>NW_023425399.1:6675513-11475513 GCF_014108415.1 Molossus molossus | reverse complement strand
TTAACAAACTATAAAATTTTAGCTAAAGACGTGGTCCAAATCTTGTACTTGTACAAACCTGCCTGACTTGCCTCAGCCTAATCCTGGTCCTTGTTTCAATAAAACTTTATTTAAAAAACAGGCAGCCATCCTGTGGGCCATTATTTGATGGTCTGATTTTTCAAAACATGACATTAAAATATGACCTATCTTGATCACTGAGTTATTTGGTGTCCCCCCTAAATTTTTTCCTGAGGTGTATGCCTTACCCTAGTCCCTGCCCTGCCTCTTGGTCTTTCTTTCACTTTCCCATTTGGAACGGAGACTTAGGTGCAAGAAATACTTTAATTTCCCCTCCATTCTTCTATAACAAAGACAACAGTGCAGACATAAATGATGCAGGTCCTCAGCCTTAGGCAGAGAGTAGGGAGGGGTGGGGAGTGTGGCGAGCGGTAGAGACAGCCACCAGCACTCAGTTTTGGTCAATGAGTGCCAGGTGGGGCTGCTGGCCTGCTGGGGCTAGATCTCCCAAATTTCTAAGAGAAACCAGATATCTAGAGTTTAAATATACAATCTCCCCAAATTAGAATGTTTAAAAGAATTTAAAAATGTGCTGGTCCTACTAAAGACATCTGCTGGCCACATTTTACCAGGGCCACCTGTTGGAAGCCCCTGAGGTAGCTGAGCTCAGACATGGAAGGATGTTAGAGACTGGTCAAGTACGGCAGCTTTGGGCATGGGGGTGGGAGCCATCGCTGAAGTCTTGAATCCTCCAGATTTCCCACGGCATCGGATGAGACCCCTGGTGGTGATCCCCATTGTTGTAGCGATCCTGTTTGCCATCGTGTTGGTGTCTGCCTGTATCAGTGAGTCCCCAGGTGGGCAGTGATGAGGGAGGCGGGAAGAGGAGAAGGTCAGGTACAACAGGCTAACTCTCTGTCCCTTTCTTTTTTCTCTCTAGGAAAGGTGCCCAAGGCGGCAGACAATAGGGTAGGTACCCCTGGGAACTGGGTCTGAGTTTTGGCGAACTGTTAAGAAAATCGACTCATTGTTGCCTAGGTGGCAGTAAAACGGATTCAGGGTCTGTCCCGGTGGCAGTGGGGTGGCAGCAGAACGGGCTACCCTCCCCCGCAGCCCACCCTGTGCTCCGGAGCTCCTCCCATTCGCCCCCTCAGCACAGACCTTTGTCATTCTCAGAGCTCACCTCCCCACAGAGCTGCCCTGGCACCATTGTCAAAGTCAGTGGCGTTATCTGCTGTTCTTTCCTGGCATTCAATATGTGGGGAACCACTTTGGGGCCTTGGTGCCCCGACCATGGGCCAGGCTGGAGGGGTTGCACCTTGAACCCACTGGAATTTTCTTGACACCCTCAGTGTGGCCAGCAGGGGGCAGGAGGCACCCATGGAATCAGCCCTGATTTGGGAGAGGGGAAGGGGCTTGAGGAGGATCCCCTTTGAGGGAAGGGCTCCTCAGAAGTGTTGCTGGGGATAACCTTACTCCTTGGCTCATCAGGCCTTCTACCAGAAGGACGAAAGGCAAGACCCTGTGGAGGACTCGGAGGAACTTGCTGGCCACAGCACCGCCGCTCCGGTGCAGGAGACCTTACACTGGTGCCAGCCGGTCACGCAGGAGGATGGCAAAGAGAGCCGCATCTCGGTGCAGGAGAGACAGTGAGGCTGTGCGTGCCCAGGAGCGTGGCAGGATGGACAAATGTGCACGTGACCGTGGAGCCTGGAGCTGGAGCTGGGACACGAGGGCCAGGGACTGGCGCTAAGCACAGCCCCCCTCTGCCTGCACCCCTGCAGCTCAGAAAGTTCACCTCAGGGAACCTCCCACTCCAGCCTGGAGCCCGTTCAACCTCCCAACTTGCTTTTAAAGATGGAGGCAAAACTTCTGCAGGGGTGTGTGTGGGGGCATCTAGTAATATCATCAAACCCTGCAACCCAGCAGTTCAGTGCCCATGGTGGTTTCTATGAGCCCAAGGGGGCATCTACATGAATATTGCAGTGTTGTTCGTGACAGTAAACAACTGGAAGCCACTTAACTGTCCATCAACAGGGGACTGGCTAAATAAAACTGTAATATATTTATGCAACAGGATTTCAAAAACACTGTCCTGGGGGAAAAAAAGCAGGTTGCGGAATGATGCACGTGGATTTTTTTTTTTTTTTTTAAAGCACATATCCCCCAAACGATATGATCTATCACCTATGGGTGTGTGTCTACACATAATATGCGCTGTGTATGTCAGTATAACAAGGGTCCTGGAAGCATACACAGAAATGTGCAGCTCAGAGAGTTGCAAAGTCTGGATTGGGGAAGGAGGCTCTGGGGGAGGGTTGGTAAAAGATTTGACTTTTCCATAAGGTTTCATTTTTTTTTTCCCCCCTAAAAGGAGAGTGAATTCACATACTGCTTATATAATTAAAAAGTCATCAAACATGTGAAAAGAAAAACGGGGGTGGATATGCTGGGTGACATGAGCTGCTTAATTTACTGTCAAACTCTTAGGGCACTTTTGGAGAATAAATAAGAATGTCCCCAGGCTGCGGCCCCTCTGTGTATGTTCACATTTGGCACCGTGTTTGCAAAGGGTTCTCTCCATTTCATTCCTGTTCACAAAATCAGCCTTGGGGGCAGGCAGGGCCTGCATCTCTCCCCTTTTAAGGTGGAAACAGAGGCCCAGAGAGGTGAAGTAACTTGCCTATGGTCGCACAGCAGTTGGTAGTGGTGCTGCCCAGAGCTCCCCACTCCTGGTCCTGCTCTGCTTCCCCCAGACCTGCCCGATCTCTGGAACCCAAATCTGTAGCTCCTTCCTAGGGAGACCTTGGGCCTCCCACCTCCTTCTGACCTCCCAACTGTTATAGGAGCTGCTGCTTCTCAGTCAGATGGTCCCCCCTCCCCCCCAGCAGTATCTTAGGATAAAAATAACCATCCTGTTCTCTTTTCTTGCTGTGCCAACTGAGGGGGAGCCTAGCCAGGAGGAGCAGCAGATGGAGTAGGAGCAGAGGGGAAGGGGGGAGGGGAGGGGAGGAAGGTTGTAGCACATGGCGGAGAACGAAGAGTCATGCAAAGCCCTGGCAGGAAGATTAAGATTCATGGTGTGGATGAAGCCAGGCTGGCTTAACCCAGGGATCCCCCACCCCCACCCCTGAAGGAAGTTCTTTTGGATTCCCCCAATGTGTCTTATTGCCTGGAGGGTGGGGATGAAGAGGGCTTGTCTCTGCTGAAGGCTGTGGGGGCAGCTGGGAATTAAGAGAGGGCCACCTGGCTTGGCAGTCTTCCCAGAAGAGCAAGAACCATTTGGATGCACCAGGTGGAGAGGTTTGGTTTAGAAAGTGGAGCAAAGTGGTGGTGGGTGGGGTAGGGGAAGGGGAGCTTGGGGACCTCACCTTCATCCCCTACCTAGAGTCCAAAGACTAGTGTTACTCACTTCTGTGCATGGCAATATGGTGGAAGGAGACAAAAGACCCACCACCTCTGCCACCTATCATCTGTGGGTCACTGTTCATCTTTGAGCATCTCAGTTTCCTCATCTGGCAAATGGAGACAGTACCCATAGCAGCTGCTATAAGTGCCTCTTTTGTCTTCTCCTGGGTCAGGGGTTCTCAGTCCAGAGCATGTATTCTGCTAAATGCACTGAAAAAGACAGATTGCCGGGCCCCAGGATTTCTGATTGAATGGGTCTGGGATGAAGCCCAAGAATTTGCATTTCTAACCAGTGTCCTAGCTGCTGCTGCTGGTCCAGGGACCACATTTTGAGAACTTGCTCTTGGCATTCAGATTTCTACATAAGCAGTTGGTTTCCTACTGCAAGTACTTGGGATCATCTGCCTCGGGGCTTTCCCTGGTCTTGAAGACGTGCTTGGTGCAGGTGTGACGCAGGTTAGACGTACTTAGGGGAGTTAATAACTCGGAACACTCTCAACTAGGACCGAAGATTGGAGGATAAATGACCAGCCTTTTTGCCCTTGGGAGAGACAAATCTGAAGAGTGATCTATACTGACTCGAGAAATGGAGCCCCAGCTGCCCCTCTGCATTGGCTTCCTTCCCTTCCCTGTCTCACTTCCCCACCCCCTCTGGTGTTTTCGGAATTCAACTCCCTAATAAACTACTTGCGTTCCTTCCTTGTCACAAAGTCTGCTTCTGGGAGAAGTCCCCCCTAAGAGCCAGCAGAGCTCATGCCTAAGAAAGTACGCTTTTGCGTAGCAGCCTCCCTTACTTTCTGTGCTTTATAGTTACCTGCAGTCCAAAAAAATTTTAAATGGAAAATTCCAGAAATGAACAATTCATAAGTTTTAAATTGCATGCTGTTCTGAGTATTGTGATGAAATCATACTGTCTGCTTTATCCCGTCTGGGACATGAATCATCTCTTTGTCCAGCATGTTCACTCAGTATACGCTCCCCAACCATTAGTCACTTATAACTGTCTCCATGATCAGATCGGTTATCAGAGAGATAACTTAAAAAAAAATTTTTTTCCTTTATTGATTTTAGAGGAAGAGAGTGAGAAGGAGCGATAGAAACATCAAAGAGAAAGAACATGGATTGGCTGCCTCCCGCATGCCCCCCACTGAGGATCGTGCCCATACCAGGCATGTGTCCTGACCGGTATCGAGCTGGTGACATTTTGGTGCATGGGTCGACACTCAGCCACTGAGCCACACCGGCTGGACAACATAATTATTATTACAGTTATAATTATTCTATTCTATTATTAGTTTTTATTGTTAATCTCTTACTGTGCCTAATTTATAAATCAAACTTGATCATAGGTACGTATATGCCTATGTATAGAAAAAAAACAGTATATGGAGGGTTCAGCTCTACTCATGGTTTCAGGCATCCACTGGGGGTCTTGGAGTGTACACCTGGTGGATAAGGGGGTCTGCTGTATCTCTTAGAGTTCCTGACAAAGGGACGGGGTTGCTTTTCATGGCAGCTGTAGCAAGTTCTGTCTTGTAAGTGGAGCTCAGCCAGGAACCTGTGACCTTGGGAGAGTTACTCTGTGGTTCTGGGCTCCCGCCTCCAGATGTGTAATGAAGAGCCGGGGCCCTAGGAGTTCAAAGGGTCTTGCTAATTCTACAAATAAGAGGATCAACTGGGCCCTCTCCTGCGTGAGTGGACGGTAGGTGTGAGGCACATATCATCCAGAGGGTGGCGCCAAGGTAACGTCCAAAGACCCTGGTGGCTGGCTTTTGCTGACTCGAACACCTCATCCTGCCCTTACTTTGGAGATGAGGCCTTTCCTCCCTCCGCCCATGGGTCTGAGCCTGCTGCAGCCTCCACTCTGCAATTTCACCCTTTCCCCAGGTCAGGTCTCCCTCGCCACTGCTTCCTTCATTTAGCAGCATCATTGCTACTGTGGCCTCCTCCGGAGCCAGGCTGCGCACAGGCGCACACGAAGAGTGCACACAGACTGAGTGCTCACTTTATGCTGGGCACAGCGCTCAGAACTTTCTTTGCATTGTCTTACTCCGTAGGACAACCCTGCCCAAGGCCGTCTCTTGTGAATCACCCATTTCACAGACGGGGCTCAAGGCTAAGTAACTCATGAAGGCCTGAGGAACCAGAGCTGGGATTTGGACCTAACTTGGTTGACTTAATGCCTGTGGTTTTCACTCATTTAGCGAACAGAGAAACAGGTACATGTTAACATGCCTTTAAAAGACATGTGACTTCCCAGGACAGAGGGAAAGCTCAGAGCGGGAGCAATTAACCTTTAGGGCAGGGTTGCCAACTCATGTACATTGGGGCTGGAGAGTGAGGCAGGATGGCAGAGACTGTGGCAAAATGAAGGGGCTCTGCTCATCTTTGGGGGGCAGCATCTATCATTTCCTTCCAATGGTTGCCTTACAGGAACGAGCATTATATATTGCTGGGGATCTAGATTTCCATGGGAAATCACCCAATATTTAAATGCCCCAAATTAAAAAACTCGACGAAAGCCCAGGAAAGTATGCCACAGAGGCTTGGAATGAAGAGACTGGGAACGTCATCATGTCCAGCCCTTTGTTTCCTGTATGGGGAAACTGAGGCCCTGAGAGGGTCCAGATCCCACATAGGCAATGTGGCTTAGGAGGTTGTCTCCTTCCCCCGCACCCCAGCCAGGAGGTTTCGGTGCCACCAGTGCGAGCGAGCTGGTTAGCCGGGTCTAGGGCACTGAGGGAACCGCCTTGGGACAGAGGCTGAGCTGGGTGTAGAGGTCCTCTTCATTCCGTGACCCCCCATCCTGACGCTCCCAGGCCTGCACACACATACCCTCCCCGTAAGCCTTCAGGGCCCCGCAGCCGATTCCTTGGGCAGCAGAAGTTATTAAAGACTCTTCCCAGAAGGGCTTCTCTCCCCCAGAGTGATTCTGGCACAGAAAATTACAAACCCACCTGCGGGGGTGGGGAGATACAGTTTGAATTTATAAAAAAGAAAAAGAAAGAAAACAACAAATCCATGCTGTGGTCCCGGAGTCTGGGGAAGGAGGAGGCTCATGAGGGGGCTCCCCTGGGACAAGCAGCACTGTTACTGGGGGGCTGGCTCAGCAAGGTGAGTGAGCAGCTTTGCCCAGACAGATGGGGCCAGTAAGGGGGGCGCTGGGCATCACTCCTCTACTTTGATCCCCTCCCCCTATCCCCGGGGGCTCTTGGCCTTTCTCCATGATGACTGGCACACCCATCTGGGCCTTGATACCCAGCTAGCTCCTTGCCTCCCCCACCCTCCAGGACCCCCTACCCTGCTTTCTGCCTTGCTCCCTGACCAACTACCTCTTTCTCTTCTCCCAGCAATTCACCTCACTCTTCTTGTTCTCCTTCCACAAAATATTATTGTTTTGGCTAATTAGGAAAGTCCGACCTTGCCTTGCACACCCCATCCAAGCAATAAACAGGAAAACAGGACCACCTCCTATAAGCCTCTCACTACCCCTGCCAACCACCAGTTACAGGTCCTTCCAGACTTAGTTTCAGTGCCAAAAATATTTTTAACACTTGGGCTATTATTGCATATACTGTTTTGTGAGCAGCCTTCTTGGCTTAGCAGTACACGGCGGACATCTCTCCACGCCAGTAAATATAGATCGGCAACATGCTTTTTAATTGCTGCATAGGCGTCCATTGTACGGCTGGAGCCGATTCATGTCGGGGCGCTATAGTGATGGGCTTTTAGGTGGCTTCTCTTATCCCCTTTCCCCCTGAGTCCCTTCCTGCCCCTCCCCATTTTCCTCTTTCTCCTCACCCCTCCTCTGGCATCTCCAGTTCTCTCTCCATCCTTCTCCCTCCCCTCCTCTCCTGCTTTTACCCCCAGGGTCTCACCCTCAGCTTTTCCTCTCCTGCCCCCCATTCCCTCAGAGCTTCAGCCCCCTACGGCGGGGTGGGGGGCTGTCGGTGTTTAACGCCTGCTCCCCCATGTCAAACATGTGCCATTTCATTAGTGCGCCTGTCCCCCCAAGTGAGGCAGGCAGGAACCACAGTGGCAGCGAGAGGCCTAATTGAATGTAACTAATTATTCACTCCCTTAAATGGGCCTGGGAGGGACAGAATTACTCACTCTGAACTGGGGAGACAGGGAACTGGCCGGCTGGCAAACAAATCCTGGGGCCTGTGGAGCCAGCTCTCCTCGGAATACTAATTAGGCAGGAGTGACGACTGGATAAAACCAGGAACAGAGTTGCCAGTGGCTCCCCCTCTGATCCTGGAAACCCGGGCTGGGAGGAGAAATGAATCCTTGTGTGAATCTAATTGGAGGCCTGATCCCACCCTAGACCCCAGGGAAGTGTTCATGTGGGAGGTGGGGGACTGGAGAATGAAAAGCTGGGGCCTGCAGCTGGGAGAAGGCGGGGGGCTAATGTTTAATATGGAGAGAAGCAGGAAGGCACAGCAGCTCTGAGGGAATGCCCAGGGTGGGGGTGGGTGCAAGGAACCCCAGTCCCACCTGGAGCCCAGGAGGCCCTGCCGGCTCCCAGCTCCCAAGCACCACCAGGGCCAGACCCTGTGCTGAAGACCAATGCCCCTGGTCCTCACTGCAGGGTTGGCACGCTTTTTATCTGAGATGAGAAAACAGGGCTCAGAGAGGGGACGTGAGCCCCCCAAGGTCAGAAGCCAGGCTGGTGCTCAGTTCCACCCAGTCCTGTCTGGCTACACAGCTTGAGTTCCCATCCCCAAGAATGACCCAGGTCCCATCCCTGACCAATCGAATAAGATGTCTGGAGTGGGGTGTGATGGTAGCAGACCTGACATCAGTGTTTTTGTTTTTTGTTTTTTTTTGAGCTTCCCCAGTGAACCCACCATTCAGCTGCGACTGGAAACCACTGGTTTAGACCTCAGTTCCCTATCAGAGTCCCTGCTCCTACTTTATTGTTTGTGACGTCCTTTTCTCCACTCACTTCTGTCCTCTCATCCCTCTGTGCCAAATGACCTCCAAGCTCTAGCCGTGCCTGGGACCTGGGTTGCTGACACCCAGGGGTGGGAAGTTTGGGCAGATGGCCCTGGGTGGAACGGGATGAGGGAGGTGACTTGGGCGGAAGCCTGGAGGAGAGCCAGGGAGGAAGACCTGAAGGTAGCCCCAGGGGGCTCTGGGCTGCACATTTCTGGGCATTTCCTGGAGGTCAGAGGTGAGAGGTCAGTTAGGGGTTGTGCAGAAATGGAAAGAAAGGTGAATCAGGCTGTGGAGAGATGCAGAAAGGAGAGTGTGTGTGCCTACGGGCATCGTAATCACAATTCTGCCTACTGTGTGTGGGCCAGGTGCTTCTCATACATTAGCTCATTCGATCCGACAACAACCCTTTGAGGGAACATTAGTCATTCTGGCCGCTGAACAAAGTGAGGCTCAGAAAAGTCGAGCAACTGGCCCAAGGAAACACAGGACAGCCAGTACCCACTTTCTAGCTCTCCTGGAGTCCAAGTCCCACGCTCCCGTCTCCCACGCTGCTTTGATTCTGCGATTGCACTTGTGGTTCCTTCTCTAGCAGGTGTAGTGTGGGCGTGCTACTATTCTGCAAGTGTATGTGTGCGTGTTTGTTGATGTGTGCAGCATGCGCTGCGCTCTCCCTCGTCAAAGGAGTTAGCTGCGGACAAGCCTCCCTCTCCTGTCCAGCAGTGATGACCGGTAATAGGAGGGAGGAAGGGACACCTGCCCCTACTTCTTGTCCTCTCTCCTTCCAGCCAGCTCCAGTGCCCACCTTCCTGGTGGGGGAAGGTAGGTCATCCTGTCATTCATGTGACAGATAGCCTTCTTTGTGACAAAGGTGGAGAGAGAACCCTGGCAGTTCAAGGGCTGGGAAATCCCCCCTTTCCCATGCTTCCCTGCTGCCTCCTCTCCTGTTCCCAGTGGAGGTGTCAGGGAGAGAAGAATGGTGGTCACACTTACCCCCCTCCAAGTGCAGGGACTTCCAGGGAGCTTCACAGAGGTGCAGCGAATTTATGTGCCCAGCATAGAACCGGCAGCCACCTCGCTGGCCACTTCATCTTTCGGCGTCTAGGGATGAAAGAAATGACCGTGAAATAAATCCGTACAGATAAGGGAGGTACTGGCCGGGAGGGGTTGCATGGTGTGAGCGGCAGAGGAAGCGGGGACTCGGGGGAGGGCCATTGTCACTGCCCTTGGCTGAGACGCAGAGTAGGGGCTCCTCTGACTCTCCTCCCTTTGAGGTCTTCAGTGGGAGGGCTGTGTTCCTTCTATGCTTGTAACTGCCTTGAAGCTCCAGCCCAACAAGACTCTTAATCTAAAGAGCCCATGCAGGACCCTCCCGACTGTGACTGGGTCCTGAGTCACCCATGCTTCCAGACTCGCAGGGTAAAATGAGAAGGGTGTCTGGACCAGGAGGAGCTAAGGGTGGGTTTGGGTCCAGGGTTGGGTCCAGGGTAGAGTCAGGGTCAAGACCAAATCCTGGGTGATACTCCACATCTTTTTTCTTTTTCTTTATTGATTTCAGAGAGAGAGAGGAAGGGAGAGGGAGAGAGAGACAGAAACATTGATAAGAGAGAACATTGATTGGCTGCCTCCTGCATGGCCCCCACTGGGGATTTGGCGTACAATGTGGGCATGTGCCCTGACCGGGAATCAAACCGGCGACCTCCTGGTGCAGGGGTCGACCCTCAACCACTGAGCCACACCGGCGGGGCAACACTCTACATCTTTATTTATGCACCAGTAAACATGGCCAGGAACCAATCAGGTGGACCCTTTCAGGGGCAGGGTCCCTGGAGGCCCCCTGCTGGGACCAGTGTTGATTCTTTAATTTCTGGAAAGGAGGAGAAAACCAGTGTGTTGGGGCTACTTGGAGAGCTTGGGGCAACACCGTGCACCAACGTGTCTGGAAGTAGGTTAGTATTTTAACATCCTTTATGGCATGACAGCTGCCTCCAGCTGGATCACAACCTTGGAGCAGAGCAAGGGTTTGGGTCAGCAGGTCCCAAAAGCCCTGGTGTCCCTCTCCATCCCTTTTGGCCAGCAGTGTCTGGGTCTCCTCCCCAAAGACCCTGCCTGACTAATGGCTTTTAGGCCGGTGAATCAGGGGATGGGCCCAGTGTTGAAGGGCCCACAGGAACTCCCAGAACCCAGAGTGCCGTTCCTGCCTTGCCCTTACCACCTCAGCCCGCTCTCCAGGGACCCCGTCCGCCCTGAGCACTGAGCCGGAAGTAGACGCAGCCAGCCAGCTGGGATGCAATCATTCAGCCTCCTGAGCAAGGCCAGCCCTAGCCACGGGGAAACAGAGTTGGAGCTCCACTGGGGTCACTGGGCAGGATGAGCCCTCTCCAGGTTGCTCTGATTTTCCCTGAGTTCCCCTTTGGCCTCCTCTTTCCAGGACGGGACACAGTGACTTTGGGGGATGATAAGGGCCAGACAGCCAGACCATCAGGCTGAGTGGGGGGCTGGTTTGTCTGTGCAGCCCCAGGCTCGCTGCAGCAGGGCTGGGGTGGGAGTCAGATACAGACTCATTCTGGAAATGAGGTTTGGTTTATTACCTGTGTTCACTCAGGCTAAGATCTTAGGCGTGAACTAACCCATCCAAAGAGTTAAGAAGTGGGGAGGGCCAGGAAGTGGTGGGCAGGGGTAAGGAGAGATGAAACAGGCTGGAATGGATAGAGCAACTGCTGGAGTGTGTGTGTGTGTGTGTGTGTGTGTGTGTGTGCATGCGCTTGTGTGTACGTGTGTCTCTGGCTGGTTTGTATTTGTGCCTTTTTGTCTCCAAAAGGATGTGCGTATTTTCCTGGTTAGTAAGAATGTCCTTTAAAAGAATGTGTGTAGGTGCTTTGCTTCTTGCTCCTGTGTGCTGAGATTTCTCTTTAGTATGTGTGTGTGTGCGCGCGCACAATCGCACACTCCCAAGGGTTTTGTTTGACATGCCTCAGTCACACCCCAGTCCCTTCAGAAGCCTAGAAGCCTGCAGGCCTAGACACAGCCTAAGGGACAGAGCCAGGTGGGCAGGGCACGCGGGGGCGGTCGGGGGGCAAGCTGGGCCTTGGAGGTGGCACCAGCCTGGCAGGGAACAAAGGGGCAATCAGTTGAGAGGCCACAGGAGTACTGGCTGATTGAGGAAGAGAAATTAGTGAGACGCCTCCTGGGGCCCTGCAGGGGGCAGGGGCAGTGGGGGGCCCCTGGCATCCTGATTAGGAGGCAGGTGTAGCTGGGCTCACCTGAGCTGTAGGGGGGCCAGCAGGGGAAGGGCAGAGGGTGAAGTCCAGGGATGGGCCCGGGACAAACTGCATTAAGGTCTGGGTTGAGGTCTGAGAGTGATGACCTCGAGGGGTAGTTAGGGGTCTCAGTGAAGGAGGGGACAGCCTGTGCAGGGCAGATATCCCCACTGCCCTAGGAGCTCCCACCTGTCCAGAACTCACAGTGGGCCTGGGGACATGCTAAATCCCTGCCACACCGCCTCACAGTACAGAGGCAGTCCTGTCATCAGTCAGGCTCCCAGTGAGGAAGCAGATACCCGGAGTGGTGAGGGGACTTGCTCAAGGCTGCACAGCTGCAGATCCAGGGCAGCTTACTTAGAGCCCTGCTTTTCACCCGTATGCACCACGCCACCCCAGCCCTCTGCGGCATCAGTGGGAGAGTTCCAGGGAGATAGAGTGCAGGGGCAGAAAAAGGGATTTTTATGAATCAACCTGGTCAGCAAAGCAGACTGACCTAGGAGGTGGTGAAATGCCCATCACTGGAGGTATGCAAGGAGTAGCTCACCGACGAAGGGCTTTCTTGCAGGATAGGAGGTTGGGTTCCATTTTCTCGGTCACTGTAGTATGGATTTGAGTCAGAGCCCCTGGTTGAAGTCCCAGGGCAATTTGCAAACCCTCTCTGTACTTCCGTTTTCTCATCTGTAAAGTGGAAGGTGTGAGGATTGAATCAGTGATACATGGAAAGTACTTAGAACAGAGCCTGGCACATAGTAAGCACTCAATAAATTCTAACATTGTATATGTCAGATTGGGCAGACTGGGAATAGACGGAGGGTGTGGGGGGTCAGAGAGACCTTGAAGAGGTGGAACTTGGGATGAACAGAAAGCAAGAGGGAAATGCAGGGGCTGGCTCTCAGGCTTGAAGGGTTCAGCAAGGGTTCAGGTGACCTCCTGACAATCACATCGCTCACCAGGACCGGTCCTCCTCCCTTCCCCCTGCTGCTCCTGCCCAGTCTCTCCTCCACCAGCTCATTACATGGACCAAGGGAGATCAGGCTCAGACCCAGCCATCAGCACGCAACTGGATCAGGTTAGAACTCAGTAACACGGAGGTGTTTTAAAACACGATTTCTCCAACCTCTTTCTTCTTCTCCAACACCGTTTCCTCTCGGCTCAAAGCCACACTTTCTAGTTGGCATCCTCATCACCGGCTGCTTCTCTCCAGTCTCCTGTCTGGGTTTTCCTCTGCATCTGGTCCTCCAAAGCTCATGCGCCATCGGGTTCTGCTGGGGGCCCCTTCTTGGCTGGGACTCTATCCAGTCCCGTGGCCTTAAACACTACTAGAGATTCCACGGCGTCTCTGCAGACTCAGAGAAATTCCCAGTTGCCTTCTTGACAGCCAGCAGCGCCCCTTACCTAAAAGTCCAAAGTGGAGCCCGAGTCACCCTAGACCTCCACCTTCCCTCTTGCCTGCCATTTCAATAGATGGTGACACATGTAAAAATTACCCCTGATTCCTCTCTCTTCCTTGCCTGCCCCATCCAGTCTATCAGTCGTACCTGTCAATCTGCCTGCAGAACATTCTGCAACAGCCACTTCTCTCCATGGCTTCTTACCTGGCCGAGCAGCATCCCGTCAGGTGTGTGTTGCAGTAACCTCGGCACTGGCCTTGCTGCTCTCACCTGCACCCTCACAGAGCAGCTGGAGGCTTGAAAAACATTAATCAGATTATGTCACTCCACTGCTTAAAAGTCTCAAAGGGTGTTACGCTGCGCTTACGACAAATCCGAGCCCTTTGCTCTGGCTTACAAGGTCCTGTGTGACTGGGTCTCTTTTTGTCTGTTCCTCCACGTCACCCTATACTACTGTTCCCCTTGCCCACTCTGTTCTGGTCACACGCGGCTCAGTTCTACCCTATTCTCTCTGTTCAGAATCCTCTCCCTCTTGATCTTTGCGTGCTCAGTACTTTCTCTTTCTTTAGCTGTTCACTTGAGGGTCACCTCCCTGACCATCCTATAGAAAAGTCACCCCCAGACATGACCGCACCTGCCTCTTCTAGTTCTTAGAGTATTTATTAACTTGATAAATTGTATTTATTTTTACGATCACCTTTGATTTATGACAGGTGTCACTGTTTTTTCCATTTTAGATAGTGATATAAAGTTTTCTTTTAAGAATAAAGCAAGGACTCTAGTACACTGCTGGTGGAAATGCAGACTGGTGCAGCCACTATGGAAATCAATATGGTGTTTCCTCAAAAAATTAATAATTGAACTGCCATTTGATCCAGTGATTCCACTTCTAGGAATATACCCTAAGAAGCCCGAAACACCAATCAAAAAGAATATATGTACCCCTATGTTTATAGCAGCACTATTTAAAATTGCCAACATCTGGAAACAGCCCAAGTGTCCATAAACAGATGAGTGGATAAAAAAGCTGTGGTACATGTACACAATGGAGTACTATGCTGCTGTAAGAAAGAAAGATCTCTTATCCTTTGAGACGACCTGGAGGGACCTGGACAGTATTATGCTAAGCGAAATAAACCAGTCAGAGAAAGACAAGTATCACATGCTCTCACTTATTTGTGGAATATAATGAACAGAATAAGGTGATGAACAAAATAGACCCAGAGACATAGAAGTAGGGTACAGACTGACAAACCTCAGAAGAGGGGGTGGGGGAGGAGGGAAGAGATAAACCAAAGAACTTACGCATATATGCATAACCAATGCACATAGACAACAATGCTGGAGGTGGTGGTGGGGGGTTGGGAATAGGAGGAGGGTGTCAATGGGGGAAAAAGGAGAAACATCTGTAACAAAAGTAAGTTAATTAAAAAAAAAAGAATAAAGCAAAAAAGATCTGATTAGAGACTTGTATCCAGAATATATAAAGAACTCTTACAACTCAACAATAAAAAGATGACACAAAAAATGGGTGAATGATTTGAATATACATTTCTCCAAAGAAGATATACAAATGGCCAATAAGCACATGAAAAGATGCTCACCATTGTTAGTCATTAGGGAAATGCAAATCAAAACCACAGTGAGATACCACTGAAATGACAAAGACAGACACTAACAAGTATTAGCAAGGATGTGGAGGGAATACTAAGACTACTGGTGGGATTGTAAAATGGTGCAGCCCCTTTGGAAATAGTTTGGCCATTCCCTAAAAAGTTAAACGTGAGGTTACCAGATGAACCAGCAATGCTACCAGATGAACCAGCAATTCTCGTGTATACCCACGAGAAAAAAATACATCTATACAAAAACTTGTACATGAATGTTGATGGCAGCATTATTCAAAATAATGAAGAATGTGGAAACTCCATCAACTGATGAATAGATGAACAAACTGTGGAATAGTTATACAATGGAATATTATTCAGCAATATAAAAGAATGAAGTACTGATACATGCTGCAACACGGATGAATATTAAAACCAGTATGCTAACTGAAAAAAAAAAAAAAAACAGTTACAAAAGGCCACATATTGTGATTCCATTTATATAAAATGTCTAGAACTGAGAAATCCACAGAAACAGAAAATAGGCTAGTGGTTGCCAGGGAATGGGGGGAGGGGGCATGAGAAGTGATTGGTAATGGGTACAGGATTTCTTTTGGGGTGATGAAAATGTCCTAAAATTAGAACATTAGTTATGCTAATTACACAACTCTGAATATGCTAAAAACCACTGAATTGTACACTGTAAAAGGGTGAATTTTACACTACATGAATTACATATCTCAACAAAGCTATTATTAAAAAATAAAGTGAAAAAGTGATCATTTAAAGAAAAAAAACTAAAGTAGTAGAGAGCTATATGGATCTCTGGCAAAATGATGGAAGAAGAAAGTGAATGATTGAAGTTGGCCAATAGGCTTCTAAGTGTCACGTCTAAATGTCCTAGTTTAACATCCAAGGCTAACCCCAGCTTCGTGCCTGCTCTTCTCCTTAACTCAGCCACACTGGGCTGCTCCCCATATCTGAAACACTCAGGAATCTTTCAAGCTCCCTTGTCTTTACAAATCTTGACCCTTGACTGGGATGCCCTTTCTCCTCTTCTCTATCCTCTTGAATTCCGTTCAGTCAATATTGGTGGGATTGAGAGGTGACGAGGCATGTTCCAGGCACTGTGCCTGGTGCTGGTGATACAGTGCAGACCTGGTCCGGGCCCTGGGCTGGCTCCCAGACAGGCTGAGGGAGACAGATGAATACCTGGCAACCACCAAGCTGGAGGAAGATTCTAGAATGCAGGGAGTGCTGGGGCTATAGGAATGCAGCAGAAAAACGTAACACAGCTTGTGAGATCCAGAGGGGACCTAAGGCGATGTTTCAGCTGAGGAGTTAACCAGATGAAGAATAGGGGACGAGTGTGGCCGGCAGAGGGAAGTCTGGGTGAGAGCCTCAGACAGTGCACGGCAGGATGGAGGAGTCATCAGAAGGTGGATGCGGCTGGAAGGTGGCCTGGGAGGTGGGGAGTGGTGAGAAATGATCTGACAGAGGGAGTCAGGTTTGATGATCAGGGCCCTTGTAGCCCATGCCAAAGGACTCCGGACTTTTCCAGAGCTCAATTAGACCCCACACTACACAATGTTATGGTCATTTTTCCTCAAACCGCTGATCACCCCTGTCATTATACATCCATCTATTTATTGTCTCTCCTCTACTTAGAAAGGACGTGGAATTTGTGCTGTTCACTGCTGTGTCCCCACAGCCAGAGCAGTGCCCGGCTCACTAGACACTCAATAAATACTTATCGAATGCGTGAATTTACGTGCCTGTCTCCTCTGCTTAACTGAGTCATTTGAAGTCAGGACACATTTATCATTGTGTCATCGGGGCCTAGCACAGAGCTTGGCATACACATGCTGCTTAATAAATATTTAAAGAATAAGCAAATGAATGAATGAATATCGCCCCCAATGGGCTACAAATTCTTGAAGGGCAGGCACTGCCCGATTTATGTCCCCAGTGCCCAGCACATTGCCCAGCAGAGAGCAGACAGTCAATAAAGGTTTTTTGTATTAAACAAGAGTCTCCTCTGGATGGAGGCTCCTGGCAGGCCTATGGTGGAAGCTGAAGCAAGCACATCTTCCATGATACTGGCTCCCAGGCAGGCAGGAAGGGGCAATGCCCTGCTGGCAAAGGGTCTCAGGACCTGGACTACCTACAGGATCTGTCTGGGCGGCTGGCAAGCTAGAAGCACCAAGGAGGGCTTTCTAGGTGTTAGAAACCCTGCTCGTGTTCATTGTTTCCCCAGCCCCACCCCCTCTGGCGAATGGCAGGCAGCTCCACCAATAAGAAATGGATACAGCTGGAGGTGGTGGTAGGGTAGGACAGATGGTGGGAGACAAGGAAACCCCCATGTTCTCCTCCATCTGTTACATTTAATTGACTTCCCGCAGAAAGAAAAAAAAAATAAACCAGTTGCATGGATGAAATTGCTAATTAAAAGGCCCTCTGATTAGATAGACAAATATTTACCAATTATGCATAACCCTGTCTGTCCCTCTTCTGTCTGCACACTCCCCCATCAGCTCCATGACACCCAGCTGGTGGCTCTTCCACCAATCGCTCCCCTGGGACTCAAACTGGCTCCGGGTGGAAGGTGGTAGGAGACAGGCAAACACTGGCAAATAGTCGTTCAACAAACATTCACAACGCCTCTTGCAAGTTCAGGCCCAGTGCCAGGCCCCAGGGAGCCGGAGCAGGATTTCCATGGACAGTTCTTCAGGGTGTGTGCTGCATAAAGGCACATCCCGGGGGGGGGGGGGGCTCCAGTTGCCAAGCTGGGACCCCTGGTGCCAGAGAAGGAGGATTTCTCTTTTCTTCGCACAATGGCCCAGTAGCTTGCCAAGCCATGTTCCTGGGATTGTGCCCACACAGAATGGGCTCGTGACGGCTCCACGGAGATGAATGTAATTTGGTTCCTCATCCAAAGGCTCTTGGCATAGTGGCGGAGAAAAATATGCCTACAAGGAGTAAATAGTTACTTAGCAAACATTTATTGAGCACCTCGTGTTTGCCAAGCACTGTGCTGGGGAGAGAAAGAGGAGTAAAATACATGTCCTGCCCTCCAGCAGCGTAGACTACTTGGAAGAGATAGATATACCTGTCTGGGTCTGCCCTTCCTATTTTCCTTTCCTTCCTTCATTCCAAATAATCTTTTATAATATCTGGGAGGAAAGAGTAATAGCTCTGGACTCACAGTGTCTGCTTTCAAGTGATTCTATCACTTCTTGGCTGTGTGTCCTTGGACAAGTATTGTTACCTCTCTGTAGATTGGAGATAATAATGGCAATAGCCTCTCAGGGTTATTATAATGCTTACACGACTTGGTGTATGTAACCCATGTCTGACTCACAGTACATGCTCAATAAAGGTTAGCTATGGTTATTGTTTTTAGTACCTATTGTATGCCACGCCCTGTCTTTTGGGAACACAGAGCAGTACCAGTCCAGGTTTCTCTTCCTGTAGTACACACAGGATGGAACACAGAGAAACCCATTCACACCCATAGGCTCACATATACCCAGGCTGTGCTGAAAGAAAGTTGTGGTGGCAGGTGTGGTTTTAGAATGAATGATTCTTGTCTTAGAAGTCAGATAAGTTAGGTTGCCTTCAGCCCAGGAGGGGGAAATGAAACAATTGCCTGGTAAGGTAGTGAGCTCTCCATTACTAGAGGTATGCCAGAGTGTGAGGTTGCCATAGATGGGATCCTAGCAATGGGACGAAGCAGGTCAATGCCACTGGGCAGGCATTGGTTTGGGGTGTGACAGCCAGCCCCCCTCCTGGGACAGTGGGACCAGTTTCCCAGGATCAGCTGGGCAGACCTGTATAAAACTGGCAAAGGGACAGCCAGGCTTCCTGCCATGTCTGACCATTCCCTGCGGCAAGGCACCGAATGGAAGGACTGTAGGTGGAGGCAAAAAAGTGGCAGCCTCCAGCCTCCAGCCTCCAGCCTCTTCAGTTCTGAAAGGATGACTTGGGTACCCACTCTACTTGTGTGACCACTAACCATTTACTCTCCCTCTCAGTTTCCCCACCTGTAAAATGGAAGAGACTGGACCAGATACTGTCAGTGCCCAGCCCTTGTTCCCTTTTTCCTTTTCCCAAATTACAGACAATGCACTGAGCACTCACCACACGCCAAGCACTGGGCTAAGCTGTTGTATGTAGCATCTCATTTAAATCTCACACCAGCCCAGGAGGCAGGCACTGTTATTGTCGTGTCCACTTTACAGATGAGGAAACTGAGGCCCCCAGAAGCAAAGTAAGTTGTCCGAGTTCACCCTGCATGGAAATGACAGAGCTAGGTCTCAAATCCAGGCCCGGTCGACACTGGAACCTAGGATGCCAATCACCCTTCCCTCCTGCAGACCAGTCCAGCCAGGCTCTCCAGGGTGGCCCGCAGCCTGTGCCGCATCCCTAGGACCCCCCCTCCCCGTCCCCCTTCTGGGCTCATACCACGGAAGCCCTATGCACAGCCTTCTTCTCTAGAGGGATATATATTATCAAAATTTGATAAGACAACTTAATTTCACTCTGTGTCTGTTACAGGCGATAAAACCAGGAGACTTTTATGACCCAGTGTTCTCGGCAAGATTGTCAGGGACTTATTATACAAGGTCTAACTGGATTTCTCTCTGCAGATGGCTGCAAGCCACGGGCTGGAACGCAATTCGGCAACACATTTGGGGGAGTAAATGCAAAATGCTTGTTCCAGAGACTTAGATAAGGCAGCAGGCGCCCCCAGGAATCCCATCTGCCTTTCCTGGGCCCTGAAGGGTGATTCAGGGGATTTGCTCTGTTGGAGGAGAAGGTGATGATGGATTCTCTCTCCCTCACCCCTTGATCCTCCTCACCCCAGGGAAGGACTGTGGAGGTGGCTGAGACTTGGCTTCAAAGAGCAGTTCCTGGAGAGTCAACAATTCAGGGCGGGGTGGGGGGCTGATGGGAGGTGAAGGGGGATACCACAGATATGAGGATTGTGCGCACGGAAAGAGGTGAAGAATGAACAAAAGGATGGAGCACGGGTGGGTCTTTGCTTGCTGCCCAGGGATGCCCTCCAAGACTCCTTCCTCCCTGCTCTGAGATGCCCGGCTCCATCTTAAACATACCTCCTGGGCTGGTGCAGACCCTCACACACAGGTCTAAACAGACCGCACCCCTCAGATGCAGTGTTCACATACTTGGGCTCACAGATACCCTAAGGCCTTGGGGTTTGCTATTACCATACCCCAAATCCAGAGCTTACCTTGAATTCTGATCTCCCAGGCTTGGGCTCAGAGCCTTAGGGTTCAGCCTAGTCTTGATAATATCAAATGTGAATCCGCAGACCCCCAAACCTAGAGCTTTACCACCAGGGTCAGCCCCAAGTTGAATTTACCCTCTAGTACCGACAGGCCCCAAACGTGGGCTTCTGCACAAATTTGGCACAAACCCAGATTCAGTAATCTCCCCAAATGAGACTCCAATCCCTAGCTTGGGGACCCCTAGCCTTGGGCTACCACCCTCTGATGCAGGCATCCCACCAAACGCGCTCATACGGAGCCTTGGAGGTCCCTGCGGGCTCTGGCTCTCCCGGGCCCAGCCAGGTGCAGGGATGCTGCCTCGCTGGCAGCGCCTGGGAAGTCTCAGGTTGGCCCTTTTCACCAGGCCGGGGAGGCAGCCGAGATGTTCTCATCTGTCATTGGCCCCTCTGATGCCTCATGTATCTCCCTGTCAGTGGACTCAGGACTCCACCAAGGGACGTCTTGTCTCATCTTTTCAGCCTCCCTGCCTCTTGCTCCCCTCCCTGGGTCCTCATCCTACCTGGGTCCTTCACCTCCCAGTGTTTGGAGGGAGAAGCGTAACACTCACTGAGCATCCTCTGTGTGCCAGGGCCTGGCGTGACTGTGGTCTCATCGAAACCTCACCACAATCTTTCAAGCTAGGTTTTTATTATTACCTATTCGGCAGGAAGGGAAATAGAGGCCCAGAGAGGTGAAGTCACTTGTCCAAAGGCACACAGCCCTGAAGGGTAGGAGCTTTGTCTCTTGGAGGATCTTGCCCTAGGACTTGGAGGAGAACTTGGGAGTGTTCTCAGGCTTTGGGGCTGGGCAAGGGGCCATTGCCTGTGTGGGAGACTTGGGGGTGGTGGCGGCTGTTGTCATGGGGCCTCAGGTTGGACTGTTTCCACACTGGCGAAACAGTATTTGCAGTAGACAGGAGAGTGAGGGCGAGGCACGGGAGTAGAGGACACTGCAGTGAGATCAGGGGTACCAGTTACCAGGGTCAGTCACTGTTGGGGGGTGGGGGCAGGAGCTGGCTTTTGCCAGGAGACAGTGATAAATGGGCTGGGTTCCAGCGGCGGGGTATGGAATGGCAAACTGAGTCCCAGTTCCTGTGTGGGGGTCAGAAATGACGGCCACCCTGGAAAAGCCAGGAGGGTGGACTACCCCATCCTGAGTGAAGGACAGGAAATCCGTAGGGTCTCTGGGATACCAACAGCTTCAGGCTGGCCCTGCGGGATGCGGCAGGCAGGCTGGAGCTCGAATGTGTCCCCATCCTTAACTCCGCAGGTTCCTGTGGGGGTCTCGGCCGAACAAGAGCCTGGCTGCTGGGGAGCCCGTGCTTGCTCGAACCAGGCTCTACCAGCTGTTGGACCTCAGGCACATCATTTCACCTCTTGGAGCCTCGGTTACAGGTGAACAGATACAATCATGCTGACCTTCGGCGTGAGGGTTGAGGGTACACAGGAGGCAAACGGAGCTTTTATTATAAAGGGGTTACCATGCACACACTCTGACAAGCAGGCCCTGAAAATTGCCTCCAAGGGGCTTAGAGTTGGAACCCAGATCCCTCAGCTGAGAGTAATTTTATTTATTTTTTGAAAAAAGAGAAACAAATAATATCATCCTCAAAGGATTTTTCCTCTTGGCTGTAAAAAAAAAAAATCTAATATTTTCATTTCCATTTTCCCTTTTAAGCTAATTTGTGGAAAATTAAAAAGGGGGAACTCACAGAGGCTGGCATGTTAATTGGATCTTGTCTGGCATCCTCCCTAGGATTCCCTGATTAGCATCCTCCATTAAATCTTTCGTGTTTCCTTCAGCCAGGTTTCTGCCCTTGGCCTTAGGGCCCGGGTGGCTTCCCGGGCAGAAGAGGGGGCTTCAGGCTGGTGCCTCAGCTGCCCCGGAGGCTTTGGGGTCAGAGTGGGCCAGGTGGGGGTTTCAGCTCTGCTCCGGGTGGGTGATCTGTGCACAGCACCCTGCTGGCTCCACCCAGGTTCGCATCTGGTAATGGGGTTCACCTGCATGGCATCACTGGGCACATACGAATGACAAATACATGCTGTTTCCTTCTTCAGGCTGCCTCCAGAATGAAAGGACTTGCACAGAGTGGGAAGAAGGCCACCGCAGGCTGCCTGCGTGCCCTGAGGGCGGAGCTTTCTGCTGCCTCCATCAACCCTCCGGCCTCTGGTTAAAAAGACAGTTCACTGTTTTTCCACTTTCAGGCATTTGGGGAATAATGATGACAATGATTCTTCTTGAGTGCCTACTTCCTGTCAGACCTATTACCTGCAGAATCTTATTTTGTCCTCTGGACCACCCAGGGAGGAAGGGACTGTTATTACCTTCCCATTTTATGGAGGAAGAAACGGAGGCCGGGCAAGGTTAAGTTGTCACACAGCTGATTTAAGTGGCAGAGCCAGAATTAGAATTCAGGAGGTCTGGACCTCAAGTCCCCTCAGCTCAGCCTCAGTTTCCCAGTTTTGGACTAAAGTGTGTTTCATCCAGCCCTGGGTACACGGTGTGTCCCTCTGGGGCTCAGATCCCGGCCCCCTGGCAGCCAGCCTCCTCCAGTCGATGAGAGAGACCCCCAGGGCACTGCACTGTCCCATCCCGCAGGCTCAGACCTGAGATGGGGCTCCCTTCTCTGGCCCATAGGGGGCTGCAATCAGTGCTAATCAGCACTGGCTAATTACTAAGCCCCTGGGAGGTGAGCGTGGCTGAGCTAGGAGGGTTCCACCCTGCTTGTTTGGTGAGGCATAATCCTTCCTTTCTGAGTCTGGGTTTCCCTGGCTACACACAGGCGTGGGTGAAGGCAGAAGGTCAACTCTGAAATGCAAGAGAGAAAGCCTCGCAGCCAGCCCGCCTCAAAGAAAGCTAGGGCGATCTCGGAGCTCCTGAGCAGGGGCGTGGGCTCAGCCCAGCTGTCTGGTTTAAAACCTGGCCCTGCTCGGAGCTGCTGGGGTCAGTTCTCACTTTTCCCATCCATTAAATGGGGATAAGGTTGAAGTCCTGACATCCCTTAAAAATGACGGTTTCAAGGATTCGCTATGGTACTTGGAATAGCCCCTGACATATTGTAAGTGCTCAATAAATGGCCTCAGCAGTTAGGGAGCATTTTGTTTGCATTATCTCTGAATTCTCAGGACAATTTGGTGCGGGAGGGGTTGCAGATGAGGACACAGGCCCAGAGAGGAGGCATCCCTTGCTCTGCAAAGCCGGCATGCATTCATCCTGGGCATTTACTGAGCACTGACCATGCTCCGAGCCCACTGCTGAGACAGATAGCTCCTACCCTTCTGGGGCTCATGCTCCAGCAACAGGAATTCCTGCCCCTCTGGCTCTCCCCGGGAGGGGCCCCTCCCCACACCCTTGTAGTCACCGGGAGAAAAGAAGGGGGCTCCCAACTAATGGATATCCTTGGGGTTTGGGTGCCTAATGATCCCTCTTTTGCTCATAAACATCTCATGTAAATTTCTTTTATAATTACACTAAAAGCTATTTAACTATCTAATTTCATTTCTTTGCGAAAATAAATCGCGAACGTGGCCCTAGGTACCGGCATAAATACTTCAGGCAGAACCGTCGGGATTGCTGCCGGCGCGGGCCAGACTGGCCACAATATACACTTCATAGGTGCACAGCGATTGGGCCTGTGTCCCCCTCGGAAGAGGCGAGGATTCTGCTGACTCAGCTGGAGGAGAGGCGATGGGGCCACAGTGGTAATGTGGGGAGGGCGGGGCTGAGGGAAAATATGCTGGGTGGTTAATTATCCTTTTCTGTACATCCATAACTTTTTATTAAACAAGTATGCAAATATTGCCTAACCTGCTGCCTTTGCCTGGGTCTACCCTGGGGATGTTAATCTTCAGATGGGCCTGTGGGCAGGAGACCTGCTGGCAAGATGGGCCAGGGCTGGGCCAGCCTCTCCTCTCTCCCCCCTTTATTTACTGTGGCTCCCCTGGTCCCCTGGGCCTAGTGTCATGAGTCTGATTCGCTTAACTCAAGGTCAGTGGATTGTGTCCTCTTCATCAGCGTCCTATCTCTCTTCCCCACTGCCAGGGCTCAGCATCAGGCACCACCCTTTCTTGTTCTGGCTTCTGTCTACTTCTTCAGCCTCATTTCCTATCCTTCTCCCTCTTGGCTTCTATGCCTCAGCTCTACTGGCCTCCAACCAAGCCTGCTCCACCTCAGGACCTTTGCACTGGCTGTTTCGTGGCTTGGAATGCCGTGTTCCCTTGGCCAGTTCTTTCTCGTCATTCAGGTTTCAGGTCAATGTGGCTAATGTGGTCACTTGTGCTCTAATGCAACTCTGCTTAATTATATTTTTTCATAGCACCGATCACTTTGATAATTTTCTTTTGCATTTATTACTTTTATAAGTTTATTTCTTTTTCCCACTAGAATGTGACTTCCAAGAGAGAACAGCTTTGTGTTATTTCTTGCTGTATCTCCAGTGCCTAGAACAGCACACGTAGTTGACCCTTGCTACATATACACAACCTGAATGAATTAAAAAAAAAGGAAGGGCCTCCTTACTCCTCCCCTTGTCCCTGGTCACCCTCTTCTATTTTCCACACTGTTCAGGACAGTCTTTTAGAAACCCAGATCTTACTGTGGGCAACCTTCCATGGCTCCATAGTCCTCTGGAATAATATGTACGTTTCTTTACCTGTCCTTTGAAGACCTGGCCTCTGTTTACCTCTCTATCCACCCAGCGCTCTTCCTCCCAGGCACACTGGCCTTCACACAGAGCACCAGTCTTCCATGTGAGTCTTGGCACAGATCGTTCTAGCTACCAAATTCTCTTCCATACCCCTCTTTGCTTGGCCAACTCCACTTTGTCGTTTGCTTCTCAGATCAGGCATCACCTCCTCCAGGAAGGCCTCCTGCTTCATCTGCTTTACCTTGCTCTGTCGCTGCACCTTTCACCTCACTCTTTTACCTTTTTGCCCTCTCTGAATGGAGAGATTCAAAAGGGCAGAGATGGTGGTTAATGTCTCATCACTCAGGCAACAATCATGGAGCTGGGATATCAACCAGATTCTGGATTAAGAACATGGACTCTGGAGCCAACCTTTCTGCCTTTATACTCCAGCTCCACTATCTACTGGCTGAGC
Source organism: Molossus molossus (assembly GCF_014108415.1). Classification (NCBI taxonomy): domain Eukaryota; kingdom Metazoa; phylum Chordata; class Mammalia; order Chiroptera; family Molossidae; genus Molossus; species Molossus molossus. The sequence goes on along the minus strand of NW_023425399.1, from coordinate 11,450,516 downwards.
CAGAGACCCACAAAGATGGCCCACTGAGATGATGGCATCTGGTACTCCTGCCTTGGTGTAGTACCTTCCTCTGAGTGTGGGCCGGACCCAGTGACTGGCTTCTAATAAGTACAATACAGCAGAAGAGTGGGTTGTAACAGGACGAAGGCTTCCGTCACGGGCACCCCCTCTCACCTGCTCTCTATGAGGGAAGCTGGCTGTCGTTGTGACCTGCTCACCTGGAAGGAATGAGCCCTCCAGCTAGAGCAGTGAGGAGCTGAGGCACCCAGCTGAGCTGAGCCTGGATTCCTGACCTACAGAAACCTGAGATAATGTTCATTGTTTTAAGCTGCTAGATTTGGGGCTAATTTGCTACACAGCAGTAGAAAATGAAATACTGGGTGATCACGGGCAAGTGATCTGACCTTTCTGTGCCTCAGTTTCTCTATCTGTAAAATGGGGATACCAATTGCACCCATCTCGTAGGGTTGTTGCGGGGATAAATTAGTTAGTACTTAGAACAGTGCCTGGCATATAGTAAGTGCCGGGGAAGCGTAGCTATTACCATATTCTCAGCACTTTGGGGGTGCTTAACAAGCGTCGAACAGCAGTAAACATGGTAGGGATAATAGTTACTGCTTATTGCTCTCTGGGTATGAAGTTTCAGCTTCTCAGGATGGCACTCAAGGCCCTTGTGATCACTCCGACTCCTCCCGGCGTCAGGGCTGCGGAGCTGGCCACTGTGTCCAGCCCACCACGTCTCATTCCATTCTTATAACATCCCTGTGAGGTAAGGACTGTTTTTAAAAATGTAGAGACCTGGGTTCAGAGAGGTTAAGTAACTTGCCCAAGAGCACACAGCCAGAACTAAATTAACATCTAGGATTTGAATCCAGGAGTGTCTGGCACCTGGTTGAGTTTATTTGCATGTCCTCAGGGCCTCTATAGACCTGGCATGAAGTGGGAAGTGGGTACGTGGTCACTGCCTGCCCGCCTGGATGAACACCCTTCCATTTGTCAGGTGAAAAACAACAACAAAAAAACTCACCTCTGCCAAGAGACTTCAGAGAGCAATGCTTAACACAGAGGACTAAGTCACAAATGGGGGTCCGGGGCGTCGGCCAGTGACCCTGCTGCGTGGCTCGCTTTGGGAGAGGAGGCGGCTGCGGGGGCCGGCAGGGAGAGCTGCCCATTAGCCCTAATGAGCAACCCGTCTGGAAAAGAGCTTGGGCTGAAATTCAGATGCTGTCAGTGGGTCCCAGCTGGGTCGTAGAAGAGTGGCAGCTGCAACATTTCCAGAGCCTGAGCTTGAAACACACATCTGGGAGGCCTCTGTCTCATTCCAGCTGGAGCCAGGGGCGCCGGGAGGCAACCAGACCACCTCCCAGCGAGGCAGTGATCCCCGAGACCCCCTCATACATCAGGGCACTCAGAAGGCTCTCATTCTTTAGTGAACTCATGGGTCCTCCCACAATCCTGGGAGATGACCTCTCTCTCCACTTTGCAGAGGAAGAAACAGGCTCCTTGAGAGTTTTAATGGCGTACCCAAGGACCTGGGTTCAAGTCTGGAGGGTGGGTAGGAGCAGGAGGTCCAGAAAGATCCTGATTAGAGCTTGGGTTGGGGGAGACACTAGGAGGACAGGGGACAATACCTGGGCTCCAAGTCGCCATCTCCATCCTCTCCTCCCACCCCCTGGGTGAACAGAGGTCCCAGGGGCCCCACTCTGGGGGAAGAGACAAGTTATGTAAACTAGTAGCGATGGGCTGGGTTGGGGCAGAAGAGCAGGAAAACCAAGAGTCAGGAAGGATCCAACCTGCCTCCAAACCTCCACTTCTTTTAGGTTGGTAAGAAGACATAGGGATTTAAAATCAAACTAAAAAGAAAATCACAAAAACCCTAAAGCTGCCTTCCGAGAAATCAGTGGTGGTGATTTGCGCAGCAGGTGTGCTGTGGGGCAAGTCCTGGCAGACAGCGGGCAGGGCTGCCTGGCAGGAGGCAGGCCAGGAGGTGCCCTGGACCAGGGGTGCCCTGCCCTGGGTTGTCAGTGTTGTTCTTCATAATAATAACGGGTCCCGTGTCGAGGGCTTATTCTGTAATATATACTTGCTGAGTGCTTTTAGAGATTAACTTTCTAATCTTTGCCATTAACCTTAGAGGGATGGACATAGATCAGTCCTTGTTTTATAGCTGAAGAAACAGGTGCAGAGGGTGAGGACCCTCGACCCGGATGCGGAGTGAGATGGCAAAGTCCGGGTCTGTTCGCCTCCTGAAACTTGTGTGTCTGGTTCCACCAGACTGAAATTGGGGTGGGGGGAGCTCAGGGGCCCTTCCAGCTTGGAGGGAGTCCACGATTTCCACCTCAAAGACCGACTTAGATTTTTTTCTATGAGTATATTTGAAAGAGGCGGGGAGAACTGTATGGGAGAGCATAATTGCCAATGATATATCAGATAAGGGGTTAATTTCTAATACTTATAGAGTGCTCATACAACTCCACAAAAGGAAGACAAAGAATCCAATTAAAAAATAGGCAGAGGAACTAAATAGACACCTCTCCAAACAGGACATACAAATGGCTAAGAAACATATGAAGAAATGCTCAACATCACTAATCATCAGAGAGATGCAAATTAAAACAACAATGAGGTATCACCCCACACCTGTCAGAATGGCCACCATCAACAAATCATCAAACAACAAGTGCTGGCGAGGGTGTGGAGAAAAGGGGACTCTAGTACACTGCTGGTGGGAATGCAGACTGGTGCAGCCACTATGGAAAACAATATGGTGTTACCTCAAAAAATTAAAAATTGAACTTCCATTTGACCCAGTGATTCCACTTCTAGGAATATACCCTAAGAAGCCTGAAACACCAATCAGAAAGAATATATGTACCCCCATGTTCATAGCAGCACTATTTACAATAGCTAAGATCTGGAAACAGCCCAAGTGTCCATCAGTAGACGAATGGATAAAAAAGCAGTGGTACATATACACAATGGAGTACTATGCAGCTGTAAGAAAGAAAGATCTCTTATCCTTTGAGACTACATGGAGGGACCTGGAAAGTATCATCCTAAGTGAAACAAGCCAAACAGAGAAAGACAAGTTTCATATGATCTCACTTATTTGTGGAATATAATGAACATAACAGTCTGAGGAATGGGGTAGTCCCAGAGACATGGAAGTGGGGTACAGACTGACAATCCCCAGAAGAGGGGGTGGTGGGGGAGAGGGGGAGAGGTAAACCACAGAACTTATATGCATGTATGCATGAACAATGGACATGGACAACAATCTGGGGAAAGGGTGGGGAGGGGGAGGGAGGGAGGAATCAGTGGGGGGAAAAGGGGAAACATCTGTAACAAAAATTAATTAATGAAAAAAAGCATCTGTGAAAAACTTCTGCTATTATTATGGAAGCAGTGGGCAATATTCAAATGGAGGCAACTCAACCATTTAAATAAATGGGTTTTTAATCATTAAAAAAAAAAAAAGAAAGAGGCGGGGAGAGAGCAGGTGGATTATGGCCGCCTGGGAGGCACTGGGTGTGGGTCACATTCTGGAGGGGAGGCTGGGGCCTCACAGAGGACCAACACCTGACCCATCTCAGACTCACTGGAAATTTCCCTTGATCCTTGAGGCCTCTTTTATTCTTTTTGACCTAGACCAGGAGCGGGGAAGCTCACATCTCTGGGCCAGCCCTGCCTGTTTTTGTCAATTAACTTCTATTGGAACACAGCCATGCCCACTCACTTACAAAGCCAAAAACACTTCACAGAAAAAGTTTGCTGACCCTTATTCTAGATAATAGAATCATCCCCTTTTAGATCTCAGAATTCTGTATTATCAGAGCTGAGAGCATCCGTAGAGGATATTCTGTCTGACAGAGGCACAGAGAGGGGAAGAGACTTGCCCAAAGACACACAGCAAAGGTGAAAGAATCAAAGCGAGAGTCATCAGCTCTTGCATTGGACGGATGCAGTGGCCAGGCAGGGCAACTCTAGGAAACTGAGAGTTAGCATCAAGCCTGGTACTTCCAAACTTGAGGTTTGCTTGGCCCGGAGGACCCATAAACAGCACTAAATAACACCGAACTGTCACTTGGTTAGAAAGGTGTCTCCTACTCAGTTCTCTTTCATTCTTCAGAGTATGTGAAAGAGAAAGGATGGATTTGGTGCCAGTGAGTCTAACATCTCTCTCCTACTTAGCAATCTGCCTTTGAAATAAAGCGCGTGAGACGGGGCTGAAGCCTTCAGAGACAGCATTATCAGAACGCGCGTTAATACCATTGTTTTACTTGAGTGTGTTTCTTTTTACATCTCCATCTATGTCCTGCGTTGCTGTTTTTCCACTTAATGTGCTGATGTAAGTTTTGCTTTCAAAATAAAATTAAGTATAAAGGGGGGTTATTGGAAGAAAAACATTCGATAAAAAATAGTTCAGGTGGTACTTGGATATGGCAGAAATCATGACTATGGTATTTGAATGGCTGAAACTGGGGAAACACTGATTGATTCAAGAATATTCTTAGCACTGAAGCTCCAAGGTTCTGTAATTTAAGAGCTGAATCATCTCAAAACAAGGGTAGGGCTGCCATGTGTGGTGGTGCAGGCGGTCACTGCACAAGGTCTCCTGGTTCTCACCTGCATGAAGGTGTCTCTTTTTCTAACTCACGTGAAGGTGTGCTATGGGCTGGCAGGCTCCCCAACCAAGTCCCATCGCCTCTTCCTTCTGACTTGAGATATAAATCCCATGGGGATGGGACATCTTGGAGACAGCCAGGTGACTGGCAGAGGTCAGAGGTCAGATGCTGCCGAGATGGAGCTTACTCCCTGTTGCCATGTGGTCATCCCTGCCCCCAGTGAGGCTGTTTCCATCTTAAGCCGTAGCATAGCAATGCTGAACTTGATGTGTTTTTTTTACTATGTTGTTATTGATTTTTTTTAAGAGAGAGAGGAAGAGAGAGATGTGAGAGAGAAACATCAATCAGCTGCCTCCTGCCCGCCCCCTAATGGGGATCAAGCCCGCAACCCAGGCATGTGCCCTAACTGGGAATCGAACCAGGACCTCTCAGTCCATGAGACAGCGCTCAATCCACTGAGCCACATTGGCCAGGCTGAACTTGATGGTTTTGAGTGACCTGGGTTTGGAGGCTGCCAACTGCCACCCACAGGAGCCAGGCCCTGGAGTCAGATTGGCCTGGGTTCGGGTGCTGATTCTGCCACATTCTCGCAATGAGACTTTAGGCAACTTTCCTCACCTCTCTGAGCCTCGGTTTCCTCAACCATGGAACAGGGCTCTTTTGTGACTGGACCTGACTCCGAGGGTTGTCCTGAGGGTGAAGATCAGGGGCTCAGGGGAGTGAGTAGCACGCAGTGGGTGTGGAGTACATGGCAGGTAGACCGAGCATTCCCAATCCTGGGTGGCCCTCTGGGAGGTATTGGGTGGTCAGCTCTGCCAGAGGGCATGGCTGGGTCTACACAAAGCTGGTGTCTACAGAGGCGGGGCTGGCACCCACAGCCCGTGCACTCCTACCTTGGCCTAACTGTCCACCCCACTGCTAGGCTGAGTTGATGGCAACTGGCTGCCTAAACAGAAGGCAGCTACTGACATCTTTATGGGCAGATCACAGGTAATGAGCTTTCTGTCCAGGACCTGAGGACATTCTAGAAAATTGTATTTGGGTTGGAAAGTGAAAGGGAGAAAGTAGGGCCAGGATGAGAGGGCTCTCCCTACCTCTGCCCACCTTCATCCATGGCTCCATCCCTACAAAGGAGAGAATCAGGTGAAGCCATCAGGCCCACATAGGGGCCCAGAACTACTAGGGTGGGGGGGCAGACAAGCTTCTCTTCTTTCTCAGGATTACATTGCGGAGGTTGATTGCCTGGAATTACAGAAGGCATTAACTGTGCTCCCAAGATCATCCTTTCTTCCTTCCATATATTCATCATGCATTTATGCATCCACCATCCATTCATCCACTTATCCACCATCCACTTATCCACCATCCTTTTTTGTTCAGATAGAGTGGGAAGAAGAGAGAGAGAGAGAGAGAGACATCGACGTGAAAGGGACCCATCGATTGGCTGCCACCTGCACGACCAACCAGGGCTGGGGACAAACTGCAACCGAGGTACGGGCCCTTAGTGGGAACCGAACCCGGGTCTCTCTGGACCGCAGGCCAATGCTCTAACTGCTGAGCCAAACCAACCAGGGCTTATCCACCATCCTTTTATTACCATTCATTCATCCACCATCCATCCACCATCCAACCACCATTCATCTACTATCCATTTATCCACCATCCTTTTATCACCATTCATTCATCCACTATCCATCCACCCACTCACTCATCCATCCAACGATGGTTATAGAGCACTCTCCTTGGCCAGGCACTGAGTAAGCTCCTGAGGATAGGGTGGTAGGCTGGTGTGTCCTTCCCAAGAACATTCACTCACTTATTCATCTATTCAAAGGTGTTTACTGAGCTCCTAGTATGTACCAGGCACCGTGGCTAGAGGATATACAGTGATGACCAAAAAGGACAGTCCCTGTGCTCAAGGGGCACCTATCAGGATGCCAAGCCAGGGCTTTGGGCTGTCCTCCCCAGACACCGATGGTACTCCTGAGAATATAGGTGATGAACATTGGTGGTGCCCCCAAACTCATCATTGATGAGCATTGCTGGTGTCCTGAGGGTATTGGTGCTAAGCACTGATGTGCTTCCAAGGATATTGGTAATGACCGTTGATGGTGTTCCCAGGGCATAAAGGGTGGGCACTGGTGCTGAGTAGCAGTGCTGCTCTCAATGACACCAGTGATGGGCACTGGGAGGGACTATTATTTGCTTCTGCTGAAGCAGGTCACCCTCCCCATTCAGTCTCCCTTTCCCCAGTCAGTTAAAGCTCCTGCAGGCAGACAGACCTCAGGATGACCCTGCAGCCAGAACGTGATGTGATGATGGCTGGTTCACTGACCCCCCCTCTAGCAGGGCTGGCTCCCCAGCTGGAGGCCAATTGATTCCCTTGCCCAGGATTCTCTCTGTGGCTAGGCGTCATTTTCCACACAAAAAAACCCTCTTTCTTACAATTACTGAGAATTACTTATGAAGAGAGAGAGAGAGAGAGAGAGAGAGGGAGAGAGAGAGAAAGAATGTGTGTATTGATTGCCACTCCCGAGAAGCTCAGGAATCATTTAGAGTAGATTAACCTAACTTTCTTTTGCTTTTTGGGAAGTTGGACTCCAAGTTATTTAAGGAGATTAATCAGCTCATCAGAGAACCAGGCAGTCTTTCTACCTCTTTTCTTTTTGGACTAGCTGGGACCATATCATTTCCACCCCACCTTCAAAATATCGGTTTCCCTGTTATTTCCACCATTACTGCCCAGTCGTTAAGGAGGGTCCTTTTCGGGGCTCCTCTTTGGAGATTGGGTGGGCACATCTCTGGCTGCCATTAGTTTACCCGGATGGCCCTGGCCGGTTTGGCTCAGCGGTTAGAGTGTTGACCTGTGGTCCAGAGAGACCCGGGTTCGGTTCCTGCTAAGGGCATGTACCTCGGTTGCAGTTTGTCCACAGCCCTGGTTGGGTCATGCGGGTGGCAGCCACTCGATGTGTTCCGGTCACGTCGATGTTTCTCTCTCTCTCTCTCTTTCTCTCTCTCTCTCTTCCTCTCTCTCCCTCCTGCTCTATCTGAATGAAAAAATGTCCTCGGGTGAGGATTAAAAAAAAAAAAGTTTACCCAGATGGCTTTGTTGCCCAGATCCCAGTCTGGGCACAACCTCAGAGGGGGCCGGGCCACCCGGAGCGAGTCTCCCTCATCCAAGCCCTGGTGCTCTGCAGCTGTCACATAGAAGGGTCCAAGCACTCCAGCCACTGAAAGGAGGTGGCTTCCAGGGGCGTTTCTGCGAGGCTTGCACATTGATGCTGCAGATGTCTACCCATCCACTCTGAGTTCCCAGGTGCAGCTCAGGCCCCCCCCCCCTCCCTCCAGGAAGCTGTCCCGGACTGTGCCATCATTCTGGGAACACTGGTTCTGCTGAGAGAGGGGGCAGGGGGGAGGCAAGAGGAGACGGAGGAAGCCAGAGAGCAGAAGGGGAGGGGAAGGGAAAAGGCAACGAGAGGCTGGGGAGGATTCAGCACTGCCTGACTCCACGACACAGCTAACAAGTTCACCATGTGCAGGTGGGAAAAGGACAGGTTCTGGAGCCAGACAGACTTGGGTTCAAATCTCAGCTCCAGCCTTTCCTGGCTGTGTGGCCTTGGGCGAATCACTTCACCTCTCTGAGCTTCAGATCCCTCATCATTCAAATGGAGGCGATAACCATTCCTCCCTCACAAGGTGGCTTTGACTGCAGATAAGGTCACGTATGCAACGTGCTCAGAACAAGGCCTGGCGCTTAGGTGGTGTGAGAGCAGGTAGCTATGGCCAGGTCCCAGACTTGATGGAGGGACTTCCAGCAGACCCTCCGTGAAGAGTTGCTGTGTGGTCTGGATTCGTCTGTCCCTGTCTCCTGTCCCCAGGTAGATGCATACGGCAGCTAGTGCCCCGGGTTCTCTGGGAGGACAGGCCGAGAGGCCCAAGGGCTCAGCTCCAGGGGGCTGGGCTGGGCAGCAGCTCCTTTTCAGAACATTGCAGGCCCTCGCTGCCCTCTCTGCCATTTCTCTCCTCTTCCAGGAAAAAGTTTGAAGTTGAATGGGTCCCGAGGTGGAATATTTTCCAAATGTCAGTGCAGTCTGTGGTACATTACAGCTAAATGCGATCATCTTGGTGCCAGGCTCTGAATGTCAGCGCACCGGCTACAAACAGCAGGGTGACAGGTGGGGCCTCGCACCCCCCTTCCTGGCAAATCACCCTGGCGGGGCGGGAACCGGGCCATCTCTGGGTTCAGTGGGCCAGGACCATGGGCCTCTGTGGGGGCACACATGGGGCAGTGAGGGGTCCTGTGTGTTGTGTGTGTGCAGGGAGGTGCACACCTGCCCTCGTCTTTCTGTGCCCTTACACCTCTTCATTGTTACTGTGTGCTGGTGTGCATGTGCTCAGACACACTGGGAGTGTGTTCGCTGAGCACAGGTCGAGATCTGTGTGTGGCTGTGTGTATGTGCCCTCCATCTCCGGGTGTCGCCGTGCGTCTGTGTGTCCACACACATTAGAACTCCTGGAATGATGTACACGCATTCGCATTAACCGACCGTGAGATTGTGTGTACTGTGTAGACACGGACCCATCTATCTCACCGTGCCTTTTGTCTCTGTGTGTCCCCTGTCTTCCTGTGCCTCTGTGTGCAATTGCGTGGCCTTCTGTGTCTATGTGATTGTGTGTGTATATGCAACCCAGGACTTCAGTGTGTGTGTATGTCTAAGTTTGTAAATCCCAGCTCAACCACAGAAGTAGAAGGGGAAACCGGCGTGGGAAGGGGAATTCTGCTTCGCTGCCCTTCTGGTGGGGGGATTTTTGATGGCTGCCTGTTCTTTGGAGCCTGGGATTGGCTGGGCGGGATGGAGATTAAATTGCCTCCAATTACCAGGGAGTGAATGGAGAGCTGCGTGGCCAGAGGGATGGTGTGTGCCTGCCAGGATCTGCCAAGCACAGCGCGATCACAAAGTCCTGCATCTGCAGATGGCCCGTGTGCTGGTCTGTGTGTGTGCATGTGAACGTCTGTGCCTGTGTGTTACGTGGCTTTGCGTGTGGGTATGAGGGCCCGTGACAGTGCACATGAGCAGCTCTGTGTCTTGTGTGATTGTGGGATTCTAGATGTGTCTCTGTGTGTCCACTGATGTGGCTGTTGTTGTGCCTGTGTGGGTGTGCTAGCAGGCCTCTGTGTGTCTGGGGAGTGTGTGTGTGAGCTGTATATGCATGTCTATAATGCATGTTTCCATGGCTGTGAGCATGTGCACACATGTGTACGCATGTGTCTTTGTGTGTGAGGATTCTGCAGGGGTGTCCTTGTGTGTGTGCCTTCAGGTATATGGGTGGGTCGCTGGGGTTTTCTCTGAATAGAGAGTGTGCGTGTGTGTCTATGGTTAACTGTGAGGGTCTGATTGAATCAGTGGGTATGAAGGAGAAGGAAGGGAGGAAACTGCCTGTCCTCACCCCGTCCCAGCTGGTGACCAGGGTCCCCAGGCTTCCTCCCTCAGAATGTGTGGGCTTCCACTCCAGGGTGGAGGACTCACACAGCCCCAGTAAAGGAGGCCGGCGAGGGCTCCGAGGTGACAGCTGGTGCCGGGACTGAAACAGGATGCTACGGGCTGAACGGGTCCTCCTGAAACTCACGGTGAAGCCCTGACCCGCAGTACTTCCGGATGGGACCTCATCTGGAAATAGCGTCACTGCAGATGTAGTTAGTTAAGAGGAGGGCATGCTGGAGTTGGGTGGGCCCCTAATCCAATATGGCAGGTGTCCTTCTAGAAAGGGGAAGTTTGGACAGAGAGACAGACACACGGAGGGAAGACGATGTGAAGAGACACGGGGAGAAGATGGCCATCGACAAGCCAGGGAGAGAGGCCTGGAACGGATCCTTCCCTCATAGCCTCCGAGGGAACCAACCCTGCCGACACCTGGGTTTCAGACTTCTGGCCTCCAGGGCTGTGAGATAAGACATTTCTGTTGTTTAACCTGTGTTACGGCACCCAGCAAACCGGCGCAGGGGATGGGGAGCCTTCTATCCCCTTCTGCTCCCAGGAGACCCGCTTCAAGGACAGCTGGCGTGTATTCAGCAGGCTGCCCTCTGCCCGGTGCACCCACGTGGCTCCCTCCAACTCAGAGCCCTCTGCCCTCCACACCTCTGTCTGTCAGCCAATCCTCTGGGCTAGACAACCCCACCTTCGCCCCCTTTTGAATCCCTCTCCTGTCCCTGAATCGTAACTTCCTCCAAACTCTCCAGGCAAGGCTTTAGCATGAGAGAGACACATTGATTGGTTGCCTCCCGAGCGATCCTGACCAGGGCCAGGGACCGAACCGCACCTGGAGTACATGCCCTTGGTGGGAATCAAACCCGAGGCTCTTCGGTCTGTGGGCTGACGCTCTAACTGCTGAGCCCGACCGGCCAGGGCGAGCCTGACAGCCTTTGACATGCTCTATTTGCCATCCCCATATCCAGTCAATTGTTGACTCCTGCTGGGTCTTTCTCTTAAATATTTCTCAGATCCACTGTTGCTGACCCAGTTTAAGCCTGAACATCGCTCTCTCTCTCTTGAGATTCCTGCATCAGTTCCTTATATCAGCTTAGAATTAGGCTTGACTGCTTGAGTCAGAAAGCCAAAATAACAGTGATTTCAATAGCTGAAAGTTTATTTCTCTCTCATGTAAACCAAATGTGGATGTAGGTAGTTCAGGGCTGGTATGGTGGCTCCATGAGATTGAAAGGAACCAAATCTCTTTCTAGTTCACTGTTTGACCATCCATATGGTACAGCCTTTGTCCTCATGGTCTAAGGTGGCTGCCTGAGCTCCAGCCATCTCAGCTGTGTTCAACCCAGAGAAAGGAGCAGGAAAAGAGGCAAAAGGCATGGGTCAACAGACTTTTTTTTTTATTTTTTTTTTTATTTTTTTTGTTTTTTTTTAATCCTCACCCGAGGACATTTTTCCATTTTTTGCACAGATAGAGTGGGAGGGAGAGAGAGGAAGAGAGAGAGAGGGAAACATCGATGTGAAAGGGACACATCGAGTGGCTGCCAGCCACACGACCAACCAGGGCCGGGGACAAACTGCAACCGAGGTACATGCCCTTAGCGGGAACTGAACCCGGGTCTCTCCGGACCGCAGGCGGACGCTCTAACCGCTGAGCCAAACCGGCCAGGGCATGGGTCAACAGACTTTTAAGGAGGTGTCCTAGAAGCCGCCTCCTGACAATTCTGCTTAGATTGTATTGGCTGGAACTCAGTCCAGGTAATATGTAGTTGTGAGAGCAGTTGGAAAATGTGGTCCTCGTAACAGATGGCATGCACCCTGCTAAAACACGGGGGTTCTCTGATTAAAAAACACGGTGAAAATATGAACTCCTTATCTCTTTACTGGTCTCTCTCTCTCCTCTCACTCTCTCATCTACCTGGACACAGCAACCAGGGAGATCTTTCTAAAATGCAAGTCCATACATACAGTTGCCAGAGATGACAAATAAAACTCCAGGATTCCCAGTTAAATGTGACTTTCAGATAAATAATGGCTATGTGTTTTAGTGTAAGTATGTCTCAGTAATATTTAGGAGATACTAATGCTACAACAATTATTCGTTATTTATCTGAAATTCAGATTTAACTGGGTGCCCTGTATTTTATCTGTCAGCCTTACCCATACACCTTTCATAGTTCCTCATTTTCTTGGGAAAAGGTCCAAGTTCATTGGAAGGGCTTACTGGGCTGTTGACAACCTGTCTTCCAAGTGACCTGTCCAGGCTGTGTTTCCTGGACAAGCTCCGCACTGCTACTTCGTCCCTGAGCCTTGAAGCCTTTGCTTAACTTGTGTTAGCAGCCTGGACTGCCCTTGTCTATCTGGAAGTCCCCACGCATCCAGGAGGGACCATGGCCTCTGTATTCTTGAGACATGACAGAGGCGAGAGATTATTTAATGAATGAAATGACAAATTCAAGGCTGCATAGCCAACAAGGGGCCACCTAGACTCCCGACTCTCTCCCCTGTGCTCTCGGCACCCTGGCTGGCTCACGGGGACCCAGCCCTGGATCCCTCTCCCCGGCCTTCATTCTCCACAGCCCCCATCTGAGCATGGCGCCCCCAGCACACAGGGGGTTAAGCCGGCCTTGGAGTGGGGAGCTGGAGCCCATGGAGTCCTCCCTGACAATAAAGCTAATGAATCTTCCCTGCCGTTTTCTCTTGCACAATAACATTTAATCATCATTTGCACAGCAAATGAGAAGTTTGCAGCAGATGCAATTCTGCGTGAGTGGCGAATTCTGCGTGTGGGCACTGTTCCTGTTGTCCCCAGCACACCTGACAATCTGGGGCTTGGGCAGGCTGCACCCCGGGTGTGTGTGTCCCCACGTGCCAGCGCTCTGACCCCGCACACGTGTGGGAGACGAGCTTCAGGGCATGTGTCTGTTTGCGTGCATGCTTTGTGTGGCGGCGGGCGAAGGAGCGCGTGGACGGAAGTGCTTGGTGCCAAGGACCTGTGGTGTGGAAGTGGAGTACACAGACAGGCAGATGCACGGGGGTGTATGTCATTGCATGTGTGTGAGTGTGGTGTAGATCTGAGCGCTTGTTGGAGATGCCTGTTTGTTTAGATCCTTATATGTCATCATGTATGTTATGTACAGGCAGACTCACATGTGCTCACATGTGCAAACACATCTATGGGCACCACACACTTGAAACTAGAGTTTGTAACTGACTGTTCCTGAGGCTACACATGCTTTCCTGTGCATGCGTGAGTGCGCGTATACAGAGCTGAGTTCATGCATACAAGCACATCTGAGGGGATACACACATATGTACTGTGTGCCTGCAACTCACATATGTTCAAAAGTGCATGCCTGAATGGGATGTGGTGGCTCATGGAAATGTATCAGTGGAGGCACATGTACATACCTGTAAGAGAACACATCAACAAAACGCATGTATATGCTTTGTGTACAAATGTGAGTGTACACGTGAGAGCCTGCCTCCTTGGTGTGCAGGCGTGTGAGCACACTTGCAGACCTGCGGGGATAAGCTTGGGGTGCATGGCTGTGAGCATGCCTGTGTCTGTGCTGTGCACGAGGCCGGAACGTGTCTCAGGGGACACGTGTGCGTGCATCATGAGTACGTGGGCGTGCTGTGCACCCCTGTGCACGCACTGAAGCGTGAACCCTCTGCCTCACAGTAAGGGCTGACAGGGTTACATTTTCCAAAGGCTCAGCGACCAGGGACTGAGCTGGCCTGAGAGCGCTTGCTGGCAGGAGGTAAGTGGTGCTGCTGGCTCGTGACCCGGGGGGCGGGCAGCAGTGCTGGCTGATGTAGACAGGCAGGCGCGTGGCTGTCCCCTCGGATGGCAGCCGGCTCTCTCAGCTGCCTAAAGCCGGACGAGGGGGGTTAGTTCTTGACCTGTGTGCTTGGCGCTGACTTCCCACTTCCCTGGTGGGTGCCCACAGCCACGTGCACACACATGCACGTGGGTACACAGCAGACACGCAGACCTAGGCTTGGACTGTGCCTGGGTCCCACCTCCACCTTGCTCCTCAGCTCTGCCATCTGTCTGGAGTGCCCCCCTTCTCCCCGACTGCTTCTCTCCCCTCCCCACACTTGCCCAGCAACTCCGCTCAGAACCCAAGTCGTCCTGGTCCTGGGCGGACTCCTGTGGGGTGTGTGGACAATGGTCCTGGCCTTTGAGCAAGTCCTCATCTGTGAGCACTGGGTCCCTCGTGTGCAAAATAGGGCAAGTGATTTTCCTGCTTCAGAATAAACAAGGCAACTTATGTAAACCGCTAAACACGGGAAATATTAAGTCCCCCCTCCATGGTTTTGCCCGTAGGAGTGAGAATTATGTGCAGAACTCAGAGCAGCGCCTGGCATGCGGCAAGCCCTCTGTTGGATGTGTCCCCGTCATCACCATTATTACCATCATCTCATTGTCATTAATATTGCTGGTCCTAAACTTTTGGCCAATTATACACGGATTCTTGCTCATGACCCCCGATCTTTTATCCTGTGATGCTGACAGTGATGGAAAGTTTTTTCTTTTTGTCATCCCAGATGCCTTGTAAGCAGGGCAGACATGGTCACCGGGAGGCTCTGTGTTCTCTGAGCTCCTTGGCAGAGTTGGGTGTGCCCAGTCGGAGCCTGGAGCATGGGGCGGGGTGCCCTCTGCATAGCACAGGGAGAGGATTTGGAGCTTGGGGAATTTGATGGGTACCAACTAGACAGATGGCCAAGGCTGTGTCCTCCATACGACCCTTCTCTGTGATCCCAAACCATCAGAAAAGTGTACAAAGCTCACAAAATTCATGGCGTCCGTGGACACCGTGTGGAACCCAGAGAAGGGGCTGGACTCACCGGATTTCCCTGCGGGCTTGGTGAGGGTGCAGTGGAGACGGCAAATGCAGGCTGCACGCAGAGGGGGCTGAGGAAGCATTGCCTTTCCCCACACGCCCACCCTGGAGAAGCAGAAACCATGGAGAGCCTTGAGGAAGCCCACAGGCTGTGGGATGGCAGTGAGGGGAGGAACATGCTCTCCCAGGGCACAGACAGCGACAGGGACACACCAGGCCATGTGCTCACTGCCTGCTGTGTGCCAGACACTGTGTGTGCAGCTGGTGGCATAGGTTCTGGGGGCCAGAGCCCCCGGTTAAGTCTCGGCATCTCCACTTGTAAGCTGTTTGATGTTGCACAAGTTACTTAAGCTCTTTGTGCCTCGGTTTCCTCACCTTGGGTTGTTGAGGGGTTAAGTGAGTAATTACGTGAGGTGCTGAGAGCAGAGCCTGGCACGTGGGAAATGCCCAGTGTCAGTGGTTATCACCGCATTTTATCCTCACTGCAGCCCTTTGGAGGCGTCCTGAATGTGTGCACTTCGTGGGTAAGAAAATGAAGACACAGGAGGGTCCAGAGTCACTTGTCTAAAGTCACACAGCTGGCAAACGGTAGAGCCAGAGGCTCAGAAGATGAATCTGGATGAAACATGTTCTTTTTTTCTGGCCAGACCTTGAACTCAGTGTGGCCCTGAGAAAGTCACTCCCCACGAGTGGGATGTGGACAAGATGTTCAAGTGCCCTGTGACTCCATGTTTACATGTCCTTCTGGACACCTCACCGGGCTGTACCCTCCTACTTGGCAGGGTCAGATCTGTCAAGGAACCAGCACATGTGGAAGGAACAGACTTGGAATCAGGGGTCCTGTGTTGTCCCAGCCCTGTCTCGTGGGTGCCAGTCACTTTACTCCTCCAGGTCTCCATTTCCCCCTCCACAATGGGGATGTCATAACCAACCTCTGAGTTGTTGTTGGGGTTCTGTACGTGAGAGTGGCACACATGGGTGGGAGAGGGGATCGCATAGTGCCCTACCAGCCCCTAAGTTACCATACCCACTTGTAGCATGAGCTACAGGAACTATGGACTAAGGGTCCTACATGGGATGAGGGTCCCAATATCCCCTGACTTGAGCCTCCCACACACACCTCATGCCCCTACCATTAGCCACCCTCTGTGGACTTTAGGAGACATGTTCAACTTGAGCAAAGCATCAAGGTTTTCTTGGCCTGGCCTTCAAGTTCTTTTTCCAACCTCCCTCCAACGGGCCCTCCTGCCTCGCATCTCACCATCCCTCCACCCAGTGATCCAGCCCCTGGGATCGCACGCTGCTCCTGAAGCCACCACATGCTGCTGGCCTCTCACCTGTCCCCAGGCTATGTCAACACTCTTCTCTCTGCTCGGCTTGCTGAGCCACCTCATACTCATTCTTCAAGATCCAGTTGGAGTCACCTCCTCTGGGAAGCACTCCAGGAATTAATCTTTCTTCAGTATTTCCAGGACCTTGTTCTGTTAATTCTGCAACAACTCTTACCAAATGCATTATTACTGGTTACTTCTGTCCCCCTGCCTCCTCACTCTGCCCAACTGGGCTTTGAGTTACTGGAAGGCAGGAATGACTTATGACCTGTGCAACTTGGGTGGGTTGCTACTCTCTGAGCCAGTTTCCTCACCTGTGAACTGTGGCTGATAATATTGAACTTAGCTGAAATAATACAGGTAAGATACTCAGGACAGGATGACCATCTCTGGATCTATCACAGTAGACCCAGGTAAATGTGGAGGGAATGAATGAATGCTCCCTGGGAGGGTAAAAAAAATAAGGTTAACGAGCACTTATTGATCACATTCAATGTGTGAAGAAGGCATTGAGATTAAAGCTTAACATTCATGATCTCCATTAAGCCTTTTAACAATCCCTTAAGGGAGGGGCTGTCATCAGCCCTGTTTTACACATGAGGAAACTGAGGCTTCAGCTGTTGAGGACCTTGATGAAGGATGCCCAGGTAGCAGGTGCTGGAATTCACAGCAGAACAATGTGGAATGAATAAAGAACTCGGGAGTGCGGTGGGATAATTAATTGGATAATAACTCGGGAGTGCGGTGGGAAGACAAATAATCTATATCTTATAGTTAAATGGTTTTAGAGCTGTAGGCTTAGAGATGACTTAACCCCTGGGGAGCTTAACTTGGGGTCCATGAATGTGGAGACTGTTGGGTCCCAGGACCAGACAGGTAAGGTCTCCACTGCACTCATTCCGATCATTTTTCATCTTTCATCTTTCACCAATCCTCCCACCTCATCCAAGTCCTGGAGACACCCAGCTTGTCCTCTCTTGGCATCCCTTCCGGGTGTCCTATCCTAGCGTTGTCTGAGACTCCGGAAGGCTCCGAAGTCCCTGGGAACGTCCCTCTTCCCCGCCCAGCGCAGGAGCAGGACAGGCAGTTGAGACCATTTCCTCCTTCCTCGGAGATGTTGGGGAAAGGGGGAGGACAAAGGAGAGAGCTCATACCTGGGCGGCAGACATGCTGGGCTTCTAATAATGACAAAGACAGTAATAGTATCAAAGGCTAACATTTATTGAACACCTATTATGTGCCAGGTACTATCCAAACCCCTTATTTTTGAATCCTTTTTATCCTCACAACTTTTCCAGGTGGTTCTGTTATTAGCCTCATTTGACAGATGAGGAAACCCAAGTCCAGAGGAGTGAGATTACTTGCCCAAGGCCAGGCAGCTGGCAAGTACCAGAGGCTCCACCATTCTCTGACTGGGTGTCTTTGGACAGGTCACTGCCACTTCTCTGGGTGGCTTTCTCCATCTACCTTCAGGGTCCCACCTCGTGGTTTCTAAAATTGAGTGTACAGCAGCCGTTCTCAACCTGTGGATCGCGACCCCTTTGGGGGTCGAACGACCCTTTCACAGGGGTCGCCTAAGACCATTGGAAAACGCATATTTCCGATGGCGATTCATAACAGTAGCAAAATTACAGTTATGAAGTATCAACGAAAATAATTTTATGGTTGGGGGTCACCACCACATGAGGAACTGTATGAAGGGGTCGCGGCCTTAGGAAGGTTGAGAACCACTGCTCTACAGTATCCCAGCACACAGTAGGCGCTTAGTAAATGAACAGCCCTTCTTTCCTTTTAATTCAGACGGGGGAAACCTGTGGGGGGCGCTCGCAGCGTCCCTCCCCACCCCAGGGCTTTCCCCCAAGCCAGGAGTGAGCAACCTACCCTTTCTCCTCGCGGCAACAACATCCGATCTCCCTTTATAACCCAGATCCACGCAGCGCCTGGTCTCGCTGCAGTTTTAATGACGTTGGTCATAATTCCCGCACCTCTGGGCCCAACGCTGCACCACCCCCTCCTCCCCTGCTTGGGGGGTGCTCCGGGGGAGTGCACTCCCAACAAGTCCCCCTCCCATCCGGCTGCCCTGGGAGGTGGGGGGGTTGGGGAAGAGGGTGAGCAGGGGAAAGGCTTTGTCCTAGGGCCAGTGGGCCCGGGTGGGGCAAGCGGCGGCCCACGCAGGGCCCGGGCTAGGAGGCCTGGGCCTGGTCGTCCACGCGGTGGCTGGCGTAGAGCGCGGCCAGCGGCCGGAAGCGCGGGCCCCAGCTGCTGAGATAGGCGAAGTCCTGCTCGGACCCCGACGAGCCGCTGTGCAGCGAACTGAGCGAGCCGGCCGGCGAGTCCGCGCCCTCGAAGGCGTAGGTCTGGAAGGCGTCGTAGGGCGGCACCGACAGGTCCCCGTCCGCCAGCGCCACCTTGCGGCTGATGAAGTCCCTGAATACCGAGAAGTCCGGCTCGGGGCTCGGCGGCCCTTGCGGCAGCGAGTGGCGCTCGGAGGGCCGGCAGGACGGTGGGCTGCCCCCGCCCGGGCCTCCGCCGCCGCCGCCGCCACCGTCGCCGCCCTTGAGCTCGCCAAAGTCATAGAGGCTCCGTAGTGCCGACATGTCGTAGGCCTCGGTGTCCTGCTCGCCTCCACCCTCGTCATTGTACTTGATGACATTGTCCCGCATGTCTTCGTCCTCGTCGGAGCTCAGGTGGCTCTTGTGGTGGCGCCTGAGGGTGAGGATCAGCAGCACCAGCACTGCGTGGGAGACAGAACAGGGAGTGAGGTCTGCCCGGCACCCCACCCCCACCCAGGGGATCTGGAGAAGTAGTGAGCCATACCCATCTCGGGAGGGGGGCGAATTGGGGCCAGACCGCCACAGCCAGTGGGGGCACAGAGGGCAATGTTCAGAGATCTCATGGGTGCTGACGGCTGAACCCAACCTCTGAGGTCTTCATCCTCAACTCCAGGAAGAGGTACACCCCTGAGGTTTCTAGGTGTTGGCGGTTTTGACGGGAGCAGCTGAGGGAGTGAAGGTATCCTTGACCCTGACCTCTGTTTCACCCTCACCCTCCTCTGTCCACTCCAGAAGGGCCATCACCTCCAAGCTCTGTCCACGAGGGGTTCCTCCCTCTATCACACTGGATCTCAAACCCCAGTCCCTGGACCAGCAGCATCAAGCATCTCCTGGGAACTTGTTAGCGATGTGAATTCTCAGGTCCCACCCTAGATCTACAGGTTTGAGAGCCACTGCCCATCATACCACAGGCTCTGCTGTGGTGACATGTCGGTCTCCCCCACCCCAAAGTACACACTCTCCACTACCCTGGAGGACCTGGGGAATGTTCCCCTAGCTTGGTGCCTGGTGTGCAGTAGCGTGTGAAGCGTGCCTGTTGAATGAATGACTGAATGAAGAGTCGGATGGAAACCTGGGTGAGTGAAAAGATGAGCGAATGAATGAATCATCCCTCCTTGGCTCTCTTCACTTGATTTCCAGTACTCCATTCCCTCCGCCTCCTCCCTTGTCTCTGATCACTGAGCCATCTGAGCAGGCTGCTCCTGCCCGACTCGTCAGCCTCAGATGTCCCAGGACTCAGTCCCTGGATCTTCGCCCACGGCCCCTCTCTTGGTACTCTCCTTCTGTCTCGTGGCTGCGAGCTCTGTGGAGAGGCTGACAACTCCCAGATTGCAAACTCCAGACTGGACTGCTCCCCTGAAATCTAGACTGTACATGCAGTCTCCTATTTAACAAGTCCTCTGAGTTGACCAAGAGAATCTCAGGTTTAACTTGCCTGCCCAAATCTTTCCCTCATCCTCGCTCTCAGTC
Source organism: Molossus molossus (assembly GCF_014108415.1). NCBI lineage: Eukaryota > Metazoa > Chordata > Mammalia > Chiroptera > Molossidae > Molossus > Molossus molossus. Next base: position 11,430,424 of record NW_023425399.1, on the reverse strand, counting down.
ACCTCCATCTCACTGATGGCAACCCCAACTTTCCAGTGACTCCGGGCTTTTAGTCTCTTCTGTTCACGGATGAGTCCTAGCGTCTAGAACAGCTTAGCACAGAGGGGAGGCTCACAGGATGGATGAATAAGGAACTGATGAATGAAGGGGAGAATTAATTGGATAAGTGGGTGGATGGATGGACAGACAGGCTGGGTACTACGCCAGGCCCAGGATTCTTCTTGCTGCTCCAAACAGCTCCGGCAGGGCCAGTGGCCAGAGCCAGCTGTTAGGGCCATGGAGCAGGGTGCTGGCTCACAGCCTAACAAGGTGGCTCGTGACAGGGAAGGGGGTGGGGGCCAAGGAGAGGTCTGGAGGGAGGGAAGGTGGCAGGAGAGAAGTGGGGAAGATGGATGGATGGCTCTGGAGCTGAAGGCTGGGAGCTGCAGAGGGGGATGCCCGGGAGAGCAGATGGTGGGGAGCACAGGCGGCAGGCGACAGATGTGCCAGGCCCGATCAGCGATTCCGCCCGTCACCTTTAGAGCACTGATGTGCACTTTCTTCGTTTGTGGGCAATTAGGCAGAAATTTGTTTGCACTGCCTCGGAAAATGAAACCGCTGTAAAGTGCACCCTCTGGAAAAAGGGTTTCTGAGCCATGGGCTGGGGAGGGGAGGGAAGGGAAGCCGGGGGCTCCGAGAGAGGAGGAGCCTGGCCAGGGCCTCTGCAGGGACCTGAGGAGGCACAGCTTGGCCACAGGCAGGTGCTCAGGAGTGTGGGCAGTGCCATACCAGTGGTCGGTAAGGAGGAGGGGTGGAGGGCAGCTGACATCTCCCAGGGAACTGAGCAAAGCCGGTATCTGCAACAGGGACCTCTCTTGAGTTCCTCCACCTCTGGCTGTTCCGCGAAGTCCAACAATCAGGACTGAGATGAGGCCTTTTTGCTGCCAGGGTGACAAGTGGCATTATGGCCACTTGAATCCAGTTTAGCTCCTGGAACTTGACCTCTTCACTGGGAACACAGTGGGGGTTCAATGGACTGCTGGTAGAACTGACATCAGAGTAAATTTGGACCCCAAATTCATAAGATTTTGCCCCAGCTGCCCCGAGGTTTTGCCCGCAGTTTAGATTCACAGCAGGTGGGGTAAAGGAGCAGGGAACACAGGGTGCAAAGACGTGATTTCAGGTCACAGGACTAACTGCATCCTTATGCAAGCACCCAACCTCTCTGAGCCTCAGTTTCCTCATCTGAAAAATGGGGATGATACACCTGGCTGAATGGTTTTGAGGTTCACAAGAGCCCTTTACTAAAAGTCTTATATAGAGAATAAAAGAGGACAACATACAAGAAAGAATTTTTAAAAATATGCTTAGTTTTTAAAAATTAGAGAGACTTTGGGCTGTGTTGAGCGCCGGGCAACGTGAGTCTCAGGTGGGGTGGACACCATGTGGACCTGGTAGAGGGGCTGCTCCGTCCTGAGGAGACTTCTTACGGGAGCATGCAGGCCAGCCCTTCTGTGGATGGCGAGGGAAACTGAGGCCCACGGGGACGACCAGGGAAGGAAATCCAGGGCCCCGGGATGGGGCCAGTCGGATGCGGGTGGCTCTCGGTAGACTCACCAACTAGAATGAGGACACAGACCAAGAGGGCGATGAGGGCGCCGGGGCTGAGGGACGCGGCCATGACAAAGGCCGTGGTGTTGCAGGACTGGATGGCGCCAGAGCTGTCGCAGCCGCAGATGCGGATGGTGAGGGTGCCTGTGCTGCTCAGCGTGGGCGGCCCGCTGTCCACCACCAGAATGGGGAGGAAGAACACGTCCTGCTCCTGCCGGTTGAAGCCCAGGTGCTGCGTGTGCACTGCGGCGGTGTTGTCTGCGTCAGGGGAAGGAGGGACATGACCTGGGGTCCAGGGTCAGCTTCCCTGTCCCAGCCGCCGCTTGATTCCACCTTGGGGCTTGCCTCCCTATGCCCCAGGCTACAGCCTCCCAGCTGACCTATGGGTCTATTACCCCATCTCTCAAAATTCTGTTACCAACAGTCCCCAAATTCTGCCCCCAGCTGCCCGAAGACCCTGTCCCCAGCCACACAGCCTACAATTCTGACCTTAGCTGTCCCAAGATTCTCCCCAGCTGTCTCAAGATTCTTTTTCTTAGTCAAGCTATTCCAAGGTCGGTCCCTAGCTGGGCCAAGGTCCTGACCTTGGCTATGTCTCCCCTCCAACCCCCCATCTGTCTCAGCAGCCTGTTTTTTGTTTTTTTTATCCTCACCCGAGGACATTTTTCCATTTTTTGTTCAGATAGAGTGGGATGGAGAGAGAGGAAGAGAGAGAGAGAAACATTGACGTGAAGGGACACAGAGTGGCTGCCACCCGCACGACCAACCAGGGCCGGGGACAAATTGCAATCGAGGTACGTGTCCTTAGCGGGAACCGAACCGAGGGTCTCTCTGGACCGCAGGCTCTCACTCCAACCACTGAGCCAAACTGGCCAGGGCTCAGCAGCTTGTTTTTGTTCCAGATTCCACCCTAGCTGCCCAATACATCCTGACCCTGGGGACCTGTGGCCCTTGGGTTGTGGCTTGCTGGGCCCTGACAAGTCCTGGCCATCAGAAAAGACTGTGGACACTGGCGGCACCTGCCTCTGGCTGAAGAAACGTTCTGTCAAGAGTCTAAGAGACTGAGCCCAGGGGGCTGGGGCATGACCGCCAGGACCCGATGAGGGACCCGATCATGCCAACGCTTCCTCACCCACCTCCTTCCTATTTTTTAAACCACGTGGCCAGAGAGGATGGTGAACTAACAGGCACTCAGTGCCCTGCTGGAGGCTGTTGTTAGGAATGCCAGGCAGGCCTTGCGGGGTGGGTGTCTGGTCTTGGAACAAGGGCTTACGTCGTGTGGCGCCCACTTCCCCTGGCCTTTCTGTCTCCTCTACAGCTCTCTTGTATGGGTCGGGCCATCCTTGAGCCTCGATCATTTTGACGGCTGCCAGCGTGGTGGTATAGAAGTACTCAGAGCCCAACTGGCCACCGTCACCAGCCTTCACAGCCAGCTCCGCAGGAGGGGCCCTGCCTTCCTGAGTCCTCCTCCCTGCCCTTGAAGTCTTCAGCTGGTCGCACTACCTCTGACTTTGGTGGCCTAGGTCCCTTTCCCAGCCTCTGTGGCCCTGGTTAACCCAGTCTCCTCTCTGTAGCCCCCAGTTCAGGACCCCAGTCCTGGCTTCCCCCAGACCGGACACAGTGCGGGGTAAAGAGCCCTTGGAGGGCGTTGGGTGACCTTGAGCACATCTAGGAAGTGGACTAGAGGCCCAGCTGAAACAAGACTGGTCATGGGTTGAAGCCCATGTGATGGGCCCAGGAGGGTTCGTGATATGATTCTACCCACTTTTACACCCACTTGGAAATTTCCACAAAAATGTTAAAAATAAGGCCAAGTCAACAATTTACTAGCCTGGGAAAGTTAGCTTCTCTGGATATCAGTTTCCTAATCTGTAACTGAGGAAAATAGAAACACGTAGGTGTGAGGATTAAATGGTAAAATGCATGCATAACCCTGAGAACAGTTGGCAGCACACAGAAATTCACCATAAATGCTGCTTGTTCTTTTCCTCGTGCCCCGCCGATGTTCCGGGTGCTGCGCCGTGTGCCCTCTCTCTGTCTAGGCTGTGCTGTCCTTTGCTCACCAACTTCTTGCTCTACGGAACACCCTCTCCACCTCCTTGCCCGGGCAAATTCCTCATCCGTCATGCTCCAGCTAAATGTCACCTCCTTTCTGTGGCCTCCTTTCTCCGCTTCCCCGGGAAGGAAGGATTTATGACTCCCTCTCTCTGCTCTGACCACGCAGGCGCTGCGCACACTTCTGTGTTAGCCCTTGTCACATTGCGTTACATTAGTGTGTGCCTGTCTCGTTGCTGGCCCTGAGCCACACTTGAAGAGCGACGTTTGAATGAACCACGACTTTTTGGATAACTTCTGGGGTCCTTGGCTAGTTCCTTGAGCTCTGGCTTGAACTCTAGCCCTCCTGTCAAAGGGTGAGCCAACCCCAGCTGTGACATCTGCCTTCCCCTGGGGAAGAAAGGAGGCGCAGGAGGAAGACGGGGGAGGGGGGAGGGAATGGTGGGGGACGCCTCTGCAGGTACTGCATGCTCTCTACACATCAAGGACTGTGTGGATACTCTAAACGTATAGTAATGTTTAAGCCTTAAACCAGCGGTTCTCAACCTGTGGGTGGCGACCCCTTTGGGGGTCGAACGCCTCTTTCACGGGGGTCGCCTAAGACCATTGGAAAACACATATTTCCGATGGTGATTCATAACAGTAGCAAAATTGCAGTTATGAGGTAGCAACAAAAATGATTTTATGGTTGGGGGTCACCACAACATGAGGAACTGTATTAAAGGGTCGCGGCATTAGGAAGGTTGAGAACCACTGCCTTAAACCAAGAGTTGTGACATTATCGCCATTTTATGTATGTGGACGTTGGTGACTTACCTGAATTTATCCAGTGAATTATTGGCATAGCGACCTTTTCCATCCACCCCAAATCACCCATTCGTCATCCATCTGTCATCCATCCTCCATCCATCCTTCCTTCCTTCCATCATCCATCCATCGATCCATCCATCATCCATCTTCTACCCATCCATCCAATAAATCTTTATGGAGTAACTACTATGTGCTAGGCACCATGCTAGTCACTGGGGGGAAACCATGGAGAGCTAAACCAATAGTGCTGGATCTGAGTTTATATTCTAACGTGAGAGACAAATACGAATCAAATAGACCCACAATTTAGTCTGCAATTACAAACCATGGTGAGGGCTAATGAGGAAAAGTATAGGAAGAGCACCTGCAAGAGGACCTGACCCAGTCTGGACGTCAGGGAGATCTTAGAATAAGTGATGTTATTGCTGAACGCTGAGTGATGAGTGCAAGGAGAGGGACCAGCCCATGCAAAGGCCCTGGGGCTGGAAGCAGCATAATACACTCAAGGAACTGAAAGCAGAGAGGGGGTGACGGCTAAAGTGAACCAACATGAGGCTGGAGGGGGAGGCAGGGGCCCATCATGGAAAGTATTAGAGGCCGTGGTAAGGAATTTGGGTTATTTTCTTAAAAGCAATGGGGGGCTGTGGATTGGTGGGTTTTAAGCAAAGAAGCGACCTAGTGACATATCATTCGTTCATTCGACTGCAGATACTAATGGAGCACCCTCTACGTGTCAGACTATTCTCGCCCCTGAGGATACAGCAGTGAACAACACAGACACGGTCCCTGCCCCTGCTGAGCCTGTACTCTCGCCGAGGAGGTTTCTAATGTCACATACAAGGTGGCTGTCGAAGAGCAGTTCGGAAGCCATTGTGTGTGTCAAGTGTGAGATAATAGCCATAGTGGAGGCACAGAGAATTAGACAGGTTTGAAAAATGAGTGGCTGGCTCTGGCTCAGCCTCAAATTTCCAAGCAAGAACAGAGGACAGAAGAGGATTGTTTGTTTCCCAGGGTGGCTGTCTTTGGCCATGGAGCCATATGTTTTGAGAGCTCTGGTCCCTGCCACTCCTTCACCCCACAAGAGGGAATCCCCGGGCACTGTCCCTGAGGCCCTGAGCTGCCCTGCGGGGCAGCGGCTGGTTTCAGCTGGGAAAGCCCCGGCCAGCCCAGACCCCTACCCCAAACCTCTAGGTGGAATCCACGCCCACGCCGCATCCATCCATCTGGCCTGACATATATCAGTGTCAGTCCCTGGCTGCAAAAGCAATATTTATAAATCACGTTTCCAAACTGGCTACAAATTTGTACAAAGAAACAGATGGGTTGGGGTAGCCGTTTGTCACCTCGGATATTTATACGGTGAGGAGGAGGGGGCTTGGCACACGGTGGGAAGGGGCTGGGGCACAGGAGGAGGAGGCCTTGCCGTGCTCCCAGGGCTTGTACCAGGTGGTCCCACCAGATGGAAGCTCTGGTGGCCTCCAGTCAAACAGAGGCGTTCGGGGCAGAACCCCAGGCCCCTTGGGCTGGAAAGACTCATGAATTTGGAAAGGTCAAGCCGGGGCTATTTGTGTCTCCAGAGGCCAGCTGAGGATACCACTGGAATCATGAGAAGGCAGGGCTATTCTGGTTGTCACTTCCAAAGAAGGTTTAAAGAACCATGATTCGGAGCCCCCCAAGTCCTTTCCTGAGGCCTCAGCCTTTCCCCCAGGCACTCCCTGACTCTGACACAGTCAGGCCACTAAGGGGTTAAAGCCTGGCACAGCAGGGGCTCCAGGGCCCAGCTCCAGGGTCGTGCTCAGGTGACTTAAGCCCAGTGTCCTTTCTGAAGTGCACTAGGTGTGAACTCTTTTTAATGGCTCCTGGAAATACAGGGGGCTCTGGCTTCAGAGGCCACTGAGGTCTCTCCCTTTGGGGGGAAGGGGTGTAAAGGTCCTGGGGGGGATCCCAGACTTATTCCAGGGTCAGAAGGATCCAACATGTTCTGGCCCCTGGCCCCTCTCTGTCGACATCTGGTCCGGTCACTCACTCACTCCAACCACACAGGTCTCCTCTTCCAGGCCTGCTTCCACCGCAGGGACCTTGCCCTTGCTGTTCTATCCACCTGGATCATTCTTTGCCCAGTTGCCTGCACGGCCCAGGCCCTCATTTCCTTCGGAGCCCTACTCACTACTCATTCATTCAGGTGGCCTTCCCAGACCACCTTATTTAAATTAGCTTCTATTCCTACCCTGGTTTATTTTCCCCTGTTGTGTTTAATACATTTTATTGAACACCTATTAGGTGTGAGACACTGCTTGCTGTGGGCACCTAAGGGGCCAGCATTGAATAAAACAAAGTCCAGACTCTTGTGGCTATTACGTTATCCCCCCCCCCCCCCACACACACAGCCACTTACCATCCCCAACACATTATTCATTTGATTCATTTCCCCCTCACTAGAATGTTAACTCCAAAGGGCAGGGCTTTTATTTTGTTTGCCACTGTATTTTCAGGGCCTAGAACAGGGCCTGACACCAATGCTCAATAAATAATGGCCGAATGAAGGGAATACCATGTTCTAGGTACTAATCATATACCTCGGTAGCCCTCATCCCCTGGGAGCGACCTAGCCACGTGAGGTGCAGACATGTTCAGCCCCCACTGTACAGATGATGCAAACTGAGGCTTACAGACGTGCCGGCCTTGCCAGAGTTGCAAGAGAGCCACCAACTGAGCCTGGACAGGGACCCAAGTCCACTGACCGCCTCCTTCCCTCAGTCTATTCCTCAAAGGTTCAGACTTTAGGTTCTCGGGAACTTGCTGGGGCACGTTTCACAGTGGGATCAGCTCAGGCTGGGCGGGCAGTTTCCTTTCAAAGTAGTGAACTAAGGCAGGAAGTGTAAGGGATCTGAGACAGGGTTTGAACCTGTCTCACTGATTCCCTGTAGGCCCTGGGTGGGTCCTTTACCCTCTTAGGGTCTCAGTTTCATCCCTGAAAAATGGAGGGAGTGGTAAGGAAACCACCTCCCCGAGGGCTGCAAGGATGCAAAGAGCAAGGTGAGATAAAGCACTTTTTAAATGGAAGGGCAGGGATGTGTACATATAGGGTTATTTCAACCTTCACTTAGACCGAGGCTCTTTCCGCCGGTCCTCTGGCCCACCCACTCCTCTTGGATGGCTCATCTTTCCATCTACCACCTGTACCCTTGAGATGCTCCCCCTCCACTGGGCCACCTACCCCCTGCTTGTTCTGCAGGGTGTGGCCATTGGGCTGGGTAATAGCTCCAGCTTGGCCCCGACTTTCTGTGTGACCCTGGACCCAACACTGGCTCTCTGGGTGTCTCAGCCTCTCCACCAATAATGTGGAAAGAAGGCAGTCAAGCTAGGCTCCTCCCTCCATGCGCCCTAGGATTTGGGGGCTCAGAGGTAACTCACCCTGAATGTCGAGCAGAGAGAAGTGAGGGTTGCTGGGAGCTTCAGGCACCAGGCGGAAATAGAAGCGGTGCCCACCCTGGGGCTCGTCTCTGTCTACCACGCTGATGGTCTGGATGAGCTAAAGGGTGAGGAGGGCGCAGGGGGCTGATGTGAGGCCAAGCTCACTCTGGGCCTGGGTACAGGAGCCCCTGGCCAGTCCTGGCAGCAACCCTCAGCCCCAGCCCCTGGGTGGTACCTGGCCTGGCTTGGCATCCTCACACACGGCTGCCTCGTAGGGTGTGGCCAGTTCTGGGGGATTGTCGTTCACATCCAGGATTCGGATCCTTAGGGATGCCCGGGAGAGCTGGGCATGATTGTCTGTAACAAGAGCACAGGAGGAGGGTGAGAGGCATCGAGTGGGGGACCTGACAACCCCCACCTGCTGCCGGACAAGATCGGGCAGTGGGGTCACACTGAGAGACTTGTGGGTTGCTCAGGCTGGTACGAGGACCAGGACTGAGGACACCTGGCATAAGTGGGTTAACAACACCATCACTGTCACCACCACCACTGCCATTAGCATCAGCACCACTGGCATCATCATCGCAACCTTCACCACCATAATCACCGATACCACCCATCGCCATCACCAACACCATCACCACTGTCAATATCGCATTACTATTACCACTACCACCATTAAATCATCACCTCTACCACTGTTAGTATTCTCAATGCCACCTCTACCGACATAACTATCAGTACCACCATCACATCCTCATCACTATACCCTCACCAGTGCCATCCCCACACCTGTTACCATCACTATTAGACCATCACCATCAGAAGCATCGCCACCACCATCACCTTGATCACCTCTACCACATCACACACAGTAAGGCCATGACTACCACCACCCTCACTCCACCACCCTCACCAGCCCCAACATGACCCCGCCATTGTCACCCACACCACTGTCACATCACCACCCGTCCCGCCTCCAGCCACACCACCATGGCTGTCCAGCTCCACGTCATCACCATCGTGCGCAGAGACGGCAGCTGGAGCGTTCATGCCCATTATTTCAGGTACCCTTGGAGAAAACCTGTGGTTTGGTACAATTTATATGCCCATGTTTCAGAAGAGAAACTCAAACATGGAGGAGCTTAAAGACTTGGTCAGCTGGCAGCTGAACCCCAAATCTCTGCTCTTTTAAGACCCAATCCTGAGAAGTAGGTCTTGGTCTCAGCCTCATGGTGTTACTCCCCCGGCCCTGAGTGTTGTGGGATACGACATAGTAGGTTCTAATACGTTTGTTGAACAAATGAATGAAACCTGGAAGGATTTAAATGGACAGAGGTTCGAATGCCAGTGTTGGGTCTTGGGTAAGACTGTCCCTTCTCTGACACCAGTTTCCACAGCTGGAAAATGAACGGAGCATAGTGGTTAAGGTCCAGAACTCTGGAGCCAAGCGGTTCTGACCCCAACTCCGTCACTTGGTAGCTGTGTGACCCATGCCAAGTCACTTGTCTTCTCTGTGCCTCAATTTGTTCACCAGCAAAAGGGGGTGTAGTAAACATGGGTAGGTTAAGAGGACAGACTGAGTTAGTTTCTGTAAAGCCCTTGAAACTGTGTCTACAACACACAGCAAGTTGCTACATAAGGATTTGTGGAATAAACAAACACCCTGGAAGGGGCTGTTCAGCAGTGGCATCAAGTCACTAGGATGTTGGGACACCTCATCCCAGACTGTCCTCTCTGAGCAATACCCAGAATGTTGGCCCTTTCTGGCTGCCCCCCCAGACCTCTGAGTGCTCAGTGGTGCCCGGTCCTCAGAGACCTCAGCCGTGCGTCCATCCCTGACATGCTCTTCAGGGCCAAGCTCTGGGAGGGAAACTCCCCCTTCCAGGCAGTGATTCGATCCTGGGTCTCTGGGGGCTGGCAGGGACCTAATCTGGAGGCAGCCTGGAAGCTTCCAGGCAGCCAGGAGCCCCGTGAGTTTTGGGGGGAGTGGGACTGGTCGGATGCCTCTTCCTCTGAACTCAGGGCCCGCTGCATGCGGACTGCAGCTGCTGTGTGTTGATAGAGAGAAATGGAGACGGGGAGGCAGGTGCAGCCACCTCCTGGGCGTCGGGGAAAGGAGGGGGGATGAGTCTTTAATTAACTCAGACCCCGACCCCTCTCTGGAGCTCCCCTTAGGCAGGGGCACCTTATCTTCTCAGCTCACCCAGATCTGCCGCTTCAGCGATTAGAGGGGTCTTTCCAGGGGCGAGAGATGGGAGTCGTGACAGAGGATGCTGGGTGAGCCGTTATTTTTAAGAGCGTGGTGCTGGAAAGCTTAAACAGACAGATGGAGGGTGCTTTCTGGAGTCGGGGAGGGTGAGGCCCAGTGCCAGGAAGAGGCACCTCTCTCCCTGCTGAGGCAGAGGGAGGGTAGGGGGGTGGCCAGGGCCTGAATGCCCTTCCTGGGCACCCTCCCCTGCAGTGGGGGCGGTGCAGGGACTAGACGGAGAGACGGAGTCCCGTGGACAGGCAGGAAGGAGACCTCAGGACAAGTTCCTCCCTCACTGGGCTGCCACCCTGGGTCCACAGCTGGAGAGGCTCCCGTATGGCACCATTTCTTTGAGTTCTGCTGGCATCTCCTACCTCTTCTTTAAAAAAAAACAAAACTCCAGCTTTATTGAGATATAATTGTCACATAACATGGTGTAAGTTCAAGGTGTACAGTGTGCGATGATTTGATACATGATTGTGAAATGTTTACACAGTAAGGTTAGTTAACACATTCTTCATCCCGCATAATTACCATTTTGTGGTTTTTCTGCCCTCTTTCAAAGTGCCCCAGGTCACCTCTTGGGAAAGCCCTGAACCCCTTGGCACCAGCCAGGGTCTCAGATCTAAGAGGTGGGGCAGCTGAATAAGCCCTCAGGGGGGGGAGCCTCTATATTGCCAAGGTTACCACCTGCAAAGCTTATCCCAGGGACCCCAGAATTGGGGGCTGGCCTGGAACCCCGGAGCTTGTGGGCCAGCCCAAAGTCAGGGTCCAGTGCCCTTGATATCGCAGTGGTCCCCAGCCTGGCTGTGCATTAGTCTCCTGGGAAGTCTTTAAAACACACAGATGCCCAAGGCTTGGTCACTGATGGGTGGCCAACCGCTGCCCTGGGGTGAATTGCATGTGGGGGAGCCCAGCCTGTGTCTCACCTCTGACTGACTTCCTCTGGAGTGGTCCTAATCAAGGTTAGAATCATTTATAAGAATTGATAATCATAATAATTCATACTTTTACCTCCTTAAATGTTTCTGGTATAAAACAAAGAATCCATCCATTCAGTAGTCTTCACCTTTGTGTAGAACTTTCCAATTTATAATAAACTTAATCTCTGAAATCATTTCATCCTAGAAACAACCTGTTAAGGAGGTCTTGTTAAACCCATTTTGTAGATGAGAAAACTGAGACCCTGAGAGGGGCAGGACTTTGCCCAAAGCCACAGGCAAGTCAGCGGTAGAGCTGGTTTGGGTGCTAAATCTCCGGACTCCAGGTCCAGTGCTCGGTCTCGATACAGTGTCTGTGGGCCCTGTAGCTGCCTGGATATTTGTCCAAATTGCTCAGACCCAGGCCCACACTGACCTCACCCAATGGCCAGCAGCGGGTGCCCTCACCAGGGGACAGATCCTCCATGTCCCCCCCCAACTTGGCATCTCAGTTCAGCTGACTGACATGCAAATTAGTTTAATTATTTCTTCTTCTAAAATAAATTATATTTTGCAGTAGCTGCAATATGTTGTGTCAGGCAAAATTACATTCAATATTTTTAAACTAATTGATGCAGCCTTGAGGAAGCCTGATTGACAGCCCAGAGCGGAGCAGGCCTACAGCCTTAGCGATTCCTAAATTAAAATTAAACGTGCTTCGGCCTGGTGCCTCCTCCCTGTGCTGGCTCCCCATTCGTCTGGGAGGTGGGGGTGACGCCCTGGGGGGCTGAGGGGCTGAGCAGCTCAGACTCGGGGCAGAGAATGGCTGTGCAGTGCGGGTGGGTCTCTTACACTTTGGCCCCAGAGTCCCTTGTGTTTAACAGACAGAGGGTTGACTGAGCAATTTGGAGCCGAGACTTCTGGTTTTTGCTGACAATTATGGATTGAGCACCTTCTTTGTCCCAAGGACACAACAGTGAACAAGACCAGCTTGGTCTCTCAGTCTAGTGGCAGGGGCAGACATTTCTCCAGACTATGAAAAAGATGAGAGGTAAAAAAAAGTTCAGGAGCTGTGAGAGTGTGGAGCAGGAAGTCCCGCCCTGGTGGGGCGCAGGGGTGTTTCTCCGGAGTCAGTGACCTTTAGGTTGAGATCCAACCAGGAAGTAACGTGAACCCATTGTTAAACCAATCAGGTGAAGGGGATGGGAGAGTGTCCCAGGGGGTGGGAACAGCATGTGCAAAGGCACTGTGGTGGGAGCTGGCTCTAGATAATGGGTCTGGATTTCCTCCAAGGAGGACCCCAACCCTTGGCAGCTACTCACCTAGTATCTGAACCAAACTGAGCTTGAAGGGCTGGGGGCCTCTGGGGAAGGAAGAAGAGATGGGGCCTGGCCTGGAGACTGCGGGGGCACTACGAGGAATGTGCCCCTTCCCAGAAGAACCCCAGCAAACATACACTGAGCACCTGCTGTGTCCAGGGCCTGTGCTGCCTCATTGCATCCTATCAACCACTGTGGCCAGTAGAGACTAGTATTATAGCTGTTTTACTGATGAGAAAAACAGCTTAGAGAGGAAAAGAACCTGCCCAAGGTCTCATAAGGAACAATCAATGGAGCCGGGATTCGAACCCGGGTCTGGTTCCGACGAGAGAGTTTACCATCTTTAGCTGTCTGAGCCCTGCTTGTTTTCCAGGTCCCAAACAAATGTCCCTGCCTCCTCCTGGGAGCTTTCCTTGACTGCCTCAGTCCTGGGCAATCAGAGTCTAAGTCCAAGTCCCACATGTCCACAAGGCCCCATGGGCTCTTCCTGTCACCTCCCTGGCCTTGTCCCTCAGCCCTGTCTCCCTTTGGCTCTTCTTCAAGCGTTCTCCTTTCCCTCCTTCAGGTCTTTGCCCAGATGTCTTCTCGGAGAGCCTTGCCCTGATGACCTTATTTAAATGTGTCCCTTGCCATCCCACCGGACACTCCCTCCCCTGCTTTATTTCTCTCCAAGCACATGTCCAACACCCCCTGTGCTTTTCTTGCTGAACTGGCTCCTCATCCACCTCCCCCACTAGACAGTCAGCAGAATTTGGCTGTAACCCCAGCACCCGTGTGCCACACGACTCTGTCTCTGGACCGAGGTTTTCTCATCAGTAAAACAAATGGAGTAGGACTTGGAAGTTCTCCTTGGCTGTCAGAGAAAGGGAGAAGCCCAGAGACAGAGGCCGGCTGCGGGAGTGGGGGAGAGGTGGGGAGTGAGAGTGGGGAGGGGGGCTGGGAGAGGAGGGAGCGGGGCAGCTCAAAGGTACCTCCTTCCTGCTCACTTATTGGGGGGGGGGCAGGAGCAGAGCCCAAAGCCTCTTCTCCATCATCTCCCAGCCCCTCCTCTTCCCAAAGGAATTAAATTGCATCGAAAACACCAGGCTCTGATTAGAGCTGGCCAGCTGGGCAGGAAGATTTATCATCCCAATTACCAGTCGGCCAAGACAAGCAGGCAGGACGGTGAGGGGGCTGGGTGAGCAGGTGGGGTGCTCCAGGGGAGGGGGTGTCAGGACTGTCAACGAGTGGACTCCGTGCTCTTCCTGCCCTGTCCACACTCATCTCCGGGAGAAGTGGGAGGTTCGGGTGCCCCTCTGTCTCTCAGGGACTTGGATGAGCTATCTGTTTGGCTTCCCCAGGGAGATTGGAGGCTTTGACCTTGTTGGGGTGCAGTTTAGTCCTCCAAACGGCAGGGGAGGGCTTCTGGGTGAAGTGGGGGCCCCAGAATCGGGGCTGTGGGGAAAGGTTTCCTCCCTGGGGCTGAGCTGGCCCTGAAGTTCTGGGCTGTCCTACTGAGACTCTATGGATGTCACACAATCTTTGTTCCCGTCGGCATCTGTAGGCAGTGAGGTGGCAGAGGATGCCGGAAGTTACCTAGTCCAAGGGGAGCCCGGGCCGGATTTACATGCCTCTGGTGACGGGGAGTTCGCTGCCTCCCAAAGAGGCCCCTTCCATGCCGGGCTGTGCCAGCCTCTTGCCCGCTCCCAGCCTCTCTGCGCTGCTTCTTCCTGTCCTGGCCCTGCCCGCGTGCCCAGCGCACAGCCAGGCCTGGGTCTTTCTGACAGCCTCCCATCTGTCCTGCTCCAGGCCGGTCCCCTCCTGGCTGCCCTCCCGTCTGAACCTGAGTGGATGTTGGGGACCGAATATCTGACTATGTCATTCTTCTGTCTCCAGGAACTGTCCGCTCCTCACAGGACACCCAGCGCGCGTGCTCGCCTGGCCTGGCCCTCTGGGCCGTCTTCCGGCCCCGCCCCGGGCACACCCAGCGTGGCCCTTCAGAGTGGGCCGTGGACTTCCTGGGCCCCCGGGCTGTGACCTTCCTGTCGGGAGCGGCCAACACCCCTTCTGCGCAGAAAGGCTTCCTCAGCCTTGGAGACCCAACTCGGATGTCCCCTCCTCTGGGAAGCCTTCCTGCCCCTTTCCCTCTGGCTGGGCAAGTCCCTTCTTGTTCCTCCCTAGTGCCCACTGCCCCTCACCTCCACTCCCTGTTGCCATGTCTATCTCCTGTCCACCTGGGAACTCCCTGTTTACCACCGGATCTCAGTGCCCAACCCTGCTCGGTGAGTACCGGGACCTCGGAAACACGGGTTGAGGGTAGACATGGTGCGTTGTGTGTGTGGGGTTGTCCCTGGAGGAAAAAGTACTCTCTGCTACTCAAACCCACCGCAGTGCGTCACCCCATCCCTGCTCCTTCCGTCAGCCCCTGAGGTCCACCTCTGTTGTCCTCCCAAGGGGCAATGGATTGGGAGTAAGAAAGCCACCTCGTCAGTGGATTTGGGCAAGTTGCTTCCTGTCCTTGGGCTCAGGCTCCCCAGTTATGAAACCGGGTGGGGGTAGGGGTGGGGAGGCCGGAGTCCATCATCTGCAACATCCCCTCTCCCCTCAGAGTCTTTCTCTGGCTGTGACTAGCATCTACCGTGTGTCAGGAACTGTGCCGGGCACCTTACGTGCGTGATTTCTAATGTTCACGACACCAGATGTCTTATAGAAAGCACTCGGCGTGATAGAAAGCATTCAGCGTGCCGTCTGGCAGATCGTAAGCTTCAAGTAGACAGAGAGGGCTAGCATTAACAGTTATTACCCCAACCAGCACCCGGTACAGAACCATTTTATAGATGGGAAAACCAAGGCAACGAGAAGGGGGGACCTGCTCAGATTCACACAGCTGGAGCCAGGCAGCTGGAACCAGTTCCTCTCCCTCCTGCTACCCTCCGTCCTAACTGGTGGGCAAGCCCATTCAGCGGCTCAGTCACTACGTATTTATGCACATCTAGGCGCCTGGCCGCTGTGGATGCTGCAGACGCAGACGAGACCCTGCCCTCCCGGAAGGTACTGTTTCCGGGGGAAGAGAGATTAAATGCTCCCACGAATACATGTAGAAGTCATGAAACATGCTCTGTGGTCTGAAGGAAAATCAGGGTGCTGTAAGGTGTGCCTTGGCCTGGGGGGTGACTTGGATGGGGAGGCTTCTGGCTAAGCTGGTGAAGGCTTGGCTCTCCTGGGCATGGATGCCAACCCCTCCAGACCAGCTTAGGGCCTGCTGAGCCTGGAGGAGAGAGCTGGAAGCAGCCCCTCGTACCCCCAACCCCAGCGCTGTCCCCACCCCAGTCTCTTTGAAGTCTGTCCCTTTACAACTGCCCTTTCCACCGAAGGATCCAGACACAAATTGTACTTTAAATTCAATATCGGTCATTAATATTTCATGATTACAAAACGTTAAAGATAATGTCAGGGAAGGAGCGTCGGCATGGGCAGAATGGAGAGGGGAGACAGCATACTAAGTGGTTTGGGAGTCTAGAGGTAATCCGGTATGACAGGCGGCGGCTCCCGCCCGAGCGCCGCTCTCTCCGAGGGGCCAGCAAAGCTCCGCCGCTGTGTATAAATATTTCCCCTCTGATTCTTGTCACCTTATGTTGTTACACCCGGAGCAGGCAGGGCCGTGGTTACCCCTTGAGCATCCCTTGCTTCTGTGGAAGTCAAATGGATACTTCTGCAGAGGGTGCAGGAGGGTCGGCCCACTGGCATTGCCCTTGGGGCCCCAGCAGGCTGCAGGAGGCAGGGGTGGAGCCCTGGGCCCGGGGACTTGCCCTGTGACCTTGCTCAGGGGGCCTTCGCTGTTCCCCCCGAACCTGTTTCCTCATCTGCAACGTGGGGATAATTTTGTTCTTGTCTCCGAGATGGCAGGAAGCTGGAGTGGGTGAATTTTTTTGCGACACACCTGGCTTCATGCCCAGTACTGAGGACTTAGACTTGAGGGGCATCTGGGTGGGAGCTGGGCTCTGGAGTCAGACAGGCTGGGGCTGGAAATTTGGACAGATGCCTTCACCTCTGTGAGCCTCCGTTTCCTCCTCCACACACTGGGGGTAACAGCAGAACGGACCCCTCTTAGGTGGGAGGATTCAACGCCCACTCACTGTGCAGGGCCTGGCTCGGAGTTGGTGCTGGGGTCACGTGCAGTCAGGATCCACAGGTGCCACTAACCGAGCGCTTGTTAAGTACTGGGCTGTTCTTTCCATGCATTTTCCGATTTAATCCTCCCCCCAGCACTGCGAAGTGGAAACCATTCCTCTCCCCATTGATTCATATCCTGGTGAGGGTCAGCAGGGTGTGGAATGCAGCTCAGAGGTGGGGGGGGTATCCCTAGCCCAGTGGCCAGTCTTCCTCTTCCCCATGGTCATTTTTTGGGGACTGGTGGGTAAGACAGGGGTGGGGTTCAGAGAGCAGCGAGTACCAGGAAAGGGGTGTCCACACAGCAATGCTATGGTAGAAACTGGGAAGCAAACTTGGTCCAAATTCCAGCTCTGCCCTGCACATACTTGGGCAAGTCTCCTAACTCTCTGAGCCTCGATTTCCCTAATAGTAAAATGGGGACTGATCTGTTAGAGATTATGATTCAATAAAAGTACACCCTAGAAAGCAACTAGCCCCGAACATATATTCGGTAAACATTGTAAACTGTCCCGGGGGAGAGTCCCCCGCATTCTTGCAGACTTTGTATGTTACTCTATCTGCTTTCTGCAAGGGACCCCCTGGGCAGAAGCACAGTGCTTAGCCCCGGAGGGGATGTGCTTGTGGGGAGACATCAAGCAGTGCGACAGGCGGCTGGAGGAGATGTAACTGTGGGAAGGGACAGGAGGCATGTCTGCAGCAGCCAGGCCAGTGCCCCTGGCTGCCCAGGGAGCAAGGTCAGGGAGGCAAGGAGGGGGAGCTGTCTCCCCCCAGTCCAGCGGCCACTTCCTCTCCAGCCACCTTTGTTCTCTCCCTTTCATGCGGTGGCGGCGAAGTGGATTCAAAGGCTTGGGAGCAGCAGGCACTGAGGTTTGAGCCAGCTTTGTATTTTCTTTTAAACTGAAGTTGAAAGAGACGAAGGGAACTTCAGCCTGGGGACTTCCTGGGCCCCAGCCCTGAGAGGGGCTGGTGGGCCTGCACAGCGGGAGAGCGCCGCAGGAAGGGAAGGCGGCAGAGGCTGGGGATCTAGGAGGTGCAGCGGGGACCTGGAACTTCGCCCGCCTGAGGCTCGGACACCAGGTATCCCTGTTGTCATGATGCTGACTGGCGGCTGTGCTGGTTTCGGAGGCTTGAGGGCTGCCGGGGTGTGGGAGTCGGGGGAGCAGGTCCAGGTAGCCTGGCTGTGGCTGCCCAGGAGGCCGGAGCTGCCCCTTCTCCTGGGGCTCGGGGAATCCCAGTGCTCTGAGCTCATCTCTGTGGCCTTCCTTATCTGGACCCCATGTCTCAGGCCACCCCCTTCTCTCCCAGTTCATACTCCTTCCCAGCTGCATCAAAGTGTGCATGTGACACACACACACACACACACACACACACACACACTTCACTCTTCCAGAAACTCGAGCCGAGCACCTTGGAGTCCTCCGTGACCTCTCCCCATCTCTTCGTTCCCCATCATCCCATCCGCACGTCCTGTTGGCTCTCTCTTCACCCGTCTCTCAAAACTGATCACTTATCGCCTCCTCCATAGCTATTGCCCTGGGCCAGGCCACCAGCTCATCCCCTGGCACCATCCCGCTGGCTCTGGCCGAGCCCCTGCTGTCCAGCCTCAACGCAGCGGTCAGAGATACCTGTCAGGCATCAGCCCTGCCCTGCTCAACCTCCACCACTCCCACCTCCTCTGGAGTAAAGGCCAAAGACCCTACAAAGGCTGGCCACTCTGTCCCTCACTACACACCGGCCTCCCTGCTGCTCCTCCAACAGACTGGGAAAACCGCTGCCTCAGGGCCTTTGCACTGGCTGTTCCCTCTGCCTGGGACACTCTTCCCTCCGACGTGGGCACGCCTCCCTATTTACTGAGGTCTCTGCTGAAATGTCTCCTTCTCAGAGAGGCCTTCTCCTAAGAGAAACAATGCTCCCTTCCTCCCACCCCTGTCCCCTGCTTTCTCCGTTCCCTGGACAAGATGTATGCCCTTTCTGTTTGTTGATGGGCTAGCTTTTGCCAATGCACACAGAAGCTTGTCTGTCTTGCTCAGGCTGTGTCCCAGCCTCTCAAACGGCTTGGTATGCACTGGGTGCTCAGTAAATGCCGAGGGAGAACAGCAACTTCCAAACTGGCCCTGCTCTTTAGGCCTGGGGTCCTTCCCACGTCTCTCTGCTCCTGCCCGTTGGCATCTGCATCCCTCCCACCCTCCATCTTTGCCCCGTTCCTTCCTCTTTGCCTGCCTCCGCCCTGCTCCTCAGTCTCCACCCCCTCCACAGCTGCCCCGTCCCCCAGCTCACCTGCCTCCATGGCCAGCACCGTGATGTTATGCCAGCCGGCGGTCTCACGGTCCAGTCCCTTGCCCGTCACGATGGCACCCGTGTCCGCATCGATATCAAAGATCTGGTCCAGATCTGAGTCTCGGTCAATGGCGTACCTGATGGAGGTAGGGCAGGGCTGATTGAAGGTGCCCAAGCACCAGCTGGAACCTGTGCCCATGACCCCCCAACTCCACCCCACCCTACCCCCCCAAAGGGACCAGCTGCCTGGGAGACACAAGGAGCAGAGAAACTCTTTCCCACAGAGGAAGAGTGGAAAGGGATCTGGGTTTGCGTCTCAGCCTCACTGGGTACGTGCTGTGTGGCCACTGGCAGCCCTCAGTCTTTCTGGGCCTCAGTTTCCCCAGCTGGGTAATTGGGCAAACAGGTGTCGCGAGCGCTGGAAGTGGGCAAGTCACTGTGCTGACAGAGAGTTAGCACTTGCTGGATATTCACTTCTTAGCTTTCCGCCAGCAGTGACCCTGGAATTGGGCTTGAGGGGGACTGTATCGGGCAGGGACAGGAAACAGCCCGCGGGGAGAGCTATTCAGGACCCGGAAAATGGCGCAACATGGCTAGGACTGGGGAGTGGGCGAGAGCCGGGCGGAACACACAGGGCACGGGATTCAGGGATTTGGTGTGTTCTGGGGGCCAAGAGGAATTTTGAGCAGGGCCAAAGGGGTGGGCTCTCTGGCTGCCTGGGAGCAGAGACTTGGGCTGTGCTGCTGTATCTTGGGGTTCGGGGAACAGCCGGCTCCCCCCGCTCCTGCCCTGCCTGCACAGCACGCAGGAACTAATCTGCGGCTTTTCAGCTGCCCAGTGAAAAAGCCCTTTGTTCCGCCTTCTTCCCCAGCCTTTGTGTGGCAGCTCCAGGCCTGAAAGGCCCGTGTCCAACACATGTCTCGGGCGGCAGCCCAGAGAGGCCCCGCCAGCGCTGGCCGCCGCTTCCTGCGCTGATAACGCAGGCGGGGGTGCCGCCGGGCTGCGCGGCGCACAAAGGCCTCGAATGCCAAGCAAGGGCTCTTTGTGCTGCAGGACAAAGCCGCTTGGTGGGCGGGGCTCAGCCCCAGGCCCTGGCCCCTCCCCCAGGCTGGAGAAACGGGCGCTCACCCCACCACCCAGAGTGGGCAACTGAGGCCCAGGGAGGTGAGGACACCAGAAACACCCCTGCTGGGGGCCCCAAACCCTGACATGACCCCTGAGTGGGGCCTTGGCTGCATCACCAAACTTCTATGCACCTCAGTTTCCTCATCTGTGGAATGGGGATAATGATACCCAGTGGGACTACACAGGTCTGAAAGTAGTCCACTGCTACTTATTCCACCTGTGTGACCTTGGATAAGTCACTGGACCTCTTTGGCCTCTGTGTGCTTGTCTGGAAAAGGGAGTTATTCATACTCGCCTCCCACTGGTGTGGGTTGGAGGAGGTGACGCACAGATCTGGGCAAAGGTGACAGCCCTTATTCTTTTTTTAAAAATTAATTTTAATCCTCACCGGAGGATATGCTTATTAATTTTTAGAGAGGGGAGGAGAGAGAGAGAGAGAGAGAGAGAGGGAGATAGACATTGATGTGAGAGAGAAACATTGATTGGTTGTCTTATGTACATGCCCTGACCGGGGATCGAACCCACAACCTTTCAGTATATGGGACGACGCTCCAACCAACAGAGCCACAAGTGGTAGAGGAAGTGCAGGCTCGTGGCTCACTGCAAAGGGCTGTGTATCTGGCTGTAGTGGGCACTACAGCCAGTCTCCCGAGTCCCCACTTCATGCTTTTTCCTGTCCCTAAAGTGCTAAGCCGACAACCTCCTCGCCCCTGACCGGCCCAGGTCCTCCTGGTCCTCCTACAGTGCGCGGGAAGGTTCAGACCAAGGTGATCCTTCCTGTCACAGGTACAGCACTTAACAGTTTGCAGCTTGCTTTTCCCAAGACATCTCTCCACTCCTTTCTTTATGCCTAACAACTGAGTGCCTTCTCTGTGCTGCTTTGCACTGGGCCCCGGGGACAAAGGGGCAAACGCGAGGAATGAGGTCCCTGCCTGGCATCCCGTGGGCTGATAGGATCTCCTCGTTTTGCAGATGAAGACACTGAGGCCCAGAGAGGAAACCTGCCGAGCTTAAGGCTGCCAAGAATGGATCTGAAGGTTGTGTCCTGCACAAAGGTAGGAGGCTGAAGGGGGAAAAGGGGGGGTGCAGTCCAGCTAGTGTCCTGCTTGCCAAGTCATGTCCTCACCCAGAGTGTCTTCTCAAAAGTGCCATATGGGCTTACAATGACCCTGTCCAAGGTTGCACAGGGACTGTCACAGAATTGGAATTTGTACCCAAGTCTGGGACTCTATACCCAGAGTTCTTTCTGGCTTGTTGACCCATCCAAAGCTGCAGAGCGTGGAGGTCCCTTGGCCCCCAGCCTGGCCCTGTCAGATGTCTGCGTCCCAAGAAGGTAGAACCAGACTCTGGGTGCTGGCTCAGCTGGAAGGATGGATGGAGACCTCCTCCTGCATTTTCAGGAGAGGGCCAGGGGATGACAGCCTGGGGCTCCCGAGGGCGGGGCAGGGCTCGTGGGAGGATGCCCACGCCTCATGGCTTCTCCTCGCCTCTCTGCTCACTCTCCTCTCTTCTCCCTCCTCCTCTCCCTCCTCCCCCACCCAGCTTTTCTCTTTTGTTCCCTCCCAGAGGGAAAGGGGGAGCTGGAATCTAAGTGGAGGCAGCTGTTCCCAAGGCCAGGGAGAAGGGCTGCTATTAACTAGCTGAGGACTTGAGGCTGCAGGTCAGCGTGGCTGGCTGAGCCCAGGTGGTTTTGTTCCAGCTCAGGGAGCCAGGGAGTGAGTGGGAGGGGGGCTGGGCACGGCATGTGGCCAGGAGTATGGCCTGGCAAACACGGGGGTGGGGAGAGGCTTGCGTGCCACACGTGTAGGTGCATGAGTTGTGAGTCTGGTCTGCGTTGTGGGAGGAAAGTGTGAGTGTGTCTGTGAGATACTGCGTTGCAGCTGGAAGAGCAAAGGCTTCAGAGGCCTGAGTCTGGATCCAGGTCCAGGATGACCCAGGTGAGTCACAACCATCTTTGAGCCCAATTCTCAGCACAATGGAGACGATAATCCCACCTGGCCAGTTGTTGGCAGGATTCAATGCCCAGCTGGGGGATAAGGTACCTAGCTGAGTTCCAGGAAAATTACTTCGTGAGAACTATTGTTGTTCTAATTATTATTCAGAAATGTCTGGCGAGGGGTACACAGAAGTCCCTCCGACCAGTGTGTGGTCTGCGTGCCTGGGGGTGGGAGGCACCATGTATGGGTGTTGGAGAATTGCCAAGAGGCCTGAGAAGGATAGGAGGCACCCGTGGGTCTAGAAGATTCTGCTCGAATCTCACCATCCTGCTTCTCATTCCAGGACCTGGAGAGCAGGAAGGGGAGCCAGAGCAGGCGTGGGGGGAAGAGCGCAGTGAGGGGGGTAGTGCCAGCTAGTGTGTGTGTGTGTGTGTGTGTGTGTGTGTGTGCAAGGGAGGCCTGGGAGTGGGAGTCAGGCGTGCAGGTCTGCTGCCCATCTGCCTAGGTTTGAAACCTAGCTGTGTGACCTTGGGCAAGTCATTTAATCTCTCTTTCCTTCAGGTTCCTCCTCTTAAAAATGGAGATGATGATGATGATGATACCAACTTCACAGGCTGGTTGTGAAATGAGACAAGTGACTACCAAGAAAACACATAACAGCACTGGGCACCTGCCGCATGATGTCCAAACTAGCCCTTATTTTTATTTGCCAAGCAAGACTTTGTGCCAGGCCTGGGTAAGGGCTTTACTTGCTTAAGCTCCTCAAATCCTCTCAGGTACTGTCATCAACCCTCCCATTTTACAGATGAAGAAACTGAGGCGCAGAGAAGCCAGGTGCCTAGCCCTGGGGCAAAAGGGCTGGTTGGTGGCAGAACCAAGTTCCCAGACCACGTCTGCCCAGAGCCCCAGGTCCCAGAGCACCCTCCTAAGGGCCAGCCAGGTATACCCACCAGCTCCCATATGCTAAAAACATCACGGAACGTCCCTGTGGCCCAGGTCAGGGTGGGGGAGTGGGGAGGGTACTGCTTCCTGGCTTGGGTGTGCATGTGGTCTCGGACACCGCATATACAGGTGACTAGCTAGTACACACAGGCGTGATGATCATGAAGTCTGCAGGCTCTGGCGTGCTCCTGTGTGCGCGCTTATGTACATATACACCCGGCAGGCTGAACCCTGCAGATCCTACTCCAGCTACTAGTGTGGGGGACTCTTTAGATATGAAAGGGCTGCCCCTCAAATCAAGTAACTTCTCTCTGCTCACTCTACCCTGTTTGTGGCTCTTTCCCTCTTACCCCCACCCCTCTTAAGGCACACACTCAAAGGGCACACAGAGCCCACACACGATGCCTAGAAATTTGTATGTGGTTAGTACTGGTTGCAGACCACTGAGAAAAATGGTACTATCCAAACACACAATCCTCCCTCCAGCCCCGGAGCACGGAGCAAGAACCTGATCTACAGTAGACATTTGATACCCACATTTGAAAGAAATGAATGAGGCAGGTACTGCCATGATGCCCATTTTAGAGATGGGAACACTGAGGCCTGGAGCAGGTGCAGTGATTTCCCCACAATTCTACAACGGAGCTGGGACCCCCACGTACACTGAGCCGCAGCCACTGTGGAGGGCTGGGAGCACATTCAGCGTGCTCTCCCTCTGGGCCAGTGTGCGCTTTCCTGTTTTTGATGTTCGGAGGAGACTCACGTGGCTGGGCTGGTAAATGGACAGTCTATTTGCAAGGCTGCCCATTCCAGAGATGGGCCCCTCTGAGCACTCTCCTCCCCCTGCTTCCAAGGCTTCCCACTGCCTAAGGCTAAACGTCAAGGTCCTTCAGAGCCTGTCCCCTCTGTCCTCATCTCCCAACCCTCTCACGGGAGCTCATCCAGCGGATTTCCCTGCTCCTGAACTTAACTTCCTGGCCCTGTGATTCTGTCCCTGCCACCTGGCCCTCACCATCACTCCACCCCGGAGTGCCCTCTTCCTATTCCAACCCCATCCTTTTTGGCCCTGCGGGGCCACCTGGGGGAAGCCTGTGTTCACATCTCTTCTCCTGCAAGAGCACTCGTCCCTCCTGCAGCTCCTTCGTTCTCAAGCCCCTGCCTCAGCCCAAGCCCACCCAGACCGAGATCTGTCACCAGAGTCATTCACATGGCGTCCAGTCTTCCCATTGGCCCATCTCTGTGCCTCTGCACAGGGGAAGGCGTGGCACACGTTTGGGCACTGCATTAACCACAAAGAGAGTAACAAGCAAGGTGAAATGGCAGGAGGCAAGAAGCCGACAATCATGTGTTAAAGCCCCATTTCTTTCCCTTTCAAGGTGAGTCACATCAGACCAGTCACTTCTCCTCTCTGACCCTCAGTTTCTTCATCTGTACAACAAGTAAAAGAGCTTCTGAGGCACAAATGCAACACTCTGTGGCATCTTCCACTCTCCCCAGTGCAAGGACTCAGAAAAATCACTCTATATCTGCATTTCTGAATTTCCCAGGCACCCACTGTGCTAGGCCAAACGGCCCAGGATATCACTTTATGTCTTCATTTTCAGGAACACACCAAGCTTTTTCCTGCCTCAGGACCTTTGCACCTGTGCTTCCCCACATCTTTGCATGCTTAGCTCTCTCTTTATCATTATGACCTCTGCTTATTTGTCAACTCCTTGACCACTCAATCCCAAGTAGCTCCCAGTGGCCCCCATCCTCCCTATCCCACTACCCTGTTTATTTTCGTCATATCTCTTATAAGCAATGATCCCTTTTAACCACTTGTTGACTGTCTCAGGAGAAGGCAAAGTCCATGTGGGCAGGGACAGGGTCTTGTCAACACTGTTTCCGCACCTCCTGGAGCGGTGCTGGACATGACTCAATGCATAGGTATTGGCTGAGTCCATGACCCTCAGAACTAGGGAGCTGGGATACAAGCCAGGCTCTGGGCACGTGGCCTGTGAGGTCCCCTCTGTCTCCCACAGCCTCTCACTGGCCCCCTTTTCCATGTTTGTCTCTACAGACTGGGGTCTCCTCTCCAGCTCTGCCCTTGGCTGAGTCGTCTGGTGGCATCCCCAGGCCTGGCTCAGGGCCTGGCACGGAGGAGGAGTTGGGTAAATGTTGATGGTGTTAAATTGGACCTCTCTCAAGCTCCTCACCACCCACATCTGAGGAGCCCTGGGAAGGGGCCAGCAAGGAGATGAAAGGTTTCAAAGTTGGTCCTTTCCGTGCAGATGGAGCGGGGGCGGGAAGAGGTGAGTGAGGGGTACGAAGGGCGCTACTGGAGAGGAGGGGAGCAGGTGGATGGAGCACTGACCTCGGAGGCAAGGAGTCGGCTTCTACTCCTGCTTCTGAACTCACTGTGGGAGCCCGGGAAGCCTCCTCCCTCCTCCCTCTCTGGGCCTGTTTCCTGGCAAATATGGGTGATAACGCACCCCCACCCCCAGAGGTCTGGGGCCCAGACAGGGGCTGACAGACTGTCCAGCAGCCTGGGTGGAAGGGCAGCGACGAGTTCAAAGGCGGGCTGGTTCTGGCAGAGCCGGTACAGCTCCCGGAGAATGAGCTCCTCAGCCCGCTGGGGGTGGGGGGTGGGGAGGGGGGGCACTGTCCTTGCTGCCTGGGCTCCTGTCACTGCAGGGACCCCAGCCGCCCTCTTCCAGGCTCGTCTACCACTCCTCTGCCTCTATATGTCCCACGAGCTGCTCCTCGCCTGGACCGCTGTCCCCTCCTGCTGACACCTGGCCAGACCCAGGTACTCAGCCCAGTTCCATTCCTACCTCCTCCAGGACGTCCTTCCAGACCCCTGAGGGACCCCCCAGTCTGGGACCCCAGGGCAGTTAAGTAGGGCGGCACCTTCGTGACCTCACCGGGGGCTGCCTGCCACATAAGATTGCACAGTGCCCTGTACAACTCCAAGAGAGCCACTCCCACGGATGACGACGGGACCTGTGTCAGACTAACTTCCCTGCACGCTCTCCAATGCTCAGCACGGCCGGGCACACAGCGGGCTCAGATGTCATTCGCTGACCACATACAGGGGCTCCAGGGAGGAGGCAGGGCTCCAGAAACATGCCCATCCGCCCAGTAGTAGCCATTCCCTCCACCCCTGACCTCCTCTGGGTCAGCTTCTCCTGCAACCTTTCCCTTTCTGTTCTGTCTGACCTTCTTAAGCAGAAGCCACAGTCAGGGGCTCCCCAACCCCTGCAGCCCCCAAGCCCTTCCAGGGACACCAACCATGCTGCAGCACCCCCTCCCCCATCCTCCGGTCTCCATCCCTGCTCTGCCTCTCTCTACTGGTGTGTTTCCACACTGCCAGGCAGGTCCCTCTGTTTCTCTCAGCTACTCTTGTCCTCTCTACCCACTCGCCCCTCTCGGATCTCTTCCTCATCGTTGGCCTATCCGCATCTCTGTGTCTTTCTCAGTCTTTCTGCTTTTACATTTCATTCACTCACCGCGCATTCAGTGAGTGTCCACTGAGTGCCGGGCGTCGGGCAAGACCCTGAGGATACAGTGGTGAATACAGAGACATGAATCCTTACCCGCATGGAGCTTGTTGTGTCCGGGAGAGAGACGAAATAATTAGAAATCAGGCAAGGTGTTATCAGATCGTGAAGAAGGCTAATGAGGACAAAGAAATGAGGAAAGGGGATATGGAGGGTTGGGGCCAGGGGTTGGGAGTTGGGGAGGGGTTGACATTTTTTAAAGGGTGGTTAGGGGAGGACTCACTGAGAAGGCCTCACTCTTGAGCAGAGACTTGGAGGAAGTGAGAGGACACACTATGGGCACATTAAGGGGAGAACATTCTGGGCGGAGGGATCAGCAGTTGCAAAGGCCCTGAGGCAGAGGTGAGCCTGGTGAAGTGTGGAGCTGTGAGGAGGTCAGTGTGGCCGAGCAGAGTGAACCAGGGGAAGGCGGGGAGTGGGGGTGAGGTCTGAGGAGTTTGCAGTGAGGTCTCATCACTGGGTTGGGGTCACTTGCTCTTTATTCTGAGCCCGAGAGGTGCCTTTGGAGGGCTTTGGGCAGAGGAGGGCTGGGCTCTGGTTTACACTTGCGCAGTTTCAATCTGGCTCCTGTGCAGAATCTAGATTACAGAGGGGTGAGGGCAGAGGCAGGGAGACCAGCAGACAACTGATAATCCAGGCGAGAGAAAGAGGTGGCCTGGCCGCAAGGTAGCTGAGGTAGCCATGGGGGGTGGGGGTGGGGAGGTCAGATTCTGGATCTGTTTTTAAAGTGGAGATGACAGTCTGCTGCGCTTGGGGGGAGGTGTGAAGGACTGCAGGGGAGACGTCACCAACATTTTGGATGGAACAACTGAAAGAAAGGAGTGGGATTTTGTTTTTCTTTTTATGGAGCGACCAGGAGCTCCGTCCCGAACACGAGTTTGCGGTGTCCAGTGGTGATCCGGAAGTTGTGGAGAGGAAGAGGTGGGCAGGACAGTGGACCTGGGGAGTCGGGCCTAGATGGACCGGCTGAGAGCAGGAGGGGGCGCATGCGGGCAGCGGAGGACCCAGCCTGACCCGCTCACCCTGCTGTGTCTGTCTCACTTGGTTCTCCCTCCTTGTCCTGAGTCCCTTGTCTCTGTCCGTCCTCACATCTGCTTCCTTTATCCCAGAACTCCAGCTGTGTCCATCTCTCTCCCCTCCCCCACACCAACTTCTCCCTTCCCTCCCACCCGGGTCCCCTCCCCCGCGCCCGCAGTACGGGCGTGGCGGTGGCTGGACAGCAGGCAGCAGGCGTCGGCCCCGGGCGGGGGTCTCACCGGACGGGCCGGTTGGCGGCGTCGGGGTCCCGCGCAGTCACCACGCCGACCAGGGAGCCCACCTGCGCGTCCTCCTGCACCTCCAGGAGGCCGGAGGGCGGCCGGAACTCGGGGGGCTCGTCCACGTCAGTCACCGCCACGCGCACGATCGCCTGGTCCCGGAACGTGCCCAGGTCAGCGAAGCGGGGGTCCACGAACTTGTTGAGGGCCTCCAGGACCACGGTGTGGACGGGCTGGGACTCGAAGTCCAGGCGCTGGAGGAGGAAGCAGAGGGCTGGTGGGTGGGCTGGGGCGCTGACGGGTCCCAGGCGGGAGGCAGGCCCAGAGCGGGAGGGGCTGGCCCAAGGTCACTGCAGACTCCGACCAACCCCCTGGGTGAAGACAGTGGGGCCTGTAGGACCCGCTCTCCTGGGGACGCACAGCCACTGGGGCTAACAGTATTGACATCCTGACTTTTGCTACTCAGCACAGTATGTGGGGGCATGTCATTAATTTATTAATTTATAGAGCGCTTGCAAGGTGCCAGAGCTTTAAACATATTAACTTATCTAACCTTACAACACCCCTCAGAGGCTTGTATTGTTATCTCAGTCTACACATGAAACCGAGGTCCAGAAATCTGTAACTTGCCGCAGATCACTTAGCAGGGGTTACTGGCAGAGGCGGGATTCGACCCCGGGCGGTGCGGCTCCCATGCCCTGGCCCTTACCCCGCAAGGGGAAGGGCAGTGGGCCTGCTGCTGGCCAGCTGTGTGCTGGGGGCAGTCTGTTTAACCTCTCTCTGGGCCTCAGTTGGGAGGATTAAATGCAATATTCCCTGGTACACAGGCGGCAGCAACTAATGCGCCTTGAGCCCGATAAGCCAGGCTGCCTTAGAGCTTTCGTGGAGATCTGGGTAAACCCACGCTGAGCCTTGCTTCTCATCGGGATGCTAACTGGTGACCCTCTGATGAATGAGCTCCATGGCCGTGTGTTGGCTCTGGCCTCCTAAAGACAATGCCTTACAGCAGGGATTTCCAACCGGTGCCCCGCAAGAATTTTTAAAACATGCAACGCCTGACTATTGAGTCAGGGGCACTGACCTCTTTTCCCTTAGACTGTCACCTAAAAAAGAAATGACAACGGCCAAAACACAACGATGGCCGTCCGGTGTGAAGGAATCAAAATGATGCCTGTTTATTTTTATCGGATCGGCAAAAAATATCACGTTGTTTGGCGTGCGGCTGAATTTCAGTAATTAGTTTATGTGCCACGAGGTGAGAAGGCAGAGGGTACTGCGGTGGGGGGGGCTGCAGGCACCTCAGTTGCACGGGGTCGGGGAGCTATCTGAGTACAAGGGTGACCTTCCTAGAGATCTGTCCTGTGTGTAGGGACCCGCCCTTCCTCTCAGAACTTCCCACCCTCACTTTTTCCAGCAGCAAAAATTGCCACCTCCTTCCTGTTGCCTGAGAAATCAGGATGCAGGGAGGCAGGCAGTGGCCTGGCCAGAGAATGAGCGATGAGTTCTGGAGCCAGGTCATCAATCAGGCAGGGCCCTGCGCCCTGAGCCAGCACCGAGCCAGAGAGGCACCTTAGGTCCAGGGCTGCAGCTGGGGGGGGGGGGGGGGGGGCTGGGCGGGAGGAGAGGAGCAGCACTGGGGCTCAGAGCAAGCAGGTGCTATGCTGAAGTCCCGGGCTGGGGATGGAGCCTGATTCTACTGCTCTGTGATGCTGTGCCTCTCTGGGTCTCCGGTTCCCCATCTGTGAAATGGGCTCATCTGACAGTGAGGATACTCACTGTACAGTGAGATCAGAAGACGGAAAACCACATTTTGCTGAAAAGTGTGGATTCTGGAGACAGACTCAGACTGCCTGGGCCCACATCCCTACTCTGCTCTGCAAGATTCATAACCTTGGCTGCAAATGACTGAACTTCTCAGGGCCTATGAAGAGAGCTGCTGTAGGGATGGAATGAGTTAATACGTGGCAAGCAGGTGAAGGGTGCCTGGCACATTGTAAATACTTTATTATAAGTATCAGCTATCACATTATTATCCTCTGGGAAGTAGATGAGGAAACTGGCGGTTTTCTCTGTGCTCACACCCCCAAGGCCAGCTAGGGAGTGGGTCCTAATGTACCTACTGAGTGAATGAAGGATCATTAGGGGATCATTAGGAGCAGATGTTTCTGTGGGTCTCAGAAGGCAGAGCTCAGGCTGATAGGAACAGATTTAGGGAGACAGATTCTGGCTAAATGGGAGGAGGAAGAGCTGGACAATGACAGGGAGTGAGCATCCTGTCCCTGAAGGTGTATAAAGGTCTACAACCCTCTGAGAGCCAGTGCAGGGGATTCAGACCTCTGCAGGGTTGGAGCGAACAGTCTCAGAGGCCTGCAAACCCTGAGTTGCCGAGCCCATGACCATGTCCTGGAAAATGGATTTTGCTTATTTATTTGACCTCCACCGTCATCCTCTAGGGATCACTGTTTTCACTTTGGGTTTCTGGTTTCTGGGCAAGCCAGGGGGAGAGAAAGGTGGTTCGGCTCAGGAAAGAGAGAACTTTGAGTCACAAGACCTGGGTTCAAATCCCAACTCTACCCCTTCTAGGCGTGACCTTGGGCAAGTCCCTTTACCTCTCTAAGCCCATTTTCTCATGTGGAAAATGCACACAATGGTGTCTTCTTCAGAGGGAAAGGTGAGGATTAAAGGAAATGAAGCAGGTAAAGGTCCGGGTATGTAGTTGAAGTAGCACTTTGCAGTGATTAAAAGCATGGATTCGCCCTGGCCGGTTTGACTCAGCGGTTAGAGCGTTGGCCTGTGGTCCGGAGAGACCCGGGTTCGGTTCCCGCTAAGGGCACGTACCTCGGTTGCAGTTTGTCCCCGGCCCCGGTTGGGGTTGTGCAGGAGGCAGCCATTCGATATGTCCCTTTCACGTCGTTGTTTCTCTCTCTCTCTCTCCCTCCCACTCTATCTGAACAAAAATGGAAAGGTGTCCTCAGGTGAGGATAAAAAAAAAAAAAAAAGCACGGATTCAAATCTGGATTGAATCCTGGCTCTGACAACTAGCTGTGCAACCTTGGACAAATCGCTTAACCTCCCTGTGCCTCATTTTCTCATTTGTAAAATGGATCTTCTGATTTGTAAAACGGGAGTGAAACCATCTGTGTTTTCCCAGGTTGGTCCCAGGTCTCTGTAGACTATCCCTGGGGTGGAGCGGGGTGGGTGTATTTGGCTGTCAGAGGCCTCCTTGGCTCCACCCCCTAGGGCCTGCCCCCCCCATCCCTCCTGGGGCAGCTGTACCTTCTGTACTACAATGATGGCCTCCTGGGTGTCGCTGTCTGTGGTGACCTTGAACACATGGCCGCCGGTGCCACTCTCCTCTTTGAGGTGGTAAGTCATGTCCGTGTTCTCGCCCACGTCTGAGTCCTCGGCCTTCACGCGTCCCACGGCTGTGCCTATGGGGGCCGACTCCTTAATGCTGAACTGGTACATCTCTGTAGGGGATACGGCTGTGAGCAGGGAGGGGGGCAGCTTCCTCCAGCTCTAGGGGAGAAAATGGGGACTCGGATGGGCTCCAGGGAGGGCAATGTCTGCAAGGGGCTCCCGGCCTGTCCAAGACGGTGCTGAGAGAGGTGTATCCTCTGCAGAAATGTGGGAGATAGTACGAAGAGGAGGGTCCTAAACCCGACCCTGGCTTTGTTTACTGATTAATTTGGGAACGTGCCTCCAGTTCTTTGGGCCTCAGTTTCCCCATCTGCCCAGTAAGGGTGAGAGAAGAGAACCATGGTCAAGGCTGAAGTTCTGGAGTCAGTGCTGGCTGTGTAATCCTGAGCCTTGAATCCCTCATCTGTAGAAAGGGAATAACAACAGTGTCTTCCTAACAGCGTTGTTATCATGATTAACTTAGATGACGATGCCCGTAAAACGCTTAGTACACGGCCTAGCGCATGGAAGCTACTCAGTAAATGGAACAAATTGTATTAAAATGGCGGGGCTTTATGCTGCTTCTTCTGTTGACATTGATCCCTTCATTTCTGCTTATTTATTGAGCAGCTATGATGTTCCAAATGCAGTTTGAGGCATTAGGGTTACAGCAAAAAGCAAAACAGACCAACATCCCAGTTCTCACAGTGCTTTCCTCCTAATGGGAAGAGAAAGACACTAAACAATCCCATCAGTGAGACATGCAGATGTCAGACGATGATGGGCACTTTGGAGAAGAACGAAGAAGGGGTTTTAAATAGGGTGATCAAGAAAGGCCTCGCTGAGAAGATGGCATTTTTGCAAAAGGCTGAGCCAAGCAGATATTTGGGAAAGAGCATTCCAGACAGCGGAAGCAGCAGGTGCAAAGGCCCTGAGGTGGGTGCAATGCCTGGCGTGTTTGAAGAATGGCAAGATGACTGTTGTGGCTACAGGGGCGAAGCAGATGGAAGACCAGAAGAAATGCGGTCAGATGGAACGCAACAGCACCCTCCCCTCCTCTCAGAGCTGAGAGTGATTTGCTACATGACGGGCCAGTGTGGATAAAGCAGGGGCTGTGGAGGTGGGCGTTATCTCTTGGGGTCCCCACACAGGTCTGGATTCCCCCTGAGTGGACTGGGTCCCTCTGGTTCATTCTCACACAGTAGCTGGGAGGCTCTGTCTCTGAAACACCGCTGATCACGTCACGTCTCTGCTTTAACCCTCACGTAGCTCCCCACTGCACTTGGGATGGAGTTGTGTGAGCCCCTCGGCTCGCCCTACGAGAAGCTTGCTGCCTGGCTCCCGCTGACATCTGCAGCCTCACCCCTCTACTCTCCACCCCCACTCTAGCCTCAGCCAGGCTGAAGTTCTTGTAATTCCTTAAATATGACTTGCTCTGTCTCACCTCTAGGCATTCCCACTCTGTATTCTCCTCCCTGCCTTTGCCTCGCAATTCCCACTCTCCCTTTAGTCTCACAGAATGTTACCTCCTCCAGGGAACCTCCCAGACCCCCAGGTTCTGCTCCTGTGTGCCTAGGGTCCCCAGGCACATCCCAGTGTAAGGATCACTGCATTTCCCTGTTACTCATTACTCTGTTTATTCTCATTCTCTCTCTCTTGAAAGGTAGGGACCGCATCTCTTATTCATCACGCATTCTCAATGCCTGGCAGAACACCAGGCTGTCACATAAAAGAAATGTGTGAGTGACTAGTGAGTGAATGAATGAAAAGCAGCATGAGTTACCGGTATACACTCACCAGATTAACGCAAATGAAAGAATCTGACAAGGCCAAGCGCTAGTGAGGATGTACTACAATGGACACGTGCATTTCTTCATGGGGGACGGCAGTTTGGCTTTATTTAGTGACGTTGAAGATGAGCCTATCTCGTGAGCCAGCTGTCCCGCTCCTCTGTGCTTGCACTGAGAACTGTGTGCACAGTGGCACTAGAAGACATGCCACAGTGTTCCAGGCAGTCGCCTCCATAACAGCCTCACACAGGCAACATCCCAACTGTCCATCAACAGTCGAATAGCGAAACCATGGACTACTATACAGCAATAAAAATGAAGGGATCACAGCCACAAGGAACAACACAGGATTTCACAAGCATCATTTTGAGAGGCAGAGTAGCAGGACAAACACTCTGTGTGGTACGATTCCATTTAGATGTACAGATGAACTGAAACTGTGTTAGGGGTTGCACACACAGGTGTGCGTTGACCCGGAGGAAAAGCGAGGAGGTGAAGATCACAAGAGCAGACAGATTCTGGCTAATTCTGGAGGAAGAGTGGGAGAGAAGTTACGATCAGGAGAGGACGTGGGGGGGGGGGCTTCTGGGGTCCTGACTGGTGGTTCCAGGAGTGTTTGCTTTACACCGATGGCCTTCGGTTTGTGTGCTGTAGTTCACAATAAAGAAATGCTAGAAATAAATAAAGAACGCAAAAACGAATGGATGAACGAGTTTTCCTGGGGCCCAGTGCCTTTTCTGTCTCACCCCTTCCAGCTCAGATCTGGCAGAGTCTGGCACAACTGGGCAGAAGACTGGGTGACTCCCACCCTCCTCCTTGGTGCTTGGGTTGGGGCAGCGGGCGGTGGGCTGACTTCTGTGCCAGGCTCCCTGGTGACTGCCCACCCTGCTCGTGTCTGGGCTGAGGCGCTAGGCCGAGATGACGCTGCGCTCTGAGCTAAGGGATTGGATTCCCTTATCTCCTGGGGGTCAGTCCCCTGTGGCGGGGCCTAATGTGAGAGCAGCAGACCTTGAGTAATGACTCGACAGATAGGAATCAGCCCAGCTCCCTGCGGCATTTAGTCTCTGCCAGCCTCCGCAGCTTCCCCCCAGCATGGCATAGTAGCATGGCATAGCTCTCGGCCTGAGCCTGGGACAGAGGGGCTAGCTGGGCTGATAGAGAGGTGGGGGACTAGGCCAGATAACCCCCACCATCTGCTGTGCCAGGAGAAAGGCCCCGTAATTCAGAAGTACAGAGTCCTGTCCTCCAGGCTCAGAGGAGGAGGGAGACACCTGTCACTCCAGACCTCAGCTTCTCTGGGCACAATTATGGTGTCCCTTGGCCTGAGTATGGCTGCAGCCTCTTTCTATATCCCGATGTTCGCCCCCCACTCCTTTGCAAGCTTGGGTCAGTGGCAGATCACGTGTGACAATCAGGACAGGGGTGTGTGCACGGGCCATGAGGGGTGGGCTGGGTGGACAGATGGGAATTCACCGTGGGCAGGTGAGGGGTGGGAAGGTAACCGTGTTACTTGGATGCATGGAAAATCAGACAACTTTGGGGCCCTCCTCTGGGGGTAAGTGGCTGGCTTGGATGGGCAGACAGACAGACAGACAGACAGACGGGAGTCCTTTTGGCGGGAAGCCATAGGGAACTTGGGGTCAGGGGATGGCTTGGATGGACTAACAGACAGACAAACGGATGTTGCCCCCTCCTTCTGGGAAGGCCTTACTCACTCTGTGGGAAACGGGGTGGGTTGTCATTAACATCGGTGACCACGATGGTGACAGTTGTGGAGCCCGAGAGGCCGCCCAGCTGGCCCGCCATGTCTGTGGCCTGGATCACCACCTCATAGCGCTCCTGGCTCTCACGGTCCAGGTCGGGCACCGCTGTCCGGATCACGCCTGTGGGCGAGGGAGGGTGAGGCCCGGGATGCCCACATCGGCTGCTAGCTGACATGGAGACCCTCCACAGGCAGAGGCTGGCTCATTCAGGTTCAGGAGGGGAGTGCGGAAGACGCAGTCATGGCCATGGTGCAGGGCTCAGCAGCCCCCCCATGTGCTCATACAGATAGACTCATAAGCTTGCGCAGAACTCACACTCAGTACTCCACACACTCACACACAGTGCTCTATCACACCTACACATGCACACAGCTATCAGACTCATACACACTTTCAAACACAAACACACACACTTATATACAGACACACGAACACGCACCTACTCTCAAACACACATATGCACTCACACACATACTTCCAAAAATACACACATACAAGCATTCTCAAACATACACACTCACACACCACCCAGAAGCAACAGAACGGACTATCTGGTTTACTAAAAAGAGCCATAGGGACTAGAACCGGCCACGTGTGTGACCCTCTCTGGGCAACCCGTCCCACTTTTGGGGCCTCAGTTTCCCCATGTTAGGATGAGCCCTGGTCTTCCCTGAGGGAGCCTGGCCTGTGCCCGATCGCCTCTCTGTCGGTGGCACTTGGCCCAGAGCCAGGCGCGGAGCAGCAGTTTGGCGAGTGCTGAACAGAGTGACCTGGGCTCGCCCCACGCGCGGGTACACTCACTCTGAGTCACCTGGCCTGTACACACACTAGGTATGTCTCACACGCTTCCGTGCTGCACACATAAGCACACTTGTGTGGTCACAGACACTCCTGCACACTAACACACACTCATTCTCACGCACACCCCTCCACGAGTACGTCACCCCCTGGCCCCCAGCCTGGCGGCCGATTCTCTGTCCGGGCACCAGCTAATGGCCGAACAGACGATTCTTCAAGCTGTTAATGGATGCGGGGGTGGAGGGGCACGGGAATGGGGTGACTGCAAGATGAATTCTGCTGAGGGAAGGCTCGTCTCTCTGCCAGTGGGAGATGAGGGTGGAGCGGGGAGTCGATGAGGCATTCAGAGCTGCCCCCCATGACTCGCTCCAACCTGCCGAGCCAGGTGGTGACAGGTGGTACCCAGGGCCTGAGCACCAGGTGGAGTCATGCACCAGCAGCCCCATGATGCGCCCCATAAAACCCAATCTCTGAGTCCTGATGTCCCCAAGTAGCCTCCAGACTCCAATAAAGGCAGTGGAACGGGAGAAGAGGCTGCAGCGTGTGTGTATTTGCATGTGTAGCTGGGGAGCTGGGTGGGGGTGCTCAGGGGGTGGCCCTGCTGTTGTGGAACCACATGGAGAAATGGCATGTGTACTCTATCTAACAAGGGTCACACAGACCCTCTCTTAGTGGCCTTCGAGGCTTCTCTTATAGGCCCCCTCCTGTCCCTTTCTTTGTCGGAACAGGTCTCCCCAAGGACAGGGGAGTCTTGGAAGCAGATTAACTTGGGATCAATCCCGGATCTGCCCATTTTGGGCCATGTGACTTGAGCGAATCCCTTCACCTCTCTGAAACTCAGCATCCTCATCTGTAAAATGGGACCATAATACCTCCCTAAGGAACAAGATTGCTCAAACTCGGCATTATGGACATTTTGGCAGGACAATTCTACCTCCTAAACGCCAGGACCAGCCCCCTCCCCACCAACCCCAACAAAAATGTCTTCAAACATTGTCAAAGAGCCCTGGGGGCAAAATCAGTTGAGAATCACTGGTGCGGAGTTTCATCTCATGAGAATCCCATGTGACAGTGACAGTCACTGACACTGAGGTGCACGTACTCTGTACCTGGCACTGTGCTAAGCACCTAAAGTGAATGGTCTCATTTAATCTTCTCACTACCCTATGAGGAAGGTGCTGTGATTACCCTCATTTTACAGCTGGGGAGATGGAGGCACAGAGAGGCGAAGGACTTGTCCAAGGTCTCCCATGTGGGAGGCGCACAGCCAGGATTCAGGCAGGTGCTCTGCTGGCATGGTGTAAGGAAGGAGGATCCCTGCCTCGCCTGCCTCTATCCCCTGCCCCATCCACCGCCCAGGATAAGGGCAGAGCCAGGCCCCTGACAGAGGGATGCTACTTATGTGGTCCTGTCAGCCCCCGGAATATTCTTGCTCTTCTCCATCTTAATCAGGCAAGCCATTTGTTCCAATCATGCAGCAGGCCCTTCTTGACCTACCCCCCACATTCTGCACCTCGACACTGTGGTTGTGAGGGGCGCCCTTCTAGGGACGGGGCAGGGCCCAGGGTCTGTCAGCCCTGACAGCGGGGGCTGTCCTGGGAAGGTGGGCCTGTTGGGTCCTCTGCCTCTGGCGGGGGGTGGGTAGCAGAGAGGACGAGAGAGACACATGGAGACACAGGTAGAGAAGGGGGAGGAGAGGGACACAGGGAGGGAAGGAGACCTGTAGAGACAGAAAAAGAGAAAGGGGAAGAGGGGAATGGTAAAGCCAGAGAGAAATCACACCCAGGAGGAGACAGTGAGAGGGACAGATCGACAGAGAGACAGAGACCTCGAGAGAAACAAAAAGAAACAGTGGAACAGACGTTCCCACAGACAACAGAGAGGCAGAGGGACAGGAAGGGGAGAAGAAAGGTGGCGGCAGGGAGGAAAGGAGAGGGCAGATGGGCAGATTGGTAGTGGGGGACCCTGAGGGAACCGCGTGGAAAGGCAGGCAGGGGAGCTGACTGGCTGAGCAGTTACTTTGTGCCAAGCTTCGGACGGTCGCTCATCATCTGGGATCTCACCGAAGGCAGAGCGGCTGCTAAGGGGACTTGGGGGTGCTGTGCCTCTATGAGCTTGTTTACAAAAGCTCAGCAACCCCAGCTCCGAGTGGGGGTCGGGGCAGGGGTCTGGCTGAGGGCCACACTGTGGGTGAGGAGCCATGCTCCTGAGGCTGGCCTCCCCGCTGGCCCGGAACTGGGGACCCTGAACTCGTCTGTTTTGGAAACTGGTGACGAAGCCTTGAGTGTATCAGGCGCCATCTCTGGGTGACTGGGAGGTGGGTACGCAGGGGACAGAGTACCTCTGGGCCCTGCCTCAGGGTTTCCCTCGGTTGCGATGGTAACAGCTCCCAGTGAACCACACCTCCCGCAATCCATGCCCCGGGCCATCCCTTCCCACACTGACTCTGGCCTGGGCCATGCCGCTTGCTTTGGCCAATGGGACATCAGCAAGTGTGACAAAAGCAGAGGCTTGATCAGCCCTTGAGCCCTGGGGCCTGACCTCTTGGAACCCCGAGACCACCATGGAAGAGGCCCGGGAAGAAAGGGGCCCAGGAAGGGAGCCCTGGAGGGCCAGGCCCAGCCCTGCCAGCTGACTGTCACCTGTGAGTGACCAACAAACCCACAGAATTATGACAAATAATCAATCAGTGCTGCATTAAGCCACCGCCTTCGGGCCAGTTTGTTCCTTGGCAGTAGATCCGCTGAGAGAGATTGAGTCCGGCCGCTCCTCTCCTGGGCACACTCATGCCGCTGCATCTAACTGGGGGTCAGCGGCGCAAGGCCCCAGACGGCCTCCCGCACGGCTCTGGCTGTCGACCCTGGCTGTCGGCAGGACCTTCTCCACTCCTCCAGCAGGCTGGCTGGCTCCCTTACAGGCCGGCCCAGGACCAGGTTCCTGGACCACTTTCCAGGAGAGAGTGAAAGCTTCGTGACTCTTAAACCCTAATCTGGGAATGCATAGAACATCACCTCTGCTACATCCTATTGGCCAAAGCAGCCACGAGACCCGCCCAGTTTTAAGGGGCGGGAGGTGGGCAAAGTCTCTTAACTCTGAGGCCAGTTGAGGGATGGGAGGAATTAACAAGAAATCTACTCGAATCTACTCCCCACTCCCCATGCTGGGAGAAGCATCCTGGAGGCTAGTGCACTTCCGGGGCGGGGGGGGGGGGGTGGCTAGAGTAAAACTTCCACATCAGCCTGTGAAGGTGTCCTTGCAATCTGGCTCTGCAAATTCATTCACTCATTTAGTGAACCCTTTCTGAGGGCCTACTATGTGCAGGGGCTACAGAGTCAGATACGAGGCAGTACAAAAAGGAGGGACTTTGGAGTCAGACAGACAGGGTTCAAGGCTTCTTTCCACCTTTTGTATGCTGTCTGACCTTGGGCAAATTCTTGAGTCTCTCTGAACCTCAGTTTCCTATTCTGTAAAATGGGGACACCCAGTTGACAGGGCAGTTGGGAGGATGAAATGAGACAAAGCTTCCAGCAGCAGGTCTCACATTTTGGAGATGCCTCGCTGGTCCCCCTCCTCAAGTCTTGGGCTGGGTACCCCATAAATAAGTTCCATGAGGGCAGAGATCCACGCTGGCCTTGCTCATCATCTTATCGATAGGGTCTGGCACATAGTAAATGTTCAATAAACATTTTGACTGCCTGACTTACTCCCACAGACTCTGTCCCACCTCACACAGCCTGGGTGTAGTTGTCTATTTGTTGCTGGCTTCTCTGTTGGAACAGAAGCCCCATGAGGGCAGAAACCAGCCCCAGGATCTGCCACTTAGCAGGTGCTCAGCAAAGGTCAGTTTCATCCCTCCCCAGGAAAACAGGTACCTCTGGCCC
Organism: Molossus molossus; assembly: GCF_014108415.1. Taxonomy (NCBI): domain Eukaryota; kingdom Metazoa; phylum Chordata; class Mammalia; order Chiroptera; family Molossidae; genus Molossus; species Molossus molossus. The sequence goes on along the minus strand of NW_023425399.1, from coordinate 11,391,203 downwards.
ACCTGATAATTTTCAGCGACTATCTTGAAGTCTGGGAGCCAGTCTCTCTCTTCTTACTGGGGTTGCGGTGGGTGGGGCTGGGAATTAGAACCTGGCCATGGCTCCCTGCAGCCTCCTCTCCTATCTTCCCCGGTTCCAGCTGTTGTCCTCGCCACCCCTGCTGTCCCCTCCAAATGCCGCAGAAGGGGCCCTGGAGCCCGAGCGATGCCTCATTAGACAGAAAATGCCATCCCTGTTGCCCCGGTGGGGGGCTTGCTGGCAGGCCTGGCCTTTAAAACACACGCGTTAATTTCTCCTCTGGCACTGGGCCTCGTGGCACACCCCCCCCTCCCGTCCCTCACACCTTCCTCTCAGGCCCATTCAGGCTCTGCTCCCTGCTCTCTGCACAGTGAGAACAGACTGTACCTCGCAGCAGCTGCTAAATATAGACCGGCACCGGGAATATTCCTGGCTGGGGAAATGGAGCCGGGCTGGGAAAGGCACCAGGCAGCTCCTGCAGTGGGGCTAACGGCAAGGGGAGGAGAACCATGGTTCTTTCTAGGAGATGTCAACAAAGATCCTTTCTGGCTGAGAAAGTTGAGGGACCCTAAAACTAGGACCCCATTGACACCTTGCCTGGTGCCCACTCCATGGCTTCTTGGGAACTAACTCTTCCTGCCCTTGTAGGCTCCCTGGCTCCCCACTCGCCCCCTTCCTCCAGGCCCTCTGCAGTAGGAGATGCTCTTCCTTGGAACCTGGACGTCCTCCTTACTCTCCTGGAGTCTGACTCTTCATCTGCACCCCCCCCCCCGCCCCCCGCGCCTCCCAGACTCAGTCCCGGCTCTTCCCTTATTTCAAAGTCTTTTCCCTCCCCCTGCTCACCCCCTGAAACCTCCTCAGTCTTCTCCTCCATTTTCTTCTCCTTCCCCTCCCCCTCCTCCTTCTCTTCCTCCTTCCCCTTCTCCCCCCCCCCCCCTTCCCCTTTGTTTCCATTTAGTACCAAGTACTGTACTGAGCTCTTCACACACTCGCTGGCCCCGGGCCTACAAGCTCTCTCCTAGATATGAGTGGCTCCCACCCTCACTTCATGCAGGTCTCTGTGCCCCAAAGTCATCTCCCACAAAGGCCTGTCCTGATTGCTTCATCTTACCCTGTTTTATATTTCTTTCTAGTACTCACTGCTACTCGACATTATGTTGTATGTTTATATGCTTGTGTTCTGTATTCCCAACTTGAATAAAAGCCCCTTGAGGGCAGGCTCTTGGACTTGCCTACTGCAGCATTCCTAAAGATTAGAACAGAGCCGGGCACATAGTAGGCACTCAATAACGAGTTGTTGAACGAGCCCGGCTGGTGTGGCTCTGTGGATTGAGCATTGTCCCATGGACTGAGAGGTCCCGGTTCGATTCCCTGTCAGGGCACATGCCTGGGTTGTGGGCTCAATTCCCAGTAGGGGGTGTGCAGGAGGCAGCCAATCGATGTTTCTCTCTCCCTTCCTCTCTCTCTAAAAATAAAGACATTAAAAAAAAAAAGAGGAGTTGATGAATGAATGAATGAACTCTCCCATTGAATCCTCACAACAGTCATGAGAAACTGGTATTCTTATCCCTCTGTGGACATGGGGAAACCAGAGTTTATAGAGCCCCAGCCATTCTTGGAGGTTCAAGTCCATGTTTCAGACAACCTGTTAGATGTTCTAGATGGTTCTTTCCTCCTCTTCTCTCATCTTAAAGCCAATATGGTTAAAATTGAGGTAATTAGCTCTGCACCAGATCACAGGACAGCTCCTAGTTTTCTTACTCCACATTCCTCCTGTTTCTGTAGAGAAAGTCCCTACCCATCCCTGGCCCCAAAGTTAGGAACTCCCGGGTTCCTCCCTCCCTCCAGTCTCTTATATTTCCTAGACCTCCAAGGGTTGCCCTTCTCAGGGTCTCACTTAGCCCTCAGACCCCTCCTCAGCAACTCAGCTAGCCCTCACAACCAATTCTACATCATCTCTGGACCCCTAACCAGAAGAAGCAGGTTAAAGAGTCTGAGTGGATGCCAAGAAGGGGCACAGGCTTTGGGTTTTGTCCTTTGGGACTCTCTGCTGGGCACCCCAGGCTCCTGGGTCTCCCTGAATTCAATCGCTGTCTCTGAGCCATGCTATGCAGCAGTAGCCCGAGGGATCTCGTTAGAATGAAAACCTGAGCATGTCGCTTCCCTGCTTCAAAGTCATCAATGAACCCACAGTGTTGGTGAGGAGGAAGGGAACCGAGCTCCCTTGTATGTGGCTCTCAGGAGTGCAGTTTGGTACATGTTAACATCATCTATCCAGAGCCCAAATAAATGCACATGCTCTTTGACCCAGCTTCTCCACTTCCTGAAAATTATCCTGTGGATATAACCACACATGCACAAAAATGATGTATGTATGGGGTTATTCACTGTAGCATTGTTCGTTGTAGCAAAAGATTGGAAAGAGCGTAAGTCCATCAATAGGGGACTGGTGAAACAAATCTTTGTGTATACACAACAGCTGTTAAATAAAAGAATGAGAAAGCTCTTTATATACTGATATGGAATAATCCTCAAGATGTATTGGTAAGCAAAAAAGGCAAGCAGTGTGTACAGTATGTTATAGCTACCATTTGTGTAAAAAAAAAAATAAAACAAATCCATGTACTTATTTTCTTGTACATGTATAGAATAGCTCCGGAAAGATACACAAGAAAATTACATTGGTTGCCTTGGAGACGCAGACTGGATGGCTGGGGGACTGGAAGGGGTAAAGAATTTCCACTAAATACCCATTCGGACTTTTTGAATTTTGAACCTTGATATATATTTTCTACTTAAAAAATAACTTAGTTTTCAAATGAATGAGTCCAAGATCTTGTAGGATATACACCCCCAGTGGCTTCCTTTGGGGCTGCAATTACTGGGGCTGGTGGTAGGATGCTCACTCTTTCTTTCTTCTTTCCTTTCTTTCTTTCTTTTAAACCTTTCTTTAATGTTTGAATGTTCTCTAAAATGGATTAGTTTTGCAAGAAGAAAAATAAAGATATTTTGTGTAAGAAAATGCAATTATAACAGTGCTTATGGACTGGACTCCTCAATCCCTCTCCAAACAAAACAAAACAAACACAAACAAAAACCCAAAATGCAAATCCATCAAACACTCCTCCCTTCTCCGTATCCCTGAGAATAAAGTCCTAGCTCTCCAACCTGGCTTACACTGGGCACCTCAGGCCCCTACCAGTCTCTCCACATCACTTCTCCACATGCCCCCTTCTCCAGTCCTGAGTTGCTTACAATTCCCCTCGTGCCTCAGGCTGTTCTCTTCCTCTGAGTTTTGCCTGCACCGTGCCCTCTGCCTGGAATGCCCTTCTCTGAATCTCCGGCTGGCCAAGATCTTCTTATCCTTTGGAGATGCTGCTACTGCCTCCGAGAACCTCGCATCTTAAATCTCAATTGCCCATGCCTGTGCCCTGCCCCCACCTGACTATGAGCCCCAGGACAGCATTTGTCCCCTCCTATCCCAGGGGCGGTGACAGCGCCAACTCTGGAACTGGCAGCCACTCCTAGCTGTGTGACCTCCAGTGAGCCACTTCGCTTCTCTGAGCCTTGGTCTCCTCCTGTCCTCCCTGCCACTCTCGCCAGGCCCCTCAGAGACTTACCCGGGCTCTGGCCTCAGAGTGAAGTGGGGCACGGTGAGTGGGGGTGCTGCACCCCCACTTTGGTGGTGTTGGGGAAGGGTAAATAAGCAAAGACTCCTCTCTTCCCTAACAGTCTGTTTCTGTCTTTCCGTCAGATCCTCAACGACTGCCCTTTGAACAGAGCTTTCCTGACTGCGGGAGAGGTGCCCTTCACCAGGCGACCCCCCCAAGCGACACTTACGACGCGTCTGCCTCAGTTTAGCTCCAAGGACAAGGGGCTGCTTCGTTCAGACCTCTGACGTCCTTTGGGGCGCCCATGGTGGCCGCCTCCTGCCTTTGTTTCTCTGCGAGTCTTGCAGGTGCCCCCACCCCATTCTTTGTTTCTCAGTCCTTCCCTCTTCCTTTCTCGCTGCCCCACCCTCTCCTCGACCCTTGGTCTCCTGGAGCTGGCAAAACGCTTCCGTGTCCTCTGCCTACTCCCAGTGCCCCGTGGTTAGAAAGCTGGGAGGAGATGTCTCTGCTGTGGTCCTCCGCCCCCTTGCGTCACTCCTGTGGCTCCGCCAGGCCCCGCCCCGTGCGGCCCCGCCCCTTTAGCCCGGCCCCGCCCCTCACCGGTCTTGGGGTCCACCGTGAAGTGGTGCTCTCCATCCAGTAAGCTGTACACCAGCCGAGCGCTGCTGCCATACGTCGGGTCATCTGCATCCGAGGCCATCACCTGCATCACCGATGTGCCTGGGCCCGGGGGACCAAGCAACACAGGGGTCACCTGGGGCTGCTGAGCCTGTCCTCCCCACCCCCCTACCCCTAAGGAAGCTGTGAGAGGAGACGCAGGCTGGAGGTCATTGAAGGCAGTTCCTTCGCAGTCCCCATGCTGGCACTGAGTCCCCACCTGCCTCCTGCCCGGGGGCCTTCGTAGTGCCCGACACAGGCATGAACGTGGAGTCAAGTCTCCGTCCCCTGGCTCCCAGCTGTAGGACTCTGGCAATGGAAGGCAGCCTCAGTCTCCTCTTCAGCAAAATGGGGAAAATCCTAGTCCTTGGTTCATGAGGAAATGCCTTCTAAACTCCCAGTGCAGAAGGGGCTCAGAGCCGCCTCTCAGTGGGTGGCGCTCATGGTCATTGTCACCAGGTAAGGTCATGACTGTCAGAGTTAGAGCTAAGACTGGAAACCAGGCACCTTATTCCCAAAGCAGAGGTCTTTCTATCCACGCCGGCCCCTCCGGATTTCTCAAGGAAATTCTGCCTGCTTCCTCTGCACACCCCTCACCCCCTCACTTCCCTCAGCCCCGTCCTGCTTTAGGATGGGGGAGTCGGGAATGAGGGGGCAGCCCAGAAGGACCACCAAATTCACTGGGGCTCAGCCAGTGTCCCTTGTCCCTGGGGAAGGAGAATGGCAGTGCCCAGCTTCCCCTTTGGGAAGGTAGTTGGCTGTCGCCCTGGTGCCCTCCTTGCCTCTCCCCACCCCTGCCCAGATGGTCCCCGCCCCCAGACACACACACTTCTCATGCTCTGCACGTAGGCTGCAGGGGAGAGTATAAATTGGATAAAAGTCCATCAAACAGTGGCAATTAAGTTATTGATTTTCGACGCTGCCTCATTAAACTGGGAGCTTCTCTCGGCCTGTCCCAGAGATGGCTCTAATTTGACATCATGTTCAATTTGACAAAAGCAGGGCTTGGGACGTGAGGCTGGAAAGGATAGGGGTGAGGGTTATGGTGGGGGAGGGGCGGAATGGGGGGAAGACAGAAAAGCCATCTGGTCTATCTGAACATTTTCAGAAAGGAGGGGGTGAAGTGAAAGACCCAAGAGGGAGTCCTAGGGGCTCAGGATATGACCCAAGGGGGTAAGACTTAGACCTCACTTCAAGGAGGTGCCCTCTTCTGAGTGACCTGCTGGTGAAGGGAGGGGGCCCAGGCCTGCTGAGGTGAGGTTTTGAGTGGGGCCCTCCTGGAGTTGGGCTGGGCTCTCCGGGCCAGCAGGGCAGTGTGCTGGGAGGGGAGGCCAGCTCACTGCCTGGCTAATGAGCGAGGCTTTGGAAATGCTACTGCAGCAAATCTGCTAAGCCCGGCCTCCCCCGCCTCCAGCCTGGGGCCCTCCATCATTCCAGACAGACACATGTATTTATTTTTCACTCTTTTGCATTTCTCATTTCCCTCTCGTGTCCTCCCTCCCATCAAGAGCCTCCTAAACCTGCCCTGCAATGCGCTTCTTTCTTTGGTGAATCCAGCTCCATGTCAACCATGTCAGAGTTTCCAGGGAAGCTGGGGAAGAGGTTTGGGCAAGGCCCCTCCCTCTTGCTGCCCAGAGGTCTCCTGCTCAGGGCCAAGAGCATGGGCCCAAGTGCCTCCACCCCATTATTCAGAGAGAGGAGAGAGAAATTAACTATTGAGTACCTATTACATGCCTGGCTTCACCAGCCACTTAAATCCATCATCTCTAATTCTCATAGCATCTCTGAGCGGCAGAATGGGCCCCTCCTAATTACAGGTGAGGAAACAGGTAAAAGCAGAAAAGACTTGACTGAGGGCACAGACTGAGGAAATAGTGGGATTTGAACTCAGGACTCTCTCTGAGGCCAAAGTCCTTCTGGGTGCCAGAGTCAGCACAGGCACAGTGACTCTGGGGATGGCAGCCTGATGCACTGAATCGAAATCAGTATGACTCTGCTATTTATTACCAACTTGACCTTGGGCACAGCACAAACCCATTTGTCCCTCAATTTTCTTATTTGTGAAATTAGGGTGATAGTACTACCAAACTCTTGGGATTGGTTTGAGAATTCAAATAGATTTCCATTTTTCAGCACCGAGGACAGTATCTGGCCCATGCTAAGGACTCCATAAAGGCAGGTTGTTGTTGAGTCAGGAGATGCTGAATATGATGGCACAATTACACCCCCCCCCACACACACACACAGACATACTGAAATGGAAGAAGATACATAAAGCATCAGGCTCATGTGGGTGTGCTCAATCAACAGTGGCTGTTGTAACTGTTATGAGAGAGAGTCTCCCTGTCACTTCCCTTTGCATATTTTTCTCCATCCTCTGGGCAAGGCACATACCAGGCTGAATGAATCCCCAGGGATATGGCTGAGACCCCCCCGGCCCCCCGCTGCATCCCAGGGACTCCCCTGGGGATGATGGAATCATTTCCCCAATCTGGGATTCTTTATTGCAGCCATTACAGTTAATGCCAACATGTGGGGATGGTGAAGGGTCAGTGATTCACAACTGGTTACCCAGGACCCACAGCCCTCCCACCTTCTTCACAAGTCAACTGTTCCCCAGAATTGACAGACAGAAGGTTGCCAGGCTTGTGGTTGCTGGGGGATGACCCTGAGGTCATGCTTCCTAGGTTCAGCAGTTTGCATTTTACAATGCACCATCACATCCAACCTCTCCTTCAGTCCTCTGTGATGTGATAGAGTGGTGTGCTGGGGCACGTTTAACCATCAGCTCCAGGGGCTGGAGGGGCAGGGAGGAATGCCTGCTTTGTAGTGTTTGCTGATTTCCATGGGGCAAATACTCCCAGCATGGCCAATTTCAAGCTGCCAATATGATATCAAGAGGCTCCAAAACTCCTAAAGCTTGTCTCCTGTGAGCTGATACGAGATGATTCTAGTACAATCTTACATCATTCCCATATTACAGACAAGGAAACTGCTATGCACAGTGACGAGTGAAAATGTGAATTAATAATGAGTAAAAATAAAACCCATCATTATATATCATATTTCAATGATAATGATATATTGTGTTTATTGAATGACTACTGTGTGTTGGATATTGATAAGCCCTTTATGTATATTATCTTACAGAATTCTAACATAAAGCCTGAACTAAGCTCTATTAAAATTTCCACTTTATATCTGGAAAAATGGAGGCCAAGTAAAATAATGAAATAATCTGTGCCTTAATTTCCTCATTTGTGAAATGAGGGTGATAGTACTACCAAACTCTCAGGATTGTTGTGAGAACTCCAGTAGATTTCTATGTTCAGAACCAAGAACAGTGCCTGGCTAAATTCACCTGGCAAGGAAATCGAAAGGGTAGGATTCAAACCCAGCTCGATCTGTTGTCAAAATCCACGGACACAGACAATAGGGTAGTTAAGGCCTGGGGGAAGTAGGGGCTGGGTGGAGGGATGTAAAGAGTGGGAGATGAAGGACATCTGTAATAGTGTCAACAACAACTATATGTGTGTGTGTATATATATATATATATTTAAAAGTCATGTGCATCCTACCTTATAAGGTAGGAAACGGGGGCCAATAGGAGGAGAAGTATACAGAACGAGAGGGAAGAATCAGAGAAAGGGGAGGGAGGGGAGAGGGGGGGGGAATGGCAAGGAGCACTCTCCCTCCCCAACAGCTAGTTCAAGCCCAGACTTCCAGAAGCCAGAGATGAGCTGTTCGCTGTCCGTGGTGCTGCCGGCCAGCCCCTTCTGCTACTTGAGGTTGAGAGCTTAGGTCCAGGCTGGCATAGGAAGGGTTGCCCAAGTGATTCTTGGACAAGCAGGATCTCAGAGCCCAGGGCTTCATGTGGAATGTTAGATATGGGAAGGCTGGTCCTGGGAGAGCACAGAAACCAGTGGTTCTCAGCCTGGCTGCACATTAGACTCTCTTAGGAGCTGTAAAATAAAACTGATGCTGAGCCCCATCCCAGACCAATTCAATAAGACTCTCCTGGGGTGGAGCATAGGCAAGGGCATTTGGAAAAGCTCCCGCGGTGATTCTAAAGTGCATCCCAGCCTAAGAACAGATGCCTTGGACACAACTCCTGATTGAACTGGTGAGGAAACTGAGTCACAGAGAGGCTGAATGCCTTTCCCAAGGTTACATCATTAGTATGTGGTAGGGAAAGATTCAGCCCAGATCTGTGTAGCCAGCATGTCACCCTCCAGGACTCACTGCATCTGTGCTGAGGCTGACACCCGGAAGGAAGCAGTGCTCCTCCCAAGCGACATCGACAGGAGCAGTCGGACATGCTGGAGGAGATGACCCTCCACCTCCATGGAGATTGCATGGGCTTGGGCATCAGAGAGGCCTGGGTTCAAATCCCACCACTTCTTCACTCTATGCTTTGGTCAAGTCGTTTCTCCTGTTTGACCTGTTTCTTCACCTGAAATTTGAAGGGGTTCACTCCACACCTCAGAGATGCTATGAGGATTAGAGATGGTGGATTTCAGTGCCTGGGGAAGCCGGGCATGTAGTAGGTGCTCAGAATTATTCCTTTCTTTTCTCTCTGTATGATCAGAAGGCCTTTGAGGCCATGTCCTTGGCCATGAATAGGAGATCCCTGGGCACCAGTATCAGGAGGGAGGGGGCTTGCCCACCCCTCATTTCTGGTTTAGCTGGCATGGCTCATCATGGAGCCAGACTGCAACCCATGTCTTGGCTGTCAGGCCAGAATGATTTCATCTCTTGTCCCTTGACCCTTGCTATCTGTGGGGTCCAACTGAGACCCAACTTGGGCTCCAGGACCCCCAGGAGAAGCCCCCGTTGGCTCAGGAAGGAGGTGGCGCTCTGGGGAATGGAGCGCAGGGATTGAAGACGTAAATTCTCATCCCAGCCCTGTGCTTGGTTATGGGAAAACCCTCTGACCTGACTGGACCTCAGTTCCCCTTCTGTGAAATGGAGATAAGGCTCTATCCTTCCTGCCTCACCGGGTGAGGGAGACGCCTTAATGAGATGAAAGAGATGAAACACTTTGGAAAAGAACAGAGTCCTCAACCGAGATGACCAAGTGTCATTATTATGAAGATGTTTGTAATTATGATTACCCTGCCTCTTCTCTCCCTCCCCGTGCTGCCCTGCTGGGCCTGGGAAACCCTCAGCTCACATTTAGCTTCTCAAACATTTATAAAAAATGAGTCCCACCCCCTGCTGCTGCCAGAACTGCGTGGAATGCTTTCTATTAAAAATTAAAAACCACTTGTCGAGTCCCCGGGAATGCTCAGATTACACAGGAAACAAGGCCCTTCTCAAAGTCCCCCTTACTGCCCCCCCAACTCCCTCTTTGATCATCACTTATAGTGCTGGGCTGGCCTCAACCCCACTTCCACTGCCCAGCCGGGGCACCTAATGTAGATGAATGACGCACTGGAGATGCAGGGAGGGGGAAGTCACAGGAGGGGGAGGTCGCAGGGTAGAGAGGGAGGAGGCGGGCCCAGTGACGAGTGACAGAGAAGATGGCACAGAGAGACGGGCAAGAAAGTGGGTCAGAGACAGAGAGACAAGGGACAGAGGTTCAGAGAGACAGACAGAGAGAAAGTGGGAAGACAGAGCTACCCAGACACGCGGGCAGGAGTGAGGACAGAGACAGAGAGGTGAGGGTCGGACAGGCAGAGATACAGAGACAGAAGAAAAGTGGACAGAAACAGTGTGACGGAAAGAGATGGAAATACAGCGATAAAGTTGGAAAGCAGAGTCAGAGAGGAGCGGAGAGCCGGAGAAGGCAGCAGGCAGGAGGAGAGTGGGGCAGGCCCGAGAAGAAAGGCGGTTTGGGCTTGATGGGTCAGGACCCCCATGTCACCACCATTTCTCCAGAATCTCTAGGGAACTCTGAAACACCGGCCCCCCACTCTTCCTCTGCTCATGGGTCCCAGCCACAGACTCACCCATGCAGGCAACTGTTGGGTGGGTGTGTGTAGACTCAATCTGTCCCCCTGAGACAGAGGTCTCTCCTGCCACCCACAATTGAGACCCATGTGCTCTTCAGTTCTCTCCACAGTTAAGCGACGCTCTCTGTTAAGTTGTCTGGTCACCTTGTTTGTTTGGGCCGGTGACATTCTAAGTGTCTGCCGGAGCACCCCCCTGCCAGTTGCAGAAAGCAAACTTTTTTTTTTTGCTTATAATTCAGTTCCATTCAGTCACCCAACATCTACAGAACACTGTCTATGTGCTAGACCCTTGAGGGCAGAATGATGGCACTGTCACTTTTGTATCCCCTGCCACAGTGGGCACAAGGCCTGGCCCAGAGAATGTGCTCATGTTTGTTGAATGATCTGTTGATGGAAAAGGCCAAGAAAGACACTGGGACACTCCTTCCTGTCCAGATCAGCTGGGCCGTGGGTGCTCCTGAGGGCCAGGGCCTCTGCTTCTCTCTGCTACCTCTTCCCACCAGAAAGCTCCTGTCCTGTCCCCCATCCCCATCCTCATCTGAGTGCTGAGAGCCAGTGCCGTTGCTAAGCAAGGAGATATTACACATATAGATCTTCCTGGACTTTAATTAAAAACATCTTTAGAAGTTGTCCCTGCAGAGGCCAGGGATTGATTCCTGGCTTGGGCCTGAGGGCTGCTGAGCTGCACTCTCTCTGGCTGCAGATGGGACAGTCCGAGGCTCCCAGCCTGCTGCTGCCCTCCCCGTATGGGGCCCTGGGGAACACGCTGCCTCCTGCCTTCCTCCTTTCCTCTCTGCCCCCCAGTACCCCCAGCACTGGATTTAGCAATCAGATAGTAGGATATCCTAATTTTATTTCTCTTCCCCTCTTGAACCTCAGTTTCCTCAGCTGAAAAATGGGGGTGTCAATGCTTAACCCAAGAGAGTTCCTGGGAGGATGAAGTGGGCTTAGAGACGTGAAGTGCTTTGCCGTGAAGTCTTGCACAAGCTACAGAAGTGACTGTGACTGTTCGCCACCCGTGCTGAGGCGAGTAGCTCCGATTCCGGTTTCGGGTCTGGGTCTGGGTCTGGCTCTAGCTCGTCCTCTGGGCCCTTGGGCAAGTTACTTTATCTCTCTCTGAAATCATTTCCTCATTGGTAAACTGAGGACAGTGATATCTGCCTTGTTTATTCTCCGGGATCGCGAGAATAAAGGAAAATAGCTCCGTAGAAGCAGTGTTGGCTGATAGCTATTAGTTAGTGAATATCCCGGTGCAAACTGTACTACAAAACAGTCTTTTTGCATCTATTAAAGATGCTGCTCACAGAGGAATTGGGATGTGTGGCGAAGTGGCTGTGGCAGAGCCCCTGTCCATGTCTAGTCTGAGCAGCCCCAGTTTCATGGTCCAGCAACGTCAGTCCTGTGGTGTGTACGACACCACATTCTCCTGCCTTTGCTCACAGCAGACATCACTAATCAACTGCAGCTTCCTTTTCTGCTGAGCCTGAATGAAGCCTCAGACTCCTTCTTAACACAGCTCTAAAGTCACTCCCAACTGATCAGAGTTAACACCAGAAATAAAACGGATCTACCGCCACTTTGAGGTTAGGAGCCACTTCTTGCTTATCTTTGCATCCCCACATAGTAGGCATGGATCTTTGTTTATCAAATTGGAAGCATTGCTTATTTTAAAAATTCCCTTGGGGCTGTATATATATAAAGTAGGTGCTAATAAGTGTTTGCTAAGTTGGGTGACTCATCTTTGCAACCCCTACAGGGCCAAGTACACAGGAGTTCTTGTATGTAATGGGTGCTAATAAACATTTGTGGATTCAATTCAATTACTTATCTTTATATCCCTTGCAGTGCCAGAATAAAGTAGTGGCTAATAGATGTGTGTTGGATTGAACTTCTCATTTCTGTATCCTCAACAGTGCCAAGTATATTGCCTTACACATAGTTGGCATTAATAAGTAGGTAAAGTTGAACTGGGCATAGGAGCCCTGTGAAATCCTCTTGCTGTCTACTGGTCAGGTTTGACACCCTAGGAGAGGGGTCTGGTCCCCCTACACGAAAAGCGTATCTAGTCCAACTCTTCTCTATCCAAACTTACTCCCTTGTTGATTTCATCCAGCCTCAAGCCCTACATTTCCTGTCTGCGGATGACTTCCCAAGTTGTATCTCTAGCCCTGATCTCGCTCCTGACCTTCAGACTCAGAGATCCAACTGTCCCCTTGACAACTCCACTCGGATTTCTAGCAGACATCTCAATCTTAACCTGTCCAATAATGAATTCTTAACTTTGCGCTGCAAGCTTGCTCTTCTCGGAGCATTCCCAACCTCAGCAGAGCAGCTGCATCCGTACAGTGGCTCAGACCAAAAGCTTCAGCATCCTCCTCACTCCCCATAGCTAATCCCTCACAAGCCCTGTTGGCTGTACCCTCAACATGCATCCGTAATTCCATGTCTTCTCACCACCGACACTCATCCAAGTCCCATCGCCTCTTACCCACACAATTGCAGTTGCCCCCTCACTAATCTCCCCACTTCCAACCTGGCCCCTTACAGTCTATTTTCAACATGGTGGCCAACAGTCATCCTTTAAAAATATAAACTGGATTATGTCGCTTCTCTGCTCCCTGTCTCACTCAGAGTGCAACGGAAAATCTTTCAATATTTACAAAACCCTAAGGGAGCCCTGGCCAGTTTGGCTCAGCGGTTGAACGTCAGCCTGCAGACCAGAGAGTTCCAGGTTCGGTTCCCGCTAGGGGCACGTACAAAAACAACAACAACAACAACAATCCTAAGTGATCCTGCCTCTGGTACCTCTTATGATCTCATTGGACATTCTCCTCCTCACTTACTCCTCCTCACTCACGCTGACCTTCTTTCTATTCCTCAAACACACTATGCCTCAGGACTTTTGCATTTACTGTTCTCTCTGCCTGGAACATTCTTCCTCCAGTGTAGTGGTTCTCCAGGTGTGGTCCCTAAACCAGCAGCATCAGCATCACCTTGAAATTCCTTAGAAGTGCAAACCCATTTCTAGTAGCTCAGACCCACTGAGTCAGGAGCCCTGGGGGAGGAGGCGGCCATCTGTGCTGTAACAAGACTTCCAGGTCATGTGGTGCACACTACGTATGAAAACCGGTTTCCCAGGGCTCCCGGGCTCACTCCCTCGGTTCCTTCAGATTTTGATTCAAATGTCATCTTGTAAGAAGAAAAGCCTTCCCTGACTCCTCTATCTAAAATAGCACTCCCCCAATACAGGGTGGGGCCAAAGTAGGTTTGCAGTTGTGAGTACGCAGACTTTTTTCTTGTTTCATAATGTATTAATTATTGTTATTTTCCATCCGAGCCATTGGAAACCTACTTCTGCCCCACCCTGTATAATTCCCAATCCCCTATTCTTCACAGCACGTACACCGCTGCACGTAGAATATACTGGCTTGTTTCTTTCTTTCCTGTCCCTCTCCCTGCCCTGTACATAGGCTTCCTAAGAACCCCCAGTGCCTGGGACTGTGCCTGGCACATAGCAGGCACTCAACAAATACCTGTTGCATCAACGAAGCCCCTCAATGCTCAGAAGGGAACTTGGGGCCCAGAGAGGGGCAGGAACTTGGCCAGGTCTCCTGACTGTGCGCTGCAGGACCGGTTTCCTGCGTTAGGCTCGGCTTGGCTGGTGTGCCCCTCCTCAGAAGCATGGCTCGTTGGAGGCCCCTGGCACACTTCCCTTCCTTTTTAAGCTGTGAGTGGTTTAATTTGCGAGCTCTGCTGCCTTTCATGTCCCAAGCTGAGCCCCTGCTCCTTCTGATCTGCGAAGCCGCCCAGACCCGGTGCTGCTCGCCGCCCCGCCCCCATCAGCCCAGATCAGGAGGCTCAGTAATTGTGACTGATTTTCAAAGCCGCCTGGAGTCCCTGCAAGCACCCCGATGTCGGATTTGCTTCCCCTTCAAAAAGTTGCTCAAATGAAATAAACTAATTTAATTTCTGCTTCTTCCCTCCCCCTCCTGGGTTTCCTGGCTTGTCTAAGTTGAGTCCTCCTGCCTGGCTTTTCCCTGAGTGGAAGGTTAGAGTGAGTGGGTGGGAAGAGGGAAGTGGGGCTGGGCTGGGGCTCCTTCGGCGGGTGCTCATGGAGCTGGCGGCTGGCTCTGCCTCCTACAGGGTGACCTTGACCTTCTCTTGCTCTCAGTTTCCCCGTGTGTGACACAAGGACCCTTGCCACTCCAACAGTCCGGGAGCCAAGCTCGGCAACTTGCTCAGTCACTGACCTGCTATGTGACTGCGAGCACGTTTCTCCTCTCTGCCTCGGTGTTCCCGTCTGTTCAATGGGGATGCTAGCATCAGTCCTGCCGCCTCTCTGAACTGAAGCAAGAGCCAAGTAGTGATGGACGAGCCACCCTGGTGGACATGGGGCTGGGCCTCCCTCTGGAGCCCCCACCCCCACCATCCCCATTCATTCTCCAAACAGCAGCGGGCGAGCTGTCTAAAACGTGTCTGCCCACGTCACTTCCTTGCTGAAGACCCCCCAGGCACTGTGCTGCCCTCCGGTCCTTGGAATATGGCTCCAGCTTCCCTCTCCAGCCTCCTTCATGGCCTTCTCCACGTGGAAGCAAGCAGGTCAGTTTTGGGTGAAGAGACACAGGGTCGCATCTTCTTAGGCCAGAGTTTGAGTCCAGGAGTAGGGGCTGCTAGACCTGGGGAGTCAGGAGCTTGAGCTCCCTCTGACTTGCTGTGTGACCTTGGACACATCACTGCTCCTCTGAGCCTCAGTTTTCCCCATTTGCAAAATTGATTTCTAAGTACTCAATGGGCTCCGAAAGTTCAGGGGGTCTTTGCTACTGACAGCTTCCAAATTTACCTCTCCAGCCCAGACCGCTCCGCTGAACCTGTATATCAAACTGCCATTTTCAAGTTCTCCACTTGGCTGGCTAATAAGTACTTCCGACTTTGCACGTCTGAAATAAACTCCCGATTTCCCTCCATCCCCCAAATCTGCTCCTCCCAGCTCAGTAAATGGAAATTCCATCTATTTAATTGCCCAGGTCAAAATCTCAGGAGTCATCCTTGAATTTTCTTTCTCTCACACCCCACATCCAATCCATTAGCAAGTGCTTTCAGCTCTACTTTCCAAATCCATCCATAAGTCGCCCTCTTTGCAATACCCTCACTGGTACCACCTGTTCCACACCACCACCATTTGCTGCCCAGGTAATTGCAGTAGTCTCCCCAATGGGCAATCTGCCTCTGCCCTAGCCTCCCCCCAACCCCGCCACCTAATCGTCACAGATCCTCTTAAAACTGAGTCAGACCATGTCGCTCTTCCGAACAAGCCCATCCGCTGACTTCCCAGCTTGTTCAGCATAAAAGGCAAAGCTTTGACTACGTTCTACATGGCTGCGAGACCTGGTTGCCTCTCCACTCCGCCTCAGGGACTCTGCACGTACTGTTCCACCTGCCTGGAACACTCTTCCCCCGGGCCCCTGCCTTCACGTCCTTCAGGTCTCTGCATCAGTGTCATCTCGAAGAAGCCTTCCCAGATCAAAGATCTGTTTGTTTACTTGCTTACCGAAAGCAGGGAGGCTCGTCTCTCTTTTCATTGCTGTGTCCCCAGTGCCTGGCACATAGTAGGTCCACATACATATTTGTTAAATGAATGAATGAATAGATATAGTTACAGACACGAAGCATGTCACACGGATGCACGGGCCTTAAAGTGCCATTTGACCGGTCATGGATGTGCACACCAGGCATACACGGGGCCTACCTGTGTGCTCATCCCAGCCCACACCTGGTACCACATTCACACCCTCACTGCTCCCTGTTCTCCCGCCATCCCTTGTGCCCATGGTTTTGTCTGGTCCACCTCCTCCTCTCCACCAGACTACCAGTTTAGTTCGACCTGGGGAAGCTGGGGCTTACTAACTTTCCCCCGAGAACCCCATAGGGTTCTGACGTGCAGCCACAGGGCTGGAAGGGCCAGAGAGAAGCAGCGTCGAGCCCACAGGGCGTCAGTGATGGAACGTGGCTGGGACCTAGGGTCACAGCTTCCTGTCCAGCCTGGCTTGCAGGGGCTTAGGTCATGGGGGAAGGAGATGGCAGCTGCTGGCTTTCCCAGGAGCCCTAGGCCAGGTGGGGCCTTGAGAGTCAGTCAACAGTATGTGGACCCCACGGAGGGAGAGGGCGATTCATCCAGCCTTTAGCTTTGGTGTTCCCGGCTGGGCAAATGTGAGTCCGGTGTGGCCATGTCTGAGGCTTTCTTGCAGATGGGACTTTGATGTGTGTACTCCCTTTTCCACATGTACCCAGTGACCCTGGGTGTTTGCAGCCGGCCCGGGTTCATGCACTCGAATCTGTGTCTGGAGACTCAGCCATCTCTCTGAACCCGTGTCCCCAGGTGGCAGGACCTTGGTGTGCTGGGGCTCCCTGGGGGCAGTGAATGGAGCTGTCTGGATGTCATTGCACCTGGCTTGTGCCTAGGCCTGTCTTCAGCCACACTCAGGTGTGGCTGTTTCTCGTGTTGGTGTAAGTAACCGTGTCTGTGCATAAGCTCCTCTGTGTACGGGGCTGTTTCCTGCGTGGGGTTGTATGTGGCTATGGAGGGTGTGAGGCTGTGTCTGGTTGTGTGGTTGGGCCTTGCTTCAGCCGTGTCTCATGCTGGTGGCAGGTACACCTGTGTCCTGTTGTGCCTGCGTCTGTGTGGGGATTGTGGCCAAGGGCTGTGTGGAGTTGAACTCTGCTGAAGGCTGTGTCAAGGTGGACAGCTGTGCCCGTGTGTGACGGTCTGGACGTTGCCTGTGCGTGGAGCCCTGCCTGAGTGGGGCTGTGTACAGGTGGACAGCTGAGCTGATACGTGAGGCTGGGCCTGTGTGTGACTGCGTGTGGGTGTAAGACCATGTCCGGGTGTGTCTCTGTGTCCACATGTAGACCCATGTTCATGTGGGGCCTGTGTCCATGTATGTGCTGAGGTCACGTGTAAGCCTCTGTCCAGGTGTGCGGCTGTGACTATGTCCAGGACTGTGCTTGAGCCTGTGGGCATCTGGGCTCCCGCCTGTACCCTCTGCCCTGGGGTAGCAGTTCCTGTCTCTCTTGCCCCTCCCCAGGGCATCAGCTACAAGCTCCCCCTCAGAACCCGGCAGCTCCCCTACCCTTTACCCTGGCCCACTCCGTCCCCCCAGGACCCCTCAGCCCACCTGTGGGTGACAGCTCAGCCACACTGCCAATGTAGGGACCATGCAGGAAGCGGGGCTCGCTGTCATTGATGTCCTGCACCTTGATGATGAACTCCGACTCAGGCTCCAGCAGGCGGTTGGTGGCGCGGTCCCGAGCCTGGGCCCGTAGCGTATAGAAGGTTTTCTGCTCACGGTCCAAGCGCTCCATGGCATGGATGTCGCCTGTCAGTTCATCGATCAGGAAGATGGTGCCTGCGCCCTCGCCCGAGATGGTGTACTTGATGGCCCCGTCACCCTCGTCTGAGTCCGAGTGGATCTGGAGAGGCAGGGAGGAAGAGAGGGTGGAGGTGGGGGAGCCAGCTCCTTTTGGCTTCCCCTCTGGAGTCCTACTGGGGGCCTGATCCTAAGCATGTCTTTTCTTTGACATACCCATTCTTCAGTAAAAACACTGAGGCCTGGGAAGCCATGCCTCACCCCAGCCTGGGCCTCACTGTCTGGCCGGAGAGGTCTCCCTGCGGCAGCCCTGGCCCTGTAATCCACCTTTGCCTCTGCAGCCAGAACTCCCAGCCTTGGAGGCAGACCCGAACGCCTCCTCCCCTGCTTGCAACTCCTCGTGGCTCCCCACTGCCTTTACATGGAAGTCCGGGGCCACCTCCACCAGTCGGCTCCTGCTTTGAGCACCTCGTCCTTACTTCCCTGCCTGCTGAAACTACCCGTCCCGCAGGCTCCGTTCAAATACCACCTCTTCCCACAGCTGTTCTGGATCTCTGTCCGCGTTCCCCTCCGAGATCTCTGCAGTACATCAGGCCATCATTATCATGTTCAGCTTGTCGGACGGAGGGCAGCAGCCACTGCTTCTCCAACCTTATGTGCATGCAAACCACCCAAGGGTCTTGTTAAAATGCAGATTCGGACTCAGTAGGTCTGGCAATGGGGCCTCAGTTTGCATTTGTAATATGATTCCAAGCTCCCTGGCTCTGAGCCCCCAGAGGTCAGGGCTGGTATCTTACTCGTCCTACTGGTGTCTGGAGAGCCAGCCTCGGGGAAGGCACATGGTGGGGACCGGGCAGGCAGGTAGAGAGGAGAAAAGGGATGCAAATGGAAGAAGCCCTCACTGTATGCCAGGCACCGTGCTAAGCAATTTACATATTTATCTAGTTCAGGGTTCTTTATTTAAAAAGAGTACTTGAGTAGGTTTTGCTACTGATTTTATAGATTATTTTTTTCAGTTTCCCACTGAGGATTAGAGAAGTGGGGTGACTTGCTCCTTGGAGGAACGGGGCTGGTCCACAGCCTGGCCTTCCCATGCCATCCTCAAGCGTCCCGGGAGGAGCCCAGGGAGAGGACGTGGCATTACAGCCGGGCCCTGGCCGCAGCGGCCTCTCCCTGTGTGTCCACTGCACCTCTCTGGGCCTCCGTCGCCTCCTCTGTAACATGTGGCTCATCATAGCACCTCTCTCCCCGAGGTGCTGGGGATAACTGAGTTAAGTCGCACAAGGCCCCTAGCACCTGCCTGGCAGCACGACACAGTGTTTAACAGCCAGCACGGCAGGGGCACTGTCCATGGAGTGGGGCCACAGGAGCGCCCTGCTGGGCCAGGCAGCTGGATCACAGAGGGGCCCAGGGGCGGAGGGAGTTGGGGTGAGGGAGAGGAGAGAGACTATTTACCGCAGGTAGGAAGCTCCTTCACTATCTCAACAACCGGCACAACCACACCAGTAGGTGCGAGTTGAAAATCAGCCCTGCTTAAGACATAATAAGTGTCCAATAAATGGTAGGCATCATATTATTATATTATTACTAAATGTTGGCTATATATAACTGGGACCTAGTCCAGGCTCCAAATCCCAGGCTGCTTTCCGTGCACGGAGATCTCCCGGGCAGGGAACCAGCCAGCGGGCTGTTCTCTTGAACAGAAACACCTGAGTCCTTACCCTCCAATGCTCTAAGCTCCGAGGCGGCGCGGAGCAGAGCAAAACGCACCGATGAAGCTGGTGACCTTGGGCAGGTCCCCGCTCCTCTCTAAACCTCCACAGAGATGGGGTGTGAATGCGAGAATCCCAAGTCCCCATTCCGGCCCGGACGCTGTGTCCCCCAGCCCACGCAGCACGATAACAGGTGCCAAATAAAGTCGTCACAAAGAGGGACGAAAGTCCACCCCCTGCCACGCAGGAGGAGCAGGAGAATAAATTCTGCTGGTGGAACTTTGTGTCTGAAAGGTGGATTATAGAAGTGCCATTTGGAAGATTGAATGGCCCATAAACATTTTCATATTTCATTAGCCGATTAATGGGCATCTCTCTCTTTTTGGCGAGTCTGCTGATTCTCAGCAGAAATTGCGGGGAGTAAATGGAGGCGGCTGGTGGAACCTTCCTGGGTCCCCGTCCTGTTATAGATTGCCCCAATTAATGCCTGTCCTGGGCTCCACCAAGAAGCCTTCTTCCTGTCCAGTTACTGTTAATAGATTTCTCATAAGTGGCTGGATTGTAAAAACCTCATAACTCAGTTTAATGCCCCCAATAAAATTATCTCAGAACAGCGGCCCTGAATCACAGGCTGTGCCGGGGATGAGGGGACCTGCCTCTCCTGTTGGCTGTTTATGCTTCTCTTCCCCCTCTGCCCAGGGGACATGGTGACAGGAGAGGGTGGACCTGTTCCCTCCTAGAGCGCCTGCACCCACTTTGCAATCAGACCTGGCATCTGCTTACTTCATCAGCAAACATTTCTGAGCAGTGTGCGGAACAAGGCAGACCTCGGAGACACTGTGGGTTTGGTTCCAGACACCACAACAAAGTGAGTATCGCAATGAAGCGAGTCATCACCTTTCTGTTGGTGGAGGGTCTTGCCTTCAATTTGTAAAAAACACAACATCTGTGAAGGGCAAGAGAGTCAAGTGCAACCAAACAGGATGTGCCTGTACTTACCATTATGCTGAACAGCTATAATCTTACTAGTCTCCATCACTGCCCCATGGAACACTATTATTCTTCCATTTCTCACATGGGAAAACTGAGGCACAGAGAGGGGAAGCCATCTGCTTTGTCACACAGCTAAGTGCGGGAAGCCAGCTCCTGATTTCATAACTCATAGAAGTCACAACCACGGCTCGTTAATTTCACCTCTCTGAGCCCGCTTCCCCCCAAGAAACCAGATCCAGCCCTTCCTGGTGCGGGTGTGGGGAGGATTAAATGAGAACATGTAATTTATGAGAACACTCCTAAGTGGCTGTTTCCTTCTCTCTCTTTCTCCTGGTCTTTCTCCCTCATGTCTCTGCAGCCCTTGGCCTTTTAACTCAGACCCCGGACAGGGATCGGTGGAACCCGGAGGTGATGTCATCAATGTTTTTCCATGGAGAATGACACAGTTCACGCTGAGACCCAGGGGCTACCCTCTGGGGACCTCAGAGTCAGACAGGGCTGGTGGGCCTGCGCAGGAGCTCGGAGCTCGGAGCTCGGAGCTGAGTATTCCGGCTGGGCTGGGGCTGCCTGTCCTGCCTGTCTTGGCCCTGGCTCTGGGGTGGAGAGGGGGTGCGTGTGGCCCTATCTTAGGAGGACTTTTCTCAAACCGTTCAGCTGTGAGTGGGGGCTGGAGGATGGTGCTTTCATTGATTGATCACCTACTACACGTCAGACGTGCTACAGGCCTCCGCAGAAACCTGATTTCACTTTATGGCATGCATAAACGTATCCCCATTTTCCAGGTGGAGAGACAGAGATGGGCCGTGACCCCTTTGACTCCTATGCACAGGTTGGTCCCTCTGCAGCCTCTGAGGATCTGGTTAGTCACTTACAATGTTTCTAGCTCAGGAAGAGGGACAAAGAGGAGGGAGTAGGCTGCAGGGCAGTCACCGGGCTGCGCGGCTTGTGGTGAGGCCCATACACCAGCCCGTTGCCCTGCACTAAGTCATCAGCTGCCTCCCATTCTGAGCCTCTATTTCATCATTTGGAGAAGGACTTCTAATCACAAGTCGAGTTTTGGCTTCAGGAATGGCTGGGTGGCAGCTTCAGCTTTGTCACTGACCTGTTGCATAGCCCTGGGTAAAAGGCAATCCTTCTCGGAGCCTCAGTTTTCCCATCTGTAGATTGGGCTGATATTATTTTCCCACAGATTTCGAAGATTCACAGGCTCATATGTGGAAGCTCCCAGCACAAAGTAGGTGCTCAGTGCAGGTTCACTTCCTCTCCCTTTCCCACCCTAGTCTCAGGAGGGTTTGAGGGTCACTCAGATCCTGACCCAACCCACTGGAGATATAGAGGCCATCATCTAATATCTGCTTGGAGTTTTTTAAACTCAGCTTGCTTCCTCCTCCAGGCAGTCCTCTCAGATGCCCTATTTGGTTGGAAAACCCTCCCCCTCCCCCTGCCCTGTCCCCGGCCCAGGCACAGTCCCCTGTAACACCTCAGTCCTGCAGTCTGCCTCCCTAGCTGTCATGGGCCTCAGGGCCTTGGACTAACTTCAGTTAGTTACTCCCTGTCCGAACTCTCCATCCTGGCACATACCAGTGCCCTGACAACCTCTGCAGAGAAAACACAGCGGGGTGGAAAAGTGGAAAGTGTGTGTGTGAGAGTGTGAGATTTCAAGCTCCTTCAGGGCCAAGCATATGGGCACAAACACACTGAATAAATGAATAATGAAATATCCAACTGCCATTAGAATTCCCCAGTATCTTCTGGGACTTCCAGAGGATCCAGTCACTCTGTTCTATTAAATCCCAGGTACGCACAAGCTGGACTGGGGGGGGGGGGGAGTCACTGGGCACACGTCCAGACCCTTCACCTTGACCTCAGTGATAGCTCACAGTGATCTGCTGAAGCAGAGACTATTCTTTCCCTGCCATTCAGATTGGCCAACTGAAGCTCAGAGAGGGCCCCTACCCTACCTAAAGCCACACAGCTACCAAGAGGCAGACCCATGGCCTGTCCGACTCGCATCCTGGGTTCCTTCCGCTGCATCACGTGTGGACAGCCCGGCAGAGATGGCTCCTCCCCAAGCCCAGCCTGAGATCATAAACAACATGAAACACACAAGAGTGAGGGCTTCTCACCCAGGGGGGCTGAAAAACAGGATTTATGAGGCCATTAATTACTTCCTCCTAATTAAATCAAAATTAAATGCGAGCAGAGGTACGTTTTCCTTATTAAAGACAATTAAATGGACAGTGCCGCTACGCAAATAAAACGAGTCCAGGATTTAAACGGAAAGCAAATCAAATGAAAAGCCTCTCCCAGAATAAGGGGTCTGCTCGTGCCTGAGCTGCTCGTAAACCAGGAGTTCATCAATTTTCTTTAAATATTAGCAACTTAATTAAATCTGCTCTCCTTCCCACTTTAATCCTGCCGTACATCTAAAATAGATCTCACCGCCCACAGGAGTTGGTCATAAGGGCTGACCCCATAATTCTAGCTTTTTAAAAAAAGAATTAAAAATCCTACCAAATCCACATCTAGCTGACAGAAGCCTCCGGGGAAATTACAGTTCAGAAAAGGGATTAGTCAACGTACCCAGATTGTATGGAA
Organism: Molossus molossus; assembly: GCF_014108415.1. Taxonomy (NCBI): domain Eukaryota; kingdom Metazoa; phylum Chordata; class Mammalia; order Chiroptera; family Molossidae; genus Molossus; species Molossus molossus. The sequence goes on along the minus strand of NW_023425399.1, from coordinate 11,368,296 downwards.
ATGTTGGGGGGTTGCTTTAAAGGCGGGTCTTGTGAGAAGGTGAGGGGAAGAGGCAGGCTTGGCTGCGGAGGGGGCGGGGCAGCCCAGGGAGCCGCTGGTGTGGGGCCTTGGTGACAACCTCGGGCCAGCGGTTCCTGCGGGTGCTGACAGGAGCCTGGCGGTGAGTGATGGAGGAGGCGGTTGTAAAACCGGTTACCGTTGGGGCCGGGGTTCACTGGAGATGGTGCTGTTGCTAAGTTACCTTTGGAATCCGACAAGGACAGATGCTCCCAGTGGCTCCCTGGGGCAGGGGACCTGGAAGCAGTGAATTAACCGAAACCGTGAAGTCCTTTCTCCCTGAAGAGTGAGGGAGCATAGTGAGTGAGCGAGTGCGAGTGTGTGTGCGTGTGTGTGGGCACACAACCACTTGTACAAACGTGGAATTCGACTAGAAAGGGGACAGGTGGTTTTTTAGCACAGCCCAAGCTCATATTCCTAGAGGGAGGGGTGGGCTAGAGACCACCTCCCCCCACGCTGCAGTGAGAGCCCAGGACGTCAGGTTGCTAAGAGGTTTTCAGGGTTCAGAGCGGGTCTGTAGTGTCTGTGCAGATGGTGTTCCCGAGGTGGTGAGCTATCGGGTGAGCCCTACGGTAATAAAAGCGCACACTGAGCAATGCCGGGTGCGCTTCTAGGTTCTTGACATACCCTGACGCATTGAATCCTCATCGCAGCCCTTCGAGGGGCTAGGAACAGCGTCACTCAACAGATAAGGAAACTGAGGCAGAGACATTCACTAACTCGCCCAAGTCAGAGCTGGGAATTGAGTCCCGGCAGTTTGGCGGCAGCCGGCCCCTCTGAACCACACACTGTACCACCTGCCATGAGAAAGTGTGCTTTGGGCAAATGTTTGCCAAGAGGTGGAAACTTCTGTCCTCCCTGCACACTGCCGCTCGGGAGGAGCCCTTGAGCGAGAGAGGGGCTCTGGGTACAGAGGGCGAAGGGGAGGGTGCCACAGTCACGACAGCAGTGGGACGCTGGGAGAGGTTACTGTGAGAAGCCCCTCGGGCCAGGCACCAGGCTTGTGTCCTAGTAAACATTCATACGGAATTGCACTGGGCTGGGAGCTGGTGACAGATCTGGCCAATGGGTTGATTCTGTCACTGTGTTGCCATGGCCTTGGCGTGATGTCCTCTGTCCCTGGCCTCAGTTTCCCCATCTGATAATGAAGGAACTTACTAGGGCCCTCCCATCACTGTCAGACTGCGCGTCATGCTGCTGAGATGATGATAATGGCTGGCTGGATGCGGACAGTAGTGGTGAGTCAGCGGTTTCTCTGATCTTTTCAGGACCTGGGTGCCGGGGTGGGGGGCGGGGGGCTTCTCAGAGCCCCAGCCACTGTGCAGACGAGAGGGCTGGGGTGCCTGAGACCACCACAGCTGATGTTTAGGCAGATGTGTCAGTCCTTCCCTGTCTCTCTGGGGTTTTCCAAAGTCCTTCTTCCAGGCCTAGGTTTGGAGAATCGGGCTGGGACTGGCCTCCAACACACACAGGTTCAAATCCTGCCCAAGCCACCTGGCCCTTCTATGACATTGCCCTCTCTGAGCCTCAGTTTCCTTGCCTACAAAAGGGAACAGTGATCTCGGTTTTGCAATTTCGGAGTTAAATGCTTCATATAGGAATGATGAGAAAACAATAATCAACAAGCAACCCGGCCACAGGCAGAACACTTTCTGTGCTGTTTTCTTCTTTCATCCTTTCAACAGCCCTAGGAACTGAGCTCTCTGAGCCCCACGTTTACAGATGGAGAGATGACGGTCCACAGAGGTGAAGTGACTTGTTTAAGGTAATATGGTTCATGGGTGCACAGAATAGGCCTTGGAGTCAGATGTACCTGGGTCCAAAGCCTGCATTCTTTTTTTTTTTTTTATCCTCACCCGAGGACATTTTTGCACTTATCTTCAGATAGAGCGGGAGGGAGAGAGGGAGGAAGAGAGAGAGAGAAATATCGATGTGACAGAGACACATCGACTGGTTGCCACCCACATGACCCCAACTGGGGCTGGGGACAAACTGCAACCGAGGAATGTGCCCTTAGTGGGAACAGAACCCAGGTCTCTCTGGTCTGCGGGCCGACGCTCTAACCGCTGAGCCAAACCGGCCAGGGCCAAAGCCTGCATTCTGAGCTGCCTTACCAAGAGCTATTACCTACCTGGCCCTGGTTGCTCCTTCGCTCGCCCCTCACCCCCTTCTACCAGACCCTCCATCTCATGGCCCTGGCTGGGAGGCCAGAGTTTGGGTTCTGCCATTAGTTTGCTTGAGCAAGGACATGACCCTCTCTGAATTCTATCTGTCAAATCCTCATTTGCTCAGTTGCGGGGATCAACTGCAGCCACATGTGTGGAGAGGGAAAGTAGCCAAGGTCCAGGGATGACTGTGTCAAGACAAGAGAGAAGCTGGGTTTCCTGCCAGGCGAGTGGAAAGGTTAGCATCAAGGCTTCCCTCCCATCCTCGTCTAGGGTCCTGTTCCCCGAACCTGAACGGAGCAGCTTGGTCAGTCTCCCAATTCTCAGGCCTAAATCTCAGCACACAGGAAGTTCTAGAGTGCGTCTCGCCCCATCTCTGTTGACCAGAACTTCCTGGGAAGTTGATTGGCTTTAGCAGAAGCAAGAGAACTCCCCCTGGGCATCACCTTGCAGGCCCTACAAGCACCCCTCTACCTTAACACTTCACACACTGACAGGTCTCCAAATAAGCTGGGCTCCTTCAGGACGCCAAGTCTTTGCATGGTGATGCCCTCTTTCACATCAGGCTGATGAACTCCTACTCGTACATCAAAACCCAGCTCGGGTGTTTTCTCCGCTATGAAGCCAGACAACAGATACCATTTGTTGAATGCCTATGCAGTGCCAGGTGCTGACCTGTGAAGTTTTTTTATGCACCAGGGTGTTGCTGCCACTCTGGGGAGCCCCCAAATGGCAGAGGCGGGATCTTACTTGCCTCTGCCTCTCCAGCATCACCCCCATGAGAGGCTCAGGGATTAAGTGGACGAACAAAGACCTCAGCTCCCTCTACTCCCAGGGCACAGATCTTCAGCCACATTAACCATCAGAGTTTGAGAAAGCAGCTTCATTCATTCACTCACTTAATGAACAGTTGTGAGCAATGTCTGCATTAAACACTGGGGATTTAATGGTGAGCAAAACAAACAGTCTGAGAGGAAAGACGGGCATTAAATGCATAACCAAACAAACACATGCATAATTAAGTGTTATGAAGGAAAGATATGTCACGTCCAGGGCACATACCAGGGAGGGACAGCCACAAAGAGGGACCTCTCCTAGCCCGCGTGGTGGGGACAGCTTCTCTGAGGAAGTGGCAATTGAGCGGAGACCCGAGTGTGAGTATAAAGTAATCAGTGGGAGCAGGACGGGCAGTCCGGGGGAGCGAACAACCCAGGAAAAGGGGCAGCGCTTGGGCTGAGGCTGAAACTCCGAGTGGGGTGCGGGGTCTTTGGGGGCAGTGCGCTGGAATTTGGGCTGTCCCCTCGTGCATGGGAAGCTATTGAATTTTAAGCAGGGTGGGGAGAGTTTGTGTGGGACACGTTCAGATTTGCAAATGTGTTTCTACATTCTAGATGCATCTAGCTACAAGGTGGACTGGGGTACCTACCAGCACTCTGGCTCTGGGGCGCAAAGGGGAGGAACTAGAGCCAGGGCTGGGGCGGGGTAAGAAAGTGAAGTGCACGACCCTGCAGTCTGCCGCGTCGTTGGGACCAGGCACTGGCACTTAGCGGGTAGGGGAACTGGGGTCCCTTGTGTCCCCCAGTGGGTGTCCCCAGGGTCCCGGGCACGGGACAGTGGGCGCAGGGTCCCACTTTACCTTGCCCACGTACAGGGGCTCGGTGCCCGTGTACTCCTCCACCACGAAGAACTGGTTCCAAACCCAGCCTCGCTTCACGCGGCCCACGCCCAGCGCGCCTTCCTGCTGAGCCCCAGGCGCTGGCGTGCCCGCCGCCAACAGGCGTCCCAGCAGCGGTGGCGGTGGCAGCAGTAGCAGCAACAGCAGCAGCGCGGGCGACAGCACAGCTCCCGCCAGCCCCGGACCGTGGGACGGCGGCCTCATGCTTGGCCTGCGCGGGGGCCCAGGAGCATGGACAACAGGAGGCACCGGGCAGTTGTAGCGCGGGTGGCACCACCAAGCAGCGCCCTGTCACATGGTGGCCTCAGCGTGGCTGCCGGGGCGCCGCACCCCGATGGGGCACCCAGACAGGCCCGTACCCCTGAACACCACCCAGCCACGGGGGTGCCCGGCTGGAGGGGGAGGGGGCGCGGCCACACCCCGGGCATGGACGGCCCGGGGTCCTGCCCGCGCCCCCCTGGGGCCTCTGAGGCCTGGTCACCAGGTAGTGCGTCCACAGCCCCGGAGTCTGGTGTGCCCCATAGTCCTTGCTCAGAGGGGTGCTGGTTGGGGCCCGCAGATCCGAGGATCCTTAGAGGGCTGGGGGGCGTCCACAGCAAGAGCCTGCAAGAGAGACAAGAGGACATCAGAGGAGGCTGTATGCGAGGCGGGGCTGGCTGAGTGCTAACTGAACACCCACTCTGTGCCTGGCACTGTGCAGGGTGAGACAACAAGACAGTACCCATAATGGTCCTGCCTTCTCGGGGCCAGAACGAAGTCGTCCTGCCTCCTCACACACACTTCCTGCCCCAAATCCTTCCTTTCAACTCCCATCACACACCTCTCCTCTCCCAGCCTCTCCCAGGCCCACAAACCCCTTCTCACAGCCCCTCCGCCCAGCTCCTTGGGGTCCTCCACCAGCCCGGCGCCCCCATAAGCAGCAGGAACCGTATGAGCTGCCTCCCCTGCCCCTGGCCGGCTGTCTCTCCCAGCCCACCCCCTAGAAATCCCTCACCCCAGAGAAGGAGCAGGCCCTCTGCAAGGGGTCTTCACAGAGCTCAGCACCCAGCCTGCCCCGCCCCCGCAGTGCCCCCCACAGCAGCACAGAGAGGTCATTCGATCCAAAACCGGAGCCCAGGGAAGGCCCTTGGGTCTCATGCCAGTCCCTCCGCACTCCCTTTCAGGGGTGGGCACCCGAGCCCAAGGGCCTTGCTTGGAGGTACCCGTGTGACTTCGGGCAGGGTCGCAGCCCCTCTGAACTCGCCTTTGATGTCTCCACGTTCCCCCAGAAAACCTTCCTTCCCCAGAGTCTCAGAGACCCTCCCCCCCACCAGCACGCAGTTCCCAGATCAATCCATCTCTCTCCTTCCCTCCCTCCATCAGATCCTGCTTTCGGCAAGAAAGGATCTGAGGGACTAACTCCTACTCAAGCAATAATGATGAATAATGGCTTAATGTGGGTGTTTACAGGGGACAGCAATGCCGCTTTAATGGAGGAGTTTCGGCACTGCGGAGTGAGCAGAGGTGAGGGGCTCACTCCCCACCCCCTGTCCCCAAGCCAGTTCAGCTCAGTTCAACTACTCAGAGCCTTTGACTCTCAACTCTGTGCCCTGTTGGGGCAGGAGCTCGGTTTAATGTGGTGGGAGACAAGACCCCCAATAACAACCTAAATGCCAGGTGCTGAGTGGTCAGGGCTACCAAAGCGGGTGCAACCTGAGACCCACAGGACTCAGGGAAACGAGCGGGCACAGGTGTCTGGAAGGGGCAGGTGGGTGGGAGGGAATGAGGGCTGCTTCTTGGAGTGGGGGGCATCTAACCAGGTGGGAAGAAAGGGATGGGCATCCCAGCAGAGGAGTGTGTAAGCAGGCTGCCTGGTTCGAGGTGTTAAGTTGGGAATATGAGGTGTGTATAGCTGGGCAGAGGATGCCCCGGCCAGGTCCTCCTGTGGACAGAGGAAGTGGCTGGAATTTGGGGGCAGAAGAAATGCAATCACCTCCTATGACCGGACGCCACAGTGGGCGATTGATTCTCTTGCCTTTATATTAACTCACTAACTCCCGTGAGTCACAACTGAAAGCGGTCTCTTCTACCCATTGTGCGGATGCTTGACTACCCAGTGTTCTTTCCCAGGAGTGGCTCCAGAATTTCTTTATGGAAGGGGTAGTGAGGCAGGGTCATCTGTTGGAAGGTGAGGGGTTAAGCCTGTGTTTCAGGGCAATGACAATGAGAAAACACCAGTGGTGCGCAGGGGAGAATGAAGGGAGGCGCCACCGAACACCCTGCTCCCTCCTTCCCTCCAGGCCCCCGCGCGCGAGTGGAAGTCAGGCTCCCAGCACCCCTGTCCTGCCCCCTTGCCCACTGCATGGGGCCTGGGCGTGATGGCAGAACCAAGGGGTGTTGCAGACCCTCCCCCACCTTGGTGGCCCCTATGGCAGTCCCGGAGCTGTGCTACTGCCTCTGGGGACCCAGCTTTGATTCTCCACATTATGGCCTGGGCTGGTCATAACGAGGCTGGAGTTATGGGTGAGGAGGAGGCACCGCTCCGGAGCCTTCATTTCCTGGAGCTTATGACTTCCCTGCGCACAGCGGGGACTGTTCCCCCGGCTCTGCTGGCAGTCCCGGGGCTCATCACGGCCCTGCAGGGATGCAGAGGGGAGAGGCTGGAGGAAGGGGAGGCTGGGCGGGTGCAGGCGGTGGAAACGAGGGGACCACCCAGTGTGTGCAGGCCTCCACTGCTGCTCTCTCTTCTTCCCTCTCTTCCTCTGTTTTGTTCTCTTTAGGACCCCTTTACAAGGGGGTGGCACACCGCACCACGATCCAACCATTCATCCATTCATCAGACATTATCATCTTCTACAACTGGGGAGACAGAAATGCATTTCATTCATTTATTCAACATACTCTTAGAAATAATTTCTCTGTGTAAGACAGCAAGATGCAATCAGCTTTCTATCAGGAGAGAGATGCATTTCTTCTGGTATTCACTTCCTCTTTCTACAAATATTTACCAGCTTCTCCCTGATGCCGGCCCCTGTGCTGGGCACTGAGGACAAAGCCATAAACAAAATAAAGTCCTGGCCCTCATGGAACTGATTTTCTGGTAATAAAGGAATGGAATCTAATTTCAGGGAGTAAAAAGTGTTAAGCAGGAACATAAAGCGGACGAAAGCGAGGAGGAGGAGGGTGAAAATGCTGTGGTGGGTGTTATAGACAGGATATCAGGGAGGGCCTCTCAGAGGAGGTGACATTTGGCAGATCTGGGAAGATGAGAAGGACCTGGGCACAGATGGTTCCCCACACAGAGGGCACAGCACCAGCCAAGGTCCAGAGGCTGGAACAAGCTGAGGAATAGCAAGGTGCCACCGCGGCTGGAACAGAGCGACAGGGTGGCTGAGGATGAAGCAGGAGAGAGGGGCCCGGGCCAGCTCAGGCAGGACCCGGAGGAGGAGAGCAGTCTCCATTTTATTCCGAGTGTTCAGAGAAGCCTTGGAGGGATTCTATACAATAAAAGCCACGGGAGACTGAAATGGCCCATGGCCATAAGGGGATTTCCTGATGCGAGTCCTTACCTCCTGAGGGCCAAGCACAGAGGGTTGCGGAGTGGGGACGGCACCACAGAGAAGGTGGCACTTGAAGCTGCAGTGCAGGAAGGATTCGGACAAGTGGAAATGGGGGTGCTGGGGGGGAGGGTGCTCTCTGTTGAAGGGCTGCCTGGGGCAAAGGCTTGAGATCAAATCCCACCTTAGAAAGAGGCAAAGTCCAAGAGTGTTGTCTAACGTTGCATAGCACACTTGGTGATGGAGCAAAACCTCGAACCCAGGGCTCGGATTCCCTATGGCATAGGGAAACTCTGGGAAATGGGAAAAGATGCCCCTCCGAGTGGATGCAGCCCATGCCAGGGGGACACGCTAGGCGGGAGAAGGCGGCTGCGTCTCAGCCCCGACCTGCCCCTTGGCCAGGCGCCCTGGTACGGGTACCTCCTGCGCTACCGTCTGCGGGGCAGGGCCCTCCCTCACAGCCCCTCTCTCTTTCCCACTCAGCTTTCGTACCTCAGCCCACCAGGTCCTCCCTCGGGCGTGTTGGCCAGGTTTCCTGGCCCTTTGCCAACTCCTCACCACTCTGCACAGCTCTGCCGCAGACACGTCGGCCTCCTGTCCCCCTCCCGTCCTCCCTTCCCTGTTCCAGCTGCTATTCCTGAGCGGGTGCAGTGACAGGACCCTGTCCTGCCATTTTGAGTCACTCGGGGGGGCTGTGGTGCCCTGGGCTGCTTCTGGCTCTGCTGGGCCTCGCCATGCGATCTGGGCATGTGGGTGGCTTTCTCTGGGCCCCAGGTCTCAACCTACAGCACAGTTGTTTAATCCCAAATGGGATTAAAAACCGAATCCCGGCCAAAGCCAGTAAATGTTGGTTTTGCCCTGCCCACTCTACAGCCTCACCTCCTATAATCCGTGTGCCCTCGGGTTCGTGTACCTGCATGTGGTCTCTATGTGTGTGCTGGTGTGTGCCGGCCATCACAGATGTCAGTGTGTGCGTGCGCGTGTGCCCGTGTGCATGCCATTCACTTGTGAGTTTCCACTCTGCTGTTCTAGGCACAGTGAGCAACAGGTAGAGTCCTTGACCTTGCAAGTCTAGAGGGGGACACAGGAAATAAACATAAATAAATAACCTGTCAGTAGATGCTAAGAGCTATGGAGAAAAACAAAGCAGGGTAAGGGGCATAGGAAATGCTGGGGTGGGGGGATTTGCTCTCTCTCTCTCTCTCTCTCAATCACCTATTATAAGTGATGATTTATATAAGGTGGTCAGGGAAGGCATCACGGTTAAGTAGACATTTGAACAGAGATCTGAAATGAGGGAAGGAGGGAACTGTGCACATAGCTGGGAGAAGACCGGTCCAGCTGAGTGCAAAGGCCCTGAGGTCAGCGCATGTTTGGTGTGCAGGAGACACAGCAAGGAGCAGTGTTGTGAAGTGGAGTGAATGCAGGGGGGCAGCAGATGAGGTCAGAGAGATAGAGGTGGGTGTCAGAGCCTGAGGGGTCTCCTTTGGGTTTTTTCTGTGAGTGACATAGGACCCCTAAGAGGGTTGGAGCAGAGGAATGACATGATCCGATTTCTGTTTTAAAAAATCACTCTGGCTGGCTATCGTGTTCAAAACAGAGGGAAGCTGGAGCTGGATGGGGGCCAGGGGTTATTGCAACAATTCAGGCAGGAAGTAACCATGTGGGATCAGCAGAGGTGCTGAGAAGTGAGGCTGAACCAAAGGGTGTGTTAATGGACCAGAATGACCATGCCTGCAGCCCGAGCAAGGGAATGACAGGGCTTCCTTTTACCCAGCGGAAGGCGGCTGTGGGCAGAGTAGATCTGAGAAGATCGGGGACTCGTCTGGTCGTGTTACATCAAGTTTTGGACATGTTACATTCAAACGCCTGTTAGACATCCACTGGAGATGTCGAGCCGGCAGTGGTACCTGCAGTCAGGAGCTGAAGGCTGAGATCCTAGCTGCAGATACAAATTTGGGGATTTGGATGGTCTTCAGAGCTGAGACTGGATGAGCTCACCGAGGAGCAAGCACGGATGGAGAAGAGGTAACGCACCCCAACTGTAGAGATCAGGGAGGGGAGGAGGAAACAGACAGGAGACGGACAAAGATAGGGCAAAGGGAGGGGCAGGGGGGAGGAGGCATCCTGGAAGCCAGCAGCAGACAGGGCTGTAAGGACAGGTCACCAGCTGCGCTGAGAGCTGTTAGATGGGTGACCGGGTGTCCAGCTTTGCCTGTGACAGTTCCACTCTGCATCTGTAGTCCTGGCATAACTATGCATAGTGTCCCACCCCCTTTGCTCCCAGTATGGGTGATAAATTATACGGTCATCCTCCTGAGACATCAAGCCAGATTGGGACTTTGGACACGGAGGTCAGTAGTGGCCTTGATAAAAGCCATTTTGGTGGAGTGGTGGGTGTGCCACTTTGACCGGGTGTGACCCAGAGAGGCTGGAGGACAGTGGGTGGAGCCCTACATGTGGGTGGGTGATGCCCCTCTAGGGAATTGTGAAGGTGTGTTTTGCCTGCGGCCCTGGCTCCCACCTCTACCCTGCTGGGAGGGCTCAGGACAGAGGCTCAGGACCTGCACTAGTGTCCAAAGAATGCCACCAGGGCAGCTTCCGCTGCATTCGATGAGCCAGCAAGACCCCACCTCTAAACCCTTTCCTCCACCCTCCTCCTTGCTCCTGCCTCGGGGCTTGGCCAGACTCACCCACACATGCCTAGGCTGACAGAGCTGCCACCGTTACCCAAGGACCACTGGGCCCTGAGGCCCCAAGCAGAACCAGTGCGGCTCTGCCCCACCCCGGCTCCGGGACCACTCAGCCGAGCCTCTGTGCTGCTTGCTGCCTGGAGATCTGAGTTTCTCTAGTGGGTCCGGGAAGAAGGAATCAGCCCCCAGGCCCCACCCAGGGTGTGCTCACCTGCCTCCCAGCTCCCACAGGGCCCCAGGGGAGAATTCCCTACAGCATCAGACCACCTCCGTGCTCTGGGTGCCAATGAAGCTCTGTTGCTCTGGCGGGGACAGAGTGGGCAGGACAATATGGGAAACGTCAAACAACTCGGTAGGGTGAGGACACTAACTGGATGCAGAAACGGGGGGTGCGAGGCCCCCGCCGAGCCAGGCATTAGCCTTTGGGTGCTGGAACTGGGGAGGACCAGAGGTCCCTGAGGCAGAGGCTAGGGTGACCAGGGTTGGGTGTACTACACGGGGTTGGGGCAGCAGCTACTTAACAGCTGTAATGATGCATTTCCATATGCATGGCAGCTGGAAGCGGGCCAGGTGTGATCCCTGCTCTCCAGGTGCTCACAGTCCAGGGTAGAGACATTCGATCATGCACGCGGTCATTCCACAAACACTTCCAGGGCGTCCGCTCTGGCCAGATAAGGTGTTAGATACTCGGGGGGTGATGGAGACGTGAAGACATAATCTCTCTCTCCAGGAGCTCACCGTCTAGAGAGCGGCAACATTCTTTTAGGATTGACAACACACCTGATGTATACCATTTGCTCATTTATCTATTCCATTAACATTTAGTGAGCTCCTACTGTGTGCCAAGCCCTATGCTGGGCCCTTGGCAGTTTCAATGTGTGGATAAGCCAAGGTCCCCGCCCTGTTCTTAAGAGGCTTGTGGCCCAGTCACCAGATTCTAATGAGAAATCTCTGCAGTCACTCAGTTATCCAGTGAACCAACATCTAGTGAAGGGCTACTGTGTGCTAGGCCCTGTGAATGAAATGCACATACCCACAGATGAATGGGAGAAACCAACTAACTATAATAAAGCATGTTAAGTATAGGAAAACCATGCACAGACATAAAGGCTCAGAGGAGCTCACGTCTAGCTGGGTAACCACGGTGGGCTGCCTGAAAGAGGGGCATTGGAGCTGATCCTTGAAAGGTGAGGAGGATTTGGACATGGGGAGATGAAATAGGGAATTATATAAAGAAAGCAGAGCATGAGCAGAGGAAACCTCAGGGCATGAACAGGGAACGCAGAACAGTGTCGAAAATACCACGTGACACTGTTCTGGCCAATGAAGTATAAAGGGATAATTGTTAGGGAACCACTAGGCACTTTTTTCACTTTTGAAAAAGAGGTGCCTTCAGAAGAAACTTTGTGTTCTTTTGCATGGGTGAGGAGGTAATGGCTGGAGCTACAGCAGCCATTTGGGGACAATGAGATGAGCCACTCCCAAGAGGCCACAGGAACCTACTAAGAAAAGATGGAACAATCTGTGGCCCTGATGCTGTTGTTGAACAAATGAAATGACCCACTCTGGGCCTCGAAGGTTCAGCTCCAGCCCCCACTTCCTACAGACTCCTATTCTCTTTCCTCTGAAAAATCTCTGACCTGGCTGGTCTTCCCCTGGGGTCCGGTGGCATCTGGGACGGCAAGTTTGTACAGGATAGAGACCATGCCTATTCCTTCTTCCACCCCCCACACCCCCCCACATACTTGGCAGAGCCAAGCACAGAGCTGGGGCCTGCGAAGGGCTCAGGACAGTCTTGCCGCAGACAGTTTGGGGAGCTGCTTGGGCAACATGTCTTTCCCTCCTACTGAGAAGCTGCCAACCTGCTGATTTGCTGTGGCCCCGTCTATGCTCTGGGCATTGCTGCCACCGCCCACACTGTGTCCTTCCAGAGTCTGGGCTGGATGGCCAGCGTGTCCTTTCTTGATTTCTCGGTGCCCTGGTACTACTGCTGCCAAGGCTGTGTGACTGCCAGCCCGGTGGCTCCAGGCCCTCCTTTTTCATTTGGCTGTCTCCTTGGGGACAGAGGAAGGACTTCTTACCCTATCCATCCCACATCGGTTTCCCAGCCTCTCTCTCTGCCAAGACTGAGAACAGGGGCTGGGCACAGGAGCCCCAAGGCAGGGCACACTTTACAGTGCAGCCTGGTGCTTTGCATCCCTGCCTCCTGCAAAATTCCTGACAATCATCCTAGCCCTTATCTCTGGGGCAGAATTTAACATTCAGGGGACCCAAGACCATGGGAGGGGGTCCAAAGTCAGACCAGGGTTTGAGCCCAAGTTCCATTGTTTGACTGTATGTGTGATCTTGGTCATTGGTTCCATTTCTCTGAGCCTCAGTTTCCTCATCCGAAAAGCGGGGATAAGCATGCTTACGTCCTAGGGGCAGTGTGAGAACTGAACCGGCTGGTGCGTGTGAAGGGATCGTCAGTGTTTGGCAATAAATGTTAGCTACTGGAAAGACAATGACTATTGTTATTATTACTATTCTGCTCACAAACACTGTTGGATCCTATGTGCAAAGTATTTGACCAGGTAAAAGGGGTTCAGAGATATTTGTCTACTCAGTCATTGATTTATTCCGTCTTGCATTTATTTAACAACTGCTATGAGGCCCAGGAGTGCATCTCATCCCAGTGAGGGAAGACTTGTATGGGGCTTACCCTGGGTTGCCTCCTGCTCGGGTGCTAAGCTGGCGCCCGGGGGAAGGGTGATGCAGGGAGAGGCAGTTCATTCATTTGCTCATTCACTCCCCCCACCCTGCACACGGGCTTGGCATGTACATGTCGTGTCTCCATGTTCACCTGGCTCCCGGGGCTGCCAGGGGAGCTGTGCCTGGCAGTCTGGCTCCTGCCTGCCCTGTCTGAGTCCCAAGGGCACTGTGCCCGCTGGATCCTGAGCTCAGAGCTCGCTGCGCTTGGCTGCTGCCTTCTCCCTGGGGGAAAATTATTTCTACCAGCTGAGTGCTCTCCCTCCAGGCCAGAATGGACCCCAGGGTAAAGCAGGAGCTGTTGAGGTATGGAGGATGCTGGGCAGACAACCTGTCTGCTCACTTCGCACTGCCCTGCCCCCGTGGAAGGCACAAGAGAGCAGGCCAGTGACGACCTCAGTGTGCATGAACCTGTGCAAACACGTGTGCGCCTGAGCACGTGTGCATTTGCATCATGAATGGTGTGTGTGGGCACACACGTGTAGACTGTATCCCAGCACCTAGAACGACTCTCTGCACGCTGTAGGCGCTCAGTAAGGGTAGTGAGTATCTGCTTAGGGCCTGCTCCATACGGGCAGATGGGGTTTGCAGCTCTGAGTGCGTCTGTGTGTGGGGTCAGGATATATCTGCCAGAGCCTGTGGGCTGGTCGCTGAACCACTACCCAGGGAGGCAAAGGTGGGAGGGAGGTCAGAGGAGAGAGGATGGGCAGAGCTGGGGCCACACACACCCCACACGCATGGTCACCCCATCCGCAAGGGCTGGTCCGAGGCTCCCAGTCTCGCCCCGTCTAGGCTGAGCATGCGGCCAGGGGTGCTTTCAAGAGGCCCAGCTCAGTCTGGAATGTTCTGTTTGAAATCTTCCCCGGCTCCTTTCACCTTCAAGATCAAGTCCAGATCTGGGCCTGGCTCCATTAGTTACCATTCGGAGAAACACGGGGTTTTCATGCTCGATGACTCCACACACAATCCTTTGAGGTGGGTGCTGTTATTTGCCCTCATTTTTCAGATGAGGAAACTGAGGCACAAAGAGTTCATGTGATTTGTCCAAGGTCGCACAAGTAGTGTGTTGTGGAGCTGGGATTTGAACCCTGGGCCGTGGGTTCCAAAGCCTGTACTTTAGCCACTATCCACATGGCCGCTCAAGGCCCTACGAGATGCGGACCTGCTGACTACACGTCACTGTCACCGCATCTCTTCATGTACCCCTCTCTCTGGGCAGATGAGACCACTAAGTGTGTATTACTTTCATGCCTCTGGGCCTTTGCTCCTGCTGTTCCCTCTGCCATGAATGCCCTTCTCCCATGTTGCCCCACCTCCAACCCTGAGCCTCCTTTCAGGGCCCAGAACAGTAACTGCCCGCTCCTCCATGCAGACTCTGCCTGCTCCCCTCACCCCAGTGAGCTCACTCACCTGAGCCATGGCTCAGAACCAGGCTCCCCTGGCTGGGTCTCAGTGCCCTGCCTGCCGGGCGTGAGCACCTCCGGGCTGCTCTCTGCCCCTCGGCTCATCTCTCCGTGCCGTGCCCAGAGTGGGCACTACTGAATGCGAGAGCAATGGACGAAAGAATGGAGGAACAGATGCATGGATGAACGGAGGACGGGTGATGGAGTTGCCTGGTTACTGCCACCCTACCTTACCCTGGAATGCCTTTCTGTGGTACTGTTTCCTGCTGCTTGTTCCGTTTATTGATTCATCAAATATTTATTGAGCACCTACTATACGCCAGCACTGTGCTGGAGGCGGAGGATGTAGCAGTGAGCACATCAAAGTCTTTGCCCCCAAGGCCTTCCATTCTGTGTGTGCATGCATGTGTGTGTGTGTGTGAGGGGGAATACACTTATTAATCCAATAATATCACAAGTAAATGTACTGACTGGGTCAAGTTCCAAAAAAGTGGAAGTACAGGGGACCCCAGACTTAGCAGGAGACACAACCGCGCTAGGGAAGGGTGGATGTGGTCAGTGAGGGGCAATTTCCTGAGAAGAGGGTTGTTGAGCCCAAACCCAAAGGATGAGAGACGTCCTCGGGCAAAGGTGATAGAAGGTGCAAAGCCACACTCAAGGGGCCAAAAGTTCAGGGGCCGGAGCTCAGGGTGCGAGGGGGAGCGGCTGCTTACAAAGAGGCTTAAAGATTTGGATTTCTGCTCCATGGCAGTGGGAAGGCACTGAAGGGTTTTTACCACAGGAGAGGCGATCAGATTCGCATTTTTAAGGCGACCACTGGGCTTGCCACTTAAAGAACAAATGCCACGTGCAGGACTGGAAGCAGGGGACCAGCGAGGAGGGGGCGGCTGTGTCTGGGCGACAGATAGTGGCGGTGGCTCAGATCGGGGAGGCCACCGTGGGAAGGAGAAAAGGTGACAGATTTAATGTATTTAGGGAGCCAAACAGACAGGACTTGGTGATGAATCAGACGCAGGAAATGAAGGGGAGCGACATCAAGGGTGACTCCCCGGTTTCGGTTTTGGGTTTGGCTGACGGGTATTGATCATCTACTAAGAGCGGGGCACGGCTCTCGCATTTTATGCACATGGCCTTGTTTATGCCTCACAATTATAACCTATACGGTACGTTATCACCCCCTCCCCTGGTCACAATTTCATCTCACTCAGATAAGAATGCTGGGGCAAGGGGACCCACAGGGGTTTGTCCCAAGCTTTGTTCCTTTTGGGAACAGCCTTGGCACATCAAAGGAACAGAGAAGGAGGAAAGGGAGGCAGGTTGCGTATCCCGAGCTGATTCTGGGTCAGTGAGATAGATAACATTTATAGAGCTTTTACCGTGTGCCAGGCATGGTGCCATCCAATTAGCTAATAATAAGTGCGAACACAGTTCCATGGAGGGTACTTTATATCAAAGATCTGGTTGAATTCTCATGACAGCTCTTTTTCAAATTTCTAGGACAGAAGAAAAGACAGTGGCTCAGAGAGGTTGCGGGACTTTCCCAAGGTCACACAGCTAGTTAGTGGTGGATCTGAAATCCAAACAGGCTGTGGCAGGAAGTGGGGAATGAGGATAAGCGAAGAGGTGCTGAGTGGCTGCTGAGAAGGAAGGGGCCTGCACTTGGCTCTGAGCACGAGCCACGTCCCTCCCTCAACACCTCTTGACACTGCTCACTCCAGGCCTGAGTCCCTACTAACGGCCTGAACTCCCACCAAGTTAGAACATGCACATGCATGCATACTCACACACATGCACACACACACACGCACACACATGCACATCCCTTGGCTGCTGCTTCTCACCGGCCCAGGGGTGGCTCACCTGAAACCCTCCACCCCAGGTGCCCCCAGCCCATACCTGTCTCCCTGCCCCGCCCCCCCTGCCCGTCCGCTGGTGCTGCAGGCAGAGGCCGCTGTACATCATGTTGACAGTGGAAATTACATCCCGAGCTGCTGTTTTACACAGCGCCCTGTCAGAACTCACCGCAGCCCAGTGATCAGGACAAATTGAATACCATCCTGGCCGTGTCAATATTTATTCCATTTTACAAACGTGGCCGAATGGGGGGCAGGGCCCGCTGTGTTGCCAGCCAAGCAGAGCCCCAGGAGGCCCTTCTCCCTCTCACGACCCCCTCCCCTCACCCTCCTCCTCTTTCTCGACTTTTTTGTAATCAGTTAAATTGTGAAATTCAACATTCGTAATGAAAAGTGCATACATTATAAATGCAGTTTAACAAATAATTATAGAATGAACTCCATGGATCCACCCTTTGATCAAAACACTGAAAATCACTCCCTCTTCAGAAGTGCCCCACTATGCCCCTTCTTGACCGTAACCCACTGCTTCCCTCTACCCTGGCCTTGATGATAACCAGTGCCTTGCCTTTCTTTATGGTTTACCCCTAGTTATGCATTCCTCTAGTCTTAATTTAGTTTTGCTTCTTTTAGAGCCTAATACAGCTGGAGTCATACTGCATACAGTTGGTTGCATCTTGTTTGCATTATGCCTTTGAGATTTGGCTCCGTTCTCACATGCATTCCTTTTCAGTGCTGTATTGTACTCCCTCATAGGACTATACCACAGTTTATATATCCATAGTATCCATTTTCCTCTTCTTTCTCCTTTTCTCTTGCTTTTCTTCTTGTCAATCTCTTCCTTTCCTCCCATCATTTTCTCCCCCATTCTGCCTCCCTTGTTGTCTGTACACACACATAGACACACACAGCTTCAATTCCAGCTCCTCCATCCTATCAGGGTCCTGGGTGCCCCCTCTGGGTCTCTTCCTTCCCCACCCAGCTCCTGGAATGCATAGCTCCAACCAGAGAGAGGATTCCCCCTGAGCCTGTTGAAGCTTATCTGTGCAGAGGATCCCTGGAGACAGAGACTGGGGTCAGCAGTAGAGTCCTGGGCCTCTGTGTATCCAGCTGTTACCCTACCAACCTTGGAGAGAAGGCTTCACCTCTCACCCTTACCCAGATGATAAAACACAACCTTCTGGCCTGGGGTGAGAACTGAGCTGGCCCCCAGTGGCCCTGCAGCCGTCTGTAGGATGCATGAATGAGTGCGGAGGGGGAACAGGAGCCTAGGCTGGACAAGGGCCAAGCCCGGCTCTCAGTCAGTCTCATGAAGCACCTATCCTGTGCCCCCATCAGGCCTCACCCAGACCACAGCAGAGAACACCAGCAGGCCAATGGGAGTCCTAATAGGGTGGGAGCCCTCCAAAGAGTCATTAAGAGCACAAGTGACACATTTCATCTGTCTCCCTTAGTCCCTTCTCTTGGAGCGGCGTTGATGATGCTCATATTCAGGGTAGTTAATTTTTATTGCAACCTGAGCAGATGACATTAAGGAATCTGTCCCTTTACAGTACAGGATAAAGCTCTCTAGGCTGGAGGGCAAAGAGACTTGGTTGAAGCTCAGCTTTGATCCAGCCATGCTGGGTGACCTTGGGCAAGACCCCTCCCTCTCTGGGCTTCTTTACTATAGGAGGTCAAACCGGCTCCTGGGCCTGTGAGGGAACCAGACTCATGCTGGCAGCACAACAAGGGGGAATTATTCAAAACACATGTCTCCAGGTCCCCAGAGCATCGGACTCAGCAGCAATGATAATACGAATAGGCAACATTTATAGGGTGCTTCTATGTGTCAGGACTCATGCATTTGATGAGCTCAAAATAAGAGGCTGTGCTTATTAACCACAGCACTGAGCACTTTACATGAGTTATCTTGTTGCATCTGTGCCAGTCTGTTTGCTTATCCTTATTCTGGTTTTACAGATGAAGAAACTGGAGCACAGAGAGGTGAGGTGACTTGTCCAAGGTCACAGCCAGGAAGTGAGAATCCAGGACTTGAACTAGGAGAGTCTGGCTCTGCAGCCTGTCCCAAGTCTGGAAGAGTTCCCTAGCAGGTTCTCGGGCTGGCCGGGAAGCCCCAGCCCCTTCCAGGTGGTCAGGAAGCTGTGCACAGAGATCGAGCACTGGGCACCTGCTCTGAGCGATATGTTTTCACAGTGATTCATCAAGATGTATGCGAAGCTCCTTCCACACACAGCCAGTGACAGGTCTTCTTGTCATTGTTTAAGGCCACCCTCATGCCAGTTACTGATGAAAAACAGAGGCTCAAGGCCACGTGCTGGGATCCAACACCAAAGCTGTGAGCGTTCACCCCAGCACGCTGCCTCCGTCACCCTGCTCCGCCCGGCACCTTTAATAGGTGCTGAATCACACCCCCCTACTCTCTGGGCCTCAGTCTTCCCACCTGTCAAATGGAGGAGTTGAACGTGTGGGCTGGAGTCTGGCATCCCTGCTTCTGCCCCTAACACCATGGGCTCCTGGATAAGTTCTTCCCTCTCTGGGCCTCTGTCTCCCCATCTCGAAAGAAGGCTTAGCGACCCCATCCCAAGAGGACACACGCATGCTTCAGAACAAGCCTCCTGGTGTGGCAAGGCCTCCGGTCTGGCTTCCAGGAAACAGGTTCCAGGACAGAGATTTGCCTGCAGGAGGTTTACTGGGAAGAGTTCTGGGGAGCACCACGAAAGGGGCGAGGGAGGCGGGGGCGAGGGAGGCCGGGCCGAGCAGAGGGAGAAGTTGAACTGCGATGCTGCCTCAGCAGAGACCTCAGCCGGCCCCACGGGGCACTCTGGCCTGCGATCTTCCAGGCTGAGGCAAGGGGCCCAGCCTTTGAATTCTGCAGCTACCAGACCCAACCAGGGTGCCCACCCATCCAAGGGGCATGACTTTGAGGGAGACAGCTCCCTTTGGCTGCAGGCAGTCCCGGAGAGGGGCTCGGCTGTCAGCAGCCGCTCACGCCGTCTGGGGTGCTATGTTCCACTCCATAAAGTCGACTGAAAAAACCAGGGCCTGACCTTGGCTCTGCAGACAGCAGCAGACAAGACAAGGCCTGAGCCCTGGGCTTAGCCAGCCAGGCCCTGGCCCTGCTCAGAGCCCTGTGCCCCCATCTGCCACCTGCTGTGAGCACAGCGGGATCAGCCCCGGGATCTCACTTAAGGCCTGGCTGCCACCGCCTGCCTCGCAGCTCATCTCCCACGGTTCCCCGAGGTCCAAGCGATTATGCCACTGAAAATTCCGCTTTCATGTTGTCAACCTCGCAGTAAATTACAGGCCCCGGGAAGGCGTGGGCCTCCTCCTTAAACAAGATTCAATTCCACTTAGCTGCCCCACTTCCCGCCCCACAGACGGGTTCCCTCCCTCCCACCACCCCGGCTCAGGATTTATGGCCTCTCCTTGCAGGCAGCTGGTAACCATGGCAAGCTCCTTAGGGAGGCTTCCGGCTGGAGCCTCGTCAGCCCCAGACTCCGGTGTGGCCATTTCTTCCGAGGATGGGAGAGAGGAGAGGCCACGACAGTGGGAGGGGTTTCCAGAGGCCCAGGCGGAGAGGTGATAGTAACCCCAGCAATAAGGAGCACGTCGATGCCGCCACACCTATTCCTCACACTCACCATGCTGCAGACACGGTCGTCAGCCCCATGCTACAGATGGGCAAACTGAGGCAAGGTCAACCAGCAAGGTCACACATGGAGGAAGCAGCTGACTTCAGTGCTGGAGTGCTAAGTCCCACTTAAGCCGTGGCTTCTTCCTCCAGCTGCTGCTTATGGAGGGTTTTAGAGTCTCTCAGAGGGTTTCGGCCCCGAAAGCCTTGGCCCACCCATCTGATGTCTGAATTCTCTCTTAGACCTCAGCTTCTGCTTGCACTCCTCCAGTGATGGGGAGATCACTGCGTCTGCAGAGGGCCGTTCTCTCTCTAACGACTGGACCCAGTCTGTAAATATTTGATCAAGCCCTGTCATCCCCTAGAAGCACTGCTTTGTCATTTAAGGTCCTCCATGATGCAGTACTAACTCCCTTCTGCAAACTGACCTTTTGTGGCTCACCTACACTGTAGGCTGCCCGAGATCTTCTGCCTGCTCAGTGCCAGCTGTGCCCCTGGGTCTTTTCGTATCTCATTTCCCACGCCCTTGCATTCCCTACCCCGTTCATCCCTGTCCCAGAATATCAGAGCTGGAAATCTACTTTCCTCATTCCCCGATGGAGACAGGCTTGGAGAAGGGACGCGTTTGCCTAGTGAACAGGGGGCGCTGATAATGGACCCAAATCTTCTGCCAATTAAAATAATAACAATAAGATAGCTAACATCTATTGAGGGTTTGATACGACCATTCTGAGCATTTCACATGGGTAGTCCACTTCATTTGCCAGCAACCCAAATGAGGCAGGTCTTGTTTCTGTTAACATTTCGTGGAGGAGATAAGGCACAGAGAGGTCAGGTGACTTGCTCAGTGTCACAGAGGCAGTCCAAGGTCAAAGCGATGCTCCTAACTCGGTGCTCCCCCTGATTCATGCTGCCTCGCTCCAGGTCATGTGCTTGCTTAGCTGTGCAGACAGAAGACACTCAAGTCAAGTCAACAGACCAGGGAGAAGTGAGGGCGGCGGATCTGCCAGGGAAACTGCCTGTCACTTGCGTTCTTGAGTCCCAGAATATTCTGTCCCAGAATATCAGAGCTGGAAATCTACTTTCCTCATTCCCCGATGGAGACAGGCTTGGAGAAGGGACGTGTTTTCCTAGTGAACAGGGGGCGCTGATAATGGACCCAAATCTGCCTCAAGCCTGCCCATCAGGAGTTGTCACTTCCCACTTCCTCTGCAGCTTCCCATCCACAGCCCCAGGGACCTCCAGCTTCGTCACTTCTTCCTACTGGATTGCAACCCTGGACCTCTGAAGGCAGGACCAGGATCCGATGCATCTCTATACCCCAGAGCATAACCCAGGAACCAGCACATAGTAGGTGCTCAATAAAGGCTCGATTTTATCTAAGGGGGTCTGTAGGGCTTTCTGCAGCAGGTGACATTGGACTGCTCCTTGAAGAGTAAGGAGCCCCTTACTCTTCACCACACAGAGCAAAGGGGAAAGGGAATGCCAGGAAGAGGGGACCACTTGAGCAACGTTTTGGAGGAAGAAATATTCAGAGTGCAGGGGGGATGGGGTGAGGGAGATGGGGAAGAGCGTAGGAAGTAAGGTGGGCCAGGCCGAGCACCTTGGTCAGGGGCTAGGTCTTAGCTTGGAGGTGGGAACACTCATTATGACGTAGCTTTGCCTGGAACAGACCGGAGAACGGAGGGAGAGAATACTTTTCACAGGTCTTACATCAGAACTGTCGGGGCTGCAAACCCATTTGACCACATTGCGCCCGGACTCTGAGCAGGGCCCATCTGGGGTGGCAGCCAGGCAGCACCGCTGGCGGGCCCTTGTTCTCTCCCCCGACACGCAGCGAGCGGGCAGATAATCTCCCGACTCAGGCGGGAACGAGAAGGCAACGCCTTGTTCAAACCTTAATCCCTCCTTCCTGGACTTAAAGCCATAGCTTCGTCTTGGATCCCCCCATCCCTTTATGCAGGGGACACTGCAAATATTGAGGACAGTGGAGTTCACATACAGGGCTGTCCTGCAGGGCTGGGTGTGCGGTGGGGAGGCCGTGATCTGCACCCATCTTTATGGAGGTGGCGGGAGTTGGCATGGAGGGGCGTGGACTTGGAAGTAGGACCTGGACTGGACTCCCAACTCTCCTTCTACCAGCTGTGTGACCTTGGGGAAGTAGCTTCGCCCCTCTGAGTCTGTGTTCTCATCCATAAAACGAGGAAAATAAACCTCCCCAGGTTTACGGCGAGGCTCGGGTAGATGACGGATATAAAAGTAATCCTCTGGAAAGAATCAAGTGCTGTCACCAGGTGAGGCTTGGTGATTATCATCCGTGAGTGCGAGTGGACTGGCATCCAAGAATGAAAGATAATAACAGCAGCTGCCGTTTGTACGGCATTTACCACCTGAGCCCATTGTAAGCATTCCATCAACTCCCTACCCAACCCCCGAAGCATGCACCGTTATCCCCATTTTACAGATGAGGAAACACATCTGCGTTTGTCCTCTATTCTCGCCCTTTGCAACAGAGAAAATGTCCCTCCTCTTGTCCGAGGACAGTCCACTCATCTGGGCTCAGGAGCCCACTCACACGTTCCTGGCATCTGAGATAACTTACACGAGACTGTTCCTTCTCCGGGGTGAACTTCACCTCTCTAACAGACTCCAGGTCATTAGCATTGCATGTGCTCAAGTAGATCCGTCTTAAAAAACAAATCAGGAAAGACAAGAAGCACACCCCTCCTGAGGCCTCCCAGCCTCTTCCCTTAACAGCAGAACTTTTCTGAAGACTGGTTGTGCTCACTATACGATCTCCTTCACTCACAAGCACCCCCAGCTCCCCTGGCTCCTTTCTCAACCCACCACCATGTAGCTTTCATCCCCAGCACTGCCTCAGGGTGGCTCACAGAGGTCACCCGTGACTGCCACCTTGCTATGCCCAATGGATGTTTTCCACTCTTCCTTTGCCTCAACCTCTCATTTGAAACACAAAACTAGACAACTTTTTTTTTTTCTACCTCTCTACTAGTACCTTCTGTAGCTCTTTTGCAGGCTCATCCTCCTCTATCCCACCTACAAATGCCTCAGTTTTTTCCTGGGAAATCTCAGCCATGCCAATGGCCCCAATGACCATCAATACTACGATAACTCCCAAACTCAGTCTCCCTCTCCCTTCTGAAGTTCAGGTGTCGTCCTCTCAATGTGTCCACTTAGATGCCGCTGGGAAACCTCAAACCCAACATGTGCAAAGCCAAACATATGCTCTTCTTTCTCAGAACCTGCCTGTCTCCAGGGGGCCCTGTCTCAGTGAATGGCACCCATATCTGTCAGCTGATCCAACTAGAAGGCTGCAAGTTATGCTCGGCAACTCTCAACCTTGCATCCCCATGGACAACCTATTATTAAATCTGGTTCACTTTAATTCTCAAACAACTTTACATTGACCACTCTGCCTCATGCCCATCACCATCCTAATTCAAATCAGGGATTCTTAGATTTTTGGCTTGACGCTGGATGGTGTAACACTCCCCGTGATGGAGTGAGTTAGGGGAGGAAAGGCTGGGGGAGGAAACAAGAGTATCTTTTCAGGTACGTTACGTTTAAGACATTCACGAGACGTGAAAGTGGAGATGCGGAGCCGGCAGTTGGATGGTATAGTCTGGAATTCCAAGGCGAGGGGATGTAAATCTGCGGTTCATCAGCATGTAGGTGATATTTAATGCCAAGGAAATGAATGAGATCACTTGGGGAGAGATAGAGGGCAGGCCCAGAAGTGATCCTTGGGGAACTCCAACGTCAGAGATGAAATAGAGGAGGAGAAGGAAGCAGAAAGGCTGAAAGGAAACAGCCAGAGAGGCTGGAGGCCATCCAAGAGACTGTGGTGTCATAGAAACCAAGAGCAGAACTAGAGGTCAGCATGTTGTAAGCTGCTGAGAGGCAAAGTGAACGGAAGACAGAGAAGTGACTCCCCTGGGCAATGCAGGGGTTTTTAGTGGCCTTGATGCAAGTTTGGATGTCTGTCTTCCCTGCTGGACTCCACGAAGCAAGGGATGTCATTTGTTTGCTTACAATGTACCTCTAGTGCTCAGCTCATTAGCATTGTTTTCTGGAATGTCTGGTTATTTTTGACTGCGTGTTGGTCATTGTTATTGCGTGTGGGTTTGTTTTTAGGAAGAATTTCAAGCCAGGATGAAGGTATTTTCTCCTAAGGATTTGCATTTAGGGCTACTGTCTGAGACTTCTTTAAACAAAATTCAAGATTGAAGATGAAAAAAGAAATTCAAGGATTGAGGTTTCCTGGCATATTCAAGAACTGTGGATGAGGCTGCCAATCCATGATTCAAGGCGGAGTTACCTTTGGTTCACCCTTACCCCAAGGGTGAAGCTCTCTGGAGTCCCAGCTTATTTCATTGAGGGCCTCCTATTTGATTGCACACCTTTTCAGGCCATGGACTCTGGTTTCAATTCCCTTTATGCTGTGAGATCATAAAACAAACAAACAAACAAACAAAAAAAACCCAAACAACAAAAAAACAAATTCAAAATTTCCGAGATCTGCAAACACCCTCAGGACAAAAAACAGACTCTATGTTCTCTAACTTCTCTGGGAGTCTGTTTTCCCTTCAGTTTTGACCTAATAATTCCTGGTAATTCCTTACAAAGAGCTTACTTGTCAGCTCTTTGATGCTTTAATAAGATGCTTTTTCTATTTTATCCAGCAGTCTTAGCTCTTTTTAGCTGAAGGGTTTGTCCAAAAAAACCTAGCCTCCTATTTCTAAACAGAGAAATTGCTAATCCCTAGGGCTTACCAAATGCATGGCTCAATGAATATTTGTTGATTGAATGAATGAAGTGAACCCAGGTCTCCAACACCCCTGCTCTTTATAATGCATTGGACATCATATTCCCAGGCCAAGATACTAATAGAGCAGTGTGGTCAGAGTTCAGTGAGCTGTGCAGAGAGGTAAGGCTGTGAGCCAGAGGAAGGAAAGGTCCCTGTGAGATGAGGAGGGACAATTGCAGGAGACAGTGCAGAGGACCCGAGAGAGCACAAAGATGGACTTGCCTCTCAGCAGAAGAGCCACTGGGTTGGGGAAAGAGGACTCCCAGGAAGTCACATTGTAAGTAAAAGCCTGAAGTGAAGGCTGGAGTGTATGAGGGATCCAAGAAGTAAGAGTGGGCAGAGAAGCAGGGGAAAGTTTTAAAGGCCAAGGGAGGCCCCTGGGCCCTCTGTGAATGCAGACGCAGAGCTCAGGCAGGGGCAGTTCCCAAGGAGGAGGGAGGAGAAACTGCTTTTGTTGAAATGCACACATGGTAATTGCTAAGAAGAAGATTTCCCCTGGTTTAAAGGGCTTTCTCCTCTGCATTTTCCTGGGTCCCAGTTTCAAAGGAATTTTAATTGCAAAGAAAATTTTGTCATCTCCCTGAGGGGTGAGGGCTCAGTAGCTTCGAACAGTCATGCTTGATGCTGATTCTTCTCCAAACTGAGGATTTTCATGCTTGGGCTGCGTGGAAGCTGTCTGGAGATTGGGTGGTGCAGAGGGCGGGACTGGGGGGGAGGGGGAGAGACAGACCTCCCGAGCCTTTCTGGAACTGGGAAGGCTGGGTTTGCAGGTGGAGGGCTCCTTGGCCTGGGTTCTCCAGGAGGGTCTTTGGTGCCAACCTGGTGACAGCCCTAACTCCTTTCTCCTAGAACCCAATGGGTATATTTAATTAAATGCTAATTAAACAACTGGTCTCTCGGCTTCCAATCCTGCCCCACTGTAGATGGTTCTCCACATGGCAGCCCATTTGGAAAACAGTTTGGTGGTTTCTTTAAAAGTGAAACACAGATTGACCTTATGATCCAGCAATTCCACTCCCAGATATCTACCCAAGAGAAATGAAAGCGTATGCCCACACAACGGAATACTATTAAGCAATAAAAAGGAACACACTGATGATATGCACTACAGTATGAACACATCTCCAGAACCATATGCTCAATGAAAGGAGCCAGATGAAAAAAAGCACGTCATATGACTTTGTTTATGTAAAATGTCCAGAAAAGGCAAAACTACATATAGAGAAAACAGATTAGTGGTTGGCGGGGCTGGCAGTGGGGATGGAGACGGACTGCGGATGAGCAGAAAGGATCTTTCTGGGGTAAAATAAACATTAAAACTGGATAGTGATGGCAGCTGCACCACTCGGTAATTTACCAGAAATCACTGAATTGCATGCTTACAACAAGTGAATTTTATAGTATGTAAATTATCTCTCAGTAACGCTGTCAAAAAAAAAAAAAAAAAAAATGGCTCTCATTTCTCTGAGAATAAAAGCCAGAGTTTCTACCAGGCCCTACATGATCTGTGCCCCCAGCCTCTTTGCCCTCATCCCCTCCCCGGTCCTAGGCTCCCCCTCCCTCCCTCTGCTCCAGCCCACTGGCCGTCTGGGTTTCCCTGACCACAGCAGACGTGCTCCTGACAATCTTTGCATTGGCTGTTCCCTCTGCCTGGGATGTCCTTCCCCCAGACATCCGCGGAGCTCCCTCCCTGACCATTTTCATAGCTTTGTTCAAATATCACTCCATCTAAAATTTCAGCCCCTCTCCAAGGCCCTGCCAACCCCCCTTTCTCATCTCCCGATTTTTCATAGCGGTTATCACTTGCGAACACATGATTTTCTTATTTCCTATGCTTATTGTTGGCCTCTCTCTCTTCACTAGCACATGTACTTCACAGGGATAGGAATTCACGTTGGTTTGATTCACTGGTGTACCTGGCGCAGAAAGGTGCTCGACAAATATTTGTTGAGTGGATGAATTAATAAGTGATTCAATAAATGTTTTCTGAATGCCCTCCTCTGTGCCAGGAGCTGAGCACACAGCAGTCGACCGGGTGAACAGGCCTCTCACCCCCTCGTTGGCTTGCATTTTCGTGGTAGAGAAACCGCGGGCGAGAATGAATTTTAAACCAGAAATGGAGAGAAACCCCTCCCCAAGAAATCGCGAGTGTGATAAACTTTACAAAAGGCTGTTGTGGGAGCAGGATGAGGAAGGGTCTCTTCGGAGCATGACCTGATGGATCAGTAGGAATTAGCCAGGTGGGAAGGACAGAAATAAGTGCTTCAGGCCCAGGGAACAGCATGTGAGAAGGCCCAGAGGTCAGAGAGAAAGTGTGTCCTGTTTGCAGAGAAGGAAGATGTTGTCTCCGGTTGAAACATAAGGGGACCAAAGAGAGATGGGGTTGGTGAGGTGGCTGGTGGGAGACTGCAGAGAACCTCGGGCTCATCAGACGTATGCACGGGTCAGCTCAGCAGGGTACCAACCAATCAGAAAAGACACCTGTCTTAAACAGCTGGGATGTTCCTGCTGGATCTCCACTGTGCCCTGAGCCACAGAAGTGACCCTGGAGTTGACGCTCTGGGATCACGGAAGGGAGTGAGAGTGTAAATTTAAGGATCATGCTGGATAGCAAGAGCAAAACAAGTTGGAAGGGCCAGCAATGATTGGGGGAGGCTGGGCAGGAGGCCGAGAGAATGGCCAGTTGTGGGTGACTGACTGGCGTAGGTGGTCGGGAAAGGGATGGGTTCTAGGTAATAGTAATAATAGTAGTAGTAGTAATAATAATAATAATAAACACAGCCAGCATTTCCTAGGCAGATACTGTGTGCCAGGAAGGTCTCTGACCACTTGACAGGTTCTATCACTTAATCCAACAAGGACACACCAAGAATCTGAACCACAGGGAAGCTCCACGACCTGAGGGGTACTTCCTGGGGTCAGAGACAGGTTACAGGTGATGTTGGGCTTTCAGGGGTGACTCTCAGGTTGCTGGCCTGGGTGAGTGGTAGAGCCTTTTGGGGAGATGGGAGTGGAGGACTGGGGGAAGTTGGATGGGGGGACAGTTTGTGAGAGAAGATGCGAGACCCACAGAAAGCGTGAGGCTCTGGGGGCCACCCAAGTAGAGATGCCAACTGGGCAGTAGAATATGTAGGTCTTGAGTCCAGAGGAGAAATTCAAGCTGGCAATGAGTGATTTGGGCATTATGCCCACAAAGCCACCACCATGGCTTGAGACAAGAATGGAAATTACAACAAGGGTGTTAGTATGATCCCTTCAGGGTAAATAACAAGAACATAAACACCTATGTGCTTGAGTAGGAACAAGACATTTTTCTAGAAGGAATTATGAGAAATCAGGGTTTGTCTCTGGAGAGCAGCTGGCAGGGTGGGGGTCCCAGGAGTCTCAGCACCCAGAGCCCATGGGGGCCATGTGCCACATCTGTTTCTTTAAAAATATTGGTGGGGGAATAACTGGTGAGCTGGAAAGTCATTTGTGTTCCTTTTCCTTTCAACACTTTGTCTTTTTTTAAAAACTGAATAATGTGTTTTTAAACAAATTAAGGGGCAGGTGGAGGAGGAGGTGGCAACTGTGATGGAGAAGGAGGATCGGAGAGGCAGGAAGAGGAGCAGGAGAGAGTGGGGGTCACGGAGATCAGAGACGGGGCTCCTGGGAGGATGGCGTGGCCCGGGAGTTTCTGACGTTGTAAGAGATCAAGTGCGGACCTGAGAGCGCAGGGATCAGAGGTGGGGAACAGAAGCATCGCCGTGTGGTGCAGTGCCGGGAGGCTGTGGGGGGCCCTGTGAGCGTTGTACTGGGGAGGGGCCGGCACCAGATTGGAGCAGGCTGAGGAGTGAGTGGGAGGGAGTGAAAGGAGGCTTGATAAGTTGGGCTGAGAAGGGAAGGAGAGAGGGGGCGTAGCTCGAGAGGAATGTGGGGGCGAGGGAGGGACTTTTTAAAGGAGAGAGGAGTGTGTTCAGTGCTGATGGGAAGGAGCCAGCCCTGCGGGAGAGGCTGCTGAGCAGGAGGAAGACTGAGCGCAGAAGAGGAGAGCAAGGGCCCGGAGCCCAGGCAGAGGGGGCCAGGATGGCTCCTGTCATAACAGGTGGTGAGGACAGGGGTGAAGCTCCCTGGAGACACTCCTCCTGCCCTTTCCATTTGCGTGGGGCCTTCTGGGACAGTGCCTGGCTTTGCTTCTCGAGTTGGCCACTAAGCCTTCACTCAACTGCTCAGGACCCAGGACAGGGGCAGGCAGTCTCCTGACCCTGCTCATCCCCTGGCTGACCGAAGGGCCTCCGGGTGGTCCTACCAGCTAAGAAGATGAGTTTCCGGGCCCAGAGATGACCTGGCTACCTTTCCTATTCACAGAGGACACATACCACTTGGAACTCTATGGGTTCTGGGCTCTGGGTCCAGAATGGTCCAGTTAGATTTTCCAGATATTCGAAACCCCATTCTAAACCTCCATGAGCAGAGGGAAAGACCACTGTCGGGGTGCGGGGGGTGCTGACAAGCCAGATCCTGGTCCAGTCTCTGTTCCACCCTGCTGTATGGCTCAACGTGAATCCCGCACGTCTCTGGCCTTAGCCTTCTCACCTGAAAACCGGACACGATCATCGTTCCCACATGGTGTTACTTCGAGGGTCAGATGAGATAATGCACGGGCTACTCCTAGAACATGTAACTATCATCACTGTTAATACCCTGATCTATTACATGACTTCCCAGGACCCGGAAATGTCTTCCAGAGAAACATCGGCCGGTGTTCCAGGGGATGTGTCCACAGACGGCCACCCCAGCGCTGCTGGTAATGTCTGCGAGGAGGGGGGTGGACACATGAAAATGGAGTCTGTTCACACGATGGAACACAGCACTTGCATGGGATGAACCAGAGCTATATATATCAACATGATAGCTTTCAAAAACATTGTTGGAGAGAAAAAAGCAAGTTGCAGAATGATGATACATCTAGTATGAATCCATTTACATTTAAAAAAACACAATGTTGCTTATTTTCGGTGGGTACATGTAATGTATGCTTGAGTATAAAAATGGAACCCAATTAGGAGTGACTTCTGGGGAAGGGGGAAGACACCAGATCGGCGAGGGTGGTCAAGGGGACTCCAGCTTCATTGACAAGTGTCCTGATTCATGTATTTCTTATACGATTGTGATTAATTTCTTAAAAGAAATCGGCTTTAAAAAAATTCCTGCCTTGCCTCTTTCCCTGGTTTGGAGGACTGAATTATATGTGCATGGAGAATATGTAATTCATTTTCTAGTTGACAGAGCACTTTTTACCCATGTGACCTTACTCCATCCTCTCAATGAGACTTTGAGGGATGGATTATAATTTCTGTTCTTTCGAGGAGGACACCGGAACGCAGTGATGTGAAGCGATTTTTCCCAGGTCTCACACGTGGTGTGTGGGCACAGAACTGGGATTCAAACCGGGGCCTGTCTGGTTCTACTGCTTCAGGCTCTTTTAAACTGCCCTAGCCAGGGCTCTGTCCTGCCTCTGAGCTCCCACTCAGGAGGCCCTTCCGTCTCCAGGCAGATGCCCCACAGCCCACTTGAGCTGAAGACCTCAGCCCCAAGGTCTGGAGGCTGTGCTCTCTCTTGAGACCCTCACTCACTCATTTCTGGGAGGTGGTATGTTGCTCAGGATGGACCCTGGATACCAGTTGGTGACCTCGGGCAAGCCGCCTCCTTGCTCTGCAAAGTGATACCTAGTTTGCAGGTTGCTGTGGGCAAAGCGTACCCGGTAAGCAGCCCATGGACGTTGGTTCCTGCTCTTTCCTCATCCCACAGCCTTTGACTTGAAGCAGGGGCCAGACTCGGCCCAGAACCCTGTGCCAGGCACGTGACCAACATACAGTAGGTGCCCAGGGAAGTCTGTGGCTTGGCTTAAATGATCAGTGGGGTTAAATGATCAACAACAAAAAAAGTCACCACAATCTAACGGGAGTGGCAGACCCCCCTCACAATCCAGGGTCCTCCTGATCCCAACTGATTTCTGGGGTTAGTTCACTGCGGCCTTCTTGAACTTGACCTTCAGGGCAGTGGGGAGACATTGAAGTTTTAATCAAGAGAGTGGCATGGTCAGATAGGTCCCATAAAGAACTTGCTGTGTGAAGTGTGGCTTTGAAAGGGAGGCAGGGACCTGTGATGAGGCTGGGGTGAACAGCAGGTGACAGGTGGGGTCCCCTCTAATCTAGTGAGATACCTGGGAGACTGGAGGGAACCAGGAAAGAGTGGGGAGATTTTGAGAGACGCTAGAATTTTATAGGAGACTGACATAAAACACAGGAGACACAGAAGAATGTGTTTCATAAACAAAAATAAGAAAAGGAATCACACACACCCAGCGGGATGCTCTCGTCACTGACACAGCCTTTCTCGGGCATACAACATCCCAGCCCCTTTGTATGCAGACGGCACTGACGCAGGTCTCAAGCCAGTTCCCAGCTCACCTGGAACACTTGGCAGAAACAAGTTTCATGTCAACTCGCAGCCCGACCCGGGTAAGCCCTCTGACAAACACAGAGCATCGCTGTGAAAGCAGGTACAGCAAGCGTGGGGGCCAGCGCTGCCTTCTCTCGTCTGTCACAGACACACCTGTTGACCTACATTCGGCACTCAAGATCACATCCCAGGTGCCCCGAACTTCAGATTCAAGAAGAAGCAGCGAAGGCAGGTGGGAGTATGGACAGAGTGAGAGAGAGGGATTTTTCTCCTAAAAATCCCAGCTGCCATTTCTTGAATACGTACTGCGTGCCGGGCATGTGCACTCCTTGAATTAATCTCTGACGTGGGTGCTGTTTTTACAGATGCCTTTTACAGATGAGGGAAGGCAGACCTAGGGAACTGAAGCAGTTGATCCAAATGCACACAGCTGCCGAGTGGCAGAGCCGGGGCTGAGGGCTTGTCTAGTTCTGAGGTCCACTGTGATAACCCATTCTCATTGCCAGACTTGATGAGTGCCAATACTTCCCTTTTTGTCCCCAAAGACACTGACGCTGATGATTTTAATGATGCATCTTCATTTATTCATTCATAAAATAATTATTGAGTGCACTCTCCACGCCTGGCAATGAGAAAGAAGGATGGAGGGGAAGGACACGTGCAGAGGGCGGGAGGCAGAGATGTGTGTGCCCAGGAGACCCTGGATCTGGCAGGTTAGGTCCAGAGTAGATTAGCCTGGCGGGGTGGGGAGCAGCTCGGGGGAGTGAGGGGTCTATAAACAGTGGGCGGAGGTGGGGGCGGGGCAGAAGTGCACACAGAGAGCCCAGAAGGAGTCTTGCTTCCTTATTTATTACCTCTGGGCTCTCAAATGCAAGACGACCAGGCAGAAGTGACAAAATAAAAAGGGAAAGGAAAAAATGCCAGCTACAGCCAGAATAAAATCAGGGCAAATAGAATAAAACCTGACAGCCAAGTATAAATAAATATTCGTAAAAGAGTTAAAGGACAGATTAAAATAAAAACACCAAATGCAATTCTTACCCCTTGACAAATGCAGTGCGAATTGGGTTCTTTTAATCAAATGTTTGGCAGGTGTATGAATTATTTATAATTCAATACTGGGTGGTTAAATGGAAAATGGAAGATGTTCTCAGAGCTTATCCGCCTCCCCCAATGAGTTCTCCCCCGAGACGGGTGGGTGATGCCTGCCCCCCTACCAGGTTTACAGGCGTGGACTCTGGAACCAGTAATCCTTGCCTCGCTCTGGGTGTCGCCATTTGTCAAGTTGATCCCTCGTCACAAGCCTTCATGTCTCCCAAGGCCTTGTTCAGGAAGGAAGCCTGTCAGTGCTGAGGACAGGAGTAGGGACAGCTGGCCAGGTGCAGGGGAGCTGGGGGTCCAGACACCTGGGCTCTTGTCCCTGGCTTCCACAGACTCCGAGCATGCTCTGTGCAAGGCCTGCCCCTCCCTGGGTCCTCCTCCGTCACGTGAGCTTTAACGCTGCCACCCTGTCTTTGCCACCACACTTCAGGTCACATTTAGAACGAGATCCAATGTATGGGCCTCACCACACCCACCTATGGCAGGAAGCATGATAACTGTCCCCAATTTACAGAGGAGAAAACTGAGGCTCAGACACATGCAGGGATGTGCCTCTGCTCACACCACCGGCATGAGTTGAGTTGGGGGTGGAGCCCAGGTCTTCAGACTCCATGTTCACTGGCAGGGCCCTTCTGGGGGCACTCACTGTCTGCGTGACGGAAGCATGTCACCTACCCTCTCTGATCCCCCACATGCTGCCATGTGCCCTGCGCTAACGATGACAGTAGCTACCCTCGGGGCCACCGTGCAGATTAAGAGCAGGTAGTGCCAGCTGGGCAGTGCCCGGCCTCGATGGGAACGGGGCATCACTGTTACGCAGTAACAAGAACTTACTAGAAGAAATCCCCCTTATCTTATCAACCAGAAAACTGAGGTCCAAAGAGACAAAGTGACTTCCCCAAAGTCATTCTGTGAGTTGGAACAGGGGATCTAGGGCCCTGGGAGCTTGTGAGGACGCGTGGCTGGCTCATGCCAACCCCACCCTGGGACCCACCCACTCTGACTCTGAATTGGATCCCTGTCCATGGGACACTCTGCTCGGGTCGTCCCCCACTCCCCGTCTGCCATCTGTCTCTCGCTCACGCGTGCCCTGTGAGTGGAGCGGAGCGGGAATCCACCGCAGCCCGGTGCCAGCCGACTTCCCTGAGCCGCAGATGAAGGAGTCCTCTCAGCTAACAAACGGTTGTCGGAAAGGGGGGGATGAAGGTAATTAGTCCCCTTAATGCCGATTTCAGACTAATCTCTCACACTTAAGAAAACTGTTCCAATGATTTTCTTATTTTCAGGGGAACTCGTTAAGTAAGAATTAGAAAAATAGATATGGTAGGAGATAAGAGAATAGATTTTGTAATGACAAGCTGCCTAAACACACGGAGAGGGGGCCTGGCTGAGCCAGGATGGAGAGACAGACCCGGGGCCTCCTGGGATGGGGACAGCCGGGTGTTTCAGGGCCCTGGGCAGGACCGAGACCCCTGGGGGCAAGGGCCCCAGCTCGGGGCCTCTGCACACAGGTTCTCAGTGACTGCTCAGTGCAGTGGCTTTGTGTCCCGGGCACCTGTCAGCCTCTGTGCTCCTCAGAGCCAGGCCAGAGGGGGCCTCGAAACCTTCCTCGACATCTGGAAAGAGAGCAGTCTCTTCCGAGACCCAGGGCCCAGGCAGGGAACGCAGACCTCAGCGCCTTCTGAATACTCTGGGGAAGCTGGGAACATTCGTGATTGCCTGCAGTATGCATGTTGCTGTGGCGAGTCCCTCACGGCCCTTCCGCCCCGGCCCCACGGGGCAGACGTGAGTTGCCATGTTCAGAGGCAGGGCCGCCCCGGGCTCAGCCAGCCTTTCTGGTTGTTCCAGGTGCCGTCTCTTCTGACCCGTCGGTGCCTGTGCGGTTCCAGGTGTTAACGATTTTGAACACTGGCCAAGGCCACGGGGCTGTGAGTTCCAGCGGGCTGTTGGAGGCCCTGGCGTCTCACCCCAGCGCGTGTGCCACTCTGCTGTCCCGGCTGCCTCTGTGGCGAGTCCCCATGGGAAGGGAACGACCTGGAGCCAGAAGAAACTGTCCCCTGCGGAAACGGGGTGGCTTCCGCAGGCGGGAGCGTGGGCAGGGGGCCTGTTGGAGAAGGCAGACTGCCCTGGTGCTATCCTGGAGCAGGCACAGGCCATTCTTCCCTCCTTCCTGCCTCCCCGTCTCCGCTTTGGTGGCACCTGCCTATTGCTTCCTCTTTTCTCTCCAAATCCTTCAAGCGTCCCTGGAGGCCAGCCCTGATTACTTCCGGCCTTCATCCCAAACAGCCTCAGCTCTCTCTCACCTCTGAACCCAGGAAGGACCCAGTGGCCCCTGCTTTTAACTGCAGTGCATTCTGGGAAGCTTCACCTTGCGTGTCTGGTGCCCTTCTGTGGGCGGACTAGGGCAGTGTCATCAGCAGAAGCTGCCAGGTGACCGGCTCTGGCAAGGAGAATGGCTCCCTCCCAGGCCAAATGGGAAAATGTGACTTTGTAAAATGTCAACATGACATTTCCCCTGGGTCACAGGCCAGGTCACGCATTCGTTTGGCCGGCCCCTCCCTCCGGCCACCGTGGAGAGCTCTGCTGTGCAGAGTGTGAGGCGTGTGGACAGATCCCCTGAGCGGCTCTCGACCAGGTCGATGCGCCCCCACAGCATGTCTGCCAGCGTCTGACATTCTTCTCCTGTCGCAACTAGGGAGGCCCTCCTGGCAGCCAGTGGGTGGAGGCCAGGGACACTACTAAATACCTGCTGTGCCCTGGCCGGTTTGGCTCAGCGGTTAGAGCATCGGCCTGCAGCCCAGTGAGTCACGGGTTCGATTCGGGTCAAGGGCACGTACCTCCATGGCAGTTCATCCCTGGACCTGGTCACGGTCACGCGGGAAGCAATCAGTCGATGTGTCTCTCACATCGATGTTCCTCTCCGTCTCCCTCTCTTTCCCTCCCTCCCACTCTCTCTGAAGAAACATGGAAAAATAGCCTCAAGTAAGAATTAAAAAAAAAACAAACCTATTGTGCACAGGAAGGCCCCCCAACAGAGAATTACTCAACCCAAGATGTCAGCAGTGCCACAGTTGAGAAACCCTCCCTGGAGTCATTTGATCTAATGTCACCACTGAACTTGAGCTGGGGTAGGATACAGCTCTTCTGACCGTGTCTACCCTCGGGATTAAACAGGAAAGGGCATTAGGTCTCCAGCTCAAGATTCTAGGTGCTGACACTTTTTGTTTTTAATCCAACAAACGTGTACTGTGCTCTTATTATGTGCCAGGTATTGTGAAGTGCTGGGTATTCAGTGGTCGACAAAACAGATACAATCTCTGCCCATCAGGAACTCACAGTGTAGTGGACTTTGAGCTGGGTCACCTGAGACTTGTCTGTTTCTCTCTCCAAGTCTTAGTTTTCTCATCTTTAAAATGGGCCCAATACTATGTCTGTCCCTGTGGTGTTTCGAGGCCTTCAAAAATTTAAATGTGAAATACAACTGCAGATTTTCAATAACGGTTGAGTGAATTGGACACTTCTCTTTGGAGATGGCTGCACAGGTGGTGAGGACCATTCTCCGTTGAGAAAAGAGAAGGCGAGAAAACTAAGACGTTATTGAGCGTTTACTGTATGCTTCTCATGGATCCTCCCGTCAACCCTGCAATATAGGCGTTCTTCCACTCACAGTGCAGATGAGGAAACTGAGGCTCGGAGAGGGAAGAGACATGCTTGAGCTGATCAAGTGGAACTGCTGGGATTTGGACCCAGCTCCCCCGGCTCCTTCTGCTTTTTCCTTTTGTCTATCTCCAGGGCCTTTTAAGGAAGTTGAGGTCTGAGCCCAACCAGGTCTGGCTTTCATGCCTTATTCCCCAGCATCCCCTGGGGTCTCGGTCTCACCCCATTAGCGCTACTTTAAAAAGTGCGGACCGACTAGGGCGCATTATTGCGCACATAAATCAGGCAACTCCGAGTACGGAACACCTTTAAACAAACAGCTGATGGGAGTGAAGTTCCAGCATCATTATTAATAGCTTTTCATTTCGGTGGCCGCTGTGCTGTGACATGCCTTCCCAGCAGAAGCCCCGAGAAGCCAGCCCCAATCGGCTGATCCCCCGAGTCCACCAGTCAGAATGAATGACTGTACCTTTGTGTTAATTGTGGAGTCCGAGTCACATGCAGAATGCTAATAGGGCCGAATGGGAGGGGGCTGGTGCCAGCCTTGCCTGGCTGCTGGGCCGGGAAGGAGCCCACCTCTGGCCCTCCTCCACAGCAGCCAGGCAGCAGGATCCTCTAACGCACTTATCTGAGCTCCACCCTCCCCCCGCTCAAGAAAGCCCCATGGTGCCCGTGGCCCAGGGCCAAGTCTGGACTCATCTGGCTGCCATTCAGGGCCCTTCATGTCTCATCCTGTGCTCCAGCCTCCTTGCTTGCATCCCTACACCGCCAACCCTGTCCTGCTCAAACTCTCATTCACTCATTCATTCTTTACTGAGCCCTCCGATGGGTGCAGGGGATGAAGCTGTGAACAAGACAGACATGCTCCCTGGTTCCATGGGGTTTCACACCAAGTAGAAGAGACATGGGTGTTGGCTCTGAGCCAGGCTGCCAGGGCACCTGTTTGGCTCTTTGTCTGTGTGACCTTGTGAGCAAGGTCTACACCTCTTCTGAGCCCCCGTTTCCTCCTCTGCAGAATGGGAATAATAATAGTAGCTATCTCATAGGATTGTGTGAGGAATTAGATGGCTAAAAACATACAAAAACACATAATGTACTTACTTCACTTACTATTGAGCACGAAGTACTCAATAGCTATTAGCTATTATTATCATTAACTTATGACTTCATTAAAATGTACGATAATGGCCCTGGCCGGTTTGGCTCAGCAGTTAGAGCATCGGCCCATGGACCAAAGGGCTGTGGCTTTGATTCCTGGTCAAGGGCATGTACCTTGGTTGCAGGTTCAATCCCTGGCCCTGGTCAGGGTCGTGCGGGAGACAACCAATCAATGTGTCTCTCTCACATTGATGTTTCTCTCTCTCTCTCCTTCCCTCCCTGCCTTCCACTCAAAAGAAAAATATCCTCAGGTGAGGATTAAAAATACAAACAACAACAACAACAAAACAACAAAATGATAATGACCACAAAAGAAAGGTCGGGGAGCAAGGGGAGTATTAAACAGGGGGGCTGGCCCAGTCTGGGGCTCTGGGAAGGGTTCCGAGGAAGTCTGATATCCTCAGACAGGTGGGATGAATGGCTGTTAACTGAACTGGAGGGGTGGGGGAGGGAAGAGCGTGTTAAGCGAGGGAACCGCATGGGTAAAGGCCCTGAGGCCAGACGGGTGGCAGAGCTGAGAATCCTGAAAGGTAGCAGGAGGCTGGTGGTCAGAGCGATGGGGAAAGGGGACTGAGACTGGAGGGGCAGGCAAGAGGTCACAGCACGCAGGGCCCTGTGGACCTTGTTAAATTTCGAGTTTCGTCGAGAGGAATGGGAAGCTGTGGCAAGCTTCTAAGCACAGGAGTGGCAGGAACCTTGTTTTATTTTTAACCTCACCCAGGCCGCTGGGTGTGAAGCTGATGGCTCCCCTCACTGTGCCAGGGCCCTCCCAGGGAGGCTCGGAAAGAAGCAGCGGACGGAGAAGAGGCTGCTGTCCAGGTGAGTGGGAACTGGGGCCATGGACCAGGGAGGGTCTGGGGGTGGGGAGGAGAGGGCTGTCCCTAGAGATACGCAGGAGGTCGAGTCCTCGGGGCACAGCAGGAGAGCCGGAGAGGTGATAAAAGGGACCTCCTGGGAAGGACGCCCAGGTGGCCCCGCTGGTGTTGTGGAGAACAGAGGGGGAGCAGCAGGGTAGGAGGGTAGGAGACCATGAGCTCCGTTTGCATGCTCTGGTGGTCACAGGCCTCTGAGTCTTTGCATGTGCTGTTCCTCTCCCTAGGACGCCCTTCCCAACCCCGTATGAGGGGGATTTTTTATGCATCACTCTAAGCCCGGCTCCCAGTCACCTCCAGTGTATGACACCTGCCTTGGCTATCCCAGATGTGGTCTCTCTCCCTTCTCTTTATCAGCTTCTCGTGTTAATTCATGACTTATGAAAAGGGAGGACGAGAACTGCAAGGAAAAGGCCAGGGTGCGAGGGGAGCACCCCACGCCCCTCCGGGCACCCCGTGCCGCACTGCCCCCGTGGCCCCTTCGGTCTCCTCCGCTGTTTCCACCTCATCTCCTTCCAGATGTGGGCGGGTCCCAGAGCTCAGTCCTCCGTCACCCCTCTCTTCTGTCGACACTCTCTCCCTAGGTGACCACATGCAATGCTGCCCGTCTGCTGACGACGCCCAGTGCGTAGGTCCCCTCGGCTCTCTCCCTGCAACCCGACTCCTACCTCATGGGCCCGTTCAGTGTCTCCACTGGGAGGTCCGAAATGTACTTCAAACCCATCCTGTCCAGAACCGAACTCCTGATGTCTACATCCCTCCCAACACTCACAAATAATAATGAAATAAATACATTTTTAAAAAATCCTCACCCAAGGATATTTTTCCATTTATCTCCAGACAGAGTGGAAGGGAGGGAGAGAGAGAGAAACATCGATGTGACAGGGACACACCGACTGGTTGCCTCCCACCTGACCCGACCAGGGCTGGGGACGAACCACAACCGAGGTACGTGCCCTTCACCGGAATCGAACCCGCGACTCATTGGTCTAAGGGCCAATGCTCTGATTGCTGAGCCAAACCGGCCAGGGCTGAAATAAATACATTTAGAATCGCTCCTCTTCCCACTTTCCCCGTTGGCAGCTCTACTATCCCAACTGCTTCTGCCAAAAGCCTTGGAGTCATTCTTGACTTCGCTCTATCTCACACCCCACATCAGGTCCCTCAGCAAATGCCGTCAGCTCCGACTTAAAATAGACCCAGAAGCTGACCATTCTCGCCACCTTCACTGCTAACAGCCTGGTCCAAGCCAACACTGTCTCTCACCTGGGTTATTGCAGCAGCCTCCTCACTGGTCTCCCTGCTTCTGCCTTTGCCCCTACAGAACGTTCTCCGTTATGGTGTTAAATCATAAATCAGATCATAACACGCTTCCTATCAAAACTCCTTCAGCGTCTCGTCTTACTCAGAGTAAAATGGCTCATAAGACCCAACATGATCTGGCCTCTCATTACTTCTCTGACCTCTTCCTACCATCCCTCCCGCCTCCCTCGTCCCAGCCACACTGGCTTCTGGCTGTTCTCTAAGTATAACAAGCATGTTCCCACCTCAGGGCCTTTGCATTTGCGCGTCCTCTTACCCCTGACTCTGCCTGGCTCTCTCTCCCTTCCCTTGGAGGGCTGAGCCCAGTGAAGCTTTTCTCTGACACCCTGAGATAGAGCAGCTCCTCCACCCACCAGGTCTCCCCTCCCCCTCCCCCATGGACCCCACCCCTGTCCGATATACCTTAAAAGTACTTATTATTGCTCCTTGCCCTTCAAGGGAAGCTCTGTGCATAGGGGCTTGGCTTCTGTCCTCAGCGTATGATAGGTGCTCAGTGGCTATTCTCGAAGGACTCTGAAACCATTGTTTTTAAGTATCTGCCTACCTGTCTAGTTCCCTGTCTCCCTCAGTAGACTGTAGGTGGCCACTGGGTCCAATTCTCAACTGCTTTCCTGGTGTCCAACATAGCCCACACAGAGTGGTTGCTCACTAAATGTTTGAATAAACAAATGAATAAATGATAGAATTTCCAGATGGGTTGCCTGGGGTGGTGTGAGGGAGGGGTGGAGCGACAGACAGAGTAGCCTCCTGGAGGCCCTTCCTGCCTCTCCCCGGAGACCTGGGGCTGCCTTGGAGGAGGAGAGGCAGGAAACCTGAGCCTAGGAATCTCCAGAGACCAGAGGGACCTGGATGGAGATTAGAAGCTGGTGCTGGAAAGATCTGGAAGAGTAGACTTCCTTTGGGGCTAGCCTTTGGATTTAGAATTCTGTTTGAGGTGAAGGAATCCAAAGTTTTGAAACAAGTCAGGGGGTTAGGATTAGGATCTGAATGAAGGCTTGGGGTTTGGAAGAGCTTAGTTTGGGATTTAAGGTTCAGATTCTGGGTTTCTGGTTAGGGCTGGGAGTTTCGGTGTTGAGCCTGATGCTTGGGGCCAGCTGGTTTCAAGGATGGGTCACAGGACTGGCACTTTGGTAAGAAAATGGGATAAAGTGGAGGGTAGCACCAGGGAAGCCCAACTCGAGGGCATTCGTTAGGTCTTAAAAGCTTCTCTGCCATGGCACCACAGGAGAGAAACTCCCACTGGATAGCAGAGTTCTAGAACAGTGCTGCCACCAGGAGAAACGTTGCCCCCAGGGGACATTGTGGCAGTATCTGGACACATTTTTTGGTCGGTGCAGCTGGAGGAGTGGGGCTCTTGGTCCCTGGTGGGAAGAGGCCAGAGAGGCCGGCAAACCTCCTGCAATGCACAGAAAAGCACCCCCAGCAGGGAGTGATCGGGACCCCAGTGTCGATAGTGCTGAGGTCGAGCAACCCTCAGAATCGTGTGCTCGAGAGCTGAT
Source organism: Molossus molossus (assembly GCF_014108415.1). Lineage (NCBI taxonomy): Eukaryota > Metazoa > Chordata > Mammalia > Chiroptera > Molossidae > Molossus > Molossus molossus. The sequence continues at coordinate 11,327,650 of NW_023425399.1, read as the reverse complement.
CTGTTCTCTGAAGGGCTCAGGACATGAGTGTTCTGGGCTGGGAGCTGGTGTGACGGGGCCCGAGTTCCCGAGGGAGGTGCTGGGTGCCCATGCGCCCTCCCCATGAGTTCAGCTTCTCGGGGCTCTCAGTGGGGGAGGAGGAGGAGGAGGGTGGGCAGGGAGTACCTGAATGCTGAGGCAGAGGGCTACAGAGAGATGGGCCAGTGTCTGAGGCACCTCTGCAACCTGTGTGAATGCCTTGCTCAAGACAGATCAATAATAATAACAACAACAACAACAACAATGATGGCAGTGGCTAACACTGCATAGCACTTACTCTGTGCTTTACACCTGTTAACTCTACATCTTCCCACCAAGCCTACCCGATAGGTACCATTTGTAACACAGATGAGAAAGTGAGGCACAGAGAGGCTACTTAAGCACCTCATCTAAGACCCAGTTGCTCGGAGTGGCTCTGGAGTTTGTGCTTAAAGGCTCACAGCTGGCGTCTGCAGCAGAGGGGCTCCCGGTGGGGGTCCCCAGATTCCCAGCCTTGCTGTCTCCTCCTCCATCTGCATGTGCGGAATCTCATCACATCCTGTTCCAATGATGAGGCAGCCAAGGCTCAGAGAGGTTAAGTACCTCTCTGCACAGCCGGGTCTGCCTGACATCAAAGCCAGTGCTTCTCTGTGTCCCAGCTTGGGGGGCACGGCCCTCATTTGATCTTCACAAACAGGGCTCAGACTGCCAGGCTTGTCCTCCTCGCACTGTTGACACTGGGGACTGGATGACTCTCTGTGCGGGCCTGTCCTGCACACTGTACGATGTTCAGCAGCAGCCCTGGCCTCTACTCTCTAAATGCCAGCCGCACACCTGTCCCCCAGAGGTGACAACCCAAACTGTGTCTAGACACTGCCAAGTGTCCCCCAGGGGCCCAAATCACCCCGCCACCACCACCAATAAGAACAACTGCCCCAGAGGGCAGGAAAGAAGATCCTTCTACGATACAGATGATTGTGGAAACTGAGGCCCGGAGAGGGCGTGTCTTGCCCAAGGTCACTCAGAGAATCAGGAGCGCGACAGCAAGCGGGACTCAGGGCCACTCCAGCCAAGAGCTTTCCTGCCGGAGCCCTGCTCGGCCGGTGCAAGTGTTGAGTGCCAACAATGTGACAGGGAGCTGGCCCCGCTGCCTGTCCCTCCTCGCGGACAGGTCCCACTGGGGCAGCCTGTCCTTGCCCGAGCTCTCTGCTCTCCAGCTCACCCTGCTCCCAGCTTTGGTGCCGTGAAGTAGTTCAGGCTTTGATATCAGATAGACCGGACTTCAAATCCCGCTCTGTCACATCCTTCCTGTGGGACCCCAGGCACAGCCCTGAACGTCTCTGACCCTCTGACTTCCCATCTGAAAAATGGGCAGTTTGGACTAGAAAGAAATCTCTGATTTCTCAAAAGTCTTTTGATGAAACAAAATCTTTCTGAAATTCTGACAAAGTAAGGTGTCTTGTGTTTTAGTCCTGACTGTGCCACAACTCACGGTGGTACCTTGAGCAAGCGATTGCCCCTCCAGAACCTATTCTCCTCAAAGGCAGCCAACGTCAACCACACAGAACTTCTCACTGTTCTCTAACCATGACTACTTCCCTGTCTGTGCTTACACTGTCCTCTCTAAAGTATTATTTTCCCTCATTATCCACCTGGAGAACTCCTATTCATCCTTCAAGACTGGGCCCAAGCCATTTGTTCCAGGACATCTTTCTTATTCCTGCAGGCAGAGTCAATCACTCCCTCTCTGTGTTCCCTTTGTACCTGACACCCTCTATCCCCCTGGAAGACTACTGACCACGGGTGCGTGTGTGTGTGCGTGTGTGTGTATGTGCGCATGCGCGTGTGCGTGTGTGTGTCTTCCCCTCTAGACTGAAAGAGTCCTTGAAGATAGAGACTGGGTCTCCCTAATCCTCCCTCATATCCTCATGGACCACACAGTCCCTGGCACTGAGCAGGTGCTTAATAAACACTGACTAAATAAGAAGGCATGAATGGGGCAGGGGAGTCGATGGCTGCCAAGAACCTTAGACCCTCAGTGGTTCCAGCGCTCTAGAATCCGGGGAAGAAAGCCAACCTTTTGCCATCACCAGTCTCACATTCAAAGGACTGGCCCCCCCCCCCCAATCCCAGCAAATGCCTGCGGCCCCAGCCACCCACACAATATGCGGCCCCAGCAAGTACCTTGGACAGCGACCAGACACTTTTTAAAGAATGCTTTTATCATCTGGGAGCTGCCACTCCAGGGAGCTGTCTCTGCAGACCTGCATTTCCACGTGTGCACGGAGACATGCACACGTAGGAGGCCTCGCTTCTTTCATTTTCAATCCACCCCAGGACCAGGACTGGGCAGGGATCTGCACCGTTCACATCTATGCTTCTGAAGATGCAGCCTCCGACCCAAGCTGGGGGTGAATGAGATCAGTACTTTGGAATTCATTCTCGCTATCATCTCCTCCAGGAATTCCTCTTCTTCTTCCTCTAAGCCACATGTCCCCAAACTGCCCTCCACCCCCTCTTCCAGCAAGTCCTCTGAAGGAACCAGGTCTCAGTTCCTGGTAGGAGAAAAGGTGGCGTGAAGAGAGAAAGGGGTGGTTTCTGCTCTTTGAGATCCGTCCATTCAACAGGTATTTTCAGAGCAGTTATAAAAACACTTGCATTGGACTTAACTTCTCAGGGCCTCAGTTTATTCACCTGTAAAATGGGGGTGGGTATGGATGCATACAAGATCAAGTCCTTAGAAGGGAGAGACTCTGTGGTTTTCCATCAACCCTTCAAGGTGACACATCACGTCCAACTTCCACAAAGAAACAGAACTGCATGTTCTGGTCCAGCTGCCTCCTTCCTGTGTGACCCTGGCTAAGTCCCTTCCTTCTCTGCACCTCTGGTTGCAAAAGGAGGGGGTTTCTGGTTTCTCAGTTCTGGTTCAACTCAGGGGGCCTGCATTTCTCGGATTCTATAATTCAGCCACCTCCTCTTTCTCCCTCCAACTAAAGAAAGGGGCTGGGGCTGAGCTCAGAGAGGAATTGGGGAGGGTCTAGACCTTCCTGGGGTGGCTGTTTGGAGAGGAGGATCTGTCCTAGACTGGATGTGAGAGACTGAGTTAACAGCTCAATTGTTGTTTCAATTACACGGATTATTTGAAAACAATGTTATGAGTTTCATCACTGACAACTCCAGGAAATGGCTGCTATGGCAACCAGGGAAAAGAATGGGCCTGACCAGCCAATCAGAAGTTCCAGCCATGCCCTCAGTTTGTACAAACTCTCTCTCCTCTATGGGGGCCCCTCCCATCCTCTGCTTGGGGAGAAACCTTGGGAGGAGAAGAGAAAGAGAAGGGCAGGTGGGAGGACCACTTGGCAGAAAGGAAGAGGACAAGTGAGGAAACTGAGGCCCAAGGAGATGTGGTTCTCCAGGAATTGACTGTTTCTCCCAAATTCCTCAATGGCAAGGGCTATGTCTAATCCACTGTGCCCTCCTGGCCCCTTGCACACGCCAGACACAGAGAAGACCAGAAACAAGGCTGTTCCAGATTCCGCTGCAGGTTGAGGAAGGGGTTCTAGAACACACCTCTCCACTCCCTGCTCTGCCAGGCTGTGGGAGGGATACTCTGAGACCCTCTGACAAAGTGTCTTGCCTTCACTTGACAATCGGTCTCGCCTTCTATTGACAGGGAGAGGATAGTCAATGCAGGAGCCTCTGCCGGGGCAGAGAAAGGGCAGGGAAGAACTTCGGGGCTCAGAGGAGCCTCTGGGACCCTGGATCCTTGTCCCCGCGGCTCTCTGCAGAGCCTGCCTCTGTGGGCAATGTCCCTGGGCCCCGCCCTCTCCAAACGAGGCACTCTAGTGGCCTCCAGAAAAAAGCATTTTTTTCTTTGACAACACTCCATGCTCTCCTTATTCAGAATGAAGCCAATTTGACGAGCAGCTGGCTGGACTCGAGCTCTGTAAAATCCCAAATCTGAAAGCCCATTTTCTATCTTGCTTGAGCTCCCCTGCCGTCCACTGCTATGCCCCAGAATCGCTCATCAATTTTATTTGACAAACCATTTCACTGGGTGTACTAGTTGCCAGGCACTGTTCTGAAGCATCCCCCAAATATTGGTCTGTGTGACTGTCACCACAACCCTGCAGAGCAGGTACGGTGACGATTATCCCCACTTTACAGATGGGGAAACTGAGGTGGTTAAGCAACTTGTGTGAGGTCAGGCAACGAGGGAGGGGTGGCACAGAGACTCGAACCCAGGCAGTCTGGCTTGAAAATCCAAGCCCTTGGCTATGACCCTAACTGCTGACAGGAGGTGGTCCGGCCTGATAGCCAGCAGACTCATAAAAATCCAGCTTTCATTGCTGGGTCTGCTCCCATCAGGAACCCCTCGAGTGCTGGTCCTGACGCTCACGCGCCTGTCTTTGTACCTCTTAGTCGGGAATGGTGGGCAGACAGGTACAGAGCAGGCTGGTGAGGGCTATTCATAGATAAATGCTGGCCCTCCCCGCCAACACTCTCATCTGTCTGTAAAGTGGGGCGGGCACCTTCATGAATTTCATACCTACTCTGAGCAGGACACTGTGTGCCCGTGACCTCGTACGTTCCCAGTAACAACTCAGCAAGGGAGGTCTTATTCTTCCATTATCACAGATGAGGAAGCAGGCTCAGGAAGTCACAGGGATTTGCCCAAGGCCACCCAGCCCACATGTATCAGATGGAGATTGGTGCTGAGATGTCTGCCTCTGTCTGTCATTGGTGTAGGTGGTTCCTGACCCGAGAGACCGCGGAAGAAACAAGACAGGTAACAATGGCTCCTGAAGGGCTGGAAGTGGGGCTCTCGGGCTGAGTGGATGGAAGAACACAGCCAGGGGAGCAGGGTCCGCAGGGAGGAATGGACCTGGGAGCAATGGCTCAGCTGGAGCAGGAGTGCATCAGGGCTCGGTGGGCGAGCAGGTTGGATGATGGGCCTCGAAGGCCACGCAGATGGTTTAGAGTGGATGGGCGAGGCCACGGGAGCAATTGCGGGCTCAGGAGCCCCTTTGGTTCCCTCCAGAGATGGCCCCCCTCTCACGCAGCGGAGCAATTTCCCAAAGCATTTTCTCTAATTTGTGATTGTTTTCCTAACCCAGAAGCAGCGAGTCTCCAGCTTTTCCCAGCCCACAAGGGAGCTGAGCTGCCAAAGCTTCGGGTCTGGGTCTCCGCCCTGCCCCCATCCAGCCCACTTGGGGATCTATGCTGCCCACCCCCACAGCCCCCCAGGGTAGGGAGCAGGCTGCGGAGGGGGTGGGGGGGAGCGTCTTAGGGAATGACTGAGTTGATGTAGAGACCCAGGGACGGCTTAGAACTGGAGCCACTACTGGCTGGCTGACAGCCCCTGAGGGACACCAAGTCTGGTCCCTGGGATGGGGTGGCATGAGGCTCTGGGAGGGGCCATGTGCATTGGGGGGTGGGGGCTCCATGAGGGTATGGGGCTCAGAGAGGAGACAGAACCCTGTTAGGAACAGGGGCTGTGGGAGGGGAGCGCCTACCAGAAAGAGGTCGGGACAGGTGCCCTGAGAGGGGCCTGGGTCCCCGGGAGGGGGTGGTGCCCTGTGAGGGGCCTGGGTCCCCGGGAGGGGGTGGAGCCCTGGAAAGAATGTGGGGCTGCAGCGGCAGGGGCTCTGCAGGGCTGGGGCTGTTGTCAGTGGGAGCAGGAGCTCTGCTGGGGATTCTGGGGACAGAGGCTTTCTGCCATTAGGGGAGAGCACTTCCACCAGGAAGGCCTCAGAGAAGACGGAGGCTCAGAGAGTGGCCTGTGGCCCGGGCTCAGCTGGGGGCTGGGGGCTGTGAGGAGAATGGAGGGCTGGAGGGCGAAAAGGCTCAGCGAGAGCATGGGCTCAGGGAGATCAAGGCTAACCCGAGGGGCAGAGGCTGCAGGACGGGGCAGAGGCTGCAGGACGGGGCAGGGCTGTGTAGGAGGTTAGGGCTCAGAGCGAGAAGAATGGAGGGCCCTCTTTCTAAGGGTTGTTCTGAGAATTAAGTACCATCATGTCTTCCCAGTCCATCACCTGGGTGCCCAAACCTTCTAGCCACAGGTTTGTCTCCTTGGCCCACATGCTCCTGTTCCCCTAAAGGTCCCCTCGCTTTGGTCCTCTGCTCCTCCACTCACCCCTCCCCCACTTCAAAGCTAAGCCTGAGTCCTCCACTAACTACTTCATAAATGCCCCAGTCTGCACCCATTCCCTCTAAGTCACCCCTATATATTTTGTAACCCCCTACGGTCCAAACACATGATCAGGTAGGTCCTTCAGACATCACAGATGATCAATAAGGTAGTTCTCCCTCCAAGCTAACCTCAATCCCTCCATCTGCAAGTGTAGGCAATGTCCTGTTTTCTGTCCTGGGGATAGAATACAGAGGATCTGCAGGCCACTTCCATCAGGGCTTCTGTCATAGCTTCAGGGACATAAAGTCTCCTCTCAAATGTCTTTCTTCCAGGTAAAACAATTCTGGTCCCTTCCATTGGCTTTCCAAATGACTATATTTATTATCAAGTAACTCCAAATGCTTGCCGCAAGATTGCACTAGAACCCAGCACACTGTAGACTCACAAGAAATGTATCTTGGATGGATATTAAGTTGGTGGATTCATGCATGAATGAGAGTGGATAGATGGGCAGCAAGAAAAATGAAAAGAAAGGCGGTGTACATGGTGGTGGGTGACAGGTGAATGGATAGAGGGGTGGAGGTGGGTGAAGGAGGGGTGAACTGTGGGCAGATGTATGGGTAAATGGAGGTGGGTGACGAGGAGGATGGAGGAGATGATGGATGAAGGGATGGTCGGATGGATAATGGATGGATGGATGAATAGATAGATGGATAATGGGTGATGGCTTAGATACAATGCTGGATGGATGAATAATCTCAGCCAGCATCTCACCTTTCCCCCATCTCTCCCAAGGATAGACCCCTGGCTTGGTTAACGGCACCCCGGTTATCCCTGACACCCAGGCGGGGAACCTGGTCACACCTCACTTCCTCCTCGTCTTCATCTCCCACAGCCAGCGAGCTGAGTCCTCGCGATGCTCTCCTTGGTGGCTTTTCCCTCTGGCCCCCTTCCTCATGACCTCGGTCAAGCTCCAACCCCACTTCTCTCCTGGACGATTTCGGCTCCCTTTGCTCCCCGCTTCCTTTCTCTTTCCTTCAAGTCAATCCTAAAACAGGGCCATCAGCATGGTCTTCCTAAAGCCGAGCTCCACTCAGCAACCTTCCGTCGCTCCCCCTTGCCCGCATTGCTCAGCCTGGAGGACCCCACTTCCGAACCCGGCTGCCCCTCCCCTTTCTGGGCCGCCCTCATTCTTTCCCTTTATGTACTCTGTGCTGTGCTCAAACCAGGCATCTCGCGTCCCCCCACATTCACTAAGCTTCCCCGCTTGCTCATGCTGCCCCCCCACCTGGAACGCATGCGCTCTCTGTCACCCCCAGCCGTGGGAATGCCATCCTAGACATCAACACACAGTTCAAATGCTGCCTCCCCAGTGAAGCTCTCCCCAATCCCTTCAACCAGATATAATCAACGCGCCACTTCATCAAGTCACATTTATTGAGCACCTACTATGTGCCCAACTGGCTAGAGGGCCCTGATGGTGGGAGAGGGAGGAAACAAGATGAGAAAGACACAATCTTTGCCTTCAAAGGGATAGCTTGCTACATAGGTGTGAATGAGCACACACGCGCACACGTACAGAATCTACAGAACTCCAAGGAACAGGGGCAAAGTGGTGTAACATGGGTAGTCGATACTTACAGAGTGTGACTGTGGGCCAGGCACTGTTCTAAGTGCTTTACTTCTACTCACTCATTTAATCCTTCTAACCTGTAAGATAGGTAGAGACGAGGAAACTGAGGCATGGGGTTCAGCATCTTACCTAAGGTCACTCCACAAGTAAGTGACCAAGCCAGGATGGGAACCCAGCAGTCTGTCCACAGGTCTGTGTTCTCAACACTATACAGTACGTGGTATAAACAGAATCGTGGGAGGGAGGGGACAGAGACATTCATCACAAGGCTCCTCCAGACTGCCCAGTCCCCTTCCCCTGCTTGCTGTAATCTCCTGACCCCGGCCCCTTTCGTTCAAGCCCAAGTAAGAGGCTCATTTGGGGGGGAGGGGAGGAAATGAAAATAGACTAAACTAGGGGCAAAGGACTCGCTCGGGGTGTTACTCAGTGTGCCGTTAGACACTGTAGCATCCTGGGCAAGTTCCCTTCTTCCCCTGGGCCTCTGTTCGCCATCAATCTACCTAGCTATATAAACATATCTATCGATGGTTGGGCCCATCAACCCCCAAAGGCCCTTTCAACTCTAAAATGCATAATCTCAACACAGCTGCTCTGATGATAGAAGACAGAGCTCATGGCCTCGGGGCCTGGCTGCACCTCCCAAGATCTCCCTGTTGTCTGTGAATATGTGATTTCAGCCCCAGGTTCCTGTGGGCCCCACTGTGAGCCCAGGCCTATGTCTGTCTGGTCGCCTGACTCTGTCGGGCTTGTCACTGCCCATCATCTTGTCTGCCCACTGACCTGAATCTATCTGCCTCTGTTATCCATCCATCAGTCTGCCATCCATCAGCCTGCCTGGGTCCATCCACCTTGCATCTCTCGCCTGCCTGGTGTCTGTCACTCTGCCCGTCACACAGTGTCCCCATCGCTGGTCCCCTACTTTGCAAGCACCATAGTGACAACAGAGAGACAAGGTAGGGCCTTCCCCTTTTTCAATTACAGAGAAGTCCAGTCTTAACACCAGAACCTGCTTTTCCAGGAGCCAAAACAATTCTCTGCCACCCAGCGTCCTCGCCCTTCCCCAGGGACCCCCAGTCTCCTCCCCACTGGGTCCAAGGGCTTCTACTTGAGGAATCTGGTCAGGGTCACAAGCCTCCTGCCAAAAACGTCCAAGTGGTCCCCGAGGAAATCATCGGACAACAGCGTGGAGATGTGTGTACAAGAATGTTCATCACAGAATTGTTTGTAATCGCAAAGGACTGGAAACAGCCCAAACGTCCAACAGTGGGGGCTGGTTAAATAAATTATGGTCCAGCCACACAATGGAAAGCCATGCAGCTCTTAAAAAATGATGATGTAGATGTATATTTATTGAAATGGCAAGACATTCACAATATATTATCGAGTGAAAAAAAGCAGGTTACAAAGGCATATATATAAAGCAAGATGCCATTTTTATTTTCAAAAAATCTGTCTTATGTCAAGAAGGATATGCACTGAAGTGGTAGCCAAGTGGTGGTGGGATTATGGCTAATTAAAAATGCTTTCATATATAAAAAGCCATACAGATATGCATATAAATTTACACACACACACACACACACACACACATGTAATCACTCTGGATTGAATGCTTCCTGTGAGCCCAGCGCCGCGCTAAGCCCTTCGTCTCTGTAACCTCACCTACTCTTTCCTGCAACCCTGCAAGGTGGGTTCATTGACACCACTTAACAGATGAGCAAACAGAGGCTCCCTGGCCTCGCAGGAGGCAGAGCAGGATTGCGGCTCTGACTCCCGAGCCCACGCGCTTCATCGGCAGGTTGTCACGTTTCTCATTTTGTTTATCTGTATCTTGCCTATTTTAAAAAATAACATATTTACTTGGGTGAAAAAGAAGTGACAGAAGTTAACCAGACAAGGGGAAAATGAGGCGGGCGAACTATATGCAGCAGCATGTCCTCCACCTCTGGGGTGTCTGGCAGCTTCTCAGCAGGTTTTCTCCATCAGCTCATCCATCCCCCCCGCTGGCCCCTCCACCGGCCCATGGGGACATCGGGCGAGGAGGGGTTGGGAAACCCGGGGGAGGCTGCGTGGCCCCAGGCCCCTGCTCGAGCCCGCACTGAATTCAGTGGGCCTTTGCCTTGTGCCACATGCTGGTCACTGGGGAGGCCAAAATGGAAAAACAACCCAGGGCCTGCCTTCAGGGTCCGCTCACCCAGGGCTGGGTTCCTCAGCCTCCTCACCATCAACAGTTTGGGCTGCATAATTCCTGGGCATCCCTGGCTGTTTAGCAGCATCCCTAGCCTCTACCCACTAGATGCCAGTAGCAACCTCCTCCACAGTTGTGACCACCAGAAATGTCTCTAGACATTGCCAGATGTCCCCTAGGGGACCAAATAATCGCCCCTCGTTGAGAACCAGGGATCCAGTGGATGACACAAGGCAGGCAGTAAAAAAAAAAAAAAAGCTAAACTAATTACTACGGGCTGAGTAGAGATGAGAGTCACGTGTGTCTGAATTGGCCCGAGAAGCCTTCCTGGGAAGCACCTGCCCTTGAAATTCACCAGTCCCTCAAGGTTCTTTTCATTCTACAGACTTATCCGGGGTGATCTCATCCATCCTGTGACTTCAGAGACCTGTTTCTCGCCTAGAACTCTCGGGGTGGGTCCAGTCACAGCATCTCACAGGCCTTCTGTCCACAGCCAGGCTCCCCCTCTGCTCCTCACACAACCCACAGCCTCCCAAGTCAGAGACAGACCCCCCTTGCCCCCACACACAGAATCTCCCAGCTCTGCCCATTCTATTCCAACCCTCTCAGGGCCTCCTCTTGGACCCCACTTTCCCCACCAACCCATTCTCCACCTGGCATCTGGGGGAAAAGTCTAAAGGCAATGGTACCATGTCCCTTCCCTGCCCCAAACCCACTGCTCTCGGGGTGAAGTCCAAGCTCCTTCTTGTAGCCTTCAAGACCCACAGGACTGGGCATCCACCCACCTCACTGGCCTGGTTTCCTGTAACTCCCACACCCACACCCCAGGTTCCGAGTGGCCCACTTCAGCCAACTGAACTTGGAGTTCCTCCAATATTCCCACTCACCTCCAGGTCTTGGTACCCTGAACCCCTTGGCCAGGAGCCTCCCTTTCCCTGCTCCCATCCTCCCTCCCCCCTTCATCCCCTAGAGAGCTGCTACGCAACCTGCAGGTCTCTGCTTATCACTTCCTCCTGGAAGTCTCTGCTGTGCCCCCTCCACTGGTTCTTATCATAGCTTCTGAGAACTGTTCAGCTGCTTCCTGGGAACACCAGGCTCCCGTCGGCTGGGATCCTGTCGACTCATTTAGCACAATGCTTAGCACACAGGAAGCACTTCATATGTATGTATAAATCTGTATTTTAAACTGGGTACCGAATGGATGGATGATCAGACAGACGGACGGAAGCGTGGGTCCTATTTGGGTTGGGTCTTGAATGCACTGAAAGCTCTCCAGGGGAAGGACATTCAGGTAGAAGGCAGGTGTGGCTGAACTCGGGAGTGCGGGGTTGGAGGCACAGTGGGAGATAGAGGAGGATGCAGACGGATTACAAGGACCTTGAATGTCACGGTGCGGAGTCTGGACTTAATTCAGTAGGCGATGGGGAGCCATGGAAGGGTTTTAATCAAGCAAGTGACATGATCCCACCTGCGTTAGAGAAAGATCACTCTGGCTGCAGCAAGATTGTGGAGGGGAGGGAATCAGAGGCTGGGAGGCCAGGGAGGAGGCTGCCACGGGCTCTAGGCACAGCCAGTGAGGCCTGAGCCCGAGGAGAAATCGTAGGAGGGACGGGAGGGAACAAAAGGTAGAGACTAGGGTGACATGAATCTGTGGGAATCTAGAACGTGTTCTTACTCCCAGCTGCATGCAGGAACTGGGAAGTCCCTCGAGGAAGCCTGAGGTCAGAGACAGATCCTGGTGGCCCTGACTCAACTCCACCCTCCTGCAGGGGTACAGGCAGCCAAAGCCATGTGCGAAACCAAATAGGAACAGTGCCTTCAGCCCCGTGGGAGCCAAGGGATGCCAATAACAGTAACCATACTGCTTCATTTATGGAGGGTCCGGTGTGCCAGGCACTATGCTAAGCGCCACACACGCTCACGCACATCTAATCCTCACAACCCAACGAAGCAGGTATTACTTTTTCCCTCCATTTCACAGAGGAGAAAACTGAAGCTCAGAGAGACAAAGTAACTTGCCCGAAGTCACACAGCCTTCAAGTCACAAACCCAGGCTGGTCTGAGCCCAGGACCGATGCTCTTAGCTACTCATCTTACACAAAGGAGGACGCTGGTGGCACATGGATGGCTGATGAGCAAACAGGAAGCTCTCAGCCTGAGCCCAGCGGCAGAGCGGGAAGAGCCTGCTGAGGGGGGCACAGAGGGGATGGAGGCGAGGAAGGGTCTTCCTCCTGGTCGCTGCACCCCATGTGTTCATGTCCCTTTGGACCTGAAGCTATCGGGCCCTGTCCTTCTGTGGAGGGGCGGTGTTCCCAGACCCAACTCGCCTCTTCAGACAAGGGTGTCCCTGCTATAAGAGAACTGGGCCAGGGAGTGAGCAGTGCGTACCTTTGTGGGAATTAAAGAAAGACATTCTTCTCTGGGGACATGTAGCCCCATGGGCCCGTGGCTGGTGAGTATATGAAGCCTTTTCTGCAGATTAGAAAAACCGCCCCTTCCTCCAGGAGGACACCGCTTGCCTTAGGGCACCTGGGAGAGGAGCCCAAGATGGATTTCAGCCCCTACTCTCCTCCCGCACTGAGTGCTCTTGGACAGTCAACAGCCTGCCCGACTGCACATGCCAGCCATGCCTCCAGCCCCCTGTCCTGGCCCCTGCTTCCTAGCAACCACTCTCCCCATCCTCAATGAGAAAAATGTCCCCTCTGACAGATGCAGAGCTCAGACCACTCCACAGACTTAAGTTTCTTGTTCGTCCTTGCTTCTGCCATGGGAGAAAAGACGAAATCCCATTATGCCCATTGCTCTGATGAAAAAATTGAGGTCAGAGCCTTTCCTGAATGGGGGGGGGGGGGGAGGGAGGATCTAGGCTTTCTCTAGAGGGGCCTGTATCAAAACACAAGGTTCCAGAGGGCAGAGGCCTCTAGTCAAGAGCTCCATCTTAAGGGCACTCTGAGGAATTCAGGGTGGAGAGTATGGCCACCCTCAGCTAGAACATGAGGCCTCTCTCCCTGAGCCTGGCCTGAGGCCTGGGTCTCCTCTCTGCCTGACAGGGGTGGATTCCCCTTCTTGTCCTCCTTCAGTTAGCTCTGGGGTGGGATGGGAAAGACCCCAGCCCTGAGACCCCAGCCCAAGCCTCCTCCTTAGGGTCTCCTCTTCCCCGGAAGGCACCTGACTCCATCCTCAGCTCCCACCCCCTCCCAGGCTGAGCGAGCTGGGCTGGCTGCTGCCCGAGTTATATAAACAGGAATCATTCTCTCTCGGAATACCTGAGGCTGCATTTCCGAATGGAGCTTCTTGATGGAAGAAAAAGGGGGAGGGAAAAAAAAGAACAGAGAGAGGAGAGGAGATTTAATTGGCTGACTCCGGTAGCCCATGTGGTAGATAACTAGCTGCTCCAAACTTTGCTAACTCTGGAGGAGACGGGCCCTCCTGGGGTCCCTGCCCAGCATCAGCCCAGTCCAGGCTAATGTGCGCACAGTCAGGAGTTGGGGAGGGGGTTCCTCATCTCCAGGAGCCAGCTGAGAGAGCCGCTCAGGAGGGCGGCGGCCTGTTGGCTGAGAGAGACGTGGCTGGCTTTGCAAAACACCTGGCTCCGAGGGGCATGAGACACCCCAGGAAGCAGTGTTTGGATGGCCTTCCCTTCCAGAGGAATCAAAGAGGAGTGTCCCAAACACCGGGAAAAGAAAGGAGTGGGGTGCAGTGGAGTGGAGAAATAGCTGGGGCAGGGAGGTGGGTAGGGAAGAGACAGCTGCCAAGGAGAGAAACTGAGGCAGGCAGGATAGAAGATGGGTAGAAGAGGAAATGGTCATAGATGGGCCAAAGGATGTCATTATGGGTATAGAGGCCATATTCCAAAAAGGGCTGTAGAATAGGGGTAATTAAGGGTGACAGAGTGGGCACTGACAGACAAATATAGGGGGAACTAATGAGGGACAGAAGGCATGATGGGTAGGGAGGTAGCGGTGATGCTGAGACTCGTGTGGGAAGATTGAAATCCAGAACACCCTCCCCCACACACACCTGGAGGCCCACAGAGGGCTGGCAGCAGCCAAAGCCCCCGAATGAGCAGCTGCCTGTGCTGGGGGCACCTTGGCCAGCTGCAGGGACCCAGAGAGAGCTGGAATCAGACCCACGGAAACAGAGTTGGCTTGTCCAACCCCTGGTCAGGCCCCAGTGGCGGGTGAGAAGAGGAGGGTTCCCAGAAGCCCGAGGGTTGGAAGCCTTCGGTTGGCTCCAGGCGGCGGCTCCTCTACCCGCCACCAGGGGGTGCCCCTGCAGCTCGGGGAGACGAGCAGGGACTCCGGGTTAGCTCCTCCCGCTGCAGCCCCGCCTGCTCGTCTCCAAGCCGAAGAGGGAGAGGGGAGGTCAAGTCCGGAGGCGCGAGTGAGACCCGTCCGGACCTTGCCCCTCGCGCGGCGCCCACACTCAGCGCGCCCCACAATCCATGCCTCCCCTTCAGTGCCCCGTCCCTGGAGGGTCGGTCCCAAGTGGCGCTTTCTTTGGACGTGAGACTGTCCGGCCCTGTCCTTCCGTGGAGGGGCAGTGTTCCCGCAGCCAGGTCCTAGGGAAGCGGGCAGCGCTGCCCCTCGCTCACCACCCGTCCACCGGCCGGCCCGACGGCCCTAGGGCAGCGGGGTCCTCGCAGGCCAGCTCCCCTCTTCCCCCCGAGGTGGCCGCAGCCGTGCGTGTCGGCGGGGCTGGAGTCGGCCTCTGGGTGCCCCCGGAATCGCACGACCTCGCACACACACACCCGCGCGCACACGCTCACGCCGTGCGGTATTTCCCGGCCCCGGACCCCGCCTCTGGGAGGGGCCCGGTAGCCCAGCCCGGGTAGCACGGAGAGGGGGGCGCCAGGTACGCTAGGGTCCCGGCCCCCGTGTCGAAACTGTGCGCCCCCTTCCCAGCCCCTTTCGGCGCGTGGGCTTGGCCCCCGGCGCTTTACCCCTCGGCCCGCGGGGATCCGGGAGGCTCGGGGCGCGCGACGAGCGGGGTGGGGGTGCGGGTGGGGGCTGCGGGCTCCGGGCCGAGAGGCGGCTCGGCTCCGCGCCGGGGAAAGTTTGGACGTGGGAAACTCCCTCCCCGCCCGCCCTGCCAAGAGGAGGGGTCGCGCGGGGCCGGGCACGGGCACCGGGCTCCCCCTGCGGCCGGAGGCTCGCCCCCCGCGCCGCCTGCCCGGCCGATCCCGCGGGCCAGGGGGCTCCCTCCGGCTGGGCAGCCTCTCCTTGGCAGTGACAGGCTGCCCCTGTCGCGGCACCCCGCGCTCTTACCTCGGGGAGCGGCCCAGGGCTCCCCCAGTCCTGCCGCCTTGGGGCGCTGCGTGGGGCGGGAGCCCGGCGCCGGCGGGCGGGCGAGTCCGGAGCCCGGCGGCCGCCCGAGGAGCCGGAGGGAGAGCGGGCGCGAGAGCGGGAGCCGCGGCGGCGTGTGCGCGCGTGTGTGAGCGAGAGAGCGCGAGAGAGCGAGGGAGGGTGCGTGTCTGACTAGGGGGGAAGTGTGCAAGGGACGGATCCCTTCCTTCCTCCCGCAGCCTCTGGTGGAGACTCGGAGAATGCAGCGCCCGCCGGGCAGGAGCACCGCGCAGAGCGGAGCCACAGGCGGCCGCGGGCCCCCGACCCTGCAGCGGGGGAGCCCCGGGCCCGCTCCCTGGCTCGCACCCCTCCCCCGCCGGGAGGGGCCAGCATCTCCAGCACACCGGGGGCCCAGTCCCAGGAAACCCTCGGGGCGGAGCCCCTCCTTCCTGCAACCCCAGACCGGTGCAAAGGGAGCGCCCCCAGGAGGGGGACCATCTCCCTCCCCCCTTGGCAGCTTCCCAGGAGACTCCAGTTTGAGACCCGACCCTTCTCCACCACCTGACTTTACTGCGTCTAAGGTCCCCCATCCCCCCCACTACTATGGGGGGCCCGGCTTCAGAAGAGGGGGGCACAGGCGACGGTGGGGGCAGGCTTCTCCAGTAGCCGTCCCTGACCAGCTGCCCAGAAAGCCCCCTGCACAGAACCCCCCCCCCACCCGCTGTTGTTTCAGAAGCAATCACTGAGGGGCACAGAGGCTGGGCATGTCTACAGAGAGCTTCGAGATCAGGTGTCCCCAAAATACAACCGTGTAGGCTTTTCATTTGAGAGGGGTGAGTTATTCTGGTCATCCCTGCAACCAACAAAGTAAGCAGGCAAAACAGCCCCATCCTAAACTTAGTGCCACCTTGGCCCACGGAGCCTTCCAACAAAGTGTCGTCATCATCGTCCCCCCACCCCCCCAAACACACCTTCCAGGCTGACCTTCCATTCTCTTTAAAACCCAGCTAGCCCATGCCTGGTCTCCTGTGCTGAGGCCCAGTGTCTTCTCTTGGCTGCCTGGCTTTCTCTTCAGTCCCATCTCTCTAGGAGGGGCCTCATTGAGAAGACCCCTGCCTCCTGGGCTCTCAGTAAGAAGTTTTTGATGGTGGGCTAGGACCAGTGACTTCCACAGACCCACCCTTTGTCTTGGGTTGGAGATCCCCTTAGGAGCCCCCCAGAGGGCTGTGAGGCAGTGGCTGAAGTCTAGCAGGAGACAGGACTGCCATTTACCTCTGTCCTCCGCTGTGACCGACCAGACACACGATGATGTATGATCCGTGCTGAAGTTCACAGCAAAGCGAGAGCAGGCCCCTGGACTCCTGGGGTTTCTCAGGACCCAGCCTCTACCTCACCATCCTGCTCCTTCTCCTTCTTCCGTCCCTGATTTCCCTCCCCATCCCCACGCCCTGGCCCTTCTCTCTTTCTCCCTGGTGATAACAATCTCCTCTCCTGCTGGCTGCCCCTCTGGCCCTCCCACTAAACTCCACCATGCTTTTATTTATTTTGAGATTTATTCTCCATGTGCCAGCCCGTTCCCTCCCCTAAGTCCTTCTCCCAGTTTATTCCCCTTCATTGATCTTCCCAGCCCAGCATTTGTATCACCCTCCTTCTCCCCGTCTCTCTCCTCCCCTCTCCTCTCTATTCTTAGCTTCCACTCTTTCATGCTTTCAGAGACCAGAGGCCGGTCCTTCCAGAGGCATCTCCTCACTTTCTGTTCTCTCCCTCCCCTCCAACTCACTTTTGCCATTTGCTCCAACTCCCCCTCCTTCCCACCTTCTCCCTCCAGGCCCTGGAGTGTGCTGCTTATCTTGGGTGTGGGACCTGCTTACCAGTCCACAGGTAGGTCCCGCCTAGGACGACGCTGTTGCTCTCACATTGGCATCCACACAGCAGGTGCTCCATAAATGTTTGTTCTGTTCACACACCTCTTCCCTTTGATCTCTCTTCTCCCCACAACTCTTTTTTAGATCTCTCGTTTTTTCCTCTCTCAACATCCCCTCTTCTCAGACTCACTTCCGTCATTATCTCTAATTCTCCCTTCCTCCAACAAACCTTCCCTGAGTGCCCACTCTGTGCCAGGCACCAGGGGAAGCTCTGAACACACACTGAGGTCACCGCCCGCCATGATCGAACACTGCCGTGTGCCACGATTTTGCTTTCAGGTCCTCACAACAATCAGATGCTGGCGTGAGCCCCCTGTTACACATGAGGAAAGGGAGGCATGGAAATGTCAAGATCGCGTGGCTGGCGAGTGGCGAGGTTGGCACATGGCACTTGGGCCTGACTTTGCACTCTGGTCTGGGAGAAGGTGAGGACTTCTGTGGCAGGGTGACAGGTGCAGAGGGGGCCGTGTTGTGTGACAGACAAGCACTGGGCAGAACTGGGCTGAGGGTGGCTTTGTCCCCACACAGGCAGCGTGACATTAGGCAGGCCACTTTCCTCAGGGTTGATGTGCAGTTCAAATGATATGATAATAACCATAATTAGCACTGAGCAAGCCCATGTCGTGTGAAAATCTGTGTTCAGTGTTTTACATGGATTATTTCATTTGATTCTCATAGCAACCGACTTACACATTTAAACATGGGGAAACTGAGGTACCAAAAAAAAACCCTATAAAATTGCCTAAGGTCACACAAGAAGTTTGTGGCAGAGCTGAGATTCAAACTGAGGCAGGCTGGGCCGGAACCTGACCACTGAGCGGCACTGGCCCGGCCAGTGCAGGTGCCCAGGAGAGGTCTGACCCTGGGCACACTTATACTCTAGCATGGGAGTGCACAGAGAAGGGGGCTCCACTCATCTGGGGCCTGGAACGGGACGAGGAAGCACTGGGGTGCGTGACTGGAATGATTCTGCAGAAGGGGCTTGTGACAGTCCCCCTTCACCTCCATCCGAAGGGCGTCCAGGCCCGCCCTGATGCACTGAGCATGTTCCTCCTTTGGAGTCGTCACCTGGGTCCGTGGGTGTTTCCCTTCCTCCAGCCTCCTTGGCACCACTGACATCTTGGGTCCGACAGTTCTTTGCTTGGAAGGGCTTCCTGTGCATTGGAGAGTGGCATCCCTGGCCTCTACCCACTAGATGCTAGCAGCACACACACCCAATTGTGACAACTGAAAGGGTGTCCAAGCGTTGCCAGATGTCCCCTCAGAGGCAAAATCACCGCCAGGGGAGAACCACGGCCCCACCTGACCGCCTTGACAGCGAGGTTGACAGCGAGGTCTGCTCCAGGGCACTGGAGACTTCAACAGGTTCAGCGAAGGGCAGGACCGGCTTCCCCCAGCTCCGGGCTCTCCGGGCTCTGCCTTCCTCCCTGCTCCTCTCTGCTTCTCCGGCTCACACTCTGCCTCACCAGCAGCCCCGTCTCTGCCTTTCTATCTCCTTGCTCATCTCTCCTCGCCTGTCTGCTGCCTTGTCCCCAGCGGTCTGCTTGTCTCGGCTCCCTCCACCTGGGTCTCTGTCCCTTCTCCTCATCAGTGTCTCTGGGTCTCTCTGACTGTCTCTCTGAGTGGCTGTCCCCTTAGTTTTCTCCTTCTGTGTCCTTCTAGTCTTCTCTCTGCTGTTCTCTGTCTTCATCTATTTCCTTCTCCACTTGTCTACCTTCCCATTCTCCCTGTCTCCCTGTCTGTCTTCTTATTTCTGTTCCTCCAGTCTCCCCATGCCTGTCCTACTGGGGCTCTCTCTACCCCATCCTGCCCTCCCTCTCCTGCTCCCTCCCTCCCCTTCTCATGCTACCTTCGGCTCCCCACATTCCTTTCTCCCTCTTTCCTTCCCTCCGTCATCCTCCCTTCCTCCCTCCCTCCTGCTTCCTCTCTCCTCCTCCCCCTCCCCTCCTCTATTCTCCTCCCTCTATTTGTCCCTCCCCCTCCCCCTCTCCCTCCCTCCCCTCTCCCGCTTTGTCTGTGGGAGCTGGAAGTTAAAAGCTTTTCCGAACTTGCTCTCCAGTCGCCGTTCCTGGGCTTTCATCTCGCCAGCACATTTGTAAAACTGCGCAGACTGAAGGGCCATGACATGAACAACCAAAGAAATGTCAGCGCGGGGACTGGGCCGCCAGCACACTGGGGGGGGGGGGGCGGTCAGGTTGCACCCCAGCCCCTCCCAGGAAGGGACCAGGGGCAGAGATGGGGATGGAAGGCCCCCCGCAAGGGGCTCCCAGTGCCCTGCACCTCTGGGAACTGTGGCTTCCTACACCCTGATACCTCTAGCACAGGGGTGTGGTGGGCGCCCCCTGGGGGAGGGGAGGCTGCCCAGCCCCGGAGAGTTCCCACGGCCCCCAGAAGAGGGGGCAGAGGGAGGGGAGCAGCCAGCCTTCAGGGAGCCACACACTCCCAGAGCCTGCTGCTTCCTTAAACACATTGTGTTCATCCTGGAGCCAGACCATCTGGGTTCAAATCCCATCACCCATTTACCAGCTCTGTCATCCTGGGCGAGTGACTTTACCTCTCCCTGTCTCAGTTTCCTAAAAAAAACTGGGGTGATGATAACGGTGCCCACATCAAAGGGCTGGGTGAGGATTGGATGAGCAAATTCACGTAGGATGCTTCGAATAGGTGGCTACAGTAATTGTTACGAATAACAAGAACACAGAGTGGGATTATCAGCCCTGTGTTCCAGGGGGGACACCCAGATTTAAAAGGGGGAGAAGTGACTAGCCAGAGGACTCGGAACAAGTCGGGGACAGAACAGAGATTAAAGCCTGGGCCCCACCCTGGTAGGGTAGCTCAGTTGGTTAGAGTGTTGTCCGCATACACCAAGGCTGCAGATTTGATCCCCTGTCAGGACACATACAAGAATACCCAACGAATGCATAAATAAGTGGAACAACAAAATCAATGTTTCTCTCCCTACCCCCCAAAAAGCCTGGGTCCGTCTTTGATCTCCACCTTTCTCCTCAGGAAGTGGGCACAGGGATGGAACACAGTTAAGAGGGGTAAGGACCGAGTCTGTTTTGTTCACTGCTGTGTCACGCTGATGCAGCACATAGTACATGCTCAGTAAAAACTGGTTGAATTAACGAGTGAAGGAAGGAAGGAAAATGGCTGAAAAGGTGCCAAAGTTACAAAATTGAAAAGCTGCTTAGTTTGTAGGGGTGGGGGTTGGGGGGCTGAGCCGGAAGAAAGGAACCCAGAGCTTAGGGCCCTTCTGGGTCAAGGAGCACAAGTCCAGCATGGCCATCCAGTACCCAAGCCGAGGCAGCACCATGGACAGCAGACAGCCCCAGGGGAGGAGCCCAGTTTTACACCTGGAGCTGCTGGGCACCCAGCCTCCATCTCTGCCTGCACCCCACCCTCCTGACTGGATTCCTGGAACTTTAGTCTGGGCCCCAACCTTCTGCCTCCCATACACACTCTGCCCCTTTCTCTAGACCCAAGCCAGGGCAGTCCACTGGGAAGGATGTGCCTTCCCCTTGTTCCTGACCCTTCCCTGCAGACAGCCTCTGGAGCCCCAGGCCCCGCTATGCAGGCAGCCGCATGGAGATGGAAATGGGGCTCCCAGAGCATCCCTGAAGGCCCCTAAAGTCACAGCAAGAGTGGAACAGGCCCTGAGCAACCGGGACCATCCCTCCTGAACCCCGTTCCCTCAGATGGGACACAGTCCTGCCACACATAGCCCCCCACCCCCAACACTTTAAACACTCCACTCTCCCTGCATTATTCATCTGCCTCTTCCCAGGGCTGCTGCAGCGCCCAGCCCAGGTGCTGAGGAGGAAAAAGGGAGGAGGGCCCATTAAATTTAAACACCAGTGAGGATTGTCAGATGTGAGGTTCTATTCCTGGCCTGGAGAAGAGCAGCCAGCAGGAGGGGAAGGGGGGTCAGCAGGAGGCTGGGAGGGAGAGACCACCATGGGATGGGTGACATGCTGAGCACCAGCAGGGAAAGGCCTCCATGCTGGAGAACCTGGGCCTTCCCTCCCCCTCCCCCATGAGGAGGTGGACCTTACTCACCTGGTTCTGATAAGACAGGAGGGCCCATCTAAAAATAGCTTTTCTGCGCTTGTCCGGAAGTCCACCAATACTGCTTCAGCGAGAGGAGCAGAGCATCACCTCTCTGGCTCCCTTTCCCATCGCTTTCTTCTTGTCCCTTACACCCTGGTAACGCCAAGCACTTTCAGTTTTCTTGTCATACTGTGAGCTTTGATAACGCCATTCCTGCCCCTTGGATATCTCTGTCTTCCTTTCTCTTGCTGGAAAACTCCTATCTGTCCTTCAAAACCCAGCTTAAGTATCCCTCCACCAGATGGCATTAAGCTCTCCCACCTCTGCACTTCACTGGACCTTAAACACATGTCCCTTGTTGCTTCCCTCTTCCCGCCCTTGCCTGTCAGGCCCGACGGGGCCATCAAGGATCATAACACTTTAAGAAGTAGCAGAGCCCTGGTCGGTTTGGCTCAGCGGCTGGAGCGTCGGCCTGCAGTACAGAGAGACCCGGGTTCGGCTCCCGCTAAGGGCACGTACCTTGGTTGCAGTTTGTCCCCGGCCCTGGTTGGTCGTGCGGGTGGCAGCCACTCGATGTGTCCCTTCACGTCGATGTTTCTCTCTCTCTTTCTTCCTCTCTCTCCCTCCTGCTCTATCTGAACAAAAAATGGAAAAATGTCCTCGGGTGAGGATAAAAAAAAAAAAAAAAGAAGTAGCAGAGAGGAATTGGGGAGCAGGGTGGAAAAGGTGAAGGGATTTAGAAGTACAGATTGGTAGTTGCCAAATAGTCCCAGAGATGTAAAGTACAGCATTTTAGTCAATAATATTGTAATAACTACGCATGGTGATAGGTGGGTACTTGAAATAACCGGGATCATTTTGTAAAGTCGACGATTGTCTAACCACTCTGCTATACACCGGAAACAAACACGAAATGATATTGAATGTAAACTAGAATTGAAAATAAAATTTGATAAAAGGAGGAAAGCAGCAGAGACATTCCCCTGAGGTGTCTGAGGTCTCGTCTCAGCCCTGGCCCTGGCTCTGTGTTTTCGGATAAGTCCCTGGCCCTCTCTTGGCCTCGGATTTTGTGTTCTGTAGAATTCCGGAGAAGTGGCAGGGGGCAATTTCTCAGTAATCGAGGACCCTTCCAGTTATTAGAGCCCAGGAGTTCTCTGCTTCATGCGTATTTCTGCAAACCATTTTCTGCTCCTCTCCTACGTGGATGCTGTCTGGCCAGCACCTTTATTTGATACCTGAAGCAGCTGGAGCTGGCTCGAACTGGCCCATCAAAGCCAATTATTGGATTTTTCAGGAATTTTGCAAGCCAGTTTTTTAAGCCCTTGAAATTGGCTCCGTTGAGAGTATTTACACCATGAAAATTGGCAAACATTACAAATCAGGGCTCCCTCACTCCGTTTCCCAGAGCCAGTTTACCGCTGTCCGAATGTCCCCAGCGCCACCTCCAGGCCTTTGCTCCTGGGCCGTCCCCTGTTTGCGAGGCCCTGGCCCCTCTCCTGCTGTGGGCTATGTCCCACCCAGGTTTCAGGCCCCAGCTCCCACGTCGCCCACTGCAAGCGAGTGCTTCCGACTTCACTTGATAGTCTCCTCCTGCCACCTCGCTCCTCACTGAGTGCTCATTTTAGTGACAACACAGATCAGCTGGGGAAGGACACACACCTGGGAGCACACTGGTGTGAATGGACATCCTGTGCTCCTTCTTACAGGGCCTTCCCTGACCACCCGAGTAAAGTGATGCCCCACCCCCCACTCCACCACACGCTGGACATCACTCTCTGTCTTGTCCCCTGGTTGATTTCTCTTCTTAGCTCTCGATTACCTCCTGATGTTTACATGTACTTGTTAACTTGTCCAATGCCCATTCTGCCCTCTGGACTGGGAGTTCTGAGAGGGCAGGGATCTCACCTGCCTCAGTCACTGGCACGCCCTCATCTCTAGAACCGGGCCTGGCACATGGTAGATACTCGATCACTTCATTGAATAAATAATTGTGTGACCTTGGGCGAGTCATGCCACCTCCAAGTTTCAGTTTCCCCAACATCCTACCTGAAGAATTATTGTAAGGGGTCTAGTCCTGGCCTGAGTTGCCTCAGAGAAGAAGCCCAGCACCAGGATCCTAGTCCCCTCTCTGTCACCCCCAACTCCCCACACCTCAGTTCTGCCCATCTCTCAGGGGTCAGGTGAGCCGATGAGCTGTAGTGAGACATCATTTCAATCTTTGGGCCCCACGGGGCACATTCACCTTCCCCTCCCCACCTTATTCATTCAACAAGTATTTTTTGAGCATCTACTATGTGCCAGGCCCTGAGGATACAGCAGTGAAGGCGGGGCTAGCCCATGGACTTCCATTCCAGGTGGGAAGACAGTTAGTATGATGCAGTAGTAAAATAAATAGTGCATTAGGTGGTGATAGTGCTAAGGAGACATTTGAAGCAGGCAAGGAGCAGAGTTTCGAAGAGGGAATCCACGTTTGGGGAAGGGTCAGAAAAAGACCCCGGGGAGGCAGTCCTGTAAGGAAAAGGCCTTCAGGCGGCCAGACAGCAAGAGCCAGGGCCAGGGGCAGGGACGGGCAGGTGTGTTGAGGGAGAGCCAGGAGGGAGGCAGGTACGCGGGGAGCCCGATGAGCTGGAGGCTATAATGGGAGGACAGAGAGCAATGCTGGACTGATGGATGGGGCTGTCTCCCTCCCTCCCTCTCTGTTGGGCACAGGAGGCTCAAAAAGGGGCTCAAAAGGGGGCTGGAGGACTCCCTTTCCTCCTGCCCTCCCTCCTGGGCTTCTTCCGAGCAGGTGGGTGCCCAGGCTCGTGCATGTGCTCACAGCTTTGGGGTGGGTCATCTATCTCCCGTGCCACGACTTTCTGGAGCCGGGTACTTCCTCCCCACTCAGCCTGCTCCCCTGAGTGGCAGAGACAGGTGTGAGGAATTAGCTGTGGGGACTAATGCCGTGACAGGAGCCGGCACAAAGGAAGAGGACAGAGTGTAATGTTTATTACGTTTGAAGCAAAGCAAACACGCGGCCTATTTATGTATCTATAGAGAATTAATTGGCGAGCGGCAGCAAGAAGCAGATTATAAATTAGAATCATTTTCGCCAACTGAAACCCATTCATCTTGCTTCAGAATGGGCCTGTCACCTCCTCCTGACTAATTCCTTTTAAATTCATTGCTTTTTCTCACCGGCCCCCCACAGCTCTCACCTTGAGACCTGAACCCCACCAGATCGCACTTCCCTCCGGGAAAGGTCATGTTTAAGCTCTGTGCTTTTCGGGGTGCCCACTCTCTGCCCGCCCCAGACTCCTGGAGCCCATTTCCACCCCTGGTCCCTCCGGGGTCTGGCCTTACATTGCTCTCTCTCCTCCCCTGTGGCCAGAGCCTCCCCCAGCTTCTTCCCTGCTCCGGCTGGTCCTGAAAATCTGAGAATGTGCAGGAGGGGCCCCGGCTGGGCAGGTGGAAGTGGGCAGCTCGAGGCTGCTTCCTGGGGAGCCTGGAGGACTGGCCATGTCGGCCGCTTCAGCTCTGGCTCAGAGCAGGCAGCCTCAAGGGAATGTAAGAGGAGCCACCGTGCCGTCTCTGCGGCCCTGGCTGCAGCTTCTCACCTGGAGCCGTGGAGATGAAAGGCGAGCCAGGTGCCAGCGCTGCCAGGCCTGAGCGTGTGCCATGATTGCCCTGGGCTGTGGCCCAGCTCGCTCTTCGCTTCCTCTCACCCAGACCCCGACCTCTGAGCCGGAAGCTGCAGGGGGAGGCCTCCGCCCAGGCATTTGGGGGACGAGGAAACAGGCAGAATGTGCGTCTCCTGGGCCGGGACATGGTAGCTAAACATTAGGAGCCTAATAACGAAGAGTGTGAGTGCCGGAGTGAGCGCATCCTCGTGTGAATCCAGGCAGTGGCTCCCGACCGGAGGTGGGAAGTCACCCTGTCTCCCTGAGCCTGCTCCCTTGCCTGGAGAGTGGACACGAGGATAGCAGTAGCCGTTACCGTGACCCGGCGTTCGGCCGGGCTTGTCAAATGTTGTAAATACTTTCTTTTATTTTTTTTTCCTATTGATTTTAGAGAGAGAGGAAGGGAGAGGGAGATAGAAACATCGATGAGAAAGAACATCTGCTGGCTGCCTCCTGCAGGCCCCCCACTGGGGATCGGGCCCACAGCCTGGGCCTGTGCCCTGACTGGGAATCGAACTGGTGACTTCTTGGTGTAGGGGTCGATGCTCAACCACTGAGCCACACCAGCCAGACAAATGTTGTAAATGCTTTCACAGTGGTGGGGAAAGAGCCAATGCATCCAGTGCTCTTTCCTGTGACTACCCCAGTCCCCCTAGGGACACCTGCCATCCCTATGATCCAAAAGCTGAAGGTCGACCCCTCTGGGGGCCTCGAAGACCTGCTCCAGCACCATATTCTGACGGCCCCACACATGCTGTGCTGGGTGCTATACACCGTGCATTTCCACCCTGACTGCAGCCCGCAGATATTATGAGGATTAAATAAGATGCTGGGAATATAGTGCCTGAATTCCACTAGGAGCCCAGTAGATGTAGGTATTAGTCGCCATTATTAGTAATTCAGACCAGGACACTAAGCCTGGAATCCCGGTCTGTCCACCTTAGAAAAACAACAAAAACCAAAAACTTCCAGCCTCTGCCAGGAATCGCCCAGCCCATGCCAACTGCTAGCCTCCGAGAGTCACTGTGCTGACCCAACAGCCTGGCTGATCACTGTCCTACGGAACTACAGGACTTTGGCTTTGGGAATGCTAGGACTCAGGGACAGCCTGGGAACCCCTAGACTCAGGGCTGGGCACCAGGCTGACTGACCTCTGTGCCCCTCTCCTCCCCAGATGGACGGCAGTGGGGGCCACCAGGGGCCTATCACTGACACAGAGGGATAGACAGGGGCCCAGTGGCTAGCAGGGCCCCGTTCCACACGCGTGATGGTCCCTTGATCTTGTCAAAGGCTCTGGGAAAAAAAGTTTGAGATGTGAAAGAAAAAAAAGATTAGCTCCAAAACACAAAATGAAACAGCAAAATCGAAATTATTGAGTGTTTAACTATCTACACAGCATAGCATTGTGCCAACCAGTCAACTGCAATTCAGCTCACCTCTCCCACACTCACGCATAAAAGATGTGTGAGGCAGGGGTTGTGGTGTGGAGTGGGTCCCGGCTCTGCTCCCCACTCACTGTGTGACCTTGGGCAAGTTACTGTCACTCCCTGGGCCTCAGTTTCTTCATCTACCAAATGGGGAGAACCTTGGCCTAGCTCTTAGGATTATGCCAGATGGCCTGGCAAGCCCTCAAGCACTGGTGTCCTGCTGTGGGGACCCAGTGAGGGGAGGGGCTTGCCAGAGACTGGCTGGGGCAGACTTGACCTTCAACCTCTGGAGCCCTGCTCTGGCTGTCTCCCTTACACAGTGTCATGGACAAGGATGATATTCAAAATGTGTCATAGTCAGGAAGGGACTGGGAACTGGAGCAGGACCCTGGAAGCCCTTACTGGTCAGGTGTAACCCATTACTTGCTGGGTCCTGGGAGAAGCCAGGGGTTCTGGGAGGACCTGGGGTCAAGGAGATGAGCTGAGCCCGCAGGAGACTCGGGTGACAGAGAAGCAGCTACTTGCCCACCAGAGTGGAAGGGTGTCAACATTTTTACACCCAGAACAGCCCCACTGGTGCGTGCTGTCTCCATAGAGCCTGTGAGGACACTTGTGAGTGACGTGGAATTTAGAGACCGTTACTTATACACTGACCTTATGACTAGGAATCCTGTACTGGGTACGACTCCCAGGAAAATTCTCGGCATGTCCACAGGGACAAGTCTGGGGGTGCTCATCTCAACGTCGTCTGTGGTGAGGGGAGTTGGAGGTGACTGGGGTTGGAGGGGACGCACGTTGGAGCAACAGACAGCACAGACGTGGGTGGGTCTTTACAACGCGAACAGAGAGGAGCCAGAGAGGATGGGGAGCTGCAGTGTGATGCTGTCTACGGCACACCAGTGTGCATTTGGATGGCGCTTACAGGAGCCTCTGTATGTGCTGAAACTTCCAGCTGAAGACCCAAAAAAGTCAATGTTACTATATGTTAAATAAAACAAGACAAAAACCACCTTCAGAAGGCTCACAGTCTAGAAAGGGAGGCACACTTTAAAAAGTGCATTCATGCAAAATCATCCTCATTTGCAAAAACACATATAAACAAAAGAATGTCTTGTCCACTTGCCCCTCCAGGAGCTCCCAAGCTAATGCAGCGGACAGACTGGAAAAACCAAACCCTAATTCTACTATCATCAGAGCTGTGCGAACATACGAGGCAGTCTGGGACCCCAGAGGAGGGACCAGTTTACCCTGCCTGGGGGAACCCCGCAAAGCTGCGCCCGAAAGAAGATGGTATGTAATTTGAGTCTTCAACGCCCTGTAAGAGAACCTCAGGCCCAGTAGGAGGCCAGTCAGAGAGCAGGCGCTTTACCCAGGGAAGGAAGCTGGAAAGGTGGGATTTGGGGGGCCTTTCAGGTCTGGGCACTTCTTGCCTTATCAGCTCCTGGCGGCTGGCCCCCTACAGCCCAAGCTGGGGTTGCAGCTGAGAACTGTGTGGGCTCCAGCAAGGCTGCCCTCCTCCAGTCTGTGGGCCCCTGCTGGGTCCTGCCTCCTGCACTCTTCCCTTCCCCTCTCTTTTTAAGAAATATTTCCCCTTTATTGATTTTAGAGAGAGAGGAAGGGAGAGGGAGAGAGAGATCAATGAGAGAGAACATCCACTGGCCGCCTCCTGCATGCCCCCCCTGGGGATCGGGCCCACAACCTGGGCACAAGCCCTGACCGGGAATCAAACCGGCGACTCTTGGTGCCTGGGTCAATGCTCAACCACGGAGCCACACTGGCCAGGCCTCCCTTTCTCTTTCAACCCATCAGTCCTGCCCACTTTTACCTCCAAATCACTTATGGAATTTGCCTCCTCCTCTCCAACCCCAGCAGCACATGGCCTGAGCGCAATCTGGGCCAGCCGTCCCCTGGCCTGACCCGTCTCCCGGGTCTCTCCCCTGAAGCCCCCCTTCATCTTGCAGCCAGGGGGAGCTTCCTAAAGTCAGGTCTTCTCTGCTGCTCTCCTTGCACAGCTCCGCAGGACCCCAGCACAACATCCAGCCCTTCCGGTCTCCCTGCTGGTCCCTCACGGTTCCCCAACACTGCTTGCCCGTCAAGCACTTGAGTCTCGCCCTTGCTTACCTGTGTTCTCTGCTCATGATGCTCTGTCCTTTTGGGATTCCTTTCCACCGCCTACTTCCCCTAGCTAACTCCCAGGTGCCCCTTCAAGGCTCCCTCCAAGCCCACCTCCTCCTGGAAGCCTTTGCTGATTACCCAAGACCACCTGGCACGCATTCTCTGTGCTCCCAAATGCACCCTCTTCCAGCATGGCTCACACTGAATTAAACCGTCTCTTTACTTCTCTGTTGGAGCTTTTGTGGTTAAAACATGTGGGCTTCGGATCCAGGTTCCCTGAGTTCACAAATTTGTTCTGTCTCGTTGTGAGCGTGGACTCATTACTTGATCTTTCTGTGCCTTTGGTTTCTCATCTGTAAAATGGGGATAAAAAGAGTACCTATCAAAAAATCAAAACATGCCCTGGCCAGCTTGGCTCAGCGGTTAGAGCGTCGGCCTGTGGTCCAGAGAGAGCGGGGTTCAGTTCCCTCTAAGGGCATGTACCTCGGTTGCAGTTTGTCCCCGGCCCTGGTTGGGTCGTGCGGGAGGCAACCACTTGATGTGTCCCTTTCACATCAATGTTTCTCTCTCTCTCTCTCTCTCTCTCTCTCTCTCTCTCTCTCCCTCTCCCTCTCCCTCTCCCTCTCCCTCTCCCTCTCCCTCTCCCTCTCTCTCCCTCCCACTCTATCTGAACAAAAAATGGGAAAAATGTCCTCGGATGAGGATAAAAAAAAAAAATCAAAACACGAACTGCAAACTAAAAAAGTACATACCTCATGGGTTTATTGGAACCAATGAATGTACCTATGTTCTCAGCACAGAGCCTGGAACATAGTACATGCTCAATAAATGTTGACTGTTAGTATCCATCTCCCACACCAAGCTGTGAGTTCCTGGACATCAGGGCAGAGTTTGCTGTGTCTTTGGGAGCCCAGCACCTCCCCAGGGCCTGCCTACCGAGTGGTCATCTGCAGGAAACCCAGTTCCTGGTGTGCTAAGAGATTCCACACCAGTGCCCACCATCAGCCACTTCTGGCCCTGGGGCTCAGAACTGACTCTAGATCAGAGCCGATCCATGCTTTTCACTGCAGACTCTAAAGTTGCCTACAGTGGTAAAGAGGCCACCACTAGCCAGAGCTCTTTCCCTTCCTCCTGGCCTGGGCCCAACACCCCTGAATGATGGAGCAGATGAGGCAGATGAGGGTCCTCCATGGCAGGAGCCGTCCCTGGCCAGACCACCCTCGGTCTGGCAGGAGGAACTTTCCTGTTCCACACCCCACACCACCGCTCCCACCTGACTCCCCAGCATAGCAGCAGCTTTTCTTCAGCTGCCCCAACTGGGCTCTCTCCGGCCTGGGTGGTCCTTGGCCTTGGTAACAAAGGAGTTTTGCTTGGCAGTGTTACTAATTAGTAGCGAAAGACGATTAGTGTCATTAACAGGCTCAAAACATTTGCATTATGAGCTCCTTGCTGGCTGCCGGGGGCCCTGGACAGAGGTAGGGGTGGGAGCCTTGGAGAGAGCGGGCTTGGGAGGGAGAAGCCGAGACAGAGGAGGGAGGGACGGAGGGCACTGGCAAGAAAAAACGAAATTTAAAGTGGATGAATTATTTACTGCAGGAAACAATCCCGGACTCACTTACTCTCACTCGGAACATCCCAAACTGTAATCCGCGGCGTTTTTCACCTCTCCCTAGCGTGCTGAGTGATTTTCTTTATGACTGGATACCAGAGGCCGGGGTAATCTAGTAAGAGATTGGCTTAGTATTGATCATGTGTGTTTCCTGCGCTCCAGGCTCCCACCGGTTCTTAAGGCCGCCGTCCCTAGCTTGGGCCATACCCCCAGACTGGCCAGGGCGGGCTCAGGCCCGGGGGGGGATTCGGCTGGGCGCTCATCTCCCTGGAGAGCACGCGGAGCCACAGGGTGGGCCCCTTGTCCATAAATGATCTGGGTCGCCGCTGCCATTTTTGGTCTCGCCCCAGGACGGCCCTTCCATTTTGCCAAATGCTTTAGACGCGTTGTTACCGCCACAGGAACCCTCAGGTGGATATGATTGAGCCCCCTTTTCAGACAATAATAGCAGTCCTTTCTTTTTAAACATTTAAATAGCAGCTACTCTTTATTGACCTCCCCCTAGGTCCGAGGTACTGTGCTAATAACTTTCATTTATTATCTCATCATTTGCTCACAGTGACCCGTTTACCGAAACACTCAGAGAGGTTCCCTGGCTTGTCCGGAGTCACACAGCAAGTGGCGGAATCCGGCCCAGCCCCTGAGCTCCCTGCCAGCACCTGGCACACAGGCTCGGTCGCTCCAGTCGGGAGCCACGGAAGAGGCGTCCTTAAGATAAAGGATACAGAGCACGCGGTGGACGAGAGCAGGTGGCCAGTAGTACTTAGGTGCCCCTCCTGGGCACTTCCTGAGCGGGCAAAGTGTAACCCAAAGCACCAAGTGGCTAACAGGGCGGGCAGAAGCTGAGCATCTGGTTGCTCCTTCAGGGCCTGGGGCTTCTTCAGAGCAGGACACAGGGCGGCCAGCTGGTGGGGACAAGGCTCTCCAGCTGCAGGTGCTCGGCCCTGAGGGGAGGGACCTCGCGGAATCAAGGAGGAGGAGAGGGAGACTGGGAGATGAGGCCTTGGAGCAGAGAACTGAAAGTGCCGGGTGCGATCCGACCTCTGCAGCTGTCCTGGCCTCCACTCCCTCTCAGAGACCTGGGTTCCAGTCCTGACCGAGCTGGGTGACCTGCCTGCTCTTCTCTGGGCCTCTGACTTTCCGTCTGTAAAGTGGGGTCTTTGTCCTGAGTCGCTTAGGGCTCCTGAATTGACTTCCAGTTAATTAGGTCGGCAGCTGTCCTTCCAGACAGAGGTGGGGGCAGGGAAGATGGTCCCTCTGCACTCACCCCCACCCCACCTACATGAGCTGAGATCACACAGACAGGGGCGGGGCCAGGACCCCAGCCTAGGCCACCTCAGCCATGCTCCTCCTTGGTCTGCCCCATCCGAGCTGCAGAGGCAATCTGGCTTTAAGGCCATTTTGCTTGGGACTGAGGGACCACAGGCACAGGGCTGGGGGAGGGGGCAGGAAGCGGGTCCCACCATGGGGCCATTGCACTGGCTTTTGGCCACCGTCTTCTGCTATTGTAACTGTAAATAAGGCATCTGGGAGGGTTTCCAGCACTTTAACAAGCAGTAATGTGCGACCCACACTACAAATGGATCTTTTAATAATGAATAAGCATTTATTTAACAAGTAATAACAGTTTTACCACCCTCAGGAGCCCCAGAAGTTCAAAGCTCTGGCATTGACGCCTTAGACTGGCGTCACCTGCTCATACCTTTCCTCCGGTTTCTTGCTTTTATTTTTAAGTGAATGTTTGTCTTTCTCTTATTGATTGGTAAAAGCTCTTTGTATATTAAGGCTATTAACCCTTTACTTGCTATATGCCAATATTTTCTTTTAAGTCTGCACCTATCCTTCCCCCGCTTAGGTTGTATAAAAATTAAAACATTTTATGTAGTAAAATCTATTACTTTTTAAAAAAAGAATCTGGGAGGCTTCTGGGTTTTGAGAATTGCTTATAAGATTGGTGGGTTCTCTGGCTGTCCAGAGGAGGGAGAGTGCAGGGAATAAGACGGGGTGCTGCCTGAATTTGGATACTGACTCGTTTGCTGGCTGTGTGACCCTGGGCAAGTCACTTGACCTCTCTGAGGATCTGTTTCATCTTCTGTACAACTGGGACAAGACCTCCCAGAGACATCTTCCAGCTTGAATGAAAAATTGACCGAGGAGCAAGAAATGCACAGATGTCAAACCTCTTGCTGCATCTCCACTGCTGACTCGCGTGCCTTACACCATGAGCTGCTAAAAAATGTTTTGTGAGTGTCTCAGTTTGTGTTCCTGCAGAAGGAGACCCAAAGGAAAGGATCCAAGGGCAAGTCGTTTATGTGGGAGGTGCTCCCAGGAAGCGCCAGCAGTTGGGTAGGGAAGTGATGGGGGGGGAGACAGACATTGAGGGGTGCAATATTGAGCCCCTTACCACTGTGGGCAACTGGAGCTGAACTCCACCGGGGAATTCTGGGAGCCGGTGTAGAACTCCCATCTCAGGGTATCCGCCCCCAAAGGGTGAGTGGTTGAGTTGCTCCCTGGGCATGTCCATGTCTCTTCCAGCCTGTCGTCTGGGTGGAGAGTGGCCCGGGAGCCTCAGGGAAAGAGGTGCTGGAGCTGGCAGGTGTGCGAAGTGCCGAGGGCCCGGGCTAGGGCTCGGTCCCGCTCCTCGTCTGGAAGGGCAGGTGACGGCTGCTCCAGAGGGCTGGTCCCACGGGGTGAAGGGGAAAAGCCGGTGGCAGAAGGGGGTTAACAGGGCTTGCCTGGTTCTTCATTGCTCTCCGCTCTGGTCACTGCCTGAAATTGATAGCTGGTCCCAAAGGGCAGAAGTGTCACCTCTCTGTAAGATGAAATCTATGTCTCAGGCGGACGCAGACGACAGGAAGATTTATCAAGGCCCTGGCAAAATTAACATTTGGACAGGGGACACAGCAAGAGCAGCCTCCAGAGGGGGTCTCTTTGCATTTATTCAGGCTGGTTCCTGCCAGCAGCTGGGCTAGAAAGGGCGGCCAGGGTCAGCCATCCAGCTGGTCTCCTAGGGGAGGGATGCCCCGACGGACAGATGGGGACACATGGGGCAGAAGGAGACTGGAAGGAGAAACATCAACCTGGCCTGGCAGAGGGGCTGCTGGGAGACCCGGACTGAGTCCTGGCCCTGCCACTCACTTGTGGCAAGCTGGGCCTCCGTCTCCCCATCTGAAGGAAGAGGGCACTGCACTTGGGGCTGCCGGCGCCCACGGTCTCCGAGACTCTGGAGCAGGCTCTTTCCCGGGCGCCGCTCCAGCGGTCTGGGAGGCCGGTGCCGATTCGTCCAGGAAACATGACCAGCCCTGATTGAACACCTACTGTGTGTCAGGCACAGGCTACATGCTTTGTTTATAGCTCCTGTGATACTCCATCCGATCGCCCCAGTGGGGCCTTTGATCTCAGAGAAAGAATCACACAGCACGTTAGGGGCTGAGGAGAGATGTAAACCCAGGTCCCTGGTTTCGAGCCCCAAACCCCTTCCTCTGTAGCCACATTCTTGGCCCGGGTTGCAGGGCCTCCGTCGCTGGGACGTCTGAGTCCTGACTTCCCTCTTGCACAGCTGTTAAGAGCTCGGGTTTCTGAACTCAGACAGACTGGGGTTCAGATCCCAGCTCAGCCGTGTCTTCACCGTGAACCCCCATCCAAAGCACTGCCAGAGCCTCCGTCTCTCTGGCTGGAAAATGGGCCTGGTGCTAGGGTCGCTAGGGCACAGGCTCCAGTGGAGGTCGCCCCCCTCCCCCTCCCTGTGCTTCCATTCTGGACCTGCAGAGGTGTGGGATTTGCACCTGGGGTTTGTCTGGGGATGGGTTCGTGCTCAGGAGTGAGGCCCTCCATCCAGCTCAACATGTGTGGGACAAGGGGCCCCAGCAGGCCTAGAAGATGCTCGGGTTGTGACCTCAGGCAAGGGGGACAGCAGGGCTGACGGAGGACAGGCAGGTGTTGGGAGCATGGACCCCTGGCCCACCTCAGACACTTGCACGGAATGCACCGTCTGAAACCCAGCCTGTTACCCTGGACCCTGGGGTGGGAGGGAATGTGCTGGAGCATGGCGGGAATAACATAACCCTAAATCCTGAGTGGGGATGTCGGTGTCCCCATTTGAAAAATAGGCACAGAGAGCTCCCTGCGTCCTGGTCTATAAGGGTGTAACTGGGATTTTAAAATTGGACACTGGCCCTGGCCAGTTTGGCTCAGAGGTTAGAGCGTTGGCCCGCGGCCCAGAGAGACCCAGGTTCGGTTTCCGCTAAGGGCACGTACCTCGGTTGCAGTTTGTCCCCGGCCCCAGTTGGGGTAGTGTGGGTGGCAACCAGTAGATGTGTCTCTTTCACATCGATGTTTCTCTCTTTCCTCCCTCTCTTCCTCCTGCTCCATCTGAATATAAATGCAAAAGTGTCCTTGGGTGAGGATTAAAAATAAATAAATTTTAAAAATAAAATAAAATTGGGACATTGGGCACTTTGAGAGTCATTGTGGGGCCCTGCCAGTGTGACTCAGTGAACCGAGCATCGTCCCATAGACTGAGAGGTCCTGGTATGATTCCTGGTCAGGGCACATTCCTGGGTTTCGGGCTCAATCCCCAGTAGGGGGCGTGCAAGAGGCAGCCGATCAATGTTTCTCTCTCTCTCTCTCTCTCTAAAAAAATAAATTTAAAAACTTTTGAAAAAAGGAAGAGTCATTGTGGGTAGTATGTAGAGTCATTGTGGGTAGTAGGTAGGTGGTCCAGTTCCTGAATGCCCCTGTGCCTTGGTTTACTCACCTGTACAATGGAACATAATACTGCCTGTGCTGGGCTATTGCTGGGATCAGAGGAGAGGCGACATGTGTCACACCTAGAACAGTGCTGCGTATCCAGAAATGCTGGGTGAGTGACAGGTGTGTTGTTATTATTATTATTATTATTGTTATCATTGTCGTCATCGTGTCAGATGAGGGAATGTGGGTGTCCAGAGAGGGACAGAGGCTTGCTCAAGGCCACATGGCATTCAGGATTGTGCCCAGGGTCTGGTCTCCAAGACCACAGCCACCAACACTGAGCCCAGCCCAAGCCCCAGCATCTCCTCCGCAGTCAGGGCTGCCTCCGACCATCCCCCATCCCCACCTTGCCCAGGACTGAGAGGAGGCCCAGATCCAATTATCCTGGGAGCCAACTGTGGAGCATTGCCCCTTTAATGTAGCTGGAGAAGCTGCAGAGATAAATGGGAAATTAGAATTCTGCTGGGGTCTTCAGACCGGCCAGGGGCCCGCCCTGAGCTGGGCTGCAGCAGTGCTTCTGGGGCAGGCTGGCGGCCTGAGCTAATGGAGGGGCTGCCCTGGAGAGGTGCCGGTGAGGGTTCTGGTCCACGTCCAGCTTCCACCACCAGACCACCCACCCTCCCACGCCTTGTCCACTCCCTCGCTCCTCGCAGACGGAATTCACCTCTTCCCTCTTGCTTCCCCTCCCCTTCCGGCACCTGGAGGCAGGGTGTTTGGGGAGAGCTGAGAAGGGCATCATGACCCTCAGCCCCTGGTGCACCTCTTCCCCCATCCAAACCCGGGACCCTTCCCTCCTTGCCATGTCTGGACCTTGGGAGGAGCCGGGCCCTGGCCAGGACTGACTCGTGGGGTTGGGACCAGGCCTGGTGGGACCTCTCTAGTCATCCTCAAGAAAGAAGGGTCCACAACAGGAGGTCTTTCTGAGGGTCCCAGAGGGGTACATGAATGGGACTCCAGCAGCCCTCCTCCAGAGGGACCTGGGCTATCCCAGGAAGTCTCGCTCACTGGGGTCTCCGTCTCCTATGCCCCGGACCTGCTCTGCCGGTACCACAGGGGAGGAGTTGACCTAAGATTGGAGCCTGAACACCCCAGACCCAGCCCTTGGGAAGCAAGCAGGTGCCCCCTAGCATCCACCCAGCCCCGCCCCTGCCTCCCAACTCCCTCCCTCGGGGGACACATTTGCAGCTGGGAAAGTTAATCCATTACAGTTTAAAGGCTCTGTTCCTCGCTGGCAGTAAATTACCTGCTTTGCATTTTGCAGCAACAACTTAACGGTATTAATTTATTGTGCTCTGTCTTTAACAAACATCATTATCATATTGCCAGCCAGGATTATGCAAATGGGAGGGACAAGGGAGAAAGAGGCCGATTCTTGTCCCTAAAGTCACCTTGATTTATTAACTCTGGGGCCCTGTAATTGGCCAGGTCTGGGAGGCACAGGTGAGCAAGGTGGCCAGGAGAACCTAGAAGTTTGGGAAGAGTCTTGAGGCCGGCGGGGGGCTCTCTGGGAGGGAGGGGGCTAGGTTTAGAGGGACTTCCTCGTCATGTAACTTTGGACAAGTTCATTCCCTCCCTGGACTGGTTTCCCCACCTGTAAAATAGTGGTTTGATTAAGAGGTCTCTGGAGCTGATAATATGTGAACTTGAGATTCAACAAGACGTTATAAATGATCTAAAAGAAGGTATATGTGTGCGCGTGCATGTGTGTGTGCATGTGTGTGCGTGCGCATGCATGTGTGTGTGTTTGAGGAGAGTGGGCGGAGTGGAAAAGGTTTGAGTCATGACATGGTCCTCCCCTGGGTCCCCTGGCTCCTGTGACTGACTTCCATCCCAGGCTAGTGATAAGCGGGAAGTGGGGTAGGGGCGAGGGGCCACTGCCCGGTTAGGGGCCAGGTGCCAGTTCCTGAGAGTCCTAGGCTTTCAGGCTGTCCACGGAGATGCTGGCTTGGGAAGGGGAGCCAGGACCAGCTCCGGGAGGCAGCAGCATTTACCTTCTCATTGTCATCAGGCCTGGGGGCTGGGCTTCACCAGGAGCCACAACCTCCTGCTGACTCCTGCAACCCCTCTTGAGCTTCCTGGGCAAGGAGCCCCATGCCTGAGGGGGAGCTGGAGGCAGGTGGGCCCAAGCTTCCCTCTGCTCACCTCATCCCTGCTCTGCCCACCCCTGCTGGGGCTGGCCACTGCGAGAGCTGCCTGCTTACACAGCTGGCTGCCCCTGGCCACCCACAGCCCAGGCCCCACCACCTGCAGCCTGGCTCTGCCAGGAACTCACTGGGGCTGCTTCCAAGCACCCGTGGGCTCCAGCCCAGGGTTCTGCCCTGGCCATCAGGGCCCTGCCCCGGCCCGGCAGAGGCGCCAAGGTGGGGACTGGAGAAAGGCCAGCAGGGATGAGAAGGCACCAACCTGCCCAGCTGGGTGTAGGGGCAGGTAGGGGATGAGCAGGGAGGGGCATCCTCCTCTCTGCTGAAACCCCATGTCACCCAGATGTCTCCCACCCCTGCCACGTTTCTACCTCTGCTTCCTGGTCCCCCGAGCCTGGGTCTCTGCCCACCCCTTTCCTCTCCACCTGGCTTGTCTCCTGCATCTCGGTCTCTTGGTCTCTCCCAACAGGGCTTTCAGGGAGGGGGTGGCAGCTGGGGAGGGAACGAGGAGCAGAGGGAAGGGGGTAGGGGAGGGCAGGCAGGAGGGTGGGAGGCAATTCAATTTCCAGACTTGGTCCTGGCAATTCAGGTCGCGCGGTGATAAGAAAGCCATTTCTGTGATGGGCTTCTAATCCACGCCCTCCTGCCTTTGCATACAGAGGCTCCCTCCTCCCTCTGCCCACCTCTTCCACCTGCCCCGCCCCTCCCGGGCTGACCCCGCTCTCGGGGTGGGCGAGGTGGGAAGGGCGGGCTGGGACCTCCCTGCTGTGAGAGCTCAGCAGAACAGCTGGCAGGGCCGCAGGGCGTGGGTGGTGGCGAGGGGGACTTGCTTTAGCAGGCGAGCTAATCTCATTCGGTTGCTGCAGCCTGCACCACCGGACTGCATGCTAAGTGGCGTGAGGCAGCAGCAGGACTCAGGACAGACCAGAGAGGGGACTGGCCTGAGAGCCCAGACACTGCCCGGACTTGGATGAGGAGCCACACTGGGCAGTGGCAGGGGGACAGTAAGGGGGACTGTGCATGCCGTGGGGTCAGAGGTTACTCCCTGGGGGGGCTGCTGGGAGATGGGAACACTGGGGTCACCAGCTCCCTTCTCCATTCCCTGTCCTGCCCACAGCTAACCCTCCTGTGGGGTCCCAGGGCGGGGTTGGTGGGGACTGCGAGTCCGGCCACGGGGCAGGGGACATCTGGAGAGTGACTGATACTGTCTTTGGAGGTAATTGGAGGGGGCTGGCTGTGGGTGCAGTGGAGCTGATGGGGGCATAAGGAAAGTGCTGGAACAGAGGAGAAGGGGCACTGGGGTGTGTGGGAGGGAGGCCTTGGGCCTCGGGGTTCTGCTCAGTCAGCCACTGCTCGGAGCCTCCAGGGCCTTGTTTGGAGGGAGGCCCGGTGAGGTCTGCAAAGGGCCCTGGCTGTTAAAAGATGACCAAGGCTACAACTCCTGGGAAATGGTCCGAAACCGCCTGTAGTTCAGAGGGGGAGGATGGAAGTGCCAGGGCTGTGGGCCTGGGTTGGTGCCAGGCCGGGAGTCAGGGTCTCCTGCGGCATCAACGCTCCTTCCCCGGCTGCCACCCCTCAGGGCTGCCAGCTCCTCTGCTCCCCGGGACAATCCTGGAGTCACGCAGGAAGCTTGGCCTTTGGCAGAGCTGCGGCTCCTACCTGGGGGGCTGCCTGTGTCACCGAGAGAGACAGAGCCGGTTAGGAACACACACCCTGACACTCACAAGCTGGGGGCCATTTGGGAGAGCTGTGACTCAGTTACCCCATGTGCACCCCAGGGGTTGCTGATGGAATGAGACGGTGTGTGTCCAGTGTCTGGCCCAGTGTCCCATGTAAAGGAAGCCGTTGTCATTTCTCAGCATCACACCCAGCACCGTGCTGGGCACCCAGAAGGTGCCCTGAAGTACTCAGAGCACCATCAGGCTCCCTTGGAGTCAGACGGGCCTTTAGAAGAGGGCTCTGCCCTTACTTGCTATGTGGCTGTGGGCAAATATCTTTACCTCTCTGAACCTCAGATTCTCCATCTGTGAATGGGAGCAAGAATACTCACCTTACAGAAATGTTTGGAGGAGCTAAATAGAAATATAAACATAAACATGAATAAGACAATAGAGAGACAGTGTCCAGTATGCAGTAGGTGTTCAAAATCCATTTGTTCCCTCTGTCGACGCCCCTTGTCTAACGAATACTCCGGGGATATACTGGGTCCGATGGCTCAAGGGCTTCCTCCAGACCCAGGACCAGAACAAAGGTCTCCTGACCCCTGCCAGGGGACAAGAGTGATGAGACCTCTGGCCCTCAGTTTGGCCACCTGTGAAAGGAGAGGGCTGGACTGATCTGTAGTTTACAGCTTGGCTCTGGGCTCTCAGTGGCCACTGTTGGTGTCATTGCCAAGCCCACGGGGCTCCAGGGTCGTCTTTACTAAGGCACCCAGCCCACCTCCCTTTTACTCACTGAGCGGCCATGGAAGACTTGATCTGAATGTGTCTCAGCTGCTTCGAAACCTCAGATACGTGTGAAGCCCCTGACTCCATGTTCAAGGATCCTGGCAGCTCAGCCCATGTGTGATGGGGACCCCTCCCTGCCCATGCAGACCCTCCTCATCCCTGCCCGACTGGGGTTGACTGGCCTGGCTGGCAGGGGTGAGCGAATGGGGAGAGGTGACCCCACCCATCCCTAACCAGCTGGAGTCTGAGCCTTGGATGCCAGCTCCATTGGCAGTTAAAGTCCCCCTGGTTGTCTAATTTAATCACAGCTGTGTGCACGGTGACTCTATAAATAATTTTTAGTGCGACATAACCATTATTTCACTAATTGCTTCATGCACACCCCTGGCCTGTGAGATAAATTAAAGTTTGCTGAGTCAGCACCTTTGGCCGATGCCTCTTGGGGGCTCGGGAAGAGCAGCCCAACAACTGGGCAGGTCCCCTGGCGCTCAGCTGGGACCCTGTGCGAGGTGGCGCTCACACGGGAGAGGATGGAAGGAGGGAGGACTGGGGAAATGAGCTACGGAGGGTTGCCCTGTGCAGTTGTACTTGGCCAAGGGGGCAGTGGGGGCTGAAGTCCAGCCCACGCGATGCTTCCTCAGTCCAGGTGCCCTGACTGGGGGTTTGTTGACCCAGGAGGAGGAGACACCTTTCTGCAATCTGCACAAAGGCCCTGATGGACTAGGGGACTCGAACTACACCCCCAGCAGGGTGTCAGCCTACCCCAGTCAGCGGGAAGCAAAGGTCGCCTCTCACGTTTATAGTTGCATGGAGACCAGGGCTCTAGGTCTGATGCTGAGTGACCTTGGGCAAGTCACTTCCCCTCCTCTGGGTTATAATGTTTTGACAGTGTCAAGTGCAAGTCACATCTACGGCTGGGCTTCGAACCCAAGCCACTGGGCTCTGGCACTGCGTCCTTTCCACTTGCCCCGGCCTATTCTGAAGTTAGGAGGTGTGGCTTGAAGCAAAGGTTTGCGGGGTCAAGCAGGCTTGGGGTGAAACAGGTGTCTTTTCTGCCTGACTTTCCGCA
The DNA here is from genome assembly GCF_014108415.1 of Molossus molossus. Classification (NCBI taxonomy): domain Eukaryota; kingdom Metazoa; phylum Chordata; class Mammalia; order Chiroptera; family Molossidae; genus Molossus; species Molossus molossus. The sequence goes on along the minus strand of NW_023425399.1, from coordinate 11,287,199 downwards.
GAGCCTGTGGCAAGTGCCAAAGTAGGGCGACCCTCAGAGCGGCAGGCAGGCTAGCTTTTCCTGAAAGCTGTTGGCCAGGGAAGCATTTATTTTAGGATCCTTGTGTGTGTGGGAACCCAGTGCCTACCTCTGGATCTATGAAGGACTGACTGGTCCCCAAGGGCAGGGAGCGCCTCTGTTTCTCGTCTGCTCGCTGCCCAAGGTGGGACAGGAGCCTGACTCTGAGCTCAGGGCACCCCGGGTTGGCGGCCCGGGAGCAGACACGGCCTTCCCGGGACCACTGCCCAGGGGAGAAGCCTGTGCCCTGAGCCCGCCAGGCTCCAAGTTCCTGGACAGCGGCGGCCTGCCCGGTCTGCGGTTGTTGCTGCATCTGCGGGGCTCAGGCGTCGGGTGAACGCACAGCCGAGCGCTGCTCTGGAGAGGACGCCTGGCTGCAGAGCCCACCCGAAATCCTGCCGCTGCGTGACCTCCGAGCAGATGGCTTCCGCGACTGTCCCATCCCTGAGCTCGTGTGTCCCGCTGTCCAGCGCGGACCAGAGTCAGTCCTGTCCCTGCGGGGCTGCAGTGAGGCTCCAGCGTAGTGATGGATGAGGACAAGGGCTTCCCAGCGCGTGAAACGCCGGCGAACGGGCGTTAGTACTGCCTCTCCTGCGCGGCTCGCTGCCCAGGGCCGGTGATGGAGCGGACCTGGGCCAGGCCCTCTCTTGGGGCCTCACCCTCGCTCCTCTCCAGCAATCCTCACGGCACCACGAGGAGGAGGCGCTACCCGTGCTTCGTGGACTTTCTAGAAAGCTGAGGTTCAGAGAGGTGCTGCAGCTTGCCCAGGGTCACACAGCTGGACTCGAACCCAGAGCTGCACCCCAGAGCTTGTTCTTTCCACCCTGGTCTTACTGGCTTCTGTGCTCCCGCCTCACCCTCCCACGTCCAGAGTGACGAAGTGGGTTGTGATTCGTGCCAGCCAGCAGTGGAGGGACCGTTGGCCCCGTTGGCCCGTCATCTGCTACATGTTGGCAGTGCCAGGGGCAGCCGTGCTTGAGTGCCCTCCACGCATGGATGAGCCAGCTGCTCTGGATCGTTTCGTTGTTCCCCACTGACTCCTCCAGCACCTCCCTTCCGATGTGTGTGTCTGTGACCCCTCCCCGCCTGCGGTTCAGGAGCGTGACCCGGAATTGGACGTGAGTCGGCCCGACTCGGAAAGTTTGCTCCTTCCCGGACTCTGAGGTTGCCGTGAAATCCATGGCCCTAAAGAGCCAGCTCCAGTCTGGGAGGGGTGACCCGTCTGCTCCTTGGCTTCAGGGTCTCACACACCAGGTCCCTCTGCAACAGCTGCCGGTGAGATGTCCCGAGGTGAGCCAGGAGCCTTGGGGCTCTCCGCCCCTTCCCAGCCCCGGGCCTGCCTCCCCAGCCCCGGGGGCCCTGCCCTGGCACCTGGCAACCATCGCTGCCCGGGAAATACCAAAGAACAACGATGGCAGCGCTTTGGGCCCGGCCTCTGCAAGGCTCCTGTTCTACACCCAGGGAGGCAGGAAGGAGGAGACAGGCCAGCAGGGAGTGAAATGGCTGCTGACATTCTCGACTGATGTGGTTTATGCCCGACTCCCTCAGAGTCACCTCCCTGTCACCCTACCTGTCAGCCTGGCTGCCCGGGGACAGTGACCTCCCAGGGTCACAGCCACACTCCTGAGGGTGGCATTTCAGGCCCTTCACGTGTAACTCCAGCCTCCCTGTCTCTCCAGCCTTATCTCTCGCTTGTTCATTTATTTTAAAAAAATGCGTATTGATCACTTATGTGCCTGGCAGTGTTCTAGGTACTGAAGAGACAGCAGAGAGCAGAGCAGATCAAATCTCTGCTCTCCTGGGAGAAGCTGACAGTGAGCAAGTTAACAAATAAATGTATAATGTCAGGCAAAGAAAGGGACTTCAAAAACAACAAAACAAAACAAAACAAAAAAAAAAACCAGAATCCCCCCAAGGGATTTACAGACAGAATCCAGGGAGTCACTGAAGTTAGAGGGAGTGGGGGGGCGGAAATTACGTTTTTATTTCATTAACCACTAACTGAAATGCAGCATCTCTCTCCAGTGATAAATGTCGGCCACACACCTTGGTCGTGTTAGCAGTGCCTGCGACTGTCGCCAGCGGAAATCAGACATTTCCCATCACGTTAGGGTTGTTGCAGGAGTTTCAGAATATCATTGACACTCATCATTGCTTCAAAAGTGTGGTAGTTTACAGACTTCTTCTGGGTCCTGTTATTTAATGCGTTAATAAAGGAGCTCGGAGTAAGTACTCTATCACACATTTGTTTTGCAAATATTTTGAAAAGTGTATTTCAATATAATTGATTTCCTTGGTAATTCTACATACTCTCTTCTAAGCATCTGGGGAGGGGGTCTCGGCTTCACCAGCGGCCCAGGAGGCTGCGCCCCGATGGGTTAAATCCTGGAGACAGTGATGGTGAGGGGGTTAGGGGGACGGTCAGGGAGCCTGTCTGGGGAAGTGACATTTGAGCAACCACCTGGCGGAGGGAAAGGAGCCTCTATGCGAAGGCTCTGGGTGAAATGCATCGTGGGCAGCGGGGACAGCACGTGTGAGGCTGCGGACCGGGAAGGAGCCAGAAGGCCAGTGTGGCTGGAGCACAGGGACCAATGTGGCGGAGGAGAAGGGGTTATGTCAAGTAAAGCCTTGCAGGCCTCGGTGGGGACTTGGGTCTCATTCTGAGTGAGCTGGAAGCCACTGTAGGGTGTTGAGCAGGCAGCCAGTCTTTCCGATTTATCCATCAGGGGTCCCTGTAAATGTTGGGCGCAGAGCGGGGCCCTGAGCGCTGGGTCAGAAGGGAGCAGGGAGACCGTACAAGGCTGCTGCTGTGATCCAGGTGAAGATGATGGCGGCCTGGACCAGGGCCGGAGGGGGAGAAGTGGTCCCACACTGGAGCCAACAGGACTCGGACGGGGTACAGATGCCGGGCGCGCCCTGAGCGATCACACCTCTGAGCCTTACATGTGCTCTTCCGAGGGTGCACCTTCCTGCCGCATCGATCCTCCGGCCCAGAACTCGCCTCTGATTCTCCACCATGTAGCAGAGGCTGCTGGTTGCCTACTCTTGATTCGGTTCCTCTTTCCTCCGTACTAATAGATCCCCAATATTATCTGGGAGAGTAATGTGCCCACCTTAAAAGCCAGGTATCCCCGTCCTCTTTGCATTTAGGTTGCCAGGGAGACATAATTAAAAGTCGCTGGGTGGGACTTCCAGGAACAGGCTTTCTATAGGAGGTTGACTCAACTTTTTGCCCCTCTTCTTCCTCTTTCTTCCTTCTTGGAACATGGGCATGATGAGTGAGGCTCCTCCCCCCAGCAGCTCTTTTGAGACCATGAAGAAAAGGTCAAGGGCATCACGGTGACCTCAACCCTGATATCCTTGGGGGCTGTACCTCTACTGGAACTTCTCATCATGAAAAAAAATAAAACCTTTATGGATTCAAGCCTTTGTAGTTGGGTCTCTGTTAGCAGCAGAATACAACTCTTACCTGATACAACCATAATCCAGCTGTTTATTGGTTGTCTCCATCTGAATAACACAGGCCCTTGAGATTCAACATGTCTAATGCTGGGTCTGCCATCTTTCTCTGAAGGAACTTCTTATTGGGGAACACAGACATCTGGGAGAAAAGAGAATTAACAGTACAAGAGCTATACCTATCCACCTACCCACCTGCTTATCCCTTCATCCATCCATCCATCTATCCATCCATCCACCCACCCACTCATTCACCCATCTATCCATCTATTCCCCCATTCATCATTCACCCAACCATCCATTCACCCATCTATCTACCCATCCACCCATCTATCTGACCACCATCCATCCATCCATCCATCCATCCATCCATCCACCTACCCACCCACTCATTCACCCATCTATCCATCTATCTTCATCCATTATTCATCCAATAATCCATTCACCCATCTATCTACCCATCCACCCTTCTATCCGACCACCACTCATCCATCCATCTGTCCACCATCTATCCATCCATCCATTCATCCAACCTGTTTGTTTGCACATCCATCTATTGTTTTATAAAGTATGTACTATGTGCTGGACCCTGTGCTAGACGCAGACGCTAGACATAGAAATAACATATTTGATACCCACTTGCTTCTATCTGAGCAGAATATCTCTGGAAGGATACATTGGAAGCTGGGAACCATGACTATCCCCGCAGAGGGAGACTGGGCACCAGAAGTCATGGGTATTTATTCCTTTTAAACCCTTTGAATTTTGTATTATGTGTATCTATTCACCGAACATTTTTTAAATTAAAAATATATGTACATCTCCTCTAGAGTTTCAAAATTTGCCTTGCTCCTGAAAGAATTTGGGGCAGCTTACAAGAATACACAGATGAATGGATGCAGCCTGCTGTTGGGGAGTTGACAGTCTCGTGGGGAAAGGGGATGAGTAAGCAACTCCAATACAGTGTCACACAGGGGCAGAGGGACACGGGATACCACTTGGCAAGGTCTCAAATGATGTTGGTGGTTGCACTCTGCCATGACTCCCAAGCAATGACCATGACCACCTTCATCTCACCCCTGGCTGGGCTTGAAAACAAAGATGCCCACCTCTAGACTATATGGAGACTTCCCCCGTCCTCCCCACCAAGTGCAGGCACTTCTGTGAGCTGACCCCTAAGTCACTGCGCCACACTATGGGCATATGCCCAAGTCAGGGATGGCTGGAAAAGCAGCCCAGGCCGGGGGGCGTGGGTCCTCCATGTGGGCATGTTGGCGGTGTGTTTATTCCGCATGAGCCCCGCTGGGCCTGCGGGGTGAATGTGCAGAGCACAGGAGGGAGCTTGTCTCTGGTGCCCGGTGTCCTGCACGCTGGGCTGGCCGTGAGGGCTCCCACCGCCTCAGGCTGGGCAGTGGGGCGCAGGGCTGAGGGGAAGCAGGACCGGGAATGCACAGCGGGCTGGAGGAGAGAGAGGACCAGCCGGGCTGCTTGGACAATGCAGCCCTTTGAAATGGAGCAAGAATAACTTTAAACAATAAGATGCTTCTCTCTCCCCCTTGGCTGTTGCCCAGGCAACACCAGAGTGCTCAACAACTGTTTAGTTTTTTAAGAAACCAAATCTCCCTTCCTTTGGTCAGCTACTGCCAGGAAGATGAAGAGGCAGCGGAGACGCCCCTCGCGGCCCATTGTGTGGGAACCTGGGTCAGCCGCCTGCAGCAGTGACATTTAAATCTGACGCTACATATTATATGTGAACCCGGAGCTGCACTCGCTCACGGGGGAGGCTTCAATCGCCCGCCCCAGACTCCTCGCCCGCGTGTGGCTCTGGCAATTTGGGAAGTTGGGGGTCGCAGCAAAGAGGCTGACCTCCACCTGCAAAGCATCTGGTGGCTAGTGTGGGTGTCTGAAGGTGCTCTGTCCCCAACCCTCCGCATCACCTGACCCAGGAGAGCCCTCCTCTGGGGTCGTTGCCTCCACCCATCCACCCCGGGGCAGCGTTCAACCCCCAGTGGCTCCCCGAAAATCCCTGGGACACCTGCAGCTCACCCAGTTTGCATTTCCCTGCTTGCCAGGCTGAGTGGAGCCCATTATCTCCGCGGGGCTCCAATAGCCCAGCCAGCAAGGTTTTTTGTTATCCCAGGGTTACACATAAAGCAACCAGAGGCAGAGTTCTGAAACAAGGCTGCTAGGCGCTTGGCACTTTCAAGCAGGATCCCTACGAGCTGCAAGGAGGTGGGTGTTGCCACGACCCCACTTTGTCAGGGTGGAAGCGAGGCTCCAGGATCAATGGGCGGGGAGGGGGTGTGGCAGGATTCGACCCCGGCCAGCCCTGTGCAGACTGGCATCTCCTCCCAGATGGCCTGGGTGAGGCTGTGTGACTTGGGGACAGAAGGCAGATCTTTCCTGGGTCCTGGGACCACACCAACGTGCTCTTCTGGAGAGGCGATCGACCCCTCACTTTGCCCTCATGGGGGGAAAGTGATGAGCTTTGACAAAAGAATGTATTGAACCCTCACTTTGCTTGTCTGTAAAATGGCAGCATGGTCGTAAAGACCCTAATTGCTGCCACTTAGGGAGAACTTCAGGCGGCGTTCAAGGACTTCTCAGGTGTCCCTTGGTTTAATCATCACGGTAACTGTGCACGGGGGTTACTGTCCTCTCCAGTTCCAGATGGGAAATGGAGCCCCGGGGAGTGGAGTCGCTGGCCCAAAGTCACACCAAAAATCAGAGCTCAGGAACACGAGCCAGAGGGACAGGTCCCGGCGCACAGTAGGTTCGAAGCAGGTGTTGGCTCTGGTGACCCAGGAAGATGAGGAGGGGATCCTGTCTTCTGGGAAACAAAACATGGGAGGAAGTTGTATTTACAAAGGCCAAGCCAGGTGAGAACAAGCCCCTTCTGCAGCTCAGCGGCAACACCAGGATGGGGAACTGGCTTCAGCCGCAACGAAGGCGGAGCTCGGACACCTCGACACCGGTGAAATGAGGAAGGCCATCGTGGGGGTGCGGGGCCGAGGCTCCAGGCAGAGTGCCTTAGCTCCGCTCCTGTCCCCTGGGCTGAAGGAGTGTGCCCCGCACCTGACACAGGTGCCCTGCCCTGTGTGGGACTCTCTGGAGGCTGTGCGGGTCCCCAGAGTGACAAGGAACAACACAAGCTGAAGACAGACTGCAGGGACAGCGTCTCCAGCTGACACCCTCCGCCCCGCCCCTCGGGCCCCCTTTCTCTCTCTCCCAGAAATCGAGCGATGTTCATCGTCCACTTCCCAGCTCCACCCTGAGGTCCCTGCCCCCTGCCCCCCATCTCGTTTAGCACTGCTAAGTGGCAAGCCCAGGGGTGCGGCGACTGCAGGGGCTGGGGTAATGAACTCCCATTGGCTTTCTCCACAAGATCACTGTCTTAATTTACGAGGCCTGAGTGAGTCTCATTTCCCCAGTGCGCGTTGAGTAATTAACTATTAATAAAAGCATTACTGAGCCAACCACGGGGGCATGTTTAATTCATGGGGCAGCCCTGCAACAGGATGGAGGCTCGGGCTCAGTGGGGGATTCCTCCCAGAGCAAAATATGGCTGGAGGGAGGCTGCCCCTGCCGCCCCGTGGCCCTGGCGGTGGGCCGCGTTTTATGGCCCCAACCGGAGGAGCCAGTCTCAGGAGGTGCGGAGACCACTGGCGTCCCAGCCAGGGAGGCTCCTGCTGCTCCTGGAGCTGTGAGGTGAGCGACCGTGGCACGTGGCCCAGCCTCCCCGAGCCTCTTCTCACCCGGAAAGTGGGGTGGTCATAAGGCCATCTGTCCAGGGGTGGGCTGCAGGAGTGAAGAAATCAAGGGTGGGAAAGGATACAGTGAATGACCCGATGCTCTTGTGTGGGGTTACCTTTGGGACCTCCCCACCCCCCAGAGGCAATTGTGTTGAGGGTGGGAGACACATGCTGGTTCGGAGCAACCTGGGAGAATAATTCCTATCAGGACACCTCCTGGGGGACCCTCCTCTTGCCCAGGTGAACTAACTCCTACATACAGTGCCCAGCACCTGCGCTCCGCCTGCCTGGGATGCTTCACCCTTCTGTCTGCTTGGCAGCTCCCACTCGGTCTTCAAGACTCAATTCAAAATGGTCAGCTCCTCCTGAAAAGTTTTGCTTTCCTGCCCCGGGCAGAATCGGCGGCTCCTTCGTCTCCCAATCATTCTTCTGTTATGACACCCATCCACCCACCACCCGCCCACCCATCATCCATCTATACTGAGCACCTATAGTGTACACCTCTGATCGTGTTGTTTTGAGGTTTGGGAAGTCTGGCTTTCCCTAGACCAACGGTTCTTAATCTTTCAGGGATCAAAGGCAGCCTTCCCCAGAAAAAAGGCACAAACATGCAGGTGCCCCTGGTCATCCTTGAAGCCAGGCATCGGTGGCCTGGGTATAGTGGAGGCCGTGCTGAGCTGTTCCGGTCTCACCTTGGGAGTGTAACGCCCATTGTCCAGCTGCCGCCAGTGGGCTGGAAGGTGGCCCTCAGCTGTTAGACCTCTTTGTCGATTCTCTTAATTGGTAGAAGACAGCCTCCCCCAAGGCCACACCTCCTCCCGGGGACAGGTCCAATTCCAGTGACAGATCAGTGTAGAAATGCAGAGGTCCGAACCTCTCATCCCACCTCTGGACAAATCGGAAGGGTCGTCTGGGTCCCGGGGCTCCCCGGGGCGTCCTGAGCCCTTTGTCGGGACTCAACGTCTCCCACTCCCGCACCTGCGTCCTTCTCCTCCCACCCACACGTGTTTTTCCCAAGACCATTTTCTAAGCAATGTCCTACACACTAATCTCCATCCCCGAGTCTGCCTCCCAGGGAACTGCTGGATTCAAAGGCCCTGCAGAAGTTCCTCGAGGACGACGGCAGCATCTTAATGACTCCTGTATCTCCAGCAGCTCTCCCTGGGCAGGGCCCATTGCAGATGCTCTAGAAAAATGTATTAAATGCATTTTACTGCGTTCCCCCCTGGCTCTCTCTTCTGTCCCTCTCTTGTCCCAGCAGGAGGGCTCTCCTCAGACATCCAGAAGGGACAGCCCCTCCAGCAGGATGCCAGCATAACCGGGCTGTGGGCCTGTTCCTGGGAAATGTACTAGTTGCCAACGAAACTGCAGATAACCATGGGAACGGAAGTCAAGCTAGTTGGTTACTACAAAGCAGGGGCGAGGGGGCCTGGCTAATGTCAGGGCTGTGTGGTCAGGGTGAAGGCTCAGGGGCTGGTGGGGAACAGCTTTTCCTTGCAGGACAAAATCACTCCGAAGTTAGGGTGGTCCCCAGGACCTGCAAAACCCCTTCAGTTCCCACTGTTGGGATTCCCTCCACTGCACCGGGCACTGTAGCACGAGGGACTTCATGCTTGCTCCTCCTGTCACACTGGCTTTGCCACCTGGGCAAGTTATGTCACATCCTGGTGGCTGACATTTACTAAGTGGTTATCACTTTGTGCCCAGCCTGTGCTGCTGCTCTGTAGACATTAGTCCATCTTCACAATAGCTTCATTAGGAGACGTGTGTTAAGATTCCTGCTTTCTAGACACGGAAACAGGCTCAGAGGGGATCAGCAACAAGCCCAAGACACACAGCTAATCACAGGGCACATAAACCCTGGTCTGGTGGAGTCCATGAGGTGTGATCTCGGCCACCACCATGCTTACCCTGCACAAGCTAGTTTCCACAGCTATGAAATGGGTACAGTCAACTCCTGCACTGGGGTGGAGGGGTTAAATAGCCTGTGTGAGAGACCTCGAGGGTGCCGTGACCAGTCGGTCCTGTTCTCCTGTTTCCCTGGTCCCCTGCCTCAACACTTCCCTGGGCTGGGAGGAAAGATGGCCCCATTTGTCATCTCTCCAAAGACAAAGGTCTCTAGCCCAAGCTCAGCACTCACTGGATGCTGTCAACCCAAAGGATGATCTGAGTCCCCACCCTCAGTCCTCTGCACATCGGGGACCCTGCTTAGTCCATCGACAGTCCACGATGCAGAAAAGCTGTGGCAAGTATCACAAAGACCATTCCCTTGGTTCCGTGAAACTCTACTCTCAAGCCGCTGGGATTTTCCTTTTTTTTTTCTTCTCAGCAGAATGGAGCAGAAACAGATGGAGGTGATGCCCTGAGCCCTTGCGCAGAGCAGGGGGCCGGAATGAAGATGAAGGCATTCCAGGCCCTGCCTGCCGTGGCAGGTTTCCCCACAGGCAAACTCCGGCTCGTCTCATCCCCACCACAACCTCAACCAGACAGCCTCATATATTGGGAGCAATAACCTTCCTTCCACGCAGGCTCCTGGGAGAGTCGGTGGGCATGTAAGCACTTAAAAACTCGAACCTGCAGGTCAGCCCGCATTCCCTCCTCCCTCCTCCGCAGAAGCCCTGGAGCTGTAGGCTTCGTGGGGACAGACACCACAGCCTTGGAGAGACAAGTCACATCCTCAGCTTCCTGAAACCTGTGCAAGCACCTGTTACCATGACAACGCTGCAGCCCTGAGATGCAATGGCTGCAGACAGCATGGGTGCTTCTAGGGCTCAAAGCCGAGGGTGAACAAGGTCTGGCCTGGGAGGCCAGGCGATTGGGCAGCAGGGAGGAGGGAAGGGGAGGGAGGCCTCCTCTAGGATCGGCGGGTAATTGCTGCTAAGTGAGGGGCTGTCATTGAACCTAACATGCAGGCAGCAAGGCCCCCGCTCTGCACCCTGTAATTACTGCACCAGAAAGCAGCTTTTGCTCCCTGTGCTGGAAGAGGGGGATGGTGTGGGGGGGCAGGCAGGAAGCTCTCAACCACCTGAGCCGGGGGCTCTGGCAGGCTTCCCGCAGCCCAAGCATCCTACATCCCAAGCTGCCTCAGGCTGAGGGGAGGAGGCTCAGCCCCTCCTTTTTGCTGGCTCTCCCCACATCATCTCTCGTGGAACATGAGCTTCCTTTAATCCTGGCCTCTGAGCTCCCAGGATCCAAGGGGAGCAGAGGTGCAGGAAGCAGATAAGGCGCCACCGCAGCGGGGTCCTCGGTGTCGGCCTCCACGTGCGGAAGAGATCTGTGCTGTGAAGCTGAACTCCTGAGCCCGGAGGCTCTGAGGACCCCAGGCTAGTCATGCCTCAGTTTCCCTGCTGCAAGACTGGGAGCGGGCCTCAACAATTCTTACAGTTTCTTCTATGGCAGGAGGTGGCAAACTGCAGCCAACAAGCCCAACCCTGTTTCTGTAAATACGGTCTCACTGGAACACAGCCAAGGCGTGTGCCGTCTGTCAGGCCATGTGGCCCCACACGGAGATGCCGACTGTGCCGCCTGTAGTCTACGGCCCACTCCTAACGCGTTAACGTTCCCGAGGCTTAGAAGTGAGCTTTCCTGGCTCTAGCCTGATCAGAACAATTCACAGCCAGCCCTGTCCAGGGGGTCCCCCGCGGACACCCAGTCCTCTTCCTAGGACCCCTGCCTGGATTTGGATTCGGGTGGTAGGTAGGCAGTTCCCAGAGTCACCTTGTGGTGCAATAGCGCCACCTGCTGTGAATGCCTAAAATCACTTTTGCTTGGGCAGCTGTGACCTCTGCCCCCAGCAGTCCCCCAGTCCCAGGGCAGCCGCTCGCAGGGACAGGACAGGCCTCAGGACCCAGGCACATGGGAGCGGGCTCTTGTCCTCCCCCATCATTCAATAAGGACTGCAGTCTAGAGGGCAGTGTGACTCGTCCAAGGTAGGTGATGGGAGCCGAGGCCCACAGACCCAGCAGCGTGTGTTCCAGGGACGCACACTGGGCACACAGACCTGGTGCTGGGAATCCCAGGTCGGCCACTCATTTAGGGTCTTGGATCCATGGTTGTTGAAAGGATTTTCAAAATGAACACTCTATAACATTTAAATTGTTTCCAATCTTCAGAACAACTCTGAGACAATTATTACCCCCATTTCACAGATGAAAACACTGTGGTACAGAGAGGTTAAGTAATTTGGTTAAGGTCACACAGCTAGTAAGTGACACAGTCAGGCTGTGCAAGCTTTTGGGTCCCCAGAGTATGGTACTCAGTGCATATGAATTTTTTCCCTGCCTGCAGGGGTGCTTGGGCCCCAAGAAAGGGTCCTGGGGCTCGATCAGGAGCACAGGTGATGGAGGTCGATCAGTCTGACCAGTCACCTGAAGGAGGCCCCAGGCAAAGAAAGGAGAGGGGCCAGGCCCGGACTGTCCCTCCCTGCCCCCCACCTCCAGGCAACACGAAGTGGCCAGTGCACCGAAAACCCTTTATTTCCAAACTATAAATAGATCTGCTCTTGGAGCAAAGAGCTGTCCCGGTGGGAAGTCCCCAGCCTCTCCATCTCCCTGTCTCAACTGCTCTACGCGCAGACCCAGTCCCCTTGGACACCTGATGCCTCTAAAATCATCTTGGCAACCAGAGCCTGGCCGAGCCGAGCGCAGCCCTCTTCGTCCCCGACTCCAGCACAGCCTGGGTCCGACTGGCCAGGTCCGACTGGCCCGGTGCTCATCGTCTGACCAGCTCTCTGACCCAGCCCACCACGTGGTCACGTGCTGCCCGAGGCCCAGCCCGGGGCACTCCTGGCCACTGCTCCCAGCTGCTGTGAGGAGCCACCTGGGTCCCGGAGCTGCCACTCAGTATGAAGCCGGGAGAGGCCTGCTTCCAAGCAGCTCTCCTGGCTGGTTGCCGCTATCCCTGGGCCACAAAGTACTCCTCCTCCTCCTCCTCCTCTTCCTCCTCCTCCGCAGCCTCACGATCATCTCCCTCCGGCTGTCTGCTCCGGAGCAGCAGCTCCAGGTCAGGGTGGGAGCCCAGCCCCTTCGAGGGCCTCGGGTTGCCGTCACCTGGGGATACAGACAGACCAGTTTCGGCCCAGTCAGCTTCCTGGTGTGCCTGAGGTGAGCGTGCACTGAGTCACCAGGCCCCCACCCCTCCTCAGAGATGACCCCCCCGGCTTCTCAGGAGTGGCGGTGGCAGAACCAGCGGGCACCCTGCCTAACTGGAGCAACAGCCACTGCAGAGGCGGCTGAACTGGGCAGAGTGGAACCCCCGGGGGAGCTGAGGGCCACCTGCCTCTTCCTGGCAGGGCTGGGTTGCGGGGACATCAGAGGAGCGGAGTCACAGGGAGAGTGTCATCAGAAAACAGGCTCCCCAAAGGGTCTCGAGTTACCTCTGGAGTGCAGGGCTTTGAGAGCGACGTGCAGGGATATTCCCGAGAGGCAGAGGGCAAAGCCCAGCCAGTTCAGGAGGCTGATCTGATCACCCAGCAGATGAGCTGCCAACAGCAGAGTGCAGACCTCCTGTGGGCGGAGAAGCAGGAAAGGACGTGATCAGCGGGATGAGTTGGCCGCTTTGCAAGGCCGGCCAAGGCACTGAGCACACCGCGGGAGAGCCGGGCTCCCCGAACTCCGCCGGAACGCCGGGAACTCCGCCGGAACGCCGCGCAGGCCGGCGCAGGCGAAGCGGAAGCTCCACGGGGAGGACAGGCCTGCCTGTATCGCTTCCCTCCCTGTGTCACTTGGGACGAAACAAAGGAGGTGCTTTCCACAGAACTGTCAGGATAAAAGGGACAAAGCAAACGCAGCCGTGTCCACAGGAGTGAAGGAGAGCCCCTCCCGGAAGGCACTCCCCGATGGGAGCCCTCCGCCGGGAGAACGCAGCGTCATACCGGGCTTCCAGGGACACTCACTGGTCCCAGGGTTCTTTGTGCACGGTGGCCGCAAGTGGCACCATGGCACGACATTCTGAGAACCACGGCTTAAGCCTTGTCATTTGGTTGCTACCAGAGACCCTTGGGGAGCCTCCATTTCTGCTTTTAGGCAGCACTGCTCCAGGGTCAGAGAGCAAACTCCCTCCGCGGCCCCGAGGAGGAAGGAGCAAGACCCGGTGGCGGAGGGAAGGGAGAGGCGACCAAAGGAGAGGCAGGCTCCGCAGGCACAGGGCTCTCGTAACTTAACTGTCCCAGGCTGTGCCCGTGGCAGGCACTGCTGATCAGTCACAGAACCTGCTACTGATGAGCCTGGACGGGGGCTTCTCAACCCGGCTCCAGGCTGCCGCCGATGACCAGAGCCGGCATTCCTGGTAGAATGTAGACGTGTCCCCAGCCTGGCGGAGTCGGACCTGGCTCTGCCTCCCCGCTCAGCCCCCGAGCTGTTTTCTTGGGCAGAGGCAGCTCTGCCTGTCTGACGCCCCCCACCCCCCGGGCTGCAGTGAGGGCGGCAGGGGCACAGACGGAGCCTGGCACCTAGCACCCTGATGTACTTCTGTCTGTCTCTGTACCGCTGGTGAGACACACCCTAGGGGCTCCTCTCTAAGACAGGACTGGGGTCACCCCCAGTCTGTACCTTGAAGATGCCGGCGATGGAGAGAGTGAGGCTGGAGGTTCTGGAAACCAGCAGGAACTCGGAGAAACCCAAGCCGAAGGCCAGAATCCCGCCAAGGAAGAGGCTCCCGAGCACCCGCAGGAGCAGCCCTGTGTCCTGGAAACGGAAGATTTTCTCAGATGTGGACAAATGGAGACCTGGAAGCAACAGGGGAGAGAGCGCGACCAGGTCCTGGGTGTGCCTGCCGGGCGGCCTCACCCTCCTGCCGCTGGGAGACCTGCCACTGTCGCAGGGCACACTTCCTAGGCACCTGCCGCCTGCCCGGGGCCCCGAGGACAGAGAGGGCGGAGATGGCCCGAGACCGGGAGACAGGTGGGGAGCGAGGAGGAGGGCGCGGGGTGGGGGCACTGCAGAGGGAATCCCCGTGAGCACTCTGCTCTCTCAGGTGGCATTTCCTCCCGCCCGCGGGGGAGGGGGTGGTTCCCCCGGCCTTGGAGCTGTGGTAACTAACGGGCCAGAGAGGTGAGGACTGTCGATGGAGTCCCTTGTTCTCAATCTCAGGCCACCTGCAAACAGGGACAAACTATGTCCTTAGCAGTCTGTGCCATTTTATTTTATTTTTTTATATTTTAGAGCGGGAGGGAGAGAAGGAGGAAGAGAGAGAGAGAGAGAGAGAGAGAGAGAGAGAAACATCAATGTGAGAGAGACACATCAAGTGGCTGCCACCTACACAACCGAGGCGAGGGACAAACTGCAACCGAGGCGCATGCCCTTAGCAGGAACCGAACCCGGGATTCTGGTCCGCGGGCCGACGCTCTAACCGCTGAGCCAGACCGGCCAGGGCATCTGCGCTGTTCTAATCCAGGCCTAACGAGAACAGAGTCGTGGGACGGGGCTGAGAACCCCCTTCTGAAGCAGTTCCCCCACTAATAAAGTGAACGGGCTGGGACTAGCCAGTGCTTCTCGAACAGATGGCATAATCTGATGAACAGTCTCAAACAACAAACACTGCACATAAATATTCGGCACAAGCCGCGGTCCCGTTCCTGAGACGCCCACACCGGCATCCCGCAGCTCCTGCGCTCAGACTCTCCCGGTCTGGCCCCGGGCCCTCTGCAGGAAAGGCCGGGACTACCAGCAGGATGTGAGGGGAGCCCAGACCAGGCACAAAGGACGCTCCTGGGCGGCGGCAGGCTGGCCGGGCTTTGAGGTCAGACACGCAGTGCCGGCTCCCCTCCGGCAAACAGCCCCCATGTAGGACGTGGGCTGGTGCTGGGCTCCGCAGCACCGCAGAGGCACGGGCAGACTGAAGGGAGTTCGGGGAGAGCAGCATAAGTAACGAAGGCGCTTGGGGGATTAATTTACCAGAAAAGATTAAAGGAGCTAAATCCATGCAGCTTTGCTAAGTGCCCACGACCAGGGCTTTCGGACGAGGGTTGCAGAGATGGGGCCGTGTAAACACCCAGGAAGGGAGAGTGTGGCATTCGCTACAAGGGGCATAACGAAGGAATGGGAAGAGATTTTTAAAGAGGAAGAAAAATGAGGCTAGCACAGAAGTTTCCTGGACAACGGGGCTGCAGAATAATGTTCTCAGCGACGCTTCGCTGCTTGGAACTTAATGGATGTAGGACAGAAATTTGTCATGACCCTGAGGACAGGGGGGACTCTGGGAGGCAGGATGAACAGACAGGGGACAGAGTAATCCCAAAGATCGGAGGACGGAGCGTGGGCTGCACCTCCCAGGCGAGAGGACTCGCCCCTTCTCTGGGAGATGCCAGTGGAGGGGAACCACTCACCTCCCCTGGCTCCCTGCACCCCAGCCCCCAACACACACCCCACTGCTCTGAATCAATTGCTCCTGATTCTCGGGACACCCGCCCCCATCAGCCTGTCCAGTCTCCTTCACTCCCACCCTCAGATCACTGTCTGGGAAGCCTTTCTGGCTGCCTTCCCGCCCCGCCCTGCTGAGACAGACCTGGGCCCTCCCCCGCCCAAGTCTGCAGAGCGCAGCGCAAGGTTAGGAGGGGCTCTGCAGCCAGCTCCTGGACCCAGCGCAGGCTCGGTCACGAGCCGTGGGCCCCAAGCAAGGTTATCTGCTTCTCTGCCTCGGTTTCCTTCACCTGCAAGACGGGGACATTGATAGCGCTGGCCCATGGGGTCTGGGAGAGCATGAAGAGCTGATCTACGTAAACGACGAGAACAGCGCCGGTGTAGCTTCGGGCTGAACACGCTCACTGCCATTACCGGCTGCCCCATTTCATGCACTTTTATTTTTTTAATCCTTACCTAAGGACATTTTTGCATGTGTTTTCAGATAGAGGAAGAGGGAGAAAGGGAGGAAGACAGAGAGAGAAACATCGACATGAGAGAGACACATCGAGTGGTCACCACCCACATGACCCCAACCGGGGCCGGGATGAACTGCAACCGAGGTAGGTGCCCTTAGTGGGAACCGAACCCGGGACTCTCTAGGTTTATCATGCTGGATTCTAGTGACTTGGTTTAAGTGTCTGTCCAGTCCCCCAACACTGCCAGGAGAGGGGCCACCCCTCGGACTTGTGTTTCGGCAGCTACCACAGCGCTGGGCTGAGAGCCGGGACTGGGGATCTGCTGTACCGAGGGGCCCCGAGGTGGACGGCCCAACCTACCTTCGAATATGGCGAAGAGAGGGAAGAGCCCGAGAAACATGAGCGGCTGCAGGTGGAACATGGTGTCGATGGGATTCTGGAGCCCTGCAGAATGGTGACACGGGTGAGCCAGCGGGCCTGGCCGGCCCGCCTCCACCCCGCCGGTGCGGGCCCCTCCTCACCGAGTTCCGCCTTCTGCAGGAGTATCTGGGTGAGGGTCCAGCGAATGCCGCCGATGAACGAGGCCCCCAGCACCAAGGCGAAGCCCTCCATGTTGAACTGTGTGGACTTGTAGGTGAACATGAAGAGGCCCCCCGCGATGAGGAGGACCACCAGGACCAGCGCCGCGCGCTATTGGGATGGGGAACAGGTGGCAACTCACTCGGGAGTCTCAGGGTCACCTACCGGGGTGGGGGTCAGCAGACACCTTGGCTATCCCCCCGTCCCCCACCCTGGGAGGTCCTGGCCAGCTTCTTCCCATGGATGTATGCAGGGCCGACACTCTGCCGGCATGTCCCCAACATCCCTACCTGCCCTAAAATACTGAAGGGCTTCCCTATGGCTGTCCTAGGCTCCAAGTGGCCTCCCTCCCTCCCCGGACCAGGACGTCAGGACATACGAGTACTGCCTCGCACCGCAGGGAGCCTCCGGCCCAGCCTGACCCGACCTGGCCCCCTGTCCCTGGTCACTGCCCCTGCTGGCCACACCACTTTCTAAAACTTTTCAGTAGCGCCCAGCCCTAGGTCCTTCCTCGGCGACGGGAGCTTCTGCACCTGGGCTGGGCTCGTCTCCTGTCACACAGTGACAGCCACTGCTCAGACCCCTCTTTATTCTCAGCACCTGTGGGGGTAGGAGGGGCAAAGGGATGCTGGGCCTCACCAGCTCCTCCAGCTTGAAGATCAGGGAGAAGATCAAGATGAAGAGGACGGCTGAGGATTTGGTCATTGTGTACCTGGAAGCGGAAATTACCACAATGCTGACTAGCGCTGGGGCCGCCACTCAGAAAGGAGCCCCAAGTACACTCAGTGGGGGGGGGGGGGGGATTCCTGCCTTCCCTGAGGGCGATGGCTCTGCTCAGGGCAGCAGGGCAACCTGGGCACAAAAGACCAAAAGAAGGTGGCCCGAGTCATCTGGGTTGACAAGTGAGTGGCCTTGAATTGAAAGAACGCTCTACGAGGCCTGTAACTGTCGCAGGGAGACAGGCTGCGGGGCTGACGCGGAGCTCACGGCCTGTGACTGCAGCCCAGGTGGGGACGAGGGAGCAGAGGAGAGAGCAGGAGGGCTGTGCTCTCCGAAGCACAGAACTGGAGATAAGAGGTCCTGTCAGGCCTCCCTCTGTGCCACTGTGTGCTCTGCACATCGTCACGCCCGTCCTCCCGAGCCGCGGCTGTGGGCATTCTGTCTGAGCGCTGGCTTCCCCAGGCTGCCTGGCAGGCGGGCACGGCATCCCCGTGCGCCCGGCTTAGGGAAGAGGCAGGTGAGCTTCTGCAGAGCCGCTGGGTGTCAGGGAAGAACTGAGAGGGGAGGGCTGGTTCCGGAGTGGGCGGTGGCGGCTTGTGGGTCAGGTGTGCAGACAGCGGGGGGACACAGAGCTGGAGCCGGGGAGGCGCAGGCCTGGCGGTACTCACAGTGAGACGGTGATGTAGAGGAAGCTCCAGTTGGACAAGCCCACGTCAAGTGCTGTAGCCAGTGCTGTGGAGACAAGGACAAGGGGCGCCCACCGGACATGCGGGGAGAAAGGGCAGGCAGCATGGGGGCACCAGTTATTAGAACACTTTTGTGAGGCACCCGAGTGCCCCCCACTTTGCCCTGCTCACCCTGGCTTTCTCTGGGGGCCTTCAGGCCTCCCTTTCTATCCAGCGACTAAAAGGTTAACTCCTGGCCAAGAAAAGGGGGGGGTCTGCTCCAGTGTTCAGGCTGCATCCACTTTGTTTGGCGGGGCCTGTGCTCCCACTTGTTGAATACTGTGCACCCCCCTGCTGGCAGGTAGCACTCTGACCCTCAAACCCTTCAGAGGCCCTGGCCCTCCAGGCCTGACCCGCCACCTCTCACCTCTCCCACTTCCTCTCCCCAGCGCCGAGCTCAGCATCCTGAGACACTCAGTTCCCTTGCAGACCTCTCGGGGCACAGAGCACCCTCCCTCCCAGGCGCCCTCCAGGTCTCCGCCAACGCAGCCCTTGCTCTGGGGAGCCCTCCCGGCCCAGCCTTGGCTGGTTCCCTTCCTCTGCTCACATCTCCGGGCCTGGGAACACAGTCAGTGCGCCCGCTCAAGGCCAAGGGCACTACCAGGCCACTGCTGCCTGGGGCCTTCTTGGGGTGAAGGGGAAGATGGGGTACATAAGGGGCGGAAATGGGGGTGGGTAGGGCAGGCAGAGGAGAAAACACGGGGTGGGGGTGGGGGTGGGGAGAGGGGCCTAAGCTTCAAGCCATGGAGGCTCCCCCTGTGTTCCTGGCCTATGGCTTCCCAAGCGACCCTCCTGCGGCGCCCCCCCAGGCACGCACCTGTGGGAGCCACTCTTCTGAGGTAGTCGGTCCAGCTGAGCACCACGCGGGCTCTGTGGCTGGAGCACTGGACCAGCGCCCGGGACAGGGCGGAGAACAGGAAGATCACGGCCAGGTGCAGCATGGTCATGAAGAGCGGGAAGTGGAAGCTCTGCAGGCCCGGAGCAGACGGGTCAGCCGGAGGGCTCGCCCCGCCCGCGCTCGCCCCGCCCACTCTCCCCCCTCCCACTCTCCCCCCTCCCACCGGCTGGGCCTGCCCCAGGGCTCTGCTGCTGTGTGCCGGGGCTTCACCCACACCAGCCCCAGAGCACGCGACACTCAGCCCCAAGTGGAGGCACGCAGACAGCAGGTGGAAGGACGGCACTCAGTCGAAGCGCGGGGCTGTCTCCACCCCTACAGCCCCTGGCGACCTGCTCCAGCCCTCCCCATGGCCCACACCCCGGTCAGAGCCAGAGCCGGCCAGGAGGCCTGTGCCAGTCATGGGAGGACTGAACTACTCTTCTACCCATTGGTCAACAGCTGCTGCTGAAGCCCCTCAAGTCTCCCCAGCTCATCCCTGTGCCCCCTGCCAATTTCCCCTCCATCCAAACATTTCAGGGGAATTCTGGCAGGGCTGGCTCTGGGACCCTGGGCCATCACTAGTGAGACTCATTGAAGCCCACGCCTTCCTACTGTTAAATACTGGGGATGCTGCAGCCCCAGGCACCTCCCTCGTCCCCACACACAGGCCCCAAGTCACCTTTGTGAGCCATTTGTTGTAGAAGGTGATGCCGATGGAGAAGCAGTAGTAGAGGAGGACCAGCCCCAGGGTCAACACCGCCTTCCACACAAAGGCCAGGTCGAGGGCCCACCTCCCCATCTGTGGGAGGGGCGCTCTCTAGCTGGGGTGGGGGTGCAGGCACCTCTCCAGAAGACAGGCTGCAGGGGGAGCCGCTGAACCTGGGCCACGACTTTCAACAGGAATGTCGCCTGGTTAGAGTTCTCTTCACCTCCATGGCTCAGGACGGTAAACGGAGCCCTAGGCGGAGTCCTCACCTCAGGGGCTGGTGGCCCGAGCCAACCCTCTCCATGGCTGACCGAATGCAGGGCTCACAGGTCCCCAGGTCTGAGGCTAGAAGGATGAGAAAGCAGCTCGGTGGCTTGGGCACAGTGAGGGCCCAACTCCGCCTGCACGGGCCTGGCCGGCAGGGAGCGCAGCAGAGCGGACGGACAGCAGGAAAGAGCCCAGCAGAGCAGACAGCTGGACAGCAGGAAGGAGCCCACACCCAGCTCAGGCGCTCAAGCAGAGCTCCCGGTCACATCCATTCTCTTGTCGCCTCAAGCTGTTCTCCATGAATTGCTACCAAAGTGACCTTTAGAAAACATAAATCTGATCATGTCAGACCTCTGCCTAAAGCCCTTCTGTGGCTTCCAGTGCTCCTAAGATGAAGATCAAAACCTTTAGGTGGAAAAGGCCCGACCGGGCCCCTGCCCACCTCTCTGGCTCAGCTGGGCCCTCGTCCCACCTGCGCCCCCACCCCCACCCCCCGCCTGAGGAGCCCAGGCTCTGCCCTCCTTCTGCTACTTCTCCAGCTGATCTACTCTCTCCAGCTCCAAGGCTATTTCCTCAGGACCCTCCCGCATGTGGTGGGGGCCCAGACAGGCTGCTCTCGCGGCTCCCCCACGATTCCTTCGATTCCTTCGGCGAACCTGTGCGGGGCGTGACTGAGTGACGTTGTGTCCCTCCACAAAGAGAGGGCCCACCGTGTCCACGCTGGCCTTACCCCTGGGACACTGGGCGTTCTCCCATGGTGACGACTCACTGCAGAAGGGAGGGCCTACCCTTTCCAGGGGACTCTGAGGTGTTAGAAACGGACCAGGAAGCCAACACCTACCTTGCCCTAGCCTCCCACCAGTCACAGACACGGAGCCTGCCTTAGGGGCTTGTCAAACTAAACCACTTCCTGGCTCCCCATCAACCAGCCAACCCCGGTGAGTGCCCAGAGCACGCAGACCCTGGGGAGACCAGGCAGACACCCCAGTCCAGCATTATCCCACCTGCTGCTTTATCTGTGTGTCCCTCCTCCCGCCCCTCCTGTGGTTCCCACCCTGCTGCAATGCCACCTCCCTGAAGCCCTCCAGGACCATCTGATCAGACATACCCCAGCGTCCCCTCCCCAGTCCTTTCTGAAGTGGTATTTACATTGCTGCTGTACTCTGGAACCTGGGTTATCACTTCTCCTCCCCCAAGGCAAACTGGGAGCTGGCACCAGCTCCTGTCCCCAAGGACACCCTAGGACTCTGGTTCTCTTCAGGGGAACTCTGGGAATCCATGGCGGTGTTTTGGGGGAATACTTCTATTTTTAGTGATTGGGGACTATGGGGTGGGGGGACAGTCCACACAACCGAGAACGGTTCTGCACCCTGCATGACTTGAGATTCCTGTAGGTAAAAGATCTGCTTATAATGACCTGAACCTAGAACCCAGCTGTTTCACAGGTAACACAGAGCAGTTTTTCCATGGTTCTCCCAGGTACTAAACTCCCCAAGGATACATTTACCACGTACACTGGGGAGAGACTGAACTGGTTTTGTTTTTTTGTTTGTTTGTTTTTTATCCTCAACCGAGGACATTTTTTTTTTTCATTTTTTGATCAGATAGAGTGGGAGGGAGAGAGAGGAAGAGAGAGAGAGAGAGAAACATCGACGTGAAAGGGACACATCGAGTGGCTGCCACCCGCACGACCAACCAGGGCCGGGGACAAACTGCAACCGAGATACATGCCCTTAGCGGGAACCGAACCCTGGTCTCTCTGGACCGAAGAAGGCTGACGCTTTAACCGCTGAGCCAAACTGGCCAGGGCTGGTTTTGTTTTGTTTCTAAATTTATTTTTTTTAATTCTCACCTGAGGATATTTTTCCATTTATCTTCAGAGAGAGTGGGAAGGGGAGGGAGGGAGAGGGAGAGGGAGAAGGAGAGGGAGAGGGGGAGACACATTGATTGGTTGCCTCCTGTACGACCTTGGCCAGGGCTGGGACTGAACCGAAACCAAGGTACATGCCCTTGACTGGAATCAAACCCAAGACTCTTCGATCCTCGGGCCAACACTAACCATTGAGCCAAATCAACCAGGGTGAGACTGAACTGTTTTTGATAAAAGGGTTCCATGCGCTCCCAGTTTGGAGAACCCCCATCTCCTACGGCCACCGTGTGCGTGAGTTTCGAGCGGCCACACGGCGCCCTGCAGCAGTCTGCACCGTGGCCCGAGTCCCCACTTCCACAGGAGCGGGGAAGGCAGGGGCTGCTTCATTGTAGCTTCTGGTACCCTGTGCCCAGGAGCTTACAGACTGAGCCACTGCATTGCCAGCTACTTTCCTTTCAGTTCTCTTTTACATTATGGATGGGGCAATTCCAATTTAGAAAATTATATGGCCCGGCCGGTATGGCTCAGTGGTTGAGCATCAACTCACATCAAGAGGTTGTCAGTTCGATTCCCGGTCAGAGCACATGCCCAGGTTGTGGGCCCAATCCCCAATGAAGATGTGCACAAGGTGGCCAGTCAATGTTCTCTCTCATCAATGTTTCTCTCTCTCTCTCCCTCCCTCCCTCTCTAAAAATCAATGAAGAAAAAAAAATTACATGTAGGCAGTTTTTTGAACCATAAGTTTCATTTTAAGATTGTAAGGGAGGAGAGGTTGTTAACAAAATACTTGTCATTAAAAAGAAGGTGTTGTCCTGGCCGGGTGGGTCAGTTGGTTGCAGTGTCATTCTGTGCACCGAAAGGTGGTGGGTTTGATTCCCAATCAGGGCACATGCCTGGGTTGTGGTTCGATCCCTGGTGGGAGTACATGTAAGAGGCAAGCCAACTGATGTTTCTCTCTCTCTTAAAAAAAAAAATCAGTGAGTCTGGTCAGTGTGGCTCAGTGGCTGAGCGTCAACCCACGCACCAAGAGCTTGCTGGTTCGATTCCTGGTCAGGGCACATGCCCAGGTTGTGGGCCTGATCCCCAGTGGGGGGCATGCAGGAGGCGGCCAATCGATGTTCTCTCTCATCGATGTTTCTACCTCTCTCTCCCTCTCTCTTCCTCTCTCTCTAAAAATCAATAAAGAAAAAAAATCAATGAAAAGCATATCCTCAGGTGAGGAAAAAAACATGGGTGTTGCATCCACGAGGTTGCGCACCACTATGCTATTCTGCTTAACGTGGGCCCCTTCCTTGAAATGCCTTCTTCTGTAAACTACATTCCCAGAGTGCGCCCCTGACCCCCAGGTCAAATGCAGGAAATCCAACTGCCTACTCGTCCTCTTCACCTGGATGTCCAACGCCAGGCGTCTCACCCAGCCTCTCCAGAACGGGTCCTGCTCTCCAGGAGTCCCCTAGCCCCATTCAAACCTGCTCCTGCCCCACCTCGGCCGTGGCCCCACCAGGCACCGCACCGCTGGGGCCAGAAACCCTGTTCTCATCCTCGACTCCTCTTTTCCCTCAGCCTACATTCAATCAACAAATACTCTCAGCTCTGCCTTCAAAAAATATCTCAAATATGATCACATTTCCTGACTTCCACCACTACCACCTGAGCCACTGTCCCCGCCCCGCCCAATATGATGCCTTAGTTTCCCATATGGTTCTTTCTGCTTCTCCCGGCACCCCCAGTCCGCATCCTGCCAACAGCTACACAGTGCGGTCCAACAGATCTCAAGGCCCAGATTCCCTCCTCTAGACGCGGGCTGCTCCACCTTGGCATTACTGATATTTGGAGCCAGATAGTGCCCTGTGGGGAGAAGGCCTGTCCTGTGCATTGTAGGATGTTTAGCAGTATTTCTGGTCTCTACCCACTAGATACCTGTAGCACCCCTGCCCCTCATCCCAAGTAATGACCAACAAGAATGTCTCCAGGCACTGCCAAATGTTACCTGGGGACAAACTGCTCCCTGTTGAGAAGGGCTGCTGACACCACCCAGGTGACCACAGGGCAAGCTGGCACTGAGAGATCTTTCTTCTAGCGGGCCCTCCCCAGGCTCCCAGCCACAGCTTCCAAGCCAGGGCAGTCTGACCCTTCTGTGGATCTGCTTCTCATACCTTCTGCCTTTGCTGCTGTTCCTGCTCCAACACTGCAGTGCCCTCTGCCCTCCACAGTTCAAATCCTGCCCCTCCTTCAAAGAGCCAGTCCAGGAACCCACCTCTGGGAAGTCCCCATGACTACCCCGCCCACAGGGAGCACCGTCTCAGTTACCAACACTCCTTCTCTTACTATCATTTAGGTCACCGAACCCCAAACACAATTATCAGACCTCAGCTAGTAGGGCTCTTAGAAATCACCTAGCCACTCACTCAACATGCATTTATGAAGCATACCTGTATACCTAGCACTGGAGATAGAGGCAGTAACCGATAAGGTCCTCACCCTTATTTTACGATAAGGGAAACCAGGCTTCAAGGAGCACCTGCTCTTTCGAATCTCATGTGCCCAGGAAAGGAACTGCCTCCTTGCCTCACCTTCCCCCGGGGCAGCGTAGCTCGGAGCCGCAGCCACGTCAGCGGGTGCGTGACCACACCACCCAGCTCCCCAGCTGGAACTGGGCAGCAGCTTAGTGCTCAGGAAGTGTGGGCGTGGAGAAAGACCTGGGATCAAACCCTGGCTCCTCTCCTTACCGCTTCGTGACCCTAAGGTACCTGACTTCTGCACTTCAGTTTCCCCACCTATGAAGGAGGATAACATCGCGAGCCTCCTGGGAGGGGAGCCAGGGGCATCAGGTACAGCACGTGATGCTGGCTCACTGTAGGGCCTCCTCCCCAGCCTGTCTGAACTGCTCCACTGAGTCACCACACCCTCCTCCTCATTGCCCTTCAAGGGCCAAGTGTCTAGCCTCACCAGCACCTTACACAACTGACCACTTCCTCCACCCAGACAAACCTCTTGGATGCCACACCACATTCTCCAGGGTTTCTTCTGCTTTTCTGGACTCTCTCTGCCAACCCAACCTGTAAAAACGGGGTGCCTGATGCTGGACCCTGGCTTCTCTTTTCTATCTCAATTCCCACCTTGTGGAATCGCATCCCATCGACCGACAGGCCAATGATTTCTCAATTCCTCACATCAGCCCTAACCTTTTCTACGCGCTCCGGGCTAGTGCAGCTAACTTGAGCTCCGCGAGACACCTAAACTCACAGTGCCCCAAGCTGATGTCTCGACTCATGTCCCCGCCGTCATTAGTAAATGCCAGCATAATATGTCTGGTTACTTAAGCCTATACCCCCAAATCGATGACGGACACTGTCCTTGACCACTCTTTCCCTCTTTCCTCAAATCCTGTCCTGTTCCACCTCCAATCTATTTCCTGATCAGCTACGCTCTTCACCTCTGCTCCTACATCACAGTCCAAGCCACAGCTCTCATTCACCTGCTGACTGCTTTCCCTCTGTTGTCCCTGCACTCCCAGGCCCCATCCTCCAGCCTGGAGAGACGCCGAAGCACAGAAAGCGGACCATCAGCCACAGAGACTCCCAAGGCCTCAGGATGGCCCTGCTGAAAGTCCTCCACCACCTGGACTTTGCGGTCAGCTGCAACCTCCTTCGCCCACCACGCCCCCAGCACCCAGCAGGCTGGCCCCTGGCGCTGGGTCAAACACCTCAAGCCCGAGAGTGTCCTTTGCACCTGCTGTTCCCTCTGCCTAGAACACTGATCCACACACCGTGTGGCTGAAGTCCCCTCGAGGGCCCCTCGTCATCCTCATAACCCCTCCTACCACCTGACGTTCCTTGTTTGCGGAGTTGACTGCCGCCCCTCCCTCCAGCCCACGCGGGATGCAGCCTCTCCGCGGGCAGAGCCGGGCAGGCGTGCCTCCCGTCGGTCGGGGTCCAGGCCCAGCTGGCCGCGGGGCTCAGGCAATGCCCAGGAGGGTGCGTGGAGGCCCGGGGCCCCTCCACGGGGGCAGGAGCCCAGGCGCCCCCCAGAGCCCGGCCGGGACCCGCTCCCCCGCCCTCCCCGCCCCGGGCGCGCGCGGAGGCCAGCGGCGCGCCCACTCACCTCGGCTGCGGGTGCTCCGGGCGCTCCGGGCCGGGATCCTCCTGCCGGAAGTGCGGGGCCGGCGCTGCGTGGTCGGGAGGAGCATTTCCGCCAGGAGCCGCCGGGGCGGGGCCGTCCGCCAGGGGGACGGGGCGGGGCCTCACCCACGGTCCGCCGAGGCCCCGCGCTGCGTGCGCTCCGGTGGGAGCCCCCGGCGCAGGTGCCGGGCACCCCTCGTGCGTGGGTGCTTGCTTCCCTGCGCTCCGCCGGGGCCCTGCTCTGGAGCCGCGGTGCCGGCAGAGCCCTGCGCGCCGGGCACCCGGAAAACAGTCACCTAGTGACTCCTGGTGAGCACATTGTTCACCTGATTCCAGCCCAGTGCTGGGCAACCCGGAAGGAACCAGAGATAAATCTCCTGGGTTTTTTCTTCTGGTTGCCCAAGCCGGCTGCGGAGTGCTATTACATTTTAAGATTTAGAAGACCCATGGAAGGCAGTAAATAATAAACATTTGTGGACCATTTTCTTGTGCCTGAAACTTTATAAGAATGATTTCCATTTCAATAGGTCGAGGAAGGGGAGAGAGAGGAAAGGAGAGAAGAAAAACTGTGGTTGTAAGTAGCCAAGGGACAGGATGCAGTGGTCCCCAAAATGCCAGCTAGGGAGTTGAGATATTATTCATCTTGCAGGGTGGATTGAAAGTGGCAGAGCCAGCAGACAGGGAGATCCATTCGGAGGCCAGGGCAGGCGGGGGTTGCAGACTGTGGCCCACTCTGGGGTTCTTTGTCACTCTCAGCCAACCCCCTCCCGGGCTCTCTGGCTCTAGGACTGACTGCAAACAAGGATCCTTGCAAGTGATTCAGCTGGGTTCCCTGGCTGCTCTGAACAGAGGGTTCAAGGCCAGAGCGTGAGCAGTTTATTTTGCAAACCACTGCTGCCCCCACCACCAGCAGCTGGCATTTCGGGCATTATTAGTTCATTCTGCACTTAACAATCACTCACAATGGCACCCCTGGCAGCCCAAGGTCTCGGCTTTGTTCGGGCCTCAAGGCCTGCGCTGCATGCGCTCCCCATGCCTGTTCAGAGCTGGTCCTTGCCCTTCTCTCTGAGGCAAGGTGGCCCTCATGCACGCCTCCCAGCCACCAAGGCCGAGGTTTGGAGCAACAGCCTAAAGCCCCAGCTGGAAGGCTGGGCACTAGGCATGGTGACACACAGGGTGAAGAACACGTCTGCTTTGTAACGTACAAGTACTCAGCTGTTCCCTGGCAGGAAGAACAGAGGACATGCTCACGGGTGTACAGTATGTCTTTCCCTGATGTACCCAGCAGGCCTGAGCAGAGAACACTTTGTCCTGATGTGACAATCTGTGAGCATCTTTACCCAGCAGGTGCGTGTGTGGTGGAGGCAGGGTGGTTGAAGAGGAGAAAGGAGTTCTTGGAAGGTGGCTGAGGACTCCAGCTTGAGCTCTCCCAAGTTTCCCAATGAAATGAAGGCTTGTCAAGGTGAAAGTTCCCTTGGGCAGGAAGCCAGTAACAGAGAAAGAGCTGTTAGCAGGAAGTAGCAACCACGGTTTGTACATGAAAGAGTATTTATTGAAAACATGTTACGGACAGGAAGCTCCTGGCTGCTCTCAGGTTACAATCTTGGCTCACAGCTGGAAGTATGTTTTTAATTTTTTTGCCTCCAATTTTATTTTCCCTCAAACATTCCATCCTAGGATAGGTAGATCTTATATAAATATATATACACGTCTGTATAAGTATGGCCTATAGTAAAGAAAATATATAGTACACTCTTCATTGGGTAGTACCTACCATGCCCGGCTACCAAAATTGAATGCCACCATGTTGACGTATCTCCAAGGAAAGAGGCTGTGCGTGTGGTTTACGAGTGCGGCAGCACCAGGGAGGCTGTTGGCACAGCTGTGGCCTCGGCCAGCTCCCTGAAATCATGGCCCATGTCAGGAACCACAGCACTGGATGGGGAGGAAAGGAAGGCAAACTTCCTGAGGTCTGGAAGGCCAAGGGAAAGCCAGCTGGAGGGGCTGTACGTCAGGCTGTGGGAGGTCTCTCCCGGAAGAAGGGAAAGGTCTAAGGGAGGCGAGGGGGATCTAGTGACCTCACCACAGTCTAGGCCCAGGCTCATCTGGGCTCTCCCTGCAGAGTTCCTTGAGACTAAGAGGGTGGGACTCAGCCTTCAGATCTCTGACTTGCCAGGATGAGACTGAGAGATTGCAGGGAGAAATTTCCATCTGCCCAGACAACTGTGGCTCCGGAGGCCGGAGATGTCAGGGCCAAACCTCAGCGGCAGCACGCTGGCCCTGTGTGCGGCCAGAGCGAGCCCTCAGGACGACGACAAAGCGAGGGCAAAGCCTCTGCTTGTATCTGACCCAGGCCGGGCCGCCAGAGGCCGTCTCTCCAAGGCTCTCACCGTGCCCAGCACGTCTGTCCCCTGCAGGCCGCCTTTGCTGGGCCAGCTCTTGCCCATGTGGGGAGCCAGCTGACCACCGGAAGGCAGGCTCAGAAGAAAAGGTGAGTGGCTGTTTTTAAATCCAGCTCCAGAAGCAGTTTCTCGGCCCGACCGGCAAGGGCATCTGCTGCTCATCCTCATGGCCTGAAGCCGGGCTCCACAGTGATGGGGAGGGCACAGCACCTGCCTCCATGACTCATAGTGGCGGGGACCGAGAGGAAGCTCTGGGTAGCCTGAGGTGGGCGGAGGAATGGCTAGCATTTACTGGCCACAATAGTCACTACAAATTCTGTACAAGCAAAAGACAAGGCACCAGACTGTGAGTGTTTCTCCTGGGCCCCAAATCCCTTCCTGGGTGCCGTCGTCTCTGGCTCTGGCTCAGCCGTAGTGATAGACAAAGTCGTAGCTGCTGGGCTCCTTGGGCACTGGTGGCGGGGCCTCCGGAATCTGGATGTTCTCCAGGTCCAGGAGCCGCAGCTTCATCTCCATGCTCAGCAGGGTGTCCAGGTCACTCTTGGTCAGCTCGCTGGACATGTCCTTCCCCAGAAGGGCGCTGAGGCCATCAATCCAGATGCAGTACTGGGGGAAGCAAGTTTCAAATCATCACACAGTGGCCCCTGGTCGGCAGGCAGTCCTGCCAAGGCCCCTCCTGTAGGACTCACTCTGGTCAGGTGGGTCTCAGCATACGCAAAACTGACTTGGGATAAGAGCAAAGGTAAGCTGGGAGCTGATCACTCACTTTCTCGAAAGACCTTTTGGTTTTTATAAAGGATTGACACTGAAACTCCCTAGGTAATAGTTTATGATTTTTAAAAATGCAGTTAAAGAATACAGCAAAACCAGACCTGAGAACTGGGGCATCAAGTACCTGAAATTGCCCCTGAAAAACGTAATGGGGAGGGGAGAACACAAATCAGGTGGAAAAAAGCAGAACACAAAAGAAACCAACACTGGGACCTCAATTTTATTTCAAGAAAAGTAAGCTAAAAACAAACAAAAACAAAAAATCACCCAGTCAATAAATGTTCAAGTGAAGCACTAGGGAAACTGAACTCGAGGGGCTCACACTAAGAGGGAATAACAGAATCCTCAGCCCTGCCTCCCTAGCCCTTTCTGTTCCATCTTCCATGCCTTTCTCGCCCGCTCCCCACACCCCACTCAGCTACTTCTTCACTTCCTCCCCACATCTCCGCTGGCAGCTCAGGCCCTGCCTTAGTGTCCCTTCCTCCAGAAGCCCCACCTCTGGTTTCCTCTGATGGCTCAGAGCTCACCAGACACTGTGGTCTCAATCGTAGTAACTCAGTAACACCTGGTGTCTTCCAGGGCTGCAGATGAAACAGCCACGTCAGTAGGGCCAGAGCCATCTGGCTTCAAAGCCCAGGCCCGGCCTACTGAGGGGGGATCTGTCAGGTTCACTGGGTAGGTGGCCACACAGAAACTGAAAAGAGGCAAAAAGTTATCCCTAGGTGGCCCTGTCCTGCGAATGACGGCCTACAGCTACTGCTAGAGAGTGACCTGAGGGCCCAGCTCAGGGGAAAGGGCCCTCGGTGGCTGATCCTCAGGGTCAAACAGCTTCCACGACAGCTGCGGCCTCCTGCCCTCAGGGCGACAGCACACTCCTGCCCACGCCTCCCCTCCAGCTGAAGAACCACAGCGGGCCCAACGATGCCGGGCAGTGCCACGGCTGCTCACCTCATACTTATTAGGTGCGATGAAGTTCAAGGTCTCATCGGGGTCATACAAGATGGAGAAAGCCAATTCCAACACCTCCTGGAGGGGAAAGGTTTCAGTTAGTTGGAGCAATGGACTGGCCTACCTGGGCTCTGCACTCCAAGATCTTGGCTGGAGTCCTAGCAAGTTGGCACCGTCACCAATTGTGCTGATTCAGATGTGAGGCCATCAAAGCCCCAGGGCATGTGCATGAGAGAGGTCAACTGATCAACATTCATTCACCCACTCCCCACCCAAATCACGCCTAGGAGAGGTGGAGATAACTTTCAAGATTGGAGAAAAGTTATTACTCAATACTCAGAAGCTTCAGGATGTCAGAGTCCATGACTGTGTATTACCTTAAATATGTATCTTGCTAATTAAACTGAAAGGTCTTAACAGTTTAAAACCACAACAATGAAAACAAATTGTGGCCTAAGATGGGACAGTGTGAGTATCAACAACACAACTGTGAGGGGTTGAAACAAATACAATTTGCTTAAGCCCCTGAGTCCATCATAATACCGAAAAACAAAACAAAACTGTCACTGTCGGATGACATGAGGGAACTGTGTTTTAAAAGCAGGTCACAACAGGAAAGAATCGAGCCTTCACCTTCCTTTCTCATACACTGTGCCACGGGGAACCAACCGTATGAACAGCAAGTTCCTCTTTGGAGAAGCAGTCCAGCTACTAAGCGAACAGGACAGGCTGCATTAGAATACCACTCGTTAGCGAGCCTTAATTTACTAGTGGAAGGAGGCAGTGGGCATCCAGGGTGCTGACATCACAGAAGGAGAGATGGCCACACAGTATGTGTCTCTTGATAGAACGTAAGACCGTCTAGGAAGCAGTCTTATAAAAAAAAAGTTGAACCTGAACTGGATCAAGACTCTAGATCCTGCTCCCCATTTACAGATCTGGGACAGAGGAGCAAGTTAAACTGCACCGTGGGGAGACAGTCAGCAAATTTCAGACTCTGGGAAATGACCAAACAAGCAACCTGGTTTCTTCAACTAATAAACTGCAAAGAGAAAAAAAAGCTGGCAGGGGAACTTATGAACTAAGACGCTTACAAGACTAAGCACAAAGTGTAGCCCCTCTCTGGATGCGACTTAGCAATCAAAATGGGGACGCATGTTTGTGTGTACACGTGTGCATACAAGCAAACACGTATTTTTACACAGAGCAATTATGATATTTATAACACAATTAGTGGAAATTCAATCATCAGTGGAATAGTTGACATTGAATTAAAACTTTTTATTTTTAGGTGTGATGATGCTATCGTGATCATGTTAAAGGAGTCCTCCTAATCCAGAGATATATTCTAACTGTTTATAGATGAAGTGATGTAACACTTGGGGTTTTCTTCAAAGTAACAAGGGAGCGGGCGGAAGACCTGCAGACTCTGCTTGGCTGCTGAGGCTGGGGAGGCACACCTGGGGTTCTGTCTGTTTATCTGTATGTTCAAAATGTTCTTACTAAAACATTCAGGAGTCACTTAGAGAGAGACAGGATGAGGGCGAGAGAGCATGCGCCCCCAGCCACCACCACCGACCACCCAGGACTCACCGTGACAGCGATGGCTCCCCACTCACCTTGTTCTGTTTCAGAGCGCTCTTCTCTTTCATGTGGGGACAGTCTTTCCCGGTGACAATGGCCTTAATGTCTGCAACAGGAACTGAGAAATGACAGGAATTAGTCTCTGGGAGCTTCATGCTGCAAGTTGGTCCTTGCTTCGGTGCTCAAAGGGAAGCCCCAGGCCCCAGACTCAAAGGGCTCTATCGGTCCAGGGAGTGTGGCTGGTATTGTCCCCTCCTCCGTGGTCACTTCCCACGGACCATAGTCTGCTGGGCTGTGTCAGATCTGATGGGGTCAGCTCAGAGTTCTGGATTATCTCCCCGACACTCATCACTTTCACGTCACAGCAATGGCGATGACAACGCCACCACAGCAAACAGCAGTGCCAGCAGCTGACAGTCTCACTTGTCACCTGCCTGCGACTGGTTCTAAGTGCTTTACATACACTACTTATCCAGTCCGCTTAGGAGGGTGATGTGGCTGTTATTTTGACAGAAGAAACCAAGGCTGAGGGGAGAATGAACTCCCAGCTGATTAGAATTAATCAGGATTAATCAGTCAGTAGCAAAGGCGGGATCTGAATCCAGGCAGTCTGCTCTTATCTACCACGTTCCAACTTCGTTTTGTATCACTCTTTACAATCTGCAAAACCCATTCCCATGCCCCCGTGATCTCTTGAGTTCTCCAAACAGCCCTGTGAGGCAGGCCAGAGAGAGATGACCTTGGACAATGAGGAACCGGGTCCAGAGATGACTGGCCAAGACCAGATGATCAGTTTGAAACAGCCAGGGCTAGAACTGTCTTGACGTCAAGTCCAGCTACCAGGATACAGCAACAGAGAAATGAACCTACTTTTCTCCTGGAGGGATTCAAATGTCACCTCCCCTTGAGGGTTGTCGTCCAGGTCACCATAGTGCAGGACCTTGTGGTTCAGGGCCAAGCGGCAGTACCAGAAACGTTCTAGAACCCAAGGGAAGACAAGCAGGTGAGCAAGGGCAGTTCTGGGAAAGGCCTGGGCACCCAAAGGTAGCCTCGTTCCCTGCCTGCTGCCTGCAGGGTCCACCCAGGCAGCCCAGTGCCCCAGGCCCCCGTCACCTTGCCTTCGGCGATTCCCAATCTTCCGGAAGCTGCTGCCCTCACAGAGCCGGTTCAGGCGCTGCTGCTTGATCAGCTCAAGGATCTCCGGCTGGATCTTCTCCCGCAGCTCCCTGGGGTGGGCATGCACCGGGGTAAGGAGGTCACAGCGAAGCTCTGGAAGGAAGGCAGAGCTGGGGCTGCCTCCCCTGCCTGCCCCTCCGGATGGCACTTACACAATTGGTGGGGACTGGAAGTCATCCTGGCTCATCCTCTCGGACTGGCGCAGCCGCAGAATCTCAGAGTAGCTCAGGCTGCGCAATTTGCTCTTGAACTGATCCAAAGAGTTGGGTTTAGAGGGCAGAGCACGCGTGATCTGTTCTCGGACGACCTGCATAACCTGCGGGGAAAGGAAGAAGGCAGCCACTTCGCCCCTGCTTGATGCAGACAGGCCGCCTCTGGCCCCGAGGCTGGCCCTCACTGGCGGTCCCGAGCACAGCAGGCTGGGGGAACTGAGCACTGACATGCTAAGGCACACCTTCTCGGATGGTTGTTTAGGACAAATGACTGATGGTGACAAATGCTTTATTTCTCAAAAATTTCAATTAGTCAATGGTGTGGAATGAGCATAGGTTGTTGGAGTCAGAGAGAAATGGGTTCAGATCATGACTCTGTCCCTTAATCTGTTCCTTGAACAAGTCACTTAACACCCTCAGGCCTCCATCTACTTCTCAAAGGGAGAGAAAGACATCTTCTGATACGTGCCTGAAGGACTGAGATGCTTTAGGGAGCCAGGGTGCCTGGCACACTCTGGTGTGTTCAAAAAATGTTACTTTCCCCCAAACTACAGTTAGAGGAAAAACAATATCACACTGCACATCTGGTCAGCTCTCCACCAGTGAAGAAAAAATGTATAGGAAAAAAGGACCACAGTGACACACATAAAAATGATAGTCGCTGGGTGGCAGCATTATAGAAAACTTTCTTCTTTATACTGTCCAAATTTCTTAAATGAGATGAGCAGCTTCAAAACACTCAAGTCCTGGATCACCAGCTTTTGAGGGCCTCGTGTGCCCCAGAGTGGGTACTCAGAAAGCATGGAAGAATGACTTCTGAGGAGGCACCATGACCTGCGTGTCATGCAATCCACGCTGACCTCACCCTGACGCTTCCAGTGCACGAAAAGGACACCGTGCCTGCACATAGTACGTGCTCAGTAAACCACAGCTGTCATTGCTGTGCTCACTCTCCTGGCTCCTACGGAAGGCAGGAGACTAAGTACTGGCTCCGTGGGCAAACGAGGGGCCCAGGCACCAAGGGGAAGACACTTGCTCAAGGTGGCAGAGGACGCGCAGCCAGAGGGGACTGAGGCTCTCCAGTGCCTCGGCCTGCGACAGCGCTGCAGACCAAGCTGGCTTCCCAGCTCAGGGATTTCGGGCTCTGGCCAGCTGCCACAGGCTGTCAGGGACGGTCTCGCTCATGGGCTTCAGAGCCCTGCGACACGGACCTTGTTGAAGTCCTCCGCCGTTGCCCTCATTTCCTTCCAGGTCTTGTTCAGCAGCTGGATGCAGATGCCGAAGAGCTCTTCAAAGGCACGGTCGTGGGTGAAGAACATCGGGTGGTAGTCGTTGCGCCCTTCGTTCGCTGTGGGAGAAAAGAGGCAGGGAAGGGATGCGCTCGGTGCCCACGTCCAGAAACGCTGGGTTCTGCGCAAAGTCCCGAGAACAAACCACAGCGAGGACCAGGGCTAATGAGGAGTGGGTGGGCTGTTCCCACCCCTGGGCCTTCTTCTCCAGGGCACTTTCTCTTGGTCTGCCATGACCCCGTGACAGACGCAGCTAGTCCTTGCTCACGGGAGTGAGTGGGTGGCGTGCCTCTCAGATATGTCAAACTGCTGTCTTGAACAAAGCAATACCTGAGACTCCCATTAACAAGGATGAGGGATCACAGCTCACTCGGTGCCTCAGGTTGCCCAGGCCCAATAACACCTAACTTTATAACCCCCGCCCCCCGGTTCCCGATTACGAAGACTGGCCGCAGGGAGCAAGGCGGCTGCACGGACTTACGTAGTTCCCCAACCTGGAGGATTTCACAGAGCATTTTGGTAAGCTCGATGGCACTCCGGCCAAAGGGGCATTCGTGTTTGTCTTCGCGGCTGCTGTTCTCCAGGACGATCTGTGGGGGGAGAGGCGAGGTGAGGGGGGGGCGCAGAGAGGTGGCACCAGGACTGAGAAAGCTGGCCTCCAGCCTTTACCCGGATGTAGGTGTCCTGATGGACTTTAGCCAAGTACAGCATGTTGTCCAAGGCCAGCATTCCAGGAGGAGTCTGCGTAAAGTCCATTGCGGGGTTGATATGGTTCTGGAGGGAGAAAGAAACCCGACCTGAGACTCGGTAGTCTCACTGTGTGTCCCGAGGGGAAGCCGCTGCCCTTGTCTGAGTGCCAGCACCGCGTATCTACGTCCAGCGCTGCTCTCACACGCCCAGCGCTACTACGAGACTGTGAACCTTGACCACGGGCTGTGCCCCCCGCCCCAGTATCCCTAGCATGCAGCATAAACATTTAATTGAATTAACTCCATCCGCAAGCTGTATCCTATCACAAGATATCCACGCCAGCTTTCCAAAGAGCCTCGCCGCCGTGGCGACAGGTCCCCTCTCCACCCAGCTAGCTGCGCTCCTGGGCCTGCCTGCAGATGGCTTTGCTTCACGGGGCCAAGCTGCACGTAAACTCGTGAGCCTGCCATCGCAGAGGCAAGCCGAGCGTTACGGCCCACCAGCTTCTTAGTGACATTTATTCCAGGGCCACCACCATGAAGGAGGGGCGCCCAGGGCTCCACTGGATGGGTCCTCTGACTTCCTGTCAGGGCAGAAGGCCTGCCAGGTCCTGCTTTGGGAAACTCACAGTGAATCCCAGCATTTTGTAGTCCTTGGTATACATGGCTTTGCGTTTTTCAGTCCCACTCCCAGGGACACTGCTCGGGTCAGACTCTGCGTCAAATGCAATCCTCCTCAGTTCAAATATAATGTCTCTTTGAGCCTGAGAGGTGAAACAGTCAGTCAGCAGGTGAATCAGCTAACCAAGGGAAGCCAGGACAAGAAAGAGTGGGTGGGGCTCGGGCAGAACAGTGGCCCTGATGGATGACAGAGATGGGTGACCCAGAGGGTCACCAGCAGGAAGAGGTCACGGGAGCCACACAGCTAGATGTCTCAGAGCAGACACGAACCGTCTGTGCAGACAACCTGAGCAAGTCCCTGGCACACAGCAGGTGTCATACACAGCCTGAGGGTGGAACGCACATCAAACAGCACACAGCTTCAGCCAGGAAAGTTCTGCCTCACTTTGCACCCACCTGGTCATTGGGGTCCATCTTGGTCATCATCCTTTCTTCCAGAAGGTTAAAGGTCAGGACTTGCAGCACATATAGCTGATGGGCCATCTCGGTCTTGATTGGGCGGTTCCCTCGGATCACATGCTGGGAAAGCAAAGGCAGGGGGCATGTCCCTCTCCCTCCTCTAACTGTCCACGCCCCCCATCACTTCCTCTGTTTGTCCCTCTGATGCCCACCCCTCTCCTATTTTGACGCTCGGTCTGTCTTCTTCCTGTGCGCTCCATCTCCCTCTGTCCCCGGGGCTGCGCGGTGCTTGGTTACATTCTCGTCTCAAACTGTCCTGTTCTCACGCTCCCCAGAGCCTGCTCTTTCCCTGTATCTCTCGCTCCTCTTCTTTGTCTCACTACCAGACTTTTTATTTATTTATTTTTGTTACTCCTCAGCTGAGGATATTTTTCCATTGTTTTTTTTTTTTTAGATAGAGAAGGGAGGGAGGGAGGGAAACATGGATGCGAGAGACACATTGATTAGTTGCCTGCCGCATGACCCCAACCGGGGCCAGGGATCACACCTGCAACACAAGTATGTGCCCTTGACCAGGAATCAAAACGGCGACCCTTGGTGCACCATCTGACCCTCTAACTGCTGAGCCAAACCGGCCAGAGCACACTACCATCTTGAATCCTGTCACTCTTGGTTTTTTTGTCAGTCAAATGAGACTTTTTTTCATCCTCACCCGAGGATATCCTTACATTTACCTTCAGATAGAGTGGGAGGGAGAGAGGGAGGAAGAGAGAGAAACATCAATGTGAGAGAGACATCGATTGGTTGCCACCCGCACAACCCCAAGTGGGCCCAGGGACAAACCACAACCGAGGTATGTGCTCTTGGCTGGAATCGAACCCAGGACTCTCTGGTCTGCGGGGCGGTGCTCTAACCACTGAGCCAAACCGACCAGGGC
Source organism: Molossus molossus (assembly GCF_014108415.1). Classification (NCBI taxonomy): domain Eukaryota; kingdom Metazoa; phylum Chordata; class Mammalia; order Chiroptera; family Molossidae; genus Molossus; species Molossus molossus. The sequence goes on along the minus strand of NW_023425399.1, from coordinate 11,250,163 downwards.
CAATTGAGACTCTTGCCCAGTGTCCCACACAAGCCCCCTGTGTCCTCTGTATTCTCACATGTAATCAAGCTGTGTGAGGCCTGTGCTGTGCAATATGGAAGCCCCGGGTCATATGCAGCTATTTGCATTTAAGTCACTTACAGTTAATTTACGTTGAAAATTCAGGTCCTCAGTAGCACTAGCCAATTCTAAGCTCACCAGGCACCTGGGGTAGTGGCTGCCACCCAGTGGTAGGGCAGACAAGGGACATTTCCATTCTCACAGAAAATCCTACCAGACAGCTCCACCCCAGAGCTTCTAAGTCTAGATCGGCATCTTTTAGGAGCTCCCTCTAACTTCAGATTGGCCTTCTCTGGGCCTGCTCGGCTCGAGCTCGTCAGACCTGCGCAGTCCACTCTCGGTGCCACTAGCCACGCGTGGCGGTTCAGCATGGAAATGTGGCTGGTGCAAACCAAGACGCGCGGAGTGAAAAAGGCCTCCAGATGAATGATTTTCTCCACTGATTACATGTTGAAATCATAGTATTTTAGATATACTGGGTTCAATGTTATTGAAATTAATTTCCTCTATTCCTTTTTTAACGTTGCTACTAGAACGTTAATAAATAAGTGGTTCCTATTGTATTTCCACTGGACGGTGCTGCTCTAGGCCTCGTCTCCCCCACCATGAGACGCCAGAGTGCTTTTCCTTTCTGTTTCTTTCTTTCTCTGGCTCTGCAAAGCCCAAACAGAAGCCACAAGCCACAGGTGGGTATTTCAATTTCAACAAAAATTTTCAAAATGACAAATTAAGTTCCCTAGTCAGACTAGGTGCATTTCAAGTGCTCAACATCCACACGTGGCTCGTGGCTTCCTGTTGGGACAGCACTGCCACAGCTGCAGACACTTCTGCGGGACAGGCTGCTCCGCTCTTGCTCGCGGGTGCTGATGCCCTCGCCCCTCCCTCTGAACCCTCTCCAGTGAGAGATCCCTCCTCTATGCTCGTCTCAGTGTCTGTCTCCATCTCCCCAAGCTTACTCTCCAGTCTCTGCTCTCTCCTCCCCGAGCTTCCCTTTCCTCCCTCCCCGACTCACTGCCCAGGCTCCTTCCCCTGCCGCTGCTCTGCTGTGCCCCCCACACCTCTTCTTTGCCCCACTCGGAGCCTCTTTCTTCTCAATGTTCCCCCCTCTGCCACTTCGATTTCTCCCCACCTGTCTATCCCTAGTCCTTCCTCCTCACCTCTCCAGAATTCAGGAAACCACTTTAAAGAGAGGTTCAAGTGAATGAAATGTTGGTTTTCATTCACTTTAATCCCCCTTTCTCAAACTTATAGACACATCATAGTGGGAAGGTAATTACTCTCGCCATCAATGGCTTAAAGAAATACAGCTCTAGTTGGGTGAGTTGTAGTCTCAGAGGTTTACCTGATGTCTTATTTGACTGTCAGACTCAGTTAAACTCCTGGACTGAAGTGAGCATGCATAACCATTTCCTAGCTTAAGACCTGAGTCCGAACACTGGACTGTCTTCTGTAGTGGAATCTCAGCTTGTCATAACCCCATTTAAGTAAATAAAGAGCCTGAAAATTCATTACTATTCATTATGTTCCCCTCAGAAGGGCATGTCCACTCCCCCACACAGAGAATGGCACGTAGGACAGCTGCTCAGGAACGTGGCCGAGAATGCGTGGGCACCTGTGTGTTCTCCGTCACTTGTAGGCAGAGTGCTTGAGCATTTGCTCGGGTCCCTCCTGCCAGGCTGGCCATGGGGCTGTGACCAGGGAAATGACCAGTAGGCAGGAGCTAGTTCTGCGAGGTGAAGTCCGACAGGCTCTGCGTGTTTCCACCAGCTGGTCACTGGACTTCACAAATACCCGGAGCTTGTGTTTTACTTTCGGAATTCTTTGTATCTTGTTCACAAAATCTGCCAATATGAGCACGGCGCTCACCATGCGCCAGGCACCCTGCTAAGCACTGTATATATATTAGCTCATTTACTCTTCACATCCAGAGGAGCACATCGAAACCCACAGAAGTTAAGTGAACTGCTCAAGATCAAAGATTGGTTAATGCAGAGGGGGGCTGGTGACTCCAAAGCTCACGTTCAGAATCATTAAGGCTTTCACACTTGACTCCGAATTTCTCATGTTATTCCCTTCACTGCGGTCTCTCAGTTCTCCCTTGTTTTTAACAACTGACAAAACGACCCCCTTTTAACCTAGATCCTTGGCTCTTTCCCAGCTCCCACCGTCCCCACCTCCCACCCCACTTCACCACCCTGGCAACAAGGAATTAGACCCCTTTCCAGACGCCTCCCTCTCCCCACCAATTCCTACTCTACTTTCCTCCCTCATTCCCCCTCGGGAACATGCAGACCTTGGAGTGTGATCTTTCTGAAATGCCAGTCTGGTTATTTCATGATCCTGATTAAACCCTCCCCACTGCCCCTGGGAAACAGACTAAGACCCTACTTGATCTGGTCTTTGCTACCTCTGCAGTCTCACCACAGATCTGCTCCTTGCTTCACCCTCTGCCCGTCACACCCTCCACCTAGGCTCCATCCCCTATCCCCACTCTTTTTCTTCTTGGTCTGCTTACTCGTCCTCAGCCTCACCTGAAGACATTCCTCTAAAGCAGGGGTGGGGAATGTCCAGCCCACGGGCCGCATAAGGCCCGTGAAATCAATACCAGCTCTTATCACATGCCTCACTAAACAGAAGCAGTTCCAGCCATCATTAGGGGTGAGTTAATTAAATGTCTGACCAAATATAGCAGGCTAATTTTTAAGTTCATAATTTTGTATGGCCCATGAGTGATGCTGTAAATATCCAAAGGGCCCTTAGCAGGAAAAAGGTTCCCTACCCCTGCTCTAAAGGCTTCCTGACACCTCTCCTTCAACGCAGGACTGCCCCCCTCAAACCTCCCGGACCACGGATCTCTGCGGACCACTCGTCTTTCCTCCCGGACCAGGGAAGTTTTTCGAGAGCAAACACTCTCTTATTCATCTCTGCTGGTGCCCCACACACTCAGGTTTATGACCAGTGTTAGTTCAAATTAGAATCACTTTTTTCTTTTTGTGCCTATTTTAACACATTCCCTCCAGGTAAAAATTTTTGGATTTGTAGGGCAACAAACAGTATAGCTGGCTTTAGTTCCTCCTTTGAGGCTCTGCAATTCCCGGTGGGCCGGCCAGCCTCCTAGAGACAACTGTGCCTACAGAAAATTATTTAAAAAAAAAAAGCTTCTCACCTTAAGAAGTGTTTAGTACCATTTGGTAAGTTTCCTCTGCGTGCCCTCCCCGCTCAATAGTAATTTCAATGATAACAATACAACTACAATAGTACTAAGAATTGTTATTAATAGTAACGAAACAAGAGTAACAAACTAGCCGTATCCGGAAACTTACATTTAGGATTATGGATCGAAGGTGCTTCTGTGCGAATGCATTGGCCATGTCCTGTTGAGAAAAATAAGCAAACATAAGGCCAGGTGGCAGGCACACGGCTGTGACAGCTGCCAAGAGAAAGGTGACAGCAGAGCTCTGGGCCTTTTTCCTTTACATTTTCATTCCTTTCCAACAAAAAGTGGGCAAATAGAAAAAAATCCCAGATCCACCAAATATACCTTCTACTCTAACCAGTTCCCTCACATTTTCCTTTGTGAGCACAAATGAACTCAAATAGGGTTTCCCTTCCCAGTGGCACAATCGACTTTATCATCTTCAAGGGGGACGAGGACCGCTTCGGGACAAGACACGGTGTTACGAGGACGCTGGGCGATGGACAATGCACACGGAGCACAGAGCAGCGTGATGGCCCCCAAGCCGCACGCACTGTTCACTCTGCCCAGGCTGACACCCCTGCCCAGGCCAGAAGGGACTCCAGACCCAGGGAAGGGCTGTGGCAGCGCCTCCTGCAGCCCCCACCCCCCCACCCCCTTCCCCCAAGCCTGGCAGCGAGAGCTGGGCGTGGACCTGAAACAGAGTTCACTTTCTGACAGGTGTAGACAACACGTTGGGTACTTTGGGGTAATTTTTCAATCTTTAAATCATATTTGGTTCCAGTTTTAACAGGAACACTTTATTTAGCACACTCAGGGAAGTGTCCTCGCTAAGTGAATCTTCCAGGGAGCAAGGGAAGCTGTCAGGGTCCTCTCAGAACCATTCCTTTGACCATTCTTATGCAAATCTTCTAAAAGACATTATATACACGTCTTTATTTCTGAAGAGACTGCAACGATTATACTTTAATCACTGCCAAGGACTTGGCTTCATCAAAGAGACCATCATTTATTTTCCTGGGTTGTGACACTATGATACCCTAAAGGAGCTATTGAAATGTGAAGCTATTTCCCCTAAACAAAATGGTCCCAGATTATCATGCTTTTAATTTCTCTGACAGCTTTTCATAATTCTTCTGTCTGCCTTCCAATGTCAGCCATCACTTCTTATAATGTTAATTAGTATGACTTCACTTTCTAAACCGCTGCCTTAATTTAATTTTACGGAGAATTCTGCCCATCGCCCGAGGGGACTGCCACACCTCTCTCCCAGGGAGCAGTGGCCTCGGAGCTGAAAGGCCCTTCTCCCGCACCTCTGGGTCTCTGGCCACATTCCAAATGGCGATGCTGCCAGGAACACTGGGTTTTACTTTGCATGCCCTGAGCACACACTGACTGGAGGCGGAAGGCGGCCTAGAAACTTCCTTGGTAGCTGTAGGAGGTCAACCTGAGATGAAATCTCAGTGTGGACAACTAACAAAGTGGGTCACAGACAGTGGTCTACTGCTAGAATATAAAGGCCTCAGACCAAAAGCTCCTCTGCAGGGCTGGCGGGGGGAAGCACTCATCCTCTTTCAGATCCTTGGAGAGCTGACCTCTCTAAGCTCCCTCTAACAAGCAAGAAGCAACCAAATTCTCTCTTGTCAACTATCTAAGCCTTTTCAATGCCCATGGTCTAGTAAGCATCCAAAAAGGCGTGCATTTACCTTTACACTTTGCCATTCCAAGTTGGGAGATGATGCGTCACAGTGTCATCTAGATGAAAGCCACAGGCTATTTCTGAATCTGATCTTTCCTGGCTGAACCAGAGACCCACATGGAGGCAAGTTACAAAGGAAAGACTGGGCCACATTCCCTGAGACAGGCACCGCTTTAATCCTGTATGTGACTAATCTGCAGGATGCCCTCGAGTGTCCTGACAAGTGAGGTTCACAGCACACAACCTTTTCCTGGGTCCTGGAGTTCCCTGCGCGTCCAGATCAGAGATGAGGTTCTTGCCCAGCTGTGCCCTCCCCACCTGGATGAGAGCGGGGCCCCTTCCACACAGCAGTGCTACTTACAGTGACAGGCAGGTCTAGAGGGTTAAGGTGCTTGTCCTGCCGGCAGAAAGCAAAAAGCACAGAGAGAAGCAGATGGAAGAATGAGCTTTCAGTTTACATTCAAAACAGGACCAGGAAGGAAGAGATTAACGGAGCAAAGCCATCCAAAGAGACATGACAGACAGAACCACAGACATTCCTGGTCCTCCCACTAGAATCCACCAGGAGCTTGTACCTGATTCCACATGAATATCAACTTCCTGAGCCCAGGGTACTGACAGACAACTAAAAAAAGTCTTTCTTTTGCACACCACTTGGGCTTTTACCAGAGAAATCTAGAAAGTGTGTTGGAAGGACCCTTAGTGATCCTTTAAACCGGCCCTGTCATTTGACAGGAAGAGAAGCTGAGACCCGAAGAGGTTAAAGCACGTGTCCAGCCAGCGGCAGGGACAGTCCTCGGTCTCGAGGCCCTGGACTCTTAGGTCAGTGCTTATTCCCCTGCTTGGCTGATTCCTGGAGTCCTCACTTGTAGAACAGGGTCTGGTTTGCCTCAGGATATCCCTGTGAAGTAAATGGGGCCGGTGTGGTAGCTCCCATGTTCCAGGTGAGGAAACTGGGGTTCAGAGAAGTAGAACCATGTGCATAACACCACCCAGCTAATTCACAGGGGAAGGAGGAAGTTTAGAACCTGGATCAGAGGATCTTTACACATGAAACTTCGTGCCAAGTCCCTGCACTCCTGCCTCCTTAAGTAAGGCTCTCATTTGTCTCGGTTTCCTTGGACTCAAACAGTGATGTCCTTCTTGATCCTCTAACCTAGGGGTAGGCAAACTCAGGCCAAATTAGGTTTGTCACCTGTTTGTGTAAATAGGTCTTATTGGAGATGGCCACAGTCATTCATGTGCCTACTGTCCCAGGTTGCTCTCGGTGACAACGGCAAGGGTGAACAGTTGTCACACAGACGATATGGCCCACAAAGCAAACAATATTTACACTCTGGCCCTAAAGTTTAGAGGATCAAGTTCGCAGGCCCTTGCTCTGACTTAAGACCCCAGCTGGTTTCCCTGCTAGTTCTCCCCTGCGTCTTCCTTAGCAAAGCTGCTCTGATAGGCTCTGACCAGAGGGCGGGGGAAGGACTTGGGAAAATGGCTGGGCTTCTATCTCTGCACAGCAAAGGGTGGGCGGGTGAGAATTCTCCTGGAAGAGCCCAGATGAAAAGCTTTGAAAGGCAGCCACAGACCTGTCGCTTGTCCTCAGGAGCCTTCAGAAAAAGTGCGTTAATCAGGGCAATGGCGTAGGTCTGAATTTCCTGGTTGGAGCTGTGCAATGGAGAGAGAAGGCAGACGAGGTTAGAAGAGTGACGAACAAGATGACTTAGAAATGATTCATAAAATCACTCACAGGTTGTAATCAAATAATAATCTGGGGCTAAGTCTCCAAAGTCTTTTTTAAAGTGTTCATTCAACAAATGCTAATTGAGCTTCTGCTTAAATCAAAGCAGGGGGTACAAAAACGATTGGTCCCTGTTCTTAGAGAGCTCCGTTTAAAATGGGAGACAGATCATAAAAAATAGAGTATTTCGCCCTGGCCGGTTTGGCTCAGTGGTTAGAGCGTCGGCCTGCGGTCCTGAGAGACCCGGGTTCGGTTCCCGCTAAAGGCATATACCTCGGTTGCAGTTTGTCCCCGGCCCTGGTCGGTTGTGCGGGTGGCAACCACTCGATGTGTCCCTTCACATCGATGTTTCTCTCTCTCTCTCTCTGTTCCTCTCTCTCCCTCCCACTCTACCTGAACAAAAAATGGAAAAATGTCCTCAGGAGAGGATAAAAAAAACAAAAATAGAGTATTTCATGTAAATAGAGTTATCACAGGTACAAACAGAGACCGTCTGGTCCGTAGGGGAAAAGCACCTAATTCTGTCTGGCACCACGGTGGTACCGGAAGACTGGGAAGAACTTCACTGTATCCGAAGGGGCAAGGAGAGTTAGAGGGTTTTACACAGGAGCATGATGTGATCAGATCTGAATTAGGGAGGAACCTGGCAATAGTGTGGAAGAGGTGACGAGTGAATGAATAAGCTTGGAAGTAGCTTGGAAGACAAGCAGAGCAGCAGGAGTACTGGAAGACTGAAGCAGGCTGAGGGGAGAGGAGACAAGGGAAGGGAGGTGGGTGCAGGGTCCCTTACTCACACCTGGAGGTGAGAGATGAGCTGCCCCACGGTGATTTCCTCTGCTATCTTCTGGTACAGACTCTGGCTGTTCAGGACCATGCTCTCCAGGATGGCCAAAGACCTCTGAAGGATGGACACATCCACCATGGGTTGGCTCACGTACCCTGCAATCTAAAGCCAGAGAGGGGCAAATAAGTTAGGAGCCCAGGGCCCATGGGAGCCGGAGGGCTTAGGTTTCCTCTGCTTGCGCACAGGGCCCATGGGAGCCGGCTGGCTTAGGTTTCTGCAGCCAGCCCACAAAGGCTCTCTCTTCTCAGGCGTGCTGCCCACATTGGGGCAGGTGTGCCGAGGTGGTTTATGGTTACCTTGGCCAATGTGCCAGGGATTCCCTAGGCATGGAAAACTCAATTTCAAATTACAGTATCCAGTTAACTGTGTTTCCTCAAAATCTAAGGGCTTAATGCTTCCAAAATAATGGCCCAGGTGTGAAAAAGCTAACTGCAGAAAGCAGAGGACCTTACTGACATGAGGATATCATGTTATCTGCAGGTACTCTTCTGCTGACACACACTGGGTCCCTGTACATGCGTAGAACAGCAGAGACTTGGAGAGGCAGAAAGGACCTCACAGTCTTGTCATCTAATCCTTCCCAATCCTCATTACAATATCCTTGACACATACATGGTCATGTCGCTTTTGCCAAAATAGCTCCAGCATGGAGAGGCTCCCAAAGTCCCCAGCCAATGATAGGGCATATTAGTCATTGGTTTTAGTTCAGTTTTCTGAACTGATGCTGTCCCTCCTAGTAGAAGAAAGGAGGGCAAAACTAGAAGTCTTCACTCCCCCCGACTGAGCTCAGTCTGACAGTTCAAACAGGCTACCTGGCAGGTTTGCAAACAGAAGGCAGCCTTGTAAATATAAGGCAAATGAAATGAACACTTTCCATCAAAGAGAAGGGAGAGTCAGGAAGCAGGTCAGAGGACTTGAGGATGGCACTGGTTGTGCTGGTCACTGGCGATCCAGTGCCACTTTGGCCAGATTCAGCTGGGAGAGCCCAGCAGAGTAAGTCTTTCAGGAGCCACAGGAAGACCAGTGCTCGAGGATGAAAATCTGGCCTAGGGATAGAAAGCTGACCCTCACCAGCATGCAGTATTGCCTGCAGCTCCACCTTAGCCTAGAGAACTACTGGCGACTGAGGGAGGAGGGAAAGACAGAATGTTGGAGGCCTCACCTGCTTAATGAAGGTGATGGAAACCATGTCCCAGGAGACAATGCCATGGTCCATGAGCTCTAAGAAGGCAGTCAGGGTGAATGCCAGCATCTCACTGTAGCTGAGACATGTGCAAAACACACACACAATAATACAAAAATTCAAAACTGGGAACAGGTGTGAAGGCAGCCACAATGGGATGGATTTCAATGTAAGCACCACACGAGCCGTCAGCCGAGTCAGCGCCTGCACTAACACCTAGGCAGACGTGGAGCAGATTCTGTCCAGCCAGCTATCACTGAAAATGTAGGAGCTGCTGGGGATTAGTCTTTCCTTCATGTCACCTCATCTCAGGGCAAAAGAATCACTTCTCTATTTCCCAAGAACAAGAGCAAGCAGACCTCTGTCAAACCCCAACGCTTGGTGGGGGTAGCTAAGGAAGCTTATATCTCACACTTACTTTTAGGCCTAGAGGCAGCAGAGAGTACACACTTTGGACATGGGTTCAATTTCTGTTCAGCTGTTTGCTAATTGTGCAAATTTTGTCTTTTCAAACTTCAATTTCTTCCTCTGTAAAATGGTGATAATCTCACAGAATTGTGGTGGGGGCAAGATGACAATATATGCAAAGCCCTTAGCATCGTACTGATGGAGAATAAGGATGGCAATGTTTTCTCTCCTTTGTCTCCTCTTTATACATTAAATCTGTTCTACTTCTGCAGCGTGCTTTATAATTAACAACATTCCCATGGACAAAGCATGTTCAGTTCCGTTCTCATTAACAATGCTCATGGCAATACTGCAAGGTGGGTATTAGCCCCATTTTAAAGAGGAGGAAATAAAGGCCCTTCTCAACCTGTACTCTTGGGAGACTGCGGCACTCAATGCTGACGACAGCAAAAGCTTTAAGATTTTCTAGGACTTAAACAAATACCCATGATTAGTTGTTTGGTTTGGCTGAAAATTTCAATAGCTGATCCATTGGCTGAAAGATTTCTGACTCCCTCTCTGCCAGCTCAGGCTCCACAGGCTCAGAAGGCAAACTAAACATGTTTATTCCTGCTGATCATGACAAGGCAGTTCCCCACCACATTCATCTTGGCGCTGGAGCAGCGTAAAGATGTTCGTGGTGTGTCTGGATCTCCTCTGCCCTGTGAAAATGGGTGGCAGGGAGATGGCAAATGGGCAGGGGGTAACCTGTGGTAAACAGAAAGGCGTGTGTGTGCGTGCATGTGTGCGTGTAGGAGGGAGGGAGGCACAGGGTGGTTAAGAATAGACAGACACCTGTTCTCGTCCCTAATGGACAGTCTGCTCACTAACCTCCATCAGGCCAATCATTTTGCATAAACTTACAGGTCTGTGTTGAGCTGACCTCTCTCTTCCTGAGTTCTGTGGCCCCTATTTTTACTACTCACTTGGCACAGTACCATTTTATGAGAGCTCAACTATACTATAGGACCACAAGAGTGAATTATATCCCTCTGTGTGGGCTCTAGTGCTTGGCACACTGCTCTGTATGCAGACGGTGTTCAAAAATCTCATTTGACTCAATGGAAATGAGAACTGGATGCCCTGTGGAGAGTGTCAAACCTCTGAAAGCCCCAAATAAGACCTCAGTAATACTCACTGGGACAAGAGCTTGGTTCCACTTTCCACCAGCCGCGTCAGCACAACAATGCCATCCATGTTGATGAATTCCGTGGCGAAGGTCACGTCAGCAGAGAGCTTGGCCAGCTCCTTCATGGCGTCCAGCCGGGTCTCCATGCTGGACGACTGGGTCCTCTCCATCAGCTGGCGTGCGGCCCGGGACTGTGAGAGCAGGAACACGTGTTTGCCATCTGCTCCTTGTGGCAGGTGACTGCTTTGTGGATAGCCCTGAGGCCCTTTCTATGGATATCCAAGCCTGAAACACAACTGTTTTTCCACTGCTTAGGAGCTGCTAAATAAATGTGCACTGGATCAATCGGGGAATTACCAGTATGCCAAGACTGTGGTATCTGTAGTATCTATATCCTTTCTATGGTCTATGGATTAAAGAAATTCCCACCGAGGGAATACAAGAGAGATCTGGAGACGATAGTCCACTAACTATGACAAGTCACAGAGAAACCGATCCTGGTTCCATATAGGGCAGTTTTCTATTAATTAAAACTATCAGACAGTGGAAGAGGTTGTCTCTTGAAGTAATGAGCTCTCGATCACTGGAAGCGATCAACGAGAATCTACACAACCATCTGTCAAAGATGATACTAAAGGAATGCCTGCACTGGGTGGAGAATTTAATCCGATGACCCTGAAGATCCCTTTCAATCTGAAAATGTGGTAGGCCTCATAATTTTTTTTGAACTTTCTATTCAAGTCCACTTCATTGTTCCTCAAAGTGACAGTCCTGCAGAAACTAAGAATATCAAGGAGCAGGAAGCAGTTAATTTCTAAATGGGTTTTTGAGCCCGGCCTGTGTGGCTCAGTGGTTGAGCGTCAGCCCCTGCACCAAGAGGTTGCGGTTCAATCTGCGGTCAGGGCACATGTCCAGGTTGTGGGCCTGATCCCCAGTGGGGGGCATGGAGGAGGCGGGCAATCGATGTTCTCTCTCATCGATGTTTCTCTCTCTTTCTAAAAAAATCAATAAAGAAAAAATTTTAAAACAAACAAACAAAATGACTTTCTGAAGATGATGACTGGTGACAAAGCCTCCTCCCCACGTGGGAACTTCTCCTGGCACAATGCTTGCCTCCACTCTGCAAGCTACAGCTACAATCCCCCCCTAGTGCTCACTGATCTTCCTTTTGTTGACCTTACTAACTACAGTCAGTGCCTCACGATTTACCGTTCCATCCTTCTCTATTTCTGGTGTGTCCACTGAACATTCTCAGTTGGAACGGGAGTGTCTTGAGAGCAAAAATGCCCCTGTGGTCTTTATTTTTTTCTTGTAGTGCTAAGCATGTGAATGAAGCCCAGCAGTCCAGTTGCCAGCCAAGGAGTCGGGCCTGTGCATCTCTCTCGCCTTTGCCTCTCCTCAACTGTTACAGATGGCCCTTAACAGTACACTACTCTCAGTGATACAGACTCCTCCTCCAAGAACTCCACGGCGGGAAACTGTCCTCCAGGAGAAAAGGTCACAGGAGGGAACAATCTGAAGAGCACTGGCCTGCATCACGCTTAGAAACTTCCAACTCCAAGTGTTACTTCCTCCTGAGACAGCACTTCAGAGAGGCGCTTCTGGGAAGTCAACTGCTCAGTGAGAGAGGGCTGTAAGATGCTGGGCACTTCTACAAAGGTGAGCAGCTCCCAGGCTCTCATGTTAAATTAGCAGAGCTAAGGGGGGAATAATGAAGTCCTCAAGATGAGTTCAGGAAAAGAGAGGGAAGCAGAAGAACGTGATGGTAGGAATACTGGCCTAGAGTCGAACAGACCTGGGTAGGAGAGACAGCCCCACCACATTTGTAGCTGTGTGACAAGTGGCAAGTTATTTAACCTCTCTAAGTCTCAGTTTCCTTGTCTGCCAAATGGGGCTGTTAAGAGTGCCCATCTCCTCAGGTGTTTGCTAGGATTATGGGATACAACATATGCAAAGTATTTAGCAAAATCTGGGTGTTGAAGAAATATTGGCTGTTATTACTCCAAGCCTTCCTCCCTCACAGACAACCAGCCTCTCTCTTCATTGAGAAAACAGGTGCCATCATGCCCTTAATTTTCTGGCAGCCTTTCTGCAAATGTACCCAAGTTACCCCCATATCAGCTGTCCTCCCCGGGGCCCAGCAGCCAGGGCGCATCCCTCCACCTGGGCTTTGGGCTCCTGCCGTCCTGACTCAGGAGGGTCTGTTCCATTTATTGCCCCCTTTCCTGCGCTGTCAGCCTTCCCCTCCTCCACCTGAACAGATCTGCAAGGGCACACAAGAACTGCAACGGAAGTTAACAACTGTGAAGGGTCGAGGAGGTAGGGAACTGGGTAGAGGAGGAAGGGGAGTGGGAGGGAGACCTTTCACTGTGTCTTTGTCAAATTTGTTGATATTCAGACACTGGAATGTTTTACCTTGTTCTAAAGAGCATATCTTTTGGACTCCACATTTTGAAGTTACCACCACCTCCATCTACTCCCTTTTATAACCAAGTTTCTTGATAATGTGATAAACTTGAGATTCTCACTTCTTTTTACTCAGTCCACAGTAATCTGGTTGTCACCTCACCAAAACGGTTTGTAGGAAGCTCACCAATGACTTCGCAGATCAACAGACAGCCTTTCCCTTCTCGGTTTACTTTATCCCCCTGCTCCTTGCAGACCACACCTCCCCATCCCGACACTCTGCCTGCCCTCAGCTCCTGAGTCACTTCACTCTCCGGTTTTCTTCCTGCCCCTCTGGTTGCTTCCTCAGTGATCTTTGAAGACTGCTCTTACAGACGCCAGGGGTCATCCTGGATTCTCCCCTTTCCTTCCAAATCCAGTGTGCTACCATATTTACCCAGTTTACCTGTAAATATTCTTCGTGACCGTTCTTACGGCTCCATTGCCATTTGCCTTCGGGGGCTGGTAATGGTCCTCGTTAGCTTCTCAGAGAGTCTTCCTCCTGCCACCAAGCTGCCTTTCCTTGGCCCAGCTTCCACCCTACCACTAGAGTGATCTTTCTAAAATACAAATCTGAACATAATATACCTTCCTGCTCAAAATCTTCAGTGTTTCCACGCTCCCTTCTAGATAAAATTCAAACTTATCAGGAACATCAGTACCTGGCTTCTCACTGATGACCACAGGCCCTCAGCCACCCAGCACCCTGCCTTCCCCAAACAAAGCATACCTCTCTGCCTGAGACACTTTTCATTTTCTTCTCTCTTCGGCTAGTCTTGCTCAGCCTTCAGCATCTGAACTACATGTTCCCTTCTCTAGGAAGCCTCAGGCTGAGTCAGGTGGTCCCTTTCTGAGTTCCTATAACTCCATAAGCAACTTTCCATCAAGATCCTTGAGAAAGGCCATAGGTTGTATTTGTTTGTTTACTCCCAACCAGGCTGTGAGCAAAGAATAACTTGTTAATCTCCACAGTCTTAGTTTCTAGAACAGAGCCTGGCTCAGGGTGGATACTCATGCGTGTTTGTTAAATAAATTAATTTCTAAGGAAAGCAGAGTACCTACCGGGGAGATGGCCAGCTGTAAGATTGTCCCATTCTTAATGTCACTGCGAGTCTGGGGAGCAGAGAGAAAAAAGAGTAACTGAGACAAAATATTAAATGTGCAAGCAGGTTGAATCAACAAGAGCTTTCTGTCATTTTTAAAGGAGTAGTAACTGAGGCTCCTGAGTCAGGCCCTCTTCTCCTGCTGCTTCTTTCGTGGCACAGAACTTCTAAGGTCCCCTTCAAGACCTGGGCTCTCAGGAAGTCAGACCACAGGGTTCCAGCCAGTCGCGGAGAACAAGGGCTGGCGCTCCCCAGTGGCCCAGGAAGCAGCTCGTTCTCCAGTGAGTGGGAGCTACCTGATGTGAGTAAGGTAAACTGCGGGTCTCCTGGGGTGGTTCGCTGCAAAGCAAGGCCTGTACTGATTTGCTTCTCCCTGTACTGACCTGTTCGGTGATGTAGAGCTGGGGCCCGTCTGCATAACGCAGGGTGTAATACTCCGGGTTTGGCAGTGACCACCTGTGTAAGAGAAAAATAGTACAGCCTGTTTGGCCACTCCTCTGGGCCTATCTAGAAGCTACAAATAAATAATTTCAGTACAGTTGCTCAAGGTGGCAAGTTTGGAGAACTGGAGGACAAAAATCAAAGCATTAGGTTGAGATGTTAAAAAAATAACTTCCTCAAGGTTACAGATAACCATGTAAGATTGGCATCACAAAAGGAGGTAATACAACTCAGCATGGGCCTCATATCCCACCAGGACCTCAGGCAGGGCATTCCTGGGCTTAAAGGGAAAACTAAAGGCTGATAGACCTAAGGGATATCCGCACTGCCATGCTGCCTATGTAAGACAATGATGCACAAAAGCCCCACCCTGGGGACCTTACTAACTGGCCCGTGAGCAGAAGTCCTGGCGAGACCTGGCAGTGCTCCTTTAATCTTCAGCCTGCCTTCATCCAAAACAAGGTAGTTTTAGCTTACCCATCGCAAACTTCCTTGATGATGGATGCCAGCGGCCGTTTCTGAAAGAAAGAGAGATCTTTCAACCACGTCCTCCTCGTGCCAAGGTTCCGATGCAGGGCTGCCCAGCAGGATCAACCTGGGGCCCCAGCAGACTTCTTCCCTGATAGCTTGTGCTGAGAGGCAGCCTTTCCCAAACCATGGTAACCAACCTTCCACAGGGTAGGGCAGGCCTCAGCTTTCCTGTTGCTGGTTCTTACTCCTGATGCCGGTGGTCCTCATCCCTAAAGACATCCTCTGCCATGCATCTCCCAGATCCCTCTCCTTGCATCACTGTTTCTCATTTCAGGAGCTTACCTGGTCGATTTCAAGGAGCTGAGCATTAGCACCTGGCCACTCAATGGCCACTTTGACAATATCTGATGGTGGTGGCATTGTTCCCAATGGGCCCTGCTTCTCCAAGACGCACACACAGACACGGCTGCCTGGGGAGAAAGAATCAGAAAGAAGGGAAAAGTCACAGAGTTTGCCTTCACTTTTTTTTTTTTTTAATCCTTACCCGAGGACATTTTATTCATTTTTTGTTCAGACAGAGCAGGAGGGAGAGAGAGGGAGAGGGAGAGAGAGAGAGAGAGAGAGAGAGAAACATCGACGTGAAAGGGACACATCAAAGGGCCACCTGCACGACCCAACCAGGGCCAGGGACAAACTGCAACCGAGGTACGTGCCCTTAGCGAGAACCGAACCCGGGTCTCTCTGGACCGCAGGCCGATGCTCTAACCGCTGAGCCAAACTGGCCAGGGCTGCCTTTACTTTTCACTCTTGTTAGATATTTTGGAGAACAGGAAGACAGACAATGTCCAAAGGCCAAACACATGGAATGACTTAGAATTTTTCTAGATCACACCACAACCTCTCTTGGGCTTTTTGTCTCTTTAGACGAAATCAGCAAGGAGAAATGGGACAAACCTATCTATCAACTGCAGATCAGCCAGCAGCGAGATCTGCCAACGTGGCACTTCTGCTTACGGGTCGGGAGGACTCTGGCAGAGCACATGTACTGCAAATTCCTGGCTTGGGACCTGGAGAGGGAAGCATATGCTCGGAGACGGATAAGAACAGACACAGCCTCCTCTTGGTTGAGCAGTTAGCTGGAGAAGCCAGCCTCCTTCTGTTGTGCAGTCAATCCGGGAAGATCCCAGTGTCAGCAGATCCCGGCCACATGCTCTCTTGCCTCCTCCCTAGTTATTGCTGCCACTCCCTCCCACTCAAAGGACACGATGTGGAGCCTTCTCTGTGTGGGATGATCCAGAGTTCAGAAAATGGGAGAGAGAAAAGGGACAGGAAATGCTATTTTGGTTGCTATCACCAAGGGCAAGAGCTGCTGAGAGCTCAAGTGTAGGGAGGTGAGGGTGCCCTCATACAAAGGCCTCTGGAGAAGGACAAGGCTTCGGAAGTACCTCTGACCTCCTCCCCCATTTCTCTCCAAAATAAAGGAAATAAATCATTTTGAACCAGTCTGGAAGATGTGCCCATGTGACCGATATCCTAGGCAACTCTGCTCGCTTAGTGGTATTCCAAGCAGTAGCTAGAGCTTTCTCTCTCCGAGGTCTGATGAAGGGAAGTCACTTCACCGATGGACTCTTTCCTGCAAATGTATACTCCTTGCCTACAGGTTCAGGAGAGGCCTCCCTCTTCATGAAAAAGACCTTTCTCCTGTCCCCTCCAGGTTCAGCCCCTCGCCCGCAGTTCACGCAGCAGAGCTGTTGCTGGGCTGTAGTTCCTGTATACTGCCCATTCCCCGCCCAAACACCAAGGGCAGTTCTCGGCCTGGCAGGCATGGTGAAAGGGGTAAAAGCCCTGTCCCCTGTAAACCACGGGTCTCAGAAGGAGAGAAGCTTTCATTTCCTGATCAGGAAAGGCTGCTTCAGAGGTCAACTGTCAAAAATACAAGCATTTCCAGAACACGACCATGTAAAAGAGATGGTTTCCCAAGTGCTTTCGCTTAGTTTGCTGAATCCTTCCAGCAGCCTTATGAAGCAGGCAGAGTAGGATCATTACCTCCCTGTGAAGATGACAAAATGAAGCTCAGAGTCTGGTGAAGTTGCCCGAGTTCACCCAGCTAATAAGTAGTGAAGGGACAGAAGCTGGAGCTAACTTTGGCCAATGCTCTCCCCCTCCCCACTGAGCCTGCCTAAATTTCTGTTCACTGCCACCAAATCAAGCCTAAAGGGACTGAAGTGGGCTGGCCTAATGGCCCCTCAAGCTTCCACAACTCCTGCAGCTCCAAGCAGAATTTTTCATGTGTAATTTTTATGTGCTTAGACACACAGCAAATGTCTGAGTAGAAACTGGCCCCATAAGAATAACCCCTGGTTGAAATGCTCTGCTCCAGTGACATGGCCAGGCAGGGTGGCGCCACAGACCTATGGTGCTAGGGCAGGCATCTGGTCCTTATCAGTAAGCCTGCCTTCATTAGGGGCATGACTGTCAGTTGTGAGATCATCTTTAGAAACTGAGATGTCATTTACAAACAATAAAATGACAGAGCTTTTATATACATTTCTATTATATATAGATATAAACTTCTATTTTATATATAAATATATAACATATAATATATATAATAGGAGTACATTCGTCCCTGTAACCCCCAACTAAAACAAGACTTTGAACATTCTTTTTTTTTTAATTGTTGAAAGTATTACAGATTGAACATTTCATTACCTGTGAAAATTCCCTCCTACATCATTCCAGTCAATCCCCTACCTTCCAGCCCTCCAAGAGGGGACGTCTTTCCAACTTCTACCACTTTGCCTGCTTTTGTACTTTATATACATGGAACTGAGCGGTAAGCCTCCCTAGACATTCGTTAGTTCTCCTTGAATTTCACAGAAGCAGACCGCACAAGGACAACAGCAAGAGCGGCGGGCTGAGACGATTCTCCCCGCTGAAGAGCAGCTGGACTGAGAGCCAAAGGACTCAGGACCGAGTCCCAGTTCCCGTACTGCGTCTGGGTGATGTGCACATGCCTCTTACCCCAGTCTCAGTTTTCTTCCTCTGTGAGGTGTGTACGTTAAACCAAAGCATGTATGAGATGCCTTCTAAGTCTAAAAGTCCCTGCTTCTAGAGTAGAACTTAAAAATTCGAACACAGGTTGCCCATTTCAAAGTCCTCACCCAAAGAAGCTAAACCCTTATTTCGATGTTGCTGCTAAGAAACAAATCATATTTTTGGAACTCCTTTCTGGATACTGTCGGAGATAAACAAGCAAAAGCTCATTGATTTACAGTTCCACATTACTTTGACCCATAAGGCATTTCCTAGGTTGATCGATTCTTTCTTTCTTCAAGTGAGCCCTGAATGATCCCTGGCTATTCCAAAAATTTATATCCATTTTCAAGCTTGGAGATTTGCAACCACCAAGACTATTCCAGAGATACTTTAAATCTCATTCTCGGTAACTCTGCCCATTCCCACAAAGCCCAAACAGCCCGGTGTGTTGAATGACCTCTTCCCAACACCACTATCGCTGAAGGCACCGAGGTGTGCACTCAGCCTTAGCTGGACTAGTCCAATCTTTCTCCTGACCTCACAGACACAGGCTTAAAGGGAGTTGGGTGGCAATAGGCCCTGGAACAGAAAGATCATAGTCAGCTTCAGAGCAGGTACCATGGCAAGCCGAGGCCATTCATAAGCCAAAGACATGGAGAAGCAAAAACCAAGCGCCTTGCAGAGGAAGCTGCTCTGCATAAAGAATCCAGAAATATACAGACGAGTGGAGACTAGAAACCAGAAACCACAAAGTCCCAGGAAGAGATGGAAGAAACCACTGCCTGAGGACTTTCGAGATTCCATGGCTACACCTCCCACACTTGCAGTACCGGAAGTTCCCCTGTCTCATGCCAATAAAACTCCTTTAAATTAAACTAGCCTGCATTTCTGTTCATTGCAGCTAAAAAGTCTTACAGTAAGATTGACCTCGAGCTTTGAAGGAACTCTAAAATGGAGGTCTGAATAGACACCAGCACACTAGGCCTAAGGTGATGCATCAAGCAGGCCCTTAATGAACACTGGCTGAATTAATGAAGAGCAGAACCCAGATAAGTCTGGCTTGTTTGAAACAGAGCAGTTACATGGTGACTTTATAGCAATCATCTGTATGTAATAGTTATGTGTAGATGCCTCTTTATAGTTGATCACTCACTCTACAGCATTATTATAGCTGATGCTCACAAGAACCCTGAAAATCACCCCTATTTTACAGGTGAGGTAATTGAAGCTCAGATGGATTGAGAAACTTGTCTTCCATATGCCTCCACCTCAGAACTGGGTCACGAGGCTAGGTCTTAGGACTTCAAAGTTAGTTTTCTTCCCTCTACATAAGAATTCCTTTGATAGTGATGACATTAGCTGACAATTACATAGTGCTATGGTACTGTTCTAAGGTCTTTGCAAATATTAATTCATTTAACCTTGCTATTTCTATGAGGTAGGCCATATTCCTTCATTTCCTCTGTAACTTTGCACATTCTCTTCCTTCCTTTGACCATCAAAAGAGCTCCTATTCAAGCGCCAAAGCCCAGCTCATACTTCACTTCCTCTCTGTACCATTCTTGGCTTTCCCTAATTTTCCTTAGCAAAACAAAATAGGATTTACACATCTCTCTTTCTGATATCTCCTCCTCCAGGGCAGCAACACCCCTGTGGTCTCATAACCTAGCATAGCACCTGGCACACAGTTATAGTTCAGTGAGCACCTGTGTCCGCTCAAATCCACCAGCTCTGACTGCTTCAACACCTATGCACTGGCTGGCTCTACATGGAAGGGGGCTGGCAGGAATTGTCCCAGTTGCCTGATGTTCCCCTCATGTCCCACCACCTCCCGACTACACAGTATTCCATTGTTTAAAGTTTTGTTTTCATATCTAACATTAGAATGGGTTTCACTGGAAAATCAGATTTGGTACCCCTGACTCTAGTTAAAAGAAAAAGGGGAATGTCCTGCTTTTCTCCCTAAGAAATGTCAGGAGATAGGGGAATAGAAGTCACAATATTCGCCAGTCTTCCCAAGATAAAGGATCTCCTGTGGGGAACTCTACCAGCACTTGTTTGCTTACTCTTTTCATTTTCATTTTAGAAAGGAAGTAGAAATTAGGTCGAAGCAATTCAATAACATTGCAAAATTCTCGGGGTTATAAATAGCCTCTTGCTCTACCACTCAGCAATACTATAGAACTCACTAGCGAAGAGTCAGGACAAGAGAACTGTAGCTCCACATCCAGGCCCAGGGGCAAAGAAGTAAAATGCCTCTTCAGATTACACGACTTTCCATCCCTTGCCTCCCCCCCCCCCTTGGAATTATTACGGGTATACAGTAATACTTTATATTGGAAAACTCAAGATGCCGCAAAACAGGAGAGAGGTACACACTGATCTGAAGAAGGTAATTCTCTAAGACAGGAGAATTGAAAGCCCAGGTTTTCAAAGGCAAAGCTGGGGCAACAAGGGAAGAACAGCAACGTTGGTGTCTCCAATGAAGCATTCTCTAGGTGGCTTCTGGAAGGTGTGCTTGTCAAATCAGCACCACGGAGCTTTCTCAGTCTATCGCCCATGCAGTGACTCCTTCATGGAGCTGGACTCTAGCAGAGGTTGGACAGCCCTTCATAGGAAAGGAAGTGAAAGACTATCCCTTCCCATTAGTAAGGAATTCAGAATGAAGAATGCCAGAGGTTTCCAGCTCTCCCCTCCCCCCTTGCCTTTAAGGATGGGATTGCCTAGTGCTCTTTGTTCTGTTCTTTTGCTTCTGATTCCGTGGGGGAGGCAGGGATACATTTGGTTTGTTTCCTGCAGCAGAATATGCTGCACCAGGAAGGTAACTAGGGGTCACACCATCATTCTAATCAAGAGTGCAATCTCAGTAGAGGCTTCTCCCTCAGATCTTCTCATCTGAGAAGTGACTCAACTTCCCTTAGTTCCAACCACTGAATGATGATGAGGCTCTGAGGAAGAGGGGAGGGGAATTCGGTGGGCAAGGATTCATGTTCTGACATTCACTGCTAGAAATGCTGAGAAACAGCTGAGGTTTCTTCTTTTGTTGAAATGTGTTGGACACAGGACTTACTCAAATACGTGGTTAAAAGCCACTAAGTTAGATAAAGACAAAGTGTGGTGAGGAAGGGTGTGGAACAGGGTAACTGTTTGGGCTTCTTCCGCTTAACACCTACCCTAAGAATCGCCTAGGTCTCCCTTATGCTGCTTAGAAACCTACCACAACAGTCCTGTACACACAGAATAGAATAGTCCTATACTTACAGAATAGTCCTACGCTTACACCCCTCAGCAGGGCATTTGGCTCACTCCAGTTCCCTGTGGCTTTCAGCCTCTTCCTTGTAGATGTTACATCTGTCAAGCAGGCTACTTTGTTCCCTCAAACACCATGCTCCTCTAAGTCTGGACTTTTGCTTCCCTTCACCATGTTCAGCTGATAAACTCCTACTCATCCTTCAAGACCCAGCTCAGATAATCACTCATCTAAGTGTATTCCTAGTCTGTCACCCTGTGCCCTCATCTGCGCCCCGAGTCTTTTATACAGACCTTCACAATCCCACTGACTGTGAGTTCTCTACGGGCAGTGTCTTCTCCTGCTACTCACAGTATGATTTGCACACCAGCAGCATCAGCACTGCTTGGGAGCCCACAGGAACGCAGAATCATCCACTGCCTCAGAATCTGCCTTCAAACAGGTCCCCTGGGGGGTTCACATGCACTTCAACATCAGACAAGCAGCTCTCGACCAGGGGTTCAAGCCCACTCCACAGTCCTGAGACACTCTCCCAGGTGAGTCTAATGGGTGCCAGGGTTGAGAGCCACAGCTCCAGGATGGTCAGCAATTTGAAGACAGGAACTCATCAAACCCGTGTCTACTCCCCCAAAGCCACAGCACAGTGCCCAGTAAACAGCTGTGCCCGAAGATTTCCATACCAAAAATACCCTCCAGGACGCCCCTAGACCTAACTCCTTTAAAATAAAATAAAAACATCAATAACAGAGGATTATCCATTGCCTGGAACTCTGCAAAACCCTATCATAACTGCGGAAAAAGATTTAGAAGGGGTCAGTGTCTACAGATCACTTGCTTCAGTTTTTAGAAATCAAAGGAAACAGAAACTGAGGTGGAAAATCAGATGACCTTTAAGAGACTGTTTCCCTTCTACCATGGTTGCAACCAGGAGGCAGAGCTGTAAGGAGAGAGTGTGGGGAGTTAAGAGTCCTGGGTTAGGACTGAAATCCGGGCTGTGAGCCTGACTCCTTCAATATCAACCCTAACAACACAGCATTGTTTTTGTTAAATCAGGCCAAGCCCTCTCGTTTTATAAATAAGGGAACTGAGGTCCAGAGAACTGGCAAGGCTACACTACCAGTTAGGGACAAAAGAAGGCGTAGGCCTCCACTTCTGGGTTAGTCCTCCCCACTGGGGCACAGGAGACCTGACTGCTTACAAGCACAAGCCTCGCTGGACCTCAGGTCCTGATCTACGTGACGGGATTGCACTTGATGTTTCTGACATCTCTTCCTACCTGACCTTCTAGTGAGACAGTATAGCTTAGCAGTTAGAAGCATGTGTTTTGGAGTGGGACAAACCTGGATTTGGGTCCCAGCTCTAACAATGAATGTGCTTATCTACAAAATGGGGATTAGCATCAATCCTACTCTATAAAGTTGTTGTAAACATTAAGTGGGATAACATAGGTAAACTATTTAAACATAATACCTGACACAGAATAAGCAGAATTCCAACTGTGTGAAATTGAAATTGCAAAAACACTGTAACCATGTTTCCCCAGCATCAAAGAGCCCTATTTGCCAGGCTGAAGTATAATGATGACAAAATGAGAGAAGATATGTGAAAGGGAGGAAAATCAATACAAGAGGCAAAGCACTGCTGGTGGTGTTGTTCTATTATTATTATCATTATTATTCTTTTCTTCTAGCAGAATAACCTTGGAGAGTTTAAGTCAGTTAGAGAGCTGTGGCCAACAGGTGCTCAACAAATCTCTTCTAGTAACTCAAGGAAAACCAGCATGTCTAATGGGGTTACAAATTCAGATGCCTTAAGCAGCCAGGCAGGTAAGTAAATACGTCAAGTAGCACCTATGTAGGGACTGTGGCAAACCACAAAGTGCTCATCCTGCCTAAAGAATTAAAATTAAACACTTTCACACACATTACACAGCTTGGCTTAGACAACCACTTTGCAGTCTCTGCACACCACTGATTCTAGTTCTTCATCACACACCTTGGTGTCTTGCACAGCATCTAATCATTCTGTAATCTAGTCTTGTCTTCCCAAGTACACGATAAGCATCTTGAAGACGAAGGCTGTGACTTATACTCCCCAGTCACCCTAAATGGCCTAGAACCGTGCTGGCCTCACAGCACCGAGAGCCTCACTCAATGAGCAATTACTGAACTGAAGGACCAGACTGTTAACTCAAGCCTAGCACTCCCCGCACCTTTGAGGTACTGCAGGGTGCGTACATTGTTCTACCCAGATCCTGGGACCAGGCTGAGTTGGTGCAGGCTGCACTGAGGTACAGGGACTGGGTCAAAGAAGGCAGGTGTTTCCTTCAACTGCATCAAATACACTTGTTGCTGAGCCACTTAGGCAGGTGGTACTAAGGTATCCAGACACATTATCTCTGCATGGAACGAGATAGAATGTGCAATATACCCACAGTACCACTGTTTCCAATGTTTCGTTCCCACTTCCTGCACCCCTAAACTTCCTTGGCACCTCCTACAGGCAGAAGGGGTATAGAAAGACTCCATACTAACAGATGGGGGTCCCAGTCCTAATCTTGCTTCCTCCACTCACAACATCTAGGACGATTGCTGGCAGGCAAGGTGACTTTTAGGAGCTGCATTATTTTTACTACTAAAGTGCAGATAACAATAATTTCCTCAAAAGACTCTAAAGGGGATAAAATGCCACAGGTATATAACGCTCCTAGCACTGCACAGCCCAACACAGCAGCCCCTCGCGCCTGTGGCTACCGAGCATTTGCAATATGGTTGCCACATACTGAGATGGGCTATATGTGTAAAACACACCAGATTTTAAAGACAGTACACACACAAAAATGTGACATACCTCATTAATAATGTTTTTATATTGATTACATGTCAAAATAATATTTTGGAATGCCCTGGCTGATATGACTCAGTGGTTAGAGCGTCAGCCCTCGGACCAAAGGGTCATGGGTTTGATTCCTCATCAGGGGCATGTACCTGGGTTGCAGGTTCCATCCCCAGCCCGGTCAGGGATGTTTGGGAGGTAACTAATCGATGTGTCTTTCTCACATTGATGTTTCTCTCTCTCTCTCTCCCTCCCTTCCTCCCTCCTTCTCTTCTACTCCATGTAAAATTCAGTGGAAAAATAATAATTTGGATAATATTAGGTTAAGTAAATACATACTACAAAAATTAATTTCACCTGTTTCTTTTTAACGTGGCTACTAAAAAATTTTAAATTACATATACTGCATCGTATTTCTACTGGACAGCACTGCTGTAGCGCAGAGCGTGGCACAGAAAAGTATTCCATTATTGGTTTCCTCCCCCCACTGGTAGGACATGGGGGGGGGGGGACCACACCCTGCCTCCTGCCAAAGCCAGGTCCTCCATTCATTTTTTAAATGAATATTCACAGTGCCTGGCCCTGTGCAAGATGCTGGAGGTACAAGGAGCAACAGCAGACACTTTGCCCTTGTGGACCTTATTGTCTGGTGGGCCAGGCAGACATTAGTACTTTCCTAAATTAAAGTAAAACTGCAGCTGTGCAAGTGTGGTGAAGGAGAAGTACACGGGGTGATGAAAGTGGGGAATTCACCCAGTGGGGGAGTCAGGGACGCAGATGCCTCTGGAGGAAGTGATACTTGAATGGAGAGCTGAAGGATGGAGAGTTGACTGGAGAAGTCGGGTGAGAAGAGAGGCCCAGGGGGAAGGAGGTCTTCAGGGTAAAGACCCCGAGGGCAGCCAGGGCTGGATTTGCAGTGTGAGGAGAGGACTGAGCAAGAGGGATTCATGGACTGGAAGGAGGGAAAGGTCAGAGGGGCCAGATCTCCAGGGCTTGGATGAGGATCTGGGCTGACCCTACAAGAGGTGGGAAGCCCGCCAGCTTTAATTAGCAGAGGGTCCGGATCTGATCTGCATTTTGAAAAGAGCCCTTTGGCCACGGCCGAGGCCCACGAGAGAGCGGCCCGAGTGCAGGGGAGCGGGTCCGCTGGGCGCTGGAACAGTCCAGATGCGAGGCCTGAACTGAGAGGGAGGCGAAAAGATGCAAAGTGGACGGGATGCGGGCTACTGGGCCGGCCCGACTGGCGGGCGGGGTGATGAGCAGTGTCTGTGTGTGTCGCGGGGTGTCATGAAAAACTCCCAGGCTTCGAACTTGTGCCACCCAGCCGCAAGCACTCTCCAGGTTCCTCCTGAGCCCTCCCCCATCCTGCCCCTCTCCTCGCCCCGCACCTTCCCGTCGCGCCCCCGGACTCCCTCCTCCTCCTCCTCCTCCTCCCTCGGGCGACGCAGCCCCCGCTGCTCAAGGCCTGGCCCGCCCTCTCTCGCACGCGACTCCCCTTCCTGGTCAGGAACTGGGGCCCCCTCGGGCCGGGCAGACTCAGCTGGGCCACGACCCCTCGGGGGCCTGCCGAACCCGCGCAGTGCCGCCCAGGCCCGCCCTCTCCAGCCCCTCAGCCCCCAGGGCAGAAGCACACAGCAGCCCCGGCCCCCTTCCTAGCTCGACCTCGCTTCTCCTCGCTGCGTCCTTAGGGTCAGGCCCTTCTCCGCAGCCCGCCACCACCCGACTGCCCGCGCTCGTTACTCACCTGGGCGCGGACCTAGGCCCTGCTCCCGCGCTGGGCTCTCGCCGCCGCGGCTCCTCCAGCCTCCGCCCGCCCCGCCTTCCCGAGACCCCGCCCAGCGCGGGCCAACCCGGGTTTCTATTGCTCCGCTTCGCCGTCACGATGATCTCTCTCTCTTCAATTAGGTTGTTTGCTTGTCAGTCAAGAAAGGGTGGGCTCAGCTGTCGCGGGAAACGCCGGCGGTCCCCGCCCCGCTAGCGGAGGCCTCTTAAAGAAACAGGCTGCCTTTCTCCCTTGCGGGTTATGAGATCAGGGGGAAGGGATTTCTCAGCAAATGCAAGAGACAGCATTTCTTCCCCTTCAAACTTTTCTTTTGATACAGCCCGGGAGTGAAGGAAAAGGCTTTGATTCCATGTGACAAAGCAGAGGTTTTGAGGGCTAAGCCTGTCCTCTGGTGGCACTCAGACCTGTGCCCAGCAGAGGGGATAAGTGCGTGGGAGGTGACAGTCGTGTCAGAGTCTGTGAGCATGCTCACCAACGAGATGGAGCTAATTAGACCGGCACCCAGAGCTGACCGTGGGCGCTGAGCAGAGGCAGAGGGATACAGCTCAGCTGTACTGGTGATAGAGACCCGTGGGCGGTGGCACTCGTTACTGCAACAGCCATGGGAACGAGGCCCGCAGGACGCCAAGGCCTGCCTCGTGTTGTCTCACAGCAGCTCTGGGGCAGGTATAAAGCGGATCCCCTTGTTACAGATGAGGAAACCGATGCTCCGAGAGGGCCAGAGATCATACAGCTGGTACGGGCGGAGCAAGACACCAGCTTGAGCCTGTTTGATTCCAAAGTTTACGCTTTAACCATTTTGGCTCACAGATGCTTACAACTCGGGGAGGGAGGTCTGTGGTTGTCTGTTTTACAGATGCTCAGCAGAGACTAAATCATGCAACTGATACTCAGCAAAGGAACTAAATCATGACTGCCATTTATATGGCACTTAACAGCCTGCAAAGCAGTTTTACATATGTTGTTTCATTTGGTCCTCAAAGCATCTTGGAATTGAAGATGATTTTTGTTAGTCATGTTTTACTAGTGCATAAAATAATGTCCAAGGAAGTTGAGGCTCAGTAATAGCTGACATCACTACAGTCCTTGCCGAAAATTGTCCATAAAGGTCCAGAGAGGAAATACTTTTGGTCACATGATCCCTGTCACAACCACCCAACTGTGTTTTTGTAGTGTGAGAGCAGCCACAGACACTACAGGAACAAATGATTACGTTCTATTGCAACTTTTATTTACAACATGGGTGGTGGCCTGTGGCGGTAGTTTGCCGGCCCCTGCTCTACACTTTGCTGCATACCAAAGCCTTTCATAGACCATGGCTTTGCGGGATCCTCACATCCACATTGTTACTTTTTGTACTGCCATTGTTTCTTATTAATGTATTATCATTGTTGATGATGCTGTTATCATCCTTATCATTTCACAAAGGAGCAATCTAAGGCATGTCAAGGTTAAGGACTGACCCGAGGTTAACCCAGGAACCGGAAGTCAGATCCAGCTTTCCTCATCCCACATCCTCTGTCTCCCACAGTGTGTTGTGAGATTACATGAGCGCTCTCTACTTGGGTCCAGCAGATCTCCTCCCTGTCCCCTGGCGGGACGACTGGCCGTGCTCATTTTACCTTTTTCCCAGCCCAGGGGTTACTCCTCAGGCACATTCTCCCACAGTACGCCAGCCCATGAACACCTCTCCCCATCGTACTTATACCTCGCAGCCTTTAATATCACAGACAATAGAATCGGCTGGCAAATAGGTTCCCTGCGGGCCGTGACTGCAGTGGAACCTAACTGTCCACCTTCTCCCTGCCTTCCACAGTCACGTGGCTGCTCAGTTTGTGTTCACTTCCCAGTCTCCCTTGCAGTGAGTAACGAAGTCCTCGCCAGCGGACATGATGGGTGAAACTTCAGGCACGGCCCTTAGTCAGAGGGCCTGCCTCCTCCCTGCTTCTCCCTGGCTAGGCCCAGCCTTAACCTTATGATGATGAGGATGTTCTGGGGGAGGAGAGGGCCACAGCTAGAAGGTGCCAGCGTCCCTCCCAGAATGATTGCATGGAGCACTTCACGCCCTTCTGTGAGAGAGAAGGAATCTTTGTTCTTTAAGCCACTGCCTTTTTTTTTTTCGGAGGGAGGCACCTGCTCCTTAGAGCCAGCCCTGCACTCACACAGCTCTGAGAGTAAAAGCCTCCCTGAATCTTGTGTCTGCGGTGTCTCGCCCTAGTCCTGGCCCTGCTCGGTGTATAGTTTATAACAGGAACAAATCATTCCCTTTAGCTTTACAATACTTCGTTCTGTTGTTTTGTTCCTGATATGCCAGTGCCGATTCTTAAACTGCAAGTCAGAACCAATTCTGGCTAACTTGAGCAGGAAAGGAGTTTATTGGCAGGCAAGTGGTGAATTCACAGAGGTGGCAGGAAGCTGGAGAACCAGGCGTAGAAAAGAACAGAGACTGGAGATGCTTTGAGTGTTTAGATGGACAAAATGGATTAGTTCCACCTTTTTCTCCCCTTTATTGATCTTTCTTTGATCAATGTTGAAGTCCTGGCACAAGAGTCCAATTGGCTGAGTTCAGGTAACAAGTCTTCCCCTAAGCTAAGGAGGGTGGGCACTTGATTGACACTTCCATCAAGACAGGACACCAGAGAATTCCAGATCCCTCTACTTCCACTCCCAGCTTCTACCCCTGGGCAACTGAGGCCAGGTGCCCTGTTTTCAGGTTGGGATCAAGCAGGAGAATTACCTGAATCTGAATTTCATGATTGCACAAACGCAGCACAGCTTGGGCCTTGTAATCATACAGAGCTCTCTGCTACTTACCAGCTGTGCATTCTTATGAAAGTTACTAGATCTCTCTGAACCTCAAGTCTCCTCATCTGTACAGTCAGGACAATAACAGTACTGACTTTAATGCATTGTTGTGAAAATTAGATGAGATACAGTAAAGGAACATTTAGCACAATGCCTGGCACAGAATAAGTGCTCAATAAATTGTAGGCAATTTAAAAAAGTATAGCAGGTCCTCAATAAGTACTTACTGTGTGAGTGAATGTAGTAGTTTGAGTTCCTCTAAAATCATATCTGAAACTGGAGTGCATCGAAATACCCTCCCAGTTCTCTAATCCACTGGCCTCCCACATTTGTGTAGTTTGTCATCCCCTTTGTGGCCTCACTTCCCTCCTTCCCCAGCTCAGAACCCTGGTCTTCTCTAAAATCATTCCCTGCGCTCACCCTCAAACCCCATGCCCCCTTCTCTTTCCATCTACTCACCTGGAAAATCTCAACTGTGCTGAACTCTCACTCACGGCCTGGTCCACACACAGGCACAGCGATGGACTGGGGCCAGAGAGAAATACAGAACCCTTCTGGCTCAAGTGGGTCCTCCCTGAGACAATCCTGCCCATCCCCCTGGCCAATTTACTCTCTCACCCAGAGGGTGTCTCAAATCTTCTCTCTTCCTCCTTCAGCTCCTCACTCAGTTGATGGCTTTCTTATTTCTCTGACATAAATAACACAAAACGAGAAAACCATCTCCTCTTCTCGTTGCCGAATCCACCCGTCTACCTGCATCAGTACCTGAGCGCTCTGCCTACTCTCCTGTTACCATCAAGGCACCTTCTCTGATCCTCTGAAAGGACAACCCAGCAGGTGTACCCTAGAGTCTATCTCCTCTCACCTGCTCAGAAATTTTGCTTCTGCAGTTATCCCCTCACCCCTATAACATCTAAGTTCTGTCATTTCCATCAGCATCCACCTCT
The DNA here is from genome assembly GCF_014108415.1 of Molossus molossus. NCBI lineage: Eukaryota > Metazoa > Chordata > Mammalia > Chiroptera > Molossidae > Molossus > Molossus molossus. Next base: position 11,220,754 of record NW_023425399.1, on the reverse strand, counting down.
GCGGTAATGTGGCCCATCTGCAGATTGCTGGGGGCTTAGAAAGACAAGATCCTCACCATGGTCTACAAGACCTTAGATCTGGCACTTGATTACTCTGACTTAACCTATTTCTACTCTCCCTCTAGCTCACTCTGCTTGAGTCTTAGAGGTCTAATGTCTAATTCCTCAAACACAGTTTCTTCCTACCTCTGTGCCTTTGCACTTGCTGTTCCCTCTCCTGGAATGCTCTTCCCCCTGATCATCACATGGTTTACTTCTTCACTTTAGTCAGGTCATACTCTAATACCTCCTCAGAGAGTCTTCCCTGACTATTCTAGTTTCTCTATTCCAGCCCCTCCAACCCCACTCTGTTCCCTTAACTGGCTCTAGTGTTCTTCATAGCACTTGACATCGTATCAGTGTTTGTTTTCTGACTTTTGCAGTTGTTGTAAATTCCACGGCAGCAAGGATGTTGACTCTCTTGTTCCTGATTGTATCCCAGCACCTACCGCATATCTAGTACATCATATGTGATCAGTGTCTTTTTTTTTAAATCCTCACCTGAGGACATTTTTTTCTTCATTTGGGGGGGGGAGAGGGTGAGAGAGAGAGAGAGAGAAACATCGACGTGAAAGGGACACATCGAGTGGTCGCCACCTGCACGACCCAACCAGGGCTGGGGACAAACTGCAACTGAGGTACGTGCTCTTAGCGGGAACCAAACCCGGGTCTCTCTGGACCACAGGCTGACACTCTAACCGCTGAGCCAAACCAGCAAGGGCAATGATCAGTATCTTATTTATTGCATCATTGAGTAAACAAATGAAAAGAACATGGGGAGCCCTGGGTGGTTTGGCTAGGTGGTTAGAGCGTCGGCCTGTGGACCAGTTGCAGGTTCAATTTTGGTCAAGGGCATGTACGTCGGTTGCAGTTTGGTCCCTAGCCCTGGTTAGGGTCATGTGGGAGGCAACCGGTCGATATGTCTCTCTCACATCGATGTTCCTCTACCTCTCCCCCACTCTATCTGAAGATAAATGGAAAAATATCCTCAGATGAGGATTAAAAAGATTAAAAAAAAAAAAAAAGAACATGGGAAAACAGGGTTTTTATAAGCTTGACTCATGTTATATTTGAATCTTCCCAAACACTCATAAGTTAAGCCTGGCCCTTCTCACATACAATTATGTTGAAGTACCATCCCTGTCCCACAGCAGAAGGATTTCTGATATGGTGGCTCATAAATGTCAAAACTTATGTCTATGTGCTAAAAGAAAAGGCACCAGTATCTACTGAGTTGTGTTGGGGACTGTTACATACATTATCTCACTTAAAACTGTCAACTTCCTATAGAGCATCAGAGTGCCCATTTTACAGATGCGGGAGACTGAGGTTTAGAGAAGCAAAGAAACTTGCTAAGGCCACACAGCCTGGCTGGTACTGCTGACTTGTATGTGTCCTTTTCTTTATACTACCCACTGAAAACCATATACCTGGGCAGTTCATTCTTCAAGTTGTTCTTATTTTAAAACATTATTAAGGTTGGATATATATGAGACTTTGTGCTAAAGTCTTTGCATGATTTCTCTCATTTGGTCCCACGTTCCTATATGGTACATAATCTTATTACCTTTAGTATGCAAATGAGGAAACAGGCACCGAGAGGTTGAGACATTTTCCCAGGTCTGTTTGGTGGAGTGGCAAAGCCAATATTCAAATTCAGTTCCGTCTAATTTCAAGGCCTGGGTCTTTTCTGCAGCATTGTGCTGTCTCCCTTAAGACAACTCTCTGTCTCCGATAGAAAGAGAAGAAAAATGACTAACACAGGCGCATAAAGTATCATTAAGAAAATTCATGGTGACTTGGCTCTTTAAGCGGGAAGCAAAGGGCAGGAGGCAGCCAGCCAGTCTAGCATGGGTTCGTGCAGGTTGGGGGTTCACATAACTCACGATAATGTAATTTGTGAAGATCATTCTTCCAGGAACTGGGGGTTATCGTGTACTTGTGTGAATAGAAGTGGGGAGAGAGATGGAAGTGGAGAGGCGAGGGACTGGGAGACCACGGTGAGCAGTCAGCTGTCAGCCCCAGCAGGGGGTTGCTCAGGCCTCCTGTGTGAGACCAGCGCCTTCTGCTGGCATAGGAGATCAGCTTCCAACACCTAAAGCTCTGGTGCACGCGCGTATGCGTGTGTGCGTGTGCGTGTGTGCGTGTGTGCGTGTGTGTGTGTGTGTGTGTGTGTGTGTAAGGGGGAAAAGTTAGCCTTGCTGACTCAGGCCCCTCTGCCTCACCATCTCTTGCCTTTGTTCCTCTAATTGTAAGCGTGGCCCAAGAGATCAGAGCCTGTGTGGGGACTGGGGAATCCTTAGCTCCTATGGACACCTACAAGAGTTTTATTGAACTGGCTTGGTTTGTCCAGAGCACCTGCCCATTTGTTGAGAAGCTGAGGCAGCCATCATGGAAGAAATGAAGACCCACTCTTGCCAGAAGGCCTGGCCTTAGAGATCTGGCTGGGGGAGGAAATCATCTGGAGAGGCTCCTATTTATTGTAGGAAGACCCCCCCCCCCCACACACACACCCCTTCAAGAGTTTATCTCTTCTTTCCATAAACATTTGTTGAGTGTTCAATATATGCTCCCGGTTGTAGAGTGGTGAGCAAACAACCATGCTCCCTGTCCTCAGAGCATTCCCAGCCCCGCGGGGGAGATAGCAAACCAAAAACAAACAAAATATGTTATTACAAACCGTGTTAAATGTTATGGGAAAATGATTACGTTCACTTCTCTATTTCCTAGCAACTAAAGCAGGAGGATTACATGATCATGGAGGTCCTCTCGGAGGAGGTGATGATTATGTTCAGACATTATAGGTGAATAGGAGTTTTCCAGGTGAAGGGTAGAGTGTTCCAGGCAGATGGAACAGCAATATGGGAAGACCTGGAGGTAGGAGAGATTCTGACTTGAACTGGGTGGTTGGATCATAAAAGCAAAGAGAAGAGGAGGGGAGGGAGAAGCCAGCTAAAGCAGGCCTTGTCGGCTCTGCTGTGAAGAGTTTTATTTTTGTTCTATGTGCAATGGGAATCCATTAGAGAGTTGTAAGAGGGCAATGATACGATTTAATTTAAATTTTGCAAAAGATCTCTTGGTTGCTGTGATCAGAGGCTAGAAATGGTGATGGTTTGTCTTGTCACTGCTGAGGACATCCTGTTGGGGTTGTTCAGGCTTCTATGGCTGACCAGCCCCCCCTTTTTTTTATCCTCACCTGAGGACATTTTTCCATTTTTTGTTCAGATAGAGTGGGAGGGAGAGAGAGAGAAACATCAACGTGAAAGGGACATATTGAGTGGCTGCCACCCACACAACCGAACCAGGGCCAGGGACAAACTGCAACCGAGGTACGTGCCCTTAGCGGGAACCAAACCCGGGTCTCTCTGGACCGCAGGCTGACACTCTAACCGCTGAGCCAAACCGGCCAGGGCCTGACCAGCCCCTTTTGACAGGCACCCTCTTCCTTTGGAGATTTTATGCCTGCATTGAGGTGTACAGTCTCACCTTGTCCTGGGGGATGGTCTACCCCAGGGGCTGTGTTTGTAAGCGTTTGGTCAGGAGCTAGAAACCACACCAGGTATTTGAAAGAGAGAAATCATTCTAAAGAATTGCCAACTAGGGATCATGTTGTTAAGTAGGGATCTAAAAAAGGATCAAAAGGACTCTCAGGTCTGTTAGTGAGCATCTGCCCACCATCTCTAAGGCCGAAGGAACAAAGGAAAGATGTTGGAATTATAAAACTCAGAGACAGTCTGAGGTTCCTGACACTCAGCCCTCTGAGGAGGGCTCACAGGCCGGCCTGTGCTGGGGTTCTGAGCTCAGCGGAGGACCGGTGAGGAACTCAGCCGACGAGGGCCTGCTGCTCAGCCCACGCTGGTGTCTGCAGGGATGTAAGGAGCTCTCTGAAAATGTGGGGGAAACTGTGAACTGGATTCACCTGGTGATATAGGAAGAAACTGCCAATGCCAAGGTGAATATGTGATGCTGCGATGATGCTCACAGCAGTCCCACAGAAACAGAAGGAGCAAGTCCTGTTTCTCCTCCAGCCTCACAGCTTCCCACGAGTATCCCATTAGCAGAGACTGGGAGGGAGCTGCTGGCAAAGCCACGGAGCAGTTCCCAGAACCCTAACTCCAGCATCACAAAGCAGGGAATAAATGGAAAGGCGAGTTTGGAGCTGAGAGACCATAGCTTACTTAATCCCACATGGGTGATATTCTAGATCTCTGTTTCCATCCCCCCCTCTTTTGGTTTGTTTCATCATTTAATGATCAGAGGGAAGCCTTATTTCTAAGATTTTGGGGAAGTCATCTCATTGTCGCCTCCTGTACTTCTCTCTTAAGTTTCTCCCTATCTGGTGGTGGGGGCGGAGGTTAGCTGATTTCCTAGCAAAGGCTGGTGCCTTCGGTGACAGAAGGGATAGAGGAAGTAGTGGAATGTGGTGAGAGTTCACCCTGAATGGTTCTCACCCTCGGAAGTGGCCACAGTGCACTTGTACTGGATTGAAGGAAGACTGATAAGGAGCATTTCAAAAGAATTGATGAAAGAGGCAACTGTACGGCCCATTCTACAGAAGAAGAAACCGAGGCTCAGAGAATCCATTTCCTGAGTCAGAAAACACCATCTGTCCGACTGCCTAGCCCAGATTTCTAAACCACAGCCTTGTGACCAGAGCTGGTCATTTCTTCAGGTTTCTCATCCATGATGACATCTACCTTTCAGAGTGGTGGTGAGGGTTAACTGGTTTCATATATTACACAGAAGCAGAAACCCATTTTTGGAGACAGATGCTGGGCACATTCCCCCTCCTACTCACCAGCCTTGGAACTTGTAGTTCAAATTCATGCCTCCGCAAAGTTACAAAGCCCATGTCATGGATCTGGGGGTGGTGGTGTTCTCATATGGAGACCAAGAATGTAAAATTCTTGAATGTCATTGTCTCAGAGAATACTAATAATGAGGGTAATGATAATAATGGTGATATGCTTCCACTTAATGAGCGCTGACTATGGATGTGCTGGTAGTCTACATATATTATTTTGCTTTGTCTATTCATCAAATAGGTATTTTAGTTCACTACGTGCCAGGCATCATGTTATGTTAACTCTAATCATCACCATGACACTGAGTGGTAGGCATTATTATTCCTGTTTAACGGAGAGTGCACCTGGGTTAAGAGAACCCGACTATAGAATAGGTATTCACATCTTGGATAAATGAAGGAACCTATTGCATCACTCTTTTCCCCTTAAGCATCCAAAGGTTTTGGAAACAAAGTTTGATGCTTTATAAACCAAAAACTAAAGAAATAATTCTTTGTAAAATTTAAAAAATCTCAATCGATGGGTTGAACAGCAAAATGGATTGAAGAGTTCATTCGTGAACCAGAAGATCAAGCTAAGGAATTCTCCCAGAATGCAGTGCAAAAGAACACGCAGATGGAAAGTCTGAACAAAGTGTTGAGAGACATGAAGGACAGATACAAAAGTCCCACTGTCTGCTTAATGTGAGCTACAGAATGAGAGAAGAAAACAGAAGAAGGGGAGGCAACAATTCAAGACATTTCCTTGGAACGTAAGAAATACTTGAGCTCTTCTATGACAGTAATTCCTGTAAATTACAGAAAGGAGGTCAAAGGACCTACATCTAAGTACATAATGATGAAATTTCAGGACACTAAGGACACAAAGAAAATCCTGAATGTTTCCAGAGTGAAAAACAAAAAAGATCCAGGATGGAATGAGAATAAGGTTGATACCAACCTTCTCATTTGCAACTTTGTAAGCAAGACAACAGAATGCTGTCTTCAAAGTTCTCTGGTTAAATACTTGTGAATTTAGGATTCTGTACCCAACCAAACTATCAAACAAATGTTGAGGGCATCATAAAGACATTTTAAGACACAAATGGACTAAAAAAGTTTACAACTCACAATGTTTCCCAACAGGGTACTATTGGCATTTTGGGTGGAAGGGGTGTAGTATAGCCTCTGGTTGGGAACTCAGTGGTGTAGACGATAGAGTCCAAAAAGGAGCAAGTGAATCCAGGAAGAGAACATGGGATGTAAGAAGCACAGGTGATCAAGGAAACCATCGAAGTTTATTTTTAAGTCTAAATAAATACCTTTCCATATAATAACTAAAATCTGAGATGATAACGTGGGATGAAGAGGCTTAAAGGTTGCAAAGGAAAAAGAAGAGAGAAGTAAAAGCATGCTAAGATTCCCATTCTATTTAGTAGGAAAATTTATACAGATATTAATGAACTCTAGATGTTGGTTAAGAATATGCTTAACTAGATGTGTCAAAAATATAAATATAATAGGAACAGAATATATATGTTCCAAGCCATTAGAAGACAAATTAATTGAGAACAAATAAAATGCCATCAACTAACCAAAAAGCAGGGATAAAAAGAAACATGAAAACAGTGTATCCAATAGAAAATGCATGGTAAATTGGTAGAAGTGTGTAAATACATCAATAGTAATAATAAATGTGAATAAATTCAATTCACTGGTAAAAGATAGAGACTTGAATTTAGTAAAAGAGTCGAAGTGTACACTTTAATTAGACAGTGAGTAATCAGACAATGGAGTAATCAAGATGGAAAATACGGAAACAGAAAAAGGTATACCAGGCAAACACCAGCAAAAGGGGAGCAAGGATACAAGCAATCTTAGCAATAGGCAAAATGGATTTCAAGGCAAAGATAATCAGTATTACTTGAAAGAGAGAAATATATATTGATAGCCCCGGCCAGTCTGGCTCAGCAGTCAGAGTGTCTGCCGGAGAACCAAAGGGTCAAGAGTTCAATTACCGTCAAGGGCATGTGGCATGGTTGCAGGTTGGATCCCTGGCCCTGGTTGGGTTGGGGTTGTGCAAGAGGCAACCAATCGATTTGTCTCTCATATCGATGTTCTCTCTCTCTCCCCCCTCCTCCTTCCTTTCTACTTTCTCTAAAAATCAATGGAAATAGCCCTGGCCGGTTTGGCTCAGCAGTTAGAGCGTCGGCCTGCGGTCCAGAGAGACCCGGGTTCGGTTCCCGCTAAGGGCATGTATCTCGGTTGCAGTTTGTCCCCGGCCCTGGTTGGTCGTGCGGGTGGCAGCCACTCGATGTGTCCCTTTCACGTTGATGTTTCTCTCTCTCTCTCTTCCTCTCCCTCCCACTCTATCTGTACAAAAATGGAAGAGTGTCCTCGGGTGAGGATAAAAAAAAAAAAAAAAAATCAATGGAAATATATCCTCGGGTGAGGATTAACAACAACAACAAATATATATATATAGTTGTATATATACACACATATATATATGTAGTTGTTTATATATATAGTTGCTTATATATATAGTTGTTTATATATATATGTATATATAAAATATTCAACCTACCAATCAGTTTAGCTTTTATACTCGCATGTGCCTAGTAATATAGGATTGAGATATAAGATATGAAAACTGATAGAATTCCAGGAGGAAACAACCGATCTACAGCTTTGTGGGAAACTTTAATATACCCATTAGGGATCTACAGGTATGTTGATCTAGTAGTCAACAAAATCAAGTAAGGAACCGGGAAGATTTGAATACCATGATTAACAAGCTTTACTGAATTGATTTATATCAAGATAAATTTTTGCCCTTTTCAAAAGGCAACTTTGCAAAAATCATTCTTATTTGAGATAATACTTATTTCTTTTAACCCTTCCCTCTTTCACTTTTCTCCTCCTATTTTTCTTTCCTCCCCTTCCCATGTTTCTATCGGTTCCATCTGTTCCTCCTCCCAGGTCACCTTCCTTGCAGAGTGGCTGTCTCTATATCTTCCTTTATGCTCATAAAATAATATGTAAATATATACATTCCTAAGTAGATTTCTCTCCTGATCTCTTACAAAAATGGAACCAGAGTGTGTACATTTCCCTGCATCTTGCAGAGATGGAAGATGGAAGCCCCCTCAAGTCAGTGCATAGATGTGTAAGACATTCTTTGTTCATGGCATTACAGTAGGTCATGGTATAAATGCACCACAACTTAGTCAACCATTCTACCTACGGGTATAGCACTTGGTTTTTAGGGGTTCATTGCAACCATGACCACTGTTGATATGAACATCCATATCTACATATATTCCAGCGCTTTTATTTCTATGGGCTAGATCCTCAGGCGTGGGATTGCTGGGTCAAAGAATGTATGGAGTTGCTTTATTTTGATATATGTTGCCAGATTGCTCTCCAACAAGGTCATAACTACTGTGATGTAATGAAGACAGTTCCTTCCCAGCCTGTAGCAGGTGTTACCGTGCTCCCTATTTGCTAGTCTGATGTGAAAGAAGTAATATTTCATTGCTATTTAATTTGCATTTCCTTGACTCCTAGGGAAGCTGAACATCTTTTTTTAGGTTTGTTCTCCATTTGGATTTGTTCTTCTTTGAATAGCCTAGTGATAGCTTCTGACTGTTTTGATTCTGATACTAATTTGCAAAAGCTCTTTGTAGTTGTAGATATTAACCCTTTATCTGCCATCTGCGTTGCAGATGGACAGAAAGATCTCATTGAGTGCTAGGTGGGTATAGTGTTGTATGTTTACTGCTAAGATCTTCATGGTTTTATATTTTAGATTTAAGTCTTTGATTCAGCTGGAATTCATTTCTGTGCCAATGACATGAAACACGGTCCTGATTTTATTTCTTCTATCTCTACATTCTCCAATATGGTAGCCTCTAGCCATATGTGACCACTGAGCACTTGAAATGGGACTGCTGTGAATGGAAATGAGCTGTAAACTTAAAACATACACTGGATTTCCAAGGCTTAGTACAAAAAAAGTAAAAGGTCTCGTTAATAACTTTCATATTGATCACCTGTTGAAATCATAATATTTTGAATATACTGGATTAAATAAAACATTACAATTAACTTCACACATTTCTTTTTTTGTTTTGCTAATCCTCACCTGAGGATATTTCTTCATTGATTTTCTAGATAGAGTGGAAGGGAGGGAAGAGAGAGACAGAGACATCGATTGGTTGCCTCCCACACGACCCTGACTGAGGCCAGGGATGGAACCTGCAACCCAGATACTTGCCCTTGACCAGGAATCAAACCCGAGATCCTTCAGTCTGCAGCCGATGCTCTAACTGCTGAATCAAACTGACCAGGGCTCACACGTTTCTTTTCTACTCTTTTTAATGTAGCTGCCAGAAGAAATTTAATTACATGCACAGCTTGCACCACATTCCTATCAAACGGCACTCTTCCAGATAATCAGTTGTGCCAGAACCATTTCTTAAACGTCTTGTTCTCTTTCACTTATCTTTTATCTTCCTCATGAGGGGCGTATCTATTTTACTGCTCGTAGTAGACATCTGTCTAATTCATCAGTTCCATCATCTTTTGAGTAGCTCTTTTGTGTTTGGAGAAATGAATCAGAACTCCAATTCCCAGCCCCCTCACCGTTAACATTGTATATTTGACCTCTGTGGAATGAATGGGAAGGGAGCTACATGGGGAATCGAGTTCTGCGTGGAGTTTCATTTCCGCAGGCTCAGGTGGCACAGGGAATGAGCTTTGATGGTGGTGGTCCCAGCAGTGGTTTCAAGGTCGAGGTCCTGGCACTGGGGGGATGGTGACAGCGATGGCAACTCCTTCATCAGGAAGCACTGGGTATGGTTTGGGACATTGATTAACCTTGTCTGGTGTTTCTGCCCTCATAGCAATATTGCTACTTACTCAATATCAAAATTTCTTTTCTTTAAAAAGACAGCCCTGGCCGGTTTGGCTCAGCGGTTAGAGCGTCGGCCTGCGGTCCAGAGAGACCCGGGTTCGGTTCCCGCTAAGGGCGCGTGCCTCGGTTGCGGTTTGTCCCCAGCCCTGGTTGGTTGTGCGGGTGGCAGCCACTCGATGTGTCCCGTTCATGTCGATGTTTCTCTCTCTCTCTCTCTCTCTCTTCCTCTCCCTTCCACTCTATCTGTACAAAAAATGGAAAAATGTCCTCGGGTGAGGATTAAAATAAATAAATAAATAAATAAATAAAATAAATAAATAAAAAGAGAAGAAGGGAGAATAAGATAGAAACATTGATGAGAGAGAAACATCAGCTGCCTCTTGCACGCCCCCTACTGGGGATCGAGTCCACAACCCAGGCATATACTCTGGGAACTGAATGAGGACTGCTCAGTCCATGGGACCGCACTCAGTGCACTGAGCCGCGTGGGCTGGGCTCAACATCTCTTCAATAAACTTGTTTTTTGATGAATCATCAGAATCAACTTCGATTGCATTGTGGAACCCAATACCGAACTCTGATGGATGCATTGGGATTTTTCTTTCTTCAAAAAAGAGATTTGGGGCCCTGGCCAGTTTGTCTCAGTGGTAGAGTGTCGGCCCGCCGACCACAGAGTCCCGGGTTTGATTCCAGTCAAGGGCACGTACTTCGGTTGCGGTTTGGTCCCCGGCCCTGGTCAGGGTCGTGTGAGAGGCAAACAGTGGATGTCTCTCTCTCCGCCTCCCCCTCCCCCTGCCACTCTATCTGAAGATAAAAATGGAAGAAAGTATCCTCAGGTGAGGATTATATATATATATATATATATATATATATATATATACACTTACCTGGCAGGGGGGATGCCATGCTCACAAAGGTGGTTTTCCCAGGGTGAGGCTTATCCATTGCACTCCGGATGTGCTGACCCCTGCAATGTCCCCAAATGTGGGGAACTCGACTGCATCATCTGTGGTAGCGGGGGACTGCTTGGTGCTCTCCCCTGGAAAAAAGGGGGGGATTTATTTTTTCCTGCTATTTCTAAAATATCATCTCCTATCTTACTGAGCTCTTTCTTCCTACTTTCCCCCCAGCTGATTTTCCTGCTCTTTCTCTATTTCTCAGGAAGAGTGTTGTCTGAGTTCCCCACGAAACAGAGCATGTGGTAAATGCTAGCAGTTCAGAGAAAGTCCGACCTCAGAGACACCAGGCCGAGGGCAGGTGAGCAGGGGAGCAGGAGGGCAACGGTAAGCGGGTGCATTACCAAGAAGACAGGGTTTGTAAAGAGTGTAGCCAGTTGCTCGGGCTCACAGTACCCTTCAGAGAGGTCTACGAAGCACTCTGTCTGGAGCATCCCTCAGGCGAAATGAGCAGATTTCACTGGCCCCCGTGGCCTGCGGTTCAAAGTCTGCCCCACGGGGCTTTACCCTGGGCACACCCAGGTGTTATCACCTGACCTCTCCAGCCCGTGGCTGAGGAGGCCGGAGCTTCCTGGGTAATTCCATCCACGCACAGAGTGGTTTGTCCACGAAGTCAGTGCTACCGCGGGGCTCCTCGATCTGTAGGGCAGGCAGTGGCCTGACCTCATGACCAGGGAACAGCTGCTGCTCCCGCTAGAGCCCTTCCATCCAGGAATGAGGCGTGTGACTAAGGTGTGAGGGTGGTGAGGAGGGATTTGGGGAGGGTGCCGCGGAGATCTGTGGTGGTGCATAAACCAAGTCTAGCACATGCCTTTTCTGTACCACGCAGATCCACCTTCCCCCTCTTGCAATGTCCGTGGACACAGGAGAACAAGATGCCCTCGTTTCCACCCCAAGAGGAGAGATGCTAGTCCGTCTTTCAAGGTGGTAGCCGGCTACAGTTTCTGAAGACATTTGAAGAGGATTAGCAAATCAACACACAGTTTCTGCAGCTGTAGCTCCTCCCAGGACAGTGACTTATACTCATCCTCTTCCTCCTCTGCACGCATTCTGGATTTCCCTCTCCCATGGCCATTACCTCTGCTGACACGTGCTGCCTGCCCACTGGCGTGATCCAGACCTTCCTGGTCAACAGGTCTGAGCCCTGACTTGTCGCTCTTGTCGAACTGTGGTCACCGCAGTGACCCACTTGCATTGAAGCCCTAGGAGGTGCCCCAGTGATCCCCTGGGGTCCAAACAGACACTGGCCTCCAATGTGAGGTGGCTACCTTAGCTTCAGGGCGGGTTATCCCCGCCAGTATAGTCATTTCTTTCTTTGCCTATAACCCGCTGGCATGAAGACCCCAAAATGTCCAGGAGGCAGAGAGAGGCTAATCCTACCTCCTCCACTCCTTTGTCCCTGGGGACGCCACACCATCTATAGGCCATTGGTTCAGTGCATATACCATACTCTGGAGGACAGCACCCCAACTCCAAAAGGTGCTGTCTCCAAGCTGGTGCCTTAACTAAACCTTGGACAGCCCATTCCAGCATTGTGTCGGGCGGATTGCTTTGGGTGGGGTATGTGTGCTTGCTACATAGGGGGTGTGTGTGGAGGGCACCAGCAGCCGTGCATCCCCTGGGGGCTTGTTAGACATGCGGGGCCTCAGGCTCCACCCCACCCTACCGAATCAGGATCTGCATTTGAACAAGAGTTCCTAAGTGATTTGTGTACACGTGGAAGTTCAGGAAGAATTGCTGTATGTGGTCAGACAAACAGATCATGTTCCCTGGAGCCAGGCAATGCCTGAAGACAGAGGAAAGAAGGAGGTGACAGGGGTGGGGATGAAGAGTGGGGTGCAGGGGTGGCTATGAATTTGGAGCAATGCTCAAACTGAATCGGGTACAAGCATCAGGTTCTTTGCATTTATTGACTAAGTTGCTGAAGGCTATACAATTGCCTGAGTGTGGCTTTTTGTGTACCCCGTAAGTTTTTCAGTGAAGAGGTCTCCTTTTCTTTGTCTGCTAGATAATGTGCAATTTCATCTTTGCTCTCTTTGATCTGACAGTTGCCAAACACTGTGTTTCTTACCCTGAGTTTCCAAGTAGTTAGCACATTTTGGCAACCTTTTAAATTATTTACTTTTTTTCCTTATTGATGAGCACAGAAGATAGCTTATGAAATATCCAATTTATTGAATTTTCTAAGAGTTTCCTTATGACCAAGTAGATGACAAGTTTTGGTAAATGCTCAAGTGTGTACAAAATGTATTTTCTGGCCTGGCCAGTGTGGCTCAGTGGTTGAGCGTCGACCCATGCACCAAGAGATCACCAGTTTGATTCTCAGTCAGGGCACATGCCCAGGTTGTGGGCCCGATCCCCAGTGGGGGACATGCAGGAGGCGGCCAATTGATGTTCTCTCTCATCGATGTTTCTATCTCTCTCTCCCTCTCCCTTCCTCTCTCTCTGAAATCAATAAAGAAAAAAAATTTTTTTAAAATGTATATTCTGTATTTGAAGAAATATTTATTTATTTGAGTTTGTGGATTATATTTATTATTATTGTTATTATTATCCTCATCCGATGACATTTTTGCATTTTTCCTCAGATAGAGCAGGAGAGAGAGAGGGAGGAAGAGAGGGAGAGAAACATCAAGTGGTTGCCACTCACATGACCCCAACTGGGGCTGGGGACAAACTGCAACCAAGGTATGTGCCCTTAGTGGGAACCGAACCTGGGACTCTCTGGTCCAGGGCCAACGCTCTAACCGCCGAGCCAAACCGGCCAGGGCAAGTTTGCAGATTATATTTTTTAATTATTTGATGTATCTATTTTTCTCTATCAGAGCTACTGATTTTGTTTTTTTTTGTTTTTTAATTGTTTTTCTTTTATTGATTTGAGAGAGAGAGGAAGTGAGAGGGAGAAAGAGATAGAAACATCAATGAGAGAGAACATCAATTAGCCGCCTTCTGAATGCTCCCCTACTGGGGATCGGGCCCACAACCTGGGCATGTGTCCTGACCGGGAATTGAACCAGCGACCTCTTGGTGCACGGGTCGACGCTCAACCACCGAGCCACACCGACCGGACTCAGAAGTACTGATTTTGAAAGAGACACACTGAAACCTCCAACCAAAGTTGTGTCTTTCTGAGATTCTCTTTTTATTTCTAAAAATTTTTACTTTTTATATTTGCCTGCTATGTTATTTGGGGCAGAATGTTTTATGCTCATTACATGCTTTTCATAAATTGTGTAGTAATAATGTCCTTTATCCACTTTGGAATTTTAACCTTGAAGCCCAGTTTGTCTGGTGTGAATAGCGCTGCTCCTGCTTTTTTTTGTTGGTTCCCAAGTCAAAGCCAGTGTGCGAGTCCCACACACATGGACAGAGCAGGTGTATCAGCGTGACTGAGGTCTGGAGCATTGGCGGGGTGGTGGCTTGCTCTTTAAGCCTTCCTCTCACACGTTTCCTTCAGGAACAATGCCCCCTGGCGTCCTGAGGAGCAGCTCCTAGAACTTAAACTGAGGAAGTGGCACTGAGTGGCAAAGGGGTGGACTGTAGTGGACACTGGATGCCCTGCCCAGATCCCCCTTCGAGAGTAAAGGACTTGCCCTGGCCTGCGTGGCTCAGTTGGTTGGTCATTGTCCTGTGCACCGAGAGGTTGCTGGTCTGATTCCCTGCCAGGGGACATGCCCCGGTTGTGGGCTCAATCCCCAGTAGGGGGCGAGCAGGAGGCAGCTGATTGATGTTTCACTCTCACATTGTTTCTTTCTCTCCCTCTCCCTTTTCCTTTCTCGCTCTTTCAAAAAGTCAATAAAAGATCTTAAAAAAAAAAAAAAAGAGTGAAGGACTTATTCCCATGGCTGCTGGAGGTGCTGCCGGCGAGTGGCCCTCAGTTGTCAACACTCTTCAGGATGGGCCTGGGCTGAAGAGACTTGCCTCACCTAAGGTCAAGCCCTTTCCCAGGGCAGCCCATGTCCGATCACTGGGTGACTGTGGACTGTACAGACCCAGCTCCCCTCATGCCTCCTATGCACAACTCGGAAGTGTCATCATAGCTTCAGAGCTTGAAGAGTGGGCGGATGCCCTTGCCTCTGTGTCCCAGCTCATGCCCTCTCCGCCCATGCCTGCCTTCCCTGCCATGGCTGTCAACCCCCGGGCTCTCCACATGCGCCTCTTTGTTTCAGAGTTTCTTCTGGAACAGTCAACACGATGATTGGAGACTGTGCTTATAGCTAAGAGATGCCTGCGTAAGAGCGAAGTGTCATCATATTGGTAACTTATTTTTAAATGATTCAGAAAAAAAATGTGTGTCATGTACAAAGAGACATAGAGATAAAAGAAATGTGGCCCTGGCCGATTTGGCTCAGCGGTTAGAGCGTCGGCCTGCGGTCCAGAGAGTCCCGGGTTCGGTTCCCGCTAAGGGCACGTACCTCGGTTGCAGTTTGTCCCCGGCCCTGGTCGGTTGTGCGGGTGGCAGCCACTCGATGTGTCCCTTTCACGTTGATGTTTCTCTCTCTCTCTCCCTCCCACTCTATCCGAACAAAAAATGAAAAAATGTCCTTGGGTGAGAAAAAAAAGAAAAGAAAATGTGGCCAAATTATAACAATTGGTGAATCTAGATGGTTCATATAGAAATATTTATTTTAACATTCTTCTGCCTTTTCTTGGGATTTAAAAATGTTACAAAATACAACAGTGAAAATAAAATCCCTGTATTCTATTTTTAATAGGTGTCTCAGTGCAAGCAAAATTAAACCTGAATGTCCAATCTGCTGTCTTTATTTGGAATCTTTGTTTATCTTTCTAAGACAGTTATTTAAATGCCCACATTTCCCTTTGAATTCTCCTTTGGTCTCATCTCATAGATTTTGATATTTTGTGTCCTCATTGCTAGTCATTAGAAATAATTTATAATTCGTATTTTGATTTTCTCTGCAACCTGAGAGAAGCTAGCTAAAAGAGTGGATTTTGGAGATTTGTGTCTATAGGAGTTTTGTTGGAGGTGAGGTTTTTGTTTGTTTGGCTTTTGTGGTTGATGATCTCTGGTTTTGTGGCACTGTGCTCTGTGAAATGGCCTGTGGTATTTTTGCTTTTTGGAATATTGGGGCATTTCCTCTAAGCACTACGGGGAGGTGGCTGCTTGAATGCATCCTTGCTGCCCGCCTTCAGTTTAAAACCAGCGACTGAACCTTTGTGGAGGCAAGTAGCTTCTAGGCTTAGGGCAAAAACACGCTCCGGTGCATCTCCGATCCGGTGCATCTCGGGGTCCAGACGGAGGGAGACGGCAGAACCGCTTTTCTCCTCTGGGTCTGGAGAGAGCCTGGGGACCAGACACCCGGGCCCAGGAGGGACGATCCAAGGAAAACGGCAGAATCTGGGAACATTCGGCTCACAGACACCCCAAGACCTCCTGAGGGCGCAGCTGCACCTGCCCACACGGGTGTTCTCGGGGCTCCCTGCTCCTGCCTCAGAAAGTGCTGGGGGGAAGGGCCCGGAGCGGAGCACCGCTGAGCCAGAGCGCAGCCTGTGGGGCTGTCTGTCCACTCCTGAGAAACGACTCTGGCATAGATGCCAGCTGCCCAGTGTGTCCCCCAGCGAGCCCACCAAGGAAATGCCGATGTGCCGTGGGACCTAGACGGGAGACGAGGAGAGTGGGCATTCCTCAGAGCACAGCAAGTGCAGACCGACTGGAGGAGACGGGCCGCCCGAACGGAATCGGTGATGGAAACAACCTAAGGAGCGGTGAGTGCGGTGCACACACACTCACACTCACACGCACGCGCACACACGCGCTAGATCGAGGACCGATCTCGTGTTCAGACTAAATTCTCAGGAGATGAATCAAGGGAGGGATGGTCACTGTTGAAACATGACCTGGAATGCCAAATGGAGAAACAAAACAAAACACAAATCAAAAATTCAAAGAGATGGAAAGTATAGTGGTGAAATCAAGGTGGTCCAAGGGGCCCTGGCCAGTTTGGCTCAGCTGTTAGAGTGTCGGCCTGCAGACCAAGGAGTCACGGGTTCAATGCCACTCAAGGGCACGTACCTGGGTTGTGATTTGGGCCCTGGCCCTGGGCAGGGTTGTGCAAGAGGCAGCCAATCGATGTCTCTCTCTCTCTCACATCAGTCTCCTCCCCCCCCCCCCCAACTCTATCTGAAGATAAACAGAAAAATATCCTCGGGTGAGGATTAAAAAAAAAAAGAGTTCCAAGGGAATGATGCAGGTGACCAAATACTCGTGTATCTGAACGATTCAGTTGTGAAATTATTGTCATTGTCATCGGAAGGATGGAAATTCATGGCATGGAGGAAATGGAAGACAGGCAATAATTAAACAAAACCGTCGAGGACATTTTCCCTGAAGCTTTTCCAATAAAGACTTGATCTGAAGATTTGAAGGGTTCACTGAATTCCTAACAGAAGTTACAAAAGATAATACTCACCTTTAGGCATGTTCTGGAGAAAGGACTGAACTCCAAGTATAAAAGTTAGTATTTGCAGCTTCCAGAGAGGGAAAATAAATAACTGACCAAGACAGACAATGAGACTGGCATTGGGCTTTCTATCTGTAAGACTGGAAGCAAGTAAGGTTTTGTTTTATCCTCACCCAAGGACATTTTTCCATTTTTTTGTTCAGATAGAAGGGGAGGGAGGGAGAGAGAGAAACATTGATGTGAAGGGACACATCGAGTGGCTGCCACCTGCATGACCCAACCAGGGCCAGGGACAAACTGCAACCGAGGCACGTGCCCTTAGCGGGGACCGAACCCGGGTCTCTCTAGACCGCAGGCCGACGCTCTACCGCTGAGCCAAACTGGCCAGGGCAAATAAGGCTTTTTCATCTGCAACACAGAGGGCAAATCATGATGCGATAATAACTGCAGACTTCTGAGAGAAAGACAGAAATCCTGCGAGAACGACTAATGATATGGGACTGTGAGTAGGATCTCAATCTGGTATTTGGGGAGACGGAGAATAAAAGCATTTAAATCTCTTTGGGGGCTGGGAACACAGAGATGTAAAAGGATTATAAATGGGTCATCTTAATGTGGAGAAATAGATGGTATTTTTATATAGTGAAAGATGATATCATTGTGATTGTGTATTTTATTCTGAATGTTAAAAAGGAGAGGTAACTGCTATTCTATAGAACACCAAAATCCGAAAGGGGGAAAAAAAAAAGATAATAAATGGCTATGTTATCAAGCCAGCAAAAACAAAGAAAAAGAAGTGAGAAATAACAAAGAAAAGTAAATAGTGAGCCTGGATTAAAGTGGAAGGAATGAAATAAAGTATATCCATTTTATACTAATCTCAAATGAGCTCAGTTGTCCTATTAAAACTCAAAGTCTGCTAAATGAGATTAAAGAACAAACCCCAGGCATATGCTGTTGTTAGGAATACTGTATGAGTAAGAATCACACACAACAGAAACCCGAATCACAGTGGGTTAAACACATGAGATGTTTACTTTTCCTCATGTAACAAGAGGGAGGGGGGTGGAGCCTACCTGGGGCAGCTGCTCAGAAAAGCGCCTCTCTCCACTGTCCTTTCTAGACTCCCTCACCTGAAGCCCCTCTGCTGGACAGGGTAACTTACCCGGTCGTGTGACCCCAACCCTCATTCCTAAGGGATCTGAGCCCTCCCTGATCACCATGTCATTCTAGGTGTGAGGCCAGGATGGATGTGCATGTCTGTTAATCATCAAAACCGGGCAGCACGTCCACACGCCAAGTTGAGGCTTCACCCTGCTGTCGACTGGTCAGGTGCACGCAGAGGGAGAGGCAACAGGTGGGTGAAATGGGGGTCTGGGTTGCTGCTCATGCATCCTCCTCCTGCCATCTGGTCCTCCTCTGCTCAGTCCCGGATGTATCACTTCCACCCTGGCGCGCTGCCGGGTCCATCGATCTCGTGAGTTGATTGATTTGACAGAATCCAGCTCATTGTGGATAGTTCTGGCTGCACAGTCACGTGGTCTCCCACAGTCAGGGGCTCCATCTCTACCCAGGCCGAGCAGCACACCTTCCAGAAGGCGTGTGATTCTCTGCTGCAGATGACATGGCCTGACTCCCAAGCCCTAGGGATCTGCGTGGTGGTTTCCCCCCCGAGACTCGACCATGGAGTTATCTCATCTCTAACCCACAGGGCCTGCTAGGGCACATGGGCCAGCTTCAGGGCCACATGCATCACAGCTTAGACCTGCTGCCGAGCTCTCTCTGCGCTGGACCCTCCCAAAGATGGAAGCCTGCGTGCCACGCAGCATTCGCGTGTGTGTGGTCTTCCCAGGTTTGGAACATGCTGCCTCCAGCATCCAGAGAAATCTGCCCGGCATGGTGCTTCCTTCTTCGTGGCGGGAGGTGGAAGATGAACATCCGGAGGGGATGTTCTAGCAAGCTTCCTGAGAATGTTACTGATTTGGCAGATTCTTCATCTTTGAAGAGCTAATCTTACCCTCCCACAACTTCACCCAGTCCAATTAGCCCATGTCATCAACAGACAGGGGGGGACCAGAGTGATGTTCTGAGCATGTCAGCCAGTCCAGGTCTCTTCAGACTGTTATCACAAAAGAGGTCCGAAGAGTGGACACAGTCCCGGGGCAAGACTGCATGCACATGGCTGCCGATTCCACCTGAACGTGAACTGCTTCTGACCTTTGGGTTTTTTTTGGAGGGGGTCATGGATGGAAAAGAACACATTAACCAGACTGGTGGCTGCATGCCACGTACCCAAGACTCTGCTGCTCTGCTCGTGCAAAGAGACCACATCTGGCACAGCAGCTGTGCTGAGGCTACTGTGTGGCTGAGTTTGTGCTAGTTCATTGTCACCCTCCAGGTATACATGGCTTTTGCAGGGGACAGACTATAAATGAGATAAGATGTGACGGGGGCTACCACCTCAGCATCGTTTAGGATTTTGGGGTGGCCCTAGTTTCTGCCACGCCTCCTGGGGTGTGATATTATTTTTATTTCCTCTGTTCGCTGGATGGAGGGGGTGCTGTTTCAGAGGTCTCCACTGGCCTTCCTCACTCTCATAGCTCAACCCCCACAGGCTGACGTGTCCAGGTGGGAGTCGTGCCAGTTACCAATATGTCTGTTCCAATGAGGATGGGAGAAGTGACCACAGGGTTGGCCAGTGGGCCAGGAGTTTACTTCCTGCTTCTCATATGCCCTCAGTTTACTAGGGAGGCCATGATGATGCTTGGGGTCTCCGGGTATCAATGCCAACTGGGATCCCAGGCCAATAGTTGTTTAAATGTCTATGTGTTTTCCTTGCCCCAGCATACGGTTACCTGCCATGGTCTTTCGGAGTGCTAGGGAGCCAGTCTCTTCTTCATCCAGTGTGCTTGGCGTCCTCAAACTGCCTCAGATCTGGAAACTGAGTGAGGGACTGTGACTGTCTGAGGAGTGGCCCACCACCTGATCAGGAAGTTAAATTGTGAACAACATGACGTGTCGAAGAGACACAGGGTCACACATTCTGTGTATAAGATGCGTAGCGGAAGGGCTAGAGGAAAACACAGCAGACTGTGAGCCGTCCTCACCTCTCGGTGGTAATAGGCAGTATTGTGGATGGTTTTAATGTTCTTTTTATTTTATTTCATTTTATTTATCCTCACCCGAGGACATTTTTCCATTTTTTGTTCAGGTAGAGTGGGAGGAAGAGAGTGGAACAGAGAGAGAGAGAGAGAAACATCGATGTGAAAGGGACACATCGAGTGACTGCCACCCGCACGACTGACCAGGGCCGGGGACAAACTGCAACCGAGGTACATGCCCTTAGCGGGAACCAAACCCGGGTCTCTCAGGACCGCAGGCCGACGCTCTAACCGCTGAGCCAAACCAGCCAGGGCAGTTTTAATGTTCTTCTCGGTACTTTTCTATATTGTCCACATTTTGGTACCATAGCAGGTGTACTCTGCCGGGCCAGAGATTATGTGTGTATATGCGTATTTTCTCTTCTCTGAAGACAGGTTGCAGAAAATCACCTCTGTGTAGTTGGAAGTGGCTGTCAACTCCCTGCTCTCCAAAGGGCGGGCGTGGGTATCAGGCATCACTTAAGAAGTCTCCCCTGGGAAGACTCCTTCTTAATCAAGGTGGCCTCTCCCGGAGGCAGGGGAAAGGGCCCTATTGCCCTAGGAAAGGGACTTTAACCAGCCTCTTTGTTATAAAGAGGAATACACACTCGCCAAACAACCCAATAATTTTACTCCTAGGTATTGACTCAAGAGACATGAAAATGTATGTCCTTACAAAGACATGTAAGTGAATACACATAGCAGCTTTACTCATGATGGTCTCAAACCAAACAAGCGAATGAATGACCAAATTGTGGCATATCCTTACAATGAAATACTATTCAGCCACAAAAAGGAATGTACGGTTAATACAGCCAATGACATCAATGACTCTCACGATAATTCTGTGGAGTGAAGGAAGCCAGAGAAGAGAGTACAGAGTGTTTGATTCCATTTATGTAAGTCTCTAAAAAATGCAAAGTAACCTATAGTGACATAAAGCAGATTAGTGGTTGTTTGGGGATGAAGGAGTGGGAAATGGCAGGGAGGGAGGATGAAGGTGCACGGGGCAACTTGTGGGGACAACAGTGAAGTTTAAGTTTATTTTAAGTTATAGCAACCTCCCCATAAAATTTTAATACCATAAATATATCTGTTTATATACTATGGTACTTTGAGGGTCACAAACCACTGGTTTTGGGGGCCCCAAGTACTAATTGTCACTCCCTTGGGTGCAATATTGCCCCTATTGAGAATGCGTGTCTATTCCATAAGAAAAAAATGAAAGCCGGCAAGGAAATAACAGTATTGTAATTAAAATGATCTGATCTGACTCTTTGACAGAAGTGTAGTAACACAGGTAACTGTGAAAAATGTTTCCCCAGCACTACGCATTAATACGGGTTAATGAATACCTGCTGCTGAAAGGGGAAGGGGGTTGGGAGGCAGGCACCTTTCAGAGATGGGACCTGATGCAGGCTTTCATGTGCAACTAGAGCCCTCTGCTGGCCATTTGGGGGAACTCCCTCAGTAAATTAAATGTAGCCCATTCATTTACCTATTTCTCCAGTGTCTGAAAGGTGCCATTGATGAGCAAAGTTTAGTACCAATCAAAACCACACAGTGATAAGTGGCAACGCTGGCGTTCAGAGTCAGGTTTGTCCAAATCCAAAGCCCATTCTCTCCTCCTCTAGAGGTCAAGGTTCATTTACTCACCTGTAGATGTCCAATTGCTCCAGCGCCATTTGTTGAAAAGTCTATCCTTCCTCCATTGAACTGCTTTTGCACCTTTGGAAAAAATCAGTTGGGCATATTTATGTGGGTCTATTTATGATTCTCTATGATGTTCCATTGATCATATGTCATCCACCCATCAATACCACACAGCCTAGATTATTGTAGATTTATAATAAATCTTCAAATCATCAAACCGATCCACAACCCAACGATTCACATGTCTCAACAATTAGAAGACCCCAAATCATCCTTTCATTCAAGTGAAAAGCTTGCAAAAAAACAGACCCTGCGTTGCCAAATAACACACATCAGCTATCTAAGGGGATATAATGAGGTTTTTACCTTTCTCTTCACACAGAAAACAAAACAAAGCAAAAAGGCTTAGATGTAGGAGAAAAAAAACAACAATCTGAAAACTAAGCCTCAAGAACAGATTTGAAGACTGTTCAGCCAACTTAATGTCAATAAAAAGCAACAGCCTATAAGGTAAGGACCAAGACAAATAGACGAAAGACTATGAAAACGAGTTTAATTCAGATATAGAAGAGAGTAACGGTTAAGGATTCAAATTGGTGTCTCCAAAGCGATGTAAGAGTCTTACTTCCCTGAAACGAGAAAAGTGGGCTATGGAAAAAGAAGTCCACAGACACTGAATATTTTATTGCTGACTTACAAAAACAGCAAAACAAAACTCTCAAGAGAAGGCTTGAAAACAAAATTATACAGGTGAGAAGAATGAGCAAATCTCTCAACACACAGAACAAAAACACAGACAAATGGAAATGATAAAAGTACAAAACAAAACAAAAACCCACAGACGGCTGGCCGGGAGAGAAGCACAGCGAATCCAACGGGATTTCTGGGTGACAAGAACAAAGAGGCTGGAGGGAAGGATAAGCAATCACAGAAGAACTGAAGATATCCCAAAACACACAAGGCTTCATCTCAATAGGACCCATCCCATTACCAAGCAGGCAGCCTGAGAAAAGAACAAATAACCAGACGCCGCCTGATGAAATATCCGAAATCGAGGATAAAGAAAAACTTGCAAGAAGGAAAAATAAAACAGGTTATCCACAAAAAAAATGAGAATTGAACGGCCAAATGACTTCTCCCAGGCTCTCCAAATGGCAGGAGACCACAGAGATGATCTTTTCTCATAATGCTCTGAAGGAAAAGGATTTCAACCCAAATCCTGTAAGCAAGCAATCATTCATGAGACGGGGCCGAATAAAGGCACTTTCGGATCCCTGGACTCGGAGGGCATACACCCATTCCGTGAAATGCTCCAGGGGTCTCTATGAAAACTCAGCAGAATCTGAAGAAGAAGACACAGTATCCAGAAATCCCGATGGACAGACAGAAGGTCTGACAACCTGTTCCAGGTGAAGCCAGAGGGGCTGTCAGTGGGTAAAAGGGTCGAGCGCATGGGGCTAACTCAACAAGAAACTTTTTTTTTTTAAGTTATTTATAAAGGGTATGTAGGCAAAGTTTCGTAGTTTTTGACGAAGATACATATTGTGGGAGCCAAGCCGGAGAATTCCTGGAACTTTGGAAGAGGAGCTGCCACAGGAATGAACAGTGATGCTACCGCAGGTCTGGTTGGTTCAGCAACAGGCCACCTGGAATGAGGTGACACGATAGGCCACTGAAGACAGAGAAGGTCTGGGCCCCTAGATGAGGTGAGGGATGCCAGTCCTCATGGTCAGCACAGGGCACTGAGATCTTTTTTCTACCTAAGTAGGGCGGCCAGATTTAGTAAATAAAAATACAGGGCACCAGTTAAATCTGAACTTCAGAGAAGCAACAAGTAAGTTTGTAGTATAAATGCATCCCATGCAAGATATACTTGGTTTTATATGCCCTGTGTCTTACCTGGCACATTTCAAGTTCTTGGGAAAGTTGAAACATAAGCAGATGATAAGTTACACCCGACGATGAGTGGCAAGTTTACAGACTCGAGGTCTCTGCCTGGCCAAATTTCTCGTGATGTAGCCTTAGAATTATTCCAGCTACAAGCTTGAAAGTTACTTAAATCTGTCATTTATACCCTCTGTAAAAAGGGCATAATAAAAGTACTTATCTCAAAATGTCAGAATTATATGAGCGAATCCAGGAAAGAAAGTTAACAGGGACTAGGACATAATAAGCAGCCCTAAATTGTAGGTAATATTATAACTGACCAATTATTATTATTTTGTCACTTTGTCTCCAAACTTGAGATAGCAAAAGTAACCAGAAAATGGATGCTAAAATTTCAATAATTATTATCCAAGTAGCTAGAAGGTGTGATGCAATTCTTTTTTTTTTTTTTTTTATCCTCACCCGAGGACATTTTTCCATTTTTTTTGTTCAGGTAGAGCGGGAGGGAGAGAGAGAGAAACATCGATGTAAAAGGGACACATCGAGTGGCTGCCACCCACACGACCAACCAGGGCCGGGGACAAACTGCAACCGAGGTACATGCCCTTAGCGGGAACTGAACCCGGGTCTCTCTGGACCGCAGGCCGACGCTCTAACCGCTGAGCCAAACGGGCCAGGGCATGATGCAATTCTTAACTAAGCATTCCCAAAGTAATATTTATTATGTTAAAACAAACAAACAAACAAACAAAAAAAAACAAAGAAAGAAAAGCATTAGATGATTTCCACAAAACTTGAGAAGAGGGAGGAGTGTATCTTCTTTGGATACTATAAAAACAATTCCTGATGTTGATAGAAACATGTTTACATCGGTGCTAACCACATCAAAGGCGATCAATCACAGAATAAAAGGAAAAGTTACACCTTTGCAACCACCGCAAGAGGAAGAGAGTAAAGTAAAATAATAATGCAGGAAAAAAAGTCAGGAAATGAAAAACATGAAGAAAAGCAATTGACAAGAAAACGTGGTTACTGAGAATGCAAAGGAACGCTTAGATTTTACTAAAAAAGAAAAAAAAATTGGTAATAGTAAACAGCTCGCCTTGGATGTGTTCATTTCCGTCTGTTCCTGGAAGAGTTGAGAGAACCACGAAGGCAGATGGAGAAAGGAAAGGAGAAACAATGCCATGAGAATGACAGTCTACCTCGAAGTCCTCACTGGCCCGGAAGTCCACACATATAGCTGCCACACAGCCACACAGTGGGAGAATGTCTAGGACCCCTCAGAAGGGGCAGGCATGCCGAGGGGACTCTTGCAAGCAACTCTGGTCTAACCATGAGGAGCTAAGAGAAGCGGGCTCTTCAGTAGGGAGGGTCAATATTTTTTCTTACTGGTTTCTTACGATGTCTGGCCTCCTGTGATTCAATAGCCGACAAGGTAAAACAAGGCAAAGTCCAACAAAGAAAAACCTGGTTACACCCGTCATGGCATAGCAAGGACAACATGTTGTGCCTTTGGTCTGTTATTAAACATGTTACAGTCTGACTTTTTTGATGTCTGGGACTTCCTTGAAAATAACCCAGCAGAGGAAGGTGGAAGGGGGGAGCGTGTGAGTGTGTGTGTATTGGGGCAGGAGACAGTATAAATGAAATAAAATGGTCTGTATATTGAATTGCTGAAGCTGCGACAGGTACACGGGAGTCATTATATAATTTTCTTTATTTTTTTGTATGTTTTATTTATTTATTTATATATTTTTTATCCTCACCCCAGGACATTTTTCCATTTTTTGTTCAGATAGAGTGGGAAGGAGGGAGAGAGAGAAACGTCGACGTGAAAGGGACACATCAAGTGGCTGCCACCTGCACAACCCAACCAGGGCCGGGGACAAACTGCAACCGAGGCACATGCCCTTAGCGGGAATCGAACCCAGGTCTCTCTGGACCATAGGCCGATGCTCTAACCGCTGAGCCAAACCGGCCAGGGCTATTTTTTGTATGTTTTAAATATTTCCATTAAGAAATGTAAAAGATGACGCAACAAAGACCTGATAGAGCTCGGCTCAGGTGCTCTTGAACTTCTATTTTTAACTCCTCGAGCTTAAGGAATTCATAGGAACCTCTCACGACAGGAATGGGTGTGCATTAGGAAAATCTATTTTTTTAGGAAAAGGGTTTGTTTTCCTTTGTTTGCAGTGTCTCCAAAGGACTTTTTATTAAGAAACTTGCTTTGGCCCTGGCCGGTTTGGCTCAGCGGTTAGAGCGTCGGCCTGCGGTCCTGAGAGACCCGGGTTCGGTTCCCGCTAAGGGCGCGTACCTCGGTTGCAGTTTGTCCCCGGCCCTGGTCGGTTGTGCGGGTGGCAGCCACTCGATGTGTCCCTTTCACATCGATGTTTCTCTCTCTCTCTCTGTTCTTCTCTCTCCCTCCCACTCTACCTGAGCAAAAAATGGAAAAAATGTCCTCGGGTGAGGATAAAAAAAAAAATAAAAAAATAAAAAAAGAAACTTGCTTTGACATAAGTGAGACACGGTGGACAGAACAGTGCCTTGGGATTCAGAGTCGGGGGCCCTGGTGCTCCCTTTGGTTGTGCCACTAACGAATAATGTAAACTGAGATAATAATAATCCAGGTATAGCATCAATGTTACTGCCAGGAGTTGTCTAGTGCTTACCACGTGGCGGCATTGTTCTAAGTACTTTATATGTATTACCCCATTTATTCCTTAAAATACAGCAAGATGTAGGTACTATTATTACTCCTGTTTTATAGCGGAAGTTGAAGGAAAAGATGTTAAAGTAATATGGTAGAGCGAGGCTTTGGACCCTGGCAGTCTGGCTCCAGAAACCTTGTGCTTTACCCTATGCCAATGACTCTCTGTCATTGTTCCAATATTGTTGGAACAATTGTTGGAACAACATTCTCTCCCAATATTGTTCACTTTTAAAATGAGGCAAGAGTTCATAGCAGCACTATTTACAACAGCTAAGATCTGGAAACAGCCCAAGTGTCCATCAGTAGAAGAATGGATAAAATTGCTGTGGTACATATATGCAATGGAGTACTATGCAGCTGTAAGAAAGAAAGATCTCTTATCCTTTGAGATGACATGGAGGGACCTGGAAAGTATTATCCTGAGTGAAACAAGCCAAGCAGAGAAAGACAAATATCACATAATCTCACTTATTTCTGGAATATTTTGAACTGAACAAAATAGATCCAGAGACATAGAAGTAGGGTACAGACTGACATTCCTCAGAAGAGGGGGGTGGAGGGAAGGAATAAACCACAGAACTTATATGCATGTACGCATAACCGATGGACATGGACAACAATACTGGGGAGGGATTGGGAGGGGTTAGGGAGGAGGGAGTCAGTGGGAGGAAAAAGGAGAAACATCTGTAACAAAAATAAATTAATAAAAAAGGAAAAATAAATAAATAAAAATAAAACGAGGCAGGATTATCTAACCCTGAAAACCCCTCCTGCACTCCCGAGAAGGCAGGAATGGTGGGTGGGTAGCATGGCCCTAAATCCCAGATGTGTTGATGCGCATGGTTGAAGGGCTGGGCGGAGCCCCGGAAGAGGGGCTGGAGGATTGACTTGAGGAGGAGGATCTGGGAGGAGTTGAGCTAATGTCTCCCCGGCCTCACTCCCAGACCATGTCCTCAGGATTTCCTCTTCCCAGGAACCCTGCCTATTGCCCACCATCCTCAGTCCTGCCTACCTTTCTCTTTTGAACATTGGTCCTCGCCCTCACTGACTGACAGATCTTGACCACCTCTGGTGTGGTGATGTTACTCAGGGCAGAAGGATCAGCGAATACAGAACCTGCCCATTTCTCGGGTCTCTGCCCTGCTGTGGGGTGGGGAGGGGTGTCTCCCAGGTGGGAGTCCTGCTCCTGGCGGTCACACCTTCTTTCCTCCCAAGAGCTGTGTGATCAGGGACATCTGGACCTGGCTGGAGGCAGTTAATCCAAATAACTGGAATCTTCAGCCCAGGTCCACTGTCTCTTGGATTCCACTACCCCCTACAACAGTTCTCACAGCGTGGTCTCCAGACCAGCAGCATCAGCATGGCCTGAGAACTGGATAGAAATGCAAATTTTTGGGCCCCTCCCCAGACCTCCGGAACCAGAAACTGGGGGTGGGGGTGGGGGTCCCAGGCAGCTGTGGGTTTTAACAAGCCCTCAGGTGATTCTGATGCATGCTTGAGAAACTGTCAGAAGATGTGATTTAGGGGCTGTAAACCACTGAGGACACAGGACAGATAGACAGTGAAGGAAGAGCCCAGAAGCCTCAATTATGCAGTAATGCGAGGGTTCTGAACTGATACCAGGCAGTCCCAAGAGCCTCTGAAGAAGACTCGGTCCTCATACACTCCAGTGCTTCCTTGAGGCCCTGGGGGCCCTGGCACTCCGCTAAGTGCTCCGGCTCCGGCGCAAACCCTGCACGGGACTTGGAAATGAGACTGTCCAGGCTTGCACCCCAACTCGTTCGATTACTGGCCACCAGACTTCACCTCCGGAGTCTTGGTTTACTTCTTGGTTAAAATTGAATTAACACCGATTTGGGGGGGGGGGTGGTATCTCCAAGAGCAAATAATATACTTCATGAAAAGATCAGTGAGGCCCTGGCCGGTTTGGCTCAGCGGTTAGAGCGCGGCCTGCGGTCCAGAGAGACCCGGGTTCGGTTCCCGCTAAGGGCACGTACCTCGGTTGCAGTTTGTCCCCGGCCCTGGTTGGGTCCTGTGGGTGGCGACCACTCGATGTGTCTCTCTCACATCGACGTTTCTCTCTCTCTCCCTCCCACTCAATCTGAACAAAATATGGAAAAGTGTCCTCGGGTGAGAATAATAATAATAAAAAGGACAATGAGGAAGGCAAGTAACTTTTCCCAGGTGCTTAGTGAGTCAGGACCGGTGCTGAGTGCTGCACAGGTGCTACCGTGTTCAATCCTCAGATCAGCCTTCACACACGTTTTAGGAATAACTTTATTTTGCTGATGGAGACGCTGAGTCTTAGAGGAGACTCGGTGGCAGGGGTAGAATTTGACCACGGAGACTCGGTGGCAGGGGTAGAATCCCAACCTGCCTTAGTTCAAACTCTTAAATCAGCCGCTGTCCTGCAGACCCACCAGCTGCCCTTAGCCGGCAGGCAGATAGAAACGTCCAAGAACCGTTCTCATCTCCACTGGGGTGGTGCGGTTGCTTCGCTAATGAATGATTGGCCAGGGCACATGAAATTCGAGGAGCTTCTGGAAACAGTCCTTTAACACTTGGACGCCTTTTCTCAGCGCCCTTTATCTGACCAGGAAACCCCTGTCTTCCCTTAGTGGAACCCGCAGACCGCAGCCCAGCTGCTCTGTCACTGGGCTTCCTCTTCTGGGGTGTCAGTGAGCATGGGATCCGCGCAGGTGTTTGCTTCCACCAGGGGTGGGCACAAGCCGGACAAAGCAACCCTCCACACTGCGTTCTCACCTGCAGTGCACATCCTGCGTGCAGGGCCCGGTCCCTGAGCGGCGCGCACACCGGGGGCTCCAAGGCTGTCTGCCGCGCGAGGCTGGAGACGGAGAAGCCGGCGAACAAGGAAGAACTGCACATGCGCAACAGGAGCTGAGCGGGACCAGCTCTGCGCCCTCCGCCCGGGAATCCATCCAATTCGGGACTCCGTTTCCCAAAAGCCTCCGCGCCCTTCTCTCTGGGGACTGTCCTTAGAAGTACCGCCTTATTCGGTGAATTGGTGACGGGTTGTCCAACCTCATCTCTACTTTTGTTGGGAGCCCTGGTTCCCCCATAACCCCAGAATCTGAACCTGGCTCCACCTACAGCCAGTGCCACTTAGATTCAAAACTACCGTGAGAAGGACAGATGCATGTCAACTGCACGTGTGAAATATAAAAATTTAACCAAATTACTCGAAAGTAGAGACTAGCGATATAGTAAAAGAGTAATATGCACTACCAGCAAGTTTTCTCCGAATGCAAACAACATCTCCAAACTGGCTTTCAAAAGTGATACAGTATAAGGCGATAACCAAAACCAAGGGAAGATTTGATGAAAGGAGCCCTCGTAATTTCCTCTCCCAGGAATGACCATGTTAGCTGATGCTCTTATTAAACTCGGACCCTAAAAGTTCAATGTATTGTTTTGATCTTTACATTAAACATGTGGTTATTCATTTTCTTACTACTTTTACCTTTTCGTTTTGAAAAATTTCAAGTGCACAGAAACGTTACAGGAATGATTCATTCTGAATGAACACCTATAAACCATGTACTTAGATTCACGGTTAATACAGTGCCACTTTTGCGCATGCTCTCTCTCTCACTCACTCTCTCTTCTCTCTCCTCTGCCTCACCATTGGAGAGTAAGTTGCAAACACGAACTGTCACCCATGTAATTAGCATATATTTCCCAAGAACAAGGATGTTCTTTAACACTGACATATTACTATCAAATATGTACACTGCATTCAAATTTCACCCAGTGTCACAATAATATCATGTATAACATTTTTGTTTCTGATCCAGGATACAATTCAGAGTCATTCATTATGTCCTCTTGTCATATCATTTAGACTCCTTTAATCTAGTTCTTCAGCCTTTGTCTGTTTTGGTGTTTAGGACATTAGTAATTTTGAAGAGGACAGACTAGTTGTTTTAAAGAATAGTCCTTATTTGGGTTTGTCTGGTTGTTTCCTCCGATTAGATTCATGTTACACATTTCTTGGAATAACATAAGGGATGTTATGTTCTCAGTAAATCACACCAGATCAGTTTCATACAAATGATGTCACTAGATCAATTGTTTCTCTTATGCCAATGACAGTAAAAGGAAATAAGTTCCATTCACAGTAGCATTCAGGATCTAGGACCAGGGTAACAAAGATAGGCAGAGCTTACACAAAAGAAATGATTATACTCCATGGGGTGACATTGAAGAGGTGAACGGAGATATGTACTCTCTTCCTAAACAGCAAGACTCAATATTCTTTAACAAAATTCCAATCAAAATCTCAGTAAGCTGAGTGATGTGACTTCTTTCTTTCTTTTTTTTATTTTTTTATTTTATTTTACTTACCAGAGCACATCTACATTTCATCCAGAAGAATAAATTAAAAATCATAGGATAAACAGCCAGGACTAAAAAAAAAAATCAGAGTATTTCCTATAAGACATGAATAGGTATAATATCAGTATAATATTCAAAAGTTTGCCTCTAGCTCCTTAGAAGAACAGGTACAAACCCAAGAGTTCATCAGAATTTAGAGTTTGATGAAGGGGGAATTTCCAAGTGGGGGGAGGGGAGAAATGAGGTAGGCAGGAAAGCATCTTAGGAAACTAGAGGCGATGGGTAGACAGGGGCAGAATAGATCTCTCATTCATACACTTTATAATATAACTTTCATGTTGATTCTTGATTTAACATTTTAACAGTAAACCACCAAGAACCTACAGAAAACATAAAATAATTTTCTCATTTAGTCTCTGGGGAGGCATAGTAAGCTGTCAAACCAAAAAAGAAATGACTGCCACATTTTACTCTAGAAAAATTTAAAACCTTACTTTCAAGAAAAAATAATCAAGGAAAAATCACTTGGAAAATATATTGTTAAGTATATGAAAGAAATGGTTTATCGACTTCATTTAATTATCTCTTACACTTTATAAGAAGATCACACTACCATAAAAGTGATCTATGGATACGAAGGGGAAAGTAATATAAGAAAAATGCAAATGAGGAATAAATATGTGAAAGCAACCCATAAACTATGAATAAAAAATGCAAAAATTTTTGGCCTTTACCATTGGCAAAGATTATTAAAAAAAAATGATATCCAAGGTGGGCATAAGTTTGGGAAGAGTTCATTCTCATAAATTTCTATTTGGAATATAATTTACAAACAATTTGGAGGCCACTCTACCAAGACTTAAAAGGAACATGCAATGTAGCAATTCTGTTATTAGAACTATGACCTAAGAAAATAATTATCCAAAGATACATGTATAAGTACATTTCTTACCGCTTATATTAACAGCAACACACTTTAAAAAATATAAATGAAAAGAAAAATAAAATAGCTTGTAGGAATCTGTAAGGTGGGATATTAGGCAACCATTAAAAATTATAATGCAGAGATACATTAATTTGCATGATGGGGAGTTTACAATATATTTTCAAATAAAATACTCTTTACACAAGAACATAAGGCATTAATTTATATTTTGTAAAAATCATCCATATGTCCTAAGGGTATAAAAACAAATATAAAAACCAAATGCAAGAACAAAACTGAACAAAAAATTTTTTTAAATTACATTACTCTCATACATAACAATAGAACAGTGTATGCAGAGATTTTGTTTATAAAGACCTGGAAGAATCAAAACCTGCATCATTCACTAGTAACATCCCCACAGGAATAGATGTATAATAGGAAAGATACATTCTCAGGGAGCATAAATTTACATCTATTGTGGAATGTATCTGCTCTAATACTGTCTTTTTTATTTTCTCAGCATTAGCTCTGATGTTGTATTGAGTGTTCTTCACTAAATTAACTGCACAGTGCATTATGGTGTTTGTTTAAGTGTCTTTGTAATATATTATGACATCTACTTTCCACATCAAAGTAATTGATCTTTGTGAATTTTCCAGCCCCCTTAAGAGCACTACCATTTAATGAATATTTGGATGAGACTGGTGTAGTAATTAAAATATATTAAATGTTAATAACAGCGAATGTTAAAATAACTGCCAAAGTCACATTCAAAATATTCTAAAGTATTAGTAACAGTGTGCTTAATCAAGACCACTAACAATCTTGTGCTTGATTGCTAAATGAGTACATTTTAGTTCATCTGCTGAAGTGATATAGCCAAACCACAGTAACACACAGTTCACATTTAGTGTGCTTTACTGCTGTAAATTATGTGGTTCCTTACAATTTTTGGAAGTTTTTAAAAACTTGTAGACACTAGCAATATATATGATCCTAGACAAGTCATTTATTCATTCTACCCTCATTTTATTGCTATTTTAGGCAAGGAGTAAGATTTAGGTAACTTGCAAAGTTCACTCCAGTACTGCCTGTCAGTTCTTCTATAGCTAAGAGGAAAATCTTTTCTTCACTTTGGCCAGAATTGGTAATATATATGGTATGGGACCAGCCCAGAACCTGGAAAGAAGAAACAGAAAATAGAGTTGGTGAGTAGGTTAGGGAGGAGTGGGTGAGGTTGGTGAGCTATTATCCTCAGACTAAATTTTCAAACACTGTACAATGGAGTTTATTTCCCTATAGAACCTGTCCCTTACCTGTCTCCCTTTGTCCTGGCTTACCTCTCCCCTCTCAAGGTTTGCCCACAGCTTCTACTGTGACAGTATTTGATGGCCCATGGATGTGGTGATATTATCCTAGTTTTGTTCACAATAAGCAAGATAATGAAGAACTGCTTCAGGTCCAGTTATCTAGTACCTAATTCTTCTAGGGATTCTTTTACTCTGCCATGAAAGGTCTCAGGTTAGGGAGGGTGCTCTCCAAGGTACTCAGAGAATCTTCTTCCTTCTCTTGAGCTCATGTTCCTGTGAATCTTGGACCTGGGCCTGGGGGTCAGATGAGCTTGTACTAGAACCTCTAATTTGGGCCACAAACTAAACCTCAGACTGGGATATGAACTTTTGACCAGCTACTGAGAACAGAGCCAGGCTAGAGAGTTAAGGGGAGGCTCTGAGTCCTCACCGCCCGACCCTTTGAAAGGCAATCAATCGCCACATAGAAAGATTAATTCAAGATTTTCTCCATGGTTATTTGGAATGAGCTCACATCTATGTTAAGGATAAAATGATGCAGACATGTTTTCTTTATTTTAGGCATATACATATATTTAAAATATAAAATTTGGAGTAAAATATCTATTTGAATCTCAGCAACTCTATCCACTAGCTAATATGACCTTCACTTCACCTCTATGAGCCTTATTTTATTCACTTTTTAAAATAAGGATTTAAGCCCTAATCTCCCAGCTTGTGAAAGCTGAGATACCTAAACAAAGAGGCTTGTAATAACAATACTGACATTGATTGGATGCCTATGTGCTTATTATGTACTAGGCAATGTGCACAGAATTACCTGGGAATCTTCTTAAAATGCAGATTTTTATTCAGCCAATGTGGGTGGGGCCCAAGATTCTGCATGTCTAGAAATCTCTGGTGATGCCTATGCTGCTGGTCCGCCACTTCCCTCTTACCATTTAATCCTCATAACAACACCTTCATTTTTTGAAAGAGTGAGTTGAGAGTTACACAGATTAAGTAACTTGTCCAAGGTGAGGTCACATCTCAGAGGCAGATCTGGGACTGGAAGCCAAGCACATTTCTTTCCATTAACCGCACGAACACTGCTCATCACTACCCTGCTCCTTATCAGGGAAACTAAAAAAATAAAATAAAATAAAGAATATCAATAGAGATATTGTTATGAAAGCTAAACATACTGAGGTTGAAAAGTACTATAACTGAGGTGAATATTTCACTAGGACTCAATAGTAGAATTTGAGCTGGCAGAATGAAGAATTTGGCAGAAAACAGACTTGAAGATATATCAGTAGAAATTATCCAATCTGAAGAACAGAAAGAAAAAGAATAAAGAATAATGAACAGAGCATCAAAGACCTATGGAATACCATCAAGCACACTAATATATGCATAATAGAAGTCTTAGAAGGAGAGGAAAGAAAAAGAAAAATGGTTGAAAAAATAGTGGCCAGAAATATCCCAAATTTGAAAACAGTAATCTTCATTGCCTAGAAACTGGAACAAATTCCACATAGAAAAAAATACAGAGAATTCCACAACTATATACATCATGATCAAAATGTTGATAGCCAAAGACAGAGAAAATCTTGAAATCAGCAAGAGAAAAATGACCTATCATGTACAAGAACAAAAATATAATTTGCAGCCGACTTTTCAAAAACAATGGAGTACAGAAGCAATAGAATGATATTTTCAAAGTGCTGGAAAAAAAATTGTGTCCACCAAGACTCACATATTATTTCTGGGAAGTATTCAGGTAGTCTAGATAATTTTCTCCCCTGCATTTCATTTTTTTCTCTTTAATTCTTAGGCTTACAGTTAGCAAATAGCAGTACTTCTATTTTACAGTTGTTCTTATCTTAATCTTTTAAATCCAATCTGGATTTTTCTAATTATTCACAGACTTCCCATTTTACTATTTGTCTCTGCCTGTATTATCCTTCTATTTATGCCATCTACTGTGTTCATATTCACTAGAACTACTTTATTTTTAAAGTTGCTTCCTGATTGTGTTTTATGTTAGCAATTTCTTATCCATCAGTTTGAGACGAGAGTAGCATTATCCATTATTAGGATGCAGGCCTGGTAACAGGATACTATGCTAATTACATTTTTTGTTGGTGGCGGAGTCTTACATTTACTTATTTACTTATTTATTTTTGCAATTTACTTTGTTTTCTCTCATGAAACAAAAACCACACATATTTTTTCTAGCCACGGAATAAATCCAAATAAAATGATCAATGATAAAATGTAGTATCAGATTAACAAAAATGTAAAATATTGATGGAACCCATGGTTGTAGAAATTGTGAAAGCAATAATATACCCATGTACATATAAGAGTTTAGAATACAAGTTGACAAGAACTTACTTGAGTTTTGTGCTTTAAAATGTGGCAAATAGCGCTGGACATTTTTGCTCAGTGGTCAGCGTGTCATCCTTTGGACCAAAAGGTCATGGGTTCAATTCCTGGTCAAGGGCAAGTACCTGGGTTGTAGGTTTGATCCCCGGCCCTGGTCAGGGTCATGCAGGAGGCAACCAATCACTGTGTTTCTCTCACATTGGTGTTTCTCTCTCTCCCTCCCTTCTTCCTTTCCACTCTCTCTAAATATCAATGGAAAAATATCCTCAGGTAAGAGTTCACAACAACAACAAAGTGGCAAATATATAATTGTGATTCCTCTTTGAAAAAGCCTAATTCAAGGACTTTAGTGTATGGATGATTAAATTCACAAAAGTCTATACACAGGTTAGTGAATCACTCTTTACATTAACAAATGGACACAATTCAAATTCTATGTAATAAATCAATAGGTAAGTCTAGTATGACACTCTATTAGTATTCAAGAAGCATTAAAATCAATGTACTATATTTATATTGAACCACACAATAACTCATTAAAATCAGTGGCTAAAAGCAAAACTTGAAAGTAAACCCCAATTAACACTTTATCTATTGAGCATAATGTTGTTTTGAGTGTAAAAGTTTTAATAGGTAATCTTAGAGAAAAAAGTATTTGAATTTCAAAGAATGAATGATGTCAATGCCTTCCTATTATTTACAAAAACACTGATGTTGCTTTTAAATGATACCTTTAAAATGCACAGCTACACCACTCGCTCTTTGCCCCCACACACGGCCACTTCTCAAAGACACATTGCCTCCCCAACCTACAACCATGTATCTTTGTATCATTCACACTCCCACATACACAAATAATAACTCATTGTGATTTATATTGTGGTGTGAGAGTCTAATTTTATTTTATTCTCTTATTGTCTCCCCATTAACATGACAACCAACTTTGGATATTTTCCTCCTGATTTTAATGAATCCAAGAGAGCCTTCAGACAGAGCTCACACTTGAATACACAGCGAAGACTTCACACTGTAATGAAAAGACTTTACACTGTAATGCAAAGCTATGTGATGACTGTAGGATGGCATGTAGTCACATCTTACACTGTACATGACATAAGAAAATTCATACAGTAGAGAAATCATACACATATGAGTATGCAAAGGCCTTTAGGCATTCTTCACCATTTACTGCTCACCAAAACCTTCATGCATCAGAGAAACTCTTTGGATAAAATGATTGTGGAAATACTTTTACCAGAGGTTCAAAGTTTACGCAATAGCAGAAAAAGCACACAGGACCAAAACTACACAAGTGTGATGCATGTGACAAGGCCTTAAATTTTTTCTCATTCTTTATTAGACTTTAAATACTTCACACTGTTGAGAAATCCTTTCAGTGTGATGCACATGAAAAGGCCAACAGGTAACCCTAAGACGACACAAAAGTATTTATACTCCAGGGAAGCAATGCCTTTGACAACATGTCAAAGCTTCTTGAACACTGGAAAACACACACTGAACCAACAGTATATAGATGTGACAAGTGTGAAGAATGCTTCACAATTTAGCAAACATCAGAGAACTCATACTGAAGAGAAATCCTTGAAATGTGATCTATGTGGAAAGGTCTTTAGCCAAGGAGAAATCCTGAAATAGCATTAAACAATGAAGAGAAAGTTTTTCATTGCTGCATGTGTGGATATGATTTTAGCAGTAACCATGATCTTATCCAGCATGAAAGAACTCATACTGCAGAAAAGCCATATGGATGTAGCCAGTGTGGCCAACCCTTCAGAAATGCATCTAATTTTAGCTATCATAAAAGGATAGATTCAGAAGTGAAACTCTTTGTTTGTAATCAGTGTAAAAGGTCATATTTTGTTCAACATCAGAAAATTTAAATAAATAGAATTTCTAAAGCGATGGTAATAATGGATAGGCCTGTAGGTATCACATCTTCTTTACTAAATGCCAGAGAATTCATCCAGAGAGACCCTGTCTCCCATGATGATTATAATATTCAATTGTTCTTCTTCAAAATTCACACTATACGAAAATTTAAAAATAGAACCAGTGTATAAAATTCAAGAACATTCTTGGCAAGGAAACAGCATTATATGATTACAGGTGTAAGTTCTACCTTACTTTGGGTATTTTTTGAACTATCCATCAGAAAAGAAGACTGAGAATATTCAGCCTAGAATTTGAAATAAGCCAATGTGTTGCCTTTATCATACTCCCTATAATGAAAGTAGCCACGAAGAACAAAGAAATAAAAATAATTAATTTTACTTATACTATTTATTAAAATAAGATAATAAATTAGAAAATTAATAAACTTTTAAAAACAAATAAAGGCAATGTGTTAAATGATAAAATATTGTGCAGAAAATTGTACACGCAATACAAATAGACATAAATAAGTGATGCGAACTCTGTATTTCTGGAATCAAAACTATTGAAGAAAATTCCGTATGCAGAGACAAAAAAAGGTAATAGATTTGCTCCTTAATTTTGAAACAAACTTAAAGAGTGATTGGTGATTGGTATTGATATCTGTAGTATAAATGAAAATGCTTCTACTTTTTTGTCTGAATGGCTGTTAACATCTGTGATATCTGGCCTCATGGAATTATCATTAGTCTTCTTAGATATATTTAGAGAAAAATGATGATGTTGACTTTTGGCAACATAGGGTTGTTAGAATTCAAACGACAGGAAAGAAAATGAAAAGCAAACAAACAAAACACCTTGAACATAAGACTACAGAAACGTGTTCTGAAAAGCTGGCAACCCAAATAGGCCATCACTACTCTTGTTAGAATAATAAGCCCCTCGTTTTTAAAAGGCCCAAACGAATATTCTTCTTCTGTCCCTATATATTGCCATGTTTACTTGGGGCTTTCACTAACTAAACAGATCTCAGCCTCTGAATTAACTTGTGCACTTAATTGTTTAAGAAGTAACGAAACAAAAAGGCATCCATTATGAAATTTTGGTTGCTTAGAAACATCTTGACCAAAGAGCTCCATTCTATGTTGAATTTTTCCAATTTTTAATATACCCCTTTATAAATAATTTGCTACATCTAATAGCACAGTGTTTTCAATACAATCAAAATTATAGTAATGAATGATTTTTTATATTTATCTCGGAACATCTGAATATTACAGTACTACACACATGTCCAGTTTTCTTTCTATTTTTTTCAATCATGAAATCCTTTATATCGGATACCCATGGTCACCTTTTTGAGGAGATATTAAGCTATTAGATAATAAAATTGCTCTAGTGAGAAAAGTTGGCCTGAGATTTTGAAGGAATGAATTTCAAAGTATAGTTTCATTATGAAGAGTTGGGGACTTCTACCATGTCATTAACCTATATGTTCCAGCATTGCATCTAAAAATAACATCATGTAGTATTGCTCTTTCTTCCAAGCAATACAACCAAGAGCATATTAAGAGATTTTTTTTTAATGTTCTTTTTTTTATTAGTATTTTTTTTTTTTTTGATATTTTGTTCAGATAGAGTGGGAGGGAGAGAGAGAGAGAAACATCGACATGAAAGGGACACATCGAGTGGTTGCCACCCGCACGACCCAGCCAGGGCCAGGGACAAACTGCAACCGAGGTACGTGCCCTTAGCGGGAACCAAACCTGGGTCTTTCTTGACCACAGGCCGACGCTCTAACCGCTGAGCCAAACCGGCCAGGACAAGAGATTTGAAAAACTTATAGAGAAATATCCTTCCAGGTTGGTGGGTAGCATTCTGAGAATCAATTTCAACTTTTCAACGTCTCCAACTCCAGCATCTGGTCTGTCACAGTAACTTCTTTTTCTTTTTTATCCTAACTCGAGGACATTTTTCCATTTTTTGTTCAGACAGAGTGGGAGGGAGGGAGGGAGAGAGAGGGAAACATCGATGTGAAAGGGACACATCGAGTGGCTGTCACTCGCACGACCAACCAGGGCCGGGGACAAACTGCAACCGAGGTACGTGCCCTTAGCGGGAACCGAACCCGGGTCTCTCTGGACCACAGGCCGACGCTCTTACCGCTGAGCCAAACCAACAAGGGCGACAGTAACTTCTTAAGTTGGAGTTTACAATATTTGCTTGATCATCTCCATTCCTGCTGCCTCTGCCGTGGTCCCTGCCCCGTCATCTATGTCTTGCACATTTGTAAGAATCAAACGTTACCTGAGCAGTTTCTTTATTTCATTCTCTCCGATTCCCCTTCCTGTTCTCTTTAGGAGCTGTTACAACCTTTACCGTGGTCCATTGTCATTGTCACCTGTGATGTGTTCTCTTTCATAGAAATTCAGATCGTAAACTCAGGCAGCCCCACACAATTTGACCTTTGACCCTCCATTTTCTTTTTTTTTTTTATCCTCACCCGAGGACATTTTTCCTTTTTTTTTTTTTTTTTTATGTACAGATAGAGTGGGAGGGAGGGAGAGGGAGAGAGAGAGAGAGAGAAACATCGACATGAAAGGGACACATCGAGTGGCTGCCACCCGCACGACCAACCAGGGCCGGGGACAAACTGCAACCGAGGTACGCGCCCTTAACGGGAACCGAACCCGGGTCTCTCTGGACCACAGGCCGACGCTCTAACCGCTGAGCCAAACCGGCCAGGGCTGACCCTCCATTTTCAACCTCATCTCCACCTTCGATGTTTCTTTATCTTTGACTCTTCCATTAGAGACTTTCCTCTTGTTTTCTATTGGAGTATGTACAAATCTCATGCTGATAAATACAGATGTAAGGAATGTGGATTTATGTCCTCTAAATTTCTGACGTGAGCTCTCACTTTACCTGCTGTAATAAAATGCAATTTGATCACTTTCAGGACAATTCCATTCAGTTGGTTCAGTAAATCCTGAAATTGTCAGTTGGTTGAGAAATTGAATTCCCAGATTTCAAATTTCACGTGCTCAGGCATGTTCTCTCCACAAGTGCCATCTCCCTTTTCTCCTCTTTTGCCTCAGAATAAGTGTCTCTTTCATGAAGGCTACACAAGAAACGAAGGAACAGTAGATAGACCCAGGTCCCGGCGCTGTCCACTGGGCCCAGCTGGCCTCTGCCTGAGGCATCTCATCTGGCTTGGGCTTTGGCTTCTGTCCTTCTACAGCGTTCAGTCACTCTGGCCTTGGGGCACAAGTGACCTGTGGACCTGGCATCCCTCTGTCATGGCCTCTGGTCAGGGCATCCACACCACGTGTTCACCTTATCCTACCCCGGCTGTTCTCCGTCTGCATCAGCTCCCCGTTGCTGCTCCCACCACCCGCAACCCATCCGCCCCACGCGGCACGTGCTAGAGCCCCCACGTCACCGACGGGCCTGGGAAAGGGCAGGTGCTCATTTATACCATCTCCTTGCCCAAGGTGCCAAACTGCTTTGCCCCCTGGCAGTTGCCTCATGTGGGAGAGGGGCACCATGTGAGGCCCCTCATTTGAAAGATTCAAGTGTGTAGCATGCCCCAGGCCCCTCGGGGGTGTGCATTACATGACCTCATGATTGGGGTAGAGAGTGGGCATGAGTGAGGAGCACTCGGGAGTTTTCAGCCTCATCCTTGACCAGACAATCCTGCTTTGCTGATCCTTCCCGTTCCCACCGGACTCGGGCCGAGGCTGAGAGCCTGCAGGCGGTGACGGGCCCTGATGGGAAATGAGAAGATGCTGCGTGTGATGATCTGGGCTCCATAAAGGAGGCTCAGCTGCTTGCTGGGCTTGTGCCGTGTTGGGCTGACCTTGGGGTGAGGGTGAGTTCATGCGGTTCCAGCGGGTAGTGGAAGGCGTGTTTTTCAGGGCAGATCGGGGAAGTAGAATCTCACGCTTTGGGCACGTGGGGAGAGGCTCCGTACCCTGAAATCCCAGCTGCTGCCGCATCACCCGTGGGGCTCAGGAGACGAGGGGGACCTGGAGGCCACGGCTGGAAGGCAGCTGATATTCCTGTGTGTGTTTGGGGTGATTTGAGGTGGTGGTGGAAGGTTGGGGTGCTTGGTCTCACAGACTTCTGCCCTCAATTTTAAGGTGTGACTCCTCGGAAGTCTGCTTTCCTCTGAGAACAGAAGCAGGAGGAGAAAATGACTCTTTCGTTCCTAAAGGTGATATCGCAGGTGAATTGCTTATGATTTTCTTCCTAAAATACCAATTTACAGGGCCTAAAAATGGCTTCCTCCTTTGGGCTGTAAGGGAGACTCTGGCCCGGCCTCTCCCCCAGCTCCTGGCAGTTGTGGCACTCCTTGGCTGGTAGATGCATGGCCAGCACCTGGCTTCCTCTTCCCAAGGCTGTCTCCCGTCTGCACGTAGCTGTCCGCCTGCCTGCCTGCCTGAGTCCAAACGTCCCCTTTAGGAGTCACACAGGATCAGTGCCCACTCCAACAATCTCATTTTAACTTGGTTACTTCTGTAAAAAAAAAAAAGAAAGAAAAAGAAAGAAAGAAATTCAAGTAGGGTCACATTCTGAGGTACAGGGAGTTAGGATTTCAATGTACCTTTTTTCGGGAACTGTTATAAATCCATATAGACCGATACAAATTTATCAAAACTTGTTATTTCTCCTGGAAGAGAGAAGTCACCAGTCATTCCACTTTTTTCAAGTCTAAGTTGGTAAGTTTATTTCTGCTTGTGTTTTTAATTTTTTTTCCTTTATTGATTCTAGAGAGGAAGGGAGAGGGGGAGAGAAGAAACATCGATCGGCTGCCTCCTGCATGCCCCCACTGGGGACCGGCCCGCAACCTGGGCATGTGCGCTGCCTGCATCTTTGAAGGGGCTTCTGCACTAGAGCCAGAACTCTGGGGGCGGGGGGTGGGGGCGGAGCTCAGCTAACTGCCCCACCTCTCCTCTGGCTGGGCTGTGTGACCCCCCAAAACTTCTCTTGGACTCAGTGTCCCAGCAGCTGCCCTCCCAAGTCTGGCCCTATGCGGGCACGGTCCCAGTGTCAGCCAAGGACCCACGGGAGACGCGTCCGGGTGGGTAGGGCCATTCGGAGCACCCTGCCGTCCAAATTCCAGCTGCATTGGAAGGAACTCCCGACTGATATCCCCTCCCTCCGTCCAGCAAGACCACGCCCTCTGCCAGGTCCCACGTCCCTGCACTGTCTCTAGAGATGCCATCAAGGACAATTTCAGGATAGCGTGTGCTTTTATCTTAAGGGTCACAGCCTTGAACAGGTTGCTTTCCAGTGCATAAAAATAGTGATTTGTATGTTTATCTAGCTTTCTTAGTTCTTTTCAGGGAGAAGGTAACTCGGGGCAACCACTCCATCACTGCTAGAACCCAAGTGGCTGTCCTTCACTGAAGGAACAGTTTGAAATACTTCATTTTTAAAGGCATCCCTTGAGGCCTCAGCCTACATAATTTTAGTCCTTACCCACACTGTCTGGAAGTTAAGTGATTGTAGTAAGTGGGGTTCTCCAGAGAAACAGAACACCAACGGGACACACACACACACACGATCTATTATAAGGAACTGACTCATGTAATTGTGGAGGCTGAGAAATCCTCAAGAGCTGCAGTCTACACGCTGGAGACCCAGGAGAGACGATGGTGTAGTTCTTGTCCAAGTCTGAAAGCCTGGGGTGTAAGTTCCAGACTGAAGTCTGGCAGGCTTGAGACCCAAGAAGAGTGACATTTCATTTCAA
The DNA here is from genome assembly GCF_014108415.1 of Molossus molossus. Lineage (NCBI taxonomy): Eukaryota > Metazoa > Chordata > Mammalia > Chiroptera > Molossidae > Molossus > Molossus molossus. The sequence continues at coordinate 11,177,631 of NW_023425399.1, read as the reverse complement.
GTCTGAAGGCAGGAAGACCGTTGTGGTTCCTTTATAATGGGAAGAAGGGAATGAACACAGAAGACAAGACACACACAGACAGTACATGGCTGCAGCCCCGAGTGCTTGCAGCAGTTTATTTTTAAAGGCAAAAGTTTGGCAACCTGCCCTGCTTACTTAGCAGCTTTATTGGACTTCGTTCCTTACTCTTTTCTTGAACCCTTTATCTGAACAACACAGTCCTTTGTCTGTTCACGTACTGTTCTTAGTAAAAATGTTCCCAGGAAGGTCAGTGCGTGCAACAGCTCCTTCAGGCTCTCCGTTTGCAGCATAGGAGCTCCTGGGCTCGTTTGCAAAGCTTCGGGTGTGATCGTGGGGACGCAATAAGGTTCAGCTGTTTGCAGCTGCCCTTAGTTGTCTTTAGTACGTGGGTCTCACTTTTGTGATCCTCAAAACTCCTTCAAAAGACTGATAGTCACAGCCCAAGCAGCCAGGTGGGAGGAGCTCCCTCGTCATTTTACCTGCGTGGAATTCCAACTTCAAGGCTTCGGTCATCATCCCACAGAGGACAGCGTCACCCACTGACTCCTCACCAAGGACATACACCAAATCTTGAGCTGCTGCTTTTTTTTTTTTTTTTTTTTTTTTGCAAAATGAGGAGAGGTAATTGTGCCCTCCCCAACTCTACAAGGAGAAAGCCTATTTTTTCCACTTTTAGCTTTTGGCCACACATTCCAACATATCTTTATACTGTTTCCCTCCCAACTATGCCCAACTTGAAAGATAACTACTAAGGGCCCCCCAGAAGCATGTACACCTATACAGTGTGAATTGTTCTTTCAGGAGTCGGTGAAACTTAGAGATGTGGCTGTGGTCTTTTCTGCGGACCAGTGGGCTTACCTGAGCCCTGAAGACAGAAAACTGTACGTGGACGTGATGCTGGAGAACTTTGATTACCTCGTGTCCTTGGGTAAGGAAATCTCTCCCTGTTCGTTTGAAACTACCCACGGTGGAATTTTTTCTCCTGTACAAATTATCTGCAAAGCCCCTGAAAATGCCTGACAATTTCAACTCGAGATTCCTTGGGAAAGTATTGGAGCAGGGTGATGTTAGGAAAGGGCATTTTCATCTTGTGAGGACTCAGTTTTATATTCCTCACTGCCCTCCAAACCATCACACCTTCCTTCGAAACTGTACTTCTCAAGCCGATGTGTGCCAAAGCACCAGCTGGGGAACTGTTATAATGGAGGAGGTCTTTTCCCCCCTATTTTGAACAAAAACAGTGCTTTGGAGGTTCCTGAGAGATGTTGAGGTGATGAGATTCATTATCACCAAAAGTGTGGGCCCGAGTTCTGTAATAACCGCAGCATGGCCAAGGTCACTTATTTTTCTTAGGACACTGGACTTACAAGGCAGAAGTGATATCCTCTTTGAAGCAAGGGAACTCGCCCAGGATGTTGGAGAAAGAGGTGACAAGTCCTCCATGCCCAGGTAATAGACAAGCAACCAGCAGGTGGAAGCCAGCTGGTCAGAGTAACATGAGCCCTTGGGTGACGAGAGGGGAGCCCACCACCCCGGCCTCCAGAGGAATCATATTTTACCCCACCTCTCATCTTAGGATGCTACATAATGTGTTGGTAAATTTTTAAAATTTCTATTACCACATGAAGGGACAGAAGTAAGAATAGTTGAGCTGGTCGAGTAATTTATCAGTGATTAGAATGAATAAGTGGGTTAGATTAGAAAAGTGTCACGAAAAAGCTTTTTTATTTTTATTTTCTAAGAAAGAGTTATGGAAATTCCTCCGCCCCTCTAGATTAAACAGGTTAATTCGACAGAAAGTAACAAACCAGAAAAGCAACGACACTTACTATCTAATTGGAGAGAGAGAATACACCATCACTACCAGCAAGCAGAAATTGCAATGGTCATCCAGACATTTCACAGAAATGCTGAAGATTCAGTGTACAACAAAGGAGGCGGCTCATTAACAGAATCCTGAACAGCAAGGGGTGAAAAATGATGACGATTTTAGTTTGGGACAGTATTAGATCTGAAGAATAGAATAAAGTGCTGTAGGCATTTTGGAAAGTGGTCCTGGAATCCAGGAAGCAACTCAAAGGTCTTATCAGAATTGTTCACAAGAATTCCAAGTAAACCTGAGCCCTCTTATTCTTTAGAAACGTAATAAGCCGGCCCAGACTCCTCTCCACCCCGGAGCTAGCTCATCTACACAGATGAGTCATCTTCTCTTATTCCACTAATGCATTTGTCTCTCTTCCTCCGCCTTTCATTCTGTGTGCAATTCTGCATATTTTCTGTCGAGTTGTAATCACTTCTGTATTTACCACAACATTTTCCTACTCTCCCCACTGCCGTGTGGTTTTAGAAAACAAATGTTTGCTTTCTGATTTGTTTTGAGTTTCATACATAAATACACATCTATTTGAATAAACAATTTTGACTGCTTCCGGCTGGCAGTGCGGGGGTGAGGGCTGGAAATCGGGTGCAGGGGACTGAGTCACTCATATTCAGCTGCCAGCCAGGCAGCACTGCGGCTCTATGCGAGACGCCGTCGTTATTTCTGCGTTCCCTTAATCCGGAGCCCATGATCTCACTCTTCTCCCCGCCCCATGACAGCCAGTCTACTAGCTTTTCTATGTTGTTAAATATGCACACATCAATCACAAAATAGTTTCATACATACAAATGCATTTGAATTGAAATGGCGTGCTGTAAAAATCTCATTTTTTATCTTTCCATTTATCTTTAGTTCTGAGATCTTTACATGTTGTATATACACGTCTTACTTTTTCACACACTATAGTAGTCTATAATATGTGCCCACCACGTTTAACTTTGGAACCTTTTCCACCCAAAATGGCTAAGTCTTCACAACTCTTTTTGACCAAATTTTCACGTGTTCTCTTGAGGATCTGTGTAATAATTTCTCTGGGTCAGAGGACATATTATAAATTATTTCACAAAACACTGCCATTGCCTTTGCACCTTTGTAGAAAATCAGTCATCTATATGTGTTCATAATATTCCCATATCCTTTTATTAAACTATGTTTTTATTGATTTTTTTAGAGAGAGAGGAGGGGACAGACAGAAACATCAATGTGAGGGAGAAACATCAACGGGCTGCCTCCTGCATGCCCCCTGCTGGGGATCAAGCCCCAAACCCAGGCATGTGCCCTGACTGGGAATTGAAGCCAGACCTCTCAGTCCATGAGACGATGCTCAATCCACAGAGCCACACAGGCTGGGCTTCCCTTACTCTTTTAATGGCTATAGAATCTGTAGGCACATAACCTATTTCACTCCTAACATTAGTAATTTGTTTCCCTTCCCTTCCCCCCTCCCCCTCTCCTGTTCAGTCTGGCAGGGCTTATCAATTTTATGGATCTTCATAAAGACCCAGCTTCTTGTTTTGAATGTTTTCTTTTCTGTATTGATTTCTTGTTTTCTATTTCATTGATTTCTGATTTTTTATAATTTCCATTCTTTTGCTTACTTTAATTTGCTCTTCTCTTTAAATCTTAAGGTAGAGCTGAGGTCATTGATGTGAGACCTTTCTTCTTTATACTTTAGGCCTTTAGTGTTATAGGATTTTACCCAAGTATATCCCACAAATTCTTATGTATTGGGTTTTCATTTTCATTCAGTTCAAATACTTCCTGATGCTCTGTTCATTTCTTGTTTGATCTGATTAGTTAAAAATGTATTTGGGGATTTTCCTAAATTCTAATTTAATTCTTTTGTGGTCTGAAAACATGTTGTGTGACTTGAATCCTTTTAAGTTTGTTGTTTTATGGCCAGAATGTGGTCCAACTTGGGAAATGCTCCTTGTGCACTTGAGAAGAATGTGTATTCTGTTGTTGAGTGACATATTCTATAAACAGTAATTAGATCTACTTGATTGATAGTGCTGTCCAACCCTATCATATATTGCTGATATTCTGCTTGCTACTTTCATTTATTACTGAGAGCGGGGCATTGATATCTCCATCATTGTGAATTGATCTATTTTTTCCTTGATGTGCTTTTTGCCCCATGCATTTTGAAGCTCTGAAGGTGGGTACACACTGAAGGCTGCTATGCTCTTGATTAACTGACCTCGTTATTCTCATGAAATGAACTTCTTTAGCCCTGAAAATATTTATTGCTCCAAGATCTATTTTGTCTGATATTAGGGTAGCCATCTAGCTTTCTCTAAGCTGGTAGCATGGTATACACATTTTATATCCTTTTACTTTAACCTATTTGTGTCTTTACATTTAAAATGAGTTTCTTGTGGAAAATTTATAATCTGGTTTTGCTTTCTTATTCAATCTTGACAACTTCTACCTTTTAAGTGTAGGGGGGCATAGATATAGGTGGTTCTTAATGGGGACGGGAAAGATTTTGTCCCCTTGGGGCATCTAGCAATGCCTAGTGGCACTTTTGGTTGTGACAACTGGCATCCAGGGTGTAGAGGCCAGGGATGCTATTAAATATCCTACATACACAAAACCGTCCCCACAACCAAGAAATTATCTGGTACATTGTGTCAGTAATGCCCAGATTGAGAAACCTTCATTTATACCATTTACATAGAATGTGATTATTGATGTGGTTAGATTATTTCATTTGTCGTATCTGTCCTTTGTTCTCTTTTCCTCTCTGTATTGCCCTCTTTTTGACTACCTGTATTTATTTAAGATTCCACTTTGTCTCCTCTGGCCTATTAGCTATAACTGTTTATTTTGCACTAGCATTTGAGTTTATAGTATGCATTTAAATACCATAGTTCTCATATTATATTTGCATTTATCTCCATCCAGACTTTATGCTGTTATTATCATGCATTTTACATGTTTAAGCCCCACAATATAGTTATTGTTTGTCCAAACACACACAATAACAATAGACTTAGTAATAATTTTTTAAAACCTTTTATATTTACTGTGTTGTTACAATATCTGTTCTTACTTTGTATAGATCCAAACTTTCATCTGGTACCCTTTACCTTCTGCCTCAAGGGACTGCTTTAAAAATTACTTGCAGTGTGGGTCTGTGGGTAATGAATGCATTCTTTAAGCTTCTGTATGTCTAAAAATGTCTCGTCATCCCCCTTCATTTTTCAAAGGTTTTTGCTGGGCATAGAATTCTGGTTGGTAGGGTTTTGTTTTTTTCATAGTACATTAAAGCTTTTGCTCTACTATTCTTTTGCTTGCAGTTTGAGAAATCTGATGTCATACTTATTTTGTTCCATGTAGAGAATGTCTTTTCTCCCTTTGATTTCACAGTTTTCTCTTTATCACCGATTATGAGAATTTGGTTATAATGTGCCTTGGTGTCATTCTCTGTGTTCCTTGTTCTTGAAGTTTGTTGGGCTTCTGAGTCTGTGAATTTATAGTTTTCGTTGTATTTGGAAATTTTTGCGTTATTTCTTTAAAAATTTTTTGGATCCTTCTTTCTCCCTTTCTCCCCTCTTTCAGAGAATCCAGTTACCCATATATTAAGCCCCCTGAAGCTGGTAAATCTTCTACTAACTTTTCTTTTTTCCTTTATAGGACTTCTATTTAGTAGATGCTGATACCTTTAATCCTCTGACTGTTTTAACTTTTGAATTATATATTCCATTTCTTCAGACCATTTTTGAGTTCTCCAAATAGGTTTTCCATGTTATTGTTTTACCTTTGGCTGTATAATTTTGTCTTCAGCTCTATTAATTTTCTTATAAATGTGGACTCCTAAAAATGTGTAAACATATCCTCAAGCGTGTTATTTCCTCTTTGTTCTTTTTTCCCCCTTCCTTTATTTACTTATTTATTTTATTGTTGACAGTATTATAGATGTCTCCCATTTCCCTCCCGTTGGCCCCCTCCACCCAACCCCTGCCCCACTCCAGACCTTCATCACATTATTGTCTGTGTCCGTGGGCTATGCATGTATGTTCTTTGGTTATTCTCTTCCCGTCCTCCGTCTCCTCCCCTCTGAGATCGGTCAGTCTGCTTTTTCAAATTACCATTTGATTGTCTTTCATGTTGCAATGCCTTATTTATCTTTTAGAAAACATTCATGTATGTTTTAAACTATTTCTCTGTATCCATACATTTTTCCAATCATTTCAGTAACATTTCAAGGCCTAGAATGATGAAAGTAACAGAAACCATACTAGTCCTCCATCTTATCAATGGTAGGTTAATAAATTTAAAACTTGATCTATAATATTTTATATGTTATATAGAAATGCTCAAAATTAATTTTTCCTAGCAATTATCCAATTTTGTTTAGATTTCTTTATTACCAAAAAAATAAATGCCAGAACTTATCTTTTGATCAAACTATGGGGTCATAAATTTGATAGTCTGGGGTCGTCAAGATACTAAAAAATAATGACATGCTCATGCAATATAAGAACTTACCCCTGTGTGCTGTGTGTATATCTACATAAAAACTGGGGACTCCAAGTCACTTCTAAGAATCTATGACTAGAATCTATTTCAACAAATTGACAAAGATGTATATATAAAATTATTCTTAGTGTTCTCAGCACTAACAAAAAGAAATATAATTCAAATATCCAAATACATCACTGGCCCAATCAATAATGACCCTGTCCTGTCATATGGTAAAATATTAAATATCAGTAAAATTGCTAAACCAGTTTATATTTACTAATATAAATTTCCCCAATTTTGCTGTTGAAAGGAAAATAGTTAAAGTAAAATCACTTTCACAATATGTTACATCTATACAGAGATATTTTAAAGGACCTTAATGAAAATAAAACTTTAATCCATGCTGGGACTTTCATGTGATTCTTTTTAGAGTCTTGAAGCTTTTCTGTTTTGGTAATTAAAATTTCAACAAGTCATTTTTTATAGTCACAAATATAAGTATTTCAAATATAAAGAAATTTCTCAGTGGCTACATGTTGATCACTTAATTATTCTTGTACACTATTTGGAGAACACATCTCTCCCATTCCTCACCCCCACTAACTCCTGCTTCTCACACTACCTCTCTAAAGTCCCCAGTCACTGAACCCCTCTCCCCTCACCCCACTTATTAATTATCTTGATGCTTGTTAAGATGTCCAGATTTAATTTTTCTCATATTGCTTTCCTAATAGCATGCCAACCATCACTGGTGGATTTTCATACCCTTATTGAATCCGCGAACACCTTCAGACAAAGCTCTCACCACGCTAAGGATCAACAACCTCATACTTTTGCTCAGCGTTATGAATGCGATGACTGCAGCATAGCTTTCAGCCACATCTCAAAACTTATTGGACATCAGCGAATTCACAAGGTAGTGCAAGCCCACAGATATGGTGAAAATGCAGAGGCCTTTAGGCATCGCGCATCATTTACAACACTCCAAAGAACTTACCTTCCAGATCAACACTTTGAATGTAACCAGTGTGGCAACACCTTTAACAGAGCTTCAAAGTTGATTCAACATCAGAACATGCACAATGAACTGAAACCATACAAATGTGATGTATGTCAGAAGGCCTTTAGGTTTCTCTCATCCTTTAATACACATCAAAAGTTTCATGTTGGCAAGAAACCCAGCTTGACTCAGCATCAAAAACCTCAAAATCAAAAGAAAGTCTTTACCTGTAAATTTTGTGGTAGGGCCTTTTCCAGTTTCTCAGAAAGAAATCAACACCAAAAAATTCATATCAAAAAGAAATACTACACATGTAATTACTGCAAAAAGGACTTCAATCCGTACTCAAGACTCATCATACATCAAAAAGTTCATACTGAAGAGAGACCCTACAAATGTACTGATTGTGAAAAATCCTTTAAAAGCATCTCAAATCTAAATAAACATAAAAAAATTCATACTGGAGAGAAGTCTTTCTCATGTAATGAATGTAAGAAAGCCTTTCACCAGCTCATAGATCTTCATCGTCATCAACAAATCCATACTGGAGAAAAACCTTACATATGTAGTAATTGTAAAAAGACTTTTGTTCGTTTCTCAGATCTAACTCGACACCAAAGAACTCATACTGGAGAAAGACCCTACCAATGCAATGTTTGTGAAAAAACCTTTAGACATCATTCAAACCTTATTAAACATAGAAAACTTCATTCTGAAGAGAAGCCCTTTAAATGTAACGAATGTGAAAAGGCCTTTCGCTATTCCTCAGAGCTTAAGCAACATGAAAAAATTCATACTACCGAGAAACCCTATAAATGTAGTGAATGTCAGAAGGCTTTTAACAATTCTTCAAATCTTAATAAACACAAGAAAATCCATACTGGAGAGAAACCCTTCGTATGTAATCAGTGTGGAAAAGCTTTTAGCATAAACTCAAAACTTACTAGACATCAGCAAACTCATGATAAAAAGAAACCCTAAACATAGAAGATACAAAAAGGCATTTAAACTCACTTACCTTTTACTAAAAATACAAAATTTAAACCTAAGAGATCAATGTGAAAAGGTTTTTAGTCAAAGCCCAATTCTTCTGCATGAATTCGTTCTGAATGGAATATTTTAGAAATATAAATACAAATGTGTTGAAGAAACAGGGATATGTGATCAGAAATGTACTTTCTACATTGCATTGACTTGATTCTTTGAGCAAAAGTGGCTAACCATATTCAACCCAAACTTGAAATTGAACAAGGCATTTCCTATAGTGAGAAGTAGGTTAAGGGGCAGCTGGAAGGGTATAGTGAAAAGATCATGTTCATTTTGCTGGATGTTCATAATCTATTTTTACTGGGTGAATGAAATCATACTTTTAATAGAGGGAGCTCTCCAAAGTTGTAAACTTTTGTAGGGGAAGGATGCAACCCTAATCTAAGCATAAGTCAGGAAAACAAAAGGCCATCCCTTTGGAATTGGGAATTAGAACTATTAAAGGAACTTTGCCAGTGAATAATAAAAAACAAAAAGATGATCGTGGTTCAAAAATCTAAAGAATAAAGAGTTAAGAGGGTAGACATGAGAAATCCAAAGGTCACAGGTTGGTGGGTGGTGAGATGGTTTCTGCTGTCTTGTCTAAATGGATATACGTCTGAGACACACAGCTTTCCTGAATAGTTAGCACTATCCTTAGATATATCTAGAGAATGAAGAGAAGAGAAACTACAATCCTAGGACTTGGATTCAGGACATGGAGACTCTATTACTTGTAGTACTGTCTTATTTGTAATAAGTTGATTTCCTGTATGTATTAGTAAATGCCAAGTTTTCTAGTGTATGCTAACACTGGTGTGTAATGCTGAATACACCCAGGCCTTGGGTCAGAAATCTAATTACACTTTCCTGTATCTGTTGCCATATTCACTGGTGGCAACTTAGCCCTGTATAGCCAAGTAGGATGGGCATAGTCGTACAAGTTTCTTTAGGACTGGCCTCAAGCTATATAAAGTGATAGGAAGACAGTATTCAGTTTCTTCTTCGGGGGTCATTCTTGCATCTTTTTGCTTTCTGTGCTTCCCCAGAGAGTTCAGTGGCTGCCACAGAGCTAAATTGTTGTGTAATCCCCAGATGTGGCCCCTCCTTATCTGTTCTCATCTTTAAGCAAGGGTGTATATATGGCTCACTTTTTGTGAATAACAAGACACACTGTAGGTTTCAAATTATATGTAAGTTGAAAATGCAACTGAAATAAGTTTTAAAATGAGTACAAAAATATGTAATCAATACAACCATGGAAGTGGAAATGGTTATTGGGACAAAGAAAAAAATTGTGCACTAAGACCACTTACTCCTATTTTTGGTTCTTAAAATAATGAGTTAGGGTAAAATGTAAAAGGAAGTATTTTATGTGTGGCAAATGTATTAAGACTTTCCACCATGGCTTCTATCAGGGTCAAATGGCTAATTCTCAAGTCTATATTTGAAGGAAAAGAGAAAATAAAGAGGCTTAATAGAGCAGATTAGTTTGTCCCGAACAGTCTAGTATTCCATAGTTGCCACTAGCAGACTCCATTGAAAATTACATCCCAATAAAAGATTCCTAACATATTCTTTCTGCTGCCATGTTTCCTAGGGGCTATCACTAGTTCTAAGTCCTATCCAATCACATAAAAAGGATAGCCATTATGCAAAAGTTAGGCTATTCAAGACATTCTCAAGGAAAAGTTTAGGCAGAGTGTGGAGAAAAGGGGACTCTAGTACACTGCTGGTGGGAATGCAGACTGGTGCAGCCACTATGGAAAACAATATGGTGTTACCTCAAAAAATTAAAAATTGAACTGCCATTTGACACAGTGATCCCACTTCTAGGAATATACCCTAAGAAGACTGAAATACCAATCAGAAAGAATATATGTACTCCCATATTCGTAGCAGCACAATTTACAATAGCTAAGATCTGGAAACAGCCCAAATGTTTATCAGTAGATGAATAGATAAAAAAGCTGTGGTACATATACACAATGGAGTACTATGCAGCTGTAAGAAAGAAAGATCTCTTATCCTTTGAGACGACATGGAGGGACCTGGAAAGTATTATCCTAAGTGAAACAAGCCAAACAGAGAAAGACAAGTATCATATGATCTCACTTATTTGTGGAATATAATGAACATAATAGCCTGAGGAATGGGGTAGTCCCAGAGACGTAGAAGTGGGGTACAGACTGACAGTCCCCAGAAGAGGGGGTGGTGAGGGAAAGATAAACCACAGAACCTATATGCATGTATGCATGAACAATGGACATGGACAACAAAGCTGGGGAGGGAGGGAGGAATCAGTGGGGAAAAAAGGAGAAACACCTGTAATAAAAATGAATTTTAAAAAATGTTTAAGCAGAAATTTTAAAGATTAAAACCACATAAAATAATTATATTGTTTAAGCAAGAAATCATATGTATATAATCGTTATTGGCTGAGCTAAGTTCCCCAGTGTTGCCTTCTCTTCCATTTTTCCAGCGAGGGTAAGTCCCAAAGGACACGTGTGTGTGAAATATGGAGGCCTGAGGTGAAGTAGTGGTCTTAGTCCATTTGGGCTGCTGTAACAAAATACCACACACTAGGTAGCTTATAAAGGGGTGTATTGATTTCTCACAGTTCCGGAGGCTCGGAAGTCCAAGATCAAGGCACTACTATGGTCACATTCTGGTGAAGGCCCTCTTCCCACTGTGTCCTTACTTGGTTCACAGGGTGAGGAATCTCTGTGGAGTCTGTCTCATAAGAACACTAACTCCAGCCCTGGCCGGTTTGGCTCAGCGGTTAGAGCGTCGGCCTGCGGTACAGAGAGACCCGGTTCGGTTCCCGCTAAGGGCACGGCCCTGGTTGGTCGTGCAGGTGGCAACCACTCGATGTGTCCCTTCACATCGATGTTTCTCTCTCTCTCTCTCTCTCCCTCCCGCTCTGTCTGAACAAAAAATGCAAAAATGTCCTCGGGTGAGGATTAAAAAAAAAAAAAGAACACTAACTCCAAATTACCTTCCAAAGGCCCCAATTCCTACTACCATCACCTCTGGGGGCTGGGAGACCCCTGTAGCTGCTCTACCTTCCCAGTACTCTTCTCCCTCGAGCCACCGTGCCATTTCTCTTACCTGTTGCGCAACTCCTTGAAAGAGTTGTTTGCATTCAGTTTGCAGTGTCTCCTCCCACAGTTCTTGAAACCAAAGTGTGTATACACTTTTTGGGGACACCCTGTATGTTTCTAGGTGTGATTCCTGTTCCCGGGGCCTTCTGCTTTTTACTTCACTGGAATGGTTTTGTTTCCATCTGGGCCTAGGAGCATTTCCATTTAGCTGGAACCTGTACTTGGAGTCCCAGGGTTCAAGTGCCTGGTGAGCTGGACCTTTTCTAAAATCGAACCAGGGCTGTTTTGGAAACAATACCGCATAAGGCAGGAAGAAACTAGAAGACTCCATTCCGACTTGTGACCGAGGAAAACGGGTCAAATGAGTTGATTATCAAAATACACGGGCTAATTGCTTCCTAGGGCACACATAGGACAAGTCACTGCGCCACAGAAAACCCCAATGGGTGTAGGTAGAGGAAAAGGTGTATTATAAAGATCATGGGACTAGGAGTTAAAAGAGACCTTGTTCTGAGACTCAACTCGTGCACTAGTGAGGAAATCACTTAAACTCTCTGCAAGTGAGGTTTCCTATGCTCATCTGACAGACGAGGAAACAGGGTTAGTCTAAATAGCGTGCCCTGGGATGCTGTGCCGTTTTGTGGGAGGACCTGGTCTGAACTCAAACATCACGCTCTTAAAACCATGCAACGTTGCAAACACCTCCCACCCTCAAATCCTTCACTGAAATCTTCCCCCGTCAAATCGACACCCTGGCCATTCCCTTCCATTGCAGCTCATACCTTCCTTCTCATAAAGATGAATATAAGACAACTAACATCATGGTAATATAGGACTCATAATAAACCCCCGTTCCCTTCCCTGCTGCTCTCCTGTACTTTTTAAACCAGCCGGCAGGCTTCAGATCCAAGTGCACCCGTAGAACCCGTAGACCATTCTGGCCTTATGGCTGCAAAAACCTTCCACCTTCACAGAGCACCTTCTGCAGGCAAAGGCGGGCAGCAGGGCGCGCCCGCCACGAGGCCGCAGGTCGGGAGCCGGCCCTGCCCTCGCAGCCTTTCTCGGGGATCTGCTTCAGGGACTCCCTCCGCAGGGATGCGGGGGCCGGCTCCGCCCTGCCCCATCCTTCCCTCCGACGCCCGAGGGCTCGCAGCTCCCCGCAAGCCCTTCCCCTGACTTGTGGGTGCACCTGCTTCGCTCGCATCAGGCCAGGTGATGGTGAAAGGCGAGCATCCCAGGGCTGCGGTACCCACCCCCGGAGGAGCCCGGAGAACCGGAAGGAGCGCCCCGGGGGAGAACCGAAGGGCACATGCGCAGGAGAGGCTTGGTTGATTGCTGTGAAAAGAAAAGTTAACTGTTAATTTCACAGAAGACTCTAGATGGGAAAAGAAGATTACAGATTATTAAATGTCCACCAAAATGCTAATGATCCCCAAACTCTTTACGTTTCTCTGAAACCTAGCTTATGGACACCAGAGCTGTAGATCTTAGTTTTTCTACCGCTTTTCCCACTAAGCATCAGAAAACACGCTGGGAAATAACCCCTGTGGACGTTGTAAATGTGGGAAAGATTTCTATGTATCTGAGATCTCACAGAGGAGCAGCGAGAAGAATGCAGTCAATAAAGCCATCACCGATTTTGGTAAATCCATGTAGATACTTCAAATGTATGAAAGCGTTGTAGAGTTACAACATTAACCATCCAAGAATTCATGGTGAAAGGAAATCTGTCATTGTGGAGTGTTGCCTGGCTCATCGGCGGCTTGAAATGAGCAGGCCTGGAGAATCGGGTGGAGGCAAGAAGATCGGAGGAAAGACGCCTGGAAAAACTAGGGGAGTGGGCACAAACTGTGATCTTTGTGTTCGTGTTAGTTTTCTATTAACTGTGTAACAAATTGCCACAAACTTTGTGGCTGAACACAAGGCAAATATATGGTCTTGTCACTTTGTAGGTTAGAAGTCTGGGCATGGTGTGGCCGAATTCTCTGCTCTGGGTTGAAATCGAGGTGTCAGCTGGGGCTGCAGCTCTCATCTGGAACTTGGGGTTCTCTTACAGGTTCACTGGTTGTTGGCAGAATTCATTTCTTTGTGGCTGTAGAACTGGGGCCCCCATTTTCCTGCTAATGTGTCAAGCAGGCACTAATCATAGCTCCCTATCACTGTGGCCCCACAGGTCGTTCATAACATGGGTGTTGTTTTCTTCCAGGACAGCAGAAGCACATCTAATTTCTTCTTTGGTGACCAGATGGAGAAAACTCTGCTTTTAATGGATTAGTGTGATTAGGTCCCGTCTGGATAATCTCCCTAGTTTAAGGTCACCTGTTTTGGGACCTTAATTACATCTTCAGAATCCCTTCTGGCTGTATCTACATTAGTATTTGATTGCATAAGTGGAGTAAGGTGTGTATAAAAAGGGCCACCTTAGCATTCTGTCTTCCACAGTGTTTTATTTCAGTGCTCGTCCAACAACATCGACCACGTGGTTGTACAATAAGCCCATTCGTGGAGCAGCCATTATGACAGGGATAGAGCTTTTGCGTGAGCCTACAGCACAGGTTTGCCTCTTGTCAAAGCTGATCTAGCTGCTGCTACTGAATGTCTGACTTGTCGCCCAGATATATCAACACTGAGCCCTTGATAAGGTACCATTCATTGAGAACAGCTGGCTTCTTGGCAGAACGTTGATTACTTCAGGCCCCTTTAACTCTGGTTGAAGCAGTGATTCCTCCTTGTCAAAATTAACATGGACTTTGGATGTGGGTTTGCTTTCTTGACCACAATGTATCAATGTCACTGTCAGGTGTTATAAAACACCTGCTTTACTGACATGGGACTCTGCATAATGTTACCTCAGACCAAAGGACCCATTTTATAGATGTGATAATGGGCACATGACCATGATCCACTATCCTACCACACATGACATCAGCCTGAACCTGCCAGCCTGATAGAACTATGGTATGGATTTTTTTTTTTTTTTATCCTTTATTGATTTTAGAAAGAGAGGAAGTGAGAGGGAGAGAGAGACAGAAACATCAATGAAAGAGAACACCCACCTGCATGGCCGCCTCCTGCATGCCCCCCACTGGGGATCGGGCCCACAAGCCTGGCTTGTGTCCTGACCGAAAATTGAACTGGCGACCTCTTGGTGCCTGGGTCGACCGCTGAGCCACACTGGCCAGACTATGGTATGGATGAATAAAGGCTCAGCCAAGGCAGAAGTTTTGGAACATTTTCCTGAGAGTTTTGGGTGCCGTCCACCAGGATGTGGCATAGGCCTTGACCCAGTGGCTGCTATGTGATGTATAACCAGTGTGGAGCAATCCAAGAGATTGGCCTCGCTCCCATTTGCAGAATTTGTGCGTCATTTTCCCACAACTTTACACTGTTGAGATAGAGATCTTGGATCTTGGAGGTAATGACAGACAATTCCTCCAGGAAACACAATAAACAAATGGCCTAGCCTCCAGCCCTTCAGGAGAACTATTCTGGAAAATATCTATATGCTTTTCAGAGGTCCTAGCACAATCAACTCCCTGTTGTTTATATCACTGGCATTAATGACACTCCCTTAGGCTATTTTTCTCCTCTATCTCATTCTCTTCATTTCTTCATTCCTACTTCCTGAAATCACCTAAATTAACTACCTGCACCCAGATCCTTGTTCCGGCTCTGCGTTTACTCAAGGAGTTTATTTGTGCATAGCACAAATATTCTATAATAACTCAGGAGCTTTATATAACACCATAGGATGACATCGTATATTGTGCCCTGCCCTCTCTCTCTGCCATTTCTTTTTCAACCAGAAAGGGAAGAGAATCAAGATCTAAACAGAAGATTATAGAATTCCAGTTACCATCATTCATTTGCTTTGAATATAGAGTTAATATCTAGGTCTTTGCATTCTAATTGCTAAATAGATTGTGGTAATTGATTATTGTTCTGCCCATCACCTAAGAGTGTTTTCCTTTTATAATTATTTATTTATTTATTTAAATCCTCACCCAAGGATATTTTTACATTTATCTTCAGACAGAGTGGGAGGGAGAGAGAGAGAGTGAGAGAACATCGATGTGAGAGAGACACATCGACTAGTTGCCACCAGCACGACTCCAACTGGGGCCAGGGATGAACCACAACTGAGGTATGTCGTGCCCTTGGCTGGAATCAAACCAGGGACTCTTTGGTCCATGGGCCGACACTCTAACCACTGAGCAACCAGCAGGGCGAGTGTTTTCCTTTTAAAAACCTTAAATTCTGCTGAGATTTTATCCAGTGGGACCTTCCTTCAAAAGAAATTTAAAGAGTAGTGGAAGACTAAAAATTTTTTTTTTGAGGACATTTTTCCATTTTTTGTTCAGATAGAGCAGGAGGGAGGGAGGAAGGGTGGGAGGAAGGGCGAGAGAGAGAGAGAGAGAGAGAGAGAGAGAGAGAGAGAGAGGAAACATCAATATGAAAGGGACACATCGAGTGGCTGCCTCCCACATGACCCAACCAGGGCCGGGAACAAACTGCAACCGAGGTATGTGCCCTTAGCAGGAACCAAACCCGGGTCTCTCTGGACCGCTCTAATTGCTGAGCCTAACCGGCCAGGGCAGAAGACTATAATTTTTAAAAAATATTTCTCACTGTGTGCTTTTCATCATACAAGTTACATTTACATAAATACTTTTATAAGGATGTTCAGTGAAGCATGGTTTATAATAGAAAAAAAAGGAAACAATCAAATGTACATTGGTCGGGAATAACTAGGTAAATTATAGTGTAGGCACATAATAGAAAGTTATGTAGGCACCACGACTAAAAAAGGTGTGCTGGCTGGTTTGGCTCAGTGGTTAGAGTGTTGGCCCATGAATCGAAGGGTCTGGGGTTTGATTCCCAACAAGGGAACATACCTGGATTGCAGGTTCGACGCTGGTGAGGGTCATACAGGAGGCAGCCAATTGATGTTTCTCTCTTTCTCCCTCCCCCCTCCCTTCTACTCTTTCTAAAAATCAGTGGAAAAATATCCTTGGGTGAGGATTAAAAATAATTTTTTAAAAAGAATGAATAAGGTTATTATATGTTGTAATAAAAAAATGCCTATGATATACTCCTAAATAAAATAAAACAAAAGGCAGACAAAGATATAAAGCACAATTCTATCTTTTGTAAATACATGATCAGAAAAAGATATGCATTTTTAAATACATACGACTATATAAATTTAGATAAAATTTAGAAACTTATGCTCCCAAATTATTTAAGAGGAAGAGGGACTTCCATTTGCATATCTATATAATTTTTTCTGTAAAGAAGTAAAATGTATGGTTTTTCCATTTTGTGTATGAAACATATACAAAATGAAAGAGGAATATAAAGGCAGTCTAAGCCTTTTAATTGAATTTGAATTTCAAATGTGTGTCTGTGAAGAGAGACATTAGAATACACACACACACACACACACACACACACACAGATCCTCATTGAGATAAGCACCGAAGAGAAAACGAAATAAAAATATTAAATATTTATCACTTATAGGGACAGATTTTTGATGTTATGTCTTTTCCTTTTACAACTTTTTCTTAGTGTTTCAATAACTGCTGTCCGTTCTCAGATTTTTCCTTCTGCCGTCTTGCCGTGTGTATTCGTTTGCTAGGGCTGTGGTAAGGGAGTACCACACCGAGTGGCTTAAACAACAGAAGTGTATGGTCAGAAGTCCGAACCCAAGGTCCCAGCAAGGTTGGTTCTTTCTGAGGACTGTCCAGGAGATTTGTTCCAAGCCTCTCTTCTAGCTTCTTGGAGCCTTGGGAGTTCTTTGGCTTGTAGATGGCATTCTTCCTGTATCTTCACATTGTCTTCCCTTTTTTTGTTAATCCTCACCTGAGGATATTTTCCCATTGATTTTTAGATAGAGTGGAAGGGAGGAAGGAGAGAGAGAGAGAGTTAGAGAGAGAGAGAGAGAGAGAGAGAGAGAGAAAGAAATATCAAAGTGAGAGAGACACATTGATTGCTTGCCTTCATCAAGACCCCAATGGGAGCCTGAGATCAAACCTGCAACCCAGGCATGTGCCCTTGACCGGGAATTGAACCCTCAACCTTTTGGTCCACTGGCAGACGCTCTAACCCCTGAACCAAACCAGCCAGGGCTGTCTTCCTTTTCTGTGTGTCTGTCTCTGAGTCCAAATTCTTCCACCCCCTTTGCTTGTAAGGACACAGTCATATGAGATTAAGGTCCACCCAAATGACCTCATCTTAATTTAGTCATCTGCAAAGACCTTGTTTCCGAATAAGGTCACATTAACAGACAATAGGGGTTAAAACTTCAGTATCTTTTAGGAGGACATAACACTATGGAACAGTTGTCCTGATAGCTCTATTAGAATAAAATTAATTATGACCTCATATTTACTTAGAAATGTGTATGGACATCTCTCTTCAGAGTTATTTGGGCAATGTGACCTAAGCGGGGCTGGAAGAGTAGAAATCCAGGCACTGAGTCTGCGGCAAAGTTCTCGGGCCTATTCCAGTATGTAGGTGGTGTTCCAATAAACATGTGTTGAAGGAATAGTTATTATTATTTATTTATTTGTTTGTTTTTAAATATTTTTTCTTCATTGATTTTAGAGAAGAAAGGAAAGAGAGAGAGCTAGAGACATCGATGAGAGAGAGCATCGACTGGCCACCTCCTGCATGCCCCCCACCAGGGATCAGGCCCACAACCTGGGCATGTGCCCTGACGGGGAATCAAACTGGCGACCTCTTGGTGCATGGGTCTCACTCAACCAGTGAGCTACACCGGCTGGGTGAAGGGATAGTTTTTAAAAAGAGGGGGAAGTTCTTCAAGAATGAGGGGAAAACAGGGAAAGTGACATAGAGGGGGTGGGGTCTGAATACTATACCTTTCCAGGTCTCCACTTCCGGGGCTCAGGCCTGGCTAGCACGAGCTCAGGGACTGGTCCCCAGAGACAGTGAATTAATCAGGATAGTCTGGGGGAAGAAGGAGGAAAGGGAGAGGAAAAGGGGAGGGAGAGCCCTGGCCAGTTTGGCTCTGCGGTTGGAGTGTCGGCCCGGGGACCAGAGAGGCCCGGGGTTTGGTTCCCGCTAAGGGCAGTACCTCGGTTGCAGTTTGGCCCCGGCCCCAGTTGGGGTCATGTGGGTGGCAACCACTCGATGTGTCTCTCATGTCGATGTTTTTCTCTCTCTCTCTCTCCCTCCCCATCTATCTCAAGATAAATCCTCGGTGAGGATAAAAAAACGGGCCGGAGAGGGAAGAAGAGACGAGAAAGGCAGGAGGGAGGGAGAGAGCCTGGGGAGGAGGAAGAAAATAACATGAGAAGCCAGACCAGCCTGCAGACATGGGATCATGCAGTTTCCACTGTGGCCAACAGGCGGCAGTATTAGCAGCCTGGTGGATGAACCTTGTCCAGGGAGAAGACTCCGGTTCCTCTTGACCTGTGTCAGGTCATCGGTGGTGGACATCTGCTGTTGGTTTTGTGTTTTGTTTGGGTCCTCCTGACACCCATACTGTCTTTCTCTGATAACAAGTACCTCCATTTTCCTTTGGGGAACTACCCCGCTCGCACTGAGGTCTGCCTCACATACTGGCGTGGGCGGTGCACTGGCCAAGTCCAGAGGATCCATCCGCTTAGGCAGCTGAGTGCCGCCCACTGCAACTGAGTGGTGCCCGACCTACACAGCTGCCGGTGTCAGCCCCTGAATGATGGTCCAGTGGGTTGCCCATCTTACTCCTGGCCTAGGAGGAGCCGATTGTTTCTGACGGGGATGCGGTGAACAGCCCATGAATTCCGGGTAATGGAATGTGACCTCTGCCCAGTAACAGCCCAGAGGGCTGCGGGAACAAAAATCCTGACCTCTCTCTCTCCCCGCCCAGCTTGGATGACCTGTCAGTGTCTCCCATTGACTGGGTCCAACCAACAGCCAGAGGGCAAGGGAGCCCGGGTGTCATGACTCACAGACTCACAGAGCTCAGACCTCTGTGAAAGACAGCAGGCCGAGAAGGATCTGGAGGGGAAAACAGGGGTACCAAGCCTACAGAGGAGGAAATTGCAATTTATTATAACTCCGATGGGGACAGAGTTGCCAGGTAAAGCACAGGTGAACAGGTTCAACTGGAATTTCAGATAAACAACCAATATGGGCATATTCTAAGAATGTTGAGTACAAGGGCAATATATCCCAAGGACACTAAACCCGTATTCGTTGTTTATCTAAAATTCTAATTGAACCTGGTGTCCTGTATTTTCATTTGCTAAACCTGACAGCCCTAAATGGGAAGCCCATAAAGGAATTTGAAGCAAAGGAGTAACCTAATCTGATTTAGGATTTAATAAATATATTTATTTATAAAATCAAGACAATTTTAGATTACCATCAATAAGTTCAGAGGCTCCAGGGGCATGGAAATAAGCTCCAGGAGTGTTTAGACACATTCACGAGGCGAAGTCTCCACTGACCAGGTCAAGCAGTTGATAGGCGGGAGAGTCCTGGCTGACCCTGCCTGGCCTAGAGGAGCCCTGGCCATCTCTGCACTTCTTTGTCTTCCACTTGACATGGTCCTTTTCTTTCAAGGAGGCCTGCCGTGCCCAATATTTCATTCTGTCCTTACCACATTCTCGTGTGGAAAGTAGCTCACATCATTGTTAGGATGCAGCTGCAGAAACGGAGGCTCAGAGAGGTGCAGCAACCCACCCAAGGTCACACAGGGAGGCCAAGGTTACAACTCAGATTGGTGTGACTCCAAAGATCTTTCGCCTCTTCTCCAGGGTCCGTGTTGGGTGCTGGATGGCAGGTCTGGGTGTCGGGATCAGGAAGGAGGCTGCAGGGGCAGCTGCTGGCTTCGGTTCCTGTCGTATCTCTGCTGGAGCCGGGCATGAAGGTGGTGGACCCTCCTGGTCTCCTGGGCCGTGAAGAAGGAAGCGGCGATGAGATGCCGCAGTCGGCAGGCGTAGGTCTCCAGGAGGACCGTGGAACAAGCCACAAGTTGCAGGATCCCTGCAGCCAGGGCGGCGGCCGTGTGGGGGCGCTGGGCAGGCAGCAGTGGGCAGCCAGGGGACGTGAAGCGGAGCTCCCACTGGAAGGAGGTGTGGGAAGAGTGGGAGGCTTTCTCCAGAGGCGGCTGGTTGAAGAGGAAGGGGACGAAGTCCAGGACAGTGTAGGAAACCTCATAAAGGAGAAGAAGGCCAAGTCAACTAGCAGACATTGCAGCCATTCCCTGTCCCCCACCATCTATCGCTTGCAGAGCTGGGTCAACTTTCCCTGCCCTCATCTGTAAAATGGGCACAGAAGTAACCCTTTAAGGAGGATTAATCCAATTTGTACAAATGAGGAAAAGGGGGCTAGGACATGCTGGCACGCGTGAAAAGAGTGACCTTGGAGGGAAATTTTTTTCAACGTCTCTGGTATCAGTATTTTCACCTGCGGTAGGGGGTGGACACAGAACCCACTGTATCAGGTTGAAGTGGAAGTAAACTAGGTCACCTGCAGATGCAACACGGTCCCATAGCCTATCCCAGGGCTAGGACTTGAAGGGAAGTAAAATTCAGTTGCAAGCCAAGGATTTAACAAACCCTACCCCTTCCCTCAAAGAAATGACTCTATGCCCATCTTCTCATCACCACACTTACATCATACTTGACCACGAGCGTAATGGGCACAACAGGCAGCTTCTGAGCCCAGTCCACTGCAGCCTGTGCCAGGAGGAAGGCCATGTGGTCTGTGGCCACTGTCACAGCGGTGGCCATAAGGAGCAGGGTGAGCAGCCCCAGCCAGAGTACACAGCTCAGCAGCTCCCCCTGGGACAGCCTTGGCCTAGCTGCCCAGAGCAGCCAGGCTGGTGGGGAGGCCAGCAGGTGTGTGGTCCGGGCCTCCTCCAGCTGCTGAACCAACTGGCGCGTAGCGTAGACATTATCAAACTGCAGGTTGGACAGGTAGCAATGAAGATACCGGGCTGAGTTTACCAGGAGGCCCAGCATAAAGAGCCCTGTTACCACTTGCTGGGCCCCCAGTGCTGCTGCCCGGGCCAGGGACTCCAGGCCAGAAAAGTCCTCCAGGACCTGCTGAGTGACCTTGAGCATGTGAAGCCGGAAGACAGAGCCATTGCCCTGGGCCTGGAGTGTCAGGCCCCGATCAGTGGGACTCAGAGCCCTGGACGCTGTGTGTAGCTGGTGCGTGGTGTTGAGAAGACTCTCCAGGGAGCCCTCAGTGACACACCTCAGCACCTGTCCAGCTGCACCCACATTGGCCAAGACATTGGGCACCACAGTGACAGCCAAGGTGGCAGTACTCCAGGATAAAAGCAAGCGGCGGCCCTGCCCTGTGCCCAGGGTGGGCACACTGAGTGCAAATAGGCAGCGAGCTGGAGGCACCAGGCCGAGGCCCAGGAAGACCAGGAGGCCACAGAGAGTGGCCACCATGGCCGAGGTCCCCAGGGGATAAAGCAGCGAGGACACCAGCCAGTGGTGGGCCAGACCTGCAGCAGCAACAGCTAGGGAACCACACAGGAGGACCTGGATCAACAGCTGGCCACAGCTGGCTGGAACAGGCTGAGAGAAGGCAACCCAGGCAGCCTGCAGTGGGACAAGGGCCTTGCAGAGCCCCAAGTGCCAGAATCTCCACCTGCACACAAGAAATTAGGGGAACTTTTATCAGGAGGGTGGGGCATAGGTGTCTGCCCAATGTCCCTGCCCCACAAAACTTTCATCTGCTAACAGGCTCCACCCCATTAGCCGAAGGAGTGGGCACTCTCCCCAGATGGGCCAATCAAAGTAAACCACATGACCCAAAGCTGAACCAATCAGTGCCTTCCCCAGGATTATTGTCACTGGAGTTGTCAAAGAAGAGCCCAGTTTCCGTGCACTTTCTGAGGATGTGAGGATGAATGTCTGTGAGGGCAACTTGCCTAAGGGAATGGAAAAGTCATGAAGAGAGAAGCACAGATGAAAGAGGGAGAATTAGAGAGATAGAAATAAAGACTGTTTCACTGCTGGCTCATTGTGTGACACTGAACATTCCTTCTTTATGGACCTTAGTGTCTCCTCTATAATTTGGGGGAAGGAGGGTGGGGAAGAGTGGATCAATTAACCTCTAAGAAACTTTTTTACCCTATTTTCCTTGTATTTATTTATTCAAAAATATTTATTAAGCAACTACTATATGCCAGCCATTGGAGAAACAGAAATGAATAAATAGACATGAATCCTTGCCCTTGTAGAACGTACATTAAAGAGTGGAATTGTATGAAGAGGTTGGATTCTGGGTACATTTTGTTGGAAGAGCCAACAAGATCGACTGATTGGCTGTGAGTGTGAGAGAAATATGACCATGAGTTTTGATGACCTGAGCAAATGGAAACATCGGGGCGTCATTCCCTGAGACAGAAAAATCAGTGGTTCAAACGGGTTTGAGTGGAGTGGGAGAGGAGGAATTCAGCTGAAAGTCTTAAATTTGAGTTGCCAATTTAGCCATTCAATGGAGCTATTGAGTACGTGGTTGGAAACACGAATCAGGAATTCAGAGGAGAGATCAGGCTGGAGATACAGTGTTGGGCATGCTGATCTGTAGATGGTATTTAAAGTTAAGAGACAGGATGAGATTCCTGAAGACATGTGTTGATGAGGAGGAGAGAGATCCAAGTAATGAGCCCTTGCACTCCAGGGTTAACAGTTTGGGGATGAGGAGGAGTCAGCAGAGGAGACTAAGAAACAGCCAAGGAAATAAAATGTTTCAAGAAAGGAGCGATCAACTACGTCAAATGCTGTCGATGGGTCAAGAAAGATGCAATAGTTGATGGGCGAAATGTGACCAAGAGAGTTCATTTACGAGGGAAGAAGCTTTGGCAGGTTTGCAGATGGGAGATCCAATCAAGAGCGGGGACAATGATGAAGCCCCGAGGGCTCCCTGCGTGATCTCCTTCATGGGTGGGGGGTGAGATCAAGAGCACAAAAGGTGGGGCTGGTCTTAGAAAGAAGCAGGGGTCAATCATTCTCAACAGTAGGTGGGAAGGCAGAGGGAAAGGGTACAGATGATGGTGGATGGATAGGCAAAGTGTGGGCAATTACATATCAGTATCATCTGGTACACACAGAACACAGCAACGGTTAAAGGCATGACTCCAGGCTGCCTGAGTTCAACTCCCCACATCACCACTCACTATCTGTGCCATCTTGGCCAGGTTTCTTAATCTCTCTGTGCCTCAGTTTTCTCATCTGTAAAATGGTGCAATTAAAGTAGTACCTCATGGGTCATTTTGCGTCTAGCAAATTGTATCATGTCAGCTATTATCTGTTACTAGAGCCTCCACCAGGCAGGGACTTGGTCTCTTTGGATCACTGATATGTCCTGAGTGCTTAGAATAGTGCCCGGCTTGTAGTGGGGGCTCCACAGGTATTTGTTGACTGTAGCCTGTTTGCTTGTTTGCTCAGAATGGCAGGAAGCGAGGTCAGCACTGATGGTGAGGATGCTGGAGGAGGCAATGAACTTGAAGACAGAGGGGAAGATATAACACAGTTGTCCAGGAAAGTGAGAAAGCAAATGAATTAGGAAAATGATATACATGCCAGGCAGCATGGAGACCCCCCTTGAGGTTAAAGATAATGAAGTATGGCCTTCCCAGCCTCTGAAGGCATTTGAATTTGAAACAAACCCCCTCCTACTATATAATTAGTATTTGAAACCGGTAACTGTGAAAATAATAGCTACTATAAACAACATTGGAATGAAAAACCAGTTCTAAGTCATACGGAGTGCCAAGACCTGTGTTAAGTGTGGTCGAGACGGATGTTAGCTGCCACGCGTCGAGTGCTTACTCTGAGCCAAGCATGACAGCAAGCCTTCTGCGCGCTTTTCCTCATTCAAGGCTCACAACAGTCTTGCAGACATTATTATTCCTCTCATTTCACAGATGGGGAAACTGAGGCTCCAAGAGGTAAGGATTTACCCAAAGTCATGCCACCAGGGAATATGGTAGAGCTTGAGACCTAGGCTCACCCCCGATGCCTGACTGCTGACTGTTTTCTTGCCTGTGGCCCCCAGTGTCCAAGTTCTCTAGACCTACCCTGTCCTGACGAGGTGCTCAGCTGTCCCCTGGAGGGTCCTCATGCCTCTTGCTCGGCAGCCGAGCCAGCCGGGCAGCCGCAGGCAGCGGCAGCAGGTGGAAAGGAAGTGTGTGGAATGTCATCCTCTGGGACTTGGGAAACCCTGTCACTTCTGCTTTTTGGCCCTTTACGTCCTCCTGGTCATCTTGTCCTGCCCAGCCGAGGCCCACCTCCCAGGGGGTTGGGCAAGCTGCCTCGTCCTCTTGTGGTCGGCAGGAGTGGGTAGAAAGTATGGGAGGAGAGAAAAGAGCCTCTTCCAAGCAGCCTCTCTGGTCCTGATAACAGGAAAGTGGAATTAGTCCCTTTTCCCAGAGGAGGAAACAGGCTCAGGGAAGCCTTTCAGCTCCTTGGTGGTAGTGCCAGGACTAGAACTCCGCTCAGCGTCCTCTCTCCCTCCCCTTCCGCAGTTAGGTGACCCGGGAGCAGCCTGATTCCAACTCTCGTGGTGGTGGTGGGGAGACCATAGGAGACAACTGGACTTCTGCTAAGACTCCTCCAACCATCAGCACCTCTGGCCTTTCTCCCCAGCGCCCCTCCTGTCATTAGCCCGATGGGGACCTGACTTCGAAGCACAGCTCTGTCCCTCCCTAGCTGTGTGACTCTGAGCAGGTGACCTCATCTCCCTCAGTCTGTTTCCTCTTCTTAAAAGAGAGTAATTGTGATAACAGTGAACAGTTATTGAGCACCTGCTGTGCATCAGAGATGCTTCTAAACAATTTCTATTTGAATTCCTTGATTCTTAACATCTAACAACCTTTGGTGGTAGGGACGGTTATTCCCATTCTTCAGTTCAGAAAACAGACCCGGAGATCTCAGTCCCTTCACCAAGCCGCTCAGCTATTCAGAGGTGAGGCCGTGATTTATACCCAGTAGTCGCGCTCCAGAGTCACCTGGTCAGCCACTGTGCTCCGCTAGGTGTGGAGGGAAGGAGTCACAGGACTCACGAGAACCTTGTGATTCCTCTGATGCTGCAAATCGTAGGCGCTCAATAAATGTGCACTCCCTGTATGCACTTGGCTGCGGTCGCTCCCTGCAGGTACACTTCCAGGCTGTTCTCTCCCCGCATCTCTGGGGCCTGTCACTGCTGGTAGGATTGCTTCCTCCAGGGGGCCTTTTCCGAGTCCCCAGGTCCCACTCTGCAGGATGGGCCAGTTAGGGGACACTTAGATAGCATTCTGGACTCCCCGTCATTTTTCCTTATGAGGACACGGTACCTGGGTCACTTGCTTAGGCCTAAAGGAGGATGTCCTATGGCCCAGATGGGAGAAGTGACCCACTTGAATGAGACGCCAGTGGCGTGCGTGGGGCCGGCCAGCCAAGCTCAAGAGCACAGCAGTCCAGATGGAAACATCGTGCCCCCCAACATGTGGATGCCTTCACCAAGGCAGCTTCTGCTCTGCTCCAGCTGAGGGTCCGAGTTACCAGATTTTCCACATACTGTGTGGGCCATGTGATCTCGGACAACACACTGTCCCTCTCTGCACTTGCGGGGATTCTGCTGTAATGAAAACACTAGTACCTACTTCTTGGGGTTGCTTGAGGATTCAATGAAATAATGTACGCAGGGTGCCCTCTTACCGGGGCTGCCAGCTGGGGCTGCTCAGACCTGATCTACAGAGTTCTGTGATGCCCGCTGCCCAAGATCCCTGGCCAGGCTCCCACGGCACAGGACATGTCAGGGCATTGTGCTGGCCAGAGAGGAGCAGTCCTGGAAGACCAGCATGCGCCCAGTTTCTGCACGGGCGTCAGGGAGCTGACTGACTAAGGGTCATGTTGGTCATTTCCCGAAAGCCTCTGGTGGCTCTGTAAGATTTAGGAGGATGGGGACATAGGGAGCGAAAGGGCAGAAGATATTTTTGGCTTTTCTCAGCACATGTAGGCAGTTGCTTCTGCCTACACAGGGCTGACTTGAGTCCAAGGCCCACAATATCTGGAAGGGGCTTCTGAGTCACCAAATAGAATCAGCGTCGTTGAGGGGAATTTCTGCACAGAGGATTCAGAGCCATAAGACAGGACGGGAAGAGGAAGTGGTAAACCCTTCGTACAATGGGGAGGCGTTGAAGTTTACAGCCTGTGACTGTCGAACAGCACTGCCAAGCAGTTGGTTTGAGGATATGGAGGGGTGGTTAAAATCTCCCCAAACAGAGAGTGCTGTCCAATGGAAACAGAATGGGAGTCATAGATATAATTTAACATTTCCTAGCAGTCACTTAAAAAAGTGAAATTAGCCCTGGCCGGTTTGGCTCAGCGGTAGAGCGTCGGCCTGCGGTCCAGAGAGACCCGGGTTCGGTTCCTGCTAAGGGCACGTACCTCGGTTGCAGTTTGTCCCCGGCCCTGGTTGGGTCATGCGGGTGGCAACCACTCGATGTGTCCCTTTCATGTCGATGTTTCTCTCTCTCTCTCTCTCTCTTTCTCCCCACTCTATCTGAACAAAAAATGGAAAAATGTCCTCGGGTGAGGATAAAAAAAAAAAAGTGAAATTAGTTTCGATAGAATGTTTTACTTGCCCTGGCTGGTTTGGCTCAGCAGTTAGAATGTCAGCCTAAGGGCTGAAGGGCCTTGGGTTTGATTCCTGGTCAAGGGCATGCACTTGAGTTGCAGGTTCAATCCCCAGCTCTGGTTGGGGTTCTGTGGAATCGATGTGTCTCTCTCACAATGATGTTTCTCTCTCACTCTCTCTCTCTCTCTCTCTCTCTCCCCCCCTCCCTCTCTTCCACTCTATCTAAAACTTAGTGAAAAAATATCTTCGGGTGAGGATTAAAAGAAATTGTTTTAGTCAACCTAATATATCCAAGATAGTATCCTTTAAACATGTAATCAATGTGAAAATTATTAATGGGATATTTTACATTCACTTTTTCACACTCAGTTATTAAAGTCTCGTGTGTGCTTTATACTTACAACCCATCTCAATTTCAACTGGCCACATTTCAGTTGCAAGTGGTTACTGTATTATACAAGGCAGATATAGACCATTTCCATCACCACAGAAAGTTCTATTGTGAGTGCTGCTCTAGATCTTTAGAACCCGTGACCACTAAACCTAAAATGGACTTTCCAGATCATGTTGCTCAGGAGTCATAGATTCAAATGCCTCCAGAAGCCAAGAAAGTGACAGAGTCAAATGAAGAGAGGTAGTATAAGACATTAAGGAGGGGTGGGGACTGTGGCAAACAGGAGGTTCACCCTCCAACTTAAATTCTCCCACCACAATTACTCAATTCCAAACAATTATTGCCACATAGCAATGAGATCTTCTGGTATTTTCTTCTCCAAGAGAAGCATAAGTCCAGGTTTTAGTGTGAAATCTCCTGAATTTAAAATATTAATAATAAATTAATAGTTTAAAACTCATGGAAGGGAGGGAACCTGCCTGTGGGCCAGAAATAGTCCCGGGGACTGCTAGTTTGCAAGCTCTGATGTGGTATAAATCTTCCATGCCACATTTTCTGTTTGCCCCTCCAGACCCAGTCTTCACTCTTTTCCTCCCTGCTTTGTGTTGCCAGAGGTGGACCTGGGTGGGCTGCAGCAAAGGATTCCCTTGCATTTTGGCTTCTGTTGGTGTGATGGTTAATTTTAGGCGCCACTTTGTCCAGGCCCAGATATTTGGTCAAGCATGATGCTGGATGTTTCTGTGAGGGTGTTTTCGATGAGGTTTACATCGATATCACTGGAGTTCAAGTAAAGCAGATTGCTCTTCATAATGTGGTGGGCCTCATCTAATCAGTTGAAGGCCTGAATAGAACAAAAGACTGACTTCCCCTGAGCAAAAGGGAATTCTGCCAGCAGGCTGCTTTTGGACTATTTCCTGGGTATACATGCGCATGCACACATCCTGTTGGTTCTGTTTCTCTGGAGAACTCTGATCAATACAGTTGGGTTTGCCAGTGGGGAGCCCCTGCAGAAAAACTGAGTGAGGGAGGACAGAAAGATCCAGGGCATCTCCATCACTACGGAGTCATCAAGAGCAGATGTGGCCCAAGACTAGAGATGCCAGCTCCAGCTAGGCCTCTCTTTCCCTCAGACCTCAGGTTGGGAGGTACTTCTCCATGACTAGCCCTCCCTCCCACCACTGGGGCCTGCGCTCTCCCTCGCGGCTTCCTTGTCCTCTGCTCACACCTTGTAACTAAACCTTCGGCTAAACTGTCCTCAAACTAGCTATTTATGTGCTTCCTATCTCCTTTTGAGACCCTGACTATGCATTCCCATCTCTCAGATGAAGAAACCGAAGTCCAAAAACAGCCAAGGACCTGCTTGAGGTCGTGTGTTAGGGGTGGAGCTGAGAGTCCAACATGGCTTATTGAATTCTTCATTCAGTGACTTCTATATCTATTCTTTTAATTTGCCACCACTGCCTCCATTCTTCTGCCCACTGATTGTACATAAATCTTTCTGGATTCCCAGGTGGCAGCAGCACAGTTCGGCCGCTGAGACCCATCCCCAGTGGCATCAGCAGAAGCTGATCAGGAGTGGTGCTCCAGCCCAAGCAGCAGCAAGACTCGGGGAGCCAAGACCTGCATGACTGACCAATACCAGCTGCCGGTTGTCAATCCTCCAGGACCCACAGCAGGCAAGAGGCACCACGCACCAAAACAGTCTGGGAGGGATAACAGCCTTATTTGATACACACTGACCTGCCTACACATTCCAACATCCCTCCCCGGGCCTAGAACTACCAGATTGCTAACATGGTGAGACAAAGAAACAACACCCAAATGAAAGAAAAGGAGGAATCACCAGAAAAGGAACTACAGAAAATGGAAGAAAGCAATTTGTCAGAAAAAGAATTCAAAGTAACGATTTTAAGGGTGCACAAACAATTAGTGAGAACTACAAGCGACTTAATAAGAAGTATGAAGAGCTCAGTGGGAACTACATCAGCTTACAAAAAAGATGTAGAACCTATGCATAAAAATCAGGAGGAAATAAAGAATGACATAACTGTTATGAAAAATACCTTAGAAGGATCCAATAGCAGATTAGAAGAAGCTAAAGATTGAATCAGTGATTTAGAAAACAAGGTAAGAAAAAACCACCCAAATAGAGCAGCAAATGGGGGAGATGACATGGAGGGACCTGGAGAGTATTATCCTAAGCAAAACAAGCCAGTCAGAGAAAGACAAATATCACATGATCTCAGTTATTTGTGGAATATAATGAACAAAACAAACTGATAGAAAAATAGACCCAGAGTCATAGAAGTAGGGTACAGACCGACAAACCTCAGAAGAGAGGGTGGGGGGGCAGGAAAGAGTTAAACCACAGAACTTATATGCATGTGTGCATAACCAATGGACATAGACAACAATGCAGGGATCAGAAGGAGGGTGTCAATGGGGGAAAGAGGAGAAACATCTGTAACAAAAATAAATTAATTTTTTAAAAAAGGATAAGGGATTAAACATGAAAATCTGCAAATCAGTAATAAAGGAAGAGGACAGATTTGTTGCAAAAAAAAAAAAAAGAACTGTAAAGGGTCTGGGACTTTACCCTACTTGCAAGCTAATAAGTTAGCCAGCTATTGTTTCTTGCAAGCTGGTAGGAGATATGAAACTCCTGGATCAGAGACTCGTTGCAAATGGTGTTGGTGTCAGTTCTACACGTCCTTGAAGTCCCATGGAGATGACTTAACATGCGTGGGTCCGGAGGACTTCTGCACATGTGATGGGTAGTATACAGGAGAGGAATACTTTAAGAAGGGCCTGGGGACACGCCCCTTTGTGGTGGCCCGATAGAAAGCCTGCTTTTGGTTTGAGAAAAGAGGTTATGTCATCCCTCAAGCTTGCTCACCACAAAGGATGACATAACCTAACCCGCCCCAGGTTGCTTGCCAGACCAATAGTAACAGTTTAACATCTCACCAGATCACGAAGGTTTGGGCTTCCTCCCCGTTCACCATCACTTATTGTCCACTGTCTTAGTTCTTGCCAGTCTGGTTGGCATATTGTTGAATCTTGGTTTGACTTGGTTTCTCTGATTACAAATGGGTTTGAGCATCTCTTTGAAGCCTGCTGGCCACTTAGATATTGCTGTTCAGAATGGCATGCTTATGTCTTTCACTCAATTTTCTCTTGGGTGTTATGGTAGAAGGCTTCCGAAGATGGTGGCTACCCATCCTTGTACATGGATGCCCCTCCTCTCAACAAGGAATGGAGTCTGTTTCCTGCCCTGGAACCAGGCTAACCTGTGACCTGCTTTGACCAAGAGAATATGTCAGAATTGATGTTCTTGGACTCCCAAGCCTTGTAGTTTCTGTTTTTACCTTTCTAGAAGCCACTGTCATGTAAGGAGGCCCAGGCTGGACTTCTGGAGAAGCCACGTGACCCTGGAGGATCCACATTCATGATAGACATTCCGACTCCAGCCAAACTCCCAGCCGAGTGGCCCTGGCCACGCCATGTAGAGCAGAGACTAAACCATCCCTGCGGAACTCTGTCCAAACACAGAAATGTAAGCCAATAAATAGTTGTGTTTTAATGCCCTGATTTTGTGGGGTGATTTGTTATGTAACCACAGGTAACTAAAATGAGTGTTTTGTTTTTGTCTCTTCTGACTTCCTCGTATATTCCAGACATGAGTCCCTGGTATATCTCCAATGACTCTGCACACTGCCCTTGCCTGCTCCCACCCTCCCACACCGCCACAAGCACATGGCTGACTCCTCTGGTCTCAGTCCAGTGCCGCCTCCTCCAAGAAGTCCTCCCTAGCTTCTCTGGCTACAATAGCCCCTGAACCAGTTTGTCACATTGGCCAGTTTCATTTTCTTCTTAACCCGCATCCTGACCAGAGCCCTTTTATTGATTTGTTTACCTGCCTATTGTCTGTCTCCTCAGCTAGGATGTAAATTCAAAGTGGGTGGGGACAGTGAATGAGCACATAATAAGTAAATATTATTTAATGAATAAATAGAAGAATGAGTGAGCCCAGAAATGAACCAAACAGGCCCCAGATCAGAGGGTGAGGTTGCTTTTGCATAAATTCTGACAGGTTCATTCATCAAACATTTACTGAGCACCTACTCTGTGCCAGAAACTGTTCAAGGCACTGGAGTTACCACACTGAACACAATAAAGTTTGGATTCTCCTAAATTTATATTTTAGAGAGAAAGAAATTTAATAGATAAGAAAATAAATAATACACTGGCCTGTCTTAATATAAGAAAAATATAGCAGCATAAGGAGATGGAGAGTAATGAGGATGGTATTTTAGACCAGATGGTCAGGGGAGCTCTGAGGAGGTGACGTTTGAGCAGAGACCTGAGTCAAGTGAGGAAACAAGTATATATTTGGGAGCCAAGTGTTCTAGGCAGAGGGAACAGCACATGCAAAGGCCCTGAGGCAGAAGGGTCTGCGTGTGTGGCTGGAGTAGAGCAGATAGGAGAGAGCAGTAAGAAAGTGTAGTTAGGGAGATCAGTTCTGTGGACTCCCAGCTCGGGAATTGGGGGGTTTGAAGCTCTTTGATGTCCAGAAAGGCACAAAGTCTCCAGGCCCAGTGTTGACTCACATTCTTTATTTCACAGCATTTTCAATCAGAAGTATTTGAAATCACGATTCATCTAGGTACAAGTCCCATGGCTTTCTCTGTGAGTGGAATTCTGTCTTCCCCCGTTCCACAGGAGTGCACCTTCCTCCACCCCATGGGCTGCGACTGTGACTAAATACCGACATTCTACTTAGAGGGGAAGGAAGTGGCCTCTTCCTCTAACCCAGGAAACATCCATGACTCACTCCTGCGGTCCTGAGGAGGAGTTCAGTCTCGGGAACTGCCTTCCCAGCCCACGCTGCTGCTCAGGGAACCTCCTCCCTCAGAGGTGCAGGAAGGGGAGAGGTGAGGCTTGGGGGCCCCTCGGGTGGTGCCTTTGCTGGTGCTACTCTGACCCCAGGCCACTCATTCTACAGACACTTCCTGAGCATCTGCAGGGCCCAATACTGTGCTGTCCGCTGGAGATGCCCCGGTGCTTCTGCGTGAAACTGGGAGTGATCGAGCCCCCTAGGAGAGCCACCCGGCCACTGGCTCACGGAAGTCTCAGTGTCCTGTCAGTAGAAAAGGACTGTGATACTTTGCCTGCCTAAGATACTTTACCCTGGCCCTTCACAGGGCCCCGATTTATCTTTTGACTTTCCTCTCGCCCCTGAAAAAATGTGGCCTTTGCTAATCAATCAAGCTTGCCACTTGGGGTGGGGGTGGGGAGGAAAAGACCGGCTGATGAGCAAGCAGTAGCTGACAGCCACAAAGGCTTCTGCCGGCCACATGCAGGAGGGTCCTGGCTGGAGGGGCTGAGAGTCACCTGCAAGAGAGCAGGACCCAGGCTTGGCCCAACTCCAGAACTACAGGCCGAACTGAATCAGATTAAACAGGAGGATCCTGAAAACTCCAGTAGAGATGCCGGCGGGGGGTTCTAGAACCCCCTGTTGTGTTTGGGAGCCCAGAGGAGCAGTAAGGAGGCTTTGCCCAGTCTCCACGTCCTCAGGAAATTATCTGTCCCTCCCCCTCTGCACAGCTTGAAAATGTCCCTGATTGCTGGGTACCAAACAGATGGTGCAGAATGGGCACCAGCTGAACAGAACACGCACCAGCCGTGGACAGCTGGAAGAGGTGGACGGGAACACTGCAGCCCCAAAGCCTCTCAAGGAAGGTGACCCCTTGAGGCAAGATGGTCTCTCCGGAGTGCAGCCTAAACCACATTCAGCTCAGACAAAGGAGTGTGTTTCTCAGCCAGCAGCTCTGGGAACTATCTGGGCCCTGAACTGCACGAGCGAGGAGAGGGTGCCCTAGATAATGAACTTGTTGACCCAAGTGGACCACTGGACATCTGATTCAGTTCAGCTGTGATTCTGGAGTTGGGGCAAGCCTGGGCCCTGCCCTCTCGCAGGTGACTCAGGCCCCCTCAGCCAGGACCCTCCTGCGTGTGGCCCACAGGGGCCTTTGTAGCTTGCTGCGCACCGGATCGCAGAGAACTGCTTGATCCTTCTGTCTGATCCTAAGAGCAGGTGATGGTAAAAGCCTTCTGGGAGGGCCCAGCCCAAAGAGAGTCTCCAAGGAGGGCTCAGAGGGCCTGCAATGTCTTGTTGGTCACAAACGTGGGTGGCAGCGCTGTAACATTGGCCGAGTGGCTGTGGGCCCAGTCTGGGAAGGTACCCAGCTGGAAGATGGGCTGTGCCCAAGTATTGATGGCCATGTTGAGCAGCAGGAGGCCAATCAGGTTCATCAGGAAGCCAGCCCGCACCTGAAATAGAACGCAGACTCAAGATCCATCATGTACATGGAAAAACACAGGCGCATCACACACATGGAAAACCCCAAAGTCATTCACCCAAACCCAGCTCGGTCGATGCCTAAGACCCTCCCATCCTTACACACCTGAGACTGTCCCTCAAAGTGTTGCAAATGTCCTCATTCATCGAGTGGTTTTGAGGTGCCAGGTACTGTGCCATGAAGCTGTCACAGGGTCATTTAATCCTGACAGCAACCCTACAGCGCTATTCTTCTTATTGTTCCCGTTTGACAGAAGTGGAAAATGAGGGCCAGAGAAATTAGCTTATCCAAGGCTACACAACTTGAAAATAATCTGACTTGATCATTAGACATTCCCCACCCCCACCCCAACAACACATACACACACACACACACACACACACACACAGTGTGTGTTACGTTAAGGCTATACTTTTATTTACTGGGAAAATATTTTTCTCCTGGAAATTCTCACCTCTTTAAATAGCTGGAGAGAACTGCTCTCTCGTGCCTTCCCCAGGTAACCTCTCGAACTAGGCAGTCCAAACAGGACTGAAATGCCCCACTTCCCAGCTGGGTTTCTGGTGGTCCCCTGAGTAGTCCGGTTGTGACTCTCACGGTCATTCCCTTTCCAACTGCTTTTCACATCACAGCAAAACACGTCCCCCTTAGGTGCTACCACGCCCTTAACACTTCTCTCCTCCTCGCCCACTGCTCCTTTTAACACGCAGGGGTCCAGAACCTTCTTCAGGCAACTGTTATCAGGGAGAAATATCCTTATTCTGCCTTCTTCCCTTTGCATTTATTTTTAGACTTGCCGTCAATGGTATGCAACACTGGTGTTCCATGTACACGTGCGTGGGTACATTTCCTTTTTTTTTTTTTTATCCTCACCAGAGGACATTTTTTCATATTTTGTTCAGATAGAGTGGGAGGGAGAGAGAGGAAGAGAGAGAGAGAAACATCGATGTGAAGGAACACATCGAGTGGCTGCCACCCGCACGACCAACCAGGGCCGGGGACAAACTGCAACCGAGGTACATGCCCTTAGCGGGAACCGAACCCGGGTCTCTCCGGACCGCAGGCCGACGCTCTAACCACTGAGCCAAACTGGCCAGGGCTTTATATACTCTTATTTAACTTTCTTTTTTAAATGTAAGTTGATTTAGTAAAATTGGGGAATGAATCTACCCAGGATGGTTCATGGAAAGATTATACATCGTGAAGGGCGAAGGCCATGCAGCAAGGTCAGGACGCTCGGAGGGGCTGGCCGGCCTCTTCTCTAGGGGCCTCACAGCCCCGGGCACGGTTTGGAGGGTTAGGAGCCCAATCAAAGCTTTGGGGGAGCTGGGGGGGGGTCTTCCTTTGCCAGGGTCCTGGGAGCCTGGCTCAAAATGCCTGCTTAGTTCCACTTTCGTTACTTAGTTAACTGACGCCTGCACACTGCACGCTGCTCTGAGATCTCCTTCCGCCTCTCGCTTTCGTGCCCTCACCATTTACCCCGCTGGGTCCCTGAGCCCGGAAGCCAGAGCATGAGCTGGCTAAGCAGGTTGCCCCTCTGGGTTGCACCAGTTTAGGAAGCGGGAGAGGGAACACCCTGCCCAGGGGCTGAGCCCTGCCGAGCACTGGGGTGCTCCCCTCGCCAGCACTGAGGCCGCCCTTTCGTCCCGGGGTGTGGACTGCTGCTCCTCTCTCTGGAAGAGTCTGGGCAAGAGCAGTTGGCCAAACAAGAACAGAGGGCAGTGTCCAGAGAGCGGGGAAAGTCCCTTGTCCCCAAAGCAAACTTTGGAAAGTAGTCACTTAAGTGGAGTTTCCTGACGTTGTGTAAACAGTGTTCGCTAAAATGTGTCTTCCTGGCCCCACTGGGAATGACCTCTGCAGAATGACCTCTGCAGAAATAGGGGAGCGGGAGTCCTGCCAGGTGCCTGGCCCACCACCCGGTGTCTTGCCCAGACTCACCATGTCTTTGACCAGCAAGTGTCCAGAGGCGAAGGCAATTGAATTGGGGGGCGTCGAGACCGGGAGCATGAAGGCGTAGGAGCAGCCCACCGTGGCAGGGATCATCAGATACAGGGGGTGCACTTTCAGGCGGATGGCCTGGGCCAGGAGGGGGTGGCGAGACCAACACATAAACAGAGAGAAACCACAGGAGAAACCACGAGAGGTAAAGACAGTTGGAAGAAAAGTGACATGGAGACAGAAAGCAAGACGTGGAGGGAGATGCAGAGTGAGAAGGAGCAATAGAAACAAAGGAGAAGACAGATTTAGGGACAATGACAAACACAGCCAGAAATGAGAATACATAGAAATAAACCGATGAGGCGAGAACCAGACCAAGGGAGAGATGGAGAGAACATCCTCAAGATTAGTGACATTCTGTGGCCACACTGCAGGGTCACCAGGGAGAATGGGCTGGGGAGATTTACCCAGGACACTTCTCCAACTCGAGTGTACATGAGAATCACCCGGAGGCTTGTTAAGACTCAGATGGCTGGTCCCCACCTCACCCAGAGTTGCTGATTCAGCAGATCTGGGGTGGCCCCAAGAATCTTCATTTCTAACGAGATCCCAAGTTACCTGCCTGTCTTCTCTCACCCAAACAGTTCAAACAGCTGGACTCTGGGCCCCTTTAGTTGGAGCCTCATTGGACTTTGGGGATAAGGAGAACTCAAGAAGGCACCTGCCAGCAAACACTTCCAAATCTCTAAGACTGTGGGCATCAGTGTGTCTGTGGATTGGCCTCAGCCAGTGGGCCACTGGTTTGTCATATTCACCTACATCTCAGGTTGAATGCTGCTCCAGCATTTTTCTTTAAGATAGGCCATTTGGGGCCCTGCTAGGGAACTTTTGCAACTCAAAGCATGTACATTTCATCAAAATGCACCAAAATCATCTCCTTGTGTGTAAAACATTTTGATTTTTTTTTTCCTCATTCAACTTTGTTTTAATGGGCCTCAAAATTCTGTGACAGATTTTTTGGTCAAGTTGTTTCCATTAAAAAGTACTTATTTTAAAAACGAATAACTTAAAAACTGCCACGCACAAAAACCAAATGGTCCACAAAACATTCTCCTTTCCTTCTGAAGGTTCTGCGGTGCACTGTGGTCATGGACCCGTCTGTTACTGTTAAACTGAAATGGCCGATTGAGACAAACAGTGCTGAGACCGTCCTTCCGCCGATTCACCGGGGAGGCAGGGACTGGGGACAATAGTCACTCAGCCTTTTGGGCTTTCTGGGCAGACTTGGTGGCTTTGCCAGCTCCAGCTGCCTTCTGGTCCACTGCCTTGATGACACCCACAGCCACTGTCTGTCTCATGTCACGAACAGCAAAGCGACCCAGAGGAGGGTAGTCCGAGCAGCTCTCAACACACGCGGACTTGCCAGGAACCCGCTGGACGACGACAGCATCACCAGATTTCAAATACGTCGGGCCACCTTGCGGCTCCCTCCCAGAACGAAGGTCAGTCTCCTCCTCCAGCTCAGCAGGTCTGCAAGCAGCGTGAGCCGAGGGCCTGTCCAGCACAGGTGGTAGCCAGCACGGGTCTGGCCTGGCTGGTTCAGGACAGCCGCTGCCATTGGCGGGGCATTTTTGCTGTCACCAGCCACATTGCCATGACAAACATCTCTGACAGACGCGTTCTTGACACGGAAGCCCACACCGTCCCCAGGAAGAGCTTCATGCAAAGCTGCGTGGTGCATTTCAACAGACTCGACTTCAGTGGTGACATTGACTGGAGCAAAGTGACCACCCTGCCGGGCCTGAGAACACCGGTCTCCACTGCCCCACGGGGACAGCACCAATGCCACTAATTCTGTAGACATCCTAGAGGGGCAGACGCAGGGGCTTGTCAGTTGGATGAGCTGGTGGCAGGATGCAAACCAGAGCTCCCAGTGGTGTGGCTCCTCTGGCATGGGCATCTTTACGGGTGACTTTCCATCCCTGGCACCAAGGCATGTGGGCACTGGGCTCCAGCATACTGTCACCATTTCAACCAGAAATTAGCACAAATGTTACTGTGTTGGGGTTGTGCCAATTTTCTTAATGTAGGTGCTGACTTCTTTAACGACTTCCTCGTCTCTCTCTGGCTGCAGGGAGGCTCAGTGGAATCCATTCTGTTAACACCAACAGTCAGCTGTTTCACACCCTGTGTGTCGGCCAGAAAGGCACACTCAGGGTCTGCCCTGACGCCTGCTTCCAATCCACCAACACCAGCACCCACTGTCGGGACGGCATAGTCAGCCCGAGACGAGCCCGTGGATGAAATCTCGGTATCCTGGGGCATCGATGATGGTCACATAATCCTTGCTGATCTCGAATCTCCACAGGGAGATGTCAGTGGTGATACCTCACTCATGTTCGGTTTTCAGGGTATCCAAGACCCCGGCGTACTTGAAGGAGCCCTTCCCTGCTCAGCAGCCTCCTTCTCAAAGTTCTCGATGGTTCTTTTGTTGATCCCACCGCATTTGTAGACCAGATGGCTTTCTGGAATCGATGTGTCCAGTGATGATGATGTTGCTATGAGTCTTTTCTTTTCCCATTTTGGGTTTGATTGAGTGGTGGTGTTCACAACACCTGATTCTGGCGGCAAACCCGTCGGGGGGGGGGGGGGAGTTAAAATGTTCTGATTTTGAGGACAAGCAGCATTTAGAAGAATGCATCAGTTGCTAGTGTCTTCTCCAAGAAAAGGCTCCCTCCTCCATCCCGCCCGCAGCCCCTCCATCTCTCTCCATGGCCAGGTCCCTCAGATCCTGGGAAGGGTGTGATGAAATACCATCACACTTAGCAAGGGAGGGGTGAGCGTGTAGAATGACACATTCACTTTGAGGGCAATTTACCCATATCGAGCAAAATGGTAAGTGTCCAGGCTCTTTAAGCCAGGGATCTCAATTCTACCAGTATAGCTAGAGGTCATCAACGGTGCACCGATGGGGAAAGTTGGAGGCAGCCTTGCTGGATAGTAGCAAAGGCTGGAAACTGATGGCTTAAACAAATCGGCAATTACCGTTTCATAATGGAATACAGTGTATCTCTGTGCGTGTGATCTCAGTTCTAGCTGATGCCCCAGTAAGCAAACAAAGACAGTGGTGCAGACAGGTGCCTGGTATATCGTCTCTGCATACAAAGTATCTCCTGGCAACATTGACTTAATTCCATGGATTTGGGGTTGTATTGAGGTAATAAGATGGTTTGGTCTTCTTTAATCTCGTCACATGTAAAACTCCTGTTAACCTGTTTTGAAATTTTTTCTGTAAACTCTTCTTGATTGTGATATGTTGTTCTTTGCATATGAGCCTGGATTCATTTCGCTACTTGCATCTTTGCATCTTTATTTACGTGCAGTTGAGTTATGATGTTTTCCCCCCTTTGCTCCCTCCTGTGCTCTTGGTGCCGGGGTTTTGCTAACTGTATACCTGGATCGAATGGCTTTCTCTACCTGCCTGTGCTCTGGAACACTTGGGGGAGGTTGAGGACTATCTGTTCCCTGAAGGTTCTAGCTCTCACCTAGCCAACTCTCCAGGGCTGGTGAATTTTTATTTTTTATTTATTTTTTTATTGATTGATTTTAAGAGAGAGGATGGGAGAAGGGGAGAGAGATAGAAACATCAATGAGAGAGAACATTGATTGGCTGCCTCCTGCATGCCCCCCACTGGGGATCAGGCCCACAACCTGGGCATGTGCCCTGACCGGGAATTGAACCGGCCATCTCTAGGTGCATGGGTCAACGCTCAACCACTGAGCCACACTGGCTGGTCAGGGCTGGTGAATTTTAAAGCAGTCGTTCTCAACTGGGGATGATTTTTGTCTCTCCAGACAACAGTTGGCAATGTCTGAACACATTTTTGATAGTCATGATTTAGAGAGGGTGCTGTTGGTATCTAGAGGGTAGAGGCCAGGGGTGCTGCTAAACGCCCTACTGTGCACAGGACAGTCCCCACCGCTGACCTGAAATGTCAATAATGCCAAGAAGCCCAGATTTACAGGGAAGCTAGAGCTTTGCTATCGTCAGAATTTCTCCTGTGGTTATTTGACTACTCAGGTCTTCTACTTCTGCTTAATCCAAATTTGGTAATTTATATTTTCCTAGAAAACTTTCCAAGGAAGGAATTTAGTCACTTTGCAAACATTTACTCTGCTTATGCATTGCTTGAAGGAAAAATGAGCAGCCTGGATTGTTTAAGCCGGGTTCTGACGCTTGCACGCGTGTTGGAGGAGAGCAGTGGCCAGTGGCGATCCCACTAGCAGGAGAGACATTTCTGACCTGTGTGGTGGGGGACAGGAGCCCTCCCCCTTCCCAGAAGGCCCCTCACCAGCTCTGACAGGACAGGCAGGAAGATGACGATAGTGGCCGTGTTGCTGGCAAACTCCGTGAAGAAGATGATGACTGCGGTGATGATGAAGCTGGCCAGCATGGGCGGCATGCCCTCCAAGGGGTGCAGCTGATCACTGATCCACAGAGACAGCCCCGACTGCTGCAGGGGGAGGAGGAAGCAGCATCTTCACACCCTGGCCCAACCCAGCTGCTGCAGAGGGAGGGGGAGGGGCATCTTCACACCCCTGACTACCCCAGCTGCCACCCCTGAGGGCTGGGCCCAGGGTGGAGGATATCACTGATGACAGTGATATCCCTTCATAGACGGGGAGTCTGAGGTTCAGAGGGGGGTAAATGACATGTCCAAGGTCACACATTCAAGTCTGGACTTGCATCTACTACTCTCCTTCTCGAACTCTTCCCTCTTCCGTATGTTATAGGCCTGGGGCTCAAAGCCCTGGACCCTCAAATAATCCATTTGATTCTCCACATAATCCATTTGGGTCTAGCACCCCTAAGCTCTAACTTGAATGGGAGAGGGGAAGTGGATCCTCCATGATAAATCTCATTCCTCCAATGACAGTTATTAATTAAAAGGATATTAACACAATTATTGTACAAAACATGCATCTTATAATTATTATACATTAATATGTATCAAATGAATACTATATAAAAGATATACTATATCATATGTAATATAAAGCATGTATCAGGTATATATTAAATATGACACTATCAATATGATTATAAATAACAAATATATGTATGATTAATAAGGATGTTTATTACAATGATAACACAAATATTAACATTACTAACATTCTATTATTATTAATTATCCTAACAATCACCATTACTGTGGCTCCACCTGTGCCAGACACTGGCATGCATTACCTCCCTGAGTCCCCCAACCGCCCCATGAGGTCATTCGTCCCTGTGTGACAGAGGAGCAACCTGAGCCAGGTAAAGTTTTTATGATTCCCACGGTCCCCAAAAGTAATGAGAGATGCATTTCCCACTTAGGGCCATGTGCTTCTGCAAGCTCACGTACTCCTGCAAAACTCCCTGTCACCTGGGCACCCTCCTCTGGACACACCAGTCTGTCACTGCCCCTCTTAATGAAGAGCAATGCCCAGAGCTGACCAGAGTCCAGCAGGACAAAGGACCCTCCCTGGCTCCAGACTTCACCCTGATAACAATGCTGCAGAATGATCTCCATCTCTCCACTGACTTCTCCGAGAGCTACTCTATTTACAAGTGTATGATATATATACTCTTCCCCAGCTGCTCCCTCCTGCAGTCAAATGTATCCTTAATTACCAGAAGTCAACACACCTTCTTTAGGACCCCAAAGCAGCAAAGCGGAAAATGTAAAGTTGTGCTCTATTCTGCCCCCTGGTGGGGCTATGCAGCAATATCTCCCCAAACCCACAAGGTCTTGTCTTTGTTGTTGTTTAACAAAGATAGGCTTAAACGGTGACGGAAGGCAGAGATGGGTTAGTCCCCTAACATTTAGAATCAGGTGTATGTCTACCACAGCTTTTTCATCAACTCAGTATCATCTGGTACCAAGATACTTTGGCTTATCAAAGAAACTATACATTTTCTTTTACGTTTAATAGAAAATTTACTGCTTATCCAGAACTTAAAATTTCATAATGGGTTCTGGAACACGTATCTCTCCAATCTGACTCTAAAGAGACTTTGTGAAACTTAGGTGTTTCTTTTATATCTGCACTGTGTGTCTGGTAGCCTAGAAATACGGCACGTGGCAGAGTCAAAGCCCCAGCTTCTCCCCTGGCCCAGGGAACCCTTCGAGGAGACAGGGGGCCACTGCTTTTTCCCGGAGGCCACAGCTTTGGCAAAGAGGCTGACGGCAGTGTGTGCAGTCAGAGGGAGAGGCTGGACAGGGAATGTTAATGACCTGGATGAATGAGAAGAACTTCCCCATAGCCAGACCTCTGGGTGACGGGCTTCCGGCCAACGTCCCACAGCTACTCATACCCCTGGCTCGGCTTCCATACCCACGACAAGGTTTGGCAGCTTCATGAGAGAGGAGAACCCCCAACTGCCCGGGGTTCTCTTGGGAACCCTAAAGGGCTTCACCGGCCCACTCCCATTCCCTTCAGAATCAGAACCTCTGTTTCCTTGGAACCACATAGCCCCACAGTGTTCCAGGGACTCTGGGGTCAGCAATAGGCAAGGTCAGAGGCTGTATGACCAGAGAATGAGGAGAAAGGGCTCTGGAGTCAAGGCTAAGTCATGTTCTCCATCTTAATCCTATCTGACTGCGTCATCCTGGTCAAGTAACTTAACCTCTCTGTGCCTCAATTTCCTTATCTGTAAAGGGGGCTATAATAGGACCTGGCCCCGACGGTTATCATCAGGAGAAAAGGAGCTAGTCTATAAAGCACTTAGTAAAGTGCTTGGGCACCTGGTACATGTCAGCTGTCATCAGTAGCACTGAGCCAGGAGATGCCAGTGGTGGCATCAGAAACCTCCCCGTGCAGTGGCTGTCAAAGTGTGTTCTTTATGACCCTCGGATGCCAAGAGGTGCCTGAGGTCACGAGGTGCCTGAGGTCACGAGAGGGAGTCCGAGCTGGCAGGACGATGCTCCCCTCCTCTTCCTCCTTTCCCACTTCCGGGTCCTCCTCTAGGTCACTTTGATAACAGTAGGGTCGTACTTTACAAAGAGC
This sequence comes from Molossus molossus, assembly GCF_014108415.1. Classification (NCBI taxonomy): domain Eukaryota; kingdom Metazoa; phylum Chordata; class Mammalia; order Chiroptera; family Molossidae; genus Molossus; species Molossus molossus. The sequence continues at coordinate 11,134,787 of NW_023425399.1, read as the reverse complement.
GTGTTATGGCATAAGTGTTTAAGTTTGAAATCTCAATAGAAAACACCCTTGAAATTTCTTACAAGACTCATTAAACATAGCAGGCTCAGCTGTGCGTGTACAACTTTGTGTAATAATTCTTAGGAAGGGAGCAGTGACTTTGATTAAAAGAAAGAAAAAAGAGAAGGCTGCATACATGAGGTGAACATTCAAACCACGGTACTGCTTACAAGCTGTGTGATCTTGGGCACATTAGTGAACATCTCTGATCCTTGATTTCTTCAAGGGGTTATGGTAAGGATTAAATGAGTGCTAGTCAAAACAGTTCCTGTATGTAGTAAGCACTGAATATGATTTATTATTATTTATTTAATTTAACAACACAGTGTTTGTTCTGTGCTGGATTCACTTACAGTGTTTTGCTAATATTAACTCATTTAATCTTCATGACAACCCCATGAGGTAAGGAGGAGAATTCTCCCGGTTTTATGGTTACAGAAACTGGGGCACCAAGGTGTGATTTGCCCAATTAAGTGAGGTGTCTTACCCTAGGACTGGATTTTGAGCTCGAATTCTGGCTCTTAATAATTTCATTAGGCTACTTCTCCAATTAAAATAATAACAACAGCCCTGGACGGTTTGGCCCAGCTATTAGAGCATTGGCCCGCGGACCAAAAAGTCTCGGGTTCAATTCCCGTCAAGGGCACGTACCTCAGTTACAAGTCCTGGCTGGGGTCATGTGGGAGGCAACCAATCGATGTGTCTCTTTCACAATGATACCCCCCCCACACACACACACATTCTATCTGAAGATAAATGGATTTAGCAATAAAATAGCAACAACAACAATAAATCTCATCTCCAGCAGGAAATGAGGGGTTGGAGGAAGACACGTGTCTCTCCGTACCAGCAGGGTTTGTTCCGCTCTGATTTAACACTGAGCTTCAACACCTCAGTAGATTTGCAGACAAGTGTGTTGTGGTGGAGACCAAATGAGCTATAAATGAAGGTCCCAGAACAAGGCCAGCTCTTATGCATAAGATAGGAAAATTACAAAAACAATGAACGTCCTGAGGTCGATAGCGGCCCCCCATTTTAGCCCCTGGCATGCATCAGCCCTCCCCTGAGCACTTTCCATACATCCATCACGTCATCGATCCTTAGAGCACCATCCTGTAGGTGGTGTCCAGGTGCTATTCATTCAGTGAGCATGGGACACGGCGGATAAGACAGCTGTGGCTCTTGCCCTCACAGAGCTTGCATTCTCGTAAGAGAGACCGACCTCAGCAAACAGACCACGCCCAGGGTCAAGCAGGGTGATGAGAGGAGGGTGACTGTGCAGGTGGGAGGCTACTCTAGACACGGTGGTGTCCTTTCACTGCTGCTGACCTTGGAGCTGGGACCTGAAGGGTGAGGACCCAGAGACCTCAGGGAAGAGCATTCGGCAGAGAGAACGCAATTCAAAGGTCCTGGGGTACAGACGAATCTAGTGTGGCTGAGGAATGCTGAGGGGCCAGTGGGACCGAGTGGAGCCGCCGAGAGGAGAGAGATGGGAGCCGATGGGTTTGTGTGTGGCTGGTGGAAGCCTTCAGACTAGAGTCTAAATATGGGAGGCACCACGGGCAGCCGAAAACTGATGAGAACACTAAGTGGGTGTAAGTGAGTTGCCCAAGCTCAGAGTAGCCCTGGGATCTGATTCCAGCTCCTCGGAACCAGCACGTGGGGGTCATACATCCAGACTCACCCTGGGTCCCATGCAAGGACCTCTAAGCTGCAGGAGGCCACTGTGGCCTGGCAAGGGCCTGGGCTGGGGCTAGGAAGTAGGGTGTGCCCTGAGCAGTCTGGGCCCCCAGGGCAGGCTGTGCTGCCTGGGGACAGAATGGTACTAGCAAGGGCTAGGCGGAGGGGTGGCTGCCACATAAAGTCCTCATGGAGCAGAAATCCGAGCCTGCTGCTCAGGGCTGGCCCAGGAGCCAGACTGGCCTCCCAGCATGCTCAGCGGTCCTGCAGCCCAGTCCCCACTGAGAGACCGGCTTTGCCCACCACACTCTGAGCTCGGAGAAGACTCTGGGGTGTGGGGTCACCCCTCCACCTCCTTCCTCTGGGTTAGACTAGGTACATCTCAGTAAACAGCACCATTTCCACAGTGTTGCTCAGGGCAAGAACCTCGATGTCATCCTTGATCCTGAATTCCCCTTTCCCCCAACATCGTCATAACAACCAGCTAAGGCAGCCACGTTCTAAATTCTCCACACATATCGACTCAGTAACTGTAACAACTCTATGAGAAGGGACCCATTAGTATTCCTATTTTGCAGACGAGGAAACAGAGACACCCAGCTACGAGGGAGAAGACACGTGACTGTTCCCGGATGGCCTGGGTAACAGGTCACTTCCTCGGGGAACCCTTCCTTAACGCCTCTCTAGTCGGAGGCAGTAGTGCAAAGAATCAGGCAGACACCGGTTCAAATCCCAGCTCGGCTACCTAGGAGCTGTGTTACCTAGAGTCTGTCTCTTAACCTCTCTGGTTTTGGGGATTCCTGAAATGGCGACAAAAACAGTACTTTTGCTGTTCCTCTATCCTTTGGCTCTTTTTGAAATCTGTACCATTGAACTGTGCTATTTACTGAAGAGGAAAAAAAAAGAATCAACTAAAAATACAGTTCACAAAACGCGTGGCTGTTCAGAGAAGCACCCAGACCCCCTTCCACGAAGGCCTGTTGCCCCAGCACAGGGAGTGTGGGGTGCAGAAAGCCTTTGCTGCCAGCCCGACCCAAGGCCTGCCTTGCTTGAGGTCACACCTGCTCCTGGGGAGGCTCGTGTCCCCAGGCGATGGAGGGGTGCTGGGGTGGAAAGGCCTGGCCATCTCGGACCAGCGGGGAGGTCTCTGAGTGGCCGTCTCAGCTCGGTGCTCTCGGGGTTGGTGGAGGCTTTGGGGTTCTGCCTCACAGACCTGTCTCCCCCCCTGCCGCAGGAGGTGACCTCAAGGTCACCAAACGACCTGATAACCCCCCTGCTCACTTCTCCAGCTCGGAGTCTGCTTCCTGGGAGCCAAACCTGCCCTACCTGAGGTCTGAGAGGCGCAGGGACCTGAGCACTTCCCGTTCCCTATGGATGGCACCAGCATTATCTTCTTTAATCACTTCGCGACCCAGAGCTTCGAGCCAACACATAGATGAGAAAACTCGTGCCCAGAGAGGCTAAGGAACTCGTCCAAGTGCCCCCCCCCCGCGAGGGGTGCAGAGCTCACATTTGAATCCAGCTCAGATCCCCGAGCCCGGGCTTCTGACTAGTGTAAACCTGAACAGGTGTTTTACACTGTAATGTTATTTGAACTTGAAATTTTAAATTGAATTTAAAAAGAGAATACTCTCAGAGGTAGTTCCAGGGTTTTTTCCCCCCCTCATTTCAGGTTCGCCTTTAACTGGCTGCGGTTTTGAACGCATTGGCGTGCATGAAGCAATTCAGGGGTGAGCGGGGCCCCGCTTCGTCAGCTATGGGCGCCCATCCTGGCTCTGCCATCTCCTATCTGCACAAACGCAGATTTCGCTTCCACTTGCCTGTTTCCTCATCTTTGAACTGGGGCAGCCACAGCATTTACTTCGGGCGTGTTCGTGAAGATCGATAAAGTCGGTATTTGCAAAGTGCTCGGACCCGTGCTGGCGCTTGGGAAGTCTCGAGACCGAGCCCCGAGGAGCCTGGACTCTGAAATCACATCGACAGGAGTGCGAACCCCAGCTGCTAAGCAGAGTGTGACTTTATGATCCCAAGAGGGCTGCTTAATTTTCCCATGCCTCTGTTTTCCTACCTGTAAAAGGGGGGTGAGAAATCTCCCGTCGCCCCTCGGGTCCTGTGAGGGTTCGGTGAGATAATACATTATGATACACAGTGGGCACCGAGGCCGACGACCCCCAGAGCGAGCGCCTCCTGAAATCCTCGCCCTGGGTGCCTTGCTGGCCTCACTCTAGTCCCGGCCCTGCCTCTGAGCTCACAGAACCTTCTAGAATAACATGAATAATTAATCAACGACTATTAAAAATATCTAACATTCATATCATAGTAGCTAAGAGCATACACTCTAGAGCCAAACTACCTGGATTCTAATCCAGAGTACATAGCTGTGTGACCTTGGGCAAGTTACTTTACCTCTCTGTGCCTCCATGGTCTAACCTGTAGAGTGGGGATGGCAGGTACTGCCTAGGCTCGTTGGGAGGTTTAAATCAGTTACTATGTGTCGATACACAGGGCGAGCACAGCACCCGGCACACAGCCCTGGAGTGGTGATGCCGTTAGTAGCAGTAATGGTGTCATGTTCATGGGAGCCCCAGATGACGCCTGAGTCCTGTCTCTCTGCAGTAAGATGGGAACTATGATGACCCCAGCTGGCAAATGAACTGGTGTCTGCAGGGACCACAGTGTCACTGGCTCTTAGGCTGAGCCTGCAGCTGGGGGGACCTGCCCACACCGCCCCGGCTGCAGCCCACCCGCCGTTCTTACCTCACAGCCTTTGGCCATGGCGAAGCCCCCTCCCAGGAGAAGGATGATGTTCCAGGGGATGGTGTGCTGGGCTTTCCTCCACGTCAGCAGGGGCTCTGTCTCGGTGTTGGGAGCTGGGTAGAGAGAAGACATTCATTCTGAGGAGCGGACGCTGGTCCCCGCAGCCCTATCTTTGTGGGGCCCTTCGGGGTTCTCCGGGAAGCCACCATCTGGCTCCAGCATAGGATTTTGGAGCTTTGGGGGGAAACACCCGCAGCAGCAGCATGGGGCGTCTGCTCTGTTCAGAATGAAATAGTTCTCGAGGCTCCTCCCAGCTGGGGAATCTCCTGGCACCAGGCTTCCACTCAGGACACCCCTTAAGTCTCCCAGGGTCGAGTGCCCAGTGTTATTTCCCCCCTCACCCAGGACAAAAGGCTGTCTTTGTACCTGGATGTGTACAGAGAGGAAAGACAGAGGAAGGATATTCAGCAGAACAAAAGCGACGGGAATCTTTGGCCCATGGAACTATGGGATGATTTGTGTGTTCTCAAAAGCGGGGGTGGGTGCAGTGGTTAGAACAGGGGTCAGCACACTGCTGTGAAGGGTTAGGGAGTTTCTGCAGCTTCTGTCGCTGCTGTGGTGGCCCGCGGCAGCTGTGGACAAAACGTGCACGGACGGGCATCCCACAAAATCCTACTTTCCACGGGGTCTTGGCACTTACTATCACCCTCTGTTGCTATTTTCTTGTAATACAGAAACTGTTCTCTTTTCAAAACCGTGAAAGGCATGACGAACGGGGGGTGGGGAGGCACGTTTCCTGAAACGCTGTTCTGCACCCAGTTGGCTGCCTGCACAAAGGTCACCTCCCCGTGGGCATTTGAGTTTGCAGTCCCCGTTCTGTAGAATTAGTAACGCCAGAGGCGAGGGGTGTCTAGGGGGCCTGCTCACTTTGAAGTGGGAAGGCAAGGCCCAGAGAATATAGGAACTCACTGGAGGTCTCCCAGCAAATCGGTAACAGCTGGGATACCAGACACCTAGGTCATGGTGCCCCTCCCACAGCCCCAGCCGAGGGGACGCTCTGGGTCTTATAAGCCCACTCCCAGGTGGCAGAACATGGATGGGACCTGATCAGGAGCAGCCGGTCCACAGGCTGCTCAGGAATCTATGAGGCTACAAGGTAGCCGGTGGGGGAAGATTTGCCCAAACAGGAATAAGAAGCACTGCCTTGGCCGGGTGGCTCAGCTGCTTGGAGCGTTGTCCCATACACCAAAAGGTTGCAGGTTCTGCCCTGGCTGGTGTGGCTCAGCAGTTAGAGCATCAGCCCTCGGACCAATGAGTCGTGGGTTCAATTCCAGTCAAGGGCACGTACCTCAGTTGCGATTCGTCCCCGGCCCTGGTTGGGGTTGTGCGGGAGGCAACCAGTCGATGTGTCCCTCAAACATTAATGTTTCCCTCTTTCTCTCCCTCTCTTTCCCTCCCTCCCATTCTATCTGAAGATATGTGGAAAAATCCTCGGGTGAGGATTAAACAAACAAACAAAAAAACCCAAAAGGTTGCAGGTTCAATTCTTGGTCAGGGCATGTGTGGGAAGCAACCGATCAATGTTTTTCTCACACTGATGTTTCTCTCTCTCTCTCTAAACATATCTTCAGGTGAAGATTAAAAAAAGAAGACGAAGAAATACGAACTCATGTTATTACAACATGTCTCAATCCTTAAAAACATCACGTTAATTGAAAGAAACCAGTCGCAAAGAATCACATATGTAATTATGGTTACATTTACATAAAATATCTAGAATAGGTAAATCCATAAAGAAAGTAGACTGGTGGTTGTCTAGGGCTTGGGGGGGAGGGGCATGAATGAACCCGGGCTTCTCCATGGGGTGATGAAAATGTTCTAAAATCAATTGTGTTGACGACTGTACAACTCTGTGAATATACTGAAAACCATTGAATTGTACACTTTAAATGGGCGATTTGTGCAGTAAATAAATTATATCTCAATATAGCTGTTAAAAGAAAAAGAAGAAGCCAGACCGACCAGATCGTTATTCTCAGAAGCAGCAATGGGAAGTAGAGACACAACTGGGCAGAGGAAGTGATAATTAAAGGCGAAAACCTGGGCAGAGGCCACATGACACAGGAGGGGCATTAGGACTGAGGTTCTGTGGGGACACGGAGGAAGTAGATCCTACCAGGAAGTGGAAACGGAGGAAGCAGAAGTTATGAGAAAGCGGAAATTCTGAGGCAGTAGACACCAGGAGGACTCCGCGGGAGAAGTACGCACTGTAAGACTCGTAGGGACCAGAACGGAGGGGACAGGAAACAGCAGAAGCCGGGGAGCAGAACCTACAAGCAACTGATCACCAGCAGGGAGAAGACACTAGAAGGAAACAGAAGTTATAAAAAGGCAAGAACTACAACGAAGCAGAAGCTATAAAGACACAAAAGCTAAGACGCAGTAGAAACAAAGAAGAGACCAAGAAATGATCTGGGGAGCCAACAGTGAGGAAGAAAGAAAGCCGTTTGGAAGCAAGACAGAGTAGAGATGGAGGCAACAAGGGAACCCTGTTTGGTTTTGTAGAGGCCACAGTGCACAGCGTAAGCTCCTTGGACCCAGCGCCAGCCTCCTCGAGGGCCAGCCCTGCTCCAGTAACTGTTGGTGGGACCCTGTGACCCTGTGAAACCCTCTCCCTCCTGATCCTTACGCTGAGCTCCTCACACTCCAACCCCATCCTCCAGAATTGGAACTGTCCTTTGTAATACTCCATTTTTTCCAACAATAGAGAATAGTTAGATGATGACCCCTATTCCCTGACTCCTCGTCCTGAGCTCATCTCCCACCCCAGGCCGAGATGGGCCAGGCACAGCCTCTGGGACAGGTGGCAGGTGTTGGCACCTTCTCCTGGCAGACACCTGCTGGAAATCCAGCGAGGTCACAAAGTGGAGCTCCGAAGGCCAAGGCAGCCTACAGCCGGTTTGGTTGGAGGGCTCAGTGGTTCTTTTCGGCTGAATTTGAACGCTTCTTGGCTGTTTGTCTCATTTCCCACCACTTCCTATGCATCTAAACCCAACTCGAAATTTTCATGTCCAGGCCCTCTGGCAACCGAGTTACAAGTTTCAGAGGCAACAAGTTTTCTGTAAAGAACACCTAACCATGTTGCTCAGTGGATTGAGCATCGTCCCATAGACTGGGAGGTCCCAGTTCGATTCCTGGTCAGGGCACATGCCTGGGTTGCCGGTTCGATCCCCAGTAGGGGGCGAGCAGGAGGCAGCTGATCGATGTTTCTCTCTCTCTCTCTCTCTAAGAAATCAATAAAAACATATTTAAAGAACAAGAAAGTAAATATTTGGGGCTTTGTGGGCTAAGAGGCAACATCGAGCTATTGAGTAGGTGCTTATATAACTAAAGAAAATAAAAGTCCACAAATTTCTTATTGATGAAATTAAAAACTTTATTAATGGACACTGACATTTGAACTCCATGTAATGTTCTTGTATCATGGCATACTTTTCTCTTGATTCCTTTCATTCATTTAAAAATGCAAAAGCCATTTTTAGCTCATGAGTGGTGCAAAATTAGACAGCTGGTTGGATTTGGACTATATGCAGTTGCTGACCCCTGCCCTGGAGGGTCACCTCTGGCCGCCCTCGGTGCCCAGACAAGGTAGCCGGTAGGACAGGGAACAGGGAATGGGGAGAAAACAGGGTGGCTCGTGGCTCGTGGCTCGTACAATAGGGTGCTCAGATCCCAGGCCTGGGCCCCACCTCTAGGCCACTGATCACCACGTTCCAGGCCACAGAACTCACTAAGCTCACCAACACCCCAGCCTTGACCACCTTACCTTTAAAGTCAAACCACCACTTGAGAGAGGGCCTTTGGGACGGGAAGAAGAACAAGACGGTGACAACGGCCACGCCCGTGACAGCATCAGAAGTAAACCTACAATGACAGAAAAGGCCCTGAAGCAGGTGACCGTGGGTATCTCAGCAGGCCAACGTTTGGCAGATTTGCAAATGAGGATTTGTGGGAGGGAATTAAGGCCTCTGAGAAGGGGCCTTGTCAGAGGCCTTTGGATTCTGTCCTGCACTGAACTCAGCAGGGACGCCACCACCCATGGATGCAAAGGCTTTTACCCACAGCTCTCTGGGCTTTTAGATACTGAGCCAAACAAATAGTTCTCCTCCCAACTCAAGGACACCAGATAAAGGGACATAACCATGGAGAAAAGAATCTGAGGGTCACAGAATACTGGGGTCTGTGGCATTCCCGTGGATCACCGGGGTTCCTGTAACAGCTCTGTATTTGTCCAGCTTCTGTTTGCATTCCTCCTTGGACAGGCAGCTTACTACATGGACATGGAGCTCATTCACATCAGCAGAGCCCAGATGGAATCAGCCTCATCGCCCCTCGAAACCTAACTGCACCTTTCAGCCCACAGAAGCCGTGGGCTGGCGTCTTCCACTTCAGACAAGGCATCCACGTCTCAGCGAGCAGAGTGTGGTGTGTGGAGGAGATTGGTATCGAACTCAGATTTTTCCAGCTCCAAGTGCAATGAAGCTCAGCGCCAACTCCTAACAAAAGCTTTTTTCGCCCTGGCCGGTTTGGCTCAGCGGTTAGAGCGTCTGCCTGCAGTCTAGAGAGACCCGGGTTCGGTTCCCGCTAAGGGCACGTGCCTCGGTTGCAGTTTGTCCCCGGCCCTGGTTAGTCGTGTGGGTGCCAGCCACTCAGTGTGTCCCTTTCACGTCGATGTTTCTCTCTCTCTCTCTGTTCCTCTCCCTCCCTCCCACTCTATCTGAACAAAAAATAGAAAAATGTCCTCGGGTGAGGATTAAAAAAAAAAAGCTTTTTTAACCCACATATTTGGGAAGAAGAATATTTAAATGGCCAAGAAACTGGAAAAGATGGTCGATATCACTGTATTAGAGAAATATCAATCCAAACACTGATGGAATACCATGCTGTTACCTCTGCAGACAGGCAAACATGAAAAGGGTGATAATACTGAATGAGGGTGCTGGGAAGAACACAGGGGTGGAGGGAGAGAAATGTTTCATCTTCTAGAGGGCAGCCGGCAACATGTTTCAATACTTTACATGAGAATACCCCTCGATCCAGTTATTGTACTCCCAGGAGTCTATCCTCAGGAAATAACTGGACTCTTATACACAGATTACATATAGAGATGCTCATTTGATAAGAGAAAAAAAGTGGAAGATGCTTAGTAAGGGCATGTTTAAATAAATTCCATTTAATTATATATATATGTATACATATACATATATATTATATATAATAAAATACCCTGCATATATTGTATATATATTTTAAATATATACAATAATATCAATCTTTATGTATTGACATAGATATACAACCAAGAAAACTTGTAAATTTTTAAAAATCAACTTTTTATTTGCACTATTGGACACAATCCAAAAGGAATTGATAAATTAAATTAAGATACTCCCATTCTGTAGAATACTATGCAGTGTTTTTTTAAAAAATGAAATAGCAAGTTTTCCGTGATCATATTATTATATTTTCCAATTTTTTGTTATATATCTATGTGTATGTATTAAGGTGTGTGTGTGTGTATGTGTGTGTGCACATGTGTGTACCTGAAACATTACACACCAAACTTTAATTGTGAACATTGTTGGGGAGTGGGACAGAGGGCAGATGAAGGGAAACTAAATTTTACTTTTTCACTTCAGGATTGTTTAAATTTTTTATAATGAGCATACGTAACTTTCAGAAAGTTACGTATGAAACAGAAAAGAAAAAAGATCAGCCCTGGCCGGTTTGGCTCAGCGGTTAGAGCGTCAGCCCGCGGATTAGAGGGTCCCGGGTTCGGTTCCCGCTAAGGGCATGTACTTCAGTTGCAGTTTGTCCCCGGCCCTGGTTGGGTTGTGCGGGTGGCAGCCACTCAATGTGTCCCTTTCCCATCGATGATTCTCTCTCTCTCTCTCTCTCTCTCTCTCCCCCTCTCTCTCCCTCCCGCTCTATCTGAAGATAAATGCAAAAATGTTCTCGAATGAGGATAAAACGAAAAAGAAAAAAGATCATAAACACTATGTTCATTGTAATCACATTTCTGTCAAAAAAACTTTGTGTTTAGGTAGGCTTCTTTTCAGTCAGTTTGCGTGTGTTTTTAAAATTAGTTTTACGGACATATATAACTAACCTGGAATAAAATGCACCCATTTTGAGGATATGGTTAAATGAGTTTTGACTAATGCACAGTCTTATGACCACCAATGCCGTCAAGCTGTAGAACAGTCCGCAGAGAGGCGTTATTTTAAGTCAGAAAGGATGCCCATCAGAACTGGAGACAAAGATTCTAGGTGATTTTTATTTTCTCTGTATTGTCAGAATGCTTATAACCCCCATTTTTTTTTTTATCTGAAATAAAAACCAAATACCTACATTTTTTTGTGTGTGTGTGTGGAGCGGGGGAAATAGTAATAAGAGCCGTTTCTATTGATCCCGTGAAATTGTTTTTTTTTTTTCTTTTTCTTTTTTGGTTTGGTACGTGCCCCTAGCGGGAACCGAACCTGGAACTCTCTGGTCCGCAGGCCGATGCTCCAACTGCTGAGCCAAACCGGCCAGGGCAAATTGTATTGTTTTTTTCTCATAGCAACCCTCACGAGATCAGACTTGTATCGCTCGTTGTATCAAAGGGGAGACCGAGGCTCCGGGGGGATGGGTGAGAGCTGCCGTGTCCGACACGGTGGCCAGCAGCCACGTGTGGTTGGTGGACACTTGGAATGTGGCCAGACCAAGGTGAAATGTGCGGCAGTATAAAATACACACCAGAGTTTGAAGGTTTAGTAAGAAAAAAAGTAAAATCTCTCAAAAATAGTTTACATGGATTACATGTTAAAATAATATACTGGGTTACAAAAAAATGGATTTTTTTCAGTCACTGGGTTACTAAAATTAATGTCATCTGTTTCTTTTGACTTTTTAAAAAAATGTGGCTATTAAAATATTTAATTTACATGTGGCTCACATTTTGTATGGTGCTGATAAAAATCATCATATCTCACTAAATCCACAGGACATATCTCCTATCTAGTCATGTTCCAACCAGAATTGGACATAGTTGCCCATTCATTCCTCCTTAAAACCCTCCCTCTCTTGGCCTTAATTAGTCCGTGGCTCCAGGCTTTCTGCCCACCTCGCTGACTGCTTCTTCTCCATTGTTCTAATGGGCTCACTCTCTACCCAGCTCCTAAATGATGGGTTCTCCAGATTCTACTACACTCTCCCTACACTGTTTCCCTAGCTGAGCCCATCAATTCCTATAGACTTAAATTCCAAAATTATAGGATGACTTCCAGATTTATATCTGCAACCTGACACCTCGGAGCTCCAGGCTTATATATCCAACTGCCCATCTCAATATTTGAAAGACAAAATTAGACTTGATAAGTCTAAACCAAGTTCAAAATCGAATCATTGATAAGGCACCCCCGATTTTTCTAAAGAATGTTCTTCTCCAACTGAGCACCATCTATGCAGGGACTCCTTTCTATCAGGGCCCCAAGTTCAACCTAACCAGTCCCATCATTTCTGACTTTGAAATACACCTTGACTCTCCATCTCCACGGCCACCAGTTTCATTCAAGCCATTAAAGCCTTTGCCTAGACTGGGGTCAGTTAACATCTTCGGTCGAGGGCCACACAATAAACACGTTGGGTTTTGCACGCTGCGTGGTGGTCTCTGTCGCGGCTCAATGTTGACGTCACAGCATGAAAGCAGCCAGACGGTACGTAAAGGGGCAGGTGTGGCTGTGGCCCAACAGAACTCTATTTGTAGACACTGGCCTTTGAATTTCATATACTTTTCATGTGTCACAAAATACGGGGGAGGGAGGCGTCGAAAAGTAGGGTCACAGGTGTTCGTATGGAAAATAATACCATGATTATTAAGTAAGAATACCAGAATGAACTCTGTGTTTTGCGTACTCACAACTGGAAACCTACTTTTGCCCCATCCTATATGGTCTTTTGACTTCCCCTTGCCATTTAAAAATGTAAAAGCCATTCAGAAACAAGGGTGGGCCAGATTTGTTTGGTCCATCAGCCTTCGTTTCCTGACCCCTGTCTTTGATGACAGGGGTCATCTAAATGGTGTCATAGCTCCTAACTGTTCTCTCACCTACATTTTTGCCCCTGCCCTCCATTCTCAAGTAAATATAATTCATGTTTTACCATTTTAATCGTTTGACATGTATTAACTCATTTATCCTCAGAACAATCCAAGGAGAAGTGTGCTATTACAATACCCTTTTTGCAGATGAGGCTACTGAGCCACAGAGAGGCTAAGTACCTTTGAACCCTCCCATAGCTTCCCGTTGCTCTCATTAAAAAAGGCCAAAATGCATCACATGACCAATAAGACCTCCAGGACCTGGACCTCACCTTCCCCTCCAGCCACGTCTCGCCACACTCCCACCTTCCCACCAGGCCTCGGTCACTCTGGGCTTCAGTCAGTTCTTCAAACATCCTAAGTCGGTTCCTACCTCTGGCTCTCAGGAGATACGCCCAACGTGTCTCCAGTTTCTACCTCCACCCTTGCTAACGTTTGGTTCTTCCCAGAACTAGCCCAAGTCAAGGCCCCTGCTCCATTGTTTCATCACTTCAGCCTCTCATTCTTTCATCGCATTCATTACAATAAGTTACTTTGTTGTCCGTGTCCCCAGCACCTGGCATGATGCTTCGCACATACTAGGCTCTCGATAAGGGTTGTTCGGGTGAATGAATGAATGACAGGCTCAGGGCCGCACAATTCGTAAGTGACAGAACTGCCATTGGAGCCCAGTTCCGTCTGATTTCAGAGCCAAAGCTCTTAAGAACCCAAATGTCTTATCATCCCAACCAGAACTCTTTTGAGAGCAAAAAGAGGAGCCATTAATAATTACCAGGGACGAGGGGTTTGAACCTAGGCCGGGTCACCCCAGCCGCACTGCCTCTCCAGCTCCACGTGGCCCATCCCAGAATCTTCCCCGTTGGACTCTGCCCCCGGGTCCCCAGAGGCTCACCCAGGGGTGAAGAGATTGGCCCAGCCAGGGATGAACTTCGGGTCCCGGAAGAAGAGGAGAATGGCGAACATGCAGAAAAGGATGAAGACGGCCTGCTCAGCAAACCTGTAGCATAGACATGCAGGCACAGGGTGACCGCGCGCTCGGGCGGCCGCAGGGGGGGAGGCCTCGCACAGGTGCCCATGGCTGAGGGGCCCAGGCCCTGCCTCTAAGAAACTGAAACAAGCGATTCACCCCCCAGGAAGTCCCCCGAGTGAGGAGAGGGGTGTCCCATGGTGCGAGTGGTTTCTGCCTGGGGCTTCCACACTCACCCGGAACCCTTCCTAAGCATCAAGAACCCCTCCCCCCAAAACTATTTATATCATCTTTACTGGGAATTTCCCAGAGTCCTAAGGAGAATCCAGAGAGAGAAAGAGGGAAACAGTCAGAAAAGCAGAGAGGAAGGAAACGGACAGAGAGGCGGGCAAAGAGGGAGGAACAGTCACACACACAGGTGGACAGATGAACGTCCACACCAAGTGGAACAAACACAGAAAGGGACAGACGTGAAGAGAGGTAGAAAGAATCCTCAAATATTCAGGCAAATATCGACCCAATGTGCCCATTGCATAGATTGGGGAACGGGGCCCAGAGAGGGTTAGTGCCTTGCCCAAGGTTACATAGGAAGTAAGTGGCAGAGTCAGCAAGCCTGCTGAGGCCTAGTTATTTTTACCACATGAAACACGTGCATTAAGCACGGTCCCGGAAACCACCCAAGGCAATACGGAGCGCCCCATGTACCAGAGGGGAAGGACGCGTCCGGCAGGAAGGAGGCGGGTCCCCACCCCATGCACACCCTGAGGAGCTTTGTGGTTCTCAGGGTATCTACTCCAGTCCCAGGGCAAGAGGCTGACTGTGTAAGCCACCTCCCTACCCTCCACCTCCCTACCCTCACATTTCAGGCCATTGGTCCTGATGTCCCCCTGGGTCTCAGCCCCTAGGGACCAGGGTCAGGCCAGGAGGTAACTCCCTGTACTCTAACACCCAGCTCTCTCGCCACCCCAAGGACTCCCGGCTGCGCACTTCATGGGCCCCAGATTCTTGTATTCCTCCTGAATCACAGCTCGAGTTCTGTCCTCTGCATCAGCTCTCACGTCCGATTTCTTCTTCCTCCAGCCCCTGAGACGGAAAGTGGAGACGTTAGGAGCGGCCACCGCAAGGATGACCAACTTCTCCCCAGCCCACCACCTCCTGGCCAGGCCTCGTCGTCTGTTCTGGAGACAGTACTGGCCTGCGAGCGGACTCCCTCTGTCTTCCCTTCTAAGATCTGTTCTCCCCACCCACAGCCTGGGTGGTCTTTTAAAAATGTGAATCTGATCATATGACTCCCAGGGGGCCTTTCGGGGATCAAACAGAAACATGAATAAACAGAGTAATCAATGGAATCAAATGGAAAGTCCAGAAATATACCCAAATATAAATGGGGATTTAGTCTTGATAAAGCTGGTATCACAGATTGGTGTGCAAAAGATGGGCTATTCAGTCAATGGTGTTGGACACGTAGATCAATGGCACAGAATCGAGAGTCCAGAAATGAACCCATACATCTGTGGCCAACTGATTGCTGACAAGGATACCAAGACCATTCAATGGGGGCAAGAATCGTCTTTCAACGAATGGTGACAGGACAACTGGACAGCCACACGCGCAAGAGTGAGTGTGAACCCCTAACTCACACCACAAACAGAATTTAACTCCAAATGGATCAAAGACCTAAATGTAAGAGCTAAGCCTATAAAATTCTTAGAAGAAAAACATAGGGGTAAATTTTCATGGCCTGGGACTAGTCAACTGTTTCTTAGATATAACATCAAAAGCTCAGGCAATCAAAGGTAGAAAAATTGGACTTCATCAAAATTAAAAATTTTTGTGTGTCAAATGGTGTTGGGACAACTGGTGGTCATCTGGAACAGGGAATAAAATTGGATTCAAACCTTGGCCAGCACGCTAAGGATAAACTCCAAATAGATTTTTAAAAAAATTTAAATATAAAAAATATTAAAATAGCAGAAGAAAACATGTGATTACTTTTTTTTTTTTTTACAACTCCTTGAATGGGCACGCCCTTTTAATTATAATAGAAAATTCAGAAGCCACATGAGAAAAGGTTGATAAATTCATCTATATAAAATTTTCTCAAAAATTCTACATGGAAGAAAGCACTATAAGCAAAGTAAAAAACAAATAAGAGGAAAGTATTTGCAGCTCATATTGCAGAATAATCACCGATCTTTCACTATATAAAGAGTACTAGAAATCAATAAGACCAACGCCAACAATTCATTTGAAAATGTACAAAAAATATAAACACACAGTTTAACAATTCACAGGAAAGGAAATACCGATGGCCCCATGAATATATAAAAACTGTTCATATTGCCCCTCAGTGTTAAAAGTTGCTAAAAATAATTCTCAATAAAATAAATGCAAATTTCCCTGGCCGGTTTGGCTCAGTGGTTAGAGCGTTGTCCTGTGGTCCAGAGAGACCCGGGTTCGGTTCCCGCTTAGGGCATGTACCTTGGTTGCAGTTTGTCCCCAGCCCTGGTTGGGTTGTGCAGGTGGCAACCACTCGATGTGTCCCTTTCACGTCGATGTTTCTCTCTCTCTCTCCCTCCCACTCTATCTGAACAAAAAAAAATGGAAAAATGTCCTCAGGTGAGGATTAAAAAATAAATAAATTAAAAAAATAAATGCAAATTACTTTTCTCTTATCAGATTTGCAAAAATCCACTTCGCTGTGTGGAAACAGACTTTCTCATTGTGGTAAATGGGAGAACAAATTAGTACAATTTTTATGGAGAACAACCTGATGACACCAATTAAAATAAAAATGTGCATTTATTCGTGTATTTGTATTGATGATGGGTCAATTAACTGAGGGCCTGGGCATAGCAGGCAGGTCACACACCATACTCGTCACACCCCTGGGAAGTGAGGTCTGTGACAGTCACATGTGAGAAGATAACGTGACATCACAAGGACAATCCTCAGTGTACGTAGAAGGATGAACTGGGGAAGGCCCTTCCTGGTGCAAAGGCACCTGGGTAAAGCAAAGCTCAGTCTGGCTCAGGGTTCGAGTTGAACATGACAGGTACCTCAAGGTCATTCCTGCGTACAGGAAGGAGATCCAGAGCCAGCCCATCAACAGGAACAGCAGCATGAGAGGGAAGGCGAAAATGAACCAGGAGCCGAAATTCACCGTGTCGCACTGAGGGAAGAAACTGGAGGGAAGAGGCGGGTGAGAGCCAGCCAAGGTCAGCCAAGGTCAGCCAAGGTCAGCCTTGGGGTGGGGGAGGATTTGCACACGGGAAAACCAGGAGTATGTTAGATATGAACGGTAGGATTTCACATTTTTAATTTGTTTTCTATATTTTCTGAGAGTTCTGTAATGTATCCATTACATGTATAATTCGAATAAACTAATGAAATGCGTTTGGGGAGCAAAGCCCAAGGGGAAGACAAGGCAGCTAGTTCCCTGTCTCCCAGGCTCCTATCTGGAGAGTCAGAACCTCTAAATCTCCTCCTCCCAGACCTGAAGGTCCAAGCCTGTGCAATTAAATGTTGCACGCAATTTACTCCGAGTCCTTCGTGTTTGATGTTTTTACTCACAGCTCCAGCACTTGCCCCCAATCTCTTTTAAAGTTGGGACAAAGTTCTGCTCGTGTCAGGGTGGACAGACAGCCTGAAAAGCCTCTCTGACGGCCACAGCCACCCCACCTGTTACCTCCATCCCCCACCTCAGGACCGAATCTTTCCCGTCCAGCCCCTTCTGATGGGAGGCTACAGGGCCAGCCCAGACTGTCCCCACATCTGAAACAGGACCGTCTTGGCTTCTGGTGTCTCAGTGCTAATGAAAAACCCAAGGCACAGCCAGGTCTTGATCAAAGAATGGAGATGTGCAGACACCGAAAGTCTCCAATGGGCTTAAATCAACCGGGAAAATGCTGATGCCCGGCCCCCTTCCCACGTCTCCCAAATCAGTCTCTGCAACGGAGACCCGGGTGTATTTTTTCACCTGCCCCAGTGACTCTCACAAGCTCTCTTTGGCCGAGAAGCAGCTGTTCCTACCACCAAATCGTAAAATCGAGGAATTTAAGAACCTGAGAATATAGTGGAGGTTTAAGGTTTTCAAATCAGCGTGTGAGGCAAAACAGGGGCGTACTTGAAATTTCTCATAAAATAATTTTCATTACCCACCAATATGGTACCGACGTATGTAGACCAAAGCGGTTCTCAGGAAGACTGACCCTAGCTGTGCCTCCACCCTCCTGACAGGCCCTCAGTTCCTTGGCTGAGGAGCAGGTAAAGAAGTTGGCCAGCATCTGGGCCGTGTCGACTAGCCAAGACTTTTTACTGCCATCTGTTCGCTCAATGATTGTATTTGCATTCGTGTCGATTAAATAACCGTATGCGGCGGCTCCACTGCACAGGAATCTGAAAACCTCTCCGAATCCTAGAATCTGAAAACCTTAAAATGTCGAAATAATACGGGACATTTTAAATCTTTGCACTGAGAGGCTTGGAATGATGGACTGGACAAGCCCTGCTGTCCGAGAACCCTTCGCTGGGTTCTGTTGGAACCCATGCTGGCCTCTGTTGGAACAATCTCAGTGATGGGGAGACTTTACCTCCTGGCGCAATCCACTGCTCCGCTGGCCCATGTGCATGGGTACAAAGCTTCTCACTGGACATGACAGCCACAGACCAACGCCTCCAGGTGGGGTGTTTTTAAAGCAGATGCCGCATCACGTCACTATTCTCGGCTTTCCACTGGCTCCTTATAACAGCTACCTTAGTCTGGCCTCTTCTTACCTCATCTCCTCCCACAACCCCCTTCTCCCCACTGGTCTGTACGCCGTTCACCTTGGCACAGGCTATCCCCTCTGTCTGGAAGGCTCTTCCCTCCTGTGTCCACAGAGCTCATTTCTAGGCCTTTGCTCAAATGTCACTTTATCAGAGAGGCCGTGCATCCGTGACCAACCTATATAAAATAGCACCTACTCCTTTCCCTTCTACCCCTTTATCCTGCTTTATTTTATTCCACAATTCATTACATCAACACATCCCATATTCATTTGCCTTTTCCTTTACTGCTTGTCTCCCCACCAGAATAAAAGTCCCCAGAGCAGATCCTTTGCTGGGTTTTGTGCCTTTCGGGATCCCCGGAGCCTGGCTGATAGAAGGCACTCAAGACACGCATTCCCTGGATGTTAAGTGAAGGAGGGGGAGGAGGAGAAGGAAACTCCAGTGCCAAGTGGGGATACTTGCTTTACCTTTTGAGCCCACCAAGCAGGATGAGGTTAGGGGGCGTGCCCGTGAGGGTGGCAGTGCCCCCGATGCTGGCTGAGTAAGGGATGGAGATGAGGAGGCCCTTCCAGATGTTTTTGCGATATTCTTCTTCCTTCGTGGAGGTGGCCGACAGATCCAGGGGAGCCTCTCCCTCCTCAGGGCAGTCTTTGCTTTAAACAGACCCGAAGAGAAGCCATTCAGAACACACTCCGCAATCCTGGCCTCACAGGGGAACGGCTCGCACACTGAGTTGGGGGAGCTCAGTGGTCTTTCGAGATGGTAATTTGGCATGGGCATCAAAAACCTGAAAACGTGCAGCCCTTCAGCTCAGGTGTTCTAGTCTAAGACTTAATCCCAAAGAAATAATTGGGCAAGCACCTCGGGGGTGCGTACAAGGGTTCACCATGGCGTTAAATATAATTTAAATGGAAAACACCCTAAATCGCCATCCAAAGGGGATTGGCTGAAGGAAGATGATCCCCTTTCTAGATGGAACACTGATGCAACTATTAAAAAATGATAATTTAGATGAATGTATTAAATTGGAAGATATACATTATATAAAGTGAAAAGATAGCTAATAGCACTAGTTTTTTTCTTTTTTTTCATTTTAAAAATATTCACATAGCCCTGGCCAGTGAGGCTAAGTGGTTAGAGCATCGGCCTGCACACCAAAGGGTCTCGGGTTCAATTCCTGGTCAAGGGCACGTACCTGAGTTGCAGGTTCGATCCCATGGTTGCATGTGGGAGGCAACCAATCGATGTGTATCTCTCACATTGATGTTTCTCTCTCTCTCCCCCTCTCCTGCCTCCCTTCTACTCTCTCTAAAAATCAATGAAAAAAATATCCTCAGGTGAAAATTAACAACAAAATTTCACATATTTCATGAATATTTAAGTACTAAGGAAAGTCTAGAATAGTGATAAGCAAAGTTATTTTGGTGCCTCTCTCAGAGGTAGAACTATGGATTTTTTTTTTTTCTCTATTTGTATTTTCTGCATTGTTTCCTTGCAGTTGAGTTTTGGGAGCCCTGGCCGGTTTGGCTCAGCGGTTAGAGCGTCGGCCTGCGGTCCAGAGAGATCCGAGTTCGGTTCCCGCTAAGGGCGTGTGCCTTGGTTGCAGTTTGTCCCTGGCCCCGGTTGGGTCGTGCGGGTGGCAGCCACTCGATGTGTCCCTTTCACATCGATGTTTCTCTCTCTCTCTCCCCCTCCCACTCTATCTGAACAAAATATTGAAAAATGTCCTCGGGTGAGGATAAAAAAAAAGAGTTTGGGAAAGAGTGAAATTACAACTTATTAATTATATAATTAAAAGATAATGATGTTGACGCAAATTTATTGAGGTAAAAAGATGTTCCCTACACTCTATTAAGTGAGATAACAGGTTCCAAAATAACATCTAAAACATTCTCAGTAGTTTTATTTAAGAAAATGTATTTATGTATATAGAAAGATATTAAGAAATAATCTAGAATGGTATACACTTAACTGTTTTCATCTGTCTTTGCGAGTGAGTTGCTGAATATATTTTTTGTCCAAGAGTATTTTTTGGATGTATGCAATTATAAAAATGTTTATAAGTGAATGAAATTGAAAACTGCTCCTGTGCAACAAAACAAAACATTTTAAAGAATAAAAGATCCTTCGAATACCTTCTGGTCTTAATTGCTACATGAGGGGCCCCTTCTCCAGTGGGCGATGGAGACATGATCTGGAGTCTGAAAGAAATACAAGGAAGCAGCTGGAGACCCATGCCATGCATGGTCTGACTTCTCAGTGAGCGGCCTGGTCAGGAACTGTGGCCTCCCTCCAATCTGGGATCCCAACCAGACTGGGCCTCCCAGTGAGAATGAGCGAGCAGAGAGGGCCTAGGGCTCAGCTAGTGCAACTCCTTTGTTTGCCTGGGAAAGAGGCCCAGAGAGGGGGCGGGGCTTGCAGCCAATGGACATGGATCTCTATCCAATAGATGGGGTTTTCATACAATGGACATGGAATTCCAGAGAGTAGCATCAGGTCTTTTCCAATAAACTCAGCATAAACTCTGCATAGGCAGGTAGTTAAAACGGATTCCCAGGTTGTATGATAGCGAGTGGCTGGGCCATCACAGAATGATCATCTCAAAGCTGGGCTCAAAGCTCCCAAATGGTGCTGGGAAGGAGCACAGGCCATAGGATAAGACAATCAGATGTAAGTCGTGTTCCTTCTCTGCTATCTCTCCATCGGCTCCCTTCCCACGCAAAGTCAAGGCTACATCAATCGCCTATGAGGTCCCACATGCTCTGTCCCTCTTCTACTACCTGCTTGCCATACAGGCAGTCTCTCTGACATCACCTCCTACCATCCCCTCATCCAACTCCAACCACACAGGAAGCATGCAGGCTTCCCGTTTGCTTTGTACTCTCAGGAACTTTGCACCTGCTGGTCCCTCTGCTGAGAATACTCTCCAGATCCTCTGTGACCCCTCCCCTCCTACAGGTGTCTGCTCAAGCCTGACCTTCTTAGAGAGGCCTTCCCTGGTCACCTATTTTAAAGCTGCCCTTTGTCCCCCCCAGGCCCCTTCCCTAGCCTCCTTCACTGCTTTGTCCTCCTGCATCAATCATCTGACATATTATGGATTTTACTCATGCATTTGTTCCTTGTCACTGGGACATAAGTCCCACTAGTCTGAAATTTTTGGTCTATTCATCGATGCATCCCCGGTAGTGCCAGGCTCATCCTAAGCTCTCAATAAATATTTGTTGAATGAATGAAACAGACCTGATCATGCCCAGCAATGCTGAGAGCAAATCACTTTACTTCCCACTGTTTCATCACCATTAAATCAAGATAACGATGCCATTAGCAACAAGCGCTATGGTTGCGCATGTCGGGCCTAGCAACCTGCTGTGTCGACATTCCATTTGCTCTCCAAACAACCCTATACGGTGGGTTTCAATATCATTTCCACTTGGTCGGTGAACTTAATTGAGGCTCAGAAAGGTTAAGTGACTTGTCTAAATGACACAGCAGTTAAGTGGCAGAGCCAGGGTTCAAAGTCAGGTCTGTGTGGCTCCGAACCACAAGACATTAACCACATTGTCACATACAAAGTACACCAAAGACTGAACATGCCCTTGTGAAGGGGCTCCCTGAGTCACATGAGTGTGAAGGATTATTATTGCCTCAAAGGACATTTTTGTCTCTACAGCCTCTCGACTTGGTCTGCGCCCCTCTCCTCCTTGACTGTCATGTGGCTTGTGCTCCCCTGCTCTTCTGGGCCCTCCCTGGAGACCCTCCTCTTACCAGAACTTTTGCCCAGACCACTTGTGCATTTTTAAGGGGTCTATGGAGGTCTATGCCTAAGCCAAAGGGTCAGAACATGGGCACTTAGGTCATTTGGAGGAAATTTCAGAGGTGGGAGGGTGGTTGTCTGTAGCACTGAGTTCTCGTTCATCATCTCCTTGGACCAGGCACAGGCTCCTCTGATTTCCACCAGGAACTCACTCTTCTGTGCTGGCAAGAAATTGTATCTCCGTGGGCACAGCATGCAGGCCTTTTGTCCGCACAAGAGCTAGGGAAGAAAGCATCATGTTTTGAGTGTCACGTGAATGGGATGGGAGTGTGCCCATTCTTCTGTGGGCAGCTCAGAGTGCTTCTTCAGGCGCCACTCTATTCATTCAATCAAATAAGTAAATAAAACAAGTCACTCAACAGTGCATCTTCCTGTCCCACCCATCTCTGTTTGGAGATGACCGCGGACCTGTGGGCAGGGGTTAGCTGCAAGACTGCCTGACAGCCCATAACTCGAGCCTAGGCGTACCTGAGCAGCCATTGCCAAAAGGATGTTTGGGAAAGACTAGCTATGGATGGCAATGGATCAGCAATGGAATAAATCTCCCATTTATTCATTCAACAAGTATTTACTGAGCACCTGTTATGTGCTATGGACTATGAGCTTGGGGTAGACAGTGAACATTATGCAGCAAGGTCCCTGTTCCCATGAAGTTTATGTTCTAGAAAGGGAGACAGACAATAAACACAATGAAAGTTTCAGGTGGTGATGGAAGTGATGGAAGACATGTAACTGTGCCATGTGCTGGAAAGGAATCGCAGGGTGGGGAGAGTGAGCAGGTGGCTACCAGTAATCATGTCAACAGAGAGACACTATGAGCTGATGGCATTTGATCCGAGACTTCAAGGATATAAAGGAGCCAGTCACATGAAGAGCCTTGAGAGGAGAGTTCCAGGCAAGAGGAGCAGCGAGTGCAAAGGCCCTGGGGTAAGAAGCATAGCAGAACTGAGGAACCATGAGAAGGCCAGTGTGCTGGGAAAGTAGTGAGGAGGGAAGGCCTAGGGGAGACAGGGAGTGAGAGCGGGGTAAGCAGAAGTCAACAGAAGTCAGAAGTCGACGCAAGGATGGTGAACCCTTGCAGGATTTAGAGCCCAAGCTATATATCATGTGATTGACGTTCTGCAAACATCTCTAGGCCTGGTAGGGGAGAATGGACTGGAGCGGGGCAAAAATCGAAGCTGAGAAAGCAGTTCAGAATCTGTTGCGTTTTCCAGGTAAGATGATGATGACTGCACTGGGCTAGTGGCCACAGAGACGCTGAGAGTGAATAAGTTGTGAGTGTGTTTCAGTTCTCCTTAGACAAGGGTTTGGTGCAACTTGGAGCCCAGCGCCAGAACTCAGCCATGTGAACCCTAACCGATCACTGCATCAACGTCACTGAGTGACAAGACATGAAAACCTATGTCCTGTGGAACTTACCTTCTGGTTAGGGAGACAGGCCATAAACAAATAAGTATAATGTACAGTGTGCCAGATGGAAATGAGTGTCCAGAGAAAAATAAAGCAGGAGAGGGGACTGGTGTTCTGGGATGGAATACCTTTTCTAAAGAATGGCCAAGAAAAGTCTGGCTGAGAAGGTAACACTGAACAGACACCCGAAGAAGGTGAGGGGGTGAGCCATGCAAACCTCTGGGGAAATTAAGAGCAGGTGCACAGACCCTGAGGTGAGAGGTGGCAAGGGGTGGGGTGGCAGGAGGTGGGCGGGATCACACAGGAGTCTTAGGGATTATAGTAAAACTCTGGCTTCTCCTCTGAGTCGCATGGAAGCAGAGGCAGGGGGCTGTTTGAGCGGAGGAGTCAGAACAGGATCTGACTTTATTTGAAAAGTATTCCTTGCTTGATAGATCAATCTCCATAGGAGCCTTTGATAGTGTTTTATAGACAAGGAAAATGGAAGGAATTAAGTTTCTGCAGCTGAAATCATCACCAAGAACAAAAGAACCCATCCCTGGGTATGGGGTTCGTGACTGGTAGCTGAACACATGGGTTCTGGGTTCAAATCATATCTCCACCATTTACTATGTGACCTTAAATCAGTGGCTCCCAACCAGGGCCAATTCTCTCTCCCATGGACATTGGGCAATGTCAGGACACATTTTTGGGTTGTCACAACTGGGGTATGGGGGTTGCTACTGGCATCTAGTGGGTAGAGGCAGAGATGCCGCAAACTATCCTACAATGCACAAGTCAGCCCCCACCCCCCGCAATGAATTATCCCACCCAAACTGTCAATGATCCGAGGTTGAGAAACCCTGGTTTAGATAAATCTCTCAATCTCTCTGTACCTCAATTATTTAATTCATAAAATGGAAGTAATAATTTTCCTAGGGTTGTCAAGAGGGTTAAGGAGTTGACCCATTTGCTATAGATTGAATGTCTGCACCCTCTCCAAAATGCATGTGCTGAAACCCAGTCCCCGATGTGACAATATCAGGTGGTGGAGCTTTGGAAGGTAATTAGATCATAAGGGTGGAACCCTCATGAATGGGTTATAAGAGACCCCCACAGAGCCCTGTTGCCCCCTCAACCATGTCAGGACACAGCGAGAAGACAGCCAACAGCCAACCAGGAAGTGGGATGTCACTAGACACCAAACCTGCTAGATTTCCAGCCCCTATAACTGTGAGAATTAAATACCCAGTCTATGGCATTTTTTGTTCTAGCAACCTAACCATTCTAAGCAGGGACTGGCAAACTTCTGTCAAAGACCAGATAGTCAATACTTCAGGTGTAGGCGGTCCTATGCTCTCTGTTGTTAACTACTCAACTCTGCCAGGATAACATGGAATTAGCCACAGAAAACTCATGAATGATAAGTGGGGCTACCCTTTATTTGGAGGCACTGAAATCTGAATTTCATCTAATTTTCACATGTCACAAAATATTCTTCTTCCTTCGATTTAGTGCAACCATTTAAAGGTATATACTCTATCCTTAATTCACACAAAAAACAGGTGGTGGACTAGAGTTGGTGGGCCAAAGTTTGCCAGACTGTGATTTCAAGAATTTCACTGGAATCTGAGCACTAGTGAGGATTTAGTGAATGTGGGTTACTCTTGAGAAAGAATAACAAAGTGGCCCGGCCAGTGTGGTTTAGGGGTTGAGCATGGACCCATGCACCAAGAGGTCGCTGGTTTGATTCCTAGTCAGGGCACATGCCCAGGTTGTGGGCCAGATCCCCAGTGAGGGGCATGCAGGAGGCTGCCAATCGATGTTCTCTCTTATCAATGTTTCCCTCTCTCTCTCCTTCTCCCTTCCTCTCTCTCTAAAATCAATAAAGGGAAAAAAATTAAAAACAAAACAAGAATATCAAAGTGGCCCCTGACATCTTGAAGCGGTCTGACCCAGATCTGATATGTCACTCTCTTGTTGGACTTAAATAATCTTGCCCATCACTCGCCTCGGACAAAGTCACCCTGATAAAATGCGCCAAAGCAAGGGTGCAAAAGTGGTCTAAGCACAAAGCCACTTGCCTCCCACAAAATACCAAGCATCCTCATTCTTGCTACATGAATGGCTGCTACGTCCTGACCCAGTCATGGAGCTGCCCCTGACTTCCGACCGCACCCAATCTAGAGTAAACCCTGCTTCCTTAGATCCCCCGCCACATGCCCCACCAAAAGCCCACGTCCTGTGAGAGGCGCTGTCTCACACCCTC
The DNA here is from genome assembly GCF_014108415.1 of Molossus molossus. Taxonomy (NCBI): domain Eukaryota; kingdom Metazoa; phylum Chordata; class Mammalia; order Chiroptera; family Molossidae; genus Molossus; species Molossus molossus. The sequence continues at coordinate 11,108,962 of NW_023425399.1, read as the reverse complement.
TTACTGAGATGATCCAGCTGCCCCGGTGGGTGCTCTTCCTCACGGCGGCAACAGAAATAAACTCCACCTGTTCATCTGCAGGTGTGTCTCTGGGATCTTCGGCCATGGGGACTGGGAAGGAGGGTCTAGCCTCCAGCCTCCACTCTTCCTGGTCTCACTCGGGAACTTGGGCATGTGAGTCCCTTCCACTCTCCACTCTGGGCTGCTCCTTTCTTGCGTGTACCAGGAGGGAGCAGGGTTCCTTGCTGGCTGACTTATTTTTACTGTGTCTGAGGCTGGCGATGCTGACCACCAGCCAGGTTCTGAAGGCTAAATGCCGACCAGTTCATCCCGGGCCAAGGGGGCGAGGGCCCAGGGGTTCCCGTGATGGGAATCCATGTCCAAGTGCAATGCACACGGCCAGAGGCCAGGGCACTGAAGCAGGAAGTGAAGCTGTTAATAGCACACTGATGCTAGGAGGCAAAGTCGCCCCCCAGGGGATGGCCAGACAGGAAGAACCCTGAGCCAGTGACCCCCAGCCCCCACCCATCTCTAGCTCGCTGTCCCCTTCCCTCCGAAGCCCTGGAGAAACGGTAGCATTTCCTGGGAGTGCTCAGGTCCCACCCTAGAGGTTCTGGGACCTCAGTTCTTTTGAAATGCTCTGCAGGTGTTTCTTCTGGGACGCCCAGGTTGAGAAGACTCTCGCGAAGTTACAGATGGGGACACCCTCAGAGGGAGCATGTGTTCCCCAGGTGACCTCAGCCCATCACTCATCCATGGACCCCAGTTGCTGCCAGCCTCTGAGCTGGGGAGCCCCGACATAAGACTGTTCGAGCTGTGCACAAGGCCGGTTAAAGGGTGGGGCTCACGCAAGGCCTTACTCGGATGAGATCGGGGCATTCGGGGTAGTATGGCATAGACTGTAGGGTCTTATTCAAATAACACTAATACCTGAGTGTGTATCAGGCTGAGGATGAAAACTTTCCCATCTGTAATCTTACAACACCTCGGAACAGCCTGGGAGAGCTGAGCAGGGGTTATTACCATCCTCTTTACACCTGGGGAAACTGAGGCCTGGAGAGTGGATTAAGGTTGGGATCAAGATGACCCAAAAGGTTAGTAGCAGAGTCAGGCTTGTTCCAGGACTATTGGTTCCACACCCGGCCCCCTTGAATCTCACTCCATCTCCAACGGAACCCAGTTGGCCCTTGGTAGGTCTGACCTGGAACCATTAACCCCAGTCTAGCCTTGGCGCTGGGCACACGGAAGCACCACAGGAGAGTTTTTGCATTAAGTTAGGTCAAGAGAACCCCAGGGAAAGTCAAAGGGCCCCAGTTGGACAGCTTTACATCCATTCACTTGATTAGCACTCACAACAACCTAGACGGTAAGTATAAACATCCCCATTTTATCTATGAGAAAACTGAGGCTTGGAACAGTTAAGTAACTGGTCTATTCATTCCTCAATTCCACGCATTTATTGAACACCTACTATGTGCCAAACAGCATTCTAGGGGAACAAGACCACAGCAATGAAAGGGATTGACCCCCCATGCCGCTTAGAGCCTACAAGGAGACAGGTAATAAACAAATAATCCCTCTCAACCAGGAAACTTCAACTGTGCGTCACAGCGTGAGGTTTAGTACCAGTTCCTGGAAATCTAATCATGGCTTATTTTATTTTATTTATTAACTTATTCTTGTTACAGACATTTCTCCTTTTTCCCCCATGGTCATCATGTTTTTTCTACAACTGCCACATAGTAACTAACCCCTTCCAATGTCCTCTCTCGTTTCTTATGTAAGCGTCACAAGAATATATTTGAAATGGGAGGTATTGTCCTCATTTTACAGGTGAGGAAAGAGGCCCACCCCTGACCTCATGAATGAGGAGCAAATGAGGGGGCAAGGCTTAACCTAGCCTAAAATGTGGCTTTCTGCGTGATGGCCTCCTGGACACTCCTGACCGAAAGACACAGGTGGCAAGCTAGTCTTCTTTGGGCCGTCATGCAGGGGAAAGAACGGTAGAGTTTAGATTCAAAAGTCAGGTGGGCTTTTGAAGGACAAAAGCCTGAAGGACATCGGGCAAATACTTCACCACTCGGAGCGTCAGTCTCTTTCTCTATAAAATGGGCACGATGAGAGGGCCACCCGGCAGGGCTGCAGTGGAGGATCTAATGGGAACATGCAGTTGAAGGACGCTGGAGAAGCCACCCCCCATGGCCCCTCGGTCCCTCAGACAGACAGGAGCAGAGCTGGGTAACGGAACTGAGAAGCGGCAGCAGGCTGCCCAAGGCTGGGGACCTCGGGGGTCCTGCCCGGTGAGCACCACCCTGCCCCAGGTTCCGTCTCGCCGTGGCACGGCGTTCAGAAGCACAGGTTCCAGATTCGGACAGGGCTCGGCCACTAACTCACCATGCTGCTTTGGACACATTATTGCCTCTGAACCTCAGTCTCCGCATCTGTAAAATGGGGATCATCTACCTCATAGTACAAGATTTAATGAGCTAATGGGCATGAAAAACTTAGCACAGTGTCTGGCAGATGGCAGGGCTTCAGAAAATGAAAGTGTGCGTTGTCACTGTTGCTATGGCTGTCCCTCACCCCTGTCCTGGACGCTCCCAGAACCTCCACTCCCTCCACGGCTGTTCTCGCCTCGCCTCACAGAGCACGGCCACTGGGTGAAAGGGAGCATCTCTCTGCACCGCAATTAGCTTTGCTTTAGGTCTTAGGGTTGATCATTAATCACCTCCAGCTGTCCGATCCCACTGCCCACAAAAGCAGGTGTCTGCCCCAACCTCCCAGGGTCTCTCGCCTCCTGACACCCCGCAGCATAAATGAGAAGGAACACTGAATTTCACTTTGTGCCCAACATAGCCTGTGACCTTTGGCAAGTCCCTTCCCCACCCTGCGTCTCAGATTTCTCATCTTTGTAATAAGGGCCTTGGCTCGCGAACTTTTTTTTTTTTTTTTTTTTGCCACTAGACTTTGCAAAAATCTTGTGTTGGAGGCAGGATAACAGAGATTAAGAGCACAGACTCTGAAGTCAGCCAGTCTGGATTCAGAATACCAGGGCAGCTGTTTTGAAAACAGGGTGACCTTGGGGCTGCTTTACCCTCTTTTACTTATTTCTTCCTCAATTTCCAGTTCTCTGAATTGGGGTCAGTGCTAGCTCCGCCTCATGCAGGTGTGAGGCCCTATGAAGAGTCAGTCCTTGCATAAAGTAAGTGCTCAATAAACGTCTGTGACTGTTACTTGGAAGCTCGGGGTATGACACAGACAGTGGGAGCAGCTGGAGTTGCAATGGCACAAGGAGTGAAGCTAGCACTGCTTCTGCCACCCCGGGGTGATTACGAGGCAGTGCTCTTGGGACCCCAAGACTCAGGGAACAGTTTGAGAACCAGGGAAGCAGATACTCCCAACTAGGGGTCTACAAACTATGAACCCCGCCCACTGCCCGCCAGCTAAGAATGACCCAGACATTTTTAAATGGCTGGAAAAACTCCGTAGGAAAATAATATTCCGTGATGCCTGCTGTGTGTCTTGGGGAAATCACTTCCCCTCTCTGAACCCTCGTTTAATCATCTGAAAACGTAGCAGCTACTTGTGTTTTGTTTCCGTTAGAACACAGTTTAAGAGGTTGGAATGAATCAAATCCCTCAGTCCACGGCACATTCTCATTTGTTGCATAAGGCCCTCTTTTGTTGTATTTATTTATTTAATCTCTTTTATCTCCATTTCTCACACTCAGCCTTCCCAGAGCAACCGCTCTGCTGTGTTTACTGTATAGCTCTTTGTTTGGTTATGTTCTTGCAAAATGTTTTGATATTTGCGTATAATTTTAATTCACATAATGGTATTTACACAATGGAGATATATTCTGTACCTCCTTCTGGCTATTTTTTCAACCGCAACTATGTTTTAGGAGGTCCCTTTATATAACTGTATTTGCTCCAGAAAGCAGTATCATGCTCAGGGTGCGCACCCACCACACCTCGCCTTCGCCTTGACTAGCGATCACATCCATGTGGCTACCAACTCTCCACACCACAGAGGATGCTCTGTGAACATCATCACTAGAGTCCGCTCATGTCCTGTGTCAGAATCCCTTTAACGTTTGCATTCAGGAGCAAAACTGCTGAGATACAGGCTATCTGCACACTTAATTTGATTAAATATTTGCAGAATGACCTTAAATTAAGAAAGGCCAACCTGCCCTGGCTGGTTTGGCACGTGGACCAGAGAGACCCGAGTTCGGTTTCCGCTAAGGGCATGTACCTCGGTTGCAGTTTGTCCCCCGCCCCTTTTGGGGTCATGTGGGTGGCAACCAGTCGATGTGTCTCTCTCTCGCATCCTCCCTCTCTCCCTCCTGCTCTATCTGAAGATAAATGCAGAAATGTCCCCGGGTGAGGAGAAAAGAAGAAAGGCCAACCCGGTTCCTCCTCTCTCCAGCAGTGCTCAGCGTTCCAGGGGCCCTCAGTCCTGCCGACACTCGGCATTGTCCAGCTTTCTCCTTTCTTGCCAGTCTCATTGAAGTCAATATCATTGTTGTTTCGATTTGCATTTTTCTGGGCATTAGTGATTTTGAGCATCTCTTCAAATGCTTTAAAAGAAGGTTTAATTACAGTACCGATTTCACAAGACTGTTTTGAGAGGTGGAGATAATGTATGGGAGTGTTTAGCTCTGCTTAACACATAGTAAGTGCTCAGTGAATGCACTTTTTTTTAAGTACAATAGTTTGACTTAGTTATTATTATCATTAATACAATACTTGGCACATAGTAGGTGCTCAATAAGTGCATTCCTTTCGTCTTCCCTGACACCCTTGGGACATCCCCACTCCCACTCCTCCACTTTGCTGGGTGGGCTCCCTGACCCTTCCCACAGCCTCACCTGCATTCTCTTCACTCTCCCGGCTGAGGTCCTTCTTAATCTCCTTCAGCCCAAAGAGACTCTTCAGGATGGCGCTGGCGATGGGCAGCATCATGGCGGTGGAGGCAGTGTTGCTCAGCCACATGGACAGGAAGGAGGTGTTCACCATCATTCCAAGGATGAGCCTGGGAATGGAGGGAATTAGAGGCAGGTCTGGACCTGCGGCCCAGGAGGTCCTCTGGTCCGAGTGTGCCACCTCTGAGGCCCACAGCCCACTCATGTTACAGATGACCCCACTGCATAATAAAGTTGCCTTGGTTTGGCACCAAGACTCTCCACCATCTCAGCCCAAGCAGCCTTCCCAGCATCCTCTTCCCCTCCCCCTCCCCCTCTTACCAGGTCCCCCTGCTCAGGCTCTGCTGAACTCCTCAGCAGCACCCCAAAAGGCCCTCATCCCTCATCTCCTGCCTGCCTCTTCCTTTCTTTTTTTTTTTTTTATCCTCACCCGAGGACATTTTTTTCATTTTTTGTTCAGATAGAGTGAGAGGGAGAGAGAGAGAAACATCGACGTGAAAGGGACACATCGAGTGGCTGCCACCCGCACGACCAACCAGGGCCAGGGACAGACCGCAACCGAGGTACGTGCCCTTAGCGGGAACCGAACCCAGGTCTCTCCGGACCGCAGGCCGACGCTCTAACCGCTGAGCAAAACCAGCCAGGGCTCCTGCCTCCCTTTTATTGTTTGGTCCCTCCCACCAACAGGAATTCATGTTTCATGATCTTTTTTTCTTACATTCAACATTTAATCCACCTAGAACTTATTAAGATGTATAGTATGAAGTCAGCTCTAAGTAGATCTTTTTTCGAAGAATGAACTATTTCTCCGCCCCCCCCCACACACACTATTTATTGAATAATCCTTTCCTTCCCCTACTCAGATGTCTTCTGGATTATTTATCTGTGTTTTTAAATCTAATTCTGAACCAGCATCATACTCTCTTCATTGTTGGAACTTCAAAATAGGTTTGTCAGCCTGGCCAGTGTGGCTCAGTGGTTGAGGGTCAACCCATGTACCAGGAAGTCGCCAGATCAATCCCCAGTCAGGCACATGCCCAGGTTGTCGGCCAAATCCCCAGTGGGGGTATGCAGGAGGCAGCCAATCGATATTCTCTCTCATCGATGTTTCTATCTCTCTCTCCCTCTCCCTTCCTCTCTCTCTCAAATCAATAAAGAAAAAAACAAACTAAAATAGGCTTGCCAGCTGCTGCATCCATTTTTCAAGGTCAGCTGTTAGCTCCTCCATGACGTCACCCTTACCTCACTTGGGCTCCCAGAGCATGTGTGTCCCTGGGTATCAGATGCTGCTATAGATAGAATCTCTCCCCAGGACTGACAGTTCCTCCAGGAGGAAACACAGCTGCAGAGCCTAGCAGAGTGCTTGACCCAGAGCAGAGGCTAAAAACCTACAAGTTATCCAGAACCTTCCTCACCTTCACCCCCAGCCACACCCCCATCACAAAAAGAGCTTTCAAATTCTGTCCATCTCCACCGCCAGCACCTAGTCCAAGCTGCTAACATCTCTTGTCAGGGTGCCCAGCACCGTCTCCTGCTGGGCTGCATCCCTATTCCCATAGCTCTTCTGCTCCCCAGGTGGCAGCCACCAGGGACTTGTTAAAAATGCAAATCTCGCCCTAGCCAGTTTGGCTCCGCGGTTAGAGCATTGGCCTGCGGTCTGGAGAGACCCGGGTTCGGTTCCCGCTAAGGGCAAGTACCTCGGTTGCAGTTTGTCCCTGGCCCTGGTTGGGTCGTGCGGGTGGCAGCCACTCGATGTGTCCCTTTCACGTCGATGTTTCCCTCTCTCTCTCTTCCTCTCTCTCCCTCCCACTCTGTCTGTACAAAAAATGGAAAAGTGTCCTCGAATGAGGATAAAAAAAAAAGAAATGCAAATCTCATAAGGTCCCTCTCGGGCTTAGAACTCTTCAAAACAGAGTTTTATAACCAGGGTAGGGCCACAGATATCATTCAGGATGGAAAGGAGGGAGAAAAATACATCTTTATTTTATAAACACCTAATAGAAATGATTTCCTTCCTTGATAAACAGAGGCCACACAGTTCAGCGGTATTAGAAGTGCCTGGGACTTGGTCTCCCATTAAGATCACATACATTTTCCTATCGCATGACTGCATAGCAGGTGACATCTGGGAATATCACTGACACTCGAAACGACAGTTGTTGCCCCGGCCGGTGTGGCTCAGTGGCTGAGCGTTGTCCCGTGCACCAAAAGGGGGTGGTCCAGGGTGCGTGCTGGAGGCAACCGCTCGACGTTTCTCTCTCACATCGATGTTTCTCTCTCTCTCTCTCAAATTCAATAAAATAACTACAGTTGTGGTTAGGCCAGTTGCTAGATCCTGTCACGTAGTGGAAAAGGGTAGATATGATACTATATCACAGATTTGTTCTAAACAAACATTTGGATGACTGTGTTTTGCTGTAATGGTTGCAGTTATTGTCGTTGTAAAGCCCCTGTCCTGTGCTTTATGGGAAGAAATATATTTGGGAAGGAATCCTTAAGATTCACCAAATTGCCAAAAAAAAAAAAAAAAGATGAAAAGAATAGCAATGGCCCTATTTAAAGGCCATCCAATCCTCTTAGAATAAAAGTCCAAATCCTAGCCAGGGGCCGGAGGACTGAACCCTGCCTCCTGTCTCTCAGGTCATTCCGACCCACTCCCCACCCACCCTGTCACTTTGACCGGTAAACAGCAAACCTGGGTGGTGACGGCCACATTCGCTGCGTCTCTGCCATGTGGCCATCGCGTTGCCAGGTCACAGACAGACACAGGGCAAGTCGTTTCCAGAGCAGGACAGTGGAATTCATACTGCTGACCGGCCCCTTCTAAAGCTACTGGGCATGAATCCCTGGGCGCGGCCCAGGGGCAGCATTCCAACTGATTTCCCAGTGATCCTTACGTACTTCTGGGAATCCCCACCCCAGAACTGAGCACTGTGCCTGGCACACAGAGGGGCCTCCTTAACATCTGAGGGGTGAATGAGGACGTGGAAGGCGGGACGTGAGTTTGGTAGTGGGATGAGCAATGAGGAAGAGGGGATTTGGGCTCCAAGAGATGGGGTCCCCCCGCCTCCCCACCTTTGGGCTGGCCCCGTTACCTGGCCTTACCAGGCCGGCTGGACCCCGACCAGCATCAGGATCTTGAGGGCGATTCTCCGGTGCAGGTTCCACTCCTCGATGGCGCTGGCCATGATCAGACCGCTGAGGAAGAGGAAGTTGGTGTCCAGGAAGTACTGGGGGCAGACGACGCTGGACTTCAGGATCCCCAAGACGGGGAAGAGGGTGATGGGCAGCATGGCTGTCACCGAGAGGGGCAGGGCCTCCGTGCACCAGTACACTGCCATGAGCAGGATGACAAACAGGCAGCGGCCTTCCTGCGGGGGGAGAGGCAGGCTCAGGAGGGGCAGCAGAGCTTGGGGGGCGGGGGCCGAGGAGGCCCTGCAGCAGGGGCCCTGCAGGCACATTGCTTGGGGAGGCGGTGGAGAGGCTCAGTGCCCAAGGCTTTGACCTCCAGCAGGTGGCATCACCTCTCTGAGCCTCATTTTGCTCTGTCCCGTTTGTAGGACTGTCTGCGGATTCTATGAAATGCTCCATTGTCTTAGAAGTAGACACTAGACCCTGAGGCGAGCACGAGAGTGAAAACAGTTTACTTAACAAGGGATCTCAGAAAGTTCCAGAAGGGCAGTGGGGAAGTGAAACAGTGAAGGAAGACAATAAGGAGTGTGTTAATGAGGTTCCCACTGTCAGCAAGTGGGGGTACCCTGGGAGACGGTGTAGATCACGCTTCATAGTTGTCTCCCTGGACGGCAAAGCAACTGGGGTCTTCATCTGCCATCCCCTGGTCATCGCTGGCCCGCCCCTCCAGCTGCCCCGCGCAGCCAGGGAGCCGGGGGCTCAGCATCCAGGTGCAGGAAGAAGCCATTGGCACGTGCGGAATGGTGAGTGCCGGTGGGGCTGTGGAGGGAGCACCATAGCAACTGCCACATCTATACCTGGCAGGTAGCTCGATGCCCGACACCTAGCGCACACTCCGTACGCAGTAACAATGATGACGCGGGCTTTATTGGGCCCTGATGGTGGGAAAAAAGTGGTATAGCCACTGTGGAAAACAGAACGGCGGCTCCAACAAACAGTAAATGGAATTAGCACACGACCCAGTATTTCCTCTTCTGGGTATTAAACCCCAAAGAATTGAAAGCGGAACAGCAAAGAGTATTTGTACACCTATGGTCATGGCAGCATTATTCACAAAAGCTAAGCTTCGGAAGCAACCCAAGCATCCACTGACAAATGAATAAGAAAAATGTGATATATATGACGAAATACTATTCAGCCTTAAAAAGAAGGCAAACTCGGACACGTGCTGCATCGCGGATGAACCTGGAAGTCAGTATGCCAAGTGAAAGGAGCCAGCCACAAAGAGATGAATATTGTTCCACCCCACGTATGGAGGGACCTACAGTAGTCAAACCCACGGGACAGAAAGTCAATTAGGGCAGAAGGTGGAGTCACAAGACCTTCAGATCCTGTTCCTCTGAATTTTAACTTCTGGAGTTCAGAGCTTGGGGGAGGTGTCTGATCAGGCAGGCCCACTTTCTGGCTCAACTGAGTCAGCACTTTGCCTCCCGGCCTGTCCTTTGCCTCCTGTGTTCTGTCCAGAGGTTCTGCTTCAAGAAGGCTGCCCAGGGTAGGTGGAGTCCTGGCTCCAGGTGAGACATCTCTCAGCTCTCCTGATGATCCCCTTGGCCGCTGGAAGCTGGCATGACTCAGCTGAAACCTCCAGGGGTGGATGAGTCCCAAGGAGGCTGTGCCCGAGGGGACAGGCACCCGCTTGAAGTGGGTGGGGTCCAGGGATGGCTGAAATGGAAGGGGAAAGAGAGCAAGGACATCTCTAGGGCTGAGCTGTCCAAGGGCAACAGCTTGGCCGCAGGGGGCTGTTTAGGTTCATTCCACTTAAGTGAAATTTAGAATTCCAGTTTCTCGGTCACACGAGCCACAGTTCCAGTGCTCGGTAGCCACAGGAGACCAGTGACCACCTGGAAGGACAGACAGCACAGGACATCGCCGTCATCGCAGAAAGTTCGCCGGGACGGAGCTGCTCTCGAGAATTCAGGACTCAGGGCCAGGAAGCCTGGACACCGCAGTTTGGCTGCTGAAACTTTGTGCCAAGTCACTGAACCCTCTGAGCCTGCGAATCGGGAATAATAATCTGGGGGCGTCTGGGTCACAGAGGACCCCACTGAAATCATTTCTTTACTTTTCTTGGTATTTCACAGGGAAATAAATATCTGCTCAGTAGTTTCTCCAGCTCCACAACACAGCTCTTCAGCATTTATTCTTTCCTTTTTATTCAATGTCCCCTTTCTGCTTTCTCGTGCTGTCTTTTTTGTGGGCCCCATGCTGGCTATTCGTCACAGGATGGGGGCCACTTGTGAGACCAGTTCTCTGTTGAAGGCAAGTGTGGGAGCGGGGCTGGGAGGAAGCTGGGGTGTCGAAGCATCGGCACAGCTAGTTATCTCTGAGTCCTCGGTCACCGGCGCTGCCCTGAGATGTGCCCTCTCTAAGCGCTAGGCTTGCTGTGGAGACTCCGTGTGAAGACCCAAGCAGGTCACAGTTCTTTGGGGTCTCTTTGAGCTTTCGTCTCTGTGCCTGGCTGAGAAAGAACACTGGAACCGTATTACAATGACACAGCTGATCATCCCTGTCCTCTGTCTTCCGCCCCCTCCCAACATCCTGCTCCTGCCAGCCGTCCTGGAGCTTCCTCCATCCATCCGACCCCTGGCACGTGGCTCTCGGGACCCTCCCTGGCTGCTGGGCATTGTCCGGCTTTGCCAGGATTGGGAAGAGCTCGCAGAGGTGAAAAGTACTTCTGGAGACCTCGGGGTCCTGCCTGGGAGCTGCAGGCTCAGGTGGCTCCTGGTTTCCTCCCGCCACTTGGTCCAAATCCCATCGCCGTTGTCACTTCTTCACACACCAGGGGTGGGACCGGTCTGCGCTCCTCATCGAAGGTGCCATTTCCTTCTCCCTTTGCACTGCTGGTTGCTGTTGTCGGGTTGCTTCAGAACGGGGGATGGAACAGAAAAGTCTAGATCCCACCAGCTTAGACCAGCAGCGCCTTGCACCTGGTCGTGGGGCCTCAGGGAGAACAATATTTTCTTTCATTTATCTGAGTTTTCTAAACTTTCTACGATAAACAGGCACAGCAGAAACAACACAAGGTTTGGAATCAGATAAGCCGTGTGACCCGGGGCCAGTCACTTCATGCCCTCACCCTGTAGGCACAGGACAACAGAACCTGCCTCGGAGAGAGACCCCTTTACATACGATAACCGACCCAGTGATGGACACGCGGGGACGCTCAATAAATACGAGCTATTGTTATGTTGGGTAAATGATTAATAATCATGTTAATGTCCTTGATTATTAATAATTCAAGTTCAATTTCTTAAATACTCTTCTTAAATCTTAAACTATGACAGCCAGAATAAATCTGAGATCATTCAATCCCAGGATTCTCAACAGAGGGCGATTTTGTCCCGCTGGGGACGTGTGCCTGGGGACGTTTTTTGGTTGTCACGGTTGGGGGGGATTTGGTGGGGGGTGGCCAGGGATGCTGCTACACTTCCTGCAGTGCCCAGGACAGCCCCACAAGGAAGCATTCTTCTTCCTCGGCTGTCTGTCCCTAGTGCTGGGGTTGGAAACCCTGGTCTCATCTAACCCTGAGTACCGTGGTTGCCCAGAGAAGGAAAGCGCCTTTCCTGAGCTCACACAGCCGGCCGAAGGGAAGGACCCTTTGGCCTTATTGCCCTGAAAGACCGCTGTGCCCAGAGCTTTGTCAGGCTGCAGGAGTTGATGGCGGGGCAGAGACTGGAGAAAGGCAGGTAGGTGCACAACCCTGACAGTGAGCCCACCTTGAACTTTGCTCCCTGGGTGCTTCCCCTGGTCCTGGCCCTGGACGAGGAAGGTCCCCACAGCCCCGGAGCAGCCCTCTTCACGCCAACCTAACCCAGACATTTCTTACTGGAAGCCTCATAATGCCCCATCCGCGCCGGAGAAATCCAGCTTCTCAGGCTTAGCCGGTCCTTCACCGCCAGGATTAAAGTCTGCAGGCAAAGGCTGCTGGGGGCGGGGAGGGAGAGGAAAACGCTCCATCAGGCGGTTAATTTGTGAGCTGGGGAATGACTTCCAGGCAGACACAAGGCGACGTTTATCCCATTGCCCCAGTTTGCCCCCGCCACTCTCTCGGGAGAAAGAGAGCTGGTCTGTTCTCTGAGCCTTGGTCTGGAAACTACCCCCATCCCCCACCCCATCCCCCCAGCTCCCTGGTGGGTAGCAGCAGGTACTTTTGTAGGGCGCTGGACTGTCCCCAGGCTCTCGGTAGGCACTGGTGACCATGCCAGGCCCTTTGGGGGGAGGACTGGGGCCAGCTGCCCACTAGAGGCCTGTTCCCCAGTAGTGTCCAGGGCCGGGTGGTGCGAAGGCCTGAACTCTGAACTCTAGAAAGGCGGAAGCCATGCCTTAAATGTCAAAGCATTCTCCCGCCGCCCCCAGCCCAGGGCCCATAGGCAGGTGATCGGAGCCTCCAGAGTCAACCAGGGTTTGAAGCATCATGGCTCCGGCTCCGTTACCGGCGTCAGTGACCTTGGGCAGATGGCTTCCCCACTCGAAGCTTCAGTTTGCTCACAGGTAACTGAGGAATGGTGGCATCACAGAGTCACCACAAGGGGACAGCACCAGGAAGATGGCCAGTGCCGGGAAAGCTGGGGCTGTTGGGATCCGCAGACAGGGAGCTAGGAAACAGGGGCTGAAGCCTGGGCCCGATGCCAGGAAACAGGGGGGCCTACGAGTTACGAGTTTGGCAGCCAGTGCCGGAGTGCCTGGGTTCAAATCCTGCCTCTACCAGTTCCTAGAGCAGGGGACTTAATTCTGTACCTCAGTTTCCTCATCTGTAAAATGGAGATGATGATAATGAGGTTAAGAATTTCAACCTCAGAGAGTTGTTGTAAGGATGAAATAAGTTAATGTAGCTAAAGAGCTGGGAGCCATGTAGGGCAGAAAAAACTATGTGTGTGTGTGTGTGTGTGTGTGTGTGTGTATAATGTATATATATACACATTATATATACACACATTATATATATTTATTTATTTTATTAACATTTTTAAACATTGATTTTTAGAAAGAGAGGAAGGGAGAGGGAGAGCGAGATAGAAACATCAATGAGAGAGAAACATTGATGGCCGCCTCCTGCACGCCCCACACTGGGGATCGAACCTGAAACCTGGACATGTGCCCTGACCAGGAATCAAACTGGAGACCTCTCGGCGCATGGGCTGACACTCGGCCGCTGAGCCGCACCGGCCGGCTACACTACATATACGTAAAGAGTTGCCTATGGCTCACGGGCTCTGGGCCCTCTGTGTGTGAGAAGTGTCACCCCAGTGATCCGTAAGGCACTTCAGGGCCGCCATGTGGGACGGAGGTGATGAGTCAAGGTGGCAGACATGGACCCCAAAGGAAGACGAGTCTGGAGCGCACACAGCAGACCCAGGCAAAGGATCAGCCCGGCAGGACAAGACAACCCAAGAGAACCCGTCTCTGCCGAGGCCACGAGGCATCTGGGCTCCAGGCCTCCACTTGAGAAAAGGGAGTGAAATGAGGTCAGCTGAGGCTCAGGTGACAAGGCCTCCAGGAGTCACAGTCCTGGGTGCAGACCTCAGTCCACCGCTCACAAGTTGCAAGCTTCGGATGGACAGGTGCCCTTTCTGAGCCTCTGTGTCCTCATCCCTAATGTAGGATGCACGTTACCCCATCCTGAGAGAGCTGGGAGGGACAGCAGAGGGAAAGCCCTGAGGTTCTGGAAGCTTCTGTCCCCCTTCCTGCCTCAGAGCAGGACCACTATCTGAGATGGCTGCACGCATTGAGCACTTACTGTGTGCCAGGCATGGCGAGTCCCTTGTAAAACCAACTGCACCCACAGCCCATGGGCAGCCACGACTGCCATCCCCAGTTCACACGCGGCTCAGAGAGCTCGAGTGACCTCCCCAAGGTCACAGGCTCCAGGACGAACGGCAGCGGAGAATAAAAGCCGCCCTTTGTGAGGGCGCACGCTGCCAGGCACCGAGCCATGTCTGACACGCCTTAGCTCACCTGCTCCTCACGGAACCCTGTTTATTTTTTATTTATTTATTTATCTTCGTATCCTCACCCGAGGACATTTTTGCATTTATCTTCAGATAGAGCGGGAGGGAGAGAGGGAGGAGAGAGAGGAAACACTGATGTGAGAGAGACACATCAAGTGGCTGCCATCTACACGACCCCAACCGGGGCCGGGGACAAACTGCCACCGAGGTACGCGCCCCAAGCAGGAACCGAACCCGGGGCTCTCTGGTCCGCGGGCCGACGCTCTAACCGCTGAGCCACACCAGCCAGGGCTCACATAACCCTGTTTGGAATGAGAAACGGAGACACACAGCGGTTCGGCGGCTCCTTCATCCACGCGCACCTCTAGCAAGGGAAGGCGCCGTGATCCCGCCACGGGGGTCTGAGCCCAGGGCCCCAGTCGCGGGCTCCGTGGTGAGGACACGGTGATGGGAACTGCCAGCCTTCACCAAGCAATCGCCATAGGCAGGTGCCTGGCTAAGCCCTGTGCGAGCGTCGTGACCTTTGCCCTCACCCTGGGAGGTTCCGGTAAACGGGGTGACGGGCAGACACTCAACAGCACAGCACCGGCCCTTTCACATCCCCTCTGGGCCTGATCCGGCTCGAAGGGCTGACTGTAGGGCACCCACTTTCCAGAGGAGGGAACTGGGGCAGGGAGGGGGACACCAGAAACCACCCAGGGTGACTCAGGGCAACAACCGGGGCCAATCCAGGGGTCTCTGGTTTCCGACAGGGCTCCCCCTACCCTGGAAACGCAGAGGAATCACCTGCAGGCCACCTGTATCCATCTAAGACTCAACGGGGAAAGAGGAGAAAGCAGAGAGGGCGACTTGTCCCGGAGACCTCTGAGGCCAGCCCCCCCCTACTCCCCCCCTTCCTCCAGACCGGAGTGTGTTAGTACCCTGAACTCATTAGCAGATGATGTACTTCCAGCTCTCACAGACATTCATTAAGTGTCCCTGGGGTGCCTCACAGGTCACAGCTCCAGGCCACAGTAATCATTCCTGAGTCAGAGAGGTGGGTGAGGTGGACCCAGGAGCCCCTGCAGCCTGGCTCGGCCCCAGGTGGACCGAACAGGTTCAGAAAAAAAGGACAACTCTCTGTGTGACCTTGGACAGCTCCTTCCCCTCTCTGGGCCTCAGTGTCCCCATCCAGGGGGCCTTTCGGTTCCCATTCAGGGGTGAGAGGGGGTGCATTGAAAGCCCCACTCAGGGCTTCTCCCCTCCCCCTGCTCCTGACAGCCCCTCCTACACCTTTGGAGGCCTTTCTGTGGTTGAAGTGAAATCCAGCCTGAAGCCAGATGGATGGGATTGGCCTTTATTTATTTATTTTAACTATGTTTTATTGATTTTTTTAGAGAGAGTGGAAGTTTATTTTAACTATGTTTTATTGATTTTTTTAGAGAGAGTGGAAGGGAGAGGGAGATACATCAATGAGAGAGAAACATCCATTGGCTGCCTCCTGCATGCCCCCTATGGGCCATGTGCCTTGACTGGGAACCGAACCAGTGACCTCCTGGTGCGTGGGACGACGCTCAATCCACTGAGCCACACCAGCCAGGATCGGCCTTTAAATTGAGGCTCTTCAACTTCGTTTCTCTGTGATCCGATGGCCAGATGTGATCCCCTGGAGGGGCTGTCACGATGACCCAGGAATATCTTTGATGTTTCTTGAACACCTGCCACTGTCCCACCTCAGGACCTTTGTACCTGCAGAGTGCCCTGCCTGGGATGTTCTTCCTTTATGTGTGTCCGGAGTTACCTCCGTGACCTCCTTCAGGTCACATGTCATCCCCTTCAGGTGCTAATTCAAAGTTCCCTTCCGATGAAACCTTCCTGGCTCTAAAATTGCACTACCCGACCCGGCTGGTGTGGCTCAGTGGTTGAGCATCGACCCCTGTACCAAGAGGTCACCGGTTCGATTCCCAGTCAGGGCACATGCCCAGGTTTTGGGCTCAGTCCCTGGAGGGGGGTGTGCAAGAGGCAGCCGATCGATGTTTCTCTTTCACATCGATGTTTCTATCTCTCTCTCCCTTCCTCTCTCACTAAAAAATCAATAAAAACATATTTTAAAAAATAAATGTCTCCCCCGAGAATGTCAGCTCCCTAAGCATAAGGACTAGTGACTATTGGTTCCTGCTGTGTCCCTTAGAGGGGTAAATGGAGCGAGGTCTTGGTTCAGCGGGATTCATCCTGGGCCGGCTGAGGCCGCAGCCTGGGTGCCCACCACTCTCCCTGATTTCCCTTGGGCACTGGGGTCTGCCTGCCCCTGTTTCCCACCCTCCCACCCCACTCTGGCGTCCCGGGGGCTGCTACAGCAGAGGCGTGCCGGGGAAGGGGCCCTGCTCCTGAGGCCCGGCCTGTGGCGTACCAGAGCCCTGTGACTTCCCGTGACCTCCCATGACCTCCCGTGACCTCCCGTGCCCACAGCCCCTCACTTCCAGGCCTCTGGGGCTGCAGGCTTCAGGCCAGGAATAGGAATGAATGACAAGGGCATTTTCACTGAGGTTGTTCTCTGAAGAAGCACTATCTAATTTAATCTCCCCAGCTCTTAGAAATACCCTTATTCCATTTCACAGGGGAGGAAAAGGAGGTGCCGAGAACCCTAGAACTCACATGATGAATAAAGGGAGGAGGCCAGGAGGACTCGGGTACAAGCCTCATCCCCTATAAAGCCCTTCCAGACCCTGAATCCATGGGCTCATTTGTAATGCAAATAACAATCTCACTGCTACTACTAATAACAATACTAGTAGCAAACTCTCTAGTGCCCCTATATATGCCAGACGCAGCCAAACTATTTTCTGTGTAAGAGGCAATCTTCACAACACCCCTGTGAGGTAGGTCCTATTAGTGTCCTCATACTATAGAGGAGGGAACTGAGGCACAGAGCCGTTAAGTAACTTGCCCAAGGTCACACAGCCAGGAAGCGGAGAGCAAGGCTCATGCCTCCTCCCTGCAGAAAGTTATTCTGGGCAGACCCCTCCTCCAGAGGAGGTGCAGGTCCCACAGCAGCAAAGGAGCAGGAGCAGGAAAGCAGCCCGGTCTCCGAGGTTGATGGCCAGCCTAGCAGGGTGAGACGGTCCTGGGGGAACAGACCTCAGTCTCCCCTAACGCCCCCCGCAGGAGGTGGGAACTGGGCTGCGGGCAGGGCAGTGCATCGGCCCGGCCAGGCCCCCCATGCCTGGACACCCCAGGATCTGGTCCCGGTGGGGGCACAGCAGACCTGTTCCCGGACTCTGCCGGCAAACGCCCTGCTCCAGCGCCGTGGCTTTGCCGGCCGAGTCCAGCCCTGCCCAGAGAAGTCCAAAGGGCCGTAGAAGGGGCCGGAGACGGTTAAAAAGAGCAGGAAGAATTCCCCTCCCCCCACCTCAGGTGCCAGTGGGCCCATGTGAAAGCGAGGGACAGAGGACACGCGGGGCTGTGGGGCGCAGGGAACAACGGTTCCCCTTGTTACTTCTCCTAAGCGACAGGCACTGTCCCCACCCCGAGAGCCCGGAGGGCAGGGGGCCGGTCAGCTCTGTCCGGCGGAGCCCGAAGCTGGTCTCTGAGTCCAGCTGGGAGGCCGGGCGGCTTTGTCCTGCCTGGAACGCCCTCCATTTCCACATCGTCTCCACCCTGGGAGGCCTTCTGCCAGGCTGCGTGCCCACAGGCAAGTGCGTCCCCTCCCCGGGCCTCAGTTTCCTTTCCGTGCCTGCCTCCCAGCCTCGTTGGGGGACGGAAGGAGTGAACGCGTTTAGGACAGGGGATCTCAGCCTCGGCACCACTGACAGCTGGGGCCGGGGAATTCTTTGTTGTGGGGTCGTTCTGGTTGTTGTAGGATGTTTATTAGCAGCCCTGGCCTCTCCCCACCAGATGCCAGGAGAACCCCGCCCCCTGCCAGTTGTGACCACAGAAAAATGTCTCCAGGCAATGCCAAGTGTCCCGTGGGGAGCAAAATGCTGGCAAACCACTGACTGAGAGCGTTTCCCAGAGCCCAGAACACAGGAGGCGATGTGTCCATGGAGGCAGCCAACATTTGTTCAGCCCTTTTTACAACCATCATCCATTATTATCAGACCCATTTACAGATCAGGAAACTGAGGTACAGAGAGGTGAAGTAACTGGGCCAAGGTCACCCAGCATATTACAAAGCCAGGCTTTGAACCCCAGCAGCCAAACCCAAGCTTCTATCCATCATGCTTAACCACCCATTGTTAGTTCCTGTCTTCAGAAAGCTCCCTGAGACTCCAAACAGTGTCAGAATGACATGTCTCTCCTCTGAGAAGCCTTCCTTGATGTCCCCCACCCCATCCAGCCTCCACGGAACTCAAGTCTCAGCCCCACTACTCATCCAGTGGCTCTGAGGTGCTAGGCCAGTGGCTTCACCTCTTTGAGTCTCAGCCTCCGCACCTGTAAAATGGGTCCATCACTCCTGTGTCCACAGCATGGCTAAAAGCACAAACTCTGGAGCTAGAATGTCAGGGTTTGAATCCCAGCTCAGCCATTTTCAAGCTTGGGAGCTTGGGCAAGTCACTAAACCACTCTGTTTCCTCAACTGTGAATGAGGATAATAACATCACTTGCCCCACAGAGCCGTGGTGAGCATAAATGAGCTGGTAGGCAAATCTTAAGTGCTTTGAGCCGTGCCTGACACTTAATAAGCACGAGAGAGGTGTTGACTGTGGCTCTCAGGAGGGTCTCCTGGGGGACAGAGGAGAGGGCATGAATAAGGCATGCGGCCCAGGGCATCAACAAACTTGAATTCACTTCCTGCAGCCTCCCAGGGACCAGTACATTCCTGCAGGAGAGCTTCATCCTGTTGAAATCAAATTCCCCTTTTAGCCCAGACTGCTGCTGAGGATCACCAGGGCAGAGTGGAGCAAAAGGGACACTGGCAGGGGAACCAATGGGCTGGCTGGCAGGGGCATGCTGGACTCCTCAGCCCTTTTCCAGTGTCTTTAGCCGGGATCACTGTTCTGATCTGTGCATCAGTAGCCCCACCCACTCTGGCTCAGGTTCATTCTCATTGGCTGCCCTTCCCCCTATAAATTTCAGGGACAAGTAGACATGGCCAAGAGCCTGGTGTTCCTATTTTGCAGATAATAGCAACAGCCACAGTTTTTTACTAAGCACCTACTATGCACCAGGCACTGGCATGTCTTCCCAGCAGGTGGGTTTCATTATACCCACTTTGCAGATGAGGAAATGGAGGCTGGGGGGTGGGCAATGACTTGTCAAGAGGCAATGTGGCCTTGTGTGTCTCTTCCCTGATGAATCTCCGCTAGAGAGAGTGGTTCGGGCACACATGTGTGACTCTTCCCCAGCCCCGGCCAGGTCAAGCATAGCCAGGGTGCTGACTCTGTGTCTTCAGTGTCTAGGGGTGTCAGAAAATGCTACTCATCAGTCCAGAGGGCACTGTCCTGTTGAGCCCGGTCAGGAAACATGATCTTGGTCCCTGCCACATCACGGGGAATCACGCTGGCCTGTTTACACACCTGGCGGGAGCCCTGACAAAGTGGAAAGTTGGCAGGGCCTCAGAGGAGCCTCTCCGGGGTCAAGGGGTCTGTGCGAGCCGGGGTCAGACAGCATGGTGGGGGCACAGGTGAGGGTTCTGGGACCACCTGCCTTCGCAGGCTGGAAAAGCCCCTCTGCGCTCCCCCCGAGTCTGTCTGCCCAGCTGAAGACAACAAGGGCTGGACGCACTGGTTCCGGCTCAGACCTTCCATGGACTGGTCAGAGTCAGGTTTTAGAAAGTGCATGTCTTCTGAAATCAGAGCTACCTGGGTTCTAGTTCAAACTCGTTCATTCACTTATTTACTGACAACCTACTATGTGTCAGATGATGTCCTAGGCACGGGGGATGCTGCTGGGAACAAGACGGACATGCGCCCTACCCTTCCGTTGCTCACAGCCCAGTGGAGGAGGCAGACCACGAACACTGGGATGAGCCACAAAGGAAATTAAACAGGAGCTCTTTGAAAGAGAGTTCTGTGGGGAGGGAGGGCAAGTGTTCTTGAGAAGGGAGCACTTCTCAGAAGAAGAACCCGTTGGAGCTAAAACCTGAAGGACCAGAAGGATCCAGCTCATTCCAGGCAGAGAGCAAGTGCAAAGGCCCTGAGGCAGAAACAAGCTTGGCAGGTTTGCAGAACCAAAAGAATTCAAAGCTTTTCCTCTTACAGCCTTACAGGCCAGAAGTCTGAAATCATTCTCAAGGAGCTAAAGCCAAGGTGTCCTTGGGGTTGGTTTCTTCTGGAGGCTCTAGAAGAGATCCATTCCTTGCCTTCCAGCTTCTAGAAGCTGCCTGCATTCATTGGCTATGGGCTCGCATCACATTCCCGTCTGACTCTGGGGCCTTCATGCCTCCCTCTTGACGGACTACGTGATTATGTTGGGTTCACCCAGATCATCAGAGTCATCTTCTCAACTCAAGATCCTTATCTTTTATTTGTTTTGTTAATCCTCACCTAAGAAAAATTTTTCCATTGATTTTTATTTTTTTTAGAGCGAGCAGAAGGGAGGGAGGAAGGAGGGGAAAGAGAGAGAGAGAGAGAAACATCCATGTGAGAGAGATACATCGATTGGTTGCCTCCGCTCCCTCACGCGCCCTGGCCAGGGCCAGGGAATGAACCTGCAACCCAGGTACATGCCCTTGACCGGGAATCGAACCTGTGACCCTTCAGCGCGCAGGACCTGCACTCCAACCACTGAGCCACACCGATCCTTATCTTGATCACATGTGCAAAGTCTCCTTTTCTATGTAAGGTAACAGGCACACAGTCAGGGGAGTGGGACATGGACATTTTTGGTGGTCAACCAAAGGAGATTTCCTTTACTTATCTGTCACCAAGTGGCATGGTGGAAAGAAGGTCATCTATGTAGCCCCTCATTTACAGACGAGGGAACCAAGAAACCAGGGGCTGACAGCCAACCTGGTGAATCTCCAACAAGGCGTAGATACATATATACAGGCTGCAAGTCCAATATTTCTTGCAGTAAAAGAGGCCAGCTCTGGAAAACACTGGACCATTCATAGAAGGACAGTAAAAAACAGCAAGGTTGCTCCAATTCTGATTCGTCCTTCAATTTCCCTCCAAAACAAAGTCTCAGTTTGGTACTAGCTTGACTTGAACACCTGTCTTGATCATGTCTCTCCCTTTACAACAAAGAAAGGGCAGGTCTCAGGCCCTCAGCTTCAAGCAGGCTGCATGTAGCCAGAATTAGCCAACACTGGATATTTATTTACGTATTGCTAGTTTTCTTTCATTAGTCATTCGTGATCCTGATTTTCCATACACGATCCCGACATGGTATTTTTTCTAAGTCATTGTATTTATGGTTTTTTTTAGGGGGCGCACTAAGACATTAACATAAAAAATAAGTAAGTGATAGGCATGGGTAATTAAGTGGTAAGAGGATCTGGCAAAATGTTGTGAGTGATATTTGGGTGATGGAAACCAAATCAGACCCCAGACCATTTTGGGGGTGCATGCGGATAAATTCGGTGTCCGAGCTTTCTGGGGTTCAAGGAGATGATGCCAGTGAAAAGCACTAGGCAGTATCTGGTCAGAGAAGGTGTTTGATCCGCAAGGCTGAACTTGTGGTTTATGTGTGTGCGTGTGTGTGTGTGTGTGTGTGTGTGTGTGTAGGGGGGTGTTCCCCAGGGAAATTCCTATTAGGGGAAGACTCAAGGGCCTCTCAGAACCCTGGTCCCCCGTCTGCCAAACCCAGGACCACGAGAAGAGAAGAAGTGATGGAAGTAATATTTAGTAGCTGTGTGATCTCAGGAACATTACCCAACTTCTCTGTGCCTCACTTTCCTCCTCTGTAAAAATGAAGATCATTATTATTCCTGCTTCTGATGGCTTATGTAAAGAACAAATGAACTAAAATGTGAAAGGCGTGTAAAACAGCGTATGGCAAATGGGAAAAAATGAGAAATTATTATTATTATAAACTGCCACTAATATTTGGCACTGCAGCCCTGGCCTGTTTGGCTCAGCGGTTAGAGCATCGACCTGCGGTCCAGAGAGACCCGGGCTCAGTTCCCGCTAAGGGCACGTACCTCGGTTGCAGTTTGTCCCCGGCCCTGGTTGGGTCGTGCGGGTGGCAGCTACTCGATGTGTCCCTTTCACGTCGATGTTTCTCTCTCTCTCTCTCTCCCCCTCCCTCCCTCCCTCCCACTCTATCTGAACAAAAAATGGAAAAACGCCCTCAGGTGAGGATAAAAAAAAAAAAAAGTGCTTAAAAAAATATATATTTAGCACTGCACTGGACAATTTCTGTGCCTTCTCTTAATTGTCTCATAATAGCACTTTGGGAGGGTATGAGTCCTCCCACTTCACAAATGAGGAAACTGAGGCTCATCAATGCAAGGTCTCCAACCCAGGCTCCCCTGTCTCATAGTTTCAGAGTCAAAACCCAAACCCAGGTCTTCCCAACTCAAACCCATGCTGTTTCCATCATTTAACTTCTCTGAGTCTCAGTTTCCTTGTCTGCGGAGTGGGAGAGTTGAGACTCACCTTGCGCATTGAATAAAAAGGTAAGAAGCTATGCTGCAGACATAACATGATTTCACTAGGCCCAAATAATAAGCAGGGAGGAAGGTGATATTATGACGAAGTTATAGATGAAGAAACGGAGGCCCAGAGAAGTAAAATGACTTGCCCAAGGTCACAGGACACGTATGTGGAATGAGAATCCAGTTCTGACCCCGAAGACTCAAAACTGGGAACGAAATGACCGTTTTCCTGATCACCCTCCCAAATGCCCCACCTGAGAATTAGGCAAGTGAGAACACTGGGCCTCTGATCTCACAGGTGTACTACCATCCCCTAAAAAGACCCACCCCACCCCCAACAAATCTGCTGCTAGCCAGACTTGATGCCCTTGTACAAATCAGGAGAAGGGGCTCTTCCTCCGGTGGACCCAGCCCCGCATCAGCTAAGTTTGCTCTCAGTGGGTGGAGGGCAGGAAAGGGGGCAAGACTTCTGTGCAAACACATGGGGCTGGCACTTATTTGCAAGCCTGCATTAATCGTTTCGTCTGTCCCCACTAGCTGCCCAAGGTCAGCCCCCAAACCTCCAACTGCCAGGATAGTCGTTTCTGGAAAGCTGAGCGGTCCCTCCAGCAGCGTCCTGACTTCCTAAGTCTCCAGCCCTCTTTGTAGCAAGAGCCAGATCCCCAGTGGCGCTGAAAATTGCAACCATTGCATTCCAGAAGTGCACCCCACTCCTTTTCATCCCTGCTGACAGCGTTCCGAGTCTGGAGGACATAATGTAAGAATTGTTCCTTCCCCCTCCCATCTGCCTTGCAGATTAACCCCAGCCTCCCCGAAGACCAGCTCACCAGACTCCGGGGGACAGGTGCATGAGAACCAAACCATTCGACCAATCGGACTCCTAGGACCTCAGAGCCACAGTGGCCTGGCAACATCAAACTGGAAAACCAGGACCCCAATAGGGGCCAATGTCCATGCACCTCAGACATCTTTCCTGATCTGATATCTGCAATTTTTCAAAAGTTTCTGGGAACCCATATGTACAACACGAGCTTCACTGGTGCTCCCAGAATGTCTGTGTGAGAGACAAGGAAGCGGCGATCTGACGTTGGGAGTGGGGGCGGGCAGTGAGGACAGGGCTCTGGAGCTCCGTTTGCACAGCCAGCACGTGGCTGTCAGACCAGCAGACCTCGTTTGGAGAAGTTATCACAGAGTGAACGGTGATGACGATTGCGCAGATGTCTTCAAGCGATGTTTGCCTAGCAAACCCACTCTGTTTTAAATGTACGTCACAGATCAATACAAACAGCAACGTTCTCTGTTCCGTGCTTCCTGAGGATGCTTTTGCTCACATTGTGCGTTAGATTGAGAAACATGTCAGTTATTAACGTCCAAAAATATAATAATAATAAATATACATTTATCAAATATGCTGATAAGGATTTCTTTTGTTGTTTTTTTTAATCCTCACCCAAGGATATTTTTTCCATTGACTTTTAGAGTAGAAAGCAAGGAGAGAGAGAAACCCCGATGTGAGAGAGACACAACGATTGGTCACCTCCTGCACACGCCCTGATGGGGGCCAGGGATCAAACCCGAAATCCAGTTACGTGCCCTTGACCAGAATCGAACCTGAGACCCTTCAGTACACAGGTTAATGTTCTAACCACTGAGCCACACCCGCCTGATAGAGATTTTGAAGGAGGCTAAGATCTCCCAAAAAGCCAGATTTGCCTCCTTGTGAGTGACATCTAGGGCCACCAGAGGGTGCCTTCTATCTGTAGGGAACCAGGGGGAGATTTTCATTCATTTATGACGAAGGGAAGAGTATAAAGTGCAATGATTAGACGTTGTACTCCAGACTTGTATAGGCTGTGTGACCTTGGGCAAGTCACCTAACCTTGCTGAGCTTCCATTTGCTCACCTGTTCAATAGGGATGCTAATAACAGCTGCCTCCTTGGTTATGGAACAATGCCTGCCAAGCTCTTAGCATGGTGCCTGGCACATAGTAAGAGTTAAGCATTCAATAAAACATGTCTCACCAGGCTACCACCATCGCAGGGGTTACAGGCACTCCCGTTACCTGTACACCCGGGGTTTGTAGAGGAGATTCACTGTACAGCTAATGAAGCTTAAGCTTCACACCCCCTTCCCAGACCCCACGCTGAATCTTGCATTTGTACATCTGTATGCTTTTGCTTACATAGAGCCCCTCAAATACTACATACTTCAGGCTCCGTAACACCTGGATGGAATCCTATTCCAGCATTTGTTGTTTTCCTTTTCTATGTCAAGAAAGTCTAATTGGAAAGTCTAGTTGTATAATTCCACACTAAGGGACTTGCTTGGGTATTAGCTCTGGATCCCCTCGGTACCACCAAGTATCACCTCCTCACTCCCTAGGCCCACGGAGGGCCCCTTCCTCCAGGCAGCCCTCTCTGAACACCTGTCTCAGCTCCCCGGTCTCTGCTGGTGGGTGCTGGGTAACGCACCTCTAAGTTTCACCCTCTCCTTACTTTTACTTTTATGAACGTTTACTATCTCATTAAGGGATGGTGAAACAACCTAGTGCCCTCCCATGATGCCTCAGACGGACTGGGCACAGGTGAGGGACCCCACAGAATGCTGTGGTACATCTCCTGTCAGTCCCCATGGGAGTGATTTTCATCTGACACCCTTGACATCAGTCTGGATCTCTCTTGATCTTCAAGACTTTCTTTGAGAGTCTGGAAACAGCTCGGGCTCTGGGTTCTGACTGGCTAGGGACCGAAGCCCCACTCCGCCGCTTGCTGTGTGATTCTGAGCAGGTCACTTCATCTCTCTGAGGCTCACTTTTCTTCTCTGGAAAATGGGGTAAATAATCCTCATTGTGAGGGGCACTGGGAAGGTGAAGGGATTAAGAAGCACAAATTGGTAGTTCCAGAATAGTCATGGGGATGTCAAATACAGCATACATATAGTCAATAATATTGTAATAACTATGTATGGTCAGATGGGTACCACCAGATTTATCAGAGTGATCACTTCATAAGTTACATAAAAGTCTAATCGCTGGGTTGTACACCTGAAACTAATATAATACCGCATGTCAACTGTAATTGAAAAAAATTTTAAATATGTTAATAAAAGAAAGGATTGAATGAAGCACGCACAAAGCTTAGCGCTGCCCCTAGTCCGTGTTGTTACACTTGGCTGTCCCCATCATGCAAGGTGCCTGGATTAAGTCCCATAGGTGCGTTATTGGGCACTTACTGTATACCAGGCTTAGTTCTAAGAGGTTTACATATACAGTCATGCACCACTTAACGACGGGAATATGTTCCAAGAAATGTCTCTTCTGGCGACTTCATCATTGTGCAAACATCACAGAGGGCACTTCCACAGACCAAGGTGGCACAGCCCACTCACTGCACACCTAGGCTACGTGGTCTAGCCTAGTTCTCCGGGGCTACAAGCCTGTACAGCAGGTCACCACACAAACGACACGAGATTAGATCAAGCACACGGGACTATGATATAATCAAGGGACCGTAAACACGAGATGTATGAAGTTTCTGCTGGCGTAACACGCTTACTGTTTACATCAACCTTCTCTTTTTAATCCCAACCTGAGGATATGTTTCCTTATTGATTTTAGAGAGTCGGCGGGGGGGGGGGGGGGGGGGATGGAGAGACATTGATGTCAGAGAGAAACATTGACACTGAACCACCCGGCCAGGGTGCAAACTTATTATTATTATTTTTTAATCTTCACCTGAGGATATTTTTACATTAATCTTCAGATAGAGCTGGAGGGAGAGAGGAAGGAAAAGAGAGAGAGGGAGAGATAGAAACATCAATGTGAGAGAGACACATTGATTGGTTGCCACCCGCATGACCACAACCGGGGCCGGGGACAAACCACAACCGAGGTACGTGCCCTTGGCCGGAATCGAAGCTGGGACTCTGGTCCATGGGAGATGATGCTCTTAACCGCTGAGCCAAACCAGCCAGAGCGGCTCAGTGGTTGAGTGTTGACCCATGCACCAAGATGTTGTTGGTTCAATTCCCGGTCAGGGCATATGCCCAGGTTGTGGGCCCGATCCCCAGTGGGGGTCTTGCAGGAGGCAGTCAATCGATGTTCTCTCTCATCGATGTTTCCACCTCTCACTTCCTCGCTCTCTCTCTAATATCAATAAAAAAGAAAAATAAAAAAAAATAACAATCAAAAGTATAATCTAGTATGGGCCAAAAAGGGGCCACAGACTAAAGCTGACAAGCCTAGGGAGGCCTGCATGGAGGTTTACAGACTCAGAGACCTAACGTAACCACAGAGGACGAACTGAACATAAAAATTCCTAACTAAAAGTGAGTCACGGCAGGTAATCATGTCCTGGGCACGTAGCTTCCTTGACAAAGGTCACTGTTGACCTCAAGTGAGCCTGTCTATTGTCTTTCTGCATCTATGATAAGATGCCTTTGGAATGTCAGAATATCCAGACCCCTCAGGCACAATTTCTCACCAGAGCACAAGATCATGAGCCCCTCATGTTCTCTGGTTCTTCGAATACCATGTCCAAGTGCCGTGAATGTTCGTTGTTAACTGTCCCATACCCACCAGTGTAAAAGAAGCATGTGTCTCTCCATCTTTATCCAATCTCAGAGATGTCCCCGCTGTGCTGTCTCCCAACTCCCTAATCTACCACCAATAAAGTTCATGAACACCCCCTCATGTCGCCTCCTTTGAGTCTAATCTATCAAATAAACTGTAAAATTACCATTCTCTAGAGCATTTTCTCAGTCTGTTGAGATTCTGCTTCCCAGCAATTGTCATCGGTTTGGCTCAAATAAAGTCATAAAAATTATCTATGGAATACCACACAGCCGTAAAAAAGAAGGAAATCTTACCTTTTGCAACAGCATGGATGGACCTGGAGATTATTGTGCTAAGTGAAATAAGCTGGTCAGAGAAAGATAAATACCATATGATCGCACTTATATGTGGAATCCAGTGACTAAGATAAACTGACAAACAAAATAGAAACAGAAACATGGATGCACGGAACAGCCTGACAGCTATCACAGGGGAGGGAGCTGGGGAAACTGGATCAAAGAGGGTGAAGGCATTAGCCAAAAAACATATATACACATACACAGTCAACAGTGTGGTAATAGCGGGAGGAAAAGAAGGGTGGGGATGAGGTGGAGGGGGGAATGGGGACGGAGAGAGACTTTGCTTGGGGTGATCAGGGCATGATGCAGTGTGCAGATGATGTTTTGAGTTGCACACTTGAAACCTGTATGGCTTTGTGAACCCAGGTCACCCCAATAAATTCAACTTAAAAAGTTCTTTACCGGTGTGGATGTTTCTTATATTGACAATAGTAAATGAATAAACCAGTAGCATAGTGGTTTATTATCAAGTATTACAAACTGTGCCCAGCCGGTGTGGCTCAGTGGTTGAGCGTCGACCCATGCACCAAGGGGTCGTCAGTTAGATTCCTGGTCAGGGCACATGCCCAGATTGTGGGCCAGATCCCCAGTGGGGGGCATGCAGGAGGTGGCCAATTGATGTTCTCTTTCATCGATGTTTCTATCTCTCGCCCTCTCTTTTCCTCTCTCTCTAAAATCAATAAAAAAATTATATATATAAAAAAAAGTATTACGTACTGTCCATGATTGCATGAGCTGTACTTTTATATGACTGGCATCACCACAAACACATGAGGATGGGTACAGGTTTACCGGGGGCGATCACTTCATAAGTTATATAAATGTCTAATCACTGGGCTATACACCTGAAAGTAATACAGCATTGTAAGTCAACTGTAATTAAAAAATAAAAATATTTTAATAAAAGAAAGGATTATCCCTGGCCAGTTTGACTCAGCAGTTGGAGCATCGGCCTGCTGACCAGAGAGTCCCGGGTTCGGTTCCCACTAAGGGAACATACCAAAAAAAAAAAAAAAAGAAGAAAGGATTAAATGAGACGAAATATATAAGGCAAAGCTTAGGGCTGCACCTTGCTCCTAGTAAGTGTTTTCTAAACTGGCTTGTGTTTTGTGACCGCAGGATGGCTACATGTCACTTAGGCAATAGAAAATGTTCTGCCCACTGCAATCTTACAGGACCATCATCGTAAATGCTACCCAAACATCCTCATGCTCACCGGGCACATGACTGTACTGCCTCATCTAATATACACTACGACCCTATGGATTGGCACTACCATTTCCCAGAGAGGTAAGTGACTTGCCCCAGGTCACACCGCTTGGCATTAAGTGTTCGCTGTGAATACCAAGTGAAGTGTGCAACAGCCTGTAGTTAGAGCTCAATAAGGAGGAATCACCCCCGTGGAAGGGAGAAGACGCAGAAAGCTGGGTGGCCTCGGGCTCCGAGCTGCAGCTGGGAAAGGGGGGAAGGAGTTAGGGGCGTTCGCAGCAGCAGATAAAGAGGAGGCGGCAGAGGGGGTCTGGTGAAATCTGTCCCGACCAGGACCTCAGCGGTCCCCAGTCTCAGGCTTAGGCGGAGAGGGTCCTGCCTGCGACGCTGCCCGGGGGGCGGGACTGGAGCTCACAGGCCGAGGAGGCGTTACCTTGGGCGGCAGGGCGAAGACCACCGGCAGCAGCGCCAGCGGCGTGAGCAGCAGCACCAGCAGCCGCCGGCTGCTCCACAGCTTCTTGGCCAAGGCCGCCAGCGCCGCCATCCGTGCGATCGCGGGGGCAGAGGCCAGCCCGGGACTGCGGGCTCCGGCCCACGCGCCCACTTAAAGCCGGGGGAGGGGCCGGGGAGGGACTGCGCGTGGGGCCCGCCCTCTCCCTACACCTCTGGGAGAAACAGGGTGGTGCCTGCCCCGGGACTGGGTGAAAGAGGCCGGGAAGAGTCAGGGCAAGTTGGGCACAATAACTAACGAAGTGGACTCCGGTCTGAAGGCGGCTTGTCCTCTGGATGAAGCCTGGTTTCCCAGTTAGGTGATGCGGGCCAACTGGCCTAATCTGCCCTGGCACTGTTTGGACACCTGTGAATTGTGCGGTAATGACAGCGTGAGGGCTAAAGCACTTACTAGTAGGACCAGGGTTCCAATTCTGCTCTGCCTCACGCTAGCTGTGTGGGCTGGAGCATCGGTCTCTGAGCCTCAGTTTACCCCTCTAGATAGGGATGCTAATAAGAGTCACTACTAGACAAGAGGTCTGTGGGGAAGTTTAAATGAGATAATGTACTTCATGGTCTCAGCACAGTGCCTGGCACACAGCAATATTTCCCTCGGTGGGAAATATTGTTACCGCCGCTGCTGTCAACATTGTTTTGATTTTCTCCCAGGGTGGGGCGTCATCTGTAGGTCGGAGCCTAGAGGAGTCCTTTCCTTCCTCTTGGATAAAATTTGCACAGGAGTGCAACTGCTGGGTTGTATGGTAGTTGAATCCTTAGTTTTTTAAGACACTGCCAAACTGTTTTCCAGAGTGTGTGTACCATTGTACATTTCTGTTGGTGATCCAGTTTCTCCACTTTCTTGCCAGCATTTGGTGGTGTTTTGGGGGTTTTTTAAAAATATTTTTTCTTTATTGATTTTACAGAGAGAAAGGAAGGGAGAGGGAGAGAGAGATAGAAACATCAATGAGAGGGAATATCGATAGGCTGCCTCCTACACGCCCCACACTGGGGATCGGGCCCACAACCTGGGCATGTGCCCTGACCGGGAATTGAACCAGGGACCTCTTGTTGCATGGGTCACCACTCAACCAGTGAGCCACACCAGCCCGGCTGTCACTAATATATTTTAGCCATTCTGATAGAAGTGTAGAGATATTGCATTGTGGTTTTAATTTGCATTTTTCTAATGGCTGATGATGATTAACATCTTTCTGTGACTCTATTTGCCATCTGCATGACCTCTTTGGTGAATTATCTCTTCCTGTTGTTTACCCAATTTCTAACTGGACTGTTTGTTTTCTGCTGGTGCATTTTGAGAATACTCTATATATTCTAGACAGTATTCCTTTGCCAGATAATGTTGTTTGCCAGATAATTTCCCCCCAGTCTCTTCATCCTCTTAACAGCCTTTCACAGAGCAAATATTTGTCATTTTGGTGCAATCAAATTTATCAAAAAAATTTATATCATGTTTTTGGTGTCAAACTCTGCATAGCCCTGGATGCTGAAGATTTTTCTCACATTTTTTTCTAGGCATGTGATAATTTATAATTTTGTTTATATTTAAGTTCATATCTTAGTTGTTACATAAGGTGTGAGACTTAGGTTTTTCTTTTTTCTTCTTTTTCTTTTTCCCTATCATTGACCAATTGCTGCAGCAACATTTGTTCAAAGTTTTATTTACTCCATTGAACTGCTTTTGTACCTTTGTCAAAAACCAATCAGGCATATGGACTAGATCTATTTCTGGATTTTTTAATTCTGTTCCATTGATCTAATTGACTCTTTCCCAGTCCCATGCAGTCTTGATGACTGTAAGTATATAAGAAGTCTTTAAATTGGGGAGACTGATTCCTCTCATTTTATTCTTTTAAAAAAAAATTATTGTAGCGATTGTAGTTCCTTTGAATTTTCATGTAAATCTTTAAACTTATTTATATCTACAAAAATTCTTGCTGGGATTTTGGTAGGAATTACATTAAACTTCTATATCAATATAGAGAGAATTTACATCTTTACTATGTTGACTTGTCTAATCCATGAGCACGGTATGTCTCTCAATTTATTTAGATCTTTGATTTCTTTGATCAGCATTTTGCAGTTTTAGCCTAAAATTCCTGTACATATTTTGCTGGATTTACATGTGTTATATTTTTTTGAGCAATGTAAATGGTATTCTATTTTTTTGCAGGGTGCATATGTTCACTGCTAGTACGCAGAAATAAAATTGAATTTTGTATGTTTATCTTGCATCTTGTAATCTTGCTCAATTTATCTGTTAGTTCTAGGAGTTTTTTTTGGGGGGTCAAATCCTTGGGACTTTCTACATACACAGTCATGTTGTCTACCATAAAGACAGTTTAATTTCTTCCTTTCCTGATCTGTATGCCCTTTATTTACTTCCCTTGTCTTATTGCACTTGCTAGAACTTCAAGCACTATGGTTGAATAAGATAGTGAGAATGGACATCTTTGTATGGTTCACAATCTTAGAAAGAAAGTATTCAGTCTTTCACCATTAAATATAATGTTAGCCATGTTTTGTAAATGCTCTTTATGATGATTATCCTAGTGAATATGCTTTTCATTTGAAAGACCCCTTGGGCTGAGATGATAGTGATTGAAACCAGAGTGGTAGTGGCAGACGTGGTAAGGAATGATTCAATTCTTGACATATTTGGCAGTAGAGCTGATAGGTCTTACTGATAGTCTAATAAGGCTAGGAGAGGAAGAAGCTGTTGTTGGGACTTAATGAGATGGTGGAATATTTCTCATGGTGTGGGAAGCATACTAGTGAAGAAGATAGATTATGTTGTACTACACAGCATTTATTTTATTTATTATTTATTTATTTAAATTTTTTTTATCCTCACCCAAGAACATTCTTGCATTTATCTTCAGATAGAGCAGGAGCAAGAGAGGGAGGAAGAGAGAGAGAGAAACATCGATGTGAGAGAGACACATCGAGTGGCTGCCACCTGCACAACCCCAACCGGGACCAGGGACAAACTACAGCTGAGGTACATGCCCTTAGCGGGAACCAAACCCGGGACTCTCTGGTCCGCTGGCTGATGCTCTAACTGCTGAGCTCTAACCCTCTGGCCAGGGCAACACAACTTTTAAGTAATAACATTGAATTCTACAGAGTGAAAATTATTCCTTGTGTTAATTTTCTTTAACTCTTCATTACACCATGGAGAGAGTCTCAGCTGAAGGGTAGTATCCCTCAGTACTTGGTCAACTCTCTTCATAACAGCCAGTGAAGGCTTTAGAGCCAGACACTTTGGACAACATTGGACAGTAATGATTGATTTGGTTTTTTTTTTAATCCTCACCTGAGGATATTTTTCCATTGATTTTTTTTCAGATAGAGTGGGAGGGAGGGAGAGACACAGAGAAACACTGATGTGAGAAGAACATATGGATTGGTTGCCTCCCACATGACCCTGATTGGACCAGGGAGCAAACCCACAACCGAGGTACATGCCCTTGACCAGGAATCAAACCCGAGACTCTTTGTTCTATGGGCCGTGGCTCTAACTGTTGAGCCAAAGTGGCCAGGGTGATTGATTTTTATTTTATGTATTCTTACAATTACTTTTGATTTAGAGCAGCAAGTGGTTTTTGTATTTTATTAAAGCCCTTGATTTATAAAAAAGAATCCTCTTTTTTTTTTTTTTTTTTAAATCCTCACCCGAGGATATTTTTGCATTTATCTTCAGATAGAGTGGGAAGGGGAAGAAAGGAGAGAAACACATTGATTGGTGAGAGAGACACATTAATTGGTTGCCTCCCGCAAGAGGACCAAACTGCAACTGAGGTACATACCCTTGCCCAGAGTCAAACCCAAGACTCTTTGGTCTGCTGGCCGACACTCTAACAGCTGAGCCAAACTGGCCAGGGCAAGAATCATCATTTTAAGATAAACCTATTTAAGTTTACAATGTGAAGCAACTCCAAGAAAAACATTAAATAACTCATAATGCAAGGAGTGCACGTTCATAGCAAAATTCCAGAAATTAGAAGCAAAGATCTGGAAGCTGAGAAGCTGAGAGGTGGCCAGAGAAAGACCCAGAAAGGGGTACACTGCTCACTTCCTAGCTGGGTCATGCTTCCGTGATTCCAGGAACCCCTAGGGCAAGTTATTTCCCAATGGACCCTGCAGGCAGTGATGAAACTTTCTCCCATGTCCTTTCAGTCTGGGGACCTGACCTTGATCCAGCCCAATAAGCGGTACCATCAAAGGTTTTACTCAGGTTGTCAGACAACATTGGATGAGGGAGAGGCCCTGCAGGAAGTACTTTGGACATTCGAGGCCTGGGAGTGGGAGGATGGGGTACTCCAAACTGGAAAACGATTCCTGGGGGTTTGGACCGGCTGACATCATAGAAACTCGGGTCCAGTCCCTGAGTGGAGACGGTTGGGACCAGGCTATATTGCAACCTGGGCCTCTGGACTGGCTCTCTTGTTCTGGAATCAGCTCAGAGACTAAGACTACAATATTGAGCATTCGAGCAGAGGTTTCCATCTGGTGGCTCAAAAGTAGCAATATTGTTCTTAACAGCAGAGCACACTCTGCACTATGTATCAGGCGCTGTTTCCAGCTCTTCACATGTATGATCTCATTAACCCTTCCAATAATCACCCCGCGTTACACAAAGCCACACTGGAGCTCTGGCCATACCACTTGCTCGTTGTGCAGCCTGAGGCAAGAGGTTTAATTCCAGGGGGCCCCAGTTTCCGATCTGAAGTGGGAATGAGGCTAGAATGTCACTAACAGACACAGTGGGAGAGTTCACAGGCAATGAGGTAGCACAGTAACGGGGGCAACAACTATTATTCTGCCTGTGACCGATTTTCCCTTCCCAGGATGGCACCCGTGTATGTCCTCCACCCCTGTGCTCCTCACAGTGTGGCTAACACTCTTCCCACTGGGTGTGTGGGGAGGGGTGGTCTCTGTCTGCACCTTTTGAAAGGGGGGTGGGGCTTGTGACGAGCCAACTAATAGAACATAGCAGATGGATGCTGGAGATCCTAGGCTCAGCTATAAAAAGGGTACAACTTCTGCCTGGTTCCATCACCCTTGGGACTCTTGCCCCTGAAACAACCATATTTGATATTCAACCAAACCAGGAAAAACAAAACCTCACACAGAGAGAAACCAAGCCTCCTGGCAAGCAGCCAGCAACAATGAACTGCTGTGTGAGTGAATCAGCCTTCAGCTGGTTCCAGCCCCCACTCCACCGCTGCCCAGCTGAGGCCCAGATGTAGTGATTCAGAGATAAGACATCCCGGGGCTGCCCTGTCCAAATTTCTGACCCACATAATCTCTGAACATAGTAAGTAGTTGTTTTGTGTCATTAAGTTCCGACTCCATTTGTTCCACGGAAATCATTAACTGTTCCTTTGCTCACCTGGAGAAGAGCTCAGAGAAAGGAGAGTCCACGGGACATAAGTCCTCCAGCCGGACGGCTTAGAACTCTGCAGGAGGAAAGGAAGCCCCCAGGCTGGACCACTACCTCGCTTCCTTTGTTTCTTCCCCTTTTCCACCGGAAAGGAAGCAGAATGTGGGAGGGACTTCTTAAAGAACTTCCACTTATTGGACAGATGAGGAAACTGAGGCTCAGAGAGACTCGGACATTTGTCCACGGTCAGACAGCTAGTGTATGGCAGGGCTGGAATTCCCATGATACACACTGCTACTCCCCTACACCCCCCTTTTAAAAAAACATTTTTTTTAATCCTCACCCGAGGATATTTTTACATTTATCTTCAGACAGAGTGGGAGGGAGAGAGAGAGAAACATCAGTGAGAGAGACGCATCGATTGCTTGCCACCCACATGACCCCAACCGGGGCCAGAGACAAACTGCAACCGAGGTACATGCCCTTGGCTGGAATCGAACCTGGGACTCTTTGGTCCACAGGCCAACGCTCTAACCGCTGAGCCAAACTGGCCAGGGCCCATGGCCCATTTTTTTTTTTTTTATCCTCACCCAAGGACATATTTTTCCATTTTTTGTTCAGATAGAGTGGGAGGGAGAGAGAGGAAGAGAGAGAGAGAGAAACATCGATGCGAAAGGGACACATCGAGTGGCTGCCACCTGCGCAACCAACCAGGGCCGGGGACAAACTGCAACTGAGGTACGTGCCCTTAGCGGGAACCGAACCCGGGTCTCTCTGGACCGCAGGCTGACGCTCTAACTGCTGAGCCAAACCGGCCAGGGCCCATGGCCCATTTTTAATAAGCAAATACAATATATTTAAACTATGCATGATTGTAGTCATTAACCTAGTTATTAAGGACTTTCTGTGTGTCAAGCACTGTGCTGGGCACTTACATACATGATCAGGTCCTGCCCAGTTCTTCAACTCCATGTCCTGACTGCCGTCCTCTCAATGACCGTGTGCCCTTCTTTCTGCTTTTTGAAGATGCCCAGTTCTTTGAACTGACTGCTCCCTCTGCCTTCCCTGCCTTCCTATCATAGTGGCCGATTCCTTCCCACTCAGATCTCAACTCAAATGTCACCTCCCTGATCACCTGATGCAACGTCGTAGCCTTCCTCAATGCTACATCACTTGTTCTGCATAAAATCCCTGACTTATTTCCTTCACAACATGATTTGTTATGTGCAGTTATTCTCACTGGATTAAACCCAGAAGAACAAGGAGTCCCAGTTGTTTGTGGCCACATTCCCTGTGCCTGGAACAGAACCTGGAATGTAGTAGAGGTTCAAGAAATATTGAGTAATTGAACTTGTTTAAATCATTGTATTTTGTTATTATGAACATCCATCAAAATTCTAAAAATCATTCATACAACAAATATTAATTAAGCACCTACCAAGTGCCAGGCATTGTTTTGGGTGTTGGCCTATAGCAGTGATCAAATAAGAGTTCATTTTAGTAGCGTTGTCAGATGACAGTGAAACATGTGGCATACCACCTGGTGCTTAGTGCTCTAAAGAAAATAAAGCAGAGAGAGGGGAGTGAGCTTGAGGGGGAGTATCAGCACCACATTTCCCCACCCCTTCCCAGAAGAGACTCTCGGTGTCCCCACTGTCCTCCCCGAGCCCTGTACCACTGCCAGCAACTTCCCATGTGACACTTTGGTAGAGACCTCTGCAGCTCCAAGAGCAGTATTGCCTTCGAAGCAAGTCCTTGCACATGGGCCTCAGGCCAGCGTTGGGAGAAGTCCACCCTCGAGGTGCCCTGGGGGTGGTCAGGCAGCTTGGCCTCGCAGGGTCTTTCGTCACTCTGCGGAACGGGGCAGGCCCCAGACTCCCTGGCCTGGAGCTGCAACTGACTCTGGGTTCTGGGCCATCCTCTTCCCCCCTCTGTTCTGGGCACAGAACGAAGGTTTACAAATACGAGGAGGCCTTTGATCAGAACCAAACCCCCAGGGTTCTGACTGTTTTTTTGTTCCAAGCCACAGTCTGTTTTGAACTCCAGCTGGGAAGACTGAGGGTAAGAGATTATGTGTGTGTGTGCGTGTGTGCGTGTGTGTGTGTGTGTGTGTGTGTGTGTTTAGTGGGGGGAGGAAGGCCCACGTGCCTCCTTGATTTCCTTCCCAATAACCAGGTTGGGCTTGTACGAGAGGATTCGTTTCGATCCAGTAAATGTTTACGGAGCACCCACTTCTCTCCAGGCACCATGGTGGAAATGAGGGCGGGAGCAGTGGACCCCCGGCGCAGGCAGGAAGCAACAGGGCACATACATAGACGGTGCTCGGGACCAGGGGGAGATGAGGCTGGGGAGGCAGATGGGGAGGGCTGGGGTGGGGGTGCTACCTGTCACACAGGGCGCTCGTGGATGACAACGCAGGGTTTGGCAGAGCCCTGAGGGAAGTGAGGGAGGCGGCCCCATGAAGATCTGGGGGGAACAGTGTTGCAAGCAAAGGGAACAGCAAGGAAAAGCCCTGGGACGGGAGCATGACGGCCGGAAGAACGGTGTGGGGGACCCATAATGACAAGCAGGGTCAGAAAGGAGAGGGTGGAGCTACCGGTCTTGAGGGAGGCGGGGACCGGAGTGTTTTGAGCAGAGCTGACAGGATCTGAATGGAGACAGAACAGCACGGCCCTGCTGCGGGGGACGCGGCAGGAGCGGGGCGTCCAGCGGGGAGATGGCCGCGATGGTCAGGCAGATCACGGGGCCTCGGCCAGAGGGGTGGCGGCCAAGGGGCATATAGTGGCAGGTTCTAATCCTGTCTTCATAAACGTTTCATTGAAATGTAACAGACGTACAGAGAAGTACACATATCATAAGTGTGTGGGCAGCTTTACAGCCAAATCCACCCACGTGCTAAGAACTGAGCTCGAGAACTCGAACTGACCCCTTCTCCCAGGTGCCGCCTCGTGCCTGCGGAAGCCACCCTCCTGCCTCCGGGACATATTCGAAAGTGAAGCTAACAGGACTTGCTTTGTAAGGGTTGGGTGGGAGTGTGGGTCAAGAGGGGGGAGTCAGGAGGGGGCCAGGTTTGGCCTAAAGCACTGGATTCGCAGAGCTGTTGTTTCCTTGATGGGAAGGCTGGGTGTAGAGACCAAGGAAGGGGTGGAGCTGTTTTTAAACATGTTGGGTTTGAGATGCCTGTGCGACCCCTGGAGAAAACATAGACCCTCTTCTTTGGGAGTTGCAAATTCAAATGCCTACAGGGACCTGTAGCATGAGAGTGAAGGGGTCTGGGAGCAAGAACTATTTCACTGTCCTCTTAACTCTACCAGGAGAACAGTAGGACAGAGTTGATGATAAATGGTGACTGGCAGCTGGCCTCAGAGTCAAGGGGCAATAGGGAAGGGTGAGGATTAGGGTGAGTTGCAAGCACAAACTTCCCTCTAAAAGGAGAGGTGCTGGAATGGTGTCTAGTGTGGCCAGATCTCCTGACAGTGTGTCCAGAGATGTCAGATGTCTGGATTTTTATATAAAATATAAACATTGTGCCCTGGCTGGTTTGGCAGCAGTTGGAGTGTTGGCCTGCAGACCAAAGAGTTGCGGGTTTCATTCCGGTCAAGGGCACGTACCTCGGTTGCGGTTCGTCCCCGGCCCTGGTCAGGGTCGTGCAGGAGGCAACCAGTCGATGTGTCCCTCTCACATCTGTCTCTCCCTCCCTCCCATTCTATCTGAAGATAAACAGAAACATATCCTCAGGTGAGGATTTTAAAAAAAAATTGTTGAACACTGGCAACACAAAACCAAACACTGTATGGACCCAACAAGAAGGTCTGTGGGTATGGCCATCTGTCTGATCGAGATCAAACCCTTCATTTTACAGATGGGAAACCAAAGCTCAGAGAAGTCGCGGATGTTTCCCAAACTCAAAGAGGAAGTTGGTGGCAGAGATCGGCCAGGCCGTAGATAGGCGGAATCTCAGTCCAGCGGTCTTGCTCGGGGTTTCTGGGGAGAAGGTGCCAGAGTCCGCTTGTCACTCACTTGGATCTAAACAGAGGCCCTGCTGCCCAATATGCCCCAACCTGACCCGGAAGGGCACAGATGCCCGGGAACAAATATGGCTTTGGGGGGCTGGAATCTGTATCTCTTTTGATTAGGAACTTTTTTGGCTTAACATGATAGAAAACCTGGTTAAAGCAGCATCCGCTTTAACGATGTTTGCTAATGCGCGCAGGAGGTCAAGGAAAAGGTTTGCGGTCTGACGTCACTAAGGAGAGAGTCACGCTCTGCCCGCCTCTCTGCTCCATGGTCCTCTTCTCATTGACTCTACCTTCAGGAGTGGCCTCTGGTCTCAAGATGAACCGCCAATGGTCACCATTGCATTCAAAGGCAGGAACTGTTAATGGGCACATGTTGGAGAGAATTCTCACACCCCTTTCACTTTCTCCAAAAAGCAAAATCTTCCCCAGAAGCAACTATGTAGATTCCCTCTTGTGCCTTTTTTTTTTTTCTTCTTTTTTGGTATGTGCCCCTAGCAGGAACCGAACCCAGGACTCTCTGGTCCGCAGGCCGACGCTCCACCCACTGAGCCAGACCGGCCAGGGCCCTTTTGTGTCTTATTGGCCAGATAAAGGTCACATACCCACCCCTCTATCAGGACCAATCTGAGATTCCCTGAAATAAAGCCATTTCCACTAAGAAATACTGAACAAGTGAAGGCTCTGTCCAAAATGAATAGTGGGGTGTGGGGGGCTTTGAACAGGCAGCAGAATGTCTGGCACAATTGCTACTGTTTACAGGATGACGACTCGGGGCACGTGCTCAGCACCCCCGAGCCCAGCCTCTTCTTCTGTAAAATGGGTATAGTAAGTAACCGTTGTTCCTGCCCTCCCAGCGTCCATGTCCGGTCTTCTCACGCAACACCTCGATTCTCCTCAGGGCTGTGCCGCTCAGAACCGCAGCCCCAGCGACGCCTGGGGACCTGTTAGAAATGCACTCTCCATGCGGCCCTTGGATCCAGGATACACGGGGCTGGTGCCTGGCTATGTGCAAAGTACCCTTGTGTACCCTTGGCTTATCAGTGGAGCATATAATGCCATATTAAAATTGCTGTTTCTTGACCTCTAAAGATAGCAGCAATATAAGTGATATAATAACTACAACCCTAGCTAGTTGTTGGCGTGTGCCGGGCACTGTGGCAGCAGCCCATGCGCCTGTTTCATTGATGCTGGCGGCGGGCGCGGAAGGAGGGGCCGATAGCCGCAGATGCAGGAGCAGGCAGCTTCCAGCTACGGCCCTTTCAGGGACCAAGTCACAGGCAGAGAGTGGCCTCATAGCCAAGCTCTTGCCCTCCCAGGGGTGGCCCACCAGTGACTGGGTGATGTGGGATTGGGAAGGCCCGGCCATCGCCCTCCAACTTGGCCGTTGTAGCTGCGAAGCTCCCCGTGGGGACAGCTGAGGCCGAGGTTGGGTCTGCCGCTCCGCCCCGCTCCTCCCTCTGCCCTCCCCGCCTCCTTCCCTTCCCTTCTGCGGAGGCTGACCCCATGGGCGCACCTTAGTAAACCTCCTATATGTTCACCTGTTCTCAGTCTGTCCCTGGGGATTCTGACCAGTGACAGTGCCCACGGCAGCTCCAGGAGGCAGGTAGGTTTGTGAGTCCCTTTGCAGATGAGGACACCGAGGCTCAGGAGGTGCAGTGAGGGGTCCCAGTGTGGTAGGCTGTTAGACAGACATGAACAGGGCAAGGGCAATGGGCCAGGTACAGGGTCACCAAGGCAGGAAGCCCTGGGTGCTTAGCAAAGGACAATTGTGGCATGGGACCTCGTCCCCAGGTGACCTTTCCTCCCCCAGGAAATCGCTGGTCATGGGGTTTGGACCCCCTGAACTCTCCTCCCTGGGGATAACGTCTAGGCCTCATTTGTATTTCAGCTCCAGGCCCAGAAAAACAGCAAAATCAGACAAGTGACCCCTTGGCTGACCTCAGGACAAGATGCATTGGATAATGACCCCTGCCCTGGCGCCGACCAATCAATCAGTGGAGACCTAGACCCCAAAGGACACCCCTGGAAAGCTGCTGAATATTCTACTGAGATCTTCCTGGGACCTCCCCTAAAATCTCCATCCTAAAACCCTTAGGATGGCGGATGGCGGGCCCAGCGGCTCTCCCTCCCTGGAGCAGCCTGCACCTCCCCCTTTCCCTGCCCCCTCCCCTGAGGCATGTTATGGGGACCTTCCTCGCTTGGAGGCTCCGAGGGCCCTTCCTTTACCTCTATAACTTATTTCTGAAGCCCTTTTTTAAATCCTCACCTGAGGATACTTTTTTTCCATTTATCTTCAAATAGAATGGCGGGGGTGGGGGGACATCAACGGAAGAGATACATCGACTGGTTGCTTCCCGCATGACCCTGACCAGGGCTGGGGACATAACAGCAACCGAGGCACGTGCCCTTGCCTGGAATTGAACCCGAGACTCTTTGGTTTGCGGGCCAATGTTCCAACTGCTGAGCCAAACTGGCCAGGGCCTAAGCCCATTTTTCTACAAATGACTTCTTCTACTTCTGCGATGTTCCAAATACATGTTCTCTTGTAGTTGAGTCTTGGCTCTGAATTCTTTCCTAGCCAGCACCCAAGTACCGAGGTTGCTGAACCAGGTCCGGTCTGACCCCGCCGGGCCGGTCTTCCACGCGGTGTCGTTCCCGCCTCTCCCAACGCCAAGCCGTGCCGCTGACAGCAAGGAGCCATGGCATGGGAGGCCATCAAACTTCTCAGCACAGAGGGGGCATAATCTGGTTCCCAAAGGGTGCCTCTGGCTGCTGAGTAAGAATGGAGGGGGCTGGGGCAGAAGCAGGGGGAGCAGTGGGGAAACGACTGATGGCTGCAATTTGGGGAGACTCGGGGAGGCTCCTGGTGGTGGCTGGATTTTCTTATGACTGTGGCTCCTTCCGAGCCAGCCAGCCAAGGTCTCAGCAAATACCCGACGAATGCATGAGCAGAGGTGTGAGCATGGGGGACAAATTAAGAAAGGAGGGAAGCAGGCACCCCACATCTGTCTGGCTCACCACATCCTGAGTGATTGGCATGGAGCCCACCACATGGATGCTCAGCTAAAGTGCTGAGTGAATAGATGAACAAGTTCAAGAGAGGAGATGGGAAGAAAAGAGGGAAGAGGAGGAGGGAGAGGGAGGAGAGGAAGAGAGGAGGGAAGGAGGAAGAGGGAGGGGAGAAGGAAATGGAGGAGGAGCTGGAGTGGGAGGGAAGATTCTCTTTTACATCT
This sequence comes from Molossus molossus, assembly GCF_014108415.1. Lineage (NCBI taxonomy): Eukaryota > Metazoa > Chordata > Mammalia > Chiroptera > Molossidae > Molossus > Molossus molossus. The sequence continues at coordinate 11,067,111 of NW_023425399.1, read as the reverse complement.
TTGCAGGGGAATGACAGTGACTTGCGACCTCTGGTGGCGAAACAGAGCCACTCGTCTGGGCGCAGGACAGGGGAACTGGGTTCTTTGGAGTTGCAGCGCCAGTACAGTCCCAGAGAGGAAATTCCCAGTTCCAAAGGGGTTTGGGGCAGACCTTATAAGAACATGGGTTCTGGCAGTCAGGGACTGGGACCAGGCGGACGAGGCTCTTACTAGGGTACAAACTTAAGGGAGCACCTAAAAACTCGCTAATCAAGACAAACGCTTTAGCCCTGGCCGGTTTGGCTCAGCGGTTGGAGCGTCGACCTGCGGTACAGAGAGACCCGGGTTCGGTTCCCGCTAAGGGCGCGTACCTCGGTTGCAGTTTGTCCCCGGCCCTGGTTGGTCGTGCGGGTGGCAGCCACTCGATGTGTCCCTTCACATCGATGTTTCTCTCTCTCCCTCCTGCTCTATCTGAACAAAAAATGTCCTCGGGTGAGGATAAAAAAAAAAAAAGACAAACGCTTTAATGTAATATTTTAAAATATCAAATTGGCAAACCAACCCACGTGCCTGCTGCCTGTTTCTGTAAGTAACATTTTTTTAAAGCAGCATCAGGATTAGGGTTTGCTTTCTTAGTTACAGCAGAGCTCATACGCCACATGCTCCATTCATGGAGGTGTTTCCCAAACCTTCGGCGAGCACACGGTGCGAGTGTGGTCAGCTCACCTAATTGAACAAGAGCACACCTGCACAGGGCACTCACTACGCCAGGTTGGGTCAGTCCATTCTGTGGTCCATGGACTGTCCAAGAAGCTCTTTTAAATAGTCCAGCTGTGGGCCATGTCCTTTTCAGTGATGGACACATCTCAGGGTCCCATCACATTTCCCCAACTGTACCACTCACTAGTTGGGTGACCTCGGGCAAGAGTTAATGTCTGTGCCTCAGTTGCCTCCTCTGTGAAATGGGTTAATGCATGCAACGAACTTAAAACTTCTCAACTGTTGCTATTGCTAAAAACATGGGTTTGAATCCCAGCTGTGCCACATGCTATTTTGCATTGCTGTTTCCTCATCTATAAAGTGGGGGTTAACTCCTGTCTGGGGGGGGTTCCGGTGGGAACTCACACAGAGCTGCTAGTGCCACTGGCTCATCCCTACCAAGCACCAGCTGGGCTGACCCCACGTGGACTCTGAGGGATCTGGAATGCAGAGGACACCTCAGGCTAGTGAGCCACAGACCTAGGGAAGGAATCCACTGCCCCAGGAGGAATGTTTGTTAACCCCTTACTTCCCATCACAGGCCACAGGCCGTGTACACAGAGAAGACAATGTTCCTGGGAACAGTTATGACGTTTGTCCAGTCTGCAGTAACCCCCTCCTTCTCAATGCCTGCGGGGGAGTTCACTGTCGCGTCCCCACTGCTGCTGGCCACCACGTCACTCACACCAGCGGCTGTCAAAGGGCTCACAGCTCGCTCACCTCACCTCCTCCCAGGCTACCAGCATCACTGGCCCAGCCAGTGCGGTCTTACTGGTTTCTTGCTTCCACATTTGCCTCTTCTGGTCCCTTTTCTACCAGTGTAATCCTTTCAGAAACTGTCTCCCCGTTTAGAACCCTGAGACCCCTTCAGAATAAAACCCAACCTTGTCACAGGCCCTTACCCACCTCTCTGATCTCATTCCTGTTCCTCCTCCCAGTTCCCTGCAAACCAGCCCCACTGGCCTTGCTGTCCCTCGAGGATGTTCCTCCTTCACCAGCGCTGTACATGATGGCCCCTCCTCGGGAACATACTGCCCGTCTCGTCTTCCTGCACATCGTAGCTCCTGTCCCTTCATCGGAGGCTCTCCCGGCCCCCTTCCCTCCTCCCCTCAAGGTCACACAGGACCTCAGCGCCCTTGACAGCACGCATGGCTGTCTGAACTACCGTGGGTACTTACCTTATGCTTTCCGGGCCAGTAAGGACAGCTTTGTCTCCTTGGGTATCTCCAGTACCGGGCACAGTGAGTGCTGGGTATCTGTTAACACCTGCACGCATGGGTCAACCAGTCACTCCCCACGAGGGACACGAGCCTTCATCAGCCTTACAGTACACACGAGGACACTGGGGACGAGCCCTCTGTCTCGTTGTGAACACTCCTGTAGCCCTTGGAGGTGTCTGAAATGTCATATTCTGCCAATCCACATCATAAGATAAAGGCCCGTCGCAGCCAGCATTTCATTTCTTAAAGGGACAGCGGAAAGAATATGGGCTTTGGAGGCAAGTAGAAGTACCGTACCCTTGCTACCTGTGACCTCCTGGACAAGCTCCCCCGCCTGAGCCCACAGTCCGTCTATAAAGTGGGGCGATACCTGATGCAGAGTTGTTTTAGATCCTGGCACAATGCCCGATGCGCAGTGACCAGGTGATGTATTAGTTCTGCTAGTCACTACCGCCCAGGAAAGGATGTTTTCTTTCATTCCTGGGCACCTGCCACCTGCAGGGTGCTAACTGTGGAAAGGACACAGACATGGCCTCGGTCCCACCCAAATGTTCCCTCCATGAGAGCTAGTGCCACGTCCATCTCGCCCATCGTTGCACCCAGTACCCACTGCAGTGCCAGGCACACGAAGGCGCTCGACACTGTCCCTCGCTGGCTGGAACGCACGAGGAGGAAGGGATTTCACTACAGCTTCCACACTCGTCTGCGCATGAAACTGAGGCTGGCAAGCTGAGTGTGAGCGGTAAGTGGCACGGTGCACCCCAACTCTGCTTTCCTCTGCCTCCCCTTCACCTGGGCTTCTCCAAAGCCTCGGCCCTTCCCCAGGCACATCGCCGCTTCTGCTCTACCCACTTCCTGTCTGGGGGACGAACGAATTTACTTTTCACCTACATACACTAAAAGGAACTTTATCAATCACTTGTCTTAACAAGAAGATAACCATAAAATTACAGAGCAACAAATACAGACACAATGTTGTATAAAAGCTTTTTAAAGAGAAGTTAGAGTTAAGCAGCATTGTTCATCCTTTTTATCCACCATGACCATCAAAAATATATTTCACATCAAAACCCAGTACATACTGTTGTCTGTATATACGTAAGTACAAACACGTCTCATAAAACAGTATTTACAGTACACGGAATGCACATGTGGTGACATTTCCTAGTCTGATTCTACTTCATTTGAAAAATGCTGGTTGTGCCCTGGCCGGTTTGGCTCAGCGGTTAGAGCATTGGCACGTGCACCAGAGTCCGGGGTTCGGTTCCCACTAAGGGCATGAACCTCAGTTGCAGTTTGACCCCGGCTCCGAATGGGGTCGTGTGGGTGACAACCAGTTGATGTGTCTCTCTCACATGGATGTTTCTCTCTCTCTCTTCCTCCCTCTCTATCTGAAGATAAATGCAAAAATGTCCTTGGGTGAGGATAAAAAAAAAATGTTGGTTGTATCCACTACATTGTTTTCAAGAGGAATGTCAAGCACATACAAAAAACAACACTGGGTTATAGAATTGGTAGACACACTGTCGCCCTGGCCGGTTTGGCTCAGCGGTTAGAGCATCGGCCCGTGGACGAGTTCCAGGTTCGGTTCCCACTAAGGGCACGTACCTCGATTACAGTTTGTCCCCGGCCCTGGTTGGGGTCATGTGGGTGGCAGCCAGTCGATGTTTCTCTCTCTCTCTCCCGCTCTATCTAAAAATAAATGCAAAATGTCCTTGGGTGAGGATAAAAAAAACAACACTGTCGCCGAGACTTTATTCCGGTCTCCCCAGGAACGAAGAGAATGATCTTCCCATTACGTGGTTCAATGTTCAATGCCGTGCCCAGGGACCTGAGGCACGCGCCCGTCCTAGGTTTATGTTATACGCAGTCTGCTCGAACACGACTCATGTGCATAGCAAGTAAGCCCCTGAGAGCAGTCGGCTGCAGGTGATAGCGACTTAACAAGCATGGGCACAGATAGCACTTAAAAATATCTCCACGCTTCGTCGTAAGTCTACCCTCATAACCTGCGGCAGCCCTTCAGATCCGCTTTGACATACACGGCTGAACGGTCTGCGGTTGTCACAGTCTCCTACCCGACCATGGACCTCTTTCTCCCTCTAAGGCGCACTTCATCTAATTTTTTGAGCACGGGCTTGGCCTTTTTGGAGGAGGTGGAGTAGTTCTTCAGAAAGGCTTCAAACACACTCTCGGTGTTGGGGTGGGTACTGAGGAAGGCCTTCTCCAGCACGTAGAGGTCAACTCCCTTATCTTCCGGAAGAGCGGAAACGAAACTCAGCCCGAAGTCAATGAGCACAATGCGCAGCTGCTCCAGGGGCGGCTTCAGGAGCATGTTCGAGGTGGTGAGGTCACCGTGAATGAGGTCCTCGTCGTGCATTCGCGCCAACACCTGCCCGACTGCCTTGGCTAGGCCCAGGAGACTCTGGGGAGTTTTTTCCGCCTCCATAGTGGATTGAATATAATCCCGAACAGTCACTGAGCCTTCAATTTCTTCCATGAATAAGCAGTTGGAAGCATAATCCACAAAAAAAACAACTGGGGCAGATATTCCTGCAATCAAAACACAATCAGTTGGTGAAATCGATTTTTGTAATGGTAAGCTTAGCTTTCAAAGGTTGACCCAGTGTTTTACCGTGTATATCTGCTGATTTCAGGACAAAGGTTTAGAAACGCTGCAGAATGGGACAACTTAATGCATCTGAAAGTCCCCTGCTCATGCTCTGCGTGTCCGCTCCTTGCACCACCCCACAGCTAAGTTTAGTAGTGCAAAGCTCCCTCTGACTTTTTACTCTTTATGATCGGACAAAACAAAAGTCAGCGGGGTGAGCGTAGCCCAGGTAAAGCGCTAACTATCCGACAAGGACGCCAACAGGAGGCCAAGTGGTGTGTTGGCTTAGAGACTCATCTTCAAAGTCAGAGAGGATGAAGTCAAATCCCAGCTCCCGTCCTTATTAGCTGCGAGGAAGGAGTGAAGAAAACAAGATGAAATCAGTACAGCCACACCGACTTAAAATGGAGTCTGAACAGTCAAGCTAACCAAATCGGTGCAGACCAAGTGGGCTGAGGCACGAGGAGCAGATTTTACTTCACTAACTAGCCTGACGACTTAAACTTTTGTTGTATATCAATGCCTGGAGGGATATATAAATACTATAAACAACCCCCTGAAGAACTCAGGAAAGAATATTCCTGAATCCAGACTGTCTGACGTTCATTATGCGGGCCATCGCTCATCTAGAGGATTACCATCTCAGACCAATCCAGAAGCTAACACAGCGCTGAGTCTTCTCAAGAAAATATTTTTACTCTAAGAACTGTCATCTTTTCTTCAGAACACTCTGGGCCTTACCTGGCAGTGTTTCCGATTTGCCAATTCTAAGACTCTTGAATAAAACTTTGTCATTTTCAGTTTTAGCAAAGCCTCCTGAGTCATTTAGCTCCGTCGACACCTGTATAACCTTAAATTTACATCAACTTCTCTACACCTCCATTTCGGCTTCTATGACATGATAACAAGATTTCCAGAGACTTAATGGATCTGTACTGAATGTCAATCATGCTCAGGGCGCTTTTCTAGATATCGAGAGCATGTGGGGAGGGGTGGGGGATACAGCAGAAAGTAAGGCAGCCACGATCCCTGCTTAATGAAACATATTCCAGCGAGGGTGCAAAAGAAAATAGGAACACACAAATAACTTCATTAAATCCCAGCAAGGGCAGAGATATGCCTGCTTGTTCACTAGTGAATTTCCCCCAGATCTCGCAGCACTTCACAACGTCCTGGTGTACACAGGTGCCTAAAAAAATACCAACGTAAGCCCTGGCTGGTTTGGCTCAGCGGTTAGAGCATCGGCCTGCGGTCCAGAGAGACCCGGGTTCAGTTCCCGCTAAGGGTGCGCACCTCGGTTGCAGTTTGTCCCCAGCCTCAGTTGGTCGTGCGGGTGACAGCCACTCGATGTGTCCCTTCACGTCGATGTTTCTCTCTCTCTCTCCCTCCCTCCCTCCCTCCCGCTCTATCTGAACAAAAAATGGAAAAATGTCCTCTTGGGTGAGGATAAAAAAAAAAATACCAACGTAAGCCTTGGTCGGTTTGGTTCAGCGGTTAAAGCATCGATCCAGGACCAAAGAGTCTTGAGTTTGATTCTGATCAAGGGCACGCACCTTGACTGCCATTCAATCCCTGGCCCTGGCTGAGGTTGTGCAGGAGGCAACCAATCCATGTGTCTCTCACATCAATGTTTCTCTCTGTGTCTCTTTCCCTCCCTCCCTCCCACTCTTATCTGAAAAATCAATGGAAAAATATTCTCCGGTGAGGATTAAAAAAACATATACATATCAATTTAAAAAAGAAAGGCAGGGAGTGTAAAGGTGAAAAGCCAGTTTTTCTGAGTCAGAAGGTGATGAGCTGAGAACCTGGCCGGGCCACTAACTGTGGAACTTGGGCCAAGTTACTCCCCCTCTCTAAGACTCAGTTTCTCATCTGAGAACAAGTTCACAGTGACGGTGCACAATGGTGTTTTAACGAAAAAAATAAATAAGCGATTTAATGAAATCTAGCGTTATTAAGCGCTACGCGCCAGTCACACCTTCAAGTGTAATACATGGCACACGTACCTCTTCTCATGGTCCCAATATCCCTATGACACGAATGCTGCAACTGCGGTTTCCCTCTGCAGGTGCGTTAGCAGGTTAAATACCGTGTTAAAGAGGCTACGGTGGTGTGGTCGGTATCTGAACCCGGAGAGCCTGGTTCCCGGGTACGTACTTACACTTACATCTGCTTCTTAAAAGTAACGAAGAGATAAGGATCAGGCCCTGAGCCGGTACCAGGGGGAGAGTGACCGAGACGCGCTCAACGCGAAGCCACGTGGCAGAGGGGACTGAGCCGGGCTCAGGGGCTGCAGGACACACGCCCGTCGGGGCAAAGCCAAGCGGCTCCTGAAGAGCGAAGACAGGGATGAACCGACGACTGTTCTTAAATACCCAAGGCCACGCAGAAGGCAGGGGGCGCAAGGGGGCCCCGGGGCCGGGCCGTCTCACCTGCGCGGCGGCAGCGGAGCAGCGCCCGGGCCTCCTGCACCGTCCGCCGCCGGCCGAGCCGCGCCTCCAGCGCCGGGTGCCGGTAGCCCTTCGGGAAGCGGTGCTTCACCACGGCCGCGCGGCCCTGGAAGCTGCCGCGGAACACGCGCGCCTCGGCGCCCTGCTTCACCAGCTCCAGGCCGCTCAAGAAGCGGCTGCACCGCTCCCGGGCCGCAGCCAGCGCCTCGGCCTCCGGCACCTGGTCCTCGCCCTTCTCGGCCGCAGCAGAACCAACCGCCGCCATTGCTGTGCCTCGGCGCCCCTCGGCTCTGCCCGGGGGCTGTCGGAAAGGCTTCGGCTCGCTCCGCGAAACCTCGGCTCTCTTCGGCCAATCGCACGCCGACGCTTTCCGAAGCCTCCCGAAGACTCTGTGGCCCCGCCTCCCGGCTCTTCGGCTCTTTCCGGAAAACGGCGACGCCTCCCGCGAAAAACTTTTCCCGGAATCTCAGATCTTTCCGGGAGCTGGGGGTTGCCGCTAAGGAGGCAACCACAAATGCCTGGCACGATGTGTAATGCATCAGAAAACATGATTTCTCTGGCTGCATCGCCTTCAGAACGAAGATAATCAGTTCTACTTTGGCAGTTGCTCACTAAAATGAAATAAGATGCTGCCCGTGCAGGTGCCTGGTGGATAACATGTTCCTTCGCCTATCACGGGGACTCAAATACTGAAGAAAGTATTTGATCCTAGGTCCTAGGGTTATTGTTCGCCAGCTCTCAGCTCCACAATTTCATTCATCACAGGGCAGGTCACCTTTTCAAACATCAGACCCTTTGTGATGGTTTACTGTGGTTTCCAGCCCCTTTCATTAGCCCAGACTACTCAAAGCTCACCCAGAACCAACTGGATTTATAACGCCCAGTTTCCCAAGTGTGTGGCTTCATTATCATAATTGTTAGTGTCTACATAAGCCTTCTATTTCTGTGGTTATCAAATCTGCCTGAACCCCGCCTTTGGAAAATCCACTGGGCAAACATATTTACAAGTCCCAGGCCTGCTATGGTCAGACTGGTTCTGGCTTCTGTGGCAGGAAACCTAGTTTAAAACCTTTCCAAGGCTGAGGATAAAGACCCCCAAGGTCCTGCCTGGGACCACTATGTCCGTCTTCCAGACTTATCTCCCACCAAATGGATCTTCAAACACAATTGCCTTCTCTTTGTCTTTCTTTCTTGCCAGGCTCCCTCTTGCCACAGAGCCTTTGCACCTGCTATTTCCCACTGCTCTTCCCTCCCTTTGCTGCCTAGACATACTTTCATTTTCAGTTCAAATGCCACTTCCTCGGGGAAGCCCTCCTGACTTCTCAGAAAAGGGAAAATCCAACTTTTATAAGCGCTGGTGTCCCCATGAACCTCTTCTCTTTTGCACTGTCACAGGCTGAATTTTTTGTTTGTGTGAGGATTTGATTGGTGGCAGGGTTTATATCTTCACAGGCCTTAGTTTCTTTCTGGCTCTTGCCTACAAGTCCCCTCGCTTCTTGCCACATGGGCTTCTCTGTTGGGCAGCTCACGACACAGCAGGTGGCTTCATCAGAGTGAGGTGTGAGAGATCAGGAGAGAATGAGCAAGATGAAGCCACCAGTTATTATAACCGGATCTCTAAGATGACATCATCACTTTTGCTGTTTTCTGTTTGTTAGAAATTAGTCACTAGGCCCTGCCCACTCTCAAGGGAAGCTATTTTTAAAGATGCTACTGGAAGGTTTGATTAGAATTTTTTCTTTCCCATTTGAGAAAACAAATAAAGAGGGATTCTCATCCTAGCCAGTTTGGCTCCGCGGTTGAGTGTCAGCCTACGGACCGGAGAGTCCCAGGTTTGGTTTCCCTCTAGGGGCACGTACCACAAAAAAAAAGAAAGAAAGAAAAGAGGGATTCTCTGTTCTCTAGGAGAGAGAGAACATGACAGTAAGCATGCAAACAGCCTCGTGACTTAATGCAAGCCACAGAGATCAGAGAATTCCATGCTCCTTTCCACCATAGAACTTCTACAGGTTATCTCACAATGGAGATGCCATTCCTGCTGTGCCAGATCTCCTGGTGACAATTCCGAACACTCACAAATGAAGGAGGAACTGTCACTTGGCAATGGCCAGAAGCCTCCTTGGGATCTTCTCCAAGCCAGAAAGGTAGCAGAGCGAAATGGATTAGGGCCTGATTTCCCCACGACTGGGCTTGATTTCCAGCTCGGCTGTATACTCGTGCTTGTCCTTGATCTCTATTTACCTCATTTATTTATTTATAATGAAAGCAAGTTACTTCATCTCCCTTTGCCCCAGTTACATCATTCATAAAACGGGGGTGAATTGTAATAATCCCTTTCTCATTAGGTAGTTGTGAGGGTTAACAGTGAGCTAATATATGTGAAGTGCTGGAATCAAAGTATATAACTATCACTCCAGAGTTTAAACTAGTCTCCCTGCTACTGTTGCTGCATAACAATTTACTCCCAAACTCTGCACCTTAAAACAACCATTTAATCATACTCATAGAATGTGTGGGTCATAAGCTGTAAGAAAGAAAGATCTCCTATCCTTCCAATGGACAGAGACAACAATGCTGGGGACAGGGTCGGGGAAGAAGGGACTGGGAGGAGGGTGGCAATGGGGGTAAAAGGAAAAATATCTGTAACAAAAATAAATTAATAAAAAATATTTTTTTAAAAAAGAATGTGTGGGTCATAAATCCAGACTGGGAACAGTAGAGACGGCTTGTCTCTGCTCTATGAGATCTGGGGGCTCAGCTGGAAAGATTTGACATGGGAGCTGGAATCATCTGAAGACTCATTCCGGAGCCAGTGCTGGGATGGCTCAGAGGCTAGGACCGCCCACTGAACATCCCCACCTGGCCTGTCTCTGCCCCTTGGGCTTCCTCACAGCATGGCGGCCTCAGTGGGGCTCCAGGCACCAGTGTCCCAGTGACCCAGCCTTGGGAAGTCACTGTGCAACCTACTGGTTGAAGCAGTCACAACAAGCCCACTTTGATTTCAAGTAAGGAAACAAATAATTTTGGAGTGGTGTTTTCAAACTGCCACAGCTATTATTATTTCCAGAACTATACAAGGGTCCCCTGGCTCAGGTCTTATCCATGCGGTCTTCTTTGCCAAGATGCCCAGTTGTGTCTGTGGGACACATCCTGCTGGGTGAGGGTATGTGACACATGTCAACTAATGTGTCTGTATATGAGCACGCACTGAGATAAGCCTGCGGCCATGTGGGTGCTAAACCTGTACATGTGATTTTGCCTGAGAGTAAGAATTAGTGGGAATGTCCCCAGCCTGGCTCCTTTGCAGAACTCCAAATTCTTCTATCGAACGCCCTACCTATTTCCACGTGGATGTTGAATGAGCAGCTGAAACATCACATCGCTAAAACAGAACCTTACCTGTCTTTTCCCACTCCAAGCTTCACCTTTTCCCATCGGTAAATCCTTATCATGTCTATCTCCAATCTGCCTACTTTCCTGCATCCCCACTACTATCACCTTAGTCCAAATCAACTCCATCTCTCACCTGCAAAATGTCCCTGCTTTCCACCCCTCGCTCCCTATAACCTACAAGAATGCCCCAAGCATTTCTGGTGTCAGCTGGAATAAAATCCACGTTTCTGACCCTGGCCCCGCAAGGCCTTGAGTGATCTGGCCCTCCCCAACCCCACTCCCGGGCCCCTTCTCCCTGTTACTTTCTGTGCTGCAGACACTCTGGCTTCATGTCTGTCGTGTTTTGTTTTGTTTTGTTGTTTATATTCCACAAGCTCCTTCCACCGCAGGGCTGTTGCCTTTGCTCTTCCTTCTGCCTGGAACCTGAGGTCTCAGCTCAATGTCCCCTCGCCAGAACAGCCCTCCCAGAGCCCCAGCTAGAGCCCCCCTGCCTGCCTACCCCATCACCCTGGTTGCCTTCTCTGCCTGGCCGTTACCACTGGCTGGTTTTTCTCTGGCTTGCTGTTTAACTTTCTTCCTCTTCCACTAGAAAGAAAATTGTACAAGAACAAACAAATCTGTCGGTCTGGTTCTCCCAGCCCATCCCCAAGGCCTAGCACGGTGCCTGCGGTACTTGGGAGGTGTGCAGACCTGTGTCCCGTGAATGGAGCGTGAGTCCATGGGACAGTGTCGAGCGCTGACGTAGGTATGTGTGTGTCCCCATCAGTGCAGAGGCATGAGTGTGTGTGTGCACGCTGGAGACCAGACAAGTGTGGACTGCAGTGATAGGAAGTCCCTTTCCTACCAGGGTTGGGGGGCGGGGGGAGATGCCTGTGGGGGTCCCCAACAGGGATGACAGTGGGCAGCACCCTGGGGAGGACGGTGGGAAGCATTCCTCCTCCGGAGCGCAGCGAGAGGGGGCCCCCCGGGCTGGGGCCCCCCTCTGTCCCGCCTCCAGGCACAGGGGGCCAGGGCTGGCCGACGTGGCAGCGGCGCCTCCGGGCGGAGGGCGGAGGGCGGGCGGGCAGAGAGGGAGGGAGGGGCGGAGGCGGGCCGCCAGAAAGTTTGTTGTTGGCTTCCGCAGGACTCTGGCCCAGGGATGCCGGCCTGGCTGCTCACGCCTGGGTGTCCTGTTCGCCATCATGGGTAAGTCGCGATCTCTGCTGCCCGCCCTGGAGTCCCCGGGACCCCATCGGGGCGTGCGCCCTCCCGCTTGCTGCACACCCGAACCGGGTACCGCCCACTGGGGTTGCGAGCCCCGCACACCAGGCCTTGGCTGGGGCCTGGGAAGGGACTTGGAGGCACTTCCTTTCTTGCTCCTTTCTGCCCAGAAAAAAGTGACTTGAGAGTGCTCCTTGCTTAATATCGAGTTCACTGGGGGCCAGGCCCTCTGTGGATCTGCTCAAGCCCAGGCAAGTGAAATTGTTCTGTTCTGCACATGAAAAAATAGAGGCTCTACAATGAGCAGATTCCCTGAACATCTCTCTTCTCCAGGCCCGAGGATGCTGCCCTGAGCGTACAGACAAAACCTCTACTCTGGAGATGAGTCAACAGAGGGGAGCCAGGAGACTAGAATGTACAACTGTGTGTGGGAGTGGGGAATTTCTTTGTTGCTATGGTGGACCAAGGTTTTTATATTTTTCCTCTAGGCTCAGAAGCCTCAAAGGGTCACTCTGTCATTCATTCACCTACTGTCTTTACAGGTTGGGGCACATAGAATGAGGTGGTGTGATAGCGATGAGGAAGGCTGGTTCTTCAGGTCAGCAGAAGGGAGGGCCTCCCAGAGTAGGGAGCATTGGAGCTGAGATATCACTCAAAAGAAGTGGGCTTGCTAAGATCTGAGAGAAGAACTTCCAGGTGAAAGAAACAGCAAGTGCAAAGGCCCTGAGGTAGGAGTGAACTGGTGACATCCAGGCCAGTATGGCTGGAGCACAGTGGGCAAGGGGACAGCAGTGGAAGGGAGGCCAGAGAGGTAGGCAAGGGCTAGATTATGCAGGACTTTGTAGGCCTTTGTAGTGAAAAGTTTGGATTTTATTCCAAACAACATGAGAAGCTGGAGAAAGATTTTAAGTTTAGGTGGAACATGACCCAAATTGTGTTTTATAAACTCACTCTGGGTTGTTCTGTGGAGAATCATAATAACTAACACTGGCTATAAAGTAGGCAGGCATACGAGGTAGGTGTTACTATCACCCTAATTTATAGATGGGGAGGCTCAGCGAGGTTAAGTGAGCTGCACAATGTTGTGCAGCTGGGAAGAAGAGAAGCTGGGATAGAACCCCAGCACTCTGGCTCCAGTCTGCATTTCTAACCCCTGTACCACCCAGCCTCTTGTGCACAGGGTAATGGCACAGCCGGTGACCAACTCCAGCTCTGACTCCAGAGTCCTAATTTGGGGGCCAGGATTTGCTCTATTCCTGTCCGTGGCCACTTCCAGGTCCTGGACCTCTCCTGATGCTCAACAGCCAAGATCCTTTCTCTCTGGATTTCCTACATCCCCAGAGTTCTTCCTTCCATCCATCCATCCATCCATCCATCCACTCATCCATTTATTCAACAAGTCTTTATTAAGTGCCTACTCTATGCCACAAACTGTCCTCAGCATCAGGGAGACAACTGAAGAAACGAACAATTCCTATTCCTTTGGGGCTGACATTCTGGTAGGGGACACCAAAAATACATACAGTACATAGTTATTTCGGATGGTGGTAAGTGCTAGGGAGACGGGGGATGGGGATACGAAGTGCTGGATGCTGGGGGAGCTTGCAGTTTTAAGCAGAGGGCCAGGGAGGTCTCACGAGAAGGTGATGTTTGATGGAAGAGCCGAGGAAAGGAGGGAAGGAGCCCTTGGAATGAGGGGAAGGCTTCCCCAGCTGAGGTGAGCTCGATGAGGAGGAACAGCAAGGAGGCTGGTGTGGCCGGAGGAGCAGGGTGCGAGGGAGCCGATCCCGCAAGGCCTCGAAGGTCACGGCAAGGACCTGGCTGCTTTCAGAGAGAAGAAGGAGCCTTGGAGGGCTCTGCAGAATGCCATGGTCCAACGGAGGTTCTGCAGGATCCCTCTGCTTGCTGTGGAGCATTAGATTAGGTTCAAATGTCCCTGATGTGGCCCCTGGAATGCCACATGGTGATACCACATGGTCCCCAACTTTCACTGGTTCTTTCAGCAGAAAACTCATTGAGCCCCTCTTGGGTGTCCGGGCAGAGCCCTGGAGACACAGAGGCAATCAGTCTCTGTCCTATCCTGTCTTGTCTAAGTTAACAAGGAGGACACTCCAGAGAACTCGTGCGATGGTATGAGCAAATGAAGGGAGAATGCAGAGTAGGTTGGAACGGAAAAATGTGGCTTGGAAAGTTGAGGGAGACACATGGGAATTATGTCTAATGACCCTGGCTCCTTTGAAACTGTCCTTCATAGCTCCTGGGACAGTATCATTTCGCCGTATTTTGTGACATGGGGTTTTCTTGAGAGCTTGGCTTCCCCTTCACCTCAGCCCACTGTGTCCCTGCTCTGTCTCACGCCCCCCATGTCTGATTGGCCCTTCTTGCTTGAAAGTTCAGCCATGCCCTGGCTGGTTTGGCTCAGCAGTTAGAGCGTCGGCACACGGACCAGAGAGTCCCAGGTTCGGTTTCCGCCAAGGGCACGAACCTTGGTTGCAGTTTGTCCCCGGCTCCGGTTGGGGTCATGTGGGTGGCAACCAGTCAATGTGTCTCTCTCACATTGATGTTTCTCTCTCTCTCTTCCTCCCTCTCTCCCTCTTGCTCTAACTGAAGATAAATGCAAAAACGTCCTTGGGTGAGGATAAAAAAAAAAAAAAAGAAGAAAGTTCAGCCACAATCTTCAGTATGTGGGTTTAGGAGTCAAATGGGTCCTGATCCTGTTGCTTCTCCGCGGTGAGAACACTCTGACCCTCAGTTTCTTCATCTGTAAAATGAGGATAGCTGTAGCAGTACCACCTAGCATTGTTACGAAGATGAATTGAGAGAAGGCACCTGAAATTGCATAGAGGAGATGCTCAGTAAATGACACCGGTTACTATGACTATTTCATTTCCTGTTCATCCTTGCTGTTCTTTTATCACTGTGACCAGATCTGTTCTGATGTGTTTTCCAGCAAAACCTGTAGATAGTCAACTTTGCCTCTGAGCCCTTTGGCCGGGTTCTCTTTCACCTCGGGAGGAACCCAGGGTATGGCAAACACATTCTGTGGTTTTACTGGATTGCTTCACGTGGTCTGGAAGAACCTTTCTTTCTGGTAGTAAACTCCAAGAACCGAGGGAGGTGGGGCAGAGGGAGGTAAAGGTGGGCAGGACCCGGGCAGCATAAGCTCCCCAGGGTGTTTATTGATGGCCATGAGCAGGTAGAACAAGGCCAGCCAGGGAACAGTAGAGGGTTATTTCTAGGGGTGGGGGTGATGGAAAGAAGGGTGAGCAGGAAGGGGGGGATTTTTCCGTCTGCAAAACGCCCCCTCATGTACAAAAATTGCCTAAAGACAGAGGGAGGGGCAGAAATAAGCGAGAACAGAGTGAAATTATATTGTGCCAAGGTTTTCACAAAGGCATGGTGAAGAGAATGGATTGTGGAGCCGGGCGCCTCAGCTTCGAATCTAGGCACCGCTACTTACTACGTTTGACCTTAGGCAAGTCACTTCACCTCTCTGATGACCAGTTTATGCATTCATAGATGACACAAAAACCCACCTTCTACATTTGTAGTGAGAATCAGATGAGTTATTGCACTTAAGTGCTCAAAGCAGCGCTCTGAGTGCAAGAACTCATTTAGTCCACAGAAAACAGTATATCCGGTTATAATGTTATGAGTGTTGTCAGGTCGGCGTGGTTTGGCTGGGCCGCTCATGAAGGGCCTGGGATGTTATGCGAAGGAGTTAGGACTTAGCATGGTGTGAGATGGACACTGCTGGATTACTCTATGCTTCCAGAAATATTTGTTTAAATATGTGAATTAAAAATGTAGAGTAAACTGTATAACTGAACTGCCAATAGGGTAGCCTCTAGCAACACGTGGCTAGGTTTACATTGAAATTAATTAAAAATAAATAAGTTAAAATTTAGTTTCTTAATCACATCAGCCACATTTTAAGGGTTCAATATCCACATGCGCTGGTGACCACCATAGATCAGCTCAAGCCTTCAGTGGCTCCTACTGACAATGAAATTCACCAGTGTCCTCATGACCTACAAAGTCCCACAGGATCTGCCCCTGCCTACTTCTCCTACCTCATCATCTCCTCCCACTCACTGGGCTCCAGCCACTCTGGCCTCCTTGCTGCATAGAACAGTGATGAAAAGCCTACACTCTCTAGCTACATCAGCTCTGCCACTTCCTTGCTGTGTGACCATGAGAGAGTCTCTTAACTTCTCTGTGCCTTGGAGGATGATGCTAATAATAATATGTTATCAGGTTGTTCTAAGTGAGGAATGAAGTGAGTAAATACAATTAAAGCTCCTAAAATAGAGTTGATATTTACTTAGTAAATGCCCTATAAGCACTAGCTACTAATATTAATAGTTCCTGTTCAAACATACTAAAAACTGTCTGGCCTCACTTGGTTCTTGCTGTTCCCTTTGTCTAGAATATTTTTCTCCCAGATTTTATATGACTTTTACCCTCACTTCATTCGGATCTCGGCTCAAATGTTCCCTCTTCAGAGAGGCCTTAGCTCACCACCCTATTTAAACTAGAACTCCTCCCTCATTCTCAACCCCTGCTCTTCAGATGATACCTATCACCACCTGAAGTTATAGCATAGACTTATTTGTTCATCATCTGCTTTTTCTCTACTAGAATGGCAGGTCCTTGACAACACCATTGTAGTGCCAGCCCCAAGAATACAGCTTGGTGTATTGGGATGCCAGATAAATAAGTTTTGAATGAAAGGTTGGATGGATGGGTGTGTGGGTGTGTGGATGGATGTGTGGGGGTACATAAGTGATGGAATACAAAGATGGATGGATGAATGGATGTATTTGTGGATGGATGGATGTTTGGGTGAATTAAGGGGTATATGAATGGACAAATAAGTGAATGAATATGTGGTAGACAGAGTAGATGGATAAATGGAGGAGTGTACTATGAAGGGATGGGTAGATGTGTGAATGGGTGGAGGAAGGAGTGGATTGGTGGGTAGATAGATCACTAAATGGAGAGATAGGTGAGTGGATAGAGTAGACTGATGAAGGGGTGGGTGGATGAAGGAAGCAGTGGATGGATGCCTGGGTAGATGGATGACTTGGTGAATGGAGGAAGTAGATGGATGAATGGAGGGTTGGAGGGAGAGGTGGATGAAGGAAGAAGTGGGTGGATGGTGGATGATGAGTGGATGGATTGATGGACAATAGATGAATAAAAGAATAGGTGGATGGATGGAGTAGCTGGATGAATAGAGGGAGCAACTGACAAATGGAGGGGAGGGTGGATGGATGGAGGCTCTGGCAAGAAACCATTCTGAACTCAGCCCCTGTCACTTTTGTGTTCCAGGCCGCTCACCACCCCTGCTGCCCCTGTGCGCCTCTGTGTCTTTGCTGGGTGGCCTGACCTTTGGCTATGAACTGGCAGTCATATCGGGTGCCCTGTTGCCACTGCAGCTTGACTTTGGGCTAAGCTGCTTGGAGCAGGAGTTCCTGGTGGGCAGCCTGCTCCTGGGGGCCTTTCTCGCCTCCCTGGGAGGGGGCTTCCTCATCGACTGTTACGGCAGGAAACAAGCCATCCTGGGGAGCAACTTGGTGCTGTTGGCAGGCAGCCTGAGCCTGGGCCTGGCTGGCTCCCTGGCCTGGCTGGTCCTGGGCCGCTCAGCGGCGGGCTTTGCCATCTCCCTGTCCTCCATGGCCTGCTGCATCTACGTGTCAGAGCTGGTGGGGCCACGGCAGCGGGGAGTGCTGGTGTCCCTCTACGAGGCAGGCATCACTACAGGCATCCTGCTCTCCTACGCGCTCAACTACGCCCTGGCCAGTGTCCCCGGGGGGTGGAGGCATATGTTTGGCTGGGCCGCGGCCCCTGCTGTCCTGCAGTCCCTCAGCCTCCTCCTTCTCCCGGCTGGCACAGACGAGGCTGCGGCCCACAGGGACCTCATCCCCCTCCAGAGAGGTGAGGCCACCCGGCGGGGCCTGGGGAGGCCGAGATACTCCTTTCTGGACCTCTTCAGGGAGCGGGGTAATATGCGAGGCCGGACCACCGTGGGGCTGGGGCTGGTGCTTTTCCAGCAGCTGACGGGGCAGCCCAATGTGCTGTGCTATGCCTCCACCATCTTTCACTCAGTTGGCTTCCGTGCGGGGTCCTCAGCTGTGCTGGCCTCAGTGGGGCTTGGGGCAGTAAAGGTGGCAGCGACCCTGGCTGCCATGGGTCTAGTGGACCGAGCAGGCCGCAGGGCCCTACTCCTGGCTGGCTGTGCCCTTATGGCCCTGTCGGTCAGCGGCATAGGCCTCGTCAGCTTTGCTGTGCCCATGGACTCAGGCCCAAGTTGCCTGGCCGTGCCCAATGCCACCAGTCCATCAAACCTCCCTGGAGACTCCAGCCTGCCAATGGGCTTGTCTTCACGGCCACTGCCAAAAACCAGCAAGAACCAGGAGGAGCCAGTCTCATCAACCTTTGAGAAAGCCGAGCATCATCCCAGAGCTGGGGATCCCACGGTGCCTCCTGTGCCAGCCCTAAGCACCGCCGCCCTGGCACCCGCTTCTGCCCCTGAGCGTGCCCTGCTGCATTGGACCGCGCTGGTCTGCATGATGGTCTTTGTGAGCGCCTTCTCCTTTGGATTTGGACCAGGTGGGTGGGAGTCCATGCAGGTAACTCCGAGCCTTCTACCCTCCCTGGTGGCAAGCTTGGGGACGGTGTCTGTCAGGGTCCCGGAGGGACGCTGGAGGGCGCTTGACCGTGAAGCCAGTGCAGCGTTAGCTTCAGGGTTCCCTGATTATTTGCAGGCACTTATTTTGAGGGCAGGGGACTGATTTTATATTTGTAATATTTTTTACTTAAAAAGGCCCCCAAATTGTTTAAGCTTCAGGCCTCATAAAACCTGAATTTGCTCCTGCATAGCGCATTCAGAAACTTCACGTGAAGGGAATTTAGTGAATACGGTGACCAACCATCGCGGTTTGCCCAGGACACTGAAAACCCTGTGTCCCAGGCATCCGCCCCCTCGGTCCTGGGGAAACCAAGACTGTTGGTCACTCTAAAGGGATTCTTACAGCGTGGTGGGGAGCAGCCAGGGAGGACCTGGTGGTGTTTAAATCACACTGAAGGAAGGCTGCTCCTGTCCCAGTGACCTGGCTCGTCCTCAGCGAGATCTACCCCGTGGAGATCCGAGGGAGGGCCTTCGCCTTCTGCAACAGCTTCAACTGGGCCGCCAACCTCCTCATCAGCCTCTCCTTCCTCGACCTCATCGGTGAGTCCTCTGACCTCATTTCTCTGTCCAGGTCCTTCTAGATCCAGGAGCAACTCCCTTATCGGTCCAGGTCTAAGTGATAGAACACCCAGTGCAAACCAGTTTATCAACAAAAGGGAATATTTTTGTCTGAAATCACTGAACAGAGGAGGGCAGTTGGCTTCAAGCACAGCTGATGCCGAAGCTCCAAAAGAACAGCGGTTCTTTCCTCTCTCTGCTCTGCCTCCACGCGGTGGGCTCTGTTCTCGGCAGACTCTTCCGGTCGGCACACGGTCGCCAGCACATCTCAGATTGGCAGCCGGGTGGACAGAGAGAAGTTCTTTCCCAGTGGCTCTTCCCCAAGACCTGGGATTGCTTCTCATTGGCTCAGCAAGATCACCTACCCATCCCTGAACCAATCACTGTGGCTGGAGGGCTGGCTCCACCTCCTGGTTCCAGGCCTGGGTCATATACTCACCCTGGAGCCGAGGGATGGAGACAGCCACACTCAACCCGCTTGGACCGGAAGTTGGGGGGGAGTTGTTCCCCAAAGGACAATTGGTACCAGAAAAAGGGAGAGCAGGGGCTGGGAGACAAAGACAGCAGAAGATATGGTCCGTGAGGCTGCTACCTCACTCCAGGCCCCATCAGTGTGTGGGCTGGCTCCACTGATGACTTGGGAGTAGAGGCTGAAAGAGGAGACTGAAGCATCTATGATTAGTGTGGTGGGGGAGGGGAACTCTGGAGCGAGGCCTGAGTATGGGGCTCTGATTTTCCCGCTCTCCCCCAAGTGCAGTCTCTTCTCTATAGCCCAACGTCCCCACTCTAAATCAGGAGAGCTTTTTTTTTTTTTAATCCTCACGGGAGAACACTTTTGCATTTATCTTCAGACAGAGCGGGAAGGAGAGAGTGAGGAAGCGAGAGAGAGAAACATCAATGTGAGAGAGACACTTCCAGTAGCTGCCAACCACACGACCCCAACCGGGGCTGGGGACAAACCGCAACCGAGGCACATGCCCTTAGCAGGCACCGAACCCGGGGCGCTCCGGTCTGCGGGCCAACACTCTAACCACTGAGCAAACCAGCCAGGGCATAAAGCAGGAGAGCTTTTACAGTTTTCCTGTTTGAGGCAGCAGAACCATTCTTCGACTAAAACTCTATGCACAGATTCCATGCAAGTGTCTCAGACACGCTGTGAAATTCTCCAAGCCCCGTGACAGGTGAGAGTCCACACCAGCACTGGTGAGAACTTGTCAGACCTGAGGGTGCAGAGCCGCAAGCTTTTCTTTGTGTTCTGAGCCAGCTCAAACATGCTCATGCCCACCGCCAGCAGGTCTCTTCTTTCCTGGCACCCAGACCCTGTCTGGGGGGGGGGGGGAGGGTGTATATGGGCACAGAACACTAGGGAAGGGTCCCTGAGATGCTTGTGGCCCAAGGTAGCCCTTGCTTGTCTGAGCCACAGTGGGCGTGGCTTCTTCATTGCAGGTCCCGAGTTCTTAGGGTTCCATGATTTTCCCACTTTCTGCAGCCAAGCGTTTTTCCTCAAAGGCACAGTCTCCTGTGCCTGTCCCCCACCCCTAGTCTTAGGGAATTCAGACTTCTCCCTGCTGCCTGTCTTCAGGCATCCCCTCAGTGGAATGAATGCGTGGATGAGCGCGTAGAAGGAAGAATGGGAGGGGTGTATTAGAATTGTATCCTAGTCTTATAATCCCATTTCACAGATGGGGAAACACGTCCTCCCTAAGTCCAGCCAGGTAGTGAGCAGACAGGAACCCAGCCCTCCTGACTCCTGGCCCATCTCTCTCCCTGCTGATACGAGGATTAAGCGGAGGTCAGGCTGACCAGGGGAGGTGCCTTGGCAGGGGTGTGGCCATGACCAGTAGAGCTGAGAACGGCCGCCCAGACGCAACATCATTTGTGCTTTTGGCTCAACGCGGCCACTTCCTTCACAGCCTCCTTTCTCTCTCTTGGGCTGACTGTCTACAAAGGAGTCAGGGTCATCCCGGGGGTCCTGGTCGCTGGCCCTGAGACCCTGGCCCCCACCTGAATCTCCAGGAAGAGGGAGAGACGGTGGGGCTAAGGTTTTCATCCTCTCTCCCAGGCCAATCAGACTCAGGCCAACTTGGCTGAAACTCAGTTCCCTGAATGCTCAATTCACTGAATAACCAATTCATGGAATTACTAAGGCTTCTTTTTCGGAGCTGGGCTTTGCCAAGGCCGTGTCCTGCAGCTGTTTGGCTGCCGAGGTGAATGTTAGTTTCCCGGTTCACGTTTTCAGATTCCGAGCGCGCCCAGCCCTCGGTGCGCTCGCTGTGAGGGTGTGGGCTTCCCCAGAGACGGGTGCCCTGGGCAGTGCTTGTGGATTGGAGCCCGGACCCGTGGCCTCCCTCTGGGACAACCAGTCCTGTTCCTGCTTTAAGACCCGTATCTGACCGTTGTTGGTCATTCTGCAAATTGACCATCTGGAGAATCTTCAGGTGAACTGACCTTTGATGCACAACCTGGAATCAGCCAGTTGGCTGCGCCCCCACCCACACTCCCGCCCCCTGTCCCCAGGCGCCATCGGCTTGTCCTGGACCTTCCTGCTGTACGGGCTCACTGCTGTCCTTGGCCTGGGCTTCATCTATTTATTTGTCCCTGAAACAAAAGGCCAGTCGTTGGCAGAGATAGACCAGCAGTTCCAGAGGAGACGGTAAGGGGGACAGGGTGGGCGTGGGGAAGGGCCCCATCCAACCCGAGCACTTTGCTGCAGGACTTGAACCGTCGTACTTTCCTGTTGCAAGAGAGGATTTTTCTTCCGGCCTCTCTTCCTGCCTGGACGCTGCGTTCTGTCCTGTCTTCCTACGGGAGCTGTTGTCCTTGAGTTGTTTTATGTCTTCCCAGAGCGGAGTTTCGTTTGCCTTTAAGCCCAGCTGACAGGAATTTTTAAATCCTGCAATTGTGTTATCGCAGGAGGTTAGAATAGTAGAATCCTAAAAGCAGAGAATCTTAGAGTCATAGAAGCTTGGAGAAACCAAACAGTATAACTGTGGACTCTTGCCCTGGCCGGTTTGGCTCAGCGGTTGAGTGTCGGCCTGCGGACCAGAGAGTCCCGGGTTTGGTTCCCGCTAGGGGCATGTACCACGAAAAATAAATAAATAAATAACGGTGGCCTTTTAAAATCACATAGAAAGGGAGCATAGAGGGGAGGAGAAACATCTGTAACAAAAATAAATTAATTAAATACTTAAAAATCACCCACAAAGAACTGTGGGCTGAATCGACCAATTGAGTGCATATTTATTAAGTCCCTGCTATGTGACAGGCAATGTTCTGAGGACATATGGCTGAGAGGACGATGGAGAAAGCCCTTGTCTTCATGAAGCTTCCATTCTAACGGTGGAGGGGGATAGAAAACAAACAAGCTGACGTGTGCATCCACATGAGCATTTCATGTAGCGAGTGGAATTGGAAGAACATGAAATAGAATGAAACAGGTTGAGAGGGTCCGGTTGGTGGAGAGGGCGACAGAAGGGCAGGGGATTGTGGCTAAATTAGAGTGGGTGGTCAGAGAGGGATGGCCTCACGGAGGAGGTGCATTGTAAATCAGTAAGAAGGAGGCAGCCATGCAATGCTGGGGGGAGGAGCATTCTAGGTAGAGGGAACAGCAAGTGCAAAGGCCGTGGGGTCAGGAGTATGTCTGGCAAATGCAAAGAACATTAAGGAAGCCAGCGTGGCTGGGACAGAGTGAGGGAGGAAGGGGGGGAAGATCAGATCAGCCCAGTGGGTAGGAGCTAGATCACATAAGGTCTTTCGGTCACAGAGAGGAGTTCAGAACCTCAGCTCTGTGGGGCCTTGGGCTGTTCAAATAAGAGAAGAGGGGAATGGGGCCATCGGAAGGGACCTAAAAGCACTAGAGTCGTAAGTATTTTGGCAAATGCCCCTTGCAGTGAAGGGGAGTCACCAGCTCCTGACTGCCCATCCTATTCCTGGGAGGCCCTGACAGATTGGAAAAATAAATCGTTCTAATAGTGACTTAGAAATTGCCTCCCTGCAGCTACCTGCCAAGCCTCACCCCAACCTGGCCCCTGAAGGGATACAGAATAGTCCAGTGTAAAACCTCTAACCCTGTCCAGCCCACCCCAGAGTGGCCTCTGCCAGCTGAGCACTCCCAGTTAGTTGGGTGACACCTTCTGCAAACCCCTCAGCAGCCCCGCTGGATTAGTCAGGAGATAGACTTGGCTGATTGGAATAGTCCAAATGTTGGGGTCCAGGGCGGGGGACCAGCTGTGCCTCAAGAGGTCATTCAGGGTCCCAGGCTCCATCTATCTTGTTGCTCTGCTATCTCTTCAATGTTACCTTTTCCACGTGGCCCATGACACTGAACCACCACATTCTCGCGAGGGCAAGGGGGAGAGGAGGACCCAACCTGAGAGACGCACAGGTCACTTTCACCCACAGCCCTTTGGCCAGAACTTGGCTACTCCTCTGCGTAGGTGCACCTGAGAAAAGAATCTGGGTAGCCATGTGCCCAGCTAAAAATCAAGGGTGCTATTAGTAGACATAAAGGGGTACAGATACTGGAAGCCACCTGGATCTCTGCCATACTGGCTTGCTTGGGAGAAGATTCCAGGCCCCTTCTCTGGGACAAAGAGCAAAGCGGCAGAGGCAGGTGGAAGCCAGCTTTAGGACAAGGCACGGTGTGGGTGTGGCCTAGGGGAGTGCCAGGGCACGTGTGGGTGAGGGCAGAACCAGGGAGACCAAGAGGAGTAGTTGGGTAATTCAGAAGATGGAAATGCATATTAAGACAGGAAGTAGGAAGGGCCAGGTGGGAGTGGGGATAGGATGGGGTCCCAGGGGATGTCCCCTCCGAGGCCCCCGGGCCCTGCCAGTCGCCAATTCTGCTCACTCTCTGCTTGACAGGTTCCCCGCGGGTTTGGGCCACAGGCAGAGCACGTCTGGTGTCCAGTACAGCCGCATCAAGGTCTCTGCAGCCTCCTGAGGAGTCCAGCTGCCTGGAAAATGCTGGAACCACGGTCTTAGCAGCCTGTCTCCAGCTTCCTGTCCGCCTGGAAGCACAAGTCCCAGTGGGCCTTTGAGACCGGCCCTGCGCCGGAGGAGGTCTCTTGTGTTGGGGTGAAAGGGATGAAAGTCTGAGATCCCAACAGTCTTCATGTTCAGTCTCAGGCTCCGAGGGTTTCTGAGGAGCTGCCCTCTTGCCTCAGTTTCCCCATTGACTCTGCACCTCTCTGAAGTACTTATAATGAGAACATGTTATGGGGTTTCCACTGTTCCCTGGGTGTTGTCACAGAGGCTCTGGGGTGCCAGTCCTGGCAGGAAGTCCCTCCTGGTGTCACCCCTAAATCCAGCGGAGGGTACCATATTCTCAGCTCTCCTTTTTCCTCTGGCTGGGACTTTTCAGCCTGGGAAAGCCTGCGTTTTGGTTCTTACATATCAGTTTGGTTCACCCTTCTAATTCTCTCGCCAGGAATGTCTACCATTCACCAGCAGCTCAGACTGCGGGAGAGGAGGCTTGACTTCTAGTCCTGGCTCTGCTGGCGTCATTGTTGTATGACCATGGGCCTCAGTCGCCCCCGTA
Source organism: Molossus molossus (assembly GCF_014108415.1). Taxonomy (NCBI): domain Eukaryota; kingdom Metazoa; phylum Chordata; class Mammalia; order Chiroptera; family Molossidae; genus Molossus; species Molossus molossus. Next base: position 11,042,708 of record NW_023425399.1, on the reverse strand, counting down.
TGTACAGTGGGGGACCTGGACCAGCTTGTTCTTCTGACACCAGTGAGTTGGAATTCCAAAGGCTGGTAATACAAATGTTCACCATGGGGCCTGCCCTCGAGTTGCTCACCATCCGTCCAGGGCACGTGAGTTTTATCGGGGGAAAGGTCAACAGAAGTCCACGATTATGCGCACTAACGTCCAAGAACGTGGACTGAGCTCCGGAGCTGCCTCCAGGGTGGGGCTGGTTGCTCTCTCGTGCAGAGAGGAGATGGGTTTGGAAGCTGGCAAACCTGGTTGTTGGTGTTGCATCCACCTCTTGGCAGCTGTTGACCTTGGGTGAGTAACAGCTCCTTAAGCCTCAGTTTCTGCATCTGCAGTATGGGGGTGATTATGCCCCCAGGGGTGTAGTTAACCCCATCTACCTTCAGGAAGGTCTTCAGCTGGTTCCATTTAGCTAGTCAGGGAGTAGGGGGGAGGTCTGTTCACCTCAGTACCCAGGCCCCCACCTTTGGGACATTGTGAAGGGTCCCCCAACAGGTGAGTCCCATAGAGATTGACCAGGTAGCTCAGGCCACAGGTCCCCAAAGGAAGGGCCTGGCAGGAGTCCCTGGATGCTGAGAATGAAGAGCCAGAGTAGGTCCAGGATGCTAGCATCCGATGAGGCTGTGTGTTCGTTCCTGCTCAGCGGGGTGCTGACCCAGCCCCCACAGGACTCCGGTCCCTCTCCTTTCTGGATACAGATGCTCCTCGACTCTGGCAGGGTCACATCCCAGTAAACCCATCATGAAGTCAGAAATGCACTTAATACACCTCCCCTCCTGAACATCATAGCTTAGCGTAGCCTACCTTACACATGCTCAGAACACTTAATTAGCCTCTCGCTGGGCAGAACCAGCTAACAAAACATGGTGGAGTATCAGTTGTTTACCCTCTGAAGGAGCGGCTGCCTGGGAGCTGAGGGTCCCTGCCACTGTCCAGCGTCACCAGAGAGTATCGGACCACGTATCACTGGCCCAGGAAAAGATCAAAACCCCAAAATTCAAAGTACGAATGTGTATTGCTTTCACATCATCATAAAGTCAAAAAGTCCACAGTCGAACCATCGAAAGTCGGGGCACTCCCCGTGTGTCCCGCGGTGCACTGGAGCTGGCTGGCACCGGCCTGGGGGAGCTGTCACAGTTCCAGGATTTTTGCAGGCTGGTTGTTAATCTCAGCCTTTAAAAGAAATCAAAGGACTCAAGCTCAGAGTTAAATAAATTGTATTAAAAACAAAGGAAATAAATACTAAAAGCTCATCACTTCCCTTTTTATTAACCACATCTTACTATTATCCGTGCTCTTGAGGTTGTTTATGTCTATTGCATCTTGCCTGGGTCATGAGGGAGAGACTGAACATTTCTTCCTGAGTCCGCCACGTGGGCCACTTGCACCTGGCCGTGGGGAGTGTATTGGCACTGCCGAGATTGGGGAACATTACAAATCAGGGCTTGAGTTATTGTTCTGTTGATTTTTCAATCGAGGACGTGATGGATAAAATGTTCACAGTGCAAAGTAAATACCAGAGCATATCCATTGTGTCTACGGGTGGTACATTGTGAGTGGCACAAACAATTGAGGAAATATTGTTCCAGGACGTGAGCTGTTACCCAGTTCAGCAGGCAAGTTGCCCGTGTCACTGACGAAGGGGTTCTGACATACATATTCCTTGTTTAACTTTCATCTGACTCATTAACATGAACAGGAATTCCAACCAGCCCTCCTGTGGGAACTACACTTGTGAGGGGCGTCCTGAGTTGAATTGCCATCAGGAGATTATTCATGGTCTAATTTTGTCCAATCACGGCTCAATGGCAACGATAGTTGTTTGTGTATACAAGGGCTTGGCCAAAAATAAATAACATTCTGTGAGAATTCACTGGCAATATGGAATTTATAACAAAGTATTTTCAATAAAGTGTTTCTATTATTTGTAAATTTTGTGCAACAAACACATTCTTCATCCCAGTAAAATAAACACACACACACACACACACATTCTCCCCCCTGGAGAGCAGTTGATAAACAGCAGCACATCACAGCTAAAATCTGTCCTTGGGGCCCCATTTAGATCAAATTCTCTCTCCAGAGACTCCCAACCCTCTCCCAATTCTCCTTTCCCGTCAGCCTAGGTGAAATGCTTTTCTAGTCTTAGGGTGGGTTCTCCCCTCTTTTGATCAGGGTCAGAGATGAGGCAGGGAAAGCCAGAGAGGAAGCCTGTTGTAGAGGAAAATAGGGAGCAGTGGGGTCTGGGAAACGGTCAAACGCGCTCCCGAAAAGGGGCTGCCACGTGAGAATGTGAGCCCCATCTGGCCCGACCATCTGAATTCTCAAGGAAACCCAGAACTTCAGATTTCAGTGCAAACTCTCCTGATTTTTAAAATAGTGTCAATTGATTCTTAATTGGAAAATCATCGTTAGGCTCAACAAAACACACCTGTGGCTAAATCACCTTTCGTCTGCACCTCGGTTCCTGATGCCTTTCTCCCTGAAATATGCTCTTCCTTTGGGGCTTAGATGCTCCCAGCTCCATCTTACAGAGTCATGGCTTTTGGAAATCAGTACCAAGCAAACTACGTAGCCAGGCGGCTGGATTTTAATAGGTGGGAGGGGGCCCTGGCCGGTTTGGCTCAGCAGTTAGAGCATGGGCCAGCGGACCAGAGAGTCCCAGCTTCAATTCTCCCATCGATGTTTCTCTCTCTCTCTTCCTCCCCCTCTCCCTCCCACTCTATCTGAAGATAAATGCAAAAATGTCCTCGGGTGAGGATAAAATAAACAAATAGGTGGGAGGAGGTGTTATTGAACGTGGAGGAAAAAGACGTGCAAGATACAAATGGTTCATACTTCAAACGTAATTGCCCAGGGAGGTGTGTGACTTGGGTAGTTCTGTCTAATGGGGACAAAACTACTTACTATTTGGAGATGCGATGTGTCCATCACTGGTTCAGGGCTGGGCTCATCGTAGGTGCTCAAAATGGTTGAGTAACTGTTCCAGCAGCCTCCAGGGGCGTCTGGCCCCGAGGGTGACGAGGGCAAGCGCCAGGTGGCAGTTCAGAAGGGGGCGGGCATCCGAATGATTTTTAATTTGGGGTACTTCCGAGGTGCTCCAAGGTCTTTAGCACCAATCGGAAATGAGATGTGGGCTGTTCCTTGATCTGCAGGTGGATGCTGGGAAATTCTTCCCCTGGATAACCCCAGAATCACTTCCAGCCCCGGTCTGTGCGTAGCCCTTTCGCACGTGTGCCAGCACTCACACCTGCTTTGAGCCGAACTGCCCAGCCGCGGGCAGCTTTTCCTCAAAGTGAGTCGCCTTTCAGTCACCTGTTGCCCCGATGGGTGATCTGCTTAGTGTTCACCACAGGGTTTCCTCACGTCTTGGTTCTGATGTGATGGAGGATCGCGGGGTTCCCTGGCGCGAAGATGATCTGGAAGGAGCTGCAGGAGGGAGGGGTGGGGGTGCGGCTGGGCTCCATAGAAAGGAGGTGGCCTGGTCCAGGGGGAGGGCCCAGAAAGTGCGCAACACGTACAGTCAGGACACCAGGTTTGAGTTCTGCCTCAGCTCCTTGCTAGTTTTGCCTCTGTGAGCCTCAGTTTCTTCATCTGTAAAATGGGGCCATCGGCAGACCTTACCTCAAAGGCTGGAGGACAATTCATTGAGATACCAGATGAAGAAATCGCTTTCCAAGCTGTAAAGAGCAGTGTACCCATAGAGAGTGGGGGTCCTTCGAACTTCCCCCCAGAACTAGGCAGGGCTTCCCCCTGCCCAAGGGCTGCCCCCAGGACTGCTCGGACCCAGGGCCAGACTCAGTTTCCATATTTGTTCATTCTGCTTTCCAGCACAAATATTTTTTCATCTGTGGCATAGGAGGAGGATGGAATCTTGACACGAGGCAAACAATTTTCAGAGCCTCATTCTGAAAGTGTTTCCAGACCCCCACACGCTGGGCCCCGTCCAGGGTAGAAAAGAATTCTCACGGGTGGGTTGGTACATGGGTTTGGAGTTTTTCCTCCTCGTGAAATCTGAGTGGAAAAGCTGACATTCTGCTTTTAATTGATCCTCACAAGATGCGAAAAGTTTCCAAGTAGGCGGCTATGTAGAAAGCTTCATATTCTAAATGAAATGAAATAACCAAATCAGATTCAGTTTTTAAAAATTGTTTTCTTTAATGAGTTGAACGGTAGCACACCAAAAGAGTGCACAAATTTCAGGATTATTATATAATCTATTTAGCTCTACCTTGTATTAAAGTTGTATTAAACTATTTGTTGACTCAAATTCAGGCCTTCCTAAATTATCTACTTAACACAGTCTCTCTTACTATTCATTTGCATTCCTCCTTTTCTGAGACAATATTTGAGAATCTTTAACAATCGGTATTGTACATAAAGTCAATCGCTTTCGGTCGTCGGTGTGTGTGTGTGTGTTTGTGTGTGTGTGTGTGTTCCCACTGGATTTGGCATTACAAAGTTGCTAAATTCTTCCAGATTTGGAGTTTGATGCCATCCCAGCTGTCCTGATTTGACAGGCTGGGTGGCTGGTTCCTGAGATGTGATCCCCAAAACTCTTTCTGTAGCATGTTATTCTTGCAATAATACATTTACATTTATTTTAAGATATTGAAATTTACATAATTTCAATATCTAAAGCAATCAAGAGATTTTTCTAAACCTCCAAGTTACACGTATTTCATTGATTAGAAACCTCCCTGACTGTAGAACCACTGGTGACACGGGGGTGGGAGACTGTCTCTCTGACTTTCCCGACGCCAACGCCGCGACATGGCCATTCTTGTCCCAATGCCTCGGCCAACAGCAACCTTGGATGTACATGACTAGAACACTCTGAATGTTCTACTTAACAAAACATTAACAATGTTTACCTCTAAGTAGTGGAATAAGAAGGAATTTTAATTTGGTTGATTACGTCTTTTTGGATTGTCCAAAATTTCAACGATAAACATAAATTTGCAATAAAATGTTAAAAGAACCTCAATAAAAATGACTACACACCACAAAGATCAGATTGAAGCTGTGGTACATTAGATTAATGTTCAGTAACTATTTCCTCCCTCCCCGCTCTCCGCAGAGTATACTTCGTGCTCATTGACATTGTGCTTGTCTATGAATATAAATCAAGTGAGGTAGAAATGACGGTGGGTATCTGGATAGACAGATATTTTCACATCATTGAGATCACACTGGATGTAAAACCTGGAGACATTTACCTCTTTATATGGTCAAGGATGTTACACGAAGCTGAGTTCGTATACAGATCGCCTTTGTCAATGTTAAGAATCATCTCAGCGGTTTCTCCCAGTGTCTGGCTTTTTTTCACTTCTGAGCAAGTAGAAAATTGAATTATGTGCTTACCAAGTCCGCATTCATTTTCCTGGCAAAGACTGAATCTGCCAGTGGGAACAGAGTGTTTTCATTTTCTTTCTTTCTCTCTCTCTCCCCGTCATTCTGTGCTTTTCTGGTTTTCTCTGTGTGCATATTGCCCCTGCCTTTGGCAACTGTGAAGTTGCTAAGTTCTTCCAGATCTCGGGTCCGACGCCATCCTACATCTCTGGCTTTGACGGACAGGTCGGTGGTTCCTGAGATGCGATCCCAACAGCTCTGTCTGAGGCCATCTGTCAGTCAGATGTCAAGTCATGAGATGGGAGGTGGCAGCCACACCGCATCTGGATACCGGGGTTGGTTGCCTTCTCCCTAAAGTGTATCTGCACCATGCTGGGCACAAAATAAGTTCCACTATACCCTTGACAGTCTTTCAACTGCTGTGCAGCCAGATCAGTAGCTCTTGGCAGGAGCTGTTAGGTTTTAGCTCCAAATACACGCTCCATGGCTCTTTCTACCCCCATCTTCAGACCTGAACAGCAGCGGAAGCTCTCTCAATGAGCACCAACGGCCATGCTGACTCCTCCGGCTCCATCGGGGGTTCATTTCTGAAGATAATTACAATGTGACCCTCGTGTTATCACCTGAGATTTCCAGCCTCCCAGCCTCACCCCCCTTCCATCACCGGATCTGAAGCCGCAATGTGGGAGACCAAGAACTGCCACCCATCTGCCATGGCTGTATCTTTGAGCTTGCTTGTGGGGCTGGACCTTCGGGACATTGAAAGAATGGAGGCCCTGGCCGGTTTGGCTCAGTGGTTAGAGCGTCAGCCCACGGACCGAAGAGTCACAGGTTCTATTCCGGTCGAGGGCACGTACCTCAGATGCTGTTTATCCCGGCCCTGGTCGGGGTCATGCGGGAGGTGGCCAGTCGGTGTGTCTCTCTCACATGGATGTTTCTCTCTGTGTGTCTTTTTCTCTCTCTCTTTCTCTCCCTCCCACTCTATCTGAAGATATAATGGAAATATATCCTTGGGTGAGAATTTTTTTTTTTTTTAAAGAAGAAAGAATGAAAGTCAGAGGTGCAGTCTTTGACTGTCTTTTCTCTCCAACCGCCCAAACACACTTTTGGGATAATTCTTCATCTGGCTCCCCAGGAACTATTGGACAGTGTCCTGGGAATTACTTCTAAATCTCATAAGAGAGACTTTTTTTTTCCCCCACTGATTGCTGAGGGGCTAGGATGTGTGCCTAGAGCTGTGTCTGCCTTTGTGCTACCAGCAACGACAGCCTGGTTGAGCGCGAGGCCAAGACAAAAGGCAGCATGAGGACAGAGAGAGAAATAGATTCCCGATGACATCGTTCGAGCAGCTCAGGTCCAAAGTCAGACTCATTCATGAATATTTTCGATATGAGTCAATACATTTCTTTTGTTCTTTTCAGCCAGTTCACGCTATTTTTTTCTTTCACTTGCAATCCAGAGACCTGGCTGATACAGAAAGAGGAGGAATCACATCCCAGAAGGAGAAATGATTAAGCATTTAATCGGAGACATGCCTGGCTTAAACGTCTCCTTAGCACAACTCCCATCAAGAGGTTCATCAATTCATTCAACAAATACTTCCGAAGCACCTTGGTCCCCTGATGCCCTTGAAGTGACAGTTATCACCCAGACTCTATGGGTAAGAGCTGGGTCTCGCCCCCATATAGGTGTCTCCAGAGACTGCACTCTCCGCTTTGAGAGCGGCTGTTATAATCAGCCAAGGCCCGGCTGCTTTTTGGATCACATTCCAGGAATGAGCTCCTGGAGCAGCAGGGCACAGACTGTGTCATTCCCAGGAGGTGACAAGGTCTGTCAGGAAAGAAGTGGGCAGCAGCCTCTCTGCCTCCTAGAAAACCTCCAAAGCATGCCCATGTGGCCCCCTGAGTCTGACTCATCCTGCATTCTCTCGTGGGACTTAATGCCTTGCATCCAGTAGGCGCTCAGTCATAGTTTGAGTAAGGGGGTATAGCTCAGTGGTAGAGCATTTGACTGCACAGTTTATAGAGTAAAAAAAAATAGTGGGGAAAATGTTTGCCTGGCCTTCACAGGGCCAGCGCTATGATTCAAAGTGGCACTAATCGCCCCCTGGAAAGGACAGTGTACACATGCGATTCTGTGAGTTTATCCCACGGACACATTTGCACACAGACCCAGCCCAGGACCACAGCGCAAGGCTGGGCAGGCCGTGCGCCGTCCAACAGCGGGAGGCACCTTTCCCGTCATGGGGCGTGGGGTGAGATGTCTGCCCTTGTGTGCTGTGTGAATTCCTTTCTTTTTACCACAGTCATATATAACTTCTTACAAAGAAATCCTTTGATGTGTTTACATTTCTTAGTACATCGCCTGGCACATCAGAGCTCAGTAAGTATTGATGACCACTATGGTCATCACTGTTACTATCTTCCAAGTATTTTGAAACTCCTATCGTGTTATTACACCACAGAGACACACGAGGGCGCACCAAGCATCTAATGAAGCGTTTTCACAGCTGCAGCCCTCTGAGGCTGTAATTTTGAGGGTACAAGAGTGGAGGGGAAAATATTGGGGCTCCTCTATGAGTGACAAGGGGAAATCTTGGCTCAATCTTGGTCCAGTGGGCCAACCTCCTCAATTAAACACCAGGTTCCTTTCCTGAGTGTTTCCCCAATGGAAATCAGGGTGACTCCATCCCCCATGAGTGATGGCGGTGGCTCCTCCTACCCCCATCCCAGCCTCATCCATGCGACAGGGAAAATACAGCTCACTGCGCAGGGCTAGCACCAGGATTAAGCAGGGACTCTCAAGATTTTTTTTTTTAAGTCTGAACTAGTTCTTTCTATATTAAAAAAAAAAAAAAAAAAAGTCCCCCAAAAGGTACCAAAATTGAAGTCTTTTTATAAAGTTAGATTTAAACACTCATGTCTCTAATACACACACACACACACACACACACACACACACACACAATGTAACAACAGCAATTCACACAGTCTATAGTGGGACCCAAGTTTAATGATTTTCTACAGTCTCTTCTGCTGTCAGTCCTGGGGCTGCTTCTCTGTGACTTGGGTGTCACCTTACTGGAAGATGACACATCAGAGCCTGTGCTGGGCCTGCGGCAGACGGGAGGTGGTCTGCCTGGCAGGGCCCTCCCTGCTTCCCGGCCATGAGAACTTCGTTCCAGCACTGAGCGAGCAGATGGCAAGGGGCCCAATGGAGGAGGCTCCACCCCTCCCCATAGGGTCCGTGGTGATGGTCCAGGTCACTCTCTCTTGTCAGCAGTGGGTTTGTAGGTGGGTATATGCGCTGGTTCTGGTGAAGAGGTGTACATGACTTTCTCCCGGGGGTTTCTGGGAGAAACTTGGTGGTGTAATATGGCAGGGACATGAGAAACTTCTCTTCTGTCTATCCTGTCTTTGGATGCAGTCCGAATGTCTGGAGCTGCAGCTGCCATCTTGTGACCAGAGGAAAAGTCAAGAAAATCGCGGAGGCCCCATCCTCGCGTCTGGCACACCGAATCAACCAGCGCTCGAAAGCAGAAGCCTGCAGACGGGGCAAAGCCCGGGAGTCAGGCAGGTCCATTTCAAATCCCATCGTCACCCCGTGTAACCCGGGCCTCAGTTCCTCGTCTGTTAACTGAGGAGGATGAAAGAACTGGCTTTTCCTGGTTTGTTTCTCCACCGGTCTACCCCGTGTCTGTATGTGACAGTCCCATTCTTCCAGAAGTTGGACCCCAAGTACCTGAGCTCTCATGACACACACCCACATTCTATCTGCCTGAAAAACCTGTGGGTTCTCCCTTCAAAATGCACCCAGAATCAGATCACTCCTCATCACCTTCATCACTGGAACCCTGGTTAGGGCTGGCATCATGTCTCACCTGGAGCGTGGCAGCGACCTCCTCGCTGGTCCCTACCACCACCCGCACCCTTGACAACCTATGCTTCACACACAGCCAGAGGGATCCTGGTAAAACCAAGACGGACCAAACCCTCCTCTGCTCAGGAACCCCCCCCCCCCAGGTCCCTCCTCACTCAGAGTAAGAGCTGAAGTTTCACAGTGGCATTCAAGGCTCTCACAGAGCTGGCTTCTTGGTACCTCTGACAGCTCACTCCACACTCCACAGCTCTGCTCCACCCACATTGGCCTCCTCGCTGTTCCTCAGACAGACCACACAAGCTTCTCTGAACAGTCTCACCCAGATATTCATGAGGCTCCCCAACTCACCTCCTTCCAGCCTCTGGGCAAATGTCACCTCCTCAGTGAGGCCCACCCTGATTGCTCATGCAGTAATCCCCCCCACCCAACCGCTTCTGTCCCCTTAACACTACCTCCTACGGCCCCATATTCTGCCTGCCTAAGCGTGTATTTGTTTGCCCATTTGTTTATTTTCTGTTTCTCTCTATTAGAAGGTAATCCCCATGACGGCAGGGTCCATTATCTGTTTTGTTTTGTTTTTAATTTACATACAGTAAAATTCACTCTTTCTGTGGTACAGCGCTGCAAGTTTTGACGAGTGCAGAGTTGTGTAACCTGCACTACCATCAAGATACAGACCAGTTCCATTGCCTCCACTACTATCCTGAGCTTGCCCCTCTGCCAACGCATCCTCCCACCCACCCATCGACAGCCACGGATCTGCTGTGTCCCTGAAGTTTTGTGTTTTCTAGAATGTCACAGAAATGCATCGTGCAGGAGGCAGCCCTGGGACCGGCTTCTTCCGTCCAGCAGCTTCACGCTTCATGCTGTCTGTCCGCGGTTCATCCCTGTCGCCGAGTTTCAGGCCCCGTGCGGAGGCACCGCCGTTTGTTCATCGGTCCCCAGCGAGGGACATCGGAGCTATTTCCAGTGTGGGCTGATCACGTGTGAGCTGCGCTAAACTTTCACGTGCTGCTCTTTACACGAACGTAGGTTTTCATTCCTTTGGGTTAAACGCCCGGGAGTGGGCGCTGGGTCGCATGGTTAGTGTGTGTTTATGTGGAAACGTTCCGACTGTTTTCCACAGTGGCCGCTCCCTTTTCCATTCCCACCGGCAGTGGGGAGACTAGGCTGCTTTGCACCCCCACATCTGTCTTCTTCTCACTCTCCACTCTCTACCACCAAGCACAGCACCTGGCACATAGTAGGTGCTCAACAAACATTTGCTGAGGGAGTAAGTGGCTGATTGGGGCCCTCACACCGGGAGGCTGAGGATGTGATGGAATTAAGTTTGTGAAGCTCTTGGCACAGTGCCTTAATATGCACTCAAGACCTTGAGGTCTTTGCTAACATTGGAGGCCACCTCCCCAGGGTCAAAGTCCCCAGTCACCACCTCCTCTATGTTGCCTCTGGCTCCCTGAGCTCCAGGCTTTGGGGATAGAAAGACGTCTCCCCAGAAACAGAGGAGCTATAACCCTCCCAGTCCTAGCAGGATCCCCCAACCTGCAAGCGCTCTGAGCCAGCCCTGTGGCTGTCTCTGCTCCAGTGCAGAGAAACCCAGGGAGACTTGGATCCCACTGTATTTTCCTTGCCTCCACACTCAAGAATGAGGGGCCCACAGGCCAAAGAACGGAGCGAATGTTTGTTTTCCTAGCCGGCCCTGTCCCCTTGAGGGGGACACCGGTGCCCCCACACCACTGAGTTTAGCCAAGCTCCTTGGCCTCCCTTATCCCCCCCACTGGGGACCTGTTTGCCAGAATCTTTTCACCACCTTTTCTTTTTCACAATAACTCTGACCCTTTGTGCTATTATTTTTCTAGGTTAATTGAATACGTTCTCCTCGCTGCGGAGGCCTGCAGACAGGGCCAAGCACAACAGGCCCAGCGCGAAGGGGGCCTGGGAGGCCCACCCCACCTCTGCAGCCTGGGGCCTGCTCAGGCAGGGGGACATTTATGGGGGACCAGGAATGTGAGTTAACCTTGCATGCCGGCAGCAGCCAACTGGGGTGACGGTGCGGCCAGGGAGGAGGGGGTCTCAGCCTCATCTTTCTCCCCCCTTTTTCTTACCAGAGCAGATTATCTCTAAACTCATCAGGAGTTTGTGTCAGTATTTTCTGAGCATCGTTTGACAGCAGAAAACCAGCAAGGTATGGGGTGTAATTATAGAAACCAAGAGCGCAGCAGTTCTTAGCCAGGGGACGTTGTGCCCCCAGGGGACATTTGGCACTGTCTGGGGACCCTTTGGGATGCCATGACCAGGAGTTTAGCAGCCGGGGATGCTGCTAAACTTCCTACAACCCAGGGCAGCCTCCACAACAAAAGATGACCTGGCCAGGCTGTCACTGTGCGGAGGCTGAGAAACCCCGATTTATCACGATCCTACTGCGTGGATGAGGAGACTGAGCCAGAGCAGTTAAGTAACATGTCCTGGGAGGCATGGTCAGGAAGTGTCAACCCAGAAAGCCTGGCCCTGGTGTCTTCCTGAGCCGTCCTTCCAATGTTAGAGTTTATGGGGGCGGCGGAGGTGGGGGACCTGGGAGGGAGGGGTTCCTTCAGAGCTGGGGAGGGGTGCAGGCCAGGGGTGGAGTTTCGGCGGTCTTCTGCAGAGGGTGAGAGGACCGGGGACTGTGAAAGGTTCCCAGGGGGATGAAGGAGTCTGTCTGGATCCCTCTTCGCATCCACTTCTAGTGCAGGAAAAATCTGCTCCCAAACTTCGGTGGAACACCTTTCCCCCAAATGCTCCATTTAGGCAGGTCCCGGGAATTGCTGTGCAGTATGTAATGACGAACAGCAGAGGGCGCAAGGGTTCCTTTGCTCCTTTCCATCTATAGCTTTTCCATTGTAAAGGAAATAGATGTGCCTTAAAGAAAATACAGAAAATAAAAAAAAATTTAAAAAAAGCAGAACAAAGAAATATAAATGGCCCATAGGCCCACCTCCAGGAACAGTGAACAATGTAAATAACGAGTCTTCCTGTCTTCTTCCCAGGCGAAGTTGCTTAACTCTTTTGTTTTGTTTTGATGTCTTCGAGGGCACATTCCCCAGGGATGTGATTCTGGGGCCTGGATGTGTCACCCCAGCTTGTATCAGAAGGCCTTTCTCTTGCCTCACACGCTCTCCGTGCCGCTCTTCGTCACTGAGCACCACGGCTGGGGGCGGGTGGATGCCCCCACTCAGCAATAGTGGGCCAGGCTGCGCTGTGCAGTGTGGGGACTGGAGCCGGCAAGGACGCCGGGGTCTCAGGAGACAGACGTGCCCAGGGTCCGTTCAGATCGGAGCAGTGCAGGATGGGGTAAGGTGGTGGAGAGCTTCTGGGTGCTGGTTCCATTCAGAGGGGGACATTCAAACAGGGCCCTGGACGATGACAAGCAGTCAGCCTGGAGAAGGAGCTGGAAGACCAGCGCTTCCGCTGGGAACATGCCTGGCACGTTTGAAGAGGGGCTGGCAAGGTGGCTCCGTGCCAGAGGCCGGGTGGAGTGAAGAGCAGTGGGCAGCAGCCAGACCAGATGAGTCTTGTGGGCGGCTGCAGAGGGGACTTTGTCTTCACTCTAAGAGCTGTGGGCTGTTTCTGGTGGGTTGGTGAACAGGAGTGACAAGCTCCTTGCATTTTGTCTTGGGCCTGGAGGTGCGGCAGGAGGAGACTGGCCAGAAAGCTGGTGCAGTGGTCCAGCAAGAGATGGCCATGGCCCTGGCCGGCGGGGCTCAGTGGTTAGAGCGTTGGCAAAGGGTCTCGGGCGTACCTAGGTTACAGGTTCGATCCTGGGCCCTGGTTGGGGCACATGCAGGAAGCAACCAATTGATGTGTCTCTCAAGTCGATGTTTCTCTCCCCAGCCCCCTTCTTCTACTCTCTCTATAAATCAATGGACAAAATATCCTCAGGTGAGGATTTAAAAGAGAGAGAGAGATGACCATGGCTCGGACCAGGTCAGAGAATAGGCAGAGAGACATGATCAAATTCAGGATCTAATTTGGCCCTGGCCAGTTTGGTTCAGTGGTTGAGCGTCAGCCTGCGGACCAGGGAGTCCTGGGTTCGGTTCCCGCAAGGGGCATGTACCACAAAAAAAAAAAAAAAAAAGATCTAATTTGGAGAAAGGTCCCTGGGGCTTGTTGAGGGATGGGACGTGGGGAGAGAGGGACAGTGAAGGGTGCCTCCTGGTTCTGCGTAGTACCTCTGGGCAGATGGCAGTGCCATGTGCGGAGACTGGAGAGGAGGAAGGCTGACTCCCCTGCCGCCCTGCCCACCCCTCCCTGGAGCCCGAGCTCACCGGCCTGGCCATTCTGCTGTTCTGATTCCTTGGTGAAAATAAAGAACAATGGTACTAAATGAGAATAAAAACTCCATTTTGGTCTAAAAAATAATAGGAATCTCTGCATTTCATTTTTTAAAAAATCATTATTTGTTTTTTCTTTCAAATTGCAAAAGCAGTTACTGGGCATTGTAGCAACATTTGTAAAACTCGGGTCAGCACAAAGCAGGGACTAACAGGTCTCTGGGATCCCACCACCCAGAGACCCTCAGTAAACCTTCTGGCGTTTCCTTTACACTAATATCTTTATTAATATCTGTATCTGTGCCTCATTCATTCATTCAACATATATATTTTTTAAATTGGTATTGATTTCCTAGAGAGAGGAAGGGAGAGGGGGAGAAAGAGAGAGAAACATCGATAAGAATCATCAGTTGGCTGCCTCCTGCACACCCCCTCCTGGGGATGAAGCCTACAACCCAGGCATATGCCCTGACCAAGAATGGAACTGGCTACCTCTTGGTGTATGGGACGACACTCAACCAACTGAGCCACAAGGGCTGGGCAACAGATTTTATTTTTGAGCATCTAATATGTGCTAGTCACTTTTCTAGATGCTGAAGATGTTCAGGGAATAAAAAGACAGAAATCCCTGCCCTGGCCGGTTTGGCTCAGTGGTTGGAGCGTTGGCCTGCAAACCAGAGTCCCAGGTTCGGTTCCCTCTAGGGACATGTACCAAAAAAAAAAAAAGACAGAAATCTCTGCCTTCATGGAGCTGACACTCCAGTGGGCAATAAATAAAATAACCAGTAAATGATGTAATACATCATGTAGGTGGTAAGTGCTGTGGAGAAACTAAGGCAGGGAATGAGGAGGAGGGTGTTATGTGGGGGTTTGGAATTTTAAATGTCACGGAGCAGGTGACATTTGAGCAGAGGCCTAAATCCGTGGAGGGAGCAAGCCAGGGTAGCTGGGGGAGGGGAGGGAGAATAGCAAGTGCAAAGGCCCTGAGGAGAGCGAGCCTGGAGTGAGCAAGGCCAATGTGTCTGGAGCTGAGGGAGTGGAAGGAGGGGTGTCAGGATTAGGAGGAAAGGGGAGATGTTGGGGTCATGCCAGCCACTGAAGGGATCACAGCTTTACTGAGTGACATGCAAAGCCACAATAGGACTTTCATTTCTCTGTAAACATTTTATCATAAATCCAAACAAAAATAGAGAAAACAGTAAGATCAACCCCGCATGCCCATCTCTCAGCCCCAAAGGCTGGCCCAGCTGACTTCATTGATTTCCACCCACCCCACCCTACTGGGTGCTTTTGAAACAAGACACAGACATCGTATCACTAGCACCTAAAATGGTGTTTGGCCCATAGAAGGCCCCCTGCAATGGGTGGTTAGCCATCGATCGAATGAGTGAGTTTGTGTGTGAATGAATGAAAGAATGAACGAGGACCACGAGGACCCATGGAGCGAGAGAGAGAGAGCGAGGGGCCGGGACGCTGCACTCCCAGGCGGGGAATTCAGAGTTTCAGACCGTGATGGGTGGAAGTGTAGGACCAGATCCCCGGGAAATACCAAGCTTCCATGCAATAGTACAGGTTGTGAAATGTAGCCTTGATGTGATTTTTGCATATTGGGAGTAATAAAAACGTAGGCGATGTCTGCTCAGAACATACTCCCTGATTCAATTTCCACTCCGCTCGTGAGCGTGTTGTTAAATTGCCTGGTCCCACGGGTTAAGAACGTAGATTCGTAGTAACTCGAATGGGAAGGTCCGGAGAGCTGAGCCGGTGCAGAACGGCCCAAGCCCAGGATAAAACCTGCCACTCACACGGTGCCCGGCACCTGCACGAGGACGCGCGCGCACGCGGGCACACACGTCACGGGAAACTGCACTCACCTTCCTCGCGCGATGCGCTCTGATATTTCCTATGTCATTTGTGTACAGGGTGGTTACAACCCACCACCTCGACTGCAGACCTGTTGGATGGGCCACAGCTCACAGTTTGAAAATATCGGGCCCAAGGCCTTCAATGCGCAGACAGGGACACTGAGGGAGAGCCAAGGTGGGCTGATGACCTTGCTAAGGTCACACAGCATGTTAGCGGCAGTTCCAGGGCAGGGGGACTTCCGCTTCTCTTCCAGTGCAGACATCCGGGCGTCTGGGAGCCTTTGATGGAGGAATCTCCACATGGAGGACAGTGACTTCCCTGTGGTGTCCTGTCTGCGCCACTCGACGCCCCCTCCACCGTGCTGCCCCGCCACCCTCTATCGCCCTCGCCGCCTGGTGGTCTTCATGTCTACCGCCAGCAGACAGGGTCATAATTTGTTGCTCTGTTGTCTATCCCTCCTTCCCCGAAGCACCAACAATGCGATCTGCAGGACAGCAGGGACTTCACCAGGCTCTGCTGTGTCACCCGCACTCGGGTGTCTGGCACATAGTAGGTGTTCAGTAAATCTTTACTCAGTAAGTACAGGAATACACAGAGAGGCTGGCAGCTGGCACCCAGGTTTTGATGAAAACCAGTCTCAGACCATATGCAGTTTACACACATCGACATTTATTAACAGGCAGCACCAAACAGCCTCCGAGTCCGTCTGAACACTCAGCAGCTGCCAGACCCCCGTCCATTTGAGGCTCAGAAACTGCTTCGCAGGAAAGGCTCGCTGAGGCAAAGGCAACGGTACTCCGGCAGCACATCTGTCTACCATCCACGGGGGTCAGGACCAAGGCCATTGAGGGATCACGTTTGGGGTGCCATCCCCTAGATCAGCCCTGTGCAACAGACCCCTCTGCAATGCTGGAATGTTCTAGCCTGGGCAATCGAGCACTTGAAATTCAGCTAGTGCAGCTGGAGAACTGAACTGCCAATTTTATTTTAACCTTGGGTAATTTACATTGAACTTGAACGAGCCACAGTGTGGCTGTGGCTACTACACTAGACAGCACGGCCCTAGCTTGTTCAGCTCTGCTCATGCAATGGCAGGGAGCTGCTCCAAAATAGTCTCTCCAGTCTACTTATCTTCAGCAGCACCAATGTCACGGAAGAGTCCCCAACTCTGACATCCGCGTCGCTAATCATCCGCCACGGCTTTTACCAATGATCCTTTCCGTCTGACGTTGTCGTGCCAATTAGCAAAGCCTCTGGTGTTGGCCAAACATAAAACCGGCGGGGCCATTGAAGTCACTGCCTCTGAGGTGTGGCCTCTCTGATGACGTGATAGGGAATCCACCTAGAGAATAAACTCCTGATTGGAATGACTGGCCACCGCTGACATGGAAACTGGGATTAACGAATATGTGTACGCCCCCTCTGTCTCTGCACAAGTAGCAGAAACTTCAAATACGTGCGTATGTAATTTCAGTCGCGGTGGGACGTGAGGGATGCTGAGACAGTGACTACTTGGGAGAGGGTTGTGGCTAAGCCCAGCTTCTCTGAGCAAATGACTTATTAAATGGAAAAATCTTGAAGTTGGAGACAGAGAGAAATCCAGGGGAGGGCAACAGCAGAAAACACTGCAAACAGAAGTAACGGCAGGTGCAAAGGCCCAGGGGTGCACTTACTCTGTTTGTGGGACAGGACAAAGATCAGTACGGAAAACCGACGAGCGGCCAGACTCTCCGGCTGCGTTGTCACAGCAAGGACTTGGGATTTGGTCCTCCCGGCAGATCGTCCCATCCTTTGCTTGAGACCCCGGCAGGTTCTGGGTTAAGCAAAGCTCCAAAGAAGCCAGAGATTTCCAGTTGAAAAACAAATTCTTTGTACGCGCTTTCTGCGACAGGATCCAATTTCGTATTGATATTCTCGTTAAAAAATAATAATTTCCATTAGGTTGAGGCCAGAATGCCCCGCGAAGCCTGGTGCGGTTTGCCAATTGATTCACGGAATGAAATCTTATCTAAAATCTTTTTATTTGATGCTATTAAGGACACAGGAGGGAGCAGCCCAGCAAAACATTTCCCTGCCAGGTTAATGCACAGGGTCAGCTGCAAGTGGCCCCAGGGCTGTCTTAAAAAGATTGTCGTTTGCCATTTCCCATTATTTTGTTTCCCGTTACCAGTAATTGAAAAATTATTTTCTCCCTGTCGGGTGAAGTCAATGGAATGATGCCTCCTTAGGAGTACCTCCGAGCTTGACTGGCAACTCCTTCCCAGGACTGGCATCACCCCCTGTGCCCAGGGGAGGCCTGGTGGTCAGTGTGGTCTGCTCACATTTCCCTCTGCCCCTCTGGGCGGTGGGCTGCGGCAGGGGGGTTGAGGGAAGGAAGGGGTGCAGCCCCCGGTCGTGAGACCACAGGCCACACCGCACCGAACCCTGGCAGAGGGGTACCCCTCATGTGACCACGCGATGCCCAGGGAAGGGCAGCCCTGAAGGGATGCCCCGGTCTTCAGGAAGTAGCCCTTGCACAGCAAAGAGAAGAAAACCATCCGACGTACTTGGGCCAGAAAAAAGGTGGCTTCTTCCCTCCCTGTCTTCTTTTCGGTTCCTCTAAAGGTTATCCAGGGTTTTAATTTCCATGATGCAAGTTCTACGCTCTCATTGGAGAAAACACAGAAAGGGCCGCAAGCCACTGAGCCTCGCTGTCTCCGCTGCAGCCCACCGGCCACCTTGGTGGTTTGTACACGCTCCTGTACTTGCTGTTCCCTCTGCCTGGCACCTTCTTCCCCCAAACACCCCCACTCCCTCCTGTCCTCCCAGTCGCTGCTCCGGGGTCACCTCCTCAGTGAGGCCTTATTACCACTCTACCTGGACTCACAGCCGCACCCTCAAACCTGGCACCCCCTGTCCCCCGCCCTTCATTTGGATTTCCCAGGCGCACGTCAACCCCCGGGCTGCTCTCTATGGTACTGACGTGGGTGTTTATCGTCTGTCCCCACCCACCAGGGAGCTGTGCAGTTATTTAGTCACTGCTTTTCCTTCAACGCATAGAATCGCGTCTGGCACACAGTAGATGCTCAATAAATATTTGTCAATGAATGGGGGAAGGGGGAAGGAAAAAATCATCCACACTCTTCCTTCTCATCCAACCTCTGCTAGCATTTTGGTACATTCGTCTCATATATAGAGGCTTCTGGTTCCGTTTCTACCGTGGAGTCATCTTGTACACAAGGTTAGGTCAGAAAGATAAATGCCTGTGGAGAGAAACTGCCGACGTGCCCAGGAAAGCCTGGGAAATTGTTCCCAGCTGTCTGCACAGAATCGCTGGCTTGCGCTGAGGAGGTGAGTGGCACAGAGACCACGGACCTGAGACACCAGAGATGTCCAGCAGGGCCACGTGCTCCCAGGGGAACTAGAACCCCAGGGTGGCACCTCGCCCTCCACACGCAATTAGAGGCAACTCGTCCTTAAATTAGAGGAACTGCCTGCACTATTTACATGATTTCTCTCTTCCTTTCCTTTTTAAATGTCTTGATCAAGAAAATATAGGTGAGTTTACATGCATGTAATAGACACGTGTGCAACCACCCTGAGGTAGCTCCAATCATACCCAATAAAATCATTCCCAATCCTGCTCTTTCCTGATAACAGGGTATTTGTTTTCTCTGTTATTACCAAAACTCCTCAGAAATATCATCTCTACAGGCTGTGTAATCTGCCATCCACCCAGCCCATCCCCTATCTTTGTACACTGAGGTTAGTTTCCAGTTTTTCACAGCAATAAAAAATTCAGGAATGAACATCTTCGTGGGCGGCACTCTTTTCTCGGTTTTAGGTTCCTTCCTTGGGTCAAAATCAGGGGGATTTCTGCAAGTGGGACCCCGGGAATCAGTGTCAGATTAGCTAGCAAGTCATTGCCAAGGAAGATGAGTTTGTCCTGGAAGTGGGGTTGGGGGGTCCCAGCAGACACTCCAGGGTGAATTGGAAGGAGAAACAACCTGACCACCCGAGGGAGCCAGGGGGGAGTATGGGCTACAGAAGAGGTGGTATGAACCAAGGTATAAATTGGAGCAAATAAGGAGGAGAGTGAGCCATGATAATAGTAAAAATAATAGCGTCTAAATGTGCTGAGTACCTGTGAAGTTCCGGGCACTATGCAAGTACTATATGACCATCCTGTCTAAGCCTTTGACAGTCCTGTAAGGGAGGGGTCATTATCCTCCCTCATTATCATTACAGAAGTGGACAATGAGGCTCAGAGAGGCTCCCTGACTCACCTAGCGTCACACAGCTAGTGAGCAGCAAAGCCGACATCCGAACCCAGGATGTCGGACCTCAAGGCTCATTTCTATTTCTGACTCATCTTTCCGGGCCAGGAAGACAGAGGACATGCCGGATCTGAAGGTCAAGTCTGGGCTGGCAACACAAGGTAAATAATGTGGGAACGCTGAGGTGACGTCACACAGAGGCCTCTTTCCATCTGGGCAAAGGTGGTCGACTCCGTGGCTATGGCAACTGCCAGGTGTGACCATGGCATGGGGGCTTGTGCTGATGTCTCCCTTGACCCCTCACCTTTTCCCACCGCTCTGCCCGGGAGGCTGACCTGCATGCACTCTGTCCACAGGGTCGTATGGCCGCTGGGTTCTCGCTGGGCTCAGCCAGTGGGGAGCTTTAGCAGGATGGGGGGAGGTGCAGGCAGTCTTCTGCCTCCCTCTGCCCAAGGTCATGGCTCTGTGAGGTGGCCCCCACGTGGCTCTGTAGTGGTTCCAGGTACTGCTTTTCTCCTCGTGCCTCTGGGCCTTGGGGTGATAAAAGAACCCCAATGTCAAGGGCACCCGTCCTGCCGGTGTCCCTCCACCTTGCCCATGCTTTGTAGATAGTAAACCCCCTGCAAAGAACCCCGTTTAGCTGCGCCCCCATTTCTTCTCCGGACCCCGACTGGGACAGGCCTCCGATGGCCCACGTTTCCTCATTCCTCACTTTCTAAGCCAAGATTGCAAACCGGTGGGCCCCGTGGGCTGAATTTGGCTGTCACTCGTGCTTAATTGATTCATGCAAATGAGTCTGCAACCTTTAACCTTGGGGAGAGTTCATGCAAACAGATGTTCACGTGGAAGTTTGGCTCTGGCCACGCGGGGCCTCTGTTCAGGGCCCTTCCCAGCCAGGGCAGAGGAGCCGATGCCCCCGTTGCCTTTTTAGGTGGCCTGAGCTCTCCAGGTACCCCCTTTCCTGTTCCACCACCTGCCTGGCCCCTGCAGGCTCTGCGTTTGTGACCTTCCGAGTCTCCCAGACCTCACCGCTCAGGGAGAAAGCAGCCGAGATGTGGCCCTTGGCTGGGGAAGCAGCTCCCGGCGTCGGAGGCAGCGGGAGACCGAGCGGTGGATCTGCCTGGGTGGGAGCAGCTGGGCTGTGATCGTGGGCAAAGCTGGTCGGATCCGGGAACAGCGGCCTCGGAAGGGAGCCGGAGGTGAGCGCTGAGAGGGAACGTGAGAGCCTCTCATTGAAGCGTCTCTGTGATGCTGAGTTCAGACGGAGCCAAGGGAACACAAGGTTCTGGGTAAACGGCCACCTCTGCCCTGCTCCGGGGTCCTGCGGCTCTCTGGGCCAGGTGAGAGGGAGAAGCTCGAGGCGCGTGGCCTTCTAATGAGATGCTGCTGCAAGTTTACCAGCTCACACTCACCAAGTGCAAGGTGAGGGGCTACAGAACGCTCCCGTCATTGTCAGTAAGTCAAGAAAGCTTTCTGGAAGGTTCCCAACACAGAGAGAGATTAGAGGGAGCAGGGAGAGCATTAGGGCGCCATCTCGGGTCAGGCTTGGGGTGAAGGTGCTGACTCTGAGTGGCCCCCACCATGGCCTCACAGGGACACTTTACAAGCACCTGGGGGACAGTCTTCAGCCTTGGGGTCTGCAGTCTGTTAGGACAGTCCTTAACACATCAGCATCGGCTTTGGGTGTCTGACTTCAAAACCCAGCCCATCCCCTAAAGCTGAGGGCCCTTTGCAATGGAATCGACCTTTCTGATCGCTCCTCACTCATCTGTAACATGCTTGCGGGTTGTCCTAGCTGAGTCCGTGCGGCTTTGCGTGGCTGAGGACCAGTGGCGTCAGATCCCTGGGAGCTGATCCACCCACAGCAGCTCGGACCCCGCCCCAGACCCCCTGCTCCAGAAGCTGTGCTTTGACAAGGTCTCCGACATGCACCACTGTGGCATGTTCACTCGGAGAAGTACTGATCGAACCCACGGGGCTTACGAGGAGTTCGTGCAGTTCATTGACTCTGCACATATTTCTTGAGCACCTACTATGTGCCAGGCTCTGCGGCAAATGCTGAAGGACAGCAGAGAACCTGATAGAAAAATCCTAACTGTTGTGGACTTTACCTTCTAATGGGGAGAGACAGACGAGATAAATACATAGAAGATGTTAGATGGTGAAAAGCACCAGGGAGAAAATAAAACAGTGTTCCCAGATGGGAGTGACAGGGAGAAGGATTCTGATCCTCCCGTAGGTAGAATGACAAGAAGGTGACAGCTGAGCAAGGGTCTGACAGAGGTGAGGAAAGGTGACTTCCAGGTGACCCGAGAGGCACCTGCTGAGACCCCCGCAGCAGGAGCGTGCCTGGTGTGTTTGAACGCTCGCCACGGAGACCAGAGTGGCTGGGAAGGAGGGAGTGAAGGGCCAGGACCAGGGGGTGGGTTGGGAGAGAAGTGTGGGGGCAGACGATGACGTCACTGAGGACCCTGGCTTCCCCTCCAGTGAGCAGGGACCCCCTGGAGAGGTGAGAAAGTAGCAGCCAGTGCATGGTGAGTGTGCAGCTAAGCGAGGCCACCACTGTTGCTGAGGTCAGTCAGAGGTGACAACAGATGGGACTCGCCCCTGGGGTTTCAGCTTCGAGGTCCCTTCTCCAGAATGCCCTCCCTGACTGCCCAAGCTGGCGGGGTGCAGCCATCCAAGCACCCAGGCTTCTGAAAGCTCTTGGGTGGGGCCGGCCTGGGGAGCCAGCTGGTCCTATTCACGATCATATCTCAGAGCCTAGCTCCATACTTGGCACGTAATAGGTGCTCAGTAAATACTTGTCGGCTGCAGGAGTGAATATACACAAAGACCCGGAAGGGTGAGCATGCGGCTGGCGAGGCGTGGGCATTGTGTGAGCAAACGCCTGCGCTCCGTCCATTCAAAGCAGCCTCTGGAGCCTGACGCCCAGCAACAGGTGGAGAGCCCTGGCTGCCTCTAGTCACACAGCTGGGGAAGGTGACCCAGAGGCCACAGGGACTCTGTGCCAAGAAACCCTGTTTTTTGTGCCAACTTGGCAAAGTGCCTTTCCTCTGGTCTCAGGGCCACCGTGTGCCTGCGCCCAGTCTCCTCCACAAAGCCTTCTCCCCACAGGGATGTCAGCACACAGCTGGCCGGAGGATGGCTGCTCAGAGGGCCACCAGCAGCACTCAGAGAAAGCACCCCCCCCCCCCCCCCCCGCCAGGACCAGAGCCCAGAGCAGTGGTTCTCAACCAGGACAACCTGCACTGCAGGGGACACTGGGCAATGTCTGGTGACATTTCTGGTTGTCACAACTGGGGGCTGCTAATGAGATCTAGTGGGTGGAGGCCAGGGATGGGGCCGAACATCCTACAATGCACAGGATGCCCCACAGTGGAGAATTATCTGGTCCAACTATCAATAATCATTGTCCCCCAAGGAGCCTTTTAGCACATTTTTCCTAATTGCCTCCTCAATGACATTTTAATATCACAATGACACCATCTATACTGATATATCTGTCTATGTGCTGTGGGTATAGCTGTGCTTTCTATATAAAAAGAGTATGATTTAAAGGGGATACACAAAGTGTGGCATGGACACATTACGGAAGAGAATTCTGACACACGCTACAGAGTGCATGAACCTCGAGGACTCCATGCTCGGTGAAATAAGCCAGACGCAGACAGACAAATACTACATGATTCTTCTTACGTGAAGTGCCCAGAGTCGCCGGAGTCACAGAGACAGGAGGTAGAGGGTGGTTGCCAGGGGGCGGGGGATGGGAGTTGTTGTTTAAGGGAAGCAGAGTCCGTTCTGCGCGATGAAAGAGTTCGGAGATGATGGGGTGACGGTTACACCACATTGTGAATGTACTTAATGCCACTGAACTGTGTGTTTAAAATGGTGAAGGTGGTGAATTTTATGCTATGTGTATTTCACCACAATTTTTTAAAAGAGTCATATATTTCCAGCCCCCCAGGGGCATATTATACCTGTTCAGGCCCTGGCCAGTTTGGCTTAATGGTTAGAGCGTCAACCCGCAGTCCAGAGAGCCCAGGGTTCGGTTCCTGCTAAGGGCACATACCTTGGTTGCAGTTTGTCCCCAGCCCCTGTTGGGGTTGTGTGGGTGGCAACCAGGTGATGTGTCTCTCTCACATCGATGTTTCTCTCTCTCTTCCTCCCTCTCTCCCTCCCGCTCTATCGGAAGATAAATGCAAAAATGTCCTCGGGTGAGGATAAACAAAATAAAAAATAATAATAATAATAAAATACCTGTTCAGGACGCATGGTCAAGAGAGGTCCTTGCATGCGTTCGGATGTTTGTAGCAGCACGGTTCCAGGAGATGGAGCCACCTGGGTGTTCCTCCCAGTGACGGTGATGTGGGCGCTGTTCTCCAGAGCATGGGGCCCGCCCGCCCTGCGGGGTGAGGGTGGAGGTGCTGATGGAGAGCCCTCCTGGTCACCGCTCAGAGACAGCCTCCCACAGGTGCTCCACAGTCATACTCTCCACGTTTCTAGAACGTCCATAAGCAGCCAAAACCATTCTTTGCTTCCTCTCCTTGATGACTCAACAAGTTCACACTGACCCCTTTGATAGAGGCCAAATAACTCGTTTACCCCACCTACCCTCCCCATAACAAGGTGCGCTGTTTGGGGCAAGATTCTTTCTCAAAAAACAAGATTCACTGTTTCCAGCCTGCGGTTCGCTTTCCTTCCTCTCACTTACAAATTCTGGTTCTGCCTTTGCTCCTTGAAACAGTAGGAAGATGAGTCTTCCTCGTGCGAGATCAAAACAGCTTGCAAATGACTAAGTCGAGGTCTCCGGGTTACTCTCTGACGGTAAGTGAAACGTGCCAGGTGCACGCGGAGGAAGACTGTGACCGTTACAAGCACTGCCCCAGACGTGCACACAGCAGCACGGAGAGGTCCGATCACGCCGCAACACATGGTGCCATTGCACAGACGTCAAACACCGATGCACGCGAAGCAATGTACGTGTTGTGCACAACACACATACCCACGGCAGGATGCACTCAAACACGCCTGGGAACAAAGCTGAGAGGAACTAACTAGGTTTGTGCGACAAGAACTGGACCTTGCCTAGCCAAGGATCATCATGTGACAAAGAGGAGAAGGACAGACTCAGCCCCCTGCACCTGGGGTGAAAGACAAAACAAACAAACCAAAAATAAAGAAAAGAGGGAAAGTCGTCTATCACCTAATGCCATAGATGTGATTTGAGAATTCATACACACAAAGCAATGCTCGCCTATTTCAGGCAGAATTATCCAAAGTAAAAGACGCACATCGGAGCAGCTAACGGAGGGAGGTGGGAACAGAGGGTAGAACAAAGTGAATTGATACACAGATGTGCAACTCATTCAAATGCTGGGGCTTGTCTGGACCGATGATGATCAAATGTCACGACCTGAGGAGTTTGGCTAACCTCTTTCGCACCACACAAGGTCCAAAAAAGCCCCAAGTAGGCATAAAGAGTCATATATTAGTTAAGACTGTTGGTTTCAACTGATGCCCATGGACTTGGCGTAAGCTCATTCAGGGCCATTTTCTTATCCAGAAGCCGGGGGCTCTCCCAGACTCAAAGGCTGGGAGGCAGGGGGCCCTAGGCCAGCCCCGATACAGAGGGCCCGTCCCTGCGGCTTCTCTCTGTTTCTCTGCGTTCCTTCTTCCTTCTCCTGCACCTTCACACACACCTTCTCTGCTTCCGCTCTGAGAATAACAGCCCTTCTTCCCGGCACTGACTCAACCCAGGCCCGTCACCTTGGCAAGACAATTAGAACTTTATCGGTTGACCGGGAGAGATTTATATGAGCTATTTTTGAATAAAGAAAAAAACAAACTTGCAGAAGAGGAGGAAATAGAATCCTATTTTTCTAAAACAAAGAATAATTGAAAAAAATACTGATCCGTTTGCATATTTTTGAAGGTATCACCTAATTATAAACAGATATAAATAGAGGCACACATGTAAATATTTTGAAAGGATACATTTGAAAGGATACATCCTGAGTTGTTTTGTGAGTCGCCTAGTGCTGGGTTACAGGGATGATGCATTGACGTGGGAGGAGATAGGAACAAGGGAATTAAATACTGCACTTAAAAACGCATATCATTACATGTATCTGTTTATGTAAAACTATATAAAAAGGAAATTAAGCAGAAGAATTAAGAAACAGAGAGGGCAAAAGAGAAAGACATAAAAGTACAGCCAGACTGAGACTCAGATCCTTAGGTCACATTCCAAATTCCCAGGGAAGAACTCTGATTGGTCCAGTTTAGATTTGAGACCAGCTGTGGGCCAATCAACTGTGACCAGGAAGCAGTATCATGGGGTACAGATAGGACTGTTACAAATTCCTAAGAACTTTAAGGCAGTGGTTCTCAACCTTCCTAATGCCGTGACCCTTTAATACAGTTCCTCATGTTGTGGTGACCCCCCAACCATAAAATTATTTTTGTTGCTATTTCATAATTGTAATTTTGCTACTGTTATGTCTTAGGTGATCCCTGTGAAAGGGTCATTCGACCCCCAAAGAGGTCGCGACCCACAGGTTGAAAACCACTGCTTTAAGGGGAAGGATTGGGGAGGGGGAGGGGAATAACCAAGTCAGATCTGAGGGCAATTTAGGAATTAACCAGGTGAATGAGGCAGGGGAGAACATAGCAAAGGTTCTGGCAAGGCAGAACATGGAACCATTGGGTATCTTTTAGTAATTCTAGGTGGCAGGTGTGTTTAATGAGAGACCAGATGACAGTAGAGACATAAGCAAGGGCCAGGCCATGTAGGACCTTGGATGCCCCTGGTGAGTGAGGAGGTCATCACTCACTCATGGGACAGATCCTGACACGTCTGTGCACCATGGTATGGACGTGGCCCTTCCCTAGAATGAGCTGGAAGCCACTGGCGGGCTTTCGGTAGAGGCAACACAGAGCCTGACTTCGTTCTAACCGGAAGGAGGTACCACCGATACCTGGCCCCAGAACTCAGCAGGGCCATAAAGCAGATTGAGGTGTGTTACTCTCTTATCTCCAGTTTCCGAGAGGAGAATTTCAGCCTGTCACCCCGCAATACAGTGAGGCCATTAGCCCAGCATCTTAATCAGATCTCTCCTAGCCTATTAAACAATCTGGGGCCGTTTCTGGAGAAGATTTTGTTATTTCCCTAAATCTCCGGCTGCTTCGCTTGGACCTGGTGTTTAGGCGGAATGCAATTAACACATTCCAAACCTGGTTTCCCCTGAAATCCAATCAATTGTAACTCGTTTTCAAATCACACCGCTCTCTAATTGCCAGCCGCGGCCTCCGCGATAGCGATTTAAGTCAATTACCGCATCGCCTGTATGAAAATAATGCTATTTCTGTTGGCAGCTCCCCGAATTACTGATGAGCCTCCTCGAGCTAATGGAATAATGAAAACACAAAACAGATTTGCCGTTCTTAATAAGAGAAAGAGATAATGAAGGCAAATTAAAATAGAGGCTCAGATCTGCACGGAGAACAGGTAATGCAGTTTCTCCTTCTAAATTAACACCCGGAGTCTCCAAAGTTGATGGCGGGGAGGCGGGGAAAGACTCCAAATTCCATTAGACGCAGCCACGGGGCTCCGTTTTGATGGTCGTGGTCCTCCGCCGCACTTCCCGGAGTTTAGTTTGGGACAGTGTGGGAGCCAACCTCACTGGTGCACCCCCACCTCCCCAGCCTCACCCCATTTGTTGAGTATACCGCTTTCCACCAGCTACCAGGTGCAGCTCCCTGCACGCATCAGGTCATGTAATCCTCCCAGATTCTGTGAGCTTGCTGGTGCTATCATCACCGTTTTACAGAAAAGGAACTTGGGGTTAAAGAATGTGTCTTGGGCCCTGGCCAGCTTGGCTCAGCCGTTACAGCATTGGCCCCAAGGACCAAAGAGTCTTGAGTTCGATTCTGGTCAAGGGCACATACCTTGGTTGTGGTTCGGTCCCGGCCCTGGTCGGGGTCATACAGGAGGCAACCAATCCATGTGTCTCTCTCATATTTCTCTCTCTCTCTCCATCCCTCCCTCCCACTCTATCTGAAGAGAAATAAAAAAATATCCTCAGGTGAGGATTGAAAATATAGCCCTGGCCAGTTTGGCTCAGTGGTTAGAGCGTCGGCCTGCGGTCCAAAGAGACCTGGGTTCAGATCCCGCTAAGGGCGTGTACCTCGGTTGCAGTTTGTCCCCGACCCCGGTTGGTTGTGCGGGTGGCAGCCACTCGATGTGTCCCTTTCACGTCGATGTTTCTCTCTCTCTCTCTCTGTTCCTCTCTCTTCCTCCCACTCTACCTGAACAAAAAGTGGAAAAATGTCCTCAGGTGAGGATATATATATATATATATATATATATATATATATATATGTAGGGTTTAAATCTGCATGTGAATTTTGACCAGGGTTTCTCAGCTTCAGCACTATTGTTGTTTGGGGCCGGATAACTCTGTCGTGTGGAGCTGCCCTGTGCCTCGTAGAACCGTTAGGTAGCATTCCTGGACTCCACTCACTAGAGGCCAGTTAGTGTCCCCGCCCCCTCCTGTCATGACCACCAAAATGTCCCCCCGTTGAGACCCACTGGTCTAGACCCTGGGTGCTCAGCCACCACCCAGCAGCCTCTCTTGCGGGGAAGAGGCAGCATGGAGCCGGGAATCAGGAGACCTGGGTCTGCACCCTGCCCTGCCTCGCTGGGGGAGCCAGGACGAATCCCAGCCCCTTGCTGGGCTGGTTCCCTGCCCTGGCAAATGGGTGCAGTAACACGGGAGCCGGGGTCTGGCCCGGTGGAAGAAGCTGACCAAGATCATGGAAGTCTTGGTCAAGTGAGAAGCAGCACCCATGGGGAGGTCAGAGAGGAGAGAGTCAGAGAGTCCCCAGGGGCCAGGCCAGCCAGCCAGAGGGTCCAGAGGGCAAGACCAAGGCCGTCTGAGGCCAAGGAGGGCCCAGGCGAAGGCAGGGCCAGGCTTGGGAGGCCAGGAGAGTTGGACCTCCCTCCCCTTCTCTTTTCCCTTCTTTCTACACTATTCTCTCTCTCTTCCATCTCCGCTGTGCCAGACACTTAGTGTTGTATATTCAGACCATAACTTCGTATCTCCATTTCATAGATAGAGAGGCACAGAGAGGTGAAGCCAGCTGCCAGGTCTGCACAGCTAATAAAGTGGTAGAGCTGTGATTTGAATTCTAGTGATCTGGCTCCAGAGTCTGTGCCCTTGACACCTGCGTCTCAGAGCTGATGGCTGCTTCGTGCACCTGGGGAATTTAGTCCCTGGCTATAGGGACCCTTGATCTCACCAAAGGTTTTGTGCTCTAACTGTGGCTTCCTGTCCTATGGGAACTGGACATCTTCTTAAGAGGAGCTGTGTACTGGTAAGAATGGCCTCCCATGGCTCGATCTACCTCAGACCACAGGATATTTGCACAGGACGTGGATGGGAACAGCCAGAAGGACTGAATTTGGCTTTCCCAGCAATTCATTGACATGACATGTGGCTTGAAGACCAAAGGAAAGTGATAAATAAAACAAGACAAAGCAAAAAAAAAAGTGTATAGTCCAAGAATAAATAGTCAGTCAGTAAGAAGAGTGCCCAGCATGGAGGCCGGCACAGGGAAGGTGCTTAGTAAATTCCTGCCTTCATCCCAAACGCCCAGCACAGGCTGACCCTGCTGGCTGGGGGCTCTGCAGTGGCTCTCCCAGCTGCTCCCTGCCAGCCCTCGCTGCAGACCACTCTCCCCCTGTGGCTCGCCTTCCTATTCTGAGGCCAACACAGAGCTGTGGGACCTTCAGCAGGTTGCTTGACCTCTCTGAGCCGCCCCTTTCTGGGGGTTGGGTGTGACTCCTTCCAGCTCCCTCTTGGAACCTCCCTTCTCTCCTCTTTTCCTCCCCCTCCTCCACCTCTACCTGTCCTGTCTCCTTCTGTCTGAACTCATCTTCACAAGCCTCTGCACACAGCTCCAAGCCTCTGTCTAGATCATTTTCCCTCCAGGGATGAGGAAGCAGGACAAGATAGAGAAGACCCCTCCTTTTTGAGGGTTTCAGGCTAGATACCAGGGCACTCCGCCAGCCTCGTCAAGAACGTTCTAGCACAGGTAGATCTCGGATGCCACCTGGTCAACCAGCTACATATGTTTGGAGCTCCGAAGATTTCCCGCCACCCTAAACCGGTGGCTTTGTCTCCCATCTGCACAAAGCCTCCTCTGTTCACCTCCGCTCAGACATTTCCCAGAATCCTCTGGGCTTTAGGCACTGTCTCTCAGGAGGGTGATGAAACCGTGTCCGCCTCCAATCATGTCCAGTAATAATAATAGGTCCTCGCGTGGGTAGGACTTCTCAAAGCGCGTCTGCATACGTTATCCCACTCGCCTGACAACCCGGGGACTTCGACTTCGCCTTGAGGCCCATTTGGGTGGCCGTCAGCCGCCACCCTCTGCCCTCCACGGTGGCCGCAGGCCGCCACCCAGGTCCAGCGCACTGTGGGCCCAGGACTAGAGTGTAAATGGAGGCCCACACATGTCTCGTACGTAAAAGCTATAAACAAAGCTAAGCATGTTTCTTCTCCCCCTCCCATGACAACTCTATCTGGAAGGTTTGCATTTAGAGATCTAACTCTGCTCAGAGTTTTGCGGTGGAATGTTCTAGAAGCCATATCGTACGTGGCTTTTTTCGTTTCAGGAGCCAATGCATTTTCTTCGTGGTTAAGTCACTGAAGTGTCTGTCGTTTATGACTGGAAGTCCTGAGAATACGTGGCTGTGGAAGCCAGGCTAGGGGACAGGCAGCTCAGTAGTCCCCTGTGAGCTGTGAAGGCCAGAGACCCACAGTCATTTATGACCAGAACTTTCAGATAAAGGAATAGTAATATGAAGTTGAGTCAAAGAAGGGGACCGAGAACACTTAGAGCCCCTTGCACATATGCACACATACCACACACGCTTTTCAGGTGAATAACACAGAAATTCTCAGATACAGAGTAGCACAGCTCATCTGCTCTAATCTCTTTATTTTACAAATGAGGAAATGGAGGCTCAGAGAGAGGAAGGTCTTACAGCTAGTGAGTTGGGAGAATCATTCATCAAATCAACAAATATGTATTGACCACACACCAAGTCCACTATCTC
Organism: Molossus molossus; assembly: GCF_014108415.1. NCBI lineage: Eukaryota > Metazoa > Chordata > Mammalia > Chiroptera > Molossidae > Molossus > Molossus molossus. The sequence goes on along the minus strand of NW_023425399.1, from coordinate 11,011,896 downwards.
ATGGTAAGTACTGGGATGCCACAGGGCTGGGTCTGCAAACTGTAGCCCACCACCTGTTTTTTGCAAATAAAGTTTTATTGAAACACGGCCCTGTCTGTTTATGTATTGTCTGTGGTTGTTTTAGTGCTGCAGGGGCAGTGTTGTCACTACAACAGAGACTGTGCATCATGAGAGGGTTGGGCTCAGCCTTGGGTTCTGACCATCTACAAGGCACTACACCATGTCTTGACATTTCCACCATTCTCTTTGGAAGACCCAAAGACCCCAGGGCCAGAGGGGCAGGCCTTCTGGCTTGTCTCTCTCCCTGGAAGGGGCCAGGGCAACAATCATGACTTCAGAATTTTTATTGGAAAATAAACACCATTATTGTCCAAGAAATCCCATCCCAAGGTCCAGTCAAAACATCCTTATGTGGTTTGATGCCATCCTAATGGACTCCAGATGTCCCCCAGTCTCGGTGTCCCAGTGACCTGAAAGAGAGAGGCAGACCCTGGAGGGGGAGACATATGGTGGGTTGGGAACTCAAAGAGGCATCTTTGCCACCCCAATTTCTCTCTGCATGGGGAAGTTTGGGGGACCCCATCACCCCACCCTGCTCAGCTTCACCAGACCCCATTCATCTCTGCCCTCTGTGGTCTCTACAGTCCCTTCTCTTGAGTTTATTTATCCAATCAAAGGACATGCCAAGCCCGGAGGTATGGTTCTACTTGGAATCGAAGCTGGGGATGACTTCCTGCAGCCGGGCCAAGTGGGGCCCCTATCCTGTCCTGACAGTCCGGATATTTTACTTATTTTTATTTTATGATCTTTCTGCACCTTTTGAGATATCAGCTCCATGGGGCAGGATGTCCTGTCTGTGTGGCTTCCTATAGTAAACTCAATGCCGGGCACATAGGAGATGCCCAACACACCTTTGTTGATTAAATCGGTGTCCAAGGGCATCCCATTTTACAGGTGAGCAAATTGAGGACCAGCAGTGTGCGGGGCTTGCCCAAGTCCACATAGTCAATTAAAATCTCGACTAGCGTCCTCCAGCTGCCATAACAAATTACCACACGCTCGCTGGCATAAAATAACAGGAATTTATTCTCTCACAGTGCTGGTGGCAGACATGGAAGAGCAGGGGTCAGTGTGGCTGCTCCCCCCCCCCCAAGTCTCTGGGGGAGGATGCTTCTTGCCTCCCCCAGCTGCCAGTGGCCCCTGCAATCCTGGTGCCCCTTGGCTTGTAGCTGCACCCCTCCAATCTCTGCCTTCGTCATCACGAGGCCTTCTCCCTGTGTCTCTGTCTTTCTCCTTCTCACAGTCAATGGATTGAGGGCCCATTGTGAGATCCTTAACTAATTGCATCTGCAACGACCCTATTACCAAATCTGATCACACTCTGAGGTTCCAAGTAGACATGAATTTTGGGGGACACTATCCAACCACTATGCTGGCAGAACTAAGGAGAACCCAGGTCTCCCCCAGCCCCAGCCCCGAGGGGGCTTCATAAGGAGCTCTGTAGGGGAGGTCAAGTGGGCAGCCCACGGCTGTGGCTGTCAGTCTCCCGTGAACTTGTCAAGAAGGAGAGGGAAAAATAAACTCTGGGGTTAATGAAAGCAGCGAGGTGATCTCGGCTGATCCCCGTAATCCCTGCTCTGAGCTCGGCTTTCCATCTTCAGCTGAGGTTCTTCCTTTCTTCAGTTTCCCCAGAGAAGCACACTTCCAGATTTAATACACTGCCCCTCCCCCAGCTTTCCCTGGAATAATGGAACAGCGGGATGACTTCAAATATCTGTCTTGACCCCGTGATTAAGGACCCCAAGGAGAACAATGGGGGTAGGGGGCGATGGTGCAGAGTGGCCAGAATGTGACTGTTGGTGTATTTGAATCCGTGCCTGAAGTGAGTGTGTGAACAGCCAATGTGTACGTGTACACAGGGGTGTCAGGCCGGGGTCTGGGACCGCGTGTGAGTGAGTGTATGGCAGGCTGACGCTGGTGAGCGTGTGCATGTGAATGAGCAGAAATGAGTGTGCACATGTATCTGAGACTGTGTGTGCTTGTGTGCACGAGTGCAAGTCATAGAGAACGTGGGCGAGTGTATTGGAATATGTGCACCCAGGCAAAGGATGTAAGTGAGCTTGTGTGGGAAAAAATATGGACGTGTGTCCATGTATGAGTGTGTGTGAGTGTGTGCATAGGCCAAGGTGTGTGAAGGTCTGAATGGGTGTATATGAGCCTGTGGGAGTTTGGGTATATGTGTGTGATCAAGAATGTGTGTAACTCTTACGGCACAGTGACTATGGTCAATGGTATTGTATACTTCATTTTTTTTTATCCTCACCAGAGGACATTTTTTTTTGCATTTATCTTCAGATAGAGCAGGAGGGAGGGGGTGGTAGGAGAGAGAGAGAAACATCGACGTGAGAGAGACACATCGACTGGTTGCCTCCCATACAACCCCAACCGGGCAGGGACAAACTGCAACCGAGGTACATGCCCTGAGCGGGAACCAAACCAGGACTCTCTGGTCCATGGGCCGACGCTCTAACCGCTGAGCCAAACCGGCCAGCGTGGTATTGTATACTTCAAAGTTGTTAAGAGATCAGGGCCTCAGTGTTCTCACTGTAACAACGAAATGGTACTTTTATGGGGTGGAAAATGTGTTAACTAACCTTACTGTAGTAAGAATTGCACAGTCTATACATGATCAAATCGTCACATTGTATACCTTAAACTTGCACAATGCTCTATGTCAATTATATCTCAATAAAGCTAGAAGAAAAAATTCATGGGACCAAAAGAAAAAAAAAATGTGTAACTCTGAACATCATGTTAATATTAGGACCCAACTCCCTACACAGTTTACTGCCTCCCTCATTTCCTCCCTGTCCTTACCTTGTACCACTCTACCCCTCATGCCCTGCTCCTTGAACACAGCAGGCTCCTGCCTGCCTCAGGACATTTGCACATGCTGTTTTCCCTGCCTGGAATGCACTTCATCCAGAAACTTACATGGCTCCCTCCCTCACCTTCTCCGGGCTCTGCTTCAAAGTCACCTTATCAGAGTTTCCTTCTACAGTCAGCAGTCATCTCCCAGTACTCCCCCATCCTCTGTCCCTGGGTGGGACAGAAGGACAGGCTAGAAAGAGGAACTGTCTTGCTGGCCGAAGTTGGACTGTGAGTTGGTGACTATAGAAAAATCACCCTGGCTTCACAAGACATCTCAGATAACATAAGATTCTTTGTTATCAAATTTTGGAAGGGAAGTTTTTTTTTTTTTAGAATGTTCGGCTGGAGGGGAGTTTAGAAATTATCTAACTTCATGCTTCTTAAATGATTTGTGGTCATGAACTAGCATTAATCCTCTTTGGATAGCAAGTGACAAGACATAAAACCTCAAGCTGGCTTAAGCCAGAAAGCCAAGGTGTTGGATCACCTCACTGTAACGTCCCCGCAGCAGGACTAGCTTCAAGCTGGGCGGACCCAGGGACTCCCCCGTGCTCTCAGGACCGGCCCCTCTCCATCTCTTAGTCTGATTTCCTTTATGTTGGCTTCAGACCCAGGAGGCCCTCTTTGCATGGTGGCCTCGCGTGGCTTTGGGCTTTCATCAGTAACTTAGCAACCCAAGGGTATTTCACGGTGGAAGAATTCTGGGATGACACCTGCTGGCCTGGATGGAGTCACCTGCTCACTCCGGAGAGATGGCTTCAGGTATGGTGGCAATCTGTTACTTTTTCCAAACAACGGTTTTTACCAGATAACATAACCCCTGAATTTCCTCCAGGAAGCTACCCTCACCCACTCTCTCAGGCCACAAACTAAACGGGTCATCAGTGCCCTGGCCACAGCGATTGGTTCAGGGGATCGCACGTGTCTTAGCTCGGGCTATTATAGCAAAATTCCTTAAACAGCACTGTTCCCCGCCATTCTGGAAGTTGAGAAGTCCGAGGTAAGCTGCCGACAAATCCAGCATGTGATGAGAGCCCGCCTCTGGGCAGCAGACGGCTATCTCCTCGCCGTCACGCGGTGGAGAGCGTGGAAAAGGAGCGACTCTCATGCCTCTTCTTAACAGGGCACTACTCCTAACTGTGAGGGCTCCACCCTCATGACCTAATCCCCTCCCACCCTCCCAAAGGCCCCACCTCCAACCCCACCCCATCAGGGATTAGGTTTCAACAAATGAATTCTGATGGACGCACACATTTAGTCCATAACGACATGACTTGAGCCAAGCCAGACAGGCCGGTCCAAGCGGATCCCACGGCTTTTGCTTGAGCAACTGTCGAGGGAGTTGGTTTCCCTCTGGGTGTGGTTGTGAGAATATCAGGCTGGAGCTCGGTGAGCCATCCCGACATCCCAAAGGGAAATCCCGCCTCAGCTTCAGCCCAGAGGAGGCAGCGGGGGAGGTGAAACTGAGCCCACTCTCCTGCTTTCTTCTGCACCCAAGACATTCTTGGGGGGATTCTTGGGGGAGTTACTGGTGAGTGGGTACAGAGGTTCTGTGTGGGATGATGAGAATGTTCTGGAAAGGGATGGTGTTGAGGACAACATCGTGAAGTGTACTTAATGCCACTGAATCGCACACTTTAGGAACAGTTAAAATGATCATTTCCATGTTACGAATATGTTACTACAACTTGTGCTTAAGTCTGTTTGAATTGCATTTTTACTTCGTACCGTCACAAGTCCAAGGAGATGCTAGTTAAGGCCTTTAGTGTATCAAAAAATATCTGTCCTGTGTCCCATCGCCTCCTGGGTCCCACTGGCAGCCAGTGAAGTTTCTGGGGGGAGATTCTGGCAGGTGCACTGTGCAGGTGTGTATCACGGGGTCTCTGGTTCGAGAGCTCAAGTCCAAAGGCGTGACTCCTGCGGTGGGCATTCAAGCCCAGCAACGCGGGGTTGAGGAGGCGCCCCAAACATCCACACCGGTTCACTCAGCGAACGGCGTTTTCCGAGACACCCCACCCCTTGGCCCCTCATCTGTGCTGCAGGAGCCTCCAGGGACACCGCTCCCCCAGCAGCCCCTCCTCCCCTCCGAGGAGCACACCGGCTCCCCACTCACCCACTGTGTTCGGCCCCAGTGCTTTGCCAACCAGACTTTCATCCCTTAAGGCGATTACATGTGATTTCCTGGTGACAGATGCTGTCAGATTTTCAGGCGCTGGTGGGGCGGGCAGTTGGGGGTTCCCCTCCTCCCTCTCCACCTTGGCTGGCTGCCTTCCTCCACCTTGCAACCTTCAAATGGTTACAAAACCAACAAGCAGTATCTCTGGTCCAGCTGCCACGTTTCTGAAGGGTTCCTCCTGCCGTTCTAGACGGTGGACTCCCCTCTCCATCAGTGGCTGGGATAGAACTGCAGACAGCCTCCTCTGGAATTTCCATTGATCTAGGTCATGGGCTCATTTTTCCATACATTCATTCTTCATTCATTCATTCATTCATTCTTCATTCTGGCTACTGCAGCCTCTTTGACCTTATTTCCCACCCCTTGCTTTTGGCTGGGGCTCCGTCACCCTCCTCTCTGGCCCCCCCGGCAGGCCCAGCTTTCCCCACGCGGACACGCAGCCTTTGCACTAGCTGTGCTCTGAGCCCGGGGCACCCTCCCCCTGAGCGCCTCGTGGCTGATCCCAGCACAGCTCAGAGCCTGGGTCACCCTCCCCCTGAGCGCCTCGTGGCTGATCCCAGCTCAGCTCAGAGCCCGGGGCACCCTCCCCCAGAGCGCCTAGTGGCTGATCCCAGCTCAGCTCTGAACCCAGGGCACCCTCTCCCTGAGCGCCTCGTGGTTGAACCCAGCACAGCTCAGAGCCTGGGTCACCCTCCCCCTGAGCGCCTGGTGGCTGATCCCAGCTCAGCTCTGAGCCCAGGGCACCCTCCCCCTGAGCGCCTCGTGGCTGATCCCAGCTCAGCTCAGAGCCCGGGGCACCCTCCCCCTGAGCGCCTCGTGGCTGATCCCAGCTCAGCTCAGAGCCGGGGGCACCCTCCCCCTGAGCGCCTCGTGGCTGATCCCAGCTCAGCTCAGAGCTCGGGGCACCCTCCCCCTGAGCGCCTCATGGCTGATCCCAGCTCAGCTCAGAGCCCTGGGCACCCTCCCCCTGAGCGCCTCGTGGCTGATCCCAGCTCAGCTCAGAGCTCGGGGCACCCTCCCCCTGAGCGCCTCGTGGCTGATCCCAGCTCAGCTCTGAACCCGGGGCACCCTCCCCCTGAGCGCCTCGTGGCTGATCCCAGCTCAGCTCAGAGAAGCCTTGCCTGACCACCCCAGCTAAGCTAGCCGTCACCCCTCAGACTCCTTCCGAAGCGTCACTCCGGTCATCTCTCCGTGGCATCAGCATCGCCTAGCGATTTTCTTGTTGACTTACTGGTGTGCTGGTTTAGGTCCCCGTTTGGTGCCTGGAACCTTCGAGTGTCTTCAGTTGAGTTTCCCCAGAAGCAGACCCTGAGAAAGGGGTTCCAGTGCAAAAAGTGTATCTGGGGAGTGTGGGAAACACTAGTAAGGGAGTTGGGGAGCACCATGGGAAGGAAGGCGGCCACCCCCAGGGTGTGGCATCCAACGGGTTTCCACAGTGGGCTACTGGAGCTTAATCCCATCAGGGCTCAGGGTGACTGTGCAGAACAGCACTTCAGAGTTAGTATCCGTCTCGGTTATCAGAGAGAGAGAGAGAGAGAGAGAAACTACATTCACATAACTTTTATTAGAGCATTTGCTATAATCATTCTATTCTATTATTACTTATTGTTAATCTCATACTGTGCCTAACTTAAAAATTAAACTTTACCATAGGTATGCATGTATAGGATAAACAGAATATATATAGGGTCGGGTACCATTCACGGCTTCAGGCACCCACGGGGGGGACCACTGTACTTATTCTGCAGAGTCGTATCTCCAAGTACCTGGCCTGCGTCTGCACCGGTTATCTAATACCCATCTCAGATAAACATGCTGGAAAGGCTTGGTTTCCCACTCCCACCCTTGCTTCTCCCACAGAAGTGTTTCCTGTCTCGGTCAGCGGCACTTGCACTCACATGTCATCCTGTCAGAGAAGACCCCTCTGACAACCAATACAAATGAAATGCCAGCCCCTCCTTGGCGCCTGTTTCCCAACTCTTCTCTGTTTCTTCACCACGGGTATTACCACCTGACCAACTGTACCTGTTATTGTCTGCCACACAGATTGTTAAGAATGCAAACTTGCCCCGGCCTGTTTTGCTCAGCGGTTAGAGCGGCAGCCTGCGGTCCAGAGAGACCCGGGTTCGGTTTCCGCTGGGGGCACGTACCTCGGTTGCGGTTTGTCCCCGGCCCTGGTTGGTCATGCGGGTGGCAGCCACTCGATGTGTCCCTTTCACGTTGATGTTTTTTTCTCTCTCTCTCTTCCTCTCTCTCCCTCCCACTCTATCTGAACAAAAAATGGAAAAATGTCCTCGGGTGAGAATAAAAAAAAGAAAGAATGCAAACTTACTATGTTCCATGATATTTCTAGACCCTAGATCAGTGTGTAAGACATAGTAAAGATCAGTATGGAAGACATAGTAAGGGCTTATTAAGCATCTGTTTGTATAAATGAATACATGAGCTAAAACATGAATGAATGGATGTATGAATGAATGAATGAATGAATGAACGAATGAACGACTCTGTTTCCACTACCAGACTGTGAGATGCATGAGGACCAGGATTATGTCTAACTTGCAGCTGAGGCTGCAAGAACCAAAATTCTCAACCAGCTGTGGCTCAAGCACTCCATATAATCATCTCATTTTACCAGATTCCTAGAGCATCCTTCTCAACCATGGGTTGTTTTGCCCACTGGGAGACATTTGACAATGTCTGTGCAGACATTTTTTTATTGTCATGACTGGAATGTGGGTGCTACTGGCATCTATTGGGTGGAAACCAGGGATGCTGTTAAACACCCCACAATACACAAAACAGCTCCCCACAACAAAGAAGTATCTGCTCCAAAATATTAAGAGTGCCAAGATCGAGAAACCTTGGTCGAAATGAGAGTGGTCTCAAGGTTGATTCAATCGTTCTGCAGTGTCAGGGCTCACAGTCTGTGCTTCTGGGGTTTTCTGGGGTTCCCCAGCCCTGATTATAATCTGGTTTCCGTAGCTCCAAACATCACACTCATCATTCCAAAGAGAAACAAATCAATATCTATCTATTAGCTATCTATCTATCTATCTATCTATCTATCTATCTATCTATCTATCATCTATCACAGGAAAATCTTTCATTATATGGCTAGTGACACACATGGGGTCCCATGTCCACCCACAGTCCTATCACTGTCCAAGGAAGACTGAGTTTCCGTGATTGACGCGAATCAACAGACTCATACTAAAGAACCGGACCCGGTGCCTCGGAACAAAATCAGGTATGTGAGCCAGAAAGAAGGGGGAATGGCTGTTGCGGAGGCAACTCAGCTGACAGTGTCTGTCATTGAAAATTCTCTTATTTTTCTCTTCTTATGGATTCTACCACCCAAACCAAAACCAACCAAACAGGTAAAAATGCCTTGCTCTTTCTTCCCATTACTTCCCACTCAGAACTCCCCTTTTGCTGACCTCACCCCATTCCCTCAGCTTGCTGGAGAGAGGAGGGGGACTTTTCCACTGTCCCATCATCAGACTGCCTCGGATCCTAGGTTTGCCTTTGAGTCGAGTTCAATCAGGCGCCCCTTCCAGGGCCCCTCCAACAAAGCCAGGCCCCCTCTTCTGCCCGCCAGAAACCTCTCGCTGGCTCAGCAGACCTGGGCTGCTGGTGGCACAAACATCCAAGTTCACCAAAGAGGCCTGACCCCGGGAAAGCAGGTGGGAGCTAAGCAGCCTGAGCCAGTCCGCAAATGCCAGACAGCTGTGTGCATCTTTGGGGCAGAGACGAAAAACAGATACTTAATGTATCTGGTTAGAAATGAGGATTTTCTGGTTTGGTTATGCCTGTCGTTTCTAATGTGTGTCTTCTATTATTTATAGCATGTGTGCACCTGACCCTGTCAGTTCCACCCTGAGAAGCAGCTTGGTGAACCACCCTCAGAGTCCGACCCAGAGGTTCGGGAGCCTCCGCCCAGCCTCAACCCTCTCGAACCTCGGTCCAAGGGCACGTCTGAGTGAAGACGCTCGCGCAGAAAAGGTTTAGGAAGCTGTAGATAACGCTTCTCATTTCAGGGCAGAGCCAAAGCACACTGATGTCTTGATTCCGTCTCCTCTGCCTAAGCCCCCGACCTGTTGACAGCCCGGCATCCAGCCAATCCCCAGTCCCACAGTGTCAAGGTTACCCTTGTTTCCCGTCCTTCCAGACGGCACAGCCTTTCCATCAGTGAGCCCTGCTGGCTCCTAATAGAACGTATTTCCCAAAGCCCCGATGCCCCTCCTGTGAAGCCGATGGAGGGAGAGGTCTAGGCAGGCAGGTCATGTGGGCCTCCTCAGCTGCCCCTCAAAATCTCCCCTGGAGGATGGCCCGTGGGATCGAGGCCCCCGCAGGTGATGGGAGGGCAGCAGCAGAGTGAGGCAGGGTCTCTATCCCTCCCTTTCCCCCTGCCAGGCACCAAGTAATAATTTCTATGTCCTACTGAGGACCTCAGTCTCCCCGCCTGGTCTGCTGACTGCTCCCTCCCTGCATTCCTGTGGCCTGGAGAGGTAATGGCTCCCCATTCTTTACTGCTTTCCCAGCCCCCCCCACTTTGTAAATATTTCATTCATTAAATTTCCCTCTATCACCCAGGCTGAATGTGCCATCTGTCTCCTGCAGGATCCTGACAGACACACGGGGTATCATCTCATTAGCTGTGAAAAGTACAATTAGCCATGTGCGTTTTGGCGCAGAGAATTATTTGAAAGCAAACACCCAACTGTCCATAGTCGTTGCCTGCAGGAGGTAAGATAAGGGTGTTTGTTTGGTTTGTGTTTGTTTGTTATTCATAGTGAATGTGTTGTTTTTGGAATTTAGAAAGTACAGGACTGGACACAAAATACCACCAGCCTCACTGGACCCACAGTAGTCTGGACACTCTCCAGACTGGCAGAGTTGAAAAATGTCCTTCTTGGGAATATGTATGGAGTTCAGGGATGGTCTGATCCAGGACCGTGCCCGGGTGCTTGAAACCCCAGCTTCTAGAAGTGGCTTGGAAAGTAGCACAGAGAAGCATCCATGGCCAGGTTGTCTGTCTTTCCCCAAAACCCGCCGCACCCCTGTGAGGAGACCAGCCACACACTGGAAACTTCACAACTGTCTCCTCAAGTTTTCTGATAAATTATCATGCAAGAAAAACCAGCATTTCCAAAAATCAAAGCTATTTGCCATTCATTGCCTAAACTTTCAAATATCCACTTCTGATTAAAGTTCGCCCGCCCTTCTGCAACGATGCGCAGGCAGCCACATGGTGTGTTTAAGATATATAGTCAGCTTGCGTGTATTCCTACAGGATTTATATCCGTTTGCGTAGATATGTATTTTTATCCCCTGAAGACGGGCTGTGCTGCATAGCTCTTCCATCTTTCACTCTACACAGGACCAGTTTCTTAGGACGTGGCCCTCTTGTGGTGTGTTCGCCCCACCCATAGCCTGCTGGCTGCTCAGAACTGTGCGCGCACCCACATTTCATCCACGTGGACACTCAAGGGGCCTCCCTCTCCTCACCGCCACCTGGTGCTGGGATGACATCCTTACACAGGTGCTCTGGTGGCCCCCACAGGAATGAGTCTGGGATTGATACCCCGGAGAAGGTTGGGTCCTACACTTTTCCATGTACTTAATTTTTTTTTTTTAATTCCTCACCTGAGGATATTTTTCTACTTATTATCAGATAGAGTGGGAGAGAGAGACAGAGAGAAACATCAATGTGATAGAGCCACATCAACTGCTTGCCTCCTGCACGACCCGACCAGGGCTGGGGATGAACTGCAACCGAGGTTCATGTCCTTGACCGGAATCAAACCCGCGACTCATTGGTCCACAGGCTGACGCTGTAACTGCTGAGCCAAACCGGCCAGGGCTCCATGTACTAAATTTCACTCAGAGGAACCTGTTTACTCTTCAGAATGACTGCATCGAATACCCTCCCACCAGAAAATAGTGCTTTATCCGGTTTATGTTATTTTTAACATTTTGAGCTTCTGTGGTTAAGTACACCAAAATCCATGACTGTTTTTGGTGGGGTTTCCTCTTGGTCACATGCGACTTCCCTCTTTGTCCTTTTCAGAGCCCGTCACCTTGAATTCTAGTCTGCTGGGCCCCGGGGCTGAGTGCGCCCCATGCTGCATGCGGCCTTGCCGCCCGAAATGCATGTCTGCGGACCCTGTGCGCCGGGATTTATGGCAGTGGCCGCAGCTCATGCATGCCCATTGTCAAGATGGGATAATTCCTCTTGATGGATTCTTCCAAACAACAGCCTTTTGTGGACAAAGAAGGGACTGTCTGTCCAAGAGGAGCAGTGGACATCTGTTGTTTATGTCTGCTCAGAGTCCATTTTTCTTCTTCTGGTCATAGAACCCTGGTTTTCATCTGGGGATCTTTCCCTCCCCCATTCCTAGTCCGTGGGGATCCATCTGTCCTCCACTCCAAGTCCTGAGCCATCAGAATAACCCCCACGCACAGCCCCAGTGATGGGCAACTGACCCAGGTGAGCTGATAAAAGTTTAACCTGGGATATTAGCTGGAGCTTTTCATGAAGAGGTGTTCTCTTTCTTCTGAGGTTTCTGGGCTTGGAGAATAAAGCATGGGGCTGATGGAGGCCACCTTGGCCATGACGTGAGGAAAGCCAAGTTGAGGAGGGAGAGGATAAGGAAAAGGGGGGAGAGGGGAGGGAGAATCACAGGTTCATTATTCTATCAACATCTTTCAAGCTGCTGGACTTAGCCATGCCTGAAGCCCGTCACCGCTGTGTTTTGTTTTGTGTTTAGAAACATGATCATTGCAATACATTCCTCTATTTCGAATAAGAAAGCTTGAGTTGGATTTCCATCACGTACAGCCGAAAAGGGCCCTGAGTGGTAAGCAGTTTATCCCAGTGCCTAGGGGGAAAAAATCCTGCCCATCAATCATTTCTAGGCCCTGCCCACATCCTGAACCTCACATCCTACCTTGCATTCCCTCAACCGCTCCCATCCAGTCACCGGAGCTCACCAGCTTGTCCCACTTCAGGGCCTTTGCACCTGCTGTGCCCGCTGCCTGAAGTGCTCTCTTGCCCAACTGTCATACAAGTTTCCTTCTCAGGTTCAGGACTCTGCTCAAACACTGACTCCTCAGAGGGACCCCTCGACCAGCTGATCTAGACGATCTCCCATCAGCCTGCTTTTCAGCTTGGCCGGGCAGTCCCCCTACCCAAGGCCTCTGTTACTTACTCCTTTACTTGGTTATGACTTGTTCCCTAGTAGAATTAATCTGTTTTTTCACCATTATAGCCCTGATGTTTAAAACAATGCCTGGCTCATGGAAGATGCTCAATTAATGTATTTGAAATAATGAAAGAAGAATGGGAGGGAAGAAGGAAGTAGGAAAGGAAGGAAGGAAGGAAGGAAGGAAGGAAGGAAGGAAGGAAGGAAGGGAGGGAGGGAGGGAGGGAGGGAGGAAGGAGAGAGGAACAGAGGGAGGAAACAGGAAAAGGAGGAAGAAGGGTGGGGGAGGGTAGATTCATACACACCAGGTTTAAGAACCATTCCCTATTTCTTGGTCCAGAACCAAACTCAGAAACAAGAGCCTTTGAAATCCCATCTTGGAATGTCCCTCTGGCCTGACACTTAATTAAATGACCCCATAATGAAATTTCTCCCCATTGAGTCTCTATTTAATAATTAATTGACCTCTTCAGCCAGCCAGGCGAGGAGTCTCATCAATTATGCATCTCCCCCTTCTGCACTCAACAGTCCCCTCCCAGGAAAACAGGGCCCAAACGGGAGCGGCCCCAGCTTGGGGTGTTTGGAAGCTAAGAGGGCCCCTTTTGGGGGCAAAGGTCTCCCAAAGTGTTGACCTGCTGGCGATGGATGGGGAGAGGTGGAATAGGGCCTCACTGGAAAGGCAACATTGAACAAAGATCTGAAGATTCCAAGCATGTGGATTTCTAAGGAACAGTGTGACACGCGATGGGAATAGCATATGCAAAGATCCTAGGAAAAGGGCAACTGTGATGATTTTGAAGGGCTGAGGGTCAGCTACACTGTTACAGTTTCGTTGTTTGTTTCTTGTCTGTCTCTCCCACGAAAATGCCAGACTTGTGCAGATGGGATGTTTGTCTGCGTTGTTCACTGTTGTTTCCCAAGAGCTTAGAGCAATGCCTGGCACCGAGTAGGCACTTTATTGTGGAAGACTGCCCGGATGTGGCAGGATTAATACACATCAAGGAAAAAGAGGTGCCCTCAAGCAAGACCTCTCTGGCCCGTGGGTTATGGTAGGGATCAAAGTTTTATTCTTGTAAATCGGGAACTTTTAGAGGGTTTTCAGCAGTGGGGGACAAGCTTTGATTTAAATTTTGAAAAGATCACTCTGACTGTTGTTGGGAGATGCTGCTACAGGTGAAAACCTGGCCCCGTGTCTTTGACACTGAGAATGTGGGTCCCATTCAACCAGCCTCTGGGCAACTGAGTGAAGAGATGCTTTGCGAAGTGAGGGGTGGGACCCGGAGGATTCCCTGCCTCTGAGTTGCACTGTGGAGAACGGCCTTATCTTGGGTCTTTGGAAATTACATCTAAATGAGCTCTCCTCTCAGGCCCACGGCCCACGGCCCACGGCCCACGGCCCACGGAGCAGCAGCTCGTGGGAGCAGGCCTGCCATGCAAAGGGGTTGCTCACCACCACCTGGACCGCCCGCCACACTACTGGCCCACCTGTCTTCCAGGCTTAGGGAACTGACTGTACAAATCAGCCCTGTGAACATCTCAGGAAAAAGCACAATTTCATTGCACTTTGATTGGTGTTTGGGGGGAAGGGGGGTGTTCAAAGGGTTGATGCTGTCCATATAAACATGTAAAACTGGACAGCATTTCATACCTGAAGCAACATAAATAAAATGTAAGTGGAGGGGTCACTCAACACCATTTGAGAGTCTTTTGGGGACAGCCCTGGACTGGGAGTCCCTGATGGCACTGCCACTTACTGGGTGTCCTTGGGCTTGACGCTGCTCCCATCTGGCTCCTCCGAGGAGAAAGGTCACAGGAGCTAATGTGCTCCTTGGAGATCTAAGGTCCTGGCAGGAGGAGACGCCAAGTGCGACAAAGGAGTTAAGGATCCCCGCCCCATCCCCTCGCCCACCACCTTTCCTTCTATCGCTGGTTCTCTCGCTCCACCTTCACCCCACCTCCAGGCTGGAAAGCCCGGGGGAGGCCGCCGCGGTAATGACCCCTCGACAGCTGCGCTCCCACTAAGCAGCCACCCCCTCCGGGCCCCCGCCGCCTCGGGAGACAGGTTCGCACCTGCTCGGGGCCATTTCTCATCAATTAGGCCTTGGCAGCGCTTGAATGGGGCCGGCGGCGAGGGTGCGTCCTGGCGGGCCCTCCCCGCGCCGCCCCCCGGACCCCCCCGGCCCCCCCCCCCCCGGCCCCGCGCACGCAGATGGCAGTCCCGGCGCAGCTGCCCGCCGGGCTCGCGGGGGCCACAATCGGCCCAGTGTTCGCAGCCCCCAGGTTGGGCAGGGGGGCGGGCACACCTGCGCGGCACAGATGGTGCCGCCTGCGGCAGCAGGCACCCAGGACCCTCCGGGGACCGGGAGTCGGCAGAGAGCCGGGGCTCCTCACCGCAAGGAGGTTCCTTTCGGGCTTGGCCTCTGGAGAAGGGGCCACGGGGAAACTGGTACAGGCGAGGGGACCAAGCCACGCCCTGACCCTTCGCCTTGCCCTGCGCCCCTGGAAAAGTGACCTCCCGGGTCCCCCTCGCTACTAAAGAGTGAGCCCCTTTCGGTAACCTTGGCCAGAAGCCGTGCGCTGCGGTTCTGCAGGGCACCTGGGAAGACAGGCGGGGCACAGAGCCGCGGATCGGGGTAAACCTGCTGTGGGGGCCCAGGGTTGAATCCTGGCCCCAGGGCTTTGGAGATCAGCAAGCTTGGTCAGGGCCCTTCACCTTTCCAACCTGTTTTCTCACCCGTAGAACGGTGTAGTAATAATAGGTGCCTAGCATAGGGCCTGGTACACCGTAAGTACTTACAGTATTTTTCTGATTTTTTATTATTAAAATAACACATACTCGTTAGTAAGAATTCACACTTCATCAAATTATATAAAATTCAAAGCTAAAGTATCCATATTTTCACCTACGCCTGAGATAACCATTAGTAATACTTTTGTGTTTTGCCCCATGATTTGTGTCTACATTACATGTATATACATAAATATAGACTCCAAATGAAATAAGAGGCCGTTTATCTTGGTGGTTACAATCTTGGGCTCTGGGGCCAGACTGCTTGCATCCAAAAAACACCTGATTCTGCTGTTTCCCTGCTGTGTGTCCCTAGGAAAATTACTTAACTTCTCTGGGCCCAGATTTCCTCATCTATAACCTTGTAGAAAGGTAGTAATGTTTACTGAGCTAAATGCACACAAAACATTTTGAACGGTGCAAATAGAAATATTAGCTTTATTGTAGATACGATTTTGACTTTTTTTCTTAATATTTCTTAGACCTTTTTTTCTGTGCCAGAAATATCAAAGCAATCATTTTTTTTAAAGCAGCTATAGACTATGCCATCCGTTAATGGACCATCACATATTTAAGCAGTTTTCTCTTAAAAGTTGGGGGGGCTCCGCAGTTGGTTCCCCTGTGCTACGGTGAACACTACTGAATCCTCTCTGTGTCCCGTGAGGTGAGATTTTCTGTAGCGTGGGGTCCTAGGGGAGCTATTTTGGGGTCAGGCTCAGAATGGCTCTGCTCCACCAAGACTGGGACTAGGGTGAGTTTAGTGAGGCACTCACCCAGGCACAAAATTTAAGAGGACACCAAAAAAAACTCAGTAATCAAGATAAATCACATCAAATGAAATATTTTTACAAATCAAAGTGAATGCTATAAACAATCCCCGACGAATAAAATATCGAAATTTTACTGACAGAATCCAGCGGTGCTGTGCTGAGCTATATCAGAGCCTGTGGCCAGAGGACATGTGTGCCTTTCTCTCTCTATTTTTATGTATTCTTTAATGATCATCTTCCCCAGAACATTAAAGTAGTTGAAAAAATATATATATTGAAAAGTTGAAGGCTAGGCATATGAAACTCTCAACATTATTTTATATTTAAATATTTTATTTATGCCCCAAACAGAATTTGTACTTACCTGGCTTTCATAGAAGCAAATTCATTGCTAATATTTTCAAGATATTCTTCTGGAAAGAAATCAACTTTGAAAAAAATTACATAAAAGCATATATTAGGGATGTACATTTTTCCTTTGGTCTCAGACTCTAATCTGGTTCAACTGGGTGCTGTATATCGTCAGTCCGCCTTGGCAAAGGGTTATAACAACCACACTCCCACTGACCGCGGACTGTTTTTTAAGCATCTTTTAGGAGTTAGCCGTTTTCAGCAAAGGTTCATTATCTTCCTATTCGGTCTTGTCGAAGAGGACCCAGGAGCCGGCATGCCTAGCTGGGCTGGCTTCTATCCTGACTCACTTGTGAGAAATACCCAGCCGGCTGTGCCAGAGCCTGGGCAATCCGACTAAGGCAGGTCTGAGCTGCCTTCTCTCAGATCCGCAAAGCCCCTGCCCTGCCCCCTTCATCCTCGGGAAAACCCTTCAGCTGGGGTAGACAAATTCTAAAACCCCGGGAGCTGCCTCGAGGCAATGAAAACAGCTCCTGAATTGATTAGATGGGGACCCCTGCTGACATCATCTCACTAATGTTCCCTCACCTGTGGCCAGCAAGAGCGCTCTGTTGGTTCACTTATCCCCGCAGCAGGCACCCTGAGCCGCCCCAGTTCAGCCCTGAGACCGAGGAGGGTTAGTCACGGTCTCTGGGGCTCAGAGGGGCAGCTGGGAGGGTAAACAAAGAGTTTTCAAGACCCTTTCATGTCTGTTATTATCTCTCACATTGTCCCTGGAGAGTTAGAAACACTTGGGCCAGATATAATTGGATGTCAACAGGCATCTCAATCTTATTTCCAAAGCAGTACTGGTAGTAGTAACAATAATAAAGCAATGACGATGACCACGACGACAGAGCATTAACGCACCAGGACTGTCCTAGGTGCTTTTCATAGGTCAACTCATTCAGTCCTCATCAGCACCCATTGGTACTTTTGAGTTCCACAGTGCAGAGGAAGAAATCGAGGCATCAGTGGGTTTTTCATCACTTGCCCAAGTTCCTGCAGATGGTAAGTGGCAAAGCTGAGATAGGAACCCAGAGGCCTGGCTCCAGACTCTCGTCTTAACTGCTACACTGTGATCTTTGATTCCTCCTTGTTCTCCCGCAGTCTTCTATATATCTCAGGAAATATTAAAAAAAAATCCACCAAAAAAAAAAATCCATTTTTATTTCACTCTTACCCAATTCTTTTCATAATTGACTTCTCATCACTCAAATTGCAGACATCTGACATTTGGGTTTCCTAGAAGCAGTCACCAAGGCAGAGATTGGAGGGCATGTCATTTACTTGAGAGATGACAGGTGACCACCCACAGAGAAGCAGGGAATGAGGCAGGAGAGAAGCATCCAGGAGAACACGCCTTATCAAGCCAGCGGCCACGTGGGTGACCTCAGCGTCCTCCCTCGGACAAATCCTGGACAGTGGAGCCGAGTACACACCTCAGAATTCTCCTGCCAAGGGGCGAGGGAGCTGGGGTGTTTATACACTAACTCCTGAGAGTCACTGGTTAGGAGCGGCTGTGGGGGCTTCTTCCGGCCAGCAGCACCCAGGCTTTGCACGGTGTCAGAGCAAGGACCTCCCAGGCACAGACGAGAATCCTGCCGTTAGAAGTTCCTGAAGCATCCAGCGACCATTTCCTCGTCCTTCCTGTACTCTGTCCCTTCTCTCCTTGTACATTTGATGTTATGAACTGAACTTTGAAATCTAATCCTCGTTGTGATTACTTGGAGGTGGAGCCTTTGGGAAGTAATTAGCCGTGAGGGTGGAGCCCTTGTGAATGGAATTAGTGCCCTTATGAAAGGGGCCCCAGAGAGCTCGCTCCGCCAACAAGCCTGCAGTGGGGGAACCGGGAGAACATGGGGGGAGGGGATCATAAGTTACATAAATGTCTAACCACTATACACCTGAAACTCATATAATATTGAATGTCAACTGTACTTAACTTTTTGTTTTCACTTTTAAAGAGACTGTGTTACCGAGCAAGTTACCACCGGGCAGACAGAGCCTTATCCCAGTGGGGTGCTCTGGGAGGCAGCACAGAACAGAGACAGGGAGTAGAGGGATTTATCTTCCAGTCCCCATCTGTCACTGGGTGAGGGCTGCTTCTGGGGCATTAATTCATCAACCCTCTGGCTTGCCCTAAACATGGACCCAGAACAAGAGCCTCAGGTGAAGAATCGCAGGTGTTTGCAGTGCAGTGAGCACTGTTCAGTGCGACGAGGTCAGTGGGGGGTGCAGACAGACGGGACACCTACCAGGGCTGCTCCAAAGAGCTGACTCATCAGCGGAAAACCAGGTGACGGCCCCATTCATGAAACAGCTCCTGTTTGCCTGGCATCTCCCTCAGTGGCTTCCTTGAACAGCTTCCCTGCCAAACTTGCTCCCGCGGTCCCCTATGGAGATGAAGAAGGCAAAGCTTAGAGGAGTTAGGACTTTGCCTAAAGCCATGTACCCAGTTGAACATGGCGGATTCAGGATTAAAATGAGGTCTGTCTGATCCGCCAGACCCCATGGCTCCCCCTCCTGCTTTCTCTGGATGTCTCTGCATCTCTGCAGTGCGTGATTCTCACCAGGCTGGCCCATCAGGCTAATACATACCGAAGCTGTTATGAGTGCCGAAGTGAATAAAATGCTAATCCTCATCAATAGATTAAACTGAGAAATGCTTAAACCAGAGATCTGCCTGCAATAAAAGCAATTGAGTTCTTTCTTTGTAATTTGACTGCTCACATGAGCCCAGGAACCGGCCTTATAGCTTTACAAATCTGTGATAATTTCCTTCAACTTTTCCATTTTATGGCTGCCATTAAAATCCCGTTGTGTTCTTAAAACAAACAAAAAAATGATTAAAACAGATGTGGCTCTTAAAGCTACAATATGAATTTTACAACCCCAGGTTTTATGATACCGAGAGAAATTTCAGCCACCAGGGTCAGAAGCAAGAAAAATGGGACCGGATTTCTGAAATGGGTTTGGGGAGGGGACAGGGGTGAGGGTGAGGGGATCAGAATGACAAAGACAGCCAACAGAGCTAATTTCCTGACTTTTACTTCTCTCTCCAAACTCTGGCGACCCAGTGCAGAATGTCACATTTGCAACACTCTGCAGCCCAAAGCCAGGTCCCCGCAGCTACTGAGGTTGGACTGAACCACTTTGTGTCCCTCCAGCCTCACTTCCAACCCCCTAGCCCCAAATCAGACTTTCCAGGTGAATTGTCTGCAGTAGCCTGTTTTATTTTTTGAGGCAGTGTTTTGTCGTGCCAAGAGCCTAGAGGTCCGCATGGTCGTTCCATCTGATTTGGGCACATCACCGACCTCTGGGCTTCAGTTTCTTCATCCACAAAACCGAGAATTTGGACCAGAACTCTAGGTTCCGTCCCCACTCTGCAATTCCATGACCTCATCTGCAGGAGTAGACTGCCTGGCACAAAGGACGCTCTGAATATTTGTCGCCTGAAGAAATAACGGGATTCCTACATTTGTTTCCTTTTGATTTTAAAGAAAAATAAAAGGGTTATTGACTTCTCCTAATGATCCAAAAAAAAAAAGAAGAATTAAAATAATCATGAGTTGGTTTCCTTTTTTTAGAAAAATAAGCAGTCACCCTGGCCGGGTAGCTCAGTTGCGTGGAGTGCGGTCCGCATATGCCAGGGTTTCGGGTTTGATTCCCGGTCAGGACGCATGCAGGAATCAGCCAATGAATGAATGCATGCGTGGATGGGACAACAGATTGATGTTTCTCTCTCTCTTTCTACCTACCTCTCTCTCTCTAAAAAATCAATAATAAAAATATATATTTTTTAAAGCAATCAGACTGGGAAAGATTGAAAAGATCCGTACACAGTGCTGGCAAAAATATAGCGGTATAGGGATTTTTTAATACGGCTGGTGGGAATGTAAAATGGTATAATTATATCATCTGCCAAGAAAGAGATTAATTTTGCCCCTTTATTTTCAATATTTACACTATGTATTCCATTTCCTTATGTAATTGCATTAGCTAGAAACTGAAATAACAGCCATCCTGTCTCATTTCTCCCTTTACTGAGCCCCAATTTCATGTTTCACGGTATCATGGTAGGTCTACTGTTGGTTTGTAATAATTATTTTCATTCTAGTCACATAGTTTCTTTCTAGTTTTTCCTAGAAACAGCTGTAGAATTTTTTTTCTATATTGATTTTAGAGAGAGAGGGAGAGATAGATGAGAGAGAACATCGATTGGCCACCTCCTGCATGCCCCCCACTGGAGATTTGGCCCTCAACCTGGGCATGTTCCCTGACCGGGAATTGAACCGGCGACCTCTTGGTGCATGGGTCGACGCTCAGCCACTGAGCCACACTGGCCGGGCACAGCTGTAAAATTTTATCAAATGCTGTTCCAGCATATTTTTATATAACCTCTGGTTTCCTCTGAATTTGCTGATGTTTAATGTAATGAATTATACCATCAGATCATCTAATGCTGAACCATTCCTGCCTCCTAAAACAGGTGCTATTTGCTCATGATATATTATTGTTTTAATATGACACTGAATTATATTTGCTGACATTTTATTGAGAATTTTAGCATCTCTGTTCATAAGCAAATATGATCTAGAGCTCTCCTAATTGTACTGGGAATGATGAATCTTCACATTAAGATTGTTCTTTGTTTTGATAAATAATAGAGATAGCCCGGGCCGATTTGGCTCGGTGGTTAGAGTGTTGGCCTATGGACCGAAGGGTCACAGGTTTGATTCTGGTCAAGAGCATGTACCTGCGTTGCAGGTTCAATCCCCGACCCCTGTTGGGGTCGTGCGAGATGCAACCAGTCGCTGTGTCTCTCTCACATCGATGTTTCTCCTTCTCTTTCTTTCTCTCTCCCACTCTCTCTAAAAATCAATGGAAAAAGATCCTCAGGTGAGGATTAACAACAACAACAACACCAATAGTAATAATAATAATAGAGATAAAGATAGAGAGATAGATACGAGCATAGGAATTGGCTTGTGTGATTATAGAGGCTGACACGTTCCACAGTTTCAGGGCAAGTTCACAAGCTGGAGACCTAGGAGAGGTGTCGGTTTAGCTCTAGTCCAAACCTGAAGGCCTCAGACCCAGGACAGCCAATGGTGTGTTTCCCGTTTGAAGGCCAGCAGGCTCAAGCCCCAGGAAGACCTGACCTTTCCGTTGGAGTCCAAAGGCAGGACAAAGCTGCTGTCCCAGCTCAAAGCCATTACGCAGGAAGAATTCCCTCTTACCCTGAGGAGGGTCAGCCTTTTTGTTCTAATTCAGGCCTTCAACTGATGGGGCGAGGCCCACCTTTATTAGGGACAGCAATCAGCTTTTCTCAATTTGTCAATTTAAATGCTGATCTTATCCAAAAACTGCTATGGAAGCATTCAGAATAATGTTTGACCAGATACCTGGGCAGCCTGTGATCCAGATAAACGGACACATACATGTAACCATCACATTGGTAGCCAGGGAGCCCAGACTCTGCCCTCCCATAGCACACGGTGCCGCTCTACCTGAGCACCAGTCATGCTGTATTCTTACTTTGTGTTGCTCCATCATTGCTTCTTTGCTGTAAGTCCTCTCCCTATATTATGCACATTCCTTGGACAGGTTAAGCTGGCAGGACATAAGCTCGGCTCGCCATTATGGTCTGAGCAGTTCAGCACTTGTACATATTACAGACCAACAAATGGCTCTGAGCACATCGATTTTGTCCCCTTATCACAATCTGCTATTCGCCATCGTAAGCTGTGGACATATCTCCAGGAGGGCAGAGGATCACGTTATTCGTATCTATATCGGTAAGACCATGGCTGGGGCTGGCACACGGTAGGGACTCAAAAGATGTTTGTTAAAGTGAATTTGTCTAAAGCCAAGCACCGCGTCGCTTGGGAGTCATTCTCTGTGTGGTGGCATGGGGGGACGAGAATGGGGATGTCTCTGTTAAGCAGGATGTTTTCAATCGCGAGGGACAGAAATTCATCTCTAAGAGATTTCAGTTAAAAAATAAACAGAAGGGGGATATTATTGATTCGAGAAACTAAAACACGTACCTAGACATGGAGTTTAGGCAGAGCGGAATTCGGGTATCTCACGAGTCAGCCTGGACATGCCTCACATTTGCTTATCCCCGAACCTTTGGCCAAGAAGGTGGACTGTTCTGATTGACCAGGCCTGAGCCACCTGCCCATTCCCGAGTACAGGGTCCTTCTTTCCTGAATCTGACTGAGCATGGGAAAGGTGGGGTGCACTTCCCTGGCCACAGCACACACCATGATATAAGGAACCAAGAGGAGCATTTTAAATCTCGTGTAACACACAGACGTACACGAACCCCTGTCATTAAGAACCAATGTACTGCCCTGGTCGGTTTGGCTCAGCGGTTGGAGCATCGGCCTGCGGTCCAGAAAGACCGGGGTTCAGTCCCCACAAAGGGCATGTACCTCAGCTGGAGTTTGTCCCTGGCCCTGGTTGGCCGTGCGGGTGGCAGCCACTCGATGTGTCCCTTTCACGTCAATGTTTTTTTTTCTCTCTCTCTCTCTTCCTCCCACTCTATCTGAACAAAAAAATAGAAAAATGTCCTCAGGTGAGAATAAAAAAAATAAAAAAGAAACAATGTACTGCCCTGACCAGTTTTGCTCAGTGGTTAGAGTGTTGGCCCGTGGACCAGAGAGTCCCGGGTTCAGTTCCCGCTAAGGGCACATACCTCGGTTGCAGTTTGTCCCAGGCCCCAGTTGAGGTCGTGTGGGTGGCAACCAGTTGATGTATCTCTCTCACATTGAAGTTTCTCTCTCTCTCTTCCTCCCACTCTCCCTCTTGCCCTATCTGAAGAGGACTGTAAAGGTATCCTCTGGTGAGGCTAAAAAAGAGAACCAATGTCCCATTTAGTAAAACATCATCCAGGCACAAAGATCCATCTTCCCTCAGGACTCTAACAAATATTTGGAGGTGGGGGTAGTATTCAGCCAATAGCAACTCATTTCAGTCTCTGTGTTCCATTCTCCCTGAGGCTCCAGCTCTCAGTAACTTTGCGTCGTACCTGAGGTGGGAGCATGACCCCCTCCTCTGCCTTGAGAAACCACTCAAATGTCATCGTCCTCTCTCCTCTTTGGAGAGCAGTGGGGTCCATCTTGCCACCTCTTGGTGGCAGCATTCTTGTGAATGAAACTAACAGCGAAGAGCAGAACCATGCAGTCCTGTGGGCCTGGATTCTCCCCATCTGCTCCCACCTTGGCTCTGTCTGCGGCTGCGCCCATGACCCGGGCAGGACCGACCGGCACAGGTTATTCTCTTGGCCCCAGTGATGGGTTCCCACACGATACATGACCCAAGGCAGTGGGATGAGATTCAATCCTGGGAATTTGTTTGGAATTACTGAGGAAATAAAACTCTCTTTGTACTGGAGTAAACTGGCAGGAAATCAGCCTGGAGCTACTGGGGGGCCGTTCGACCACTACAAGCCTGCTGGAGAATGAAGAGAATGAAGCCCACGCAGAGGAAAGCAGCTCAGAACCCAGTGAGCACAAGAGCTTAGGATCCACGGAGCACTTGGATCCAGCCAGCCCTGAAGCCTTTTCCCCTGTACTTGCCGTTGTATGAACCAGCAAAGGTCCGTTTCAGTTGAGTTTCTGCAACTTACAACTGAAAGAGACCCGAGTAACTCCGAGGAGTAACCTGTGCATTCATTGGCGGTCGGTTTTCTGACCCAAGGGATCCATGCTCTCTGCCTCCACAGCCTTCGATGTTTCCATCATTGTGTCCCTAGTCACAGGTACGGTAATGAACTCTTCTCTTGTCTGTCTCCTCAAAAGACTACAGCTCCTTGAGGCCAGAAACCTGCCTTTTGCATCTGTGTGTCCTCTAAGCCCTGTCTCGAGTCCAGAGCCAATAGTTCCTGGGAGTCTACAGTGTGGTCAGCCCCTTCCCAACATGAATGCTTCCCACCGCCATACCCAAGGAACAGGTAGGGGAACTAAGGCAGAGAATGAACACGTTCTTAAGAATGTGGTGAGTGGCAGATTGCAGATTCCGACCCTCATTTTCTGATTTCAAAGCCTCATTTGATGAATGCTGGTCGAATGAATGGATGACTCCACAGGCTGACCTTGACATTGATCTGAATGAAATTTTAGATTGTTAGTTCTCACCCACAGATCCTGACACCGTAGAACCTTTGGAATTTGGCCAGAATGTGCCATGGGGTCTGGAGTTTCTTGGACAGCTGGTCCACAGCTGACTGGGGGCCTCCTTCTCATCACTTCTTCTGGGCCCCCAATCTACATCCCCCTGAACAGCTGCCTCCTATCCCTCTTTTCCTTCTGAAACAGCTCTTAAGTTTTGTTTTGTTTTGTTCCTTCTTAAACCCACAAGGCCCTCATGCTACTTTCTCCCCATCTAGGACTACAGAAGACCCCAGCCTCTCGTATCTGTGGCCTCTTTTCAACACTGCTGCGCTGAGTCCTAAGTTTCCTGGCTCCTATTTGACGCCCTCCTTTGGATTCCTTATGGCACACTGAATTTGCTTCAGTCCCCACACAAGGCCACGTCATCTCCCACATCAAGGTCTTTGCAGATACCCGGCTATCCACCTGAAGTTCTCCTTGACCTTGCTTGCTTCTACTCATTGGGCAGAGAGCTAGCCAAACACACCTCCATAGGGAATACCCCATGTGCTCCCAGCCAGGTACACCAGTCTCCATTTTACCTGCCCTTAACGTTCTGTATTTCTCCTTAGTATCATCCAACACACCTCTAATTACCCACCTGTCTAATGTCCGCTCTAGGCTGCGTGCACCATGGGGACAAGGACACTGTCCCACTGGTTCTCGGCTGAGTCCCCACCCCTAGAACAAGGCTTGACACGCGCTAAGAATTTCATGAATACTTACCGACTGGATGAATGGATTAAATCAACCAGTTTGTGCACAAATATGGAGAATTTGGGTGGGTTAATGGATGGCAGCCCCTCAGATTACAAACTCATCTGCATGTCACCTGGCATCCCCCAAACCCTCACCTGGAACCGGAACAGTGAGCACCGCTGTCCTGTGTCACCTGGTCCGGGTCAGCAGAAGCACACCTCTGACACCCCCCCACCCCCTGGCTGTCTCCCTCCTCTGAGCTGAGGCCACTCTTCCTGTCGGTGCAAAACTCCCCGCCGAACCTCTGCACTGAAAACCTCACCCCCTCTCCACCTTTAAAGGAATAATAAAGACAATACAAACAAGGATTATAACAGTGCTTATCATGTGCCAAGTAATGTGCTAAGCATTTAGTATGTTTCAGCTCATTTAATCTTCCCTTCAACCCTATGAGGCAGGGTACAATTATTATCTCCATTTTACAGACAAGGAAACTGAGGCCCAGAGAGATGAAATCAGTTATTCAAGGTCACACAGCTGGTAAGTGATGGAGCCAGACAGTCTGACCCCAGAAAAACCTCACATAACCACTAAACTATATAATGAGAACTTCCTAACTTTTTTTTTACCATGACTCATAGTAAAAAATACGTTTTATATCATGACCCAGTTCACACATAGGCACTCACTCACAGAAGACTGAAATGAAAGTTTCATAAAGCAATACTTACTTTTATTATGTGCTATGCATTCTATTTCCTTCGGAATAAATGATGCTCATGACCCAGGGCAATCATTGGCTGTCTATTTTCAGTAGACTGAAATTAGGTATATACCACATTTGAATGGGCAAAGCTGCTTTTTTATTAGGTTTTCAATTAAAATGCCATCTTGCTTTTAGCTGATAAAACCTGTGTCAGACTTCCATCTTACAGAAGGACAAGATAATAACTTTCTGTTATTTTAAGTCACTGTATTTGTGGCAATTTGTTACAGCAGCGACTGGACACTAATACACATACCCGAGAAACTTGTAACATTTGCTCGAGGAAGAGGAAATAGTTGAGGTACAGGAGTGGGAAGCACATATGGTTGGAATTTTGAACCATGCGAATGTATTATTTTTAACATAGATAAAATGTTTGGAATGTTTGGGGATTCCCTCTAAGTCTCCCTGAACCCAGTCTATAAGCCATTGATTCACCCAACTTCTTCCCAATAATATAATGTTGCCGTCTCAGCACGAATCCCTTTTCCCCCAGCCAACCCAGTCTGACTTTCCTTTGAGAAAAAACGCTCCCAAGAGAGTCTGGGTGGTTTAGGTTGTCCTGATGCCAAGTCCTACTTCAGGGTGGGCATGTGACCCAAGCTCAGCCAATCAGAGTACTCTTCACCCAGCCATGGTGATTGGTTCAAGAGTGGACACGTGGCCTAAGCCTAGCCAATGGAAATATTTCTTCTCTCTGTAGTGGTGAGTGGTTGAGGAGCCAGCATGTGGTCCAAGAGGAAAGACTCTAAGAAGCGAGAATTAGAGCCAAACTCAGGAGTTCTGCTGCAACTCTCAGCAAAGGGGGATGTTGAGCTAGTGGGAGGTAACCCCGGAACTGCTGGGTCCATCTTTGCCACCAGTCTGGAGGACAGCCTAGAGAGGGAAATCAGAGCCAAGCGATGAGAAGAAACGTCTGTGGCAGGGGCAGGATGCCCAGGCCCATGGCCTGAAGACACATGGAGTTCCGGAGGCCCATCGCATCCCTCTGTGGCTTGTGTTGTTGTTTTTGTTTGTTTTCTGTCACTGACAACCAAAGCACCACGGATACACTCCTTATTCTGCGTATAGGGAAACAGAGACCCGGAGAAGGGGCCCGACTTGTCCAAGTTCCCTCAGGGAGTCAGCGTGGCTGGAACAGTTTGTTCTTGAGTCTCTTCTGTGACCGCTTCCTCCAGACACAGGTGGCCTTTCGCCTCAGCCCCTTCCCTGTGCAAACACAGCCCTAGGGTCTGATATTTCCTTCCTTACCTGGGACCAGATCTCCTTTCCGTGGGTAAGGGGAAGACGTAAGATGTGCCTCCCAGTGTAAAACAGAAAAGTTCTATGACGCAGCCCAAATCTCCATGTTCTGGGGGATGACCTGGAGATAATGTCCCCCAAACCTAGCCAGTTCATGCTCAGCATGGATGTGAGATCCTAAGCTCAGATCTGGGTGCAAAACCGGACTTCGACAATTCTGAAAGTGTGTTAAACTGCTATGCAAAGGGCCTGGATGACTCCTAACCTGGCAGGACGTGGCCCTAGGATGGGGGATGGTCTACTGGTGGAGCAGGACCTTCACAGAGTCCAGAGTGTCAGGGATAAGAGAGGGTCACCTGAAGAAAAGGACACTTGTAAGCAGGGGAGCTAGCCCCACTGTTGACAAACAAGTACAGTTCAGGCATCGACCAATCAGAACAAATGTAGACAACACGCAAACCAATCAGAGCCATCACCAGGCCAAGCCAACTGGCTGCTAAGAAGGGGGCCAGGTAGAACCTTGCAGCTCTAGGCAAAGCTCTGGAAGACTAAACACCATCATAGCTACACTGAGTGCATGTGCCCGCTGTGTGTCCGAGCAGGATAGCCCAAACCTGCTCACACCCAACAACTCTTGGAGGTAAGTGCCTCTTTCACAGGTGAAGAAACTGAGGCTCCGAGAGGTTAGTCAATTTGCCTGAGTCACATAGCGGATAGTTGGCAAAGTCGGGCTTCAAACCCAGGTACTCAAGCCCCAGACTGGAATGGCTGCATGATTGCAGGGCCCAGTGCAAAAAGAAAATGTGTGTGTGTGTGTGAGGGGGGGGCGTTTAAAAATTATTAAGAATTTCAAGACCATGACAGCAGAGCATCAAGCCAAGTGCAGGGCCATTCTGAGCACAGGTCACAACTTCGAAGCAGAGCCTGGCCCCAGCACTTACCCCTGACTGGGACTGGCCTCCCCTAAAGCCACAGGCCACCCACACTTGGAGGAGCACCACCCTGGAGACAGGAGGAGGCAGGAAGTGTGCCTCCTCCCAGGGGGGTCTGAGAGCCGATCTTGGCATAACAGTAACGTCTAGACCAGCACTTCGCCATTCTTCATTGTCGCCTCCCTGAAGAGCCTTCCGGAGACATCTTCTCCCTAATTTCCCCGCCCCGCCATGGAATTTCAATACCACAGATGTACTGTATATCTATGCATAAAAGAGTAAGATTTATTTTTTTACCCCTCCTCCCCCCAGGAACCACTCCGCAGCGCCTTACCAGGTGGTGGTGGGCAGTCAATGAGAGAGAGCATGCGAGGTGGTCCAGGCAGGGCATGGCACAGTGAATGACCAGCTCAGTCAATGTCGCTTTTCTGAATCTGTGCACTCCTCCGACTGCCTGTACACCTGTGCGTCACTTTGCTGTGACACCCCGGCTGCCCGCTCTGGGAACCGGCATCCGTCAGTCTAACTCGGGGGAGACTGAAGCCAGCCTACACCTCACGGCAGCCCTGGATGAGAATTTCTCTGAGGCCCCACCCAGGGTGGCTGGGCAGTGTCTCTGAAAACCCCAGCAGGGCCAGAGAGCAGTGCCCCAGCCCCAGGAAGGTGACCCAGGGAACCGAAGTTCAGAGTTGAAGAGTTCAGACCCAGCGCAGTTCCTGAATGTTCCTGGGCCCCAAAGAGTAACCTGAGAAATTGTTTGTATCAGCGAGGAATGACTTAACTCTTGGCAAATCCTAGAAAACAGCCTCTCTTCCTGTTTCCAGAGGCCTTCCAAAGAAAAGAAACAGTTTAGGTTTTGCTCAGCTCTGCGGTGGACTGCGGGCTCCCACCCCCATGCGACATGGGGGACCCGTGGGTGAGGTCTCGGCTCTCCGGAGCAGCGGGAGGGGACGTTCAGGGAGTGCAAACCAGACTGTTTGGTTTTCTCTGGCCAAGGGGTCTATGAGTCAGAGGCAGAGACCACCGAGGGGTGGAAGGGTCTTCAACATCGATCCCAGAATGTCTACTCTGAACTGCACTTCCAGCCAAACAAGGCTGATTTCACCACCCTGACCCCACCCATTCCCTTTCCCACCACCTGGCCTTTGCACATGCTGAGCCACCTTCCTGGAATGCCCTCCCTTCCATGATGAAGTAAACCCAGCTGAACTTTCTGTACCTAGGTGGAGCCCTCCATCCGTCATGTGACACCTTCCCTGGGAACCACAGAGCAACAAAAGCTTTATTTCTCTCCCTTGACCTGCTACAAACTTAATTCTTTATTCATTAACTCAACAGATAATTTAACAAGCGGTTCTCAAGGCTTTTGGCCTCATAACCCCTTCACACTCTTAACAAGTACAGCGGAGCCCAAAGTATGTTTGTCTCCATGGGTTATAGCTACCGAGTTCTGCCATGTTAGAAATCAAAACTGAGACTTTTTGGAATATTTATTAATATATGGGGAATAACAAACCCGTTGCATGTTATCAGGGGGATGACATCATTGCATGTCATGTAACCTCTGGAAAACTCCACCGCACACTTGCGAGGGGATGAGAGTGGAAAAGGCAAACAACATCCTAGGACTGTTGCAGCAAACCAGAACTAGCTTTGATCTTGTGGATTCCCTGGAGGGTCTGGGGGAAGCCCAGGGTCACTGAAGCCACTTTGAGCATCACTGTCTTCGGGTATTTAGACACACTAAGATCTTCCCGCCCCAAATCTTCTTAGCTTTTATCTATCGTTGGTTTGGGGTGTAACTTCAGTACTTATTTTACCGGTCCTAGTTGGCATGTTTTGAAATTAAAAAGGTAAGGATAGGAAAGGAGAAGAAAGGGAAGGGGATGAAAGGAACTAATATCTATGTGCAGAGCACACATTCTTAGTAAGAAATGTGTATGTTTCATAAATACTATTAACATGCATGGTTCCGGACCCAGACAAGGATACAGATATAGGCATAAGCATGGATAGTAATGTGGATATGTATTTATTACCATAGGTTGTGATCATAAAGTTTTGAAAAATAGTGTATTTCAAGACCTTTTCCGGAGTTTCCTCCGTGTAAGATAGCGTTCGGCCAAATGCAGGGCCTTTTCCCCTAGTGGACGGGAAATGATGTTTGGGTGCACACTGCACACGGACATGATATTAAATAACACTTTATCCCATAGTGATAGCATTAATAATGCCTGTTCAATGATCTTTCAACCACTCTGATTACATCCAGGAGAAAGTCTCCCCTGGGGATTCGATGTCTTTAACACTCTCTGACATTTGCCAATTTCCCTTTGTACCCAAGACAGAGGTAGCTTCGGGCTCGGAGTCGTCTGCGGCCACAGCGTCTAGATGGGATTGAACAGTGTTGTTTTGGTTTCCTTTCAAAATATGTGTGCATATCTATACATACGTGTATATATAACGTCTTACAGTTATCATCTCTGTGTTACAGTCATGCTGGTTTTCCATTTTGAGTAGAGATGTAACACGTCTTAAGTAAATTTGTTGCAGGGACGATTTAAAGAAATACTTGAAGAAAATAACATTGTAGGTGGTGTGCATATGTAGCAAAACGTGTAAGACGGAGGTGGTGGAAACTCCGGAGATGCTGATGTACTGGAAAGAGCGCTAGATGGAATCAGACACGTGTGGGTTCAAATCCTGGCTCTGCCACTCACTGGCTTTGTGACCTTGGGCAAGTGATCCAACCCGGCTGGGACTCAGTGCTCCTTTGGGCTCTGAAAGTTTGCAAGGATCAAAGACGTCCTGAGGTGACACCAGATGACCTCAGGTGAGAGAAAGAGCCCAACAGCTCTGTCCCACACTCAGTGCTAAATAAATACCTGATAGCCATTCTCTCGTTCTGGGCTCACAACAGCCTTGAAATAAGGGCCTTATTTCTACGCTTAAGAAAAGAAAGGCTGAGCCCTGGCCGGTTTGGCTCAGCGGTTAGAGCGTCGGCCTGCGGTCCCGAGAGACCCGGGTTCGGTTCCCGCTAAGGGCATGTACCTTGGTTGCAGTTTGTCCCCGGCCCTGGTCGGTCGTGCGGGTGGCAGCCACTCGATGTGTCCCTTTCACATCGATGTTTCTCTCTCTCTCTCTCTTCCTCTCTCTCCCTCCCACTCTACCTGAACAATAAATGTCCTCGGATGAGGATTAAAAAAAAAAAAAAAAAAAAAAAAAAAAAAAAAAGAAAAGAAAGGCTGAGAAGAAATGCAATGACCTGCCCAAGTTCACACAGCTGGAAAGAGCAGAAGCAGGGATTCGAACCAGAATCCTTTTGGATGTGAAATGTATTTTGTCCCCGCTACACCTGCCCATCTTCACAGGGACAGTTATAGATGCAGGAGTGGCCGCCAGGCCAGGACTTTCTCCATCGCCCACCTCTTTCTGCCTCTTCCTCCACTGATACCACTGAACGAGGTGGGAAAAGTCGAGATCATTTGAATTCCTTCTGCTATAACCATAGCTTATGTTTACTTGCTTTAATTTATTAATCACGACTTAACTTACGCGTGGAAAAGAGACTAGGAAGATCCGTGAAGTCGCTGTCATTGAGTTAAATATTAATAGTCTGGTTTATAAATTCAAACTTAAGCTTACATTAAAAAAACATAGCGTGGAATTGAATTTTATGAGGACAAGTTGTAGAATGTGCATAAATCTGGTAGGAAAGATGCTCCCCATCCACCCCGCTGATACTCACGTTTAGGAAGTCTTCAAGGTCTGATGCACAAACGTCTAACAGCCGCTGTCCTCACTTAGATTACCAAGTGTGGCGACTGGCTCGACGCTTTGTAATTAGAAGTATTCCCATCAACAGTTCAAAATTCCCTTTTCTATGAAGGCGCTATTAAATATGTGTGGCCTTATATTGTAGATTTTTTTTTTTTTGGTATGGGCCCCTAGCGGGAACCGAACCCGGGACTCTCTGGTCCACAGGCCAACGCTCCAACCGCTGAGCCAAACCGGCCAGGGCGATTACATTGTAAATTTTATTCAAGACTAAACAAAAGAGTTTTGGAAGCATCATTTCAATTGCTCCCAACCAACTAATGATCTTAATTTCCCATTTAAATTCCCCCACGAGAGGATCATGGCTGGGCGTG
This sequence comes from Molossus molossus, assembly GCF_014108415.1. Classification (NCBI taxonomy): domain Eukaryota; kingdom Metazoa; phylum Chordata; class Mammalia; order Chiroptera; family Molossidae; genus Molossus; species Molossus molossus. The sequence continues at coordinate 10,979,681 of NW_023425399.1, read as the reverse complement.
GCTTTTGCATCAGGCCGCATCAGAGGGAGGAGCATTCAGACAAGGGACAAGCAAGGACAAGGTCCTGAGCTGGGAGTGACCCTGTAGTATCTAGGGAGCAGCCAGGAGGCCAGGGTGGCTGGAGCCGAGGGGATGGGATAACCTGGGGTCAGAGAGGCGATGGGGGTTGGGAAGCAAAGGTCATTCAGGGCCGTTCTCCATGATAAGGTCGTTGACTTGGACTCTGAGGGAGAGGGGAGCAGCCGGAGGGTTCTGCTGGAGGGGCGGGATGCTCTGTCTCCGACTCCACCACGGTGGGGGAACTGGGAGGGTTCCACACAGTGAGCCACATGCGAGAGATACCAGCTTGGGTCGGCCAGGGCTTGGTCTGGGCCACGCCAAGTTGAAGTGCCCTTTAGATGGGCCATCGCAGATGCTGAGAGGACAGGAAGGGACCGAATCTGGGCTGGAGGTCACCCCAGGAGCTGTCACCGTACAGACTGTATTCAAGGCCCCAGAAGTGTTCACTGAATGACTAAAAGTTGCTGAGGGAAGACAAACTCTGGTTGAAAAGGAAATTTGAACACTAAATAGTCCTGCTAGATGTTGAACATTTGTGTTCCCCCTCCAAATTCATATATTAAAATCCTAGTCCGCAAGGCGATGGTTTTAGGAGGTGGGCCTTTGGGAGGAGTTTCGGGATCAGCGCCTTTACAAAAGAGGCCCCACAGAGCAGCCTCCCCCCTCTGCCACGTGGTCACAGCAAAAGGCACTAGCCGTGAACCAGGAAACAGGTTGTCACCAGACACCACATTGCTGGTGCCATGATTTTAGACTTCCCAGCCTCCAGAACTGTGAGAAATCAATGCAGTTGTTGATTAGCCACCTAGCGTCTGGGATTCTGTTAGAGCAGCCTGAGCGGACTAAGACAGGCATGCACGCCAGAGCTAACCACGAGCCCTGGCCGCGAATTACACCAGACGTGGCTCCCGGAATCGTCCCTGAATCACAGGCCTCTGCCTCTTCTTTAAATGGTTTTCCCGGAGACTCTGCCTGCTCTGGCTTTCCTAGCCCGTTCTACAACTTTCTTGCCATGGACCCTGGTCAAAAGAGCTTGCCTCTCGTGGTTGATTATTTTATGTCCATACATCCCTCTCACCCAGCAGGCACGCCCTTTGCAGTGTGTCTGCTTTGTCTCCCCTCCAAAGGTGCCGTCTATTTCTCCACCCCTCTGGATCTGGGCTTGACCTCCTGACTTGATTTAACCAATACGATGTGGTGGAAATGCCACTAAGAGTCCCAGAGCTTGGGTTCTTTTTTTTTTTTGGTACGAGCCCCTAGCGGGAACTGAACCCAGGACTCTCTGGTCCACAGGTCGATGCTCCAACCGCTGAGCCAAACCGGCCAGGGCAGGAGCTTGGATCTTAAGAAACCTTGAAGTTCCTGCTTTTATCTGCTTGGAAACTTGAGACTGCAGCCTCCTGGGGGATGAGACACTCTGTGGAGGAAAACCGAGGGGCCCCAGTCAGCAGTCAGCCAGACATGGGAAGGAGGCTGTGGGCCCTTTCGGCCCCAACCAGTCTCCCAGATTTATGTAGTCACGTTAGTGAGCCCAGAAAATCAACAGAGAAACTGCCCAGCCAACCTGCAGGACCATGAGAAAGAAGAAATCACTATTGTTTTTCTGTATATAGAATAATCTGTTGTTGATTTTACAGAAAGGGAAAAGGAGAGGGAGAAAAATAGAGATATTGATGAGAGAGAACATCAGTGGGCTGCCTCCCGCATGCCCCCTCCTGGGGATTGGGCCCACAACCTGGATACATGCCCTGATGGGGAATCGAACCAGCAACCTCTTGGTGCATGGATTAACACTCAACCACACCAGCTGGGCAAAATCACCATTGTTTTATGACAGTGAGTTTGGGGATGATTTGTTACACAGCAATAGATTGCTGATACACCTCTCTTAGCCTCATTTTTCTTACCTGTGAGAGAGGATAGCAGTCCCCATCTGACAGAGTTATTTTACACAGTAACCAATTTAGTGGATGTAAAAATGCTCGGAAGTAAATAGCAACTAATTCCTTAGTATAACTATGTCCCAAACATTGCTAAGCAAAATGAGCTGAGCACGCTTTTTGTGCTAGTTAGTGTTTGTCTCCTGACCACCTTTCCCTAATATTTCAGACATACTTATATCCAACAGTTATTTGTTTATCTTAAATTTACATTTAACTGGTCATCTTGTATTTTTATTTGTTAAATCTAGGAACCCTACCTTCAAGATTGTTACATTACCACACATCACCTTATATATTTTATGAGAACAAACCAACTCTTCTAATATTTAGTTAGTATTTTCTTTAGCCCTATATTACATTCTCATTTAAAATTATTCTTAAAAGGAACCTCATGTCCCTAAATAAAATGAAAATATGCCTTTAAGATATAACAGAAGTAACTGAGAAAATGATATTCAAGGACAGCCAAGTGATGTTAATAAATTCTAGCTAAGAACTTTGCTCCCCACTTCCCCAGGGTCTTTCTTCTCTGTTACAAAAAGAGATGGGTCAGAATTGGAGAGACAGCGAAGACAGACAAGTACACCAGGGACACTTCATCCTTGAAGGATTGAGGGAGAATTGAAGATGGAATAAAGTTCTCTCGTGTGAGTCTATGTTCTATAAAACCAGGTCCGTATACCCAAACCTACTGTCACCTAAAATCATTTTACCTTCAGACACTTCAGGAAATACTGACTTCCAGGACAGAAGGGAAGGTGACATTTGTTGCTCACCTGGGTTTGTGGCCTGAGGTGGGCATCCACAACCTATGACTGACCAAGTTCAAAAATAATAAAAAGCATTATCTGCACCAGACCCTGTTCTAGGCATTTTGCACTCATTATCCCACTTATTTCTCCAGACCAACCAAGCAAGAAAGACCTATCATTCCCCCCATTTTTCTTTCTTTTTTTTAATCCTCACCCAAGGACATTTTTACATTTACCTTCAGATAGAACGGGAGGGAGAGAGGGAAACATCGACGTGAGAGAGACACAATGAGTGGTCGGGGCAAACTGCAACCGAGGTACATGCCCTTAGTGAGAACAGAACCTGGGACTCTCTGGTCTGCAGGCCAACGCTCTAACCACTGGGCCAAACCAGCCAGGGCTCCCCCATTTTTCTAATGTGACAATAAAGACGTCACTTTGCAGAATCACCTAGGCAGTAGCTGATTCTGTGATCTCAGCATCTTTGGTTACTTTGTCTCTCTCTCTGCACACAACCCCCTCCCAGGTTACAGTGATACAGTCTAAGAAGTACCGGAACAAGCCTTTTGGGGCTATTTTGCCCATTTCTCCTCCTTACCACCCCACACCCCCCACCTAGCCCTATTCCCAGGTTTTACTTGGAAAACTTAACATGTCTTACTCCAAGGCAGTAAAAGTTTCCAGATTTTCCCAGAAGACAGAAAAGATTTTGATCTGAGTGTTTCCCACAATTTGCAATGATTTGCCTTTTGAGACGCTCGGAATTCTTCTCGCTCCTGACAAGTTAGCCAGAGCCAGCTCATCTCTCAGGAGTGCTGAGTTTTAACCCGCGGAGAAAACACTTGTGTGTTTCGCAAACACCATCCAACCCAAGCTGAGATGTTCCAAGTTTTGTTTCAGTCTTTACAAAATCCAATCCATTTGTTCCGGGTTTCAGCACCAAAAAGAAAATAATTCAATCAACTTCTTAATTTGAAATTTTATTTATTAGGACAACTTTAATCCCTTGGGGGACGAGGGGGAACCAGATCGTTTATCTGTTTGCTTAAACATATATACACATTTCTCTCTCGTCTTGTTTAATCATTATCCATGGACATCATTTGTGTGGGGAGCAGTATCGTTGCAGTTCTATAGTTTGCTTCTTTATACTTGATAAAATAGTGTATATTCCAGAGGTCAGCAAACTTTCTCTGTAAGGGGCCTAATAGTAACTCTTCTTGGCTTTGAAGGCCATACCATCTCTGTTGCAGCTTCTCAAGGCTGTCATTGTATAGCACAAGTAGCCACGGACAGTACTACATGAATGGGTGTGACTGTGTTCCAATGAAACCTCTTTAAAACAGCAAATGGCCAGCGGGCCACAGTTTCGAACCCCTGGTGTGTAACTTTCCAGGATGCAGTATAGCCACGTGGTTAGGAGCTAAGAATTTTGTACCAAGGAAGCCTGGGTTCCAGTATAAATTATAAGACCTAGTTGTGCAGATCATATTACATCTCTCTGCCCTGGTTTCCTCACCTGTATAATAAGAATCGTAATAGCTGGATCACAGTGTGGACGGGATTAAATGAGCTCCAGGGTGGACCAGACTCAGCCCAGTCCCTGCTGCGCAGTAGAACCTGCAGAGACAGTGGTTGCTATAACGACTTGCTACCCAGGGCCAGCCTTCTTGTTTGTCTTCCATCGTCTGCATGTTAGTCTGTTGAGTAAATACACTTTCATCTCCTTCATTGTTTCTCCCAGACTGTCTACTTTAAATGTCTTTCAACACCTTTAAAGAGCTGAGGATGATGGGGAGAAACTGATTTTCATTTCTGGACTAAATGCCTGGGTAAATGTGTGTCCGTCGGGGTGTTTAACGACATAATCAACAACAGTGCAATGTTTGTGCTCAGGAAGAATTTTCCTCCCCTCCCCCAGTCAAGGATACATCTACTAAGAGATATGACTGCATTACAGAATTCTTTGACGGGGGGTGGGTTAAATAGGCTCTTCGTTGACAGTAAGAGAAACTTAGATCATTGCAATGGGGTCCTTCTAAACCAAACAGAGGCGTTTGCAACAGGGGATCGGGGTGGCCTGTTAATTCCAAAGGGCAAACTGGCAGGCCGGCCTCAGCAGGTACAAGACAAGAATGAAAATCTGTTGGGGGCCAGACGATGCCACCTGCCGTTCTGGGCAGCACAGGTTGTCCTCTCTGCAAGTCCCCACAGAAATAAGTGCATGTTCATTTTGCCCTTTTAATCTTGATCTATGTGCAGCCCCCGTCCTTGGACCCAAGCCTTGAGGTTTATCACAGGGTGGGGACAAGGAGTCACTTGACCGACACAAAGAGAGAAAAGCAGACAGCTGTATCTTCGCTTCCCACCTTGGGCTTTGGCCAGGAGGCGGGGCCTTGCAGCAGGCAGACGTGGAGAACCAGGAAAGAGAACCTCCCCCCTCAATCCCCGTGGAAGGCTCTGGATCTTCCCTCTGGCGACTTGTCTGCACCCAGGGATGGTCACGTGGAAGTGAACCTTAAGCTGCAAGTTGGTGAGGCCAAGGGCAGCCTTGGTGTTTTTGCTGTCCCCTGCTGTCCCTGGTTCTTATGTCATAAGGACGAGGCCTGGCAGCCCCTGCGGCTTTGTAAGGTGGGACTCGGGGCAGCTAAGTCAACATCTAGCTCATCTGTCATGGGCCCTGGATGGTGAGGGCAGCGTGACCCACTGCAGAGGAGCCTGGGTAGAAGGTGGATTGTCCAGGCCAGAGGACCAGTGGAGGGGGCAGCAGCCACTGGGGGAGGGGGGCAAGTTACAGAGAGAGCAAGTTACTGGCCGAGCTGAGGAGGAACAGATGTCCTGCTACGCCAGCCCTCAGCCTCCACCGCAGAGGCCCAGGGCCCCAGCGGCCTGGGGAGTCACAACAGCAGGACAGGCTGTAGGTGCAAGGACAACTTCCCTCCAGACCACTCAGGCCGCCTGGCTCACCCTGCCCCCAAACGCCTGGAGGTCATCTGCGCAGAGCAGACACAGAAATGAGGGACCCAGTTAACCTCAGGGCTGAACATTACCTAGAACTGTTGGAGTTGCTGAAATAGACTCTTTTCGTAAGATCGTTTTGAAAAATTCTTCTTCTTTAATGTGCTATTTAGGGACCAGCAAACTTTTTCTATAAGGGACCAGTTAGGAAGCAGTTTCAGTCTTCCGAGCGACACGGCCTCCACTGCGGAAATCCAGTTCTGCTGTGCAGAGCAAGAACAGCCGTAGACATTTGTTGAATGTGGCCAGGCTCCAGTGAAACTTATGGACACTGAAATTCCAATTTCATATAATGTTCATGTGTCATAAAATCTTCTTTTGATTTTCTCCAACCATTGCAAAATGTAAAAACCGTTCTTAGCTTGCAAGTCAGATGGAAACAGGTCACAGGCAGATTTGGCCAATGGGCCACAGTTGGCCGGCCCCTCGAATATTTGATTCATACACAAATTATATGCAAAATATATGTTATAAAGTATAATAGTGAATTAAAAACCTGGGAACCCAGCACCCAACTTAAACCCCAAAATGTTCCTAATACCACTGACCTTCTCCCCTTCTCCCATGACCCCTCCCCCCCAGGGAAACACATTATCCAATTTGTGTCTATGTTTCAGCTTTTCCCCCCAGAGTTTTATCAACTATGTATGTCTCCTAAGCAACATTTGCAAAAATTTGCTTGCGTGGAAGCTTTATAAAAATGATATCATATTGTCGAGAATTTAAAGGTAATTGTTTTTCAAACACATTTTATTGCTGAGATTTATCCATATTTCACGCAGCTCTGGTTCAGTCATTCTCACTAGATTAAGTTTTAACTGCACAGAGATGAGTACATTTTTCCCCCCACAGAAGGGGGCTCATGAGGAACCAGTTAATTAGAAAATAAATAAAATTTCTCTGCACATCCACACCCATCATTCACCACCAGCCTTGTCCACCACATGCGTGGGCATTGTTTCCTCTTTTGCCCAGCAGCATATGGGCAAGCATGGTCACCCCCAAACCTCCAGCCTAGGGGGCCTTCCTGTGCATTGTAGGGTGTTTTCCAGCCTCCCTGGCCTCCACCCACTAGGTGGCAGTAGCACCACCCAAGTTGCCATAACCAAAAATGTCTCTCCAGACATTGCCCTGGGAGAGACAGTGTCATGCAGGGTGAGACCTGCTGCTCTGCCCAGATTGACTTGTTTTAAATTTGAGCCATAGTAGAGACCATTCAGTGATCTTGGGTCACATGTTCTAATTCCCTGGAGAACACTTCTGATTGGCCCAGTTTGAATCAGGTGAGTCAACAATGGCCAAGGAGGGAGGGGTTTATATGGTAAACACTTGGTCTTGAGGTCATTAGCCATAGGTCATTGTAGGCCATTCCCAGTAAATGGGATCACGGGGTAGGTAGACAATCGAAAAAGTGCATGTTACACCAGTTGTTTGATCAGTAAGTGTCCATGTTGTATTTCACAGAGGAAATTTCATGCAAGGGGAATTGATTACTAAGGTGTAGGAAGGGCTGGAAGAACAAGAAGGGGGATGAGAATTTACTAGAGTCCACAGGTATGGTGCCTCTGAATCTGCTGCTCAGAACGAGCTGTCTCAGCAGGACCAGACTCCTCATGTCACCCCTGCCACCACTGCGGCTGTTGGGGCTGCCATTGTCACCTGTCAGAGGCATCGCCAGGAGCTGGGATAATGGCCTCTCCCCTCCCCCACCTTCCATCAACCCCACCATCGCCTCTCATCCATAGACCCTGTAGGAAGCTAGCTACCGGGGGTCTGGAAATGTGGTTTGCAGCTTTCTAGCCCCTACAGTAGGAAAGAGAGTAGAGCCTGGCACGTGGAGCTGAGATCCCCTACATCATCCTGCTCACTCACTGACTGCATTCCTAGGAATGCTTGCAGCCTGTTCATTCCATTGTTAGGACTTATTGCAACCCTTTCATTCATACAATAGCTGTGCTCCTAAATGCCTCAAATAGCACCTGCATTGTATGTCGGGGCTCTTCAGAGAAACAGAACCAGTAGGATAGAGATGAGAGAGAGAGAGAGAGAGAGAGAGAGAGAGAGAGAGAGAGAAGAAGATAGTAGTAAATAAGAGGTAGAGATAAGATATATAGAGAGATTTATTATGACCAATTTACTTACACAGTTGTGGAGAGTGAGAAGTCCCATGATCTGCCCTCTGCAAGCTGCAGACCCAGAAAAACTGGAGTATAATTCTGAATCTGAGTTTGAGGGCTTGAGAACAAGGAAACTTATGGTTTAAATCCAGCCAAGGGCCAGAGAAGATGAGCTGGGACGTTCCAACAAGTAGTGAGGCTGGTCAGATGGTTACAGTGTGAAGTCTCCAATTTTTCCCTTGTAAGTCTGTCTACCAACAAATGTTGATTGAGCAATTATATGTCTGATCCAAAGAAATCAGTATTGCTTGAAAAGCTGAAGATCTAATCCATGCCTTCAAGGAGGTTACAATCTAATTAAAAAGACAAAATATTCACTTATGGACCAAATAAAGAGGAAAGAACAATAATTCAGTGATAATACAGACCAAAAATGGTCACAGATGACACACCTATCAAAGCTCTTCATTTCCAGGCCCCTGACAGGCATCACTAATCAACCACAGCATTTTTTTTCTTGATGAATCTGGATTCAGTCTCAGAATTCTCACCAAAGTAATTTGGATATTAAATCTGAATCTCTCAAAATTGACATCTATAGCCTCCCATATACAGGTTTACCCCACTTTTGTTTAAATCTCTCTAGGGGCCCTGGCTGGTTTGGCTCAGCGGTTAGAGCATCGGCCCGTGGACCAATGAGTCTCAGGTTTGATTCCAGTCAAGGACACGTACCTCAGTTGCAGTTCATCCCTGGCCCTCGTCGGGGTCATGCGGGAGGCAATCAGTCAATGTGTCCCTCTCACATCGATGTTTCTCTCTCTCTCCCTCTCTCTTCCTCTCTCTTCTTCCCTCCCACTCTATCTGAAGATAAATGGAAAAATATCCTCGGATGAAGATTAAAAATAATAAATCTTCCTAGGGAGTTCATTTCACCTTTGCACAATTCCCTTAGAATGTTTCTTCATATTAGATGAAAATTTATTCCCCCCTTTTTGCTCCCGTATTATTTTGCCAGTTAATAAATAAAACAATCAAATGCTTATCTTGCCTTTGCTGTGTGGATTCTATTTCAGGGTTGGAAATCCCAGATGGCAAATCCAAAAAATCTACATTTCTTCCTCCGCCTCTTCCTTCTGTCTTTTCTCCAAATATCTTTCCCTCTCTTCTTTCTCTTGGGGAAAAATTCACTAGTCTACCCGACAGAATCCAGGGAGGTCTTGCATAAGGCAATACAGTACAACTACTAAGATACAGATACCATAATTCTTGCCTTCGACACACACCTCCCCTATGGAGTAGCTAACCTCGTTCTTATTTACCCGGAAGAAATGAAAGCATGCATCCACACAAAGACTTGCGCATAAAATGCTCATAGTAGCATTCTCCATGATTGGCAAAATGCAGAACAACCCAGGTGCCCATCAACTGGTGAAAGGACAAACAGAAGGTGATAATAGCCACACAATGGAATACTACTTAGCTATAAAAAAGGAGGAACTTCCACCCTGGCCAGTTTGGCTCAGCGGTTAGAGCGTCGGCCTGCGGTCCGGAGAGACCCGGGTTCAGTTCCCGCTAAGGGCACATACTTCGGTTGCAGTTTGTCCCCGGCCCTGGTTGGTCGTGCGGGTGGCAGCCACTCGATGTGTCCCTTCACGTCGATGTTTCTCTCTCTCTCTCCCTTCCTCTCTCTCATCCCACTCTATCTGTACAAAAAATGGAAAAATATCCTCGGGTGAGGATAAAAAAAAAAAAAAAAGGAGGAACTTCCATTCCATGCAATAACATAGATGAATCTCAAAAGCATGCTGAACCTGAGAAGCCAGACACAAAAGAGTTGATATTATATGATTCCATTTATATGGAACTCTAGAAAATGCAAATCTAATCTGTAGTGACAGAAAGCGGACCACGATTTCCTGGGACCAGAAATGGGGATGAGCATTGACTTGGCAAGGGGCACAATAGACATTTTGGGGGTGATAACAAATATTTTATATCTTGATTATGGTGGTGGTTACACAGGTATAAGCATTTGTCAAAACTTATTGCTGGAACTTAAAATGTGTGCATTTTATTGTGTGTAAAAGATACTCCATTAAAGTTGATTTAAAAGGAAAAAATCACCTGCCTTGACAAGTTCTCAGTCTGATCAGATTTTTATCTGGGCATCCTTCAATGATAAAATAAGTTCAGAGCGTTTGTTATTCTTATTCTTCTTCTTCTTATTATCCTCACCTGAGGACATTTTTGCATTCATCTGCAGATAGAGCGGGAGGGAAAGAGGGAAGAAGAGAGAGAAACATCATTGTGAAAGAGGCACATCGAGTGGTCACCACCCCCACGACCCCCACCAGGGCCGAGGACAAACTGCAAACGAGGTACATGCCTTTAGCGGGAACCGAACCCGGGACTCTCTGGTCCGTGGGCCAACGTTCTAACCGCTCAGCCAAATCAGCCAGGGCCAGAGTATTTTTTAAAATAAAAAATTTCAACTTCAAACTTACTTCTTTAATTCTAAAGCTATCCAATACAATAAAATAATTTATTTGGAAATACCAAGTATTCATAAGTACGGGGAGCAATAGGAATTGTCTCCAGCTGCTGGTGGGAGACCAAGCAATTGTTATCTAGTTCCTTCTGAGTCCTGTCCCCTTGGCTTACATACAGCTGTCTTCACACGGTCTTTTCTTGTGTACCCACCTATGTCTAAATTTCCTCTTTTCATAAAGACACCAGTCATATTGGACAGGGCCCGCCCTAATGACCTCATTTTTGCGTAATTACCTCTTTAAAGACCTTATTTCCAAATCTTGCTGCTTCATGATTTTCTCTTTGGGTTGACTTCAGTATGGCCTTTATCATGGTTATTCTCCCTGGTGTTCACCGGACATCTTGAATCTGTAAATTCATGTCTTTTATCAAATTTGAGACATTTTCAGGTATTATTTCTTCAAATATTTTTTTGAGTCACCAGCAGGTGAGAGATGGGGAACACTTGTCCAAAACCCAGATTCTTGGCCACTAACCCAGATCTATTGAATCGATCTCTGGGACTGAGTCCTAGGACTTTGTATTTTAATAAGATCCCGGTGTAATTTTTATGCACAAAAAAAGTTTGAGAATGACTGTATAAGCCTGTATAGGCTTCAAGAGCAGGACCATATCTTATTTATCTTTAGGATGTTCCTTATGTGTTCTTTAGTGCCTCACGCTATGCCTTGTACTTAGAAGGTACTTAATATACACGTAGACTTGCATGTAATGTTTGTCTGAATATGTGGGATGGTGTGTTCTTTATAACTTAAAATGGCAGTCTTCACCTCATCAACAGGTCTCAAATTGAGGTCATTGTGCTTCATACCAAGTTAATTAGGACTCATCTGGTTTCTGGTCACAGAAACACAACCCTTATTTTAACAAAACAAAGAAAATTTGTTAGACCATGCAACTGAAAAGTCCAGTGGTCATGTCAGCTTCAGTCATGGCTGAATCCAGGGAACTAAAAATATATCACTAATAGCTTTTCTCTCCAGCTCTCACCTCTTTTTTTCTTTTTGGTTGGTTTTGTTTACAGGTAGCCTCTTCCCACTTTGGTAAACACCACTGTCAACAGTTTAGGGCTCACTAGTCCTAATACTTGTGTTCCCAAAGTAAATGGAGCAACACTTCCCCGACAGCTCCAAACAAGGCCCCAGAAAGGGCTCCTGTCGGCCTGGTATGATTCATGTGCCCATTCTGGAACCAAGCATAGCCAGGGAGATGGAGTACTCTGATTGGCCTTCCTGAGTCACATGGTCAACCCCAGGTAAAAGATGGGGAAGGGGGATGGCCATGAAATTGACAGCCCCTATGTAGGAGGATGGAAAGGATGCTTAGCCACATACTAGAAGATGTCCCTATCACAGTCTCAACACAATGGATGTGAACTCTTATCAACGCCTTCCAACTGAGAAACTTTAGAATCACATTGGTGAAATGGGCCCCCTTCTTACTTCAGGGAGGTTAAAGCAAATTCCATAAACCAGTCATTCCCAATCCTTGCTGTAAATCAAAATCCCCTTGGCATACTTCCTAAAAACACAAATTCCTGGACCCCTCCCCAGACCTAAAGCAGCAGAATCCCAGTGGGTATGACCAGGGAGAGTACATAAAATTTGACATGCAGAATGGTAATAATTTTCCCAACCAGTGCATGTTCTCCTTTCCTCTAGAAACCCGTTTTCCTACTGAAACCCCCTTCACCAAGTTTCAGTCCATGCAGTTGGGGAGAGGGTGATGATCCCTCTGCAGTAGGTGAGCACAGGACCTAAGCCTGGTCAGGCAGAGAATTTGGTCCATCTATCCACAACGATTGGTCAGAGAATGGCAGTCAACACAACCCGAGCCATTGAGCCCCAGTCCCAGAATTTTATTGGAAATATTGGGAAAGAGAAGTCCTCTCTTTCCATTGGACAAACTAGCTGTGAAGGTGACTAGCTGTGAAGCCTGCAGAGGCCAAGGGCCACCACCTAGAGCGGGTCCACCTGAGAGTGAAGCTTCCTGTAGGCAAAATCGAGCTGAAGAGGGAAAGAGATGACTCTAGAGATCTTGGGGGAGCAGCCCACGAATGGGCCAACGTGCAGAAGACCCAGAGAGCTGAGACTATCACAGAGAATGAGGCCAGAGTCCTGAAAGCATCCACAGGTCACCTGCTCCACCTCCAGATCTGTAGTTGGAAGAGTCTCTAACGTCCCTTTAGAGAGAAGTCACTTTGAGTTGTTTTTGTGTTCTCTCTAAACAGAGGTAAGTCCTTCATTCATGTTCCAAAGCTTATTCCTTCATTCAACAACTTTTATTGAGTGTCTGCTATGTACTCAGCACTATCCTAGACACTGGGATATGGCAGTGATCAGAACACCCAGACTCCCTGTCCTCGTGGAGATAACAGCAAAGAGGATTGACAGGCATTCAATATCACCTACTTGCACACATACATAAAAAAAAAAAAATCAGTAAAAATAGCACGTCAGGTGGAGAGAATGAAAACAAGGGAGGAGGATAGAGAGTGGCAGGGTGTGGGAGGGACAATAGGGTCCTTAGGGAAGGCCTTACCACCAAGGTGACATTTGAGCAGAGACTCAAGGAAGGGAAGAAATGAACAAAGCGGATATTTGCAAAGGGGACGTGGTCCAGGCTGTGGGAACAGCCAGTGCAGAGGTCCAGGCATGGGAGCATTTTTTTAGGAAGAGCAAGGAAGCCACCGTGGCCCAGGGAAAACGGGTGAGGGGAACAGTGGGGTGTAGATAAACTATACATAGGGGCTCAGTTGTGGGCGGCCTTCAGGATGCTTGTCAAGACCGGTTTTTCCCTTGATGTGGGGGCCATGGCAGAATGGTGACCGGAAGAGGGTTATGGTTTTTGTGGCCTTGGGAAAGTCACTCCAGCTGTGTGAGCCCCATTTGAGGGTGAAATTCGTTAGGCAAATGCGACAGTAATAATGACCGCAGAGTGCCCACCCATGAGTGCTAAAACCAGTGGGCAAAAGTTTGCAGAGAAAAGGGATACTTGCGTAGCTTCAAAGTATCACCACCCCCACCAAAAACAACAACAACAACAAAGGTATTTATTTTATTTTATTTTATTTTTTATCCTCACCCGAGGACACTTTTCCATTTTTTGTTCAGGTAGAGTGGGAGGGAGAGAGAGAGAGGAACAGAGAGAGAGAGAAACATCGATGTGAAAGGAACACATCGAGTGGCTGCCACCCACACAACCGACCTGGGCCGGGGACAAACTGCAACCGAGGTCCGTGCCCTTAGTGGGAACCAAACCTGGGCTTCTCTGGACCGCAGGCCAACACTCTAACCGCTGAGCCAAACCGGCCAGGGCAAAGGTATTTATTAATAATAAAGGGAACCTGGTAACTTCACAGTGGAGAAACCCAGAAGACACCACCTGACCAAGTGATGTAGGTTTAACATCACCAGTAGTAAGACACACCCACGTCACTGGCCCCTGAGACGCCCCGAGGATGGGTGTAGTATCGCTTCTGTAGCGTTCTTGCCAAATCGCACAGCCTCGATTCCAATCATGAGAAAACAGCAGACTAACCCACATGGAAGGACATGCTTCAAAATAACTGACCTCTGCTTAGCACAAGAGTCAGAGCCATGAAAAACAGGGAAGATGAAGAAATTGTCACAGATTGGAGGAGACTAAGAGACAAAACATCTAAATGCAATGTGGGTTTCTGAATTGGATTTGGGGACAGAGAAGGGACATGAGTGGGGAAACTGGGAGACTTTAAATAAGGTCTGGAGTTTAGTTGATAGCATCACACCAATGTTAATTTCTGGGGATGGGAACTTGATGCTTGTACTATGGTTGTGTAAACTGTTAGCATCAGGGGAAGCAATTTTTCTAAAATTATTTCAAAACACAGAATTTAAAATCGGGGTGAGTAATAGTTCTTACATATAGGAATGGAATGCAGATTGAGCAGAGATAAAGTCCGCAGTGCACTGCTGGGTAAGGGTTCTATAAACGATAGTGATTGTTCCTGCTAGCTCCTTCCCATCTGTTATCAAACACATAAGCTCACCACCGCTTGATGGCTCGCACTGTCTCTAGCCCTCAGCAGTGACTTCTCTGCTTGGGACTGAGTAAACAGGATTCCTCAGATCAGTCCTAAAAACCAAGAGTTTAAACAAAAGCAAACCGTGCCTTCTGGCTGCCTGCATCTCTGGGATTATGAAATAGAAACCAGAGGCTCCCGAGTGCTGAAGGCATCAGGCTAACAACCCCGCCCCCTTTCTCCCGGAAGCAGATGGCAGAATTTATTTGAAAAGGTCTAAAAGGAGAAAGAAGAAAGCAAGCATCCACTCCTGGATCGATCTGCGAAGGGTTGAGGACAAAGGTGCAGGCCACGCTCGGTTTTATCCTGGGCCACGTTCCGCCCTAAAATCAGTGGTCTCCAAACTTCTGATCAGACATAACATTTTGCAACAACACCCTCAATGTTTATTTATTTATGTATTAAGTATATATATATCTATATACTACTGTATTAACATATTCTGCGAATGCTAAAGCATATGCAAGAAGAAAACATGAAGAGGAGGTGATAAAGAAGATAGAACTGATATTTTGAAAAATTATTCAAACACATCAAAAAAATCTTTCTACTCTCACGAAATTATTATTACTATTTGACTACTGAAAACAGTGTGACTCAATAGCCTTCATTATTTTTAAATTCTTGTGCATAATTATATGGTACAGTTTATATCAATATTTGATTTTAATGGCTGTCATAGATAAAAAAGTAATCTCATAAAGATACGTCTTCCACCTGGAAGAAGGGTATCATTTGCTATTGTTCTTTCGAAAGAATGATTTCCACCTTCCAATTCCATATATCAATTTTTCAAAGGTTTTTGTTGAAATTTGTTTGATTATGTCTATCTTCCCTCAGGTTAAGCTATTTTTCTTGAAAATGAATGGAAAAGTGTTGACTCTTTACACTTTTAACGCAGGAGTTTTAAAAAATCCTCAGAAATACTAGGTTGGGATGATTTAAATGATATCAGAAAATCCTTTTTCAAGGACTTTAAGTACAATTTTGTGTATTTCTACAGGTAGTTTACATAATTTTCAATCATGTAAACCTGTCAACGGTCACCCTTCACTGGAATGCTCCAAACATCTGTTTTC
This sequence comes from Molossus molossus, assembly GCF_014108415.1. Classification (NCBI taxonomy): domain Eukaryota; kingdom Metazoa; phylum Chordata; class Mammalia; order Chiroptera; family Molossidae; genus Molossus; species Molossus molossus. Next base: position 10,964,099 of record NW_023425399.1, on the reverse strand, counting down.
ACATTGCTCTCTCCATAGTCCAATTTTCTTTTAAAAAGCAATCCTTTTCTCTCTCATTTTTCAAGTGCCACCTTTACCCTGAAGGCCCAGAGTAAGTGTGTGGCTAACCAAGGGCCTGGCGTGGGAGGAATGTGAACTCTGCCCTCTTCCCGTGCTTGCATTATTCCCATCATCTCTCCCCAAGGACTCCCTTTGGCCACGTGTCCATTGCCATTTGGGAAGGGTTGGTTCAATTAAAAGTGGAGTGGCTACAAAGCCCCCATCTGGTCCTTCTCCGCTGTGCCCTCTTCAAAGGGGAGGAGTCAGCGAGGCTAAGGGGATGGCCACGCCCACAGTCCACATTCTGTCTTACACTCCGTCTTCCAGACCCTGCACCCTGGGGTCCTGGAATTTCCTCCCAGGGCTGACCCGCCCAACAGCAGATTGCATCAGCAAGACACACACCCTGCAGCCCCAGGGAAGGCCAAGGGGCTGAGACACAGCTTGGACTTTCAGGCTGGCACGTGCAAACCCATGCACAGAGCCCCTCGTAGTAAGAAGAAGTTGGAGATAGAAAAAAAAGAGAAATGGGTTGTGGGCTGGGTGACATTCCAGCCAGAACATGGAGAAGCTCAAGAACCCGACACCGGAACCTGGCCCTCCAGGTCATCGTGAAGGTATATTTGTAAAAGTAGGAGGCTAGAACATGTTTTGTTGGACATTTTGATATTCAGACATAGGGTAAGTGGTCCTCCATTTGTACAACTGACTGTCCCGCAAATGGATGGGGCAGCTGATGGGGCACACTGGTCACTCAGCTGCCTCCTCTGCATGTGCAGAAGGCCATTCAACAGGCTCTTCTTTTTCTGTAAAACTGTCAGGCAAACTCTAACTTGAGTTCTTATTTCCAGAGGTCTCTAGGCTGCTGCTGGCCTCCAACAAGACACACATCAGGGGTCATACTCTAGAGACAGGGTGCCGCCTACTCAGTGAACGGTGGACCAGCATCTGAACGTCTAGACAGACCAAAAGCAGGTGATTCTCTTTGGGGAACTGGGAAAGAGAAATGTTCTCAGCTCCTCCCACAATGGAAAAACCCATTTCAAAGGCTGCTCTAATGTCTTCCATTGCCAATGTGAAAGACTTCCCAAAAGATGGAGCGGAGCTGGTGAAAAGCCCGGAAAGGGAGAGGGCGCACACGTGATTTCTAAGGAGCATCTGCTTGTCTCTAAGCAGCATAAACCAATCAACTTACCGGCAGCTCATCACAAATGTGTTGCTCCCCAGCCCCCAGCACTGGACAACTCCAGCTCTTCCCTCTGGAGGCCTCAGACATGCCCAGGGACTCAAGACCACGAGCACAGGCAGAGGTGGGCACCACTGCCCACGGAACTCTTAATTATTCGTAAAGCTGAAAGTCTTACTTATTATCTTAGATTGAAATGATATACTAGAAATAGGTTTTATACTGCCTTCTGGTCCACTCCACCTTGGGGACTGCCCTGAGTCATGAATTCCAGTTAGAGTTCACTGAGGAGCTCAGAGCAGACTTTCTGCTCCAACAGATGCCAAGCAATTAAGGTTTCTCAAAACAGAAGAAGAAGAAAGTGCAATAGTACATTTTAGTCACGTAGTTGGAAAGAAATGTAGAGAATTTGAACTCCTAAGTGATGGAACAACGGAAGCAGGGCCACAGCAGAAAGAAACCACTCAGAAGTCAAAAAGCACAACCTTCCAGTTAGAAGATGAATGATTTCTAGGGATCGAATGCCCAGGGTTGTGATTACAGTTAACAACACTGCACTACCTACTTGAAAGTTGCTAAGAGAGTAAATCGTATATCTTCTCACCATAAAAAGAAATGGCAATTATATGATGTGATGGAAGTGTTAGCTAATGCTGTGTTGGTAATCATACTGTAATGTATAAATGTATCAAATCAATGCCTTGTATACCTTAAACCTGAACAGTGTTATAGGTCAGTATCTCAACAAATCTTGGGGAAGGGAGTCAGGAGACTGGGATCTAGTTCAGTCCAGTCTGTACCTAACTGTATGATTGCCTCAGTTTTCCCACTTGTACAATCAGAGGGTTAGACTTGATATTCTCCAATTTGAAAAGCTTAGCTATGCATCCAATTAAGGGCTGCAAATTCAAATTCCTACAGGGGCCAAGGAGTAAAGATAACTGAATGAAGGAGGCCAGGTGCAAGACAATAGGGAGTGGTGGAGACTGTGGTGAACTGGAGAGAATAACCACCATGCAATATCAGTTGATGCCAGTTAGGCAGGAATAGAAGCCTAGGGTTGACAGATGTTCTATCTTTTATTTTTCAGGCAAAGCTAGGAATTCAGATATTACATGAAATTTTCTTGTGGTAAATAATGGCACCTAATATAAAAACAACAACAACAACAACTCTTTTTTTGAAACACTGTGCTGGACAAACAAAAATCCACTCCGAAGTCAGCTGCTTTAGGACACTTTCACACATACGTAACTACATTTCAACTTCGCTGGCAACATTAGCTGGAAAGTTCTTTATTTTGCTCTGTCCTAATACCCTCTATGTTTACTTCTGCTGAAGATGTTTATTCGCCTGGGAAGTAGCTCCCTAACAGAAACATTTGTTTTAACTGCTGTGGCAAATCCTTCATTTGCTGAGAAGCCAAGAACAGCCGAACCTTTCCCCCCACAAACGTTTGGTGAGGCCAGTTTAGAAAAGCGTTTGCAGATTTGTTTGTTTCTCCCTGGAAAAGAGGCCAACGTTGTCTCAGGATGAAAGATACAAGATGGGGTCCAAGTTCTCACCTCCGCACTGCAGATTCAACACCTGATATCCAGGGGCGGTCTTCATCATCACAGTGCTCCTTGGTTGACATTATTGCCATATTTTTGGAAAACATATCAGGTTAATTCCTCTCCTCCTTGCTTCACACAGTTCCATGCAAATGATCTCAGCCTCCACACACATTTCAAAGGGACTCGTTTTATTTGATTCTTTCATCTTGACTTTGCCCTCCAAGCATGCCAATCACCCGGTGCTCAATTTTTAATATGATTGTACAAAAAATTACGGGGAAAAGTGGAATCTAAATGATGGACTTAATTTTTTTAATATCAGGCAGGCATTAATTTTTCAAAATAATTGTCTAGAGGTGATTCAATTTCACCTGCTCTTTAAATATGCATTTTTCAGTGCTCTATGGCTTGAAGGAACGACTTCAAATGAGTGTGTCTAGTAGGCTCTGAATCATAAATAAAACTTCTAGCAGTAAAGCTTTGTCATCTTGGCTGCAAAACTCCATTTTGAAAATGAAATGTTACCTTCCTGATAACTCCCTTTTCCTCTCCCCTCCTCCACTGTCTAAATAGGTTTATCAGTGGAAAGACAGAGATTTTGTTTTAGTAACTGCAACTTAGAGACGTTGAAACAGGCAGCATTGTAAGGTGGTCCCAAGATCCCCACTCCCTGGTGTGATGCCCTGTAGATTGCAGGGCATATTTTGTATATTCCTGGTTTTTTACGAAGTTGAGCAGCTTTTCAAATGTTTATTGATCATTTCTACTTCACGGTTCAGTAATTGCATCCTTATCTCTTTATTCACTATTATACTGGGTTGTCTTTTTCTTACTGATTTGTAGGAACTCTTGATCGATATATTCTGAACTAGTAATAGTTCACCCGTTTTATATTTACCAACTGTTTCTTCTAAACCACCCCTTGTCTTTTACTCTGGAGTTTGTTTTGATGACCGAAGAGAGGTAAGAACTAACCTCTCCCAGTGGGGAGCCGATTGTTCCAGCAGCACTGAGCAGTCCGGGCTTTCCCCGCGGAGCAGAACAAATCTGCAGAAATGTGTTTGTGGCCCTGGCCGGTTTGGCTCAGCGGTTAGAGTGTCGCCCGCAAACCAAAGAGTCGCGGGTTCAATCCCGGCCAAGGGCACGTACCTCGGTTGCAGGTCATCCCCGGCCCTGGTCAGGTTGTGCAGGAGGCAACCAGTCAATGTGTCTCTCTCACATCGATGTTTCTCTCTCTCTCCACCCCCCCTACTCCCTCCCACTCCAAATGAAGATAAATGGAAAAATATCCTCCGGTGAGGATTAAAAAAATAAATAAATAAATGTGTTTGTGCCTAGACTCCCCAATCTATTACATCAATCTGTTTGTCTCTTTATGCCAACACTTCTCAGTTTTAATTATTATAACTCCACTATCTGTTTTGGTATCTGGTAAGGCAATTTGTTATTCATTTTCAAAGATGTTCTTATCAGACATTTCCTCTTTCGAATGAATTATAAAATCAGTTTTGACACTAAAAAAAAGACGTGTCTGTATGTGTACATGCATCTATGTGTGTGTGTGTATGCTCCTGTGTGTCTATATGTGTACAAGTGTCTGTGTATGTATATGTCTACAGCTCTGCCCACTAAGAGGCCTGAAATCAGGGACACTTCAGTAACACCAGACACACTTAGCACCCAGATCTTAGTTCCTAAAAATTACTTTCCACTAAAAGGAACCAAAGATTTTTGGAGAAATCTCTAATTCCGGGACTGGATCAAGACAAATAGAAGATGAACCTAACAGAAAGGAAGGAACTGGTCAAAGTGATGGGAACATGTCAAATGGACACAGGAGCCGGTGTGACAGTATGTCTGGGACAGTGTGAACATCGAAATAAATAAGACAGTAATGGGTTACACCCACTGAATAAAGGAGGAAAAATAAATAAGTTAATAAATAGAAAGTTTGATGAGGAACAGGATATGTACATAGTCTCGAAGTATATCCCCACAAAATACTTGTTAGTTACAAGGTAAAAGAGGAACTTGATAGTGGAGAAGCCTGGCAGACACCACTTTAATATCAGAGTTAATATCACCCTCAATGGGACAAATCGAAAACCCAGGCTACAAAGAGCACATCATGGCTTCTAGGTTATTCAAGATGCATAACCCAAATCTAAGCATGAGAACACGTCAGATTAATCTAAATGAGAAACATTCTGCACGTTGCTAGTGTGTTAATAGGATATTATTGAATGTATAATAACACTATATTATAGTATATTATACATGCTATGTATTGGGATATATAGTTTTTTCTTTTAAAATACAAATTTTGTATGAATAAATGTTTTCTCTTTTAAGACAGAACTCTTTCTGGATCTTTTTTTTTTTTTTTTTTTAATTTTTTTATCCTAACCCAAGGACATTTTTGCATTTATTTTCAGATAGAGCAGGAGGAAGAGAGGGGAGGAGAGAGAGGGAGAAACACCAATGTGAGAGAGATACATGGAGTGGTTGCCACCCACATGACCCCAACTGAGCCAGGGACAAACTGCAACCGAGGTGCATGCCCTTAGCGGAAATTAAACCCGGGACTCTCCAGTCTGCAGGCCGATGCTCTAACCACTGAGAAACCCTGCCAGGGCTCTTTCTGGATCTTTTTAACATACAAATCTTTCAGACAGTGCTCTGAATATTTACAATTACATGTATGTACACATGTATTCTTTTTTAAATATGCAAACACCGTCACTCATACTGTTTATGACATTCTACAAACTACATTTCCCGTTTGTATGGACTCGCCTCCCGCTCACCTGCTGTGGGACACGGACACGCCAGGTCATCCAGCCATTCCTCTCTGATTGCCATTTGTTTCCATCTCTTTACTCCTATGAACGAGGCTCACAGACATCTTGCCTGTGCTCCTTGTAGACTGCTTTATGCATTTCTCTAGAAAGAAGATGGATAATAGAATTCCTGGGTCACACTTTATATTTTAACAGGTATTTCCAAATTTCCCTCTTTTTTTAATTCCTCACCCAAGGATATTTTTCTCTTTATCATCAGATAGAAAGGGAGGGAGAGAAAGAGAGAAACAGCAATGTGGTAGAGCCACATTGACTGGCTGCCTCCCGCATGAGCCAACCAGGGCCGGGGACAAACCTCAACAGAGCTACGTGCCCTTGACCAGAATCGAACCCATGACTCGTTGGTTCTAACCGCTCTAACTGCTGAGCCAAACCGGCCCAGGCAACAAATTTCCCTCTTAAGTGTCCACACCAAGTCGTGCTTACAAGGAACGTTTCACAAGAGAAGTCACAATGCACACGAAATTCAATGACATGCAGAGTTTTGTGTTGAGTGTGGTGGAGATTGACAGCCATCACTCAGTAGCTATCTCCCTTCCTACCACAGTAATACAGTCGTTAGCTTGGCTTTGTCTCTCTGCCTGGATAAAGTCTACATTCCCCAACCTCCCATGCAGCTAAACGTGGTCATATCATTGGGTTCTGGTCAATAGGACATGAATGGAGGTGATATGTTTAACTTCTGGGTACTTCCTTTAGGAAAAAGGAGTGAGCCCTACAGCTCTTTCCCCACTTCCTGCTGGCTGGGATGCAGATGTGATGACTGGAGTTAAGGCAGCCATCTTGGGCTATAAAATGGAAACCACTTGTTGATGTAGAACAGGAGGACCTTAGATCCTACATGATTGTGGAGCCACTAAACCAGCCATCAATTACCTACCCAGACTTTTAAGTGAGATGAAAAAGGGGATAAAATAAAGGCCACGTTTGAGAGATGTTTTTCTGTCACAGCAATTAAACTGATATCCTAAATAATACAGTCACCGAATGCCGAAAGAGAATTATCTGGTAAAGGAAGAAATTATCTCAAATTGGGGCGATCATAAAAAGATTATTTTATTTTATATCTTCCCAGTAATTCTGCAGGAAGGGAAGTAAATATATTGGCATTTACTGGCCACTAATGTAGATTGTTAAAAATGCTTATTGTTAGACTATTTGATTCTACTTGGGAATTTTCTACACTGTTGGAGAGGGCAGGCCAAGGGATTGGGCTCTGCTGAAGGAACAGAGAGGAAAAATGTTGTCCAAACCAACTGGGGTTTTGGCAATGAATGCTCACTTGTTCACCAGTTTAGCATCTGTTTAGATTCCACTGTTTTGAAAAAATTAAGTGGTTCCGTCCTTTAAATGTGTTTCTAAGCCCAGCGTAACGAGTGACCTTTCCTCTCCTTAGGTCACTGAAAATAATTTTCTTGTGTTTGTGGCTAATTCCTCGGTGGCGGAGGCCCAAATAAGGGGACAGGAGAGGTGCTTAGGTGAAAAATAAACACGGGACGCGAGAAGGATCCTGGATTTCCTGTGGCTCGTTCCGTTTCAGTCGTTTGCGTTGTGTGATGTGTGTTTGGACGGGATTTGCATCGGCGTAAGCTGTGCACAAATCCTAGGAAATCATTTGGACTTACTTGTAGGACAGTTTCCCAAACCTGGTTTTCCCACTTGAGTTTTTAAGTTTTCTTTTCAAATCTATTGTTCTATTTCTAAGAATAGAAGAACAAAAATCAGCCATTGTTTTTAAGGAAGTCATTAATATGTGGTCCCATTTATAAGCTTAGCTAATTCAATGCCTTTGAACATTGTAAGTTGCTTTTCTAAATTTGATATTCTGAATTTTCTTTGCAAGCATTTCAAATGTCCAACGTTCCTACTTACTCAGTCCATTCTAATAAATCACACTTAAACAGCAAATCTTTTCTCTTCAGCATTCCAACGATTGCATAGAAACTTAGTAAGACGTTCATTTAAAAAGTGCAGGTTTAAGCAATGATTCAATTACATTTTAAATTATACTCAACAAGTCTGACCAACATGTTACTCTAATAGTCCTATATCTCTTCCACATAAGTCTCTTAAAATATGTAAATTACTAAATATGAACAGTTTCCTTCTTAACAAAAATATTAGTATCATGATTTTTGACCCTGTCAAATGTGTCCACGTTCATCTCTGCATCTTATCTCAGTTCAAATATGCTTACTGATAACATTTCTTTCCCATTCTGGGTATTTCTATAATCAAATATTCCTGGCGTTTAAAGATGCTTATCTTCCCGGGAGATTCTTACCCTCAGGTAGCTGAGGCTGCTTCCATCTAGACTCTTTTTTTTTCATCCTCACCCAAGGACATTTTTTTTGCATTTATCTTCAGATAGAGTAGGAGGGAGAGAGGGAGGAAGAGAGAGAGAGAAACATTGATGTGAGAGAGACACATCGACTGGTTGCCACCCACACGACCCCAACCGGGGCCGGGGACAAACTGCAACCGAGGTACATGCCCTTAGCGGGAACCGAACCCAGGACTCTCTGGTCTGCGGGCCAACACTCTAACCGCTGAGCCAAACCGGCCATGGTCCAACTAGTCTCTTAAACTGAGGTCCATGGATAGAATTCAGGGGGTCTGTAAATGGGGATGGGGAAAAGTATATTTATTTTCACCAACCTCTAACTGAAATTTAGCATTCCCTTATAATATGAACACGACAGCAAACTACAGTTGCATTAGCAGGACCTGTGACTCTGTCACCAAGACAAATTTGCATATCTTATTATGGATGTAAGAAATATCCGGAAATATCTTTTCTACTCAGCATTATTTCCAAATTATAAGCTATTAGGCCTGCTGCTGGATCTTATTTATTTAATGCATTAATAAAGAAATTCCTATGACTATATCACAATAATTTTATATTTTTTATTGAGATTTAATTGAAGCATAATAAACTGGAAATTTTTTAAGTGTTCAATGTTATCATTTTTGATATAATGAAACCATCACCACAATCAAGGCACCGAACTTTCCCACCCCCAACAGTTTCTTTGTGCCTCTCTGTCATCCGTCCTTCTACCACACCCATCCACGGGTGGCCAGCGCTTTGCTTTCTGTCACTATACATTAGTTTGCATTTTTGAGAATTTTATATAAATGAAGTCATACATTATGAGTCTTTTATTGGTGTGGTGGGAGTCTGGCCTTTTCACTCAGCATAATGATTTTGACATTCATCCATGCTGTGCGTATCATACATTGCTTTTATTCCTTTGTATTGCTGAGTAGCAACCCATTGTATGGATATTACCACCATTTGTTTTCCATTTATCTGCTGATGAACAATTATACTGTCTCCAGTTTTTAGCTGTTACAAATAAACTTGCTATTAACATTCCTATACAACTCTATGTGGACTTATGTTTTCCTTACTCTTGGGTGTCAAATGGCTGGGTCAGATGGTAGGGGAATTTTTATCTGCTTAAGCAACTGTCACACTATTCTCCAAAGTGGTTGTACCATTTCACATTCCCACCAGCAGCATATGAAAGTTTAGTTGCTCCACATCCTTGTTGACACCTGCTATAGTCTTTTAAATTTTAGCCAATCTAATGGATATGTAATGGCATTTCTCTATAGTTTAATTTGCATTTCCCTGACGACTGATGATGTTGAGCATCTTTTATGTGCCTATTGGCCATCTGTATATCTTCCTTTTGAAGTGACAAACTGCTTGCCCTTTTTAGAAATTGAGTTATTTGTCATATTCCTATTGAGTTGTAGAAGTTCTTCATATATTTGTTATAAATTTCTTATATGTTTTTATATCTGTCTGATAGATGTATTACATTTCTCCCAATCTGTAGCTTGCCTTTTATTCTTTCAATTCTTTTGAAGAACAAAAGTTTTAAACTTGAATGAAGTCCAATTTATCAATGTTTTCATTCATGATTTGTAATTTTTGTGTTATAAAAAACCTTAACCTGCCCCAAGGTTGCAGTACATTTCTTCCATGTTGTTTATTAGAACATTTATGGTTTAAGGCTTTACATTGAGGTCTGTGCTCCATTCTGGGTCGATATTTGTGCATAACATGAGGGAAGAATCTATGTTAACTTTTTATCAATATTCAGTTTTCCAGCACCATGTGTAGATTATATGCATGTTTGTGTATTTAGAAGCATCATTTTGAAATGATGTCCTTCGACTTCACCAGACTGCCCAAGGGGTCCCTGGCACATGTTCTAGAGATTCCAGCAGAGAAAAGATAAGGAGCTGCAGGCACCCAGGAAAGTGTTTACAATATCCATGTAGCATCCGTTATATCATCCCATGGGTTTGGGGAGACCATTTCTCAGTATGATGAGGTTGCATAATAACCAGCGATATGGTTCAGGGCACTAGAGGGTTGTCAGAGACGTGGAGGAGATGCCCTGAACCATAAGGAGAACTGTTATGTCAATTTCATAACCACAAGAAGAACTGCCCACGGCCCCTGGTCTACTCCTGGAAGTGTGCCACTACATACCTCCCACAGGATTACTTGATTAAATTTGACATGTCTTTAGTTCTCAGGACATACCTAAGTCATCCTGCTAGGTATGGTGGCTATCTGTCCTTGCTTGCCTGGGACAGTCCTGGTTTGTGCTCTATTATTAACAGTGTTTCTTTCCCTCTCAAAATGTTCCACTCTCAAAAGACCTTTGATTAATGGAGAGCTCAGATCTGGGGCCCACTGCACCTGTGGCTGGATGGGGAAGGGCTGAACAAAAAAATAATGGCACCTGCCCATGCTTCTGTCCCCAGAGAGAGCTGCCCTGACCCCTGTGCCTCCAGCCCTTGCCCTGAAGCTCGTCAGTTTTGTTCCCCACAATCTGTCCCTGGCACCTTCCAAGCTGCTGCCCCAGCACTGGAGCTCAGAGCAAATGAGTCTGTGAGCAAACAAGTCTGTTGGCAAACTTCTCAAGAGGAACATCTGGGACTATAGCAGCCCTCCACCTCACTGGGGTGCAATCCTGGCTGGTTTTCTCAGCCAGATGTTATGGGGACGCCTCCTCCTGGCACTGGTGCCCCAGTCTGGGGATCCCGGTGTGGGGCTGGGATCCCTCATTCTTCAGGGGAGATAGCCCTTGGGTTTCTTAACCACCGCACAGTGGGGTGAGACCAGCCCATTTCGCATCTCTGCCCCTCCTACCAGTCTCAACGCGGCTTCTTCTTTACATCCTTAGTTGCAGGACTTCTGTTCAGCTAGACTTCAGGTGGTTCTCACGGTAGTTGTTCTATCATTTAGTTGTAAAGTCGATGTGGTCACGGAAGGAGGTCAGCACGGTGTTTACCTACTCTGCCATCTTGCTGGAAGTCTCTAGAACTCTGACCTTGAGAGACTCCTGTAATCTCTTCAGATACTCCTGTGTCTTCAGGACCACAAATTCTTTTAGAATTTAGAACAATACCTGATTGGATCCTGGAGACCTCTGATGTCTCTCGGTCAGTTTTTCCAAGGTCATTCCTCTGATGTCTACTGAAGAACAGTCAGCTTTGTTCACCACCAAAAGCAAGGAGAAAACAGAAGCCACCTGTATTAAAAAGCCACGCTATATGCTTTTTCTCCTTGCAGTGGTTCTCAACCCTCCTGATGCCGCGACCCTTTAATACAGTTCCTCATGTCGTGGTGACCCCCAACCGTAAGATTATTTTCGTTGCTACTTCATAACTGTAATTTTGCTACTGTTATGTCTTAGGCAACTCCTGTGAAAGGGTCGTTCAACCCCCAAAGGGGTCACGACCCACAGGTTGAGAACCATTGCCTTGGGGGGAGGGGAGGTGAAGCAAAAACTGGCATGTCTTTGAAGGAAATTCCAAAGAGATGAGGGGCAGAAATTCTGGGGGTTAGTACTGCAAAGCCAGCCTGACCCCAGCGTGGCTTGGAGAACCTGCTTGGAGTGGTATGAGTGTCTTCACATACAAACTGATTGGAGAGCTGCTCCTAATGAAAGTATCTAGGCATTACATAAAGGCTCTTGTTCCGCTGCTGGGTCTTACCACCAGCCGGCAGACGCTTCATCTCCTTCTCCTCCCATTTGGCATTTCTGTTGTCTCCTAACTAGTCCCTGAAGGGAAGCATGGACTTCAGCCATCTGGGGTACTCTCCAGTCCCCTTCTTTGAATCCTCAAGGTCTTTGCTGAAAAACAAAGAGAAAGAGAGAGCATAAAAGAAAAAGAGAAGAGCCCTGGCCAGTTTGGCTCAGCAGTTGAGCATCGGTATGCGGACCAGAGAGTCTCGGGTCCGGTTCCTGCTAGGGGCACGTACCACACACAAAACAAAAAAAGAAAAGAAGAAGAAAACCTTGACCTTATCTTGAGCTCCTGGTGGTTCCTCAGAAGAACGGTTCCTCGATCACCGTGATTCCTCTGTATTTATTCCAGGGTGAGCGGGAAGGGAAATTGGAAAGGGCAGCACGACTGTGGTCATTCTGGGCAGCGTCGAAAGCCGTACCGCCTCATGTGTATTGTCTTCATCCATCCTCTATTTATTGGGTTCCTCCCTGTACACCCCCTGTTCCAGGAGCTGGGGACATGGCCATGAGCAAACCAGTCAAGTCCCTGCTCACATGCAGCTGAGATTCTGGTCGCAGAGACAAACAGTGAACAGATAAACACATGTGACGTAGTGTGGTAGAATGACAAATACACGTGCTGGCTGAGGATGCTGTTTTGGACAGAGAGGTCAGGGAGCGCCTGTCTGGGGTGGAGACATTTGAGCAGAGACCTGAACGAGTAAGGTGACATCCATGGGCCTGTGTCCGGAGAGGTGGTGCAGGGTGACGGACAGCATGTGAGGGTGTTTTGAAGGTCCCTCTCCATACGGGAGTAAGTGTCTCCCGCTGAACATTGATGATCCTGAAATTCTGATGCTCTGCCTAAAAACATACCCAAGCGTTGATTTCTCGTGATTTTAAATGGGGGAAAAATTTTTAATGTATGACACGTCAACTCAAGCCCCAAAATAATTTTCTATAATGGAACTAAACACTTAAAATGCTTACCAAGTATCAGACTCGCTTGTTAGGATATGAAATGCTTAAAGCGTGGCTTTCTGATCACCAGACGATGACGAAAGTTTTCGACAAATGGTTGATGTGCGCGTGATGACGTGGCCACATCGGCGGCGTGTCCCCATCTCTGCTTCTGGGTGCGCGTTTCCAAATGTGGGGCGGATGTTCTCCCAACAGCAGTTGAAAAGTTACTTTCCCCGTGTGTTATTTTGATAGAAATCTTACATTGAGTTTGGGGATGCAAATATAAGTTTCTGTTTATAACTACTGGTCCAAAGATGATAAGAAATATGCCTTTTAGGAAACTTGGGTATTCCAAACCGAGGCAGTCTATTGGGAATCTATTAACTAGGGCTGTTCAACGTAAGCCTGCATTTGTATTTTTGGGATAGGGAGCATGTGAGAATATGTATTTATCTCTGTGTATAATATATAATACAATTTGGGGGGGTAGGGGGTATTTTATATTTCATGTGTTTGCACAAAAGTCCCCTGCCCACCCCTACATGCACATTGTGTGACATGTTGCTTTACTTATAAGGACCTGTGGGAGAACTTCTCTCCTGACCAATATCAGGAAAAACTCTGCTTCGTTCAAGTAGTTCTGTTTGTTTCGATCTTACGGACATTGAGAATCATGAACAGAGTGTAGCGCTTTGAAGTCCACGGCTTTCAAGCTTGGCTCGGCAGAGCTTTTGGGATTCCTTCAAGCCCTTTTACAAGTACCCGCAGGAGAAACATGTGAGGCATGAAGCTGGGATCCTTCCCCTCCTCTCTTCACACTGCGTTTCTACGCATACTTGATCTTTTCCCTCTGTGATTCATGTATTAAAATACGGAACACTTCACTAATTTGCGTGTCATCCTTGCGCCATGGCCACGCTGATCTTTGTTTCGTTCCACTTTTAGGATACGTGCTGCCGAAACGAGCACAACATGCCTGCTTTTGAATAAAAGAAAGTTAGAAAGGCACCAGCGTAATCGATCGCATTTTCTTCTTTGCTCTGGCTGCCAGGAAGATCAGCATCTAATTTTCAGCCCACTGCTGAGAAATGTTCAGGACCTGCTAGCCCACATTTTGTGCGCAAATCTCATCCTTGACTTTCATTTCTTTTCCTCCCATGATTCTGCTTCACCGGTGTTCTTGTTTCCTTTTTTTCTGCTGCCATATATATATGTTTCTGCATGCTGCCTCAGGTCCTTTTTGGAACGAGCCAAGATTTTTAAAATGCATTAAAAGTGCTTGCCCTGGCTGGTTTGGCTCAGCGGTTGGAGCATCGGCCTGTGGACCAATGAGTCTTGGGTTCGATTCCAGCCAAGGGCATGTACCTGGGTTGCAGTTTGTCCTCAACCTTGTTCAGGGTCGTGTGGGAGGCAACCAGTCGATGTGTCCCTCTCACATGGATGTTTTTTTCTCTCTCCCTTTCTCTCTCTCTCCCACGCTATCTGAAAATAAATAGAAAAATATCCTCAGGTGAGGATTAAAAAAAACAAATGGAGTGCTCTTTTCTGCAGAGAGGCTCTGCCCATGGGAAAGAATTGTGTGCAGAAATAAGGCATGACTTGGCCTGGAGAACACACATGTGTTTTCATGGGATGTGTGTACGCGTGCTGGATACATTGTGACATTGGTAGTTTTCAAGGTTAGGCTGGTCTTCTGGCTTCAGAGGACATTTACTTGGAAGACTCTGGGGGGAGAAAAGTACTTTGCTCCAAGACAGGTGCGCCTGTGGTCTACCCTCCAAAGAATCTGCTTCATGGTTTAGCGTTTTCAAATTTTGTCTGGGATTATTATGCTGGTCATTATAAAATGAGCCTAAATACTGAAAGAAGATATCAAGGGAAAGAAAGGAATGGAAAGGGGGCACTCCTACCAAGGAAGGTGGATGGATTTGAAGGTCTTGAATAAAAACTGGGAGCCCTAAGCCTTATCTCAGCGTCTACCTCATCTACTGTGAACCTGGGGTCAGGTCCTTCTCACCCTCTCTCTGCTTCACACTGGAATCGCCCGGGGAGTTTTAAAAAATACTGATGCTTCAGTCCCCCCCCGCCCCTAGAGTCTGGTTTAATTGGTCTGGGGTGGGGCCCCAGCATGGGGATTTTTAAAAGCTCCTCTGGAGATTCTAATGGGCAGTGGGGGCTGAGAATCACTGCCCTAAGAGAAAGAAAAATAAAATTAATAAGCACCTGCCTCCTGTCGATCTCTCAGGAGGCTGTGGGGTGTGGCTGTGATGCATGAGACAATGGGCCAGATTCTAGTGAGAGAGTTAAATGGTTGGATGAAAACCAATTAACCCTTTGTATTCCATAGATAATGGGTTCCCCAACACTGTCCCCATGATCTGCAAAAAGAAATCGATTTCAGGCCTTGATCCAGCACACACACACACACACACACACACACACACACCCTACTCTTGCTGCATGCAATTTATGTGGTATTTCTATTCCGTCTCTTCCCTTCTATTCCTTCAAGGGAAAAAAAAAAAAAACAAAAAAAAACCTGCCTACTACCACTGTTTAAACAACATTATATTAAGGCTCGTGGGCCAAAATGAATTAAACACCTCTGGAGAGCACTAAGGCGCTCTTGATAATGACGTGGAGCTTTCTGCGAAGGTGTGATGGGAAAGTGAAGTTGTATGTACAGCCATAATATTTGTCGAGCAATCGCTAATGCCAGTAATAGTCATAGTAGAAAGTGTTTTACGAGCAGGAGCTCGGTGAATTGTCACAATAATAATACAAGCTGGGTACTGTTATGTTCATCTTCGAGGTGAGAAAATCAAGGCCAAGTACCTCTGTCCATTCTGCATCTAGAAAGCAGAAGCGTCACCTTCATCCCAGGGCAGCAGGTCTAACCCTGACCCCGCCCATGGGAGAAGGGCCAACCGTGCTTACTGAATGCGTTTGCTTGTCTGAAGTTTGGGGCATAGAAAGGGGATGGAATAAGCTATGACCAGAGGTGGATCCAGGTGTAGTGGGGGCAGCTGCATACACAATTTGGGGTCTTATTTAAGAAAAAGAATACAAAATTATGAGTCTAAACTTAAGGTACAGAAGTGAATATTTCTTTGAATTAAGAAAAGAAATCACAACAAATCCAGCTTTTAAGAAGCTGAAAGAAACCACAAACATCGCAAAGTCCCAAATCAACTTTCCCTGGGCTGGCTCCATCCCCACAACGCCAGTGGCCACTTCATACCACCCTACTCAAGGTCAAGTGCTACGGTGGGGAATCTAGGCGAAAAGAGATGGTGGTTTCTGCTGATTGCTGTTAAATGGCAAAAGCATGTGATTTCTGTTAATTTTACACGAACAAGTGACCATGTGAACACATTTCTAGACCCTTATCTAGGCCTTAAAATGGGGCCCAGCAAGTGAGGGGCCCAGGAGCTTCAGTTTCATCGGCTTCCCAGTAACCCTACAACTAGACTTGAAGGCTGTATATCATTACCTGAAAATCAAGGGCTTGGAAGTCAGCTGGACCTGAATTTCAGCCCTGGCTCAGCCGCTTTCTATCTTTTTTTTTTTTTAAACACAGACTTGATCATTTGTAAAAGGGGCATGCTAACAGCT
The DNA here is from genome assembly GCF_014108415.1 of Molossus molossus. NCBI lineage: Eukaryota > Metazoa > Chordata > Mammalia > Chiroptera > Molossidae > Molossus > Molossus molossus. The sequence continues at coordinate 10,947,838 of NW_023425399.1, read as the reverse complement.
TCTACCTTTCAGTCTCTTTGGGGGATAAAGGAAATAAGGAAGCACAGGGCTTAGAGTTGCCCGACTTAGCAAAGAACATAGAAAGAAGACACCCAGTAAAATGTAACTTCAGCGAAACAATGAATACTTCATTAGTGTCAGTATGTACCACCTATTGTATAGGACATACTTAAACTAAATAAGGCATTCCTTGTCTCTGTGAAATCCAGATGGATCTGAGCATGCTGTATTTTATTGAGCTTAACAAATGACAGTGGTTGGTATTGTTTTTGGACTGAAGCATCCTGGGTGTTCCACAACAGGGTTCATAAACATTAGAAAGTGGGTGAGGGAGAAAAATGCTACACGGACTCTGTTCAAGGCAGTTTGTGGTGGGGAAGGTTGAAAGAGGTGGCCATGAGCGGAGGAGTAAATGACGTGCCTTAATGTGACCAGGTGTGTAGAGGGATTATACCACTGACTGTGGGTATGCCAGTTGAGTTTGGGGGCCTCAGTTTCCCTATTTGTAAAATGGGTGAAAGGAGATCCCAGAACTCTCCCCCCAAAGATATCACCAGCAATGACACTTTCTCATAACGCAGGTGTCACCTCCTCAGAGAGGTCTTCCCTGACTGCCTTGGCTGTGATCACTGTTCCTTTGCCACAGCACCGACTTTCCCCTCCACAGTAATTATAACTTTCAGAAACTGTCTGGATTCTTGACCTGATGGCTTGTTCATGGTTTGTGTCTCTGTGTAAGTTGCGGGAGGGCAGAAAACGAGTCTCCCTTGATCTGGCCGAATCTCCCAGGTGCTGTACCCCGCACACTGGACATATACATTGAATGGATGGGGATGAATGAATGCGTTCAGTGTAACCGCTGAGGTTCCTTCCAAGCAGTCTTTCCTTTCTCAAGGGCGCGCCTGGGTTGCAGAGGGAGGAGGTGCGGGGTGTCGGTGGGGGGAGGAGGCTGGGCCCTCGCCTCCCTCCAGGACCGGTGGGAGAGAGCGTGCTCAGAGCAGTGCGGCGGCAGCTGCAGGGCCCGAGCCCCGCGCCCCGCGTCCCGGCGCCGGAGGTGTGCGCCCGCCAAGCCCAGCGCCGCGCCTCGGCGCCCCCACGCGCCCACGCATCGGCGCGGGGACCCGGGCGGGGGCAGAGGGAGGGCCCGGCCCAGGGAGGGGAAGGGGCCGGTCCTCCCGGAGCAGGCAGCAGCCGCGGCAGCCCAGGAGGCGGAGGCAGCGGCGGCGGCAGAGGCGGCAACGTGCCCGCCGCAGTCGCCCCGCCGCTTCGGACCCGCGCCCGCCGGTCCGCACGCCCGCACCACGCCGGGGCGCTCTCTCCACTGCGCGCGGTGAGTACTTCCCGCGGCGCCCGTGCCGGGCCGCCCGCCGGGATTCGCCGGGCAGGGGGTGGCCTCGGAACCCTCGCCTGGCGCCTCTCCGCGGCACTGTCGGGGCGCTCGGGGGCGCACGGGCCGAGTCGGGCTTCAAGGGCTCCTCAGGCACAAGGACAGCGGGACAGCAGGCAGATCCTCTCTCGAGAAAGTCTGCCCCGGGCTCCGGGCCTCAGTTTCCCCATGCGCTTGGGGGCAGCGACCCTGAAGTTTGCACTCCCGCGCGGGACAAGTGCATGTCGCGCGAGCGGTGTGGATGCGTCTGGACTGACTGCGTTTGGTTAGTTTCATGGCCCCGGTGATTCGCGATGAGGGGCGCTCCCCGAGCGGACCGGAGAGGCACGATGAACCCGAACCCAGCTCACGCCTCCCGGCGCTGTTCCTGGGGTAACCCAGCAGCAGTCGCTAGGATCCCCGGGATGGGGCTGGAGCGGCCCTCTGAGCCTTCTCCTGGAGGCTACATTTCTTTTTTCAAGTCCGTCTGCGCTCGGCCTGCGCTGGTTTAGCTCGGGCTTTGTACCGGAGCGGGCGTCCTGGCTCCGGCTGACGTTGGAGTTGAAACTTAAAAAACTTTACATCCAAAGGATGCTCAGAAGGAGGCGAGGGTTTTGTTGTGATGGGAGAAAGTAGAGAATGGAATTGTTTTTTAGCCACGCGGTCTGGAGGGTAACCGGCCGTGCCGGCCCTAGCGCCTTAAGTATATTTCCTGCCCCCAAATAAATAGTTTATAAGCTCAAGGAATGCTAGGGAAGCTTGACTGGTAACTCTCGCATCACAAAACCCTCAGTCGGCATTTCTCAGCTGTTAAAAGCGAGGCGCCTTGCGGTGCCAGGTCCCTGTCACCCCCAAGCGAAGCCTCAGCCAGGAGTGACAAGCTCATTGCTGCATTCTGAATTAATTTTCGACAAGACTGATACCGCATTTTTATAGATGGTATTTTCTTTTCTTCCCCTTTCCCCGAAATGCTACGTAATCTTTAATTACTTTTTTTTTTTTTTTATAACGCTGAGGTATAAATCACTCCTGGTGGAGGTACCTTTTAATTACGAGGTGCAGTGGAATGAGTGAATATCAGAGTGGAGTTGTTCGCCAGAGCAGAGGGGAGGTAGAATGATTTACAAACATCAAGTAAGAATTTGAGTGCTGAATTATGTTTGAGTTAGGGAGCCCCTTTCCAAAGGAAATTATGACCAGCGGATAATTGTTGTATTTCAAACCGAATGTATTAATTTCATGAGCCCTTCCTTTCTTGCTTGAGTGGAATTTCTGCTACCAGAGTAGGAGTTCTGAGCTAGTAGCCCTATTCCCAGTCAAAGGCCCATTTGGGGGAAAGAGAGAGAGGAACCTCCTTTTAAAAATAATCTTAGAAAAAATCTTTTGGGCAACTTTACCTTTTTTCCCCCCTCACTTTTCTCTCCCCATCACTTTAAACCCCTTAAACTTTATAATCCTTGTATTTAGACATCCTCCGACTAAGGAAAGTTCATGATACATTTTATATAACAAATGAGGATGATTTGAATCTTGCTTTTGACTGTGCATAAAATCGTGGTTGTATTCAAAATCTCCTTGCCTTTGGAGGAAACTCCAAATTTTGCAATTTCAACCAATCCTGGCTAGATACGAAAGGACCTGAACTTTTTTAATGTGTTCATTTGTCCCATGCAGTGTTAATAGTCACTCCATCCTTCTCTTGCAACCTAAGCTTCACCATATTATTATTTTATCTTAAAGGAATTAGCCTTTCCCCTCCATCTTGAAATAGGGTATCTGGTGTAGTGGCTGTGTGTATGAGAATACTCTAGAAACACATAAATCTCTCTCCTAATTATTAAATAACTAAAGGGAGTAACTAAATAACATGAAGAAATTATCCCAATACTTTGGGATTTTTAGAAAACAGATGCTTTAATCACTTAAGTTTCAGGATCTTCTTTGCATGTCTTTTGTGTGTATTAAACATATAAAGCGATATGATTTGTTGACTTGTTATAGGATTACCATTTGGCAAAAAATGCCCAAGACACACTGTTTCAAATCTGTGGTATTGCTTCTGCTTTAAATTGCATGTAAGAGATTGCGAATCTTGTTCCAGACGGATAAATTGATAAAATGCTAACTGCTGTTGGGAGAACGAAAAAGTCCTCAGCAAAAATGCCCAGTGGTGTAGCTAAGTACATTTTGAATTAGGTTTGAGCAAGCTCTGGAGATCCCGGCAGCTTGTGAAAAAGTACACACAGTCCAAGCACGTCCACTTTAAGACGTTTTTGGTTCCTCCATGACAAGATGACTCCTTTCCCACAAAGAAGAAACCGTTTCCTTATTTTTTCAGTTACTTTTCCAAAGATAACTTGTGTCCGGTGCAGGAGACGGGAGTTATGCAGAAATCCAACCGTAACCAGCTCAGAACGAGGACTTCTCGCTCCTTCCACCAGATGTTTTTTAGGTGTCCTCAGCTGGAATGCCCAGTTTGAAACTAATTAGGCCAGCAATAAACTCCTTGTATAATAAAATCGCAGGCCGTTATGGTGCATAAGTGGGGTTCCCAGCAGCTCGTGACAGATGCCTCTCTCCGCAGAGGGCCTGGGGCTGTCAGGAGCGAACGAAGGGGGTGGATATATCTATATCTCGTTTCGATATTTGCTCGTCCTGAAATATCCATGCACACCAAGCGCAGAGCATTCTCTTCTATAAGGCGATGGGTGGAAGTTGCAACTGGGGTAAGGTTTTGTCTTGGCTGGGCAGGCGTCTTTGGCATTAAAATGCTAAGAAGTAAAAGGGTAAGTATTAGGCAATGGCCCACAGGTCAGAGGCGCATGTGCTGTTTGTTTGAGCGCTGAGTGGTGTGTGTGTGTGTGTGTGTGTGTGTGTGTGTGTGTGTAGCTTGGGTGAAAAGACATGAATTCCTTGGAAGAGAGGGAAACCTCCTCCCCCAAAGATTTGATATAAAGGAGGAATTCGCCTAATTGTGTAGTTCTTATCTGTGGAGTTTGTGGACGTGAAGTGGCTGGTTATTCGGTTACCTCCAAAGGCTGAGCCCTCTGACTCTTGCCAAGTCTGGGTTTGTTAGTGGAAGGAAACTTTTCTCCTAGCTAGCTGCTCTGTAAAAGGAGTTGGTGGACTCCACTCCAAAGGAATCTCTTTGCAGAGAATTAACCCCGGAGTTGAGAAAACACAGCCTGTTGACAGAAAACACACACATACACTCCCACACACTCCCCACCTTCCTCCCTGAGCCCCATCCCCCAATATCATAACAGCTTTGTGAATATCCCACTCTCCCCTCCCCCCATTATTTGAGGCAGTTCCAACAGCCCCCAACACACAAAACAAAAAGAAGATTCTGGTCGGGAAACAATTAGCCAAGAGACAATGCTTCATTTTCGCTATTTGAAGATCTTAACTTGGCCTAATGGTGTTTGGCTAACACCTCCTCTAATCCGAGGATAACCCCCCTCAATCACCCCCCTCAATTGGGTGGCAAGTACTCAGAGTAGCTGGCTCAGGCCTACTCGGCTCCTTGTAAAAGAATCAGAAGGGCAGGACTTGTTCTTTATTGCGTGTGATTTAAAATCAATTTCAAGGTAGGAAAGTACCTGCCAGGTTGTCTTTAGGGGAAAGAGGATGGAAAAAGCCACAGGCTTTTTTACATTTATTTTTGCTACCTTTTTTTTCCCCCTCTTCCCTTATTTTCATCATATCGGTGCCTTTGCCTCTCCATTTGCAAATTATATCATTGTGTTAATGATCATGTGGGAAGTAGCTGCCATGTGCTGAGCACTTGTAAGCCAAGCCTGAAGTCAGCTCTTAGACATGTATTTTTAGGATGGATTCTCACAACAACCCTTGCAGTTAGGTATTTATTGTTAGTGTTATTATTCCGGCTTGGTTAGGGAGAAAACTTGAGTCTCGCGTCAAATGGCTCGTGAGAGGCCACAGAGTAAGTGAAACCAGAATCTAGGCCTTCAGATCTCTGCCTTCGCCGCGTGCTGTGGACACTTGCCCAGAGAACATTTCTGCGCGCCTTCCCTTTGCGGAGAGATGCTGAATCGGGATGGTTGGAAGTGCGGGAAACACAATTATTTTCTGACTCTGTCCTGAAGTTCTTTGTTGTTGTTTAAAAAAACAAAAAATGTGTTAAGTGTTTAGAAAACACAACTGTAAGCCTTTGTGAGTCGTGATGTTTAGCAGGTTGTGTGTGTGTGGTTCTGTAAAGGAAAATGACTGTTTACAAGGGCTAATTTGATGTGTGCCTTCGATACTGTAACAACCGTGCATTTCAGTTCTTAAAAAGAGTCAATAAATTTATCGGCAGCGGCAAGGCCCTAAAATGTTACGGGAGGAGGCCCAAATCGAGTTTACTGGAAGGTGCTGGATCGCTATGGGTGGGTTATTGTTTGAGGGTTAGATTATAAACATTTGGAGAGTGAAGAATAATTTGGAACAGGTGGTCCCAAGAGTCAGGTAACTGGAATAATTTCTCTTTGCCACTTTGAAGGTTAAGGGAGGCCATCGGTTCCCTGAATCTGGGACAGGCGGGCTGAGGGTCAGGGGGCGCTGCGAGGGCCCCCACTGTGAGACCCAGCCTGGCAGGATGGATGAGAGGGTCTCTGCACACAGTCCCGGGTCTGTAGCGGGGCCTTCGTCATCGCTGTCATCACCCTTCTGATGATACTAGTCAGGGCGCAGATGTGTCTGCTCAAACCTCTTTGCAAAGTCTGCCTCTGTCTCAGAAAAATGAAGAAATTTACAACAGGAACTTCGATGAGCAGCTAGCCGGGGAAACAGGTTTATTCTCACCAATTTTCAGAATGTGCCCATGGCCCCACTGGCTTGGCCCGATCATGCTAATTTTAGACATATTTTTAAATGAACAAAGTATTTAAAAGAGGTTAGAAGTTTTGTTGTCATTCAGCATCAATAGCATTGTGTCGATAACATGAAAACGTGTGTGGTTTCAGTGACATTGGATTTTCCCCCTGTGTTTTCTTTTTGAGCATGCAACAAAGTTAGATTTGGAAACATCTGTGCAATCCCAGATGTAACATATTCATACATATCTGCTCACGGCCATTCTAGGGAGAGTTGTCAATTCTCTGTGCATTTACCTAAAGAAAAATGATAAAATCGACATTTTTCCCCCCAAAGAAGGAGGCACTAGAGGGCCCGACTACTGTATGAACATAGCAATTTATTTTTGTCTCGCATCAGCTGAAACTGTCAGCTCCCCTTTCTTTTCTAGTCATCTCCCAAGAATCGTCTTTCCTAACTGAAATATACAGTGTGTTCGCCAAAAGACATTTTAATTTCGTAAAGAAAAATCATGCCTGAGACAGCCGAGTCTGTTTCGACCATTATTGTTTCTGAAGCGTGCATACTTTGGGTTTCATGGTAAGATGTGGGTTTGCCAAGAAAGAAAATTACAGCAAGAAACTATGTTGAAAACATATACACTTCTGTTTAAGAAATGGGAAAAACACGGAAAATTCCGCACGGTAATTGCTTTAACGTGAGTTTTAAATGTCATTGTTTGACTTATGTCAGAAAAGCCCCTCCTAGCTAATTCTCCCGTATGCCGTTACCAAATATCTCACCTTAAAAACGGCAAATGTTGGTCTGAACTTTGATGATCTTTTGAGGCTTGCGGAGATATCCTTAGCTTTAGTGGAAACATTCCACATTTTCAGATTGTGCAAAGCATTTTTTTTTTAAGGGTACTTAGATATCGATTTTATTTTCTTGACCCAAAATAAGAAAACACAGGGAATTCTCAAAAGCTTTTTACAGGCTGCTATTAAGAGAAGAGAAGCCAAACCAACATGTATTAGGTCATGAGCTTGAAGTGCATAAATAAGCCCTCTGAAGGTCACCAAAACGGGGGAGGGCGGGGGGGGGATCACTAGTTCTCCTGGCCTCGGCCAAGTCTGAATTCCTGCCTGATGGATGTGTTTAGTTGAAGTGGACACAGAAGGGGGCTTTCTGAGCCCCTGGTTTGCACAATCTCCATTCCATTGGTGTTCAGAGGACAATCAAAGATGGTTTTGGGGGGAAAGTAAGAGAGGAGGGCTGGAATTTCCATGTCCTTCGATCACCCTTCTCACTGTTCAGGAGAAAAAGCAGGTTCCGGGGCCACCCCTTACTCCAGAGCAGATGTTTCATCCCTGGTGTTTGGATGCACAGAAGCCAAAGTTCGAAAATGTCTTGTGTTTCTTCTGGTTAGTTTCCTCACTTCCCGTCCCACTTCTGTAGTGACTTTGTGGTGAAGGTCTCAGTAGTTTCCGGCGCTGTTGTATTCCTGCGAACGTGTGTGTGTGTTGCATTTGGGGTGCAGTCTATAAGGACCAACTTTAGGTCTTCATTGACTGGTAGCTCCCTGAAATACAGAGAGAAAGAGTGTCTACTGCATCCCCGAGCTTGGTACCAACCCAGGTGCTGTTGGAAACTACACGTGGGGACAAAACTTCTCTTTAAGAGAGAGAGAAAGGGTGTCCATGCAGGGAGGTTGTTTTCTTTTGTGGGTGTGTACTATTTGCACATAGAGGGACTTTGGGTTCAGGGTGTTCTAGAAGCATTTGTCTGCCTCTCCAGCAAAGGCCTAAATGTCCTTCTTGGTTGAAAGGAAGTGGTGGGGAAGGAGCAGAGGGGCCAGATTCCTGCACCTCTGGCCTTTTGTGTGACTGGAACATTAGCAGGAAGCGGTGACTTGCTGCGGGGACGGTGTCAGGTGGCATAACAAGTTGTGACTTGCCCCTTGTGTTGTAAACAGTTTTGGTCCCATCCAGCCGTGAACAAGAATGGAGCCGAGAAGATTATTCACCTCCGGTCTGCCATGGGTCTGAGTTGTCCTCTGGCTGGAGACACCATACTTCCTGGAGACTTAAATGTTGGGGTGCGGAGGGGCGGGGGAGAGAAGAAAGATTGTCTCAAAGTCAGCAAATGTCTGAAACTCTCCGAATGTCTTCGGCATTGTTCTGGTACCCACAAGAAAGGCAAAGTGATCAAAGGACATAGAAGCAGGTTTGGGGGGGCATAGAGATTGGGGGGCTTGAGCTAATGTGGAGAATTTTCTGACACCTTGGGTGCTCTGGAATGCCTTGCTGGAGTGTCTTTAGAAAGTTGATTTTGGAAATGTTTTTTCCTGCAGCTTTGTTGGTGCATGTGTGTGTGTGTGTGTGTGTGTACATATGCATGCTTATTTTTAGTGAATTCGTTTTTTATTTTTAAGAAAACACAGGACTTGTTTGGAAATAACAAGTAGCGCATATTTATTGAATGCTTACTATGAGCCAGGCATGGTGCTAAGCAAACACTTATATTTTTGTCTCCAAATAGCCTTTGATGGAATGTGCTGTTATTCTAATTATCCCTATCTTACAGACGCAAAAATTGAATGTCAGGGAGGTGAAGTAACTTGTCCAAGGCTACATGGCTTGTGTCATAGCCAAGACTGAACCCGGTTTTGATCCCTAAGCAGTGGGATATCTAGCCTGTCCCTCTGGTGTTATAAGAGCTACCTCTCCCCGCCCTGGCTGCTGCGGCTTAGCTGGCTGGACGTTGTCCTGTGCACGGAAGAGTTGCCGATTAGATTCTGGCCGGGGCACGTGCCCAGGTTGCAGGCTTGATCCCCAGTGGGGCGGGGGGTACGCGAGGCAGCCTATCGGCCGATCAGTGTTTCACTCTCACATCAGTGTTTCTCTCTCTCCCTTCCTCTCAGTCTAAACATCAATTTTAAAAATCTGAAAGATAAAAAGGGCCACCTTTCCTCTGCATGCCCACCTTGGAGAGCTGGTTTTGCCTTGGGGATATTAACTGATGATCAGATACAAAAGTTGGGTATGAGCCTGTCCTTGTAGGACTTGAGGAAAGTTTCGAGTTGGAATCTCTTGAAATGCTGGCTGCGTCACTGCTGTTAGCTGGTCCAAGCTGTTGCCTATGGCTGCTTCCATGCTAAAATAGCAGAGTTGAGTAGTTAACTCAATGACAGAGGCCTACAAAGCCTAAAATATTTGCTCTCTGGCCCTTTACAGAATAAGCTTCTGCCCCCTGAGCTATTATTGCAATATGACAATATGACAATTTTGTTGACAAGGAAGAACCTGCTCTTGGGACATTTCATATACCATTTCACGGATTTGTTACTAACCAAGTGCCTCCTCCAAGCCTGCTCCATTGCCTGTATTGGGAGAAAATGACAAATGCATTCATTCTTGATTCATTTTTTCAACGGTGTGCATTGAGCTGTGTTCTAGGCACTGGGCCAATTACTGGGGGTCTAGAGGCAAGAAGACCCAATCCGGCACCTGGGATAGCGGGATCCCAGGGTGTTTTCACCAGTATCTCACTGACTCTTCTCTCCCATTGAGGGTCCAGAGGGCAGTGACATGACTTGAGCTTTCCAATGTTCAAGCAGCAGGGTGAGGGAGAGACCAGCTCTGCAGACCCTCACCCAGCGCCGGCGCCGGTCAGCGCAGCACACTGGCTTCCGCGCCCGGAGCTGTGCCAGGCCTTGCCGTGGCCCTCTCCCTGCCGGTGACAGGTGACAGCCTGCTGCTTTCTTTAGGAGGTGGCGGGGAGCAGGTAGGAGTAGGGGGAGTCATACTGCCCAAGCTTAAGCCTTGGCTCTGACTTATAGCCTAGAGATTAAGAACCTGAACCTAGGAGCCAGGCTGCTTGGGTTCCAATCCCTGCTTGGCATTAACCAACTACTTAACGGTGGGCAAGTGACCAAACTGTTCCGTGCCTCAGTGTCTTCATCTGTATCACAAGGTAGATAGTGATATGCCTTCCTCAAAGAGTTATTGTGGAGATCGAGCTCATAAATGTAAAGTGCTTGCAATAGTATGTGGCAAATAGTATGATTTTTATCAGTGTCGGCTCCTGGTTTATTATTATTCATTATTATTATTATTATTATTATTATTATTATTATTATTAGCTGTGTGACCCGAGGCCAAGGACTTAGGCTCTGTGGTTCTCAGTTTCTCCTTTATGAAATTGGGGTAACATAAGAAGAATAATAGTAACTGCTTCGGCGGACCTTTGTGAGAATCTGAAACACCTCGCTCTGCTACGCTGCCTGTCCGCACGGAACGCTGCATAAGCTGGCCATTGCGCTAAGCCAGCTGTCACCGCCCGCGAGGCTACAGGGCCTTGCGTCCGGGGCCAGTGATGTGCCTCCAAGCTATTGGTCAGTCAAGTCCTTCTTCAGCATCAGGAGGATGGAGGGCTGCGGTTAATCGCGCAGACCCTGAACTCAGATCTGGCCTGAGCCTTAAGCCCACCACTCACTCCCTGTGCCACCTTGGTGGGCTAGAGCCGACCCTCTCCACTTCCCAGACAGGGAGGCAGCGGGACCGTGGTTCACGGGGTGGCGGTGAGGGTTAAAAGGGGTGGCACACATAAAGCACGAGCAGGGTGTCTGGCACATAGTAAGCACTCAATAAATGGTAGCTTGTATTATTATCACCCCCGGTCCTTGCTGTACCCCCACCCCCAAGAAAGTACTGAACATTAGTAAATTTTAATTTGAAAATAAAAGAACACATTTTAAAACTGCCAAACAGATTTAAAATAATATTCATTAAACAAAATTAAAATATTCTATTAAAGCCAGACTTTGGGCTCAGACCAAATTTTTATAACCCAAGCTTAAAGGCCAAGGAGTCCCCCAGCCACAATGGGGACATTGTGATTGAACTTGAGACTTCAACGCTGCTATTGAGCGGTCTTTGAAATGCACGTTTTCCCGTTAAAATAAAAGGGAAGTCATGGGAAGAAAAAAATGAGGTTCTTGCTCACCCCGACGAACCTTAATGAATTGAAAAAGAAAAACAAAAGTTTTCTCATTTTTCTCTTGCTACCTTATCCTGCCAAAGACGCGTGGCCCCCACCTAACCCCAGCATTGAATGGTACCCACTCAGAACGTTCCAGATCTGATGTGCTCTACAAGCTAACCTAACCTAAATCCTGGTCTTCACCACACGTACAGATGCTACGCTGCATCATTGACAGCTGGGACGTGGGAGCCCAGTGGCCATGAGAGCTGCTCAGATCCCAGCTCTGTCCCTTCTAGTTGTGACTCAGTTTCCCTATTCACAAAACGGAGAATATATGCTGCACAGGGCTGTGGTGAGAGTGTGGAAGAGTTAGCCATCCCTATGGATGTCCTAACCTTGTGTTATTATCGCCCTGGCCGGTTTGGTTCAGCGGTTAGAGCGTCGGCCTGCGGTCCTGAGAGACCCGGGTTCGGTTCCCGCTAACCTTGTGTTATTATCTAATGAATGAAACTTCCCCAGACTTCTGGGACTTTGAAGAATTAAAGTAGGCCAGTATGCTTTTATCTGAGAATTTTGAATTAAAATAATCTCAGTATTCAGGGAGGAGAATTGGAGAGGGAAGGAGTGGATTTAAAAGACTCTCACAGGAGATATGATTATGCCAGACACTTTCCCAGAGCTCACTCAATCCTCTCCACGGTAACAACACAAACCCCACAACATACGTGTGTCCATTTAACAAATGGGGAAACTGAGGCTGGGACAGGGCAAGGACCTGCTGCCCAGTGACAGTCCATTCCAGGTCTCTCTGACCCAAAGCACAGACTGTTCCCCCACCCGAACTGCTTCTGCAGCAAGCACTCGGAGACCTCTCCCTGACCCACGGTTGTTTAAGGTTGATTCTGACACTTCAGTAGCATCCTTCCCCCTCGGTGAGCCTGCATCTCTGTGGACTTTTACCTGCCTTAACATGGAGAATGAATGGACCCTTTAGCCTGTGTCTCATATCTCTAAAAGAAGAATGACTACCCTTTGGATGATTACAATATTAATAAACATAATCTCTGACTGCTTACTCAATGCTAGGATCTGTTCTGAATGAGTATAGGTACCCACTCATTTATTCCTCACAACAGCTCTACAAAGGAAATGTTATTCGTAGTCCCGTTTTAGATGAGGAAAGTAAGCACAGAGAGGTTAAGTAACTTACTCGAGGTCACACAGCGAGTAAGCAGTAGAGCCAGGCTTTGTGTGCAGGAGTAGGCTTCCAGAGGTTGTCTGCGTAACTCCTGCTCTCCCTGCCTCTTTCACCACCATAGAAAGAATTAAATTACTCTCTGCTTCACCTTCGTTTAACTGGACACTTAATTAATTAGTGAAAGTCTCGAGAGGGAAACGAAGGGCGCATCAGTCTTAGCAGTAACTTCTCGATGTTTTACAAGGATGTACTCATGTATCTTAGCTTCGGGTGCAGCGGAATGCAGGGGTTAAGAGCTGGTCTGTCCAGGTTCAAGTCCAGAGTCCATCACTTACCAGCCACATCACCTTGGGTTTGCGTGACTCCTTCCAGCCTCTGTCGCCTCCTTTATGAAGTGAATCCACGTCGTTACGAGTTAACAACTATGACCTGCGGAGAAGAACTCCGAACACACAGCCAGGGATTATTCAGCCCATTGATGACCTGTCGGGGAAAAGGTGACTGCGGAAACCGTGTCTACTTGTGGGGCACGCGCGCACTGTGCCGCAGTCTGACGTGTGACGGACGGGGAGCGCCTGGGACAGGAGGTGCAAGCCGGGGAAACAGCTCCGGTGTTTCCAGGTGACTGAGGCCCAGCACAGACACTGGCGTTTCGTGTGTCCCCACGTGCGATGCTGCCGGGACAAGTCCTGCCTAGGCAGCCTGGAAGTCCCAGCCGTCAGGGATTAGAGTCTGTACAGATGGGGACACGGAGGTCCTGGAGCAGGAGCTTGCCACAGTCACACGGCCAGTCCATGGCAGGCACCCCCGCCTGTCCCGAGGAGAGCTGGGACTTGGGGTGGCGTGGCTCAGAGGCAGAGAAGAATGTGCGTGGAAACCCTTGCACCGCAGCGCCGCCCTGGGCTCCGGTGTCAGGATTTCCCTTTTTCTTCTTGTTCCCTTTCTTCTGTCCCTTTTTCTCTAGAAGGGTCTGCCTGGTTTTCAGTGAACAGGTGGGCCGACTTCCTGGCTTGGCCTCCCCTCGCCTTGCTCCCACCTCGCCCCACTCCATCTCCTCCTGAACGCTCGCTCGCTCTCCCTCATTCATTCCCTCCCAGACGTGGGCCAGGCTCACTGCTCGGCATGACGAACACAGTAGTGAACACACAGCCTCACCACGCTCCCTCGTGGAGCTGCAGTGAAGCGGATGTCACATAAACACATAAGCGTGTCAAGGACACAGACGGGCGGATGGTGAGAAGCCCGTGTGGAAAATTGAGAGACGGTGCAGAGCTCGTACCGGAGGCGGGGCCTCAGGAAGCAGGCAGCCACTGAGCGCAGCCCTGGGCGAGGCAGGTGCCGGTACCTGGGGAAGAACATTCTGGAGAAAAGAAAGGACAAGTTCAGAAGCCCTGTGGTGGAAGGGGCCTGCAGGCTGCTGGGGCCGGGGCGATCCAGTGGCTGAGGGGGCAGGAGGAGAGGAGGTCGTGGTGGAGGGACCTGATCGGGTAGGACCTTGCTTGAATCCAGCAGCCATTCTGTGTCAATCAGATGTGTCTGAGGTCAAAATCATTATCATTTTGTTATGATTTAAAAAAAAAAAAAAAAGATGCACAGGACCTAAATCTGAAATCAATAATTGCAAACTCAGATACCCAAAGTGGCCAGACAGGTAACAAAGGTAACGAATTGAGTGGTGGGGGGCTGGGGGGAACGGAATGTAAGCTCTATCTTGTCGTGTATTCTGATTTCTCAAGGGACACTGAAATCTGGGTTTTTATGAGAAATGTCCTGATTTTTCAATCGCCACGAGGAACCACCGAAATGTACGGGCTCACAGTTTGTGACCACCCTCCCACATATGGCCACAGACCCGAGGAATCTCATCTGGAAGGCTTTGAGCCATCTCTCATCCTCGCCTTCCTTCTCTTTCTACCAATTCCTGACCAGAAGGACGCCAAGAGATGCTCAAAAATTGTTTCCAGGAAAAAGTAGGACTGGAGTCTCATGGGGCTGGGGGCTGAGACTTCTTCCAAGAAGCAATCTTCATTTTTACTTCATTTTTATGTCTTTCTCAAGATTTTTGTCCTGATCACCCCTCATCATGGGTAACGGCAAGGGAGTCCAAGTTCATCCTCCTTCGGGTTTTCATTAGTTTCATGATGATGATTATTTTGTCATCTGGGGTTGATTTAGGAGTGGCGAAATGTTTGCAGGTTTCATAAATGGTTGTCAGCCACTGTTTAGAATGGCAAAGCATTTCTTGTGTTGTTCACATTGCAAGGGCTGGAGTGATAGTTTCCAATGGCTACAGACATGAAAGTGGAAAAAAGGGGGGCCTTGAAGGGTTCCACACAGCAGATTGGAAAGTTGAGCAATTAGGCAGGGGCGGTGGGGGTGCGGAAGTGAGCTCAGCTCTCAGAGCCTTTTTTTAAAAATTGACTTTAGAGAGAGAGGAAGAGAGAAGGAGAGAGAGATAGAAGCATTGATGAGCGAGAACATGGATTGGCTGCCTCTTGCATGCCCCCCACTGGCGATTTGGCCAACAACCTGGGCATGTGCCCTGACCAGGAATCGAACCTCTTGGCGCATGGGTCGACGCTCAGCCGCTGAGCCTCACTGGCCGGGCAGCTCTCAGAGCTTTGAAGAAGCAAGATGTCCGGGCTGACGGCACTGAATTCATAGTCCACCTTCTCCACCCCAAAGCTGGAGGTCCGCAAAACCCTGGCCAAGGGGCTACATAGCTGTCAGGATTGTTCTGTGTATAGTAACAGAAAACTTACTTCCGAGGTGGTTTAGTCAAAGGAAATTGACTGATGTGGGGAAATGAAAAGTTCTAGGGAGTTCTGCTCTCAGGTATGGCTGGTTCAAGGGCTCAAATGTAGGTGCTACGCCCATCTCTTAAGTAATCCTTACTCATAAGGATTCTGTACGTTGTCGTGTGCCACCTCTGGAACTAGGCAAGACGTAGATTTCCCAACTGCAGTCAGCAATGTTTGCTGGGAGTGGGGGGTGGACTGGCTCCTTGTGGACCCCAAAACTGCATTCTGATGCACCTCTAGATAGGCCCTCTTCGCTCCTCTTCTCGGCTGCGGTGCTGTCTGTACAATCTGTCATTTTCCCAGGTGCTGTGCTGTCCTCCGGGTGTAGCATCTCCTTTTCTCCTCAAACACTCCTAGCAGGTTGGAACTTTTAAGACATGCTACTGTTCCCACAGCGTTTGAGGATTTCAGGGAGGGTCATCTCTGTCATGGCGGCGTCTTGTACAAAATCCGCACTCAGTGTGTGGGACACCCCGGCCTGGCGTGGGAGGTGCGTGGCTTCGGTGTCCCTTGGAGGGGAAGAGTGAGCCCTGCTGTCCTGGGCGAACCTTCCCGAGCCTCTGCGAGCCACCATGTTCCTTTCCTCCTCTGAGCTTTGCCCTCCATTCCTGCCTCCACTGGACCCTTCCACGTCCCATCCAGTGGCACCGCCGGAACGTCTGATGCAACACGGAGGTTGCATGCCAGCCGCCGAGATGCATTTTGTTTGGTCTGCAGAATATTTAAAACAGAACACGAAGCCAACACTTGCAGATCTGGACATTTCACACAAAAACGCAGATTTCTGGCTTCCATTTAAAAATCAGAAGATCTGTCAACACTGTGCCCACATGTCCACGTGACTCCAATTGACTGGGGCTGGGGAACGACTGTCTCTTTTAGATGGATGAGTTCTCAGTTCACAGCAATTCCCACCTCTCCCTATTGTGTCCTCGACCTGGGGCCCAGGGTCCGATGCCATTTCCTGTTGGGATGGTTGTCCTAGAGTAGATTTAAGAGGCAAAGGACGTCTTTCCTATATCCAGGTCTCCATCAAAAGGATGAAAATGAACTGTGCACCAAGTTGGTTAATAGTATTAGGAAAATAAGAAAAAAGCTTGTGTCTTTGGGTAAGGTTTCTCAACCCCGGCACTGTGAGCACTGGGGATTGGCCAGTCTTTTGTTGTGGAGGTCCGTCCTGGGTATTATAGGATGGCATTTAACATGTCCACAGGTGAGCCTTACCTTTTCCAAAAGTAACTTATTTCCTGGGCTCCAGGCACCCATGACCAGTCTGGTAAAAAGAGTTTTCTCACCCTAAGTGAGAAAAACTGCTCCCAAGTGTGCCCCCATGGGCCAGTATTGGCAGTGAGGTTATGAGCCGGCTGACTTGGAGTTCATCGCAGGTGGACTTGCCAGCCGTGGAGGCCGTGAGTGACTGCCAGTCTAGAAGGAATTCGGCGTTGGGTGAGAGGTGGAGCCATCTCAAAGGGTCTTTGGAGAACTTCTTCCTTGTACCTTAGAGAGGCCACGGTGGCTGCTACTCTGAAAAATCTTGCAAACAGTAGGATGTGCTAGGGGACGGGCAGCTGCCCAGGCGGCTCTGGGTGCCCCTCCAGCTCCGGTCCTGAGACAGGACTGGTTCAGGATGTTGCCTACAGCATCTTCGCAGCTGGTATCGAAACCCAAGGAGACACGGGTGTCCAGTGAGGGAGAGCAGTCCCGTCGGCTAGGGCTGTGGGCCATGCGGTGTTTTCTTTTTCACTTTTCACCAAAGCTCCGTTTCCCATCCAGCGTCTGAAATGCTATCCATGCTTCGGTTCCTTACAATAACGATAACAGGTGCCAATCGTCCATTCAGCACATATTTATTGAACACCTAGTATGAGGCAGCTGCTGTTCCTTGACAGGAAGCTGAGAGCAAAACTGAGCACGTGCCTGCCCTCTCGGAGCTTGTGTTTTTGGTGGAAGGGAAGCAATAAGCAGATGTATATGTAGTGTAATAGTGTGTTAAGTGCTACGAAGAAAATTAAGCAGGGAAGGGTGAATGGGGAGTAGAATGGGGAAGAGGGGTGTTTTGAGTTTAATTTTAGTTTACTATAGTGGCCGCAGCAGTGGTGTGCTGGTAATCTGGCTCTCTTGAAAGAAGAGGCAGTGATTTGTAGTGTTTGCCACTTGCTGTTGTGTAAATACTCTGACCGTGGCTAATTGCAAGCTACCAATGGTTTACCAGCCCTCTGGTCCAGCCAGCTCCGGCATGTCCGTGGCAGGAAAGGCCTCTCTAAACCCTCTGGCGGAAGAGCATGTGCGAAGCCCTGAGTGGGACAGAGCCTGGTGTGTTCGGGAATGGCCAGGAGTCCATTGTACCCGGAGCAGAGGAGGGGAGCGAGGCGGGATGTGGTCAAGGAGGTAGCCAGAGCATTTTATGCCATGGTTAGGTTTCTGGCTTCTACTCTAAATGAGGTGGGAGCCATCGGATGGCTCCAAGCAGAGGAGGAACAGGATCTGACTTACCTTGAGCAGAATCCCTCTGGTTGCCATGGGAACAGACGGAAAAGCAGGAGCCGGGAGACTGTTTAGGCAAGAGGTGATGGTGACTTGGACCAAGGGGCGGCAGCACGGGCGGTGAGCAATAGTTGGACCCTCGATATATTTTGAAGTCGGAGCCAATGGCATCTGCTGAGGGAATGATCTGGGCAAAGTTTTTGGCCCAAGCGTTTGGAAGGATGGGGGTGGCGGGGGGAGGAGCAGGTTGGAGCCCCGCCTGTGAGCCTGGCCTGGAGCAAATGCACGATGGTCTCCTTCCGCCCTCGCTCGTGGGTCGTTCCCTGTCCCGCCTGAGTGAGGATGTGACAGTGACCCACGGCGGTTAGCCAGCGTGGCCAGGCCAGACCCCCACCACCTACCACTGTGCTGTCCTGCGCGGCTCTCCCAGCCCCAACCCGCCCCTTTGTTTAGAGGACATGGAGCAGAGAAACCCCCAAAAGGAACTCACAGAGGAACCGAGACCCTCTCGCCTTTCCAGAACTAGTTTTCTAGTGGTTGCTCCAAGCACGTGTTGGTTCTGCTCAGTGACTCCATGGACAGCCTCTTTCTATAACAATTTTTTGGATTAACCTCATGAAGATTCATATTCCATATTTTAAAAAATAGTAGTCACTCCCAGCCAGTGTGGCTCCGAGGTTGAGCATCAACCCACGCACCAAGAGGTCGCCGGTTCGATTCCCGGTCAGGACACGTGCCCAGGTTGTGGGCCTGATCCCCAGTAGGGGGCATGCAGGAGGCGGCCAATCAGTGTTCTCTCTCACCCATGTTTCTATCTCTTTCTCCCTCTCCTTTTCTCTCTCTCTAAAATCAATAAGGGAAAAAATAGTAGTCAGTAGCTTAAGAGGCTTTGGTTTTGAGCAGACAAGGTTTTTTATTTTATTTTAATTTTTATTGATTTTTAGAGCGAGAGGTAGGGAGAGGGAGGGGGAGATAGAAACATCGATGAGAGAGAACATCGATTGGCCACCTCCTGCATGCCCCCCACTGGGGATCGGGGCCACAACCTGGGCATGTGCCCTGACCGGGAATCAATCCGGCGACCTCTCAGTGCACGGGTGGACACTCAACCACTGAGCCATACCGGCAGGGCAAGCAGACATAGGTTTGAACCCACCACTTAATAGCTTTACCTGCCTGAGCCTCAGTGTTTCCATCGGTGGAGTGGGCATATTAAAGCGTTCCTCTCTGATGACATGAGACAGTGCACACATGGCACCTAGCATTGGGCCCCGCTCAGCGTCCACACTCGGCACATGGGCCGGGGCAGGGGGGGGGGGGGGAGGGGAGGGAGTGTCTCAGGACTGTCATTGTTTGAGGGAGGGAATTAGAAAGGTAGGTTTAATTTTAGACAAAAGCTGAGTTACCTTAGAAGCTGGGATGGGACGGCGGGGGGTTGGGAGGCACATGGTAACTGAGAGCTTGGTGGTTTGGCCTTGTCCTTTTTTGGGGGGGGGGGTGCACTGGAGATTGGAGGACTCTTTCTGTGTTTTTTGCTGTGTTCACCAGGCGGCCAGTCCTTGGCCATTTTCTGCTCCCTGGGCTCCCAGAGGAGCCGACCTCGGCCCCGCAGAGCCTCCTGCCTTGAGATGTCATTTGTCGGAGACAGAACAGCGTGTTCTCTCAACAAGCAAATCCCCAGATGTGAGCCCATTCGAGGCTGCCACGTTTTTCCTGATGAAATTCCTGACTTGGTGTGTTGTGTTTTCTTAAAAACACGCCCACTGCCTCCCAAAACCTCAGCCGGGGAAGAGAAACATTTCTCGTTGAATTACCAGTGTTTGAAATGGTGTCAAATTATGCCCCCCTTCCATGGTGTCGATACGCCAGTCTTTCCATTTGCTGCCTTTGCAGGCAGACCTGGAGGGCAGAGCGTGGCGGCTATCTCGGCCGCCCTGGCATTATACAGATGGGAAAACTGAGGCCCAGACGGGCCCGGAAGGAGCACCACACACTAAGTTGGTCTCCAAGCCTACACCAAACCCAGATCCCTGGATTCCGGGCTCCTTTTCTTCCTCCTTCATCCGAGGTCACAAACGGGCAGCCTGTGGCCACCTCTACCCTACAGATGTGTTTTTGTTGGCCTGAGAGTGTTTTAATTTGAATGAGTTGCCAGCATTTAAAAATCAGGAGATTCCATATAAAAACCCAGATCTCTGGCTTCTCTTGGACCATCGGGAGATCAGCCAAATGAGGTCTGCATTCCTGCATGGTGACAACTGGGGGTCTCCGTAATGACCACTTCCTTTAGCAGAATACGTCTTCAGTTCGCCGCAGTCCCTGCCCCTCCCTCTAGTATCTCTGGACACTGGGGCTGTCAGTTGCCACCATGCGCTCCCCTTCCTGGCCCCCTTATGGTGGAATGAAGAGGAATGTTAAATAGTTATTGAACTTGTGTTTTTATCAAAAACGAAGAAATAAAAGATGCACTGAAATGGCTATCTGTTTGAAAACCAATAGTACAGCCCTGGCCAGCGTGGTTCAGTTGGTTGGAGCGTCATTCTGGGCACTGAAGGGTCTTGGGTTGGATTCCCAGACAGGGCACATACCTAGGTTTCGGGTTTGATTTCTGGTTGGGGCGTGGGCAGGAGGCAGCCGATTGATGTTTCTCTCTCACATCGATGTTTCTATCTCTCTCTTCCTTCCTCCCTCTCTAAAATCAATAAAAAGAAAAAAAAAACTAATAGCAGAAAGCATGATTTCTTCGTGGTAAGGAAAACAATCTCTATGAACTGAATATGCAAACAGACTACATCAGTGTGGAAAGAGCCGGCCCCTCCCCCTGGCGCTGCCTTCGACCTCTCTGCCAGCAGTACGCTCGCGAGCCCCCCACGCCGGGGCCATCGCTCCCACTTCTTTTTTTAAGGCAGAATTTAACTTCGTTGACCTTAATCTGCCCGACTTCTGCGAAACTCGAAATGCTATTAAACAGAATTAAAGAGATTTTAAAAGTATAAATAATCTTTAATTGCTCAAGAAAGAGTGTGTGTATGAATATGCATGAGTGTGCGTGTGTGTGTGCATATGTGTGTGTGTGTTCAAGCACATGTGATGTGTTCTCAACTTACGGGATTTCCCCTGAATAGAACTGGATGAAAGTGCTTTTGGCCCTGGCCGTGTTGCTCAGCGGTTAGAGCGTTGGCCTGCAGTCCAGAGAGACCTGGGTTCGGTTCCCACTAAGGACACGTACCTCGGTTGCAGTTTGTCCTCGGCCCTGGTTGGGTTGTGCGGGTGGTAACCACTTGACGTGTCCCTTTCACGTCAATGTTTCTCTCCCTCCCTCCCATTCTGTCTGAACAAAAAATGGAAAAATGTCCTCAGGTGAGGATAAAAAAATAGAATAAAAATAAAAAAGAAAGAAAGAAAGTGCTTTTGCTCAGGCTCTGGGACGGCTGGACGTTGCTGTAAATTGAAGTCAGGATACGAAACCAGGGTGGTTTTAACTGTCCTTTCATGGTGTGTCCCCGAGCTGGGTTAAGGTTGGGTTAAGATTGACTTTCTTTCTGGGGCACATTAGGGGGCACATGGAGAGAAGAATTGGAGACACCGACTTTTAAAAAATGACCATCACTCTTTTTCCAGGGGAGTTGACCAAGAGAAAAGAGAGGAACATTTTCAGAATACCTCCCCTGGGCCAGAACTTCATGTGAAGATTATCTTTCCAAAGGGAGCTTTGGAACTTTCTATGAATACTGACACATTTGTTTTCGTGTGTGTCAAGAAAAAACTGAGCAAGATTCTCTATCTAAAGTAGATAAATGAGTAGTATTTCTTAGAATAAGGCTCGATTTACTTAAGGAAGAAAAAGAGTCCATTTAAAGAAAAATATGTAAACAGTGCAGGTGGTTTGGAGATGTGACAAATTATGAACAATTGACTTAATTTAATCCTGCAATTCTTGGAAGTGGTCAGTGGGTTAGCTCACCCCTCGGTTTGTCAACCCTCTGAACATCTTGTACTTCCTTAGAGCATTTAAACTTCTCATTAAATACACAATTGTGGGATCTTTTGCATAATTATGTCTGACTTTTTTTGTTTGTTTGTTAATCCTCACCCGAGGATATTTTCCCACTGATTTTTAGATAGAGTGGAAAGGAGGGAGGAAGGGAAGGAGGGGAGAGGGAGAGAGAGAGACAGAGAGGAACATCGATGTGAAAGAGACACATAGATTGGTTGCCTCCCACATGATCCCGGCCAGAGCCAGGGATTGAACCTGCGACCCAGGTTCGTGCCCTTGACCGGGAATCAAACCCGAGACCCTTCGGTGTGGGGGCCGGCACTCTATTCACTGAGCCATACCAGCCAGGATTTTAAAATTTTTATTTATTTATTTTTTGAGAGAGAGGAAGGGAGAGGGAGAGAAAGATAGAAGCATCGATGAGAGAGAACATCAATTGGCCGCCTCCTGCACGCCCCACGCTGGGGGTTTGGCCCACAACCTGGGCATGTGCCCTGACTGGGAATCGAACTGGCGACCTCTTGTCAGACATTTTTAAATGGTGCCTGTGATTTCAGTGTTGTGTTCTCAGCATCCCGAGTGTGCTCAAGAAATGACCGCGAAAGAATGCATGGACATCATGCAAGGCAGGACTTGCTGTCCTGTTTTACAGATGAGGAAATTGAGGTTCAGAGAGGCCAAGTGACTTGGTACGAGATGGCAGAGCCAAGATTTGAACTCACGACTCTCAGGCTGCACAAAGCCTGTGAACTTCTTGCCAAATACCTACACATGGGACTCTGGTCAGACCACGACATCCGGCCCACAGCAAAGGGAGGAAAAGGAGCTGGCTACAGAGCATTTCATGAAACTAGGCGGGTGCCATTTAAAGAATGCTCTGTTATTTTTATTTCTCTTCCGTTTTAAAGGTATCGTGTTTTCGTTTTGTGGCTCTATGATTTCTCGTGTGTTGTTTTTAAACACTTTACTTGGCAAACCAGGATGGGAGCCCCTGATGTTGGTTGTCCCAGTGTTTTCTTGTTTTTGAGACTTTCTGGTTGGTGGAGTCCTGGAGTCTGAGAATCTTCAACAACTTCAGTTGCCTCCTCAGATGTCGTGAGGTCAATGGTGAGATCCGGGTCTCTCCTCAGACTCCATCACCATCTCCCACCCTCAAGGCTGAGGGCAGGCGTGACCCCGAGAGAGACACCGGAGCAGTGTCTCCGGGACATGTCCTTGGGCCTCTCCTGGCGGCCAGAGCCTGCCTGTGCAGGTTGTGAGGGACGCAGGGCCCACCACTCCCGGGAGAACCAGGAGCTGTCAGAAGGCCCGAGGTTGACATGGCATCTCTCCTGAGCTCTGCCCACCTGTTTGGATTTTAGCACAGTGCGGATTGTCTTTGCCTTTTCTAGACCAGTCCAGAAGGCTCTCATCTATCAGGAAATCGTCACTACCTGCTGAGCAGGATTTCAGCTCGGAGAGCTGTCTGCCATTGATCCCTCGCACTTCTTCCCAGTGTGGCAGCTGGCCAGGGGCCACCTCTCCAGGTGTGACCACACCCTGCCAGGACCTCCAGGTGTGACCAGACTGGCTGGCTCTTAACTGGGAGCCTCCAGGGGGAGGCTGTGGAGACTTGGGGCTGGAAGCACCCGGCGCCTCCCTTTAAGGAATTAGAGACTAGTCGGTGAGACAAGACAGGCCAGATGTTACCTGGGACTGCGTTCTAGGTCCTAAGGCTAGAGGACAACGTCTTACGCCCATATAGTGCTTCACAGTTTACAAGAGACGTTGATAACTCATTTTCTCTTGTTTCCATTTTCAGTCCACTGGAGTGGATGAAGCCTGGCGTTCATTTGTCTTCTGGTTTTCCATTCTCTCCATGTACAGGACATTACCTACTCCCCAGTTCCAGGTGTAGACCCGTGACCAGGTTTAGACCTCACCCCCCAGTTCCAGGTGTAGACCTGTAACCAGGTATAGACCTTACTCCCAGTTCAGGTGTAGACCTGTGACCAGATATAGACCTCACCCCCCAGTTCCAGGTGTAGACCCGTGACCAGGTATAGACCTCACCCCCAGTTCCAGGTGTAGACCTGTAACCAGGTATAGACCTTACTCCCAGTTCAGGTGTAGACCTGTGACCAGATATAGACCTCACCCCCCAGTTCCAGGTGTAGACCCGTGACCAGGTATAGACCTCACCCCCCAGTTCCAGGTGTAGACCTGTGACCAGGTATAGACCTCACCCCCCAGTTCCAGGTGTAGACCCGTGACCAGGTATAGACCTCACCCCCCAGTTCCAGGTGTAGACCTGTAACCAGGTATAGACCTTACTCCCAGTTCAGGTGTAGACCTGTGACCAGATATAGACCTCACCCCCCAGTTCCAGGTGTAGACCCGTGACCAGGTATAGACCTCACCCCCCAGTTCCAGGTGTAGACCCGTGACCAGGTATAGACCTCACCCCCCAGTTCCAGGTGTAGACCCGTGACCAGGTATAGACCTTACTCCCAGTTCCAGGTGTAGACCCGTGACCAGGTATAGACCTCACCCCCCAGTTCCAGGTGTAGACCCGTGACCAGGTATAGACCTCACCCCCAGTTCCAGGTGTAGACCCGTGACCAGGATAGACCTCACCCCCAGTTCCAGGTGTAGACCTGTGACCAGGTATAGACCTCACCCCCCAGTTCCAGGTGTAGACCTGTGACCAGGTATAGACCTCACCCCCCAGTTCCAGGTGTAGACCTGTGACCAGTATAGACCTCACCCCCCAGTTCCAGGTGTAGACCCGTGACCAGGTATAGACCTCACCCCCCAGTTCCAGGTGTAGACACGTGACCAGGTATAGACCTCACCCCCCAGTTCCAGGTGTAGACCTGTGACCAGGTATAGACCTCACCCCCCAGTTCCAGGTGTAGACCTGTGACCAGGTATAGACCTCACCCCCCAGTTCCAGGTGTAGACCCGTGACCAGGTATAGACCTCACCCCCCAGTTCCAGGTGTAGACACGTGACCAGGTATAGACCTCACCCCCCAGTTCCAGGTGTAGACCTGTGACCAGGTATAGACCTCACCCCCCAGTTCCAGGTGTAGACCTGTGACCAGGTATAGACCTCACCCCCCAGTTCCAGTGTAGACACGTGACCAGGTATAGACCTCACCCCCCAGTTCCAGGTGTAGACCTGTGACCAGGTATAGACCTCACCCCCCAGTTCCAGGTGTAGACCCGTGACCAGGTATAGACCTCACCCCCCAGTTCCAGGTGTAGACACGTGACCAGGTATAGACCTCACCCCCCAGTTCCAGGTGTAGACCCGTGACCAGGTATAGACCTCACCCCCCAGTTCCAGGTGTAGACCCGTGACCAGGTATAGACCTCACCCCCCAGTTCCAGGTGTAGACCTGTGACCAGGTATAGACCTCACCCCCCAGTTCCAGGTGTAGACCTGTGACCAGGTATAGACCTCACCCCCCAGTTCCAGGTGTAGACCTGTGACCAGGTATAGACCTCACCCCCCAGTTCCAGGTGTAGACACGTGACCAGGTATAGACCTTACTCCCAGTTCCAGGTGTAGACCCGTGACCAGGTTTAGACCTCACCCCCCAGTTCCAGGTGTAGACCTGTGACCAGGTATAGACCTCACCCCCCAGTTCCAGGTGTAGACCCGTGACCAGGTATAGACCTCACCCCCCAGTTCCAGGTGTAGACCCGTGACCAGGTATAGACCTCACCCCCCAGTTCCAGGTGTAGACCCGTGACCAGGTATAGACCTCACCCCCCAGTTCCAGGTATAGACCTGTGACCAAGTATAGACCTCACCCCACAGTTCTAGGTACAGACCTGTGACCAGGTATAGACCTCACCCCCCAGTTCCAGGAGTAGACCTGTGACCAGGTATAGACCTCACCCCCCAGTTCCAGGAGTAGACCCGTGACCAGGTATAGACCTTACTCCCAGTTCCAGGTGTAGACCCGTGACCAGGTATAGACCTTACTCCCAGTTCCAGGTGTAGACCTGTGACCAGGTATAGACCTCACCCCCCAGTTCCAGGAGTAGACCCGTGACCAGGTATAGACCTCACCCCCCAGTTCCAGGAGTAGACCCGTGACCAGGTATAGACCTCACCCCCCAGTTCCAGGAGTAGACCCGTGACCAGGTATAGACCTTACTCCCAGTTCCAGGAGTAGACCCGTGACCAGGTATAGACCTTACTCCCAGTTCCAGGTGTAGACCCGTGACCAGGTATAGACCTTACTCCCAGTTCCAGGTGTAGACCTGTGACCATGTATAGACCTTACTCCCAGTTCCAGGTGTAGACCCGTGACCAGGTATAGACCTTACTCCCAGTTCCAGGTGTAGACCTGTGACCAGGTATAGACCTTACTCCCAGTTCCAGGTATAGACCTGTGACCAGGTATAGACCTCACCCCCCAGTTCCAGGAGTAGACCCGTGACCAGGTATAGACCTCACCCCCCAGTTCCAGGAGTAGACCCGTGACCAGGTATAGACCTCACCCCCCAGTTCCAGGAGTAGACCCGTGACCAGGTATAGACCTTACTCCCAGTTCCAGGAGTAGACCCGTGACCAGGTATAGACCTTACTCCCAGTTCCAGGTGTAGACCCGTGACCAGGTATAGACCTTACTCCCAGTTCCAGGTGTAGACCCGTGACCAAGTATAGACCTTACTCCCAGTTCCAGGTATAGACCTGTGACCAGGTATAGACCTCACCCCCCAGTTCCAGGTATAGACCTGTGACCAGGTATAGACCTCACCCCCCAGTTCCAGGAGTAGACCCGTGACCAGGTATAGACCTCACCCCCCAGTTCCAGGAGTAGACCCGTGACCAGGTATAGACCTTACTCCCAGTTCCAGGTGTAGACCCGTGACCAGGTATAGACCTTACTCCCAGTTCCAGGTGTAGACCCGTGACCAAGTATAGACCTTACTCCCAGTTCCAGGTGTAGACCCGTGACCAGGTATAGACCTTACTCCCAGTTCCAGGTGTAGACCCGTGACCAGGTATAGACCTTACTCCCAGTTCCAGGTGTAGACCTGTGACCAGGTATAGACCTCACCCCCCAGTTCCAGGAGTAGACCCGTGACCAGGTATAGACCTCACCCCCCAGTTCCAGGAGTAGACCCGTGACCAGGTATAGACCTTACTCCCAGTTCCAGGTGTAGACCCGTGACCAGGTATAGACCTTACTCCCAGTTCCAGGTGTAGACCCGTGACCAAGTATAGACCTTACTCCCAGTTCCAGGTGTAGACCCGTGACCAGGTATAGACCTCACCCCCCAGTTCCAGGAGTAGACCCGTGACCAGGTATAGACCTCACCCCCCAGTTCCAGGAGTAGACCCGTGACCAGGTATAGACCTTACTCCCAGTTCCAGGAGTAGACCCGTGACCAGGTATAGACCTTACTCCCAGTTCCAGGTGTAGACCCGTGACCAGGTAGTAGACCCGTGACCAGGTATAGACCTTACTCCCAGTTCCAGGTGTAGACCCGTGACCAGGTATAGACCTTACTCCCAGTTCCAGGTGTAGACCCGTGACCAAGTATAGACCTTACTCCCAGTTCCAGGTGTAGACCTGTGACCATGTATAGACCTTACTCCCAGTTCCAGGTGTAGACCCGTAACCAGGTATAGACCTTACTCCCAGTTCCAGGTATAGACCTGTGACCAGGTATAGACCTCACCCCCCAGTTCCAGGTGTAGACCTGTGACCAGGTATAGACCTCACCCCACAGTTCCAGGTGTAGACCTGTGACCAGGTATAGACCTCACCCCCCAGTTCCAGGTGTAGACCTGTGACCAGGTATAGACCTCACCCCCCAGTTCCAGGTGTAGACCTGTGACCAGGTATAGACCTCACCCCCCAGTTCCAGGTGTAGCCTTGTGACCAGGTACAGACCAGTTCCAGGTGCAGACCCAGCCAGTCACAGCATTCCACCCCCAGCCCTCAGGGATGGTTCAGGCACAGGTACGTGACTCCTGGTGAGTGGGAGCCAGTCCTGGGAACTATGCTGGGATTCCTGGGGAAAGGACCTACTCCGCGCTCTCTGGCCAACCTAGTGGAGTGTGGCCATTTTGCTTAGAAGAGGCCTGAGGACGAAAGCAACCGGAGGAAAGATATGGAGGCAAGGCCTCCTGAAAACACCCCTTGAGCACCTGCAGCCAGCTATTCCGAACAACCATGGGTTATTCATTTACTTTAAAAATGTTTGAATGGCCTTTTCTCTCACTTGCTACAGACTAATACAGTTGGTTCCATTTACTGAGCTGCCCTGCTTCCTTCCATCGTAGTGAAACTCCGTCACTTAGAGCACTCCTGAAAGACTGTCACAGCGCCCGGACTCATTTCTGCAGGAGAACATGGGCCTGACTCTGTTGATGGAGGGTCTGAGGCACAGAGCGGAAGGAAAGCAACTTAGCCGTTTTCTCCGTGGTGTCCCCTTGCCGACTGTCAGTTTGGGGAAGAACAGTTTTAATACCCAGGGCACCTCTTCCCCAGGGGAGGGGAGTGCAAAGGATTTGATGAACAACCCAAGCGAGGTCAGGGAAGACCCAACTGCATCACCCTTAAGAAAAGTCCTAGTGCCCTGGCCAGGTAGCTCAGTTGGTTAGAGCATCGTCCCCATATGCCAAGGTTGTGGGTTTGATCCCTGGTCAGGGCACATACAAGAATCAACCAATAAATGCATAAATAAGTAGAAAAATTAATTTCTCTCTCTGTGCCTCTTTCTCTCTTTCTCTTTCTCCCTCCCTCCTCCTCTCTCCCTTCCTCTCTTTCTAAAATCAGTAAATTTTTTTTAAAGTCATAGTAGAGGTGCCCTGGCCAGTTTGGCTCAGTGGTTAGAGCGTCGGCCGGCGGACCAGAGAGACCTGGGTTCGGTTCCCGCTGAGAACAAGTACCTCGGTTGCAGCTTGTCCCTGGCCCCAGTTGGGGTCGTGTGGGTGGCAGCCAGTCGATGTGTCTCTCTCACATGGATGTTTCTCTCTCTCTCTTCCTCCCTCTCTATCTGAAGATAAATGCAAAAATGTTCTCGAGTGAGGATAAAAAAAAGTCATAGTAGGAGTAATACTCATAGTAATTTTAGATGCGTAGGAAAGTTCTGGAAGATGGGAGGGGAATCATTAACTTCGGTTACCTGTGGAACGTGGAGTGGGGAGGAGCAGACAGACCTCTGTTTTTCACTTTATATGCTGCACATTCTGAAAGCTTGCAGAGGGCCATGGGTGGCTTTATATCCAAGTAAGTGAATTTTGAAATGTAACAGCTGGCTTTCATCTGGAACAATTAAAGCATCAAATAATGTCTTCTAAATTATTGAGAAAACATGAATTCGTCAGTCTATACCAAAAATAAATAGATAAGTAAGTAAACAGGAGAGAGGGTGGTATATTGTCACAGTAGAACGACAGAGACCAGCTAGAACTGTGGAGGGAGGGCTGGGTTAGAAACACGGCTTGTTGCAGCCGTTATGGTCAAGATTGGTCTGGTCAGGAGTCATCCATAGATACAAAATCTGGGGCGGGGGTGTTGAGGAGGACTCAGATGTTTGCGAGCCCTTACAGGACCTTCCCCACAGCTGGCTTGTTAATTCCAAGGTGGGAAATAGCCACCGTGCAGTGGCTAAATCAGATGATACAGTGAGTGGGTATGAACATCATCTTAAGGGGAGGATGGCTGTGTGGTACCCTGAGAAGGACTCACCGTCAGTCACGTAGTGTCTGGCTGATAATGCATCGCCTGAATCGAATCGCGGGGAAGCCAGCAGACGAACCCAGATGGAGAACGTTCTGAAGACAGAGCAAGGCAGGGGAAATAGTAAAGGAGCCTAAAGAGATATGACAACGAACTGCAGGCAGTTCTAGATCAGATCCTACATAGGAGGAGAAGTCCCATCAGGGACATGAGTCAGTGGACAGATTGTGATACGGAGAGTGGATGAGGTAAGAACGGTATTGGCGGTGTATTCGCTGATGTTGATAACTGTCCTGTGATTATGTAAGAGAATGCCCTATTCTTCGGAAGCACACAATGAAGTACTGCGGGGTAAAGGTCCAAGATGTATATAACTTGTTATTAAATAGTTCTGAAAAAATGTGTGTGGGGGGAGTGTGGGTGTGTGTGTGCGTGTGTGCAGAGAGGGAGAGAGAGAGCCACTGACGAATCAAATGGGATGAAAGGCTCACGTCAGGTGCATCTGGGTAAAAGATATACAGTGTTCTTTGTACTAGTAAGTTTTAAATGAATGCCAAATAAAAAGTATAAAAAATTACTACCAGCAAAAACTCTATATCATAATAATAGTAGTCCATGGCATTAACTGAATAGCGAGACACAGGTACATACGTGATTTATTCCTGAGACCCCTAACATCAGGCAAGGTTAACGTGCTCATTTTCACAGAAGATGAGCTAGAAGCTCAGGGAGGGGAAGGTGCCCCAAGACCCCAGCGAGTCAGTAGAAAACGGTGGTCTCACCTAAGTCACTCTCTCCAGACCCCCACTCTTACCCACTAAACCAGTGTTTCCCAAAGCGTGGGAAACCTTCCACGTGATGGTTTTCAGGTGTTATGCCACTAGAGCACTGGATAACGTTAAATTACTTAGTGATTTAAAAAATCTCCTTTCCGTTCACTTTCAATTCGTTTACATCCAGAAGAAAGTCTCAAGTTGGCGCTGGATGGTTGTTAACACCAAACACTGGCTGATTCTCACTGAATAACAAAAGGAGTCACCTGGCACACACAGGCTCTCGAGAGAAATTGATAAGGAAATGATAACAGTAATCTGTTAGAGAAATGGATGAAAGATGTGATCAGGCAGTTCGCAGAAGAAGAAACACAAATGACTCTTAAATATGTGAAAACATGTTCAGTTTCACTTCAAATAAAAAATATACCATTAAAACAACACCCGGAAGATTGGCAAAAATTCCCAGGTTTGCTGGCATACTCCACTGGTGAGGCTGTGGGGAAACAAACGCTCTCATTGACTGCTGATTGGATGTGTGTCTGGATAGTTCTTTTGGGGAGTCCTTCTGAAGGGCAGTTGGGCAGGATCTATCCAAATTATAAATGCAACCACTTTAACGTTGTAATCCCACTGTCAGGAATTTATTGTAACTGTTCATGTATGCAACCACCTTAAGGTTGTAATCCCACTGCTAGGAATTTATTGTAACTGTTCATGTGCAAAGTAGCACATGTAAGTCTTTATTGTAGCCTATTTGTAACAACAGAAGTTTAGAGAGGAGAGAGCTGGTTCCGTAGCCCATGGTCTGTCCATGCAGTGGAATACTATGCAGCAGTGAGCCCCGACAATACTCTCTAGACACAAATTTGGTAAAAAAAAAAAAAAAGAACTCCAGAAAATGTTACAAAAAGGAAGTACTATAACATGCTACTATTTGTTTCTTGCTTTTTGGTTTTTAATAGGGTGGAGTGAATAGCGGGATGGGAAGGAGACTTTCTTATTATATTCTTTCATAGTTGGGCCTGTAAAGCCATTTGTGCTTGGGAGGGTGATGTTACATGCACTCATGCAAAACTGACCTCAGCTGCTGGGGCCTCCTGCTCTCATCCGCCGGGTCAGGATGCGGATGGAGGGGAAGGGACAGCTTGCAGGGACCGCTGTATGGAAGGGTTCTCGAAGGTTGTGTGGCCCGGGAGGGGCACTCGCTGCTGTCGGGGCCCCCGCCTCTGAACTACAAGCAAGCTCTTCCCTGCAACAAGGGCACATTGTGTTCTGGCCCCCTCTCCCACCCAGGCTGCTTTAAATGCAGATGCCGCTGCCAACAGCTACTTTTAGCAAGGGCAGACCATCATCAGGAGAGAAACGTGAGCAAATAGCAAAATGGGAGCATTGTTTCTGAGGGTTTGGAGCAGGCTCAGGGAACAGTGGGGTGGGACGGGCCCAGAGACATGCTTTGCCATCACAAATAAGTTGTACCAATAATAATAGTAATAGTAATAATAATAATAATGGTCAACTGAAGTTTGTCCTTAAAGCTGAAAGGAAGAGAGCGCCTTCAAAGCGAACTGTCGAAGGGTCAGGATCCCATAGTCCTGTGGGATCTCATCAGGAGGAGGTGGGGAATGTCTGGAGGCTGGAGGCACAGTGAGATCTTTAGGGAAGGGTGTGAGGCCGAAGAACAAGCTTGTGGGTTGAGAGCATAATGGAGAAAAGGCCCTTTTTTGAGGAAATCCGAGTTCTCAGGGATGAACTCGTATCATATGATAAAAGGTAGCAAGGACCACTCCAGCTCCACGCTAGCTAGAGCTTTAGCTGCTACAAGGAGGCTGCCTCATGCTGTAGTGAGTGGACCATCCCCAGAAGCATTCAAGTCGAGCGTGGGTGATGATGCTACAACGATTCTAGCTCTGAGATAGGGCATAGGACTGCACACTTTACTCCACGTGCCAGGGCACAAAGGGCTGAGTAATGAAGTTTTAATCCAGACAATGAAATTAATGTTTATTCTAAGGATTGTCCTTTGAGAGTATGCCTTTCCTATATTTGGATGTTCCAGTGTCCTTCTTAAAATTACCAGTTTGTGGGATGTAAAAGTCTAGGAGTATCAGGATGAGATAATGTCCAAGTTTTTTCCATTGCTTAGATTCCGTGATTCTGTGAAAATATGCTTCTGATTTGGGTGAAACGGGATAAGGGGAACGCGAGTGAAATCAAACCTAAAACTGACACATCGGGAAGTGACTGTGTCAGCGTATTATTTGGTGATGTCCGTGGAGTTCACTACCAGAGGGAACAGCTCACAGTTGATAGTGGGCACCCTTGGAGAAGTGGCTGGAGGTGAGATTTCTCTAAAGTATAAATTCTGTCCTATTATACAAATTTAAAAACTACATGAATGCCTTACATAAACTTTGATAAAAATAAAAAACTTTTAAAAAGAACATACATGATAATAGCTGCCATTTATTGACTTCTGAGCCAAGAACCTTTTTTTTTTTTTATTAATCCTCACCTGAGGACATTTATCCATCTTTTTGTTCAGACAGAGTGGGAGGGAGGGAGAGAGAGAGAAACGTCGATGTGAAAGGGACACATCGAGTGGCTGCCACCCGCACAATCCAACCAGGGCCCTTAGCAGTACGTGCCCTTAGCAGGAACCGAACCTGGATCTCTCTGGACCGCAGGCCAACGCCCTTTTTTATATTATTGTATTTAATTACTCCCACTTTAGAGATGAGGAAACCGGCTCAGGGAGGGTGATCATCAGGGTCTTGTTGTGGTTTGTTGTTTGTTTTGTTTTTGAGAACCGAGTCAGACTCACATACACAATGCTCCATGTACCCTGCCCAGGGTGAGAATCGTGTGGTTGGAGGAGAGAGAGAGGATGGGGAGGTGGGTGATGCTGCAGAAAGGACCAAAGATAACTGGAAGAGAGATGACGACAGAAAAGGAGTCTGTGGTGTGGTTTCTAGACTGTCTGTTTTGAGAAACTGCAGAGAAGACACAGAGGCATGCTGAAAGAGAAACTAACAGTCTCTCCTCTCATTTTGGCCTTGATGGGAGGGGGGCAGACTGGGAGAAAGCAGACTGTTCTGAGGAGTCTACTCTGTGCCAAGCACTGTGCTGGGAACCTCTGTCAACATCAACCCGTCAAGTCCTCGCCATGACCCTGAGAAATAGTAACTATAGAGGTCGCTTTGGAATGCCTACTGCGGGGTTTCTCAGCCTCGCAGGACTGACATTTGGGGCCGGATAATTCTGTTGTGGGGGGCTAAGCACTGTAGGATGTGTAGCCCCACTAGAGGCCAGCAGAGGCCAGTAGCATCCCCCACCGTCTCATCTCAAGTTGTGACAACAAAAAATGTTTCCAGGGGTTGCCAGATGTTTCCAGGGCGGCAGGAGCACACCCAGTTGAGAACCACTGGCCTCATGGGATTGGACCCATCATGTGGATTGTCTCCAATCACCTTGTGAACTAGAAGTCATGATGTCCACTTTATAGATGAGAAAACTGAGGCTGAGAGAAGGGGAAGGATATCCTTCCACCGAGGGTAGCTGAGCTGAGACTCGAGACCAGTCTTTTCAGTGCTGAACTTAGAAAACCAGCTGATGAAGACCTGGGCCTGCACTTGACCCCAGGTTTACCCCAGGCTGAACTACAACATCGATGGAACCTTTTCTATTTTAATGGCTGTGGTGGACATCTTAGAGCAGATGCTGGTGTTTCATCAAGTTTTTTTTTTTTTTTTTTTTTATCCTCACCCGAGGACATTTTTCCATTTTTTTGTTCAGATAGAGCGGGAGGGAGAGAGAGGAAGAGAGAGAGAGAGAAACATCGATGTGAAGGGACACATCGAGTGGCTGCCACCCGCACGACCAACCAGGGCCGGGGACAAACTGCAACCGAGGAACATGCCCTTAGCGGGAACCGAACCCGGGTCTCTCTGTACTGCAGGCCGACGCTCCAACCGCTGAGCCAAACCGGCCAGGGCTCATCAAGTTTTTAAAAGCAGGCTGGACAGCACCAAATGCTGGCGTGGACGTGGAGCAACATTGCTGGTGAGAAGACAAAACGGCACAGCCACCTGGAAGACAGCTCCACGGTTTCTTACAAAACTACACGTACTCTTACCATATAGTCCAGCAGTTGCACTCCTTGCACTTACCCAAAGGAGTGGAAAACTCTGTCCACCCAAAAACCTGCAGGATGTTTATAACAGGTTTGTTCATAATGGCCAAAACTTGGAAGCAATCAAGGGGTCTTTGAGTAGGTGGATGGTTAAATAGACTGGAATATTACTTCGTACTAAAAAGAAATGAGGTATCAAGCCATGACATGACATGGAGATTAAATGCATATTACTAAGTGCAAAAAGCCAGTAACATACTGTGTCATTCCAGTTATATGACATTCTGTAAACGGCAAAACTATGGAGAAGGTAAAAAGACCTGTGGTTTTCAGGGTTGGGGGCAGGAAGGATGAATAAGTGAAGCACAGAGGATCTTTAGGGCAGCGAAACTACTCTCTGTGTTACTATAATGATAGGCATCTGTTATTTTGCATTTGTCCAAACCCACAGAAATTACAAAACCACGATGAGCCCTAATGTCAACTTTGGACTTTGGGTGATGATAATGTATCCATGTAGGGTCACCAGTTATAACAAATGTAGCACTCCCGCGAGGGATGTTGATGTGGAAGTGGCTCAGCGTGTGTCCAGGCAGGGGGTATATGGGAAATCTCTGCACCTTCCTTTCAGTTTTGCTGTGAACCTAAAACTGCTCTAAAAAACGTAAGTCTTTAGGAGGGGAAGTAGGTTGGTAGCATGGTGGCCGAGAGCACAGGCTTTGGAGCCAAATGCCGGTATTTAATCCACTAACCAGCTTGGAAACCCTGGTGTGTTACTTAACATCTCCGGGCCTCAGTTTTCTTCTCTGTAAAATGGGGCTAATGATTTAATCTCCTCACAGGGTTGTTGTGAAGATTAAATGAGATAATATGAGTAAAACAGTGCCTGGCAGGTAGATATTCAGCATCAATAAATATGAGCTGTTGCTCTTATTTGCAAGTTTTTAAATCCCTTGCACACACCCAGACCTGGAACTCAGGCCCCAGTGACGTATTTCAGGGCGTCTCTGAAGTGGCTGACTCTGCTCCTTTGCAGTCAAGCCCTGGGGTTGCAATTTGGGTCGATTTTTCGCTGACCGCTGAGCAGTCATCTCCGGCCTGCAGGAGTAGCCGCATTTGGCTTGAGTGTCCTGAGGAGAAGCCATCCACGCATTCGCCTTCCCCACCAATAGGACTCTCAGGAGAACTATGGAAATATCTTTGCACATGGAAGAGATTATTAATTCATGTGGCCACAAATAGCTCGAACACTGTGTCCTCAGCACTCTGATCTCCTAGCCCCTGAAATTT
Organism: Molossus molossus; assembly: GCF_014108415.1. Classification (NCBI taxonomy): domain Eukaryota; kingdom Metazoa; phylum Chordata; class Mammalia; order Chiroptera; family Molossidae; genus Molossus; species Molossus molossus. The sequence continues at coordinate 10,912,321 of NW_023425399.1, read as the reverse complement.
CCTCAGGGTGCCAGCTTGGCAGCCAGAAAAGCCACAGAGCTGCCTTAACTACTCAGCGTGCCTAGCGAGGAGAGCTCTCAGGAATCGAGGATGGTGGCATGACATTATGCAGCTTGATTGGTGTTTTTTTTTTTTTTTAATTCACACCCACTCTCCCACAGCCACAGCCTGCTTCTGCCCCACCACACAGCAGCCAGATGGAACTGTTGTAACCCTCCCACCCAGCTTCCCACCTGCAGGCCTTTGTGTGCTGGTTCTCCCACCTGGTCTACCCTCTTTTTGTCCCCATGACTACCTCCTCCTCTGCACATGGCTGAATACCTCCATCCTTCAAACCTGTGCCAGCCCCTACCTCCCCTATCAGATCATACGTGGTTTGAGAGGGCATGGGATCTGGAATGGAGTTTAAACCCCAACTCTGCTATGTTTCGGCAAAGGGCTTACTCTCCACGAACCTCAGTTTCTGCCTCTGTAGAATGGGAAGGCGGATCAGCACCTTCCTTCTAGGATCATTTTAGATTTAAAGGAGAGAAGGCTGTTTGGCACTGTGTCAGACCTGGTAAGGGCTCAAGGGGGGTGAGGCAGAAAGGGACCCCTTAGAGCTGGGGGCGGTAGAAGAACATGTGAAGAGGTGCGAGGACAAGTCAGTGGTCACACCTCCGTGGATTTGGCGGGGAAGGAGACAAGGCACCCACGTGGCTTGAGATAGCAACCGCGCAACATCCGCTCAGCACCAGCTCCCGCCTCCCCATTCCCTCGGAGTTCCTCGTGACCCAAAGCGCCTCCATTCACAGGATTAGCTCTCACTGGTCCACATTGGGTCACGTGTCCGTCTATGAACCAATCACAATGGCCAGGCATGGGAAAAGGCTCTGATTGGCCTGGCTTGGAATACATGCCAGTCCCTGAACCAATCCACATGGCCAGGGATGGAGCAAGGCTCTGGCCCGGCTTGAGCTGTGAGCCTGCGCAAACCACGCTGTGGAACTCCAAGTGGGTCAGCTCCGTCGGAACGTGTGGACCGAGCGCGAAGCCGGCGCGGTTCTCAGAGGGAAGTCTGACGTCCCGCCGTTAGAGGAGACGTGGAGCAGGTACCGACAACGGGTGTCCAGTAGCCCCTGGAAGAACACGGTTTATTTGAGCTTGATTGTATGGACGGGATGGGCGTTTGCGGGATGGGACGCGGGAACTGAAGCAGGGGCAGGGAATCTTAGAGGGAACAGCATGAGAAAAGGCTCAGAGGCGTAAACTGACATGTTTAGGAAACATCAAGGTAAGCTCTCGTGTCCTGGGAGATAGGCAGGTTGCAGGGGTGGAGAATTGAGCAGGGGCCAGGGGACCAGAGTCCTTGAATGCCAAGTGATTCAAAGAGGAAAGGGCTGTGGTCCAATATGTGTTTCAGAACTGATTGATTCATCTCACATTTGCTGAGAACCTAGTGTGTGACCAAACAGAGTCTCTGGTTATATTCTAACGATGCCCAGGGGCGGTGATGGGAGACCAGAATGGAGACGCTGAGCCTGGAGGCCGGGGGTGGGTGGGGGTGGGGGGCTGGTGCACCAGTCCAGGCAGGAAAGGAAAGACTTAGCAGGGGTGTGGAGCACGTTTGCCCTGCATCTCAAAGCCAAGCCTGCACTATATAGAGTGAGAGCTTGAGGCAGATGCTCAGGCTCGTTTGGTGGCCCCTCCGGGCAGCTTGCTGGAACGAATTTGGTAGCATCTGTTTGCATAGGCCTCCACCGACAGGATTGCTCAGCCTCGACTTGAATCCTGGCTTCTCCATGCACTGCTGGCTGTGTGACCCGCCTTACCTCGCTGGGTCTCAGTGTCCTCCATTAAATGGCTTAATGATAACACCTACCTCTTGGGACCATGGTAGCAAACTGCTTGGCACACGAGAAGTGCTCAATAAATGGTGATGTTCTTAATTACTATTATTTTTATGACTGTCTTCAAGGCACATCTCCTCCCGATATTCCTCCTCCTCCCTTGGAAAACAGCGACCGTGGTCGCATGTACTTCACTGGAGAGGTAAACCACTAAGTGGCTGTGTGACCTTGGGCAAATGACATCACTTCTCTGGGCCTCAGATTCCACATTTGAAAAATTAGGGCTAATGTTAGTACCTCTTTATAGGGCTGCTGTAAATTAAGTAAATCATATTCAGTGCCCATAGAACAGTTTCAATATATGTCACGTAAATAGATACTATGAGGAGGAGCAGTAAGAGTATATTTTTAATAATTAAGCATGACAGTGATACTGAAGTTATGATGTAACAAAGGCTTATTAAATGGTGGCTGTTTTCATTATTATTTTCCTATCATATATACTTTGCGGGGAAATAACAGCATTTGGTTTCGGGACAGAAGGGACACCATTACTTCCCACAAAGGCATATGTCTCTCTCCCCAGAAGACATGGGTATTAAATATTGCTCCTTGGGTTGGGCAAAAGACATTGCCTGAGGCAACTTCCCCAAACTCTCCTCAAGCAGAACAGGAGAATGAGGCTGATTCCTCCCTCCTGGTCCATTGCTCCGGGATAACTAGAAGGGTGTCCCCTACTCCCCAACAGTTCTGTCGCTCCCAGAATACAATGTAGCTGGCATTTCAGTTTCGTGACTTGGGGGATTCTTCTCTTTCTGGTCCCCGAGATAATTTGTGGCTCCATTCACAAGAGTAAAGCTCTTGTGAGCAGCACCCCACTCGAGTCCCGGAAGCAGTGATGCCTGAAAAGCAATTTGAAAAGGTCAGTTGAGGGCAAAGTCCAAAGTGATTTTAAGTGGCCCAGCTAAGTGCCAGGCCGGATGGGGAACCCTTTTAATTTATGACAGTCTTGCCCTGTGAAGAAAAAGACAACACTGATCTGGAGCAGTTTGATTGCAAAGTAATAAATCCCTTTGTGTATATAAAAAGCGCAAACATATCTAGCTCACATTTCCAAAGGAAAAACATCTCCGCTGGTGGTGGCACTGGGGTTGGATTCATGTGCATGGACCTGTAGGGGGAACTTCAGGGAGAATAGGATTTTACCATTGTTAGACATTTTTAATTGACCAGGACTTGATCCCAGATGGCCTGCGATCACAACTTCCAAAGCTGTGTGGCCCTGAGTAAGTTACTTTACCTCTCTGTGCCTCGTCTGTACAATGGAAAGCATAATCGTACTAGTTTCTAGGGTTGTTGTAGGATTAAATGGATTACTAGATGTAAGGCATTAAAACAGCGCCTGGGACGCTACTATTGGTAAGTGTTAGCTACTATTGCCTTACACAGACTTTTGTTTGGGGGCTGGTGGTGATTTTCTGCTTGGCACACAGGAAAGCCAGGCTAGAAAATGGCCTTGTTGTTTGCAACAGAAGCCTGTAATTGTCCGTTCCTCCTTGGTTTTCTAGCTGGGAGTCCAATGCGCGCATTTCGTCATGCCTTGATTTTTTTTCTTTTTTAATCCAACCTTTCAGGACATGCTTCCAGTAAGGCCTTTTGGAATTCTTGAATTCCAGAGAGATTTTTTCTGGCCACATCAGCGAACAGAGGAACTCTTCAAAACGGAGAGAAGCCTATAAACCACTGGTTAGAAAATTGACTCTTTCATTCATTCATCCTACAAATATTTCTAGTGGACTTAACTATTTGCCAGGTCTCTGTGCCCGGTTCTTAGTACAAAGTGAAAATGATGTAGTAAACCTGACTCTTTGGGGAACCAGGCCCCGACTGAAGAGCTGTACATACATCAGTTCATTTAACCATCACCACAATCCTGTGAGAGCGTTGCTGTTTTCCTCCCCATTTACGGATGAGGAAACTGAGGCACGGAGGCAATAAATAACCCCATGGGCACATAGCTGGTAAATAAGAGTCCAGGTAGCCTGGCTCCAATGTCTTTTTCTCCCCAGCTTTTTTTTTTTTTTTTTTTCAATTCTCACCCGCGGATATTTTTTCCATCATTCTTCAGATGGATGGAGAGAGAGAGGGATGGAGGGGGAGAAGAACATTGATGTGAGAGAGACACATCTATTGGCTGACTGCCTCCCGCACGACCCCGGCCAGGGCCAGGGATCGAACTGCAACCGAGGTACGTGCCCTTGACTGGAATCGAACTCTCGACTGTTTGGTCCGCAGGCCAACGCTCCACCGCTGAGCCAAACCGGCCAGGGCTCCCCAGCTTTTTAGTTTGGAAAATATCAAACCTACAAAAAAGTTACTGGTACGGTACCATGAACATGTGCCTGTCACATGGGTTCACCAGTTGTTGTAAGTGTGCCACATTTGTTTCCTTGCTCTCTGTCTCGATTCATTTTTGCTGAACTATTTACTTACAGGTATACTAATTCTTCACCCCCAAACATTTCAGTGTATTAGTTAGTAATTATTTATTGCTGCATAACAAATGACCCTCAAATTTAAAAAACAAAATTAAAAAGCAAATCTTTATTTTCTGAGATTGCTGTGGACCAGGAATCTGGATGCAACTTAGCTGGATCCTCTGCTTCGGGGTCTGTCCCCAGGCTGGAAGCCAGGTGTCAGCTGGAGCTGCCCTCAGGGTGGGTGTTGTGGAGTGCACTCCTGTGGCTGTTGGCAGGAGGCCTCCGCTCCTCTCCGCGTGGCCCCTTCATAGGGCTGCTCGTGACACATCAGCTGGCTTCGTCCAGAGTGAGCGATGAGACAGAAAGAGAAAAAGAGGCGAGATAAGGTGCCAAGAAGGACGCCAGTCTTTTCTAACCTGGTCTCAGAAGTGAGATATCGTCACGTCTGCTGTGTTCTATTGGTCACACAGACCGGCCCTGGTACCAGGTGGGAGGTGACTTCACAGGGGTGTCACACAGACCAGGTGTCACTGGGGCATCTAGTCCGAGACTAGCGACTCCTAAGGTTCCCAGTTATGTGAGTCAGTAAGTTCCCCTTTTATTTGAAGCAGTTTGAGCTAAATTTCCTGTCAGTTGCAAGGGAAAGGGTCCTGATGAGTAACACATGCATCTTCCAGGGAAAGAGAGTGACTTACTGTAAATCCTCACCACGAAAACAAATTTGTTTGCAGCAGAAGTTTGCTCTGAGAAAGCAGGGCTGACCTTCTTAGACGTCACATCCTTTGCCTCCTGCCTGCTATTTGTAAGAGCTGGTGCAGTGGGAACCCCAGCCTTCCTACCTTCCAGAATGGTTTGCCATCCCCACAAGGTGTATCAAGTCCCCGTTGTTCCACTTATTATTGCTGGGATCTTGGGCAAGTCTCTTAACCTCTCTAAGTCTCAGTTTCCTCACCTATAAAATGGATATATTTTTAAGACCGACAATGTTTGCGGGGAGAGTAAAATAAGATAAGAGATGTCAAGCATAAGGACAGTACTGGGTATATAGTGAGCGCTCAGTAAAATGTAGCCATTCATAGTTATTAGTAAATGAAATGTCGACATGCCCGATACTGTGCAAGGATCTGACAGAAGGTATGGGAGAAGTCTAATGAGCTTGCCCTGATGTCTCAGAATCTTCACGGAGGAGAAAAGGCTTGATCTGGCCTTCCAGGGATTCACCCACATTTAAAATCAAGAATAAGTTGCCTGGCTGGTGTGGCTCAGTGGTTGAGCATTGACCCATGCACCAAGAGGTCACCAGTTCAGTTTCCAGTCAGGACACATGCCCAGGTTGTGGGCCAAATCTCCAGTGGGGGGCATGCAGGAGGCGGCCAATTGATATTCTCTCTCATCGATGTTTCTCTCTCTCCCTCTCCCCTTTTCTCTCTCTAAAATCAATAAAGAGGGCTTCCGAGACAGAATGGGCAGACACACAAATCAACACTAGGAACAGCTAATGTTTATTGAACACTTACTGTGTTCCGGGGGGCCTTTCCACGTGTCACCCCTTACAATATTTCTAACAGCCCTCGAAGGTGGGTCATGATTAACTGCAACCAATAAGGACCCAGAAGCACAGAGAGGTCAAATCATCTGCCCAAGATCACTTTGGTCTTCAATGGGGACCCAGAATTACACTCTGCCCCCTGCAGTGTCTGGGTGTCTTAAGCACACTGCAGATATTATTATTACAAATAAAAAATATATGAAAATAACAGCAGTTATTGAGGTCACACAGTAACAGGCACAAAACCTGAATGATGATGAGGCTCTGAAAGAAAAGGCACAAAGATCACCCATCTGGCCAGGGCTCAGGCGCAGCTCTGTCGGCCTCTGTCCCCCAAGGGGTTAAAAGCTTTGTTCTGTGAGGGTGGCCAGGCCCAAGCAAAGGCCTCTGGGAGGGGACAGTGACAGGCGGCTGAGGGAGGGGTGGACAGCTCCAGGCAGCTGGTGGCATCGAGGGCCGTGGTCAGCTGTCTCCCGCTGCCCAGGCCTGAGCACCCCCAGGCCTCTCCTGGGTGAAGCCCCGGCAGCTGCGGGAGGGCAGTGGAGCAACGAGGGAGCGAGCGTGACCCCGAGGTGAGCGATTAGCCGCCGGCTCCCCAGCCCCCTGGCTCGCCATCTGTCTCACCACCTGGAAGCATCATTTCTGGTTCTTCCCTTTGGGGTAAGCAGGGAAACAACGGGGAATAGTGGGAGAGTTAAGACATCCCATCTTTCCAAGCCCGAGCCTGCTGGCTGCCAAGGTGTAGTTGGCAGAGAAGGCTGGCCCGGGCACCAGCACGGAGGCCGGCAGCCGGATGGTGCAGGGAGGCGGCTGTGCCTCAGGCTCCCCCAGGCCTGGGTTCACGTCCTGGCCCTGCCACCAAGAGCTGCTTGACTTTTTGTTTGTTTGTTTGTTTTTTAATCTTCACCCGAGGATATTTTTCCATTGATTTTTTGATAGAATGGAAGAGGGGGAGGGAGAAAGAGAAACATTGATGTGAGAGAGACACATGGACTGGTTGCCTCCCACACCACCCCGATAGGAACTGGGGATCGAACCTGCGACTCAGGTATGTGCCTTTGACTGGGAATTGCACCCCAACCCTTTGGTCCGTGAGCCACCACTCTAACCGCTGAGCCAGAGCTGCCTGACTCGGAGCAAGTCACCCCACCCATCACGTCTTCTGTAAAGTGGGCACGAGACCCTCAGAGAGGTCCTGGAAGGACTGAACAACAGGATATAGGTCACACACAAGGTCTAACACCAGATTCCTAGGTTCAAATCCTGGTTCTGCCCCTTCTTAGCCATGTCGCCTGGGCAGCCTCTCTGATATTTCTGAGGCTCAGTTTCTAAATTCCTAAAATAGGGCAATAGGACCTTTATGTTGAGGCTGTGGTAAGAAAATAAATGCCTTGCATCACGTGACGGGACTAGAACACCCCAGTGTCTGGCACGGTGGTGAAGGGGGCAGGCTGTGCCACCTCCCAGCTGTGTGACCTGGACCAAGTTGCTTGCCCTCTCTGTGCTTCGGTTTCCTATCTGTAACATGCACAGACGCATAGCCCCTGCCTCACAGGCTTGTCATAGGGGTCGGATGAACTATTATAAAGCTCTTGGAGCTTAGTGGTGAGTACACTATAGATATTGGCCCTTCATGTTGTAAAAGTGCTTGTCGATCGTTAAGTGATTGTTACTAGCATTCTTCTTACTAGTATTCTTTCCAGAACATTCCTCACCAAGAAGCGTGCAGTGGACAGTCTGAGGAAAGGCACTGTTTTATAATAGAAATAACCCTTGAGAGAAAAGATGAGGAGTGGAGCAAAGGGCCCACTGACACGTGGGGACGTTTCCGCGTAGTTGAGAGAACCTGAGAGTTGGGTTTATTCGACTGCAAAGTGGAACTTCTAGAAGATGTGTTTACCGAGCTCCCTGGACTCTAGTCCCTTCTCTGACACTAGCTGTGCGACTTTAGGCCACAGCAGGCAGCGTACCCTCCCCAAGCCAGTTCCTTGTCTGTGAAATGGGGACACCCACAGACAGGCCTCGTGGGGAGCAGTCCGGGAGTCACCCAGCAGAGCAGTGGTTGCCAACCAACCAGAGGACACTGAACAGTGTCTGCAGACACTTCCGCTTGTCACCACTGGGCGAGGATGCTACAGGCATCGTTTTGTGGGTAGAGGCCAGGGATGCTGCTAAACGTCTGCAGTGCCCAGGACGGCCCCTGTGACAAAGGGGGATCCAGCCCCGAATGTCACCAGCGTCAGCAGAGATCCTAGTGTGCTGGCCTTCGCGCGGTGCAGGTAAACAGTAAGTGCTCGTGTTTGTTGAATGACTACGTGAACTTGCTGTCTCCGAGGCTCGGTCTCTCCTGGAGAGAATATGTGTACCTCCCAGGCTCGTCATGAGAGCCAAGGAGAACAGTCCACTGAACGCCTGGCCCGGGGCGTGGCCTCTCTGGGCCCAGAACCAGCTGTCAGCTGTTGAATGAATGTTGAACCAGGGGGCACAGAGTCCCAGATCCAGGATTTGGGCAGGAAGGCTCCAGAGAAAACCAGAAAAGGACGACAGCCACGTGAGCAGAGGGAAACTCGAGGCGATGTGGCCCCGGCCTCCCTCCTGGCTAACTTCTGGAGCTGTGAGAAGTTCAGGGAAACCTGATCCGCGCTCCGTTGCCTCATTTCCATGAATTGCATCAGAACACCTGTCAGGAGTAGACCCTCTTTGTGGTTTCAAGGTCTGCGCACACTTTAATTTTTATCTTTTTCCTCTCTCCCTGCCCTTTGCTTCCTTGGAAGAAAGATGCCCTTTCCCTCTAGTGCAGGAGGTTGGCAGGTGCTGAGATGCAGCGGTGGCTGCTGAAGGCTCCCGGGGTCCGTGCGGCGCCTCCGGACACGGGGCGCTGAGCGGGCTTCCCTGGAGGAAGCCTCCTCCCTGTCCTGTCTTCTCCGGCTGCCCCCGGGAACCTCAGGAACAGCGGAGATGGGGGGGGCAGCGTGTGTCGGGAAAGGCTCACTCCAGCCCTGAGGACGGCGTCGGGGCTGGGGACACAATGCCCGAAGGTCCCTTCCGGGGGTGGACGTCTCTGATGCTGTGCTCGCTTCGGGCGGTGGCAGCCTCGGGCTCCTCATCTGGGCAGTGGGAGGGTGAGGGGACTGTTCAGGGTGTGGGGTGAGGGGCCCCTGAGGAGGGGACCCGAAGTATGTCGGGCACCTGGCACTGCAGGGTGAGGGCTGAGCATTTGCCCATTGCTGGCGTCACTGTATCTTCAGGACATGTCCGGAAACTCGGCATCTTCATCCCTGACATGGGGCCATTCTTTCCCTCTCGAGCGTTGTTGGGAAGAGTCAGCAGGCTCTTTGCTGCAAAGCTCTCAGTAGGACCAGACACACAGTCATGCTCAGGAAAATGTTTGTTACGTTTACCTCTGCCTTAGTCCATCCGGGCTGCTGTAAGAATTCACCACGGGCTGGGTGGCTTTTGTTTCTCATTCGTTTATTATACATTGATTTCTCACGGTTCTAAAGGCTGTACGTCCATGGTCAAGGTGCCAGCAGATCCAGTGTCTGTTGAGAGCCCCTTGGTTCCTAGACGGCTGTCTTCTCGCTGTGTCCTCATGAGGGTGGGGCAAGGGAGCTCTCTGGAGCCTCTTTTATTTTTTAATCCTCACCCGAAGACATTTTTCCATTTATCTTCAGATAAAGTGTCAGGGACACAGAGAAACCGACATGAGAGAGACACATTGATGGGTTGCCTCCTGCACAACCCCAACTAGGACTGGGGACTGAACTGCAACCAAGGTACGTGCCCTTGACCAGAATCGAACCCCAAACTCTTTGGTCTGTGGGCTGACGCTCTAACCATTAAGCCAAACTGGCCAGGGCCAGAGCCTCTTTTATAAGAACAGCAATCCCATCATGTCCCACCCACCCTTACGACCTGGTCACCTCCTAAGACCCACCTCCAAATACCACCACACTGGGGATTCGATTTCAGCCTATGAATTTGGGGCAGACACAAACATTCAGATCAGAGCGTTTTGCAAATCTTACCTAATTCACGCCTACTGTATACTGAGAAAAAATATGAGGTAGAAAAGGAGAGGAGCATAAAAGGTAAAGATGCTACGTGTACCGTCTCCTGGCAACTCATTTGCCTCTTTTTTTTTAATCCTCACCCAAGGACATTTGTCCATTTTTTGTTCAGATAGAGTGGGAAGGAGAGAGAGGAAGAGAGAGAAACATCAGTGTGAAAGGGACACATCGAGTGGCTGCCTCCCGCAGGGCCCAACCAGAGCCAGGGACAAACTGCAACCGAGGTACGTGCCCTTAGCGGGAATCGAACCGGGTCTCTCTGGACCACAGGCCGACGCTCTAACCGCTGAGCCAAACCGGCCAGGGCCTCATTTGCCTCTTAAAAAAGAACATGTCCCTGCAGTTAGCAGTAGGAAGGTCCTCCCTTTATCTGGGTGGCCTTAGCCTCTCTGGACCTTAGTTTTCTCATCTGTCAAGTGGGGATAGTTACAGAATCTGCATCATAGGGGTATTGTGGATTAAATGAGATCTTCTATGTAATGTGCCTAGAACAGTGCCCACCACCCTCTGTGTGTTATATAAGAATTGACCACGGCCCTGGCCACTGTGGCTCAGGTGGTCTGGTACTGTCCCTGCACTGAAAGGTCGCCAATCCCACTCCCAGTCAGGGCACAGGCTCAGGTTTCGGGCTTGATCCCCAGTCGGGAGCATGCAGGAGGCAGCCGATTGATGCTTCACTCTCATATCGATGTTTCTGTCTCTCCCTTACTCTCTAAAAATCAATTAAAAAAAAAAAAAAGAATTGGCCTCGTTGAGCCAGGGTGTCTGGGCTGGACTCTCTGACTGATGGATTTTCAGAAAACCAACTGCAAGACATCTTGGAGAATTCAACAACTCCTCCCACAACTCAGAGTTTCTGTTCTATAAAAGGGGGATTATTCCTCCTGCCTTCTACCACGTTCCCCAAGCTGCACCGCAGGGCATTTACTGACCCGGGGCGTCTGCAGGAGTGCATGTCCACAAACACGGGTGCCATCATCCACGTTCTCCAGTGCTCAGTGGGGACCTGGGAAGCTCGGGTGTGTAGGCTTTTATGTCTCCACTGGGTCATTGGGGCATTTGATGATTTTGGATGGGTTCTGTCTTCCACCCCTGCAGCCTGCTGGGCCCTTCTGGGCGTGTTGCAGGGAGGGAGGGCATCGCCGCTATCTGCCTAGTCAGCTTTTGTAGCAAGCTCTTGATATGATGAAGGTATGTTTGGGTTTAGCGTTTCAGACCTTCGGCAGGTTTCACTGCAGAGGACGGAGGGGCAGAGACGATCGATCAGGCCATCAGCTGGCGACAGTGGCCCTGGCGAGGTCTCGCAGTGTGGACGGCACTGAGCTGTCCCACTGTGGCTTGCAGTGGGACAAGCCAGTGTTCTGGGAGCTGGCTCAAACCTCAGGCCAGACCCTGAGCGCTGAGGGTCTCGAGAACAAGTATTGACCTCAGAATCTTGGTCCTGTTTCCCGGTGGGAGCTCGAGCCTTCGTGACTGAGCTGGTCTTTCTCCAGTACCTGCTTGTCTTTGAACTTCCTCCTGTGGACCTCGCCCGCCGGGTCCCTGTAGGACCATCAAACGCTCTGCCAAGTCGGGCCATCGGTGGTGAGGACTGCTTCCTTCTTACTTCTAAGCTCCAAACCCTGGGAGGTCTTGCCCGTGGAGACGGGTGCGTGGCTTTGTGTTTTATTACTATTTATTGTTCTTGTTATTTTAACATTTATGGTGCACGTCTTAGCTGTGAACTCATTTCTTGAGCGTCACTGCGGTCAAAATCTCTCCAGGGTGCAGGGCCAGGCATTACTTTGATTTGTTTTTGGTTTCTGCCCTACTTACTTTATTAAAAATATCATTCTGCTCGGGTCCCCATTTGTTCTAAGGACTTTCCTAGATGATGGCCTGGGTCCACCCTAAGCCTCTACACGCCATTGTTTGAGCATGAGCCTGGGCATGCTTGAGACCACGTGGGCCAGGGATCAGCAAACATTTTCTGTAAAGAGCCAGATAGTAAATATTGCAGGCTTTACGGAGGTAGGAACTAACGCTATTCCTACTGTGCACGTGAAGAAACTGTAGCTCACAGTAATGTGCCTGAGGTCGTGCTGGTCATGATTGATGGAGATGGGATTCAGGCAAGTCTGTCTAACTCCAGAGTGTGTTAAGCAGTAGGTTGTCCATGCTGCCTTCTGAGACAGGCCACCAGTGTGCCAATTTCCATTGGCACTTGTTTTTAAGGAGCTAAGGGGTCGGCTCAGAAATGTATTATAATCTGCTTCATAAGGTGGTACCAAAACCATAGATGGCCCAGCTTCTTTTATGGAAAAAATATTAAATGAATGGTGAAATTGGGGAATTAGGGAGGTTTTAACACTTTAGAAGCTGAAGTGCTGCTAATTATGAGAATAAGTCAGGTCAAACCTACACTCACAGTCAAGAGTTCCAGGTACAAGTGACAGAAAACCTAATTCAAACTGGTTTAACTAGTAAACAGAATGTATGGGCTCAAGGAAGTGAAAGGCCGGGGTTGGTGCTGCATTCAGGTATAGCTGGATCAAGGCTCAGATGATGCAATCAAGATTCCAGCTGCTGCCCTGCCAGGTGGCTCAGCTAGTTAGAGCATGTCCCATACACCCAAAGGTTACAGGTTCGATACCCGGTCAGGGCTCATGCCTAGGTTGCAGGTTCAACCCCTGGTCTGTTGGGGCGCATATGGGAGGCCAACAATGGATGTGTCTCTTTCACATCAGTGTTTCTCTCTCTCTCTTTAATCAATAAAAACATATCCTCGGGTAAGGAGAAAAAACAAGATTCCAGTTGCTTTCTGCCTCTTGACTCGATTTTGTTCTCCATGGTTTTGGCTTCATCTTCGGATTGAACAAGGAGCTGGATGGTGGGGTAGCTCCATCCCCAGATAGTCTCAGGCACACAGTAGGTGCTCAGTAAATAATGAATGGACTGCTTGAGATGGGCGTAAGTGCGTGATACTTTTGTCTAGGTGTTAGGTTGATACCCATGTTAAGACGTATGTGCCTTTGTCTGTGTCAAGCACAGAGGTTAAGCGTGGAAGCAAATCGCTTTGGTTGTGACCCCTGACTATACCACTCACTCACTGTGTGGCTTTGGGAAAGGGTCTCAACCTCTGTTCTGCATCTGCATAATGGGAGCTTAGAATAGCACCCACTTCATAGAGTTGCCAGAAAGTTCAAAAGACGTCATAGTAATAGTTTCCATCTACTGATGGCTCACCAAGCGTCAAGCAGGATCCTAAAGGGTTTGCATGTGTTAACTTACTGAACCCTCACCACCACCCGATGAAGTCGGCAGGTACTACCATAGTGTGCCTGTGACACCTGAGGAAAGCGTGACACAGAGAAGCCTAGTGGCTTGTGCAAGGTGAGTGCTGGAGTCGGGGTGTAGCCGGAAGTCTGGTTCCAGAGCCCGTGTTTTGCCCACTCTGCATGCAACGTGCTCAACACAGCACCTGGCACAGCCTAGGCTCCGGAGCTGAAATAGCTCCCCGTGCGTCCTTGCTCAAAGGCACGGTGGGGCATGGTGATGCTGGGTGCAGAGGAAAAGGGAAGCCCAGTCTCCGCCACGGGCTGCCTTCACCCTGAGCCGCCAACTGGAGCCCTTCTTCCCAAGGGCAGGGAGCCCTCGGAGCCAGACTGGGGTTGCCAGTCCAACCCCGTCGATCCCTGTAAGACCACTCGCTCTAAGGAACCTCACACAGGTCAGCCCCACGGGCCTGGGAGCAGGGCGCCTGAGACTCCAGGGGAGGAGGTAGCAGTCCCACTTACTGAAGATGCAGAGCTTACGGAGTTTCCCCCGGGGGTGAAAGAAGCCATTCTGGGTCTAAATGCATGGACAGTGGGGCGTCATCGCTATTTCCATTCTGTTTCAGTTTTGCACAGCTCATAGGATTCAGTTTTCAAATATCATTCCCCTCCAGGAGACTCAACGTTGGAAGTCCTGGAACTCTATTTTTAAAAATATATATTTAACAACGTTATTTCTAATATTAAAACTTAGAAAAAGTAAAAGAGAGTTGAGTAATCATAAGAGCCAATGTTTTCCCAGTACTTAGGAATGTGCCACTGTTTGATGCTTTTCATATATTAATTCCATCTTTATGACAACCCTCTGAGGCAGGTTTACTGTTAATCCCAGGTTACACATGGGGAAACTGAGGTCATGGGGCTCAGTAACTCCCCAAGGTAGCCCAGCTGGTAGGAGGGGCCCAGAAGCTGTGTCCATAACCACCACAATATGTTAACCCCGTTGTGAGACCATCATAGGATTTGTAGAAATCTCGGGGAATAGTTGTTTTCACGTTCTATTCAAAGGGCAGCATCAACGTAGAAAATTCAGTAGGAGCTCATCTACCTTAAAATTTAATGTATGAAGGAACCAGTGAGGTTAGGGGCAGGGAAATGTTTCCAGACATTGGTCCAGAGTGGGGCTTCTCCTCCTCGGCAACACTGCCCTTGAGTCCTTGTTGTCGTGTCTGTCCTGTTCATCGTGGGGTGTTCAGCAGCATCCCTGGTGTCTGTCCACTGGGTGCTGGTAGCATCCAGCGCACCCCACCCCTCCCTGGGGTCTAACAACCAAAAACGTCTCCAGACATTGCCAGGTGTCCCCTGGGGGATAACATCTTTCTGGTTGAGAACCACTGGTGTAGCTGCTAAGATCATGGGTGACATTTTTTCCTTCCTTCTTTCCTATGATTTCCAAATTCCCTTTACTAGGCATGGATGTTGTGTGTGTGTGTGTGGGGGGGGAACAGAACCTCATTAGGAACGGTTATGCCGCTCTCTCATTCAGAACCTCCCCATGAATTCTCAGTATTCTTAGCTGTGCCGAGGCCTACAAGGCCCTGTGCAGTCTGACCCTCCGCTCCTTCTATCCCTTTTGCCCTCACCGTCACATTCCAACCGCTCTATTCTTTCTGTTCTTTAGACACACCTGGCTCATTTCCACCTCAGGGCCTTTGCACATGCTGTTCTGCCATGTTGTTCTTCTCTATCTCCTTGTCATATCGCTTGTTAATCCACTTCAAGGGTCTGCTCAAATGTCACTTCCTCCAAGAGACCTTCCCTGGTCACCTTGTCTAGAATATTTATGTGTCTCCCAGATTATTCTGTCTCCCCCACTGGAATGTCAACTCCAGGAGGGCCGGGGTTTGTTTTGTTTATTGTTCCATCCCCCAAACATGGAACAATGCTTGGCACATGGGAAAATGTCAGTAAATATTTGTGGAAGGAGGGAAGGAAAGAAGGAGAGAGGGAGGGAGGAAGGAGAACGGTGAAGAAAAATATAATCAGGAAATGCTGGAGTTACAGTAAAGGAGCAGTCCTGAAGCCCACACAGCTGCGTTTCTCTCTGAATCCCACCTCATTTCGACTTGTGGTTTATGGACAAAAGACTTGCA
This sequence comes from Molossus molossus, assembly GCF_014108415.1. NCBI lineage: Eukaryota > Metazoa > Chordata > Mammalia > Chiroptera > Molossidae > Molossus > Molossus molossus. Next base: position 10,896,986 of record NW_023425399.1, on the reverse strand, counting down.
TAGCAAACAGGCTCTGGGCAGCTAGCTCCCTTGGAGGGAGCACATTAATGGGATTTTGTGCTACCCTCTCCCAGCCCCCAAAATACCACGCTGGTGCGTGACCTGTGTTAAAACAGCAATAACATCAACAGATGCGCCTTCCTCTGAGCCGGTGAGCGACTGAAGAAAGCCTTATTTCCTGGTGTCATTCCCCAAACACCCAGAGCCGCCGCCTCCTCCTCATGATCTCATTCTGAACGTGGGACCGTTGTGAGGTCACATGAGCCCTGAGCCCGCCCTGCAGGGCAGTGGGCTCTGATGGTGGTCAGTTGTTGCCAGGCGCGCACGAGGCCAGGGGAGGCTGGACTGGTGGCCTGCGAACCGGGCATTTCCGGCGGAGGGCTTGCTCTCGGTTCTCCGGTTGGGTGGTTTGCTTTGATTTGGGGGTGAGGAGGAGGAGTGACAGTAACTCTGGTTATTCTAGAGGTCCGACTGGATTGTCAGCATGTCCTGTGGGCATTTTCTCAGCCTGGGTTGATGTCCAGGTATTTGCTGGGTGAGCAAAGGGAACTGGGTTTTTCCTTTTCCTTCTTTTGTCTTTGTTAATCCTAACCCGAGGATATTTTTTCCATTGAGTTTTAGAGAGAGTGGAAGAGAGGAAAGGGAGGGGGAGAGAGAGAGAAACATGATGTGAGAGAGACACATTGATTGGTTGCCTCCCACATGCGAGACCTGGGCTGGGGATCGAACCTGCAACCCAGGTGCTCACCCTTGACCAGGAATCGAACCCACAACCCTTCCGTTCTCAGGCTGATGCTCCAGCCACTGAGCCAAACCAGCCAGGGCTCCTTTTCTACTTTTCATTATTCTGTTGTACTGTTCGTTTTCTTCAACATCTGTTCACGCAGTCATCACGCATTTAATGAGCACCTACTCTGTGCCAGCCCGGCCTCAGCCTGGCATTCAGATCTAAAGCGGCTTAAGAACCACACTCAACAAACTACTTCGCCAGAAACATTTACATTTTGGGGGCAGTTCAAGTTTCTGGTGACTATTTTTTCCTTTACTGGTTTTCTTTTTAATTACAACAATAATTAACGTGCTCATCCTAAGACATTAAGGTGACACTGAAGTGTATAGAGTAAAAAGTGGACAGTCCCAGGCTTCCCCTTCAGGAGGACCTCCTTACTTGTTGGATGTGGGCTCTTGCAGATGGATTTAATATATACACAAGCCATCCTACAAATTCAGATCATTTTCTTTTTATAAAAATAGGATCGGACTTTGTACCCATAACTTACTCTTTTCCGTTTCTTTGTTGTAGACATTTTCCCATGTCAGCCCATCTCGATCTAGTCTGCCTCATTGCTGATAGCGGTTCGTTGTGTGAATACAGCATCATCTTTATTTTTCCTAAGTTGGTCAGCTAGTACAAGGCTCAGCAAAGTTTTCCTATAAAGGGCCAGAGAGTAGATGTTTATGGCTTTGCAGGCCATACCGTCTTCATTGCAGCTACTCAACTCCATCATCATAGCATGAAGGCTGCTTTAGAAATATGTAAACCAAAGTGCATGGCTGTGTTTCTATAAAACTTTATTTACACCTCGGGTAGTGGGCCAGATCTGACCTTTAAGCCATAGTTTGCCAACTCCTGACCTTTCTAGCCTTCGACATTTTTTCCCATACTAATTTGTTCCTAAACAGATTATTTTAGGTTTGGTTTTCATTGATTTTTGGTTTGGTTTAGAGTTTTTTTGGGGGGAGGGGTCACTGATTGTTTTTCTAAAATAATATATCGTACATGCTTAGCATCTTCTTTTTTCCCTCAATGATATTCATGGACTGGCCTTCAAGACAACTGGTATAACTCTTAGTTGTTGTTTTCAATGTCTGCATACAATTCCGTTGTGTGGATACACTATCTGTATTGATTATGGTAATGCTAGCTGCTGTAACAAAGCCTGTAGTCTCAGAGCTTAACATAATCACAACTGATTTTTCACCACGTAAAGACCTGTAACAGTGTTCCTGGAAGACTGGTGCCCTGCATGTGGTCCACCAGGGACCCAGGCTCCTTTTACTGTGTAACTCTAGTGCTCCAGAGGCAAGTCCAGGCAGCAGGGAGATGCTTCTGGTTGTGACAACCAAAAATGTCCAGACATTGCCCAGTGTCCCCCAGGGTCAGAACTGCACCATCACTGTTTTAGCCGATCATAGTGATCTGTCCCCCTGTGGGACGTCATTGCATCCCCTTACCCCTCAGTGTCCTCTCCATCCTCCTGCGTAACTCTGCTGCTTGTACCCCCAACACACACATGCATGCACGCACACCGCCCTGCACGGTTGCCACTTGGGCGTATAAAGTGTCAGAGAATTACGGTTCTCTCTTACCCCTCCCTGCCCCGCTGTCCACTCACTGACCCTGAGCCCGACCGCCATCCAGGGCATCTCTTCTGTCTGCAGGTCTCCACGTTCCCCATCCCGTTGAGCTCAGCAGGAACTCCGGGGGCAGAGGGACGGCAGGGCATTGCTGGGAACTGCAAGCCCTGTGTGGAAAGAGTTGCAAGGAAACAACTTTAGAAGGGGCCCCCCAGCCTTACCCACCAGATTCAGGCCAGGTCAGAGCCTGAGCTCAGGAGAGGGGCTGCAGCGCACCCGAGCTTTGTTTTCTATCCGTCTCATTCTGGGGAATAATCCAGTACTGTCGACTTCGGCCACTGAGCACTTACGATCACTTGTCAAATATCTGCTCATTTCCTCCCACAGCAACCCTGAGGGTGGATACTATTACTGTCCCGTTTTACAGCCGAGCAGATGGAGGCCCAGAGAGACACTTTGCCTTAGGGGCCTGCCTGGTACGAGGAGTAGCTGGGATGATCTCAGGACTCTCTGCTTCCGGGAAGTAATAGTACAGGCAGCCAAGATGTGCTGATGTGTCTACTGAATGGCAGGTACTATCTGGACTGCTTTATGCACGTTAAGTTATTTACTCCTCCCCCAGCCACCCTCTGAACTAGGTGTCTTTGTGCTTCCCACTGACAGGTGTGGTAACTAAGGCACAGAGAGGTTAGCTGACTTGCCCGAGGTCACATGGCTGGGCTCCATTAGTCCAGCTCCTAAGCCCTACGCTCTAGAGCAGGGATGGGCAAACTATTGCTCAAGACCCAAGCCGGCACACTGCTTGTTTTTGCAAATAAAGTTTTATTGAGACATGGCAATGCCTGTTCATTTACAGGGAGCCACTTTAGAACTCCACTGGCAGAGTTGAGTGGTGTGACCCACAAAGCCTAAAGTAATTACAGAAAGATTGTATGGCCCTTTACAGAAAAGGTTTGCCAACCCTGCTCTGGGGCCTCCCTGATCACCATTCTGCCATCTGAGCCATGGGATCCCCACAGCCTGTTGGATGTGGGGTGTATTTTGGAGGTTTAAACAAGGGAGCATTTCGGCAGCTACTGGAAAGAAAGCCAACATCATAGGAGGTGTTACGAAGGTGTCCCCTGAAAGCTGACTTCTCATCTACATCATGTTTTTTGGCGGTTTAGCGTAAGACTGATCCAGTGTCCTGTGTGCAGGTCCCTTCCTCGGCCCTGGGGGAAGGGAGGGATTCAAGAAATCTAAGACAAGCAAACAGATCATCACACAAGCTACTTTAGATCATCGTACGTGCTGTGGAGGAAATGGAACAGGGTGACTTCATGGACCTGGAGGGTCTCTGTATACTCACTGGGGCTATTTTAAATGCTGGAGTTCAGGCCTCACTCCCAGAAATGTCTGATGCAATTGATCTGAAGTGAGGACTGGGAATTGGTTTAAAAAACAACAATTATAAATCAAAACCCAAAACAAACAAATGAAAAACATCCCAGGATGGCTAAATGTATAGAGAGGACCTGAAGGTGGGTCCCTGAAGAGGTAGCCTTTGGCTAAGCCATCTGGACAAGTAGAAAGAGTGCCTGAGGCAGGGGGAACAGCATGTGCAAAGGCCCAGTGGCAAGAGGGAATTTGATGCTGGGACTTCAGCGTGACCAGAACTTGGGCTGCTAGGACAGAGTGAGGAGAGATGAGGCCAAAGGGCTGCCGGGGCCTGGGCCTGAGCATCCTTCAGCCAGTGTTTAAGCTACAGGTCTTCACGCATCCGGGGGCCATGGAATGAATTTGGGAGGCCGCTGCCTGCGCTGGGGAAAAATAAAAAAGGAATAGACTAGAAAGTGCTCATGTGTGTCGCATGTGAGTTCAGTGTGGTTTCTTGCAGGTTTTATTTCAAGTTTTATAAAGGTGTACACTGTGCCGCATTGTAAAATGTGTTTCTTACTGTGAGTCTCAAAGATTTTGAAAGCCACTGTTTTAACCCCTGTGAAAGTTTGGAATGGAGCCCGAGAGCAGCGGGGAGTCATTAAAGAGGTTTTAATGGGGGCGTGACAAGGTCAGATTTATGTTTTTAAATCTCACTCCGGGAGTGTGGAGGCTGGCAGCGCCCCCGGAGCTGCTGGAGTGGGTCACTGGGGAGCGAGGAGGAGACCCGAGTGGTGCCCAGTGCACAGAGGCCTCAGGTAGCTGCTGAAGGGGTGCAGGTACCCACAGGAAGTGCAGGGGCTGGAGGGTTGAAGGTTGAATGTCAGGCTCTGCCTCCCACCCCTCCCTGGGGGACCAGACTTGTCGCCTGTGCTGTGGCCGGGGTACCGCAGGCATAATGGACGTTGGGCTCTTCTTGGAACATGTTCTCTTTACCAGACACTCTGCCAAGCACTTGCAAGTATTAACTCATTTACTGCCTCACGACCCCATTGGCACTGTTATTATTCCCGTTTTACAGATGAGGAAACTGAGGTTCAGAGAGGATAAGGTCACAGCTGCCGTCCAGTTGCATCGCGGGGACGCCAGCCAGGCAGAGCGGCTCCCGAGCCGCGCCTCCAGCCTCCGCCGTGGTTACATGGGAGCTGTTTCGCCCAAGCTTGAATTTATGGGGCAATAATAGCCAAGGGTTGTCATGAGGACTCAGTGAGTAATACATTCAGTGAGTAATAATCCACTTAGAGCAGTGAGTGACCGGAGCTTAGTAAATGTTGGCTAAATGACAGTTCTTGGTGCTACTACAGTTCCCCGACTTGACGTAGCAAGTGCATCGCAGAGATGGCGTTTGAGCCCGTGGAGCGGTGAACAGAACTGGAGGTGCCTGGGTTTGAACCTCCTCTGCCACCGCGTGCCCCCCGGACCGCTAACCCGCCCTCTGAGGATCAGCTCTCTTTGTTAGGTGCTGTATGTCAAGTACTTGGCACTGAGCCTGGCCTCAGTTGTGAACCCTTTCTAAGTGTGAGTTGTTGGTCTGGTTCAAGGTCAAACAGTAATACGAGCCCCAGGGCTGGGGTTTGGGCTCATAGCCAGCTCACTCCGAAGCAACTGGAGCCCTATTTAAAAGGGGCCAAGACACCAAGTTTGGTTTCTCTTCTGGCCCCACAAATCCTTAATCCCTTCTCCCCACCCAGCAGTGGGCCCGAATTAGAGCTTTGGGCCCAAAGGGGCCCCAGAGCCCAGCCTGCCCGCAGCCTCGGGAGGGGGTAGCCTCAAGGGTGATGCAGAGGTGCAGCTCCCAGGGCCACTCCCGTGCCCAGCCCCGGGCCGGGTGGCTCCTGGGTCTGACCTCGTGTACCTGCTTCTCGTCTTGTCTCGGAGAACTGTTTTCCTTGGCAAGGGATGGAGACAGGTGACCCCACCTGGTTGGTTCAGGCCCAGGCTTGTTCAGCCTCCCAGACACTTGTTCTTGGCCTCTTGAGTTCTCCAGGTTGGCACAGCCTTGCCCTCCTTGGCTCCCGTATGCCATGCTGTTCCCTGCAAGTACCAGTGGCTCTTTCTAACGTGTTTGTCCAGTCAAGGTTGACAGACTTCCCAAGCCACCGTCTGTTGACTTACGTGGGAGACCCTGGCTGCTTCTCGTGGTCGTTTCTCTCCAGCCTCATCTTCTCTCTCAGGGTGTGGAGTCACTAAGGGAGCAGGGAATCAGCCATGGTCACAGGACTGACTGTATCCAGACAGAAAGCGGGTGTCTGTGTGGACCAGGACCGGCAAGTGGAAAAACTATGGCATCTGGGGAACACTTGGAGAACTTGAAGATGCAATGTACAAGCAAACTGTTCTTCACAGCCAGGATACGAACAAAGCAAGCTTATAGTCTCTTAAATTTCATTCACTCATTCACTCACTCACTTACTCACTCATTCATTCTACAAATATTTATGCAGCACATACTCTGTGCCAGGCACTGTTGTAAGCTCTAGGGATAGAGTGGGAACAGTTGTTTTTTAAATTCAACCGTTCCCTTTTTTATTTATTTGTTTTTTTATTTTTATTGAATTTATTGGGATGACACTGGTTAATAAAAGTATACGTTATACTTTTATATTCTATAATACGTCATCTGTACACTGTATTGTGTGTTCACCACCCACAGTCAAGTCTCCTTCCATCACCATTTATTCCTCCTTTAGCTCTTCTACTCCCCCCATCCCCCCTCTGGTAATTACAATACTGTTGTCTGTGTCTATGAGGTTTGGGGTTTTTTGTGTTTTTTTTTAATCCTCACCAGAGGAGGGTTTTTTTTATTAACCTGTTTCACCTTTTTTACCCAGCCCCCCAACCCTCCTCCCCTCTGACAGCAGTCAGTCTGTTCTGTGTGCTTATGAGTCTATTTTGTTTGTTCATTAGATTCCACATATAAGTGAAATTATACAGTACTTGTCCTTCTCTGACTCGCTGATTTCACTTAGTATAATAATCTCCAGGTCCCTCCATGCTGTCACACATGGTAAAATTTTCCTTCTTTTTCACAGCTGAGTAGTATTCCATTGTGTAGATGTACCACAGCTTTTTTTATCCACTCTTCTGATGGGCACTTTGTCTGCTTCCAGATCTTGGCTATTAAGTGGGAACAGTTCGTTAGGATCTCTCTCCTGTGGAGCGTATTAAGGTCTCAAGCAGCACTGTCCAATAGAAGCGTAATGGGAGTTAGAAATGCGAGCCACATACATGATTTTAAATTTTCTAGTAAGCACATTAAAAAAATATAAAAAGAGCCTGGCAGTGTGGCTCAGTGGATTGGAGCATCATCCCATACACTAAAACAGTTGTGGGTTCTGTTCCTGGTCAAGGTACATACCTGTGTTGTGGGTTTGATTCCTGACTGGGGTACATAGAGAGGCAACTAATCAATGTTTCTCTCTCACATCAGTGTTTCGCTCTCTCTCTCAAGTCAATAACATAACTTCAGGAGAGGGTATGTGTGTGTGTGTATATTCATATATATTCATATATGTATATATGAAATTAGTGTTAATAATTTATTTTACCTAAATTGTCAAAAATATTATCGTTTCAACATATAATCAACGTTTCTATGATCACTAATGCACAATTTTACATTATTATTTTTTTGTACTAAGTCTTTGGGACCCAGCGTGTGTTGAGATGCATCTCAGTGTGGACTAGCCATGTTTCAAGTGTTCAAAAGCCACACATGGCTCGTGGCTACTGGACAGAACCTAACGGGAGAAGTGAGCATCCCACAGCTAAATACTCAGCCAGTATTCGCTGCAGTGGTAATTAGCGCCATGAATGCAGCGCTCAGGGCGCAGTGCAAAGTGATACGGTAAGGGAGGGTGGTGGTGGCAGCAGAGGTCAGGGAAAGCTTCCTGGAAGCAGTAACATTGGGACATTTATGCAGAAACCTAAAGGTTAGGGAGGCAGGATGAGCATCCAGGGCAAAGGGAACAGCTGTGCATAGACCCCAAAGTGACCAGGAACAAACATTCCCCAGAAACAGGTTTCTCAACCTTGGCACTTAGGACATGTTGGACCAGATGCTTCCCTGTCGTGGGGACCGTTCTGTGCATTACAGGACATTTCACGGCATCCCTGACCCCTACCCACGACATCCCAGTAGCACTCTCCCCCAGTGACAACTAAGAATGTCTCCAGATATTGCCAAGTGACCCCTGGAGGACAAAATCACCTCGCACTGAGAATCTCTGCTCTGAAGGATGTTCTAGTGCAGACACCTGTGTAGCTCTGTGTCCTTGCCCAGGTCTTTCCTCTTTCTGCCCCTCAGTTTCCTCTTCTGTAAAAGGGGGAGACGGTGCTGTTTATCTTGTGGGTTATTTTGAGGATCGAATGAGCCAGTGTGTGTAAAGCATCTAACACCACGCTGAGCGCAGTGAGCCCTTTCTCGACCTGAAGCTTTGCCCGGAGTTCCCTCCGTCCTGTCTCCCTTCAGCTAACACGAGCTGCTGGCTGGACTTCACCAGCGAGAGCGGATTCCGTGATGCACAGTGAGATCTACCAGGATGTTGATTCTGGGAGTCAGCGGCGCCATCTGTCTCGCCCCCCACTGGATTCTCAGGAATTAGATCGGAGCCTGGCACATGGCGGGCAGGCGCACGGTAGTGTTTACAGAATGAATACGTGACTTAAATCCTTGTGCGTATCGGAGATGACAGATCCCAGGGTTCCTCAGGGCCGCTGTCAGCTGAAGCGTCATCAGGTGAGCCGGCCTCACGCGGAGCCCCGTGATGTTGTAGTTCTCCCCTTGGCCTGTTGCAGCCCCGCGATGCCCCCTGTGGGGGGTTGTTTCATCCCCCCCCCCACCCCCTCCCAGGTTCTGGCTGGATTTCAAACCTGGCCACGGGCAGATCTCAGCAGAGGGGGCGTGCTTCAGGCTGTGCGTTTAGCCTTCACTTAGGATGTGGAAGCCCCTCCCCCTTTTGTGTACAAACACCATGATGGTACAGTTTGTTATTAAATGTAGGGGAGAGGGAAGTGCGGAGGGTCACGCATGTTCCCTGTAACATAACCTACCGTAGGAAGGGTGCCGGACCATCCAAGTCAGGATGCTGTGCCCATCACTAAGCCCAGTTTATAAAATGCATCTCCCGTTCTCCCATCAGATCCCCATCTGAGGCACGTCTCATTCTAGCAAGGAGGAGAGGACCTGCACGTTGAATGCGTTGCTTTTGATTCTATCCCAATGATAACTTAGTCATGTGACCACAGCTACCTGCAAGGGAAGCTGGGAGAGTCATTCGGGGTGGCTGCATGCCCTGCTAAGGAGCAGAAGTCCTTTATGCTAGAAGAAGGGGCGAAGAGAAAGCGCACCGGGGACTACCTGGCAAACTGCCATGGTGAACCTCGAACTGCACGGGCCAGCGGGACTAGGGGGACTTTATATTGCTCTGTTCAGCTCTTCACATTCATTTTTCTCTTGTAACAAAGAGTTAAACGTGGAAAGTGCTATTGATAAATGGCGCATGCATGATTTTGTGTATGAGGCTATGAGGCATTCATTCAGCTGCTACATATTGGCTGGTGTTTAGTGCCAGTTACAGTTACCACCCTAGATGCCACGGATGCGAAGCACCACCCCCACCCCAGATAGGGAACAAATAAATACGCAGCGTGTATTAATAGTGGTCCGACGTGTAAAGACAAATACAGCAGGGCCAGGGGACGGAAAGCAGGGGTGAGGGGGATTGAGAGATGGGGCAATGGCTTTGATAATGTGATTGGGGAAAGCATTTCTGCGGAAGTGACATTTGAGAAAACACCTAAATGGAGTGAGAGAACGAGTCAGAAGAAGATCTGGGAGGAGGAATTGCAGCGGAAGGAGCAAGTGCAAAGCCATGAGACGGTTTGAGTAACAGCAGAAGGGCAGGGTCCCACGGGAGAGGCCGTAAGGAGATGAGATCGGAGGGCTGCGCAGGGCCCGTGTCGCGTGGGGCCTCGGGTTAGGTGTTATGGTAAGCCATTTAGAAGTCAGTATGGCCAAAACGGGTTTTTCTTAATTATTTGCGATTATTTTCAAAATGTGGGGAAATATTCCACTGACACAATGTAATGCTGGGGAACGAGGTTTCTGCCTATCCTTAGCTGCAGGACCTGAGGACATTGATTTAACGTGTTGGCCTGTCACGTATAAGGGTGCAGAAGAGAGGTGACTCTGATCCTGTTCGAGTAGTAAGTCATTTCATCCTCACAACAGCCCTAGGAGGCGCCTACCATTTTTATCCCCATTGGAGAGATGAGAAAATTGAGGCAGAGAAGTCCAGCCAGATCCCATACCACCAGAGAGTGGCAGAGCTGGGATCCGACCCAGACACCTTGGCACCTGAGGGAGCTGCGGAGTCACCCCACTATTCCAGGTTTCTGCTGGCTCCGCCTACCTCACAGGCTGCTTGGGAAGTCAGTGAAGAAAGGTTTGTGACAGCAATTTGCAAGAATATGTTGTGGTAATCTTGCAATATTCTCCTCTCTCCCTCCTTTAAGTGTTTTTCTTTTTTAATTTATAAACCCCTAATGAAATCCTTGACTCATCCCATGAGTGATGAAACCATTAGATCAGAAGTTTATGGGGTACTTCAGAATGGAGGAAGGAGCATGTAGTCACCCGGACCTGTTGACCCCATTAGGATCAGTAGAAGGGGGCACCTAGACACGGTGCCCCTCCTGATGCCATGCAGTGGGAAGAACTTGGAAGCATACTGCTCCTCACCCTTCAGTTAACCTGAACCTAATTTAATTTTTTGTTGTTAATCCTCACCCGAGGATATTTTCCCACTGATTCTCTTTATAGAGTGGAAAGGAGGGAGGGAGGGAGAGAGAGAGAAACATAAATGTGAGAGAGAAACACATTGATTGGTTGCCTCCTGCACAACCAGGGCCAGGGATTGAACCTGCAACCCAGGTACGTGCCCTTGACAGTCTGCAGGCCAACGCTCTAACCGCTGAGCCAAACCAGCTGGGGCAATTTTAAAGTAAATATATGGGAAATATAGTAAATACATTACCACCACCATGAGGAAGCAAACAGAAAAATCCAGAATATGTGATATTCTGCAAGACAATTAACTTAGTTTCTTCAACATGTCAACAGTCTGTCTAAAATGGGGGGAGGGGGGCTATTCTAGATTAAATAAATGTCAATAAGCAAATGTAACATTGGACTCTGTTTAAATGCCATATCTTACAAACCAACCTTACAGGGTCATGTGGAGACGGTTGGTGGCACTGAGTAGGGACCATGTTGAAGATGGCACAGGAATCGATGTGAATTTTGCTAGGTGTGATCATAGAAAGTGTCCGTATTTTCTTTTTTTTTTATCCTCACCCGAGGACAGTTTTGCCTTTCAGATAGAGTGAGAAGGAGAGAGGGAGGAAGAGAAAGAGAGAGAGAAACATTGATGTGAGAGAAACACACCAACTGGTTGCCACCCACACAACCCCAACTAGAGCTGCAACCGAGGTACGTGCCCTTAGCCGGAACCGAACCCGGGACTCTGGCCCGCGGGCCAACGCCCTCACTGCTGAGCCAAACTGGCCAAGGCAGTGTCCATATTTTCTAATGCAATGTGGCAGAGAGAAGAGACTTCAAGTTCGAATTGGTTTTAAAAACCTCACTGGGGAGAAAAGCAAACAAATCACAAAGCTTTGAAGAGACTCGGGAGGTAAAATCTGGAACATGGTTGACTCTGAGTGGGAGGTGTTCGGTGATTCATTTTACTATTCCGTCTGTTTTTGTATATGCTTGAGATTTTTCATTTAAAAAAAGCAAACAAAAAAACAAACAAAAAACAAATATCTAGCCTTCCAAGAAGCATCTTACCAAAGAAAAAAAGGAGGGGGAAAAAACTTCACTGTAGGAAATGGCATAAAATTGAGGCAACCTCAAAACAAGAAGAAAAACATTTAAAAACTCGTGAATCACTGCACGGGCCTTTCAATTTCAGGGTAACAATGTAATTAGAGGAGATCGGGCATTAGGGAAGATTAATTTGAAGACATCTGCTGCTGTCCGTGGCAGATGGCAGGAGCGGAGACCATTCAGAGTCAGACATCCTGGCTTTGAGTCCATCTCCGATACTCATAGTTGGTTTCAGGCAAGTGACTCACATTTTGGGGCCCTGCTTTGCTCATCTGTAAAATGGGCTGAGTTCTGCCGCCCTCACAGGGGCTCTTGGGAAGGTTGGTGAGCTCGGCCGCGAAGAGCATGTACGACCTGGACCGCGATGGTCCTTGCTTCTGGCAGTACAAACAGGGACCGGAGTAGAGTGAAGATATGCTGATCTTTCGTTTTTAGTGTTCAGTTTCTCTTACCGTTCCTCCAGTACTTTTCTCTCATCCATTCCCCTTCTCTCACATTTCAGGGCCCTGCTCCGTAGTCTCAGAATGAGTCTCTCCGCGGTTTAAGATGGTTGGAAATGGGTCCAGGGCACTGCGGTCGGCTGTGGTTGGGCGAGCAAGAAGGAGGGGAACAGTGACGGGCAGCGATGCTTGTGTGGTATGGACGGCGGGCAGCGACTGTGAGGTCAAAGCAGAATGCCTTTGTAACCGGAGAGAACGCAGCCTCCGGCCTGCTGCTTATGGCCTGGCTCTTGGGGGGACGGTCCTGGGGCTCCCCATGGCCTCCAGCATTTGATATTCTCCAGCCGTCACAGGCAGGGGCAGGCCATCCCTTACAGTAAGTCACGGTGCTCCGTTCTGTGCCTTGTTTGGATGGTTGTGGGTTGGGTGGTTTTTCTTTTCTCTCTTTTTTTTTTTTTCCTTTTTCTTCTTCTTTTTTTCTTTTTATGGCTCTGCATGAGAAATGTTCTATAAAGTTCTGCATCTCGCTCCAGGGCCCTGTTGAACCCAACCTGAAATCAGCACAATGTGTGTGGTCCTGTCCTGGTTGGTCACCGCACATTGGGTACTTTTTTGAAGGTCGCCTTTGTGGGCCTACGGAATATTGGGAAAACGCGTTGTAAAATGCAAGCATGTGAACTTGAGTCACATTTAAAAAAAAAAAAAAAGCCAATTTCAAGAGGTCATATGCTGTATGATTCCATTTATATAATGTTCTTCAAATGACGTCCTAGAGCTAGAGAACAGATTAGTGATTGCTAGGAGTTAGGGGGCTGGGGGGACCAGGTTGGGTGTACCTGTGAAGGGACAGCACAAGGGAGAGCTTGGTGGTGATGGAGTAGTTCTGGTCTTGATGGCAGTGGTGGTTACACAGATCTACACGTGTGATAAAATGACACCGAGCTATACACGGACACGCATTGCACCAACGTCCGTTTCCTGGTTTTGATATTGTACTCCAGTCACGTGAGGTGTAATCACTGGGGGGAAACTGAGTGAAGGGTACCTAGGACCTCTCTGGACTGTTTTTTACAACTTCTTGTGAATCTATAATGAAATCAAAATAAAAAGTTAAAAAAAAAAAAAAAAACAGATCCCATAGACAGCGAAACTGGATTAGCCAAAACAAAGGACCCTTGTTTCAGATGCTATCAGGAATGGGGAAACATAGTAAAAGTCGCCCATCAACCATTTTTGCTTGGCACCCAAGCTCACTGGATGAAAATTGATCAAACCTGCTCGGGAGCGTCGTCTGAGGCTGAGATTCTAGACCCGGGCTGTTCTCCTTCCCGACAGGGCTCCCTACGACATAAGGCTGGGCGACGGTGCTAAGGAGCACACTGCTGTGGAGGCCTGTGAAAATAATAGGCGTTGGAGCACCGGCCTGCGGACCAAGTAGTCGAGGGTTCGATTCCGGTCAAGGACACGTACCTTGGTTGCGGTTTGATCCCCAGCCCTGGTTGGGGTCGTGCGGGAGGCAACCAGTCGATGTGTCTCTCTCACATCTCCCTCCCTCCCTCCCTCCCTCCCTCCCTCCCTCCCTCCCTATCTGAAAAATCAATGAAAAAATATTCTCGGGTAGGGATTAAAAAAATAATAATAATAATAATAATAATAATAATTGCTCTGTCTTCCTAAGAGCGTTTTGGGGGTAAGCTTTCAGATCAGGGAATAGAAGCAATGCAAGGGCATTGTTCCCTGTGTATCCCAGCCCTGCTCCCACGACTTCTATTAAGCGACACCTTCCCCATGGTAAGGGAGATGGGGTGGGGGGATGGATATGTGGACAGGTGGAGAGGCTTGTGACCGCACCATTGTAGCCTGAGGGGTCCTCCCCGTGGGCATTGAAGTCATCCACGGTCACAGCAGCCCCTGATGTTCACTGGTAATTAGTTTATTCCTACTCTGACTTTCACACTAAGCTCCAGAGATGTGATGAGCATGTTACCAGAAAGGGGGACACGGCCTTCTGAGACTGTGCTACTCAGAGGTAGGCTGTGTCCTGCATTGCCAGCAGCTCCCTACAGACACCTTCTAAGGTTCCGTGGGAGAGAGCGCCTCTTCTCCAGTTCATCCTAGGCCTCTCATTGGCCGCCATTGACTCATGACCACCACCCCTGAGCCAATCACTGTAGACCAAGAGATGGAAGATGCTAATTGCCATGCTGGGGGTCAGCCCCACCCAAGGCACATGGACTGAGAGTCAGGGGGAGGCAATTTCCCCACAGAACGAAAGGATGCTATTGCCACCAGACCCACCAGGCTGAAACCCGGGAACCCCGGCTCCTGCCGCGCTCCTCCTGAAGCAACGACTTTCTCCTCCACGCTGTCGCTCCAGACATTTCTGCTTTCTTTGCTCGAAGCAGGACCACCAAGATCGTTTTGCAATATATACGTGTATCAAGTCATCTCTTTGTACACCTTAAACTTACACAATATGTCAATTGTATTTCCAGTAAAGCTGGAAAACATAAACCTATGGGGGGAGGGGAGCTAGGCTGCCAAGGACGTGACAGCCAGGCAGAGCTTAGTAGCATAATAACCACAATTAACAAGCACCTTGTGTCCTCTGGACAGGAGCCTTTGGACCACTTGTCCCTTCTGGGATGGCCTGAGGACAGTAGCATCCAACATCCAGTACTTCTGACGAGTCCTGCATACAGTGTAAACGCTGGGAAGAAGAGTAAGCCGGGGCCCTGGCTGGTTTGGCTCAGCGGTTAGAGCGTCCGCCTGCGGTCCGGAGAGACCCGGGTTCGGTTCCCGCTAAGGGCATGTACCTCGGTTGCAGTTTGTCCCCGGCCCTGGTTGGTCGTGCGGGTGGCAGCCACTCGATGTGTCCCTTTCACATCGATGTTTCCCTCTCTCTCTCTTCCTCTCTCTCCTTCCCACTCTGTCTGTTCAAAAAAAAAATGGAAAAATGTCCTCGGATGAGGATAAAAAAACAAAAACAAAAACAAAAACAAAAAAAAAAAAAAAAAAAAAGAGTAAGCCGGGGCCTCAAACTCGTGCCCAGAGGGGCCAGGCAGGAATGTAAAAGGGTGTCCCATCCGGAGTGGTGACGGTGGCAGTGACCGGCACATATAGCACACGCTCAGTAAATATTGAATGAATATATTTATTCGTACAGCACATTCTTCCACTATACCACAAATATTTATTAAACAGCTCTCAAGGGCCAGGTCCTGCAGATGATTTTGGGAACGCAATGGCCGACAAAACAGACAAAACCCCTGCCATCAGGTTGCTTACCGTCTGGTCGGGAAGACAGACTAACTCACAGACACCTGTACCGATTGTTGTAGTGACTGCGGTGTGTAGGGTGGGAGGGGGGCCTGTGGAGGCTGTGCAGGGGAGGGGGCTGCTCAGGGAGGGCCTGGGGAATCAGGCTAGAGCTGCAGCCTCCGAAAGGCGAACAGCAGGGAATGGTGTTCCAGGCAGAGGGAACAGCATGTGCAAAGGCCGTGGTGCTGGAATGAGACCTTGAACGAAGAAAAGCTGGATCGAGGCTGTGTTCAGAAGTCTTGGCTTCATTCTAAGAGCAGCAGAGAGCGACTGGAAGCTGGAAGCAAGGATGCCGGGAGGGCGTCCGTTCGTTTACATTATCGGAAGTCCCTCAGGCTGCTGCGTGGAGAACAGACCGGAGGGAGGTCAGAGTGTCCCCAGGGAGGGGGTGCCAGGCTGCGGGCGGTCGATGTCCAGGGCAGAGAGGGCAGTGGCTTGGCCCTGGGTGATGGCCATGGACGTGGAGGGCAGTCGGTTTCCATGGATGCTTAGGAGGTAGACTTGATGACACCTAGTGATAGATTGGATATGAGAGTTGAAGGAGAGGGAGGCGGGGACCATCCTGGGCTTCTGGTACAATCAGCTCTTCCTTTGAGATGGGGAGACGGGGGCAGAGCCAGTTTGCACCTAGCAGATGTATGTAGAATTGAAATCAAATGGGGTGGTGGAGGCAGCAGAAATGTCCAGGTTGGGGCCACAGCTGCTGTCTGTCCAGAAGCTTCTAGTTGCTGTCAGCAGGTTTGAATTTCTAAACCATTGAAAGATGCTGGGAGTTGGCCCTCTCTCTGGTCCCCTTGGCCGACTGGCCATCTGTCCTCTCCATCCAGCAGGCAGGGCCACTGTTCCCAGCCAAGGTAGTCAGTGCGCTCAGGGGGGTGTGGAAAGGTGAGCCGCCCACCCGCCTGGGACCCTCCATCTGCTTTTGATCCCTCCCCGCCTTTGAAGTCGCCCCCACCCCCCACCTTCCAGCTGTCATCCCTCAGGCTCCTCCAGCAGCCTCCCGCTCCCCCAGTGCTTCTCGTCCCTGGGGACAGGGGTGGTGACACGGGTAACAAATGGTGCAAGCCGCTGGCAGCAGCCGGCCAAGGAAGAGGCCAGAGGGCTGGGGCTTTCGAATGCCTCTCTCTTCCTGCTCCTCTGGGTTCTGAAGCAGCAGAGGTGTCGGGGCTTTGCAGCCATGCAGCCCAGGGAAAGCAACTTCTCTTGCAAATGAATCCCATGCCTTAGCTTCCTTCCTCGGCCTTCATGAAAGAGAAGCTAAGTCTTTCTCCTCCCCCTAGGTTCTGGGAGACTCTCTGATTTCTCTCTTCCCTCGCCTCCAAAGAGGAATAGCTGGTCTCCTATTTCAGGTCATTGTGAGGAGGGGGGAGGGGGAGACGGGAAGGAAGCCTCCCCCTAAATGGTAAGAGAACTCAACTCTGTCCATCAGGCCACAGAGGAACCAGTGGTTGTCGGATGATCTCCAGGGTGGTTTCCAGCATCTACCTGGAGTGTGTTTCAAGCTTTTGTCTGTGTGAAGGCAAATAGTGTCAGTAGTCGGGACCCTTCGTTGAGCACCTGTGCCTTCCCTCATCGACGCTGTAGGGTAACCTGCCAGGAAGGGCACCCTTCTTTTCGTCATCCTTTTAGATGAGGCCCAGAGAAGTTAAATAACTTGCCCAGGGTCATACAGCTGGTGACGCACAGTGAGGAGCTGAGCCCCTGTGGCACATGACAGCGCCGGTGCTCTGACCGGGTGGCTTAGTGGGCCCACTGGCCCTGGATGGGCCCTGGGTTCAAATTCTGACCCAGTTTTACTTGCAAACTGTGGTTAAGATCACAGACCCTGGAGCCAGACCACCTGGTTATGAATCCTGGTTCCGGCACTAACCACCAGGTCACTCTGAACCTGTCTCCTCATCTCGACCGACTTCACGGGATTAAATGAGCCAATAGATGCAAAGAGCGCTTGGCTGCAGAGTGGGTGCTCTTTAAGTGTTGGCTATTTTTATTACTCTTATCTATAAAGTGACCACTACAGTCAGGACCAGGTGAAGACCTTCAGCGGCCTCAAAACACCAGCGAGAAAGGCCTCCCTCCTCCTCTGCCCTATGTAATTCAGTAATACAACACTATGACCCATAAAACACAAACGTAAAACTCACCCTGGGCTGAAATTTTAAAAACTTCTTTTTAGATCTTCCAGGCAGAACAGGATAAGCTCACTAACGAGGAAGGACTCCCCTCTCCTTGGTGCCCAGGCAGTGGGTGGGTAAGTCCATCTTCCAGGGTGGTTGAGGGAATGAAAGGAAATGGTGTCGGTGATCAGGACGGCTGCCGGGCCCAGGCCGGTTTGGCTCAGCGGTTAGAGCGTCGGCCTGCGGTCCAGACAGAGGACGGCTGCCGGGCGTGTGGTGGAGGCCTGGGAAAGGAGAACTATGCTTAGGGATTTGGGAGGGTTTTTCTCCCTCTGTTCATATCGCTATGCTTTGGGTTAATGGTTTGCTTCTGCAAGACAGCAGCGCTTCCTCAGCAGCAGCACGAACGAACAAGCGTCAGGCTCTTCAGTTCAGGTCCTGCTTACTCTGTGAGCGTAACATTTGTACGGCTTCAGCTCCGTGAGTGAGATTTATTTATTCGCCTCCAAAGGATGATGTGTTTGCTTTGCTATAGGTATGTTTGAATTTTGTTTTTTAAGATTTTTTTTTTATTGGTTTTGAGAGAGAGGAAGAGTGAGGGAGAGAGAGAGAAACATCCATGTGAGAGTGGAGCATCAGTCAGCTGCCTCCTGCACAGCCCCTAGCAGGGATGGAGCCTGCAGCCCATGCATAGATCGAGAAGCAAACCGGCAACCCTGCCATGCACTGGACAGTGCCCAACCGACTGAGCCACACCCACACCGGCCAGGGCTGTTTGAAGTTTAGACCTTGCATTGCCTACCCAAGAGCTGTACTCAAATGGCTTGTTTCCTTTTGGAGTCAATACCATGCAAATGAATTGAGGGAAGGACGAACTTTTTAATTGTTATATCTTGGTGGATTGTTTCTTTTATCATTACTGTATGTTCCTCTCCATCTCTATAATGTTTTTTTTTTCTTTCAAGTTAATTTGAAATGATTTCTGCTTTCTTTTGATTCGTATTTGTGTCATATGAAGTTTTGCAATGTTTTGCTTTGAGTCTTAGTGTATCTTTGTATTTAAAAGGGGCTCTTGTAATAATCACGTAGTAAGGTTTTTAAATCCAGCCTTGTAATCTTTGTCTTTTCATTTATTCTTCATGCATTTCATATAATCATTGCAATGTAATGTAAATGTGTGTTCAGGGCTTACATTTAATACAATTACTGATTGCTTCGAGTTTAAATTTATCATTTGATTTTTCTCTATTCGTTCCATCTCTTCTATGTTCCTTTTTTTTTTCTTCTTTACCCTCTCTTGGGTTAATCAGGTATTTTCATTATTCCATTTTCTCCTCTGTTGCTTGTTAGTAGCCACTTTTTAATTATTATCCTCTAAGTAGTTACTTTTAACAATTTAGCCTGCATCCTTGGTTATCTTAAAATTTACAATAAAGTAATACTTTGATCACATCCAGGAACATGCAAGGTCCTTAGAACAAGTTCATGTTGTTTATCCTCCTCCTACTCACATATGCACCTTTTTATGTTGTTCTCCAACCCTTGCTGAATGTTCATGCTTCCAGGACATTCCTTTGTGGTGTATGTCTAGGGGCGGCAAATAATCTTAATATCGGTTTATTTTGTTTTTAAAGGATTTTTTTTGCTGGCCTAAAATTCTACATTGGCAGATGAGATTCCCTTTTTTTTTTTTTTCTTTTTTTCTGATATCTATCATCTCTTTTGAGAAGTCTTATTTCTCCTTCTTTAAAGATAACGTATTTTGTTCCTCCTCTGGCTGCTTTTAAGATTAATACGTTCTCACATATGTGCAGCTTGACTATGATGTATATATGCCCAGAATCATTTTTCTCTTTGTTTATTCTGCTTGGGATTCATGGAACTATTTTTATTCCATTAGCTTGACAGCCTTCATCAGTCTTGGAAATGTTTCTCTCAGTTTTTTGTTGAATACTGTTTCTGACTTGTTCTCTCTTTCCTCGTTTTCTGTGGCCCCTATTATATATATGTTAGACCTTCTCTCCATGTCCCACGTTGCTTTTAGGTTTCTTTAAAAACCTATTTTCCATCCTTCTTTCTGAGATTTGTCTACTGACTTATCTTCTAGTTCATTATTTTTTTCTACTGCTATGTCCAGTCTGTGGTTCAACTGCTCTATTGAGTTCTGAATTTCAAGTATTATATTTTCAGTTTTAGCATTTTCATTCCTTTTTTTTTTTTTTTTTTAAGATTATAGTTCTCTAGTAGCATTCTTCACCTTAATGTATTTTCTTGATTATATTATCAAAGTTGTTGGGGAGTCCATATATAATAATCCCAATATCTGAATCTTATATGGGTTTGAATTTTTGTCTTGGTTTTTGATCATTTGATCTTGTCTCTGTGCATGCCAGGTAAGTTTTATGAAATGCCGAACATTGTATATAAAAAAATTATGGAGACTTTGGAAGATGACATCTTCCCCAAAAGAAAAGTTACTTTCCTTCTGGCAGGTGGTGATAATAAGAGGTGAAGCACTTTGATCCAAGAAGTATTAAGATGACTCAAGGCAGGATCTCTTTGGTTTGCCCTTACTCCAAGGGAATAACCCTTCAGGGGTGTCAATTAAAAGCCTGGTGGGTGTTGAACTAGAATTGAAAAATTGAAATGTTTTAAAATTTAAAAATAAAAGCGTGGTGTGTTTACCACGGCCTCTCATCCTTGATGGGCCATGAACTCCCCAATTCGCCTTCATAGTACTGGGAGATGGCCAGATGCTTTGCTTCGTTTCTTGCCTTCTTAGCTACACCTTTCTGCTTGGCTTCTCTGTGTCTCACCCCACCCAGCTTAGGTATCAGCAGATGCCTCACAGGCAGTGAGTGTCAACAGGATTGGGCTCACTCCTCTGTTGTTCTCGTATCGCTAGGATCTTTGCTGGCTGCCTTAGTTCCGTAGCCCTGACCTCCCCATTTTTGTCTCCCTAGCCCAATGTGACAGGAAACTCTAAGCCCTCACTCTCTTCCTCTGTGCTTAGAAATTGGCAGGTGTCTTGCAAGGAGAAGTGGCAGAGGTCAGACTTAACTCAGTCCATTTCTCATCTCTCTGGGATTGGGCCCTCAAGCCTTGGTTGTCCTCCAATGCCTTAAAACAGTGTTTTGGCCCTGGCCAGTTTGGCTCAGCAGTTAGAGCATCGGTCCTGAGAGACCCGGGTTCGGTTCCCGCTAAGTGCACGTACCTCGGTTGCAGTTTGTCCCCAGCCCTGATTGGGTCGTGTGGGTGGCAACCACTCGATGTGTCCCTTCACGTCGATGTTTCCCTCTCTCTCTCTCTCTTCCTCTCTCTCCCTCCCACTCTATCTGAAAAAAAAATGGAAAAATGTCCTCGGGTGAGGATTAAAAAAACAAAACAATGTTTTGTAGCTTTTATTTTCGATTGTGTACTGAGATTAAACCAAAAATACAAACTATCCCAGAATATCAGGAGAATAAATTCAGTTAGAGACTTAAATATAAGGGAAAATGGCTTACTTTCATTTTCTCCAATATTGGAGGAAAATGCAACTATCAATCCTACTAAGTGGAAGACTTCAGATGAATTAAAGACTTAAATCTGAAAGATCAAATTCCAAGTCAATAGCTTAAAATCTAGACAAACTTCAATATCCCATAGTTAGAGAAAAAAGTTTTACATTTAGGAAAAAAAAGGAAATTATTGGGCAAATATATAAGATGGGTTGTTTTTTTTTATTATTCTACAGGACACCATAAATAAAGAAAACAGAAAATGAAAGATTAAGAAAGGAAACTTTTAGCATCTAAAACCAACAATGAACCAGTACCTAGATTCTACAAGACACTCCAGCAACCCAACAAGAAAACAAAAAAGAAAAAGAAAATCCAGTAGAAATCGGAGCAAGGATAAAAGATATAAATAGACAGTCCTCAGAAACTCATATGCCCCATAATTAGGCGAGTATGTGCTCAAACTTACTAGTAATCATAAAATGCAACCTAAAACAACTATAAGATATCATTTTCCACCCATCAGCTTGGCAAAAATTAGATAAGTGGACAATGTCAAGTGTTAGCAAGAATTTGTGAAACTAGAAGGCGTGTGCCCTTCTGGTGGGCATCTAGGTTAACCCAGGAACTATGAAGAACAGCCTATTTAGTGCGTGAAGTTGAGTTCATAGATACCCAGTGACACATCACACGTAAAACAATACGACAGTGCCTGCCGGTGTGGTTCAGTGGATTGAGCCTCGTCCCATGGACTGAGAGGTCCCGTTTCGACTCCTGGTCAGAGCACATGCCCGGGATGCGGGCTCGGTCCCCAGTAGGGGGTGTGCAGAAAGCAGCCAATCGATGTTTCTCTCACACTGATATTTCTATCTCTCTCTCCCTTCCTCCCGCTCTAAAAAAAGAAAAAAATTAATAAAAACATTTTTAAAATAAAACAACATGCCATCATTTAAGGAGACACATTTAATTCATTAGAGTCATTGTCTAGGGTGAGTTGGAGAAATGGGAACTTTGAAAAATCTTATTGAAAGAAGCTAATCACTCAGTTATAGATCTTCTCCCTCCCTGCTGCCCAGTCCCTCGCCACCTCCATGCCTGCCTTCCTCGCCTTCTCCAGCAGATGCCAATCAGGTGACAGAATGAAGAAGGTTCTGAGTGAAGGGAATAGAGATGATTTCCGTGTCACTTGGCCTGCGAGGATATCAGGCAAGGGCGAAGACACCAAAAGCTTTCGCTGCAGTGCTCTGTCCCGGAGTTAAAACTCACAAACACATTCCTGCTCTGCCGTAATGTCAACAAATGCTCTTTGGATGTGCGAAGAGCTCTTGAGGATGACAGCGGCACTCAGTAAAACAAATAAGCTAGGTGACTGAGGCCAGACGTCACATTGCTATTTCTTCCTTGTCAGGCTTTCCTGACGACAATATGCTGGGTCTCAAATGCAAAGGCCTATAGTGACCTGGAGGAAATATAAATGGGAAAGGGGGGTCAAATGCCAGACACTAGGGAGGGGTGGGGACTGTGGCAAACTGGAGCCCATGCACCTTGCTTGATTAAGTTCGTCTGCCACTAGTCAGCTCAGCTAATTGTTGCCATGCGGAAATTTGGCACTATGTTTCCACTTTCAAGAGAAGCTGAAAATCTAGTTTTTGCATGAAATTGCTTTGTTTTAAAATACCGGCAATGACTTTTAAACCCTGAGGATGCAGAAAGACAGTTCACTTTGTTTTTAACTGGTTTGGGTCATTTAGCTGACAGTTTGCTACCTCTAATACCCATCATACTCATAGCATCTGGATATTTTTTACATCATGTTCATTTTTAACCTTGAATTGTGTGCATACACCCAGAAGGATGGAGGGAATGAGTCTGGATAAAATGCAAAATTCTGATACTTACAGTCAGACAATAGGTTCAATGTCTGCTGTTTGCTGAGCTCCATATACTAAAGTATTAAAAGAACGAGACTCCTAAGCCTCTCTCCTGGAGTGTCTGTGGCATTTGGGGAACAAGAAAACAGGCACACAGCAAGCATGTATACCGGGGGACACTGGGGAACCAAACATGTATCAGCTAATGCAGAGATATACGCAGTAGGAGCCGATTTATGTGGGATTCTCTCATCTGATTAAAAAGTATATATAAAGTACTGCCTATGTGTAAGTCCTGGAATTCGCGATTTCTTTCTTTTTAAAAGAAAAATTAAGTCCTTCAGTCACACAAGGATGCAGAGTGACCACATAACAGTGGTATGCCCATCACCCTGCTTGCAAACTAAAACCAGGGGTGGTAAATATTTTCTGCCAGATATTAAATGTTTTCAGCTCTGCGGGTCTCTATCGCAATCCCTCAGAAGTTGCAGCACGGAAGTAATCATGGACCATTCAGTAAACTAATAAACCACAAAGACTTCGCTTACCAAGGTCCTGGAAGTTGAATCGGACATAATTTTCACATCACGAGATGTTATTCTTCTTTTGATTTTTTTTCAAGCATTTAAAAATGGGAAAGCCATCCTTAGGTCACGGGTCACACAAAAACAGATGGCAGGCTGGATTCAGATGGGCCAGAGTCAGTGTCAACCCCTGAACGAAAATGTTACACAGTTGAAACCCCCAGGGTACCACTTCCCAAACTGCACCCCCTACTATTCCTAGAGTTAACCCTTGTCCTGAAATCAGTGCTTCTTGTTCCTACACATGCTATTATATTTTTATTGCATGTGTCTGTATCCCTAAATAGTGTATAATAGTGGTCTGTGTATTTTGTACTTCACAGGAACGGTATCACCTGTGGGTTCCCTTCTGCCTCTTTGCTCAGTATTGTGCCTGGCGATCTGTCTGTTGTGCTGTGTGGAGCTTCATTCAGCCTTTTCCACTGCTGTATTGTATTCCATTGTGAACCTACTGCCCAGTTATTCATTCCTGTGGTAGTGAATGGCCATTTCGGTTGCCACCTACTAACTCCTTTCTTTACATGTATCATCTCTTTCCGTCTCACCGTGACCTTGTCAGGGAGGTACCTCGATAATTCCCACCGTCCAGGTGAGAACACTTTTGACTTAGAGTAGTTCGGTAGCTTGTTCAACATAGTGAGGAGCGACACCGGAATTTGAATCCACAGCCTTTTCACGATGACATCTGAGTTTATAACCACTTTGCCATCAGTCAGTACGTTGTGTTTATTCTCACAGTAATGATGGATCATGACCTTTGGATATGGATGTGCAGTCAATAAACTTAGCCTTTCTTGCCTTGGCCAGTTTGGCTCAGTGGTTAGAGGTTCGATCCCCAGCCTGGTTGGGGTCGTGCAGGAGACAACCAATTACTGTGTCTCTCTCACATCGATATTTCTCTCTCCCTCTCTCTCTCCCCCTCCCTTTGGGTGAGAATTAACAAAAAAATAAAAAGTAATAAATAAATAAATAATAGGCTTAGCCTTTCTCTGAGGACACCTTGACTCGGTGCCAAACGTTGCTGGTTATAGTTTAGTCCTTTGCAAATTGCCATGTACGATGTTGGGCCCATTCACTGGAAACCTCATTTCCTAACCACAGTGGGCAGGAATTTGGGAGGAATAGATACTGACATAGTACAAGAGTTAGAGAAGTTTCCAATAAAAAAATGAGAGGCCTGGCCAGTGTGGCTCATAGGTTAGCGTGTCGGCCCATGGACCAAAGGGTCACAGGCTCCGTCCCTGGTCAAGAACATGTACCTCGGTTACAGGTTTGATCTCTGGCCCTTGTCAGGGTGCCTGCAGGAGGCAACCAGTCAATGTGTGTGTGTCTCTCTCTCTTTTCCTTCCTCCCTCCCTTCCGCTCTCTCTAAAAATCCATGGAGAAAATATCCTCAGGTTGAGGATTTAAAAAACAACAACAATGAGCCCTGGCCGGTTTGGCTCAGCGGTTAGAGCGTCGGCCTGCGGTCCGGAGAGACCCGGGTTCGGTTCCCGCTAAGGGCACATACCTTGGTTGCAGTTTGTCCCCAGCCCTGGTTGGGTCGTGTGGGTGGCAGCCACTCGATGTGTCGCTTTCACGTCGATGTTTCTCTCTCTCTCTCTCACTCTATCTGAACAAAATATCGAAAAATGTCCTCGGGTTAGGATAAAAAACAAAAAAACAAAAACAACAACAATGAGAACAACCCAAGAGACTTGTCCCTATCCTTCCATGCCCACCCACATCACATTTTATCAAAATTGTGAGTAATTCAGGAGCTAGTGTATTTTTTCTGGGGAGGGACCACAGTGATGGGCGGTGAAAGTTGCTGCCTACAGGGACTTGAATATCAGTGATGCCTTTGAGTCTTTCTGCGTCTGAACAAGTTACACCAGGTAGCACCAGGTCCGTTTTTCCGTCTTAACCACAGCCCGCTTGACTTCTCGCCATGCCCCTGGCTTTGGTGGCTCTAAATTCAAACACTCCCTGCCTGTTTCTCCCTTCCTCTCCCGGGACGGCTCCCTGCCTCACTCCAGCCCATTCAGATGACATTTCAAAGGGGCCCAAATGTAATTTTTCTAATGGAAAAACGCAGTAGGAAGGAGGGGAAAGTTTTCCTCCGGTGGGCGTTTTCTCCCGAGGGGAGTGCGCACTTCATTTCCCTCGGATGAAAAGTGGGGTGAATGTTTATTATGTAGAATTCATACGACGGTGGGGTTTGGATAAGCAGCTTTCACATGTATACTCTTAGGGAAAGAAGTAGAAGTCATTAGGAAGCGTGCATAATCGATGAATAAATTACATTTCTCTTTGTTTTCTTCCAGGTACAAGGAAATGCTAGAACTAGTGATCTCACCCAGCCTCACTGTAAACGGCACCTGTGCGGGGAAAGGGACGCTCACGGCTGACGCCGCTGATGTCCGGGCTCTGAGTGACGCAGAAGGTAGGCCTCCTGGGGAGCTTGGTGCCCGGGGTGTCCCGGCCGCCCCATGGAATAGAGTAAGGAGCTATAGGCCTTAGACACTCATCCTCTAGAAAGTACCGTTGTTATCACGATTTCTCGTCCGGCCTGTTAGACGGTTGCCTCTGGACCAAAACTTCAGCGCACGATGCTGATGGCTCTGTCTGCTCATCCGAGGTGAAAGTGTGCTCGATCTGGTCTGAGCCGTTTTCTTGGTCTCCGGTTTCGAGAAACGCTGACACCTGTGCAGATGATAGGCAGTTTCGGGTGTGTCTGGGCACCGCCTGGGTCTGCGCTCTGTCCTCTCCTCCCACCGCGGCATCCAGGCGGGCGTCTTGTTTAAAGGGGGTTGGTGTTGGGACAAGAACTCGTCCGCCTTTTGCTTTCTGGTCGGGTTGAAGTCAAGGAAGCCGAGGAGAGTTAAGCTGTTTTCAAAATTATTGGCAAATGATGCGGCTGGACGAGTTTTCGCTAGAACAATTCCAGCTATTGTTTGCTTGCTTGGGGTCTGTCAAGCTTCCTGGTGGAGTTGGAGTTAACAAAAGGCGTTAAGCTATTCTGTTCAGTCATCGGGCTTAACCCTTCATGGCACCAGCTTGGGGACTTGCTGCTGGTAGTCTGGGACCCCCGCTGTCTCTCCTTCGCCGTCTTGGGGGACACCGGCTCATGGGCACACAGGCCGTGCCGCTGCCCCGGAAAACCAAAGAGATGAGCGTCTAGTCGAATATCACGTCACAAGGAATTTGCTTTGAAGCAACTCCAGGCTTCTGGGAGTCATTATTGATGTCACCAAGACACGGACATTTCTTCCCATGCCAGTAATGAAGCTGGAACAGCCCTTCTGTAAGTGCCACCAGGAGGGGCTGGGCTCCCATGCCCAAACCACATGGCCGGGAACACACCCTCGTTCTCCCTGGCACTCAGGAGCGTGCATGTAAACCGCCCTGGGCTCTTTGAGCATCTGGATGCTGCGTTGAGCCCTGTTCAAAGACAGTCATCCTTTTCCTTTCTGTAGACACAAGTCACCGTAAGACTGTCTTCATTCCAGAGCCAGCAAGGATAGGACGAGGCAGAGACTGCTGGGTGAGAAAGACCTGAGTCTGAGTCCCTGCTCCACTGCCACCCAGTGCAAGGACCTTGGACAGACGATTGAGCCTTTCTATGCCTCAGTTTTCTCACCTGTCAAATGGGGCAGAACCATGACCCACTTCCCAGGGTGCTTATTGCAAGGATTAAATGAGGTGATGTTATATGCAGTGCCTGGCACAGCTTGGGGGCACGGTGCAAGGGTTACACTTACTATTCCATTGCCGTGGTCCTCTGAATCCAATAATCACAGCGAGTCCAAAGCCACCTCTGCAGACTGGCAGCTCACAGCCAAGTCTGACCCTCAGGTACGCCTTTGTTTGGGTGACACCATGTTTTATGTAAAAATGGGAGAGTTTGGATGACAATCTGGATTCCCAGTTTCTCTTGAAAGGCTGACAGCTTCAGAAACCCTGGGCCCCCATTCCTGCCTGGCTGCCACCGTGGGAGCCTAGCGCCACTGTCCCTTAGATGAGTCCCGCCTCGTGTCTGTAGTTTTTGCGAGCACGTACTGTGCGTCAGGACTGTCCAAAGCACTGTACATCTAGATGAATTCTGCTCCTCCTCCATCACCATCAGAGCAGACACATGGCCGTGTGCCAGGCGTTAACGTCTGAGCTCATCCAGTCCCCACAGCTCTGAGACGTGCATTCATTTCCGTCTACCCAGGAGGGACTGGCGGCCGGACCTTCTATAGCTTCGTCCAGGTGGCGCTGTCCAGTGACAGCCACGGTGGAACCTAGGAGGTCTGACTCCGCAGTCCGCTCTCCTGTCCGTATGCTGTGCTGTGTCTCGTGTAATTGTCACGCTCCCGTTAGGCTGTGAGCCCATTTTTCAGGTGCGGCCCTTGAGGCGTGGTGGAGTTAAGTAACCAGCTTGAAGTGGCACAGCATGGCAGGGCCAGGAATCAAACCCAGAGTAATCCATTTCTGTCCTGCTCCAGGGAGTCTCCAGCCCCCAGTGGCCCATCCCCCAAGGTAGTGGCACCCACAAACCTCATCTCTCTCCTTGTTGTGACTTGGAGCTGCCTGTGCCCTTTCCACAGCCCTGGAGCAAGCTGTCTGCCAAGGCAGCGGCTGTGGGGGTGGCACCATGGGGCAGAGGGGTGGCTCCCAAATTCCAAGCAGGCAGGGCCCAGGGTCAGGTTACACAAACACACACACACACACACACACACACACACACACACACTCTTCTTTCTTGACATGGGCGTGGGCTCTGGGACTCTGGGGGGGACATTCCACCCCAGCTGTGGCTTCAGGCGCCAGACCGGGGCTCTTCTTGCTTGACCCCCTTGTCTCCCTCCTCCTGGGCCCTTCCTCCTGTTAGAGTCATTACGGAGTAACTCAGCTCCCAGGGCCCAGCTCCAAGGAGGACCGCAGGGAGGCATGAGCCATACAGCTACACTCATGGGGACTCTGCAGGGAACAGGGACCCAGGAAGGCCCCCCAGCAGCTCCCAGTGCATCTGGCTCCAGCTCTTACCAGTCATAGGTCCCTGAGCTAGTGGCCTAACCTCTTTGGGGTTCACTTGCCTTATCTGTTAAATGAGAATAGTTATTTCACCGACTTCACAAAGTTGATGTCAGAATGGAAGGCATTAAACATAGGGAGGACTTAGTGTTTAAAAAATTATAGAATGAGCCCTGGCCGGTTTGGCTCAGCGGTTAGAGCGTTGGCCTGCGGTACAGAGAGACCCGGGTTCAGTTCCCGCTAAGGGCATGTACCTCGGTTGCAGTTTGTCCCCGGCCCTGGTTGGTCGTGCGGGTGGCAGCCACTCGATGTGTCCCTTCACATCGATGTTTCTCTCTCTCTCTCTCTCTCTCTTCCTCTCTCTCCCTCCCGCTCTATCTGAACAACAACAACAAAAAAAAATTATAGAATGTGCCCTGGCCGGGTGGCTCAGTTGGCTGGAGCATCATCTCCTACACCGACAGGTTGCAGGATTGATTCCTGGCCATGGCACATACCTAGGGGGCTTAGATCCCCAGTCAGGATGGGTACAGGAAGGCAACCAATTGATGTTCTCTCTCACATCATGTTTCTTTCTCTCTCTCCCTTCCCTGCTCTCTAAAATTGGTGAGCATATGCTCGGATGAGGATTTAACAAAAAATTGTAGAATACAATCTAAATTCCTTGCCCTTGGCCACCAGGTTCTACTTGTCTGTCTTTGCCAGCCTTGCCAACTCATCTCATCCCCGACCCTTGCTCACAGGGCCCAGCCCCTGGCCTGTTTCCTCTGCCCTAACTCACAAGCACGATTCTGCCCTCAGGGCCTTTGCACTTACTGTGCCTTCTGCCTGGACCAGTCTTCCCCCAACTTCCAGGGCCATCCCTTCATCCCTCAGTTCTCGTCAGAGAGGTCTTTTCTATCAAAAGTAACTGTCCATTCACTCAACAGATGCTCACTCAGCCACATGCTCAGCATTGTTTTAAGTACCAGGAAGACAGCACAAAGCCCTGTTCTCTAGAGCCTGCCCCAGGGTGCTCCCAGAGCAAGAGGCTGACAGTAACAATAAATCAACAAAATGTATCACATGTTAGATGGACACATACTATGGGGGCAGCGGGGCAGGACAGGAAATGCCGAGGTACGGGGCTGCAGCCCTTGTTGGGGTAGCTAGGAAAGATGGCGCTGGGCCTGAAGGAGATGAGGGAGGGCACTTCATGGTGACATGAAACAAGAGCTGTATGAGCAGAGGAAGCAGCAAGCGCAAAGGCCCTGAGGCAGCATGTTCCCAGAGCACCTGAGGAGCGGTCAGGAGGCTGGTGTGGCCGCAGCCCGGTGAGCAAGGGGACAATGGGGGAGATGAGGTTGGAGAGAGAACCAGGTCAGACCACGTCGGGCCTTGCGAGCTGTTGGAAGGCCTTTGGCCTCTGCCCTGAGTGAGAGGGAAGCCACAGGAAGGTCTGGAGCAGATGGGGGGCGGGGTCTGATTTACATAGTGACAGGGTCCTTCAGGCGGCATGTGACAGGGAGTGGGGACAGAATGGCAGCCCGGAGACCAGAGAGGAAGGTGTTGCAGTAACCCAGTGAGAGGGGACGGTGGCTCGGATGGAGTGGTGGCCATGGAGCGGTGAGAACAGGCCAGATTCTGGGCCAGCCTGAGGGGACAGCCGGCAGAACGCCCCGCCACGCTGCTCCGTGTCCAGTGTTACTCCCTCCATATCCGCACTCTGTCAGAAGCGATGTGACCGCTTGTCCGTCTCCCCTGGAGGACAGGTTCTCGGAGGCAGACCCTGCCTGTCTCCCCACCGCTGAGAACAGCGTATGACACCCAGGAGGTGCTTGAGAAGCGTCTGTCGAATGAATGAGGACAAGACAAAGCACAAAACCGCAGGACTGAGTGACCGGATGGGCGGTCGCCCACGTCACCGTGCTGTACCCCTGCCCGCAGTGCCCACGGGGCCCGTCCTGGCCTATCTTTTTAAAGACACGTCCATTTGCAGTCACCGGGTAACACAGAAACGTGCACAGTCCTTATAAAAATGAAACGTTAGGCCAGACATGTCTGTCAGCCCATCTCAGCCTCTTCCTCTCTTCTCCAGAAGTAACCAGTTACCATCTTCTGTATGCACGCGATCTAAGACCTTCCTCTGTGCAGTTACATGTGCACAAATGTAGACCTACAGGGCTTGTGTGTATGTGTGTGCAATGTGTACTTATAATAGAAATGTAGTTTTGCTGGAAGAAAACATTTGGAAGCACAAAGCTATCCCACTATATATTTTTTTAAATAATGTGTTTTGTTCACTCAACATACATTAACTACCTCTTTTTTTCTTTTATACCTCATAATATACCGAAGAATGACAGGCCGGTTCACTTAGCCGCTCCCCTGCGGGTGAACTGAGGTTACGTTTCTTATGGGGATGCTGTGGGGACATCGCCGTGGGGACATCATCATGGGGACATGGTCAGGCGGCTCTGTTTGAACAAGGCGCTGTTCTCCAGGGAGACTCTGCGAGGTGGACGCAGCCTCAGAGGGTTCCCTGCCCCTCATTCTGTCTCCCAAGCTCCCCCTTAGCCAGCATCACCTCTGCCTCCGGGCCCCTCCGCAGACAGAGTTGGTGGTTTCCCTTTCGTTCTTTTATTTCTCTAACCGTGTGGTCCACAAATTGTTAGAGGCACCTGCCGTGCACAAGGCACTGGGACCTGGTGGGTCCAAGCCCGCCTCCTGCCCCCTTCAGGGACTGTGCGTGGTGACCACCACTCTGCTCCCAGGGTCACTGACACCATCGTCCAGGGCGTGGGCTCAGCCAGGCCGCCTGTGTATCCCAGCCCTGTCCTCAGCTCACTGTGCGAACCTGGGCAGATGTCTGCCCGCTCTGAGCCTCAGCCTCCTGTGCAGATAAGGAAGGTCTGTTCAGGTCATTGTCCCCAAGTGCCTGCGTGGATCAGGCAGGGAATAAGTGCTGGGAATATAACAGTGAACGGGACAGGCAGGTCCCTGCTCCCAGAGGTTATGTCTTAGTAAAGGGGCCCGTACTGAATTTTTAAACAAACAAGGGATTTCAAGTGGTGGTGATCTCAATGAAGACTAAAGCAGACTGTGAGAGTGACCCCCACTGGCCCGTGGGGAACGCTGGCTGCGTCGAAACACTCCACAGAGGCGAGCTGTGCGTCTCTCCCTCGGTGATGGGCATAGAATCACCTGGGGACCTTGCTTAACTGCAGGTTCTGATCCAGCCTAAGAGTCTGCATTCCTAACAAGCTCCCAGGTGATGCCGGCAGTCTTGGTCCATCAGCCACTCTGAGCGGCAAGATGCTGGCCAGGCGCTTCTCAAAGCCTCTGTGCATCAGTCACCTCGGCAGCTCTGTTAGCACACAGACCGCAGAGCCCACCCCTCGCATTTCCGATTCTCTAAAGGTTTGGGCAGGGAGCCTGAGAATTTGCATTTCTAACAAGTCCCAGCTATGCTGCTGCTGCTGGTCCAGCGACCATGCGCTAAGAACCAGGTTCCAGTGCTGGTTTTCAACTTGGCCGCCCATTGGAATCTCCTGGGAAGTTAAAAGCAAATGCAATGCTAATGTCCAGATCCCACCCTCAGAGAGTCTAATTGGTCAGAAGTGTGACCCAGGCAACAGGATTGCTTAAAGCTCTCCGGGAGGAGTTTATTGTGTAACCAGGGTTGAGAACTGTTGTTCTAGGTGCTGAAATCCTCCAAAACAAAGACAGTTTTGTGTTCCTGTATATGTATTTAAATTTCTGTTCCAAATGAGCACATAGCTCAGTGCCTGGCTTGTGATAGGTTCCTAAAAATTACTTATGGGTGGGTGGGCGCATGGATGGATGGATTCATGGATCCATGGATAGATGGGTGGAAGATGGATGGATGGATGGATGGATAGATTCATGGATTCATGGATTCATGGATTCATGGATAGGTGGGTGGAAGATGGATGGATGATTGTATATATATGGATGGATGGATGGATAGATTCATGGGTTCATGGATAGATGGGTGGAAGATGGATGGATGGATGGATAGATTCATGGATTCGTGGATAGATGGGTGGAAGATGGATGGATGGATGGATAGATTCATGGATTCGTGGATAGATGGGTGGAAGATGGATGGATGGATAGATGGATTCATGGATTCATGGATAGATGGGTGGAAGATGGATGGATGATTGTATATATGGATGGATGGATGTATGGATAGATTCATGGATTCATGGATAGGTGTGTGGAAGATGGATGGATGGATGGATAGATTCATGGATTCGTGGATAGATGGGTGGAAGATGGATGGATGGATAGATGGATTCATGGATTCATGGATAGATGGGTGGAAGATGGATGGATGATTGTATATATGGATGGATGGATGATGGATGGATTCATGGATTCATGGATAGGTGGGTGGAAGATGGATGGATGGATGGATGGATGGATGGATGGATAGATTCATGGGTTCATGGATAGATGGGTGGAAGATGGATGGATGGATGGATAGATTCATGGATTCGTGGATAGATGGGTGGAAGATGGATGGATGGATAGATTCATGGATTCATGGATAGGTGGGTGGAAGATGGATGGATGATGGATAGATTCATGGATTCATGGATAGGTGGGTGGAAGATGGATGGATGATGGATGGATTCATGGATTCATGGATAGGTGGGTGGAAGATGGCTGGATGGGCGGGTGGATGAATACAGAGCAGTCTTAAGGAATCACAAATAACTTCAGGTTGATATTGGCACTGAATCCTCAGTAAAGTTTCCTTTACCTTCCCCACCTCATTTTCCAGGTGTGTAAAGTACAGATAATAACTTGCTCATTGGGTCGTTATGGGGAATAAAAGATATAAGACGCATGCAGCCCTTTAGACAGTGCCTGACCTGTCGGCTCCACTTGAGAAATATTAACTATCTTTCATCACCATTCAAAGGAAAACTGGATTTGAGTCATATCCCCTCTTCTGGAGGGAGGGGGAGAAAATTACAGAACTAAGAAAGTAAAGCAGAATGGAGAGATTTTTTTAAAAATGCAGACACGCTTTGCAAAAGCCGAGGCTATACTCTCCTTAAGTGTTTCCCCAGAGGGGCGAAGCCAGCGCCCTGGGCACCGCTGGGCTGGCATCTCGCTCAGACTTCCTGCCGCCCCTGGGCCCCAGCCTGACGAGGTCTAGTCGTGTCTCGGGCTCGCCGGCTCCAGCCTGGGACTGGCAGTTTTGATTGTTTCACCAAGCCTGGTGGAGCTGCCCAGAGCTTTGCCGGGGCTCACCTGGGGAGCCACAGGTCACCTCCCCCGTCCCCACCTCGAAGCCTTCCTCAGCTGGCTTTCTGGGTGCATTGGCACCAGAACGACCCCTACCTGCACGGCGCAGAATTGGGTTAGTGTTAAGGGAATTGCAATCCCTCTTTCTGGAAAAGGGCACTGAGCATTACGAATGACCGGATGCCCTCGGTGGGTAGAGGACTTCCGTCACAGTTGTGTCCTGAACCGCACACACTCCAAAGCCACGTTCTCTGCCATGTGGTCAAACAGTCACGTGCTCACTCATTTTCCTTTAAAACAGCCCCCTTTCGAAAAATTCATTTGAGAAGAAGGGCTTAAGACCAGTTCCAGGAATGAAAAGTTACAACTCTGTCTTGGTACGACCCTAACAATCATTAAAATACATTTGTGATGGTTTAAATAGAAGAGCGCGTGTTGCGTACCCCTCAAATCCCCACACTCGGGGATACGCTGGCCTCGTTCCTTTCAGTCCTTAGGAACACCCCCACAAAGGACAAGTGTCTCGTTCACTGTCACATGGTCACTCAGTGTGGGTCGAAATTGGGGTGCTCATTTCTGGACTCCTAATACCGTGCTCCCTCCTGCTGCCCCCGACCCTGCTCTGCGAGTAGTTTACACCCACACGCGGGAGGTGAGCTAGCACGGTGTGTAGACACCCACCTTGTGTGGCAAAGACCTGCCTCAAAGCATCTCACTAGGAATTGTCTCATCTCTCGGGAATCAGAAGCGGCCCCTGGGGTCCAATTAGACATCCTCGTAGGGGCTACTGCTTTTAGAATCATTAGCTTCTTCATCTTCCCAGTGAGAGGGGGGGAATTGTGTGAACATTCAGATTGGGCTCCCGGATGTAAGTGGCCGAAGCCAGGGCCCCAGGAGAATGGAAAGCGACCAGTCGCTGCTGCGGGTGGAGGGTTACTGTTTCCCACTGTGTGACCCACAGCAGCCCTGCAGGAATGAGATGTGGCCCCATTTTGCAGATGCAGAAACCAAGGCTGAGAGAGGGACGGTGACGGGTACAAAGTCACACAGTTTTATTGCAGTGGAGCAGGATTTGAATTGGGTCTGACCCCTGCTGCCCACATGCTTTCTTCGGAAGGAACGTTAAGCTAACAAATGCTGAGATTTGGGCTGCAGATCTAGCCCATCGTAGGTGCACAATAAACGTGTGTGGAATGCATGAATGAATGAACGGAGTGGGCCAGTTACTTTACACGATCACACATAGTGTGCACTTACACACACAGACCCCAGCTTTAGTGTCCTTATTCAAATCAAATCTTTAGCCCTGGCCGATTTGGCTTAGCGGTTAGAGCATTGGCCCGTGGACCAATGAGTCTCAGGTTCAATTCTGGTCAAGGGCACATACCTCGATTACAATTCGTCCCCAGCCCTGGTTGGGGTCGTGCGGGAGGCAGTCACTCAATGTGTCCCTTTCACATCGATGTTTCTCTTTCTCTCTTTCTCTACCCCTCCCCCCCCATCTCTCTCTGAACAAAGATGGAAAAATGTCCTCCGGTGAGGATAAAAAAAAATCGGGTCTTTACTTGGCTCATTTTTTTTACCTTCTTGGCCCCAGGATGCTTTTGAATTTGTAACTTCAGGAGTGGAGGTGTATTTTTATGAACCCAGATTGTGATACTTTTTAGTAATCTGCATTTCTTTCTTAGCTCATGGTCTAAACTCTTGCTACTCACAGTGCGGCTCCTGGGCTGCGTCAGCATCACCTTGGGTGCTCCCTTGCCCTGCGGACGCGGGGTCTGCACTGTAACAGGCCAATCCCGGGCACATTAGGTTCCAGCTACAATGCTCTGTACCATCCCCTTTCTTCCTGTTCCTTGTTATAATTAAGTACTTTTTATGTAACTTTTGTTTGCCGTCCATCTTCCTGCTACACAGGAGGGCCCATGAGGGCAGGGACTTTGACTACTTGTGCTCAGTCCTGGAGCCCAGTTCCTAGCGTATGCCTGGCACGTGGTAGGCAGTGAATGAATGAATGTGCTCATCCCAGAGAGCCGGCCGTCCACTGAGCTCATTCCTCTCCCTTCCCCCATGGGAAGCTGGGGGGAAGAGGAGGCTTAGTTTTACATTCAGAAGTAAATGGCGGAGGCTCTCTGCCCCTCCGACTTGAGAGCTGCCTGCCCATTTTATGTGCCAGCCACATGCCTCAGACACGCGGTGATGCCTGGGGTAAAGGGATGTGGTGCGTCAAGTCACAGGGCCGTTCTCACCACTGGCCACCTGGACATGAGTCACCACCGATGACTCCTCCATCGACCTCACCCTCACCCATCAGGGCAAGTTCAGGGACACCGACAAGGTTAAGAACGGGAAGCCGTGATCAGTGGGACGTCCCGCTCCATCTACCGGACACCTGGTCCCACAAATATCAAAGGAGCTGCTGCTGAATGGGGTCATGTCCCCCACCCCGGAGATGCATGGGGCTCACTCAGAGGGTGGAGTCAGAGGCTTATCTGCCCCTGTGTTCACAACCCCCTGTCTGTGATGGGGTGATCATGAGCAGTAAGACCACTCCCCCTAGATTGCCAGCATGCTTGCCCCCTGCCACCCGCTGCCAGGGTCTGTAACTCTTGGCATCATGGAGAGACTCATGACCACAGTCCACACTGTCTTCACCCCAGCGGGCAAGCGGGGGCACGATGGCCAGGCTGCTGCCAGGGCACCACGCCGGCCTGCAGCGATGCGGCCAAGGCTCTGAGCACGGTCCTTCCTGCGCTGCACGGGAAGCGCTCGGGCCTGGCTCCCTGGTCTCCCTCCGTGGGTCCGAGGGGCTCTGGCTGCCATCTGGAGAAAGCCAAACAGTACAGTGGCTTCCAAAAGTGGTGAAGCCAGTCCCTGGGCCCTCACTGAGAGACATCCAGGTTGTCACCTGAGACCTGAACAGTGATGCCAACTCCTCCACCTTGCACATCAAGGCTGGCATTGCCCACATGCCCACTTCCTGGTATGCAGATGGTGTGTGGCTGGACCTGCAGGTGGACCTACTGGTCCTCACGACTTCTAAGCACTAACAGCTCTGGACCAGAGGACGGGGAAGCTGTCTGCTCCTGAGAGGCCCTGCCCACCTCTTCTCCCGTCTTCATCCTTCACACCATCCCGGCACAGGCACCTGCGGAAGAGGAGTTTGAGAACCGTGTACTGTCGCATACCATCAGGAGTCTCAATGAGGTCTACACCACCCTTAGCTGGGAGAAAGGAAGAAGGACATTCCATATATAATCCGCTCATTTTCTAGATTCTCAATTCCCCCAAGTGTCTCAGGATGAAAAAGTTAAATACGATACCAGTTTTTTAAATAACAGCAACCAAAAAAATGGATGAAATCCTGTGCTTTCCCAAAATCACACGATCCGCGAAAGGAAAGTCTCTCTGCACTCCCTGAAGGCCTGTGTCCGGCTTGCACAGACTTCGTGGGGTCGCTGGGGGGGGGGGGGGAGGAGGATGCCGGAGGGGAGCATGCGTACCACGGCAGAGCGGTTGGGGGCAAAGGCTCACTTCACATTTATGGGATGCAAGTTAATCCCAGCCCATAGGAACGTTTCCGTAGATTCAGGTTTTTATGAATATTTACATATTTATTAAAGAAAACATATTCAAAATGTTTAATTCAGTAACTCATGTGCTAAACACACGCAAACTGTGAGCTTTCACCAATAACGAGACGCTGGCTGCTTCAGAATGAGACCGTTCATCCTCTGTCCTGGGGGAGGTGAGGACGGGGTGCGGGGGACCCGCCCGGAGCACAAGCCCGGAGCAGGGGATTGGCATTGAGCGAGCGCCTACTGTGCGCCGGGGGCCTCCCTCGGGATTGGACTGTCCCAGCTTTTCTGTTACCTGACACGTGGTGGGAAATCTGTTTTCACACTGCCGTTCAGTACCCACACATACACACAACATACAGCATCTTCTCACGCCTGCGACCGAACAAAAGCTCCCTGTGCTTCCTTCTTACTGTGAGCCACACAGCTGCCCTGGTCTCTTCGGTCCATTCATCCCAGTCGTCCCTCTCTAAATGGACCCCCACCCTCCCCCCAGTGGTTCGGGACTTCAGCAGAATTGAGCTCACCTGGTGACTAGGGCACTGGACCTGGAGGTCACATAGCCCTCGGGTTCCAGTCCCAGTTGCCGTGCCCAGAGGTTGCTTGGCTTGAGCAAGGCACTCCTCCGTCGGTGCCCGGGGGAGAAGGCCATCGCCGGCCTCGGACCGCTGTGAGGACCCGGTGAGGTCACCGTACAGGCGGTGACCGCGGGGCCAGCACGCAGTGAGTTTCTGAGTGGATGACAGCTGCTCTTAGTGTGCTGATCGTCACTGTGGGCAGCAGGGTCCTGCTGGCAAGGGCAGACTCCGGTGCCAGACCACCTGGGTTCAGATCCCAGGTCCACCCCCTAGGACCTGCGGGGCCTCGGGTGGGTAACCTACACTCTGTGCCTCCAGGTCTTCCTCTGTAACGGGAGGAGGTGATAGAACCTGCTCATGGGGTGGTGGTGAGGATTACGTCATGAATCCGGATCAGGTATTTAGAAGAGAGCGTGGCGCATCCCAAGCACTGGGCCGATGACGGATAGCTTTGTCCCCTTCCCACTTAATCCTCGCGCATCTTTGGGAGATAGAGATCGTCCCCCATTTCCCAGGAGGGAGCTGAGACCCAGAGAGTCTAGGTGGCCTGCCCAAAGTCTCTGCTACCAGATGGTGGAGTTGGGATTGCCAGTTGGTCTTCTGAGCCTCCAGCTCAGGGACTCTGGGGACCTTGGAACATTTCTCGGGAAGCCCAAGGACACCCCAGCCACTGCCCTACATGCCAAGGAGTGTGCATTGGCAGGTTGGTGCTATCAACAGACATGTTCTCTGGTATTTTCCAGGGCTCCACAGTGAAGACACTGAGCAGTGCTGTAACAGATGACATAGAAACGAAACCGTTTATAAAACTATCCTCTTGCAAACCTCTCTCCCTGCTTAGTTCTGTCACCTTTGCGTCACCCCTGCGCTATTGTCTTCCACCGGTAGTTGGCTGCTGTGTGCCAGGGACACAGCTGAATCAGGTGCCCAGGCCACTTCCATGTCCCTGCTGCACACCCCAGCTGGAGCCCAGGGGATGACCCAAGCTGTGCCTTCCCCTCAGTGCCGGGCCAGCCCCACCCGGACCCCGTGGACTGCAACTGGGGGACATCAAAGTGATGTCATTGGAAGAAGGGAAATGGATGTTGAGAGGCAGGAAACCAAGTTCAGGTCCCAGTTGTGCCGGTATCTTGTCATCTGACCTGGGCCAATCACTTCTTTCTGTCCCTTTGGCCTCAGTTTCTCCATCTGTACAATGGGTGGGAGGATGGATTCCACTCTGATGTTTAAGGTGCTAGCAGTTCTTTCTCTGGAGTCTTTCAGTGAGTACCTGGAGACAGGGCTCGCCCAGAGAGGGTCTTCAAGAAGGAGAGTGCCACCCTGGCTGGTTTGCTCAGTGGTTAGAGTGTCGACCCGGGGACCGAAGGGTCACCCTCAAGGGCACGTACCTGGGTTGCAGGTTCAATCCCTGGCCCTGGTAAGGGTCGTGAGGGAGGCAACCAATCGCTGTGTCTCTCTCACATCGATGTTTCTCTCTCTCTCTCTCATTCTCTCTCCCTTTCACTCTCCCTAATAATCAATAGAAAAATGTCCTTGGGTGAGGATTAACAAGAAAAACAAAAAGGAGGAGAGAGTTAAGGTGTGCTCCCGGCTGGCTTTCGCAGTTGAGCAGGCCCCAGCAGCAGCTCCCTGAGTCTCTCCGAACAGCGTGGCGGGTGCAGTCCCAGCTCGTGGCACGCCCCTCGGACAGCTGAAGCCCTTCCTCTTTGTCTCTCCCTCCAGGCATCACCGCGCCGGCCCTTCCACGTGTGTCCCAGCTCTTGGCGAGGTGAGTACCCTTGCCCTGGCCCTTTGCCCTGTCTCCTCGCACCATGTGCCTTCTTTCTTGGAGGGCAGATACCTTGAGCAGACCCCTGGAGAGGGGGTACGTGCAAGGCCAGCACTTACTAGCTGAGCGACCTGGAGTCAAGGGCGCCACCTCCCAGGCCTCGGTCTCACCGTCCAGAAGGGGGGACAGCCATGGTACCTGCCCCACGACGTGAGCTGAAAAAGCACTTACAAGGGAGCCTGGAACGTTTTTCAGAATGTTGGCTGTCGTTTTTGTCTTTCTTTGTTCTTTTTTCAGTCTTTCCTTTTTCGTCTCTCCGATGCGTAGACCCCTTCTCAGTTCCCCCCTCCCTCCCTTCTTCCTTGTCTCTCCTCTTTTTTCCTTTTTCCTTTCCTCTTCCTCCTTTCTTTCTTCCTTCTTTCTCTCTCTTCCTCCTTCTCTCTCTGTCCTTCTCTCTTCTCCTCTCTTCTTCCCCTTCCCTCCTCCCTCCGCATCCAAAACAGAAACAGACTCCTAGATACAGAGAACAGACTGACAGCTGTCAGAGGGGAGGGGATTTGGAGGGCTGGGTGATGAAAGTGATGTAATTAAGGGGGGAAAAAACCTCCTAGACACAGACAACAGTATGGTGATTGCCAAAGGGGAAGGGGCGGGGGAGGTAGCAGAGGGTAAAGGGGGATAAATGGTGATGGAAGACTTGACTGGGGTGGTGAGCATCCAATACACTATACAGATGATATACTGCAGAATTGTACACCTGAAACCTATATACTTTTATTAACCAGGATTAACCCCCCAACCCCACCCCAAGAGTTGATACGAGCATATGATGAGATTTCATGTACGAACTGGGCCCAAGTGACACTATTCCCAGCCCGTGGTGAGAGCACGGTGATTGGTAGCGGTCACGTTACAGCTGTCCTGGGGAAGGAGCCCTTTAAATCCTAGCCCATCGTGGAACCTGTCGCTCACCGTGGAGTGCAGAATCCATTCTCTGTTCTCTGCTTGCAAGTAACTGAAATTGACTCCAGCTCATGGAAGCCCAAAAGGACTTTTCTCTTCTTAGGTTCTGTATTCTTTTTTTTACTGAATTTATTGGGGCGGCATTGGTTAATAAAATTATATAGGTTGCAGGTGTATAATTCT
Source organism: Molossus molossus (assembly GCF_014108415.1). NCBI lineage: Eukaryota > Metazoa > Chordata > Mammalia > Chiroptera > Molossidae > Molossus > Molossus molossus. The sequence goes on along the minus strand of NW_023425399.1, from coordinate 10,856,155 downwards.
ATAATACATCATCTATATTGTACTGTGTGTTCACCACCCAAGTGAAGTCTCCTTCTATCACTATTTATCCCCCCTTTCCCCCTCCCCCGCCCCCCTTTCCTTCTGGTAGTCACCATACTGTTGTCTGTGTCTATTTGAGTTTTTTTGTGGGTTTTTTTGCTTAATTCCTTCACCTTTTTCACTCAGCCGCCCAACCTCCTCCCCTCTGATAGCTGTCAGTCTATTCTCTGTATCTGAGTCTGTTTCTATTTTGTTTGTTAGTTTATTTTGTTCATTAGATTCCACGTATAAGTGAAATCATATGGTACTCGTCTCCTCCGACCGGCTTATTTCACTTAGCATAATACTCTCCAGGTCTATCCATGCTGTCGCAAAAGGTGAGGTTTCCTTCTTTTTTACGGCCGATTAGTATTCCATAGTATAAGCGGATCACAGCTTTTGTTCCCACTCATCTAATCATGGGCACTTGGGCTGCTTCCAAATCTTGGGTTTTGTAAATAACACTGCAGTGAGCATAGCGGTACGTATATTCTTTCAAATGAGTGTTTCAGGTTTCTTCAGCATCGCTGGGTCATAAGGCAGTTCCATTTTTAATTTTAGAGGTCACTCTGTACTGCTTTCTACAGTGGCTGCACCAGTCTGCATTCCCACCAGCAGTGCACAGGGATCCCTCTTCTCCACATCCTCACCAGCACTTGTTTGTTGATTCATTGATGATCACCATTCTGACAGGTGTAAGATGATATCTCATTGTGGTTTTAATTTGCATTTCTCTGATGATTAGTGATGTTGAGCATCTTTTCACACGTCTGTTGGCCATCTGTAGGTCCTCTTTGGAGATGTGTCTATTCGGGTTCTTTGCCCATTTTGTAATTGGGTTTTTTGTATTTTGGGTGTTTTGTAAGTTTTTTATACATTTTGGATATTAACCCCTTATCAGATGTTTCATTGGAGAATGTGATCTCCTGTTCAGTAGGTTGTCTTTTCGTTTTGTTGATGATTCCCTTAGCTGTGCAAAAACTTCTTAGTTCATGTAGTCCTATTGTTTATTTTTTCTTTTGTTTCCCTTGCCTGAGGAGATATATCAAAAAAAATATTACTATGAGAAATGTTCAAGATTTTACTGCCTGTTTTCTTCTAGGATTTTTATGGTTTCAAATCTAACATTTAAGTCTTTAATCCATTTTGAATTTATTCTTGTGTATGGTGTAAGAAGGTGGTCTAGTTTCATTTTTGCACATATCTGTTCAAATTTCACAATACCATTTATTAAATAAACTATCTTTACCCTATTGTATGTTCTTGCCTCCTTTGTCAAATATTAATTGACCAAAAACGTGTGGGTTTACTTCTGGGCTCTCTATTCTGTTCCATTGATCTCTGTGTCTGATTTTATGCCAGTACCATGCTGTTTTGATTACTATGGCCTTGTAGTCTAGTTTGATATCAGGTAGCATGATTTCTCTGACCTTGTTTTTCTTTCTCATGATTGCTTTGGTTGTCAGGGGTCTTTTGTGGTTCCATATACATTTTTGGAATATTTGTCTAATTCTGTGAAATACACATTGATAGAAATTGCACTGAATCTATAGATTGTTTGGATGGTATGGACATTTTAATGATTTTAATTCTTCATATCCATGAAAAAAGATTATTTATATCTTTTTCAGTTTCTTTCTTCAGTGTCTTATAATTTTCTGAGTATAGGTCTTTTACATCCTTGGTTAAATTTATCCCTAGGTATTTTTTTTTTATTTGATGTAAGTATAAATGGGATTATTTTCTTAGTTTTTCTTTCTGAAAGTTCATTATTGGTATATAAAAATGCAACTTATTTCTGGATATTTATTTTGTATCCTGCTACTTTACTAAATTCATTTATCCACTCTAGTAGGTTTTTGGTGGAATCTTTAGGATTCTCTATAGACAATATCATGTCATCTGCAAATAATGATAGTTTTACTTCTTCCTTTCCACTTTGGATGCCTTTTATTTCTTCTTCTTGTCTGATTGCTGTGGTTAGGATTTCCAGTAATGTTGAATAAGAGTGATGAAAGCAGACATCCCTGTCTCGTTTCTGATCTTAAGGAAAATGCTTGTAGTTTTGGCCCATTGTCTCTGCCCTGGAAAGAGTAAATACCCAAAGGAACGTGATGATGTTGATACCGGAATAAGGGGGAAGGGATGCTGGGCTGGGCTTGGAGATTTCATCTTTTCTCCTTTCATGCAGACCTTGCCCACGTGTCCTGCCCAGCCAGCCTCCTACGGCCATGGCAGCCTACGGTCAGACACAGTACAGTGCGGGGATCCAGCAGGCCACCCCCTACACCGCCTATCCACCTCCGGCACAAGCCTATGGGATACCTTCTTACAGTGAGTATCAGCCGAAGCCCTTGCTTTCCCCCTGCGGCACCAACATGGTCTTTATTCTGTCCTGTTGCCTCAGTTAAATGCAGAATGATAAGTGACTCCAGCCTAATTTTGTATTGGCATAGAGAAGGACAGACACTTTAAATATGGTTCGAGTTCTAGACTATATCAAGGCCTCTTTTGATCGCAAGAGTAAGAAACTAAACCCAAACTGGCTTAGGGGGAAATGTAAATTTAATCATTTACACACACACTGAGAACTGACATCAGGAATGGCTGGATCCAGGTGCTCAAATGATGTCACACAGAATACATCTCACTCCATGCTCAGATGTTTTCTTCTGAGTTGGCTTTACTCCCATGCAGGTTCTTCCCATGTAGCAGCAGTGAAGGTACCTGTCCACTCTGAGTTTGCATCCTTGCAGCCCAGCACTCCCAATGGAAGGAAAGGAAAGCTCACTTTTCCCAGTAGTTCCACCAGAATCCCATATTGAGCCTCACGGGCCCAAATTGGGTCATACTTAGAGCAAAGCAAGAAGGTGGGGGTAAGAGAGAAAAGGAGGCTGACGCATATGGATTGTATATGAGGGAGGGATGGTCTTAAAGGGAAACACAGTGATGGTATGAGAAGGAGAAACAGATGCTGGGAAGGCAAAAACAACAGAGCTCCAGACCTTGACTCTCAAAACCTTACTTTTAAGAACTGGAGACTCAATGAACCAGGCCCACCAATCACTGCTCACCTGTCTGCATTAGCCAGGATTCTCCTGAAACAGAACCAATGGGATGGAAATAGATAGCTGAGCTAGATGGGTGGATGGATAGACGGATGGATAGATAATAGAAATTGGCTCCCCCGATTATGGAGGCTGAGAAGTCCCAAGATCTGCAGTTGGCGAGCGGGGGACCCGGGAGAGCCGGTGGTGTCGTGCTATGTGTGCACGGTGTAAAGGAAGAGTAATTTCGGTTCCAGCCCCAGGCAGGCCTTTTCGATGAGGGGCTGATTCAGCTGAGGGCTGAGAGATGAACATGTGCAAGCTTAGGAGGAAGAGCGTCTGGGCAGAGGGGACCACAGTGGGGAGGCCTGGGAAGGGAAGGAACTTGGCCAGTCCATGTAGCCCAGTCAACTGGAGCACAGTGGGGGGCAAGGTGGGCAGAGCCCGAGAGGCCTGGGAGGGGTTGGGGGCTTTATTGCAAGTGAGACAGGAACTTTCATTGGTGGGTGGCCAAGCAGAGGGCTGTAAGGTACAATCTGGGTGCTTTCCAGATCACTCTGGCTGCTGTGGGGAGGTTGGATTGCAGGGATGCAGAGGAGAAACAGGAAGGCCACTTGGGAGACTGATACAGCCTGGAGAGGGGTGATGGTGGAGGCCTGGGACAGGACAGTGACATACAGAAATGGGCAGGTTCAAGAGAAGGTCTAGAGGTAGCAGTGACAAGCCCTGTGGGCATTAGGTCAGACATTGGTGACAGTCGGCATGGATGAGCTGCTGCCACCCACAGTTCTCAGTGCTGTGTGTCTACTCGTTCCTTTAACTTCTCCAACCCTACGAGGAAGGTCCCATTGTTCTCCTTTTTTGAGAGATAAACAAGTAGGAGCTCAGAGAGGGCAAATAACTCTCCCAAGGTCACCCAGCTGGTCGGTGGCAGAGGCGGAATTAACCCAGGCAGCCTGGCTCGGAGGTCCAAGCTGAGCACCCAGCTCTGATGCTGGTCTGCGCATTCCATACATCCTGGGGATTACCTGGGACAGACCGTGGCCAACAGGTGTGGGCACCATTTTTAACTTTCTGTCCCTCTTTGCTAGAAGACTCGTGATACAAGTTGCACTGAAGTTACCCGCCTGGCTGACAGCCAAGGAACATGAAGCCGTATTATTTTTCAGCATAAAAGAGAAACCCAGTCCTGATCCCAGACAAAACATGGCATGGGGTGGAAATTAATTCGGTTCAAAGTCATTTTATGGTCTCAGTTCCTTTCAGAGAGTCTGTTCTCTGACAATACAGCCGAGGTGGTAAGAGCACACCCGTCCTGGGCTCAGCCACGCTGCTGCCCCTGGCTGGTCCTAAGACCCTGGGGGTTTTGTCATAGTGCAGTGGAGCCCGGCTGAGTCTGGCCTCCTTGTGGTCGCTGTGAAAAGTCAATGAGATCGTCCGCATAGGGGCCCCACTGCCTTGTTCTAGAAAGGGCTGGAGAGTAAATATTTTCGGCTTTGTAGTCTTGGTCACAACTACTCAACTCTGCCACTGGAGTGTGAAAGCAGACAGACAATATGTAATGAGCGTGTTTGGATTCCAAAAAAGTTGTATTTGCACAAGCAGGCAGTGGGCCAGATTTGGCCCACGGATCATAATTTGCCAACCCCTGACTTATGTGAAGGGCTTAGCTCGCAGGGCCTGGCCCGAGGAAAATGCTCCATCCAGGCAGTAAGAAGCCAGGCCACTCTGCACACCTGGAATGTCCTTGTCACCGAACAATGACAGGTGGGACGGAGAGCCGTGTCCCTGCACAGATGCCTGTGCCTGAGCAAGCAGTGTTTGCTGATTGTCTGGTTAGACCTTGTTGAATCTTGTTAGGAAACTTTTCTCATTGCTCCTTGGCAAAGAGCCGTATTACCTGTGTTTAAATAGTGGCCGGGAAATAACACCACTGAGTATGCCGGAGGCAAGGAGGTAAGGAGTCTTGAGCATTTTTTCTCAATTGGTGATGCAACATTTAAGGACATTTGTAAAAGCGTAAAGAATAACACTACATAGACCCATGAACTGACCACTCCACTTCAAAATAAAGTACAGGGAGGTTCTCTCCCTTTCTTCTCAGCAACACCCACAGCCCTTGATTGGATGCTTATCATTTCTTTGTGTAGAATAGGGACCAGAAAACTTGTTCTGTAAAAAAAAACTTGATGGTGAATTCTGACTTTGCAGGCCATGCAGTATCATAACTACTGAACTCTACACTGGAGCGCGAAAGCACCACAGATAATACACAAATGAATGAATATGTCTGTGTTTCAATAGGATTTAATTTACGAAAACAGGCAAAAGACCACATTTGGCCCATGGGCTGTAGTTCGCAACCCCTGATGTAGAGTATTATTTTGCATGTTTGTGGAGGGAGGGAGGGAGGGAGGGAGGGAAAGAAGGAAGGAAGGAAGGAAGGAAGGAAGGAAGGAAGGAAGGAAGGAAGGAAGGAAGGAAGGAAGGAAGGAGCATATTCTTGCAGCTTTGTCTGTGTCTGTTTACAATGAAAAAATGTGCATAGTCTTTGACTCAGCAATTCCATTCCTCATATCCAAGCTAGATAAACACTCTCACATTGCATGAGGAGACATGTCTATTCCATCATGGGCAGTGATGGTAAGAACATTAGAATCAGGGGACTGGCTGAATAGGCAGTGATATTCCATACTTGGGATTTCCATTTGGCCACTAAGATGAACGAGCACATGGCTGGAGAAGGGTGAGCAAGGGAACTTGGGAAAAGCAAAGGTCAGAGGGGTGAGCAGAGCCCAAGTAGGACCTTGGGGCCCCCCAGGGAATTTGAATTTGACTCCAGGTACATTAGTACACCATTAAACCTTCCTAGTGGGCTCAGCCAAAGAACGTGCCCATAAATATTGCTTGTTGCTGTCACCATTGCTGTTCTGAAGTCTTACACTGCCCTTCGCACAAAACCCTTTCACACCCACTATTGAGAGGCATCGAGAGAAGGAAAGGAAAACCATGACCCCAGAATTAGTGGCCAATTGTGAGACCCCGATCGAGCAGCCTGGCTTTCTGAACCTCAGTTTCCATATCTGCAAGGTGGGAACGCAGTATTACCTGTTCTGCGGGATTGTCGTGCGGGAGACAGAAGCACGTGTTGCTAAGTACCTCACTCAGAGCCTGATCTGTTTATCCTTGCCCCTCCCTCTGCTCTCCCGACAGCCCTGCTGGCGGGCATCAGCACCTTATTTTATGAGGAGCAGAAACTGTCCGAGTCACCAAGGAATGACGCAAACCTCCCAGGGCTCTAGCACAGACCCCTCGACTCCAAATCCATCCTTTTACCCCGCGAAGCATGCTCTTCGTTTATGGGGGTGAACGGGTGAGAAGGAGGGAAACCAATTACAAAACCATCCCTGGAACGAGAAACGTTCTTTTAAAAACACAAAGTTAAATAGTATCAAAATACTATTTGACACCTGTGAGATAGACAAAGATAAGCAAAGCTTATTACATTTTCAATAAAAATACAGTGTGTGGGCTTTGGATAACTGGTCAGCCCCCTCCCTCAGTGCAGTCCCTTCCCCAGCCAGTTGCTCGTGGAATTGGAGCCTGTGCTTCGGAGAAGCATGAGTTTGGCCAAAACAGAGGGAAGATTTGTAACTGTGGCCTTTGGATAGGCAGGTCCCCCCAGGGAACAATTTTTGAAAAAGAATGTGTCTTAGGGTTAAGTGGAATCATCTTTACAGAGGAAGGATGGTTCATTTAACACTTTATCCAAACTCCTGATGAGCTTCAAGCCACACACGGTACTGCCCCGTGCAGTAGGGGGACGTGAACTCGCTGTCGTCAGAGCCAGGCAGGAAGCGTGAAACCGACCCCGTGTGCAAAATATGAGGCCTTCGTGCCCTGCCTTTCCCTTCCCCACTTCTCATAGTGTCCTGGGATTTTTTTTTTTTTTTAAGTACAACTGCAGTGAAAAAAAATAGCACCTTAAAACCAGCCTCAGTGTCTCGGAGACAGCATGGATCCTGGTGACCTGGGAAACACAGACGAGGAAGCCTCTAGGGACCGCTTGTCGTCACCTGGGAACACAGGCGTAACAGCATCCCGTTGCTCAAGAGAAACCATAAGTCCCGATATTTTTTTAATGAAATCTCCTGATTTTTAAACAAAAACAGTTACTTTCAGATCTTCCTTAAAAATATGCAGCAAAGTATGTCTCTAGCCCAACTTTGGCTCACACGCCAGCAGTGTGCATCTCCTCGTGTGGAAGCTGATAAAACCGCAGGCTGTCTTGACTCAGTAGCTCTTGTTTGGGTGACATCCTAATCACATGTCCCTGGTGCTTCTTCTTCCTCCTTCCAAGGCATTAAGACAGAAGACAGCTTGAACCATTCCCCGGGCCAGAGTGGATTCATCAGCTACGGCTCCAGCTTCAGCACCCCACCCGCCGGACAGAGCCCGTACACCTACCAGATGCACGGTCAGTGTGGCACGGCCCCTTCCCTGCCCTCTCCAAGGCATTACCCGCGTCCAGTGTCATTCATTCATTTATTCCGCAGATTTACTGAGTACCTACTATGCGCTAGGATCTATCTCAAGTAGTGGAGTTGCAGTACTGGGCAGAACAGATGCGAGATCTGCCCTCATAGAGACGGACACTAAGCAAAGCAACAAATAAACGGAGTAATTTGGAAGGAGTTGAATGCAATGAAGCAAATAAAGGTGATGTTTGGATAGGGAGCGATGAGCAGTTGCGGGTCAAGAGGGATGGGATGGGTACCTTTAGGTAGAGTCATCAGGAGAAGCTTTTTGAAGAGATGATGTTGGACAGAGACCCAAAGGGTGAGATGGAGCCAGCGATGTGCAGACCTAGGGGAAGGACATTCCAGGCACAGGGGTGAGTGCAAATGCCGTATGGAGGGAAATAAATGTGTCTGAGGCTCAGAAGTAAAGCCAGCAAGGCCAGCGCGGTCAGGGGGCCACAGGAGGAGAGGAAGCAGAGCTGAATCACAGGACCTTGGCCGTTGGCTTGGATCTGAAGTGTGATGAGACAGGAAGTCCACTGTAGACTCGGACAAATGCTGGGTGGTGGGAACACTGGCCAGGCAGGTTATGGGGCTGTTTCAGCAGGAGGCTCGAGGCTGCCTCCCCAGAGAGTGGCCTCAGAAGGGGAGACAGAACTCCAGTGTGTAACTCCCTCCTCAGACACACCAAGACACTGGCCAGCGAGATTCTCCTGTGTCCGCCTCCACCCTTTGCCCCCGCGGCCTCCTCCCTTCTCAGTGCCCCGCTGGGAGCGTGTGAGGGCTGACGTGTGGCGCAGAGGGCTGAGGCAGGGATTCGGGAGATTTCCATCCTGGTCTCTCTTTCTCCTTCATGAAAGCTGGTAAAAACGGCCACCAAGGGTCTGAAAAGTCACGTGCCAACCTGAAGGGGTAATGCCAAGGCGGTGGGCTGATGCGTGCGTGGCTTTTCTCTGAAAGAAAACTGTTTGCGTATATCATCACTTTACCTTCTTAAAAGTGGACGTAAGGGCAGCCTTTCAGGAAAAAACCTTGAGAAAGGACAGCCAGGGGCGTGGAGGAGAAACGGGGCGATGGGCACCGACGCCCCGCACTTGGAAAGTCTGCGTCAGACCGTCAGCTAACAGGGCAGACACTCCACGCCTGGTGTTGCCGGTCACCTCACACAGTCTTCGCGACACTCCCAAGCACTGGTGCTGGAGGTGTTCCCGTTGCCAGGAGAGGGAACAGACGTAGACGGGGTGACTGATCCACAGAGGCAAAGGAAACAGACAGGCGGACCTCTCGGGGGCTGACAGAACCCCAGCCCCCAGCCCCACCCGAAGCCCACGCTTTCACCATGGTGCTGTCCTACCTCCCCTTCCGCTGCTGTCACCTCTCATCCCAGGGGGCCTTTCTCAGTTCCCCCGAAGGATACAAGCTGCCGGGACCCTTCTCTAAGGGGCAGTGAATTGTGGTACGAATGCCAATAACAAAGACTTGGGAAGACGCTGAACGTGAACTTGCATTTGGGCCGATCTCAAGCCAATTTTTCCCAGCTCTGTCGATAGCAACAGAACTTACAGCCTTGGGGCCTCGACAGTGCAGAAGTTGAACAGCACACACAGTCGACCCTGCCCCGTTCTGACACCCCCTCCCCACCCCGCTGTGTAATAAGTGAGCTAAGTTATGTGGAAGTGGCTCCCCATCCACTCACCTTTTATTCTGTATTCATGAGCCCCAGCTCCATGCCTGGCTCCCTTTTAGGCACAGGGGTACGGCGACCAACAAAGACAGTTCTCTCTTGGAGAGAGACAGGCAGTAATCAATTCACAAACAGATGGTTACAGACATTGGTGAAAGACGAAAGCAGGGCAGCGTGATGGGCAGTGAGTTGGGTGGTGGTGACGGACATCACCCAGGTGGTTGGGGAGACCCGAGTGATGAAAACGATCCAACCATGTGAGCAGCTGGAGACAGGACAGCCCAGGCAGAGGGGACAGCACGAGCAAAGGCCCTGAGGCAGGAGCGGGCTCTCATGGTTGAAGGGCTCCCCAGGAGACTGGTAAATCTGGGTGTCGTGAGTAGGGGAAGTGAGATGGGAAGGTGAGGTAGCAACCCTCCTGGGACCAGGAAGTATAGAATAATGCTACTTCTTCTCTGGTCCTTACGGCTCCCAGGGGTGGTGGGCACCGTCAGCTCTGCTTTACAGATGATGAATGAGGCTCAGAGAGGGCCGTTACTTGCCCAAGATCACAGAGCCAATAAGTGTTCCGAGTGGGCTCCAGACTCGGGTTTCTGGAGTTCCAGAGCCTGAGCTGGTCCGTTTCCTGGACTCCTTCAGGACTCCTAGGCTCCGCGTACACACTGCCCCCTTCATCTCCCCAGAGGCCCTGTGACGTAGGTTCTGTCGTGACCCCCATCTCACAGGTGGGGACACTGAGGCGCAAAGTGGGCAAGTGACGGCCAGGGGCACGTGGCTGTGGCAGAGGATTTGAAGCCAGGCATAGCCACCACGCCATCCTGCCCTCCCACTCTGGTAGATCCTTCCAGAAGACGATTCTCCGTGGGTGAGCCCTGGCCTGGACCCCAGCCCCTCACAATGGAAAAACATCCCTTGCTGTGTCTCACCCGCCCCACCACGAGACTGATCCAGGTTATTTTCTTAGTCTGCCAGTGACCAAGATGCCGGAGAGGCGATGGCAGCAGCTGGACTTTGTCCCGATTAAGTGCCCTCAGCCGAATGCTAATGGCCATAAACTGCGCTGAGACAGCCCAGGCACGTTGCAAACCTGACATATTCCTCCTTAAGTATTTTTTTCAAACACAAACACACAGAACGCTCACACACCATGCCCATGTGCTTCCTATTAACTTTTTTTTTTTTTTGCAAGTTGCTCCAGAGGAGAAATAAACTCTCGAACTACACTGTGCACCTATCAGAGGGAAGACGGTGGTGGAGCTTTGTTTCAGGCGACAAGGGAGTGAAGGGGCGACCGGGGCGGACTTCTAGGCCTGACAGCATTGACCTGGAATGAAGTCGGTCCGTGTTCAGAAGCAGAAATGGATCTTTCTTTTCTATGAATTCAAATGATAATGTTGTGGAAGCATAAGAACTAAGTAGCGCCCTGGCCGGTTTGGCTCAGCGGTTAGAGAGTCGGCCTGTGGTACAGAGAGACCCGGGTTCGGTTCCCGCTCAGGGCACGTACCTCGGTTGCAGTTTGTCCCCGGCCCTGGTGGGTCGTGCGGGTGGCAGCCACTCGATGTGTCCCTTCACGTCAATGTTTCTCTCTCTCTCTTCCTCTCTCTCCCTCCCACTCTGTCTGTACAAGAGATGGAAAAATGTCCTCGGGTGAGGATAAAAAAAAAAAAAAGAACCTAAGTAGCCCAGCCGGTGTGGCTCAGTGGGTGAGTGTCGACCCATGCACCAAGAGGTCGCCAGTTCGATTCCCAGTCAGGGCACATGCCTGGGTTGTGGGCCTGATCCCCAGTGGGGGGCATGCAGGAGGCGGCCAATTGATGTTCTCTCTCATTGATGTTTCTATCTCTCTCTCCCTTCCTCTCTCTCTAAAATCAATAAAGAAAAAATAATTATTTTAAAGAATTATTTTTTTTTTTTTTTTTTTTTTTTTTTTTTTTAATCCTCACCCGAGGACACTTTTCCATTTTTTGTTCAGGTTGAGTGGGGGGGAGAGAGAGGAACAGAGAGAGAGAGAGAAACAGATTATTTTAAAATTATAATTTTAAATATTTTTAAGTAGGGACCGTGCCATCATTTTATAGAGGAGTAAACTGAGGCACGCAGCAGAGTGGCTGTGGACGACACAGGGCCAGCATGCGATAGCCCGAGGCCTCCCTGGGTCGTCCACGAACCCTCCGGAGCTCTTGCCCCTCGCGGGCCTACGTGGAGATCTGTGTCCGTTTGGAGACCTCGCCTCTCCAGCAGACGTACAGTAAACGTAAGAGAGAAAAGTTCACAACACTCGCTCAGCCTTTGCATGAGTGTTTATTTTCTTTTTTGAAGTTCACCCAGGGGCTTTCATAGCTGAAATGTGTTTCTTATGGGTTTGCTTTGTTGTTGTTGTTGTTGTTACGTTTTTGGCTTCCCTGCTCCAAGACTGCTGTTCACAGAGTGACCACAAAGATTGGAAAGAGGAGAAGAAAACATCACGAGAGGGTGTTGTGAGAACTCGCTGGAGGTTACCTGGGCTGCGGTCAGTCCCGCTGCGTCCCGCACTCCATGGCATGACTTGGATGAGGCTCTCAGCGTCTCTGTGCCTCAGTTTCCTCACCTGGGGCATTGGCATCACCGCAAGAGAGATGGCCTGATGGGATTGTCAGGGGGGCCACACGGGAAGATTCTCAGGCACGTCAGATGAACACTGGGTTCTTTTCATTCTTCTTTTTGTAACATGGTAGTTATGAGCAGTGACTCTGAAGTCAGACCGAGTTAACCCCCCAGTTCTGCAATGTACCAGCATGTGACATCGAGCCAAGTCTCTTCTTAGTGCCTTCGTTTTCCCCTGTAAAATGGGGACACTGACAGGACCTCCGCGTGGGGTGCTGTGTGATTAAATGACGTAATGGGTGTGGCGCATGAAGAACTGGCACAAACTAAGTGCTCTACAGATACCGTTGTTGTTATTTTATTATTGTTACCCAAATTTCAAGTTTGATGGTGTTTGGTCTTCCCAAACTCACTTCTCTTTCCTGAACTCTCGGTTTCAAGTAGCTGTGGCCAGAGAAAAGAGGAATCCAGATGGGAGCCTGCTGAACCATCCCATCAGCATAAATTCTTTGTTTTAGGGGGACTGAAAAACAGTGAGCCCTCTTCAGTGGAAGTTCCTTTTGTATTTACCAAAGGCCAGGAACTGCTAATGCTGAAGCTCGGACCCCAGAATGAGCCAGAGCAGCATAGAAATCTGTGGTTGGAGAACGTGTAGGAAAATGACAAGTCCAGGGAAAGGGTTTATAAGCCCGTGATCTCAGCCCGAGACTTCCAGAGCCAGTCTGTGTCCAATTTATGAGATCTAGCACCTCCTCTGGCGTCAGAGATCTGTGTGACCTTGGACAAGTCACTGGACTCTTGTGATCTGTTTCACAGCTCTAGTGCTCACAGATGCTTATTGAAAACACAGAGAGGTCAGAGAAGATCATGGTCAAGTACATCCGGTAAACAGCATGCGGCTCAAAGTTAAATAGATGTCTTTGCTGCAGGACTTTTCAGAGCCTTTGCAGACTGACGTGGCTTGTGACTCTACGAGAATGGAATTCAGCTATCAGATTTCCCAGGTGGATTTAAACAGGGCCCCTCTCACCAAATAGATGTTCTGCACTTGCTGGAAAGGCCTGGCTGTGATGATCTTTTAGGCTCATTCCTGTGTTAAAATTCTTTAATTCTGTGATTTTTTTCACGGCACACATGTATGTATTTCTTTTTCTCTGTATTTTTGTTCATTTATTTTTCCATGAGATATAATTCACATACCATAAAATCTATCCTTTTAAAGTGTACAAGTCAGAGGTTTCACTGTATTTACGAAGTTGTGCAACCACCAAATCTAATTCCACAACATTTTCATTACCCCGAAAGGAAACCGCATGCCCCTCCCCGCCTCCCCTCCTGCTGATATATTTCCTTTTGTCATAAGAAAAAAAGATGCATTTAAAGTTACTCTTTCTTTCTATAAATGTCATGAGCAGGGCTATGCATTTGCCTAGTTAAAACATCTACCAAAATCTCTCTTCCGCCCTCATCCCACATCCCAGTCTCCAAACCCCCGGCGGTGAACCACTTGAAGTAGGTTCTGTGGACCCCTCTAGAATTTCCTCTTGCAAACAGAAGCAGATATGAACACAATCTATTATATTGCCTATATTGCCTAACTCATATGTGAGTCAGAAGTAAGGAAATGATGCCAGTATAATTCCTGGTATAAAGTGGTTTGGTTCATTTGCTTTTAAGATTTTCTCCTTATTACTGGCTTTAAGCAATTTAATTTTTTTTTTTTTTAATCCTCACCCGAGGATATTTTTGCATTTATTTTCAGATAGAGTAGGAGGGAGGGGGAGAGAGAGAGAGAGAAACACCGATGTGAGAGAGACACACCAATTGGCTGCCTCCTGCACAACCCCAACCAAGGCCAGGGATGAACCGCAACCGAGGTACGTGTCCTTGACCAGAATCGAACCCACGACTCTTTGGTCTGCGGGCCAGCACTCTAACCGCTGCACCAAACCAACCAGGGCAAGCAATTTAATTTTGATATGCCTTGGTGTCATCTCTTTTATGACCCTAAGACTTTGAGTTCATTGAGCTTCTTAGATCTGCGAGTTTATAGTTTTTATCCAATTTGGACATTTTTTAACCATATTTCTTCACATATTTTTTCCCCTACCCCCATGTCTTCAAGTTCACTAATTTTTTCTTCTGCTGTCTCTGCCCTGCTGTTAAAGATGCCCTGGGCAGTTTTCATTCTATATATAGTTTTCAGCTCTAGAAGTTTGATTTGGGTCTTTTTAAAGATATCTTCCACGTCTGTATTTAACATATTCAGTTATTCCTCTGGCTCCTTGAACAGACAGAATAGAATTAACATGAACTGTTTTAATTTGCTTAGCTATTAATTCTCCCATTTGTGTCATTTCTCGGTTAGTTTTCATTGATGCTGCTTCTCGTTATAGGTCATATTTTCTTGCTTCTTTGCAGGCCGGTTTTTATTAGATGCCAGACATTGTGAATGTTACTTTGTTGGATGAGGGCCATTTTTGTATTCCTGTGAATATTCTTGAGCTTCGTTCTGGGGTGCAGTTAAGTTGCATGGAAATAGTTTGAGTCCTTCAGGTCTTGCTTTGAGCTTTGTTAGGGAGAGCAGAGCAGCATGGGGCCTGGGGCTCTCTCGACCTGCCCCGTTTCCCCCACTGCTGAGGCAAGTCTTTCTGAGTGTTCTACCCAGTGCTCCATGAATCATGAGATTTTCCACTCTGGCCGGTGGGGATAGGAACTGGCCTCTCAGTTTCAAGTAGCTGTGATCAGAGAAAAGAGAAATACGAATCTGAGGTCCGTTAGGAGCTCTGAGGATTGTTCCTTCGACTCTTTTGAAGTGGTTCTTTCTCGGCCTTGAGTCATTTCCTTACAGGTGCGCACTGTTCGGCACTCAGGTGGCCACCCAAGGCAACGTCAGCAGTTCTTCATCGCGCTCTGTCAATGCCGCCCCCTTTTCTCTGGGACTCTGCTCAGCTGGTGCTTTTCACTTCGGCCCCCTTGGATGGCAGCTCCAGCTCCTCGGTTGAGACGCCACTGCGCACCACCCAGTTCCCCTCCCTAGTAACTGCCCCCCCCCCGGGGCAGTCATACGGCTCAGCACATCTTCCCTCTCTCACGCATCACTGTCTTAACGACTGATGCCCAATGTCTTGGAATCTAGTTTTAAAATAATTTCACGGGAGACGGTAAATCCAATTCCTGTGACTCAGTCTGGACCAGAAGGAGCAGTCATGCTGCACTGGTTCATTCACGTGTTTGAGGAATTACTTTATAGTTCCCCCCAATCTTCGCACGTTTTGCCCTTGTTCCCATCATTCAGCACCTCTTTTGTCCTTGTGCCCCCTTCCGTGAAGATACCTTCCCCTCCTTTTTAAAGCCAGGTCCTCTGTCTAATGGAGCACTTCACTGTATATTTTGTATTTACCTTTTTATTTTCCTCGCTGCGCTGTTATTTGGGGCGGGGATTGTATTGCTTTTGTTAAGGCCCTGGTTACAAAGTTGCATTGCTTTTGAGCAGTCTGCCCAAGCAAGCCTGCTTTACTCGTAAGCCTCATTATTTTAGTGCACAATTTTGCACAACGCGTGGCCTCTCAGGAAGACTGCAGATTAGGACAGAAACACTGTTATGTTTTCCTATTTTCATAGGTAACATACTAGACCCACTCTTCTGCGCTTTGCTTTCTCCATTCGGCTGTACACCCTGGAGAACTTGCTAAGTCAGTATGTAGAAAGGGCTTTCTCATTCTTTTCACAGATGACAATTATTCCATTAATTGATGTTCCCTAAATGATTTTACCAGTCCCCCCTTGGGTTTTACCAGTCTTTTGCAGTTGCCACCAATATGCTGTTTTTTTGCAAGTGTATCTGAAGGAAGAGTTTCTAGGTGAGAAATTCAGGGTCAAGGGAAATGTCCACATTTAAACTGGTAGATAGTGCTAAGTGACCTTCCCTATGGAGAGTACAAATTTAACACCCACCAGCAGCAACCCCTGGCATCTCATTATTGTAGTTTTTTGCCAATCGGATGCATGAAAAACGGCATCTCCTTGTAATACTAATTTGCAAATATGTTACAAAGTTGATCGTCTTTTCAGGTCTTTGACCGATTTTTGTTTACTTTCCTGTGAACTAGGAGATTAGACTTGGAAAACGATGTCAAAGAGGAGTGATGAGGTGCTAGGCATACCCAAATCCAAACATACGATAAAGCTACAGTAGTCCAAACAGCATGGTTCTAGAGTATGAACAGACTGACCAATAGAGGAGAATATGATCCTGAAAGAGACAAACATCAGGGAATTTAGAACATGGGGCAGATGGCACCTTCAGTCAATGGGAAAGATGGAATGCCCAATGAATGGAGTTGAAATAACTGGTTGGCCATCTGGGGGAAAAATAGATCTACTCCTATCACTGTCTACCAGAAAAAATCCAAATGGATCAACAGTTTAAATGTCAAAAGTAAAACCATAAAAGGAGTAGAAAGAGAATGAGCAAAATTGTTATAACCTTGGAGTGGCAAAGGCTTTTCCTACCTTGACTCAGAAATCCTATGGCCATCACTGTTGACGAGTGTGACTGTGGATGTTTGCTCAGCATGGCAGAGAACACCAGAAGCAAAGTCAGAAAAACAAATGGCAAACTAAAAAGAAACATTGGCATCTCAAATCAGAAACTAATTGTTCCTCTTGTTAAACTGATTCTACAATTCTGTAGATTGAACCTGCTCTGGGAGATTCTTCTAAATAAAAGAGAGAAAGGAGGAGGAGCGACGTTACAGGGAGGGACGGGGTCTGTGGCAAACTGGAGAGAGGAGGCCCATCAGAGTTGGGGGACAGGTGTTATGCTGCAGTGGAGCCCCAAAGAGGCCAAATCTGTCCATTCTTTCAAGGAAATCCTCAAAACTATATTTTAATGTAAAACCTCATTCTTGTTCAATGTTGACGACTGATTTAAACACTCTCTTTAAAATACCTTGTGAAGCAGGTGAACATGGTTAAAGGCTGGTTTTTATGCCTCTATCTTGCCATGTGGTTCCATATTTTTTTTTTACTTATTTTTTTATTGGTTTTTAGCGAGAGAGAGAAACATCAGTGTGTTGTTCCACTTGTTTATGCATTCATTGGCTGATGGTCGTGTGTGCCCTGACGAGACAGAACCTGCAACTGTGGTGTATGGGGACGACTCCAACCAACTGACCTACCCGGCCAGGGCCGTATTTTCTTAACTGAACCATACGTCCTGAGACCAGGAATGGAAGGAGAAAAGCACTCCCCAGGTAGCGACTTGGGAAGCCAGAAAGCTCACCCTTTCTGGTCCTCACCTCTGGCTTACTTCATCAGTGAGGCATGTCCCAGAGGACTTGAATGGTGGGTGTGGTTCGAGCCGACTTGGAACCCAGTGGCCTCCTAGTGAAGGAGATTATTTCCCTGTTTCTTCTTGGCAGCCGTAGACTTCAGGCTGTCCCTGCCCAGCCAGTCCGAGCAGGCTACATCTGTCTGGTCTCACTGTGTCGGTCAAGACAGGAGCCAGGCTTGGCATCCAGCAGGTTCTTGGACTGAGGTCCGGTTTCCTGGTGTGAATCAGCAACTCTTCTGCGCACGATGACGTGGGCGAGGTTTGCCGACACCTGTCAGCACCCTTGCGCCAGGCAACACCTCTGCCCGGGTGGTCACCTTCCTGTCACCTTCATGTGTGTTGCAGGCTGCTGCCTCCTGCCTGAGCTGAAGCCTTCTGGATTTAGGACATATAGAGGCTCAATGGATGGCCTTTTTTTTCTGGTTATGTAACAGCTTTGGTCTGGTCACTTCCATCTTCAGAAGCCACGGGGGTGGACCAGTGAAAACGGGGAGAGACAGTTTTGCGGGCGCTTGGTGAACAGCGTGCTAGGGCAGCACTCTACGGAGGCCCTTCTGTGATGACGGCGACGCGGGACTCTGCTGTCCCGCACGGCGCCACGAGCCAGTGTGGCTGCCGGGCATTGAAACGTGGCCAGTGCGGCTGAGGAATTGAATTTTCAGTGTTCTTTAATTTTAGTTGATTATAACTTAAAGGCGGATGTGGCCAGTGACTACCATATTGGGCAGCACAACTCTAAAGAGTGATTCTGCCCCGGCCACTGTGGTTCAGTGGTTAGAGCATCGGCCCATGGACCAAAGCGTCGTGGGTTCAATTCCCGGTCAAGGGCGTGTACCTGGGTTGCAGTTTTGATCCCTAGCCCAAGTCAGGGTGTGTGTGGGAGGCAACCAATCGATATGTCTCTCACATTGCTGTTTCTCTCTCTCTCTCTCTCTCTCTCTCTCTCTCTCTCTGTCTTTCTCTCTGTCTCTCTTTGTCTCTGTGTCTCTGTCTCTGTCTCTCTCTCTGTCTCTCTCTATCTGTCTCTCTCTCGCACTCTCCCTCCCTCCCTTTTCCTCCCTCCCTTCCACTCTCTAAAAATCAAAGGAAAAAAATAGCCTCCGGTGAGGATTAACCAAAGAAAAACAACAACGACAAAAAAGAATGATTCAAAGCCCACTCATGGCCCAGTTACTGCAGGGTGGGGGAGGGGGGCTGATCGGTGTTACGACTGAATGTTTACGTCCCCTTGACAGTCACATGCTGAAGCACTAACCCCAATGTGATCGTGTTTGGAGATGGGATTTGGGGGCGATAACTAGGGTTAGATTAGGAATTAGTGTTCTTGTAAGAAGAAGAAGAGAGAGATCTCTCTCTCGTGCACACCTGAGGGCACAGCGGGAAGGTGGCCATCTCTGAAGACTCTTTGCTAACTTGAAATTTTATTCAGATATAATTTAACCTACTTACACATATTTTTAAAAGTCAAACAGGATGCCCTTCCTGTAAAGTGAAGGAGTTTATAAACGACATTTTTGAACATGTCACTGCCCGGGCATGACCACACTAGGTTACATGATGAAATGGTCAGACACACGTACGTGAAGACCCAGGGCTGTGTGGGTGACACAGACATCGCAGCAGTGTGGCCGCCAGCAGCATGGCTTTCTGCCACGGGAGACAGCTCTTGGTGTGCCAAACAGAGGACAGCCATCCTTCCGGGAACAGTGGTGGTGGTGTCATCAGTGACAGCCTCCAGGGACATGCTATCCCAGAGGTCCTGGGGCCAAGGCTTACAGAACAAATTTAGATGCTTGAATATCATGATTGATTAAATCAATCTTTTTTTATCCTCACCCAAGGATTTGTTTCCATTTATCTTAAGGTAGAGTCGGGGTAGGGGGAGAGAAACATGGATGTGAGAGGGACACATCGACTGGTTACCTCCTGCATGACCCCACCAGGGCCGGGAACGAGCCACAACCGAGGTACGTGACCTTGACCCAAATGAAAACAGCGACTCATTGATCTGTGGGCCGACGCTCTAACCGCTGAGCAAACCGGCCAGGCAGGGCTGATTAAATCAATTTAAAAGAAACTGGAAGACAGTGGGAAGGAGCTGGAAGTTAACACATTAAAGATAGGGTGCAAGGAGGTGAACAGGCCACACTATAACTCCCCACTCCCCTGATGGGCAGCCTTGGCTTTTGTCCGTATTTCTAGGGCAGAGGGCACTTGGGGCCAGATGGTGTCATAATGATTGTCACCAGTGGGTGGCCAATTCAGGGCTGACATCACTGTCGCTGGAGAGGTGGCGTGAACTGGTTCTACTTACTGTTTAGGGTTTAGCAGCTCCTTTACTTTCTTCTACCTTTAAGCAACGCTTGTGTTTCTTCCATGTTTTTTCGTGTGTCTCGTTCATTCTGTCTTTAATGCGAGGTGACTGGCTTTCTTGTTTTCTGCTTTTGACGCAGCTTTAGAACTTTGCCACCTCTCACCAGCTACTTGCTCCCTAACTTTATAACTCTTATGACTTTCATCTGTCCCGTCTCTTTTTCTTGTTTTCTGCATAGCATAATTGAATATCGGTGTTAACTATTCACTTGATTATTGTTAAATATTCAATTAAGAATAATTGAATGCAACAAAAGCCCTGGGAAGTGTGGGTCAGTTGGTTGGAGTATCTTCCAGTGCAAAGGTGGTGGGTCTGATTCCCGGTGAGGGCACATACCTAGGTTGCGGGTTCAATCCCCAGTTGGGCACATACGGGAGGCAACTAATCAATGTCTCTGTCTCTCTCTCGCAAAAAAAAAAAAAAAATCAATAAAAAAGGAACAGTGGAATGCACTATGGTATAGTACAGCTGCAGTTGAACACATTACAGTAGCATTTCTGCAAAGCGTCATCTATGTTAAAATCCTGGGAAAAAATCCTTTGCATTTACTTGTAAAATGAATTGGTGTGCTAATTCATGAGGTAGCAAACTTTTCTGTAAAAGGGCCAGTTAGTGAATGTTTTAGACTTTGTGGACCTTATGTCTCTGTCCCAATTACTTGTAACTCTGCCATTGCAGCTTGAAAGTAGCCATAGAGCCCTGGCCAGTTTGGCCCGCAGACCAATGAGTCGCAGGTTCGATTCTGGTCAAGGGCATATACCTCAGTTGCAGTTCATCCCGCCTCTAGTCGGGTCATGTGGGAGGCAGCCAGTCGATGTGGCTCTATCACATTGATGTTTCTCTCTGTCTCTCTCTCTCTTCCTTCCTCCCATTCTGTCTGATGATAATAAATAAATAAAAATAAAGTAACCATAGATACTTTCTATGGGCAAGGCTCTCTTCTAATAAAACGTTATTTTCGAAAATAGGTGCTAGCTAGGTTTGGCCCCCGGACTGTAGTTTGCTGACCCCTGTGTTGCAGGCTCAGGTCATTAAAGCCAGGCCCTCCCTGGTTGAACGTCGAACATTCAAAAGCCAGGTAGAACCTGGGAAAATTCTTCATTTTGCTGGACCATGCATTGCAGAATGCGTGGCACCTCTAAGTACCACGTAGGTCCCCAATAAAAGTGTCCCCACCAATTTCCAGGCACCCCGAGGGATACCACAACACCCTCGAGAACACTGGCTTACGTGGCGCGGGCATGGGCACGGGAGAGATGGTGCATGTAGGGAAGACCATCTGCCATTTACTCTGCGGACACTCGTGAGCACCAGCTCTGTTCCAGGGGCACACCAGGTGCAGGTCACAGCTGACAGTCGAGCCCCGCATTCATGGAATGTGTGCCCCAAGGAGAGGACACAGGCAGTGTATTAGCCCGCTGGAGCGCCCCAACAAAACAGACTGGGGACTCAACCAACAGAACTTGATTTGCTCACAACTCAGGAGGCTGGAAGTCCAGCGGTGAGTTTCCAGTGGATTCCATTTCTGGAGAGAGCTCTCTCCCAGGCTTAGAGACTGCCACCTTCTTGCTGTGTCTTCGTATGACCTTTCCTCTGTGCTGGGGGGGGGGGGGGTATAGAAAGAGAGAGAGAGAGAGAGATCTGTTGTCTCTCTCTTATAAGGCCACCTGCTGTCCTATCATTGGATTACAACCCCACCGTTATGACGTCATTTAGCCTAATTACTTCCCTGAAGGTCCCATCTCCAAATACAGCCAAAATAGGGGGTTAGGACCTCACCATATAAATGGGGGCACCCTCAGTCCATAACCCTGAGCAAGGAAATGAGCTCATGTCGCCATGATGTCAGCAGTGAAGAGTGCTCCGCAGAAATAAACAGGGAGAGGCAGCGGAGAGAAACCGAGGGCGGAGGGTCTGATTTGGGGGGTGGGCAGGGTCTCTGAGCCGGTGACCGTAGTACTGATACACACACGTAAGAAAAGCAGCCGTGGGTCATGAGTGTTCCCGAAGACAGGCCCGCGCAGCTGGTCACCAGGGCAAGGGAGCTGGAGGATGAGGTCGGCAGGTGGCTGAGGCAGACCTTGCAGAGCCCTGTGGCCACGTGAAGGTGTTTGGATTTTTGTCTTGAGAGCACCAGCAGCCACCAGGCATTTTAAAACAGGGAGGGTGGTCTGGTTTGCATCTTAGAAAGACCAGTTGGCTGCTGTGGGGAGAGTGAATATCGGGGGGTCATGGGAGATGCAAGGAGCCCGGGAGGAAGGTCTGGGAGAGATGGGGACCACCCCATCCTTGGCCCTGCCTTCCCTCCAGCCCTTCTGGTGGGGCACAGTGGAGCCGACATTCGTAGCACTTCCCGTAACAGCCGCCAGGTCCTGAGGACGCTGTCCAAAACATTCTAGAGTCATCTGGGTCCTTTCACTCCCAAAGGAACAGGGACCCGGAGGCGGGCTTTGCTCTTGTTGCTCTGGTGTTCTTTGTTTTCATGTTTATTTCTAACATGGCAGTGGAATAGGAACTGAGCTCACACCAAGGTCTGTCTGTGTCTGCAAATGTGTTGGAAATGTCCCGTGATAAATCTCTCTGATAATCAAGGGATGTTGGGGAAGGGAGAGGGGGGTGTGGGAAGACAACAGTGAACCAAAAAACAAAAACAAAAGACTACAGACACAGAAATGGAAGCTCCTAGTCGAGGTCCAGGGGTCATTCTTGAGAAAGGGAGAGCGGTCTTCTCCCGGCCGGCCGCCTTCTGCTCAGGAATTGCAAGGGTATCAGGGGTGTGGGCTGGGAGGGGAGGGAGGAAACAGCCTCAAGCGGAGCCATTTATTAGGAGAGAGACACAGACAGACAGACAGACGGACACTGCAAATCTATCTTTGCTCAGACTGAAGCCGCAGTCAGGCTGTGAGATACATAATCTCATTTTTTCTGCACGTAGAAGTCCAGTTGCTAAAGGGGAACAAGGGGGTTTGCTGGGAATCCCTCCCTGGGGGAGGGTGTTCTCTGTCTGCATTATTTCACATTCATTGGTGTCCACTAGCCCCAGGCTTCAGCTTCAGACACTAACCCCCTGCCTGTTTATACTGCTT
Source organism: Molossus molossus (assembly GCF_014108415.1). Lineage (NCBI taxonomy): Eukaryota > Metazoa > Chordata > Mammalia > Chiroptera > Molossidae > Molossus > Molossus molossus. The sequence continues at coordinate 10,833,484 of NW_023425399.1, read as the reverse complement.
TTACATTTTTTATATATTTCTTTCCAATTACATAGGTAATATTAGTGTATATCTTTTCGTAATTTCTCTATGCATGTGTGTGTATTTTTCCTCCAACTGGAAAATTGTTCTTTTTCAACAAATAATATCTTGCTGTGCATCTTGTTTTAAAAACTGCCTTTTCTATTTTTCACTAAATAACAAATCTTGGAGATCTTTCAAAAGTCCGTTCAAATAAACCCTCCTTACTGTATTTCCTGGCTCCTCATGCTCCACAGAAAAGCCGACCCCTGGGTTTGAATCCCAGCACCAGCACTTACTGGCTGCTTGACCTGAGCAGAGAGCGTCTCTGAGACTTGATTTTCTCATCTGTGAAATGGGGTCTAGAGGAGTAGCTGACCTCCTAGGCTCTTGGAGCGCTCGGTGCCAGGTAATACATGCATGGGGTTTTAGGACAGTGTCTAGAATAGTCAGGGCTCTTCATGCATGTGGCTGCTATTATTTTTATGGACTCGCCATGGTATCTTTCCTCCTCGGGAGCTCACAGGCAGCAGAGTACGGTTGCTACCAGGAGTATTGGCTGCTGCTGGAACTTTGGTTGGGCCATTTGCTGTCCTTGCTACTTTGTATCTGCATCTCTGTGTGTGTGTCTCATCCGGAGACCCCTTCCAGCTTCTGCAGCAAGCCTGGCCAGGTCTCCCAGCCCTTCCATCTCCGCCTCTCCAGCGAAGCCACAGCCCAGGGCCATCCCAGCCACTGCTGCCCTGGGGCCCAATCAGCTGCCTGACCTTTCAACGCTCCAGGCTCCTCTGGCTGGTTCGTTACAGACCCCTGCAACCAACACAGGGGTGTGGCCCAAAAATGCACAGGAGGACTCCACCTTGGGGAGGGTGAGATTTGTGACCTCAGAGGCCAGATTTTTAGAATTCGCTGTTACAGAGGGTTGAACTTCTCTCATGCCTTGTGACCTGCCCTGGGGTCATTAATCATGTGGACATCTGATACTGCACCCTGGAAGGGCTGGGCCATTGCCCTGGCCTGGAAGGTCGGGGCAGGTGGGCTCATCTTCTGGGGTCTGCCCAGCATGGGACAGTATCGGGGATGACATACATTCTCTCTGGGACTCAGCTTTCCCAGCTGTAGGAGGAGAGGGTTGGACTAGAAATCAATGGCTGTCAGTCCTATTTGATCACAGTCACACTAAGAAAGACATTCTATATCACGGCCCAGGGCACACTTAATGTGTGGATATTTGTGTGTGCAACCAGTTACAAAGGTTCTATGAAAACAACCCCACACCCGGCCAGTGTGGCTCAGTGGTTCAGCATCGACCCATGCACCAAGAGGTCACTGGTTCGATTCCCCGTCAGGGTACATGCCCAGGTTGTGGGCCCGATCCCCAGTGGGGGGCATGCAGGAGGCGACCAGTAGATGTTCTTTCTCATCAATGTTTCTATCTCTCCCTTTCCCTTCCTCTCTCTCTAAAATCAATACAGAAAAAAAATTTAAAAAGAAAAAAACACAACATCCACTCTTATATTCTGTACTCTGATATTTTCTCTGTTTCACTGGAGAAAAAAAAAAAAACAGAAATAAAACACAGTCCTCTTCTCTTCCTAGTCAGGACATATAAATCGATTATGCATCCCACTAATGGGTCAGAACCTACACTGTGGGACTCTGGACAAGTTTACCTACAAGGTCCTTTCTGATGGTGGCTTGGTAACAAGAAAGCTGAATTTTCTTTTTTTTTATCCTCACCCGAGGACATTTTTTCCATATTTTGTTCAGGTAGAGTGGGACGGAGAGAGAGGAACAGAGAGAGAGAGAGAAACATCGACGTGAAAGGAACACATCGAGTGGCTGCCACCCGCACGACCGACCAGGGCCGGGGACAAACTGCAACCGAGGCACATGCCCTTAGCGGGAACCGAACCCGGGTCTCTCCGGACCACAGGCCGACGCTCTAACTGCTGAGCCAAACCGGCCAGGGCTGAATTTTCTTTAAATAATAATTTCTTTCTGCTCAACCTTAAAAATATATGTTCATTGTGGAATCATTGGAAAACACCATAAGAGCACAGTAAAGGAAATTTTGTGAATTGTCTGTATTCCCACCATTCAGTTAAGCTACTTTGCTTTATCTTTGGTTCTCCCAGTTCCCTTTATGTTTTTAATTTAGCGTGCGTATAGTCTTGAACAAATTTAGATTATGTTGAATTCGTAGATTTAGATTTTGTGGGCTTTAAATATTCTGTGCATTTTCTCATCTCGTTGCACTTTCTTTGCAAACCTGCTTTGGAATGACATTATGGTACCCCACTGAATCGATGTGCCATAATTTATTTAATGAATCGCATAATGATGGGCCTATAAGGAGTTACCAGCTTTTCCCATGTCGTACAGGGGTCAGCAAACTACAGGGGACCAGCAGGCAACCTGTATTTATAAATAAAGTTTTATTGGCACCACCACATCCATTCATGTTCACATTGCCTACGACTGCTTTCTCACTACAATGGCAGAGCTGAGAAGCTGCAACAGAGAACTCGTGGCCTGAAAAGCCTAAAATATTTAGTCTCTGGCCCTTCACAGAACATGTTTGCTGCCCCTAGGATAACAAATGATGCCACAAAGAATATATTTGAATTCACGTTATTGTGACATGTTTGGCTAGTTCCTCTTTCTCAAGAACATATGTTAAATGGGTTAAAATGTAACTTGGTAAACCCCTTAAATTTCTGGCTTTCTTTGAACGAAATGTAAATAACTAGGTTAAAAATGAAGGAAAAGAAAGATTTTTTTTTTTTTTTTTTTTTAGTGACTAGCGCAATGGTTGGAGTGACCACATAACTTGTTGCCCGTTGCCCAAACCCGGGCATATTTTCAGTATGAAAGGGAACACCAGTGACAGTTATGCCAGGACAGCAGTATAGTCCAGGGTGGCTGTGGGTCCACAGGACACACCCTGGCCAAGGAGAATGCATGGCATCTTGCAGAACTCACGCTTGAATGACTGTGGGCCTGGTCTACCGCTAACTGCCCGATGGCTTTAGACAGACCAGTGTGCCTCTCTGGTTTTTCATGTTCTCCACAGTCATGCCAGCTACCTCCCCACCCCCACCACGGGCTCTTCTGCTTCTCTCCCCCAGATCCAGATTCAAAAATTCCCTCGGAGATCTCTGACTGGTTCCTCAACCAGCCCTGTGGTCAGGGATTGTGACTGGCCCTGCCTAAGTCACATGTCCATCCCTGGGGCAAGATGAAATGGGTACACGGCGGGTAGACCAAAGCAATAGATAGTCAGTGTTTAGTCCCTTCTGTCTACCAGCGAGTTAATGAATGGAGATGTCTTTTCCAGATAAGAGCCATTAATTGAATCTCTGTAAAACATTCTCGTCCATTATATAGGTTCCTTGGGTTTGATAGACGTGGGAGGTGTTTTAGTCACACCTCCTGGTAGTGCCGCTGACGTCAGGCTCAAGGTGCACAGCCAAGCAGTGTCCAGTGAGGGCACAGCCTCTGGAGCCCCACTGCCCAGGTCTAGATTCCAGCTTTGCCCCTTGCAAGCTGTGTGATCTCGGACAAGTTATTTAGCCTTTCTGTGCCTCCACTTCTTCAGCTAGGTCAGCTGTTCTCCCTACTCAGAGGATTGTTGTAATAATCAGACATAGAATAAGAAGAAGACATAGAATGGTCTCTGGCATATAGTATGGGCTTGATAAACACAAGCCATTGTGTTTGCAAAATTCTGTGACACTTTTGTGAGACGCTGTCTATGATGTTAGTTGAGACTCAAGTCCATGGAGTACTTTTGATCACTCAAGGGCAGAGCAATAGAGGCCAAGAAAAATCAAATGTCAAAACCTACTAGATATAGCTCAGGACCCCAGAATTGTACTTCTGGAGGGATCATCTAGGTCACGGGTCAGCAAGCTTGTTCTGAAAAGAACCAAGTAGGAAACATTTTGAGGCTCTGCAAGCCATGCAGTCTTCATCACAACTGCTCAGCTTTGCTATTATACCATGGCCGCTGCTGTGGGCATGACTGGGCTCCAGTAAAACTTCATTTACACAAACAAGTGGACAGCTCACAGCCCAAAGTTTGCCAACTCCTGATACGGGTTGATTTGGGTTGGCTCATCCCTAGGCCTGAGTGAGTCACTGTGGCTGCCGTTAATGCTAGTCCCTGCTTTCACTCAAAATGACCTAGAGTGGCAGGATGGCTTTTCTGGCCCTTCTTGTGGCTGGGCAGGGCTGTGGGGGAGAGGCAGCCGATCAGTGCTGGCCACTGAGCTGAGGGTAGAAATGACCATGTCACTTCCAGGCCAGGGCATTCAGCAGCCAATACGAGACCCTCCAAGATCTCTGAGTGTGTTCAGATTGGGGGGTGCCCTGGGTCCCCTGAGCGACTCCCATGAATAAAGCCTCTGTTGACCCTCAATGAACTTACATCAGGAGGGAGAAATCCTCTTTGGTTGTTTTAAGCCACTGAAACATTGGGGATGTTTGTTACCACAGCACATTGTAACCTCTCCTGACTGATTTATTGGCACAGAGACTATGTCACATGGTGCATGAAAGTGGCAATGAAAGTTATGGGTCCACATGGCAAGGAAGCCACGCCTCTTTCTGGCCTCTTTCTGATTCCATGACAAAACTAGTGGGCGTCTCTGTTTGGTGTTAGTATTGCCTCCTGATCCCTGAAAATGTTTATTTTTAACAAAATGAGAGGAAATACCCCGGTGTAGGGCCTTGGCCGGCAACAGTATTTAGCTAGAACGATGACTGTTTTGTTTTCTATGTATTTTTTATTTTTATGTTTTCATCATTGACGACGAGCGGTATTGATTTGTCTCTTTACAATACTGATGTAAAGTCTTCTCAGACAAATTTAATTAAGTAAAAACAAGGAGTGATTTTATGGATGTGATGGCTTAGGGAAAAGCTACATTTTACAAAACCGGGAGCCAATCTAAAGTGGAGTTAAGGGAAATATTAAGTAAAATAATACGGGTTGTTTGAAGATCTGACAAAAGCATACAGAGTCAGGAGATGAGTCAGTCTGGACCCAGGACCCTAGTTCATGTCTTCCTTGCACAGATGTGGAAGTAGGTGCTCAGAGAGGGGACTCAGCTTCCCAGGGGCAGGGCCAGAGGCATTCCTGAATTTTGCCAGTCAGAGGCCAGGCTGTCCCTGTGCCCATGGCCCTGTGCCCATCCAAGTAGGAAAGAAAACTGATAAATATCAGCAAGTCAGCCAGATCGCCGGTATCAGTTTCCTAGGGCTGCCGTGATAAGGTACCATGAACTGGGTAGCTTTAAAGAATATTACTCTATTGTCTCACAGTTCTGGAGGCTAGAAGTTTGAAATCAAGGTGTGGGCAGGGCTGGCTCCTTCTGGAGGCTCTGAGGGAGAATGTGTCCATGCCTCTCCCCTAGCTCCTGGTGGCCGTTGGCAACCCTTGGCATTCCGATCTCTGTCTTCGTCTTCACATGGCATCTTTTTTTTTTTTTAATCCTCACCCAAGGACATTTTTCCATTTTTTGTACAGATAGAGTGGGAGGGAGAGAGAGGAAGAGAGATAGAGAGAGAGAGAGAAACATCGATGTGAGAGAGACACATCGAGTGGCTGCCACCCGCACGACCAACCAGGGCCGGGGACAAACTGCAACTGAAGTACGTGCCCTTAGCGGGAACCGAACCCGGGTCTCTCCGGACCGCAGGCCGACGCTCTAACCGCTGAGCCAAACCGGCCAGGGCTTCACATGGCATCTTCCCTGTGTGTCTGCGCCCAAATCTCCCTCTTCTTAAGAGGACACCAGTCATTGGATTAGGTCCTACCCTAACCCAGTATGACTTCATTTTAACGGATTACACCTACAGAGACCCCATCTCTAAATAAGGTCACATTCACAGGTACCAGGGGTTGAGAGTTGAACACACCTTTGCAAGGGACACAGTTCAGCCCACAGTATCACCCACCCAGGGTCCCTGCATAAGCAGCGAGAGTCTTGGGACTGAGAGCCACGTTCTGTCCCTGAGATAGCTAGGCTCTGCAAAAATTGAAACCACCCAAGCGAAAGAGGTCGGTCAAGGCCCCTGCCGCTCAGCTGGCTTGCATTAGTCTCAGTCTAAGACTGTGGCGGCAGAGGCGGCCCAGACCCCGGCAAGTTCACCGGGGAGCGGCCGCTGCCAGCAAAGGTCAGGACTCACTCTTTACAGTATAAATACAACCCCCTCCCCGGCCACCCTCCTCCCACCGCCACACAATATCTCTTTCAAAGATCTCAAAACACTGAAGCAGACCGTACCGAATTGACTTGATTGTTTTAAAACCAGCCCCTTCTGTCCGCCACCACCCGCCACCCCCTCCCCAAGGGGAAATTTCATAATAGATGTCTCTCCAGTGTGTGCCTCTCTTCGCTCTAACGGCAGCTTGGAACCCCGAGGCGGCGACTCCGATCGTGTGTCCTAAGATCCAGCATTTGTTTGACAAATACTGAGGGACCAGCAACCCCATCCTGGCACCATGGATCCGCGGCCGGCTTGGCGGCAGGTGCTGACAATCTTGAGAATGGCTAATGCAGGCTGGGGCTTGGGGGCCAGGCGCCGGCTGAGCGCTTGGCCCGCATTCGCTCCCTGTCCTCCTCGAGCTGTGTAGCACGTTCGTCGCCATTTGACAGATGAGACAACTGAGGCCCCAAGGAAGGAGGGTCACTAAGCTGGGAAGTGACATAACCAGGATCGGGGCTGGGACTAAGGGGAGGCAAGACATTCACCCAGGTGGAAGATTTAAGGGGGTGCCCGAAACTCAGTTATCAGGGTCGGTATTGTAATACAATGTTTAAAATAGTCAAAGTCAGTGCCAAAGGACCCTGGTGAACACGGCTCCGACGTTTTAAATAAAGACAGGCTGTCGGTTGTTTGTGTTACACCCTTGCGGGATGGTGTCGGGAACAGCTGCTTCCGAACACCCCCTGGTCCCAGGACACACGGTCGTCAGGGTCCTGCCAGGGGGGTCTGGGAGGTTGTGCAAACATTTGGCAATGCGGGACTTTATGCGTCGTCACGCTTTTTGACTATAGCTTGTTCAAGAACTTTTTGCACTTGGTTTAAAACACGGGCGGATATTTTGGTAACCGATTATAGGACCGGCATTCTTCCCTTTGCCTCCGGCTCAGCACCAACCGGGATTCTCCCCCGGGCCTGAATCGGACGTCCTTAAAGATAAGGGTCTTTAATCGTTCGCTTCTGGTAGGTTCCACAACTTGGCAGATGCAGCCTCAGGTAATCCTGATAACCAAGTGTGTGGTCCGGAGCGTGGTCTGTGAACCCAGACCACCTGAGTTCACACCCAGCTCCCATTGAACAGCTGGGTGACGGGCCAGCAGCTCCCCTCTCCTGGCCTAGTTTCCTCCTCGGTCAGCCGCAGACCCTCGGGGCGTCCACCTCCTCGGTCAGCCGCAGACCCTCGTTCATGGTGTTGTCAGGTTGTCAGGAGGATTAACTGAGTCCTACGGGTAAGACTCTGAGAATAGATCACGGCCCCAGGAGAGACCACCTTTTGTGAGTGCTGTGACTGGTGATGAGTATTTATTTTTAATTTATTTTTTATCCTCACCCAAGGACATCTTTGCATTTGTCTTTAGATAGAGCAGGAGGGAGTGAGGGGGGAAAGAGAGAGAGAGAAACATTGATGTGAGAGAGACAGTTGCCACCCACACGACCCCAACCGAGGCCAGGGACGAACTGCAACCGACGTACGTGCCCTTAGTGGGAACCGAACCCGGGACTCTCTGGTCCACAGGCCAACACTCTAACTGCTGAGCCAAACCGGCCAGGGCTGGTGATGAGTATCATTCTACTAGTCTGAGACTGCTGTAACAAATGACCACAAAATCCATGGCTCAAAACAGCACGCGTTTATGCTCAAAATCGAACGTGGTTTCACAGAGCTAAAATCAGGGTGTCGGCAGGGCTCCAGGGGAGAGTTTCCCTTCCTTCCAGCTTCTAGAGGCGCCCACATTCCTCAGCCTGTGGCCCCATCTTCAGAGCCAGCGGCAGTGGGTCAGGTCCTGCTCGAATCTCATCACTCTGACCTTCCGCGGTCACATCCGTCTCTGCCTCTCTCCCCTGCCTCTCGTCCACTTTTAAGTGGTAACATGGTGCCCACCCGGGTAACCCAGGATGCTCTCCCTATTTAGAGGTCAGCCGACCACCAACCTTCATTCCATCATAACCTTAGTCCCCTTTGCCATGTAAACGAACATATTCCCAGGCCCTGGGGTTCTGCTCACCACAATCACTTCCTCATCGGTCGACACTTATTCATAGGAGTCACCTTGCACCAGGTTTGGGGTCACAGCCATGACAAAACAGAACACCCTTGCGGAGCCCACCTTCTCACAGGGGAGACAGTCAATAAATGAGATTCTTTTTTTTCAAGGTAAAAATCACAGTGTTTTGGACAGTGATGGATTCGTGAGGGAAAATGGAGGGGGGAGGAGATTAGGAAGCTGGAATGGAGCGTGTCCTATTTTAGAGAGAGGGGTGGTCAGGGAAGGCCTCGCTGAGAAGGTGAATTTGAGCAAAGATGATAGGAGAGGAACGGAACCCACCAGGGGGTCTGGGAAGGGCGTTCCAGGCGGAGGGAACAGCACCTGCAAAGGAGGCGGTGCACTTGGTGTCTGAGGAGCAGCGTGGCCGGAGTGGAGCTAATGAGGGTGAGGGAGGGAAGAGATGATGTCAAGAGCTGGGGACGGGCCAGGTCGAGGAACCACTGCGGGGCTGTGGCTTGGCCTGGGTGAGGAGGGAAGGGCGGGAGGAGGGGTGGGATGGGACACCGGTTCCGTCTGACTCTCCTTGTCACAAACGCCCACAAACCGGGTGGTTTAAAACAACAGCAACGTCTTCTCTCAGTTCCGACGGCCCGGGTGTGGAATCCAGCGGCACCAGGGCCAGGCTTGCTCTGAAGGCTGTGGGAAGGGGTCTTCCTTGCTTCCTGCAGCCTCGGGGGCTCCAGGCTCCTCGGCTTGTGCGTCTGTCCCTCGGGTCCCTGCCTCCATCTGCGGGCATCTCCTCTCCACGTCTCCGGCCCTTTCTGTCTTTACTGGATTTAGGGCCCACCCTAACCCAGACGGATTTCACCTCAACCCTTACCTTGATTACTGCAAAGACCCTATTTCCAAATAAGGGCATGTCCTGAGGTTCTGGGTGGACGTGCATTTGGGGGTGAAGGGGTACACAATTCAGCACACTATAGGTTTTAGCAGGATCTGTGACATGGAGAGGACTCTGTCAGCCACAGAGGGCTGGGCGCAGGGAGACCAGTGAGGTGGGGACTTCAGTCGTCCGAGAGAGAGGAGGGGCGTGCACCGCCGTGAAGGGCAGGGGGTGGTGAGCAGCCCGGTAGTGGCCCTGTCCTGACCCAGCCTGGGAGACTCCGGGCTTCCTGTGGCCCTAGGCAAGAGGGTCAAAAGTCAGGGAAAGGGCGCCTCTGTCCCCTGCCATGCCGGAGGGGGTCGCAAACTTACAGTGGGCCAGATCAGATGTTGCTTCTGCCCACACGAATGCTCCTGGGATATTTGCATCGAGGCCCGAAGGAACCCTGAGGGTGTGTGTGTGTGTGTGTGTGTGGTGGTGGTAAAAACATAAAATATACTGTCTTAACCATTTTTTGTTTTACTTTATTGATGACAGTATGACAGATGTCCCCCATTTTCTCCCTTTTTTGCCCCCCTCTACCCAAGCCCCACACCACCCCGGCCTTCCGCGTGCTATCATGTGTCTGTGGGTGATGCATGTAAGTCCTTTGGCATTTTAACCATTGTTAGGCATACAGCACAGTCCTGCTACCTATACGCATGTTCCAGTGCGGACCTCCAGAACTTCTCCAAGTTTCAGAACTGAAACTGTATCCATCCACTAACAGCTCCCCGTGTTCCCTCCTCCCAGCCCCAGGCAACCACCGGCCTGCTTCCTGCTCCTAAGTGTTTGGCGGCTTTCCATCCCTCAGGCCGGAGAATCGGCAGCACGTCTCCTCGGGGCCTTTTTAAAGCAGAGACTAGACACTTCTGGAAACAGGAGGGCAGGTGTGGATGAAAGTATCAGTGAGTTTCAAAGGTCCGTGACCTGCACCAGGTGTGGGACCCACAGGCCCACCTGCTCGCCGCCTGGTTTCGTGCAGCCCAGGAGCTAAGAATGGTTTTTACACACTCAGATGGGGGCAGGGGCGGGATCAAACGAAGAATAAGATTTCATGAGACGTAAAAATGATACGAAATTCAAATTTCATTGTCCACAAACAACATTTATTGGCACACAGCCACGTCCATTCACTGACATCCAGCCTGTGGCTGCCTTCACACTCTGGGGGCAGAGTTGAGTAGTTACAGCAGAGACCATATGGCCCAAGCAGAAAATATTAACTGCCTGACCCTTTCCAGAAAGTGTTTGCAAGTCCCCTGATCTAGGCCCCCAGAAAGAAATGGAGTTTATAGTTCAGCACTGTGCAGGCACTCACGCAGGGACATGGTAGACACACAATTGAAGTCTCAGAATAACACTTACCCCCCATCTGAGGAACAGCCAGTGTTTCCTGTTTTCTTCTCTTCTGCTGAGGCAGGGTATCTTCGATGATAAAGGACACCAGTTGTGAAGCCAGCCTGCCTGGGTTCGCATTTTGGCTTTACTGCCCGCTGTGTGACCGCGGGAAATTGTTTAACTTCTCTGAGCTTCAGCCTCTTCCCTAAATCACGTAAGAGTGTGCAGCGTTGAGCCTTGCTTGGTGCAGACCACACACCGGACACGTGTTAGCCATTCTAACCACCGAAGTGGATCTCTTCTGCAGTGGTGGTTTCGTCTGCTGGGCACATTTCACGGCCCACGAGCGGGTCGGCCCGGTTTGTCAACACGATTGCATGGGGCAGGGGAAACGGGATGGTTTTTGCAGAATGATATGACCCTTTAGAACCCACCTCCGTGTCTTCCTGAAAGGGGACTTCGGGTGAGTTCCTTCCACAGTCTGCGCCTTGGTTTTCTGATCTGTAGAATGGAGCTAGCAGGGCCTACCGTGTAGAGCTGACCTGAAGACTAGGGGGAAATGCACAGTCAGAGGCTCCACTGCTCTGTCCCTTCCCTTTCTGTGACGCGCTCATCACCACCCGTGAAAATCACAGCCATGTAGGACATAGCGTATGGTTGACCGCAACGATGCCAGCAGGTAGGTGCTGAAATTAGCCTCCTGTGACACCGAAGGAGACTGAGGCACAGAGATGTTAAGCCACTTGCTTGAGGTCACCCAGCTAGGAAGTAGTGGAGCTTAGGTCTCAGCTGGCCCACAGTCAATGCTGTTAACACTGTGTTGAACTGTTTCTAGAGCTGGGAGTGTCTGGGGCTGCAGAGGAGGGAGGTCCAGGGGCTTAGCACGGAAGGCACTGTTCCGGGAACCCCTTGGTGTGCCCCCGGCTGTGTGCTCAGAGCTGCAGGGGGCAGAAGCGCCCCAGGGGGCTCCCGCAGGTAAGCAGCTCAGGCGGGGCTGGAGGCATAAACCAGCCCCCGCAGGGAAGTTAGGTAACCAGCCCTGGGCACCATACCAGGTGTCCTGCTGGAACAGGACAAGCTCAGCTGCCACCCCCACCCCTGGGAGCTGGCATCTGCAGACAAACCTGCTTTCAGTTCTCCAGTGTTTTAAAGAAAACCCTCAGAAACTCCGGCAACTCTGACTTGCCAGTCCCTCCCCCTCCCCCATGCCCTTTCCTTTCGTCGTATCCGCTGGCCCCTGCCCCACGGCCACTCAAACTCCTCCCCAGGAGCAGCCCCCATCACCAGTTCCTTGGGGTGTCCTTCTCGAGATAGTCTGTACAAGTCACAGTCAGCACTTTATGTGGATGGTAAAACCCAGCCCTAACCCACGGGGACATGCAGCCTTCCCACCGCCAGCCGCCAGGCCTTCCCACCGCCAAGGTGCAGCACCAAGGTCTAGATCCCATCAGAGGAAGCCAGACCCACTCGATCAACATCTGAGGCCTTGTTGGCCTGTGGGAAGGCGTGCGGGGATTGATGAGCCATGTCTGCTGTGGCCATGGAAGGGGGTGATGGCGGGGGTGCTGAAGATTTTTGTCCCCTGGTCCAGAATACCATGTTCACAGTTTTGTCACATTTAAGTACCTGCTGTACTACTTTGTTTAAATTTACAGACTTCTTTTGGCTTAAAATAAGTTCATTTCAAAGGGCAAATTTCTAGCCCAGCCTTCAGCGGAAAGCCAACATTGTTTGCCGTAAATGGAAGGAATCGATAAAAATAAATTCACTGAAAATAAAACAGTATTATTAAATTCTGGCCAAGGCTCCAAACCAGGAAGCTAGTTTCTCTTAGCTGAAATGGGAGATTAGTGAGCCTGAGAGAAATAATGAATATTTATTTCATGCTTACTGTGCTACCTCATTAAATGATCACAGCTACTGTATAACATATATCATGTCTGTTTTACTTAATTTTCAATATTTTTCTTTATTGATTTTACAGAGAGAGGAAGGTAGAGGGAAAGAGATAAAAACATCGATGAGAGAGAACATTGATTGGCCGCCTCCTGCAGGCCCCCCACTGGGGATCAGGGCCACAACCTGGGCATGTGCCCTGACCGGGAATCGAACCGACGACCTCTTGGTGCATGGGTTGACGCTCAACCACTGAGCCACACCAGCTGGGCTGTGCCCATTTTATAGAGGAGAAAATGGAGCCACAGAGAGAGCCAGTCTCATGTTTAGGGTCACTCAGCTGATGTATAATAAAGCCAGGATTTGGACTAAGCAGTCTAGATCCAGAGTCCACGCTCTTAACCTCTGAGCAAGACTGCCTATGAGAGAGATTAAAAGAGAATTGAAAAGGGAGTCATCTAAAATTATCTTTTGGATTAGTAGAAAGTCTAATCTTAAGACAAAACTAGACAATAAGGCATAAGTCTGGGTTCTAGTTCTGCCTCTGTCTCTGATCCTCGGTGCCCCCATCTATAAAGTACAGGAGTTAAGCTATATTTGAGTTTTTTTGATGGCAGAAACTATCCCTTATCTCACAGGACCCATAGCAGCTGGCATAGTTAGAGTTCTTTCAGCCACAAGCAACAGAAATCCCGATGCTCCAACCTCCCTCTGTCTGTCTTCCCTGCTGGCCTTAGCCTCTAGCTTTCATCCTAATTTGTGCTACCTCATAGTCATAAGATGGCTGCTTCACCTCCAACCCTCAACTCCATATTCCAGGCAGGCTGAAGGAGGGAGCATCCAGGAGGAGCAAAGCCATGATCAAGAAAGCAGAAGTTTTCAGGTTTTATTTTAGTGGCTGGATTTGTGTCATATGGCCACCTTTGGTCATATTGTCCCTTGGTTGAGGAAATGGATATTGGGTAGACATCTGTTAGACACCTCTAAATGCTTAAAGAGGGAAAGAAGGGAAGGAAGGAAGGAAGGGTGAACCCCTCAGATGCCTTCCAGCTCTGTGGAACTGTGATAAAAGAAAGTTCATCCTCCTTTCTCTTACAGAGCTCCGTGCCCAACAGCATGAATGTTACATTTTTTCCATAAAAGGGCTTTTCTGTGAACTTCTACATGTTGAGGCCACTTTTGTTTTTACTGGCAAACGTATTCCAGGGGAATGAAAGTTCACCGTGGTGCAGATGTATATTTAAGTCCGACAGGAGGCATAGGCAGGGAACCCCATGGAAAGGGAATGTTTGAAAAGGGGAAGCAAACGTTCAGCCCGGGGAGGTCACAGAGAAGTCTCAGGAAGAATGTGTCAGGTGCCTTCCAGCTAGAGCCGAGAACAGGAGGTGGCCTTGGAGCTGGTCTTACTTCTTTCCAGCTGCCCATGGCCATGAGCGAGGACCGCCTCTTTCACGTGGCCTGCCAGCACCCTTCCTAAATGCTGCACCCAAGGCAGTGTTTCTTCCCTTTATGACCGGGCCTGACTTAGCATTTTCCCCATCACTTTCTATCTGGGTGGCCTCGGACAAGTGTCTTAACCTCTCTGATCTGTATTCTCATCTGTATAATGGGTTGAGGATAACACCCACTTCATGGGATTGTTATGAGGGTTACGTGAGTTAATATGTGTAAGCTCACAGAGACTTTCTTGGCATGTAATTGCTCAATTAAGGTTGTCGCATCATCATCATCATCCCACATGAGTGGGTCAACAGAAGTTGACACCCGCCCAGTCCATATTGGGCAGCTTTGGAGTAATTATCTCATTTTTGCAATGGTCAGATAGAATCGTTCAATATTATGAGATTTTGGATCCCAGTGAAGTTGTCCAGAGACAGAAAATTATTTTGACCACGGTCTTGAATCTGTGTTTTTTGAGAGAGGGCATTGGGAAGGTGTTCATGGGCCTTGCTGGTGTGGAGCAGGTGTTTGCCAGCATGGCCCTTCCCATGGGAGCTTTGCTTTTGGTTTTATACAACTCCCGGGACACCCTTCACATCAAAGTCATCAAAGGCTTACAAAGTCTTTAGGACCGTTCTCAACATATGGCGCTAAAGTGTCCTTTGAAAAAGTGAAGAGCCTTCTTATAATAGGGCTGCTTCCCATATGCCCACGCATACACTTCCAAAAGCCACGATCCCCATTGAAACTTACGTTTATTCGTTCATTCAACAAATGTTTGTTGACATCTTCTGCGTGCTTGGCATGATTCCAGACACTTGAGGTGCATCAAGGAACAAAATAGACAAAAAATCTATTTTTGTGGTGGCAAAGACAGACAAAAGCCAATATAGGTAATAGATTCAATAAGTACATTATGTTGTAGGGTGATAAATGCTATGGGTGAAGAACAAAGTAGAGTTCTCAGGAGGACTAGTGGTGGGGCTGTCGGGACAGGAACTTACACCTTTCCATCATGTGGTCAGGCTGGGTCTCACTAAGAAGGTGACAGTGAGCAGTTGATTCTTTCAGCCATCGAGTATTGGTAGACTCCTGTTATGTCAACTCTTTCATTTCTTCATCAACAAATATTGAGGGCATGCTGTGTGCCAGGCACTGTGCCAGGTGCTTAAAATTAACATTCTCTCATTTCATCACAAGTATCTCGTGATGTATTAATATTTCTCCCATTTTGTAAAAGAGCAAATTCAGTCCCAGGGAAGCATAGTGACCTCCAACCAGGGAGTGGAAGAACCTGGTTCTGAATCCAGGTCTGAGTAACTCGCAAGTGTACGCTTCTTACCACTTCAGTATACTAAACAGATAATTGCACTCATTAAATGATTGCAGTTGTGATCATTGCTATGGAGAGGATACAGGGGGCTTTGAGGAACTATAACTGGGTTTGGGGAAATACAAAGAAAAATAATCCCACGTATGGTTTGGTTATTGCTGGGTAACCACCCCAAAACATAGTGGCTTAAAACAGCAACAAGATATGATTCCTCACAATTCTTGGGTTGACTGGGTTCAGCAGGGGGTTTTTCTGCTCTTCCTGGTGATGCCTGGGGTCACTCCTGCACCACATTCAGCTGAGATGTCTGGAGGGTTGTCCTCACTCACCTGGCAGTTGGTGCTGCTGTAAGCTGGGCACCTTGATTCTCCTCCATGTGGCTTCTCTTCCTCCAGGTGTCTAGTCTGCTTCCTTAAAGCATGGCAACCGGGTTCCAAGACAAAGAAGGTGGAAAGTACCAGCTCTCTTAAGGCCTGAGCTTGGAAGGTCCAGAACAGAACTTCTGCTGCATGTTATTGGTCAAAGCAAATCATAAGGCCAGCCCAGATTAAAGGAGAAGGGGAGGAGGAAAAGAGGCCCAGCCCTCGATGGGAGGAATAGCATCTGCACACAGAGTTCAGAGAGATTCCTGGCAGCCATCGGGGTGGGGCAAAAGAAGCTTTACAGTTGTGAGTATGTGGAACACAGGGCTTATTCTTGTATTAGTATTCATTATTGTATTATTTTCCATACAAACAACTGTAACCCTACTTTGGCCCCACCCTGTATTTGAAGGTAAACCACCACTCTCTTTAAAACTTCTTTTACGTTTTTAGAGTAGCTGGAAGGCAGTGTTACCATGGATTTGTCATGGGAACAGACTTCTGTCTGGGGCTTCCCCGTTCTTTTCCCCAACTTTTTCTTCTCAACATCTACATAGTAATGAAATTGCTGTTGAAGCCAGAGACTTTTCTCAGAAAATTGGCAGGACTCTGTCTTTGGGAGTTTAGTTTGGCTTCAGTGGCATCTGAGGGTTTGGGAATAGCCTGGGGGTGTGCTCAGCTGCTATAACAAAGACCAAAATGAACGGTGGTTCAGCAGGATAGTAGTTTCCTTTTCTCTCATGTCACAGCCTGCGTGTTAGCAGCTCTGCAGAGTTAGGGGCCCAGACCCCTTCCGTCTTGTTGCTCCACACTCCCTAGTTGCTGCCCTCACCTACATGTCCCGGGATGGCTCACATCAGGCCTAGTCCATCCAGCGGGAACGGGAATGAGGGGGAAGGAAAGAGCCATACCTTCCTTTGAAGAGTACAGCCCAGATGTTGCATCCCACACATCTCACACAACCCTGGCTAGACCTTAGACATTGGCCACACCTAGCTGCAAGGGAAGCTGGGAGATGTAGTATTTATTGAAGATGGCCATGGGCCCAACTCAAACTTGCAAGCTTTGTTACTGTGAGAGAGAAGGAAAGAACAAACACTGGGGACAGTTACCAGGCTCTGCCACCCGTTGCCGATGAGGGGAACCAGCTTGTGGAGGTGCCCAAGGATGACAGTGCCCAAGTCCGTTGTCATCTCTGCACAGAGCAGCCGGCTGCAGGCTGCCCACCGGAATGCCCAGTCCTCTCGGCATAAATGTCCAGTGCGTGAGCTTTGATGGCAGGTCCCTATTGGGGGGGGGGGGTCCAAGTCGTCCTAGCCAAGTGCGGAGTCAGAGCCGCTCTGCTTTTTCTGGGCTAGTCCTCCCATCTGCTCCTAATGTGTCACAAAGTGGCCTCAACCACTAGCAGCCCAGCCCAGGGCCCGCTCCGGGCCAGGTTTGTCGCTAAGAAAGGTGCCACCGCTCCTCTGCAGATTGCGAAGGTGAGCTCACAGCTCACAGCCTGGCGCGTTCCTGACGGAGAAGCAGGACGAGCGAGCCTACCGCTCACAGTTGTGCGGCCCCAGCTGGGTCCTTCTCTGAGCTCCACTTTCCTCACCTCTAGGAGGGTCGGGTTAGCGTGTGGTACCTCTTTCCTCCGGGCCGTTGTGAAGACAGGCCTTAAATCCCAGGGGGCCCATTTGCTCTAATTCGTGTATCTTTCAAAGAATATGATTTTTCTCTTTTAGGAGCTTAAACATTAAGCTTTTGTCTTTGTTAATTCTCACTCAGGGATATTTTTCCATTGATTTTTAGAGAGAGTGGGAGGGAGAGAGAAAGAGAGAAACATCAATGTGAGAGAGACACATGGATTGGTTGCCTCCTGCGTGACCCCGACCAGGGCCCGAGACCAACACCTGCAACCCAGGTATGTGCCCTTGACAGGGAATTGAACCTGCGACCCTTTGGTCCGTGGGCCAACACTCTAACTGCTGAGCCACACCAGCCAGGGCAAATGTTATGTTTAATCCCCCTGAATATCGGCCAAGACTGTAAGATCCTTACGGGCAAGGACCGAGTCGTTCATTATCTGTTGTATCCTCAGTGAGTAATACAAAGCGTGAATGGATGAGTGAACGAGCGAATGATATGAGGCTCCTGGCCTGGGGGCAGCAAACACAGCCCACAGGAACAGGACAGGTGTACAGCTGAGTCGAGTGGGCTGAGCCTAAGAACATGGGTGACCCTGCTGTGTTTTCCTCTCCGTTATTTTTGTCAGAGACAGTACTGTGTGAGTGTCCTGTGGGGGCTGTCACGGAGGACCACACACTTTGTGGCTTAAGAAAACACGAATTCATTATCTCATGGTTTTGGAGGTCAGAATTGAAAAGCTAGGGGTCAGCAGGGCCGTGTTCCTTCTGGAGGCCCTGGGGGAGAATCCGTTTCATCTGGAGGCTGCCCTCATTCCTCGGCTTGTGGCCCATCCTCTGCCTTCGAAGCTCATCATCCAACCTCCACTTCCATGTCCATTTCCTCTCTCTGCAGATCCTCCCCCTTCCTCCCTCTTATTAAAACGTGGTGACTACAGTGGGCTCACCTGGATAGTGCTAGTGAACCTCCCCTTCTAGAAATCCTTCATTTCATCTCATCCGAAAAGTCCCTTTTGTCATGTAAACTAACATATCCCAGGCTCTGGGGACTGGGACATGGACATCTTGGAGGAACATTGTTCAGCCAACCATAGATGCACAGAAACATTGTTTTAACTGCAAGAAAGATATTAGACCAAGGATAGTAGGACTTGTCCTTAGTGTTGGGGAGGCAGTAGGGAGGGGAGGGGAGTGTGGTCACACACGCCATCCAAGTGAATAAACATTTCTCGTCTGCAGTGTAAGCTTGCTTGTAAGAAAATAGGCCCCATTTCCAGAGTGTCCCTCACATTTTTGTTTAAACTGGACTTTTATATAAAATTATTAACTTGTTGTTGTTTTTTAAATATTACACAGCAGTTCCTGGCAGATGACATGAAATGCACCAGGTCAGTCTGCTGATAGAGGGTACTGAATGTCTGTCCGTATTTCGCCTCATTCTCTCCCAGCAGAAGGGAAAAGCAGCATGAGAACAATAAGTAAAACGGTGCTGAGCATGGACGACGTTTGTTCCGGCGTTTCTCAGTACCAGATGCAGCTCTCTGCATGTTACATGTATCAATTCATTCGAGTCTCACAACAACCCTATCAGCCAGGTGCTCTTTTTAATGCCCATTTTGCAGATGGAAAGATTAAGACACAGGGCTTAAGTAAGTTGCACAGGGTCACATAGCCAATAAGTTGCAGATTCAAATTCTGTCGGTCAGAATCTGGGTTCTTTTTCCTTTTCTTAACCTTCATGTTAAAAGAAGTTTAGACATACAGAAAAGTTGCAGAGACAGGGTAGAGAGCTCCCATGTGCCTCCCTCCTGCCCCTGTGTGAAATCTTACAGAACCATAGTGCAGTCGTCCGAAACAGGAAATTAACGGCAGTGCAATGCTGTTACCTGGACTACAGACCTTATTTGCAATTCACCAGTTTTTCCACAAACGTCCGTTTTCTATTCCAGGATCCGATCCCGGATCCCACATGGCATTTCGTTGTGGTGGCTCTCTGGTCTCCAGCCGTTCACGACCTTGACACTTTGATGGATACTGGTCAGGCATCATGTCAAATGGCCCTCAGTTTGGGTTTGTCTGATGTTTTCTCGTAATTAGATAGATTGAGGTCGTGCGTTTGGGGCCAGGAGACCACACAAGTGATGTCATACCCTCAGTGCATCTTATCTGGGGCTGCGTGACCTCGGTCTTTCTTTTTACCGGTGATGTTAACCTTGACCCTCAGAGTCCGTGCCCTGTAACCCCTTGGTTAAATGATTTCCTTGTGTGGAGAGAGGGGAAAATAGAAACACAATATTCTGTGGGGCTCGTGGTCAGGCCTCGTCTGTCCCTTGGGCTGACATCGTACACACAGTGTATTTTGTCAGTGTGACACCCCCTCGAGTTTTAAGACAGCCTTACAAACACCCACTGGCGATGGTGGGAGTGGGGAAGGATGATACTCAAATCCTGGAACTTTGGAAATCATTTAAGCTACAAAGATTGGAAAAGCTGACCAGAGAAGGGGAAATAAATCCAGCCGAGATGAAAGTCACGGTCCGCAGCTGCTCGGACCATCAAATCTTTAAAAGCAACGTGAGGTTTCAGGGCAGAGAGTGAATTATGGCTGTGAGGACCAAGGACAAGACGGCTTTGATCTAACGTGGGAGACATCTCAAGGGAAGCTGTGGTCTTGGTGTAAGTTATTCCCACATCCTCCTGGGGTGCATTAGATGGACCCACTTGGAATTTACAGGTCTGCGGAAGGAACTCACTCCTAATGGTAAACACTTGAGACAGGCAGCTTGGTAAGTGGAGGGCGGAGTTGACATTGGGAGAGAGCGAGCCCCGCGCTTCTGCGGGGGTACCTGAGAACAATGCACCGTTTTACGAGGCTCTTTGCCCGTGAAGTCGGACAGATGTAGGATTTGTGATCTCGTGAGGTGTTTGAGGATTGCCATGGGAGGTCATTTTGGTGAGCACTTGACCTCCCCATTTGAAAAAGTATCAATTTGGAGAAGCTTGTCTTGACTGCCAGGAAACTTTAGACCAGAGGCTGTACTGAGGCTTTTTGGATGGCCACCCTGTCACAAACCAGATGTTGGCCTCTGTGCCCCGGGCCAGCCCCTGGCCTGCAGCAGATTCTCCCCTCGTTGCTGAGGTCTGGCTGCCAGCAGCATAAACGGGCTCTCTACAGGCCTTCGCCCGTGCAGAGCCGCCGGGCCGCGCCTGGCTTCACAGAACGTGATCAGAACAGCCGGGCAGGTGGCCATCTGTGCAGAGGGGTCGGGCCCTGTGCAGCGGCTACGACAGCTGGGTGCACACTGGGAGCAAGAGGGAGAAGGGGACTTTAGCTAGGTGACATCAGACACCCTCAGAAACTGTCCATGAGCCTTCCAGTGGGGTGGAAATTCCAGCAGGTTGGAAGTAGAAGAACACAGAGATGAAAAATAATGGGCCCTCGAGTCCAGTGGTCCTGGGTTCGAATTCCAGCTCTGCCACTTCTGATCTCTGAGTTACAGATTGCTTCACCTCTCTGGGCTTCGATCTTGACGGAAATGCCCAGCCTTCCCTGGCCACCCCACGTCCCTAGCTCCCATCCCTGCTTTGGTGGTCTCTGGCTCCTGTCCCCATTTAACACACTTCTTACATATTTGTTCCGTCATCCACTTCCCACCAAGATGTCAGCTCGCTGAGGCAGGGATTTGTGTCTTCGTGACCATTGCTGTGTCCTTAGTGCTTCGGACAGACTGGCACGTAGTAGGTGCTCAGTAAATACTGGTGAAATGATGGAAAAGGGATCACAAGAGAGCTTACTGTGTTCCGTTCTTGTCGGGTGGGGGATGAACTAGGGTCACCAAGGTAGGGAACTGGCACCCCTCCTGCCACACGGTAGGAGCTCGATCATCAGAGACCCCCATGGCCCATTCCCTCTCTTTTCAAATGTATTCATTCACTAAATAAGCTGCTGAGTGTTTGTTATGCGCCGAGTTCTGTGCAAGAAGCTGAAAATAGCGCCAAGAACAAGACAGACATTCCTTTCTTTTTTTTCAAAAATTATTTCCGGAGACCTGCCTACTCTTCTAGACACGGGGCCGGAACAGTGAACCGAAGACGAAGCCCCTGCTCTCATGGAGCGTGCGTCCCAGGGGGAATGAGGCAGACAGTCACTGTGCATCTGAATACATAAGCTGCCCAGCTGGTGTGGCTCCATGGTTGAGCGTCGACCCATGCACCAAGAGGTCACCGGCTCGATTCCCAGTCAAGGCACATGCCCAGGTCGTGGGCTCGATCCCCAGTGTGGGGTGTACAGGAGGCAGCCAGTCGGTGTTCTCTCTCGTCGATGTTTCTGTCTCTCTCTGCCTATCCCTTCCTCTCTCTCTAAAATCAGTAAAGAAAACAATTTAAATACATAAGGTGATTTCAGAGGGTAGTGGGTGCTGCCAAATGAGAAAACAAAACCAGGGTGATGTGTAAGGTGTGGCTGGAGTGGGGGAGGCGTGGTCAGGGACTGTCACATCTGAGCCGAGACCTGACTGAGGAGGAGCAGCCAGTGTGCCAGGGGTCAGGGCCTCTACCTGTGCTCCCCAGTCTGGCACCGTCGGCGTCACCTGGGAGAGGGTTAGAAATCTCAGGTCTCACCCTGAACCTGCAGCAGCTAGTCCTCAGCAGGATCTCCGGATGATTCCCGGGCGCATCACGTTTGAGATACACTAGGCTGGGTCCAGGGCAGAGAGAGGAGCAAACGTAGACACGCTAAAATGATGTTCCAGACGGCCAGGCCACTGGAGGGAGGCGATGTCGGGGACGGGGGCGGTCCAAGGGCATCTGTGATGAAGGACCACAAACTGGGAGCTTTCAAACAACAGACATGCTTTCTCGTGCAGTTCCGGAGGCTCCGGGGGAAGCCTTCCCTTGCCTCCCCTGGCTCTGGTGGTTGCCAGGAGGCCTTGGTGTTCCTCGGCTTATAGAGTCATCGTCCCAATCTCTGCCTCCTCCTTCACGTGGCATCTTCCCTCTGTGTGTCTGTGTCCAAATTCCTCTCTTCTTGTGAGAACACAAGGCATTGGCTTAGGGCCCACGGTAACCCTCTGTGACCTCATCTTAACTTGATTACATCTGCAAGGACCCTATTTCCAAGTAAGGTCACATTCATTGAGGGCTAGGGCTTCAATATATCTTTTTAGGGGACACAGTTGAACCCACAGCAGGGTGGACAGGTGGGGCTCCGTGAGGTCAGAGAAGAGGCAGGGCACTCCGTCCTGTGGACACAGGGAAGAGGTCGGGATGCAGTGGGAAGCCAGAGGGGCTCTTACTGATCTGAGAAAGGGCTCTGGGTAGCTAAGACGATAATGGATCGAACCAGGGTCAGGACAGATGCAGGAAAATCAATGAGGAGACAGCAGAGCCCAAGCAAAGAGATGGTAGAGGTATGGAGGTGGAGGAGATGGAGGAAAGTAGATAGACTTGCAGGGTATTTAAGAGGCCCTATTCGCAGAAATTGACGAGGATATTTAGATCTAGGGGGAGGAGTACCAGGAATGATTCCATCATCCATGCTATTCTTTCCACAGACAGTTTTGGCCTATCTGATCTGTGAAAAATGTGTGTGTTCTCTTTTGTGAGGTGGGCAGGTATGTAAATGCTCAAGAGCCCTCGTGGTGGCCAAGGGGCTGCAGCAGCTCCAGCCTCTATGCCAAACAACATCTGCAGATTTCCTTCCATTTGGATGTGTTTAGCGCAGATGCACACCCCTAAAGCAATCATGATGGTCAGCGAGATGCGATGCACTGATTGGTCCAGGTCCCGTACTCCATCCCCTTGCCAGGTTTCCACCAGGACAGTGTGAGGCATGTCTAACCTCACTGCTTTCCCTGGACACTATATCGGTGAAATCGCCTTCCAACATCTATAACTTGTCTCAGAAATTCTGATCTTTATGGATGACCATTCCCTAGCATCCCTCCAGAGGAGATCCTTCGCAGTTAGAATTTGGTCTTGGGATCCACTGTGACCCCCTAATCTGTCTCCACGGCACTGAGTCAAGAAGTTAATCCTTCCCTGTGTTGTATCAGATCATGTCACTCCCCTGCGTAAAAGTCTGTAACTGGGATCTGTCGCTGCAATCAGAGATACATGCCAGTGCCTTGCTGTGACTCCCCCTGCCAAGCCCTGCATGATTCACCCCCGGAAGACCTCTCTGACCGCATCGTGGATACTGCCCACACACACGCGCACACACACACACACACACACACACTTTCTCTCCATTTCACTCACTCTTGCTTTCTTTGTATCCCTCCCACCTCGGGGCCTAATGCATTTTGCTGTGTCCCTCAGCCTTGCATGCTCTTTGCCCAGACCTTCGTGTGGCCGGCTCCTTCCCATCCATTTAGCTTCTACTCAACCGACCCCTCCTCTAAGAGGCCCTCCGCCCGTCAGCCCTCTGCACGACTGAAATGAACAAGTAGCAGCGTGCAGTCTGCGCCCAGAGCAGCCTCACGATGCTGCACGTGGCCTTCTCCACCTCCTCTGCAAGTGGGGGTCCACCCGTGACAGCCTCCTCCTCCGCGGCATCATTGCCCTCCCTGGCCCCCTGCTCCCCCAGCTCCCAGCATCACTCCGACTCGTGTGGCAGAGACACAGTGACAGGGCAGCCTATCTGAAATGGCCTTCTCAGGAATGCGGATTGTTTTATTACCAGTTAAATATGCTTTATGCTACCTGTGAATGAGGCCATTGTGACATTTAGCAACTGATTTGATTAAACACAGATGTGGGCTGGACTCCACGTGGAGCAAAGATGCAGGACGGGCTCTGGGTGCGTGTTTGGATTGTTAAGATGGCAAAATGGACCAGACGACTCGGTGTCAGCCAGACGGATGTGGGCGCCTCTCTCCCTGGCACGTGGCCCATGTGGCACTGGGGGTTTCAAAGCCCAGAGCTCAGTCTGGGTCCCCAAATCCTTTGTTTTCATTCGGGGTCCACTGTTCGCTCCTCGCCAACTTGTTTTGTGTTTTTATTTTCACCTCCCCTGAATGTTTTTGTTCTCGTGAATATACAAAAGGGTGACTCAGTGGAGGACTAGCAGTGTTAACATCTCCAGTGGTGATTATAACACAAAGCATTGGAATCCCAGCTACTGTCCACTGAACACTTGCTCTGGGCTGGGCCCTGCCCCTTACATGCTTGTCACACAGAAGCCTCATAATAAACCAGATAAACTGTGCCTAGTCCCATTTTACAGATGGGGACACTGAGGCGTGGACATTTCAACCACTTGTCTGTAGTCACCAGGGCAAATGACCAATTATGTGTGGATGCTGCGTTGTTTTCCACCCCCTCCAGGCTCTCAGGTCCAAGAAGACAGGGCCTAGTTCTTTCTTGAGATAGGAATCTTGGTATATACCAGGCACTCAGCAGAGATTTCGTAAATGGATGAGTGAGTGCCCGAATGAATGAACACAGCAGTAAAGGGCGGGGCCAGGGCTCGGCCTTCACCACTTTGTGTTCTGGGTAAAGAAAAACGGAAAAGTTGACCTATGAAGATCTGCTGTTTGCCCCGTTCTGGAGCCTGGGCCGTGGTTGGGGTCTGTGAGTGTCTGGGTTTCGAATGGCTCACCTCTCTCTCCCGACTGGCTTTTCATTTTAAGCATTAACTGCTGACTTCTTTTTCTGCTCCTCCTCCCCCCCATGACACATCCAGACCTTTTTCCCTGGTATGTCTTCAGCAATTTGATTTTAACACTGGCATCAGTAAGACTTAATTCAGGGGAATGAATACATTGCGTGTCACCATGGACGCAGGGCGGGAGGGCCCTTTGCTGTGGGGAAGAAACTGTGAGACGGGTTCCAAGCAGGTGACAGAGAGAGGAGGGGACGCTTGCTCACTGAGCGGGTCTGTGGGGCTTTCTCGGTACGGCCTGGGAGGGCATGTCACACCTGGGGGTGACAGTGAAATCAGGTCGACCTAAGAAAACGGAGGCAGGCATTGACCTGTGTGGTGGAGATTAAAGAGGATGAAGCAGGCAAAATGGCTAGCCCTGGGGAAGGTAATAAGTGCTCAATAAACGGGGGCTGTGGTCATGATCTGTCCAACTGCTAAATGCCAATAACCGAGGCTTCTAGGGGCTTTGATTGAGGTACAGCCGAGCTTGGCCCGGAAAACAATGGGGCTTTCATGGTGACTGTCAGCATGTCCTTGAAAAGAGGAGGAAATCCAGGAGGCAACACACCCAAGGAGGGATAAGAGCGCGAGTCCCCAGTAGCCGGAGAAATGTAAATTAGAGACAACAGAGGAGACAGCATGTTAGTCCTGTTAGGACAGCGGAAATCAGCGACAGGGATTATGCCATCATCTGTTGGGGGAGGGGGACATGGGAACTGTCAGCACAGCAGGTGAGAATGCTCTCGACCTTAGGGAACTGAGTCTGTGCCACCTCAGGACCACAGTCCCACTGCTGGTAACACAGCCCGAGGAAGCTCACAGGCCCGCAGGGGGCAGGTCCAGGGATGTTCACGGCCACCTGGTGGTGGGAGGAGAAGGCGGGATTCCGCGGGATCTCCCGGACAAGAGAGATGAAGAGACACCGAGAATGCCCACGAGGGAGGCCTGGGCAGCTGCCAGGGCCACAGCAACATGGAGGGAGCCTGAGAACTTAATGCTGGGCGAAGAAACTAAGGAGCCATATGAAATGTAGCACGTAGAATTTACAGCAATTATACACCTGCCCACAAAACACTACTGCCCTCTTCGTAAGAATACGTCCAGCTAAGGAGCGTTCTCCCCTGCGGAGCGATGGAGACTGGGAGGAAGTAAATAGAAAAGACAGATCTTGGGTGGACTGATGGCAAAATGTGCCCCTGAACTTGAATTAACATTAGCACCTAATGTTTTTGCAGAATCACCAGAGGGGTTGAGGGGCTGCCGTCACAGGTGCCCTGACATTGCTGGAGGCACAATTCCAGGGACATAAAGACTCCTTCTGTCTCTTGTATAAAATGCATAGATCCCAATCTGTGAGCTCCAGGGGGCAAAAAATAGAACTGACTTTCTTTCTGGCATTTCACCACAACTTCTATTTCGAGCCGCCCTTCCCCTGGGCTGGTGGGAAAGTTTCATCTTAGTCTTTCGGGGCTTTCCCCAAACACTCCAGAATGTTGGCCAAGTGCGTTGTGGTGCCAGGGGCTCGTCCGGTCCTGCCTCTGTCGCTGGGACCCAGGCTGCTGCTGAGTCATCCACTCTCGGTCCATGAGGCCCCTTCTGGTCTGGGGCCCTTCGCTGCTGTTTCTGCCTCGTGGTGGGCACAGGGATCCTTTGTTCTTCCTGCCTGGGCCAGAGGTCACACACTGGAAATCCATTGGCCACATCCACCCTGCCAACATATTTTTGTTTGTTTTTGGTTTGTCCAACTATTTTATATTCGTTGCCTACATTTAAAAATTGGGAAATTTCATGTACAAACTTAGATTTTTTACTTCTCTGGGAAAATCAGAAGCCCTGGATACATGTGACTCTAGGTGCCGGAGGTTGGCTGGAGCTGAGTAGCACTTTATCAGTTAGGAATGCTTTTGGCTGCGAGTAACAACAAGCCCAGCTAACATTGGTCTAAACCATAATAACAGTTATTGTGTATTGAGCAAGAAGTCTGGACCCCAAGGTTGGTTTGGCGGCTCAATTATATCTTCAAGAACCAGGTTGTTTTCAGCCTTTCTCTCTTTCAGCCTCAGCATGGAGGCCTTTTCCTTTTATACTTGTGACCTCATGTCCCAAAACGGCTGCTGTAACTCCAGGCATTACATCCTCACAAAATCCAGGGGAGGAGCCAGCAGGGGAATAAAAGAAAAGTCTTTCCCAGAAGCCAATTGGCCAGAACTAGACCGTATGGCCATCCTGAAGCTGCAAGGGAAACTGGGAAAGCAAAGAAAGAAGCTAGCAAGGCAGAAAGGGGTTGGGGATGCCAACTAATGTGTGCTACAAACTGTCGCCCCCTTCGATAGAAACCATGCACTCCAGTTTGCCTCAGTCCCCGCCACCCCCTTGGTCCTACCTCTGAAGCCCTGTGTCATTCACCATTTATCACTGCGTATGTACCAGCCCCTTCCCTCACCTGCTGGGCCCGGAAGGTTCTGAGCTCGGCCTCTTAGATCAGTGCTCACAGCCTCTTCTCGTCTGGGGGGTCTTGCTGCTTTCTCAGCACCTGTGTGTGGGTACAGAGAATAGAACCCCTCTGCCCAGGACTACATGCTCACCCTCATCCCCTTTCCCTGCCCACTCCTTCCCCTCCCCTCCCGCCCTACCCCATTTCTCTAGCCGGGAGAATTGCCACCGCCCCCATATTATTAAGGTATTCGCCTACATCAATCTGATTCTTAGTTGGACCTCCAGCAGGGGTCAGTTCACAGACTGTTCCTGGCCTGTGATACATGAATACGGAACTCAGAGTAAGAGTGAGAAACTTTCACGGCAATTAGACGTCGCCCCGACATCCACACACGTGATCAGGGGCTCCTCCCAGCACAGGGGGTAGACAGTTGGGGAGCTGTCGGGTCACACGGTGAGCTGCCTGTGGCATGCGCGGTGAACCCACATCTTCGTCCCAAAGAGTTAAGTATGGAAAAGCTAGCCCCTCGCCCTGGCCCTGTGGCTCACTTGGTTGGTCACTGTCCTGTGCACCATTGATTGTCATTGCGGGTTTGATTCCCCACCAGGGCACATGCCCGGGCTGTGGGCTCGGCCCCCAGGAGGGGGCGTGCAGGAGGCGGCCAGTCCATGTTCCCCTCTCACGTGGATGTTTCTTTTTCTCCCAACTCCTTCCTCTCTCTCCAAAGATCAATTTTAAAGATATCAGAAAATATTTAGAAAAAAATAATAATTAGTAAATAAATAGTAAACTACAATGAAAAAATAAAAACCAGTCCTTCACAGACAGATTGAGAAACATGAGCCTGTCCCAGAAATTACTCCCAGACACTGGGGCCTAAACTTGGAAACAAAGAGCTGGATGACTCTTGTCTGCTGTCTCCTCTGCCCACCTGAGCATCCCAGCTCAGGGTCCCTGAGCCCAACATGACAAGGGGAGAAGTCCCAGTGTGGATCAAAGCACGGCCCTGCCACGCCGGCCTCCCTCCCCTAACCGCGGACCTGCCCACCTCCCACTTGTGACCGAGCTGAGGGGCCACCAGTGGGGGAAGGACGCGGGAAACATCATCCACCTGGGGGCGCCGCGGAGCGCTTGCTCCGCAGAGAAGTGAGGAGACGGTCCTCGGCATCCTCTGTACATCTGTCTCCCCATTAAATGTGCCCTTGTACATATGGCACCCAGTTGTCTGACGCACCCAGTAAACTCTGCTCTGGAGTTTGCCAGGCCCTGAAGTGCCCCTAATTGCACACCGGGCACCCGGTTGGCAGTCCTCCTCCCACGGGTGGGTGGCCACCCTTTTCCGCCATTACAGCAGGTCCTCGAAATACGTTGTTATAGCATTGATGAGAAAATAACAGATCAATTCCCGGCCGGGCCCCTGTCTATGGAGTTTGCGCTGTCTCCCCGTGTCTGTGTGGGTTTCTCCGGGGACTCCAGTTTCCCCCCACACCCCACGGACGTGCACCTGAGGCGACCTGGCGTGTGTGCACGGTCCCAGGCTGAGTGAGTGTGTGCGTGGCCCGGGGACGGAGGGCGTCCTGTCCAGGGTGGGTCCCGCCTCGCACCCTGAGCAGCCAGGATTGGCTCCAGCACCCCGGCCCTGAACTGGGAGAAGTGGGCTGGGAGAGAATTCTCTCACTTGTTTTCATTCATCTTTCCTAAATGTATGGATAGCTCACATTTATTTCAGTATTTGCTATTAGAAGTGTTTGTTTAGGGTCTTTATTTAGAAGTAGCGATGTTTTTGCGACCAGAAGTTCGCTGTAGAAACGTCCTCTTGTTCTATCAGTTAGCCCGTGGTCTAATTGGTTTCGTTATACGTTGTTTTGCTTAAAGTTGTCGTCTTCGGCTCAGATGCTGTCGGGCAAGCCATGGCACTTTTCCAACACCGAATGTCTGTGGGGGAGGACGATGTCCACCTGGGAGGGTCCACAACAGCCTCCAGCCGGTCACTGCATCGCAGCTTCCGGCATGAGGCCTTTTCTTGGTGCTGAGGGCCACCTCCGGGCACTGTCCCCCGGTACTTCGCATACGCACTGTGCTGAGGGATTCGGGTTTTCCCTTCACAGCGTAAAATATAGTAACAGTGAATCACTTGAATGTTCATTCAGTGGGGGAAATGTCACCCAGAGGGGGCAAAAACTGATTCAGGGAGGGGGCAGAAATATCCTCCTCTTTTTCTGTGTCAAGCACAAATATATGTAAATACCTGAACAGATACACAGTACATCTGTGATATTAAAATGTCATAGGGGGAGGGGTGGTTTCAGGGGGAAATGTCAGAAAGGACGAGGGAAGAGGAACAGCAAAATGAAAAAAGATTGAGAAGCAATGACATTTTTTAAAAGACACACAAATTACAAGGCCTGAATTTTTTATTAGCACCTTCAGCAAGAAATAGAAGTTTCTACACACGGGCGCTTGATTTCTGTAGTTGTCTCATCACGGACTGGTAACGAACAGTTTGCAGGCAGGCTCCCATCCACACCCCACATTTCAGTAGTCCCCTACCGTGCTGGTGCATCACTGTATTTGGGTCTTTCTGGAATTAACTCCTCTTGTATCCATGTATCTATTCACTCCATTGTGTTCTGTCTCTACGCTCTGTACCTAACAAAGCATCAGCTCCTTACTTACCGTCATATCTAAAACAGTGCCTGACAGTAATATTTGCTACATTAATAGGAAATGATTATTGGATGAATGTATGAATGAATGAATGAATCCACTTGAAAAGTGTTTTACTAAGCCAGGCATCAACAGTCTACTTTTACTTAAAACCCAAGAAAACCAGTCAAGCAAGAGAGAAAAAAATAATTCTCAGCTACGACATATAAAAAAACAGGGTCTTCAACAAGAAAGAAGTGTATCTCTTTCTCACCTAAAGTCCAAACTGATTGGCAGTTCTGGTCTGCTAATGTGGCAGAGGTCCAAGCTCCCTCTGTCTTGCTGTTCTCGGCAGGAGCCCTGCCCTTTAAAAGGCACAACCAGGCCCTGGCCGGTTTGGCTCAGCGGTTAGAGCGTCCGCCTGTGGTCCGGAGAGACCCGGGTTCGGTTCCCGCTAAGGGCATGTACCTCGGTTGCAGTTTGTCCCCGGCCCTGGTTGGTCGTGCGTGTGGCAGCCACTCGATGTGTCTCTTTCATGTCGATGTTTCCCTCTCTCTCTCTCTTCCGCTCTCTCCCTCCCACTCTATCTGTGCAAAAAATGGAAAAATGTCCTCAGGTGAGGATTAAAAAAAAAAAAAAAGGCACAACCAGGGAGATGCTCACATTAATCCTTCTCTCCTTATCTAGAACTCATCACATGGCCACACCAGCCACCAGGGCAGCTGGGAAATATAGTGTTTATTCTAATCAGCTACATGCCCGGCTTCAAAGCAGAGGCTCTCTTAGTATGAGAGAGAACGGGTGAGTGGATATTGGGAGGTCCCTAGCAGGACCTGCCACCATCGCCCTAAAGGAGGATGTTTTCCTCTGTCTGCCCTCGCCTTCCTTCCCCAGCCTTCCCCAGCCTTCCCCAGCCTTCCGTGTGCTTCCCACCAGCCAGATGGCGCGAGAAGTCAGTGCTCAACAGGCCGGCTCAAGGCGAGTCCGTCTACATAACCCTCCAGGGACCACATGCTGTGGTACAAGATGTCTGGGCCAGGTGCTCTCCCTCCTGGGTCCTCTCTGGCAGGGGGTGGCTCGCTCACTGCAAGGGGCTCCGTGACTGCCCACAGCAGACTGCAGTTTGCTCAGCTGTCCATTCTTCAGATGCCCCTGGGTCACAAAATGAAAACAAACAAAAGGCTGTTTTGGACAAAGAATACCAAAGTAGGGGACGGTGGCCTGCCCTAAGGCATCATTTAGAAGGTTGACACAAAAGAAAATGGAAATCCGGGCAGAAAACACTGCCTCCAGGAGACTTCCGAAGGCAGGTGTGTTCCTAAGTTTGGGCAGGGAGGATTGCCATGGCAACCAGGACCCCAAAAATGACCTCGAATGGAATATGCTGGCCTAAACCTTCTGTCAGATGTGTCTGGACAGGCCATTAAGGACAGAATGGGAGCCCACCAGGCCACACTGTGATTTCTGGGCCTGAGCCAGCCCCCACGTCGTGGAGATCAGGAGGGGAAGCCCAGGTGAGCCACGTTCCTGGTTCTCGTCTCTGTATCTGCTAATTCCTGCTCATCCTTCCGGAATAACTTGGATGTCGTTTCCTCCAGGAAGTCTTCCCTGGCCCCGCCCACCCCAGGCGACATTACAGAACCCTCCCCTGTGTCCCCAGGCTTCCAGCGACAGCTCTTACCGGCAGCTCACTTGTCCACTGCCTTCCCAGTGCCCCCCACTTGGTCCCCGCACCCTCACACGTGGTTGTAGTTTATTTTGTAGATTTGGCTTTGGAACCCTTTCATATCATAAATAAAAAATAATATAATATTTTATATAATTATAAAACACATTCGAAGAAGTAATTCCAATAATTTGGTAGCAAACTTGTTAACGAACCTAATTGTACTGGGGTGGGCAAAAGTAGGTTTACAGTTTTTTACAGTAAGTTTACAGTCGGTTTGTTCATTATTCTATTATTTATTTGTGTATTTTCATACGAAGAACTATAAACCTACTTTTCCCATTCCTATATATTGAGTTGGTGACATAACAACACAGACAGGAAACTTTATTTACCCAGATTTTTACTCTTTTCTTTTTCTTTTTCTTCCTGATATTTCAAGATTCCTTTTGTTTTTAAATCTCCTGTCTCAGGACCTTCCTGTGCCCATTCTTTCAGCGTAGATGTGCTGTGACAGGTTCTTGGTTTCCCGTCACCTGAGAATGTCTTGCTGTTCTCTTCGTTCCTGACAGATATTTTCTCTGGATACAAAATTCTGGGTTGACAGTCTTGAAAAATGTTGCGCCACTTCCTTCTGGCCCATAGCAATCGACAAGCTTATTCTAAACATTGACCTGTAAATGCCAAATGTATACACAGAAGCCAAAAGAATCTCGAAAAATAAGAACAGAGTTGGAGAACTTACACTGCCTGGTTTCAGAACCTACTGGAAAGCTACAGTAATCAAGACCGGATGGAACTGGTATAAGAGAGAGAGCTGTGGAACAGAATAGGCCAAAAAAGAACTCACACTTATTGTCAATTAATTTTTGGTAAAGGTGCCAAGTAAGTCAGTGGGAGAAAGGATAAGCTTTTGACGGTGGTGCCGGAACTTCGGGATATCCATATGCATCCAGGTCAGTTTAGACCCTTCCCTCACACCATACACAGACATTAATTCACATGAGAGCATACCTAAATGTAAGAACTAAAATTATAAAATTTCCAGAAGGACACATAGGAAAGAATTTTATATTAATGACTTTGGGTTAGGCAGCAAGAGCTATAGAAGAAAAAATTGATAACTGAAAAACATTTGTTCTTCAAAAGACGCCATTAAGAAAATAAAGCTACAGCCCTGGCCAGTTTGGCTCAACGGTTGGAGCGTTGGCCTGCGGTCCGGAGAGACCCGGGTTCGGTTCCCGCTAAGGGCACGTACTTCGGTTGCAGTTTGTCCCCGGCCCTGGTTGGTCGTGCGGGTGGCAGCCACTCGATGTGTCCCTTCACGTCGATGTTTCTCTCTCTCTCTCCCTTCCTCTCTCTCCCTCCCACTCTATCTGTACAAAAAATGGAAAAATATCCTCGGGTGAGGATAAAAAAAGAAAATAAAATAAAGCTACAGACTGGGAGATAATATTTTCAAATCATATATCTGATAAAGAACTTGTGTCCAGTATATAGATAAGGAACTCTTACAGCTCAGTAATGAAGATAAACCTAACTATTCTTTCCATGGGCAAAAGATGGGACTAGATCTTCATCAAAGAAGATATGTGACTGGCTCATAAACCTTAAAAATGCCCAACATAGTCATTAGAGAAATACTTAAAACCACGATGAGATACCTCTATATACCTGCTAGAAAGGTTGCAGTAAAAAAGACTGAAAGGGGACGTGCTGGGGGAACTGGAACCCTCATACGTTGCTTGTAGGAAGGTAAAATGGCACTGCCACTTTGGAAGACAGTTTGGCCCTTTCTTTGAAAGGGAAACATACTCATCACATGACTCCACAATGCTACTCCTAGGGATCTGCCCCAGAGAAACCAAAACATCTATCCACACAAGGACGTGTGTGCAAATGTTTATAGCAAAATTATCCATAATAGCCAAAAACTAGATGTGTTACATCCATACTGTGGAATACTATTCAGTAAAGAAAAGGAATGGACTGCTAGTGCACATTAAGACATGGACGAGCTTCTAAAGCATTGTGCTAAGGGAAAGAGGCCAGATAAAGCACATGAGTATGATCTCATTTCTATGAGATATCTAGAAAAAGTGAGACTCTAGAGTCAGCAATAGGTTAGTGGGAATGGGAGTTGACTGAAAATAGGCATATGGGAACTTTAGGGGTGATGGAAAGGTTTTAAAACTGCATCATGGTGACAGTTTTTTACGTTAAAAATCATTCAGCTGCCACTTAGAATGGGGGAATTTTTACAGCATATAAATTATACTAAAAAAAAAAAAAAAGCATTTTTTGCAATAGCCAAAAGATAGAAGCTACACCAGTGTCCATTGGTGGATGAATGGATAAACAAAATATGGTCTATCTATATACTATAAAATATTGTTTAGCCTTAAAAAGGAAGGGAATTCAGCCCTGGCCAGTTTGCTCAGTGGTTAGAGCATTGGTCTGTGGACCAGAGAGTCCCAGGTTTGATTCTGGCCAAGGGCACGTACCTGGGTTGCAATTCATCCCCAGCCCTGGGTGGGATCGTGCGGGTGGCAGCCAGTCGATGTGTCTCTCTCACATCAATGTTTCTCTTTCTTTCTCCCTCCCGCTCTGTCTGAGGATAAATGTAAAAATATCCTCGGGTGAGGATTTAAAAAAAAAAAAGGAAGGGAATTCTGACAAGTGCTATAACATGGATGAAACTTGAAAACATTATGCTAAATGAAATAAGCCAGTCACAGAAGGACAACCACTGTATGATTCCATTTACAAGAGGTACCTAGAGTCAGATTCATAGAGACAGAGTAGAAGGTGGGTACCAGTGGCTGAGGGAGGGAGGGGTATGTGGGAGTTTGTTTAATGGGTTAACAGTGTCAGTTTTGCAAGATGTAAAAGAGTTCTGGAGCCGGGTGGTGGTTATGGCCACACGACGTCGTGAATGTACTGAATGCCACGGAACTGTACACTTCAAAATAGTTAGAACAGTACATTTCATGTCCGTGTCCCCAATTTTTTAAATGAATAATTTTTTAAAAGCACAATTATCGAGCACCGGACACTGTGTTATATACACCATCTCATTTATTTCTCACCACAGTTCTTGGAGGAGGTATTTGTTTTATTCATTAATTGTCAGAACTGAGGTTCAGAGATTTGGGAACTTGCCAGGGTCACAGGTTCCATCCCAACCCGTCAGACTGCAGTGGCCCCACCTTTCTGCTGTACCCTTCTCCTCCACGTCCCCCTGTGACTGTGAGAAACCTCACCTGTACCCTGTGCCTTTTCCCCACAGGCACGGCGGGGATCTATCAAGGAGCCAACGGACTGACCAGCGCGGCCGGATTCGGAAGTGTGCACCAGGTAGACCAGTTCTCCGTTCTTTCCTTGAAGAGTCTCCTTCAATCGGGGCACCCAAAATGCCTCCTCCTGCCCACAACCCTCCTACCAGACATCCAGTCTCCCGTTCCCTGGGTTTGGACACCGCAGGGGAGATCGTGTGAATGGCCATCGGAAAGATCCAGCGTAGAGGCAGAGGAACTGGATGACAGAGGCAGGGTTATGTGTTACACACTGACCCGAGCCCAAGGACCATAGACCGCTGAGGCTCGGATATGGGAGCGCAAGCGCACCTGCTCCTTCACTGACCATGAGCTTCTCAAGGGTTGAAAGCATCCCGGTGTGGCGCTCCCGGCACACAGTGGGGGCTTTATGAATGCTGGTTAAATCGGGCTAAGTCCGCACTGTACAGGTGAATGCTGGTTAAATCGGGCTAAGTCCGCACTGTACAGGTGAATGCTGGTTAAATCGGGCTAAGTCCGCACTGTACAGGTGAATGCTGGTTAAATCGGGCTAAGTCCGCACTGTACAGGTGAATGCTGGTTAAATTGGGCTAAGTCTACACTCTACAGGTGAATGCTGACTCATACTTGGATTCCCTTGGTTTCACCTAGGGAGTGAACTCAGAATGAACCTGCTGAGGGAGTGCGGGCACACTGAGCTATCTGTTCGCCTTTGCTCTCAGTGTAAAATTTTCGGGACAAAAGATTAACACGCTTTCAGGCTCATGTTAAAACTCCCCGAGGTAGACGGGCTTTAGGAATATATAACATATTTAAATACGAGGACTGCACTATTTCTCCAGTGAGCTGAAGACTCCAAATGACTTGAACCTTGGAATATGTGAAAATTGTTTCACATATTTTTGTATCGTTTTCAGTGTACTCTATACATAGATCCAATATTCGTCAATGAAGGAGTACTTTTTAAGGCATAGTTCTTTCCTCTGGGTGTTTGTCAATGGGAGCTTGTCAGAAACACAGACTCCCTTCCACCCCTAGAAGTTCTGATTTAGTAGGTCTGTGCTAGACCCCAGATGCTGGACTTCCCATGAGCTCCTGGCAGGGCTGAGAAGCGCTGGTTTCTGGTGACAATGAAGCAGAATATTTGAAACAGTGACAACTGTGGGAGAGCTGGATGTCTGGTTGGTTTGCAAAGCTCAGTAAAGGGAGTTGGCATCCTTTAATTTGATCTCCAAGACCCCCTCATAGAAGATCTGGATTCCTAAAGCCACGTGGGCACTGCTGTATTTGCACCCCGTAGGAGCCTAAAATGTCCCCTAGTCTCCTGGGCATGTGGGCGTGTAGTCTTTATTACTCATTCATTTGTTCATTAACATCCAGTGTTTATTGAGCACCTGTAGGTGCCCGTCACTGTCCCAGTGCCAGGGATGCAGCAGTGAGCGAGACGGATGCTTTTGGGCTCACACCCCTGTTTCTCAGGGTGCACCTGCTGACCTCCAGCTGCCAACCTCTGTATCCCTGGGCCCAAGGGTGTTTTCTAGAATCAATGCATAGGGCAGGCAGGAAGAGCCAGGGAACCGAAATTCCCTGGGAGCAACTCTCGAAGACTGGCTGGAGTTGGCATGTGAACAGCCCTGCTACCTTGCTCCTTGGAGAGATCCTTCGAGATACTATGTTGCACCATCGCAGCATTTCCCCGGGAGAGTTCGCTCCAATCCCCACCTAACAGCCCGTGGATTGGCTGCTTTCCCCTCTTCCTTCACTACCTCATTCCCCACTCCCCAGCTAGTATCTCTTTCATCCCCATCCTTCGCTTGGGGTCTGCCTCTGGGGCAAGTCCCTGCCCTCACAGAGCATTTATTCTAATGGGAAACAGACAGTAGAGCCATCCCATGGGGCCCCTCACCTTCATTAGCCTGTGACCAGGACACCTTCCTCACTCACCTGTGTGTTTCCTTTTCCAGGACTATCCTTCCTACCCCGGCTTCCCTCAGAGCCAGTACTCCCAGTATTACAGCTCGTCCTACAACCCTCCTTACGTCCCAGCCAGCAGCATCTGCCCTTCCCCCATCTCCACGTCCACCTACGTCCTCCAGGAGGCATCGCACAACGTCCCCAACCAGAGTTCTGAGTCGCTTGCGGGTATGTACAGTCACTGTCACGAGGTCCTTCATTGCTGTGGTCTGAGCTCTTACCGGAAGGAGGGACTGGACATGGGTCTCAGTTGTAATGAACTGGTCACCCAAGGGCTAAATCTAGCCTTCAGATATACTTTGCTGGCCAGCCTTTCTGTATGTGTTCAATTGCACCCATATTGAAAAGTCAGAAATTTTTACCTAGAAATTCCAATTTCAACCTATGGAACCCACCTAGATTATGAGCAACCCTTGGGAGCGTCTACCTCCTGGCCCCTTGGTGATGCGTATCCCTGTGCAGCTAACTCATCAGCCTGCGGACTCGTTCATTCATTCTATAAGTCCTCTGTGCACATGTCTTCTCTTTGATGAGATGATTTGGGCTTGCCCACGTTAAATGACGCAGCAGCAGTAAATTAGAACATCCAAATGGAAAGAAATATCATGGACTTTTGTCCTTTTTTTTTCTTGTCTGAAACCTACTGATGCTACAGAGCTCTGTTGAGCTAAGCTAGCATGATGGCGTGTGGACATTCATTCAGTAAATATTCATTGGTTGATGGTTGGAAAAAGAACCATAGGGAAGACCCACCTCTTTGCTTCCTGGGGTTCTTGGTGCCCTTGTATTTTTCTTCCATGGGGATGAATAAGTTGTCCTTGGGTTTATGGAGACAACATGGCCAAGCATTTTTAAGTCAACTTTTGAGGAAATCGAGGACTTGAGCATTGATTTTGGTCATTATGATCTCATTACAGAGTATTTCATGAACACACCATATCCATTTAACAATTCACAAATTGCTTTCCTTGAAAGGTATGAAATTTAACAAACTTTTTTTTTGGTCATAATCCTGAAGTCTCTGACCATTGTGCTTTTCAGAATGTGGCCTCCCCAAACTGGGTTCAGAAAGGAAATATCAGGAAATCTTCAAGTAAATGTCCCTGTCTATCTATAATTTGATGGTGAGCTGGATTCCAAAGACTTACTTCACAAGCATTTGGGTTAGATGGGAAGGTCATTATCGTTCCCCATCAGGAGCAAACATAGAGGCTCTTTGAAACGTTTCTTTATTGTTTCCCCCTGTTCTTCATTTATCCCTTGGTCTAAAGTTCAATGATAAGTGGTTGAGATTGTTTTTACTGTGAGTGTAACAAGCTCACATAAATTCTAACGACATAAGTAATTGTCAGCTACAACCAAGATTTCTTGTCTCCTTCCCCCAGCATTCGTTATAAAGGAAGAGTATTACGCATGCATGCACGCACACACACACTCATGCACGCTCTTAACATGTCCCATAAAAACTCCACTTTTGAAATTATTCGGGATCTCCTTGAGTGGATGGTTCCAAACCCCAGCAGCTCAAGAGGTCTGTGCATTGCGGCGAGATCACGCTCACTCTGCATTTCCTCGTGTGCTTCTCCTCGCTCGCCCCAGCCCGCTGCAGAGCAGTCTGCATGGACGTGCGCTAACACTATATGAAGCCCCAACAATTTGCAGATGATTGCCGGGCAATTTGCTGATGGGAAGGGCAAAACCTGAACATCTGACCTCACCCAAGAGAAAAGACAAATCAGTAGTGGTGGCTTAAGAACATTTTTTCGTTTTAAATTTTTAAGTATGATACAAATATCTAAAAAGAAATGAGAGGATTTTTTTTTTAACTTCTTAGATCATTTCCTCTAGTCAATTGAAGGAGAACATTTTTTTAAATCTCTGAAGAAGAAACTTGGAAGGCTCTTCCCCTCAGTTTGGCAACCTCTAACAATATTAAAAAATACATGTACTGTTTTTCTACACGTAGGAATTTATTCTGAAGATAAATTCCCACATAGGTCCCAAGACTTAAGTGAAAAGAATATCTCTTGCAGCAGCAGCTCAGCAAAAGACTGGAAACAACATTAACAGGAGTCGGTTGAATGATTTATGGTGCACCCACCAGTGGCATACTATACGTCCATTAAAAAGCGTAAGCCAGCCCTGGCCGGTTTGGCTCAGCGGTTGGAGCATCAGCCTGTGGACCAGAGAGTCCCAGGTTCGGTTCCCACTAGGGGCACATACAAAAAAAAAAAAAAAAAAGTTTGCCCTGGCTGCTTTGGCTCAGCAGTTAGAGTGTCAGCCTGCGGTCCAGAGAGACCCAGGTTCGGTTCCCACTAAGGGCGCATACCTCGGTTGCAGTTTGTCCCCGGCCCTGGTTGGTCGTGCAGGTGGCAGCCACTTGATGTGTCCCTCTCACATCAATGTTTCTCTCTCTCTCTGTTCCCCTTTCTCCCTCCCACTCCACCTGAACAAAAAATGGAAAAATGTCCCCGGGTGAGGATAAACAAAAAAAGCGTAAGCCAGTGGTGACTCAGATGGTTGGGCATTGTCCCATGCACCGAAAGGTCACTAGTTCAATTCCCCATCAAGGCACATGCCCAAGTTGCAGGCTCGATTCCCCAGTAGGGGGCGTGCAATGTTCCTTTCTCACATTCAGGCTTCTAGCTCTCTCTCTCTCTCCTGTTCCCTTCCTCTCTCTAAAATCAATTAAAATCTTCAAAAATAAAAAAGTGCCTTGGCCAGTTTTCTCAGTGGTTAGAGCATCCGCCCACAGACCAGAGGGTCTTGGGTTTGATTCCAGTCAAGGGCACGTACCTTGGTTGCAGTTCAATCCCCTGCCCTGGTTAGGGTCATGTGGGGGGCAACCAATGGTGTGTCTCACATCGTTGTTTCTCTCTCTCTCTCTCTCTCTCTCTCTCTCTCCCTCCCTCTATCTGAAAATCAATGAAAAAGTGTCCTCGGCTGAGGATTATAAAAAAGCTAGGTATATGTGTACTAGTATGGATCTCTGAGTGATTATGAAAGGTGGAGAACAGCAAGGTGCAGAACTATGTACATAATACGATCCTGGGTTTTTTTAAGTGTAAGTATACCCATGTTTGCACAGGAAATTTCTAGAAGGATTCAAAAGCAACAGTTACCATTTTCTCTGGGGAGGGAACCAGAGTGGAGAGAAAGGCCTGGATGTCACAATCTGTAGTCCACTCCGACCCATGACAGCAAAAGACACAATTTCTATTTACAAGTACACATGAGACATTTACCAACATAGACGTATTCTGGGCCTTAAATCACGTTTCATTACATTTAAAAGGATTCAAGTCATGCAAATAATGTTCTCTGAAAACAGTAGAACCAAATTAGAAATAAACAGCAGAAATGGTTTTGGAAATTTTCCAAACACTTGGAAGTTAAATAATAGACTTTTAATAACCTGCGTGTGATGGTTAATTCTGTGTGTCAACTTGACTGGGCTCCGGGATGCTCCCATTGCTGGTAAAACATTATTTCTGGGTGTGTCTGGGAGGGTATCTCCAGAAGAGATGAGCATTTGAATCAGGAGACTCAATAAAAAAGGTCACTGTCACCGGCGTGGGTAGGCTTCATCTAATCCACTGAGGGCCCGGATGGGACAACAGGCAGAGGAAGGGCAACCTCATTGCTTCTTGAGGTAGGACGACCATCTTCCCCTGACCTCAGACACTAGGGCTCTTGGCTTTCTGGCCCGTGGACTCCAGAACTGACGTCGGTGACCCCAGAGTCTCAGACCTTCAGTCACAGACTGGTTATGCCATCAGCTCCACTGGTCCTCGGGCCTTTGAACTCAGACTGGGATTCCATTTGTTTAAAACTCGAGAAAATGCAAACTAATTTCTGCGGGAAGAAAGCAGATCCGTGGTTGCCTGGGAGGCGAGGAGAAAGAGATTACAAAGGGATCATAAGGAAACTCTTGGAGGCGCAGGATTGGTTCATTATCTTGACTGTGGTGACGGTTTCATAGGTTTACACATATGTCGCAAGTTATCGAATTGTGCGCTCTAAATATGTATGGTTGACTGTATGTCCGTTATATCTCAGTAAAGCTGTCAAGTAAAAAACATAAAAAGGGAGAAATAAAGAGTCAAAGGACTCCAAGGAAGGTTTACTACATTGCTCTAGCCTGTGTACCTAACTGTGACCTTGAATTTTGACCCTTCATTCTCAAGTATCTATAATGTGGGGGAAAGGCCTATTTTGTGTTTTTGCTTTTATTTTTTGTTTTTTTTTTCTTGGCACCTCTAATAAATTGGCTTATAAATGCCTTATTCAGACATTCCTAGGTAGCTGGTGTTTCCCCCACGTTTGAATAATATTTGCCTGGATTTTACTGGTGTTTACAAATGTTTTCGAAGCTGCCATCCTTAGAACTACCAAGTAAGAGAGGATCCACCTTATTGATATGACTCTTAAGCACCTGTGAATATGTTTACTGCCTGTTCCTCACCCTCCAGAAGAAAGTCTTTGCTAGGTGGCTCTTTGGGGACTTCCGGTGCTGTGTCCCGAAAATCATGGGCAGCTGGAGACAGCCCAGCGTCCTGACAGCTCCAGGTCACATCTTTTCTAACTATGTCCTTAGTCCACTAAGAAGTTGAATAAATATTAAATAAACAAAGTTCCGTCCTTTGGGTTTTGGAGAGAAGTCATCCTTCAGGGTAGGAAGAAAACTCAGTCCATTGCCAAGTATTTTTAGACAAAAGCATCCCCCCTCCCGCCATGATCCCAAACACTGGCAATTACAGGAGGGGTGGAGCCCCAGGACACATGTGGGAGCTAAATAAGCAGCTGGACACTGAGAAGGGGGATGGGAGGGCCTCGGGTTCTGTCACCCCAGTGACAAGGGCAGACCCACGTCTTAATTCTGGCTCGACCACTGACTTGCAGGGTAACCACAGACGTCTGTCATCTCGCTGAGCCTCCGTTCCCTCATTAATTAAATAAAGATAACGACGTCTAATTATAAAAACCACACATTTAAAAATTATGTGCTTGCCCTGGCCGGTGTCGCTCAGTGGTTGGAGCATCAGTCCCAGGACCAAAGGGTCGTGGGTTTGATTCCCAAACCTGCGTAGGGTTGCAGGATCGATCCCCAGCCCTCATCAGGGCGTGTGTGGGAGGTAACCAATTGATGTGTCTCTCTCACATCGATGTTTCTCTCTCTCTCTCCCCACTCTTCTCTCCCTCTCTCTCTCCCCCTGCCCTCCCTCCATTCCACTCTCTCTAAGAATCATCGGAAAAAATATATTCGGGCGAGGATTAACAACAACAAAAAGAAGATTAAAATGTATGTGCTTAAAAAAAAATACAGCTTGGGTGCTGGCTTTGGGACCTCAGTCCCAGGAGGGTGCTTCCCACTTGTTCAGGGCCCTTAGACAATTGCCCGAGGGCACGAGCTTGGCAGCCTCTCAACGCCCCGTGTCCAGAAACACCTTCTGAATTGGAGGCAGCCAGTGCGCACCTCTGTCCCACACCTTCTCGTTGATCCTTGAGCCAGACTCACTTCAGATCATTTATTCACATCTCCTAATGGCCAGCCCTGAGTTAGATGCTTTCAAGTATATAATCTCATTTAATTCTCAAAAGGACAAATCTCTCAAGTGAAGTGTAAAGGACTTCCTTTTCATAAAGAACGGAGCAAGCTGAGTAGGGACAGGAACATAGAGAATTCTTCAGCACCCCCATTCACCCCCAGGAAGGGCGGTCTCTTAATGGTAGAAGAATTTGAGGCCCAGCTACCTATAAATGTTTTCTTCTTCTATTAGTCTGTTAGCTCCCCCTGTGACCCCTCCCTCACTGTACTCAGATCCTTGCTCAGGCACCCCCTTATCTGTGAGGCCTTCCCTGACTGGCCCCCTGTAAGTTAGTCCCCTCCCAGCACTTCCTGTCCCCCACGCGATTCATTAATTCTCTGTAATACAGTCCCCACGTGGCACATCGGACATTCACTAACGTCCTTCCTCCCTCAGGAATGCAGGTGGTACAAGGACCCGTGCCAGGAACATGCCCGCTCGGGACATTTTTGTTGGATGATGAATGAGTATGAATGGGCACTTTAAGGGACTGTCGAGAGTCGTTTTGATTCCACGGGATCTTTGTCTTGGGAACTGCCTTTGGGACCTGCCACTTTGGCGTTAGATAGTCCTGATGTGATACTTCCTGGGACGAGACACTCAGCACAGCTTCCCTGTCCTCCACCAGGTGAATACAACACACACAATGGACCTTCCACACCGGCCAAAGAGGGAGATGCAGACAGGCCGCACCGGGCCCCCGAGGGGAAGCTCCGAGGCCGGTCGAAGCGGAGCAGTGACCCCTCCCCGGCAGGGGACAACGAGATCGAGGTAACCCCAACTGCCTCTGACGTGGTGAATGGAATCTCCATCTGTGGCCAGAACAGGGGGGTGAGGGGTAGAGTTCTGCCCGAGTCCATGGAGGAGATCAGCCCGGTGTCACAAAGCACAGTGACAGAGGAAGGAGCCCTTGGAGGAAAAGCAGGTTGGCCGTATGGAATCCCTGCTGATTGACCTGCTGCGGAAAGTGGCCCTTGAGTGGTTCTCAAGCAGAAGCAGCAGCAGAATTTCTGGGGGCTTATGAAAACCCTGGCCCCACCCCCAGAGTTTCCAAGTCTGCAGATCTGGGCGGGGCCTGGGGATTTGCATGTCTAACAAGTTCCCAGATGCTGCTGATGCTGCTGGGTCAGGGACTACACTCTGGGAGTGTCGTCATGGAGACCACAGTGGGCAGTGGACCTTCCCCGCCGGGTTAGAGAGGTCCTTAACCCTCTACACATTGGAATCACCTGGGATGCGTTTTAAAATACAGGTGCCCAGGCCTCTCCCCAGAGTAATTAAATAGATGTCGCAGGGAGTTCTGAAAGCTCCCCTAGTGATGCTAATATGGCTTAGATACATATCTACCTGGAGACCGGAGGCTCGCTCCGGTGAGTGTGCATGACTTCCTCCGAATCTCCTGGGGAGCTTTGAGAATTCTTTGTCCTCAAGCTGTACCCCAGATCAATTAAATCAGAATTCCCTGAGGATGGGACGCAGGCGTCGGTATTTTCAATCTCTCCAGGTGATCGCCGCATCCACCCCAGGCTGGGAACAGCTAGTCTAAGGGATGCACCGCTCTTTAATGTAATAAAGCAAGTGTAGGATTCTAATTATCAGGCACTTACATTTTCTAAAAAACCAACCAAACAAAAAGAGCATGAGAGAGGGAGAGGGTACCGAGGCCAGAAGGATTCCCCCAAAAACAGAGAAGCAACCGTTGCCTATCAAGGGCGAAAAGCGGGCACGTGAACTAGTTTGTGCTTCCTGGCGCCGGGAGTCATTCATTGGCCTGAGTGTGCCGTGGGCATGTGTATAGTGTTTCCACGCAGTGCCAGTGCCAGGCAACCTGAATGTGTCGTCGACACATCCCTAGTCACAGTCCTGGCCAGTTTCTGCAGCAGCTACAATGCTCAGCCTGCTAATTCAGATACGCTAAGACCATTTTCATCATTGCCTTAAAATCAAGGTACTTTTTTTTTT
Source organism: Molossus molossus (assembly GCF_014108415.1). Taxonomy (NCBI): domain Eukaryota; kingdom Metazoa; phylum Chordata; class Mammalia; order Chiroptera; family Molossidae; genus Molossus; species Molossus molossus. The sequence goes on along the minus strand of NW_023425399.1, from coordinate 10,789,087 downwards.
TTTTTTTTTATTTTTTTTTTTATTTTTTTTTTTTTTTTTTTTTATCCTCACCCGAGGATATTTTTCCATTTTTTGTACAGATAGAGTGGGAGGGAGAGAGAGGAAGGGAGAGAGAGAGAGAAACATCGATGTGAAGGGACACATCGAGTGGCTGCCACCCGCACGACCAACCAGGGCCGGGGACAAACTGCAACCAAATTACGTGCCCTTAGCGGGAACCGAACCTGGGTCTCTCCGGACCGCAGGCCGACGCTCTAACCGCTGAGCCAAACTGGCCAGGGCGGTACTTTTGACTCTGAGTCCCCATCCCATCTGGGTGGTAGGAAACACCATCTTATTATTGGAGGCCCTCTCCCCCCAGGATTGTATGAGAATCTTGGGGTTCAGGTGGTCTTTGAAAACAGAGTAAGAGCCTCTGATGTCCAGCGTGGCTTGGTCCCTGCCACCTTCATCATTGCCAGTGCCTGCTGTGGGCAGTGGAGGTCCGCCCTGACTTTGGGGTTTTCATGCAATACATCGGGCATAGAAATCCTTGTTGGGGACAAGAACCTTGGACTGTTAGCTACAACCCCTTGGTTGTAAGCAACAGAAACCAGTTCTGGTGACGTAAGCCAAAGGAATTTACTGGGAGGAAGTCATGACACCGGGGTTAGAAAGAACAGTCACAAAGGCTGTGCCAAGGAATCTGGGGGACCTTCGGGGTGCCCGCCCCTGCTGGAGAACGAAGCATCTGATTCTAGTGCCACTTCCCCCGTGTTCCATTCCAAGGAGACAGCATCCCATTGACCCTGCTGGGCTCGGTGCTTGCTGCCGGTCGACAGTCCCGCCCAGACGGCACACGGTGGAAAAAGAAAACGAACCGGATATTCTTATGGGGCGGGTGCTGGGGACCCAAGTAACAGATGCTCACCGCTGGGGCATTTGATATTTAGCCATTATTCACTGGTAGGGCTGTGCCAGTTAGCCAGTGTTTACAAGTAAAGCAGTACTAGTTAGCCAATATTCACCAGTAGGGCTGTGTTACTTAGCGTTCACTAGTTGGGTTGTAGTGGTTGTTTACAACTGGTGTGTTCCAGTCATCCGAGGTGTTAAATATTTGGAGCTTCATGCTTGTCCCCTACCTTGGGTCCGCCTCCAGAAGCCATCTCCCCTGGGAGTTGACCACCCCAGGGCACCTGGTACAGAGCAAGTGTTCCCACTGCTCATGGGACTGTTCCCAATCCAGGGGGCTTGTCCTTGCTTTTCCTCTCATTCTTAAAGGCCCCGCCTTCCAAAATTGAGACTTCGCGCAGTCCCTTCAGCCAAAGGCGAGAAGAAAACGTGTTGACTCCATGTGGCCCTTGCCTTCTGCCCTCCCCCACCCCCGGATTCCTGAGGGTGTTCCACCAGCTTGAAGTTGCAGAGCTATGGAAATCACCCAGAGCAACGCATACTTTAATATTTAAAAGCAATTATTCGGTCACCTAACATGCTTTCTGCTGTCGGTAGGGGACGGTGGGGGTGGAGAGACATTTTTCCATTGAACTAAGGAGGAGGTGGAGGTAGCGTGGAGGCCGGGGATTGTGGGTGATTACTCTGCACACATCTGCTTCTTGATTGCAGAGTAAGTACCACTGGGCAGGAACAGTCGAAAAGGTGTGAGCTGTGTTTCACTTCTGTGCTTAATGTCACTTGGAGGGTTTGCACGGTCGCACCTCCTAAGTCTTGGCAGTTGTGCTAATGATTGAAGCCCATGAGACAGAAATTATGTCCAGAAGTGGAAAGGAGGAAAATTCTGAGTGTGTATTCGTTTAAATCCCTCGGCTTCGGGTGCCAGAAACCAACGCGAACTGGCTTAAACGGAAAAGCAGAGTTTATTTTAAGGTACAGGGATCCTCTGAGAAGCCAAGGGCAGGGCACAGTATCAGCAAGGTACCGGGACCGCAGGCAGCGGGGCCCAGGCAGTGCATTCAGCCCCTCCCCGCCCCACGTGCCGCGGCGAAGGTGCTGGAATCTCCAAGCGGTCGTATCTTTTCAGTGTCCCACGTGCAGGTCTCTGGGCACAGCTCACTCTGCTCCTGACGGAAGCCAGGTCCTGCAGAATTGTTGTCTTTGCATCAGGCACCCCTGTGTCCCTCTCCCTCTGCGGACTGCCCTCCCTGTCCTTCCCATGAGCCTCCAACAACCAGCAAGGATGATTAACTTCCTTCTAGGCCCCAAGTTTAGTCCCCAAGGTCAGGCCTCTGACCCAGCTGGGCTGAGGGACCCGCCCTAGACCAAACCCACTGGGCAAAGGACTAGGTCACCTGCAGAATGGCCACCAAGAACTTACCCACAAAGGATCCAGGCCAGGGGACGAGAGTGGGAGAGGGGCAAGTCTCCTTCAGAGGGGAGGCAGTAGGTAAACTCATTGAGCCTGCATTACACTTGAAAATATTGGCTGATTTTTTTTAATTATCTTACCAAAATGTCTAAGTTTAACTGATCCTACCTAGTTAGTTCAGATAAAGTAGGATTTGACATATTTAAACCCCAGAAGCCCTCCTCAAAAACAGTTTTTTAAACATTTTTTTAACCATGACCCAAAATAAGAACTATACTTCATATTCATGGCCCAGCATATACATATACATAAATATACAACCAGACCAAAAACTCACATGCTAATACTCAGGTCTGCTAATTGTTTGAAAACCCCTGCTCTGACCATTTTTCTTCTAGATACCACCCTTCTCTCTGTCTTTAAAGGCGTGGCAAACGCTAATGGAGAAATACAGCCCCTGAGCTCCAGAGAGGTTGTAAAGGTGGCTCCTTGCTGGTGGCACATTCAGGAGGTGCATTTGTCCCCCGTTCCGCCTCACACCCCTGCCCAAGACCAGCTATATAAGTGATCATTAGGCCTTTCGTTCTTAAAAATAATGATCACCAGAAAACTGAGGAAAACCAACAATATGGAAAATAAAGTCCAAGATAAATAAGAAATGGCAAGAAGGTAATTTCAGAAACAGAAAAGGAACTGTCTAAAATTTTGATTGGTTTTCTTATAAAGATTCAAGATCTTGCATCCATAAGTTAAGAATCGGAGGCTGTCGGGAAGGGAACACGCAGAGGCAGCAAGAATCAGAAGTTTAATAGAAGAGCCAGAAGAGAAAGTTTAAGAAATCTATCAACCTAGAACACAAAAAGATAACATAATAGAAAATACAGTGTTTAAAGATAAGCAATATCAATGCAGGGTGTCTAATTTGACTACTAGAAATTCCAGAAAGGGAGAACAGTGGAAAAGATGGGAGGAAATTATTTAAAGAAATAAGATGGAAAATAGGAATAGTGTCGGTGAAAAAAGGGTCACACCTAGATCTATCCTTATGGAATTTTGAGGCTGCCCAGTCTAAAGAATAGATCCTAAAAAAAATTCCAGAGAGAAAAAATGTAAAACCTACGAAGGGCTGAGGACCAGTGAAACAGACTACGCATTCGTCCTGTTGTACACTACAAGCTAACCGAGGAATTCTTTCAAAGAAGGAATTTTCCAGTTGGAATTCTGTACCCGCAAGAACTGTAGAGCAAAATAAAGCTGTCACCAGATAAGCAAGAATTCTGGGAAATTGTTTCCCATGCACCCTTTCAGAAGGAAAAAACGTAAGGATGTACTCAAGCAAAACAAGGAAGAAAACCAAGGAAGAGAGAGATTTAGAATCCAGGAACTAGGGGATCTGACCCAGGAATAACAGTAAAGGGATCTCTCAGAATGCTAGCTATGCAGCAAGCCTGGAGATGATCCAGACCATATTGAACACCTGTCACGGAGGATGGACAACTTTGATACAGAGGGTGTGGCTGAATTTGAGATTCTAATGAAGGCACATTTTTGGAAACAAGAAAAGAATTAAAGCAACAAACTCCAACCGAAACAAAACGTTATACCTAACAGGTATGATTCCTATGTGAACAAACTGCGATATGACATGATTTTAATCGGAGGGAGTACAAGAAAGGAGAAGGCACGTGACCTTGATGGTAGAAAGTCTCCTTCAGGTGGCTCTGAGCTTAGGACATTGGACACAGAGAGAAAAAAGTGAAATTCTAGCACATGACTTGGCTTTGCAGTGAATAGTCATCACAAGATGTAAAGTAAGGCTAAAGCTGATAAATATTGGAGAGGGGAAAGGGCATTCACATCTTCCATCTTGGTTTACTGTTTTAGCCAAGGAGGAATATCCAAAGCTGATGCAATGGGAAAGAGAGGGATTCGTATACGTGAAAAATGTCAAGTTCTGGAGACATGGTGGAGATTACCATGAGCTAAACCGAGGTCTTTCGGATTGCCAAGTCAAAAGATATTGTCTAAAGTTGGCACATCAATAAACAAAGGTATAAGTATGTAATTTAGAGTAACCACCAGAATTGCTAAAAACAGAAATGGTCAAAAGTAGTTGGATTTACAGTGAGTTGTGAATGTAAAATGGCAATATTTCATTTTGTCGAGTGAGTTATATGATTTTTATTGCTGTTTTTGGACTGAACTCCTCCATTTTTGAGCTTTTATGTGGAAGGCAGCACAGGCGTCTTGGTTCAGCCATCATCTGGGTTGAGAGGGGCCCAAAAATTGGCCATCAGCAGACTCTTTACACAGCTGGGGTTGGACGGGGACGCAAGGACTCATCAGTGAGTCGCATGTTTTATAACTTAAAGATAATGTTTTTCAAGACTTCTTTTTCCTCCAGGGAATTTATTCCTGCAGACATTAAGTCAGATGCAAGCGAGTCCATTTGTCTCCATTCTCTTCCTCTCTTTTCATCACAGCGTGTGTTCGTGTGGGACTTGGATGAGACAATAATTATTTTTCACTCCTTACTCACGGGGACTTTTGCATCCAGATACGGGAAGGTAAGAATCCATTTGTCGTTCTTTTTTTTCCCCAACTTGACTGTCTATCCAGCTGATTTGTCCTGGGAATTGTGGGGGCTGTTTATGAGGCAGCTTCTCCAACAAAAGCTGCCCCCTCGGGCCGCCAGGGTTGGAGAGAGCCTATGGAATGTTCCCCTGTGAGGACTGAATTAGCTTCCCTTCTGGTGTCTCTTATGCCTTTTCTCTGAAGCGTTCAATGACCACTTGATAGGATATAAGCTCCTAGTCGCTGGCCATCTCCCTTCTAAGAGGGTCAGAGTACGCTGCCGCCCATCCAGTAATCCTAGCTTGAAATAAAATGAGGTGAAGTCTTTTCCTTCTTCCCTGTTGTTTATCTTAATGTCTCCAGCAGATGAACTTAATTTTCCTTCCGTTTTTCTGAGACGAGGGGGAGGCATTTTGTCAGCTCCGGCATGGAATTTAGCAACAGCTTTGCAAATGTATCACCGACAAATTAACGTTGGGGAACCATCCAGTTAGAATTCTGAGCAGATGCTATGGGCTGACTGGTGGTGAGTGGAGGAAACATCGAGACCACCTGAATAATGCAAAAATGGACCCAACTGCTATATCCCAAACCCGCGGTTCTTTGCATACATCCCGTGGGCTTCCCAACAGACCACATGTGGATGCGCCAGACGTCTGCCAGGGAGACAGGTGGGGGTGGAGGGCGGGGCCTCCGAGCACTGGCCAGTTACCATCCCATCCGGGGTGAGCGACCTGTTGGCAGCTGCTTCCACGCCTGGGTAGGAACCATGAGACTCACCAGCGCCTGGAAAATATTTCTGTTTCTGTTTAGAGACCAGGAATATGATTTGACATCACCTCATGGCTTTTCCAGCTGCCGGTGTTTTTTATGGGAGTTATAACAAGCTGGATGTGCAATTAGCAAGATAGATTTATCGTCTGCCATTATGTTGTAAAGAATATAAAAATGGTGTTGGTGGTGCAGAAATCTCTTACGGTGTAGGAATGCCGTTAATATGTCTAGCAGGGCCTGCGGGAAATCCAGTGTGCGTGTCTGGACGATGCACAGGTTAGGTGAAGGAAGGCAGCGAGGCTGCAGAAACCCCCCAAGAGTGGGATTGGCCACCATCGCGAAAAGTTGGGTTGTTCCAAAGGGGCTACTGTAGTGAGTTGCTAGGTCTGGGTGTTCTGTGGTTTTTCTACCCACCCTGGTCAAGTCTCCCCGAAAAACATCCCTTCGCTCTTCCTGCCCTTCGAGACGGCCCACTCTGAAGCCCTTGGCCTCAGAATTCGGTTCCCGGGAGTTGTCTAGGGTTTTGTCATCTGAAGCATGACTTCTGTGTCTGTCTCACCACCGCTTCTTCAACCAAAGTGGGGGCTCCCTCAAGACAGGGACAAAGCCCAGAACCGCTTTCTGAACCCCATGCCACCTGGTCCGTGTGATTCCTCATCGCCAGCCCCTCTCCCCAACCCTAACACCCAATCCCAGATACCTTCACCTGCAGCTATCTGGTCTCCCTTTGCAGCGCCCCCCAGAGGGCTCAACCTGAAACACAAGCCTGGTCCTATCACTCCCCTCCTGAAAACACATCCGTGGCCTCCTGGCCGACAAACCCTAACCCCGTCTCCAGGGCCCTTCACCAGCTGGCTCGTCCCCCGCTCTCCAGCCCCGCCTCCTACTGCTCATCGCTTTCTGCCCTTGAACCTGCCACACTCGCTCCCATAGCTGTTGGGCTTCTTCCAGAAGCAGAGCCTCAGACGAGAGAATGCGAGTAGTTTATCTGGGGGTGGGTTCCAAGGAGCACCGGACGCAGAGTGGGGAAATGAGGCCGGAAAGCGGAGGCAGCCCATGCAGTGTGCATAAACCAGGACCCCTGGGAGACTCGGGCAAACCTCAGAGTTGACCCACCCGAGGAGTGAGGGTGCTGGGATATTTATCCACAGATTCCCTTCCATCGTGGGCTAAGGGCAGGGACTCACAGGTGCTAACAGTAGAAAGCCTTTGCATGAACAGGAATGGTGGCAGCTGAGGGGACCTGGGGGAGAGGCGCCTCTGCTATATCTAGAATGTCCTAGAAAGTTCTTTTACAAGGTCAAATCTTATGTATCCTTTCAGTTCCTCTGAGAAGAATTTCTTAACCACTCCTTTCCATCTAAATTACATCGCTCCCCATAACTGTATTTTTCATTTATAATTATGCACTACTATCTTTCTCCCTCCTAGGATATATGTACCGGGAGGGCAGGGGCCATGAATATTTTTTATTGACCCAACAAGTACAGTGCATGGGCCAGAATTGCTCAATCAGTATTTGTTACATGGCCCTGGCCAGTTTGGCTCAGCAGTTAGAGTGTCAGCCTGCGGACCAAAGATTCGCGTGTTCGATTCCGGTCAAGGGCACGTACCTTGGTTGCAGTTCGTCTCCGGCCCTGGTCGGGTCGTGCAGCCACTTGATGTGTCTCTTTCACATCGATGTTTCTCTCTGTCTCTCTCTCTCCTTCCCTCCCACTCTATCTAATGATAAATGGAAACATATCCTCGGGTGAGGAGTAAAGAAATATCTGTGTATTTGCTGCGTGAATGACTCAGCACTAGAAGGAAAGCTGCATGATAACAGGTGCTCCCCTGTTCTGTGGCTTGCTGTATCCCCAGGGCACAGAGCAGTGCCCCCCCACATAGCAGGCACCAAATAAATATTTGTTGACTAAAGAAAGGAAGGAAGGAAAATAGTATCAAAACAAAAGATTTCAAACTGATGGCCACCAGCCAGACTCAGCCTGCAGACATTTTTTGTTTGGCCCCTGGAGTGCTTGAAAAAATGTCAATTTGTCGCCAACATTTAAAAATCAGGAGATCGCACAGACCAAAACAATCTAGACTCTAAGTCTTCTCGAAAAATTAGAGAGTCTGGCAGTCCTGCATTCCCCAGGGGCAGCAGTCAGCAGGAACTGAGTAGCAACTGCCCCCGTGGCGGGTCACAGGCTCTGCAGCCCATCCGCGGCCCCCACCTGGCCTGGTTCACTTGTGAATGGGGCTCTCCTGCCCCCATTGGCGTCCGAGCTTCAACATTCGTCCTAGAATTACAGAACCACAGAATATCAGTGCTGGAAGGACGTAGGAGACCATCATGCCCACGTAGTCTCCATCGTACATAAGGAGAAACTGAGACTCAGAGAGAGTATGATCACCCAGGAGAGAATGAGACTCAGACTTCAGGTCACTTGCCTCCCTACCAGCTCCCAGGTTGTTCAGGAAAAGCTAGAGTGAGAAGCTCTGGGAGCCCCCAGGTGTCCTGCGCCATCTTCATTACTTTTCTAGAATTTTCCGTTCCCTCCTCCATCTCTCTCTTAGGTGAGGAATGGGTATTTTTTATTTTCTAAATTCAGCAACCCTTAGAGAGATTCAAAATAACTATGGCTTAAACAAGACAAAACACTGCCCTAGCCTAGCAGTCCAGGTGTAGCGGTTCAAGCTGGTCAGGCTGCTACCCAGCACCAGGGAACTTCTGTCTTTCTCTCCGTCACCCCTGGGGCATTGCCCTTATTGCCAAGAGAAAATATAGCTCACTCTGTGTCTGTATTCCAGTCAGTTAGAAGGGGGAATAGGGAAAGGGGAGTTCACCCCTCTCTCTTTCATTTTATTTTCATTTTTTTGTTCCTCTCTTTAAGGTCCAGACCCAGAAGTTGCACTTATCATTTCTGCTCACATCCCATTGGTTGGAACTTGATCACATGGTCAAATCTAGCTGCAAGGGAATCTGGAAAATGTAATCTAATCACATGCCCCATTAAAATTCAGAGGCTATTATTCTCAGAGGGGGGAAGGAAGGATGGATATTGGAGGACAGCTAGCAGTTTCTAGCACAAAGTACCATGTAATAAGAGGAAGAACAATGAAAGAAAAATATTGTGGAAAAATATAATTAGTTCTGTTTAAAAGTTCTGTTATATTGGATTCATGGACCTGAAGCTCCAAAGAGAAGTCTGGGCTACAGCTATAAACTTGAATGTCAGAGAAGTGTTGAAGATCTAGAGGAGCAAGAGAGAGTGAGCCCTGTGAGCCCCATTTTGCAGACAGAATAACTGAGACACGGAAGTTATGTAGTCAGGGTATTCATAACAGAACTAAAATACATGGCCTTGACTTTTGACCCATAGCTCTTTCTCTTTGTGCTTTTCCAGTAGCTTTAGCCATATGGAGCTTACTATTATTAGCTAGAGCCCTGGCTGGTTTGGTTCAGCGGTTAGAGTGTCAGTCTGCGGTCCTGAGAGACCCGGGTTCGGTTCCCACTGAGGGCGCGTACCTCGGTTGCAGTTTGTCCCTGGCCCTGGTCCGTTGTGCGGGTGGCAGCCACTCGATGTGTTCCTTTCACATCGATGTTTCTCTCTCTCTCTCTCTCTCTGTTCCTCTCTCCCTCCCACACTACCTGAACAAAAAATGGAAAAATGTCCCCGGGTGAGGATAAAAAAAAAAAAATAGCTAGAGTTATCAACAATAAAAATAAAATGTTAAAAAATTAAAAGAAAAGAAAAAATAGTATCAAGCAGGACTCTCAGTTTGAAGCATGGAGTGTTTAAGCTACAATGGAAACATATTGGATCACAAGAAATGAAAAACCCAGGTGTGTGTGGGATTCAGGTTGAGCTGGATCCAGGAGCTCAAGCAATATTCTCAGAGTTTGTTATTTCCGCACCCCTCAGCCAGCTTTCTTTATATAGTGACTCCCTCTCAGCAATCCTAACTAAAAAAGGAGACCTTCTTCTTTCCAAATTCCAGTGCAACTCCTAATCTCGAATCTCACTGGCCCAAACTGGGTCACATACTCATTTATACTCCAACCTCTGTGCTTCTGATGGGCAAGCCTAGATCAAGAGCCCACTTCTGGCATGGAGACAATAGAGAATCAGGTCAGCTCCATCTCAACCAAATGAACCAAGTGGGGAAGGAATGGTCCCCAAAGGAAAGTGAAGTGCCCTTTCCAGAAGAGGGTGAGGACTGTGGAGGTCCAGAATTGGCTCTGAAGGCCAAGACCCCTATATCCACGCCAAGGACCAGCAGCCATCTGCTTGTGGCCGTCGTACTGAGTGCTTGTACCGGAAGCAGAAATCATATCAATTGCGGTCCCAGCCAAAGGGGCGACTCGCTGTTTACTTAGGGAAATAAGACCAACAGACCTAAAATGATTAAGGGATGATTCAAAACAGTGTTTGAGTTTTAAAGCAGAAACTGGGCTCTCTTCCTGTTCCCAGTCAAAGCATGTGCTGCTCGAGGCTGTCATCTCTCCACTTCCTTTCCAGTCCTTCCTCCCCGGGACGCAGAGCCAGAGCGTCCCTTTGGTGTGTGTACCTTTCCACATGCTGTGGATCCATTAGAAAGTCCCTGGAGAGCTGGAGCAGCCAGCCGCTGCCACCTCCTTCCTAACCTCTCCCCTCCCGCCCTGTCCCTGAACTCTCCTTTTTCCAGCCGAGATGAGGCAGAGGCAAGGTGGTCAGGAGTCTCTGCCTGTGGCCAGGAAGGGATTTGAAGAGGAATTAATCAGCAGTCCTTCTGGGGTTCACAGTGGGTCGGCCCAGACTCCTCCTTTGTAACTTGCCTTCCAGGCAGCTCAGTACCAATTGGAAACTCAACTCTAGGTCCAGTTGTGTGTTTTTTTCATAACAGCTTTAGTGAGATATAATCACATACCATAAATTTACCGTGTTAATGTGTACAATTCAGTGGTTTTTAGTATATTCAGAGTTGTGCAACCTTCCCCACTAGTTTTAGAACGTTTTCATCACCCAGAAAGAAACCCCAATTAACAAACACTCCCCACTTCCCCTCCCCCAGCCTCTGACAACCACTGATCTACTCTCTCTATAGATTTGCTTCTTCTAGATAGTTCATATCCACTGAGTCATGCATTCTGCAGTCTTCTGTGTCTAGCTTCTTTTACTCAGCACGATGTTAACTGGTCATCCACGTTGTAGCATGCATCAGTACTTTTTCCCTTTTTATTGCCACATCATTTTCTTTCTTTCTTTTTTTTTTTAACACTCACCCAACCCAAGGACATTTTTACATTAATTTTAAAACAGAGCTGGAGGGAGAGAGAGAGAAACATCGACGGGAGAGAAACACATCAATTGGCTGCCACCCGCACAACCCCAACCGGGGCCGGGGACGAACCGCAACCGAGGTACGTGCCCTTGGCTGGAATCAAACCCGGGACTCTTTGGTCCTCAGGTGACGTTCTTACGGCTGAGCCCTGCCTGCTGGAGCACGTCATTTTCCATTGTACCACATTGTGTCTGGCCATCATCAGTTGATGGACAGTTCCACATAGATACAGCTGTGTGTTTCCTTTGAGGCCCCCTCCCCTCCCCGTGGTTTAATGGGCAGCTTTTCCTTTGCCTTCCTGTAAAGTATGTATTGTCCCTTCATGTGCGTTAGTATGTATGTCAGTGGCGCCGTCGAAGGACCCCGTCTTCTCGCGTGTCTCCTTCAGCACTGTGCTCTCGGATCCTTCCACATCGCTCTGTCCGTCTGCACGGCCCTGACTCAGTGGTCCTCAACTGCAGGCCATTTTGCCCCGTGGGACATTTCTCAATGTCATACACATTTTGGGTTGTCCCATCTTAGGGGAGTGCCACTCGAATCTAGTGGGTGGAGGCCAGGGATGCTGCTCAATGTCCTGCCACACAGACGGTCCCCGCCACAGAGGACGACCCAGCCGCAAACGCCCAGCGTGCTGCCGTTGAGAAACCCTGCCTCTCCCTGCTGCTCCGAACCCAGAGTTCATGTCTTCTTAACCTCCAGTCCGCCCAGGAGGGCACCAGGCTCCCCCAACTCCCCACCAGCACAAACAACCGTGTGGCGAGCATCCTTCAGGGACGGCTCTGGGCTTTACACCTTCTCTCTCATTGAATCCCCACCACAAACCTATAAGGCGAGGTGGCTCCTAGTATAGCCATTTCTGGGAAAACTGGGGCTCAGAGGGGGGGAGGGGTGCCGCCATGGTCACCAGCCTGGAAGGAATGAAACCCACTGCTCTTAACCCAGGACGCACGTGAATGTCCTCGGGGTGGAACTAAAAGACGCTGGGATGAACCCTTCTGGGAGAGCACAGGGACTGGGTCCGATGTGTCCACAGCTTCATCCCTGGCACCGGCAGCGCCTGGCACATCCGCCTGACAGATATTTGTTGAATAAACACCTAAATAAATAGCCTGTGGGGAGGGACTTCTCAGCATGTGTGATGGCAAGCTCTGCAGAAAGGAGACTCCAGGGTGCCTGCCCTCAAGGGAACAAATATCCACGCTCGTGACAAGACGGGGGCCTGGCGGCATCTCTCCAGGGCCGGGATGCTGGGTGCCAGCCCGGCTGGCCTCGCCCAGAGCCTGGCCCACAGCAGGGCTGAGCGAGGCTGCGGGGTGTTGAGCTCAAGTGGCCCCTCTAGGGTTGGGGCCAGTGACACATTAGCAGGCGGGGACCTGGGATGGAGCCAGGTGACCCTGCTGCGTGCCTGAGCAGAAGCCTTTCCTTCCTCGTCATGTTTTCAAAGAGCCAGGTGCCCTGCTCAGGCTGAGATTAGAGGTTTCGATCCGGCAATCCGAGGCCAAATTTGGCCTGAACACAGGTTTATTCAGACCCCCTGGCATTTACTAAGTTCTAAAATCATTGTTAATATTTTTTAATATGTTTTTATTGATTATTTTAGAGAAAGAGGAAGGGAGAGAGAGATAGAAACATCAGTGTGAGAGAGAAACATCGATCGGCCGCCTCCTGCACGCCCCCTACTAGGGATGGAGCCCACAACCCGGGCATGTGCCCTGACCGGGAATCAAACAGGGACCTCTCAGTCCATGGGACAACACTCAATCCACTGAGCCACACCAGCCGGGCATTGCTAATATTTTTAAATCTGAATATTTTTCATAAAAATCTGGATGTCTCAGCTTCTCGCAGAGAATGAGAAGTCCTGACAACAACAGGCCTTCAAAGAGTGAGGACCCTTTGACAGGACAGGCGCCCCCAGGCCCACCTCAGCCCCCCTCACGCCCTGGCGTGGAGTTTTCCACACGCTACCTGGGCTGGGGGTCGTGGAGCTATTTCACTCATGTGTGGTGCCTCCTTCGCCCCCACAGGCATTTTCACCTGTGTCTCTCCAAGGCCAGGTTGTGCCCACAGTATGTGGGATACATGGGGCAGACATCACTGGTCCCCTCGCCCTCTGGGTCCTGTGTGGACTCTGGGACCTGAGGGTTCCTGGTCCCCTCCAGCCAGATTCCAAGCTTTGTCAGGTGGTTCCACACAAAGCCCCTGGGACCCTCCCCAAATGCAGGCTGTTGACTTCCTAAAGACCACCTGTCGGGATTCTGTGTCCATGGCTGGGATTCTGGTCACTCGGTGCGGCTTAAATCCCTGCCACCTCCTCTCCCAACAAACAGAAGCGGTGACACTCACGCAGTGTCGTCCTCAGCAGTCTCTCCCGCCTTCCTGCCGAGGTCAGAGGCCCGACTGCTGGCTCACGGCACGCGGGGCTCACCTAACATGATTGCAAGTGTCCGTTTCCTGGTGTGATTACTTGACGGTAGGTGAGCACCATCATCGTCATCATTAAACGGTGGGGATTGAATTTTCACTTAGGGGCCTGGTTAAGGCCCCGCCTTTATCCCTGGAGCCTCCCCGTTGTAATAGGCATGAGGGCTGGGTACCTGTGACACTCCGGGATTTCTTCACAATCTCCCACCTGTCACCCAGGGGACAGAGCCCCAGCTGCCCTCAGCAGTGGCCAGCGCGCTGACCCACCCTTGTGGACTTTCTTCCTGTGCCCACATTTCCATGCTCTATTCCAAGGCTTCCCAGAGTCACCGCGCAGGTGAACTGCTTGTTCCTGAATCCTAGGCTGGGGGCGGCCTGCTTCGGGGAGACCCAGACTAAGACCTCGAGGGGGGTCTCAACGATCAGCCCTTCTTCGTGATTGGTCCTTTCGGAAGGAAACGCCTCACTGCCAGCCCCCTGTGGTAACAAGCCTGCCTGGCTACCCAAAGCGTGGTCCAGGGACCAGCATCTGTCAGAAATGCAGAGTCCCGGGTCCCTTGCAGGGGTGCTGAACTGGAATGGGCAGTGATCCCCTCACGCATTCGTCTGTGAAGCGAGGTGTAAGCATGAATTCACTGGTGACAGCGTTTCTCGTGGTCCCAGCCAGCCCCGTGTGTACCTAGAAGGGTCTGGGCAGGGAGAGCCCGGCCAGATGCCGGCTCCTGCGCCCTGCCCCCAGCCGCAGCCTCCCCGAACCGGTCCTCACGGCGCTGTTCCGGGACCCGGCTCGGATTCCAGAGTCCAGTGCCCACAGCCAGCAGGATTCGATCAGACCCAGTGGGCGATACGGCCCGGCCTGGCCGTTACCGCTGCACAAACTGAGAAGAAATAAAAACCGCGTTTTATGACCCCGCCGCTACAAACTATTTGTAGAAGGTGCTAAGGTTCAAATCAAAAGTGCCCTCTCTGGAGGACCATTAGTTAATCCCGAGGCCCGAGGCCCTCTCCTTTCTCCCCCTCTACCTGGAGATGCAGCTCCTGCCCCCCTCGCCCTCAGCCATCTCGAGCTTCCCACCCTTTGACAAAGCACAAGCCAAAGTGCTTACGGACATCTGTTTATTTTATTTCTTTAATGAGAAAACCTTCCCGTTCTGGGCTCAGCTGTGTTTATTTACATTGTGTTAGCCGTGTGAGGCCGGCACCTTGGAAGTTCGGGGCCTGGCCGGGCCCTCCCTGCGGCGGCCTCCAGGTCTGAACTGCACCGGCCCTGCCCAAGGAAAACAGAGTCCTTGGAACTCTATAAAATAGATTTTCAAAATAAATACTGCCTAATTCACTCGGTAGATGTGGATTAAGTCAAGATGAATACAATTTGGAAAGGATTTTCTGAGGAAGTCAGAGATTTCTTTCCCCCACTGGGGGTTAAACCTTGTATTGAAATCCCCCGCCCCCGCCCCCATCTCTCTTTCAGTTAAGTAAAAGGTATTTAGTCTTCGTGGCTAATAAATGATGGCTTTGATTGGCCTTCCCCGGCGATGATTATTTGCTTTGTAGGACGAGGGATGGTGACTTAACTCGTCACTTCATTCCATCCAGAAAGGGCAAGAAGCAGAGACGTCTGCAGTTGTCATTCGGGGAGAGGGGGGGCTGATGAGGAGGCTGGACACTTTGAAAGATGTCCTAGAGGTGAATGACCGTTGCAGGGGCCACGGGCTGGGGCGGGGGTGGGGGGACCCTTTGTAGGTTTAATCCCCTGTAATAGCACTTCCCTGAGCCAGGGCGCTTCCATGCCCAGGGCCTCTGCTTATATATTTTAGAGCATTAAAGGATTATTTCCAACATAAAATATAGTTTAGAGACGGTGTGGGGTTGTCAGAAAAGTCTCATTAGCAGGGACTCCCTTTGAAACCCGCTCTCTGCTGCAGGGAGGGAGCCCTCGCAGAGCCCCTCACCTTAGGCTGAGCCTTTCGCCGGTGACGACTCGTGAATACTCCTCATTTTCCGCCCACAAATCTAGCACATGCCAACTGCTGCCCCAGACTTCTTTTTGCCAGCTTTTTTTCTTCCCCTTCTCTCGCCCCGCCCTGCAATGAGCACTGAAGGGCATCTGAAAAAATAATAGTAATGAGAGGGATGTAAGTCTCCTCTGCAAAACCTACAACAAATTGCTGGTTGGGTCAGAGTGAGAAGCTCTTTTGTCTTCTGTAAATATAGGGGTTGCCGCTCACAATGGTAAGGGGTGAAAAAAAAACCCAGGCACCCTGCTAACCTAAAGAATGGGAGCAATTTTCCTTTACACTTAACCGGCAGATTGAGAAGCTGTCTCCCCCCAACACCCCACCTGCACCTTGGACGGTACTTATTTCCCAACAATAGGGCTCCTGAGCTGTCCAGAGGTCGCTGGAAATCCCATGAGCCTCTGGTGTCGATCCGTGAATGGCAGGACGGTGTCAAGGTGGTATATTAGGGGTTGACTTTGACAGGGAAATAGGAGGTCCCCCTGCTCATGCCTGCTTCCCACACTTCCTCTGTGAATTAGTGAACCTGGGGGCTCTTCTGACGACAGGGGTGGGAAACTCCCATGCAAGTTCCCCTGATAGGACTTAATTCAGAGTAGAAATACGTCGTTTAAGAATCTCTTTGGAAAAGTCCATCCAGGGATGAGTGTGGATAAACACATCATAGGATATTCATACAATCAATTATTTTTCAGCCATAAAAAGGCATGAAGTTCTGATCCATGCTGCAACGTGGACGGACCCCAAAAACATGATGCTAAGTAAAAGAAGCCAGCCACAAGAGGTCACATGTTGTGTGATTCTATTTACGTGAAATGTCCAGAATAGGTAAATCTATAGAGATCAATTGGGGACCAGCTGCCTCATGGATATGGAGTTTCTTTATGAGCTGGTGAAAATATTTTGGAACCAGGTAGAGGTTTGCTCACCAGTAAAGTTGGAATAACGGTTCCTGCCCCACTGACCTCAGACCAGCCTGACCACCGTGTGTTTCCCAGACTCTGGGTACTGCTGAAGGAGCACCAACTTTCTGGAGCTGGTAAAAGACGGACATGTTTTACTTGAAAGATTCGGGTGTTTTGGTTCGTTTTTTAATACTCGCGGCACCTGGTTTGGGGATCAGGGAAGTACCGGGCTCATGAAATGAGTTCTGAAGCGTGGCCTCTTTTGTTTTCTGGCTGAGCCGGTGGAGAACTCTTCTCGAAACGTTTCGTAGACTTCTCCAGTGAACCATCTGAGCCCGGAGACTTTGTTTTTGGAGGTTTTTAACTATGGATTCAGTTTCCTTAACACTGGTCGCTGTCTCATCCTGGGTGAGTTTTGGTAGTTTATGGTTTTTGAGGAATTGGTCCATTGTGTTCATTGTCAAATGTATGTGTCTAGCTGAAAAGTATTTACTTGTACGGTGACTTTCAGTTAGTAGCATATAACCGGTACCCAGACACCTCCAGCAATACAAGCTGTAAATCACCCTGGCCGGTTTGGCTCAGCGGTTAGAGCGTCGGCCTGCAGACCAATGAGTCACAGGTTCGATTCCAGTCAAGGGCACGTACCTAGGTTGTAGTTCGTCCCTGACCCCAGTCGGGGTCGTGCAGGAGGCAACCAGTCACTGTGTCTCTCTCACATCGATGTTTCTCTTTCTCTCCCTCTCTCTTTCCCTACCTCCCACTATATCTGGATAAATAGAAAAATGTCCTCAGGTGAGGACTGAAAAAAAAACTGTAAGTCTCTCCCCACATCTGTGGCACTGGGTCGTGAGTCATCTCCTTGGTCCTCAAGACAAAACTACCAGGTAGACATGGTGATTATCATGCTACCCGAAGGACACTGAGGCCCTGCTCAAGACTACCAAGACTACCAAGCTAGGAAGTGGCAGAGACAGTTCTAAGTCCCTCTGCATCTGGGCTGACCACAGCCAATCACAAGGCCCCCAAGTGCAAACTTTCAGTTCAACCCCCATTTCTCCCCATGCCAGGCATTAGATTGTAGAGATGCTTCTCAAACACCCAAAGCTTGTTCCTGCCTCAGGGCCTTTGCACTGGCCGTCCCTTCTGCCTAGTCATCCCCTAGCTGGCACCATTGTTTCATTTGGGTCTTTGCTCGATGTCGTCTCCTCAGAGAGAACGTCCCTGACCACCCCTCTCTGGCAGCCCTCTACAAAACACAAACACAGACACATTCGCTATGCCTCGTGCTCTCTCACCCCCAGCACATCCTTATGTTTCATTTTCTTCAGAACACCTGTCACTGTCTGAAATGAAATGTGTCTTAGTTTTCCACGGCCCTCCCCCTCCAGTAGAAAGCTCCATGGGGCAGGGAGGGGACTGTCAGGTCTGAGAGCAAGGAGCCAGTTAGCTAGTGTAATGGTCTATACCAGCAGTCAGCAAACTACAACCATCTGTGGGCCAAATCTGGCCCGCCACCTTTTCTTGTTGTTGTTGTTAAATAAAGTTTTATTGGAACACAGTCCGTTTGTTTACATATTGCCTACAGCTGCTTTTACACTATAATAGCAGCGCCCTGGCCGGTTTGGCTCAGCGGTTAGAGCGTCGGCCTGCGGTCCGGAGAGACCCGAGTTCGGTTCCCGCTAAGGGCACGTACCTCGGTGGCAGTTTGTCCCTGGCCCTGGTTGGGTCGTGTGGGTGGCAACCACTCGATGTGTCGCTTTCACGTCGATGTTTCTCTCTCTCTCTCCCTCCCACTCTATCTGAACAAAATATCGAAAAATGTCCTTGGGTGAGGATAAAAAAAAAAAAAAAATAGCAGCAATGAGTAGTTGTGACAGGGATCACATGAGCCACAGAGCCCAAAATATTTGCTGTCTGGTTCTTTCTAGAGAAGTTCACCCACCTCCGGTCGAGAGCATGGGCTCTGGAGCCCGTCTGCTCAGCTTCAGAGCCTGCTCCACCCCCCAGCCAGGTGACCTCAGGCAAGTCCCTTCCCCTCCCTGCGCCTGCGTTTCCACCTCTGTAACATGGGTGTAATAGCGCTAATACTTTCCTCGAAGGGTCTGTGGGGGAGGATTAAAGGCGTGGGAGGAGCCGGTGCCTGATACACAGTAAACAGCTTTTGTAGACCAAATTAACAAAATCACAGCAAGTAATCAATGAATAAATAAACATCTTTTAAAGAACTGCATCTTTAGAAGCATGTTGTTGGTCCAGCCAGTGTGGCTCAATGGTTGAGCGTCCACCCATGCACCAAGAGGTCGCTGGTTCGATTCTCGGTCGGGACACATGCCCAGGTTGTGGGCGCGATCCCCAGTGGGGGGCATGCAGGAGGCAGCCAATCTATGTTCTCTCTCATTCATGTTTCTCTCTCTCTCTCCCCCTTCCCTTCCTCTCTCTCTGAAATCAGTAAAGGAGAAAAAAATTTTTTTAAATAAATAGAAGCATGTTGTTGGTTGTATAAGAATGTCCCCCCTGTGGCAGGCATGCTGAAGTATCCCTCCTCCTCCTCCTCCTGCTCCTCCTCCTCCTCCTCCTCCTCCTCCTCCTCCTCCTCCTCCTGGCAGGCTCCTGGCGTTGGTGAGGAGTCGATGCCGGACACTCGGCAGCTGAGCGTTAGGCTCTGTTCTAGGTGCGTGGTAAGAACTTCTGTAAGCTCCCTGCCCTGAAGTGCCCCCTCGGTCCCGGACAGGTTCGGGGGATCATCTCATCTGGGCCTGTCTGGAACTTTTACATGTTAAACACTCAAGGTCCCAAGTCCCAAGAACCCCCTCAGCTGGGACACATCGGGACGGTTGGTTCCTCATTCCACGTCCGCAGCTCCGTGTATTTATGGACTGTTTTTTGTCTTGTAACGTACATCCTAGGAAAATGCTTCCGAAGCTGCTAGATCCCTCCAGCTGAAAGAACATTCTTCCAAGGATAAAAAAGTCTGAGGGACTGAACAGCTGTGTAAAGCTCCCAAGGAGGGACCCATTACACATCTTCCTTTGTTCTCTCGAACTTGACCGTGATTTTATCATTTCCAGTCAGCTTGACTCTTTTGTGATTCAGCGATGACGGGGTTTATCTTACAGCTCTTTTGGTAAAATCTTGTTAGTACAAATAGACCCATTTGTGGGGCTAAGAAGGTCTTTTCTATTTTCTGTGTTCTCCTATGAAACGGCCAAAGAAACCAGGTTGGGTTTTTTTTTTAACCTGACTGTTCAAACATGTGAATCAGCCTGGCTTTTCTTCACAACCATCATTTTCTTGTCTTCCCCTTTTAAACAAGCTGATCTGTTTTCCAGGAGTTTCCAAGTAATTAAACCCAATTAAAACCATTAAATTCTCTCTTTTAATGACAACTTTATTATTCAAAGCTAACCACAAGGAGGAGATTTAACTGCCAAAGCCCTCCATTGTGTGTTAATCCATCCCTAACCTCTGGCTGACACTTCCAAGAGATAAGCCCGTAGCATAGCGAGGCCTGTTTAATGAATAGCTTTAATTAATACTTTTCTTCCTTGTGGCAGAGTAATTATTTGTTCAGCTTGTAAACAGCTACTTGGCAGTGATTTTTTTTTTTAAAGACCCAGTTGGCTTGCATGTTGTGATGGCTTTGATTGGTTTTGTGTGTTTGTGTTTTCTCTGAAAGGGGGGACGGGGGGCTCTGTCCCAGACTGGGTGCAGGAGCTCGTCGCCCGGAAGGTTGGCACGTCAGGGTGATCGCACAAGGGAAGCGAGGCCAGCGCAGGTGGAGGGCTGCCTGTGTCTGTGACTTGTCTCAGAGTGAGCAGGTCGGCCCCGTGCAGCAGCCTGCAAGCCCAGGCAGGGTCCCCACCGAGACACAAGCCTGGCTCGCGGCAGTCTGGGTGCTGAGACAGAAGGAAGGGCCGGATGGAAAAATGCCAGACGGCGCTCCAACCCTGCAGTAACCCCCTGACCTTGCCTTCGGGGGGCACCTGAGAAAAGGCCAGCCGAGTGCAAGGGCTGGATGTGAGCCCTCAGGAAGTCATTCGGTGA
The DNA here is from genome assembly GCF_014108415.1 of Molossus molossus. Lineage (NCBI taxonomy): Eukaryota > Metazoa > Chordata > Mammalia > Chiroptera > Molossidae > Molossus > Molossus molossus. The sequence continues at coordinate 10,768,736 of NW_023425399.1, read as the reverse complement.
AGAAGGGTTCACCTGCCAGGGCCACGGACTGAGCCCACCGCCCATCTAAAGAGCTGGCCTGGCCCTGTCTGCTCACCTGCTCTCCCATCGCGTCAGGAGGTGAATACTCCAGCTCCCACTTTGTGCAGACGAGGAAACAGCACAGCCACCCGCCTTCTACAGGAAGGGCAGAGCCTGGGTGTGCAGAGGTTCCGGCTGCCGCCGTGTCCTGGGCTGCTGGCCGGGTCCCTGCCCTGCGAGCCAGGAGGACCGCTCAGCCGGTGGGGAGACTGAACTTTGTTTCGTTTAGCTCATCACTTAGAAAGGTTGCCCACACTGTAAAGTTGATTGACCGACAAGAAAGACCAAGCCTTTCATTGTTTTAAAATCATTCAGAGCAGTATTCTTCATGGGGGAGGGGCGTAACTTTGCCTGCCGGTTACACATGGCAATGTCTAAGGACGTTTCTGGTTGTCAGGACTGGGTCAGGGTGCTGCTGGCATGTGGTGGGTAGAAGCCAGGGAGGCCGCTGAACACCCTGCGGCGCACGGGACAGTCCCGCTACAGAGTGAACTGACCCAGACGTCTCCTGTGTCGAGGCTGAAAAACCCCTGATTCATTGAATGCTCATGTTTTTCATCCTAGAGACATTTTGTAAAAATGCAAAAACACTATTAATGTGCCCCTCTACCAGACCCCCATAAAGAGCTGGGCCAGACTGCTTCTTTAAAAATAATTAATTAGCCCTGGCCGGTTTGGCTCAGCTGTTAGAGTGTCGACCCATGGACCAGAGGGACCCAGGTTCGGTTCCCTCTAAGGGCACGTACCTCGGTTGCGGTTTGTCCCCGGCCCCAGTTGGGGTTCTGTGGGTGGCAGCCAGTCGATGTGTCTCTCTAACATAGATGTTTCTTTCTTTCTCTTCCTCCCTTTCTCCCTCCCACTCTATCTAAAGATAAATGCAAAAATGTCCTCAGGTGAAGATAAAAAGTAATAATAATAATAAAGTAATTATCTTAGTGAATTTGACTATTTCCCAGGTCACCAGAAGTTTTCAGAAACACATCTAAGGAGCTAACAGTTCTCACCCAAACACGAGCTGTGGCTGAACTTGCCAGCACCGCCCGACGACCACTTCCCACCTCCCACTTCCCAGACATCTCCCTCTGCTTGTTACACCCGTTGCCTTCAGAAAAGCCCCGCGAGGAGCACGAAGCAGGGTTAGCTGAGCTCATCATCCCAGAAGCTTCGTGCTGAGAAGTGCTCAGACATCTCCAGATGCCTCTTTGGAGCCTCCAAGGCCTCCCTGCCCGGAGCTCTGAGCCGCCTGGGAGGGCTCACACCCGAGCGGGGGCTGCGGGGGCACTGGGACCGCAGGGAGCTTAGCACAGGACGGCAGAATGCGAGCCACTCGGAGCAGAGCCTGCGGGCTTCCCTGTCCTCACCTCGAAGGACGGTGTGGCATTCCACCTGCCACAGCCCTGATAAGGGTGACACGGACCTGGAAGCAGCTGACCTCAGGCCCCTGGGAGAGCAAGGCAGCAGGGACAGAGTTGCTTTCTGCTTTATTTTCTCGGTTGGTTGGTTGGTGGGTGGGTGGGTGGGTTGGTTGGTTGGTTGGTAGGTTGTTTGGTTGTTCAGTTGGTTGGTTTTTTCCTGAGAGTTTGCTTTGGAAACATTGCATTTGATACCATTAACGGACCCAGAGAGGCCCTAACGTTAGTTTCGGAAAGCGTCTTCCCACATCGCACCTCTATTTGACTCCTGGGATGACATTTCTAAAAAGTTACAGGCTACCAGTAAGTGAGGGGAAGGCAGGGAGCAAAGAAGGATTTGGAGCCCTCCAGGGCCAGCTACAGGGATCTGATTTCCCCTCTCAGCCGAGGTGTCTGGTTCCCCGAGAGCCGGTCCTGGCGCTGGGCAGGGAGGAGGGCAGTGGGCAGAGAGGGCTGAACAAGGGAGCTCTGCTTTTCCACACCACGTCCAGGAAATGAAGGCGCAAACGCTCCGAGGCAATAAGGGGGGATCCTTTCCCGCCCCCGGGCCCTCCTTTTATCCTCTCCAAAGCCCAACAGTTATTAGCAAGCCAGCGGCCCGGGGCAAGAATCCGGGCTGAGTTTTGCATGGCAGCTGCTTGTCATGTCTGCCAACGATGGAAGTGGAATTTCATTCAATGGGTCATTTATTTCATTAAAAGTAGTCATCAGCCATTTTAAATCATGCGTTTATTTTTTCTTAATCTGACAATAATCTGCCTTAGGTGTCTTTTCCCTAATAAAGCACTTTATAGGATGTTATTAGTTCCTACAAAAATATATTCCGTGAGTAAAATGGTTAAAATGTGTGTGTGGGGGGGGTGTCCTTCGGTAGATGGTCCTGGGTTTGAATGCCAGCTCTGCCACTTCTTAGCATTGTGACCTTGGGCAAGTCGCTTCATTGCTTTGAGTCTTGATTGACTTGTGAAGCAGGCAGAACATATTTTGAGGAGGAAATGTAGTAACACACACGAAGCTCACACACGTTCTATATTCATACATATACTCAACTGAACATCTGCTGTGCGCTGGCCTGTGTTCCGGGTACAAGGGACATTGCCTTCTGGTTGAGGTAGAGGCACCAAAAATCGTGAGTGAATAGGGTTACTTCGGATGATGATAAATGCGGTTACACAGGAGAATGGCATGCAGAGCGAGCGGAGGGTCAGCACTGGGGTTGCTCAGTGGAATGGCCAGAGAAGTCCTTTGTGATACTGAACGTGGGAACTGAATGTCACAAAGGAGCCAGCCTTGAAAGTCCCCAGGGAAAGGGAATTCTGGGCAGAGAATACCGTGAGTGCAAAGGCCCTGGGGCAGGAGCAAGTTTGGCACGTGCAAGGAGCAGAGAGATGGGCTGGAGTAGATTAGTAAATGGAGTGGAAAAATCCCCTGAAGGATGCTGGCTTTACTCAGAGGCCATGGGCAGCTAGTGGGTTTTTAATGAGGAGAAAGGCATATAGCCAGGCTCTAAAACCAAATAATAGCTCGGACCCTTCCATGCTTACATCATCTGGCTGATATCACCTTGGGGTGGGGAGATCAGAGGTGCCATCAGAAGAGAGGACATTTGGTCTTTCTGAGCGCTGCCTGGCAAAGCGTGGTCACCGCTGAGACGCGGAAGCACGTGAGCTGGCCCCCTGGACATAGCCAGTGTCGGAAACACCCGTGCTTGTATGGGTCTGGGGAAGAGGCAAGCAGAGTCAAGAATCTTTCAGTTACAAGCAACAGAAACTCTACGTCCATTAGTTGAAGCCCAAAAGGAAAATGTATCTGTTCGTGTAACCAAAAGTTCCAGAAGTAGGAGCCGTGGGGTCTGATCTCCAGATGCCTCCGTGGGAGTCTGTGTGCACGGTCAGGAAGGCTCTGCCTGTGTTCGTGACAGGGGTGGCTGCCAGCATCCTGGAGCTGAGACTCCACCAGCCCAGCCACCCTACGGCTAAGACGGTTCCTCTTCCCAACAGTTAGAGCTGAAATCCTCGGACCATTTTCACCGGCTCCCCGCTGGTCACAGGACCGTCCCTGAACCAGTCACTACAATTCCGGCTGGGCCTCCGCTGTAAGATCATCCTGGGTATTATCTTTTCTAAAAATGATTAACCGCTCATTTGCAGACACGGAAGTTCATTCCCAGAGAGACTACTTGTCTCCACAGTACCGTGCTGCCTCTTTTTCAGAGTATCTGATAGAGACACTGTGGTGGGGGTTCCCAAGACCACCCTCAGGCTCAATGAGGAGCCAGAAGGACCTACAAGACTCAGAAAAGCTATTATACTCACGGCTGCAGTTTATTACAACGAACGCACGAGGTTAAGATCAGCAGAGGGACAGGCGTGTGGAATGAAGTCCAGGAGAAACCAGGCACAGCCTACCGGGTCCTCCCCCCGTGGCGAGACACGCTCCAGTTCATCTCCCAGCGCTGATGTGTGACAGACAACAGGCGGGAAGTGCCGTCAACCAGGGAAGGCCACCTGAGCTGCGATGTCCGAGGTCTTACTGGGGACAGTGATACAGGCACGTGTGCCTTTGGGACTGACCTCAGCTACTCAGATGCCAGCCCCTCAGAACAAACACAGGTGTTCCCCGTAAATCACACGGTTAGCATAAACTATCAGAGCAACTGGGATTGCGTGGGCCCGGGGCTCAGAGCTCATCCACCAGAAGCCAGCCAAAGGCCAGTCCTGAAGACAGACCTTTCTTAGGAATGTACAGGGTTTGAGCAACCCAGGCCTGCTGAGTTAACACTTTTCTGCACAAACGGGGACCCCAAATGAAATCAACTGAATGGCTCAGCTCAAGTGGAGACCGCCAGGTACCACAGAGGCCTGGCCATCTGCATATTCCAGAGGGGAGCTCCTCTTTCTGGTCCTGCAGCTGGGCCGTGGAAGGCAGACCCTCTCCAAGCAAGGGAGCTGGGACAGCACCATGGGCTACCCAGAGGACTGCGGAGTCTGGAGCCCGATCAGACCTGAGCTCCAGCCCCACACCGCCTCTTACGAGCGACCGTGAACAAGTCACATAGTAACAACAGTCATAGTCACAAACAGCAGTATAAAGCACACACACGTCAACTGAAATAGAAGTTCACCATCACTCATGTGACATACTCTGACATTTTGTCATCTCTTCTAGGGATTGGCAAATTTTTTTCATAGAGGGATAAATATTTTAGGTGGTAGGTAAGGCTCTGTAGTGACTACTAACTCTGCCATTGTAACACAAAAGCAGCTGTAAACATACATGAACAAATGGGCATGGCTGTGTTCTAATAATACTTTATTTACAAACACAAGCTGTGGGCCATAGTTTACTGACCCCTGGATTCTCCTCTATTTCTTCCATTCTTTTTTCCTTGTTAATCCTGGTTGTTAAAGTAAACTTTCATTTTAAGGATTATTGCCTGCACTTGGAAAAACCCATTTAACCTTCCTAATAAACCTAGAAGGTAAGTAACCTCATTCCACAGATGAGACTGAGGCACACAGAGGTTGACTACCTTGTACAAGGTCATCTAGCTGGTGAGAGGTAGAACTGGCCTGGATTTTAAGCAGTCTGGCTCAGAGCTCACCTTTTTAACCTGTACTCCAAAGCGCTCAATAAAGACAGGCTATTGTTTCATTGTTATTATTATTATTCAATCAGCTGTAAAAGCACCCAAAAGACCACAGTCTTTGAAGCCAATTTCAAGGCGAATTTAGGGTGCGCTCTCCTTTTGTTCGAAGGGTTGTGATGCTGAATAATATGTGGATCTCACTTCTTTGAGTTAAACACCCTTTAAACTCATCTATTATAAAACTTCAGAAACTCAGAAAAGAAAATTCTTTAATGGACAAATAGAGCTGTGGGTCATTAAGCAGCTTTTTTTGGTAGAAACTTGGACTTCTTTTGAAATGAAAACAGTTGCCTCCTAATGGATAGGGACTGGGAAGGAGACCTCTAGGGATAAGCTAAAATCAGGGTGCTGTAAAGTTGGGGATGGTGGAGCCCCTTGATGGAAAACAACTGCTGTCCTTCTAATTAACCCTGACGGACCTTTGCATTGGGGTTTTGAAGCCTCCAAGAAGCCACATGCTGTTGTCTTTATTCATGGGTGACATCAGATTCATTCTGTTTCAGAAAGACTTTCTTTTTCACGCTCCTGCCCTCTCCCCACCCTCCAGGACATGCAACCACGCCTCACAAGATAACTTACGGACCCACAGAGCAGATCTGAGAGTAGTCCATGTGGTGCAAGTCCCCACCATCTCCTCTGATTAAGAGAACTTCACCAAGAATGCGTAATAATCAGGTTACGGAGCCGCATCCCGGGCTTCAGTATCCATCTGGGGTCCGGGGAGGGGGTGTCCATGCTCCGAGCCTGCTAACTGAATGCGTGCGTAGCCCACCTCGCCGTCATCAAAACCGAACCCCGAGAATCTGTAGAACATTAGGGCGTGTTGGAAAACCCTGCAGTGCCTTGGTCTGATCGCTGCCTTCACGGGGAGAGAACCTCCCACAAACTCTCAGAGAAGACACGCCAGCCCCCCAGCCCCTCCAGCCCCCAGCGCAGTCCTTGGACAGACGAGTTACAGATTGAAGCCTGTTTTAGAAAAATTCCCTTTTCTTCGTTCTCGGTTCTGGTTTAAATTGATCATTTCTTAAGAGCAAATCTCTTTCTGCTGTTGCTTGTTTAGGGAATAAACCACTGGTTGTTTTTTTTTTCTTTACTCCAAAGAGTATGTAATGACGAAGAAAATGGTTTTCATGCGAGATGGTGCCATCTGATAGTCTGGGTGTTCCTGCTGGGTTTACAGGTTCTCTGCTTAGGAGTGCGAGACAGTTGACCTGGCGGCTTTGGCTCAGCAGTTGGAACATCAGCCCATGGACCAAAGAGTCACGGGTTCGATCCCAGGCCAGGGCACGTACCTCGGTTGCGGTTGGTCCCCGGCCCTGGTCGGGGTCGTGCAGGAGGCAGCAGGTCGATGTGACTCTCTCACACCGATGTTTCTCTCTCTCTCTCTTCCCCTCCCACTCTGTCTGGAAATAAATGGAAAAATATCCTCAGGTGAGGATTTGAAAAGAAGAGTGCGAGGCAGTGGATCGGGGGATTTTGACCAGCACTTGTGGAGTCTGCTGTGTATCAGGCTGGTATTTACACATGTGCTCTCTCATATCATCCTCACAGCAACGGTAGATGGTAGAGGGATCAGTGGCCTTTCATTAGCTGAGGGGCATGGCGTGAAGACCCCCATACTGAGGCTTTGTTTCACCCGGTGACACGCTAGGTCCGACCTCGCCCTCCGCGCCGCGTGGGGTGACTGACGCCCGCTGAGCAGGACGGTGTGTTTCTGGAGTGTATTAGGGACATACTCAGCAGGCCTCGGTCTTGCCCTTATTCCAGATGTATTTCGCATTAATTAATGCTGCGTCTCCACAATTTTTTTTTTTCTTCTCAGTCTTTGCAACTCTGGAAAAACATTTTCTACTTGGATTAAGTGGTCTGGCCCGGGGTAACGCTCTGTGTTACTTACCTCCTGGGACAGTTGTGCTTTTCTCGGCCTGTTCCAGACTTTTCTGCCTCGGAGCAACTAGTTTCTATCAGGTTCCTTGAAAGGAGGTCCCCCCTCCGCAGTGCGAGAGAATCCAGTAAGCAACGCGCAAGCGGGTGTTAGGAAAACCAGAAATAATGAGAATGCTAAAAGAGTAGATGGGTATTCTAAGTGTTCTCAGAAACATTTGGGCAACTTTGAATTTTTGTTTTAATTTTTTTTCATTGATTTTTAGAGAGGAAGGGAGAGAGAAATATCAATGCCAGAGCAAAGCATGGATCGGCTGCCTCCTGCACGCCCCCTACTGGGGATCGAGCCTGCAACCCTGGGCATGTGCTCTGACCGGGAATCGAACCAGCAACCTTTCCTTGCATGGGACGACACCCAACCGAGCTGCACAGGCCAGAGCTGTTTTAATTTTAATTATACAATAAATATTGGAATCCCTTCTCTTTTAAAAAAAATTTGGAATATCTAGATAATGCTGAAATTTACTTTGATCATCATCACCCATAATTCCTGTTCCCGCCTCTCTGCCTACTGGAAATAATTACTGTTCTGACTCTGGATATATCCTTTCAGATGTTTATAAATATATAAGTGTCCAAGGAAAATACATAGGAGTATTTTATGTGTTTCTAATATTTGGTAATAACATGTAGTATATAACTTTCAGAAGATTGCTGCTTTCACTCATTATTATTATTATATTTGGTGTATTGATGTTAATACGTGAAAATCAGGTTCATTTCTTTCCATTGAATTTAGTTTTCCATTGTTGAATATACTACTATATTTTATTTCTCTCATCTCCTTTGGCTGGACAGCTAAATCGCTTCCAGTTTTTAGCTATTTACAAACAATTCTATAATGAACATCTTTTTACATGACCCTTGCTCACATGTATGGGGTTTTTCTAGGATAGATGAGAAGTGAAATTACTGAGAACGTTCTCTTATTTTTAATTTAGTTTTTATAATCCAAGAAATATGTGTGTGTAGTTTAAAACTCTTATAGTCCGCCCTGGCCGGTTTGGCTCAGCGGTTAGAGCGTCAGCCTGCGGTCCTGAGAGACCCGGGTTCGGTTCCCGCTAAGGGCACGTACCTCGGTTGCAGTTTGTCCCCGGCCCTGGTTGGGGTTGTATGGGTGGCAGCCATTCGACGTGTCTCTCTCATGTCGATGCTTCTCTCTCTCTTTCTTTTCTTCTCTCCCTCCCGCTCTATCTGAAAATAAATGCTAAATAAATAAATAAAATAAAATAAAACTCTTGTAGTCCCTCCAAAGTGAGGTGTAGTGAAAACAGCAGTCCCCAATGACCACCCCTCATTCCTCTTCCCAGAGGTGACAACTTTCAACCTTGCTGATTCTTTTGGGAATACCTACAAATTTCTAAGTAACCTTGGTTACTTAAAACCTTGGTTTTCCTTTTTTCCTATTCAGGCATGACCCCTGGCTTCCCAAACGAGAAGACGAGAATTCAGCTCTCCCTTCTCACCCTCGCCCCCATCACACACGCACACTTGCTCTCCACGTCCTCCCGATATCAATAAGTCATTACTTCCGCTTTACCAACACAGGGCGTTGGCCTTCTTATAGCCACACCACCACGTGTCACAGATAACCCATTGTGTACACAGTCATTGCTTTGCCTGTCTTATGTGCTGCCTGGCAGTTGACATGTCTCTGAGTCCGTTCTTGCAGCGGATGAGTCTGGATGGCCGCTTCTTGCTGCTGCTCGTCCAGTACGTCGAGGGCTGGTCAGCAGTGTTTCGGGCCCGGAGGGCTGTGCACTTACGCAGAGGTGGAGTGGTTTGGGTATGAGTAATGTGTGAAGACACCCCCAACGCCTTTTCCCAGGCCACACAGTCACTCCCTCCTTAGCCCTGAAAGGTTTGTTTCCCTCGTTTGCTCTTTGTTTTCCACCGAGTGCTCTACCCTGCGACGTGCAGCCAGGACGCGGAGCGCTCAGCTTTGGCGGCTGGGGCCCTGATGAGGTGTTGCGCCGAGTGGCTGCGTCCCTGGGCTTCGTTCTTCACAGTTGTGTGTGTGAAGCTGAGATCACCAGCTACATCCTTCTCTCGCTCTCTTTTTTTAAGGGTCAAGAAGGGTTGATATCGTTCATTGTTTGTTTGTTTGTTTGTTTATTTAATCTCCACCCGAGGATATTTTTCCACTGATTTTCAGTTACAGTCGGAGGGAGGAAGAGAGAAACACCGATGTGAGAGAGACACACTGATTGGTTGCCTCCCGCACGACCTCAACCAAGGCCGGGGATCGAACCGCAACCAAGGTACCTGCCCTTGACTGGAACTGAACCCATGACTCTTTGGTCCACAGGATGACACCCTAACTGCTGAGCCAAACCAGCCAGGACTATTTTTTTTTAATAATAGAAGTAATGCAGTCTTTTGGTAAAAAAAAAAAAATTCAAACAGGGCCCAGCCAGTGTGGCTTCGTGGCTGAGCATTGACCCATGCACCAAGAGGTCGCCGGTTCGATTCCTGGTCAGGGCACATGCCCAGGTTGTGGGCCCAATCCAATGGGGGGGGGGGGCATCTCCCTCTCCCTTTCTCTCTCTCTCTCTGACATCAATAAAGAAAAAAAAATTTTTTTTAACTCTAACAGGAAGGGAGATCTACAGAGTGACAGTACAAGGTCCCCTTTGCTGCCCCCAGCCCCGCACCCTCCAAGACCTCCTGCTCTAGAACCAGATTTCCTGGGTGCAAATCCCAGCGCTTTCTAGCTATGTGACCTTGAGCAGGTTACCTAACCTTTGTGAGCCTCGGTTTGCCCATCTATAAGATGGGAAACTAATAGTGCTCACCTCAAAGAGCTTTGTCTGAATTAAATGTAAATGCTTATAAAGTGGCACAGAGAATACACAGACTAGATGTTAGCCAGGGAAATTACTAAGTGTTGTATATCCTTTTAGATCAGTGATGCTTAACCTTGGCTGCATATTGAAATCACATGGGGGAGCTTTAAACATTCCCAATGCCTAGACCCCACCCTCAGCAACTCTGATTTTACAGGTATGGGGTGCAACCTGAGCCTCAGGACTTTTTAAATGCTCCTCACCTCATGACAGTGTAAAGCCAAGGTTGAGAACACTCATGCTACCTATTTTCCACATGTATCAGTTAGGATCAGTGAGGTTATGCTGCAGTAACAAGCATCCCCAAATTTTATTGACCTCTCGTTTATGGCACATGTCCATTGTGGTCAGTTGCAGCCCCAACCCACATCATCTTTACTCTGGAACCCAGGCTGACAGGGTAGCTTTTGTCTGGAGCACTTAGTCTTGTGTATTGGGAAGAGAGAGAGCGTGGCGAACTATGCACTAATTCCTAAAGCTTCTGACCGGAAGCAAAACATTTCTTCTGCTCACATATCATTGGCCAAAGCAAGTCACATGGTCACACCTGAGTTAACAGGGCGGATCTATATCGGGGGCCAGCAGACTGGGAATGGCCAGATAATACATATCTTAGGCTCTGAGGAACATAGGGTCTCTCAGAGCACAGTTACTCTTCTCGGCCTTCAAAACACAAAAGCAGCCATAGACAAACACTGTCAAAAAATGCAGCCATCATTGTTCGCTCGTGAGCCATACCAGAATAGGCAATGGGTGAGAATTAGTTTTCCAACCCCTGGTGGACATCATCCTCCTACAAGGAGAAGCTCTTCAGGAAGGGACCCCAAATATGGGCGAAGAATAATGCAATCTACATGCCATGTGTAGTGAAGAGAGAAAGAGCCCAGCCAGTGTGGCTCTGTGGTTGAGCGTCGACCCATGCACCAAGAGGTTGCCGATTCGATTCCTGGTCAGGACACATGCCCAGGTTGTGGGCCAAATCCCCAGTAGGGGGCATGCAGGAGGCAGCCAGTCGATGTTCTCTCTCATCAATGTTTCTCTCTCTCTCTCTCAAATCAATAAAGAAAAAAAAAATTAAAATACCAAGAGGAGTGGGGCAGCCTCCACAGAGAGACTGTTGCAGAGAGAGCCAGCATCCCAGCTCTGCAGTAGCTTATACATAGTGTCTACTGCTTTCCTGGAAATCTCTCAGGCCTCCCTGAAGACGCATTTTCAAGAAGCCTTCTTTGTTTTAGCCATTTCTGGTCCTTGCAACACGGAACGCAGTTGCAATTCCAGGAGCCTTTGGGGGGAGATCGAAATACTAAAGAGGGTAAACGTAAGTGATGAAAAACTAGAAGGGAAATCTCAGAAGCTGTACAACATTAGCACCCTGACCCCACGTGGAGACGCATCTTAGGCCGAGAGAGAGCCGTGCAGGTGAGGGAGGGCCTTTCAGAGGCGGGACGGGAGGGAGAGCGAGGCTGAGATGACACGGCTCACTCACACGGGACCTGCCCCCTTCCTTCTGACAGGACACCACGACGTCCGTGCGCATCGGCCTGATGATGGAAGAAATGATCTTCAACCTTGCAGACACGCATCTGTTCTTCAATGACCTGGAGGTTTGTTCCATTTTACATTCGCTGTATTTAATCACCTGCATCTGGTTTGGGGGAAGAGAGGCTGCCTTTTTTCTTTTTTTCCCTCTTTTTCCTTTGGAGGCTAGAAACTTAGGCTAGCACCCCCCAAGAAGGCACAGAACTGTGGCCAGCGACAGTTTATTGAAAACACACTTGACTGGATCATGTCCCCGGCTTCCCTGGCATTAATGGGCCTTTCTCTCTGCTCGAGCGGTGACGTCCACTGGAAGTTCTACTAATCAAATAAAGGCCACGTCGTTCCTCCCCCCTGAAATTTGCTATTTAATAAGTTGAGTAAGGCAAATTAGTACAGATCCTCCTGGGTCAGTAATAATTAGCAGTGGGCCAGGATGGGAGCTTTTAAAAACATTTTACATTCCCCTGAAAACATGTTTTACAAAGAGAGAGAGCAAGCAGAGGGACTATGCTTACTTAAAGTGTCTGCTCCTGTGCCCCTAAGCAAATGTCAGGGGAGATAGGAAATGGGCAGAGGAGCTTCAGAAATAAATTTAATTTATTTGTTTATACCCAGCCTGTGTCAAAAGATTTGGAAGTAATTTTAAATGGGAAACATATTTAAAATGGAACTACTAAAGCAAAGGAATAGAAAGCTAGGGTAAGGCGTTAGTTAAAAAAAAAAAAAACCTGGCTCAAGCTAACTACCAAAGTTAAGTTCAGAGTTAATCCCTGAGCTTCCTGGTAGCCAGAGCAAAGAGGGGAAATACAGTGACTTGCTTACCTCTAATGAAAGAACAAGCAGCTTTCTCCAAGGCGGAGAAAGGTTTTTTGGCTGATAGGAGTATTGTAGGGACCTCCTGGCTTTATAAACCGTATTCTCATGATTTGTTTACTGGATTTGGAAATAAAAGGCAACCTAACACAAAACTGTTCGTGAGAGAACAATTCTACTTATCCTAGTAGGATCCCTACCCCCCCCCCCCCGAAGCTGGGAAGTCCCTGGGGACTAAACTGTGAAGTATACGAAGACTATGAATTCCAAGGTTGTTCTGACCAGCCCAGAACATTACTCTGTGCATCATCAGGAAATGCGGCAGGTTGTCCTGTCCAGCCTGCACCCCGTGAGTCCCAGGGGGGCAAATCCTCGATCCTGTGTTCTTCTCAGTCTAGGCAAGCTGCCTGGGCCTCAGTCCTTCGGTCTGCGAAAAGGGCTTGTTCTCTGCCTGGTATCTGCTTCAGAAAGGATCAAGGTAGAAAGTTACTGATGAAGAGAGAATCCCAGTAGCATTAAGGCCCAGGACGGACTCTTTAGCCAAAGGCAGTGTGCAGGCTTCTTTCACAATGACCCCTCGTGCCTTGGGGGGAAAACAGAGGAGGGAGATGCAGAGAGGGAGGGAGAGAAATTAAGAGCAAAATAGAGCAAAATACACAGGGCAGCAAGTATTTATGGAGCCTAACATAGTAAAGGCTCAACGACTTGCAAATAGCAAAACCCAACTCTCTTTATCAAAAAGATGGACGTTCTGGTCCTTGGGGTGGAAAAGCAGATTTCGCTTTGCCCTGTCTCCTCCGAATGTCAGCTGCATGCGAGCGGGGCCCAGGCAGTAAGGAACCAAGCAAGCCCATAAACAAGAAAGGTTGTGATAATGAAAGGGCGTGAAAAAAAGAACACAATGAGATGTGATAGCGAGCGATGGGAGAGATGGGCTGGGTGTAGGGATGAGGGGAGAGGGAGTCAGGGGGGCTCCGGGGCGTCGTCCGACCAGGGCGATGGGGCCATCTCTGAGATGGGCGACACAGGGAAGTGCAGCGGGGAAACCCGTCCTCGCTGGCACACCCCACCGAAAATGCCAGACTGATGGGCAGATATTCGAGTCTGACGCTCTTACGCAGTAAAAATGCCAGACACACAGTGGGCACTTGGCCGACCTTGGCTGAACCAGAGGCTCGGAGCAGGTATCTGCGGGACTGGTGTGTGTCCAGCATCTCGCCCCCTCTGCTGTTCCTCGCTGGCCCGGGCGTCTAAGTTGTGCCTCTTGGAGAAGGCTCTTAATTACCAGCTGGAGCTACTCAGGGAAGCCAGTTTGTTTTTATTCTCTACATTTTTTCCAAAATGTCCCCAGTGCCAGAAGCCCCCGGGCCACTCGGCAGGACTGAAGCCACGTTACGCAATGGAGTGAAGACTCACAGGAGGCCTGTGGGGACCTCGGGGCAGCCTCCCGTGGCTCCCAAGGAGGCCGCTGGGACTGCGGAGAGGCCCAAGGTTTGCAGGAGTCAGGCTTAGGGAACCAAGTCAGACCCTGTCTGCACGGAGCCTGTCATGGGGGTGATAGGAGGGCCACTCCCGAATGCAGCCAACAACAGAGAACTCACCCCCTGCCGGCCCCTACTAAGTGCTGTGGATTCAGTGGCAAAGGAAATACAACAAGATCCCCACCCTCAAGGCATTGACCTTCCAGTCGGGGAAGCAAACTGTAAACAACTGAATATATCATGTCCGATAAAGTGTTCAAAAGGAGGCAGGCAGAGTCAGGGAGGAGATGGTTACACAGGCTGTTACTGGCTTAACCACGTAAGGCTTCTTTGACATTGAGTAGATATGTGAAGGAGGTGAGAATCTGGGTGAAGAGTGTCAGGCAGCGAGAACAGCAGTGCAAAGGCCCTGGGGTAGGTTACACAAACATGGCAGCTGGAGCAGAAGGCGCAGGAAGGATTGTGGTGGACAGTAGGGGTTAGAGGGCAGATCCTGTGGGGCCTTGTGCCATTGTTAGGCTTCGGATAATATTCTAAGGGTGACGAAACCATTGGAGGGTTTGAGCAGGGCAGTGATATGATCTGATTTACGGATCAGAGGCTCCCTCTGGCTGCTGGGTGGGGAACAGACCGAAGGGCGCAAGGGTGGAAGCAGGTATCTGCATTCGATCAGTGGTTCCCAGACTCCCAGAAGCACTCAGGAGACGAGTCTGTGCGCCGTAAGGACTGGTCAGAGACAAGGCAGGCGCCACGTTTGGCTGTATCTCCGGCCATTCAGGATGTGTGTTCTGAGTGTAAGGCAAGCACCTTCTAATCAGTTCAATCTGCCTTTGAGTCCAGGCTCCTGGGCAAGGCGATCCCTCTCCTGAGCCTCAGTTTCCTCATCTGCTAAGTGGTTAGAAGAAAAGCCCTACCTTCCAGGGTTGTGATGATGATGGGAGATGGATGAAAGCAGTCAGCCCAGAGCCCGGCATACTTTGTACGCTCCATAAATGGACCCTCTGCAGCAGCGGGTTACAGGTACCCCTGGGACTGATCACGGGGCGGAGGAGTCACATGGTAGAGCGTCACATTGTTTCATTTAAATCATTAGATACTTATTTTACTACAAGTTAGAAAACATAACTAGCGAACAGCTTGCCCAACCCCTGATTTTATAATAGCTCAGTATCAGTACTACAGTAGAGCAAACCATGACCACGTCAAGGGTCAAAGCCAGCATATTACCTTAAACAATGAAAGAGTAAGGAATACAATAGAATACAGGGCGTGCCACAAATAGTCATGAATATTGCTTTAAAAGTTGTTTCGGTGAGATGAGTTATGTTTCAGTCATGTAAATCTGTGTGACGGAAAACGTCTTTCTGACGGAAGGCCACCGTGGAAACCACGTGACGAACAATGCTTCGGAGCAGTGTGGCCCGACCGTTTCCCACCATGACACCAACGTCCTGGTCTGCACTGTCCAGTGCAGTAGCCACTGGTGACATGTGGTCACTGGGCACTTGAAATATGGCTGATGCGCCCTGGCCGGTTTGGCTCAGCGGTTGGAGCGTCGACCTGTGGTACAGAGAGACCCGGGTTCGGTTCCCGCTGAGGGCACGTACCTCGGTTGCAGTTTGTCCCCGGCCCTGGTTGGTCGTGTGGGTGGCAGCCACTCGATGTGTCCCTTTCACGTCGATGTTTCTCTCTCTCTTTCTTCCTCTCTCTCCCTCCCGCTCTATCTGAACAAAAAATGGAAAAATGTCCTCGGGTGAGGATTAAAAAAAAAAAAAAAAAAAAAAAAAAAAAAACAGAGAAATATGGCTGATGCAATTGAGGCATTGACTTCTTTATTGTATTTCATTTTAACTAATTTTAATGGAAAAAACCACGTGTGGCTGGTGGCTGTCATATTGGACAGAACAGAACGTGCACGTCATTGTGGAAAGTTCTGTCGGACAGTGCAGCTCTAGGGTTCTCATGTGTCAGACGTGATGGTGACGATGACAGTCACCATAGCTGACATTTCACTGGGCACTCACTAGGTGCAGGCACTGTTCCGAGCAGTTTGCATATAGTAACTCATTTAATCCTCACTATTATCGCCCCCCTTGTATTAATCTGCTCGGGCCCTCATAACGAAATAAGCACAGACTGAATGCGTAAACAACAGAAATCCATTTTCTTACCGTTCTGGGATCTAAAAGTCCCAGATTGAGGTGCCTGCAAGTTTGGTTTCTGGTGAGGACTCTTCCTGGCTTGTGGACGGTCACCTCTCAGTCTGTCTCCACAAGGCCTTTCCTGGGTGCCTGTGCAGAGAGAGGGGGAGGGGGAGAAGGACACTAACCCCATCAGATCAGGGCCCCACCCTTATGACCTCATTTAACCGTAATTACTTCCTTAGAGGCCCATCTCCAGAAGCAGCCACACTGGGGGTTAGAGCTTCAACATATGGTTAGGGGAGACCACAGACATTCAGTCCATAGCACCCATTTTACAGGGGAAGAAACCGAGGCACAGAGAAGTCAAGTCAGCAGCCCAAAGTCACACGGTTGGCAGTGCAGTGTTAGACCCACGTGGCCCGGCCCCACGGCCCCTGTACTTATCCACTTGCTGTGCTGCCGCCCTCCCGGGGAAGTGGTTGCCATCCGGCTTGAGGAAGAAGGCTCCCGGCAGGAAATCTAGACTCGCCCAGTACTGCAGACGGCGGGTTCAAAGCAAGAGAGCGCAGGAGCGATGGGTGCAGGAGCCAGGAGTCCTGACAGCAGGGGCGGAGACCCGGCGTGAACATGGAAGATGAAAGATGAAAGCTGCTCGCGGGCTAGCACATCATCATTGCACATGCGCAGTGATGCACACAGAGAACCACCACCCGCACTGAACCGCCACCGCCCCCTCTCTCACCACCTGCAGGTGAGCAAAGCACTGGACCAAGGGTCTGAAGCACCTCTGGAAGGTGGGCACGGACTGTGCCCGGAGCTGAGTGGGGGCAGAGGGGAGGCATGAACAGTCCCCGCTCCCGTGCTGAGCGCCGGCCGCGGGCTTGCCTGCGCGTGCGCTTGACCTTTGCAGCGGCCACGAGGTCAAGACTGTTACAGGTCCCCATTTTAGAGCGGGGGAAACTGAGGCACCGACAAGTTAACTTGCCCACACGGACATGTATGGATCTCTGACCCCATGCCAAGCATCACGTGTACATGTTCTCACTGAAATCTCCCAACAGCCCTGCCAGGGAGGTTTTTTTAAATCTTCATTTTACAAATGAGGAAACTGAGGCCCCAAGAGGTCGCTTTCCCAGGGTCACTTAGGTAGTGCGGAGATTCGATCCTGGGCCAGGTTGACTTGGAAGCTGAGGCAGTTACTCTTCGTGGGAGACGCAGTTTTCAGAGGTGGGCAGAGGGGGAGAGCGGGTCAGCAGACTGGGTGGAAGGACGCGTCCTTCGGAAGAAACGAGATGAACCTCAAGGTTTCCGCAGACGGTGCCCCTGGTCCCAGTCAGGAGGGCCGGTTCCACGTGCTGCCCGGGCTGCGGGAAGGGTCTCGGTGCAGGGGCCGCGAGGGGCTGGAGCACGGGGCTGGCTCACCGCTCTGCAGGAGCCTCAGGGAGGTAATATTTCACCGTGTCAGCACCGACCTGCTCCCCAAGGCGCCCTGCGCAACTGGCCATGAACGCGGTGCGGCCCACGGCCTCTTTGAAGCTCTTCAGATAAGTTAAACATTTAGACAACACAAGAAAGATGGCCCGGGCTTCCCTCCGGGGAGCAGACCCCTCTCCGACTAGTCTAGAAGCAGCATTAAGTAATCTCCCTGAAAAATATACTTGCCTCCAAGGAGGAGTGGCCAGGAGTCCATCTGGGCTCTGACAAGAGTCATTTTTCTCGAGCAGATTTGTCAACAATTTCCGTTCCGCAATCGTGTCTCCGGGCCGCCAAGGACAAAAAGTAATGGGATCGGACCCCAGGAGGGCAGGTTGGGGAAACCCTGGCTGTCACCAGCTTAATCAGAATGGGTTTTGTTTGATAAATATTGGTCACTGAACTCACTGTTCAGAAATGAGCAACAGTGAGCATACTGAGTATCCAAACCTGTGGGCTGCAGGTAAAGGATGATCCAGACACGTCCAGCCTTAAAGTACATTTATTCGAAAAACAGGAAAACTAACAAGAACTGGTCACTGAAAAGACTGTGAAGGTCGTTAAGCCTTTGGCAAGCATGAACAAGAAAAAAAAAAAAAAGAGAGAGGGAGAAGGAGAAAAAGGAGCGATCGATAAACAACATTCAGAATGAAAAGGTGAACATTGCTACAGATTCCAGGGAGATTCTTGAGGGCTTTTTTTTTTAATTTATGAGACTACCATGTCCAATATTATACCAATGAATTTGAAAACCGAGGTGAGTGAACACTTTTCAGGAAGATATAAATTGCCAAAATTAGCCCAAGGGGAAATTTAAAAATAAATGCATTAAACCAGTGACTGTGAGAAATTGACATCGTAGTTAAGGGTGTAATCCCCCAAAAAGGCACCAGGTCCAGCTAGTTTTAAACATGAGTTCCACCGAACACTGAAGGAAAGAATGAATCTCATCCTGCACAGACTACGGAGCAAAGGGGAAATGGGGTACTCCCCCACACGTTTTGTGAGACCAGTGTCGCTCTGAAGCTAAATCTGGACTTCGAGCACATGACAAATAGGTAAGCCACTGTCATCGCTGGTAAAAGGTGGGACGTCCCTGCAACCCCTCCGACAGCTCCACTTGGGCCCTGTCCGAGCTCAGTTTCAGACCCCCCGTGAAAGTCGGGTCTGGACCCTAACCAGGGCCATCTAGCAGGCTTGCCACGGAACACACCCGCCAGTGGACGCGTTCACCATGTCTCGTAATTTTACATTTCTAGCTATTTATTTATTTATGTATTTATTTATTTATTTATATCCTTACCCGAGGGTCTTTTTCTATTGATTTGCAGATAGAGTGGGAGGGATAGAGAGAGAGAGAAACATCAATGTGAAAGAGACACATCAAGTGGCTGCCTCCTGCACAACCCCAACCAGGGCTGGGGATCAAATCACAACCGAGGTATATGCCCTTGACCAGAATTGAACCCATGACTCTCTGGTCTGCAGGCTGATGCTCTAACCACTGAGTAAAACCAGCCAGGGTGACATTTTTATTGATTGATTTGAGAGAGAGGGAGAGGGAAGGAGAGAGAGAAAGAAACGTCGATTTGTTGTTCCACTTATTCATGCGTTCATTGGTTGGTTCTTGCATGTGCCCTGACTGGGGATCAAACCCACAACCTTGCAGGACTGGAACAACACTCTAACCAACTGAGCTCCCTGGCCAGGGCCCCCATGTTTCATAATTACTTGAGAAAGCAAAACTGGAGACCTTGCTCTGGAGCCCGAGAGGGCTGAGAAGCAACAACACTCCCATAGTAACCAGCTCGCCCGGTGCCCAGATCTTGGATTCTAGCACCACCTTCCAGTCAAAGGAACCAGGGCTCCTTGAAATATGGCTGATTCTAGGGCCAGGGCAGGGAAGACACACCATAAACATGGCATGATAAAAACAGACATATCTTCCAGACAGAAAAATTCCAAATAATGTATTTAGAAACTCCACTCCTCATTGTGAGCTTCACATAGTGGCTCCCTTCCCAAGAGTGCAACCTGGAAAGGTGGGGGAGGGTAGCTACACCTGAGCCGGGTGGTCCAGGGCGTCAGCAGCGATGAGTCACGTTGATAGTATGAACCCTTGATAGGATCTGACCAGGATGGCACCTCACCTCTGTGATCTTCCTCCCAAAACCCATCACCCCAGTCCAACCATGAGGAAAACATCAGACACACCCCAGTTGAGAGACAGTCTGTGGAATGCTAATACTCCTTTAAATTGTCATCAAAACCAAGGGGAGTGTGAGAAACCATCACAGCTCAGAGGAGCCTAGAGACAACATGGCAAACTGTAAGGGGTTCCCTGGGTGGGACCCTAGAAGAGAAAAAAGGACACTAGTGGAAAAACTAAGGACAGAGGACTGACATTTGTTAATATAGTGAAATTTATTTATTAGTTGTGACAAATTGACCGTACGAATATAAGACGTTAAGAATGAGGATAACTGGGCTTGGATATACGGGAACTCTCTCTACTATCTTCGCAACTTTTCTGTAAATCTAAAACTATTCTAAAAATAAGAGGTTATTTAAAAACAACAGCAACTAAAGATTCCAGGATGTTAAGCAAGTTGCCCCAAATCACACACCTAGAAAATGGTAGGGCAGGGACTGGAGCCCAGGGAGGGGCGCTGAACGCCAGTGGCACCGTCCAGGACGTGTGGACCTGAGCACGTCCGCCCCAGTCCTCGTGTGCCTGCTTCCCTGAGATGCTCGAAGGCAGAGCATCCAGACGGACATGGGCATGGAGTCTGCGCCGAGAAAGGCCGTTTCCTGCTTTGCTTCCAAACGGCCTCATCGGCAGGTTAGCCATCCCTGAGCCTCTCTCAATGGTGAACTCAGTTTAACTTGACCACGACTGTGCCAGGCACAGAGTTTGGGCCTACAGAATGCAAAATAGTAATAATGGCAATCGTTTTTCCAAGTGCATGTGTGGCCTTTTCCGTGGCAGAGGCACTTTTCAGAGTGCTGTACCTGCCCGGTTCACAGAGTCCTCACGACACCCTCTGCGGTAGGTCCTGCTCCGCGCTCCGTTACTCTCTCCAGCCAGCTGTTTTCACACGATAGGGTGTCTCGGAAATAATTCCATGTGCTAACATGAAAATCTACCTTATTCTTCTGACTGCTGGGTAGGATTCCACTGAATGGATGTACCATATTTCATTTAGCTGTGATCCAATCGGGGGGGCTTCAGGTGTTCCCCAGTTTCACAGGGATGATGGACATCCTTGCACAGGCCCTTGGCAGGTGTCTCTCTGAGTCAGAAAAGCGTCGATTCCTTGAGGCCAGGATTGCACTGTGCCTCACCACGTCCCCATGGGACCCTTCCTCTGTCTTTGCCAGCTGGCCCTGCTCAGACCCCTTCCCACCCCCCTGATAATCACACTTTGACCCAGGGAGGCCGTTAGCACCCTGGGCTGTGAAAAGCCAGTGTTCTGTGCCCTAGAGGCCTGCCATCCATGCCACAGAGTTGAGAGACATAGGATTCACTTCCCCAGGAGCTCAGGACCGTCCTTATGTCCTTGACAGTGTCCCCCTCCCCTCGTCCCGGCTCCAGGTAACTCAATCCAGGTCAGCTGGTGGAGTATGAGGTAGTGTCTCGCTGGGCGTCATGGTGTTTTACTAAGTCCGAAATGTGATCGCTACTGTTGTCACACTTTAGCGCCCCCAACAATCCCCCCGCAAATGAGAAAACCAGAGCCGCCCACATGCCTTTCCCCTGACATCAGGGAAAGAGCAAGGAGCCCTGCCCGGGGCGCCCGGGCCTGTGTGACCCCCAGAGCAGCTTTTGAGCTTGAGCGAAGGACTAGAGGGCAGAGCGAGGTGTTTTTCCAATTTCAGGCAAAGCAGTGGCCGGGGGTGGGGGGTGGGGGGGAGGGGCGATCTGCTGTTCATTTCGTTTCCCTGGGTCTGTAAAATGAGCATTGGCTTTTAAATACAGTTTTCATTAGTGCGTCGGGAGCCCTGTCCCTGAGATCCTCCCGTCTCTGTGAGATGGCTGTGGGTCACAGGTCTCAAACTGGGATACCCGCAGGGACCAAGTGACCAGGTGGTGTCAAGTGAAGAGGAGCCATAGACACTGGGGAACTGGGAGTTGGATGCCCCAGCTGTGGATTTGCTGGGCCCAGGGATGCAAGACCTGCATTGGCTGGGCGTGTAAATCCTCGGACTAGCTGAAAATCTTGGGGGGTGGGGGGAGACTCCCTGGGTACACATGCTGCGTATGGTTTCCAAAAAAAAATGTGAAGCACACTGTGGCTAAACGAGCTGTGTCTCCAGGACAGCTAGCAAGCTCTTCCCTAATTGAACTTCAGCATAGAAGAGACCTTGTCCATCTAGTTCCTGTCCCTTGAGATCCCAGTAGTACTTTCTGGAAATACATGCACCATTCAGTACGGCGGCCAATGGCAACATGTGGCTGTTGAGCACTTGAGATCGGGTTGAGGAAAAAAAAACAGGAAAGAAATCGGATTAAGGGACTGAATTTTGAAGTTTATTTAACTTTAGTTAATTTAAATATAACTCTAGATAACCACATGTGCCTGATTGCTGCAATATTAACGTCACTGTAAGATTATTTTTAAGTTTGGGGTGCACCATAGAGCTTGGCTACTTTGTGGGGAAGAGGTAAATTATAGCTGAGACCACCAAGCGTCAGTTAGAATCCTGGGTCCATGGAAAGAAAGCATATGAAATAATAAGCAGGAGAGGTTTAGGTATACGCCAGTACCTGCCGGCTCAAGAGGGGTCCCTCAGTGCCTCCCACCCCCCGTTTCTTCCAGCACTCTCCAAAGAGTTTCTCAACTGGGGTCACCATTTAGCACCCACCACGTTCTTTGCAAGAAGAATTCACATTTATGTGACACCTGTTGTGTACCGAGCACTGTACTAGATGCTTTCAACGCAGCATCTCACTTTTCCTCACGTCAACCCTGTGAAAAAGCTTCCATCATTATCTCCATGTACCAGCCTGACCTCTGAGGTTCAGGGTGGTTATGGTGTTTGCCCAAGTTGACACCGCTGGGAAGCAGTTGGAGCCAGGATCCAAACCCAGATGGTTAGATTCCGGAGCCTGAGCTCTAGCAGGCGGGCACCGCATGCTCACAGATTTTGCCCCGTCAGTATCCAAATGCACCCTCTGATGGAGTTGGAGTGGACAGGATTGGTGTGCGTTGCATGTAGCTTCTGTGGGGTGCTTAGCATCACTCTGAATGCCTGGTTGCAAAGTGACAGAAACCCGACCCCTCTAGCTTACACTGCAAAGGTATCAGTCTCCTGTGGTTGCTGTAACGAATTACCGCACACTTAGTGCCTTAAAACAACACACGTGTTCTCTTGCAATTCTGGAAGCCAGAAAATCGAAGTCAGTTTCACTGGGCTGCAGGTGTCGGTGGGTGGTTTCTTCTGGAGCCTCTGAGGGGAGAGCTGTCCTTTGCCCCTTTGGCTTCTTGTATTTCTTAGCTTCTGGCCTCTTCTCCATCCTCAAAGCACATCACTCCAATCTCATCCTCTCTGTCACCAAATATCCCTCTGCCTCTTATTTACAGGACCCTTGTGATGACATTTGGGGCCACCAGGATAATCTTCCCACCTCAAGATCTTGAACTTAATCACATATGCCAAGTCCCTTTTGCCACATAAATTTCCAGGGATTAAGACGTGGACATCTTTGGGGGACCTTTATTCAGCCAACCACAATCTGGGTGGCCTGGTTTCCGTTATGGCTGGATCCAGGGGATCCAACAATGTGATCCCTCTCTCCAACTCCCAGAGAGCATCTCTTTCCCAGAAGTCCCAGCCAGAATCCCAAGGCTGGTTCTCATTGGTCCAGCTTAGACCACACACTCTCCCTGAAGCAATCACTTTGACCAGAGGGATGCTGGGTCTCTCTGATTGGTTGAGTCTGGATTATGGGCCCACCTTTGTCATCCCCCTCCCTGTGGTCTTAACCCACATTTGATAAGGTGTTTCCCCAAAGGGAACTGAGAGATTTGTGGGTGGTGGTAAGCCACATGTAATTGGAGTCCATTGAATGGTAAGCCCTGGGGATGGTGCCTGGCACATAGTACGTGCTCAATAAATGATGACCACAGATCATGAGACACTGAGGGGCTTGGGAGAAGCTAATGTTCAAAGAATGCAAGGTTCACTAAGTAGGTGAAGGCGGAAGAACATTCCAGGCAGAGGAAACACCTGGAAGAAGACCAAGATTCCCAGTGTATGTCCTGGTGTACTGGGGATGGTCCCATTGTGCGCCCGGCCTCCCAGTGGAATGGTAACAGCAGCTCCTTTTCCTTGCAAAACTACCTCGGTTTGCATGATAAATTACATGATCACACACCCCCTTGATAGCCAACCCGTTGGTTTCTAAGGAAGCCAAAGGTAAAAGAGGGGATGACACTTTGCCCGAGGCCACTGACCTGAAGTGGCAAGGCTCAGACTAGAAGTCAGGGCTGACTCCGGGTCCAGTGCTCTCTCTTCCCCTCACTGATGAAGCCAACTCTCAAAGGCCACACCAGACCAACCAGTCATATTTCTCCCTCGTTTTCTCTTCTTGCCAAATTCTCCATAGGATTGTGACCAGATCCACGTTGATGATGTCTCGTCCGATGACAATGGCCAAGATTTAAGGTAGGAGTGGGCGGTGTGGAGTCCAGTCTGCGTCTTTGGACCGAGCTGACCTTTCGCTAGGACGCCGAGAGGAGGGCGGGCTGGTTGTCGGAACAGGACAGGCCAACCTCCAGCCAGAAATGGGACTTGTGTGCCTCAGAGCTCAGAAATCATGCCCCCACCCTACAGCCTCTTCCACGTCCCCGCGAGTCATTGAGGCTGAGCTTTCCACAAATTCTCTGTGACCCTACTTATGTGTATCTCTCTGTGGGTTATTTTCCCTGCTTACTAAAGTAATATATACGTATAGTAAAAAATGTAGCCATTCCTGACCTTGCCTCCCAGAATCACCACCATGAAGCGTTTGGTATAACAAAATAAAACAGTTACAAATGAGAAACTAGAAGCACTTAGCGTACATTCTCCAAAGGTTGGATTGCATTCATTAGCATACATATATTATATAATATAGAAGTCAATACAATTGATGCTCAGAAAAAAATATCTCTGGAACAAATAGGTGGTATGTCTATCTGGTTTCTAGGGGGAAAAAACTAAGAGATGGATTCCAGAAATCAGGTACCCAGCCACTCAAAACAAGACAGCTTTCAGAAGAATGTAGCTAGAATATTCCACACCTGCCCCGGGGGAAACTTTGTAAAAACGAACCATAGTTAATCTCTGCTTATCCAAAATTATCACAATTCAACGCCTCCAGGCCCATCAAAAATATTATTAGACCAAATTAAGTTTTGCTCGTGGGGCCAGTCGTAACTTCACTTAGTGTTTGCTTCCTAGGGTGTCTTCCGACTACTCCAGAAAAAGAAATCCAACCTTCTGGTACTGAGCCCTGCACATCTTCCCAAAGCCCGGCCCGACTAGAAGTGAGAGATGGGGCGGCAGGCGCTTCGTTTTAATTAGCCATCCAGAAACCCTCTGCCATCAGGACTGGCAAGGGAAGGCTCCTGTGCCAGCCTGGATGTCTCCATTTATGGAGACAGTAAACCCCAGGTCAGGATTAACTGTGCCCTTTCCACCGAGTCCTTGCTGGGAGTCCGCTCCCTTTGGAGCAAGGAGCAACAGCAGTTACGTCTTCTTGTTTCCCCTGTAGCTGGCTGGCTTGGAATTCAGAGCAGTGTCTCTGTGAACCCTGTTTCATGCTAAGTTTCATGTTTGGTTCCCTACTTCAAGAATTCATGAGCCAAGGGTGTCTTTCCCCCTAGAAACCAAATTCCCCACTTATTCGATCAAGAAATATTTGCTGAGCACCTACTATGTGCTAGGCACCAAGCATCAAATGTCCCTTGGTTTTTTTTTTTTCTTGCAGGTGTTACTCACTTTGGTAACACCCTAATTTTATATCATGCCCTGTTCCAGATGTTTTATACGAATTAACACATTGCATCTTCAGACGCTCTTAGCATCAGCCCCATTGTACATTTGGGGAGTGGGAGACACAGAGAGGTTAGGTAACCTGTCCAACCTCACACAGCTGGTAAGTAGGGGCAGCGGGATTCATGGAAGCCCCGCCCTGCCCTCCACCTCTTGGCAAAACATCCAGGCAGCTCCCCAGGGTACCCTCCGAGTTCACACTGTTCTTTTTCAAAAGTAATTATCTAGCCTTTTTTGCACCACCCGGAGAGGGCCACACAGCTTTGTTCTGGGTTCCCTTTGAAACTTAAAGGGAAACGTCCACAATGTCTAGAGCTTTGATGCCCTGCAAAAGGAGGAGGAAGTCCTCAGATTCCTTGCAGCAGGGACCCAGTTAGGTGTCACCAAACCTGACCTTCCAAATGGAGCAGTTCTACAAAAGGAAGAAGGACGGCACCTACATCAGAAATCCGAAGAGAACCTGGGAGAACGTCGGCGGGCTGCCCCCGGAAGCCCCGGCCAGTGTCCCGGCCCCCAGGACTGCCAGCCAGCAGGCTGTGCTGAGGTTCGCTGCTGCCTCCTGGCACCTTCACTAACCGGATCCACACAGCCTTCCAGGACCAAGACCTCCCGTGGTACTGAGCCAGGGCCTGCCCACCCTCATCCACGCAACACCTCTCCTCTGCGCTGTGTGGGCATTGTCGTCCCTGCAGAGCAACGAGGCAGCTCACACGGTGGGCCTGATGTGGGTGCTGGCCCGGGCGGTTCTGCACCCGTGGGCACCGTCTCCATGATGCTCCGTGGGAGGCCTGCCTGCTCTCTACTCCACAGAGTCCTGAAGAGGCGGAGAAGGAGCAGGAGGAATTTCAGGGTGAAGGGGCTGCGCCAGCCAGAGTCCACTGCTGCTCAACCCGAGGTGGCAGACTGGCCTGCGGGCACAGGTTCCCTCCACCACTCCAGCCCCCCTGTGCAGGCCACCGAATGGGCAGGGACAGCCACTGAATGGTCTTAAGCTGTTCTTTCACAAATTTTTTTTTTAATATGTTTTTATTGATTTCCGAGAGAGGAAGGGAGAGACAGAAACATCGATATGAGAGAGAAACATCGATCAGCTGCCTCCTGCACGCCCCCCACTGGGGATCGAGCCTGCAACCTGGGCCTGTGCCCTGACCGGGAATCGAACCAGCAACCTTTTGGTGCGTGGGATGACACTCAACTAACCGAGCTACTCTGGCCGGGCTCCTCCACAAACTCTTAAACAGAAAACGGAAATAAGGTTCACAGAAGATAAAAAAGAAATTATCTAGCAAGATGGGAACCTTGACATGAGAGAAAGGACCACAGGGTGATTAAAAGTGTAGGTTCCAGAACCAAGGGGCTGTGATGGGACAAAGTCACGTAGCCCCTGCTCTTTGGGTTAAGAATGTGCTAGAAGAGGACCCAGCACACAGTGAGGCCTTGATCAGCGCAGTCTGCCCGTGAGTGGATGTTCTCTGCCCCTGGTCACCACCACCCCCGGTGGGAGCTGAGAAGGACGAAGAAGCTACATGTCTGTAGTATCTTTCGTGGGAAAGAGGAGGTCTCTCTGCTGGAACGGCCGTGTTGTAGTCTCCGCAGGTCTTTCTAAACTTAAGTCATTCAGTAAAGAGCAGAGAAGCAGCTAAAATCGGCCAGAGCCCCACCGTGTCCGACCAACCACTTTCTGACCCTGGGACTCTCTTGCAGACTCACACGGGTGCCTGTGCAAAGCGACACAGGTGCATGTGTGGGGATGGGTGTGTCGTGCTTCTGTGCATCTGTGAGTCTTCTTGTCTGTAACTGGGCAAGGATTTAAAGAAGATGAAAGAGTTCTCCATCTGGCCTGGCCTCCGCTCAGAGTGAGGCTGAGCCCCAGGCGTGGTGGGTGACAGTGGCATGTCCCATCATGCTGGGCCCTGGCACCCACCTCACCTTTCTAGATTCCTTTTGATCTCTGCCAAAGCAGCGCGTTAAGGGGAGGTTCAGAAGATACAATTTCCAAGTGTTGTTTCATTTCTGTTACATTGCATCTATTTTTTTTTTAATAAAGTACCTTTCTTTTTTCACTCTTAAAGTCACAGAAAATCCAGAAAGAGCAAAATTGTGCAGAGAGAAAAAAAAAATCAGCCGGCCCACACCCTGAGACAACCGTTTACCATCCTGAGGTTCCCTTCCGGTCGTTTTCCCTCTGCGGAGACCGGAGACCGTCCTGTGTCTCAGAGCTCCCGGGCGTACTGTGCACACGCCCCTTGTTACTCTGGTTTTTCTTGCGACATTGAAGCATAATCACCACTGTGATTTACTCCCCACGCTTCTGAGAGAGGGGAAGAAAATGGTGTTTTCTGGAGAGCTGGGGTCCCCACGCTTGCTTTAGCTGCCGGGGTGGGGGGCCGCCCCACTTTCCCCTCTGGTTCCCAGCTGCCACTGGGGCTGTTAATCCCGTGCGCTGCTCTGCGCCCCGCCCCGCACGGGGGACTCGGTGGCACAGCAATGCCGCAGGGGGCGGGGGGTGCCAGCCGCCACGTGCCAGCCGTGGGCGCCGCCTCTTGAAACAAGGTTACAGTAGGGGGTTTCCTAGCAAGACACGGAGGGGCGCAGAGCGGGAAGAAAGGGTCGTCGGGCAGGCGTTCCGAGGGAGGGGACGCAGGGCAGATTTGGGGATCAAAAAAGAAAGGTACTTTTTTTTTTAAAAAAATAGATGGGAACTGGGTTTTCTTCTGGATTCTTCTGTCAAGATGAAGCAAACCCAACATTTTTCTCTTCCACAAATTCTAAAGGAAGAGAGAGGTTTTCCCCAGTGTGGCCACTGCGTTCAGGGGGTGGGGATGGTCCCCCGAAAGACAGCACCTGCCATTTCATACAAGAAAGGAAATGGGTGCGGATTAGGCGAGCAGAAGATGCCCGTCCTTCGGGAAGGTCGTGGAAGCCACGGCCCTGCCGGGCGGAGGGACGGACGCTCACACAGCACCTCACCCATCCGGGGGGTGGGCACCCCGGCCCCACCCGCAGCTCCCAGGGCCTGTGGTCTGGGCGAAGAGCCCCCGCTAACACTGTCTCCTCTCCCCGCCCCTCCCCAGCACGTACAACTTCTCCGCCGACGGCTTCCACAGCTCGGCCCCGGGAGCCAACCTGTGCCTGGGCTCGGGCGTCCACGGCGGCGTGGACTGGATGAGGAAGCTGGCCTTCCGCTACCGGCGGGTCAAGGAGATGTACAACGCCTACAAGAACAACGTGGGCGGTGAGCCCGGGGCCCTGCGCTGTGGCCGCGGACCAGGGGACGCATCCGTCCGGGCGGGCCGCCGGCACCAAAGCCCACCTGCTGGTGCCAGGCACTGTTCCGAGAGGGCTGGACGGCCGCTCACTCGGTGCAGCCCTCGGGACGGCCCCGGAGCAGGGCACCCGAGTCCAGCGCCGTCACTGCGACGGGAGAAGCTGAGGGATAGAGAAAGCGTCTTGGGAGGGGCGAGCAGCCGGTGCTGGTCCAAGTGTGGTCCTCGGACCCGCATTCCCATCCCCTGGAGATGGTCAGAAATGCAGGTTCTCTGGCCTCACACACCCCCGTGGAGCCTGACGCTCTGGGGTGGGCCCCGACATCTGTTCATAACACCCCCTCCGGGTGATTCTGATGCTGCCCCCGCGTGGGGACCAGCAGTTCAGCCCTGGCTGCTCAGGTTGTGGTCCGTGGACCAGCCGCAGGAGAGTCAGCCGCAGGGTGCTTGTTAGAGACTAGGATGCCAGGTAATCTGGAAGCATTACAGCCCCAGAAGTTCTGGGAGCCTCTGGTTCTCCAACGTGGCTCATATTGGCACCCCCTGCTTTGGTTTTCTTGGTCGCCCTATCCCTGGCA
This sequence comes from Molossus molossus, assembly GCF_014108415.1. Taxonomy (NCBI): domain Eukaryota; kingdom Metazoa; phylum Chordata; class Mammalia; order Chiroptera; family Molossidae; genus Molossus; species Molossus molossus. The sequence goes on along the minus strand of NW_023425399.1, from coordinate 10,739,491 downwards.
TCAGGATAGGAAAATCCTCTGGGGGTTCTAACCGGCTTCGCAGGGAGAGCTTGGCTTTACTGGCTGAACAAGAAGTCCGGAGGGGCTGGAGGCAGGGAGGCTCAGCATCACCAGACCCAGCTCACTGTTTCTGGAATTCTCCAAGCTAGTGGATCTTAACAGACAGCCTTTCAGATGTTTTGATTGTCCCTGTGTCTGGAATTAGCTACCGGCCCATAAAGGGGAAAGGTTTGATTCGGCAGCTAATGGTGGATCTACCTTGGTCCCAAAAGCTCCGAGGGCTCCCTCCCCCACCCCTAGAAAGAGTCAAGTCCCAGGAAGAATTTAGGGTCTCCAGCCAGATAGAATCCACTTCCAAGCCCAGAGCTGATACTTTCTAGCTACGTCGATTTAGGCAAAATGCATAATCCCTCTGAGCCTCAGTTTCTAAGTCCATGGAATGGGGCTAAAGATAATTCTGCTTCCCCGGGTTATGGAGAGGTTTGCTCTTAATGCGTACGAAAGGCACGTCTCTGTGACACTCCGTGAACGGTAGCCTTTATCACTAGTTCCTTCCAGTTTTGCTTGGGAGTTTTCAGGTTCTCAGCTTTCCCCGAGAGACTGTCAGCTCTTCAGGACAGATTTTCTGTCTGCAGACGAGTGTCATCCTGGCGCTCACTGAAATTACTGAGCACTTACTCTGCTGCAGACTTTGTTTTGAGGGCTTTTCATCTAATACTTTATTTGCTCTTCACAGCGTCCCTCTAAGGTAAGTGCTTTTATCGTCAGTGTTGTGTGAAGGTGAAAACTGAGATCAGAGAGGTTAGTTAACCTGCCCGGCATCACACAGCCCATGCAGGGGAACCACAGTGGAGTTCCAGGCCAGCTGCTCCACCACTTCCACTCACACTCCTGGCCTCTCACAGCCAAGTCTATCGACCACAGGACTGAAGCAGAGAGCTTCAGGGTCAGCCCTTCTTACTCACGCACCCCTACAGGGAGAAAGGGGGGAGCAGGTGTGCTTAGGGTGGAGGGGACAGGGATAGAGTCAGCCAGCGGAGGCCATCTGCTCCCCATCCAGGTTAAGCTCCAGGAAATACCCAGGGTTTCTGTCAGGTTGCTTTGCTTTCCCATAAACTGAGGGGAAATTGCCCGATGTGTCAGCAGGCTGGGAGCTCACAGCTGGCAGGGCGCCAGTGGGCAGCCCCCCAGTCTCTGCTACCGCCTGCCCCCACCTCCCAGCTGTCCCTGCGTCACAGAACTAGCCTGGCGAGCGCTGCAGCGGGGGCCGAGGAATGTGGCCTTTTAGTCTGGCGGCCAGGTACTCAGCTACACAGTCACAGTTCTCGTTACTAAGGAGATTTTTTACAGCTTTGTTTCATCAATTACTAAAGAGAAAACTGGATATTGGAAGGCAGCTAGCAGTGTCTACCACAAATAGCAAACAGAAAGCCCCAAGAACAGGGGAGCTGGGGCTTTTCAGGAAGATGAGACCCATGCGGCTGCCGCGAGGGGCAGCGTGGCGAGGGATGGGACGAGGGTGCCCGTGTCCGATGGCACAGGGCCTCGCAGGCCACAGGGAGGAGCGTGGACGGCTGGGGTCTCCCCTGCGGAGACTATGACGTCTAAATAGCACAGGCCCTAGGCAGCACTTTGCCCCCACGAAGTCCTTCTTTCTTTTTTTTTATCCTCACCCGAGGACATTTTTCCATTTTTTGCACAGATAGAGTGGGAGGGAGAGAACGGAAGAGAGAGAGAGAGGGAAACATCGATGTGAAAGGGACACATCGAGTGGCTGCCTCTTGCACGACCAACCAGGGCCGGGGACAAACTGCAACCGAGGTACGTGCCCTTAGCGGGAACCGAACCCGGGTCTCTCCGGACCGCAGGCCGACGCTCTAACCGCTGAGCCAAACCGGCCAGGGCAAGTCATTCTTTCTTCAGCAGAGACTGTTCACCCCCAGCCACGAGTGGCCTGCTGCGGGGCTGCCCTGTGACAGTGGACAGCACCGGCTTGGTTCCTGCCCGCGGAGCACCAACAGTCTCGTGCCGAGGCAGACACCGCACACGTCATCACACAGAGACACTAAGTTACAGTTGTGAGGCCCGGCCGTGTGGCTCCGTGGGTTGAGCATCATCCCATGCACCAAAAGGCCATCTGTTTGATCCTAGGTCAGGGCTCAGTCGCCACGAGGGAGCATGCAGGAGGCAGTTGGTTGATGCTTTCTCATTGATGTTTCTCTCTCTCTCTCCCCCTTCCTCTCTCTCTAAAAGAAATCTTTGTAAAACATTAAATAAATAAATTATAGTTGTGAGAAGTGCCCTGAAGAAGAGGTACAGTGTGCTGGAAGAGTATAAAATAAAAGGAACTGACCAGGATAGGCGTCACATCGATTTCTCCCCCCCACCCCCACCCCATGTCCTTGGGTGAGGATTTAACAAACAAAAAAGTGTTTCAAGTTAGTAAATGAGGCATGCAAAGGTCCTGAGGCAGGAGCATATCTGGTGTTTCAAGGAACAAAGAGGAGGCCACTAGGGCTGGAATGGAAGGACACGAGGCCAGTGTCAAGAGAGGAGAAAGCGGAGTCATGGGCTACAGAGTCTGAACTTGATCTTCAGGGCACTGATGGCTGAGAGATGACAAGTCTAGGAACACCATGGCTCTGGAGGCCAGCTGCCTGGGTGCCAACCCTGCCTCCATTGTGTCCTCTCCGCTGCGAGCAAGTCACAAAGCCTCGGTTTCTTTACCTGACTAACCTAATGTTACATGTCTGTTAATTCTCAATGTGAAAGAAAGAGAGAGAGGGGGGGAGAGAGAGAGAGAGAGAGAGAGAGAGAGAAAGAGAGAAAGAAAGAAAGAAAGAAAGAAAGAAAGAAAGAAAGAAAGAAAGAAAGAAAGAAAGAAAGAAAGAAAGAAAGATCTCTGGCCAGTTTGGCTCAGCGGTTAGAGCATTGGCCTGTGGTTCAGAGAGACCCGGGTTCGGTTCCCGCTAAGGGCACGTACCTCGGTTGCAGTTTGTCCCCGGCCCTGGTTGGGTCATTCAAGAGGCAGCCACTCGATGTGTCCCTTTCACGTCGATGTTTCTCTCTCTCTCTCTCTCCCCCTCCCACTCTATCTGAACAAAAAATGGAAAAATGTCCTCAAGTGAGGATTAAAAATAATAATAATAAAAAATAAAGAGTGTCCACCTCTAGGGTCCCTGTGAGACCGAGATGCCATGTTAAAAGCACAGGGCCCTGCGCACACAGAGCACTCAATAAATGTTAGTCATTATTATTTTTTATTTCATTAATTTTTGTCTCCATTGTAACCGTGTAAGCTCTGTAATTGAGATGTTTTATTTATCTCCGTATGTTCGGTACCTCTCACAATATTGACCATGCAGAAGGCATTTCTGAATTTTTTGCTGGATGGATGGATGATGAATGGATGATGGATGAATGGACCAATCAATGGATTGATTGATCAATCAGTCAATCTCAAAATAAGATTAAGATCATTGGATTACAGTTGACCTTGGGTGTCATCTAATCTGAAACTTCAAGGTAGCTAGACTCCCCTTCCCCAAACCAAACCCCTCGGAGGCCTTTCTAACACGATGGCTACCACATCTTTCTTTGTGCACAGGCTTGATAGGAGCCCCCAAAAGGGAGACCTGGCTGCAGCTGAGAGCCGAGCTGGAAGCCCTCACCGACCTCTGGCTGACCCACTCCCTGAAGGCACTGACCCTCATCAACTCCCGGTAAGCGGGGCCCGCACTGTCCTTCGTCCCGTCCGAGGGTGGTGGCGCCTCCGTTTCCACATCAGGGGACTAGGACTCCAGATTCTCACCTGCACGCTTCGCAGACATTGGTGAAGCTGAGCAGTACAAGGCTCCGTGGGCACCTTATGCCACAGCTGACAAGCCGCTGCAGTGACCTCTCGGCCTGGCCTGTGCCCCGTGGGGTTCTAACCTACCGTCGCCTTTGTCTGCAGGCCCAACTGCGTCAATGTGCTGGTCACCACCACCCAACTGATTCCTGCCCTGGCCAAAGTCCTGCTGTATGGGCTGGGCTCCGTGTTTCCTATTGAGAACATCTACAGTGCGACCAAGACAGGTGAGGGAAAGCCAGGCCTCGGTGATGCGGGGTAGGATTCGCGTTCATCCCAGGCGTGGGAAGCTTCAAGAAGACGGCCCTGGGGATGTTCAAGAACGTGTCCGTGGCCCTGGCCGGTTTGGCTTAGTGGTTGGAGCATCGGCCTGCGAACCAGAGAGTCCCGGGTTCGGTTCCCACTAAGGGCACGTACCAAAGAAAAAAAAAAGAACGTGTCCATGAGCATGACTCAGATCCCCAAGACAGCCCTCACAACCCCCTTGCATTAAGCTCTGTTTCTAGGGAAACTGGTTAGGAACACAGTTTTCCAGTAGTTAGGAAAACGGCAAGGCCACTCTAACAAACACCCCAAATGCGAGGGCTATTAGTCGGAGTCGAAGCGTTTTTCTCTCTCACACATCAACAGACCAGTGGGCAGTGATCCAGGCTGGTGGGGTGACCCCCTCCTTATACTCACCCAGGAACCCAGGTTCTTCCCATTTTATTTCCACCATCCCCTATGGTTTTATCCTCATATATGTGGTCAAATCAGGGTCCTGCCACGTTGGCATTTCTGCATGTGCAAAGGTGGCGAAGAAGAAGGTGTAACGCCGTCCAGTATCTTAAAGCCAAGACTCAGGAGTGCACGTTACTTGTGCTCACCTTAGTGCCCTGGCCACGAGTTGCAAGGGAGGCTGGGAAGTGTAGTCCATAGCTAAATGACAGGGTGCAGATAAAACTCATGAATTCTATTGCTAAGGAAGGAGAGGAAAACACTTCCCACCACTGCATGGTACATACCGGGATTGTAATTTAGGTGGTACAGTCATCAAATAATCTTTTTTTTTTTTATCTTCACCCGAGGACACCTTTCCATTCTTTGTTCAGGTAGAGTGGGAGGGAGGGAGAGGAACAGAGAGAGAGAGAGAAACATCGACGTGAAAGGACACATCGAGTGGTTGCCACCCACACAACCGACCAGGGCTGGGGACAAACTGCAACCGAGGTACGTGCCCTTAGCGGGAACTGAACCTGGGTCTCTCAGGACCGCAGGCCGATGCTCTAACTGCTGAGCCAAACCGGCCAGGGCTCAAATAATCTTGAATGGAACCTTGAACCACAGAGAGAGAAAAGTATTGTTTTTTGAATTCTCTTTCAAGGAGAGAGTCTTCATTCAGTGCTAGCCCTGCTCCAGCCCCTCTCTAACACTTGGTGATCTCACTTATTAACGAAGAGAACAAGCCTTAGGCTCAGAGCTTCTACGAGATAAGATAACTTAGTAACTAGCAATTAATGGCATCAGGGAAAGTCATACTGGTTTGTTTGGGGGTTTTTGTGGGGGAGGGACTGGGTTTTTTAGTTCTTATATCACACAAAGAAAATTAGAAATACAATATAAATAATTCAAAAATAAATGTAGCTGAGATGTTTTTAATTAGAAATGTTTACCCTTGTTTATTTTTTTCCCGGAACAAAAAAACCAGTGTATAATACTTTAGAAGCATCTTCTTAGAGCAGTGTTGGCTGTTACTAAAATTCTAGGTCTGAATATTACATAGAAGTGCCTTTAGATTTTAAAGTCGTAGAGCCCTGGCCGGCTTGGCTCTGCGGTTAGAGCGTCGGCCTGTGGACCAGAGAGACCCGGGTTCGGTCCTGTGAAGGGCGCGTACCTTGGTTGCAGTTTGTTCCCGGCCCCCGTTGGGGTTGTGTGGGTGGCAGCCACTCGATGTGTCTCTCTCACATCGATGTTTCTCTCTCTCTTCCTCCCTCTCTATCTGAGGATTAATGCAAAAATGTCCTCAAGTGAGGATAAAAATATATATATATAAAATAAAATAAAATTAGCCCTGGCCAGTTTGGCTCAGCGGTTAGAGTGTCGGCCTGCGGTCCAGAGAGACCTGGATTTGGTCCCGCTAAGGGCATGTACCTCAGTTGCAGTTTGTCCCCAGCCCTGGTTGGTCGTGCGGGTTGCAGCCACTCAATGTGTCCCTTTCACATCGATGTTTCTCTCTCTCTCTCTCCCTCCCACTCTGTCTGAACAAAAAATGGAAAAATGTCCTCAGGTGAGGATAAAAAAAAATAAATTAAAATCGTAGAAAGTCAGGCCCCAAATGGCCATTAGGGGTCCTACAGCAGGACCCCCATGCCGGGGACATCAGATACCACCAGAGAAGTGGCAGAGGGACTCTTGTTTCCCACTTGGGGATCCTGAAGACCAAAGAACTGGCAGCAAAGTGAAGACAGGACAGGAATTTGGTCACCAGCACCCTGTTTTGACTTAGAAATCATCATATTTTTCGAGCAGGTTCGGCTCTGGGAACGCTGCGTAACAAACACGCCGGCGCTCACAGCCGCTGGTGTTCATTTCTCGCTCCGGGCTGGTGAGTCAGCGTGGCTCTGCTGGGCCTGGCTCCAGGCTCCGGTCCGCTCAGCATATCTCCGCTGTGGGACCAGCGGCCATCCAGGCCACATTCTTCTCACGCCAGATGGCAGAAGTGCAGGAGGCCAAGGCAAACCACCCTCGCTCATTTTCAGGGCAGGTCCCTAACATGCCATGGTCAACGCAAGCCACGTGGCCCACCCAGCATCAGTGGGGTGAGAAACAGGCTCCACCTCCTCTAGTGGGAGGCACTGCCCTGGTGTGACCAAGGGGCAGGCACAGTAATTCTGTGAACTCAGAAGACAGTTGGGATGCATCGCATTACCCCAGCTTTGCTCCTGCAGAGGAGGAGACAGGCCCAGAGGGAGGGATTCTGCAGCCGACTTGACTCCCACTAGACCAGTGTGACAGGAGTTCAGAGCTCGCGTGCTGGAGCCGGCAGCCCGGGCTCCAGTCCCGGCCCTGCTTGGCCTCAGCCAGTGACTTCACCTCTCTCTGCCTCAGCTTCCCGGTCTGTAAAATGGATGCCCACACGTCTCTAAGCACAAGATAAATAGTGCGTGTAAAACACTGAGCGGTTCCCAGCAGAACACGGGTGCTCAAAAATAGGAGCTCTTTCATCATTCCTCCTCCTGCTACCTGCTCCTCCTCAAGGCACTCCACCGACCCTGAACCTCAGTTTCTCTCTCTCTCAAATGGGCATTATGTCGATCCCAGTTTTGTAAGGATTGCTGTGTTAGTTCAATGAATTAATGTAAGGCAGTGTTTCCCAACAGGTGGTGGGGACGGGGCAAGTTGTCTCCTAGAGGACATCTGGGGACATTTTTCATTTTCGTAACTGGTAGAGTTGCTACTGGCATCCACTGGGGACAGACCAGGGACGCTGCTGACACTGGATGCCCCACAGCAAGGAGCCACCCAGCCCCAATGGCTGTGTTGCCAAGGCTGAGAAGTCCTGACGTAGGGGAAGCACTCAGCAGAGGGCCTGGTATATAGTCAGGTCAGAGAGTGGCAGCGACTCTTACTATTAGTAGTAGTGCTGTTTTCATGGTCGTTATGGTTACCAAACTTGCTGACACATCAGGATGAACCAAGATCCGAATCCAGCGTGCCTGGACTTAAGCGCTGCCCGGGCACTGGGAAGAAGGTGACTAAGAGAGGCGGTCACCCCAGGCGGACGTGTGAACACCGGCACTTCCGCTTCCGAACTCGGGGATACCTGGCAAGTCGCCTCACCACTCTGAGCCTCCTGCGCGCATCTGGAACATGGGTCCATCGCTCCTTCCGCAGACAGCTATGCCTCCGGCGCCTGCTGCCAAGCCCTGCGCTCCCCTCCGCCCTCAGCCTCCCCGCGCCCCCGCTGTCAGCCCTCACAGGGGCCGGTCACAGTGCGCACCCCTGAGCCTGCCGGAGGGTGGAATGATCCACACGCGGTCAATCGCAGCAAACGCTGCCCGCTGCCCCCCGCCCTCTGGCCTCACCCCGCTTCTCCCCTCCGCTCCCCCGCTGCAGGGAAGGAGAGCTGCTTCGAGAGGATCATGCAGAGGTTCGGCAGGAAAGCTGTCTACATCGTGATTGGCGACGGCGTGGAAGAGGAGCAAGGCGCCAAAAAGGTACTTGGCCTCGCGCTCTTCCCCCCTGAGCCGGCGCTGGGTTTCCCGGCTCCGCGCACCGACCCCTCCGCCTCCCGGTGCTGGCCGGGCCCCTCCCGGGCTCTGGCGGGCCGTCCATTCGCATTTGCACATCGCAGAAGCATCCTGAGTAATTTCCTTCTGCAAATCCCCCCGTGCCTTTGGCTGCCGCCCCTGGTAGCCCTGGATTGTTTCTGGGACAACTGCTCGCGAGCCCAGAGACGCTGTCAGGGCAGGCCGGTGCGGCCGGTGCACGTGTGTGTTTTATTTAATACTCACTGATCATATGTTCCAGGAACCCTTCCCAGTTAATAAAGACAGCATTAAGCTAATGAAAAAGAAAGTCCTGCATTTGTGATCTCAGGCCCGTGAGGAGGGGTTCTGGTAGCTGCAGCTCTGTTCCTGGAAAAGAAACAGCTGCCAAAGTCCTGGGTCTGGACCTGTCAACAGCATCCCAGGGAGCCTGCACCCCCACCCAGAGGCCTGGGAAGTGGATTGTTAATGTCACAGAGCTTAATTTGGGGGACCTGGTTTCCCCCCCTCTTCTCCCCAGCAACGAATTCCAAGGAAATGCAGAAACGTTTAGGGTCTCAGAGGATGAAACACATAAAAAGAGGGAAGGCCCCTCGGGTGCTGAGAGAGGGGCTCAGGAGAGGGGAGCTGAGAATCTTTGCATATGCTGTTCCACCCACCTGGAAGGCTCCTCCCCAGCCCACCCCACATCCTCAGGTCTCAGACTGGCTCCCACTCTACCCTTCCAGCTAGATCAGGCCTGCCTGTGACTCCCTCCCCCACTGTCCTTAATCTTTCTTCAGTACACTGTCCCCTCTTGTCATGAAAGGATAGTCTGTATATTTGGTGGCTTAATCACAAGTCCTCCAGCCAGGGTGTAAGCTCCATTAGCTGAGCACCTACTGTGTGCCAGCCACTGTGTTGGGATCCTGCAGTGAGCAGATCAGACAGCCTCTCACCCCTCACTCAGCTCACAGGCTGGGACAGGCAATAAACACCCAAGTGTAAGTAACACACATGTCAGGTAGTGAGCAGAGCTTGGGGGGAAAGAAAGCAGAGAATGGGAACAGGGGACCCTGGGGGTGGGGCAGGTTGAAGGGTAGGCAGTAGCCCAGGCAGGCCTCCCTGTGAGGTGACATCTGAGTAAAGACAGAGGAGGAGTGGATATCAGAGGGAGGGCATTCCAAGAGAGGAACCAAGAAGTTCAAAGGTCTGAAGGCTGCAGCTCCCTGCAGGGAGCCAGTGTGGCCACAGAGGTGGGCCAGGCAAGTGGGGAGTGTTGGGAGGTGGATCTAGGAGGTACCAGGACCCTTGGGGGCACCTCAGCTTTTACTCTGAGCACTTCCTCTTAAAGTAGATTGCTTTCACTTTTAAAAATGAATTGGTTTAGAAGGAAAAGTATTAAATAAATGACAGCGATAGAGGTGATACACAAGGACATGGCCAAAATATTGGCGTGAATCACGTGAGTTTTCCCATGAATTACTGGAGTTCCAGAACACCGTGTCAGGTGGAGAGCAAGGTCTATGTGATGAGACTGCCTGAAGCCCTCTGCCAGGGTCCGGGGTGGCGTCCAGGGCCCCGCTCCCCTCTTCCCACTTCAGACAGAGTGGAAAGCTCTGTCCTGAGCCCGTGACAGCGACTCCGACCTTTGCTTCTATCGGAGAGGACTGGAGAGCTACGTAGGCCTGTGGCCCGAGCCCCCACACCTGCCCTCTGGGTCTCACTGGGGAATGCGGGACACCCATGGACCAGTCACTGCCATGTGCCCGCCTTGTCCCCAACTGGATATGGAGCAGTTTCTTTTTTTTTTCTTTATTGATTTCAGAGAGAGGAGGGGAGAGGGAGAGACAGAGAGAAACATGGATGAGAGAGAACATCGGTTGGCTGCCTCCTGCATGCCCCCCACTGGGGATCAGGCCCACAACCTGGGCATGTGCCCTGACTGGGAATTGAACCGGTGACCTCTTGGTTGCATGGGTTGACACTCAGCCACTGAGCCACACCAGCTGGGCACGAAGCAGATATTTTTAAATGACCCCTTTATTATCCTGGAATGAAATACTGATGAATAGTACAACATGTAACTAACTGTCCAAGAGGTCAGTATCCAGTGATTCTATTGGAGAAATAAAGGGGAAATCAGTTATCCCTGTGCTGTAACCACTTACTCTTTACTACTGCCATCGTCATTTTATTTCGGCCTCAAAACTCCCTGCAAAGTGGGTATCCTCCCACTTCATTATATAGAAGACGGATCTGAGACTCAGAGAGGTTCATTAACTTACTTAAGGTCACACAGCCGGTCCATGCAAATGAACGTGTGTTTGGCACACCTGGCAAGACAGAGACACAGGCGTTTCAAACACTGCCAGTCTAGACCCCCGAGCTTGGCCAATGAGAACGGAGTCCACCAAAGAAGCCGAGGGCGCACACCCCCACACCCAACCTCCCCCAAGTCCTCTGGGCCCAGCCCATTAGTGAGAAACGCTGCTCCAGCAGCCCTCCTGGCCTGACGCATGGGAGTCATTAGCCCGGCCGCCAGACCCTGAGCAGCGTGAAATGTGGCCGCAGGACGAGGGGCTCCCACTGTTTCGGCTGACAGTGTTGTTAATATCTCCATTTTAGTGGGTCATTTGTCTCCACCTCTCCGCGCGTGATAAATCCACCTGTGCCCTGGAGCCGTGGGCCTGGGAGGGGGCGGCTGAGCCATTCCCTCCCGCCTTTGCTCATTTCCTCCCCGAAAAATGAATTACACTCGTTAAAGGCGGACAGGGCTGGTGGGCAGCGACCAGATCCATCCTTGTAGAGAAGCGAAGGCTTGGCCAGGCAAGGAGAGGGGAGGGGAGCCAGGACCACTGGAAGCCACTAAAGAGACGGCATCTGGTACCCAAGGTGGATGGTATTCTGCTTCCCCTGAGCAAATGAGAACTTGCTAAATGTCAAAGGCTGGTTCTAACAGAAGCTAATAGTCCATCTATAAACGAGAGAGAGAGAAATGTGTTCATTGAGAACTTTGCTTCCCTCTCATCCTCCCTCCCTTCCTCCTCTCCTTCCTTCCACAAATATTCCTTGAGCACCTAGTATGTGCCAGGAGCCGTGATGGAGCCGTGATGCAGCCGTGAACACGACGCTCCCAGCTCCCACCCTCCTGGGGGTTGCTCCTGCGATCTCCTGCCTCGACTACCACCCCCCACGTCTGCACGCTCCCTCCTTCTTGTCCTCTGGGGCACGCTCCCTCCTTCTGGTCCTCTGGGGCCCGCTTACACGCCGCTCCTTCCCCCCGAGAGCCCCGCAGCTGCTCCCCGTTCCCATTCCGTTTCCTTTGTAACACTCTCTGGGAGGTAAAATACCGTGTTCATTTCTTGTCTGTGGATTTATGATCTGTGACTCCAGTGAGAGCCCAGAGTGGTTGCCACCTACCCACAAGGCCCCACTGGGGACACAGCGGTGACAGTCAGACAAGTCCCTGCCCTCTGGATCATCTCCCCACCTCGAGAGCCTTTATTTAATCACAGGTGCAAAGTCCCTTCTGCCAGGTAAGGCCACATATTCTCAGGTTCTAGGGATCAGGACGCGGATCTCTCTGGGCGACTATTATTCTGTCCCCCGTAGACCAGGAAGGTGAGGGTGAGCAGTGCTAGAAAGAGGGGGCAGAGGATTGAGACCCTCCCCCTGCCCCTGGGGTCTCGGCACTTGATACTTTCCTAAGGGTTTGATGTGCCCCGGAACCCAAAGGACACGTGCGTGGTTTCTACCCTGTGGGCGTAGTGCCTCAGGGCAGCAGGGTCACCCCCACAAGCCCTCCGGGCATCCATGTGTCCATCAAGCACCGTCTGTTTACTTAATAAATAATTTAAGGCCAATGACTGTCTTGAGGCCCAGTGTCTTTTAGCTGCAGGTAGCAGAAAACCTAGGTCTGAGGACTTAAAACACTTGTTCACCTAACGAGATCAGAAGTAGGTGTGCCCTAGGCTGTTGCGGTGGGTCAGAAATTCAGCAAGCCTCCCTTCCCATGATGTTGCTCTACCTTTGGCTCTTTCTTTTCTGGTTAGTTGAGTCGTGATCTCAAAACGGCTGCCACAGCTCCAGGCATCACATACTAACATGACAGCATCCAAACAGGAAGGGCAAGTAAGGAGCACGGAGTTCTCCGGTGCTTCTCTGACCATGGAGGAAAACCTTTCCCAGAAGCCTCTGGCCACTTCCCCGTTGGCTTCAGCAGGTCACAGGGAGGGTACAGGACAAATCCCTGGCAAACGGGTAGGGCTGTCATAGCTTGCTTAGACAGTCACAGCTCATTGGCTGTATCCGGGCGCGGCGCTGCCAATTTCAGGGTTCTGGAGGCAAGGAATAGGGGAGGCTGGCTGTCAGGCAGGCACCCACCTCAGCCAAGGGTTAGATTTCCCAGTGATACAGACACAGTCAGCTTTCTTCTTGGGAGCAGACCTGGCCTCTCTCTGCCTCAGTCTCCTCGCCTGTGAACTAAGATGGACACACCCTCTCCCGGGGGTCCTGATCGGGTAAATGGAGTGACGCACGGGACATGTTTGGCAGGTGCACTTCGTGAATGTTAATGATTGCATTACGACTGGGATTACAATCATAATTAGTCCTAGCTTGCCACTAATTTAGCTCCAGTTAAATCGATTCTCTTGTCTTTGTCTCAGCTCCCACTTGAAAAAGATGTTTTTGTCTTTGTTCCGGGTTTTTTTCTGTTTTGTTTCAGTGACTCAGCGAAATATTAAACCAAGCACCTAGCTCAGGGTCTGGCTCAGTAACGGCAGATTGAAAAGACTATTATTTGAAACATTGTGTATCAAAACATTGCTTATCTTACTCGTTATTTTTTAAATGGCTTAAAAAAAACCAATTCGTGCCTCTACATGCATACAGTTTGCATCCTTCCTGACTTTGTCCGACATTTATACAACATGTTCTTGTATAAATAGACATCACGTGCGTACACATAATCGTAATAGCAGCTAATATTTATCAGGAACTTAGTATATGTGCCAGATAGCCACAGTGATGTATACAGCAAGTGCTGTCCCCATCTTACAGACAGCAGAGTAAATTGCTTAAGGTCACCCAGCTAATGACAGTCGAGCGGAGCTTTGGGCAGGACACTCTGCTTGTGACCCTCATGCTGCGGAAATAGTTCACAAACTTGCCTCTCACGTGAGGGACTTAAACATGAACTCGACGCCAAGAGGACCGGCCACCACTCCTGACCTGCCTGCATGCACCTACCTGCCCAGGTCATGTGCGCCTCCCTCAGCTCACCCATGACTAACTCAGAGCCAGCGCCACTCGCTGTAGAGAAAGGGAAAGACAGAAACAGAGGCGACAGAGATGACCCCCCCACCACGCCTGTCCACACTCTGTTCAGCTGAGCCAGCGTTGGGGGTGGTTAACAGCACCCGGCTGAGATGTTCGTCTTGAAGGCCCAGGATTGAGAACACATTGTATGAGCAATGCTTTCTCACTGCGTGGTTGATTCCACGCGGTCCCGGAGGAGAGCGTGGCCCACAGGCCAGGCAGCGCAGGGCGAGCCCGTCAGAACAGGCTGGGAGGGGACAAATGGTGTGGCCAGACCGGTGGGTACCAGCCAGGTAGGGGTTCGCCTCCCCGCTGGGGAAATGCCCACCGCTCTGCTGAGTCAGTTGACATCTCCCGGGCTCTGCTCTGGGTGCAGCGCACAGGGGCGCAGGGGGCGCAGGGGGCTCCGGGGTGCAGGGACGCAGGGCCCTAACCTGCTGGTGTTCTGTGTTCCAGCACAACATGCCGTTCTGGCGGGTGTCCTGCCACGCCGACCTGGAGGCGCTGAGGCACGCCCTGGAGCTGGAGTATTTATAGCAGCGCCCACGCATCACCGCCGCCTCACAGGTGCACCCCGCCCGGGCCCCTGCCTTCCCCCTCCCGCCAGATGCTGGACACTGGGCAGGGTCCCTACAGCCAAGAGGACGAGTCCGGCGACCATCTCAGAAGCTGTCCTTTCCGTCCGCACGCGGGTCCTGAGTGCCCAGCAGTGGCTTGGGAACATGGACCTTTGGGGCAAAGGGCTGACAGTCCAGACTTTTCGACGAGTCTCACGGAACTAAAGCAAGGGATTGCTGATCCGGGGGAGGGCTGGTGATGAGGAGGGGACAGGCTCGGTTTTTCTTCTTCCTTTTAATTTATGGACTAATCGCATTACTCCGGTATTATGCTCTCATACCTGTGTTGTGGGTTTCCTTAGTCATTGGTCTGGTCTGGTTTTTTCAGCTGGCATGTGGGTGGGTACACGGTTCTGATTCAGGCACTCCGCTCCAAGTTGTGCTTTGGGGGAACAATCATCTTGGAACCATGGTGAGGGAGGCGACTGGGGCTGCGGGGAAGACTGTTGCTTATTTTTGTGGTTAAGGACCTAACCTAATGTCATGTGGACGGTGCACGTGCCTTATGCTGCCATCTTGTTCTGGGAAGAGGGGACGCTGGGAAGGAGGTAGTACTTTGTGACGGAGAAAAGGCATTAAATAAAACCACGTTTACATTTTGAACGGGGTAATGTGTCACTGTTCCATTACCACTCCCGAGACATCGGAATCTGTTGGTCTTTCCACAACCTTTTCAGTTGCAAAGGAATAAAATCCCATTCAAACTAGCTTGAGCCAAAAAAAAAAAAAAAAGTCTTCCAAAACTTTAGGTGATAGCTGTCTTCAGGCCTAGCTGGATCCAGGGGATCAAATCATTTTCTCCTGTGTGGTCTTACTTCCCCGGCAGGCCCTTCCCTAGGTGGCACAGATGGCTCTGAGGATCTTCTAGCAAAAGCACACTGGCAGAGAGAGTCATGGGCTCCATGGAGCCGGATTTGGGGTTTGATCCCTCATGAACATAAAGCTGGGGAGAGGTGGTCTCCCAAAGGAAAAGTCAGTGGGCTATTACTAAAAGAATTGGGGGAAATCAGGGTTGGGCTGAAAAATACAAACAACTTCCCGTCCAATGAGAAGACTTTACTCTCCAGTGGGTAAGCCAAAGACCCAGAGGATGGGCAGGGAGGGGCACGTGAGACGTTCCGAGGACATCCTGAGTACTTTTGCTGCTCGTAGAGTTCCAAGCAGGGCCTGGGTCCACCTGCTTAGATGCTGAATATAAGTATAGGCTCTGCCCTCTCCGTGTTGGTGAAATCCAGGGTTACCAGTTGGCTGGTGTACCCGCATCGGTGGAGATGGGAGGTGACCCGGTAATCAGAGTCTCTGAGCCAGAATCTCTGGTGGCCAGAAAGCCACCACAAAGGGCGAGGTAGACTTCCCCACTAGATGCCGAGGTCCCTGGGGGCAGGTTCTGTTGGTTTCATCACTGTATCCCCAGAATCAGTCACAGAGTGATGTGCTTGGAATCCGTCCACACAGTGGATGCCGACACAAACGAACCCCATTATAGATGAGATGAAGGAAGGAAGTATAATTGGAATCCTAGTCAGATGGACATGTGGACAAATGGACGACTACGAGGTTAAACAGTTGGGTGGTGGATGGGTGGTTTGGTCAGGTGGTTGGATGGTGGAGAATTGGAAGGTGCATGGCCAGCTGGATGGATGACTACACTGGGGTGACTGGGTGGGTGGTTTTATAGAGAGAGATGATGGTGGACAGATGATTGTGTGCTTGTGTGGTGAGGTGAACGGGTGGGTGGCTGTTTGGATGAGTGGGTGATTGTGTGGTGTTTTGGAAAGATGGGTGGGTGAGTGGATAACTGAGTGGACAGATGTTTGATGGGTAGATGGGGCTTGTTTCTAGCCCGTTTCCCTCAGATGACAACACCAGCCCTTTGCCCGTGGTCCCCACGGTACAGGTGAGGGCCGAGGAGACCAGTTCTGTGAATCAGACGACCTTGCCCCATCCCGGGAAGCCTCCCGCACCGAGCCGCCGCTGACAGAGCCGGCAGGGGGTGTCAGCGTGTAGGTCAGCGTCTGGGCCAGGACACCGGGGAAGCCCCGGCAGGTCTCGGGGTGGCTGTGCCGCAGCCAGTCATCCATCCCACCCAGTCAAGAGGGTCAACCGTTTACCAGGTGCTCCTCTCGACTGCTGGAGGCAAAGGTGCAGAGGTCGTTTCCACCTCGTGGAGCTGATTCCGGTGCAGGGAACCCGCCAGAGGGCGGCACATGAGCTGTGAGACCCAGCCTTGTCCTGTGAGAAAGGGGAGAGGGCGGGCCAGGGCAGGGACCAGCACGCGCACCCGTTCCTCTGCTGAGTCACACCTCGGTCCCCTTCCAAGAACCCCCTGAGGTCCGGAGGAGAGCGGGCCACGGGACCCCCGGTGGGGAAGAAAAGGTGGATCTGGAGGCTGAAGTCAGCCCACATCAAAAAGACCCATTGAACCCTGGCTGGTTTGGCTCAGCGGTTAGAGCATCAGCCCGCGGACCAAAGAGTCCCAGGTTCAGTTCCGGCCAAGGGCACGTACCTCAGTTGCAGTTTGTCCCCGGCCCCAGTTGGGGTTGTGTGGGAGGCAGCCAGTCCATGGGTCTCTCTCACATCGATGCTTCTCTCTCTCACTCTCTCTTCCTCCCACTCTATCTGAAGATAAATGGAAAAATATCCTAGAGTGAGGATTAAAAAAAAAAAAAAATCCATTGAAAGCGGTCCTGAGAGTGTCCCAGTGTCTGTCCTGTGAAACACTCAGGGTCCACCAAGTGGCCCTGTGCTTGCCCCAGAGTATTCATGGCGGGTCCTCTCGCTGGCTGGGACCTGGACTTCAGAGTGCACAGCAAGGCGCTGTCCCGTCGGTGATGGAGGCCGCAGCCAGGGGTGCGGTGCTGGTCATCTCTAGAGGCGACAGCTGAGGTCAGACCCCAAGGATGAGAAAAGCCGGAGAAATCATCCCAGGGAGAGACGCGGGGGTGGAGCGTCTCCAGGCGGCTGCTGGGAAAGCAAGGAGGCCGAGAGGCCGGAGACCGGGCAGAGGCCAGGGCCAGCCGGCAAGGCCAGGCTCGATGCGGTTGGACCCTTCTGGTGATGGATTTTGGATTGCATTGGAGTAGGGATTTTATTCTAAACCCAGTGAAAAGATTCCAGAGAGTTTTAAGCAGGAGAGTGGCCTGGTGTGATTTACATTTTTCAAACCCCGCTGGCCAGGTGGGGGAATGACTTGGAGTGGGAAGGGTGGAGGCAGGGCCCCCGTCACGGGACAGCCCGGGAACTTTACTTTATAATCTACACACAGTGTATTGCACAAAGCACAAGCCTGCATCTTGATGTATTTTTACCTGTGATTACACCTGGGTGCCCGCCAGCCGGATCAAGACGGAAGACATTTCCAGGCCCCAGACCGCTTCCCCGTGGCCCTGCCCAGCCTCTGCCCACATATCACCACGCTCCCGATTTCTGTCCCCTAGTTTGGGGACCTCGTTCATATAAACAGACCCAGACAGAACGTCCCCCTCTGTGCCTGGCTTCGTTCACTCATGATGCTTTCGAGATGCGGCCAGGTTGCTGCGTAGATCTTCATTCGCTCTGGGTAGAGGAGAACCTGTTTGAGGAGTGGGACCTTTCAGCCCCTGGGGGTGCCACATCCGCGCAGGCGGAGCCGTGCTTCCCGGTGACCACCAGAGGGCAGTGCGACCCCGCAGCCGGCCTGAGTCCTTCACGGGCCACCTGAAGTCGGCCTGCAAACAACGCCCTTGAGAGGATGCCCAGCATCTCCTTCAGGCCCCGCCCAGGCCGCCGTGATGCGCTGACTTGCAGCCACCGGGAGATCCCGGTAGAGGGCAGTGTGTGCGCTGGGAGGCACACGGCACCGCGGTGGCTTTCCCTCTGCTCCGCGCAGCATCAGAAGTTGCCTGCTCTGATTTTTAAGAATGTGATTGTAATAATAGTTGAAGTTGTTTGGAAAAATTGGAGATTTACTTTTATATCCAGCTCATTTAAAGATGCTGATAAGCCGACTAGAGCTAAACACTGCTTTTTAAATTCCATTGTTAAGTATTTGGCAAGAAAGGAACTCTGGCTGTAGGTAAGGAGGGGGTCGCCTTGGTCTTACAGCCCACCCCCCACTCCAGGGGTGTCTGGGCCCGCAGAGACCCTCCCTTCTCTCCATCCCTCTCCCTCTCCCTCAGCCCTGGGATCCTTCTGGCCACCTGGTGTGAGGGAACGAAAAGCTGCCATTACAAGCCCAGCTTCTAACATTTACTGAGCACCTACTGCGTGTGCCCCAGGCCCTGGGCTAAGCCCTTGACCTGCACTAGCTCATCCCGACAACCACCATGGCCCTGTCTGGAGAGGAAGGATAGCGTGATGGTTAAGATGTGGACATTGGGTCAAATCCCAGGTCTCTGAGGAGGTCACCTCTGTGACCCCCAGCTTTTCAGCTGTGAAATAGGGGTAACAATAGAACCAGCCTCAGCACTGTGTTCAGTCATGAGCAACACAGAACAGTGGCTTCCTGACTATTGGACCACACTGCCCAATAAGAAACACACATGGATTACATCAAGACCCGCGTGACAGATGCTTGTGTGTGTGTGTGTGAATGCTGTTGAGTGTCTGTCGTGTGTGTGTCACATGCATCTGAACTAAACTGTGTGTCACAGAGCAGTGCCTCCCATATTACCACGATGCATCCTTTTTGCCATCCTGTTCTATTTTGTTTTTAAATGGTGCAGGTCAAAAATCTACTAAATCAATGTCACAGGCCATTGTTTGGAAAATACTAGTTGAGAAAAAGGCTTGGCAAACAATGCTGTTGATAAGTCCCATTCCACAAAGGGGCAAACTGAGGCCCAGTGAGGTGGTGTGTCTCGCCCACCACCTCCCAGGGAAAAGGTGGCAGAGCCTAGACCCCAACTCAGCATCTTTGACTCCTAAATTAGTGCTCTTCAGCCCAAGGTTGCAATCTAGTGGCTCACAGACCAGATCTGGCCCACAGATCCGTTTTATTGCTCTTGCATGTTTTCAAACTTTGACCCAACTACTGAAAATTTAGGAGATATAACTCAAAATCTAAATTTTCAATGTTTCTTGGAAAAAGAAAGTGGACCATCTGGCGACATAGGACCTGCATTTGCACATGATCAGCTGGAGCCGCACCTCAGTGGCCCCCTCTTAGCTGCTGCTGGTGCCTTGCAGGCTTGCCCGTTTGCCACAGTCCCCACCATACCCTATTGTCTCCCCGACACACTGAGGCCATATCAGCAGCATCACACATGCTGGCTGTGTTTCCCATAGTGGAGAAATATTTTTCTATCAAAAGTGGAAAAACAGCCCTGGCCAGTTTGGCTCAGAGGTTAGTGTTGGCCCGCGGACCAGAGAGACCTGAGTTCGGTTCCCACTAAGGGCACGTTCTCAGTTGCAGTTTGTTCCCCAGCCCTTTTGGGGTTGTGTGGGTGGCAACCAGTCAGTGCGTCTCTCTCACTTTATGTTTCTCTCTCTTCTTCCCTCTCTCTCCCTCCTGCTCTGTCTGAAGATAAATGCAAAAAATGCCCTCGGGTGAGGATAAAAAAAAAAATCAAAAGTGGAAAAACAGAAACTAACAAGGACCTACATGTTACGAGGAGAAAAATTGATGCACGAATCTATTCTAACATGTTTAATTTACAAAGAAAACATGTCAAAGTCTACTTCCCTCCCCAGCCTGTCCCATGAGTTTCTATCCTCTGCCTGGTCCTGGGAGCAGTTTGAAATCATCGCTACCCTATATCTTCCTCTGTCTGTCTTGTCCACCACTTTGTCCCCAGCACCTGAAACTGCCCAGCCAAGAATGAGCACCTAACTAAGAATGAATGGATGAACAAATGGCTTTTATACAACGCTTCTCTGATAGTGACAAAGATATAGTAATGGTTAAGAGCAGACAATTTTTGGGTGTCATCAGACTGGGGTCAAGCCCAGCTTCTGCCACTAACTAGCTGTGTGACCTCAGGCAGCTTTCTCAATCTCTCTGGGCCTGACGTCCTCAGCTGCAAAACGCAGGTGGGTACCGTGCAGTGTCTGTAAGTTGCCTGGAATGTAGGTGCTGTGAATGATGTTTCGTTCTTCTTCCGTTCATCAGGGTGAACCATGGTCAGTGCTTGATCGTCTCCACAAGCTGTCTGTTACCCAACTGGCCTGGCCTTGGACTATCTGTTGGGCCAGGGAGACAACGGTTTCCCATTAACACCATGTCTTGAAAAGCGAGCCCTGGGCATGATGAGCCCTGGACCAGATGGCAAAGCCAAGGGTTCAATCCCTGGCCACATCTCTGGCTTGTTTCACATCCAACCATCCCTCCTCATTCCGCTGTACCTTCCTGAACTGAGGAAGCTGGAAACTGTTTCCCAGACTCCCTTGCAGCCGGGGTCTGGAGCATGTAAGGGCCCAGCGGTCAGCTGCGTCCACCGAGACCATATTAGGCACTGAGTTCATTGGGGGAAGGCGGCTGCGCACCGGGCATCCAGCCGGCCGGTGCTGACCATCCTGCAGAAGCGGCACCCCAGCCCCACCCCCACCCCCCACCGGTGACTCAGTGTGGTGTCCTCAGTCTTCCTTGTGATTCTGTAAATACTCCAAACATTTCAATCAGATCCAATCAGGGAAGCAGCCAGATCTGGCCCAGGAGTGCGGGGTGAGTAATTTATGACGGGAATTGGACCTTTTACAGTCGTGGGAGGAGCTGGGGAAGTGAAGGTCTGAAAAGGGGCATCAGGAGTCACCAACCAGGCCATCTGAGAAGCCGTGAGGCACACCAGCCACCCGGGGAGTCTGCACAGGGGCCTGGTAGAGAAACCAATGGGGACCATCGCCTCCGCAGCCAGGCGTCCAGGGGTGGCCCAGGCGCTGATGTCCAGGAGTCAGGAAGACCTGACGCAGCCCGGAGGACAGCAAGGGCCAGATGGAGCCGTCTGCCTCTGTCGCCACGTCCAGCCACAGTGGCCTTGCCACGTCCAGCCATGTCCAGCCACAGTGGCCTTGCAAGAGGAGAGCTGCTGCTTCCACCTTCAGAAAACTCACAAGGCCCTGGCCGGGTGGCTTGGTTGGTGGGAGCGTCGCCCGTGCTCTTCCTTCTACCTGGGACGGTCTTCCGTCCAGGTGAGCTCTCCTTTCTGGCTGCCCGGTAGGGCCACCTGAGGAGCTGTTCAAGTACTGAGGGCCAAGCCCCCGAGGCCCGAGGCCCGAGGCCATTATTCAGGGAAGGGGGCAGCATCTTGGCATTATTGGCTTGTTTTCTGTTTCTCCAGGTGCTTCCAATGCTCAGCTGGAGTTTAGCGTCGCTGCCCTAGACGTCACGGCTGTCCCCTCTCTTCAGGCTTTTGCTCACAGGGCAGCTTCTGGGAGAGGCGTCTCCCTCCCCTCCGTACCCTGCTTATTTACCTTCAACACCGTCCTCCCGCCTAGACTGTATTATAGGCGCATTTGACTGCTTCCCAGTGAGAATGTTGGGAGCGGGAGGACAGAGGCCACACCTTTCTGTTCAACGCTGTGTCTGCAGTGCTTGACTCACAGTGAGAGACTTGCCCACCTGCCTGTCCAGCTGTCTCTGGGCTGCAGTTCTGCGAGGAGCCATCAGGGGGCGAGAGTGCCCAATTGCATTCAAGACCATCTTGGACCAGTCCCCTGCCTGGTTATTCCTGAGAAATGAGCAAGGACCCGGGCGACCCCATCGTACCCTCCCTCTTTCCCTCATTCACAGGTTCAGAGACACTGGGCATCTGAAAACACTGGATGACTAAAATCAGAGGGAGAAGGCCCAGAGCCCTGTCCGGACCGTCCAAGTCCCCCCCGTCTTACCTGGCCACTTAGACCCTCCCGTGCAGCCCCTCGGGGTGAGTCCACGCCCCTCACGCGGCTCGCGGCCAGCATGGAGCCGTCTGTGTGCCCTGCCAGTGTGACAGTCGGCTAATCCACCGGCTGCGGGCTGACGGGCCTGTCCTCTTCCACATTCCAGGCCTGCACTGGACCAGTACCAACACACACCAGCAGCCCAAGCTCTAGGTTACGTAAGAAGGGGACCGGGCAGAAGAGCGTGTCTCACATGCTGCCATTCAGGCGCAGAAACGGGGAGAAAGCGTCCTCTGCGTTGGTCTGTAAATGCAGACTCGGGTGCGCAGGAAGGGGCAGGGCGGCTGGCGGGCCTGCTCACGGCCACTTCCCACACTTGCCGCCTGTGGCTATGTTGCCTATTGAAACAGTGAAAGTGAAATGCAACATGTTTTTAAAAAGTAACCATTTCTCTACCACCATAAGCCACTTCTTCCTCCATGTCCTTCCTTCTACTGGAAGCTGAGCTGGGGTGGGGCGGGCCGGGGTCGGTGGGGGTTAGGGACAGAGCAGTGAGGGGAGACAGTCAACTTTGCTCGGGGCCAAGAGGCTGAGACAGAGGGTAAGGGGCTGGCGGGGGGCGGTGGCTACAGAGGTGACATCCGAAAGAATGTGGATAAAGTGCCAGACAGGTGTGCCAGGACCAGGGAACAGCAGGTGCAAGGGCCCAGAGATAAGGACCTGGCTTGTTGGAGCTAAAAGGTGACAGTGGGGTGACTGTGCCTTCCTTCTCGCAGCCTCGGCCTCTTTCCCTAAAATGGGGTTGTGCCACCTACTCTGTGGTTTTCGGGGTGAAATGAGATAATACAGGGAAGGTGCACATCCATGCACAATAGAAGGAAAATAAACATTTGTTTTTTTAATCCTCACCTGAGGGTATTTTTTTACATTAATCTTCAGATAGAGCTGGAGGGAGACAGGGAGGGAGAGAGAAACATTGACGTGAGAGACACATGGATTGGTTGCCACCCGCACAACCCCAACCGGGGTCGGGGACGAACCGCAACTGAGGTACGTGCCCTTGGCTGGAATCAAACCCGGGACTCTGATCTGTGGGCAACACTCTTACTTCTGAACCAAACCAGCCAGGGCATTTTTTATTTTTATTTTATTTATTTATTTATTTATTTATTTTTATTCTGCTCAGATAGAGCGGGAGAGAGGGAGAGGAAGAGAGAGAGAGAAACATCGATGTGAAAGGGACACATCAAGTGGCTGCCACCCGCACGACCAACCAGGGCCGGGGACAAACTGCAACCGAGGTACATGCCCTTAGCGGGAACCGAACCCGGGTCTCTCCGGACTGCAGGCCGACGCTCTAGCCGCTGAGCCAAACCGACCAGGGCAAGGGCATTTTTTTAACTT
Organism: Molossus molossus; assembly: GCF_014108415.1. Taxonomy (NCBI): domain Eukaryota; kingdom Metazoa; phylum Chordata; class Mammalia; order Chiroptera; family Molossidae; genus Molossus; species Molossus molossus. Next base: position 10,716,278 of record NW_023425399.1, on the reverse strand, counting down.
GAAAAAATGACAGCCCGGGTTCAGCGATTAGAGCATCAATCGGCCTGAGGACTGTTGGGTCTCATGTTTGTTTCCTGGTCTAGGGCTGGTACCTGGGTTGCAGGTTGGATCCCCAGCCCTGTGGAAGCGGGGAGGGGGGAGGATCTTTCAGGAGGCAACCAATAGATGTGTCTCTCTCACATCAATGTTTCTCTCTCCCTACCTTCCTTCCACTCTATCTAAAATCAATGGGAAAATATCCTCAGGTGAAGATTAAAGAAGACAAAGACCCATCTACCAGAAAGAGCAGTTCAATAGGAGTCCATTTGGACTTTCACTAACTCTGGAGCCTTGAGCCACTCACTTATTAGGTCTCTGTCTACAAGGGCCAGTGGGAGGTCACAGCAGAGAGGCCAACAGCCCTTTTGGTTTGGCTCATGACCAAGGACGAAGGGGAAACTCAGCCGGTGGGACGCCTCCCTGGTGGGATCCCTCCCTGCTCGCTCAGTTCTCTAAGCCGCACCGGGCTCCTTGCTGCTCGTTAAGCATGTCAAGTGCACACGTGCCCCAGGCCCTTTGTACTCGCCACTCACTGTCAGGGATGCTCATCCACTTGATCTTCCCACTGCCAGCTCTTCATTCAGGTAGGTCTCAGGTCAAATGTCCCCTGCTGAGAAGTCCCTGCACGGCAGCAGCCAGAGAAGCCACCTTCACCCCTTGGTCCTGCTCTGAAACACCCTCATCCTGTACGAGACTTAGCAGGTGACCTCCTCGTCAGTGTCTAACCACCATGCTTACACCTGGACCTGGTAACAGTGCATAGGCTCTGCGACTAAGAGCGGTTTTGAATCCCCATTCTGTCACTTACACAGCACTGGTCAGCATGGGGCCGGACTCCGGTCAGCAAGTGGCCTGAAGGCCGAAAGCAGCCCGCTCCCTGCTTCCGTACGGCCTGTGAGCTGTAAACAGTGCTTATATTTTTAAACGATTGAAAAAAAACACACACCAAATGGGACACATGAAGAAATGACGGGTGCGTCCGGGCAGTGCCGGCCACACGCCGCCCACTTGGCTGAGCTCAGGCCTGCACCTCGGCCAGGACAGGCGACTCCCTCCCTCCCCACTGCTTTTCTGGGACAGACTCAGGGCTTTCCCGTCTCACATCTGTCAAAAACATTGAAGGAACTGGACGGGGGGGGGGGGGACCCTGTTTACGTGCCCCCCCGCAGAGCCAGCTCGACCCCTCACGGCCTGGCCCCCTGCTTGCGGGCCTGGGAACCCGACGTGGCCATCTCGACCGAATGGAAAACTGCACGTTCGAGGACGACCAAGCTGTTTTTCCAAAAACAGTTTAATTAAAAAAAGGTGAAGAGTCTGAAAAAAATTGGGGGGGGCGGGGGGAGAAACCCAAAAGAGCATACCGTGCGAGTCCACTGGCTCAGTCACAAAGAAACACCAGCATCAAAAAAGATATTTAAGTTTAATACAAATTTTATACAAAGAAAATGTGAAAAAATACTTCCATATGCTAAAAGCAATTATGCTTCACAAATAAGGCCCGCTAGGCTAGTTTTGTTTCGTTGACAACTGCGATTCACAAATGTTCTTTCTCTCCTGTTTTCTTCCGATACGCTTTATTTCTCCTCTAAGGTGGGTAACTCGCATCCTCTTATCGACAACGAAGAGAAAGTAAACGAGACTAAAATGTACAACAAAATGTACTGGAATGATATCGTACAATTAATTTTCTCATATACACACATCACCCTCTGCGTGTTCGATGCTTTTTGTTTTACACAACATACAAAATGGAACTACAGTATACGTAGTGTAACAGACAGCATGGCGGGCGCTCTCTCTCACACTGCCTTGGTTTCATGCTTCCATAAAAACGCAAAATCCCGTCGTATAAATACTAGACATGCTTCATCCCAGACTCGAATGTCCTCTGCGTGCGTCCTGCCTCTGGAGTCCTTGCTTCCGAAAAACACAGCCTCTCTTTCCAAGTGGGTGTGAGTGTGTTGAAAGGAACCACAATGCGAAGAAAAAGATTTCTCTCTGTTGCAGACCTTGGGACCCGAAACGTTGGATGTTCTTCTGCCACGGAGCTGAGAGCGGCTTGTTTCTGTTTCTCTTCTGTAAACAAGGACGTTAGGTTTTCCCTCTTAGGAGTGATCACTGAAGTCAGATAAAAGATACCAGCTTCTTCTGCGCGGGTCGTCCCGGTCCAGAGAGCTTGCATTTGATAACCTGGTAACGCAGTACCGGAAAGGGGCCGATGGCTTGAGGTGTGCGCAGGACAGCACAGAACTCACGGTCCCGGTGCGCTGCGTCCAGACGCACCAATGACAACAGCTCCCGTCGCCCTGGGCACCCCAGGAGGAGGACCCGGGTGCGACCTCGCCGGGCCCTGTCCCCATCCCGCTGAGTGACAAGATGGGCTGACCGATCAGCCCGTTCCAACAGCAAAACATTCTTTTTGTTGTTGGATTTGTGTGTGTGTTTTTTAATTGCTTTTCTTTTTTTTTTTTTTATAAGTTAAAGTCAATACAAATATAAAAAGGGGAAGGTACTCTAGGTTCAGTGACATCCACAAATTGTACATTATTTACATCTAGAGCGAAGTCCGTGTGGGCGGGACGGTCCTCGGAGCGAAGGGTGGACGTTGTGTAGTGTGGGGACCCTCCGCCGAAAGGCCTGTCTGAGTGTCTGGGGGTCTCAGTCTGAAGGTGGTGGTTCCCCCGCCTCACGTGTCTCTGCCATTTCCCGTTTTCCTGGAGTCTGGTTTTTTTTTCCTGCGTGGGGCGGATGGCTTGTGTCGCAGCTTGTCCCTAGTCCCAGAAGGTGTCCAGCCGAGACTCTTTCGGGAGGAGGCTCTTCGAACTGGAGCCGCTGCTGTGCTCAGACCGCGACGCCCCTCGCTTCTCATCGCCGCCGCTCCAGCCGCCGGACTTACTGCCCCGGGAGTGGTCTGCGGAGGAAACGCACGGAGAGAGTCAGCTCCTGCCGCCGCCAGCCCGGACCTGCCTGCACCTGCTGGCGGGCCCTGCCCCCCGCGCCGATGGCTCAGCACCGCCACCGACTCCTGAGATGTGCGGGTGTGCAGAGTACGAAGGCAGAACGACAACTTCCTCCGAAAATCAGCAGGTGTCATGCTCACAGGGAACAGAGAAAACCGCCGAGGAAGGCGGTCCTGGTGCAGCCTGTGATCTCGATCACGTGACCCCGAGCACCCCATGCACCTGTGGCCAACCTCGGGCACAGGAAAAGGCACCCATTTGGCATGTGATCTACTTACTTATAGTAACAAAGGTTCTTTAATCAATGTATAGAAAATCTGAAAAACAGACTTATACCAAACCACCCAAAGGAGCAGATTAGAAAGGAGGAGGAATGTGGACCGGAAGGGTCAAGTCCGACAGAACACAGACCCACCGGCTCCCAGTGAGGACAAGCTTGAGGGTCACCGAAGATGCAGAACCAGAGTGAGACCCAAGAGCCTCAAAGACCACAGGGGCTAAGGAGTGGTCCCGTGGGAAGTGAGGAGGCTGGAGAGCCAGGCGGGCGAGCTCCCGGACAGCCCACTACGAGCGCTCGCGGCAAACCCGTAAGACCCATCATCTCTGAGACGAGTCCCCAAGCTCAGACAGACGGAGACAAAACTTTGTAAAATTTCTTGAGGTGGGATGATGCTAGTTGACTGAAAGAAGTCAAGATCAGAGACAGAATGGAAATGAGTGAGAAAGGGGCCCATCATCGCCGGGGGGGGGGACACTTCTTACTGCCTGGCTAGCTATGCACTGCTTCTGGAAGACCACAGGGAAGAGGGTGAGAAGGGTCCCCACAGTGATGTAGGAACTCTGCTTAGTCACTTGCTTCGATCACCAGCAGGGGGCAGTATTCTGCAGAGCTAGGGTCCAGGGCAGGTTAAAAAAAATTTTTTCCCCAATTAATCTACATTCAGTATTATGTTGTGTTAATTTCAGGTATGCATCGCAGTGGTTAGACAATCATCTACTTTAGGAGTGCTCCCCCTGATATTTCAGCACCCACCTAGCACCTCAGTCATTACAATGTTACTGACTATAATTCCTATGCCTTACTTCACGTCCTCGGGGCTATTTTGTAACTTCAATCTGTACTCCAAGGGCCGGCTCCACGTTAACAACCCTGAGTCCATGTCCTAGTGTTCTGCCTGACTGGTGATGGCTACGCTGCCAGGTCTTCCAGAGGACCTTGGGGAGTGCTGTCGCTGGTGGGGACCATACGTGACAAAATCCTGCAACAGGGCAGCCAAGCCACTTCAGGTCCCCCGGCTCTGCAGAGAGCAGAGAAGAAATGGGAGCAGGGCGCAGCCCAGTCCGGCGGCTGTCGGGCCTGCGCCCTCACATGGACACGGGCTGGTGTAGCCAGTCGCTGCGGGGCAGGATCGGTTCCTCTAGGACCCTTCGGGAAAAGAGTGAGGACGTCCCCTCAAAAAGCCAAACCACACTCTCTGGCGGTTTTGATGGCCACCAGAGGCCCAGCTAAGGAGAAACACAAGCCAAAGCAAGACCCACCACTCGGAGGAACAGGACAGGACACCCGCGGGGAAGCACACACAACGGGCCTTGGGCTGCCAGGAGTCCTTCCCGGACAGCTGCCGTGAGACAGGTCATACTTACACTTCTGGGCTGGGCAGCTGGGGTGCAGCTGGTGGTCTGTGGCGGTTGGGACATAGGCAGGTTGTTGCTAACTGAAGAGACAGCACAGGCATCCTCAGAGTCTGCAGCTGAGCCCGCACCCCCCGAGCGCTCACTATTCCTGGTCATCAACAGGCTGCTGCTCTGAGGACTGCTTGGTCTACGGCATCACTGTGCACTCCGTGCGTTCCTGGGACCACGGCCTTTCACACGTGCACGCTGGGCCAGAAACAGGGTCGCTGGGCCCAGCACAGCCTCCCAGGAAATAAGGAATACATGACATCAGAGCAACTCTGTGAGCCACAGGTGCTCCAATGACGAAAGCAAAGCCCTCAGAACCATGAACCCAGCTACCAGCCCACCTCAGCCGGGGAAACAGAGGGACCAGAACCGCAGTGAGGCGGGAGGCAGCACCCAGGAGATTCAGATTACTGAGGGCGCACGGGGACTGATCCACGGCCCAGGGTGGACGCAGAGCGGGGAGGGGGGGCGATGAGGTGCGCGCGGGAGGCGGGGTGAGGAAGGGGACACCCACACGTCACATCGGAGACTGAAGAGTCAAAGGAGAGATGTGAAAAGTGTCTCCATAAAATAACTGCTCACGGGGAAGAGTCTGCTAGGAAATGATGGAGGACACCCTCAAGGGGGAACCAGGTACTCCAGGGAAAAGCCAGGCCGCACAAGAACGGAACGCAGCCCCAGCTCCCTGACTCCGGACGGAGACACAGACTCGGCTCACAGCCTCCACACCAACTGCAGTCACAGAACAGAACACACATTCTCCACCCCGAGGAAGGACCGTCAGTGCGGAGAAGACGGAGAGTCCGGACGGCACAGGTGGAAGTGAGGGAGGAGATGGGCCACCGGGGGACCAGAGGCACCGCCTCTGGCTGACAGGTAAGAACTAAAGGAAAGAGCCGTATCGGACCAGGGAACCCAAGGGCACACAAACGGCGACAGAGTGGCTCGGGGCAAAGCGGGAGAGGCCATCCGTGACTCTCACTCTCATCTTCTAAAGCTGGAAGTCAATAAGCCATTTCTGTGGAGTCCAGAAACAGAAGTTCAGGGAAGAACATTACTTACAAGTACGGAGGTAAGTTCCAGACGCACCACCCGCAGCAGTGAGACTGGGCCTGGGCCTTCATTTCCCCTACGATTTTGTTTCCTCTACCTACATGCATGGGATGCTTTACTCAGAGCTTTCAATTAAGAGACAAGCAACAGACCCAGGCCCACCCCAAGGAAGCTTATACCCCTACCGAACCTTTCTCCTTCCAACTAGACTCCTCCTACCATCCTAGCACCAGCTGCCTGGAGACTCAGAAACTCACTGTCTTATAGTCTACAGTCCACGAGATTTCACCTCCACTGTCACCAAAAGCAAGAGCCAGAAGTTAAGTGAGACATACAAGGAATTTGGGGAACTGTCTGCCTTGTTCACCACTAACCCCAGTCCTAGCACAGCGCCTGGCCCCAGAGACACACAAACCCTTGTGTACCTCAACCTTCTGCAAAAAGTCCAGTGCCACCCACCCTCCAGGATGCTAAAGTACAATCGGGGGGCTTTCCCTCCTCCTCCTCCTCTCCTACCTCTCCCACTACCCCACCCAGTCAACAGACTCCCGGGGATCATGTTCTCCCCACAACCCACCTAGCATCTGATCACCAGCACCTACCAGAACTTCTTGCCCCCTCCCTCGCTCCTACGTTACTTAGGTTCACGTTATCATTTTAAACTCATATAAAACAGACCCTTCTTTCCACCCCCCGGACACCTGTGTGCTTTAGGTCAGAGTCGGCCAACTATGGCTCAAATCCAGCCAACGCCTGCTTTTCCAGTTTCAGTAAAGCATGGCCCCACCCACGTGTCTGCGTGCGAACCGTCTACGCTTTTCACCTAGTGGCAGAGCTGAGCGGCTACGACAGCCCGTGTGGCCCCTGAAGCTGGACCCCGGGCCGGGTGACACTCCTCCACCTCCACAGGGGAATATGATGCAGCTCCCAACCACGTCCCTGTCTACGTCCCTATTCCAACAGGTTCCACACACCGTGGCATCAGTCACTTCCCAGTGCCACGTGGATCCCCCCGCATTGCTGCCCTACAGCCTCCACGGCGCCCCCTGTCGGAAACAGTGCTTCTCCGGCCTTTCTCACACCACCCAGGCACTTTTGACACAGCGGCAACCCAACTACGTATTACTTAGTTGGTGGTTTTTATTTCAAACTCGTTTTTACACTTAAATAAAACAGAAGCTTTTATATCACCACCCTAAGCAGAAAATCATTAATACTTGCCCATGCAGAGAAGGCATCCCTAGAAATAAACAGCCGGAAAAGCAAAGGGTAGCACTAATTTCTTAGGTAGGCACCCCACTGCTCAGGCCTCAAGTCTGCTCTTTGTCAGAAAGAGAAACTACAAAATAGCAAAGAAAAGCAGAAGCCGTCTTAGCACCCGTTATCTGAGACTCGACCAGGAACCGAAGCATAGCGGGGAGGGAGTCTGTTTCTCAACGGGCAGTTCCATTGCATGCAATGCCAAGTCCATTTTCTCCCTAACAGCAGTTCATGCCACACTCACCATGAGCATCCCTGCTTCCTCCACGTACTGAATATGCAAAAGTGAAATCATTTGTTTTTAACGATCCAGCAGAGGGAAAGATCTTAGAGCTGAGAAACCTTGAATTAAGCAAAACTGGCCTCAATGACGACACCTGCTTCGAACCCCCTGGAATGGCCCAAAACAAGTGTCGAAGGGTACAGGGGAAAGACCCATTGGGCGAGAAAGGGGCACAGCTCAAATTCTCACAGGAGAGAAAACCCAAAATTTAGTCTCAGAAAATCTTCCAATACAGCCTACCAGGTTATCTAGTCCCTACGAGGAAAGTTTTTAACAGAAAGAGAATCCCCCTAAAATTTCTCTTCATTTCCCTAAAGGCTCCTCATCCACCAAATGCAGGTGCATTGGGACCTCAGGAATAAAGCGTCACTCGGTTTCATGTGTTGTGGTCATTTCCCTGAGGCCGAAGAACTACCCAACCCAGAAGCACATGCCCTACCCCACCCCAGGCCAGCAGCAGAACCCTCTGTGCGGATGAAGTCTGAAGTGGATCCCCAATACACAAACAGCAGGTCCTCAAATAACGTCTTTTCGTTCAACATCTTTCGTTATAACGTTGATGAGATGCCGTAGGAACTTAACTCCTGTTTATACCAATTAGCCTACAGTAAAACTGGTTCCGTTACACATCGTTTTGCTTAAAGTTGCAAAACTTACTGACAACATGAAGTGAGGACTTACTGAACAGGTAAACAGGTATGATCAGTTTAGAGGTACCTGAACGCTGCCTTGCCCAGCCACTCCCTCGTGCCCACTGACCCGCCCAGGGCACCCCCAAGGATCCCTAAGGATCCACGGTAGTTTGAAAACCACTGCCCTTAACCCTTCAAGTTCTCTCTAAGAAAACGGCTTCCCCTCTGCCCGGATGCGAGCACCATTCACCCACCAGGGGGCAACGTACCAGAGCCTTGGTTGGAGCCTAAGAGAATGGAGGAGGGCGTCTCCCTGGAGCCAGAAAGGTCGAGGGTCTAGAAATACAAAGAGAGAGAGATGGACTCAAGGCACTGGGGCCAATGTAGCCCCCAGGGAAGTCCAGGGATCCTTGGGGGTGCTCATTTCTGCCCCCAAGGCACCTTTGTGCCCTCTGCCTGGCATGTGCAGGCAGGGGAGGCCAGGTCAGCCGGGTGGCCCTCTACCTACGTGCCGTCTCCAGACTGCACAGGCTGGAGCGCAGCACAGGGGGCCCCTTACTCAACCCTGCAGCCTCAGCGCCCAGAACATTCGCCGTTTCCTCCACTTCCCCTCTGACCTGCCTGTCCTCCAGAGTTTGGCCATATCCAAAAAGGAAGTAAGTTACTCCAACATTACATGAGTTCCCTTTTATTTCACACTGACCTCTAGCGAGGCAACAGTATCGATAAAATCAAAGGGTTCTGACTGGTGGGATAATGACTTGTTTTTCTCCTAATACACACTGAAATAAACTCCTACTGACTAAAAATGTAAAAAATTATCCACGTGCCACCTAAAAGCATGTTGACAAGACAATCGTATGACGTACTCCACACGCTGGGAAAGGAAGAGATGCAGCCTCCCCGCCCAGTGCGCAGCCACGAGCCACACAACTGTGAATATGCCGTTACCTGGCCACGCCGGCCACAGCTCAAGGGCTCCAGCGGTCCTGCGTGGCTCGTGGCTACAGACTTGGCCGAGCAGACACAGAACACGCCCGTCATCACAGAAGGTTCTACTAGACAACACTGTTCTAAACCTCCAGTCGCCGGGGGGCAGCGGGGAAGACACACGGCCCCTGCCCCCGTGCCCGCCAGTGAAAAGGCCACCTGCTAAGACTCAGCCCCACCTCGAAGACAGACAAACCTGCAACGGGCGCCCTTCGGGGGTGACAGGCGTGGGGACAGGTCCTGAGACTGCCTGGCCCAGAGGACCGGTGTCACGGGCCAGTGGCGCAAATACTCACGGAGCTGCTGTCCTTGCTCTTCTCCCCGGACGGCTCCTTCTCTTTCGAGGCGCCAGCTGGCTCAGACGGGGCTGCCTGGGCGCTGGAGGACGCGCCCTGGGATGACTTGTTTAGTGTTTCTGTGTTCACCTCGGTGTCCGCTTCCTGCTGAGGGGCGGTGGCTGGGGGTGAAGGGAAAGAGGCCACGTGTGAGCCGCGGGCAGCGGCTTCCGGACCTGCAGGGGTCGTGGCCATCACGTGGCAGCACCACGGCTCAGCCAGCTCTGAGCCAACCACCCCAGGGGGCCAGACCCCACGTGAGAACAGGTTCCCTGTTATAGTAACTCATGGTTTACTGAATGATCCTGGAGACGAAGGCATGTCCGCAGAACAAATGAAGGCCAGAATCAGGAGCCACCGACTGCTCAGCTAGGAGGACAAATGTCCTAGCTTCTCGTCTTAGACCTACTTTAGCCCCGTGGAATGGCCTCCTGAGAAGGTGGGGGAACCACGTGGAAAGCAACATGATGCTCAGAGGCACGGAGCCTCAGGAATGGAAATGCTCGGACACCCGGAAAAGTAGGGCACTTGAGGAATTTTGGAAGGATGGACATTAGGACTCCACAAAGAAAGGAAAGTTGAAGGGCATTCTGGCCGTCTCGTAACAACGCAAAAGGGTCTTTGGACACATTCTAGTATTTAGGGGATTTAACTCCACCACAGGAAGAGATTCAAGTCGCAGTTAAGAAGCCATCTCCCTAAGGAAAGTTAACGAGCACAGCCATGTATGGTTTCAAGTTGCCTTTTTAAGCCCTAGTCAGTGTGGCTCAGTTGAGCATCATCCCGTGCACCAAAAGGTCACCGGTTCGATTCCCGGTCAGGGCACATGCCCAGCTGGTGGGCTCCATCCCCAGTAGGGGTCGTGCAGGAGGCAGCCGATAAATGTTTCTCTCTCCCTCTCCCTTCCTCTCCCTTCCCCTCTCTCTAAAAATCAATAAAAACATACTTTAAAAAATAACAAAATAAAGTTGTTTTTCAAAATAACAAAATTATTAAGAGTGCTTCTCAAACTTGGTCTTTTAGACATCACCTTCGAAAATTCTGCCAACCTACAGACATACTACCTTGTCATATTGTTACTTTTATTTAAATAAATTCTTTAAACTGGAGACTTTTAACTCGAAGCACATAAAGCTAATATTATTTGCCATAAGTAAAAGCTAGCTGTAAAAATTATTTTCAAAACATAACTCCTCAGTTCTAATGGGACAGTGTCTCCTGCTGGGGCCTCCCGGCCTGAGACCTGCTCACTCTGTGTCAGAGAGATTACAAGGCTGGATCAGGCCCATTCCAAGACCTCTCCCGTCACATCCGAACTGGGGGTGCTTATTTAAACGCCAAGTCCGGGATCCCCTCAAGAGCAGGTTTTCTCCACCCTGGACCCACTAACACACTGGGCCAGATCATTCTCTGCTGTGGGCAACCCGTGCTGGGCCAACCCCCTGGCCTCTACTTTCTGATGCCAGCAGCACCCCCTTGGCTATAACCGCCACATGTATCTGCAGCCACTGCCAGCCTTGGGGGATGGGACACAGAAAGTGCCCCCACGGAGAACCGCTGCAACTCACATGAACCTAAAACCATCTGGGCTGGCACCACAAACCCTACACCTGGGCAAACACCTGACATCGGGTCTGCGGTGTGCGGAGACAGCGCGTGAGTGTGCGCCGAGGGGCTAGGCCGGACACGCTGCGCGGCAGTACCTGACTGGGTGCAGGACTTCATGTGCTCGGGCCAGTGGGCCTGCTGGCAGGGGTAGTCGCAGTAGCTGGTGTTCCAGCAGCAGTAGAAGATGGCCTCTTTCTTGCAGTTGGCACACCACTGCTTCTTCTTGGTCTCGTCCACTGCCTGCTGCTTTTCCAGCTCCAGCTGCTTCTTCACCTCGGCGATGAGCCGGTCCCGCTCCTGCTCGAGGCTCTGCCGCATCTCCGCCATGGTCAGCTCTGGCGGGGGAGGGGAGAGGACACTGGCCTCATCACCCATCCCCGGGCCCGGGCGTGGCTTGTTCAGACCAGATCGGATGCGAACCCCGGCTCGGAGATGCCCCACCAAGCCCCAAAGTCTTCATCTGTGAAATGGGCAATCGTCACCCTGACAACAGAGCTGCCTCATCACTAGGAGGTGACCGGATACAGCTCGGTAATGACAGCCCCACCGAGGTCCTGTGGGAAGGCTTGAAACAAGCCCTCCAAACACCTCTCAACTGCCCCTGAACCCCGTCACTGGAACCAGCCTTCTTCTCTACCGAATACAGCACCTGCTCCAGGCGACTCTGCTGCGCGCTTCAGAGACGCTAACTCACTTCACCCCAACCCCGATCCAGTGCTAAGTACGGCTACGATACCTTTTTCACAGACAGGGAAACTGAGGCACACTACCTCTCAGTTCACCTGGGAGCAACCTGCACACTGAAATAAAGAGTTCCTCTGTCCGGCCGGTGTCACTCAGTGGTTGAGCACTGACCCATGCACCAAGAGGTCGCCAGTTCAATTCCCGGTCAGGGCACATGCCCAGGTTGTGGGCCAGATCCCCGGTGGGGGGCATGCAGGAGGCGGCCAATCGATGTTCTCTCTCATCGATGTTTCTCTCTCCCTTCCCTTCTCCCTAAAAATCAATAAAATTAAAAAAAAAAAAAACACCCGATAATGGTCGAGGGGCAAAGTCTGGACCTGAATGATAACTTTCTACACATTCCTTAACATGTCTGTGCCTCAGTTTCCTTAACATGTCTGTGCCTGAAAACTGGGACCAGAGAGCCCGTTATCATAAGGGTTTCTGCAAGAATCCAACTGGGTAATGCATGAAGAAGCACTTCCAACGGCTCCTGGCAATTAGGAGGGGACGAAGTAGGAGCCGCGGGTGCTGCGGCAGCCACTGCGCTGCTGCTGGGGCTGGCGTTTTGCAGAGAGGACAGGAGGTGCTCTTACACCTGGTTTCTCCAGGCTGGCCTCTCGGGAGCGGCACCACCCCCAGCCCACAGGGGACTCGGCTCACACCCGGGCTGACTGCAGGGGCGCGGAGGCTCCCCCCGGCCGTGCTCCGGGCGGGCCCCGCACGAGCCTCACCCAGGTTGTGTTTCATCTCCGACAGCTCCTGCTGGTGCAGCCACTGCAGCTTCTCTATCTCGATCCTCAGCCTGCGGATCTGCAAGGAGAGAGAGTCCACCGCGGGGCTGGGTGCGGTTCACCAGGAGCCCAGGAGCTGGAGCCCTCGCCGCCAGGGTCAGCGCCCCGCGGTGGGGGGAGCAGGCGGCCGGGCCGGGCTGACCGTCACGCAGCTCCAGGCCAGAGACAGGCTGGCGCGTTAACCCCAATTCACAAGAAACTGTATGAGCAAACAAAGACGGGGTCCATCTTTCCCAAGAAATGGGGCACCAGGAGAAGCCACTTAAAATGAAAACAAGGACCAGATTTTCATAATGAATAATAAGGAAAACTAGGCTTTGGGTCTACAAAAATGAAACAAAATAAAGATAGCTTTATTTTATCTCTTACTTACGCTCACCAGAAACTCCAAAGCCTAATATCTCAAAACCAAGGGGAGTTGCGGGGGAGAGGGATTAGTTTGGGGCCAAAATTACTGAAAGGAGGGAAAAATAGAAACTCAATCTGAAGTGATAATGAGCTGTTGTTTGTACAGTGTCTTAATAATCACAATGTTCTCAATCAGGAAGACTTTGCTCCCCTAACCCCATGCTGCAATGCTTGGAGACATTTTCGGTTGTCAGGACTCTGTGTGTGTGTGTGTGGGGGGGGTGTTCTGGCATCTAGTGAGAACCACACACAACCTCTCTCAAAATCTGACAATTCTGGGACACATCTCACAAGACCCAAGATTTCCAGGGAAACTTTATGGGCCCACACTTTCAACTACAGGCCTGTTTTCTAAATGAACAAACAAGAGGCTGCAGGTCAAGACAGCAGCGTGAGTATATGTGCAATCACATCTTCCCACAACTACATAAAAATCACAACGGAAGCCCTGGCCGGTTTGGCTCAGCGGTTGGAGCGTCAGCCTGCGGTCCAGAGAGACCCGGGTTCGGTTCCCGCTAAGGGCACGTACCTCGGTTGCAGTTTGTCCCCGGCCCTGGTTGGTCGTGTGGGTGGCAGCCACTCGATGTGTCCCTTCACATCGATGTTTCTCTCTCTCTCTCTTCCTCTCTCTCCCTCCCGCTCTACCTGAACAAAAAATGGAAAAATGTCCTCGGGTGAGGATAAAAAAAAAAAAAAAAAATCACAACTGAAGCACAGAACCACCACTGTTCAGAACCACCTGGCTGAATGGAAGTTCTACAACAGGGGTTAAACCAGAAGCCACGGCAATGGCCTGGCTGGTGCGTCTCATCGGCAGGCGCACCCCGTGCACCGCAGTCCGCCGGGCGGGGCGCAGGCCCAGGCTGCAGGCTGCAGGCTTGCTCCCCGGGGGGGGGGGGGGGGGGGGGCGCAGGCCCAGGCTGCAGGCTTGCTCCCAGGGGGGGGGGGGGGACGCAGGCCCAGGCTGCAGGCTTGCTCCCCGGGCGGGCACGCAGGAGGCAGCCCATCGCTGTTCCGCTCTCACATCTATGTTTCTCTCTCTCCTTTGCCCTTCCTCTCACTAAACATCAATGAACTATTAAAAAATTAAGTAAATAAAAGAAAGCAACATCTTCCCGCCTTGCTGGATGCCCTCAGCATAATCAGAAGCAAGAGGGTCATAATCGCAAAAATATCAAGGGGATTCCCTGGCTTCTCGTGGGGCCTCTCGGAAGCCCTTATAGTCACAGCGCTCTCTGTTGAAGGCCTCTCAGGACCCCTTCTCGAAGATTCTCTCTTCCCCCAAGTGCCAGCCTAACCCTGCCGGGCCCTCACAGTCCGCGGCTGCGCACAGGATTCCCGCACGTCTCCAACGCCGCTTTCAGTGCCCTCAGGAAATCCTGCCACCTGTCATGCCACCTGCTGTCCTTTCGGCCTCTGGCTCGCAGTGAACTAGCCCGAGAGAGAGGTCCAGGGAGGCCTCGCTCTGCAAGTGGCTATGTGTCTGTGGACATGGCAGCATTTCACCACTCGACGCCCCGGGCCGTCACGTGAATTGCAGAGGCTCGGGACACAAATTCTTAGACAACAAGGATCTCTTGCATAAACAAGTCCCATCTTACAAACCCCATGGAGCCAATATTACATGAAGCTAAAAGATCTGGTTTCTAGTTTCACCAGTGGAATAAGTCAGGCTCTGGTCTGGGCTGTTTTATGAAAAACAAACTGAGAGCCCGGCCGGTGTGGCTCAGTGGTTGAGCGTCACCCCAGGCACCAAGAGGTCACTGGTTCGATTCCCGGTCAGGGCACATGCCCAGGTTGTGAGCCCGATCTCCAGTGAGGGGCATGCAGGAGGCGGCCACTCGATGTTCTCTCTCACTGATGTTTCTAGCTCTCTCTCTCTTTTCCTCTCTCTAAAATCAATAAAGAAAAAATATTTTTAAAGGAAAAGCAAACTGATCACACACAGTAAGGTGTGTCCCACAGCATCAGTCTTCTGGCCCGTGGAAGAAATCTGCGCCCCAACAACCCCAATCAGCTGAGCAAGCCTGGCCCCAGAAGCCAGGACCCTGGAGGGATTTCCAAAGACGCCTCCCCACGGCGCCCCCCTACACAGCAAACAGCGAGTTAACCCCGGCTCTGACCTCCGCTATTGTGCTTCCGGTAGTGTTTTTAGAAAGGTCGTTATATATTTCTGTCATCGTTCCTTTTATTGCATCCATCATCTGAAAGATAAAAAGAGAAACAATTCAGACGATCACTTCCCTGAGGCTTCTGTGGATGACACACCTCTAGACTCTACCTGTGGGAAGCAGCGGGTCTCACCTGGGGACTCGTGACTGGGGGGGGGGGGGGGGGGGGGCGTGCCACTGGCATCTAGTGGGTAGAATCCAGAGATGCCCTACACATCCACACAGAACAGCCCCCATGACAGAATGACCCAGTCCAAAATGCCACTATTGCCTCAGTGAGAAACCCTAAGATAAACCAGGGCCGGGAACACCCACAAGTTCCGTCTCATATCCTGGACAAGTTCAGAACCATAAAGCCAGTTTCTGCGGCCACAGGCTGAGCGGGAGAGGCCGAACTTGGACCCCTGTTGCGTTTGGAGTGGCCAGCACAGTGGATTCAAGGGGGGGATTGTTTTGTTTTATTGCTGTTGTTTTTCAATTCTTTCCCCTTCAAAAAAAAAGTTTTATTGCTACCCCTACAATTCACCCATTTACAGTGTACAATTCAATGGATCAGCATATTCACCACAATCAACTTCAGCACCCTTTCATGATCCCAAAAAGAAACTGCACTCCCCCTTAGCCTTCACACCACCCCCCAAGATCCCCATCACCCCCTAGCTCCCAACAACCATTAATCTGCCTTCTATCTGTGCAGATTAGCTTCATCCAGAGGGTTCGTGTACATGGAATCATTCACTGTACGGTCCTCAGGGTCTGGCTTCTTGGACTCAGCACAGTCTCAAGGGTGCATCAGTACTGCATCCCTTTGTATAAACCAATGATACAGTCCACTGTGTGGATGTAGCTGGTTGTTACTTCAGTGACTTTGATTAGGGGGGTGCCTCTCCAGTCTGTTTATCCATGATCCGTGGAGGCATCCGCTCGGGCCCACACGGCAGGTGCTCAGAGAGCTGAGGACCAAGTGTGTTTACAAGATGAATTGCTCTCCTACTCCCCCTTGCCGGCTGAGCCCTCCCGCACCCCAGGACAAAGAGGAGAAGGCAGGAGAACAAACTAGGTCTCAGGCCGGGCCTGGCCGCTGCCCAGACTTCCCTATTTACAGCTGGAGGCAAGACAAACAGCACCCTTACGTCTGATACCCGAGATCTGTCCCCACCACCACCTCTGGCCACCCACGCTCTCTCGAAGCCTCGGTTCCCCTCGTAGAAAACAAGGACAACAACAGCGCCCCCTTGCAGGGTGTGCACGAGGATTAACCGAGAAAACCAGGTGCAGACTGTGGTCCGGTACCTGCCCCAGAGGAGGTGTTGATAAAGAAGTACCTGCTCATCAGATTTTTACAGAAAAATCAAGTCACATGAGCATGTTACTGGGGAAATGCTGCCAACCCCCAAAACAGTAACCCCAACTTCGTCCCAAAGTGGGGTGGTGTAAATACAATCTCTGTTGCGATATCCGCTCCCCACGTGCTGCAGGACACACAGGGACCTGCAGCAAACACACCGCTACACACAGCCTGCGGCCCATCCCTCCTCACGAGCCCTCACCCCAGGCACCCCCGGCACCCCCCGCGCCGATTTCAAGGATGAAAACGAAACTGCTTTACGTGAAAACTTCAGAAAATGGATGAAATTCGATCCGTTCCTAACACCATGGTTGCATTCCATTCTACAGAAATCATGAATCTCTGGAATGACTCTCACTTTTCCCTCCAAATACAGCCAAGAGCTCCACGTTCGTCAAGGGTTCCTTCTGCCAAAACACGCAACCTGGGTCTTCGGTTCGGGGTCACGCCGGAGACAGGAAAGTTCACTGGCTCCAAAAATGTGTCACCGTGTTCATTTTCTCACCGGCAAAGAAAATGGCTGGCAACAAGTTCATTCCCTGCCCTGGCCACGTGGTTCGATGGTTAGAGCGCAGACCCAAGCACTGAAGGGTCTCGGGTTCAATTCCTGGTCAAGATCATGAAGCTGGATTGCAGGTTCGATCCCCGGCCCCCGTCAGGGGGTGTGCAGGAGGCAACGGATCTATGTGTGTGTGTCTCTCTCTCACATCATTTCTCTCCCCTCCCGCCCTTCCACTCGCTCTTTTAAAATTAAAAGGGAAAAATATCCTTGGGTAAGGATTAACAAAAAAGTTCATTTCTTAATTTTGCTGTAAGAGTAAAGGGAGAAGCAGAAGATAGTAATAATAACAGCTGTCCTGCCCTGGCCAGTTTGGCTCAGCGGTAGAGTGTTGGCCCACGGTCCAGAGAGTCCTGGGTTCGGTTCCCGCTAAGGGCACGTACCTCGGTTGCAGTTTGTCCTCAGCCCTGGTTGGGGTTGTGTGGGTGGCAGCCACTCGATGTGTCTCTCTCACATCGATGTTTCTCTCTCTCCCCACCCCCCACCCCCCCCCGCTCTATCTGAAGATAAATGCAAAAATGTCCTCAGGAGAGGATTAAAAAAAAAAAAAAGAAACACAGCTGTCCTGCCCTGGACGTTTTGGCTCAGTGGTTAGAGTGTCGGCCTGCGGTCCAGAGAGACCCGGGTTCGGTTCCCACTAGGGGCACGTGCCGCAGTTTGTCCCCGGCCCTGGTTGGTTGTGAGGGTGGCAGCCACTCGATCTGTCCCTTTCACGTTGATGTTTCTCTCTCTCTCTCTCTCTCTCTCTCCCTCCCGTTCTGTCTGAATAAAAAAAAAAAAACGCAAAAATGTCCTCGGGTGAGGATTAAAAAAACAAAACAAAAAAACACAGCTGCCCTGGCTGGTTTCCTCAGTGGTTAGAGTGTCGGCCCAGGGACCAAAGAGTCTCAGGTTCGATTCTGCCCAAGGGCGCATACCTTAGTTGCGGTTTGGTCCCTGGCCCTGGTCGGGGTCGTGTGGGAGGCGAGCAATTGATGTGTCTCTCTCGCATCAATGTTTCTCTCTCTCTCTCTCTCCACCCCTTCCCCTCACACTCTATCTGAATACAAATGGAAAAACATCCTCAGGTGAGGACTCCAAAAATAACAGTAATAAAGATCAAAGCAGCTGTGGGTGGCGTGAAGCATGGAAACTGGCTGGGTGAGAACCACCTGCCAGATCCCGGCCCGGTTTTCCCGTCTGTAAACGGACAGCTTGGACCAGATGGAAGGCGATACAGGGCCCACTGCAAGCAGAACAGAGACCACTGAGGCAAGTCCAGACAGTGTCTTAACTCGGTCCCGAAACAGCGACTCCCCTTTCAAGTCTCTGCAAATCCTACAGATGGGGTCAGGGAGAAAGTCCCAGTGTGGTGCGTGATGTGTCTAACAATCTGATGACAGTCTCTCCTTTAAACAAAGGGCATGGACAAGGAACAGTATCTGGTGAGGTTAAACTCAACTTTTAAGTTAACTTAAATAAAATTTAAGCAAAAATATTAAGTCAAATACTAGTTCAGGGGGTGAGTGGGTTAAGACAAAACCCTTGAAAATGGCCAAAAATAAATGACATTTGAATCTTCCTATACTGAAACTGGGAGACTCTATAATGATTCATGCATGTTATTCAAAGGAGGGCAGACATACTAAAGAAGAGACAAACTCATCCCCAAGACTAGGTTCCAATTTAGCCACACTGCCCCTTAAGCAGATTGCTTACAAAAGTCATATGCACGCCCTGGCCGGTTTTCTCAGTGGTTAGAGCATTAGCCCACAGACCAATAAGTCACAGGTTCAATTATGGCCAAGGGCACATACTTCAGTTGCAGTTCGTCCCTGGCCCTGGCTGGGGTCATGCCAGATGGGCCAGAGGCAACCAGTCGGTGTGTCCCTCTCACATCGATGTTTCTCTCTCCCTCCCACTCTCTCTGAAGATAAATAAAAAAATATCCTTGGTGAGGATTAAAAAAAAAACACAGCCCTGGCCAGTTTGGCTCAGCGGTTGGAGCATTGGCCTGCAGACCAGAGAGTCCCGGGTTCGATTCCTGCTAGGGGCACGTACCAAAAAACAAAAACAAAAGCATATGTAAGAATAGTCCGTGTGTGGACACTGGACATCTGTGGTCAGCAGGCTGCATGGGGATTCATTCACACACCACTTCAAAGCCGCGGTCTAGATCTGGCTGCTACCATTCAAATCCCAGCCCCACCAGTCACTAACTGTATGACCCTAGGCCAGTTGCATAACCTTGCTGGGCCTCAGTTTACGCATCTATAAAATGGGGGGTGATAACATCAATGTATCATTAAGACTGAGTAAGCAACATACAAAAAGCACTCAGCACTGCGTGTAGCCCAGAGTGAGGGCCATGCAAACATAAGCTATTGCTGGTATTAGCTCGCGTGACGGGTCTGGTGACCTGCTTCTAACCAACGGAATATGGCAGAGGCCATGGGCATCACATATGTGACTGTGCTACATAAGATGGTAACGTCCATCAGTGGCTTTGATGAAGCAAACTGCCGGGCTGGGAGGGCTGACACAGCAAGGAATGAGGATGGCCCTCCAGGCAACAGACAGCTGGGACCAGGGGAGAAAGTGGATCCCCTCCCTGTCAAATCCGCAGGCAAAACCAGACCCTAGGAGACACCAGGACCGCACTCAGCCGGAGGTCCTGAAGCAGGGGGCCCGGCTGAGCCTGACCCACAGAAACTGTCAAGTAAGAAGCCTGGGTTAAGTTGCCACAATTTGTAGTCATTTTTTTAAATGACAAAAAACTCACTAGTAAAAAAAATGGCTGTCTCCCACCATCAGAACTAAAAATGATTCTACCTTCATACAATGGAATAGCAACTCTTTATCATAAAGACTTCAAGAACTCAAGAAACAACGATTTTCACCCATTCTCTCTACAAATTTAATGGTTTACTTATTAACTTACTCTGAAGGGGTAAATTATTACTACCTGCTTAGTAATTTACTAGACACTTAGATTAATACAAAGTAGCCACTATTAATAGTTACTGACAGTAACATGCCCACGAAGAGAAGTTAGGAGCAGGCTTTCATTCAACAGCGCTGCGGCTGTGGCAGAGACAACCTGTCCTTGGGGGGCTGACACTCTGATGGTTACTCTCACTGCAGGGTGGTCGGCTGACACATACCCGTGCACTGCGCCAGAGCACACTCACACGTCACTGAGACCTGCAAGTTTTATTTGCCCGCATTTGGCAACAATCAAGAGACAGAGAGAAAGAACTGGGCTTTGAATACCCGCAGGTGAACACACGGTGGGAATCCTACCTACCACACCCCTCAACACGGACTGTGCCCCCGATGGACCGGTGGGGGCAGGGAGCCCATTCCTCCCCCGTCCATCCGGGTTCCTGGAAAAATCTAGGTGCAGGCATCATACTATCGAGCCTCTGTCACTCTGGCTACATGTGGCCTGTAAATGCAAAGCCAACCAACGCCTAGGTCTGTTGTTAACCGAAGGAGCAGACACGCGTCGCAGCTCTGCGAGGAAACCGGGCCTTACGGGTGACTCAGTTCTGAAGGGTAATTGCGACTCTGCGCCATGCATCTCCCGTCAGGTACCGACTTCAGAATCTGAGCCCTCCCGGAACGGGACTCAGTCTACACCTCTGCTTAGATCCAACTTCAGACCCAAGCGGAAGGGTTCAGTGTTGGAGCGCCTCCGTAACAGGGTCTTCCTTCCTAAACAAGCTCCGGAACCTGTGAGGTCATGACCCGAGCATGACCCGGGCAGTTCCCGGCAGAGAGCTGATGCCCTGGCCCCGCCAGGCGCTGCCGGCACTCACTTTGCTAGTGTACTTGGCGATGTCCGCGGCGACATCGGCGGAGGCGGTGGCGATCGGAAGGTCTGCGTTGACTGAAGACGCAAGAGTGCTGGTGGCCCCCGAGCTGGTGACCAGGGGCGACGACTGAGTGCTGGTCACCAGGGTGATGGTGGAGGTGGACGGGCTCTGCGTGATCTCCTTCTGCTGGACAGCTAGGGAAACAAAGGGTCCGGGTCACCCCACTGCTGCGGGAAGCACCCGTCCCGACACGCAGCTGTGGAGAGGGTGACACCCAATAAACACTGCTTTCCCGGGCCTGAGACCCTCTCCTTACCCCAACTCCAGCCTGGCTCCTCTGGGCCCTTGACTAATCCTCTACCTTGGCCTGTAACAACCTGAACGAACACCAACCTGGCTTCCAACGGCTCAAGGCCACATCCCTAGCATGACCCCAGCCCCCCTAAAGTACCTGCCTGAGAAGACTCAAGGCCACCCAAATAACTGCCTGTGCCAGCCACTACCTAAAGATAAGGCCCCCGTCTCCCCACCTCCGTGGGAAGGTAGGGGCCCAACGTCCATAGGTGTCAGGTAGCAAACCCAGGTGGCTGTCACATGGGCCGACGCCCACCTCCCACTTTTTGTAAGAGTTCACTCCCTCACTCTGTTGCCTCCCCCCCCGCCACCCCCCCATCCCCGTGCCATTCCCTCATCCTGCCTTTAAAAGGCCCAGTCACTTCTGTACCCAAGTGACTTCCGTTCACAAGGGACTTCTTTCCCTATTGCAACAGTGTGACACCGGTCACTTTAACTCAGGTCCAGCTTAGCTGATCCTGGACAGTGTGGGAACTGAGAACCAGCCCATCCACGAACCTCTTGCCTAAATTCCCCTGGGGACACTCAGGACGCTTACATGGCATGAAAACAAGCCCGGGCCCGGTCACCCCCATCTCAGATCCCTAGGTTCACTCCTGCTCCGCCAACTCTTTAAACAGTGCGATCAACCCAGCTGTACCCCAACTGTGCCTGTCCAATCTTCCAGCTCCCCAACCTTTGAAGGGTTTCACTGCAAGGCCCATTGCGAGATCTGGCTGCCTTTCGACCTCCTGTCCTGATGCTACTCTTAAGAGTCCTACTAGCCCTGGCCGGGGAGGCTCAGTTGGTTGGAGCGTTAACCTACACACCAAAAGGTGGTGGCTTCGACTCCCAGTCAGGGCACATACCCACCCAGGTTGCGGGTTCGATCCCCACACGGGGCACATGCAGGAGGCAACTGATCGATGTTTCTCTAACATCTATGTCTCTATGTCTCTCGCTCCAAGATCAATTTTTTTAAAAGAGAGAGAGAAGCTTTTTTTTTACAAAAGGAGTCCCACTCACTAGGGTGCACTCACTACCCGAGAGTTTCAGTCAAGGAGCCCAACCTTCAAGGCTCTGGACGCAGGCCCCCGTGGAATGAGAGCTACGCCAAAGCTCACAGAAGCTGGGCAAACCGGGACCCATCCAGTGAGCGCTTTGTTCGCCCCTCGGCTCCAGGTGGAGCCCCCTGCACGGCTGGAGATTTTGGTTCTGCAACTTCGGCAGCTAGCTCCAAGGCTGGCTCTTCTGGTACATGGAGCCAATTCCCCGCCATTAAGGCAGGTTTGTTGCCAATGTCTCCCTGTCCCCTTTTCCAAAAGAATGCCAAGAGGGTCTTGGGGCGCACAGGAAACTCACACAAAGGTATGCGTCGCAGCACGAGTTACAACAGTAACGACCCTAAACGCCCATCGGGTGTGCTTTTAATGCACTACGAAACGCCACGCAGCAGTCTAAGGGATTAAGGTAGAGCCATGTCCTGACATGGACGGACCTCCAAAACATGCTGATGGGTGGGGGGGAATGGTACCATTTTTATGTTGTAAAAAAGAAAAAAGGGGGAAAAAAAAGTAGTATTTTTATGGAGTCATATATATATATAGATATATATGCATACATGCATAAAAAAGGTTCGAGGGGTCACCGTGGCCGCTGAGAAAGGGAGAAGCATAAAACGAAAGGTCAGTCGATCGGGACAACAGACACTGGTGTAAATATCTCGCCCCCCTTTCTAAGGAGCATATACACATGTATCGTTTGCAAAATGAAAAAAAAAAAAAAAAGGAAACAAAAATAAAAATTCGAGTTTCGCAACAACTTTTGAAAACAATGCCACGTGGAATGCGCATGGCCTTTCGGGCCTCAGCGGCCAGGAAACACACGGAACTGAGAAAAATAAAAGTGGTGGTTTTGCCTCCTGCCGCTGGGGCACGGAGGGACCGGCGCCACGGAGGGCAGGGGGGGCTCGGTACCTTTCACGGCCTGTCTGGTCTGATAGCGCGTCCCCTGGGAAGACTGAGGCTGCGGCTGGCTCGGCGGCGGCGGCTGGCGCTGCATCCTCTGCATGTGCCACTTTTGGGAGGACGTTTGAAACTTACTTGGTGAGCTCCACACGGCCCGCTGCACGGCCGGCGCAGTCTCCTTCGGTAAGAGCGGCCTCTGCTTTTTCACCGGGCTTCCCGTGGCGGCGGTGGCCGGGGCCGTGACCGTGGACGTGGTGCTGGTGGTGGCCGTGACGCCGGCCGTGGGAGTTTGGGAGGACGAGCGGGTGAGGACCGGCGTTTCGGGGGGAGCCTGGCTGCCTGCCGTCGAGGACAGTGGTGGAGCTTTAGCAGCAACTAGAGCCAAGGCGTGGAGAAAACGGGCACGGAGCGGATTTGAGCTGGGTTTGCCTGCGGGGTCCCCATGCCAGCAGTTCTAGGGGCAAGGACCTAAGGCCGGGAAGGCCCAGCACAGTCAGCTCCCCAAGGCTGCCCAAAGAGCACATTCTCACCTTACTCCGCACCTCACACCTGAGATGCCCGGGAAGGCCCTGGGGGAAACAGGGCAAACGAGACCCGGCCCCTCGAGCTGCTCATCAATTCACGGAGAGACAGTGGATAAACAGAATCACCCTGCAAGTGTCTTATTTTCCCAAATTAAATCCAGGGAGGCAGTTTGACAAAGACCCAGCCAACATTAACCCAGAGATTAAGAGAAACCCCTTGGCTAGAAACAGCAGGTGCCAGGAAGACCCTAGGGTCAAGGAGGCACCTGGTAACATCAAATCCTTCAGAAACAAAAGAATCCTCTCCACCTCTTCCTCTTCCGAGTCCCTCCAGGACAAAGTCAGAGCCTGGGGGAACCGCAACACCTAACAGCAGAGGGAAGTCCGCCCCCAGGGCAGAACCTTCCCAGCACAATGGGATGGATCTAGAATGTGGGAGCCTGCCTTTGTTTTGCCTGTATTCATTCCTGCTGGTTCACCCAGTGTGTGTGGTCAAGCTTAAGTCTAAAATGGCTTTAATTTGTTTTAAAAGAGTAGGATGCTTCCAATGAAATAGTAAGTCAGTAATGATACAAGCAGGACTTGGGAATGACGGCAACAACAAACCTGAACACCGCCCACTTGGAAAAGACTGATTACGGAGAATGTCTGCTGGGAGGAGCTGGGCTGTGGGTAAGGGTAGGATTTCAACAGGCAGAGGTGAGTCTAGAGGGGAACCGCATTGGCCAAGATGTATTTAGGAACAGGGAGCAGTGCATTTCGGGAAGTGGGGGTAGGCAGTGAGAAGTGGCCACGAGGCGGGTTAGAGCCAGAAGCACTGAGCACTGTGGGAGGAAATGGCCACGTGAGGGGACATGTGTAAAAGGGAACATGTGTTGGTTGTCACTGCAGAGGTCCCAGCCACCGGTGAGGGAGCCGCCACCAGAGAGGAGGCCCCGAGGATCACACACAAAACACGGGTGCAAGTCAGCACCCCGATCTTAGACAGTGTGCCTGAACATCTCATTCCTTTTCATGAGGACTCTGCCTGTCGTTTTAGATTGGTATCACCTGGAAAAGACAGGCGCTTGATTCCTCTGGGGAAGATGTTCAGGGAGCTGAGGGTTTAGGATCGTCAAGGAAAGTGAGAAGGAAAGACAAGCTGACTCTTCTGACTAGGGGGCTTTCCTGGTGGTAATCACATCCAGCTGGCCCCCTGATCCTCTGGAGAGGGCAGCCAAGTTCAAGGACAGGAGCTCGGGGTAGGGCTGGAAGGCCAGCTCTTCTTGCAGGGAGGGGCCCAGTCCTTTCCCGGGACGACCTCGCAGACAGTGGACAGCCACAGGTGGCTTTGAACCTGGCCCTTCTACGCCCACGCAGGGCAGTCGACCAGCAGGACTTCTAACCTGCTAGGAGTACCTGGGTGCCTCCCCCTTTTCTGCCACGTGACCAAAAAAGACATTGTTATTGTTGATTAGCCAGCCTGATCCCCACTGGCACAAAGGGCAACGGCAGAAAGGTCCTTCTCTCTCCTGATTGACAAAAGCAAACACGGCTTTGCAGATGGTTGCAGCTCTGCAAGGGTCAGGTCTGGCCCACTTCCCAAACAAGAAAACGGGGTGAGTAATCCGAAAAGATTTCAGGCTCCAAGTGCTCTTTGGGGTTATCACTCAGACAATATTTTAATTTCTAGGGGGATTCTGATGGTTTATGGAGAAGAAAATAAAAACCTATAAAAAAGTCCGTTTGTCCTACAAATTCAGTGTCTGATTAATCAGATAGCCCAACGAAGAGTGAACCTCTTAAAGGCCAGCACACCAGAAACTGCGCCATCTAATTAATCTACTTATTCCAAAGTCCGGTCACTGTCTTGTCCATAAGGAGAACCTTTTGGAAATTACTGCTGTTCCAGGCAGCAAAGGTCTCTGAGCAAGCTCCCTTTGCAATCGCTGGCTATAAAAGTGTTTTACTATCTGAGGATTCACATTCTATACGTAAGCTGCATCCCTAGCTGAAGGTAGGGTGGAGGTCACCACACCACGCTCCAAAATGCCCTTCATTTGAATAAACTTGGAGTAAAAGCACATCGTTGAAAAAACACTGTCTACTGCAGAGCTAAGACCTGAAACCAACTCTTCACGACCCAAACCACCAGCAGAGGGCTCTGCATTTAAGACTGGTCCATTTTTGCCCTGGCCGGTTTGGCTCAGCGGTTAGAGCGTCGACCTGCGGTCCTGAGAGACCCAGGTTCGGTTCCTGCTAAGGGCGCGTACCTCGGTTGCAATTTGTCCCTGGCCCTGGTCGGTCGTGCGGGTGGCAGCCACTCGATGTGTTCCTTTCACATCGATGTTTCTCTCTCTCTCTCTCCCTCCCACTCTACCTGAACAAAAAAAAAAAAAGACTGGTCCATTTTGCCCCAAGCCCTAGCCACCTGTTCTAACTGAATTATGTTTTAGAATCATCTTTAGCTTAATCCACCACACCCTTGGGGTCTCCTGGAGAAATTTCCCCCAGATATCAGTGCAAGGAAGAGCTCTGTACTTAACTTAATCAACTGAATGTTTTTTATTTTGGGGGGAAATATGACATCTTCGAAGGGGCTGTGTTTCCCCCCTTCTTGCTTTGACTGATGGAGAGCCCGCAGCCAAAAGTGGAAGCCCAACTTTGCTAATTCTGGAGGCTGAAACAGTATGTATTTCTGTGTATAAATGTCCCCCAAACCTCTCACTATCCTACCACCATCTTTTACACCGATTTCACTTGCATTTTGTCCCAGGATTATGTATTCTTGTCAATCTGTCACAAATCCTTTCTGGAAGAAGGAGGGGCATAAAACCAATCAACTGAGAGAGTTGTTCCAGAAAGAAAAGAACGGTATAAATATATCATTCACAGGGGCACTGCCATCTGTCCCTAAATAGTCCCACAAATGGAACAAATGCTCAGTGCTACCCCTACCGTTCCCTGAAACAGAGGAGACCCTCAAACCCCGTTCCATGATGGAAATTTTCGGAGACCACCCATAAATCTAAGAGAAGACTCTGGGATGGAATGGTGGTCTGTCCTTCCTGGCCCCCTCAATCGCTCTCTCTCCCTCCATCGCACCACCCACAGACGTTTGGACCTCTTCTGATGACCTGCAGCTCGGAGGACCCAGAGCAGCGCAGGCTGACCTCAGGGGAAATTCTCCAGGCCCAGCCCTGACTTGCCTTTCACACAGTCAGACTAAGAAATGCCCAGGGGCGTAGAACCACACCTTACTCCAGGGTTTGGGTCAGAAGGTAGGTCCTATCAGAAATCAGGCAGTCAGAGCTTCAACCTGGTGATCCCTCCAGCTACTCACAAAGTCCGTAAGGTCTTCCGGCTACGACCTCTAATTCCCTCCTTAGGCAATGTTTCTCCTGGGCCCTCGATGAATTCTTCATGACCTTTCTGGGGCGTGTTGGAATCCCCTCACTACCCAGGTGCCAAACCAACTGGAAAATGTGCTGCCTGCTCTGTCCGGGAGAAGGATACCCTTCATGTTCACTCGTTCCTTCCAGGGTTTTGCCAGCACGCCTGGGCTACGGCGGGCCTGAGGGGGCCTCGCTGGCCCAACCTGTCTGAGCAGCAACGCGAGCTCTGAGACTCATACAACGTTCTCAACTGGGGCCGACTGTGCCTCCCAGGGAGCCCTGCCAATGTCAAGACCCTTTTCATGGCCACAACGGGGCACTGCCACTGGCATCCAGTGGGGAGAGGCCAGGGATGCTGCTAAACACCCTCCAATGCACAAGACAAAGAATTACCCGGCACAAAATGTCAGGAGTGCCCGTGCTGCAGACCCCTGGAATCAGGTGCACTACATGCAAATACAGTGGGATACCAACTCAGGTGCGCAGCCAGCAATGCCCCGTGGGTTCCTAGTGCCTCAAGAAACGCTCACCATTCTGGTACCACCTCCCAAACGCTCTCAGATTCTGGTGAGAAAATGCACTTTGGGATGCCTGGGCAGCATGAGGGGAAGAAAGGGAAGCTAAACTCATCATCTTCAAATTAAAAACGTCTAACAATTTCAGCCTTGTCAAATGTCTAAATGTTGACAAACATTTCAGGAAAATAAAAGAACATATCAGTAAAGAAGTTGCTCAGGCTAAAAATGACGTGACCTCTTTGAGCAACTACTACTTTCTAAGACTTATTCTTCTACGCTCAACATCAGCCACGCTGAGTATTGAGCAGGAAAGAGGTGGGCGGGCTCAGTTTAAGTCTCGGTCCTATCAGATAACCAGCTGGGTGACCGTGAGCCAATCAAAGCTCTGCTATGCCTCCTCTGGAGATCCTAGAGGGTCACATGGCTTTTGATCATACAAATGAAAGGTGGAATTCAAAACCAAATCAAGACACTGAAAACGGTGCAGTCACTTACCATCCTGCTTGGGAGATGGTTCTTTGGATTCCTTCTTATTTTTCCGACCCTCCCGCCCAGAATGGTCTTCTCCTAAATCTATGACAAGTTCGCTCTCTGAATCGGAGTCCAGGCCCAAATGAACTGTTGGGGAATCCGTCTCATCTTTTCCCTTCAGTTTATCCTTTGTGGGATGAGGTGAGGGTTTGGCTTTCTCTGAAAAGTCCTTCTCGGGCTGGGGACTTGCCTTGTCCTTCACGGAGCCCGGGTCTGCCTTCTCGCTGGGTGGTGATGGGCTCTTCAGCTCCTCCTTGACCTCCACGGGGTTGGCCATCTTGGGCTTTTTTTTGACAGCAGAGAGCTCTTTGTCCATCCGACTGCCCTCCTTGTCTTCGGTGTCTTCTGGCTCATTCTTGGACTTCTGCTCATCATCACTGATGTACTCACTATCGCTACTATCTGACTTCTCAGAATCCTCCGAATCACTGTGCTCTACGGCCGTATAA
Organism: Molossus molossus; assembly: GCF_014108415.1. NCBI lineage: Eukaryota > Metazoa > Chordata > Mammalia > Chiroptera > Molossidae > Molossus > Molossus molossus. The sequence goes on along the minus strand of NW_023425399.1, from coordinate 10,687,939 downwards.
ACGTCTTCTGAGATTTCATTTATGCCTAAATTAAAAAAGAAAACCCAGCGTAGTTTTGTGGCGTAGTCACAAAATAAAGAGCAGGACCAAAACGCAAACATTTTTCCATGCCAAATGCTAGAAATGAAAACAAAAACAAAAAACATTTCAAATCGCATCCCGCGAGCCTGGTGGGGTCAGCAGTGAACTAGTTGCCCCTGAGGTCTGCTGACAAATAGAACTGGAGTTTGGAGAGGGTCCCAGAGACGATGAGGGACCAAACAACATACATTTTGAATTTATCTGGAGCTCAAGCTTTACAATATTGATAACTAATTGCAGTATAGAAAATAGGGGGGATAGAAGGGAACACCGAAGACAAACTGAAAGCTGCTCCAATTTACAGAGTAGACAATAGAGGCCCAGAGCAATCACTTGTCCTAGGACACAGAGAAGACCAAGACAGAGGCAAGGCTGAAACCCTGGGCTCCTGACCCCACCATGCTGTTCCCACATCTTCCCAAAGTATTAAAGCCCTTCACCCTTTGCGTTCAGGGTGCGAAACATAAGCCAGAGCCCACAGCCACATCTGACCAGCCGACACACTTCATTTGGGAAGCAATGGCTGGGCCCACAGAGGAGTTTGCTGTTTGCTCTCGTTTTTTCATTTGGAACTCGTCCAATTCACAAATCAGGAAATTTCACGTAGAAATCAAGATGGCAGGTTTCTGCAGAAAGAGCAGACCTGGCAACTCTGGTTAACAGGACAACCAGGGAACAGCGGGCTGGGCTGAGAAGCCACTGGCCCCTTTGGTGGGGGAGCACAGTCTCCAGGTGGCCCAGCTGGCCGCACCCCTCTCGCTGTCTGCACTGATGTCATGTGGATGGCCACTGTGTTGGCCATGTGTGTCCCCTATAATGGAGCCAACGGGAAAGACACACATGTCCATGACCCCAGCAAAAAGGAAGCAGACAAAATAATAGGTGTTTCTCACACATATAAATGATAATGGGCAAAAGCACATTTGTAACAGTAGTTCCATTTAATCCATTTGTCTCCTGCTCCCTGTAATGAGCGGCATCAGCAGTAGGTAATACTATATCCTCAAATTCTGAAACGAGGAAATGCCAGTCAACTCTTTGTATTGTCTTCGAGCTCGAGCCATGACACCAAGAGTGGGGTCACTGACCTGGCCCAGACAAACTCACAGAAGGACAGAGCCAGGAACAGCCCAGGGCACTGGACCACAGCAGAATCACTGGTGAATGACATCTGCCTCCACCAGGGCTCAGTCGAAGGCAGAAGTGAAAATACAAAAACCCAGACTGGTAGAATTTCTGGATCCTCGGGCGTAGGCTACTGTAGCGAGTGATCAGACGTGAGGAGGTGTGGCAAGCAGGACTGTATGACCGTATATGGGAGAAAAAGAAAAGCTTACAGGAGCCCGAAGGAAGGAACTCAGATCCTGCTCCACTGGTTGTATTAGCTGTGTAACCCTGAACAAGTGGCCTGCCTCTCTGAGCCTCAGTTTCTTCATCTGCAAAATGGGACTGACAATAGTACCCATCTGCCCGGGCAACCTGTGTGCAGCTTACTCAGCACAGTGCGGGGCACACGGGAAGCACTCAGGAAATGGAAATACTACGATTTTTGTTAACAATAGTAATAAATCAAGGACTTAGACCAATTGTGTGGAAGCACCCAAGAGAAATAAAAATATATATATGTACACACATATATATATATTTTTTAAAGAGGTTATTTTCTTTAATTTTTTTTTTTTTTTTTTTGCATTTATTTTCAGATAGAGTGGGAAGGAGAGGGGGGAAGAGAGAGAGAGAAACATCGAAGCGAGAGAGACACATTGACTGGTTGCCACCCAAACGACCCCAATCTGGGCCTGGGACAAACTGCAACCGAGGTATATGCTCTTAGTGGGAACCAAACCCGGGTCTCTCTGATCCGCGGGCCGACACTCTAACTGCTGAGCCAAACTGGCCAGGGCCCAAGAGAGATGTTTAAATGGATTGTGAGACCCCATCCTTGCCAGTCAGTGTCCTAACCAAACAGGCAGCCCAACAAGGGATGTTCTCCTCTGACAGCCCGGATGACTCCAAACCACAGTCCCTTTCTCAAAGATGCAGGGCTCCCACTGACATACACCTCGCCATGGAGTGGCTCTCTCTCCTGACGCCCAGCCATCTCCATTTCTTTCTAAATTCCCTCATCTTTACTGACTTATTCAACCAATACTCCAGATCATTACTGTGTGCACCAAACCAAGTACCTTGGAGAAGGCAAATCCTTATAGGACAATTTCCCTGCCCTCAATGAGCGCCCAGCCTAGATCGGAAGGGACAGCCTCACACACAGGGACCACTGTTGCTTCTGAGCAACACAGTATCACAAGAGGTGGGCAGATGGGGAGAGCAGTCAGAGGAGACTTCCTGGAGAAGGTGACACCGAGCTCAGCCTTAGGAACAGGATTCAGGTAGGCAGCATGAGGGCAGGCGGCATGGGGGAAGAGGGAAGGAGGCAACAGGTACAGAAGCAGGATGGGCTGGCCAGGTGGGGATGGCCCAGTCTGGAGGGGAAGAGTTGTGTTGGATCCTTGTGGGACATACTTCATCCTGAGGCTAGGACACTAACATGTACTGAAAGGTGGCGCAGAGGCAGACGCAGGAGGGCCTTTCTGCTTCTCAAGCATTGCACAAGCTGCACCTCGTGTCTGCAGGCCGCCACAGCCAAAGCATAAACTCGGAGGAATTCAGAGAGCCGGTCTGAATCATTAACTAGCAAATCTGAAACGTTCTGCCAGGAGTGGAAGTATACTTGAACTGAACAAAGCAGACAGGATCCAACTCTGATTTCACCTGGGTGGTAACCCTACACATGATGATGATGATGGTGATGGTGATGATGACGACGACAATGATGATAAAGAAGCAGCAGCAAAACAAAAGACATACCTAATTGTGCTTTGCAACTTTCTATCGTCTTGTCGAGATTTAGCTGGAACCTGCTGCGGATCTGCCGCTTGGGAGAGATGAGCGGCACAGGGGCCGACTGCTGCTGGACAGACTCGCTCAGCTCCTTCAGGTCCATCTCGGCCTTGCTCCGATCTGGAAGACATCGTGACACCCTCGTAAGACCCGGCATTGGAGCGGTGAACACACAATGCTCGCGACTCCGCTTCCTTCTCGCAAACGCACATTTTAGAACACGGAAGGGAACGTTCTACAACATCTTTGTCATGTGTCCCAGCACTATCATCTGCTCGGTGACACGGGCTGACTTGGAGATAATAGCCTGAGAAAACATTTGGCAGGTTTATTCAGTATTTAAAAGGCACCATCCCGGCCAGATGGTTGCCTGTGGAACTCAGCATCATTAGGGAATTTCAAACACCAAAGGTTACAGAAATATGCGCCATCTCAATATTAGCAGATAGAGAGACACTAAGTCTGGCCAGACTGCTTTGAACTCCAGGCCCAGATCAGAGAGAGCTTGTACCCAAGAGAGATGCCAAGCCCCTCCAAGAACACCCTGATAACTGGGGTCTCGGCTCCTCATTTACCCCGGAGCCTTCATGGTTCAGACTCAACCTAGTCTGGAGCTACAAATTAGAAAGGAAGGGAACTCAAAAAAAAGGGAGACCTTCCTTCCACCCGCCTCCCTTTGGTTCACAGCATCTGAGGAAAGGTGAACGGACTAACCCTGGGCATTTAACCTGCGCCTTCTCACTCAGGTGAGAGTCCAAGCTCCTAACCCTAGTCCCAGGCAAAGGCCTCCGAATGCCAAGGGCTCAGGCCAAGGTGCCGCCGCCCACCCCGTTTCTGCCCTGGGCACATTACATGAGCAACTGGACCAGACTCCGTGAGTCTGCATTTCTTGAATTCCTTCACCGCCTCCTCAGTTCCCTGCTCTAGTGTCCCGGAAACAGAAGGGGACAAAATGAAAGTGGCTACCACGGCCCAGAAAAGCCACGAGAGGTCTGCAGGCAGGGGGCGCTCTCGTGCCTGCTCACCACCCTCGGGCATCCCCTCTGATCAGCCAGAGCAGAGAACGTGGCAGGTGCCCTAGGCAGACTGGCCCCAGAAAATCAGCCAGAAAGCATGCGGCATCAAATCAAGGATACAGAGAAGCTACCTGAGCCTGTGGGCACCCGCTCAGAGCTCAGGCCCCGACTCTCCCCCTCTCCCCAACACCCACCCGAACGCCTCCATCCCCGGGCTGCTCGAGGCCCAGGACACAGACTGAGAGCTGGACCACGAGGGCTGTTCAAAGCCTTCCTCTCTCCCTCCGATTCTGTTCCGACACGACTCACGCACCTTCTCCTTCGCCCAGAACGGGGCGCTTCCCTGAGCTGCACGCCCGGGCCTGTCCCTTTCCAGCCACCACGGGCGGCCTCCCAAATGCTCCACCCAACACACTCACAGGTGACCGGAGCAACAAGTTGCTCAGACTTGATTTTATCACCACGATGAGGCCTCCACTAAGGTGAAGACCAGGAAGGGCCTTTTCCCAAAAACACACACTGTCAGGAAGGGGCCAGCAGTGCCCCGAGGAAGCAGACGGCATCCTTGCGACGCGAGGAAAGGCTCTAGCCCGGCCGGTGTGGCTCAGTGGTTGGGCGTTGACCCCTGCACCAAAGGTCACCGGTTCGATTCCCAGTCAGGGCACATGCCCAGGTTGTAGGCCTGATCCCCAGTGGGGGACATGCAGGAGGCAGCCAGTCGATGTTCTCTCTCATCGATGTTTCTCTCTCTCCCCTCTTTCTACCCCTCTCTCTAAAAATTTAAAAAATGTTTTTAAAAGGCTCTAAAAAATATGCGTGCGTGTGCATATATGTGCATGCGTTCGCACGTGTGTACACGCACACAAACACATGCCAACTGGGGGCTCTGCAGAGAGCCCGTCAGCACCAGGCCGGAAGATGCTCACAGGTGTGAAGCCACCTTGGACAGGGACGGATGTTTGTTCAAATTTACTAGAGAAGCACCTTGCACAGGGAAGACAGGGAAGCGGTGGTAACAGCCAGGACGAGGACGAGGGGGACCAGGGAAACAAACAAGGACCCAAGTAAACACAGGACAAAGGAGACTCGTGGACTTCAACAGTTAAGCTGCCAATGTGACAGCAAAAGGAAGACTCAGGTCGGTCTGGTCGCGTCTGCTCTCAGAAATGAAGAAACAGCCCTGGCCGGGGGCTCAGTTGGTTAGAGCGTCGTCCCGATACACCAAGGTGCAGGTTCGACCCCTGGGTCAGGGAACATACAAGAGGCAACCAATGAATACATAAATAAGTGAAACAACAAATCAATGTTTCTCTGGCTCTAAAATCAATAAATTTAAATTAAGAAAAAAAAAGAGGAAGCATATTAGATTCCGGAGGAAAAAGGCAGACTGGCAGACTTTTAGGCGTCAGTTAGAAAAGAAGTATCTCAATAAAAATACGTTCCATGGGGGGGGAGGGGGGTGTGGATTGCTACCCTAGTGATAGGCTCATCCATGTCCTCAGTAATGTTCCCGTATGGTTAATAGATCCCATACAGCAGTTATTGAGAAACATGCTCACTACGTTCCAGGGCTCAGCAAACTTTTTCTATAAAAGGCTGGAGAGTAAACTAGGCCCTGTGGACCACACAGGCTCTGGTGCAACAGTGAAAAGACATGATATCTAAACAAATGGGTCTGGCTGTGTCCCAATAAAACTTTATTTACAAAAACAGGTGGGGGGCCAGACTTGGTCTGCAGGCTGTAAAATCTGCCATCCCCTGTGAGTCCCAGTGACTGCTAACCTGGCTGCACAGGGAAATTACCTGTAGAGCTTTAAAATCTTCCTAGTGCCTGGGCCACCACCCCAAAGACTGTGGGTAAACCGGCCCGAGGTTGGCCCTGCGCACTGGCGTTTTGCAAGTTCCTGGGTGACTAATGGCAGCTGAGGTTGAGAACCTGTATCAGACCAATGCGGGGAAAGAGAACTCACCATGTGCCTGAACCCGGGTGGATCTGTGTGACCAGAGCCACTGCCCTAACCCTTAGGGTTCACAGAAAGAAACCTACACCTCGTCAAGAAGAAATGAAAAGATAAAGCACCTCATTTTGCAGAATAAGGTTACTCCAGTCAATAAGCTACTGTGACGTTTATTCTAACAAGAAACCAAAGGCCAGGGGGCTGAGAGGGGTCCCTGGGAGCAGAGCTGCAGCTTAGCCGAAGGTGATTCTCTCTCTGAAACTTCCGGCGGCCCGACTCCCCCCTCCACAGGGACACTGCGGGCTCCTTCGGCTCCCGGCAGCTCCCCACAGCTCTGTCCACCCTGCCCTTCTCTATCGCGAACATCTTCAGAATCCACCCCTGCCGCCAACATTTTGAGCTTTTCAGCTGATGTGCAGACAGCTCGGACTACAGATGGAACCCAGGAATTACACCAGACCCACGCTAGAAAGAGAGGCCCGCTCGTCCATCTGGGGAGGGAGCACGAGAGCCCCAGAGAGGGCCGTCTGGCAGCATCTGCAAACGTCAGCTGCCCACGGCCTCTGACCTGGGGTTCCGCTTCGGGGGATTTATCCTGCGGGCACACACTCCCCTGTGGGTGAAAGGGTGTTTATCGCAGCTGTTTTCAACAGCAAAAAATGGAAAACCTCGCGTCCTTAAACAAGGCGCCTGGATACGTAAGTTCCAGTTCACCTTGCCATGGACTAACACGCAGCTGCTGAAAGGCAACAGTGGCATCTCTGCGTGCAGATCCGCACAGCCTCCCTGCCTAACGACAAGGGACCAACCGGCAGAACACCGGAGCACTGGTGTGGGGCAGAAGAGAGAGGAGCAGAATGCAGACTCGAACACGTGTGTGTTTCGGGGCTTCTCGGAGCAGGCACTTAGAGGTCTCTGTGGTGGCCGTGGAATGGCGGGCTCTCCTGTACAGCAGCAACCCGGCCTCCACTCACTAGATGCCAGGAGCACCCATATTCCAGTTGTGGCAGTAACGATGTCACCAGCCGGCCGGTGTGGCTCAGTGGATTGGGCCTCATCCCATGGACTGAGGTGCCAGTTGGATTCCCTGTCTGGGCACATGCCCAGGTTGTGGGCTCGATCCCCAGGGGGACGTGTGCAGGAGGCAGTCAATCAATGTTTCTCTCTCACACCAATGTTTCTCTCTCTCTCAAAGGAAATCCATAAAAGATACATATTTTTTAAAAATGTCTCCAGATATCGCCCCGTGTCTCCTGGGGGACAAAAATCACCCAGTTTGAGAACCACTGGTATGTCTCTAGGACAGCGCTCCCCAGAGACTGAGCAGGTAACAGCAGTCACCTGTGGGGAGTGGGTACAGAGGCAGGTGATCAGAGGTTACATCCAGGATGGCTTTCCATTGAACATCTTTCTGTACTTTGAAATTTCTTTTGGCACTCATTACTTATTAAAAACCAAACTTTTTAAAAAAGAAATAAACCACTTCTTTTTCGGTGTTAAAAAAAAAAACCCCTTTGTTCAGAAGCTGTCGGCAGACTGAGGGGTGGACTTCCAGGAGCCACGAAATGGCAGCCCCTCCAAGGGAACAACGTTCAGACAAGAGACGCCGGCGGATGCTGGCGTGGCCATCAGAGCCAGGCAGGGATCTTCCTCACTTCACTCCCCGTAAAAATCAAAAATCAAGACCCCCTCTGGGAAACCCGGGCCCCTGCTCGGCACCGGGCTCTCCAAGAAAACCCTGCTCTGTGCGGAGAAAGGCCTCCCGCAGCCGCCGCGGGAACAGACAAGCAGCGTCGCCGTTCTGACGACTTCCCGTTGCTGTCGGGGCGTCAGGCAAGGCGGCAGGGCACATTTGTCACTACCAGGACCACCGAAGGCGTTTCGGTCTGCAGCAGACGCCCTCGGTGAGACCCGAGGAGGTGAGAGCGCACAGAGAACACAAACCGGAATGTAGGAGAGAAGAATCGGGGCGCCTCTCCTCAGTCTCAGCAACTCACTCTCCTTTATGACTTACTTATCGTCACCGCAGAGTGACAGGAGGAGCCGGACAGTCCTCGGGGGTTCGCTCCTGTTCGGAGCGGAGAGAAGAGGCCGAGCGTCAGCCGCAGGGTGAGGACGGTGAGCAGACGCCCTGCCCTCGTCCACACCCCGAGACTCACGATAACTAACTACGAGAGCGGTTAAGAGACCAACGGATGACACACGGGCTGCTTTCTGTGCGCTCACTTGTATTTGTTGGGCCCAAATAGAGTTTTGTATTTTTGGCTGAAATTGATGCAAACTTTTAAAAACTAGGAGAATTCACATAAAAATATGGATTTCTGTTTTCCTTGAAAATTCAAAATCTGAATCACAACACAGGTTCACGTGGTGGGAGCTGCTTCCTTTAAAAAAGCACTCTGGCCCTGGCCGGTTTGGCTCAGCGGTTGGAGCGTCGGCCTGTGGTCCAGAGAGACCTGGGTTCGGTTCCTGCTAAGGGCTTGTACCTCGGTTGCAGTTTGTCCCTGGCCTTGGTTGGTCATGTGGGTGGCAGCCACTCGATGTGTCCCTTTCACGTCGATGTTTTTTTTTTCTCTCTCTCTCTCTCCCTTCCACTCTATTTGAACAACAAAATGGAAAAATGTCCTCAGGTGAGGATAAAAAACAAAACAAAAAAACACTCTGTCATCTGTGTGATCGCCCATTCCGAATCATAACCTTACAACCCCCAAAGCTGGCCAACTTGTCCAAGGGCACACCCAGGGTCTGTCTTGAAGCATTTCGGTTCATGTATCCCAGTTAACAGCCCAAACTATACAGCAAAACAGGCCAAACTTTACCTCAGACCGCGTGTGACCCTGGGTGGGTAATTCTCCTTCTCTGGGCCTCAGTTCCCACTTCCATGAAATGGGGCCATTGCCTACCTGGAAGGTTACTGGTATTATCTGAGCAGTTTTCATTTGCAAAGAGTAAGATTCACGTGTGGGGGTATATGGTCCTGCGTTCTAACACCTGCAGAGATCTGAGTACCCACCACAGACATGCAGGACACCCGCCGCCACAGAATCCCTGTGACCTGTGGTCAACGTCCCCCGCGCCAGCCCCCAGCAAACACGGATCTGTTACCATCTCTCTAATGTGGCCTTCTCCAGTGTAATGTTTCACATTAAATATTTTGTTAGATATCATGCCATCATTATCCCTGGCACTGTCTCTGCTCAGAGGAGTCACGCAGACGGAAGACATCCTCAGGACCCATAAGCACTTGCCCCGTCCCTGGGATGTTGAGAAGGTCCAGCCTTCCCCCCACGTCCCCATTTTCCCACCTGTCCCTGACACTTTTCACTGGTCCCTATCTGATCCTCTTTCCAGGGGGTAACTGGAACCGCAGCCCTATAATGCCCACATTCCCAAAGCTTCGTGTCCCAGAACGGGGAGAGCAAGCGGGGTGCTTCTGCCCAGGAGGCCCGGTTCCGTTGGGCCCACCCACCCAAACAGACAGGAAGAAGCCACGCACCCCCACATGGGTCACGCAAACGGAAAGACCACAACGTGGCGAGGATGCCCGAGGACCGCCTGGGTTAGGGGCGGGCCGTTCTTGCCACACATGCCTGGCGAAGAGGAAGTGTGCCCGTGAGAACGTCTCCACGCGGCATGTCTTTGCGGGGTGGGGAGCTGGGAGGAGGGTGTGAGAAAGCAGACCACTGCTGAGAACGGTTCAACGGAGACCGTTCCCAGGGCAGCAAGCAGGTCTCCTTTTGTTCAACTGAGCAATTCCCAACGATGAATCTGAACGGGAGCCCCAAGTCCACCACCTGACTGCTCGATCACACCTGGGACGGGGGACCCGGGAGAACAAAGCACTGGCCTCCGCTGGAGATGCAGCCCTGCTCCAGCCCCACCTCCTTCAGGCCCCGCGACCCGGGCACCGGCAGCCGCTCCTCCAGACCTGCCTCTCCACCTGAACAGGACGCGCAGGAAACCATGAGCCCAGAGAGCACTGACCACCCAGGGCTGGAGCATCCTTCCTAGAACCACGACCAGAGGCCTCCAGGACCGTGCATGTGCTTGCACACGCGCGCACACACACACACTCCTGGTCCACTGCTCCTCTCCAGCCCCTCTGACGTCCCCTCCTCTTGAGGCCTCCTTGCTCATGCCCCAGAGCCCTCGCTCTTCCTTTGTGCCTTCGACCAGGGTCCTAATCTCAGCACCACTGCCACTGGGACCGGACACTTCCCTGCTGGGGGGAGGGAGGGGCCGTCCTGGGCACCACAGAGTGTAACAGCACCCCTGCCCTGCGACCACTGTCACTAAATGCCAGCAGCAGGCACCCCTGCCCAGCTCTGAGATCTACGGCTCTGGTCTGGCCGGTGTGGCTCCGCTGGTTGAGCATCGGTCCACGCACCGAAAAGTTGCTACCTCCCTCTCCCTCTCTCTCTAAAATCCATAAAATCAATAAAAATGTTTTGTTTTGCTTTTTTATCCTCACCCGAGGACATTTTTGCACATTTTGTTCAGATAGAGTGGGAGGGAGAGAGAGGAAGAGAGAGAGAGACAGAAACATCGACGTGAAAGGGACACATCGAGTGGCTGCCACCCACACGACCCAACCAGGGCCGGGGACAAACTGCAACCGATGTACATGCCCTTAGTGGGAACCGAACCCGGGTCTCTCTGTACCGCAGGCCGACGCTCCAACCACTGAGCCAAACCAGCCAGGGCGTTAACGTGTATTTTTAAAAAATGAACTACTGCTTTAACCCAAGCCTGTGTATGAATCACTATTTCCAGAATTACACCTCTTGGTCTTGACCTGGCCTCAGGGCACCAAACAGAATCTAACACTGAACTCTGGGACCCGATTTCTCCTGCCACAACCCAGGAATCCCGGTGGGGGGCCACCTCTAGGCACTGCAGGGTGTGCAACGGCAACCCTGGCTTCTACCACAACATGCCAGCAGCCCCAGGTGTGACAACCAGAAATGTCTCCAGACACTGAAGTGTCCCGTGGGGGAAGGGAGGAAGTGTCCAGTTTGGGAATGGCAGACACAGGCTAGTGTCCCAGCAGCTAGGAGGTCCTTCCAGAATGCTCAGTCAGTTCACCTCCCTCCACTGCCCAAGCCATGCCCTCAGGGACCCTGTGCTCCCTGCCCCCACCTCCTTCCCCTCCCCCCTCACCCACTGGGATAACACCACCTGGGCCTCCTTGCCACTCCTGTAAACATGAAGTCCATCCTTACCCTAGGGCCTGTCATTTTCTTGTTCCTTCTAGAACATTCTTCCTCCTGGTCCTGACATGGTTGGGTTTTCCTGTCATGCAGATCTCCTCTCAGATAAGCCTGTCCTAACCCTACTGCCCAGTGAACCTCTGTCTCTTCTCCCACCCCCTTCCCGCCCAGCTCTCTCCCTATCACAGTAGCACATTATCACACTTTACCTTCCGGCACGAGCGATCCTGTGTATCCACCTCGATTACTCTGTCCCCTCCTAGAACCCGCGCGGGAAGAACAGGGCCTTTGCTCACCACTCTGCCCCGCGCCTAAAGCGGCACACAGCACATAACAGACGCTCAATAAAAACCGGGAAGCGTGGTGGACTGAACCAGAGAAATAATAACTTCATAAAGTCAGGTAATCAGCAATCCCAGTCCAATTTCTGCTGAAGACTTTGGCCAAAGACAGGGCTTTTTAAAAAAATATTAGAAGAGAATTGAGGAAACAGTGGATCAGAACATACTGCACACAGAAAAGATTAATAGTGACTCATAACACTTGATATACATCAAGTATATACACACACACGTACACACACATATAAAGCTTTAAATACGTATATTTACATATATGAGAACTGGGTTACTAGGTCAAGGGCAAGTAAGGCTGTAAACATTGGCCTAAGGTACTCAAGATAAAACGGCTTTGCAGGTCAGCAAGCCCAGGACATCCCTCCTGTATTCTCGACCTCTCTTCATGTTCCTCCACTGCACCTTTTAAATAGTTTGCACAAAGAGTTCCGAGCTCAACAACCACACGCAAAAGAGGCCATCGCAACCTGCAAAAATATCCACAGCCGCCCCAGAAAGAGACGTCCAAAGATTCCAACTGACCCAGGTTAAGATTCAGGATGCTGCCGGTGGTGGGCGTTTTGTCCGTTTTCGTGGTGATTGGCGTGGACGCTTGAGGGGAGAAAGGTTTCGGGCTGCCGGACAAACTCCCTGCTTGTCCCGTCTTCATGGGGGCCGGCGACGCTGAAAAGGTATGGCACTTGTTAAAAGACAGATTTACGAAGAAATCAACAAATCAAACTTGCAGGTGTGGGGTGAGGGAGAGCAGGGACACTGTGATTTCACCAGGGCACAGAGCCCCACAGCTGGGGTGGGACGCGCCGGGCTGGCCCTGTATTTCCAAGCGAAGGGCTTTCTCCCAACGTTAAACCCTTAAAGCCACGTGGGAAGGAGGCCTCCCGGTTTGTCTATGAAACACAAAGCTCTAAGACAAATCGGCTAAGCTGCCACTGAAATTGGTTTGGCCCACTCAGGGGTGTAAAATCTCAAAATAAACAGCGATTAAAGTAGCCCCACCACAGTCCAGATGCAGAGACCAGAGCCAGGCTCACAAGTGGCGGGCATGGCATCGGTCTGCGGGACACACGGGGGTCGGTACTGCACCTGCCTGGGCCACCGTGACCCCCCAGAGGGCTTGGGATTCCCGTTGCAAAGGCTCCACACTGCTGAAGGAAGCTAAACTCAGCCCAGATGGAGTAACGAGATGTTGGTGAATTATCTCCGTTTCACTGTGTTTCCAACTTGGACGGGAGGGGGCAGAGCCGTTCCTATGCCCAAGGCTTTCGAACATCCCTTAGAACTACCTACACCCTGCTCCCCGGACCCTCATCCACTGGGTGGGGGAGGAAGGGCAGAAACCAAACCATTGAACAAAATGGGGTGGTTCAGACAGTCCAACCAGAGCCCCCTAGGGCTCCTTGAGCTCCTGCCCCTGGACATGACTGGGACTGGTCTGTCACTGAATGTGTAACAGGTGGTAAAGCATCCAGCTCTCCACGGATGCGCAGGAAACACGGATCGGGTCCTTCAGAGGAAGCTGCTGAGGGCGCAGGCATCAGGCATCAAGACATTGGGGGGACTTCAAAAGTGCTCAGCCACGTGGGTGGGCACTTGCCTGGTTCCCTCACCTATCAACTAGGGATGCTCAGAGTGAGGACTCAGTGCGTTAAACTTGTCCACCAGCTCAGCTACTCGATATACACGAGGTAACCTCCCCCCCAGGGCCAGGACCTGCCAACACTGCATTGAACGTCTAGACACAGAGACGTGGACTCAGGCACAGATGGGAAGCCAGACTGGGCACAAATCCCAGCTCTGCTGCTGACTTGCTGTGTGACCCTGGGTTAGTTACCGGATAGCTCTGAACTTCCTCTCTGGGCAGCAGCAAAGAGGGATGCTAACAATATAATACAAAGGGAAGATAAAAGTCCCTACCCTCCTGTGTCAGGATCAAACAAGTTAATCATCTGAATAGTGCCTGCCACCTAGTAAGTACTATAGTATAATCTGCTCTTAGTGTCATGTTATTTTCTATTTCCCATTAACCTCTAGGGTTTGGTTTCAATCATCTAATACCAGCGGTTCTCATCCAGGAGGGATTTTGCCCCCTGGACACACAAGACAATGTCTGCACACGTGTTTGGTTGTTGGACAGGGTGCTACTGGCATCTTAGGGGACCAGGGATGCTGCTAACATCCTACAGTGCACAGCCCCCAGAAGGAAGAATTATCTTCGGCCCCAGTGCCAAGACGGATCAGCCCACGTGGGACAAAGCAGCGGTGTCTCTGGAAATCCTTCACCTGGGAACCAGGACAGGAGGTGAGGACCGGATTAGGTCATCCATGCCCACTGGCGCTTGGCAAGTGCTCAAGAAACATCCAAAATTACTTTGAGAATTCAGCCTTTTTAAACACTAAATTAAATCAGCTTTACTGTAAGGACTAGTGAATGCCTGGCCCAGCAGACAACGCTCGCTCAACTGCGGGCTGTCATTCTTGGTACTACAACCGCTAGTGTGATAACAAACAGAACTAAAGTGCTCGTCACACAACAGTACAAGAGTCAATGAAGTTAAAGGCGTTTTAACAGATTTAAATACTTCCAATAAATGCTTTGGTGTTAGGGTGTTTGGTTTTGTGTGTGGTTCTTTGTAAAAATAAGCCATCCACATATGTTCTACCTGCTTCCAAGAGATCTGCAGTGGCTGAAAAGGTCAGTATAATGGACTCCCCAGGGGGACGAGAGACCAGGCTTTTCTAATTATATGCTCTAAAACAAACTAAGGAGCAGATCCAGCGCAGAGGGTCTCATTGAGCATGCCACCTAAGCACTGCTGGGGCCTGGGGGAACTTGGATAAGGAAGCGTAATCTTAAAGGGAACAAAAGAACACGCAAAGGCACTATCACAAGAGATGTCAGCCGTGTGAGTCCACGGTTCCCTGCTTAACAGATCAAGTTAAAAAAGTAAGACGGAGCCCTGCCCGATTTGGCTCAGCTGTTAGAGCGTCAGCCCATGGCCTGGAGAGTCCAGGGTTCGGTTCCTGCTAAGGGCACAAACCTTGGTTGCAGTTTGTCTCTGGCCCCGGTTGGGATTGTGTGGGTGGCAACCACTCGATGTGTCTCTCTCACATCGATGTTTCTCTCTCTCCCTTCTGCTCTATCTGAGGATAAATACAATAATGTCCTTGGGTGAGGATAAAAAAAAAAAAAAGGTAAGAAAGAGCCCAGCCAGTGTGGCTCGGTGGTTGTGCGTCATCCCATGTACCAGGAGGTCGCTGGTTCAATTCCCGGTCAGGGCACATGCCCAGGTTTTGGGCTCAATCCCCAGTAGGGGGCGTGCAGGAGGGTGTTTCTCTCTTTTTCTGCCCCTCCCCCTTACTCTCTTTCTAAAATCAATAAAAACCTTTCTAAGGGGAAAAAAATGAGACAAGATTAAATGTAAATATTAAAGAACTTCCGAGATAAATGTAAAGTGATCAGAATTTTGTCAGAGCTAAAATTCAACAGTATGGTACATCACATCAGAAGTTCTCAACAGGGACTGCAGGGGTGACTGTGCCCTCCAGAGGCATGTGACAATGCTGTCATTTTGGCTGTCTCAACTGTGCACAGGGCGTACTCTCAGCATCTCATGGACAGGGACCAGGACGCCATTAAGCAACCTACAGTGCACAGGACGGTCCCACACAGGGAGTTGTCCGTCCAAGGTGTCAACAGTGCCAAGATTGAGAAACCCCGTTTTAAATCACTTGAGGCATTTCAAAAGCAAAATGACATTGGGAAATGCTCGTTTCAATTAAGCTTTGAAACAGATGCCAATCCTTTTATAAAGCCATAAATCTGGCCCAGAGGAAGAACTAATAGCCTTTGAAGTCACCAATAACTTAATGAGATTTTACACTTTGATGTGCAATTCACGAGTGTGAGAGCTAGAACACAGCATTTATTATCTGCATTTACAAAATCCTAGCCTGGGCTAAGTGCTGTTCTGAGGACATGAAACATGAGTTTCAGAATCAAATTAGAAAAAAATGTCCCTTCCCACCCTTGCACCCCAGCCTCTGGGCGGGTGGGGGAGAGGAAACACTGATTCATGCTAAATGTCCTCTACTTGTAGAACCTGGGGAACAAGCTGTGTTCCCAGCGCCGCGTCTTACCAAGCCTTGGTGGCAACACAAGGGCTGCAGAGCAGATCGTCCCTGGACAGCCTACCATGGGACAGAAATGCTATCTTGAGGGGTTATTTACTAACATAAGTATTCAGCACACAAGGTTAAAACAAAAAACTCTAAACCGTCTGCACCAGACACTGCAGACAGGTGATCTATGAACCAAGTGGGGCACAGATACATTTGACGTAGCATATAGCGGGGTGTTTTTCTTCCTTTTTATCCATTTATTTTTTGTTAATCCTCACCCGAGGCCATTTTTCCACTGGTTTATAGAGACAGTGAAAGGAAGGGAGAGAGAGAAAAACACTGAATGAGACACATCGATTGGTTGCCTCCCACACCACTCCAACAAAGGCCAGGAGTCGAACCCACGACGACCCTTTGCTCTTCACGCCAACGCTCTGACCACGGAGGTAAATCAACCAGGGCTATTGTGTTTTTCACTTGAGCCAATATATAAAATCAGGGTAGTTTGCATTTCAAAAACTGTTTTGAGTCCTGGCCGGTTTGGCTCAGCGGTTAGAGCATCACCCTGCGGTCCAGAGAGACCTGGGTTCGGTTCCCGTGGGTACCTCGGTTACAGTTTGTCCCCGGCCCTGGTTGGTCGTGCGGGAGGAAAGCACTTGATGTGTCCCTTTCACGTCGATCTCTCTCTCTCTCTCTCTCTCTCTCTCCCCCCTCCCCCCTCACTCTATCTGAACAAAAAGTGGAAAAATGTCCTCGGGTGAGGATAAAAAACAAAACAAAAAAAAAAACTGTAACTGTTTGAAACTTCTCTGAAACAACCAGAAATGGCGCAACTGAGCCCCATTCCCACTTGGCTACAAGCAGGAGGAGGAAAAGGCATCGCTCCGAGCATCGCGGGCCGGGTTGCAAGTACTCGGGCAAGCACACCCCAGGCCCTACCACTTCCCAGCCCCGCTCAGTCCCACACCTGCCTGACCTCTGGACACATCTGCGCTTTCAACTTAATAGCATGACATACACCAACATAGAAAAAGTTCTGGAAATTATCTAAGGGCTAACTGTGGGAGGTGGTATCCTTTGCGACTCTAGTCGTTGTAAATAACAATTATCTTACAACAAATACATATTGATTGCGCAATAAAAAGGTTTTCATGAGAATGTTTTCCCTTCTCCCTAAGCAGTAACCCATATGGAGCTACAAGGACCATTAGCTCCTAGGGTGGCAGCAGCCAGGCCACAGGACTCTTACCCTAACACATACTAATGACTTAAATGGGGATCCCACAAGCAAATATTGATGAAGGCATCGATTCTGGCCAGGAGGTCTAGATAAAAGGGGAAGCAGAAAAAATCACTGAGAGTACAAACCACTTTGGCCATTAAGGCAACATGGTAACAGGACACTAACAGGACACCAAGAGCAAAAGGCTTGTGGCCGAGCCAAGCGCCTCTCAGAACGCTACGTCCACTTCTAAGGTGCAGGCACATCATTCTGAGCTCCTCAATCCCCCGCAAGAATGAAGGGTTTCTGCACTCTCATAAAAGTTTTATTTAAGCCCTGGCCGGTTTTCTCAGTGGTTAGAGCGTCGGCCCACGGACCAGAGAGGCCTGGGATGGGTTCCGCTAAGGGCATGTACCTCAGTTGCAGTTTGACCCCGGCCCTGGTTGGGGTCGTGTGGGGGGCGACCACTCGATGTCTCCCCCACCCCACTACTCCTCTCTCCCTCCTGCTCTATCTGAAGATAAGTGCAAAAAAAAAAAAGACCTCAGGTGAGGATAAAAAAAAAAGTTTTACTTAATAACTTATTCCAATTTAATGTTGCTGGTTACAAAATTTCCGCTGCTGTAACTGTATGGTTTTTCTGTTCCTATGACAATCTTTTTTTTTTTTTCTTCTTTTACAGTTTTGGATAAATCAGTCTTGTCTGATTGTGGGAGCATTTCAATAAATATTCCACTTCTTCCAAAAAAGGCTATTCTCACTGCAAACAGCAGAGGGCAGTAGAAGGCAGTGAAATGAACACTGGATTAGATTTATGATGTCTGGGTGGGAACTGGGCACCTTCCTTCTCTCTCCACAGGGACCTTAACCTGCCTTCTATAAAATGGGGAGACTAACTCAGTTTCTCTTAGTCTATATTAGAGGTTGAAAACCGACCCATGGGCCAAATTGAGCATACCACCTGTTCTTGCATGGCCTGCAAGCTAAGAAGGGTATTTTACCATTTTTATATTATTGGGGGAAGTCCGGCCGGTGTGGCTCAGTGGTTGAGCATCGACCCATGCACCGAGATCACCGGTTCGATTCTCGGTCAGGGCACATGCCCAGGTTGTGGGCCAAATCCCAGTGGGGACCATGCAGGAGGTTTCTGTCTCTCTCTCTAAAATCAATAAAGGGGAAATAAATTATTGGAGGGGGGTCAAAAGGTTTCATAGTTCACAAAACATACAAACTGTATGAAATTCACATTTCAGTGTCACAGTCACCTACTGTCTATGGTTGTTTTAGTAACAACAGTGTTGAATAGATACATAGTTGTGACTATCTGGTTCCTTATAGAGAAATTGTAAGATTAAAACAATTTTGAGTATCATCTTCTCCTCTCTACTCATTGGCTGTACAACTCAGGATTAGCAGACTGACCCAAGCACATCCCAGCAAGGGGATGATATTTTGGGAGAGGGACTTTAAAGTGTACTACTAACTTAGCACCTAAAAAACTCCTGTAATGACAAGGAATTTTGTCAGGACTTTTGAAGTCATTTCAACCTCTGTACCTCTGAAGGGAAGAAGGTAAATTCAATACACTACATGTGTTCTCAGATTCCCACAAAACTATGTTTTCTGAAATATGGTGCAAGAGAACCGACTGTGGGTTCCGGGACCAACAGGTGCTATTTTACAAATTCTGTCTTCATTTCATGTATTTCAGGAAAAAAAAGAAATGCAACAAGCAATTTAAAACACATGAGTTTCTACATTTTATTTAGCGTAGGATGAAGCTAAATGGAGGTTTAATCCTTAGGATTGTAATAACACTGGTGGTCCCAGAAGGTGGCAAAAAGCAAGCCAATGGAAGTTCAGGAACAGTGATTCTTCCCAGGATTGCTGCCGAGACCAAAACTTTCTCAAAATCGACTCTGCGTGGGAACTAACAGGCTGAGGAGTCTGTGTGATTATGTACCACGTTCTGTTAACTGGGCTCACATGGAGTCACGTCATGGGATGAAAGTGAGCTTTAAGGACTCTGGTCAGAAACTAGAGGGCAAAAGGGACGTGTTTTCTGAAACTGTGCCGACACACGTTAAGGCGTCCAAGAACCAACCTCTGAAACTCGACTGGGAGTAAGTGCCCAGGACCTCGTGGCTACGCTCGAGCTGAGAAAGAGATCGCAGCCTTCACTGCCCAGGCCCCGATGTCGCTGGTGCTTAACTCTCTAGCCCGTCTATAGCCATTTGGGGAACTGTTACAAGCAGGACCCAAAAATAGCCAACCAACCAGAACCAAGCAGCAACACAGCCCAAATGGGTGAGAATGAGTTCACACGTGATAAAGCCCCTATCATTTTATCTCCTGGGGACTTCCACGGGCTCTTGAAGAGCGATGCCTGCTCCTGAGAGTGAAGGGAGGGAGGAGGGAGGAGGGAGAGAGGGAGTCTGAAAAGCTATCCAAAGTGAACGCTTCAGCAGGAAGCCTAATACCCATGGTCCAAGCCGTGGATGTGCTTCATTCATTCCGGAAAATATTCTGAGATATACTTTGCGTTGACATTTAATAACTGGACATTTTACATAAAAATGTTTATGTAATAAATGCGGATTCCCCAGGTCTCTGGAAGAATGCTAAGATCTGAAAACCAGGGGTTCACATCCCTGCACGGCAACCATGGGCGTGTGCCCTGGGGTTCCCCAGTCCCCGTCCCCGCAACAGTCTCCCCGTAGTGGGGAAGCTCTCTTGTGCGTACAAGGTAGAAGAACAAACAGTGAAGGCCATGTTTCAAGAAAAATGACCGCAAACCCATTTCCTTGCAAACCCATTTCCTTGCGGAAGTAATCAAGGTCTCAGTATTTCGCATACAATGGAACCTCAGTCTCAAACGTAATAGTTCCAGAAGGCTGTTGGAGAAGCGATGTGTTCGAAAACCGAACCATTTTTTACCATTAGAAATCATGTAAATTAAATCCATTCGTTCCAGACCCCTAAATGATTCTGTTTTCTCCTTTCTCATATACAGTGCGTGTCTAATGTACTGTTTACACTATAAACAAACACTTCTCTTAAATTTCTCAAACCACCCCCTACTGGCCTTGAACTCCCAGAGCTCGTTCCAGGGGTGTCTTTCAGGAAGTCGGCACTGGGCATCTTCATCAACTCTTTTTCTACCTCTTCAATTGCCTATGATCATTGCTATATCTAATTCAACAACAGTTTTCCTCCTGTCCAATGGCCTGCAATCAGTTTCTTTCACACTTAGCCAGCCTAGCACTCTTGATGGCCTCTTTATGCTTTAAAATTGTGCTAATCATCCCTTTTGCCAGCAACAAAAGAAAAAAAATCAACGAAAATATCCACCATGTCCTGAGATGTTAACAAGCGAGGTTGAAGGGCAAACTGACTGGCATTCTCTCTCGTGCGTGTGGCCCGAGACGCTTTGGTCATGCTGACGTACCGACACAAAAAGGTTAATGAGAACTCAAATTTGGTTCAACCAGGGAGACACTGTTTCGGTGAACAACTTGGTCCAAAACAGGACTGTTCGAGATGGGAGATGCTTGAGAACCCAGATTCGACAGTACAACCAAATGATGTCTGAGTAGAAAGAATTCAAGTCACCGTGATTTTCTGTACACTCAGCCAGCGTCCCTCATTTGCATCACCTCTCTGAATCCACACAGGCATTTGATTAGCAACCACAGAAAATAACATAGCCGTCTGGTTGGTCTGGCTCAGTGGACTGAGCGTCATCCCGTGGACTGAGAGGTCCTGGTTAGATGCCCGGTCAGGGCACATGCCCGCGGTGTAGGCTCGATCCCCAGTAGGGGGCGTGCAGGAGGCAGCCGATGGATGTTTCTCTCTCTCTCTCTCCCTTCCTCTCTAAAAAAAAAAATCAATAAAAACATATTTAAAACGTTAATAATATAGTTACCAACATTTTTGTAGCACTTCCTGTCTGAGACACTGTACTAAGCCCTCCGTGTATAAATGAGTCATTGAATCTTTACAAGACCCTATGAGGCAGGTCCTATTACCATCACGTTACAGGTGAGGAAACCAGGGCTCAGCGGTCAGGTGCCTTGACT
This sequence comes from Molossus molossus, assembly GCF_014108415.1. NCBI lineage: Eukaryota > Metazoa > Chordata > Mammalia > Chiroptera > Molossidae > Molossus > Molossus molossus. The sequence continues at coordinate 10,666,997 of NW_023425399.1, read as the reverse complement.
AAAGCCACACAGGGAGGCGTGGCGGGACTGGAATCTGAGACCAGCGTCCTCATTCTCTATAAAGCAAGTCTCAAAAGCGGAAGCCAACCTCTGAACAAGGTCACCTTGAGGGACAGTTCGTCCGGGAAGAGGGCTTTTGTTTACCTTGCGTGTTTCTCTGACGTTTAAGCATTAAATGTTGTGAATGCCTGGTTTTCATAGAAAAATGTTTCAATTAAAAAAAAATTATTGAGAAAAAAAAAACCTGTTACGGAACGTTGTTGTGATTAATCCAAGAACCATCTGAGCTGAGCTCTGAAGGGTTTCTAGTCGCCTCTGCCCACAGTTAGGAATGACCTGCAAGATGCCTGTTGGGGGCACATTTGTCACTTTTCGGGTCCCTAACAGCAAGAATCCAGCTGCATTACTCATTTAAAATTCAAAATTTGCTCCACTGGGGTGAAACCCCACGAGGTTCCCCTTTGGTTCTGGGACACCGGCCAGCTGGGGCCAGAGTCCGGAGGCCTCCTCCACCCTCTCCTGCCCGGGGCTGACCTGTGCTCTTGTCCAGGAAGTCCATGGACTCCTCGCTTGCGCTGAAGTGGCTCGACATGGCCTTCTTCTCGGGGTCCTGCTCCACGTCGGAGCCCGTGTGCACGGAAGAGTTTGTACTCATCGGGGAGCGAGGCATATCCGACAGGGAGATCCGGCGGCTGGTGCCCCCGCTCAGCATGGGCTTGCTCATCAGGATCTTGGGGGACGCCGTCATGTCGAAGTTGAGCTTGACCTTCTCCTGCTTGTCTATCTTGGCGGCACCGGCGCTGGGGTTGCTGGGGTCGAGCAGCATTTGGTACTGGCTGTTGGGCGTGTAGGGTGTCCTGAACGGAGAGTAATTAAAAACCCCAAACTTCCTGCGAATGTTCTCCACGTAAACCTCCATCTCTTGCATTGCACTGTTGAAGATGCTTTTAGTCTTTTTCACAGAAAAAGGAATTTCTTTAGACATGAGGTAGCAATTATTTATTGGAACCCAGGCCCTAGGAGGGCAAAAGAGAAAGGGAGTTTAAGTCGACTTTGGTCATTTCCAAGATTTTTGTTTTTTAACTTTTTAAAATGTTACTTCATTGTGGTAAGGACACGTAACGTGAGTTCCACCCTCGTAACAAACGCGTACGTGTACAAGACAGCACCGTTGGCCAGAGGCACAAGTGCACCCCAAGCAGACCTCTCGAGCGGATTCACGTTTAACCGAAACCTTATGCCAGTGCCTAGGAATTCCCCATTTGCCCTCCCCTCACTACCATTCTACCCTGATCCTAGGAACTTGCCAGAGATTTCCTCCTAGAAATGGGATCATGCAGTACTGGTCCTTATACGCTCGCTGGTTTCACTTAGCATGTTGTCCTCAAGCCTCGGCCACACTGTGGCGTACTCTTTAAGGCTGAAGAGTATCCCACTGCGTATACACGCAACCCGCCCTTATCCATTCATCTGTCGATGGAACTTTCGGGTTTTTCCGTAACGCAAACCAAACTAGCCCAGTATGCTTGCCAAGATTCTTAAATGTGTATTCCGTTTTTTAAAAAACGACTTGGTTTGAATGGTTAATAAGTGATTCACTTAACAAATATGTTCTGTCATCAGGATTGAATGAGAACATGAACTTAAGTAAAACATTAAAAGGTTCAACAGACTTGGTCATTTTAGTCCATTAAAAACATACTCCCCGTTGGCTTTGGGTTGCTAGAGAATAAGAAAACCGTCACTGCATCCTGGACCACACCTCCGAAGAGAAAATGATTCCCACTCTCACTCTGTGGCACTCAATCAACAGCTTTCTCTGAACCCTGGAGTTCTCCATGGGACTAGGAGACGTGGGGAAACCGTACCCCACCAGGAGGCGCGTGGTTTTGCAGGTGAGATAATTCACGTAGGAAGGAACGTGAAAGCCCCTTCACCTTCAGGGCTGTGCCCTCCACTTCCCAGGCTGGTTGCGTCTTCCTACCTTCAACACCCCAACCCCATGTGCCCTGCGGAGACGTCACGAGAACATGGCTGCTTTTCAGGGATCAGTGACCCGAATGACAACAGGCAGGAGATGGGCACTCAGCTCCCATGCTCTCGGGAAGCCAGAGCTGGCACAGAAACACCCAAGATGTAATGGGGCCACATGTCACCCCCAAACTCAGCCCAGTTTACAGCTGGGAGTGTGGTGGGAGCGAGCATTGCAGGGAGGCCTTGTTTTTCCCAGACCATCAGCTCCAGCGTGGCGTCCCGTTGTAGGAAGTAAATTCAACTCCCGGCCAGTCTAACGCAAACGCCATCCACCTGAGTGTTACCAGAAGTTACCAGAAGTATCATGTAGGAATCTGATCCCAACACTACCTCAAACCTCCCAAGGTTTCCAAGAGAAACAAAATATGAACTTCTTCTATTACATTGTATCCAAATCTTAAGGGATGGCATCTCGTTCCTATGTTTAAAAGAAAAAGCACGCGCAGAGTTCGAGGGACAGGCTGTCTGTTGGCAACTCTTGGTGATGCTAGATAGCAACACAACTAAAACTGAACACCCAACAGTATCTGCTCCCCGAGTGCTGGAAGTGAGCAGCTTCTCATCCCTTCCCACTCTGCCTTTCTGCCGAGACCTGAGGCAGCACATCTGCAGCCGCACACAACCTTGACTCCACGCGTTACAGCTGGTGAGCAAGATCCGAACCAGACGGACAGATCTGCGGAGCAGTCAGGACTGCAGGGCGGTCTGCAGACAGGCGACCCCTTCCCTGAGCCAGCCTCAGCGCTATCCTCGGTAAAAATGAGGCAGTGCCTCAACCTGGGGGGCCAGTCCCGGCACGGCCAGGAGCTGCTCCGCCAGGGCCACTGTGACCGCGTTCCCCCACACTGTTATCTGGTATCAGCGCCTTACCTGTTTCTTCCCAGGTTCTTAAGTGCCTTCAATGAAGTTGCTTGGCAAGTGATTTCAGGAAAGGGAGTGTTTCTTTTCCTTTAAGCAGGCCCAGGAAATATTTAAAGGAAAATTAGATTTGCTGAACAATATATAAAGCCTGTGGGGGGCAATGTTAGGAGTGACCATGGAGTCACAGTGCTGAGTTACTTCCTGGCTCTGGGCCTCAGAGTTCTCATCAGTATAATGGGGATAAAAGCAGCTTCTGCAAAAAAGCACTTGAAACCGTGCCTGCTGCATAGTCGGCCCATTAATGGCAGCTCTGCAGGAATATAATCAATATTCTCTATATTTGCATCTAATATTGTGTGTCTAGGAAATACCACCACAAAATAAAAATATTTTACAGGACAAAAGGCATGTGATGAGACACTTAAGAACATGCCTTGACTTGCAGAAAAGCCTTCTGGGCTCCAGTAGTTATCAACTTGATGATAACCATAAAATGGTCTGTGATATTTCTTATTCTGCCACCTTGACCCCTTTCACTGACACCTGTCCAGGCTCGCGTTTTGGGTTCTACAACCCAAAGCAAGCTCCCTGCAAAAGGGACGGCGGGTTACTACCCCTCTTGCAGCCTCCTGGGGTCTCCCTGGTGTGTTAATAGGTCTGACCCAGGGCTGGCTAAGACAAACCGGCCCCATTCCACTTTAAGGACCCCTTTGGGGCGGGAGGGATGCTCGTCCTTTTAGGATTGACTTCCCCCACCGCTGCCAGGGACGCTGTGCCCGAGGCCAACTGTGGTTCTTACAGGGCCACACACTGTCACGCCACCACTGTGGAGTCCGGAACACCTTGCCCAATGCACGTCCCTCACCCAAAATGAGCCCAACAGCCCAGCACATTCCCTCCAAGGGGACAGAAGACCCCAAGGGCAGGAAAGAAAACCTCACGGACGTCAGACTTGTGCTGCTGTCTTTTTAGCTTCGGGGAAAACAGCCTGTGGAAACAGCCAACAAAGTTCACGCCCCTAAGCCACCTTCGATGGCAGCGGGTAGGAGGAGCCGGTCTGTGTGGAGTGGCTCAGCTAAAAGCAGAATCAAAGACACTCGGGGTCTGGGGACACTTGGGGCCTATGGGCCCATATCCTCAGTCTATCCACATTACATTACACTGTAGAATGAGAATAATCCCACATCATCAAGATGGTCAACACTGGCATGTTCTAGAGAAGAGGCAGGAAGGTGTACAACCTGCCACCAATTCTTCTTGTTCTTCAAATAAAAGCCAGACTCCTGACAACAGCCCATGTGATCCAGGCCCTGCCAACCCCCTCACCCCATGTCTTACCACCCCTCCACTCCCTCCCCTGCTCAAACCACACTGTGCTCCTGGCTTTTCCTGAGACAGTGGGCTTGGCCCTTCCCTGCCTGAGTCTCTGCTCTCTCTGGCCCCTCTACCGGAAATTCACTGGGCCCGCCATCACCTGTTGACCTGAGAGCATCATGCCCGTCTGTTTCCTTGTGTATCATCTGTCTTCCCCACTAGATGTCAGCCTTTGGACAAACAGAGTCAACATCTGCCTCCTCCATTCTCTAAACCCCCAGCATCCAGCACACGGCCTGGCCCACGGCAGTCACCAAATACGTATTTCTTTGAACGAAACAACAAATGAATTTTTTTTTTTTTTTTTTTTTTTTTTAATCCTCATCCGAGGACATTTTTCCATTTTTTGTACAGACAGTGTGGGAGGGAGAGAGAGGAAGAGAGAGAGAGGGAAACATCGATGCGAAAGGGACACATCGAGTGGCTGCCACCCGCACGACCAACCAGGGCCGGGGACAAACTGCAACCAAGGTACATGCCCTTAGCGGGAACCGAACCCGGGTCCCTCCGGACCGCAGGCGGACGCTCTAACCGCTGAGCCAAACCGGCCAGGGCAACAAATGAATTTTTAAGAGTTCCAACAAAAATGGTCAAAATCAAATAAAGGGTAATACCTCCTTAAAAACCCTCGATTATCTCGGCTAACTTCCATTCACCTCCTGACACTGGGCAGCCTGGGTTCCTAGTGAATGATTTTGTAGATTATTTTGGAATTCACTCTTTTCTTGGATTTGCAAGGTAACAAGCAAACTTTCACAAACAGACCGGTACTGCAGATTCCGGTGTGATGTAAAATTACAGGCTGGATGGTCTGCATATTCCATGGCTGAGTATAATACTTAGCAAGGTGTCTTTTACACATTCCCCCCTACACACTCACACACTTTGTCAAACGGCTTTTGCCTTATTTAATCTTAACTTGCTGATATTAACTGCTGCTCATCTCGTCTACCTGTTGTTCTCCAGCACGCGGGGGGCTGTGCTCTAAAGGGAACTGCTAATCGCTGGAATAATTCACTGTGCTGTGAGCATGGGAAAGGGGAAGGCAGAAAGGCTGGGAGGGAGGGCTCACACCTGTCAAAACAGCAACCCCTTGTAATTTCCCATTTTAGCTTCAGAGAAAAGGGAACAGGGGGGAAACTACCCAGCACAATGATCGCAGATCCATTTACTGGTATTCTGGGAAAATGCTTCTGATCCCTGAGAGCATTATTTTGAAAACCAATTTGCACAGCGGTTTGATTTACTCCAGAAAAATAAAAGAATAAAATAAAAAAGAACAGCAGCATTTAAAATACCCATGGAACCTTATTCCGGTGCTGTTTTCATCAACACAAGCACGAAAGCAAGATTCTTTTCTAATATACCTGAAAAAAAACTGAAGCCCATGCATTATTATCAGGCTTAACACAGCACAGGACAGTATTTTTAAACTACAAGATCACCGGTTGGTACCATGACAATCAACACAATGCCAGCCATACCGTCCGCTCCTTCTCGTACCCACTGACCATATCAAGGCTCAGTGAAAGCTACACATTTATAGCCCAATTTTAACTCCCACCTGTCATGTTGTCCAAAGAAACGGGCATCCACCTGCCCATCTTTATCCCTCAGAGCTTTGGCAGGCCAGAATGGGAACCCCTTCAGCTTTGCCCAGACCAAAGGATGTGGATTGCTCTAGGAAAAGAAAACAAAATCCAGAGTCTCAATGTATTTGACAGCAAAATACACACAGTAAGTTTGGTGTGTGGGGATAAAGCCACGTCGAGGTGACAGAGGCCACAGAAGGAAAGAGACCCGTCAGTCTCCCCAGGCTGTTCCCTTGGAGGTGCGTGGCCAGCAGGCTTGGGGGAAGACGGGTATGGGGTTAAATGCAACCAAGAACTGAACACCGACAGCTGGGCTTGAGTCCTGGGGGTGCGGCTATCACCTGGGTGGCTGTGAACGAGAGTCCCCCACCTTTCTGTGCAAAGAGACAGTAATACTTTCGGCCTCTGCTAAGTTGGAGGATTAAATGTGCATCACATCTAGCATGTAATTAATAAGGGGCAGTATCAGCCACTGCTGCTCTTCACAGAGGGCTACTCACACCCTTAACGATGCAGGTGTTAATCTCCAGAGGCAGGAAGAGACACAGACTGTGTTTTTATTCTCAACTTCACTTGCCCAATCTTGCCCACTAAGGAACTCCACCACCCCACCAGCCCACTCCGAAACTACAGTTCTCTCTGAAAAACACCAGTTTCGTAAATGCAGATCCATGGGGCCAACAAGGGTGATTTTTCTCCCCCAAACTCCCCACCGGCACATTTGGAGAGAAACCACGGACTTAATCCAGGGATGTATTTAAAATAGATTTGTCAATGACACACTTAACACAGTGTCATCATCTGTACTGCTCTGGCCAATCCCCGCTCTCTCGGGTAAGCTCCCTTTTACTCTGAACCCTGTGGTCTGCCCAGGCTAATAAATCCAGTTATCATGCTACCTCTGGCACGGGAACTTACAGCCGAAGAGATTGCTCCTACCTGTCTATTACTTTCACTCTGTCATAACTTTATCAGGAAAGAGATTACTTAAGTTTGGTTGAAAAGCCACCTAGGGAAAGCTGTCTTGGGGAGCTTCCAGGCACAGAGTTCAGAAAATGAAGAAAAGGGAATCCAACTTACACAAGGCTCACAAAACCAGTTATCTCGTTTTTGGCAAGCAGCTAGATAACACTCAGGACAGACTTCGATTTCATTCATCTGCAAAGCAAAAGTTAGTTAGAATGTGGCATCCCAGGGGCCTTATGTTTCTAGGCTTTCAAGAAATGCAAGATGATACTGGCAAAAAACATTAGCAAAGTCACACAACGGGAACTCCCTCTCAGCAACCCCAACGCTTGCACCCAGCCCAAGCCGCTGTCACCTCTCTGGGGCTGTCCCCCAGCTCCACTATGGTTCACTCCCCACAGAGACTCAGCGACCAGAGCCACCTTCTACCCACATATTTGATCTTGTCCCACCCCTTACACCAGTGGTTCTCTACCAGGGCAGGTTAACACCTCCAGCAATATTCGGCAATGTCTGGAGACATTTTTGGTTCTCACAACTTGGGGTAGGATAGATAGTTGCAATGCAAATCTTTGATATATGGGACAGTCCCCACAAGAATGAATTGTTCAGCCTCAAAAGTAGTGCCAAAACTGAGAGACTAACAATTCAATCTAAACACCTGATCAGTTCCTTCAAGGCCAGGTGTGATCTGGCCTCGGCCCCCTATCTGACCTCAGCAGGCCCCTCCTGCCCCTCTGGTCTCCACTTGCCAAGCTCAATTTCTATGCATCCTACTCACAGCATCCAGAGCGGTTAGTTAATACTATGTTAGTTAATACTATGTTGCACTACTTTACTGACAACAACCTGAGAATAATATTACTTAGTATCGTTCTCCCTCCTGAGGAAGTGCATGCCCCTAAAGTATCATGCCTGAGAAACAAGGGCCCCAGAGGATCGTGCCAAGGATCTGAATTCAGACTCCACTGTTTCAGAGGACACACACGAGGCCCCAAGAAGAAGTCAAGTAACATAGCCATGGTCTCGCTGCGGCCAAGGGCAGGGCCGGGATTTGAACCCAGGCAGCCAGGCTCCAAAACCCATGCTCCTCACCACTGCCCTGTTAGTTGCTATATCTTCCTATCACCATGAGACTTTACTTTTATCTCCTGTATTTTGCAAGGTGCCAAATACATAGCAGGTGCTCAACTAATTGTTAATTAGTAATTTTATAATTATAATTTAGAATTATAACTGAAAAACGAATGCCAAAATGTACTACCTTCCTATCCAGTCTACTCTTCTAAAGGTACTGGGTAGAACAAAGTCCAGGACAGCCCTGGCTTTGGAGCCTACAAAGCAACAGTGCGCTGTCAACAGGTAGATTCAAAAATGCCAGACAGGCTCTGGCTGGAGTGGCTCAGTTGGTTAGAGCATCGTCCTGGGCACCAAAGGGTTGCTGGTTCGATTCCTGGTCAGGGGACATACCCAGTTGCAGGTTTGATCTCCAGTCAGGGCACAATGGGAGGCAAGTGATCAATGTTTCTTTCCCCCTGCTCCCCTCCCCCTCTTGAAAAACATATCCCTGGGTGAGAATTAAAAGAGAGAGAGAGAGAGAGAGAGAGAGAGAGAGAGAGAACTTTCTCCAAAATTCCAGACAGAGAGTAAGAGAGTATGTGGGTTCAGTAAATTCCACCTCGAGGCACCCCACCAATTAAAATCCAGGGAAACAAATGACTCCCCGCAAGGGGAGAACTGAAAAACCACACACGTCTCCAAATCACCAATGAACATAGCAAAAGCAGCCCCTGATCACTTGTCATTACGGAAATGCAAAACAAAATCACAGTTCTTACTGATCACACAGAGGGGAAACTTAGGTGCATGTTATTTTTTCTCATTAGAACTTCCAGTACTGAGAAGAACACAGAGAAACTACCACGCTCGTCCATGTCAGGTTCTTGTGTAAGTTCCTACGGCTTTTCCACAAGATAGCCGGGAAATACCTACTGAAAGCCTTCGCCATGTTTACTAGCTTAGACATGGCAGGTACACTTCTAACTCACCAAGGAATCGCTACCAAAGCAGCCATGAAAAATCCTGTTCTCCCTTATGTGTTTAATTACCTAGGAAAACACTCAAACTAAGTGAAAAATGTAAATTATAAAACTGGATGTAAATATGTAGACATGAACATATCCTAAGATATCCAAATGTTCTCCTTATGAATGAATGAATGAATGAATGAATGAATGAGCACAAACAGAGGGAAGGCCATTTGTCAATTTTTCACTCTTACAATGGGGAGCTCATAAAGAAAGCCTTCCTCGTACCATTTCTGCCACAAGCCTATCCCACAACCACTGGAGCCTGGGGACATGCAACCCAGGAGGGTGGCTTCATCCACCCATTCAAACCTACTGGTTTTGCGACAGGGGCAGACTCTCCAGGACACCTGGGCTGCCAAGACAGCGTCAGGACCTTTCACACCAAATAACATCAAAATCCAAACACCTTCTGCAAGAAGACTGCAAAGGACCTGACTTAATGCCCCAGACCGTGGGGGTAAATAAACTATGAACTCTATCTATGCACGAAGAAAACATAGGCTGTCTGGTGCCTGGCCATGACTCAAAGCTAAGAACTCAATGGTCATTTCCATCTCCTTTAGATCATGGCTAAGGTGAGAGTTCTAACATATTGAGGGTCATCTCCTGGGTGCTTTTACTTTTCCTGAAAGAGAGGGAGAGCTGTCTGTGCCTAAACAAATTCTAAAACCACTGGGCGATCCACGGGGAGATTCTGCACATGGAAACTCCAGCCACCCCAACACTCACTCTGGATGCATTTAAAACACAACAGTGGGAAACACATACCTCATGCTCACAGATTTTGATGACTACTTTTGCTATTTGCGTCAATTTGTGATTTCCTAAGGGACAAGAAAACAGGGTTAATTTCCGTGGAACCATGTTTAACACCCAGGCCTGGGGTTGAACTTCCCCTGACCACCTTTTAACTTGTTTTCCCCCAGGATGAAGCTTTGAAAGGCCAAAAACCAGAAGGTTCTGGCTTCAAATACCAGCTCAAATTATGTGGCTTCTCCCATGAATGCCTTGATGTCATCGTTGCTGGAACTGAGCAATTTGTGGGGTTTCCCTACAAGTCATGGACCAATGTTTGAAAGATACTTTTACATTTTAAAGGCTCACGTTAGTGAAAAAGAGCCCTGCTCCACCCACTGTCTGAGATTCCAACCCAAGAAGAATATGGGGAAACAAGACATTTACTTCCGTAGCTCGGGTGTACCCAATGCTTCTAAACACATTTTCTTGGCAACGCCTCAAGAAGCCATAATCGGGAGCAGAGACGAATATCCCCATTTCATTAATGAGTAAGCCAAGGCTCAGAGGAGTCATTATTTTCATGAGCCCACTTAGCTAATGAATTTAAAAAAAAAAAAATCAAGCCTCAGCTCTAACTCTAAACACCTTACCTTTGCCCTAAACCAGAGGACAAGAGAGTCAAAAAGCCATGTTTTCTTCAAATGTTACTTTATTTTCAGATGTTGTGTATTTGTTGGCAAAAAGATTTCTCACACACACACACAAACACCTAGATTTCTGACTGGCCTTGAAAGCTCAGATCTGGTAACTTTGTATCCAACAAGCCATGGAGCTCCTGTGGCAACCCCACCAGACCAGGCAGGGTTCCCTGTTCTCCAGTCTCCTGCTCTCCCCACCATCTGTGCTTACCCTGGCTCGTGCGAATGTTTCTCTCACCAGTCCTCATTCGTTTGTTTATATGTTTGAGTTTGCAATCACTACACACATCCTCAATGCCTTCCTGCACCCCAACCCCGCCACTGAGCTAACAGTGCAAAACATACACTTTAAGCGAACATCCACCCTTCGTACATCTTTCCTTCAACGTAACTGAACAGTTTATGTTACCACCCAAGGGGACCCAGGGAACAAGACAGTGTCTGCACTTACAGGGCTTACATCCTGCTGAACAGCTCAAATAAGTAAAAACAGTACCGTCCAGAAAGTATAGGAAATGCTGCCACAGGGAAGTGCAGGTACCGTGACAGCCCGACAACGGCAGGCGATATGGTCTAGGTCACGTGGGAAAGCTCTTCAGAGGACTGAGAAGCTGCGCCTGGTGTTTTATGAAGAGTGGAAGGATGGGCAACACGCGGCGCACTCTCTTCTCTAGGCGTCATCTGCGCCACTCACCCCCGTTATAAATGATGCAGTTGTGCAAAATCCACTTGGCATCGGCCAGGAAGGCCTCTGTGCAGCCATACATTTTCTTCTTAGCGTTCTGGGGAGAGAAGCCAGAGCGTGATCACCAGCGAGTCCACACAAGCCACAGCCCGTAACACCTGCGTCCCCCACATAATTTTCTTAGCAGTCACTTGCCAAATTAATTAATGCTTTTACTCATTTCCCCAGGTGCTATTATAGTTGAGATCTATAACTCTATAAAAAATGCATTCATTGAATTTATCACACTAACTTGGATTTTCGCATTTTACAGCCGCTATCTTTTATCAAGCAGCTTATGCCAATGAACCAGGACATTACTTCTATTTACGTATTTATTATTATTTGTAATAGTCTCCCGTAAGCCTCATGACTGAGAACTCAGTGTAGCAGTTATTATCGTCCCCATGTTACAGACAGGGGGACAGAAGTATGGGACTGTTAAAGAAGGTGTCCAGAGTGTCAAGGCTATGAATTCCTGAAGCCAGAATTCCAACCCGGGCTTTTTGGAATGCCTTCTTCATGGAAGACCACGAGGGTCTGTGCAACTTTCCCAAAGCAGGCTGGATTTCCTGTCTGGGGGTCATCCGTGCACGCAACATATTTTCCCTTCATCCGTGCTTTCTTGACCCATATTTTGGTGCCAACAATTTGAAAATCAGCTCCAGGATGCTGGGCACAATCTAACGGGTCAAAAGCGTCATCTTTAGCCCAGAGGTTTCGCAGGAACTTTTAAAGCACCTCCCGGCATTAAAGAAATACCCTTATCGGTAGAGTAAGTTGTACGAAGCCATAAACATATGGCTAATGTGAAGGTTTCCCAGACACTTAACGCCCCCTTCTTCCCTCCTGCTGCTCTATGAGCTTCTCGAAAGGAAAAGAAGAGATGAAGGTCAAATCCGTCCCATCGCTAATTCTCAGAGGCTATGACTTTCCCAAGTACAAAACGAGAAGCACTAGCAGAAGTAATGTTTGGAGCTAATCAGTGGACTTCGCCACTCCACTGCAATCCTTGGAAGAATGTCGCAGAAGAAGTTAGGGGATAAAAGTCCTCCCGTCCCGATAAAGATGGCGCAGAGGACAGACATGTAGAGAAGCCATCTGACTTGAGATGGGGCACGGAAAATGAGGGAGGATCCGTAGTCCTCTCGGCGACTGTGGGCTACCGCGGTGAGGTTCTCTGGGGGAGGCCAACCTTTTCCAATGTACAGAGGTCCATGGGGTGGAAGATGTACTCCGCGTAGTCGGGGTGCTGCTCCAACGGAACAGGCTTCTGGAATGCGTCTGTCTGTAAAAGAAAAGATTCAAACACACAGCACAAACCCATCACTGCAGTGGAAGACCAAGCATTAATGCCAACAAAGCACTTTATTTATTTATTTATTTCCTTAATTGATTTGAGAGCGAGAGGAAGGGAGAGAGAGAGATAGAAACATCAATGAGAGAGAACATTGACTGGCCGACTCCTGTATGCCCCCCACTGGGGATTTGGCCTAAAACCTGGGCATGTGCCCTGACCGGGAATCGAACCAACGACCTTTTGCTGCATGAGTCGATGCACAACCACTGAGCAACACTGCTCAGGTGATTCTAAACGTTCTCACAAAGAATGACCCTGAGGAGCTCCAACTCAGTTCCCTTTCTAATTCTGCCTGTTTATCAATAATCATGGGCCCCGTTGTGTTCTGTTTTTATTTGTTCCCTTTTCAAGATAGATGCAACTAACAGGTCCTGTCCTCTTACACAGAATAGGGCAAAAGTAGGTGCGTCGTTGTTCATATAGAAAATAATACAAGTTCCTAAATAACACAAGAATAAAGTTTGTGTTTCGCATACTCACAACTGTAAACCTACTTCTGCCCCACAGGTAAGAAGCTGGACAAGAACAACTATCATTTCCTTTAGACCTGAACTCTGAACAAAGCTTATCGACACCCTGCAAATGCCCACAATCAAAATGACTGATGGCGAAATCTGGCTACGCCTGGAGATGACTCACCAAACAAAGTTTCCCTAAGTGCCAACACATATTCTACACATGGGGGGGGGGAGGGGATTTAAACAGTGAGACTTTGCTCTTCCCTTGAGAAGCCAAATTACCTTCAACACAGGAACTGTGTAAAAGTTTTTCATCTTGATCCCTTTTCTTAAGCCCTACTTGAGCCAGCTGAAAATGTAAGCCCGGTTTGTTGATGGGTGGTATTTACTTATCAATAAAAAAGTCTAAAAGATTTAATTAAACACCAAAATACACTCAAGCAAGGCGTCTGAAGGGATTACCACTTCCAGTCAGCAGAGCCCTTTTATGCGGAATGGATGAGTGGTCACTGCATGTTTAAAAGATGCTACCACAAAATCAGCAACTTTCTGTGCTGATTGATTTTACATCCAACAGTTTACGTGAGAAATGAACCCCCTCTCCGATTCTTCTTTGTGGTTTATAACTACAGTGTTGACGGGTCTACATGACTCTATTCTTTTTGTAAACAGTCCTCGGCAGATATAATTCAGCCTATGAAAAGCAGGAAGTGCCTTGGCCAGTTTGGCTCAGCAGTTAGAGCGTCTGCCTGCGGCCCAGAGTCATGGGTTCGATTCCGGTCAGGGGCATGTACCTCGGTTGCGGTTTGGTCCCCAGCCCTGGTTGGGGTTGTGCAGGAGGCAACCAGGTGATGTGTTTCTCTCACATCAATATCTCTCTCTCTCCCTCCCTCCCTCAAATTCTATCTGAGGATAAATGTAAGAATATCCTCGGGTGAGGATTGAAGGGGGAAAAAAAAGCAGGAAGTGATTCCTTATCACTCAACATATGAAACTCCATAGTTTAAAAAATGTTTCGTTGTTTTTGTTTATTTATTGATTTGAGAGAGAGAAAGGGAGAGGGAGAGAAATATAGACACTTCGATGAGAGAAAACATCGACTGGCTGCCTCCCGCATGCCCCATACTGTGGATTTGGCCCACACCCTGGGCATGTGCCCCGACCAGGCACTGAACTGGTGACCTCCTGGTGCATGGGTCAGCGCTCAACCACTGAGCCACACCGGCCGGGCAAAATGTTTGCCTTTTTAACCAAACTCAGGCTGTACAATTTTGCTTCCATTCACGGACATTTTATTGTAGAGACAAATAGGTCCCCAATTTAGCAGTGTCCAGCTGGTATGCTCCAAATCTCTTTCAATCATGATATCAAATTTCACTGTATAATCTCAAAGCTTAAACTTAGTTTTTTGGTTTGTATTTTTAATCCTTGCCTGAGGATATTTTTCCATTTATCTTCAGAGAGAGAGAGAGAGAGAGAGAGAGAGAGAAACATTGATGTGAGACAGACACACTGACTGGCTGCCTCCCTCACAACCCTGACCAGGGCCAGGGACCAAACCGCAACAAGGTATGTGCCCTTGACCAGAACTGAACCCTCGACTCTTTGGTCCACAGGCCAACGCTCTATCGGCTTAGCCAAACCGGCCAGGACCTAAAGCTTACTTTTTTAAAGAAATTAAACTACAGTGGCTACTCAAGACCCTGAGAGTCTACATTTCTATGTATTCGTTTGACTTAGAAAGCAATCTCTGGCCTGGCTGATGTGGCTCCATGGACTGAGCGTCGACCCATGGACTGAGAGGTCCCAGTTGGTTGCCAGTCAGGGCACATGCCGGGGTTTCAGGCTTGACCCCCAGTAGGGGGCGTGCAGGAGGCAGCCAATCAAAGTTGCTCTCTCACATCAATGTCTCTCTCTCTCTCTCTCTCTCTCTCTCTCTCTCCCCCCCTTCTCTCTAAAAATATCATGAAACAAAAAACAAACAAACAAAAAAAGAAAACAGACTCTGAAGAGTCGCAGAGTCATGACTGGTCCAGATGGTGCCTTTGTGCAAATCAGAAAAAGACAACTCCATCCTCAAGTATCTGTAGGAAAAGCTGTCCTAATATATTGATTATACTGATATTACATATTGATTACTTTTAGAAGCAAGGTATTTTACTGCCATTTTCCTGAAAATGGTCACAAAAGAGCTAAAGCCACCATGGCCATGGTCCGACTGGCACTCAGGAGGGAAACCACGAGAAGTGCACAATTTGGCAGCTGGGTGTGGCAGCTCTGCTTTCACATACAGAGTTTCCCTGCCAGAAAGGAGCATCATCCCAACACACCATGGTTGCAGGTTCGATCCCCCGTCACAGATCATACAAGAATCAACAAATGAATGCATTAATAAGTGGAACAACAAACTGATCTCTCTCTCTCTCTCTCTCTCTCTCTCTCTCTCTCTCTCTCTCAAATTAATAAATAAAATGAAATGAAATAAAGATTTTCCTTAAGGGGAAGAGGCTGTACAGCAAATCCCGTTTCAACATCGAAGGAACTAACCAAAGTCTCACCCCTTCACGGGAAATCTGACTGGTTGTTTGATTTGACGGTTCCATCATCAGACCTTGATTATTGATAAACTGGGCTGTGCTCAGCTCTCTCATTGCAATGGAATTTTGCTAACTCATGAGGGAAGGAGTCACCTTATCCTTCCTTGATGGGGTACGAGGGAAGTGTCACTACATAACCCATCAGAATTTGAAATCCCCACCAACCCTCTCTACTACATGTCACTTCCCGACTAAAGTCCTTGAGGACACAGAGTGCTCATTGTGCAGAACCAGTTGCTGTCACACTGTCTGTCATTTACAGACGTTTGAATTTAGGCACAAAGAAGGCCCAAAGAGCATGCACAGGTGTTTGAAAAGCTACAGCTATGTGGAATAAGAGGTTAACAGGACAAAATCGCTGCGTCCATTTACACGTATATGGAGAGGAACTTTCTTCTTACCCCTGGCTGTTTCATTTTTTGAATGGCAAACTTGAGCAGGTAGGACAGCTGTTCGATGGTGAGCATCGTCATGGCTTTGCTCTGGGTCTCGATGCATTCTGCGACTGTGATCTTCTACAAGTCAAAGTCACACGGGCGTCCAGTTAGGAAAAAAGTCACTACCCAGAGACTGATTTACCTTTCCTCCTAATGTTCCAGTAAATGCACACATAAAAAAATACTCATAATCTCCAAATGAGACTAGCTGGTTCGCTTGACAAGGACTCCAATCTACTTGCCCATTTACTGGATCAGTGGATAAAAACCGGAAACGCACCGAACCACTGATTACCTTATTAGAAGTGTTTTGGGCTCAGGAAGACGACAGAACCTGAGGAAGACGCCGCTAGGCAGCGGCCTGAAAGTCGTCATTATTACGATCTTGAGTTTCAAGAGTGGGATGAGCGGAAAGGCCGCGGATGCTTTCCGGATCTTAAGGTTCTGGGCTAGCCGTCAGGACACAGACAAGCATTCACTCAATGGCATCACTGATGGGAAAGGACAGTCTCCACGGTGGAAAGAATCCAGGGGGTGGTGGTGAACAAATAATAAACAGGACTTCATTCTCTATCACCACTGATGTGAACCTGCTTGGGACATTCTGGCAAACAAGAAGCACAGCCTGACTGTCTACCTCCAGGGGCAAAAAAAAATGTCACTTTGTAAGGGAAACTCCCATCCGAGAAGAGACCGGGGACATGTCTGAGCCCGGATTCTGCTCTGTGAACCTGGTGCTGCGCGTCAGAGCTCCAGAATGCTCCTGTAGCGACGACAACAACAAGAGTGAAGTCTGACCATGTCAGGGAACACTCTGGAAGCGTGTGTGTTGAGAGAGCTGAGAAGAGTTTTCTCCGATGAATTCGGATTTCATGTCCCTCCTTCCTATCTCTGGATCCTCCAAAAGGAACTTTCAGATGTATCTGGTTGTCGAGGAAAAGGCAACACAAGAGCGACTCTGAGGCCAAAAACAGTACATGATGCAAGTCCCCAAGATTCCTTGGCCCCGAGCCCGAAAGAGCTGGTCTTCTCAGCTGACTGCCCTACCAGGTCACCCCGGAAGAACACTGGGGCTTGAAATCTTAGACACAGCACACCTGTTTGTTTGGATTCCTGCTCGTTTCCAGGTAACTTATCCATAGCGAACACTTGGGTTGCATGCTCAACTGTCATTTCACCTCCTCTGCCCCCACACCCCCATGCCTGGCGGTGCCTGGCTCCCACAACACAGACGGAAAGTGCCAGACATGCATTTTTCAAGCCTTTCTGCATGAGGACTAGTGACCTCATCCTGACCAGTGAGCCCAAGGGCAAGTCCGCGGGAGGCTGATGCAAAGAGTCCTCCTGCTAGATAAAAAGGGATGTAGAGAGAGACACTCCTCTTAGGGGATTTTTGTCTAGCCACTGTGCTAAAATCCCCAGTGGCCTCCTAGGGCCACGCAGGGACACATGGCCTCAACTACGGGACGGAAAGGGTCTGGCTCTGCGCAAGCTCTGGCCGGCCCTGCCTCTGTGTTTTTCCAACACATGCTAATAACACCCTATTGTTTCAGCCCCTTCCATCAAGATCTAGTATTTGCAGCAAAAGCATCCTCTCTGAGCCGCTATCTTTTGTGCAAAATTATTAAACACTAATTTTAAGAAACAGAAGGGTTGGTCAAGACCAAAGGAAAGAGATAAAGGCTCCAGTTCCCGCACTAGAGGTAGGATACTAAGGTGATGGACAAGAGGGCGTGGCTGAGAAAGTCGCGTCCTGCACATCTGTCTGGAGCAGGAGTGGAGAACGTGCTGCGCCCCAAGGCCCGCGAAGGCAGTACCGGCTCACATCACATGCCTCACCAAAGAGAGGCAGCTCTACCCATCACGTCAGGGGTGAGTTAATCAAATGTTTGACCTAATAGGGCGGGTTAATTTTTAAGTTGACAATTTTATAGGGCCCGCGAATGATGTGATAAATATCCAAATGGCCGTTGGCAGAAAAAAAGGTTCCCCACTCCTGGTCTAGAGTCACCCCAAGAGAACCAGGGGCCATCTTATGCAATTTCAGGAGCAGAACACCATTAAAACATCATCATCCTACTGGCTAGATGTCTAAATGCTTTCGTTACATTTCTTATTTTTCTCCTTTTCCTATGCGAAAGCAGAACCACAAACACTGTCCTACAGAGAGCTTGCTTTTTCCCACTAATGACATCTGGGAGAACTCTCCACCTCACACACAGAAAGCTTTGAGACCTAATTCCAGTGTACCTGTGACTCCACGTGACATTCCATAGTAAATGATTCTGCGGATGACATTCTCATTTTCAGCATTTCGAAAAAGCATCCTGGTTGGAAGGTGCCATGAATAGAAGACACCTCAGAATAGTGGGAACCGTAATAACTGTTTTAACGAAGAGTCTTCAGACTCTGCTACATATGAAATATGACATTTCCTTCCCTCACTGTGCTTCTGCCCGCCCCTTCTTCACATCTTTCTCAAACCTTACTAAGACTCCCTGGATCTCGTCACTGAAAGTGGGAACACCCTGCGCCCTGCTCGCTCCCTACCCCTCACCTTCAATTCATTTTCTCCAGAACACTCTTCTTCTACACACTATATATAATTGTATGTATAATTGTCTGGGGGTTTTTTGCCCCTTCCTCTCAAAAAGAATGTGATTCATGCCTCTTTTTGTTTACTGCCGATTCCCTAGCACACAAGAGAAGTAGTTGTTGCCCTAATGAAAGCAACAGATGGCAACCACCGGAACACACAACCAAGACCGGTCTTCCTAGCAGGGCTCCTGCGGATGAGTCGCTGATGGAGCAGGAGACAACGTCCAAGAAGGGAGAAGAGAGCATGAGATCTTTTCAAGATATGGAAAGACTCTTAAGTTAACTTCTGAAATGTTCAATTGCCAAAGAAGGAGAAAAGGTTACAGATCTCAAAGCAATGCAAAGACCCATGAAGAATCACAAATACTACTCAGTGCAAAGGTCCTTCCAAGAGGGCACACTGACAATGCTGGTCCCAAAAGGAGACAACCAGGAAAGAGCAGGTGGAAGGTAAGAAGTCTCCCTTTTCGCTGTGTCTGGATGATTTGAAGAGTTAAAAATAAAAGGGAGAGAGAAAGGAGAAGACACGAGGCAGTTAATGCATTCATTCATCAGGAACTAACCTCACATTCAGGACAAAACCAGTCCCCCTCTGGTTCCGATGTCAGTCTCAGACACTTAGCGTGATAAACCCGGGGACAGAGCTCACAGCAAAGGACTTGGCCTTCCCGGTGACAAACCCAGCAATAGAAGTCATTTCGTCCGTCCTGCGGTACAACATCAACAGGGTCTGTGGTGAGTGGCTGCTTCATATAGTAAAACGGACCATGTCTTAGTTCTGACTGAAATGTAGGCAAGAAAGACAGGTTTGGTTTCAAAACAAATGTGCATTCTCAAAAGGAATTTGTACAAATACATCAATAACAACAAAAGACAATTACAGCATTTCATGTGTTCATTCAAAAGCCATCTTGGGGGTACTCTACTAAATACAGGGCTTACAGGTCATTAATGTTAGATTTTTTTTTTCTTTCTTCTATTTTAAGAGGATATAGACTGAAAAAGCTAGTGTCTCAAAGTTAACAGTTAGCCCTATAGCAGGATAGCATAATGGCTACAATCCAGGCATACTCGAGTTCCATTTCTTTCTTTAATTTATCTTTATTGTTGAAAGAATTACAGATGTCCCTTTTCTCCCCCATTGACACCCTCTCCTCCCTGCTCCCCACCCCACCTAAGTTCAAATTTTAGCTCTACCAGCTACATGACCCTGGGCAAGTCTCAATCTCTCAGCTTCAATTTTCTCATCTGTAAAATGGGCATGGTAACAGCTAACTCCACCGTATTGTGGTTGGGATTAAATGGGATGATACAATGTATGCGTGTAACACAGTGCTACCATTACTAACATTGTTGATACAGTTTCCAGTCCAATATATGGAAGTATAAATGTATAAAGTCAGCAAAATAATGTCAATTTGCCCTGGGATTCTTTCAACAGCAGGCTTTTGGGGACTAGATCAACTGGATTTGAGTCATCAAAAAATGATCACCCATTTCTTTTTTTCTTTTTTAAGTCTACCCTGAATGCGTAAAGTGCTATGAGCCAACTAGAGGCTTCCAAAAAGCCATGATTCTTACACATGGTAGGTCTGCACCTATCAGAAGCTATATTACCTACTTAGAACCAACAGTGGCAGAAAGATGAGATGGGCAGCCAATTCACAGGAGCAAGACTCCTTCTGCTCCCAAAATATGACCAGAAACATTTCCCTAATGATATATTGCAGATCCAGCAAATCCACACTCCAAAGACATGGTATCACTGTGATGAAACTTATCAGGAAATCTCAAATCGGAAACCACTAAGAAATCCCGTTTAGGAAGGATGAGAAAGTCTAGTGGTAAACAACAGAATGACCTGGGGTAAACTGGTTGTGTGACCTTAAGAAGGCTCCTCACCCCACTTTGAGCCTTGATTCCATGGACAATAGCTTAGTCAAACCATAGTACTACTGAACCTACTTTTGAATAAACCTTCTTGTATAACAAGCTTTTTTCCTGTCTTTCAGTAAAACATTAGTTTCCTCCAAAAAGAGCTCATATACTGGTTAGAGACTGCATATTGTTGATACTGTGAATGGCATCTTTTTCTATTACGTTTTCTAAATAGTGATTGTTAGATCCATAGAAATGCTGTTAGCTTTTTTATTAATTGTCCTCATGTATAAACAGTTCTAATAGTTTATTGATTAAAAATCTTATCCCCGAATAATATCAGTTTTGTCTGTTCGTGTCTAATATTTTTACATCACTTTTGTTTTTTTCATATGTTAACAGCTAGGACGCCCGGGATACTGGGCAAGAGTGGCCAAGGTTTTAGACACCTGCAACTTGTTGCTTGCTGGTTTTTATTGTGAGGTTTTAACGATCTCAAAATGCCTACTCTTTCTCCACTCCTCGATCAGGAGCCCCACAGATGACTAGCAGATTCTCGTTAACCAATCTTTCTAAGGCTCCTACACTCCTTTCTACTAAGAAAACAACTAAGACTTTCAAGGGTGACTGCTGTTGGGGGTGGGAGGCATCAAGAAAAGTGGAGGTTTATTACTTTAAGAAAGTGGCACCTAACCTGGGGACAGAGGTAAGCTAGTGCTTTAAAACCTGACTCTACGATGGTCCACACGGGGACAGACACACAGGAAAAATTATTAATCGCTGTGATCAATTTTAAAAATTTTAGAGAAATGGGAAAAAGTTAAAAGGCCCAACAAGGCAAAACAATCTATCTTTAACTGCTTGGATTAAAATGGCTCCCTAGCCCGGCTGGTGTGGCTCACTGGTTGAGTTTCGACCATGCACCAAGAGGTCACCGGTTCAATTCCTGGTCAGGGCACATGCCCAGGTTATGGGCCCAATCTCCAGTGGGGGGCATGCTGGAGGCGGCCAAGTGATGTTCTCTCTCATGGATGTTTCTCTCTCTCTCTAATAAAGAAAAAAATTAAATAAACAAACTGGCTCCCTAAATTTGAGTTAGCATCTGAACTTCTTTTTGTCTGTTTGTCTATTGACAAACCAGTAACATATTTTCATTACTGGTTTAATAAATCTTATGTAGCTACTGTTCACTCAAAAAATAAAATGAGCCCCAGCCAGTTTTGTTCAGTGGTTAGAGCACTGGCCCTTGGACCAAGGATCCCGGGTTGAATTCCAGACAAGGACACATACCTCAGTTGAGGTTCATACCCAGCCCCAGATGGAGTCATACGGGAGGCAACCAGTCGATGTGTCTCTCCCACATCTATGTCTGTCTCTCTCTCCCTCCCTCCCACTCTGTCTGAAAATAGATTAAAAAAAAAAAAAACACCCTCAGGTTAGGATTTAAAAAAAAGATGGAGCATTTAGCCTGCCAGTGTGGCTCAGTGGATTGAGCATCATCCCATGGACTGAGAGATCCCGGTTCAATTCTCCATCAGGGCACATGCCCAGGCTGCAGGCTCAATCCCCAGTAGGGATCGATGTTTCTCTCTCTTGTTCGCCCTTCCTCTATCTCTAAAAAAACCAAAAAAATCAATAAAAAAATATTTTTAAAGGAAAGAACCAATCTATGTGGGTCTCTCACATGGATCTTTCTTTCTCTATCTCTCTCTCACCACCACCACCCCCACTCTGTCTGGAGATAAATGGGAAAATGTCCTCAGGTGAGGATTTACAAAAAAAATAATAATAATAAATAAACTGTACATATCACCCAAGAAGACTATCTCTAACCTGAGTAGGGTCCTCGAGGATGCTTTTGTGGCTTTTGCAAGACGGCTCTAAGCCGTAACTCAGTTCCAACTTCCTTTCAGTACATTAATAATAGGACAGGAAGAGTCATTAAGATCGAAACAAACCTGGGAAATTCAAATATGACAGCTAATCTCCCTAATGCGCAAGTCCTTTCTACCTCATAGAAGCCAGGGGACTGCCACTTCCGAAGCTGTTTCCCCATGTCCTTGTCCCCCCACACACACCTGGGGGGGGGAGGGGGTCCTGAGGAATTGAGCACCAGGCTGCTCCGCTCTCTTTTCAGGAGATTTTGTCCTTTCCTGGAGCCGGGAAGTCGTTGCTGAGACCTACTCCCTGGTAATCTCCCTGTCAATCAGATACCTGCCTTATCTGCTGCTTGTAAATGTTTCCTGCTCCATCAGAATCATCTGATAACCCACATGGAGCACTTAAAACAGGGAAAGCAAATCGGTGCAGGTTCACCCCCAAAAGTAGAAGGTGTGTTACCAGCCTGCTGGTTAAGCAAACAGGTCGCAACCTGTGTTATTACAGGGTAATTGCCACCTCTGCAAGAGCAAATGTTCTTAATTCCCTGCTTCTCCCACAGGTCGGCTTCACAATAGGCTTGCTCGTTCTCTTCTGGCATACCTTAGTCTACAGCAGGAGCAGACAAGCATTTTACAATATGTAAATGAATGGATGTGGCTGTGGACCAATAAAACTTTATTTACAAAAACAGCCTCAGAATATTGTAATAACCACAGTTTGCGCCTCTAGTTGTAATAAGTATAGTTGCAGCACCTGGCCTGCCTAAGCCAGAGACTGGGTCCTCTGGCTGTTGTGTAAGCACAGGTTACAGGGAGAGGGGGTCCACAGCTTCAAATTCCTACAGGGCCTACATAGGTAAAATAGAAGTAGTCCTCTCTCCAGCTTCTGTTCTCCTGCAATGGCTAAAAGCATGGGTCTTGCAAAAATAAGATGAAGTGCCTGACCCTGGAATGTGAGGGATGGCCCTGGCACGCTGCCTGGACACTGGGAGACAGCGGGGGGGGGGGGGGGCAGAGCTCATGCCCACCCCAGGAGCACTTCCACTCAGCTCCAGTGGCCACGGCGGCGGAGCTGGCACACCCCACGGTGCTGCTGATCTCAGGACGACACTGCAATCCTGCCGTCCCCCAAACGGGCTCAGCCGCTAGTACACTGCCCTGCCCAACAAGAGACTTCTGTGAACCGTCCTAGCTTTTACGACAATGCAGGGACCCTACAAAGTAAGTCCTAGCCCACCCATTTATGATACGTATACACCATGTACTCAGAGGCAGAGAGGGGACCCAGGATTTCTTTGCCACATTTGAACAAAGTATACCTAAGGCCATTTTGTATAACTCTGTTAGCAATTATTTCTCAATCCTTTGTTGAGGGGAGGGAGGGGAGGGAGGGGAGGGAAGGAAGGAAGGAAGGAAGGAAGGAAGGAAGGAAGGAAGGAAGGAAGGGAGGGAGGGAGGGAGGGAGGGAGGGAGGAAAGGGGGAGGGAGGGAGGGGGAGGGGGAGGGGGGAGGGAGGAAGGAAAGGAAAGGAAAGGGGGAGGGAGGGAGGGGAAGGGGGAGGGGGGAGGGAGGGAGGGAGGGAGGGAGGGAGGAAGATTTTCCAAATGGTCCAAGAACTAAAGATAAGAGTGGCATTTTGCAATCAAGACCCCTATATGATTTGGGGACGAGATATTTCTTGTCCCATCTACTGCAGGACGTTTGGCAACCTGGTCCTTCTCCATCAAATGCCAGGAGCACCCTCCAGACTTTAGGATGCTCCCTCCAGCAGTCCCAAGGAAAAACACCTACATGTTGACAAACCCTTCCTAAGGGGTGAAACCACTGGACCAAAAGGCATTACAAATTGATTATAAGCCTTAGAATCCTTCTCCCCTAAAAATAAAGTATGTTTTAAAACTCTTCCTGAAACTCCCCTAAAAGTATTGAATCCCCAATACATGAAAAATGGGTGAAACAGGCACCCAATCTGAAAACTCAACCCATGTATCTCCACTTGGAAATAAAAGGTTGCTACCAAAAAATGGAAAAAATACGTGTTATTTGTTTTTGTAAGGCCAGAATGGCTTTCTTTTTAGAACACCAGAATACAGAAGAGAAATTGGAGTGAAGAGAAAATGTAAGGAGGTGGAGAACCCTGACATATGCCAAAAATGAAAAGAACTCAAACACCTAAGAGTCCCAGAAGCAGAAGGAATGAGCAGAGCAGGCGGGTGTCCCACTATAGGGAGGGGTGGGTAGTGCGAAAGACCAGAGCACAGAGGCCCTTTGTCTAAAGGGGCAGGATCTGCCCAGCTCCAACTGTTGCTGGAGTTCTCTGTTTTTGTAAGAACCCAGAAATACACCCAGCCAGTGTGGCTCAGTGGTTGAGCACTGACCCAAGCACCAAGAGGTCACTAGTTCGATTCCCGGTCAGGGAACATCCTCAGGTTGTGGGCCAAATCCCCAGTGGGGGACATGCAGGAGGTGGCCAATCAGTGTCCTCTCTCATCGATGTTTCTATCTCTCTCTCTCCCTCTCACTTCCTCTCTCTCTGAAATCAAAAAAGAAAAAAAAAAGAATTTATGGGGGGGAGGGGGAAGAACCCAGAAAAATAAATTATCTGACACCTCATAATCTTCACTTGTGGGTGGTGACTAAGAGGAATTATATTACGTTGGCCAAACACAGCATTTGCGACCTACGATTTGGTTTTAATTCCATAATTCTAAAAGAAAGAAAGAGGCCAAGAGAGGGAACAGGAAAGGAGAGTGTCCAGAAGAATTTTTTTTTAAAAGATTAGGACAGCAGACGGTGCACGAGACAGGTTGTCCCTACTACGCAAACTTCATATGCCACAATGAATTAGTCTGGGGGTCAGCCATTTCTCCTCTCTACAGCTAGCTACTTCTCCGTTGCTGTTACTTGGCTGTTCAGCCCCGGGGAGTCGGAGATCTGAAAAACCTACCATCAACCTTGTAAGGTCCCTGGTCCAAACCCTTGTTTTACAATGTAACTGAAGCTCAGAGACAGGAAACACGGCCCAGGTCACACCGCCAGCTCCCAGACTCAGTGGGGCTAGAATGAGCCCATCTCCAGGTCTGCCTCACTTCCCTCCAGAGCCACGGTCCTGTCAGCTCTCCTACCAGGACTGAAGATGACGCATTGCTCAGGAGCGTAATCGCGTCCTGTGTCTAGTCACCCATGCTCTGCTATTTCCCACCTCCCGAGCGCGTTCTACATTCATGAGCTCCCAGCCTGGGTCAAACTGGGCGGACAGCAGCCGTCAGACCCTTTTCTGGGGCTACAAGTCCAGAAGGGGACACAGACTGGCAAACACATCGGTGTGGGCATGAGGTGGAAGTGTTCTCGAAATGGTATCAGCACATGGACAGGGAAGGGAGAGAATAATGCATGAACTGTCTGTGTTGATCAGCTTCCAGAAAGAGGGGTGTGAGCTGATGCTTAAAGGACAGGCAGGGACTCACGGTGTGCGCGCGTGCGTGGAGACACGGGGGCGGGGCAAGGAGACATCTGCTTCGTGGCTTACGGGGAGCTGGTGAGAAAGTGTTTGCCCAGGAAGTTAATGACTGGCTAAATCAAGATCTGGGGATTATCTGTGGCCTTCATGTTTCTTTCTTAGTCTTTAATCCCAACAGCTGTGGTAGATCCTGGGTGGCAGGCAGCTTCTTCCTCGCTCTGAGGCCTCGAGGAAGCAACTTAACCTCTCTGAACCTCTGTGTTTTCATCTGTAAAATGGAGACGATCCCAGCCCCTACTTACTCACAGGGTTGTTATAAACACGAACAGAGATGTGAAAATGGGGGGAGGGGAGAAAAAGTCTGTAATATAATGTCATATGTCACTTATAGCTCAGTAAAAGAAAAATTGTTTAACGGTTTACACAGGAAAGTGCACAGGGGTGTAAGACTGCTTTTAGTTTACTATTACCAACACTGTTATATTACATCTGGTTTTCAAACTGCCCAACTATCTTCACACGGTAGCTACAAGCCACAGGCAGTCACTTACATTTCAATGCAATTAGCAATTCAGTTCCTAGGTCACGTTTGCCATCTGCGCGTGGTCAATGGCCGCACGTGGTTGTGACTATCATCCTGAACAGCACAGGGCTAGGACATTTCTAAAGCAGTTGCTGGATTATTTCACGTCTAGCTGGTGTGATTATTCCACTTAGTGTAGAGCCTGGCTTAATTTTATTATTATTAGCTATGTCATTTGGCGCAATTCATCTCCACAACCTTAGGAAATCAGTAGCAGGAGAGTCATTGTCCCCATTTCGGGAGATGGGGACACGAGGCACCAAGAGGTTAACGCACCCACAGCCACGGAGCAGAAGCAGAACAGGCATTTCGCTCTATAATTTGAGGATGAAAATAGATTAGTGTGCGGAAATGTATCCTCTCACCGTTCTGGGCGTTTAACCGCTGCCAGGTCTCTTCCCAGGAAAGCAATAACCTGAGTTCAGTCGACCTCGGATCCCTAGAGCCCACTTCGGCACCCCGCAACGCACAAAATGCACGCATACATCCGAGGAACCCTTGCTTAAGTGGTACCAGAACCTCGGTTCATCCTGTCTCCTCTGGTGCCAGGAGATTTGGCCTCACAGGCCACTAAAGCATCTCTCTCTCTCTTTTTTTTTCATTGAAAATATAGCTAGCCCACATCAGAGAATGTTTAAGCTAGAAGGTTTCTTTAGCATGATCCAAGATGGCGAAAGGATGTTCACTGGCCCCAGCTGCGTAGGGAGGGGGTGTCTGCAGCCCGCAGCATGTGCACAGTAAGGAATGGTGACTAATTACCAAAGTCCACCATGAGCAATAGTGGGGCGAGCAGCGATCTCTCACCACAGATCTAAACCCATTATACAGATGAGAAAACTGAGACCAGAAGAGAGCATGCCTCACCACACAGACACCTCCAAGCAGAGGTGACAACCATCCTGCTGGTGTGGCCCCGGAGGGAAATACCCTCCGGCCACCTGGGGGAAACAGTCCTAAAGTGTGAAACAGAAACCCCAGGAAAAACCCCAAACCCTAAAGCACAATCTCTTCATCTCATCTGGATCACTGCCCTGTCCCCAACACAGATCTGCAAACCCTCCAGAAATGTCTACACCGGCCCACTCTGAGCTGCCCTTTCCTGTCCTGTGCCAACGCCAGTGGGAGTCAGGCAGCTTGCCAAACGCCAAGTACACTGGCTCTTTAAAAAAGCCACCCAGGCGGCTGCAGTGCCTCTCACCACTACAGTCTCCGCCCCGCCGGGTGCACACCTTTCCCAGCGGCCCTTTACCTGCTCCTTATTGTTACTGTTCAGTAAGCCGGGTTTCTTTTTCTTTTTAATGGGGCTTGTGGATGTGTCCTGTGGCGAGTGGCCATTGGAAGAATGCGGAGGGCTGGGGAACTTTCTTTTCTGGGCTGTTCTGTCTGTGGAGCCAGGATCTGAAAGAGACACACAGGAGCACACAATTTAAAGCAGTCAGGGAGGCCGAGGCCCCCAGGGAGGGCGTGTGGAGGACACCACGCTTTTCGTTTCAGTGTTCCGTCTCCCCGAAGACACCCACCCGCCTTCCTTTCCGCTGTTAGCCTGCTCAGAGGTCAGACGGTCTTTCTTTGGCCTACATAACATTTTTGTAAAACACTGAACTCATGCCCTGGCTGGTTTGGCTCAGCGATAGAGCATTGGCCCGCGGACCAATGAGTTGCGGGTTCGATTCGGGTCAAGGGCACGTGCCTTGGTTGCAATTCGTCCCCGGCCCTGGTCGGAGTTGTGCAGGAGGCAGCCACTCGATGTGTCCCTCTCAGGTCGATGTCTCCCCCCCACCCCCCGCCCCACTCTATCTGAACAACAACGACGAAAATGTCCTCGGGTGAGGATTTAAAAAAAAAAAAATTTAACTCATGCCCCAGCAGGTTTTGCTCAATGGTTAGAGCGTCAGCCCAAGGACCAATGAGTCGCGGGTTTGATTCCGGCCAAGGGCACGTACTTCGGTTGCGATTCGTCCCCGGCCCTGGTTGGGGTTATGCAGGAGGCAGCCATTCGATGTGTCCCTTTCACATCAATGTTTCTCTTTCTCTCCCTTTCCCCTTCTCTCTCTCTTTCTCTCTCTCTCCCCCCTCCCACTCTATCTGAAGAGTCTGAAGATAAATGGAAAAAATATCTTCAGGTGAGAATTTAAAAAAAAAATTAACTCACTACCAAAATATAAAAATTGGGAGACTTCTCAAAATAACCTAGATTTTTTTTGGCTTCTCTTAAAAACAAACAAACAACAGATCAGGGGCCTTCCAGGGCCTTATGGCAACAGACAGACCTGAATACCAGCCATTTCTATGTGGAAATGTGCCCTCCACTTTGCCACAGTCCCCACCCTTCCCTACTGTGTCTGCTGACGAGGCTATCACCCAGCTGCCACCAGCTGCCACATAGGCACCAGTATTGTCCTTATCCCCAGGAAATATTTCTTTTCCACATCCGTTGCTGATGGCAAAAGCAGGAAACCACGACAGACCAGGAAGGCCACACATTTAAGAAAACGAAGGCAAACATATTTCTTTGTGGAAGACAACATCATTTATTCATGGTTATCAAGCAAACGACGTGTAACCAGGCAAAAAATATATCTATAACGCACCCATCAGAACGTCCTCACGGCTCAGCCACCGGTGGGAGCTATGTTAGCAACTCTCCTGTAGAGGAAGCAAGCGACACAAAGTACCTTCTCCCTGAGTCTCACCTGCAAAATGGCACCCCACCTTTGTCAATCCACTCCTGTCTATGTCAACTGCCCCAGAATCTCATCTACCCATAGACACAGTTCCACCAACAGCCAATCTTCACC
This sequence comes from Molossus molossus, assembly GCF_014108415.1. Lineage (NCBI taxonomy): Eukaryota > Metazoa > Chordata > Mammalia > Chiroptera > Molossidae > Molossus > Molossus molossus. The sequence continues at coordinate 10,637,871 of NW_023425399.1, read as the reverse complement.
TGCAAGCCTGGGAATCCATTCCATGCCCGACAGCTGTCCTGTTAGCCTCGGGATGATGTAAAGGCACGGCCTGGCGCACCTTACAGCTGAGAAATGAAAGCCACAGGCGCCAGAAGAGGAAGGAGCTAAGCGGAGAGGGCAGGTGACGGGGTGGAATGCGACATGGAATCCGGAAAGATGGTTATCCCAAAAGACCGCCTGGCGACGTCCCTCCTCCAGCTTTAACTCTCAAGCGAGTCCCGGCACGCAGGCTGCGCCGCGTGTCCCCACCGTCCCTGTCTGGACAGGAGTCGCCAGGGGCAGATTAACAGGGCCCGATGTGGCCACATGCAAGGCCTCCCGATGGCTTCCTCTGGGCTGGGAGGCGGAGCGCCTTGCGGCAGGCTCACAAAGCCAGACAACGAACTGCTGCGACAGGATCCAGCCCCGCGACGGAACTCTCCGGTCTCACCAGGCAGGCTTCGGGAAAATCCTGCACCTGTTCAGGCCCCCCCCCACCCGACACAGCCCTGGGAGGAAATTAAATGCTAACCACCAGCACCTTGAGGGAGCACAGACCCCGGAGTTCAGGGGATCAGCCCACAGACCTCACAGTGGAGGCCTGGAGAGCGAAGGAGTGGGCCCAGGGCACACAGCCGCTAGTTAGCGAGAACACTGCTCCCCAAAGGTGCAGCCTGGGACCGGCACGTTCCCCGGAGACAACGTCCCCTTTCCCGCAGGGCTCCTCACCCCACTCCACCATCAGAACTCTCCCTTTCTCGCAAAGCCTTTGACCCAACAATCTCTCCTCCTAGAGACACAGTCTATCGACACAGTCGCAGGGAAGCCAAGCGCACAGAGGACGACTCGGCCACGGCGCTCGGTGCTCCACCGGAGACGGAGAACAACTCCGATGCCCAGGAATAGAGGGACTGCGCTAGTAACGCGCCCCAGCCACACAGGCCTGTTGTGCAGCATCGAGAATGAAGCACCTCTAGGTGGGCTGATGTCTGACGATCTCAAGGCTTCTGCATCGGGTTAAAGAAAGCAACACGTCTAGCACCATTAACAGATCAACATGCATGTCCCCAAAAAAGGTGTAATGTATATGTCTCCCTGCTTGCGTAAGCCTAGAATATTCCTGGATGAACACGAAAATGCGATAGAGATCTAAATGGGGACTGGTGGGTGCCTCAGGGGACGGGAGGCTGCGTGAGTGTGGGAAAGGAATTGTTTTTCTCGGGGTAACCCTTGTGTACTGTACTTACCATGTGCCTAGACAACCTTATCAAAATAAAATAATGACATATGTAGGAGGTTCAATTTCACATTAAAAACAACAAAAGCAGCAAGTGCAGACCAAAGCCAGGAATGGGCGGATGACGAAGGCCTGATTCAGAATAAAAAACGGCCCTGGCCTGTTCGGCTCAGCGGTTAGAGCATCGGCCTGCAGACCAGAGAGGCCCGGGTTCGGTTCCCGCTAAGGGCATGTACCTCGGTTGCAGTTTCTCCCCGGCCACGGCTAGAGTTGTGTGGGTGGCAACCAGGTGATATGTCGCTCTCACATCGATGTTTCTCTCTCTCTCTCTCTCTTTCCCCCCTCTCTCCCTCCTGCTCTGTCTGAAGATAAATGCAAAAATGTCCTCGGGTGGAAAAAAACACCACCATCTGCACAAAGTTGAGGCTGATGGAAAGAAGAAATTTGGAATCTGTCCTACGCACATCCAATAAAGCAAGTGTCTCTGCTCGGGTGTCAGAACATAGGTGTTAAAGAAGGGTGTTTTGGGGACACAACCTAGATGTGTCCCAGAAGAAATGGCATCCTGGCCCGGCAAACACTGAACGCACTTGAGCAAAGGTTTTGATTTTGTGTGTCTCTTTCTGTCTGAGGGTAATTTTGAAGGAAGAAAAGTACATGAGGAAAAACGTGTCTCTGGGAAAATTAGGTCATGATGGGGGGTGGTTAAGGAGTGTATTTTGATGTTTCTCAGTGGAACACTCACTACTGGATTTTGGAAGAAACAGCTTTCCTCATCACAAGGACCACCTCGGCACCCTCCTACTCCATGACATCTGTACTCCCAAACACTGCCTGCAAAAAGGGTCCATGTGCCCCCAAACACTCCCAGGAGCATGCTACTGCTGAGCTGAACACGGGGCAGCCCGGCACCCACGCAATCAATCTCTAGCCAGAAGGACACCAGCTCCTCCTTAGGTAGTGTAAGCTCCCCCTGCGACTGAGACCCCCGACGTGAAGTCCCCACACTGACCATGGCAGCTTCACCTGGGCATTTGCTAGAAACGCACACTCTCCGGCCTCACACCTGGTCTAGGACAGGGCGCGGCCATCTGGGCTGCACAAGCCCTGCAGACGATTCAGATACACACTGGTTCACACTGGTTAGAGACGCTCCCGGGTGTGTGTTCGGAGGATGGGCTCTGAGTTCTCAAGCCCAGAAAATTCCTCCTGCCGCTACCTGTAGAGCAGGTTCAGAGCTGGGGAAATAGAAGTCCGGCAAGGAGACAAGGCTAGAGAACAAAAACACTCAACAGGAGACAACCCCAGGTGACTCTCTACTTCTCAGGGCCCCAGGGCCACACCTGTAAAATGGGAGGAGAGAAGAGAAAGTAGCCAGACCAGAAGTTCTGACCTGGAGCCCATGAATGTGCTTCAGGGACCCATGATCCATGTGTCACAGCTCTGCACATGGATGCAATTTCCTAGGAAGAAGGCCATGCCTACTTCGCCTTCTCAAAGATGCCATCAGCAGTAAAGATTAAAAAGGACAAGGCTAGGCCCTCGCCAGGCAGGTCAGTCGGTTAGGGCATCGTCCTGATACACCAAGGTTGCAGGTTCAATCCCCAGTCAGGGAACAAACGATGAATGTCTAAATACGTGGAACAACAAATCTGTCTGTCTGTCTCTCTCTCTCCCCCTTCCCTTTCCCTTACTCTCTCTCTAAAATCACTTAATATATAAATAAGAGTACAGGCTAGAGGATCTTACTTTCAAATTCTTTAATTCCATGGGAAATACGGGGTGGGGGGATCACTAGAAATAAATACACTCAAACAATTTACAGCTAAGCAGCCCATCAGAAAACGAAAGGGGAAGCCAGGGACCTGCTTGGCAAGACGAGGGGTCTGACCCAGGGCCGCCCCCACCTCCAAGGATCCCAACCTTCCAGTCTCGGCCAAACATAAAGACCTCAATTCTGTTCCCGGCTGCAAACACACCGACTCCCTCCAGAGTTAATGAGACTTCGGCGGCCGCCTCCAAAGGGTAGACATGTAATAGATTCCGAACAACAGGCACATCTATCACCGGCAACAGCTTTCAGTGACCGCTCTTAGGGAGAAAGATTGGGCAATGGCGGCCTTCGGAGACAGCGGGTCAGCGTTCTGACATAAAAACCTGCCCGCTGGGGGGGGGGGGGGGGCAGCCTCTGGTGGTGATAAGATGGTGGGTGCTGCGGACCTCGCTGTAGTCATGGCAACAACACCGCCTTCAGGACCTTTTCAAGAAAGCTGAGTCAAGTCTTTCTCCTCCTTGAACGATTTCATTCTGATAGGGATGTATTGCTACACACATTGCATCTCTAAACTTGGAATGATGACAAACAGTCTCTGCAGCTAGGGAAATGGCTCACCCCTGACCTCAAAGACCCTGGGATCGCACTGGGCTGGCCCCCCAGCAACCCTCCGCTTCCCACCCCCACCTCCCGAAAACAATCTGGGTCTGAAGGAGTTAACGTGGGCGAGGGAGGAAAGCCGCCTAAAGGGAAAGGACGGAGCAATGACTCAGGGAAACAGCTTGGCATAGAGAAGGAAGCAGCAGAATTTTCCCCTCCTTGTGACATTTCACTGAAATCTTGAAAACATGGGAAGGTCTGTGGGAATGAGGCACCGAGCGTGTAATTAGATGGTTTCCAAACTGGTGTCTTGTGGCCCGCCAGAAATAATCCTGCTCAGCCCTTCCTAGATGTCTCTTGACTTAAGGGATGCCATACTTCAAATAACCCAGCCTCTTCGCTTTCCTGAGCCACTGTATGAACAGCCACGTCTTTCTCTTATGACATACAACGTGCCAGGCAGTGTTCATAATGCCTCCGTGCCCTTCCCTCTGAGGCGTCGCCCGAGATGGTACAAGTGGTGGGGCTGGGAGCTGAACCCAGGCCACGTGACGCCGAGCCGTGCCGGCCTCACACCGGGAGAGGCTTGTCTCAGCTCTGTAGGGACACAACTGCCTAATTCAGGGGCTGTGTTTTTTGGGGTTTTTTTTTTTTGTTTTTTTTGTTTTTTTTTATCCTCACCAGAGAATATTTTTTCCATTTTTTGTACAGATAGAGTGGGAGGGAGAGAGAGGAAGGGAGAGAGAGTGAGAAACATCGACGTGAAGGGACACATCGAGTGGCTGCCACCCACACGACCAACCAGGGCCGGGGACAAACTGCAACCGAAGTAGGTGCCCTTAGCGGGAACCGAACCCGGGTCTCTCCGGACCGCAGGCCGACGCTCTAACCGCTGAGCCAAACTGGCCAGGGCTCAGGGGCTGTGTTTTAAGAGCACACTCTCATTGCACCTTTTTCCTTCTCCGCTGCAGATGGTATGAGGAGGAGGGAGGTGGAGGAAGTTCACCGAGGAGCTCTGGGAACTGGGAGAAGGTGCGGATCGCGTCTGCCCCTCGCTGCTGACGCACACCAGTCTCCCGAAGCATCCCCAGGAAGCATACTCGGTCCCCCCCTTCCAAGGGCAGCACCAGAACCCGGCCTATGCCACACAAGAGGCCGGGATGGGGGGCCTCCGAGCCATCTCCCCTCCCCTGACACTCCTGTCCCCTCTCTCCAGGCCGCCCGGGCAGGCCATCGCAGGCACCCACCCACATCCGGGCCTGAGTCACAGCACTCGCCATTCTCCTGAGTCTAGGAAATGACACATCTTTACAGGGAATTGTGTCCTCTGGAGAGGCCAAGGGCCCCAGCTGACAGGCTGGGCGCCTCCCCACAAGGACCAGCCCTGTGGTGTGTTTGTGTGGGTGTTGAGTTTCCTTAATGATGTCGACAGCAGAGCCTGCTGGGATCTGAACGAAAAGACAAACTCGATCAACAGGCATCGTGGGGACACAGACGTAGGGTGACTAACTGATGGTTGGCTGGGGACGGGCAGACGCAGGCACACCAGGATGAGCTGGCCACCCTACATGGAAGTCAGGGGACACCCACTCCAACAGGCCTGGGCCGGGTGACACAGACAGGCTGCCACAGTGGCCTAGTTTGTGTGGCCCTGAGAAACCGACTGAACCTCAGCGCCTGTCCTTCCTTCCGTAAGACGGGCATCACCGTCCCTCGTGGAGTTACTGAAGAACTGAATTTCATTCGTTCTTGTCAAGCTCTCAGTGTGATACCTGGGCAAGAGTGGACACTCACTACAAGGCAGCTGTTTTTAAACCAACAAGTACTGCTCCTCATCCTCCTGCCCCTCCTGCCCACTCTCCGAAAACAGAGCTTGGTTTCTGTTCAGTTAATGCCGCGGGTTCAACGTTATAGAAAGACCAGGCTACAAAGTGGAGCCCAGGACTGTGGGACGTCCCGGTGTCACGGGGTCACTGGAGGCAGGGTCACGGGCCCGGGCCCGCCCTGGCTCGCACCCAGCGCACGGCCGGCCTTCACCATAGCCCGCTTCAAACAGGACCACACGCTCTCGGAGCACAGTTAATCATGTCCAAGCATTTCCCAAAGACACAGAGCAGGTACCCAGGCGGGCTCCCTCCCCGGGAATCATAGGGCCCTCTCCGGCCAGTAATTACATCAGAATGAAACAAAAGCCCTGAACTTCCTCCAGGCCCAGAACAGAAATGAGAAATCAAAGCAAAGGTTGGGGGTGTGGGGCATATTTTTTCTGATGGTGGAGAACGGCCGAGTCGCAAGGAACACGGGGCAAACAAGGCTCAATCAGACTGCTCACTCACACCGGGGCTGGAGACAAGGCCACAGCCTCCTTCGGAAAGGCTGGGCCTGGCCTAAGCCGGCCTCCTGAGGGGCTCTCCCGGGAACGTCTCATCCAGATCAGGAAGCGCAGGGCTGGGACACACGGAGGCCATGGAAAGAAAGGGTCATTCTCCACCTGGGTAAACGTCAACAGACTAAGAATCCCGGGGAGCGGGCGGGCACAGCCAGCGGAGGGCATAACGCGGGAAGGGGGCGCTTACCTGCCATGGAGCAAGCTCTGCTGCCCCGAGGGCCTAGCCTCTCTTTTACCGAGAACAGAGGCTCCCACACGGCAGACATTCCTGCTTCCGGATCCTCGGCGGCAGCCTCTCCCCGGGGGAGGAGGAAGAAGCAAAGAGGACAGGCTAAGAGTCACCACTTACCAGGCCAGCCCTGGTCTTGTCCGCACTGGGTCTCCCAGCGGGGCAAGGACACCCTCGGCTCTGCAATCAGGCAGTCTGGGGCAGGGCGAGGAGCCTTTGTGTCCGGGGCTTTCGACTCTAATTTATCACCCGGACAGACGGCAGCTCTGCTAGGCTGCCCGGCTTCAGTGCACGGAAGAACCACTGGTCTCTCCAGAGGTGAATAAACACAACTCTCATTTGTAGAGAAGGGTGGTCTGCAAAGGTGTTTTTAGTTAACGATTGTTTATTGTTTCAAATTGTCTGTAGTTCTGATGTGCCTCTCCTAGAAATAAAACCACCACCTTCCCAGTTATCCAGTGGTCGGGTCTCTCTCCCACTCTCTTTCTCTATCTCCCCTCTCTCCCCCTTCTCCCCTCCCCTTCTCGCCCCCCCCTTCTCTCTCTCTCTCTCTCTCTCTCTCCCTCTCTCTCTCTCTCCTCTCTCTTCCATGCAGAAATAGTGATTAAAGGGCACATTCATATGTAAAAGGTGAACTTCCAAACCTCCCGGCAGGACAGAAATTGTTTCACTCTAGGGAAAAGAGGCTGGTTTACAGAAGGAATTCACTGTTTAGCCCTCAACAACTCGAGCCGGTTCTCCCCCTCAGCTGGGCTGAGGCCTTCTGGAAAAAACGACAACATCTCAACAGGAATTTCCTGATTCAAGAATGCCAAGCTTTTTCAAAATTTGCAAAGAAGGGGGAGGCAGGACACAGCTACCTACAAGAAGCCACTGCACCCCACCCACCCCCTCCCCAGGCCGCGGCCCCAAAGGCTGCATCCCGTGTGTGTACATATTTGAGGCCCTTAAAACAGTCAAACCACCACAAAGAAAATGTGGAGGAACCGGTTGCCTTTGGCCTGTGCATCAGAGCTGGCTGAGGAAGTTCTCACAGGAGGCGGCGGTTCTGCATTATTTATCCAGGCTGCAGGGACTGGGGTGCCCCCCCCTCCAGCCCTGATCAGGTTCTAGAAAGCTCAGGTGCTGGGGGGTGGCTTTCAAATTGCAATGGGGAACTGCAGCACCACAGGGCCAATTCAGAAACAAACACAAACGACCGGGCCAGCAGCAGCCCAAGCAGAGAGGTGGCTTTGAGCCCAAAAAGGGAAATACAGAGGCTCAGGAAGGGGCAGAGGTGTTGCTAGTAACCAGGCATCATTTCCCACGTCCTGGTGAGGAGGTCTGGTCTCTCTAAAAGCCACCTTAATTAACGAACCCAAGAAAATTCTCTAAGACACCAGGAGCGAAGGGACAGGCCCTGTACAATCACCTCATCGTGTTTCTTTGGGGAAGTAAAGATTTCAGACCCACAACGTCACCCAAATTACACTGGTCAGAAAGATGCCATCACCCGGTATCAGTGAGGGATCCTAAGAACGGGCCTGTGGCCCACAGGCCCAGGAGGGCCCAGAAGGATGGCCCGTGTGGCCACGCAACACGCCTTGTGGAAACCGAAGATGGGAAGCAATGTCATCAACAGGGGACTGAGATGCAAAAACTCGTGACGCAGCCATAAAATGGAATGAACAGGGCCTCCCGTCCTTCTGTGGTGCCCAGAGCAAACCCCGAGTGAAAACCGGCGGCGTGGGCCTGGGTTGGCCAAGGCCTGTGGAAACGCTCAGGAAGCCGGGAAACGCTGGACTCCTTTCTAAATTCTTTCTGATCACATTCACGTGTCTATGTAAGGTATTTGTCAACGACGATGGGGGCAATGGATGATGATACTTAGTGTCTGTGTACCAGGCACTGCGCCAGACCTCATCTGCATCCCCAGCACCTGACACACAGGAGAAGCTCGGAACATGCCACCCACCCCCCGCATCAATCAGGAGCCATGGTAAGGGCTCAGGTGCTTAGAAAGTGTAAAGCAGCCCTGGCCGGTTGCTCAGTGGTTAGAGCGTTGGCCTGAGGTCCAGAGAGACCTGGGTTCGGTTCCCACTAAGGGCATGTACCTCGGTTGCAGGTTGTTTGGCCCTGGCCCTGGTTGGGTCGTGCAGGTGGCAGCCACTCGATGCGTCCCTTTCACGTTGATGTCTCTCTCTCTCTCTCTCTCTCTCTCTCTCTCTCTCTTCCTCTCTCTCCTTCCCACTCTATCTGAACAAAAAAATGGGAAAATGCCCTCGGGTGAGGATGGGGAGGGAAAAAAAGCTGCTATAAAAAAAAAAACGTGTAAAGCAGTGGTTCTCAACCACGTTCCCCAGGAGACTCTTGGCAATGCCTAAAGACGTTTTTGGTTGTCACAACAAGGCAAAGAGAAGGAGTAGCGAGGCCAGGGCTGCTACAGTGAGCAGAACAGCCCCATAACAAGGAATGGTCAGGCCCACGCTGTCAACAGAAACCCTGGTGTAAAGAAACGTCCAGGGAAGCTACCAGGTAGGCCTAACCTTGTGTAAATACACCACCTACGGAGGCATCTGCATCCATTAAGTAGGAAAATGATGCCCAATGTCTCACCTGGCAGCCTGACTCCAGGTTTCAAAGAGAAGAAAACAATGGGACCAGTTAGTCAACAGTCACTGAGCAACTGAGCATCTGGGATACCTGGGGAACTGTTGGGAAAGTCCCTGCCACATGGGAGGACAGCCAGAAACAAAAATAGTAATAATAGGCACCTTTTGTTCACCACTATCTGTGAGGCACTGCTCCAAGTGCAATGATCAGTGAACTTACTCCTCAGCACAGTCCCACAAGGCCAGGACTGACCATCCCCCTTTTAATGATGAGAACACGGAGGCCCAGGGAAAACCAAGCCCGTGACGAAGTGGCTGGTAAATACAGAATGAATACAGAATATATTCAATATAGAAACATAGAGGAAGACACTGATTACAGATGGACAAAAAGCAGAGCAGGAGAAATGTCAGGAATCCGTTGATACATATTGGGGGAGAAGAGACAGCGAGAAAAATGTGGCTCTATTCCCTTCTCAAACTGGGCTCAAACGCGATTCATATACTGAATCCCCCCAAGAATCCATGAGGTAGAAATGGTGGTTTGAGATGCATTTTATACGTGGGACTCAGAAGGAAAGTCAGCATACAGGTCAAAGCAGCACCTTCCCTACGGTTGTGGGTGCCACCTTGCAACTCTCCGTCGCTAAGGGTATGATGGTGTTGGTCGCCGTCAACACAGCACCCTTGCTCAGTGGAGTCACACCACTAATCCAAGCCCCATCACCTGCAGCTGTGTGTCCTTTGGCAAGCCACTCAGCCTCTCGGTGCCTCAGTCAATTCAGCTGTAACTGCTAGACGACTCCTAAAAGGGTTGTTAGGATTTAATGAGACACGGTGAGCACCAGCAGTTATTACTGACACCATTCCCCTGCGGGGGAAGGAGGAGCCAGGGCAGAGAAGAAGAAAAAAAACATTAACCCAGAAATCTCAAACCAGTTTCCCCAAATCATTTTTTTTTGGTGCGTGCCCCTAGCGAGAACCGAACCCAGGACTCTCTGGTCCACAGGCCGACGCTCCAACCGCTGAGCCAAACTGGCCAGGGCTCCCCAAATCTTTTTGTACCTTCACCTTGATTAGCACCAGCCTTGCTCTGCGCAGACTGTTTCTGGAAAAGGTTCACGGATGAGAGTCACAAACTTTTTAAGTCCTCTCGGGCTGGCACAGGCTCAACCCAGCTAGGCTCAAAGGCCCCTGAGGGCTCAGAATTTCACCCAGATCAAAGCAGACCGATCCAGGTGGCCCACAGTCCCAGCCCCAGCCTTCCAGACTGAACTTCACCCTCCAGGACTCCTCCAAAGGCTCTCTCCTCCCTACTCAAAAGAGGCTCCTGAAGCCTGGGAGGAAGCGGACTCAGAATCCCAGCTATCTGCAAACATGCACTGAGGAGGCCATAGCTCACAGGGCTGGGAGGAAAGCAAGTGCCTACGTGGTGCCTGGCACACAGCAAGGGGAGTTTCTGCCCTGCCCATCGTCACTTCGACCTGGTCCGATTCAGTCCAACCTTCGCAGCTGCCACCCTGACCCAAGCCCCCTGCCCCTCTCTAGCAGGCTTCCTCAAAGCTAAGAAGATTAGCGGTGCCCTACATAAAACCCACCAAGGGGCTTAGACACCCAGCCTCGGCTGGAGAGCCACAGTCCCGCAGGGATCTGGCCCTGCTGGCCTTCTCTCCTCCGTTCACTCACCCCTAAACCCCCTAAACACAATGGCCTCAAACAACGCTCAGCTCATCTGCACTTGGCTGGCCCTTCCATCTAGAATGTTCTAGGTTTAATTTTCCCATAGTGGGCAACTTCGCCTTTGGGCTCAAATGTCACCTCCCCAGAAAAGCCTTCCCTGACCACCCAGCCTCCAGCCACTTTATTAAATGATCCCGAAGTCTTTTTTTTTTTTTTCCTTCATTGCAATCATCTCTAGCTAAAAATGTTCAAAAACTATGTTTTGCCGGTTCACTTGTTTACAGCGTCTCCTCCGGAATGGAAGGTTGATCCGTTTTTCTTTCTTTGCCGGGCCCAGTGCCTGGCACGCGGCCTGGCTCCGACGTGCCCCCAAGCGCACATCAGACCAGCTACACGCGAGAGCGACGGGAGTCAACACGGCTGCGAGGGGTGCAGAGCGGACCCCACTCACAGCCAACTCCAGTGCCTCTGCCCCCGTTTCGGAAGTAAGGCAAGAGGGTTGTGACGTCAACGGGGAAGATGGCACAAAAGGCAGCCTGGCCGGTTCAGGGTCCGAAAGAAACTAGAGCAGGAAGTGCCCTTACGGCAGGTACTCAGCCCCTCCTGTGTGTTGCCTAAAAGAGCCCATTTCCCCAAAAGGAGGGCATTAAGTGCGGATGCATGCAGCCAATAAACCCGACTGCCGAGAACCCAAGGGGGGAAGCCCGCGGGGGTTTTTGCAGGCCACCCATTTCTTAGCTCTCTCCATTCTTCCGGGGCAGAGCTATTGTTTTAAGATCATTGAGTGATAAAGAGGAATGACTTTCTCCAGGGAAAACACTCCATCTGGGCTCCCCACTGGGAGACCCCCCACTGTGGTGACCCTTCAACCACATTTTCTAGTCCTGATTCTTGGCCCTGTTTCTTATCAGACCCTTTGGAGTCTGAGGATCTTTTCAACACCTCCCCTAATCCCCGAGATGAGTCTGGATTTAAAAAATTCCTATTTATCAAACAACTCCCGTCAACCACTAGTAAGTATATCTGGTCCCAAACCAAGAAACAACCGGGCTCAAGAAACAGCCCCCCTTTCCTGTGTGGGGACAGGTTACTGGAGGATGGCTAAGGAACTGAAGAACAAAAAACTAAGTCAGCCTCCCTCAGAAAAGGACCCCAGTGCTGGCGGAGGGGATCAAGGGTCCAGTGATCAAGGGGAGGAATGACCAGGGCTCAGCCCTCACGTCCCGGCACATAAACTGATCACTAAAATTCTGCGGCGCACCAGAAGAAAAAATTTTTTGCCCACCTGACCAAAAAAATAGGTGTAATTTTGATTAATTCACGCTGGATGGCTATTGTTGTGTTGGCTGTTGTCATTCTTTTTATTTGACAGTCGAAGGGGAAAGAGGTCAGTGCCCCTGACTAGATACTAGTCAGGAGCTGCATGTTTTAAAAATTCTTGCGGGGCACCGGTTGGAAATCGCTGTTCTCTTCCACGAACAAAGGAATCAGAAGATGCAGCCACATGGGCCCTCATTTCCACATGGAACAAGCCTCCAGGCCGCCCCCTATGGACGGAAGGAGAAATTCCCCTTTGCCAGGGTCTCCATTCTTAACTTTCAGGTAATTAAATCTAACTTTGAAAATCTCTTAAACGCAGAGTTAAGTGGAGGAGATAAGGCAGAGTTAAGTGGAGAGATAAGGGATGCTTTGCCAGGATGGCCAAGTTCTAGAAAGTTAAACCCCAGCATGGTTTACGTTTGCTTGTATTTTCACATACACAGAAGGCAGAAAAAATGGATGAGAACAGTGACCTGTTCACACTGATTACCTGGCAGGAGAGGGTTTTCAGCTTTTTCTTGTGAACTTCGGCAAAGAGATGCAGATGAACTGATTTTATCAGTTTGAAAAGGAAAACCCAATAATCCATTTTTTCCCCTTAGATTTAATTAGTTTCTATTTCTTGGAAGATAATTTTATTCAAAAAAACGTGTATTGAGCTCAGAGGGAGTGGCTAGGTTAGTTGAGTGACATCTAGTACACCAAAAAGTTGCCAGTTAGATTACCGGTCATACCTGCGTTGTGGGTTTGAGCCCCAGTCAGGGAGCATACAAAGGCAACTGATGGATACTTCTCTTTCACATTGATGTTTCTCTGATTCTCTCTCATTGTTTCTTCCTCTCTCTCTCTCTCTCTCTCTCTCTCTCTCTCTGCATGTCCTCGGGTAAGGATTTTTAAAAAACAAAAAAATCCATGCACAGCCAGTGTGGCTCAGTGGACTGAACATGTCCCACGGACTGAGAGGTCCTGGTTCAATTTCCGGTCAGGGCACACGCTCAGGTTTCAGGCTCAATCCCAAGTAAGGGGTGTGCAGGAGGCAGCCAATCTATGTATCGCTCTCACATTAATGTTCCTATCTCTCCCTTCCTCTCTCTCTCTTAAAAAAAAAAAAGTCAATAAAAAAACCTTTTAACACCCGGCTAGTGTGGCTCAGTGGTTGAGCGTCGTCGACCCATGCACCAAGAGGTTGCCAGTTCAATTCCCGGTCAGGGCACATTCCCAGGCTGCGGGCCCAATCTCCAGTGGGGAGCATGCAGGAGGCAACCAATCGATGTTCTCTCTCATCAATGTCTCTCTCTCTCTCTCTCTCAAAAATAAAGAAAAAAAACACACTTTTTTAAAAATCCAAAAAAAAATTTATTGAGCAGCTACTATAAAATCACCAGCCTCGTATTTGTCAAAAAAGTAATAGAGATCTGGTCCCCATATCAGTCCAGGTGAGAAAACACACAGGTAAATGAAGTTTACAATAAAGCGTCTTAAAGGCTGGGGAGAGGGCGGGCCAGCATATCCTGAGTACCCTAGCCAGTGCCAAGATGCCAAAGGGCCCGACAGAAAGGCAGTTCAGTGGGGCCTTGATAAGAAATGCCAACTTGGGAAGACAAGATAGCCATGTTCTCTCTGCAGAACTTTTCAAAACAGAGCAGGCCCAAGAAGACCCAGCAAAACGCCGACCCCAATACAATAATCACTTCCTAAGCACGTTTCATACCAAGCCAGTCCCTGGATAATTCGACATTTTCACCAACAGCATCCAGCACGGCACTCACAACAAATCCATTAACGCACTAAAGCAATCAAAGCTTTCTCTGCTGATGGCCGGGCTCTCCCTCTGTGCTGCCTAACACTACAGACGAACACATGTGGCTACTGGGCACCTGAAGGGTGGCTAGTGAAACTGAGCAACGGGTTTTTTATTTTAATTAATGTAAATTTAAACAGCCACATACAGCTCCTGGCTGACTAGACAGTGTAGCCATGGACGCCCAGTACTTAACAGGCAATGAGCAAGCCTGGCAAGGGAGCAGGCCGCTGCAGAAACCACCCATCCTACATGCCTCCAGGGCAGAATGATTGATGCCTAGCAACAGTGCCTATGGACTTGACGCTGACTCCTCCTTCAGCCTGGCCTGGAAATTCGCAACCTTTAGTATGCATAAAAATGTCTGTTCAGAACTGATTAGTGTTAGTGTACATTCATGGGCAATTTCAGGGCCTTTCCGGGGTGATGCTGACTTGGAAGCTACAGGACTCCACAGTAGAAGATATACCTGAAGGCTCAGGAAGAGGGGGACCTGAGCCCCCAAGGATGCAGAGAAGGTGAGGAGAGGAAGTCCTCAGGGAGAGCGGTCTGGATGGGCAAAGGTGACACTGGGCGAGGAGGCGGGGCCCTGGCACACCAGAGGACCAACACTTGGCCACGAGGGCAGGGCAGCAGGTTCCGCAGGGCCACTGGCCCCAGTTCGAACCAGCAAGGCCTTAATCTCCTCCACTCGAGACCTCAGGTCTTTAGGAGCCACTGGAAATGTAATGCAGGAGAACAGGTCGACTGGACCGTGATTTGGAAAGAACCTACTGGAAGTGGTATTAATATCTCAGGAAGGAAAGAAATCAGAGGGCAGGGGGCCATTTCAAGGAGTACCATGTCCCTGGAAAAAAAAAAGAAAGACAGGCCACCAATCGTTTCTGAGAGCGCAAACATTTGAGCTTTGGTCATTCTTTCCGGGCTTGGACTATGCTGGAAACAAAGCCATCCTCTCTAGCCAAAGGGCTTTTACTTCCTTCTCCAGGAAAAAAAAAGTTCTATCCATCTGATAGACAAAGTCGGGTCATTCACTCATTCATTAAAAACAAATATTTACTGTGCACCAACCCGAACCAGGCACAGTGGTCACAAAAAAGGCACAGGGTAAAATACGATGAGCAAAAACCACAGGCAGGACGCACGCTCATTTGGAGCCTTAGATCAATGTGGTAGGAGGTTAAGGAAAAGAGGAGTATCTTCCGCGCACGAGCAAAGGCCCGGCGGCAGAGATGGCTCTCGAGAACCGTGTGGCTAGAGTAGAGAGAAAAGGGGAACGCAGAGAGGGGAAGCAGGAGAGGCGGTCAGGGACCCGCACGTGAGGATTGTAGGATTTTTATCTGCATCCTAAAATCAAGAAAAAAGACACTTCAAGGGTTTAAAGTAAGAGGGAAGAGCCAGAAGAGACCATCTCTCAGAAAGATTTGGGAAGGTGGGATGGATGGAGATGCTGAAACCAGCTAAAAGACCAGTGCAGTTTGGTGGTGGCGGCATGAGGAAGTGACACGTGAAAGGCAAAAGGACAGAAGTGAGGATAAGTCCCATATCCCCAGACCTAGTCAACTGACAGTGCTGGGTGTTCACTGTGGACGGAGGGGCAGGTGTTTTGGGGGAGGGGGTACAAAATCGGAATGTGAAATCCGCAGTAAACATGTTGTGTTTGAGATACCCACGAACAATAGGTAGGGAGGGCAGGTGAGCAGCTGGCCCTCTGCATCATGACTTAGGGAAAAAATCCAGATTGGAAATAAAAAATCAGTGAGTCATAAAGTGCAGATGTGGGCGAGATCCCCCAGGGAAATAACATGCTGGGGGAGATGAGGACAAGGCCAAGCATTCGGCGACTCCAACATTCAAAGGCTGGAGAGAGGAGAAGGTGCCAGGGACACGGGGGAAAACCCAGGACCACGGTGGCAAAAAAGCCGAAGAAAAAACCGGTTCCAAGGAAAAGGATGATCGGCAATGTCCAACATCTCTCTTAGGTCAAGGTGGAGGAGTCCTGAACACCTGTCTCAGAAAAGGCAACACGGAGCCTACAGGAAGCTCAGCAATCACTGTTAATAGAGGGGAACTGGGAAGAAGCCCCAAAGCAGCTGGAAGGACAGAACGAGAGGTGAGGACCCCAACACCTGAGTACACACGCTTCTAGAAAAGTCTGGCTTTCGAGGCTAGAAGTCGGAGTTGGTAGGTGGAAAGATACAGGGGCATGGGAATAAATGAGGGAGAGACGACTTGAGTGTGTTCAAAAGGCCGTGCATTTTTTACTTTGCGTGGTCACAATATATAGATGAAATATCATAGCACTGTACACTTAACACCTATAGTTCTCTTACCCAAAGTCACCCCAATAATTATAATATAAATAAGACTGTGCATTCCTCAAAGGGTTAAACCATTACCCAATGACCCCACACAATTCCACTCCTACGCCTATACCCAAAAGAAATGAAAACATACATCCACCCAAAAAACTCCTACACGAATGTTCACATCAGCATTATTCATAATAGCCAAAAAGTGGAAACAACTCAAATTTCTATCCACAGATAAGTGGATACACAAACGGCGATATACCCACAACAGGGCATGATTCAGCCATAAAAAGGAATGTAGTACTCAGATGTGCTACAATCTGGATGCGCCTTGAAAACCTTATTCTAAGTGAAAGAAGTCAGACACACAAGGTCACATGCTACAGAATTCCACTTATACAAATTGTCCAAAATAAGCAAATCCACAGAGATAGTACCCTTTTTTTTTAATCCTCACCCGAGGACATTTTTCCTTTTTTTTGTTGAGATAGAGCAAGGGAGGGAGAGAGAGAGAAACATCGACGTGAAAGGGACACATCAAGTGGCTGCCACCCGCACGACCCATCCAGGGCCTGGGACAAACCACAACCGAGGCACACGCCCCTAGCGGGAACCGAACGCGGGTCTCTCCGGACCGCAGGCTAACGCTCTAACCCCTGAGCCAAACCGGCCAGGGCTTTAATGTTTTTATATTGAATTTTTTTTAGGGGGAGAGAGAGAGAAACATCGATGTGAGAGATACATTGATTGGTCACCTCCTGCATGCCCCCACTGGGGATTTGGCCCACAACCCTGGCATGTGCCCTGACCAGGAATTGAACCAGGACCTCTCAGTCCACGGGCCAGTACTCGATCCACTGAGCCACATTGGCCGGGCAATGAAAATGTTCTAAACCTGACTGTCATGATGGCTGCACAACTCTATGAACATATTAAAAACCACTGAAGTGTACCTTTTAAAATGGAGAATTGTACAGCATGTGAATTATATCTCAATAAAGCTTTTTAAAAAATTCTGTGAAATATTGGATCCCTGGGTTCCCAGGGAAGCTGGGGCAGGTGGCGGGACACAGGGTGGGGTGGGGAAGGGAAGTGCTGGGAGGGCCTGTGACATTGCCCTCACCCCCACTAGGAGAGGGAGCCTTTTCAAACATGCTCCCCTCAAGTCAACAGTCAGAGATCCACCTTCCAAGCAGCAAAATTAAGTAACTACTATTTAAAACTCAGGCCGGGGGTGGGGGGGCTGGATCTCGAAAAGCCCTCGGATGTAGAATGTTCATCAACAGGCATTTGGAAGAGGATAAAGAGATGCTTCTCTTTAAACCAAGGCTGAAAACAGTCCGTGTCAGAGCCCTGTTCTAGAATAGCAGGAGCCCCATAAACACACAACGTGGGTCAGGCTTCAAAAACAGGGCAAGCACAAGGCTTTGCACGCGTGAACCACGGAGCTCCCCTGCACAGACGGTGCCGCCAGGGCCCCGGGAACAGATGCTGGTGGATGCTAGGCTGGCCAAGAGAAGGTAGACTTGGAAAGCCGTTATCTGCCATCTTCCGAGTTCTGGGCATTTCAGACCTTGTTGGGAGAGGAACAATCTGGTCGTTATCTAACTCGCAAATACATTCTTTCCATCGCACAGTGCATGGATGGCACTTCTTGGGCTGTAGATGTAGATGAGCCAAAACAGAGTTAAAAATACCGATGCTCTTTTTCTTTTTTTTTTTTTTAAAGAAAAATTCTCAGCACTCCTGCATCGCACTGTGATTTAAGAGTGTTTATGGTTATATTTTCTTAAAGAGTTTCCTTGAACAAAACGACAGAAGGTCTCTAGCTCATCTCTAGCCTCGTAAACAATCCCTTTGTGAAACAGTCTTCATTTACATACAACAGTGAGAACGAGGCTCCTGTACTAATTAAGGTCTGGGGCTGGTTAGCAAATTGCTATAATTGCATATTCTCCAGCATCCTGTCTCAGAAAACATACTCATACCCAGGCAAATCTCAGCAAGAATGATACTGTTCAAGATTTTAATATCTTGGGCTTCCGCTGCATCTGTGCATGGTTTCCAAGGGGCTCATTCCCTCGTGCCGGTGACATTACACAGACATTTTTAAAAACGGTTTCAGCTTTGGCAGCCTAACATCCGCACACCACGATCATTACCGCAGAACGCACACACGGCAGAACGCACACACGGCAGGATCACGATGCGAGCAGCCCACACAGGGAAGCCTTTGTACAGAGGCGTGAACTCACGGGGTCCATCATTTTTCACACTTCAAGTCCCTGGCCTTTGAGGGGCTTGTTCTGACTCATGCATTGGGTGGCCAAAATCCTGCAACGAGCTATGCTGTGACCAGTCTGGTGCAGAGAATGCAAACTGACAACCCTCAGCCATTTCTGACCCAGGGATGTGTTTTGTTGGGTTCATGCAGGGTCTCTCAGAAAAGGGGCTGCACAGACCACGTTTCTATCAGGCGTTTTTACAGAAAAATATCCCAGCTGGCAACACCGGTGGGCCCTATTCCTGCCGGTCTGCAATGACTCGGCTGGAGGCACCCCCGCCCTTTGGAGCAGGCACCCTGCTATTCACCAAAGGTCCCAGAAACCCTAGATGCCAGCTACACTCAATGGTCGGCCTACTGGCCCCTACAGACACCTATCTGACTTGGAACCCTTGGGACAGAGCTCATGACCAAGTCCAATTGGGACAGAGCTCATGACCAAGTCCAAAGGTTTAAATTCAAAGATAAAACCTGATCCCAGCCCAGCTCATGTGGCTCAGTGGACTGAGCATCGTCCCATGGACTGGGAGGTCGCGGTTCTATTCCCAGTCAAGGTGCATTTTGGGCTCGATCCCCAGTGGGGGGTGTGCGGGAGGCGGCCAATTGGTATTTCTCTCTCACATGGATGTTTCTATCTCTCTCTCCCTTCCTCTCCCTCTCTAAAAGTTCAATAAAACTGCATTTAAAAAAAAAAAAAAAAAAAAGTGGTCCCAATTCTCCACTTTGCCACTTCATTAATCCCCAGGTCTCAGTTTCCTTAACTGTAAAATGGGACTAACAACATACCTGTTATCATGAGATTCAAATAAAGTCATTTGCATATAATACCTGGCCCCTAATAAGCACTCAGAAAATATTAGCTGGGCAAACGCACTTGACATCTAGATGGTACTTCTGATGTGCGTCCGCGCCTCTTTCCGCAGATCATTACCCTCGGACACAAATGTCAACCTGACATCTTGAAAGCTCGGAAGCTCGGTCCCCTGAGAACCAAAATGCTCCGGTAAATGCCAAGGCTGGCGCAACGACAGTGACTGGCTTAGAAATTACTCAGTTCATAAGTGAGTGTGTGTCAGGGGGAAGAGGGTGTACCTGCTCAAATTTAGTCACAGAACCTGAAAGGTCATGTGGACTAGATATAGTAATAGGATTTGAGAATTTGGAGCCTTTTTTTTTTTTTTAATCCTCACCCGAGGACATTTTTCCATTTTTTGTTCAGACAGAGTGGGAGGGAGAGAGAGAGAGAAACATCGACATGAAAGGGACACATCGAGTGGCTGTCACCCGCACGACCCAACCAGGGCCGGGGACAAACCACAACCAAGGTACGTGCCCTTAGCGGGAACCAAACCCGGGTCTCTCTGGACCACAGGCCAACGTTCTAACCACTGAACCAAACCGGCCAGGGCGGAGCCAATTATTGTCAGCATTTCTAAGTTTCCCAAGAACAGCATAGTTCAGGGCCCGTTCTCCACCCACAAGGTAGGAATACTGGGGCTAGTGTCCCAAGATGCCCAAGTAGTCACCTTGTCTTCTTTTAAGGAATGATCTCTTCCCCAATGCAACAGTGCTGGTGGGTCTTGGTGTCCAGGCACCAGCCCTTCCCTGGCCAAAGTGCAGACACAAGACACTGGGTGAGACGCTCCCTGGGGACTTTGCCCTGTCAGTCCTAAGGAGGCTGTACCCAGTTCCACTCCCCAGAGCAGCCCCAGACCTCCAGCCTTCCCATCGACCCCATGAGCCTCCTGATCGCCTTCCTGTCCATCCCCTTCCTCTCCAGTTAACCAGTGGCTTCCGCTGCTCACAGCCGAAGAACCCTGATAGGGATGGAGTCACGTAGGGACTGAAGCAGTGAATTTCCCAAACCGAGAGAAAAACAGGCCGGAGGATTCCATTGTCTATTCACTAAGCCCAGATCACCACACCTCGGATTTTGAGCTAATTAGGCCTGAAAGATGAGACTACATCCCATCAGCCTTTGCACACCTCACATTTGACCATGATGACTTCAGACACCCAGCAACCAGCCTCATAATTCCAGGCCTGTGTGTATGCAGTGCCCTGCCTGACCCGAGAGGCTGTCAGGAAGGTTCCCTAGGCACAGAGGCAGCCCCTCCATGCCGGGAGCTCAGTTCCACACAAAGAAAGCAGCCGAGGCAGCGTCTGGGGAGAAAGAAAGATCGTCCTCAAAACCAGGTGACCCCTTCCCCTGCCCACAGACTCCCCGCCAGAACAGGGGCCCCAGCCGCCCTGGGAAAACCAGTCCAAACAGCTGCAGACCAGCTTTCTTCAAATATCTCAGAGGCCAACAGGACAGAAAGCCTGTCCCAGCCTGCCTGTCCAAGCCTGCCTGGTCACCCTGCACAAGTCTTCATCACGTGGGCGGAGCTTCCAGCCCTCCCTCCAAGCCCTCCCCCTAGAGGTTGTAAGTGGGACAGCAGGAGAAGCAGGTAAGTAGGACCCCTACCCAACAGACAGGGATACAAGGCTCGTCCCCGTTCATGCCAGCTCTAAGCATGGCTAACATTTCTGAGCACCCACCCTGTCTCACGCACCATTTGGAGCACTCTCTTCTGTGTGGACGAGTGTAATCTTCACCAAAACGCTCTATCTTCATCATCTCCATGTACAAGGGGAAACTGAGCCACAGAGAAAACCCAGCCAGGCAGGGCACAAGCCAAAATGTGAACCCAAGGAGCCTTGCTCTAAAAACCAGGCTCTTCCAAACCTTCATGCCATCCTGCATCTCGAATGGAAGGGCGGGGGGGACTGAGCAAGGGATCTAGGACCAGGGCAGCAAAGGAACCTACGTCCTAGCAGGAAAGACCACCAACCAACAAGTAATAAGAACTACAAGGTCATGGACAAGGGATATGAAGAACATCGGGGGTGATTTTGAGGAACCTTCTGGAACATCGCAAATGTTCAATCACCTTGTTCTGGGTTGTGGTCCCACAAGCGCACCTGTGTTAGAAGTTCATCAAGCTGTACACTCAAGATTTAAAAGGTACCAGAAAAGAATCTTCAAACGGCAGATGGTGGGAGGCTACAGATAAGTAAGGAGAGAAGGCTGGAATGATCCATGCAGTAATGGATCAGAATTGGAGACAGTAGTATGAACTCATTTAATTTGATATACAGAAAGAGAGAAGTATCTATAGCTATGAGTATACAGATGGGCTCGTATACGTGTTTCTTCGCTCTGTCTGCTGAGAAGACCCAAAACAAAGTCGCATCAGTAGCGATGAACACACTGAGCACTCAGATCTTGGCTTCTATTGCTCTTCTCCAATAAACGAAGTGTCAGGAGTCCTTGGAGAAATGACTAATTCTAGGGCTGTGGCAGGAAATGATGGCATCCCCCCAATGATGTCAAAGAGATACTGAAATGCTCCCAATGGCCAAAGCTGAAGTAATTTCAGCAATAAAGTAAATAAATAGTATTGGACCATATAACCCAAAGTAGAAAATAAATGAGTCCATGATGATATAAATAAATGAATAAATAAATAAATGAGGGGAAGAGACAAAATCTCCCATACAGAAGAATTCCGAATAATTTAAGTAGATATTCTGGCCGTAAGTCGGAGGACAGTAGCTCCCCACTGCATGTGAGCTGGGTGGGCACTGTGACTTCCTAGAGGGTACAGTATGGAGGGGAGAAAACTGACAAATGCACCTGAGCCAGGAGATCAGGTCATCATCATCAGTTTATAATACGCAGCCATGATTCGATGTAATTAAATGACCCTTTACTCTGCGGTCTTCCTCCCCAAAACGCATTATTCCTTTCTACCCAAGTCCAATCATGAGGAAAACATCAGCTAAATCCCAGATGAGGGACACCCTACAAAATACCTGGCGAGAGTACTCCTCCAAACCATCAAGGTCATCAAAAACCAAACCTGAGAAGTTGTCAGAGCCAAGACAAGGCGAAGGAAACACAGTAACGAACTATAATGCGGTATCCTGGACGGTCCGGGAACAGCAAGGGACCTTGGTGGAAAAACTAAGGAAACTGAACAATGCGCGGCCTTTAGTTGGTAATAACGTACCAATATCAATTCGTTATTGTAACAAGTGAACCACAGTAATGCAGGAGGTGAATGGCAGGAGGAAAACTCAGTGTGGGGGTGGGGGTGAGTGATTCGAGAACACTGCACTATCTTCACACCTTATCTGGAAATCTGAAATTTGGGGGTTTTTTTGTTAATGCTCACCCAAGGATATTTTTTCCATTGATTCTTAGAGAGTGGAGGGGGGTGGGGTTGAGAGACAGAGAGAGAAGCGTCGATGTGAGAGACAGACACGTTGATTGGTTGCCTCCTGCACGCACCCTGACTGGGGACTGATCAAACCTGCAACCCTTTGGTCTTTGGGCTGATGCTCTAACCACTGAGCAGAACCAGCCAGGGCTATAAGTTATTATTAAAAATAACAGAAAATGATGAAATGGCTCCTTTGCACTGAGTGGCCACTAAAGGCCGCTCCAAGGAGATGACATCTGAGATGAAGCTGAGAGGTGAGAAATAGGCAGCAGGACCCAGCAAAGGGCACAGGACACACGGGGTCCTAAAGAGGGGACAGAGGACAGGTGGCTCAAGTGAAGTCAGGGAGAGAAACGGTAGAAGGTAAACAGAATGTCACAAGGTGAACAAGTTGGCCCAGCTAGGTAGGGCACGGTCCCCTCAGACTGGAGCCTCGGGGTCCTGGAAGGTCAGTGGAAGGCGTTAGCAAGATGAGACTGATCGGATCTATGCTCTTTAGACCGTCCTGGCTGCTATAGGAGGAGGACTGGATTCAGGCAGATAAGAAGGAGGGACAATGGTCACCCCAGAGTGGCCACACTTCAGGTAGCACTGTCAGAGGGAGGTGCCACCATGTGAAGAGCTAGGAGTGTCTGGGGAGACAAAAGGAGAAGAGAGGTCACCACACTTAAAGGGAAGAGAATAGGGTACTCCACACATTCAGGGAAGGGGGTGTCCTGATCAGAGCTGTCCTCCTGCCCAGGGTGACAATCCCTGACTCTGCACCTCCTTGGAGACACTGCCACTTAGTACCTGTGAGACATTACCAGTAGGAACCTCAGTTTCCTTATCTGCAAAATGGGAACAACACCTCCTTCATAAGAAGGCGTTTTACTGATAAGAAAACAGAGGCACAGAGACAGAAGGTGCCCAAGCCCCATGGGAAACTGAACAGCAAGAAACCCCCCCCATCTCCCAGCTTCCTTTTTCTGGGTTCTCCCTCCATATTCTAACCACAACGGGGGTGAAGGAGGGAGCAAGCTGAACCATACTCCCCTGTCTCAAAATACCCCTTCAAGGAGGTTCTTTCCTTGCTCAAAACTCCCAGCTGATGGCCCCCCATGGGCTGGATGGGGCTGTGAGGAAGGAGGCCCACTGACTGCGCCCACCCTCCCAACGTCTCCTTGTTGCTCTCTCCCTTCCCCGCCCGGGGCACAGACCACCCACATGGGCAGCCTGGCCTTCCCACCTGGGGCGCCTGCCGCCTCCTCTCTGGACCATGCCAAGCCCCCATCTGGCAGGCCAGCCCCAGCAGCGGCCAGCCCCTCCTTTCCAGGTCACAGTCGTGACTGTCTGACCCTATCTCTGCCCAAAATGACAAGCTTACAAAAATCCTCAAAAAGCTGTTCTTCCCAGCGCCTGCAGGGAGCGGCTGTGTGTGCTGCTCTCTCCCAGCAAGATGGGAGTCTTTCCGGCTGTGAACAGCGCTCTCCCCAGCACAGGGCTGTGTTCAGCCCCTGGCCAAGGTACAACAACGCCGTGCTACAACCATTAAGTTTAAAGATGAGCATTTTCATCAACCAAAGATATGAAAAATACTCCAGCAGCTCATGTTTAAAAGCACCCTGGAGGCAAAAGTGAGTAACTGCGTCCCTTTTGGGGGAAGCTTCGGAACATCTCGCACACACCAAGTGAAAAGTACCAGCCCCTCCGTGAGAGGTCTGACGAGTCTGATACAGGTTTCTGTGTTAGAAGACATCGGCTGTGTCTACTCGAATTCGCTCAGTTTTGTCCTAAAGGCAAAGACCGGCCCCAGAAATCCAGAAAGTCCTTCGTTTTCCCCAACACTTCCGTGATTCCAAACGGGCTGTTTTATTAAAATCAGAAAACAAGCAGCAGCTGGAGATGGGTTTTTCCAGAACATACTTCATTTAAATTCTGATTCCTGAAAGTCACCCTGCAGAGAGGCACCCAGCCACCCTCCATCAAGATACAAAATCTGCGGTCCTGGACAATCCCTGACAGGTTGGTCTACCTGCACAGACTCGCAAGGGGAAGAGCAGCAAAAAGAGGACATTTCTCCGTAAATTAGGTTCATCCATCTAAGGTCCCACATCTCAAAATCAGAGGAGTGTTGCAACCTCGGCTCACGGAGCCACACTTCACTGCCTGACAACAAGAAAAAGAAATTCCAATTTCCTCCTGCGCCCTGGAATACATAACACGAGGCTCTCACTCACCTTTGGAGCGCGTGGAGATATCCATGCCCTCTACCACCTCCTGTTCTGTTTTGATTTCCTCTTCGGCCAAGCTGAAATAGAGAAAATTACATTCAGGTTTAGGGAGACCGAGAACTTGCCCCGTGGGGACAGCTATTTAGAAGTCCTTACAACACACACAACTTGAAGACAATCCCCCATCCTTATGTAGGGATGGGGGGCAAGAAACCCCCACAAAGTGTTAAGCCTCCTAAAGGAGTATTTTTTAAAACACCAGGTTGTTGGTTTTGTTTTGGTGTGGTTTTTTTTTTTTTAAGTCCAATTACTATCCCAGTTCTCATGCTATTGGGGGATGCGGGAAAAAAAAAATCATTTTTTTAGACACACAATTACAATCTGCCCCCATGGGCCAATGAGAACCCGGCCTTCGAGTAAACAAGTTTCTCATTGTTAACACCGGGTTCAGGTAGGAGGTGGTTTGCAGGGCATGCAGAGTTCTGATGTCTGAATCCTGGAAGGCAAGCGGCATTTCTCAGACCTCCCTGCTACATCTTACAATTTCCCGGATGAGGCAGGAACAGGGAAAAAAAAAAAAAAAAAAAGTACAGAATTACAAAGTAGAAAATTTTGCCCAGGCTAGAAGCAAAGGGCCCGGTGTCTCAAAACCTTCCAACCACCAGCATCTCTCGCGGGAACTGGGATGGGGTCTCCACACTCCCGCTCCCTGGATGGCTTAGAGAAAGCCGTCGGCCCTCCTTTGAGCTGTGACTAATTATCCCCCACCACAAAAGTGGAATGAGGAAGGATTCTTTGAAAGAAAGGCTGAGAGTTGGGGGTGGGGGAGGGAAGCAGGAAAGCAGGCCCCTGTGCTGGGAAGGTCCACCAGAATCTTCTCTCCCCTTCTCTGGAACTCCCCACTGAATGGAGGGCAGGCCGTCTCCTATCTTCCCACACACACACCTCAGCCAGTCAGGCTCTGATTCAGTGGGTGCAAACTGTGAGGTGCTGAACTTCCCCAACATTCAGGCTGCCAGCGAAGTGGGAAGCATCTGCACCGTTACCCTCATGCACCCCCATCAGACGGTGGTCCCACAAGAACGAGGTGCACCCCCAAATGCGATGGCTACAATTTTCCATTTGGAAGACTCAAAGCCAGGACAGGAGAGAGGCTGGGTAGGAAAGGAAGGATTAGAATGCCCCTTCTGTATTCCGTGCTCTGGGGCTCTCTGTGACAAAAGATGAGTCCCAAAGGGCCTGGTCCCATGGAGATAGGTTTAGGGGAGTTTCACGTTTGTTGGGAGAAGAGGGTTCAGAATGGAAACTAGATAGGAAAGAAGAGATGATAACTCAGAATTAAATTATGAGAACTTGGAGGCCTCAAACTTAACTCGTCCCAGCAGAGAGAAGAAAGGTAGTTGGGTCTTAAATCAGAATATTAACACCTTTCGCTCTCTGATACTGAACCCCGTTTACGATTTCATTTGCGCTGCATCTGGAGAGAAAGGCTATGACACAAATCACCAAAGAAACAACTGACAGGTTGTCACGAATGGTTTCCATCTGAAGAAAGCAGCCTTTTAAATTTAAACACATCGCTAACATGCAATAAAGACAACGGTGATGGTGGAAGGTGATTTTAGCACTAATACTTTGTACTCCGATTTAAGAGGCACACGTTGTCAACTCAGAAACACACCCAGCCTGCCACGCACACAGGTTGTCCAAATAGACCCTGGTGATGGTTTCTTGCTTGGGGTGACCGGAAATAAATTTTAACAAAAAACCCCAAGCAGCCTTCAGTGCAGACTTCAGAGACGGGTAGATGGTCCACTTCAAAAGAACAAACAGCCACCTTGATCTTTCTCCCAACTATTCCCCCCTCTAGCCTGAAGTATGTGAAATCCTAAACTTCTTGAAACTGATCCCATATTTGGAGTGATGGACAAAAATGCTAATCTGGGATCCAACTAAAATACCTGATAGTGAAAGAAACAATTATGCATAACCGAGCCCCCAAAACCCACTTGAAGGATTTCTGCAGGGATGAAAACATTCAAAGGTATACTGATCATGGAGGAGGGCTGTATTCAAGAGAACAATGATTTGGCTTGTAACAGCCTAGAGGAGTTGAATACTTCAGGCAGAAATGCTGCTGAGAGGCTAAAAAAATGCAAACTAGGGAAGTGGGGGCTATTTGCTGCTGAGTTTAAGATAATCAATGCTGGAGCAGAAAAGGGGGGGGGGCTAAGCTGTTTTATCTTGCCAAGTATTACAAGTGGGCACAATCACCTAACTTTAGAAATAGCACCACCAGCTTTAGCCAAGGATTTTAAGCACAACAATTTCAGAAAACCATCCTTTTCACAGATCAGCAAGCCCTCCCTTCAAAGGGAACCCATGCATGCACACACGTGTGCACACCCAAGCACACAGTAACTTGTATATGACTACAGGAAATTGCAGTGCCTATGCATTAAAAGGGAAAAAAGTCATTTACAAAAGCAAAGACCAGAATGCAAAATTAGTCATTTTGAACAGCCACATCTAAAGGGACTTCCTTTTTTCTACACCACTGAACTCAAGTTTGTATTTTTTTTTGTTTTGGTTTTTTTTTTTTTTGGTTTAGTTTTAAGTACTAGCACGTTATTAAGAGGAGAAAAAAACTATATTACATCAAAAGTAGTGGTGAGAAAAGATTTGTACCTGTCTGAATGCCCCACAGACCTTAGTCAATTTAGGTTAAGAATGTACAGTCATTTGGAGAATAAAAAACAACAGTCAAATAACAATAATTGTTCAAAAGAAAAGGCGGCTGCAATCTGAAGAAGACTTTGAACTCTTGTCATTAACACATTAAAGTCTTAGGAAATATTCAGCATCCTTCCTTCCCTATCAGTGAGCTTCCAGCAACCCCGGATTATTTAAATCAAAAACAATGAAACAACAAGCACTTGTTTCAAACTGACATTACTTTTGTTTTTTCTTTTAAGGTCTGCAAGGGAGGCTGGGGGGCCCCACACAAGGAAAGGGGATTATTAGCTGGAAATCAAACAACAGTCTCTCACCCCAACAGGAAAATTCACCATCAACTAGTTGTATACATTCTATGTTACCACCATCACTTCTTGTACTCACGTTTACCCTAAGTCACTTGTCTCTGGATGTCACAAACTGATACATTTCAGACAATTCAAGAAACAGCAGTGCCTGCAAATACCACCAACACCATCCCATCTCCTCCCAGAAAGAATGAAAGATTTCTCCCCTCGATGCCTGAGCAAGAAAACCTATGCTTAGCTCTTAACCTGCATGCACTTTTGAAAAAGAGCAATTAAAAGTTGTGGATGAGCTGCTGAACCTCCAGGATGTTTTAAGCCTTCTGATTATTAATTCTGAGGACTCAAGGCTGGTCCGTCATTTCCAGGAATCCCATCCCCTGAACACTTCCAAAAGAGAGAGAGAGAGAGGAAAAAAAATATCTAGTTTTGACAGAAACACGCCTGGATACACAATGCCCAGATCTTTCTTCTCCCCAAGTACCCCTACTATTTGACTTTTAACCAAGAATACCTAAACCCATCTAGAATACACAACCAGCATGCACGAGAGACTCAGGCTCCACAGCTGAGGATCATCCCGCAGCAATTCCAGAATCATGCATCATTCCCCAGGACTTTGCCTCCAGCTTTTTGCTGTCATTCAAAACACCCAAACTGGTCCAGGCTGTAAGAAACAGTTAATCCCCCAGACACAACACCTTCCTCTTCTAGATCACAAAACAGCCAACATCAAATTTTTCAAAACCAATGCTTCCCTAAATCTGCAATTCCTTTTTTTTGTTGTTTTTGTTTGTGTTGTGTGGGGAGGTGTTTTTTTGTGGTTTTTGTTTGGGGTTGGGGTTGTTTTGCTTTCTTGGCTTGGGGGCGGGGGAAGGGAATGGTTAGCGGAGCAGCTTTATGGACGCACTCACCTAAAACAGGCAGAGTCATCGGGAGCTAAGCTATTTATGCAGGATTCTTAAAATGGCGTCTGGCAACACTGCCTCAGTCCTGGGTGGAAGCTAAAATGGTAGCAGTTTGCCCACTTGCTGCAGCTCTGCTTTAAGCAGCCCGGCCACTGTGCAAGCCACCTTCCCCAATATCAGAACCAGAAGGCACCAACCACCCAACGTGGGGACGCTTTAAAAAAAAAAAAAAAAATCTGCAAGGACAGGGGGAGTTGGTGAAGTCACAGGTTCCTAAGGAAAAGCCTTCCTTCCCTTGCAGCTGAGCCTCCACCAGGAGGCTCTGCCAGGAGGCCCCCCTTGCCCTCCAAGGAGGCGGGTGAAGGTTAGGAGGTCTGCAGCCCCGTGGCACATGCTGCGGACAGACAGGTGTCCGTGCAAAACAGTGTTCACAGGGAGAGGGCTGGGGAGGGAAGGAAGGAAGCCCATTTCCCCTTTCTTGGCCATATTAAAAGCCAGCTTCGCATCCATGCCCAGAAGGAGCTAGGTAAAATGAAAGCGCTTCAAGGACAACAGGCACTGAAAAGCCAAGCTACAGGGCTGCACCCCGGGCGGAGGCCAAGGTAAAATTAAAAGGCGGTGAAGAAGCCTGAAACCGGCCACCAGATACCCAGCCGGTGCTAAGACAGTCAGCACCAAGGAAAGACACCCGGAGTCTGCAGAGACACAACAGTAAGACATTCGCTCAGCCAGTGCACAGGGTACTCACAAATTAGATTTTTTGTCCACCCCCAACGGAGCCCTGAAAATTAACAACGGGTTTTGCAAAACCCGCTTTCAGAGGCCAAACTAATAGCCTCATAGCAGATAATGTCATTTACTGGTACAGGTCTGAGCACTGGCCTCTGCACTGTGGTGCTGCGAGTGGGAGTTTCAAGGTGACTGCTTTTTAGCTCCAGGGGAGACAGGAGGGCATGGTGCCCAAGGCCGTGCCAGGGCAAGGACGGGTGGCTGGCTCCTCGCCGGCCGATAGGTGGGTAATCTTGATGAGGAGGGACAGCCTCGAAGCACAGCTAGCTGCAGGGCTGAAATGGCTCCCGCCTGCTTGTTTATCTGGAAGGAGATTGGGGAGGGGGAAG
Source organism: Molossus molossus (assembly GCF_014108415.1). Lineage (NCBI taxonomy): Eukaryota > Metazoa > Chordata > Mammalia > Chiroptera > Molossidae > Molossus > Molossus molossus. The sequence goes on along the minus strand of NW_023425399.1, from coordinate 10,608,106 downwards.
GGCAGCCATAGCCTAGGCAACCTGAACAGCCAAGGGTGAATCCTTGCTTTTGCATTTCAGGGCGACACAAGGGCTTCTAAACCTACCCCCTTCCTAAATCTCTGCTGTGAGGTGGCAAAGGCACTTTTGCGTGTGTCTTTCTTTTCAGGGTCAACCAGAGGCAAAGCCAGTTCTAGGGCTTCTCAGCTGACAAATGTTTGTTGCCTCTGCCACAGGAGAGAAGGGAAAAGAAGGCAAAAAGAAAACAAAAGAGATCACACATTTGAAGTGGTTGGCCTCAAAAAACCTACCCCTGCCTTCAGGGGATTCTGGGTTACTGTCACCCTGGCTTTTTACAGATTGACTCATTTTCCTCCTCTCCTATTTAAGACCTGAAGCCGGTCACCACTGTTCTCCCAGGGAAAGAAAAGGGGTTACAAGAAAGAAAGACAGAGGGGGAAAAAGCTATTGTTTTCATCCCTAATTTATAATCCAAGATGCCCCATTGTTTCTTTCTTTCGGACTCAAATCTTTGAGCTGGTAATTATAAAAGTAACTGGAAGGGGCTCTAACAGGCTAACCATGTTCACACACAGCAATTAGAAAAACTCTGTAGAAAGTTTACTGAGTGATTATATATAATTAATTCCTAGTTACAGACGGAACACTGACCATTTTCTGGAGCTAATAAAAGCAGTTACTCCCCCTCCCCCACGTGAATGCCACTTAATTTCCCAAAGCAGAAAGTGAATCCATCCTGGAGGGTCTTGGAGGGAAGAAAAAGGGGAGGGGGAGAGAGGAATCAAAAGCTCCAGTGTGTCTGTGTTTGTCCCTTGCAGCTGTGTATCCTCTTTGGGGACTGAGGAGGCAGAAGGAAAAAGGAAAACAGCCCATGTTCTGTCCCTCCCTCTGCAATTTGCAAACGTGGCAGAGAGAACATTCTACCTTGATGTAAATAAGAAAGTGGGGGGGGGGGGGGAGATGCCTTAGGAATGGAATGCAGGAGACTCTTCAGCTTGGTGGATCTGCTTTTCCTAAAAGGAACAAAGATGGTAGAAATTTCCAGAAGGCCCAGTTATCAATTCGGCCACTGCAATTGCCAATCTGTAACCTTTCCTCCCAGGCTATTGGTTCAAAAGCTGGAGAGGAGCCCCATTGGGCTGTTCTGTGAGCCAGCACTGCTGTGCCTACTTAGTCCTGCTGCAATGCAGACATTTATTTCTTCCCCCCAAGTGAAACTGGAAAATAATGCTACTTTGAAACCAACTGACTTTTCACAGACTCATGCTTGACGGTGGCCACAGTACCCAGGAAACTCGGCTAGCGTGGTCCAGGGCTGGGAACTTGCTGGGGCTGGCTGCAGATTTGAAAACAGATCTTGGCTGTGCAAACCTGTGGGAGCCATGTTTAACGTGAGCTTTTAGAGGACAAATCCCTTGCCCTTATGGTTTCCTTCCAGCCCAACAAATACACCATTATGCAGACGTTGAAGGCACCAAACCAGGAATCTTGTGATTAGATATTGCTTCCAGGGAGGCCACAAGAACCTTAGTTATGTAATATCCATTTACAGCCAGGAGATAAGAACAAAGAAAATAGCTAAGTGTCTGAACTTACTTGTGTGGGGCAGTACAACTGTCCAGCTTTAAGTATATAAAACATCATTAGCTCCTTGCAATTTTACTCTAAGAAGCTGGCCTGACAACAGACTTTTCTTAACTTATAATTTGGTACATTTCTCATTATTAAATGAGCCTTTATCCGATTGGTGCTAAAAGCTGGACACTAATTTAAAAGAAAAAAAGATTAGTGACTCCATCAGGTTGGCATAACACAGCAACTGAATATATTTCCAGCATTTACAGTCATGCTGGATTGGTCTCCAGGCTGGAAACTGATGCAGGGAACTTCTAGGGAAATTCTAAAGCGAACACTAAACAAGGGTCCACTTTTTTCCACTCTGAAGTTCTAAATGCCACATTAAGAGATCAGGGGAAATGTACAAAGTAAGAAATAATTCATAAGCAAAGGCAAGCCTGCATACAGATGTGTGTGGGTCAGCCTTGGAAAAGGCCAGGTCTGTTGTGCAGTGAGTCCTGAATCAAATCAAGTTTGCTGGTGGGTGGGATTCTGCACTCAGTGTCAGTATCTTAAAACCTGAGTACTGACACCACTATCCCCACACACACACACCCCCACACCCCCACACACACACACCACCACCATCACCAGCTCCTACCCCACCACTTGCTTAAGGATCTGTGACTCTAAGAACAAGCACTTTCTTATATTTCACAAGCAGATCACCTGCCCAGAGTTCTAGCTAATATCCAAACAAACCCAATTAAAGGTCTCCAGGCAAGTCACAATGAACTGCACGGCTCCCCTGTCTGAGGGTTACCAGGAAGTGTAATCTTCAATCCTAGCTGCAGGTTCTCAGGAAAAACAGTGGATTCAAACAGTCACCTAAAATCAAGACACTATTAAAAAGCCCTTGTTTGGTTCCTGCTCATGAAAAGCCCTCCACTGCTATAGCCAAGACCCCCCCCCACTACAAACAGACCCCAAATGTTCGCCAAACTCTTTATACATGGTCACAGAGGAAATGGATCGCTTTACTTACCCAACATGTTCAAGCAACCGTCTCATTTTTCCACAGTTAAGAAGAGAGAACAGGCTGGCAGATTTGGGACTTGATCAAAAAGGAAATTTTTTTAAACAGTTACAAGGGATTATTAAAAACACACACAACAACAACAACACAACCCAACAACTGAATAGGGAATGCTGTCATGAGCCACAGACGTGATTTTATTTCCTCTGCACTGTCACACAGGAGGGCAGAGGATGACACAATGAAGAAAAAAAAAAAAAAAGGGAAAGGAAAAAGGATAAAAGATACATTAGTTCATTGAAAATCATGCAAGAATAGAGAGCTAAGGGATCCAAAAAAGAGTCCTCACAGATTTATTGCAGGATGTTGTCCAACATCTCCCCCACCCCACCCCCACCCCCTCTCCCCATCCCTACTCCAAAAACTTCCTCCAAAGCCTAGAAAACACTTTCAGAAACATTTGCTGGCTGTAGGCTGGCTTGCAGAAGAACACTCTGTTATCAACAGAAGTCAGGAAAAAAGGCTGAACAATGTAGTTTCAAGTGAAGAAACCCTGTAGGGAGAGAAAAGACCATGGAGAGACACCACCACCCACCTAGGCCCCAGGAGCCAGGAGCACTCCTTAGCCCTGCTCTGCTGAGGGCTTGGTTCTGTTTAAAAACACACATCCTCTCTGGTCAAAACTTAGTCCAGCCTTCCCAGAACCTCTTTGGAGAGGAAAACTTGCCTGCTTTGCTGTCTGCCATGAGCTCTCCTGAGAGAGGAGCCTGCCTCCTGCTCACCTTCCATTTTCTTCCCCCAGCAGGCATGTGACACAGGAGAAGACAATAGTGCAGGGGGGAAACTGCTCAGAGAGAGAGAGAGACAGAGAGAGGAGAAAAAAAAAAAAAAAAAAAAAACAGCTTCTTTTTTGGCATACCAGGATCTAGCTTCAAACTATTCCAAAAACACCATGTCCTGGTGGAAGAAAAGGTGTGCCAGGCCCTTGCCAGTTTGCAAAATCAAGCTATGGCTAATGGCTACTTAGCCATGTGACCCAAGAAAGCAAAAAAATTCTCTCTAAACAGTTCCAAGTTAACCTAAGTGCTGTGGGGGTGAGTGTGGCACGGCCAGCCACAGAGAAATCACACTGCTCGCCCACAATTCGGATGTCTCAGAGGGAGGGGGAGAAAAGATGGTTAAAAAGTCGAGCTTACCTCTGTGGATGCATTGTTAACACTGTGTAATGTCAATACTTATAAAACATGGAGGACAGGCTCCTAGTTCTCACAGAAAAAGGGTTTGGCACTTCGGCTTGATGATCTGGCCGCCTAATAAGAGCTCATCCCCGATTGGCTGGCCCGGCAAATCGGAGTGTAAGGCGGCCCTGGATTGGCTGAAACACTTCCTGAGCGATTATCTTTGTGAGGCTCTGGTGAGCAAGAGCCATCCTGTGCATAGAAAAAGACAGGCTAAGCTAGGCCTTTTGCAGCAAGAAAAACTTGGGAAAGGGGCCCCCAGACGCACTTCTCCCACACCCTGGCTAGCTTTCCCAGCTCGGGCAAACCAGTGCAGCCAGCCTGACCTGCTCCTGCAAAGCCTGAGGCCCAGATGCCCCTGGGAAGAGAGTTTTTGGGGTGAGCTGAAAGGGCTTACCCTCACCTGCCCCCCACAGAAGCGGCTCTCTGCTAGGAGGAAAGCCGGCCCTTTTCTAGAACAATCCAAAAGAATAGTTCCCCCCAGGGGGAAGTGAAGCTGAGAAGTGGGGAGCCCCAGGAATTGAGCCAAGGGGGCAGGAGAAAGGGGCTGGAAACAGGCCTCTGTGGAGCTGGGGGGCAGGCAGACAGGACGGGCAAGCCCCAGGAAACCGCTAAGGAGCAGCCCTGGCTTCTCCCACGACAGAGGATTTGGGCTGCTGAGGGGAGGAGGGGAGCAGAGTGGTCAAGTTTGCATAGTCATTGTCAAAATGCCTCCTGAAAAAGCAGGCCAGAGAGCCATTTTCCCGGCAAGGACTCTGTCCTCTCGTCCCCCTCAGCCAGGACTCAAAGGAAAAGCCAAAATGGGTTCCTGCCTCCCTGCCAGGATGCCAAGGGGTGGCCCCCCTCTCTGTCCTTACCCTAAGAAAAGCCAAATGCGCTCCTAGCAGGCCACATGCCTAGAGCTACAAACTTCCCTTCCCTCCCGGCCCCCTCCCCCACGGCTGAGGCCTGCTAAACCTGTCAGTTAAACAAAAATCTGACTTCCGTATTAGTCTGCGATGCCTTCAGCTTCCTGCCTATTAACCCTCTGTCGGACTCCGGGCCTGGCTGGGAAGGACTAGGCCCTGAGGTCGCAGAAAAGGCCTGTGGAAAAATACCAGCTGCAGCTCCCCCGGCAGATGCAGAAAGAGAGAGAGAGGGAGCCGCTGTCTCTCGCCTTTGCTTCCCAAGGAGGCGTGTACCTTCTGAATCCAGGGCACAGGCAGTGCCTGTAGGTCTGAGAAGCCATTTAAATCCAGAGGGAGAAAGAAAGATGTCAAACTCAGCGAGGGAACAAGAACCCCCATTATTAGTCAGGCCTACACCCACTGCTTGGCCCTTCCTGCCACAATCACCCTGTATGTATGTACTTGGGGAGCTGGGCCCTCGGTGGGCAGACGAATCCCATGAGCTTTATAAGGATTCTCGCTGAAATTTACTTCCACAGAGAACGGCTTCTTTTCGTCCCCTAAGGCAGATGGAACAGCTATTTCACACACAGCCCTATACTTGGCAGCCCCCCATCTCTGGCACTGCTCCCCAGTAAAATATTAACTAGCTTTCCAGAGCTGCTCAGAATGCCACCCATTTCAATAGTATTAGGTGGTCAATGCCTGTTTGCTTCCGAAAACTGTACCCTGAGAAGAAAAAGGCAAACCAAGAGGATCTCAAAAGGGCCATACTTGCTTGCTTTTTCTTCTTTTAAGACAAGGTGCTTAATAAACAAGTTTAAAAAATAAATAAAATAAAGAAGCAGGCTGGGACAACAGAAGCGAACTAAATAAACACCATTCGTCAGAGTCTGGAGAAAGCTGCCAGGTGAGGCAGCCATATTCCAGGAGTTAAAAGGGTGGCCCGGTAAAGGGTCCCGACTCGCCTAAAATTAGGACTCGTGGGCTTTCTTTCTTGTCCCACACCATTCATTCCCACAAAGAACACAGAGCTGACGGCCTGTTCTCCCTGCCCCCGCCCCCCCACATGGACAACAGATGCCCACCGCATGTACATCAATTCTTCCTGCCGGGGAATCTTCTATCAGACAGGAACAAGCCAGGCATCCACACACTGCACTGCAGGGTCCAGGCTTTATGCAAAGGGAGGCGAGTTGATTGCTGTTGTCCTTGTTGTATTTTAGGCTGAAGAGGCCAAGATGCAGGGAGGGCCAGCACTCAAGACAACAGGCCTGGGCCTCACCAGGAGGGAGGGGCCTCCTCTTCCTGGGGGTGGAAGCTCACTAGCTCCGACAGGGAGACCAAATGGGGGACAAGAGCTGGAGGCCAAAGCTAACCATACCATGCTTCCTCCACCACCATCCCATGGGGAAAGCTGTTTGTCTCTGGGGGTGCTGCTTTTCTGGGGGGTGGGGACACAAACATGACTGTGAGTTCGTGGTGGATCTCCTGTGCAGCTACCTTCACGACCCAGTGGGGAAATGAAATAATGCCACGGGTGCCGCATGGTGGATTTTAACCAGGGATTAAAGCTTGTTGCATAAGCAGCTGCAGCATCCTCCCCCTCCCTCCCCTCCTCTCTGATCACTTGATCACTTGAAATGTTTTCTGGGGCAAAGAGCAGGAAGCTGCAGGCTTATTCTGGCAGCTCTGCTCTGTTTAAGGAATGCTGTTGGCATTCGGGTAGGTCTGAGGTTATCTGGAAAACAGCAGTTGGGCTGGGGACAGAGACAAAGGTATGGTGGCAGATGGAATCCTGGGAGAGTGACGGATCAAAAAGGAAGCCCAGGGCAGGCCCACTAAGGGCCACTCCTGGGCTTGACGGCATGTGGCTGTAAGAGGCCAGCCCAGTGTCGCTGGCCCGCATCGAGAGATCATTCAGTGGCCCTTCTCGAACCCTCCCTGCACGCAGTGGTCCCGGCAGCTACCAGAGGCTCACAGTGGGCCAGGCCCTGTGCTAAATCAGCACTTCACACAGACTGACTCCAGGAGACAGGGAGGAGCACGGTTACAGACGTGGAACTGAGCCCAAAGACATGAAGTGAACTGCCCAAGGTCACACAGCTGGCACGAGCCAGAGACCTGACTTCCAACCCAGCTAGGACTCCACATTGCTAAACCCTGTGCCTTCAGTTGCCTCTAAAGAAAGAAACAAAAGAGAAGCATGATTAGTGTTTCTTTAGGAGGGTGACTCGTTTGACAGCGAGTTTTAAGTCCTGAATGATGGAGCTGGGAGATTTTTAGATCAAACTCACCAAAGGCCCAGAGAAACCTCCTCTCTCCCTACAAACCTTCAGCAAGATGTCAAGGGGATCACTCTAAAATCAGGCTTCTATCTTCCTTGAAATCAGGGGTTCTCCACCAGGGGTGGTTTTGCCCCCCAGGCGATACGTGGCCATGTCTGTAGATTACGGGGTTATCATTACTGGCATCTAGTAGGGAGAGGCTAGGGATGCTGCTAAACATCCTTCAGTGCACAGGACAGTCCCCACAACAAGGAATTCTGTGATCCAACCGTCCCATTGTGCCAAGGTAGAGAATCCTTGGCTTCAATGAAAAGGAAGAAAAAAAATCCAACCATTGTTCCTCTGGATAGAAAAGCCAGTACAGGCCTAAACAAGCAGGTTCCTCGGTGATATTAATAAGCAATGAGCTAATAAAAATAGATTAAGCCTGTCTCTCTTAACATTCCCAGGGGACGGAGAGAATCGGGGGACAGAATCAGGCCGAAGGAAGCCAGGCAGAGTCTCAGTGATAAAGCTGGTCTCCAAGGAGAGGAAGGGCTGGCCCCAGCTCCCTTCCCCAGGCACCCTAACTAGGGGAGGCCTGGCCTTCCCGAAACGGCTCCCCGCTGCCGCTGGCCCGCAGCCAGGGGAGCAGGAGGAGCGGCCTCGGCAGGCAAGCTGCATCCCGAGATAGCCTGTTCGGCTGACTGTGAAAATAAGCACACTTGGAGTTATCTGCCTCGAGCCCGCAGCAGGCCTCTCTGTCCGTTAAGGGAAAGGATGGGATTGAGGCAGAAGTGTTTTAAATATCTTGTTTTGTTTTGTTTTGTTCCTTTTTGGCCAATTGGAACGGAGGCCACCTTCAGGCCCAGTGACAAAAGGGCTCACCTTCAGCACGGGGAGTCATATTACAGCCACAAAGAGGCCATTAGGACTCCCTACCTTGGAGAGTAGGTGTGCCCTGGAAGGTTTTTTTGTTTTGTTTTTTACTTCTTTCTAGGAGCGACTGGCAGGATTAGGCAAATGGAGGGAGGAGGGAAGGGCATGGGGGGATGGTCCATGACCACCAGGCAGATGGCCACAGTGTGTAAGGGATGCAGGAACAAAATGAAAATCAAAAGAAAGATGATCGGCCCTCCTGGCAGTTACTATGGAAAGAGGACATATTTATTGGCTCTGTTTGTTTCTCTCTCCCACTAGACCAGCGGCAGCGTCTGGACACGTTTCTAGCTGCCCCTGAAGGAAGGGTGTGCTACTGGTCTCCAGAGGGTAGAGACCAGAGATGCTGCTAAACACCCTGCAATGCACAGGATGCCCCACCACCGCCCACAACAAAGAGCCAGTCAGCCCCAAATGTCACTACTGCCCAGGCTGAGAAAACACTGAACTAGACTGAGAGCTTCAGCCAGACGAATACCTTGTCTGAATTCTTCACCACCCTGCTCTCGGCATCTGGCACGGTTTCAGAACTCAGTGAAACGCCATCCCCCATCCCCCACCCGGATGGCTGCAGTAGCCTGCAGCCGAGACCCCTGCTTCTGCCCTGGTCAATGCTTCTTTCTGCTGGTGCACACCACATCTACACACACACAGACTGCCAGTGATCCTTTTCAAACAAGTCCGATCGTATCCCTCCTCTGCACAAAATCCATCAACACCTCCCACCTCACTCGGAGGAAAAGCCCAAGAGCTAAAGAGGACCCACAAGGCCTCCTTGCAGGATCAGTGCCGCTCCCCCCCCCCCCATTTCATTCCTCTCCTTCCCTTCCTCCTCCTGGGACTCACTCCCCACCAGCCACTCTGACCATCCATCTGTTGTTCCCACCTCCCAACTCGGTCTGATTTCCTCCCTCCCCCAGGCCTTTGCACTTGACCATGCACTCTGCCCCTCCGCTCAGCCAAATCTCCCCGCTTCCCCAAACCACCTAACAGAAGCCATTTCCCCCTCTGGCCTCCATGTCTGGGCGTTCCTTGCTGCCTTCTCACCTGCTTCAGAAAGGATTCCCAGCCCGACGCGGCATCACCTCCCCTGCTCCCTCTATCAGACGCCTTCCTGCCTGAGCCCTGGCTCCATAGTTCACCCGGTTTCTCTCACACCTTTAACCTCTCTCCTTTCTTCCCCACATCAAGTGGCACCACTGTGCAGTGGTGGAGCGTGTGGCTGCTGGCATCAGACTGTCTGGGTGTGAGTCCAGTCGCCCCGCTTGCCACCTGGGCACTCTTGCTTGAGGTACAAAATTCTCTGCGCCTTGATTTTCTCATCTGTACAGTAGGAGCCATCGGAACACCTTACCTGGAAACATTGGGTGGACCAGTCCTATCAAGAAATCAGCACAGCCTGGCTGGTGTGGCTCAATGGATCCCATGGACTGAGAGGTCCAGGTTCGATTCCCCGTCAGGGCACATGCCCAGGTTACAGGCTCAGTTCCCAGTAGGGCACGTGCAGGAGGCAGCCGATGAATGTATCTCTCTCACATCGATGTTTCTATCTCTCTCCCTTCCTGTCTCTCTAAAAAAAAATCGATCAAAACATATTAAAAGCCCTAGCCGGTTTGCTCAGCGGTTAGAGCACTGGCCTGCGGACCAAAGAGTCGCAGGTTAGATTCCGGTCAAGGGCATGAACCTTGGTTGCGGTTCAGCCCCAGTCGGGGTCATGCAGGAGGCAACCAACTGTTGTGTCTCTCTCACATCGATGTCTCCGCCCCCCCCCCATTGGAAGATGAAGGAAAAATATCCTTGGGTGAGGATTTTAAAAATGTGTGTGTGTGTGTGTGTGTGTGTGTGTGTGTGTGTGTGTGTATATATATATAAAACAGCAGTCAGCACTGATTTAGTTGCTGTTGTTACTTCCCTCTCTGCTTATCTGTTTACTCTTGAAAAGGTATTTCCCTGGTAGGTTTGGCTCAGCCTTAGAGCGTTGGCCCTAGGACCAAGGGGTCATGGGTTCAATTCCTGGTCAAGGGTACATACCTGGGTTGCAGATTTGATCCCCGACCCCAGTTGGAGTCATGCAGGAGGCAACCAATCAATGCGTCCACATCAGTGTTTCTCTGTCTCTCCCCCTCCCTCCCACTCTCTTTCACTCTATCTAAAAATCATTGGGAAAATATCCTCAGATGAGGATTAACAACAACAACAAAAGTATTTTCTAAATGCTTCCAACTCAGTCTTCTTCCCCTTTCACCATCAGACTTTCCAAAGGAGGATACTGCTAAATACTAATGAATAGCTAACATGTTCCAAGCTGTGTGCTAAGTACTGTTCTAAGCGATTTACATGAACTTATTTACCTTCCCAGCTTTATGAGGTAAGTACCATTGTAATCATTAACCCCATTTCCCAGATGAGGAAACTGAGGCAGGAACGATTGATAGTCTCATCCTAGGCAAATGCCTCATCCAATCTCTTCTGCTTCAGTTCTCACCCACTCCTTAATGCCTTTTGATTAGCTAGTGACTTGGAAGTCACTATGCCATCAATCGGGGACTGATAAAATAAAACTAAAGAATACTATGCAGCTGGGAACTTTTATGTACTGATGTGGAACAAATTCTGACATGTCATCGAGTTAAAAAAAAAAAAACAGTATATGGAGCCTGGCTGGTGTGGCTCAGTGGTTGAGCAATGACCCATGCACCAAGAGGTCGCCAGTTCGATTCCCCGTCAGGGCACATGCCCAGGTTGTGGGCCCAATCCCCATTTGGGGGCATGCAGGAGGTGGCCAACTGATGTTCTCTCTAAATGATGTTTCTATCTCTCCCTCTGCCTTCCTCTCTCTCTAAAATCAATTAAAAAAACAAAAAAAAAAAAAAAAAACAGTACGTAGAATATAATGCCATTTTTAAAAATAGGCAAACCTCTGTTCATATGTTTGCTTGTTATACGTAGAATCTCTTGGAAGCACACTTAAGAAATCACTAACGGTTGCATCGAGTGGTCCCGAGTGGGTAGGGGTTGGGAGTGGGAAGGAGACTTGGCACCATTATACCTTTTTTATCTCTTTTGAATTTCAACTCTGTGAATGGAGTACTTCTTCAAAAATTAATTAATAAGTGTAATATGAGGAAAATTGTGAAAGACTATGAAACAGGCCAGAAAAGATCCAGGTGCAGCCAGGGTCGCCTCCCCATTGGGTTACCTGCCCCCTCCTGGTTTTGGAGCCATTTCACAACCCTGTAAATTGTGGAAGACCTACAGTAATGCAAATCCCTCCCGTCCATAGAAACGCAAATGTAGGCAAATGCTGTCCCCTGGAATGCAATGGATTGTTGACTTGTGGATATTGCCGGCTCTTGCATCTATTTGTAAATTCACGCCAGCTTTCCTCGCGTGTGCAGCCCTTCGAACCTCCTGTGAGTCAGTTATAACATCTTCCAAGGGCTCTCATTTAGGTGAAATCTCTGATGTGTTCATTTTATATTTGTATATAGCGGTTTAAAATAAACTATTTTTGAACAGGAATTTTTTAAAAGAAGTCATCACTGACCTCCAAGAATCAACCTCAACAGGCTAGTTAGTACTGGGTCCACTGTTCCTTGACCTCCTGCTAACCTTGGATACTGGACACTCCTGTATTTTCACACCGCCCGGCCCAGCGGCCCAGCGACTCCAACGCTGGATGCTCTGTCCTGACCTTCTGGCTGTAGTTCTCTGGACTCTGGAGCCAGCCAGGAGAAGAGGAGTCCACTCAGAGCTTCCTCTCTTACTACCTCGGGAACTTAAGCAAGTTATTTAACCTTTTGGTGCCTCAGTGTCCAAGTCTGTGAAGTGGGGATGTGAGGATTATTTAACATGGGCTCAGAGAACCTGCACGAGAAACGTGGGGTGTTTCTTCTCTCCTTGCAACCTTTCCACCCACGGCCACAACAGACTCCAAATCAACCCAAGCCCAGCCTTGCCCCTGCACCCCAGATCTACGTATCTAACCCCTGGGCAGGCATTTCCTTGCATTTGATACACACAGTCCACACATGCATACTGAGCGCCTCCTCTCCCCCTAAGGGCCAGGCCTGTGGTCTGTTGCTTCTGCTTTCAAGAAGCTGAAGGCTGAGCAGCTAAACAAATTCATGAGGAAGATAAAACATCACATCGAGCCCGATGCTATGAAGAAAACCAAGCAGAGTGACAGTATAGGGGATGACAGGACTCCGAGGGGGCCTGCTTAGGTAGGTGGGGGAAGGGTTCCAGGGAGGCTGTGACATTTGAGCTGCTGGGCAGGGAGCTTTCCAGGTGGAGGGAAGAGCAAGTACAAAGGCCCCGAGGCAGGCTTGAACTTGGTAGCTTGGTGTTTCAGAGAAACAAAAAAAGATCTAATGTAGCCAAAAGCCCAGTGAACTAGGTGCAGAGGTGCAGAGGATCCAGGCATGGAGATGGTCAGAAACAAGCTCTCGGTTTCCTCCGCCATCTTTCCATGATGCCCATTCAACATATTCCAGAATGTTCTTTCTATCCCCCTTCTCCCATCTAGTCCATACTGTCTCTGAGTCTACCCCAAATGAGAACCCCATGGAAAGATAATTAGGAACATGTACACTCAGGACCCGAGCTCCTTGGGATTATGTCTGCCACTACCCAGCAACAGAAGCCCAAGTAATTTCCATGACTCTACACCTGGTTCTCTCCCAATAAAATAGGAATTGTGCTTCCTATCTGCTTCCTATCTCATCTGCAGTCAATGAATTACGGATGTAAAGATACTCGGCGCTGCCTTTGTGACTTCTCCAGCCTGGTCCCTACTCTGATCTCTTCTCCAATGACTTCCCCCTTCCTCCCTCTGGCCTGGCGACACGAGCCTCCTTCCTCAGCTCCTCCTCAGCCTCTCCAGGCTTGGTCCCACCTCAGGTCCCATGCACCTGCAGTCTCCTCCACCTGGATTCACATGGTGGCTTTGTCTCAAGACTCAGATCAGGTCCCATTGCAAGAGCCACTCTTCCAAGAGGCCTTTCCTAACCATCCATCTGAAGCCAACTTCTTTACATTTTCTGGGACATCACTCGGTTATTTACCTCCAAGGACTTAGAACGACATACAAGAACCTTATTTGTTTACTTACCTTTTGTCTGTGTCAAAGACATGGACTTTGTATATCTGTTCACCAGTGTTCCCAGGGCCAGCACAGGCCTGGGGCATAGTAGATGCTCAATTTATATTTGTCCAAAGAATGGCACTTTCTTCTTACATAAAGAAGATTCTGTACAAGATCTCCACTAGGTCAACCATGGCCCTTATATGAATTTAGCACCTTTTTGCAAAATCTATTGTGAAGTTTCCATTTGTATATGAATAAAAGTTGAATAGCAATAATCTCATTTATGGTGATATGCAGAAATGTAACCAGCTAATTCTCTCCTTCAACTGTTTACTCCAGCCATCTTGACCTACTTTGGAATCCTCAAAATGTGCCAGTTGTCTCCTGCTAAACCCCTTATGGACCTTTGCACTTGGCTTCTGATGCTTCAGACCCAGGACCAAATGTCACCTCCTCCAGGAGGCCCCCTGAGATCATATCATGTCACAACAGTGGTTTCCTTTTTTCCCAGCACTTAGCACATTTGAAAATGAGGTGTTATATTTGCTGTTCAAGACAGGAAATGTGTTTTCCTATACTCGGTTGTAACCTCAGTGCCTACAGCAGGTGAGGCATTTGGGAGTTTCTCGATGTTTATTCATTTGAGTGAATGTAAATTCCTTGAGCTTCGGTCTATCCTTTTATAATAGGTTGCTTTTTATTGGAACAAAAAGATGCTTCCTATGTACTTGCTAAATAACTGGAGTGATTTCTATGGGCTTCCACGTGTTTTTTTTTACAGCCACCCGTGCCTCTGTCTCCCTCCTTGCTACATCGGCATCACCGTCACCTGTAAGAGCGGCTGTACTTACGGAGCCTTACCCAGGCCAGGCACTGTTCTGAGCACATTTTGCATGTTAATTACTTTAATCCTCCCCACAACTCTATGAACCACAGAAGAGGAAACTGAGGCGCAGAAAAATCAAACCATTTACCCATCTGAAAAAGAACAACATTGATAAGAAAAATGACGTCTGAGCCCCCTCGACCTCTAAAATTCCAAGAAACCACTACTATGGAGCAAGGAAACTAACATCGACTGGAAACACACAAAGGTGATCAAGAACTCATTCCGCAACAACAGCAAAAAAACCACACCAAGGCAAAATGGAAATCCCAGGTGCAGGGACATTGATCAAAACTCAACTCTCAGGTCTCTCTGGCGCGGAACCTGCCCCCTGCCAGGATTTCGCATCCAGTTCCGCAGGATGGACATCACCCTTGACCTTTCCTTCTCCCACTTCCCATCCTGGAGCCCTGTAGGATTTACCTTCTGAGCGTCTTCCACTGTCGATTCCGGCCACGGAGCACCATTCTGCAGAGCGGGTGACTTGCTCCGAGCCACCATCACTTGTACATCTGGGCAGGAAGGGACCAGCTTCCCACTAGCCCTAGGCCCCAGTCAGCTCCCACCCCCACCCTCAGCAGCCAGAGGGATCTTTTGAAATTTCAATTTGGACTAGGACACACCCCCACTCCCAACCTCCACCTCAAAACCCCTTCAAAGGTTTCCCATTGTTCTCAGGCCAGTCTCAAATTCCTAACCGAGCCTTGGGGGCGCCTGCAGGGTTTCCTTCTCCAACTTCAGGTCGGGTCTCTGAGCTCGGACCCCAGCCATCTTGGAAAGCCCTGAACCCGGCTGGCTGGGTGCAAATTCTGATGCTGCCATTCACGCACTGTGTGACCTTGTGCAAGTAACTTAACCTCTCTGGGCCTGTAAAATGTGGTTAATAACACCTCCCAGAGTGTAGTCAGGATTCAACTAGTTCCTGTAGTAAAAGAGCTTATTTGCAGTGTCTGGCACCACTTAGCTCTCACTGTTGTTATCAGGTAACTCCTACTCATCCTTCAAAACCCACCGCAAAATTCATTTCTTCGAGGTAGTCTTCCTGGATCTCCTGGTCCATAGTAGGTGCTCAAAAATAATGTGGAGAAAGTTGAACAGGGAATGGTTGAATGAAACAACCCTGAGGATGCCTGCTGGAATCCCCAGTTTTCAGTCCAATTAGCAGGAAAACTGAAGCCCGCTAGGGGTAACCATGTTACAAAAAGAAGCTACAGTCATTTGTATGTAAAGCAAACTTGGAGTGGCCCAAAAAAGCCCCCTAGCAGGGACTGCTCAGCCTAGTTGGTATTTACCCGGAACAGCTCAAACTGGTAGCTGAGGCGCTGGAGGCCAAACCGCTGAAGGCTGAAACCCCCAGGGAGAAGGAGTGGGTTACCCTGGGGGCAGGAGGCCGTAGAAATTGTCTTTGTTCTGGGCCTTCCTATGTCTGCCCCTTTTTACTGTTTTTACCCATGTCCTGGTCTCCAGCCCCAGGCCCGGGGCTTACCCTGGCGCCTGTTGTGGCTGCTGTCCCCACCTCAGAACGCCTGTAGGGTGGCTAGGTCTAGCAAACAAGAGTATAGCCGGGCGGGGGTGGCTCGGTGGATTGAGTGTCATCCTATGGACTGGGAGGTCCTGGTTCGATTTCCGTTGTGGGCTCCATCCCTGGAGGGGGCCATGCGAGAGGTGGCCGATGGAAGTTTCTCTCTCACATTGATGTTTCTATCTCTCTCTAAAAAATCAATAAAAACATATTTTTAAAAAAATACAGGATGCCACCTTGGCCGGTTTGGCTCAGGGGTTGGAGTGTCGGCCTGCGGACCAGAGAGTCCCCGGTTCGGTTCCCGCTAGGGGCACATACCAAAAATAAATAAAATACAGGATGCCCAGTTAAACTTGACTTTCAGATAAACAACAAACCATTTTTTAGTCTAGGCCCTCCTGTACTTAAATCTGGCACCCTGAACTCTCAGGCCTCATCAAACTCTCCCCGGCAGTGTTGTCTGTTACCTTTCTGGTTTGGAACCCTGAGCTTCCTAGGAAGAGGAACTCAACCTCTCTTGACGCATTTTTGCCCCTGGGTCAGTGAGGTAACAGCACCAGCCACGGAGGGGGGCGGTCAGGACGCCGAGAAAATCACCTACACAGTTCCTGGCATTCAGTACAGAGGCCATCAAGAACAACCGGTACGGCCACCCTCCTGTGTCTTCCTGGGGGCCACTCCACAAACCCCCCTGAGCTACGCGGCATAGATGGCTGAACCCATTTTACAGGAGGAAAACTGAGGACGGCTATTCACTGGGAGGGCTGAGAAGCAAAGTGTCCAGTCTTTGGGGCTCTCAGGCTAAAGCTCCTCTTGAACCCAATCAGCTGTGAATGTGCAGAAACTATAAGCCACAGGACGGCAGGTTTCCATGGTGAACTCTGACAGCCCAGCACGTGTTTCAGTATAAATATTCACGGAATGAGTGAAGACAACCCACCAGAGTCTCCGTGACGTAGTAAGAGAATTGTCTCTCTCTCTGGGTGTTGAACCCACCCATGTCTGTCTTCCTCTGCTTTCTCCATAGCCCAACCATATGAAGGTGACATTAGGTTTAAGTCAGATTTCTGGCTTTTCTTCCCAAATGAAGCAAAATAATAAAATATAGTGTCAAAAGGAAAGAAACAGACCACGGGAATGCCGGAACAGCCCTTTGGTGGTTTTCTAGCTGGGAAGGGACTTCGGAGAACTTAATTCAACACAGTTGCGTTCAGCATTCGTTAAACACCTACCACCCCCTCCTATCTGCTGGGAAATCACCATCGACGGGGGAAATAAACGGATTCCCAGGGAGAAAGGATTTTCTAGGGTATCTGAGGAGAGATGTTGAATCCAACCCAGAGAACCCTTTGAGGATGTGGAGCCGCCTGATGGACACACAGCTGAGCTCTCTTGCAAATCCCCCAGCGTGTAAACAGGAGCATCCTTGGTACCTCTTCTTAATTGTTCCCAGGTGGACTGGAAGTCTGACATGAACACTGGGGTCTGACTTAGGAAATTATTTTCTATTTCTCACTTATGTTGTCTTTCTTCAGTGGTAAGGATGGGATGGCCATGGGGTGGTAAAGGAAGTCTGGGGCTTGAGACCCATATGATCAGGACCCATGCTCTTTATAATTGACTGGAAGTGACTTGCAAGTGCTATTTAGATGCACTGGGTTCTCATCTTTGGGGCACCCCTCTCCCTGTGGCCAACGCCAACCTGGTCATGATCTCGACTTGACCAGAGGACCTTTCTCCATGGACTTCCCCTGACAACATGCTCATTGGGAGAGATCCTTCCGCTTGAAGGACTCTTCCTCAGAGAGACCTTCTCCGATTGCCTTTTCCAGAGGAGACACCCCAGTCCTGCCCCGCAGTCACCCCGTATGACGTTACCCTGTTGTACTGAGTTGTGTGACGACCCACAATCACACCTCATGCTGGCTTTTTTTTTTTTTTAATTCCTCATCTGAGGATACTTTTTCTATTTATCATCAGATAGAGTGGGAGGGGGAGAATGAGAGAGACAGAGAGAAACATGGATGAGATAGAGCCACATCGACTGGTTGCCTCCCACACGACCCGACCAGGGCCAGGGATGAACCACACAATCAAGGTATGTGCCCTTGACTGGAATCAAACCCATGACTTATTGGTTTGCTGGCCAACGCTCTAACCACCTAGCAAACCGGCCAGGGCTGCCTTTTTTTTTTTTAATCTCACCCGAGAATCGGCTTATTGATTTTAGAGAGAGGGGAAGAGGGAGGAGAGAGAGAGAAAGAAACATTGATGTGAGAGAGAACATCAATTGATTGCCCCTCCTAGGCACCCCGACTGGGGATAGAACCTACAACCTAGGTATGTGCACTGACCAGGAATCAAACGCACAGCACTTTGGTACAGGGGATTGACATTCCAACCAACTGAGCCACACTGGCCAGGGCACCACATGCTGTTCTTTTTGACTTCTTGATCCCTTGGTCTCCTCCAGCTGGGCCACCAGCACCAAGAAGACAGGATGCGGTCTGGCTAGTTAATCTGGACCTCCAGCTGCAGAGCCTGTTAAAAGGGTGAATAGCCCTGGCTGGTGTGGCTCAGTTGGTTGGGTATTGTCCTATGCACCATAAAGGTTGCCAGTTTGATTCCCAGTCAGGGCACATGCAGGGTTGTGGGCTCGATCCCCAGTAGAAGGCATGCAGGAGGCAGCCGATGAATGCTTTGCTCTCAAATCAATGTTTCTCTCCTTCTTCTCTCCCTGAAAATCAATAAAAAAATTTTTTAAAGGATGAATAATAATACTAACAGCAGCTGATATTAGCCGTGTCCACCAGGCCTGCCTCTGAGCTTCTATCCCTGTACAGTCACTGAAGCCTCACAGCAGAATGAGGCAGGCACCTTGATGGTGCCGCTTCACACTTGCTGTTTCCGCTGCCTGGGATGCTCTTCCCCCCAGAAACCCACAGGACCCTCTCTTCATTCAGGTCTCTGCTCAAACCCCCCCAGTTCAGACAGGCCTTCCCTGACCCCCTCCCTAGAGCAGCACCCTGTCTTTCCTTAGACCTACTGTTAGAGGTTGAACTGTGTCCCCAAAAAGATTGAAGTCCTAAAGCCCAGTAGCTCAGTATGTGGCTTTATTTGGAAATAGGGTCTTTATGGGAGTAATCAATTTAAAATAGGGCCATGGGCCCAGCCGGTGTGGCTCAGTGGTTGAGCATCAACCCATGCACCAAGAGGTCACTGGTTCGATTCCCGGTCAGGGCACCTGCCCAGGTTGTGGGCCCGATCCCCGGTGGGGGGCATGCAAGAGGCAGCCAATTGATGTTCTCTCTCATCGATGTTTCCATCTCTCTCTCCCTCTCCCTTCCTCTCTTTCTAAAATCAATAAAGGGAAAAAAAATTTTTTTTAAATAGTACTTAAAAAAAATAGGGTCATGGATTAGGGTCATTGGACCCTAATCCGATATGGACTTTGGGTACTGAGAGCCACATGCACAGAGGGAAGATGATGTGAAGAGACGAGGAGGCTTCGTGACGTTGGAGGATGGGAGTTACGCATCTACAAACCAAGAAACGCCAAAGATTGCTGGTACGCCCCCCCCCCCTTTTTTTAAATTTTTAACTCATTTTTAGGGAGAGAAGAAGGAGAGAAACAATGTTTCCCTCCCGGTTTCAGAGGAGCGTGGCCCTGCCCACACCTCGACTTTGTGTGAGACCCTAAATCTCTGTTGTTTGAGTCACCCAGTTAGCGGCACTGGTCACCGCAGGCCTGGGAAACTGGCCGCTTCATTGTGCTTCCCACTCGGATCACCACCTGCCGTTGCTGGTATTGTTACTGGTCTTGTTTACTCCCGGCACCCACACAGGCCCAGGCCCGGCATCGTGCATCTGTTACAAGGCCTGGCATGTATTTGTTTCTTCCAGAACTATTTCCTGAGTGCCTGCTACGTGCCAGGTCCTGCCATGGGTGCTGGGGATGCAGCCGTGAACGCAACAGACAAAAATCCTTCACTTTTGGAAGCTCACATTCCAGTAAGAAGAGATAGATCATTTGTTTTTCTTTGTTTTTCTTTCTTTTTTTCTTTTTTCTTTTTTTGGTGGTACGTGCCCCTAGCGGGAACCGAACCCAGGACTCTCTGGTCTGCAGGCCGACGACGCTCAACCGCTGAGCCAAACTGGCCAGGGCTTTTTCTTTCTTTATTATAATTTTTTTTTTTTTTTAGAGAGAGAGAGGAAGGGAGAAGGAGAGAGAGATAGAAATATCAACGTGAGAGAGAAACATCTACTGGCTGCCTCCTGCATGCCCCCCACTGGGGATCAGGCCCACAACCTGGGCATGTGCCCTGACTGGGAATCGAACCGGCGACCTCTTGGTGCAGGGGTCGACGCTCAACCTCTGAGCCACAGGAGCCAGGCTAGATAATTTGTTTTTAAATGGTGATGAGTGCTCCGGAGAAAGGTGTAGTGGGAAGGAAGATGGGGGTTTTGGGGCGGGCAGCAGAGAGAATCAAGGTGTGAAAAGAAGACAACAATAGAGTACAGACGTCAAGACTCCAACAAGCCGAGGGAGGAGGCATGGGGATGTCTGGGGGAGCATCACAGGCAGGCAGCGGTTCCCAGGGGACGTCTGGCAACTTCAGGAGCCTGGGAGATGCTACTGGCAGCTCGTGGGAGAGGCCAGGCATGCTGCTGAGCCCCCACGACCAAGATGCATCCAGCCCCAGCTGTCCACAGCATGAAGCTAGGAAGCCAGACAGCAGAGGGCAGAGGAAGCCCCGCCCTGCCCCGCCCTGCAGCGCTGGTGGTGGAGGAAGAGCGGGGCTCAGGCTGCTTCTGTGCTGCGGGAGGAAGCACTGGTGGGTGAGGTCGGAGGGTGCCGAGCAGGGAGGAACGGAAGGCCTTGTGGGCCACGGGAAGGCGCGTGGGTTTTACTCTGAATGAGACAGGAAATCACTTTTCAGGAGAGAAGGGATGCAGACTGACGTGTTCGACAGGGTTAGCTCTGGCTCTGAGGTTGAAAATAGACGGAAAGGGGCAAGGGCAGAAGTGGGGAGATCAGTGGGGAGGCTGTGGAATATTCTAGGCCTTAGGTGAAGGAGGCCTGGACTTGTGGAGGTGGAGAGAAGGGGCAAAATTTGGGTCTGCTGGCGGGGTTGGTGTGGGGTGGCGGAAGCCTGGTGACCTCGAGGTTCTGGCCTGAGCCGCAGGGAGGGCGGGGCTGGGGCCAGAGGACATGGGGACAGAGAGAAAGGAGCAGGAGGAGGCCAGGTGAGGAGCTGAGGGACTGGTGGTCGTCCGAGTGGAGAGGTCTAGGAGGCACTTGGGTGATGGAGTAAAGTGGGGGGGACTTAGGGCTGGAGGAATGAATGAGAGGCACCTGCATCTAGATGGGATTAAAAAAATTTTTCTTTATTGATTTTCAGAGAGAGAGAAAGGGAGAGGGAGAGAGAGACAGAAACATCGATGAGAGAGAACATCGATTGGCCGCCTCCTGCATGTCCCCACTGGAGATTTGGCCCAGAACCTGGGCGTGTGCCCTGACCAGGAATCGAATTGGTGACCTCTTAGTGCATGGGTCGACGCTCAACCACTGGGCCACACTGGCAGGGCTAGATGGGATTTTAAACCATGATCCAGATTGAGATCACCTAGAATAGGACATTCTAGGGATAAGAGACAGGTCAAGAGCCAACCACAGTTAGAACCACAGAAAGTTTGGCTACGACACTGAACCAACAAAGATGACAAGCCGCGTCTAGTGAGCTGGAGAGAACCAGGACGGGGGTGTCCAAGAACCCCTAGGAAAAAGTGTTTTTCGGAGGAAGGACTGGCCACTGCCTCAAATGCTCCTGACCCGTCAAGTTGGACGAGGCCTGAGAATTGACCCCTGGAACTTAGCGATGTGGTGGTCACAGGTGGCTGGAACGCAGAAGCACTTGATATATCTTTGTTGATGGAATGTCTCAGATGACCTCCAAAGATTGCCACTTCAGACCTTGGGAAAGGAGCAGAGATAGAGAGATGGGTTCAAGACTAGGCTCAGGCATTTTCTAATTGCGTGTCCTTGGACAAGTTCCTGCCCACCCCAGTTACTCCCACGTTGTCAGGGTAGATGAGATGAGGAACAGGAAAGAGCCTCTCAGCCTTGTAAACTGGGAAGTGCCTTACATGGGCGCGGGATGGTTGCCGGTGGAACATTCCGTAAAGACACCTCCACTGAATTCAGTTTTCAAGGTTGCTCAGCTTCAGCTGACATCACTCAGCAGCAAACAGACTGTGGATTCTCAACCTTCCAAGGAAGGTGTGTCCTTGTGAGCATGGCCAAAACCCTACCTCTTCCGGACAGAGATACAGGGCACAATATGTTATCTTTATTTAACAATGGTTTTCAATAGGAAGTGTGTGCACGTGGTAAAGAATTAAGACAGGAATTTATCCAGGGAAATGCCACCTCCCTCCCACCCCTGACCCTCCGATGCCCTCCCTGGAGACAATTCCTGTTCCCAGAAAGGGCCTGTGCACACACAGCACACTGCCTTTACCCGCCTACTGCTGACACAAGTAGTGACCTGCCACCCACCCTGCTCTGCTCCTTGCTTTTTGAACGCATCGGTTTATCTTGGAGAACTGCTTCCTGTCAATCCACATAGACCTGTTTTGTTGTTGTTTTTTTAATTTTATTTCTTTTTTTCTTTCTTTTTTTTTTTTATCCTCACCCGAGGACATTTTTCCATTTTTTGTTTAGGTAGAGTGGGAGGGAGAGAGAGGAACAGAGAGAGAGAGAGAGAGAAACATCGATGTGAAAGGAACACATTGAGTGGCTGCCACCCGCACAACCGACCAGGGCCGGGGACAAACTGCAACCGAGGTACGTGCCCTTAGCGGGAACCGAACCCGGGTCTCTCAGGACCGCAGGCCGACGCTCTAACCGCTGAGCCAAACCGGCCAGGGCTAATTTTATTTCTTTTTTAAAATATATTTTTATTGTTTGTTTGTTTTGAGAGAGAGAGGAAGGGAGAGGGAGAGAGAGAGAAACATTGATTGGCTGCCTCTTACACACCCCCTACTGGGAATCGAGCCCCCCTAACCTGGGCACCTGCCGTGATCAGGAGTCAAACTGACGACCTCTTGGTGCATGGGACAGTGCTCAACCAATTGTGCCACACCGGCTGGGCTGTTTTGTTCTCTTTAAATGGTGTGGAGTAGTATTCATTGTGTGGCTGGCTGTATTATAATTTATTCAACCATCTCCTATTGATAGACATTTGGGTTGTTTTCAGCCTTTGGTTATTAGGAACAATGCAACAATAAATATCCGTAGTTATCTGTGTTAGGCAAGGATTATTCAGAGGAAAAATTCCTAGAAGTGGAATTGCTGGGTCAAGGTGTCTTGGTACATTTCAGCTTTGGTGTAAATATATATAAGAGTCTGTGTTTGTTTGTTTTTAATTTTGTTTTTTTCTTTATAGATCTAGAGAGAGAGGAAGGGAGAGGGAGAGAGAGAGAGAAACGTCAATGAAAGAGAACATTGATTGGCCACCTCCTACATGCCCCTCACTGGGAATTTGGCCCACAGCCTGGGCATGTGCCCTGACCAGGAATCGAACTGGTGACTTCTTGGTGCATGGGTTGATGCTCAACCACTGAGCCACACCAGCCGGGAGTGTTTGTTTGTTTAAAAAAATTTTTTTTTCTTTATTGATTTTTAGAGAGAGAGGAAGGGAGAGGGAAAGAAAAATAGAAACAGGGAGAGGGAGAGAGAGATAGTAACATCAGTGTGAGAGATGACATCGACTGGCCACCTCCTGAATGTCTCCCACTGGGGACTGGGCCCACAACCTGGGCATGTGCCCTGACCGGGAAAGAAGCCAGTGACCTCTTGGTGCATGGGTTGACACTCAACCATTTAGCCACATCAGCCGGGCAATAATATCACATTTAAAAAATACACAGACTTGCCCAGCCAGTGTGGCTCGGTGGTTGAACGTCAACCCATGCACCAAGAGGTCAGTTTGACTCCTAGTCAGGGCACATGCCTGGGTTTCCGGCTCAATCTCCAGTAGGGGGCACACAGGAGGCAGCCGATAGATGTTTCTCTCTCGTATTTCTTTTTTTGTTTTTAATTGATGTTTCTTTTTTTTGCTTTTAATCCTCACCTGAGGATATTTTTTTTATTTGCAGATAGAGTGGGAGGGAGATAGAGGGAGAAAGGGAGAGAGAGAGAAACATCCATGTGAGAGCGACACATTGACTAGTTGCCTCCCACATGACCCCAACCAGTGCTGGCAACGAACCACAACCAAGGTACGTGCCCTTGGCTGGAATCGCACCTGCGACTCATTGGTCCACAGGCCGAGGCCCTACCACTGAGTCAAACTGGCCAGGGCTCACATTGATGTTTCTCTCTCTCTCTCACTTCCACTCTCTCTAAAAAATCAATAAAAACATTTTAAAAAATTATATTAATCTTAGAGAGAAGAAGGGAGAGAGAGAGAAACATTGATGTGAGAGGGAAACAGGGATTGGTTGTCTCCCACACACATCCCAACCAGGAATCCAATCCACAACCTGGGAATGTGCCCTGAGCAAGAATTGAAACCACCACCTTTTGGTGTACAGGACGATACTCCAACCATCTGAGCCACATGGCCAGGGCCCATTAGGTTTTATTGTGTTTTTTTTTTAAGAATTTTTAGGGATGCTCTGGCCAGTTTGGCTCAGTGGTTAGAGTGTCGGCCTGCGGTCCAGAGAGACTGGGTTTGGTTCCTGCTAAAGGCACGTACCTCGGTTGCAGTTTGTCCCCGGCCCTGGTTGGTCATGCGGGTGGCAGCCACTCGATGTGTCCCTTTCACATTGATGTTTCTCTCTCTCTCTCTCTCTCTCTCTCTCTCTCTCTCTCCCCTTCCCACTCTATCTGAACAAAAAAATGGAAAAAAATGTCCTCAGGTGAGGATAAAAAAAGAAAAAAGAGTGAAGAATTTTTAGAGCGAGGGGGAAGGAGAGGGAGAGACAGAGAGAAACATTGATGTGAGTGGGTAACATCAATTGGCTGTCTCCTGCATGCCCCCCAAGGGGGTGGAGACTTTAACCCAGGCATGTGCCCCGACTGGGAAATGAACCAGCAACCTTTTGGGGCACGGGAGGATGCCCAACCAACTGAGCCATGCTGGCCAGGGCTTGAGGGCACATTAGGTTTTGAAAAGATATCAGAAGAGCTAGAATGTCCAAACTCACAGTAAGAGTTAAGAATTGGCCCTGGCCGGTTTGGCTCAGCGGTTAGAGTGTCGGCCTGGGATCCAGAGAGACGGGTTTGGTTCCCGCTAAGGGCATGTATTTTGGTTACAGTTTGTCCCCGGCCCTGGTTGGTTGTGCAGGTGGCAGCCACTCGATGTGTCCCTTTCACGTCGATGTTTCTCTCTCACTCTCTCTTCCTCCTGCTCTATCGGAACAAAAAAATGAAAAAAAGTCCTCGGATGAGGATTAAAAAAAAAAAAAGAATTGTTCTCCTCTGCAAGTGCTGGGCAAAGTAGTGTCATCTCATCTAAATGTCAGAACAGTCCCCTAAAATTGGAGTGATTGTTGTTTCCACCTGGAGATGGGGAAGCTGAGGCTCCGAGGGGCTCATCCAGTGTCACCCAGCAAGTAAATGGCAGAAGCAGGGTATGAAGGCTGTTACTTCTGGTACCAAAGCCCACTTGAAGGGCGCCGCTCTGTGCCCAAGGAAGAGTCCTCTGGAAGAGGTCTAGCTTGACCTGGTAGGACAGGTCAGACCCAGACATTCAGAAAGTACCAGGAGGCCACTGCCAGGGCGGAGCCACTCCGAGGTCAGACAGACTCCAGGAGGAGGAAGTACTTCCCACCCAGGGCCCGAGAAGCCACGTGCTGCCACGTGGATGAATCTCTGGGACATAATGTAAGAGAAATTAGCCAGACACAGGAGGGCGGACAAATGCTGCGTGATCCCACTTAGGCAAGTTCATACAGAGAGTGGAAGGGTGGCTGGCAAGGCCCGAGGAAAGGGGACAGGGGACAATGTTGAGGGGGTTAGTTTCTCTTTGGGAAGATGAAAAGTTCTGGAGACCAGTGGTGCTGATGTTACACAACACGGGGAAGGTGCTGGTTGCCACCAACCCATCCACTTGGAATGGTTAACATGGTGCTTTTATGGCTCTGGCCAGTTTGCCAGTTTGCTCAGTGGTTAGAGCATAGGCCCGCAGACTGAGGGGTCTCAGGTTCGATTCTGGTCAAGAGCATGTGCTTAGGTTGCAGGTTCAATTCCTGGCCCTGGTCGGGGTCATGAGGGAGGCAACCAGTTGATGTGTCTCTCTCACATCGATGTTTCTCTCTGTCCCTCCCTCCCTCCCTTCCAGTCTCTCTTAAAAAATTAAAAAATAAAATAAAATAAAATAATCGCCCTGGCCGGTTTGGCTCAGCGGTTGGAGCGTCGGCCTGCGGTCCGGAGAGACCCGGGTTCGGTTCCCGCTAAGGGCACGTACCTCGGTTGCAGTTTGTCCCCGGCCCTGGTTGGTCGTGCGGGTGGCAGCCACTCGATGTTTCCCTTTCACATCGATGTTTCCTTCTCTCTCTCTGCCTCTCTCTCCCTCCCACTCTATCTGTGCAAAAAATGGAAAAATGATCCTCGGATGAGGATAAAAAAAAAAAAATCAATCGAAAAATATTCTCAGGTGAGGATTAACCAAAACTAACTAAATAAATAAAATGGAACTTTTATGTTATGTATATTTTGCCACAATTTTTAGGAAAATGCTTGAGAGTCATCCTTGCTTCCTCTTTTGTGTGTGTATATATATGTGCGCAAATAAACACACAAACCAACGGCAGACCCTACGGCTCGCATCTCCGCATAAATCTGACGCCAGCTCCCCGCAGCACCCTCCGCGCCCCCACCGCAGCCTGCGCCATGCCAGCAGGGCCATCCCCTGCCTGGCTGGCTCTGTCCTCTGCTCTGAGCATCGCCCACGGGGCCCCCTTTGAGCCTGGTAGTCGCTGATTCATCTATGCCTCAAGTTCAATCTTATTGTCCCGAGGAAGCCTCTGACCACCCAAATTAGCACCTCCCTCCCCAGTGTTAACCACCCGTTACTCCTTTTCTGTCTCTTCTTAGCACTTAGCACTCTTGTAAGAACAGATTTACTGAGATCATCTGTGGAGTGCCAGTCTCCTTGTCCAAGACTGTCACTTCTAAAGTGCACCAACTTTTTTTTTTTTTTATCCTCATCTGAGGATATTTTTTCCATTTATCTTCAGATAGAATGGGAGGGAGAGAGAGAGGGAGAAACATCAATGTGCCCGACTGGTGTGGCTCAATGATTGGGCATCGACCCATGCACCAAGAAGTGGCTGGTTTGATTCCCAGTCAGGCACATGTCCAGGTTGTGGGCCTGATCCCCAGTGGGGGGCATGCAGGAGGTGGCCAATCGATGTTCTCTCTCATTGATGTTTCTATCTCTCTCCCTCTCCCTTCCTCTCTCTCTAAAACCAATAAAGAAAAAAAAAAAGTAAACAAAAAACATCGATGTGAGAGAGACACAGTAATAGGTTGCCTCCTGCATGCAGGATCAAATCCCCAACCTAGGTATGTGCCTCATTGAGGATTGAACCCACAACCTTTTGGTGTATAGGACAACGCTCCAACCAGCCCCGAGCCACCCCGCCAAGGTGTGCAGTGACGTTGTTTTTGCATATCTTTTGCAGGGCCTCCCCAGCCTAGCACAGGTCCCACCCATGGCACGTGTACAGCTAGGTATGGCCCTGTGACTAAGGTGCAGCCTGCTCTGTACTGGGCTCAGAAAGGAAGTGATTTGCCCCAGGTCACACAGCCGGGAGGTAGCAGAGCTGGCTTTGAATCCAGGGCTGTGATTCTTCCCTGGGCAAAGTAGGAGAGAACCTGCTTGACAACCTGCTAGGCACCAAGGTGTCCGGCCTGAGTGTATCCATGCTGGAGTGGGGAGCAGCAGACGGCCTGCCACTGACCATGCAGACAAGTCCACACCCTGGGGACGGGGGAGCAGGAACACGGAAGGGACTGAGGTGCTTGAATGACAATGTGGAGCAGAGTTCCATCAGACAAACGGAGACCCAGCGTCCCTTCCTGCTCCTGTGCTGACAATCCTGGGAGCCAGCTCCTGTTCCGGGAGACACTCCCTCCCGCAGTACGGGACTGTGAACCAACACCGCTTACGCATCGAGGTTAATGCCTTGCTTGTGCGGACTCACGTCCGGACCCTTGCTTTGCTCTGCCCACCTGTTCAAAGCTATCTGTCAAAAGCGGTCCAGTCCTGACTGGTTTGGCTCAGAGGTTGGAGCATCAGCCCACGGACCAGAGAGACCCAGGTTCGGTTCCCACTAAGGGCACGTACCTCGGTTGCAGTTTGTCCCCGGCCCTGGTTGGTCATGCGGGTGGCAACCACTCAATGTGTCCCTTTCATGTCGATGTTTCTCTCTCTCTCTCTCTTCCTCTCTCTCTCCCTCCCACTCTATCTGAACAACAACAACAACAAAAAGAATAGATAGAATATTTTCAGAAGAATGTGCAAACACTGAAACAGGCCTGGCTGGTGCGGCTCAGCGGACTGAGTGTCCCGTGGACTGAGAGGTCCTGTTTCGATTCCTGATCAGGGCACATGCCAGGGTTGCAGGCCTGATCCCCAGTGAGGGGCATGCAGGAGGCGGCCAATCGATGTTCTCTCTCATTGATGTTTCCATCTCTCTCTCTCTCTCTCTACAATCAATAAAGAAAAAGAAACAAAATGGGCAACTGGGGTTGCTCCTGGGGATGAGAGAGCCTGGGACGTGGGTCCCAGGGGAAAAGGGAAAGCTTCACTGTTCACTCATTTGACCGCTTTGATTGTAACTATGCAAATGAGGTGCCTATTTAAGAAAATACACCCAGTTAGAAATAACATGTTAACACACTTAGGTTTCTTTCTTTCTTTTTTCAATCCTCACCTGAGGACATTTTTTCATTTTTTATTCCTATAGAGAGGGAGGGAGAGAGAAAGAGAGAAACATCGATGTGAAAGGGACACATCAAGTGGCTGCCACCCGCACGACCAACCAGGGCCGGGGACAAACTGCAACGGAGGTACATGCCCTTAGCGGGAACCGAACCCCGGTCTCTCCGGACCGCAGGCCGACGCTCTAACCGCTGAGCCAAACCAGCCAGGGCGCACTTAGGTTTCTTTGCCAAGTGTTTAGATCAATCGATGTATCTGGGTAAATTAAAGGGCCTTAGAAGGAGGATCCACTACTTTGTCTCTCAACCCACATGTAAGGCCTCTGAGTTAATCTGCTTTTCTGAGCAGTGGCTCTCGGTTTCTGGAGTGTAGGCATCTGGTCTAGGGCTCCTCTGTTGGCTCCACAGGGCCCCTGGAGCTCACCTTCAGGGACCTCGTAAACCCATCCTCTATTTGGTCATTCATTCTGGGGCTGTAGGGTGTAGACTTGGAAAAATTTGAAAAGTTAAACTTCCTTCACTGGCTGCAAGACAGGCCCACTGTGAATTGCGTATTCGTCATCTCTCACTTCCTGGCATGCATTTATATTTTCATATATTAATTTGTTCTTTCTTAAGAGGAAGAAAATTCTGCTGCTGTCACAAAATGTAGGCTTTTCAATAAGCCTGCCTGCTCCCTGCCCCTTTTAGTGTTGAGTGAGCTCTTGCCTAGGAACTTAGAAGGCAGCCTCTGGACCAGGCTGGGGCTGGGAGGAGGCCAGCAGGCCCAGAGCCCCACATTATAGGAGGCGCTTGCTTTCCGGAACCCACACTGCACTAGCACAACCCTGAGCGTAAGTGCCTCCTTAACTACTGTCTTCTGGGTGTCTCTTAACCCCACCTGGTCCCCGCCCAGCCTTCTAGTCCTGGGCTGAAGAGTCCTGGCTCTGTGACTGACCAGGAAATGGCCAGGCCCAACCACATTTGATATCCCACAGTCTCAGGGTCTTTGGCTATGAAGTGGGTATCCTGGTGAGCACTAGGTGTGATCATGCTCCTAAAAGGATTCACACTACTCGGCTGGTGTGGCTCAGTGGTTGAGTGTCGACCCATGCACCAAGAGGTCGCAGGTTTGACTCCTGGTCAGGCACATGGCCAGGTTGTGGGCCTGATCCCTAGTGGGGGGCGTGCAGGAGGCAGCCAATCGATGTTCTCTGTCATCGATGTTTCTCCCTCCCTTTCCCTTCCTCTCTCTCTAAAATCAATAGACAAAAGAAAAAAAAAATTAAAAACTGTACAGACTCTCACTGATGCACACTAAAAAAAAAAAGAAAAGAAAAGAGCCCCAGCTGGTTCTAATGTGCAGCCAGGGCTGAGAAACACTGTGTTTGAGCACTAAAAGCTTCAAACCAGCTCTAAGGAGAACGCAAAGGGTGTTTCTGAATGTCAGCTGCTAATGAGACACGTGCACTCACACATGCGCGAGCCACCCATCGGCTCCAGGTTGCAGCTCTGCAGTGAGAAAGACAATTTTTTTCCATTCCAAATTTACTCTTCACACAGCAATGCTTTATGGGCAATCTCTAGCTCTCTAAGTGGACTTGAGCACACATCAGAGTCACCTAGAGGGTTTGTTAAACACTAATTGAGGGATCTACTCGGGAGCTTAATCAAAATGTCGGGTGGGGCTGAGAATGTGCATTTCCAGCAAGTTGCCAGGTGCTGCTGCAGGTCCAGGTGCCCCTGCTCTGAGTTGACGACTAGAACGAACAACCTCGGTCAGTTTTACCATGTCCCGTGTCAGATCAATCCTCGATGCCTGCGAGGTGCATTTCAGTGCAGCCTCACAGGAGTGGGGGTCCCATTCATTCACATTATTTTATAGATGAGGCAACTAAGACTCCCAAACATGAAGTGACTTGTACAGGGTCACACAGCCAGAAAGTTGTTGAAGTCTGGGTTTGAACGTTGGTCTAACTAGAGGCAGGAGAGAACCTGTGCACGCAGTGTCTCTCTAGGCATCAAAGCAAGCGCTCCCATCACCTGCAAATCCACACCGCACAACCAAGGCTACCTACTACACGGCCTCTCGCCTCCCACTCCAACTTCGGCTTCTTGCAAACCGGCCTTCGTTGAACTCCGTGGGGGCATGGCGCCCCCTGGTGGCTGTTTGGAGAGCGGAGTCTGCTCCCTTGGCTGGGCGCTCTGTTCTTTCGAACGATCAGCATTCTTCAGCCCCAATGCTAACATGGAAAATATTATTCAGTCCATTCCATCGTCAGAAAGAATGCAGGGTGTTGAAAGGGGGTGGGCACTTCAGAGCTGAGGAATGTAAAGGAAGGGCGGTGGACCAGTCCCTGGGGAGCTCAGGGGGCTGGGGTAAAAGGATAAAGATAGTGAATGCAAGCTGAGAACAATCCGGACTTTGACCTTTTGACCCTCCCAAGGACTCCTGCTGAAGAATGTCCAGGACTAAACCTCATAGGGTTGTTATAAAAGTGCCACGTGTTCCCTGCATGCCAGTGCCTGATTCATGACCTGGTCCATTTATTCATTCAGCAGATATTTTTTGAAAGCCTACTATGTGCCAGAACTATTCTAGGTGCTGGGGATACAGAAATAAACAGAACAGCCTGAATTCCTGCCTTGGTGAATGCCCTCCTGCCCAAGAATGATCAATGAATGAGGGAATAAAACACATTTATAATTTTTTGTATTTTTATTGATTTGTGGGATAGAGAGAGGAACATTAAATTGTTGTTCTATTTATTTATGCATTCACTGGTTGATTTTTTTTTTTTTAAGGGAGGGAGAATGAGAGAGAGAAACATCAGTGTGAGAGAGACACATCGACTGGTTGCCTCCCAAATGAACCTGACCAGGGCTGGGGATCGAATCTGAAACCGAGGTAACGTGCCCTAGACTGGGAATCAAACCCAAGACTCTTTGGTCCACAGGCCGAAGCTTTAACTGCTGAGCCAAACAGGCCAGGGCCACTGGTTGATTTTTGTATGTGCCCTGACCAGGGATCGAACCAGAAACCTTGGCATATCAGGATGACACTCTAACCAATTGAGCAGCTACCCAGCGAGGGAGAATAAAACACATTTAGAAAAATAAGGAAGGTGGTCTCCAGACCTTACTGAGAAGATGACATTCAAGCAAAAACTTGAGGGAAGAGTAGTAAAGAGAGAAGCAGTTATTTGGGGGAAGAATGTTCCAGGAAGAGAGAATGGTAAGAGCAAAGGCCGTGGGGCATGTATGTTTGGCACATTTGAGGACTTGGACTAGGCTCTAGAAAATAGAGTGGGATATATTTTTTTTATTATCCAGGATCCACTTGCCCTGTTATTATAATGGAATCATTTTCATTAAATTGACTCACTTTCTAAAACTGACGTATTTCAGCCTGATCAGGGTGGATTAAGGAGAGAACAGGAGGTAAGAAAGGGGAGACATCAGCTATAGACAAGGCTTTGAGAAATTTTACTGAAAAAAGGGAGCAGAAAAATGGGCAGTCCCTGGGAATGACATCTGGGGAGGGGCCCAGGTGGATAAGAAATAGTAAGACCCGCCCTGGCCGGTTTGGCTCAGCGGTTAGAGCGTCTGCCTGCGGGTTAAAGAGACCTGAGTTCGGTTGCCGCTGAGGGCATGTGCCTCAGTTGCAGTTTGTCCCCATCTCTGGTTGGGTCATGTGGGTGGCAGCCACTCAATGTGTCCCTTTCACGTTGATGTTTCTCTCTCTCTCTCTCTCTCCCCCCACTCTATCTGAACAAAATATCAAAAAATGTCCTCGGGTGAGGATAAAAAAAAAGAAATAGTAAGACCCATGTGTATGTTGACTTTGGATGGCCACAGGATTTGGGTCCCGGGCACTGCCCTCTTTCTGGATAATCTTGTTCAGTGCCCAGATTTTAAATGGCATCTTAATGCTTATGACTTCCCCAATTATGTTTCCTGTCCCAAAGTATGTCCAAATATACAGGTTAGTATGTCCAGTCATTATCAATTGTCCAAAAATTTTTAAATTTTATTTTGTTGATTTTGTTGGGGGGTGACACTGGTTGAGAAAATTATACAAGTTTCCGGTGCACAGTTCTACAAAACTATTTTTTTTGTAATTGGCTTTATTAAGTGATTCATGAATCAGGCAGCATCCCATCTAGCAACTAGGAGGGTGCTTCCCAAAACAGAATCCTTTTTTTTTCTTTTCTTAATTGATATAAGAGATTGAGAGAGAGAGGGAGAGAGAGAAAGAGAGAGAGAGAGATAGAAACATCGATAGGCGAGAACATCGATTGGCTGCCTCCTGCATGCCCCCCACTGGGGATCTGGCCCACAACCTGGGCATGTGCCCTGACTGGGAATCAAACTGGCAACCTCTTGGTGCATGGGTTGACGCTCAACCACTGAGCTACACCGGCCGGGCAGAATTCTTTTTTAAAAATGTTTTTATTGATTTTTTTTTTTTTTTAGAGAGAGAGAGAAACATTGATGTGAGAGACAAACATTCTTCGGCTGCCTTCTGCGTGACTCCTACTGGGGATCGAGCCCAAAACCACTGAGTCACACTGGCCAGGCCCAAAATAGAATTCTTGACTGCCTCTTGCCTCACTAAAATCTGCCCCTTCCCTGCAGCTTTTTATTTTTTAATATATTTTTTTCCTTATTGATATTAGAGAGAGAGAAAGCGGGAGGGAGAGAGATAGAAACATCGATGAGAGAGAACATCAATTGGCCGCCTCCTGCATGCCTCCCACTAGGGACGGGGCCCACAACCTGGGCGTGTGCCCTGACCGGAAATCGAACTGGTGACCTCTTGGTGTTTGGGTCGATGCTCAGCCACTGGCTTCGTGTAGCTCTGATTAGCACATAGTGAGCAGTGGTCCTGTTCTCTTCTTCCCTCCCCTCCACATCCAGGAGCAACAAGCCCTGTGGTCCAGTTTCCATCCCCCTCTCCACCACCCCATCCTCTCTTGGTCTCTCTCCTCACCCTTGTCCCACTGCAATCGGATTTCCACCCAGATCTGAAAAAGCAAAGCAAATTATGCCAGACCCCTATTTAAAATTCTCTATTGGTTTTCCATAACAACCCAAATAAGCCCAAACTCGTTTCCGTGGCCTCCGAGATCCTCCGTGATCTCAACCTGGCCTCTGATTTCATCTCATACATTTCTGCTTCCTTCATTACAGTCCAGCCAGTCGAGCCCCGCCTTGTGTTTCTTAGAACAGATGACCTTCCCAAGGAATTCTGCCAGAGACACTCTCCTCCAGTATCTTAAAGAGCCAGCTCTTTCTCAGCGTCGGCTCTCAGCTTAAATGTCACCTCCTTGAGAAGCTTATCTGATGCTCATTCTGAAGTGGCCTCTCAGCCCTGGCCAGTTTGGCTCAGTGGTTGGAGTGTTGGCCTGCGGACCAGAGAGTCCTGGGTTCGGTTCCTGCTAGGGGCACGTACCAATAAAAAAATAAATAAAAAATAAAGTGGCCTCCCTGACGGATGTTTTTGTGCCAACCTGGCCTTCCTGCCCACCATGCCCCCACAGGCCACGGTCGATCACTATTTCGCCAGTGCTCAGTTCCTGCCACTCGGATCCGGTACTAACCCCAGACCCTGACCTTCCAGAAGCCTGGTTTTTAGCCTTTTCTTTGCATTAATAAAGCTACCTCATAGCTGACCAATAAATTCATTTTTTCCCTTAATTTAGCCAGAGGTGGTTTCTATCACTTTCAACTAAAGAACTCCAAGGGTGACAGACTCCATTATTAGGGTACCAAGAAAAGTCGCTGAACTTTACCTGAAAAATTCTTTAGGCCAATAAAATAATGACCATGATGATAATTGAGGAGAGACCAGTAATAATAATAACAGCAAATTAACAACACTTATTGAGCACTGTATTAGAATGTAGTTGCTACAGCTGGACAAAGGCTAAAAGAGGACAGTGGATTAAACAAGATAGATTTTTGTTTCTCTAACAGTCAAGATATAAGGATCCAAGGTGTGTTTGGGTGGCTTTATGTCATCAGGCTGGTCCCAGGCTCCTTCTATCTTGTTGCTCAGTATCCTCGACCTGTGGCTTTTACCTAAGACCAAGGTGGCCGTTTCAGCTCCCAAGTGGGAAGAAGGGAGAGAAGGCTCTCCCTTCCTTTTAAGGCCTTGATCCAGGAGTTGCTCCCATCCCATTGGCCAGAACTTCGTCATGTGGTCATGCCTAGCAGCAAGGAAAGCTGGGAAAATGTCATCTTTAATTGGGCAGCTGTGTGCTTTCTTGTAGTCACATCTGCAGGGATAATTCTATCCTCATAAATGTAGGCATACATCTTACATTTACACCAATAGCCTGTGCTACAGAGTTCATTTGGTTTCTTTTTTCAGTCCATTTTTAAGGCCCACTCCTGTGTCTGTGAACATCTAAGTCCACTTATTTCAACTGCTTCCCTGTCCTCTGCAGCCACCCCATTTCACCAGTGCACTCTGCTAGCAACGGTTCCCCACCCCTGCCCCCACCTCCACCTCCCTACCTCCACGTGTCATTGCAGTGGGCATCTCTGTGCATGCCCCATGTCCACTTCCATGCCCTTTGTGGCATGAATGAGCAGTTCTGTGAGCTCTATATCCAGGGGAGGAGGTGCCCATTCATAATGTATGTGGGTGACAAGTAGTCTGGTTGCTCTCCAACATAGTTGATCCCTTTCTTTTTTTTTAATCCTCACCAGAGGACATTTTTCCATTTTTTGTTCAGATAGAGTGGGGGGGGGGGGAGAGAAACATCGACGTGAAAGGGACACATTGAGTGGTTGCCAACCGCACAACCCAACCAGGGCCGGGGCCGGGGACAAACTGCAATCGAGGTACGTGCCCTTAGCGGGAACTGAACCCGGGTCTCTCTGGACCTCAGGCTGACGCTTTAACCGCTGAGCCAAACTGGCCAGGGCTTGCTGCTGCTGCTTCTTCTTCTTCTCCTTCTTTTTTTTTATCCTCACCCGAGGATACTTTTTCATTCTTTGTTCAGATAGAGCAGGAGGGAGAGAGAGAGAGAGAGAAACATCGATGTGAAAGGGACACATCGAGTGGCTGCCACCCACACGACCAACCAGGGCCAGGGACAAACTGCAACCGAGGTACATGCCCTTAGCGGGAACCGAACCCGGGTCTCTCCGGACCGCAGGCCGACGCTCTAACCGCTGAGCCAAACCGGCCAGGGCTCTCCTTCTTTTTTTAAACATGTTTTTATTGATTTTTAGAGAGAGAAGGGAGAGACGAAGAGAGAGAAACATCGATGTGAGAGAGAAACATTGATCAGTTGCCTCCTGGACGATCAAACCCACAACCTGGGTATGTACCCTGATGGGAAATTGAACTTGTGACCTTTCGGTACACAGGATGACACTCCAACCGAGCCACACTGGCCAGGGCTCTGCTCCCTGTCTTCACCACACCAGCAGCCATGGGGTTTTCTGTAGTCCCAGGAAAGGTATTTATTCCTCTTTGTTACACCTATACTTAGACATCTGTTTGTTTGTTTTTAATTTTTAAAGAAGTATTTATTTTGCCCTGGCCGGTTTGGCTCAGCGGTGGGAGCGTCCGCCTGTGGACCAGAGAGTCCCGGGTTCAGTTCCCACGTCCCTGGGCCCTATCGGCTAGGGGCACATACCAAAAAAATAAATAAAATAAAATACTTCCCTTGTGGACAGATTTAAAAAAAAAAGGATTTATTTCATTTTTTTTTATTATTATTGATTTTAGAGAGAGAGGAAGGGAGAGGGACAGAGAAAGAAACATCGATGAGAGAGAACATTGATTGGCCGCCTCCTGCATGCTCCCCACTGGGGTTTGGCCCACAACCTGGGCATGTGCCCTGACCAGGAATTGAACTGGTGACCTTTGGGTGCATGGGTCGACACTCAACCACTGAGCCACACCAGCTGGGCAACATCTGTTGTCTTTGCATGGCCATATCCATCCTTCTTTTTCTGATCACTGTACCCCTCTAGGGTTCTGTTGAAGGAACTACCTGTCCCCTATTCTCAGTCCCTGTGATTCAGATGGGACTGATCTTGCTCTCGTGTTCTACTTTGACCATGTGATGAGCACTGGCTCATCAGTGGCTCACATCTCCCAATCAATCAAGTGAAGGCACATGACTCAGGCTAGGCCAAATTAGAGGACTTTTACTGGAACTAATGGGGAAAAGTCTTTCCCTGGGGGCGGCTACGCCAGTAAACCCGAGCTGCTGGAGGCCATCCTTGCTACTCTCACAGGAGAGAAGACGCTTGAGGGTGAAGCCTTCAAAGAAGAAAGCAGAGCAGAAAAATGCAGACTCGAAGTCCCGATGTGCGTCTGGAACCAGCCATGCCTGCAGCAGTTTGTGCGGATGCTTAAGGTTGCATAAGCCAATCAATTCCCTTTCTGCCGAAGCCAACTTGAGCTGGGTTTAGGTTACTCACAGCCAAAAGAATTCAACTAACTCACAGCTCCTGCCCCACCGGTTCTGCTGCCCAGCCACAGCAGGTCACAGGACAGATGTGTGCTGAATGAGTGAGTGTGCCCACCTGTGGGGATAAGTGAGCCGGGAAAAACCTGTAATGTACAAATACCCCAGTGAGCGCTCCAAGAGTTTAGGTGAAGTAATACTTCTGGGAAGGCCTGTCAGTAAGAAAATGGGCTTAAAGATTCCTTTTGCCAAATTAAAATTCTAGAGCTAAACATGACCTGTGTCCACGCATTCACTGTGGTTCGGTTTTGTTTCTTTTTTGCTCAGTCAGGTAACCCTCATTAAAACAGGAAGGTAACTTAAAACCCAGCCACGTTGCCCCCAGAGGGATGCAGATGAGACAAGTAGGTGCAAGACTTTCTCTTCCACAGCTTTCCAGGGATGTTTTCCTTTGTGCTTATTTTTATGAAAAGTGCACTATGTAGGTACCGAGCCACTCAAGAGTGAGCACACCAGTGCCATCCATCTGACTATGATTTGAACTGAAATAAAATTTGATTGTTTGTGATCTTTGAATTTTTATTCATTAAAAAGTAATCTGTGTATGGAATTTTATTTTATTTATTTATTTTTTAAAAATGTTTTTCCTTTATTGATTTTAGAGAGACAGGAAGGGAGAGGAAGAGAGAGAGAAACACTGATGAGAGAGAACATCAATTGGCCGCCTCCTGTATGCCCCTGACTGGGAATCAAACCAGCAACTTCTTGGTGCATGGGTCCATGCTCAACCACTGAGCCACACGCCACACTGCCGGACAATCCTTTGGTCATTTTATTTTATTTTATTTTTTATTTATTTATTTTTTATCCTCACCCGAGGACATTTTTGCATTTATCTTCAGATAGAGTGGGAGGAAGAGAGGGAGGGAGAAACATCGATGTGAGAGAGACACATTGAGTGGCTGCCACCCACACGACCCCAAATGAAGCCAGGGACAAACTGCAACCAAGGTACGTGCCCTTAGCGGGAACCGAACCCAGGACTCTCTGGTCTGAAGGCTGATGCTCAACCGCTGAGTCAAACCAGCCAGGGCCCCTTTGGTCATTTTAAAATCCCACACACAGCCCAGCTGGTGAGGCTCACTGGATGAGTGTTGACCTATGCACCAAGAGGTTGCCGATTCAATTCCTGGTCAGGGCACATGCCCAGGTTGTGGGCTCGATCCTCAGTGGGGGGCATGCAGGAGGCGGCCAATTGATGTTCTCTCTCATAGATGTTTCTATCTCTCTCTCCCTCTCACTTTTTCACTCTCTAACATCAATAAAAGAAAAAATTTTTATATGATCAATGGGCAAAGCAGAACAGAAGGGCTTATGTGACAGGCCATGTGATTTCCACCTCTGACTCACACCCCAGTTGCCTTCTCAAGAAGCAGCCACGCCCTGGCCAAGTAGCTCAGTTAGTTAGAGCATCTCCCCAAATGCCAAGGTTGCTGGTTAGATCCTCGGTCAAGGCACATACAAGAATCAATCAATGAATGCATAAATAAATGGAATAACAAATGGATGTTTTTCTCTCTCTTTCTCCCTAAAAATCAATAAATAAAAAATAAAAAAAAGAAGCAGCCACATCACCAGCTTCTCCTCCCTTCCCAGAGAGCCTCTGCATGCATGAGCTTGATCAGTCAAGGTTCGAGATCACAAGCAACAGAGACCTACCCTGGCTAACCTAAATGGCAAGGGGGTTTATTGGAAGGCAGTGGGAGCTTGCCGAATGACAGGAAGGATAAAAGCAAACAGGAAATGAGGGACGCCAAGCATGGAAACTTCGGTCCAGGTGAATACTGCCACCACTACTAGACATCTTTAGCCCGACACTGCCTGTGCCTGAGCACAGAGCTGCTGACTCCTGACCACCGCCTGCAGGGTACATCTAAACTCACTGCACACTTATCTGAGCTTCACTGGCTCAAGAACTGAAACTCCTGGGCAGGAACATCGGACTGCCCAGGTCATGTGCCCACCTGGCCAGGTGGTGAAGAGAAAGGTCTCTTTATTTGTAATTTTGAGAAATCTTGCTGAAGATCCTTCTAAGAGATTATTTCAGTCAATGCTTCTAAAAACAGCCCAGGAGAATTTATGTTGCAAGGTGTCTAGAGCATAAAGAATAAGATTATGAACCAAGAGTGGGTGACTTTTTGCATACTCTGCAGCGTTGTGGACGAGGTGAAAGCATCTAAGGACTGCCAGTGGGCCTCTGCAAATCCCTACAGAATTCAGGGGGCTCTTTATAGTCCTGGGTAAGAGGAGAAGAAAGCCACCTGGGTAATACTGGTGTAATTGGCTCCCCATGGCACTTAGGTGATCCCTTTGAAGATCGGCCTCTGTGATGGGGGAGGGTCTGATTTGTTTTTATCTCTATTTTTAAGACTTGAATTTCCAATT
The DNA here is from genome assembly GCF_014108415.1 of Molossus molossus. Taxonomy (NCBI): domain Eukaryota; kingdom Metazoa; phylum Chordata; class Mammalia; order Chiroptera; family Molossidae; genus Molossus; species Molossus molossus. The sequence goes on along the minus strand of NW_023425399.1, from coordinate 10,568,871 downwards.
TATTAGAAAAGAAATCCTGGGGGTGCCAACTCTCAAGGGGCCCATTAAGATTTGACAGCAGGGAGTGGGCTTTTGAAATGCCAAGCAAAATGAAATCATAGATATAATTATGGCATTGTACTGTTGTGTTTAAGTAGCATAACAAATGAATCAGTTAGGAATGTTTAGGGGCTATGATCAGCAGAAAATTTGATTAAGAGTAGCTTACACTTTCTCCCCAGTCAAGGAATCTGGAAGCAGGTAGCTGTGGTTGCTGGGTGAACTGTAGGTCATCGGGGCCTTTTCCTCGTGGTGCAGGAGCATGGCTGCTGTGGCTCCGGGCATCACGGCAGTGTTCAAGGCAGGAAGAGGCAGGGGGAAGGGCTGGAACCAGTTGTGTTTGTCCCTTTTATCAGAAAAGCAAACATATTCCTGGAAATCCAGCAGCATAGTTGGCAACCACAACTGCAAAAAAAAAAAAAAAAAAAAAAGCTTTTCAGCTTTTAAAATAGGAGGAGGAAGAGAAGCAGGGGCTGGGAACAGTAGCTGGCGCAGCTAGTTGGCTCCATCCGCCACAAGCAACATCAGAACAGCCATAGTGTTTTTGGAATATTGAAATCTCTCATCCTTCCTTCAGTTCTTGCACCTGAATGATGTACACTGTCATAGTTTTTAATGTCTGTGTGTATCCATAGGAGACTTGATAGTAATTCACTGTGTGAGCTAATAAGGGTTATTAAAATGTGGTATTCATGGCCCAGTGTGGCTCAGCGGTTGAGCATTGGCCTGTGGACCAGAGAGTCCCGGGTTCGGTTCCCGCTAGGGGCATGTACCACAAATAAATAAATAAATAAAACATGGTATTCATAAACTAAAATTAGCCAACTCATCCACGTCGATGTTCTGCCAAGTCCATCTGGCTGCCACTCAATGTGAATGGTCTTGCTGTGGCACAAATAGTTGAAATTCCAACAATTTAAGGAAAAAACATTTTGTTATCAGTGTTATCTTGAATGAATTATACTTTGCAATAGCTGCTTCTATTTCCTTTAAACAAAAAGATATTACATGCCCTGGCCGGTGTGGCTCAGTTGGTTGGAGCATCATCCCATACAATAGAAGGTCTCAGGTTCAATTCCTGGTCAGGATACATACCCAGCTTATGGGTTCGAGCTCCAGTCAGGGTGCATATGAGAGGCAACCAACTGATGTTTCTCTCTCTCTCTCTCCCTCTTTCTTCCTGTCTCTCTCTCTCTCTCTCTCTCAAATCAGTAAAAACATATCCTTGGGTGAGGATAAAAAAAAAAAAGAGACATTACACACTACTGTTGGTTGAATTATGTCTTCCAAAAAGATATGTTCAAGTCCTAACCCCTGTACCTATAAATGTGACCTCATTTGGAAATAGGGTCTTTGCAAATATACTTAGTTAAATTAGGATGAGGTTGTATAGGATTAGGGTGGATCCTAATCTAATGACTGGTATCCTTATAAGAAAAAACAGACCTTTGTGCACTGTTGATGGGAATGTAAAATGGTACAGCCACTGTGGAAAACAGTCTGGCACTTCCTAAAAGAAAAAAATTAAGCGTAAAATTACCTATGATCGAGCAATTCCACTCATAAGTATATACCCAAAATAACTGAAAATGGGTATTCAAACAAATACTTGTTTCCTGGCCGGTTTGGCTCAGCGGTTAGAGCATCGGCCTGCGGTACAGAGAGACCTGGGTTCGGTTCCCGCTAAGGGCATGTACCTCAGTTGCAGTTTGTCTCCGGCCCTGGTCAGGGTTGTGCAGGAAGCAACCAGTCGATGTTTATCTCTCTCTCTCTCCCTCCCACTCTATCTGAAGATAAATGGGGAAAATATCCTTCGGTGAGGATTAAAAAAAATATATATATATATATGCAAAAAGACTTATGCAGATTGTTTATAGTGGCAAAAATGGCAAACAAAGTAAGTATCCATTCATGGGGAGGGGTTGAGTAGAGATCATGGTATAGCCACACTACAGATTATTACATAATCATTAAAACGCTCTCTACCAGGTGACTTGGAGGGATTTCTATGTGACACTGTTAAATGAGAAAAGCAAGACACAGAAAAATGAAGTCCACATGATCCTATTTATATAAACGGTGTGTCCAGTATGTACATATGTATATATTTGCATGTATCTATATATCTATATATGTGTGTTTGTATATCTCTGTGTATCCAAATACATTTATGTATATGTATTTGTATGAAATTACACAGGCATGGAGAAGAAGTTGGGAGGATATAAATTAGGGAAAGGGAGGAGAAAAGGAGAAAAGGGGAGGGAGAAGCCAACCAGAAAAAAAGAAGAGAAATACAAAAATATTTTATTAGAAAAAGAACCCCCCCATATATAAGATATGGTCTCCTTTATAATTTTATGCAAAATTATATACATGTGCACACACATGTGTAAAGACTTTAAGGGTGGGAGGAGAGGCAATTGGAGGTAGGGGGTCAAAAGGTACAAACGTCCAGTTATAAGGGAAATAAGTACTAGAGATGTAATGCACGGCTTGATGACCAGCTAACATGGCTGTATGATATATAGGAAAGATCTTAAGACAATAAATCCTATGAGTTCTTATCACAAGGAGAAATTTTTTTCCTTTTCTCATTTTTTCTTTCTTTTTATTGTATCTCTATGAGAAGGCGGATGTTAGCTAAACCTATTGTGGTAATCATTTCACAATCTATGTAAATCAAATCATCATGCTGTATGCCTTAAACTTATACAGTGGTGCATGTCAATTATTTCTCAATAAAACTGGAAAAATAACCTTTAAGTCATAAACTTACTTTTAATGCATTATAACCAATTAAACACAACTAAACACAGCATGAAAACAGAATTAAAATGACTGCTTCTTTGGTTTCATCGCTATCAATTAAGCCGTGGCGCCTTTATGCACAGTGTAAAGATGCATATTTGCATAGACAGTATTTCTGGTGTATAATTTTCCACTTATCGGGCATTAGAATATGTATGCATTATGAGTCAAATATGAATTATTCAGAATCTCCTCTAAAGTATATCCAGAATCCCACATATTAATTTATGTGATTAAATAATTAATATAAATGTTTACAGCACCCCGCCCCCAAAGAAAAGAGCATTCCCTCTTTGCCTGCTCAGCAGTGAGGCCCTCCAAGAAGACTGCTTTAGCCAAACAGATTCCCTGGACTTTTGTGATACTGCGAATGAACTAGGACGACGGAGGAAACGGAGCTACGGAGAAGATGTCTGTATTTTTACCTGGTGGGCATCCCGTTGGAGGATGCTCCCGCCCTCGCTGCCATTCCTCGGTTCCTCTAATCCACATCTGGGGCCCTCGATTTCTAGTGTGAACATGTGCCCCAGGTCTAGCCAATCAGAGGACGCCATTCATCTGGCCACTGTGATTGGCTCAGGGCTGGACGTATGCTCCAATCCGGACCAATCAGAGAATTCACTTCCTACCTGCGCTGTCGGAGACACACCTCCCTGAGCTCCCGCAGCTGTCATTGCCATCACCTTGAGAAAGAGAAGCCCACACAGAGAGCGCGCGAGGGCATTCAGGACTCCGATGGCATCTCTGAGCACCTGGATGCCCGGTGCTGGAAGGTGGAACTGCTTTGGGCATTTTCAGTTCTACAAGTCATAAAATGTCTAACTTTTTCTTTAGCCAGTTTGAGTTTGATTGGTTCAAGGTTCTGAGAAAGAGTCCTAAGGGAAGGAAGGGGGAAGGACTGAGTTCCAGTCTAGTAGTTTTCACACCTGGCTGCCTAATGCTGGTGCTTGCGAGCCTCAGTCACAGATTCCGACTGAACTGGCCTGTGGTGTGGTGTGGGCATGCAGATTTTTTAACACCTAACATGATTCTAATGAGCAGCCTAAACTGAGAGTCACTGACCCAGATCAGGAGCTTCCTCCAAACTTTAGTGCATAAGGCTCACCTGGGCCCCACTTCAGAGATTCTCATTGAATAGGTCTGGGTGGAGCCCAAGAATTCGCATTTTGAACAAGCTCCCAGATAATCTAACACTGCTGGTCCCTGGACCACACTTTGAGAACCTCTCATCTAAAGGATTGTTGGGGGAGGGGGCCGGAGGAGAAGAGAATAGGCTAGGGACTGAATAAGGACTTGGAAAGGCAGAGCAGGTGAGGAGTGTGGCTCAGAAAGGATAGGGACTTTTAGTTAGCATTGTTATGAATTTCTTTTAGTGTTCTTGGGAGAGGGCGGGGGAAATGCGATTCATTTTTAATTACTTTTGGCTGTTGAACTGTCTTTCTTTTCTTTAATTCTCACCCAAGGATATTTTTCATTGATTTTTAGATAGAGTGGGAGGGAGGAAGGGAGAGAGAGAGAAAGAGAGAAAAACATTGATGTGAGAGAGACACATTGATTGTTTACCTCCCACACGACCCCAACGGGGGCCAGGGATCAAACCTGCAACCCAGGTATATACCCTTGACTAGCAATCAAATCCTTGACACTTAAGTCCTCAAGCTCACACTCTAATCGCTGAGCCAAATCTGTCAGGGCCAAATGTGTTTGTTGAATGTGCCACATTACCAAGGCTAAACCTATGTGGGTCTCTGAGTTGATGAGGGTTACAATTGTCCAGTTACTATCCATTGGTGTCACTAATTTTTTTGTCCATTAGAAAGTGGACACAGGTAAAGGGATGGCCATGGTGATTTCGCCCAGTAGAGTAGGTCACGGTCTAGACTCTAGAGGGTTAGTTCCTGTGGAAATGAGGAGGTTGAGTGATCTCATGGAGCCAGACAAAATGATCCATCCCACAGAGACAATCTTAATTGATTTAACATGTCACCAAGTACTGCTTTGTGTTGTTTGTGGTACATTAGCTCTTCATCTGGGTTTTCTTTGTCGCTCCAGATTAATGGTACATTCATCATGGGAGGAATCTTGAGTTCTGTTTTTTTCTCCTTTGTTCTTTCTTTCATTGAACATTTCCTCAACATTCACTGTGTGCCAAGTCCTGTTCTAGACAAATCAAACCAAGTACTGTGGTAGAGATAGCTGGTTTACCACTAATAGCTCTTCTTCCCTCTTCTTCAATAATGGAACTTGTGACTTTTAGCTGCCACATGCTTGTCCAGTTGATAACCACGTTTTATGAGCCTCTCTTTTAAAAATTCATTTTATTATTATTATTATTTTTTAATTGACTTTGAGATAAAAAGAAAGAGTTTATGCATTCATTGGTTGCTTCTTGTATGTGTCCTGACCAGGGATCGAACCCGCAACCTTGGGGTATTGTGACAATGCTCTAACCAACTGAGCTACCTGGCCAGGGCCAAGCCTCTTTTGGATCTAAGCGTTCTGTGACTGAGTTCTGAGATGTTCATGTGAGTGTATGTGAGATGCGAGCAGAAATGATGCATGTTCCTTCCAGGTTATTTCATTAAAAGGAATGGATGTGTTCTCTTTGCCCTTTCTCCTGCACTTTCTCCCTGGCCAGGATATAGATACGATGGCAGGTGCTGGAGCAGCTACAATGGACCCAGAGATTGAAGCTGTGTATTACATTTGTCAATGCTCCTACCCTAGCACCACCTGAGTCTGGATTGTTAATTGAGAGAAAAATAAACCCGATTTTGTTTGAGTCAATAAAGAGGCAGGTAAAAAAAAAAAAAAAAAAAAGAGTGACAAGTGATGAAATAGAGATAACACCATGGTGTTATGAGGCTATAAATTAGGGCTTGCTCAGTATAGGCTGGGATGGTGATTGATGGAAGGTTTATTGAAGAGGATCCCTGAAAAGGATACCTACAGCTGGAAATTAGAGTAGTATTAGACACAGCATTCTTTGGCTATAAATAACAACAACAAAATCTGACAAGGGCTGTCTTTAAGGAGGCATTAATTTATTTTACAAGTATTTACCTATCATCTACTATGTTCCCAGCACTGTTTCTGGTGCTGGTGATATGGCAGTAATTAAAGCAAGACAAAAAAAAAAAATCTGCTTTATGGATCTTATGTTCTAGTAGAGAGAGATTTATTCTCGCAAAACAAGAAATTCAGAGATAGGTGGTCCTAGCTACAGAGTTTCAACACTGTCTTCAAGGACCTATATTCTTTCCATCTCTTTACTCTACCATCCTCAGTGTGTAGACTTTGTCCTCAGTCTTGTAACCTCATAGTTGCAAAATGGCTGCCACTGCTCCAGTCACCACCTTGCTTGCATGCACGCTAACCCAGTACAGTGGCACAGGGTACTGTTTCCTCCCATGGAGCTCTTTTTATTTTTCTAGAAGAAAAACTTTCTCAGAAATTCTCAGCTGACTTCAAGTTGCATTTTTCTGAAATTGTATCACATTCTTTAAAAAAAAATTTTCTTTTTTTAATCCTCACCCGAGGATATGTTTCCATTTATCTTCAGATAGACTGGGGGGAGGGGGGGAGAGAACGAACCATCGATGGGAGAGAGACATCAATTGGTTGCCTCCTGCATGACCCCAACCAGGGACCAAACCGCAACCCAGGTATGTGCCCTTGACCGGAATCAAACCCATGACTCTTTGGTCTGCAGGCTGACGCTCTAGCACTGAGCCAAACGAGCCAAGGCATATCACATTCTTAATAAAATCACTGGCAATGGGAAGAAAAGCCTGCGTGGCTTAAGTCAATGGTTCTCAAACTCTTAAAAATTGTTAATGGCCCCAAAGAGCTTTAGTTTACCTAGTTATATCGATTAATACTAGCTGTATTAGAAATTAAAACTGAAAATTTAAATTATATGCATTAATTAGTTCATTTAAAATTACACTTTACATGTTAACATAAATAACAATTTTTATGTAAAATAGCTGTATTTCCCAAAACAAAACAAAAAATTAGTGAAAAGTGTTGGCCCTGTTTTGCCTTTTTCTTGATCTCTTTAATATCTGTCTTAATAGAAGAAGCTGGATTCTAATTTCTGCTTCTATAGTCAATCCATTGCAATGTGTGTTTTTGCTTGAACTATCTGAAGAAATTCCATTTTCACACAGATATGTTGTTGCAAAAAGGAGGGCCTCATGGACCCCCTGAAAGGGTCTCAGGGGCCCTCAGGGATTCTTGGGCACACTTGAAAACCACCGCCTTAGATCAATTAAAACTCACTCCCTGGCCCTGGCCAGTTCGGCTCAGTAGTGTCAGCCCAAAGACCGAAGGGTCATGCGTTTGATTCCCACTCAAAAGCACATACCTGGGCCCTGGCCAGTTTGGCTCAGGAGTTAGAGCGTCGGCCTGCGGCCCAGAGAGACCCGGGTTCAGTTTCCACTAAGGGCACATACCTCTGTTGCAGTTTGTCCCCGGTCCCCTGGTTGGTCGTGCAGGTGGCGGCCACTCGATGTGTCCCTTTCACATCAATGTCTGTCTCTCTCTGTCTCTCTCTCTCTCTCTCTCTTCCTCCCACTTTATCTGAACAAAAAATGGAAAAATGTCCTCAGGTGAGGATAAAAAAAAAAAAAGCACATTGAACCTGGATTGCAGGTTCAATCCCCAGCCCTGGTCGAGGTTGTGTGGGAGGAAACCAGTTGATGTGTCTCCCTCATATTGATGTTTCTCTCTCTCTCTCTTCCTCCCTCCCTTCCACTCTACCTAAAAAATCAGTGAAAAAATATCCTGGGTAAGGATTAATAAAACAATAATAGCAACAACAACAAAAAACTCACTCCCTGGGCTATGAAGGGCTTAGCCCCCACCCCTAACTCTACACTGCTCAACTTCCCTATGAACACATGGCTGCTTCCACTCCTGAGCAAAACCACACTTCTCTTAGTGAGGAGAACGAGGGGCATGGCTACTGGGTATTATAATCAATCCCCTGTGTTTGCCACAAGTTGCTCTATAGTGCTGGTTTTCAAGCTTATTTTGCTGTATCCCACAGGAAAAAAAGAAATGCATTTTACATACACTGCACACACGCATACATCAGAAAGAAAAGTTTTATAAAGCAATATTTAAACTTACAACATGCAATACACTCTGATATATTCTATTCCTTCTATTCTATTTTATTTAAAAAAAGTTCTGGCCGTAATCCATTACATTTGTTTCATGACTCACGAGTGGGTCATTATCATCAGTGTGAGAAATACAGCTCTCTAAGGACTGGTCGACGGATTGGATAGAGGGGCAGGAGTAAGAATTGTCTCAAAAGTTGGCCAGGGAAATTCCCTGAGGTGCTCGTGTTGACCTACCGTTTTCCTTATTGCCTATATTAATTTCTTTATGTTTATCGGTGGGAGGTAGGTTCAATTCAACTGGTCTTAAGTAAAAAAAACAAAACAAATCTATTGAATCAGAATAGGAAAACCGGGAGTTGTATAAGCCTCAGGCACAGCTGGACTCAGCTGCTCAATGATGGGTATCTGTCAATCTCTACCTATAAACTCTGATGTTGGCGTCATTCTTGGGCAATAGTGGCCCTCTTCAGCTCCCCTACTTCAAAAACCACAAGAAAAGGAGAACTAATTTTCCCTGTAGTTCTAGAAAAAAATGCCCTAGTGGCGATGCTCATTGGCCAAGCCTGGGTTATGTGTTCTTAGGAAGAGGATGTTGAGGTCAGCCTTATCTGAACCATATGGGAGGAGAATGGACGGGCAGTGGCTCCCCCGTGGAGAATTAAGAAACTGTTGCTTGTCGGCTGATGTTGCTCAGTGGTTAGAGCGTCAGACCTCAGACCAAAGGGTCACAGGTTCGACTCCCGATCAAGAGTACATACCTGGGTTGCAGGTTCAGTCCCCAGCCTCGGTTGAGGTTGTGCGTGAGGCAACCAGTTGATGTGTTTCTCTCACGCTGATGTCCCTCCCCCTTACACGTTATCTAAAAATCAATGGAAAAATAGCCTCAGGTGAGGATTAACAAAAGAAAGAATCACTTAAAAAAAATAAAAGCATGAGGGGAAAAGGAGAAACATCTGTAACAAAAATAAATTAATTAATAAAATAAAAAGAAAAAAAAATAGCTAAACTCACATTTTCCATTGTAATATCGTTGGAGGCGTCCATCAGGGTCACACTTTTGTCAACAGCTGCAATTCCCACTGTGGAATGGGGCTGTGTCACCAAAAAAATAAAATAAAATAAAAAGCAAAGCAAAAGGCAGGCCACAGGCTTAGAGAAAAAATTCATAAAACATATATCTGACAATTGTACCTAGAATATATAAGGAACTTGCAATTCAATAACACCAAGATGAACAACCCAACAAAAAATTGGATGAAAGGTTTGAACAGATGCTTCACAGAAAAAGGTATGTGAATATCCAATAAGCACATGAAAAGATACTCAACATCATTAGTCATCAGAGAAATGCAAACTAAAACCATAAATAAATACCATCGTACACCTATTGGAATGACTTAAAAAAAAACAACAACAGACACTACCAAGTGGTGTCAAGGATGTGGAGCAGCTGGAACTTGATTCATTGCTTGGAGGAATGCAGAATAGTACAACCATTTCAGAAGAGTTTGGCATTTTCTTACAAGGTTAAACATACAGCTATTATCTGACTCAGTAAGCCTACCTAGATGTTCTGTGTCTTGATTGTGATGGTGGTCACATGAATATATATATAGGGGTGGGCAAAAACAGGTTTGCAGTTGTGAATATGCAAGACGCAGAGTTTATTCTTATATTATTACTCATTTGTGTATTATAATTGTAAACCTACTTTTGCCCACCCCTGTATTTGTCAAAACATGGAACTAAAAAGAATGAGTTTTATTATATGTAAAACCTCAATTTACCAATAACTTGAAAACAGAAAACAAGTGACAATAACAAGTAATGGTGAGGATGTGGAGCAACTAGAAGCCCCCTCTGTTATCAGTAGGAGTATAAAAGGGTACCCCCACTTTGGAAAACTCTTTGGTGATTTCTTATTAAACTAAAACACACACCTACCGTGCAGCACAACAATTCTACTCCTAAGTATGTCCCCAAGCTAAAGGAGGGCAGATGACCACACAGACTTGTATGACAATGTTCACAGCAACTCTCTTCATCATAGCCCCAAACTAGAAGCAACCCAAATGTCCATCAGTTGGTGAGTGGATAAACAAATTGTGGTATATTAACTTAGAGATCTTATTTATTTATTTATTTTATTATTATTGTTAAAACACATATATTTTAGCCCTGGCCATTGGTTAGAGCGTTGGCCCATGAACCAGAGAGACCCGGGATCGGTTCCTGCTAAGGGCATGTACCTTGGTTGTGGTTTGTCCCCGGCCCCAGTTGGGGTCATGTGGGTGGCAACCAGTCCATGTGTCTCTCTCACATCGATGTTTCTCTTTCTCTCTTCCTCCCTCTCTCCCTCCCACTCTATCTGAAGATAAATGCAAAAATGTCCTTAGGTGAGAATAAAAAAAAAAAGTATATATTTTAATTAATTTTTTAGATAGAGAGGAAGAGAGAGGAGAGAGAGATAGAAACATTAATGAGAGAGAAACATCGATTGGCTGCCCCCTGCACGCCCCACACAGGGAATCGAGCCCCCAACCCCGGCATGTGCCCTGACTGAGAATCGAACCTGTGACCTCTTGGTGCATGGGACGATGCTCAATCTACTGCACCACAATAGCCAGGCTAGAGGCTTTATTTTGTTCACTTCTGTATTCCTTGTATCTAGAATAATTGCCTGCATGGCACACAGTAGGGTGCTTATGATGATTATATTGTGATGGTTGTTGATTTTATTTATTTATTTATAAATTTTTACATATTTTTGAGAGAAGGGAAGGGAGAGGGAGAGAGAGAAACATCAATGTGAGAGAGAAACATTGATTGGTTGCCTCCTAAAAACACACTGACTGGGGACTGAACTCGAAACCTGGGCATGTGCCCTGACCGGGAATCAAACTGGTGACCTTTCCATGTCCAGGGCAGCCCTCCACCGACTGAACCACACTGGCCAGGGCTGGTTGTTGATTTTAAAGTTTGATAAGCAGCATCTATAATAGTATGTCTATGTAAATATTTTCCACTGTAGGACAACTATGTTATTGGACCAACAGAAAGGAAAATGAGACTTCTCTCTATGATCCAATCTCCTACCAAATGCCCAGGTCCCAGGGCTCCAGTAACATCTTCTCCTATTGTCTCAAAGTGCGGTGGCACCTTTGTACCGATGGTGTGTGGAGCTGGCATGGACCAGCTCCCTTAACCTGACTGCACACATCTCTTCCGAACTCCATGCTCAATGACCTCATATCGATAGCTGGAAGCTGGCCACAGTGGTAGTGTTTACAGCCCACAGTTGAACAACAAGGCTTCTGTCCAAGATCCAGGTGTTGAGCATTTATCAGCACATCATTGTTTATTGTTGTGTCTAAGCCCTGGCTGCCTCTTGGTCTCCTGTTGGCTTCTCCATCTTCCCTCACCTGTGTAACCAATGCTCTGCACCAAATTCCCACTGTGAGTATTTATTCTGTCTTCACTGACAAGACATTAAACTTGTTGACAGAAGAGATGTATTACTTTTACCTTTGGTTTCAGAACATTCTAGATCTTTTTTTTTAAATGTACTTTCTTCACACCACTGCATTTCCCAAGTTTGTTTTTATTTTATTTATTTATTTATTTTATTTTTTTATCCTCACCCAAGGACATTTTTTTGATATTCTGTTCAGATAGAGTGGGAGGGAGAGAGAGAGAGAGAGAGAGAAACATCGACGTGAAAGGGACACATCGAGTGGTTGCCACACACATGACCCAACCAGGGCCAGGGACAAACTGCAACCAAGGTGTGTGCCCTTAGTGAGAACTGAACCTGGGTCTCTCCATATCCCAGGACACTATAACCACTGAGCCAAACCAGCCAAGGCTCTAGATCTTTTTTAAAAATGTTTTTATTGATTTAAAAAAAGTTTTTTTCTTTATTGATTTGAGAGCGAGAGAAAGGGAGAGAGAGATAGAAACATCGATGAGAGAGAACATCGAATGGCTGCCTCTTGCATGCCCCCCACTTGCATGTGGGATCGGGCCCACAACCTGGACATATGCCCTGACCAGGAATCGAACCGGCGACCTCTTGGTGCTTGGATCGACACTCAACCACTGAGCCACATCGCCCAGGCTGTTTTAATTGATTTTTTAGAGAGAGAGGAAGGGAGAGAGAGATAGAAGCATCGATGTGGAAGAGAAACATCGATCAGCTGCCTCTTGCACACCCTCTGCTGGGGATTGAGCCCCAAACCTGGGCATCGAGCCTGAAACCTGGGAATCTGAGTATGTGCCCTGACCGGGAATCGAAATCAAACTGGGAATTGAACTGGGACCTCTCAGTCTATGGGATGATGCTCAATCCACTAAGCCATCCTGGCTAGGAACATTCTAGATCTTTAAGAATATAATTTGTGTGAAAAAAGATGGACTTTCTTCTTCATGGCATTTTTCACAGAGCCTGTTGACTTCATGTTCTAATTTCTTGTTCTCATGTCTTCCTGGGCCTGCTGTCCATATGTCACGCATTCTTCAGTTCATTCCATCATTTCTTGCATACCAAGTCTTCTGCATATTTTGGTTTCCATTTTTATTTTTCTGGCATACGTCTTGAATTCATTTTTGTTAGAGGAGTTACGCTTGTTTGATATGGAAATACAGATCTAAGCACTTTTTGCTCAACAATTGTAGCTCCATATTTGGAAGGGTTTCCTTACTCTGATATTCCCAAACACTAATTTGGTCTTTGGCCATGTTTATTCTGTTTCCTAGCATAGTTATGGGTAGAAATGTTTTCCAGTACCCATCGTCCTGAGAACCATTTCCTGTTCTCTCTCTGATTGCTTCTCTTTAATTATAGACTGTTCTTGTTCTGGGGTGCCGCTTTTTTTTTTTTCCTGAAGGAGGTTAAATTTTATAAGCTCTTCTTCCTCAAATTTGGCTACATTTTTTCCTGAGGTGCCTTCTTTAAATAAAGTTGGAGATGACCTATATCTATAGACAAACTGTGTCCAAAAAAAGGGTTTTGCACAAATAATAGTGCAACAACAATAACCAAAATAATAGCTATCTCTTGCCCTGGTCAGTTTGGCTCAGCGGTTAGAGCGTCGGCCTTCGGTCCAGAGAGACCCGGGTTCGGTTCCTGCTAAGGGCATGTACCTTGCTTGTAGTTTGTCCCCAGCCCTGGTTGGGTTGTGTGGGTGGCAGCCACTCGATGTGTCCCTTTCACGTCGATGTTTCTCTCTCTCTCTCTCTCTTCCTCTCTTTCCCTCCTGCTCTATCTGAACAAAAAATGAAAAAATGTCCTCCGGTGAGGATAAAAAGCAAACAAACAAACAAACAAAAATAGCCATCTTTCAGCCATACTGTGTTGGTGAGACCATAGGGAAGCAGACACTGACATGTTTTTCTAGTGCAAAATGATACAACCTTTATGGGGATCACTTACCAGTACACGTCCGAAGTATGCTGGCATTTCCCTTGGACCCAGCCATTTCACTGCCCGGAGTTTCTATCGCAGGTACACCTGCACGCGTACCGAGGAAATGAGGACCACGTGTTCCATTGCAGCATGCATCATGTAGGTCATTGCAAGAGTGCGAACAACCACCCTGGTCTGGGTGGCTCAGTTGGTGAGAGCACTGGCCCGATATAGCAAAGTTGATGGTTCGATCCCTGGTCAAGAAGCAACCAATGAATGCAGAACTAAGTGGACCAACAGGGCAATGTTTCTCTCTCTCTTTTCCTTCCTCTCTTTAAAATCAATCAATAAACATTTTTTAAAGGAAAGAGTGGAAACAACCAAAGTTTCCATCCATGGGAAATAACATAGCCACATATGGAACAGTATGTAGAAATAGAGAAAGGGTGAGGGAGGTCTCATTCCACTGATAGAGAAAGATCTCTAGGATATATTGTTAAATTAGAAAAAAAAGCAAGGTGCAGAAAAAACTTATACAGGATGCCACCTTTTGTATAAGGAGGCTAAATATTTATATTTTCTTAGAGAAATGCAGGAAGTATGCACAAGAAAGTAACAAAAGTGTTTACCAAAGGTGGGGGGAGAGGGAGGAACTGGGTGGACAGGGATGGGTGGGAGTCAGTTGTCTTGATGTATTCCTTTTTAGATCATTTTCCTTTTTGAACCATATGAATGTATTTTCTCTTAAGAATTAAAGAGAAACGTTTGAAAGCCAAAATCTATTGAGTACTTATTAGGAGCCAGGTTCTACGCTTGAGGGCTTTTCATGTATCATCTCATTTAAGCCTGATGCTGAGAAGCAGGAGTGAAAATCTCAATTTATGGAGGAGACTGCTGCTCCGAGAAGTTAGGTCACGCTGGTAAGCTGTGACTGATTTGAACACGGGTATGGCTAACTCAAGATCTTTGCTCTTAACCACTAGGCTGACCACAGCAGTAACATTTAATGACACCCACAGTCCACCTCCCTAGTGTATAGTTTATCTCATTTTCCTGTGTCCCTACCAGTCCCTGCTCAAATGAATACGTACTTGTGTAATTGTCATTGTAGGGTAGATTTGATTTAATATTTTATGGGTATTGTTTCTAACCATAGCAAAGAAAGCAGAGGAGAGGGGTGCAATTCACACTCAAAGGCTTGTCACTTGAACCCGGAAAGAGAGCTGCCAATTAATGATAAATAGTGAATTAAAATAAGATGCCTCCAAGGTAGGTGTAAAATAAAAGTGACTGATCTTGACTCAGCTCCAATTTGAATTGATATTTGAAAAACCAATTCAAGCCCTGGCCGGTTTGGCACAGTGGTTGGAGCGTTGGCCTGTGGACCAGAGAGTCCCGGGTTCGGTTTCCGCTAAGGGCACGTACCAAAAAAAAAAAGAAAAGACAACCCACTGAATGGGAGAAAATATTTAAAAAAAAAAGAAAAGAAAAGAAAAAGAAAAATCAATTAAAGAAAAACCCGCCCCCCCAACTTACCACACCGGAAATGTATACAGGCCTTGTCAGTGTCTCGGATGGCTGTCTACATTTGGTGTTTGGGCTTTTCATCCTTGAGAGTCTTTGAGGCAAGTGTCAGAAACAGGAACAGATGTCTGGTCACAGTTAGGCACCTGATAAGAACTCAAGTAGCAAGAGTGCTGAACCCAGGTCCGTTCTCACCCAATCTGACACCTGGTGTCGTTCCTGCCACCTACACCACTGTGGTGCTGCGCCTCAGTTGTGTGGCAGGATTCCTGAGAAGCCCACCCAGGACCACCTTGCAGACATTGTGCCCACCAGCTCCTCGCTTTGCATTGGGTGTACTGAGAAAGCAATGAAAAAATATCCTCAGGTGAGGCTTGATTTAAAAAAGAGAGAGAGAAACAGACACCAGAGCTCTCTCTCCACCGTGTGAGGACACAGCAAGAAGGCAGCCATCTGAACGCCAAGAAGGGTCCTCCTCCTCCAACACCTGACCATGCCGCACCCTGATCTGGGGACTCACGGTCTCCAGAACTGTGAGAAAACAAACTCCTGTCGTTTAAGTCACTCAGTCCGTGGTATTTTGTTATGCAGCCCAAGCTAACCAATACAAATGTTATGTACACATTCTGGGTGAATTTCAAGGACAGAGAAATCGTGCTGTCAAATGCCACACAGAGGGCTAGTAACTAAAGCTAAGTGTAGTAAACAGGCCGTTGATGTCATTAGTGAGAGTGGTTTCAGTTGACTAGTAAAGAAGACTCAGTTGCAGTACAGACTTTTCTAGTGAAAAAGAAAAAGAAAGTAATGAGGGAGAACAAGTCTTTCCCAACATTAAATCATGATAAAATGATCACTATTACTTCAGTGTGGTGTTACTATAAAAAGCATGTACCGACAACTCAAATAAAGGACCCAGAAACATAAAACAAAAAAAAAAACAAAAACAAAAAAAACCAGTTCAATAAAGCTTTTGGAAGAAAATGTATTTTCATAAACTTAAAAAGAAGTGCCTGAATTTAGCACTCCCTCAGTAGAAATTGTAACAGGTGTGTATTAGCTTCCCGTGGCTGCTATAACAAGAACCCACTGTCAACCTGGTGGCTTAACAAGACAGAAACTCATTTCCTCACACTTCTGGAGGCTAGTAGTCCACAATTCAGGTGTGTGTAGGTTGTTTCTTTCTGGAGGCTCTGAGGGAGAATCTGTTCCATGCCTCTCTCCTGCCTTCTGGTGGGTCCCAGCGATGCCTGGTGTTCCTTGGCTTGTGGCTGCATCACTCCAATCTCTGCCTCCATTGTCACCTGACCTTCTTCTCTGTGAGTCTGTGTCTCTCCTCTTATAAGGGCCCACTCTAATCCAGTATGACCTCATCTTCATGGTGGGATTCAAGATGCGCTACCCCAAAATATGGTACTTTGGTATACAGAATATTTTATTTTTATTTTTTTATTTATTTTATCCTCATCCGAGAACATTTTTCCATTTTTTGTTCAGATAGAGTGGGAGGGAGAGAGAGGAAGAGAGAGAGAGAGAGAGAGAGAGAGAGAGAAACATCAACGTGAAAGGAACACATTGAGTGGCTGCCTCCCACATGACCCAGCCAGGGCTGGGGACAAACTGCAACCAACGTATGTGCTCCTAGAGGGAACTGAACCCGGGTCTCTCTGGACTGCAGGCCGACGCTCTAACTGCTGAGCCAAACCAGCCAGGGCTATAGAATATTTTAAATGGAAGGAATTTGAGAAGTACAAGTGCAGGAAGGATTCTTTCCTTCCTCCCTCCCTCCCTTCCCTCCCTCCCTCCCTCCCTCCCTCCCTCCCTCCCTCCCTCCCTCCCTCCTTTCTTTCTTTCTTTCTTTCTTTCTTTCTATTGATTTGAGAGAGAGGAAGAGAGAAATAGAGAGAAAGAGAGAGAAAGAGAAAACATCAATTTATTCCATTTATTTATGCATTTAATGGTTGATTCTTTTTGTTTTATTTTAGAGAGGGAGAGAGAGAAAGAGAAACATTGATGTGATAGAAAATCATCAATGGGCTGCCTCCTGCACACCTCCTACCAGGGATCAAGCCTGCAACCCCGGCATGCACCCTGACTGGAATTGAACCAGCGACCTTTCAGTGCATGGGACAACGCCCACCCAACTGAGTCACATTGGCCAGACCTCATTGGTTGATTATTTTTTAATCTTTACCCAAGGATATTTTTCCATTGATTTGCAGATAGAGTGGGGGAGAGAGAGAGAGAGAGAAACACCGATGAGAGAGAGACACATTGATTGGTTGCCTTTCGCATTACCCTGACCAGGGCTGGGGATCAAACCACAAGCAAGGTATGTGCCCTTGACTGGAATCGAACCTGTGACTCTTTGGTCTGTGGGCCAACACTCTAACTGCTGAGCAAAACCAGCCAGGGCTCGTTGGTTGATTCTTCTATGTGCCCTGACTATCAAACCCATAACCTTGGTGTATCTGGACGACACTCTAACCAACTATACTACCTGGCCAGGGCCAAGAAAGACTTTCTAATCTTATCCTGAAGTAGCCATAAGACCCTCATGTGAGAGGTGTCCTCCTTGACCTGGAAGAAAGGAGCATCCTTGTCGCTGAAGATGGAGGGTCGCTGAGAGGAATCTGAATGCACAGGCCTTGCCAAGTCTCCCCCAGCTCATAGCCCTTTTGCCCTATCACACTCATCCCACATCTAGTATAAAAACACGCACGTCTAACTGTTTCTTCGGGTCTTCATTTCCTTATAAAGGCTCCCGTATCACATAAAACTTGTATTATTAAATAAATTTACATGCTTTTTCTCTTGTTAATCTGTCTTTTGTGCAGGGGCCCAGCTGAAAATTTGGAAGGGTAGAATGGAAAAAGATTTTTTCTCTTCTACATTACTGGAGTCTATCAGCAAAGATTCTATTTCTAAATAAGGTCACATTCCGAGGTTCTGGATGGACACTCATTTGGAGAGACGCTATTCAACCCAGTACAGGATGTGACAGTGTTAATATGCATTCTGTTTTCCTAAAATTCCAGCTTCTGCTCCATGGGGTGTGTGTGTGTGTGTGTGTGTGTGTGTAGGGGCAGAGGGGCGGGTTTATGTTAGTGAACTCTAATTCTTTCTTTCCCTAAGCACTAAAAATAGTTGCCTACCAGGTGCTTAAGAAGATGATGTTGTGATGACTTTTGATTCTAGAACTGGAGTAATCTGCAACACAATTATATCGCATCAATGAGACCTTGATTTCCTGTGGGGAAACTTCCCTTTGTCACTCTCAACCCACGCGGTCAGGAGGAGCCGAGGGTGCTTTTTGGCTCTAGAGTGGGCATGTAACCAGGCCTGCTCACTCGGAACGCTCTGTCATCCTGACCATGGAGATCGGTTCAGGAGAGGAGCCCGTGGCCAAAACTGAGGCTCTCGGAGCCACTGAGGTATAGTCCTGGGCTGTTTCTCAAGCCGTTAGCACAGAGCCCCCTTTGCAGGGGTTACCGAACTGGATAGAAAGCTGGAGCTGCAACAGGCCCCCCGAGAGGAGAGTCTCCCTGAGCATGAAGTCAAAGCAGAGGACATTAGGTCCAAGGGATGGAGAAGACAGGTTCCTAATGACATTGTTTGAGCACTGGGATCCCACTACACCTGAACTCAGTCTGTCCCCTTGACTACCCAAGGATAAGCCCAAGGCTCTCTTGTATGCTTCAGCCAGTATGAGCTGGGTTTCTGGTATTTGCAACTAAATGAGTCCTAACTGAACATTCTTTAATTTTCCTTGGATTTCCAGTTTGTCCTGAGGGTGGGTGAGTAGAAAAGTGAAGTATGGAAAAGAAAATTCCTTTCATTTAAAAAAGAGCTGTGGTCCGGCTGGTGTGGCTCAGTGGTTGAGCGTCAACTCCTGCACCAAGAGGTCACTGGTTCGATTCCCGGTCAGGACACATACCCAGGTTGTGGGCCTGATCCCCAGTGGGGGACATGCAGGAGGCGGCCAATCAGTGTTCTCTCTCATCGATGTTTCCATTTCTCTCTTCCTCTCCCTTCCTCTCTCTCTCAAATCAATAAAGAAAAAAAAAAGAGGATGTAGCTTCCTTAAAAAAAAGAAAAAAAGCTATACACAGATTAATGAATTGGAAAGAACTTTGCATAAAATATATTGGTTTTTTGTTTTTTTTTATCCCCACCCGAGGACATTTTTGCATTTTATCTTCAGATAGAGCAGGAGGGAGAGAGGGAGGAAGAGAGAGAGAAACATTAATGTGAGAGAGACACATCGAGTGGCTGCCACCCACACGACCCCAACCAGGGCCAGGGACAAACTGCAGCTGAGGTACGTGCCCCTAGCGGAACCGAACCCGGGTCTCTCTGGTCCGCGGGCCACGCTCTAACCGCTGAGCCAAACCGGCCGGGGCTCAGGCTGCTTTTCACTACCCAAACTTTGCATAAAATATAAATCAGGCCCAAGATGTCAGGTCCTGAGCAAGACAAAATATTGCGATGCCTGTGGAAGAGGGGGAAAATTCATTTTTCTGACTCTCACTTTTCTCATTTGGAAAATGGGTATAAACATAGTACCAGATTCTCAATGTTGCTGTATTGAGTATTACTATCTCGTTGTTATTACTATGGGAGTTGAGAATTCCATGTGATCAAGAATCTTTATAGGCCCTGGCCGGTTTGGCTCAGCGGTTGGAGTGTCGGCCTGCGGTACAGAGAGACCCGGGTTCGGTTCCCGCTAAGGGCACGTACCTCGGTTGCAGTTTGTCCCCGGCCCTGGTTGGTCGTGTGGGTGGCAGCCACTCGGTGTGTTCCTTTCACATCGATGTTTCTCTCTCTCTCTCTCTTCCTCTCTCTCCCTCCCGCTCTATCTGAACAAAAAATGGAAAAAATGTCCTTGGGTGAGGATAAAAAAAAAGAATCTTTATAGATTTAGATTCTCTCCCTATATGCTGAAGCTTTCTTTCTTTCTATACAATACTGTTGATTATCTGCTATGTACCTGTCAACCTAAGGAGAAGGAGGCCCAGGTTCAAATCCCAGCTCTGCCCCTGTTTGGTCTTGTCAGTGGTGTAACCCTCTGAGGCTTAGTTTCAGTGAAAGGGGATGATAAAACCCACTTTAAAGTGCAAATGAAAGGAGAAAAAAATAGGCAAAAGAAATTTAACACATAAGAAGGTTAAAGAAGACAATGATATACAAAATATAAGCATACACAGACCAGAACCACACTTGTGTTTGAGATATTCTTCCTGTTACTTAGCTCGGTTGAACTTATGCTGCTTCCTTTCTCCTTAAATATCCTTTCCTCTGGACAGGATGTTCCTGAAGGAGGCCCTGAGGCAGAACATCCCCGCTAACTTTAGTTTGCTATTTTCAGCCTGAATTTGTTCCTGGGCAGATCAGCCACGAACAGAGTATCCTCCCCGGGTTGGACAGTTCTTGCATGATGCACCAGGGTTTTGCGGGGCACAAGAGCTTAGTTTCGCGAAGATCTCAAACTTAAAACCAGGAGTGATATGGGTTACGGCGCCACCTAAAAACCCCTGAACTGCAGAAGGTAGGGTGTGGTACATGGGTTCCCTGTATTCCTTTTCTGATGCAAGTAGGAAAAGGAAAAAAAAAAAAAAAGCCCTCCTCAGGATCATCCTTCCAGGGAACGAAGAAGTTGGGGTACTTATCCATTGACTCCTGTATCCCATCTGCGTGGATGACCCCTGGAGGCATCAAGCCCCTGGTACTTTTTCGGAGCTGCCCTGGAGCCTGTGCTGAGAGCCTCAGGCTAAGACACCCCGGTCTGTGAGCTAGGAGGCTGAGAACATGCTGGCACTGTCCACCATCGCTGTAGCTGACCTCAGAGGAAGGCCAGGGGGTTTGGGGTGGGGCACCAGGAGCATCGACTGTAAAGAGAACACATATTGCTGTAGAACCGGGAGTCCAGGGAAATTCTGTTTTCAGGCAGTGCCTGGCTCGAGGACCTCAACTGATGCCAACAGGACTTGGGTTCTCACCAACTTTTAGTTCTTATTCCACTGTGTTGGCGTTACTCTCTATAGGGTAAAGCCAGGCGTAATCGCTTCTGTCCAGGAATCTCAGCAGAATATGACACCATTTTTTCTAATGTCTGAGCTGACTCTCACGGCCTGACTCAGGTTACACGTCCAATCCTGCCCTGGGGCCAGGAAGCTGTGGCCCTCTGAGTAACCAGATCTGAGTCACACGCAGTGGTGGGCTGATAAATGTCTAACAACTGTCTTTTTGGGAAAACGAAAACTTGTTTTTCTAGTGTTTGCCAATTTTGGTGGTGTACATACTCTCAGCAAAGTCGAATCAAGTTACCAACATGACATCAACTTCTTTACAATACTCCTATAATTTTTGTTGTTGTTGTTTATTAATCCTCACCCAAAGATATTTTTCCATTGATTTTTAGGTAGAGTGGAAGGGAGGAAGGGGGAATGAGGGAGAGAAGCATCGATGTGAGAGAGACACATCTATTGGTTGCCTCCCACACAACCCTGACTGGGGCCAGGGACCCAACCTACAACCCAGATATGTGCCTTTGACTGGGAATCAAAGCCACAATCCTTCGGTCTGCTAGCCGATACTCTAAAACTAGCCAAACCAGCCAGGGCGACACTCCTGTAATTTCACCATCAGCCCTCGTAAACCTGTTTGAGCCAGTGGAAGCTCACTGCTGGCTCACATTCTGCCCCTTTAGGACAAGCAGTTGAGCCACCCCATGCATCCACATGAACAGAGTGGGAAAGGGGTGGTTCCTTAAAGGAAAATGAGGGTGCTGGGGTGACAAAACAACCAGTGTTTATCAATTATACTGTAGCTTTAATGCTGCATAAGAAAGGACGTCAAAATCTTATAATAATGAGCTTTATTCTCATGCTTATGAATCTGCAGGTGGCCGCTGAGCTCAGCTGGGCAGTCCTGCTTTGAGCTGCAGGTGCACTGGGCTGGGTCTGCTCCACCTGCTCTTCATTCTCCTTGGACCAATGGTTACTTGGGACATGTTCTTCTCAAGGCACCTCCAGGAGCTCCAGAGGCCAAGTCAAACTGTACAAGCACATGCAAGGCTCTGCTCACAGGACATCTGCTAACATTCCATTGGCCAAATCCAGTCACATGGCCAAGCTCAGCAGTGAGCCAGGGAAGTGCATTCTGCCCACAGTGAAAGTCCTGCAAAGTTACTTGGTGCTCACAGGTTAGTGAACAAATTACTATATATCGTTTGTGTTATTCTGCAAATCTCTTTGTTCACTTAATGTGTTATAACATTCATCCTGGTCAATAGGTAGAGATCTAACCAGTTCTTATTAATATTTGCACCTAATGCCATAGTATACACCACAGTTTATCAACCATTCCACTAATGGATAGATGTTTGTATCGGGTCTTTGCCTTTTATTTTCCTTCAAGCTTTTCTGCAATAAACATCCCGGCACTCATATCCTCATATGTTCTCTTTTCTATAGCAGGGGGTCAGCAAACCACATTCCACAAAGCAAATCCAGCTCAGCACCTATTTTTGTAAATAAAGTTTTATTGGAACCCTGCCAAACTCATTCATTTACATAATATCTATAGCTGCTTTCCCACCACCTTAGCAGAGCTGAATCATTGAGACAGAAGCTGGATAGCTCGCAAAGCCTAAACTATTTACGATCTGGCCCCTTACAGGGAAAGTTTGCTAACACCTTTTGCATAAGATAGGATCCTACTGTAAAAATGCTGGTTAAGAGGAAAAGGGTATACGTGTCAAAAATGTTAATAGGCCCAGCTGGTATGGCTCAGTGATTGAGCATCGACCCATGAACCAAGAGGTCGCTGGTTCGATTCCCTGTCAGGACACATGCCCAGGTTGTGGGCCTGATCCTCAGTGGGGGGCATGTAGGAGGCGGCCAGTCGATGTTCTCTCATCAGTGATTCTCTCTCTCTCCTTTCCTCTCTCTCTCAAATCAATAAAGAAAAAAAAATCTGAATAGATATTGACATAATTATCTCCCAGAAATGAGAACATTTGTTCTTTATTGATTGATTGATTAAAAATTTTTTTCTTTATTGATTTTTTTTTTTTTTTTTTAGAGAGAGAGAGGGAGAAACATTGATGAGAGAGAACATTGATTGGTCGCATCTTGCATGCCCCCCATTGGGGATTTGGCCCACAACATGGGCATGTGCCCTGTCTGGGAATCAAACCAGCAACCTCCTGGTGCATGGGTCGATGCTCAACCACTGAGCCATACTGGCCAGGCATTCTTTATTAATTTTAAAAGTTATACCTGCTTGTTATAAAGTGTGTGAAGAAGAGAGCCCACTCCTCCATTGTAATCACTGTTATCGGTTTGGTGTAGTCTTTCCAATCAATCAATACAATCAATGCAGACACACTCACAGTTCCTACCTTCTTTTAAAAACAAAAAGAACAGGCCGGGACAAACTGCAACTGAGGTATGTGAAAATAAATAAATAAATAAATAAATAAATAAATAAATAAATAAATAAATTAAAGAAACAAAAACAAGTTCGGCCGGTGTGGCTCAGTGGTTGAGCGTCAACCTCTGCACCAAGAGGTCGCTGGTTTGATTCTCGGTCAGGGCACATGCCCAGGTTGTGGGCTCAATCCCCAGTGAGGGACATGCAGAGGCGGCCAATCAATGTTCTCTCTCATCGACGTTTCTCTCTCTCTTTCTCCCTCTCATTTCCTCTCTCTAAAATCAATAAAGGATAGATAGATAAATAAATAAATAAATAAATAAATAAATAAATAAATAAATAAATAAATAAAATAAAAACAAAAACACCCAGACGGTGTGGCTCAGTTGGTAGAGCGTTGTCCTATGCACCAAAAGTTTGCTGGTTTGATTCCAGGTCAGGGATCTCTCTCTCTCCTCTCTCTCCCTCTCTCTTTCTCTCTCTCTCTCTCTTCCCCTCCCTCTCCCTTCCTCTCTCTCTCAAATCAATAAAAACACATTAAAACAAACAAATTAAAAAACAAACCACAACAAACCCAAGAATGGGATCAGTTTATTCCTGGAGCTATTATCCCAGACATACTTTTGTATTATTCTGCCCTCTTTCTGATGGCTCATATCCAAAGAGATCACCCCAGGTGTTTGGACACAAAAAGTCTAGCAGCCAGTGAGTGCCCTTAACAGCAGAGTTGCGCTCAAGTCAATACATTGAAACCTAGGGTATTGGCTTCCAAAAGCTAATAAGCACATGTTTCGATGCCTTAGATCCCCGAGGAGGCCATTTTCACACTACTTTTGTGCTTCAGACTATCCAGTGGCTTCCCAGTTCACCGAGTTAAAAATTCAAAATACTTACTGTAGCCTACGAGCCAGCTTGTGACCTGGCCCTTACCTCCTCCCCTTGGTCTCTGTGCCTTCTTTCACTTCCTCAAAGTTACACCAAGCTCTTTCCGGTCTTGTCCTGGGTTAATCAGACTCTTTTGGTTACAAGAGACAGAAACCCAATTCACACAGGCTGAAACCTAAAAGAGAGGGTATTGGCTCATGCGATTAAAATGGTCTGGAGAACACTGGATTCAGGAGTGGACAGTTCTTAGTCTCCATTGGTTGCCTTTAGTCTCTGCTGTATCATCTTCATTCTTAGTCTCCCCCAAAAGGATGTGGAGCCATGTCTAAGCTTGCATCCCAGGTAGCTGCCCTAGTGGAAGGAGTCCTCTCAACTACCTCCCAATTGCAAAGGCCCCGTGGATCCCCGAGTCAGCTGGGATCAAGGACTGTGCATAGCATTGGGTTGGCTGCTGATGACTCAATCCTGGTCTCCTGTTTGCCACCTTGCCCACCAGCAGCAGAGGAGGAGTCTACCCCACCTGAAACTGGAGCACTGCAGTCAGGGAGCTCCCCAAATGGAAAGCAAGGTGCTGTTACCCAGAGAAGGAAAGGGGCTGCTGGCTGGCACAAACAACAGCTGTCCACGGCAGGCCCTTTCTCTGTACTGTTCCCTCGGCCGCCTGTCCCCAGCCCAGCGCGGGTCTCCTTCACCGTTCCCACAGAGACACAAGACTGAAAATGGCACAGGTGTCTATTAAAATAAGGGATTGACAAGAATAGGAGTTTTCAAAATGTGGTTCTAAGATCAGCAGCAGCACCTGGGAATGTGTTAGAAATGCAAATTCTCGGGCCCCACCCGAGATCAGGGTGGGCCCAGCAGGCTGTGTTCTAACAAGGCCTCCAGGTGGTGCTGATGCTCACGTAAGTCTGAGAATCCCCAGGTTAGCATACAATGTTTAATCATGCAATAGAAAGCTATGGGGTATTTTAGTTTCAGAAACCTTTTTTTTTTTTTTTAAAGTTATTGACTTTTTGAGAGAGAGAGAGGGGCAGGAAGGGGGAGACAGAAAGAGAGAGAGATTTGAGAGAGGGGGAGAGAAAAAGAGGGAGAGAGAGAAACATAGATTTTTGTTCCACTTTTTAAAAAACACTTTTTTCTTTATTGATTTTAGAGAGAGAGGAAATGAGAGGGAGAGAGAGTTAGAGAGAGAGAAACGTTGACGTGAGAGAGAGACATCGATTGGTTGCCTCCGAAAGACCTGACTAGGGCCCGAGACTGAATCGCAACTGAGGAACGTGCCCTTGACCGGAATTGAACCTTCAACTCTTTTGTCAGCAGGTGGACACTCTAACTGCTGAGCCAGACTGGCCAGGGCCATCATTTGATTGTTATATGTGCCCTGACGGAGGATCTAACCAGCAACTTTGATGTATTGGGCCAGTGCTCTAACCAACTGAGCTACCCAGCCAGGGCCAGAAACCGTTTTCTTAGAGGCTTAGAATTTGAATAAGAGCATGTTGCTCCTGCCCAGCCGGTGTGGCTCAGTGGTTGAGCATCAACCCATGCACCAAGAGGTCGCCGGTTTGATTCCCAGTCAGGGCACATGCCTGGGTTGTGGGCCTGATTCCCAGTGGGGGGCATGCAGGAGGTGGTCAGTTGATATTCTCTCTCATCGATGTTTCTATCTCTCTCTCCCAGTCTCTCCCTCGCTCTCTAAAAATCAATATAGAAACAAAAAAATGGTTTTTAAAAAGAGCAAATTGTGCCCTGGCCGGTTTGGCTCAGCGGTTAGAGCATCGGCCTGTGGTCCAGAGAGACCGGGTTCGGTTCCCCCTCAGGGCACGTACCTTGGTTGCAGTTTGTCCCCGGCCCTGGTTGGGTCATGCGGGTGGCAACCACATGATGTGTCCCTTTCATGTCGATGTTTCTCTCTCTCTCTCCCTCCTGCTCTATCTGAACAAAAAAATAGAAAAGTGTCCTCGGGCGAGGATAAAAAAAAAAAAAGAGCAACTTGCTCCTTGGTTACAAAGCAGCGAGCACTTTTCTGGCGCTGAGCTCTGCCGGTCGGGTTGCCTTCTGCCCTCGCTCCCACAGCTTCTGTGGTCGCCACTGCGCATGGCCTCTCTCAACCTCCACTCTTAACACTCTTCTCCTTGACTCCTTCCCTCGAAGCCAGCAGGCTGGACAGGAGGTACCAGACCCCTTCCCCCTTGAAGCTAGGAGCGGCTATATGAGAGGAAGCCTGCTGGGGGGTCTCGGGAAAGCTTTTGTTCCCCTTCCCCAACATAAATAGGGACACGTGCAGCTAGCAAGGCCTTTTTCCCTGCCGCATTTTTACGTCCGGACCATGGAGGTGATGCCTGTTGGTGATGCCTGTAGGTGCAGGGCCACCTTACAACTAGGAGATGAAAACCAACATGCTGCCCAGCCAGTGTGGCTCAGTGGTTGAGCATCGATCCATGCAGCAAGAGGTTGCTGGTTCGATTCCTGGTGAGGGCACATGCCCAAGTTGTGGGCCAAATTTCCAGTGAGGGGGCATGTAGGAGGGGGCCAATCGATGTTCTCTCTCATTGATGTTTCTGTCTCTCTCTCCTTCTCCCTTTTTTCTCTCTAGAATCAATAAAGAAAAAATATATGAAATAAATAAATAAAACCAACATGCCTCCTGCTGCATCCGCCCCAACCAGGGATCGAACCCGCAACCTGTTGGTGCACAGGACAATGCTCTGACTGAGCCAACTGGCCTGGGCTAGCTCTATTTCATTTTTAAGAATATATGCATATAAAAATATTTTAATAATTTTATTAACCACTGTTACCCCAATAAATTAAATTAAGACAAACAAGCAAAAAGCAAAAGAAAAGAACATTTTATTGAAGGTGGTGGCGGTTATACACTTGAATACAACTGCCCAAACTTATAGAAAGGCACTTGTAAAATGGGTGAATTTTATTGCGTGTAAATTACGTCTCAAATAAAGATGAGGAGAAAAAGAAAAAAATATTTCAAAACATAAACAAAAAGTATCTATAAATCAGGATTCTCCGAAGAAATGATAGGAGATGTATATATGGATTTATTACGAAGAATTGGCTCACGGGATCGTGGGGGCTGGCAAGCCCCAAATCTGGAGAGCTGATGTCTCAGTTCAAGTCCCCTTGTGGGAACATGATTTGGAACAGCAGGCTTCAGACCTGGGTGCAGGTACCCCTCAGGAGCCACAGAGAGAGTGTGGGGAATCCGTTTATAGCTCCTCAACTTCCCTGTGTCCCTTTGTCACTAGTCGACGTTCCTGCTGCTCCTGGCACAATGGCCCTTCTCTTCCTTCACAAAGGAAAGTCACGCTTCCCATTCCTGACTTTTACTGGCTTCATTGTCCCAAGATGTGAAAGCTTCCCAGGCACCACACAAAAGGGCAATCTGAGATATCGGTGACCGTTATTCTCTTTTAATCTATCCAGAAGAAAAAATGTTAAAACTTCTCAATGGTAACACTTTATGGAAATTTTAAATATTTAAATTTAATTTCAATTCTTGAACACAGTATTATTTCCAAGAAGTATGCAAGAGTGACCACTAAAAAAAAAAGACTACAATGTAAACACATAATACATTAGATAAAGTTTTGCGGGTGGGCAAGTGGAATGTAAATGAAAGAAAGAAAGGAGACAAAATAAAATTTTCATTTGTTCCTGTTCTTTGTTTCGTTTTTTTTAATCCTCACTTGAGGACATTTTTCCACTTTTTTTTAATTCAGATAGAGCGGGAGGGAGGGAGGGAGGGAGGGAGAGAGAGAGAGAGAGAAACATCGACGTGAAAGGGACACATCGAGTGGCTGCCACCTGCACGACCCAACCAGGGCTGGGGACAAACTGCAACCGAGGTACATGCCCTTAGCGGGAACCGAACCCAGGTCTCTCCGGACTGCAGGCTGATGCTCTAACTGCTGAGCCAAACTGGCCAGTGAGTTTGTTTCATTTTTTGTTAAGCCTCACCTGAGGATATTTTTTTCATTGACTTTTTTTTGAGAGAGTGGAAGGAGGAAGGGGGAGAGAGAGAAAGAAACATCCATGTGTCTCTCTCACACTGATTGGTTGCCTCTCGCATGAACCCCAACCAAGGCCAAGGATTGAACCTGCAACCCAGGTACATGCCCTTAATAGGGAATCCAACCTGTGACCCTTGTACAGGCTGATGCTCTAACCATGGAGCCACACTGGCCAGGGCCATGGATTCTTTTTTAATTTTTTTTTTTTTTATCCTCACCCGAGGACACTTTTCCATTTTTTGTTCAGATAGAGTGGGAGGGGGGGAGAGAGAGAGAAACATCGACGTGAAAGGGACACATCGAGTGGCTGCCACCCACACGACCCAACCAGTGCGGGGACAAACTGCAACCGAGGTACGTGCCCTTAGTGGGAACCGAACCCGGGTCTCTCTGGACCGCAGGCTGATGCTCAAACCGCTGAGCCAAACTGGCTAGGGTGCCATGGGTTCTTTTTAACGGATGGTGGTGGAAATCAAATTATTATAATGTTGATATATATATTTTAAATATGTTTTTACTGAATATTTTAGAGAGAGAGAGAAACATCAATGTGAGAAAGAAACATCGGTCAGCTGCCTCCTGCACGCCTCCTACACGCCTCCTACTGGGGATTAAACCTGAAACCCGGGCATGTGCCCTGACTGGGAATGGGGCCTCTCAGTCCATGGGATGATGCTCAATCTACTGAGCCACACTGACCAGGCATGTTGATGTTCTTTTGGAATGATTTCATTGTGATGAAACTGTTTTAAGATGTCAATATTGCCTTGGCCGGTTTGGCTCAGAGATAGAGCGTTAGCCTGTGGACCAATGAGTCGTGGGTTTGATTCCAGCCAAGGGCATGTACCTCGGTTGTGGTTCATCCCTGGCCCTGGCTGGGGTCGTGTAGGAGGCAACCAGTAGATGTGTCCCTCTCACATCGATGTTTCTCTCTTTCCCTTTCTCTCCCTCTTTCCCCCTCCTACTCTGTCTGAAGATAAATAGAAAAATATCCTTGGGTGAGGATTTAAAAAACAAAAAAAAGTTGTCAATATTTATAGTATGCCAACATTACATCTTTTTCAGCTATTTAAATTTTTTTATTTTTAACAAATGTGCACGAATTCACATAGTTTTTGAAAATGCCTTGAGACTATGAGGGACCAAACAGCCTGAGGAGAATTAGGAGAGGGGCAGTGTTCCAGCTCAGTGAACTGTGACGGGCACTCGCCGATCAGAGGCGGGAGGCCCGGAGAGGCGACGGTGTGTGCTGGAGGGACGCGAGGGCGCAGGGCCTCAGCCCGCGCCTGTTCAGGCTGAGTGGAGCAGAGGCACGGACAGGCAGAGAGCGGGCCAGGCAGCACTCCGAGGACGTGCCTGCCTGCTTCCTGCCGGGGGGTAGAGTGTGGCCAGGCTCCAGGTGACCCTGCAGTGGAGATGGGCAGACTTAGCAGGGCCTGGATGGAGGTTGAGCAGAAACTTAGGGGGTCCCCGGCACTGGGCCAAGATGGGGCTCAGCCTACTGCGTAGACGTAGGTAGAAGAAGGAGAAAACCCTGGGATGGGACCCAACCACACTCCTTGGAGGATACCTGTCAGTCCCAGCTAAAGACCAGCAGAGGCCAGGGCCTCTTATCCCCAAGAAAGGACAGATACAGGACTAGGAAAAACAAAAAGTCCCAGTGTTATTGATGACAGTATTTGTTAAAGAGGTGGTTTGGCCTTATCTGACTGTGAACTCTGTTCTTTAAAAAAAAATTTTTTTTCTTTATTGATTTTAGAGAGAGAGAGAGGGAGGGAGAGGGAGAGAGAGATAGAAACATCAATGAGAGAGAACATGGATTGGCCATTTCCTGCATGCCCGGCCCACAACCTGGGCATGTGCCCTTGAACCGGCGATCTCCTGGTACATGGGTCGACATTCAACCACTGAACCACACTGTCTTCTTTTATGTTTTCTTTATTGATATTAGAGAGAGAGAGGGAGGGAGAGATAAAAACATCGATATGAGAGAACATCGATTGGCTGCCTCCTACATGCCCTGCACGGGGGATTGGGTCCACAAACTGGACATGTGCCCTGACTGGGAATCGAACCAGTGACCTCTTGGTGCATGGGTCGATGCTCAACCACTGAGCCACATCAGTCGGGCCACACCATGTTCTTTTAACAGCAGGGATAATCATGCACATTTTATGTGTAATGTACACTTGCTATGAAAATCCGGAAACAAAATGTTTCTGATTCAAGATGCCCTTTCCTCCTGAGATCTCAGTGATTTCCATGCAATCCCTGCACCCTGCCTCCTGAGTCCTAAGGACATGCAGATGGAATCCCTTCCTCCCTCTTTCTCCCCAGATTCCTTTCTGCGCAGTCCTCAGCCCCTGCCCTGTCCCGTGCCAGCAGCTCTTTCTTAGAGCGTGGATTGTCCCCACAGAGTAGGGGCAGGAAGAGAAGGCAGTGCCGGGGGAGAAAGCAGGCATCGGTTTAGGCAGCTCTGAAACCACTGTGCTCTCTTATCACCCGAGAGAGGGTTTGCTCCGGGGGCAGCCAGGAAGTGAGTGGTGAGCGGGTTTTCCAAGTGCCAGTTCAAGGAGGGTTAAGATGTCTCTCACAGCACGAGATGTATGGAGGGTGTAGTTCCTGACCAAGGAGGCCAGGCAAGGCAGATGGCTTTGCTGGTTCACAGAGCCAGCGCTGTGCAGAGGCCGCTGTCCAGTCGGGCTTCCTTCCTGTCACACAAGGGAAATGCACGCTGGGAGACCCGAGGTAGGAAGAGGGGCTCACCCAACTCCATCACCCTGCAGAAATGAGGTTAACATGCTCAACTAGAGGGGCCAAGGAGCTGAGGGGAGGCGGTCCCTCCTCCCTCGCCACGGCTCAGACCAAATCCTCTTCTTGGGGAGTAGACGTATGAACCCTCGATGCTCACTGAGTGCAGGGCCCCGCTGAGACCTCCAGTTCACCTCTGACAGGCCTGAGCACTGAATGTCAGCCACAATGGTGGTAACCCTGTGCTCGTATCTTTTTCTTTTTCTTTGTCATCATTTGAAAAGTGGAAGTGGCTTGGGCTGCTCTCAACCTCCGAGAGACCCCGTGAGCCACCGCAGCTGGTTTTTAGCGGGGAAGGTCTAGCCGACTTCCCACCCCACAGCCTCGCTCTGGCTCCCCTTGTCAGCCCCTCAGCGAGGTCAGAGGTGGGCCCAGGAAGATGGTGTCTGGGCTTGGGTTCCTCAGGAAGCCAACACAGACAAAGGTTCTGCTGCAACAGTTCATTTGGGAGGTGGAGGCCCCAGTGGAGGGTGAGCAAGAGGCAGGGAAGGGAAGAAAGCCATCACAGGTGTATTAATGAACAGGTGACCCCTGTGAGCAAGTGGGGTTCTCTGGGGGCTTCTGGAAGATTCTGAGGCACATAGAACACATCTCAGATTTGTCCCACCTGAGGCGTGAGCAGCATCGCTGCTGAGGACTGCTCCTGGGACAGTCCCCAGCACTCTGGCCTGCCCGGAATGAGGTCCATACATGCCAGAGACAGTTGTCTGGTGGAGAATCACAGGGGTATGCAGTAGAAACCCCCAAATGTTGGTGGTTCATTTCCGGTTTTGGCGGGGAGGGATCTGGAAATTGGAGTCACTCATGGACCTATCATGAAGCAGCCACCACCTTGCACACTGCTGGTGACCCAACCAGAGGAGCAGAAGGCTGCTCTGGAGAGGCCTGAGCTGGCAATGAATGCTCCCGCCGGAAGTGACCCCTCTCTTCCTCTTACAGCTCGTGGGCCAGGACGGCTCACGTGGTCCTTCCCACCTGAGCCGGGGTCTGGCCCCACTAAATAGGACAGCTTCCCACAGGCCTCAGCAATTACAGGATAAAGCGCAAGCCCATGAGCATTTTATGCACAAGACTTTCTGAAACCATCTCCTCCCAATATCCATTCTTCGGAAATGCAGATGAACTGGCTATGTTGGGCCCACATTCCTGCCTTTCGACTCTTGGTTGAGCTGAGAAGTGAGGGCCTCCTTTAGGATTCTTGCCCTCACCCCAGGCCCCATTTCATTGTTTGTGTTTATTGTTTAGTATCTGTCTTCCCCTCTAGAGGAGTCTTATACTCCTAAAATTTCCTGAAACTTCATACCACTCTCTGGCTCGCCTCCACTCCTACCCCCATGCTGTCCCCTTGCTGCCACAGGCTTGCACACACGCCAGGGCCTTTGCACTTGTGGTGCCCTCTGTCTGCCGAGAACACTCTCCCTCCAGAGCTCCTGTGGCTCCCGTGCGCTCTGACTTGGTGCAGCTGTTGCATCCATGTTGAAGATGGCGGAGCCACAAAATGGGAATTTAGGAACAGAGAAGACGCTCCACCGGTCAGGCATTTATGGGAGCGAGGATTGAGCTTTCATTGTGCCAATCCGCCAAGATGTGGGGATTATCTATCGATGACCCTGGCAGTACCCTAACGAATCACTGAGCTTACTCACATTCAGGGGTGAAATATTTGCAAGCCCACTAGTTCGTGTGTGGGAAACCACGTTCTCCAATCAGCTCTATCAGGGATAATGGGGATCATTTGTTGTCTCTCTGACACCAGCCTTTGGCTTTTAGTTTATTTTGAGTTTGTGTAAGGGAAAGGGGAAGAGGTTGCTTATTAAGATCCCTAAAATCCCAACAACCCACTGTGGTGTGAATAACACCACTGGTGTATCGATGAGCAGAAGGGAGGAACAGGTGGCACACCTATCAATGGACATTGATGACATCGCACGATTGTTTCCCAGACAAAAGAGCACATTGAACTAGTTTTTTAATGTCAAGAGCTAAATAGCCTGGGGAAAATGTAATATATTATAGGCAATAAGCAACAGCCCTGGTCATAACGTCAATCCCGTTCAACATGACAACATGGAGAGTCCTGGCGTAACGTTCCTGTGATATTGCGATGTATAAGAAATATATATTTGGTATTCAGATGACCAAAATGTATTTCTCATATGTATTTTGTCTTCATCTACAATTCCTGGCTCACAGCTCCCGGACTCTTGGAGTTTCTGGTGTCGAGAGTGATAAAGGGGTCTCTCGGTATGTTAAGGAGGTTGTTTGGAAAGCACCTAAGGATGGGGGCGGGTGGCCAGTGAAGACAACCAGGTGACTAGAGGGCTGTAACTTTCAGTCTGTGCCCGCCACCCCACCTCGGCCGAGGGAGAGGGACTGGAATTGAACCAATCACCAGCGGCCAATGATTTAGTCAATCATATCTATGTAACGAAGCTTCCATAAAAACCCAAGAGGACAGGGTTCAGAGAGCTTCCTTGATGAACACGTGGAGATGCGGAGAGAGTGTGTGTGGGGACAGTGGGAGGGCCTGGGATCTCCGTGCCCCTTCCCCCATACCTTGCCCTACACTTTCTCTTCCTCCCGGCCGTTCCCGAGTTGTATCCTTTCACAAGGACTCAGCCATCTAGTAGGTAACATGTTTCTCTGAGTTCTATGAGCCATTCTAGCAAATTAATCGAACCCGAGGAGGGGGTTGTGGGAACCTCTGATTTACAACCAGTTGATCAGAAGTACGGGGGACAACCTGGACTTGCAGTCAGCTTTCTGAGTTGGAGTGGGGTTGTTGGAGCCTCCAATCTGTGGCCAGTTGGTCAGAAAAGTGCAGGTAACCTGGGCTTGCAGCTGGGCTCTAAGGGGTGTGTGTGTGTGTGTGTGTGTGTGTGTGTGTGTGTGTGTGTGTTTGGGGGCGGCGGAGACATAGTCTTATGGGACTGAACCCTGAACCTATGGAATCTGATGCTGTCTCCCAGTAGATGGTGTCAGAATTGAGTTGAATTCTTGGACACCATGCTGGGATCTGAGAACTGTTTGCAGGAGGTGGGGGGCACCCCAGTGGAACTGGGTCTAGGAACCCAATTGCATTCCTCTCTTCTAGTGCCTTCGTGGAGTTGACCTCCTCTGTCATCTTGAACAGAGCAGTGGCTATGCAGTTTTAGGGACTGGAGCTTCTAGTTCGAAACTTGAAACTTTCCCTAAACTTGCTTCAGCCTATCTGTGACTCAGAAATGCTCCAATTACATTTCCATAGCGGCTGCGTTATTGCTGACGATGCTCAGACATAATGGAAAAGGGAACTAGGGAACTTTCGTGCCAAGGAAGAGCGTTAACAGGTGCCAATGGCCTGACATGGAGCTCTCCCGCCCTGGCCCTGGGGACTCTCAGCCTGCAGCCACCACCCGAAGCATCACCCCAGGGGCTGCTCTGAGCAACTGGATGTTTGGTCTTTCTCTTATAAGGAGGGCCCTATAGACTCAGAGTTCTCCACTGAATTCCTAGAAAACAGAACCTTTTACACATGTTTTTATTGATTTTTTTTTTTTTTAGAGAGAGAGGAAGGGAGAGACAGATAGAAACATTAATGTGAGAGAGAAACATCGATCAGCTGCCTCCAGCACACCCCCCACTGGTGATAGAGCCCAAAACCTGGGCACTGCCCTGACCGGAAATCGAATTGGGACCTCTCAGTCCACTGAGCCACACTGGCCAGGCGAAAACAGAACCTCTAAGCTGCATGAAGCTTGGGCTTACGACTAGTAAAAACCAACCATGTTGCCCATAGACTTTATAGTCATCTTATCATGTAACATGTATTGTTGTCTTATTATGTTATGTTATGTTATATTCTATTATTTTATATTGTGTTTCATTTATTTGTTATCTACCTTACAAGAATGAAAACTCTCTGTCCGGCTGGTGTGGCTCAGTGATTGAGAATGGACCACTGCACCAAAGGTCCATGCACCAAGAGGTCACCAGGTCGATTCCCGGTCAGGATACGTGCCCAGGTTGTGGGCCTGATCCCCAGTGGGGGGCATGCAGGAGGTGGCCAATCAGTGTTCTCTCTCAATGATGTTTTTATCTCTCTCTCTCTCTTTCTCCTTTCCTCTCTCTCTAAAATGAATAAAGGAGAAAAACATAAAGCAAGAATGATTTGTTAAAAAAAAAGAAAAGAATGAAAACTCTCTGAGTATGAAGGTACCATAAGTATTCATAATATGTTTTTGGAATGAATAAGGGAGTGATCTGTTTATCATTCAAAGTCAAAGCAATTTAAAGAAAAAAAGGCTGAATTCAAAAGTACATTGTTAAGGTGAAAAATTGGAGACAACTCCAATGTCCACTAGTAGGGGGTTGGTTATATTAGTTATGGATTGGTTATAGTTAATCCATAACTATATCCATGTTATGGATTATGGGATCATTTAGAATACGTTAGGTTGAATGTACCTGAAAATCTAATTCAGACTGGCTGAGGGGATCACTGGAGGCAGTTGCTTATAATCCTGAAAAATTCATAGAACGTTGGGCCTCAGGGTGGGTTTGGTTCAGTGGCTTGATGATATTATCAAGGACAATTTGGTCTGTCTCCTGTGGCAGCAGCTAGAAACAAAACTGGCCGGTGTGGCTCAGTTGTTGAGTGTTGACCCATGTAACCCCATGCACCAAGAGGTCACCAGTTTGATTCCTGGTCAGGACACATGCCCTGCCCAGGTTGTGGGCCAAATCCCCAGTGTGAGGCATGCAGGAGGTGGCCAATTGATGTTCTCTCTCATTGATGTTTCTATCTCTCTCTCCCTCTCCCTTCTCTTTCTCTAAAATCAATAAAGGGAAAACACACACACACACTCAAAGCTAGCTTCCAACCCCATGATCACAAAATGGCTGCCAAAACTCCAGCAGTTACATGGTTTTCAGTCATATTCCGAGAGAGTTCCTCTCTTAGATGCCCCAGAAAATCTTGCCTCTTATTAGCTTAAATTAAGCCATGTGCCCATCCTTGACCTAAGAATTGTAGCCAAGGGATTGACTTGATTTGGGTCTATGCTACATGGCTACTCCTAGAACTGGATGTACACTCAGCCTTCGTTAAGATACATGGGCTTTGCAGGGGAAAGTGTGATCAGTATGAACATTCAAGCATTAAAAAAAATCCCCCCAAAACAAAAATATCTATTTTCTATGGCTACATATTATTACATTTTTACATTTATGTGAAAAAAAAAACCCTGTATATTCTCTATGGTTCCATCTATATCTATGTAAATACATACTAGAAATTCTGAAAGGATCCAATGCAAAGCTATAGTAGTGGTTCTGTCTTTTTTATTTTTATTGATTTTTAGACAGAGAGAGAGAGAGAGAGAGAGAGAGAGAGAGAGAAACATTGATCTGTTGCTCCACTTATTTGTGTATTTATTGATTGCTTCTTGTATGTGCCCTGACCAGAGATTGAACCCACAACCTTGGCGTACTGGGACAATGCTGTAACCAACTACCAGGCCAGGGCCATTGTGATATATTTATAAGCATTGAAACGGGAAACTCTCCTATAGTGTATAAACACATTATTCAACTTCTGATTCTTTAAGGGTCCACTCCCCCACCCCCGTAAATGTTATATGCAAAAAGTAGGGGGGGTGATTAATTACTGGGGGGTTGAACCACTTTCTGCATAGTATCTCTCTATTGAAGGAGTGTTTTGAGAATTGGAACTGACTTTGTCATTTGTCTTCGTGCTAAGAAACCCTGCCAGCGTTTTGTATTGGTTTGTTTTTGCTTTACCACTGACAAACAGGCTCTGATCAGGTTGAACTTCCTGTAGAATAATTCACAGAAAAGTCATTTATGCTTCTTAATCTTCCTGATCTGCAATTAGCAACTTAGGTAAAGGAAGAGTGTTGAGGAAGTGGAACATAGAAAAAAAAATAAAAAAAGAAGAAAAAGATCAGGATGATAACCAACTTAGATGTCCTTTATAGGAAGAAACTGAAATCGTAGGCTGAGTAGTATATTGTATTTGATGTCTCATATTAAAAAAATCTAACAGAGAAACAAGAAACAAGAAACAAACAAACAAAAAAACAAAAACACCACCCCAAAACCAAAACCCAACTCTTGGTTCTAAAAACTTTCTCCCTCCGTTTCAGGTTTTATTCAAGAAGTTTAGCCAGGTGGCCTGGGTTCAGATTGCCTGGGTCCAAATCCTGCTTCTGCTGCTTCCTAATTGGATATCCTTGAGCCCAAGTTTAACTGTAAAGAATTAACTGAGCCCCACTGGTGTGGCTCAGTGGTTGAGCGTCGACCGATGCACCAAGAGGTCACTGGTTCAATTCCTGGTCAGGGCACATGCCCAGGTTGTGGGCCCGACCCCCAGTGGGGGCCATGCAGGAGGCGGCCAATCGATGTTCTCCCTCATTGATGTCTCTATCTCCCTCTCCCTTCCTCTCTCTCTAAAATCAATAAAGAAAAAAAAAAAGAGTTAATCAATACATGTAAAGGGCTTAGAAAGGTGCCGGGCTCTTAGTAAACCTCTATACATGTTATATAATAATAATATGATAATAAATAATTATAATTTTAGTTATTGTTTTAAAGCAAACTTCTCCTCGCACTTCACTTCAACTCATCAAATATTGCTTTAGTCCTGCCTAGGTGCCAGACTTGCTTTCAGTCGGAGGAGACTCAGTTGTGCATAACATCAGGCTACACGTGTGCTTGGGATCCACCTTGCTGGAGGGGCCAATTTTATCTGCGTCGTGTGTCGGGCTAGAAGAAAAGTGCATGTGGGAGGCAGGAAGACTTCTGACCATCACATGAGCCTCCGCTATCTAAACAGTGAGGAGTCGTTTGCAGTGGAAACATGGTTCCTTTGCAAAGGCAAGTGAGCAGATTCCAAATTCACTACTTTACCTGGTTGAATAGTGCTCCTCAAAAATTCTTGTCCTGCCCTGGCCGGTTTGGCTCAGCGGTTAGAGCGTCGGCCTGCGGTCCGGAGAAGCCCGGGTTTGGTTCCCACTAAGGGCACGGACCTCGGTTGCAGTTTGTCCCCGGCTCTGGTTGGGGTCATGTGGACGGCAACCACTCAATGTGTGTCTCTCACATCGATGTTTCTCTCTCTCTCTCTCCCTCCCACTCTATCTGAACAAAAAAAAATGAAAAAAAAAATTCTTGTCTACCTGGAACCCGCGAAGATGACCTTCTTTGGAAACAGGGTCTTTGCAGATGTAATCAAGTTAAAATGAGATCATACTGGAGTAGGGTGGGCCCTAAATACAAGACGACGGGTGTATTTATAAGAAGACAGAAATTTGGGCGCAGAGGCACAGACACATGGGGAAGAAGGCCACGTGATGACGGAGGCAAAGACTGGAGTGATGTGTCTACAAGCCGAGGAACCAAGGGTCACTGGCACCAACCAGAAGCTAGAAGGGGCAAGGCATGTTTCTTCTGTAGAGCCTTCGAGGGGACTGCAGCCCTGCCGACACCTTGGATTTGGTCTCCTAGCCTCCCGAGCGGTGAAAGACTACATTTCTGTAGTTTAAAGCCACGAAGTTTGTGGTAATTTGTCGTTGAAGCCCTGGGAAACTCACACTCACAACGAAAGAAATGAAAATTAAAGGCACTGACGTGCCTTTTTTAACCTGCCAATATGATGAAGATCAAAAAGTCTGATAACACACTAAGTCAGCAAGTGTGTTGGGGAATGTATTGCTTTCATTTGTTGCTGATGGGAGCGTATGTAAATCGATATAATCTCTTTGGAGATGATTTGGCAATTTCTCTCAAAATTACAAATGCACGGACCTTTTGGCCCAGGAATTCTACTTCTAGGATTTATCCTCCGTGTGAGAAGTGAGCATGGAAAATTACACAAAGGTAGGTTAGGCACTTCGGTATTATTTTAATCACAAGGGTTCATCATCAAGTGGTGGTCAATAAACTACAGAACACCCATACTAGGAGTTAGCAAGCCCTTTCTGTAAGGGGCTAGAGAGTAAATATTCTAGGCTTTGCAGGTCAAGAAGTCTCTGGTGAAACCAGTTGGGCTGCAGTTGTAGCCCAAGAGCAGTCATACACAATATATAAACAAATGGGCATGGCTGTGTTTCAATAAAACTTTATTTACAAAAAATAGGCGATGGCCAGAGTTGGCCTGTGGGCCTTAGTTTGCCAACCTCTGAGCTATACAATGGAACACTATGAACTGAAAATCGAGACAGCTTTCTATTGAATTACAAGATTAAGTGAAGAAAGCAAAGTTTAGAACAGCATGGATTTGCAGGGAAAATGTACTTGTATAAAAAGAATTTCTTTGTATATTCATGGACACTAAGGATCCACACGAAATTGGGTTCAGGGACAGAAAACTGTGGATCAAATATGGGGTTAGGAAGATATTTTCCTTTGTACCTTTTGAATTCTGAACCATGGTAAATGGCTTGTTCAGAAAACTAAGTAAAAATTATTGTAAAAGTGGACAAATTTTGTTTACTTCCACAAACATATTCATAGCACAACCAGTCAGCTAAGGATGATTTTTATTTTTAAATGGTAGGGGGGGAAAAATCTAAAGAAGAAGAATTTTTTTGTGACACATGAAAATTATAAAAAAGTCACGTTTCAATGTCCACAAATAAAGTGAATCAAAAGTCAGAAACACTCACTCATTTATGCTGTGTCTATAGCTACTTTGGGCCTACAGTGGCAGAGTTGAGTCATTGAGGCAGAGAGCCTAAAATATTTGCTCTCTGGCCCTTTACATAAACAGTTTGTAGATCCTTGTTCTAAATTTAAAAACAAAGTAATCTTTTGCATGCTTGTAGAAATAGAAAGTTTTTATTCATTTTTAAATGACCATCCCATGAGCCCTGGCCAGTTTGGCTCAGCAGTTAAAATGTCGGCCCACAAACCAAAGGATTCTATCCCTGTTCAAGGGCAAGTGCCTGGGTTGCAGGTTCGAGCCCCCAGCCCTGGTTGGGGTCGTGCAGGAGGCAACTAATCAATTATGTCTCTCTCACATTGATGTTTCTCTCTCTCTCTCTCTCTCTCTCTCTCTCTCTCTCTCTCTCCCCCTCCCTCCCTCTCTCCTATTCTCCCTCCCTCCCTTTCACTCTATCTAAAAATCAATGGAAAGATATCCTTGGGTGAGGATTAACAAAAAAAAAATATATATATTGGGAGTTTTTATACACACACACACTGAATTGTTAACAATAAATATAAAAAGGGCAAGAATACCAGAACTTTCACCTGTATCATTTATGATTTTACCATGAATGTCTTGCTTTTAGAACCAATAAAAACAGTGAAAATATTTCCATCTAAAGAAAAGAGGAAATGTCTAGAAAAGCTAACTCTATAAAAGTAGAAAGTAGGTTCCTGGTTCCTGGGGATGGGGTGGGAGTGGGGATTGAAGGTAACTAGATGAGGGATCTTACTGGGGTGATGAAAACACTGCATTACATTAAAAATTACTAAAAATCATCAAATTGTACACTTAAAAGGGGTGAGTTTTATGGCATGTAAATTATATCACAATAAAACTGGCTGGAAAAAGAAAAAGAAAAGGGGAAGGAACAAAGGAGAGGAAGCAGAAGGAAAGAGGAGGAGGAGGAAGATTCAAAATCAGCTTTTAAAACCCATGTGCAGCCCTGGCCGGTTTGGCTCATTGGTTAGAGTGTCGGCCTGTGCTCTAGAGAGACCCGGGTTCAGTTCCCGCTAAGGGCACGTACCTCGGTTGAAGTTTGTCCCCGGGCCCTGGTTGGATCGTGCAGGTGGCAGCCACTCGGTGTGTTCATTTCACGTCAATGTTTCTCTCTCTCTCTCTTCATCTCTCTCCCTTCCACTCTATCTGAACAAAAAAAGGAAAAATGTCCTCGGATAAGGATAAAAAATAATAATAAAACCCATGTGCATTTGCCCAACCCCAATTTTCCAATCGTTCCCACTCCATGATTTCTTACTGACAGTGCTTCCTCAATCACATCTGCAAATTATTTCAGTCCCTTGGAATGTCATTCATCAGGTTTAAAAACTTTTTGACAAGGTGAATATGGTAACCAAGTCCCAAAGCTGAACATTTTCCTGGGGCCTCCTGAACCCCTCCCGTTCATGTTTGATTCTGCTCTGATTACTTCTCCTTTAGTCTGTGTTTACATTTTGTGATTTCTTAAAAGTGAGTTGCTAGGCAACAGAAAGAGCTGGGGTAGTTGTGCATACTATATTAGAAATTGGGAAGCTGGGCTCCTGGTGTGGCCCTGCCCAAATTCATCATATGACTGTAGTTGATG
This sequence comes from Molossus molossus, assembly GCF_014108415.1. Taxonomy (NCBI): domain Eukaryota; kingdom Metazoa; phylum Chordata; class Mammalia; order Chiroptera; family Molossidae; genus Molossus; species Molossus molossus. The sequence continues at coordinate 10,527,512 of NW_023425399.1, read as the reverse complement.
TTTATAGTTTAGTCAACCTAGCAACTCTTTCTCTTTCTTCTGGAAACTACCCTCCATGTTTTCTTGGGGGGGATTTCCCCTCCCCTACTCTCTGTGATTCTGATGGGATTGACCCCTACCCTCAGGCTCTGGGAATAAGCAGGTGACTCAGGTCTGCCTGGACACCAGCACAGGTCATGTCTGGCCCCAGTGATTGGCTCAGAGATGGGCATGTGACCCAAGGAAGTCCAGTGAAAGTAAGTTCTGGGATGTTTACAAGAAATAGTGGAAAAGAGGTGTTCTTTTTCTATCATGATGTGATGGGAGGTAGGGTTGTATCGGCCATGGGCCACCATATGGAGAAAGCCTAAATAAGAAGGAAGCCAACACAAGAGAAGTGGACCAAGAGATGAGAGTGAGTCCTGACTACACTGTCTGAGCTTCTGGATCCATCCATACCTGAAGCCATTACTACCTGTGACCTTTGCAATCAGGCAAGATTGTGAATTCTCTCTTTAAAAAAAAAAATTTTTTTTCTGTATTGATTTTTTTTTTTTAGAGAGAGATAGAAACATCAATGAGAGAGAACATGCATTGGCCGCCTTCTGCATGTCCATACTGGGGATCGAGCCCACAACCTGGGCATGTGCCCTGACTGGGAATTGAACCAGCAACCTCTTGGTGCATGGGTCAACACTCAACCACTGAGCCACATTGGCTGGCGGTTGAATTATTTCATCTGTTGTTGCCTCAGTTTCCTTATTTGAAACAAACAAACAAACAAACAAAAAAGGACTGATAATGAGATGTGGTGAAAATGAAACAATTTATTGAAAGGAAAAGAACTGGAAAGAATATGAAGGTTATATCAATTTATACTACTGTCAGTAATGTATGAGAATACCTAGTTACTTCCTTTTTTGCCTTTCTTCATTTTTTTTTTATCTTCACCTGAGGACATTTTTTTGTTTTTTTTTGTTCAGATAGAGTGGGAAGGAGAGAGAGGAAGAGAGAGAGAGAGAGAGAGAGAGAGAGGAAAACATCAACGTGAAAGGAACACACCGAGTGGTTGCCACCCTCATGACCCATCCAGGGCTGGGGACAAACTGCAACCGAGGTACATGCCCTTAGCGGGAACTGAACCTGGGTCTTTCTGGACCACAGGCTGATGCTCTAACCGCTGAGCCAAACTGGCCAGGGCGCCTTTCTTCATATTAACAGAATTCCAACTTCTAGTATATTGCCTCTTAGAATAAAAGCTAAACTCCTCAGCCCAGCTGTTGTGGCTCAGTGGTTGAACCTTGACCCATGCACCAAGAGGTCACAGGTTTGATTCCTGGTCAGGGCACATGCCCAGGTTGTGGGCCTGATCCCCAGTGAGGGGCATGCAGGAGGCGGTCAGTTGATGTTCTTTCTCATCCATGTTTCTATTTCTCTCTCCCTCTCCCTCCTTCTCTCACTAAAATCAATAAAGAAAAAAAAATTTTTTCTTTAAATTCCCCAGCTTCCCTTGCAGTTAGGTATTGTCACATGACTAAGGTCTAGCCAATGAGATGTAAGTAGAAGTGAGTGCAGCTTCCGGGAAGTGAGTGGGGCTCCCTGCTTCCTGCTGCCTGGGATGAATGGTGGTCCAGCCATTACTGTGAGACATGTGACTTTAAGAATGGGGGTCTTTGCCCTGGCTGGTTTGGCTCAGCAGTTGGAGCGTCGGCCTGCGGTCCAGAGAGACCCGGGTTCGGTTCCCGCTAAGGGCACGTACCTCGGTTGCAGTTTGTCCCCGGCCCTGGTTGGTTGTGCGGGTGGCAGCCACTCGATGTGTCCCTTTCACGTCGATGTTTCTCTCTCTCTCTCCCTCTCTCCCCCTCCCACTCTATCTGAACAAAAAATGGAAAAATGTCCTCGAGTGAGGATAAAAAAAAAAAAAATGGGGTCCTAGCCCTGGCCGGTTTGGCTCAGCAGTCAGCCTGCGGACCAGAGAGTCCCAGGTTCGGTTCCCGCTAAGGGCACATATCTTTGTTGCGGTTTGTCCCCGGCCCTGGTTGGGGTCCTGTGGGTGGCAGCCAGTCGATGTGTCTCTCTTACATCGATGTTTCTCTCTCTCTCTTCCTCCCTCCCGCTCTAGCTGAAGATAAATGCAAAAATGTCCTCAGATGAGGATAAAAAGAAACAAAACGAATGGGGTCCTTGCCCAGCCGGTGTGGCTCAGTGGATTGAGGTCCCAGTTCAATTCCCAGTCAGGGCACATGCCCAGGTTTCGGGCTCGATCCCCATTGGGGGCTTCAGGCGGCAGCAGATCAATGTTTCTCTCTCACATCGATGTTTCTACGTCTCTCTAAAATAATCAATAAAACGTATATTTTTTTATTGATTGATTTTAGAGAGAGAGGAAGGGAGAGGGAGAGAGAGATGGAAACATCGATGAGAGAGAACATTGACTGGCCGCCTCCTGCATGCCCCCCAGCTGGGCAAAACATACTTTTAAAGAATGCAGTGCTAGTAAAGCAGGTAAACACAGAAACCAGGTCCCTGAGGAAAATGGACCCACCATGCCAGCCCTGGACAGCTGACCTACATACTTCTTTTACATCATAAAAGAAATAAACCATCTCACTTAAGCCACCAATTTATCATGTCTCTGTTACTTGTATCCACCTGAGTTCAAATGCCAGTCCATTTCCCCCACACGCTCAGCAACACTTTGTATTATAAATCATTTTTTCATTTTGCCAGTCTGATAGTTGACAAAATAATGCCACTTTATAACTTTAAATTCATTTCGCAGAGAGTTGATCTTATTTTTATATGTTTATGAGCCATTTGTCTTATTTTTTTTTTGGTCTGGGACTTGGCCTCATTTTTTTTCTTGACTCCAGGCTCAGGCTGCCTCCTCCCTATGGTAGTAGGATGCTGCCAGCAGCTCCTGGCTTCTTTCCCGTCTTCTCCACAACCTCAACGAGGAGAACACCATTTTCTTGGATGATCCAACAAAATTGTAGGGATTGTCAAGAGAATGAAAAGATAAGCCACAGGGAGAAAACATTTGCAAAAGACATGTCTGATAGCAGACTTACCACAATCATTAGCAAAAAACCCTCTTAAAACTCAGCAATAAGAAAACTAATGACCAAATTTAAAAATGAGCTAAAGAGCCCTGGCCGGTTTGGCTCAGCGGTTAGAGAGTCGGCCTGTGGACCAGAGAGTCCTGGGTTTGGTTCCTGCTAAGGGCACGTACTTTGGTTGCAGTTTGTCCCCAGCCCTGGTTGGAATCGTGTGGGTGGCAACCACTTGATGTGTCTCTCTCAAGTCGATGCTTCTCTCTCTCTCTTTCTCCTTCTCTCCCTCCCATTCTATCTGAAGATAAATGCAAAAATGTCCTCGCGTGAGGATAAAAAAAAAAATGAGCAAAAGATCTGAACAGATACCTCACCAGAGAAGATACACAGACGATAAATAAGCAGATGAAAAGATGCTTTACATCATATGTCATCAGGGAAATGCAAACTAAAACCAAATGTATATACCACTATATACCTAGTAGAATGGCTGAAATCCAAAACACTGACAACACCAAATGCTGACAAGGAGGTGGAGCAACAGGAACTCTCATTCATTGCTGGTGGGAATGCAAAATGATACAGCCAATTTGGAAGTGAGTTTGGTAATTTCTTACAAAACTAAACCTACTCTTACCAAACTTGGAAGCAACCAAGATGTCATTCAGTAGGTGAATGGGTAAGTAACCTGTGGTATGTTTATACAGTGGAATATTATTCAGTGCTAAAATGAGAGTTATCAAGTCATGAAAAGACATGGAGAGCCCAGCTGGTGTGGCTCAGCGGACTGAGTGTCCCCATGTACTAAGAGGTCCTGGTTTGATTCCTGGTCAGGGCACATGCCTGGGTTGCGGGCTCAATCCCCAGTAAGGGGCATGTAGGAGGCAGCCAATTGATGTTTCTCTTTCACATCGATATTTCTATCTCTTTCTCTCCCTTCCTCCCTCTCTAAAAAACCAATAAAAACATATTTAAAAAAAGACATGGAGAAACCTTAAAAGCACATTGCTAAGTGAAAGCAGCCCATCTGAAAAAGGATATATACTGTATGATTTCAACTACATGGCTTACTGGGAAAGGTCTATGGAGATAGTAAAACAACAGTGGTTGCCAGGAATTAGGGTAAAAGGGATGAATAGGTGGAGCCTGGGATTTTTAGGGCAGTGAAATTATTCTTATGATACTACAGTGATGGATACGTGTGTGTCATCATGCAACTGTCCAAACCTATAGAATGTACACCATCAAGACTGAACCTAATTCAACTATGAACTTTGAGAATGATGTGTCGATGTGGATTCATCAGTTATCACAAATGTACCATTCTGGTGGGGGTCATTTGTTGATGGTGAGGGAAGTGTGTGTGTGTGTGTGTGTGTGTGTGTGTGTGTAAGGTGGGGGTGTTAATATGGGAACTCTCTGTACTTTCCAGTCAATTTTGCTGAGAATCTAAAACCACTCTAAAAAAAACAGTCTATTAACAAAGGATAGGGGTACTGGTCCTGACTGCGTCAACTTGAGTCAGTGATTGTAGTTAGGGGAATTGAGCACGCTGCTTGACCAGGGACAGGGGCAGACCCATCTCTGCAGCCTCGAGTGGAATCAGCCCTCCAAAAGCACATGGAATGGGTTGAAGAAGGATAGACTTCTAGAAAGAAAATAAGTGCTTGTTAGAGAAGAGGAGAATGGATACTGGGAGGGTAAATCAATAGACTGTGACAATTCTGGACCAAGAGGAGAATCAAATTCTGTAATCAGGCAGAGCAGCAAGTCCAGAGGCCTGGAGGTGATCAAAGAGATGGAGCTTGTGGATAGACCAAGTGACGCAGTCTCTTTTAGGTGTCTAATGAACTCCCATGAGCGTCAACGACTTTATTAATTTAGTGAGCATCAAATATGGGCCAGATCCTGTGCTTGAGGCTGAAGAGACTTTTGTGAATAATAACTCAGTGGACAAGTCCATTAATTTTCAAAGACTTCATGTTTATTCAATGACTATTTAGAAGATCATGCAAGTTTCACCACTCCAAAATTAAATTACATGTGGCCTAATTAGAATATTCACAATCCTTCTAAATCATTGCAATTTCCAGATTCGGGAACTGGAGGACTCAGAGCAGTCACCTGACCCACCACGACCCCCAGGCTCCCAGGACACATGGTAACTTTTGACCTTGACTAACTAGAGTGACCACTTAAAGGGAAAAAAGTGCTCACCAAGAGTCGCCCATGGTTACTCTTGGGTAACTGGACCCCAGACTGTGTGCGTCAATCTGGAGATTTTGTAACTGTTCAAAAGAGTGAAACGCAAACCATGAATTGTTTTTTACGTAGCCTTCAAAAAATTGTTTTTGTATAACCTTCGAAAGCCAACAAAACCAACTTTTTAATACAATGCATGAAATGACATGCAAATCCCTTTTATTTTGCAGTTTAGTCTCTGGACACTTTTGAAGTGGTTTTGTTAGTTTTCTAGGTTTTTCTTCAATAAGCCTGTATTGCTCCGTTCCTGTTTGTGATGAAAAGAAGTTAACATCAATTTCTCTGCTCCCTCCACCCCACATGGTTCCTGTTTCTATAGTAAAGAGCTATGCACCTGAATTAGATACAGACATACCAACCACATCAACCCTTTCTGAAAACCTGCATTTATTTAAACAGTTAGTGTGTAGGTAGTACTATGGAACGCATGAAAGAAATGGGCACTAGAGACTCTCCATTAAGGAACCAAGACTCAGTCTATAGCTGTGTAATCTGAAACTAGTTACTTAACATCTCTGGGCTTCAGTTTCCTGACCTATAAAATAAGAATGAACTACTCTTGCAAGGGTCTTATTTACTCATTTATTCAACAAATATAGTTTGAATTTTTGCTCTGTGCCCATACTTCTCCAGAAAGTAGGGACACAGAGTAGGACAGGGAGTTGCAGAGGGTTTTTGGTGGGGATGGAAGCTGGACCACCAGTAGGATTTGTATGTGAGCATTTCTGGTATGTTATCTGCAGAGAGCACAGAAGAAAAGAACGTGAATCTCCCAAGGCTATGCTATTAGTTGTCTATTGCTGTGTAATAAATCGCCTCTAAATTTAGTGGGTTAAAGCAATACACATTCATCTCACAGTTTCTGAGGGTTAGGAAGCCAGGAGGCTGGTTGGGAGGTTCTGGCTCAGGTTCCCATCTGCTTACAGCCACCTGAAGGCCCAGACAGGGCTGGAGGATTCGTTTCTGAGCTTACTCACGTGGTGGCGGGCAGGAAGTGTCTGTCCCTCACCACAGGGGCCTCTTCACTGGGCTGTTCATGACATGGCAGCTGGCTTCCCCTGTAAGCAAGTGACTTAAGAGAAAAAGAGCAACCAGACAGAAGCCTCAGTGTTTTATTACTAATCTCAAAAGTGAACATGTATCATCACTTCTGCCAAATTCTCTTGGCCACACAGACCACCCTGGTGCAATGCAGAGGGGGAGCTATACAAGGGTGTGATGACCAGCCCTGGCCGGTTTGGCTCAGCGGTTAGAGCATCATCCTGTGGTCCAGAGAGACCCGGGTTCGGTTCCCACTAAGGGCATGTGCCTCGGTTGCAGTTTGTCCCCGTCCCTGGTTGGGTCGTGTGGGTGGCAGCCACTCGATGTGTCCCTTTCACGTCAATGTTTCTCTCTCTCTCCCTCCTACTCTATCTGAACAAAAAGTGGAAAAATGTCCTCGGGTGAGGATAAAAAAACAAAACAAACCCCCCCCCCAAAACAAGGGTGTGATGACCAGAAGGCAAAGGATCCCTGGGGCCATTTTGAAGTCTGGCTACCAAAGCCCTCCACGTTTTTTTGTTTTGTTTTGTTTTGTTTTGTTTGATTTCTCATTTTAAATCAATATTCACCTTTATATTTATTTTGTGCTCATAATTTTGGACTTTAGGTCCCTCTAAACTTGGACTTATGTCTGGACCTGAAACAAGTCTCCCTTTCAGACACTGTGAGTGTCAGAGATTTTGCACACATGGTGGAGCAGCACCCAGTCCTGGGGAATTGTTGCTGAGGCCCTGCCCAGCCTGGGGGAAGGTGTAGATTTCAGCTCCTCCCTCCCTGTCTTGGCTCCACACTCCTTTGGAAGTTCAAGCTGCTGGAATTAAACCAGAGGTTTTGATGAATGAATGGCAAAGAGATAAAGTCCTGTTTGCATGTTGTAATGGTGTATTTAAACATTTTGACAATGATCAGGTGAAACCCTTCCCTGGTACTGACTCCACACTTTCTCTAAGTGACTGTGCCTGGCAGGAGGGCTCCTGGGCCATGACCACGTGACTGGGGCACTCACAGTTAATGGACTTGTTTGGTCTCTTTCTGCTTAAGCCACACAAGTAGGGAAATGCAATTTTTTCTTTGTTTTCTTTGTTAATGCACTAGCAAAAACAAAGCTGGCTTTTAAACTCTACTGAATCTATTAACTTTTGAGGCTCTAGTTATAAATTAACAAAAACAAAACAAATAACCCCCAAAAACAAACTCTTTTGGTCATTGCTTGAATCTCAGTGATCTGACATAAATCTAGTCTTCCTTCCCCAACCCCACCCCAAGGGAGACACTGAATAATGTGTTGGGATTTGTCTAATAAAAGAAATGACCACCTTTTATTGAATGCCTATTTTGTCTCATAGTATCTGCATGTATTATTTCATTTACTACTTATTTAATAATCAGGTTTGATTATCTCATTTTGCAGGTGAGGCTCAGAGAGGCTATATGACTTGCCTAAGGTCACACAGCACAGAAACAATGACATTGGGCTTAAATAGATGTCTGCCTGGTTTAGGAACTCAGTTCTTTCTACTATGTGGCCCTCCTTCAACTCCAGATTAGGTTGGATTCTTGTATTACATGATTTTATAACATCCAGTAGCTTTGCTGCATTGTACTTACTAAATTTCATTATTTTATGGTAACATTAACCTATTTCTGTGTAACAAACTATCCCACACCATGGTTGCTTAAAACAATCATTTATTGTTTCTTTTATTTTTAAAAAATATGTTTCTATTGATTTTTTTAGAGAGAGAAGAAGGGAGAGCGAAATAGAAACGTTGATGTGAAAGAGATATATCGATCAGCTGCCTCCTGCATGCCCCCTACTAGGGACCAAGCCCTCATGGGAATCAAACTGGGACCCCTCAGTCTTTGGGATGACACTCAATCCACTGAGCTACACCAGCTGGGTTATTTCTTTTTATAATTAATTTTTAAAAAATTTATTGATTTCAGAGAGAGAGAGGAAAGGAGAGAGAAAAACACTGATTTGTCGTTCCACCCATTTATGTATTCATTGGTTAATTTCTGCATGTGCCCTGACCCGGGATCAAACCTGCAACGTTGGTGTATCAGGATCATGCTTCAATCAATTGAGCTTCCTGGCCAGGGTAACCACATTGGTCTTTTCACAGCTATATCCCTACTGCCTAGAGCAAAGCCTGGGACATAGAATATTTCTTGGCATAAAGGAGATGATCACAGTGTATTTTTCTCCTAGCACAGTGGTAGTAAACATTCCTTAAATGGGAGATAACTTTCCTAGGGAGATAAATATGGATGATTTGTTATTTCTAGGGACACTTCAGATTTCCACAGAATGAGCACAGAATGATCTTCATTGTTCCCCCCAGCCTACCCCTGATCCCTTCTTATCTGATACTCAATAAATTGCTAGAGATACATTACCAAATTAATAGAGTGGCAGTAGGAAGTAAGGATGGAGAGCGTGGGCATGGAGTTCAAATCCTGGCCCCACTTCTCACTAGCTACAAGACCCTTTGATCCCTCTTCTGTCAAATGTCACACTAGTACACATTTCTAGAGATTGGTGAAAGAATGAAATGGGTTAATATTGTGTAAAGTATTAACAAGAGGAGTTGGCATGCAGTTACTGTTACATAAGAGTTAACTGCTACCGTATTATAAGTAACCCATGGGCCCTGACAAAGTTTCCAATGAGTCACTTTCTTAAGATACCACATCGATTTTCGAGAGCTGTTGTTCCATCTCATCCAACAATCTTCAGAGAATCGGGAAGCTATCGAGACGAGCTCTGAACTAGAGCGAAAGCAATCCTGCTCTGTTCTTGGTTGGGTAGCTTTCATTTGCCAAGTTCTCATTTTATATATAGTGTTTAGATTTTTAACTGGCTTTCTATTGGTATGAAAGAGGATGATTTTGATAGGGAAGTCAGCTTTCCAGGCTTAAATAGAAAAATGTTATTGCTGCACGGAGCTGTCCTTTCTTGTGTTATTATTATAATTATTTTAGTATAGAGAATTTCTAACATTCGAAAGGAGAGAAAATAGTATAATCAGCCCCTCTAGCCGTCATCTGGTGGTTTGAGAAACACCTCGTCAAATATATCGTGGTTTGTCTAGAAAAAGGCACACTGCCGACTTTAGGAAGAAAAAGGTCTACCGTGATGGAAAAGATGACAGAGAAAGTTAAGTGAAAAAAAAAAAGAAGTTGCAAAACAGTCTGCACATTCTGTTTCCATTTGGTATAAAAACAATGAATTTTACCGGCACATGTTTGCAACTTGTCATTTATTCTTACAGAGCCTGTTAGAACCGGCAGAGACAACCCCTTCCCAGCAAGCAAGCAAGGTTACCGCCACACGGGCAGCGAAGGTGGAAAGCAGGCATGTTCTCTCCCCATTCAGTTTGCATTCCCCAGAGGGTCTGCAGTGCATGGGATGGGGGGCGGGGTCCAGGGTGGGGGGCGGGTCCCGCTTCTCTCTGCTCTCCTGACTCAGGAAAGAGCTCAGGCTTGGGAGGGCCTTGCAAACGTGGGGTTCCCTGATCTTGTGGTTTGAACTGGCCACGCTCTTCTGCATTTGGAACTGTCTTAGCAGGAGGCTCGGACTTCTGAAGTTCTCAGAGCGCATGTTTGTAAGACACACACCTCTTTCTCTTACTAATGTTGGGTGCCTCCCTGGGCCCCACGGTCCTGTATTACCATTCTGGACCCAGATGGGGAGGGAGGGAGGTGTGACAAGGAGAGAGAAATCCCTTTTGGCCTCCTAGGGACTTGGAGACACTGGAAGCTGACATCTTTGGAGCATTCACCTTGAGCCAGACACTCCGCTAAGTGTTTATACTTAAAAACTCTTCTGGTGTTCATAACCATGTTGGGGCGGGGGGCATTATTACTATCCTTATTTTAGGGATGAGGATGATGCAGAAAGTTCAGGGAAGTGCCCAAGGTCACACTGCTAACTGTGGGCTGCCTTTGAACCTCCATCTCTCTCTCTCCCTCTTTTTTTTTGGGGGGGGGATATTTTGTTCAGATAGAGTAGGACAGAGAGACAGAGAGAAACATCGACGTGAAAGGGACACATCGAGTGGCTGCCACCCTCACAACCCAACCAGGACCGCGGACAAACTGCAACCAAGGTACATGCCCTTAGTGGGAACCGAACCCGGGTCTCTCTGGACTGCAGGCTGACGCTCCAACAGCTGAACCAAACCGGCCAGGGCGAACCTCCATCTCTTAGCTACTATAACCAGCTGCCTGGACACAAAGAATGTTGTAGAAAGACAGCAGAAAAAGAGCTCACAGTGGTAGCCTGTGAGGATTGAGACTCAGCTGGGAGGAAGGATCCAGTGAGGCTTTTATTTTCCCCCTGGTTTGGCCAGACAGGTGGTATAGCCAAGTGTAGCTAAGACCAGCGCACAGGCTCAGGAGCCAGGTGGCCTTAGTTCACACGTAACCGGACCACTGACTGGCCGTGGGAACGCGCCGCTCTGCATTCCCGTTTTCCCACTGTCCGACTGGAAAAAATTAAATGAGTTGACATACTCTTAACACATTTAGAACAGTGCCCCGTCACATAGTAAATAACAAACACATTTTAACTGTGATTATTCTGCACATTATTTATACTTAGCCACAAATGTGTATTACTTCTAATAAAAAAATAAACGAGTTATTTTGAAAGGCCAATGTCTAATAAAGTTAGACATACACTTATCCTATGACCCAGTCATTTCACTGTTGGGTTAAGAGAAATGAGTGCCCATGGCCACAAAAATTCTTGTTCAAGAAGGTTTATAACAGCTTTTTTTTTTTTCCCCCTTAATAGTCCAAACTGGAAACAAGAGGACAGATACATAAGTTGTGGTACAGACAGACAATGAATGGTCAACCATAAAAAGGAATGGACCACTGATGCTGCCAACAGCCAACGCGACTGGATGTGAAAAACATAATCTGAGTGGAAGAAAACTAGATGCAAAAGAGTTCATTCTGTATGATTTCATTTATATAAAGTTTGAGAACAGGCAAGAAACGAACGGTGCTAGAGGTCAGAATAGTGGTAACCGGGCTTGGGAAGGGGCAGGAGGAAACGTTCTGTGGGATGGAAATGTTTTACGCCCCAGGGGACATGTGGTAAAGTCTGGAGATGTTTGTGGTTGCCACAACCGGTGGAAAAGGTGAGTACTGCTGGCATCTGGGGGGTAGAGGCCAGAGATGCTGCTAAACATCCTCTAGTGCTCAGGACAGCTCCACAGCAAAAAATCATCTGGCCCAGATTGTCAGTAGTGTTGAGAAACTTTGGTAGTCTATGGTTTAAATTGCTTAAACACAGTCAAGGAATTTCTGCATCCTTGTGGATATGTGCCATTATTACAGGCAAAGTCTGAGTTGCAGAGATGGCTAGCTACCCTTAGGATAGAATTGTCACTGGAAAGTAGCTGCCCAGCCAGGGACATTTCCCAACCCCCTTTGCATCTGGGTTCAGCCCTGTGATTCATTCTTGCAAATAGAATGTGAGCAAAAGCAATGTATGTTAAGTTAGCTCAGGGCAAGGCAGTCGAGAAACATGCATCTTCTCCACTCTCTTTCCTCTGCCTCCAGGATGCAGACAATGATGGAAAGCTGTCAATCAATCAGCAACACAGCACTGGATAGCAATGTGAATAGGAGATAAACTTCTGTTATGCAAACCCTGAAATGTTGGCTAGTGTTACTCTAACAGAGTGGTTCAACAAAAAACTATAGTCTCTGAAGGACAGATCTTCCATGCTGATCTATTAAGGAGTGGTTAATCTCACTTGTAAATTCTCTAAAAGCAGGGATCACACAGTACACATTTTCTCTTTCTTTTTAAATTAAAAATAGATTGTATTTTATGTGTTTTATTAATTTTACTTATTTTGAGAGTTGTGTATTAAAGCTGGGGACAGTGAAACAAGGAAGTGTTTATGATAAATGGAAGCAGCAACAGGAGAGGGCCTGGGCGGGGCTACTTTGGCTCCTAGAAATGTTACAGGGAAGAAGTGAGCCTGGGCGGGGCTGCTACTGGCTCACTGAAGAGTCAGAGGAAAGGGGGCCTTGGAGACAGGGCAGGGGGTTAGCCTGGCTGAGCTGCCACTGCCCACTGCTCCCCTGGCTGCAAGTCTCGTGGGGACCCTTAGAGTTTAGGAGATGCACGCCTGAGAGGGAATAGGGAGTAGGGAAAGGCTCTGGTGTGCTCCTGGGAGGGAGAGCACCAAAATTAAATTATATTTTAATCAAAAATGTATACGGCCTGGCTAGTGTGGCTCAGAGGTTGAGCATCAACCCATACACCAAGAGGTTGCCGGTTCAATTCCTGGTCAGGGCACATGCCCAGGTTGTGGGCCCGATCCCCAGTGGGGGGCATGCAGGAGATAGCCAATCAATGTTCTCTCTCATCAGTGTTTCTATTTCTCTCTCCTCCCTAAAAATCAGTAAAGAAAATTTTTTTTTTTAATTTATATGTACTCAATAAACATTTAAAAAGGCATTTACGAAACTAAGAATGAACAAAAGGAGTTGCTTCCCCACCCCTCCCTACTCTCTCTTTCCACTCTATAGGGGAAAGCTTCAATTTGTATTTTTAGAGATTAATATTATCCCCTGATTTTTCAGACATTGATATTATCAATTGATAAACTAATATGAAAGATGAGACCTTAACATATGTATATTATCTCACACAAACGTACCTTCCCTCCCAATATAGTTTTAACACATTTATAACTAAATCCTTATTCAGTAGTACCATGAATATGACCATGTAGACATTTTTTCCTGGTCCCAGGGAGGCTCTGACTCCATTCAATATGTGGTACACATTTTCTTAATCTCACATAATGCTAAGCACCATGTGTCTTTTTTCTCTCCAAAGTCATATGGCTTTTGATTGGAAGAGAACTGTGCCCTTTTTGTAAACTTTCCAAGGCACTATTTATGGGACCACAAACACCAACTTTCACATTCTCATCCCATGTGTTCTGGGGGAGGATTTACCTTCCCAGAGTTGGGTTCTGATTGGCTTCAGTCAATCCATGTGTTTCTCGAGCATCAGTGTTTGGCTCATGGACAGGCACATAACCAAGCCAGAGCCAATAAGGTACAAGATATCAGCTGGGGCTCCTGAAGGGAAATAATTTATTCTCTTTCACTGCGGTCACAATGCCACCAAGAGGGCAATGCTTGGAGCTGTCAAGGAGCCACAGGCTGAGGTGGCTGTCAGGGGCTCAAACAGTGTCAGAATGTACATTCTTTCTGCATTTCTTCTCTGCCACTCTCAGCATTAGCTTTGTTTACTCGTGGGGGCAAAATAATACCCACAATTCCAGACATTCAGATCACTCTGTCATGTATCTCTGTTCATGAGAAAAGCCTTTCCCCTTACGCAGTCAGCAGATTTTTCCCTTTTGTCTTGTTGCTCAAGAGGACATCACATGACAATGCCCAAACAAGTCAATGGAAAGTGTCCAGATCACCATAATTAGCTCATATGCCTCATGATTCTCTTCTTCAGGTTGAGTCTGGGACTAGCACCAATCTCCCTCAAAGTATATGCCCACCTGGAGGAAGGTAAAAACCTGGTCATGACCAGAATTCTGACTAAAGAGGGAGAATGTTTTTTGAGTAAACCAATGATAGTGTCCACAATATATCTCACCATTTATTATAAATATTTATATAAATGGTAGATCAATCAATTGTAAGTAATAGAAAACAAAACAAAAAAAAGTTACAGAGAAATGTATTGGCTTGCACATATCAAAAGTTCAGGGACAGAAGCTTCAGGCATGGCTGGATCCAGGTAACAATGTCATCAAAACTTGGTCTCTCTTTTCATCTCTTGCCTGCTTTCTGGAGTGCTGGCTTTGTTTTTACACAAAAGCCCATTAAGTGGTAGTTGCAGAAGTTACAGGCTTACTCTCTACTTAGCAGCTTCAGAGGAATAAGTACTCTTAGACAACTGTTCCAACAGAAGTTTAAGAATTGAGCCTCAATGGCTTGATTTGGATCACAACTCCATCCTTGAATTAATCACTGTACCCAGCAGTAATGGAAAGCTCTTACTGGCCAATCGTGTGCCCACCTCTCAAACCAGAAAATGAGGTCATCATTATATATAAAAAGATTAAGAACGTGGGAAAAGAAACCAGAATGCTACCAAAGTAGACACTGAATGATGAATGACTCTGACAGCACCTCCCACTCCCAGCATGCTTTGCATCAAGGCAGCATTTGAAAGTTCATCAGACTTTCTTTGACTCCTTCACTGATTCCTACCTGTGGTTGAGACTTGTTCTCCATACTTAGTCCTTTAGGCCAGTGCTTCTCAAAGACTAATGTGCCTATGAGTCATCTGGGGGGCGCGTTTTAAAATGCAGATTCTGATTCAGCAGGTCTGAGATTCTTTATTTCCAGGGACCACACTTTGAGTAACAAGGGGTCAGAGTGCTTCCTGGATATTACCTTAGCTTTCCAGAGGAAACCACTATTGAGTGAGGAAGAAAAGCAGATCATATAAACAATCCTTTTAAAAGAGGTTCAAATTAAAAGGTAAGACAATTTAAAGAAAAAATATGAAATAAGTAATGATAAGGTTTGTGGCTGTGGCGGAAATCCCAAAGGCATTATGTGAGTGAATGCAAGTTGCTGAACTCGGTAGAACCAGACTCCCTGCTGGACTTTGTTCGGCTGAATCAGGCTAGACAAAAATTCCTTGCTTGAAAACTGGTGCTAGAGGAATCTTCCAACCGAGAGACAGCTGCTGTTACCTCCACGTGGACCTTCCAAGTTCAAATGACCTTTGTTCGTGGCCTTTTTAAACCTGGGGGGCTATTTTTTCAAAACGAGGCTTTCATTTCTGGGAGAGGAGGCATTGTGTATACTAATTGCCACTTGCAAGAACCAAGTGGCCAGGGTGTCTGGCTTTTGAAGTCTTGCAAAACAGACTTATAAAAGTTGGCAGCCCAGCCATCCAGAATCCAAGGCCTTGAAAGATCTCAGCTTGTTTATTTACAAAAAGCTTGTCTATGCCGACCAGGTCAATTTAAACCCTGCTCAGTGGTGAAAAGAGAGAGAGAGAGAGAGAGAGAGAGAGAGAGAGAGAGAGAGAGAGAGAGATATTTCTCTTTTTTTACTTCGTACAATTATAAACACTTAATACCAAAGAACTGTGGCTCATGTCACCTTGAACTTACTTTTCATTTACCCTGAGCATCAGATATTCATTTAGAGGGGGTTCACAAGCAAGAGAGGGTGCTGCCCATCCCCCGAGGGGCAGTTTAAGTATGTTTTTGGCCACTCTATTTACCAGTGGCCTCCCCAAATCATGCTTCATTTGTATTAATTTGGTGAAAAGTGAAAACTACTAAAGAAAAAAAATACATTTTTTAAAAATTTTTTAATTTATTTTTTTGTTACAGATGTTTCTCCTTTTTTACCCCATTGGCACCCCCCTCCCTACTCCACACCCACCCCGTCCCCGGCTTTGTTGTCCATGTCCATTGGCTATGCACACATGCATATAAGTTCTGTGGTTTATCTCTTTGTACCCTGCCCCTCTTCTGAGGGATGTCAGTCTGTGCCCTACTTCCATGTTTCTGGGTCTACCGTATTCCTCAGACTGTTATGTTCATTATATTCCATGTATAAGTGAGATCATGTGGTATTTGTCTTTTTCTGCTTGGCTTATTTCACTTAGGATAATACTTTCTAGGTCCCTCCATGTCGTCTCAAAGGATAAGAGATCTTTCTTTCTTACAGCCGCATAGTACTCCATTGTGTATATGTACCACTGCTTTTTTATCCATTCGTCTACTGGTGGACACTTGGGCTGTTTCCAGATCTTAGCTAAATAGTAAATAGTGCTGCTATGAACATGGGGGTACATATATTCTTTCTGATTGGTGTTTCAGGCTTCTTAGGGTATATTCCTAGAAGCGGGATCACTGGGTCAAATGGAAGTTCAATTTTTAATTTTTTGAGGTAACACCATATTGTTTTCCATAGTGGCTGCACCAGTCTGCATTCCCACCAGCAGTGTATTAGAGTCCCCTTTTCTCCACACCCTCGCCAACACTTGTTGTTTGATGATTTGTTGATGGCGGCCATTCTGACAGGTGTGAGGTGATATCTCATTGTTGTTTTAATTTGCATCTCTCTGATGATTGGTGATGTTGAGCATTTCTTCATATGTCTCTTGGCCATTTGTATGTCCTGTTTGGAGAGGTGTTTATTCAGCTCCTCTGCCCATTTTTCAATTGGGTTCTTTGTCTTCCTTTTGTGGTTGTATGAGCACTCTATATATATTGGAAATTAACCCCTTATCTGATATATCATTGGCAATGATGTTCTCCCATTCAGTGGGTTGCCTTTCCATTTTGATGATTGTTTCTTTTGCTGTGCAGAAGCTTTTTAGTTTGATGTAGTCCCACGTGTTCATTTTTTCCTTTGTTTCTGTTGCCTTAGGTGATGTATCAGTGAAAATTCTCCGTATGATGTCCAAAATTTTGTTGCCTATATTTTCTTCTAGAATTTTTATGGATTCACGGGTCACATTTAAGTCTTTTATCCATTTTGAGGTTATTCTTGTGTATGGTGTAAGTTGATGGTCTAGTTTCATTTTTTTGCATGTAGCTGTCCAATTTTCCCAACACCATTTATTAAAGAGGCTGTCTTTACTCCACTGTATGCTCTTGCCACCTTTGTCAAATATAAATTGAGCATATTGCCTTGGGTCCATTTCTGGGTTTTCAGTTCTGTTCCACTGGTCTATATGCCTGTTCTTGTGCCAGTACCAGGCTGTTTTGATTATAGTGGCTTTGTAGTATAACCTGATATCTGGTATTGTGATCCCACCTACTTTGTCCTTCTTTTTTTCAAAATTGCTGTGGCTATTCGGGGACTTTTTTGGTTCCATATGAACTTTTGAAGTATTTGTTCTAGTTCTGTGAAATATGTCATTGGTATTTTGATGGGGATTGCATTGAATCTATAGATTGCTTTGGGTCGTATGGACATTTTAATGATGTTAATTCTTCCAATCCATGAACAAGGTATGTGCTTCCACTTTTTTATTTCTTCCTCTATTTCTTTTTTCAATGTCCTGTAGTTTTCTGCAAATAGGTCCTTTACGTCTTTGGTTAAGTTTATTCCTAGGTATCTTAATTTTTTTGCCACGATGGTAAATGGGATTGTTTTTTCGGTTTCTCTTTCTGTGAGTTCATCATTGGTGTATAAGAATGCCATTGATTTCTTGACATTAATTTTGTATGCTGCTACTTTTCCAAATTCATTTATTAAGTCTAGTAGATATTTGATGGAGTCTTTAGGGTTTTCTATGTATAATATCATGTCATCTGCAAATAATGACAGTTTCACTTCCTCCTTTCCAATTTGGATCCCTTTTATTTTTTCCTCATGTCTGATTGCTGTGGCTAAGACTTCCAGTACTATGTTAAATAAGAGTGGCGAAAGTGGACATCCCTGTCTTGTTCCTGTTCTTAATGGAAATGTTTTTAGTTTCTGCCCATTGAGTATGATGTTGGCTGTAGGTCTTTCATATATGGCCTTTATTATGTCAAGATATGATCCCTCTATTCCCACATTGCTGAGCATTTTTATCAGAAATGGATGCTGGATTTTGTCGAATGCTTTTTCAGCATCTATTGATATTATCATGTGGTTTTTATTCTTCATTTTGTTTATGTGGTGTATCACATTTATTGATTTGCGAATATTGTACCAGCCTTGCATCCCTGGAATGAATCCCACTTGGTCATGGTGAATAATTTTTGATGTATTGCTGGATCCGATTTGCTAGTATTTTGTTCAGGATTTTGGTGTCTATGTTCATCAGGGATATTGGCCTGTAGTTTTCTTTCTTTGTAGTGTCTTTTTCTGGTTTTGGAATTAGAATTATGCTGGCCTCATAGAACGTGTTTGGAAGTCTTCCTTCTTCTTGAATTTTTTGAAATAGTTTGTGGAGAATGGGTGTTAGTTATTTTTTAAATGTTCGGTAAAACTCCCCCGTGAAGCCATCTGGGCCTGGGCTTTTGCTTGCTGGGAGAGTCTTGATTACCTCTTCAATTTCCTTAGTCGTTATTGGTCTGTTCAAGTTTTCTATCACTTCCCGGTCCAGTTTTGGGAGACTGTGTGTTTCTAGAAATTTGTCCATTTCGCTTAGATTGTCGAATATGTTACCATATAGTTGTTCATACTTGCTGTTAACAATCTTTTGTATTTCTGTGCTGTCGGTTATTACTTCTCCTCTTTCATTTCTGATTTTGTGTATTTGGGTTCTCTCTCTTTGTTTCTTGGTGAGTCTAGCTAAGGGTCCATCAATCTTGTTTATCTTTTCGAAAAACCAGCTCTTTGTTTCATTGATCTTTTGAGCTTTTTTTTTTTTTTTGGTCTCTATGTCATTTATTTCTGCTCTGATCTTTACTATTTCCTTTCTTCTACTTGCTCTGGGGTTTTCGTTTTGTTTGCTTTCTAATTCTTTAAGTTATGAGGTTAGACAGTCAATTAGAAATTTTTCTTGTTTCTTGAGGTAGGCCTGTAGTGCTATGAACTTCCCTCTCAGAACTGCTTTCGCTGCATCCCATAGATTTTGTGTTGTTGATTTTCATTGGTTTCTAGGAAGTTTTTAATTTCTTCCTTGATCTCCTCGGTAACCCATTCATTGTTTAATAACATGCTATTTAGCCTCTACTCTGCTTTTTAAACCTTCCAATGTGTTTTTCATTTCTGATATGTCATTTTTTATCTCTTCTTGATGGTTTTTAATTTCCAATTGGCTTAGCTCTGTTAACATGCCTAACTGCTCCACATTGATCTCATCTTCAGTGGAGGTCTCTGGCTCTTTCATTTGGCTTCTGTTTCTGTGTTTCACCATGTTGGCTCTCACTGTGGCCTTTGGAGCCCGTCAAGTTTTCCCTGTGGGTGTTGGTGTTCTGCTGTTTGTGGCTCCCTCTCCTGGGTTTAGATGAGCGAGGGAGGACCCACGTTAAACACCGCTGTCAAGTCTTACTTACCTGGTTAAAGTTACTGGCCCAGGAAAGGTACTGTTATCCTCGAGCTTTTTGCCTGGAGGCTAGCAGTTGAGGTTACTTGATGGGTTTTGGGTTGTCAGTTGATTGGAAAACGCCCTCAGGTGCTCAGCATAAGGCGATTTCACGAGGGTGGGGCAGATGTTGGTTGTTAATGAGCCTCAATTAGCACCTCAGTGGCCCACAGGGTGGGGTTGGATCTCCGAGGGAGGGGCTGCTGCCTCTCCTCAGAGCCCTGGGAAGGAGCAATATGACCACCATCCTGCGTGGTTGCAACTCAGGAAAAGCTCTGAGCCCCCTCCAAATCCCGAGTGTCCCGACACAGTTCAGTCCAGTTCGCCCTCCCTCCGCCGGAGCCCAAGGTGAGTGGCTGTGGCTGTTTCAGCCTCTGTCCCGGCTGCGCTGTGGGGCCGCCTGGGAGTGTGACCCGAGAGCGCTGCTCACAGCTGAGGCCGCTGCCGAGCTGCCGACAGGGCTCCCAGCCCCCGTCTCGCACCTCCGCAATCCTACCAGGATCGAGTCAGTGTCCCTGGTTATATGGTCCTCGCAAGCTGCTTTTCTGTTGCTTTTTCCCGTCGATATGTCTGTGTTATAGTTGTAGTTCCAGTTTGGTCCTGGGAGACGGTCTGTGTAGCTCCGCTCACTCCGCCGCCATTTTGGAATCCTCTGCATGTTTTGACTAATTAAAAAATCTTTATCCCACAACATGGCTACTAAATCTGGTTCACAGTGACATACCGATAAAGGCATGTTTCCAGGGTCCCTATTTTTTTGCTAGCAAATGGCCTTGTTCTATGTTCTGTGTCTGAGAAGAAGGATTAAGAAACCCATATTAATCCTTTGACTGGCTCTGACTAAATAAAATCTTTGGTAGGCTGGCATTCTCTCTCTCTCCCACCCTCCCTGTCCCTTCCTTCCTTTCTTTCAAACATTATTGAACACTTCCTATGGTATGGCTATCTGGGATAGAAACCAAAACAAAAATATTATTAGCTCAGATGGAGTTGAGTTTCTGGGCAGGAGTGACAAACTCAAATGTACAACAGGTCTGGCCGGTGTGGCTCAGTGGTTGAGTATCAACCCATGCACCAAGAGGTCACCAGTTCGATTCCTGGCCAGGACACATGCCCAGGTTATGGGCCGGATCCCCGTTGTGGGGCATGTAGGAGGCGGCCTATCCATGTTCTCTGTCATCGATGTTTCTATCTCTCTCTCCCTTCCTCTCTCTCTAAAATCAATAAAGAAAAAAAAAAAAAAAGTACAACAGGAGCCAGGAATGCAGTGAACAGAGCTGACTGGAGGAAGACAACAGGTAATAACCGTCACTCAGCCTCAGTGTCTGGGAGACATCAGGGAATGGTGGGGACTCTGGTAAAATGGAGAACCCATGTCCCTCTTTAGGTCCTTGTATAAGTCATGCAGGAAAGTAGACCCTGTTTTCCCACATGCATGCATTTATTTTTAATCAATTAATTTATTTTTATTACAGATATTTCTTATGCATGCATTTCTAAAGAAACCAGAAATTGACAGAAATTCAGATCCTTGTATGAATCTACCAAAATTCAAATACTGGCAACTAATTTAAACTTAAATTTAAAACATTTTTTTTCTTTATTGATTTTTATAGAGAGGAAGAGGGAGAGAGAGAGATAGAAACATTGATGAGAGAGAACATCGATTGGCCACCTCCTGCATGTCCCACACTGGGGATTTGGCCCACAACCTGGGCATGTGCCCTGACCAGGAATCGAACCGGCGACTTCTTGGTGCCTGGGTCAACGCTCAACCAGTGAGCCACACCGGCTGGGCTAATTTAAACTTTTAAAACATTGGATGGGCCAAATATATACTCTAGATTTGACTAAGTCTAAAAGAGTAGCTTTCAAACAGTTTTGATCTTGATTCACAGTAAGAAATACATTTTATATCATGATGGCACACACCCCTGAAATATAAGTTTCAAGAATACTGTGTGACACATTATTTTCTTTTCTATTCTATCCTATCCTAACCTACTCTTTTTTTAAAAAAAATTGATCTGAGAGAGAGAAACATCAATTTGTTGTTCCACTTATTTTTTTGTTTATTTATTTATTTTATCCTCACCTGAGGACATTTTTCAATATTTTGCTCAGATAGAGTGGGAGGGAGGGGGGGAGAGAGAGAGAGAGAGAGAGAAACATCGACGTGAAAGGGACACATCGAGTGTTGCCACCCACACGACCCAACCAGGGCCGGGGACAAACTGCAACCGAGGTATGTGCCCTTAGCGGAACCGAACCTGGGTCTCTCCAGACTGCAGGCCGACGCTCCAACCTCTGAGCCAAACAGGCCAGGGATGTTCCACTTATTTATGCATTCATTGTCTGGTTCTTGCATGTGCCCTGATGGAGGATTGAACTGGCAACCGTGATGTAGCGGGATGATGCCCTAACCAACTGACGTTCCCTGGCCAGGGCTCTAACCTCTCTTTAAGTGATTGGATTGGAGAGATTAAATTGCTTTCAAGACCCATTAGTGGATCACTGCATGAAGTATGGAAAACTGAGTCAGAACATGAGTAGCAGTGGTTCTCAGGGCTGGCTACACACGAAATCAATCAACCGGAGAACTTGAAAGAAATACTGACTCCTGGTTCCTATTCTGACCAGTTAAATGAAACTGGGCCTGGGGTCTGAGCATTGGAAGGTTTAATGCTCCTGGGCTCCTGGTGATTCTAATGTCCAACGAGTACTGAGACTCCGTCCCTCTATCCACGGCCAGGAGCTCTGGCAGACCTGAGTTCTAATCAAGACCTGGTATTTTCTAGCTGTGTGTCCTTAGGCAATTTGTTTAATCAGAGGTGCCCTTTCCTCAGCTGCAAAATGTGGGTGATAAATAGTACTTAGTTTATTGAGTTGCTCAAAGATTAAATGAGATGAAACATGTAAGTAGTTTTGCACTGGGTGGGGCAAAAGTAGATTTACGGTTGTGAGTACACGGAACAGTTTATTCTTGTATTCTTTTTTTTTTTTAATCCTCACCTGAAGACATTTTTGCATTCATCTTCAGATAGAGCAGGAGGGAGAGAGGGGGGAAGAGAGAGAGAGAAACATCCATGCGAGAGAGACACATCAAATGGCTGCCATCCCACACGACCCCAACTGGGGCGGGGACAAACCGCAACCGAGGTACGTGCCCTTAGCGGTAACCAAACCCGGGTCTCTCTGGTCCACAGGCTGATGCTCCAACCGCTGAGCCAAACCGGCCAGGGCTATTCTTGTATTCTTATTTATTAATTACTGTATTATTTTCCATACGAACAACTGTAAGCCCACTTTTGGCCTGCCCTGTGTATAATGCAGGTACAGGGACCGTTGTTCTGTGTGGGAAAGACAAACTTAAACAAATGAGTTATTCAGGGCCCCAGTCAGACTTTTTATTTAAAGACAACAGTTCCCCGTTTGCTGTTTCTACTGCTGCCTCTGACTGCATGGGGGAAGCGTCAGTGCTTTGCTGGAGTTACTGTACCGGAGTCAGTGTGAGGATGCTGGCAGAGCTGTGAATTCATTTACATGTTGCAGCTGTGTGAGTCTTGTTACAATGATAACAGTAGTCATTACAGAAACACTTACATGTGGGCTGATCAACTGTCCTGGTTTCCCAGGGACCGAAGGGGTTGAACGTGAGCTCGATGGAAGCAGGTGTCTAACTCATTGCATTTGCCCAAGACTTTCATGAATTTAGCCCCACAACCCATAGGCCAAATCCAGCCTACCAGCAGTTCGGTTTTGTTTGTTTTTTTTAATTGAAATTTTTCATTGAGTTCATTGTAGATTCACATGCAGTTGTAAGAAATAATACAGAGATCTCTTGTATGCCTGCCCATTTCCCTCCCATGATAGCATTACGCAATACTGTAATAGAATATCACATTCTGCTTATTGACATTAATCCAATCCACCAATGTTGTTCAGATTTTCCAGGTATTCCTTGTACTCATGTGTGTGTGTGTGTGTGTAGGTATTAGTTCTATACAATTTGATCACCTATGGTTTCTGTATCTCCCTGCCACAGTCAAGGTGTTGAATGGTTTCAACACCACAGGGCTCCCTAATTTTGACCTTTTGTAACCCCACCCACCTCTCTTCTGCCCTCAGTCTTCATCCCTAACCCTTTGTGACCACTAATCTGTCTTCCATTTCTAAAATTGTTGTCATTTCAAAAATATTATACAATTGGAATCACATTGCATGTAATTTTTGCAGATTATTTTTCTGCTCGGCATAATTTCTTGGAGATTCATCTACATTATTATGTGTATCAATAGTTTGTTCCTCTTTATGGCTAAGTAGTACTCTGTGATAAGGACATGCCACTGTGTAACTACCTATGGAAACACATCTGGGCTGGTTCTAATCTTTGGCACCACTTCCTGTTTTTGTATAAAGTTTTATTGGAACACAGCCCCGCCCATTTGTTTACATATTTTCCGCTTTCCAGCTTTGAATAGTTAGTTGCACCACAGACCATATGGCCCACAGCCTAAAACCTTTACTATCTGGCCCTTTACAGAAAAAGTTTGCCAACCTCTCTTCTAGGCACTTATATATGAATCTATTTTTTTTTTTAAAGAGAAAGAGGAACATTGATTTGTTGTTCCACTTATTTATGCATTCATTGGATGATTCGTATGTGCCCTGACTGGGGATCAAACCCACAACCTTGGCATATCAGAACAATGCTTTAACCAACTGAACTACTCGGCCAGGGTCATATATTAATCTACTTAACAGTTGCAACATCCCTCTGCTATCATTATGATCATTATTCTCATTTTGCAAAGGAAAGAATTGAGGCATTGAGAAACTGAGTAATCTGCTCAAGGTCACGCAGTGGAGCTAGAGTCTGAACGCATGTGGTCTGGCTCTTGGGGCTGCCTCTTAACCATCTTGCTCTCAATCAACTCAAGAGAGGGGAACTCAAAACAGGAAGGGCAGGTAAGCATTGCAAGGGTTCTCTTGGAGGGCTGAAAGGCTAATAGGATGTAGCCTTTGGTCATTTGTTTTTTATTTGAACTTAATTTAATATAGGGCTTCTTACATTTTCCCAGGATTTAACTAAGGCTCAAGCCCCAGGTCCTGGTTACCTTTCCAGAGCTACATGGGCAGCTAGAAAATTAGCACAGCCATTGTTGTCTTTTGTTCATCTCCCAGGGATTTTCTTTCTTTTATTTATTTATTTTTTTTAGAGAGAGAGGAAGGGAAAGATAGAAATGTTACTGCCTCCCACATGCCCCCTACTGGGGATCAAGCTGGAAACCTGGGCAGATGCCCTGACCGGGAATTGAACCCGGAATTCTTGATCCATGGGAGGAGGCTCAATCCACTGAACCACACCCCTTGGGCTTTTTTGTGTCTCTTTTAATCTAGATGTAGAATAGTTCAGTAGCCTTTCTTTGTTTTTCAAGACAATTGTGTGTGTGTGTGTGTGTGTGTGTGTGTGTGTGTGTGTGTGTTTAGAGTCTAGGCCAGTTCTACAGAGTGTCCCCTAATTAGGATTTGCCTGATTGTTTCCACAGGTTTAGATTCAGGTTAAACATTTTTGGCAAAATGCTGAGAAGGTGATGGTGTGCGTGTCCTTCTTGGGGAATGGCTTTTAAATTTATAACAGCTGACAGTCTAACTCCTTAGAGGGGGAAATACTGACACCACTAAAGGAGAAGCACCTTGCCCAAGGTCATCTCAGCTTCTTGGTGGGTGAACCCAGACTCTAATCCTGGTCTCCGTGTCTCTCTGAACCTATGTAATTCGTCTGTCTTCTGTGTTCTTAGAAATGGCTCCCCACCCCACCCATTGCATGCTTTTTTTGGGTGAGAACTCTGCTGAAAAAAACCTTTTTTCCTCATTTCTTTTGCACACAACACATTTCTCTCCAACAAAGCTTCAACTGCTATTGTTTGCTGCAGACTTCTTTGCATCCAGTCCTTCCTCTCTTCAAGATAAGGCCTGTTTTTTTTCCCAGGGTTCAGGGAACTCCACCTACGAGAGCTGTTCCAAGCACGTAGAGCAGTTTCCCTTTCTCTGATAAGGTCCCTTTGCTGAGAACCTCCCTTTGTCTCTTACCTGTCTCCACTGCACTGAGATTCACGTCTATTTTAGTTTGATAGTCTGGCCATTAAGGTCCGGTAGGATGCTATTTCATTATTCCTGTGTTGTGCATTCTTGACAGCCAATTAGCTGACTATCTCCATGGTCAGCGAAGGTTCTAAAACTTGAACCTGCGTCAGAACCACCTGCAGGGACTGCTGGGCCCATATCCACAATTTCTGACTCAGTAGCTCTGTGGAGGGGTCTAGGATTTGCATTTCTAACCTGTTCAAGAGGATGCTTATGCTATGGGTTCATGGGCTCCACCTTGAGAATCACTGAGTTAACCTGGCATTTATATATCAAACAGATGACATTGAAATATTTCAAAGGAAATAAGGACATTATAACACCCATCAAACGTCGTCCCAGGGGCTCAGGCTTCTTCCTTTTGTTTCCCACATTCCATCCGTCTGTTTTCTCTGTTCTAGCTTCAGTATATACCCTACATCTGTCCTTTTCTCTTATACCATCCTAGTCCAAGCTTGCGTCCCCTCTCACCTGGAATACTGCAGCCACTTTCTATCTGGTGTCCTTTCCTACACCTGCCTACCTGCCCCCTTTCCTCCAGCAATGCAATCGCCGGAGTGATCTTTGAAAAATGCAAGTCAGATCAAGTCCCTCTACTGGAAACACATCCAGTGGCTATTGCTATTAGAATAAATTGCAAATTTGTTTTACAACTGACAAGAACCTACATGCCCCACCCCTGCCTCTCTTCCTGGCATTATCGTTTATTTCTCAGGATTCACTTATCATTCCACGTGCATGGAGTCTGCCAGGTCCTGTACACACCAAGACGTTTGCATTTGTGATGGTGATTGGACTGCCACCTCTTCCCAACCCCATGATGGACAAAAGGCTATGTTCTCTATCCACCTGTCTAAAGAAAGAGGGAAGTGATGTCCAAGATGTGTTGTTAGGTGGAAAAAGCAAGATGAGGAAGTATGTATTGCATGTATGTTACCATTTAAGTAAAGAACTGAGAATATGTACCTCTTTACTTGTGCACGATAAGAATAACTCTGAAAGGATACACAATAAACCAGTCACCTGGTTGCCTCTAGGGAGAGAAATCGGGCATCTGGGGGAGAGCAGGAGGAAGAAGATTTTCACCCTAAGGCTTTTGTAGCTTTAGAATTTTCAACCTCATGAATGTATTATCTAGTCAAAGTAAATAAACAAGTAAATATAATCAAACTTAGCTAAATAAGTAGTTCTGTGGCTAGCCTATCACAATAAGCTATTTATTTATTTCTTTTATAGCACTAATCACAACCTGCAATTATCTTGCTTGTGTATTTCTTTCATTTTTCTAGATCACTAGATTACACACTCCTTGAGAGCAGGGAGTGTCGCTGTCAGAGCAGTTCACTGTTACATTCCCAGGAGTGCCTGGTCAGTGGTAGCAACTTGATAAATATTTATTCAATGAGTGAATCCTATTCAATGGGGACATGATGGGGAGGAATGTGCAATACAGTCACCTGGGGGTTCAGAACCAGCATATACTTGAACCCCACGCCTGCTGTTCAATGTACTTTGAATGCCCGAGCATCTTCTGCAGATCCCGTGCCAAGTGGCTGTGGCTGTTGGGACATGTCAGAGTCAGGACAATAATGCTGGAATCATTTCAGCTGCATCAGGCCTTAGCTATTCTGCCTGAAAAAACGTGCAGAGTGAATGAAACTTGGTTTCACTCATTCCTGTTCTATCTTTATGATTTTTGCCATATGTTTGTACCACCTATTTATTTCTTTAGTTAGTATTCCTCTTGAAATCAATTCACCTGTTTTTAGGCAGAGCAATTTTATTTCAAAAGGAAATGTTATATCAACATGTAAGCGGTCTCCTTTGTCATCAGGGACAGGTAGAGCAAGAATAAAGACAGGGAAACAACCCAGTGATTTCATTTTGGCTAGATACTGTGCTTGCCAAAAGCTTTAGGATTCGGGATGGCTTGTCCTGTGTTCAAAAAGGAAACTGAGAGTTCCTACTAAAAGTAGAAGAACTAGAGGATGACTGCCCTGGCTGGTGTGGCTCAATTGGTTGGAACATTGTTCTGTAAATCAAAAGGTTGTGGGTTCAATCCCTGGCCGGGGCACGTATAGAAAGACAATCAATTAATGTTTCTCTCTCACATCGATGTTTCTCTCCCATCCCCTCTCCCTAAAATCAATAAGCACGTTTTCAGGTGAGGGTTAATAAAAACAATGAAAAAAACCCTGCCATTTAAAACAAACAAACAAAAAAGAATTAGAGGATGATAGAAAAGGGCGTGGTGTTCGCACAGTGCTGTTTTAAGTTGTCTGAATATTTTATCAAGAACATTTCACCTGCCTATGGGGAAACACTGCATTTGAACAGTTCATTTCACAAGTGGGCCAACTGAGGCCCAGAATGAGGAATAGAATTTCCCCAGGACGCTCATCTGGGAATTTAGTCAAGTCATTTGGACTGGAGGCTTTGATAATAGGAGCTGCATCGTGTGTGCCTGGGACACCATCTGGCACATAGTGTCACTCATGTGACCTAGCATGATAGCTAACCTTTCCTTTGTAACGTATTTTATGTAACTTATCTCTATGGGGCAATTGGCATTTGATTTTTGTCCATAACTAAAGTTGCAGTTCTTTGAGGGCAAGGACTGTATCTCATCGTATGTTTTAAATAACAGCTTCTATTGAAATATCATTCACATACCATACATTTCACCTATTTATTTATTTATTATTATTATTCTTTTTTTATCCTCACTCGAGGACATTTTTGCATTTATCTTCAGATAGAGCGGGAGGGAGAGAGGAAGGAAGAGAGAGAGAGAAACATTGATGTGAGAGAGACATATCGAGTGGTTGCCACCCATACAACCCCAACTGGGGCCGGGGACAAACTGTGGCTGGGGACAAACTGCAACCGAGTCCACAGGCCGATGCTCCAACCACTGAGCCAAACCAGCCAGGGCCAATTCACCTATTTAAAGTGTACAGTAAAAAATATGTTTAAAGAATTAAAAAGTAGACAATTTGATGGTTTTTAGTGTATTTACAGAGCCATGCAACCATCACCATAACCAATGTTACAACAGTTTCGTCATCCCCAAAAGAAACCCTGTACCTATTAGAAGTCACTCTCCATCTCTCCCTACCCCATTTGTACTACTTTCTGTTCCTATGGTTTTGCCTGTCTTGATATTTCATGTCAGTGGAATCATGTACTATGTACTCTTTTGTGACTGCTTCTTTCACTTAGCGTAATGTTTCAAGGTTCACCCATAAAGCATGTATCATTCCTTCATTCCTTACAGTGACCGGATAATAATACTCCATTGATGGATACATCATATTTTGTTTATCCATTCATGACTTGATGGACATTCAGGTTGTTTTTACTTTTTGGCTCTTATGAAGAATGATGCTATGAACATTCACCTATAAGTTTTTGTGTGGACCTATGATTTCAGTTCTCTTGGGTATCTGTTGGGGATTGGAATTGCTGAGTCACGTGGTAACTCTAGGTTGAACCTTTTTAGGAGCTGCACCATTGTACATGATGTCTCCTATCCTTTGTGTCCTATGTTAGTTTGGAGCTTTCGGTTGCAAGATATGAAGACTCAGTCCATCTGCTTAAGGAAAGGGTGGACTTGTGGTAAGGATATTCGTGGGAATCAACCTGTAGCATTATCCTTATAGAAACCAAATAAAGAGGCCTGGCAGGAGGAGCAGAATCAGGGTCATTCTGCCTTCCTGCTGCTCCCGGAATACCCCAGGTGAGTCCCCACCTTTGTTCCCTGGGCCTCTTCCTCAGATATTTTGAGGGTTGCTCTCTCTCTCTCTTTTTTCTTCTTTATTGATTCTAGAGAGAGAAGAAGTGACGGGGAGAGAGAGATGGAAACATCGATGAGAGAGAACATCGATTGGTCACCTCCTGCATACACCTCACTGGGCATCAGGCCTACAACCTGGGCATGTGTCCTGACCGGGAATCAAACTGGTGACCTTTCGGTGCATGGGTCCACGCTCAACCGCTGAGCCACACTGGCTGGATGAGGGTTGCTCTCTTGTCATCACTCATGTGTCATCTCAAATGTCATCTCCAGGAGCCTGACCTGACCTTCTAAAGTAGCCTCTCCGGCCTCTGTTCTTTCATCCCGTCTTCTTTCTTTCGTAGCACCGATCCCTTTCTCTTATTATTTTGTTTCTTTAGGTGTTTACTTTGAGATACTTCACCCCCCTCCTCCTTCTCTTCACCCTACAGAACTTGAGCTTTGTGGGAACAAGACTGGATTGTTCTATCCTCGAACTAGTGCCTAGAGTATGTCACCTTACCCGAGAAAAGGGACTTTGCAGGTGTGGTTACGTTAAGGATTTTGAGATGAAGAGATTAGCTGGAATTAT
Source organism: Molossus molossus (assembly GCF_014108415.1). Taxonomy (NCBI): domain Eukaryota; kingdom Metazoa; phylum Chordata; class Mammalia; order Chiroptera; family Molossidae; genus Molossus; species Molossus molossus. Next base: position 10,497,606 of record NW_023425399.1, on the reverse strand, counting down.
CTGAGGGGGCCCAGTGTAACCACAGGGGTCCTTGTAACTGGGAAGTCGGAGGGTCGGGGTCGGAGAGGATGCCACAGCGGACGCAGAGGCGGGAGTGGCCCGAGTGCCAGTTTTGCAGGTGGAAGGGGCCGCGAGCCAAGGAACGTGGGCAGCCTGTAGAAGCCGTAAGGGCAGGGGCGTGGATTTCCTTAGAGTCTCCAGAAGGAACACAGTCTTTCCTTTTAGCCCCATAACACCCATTCCAGACTTACCACATCCCACACCGCAACGATAACTTCGTGCTGCTTTGAGCCACTACATTTGTGGCTTTGTTACAGCAGCCACAGGAAATAAACGCAGCGCTCAGTAAGGACTTGGCAAAAAAGATGAATGAACGCAGAAGGCCTCACAGGCACTGGAAAGTCATGAGAGAGCGCTGCTGGCCTTGCCACATTGTCACAGCACAGCACTCGATGGCTGGCGAAGTCAGAGCACAGTGCCTTTCTCTATTTTGGGGTTTCTATGGGTCGTCCTGTTTCCCTTCCTGACACTACCTACTTACTAGCTTCCCTCACCCTATACTCTGCTTGGATCTTGGTCAAATGCGTTTGGTCTTTATATATATTATGTACATGAAATCTATTGTTCTTTTATCATATTGTATAGATATACACTCCATCTCTCCCATAGTTTTTGTCCTAATTCTATCTGCTGCAGTTTTAGGGGTCTAATCTCACCCTTATGTTGTCCACTGATTTCTAGCTCAAGGAAGATTTTTTCTGGGCGTTGTAATTTCAGATTACATGAGTTCAAGGCCTCATTTTCTGTCCTTGAATTTGCATTTCAAGCCAAGACCCTTGCTTTCTGGGGCCCACAGCCCCTCCTTCCTCTGGCTGTCACCCTACCAGTTCACACTTGCTGATTTGGTTTTCGGTTCCATTTTTGTTTTCTGGCTGCTGGGGATTTCCCTTGCTTTCTTGTGAACTAAGTTGCCCGTTTGAAAGAATATTTATCTTTCCCAGAAGTTTCAGATGTTTTTGTCGTGAAGGGGAGGATGTTTCAGGTTATCGAACTCTGCAATTGCTGGGAATAAACTGCCTTTTCTTTTTTAGTATCTTTTCTCTACCTCCTGGCTCTAACTATTCAGAGTTTCTGTTTTCCATGCCCCATGCTAGTCCTTCCTATCTTCTATCTCATGTCCTTTATCCCTGCAGTTTCAAATCCTTTCATTGACCAGCTGATTCACTATACAGGTTTCAATGTAAATTCACCCCCAATGGAAATCTGACAAGTCAACCTGTTTCCTTCTGGCCCACTGTTTGTGCCCAGCCACCTCAGAAATCACTCCCAGCCCCTGCATTGGCTGCCCTAGGAGCTGATGCCTGTATCTGACCCAATCAGCTGTGGTGTGAGCAGAAGTGGCCAGTCACATGGTACCAAAGACCTCTGACCTTCTTTCAGAAGGGCCTGTGGGTGGGGCATGCATCATGATTGACATGTTCAGTGACTTATTCTTAGCCTCTGCAATCCAGTTGACTGATAATAGGTAGTGGGTGTTTGTTTCTGTTTCTGGTTTTTCTGTGTGTGTGTGTGTGTGTGTTTTAACCTAGAATCTTAACTTGGCTGATAGATTCACCCCTAGCATACATATTGTTTTCATGCCTCAACACATCCATTCCTCTGATGTTTCTACTCTGTAATTACTAAATAATTAGAAGAGGATTTATCCTTTTGAATAAGCTCACTGTTGCCCTGGCTGGTTCTGCTTAGTGGTTAGAGCGTCAGCCTGTGGACCAAAGAGTTGTGGGTTCGATTCCTGATCAAGGCATGTGCCTGGGTTGCAGGTTGAATCCCTGGCCCTGGTTGGGGTCGTGCAGAAGGCAAATGATAGATGTGTCTCTCTCACATAGATGTTTCTCCCTCTTTCCCTCCCTCCCTCCTTCCCTTCCACTCTATCTAAAATCAATGGAAAAATATCCTCAGGGAAGATTAACAACAACAAAAAAAACCTCACTCTCATCACTTTAAAACCTAACTTCATTTAAAAAAGAAACTGTAATTCTAGGTCTGAGGTTAGCCAACCTTTAAAAGCTCTGAGACTCCATGTGATGGGATACCATGCAGCCAGAAAAACATAATGAAACCGTTTGACATGGACTAGTATGAAAAGGTCTCCCAGATACTGTAATTAACAAACGTCAGGGCAAAGCAGTGCGTAGAGTATGGCATCATTTGTGTTACAAAAATGTATGCATATGTACATATGTGTGTTTATTTGTAAATGCATCTCTTAAGTAACACCTAAGATATTGGGAATAGTGGTTGCCTCTGGAAGAGGACTTGAATGGCAGAGGGACTTTAATTTGTACAGCCTTTGTAGAATTTAGGAAGAAAGAGAAAACAAAGGAAGGAAGGAAAAGAGTAGGAAGGGAGCAAAGTGTAATGAAAGTCACCAAACTGCCCTGGGTGTGGCTCAGTGGATTGACCAAAGCCCCATGCACCAAGAGGTCACTGGTTCGATTCCCAGCCAGGGTACATGCCCTTGTTGTGGGTTCAATCCCCAGTAGAGGGTGAGTGGGACGCAGCTGATCAATGTTTCTCTCTCCCTCTCCCTCTCCCCTTCTCCCTCTCTAAAAATCAATAACAATAATAAAAAGTCTCCAAGCCAAGGTGGGAAGATTTTGCTGGAGAGTAGCTAGTCTTCAAATGTGTCCCGCTCTAGAGGAGAAGGGGTGAGGATTAAACTGGTTCCTCAAAACTGCCGTCTCATTAACCAACGGCTTCCTACTGGTAGCACGTCCCACTTCTCACTTGAATTTGTGCTTGAAGGGGAGGGGCTCTTTGGTTCTCAGTTCTATATACTAAGCCTGGCAAAAAGGTTTGAGGTTATGAAATAGAATGTGGAAGCCAAACAAGGCGCCTTCCTTGCTCCTTGCCTCAAAGCATTTAACTGTGAATCACAGTGACAAATATATTTCACATTGTGATTCAGTATTCACACATCTATATAAACTTGCGATAAACATTTAAGAAATAATACATACTATGTGAGATCCACTTGGGTATCTGGTAAAATTCCATTACAGTTTTAAAAAATAGTGGGCAAATTCCATGACGTTGACTTCTAGACCACAACTGGAAAACAGCATGGTCTCATGAAGCCAGCTCCAGGATTACCTTTTGGAGACACCAGATTTGGCCATCTCTCACACCTGAACCAATAAAACTCCGTCAGGCCTTGGTGATTCTTCCATTTCAAGACTCTGAGCTGCCTTGATCCAACACTGCCAGTGTCAGACAACTTCTCTGTCTCCTCCCCGGGACCCCCTCGGGTCCTATCCCTCTGCTTCTGCTGGGAAGGTCCTCAGCTTGACATCACTGAGCTCATTTAGAAAGAGTTCATTAAAGAGATCTCCACTTCCTTCTTTAGATTTTGTGATTACTTGTACCTGTTAACACATTGCTTTTGAGAGGGACAAGGACATTCATTGTAACAGTAAAGATAGGGAACAACCTGGGTGTTTATTAATAACACCCACAGACTTAGAACAGTTGTTTAAAAAAAGCAGGACAGCTTTCTATGAATCTTATCATAAGGTCCTTGTGGAACAATTTCCATGATACATTATTAAGTGATAAAACAAGGGGCAAAACATTGTGGACAGTATGCTCTTGTTTGTACAAGAAACAACACATGCATAAGGTTGTATAGGCAGAGAATATCCCTAGGAGACAAGTAAGAAAATAATGACAGTGTTGTCCCTGGAAACAGGAGGATTAGGGAACAGCAGTGGGGAGAGACTATTTACTGTCTACTTTATTTTTTAATACCTTTTGAATTTCTACCATTCTTTTAAAATTTTTCCTTTTCATATCTCTGAATAATTTGTGAAAATTATAATTTCACAATCACATTAATCGCAATGGGAACTAAAAAAAATAATAATAACAGCTCTGTTGAGATATGATTCACAAACCATACAATTCATCCTTTTGAAGTGTACACGTCAGTGTTTTTTAGCATATCCAGAGTCACGCAACCATCATCACTATCTAATTTCAGAATATTTTCATCATCCCCGAAAGAAACTCTGTCCACCCCCATAGCCAACATTCCCAGCCCCTCATCCTCCTACTAATCTTCTTTCTGTTTCTGTAGATTTGCCTATTCTGGACACTTCGTAAAAATGGAATTATATCATATGTAATTGGCTTCTTTTCCCTAAACCAGTGGTTCTCAACCTTCCTGATGCCACGACCGTTTAATACGGTTCCTCATGTTGTGGTGACCCCCAACAATAAAATTATTTTCGTTGCTACTTCATAACTATAATTTTGCTACTGTTATGTCTTAGGAGACCCCTGTGAAAAGGTTGTTTGACCCCCAAAGGGGTCGCAACCCACAGGTTGAGAACCGCTGCCCTGGACTGATGTTTTTAAGGTTCATCCATGTTATAGCATGTATCAGTACTTCGTTCCTTTTTATTGCATAATAATATTCCATTTTATGGCTATACCACATTTGTTTAATCACTCATCAGTCGATGGTCATTTGGGTTGTTTCCACTTTTGGGATGTTATGAATAATGTCCCTGTGAACATTTCTGTGCAGGTTTTTGTTTTGATATATGTTTCAAATTCTCTTGGGTATATAGCTAGGAATGAAATTGCTGGGTCATATGGCAGTTCTATGTTTACCATTTTGAAGAACTGCCAGACTGTTTTCCAAATTGGCTGCACCGTTTCACAGTCCCACCAGAAATGTATGAAAGTTCCATTTCTCCTCATCTTTGCTAACACCTTTTAAAAAAAAATGTAGCCTTCCTGAAATGGGTACTTTTTAAGCATTTGGTAGCAAATTATTTTTCCCCCAAAGCAAATGCATTTTATAAGTAATTCTCAGAAAGAAAAAGAAAAAATGACTGGGCTTAAAATTCCAGCTGTGGAGAGTCATTTGCAGGTTATGGGGATGGGTGAGTCTGTTGCAGCCCAGATCAGGTGCCAATTCCAGAAGGCTTGTGTGCCACCTCTGGCACAAAAATCACAGGTTAACACCCCCTGATCTAGGTTTAATGTAAGAACCTGGTTACTCTGGGTTGAAAGGCTCGGGCTGACTTTTTTTCCAATCCTCACCGGAGGACATTTTGTATTTATCTTCAGATAGAGCAGGAGGGAGAGAGGGTGGAAGAGAGAGAGAGAAACATCGATGTGAGAGAGGAACATTGACTGGTTGCCACCCGCCCGATCCCAACCAGGGTGGGGACAAACTGTAACTGAGGTACATGCCCTTAGCGGGGACTGAACCTGGGACTTTCTGGTCTGCGGGCCGGCGCCCTAACTTCTGAGCCAGGACTCAGGCTGCTTTTTACTACCCAAACTTTGCCTTAAGTGTGATTCTTTGGAGAGCAACAAATAAAGCATTCATTGGCTCCAGATCTCTTCTGTCTGTCTGTGTATCTGACGCCCGTCAGCTGTGTGTCCTACCCGGGGAATGGAATAGTTCAGAGTACAGCCTGGGGGTGGAGCCTGGGGGTGGACCCTGGGCCAGTGCCAGCTCATTTTCAGATTAGGTATTTCGAAACAGAGTTTTAGCCACCAGGGTTTAGGTCCACCTGAGCAATCTATTTTCACTTGCAGGGAAATATCACACTGTAATAACTATAATGAGGCAAAATGGAGGGAAAAAGAGGAAACTGTTAGTAACCTTTGGATATTAATCCCTGCAAACCCCAAGTTAGAAACTGCCATACATAATCATTATTAACACTTATTGGGGGTGTACTTTGTGCTTGACATCGTTCCTAGGGCTTTCAGTATTGTTTTATTTAATCCCTATTATAGACCTGTGAAATAGGTATTATTGTGGTTCCCATTTTAGGAAATGGAGGCACAGAAAGTTTAAGTAACCAGTCATTATCATACAGGTTTATAAGTAGCAGAACCAGATGAACAAGTCAGGCAGGGAGGGCCAAAGCCCACACTCTTAACCACTAGGTGATATTTCCACACAGTAAAAGAGGGAAAAATTCAGGGGACGGTGAGAGGGACAGGGACAGAAGCAGAGCCTCTGGGCTGGCCCAGACAATTGAGAAGCATCCACTCATCCACTCATGGCTGAAAGAGTAAATGTTTCTGTTCCCAGATTCCCTTGCAGCTAGGGGTAACTATGCAGCCCATATCTCCACTATAATGAGTAGGGGGAAATTTGCTTTGGGGGTGGGGAACAGTGAGGGGAAAGGGAAAATTTCTGGTAACAGTTTTATATCTAAAAAAAAAAAAAAAAAGGAGAGATACAGTATCTTTCTTGACACCTGTTCATTCTTCTGCTTCTTGCATTTGGACTTGATTGTGATTTGATGTGATGCTTCAGCTGTGGCAGCCATCTTGCATCCACAAGGCTATAAACTAAGGACAGAAAACCAATATGCTAAAGATGGTAGAGCAGAAGGTCCTTGATGAACATACTCTGGAACTGCCTACCTCTAGACATGTTATGTGCGAAAATGAAATGTCTTCATTGTTTATGTGTCTGTGGAGAGGCAGTAAAGCATAATGGTTAAGAATATGAGCTTGTGAGCCTGGGTTTATATCCTGACTCTAGCACTTAGTAGCTCATACCCTTGGGCAAGTTACTTGTTTAATGCCTCCATTTACTCATCTGTAAAATGGAGATAATAAAAGACCCACAACAGAAACTTGCAAGAATAATGCATGAAACACCTGTTGTACCCTGTACCTAGATTTACTAATTGATAAAAGTTTGCTACATTTGCTTGCATGTGTATTTATTTTCCCACCTGAATTATTTGAGAGTAAGTTTAAGTTGTAGGCAGGCTGGTTAGCATTATTATCATTCTGGTAGCCTGTTACTTGGATATATAACATGTGACCCAAACGAGATCATTTGGACAAATTCCTTTTTTGAATTTGTTTTTTTTGTTTTTTTTTTAATCCTTACCCGAGGATATTTTTCCATTTTTTGTACAGATAGAGTGGGAGGGAGGGAGAGGAAGGGAGAGACAGACAGAAACATCGACGTGAAGGGACACATCGAGTGGCTGCCACCCGCACGACCAACCAGGGCCGGGGACAAACTGCAACCGAAGTACGTGCCCTTAGCGGGAACCGAACCCGGGTCTCTCCGGACCGCAGGCCGACGCTCTAACCGCTGAGCCAAACTGGCCAGGGCCCTTTTTTGAATTTGAATCTTGAGATAAGGTATTGAGAAAACAGAATGTGATTGATCTTCTCTAGATTTACTGTTGGTCCCAGATAAAATGTTCAAGATCTTCTTTTCCTCTGTTTTCTGGCATTTCTGGGGCCAGTCCTCCAGTCTTCCCTTTGATTCTTTTTTTTTTTTTTTATCCTCAGCTGAGGACATTTTTCCATTTTTTGTTCAGATAGAGTGGGAGGGAGAGAGGGAGAGAGAAACATCGATGTGAAAGGGACACATCCTGACCAGGGCCGGGGACAAACTGCAACCGAGGTACGTGTCCCTAGCAGGAACCGAACCCAGGTCTCTCTGGACTACAGGCCAACGCTCCAACTGCTGAGCCAAACTGGCCAGGGCTTCCCTTTGATTCCGTTAGTTCCTACATATCATTTTGCTACATTCCAGAGTCTGTTGTTATTGCTTGCAACCCAAGAACCCTGACTGGTTCAGCTGCCCTTGAGGAAGCGAGCACCCATCCTGGGAGCGTGAAGCGGAGACTTCATGCAATCAGAAAGATTGCAGATAGAACCTCTTCATTTTTGGAAAGCTTTAGCTAGGTGACCTTCTAATCCCATCCTCACAGAGTGTTTCCTAGGCCAAGCCAGTTTTATTGGGGTAATTTCAAAATCTGACTACTCTCCCTATCTATTGAAACTTCTCAACCCAGTTTAACAAAAGTCCGCAGTTTTGTAGCGTGTTTCAGTTGTCAGTTGCTGCATAACAAACCACTGAAAAACTTAGTGCCTTAAAGAACACCATTTTATTATCTCTCCTGATATTGTAGGTTGATTGGGTCCAATGGGTGGTTCTTTTGTTCCAGATCTTGTTGGTGGGGGCTGTAGTTACCTGAGGCCTCTAGGGACTGGATGTGCAGGAGGTTGGCACATTGAAGTGTTCAAGAAGGCTTGGAGTTACTACTGGCCCTTTCCCGCAATTTTAGCTGGTGCTGTTGACTGGGGTGCTTTAATTTTCCTCCATGTGGCCTCTCCATGTGACCTGGGCTTCCCATAGCATGGCAGCTGGATTCCAAGGGGAAGGAAGTGGAAGCTGCCAATCATCTTAAGACATTGGAAGCTGCCAATCCCACCATATAACTTCCACCCTTTCCATTGGTCAGACTGTCATAGAGCAATCCCAATTCAAGGAAGAGGAAATAAAATTTACCTCTTGATGGAGGAGTGGCTCATGCAAACAGGGAAGGGGAATGATGGCAGGCATCTTCAGAGACTATTTAGGAGATAGTGTCATTCATTTGGCTTAGATTTCAAGTCTAGAGTTGGGTTTCCCAGATGTCATTCAGTTTGGGATGATGTGCAGGTTCCATCAAAACACTGCCAAAGTCAGCACAGAAGTTGCTTCCTCCTGGAAGCCTTCTCTAACACCCCTTGGGTCTCCAACAAGTTGTAAATATATATATACACACATGTGTGTATATATATATTTATTAATGTCAGTTACACCTTCTGTGAACATATATACAGATTAATAGAATTAACAAATTGATTTCATTTCTTTCTTTTTTCCTTCTTTTTCTCCTCCTTTTTTTCCTTCTTTTCTTCCACAAAATTTATTAAGTGCCTGCTATAGGGCAGGCACTAATCTAGGTGCTGGAGAGACTGCAGTGAACTAAACAAATTCCCTGCCCTCTTGGAGCTTATAGTCTAGAGAGGGAGATGGACAATTAAAAAAAATTCAGATAGTGTTAATCATTCTGAAGAAAATAAAACAGAGTGATGTGACTCTCTCTCTCTCTCTCTCTCTCTCTCTCTCTCTCTGTGTGTGTGTGTGTGTGTGTGTGTATGTGTGTGTGTTTAGAAGATCTGCCTGAGGAGGAGACATTTCAGAAAAGATCTGAATGGTGACAATAGGGAGCAAGCCAGGAAGAAAGAACATTTCAGACAGCAAAGGGAACAGCAAAGTGAAAGGCCCTGCTTGGTATGTTCAGGAACCATCAGGAATGTTGGTGTTTGGCAAAGGGTAAGACGTGAGAAAAGATATATTACTGGAGATTAGATAAGAAAGCAGAGACCAAATCAGTTAGGGTCTAGGTTTTATCCCAAATGCAGTGGGATGCCATTGGAACATGTTCAGGTTAGAAGGGACGTAATGTATGATTTTTCAAAGATCCCTCTAACTATTGTGTGGGGAGTGGCTTATAGGAAGACTACTGGGTGAAGCAGCCTAAGGACAGGTGTAGTTGTTCAGGTGAAAGATTATACAGAGCCTTAGTATTTCAGTTTTGGATTCCTAACATTTAACATAGTATTATTATCTGTTGTTCGATGGAGTGAATTCATCCATGCAGCAAATACTGAATGAGCGCACACTAGCACTAAGCTCTGTAGTGGATGCTAAGACTACATCCAAGAACAAGACAAAAATCCCATCTTCATGGCGCTTTCATTCTAGTGAGAAAAAGAGATAATAAATACCATAAGTAAACAAAAATATATGGTGTTTCCAATGATAAAAAGTGTTACGCCCAGGATGGTTTGGTTCAGCCGTTATTAGAGTGTTGGTGCTGGATAAAGGGTTGCAGGTTTGATTCCCAGTCAAGGGCACCAAAAAAAAAAAAAGTGCTATGAAGAAATATGAAACAGGGGACAGGGACAGGAAAAGCTAGGATTGGAGTGGGTGGGAATTTAAGAGAAATTGGGGAAGGTTCCCCTGAAGAAGTGACATTTGCACAATGACCATGGGGAGATGAGGAAGTGAGAGACTTGGATTTTCTGGAAAAAAGTGAACTAGGCAGAGGAAATAGCAAGTGCGAGGTCTCGGAGGCCAGAGCGCTAGGCATGCTGGAGGGACCCCAAAGAGTCACTCACAGTAGTGAGTGGAAGAGAAGTGGGTGATGAGCTTAGAAAGGGAAGGGGAGGGGAGAGACTGGTTGTGTGAAGCTTAACTGCAAAAATTTTTGGAGAGACATTAAGTGACTTGGTTTTCACCAGGGTCCTTCTGGTTGCTATGTTGAGAACAGACTCCAGGAGGAAAAGGGGGGGGGGGGGAGGAGCTGTGAGGAAGCTACTACAGTAGCCCAGGTGGGAAATGATAGTGGTGGAGATAGTAAGTGGTTATTTATTTTATTCATGTCATGCTCAAGATATTTAATATTGATTCAATATTATTATCTAATACAGTATATAGTTCATATTAAAATTTCCCCCAAATCCCTTTTTTCATAAAAATCCCCCAAACTTGGATCCAATCAAGGTTCACATATTGCCTTTGGTTTTCACTTCTTTTATGCTTTGATATTTTTAAGAGTCCAAGGTAGGTGTTTTGTAGCATGTGCCACATTCTGGATTTATCGGATTGTTTTTTCATAGTTAGGTTCAGTTTAGCTTCTTTTTTTTGTGTGTGACAAGAATACTACAGGGGTGGCGTTATGCCTTCCTCATTGCATCATATCAGGAGACACATGTCAGTTTGACCCTTGGTGATGCTAAGTGATGGTGACTGGTGATTGACCACTTGGTTCAGGTGGTGTCTGCAGCTCTCTCCACAGTCAAGCAAGCTGTTCTCCTGTTGTGAGAAAGAGGTACTCCGTGGCATGACACTTCGGGACTGAATATATAGTGAATGTCCTATAGCCCAGCAAGCTTTCACCCAGTGACTTTAGCATCTAATGAACAGCCCCGTGGCTTCTGACCTTGTGCCTCAGTTTGCTCCTCTGGACAATGAGGATAACAGTGATCCCTAAGGGATGCTCGTTTTGAGGAGCAGCGCTTGCACACAATAAACGCTCCCTAAGTATTAGATATTACTGGACGAAAGCAAGTATGAAAAAATTAAGGGAAGGGGTAGGATTGCATCCACTTGTTCCAACCCCGCCGCGGCTCCCAGGTGGTAAGTGAGCGAAAGCCGGCGGAGGGCCCACAAGGATACGCCCTCGCGCCGCGGAAGCCGGGCGGGGCAGGGGCCCAGCGCCCAGGCCGCGCAAGGCCCCCTGGGACCGGTAGTGCTGGGCGTGGCCCCAGGACTACATATCCCGGCGGCCCCCGCGCCGCGGCTCCAGCCGCTGGCCCCTCAGCTCCTCCACAGCGACGGCGGCAGCCGCGGCGGCCGAGTCGGTGGCAGCGGCGGAGGCGGCGGCGGCTGTGGCGGCTGCAGCCTGAGCAGCGAGTTTCCGACTTAAAGCGGAGCCGCGAGGAAAATGGCGGCGGGCGGTGAGTGGAGATAAAGGAGGAGCAGCAGCGGGCGAGGGGGTGGAGTGCGAGGCGGAGGGAAGAAGGCGAGTGCCCGCGGCAGCCGCGCGAGCCGGCGGCTTCGGCTCCCAGAGGCGCTGAGGGGCGCGCCGAGTGGGGGGCGCGGCTGGAGAGTTTCGGGGTGTCGGGGCCCGCCGCTTCCCCGCAGCCAGGGGGCAGCCGGAGGAGGGAAGTCCAAGCTGGGCGGCAGCCGGCTTGGAGGTCCGAGGCGGTCCCCGCGGGGTGGGGGTCACCCCGAGGAGTTTGGGGGGATCGCGGGTGCCCACTTTTCCCCCTCCTGCCCTTAAAGTTTTCTCTCCCTCTCGCCGCCCCAGCCCTGGAGGGCGGCTTGTGGAAGCTGCCCGCGTCCCCCTCTTCCCGCTGCCGTGGCTCCTTCGCAGTTATTCGGAGGAATTAGGGGCGGGGGCAGCGCGCAGACCCCCGCCCACCCCCGCCCAGCCTCCCGGCGGCCGCCGAGGGTCGGATTTTGTTGCCGTGTTTACTCCTGCACTCGGGCATTTTTAATATTTTAGCACGAATTAGCTGCGGAATTTCCATTTGGGCCACGGGTAGGTTCTCCGCCGTTTTCTCAGTAAAGAGGCATCTTGCTACCGCCGGTGTGAAGGCTGGGAAGGGGCCAGTGGGAAGTTGGTGGCTACATTTCGGGGCCGGCTGTCTTTATCATTGCTGTCCCCCCTCCCACCCCTCCTCCCCCTCTCCCCTTCTTACGGACGCGGATGCAATTTGTAGTGATTTAAATACGCTGCTCGCCTTGCGCATGTCTTTCAAAAACACCATCCGAGGCGTTGGGGAGGCTGAGCTGCTTCGCCGGCAGCTCGCGGGCACTCCGGGTGGAAAGTTAACCCAAAGAGCAGTTGTCAGAGGCAGAAGAGAGCCCCGTCTCCAGACCTCACTGAGCAGGGCAGTCGGGAGTCCCAAATGGAGTGACACGAAAGGTATGCGGTTCCGGCGCAGTCAAAACTTTTTCCTCCCCCTGCCGAATGTGAAGACGTCTTTTTTTTTTTTTGCAGTTTTCGAGCAGCGCCTCGGAGCCAAGCTGTTTTTGTTATTAAGCCTGTACCGTAGAGAAACAGGAAGGCGAGGACCAGCTGGCTTGCTGCGGTGGTTTTAAATGGAGTTGAATGAGATGAGAGTGGTAGTTGCGTTGAGTGAGATCGCGGCATCCCCTTGATTTAAATGCCTGGCCTCGGAACTGGTCCCTGGCTGCAGGCGAGCTTCAGTGTTTGTTGCAGCAGGTTGTTCAGAGGATAATGGGGGGGAAAATCATAGGTCTTCCGTGAATGTTGCCTAAACGAAAATGTTAAATGGGAATCCATAAGTTTGTGAACGGCTTGTTCTAGTTATTGCTTGTTTATTTAGAATAGGTTATATCAGATAGGATACCCACCCGGAAAGGCACAAAACATTATAAAATGAGTCTCTCTCCCACTCTAACCCCTCCAATGCCCCACTCCTAGGAGGCAACGACTATTCCTGGTTTCTAGAGTATCCTTGGTCTTTGGGATAATTATTTTAAGATTTTTATTCAGAACACACCCCTGTTGAATACCAAAAGCAGGGAAATAAAATGAACGGGAGAAAAGGAAAAGGGGTGGGAATGCTGTTTTCTTTTTACAGTCTTAAAAAAAAAAAATGTTGATAGCTATTAGAACTTAGTGCTTATGTTGCCTTATCTACTAACACCCTTAAAGAAATAACAATCTCTGTGGCTTGAGGATGAAGAACCCTGCTGGGTTCATTGTTTGTATGTAAGACGAAGCCTCTCTAACATGTAAAATGATATTGAACACCATAGCTCCTGTCACTGGAGGTTGCTTCAGGTTCTGCATTTAAATGAGCAGCAATCTAGATTGCCTGTGATCCTAAATTATAGGGGTATTTTATGTATCGATAGAAATGACTTAATTGTTCAATCAGCATTAAAATAAAGCATATGGCAGCTTTTGGCATATAGAAGTACATTTTGGATGTGAGGATTGTGGACTAAGTGGGAAGCTGTCATGTTTCTAGAGCAGTTATAGGAAATGTTTCTATCAAAATATTCTTTAGCTACAGAGGCGTTGAAAATGCAAAACAACTCCGGCATAATTAACAGGATTTCGGCATAATTAACAGGATTTCTATTTTTATGTTTTAGAATGGTGGTTTTGAATTTACCAACACTGTGACAACTCTTTAAAAAAAAAATCAATGATATTAGAGCTTAAAGTATTAAGGATTATATTAAATAATTTCACTGTATTTTGAAAGTGAGTATACTGTGCATTTTCCTTCCTGGTAGAAGAATTATTTCTATAAATCACCTCCCACCCCCTAAGCAAATAAGTTAGAATTCTTTCAGTAAGGAATGAATGTACTGTTGGACCCTGGATTCCTTTTCTAGGAGACATGTAAATAAGTTAGTAGTTCTTGAAGTGGTTACTTACTAATGCAGTCTTCACTGGTCTTTTGAAATAAACTTCCTTACTATGTCAGGTACATACTAAAGTTATATATATTTTAAATTAAGTCTTTTGTGCATTAGCAGTATGATTTTAGAATAGTACTTTTTAACTTGAAGACTACTTTGTTTTTGAGAAGTCTTTTAAAAAAAATGATTTAAAAATTCTTACTTTGCCCTGGCCGGTTTGGCTCAGCGGTTAGAGCGTCGGCCTGCGGTCCAGAGAGACCCGGGTTCGGTTTCTGCTAAGGGCAGTTTGTCCCCGGCCCTGGTTGGTCGTGTGGGTGGCAACCACTCGATGTGTCCCTTTCACATCGATGTTTCTCTCTCTCTCTCTCTCTCTTTTCCTTCCTCTCTCCCTCCCGCTCTATCTGAACAAAAAATGGAAAAAATGTCTTCAGGTGAGGATTAAAAAAAAATATATTTCTTACTTAGTTTGGACAATAGGGTAAGATAAAAAAAATCCCTACTGTTATCCTATCCTTAATTGGTATTGGAATAACTGGTTTTAGGGTTTTTTTGGTTTATTTTATTTTTGCATTTTTTTAAAGCTGTATAATTTCAAGCCTTGTCCAGAGGATGTAGGACTACTTTTTAAAACTTTTAATTTGTTGAAAGTTTGGAATGAATATAGTCTGCAGTTATTTGTCAACACAATTTAATACAGTTATTACTCTTTTAATCATGCTTACAGAGGTACTGCAGTTTCTCATAGGTTAAACCAGAGAGTACCAGTCCCAGTGTGGTTTGAATTTATTATACTTCATAGTGAAGAATAGTCCCTATTTGCATTATTGAGTGGTTAAAACTCTAGGAGCAGAAAATTAGTGTTGGAAATGTATGTTAACTTTTCTTTTTCATCATAATTCAGATGAAAGAAATGGGTGACTATCAGTTTAGATCTTTAGGAAGAGCATTGAGATTGAGTGCTGCAGTAAAAAGTAGGCATTTTCTTCCATTTTGAGTGTTTTTTGGGGTGGGGGAAGGGATTACAAAATGAACATTGCACGGTTAAAGTGGGGAGGAGGTGCTCTATTGTAGTGAGGCTTATTTCTTCACTTTGTTAATGTTTGCTAGGTAATTTGGCCCATTTGGTTTTCTGACAGGGTTTCTGGGAGAAGATTATTTTGGGTTAAGGATGCAATTTATCCCCAGCCTAACCTTATTTTCAGCCCCCTAACAGATGATGGGATTGACTTACATTTAATCGCTTCTCCCTTTCCTACCTTCTGGTGGAGAGGTGTTAAATGAAGAGGAAAATGGCCAGAAGACACACAGCAGGAATAGAACCAAAGACATGCAGTCCAGGAGGCTGGTTTTATCCACAAACTGGATAATCTTCTTAGACTACGTGCTGCCAGTTCCCAACTTTGTCAGCATTAACTCAGTTTGGTAGATTTTATCAACCTAGGTCAGTTTACAGGGGGCAGTAATAAAGGTTTATTTTAACTAACTGTAGTAAACTTTGTGGTCTAGAGGCAAAGGAAAGAAGTTTGACCTAATAGGCACACAGACTTTACCCATTTCAAAGAACTTTCTAAGAGCAAAGGAACTAGTCTTTTCTGTTTGTCCTTGTCCCTATTTTTCATTAGGATCACCTGTATCCTATTTTTTCTTTTCTGTTAATATTTTTTTATTGCTAAGTTCTAGGAAAGAGTATAATTTTTTTTTTTTATGTCTGCTGGTCACCTATGAAGGTATTCTTAAATGTTTAATTTCCTTGATTAGAGGCTCTGAGGGTTATGAAGCTTCACTTTTTGGAGACTAGATGCCTACATTACTGAATTTAACTCTTCATCCACATCATGATGAAAAGGGAATATTGGCCTGGGTATCACATAGTAGTGGATAATCTACTGTTCCCTGGGGCTTTGCTTTTGGTAGCTATGGCAGCTGAGTTGGAGTGGTAGATGGATAGATGGGAAAGGACTGCAGAAGTCAGCATAATCCTCAATTAGGATAAGCCTCATGGTTAATTGAATGTTGAGTGTACAGGTTAAATCCCATTATAACAAACTCCAGGGGAGTAGCTAAATTATTTTGTTGTACTGGGATTGAGTTTTATTCAACACTGTTTAAAGTAAATTAATCTTTTTGTTTTTGTTAGAGATGTGGGAAAATTTTTATTTATTGTAACAGTTTCAACCAATGTGTTTCTCCTTTAAAAAAGAAGGAACCCATGTGGAGCTGGGCAGATAATTTATATACCCTCTTCCTCCAATTTAATAGTTCCATTGGTTTTTCTTAACAACCAAATAAGTTTATTAGTAAGTACTACTGCCACCATCAAAGTGTGGTCAAAGGAATTGGGAATTTCCCCAGGTTTCCAGGTGACGACTGTTGGTAATTTTTTCTGCCCTGACAACTTTTTAAAATAAATGAATGTACTTCATTTTAGTATGAACTTTCCTTTGTCAGTAATAATTAATGGTAGTCCTTTCTATTTAGCCCAATGTAGTTTGAGACCTTTAGATCTTTATATGTTGTTAAAATAGAAAAGAAAGTGGTGATACTATTATAGTCTTTATGATATTTCTATATAAATATGAACATTTTCAGAAACAGGGTTAATATGCATATGAAAAGATACTGTATTTTTGTTTGGCCAGAAATATATTCTTTCTGTCTGTACTTTTAGATTGGTTTTGCCAGACTTCAGGCATGTACAGCTTACCTTCATATCTAAGGCTAGCATTTTTATTTTGTGTAGAGAGTTTTGATTGGGTGCAGCAAGACATTTTTGAAGTCATTCTTTTAAATATATGTTCCACAAAGGAGGGAAAATCTGAAAGAGGGAATTTCAAACAACCAAACAGTGTTTTGAAAGTTCTCAAGTCTTAAGAATAATGACTGACTAGTAGGCAGGAAGCCTGCAGTTGTATTGTGGTATTGTTCCTCCATCTTAAGCACTTGAGAACTTGAGTACAAAAGAGAAGAAAGCCTGGGGAAGGGGAAGAAAAGGTTTAACAAAAAAAGGTGAGGGGACCTTTGGAGTAAATATTCTTTGCTTTTCTGTTTAAGTGAAATCTAAAACCAAATTATTTTTACTTTGAGAGGAAATGTTTATTGTAATCTAAATGTCTTAAACTGACATTTTTATAAATGAGAGTTAATTGTTATTGTCGTTGGTGGAAAGAGCAGTGTGATCATATACTCAGTTTTAAAACAACAAAAAATCTACACATGAAAACCTTTGAATGTTTTCCTCCTTTGTTAACCAATCAATATTATTTGTTAACGTGTTATTTTGAAAGTAATACTTAGTGAAGAAGTGAAGAGTTGAGAATCATTTGTGAACTTGTACAGTAAGGTTTGTGCAAATCAGTTTTTAGATTTATAAAACAAAGGAGTGGAGTATGCTGTCTTTCAGGGTTTTTTATATTAGATGTGCAGAATTTTTATTTATATTTTATTGGTCAAACATGAAATGGATTAAGCTTTTTATACTGGATGATGGTGTGAAGATACAGAATTCTGAGTTTGGGGACAGGATGACTTTAAGCTGCTGACTTCACCATAATATATCCTATGAGCTGCAGAAATGTGTGTGCTAGAGAGAGAGAGAGAGAATTTTCAATCTTCTGGTTTAAGAAAGTGAAGTAATATTTTCTTTACTCTCAGTAAAGCTGTCATCAGTGAAATTATTACTAAATTTAAGTCACTCTGTAGAGTAGCTATATCAGCTTGATTTTGTTTCCAGATTGAAATTTGGCAACTTTATTTGAAAATGTTTTAAGGATTACCCAGTGTTCTCTTCACCAAATTGTGTCCCTAGTCTACACACTCTCTGCTCCATCCAAGTTAATTTCATTCCTTTTTTTTTACCTGCCTAGTGGTTGTGTTTTATGATCATACTTTTATCCCAGCCAAGGTAGTTGGCTCCCTTGCTGTCAGAACAAGTATTTGATTGCATCTAGGAAAATTTTAACTTTACCAGTGAGAAAAATAACTCCACACGCATGTTGCATCCATTGAAGGATATCTTTATCATATAATAAGACAGGATTTATTACTATATTGAGTTTTAAGAATTATTTCAGGGATCAATAAAATGAATTCAGGAAGTTGCTTTCAAAGTGCACAGTCATATCTAGAATGGTGGCAGCCTTAGGTGTATTAATCCCAAATTAGGCAAAGCTGAAATTGTGAACTTTCACCAATAACCTTCAGTCTTCCCCTCTTTTTCCTACGAGAGTACAAAATAGCTCCCACATGTGACTTTTCAAACTGTCTTTTCATACCACCATTCTCTAGCCATGGGGCCTCTTTAATTTGCTACTGCTTGGTTGTTGCCAACTCCCCCATACACATACATACTTAATGTTTTTTTTGTTTTTTTTTATCCTCACCTGAGGACATTTTTTCATTTTTGTTCAGGTAGAGTGGGAGGGAGAGAGAGGAACAAAGAGAGAGAGAGAAACATCGACCTGAAAGGGACACATTGAGTGGCTGCCATCCGCACAACTAACCAGGGCCGGGGACAAACCGCAACTGAAGTACATGCCCTTAGCGGGGACTGAACCCGGGTATCTCAGGACCGCAGGTTGACACTCCAACTGCTGAGCCAAACTGGCCAGGGCCATACTTAATGTTTATTAAGCTTTTACTATGTAAGGACTGTAAGAGTTAAAAATGTTTTGACCTCCAAGTGTACACAATCAAGTGCTCACATCACTTCAGTACAGGGCAGAATATTTTGCCTATTAAAGATCCTGGAGAAGTGCAGAGAGAAAAAGGAACTACCTCTGACCAGGTGATAGGGATGCAGGATTTTTTTTTCTTTTTTTTTTATCCTCAGCCGAAGACATGTTTCCATTTTTTGTTCAGATAGAGTGGGAGGGGGAGAGAGGGAGAGAGAGAGAGAAACATCGATGTGAAAGAGACACATCGAGTGGCTGCCACTCGCACTACCCAACCAGGGCTGGGGACAAACTGCAACTGAGGTACGAGCCCTTAGCGGGAACCGAACCCGGGTATCTCTGGACTGCAGGCTGATGCTCTAACCGCTGAGCCAAACTGACCAGGGCTGATCACATATTTTTGCTTGAAAAGCTTCAGAGTACAATCTAAATTCCTTAATCTAATATTCAACTCATCATAGTCTTTTTAAATCAATCTTTCCCATTTTTGTTGCCCCTGGTTTTAGTCATGCTAATTTTTTCTGCTTCTTCTCCCTTGTTATCTTGTCTAGTCATTAAGGTCCAGCTCAGATCCTGTTTAATTTAAATTTTCTAAACCACAACTGAAAATATTCTTGTTGCCCGATATGAATTGTAATTATCTCTTCATATGTATAGTAGTCAGTATTTATTGATTAGTAGGGCAGATTCAAATTGTCTGTTCTTTGAGGTAGGGAGCATTCCTTCTATAAGCTTTTAAAATCCTATATTATTTTTTGAATTATATTTATTTTAGGTACCCCAAAATTCTTGGTGTTTGGATGTGAAAGTTTCTAGAGCTCAACTTTCAAGTTAATTTTTCTACCTAGAAATTGAGACAAAATTAGAGTCCTATGGATTTGATTGGGACCTGTGTTTCCCTCAGAGTTGTCCCAGATAAATCATGTTTGGGCCTTAGAATACATTCATATTTCCCAATTGCCCTAGGACTGGACAATCCTGTAAGTTGTGCAAATGTTTTTATTCATTACCACTGTTCTTCAAGGAATTGTGCAAAACATTGTGGGCATTAAAATCCTTTTGTGATCTAGGAGCTTATAATCTAGTTGAAAAATACATATAATTGAAAAAAACACAGTTGTAGCAATATAAATAAGTGGTTTGGAAGTTCAGAGGAATAAGGTCATTTTCAAATGGGATTGTTAAGGAAAACTTAATGGAGGCAATGCAATAGATCTAAAGGGAATTAATTGTTGCTTCTAATCTTCTCTTTCCCACATCGTTTTTGTTTTTTGTTTGTTTTTAATTCTTACCCGAGGATATTTTTCCATTTATATACAGATAGTGGGAGGAAGGGAGAGAGGGAAACATCAAGTGAGAGGGACACATCAGCTGGTTGCCTCCCGCACAGCCCCTTACAGGGTCCGCGAGGAATGGCAACTGAGGTATGTGCCCTTGACCGAATTTGGAATTGAACCTGTGACTTTTGGTCAGAGGGCAGACGCTCTAACTGCTGAGCCAAATCGGCCAGGGCTCTTTCCCACATCTTTTACTCTGTAATAATAATAGTAAAAAATTATAAATTACTGTTTTTTAAATCGAAAAGAAGGTATAAACATGGTAGAGTAGAACTAATACAAAAAGGTATACCGTGAAAAAGTAAAGGCCCTGGCCGGTTTGGCTCAGCAGTTAGAGCATCTGCCCATAGACCAATGAGTTGTGGGTTCGATTCCAGTCCAGGGCACGTACTTTGGTTGTGGTTTGTTCCCGGCCCTGGTCGGGTCGTGCAGGAGGCAACTAGTTGATGTGGCTCTGTCATATCGATGTTTTTCTCTGTCTCTTCCTCCCTCCCACTCTATCTGATGATCAATAGAAAAGTATCCTCAGGTGAGAAATAAATAAAAGAAAAAAGGTAAGGCTCCTGGTACCCCAGGTCTTTCGTATTTATAGATACCCTTCCCAAAGGCTATTACCGTTGGAGGATATTCTTTTTTCTCTCTAAAAAAATTTTTTTTTCTTAATATTGATTTTTTTTACTTTTTTTCTTTTTTTTTTAGAGAGAGAGAACATCGATTGATGACAGAGAACATTCATCAGTGACAGAACATCGATTGGCCGCCTCCTGCATGCCCCCCACTGGGGATTTGACCCCCAACCCAGGCATGTACCCTGACCGGGAACCGAACCTGCGACCTTTTGGTGCATGGGTCGTCGCTCAACCACTGAGCCACACTGGCCGGGCTGTTGGAGGATATTCTTTATATATGATTATGTCTCTTTCTTCAGTTTCTTTTTGTCCTATTCTCTTTCCCTCCCTCTTTATTTTTATTTTTTTTATTATTATTTTTTGGTACGTGCCCCTAGCGGCAACTGAACCCAGGACTCTCTGGTCCACAGGCTGATGCTCCAGCTGCTGAGCCAAATTGGCCGGGGCTATTTTTATTTTTTTGAGGGAGTGAGGGCGGGAAGGAGAAAAAGGGAAAGAAACGTTGATGCAAGAGAGAAACATTGATTCAGTTGCCTCTTGTATGTGCCCTGACTGGGGTGAGGGATTGAACCTGCAGCCTAGGTATGTGCTGTGATCTAGAAGAATTGAACCCTATACCTTTCATTGTACTGGATGATGCTCCTATCAACTGAGCCTATGGGCCAGGGCCAGACTATACGTACTTTTTAAATGATCTTGGAGAGGTCTCATAATGTTTTTGTAGCTACTATGTTCTTTCTAATTGTTAAACAGCACTCTGTTGTATGGATCAATATCATAATTTATCCAGTATTTTATATATATATTACACACACACACACACATATCCCCCACCGATTCCTAGAGTGGAAGAGAGAGAGGGAGGGAAGGAGGAGAGGGGGAGGGAGAGAGAGAGAGAGAAAAAAAAAATCAGTGTGAGAGAGAGACATCGATTAGTTGCCTCCCTCATGACCCCGACTGGGGCTGGGGATTGAATCCAGTGTCATATTATTACAAACAAAGCTGTAAGTGAATATCCTTATACATATTTCTTTGTTCCTATGTTTTGTTAAAAAGTAAATAAAAATTTCTGGAAGTAGAATGCTAGATTAAAGATTATGAATTTAAAAATTTTGTAGAGCCCTGGCTGGGTTACTCAGTTGGTTGGAGCATTGTCTCTTATGCCAAAAGGTTGCAAGTTTGATTCTTGGCCAGGGCACATACCTAGGTTGTAGTTTGATGCCCAGTTGAGGTGTGTGGGGAGAGGCAGCTAATTGATGTTTCTCTCTTTTTTCTCTCTTCCCCTTCTCTCTCCCCTCTTCTCTTTCTAAAAATCAATAAAAATGTGATTAAAAAATTGAAAATAAAAATTTTTTAGACATGCACCTGGCTCTCTATAGAGATTATATCAACAAATCCACTAGCAAAGTATGGCAGTGCCTGTTACCTTCATCTGAAGAACTTACTGTGGTATCACATTTTTTGATCTGTTAAATTTAAAAATCTCTTTCATGTATTTCTTCTAGTACTTCTATGGTTTCTTTTTTTTTTTAATATATATATTTTTTTATCCTCACCTGAGGACATTTTTTCCATTTTTTGTTCAGATAGAATGGGAGGGGGGGAGAGAGAGAGAGAGCGAGAACCATCAATGTGAAAAGGACACATTGAGTGGCTGCCACCTGCATGACCCAACCAGGGCTGTGGACAAACTGCAACCGAGGAATGTGCCCCCAGCGGAAACCGAACCCAGGTCTCTCTGGACCGCAGCCCTATGCTCCAACCGCTGAGCCAAACCGGCCAGGGCTTTAATATTAAAATAAAAAAATTTTAAATGCAAAATAAAAATACCAGTTAGAGCCCCGCCAGTGTGGCTCAGTGGATTGAGCGTTGCCCCATGGACTGAGAGGTTATGGTTTGATACACTGTTAGTGCACATGTTCAGGTTTCAGGCTCCATCCCCAGCAGGGAACATGCGGGAGGCAGCTGATTGAATTTTCTCTCACATCAATGTTTTTTTCTTTCTCTCGCTCTCAAAAAATCAATGAAAACATTAAAAAAATACCAGTTAGAATATAAAAACACCAATCAGGATATAAAATTGGTAGCATAGATTAACGAGGTGGTAGACTACAATATGTTATGACTATATATATTTGTTCCTTTTGAATGTAAAGATATCTAAAAAGTACCTATATCATACCTATATTTGGGTATGCTTTCTTTGTGTTTTTAGAAATCTCCTTTATTGAGGTATAATATACTTACTATAAAATCCAGTCATTTTAATTGAAGTGTGCAGTTTGAGTTTTTTTTTCTTTTATCCTCACCCGAGGACATTTTTTGATATTTTGTTCAGATAGAGTGGGAGGGAGAGAGAGAGAGAGAAACATTGACGCGAAAGGGACACATCGAGTAGTTGCCACCCTAACTAGGGCCGGGGACAAACTGCAACTGAGGTACGTGTCCCTAGCGGGAACCGAACCCAGGTCTCTCCGGACCTCAGGCCGACGCTCTAACCGCTGAGCCAAACCGGCCAGGGCTTGACTGTGGTAGTATTAACACACGGTTTACATTTGTCAAAACTCAAGCCCTGGCCGGTTTGGCTCAGCGGTTAGAGCGTCGGCCTGCGATCCCCAGAGACCCTGGTTCGGTTCCCGCTAAGGGCACGTACTTCGGTTGCAGTTTGTCCCCGGCCCTGTTTGGTCGTGCGGGTGGCAGCCACTCGATGTGTCCCTTCACGTTGATGTTTCTCTCTCTCTCTCCCTTCCTCTCTCTCCCTCCCACTCTATCTGTACAAAAAAAAAAAAAAAAAAAAAATGGAAAAATATCCTCGGGTGAGGATTAAAAAAAAAAAAAATACTACCACAGTCAAGATACAGAACATTTCCATCACCCCAGAAGTGTTTCCTTGCCTATTTGCATTCAGTCTCTGTCTGGGTTTTGTATTCAGTCAACCACTGATTTAGTTTTTGTCACTATAGTTTGCTTTCTTTCTAAAAAAATTAATTTTGTTACAGATAATATTTAAATTGTACAGTTTAAGTTTTTACATATGTGTCTACCTGTGAACCCATCACCACAGTTACAATGATAGGAATATCTATTACAGTCAGAAGTTCCTTATATCGTTTTGTAATCAATCCCATCCTCATCTTCAGGTAATTACTGATCTGCCTGTGTTATTAAAGATTAGTTTGTATTAAAAAAAAATTTTTTTTTTCCCTGTTTCGATTTTTAGAGAGAGAGGAAGGGAGAGTTAGAGACATCAGTGGAAGAGAATATCGATTGGCTGCCTCCCGCATGAACCCCACTGGGGATTTGGCCCACAACCTGGGCATGTGCCCTGACCAGGAATCGAACCAATGACCTCTTGGTGCATAGGTCGACACAACCACTGAGCCACACTGGTTGGGCGATTAGTTTGTATTTGTGAGAATTATATATAAATGGGATTAACAATATGTACTTTTTTTTTGGAGGGGGGGCTGGCTTTTTTCACTTAGTATAGTTATTTTGAGATTCATCCATGTTGTATATAGCAATAGTTTCCTTTTTTTGTTTTTATTCCTCACCTGTGGGTACCTTTCCATTTATCTTCAGATAGAGTTGCGGGGGGGGGGGGGAGACACACACATTGATTGGTTGCCTCCTTCAAGACCCCGACCAGGGACGGAACTGAACTGCAGCTGAGGTATGCGCCCTTGACTGGAATCGAACCCGTGACTCTTTGTTCCGTGGGCTGGTGCTGTAACCACTGAGTCAAACTGGCCAGGGTGCAATAGTTTCTTTTTATTGCTTAAGAAATATTGATTGCAGTGTATGGATATATCACAGTTTGTTTATCTGTTCATCTGTTGGTGAACATTTGGGTTGTGTTCTGTTTTTGGTTATCAAAAATAGAGCTTTTTTGACATTTGTGCACAGGGCTTTATGTGGACATATACTTTATTTCTCTTGAATAAGTACCTGGAATGGAATAGATGGGCTATATGCTAAGTGTATATTCAACATTTAAAAATATTAAGAGCCCTGGCTGGTTTGGCTTAGCGGTTAGAGAGTCAGCCTGCAGTCCAGAGAGACCCGGGTTCGGTTCCCTCTAAGGGCGCGTACCTCAGTTGCAGTTTGTCCCTGGCCCTGGTTGGTCATGCTGGTGGCAGTCACTCGATGTGTCCCTTTCACGTCGATGTTTCTCTCTCTCTCTCACACTCTCTTCCTCTCTCTCCCTTCCACTCTACCTGGACAAAAAATAGAAAAATGTCCTTGGGTGAGGATTAAAAAAAAAAAAAAAATTAAGAAACTACTGTGGTTGGTGTGGCTTGGTTGGGCGTCGTCCCATGCACCAAAACGTTGCCCATTTGATACTTGTTCAGGGCACATGCTTGAGTTGTAGGCTTGATCCCTGATAGGGGGCATGCAGGAGGCAGCTTATTGATGTTTAGCTCTTACATGGATGTTTCTCTCTCCCTCTAAAAGTCAATAAATCTTAAAAAATGTTTTTAAGAAACTGCCACTGGTTTCTCAAAGCAGTTGTACCATTTTATGATTCTCTCAGCAATGTATGATAGTTCCAGTGTTTACCATACTTGGTATGGTCAGGCTTTAATAAATAAAATACTATTTATTGATTGATTTTAGAGAGAGGGGGGCAATGGGGGAGAGAGAGAGAAGGAAACATTGCTGTGTGGTTCCACTTATTTATAACATTAATTGGTTGATTCTTGTATGTGCCCTGATCAGGGATCAGGGCCCACAACCTTGGCAAATCAGGACGACTCTCTAACCAACTGAGCTACCTGGCCCCAGGGCATGGTTTTACATATCTTTATTGGTGATCAGAGATGTCCCTACTGATGCTCAAGTTCTTGGTCATATGTATATTTTGGGGGATACTAAGTGTATTAAAGCTTGAATAACAGTTATGCAAATATGTATTATAGACTCCATTCCTTAATTTGTATAAATGGAAAGAAAAACTAAAATTGTTATCCTGCAACGTATCAATTCTTTTTTGTTGTTAATTCTTACCTGAGGATATTTTTTCCATTGATTTTTTTTTTTTTTTTTTTTTATCCTCACCCGAGGACATTTTTCGATATTTTGTTCAGATAGAGGGAGAAGGAGAGAGAGAGAGAGAAACATCGACGTGAAAGGGACACATCGAGTGGTTGCCACCCACACGACCCAACCAGGGCCGGGGACAAACTGCAACCGAGGTACATGCCCTTAGCGGGAACCGAACCCGGGTCTCTCCGGACCGCAGGCCGACGCTCTAACCGCTGAGCCAAACCAGCCAGGGCTCCATTGATTTTTGAGAGAGTGGAAGGGAGGGATGGAGAGAGAGAGTAAAATTGGTTGCCTCTTGCATGATCTCAACCGTGGCCAGGGATTGAACCTGCAACCCAGGTATGTGCCCTTGACCAGAATTGAACCCTGGATCCTTCAGTCCACAGGTTGACACTCTAACCTCTGAGCAAAACCGGCCAGGACAACATATCAGTTCTTAAACATCATTATTTTTTACTTTATTTAACTGTTAAAAGTAATTTTTAATTTCAATTATTTGGAACTTGATCTTTTTCTCTTTAATAAGAATGAATCAATGTCTTGTCTGTTTCCACATTTATTACAAATTAAGATAGAAAACATCAATTATATTGGTCTGTTATAATCCTAATGAAAATATGCTGAAGATCTATCTAAAAATGGAATCTTTTTTTAAAAAATTGATCTGAGTGTATCAATTAAGGGAAGAGAGAGAGAGATAGAAATTGATGTGCGAGAGATACATTGATTGGTTGTCTACTGTATGTGCCCTGACCAGGGATCGAACCCACAACCTAGGTATGGGCCCTGACCGGGAATTGAACCTAAGACATTCTGGTGCATGGGACAATGCTCCAACCAACTGAGTTACCCTGGCCAGGGCTAAAAACTGAATCTTACCTGTGATGTTTTGTTATTGTTCTCTCTTTAACCCTCACTGAAAAACCCAATCTTTATGGCTTACTTCTATTGGTATAGAATATATTTCTTTTTTACCAAACTATATTTTACTGTCTTCTCTTTTCACGGTTTTTATGCTTAACTGTCCTACTGAGTTGTATTAGCTTTTTAATGCCTCCACATTTGTGCTATTTTGACAAGTGTGCTATTTGTCACATTTAATATTTATATTAAATTATTGTAACTTTAAATCACCTGAGTATCTCTCCTGGACACTCTTGCTCAAAAAGAGAGATATTCATCTCAATTTACTTACCAGTCCCCTCACCTAATTTGAAGTTATATATTTTCATTCTGTTTTGTCTGAATTCTTTCTGTCATGCTGGAATTCTGGAACATTTTTGCAGTTTACATTTAAGAAGGCTAGTTTAAAAAACCAGTGGAAATTTCCAGCTTAAAAAAAAAAAATCCAACTACTGGTCTAATAACTGCTTTGCAGGAAGAAAGAAATATGAAAAAGAACCGCAGACATTCTGGATGTCAGCCTGTGAAATTTTCCACTATTTCCTATAATAACATGCAGGCATGCTTATACTGCCGGATTCAGTGCAACTGCAGTTGCACTCTGGGCGGAATTTGAAGCTGCCTTATCTATGATAAAATGGCATCTGGCTAGCTTTTAGGGAGCAGTTCATAAATTCGCACATCTAAGGTACTGTATGTTTGTTTCATCTCTGCCTAAAGTGTGGTCATAACACTAAACTTGCAAAATTATTTAAGCGTCTTCTGATTCCAAAATTCCTGTTTTCAAATTAATTTTGATATTTTAATTTCAGTAGAGTTATGCATCTAAGAATATAAATATGAAATCATTCTTTTAGTGACAGTGCTGTGTAAATTTTTATTTTATAGGATTTTATACTATCTTGAAGAGTGCTCAGAAAATTAAAACAAAGTTTTTTTTTAAAAATTTTTTTTTAATTTTTTTATCCTCACCCGAGGACATTTTTGCAATTTTTGTACAGATAGAGTGGGAGGGAGAGAGAGAGAGAGAGAGAAACATCGACGTGAAGGGACACATCGAGTGGCTGCCACCCGCACGACCGACCAGGGCCGGGGACAAACTGCAACCGAAGTACGTGCCCTTAGCGGGAACCGAACCCGGGTCTCTCTAGACCGCAGGCCAACGCTCTAACCGCTGAGCCAAACCGGCCAGGGCTAAAACAAAGTTTTAAAAAGATTTGCATAAACTCACTGTTTGGTGTGATTTAAGAAACATTTTAAGCCCTGGCCAGTTTGGCTCAGCGGTTAGAGCGTTGGCCTGCGGTCCGGAGAGACCCGGGTTCGGTTCCCGCTAAGGGCACGTACTTCGGTTGCAGTTTGTCCCCGGCCCTGGTCGGTCGTGCGGGTGGCAGCCACTCGATGTGTCCCTTCACGTCGATGTTTCTCTCTCTCTCTCCCTCTCCCTTCCTCTCTCTCCCTCCCACTCTATCTGTACAAAAGATGGAAAAATGTCCTCGGGTGAGGATAAAAAAAAACACACAAAAAAAACATTTTAACCTCTATTTCAGGTGCATGTTAATCTTTCAAAGGGTTAGTAGACTTTATATTAAGATGATAGTTTTTGCCCTGCCCAGTTTGGCTCAGCGGTTAAAGCCTCGGCCTGCAGTCCAGAGAGACCTGGGTTCGGTTCCCGCTAAGGGCACGTACCTTGGTTGCAGTTTGTCCCCGGCCCTGGTTGGTCTGGTCATGCGGGTGGCAGCCACTAGATGTGTCCCTTTCACATTGATGTTTCTCTCTCTCTCTCTCCCCCTCCCGTTCTATCTGAACAAAAAAATGAAAAAAAAAAAAATGTTGATTAAAAAAAAAAGATTGATAGTTTTAATTTGTTTGTTTGGTTGTTTCAAATTTAAAGGTAAACAGTAGTGTACTGTTTTCTAATAATGGAAGTCCAGGTTGCCCAGTTCTATAAATTGACAGAGCAGAAGGATCAAGAGTAGATTATAAATACACTGTAACTATTTTGTTTGATCTCTTTCATGGCTAATGCCTAACAGTGGTATTAAGGAATGAAATAGAGAAATTCAGATTTTATGAATTAACCTTTTAAACTCTTACGCCTTTCTCCAGTGAGGAATTTGAGTGTTCATAGTGATACAACCGATGTGTGTACACATCTTTGTATTTTTTAAAAATTTTTACTTTTTTAGAGAGAGAGGAAGGGAGAGAAAGAAACATCAATGTGAGAGAGAAACATCGATTAGCCGCCTCCTGCATAACCCCTACTGAGGATTGAGCTCATAATCCGGGCCTGTGCCTTGGGGAATCGAACCAGGACCTCCATGGGATGAGGCTCTATCTACTGAGCCACACTGGCTGGACACATTTTGTATGCTTTTTTTTTTTAATCCTCACCTGAGGACATTTTTCCATTTTTTTTGTTCAGATAGAGTGGGAGAGAGAGACACACACACACACACACATCGACATGAAAGGGACACATCGAGTGGCTGGTGACAAACTGCAACCGAGGTACGTGCCCTTGGCGAGAACCGAACCCGGGTCTCCCTGGACCACAGGCTGACACTCTAACCGTTGAGCCAAACCGGCCAGGGCACGTTTTGTATATTTTAACACTTGTAAGTCATTTACATTTTGGGACTAAAGGCATATTAATACATAAGTATATCTTTTCCAGCACTGTTAGGTCTTAGATTTGAATAAGAACAGCATTGTGATGTAACAGTGGCCTCCACCCCTTCTCTGTGATCAAGTCTTCCCTTGTGTAGCCTCATCCTTTCTCTTGACCTTTCCTGTGTCTATAACTCTTCTATCCTTTCCTTGCACTTCCTCTTCTCAGCCCTCCTCTACCTCCAACTATTTTATCCCTTTCTTCTCAGCCTAAAATTTCTTCTAAGTCTCTTACTTTTTCTAGTTGCTCACTGTTAACCAAGCTGCTTCTTTACCTTTGCAAAGTTTTTTTCTCCAAGTGTTTTCTGCTCCTGGCAGATTGGTTTTCTTTTAGTCTTTGACTCCTAAAACACATACATCCTCAAACCTCTCAAATCCTTCAACTTTCATTTTTGCCTCCATGTTTTCATTTATTCAACAGTTTTATTGAGTCCTAGCCATGCGTCAGGGGATATACCAGTGACCAGTATGGCTATTAAAAAACAAACAAACAAACAAGACTGCATAAGGTTACTGGAAACTGGTGTTTGTGTATGTATGTATGCATGTATGTGTTGTGGAGTTCACATTTTAGGTGGGTAGTCATGGTAACCTTCTCTGAGAAAATAACACTGGAGCAAAGAGTCCAGGAAGTAAGCCTTGTGAACATTGGAGGGCGGGGGAACAGCTAGTGCAAAGGCCCTTTGGTAGGAGCATTCTTAGTATGTTTGAAGGATAGCAAGGGTGATCAGTGTGCTGGAGCACCGTGAACAAAGGAGTAAGTAGTAAGAGAAATCTGAGAGCCTTGAAGGGAATTGTAACATCTTCAGCTTTTACTTTGAGAAAAGTGGCAAGCCACTGTAGGTTTTATTAAAAAATATTTTTTCTTTATTGATTTTTAGAAAGAAGAAGGGAAAGTGAGAAAGAGATAGAAACATTGTTGAGAGAGAACTTTGATTGGCTGCCTCCTGCATGTCCCTCACTAGGGATTGGGCCCACAACCTGGGCATGTGCCTTGATCGGGAATCGAACTGGCGACTCTTGCTGAATGGGTCGACTCTCAACCTCTGAGCCACACTGGCTGGGCCACTGTAGGTTTTTAATTTTTGGTTATTCCAAAAAGATCTTATGATCATTGATTTTCTTCCCCTCCAATTGAAGGCATTTTATTATAAAAGTAATTAATTGATGCTAATTTGGAAAATACAGAAAAGTACAAAGGAGAAAATAAAGAAATCAAGTAAAGAAAATAAAGAACATGCCCTGGCCGGTTTGGCTCAGCGGTTAGAGCGTCGGCCTGTGGTCCTGAGAGACCCGGGTTCGGTTCCCGCTAAGGGCATGTACCTCGGTTGCAGTTTGTCCCCAGCCCTGGTCGGTTGTACGGGTGGCAGCCACTCGATGTGTCCCTTTCACATCGATGTTTCTCTCTCTCTCTGTTCCCCCCCCCCCACTCTACCTGAACAAAAAATGGAAAAATGTCCTTGGGTGAGGATAAAAACAAAACAAAACAAAACAAAAAAAAACAAACAAAAAAAAAGAAAATAAAGAACAAGTAAAGATTACCAGTAACCTCATCCATTATTGAGAATTTTGTGTGCATATGTCTTCCCACTTGTTTCCTTTGTGCTTGTACAAACACACACACACACACACACACACACACACACACAGCTCCTGCACTGTAGGGATTTGGCAGACTTTAATGAGATCTCTCTAGCTGCTTTGTGAAAAGTAGCCTATAAGAAGGCAAGAAGCAAGGAGACCTATTATAAGGCTGTTACAGTAATCTAGGTATGAGATAATGTTGGCAGCAGAGATGATGATAAGTGGTCAAATTCTGTATATATTTTAAAGGTAGAGCCAACAGAATTTTGTGAGGGTTTTAGTGAGGTTGGGCTCTGTGGGGTGGTGGGGTGGTACAAGAGAGGAGGGAAGAAGCAAGGGTGACTCAAAAGTTTTTGGCTTGAGCAACTAGAAACCTTTGGTTTGATTTTTCTTTCTTGTCAAACTATCCATTCAAGATTCAGTTCCATATCTTTTATGATACGTTTTTTCTGTGCATTTGAACTTGTGATTCTTTCACCAAGCTTCTAGTCACTTGGTACCCACCACAAGATGCTATATATAACAAATTGTTTTACTAGTATTAGTCTTCCTAACGAGGTAGTGAGCATCCTTTTACTTGATCATGTTGGATTAATTTATCTGTTCAAGGACTAATAACTTTGTGAGTACATTATGGGCATTTAGTAAATGTTTAATTGTATATCCCCCGGATTGAGAACGATATGAGAAAACCTTAAATGCCTACTCTAGCTTAGCTTTGGCTTACTGGCATCTTTTGAGGGTGAATTGTTTGGTTATTTTCCGTCTAAAAGAAAGTGTTATGTACATTTTATTTCTACAAAATGTTAGGTATTATCTTGAATTCTGAAGCACTATGAAGGCTTATTTTTTACTTAATGATTTTAGAAAGCGAGAGGAAGGGAGAGGGAGAGGGAGAGTGAGAGAAACATTAATTTGTTGTTCCACTTATTTATGCATTCATTGGTTACTTCTTGTATGTGTCCTGACTGGAGGTTGAACCCTCAACCTTGTTGTATCTGGACGATGCTCTAACCATTAACTGAACTACTCAGCTAGGGCCAAGGCTTATTTATCTTTTTAAGTAATGAAGCATGTAGAGTAGAGATACAAAGATGAATGAGAAAAGGTCTCTACCCAGAAGGGCACGTAATGCTTTTGTGCAGACAACATAACACACATACAAATATGCCCCCTGTATGAACATAACATTGTTATACGATTTTAATGATATTTTTTAATCCTCACCTGAGAAATGTTTATTGATTTTAGAGAGAGAAAGAGAAAGAAAGAAAGAGACATTGATGTAAGAGAGAAACATTGATCTGTTGACTCCTGTACTTGCCCAACTGGGGGTGGAACCCGAAAACCTAGGTGTGTGCGCTGACTGGGAATTGAACGTGCAATCTTTTTGGTGT
This sequence comes from Molossus molossus, assembly GCF_014108415.1. Taxonomy (NCBI): domain Eukaryota; kingdom Metazoa; phylum Chordata; class Mammalia; order Chiroptera; family Molossidae; genus Molossus; species Molossus molossus. Next base: position 10,465,566 of record NW_023425399.1, on the reverse strand, counting down.
ATGGGATGACACTCCAACCAACTGAGCCAACTGGCTGGGGCTGTGTTATGATTTTAGAATGCTTTTGACATTCTGAAGGTTGTAGAGGTTCCTTGCCTCTCTATTTAATGGTGTTACACTTTTGGGCTTTGGGTTCTTATTTATTATTATTATTTTAAATCCTCATTTGAGGATATTTTTTCATTTATCTTCAAATAGAGTTTGAGGGAGGGAAGGAAAGAGAGAGAGAGAGAAAGAGACAGACAGACATCGATGTGAGAGAGACATATTGAATGGTTGCTTCCCACTTGACCTGGGACCTAACCACAACGGAGGTATGTGCCCTTGACTGGAATCGAACCTGTGACTCTTTGGTCTGAGGGCTGACACTCTAACCGTTGAGCCATACTGACCAGGGCTGGGTTTTTATTTTTTTAAAATAGTTTTTCAGACTTATTTAAAGCCGTTTCCACTTGCTGATGCTGATGTGAAGTGTGCTTATCTCTTGTCCCCCCACCCTCGCTTTTATTTTATTTGCATTATATTTCCTTGGAGCCTTATTTAACATCGGTATTCTTTTTTAAAATCTCCTGTGTTACTTACACTTTTACTACCTTGTATAGGTGCACTTGCTTTCTTCATCTTTTGTCTTTGCTTTACTTTTACTCTTTCAGTTCGTAATCTTTCTACTTTTAAAATAATTTCAGTAATACATCCAGGATTCCAGAGCACACACAAGATCTTTAAGGAATTTTCTTTTTTTTTCTTCTTTTTTTTATCCTCACCCGAGGATATTTTTCCATTTTTTGTACAGATAGAGTGGGAGGGAGAGAGAGGAAGGGAGAGAGAGAAACATCGACGTGAAGGGACACATCGAGTGGCTGCCACCCGCACGACCAACCAGGGCCGGGGACAAACTGCAACCGCAGTACGCGCCCTTAGCGGGAACCGAACCCGGGTCTCTCCGGACCGCAGGCCGATGCTCTAACCGCTGAGCCAAACTGGCCAGGGCATTTAAGGAATTCTCATGTAGAAACATTGTTCTTTTTTTTTCTTAATCCTCACCCGAGGATATTTTTCCATTTATCTTCAGATAGAGTGTGAGGTAGAGAGAGAAGAGGAACATCGATGTGAGAGAGAAACCTCAATTAGTTGCCTCCCTCATGACCCGGCCAGGGCCAGGGGCCAAACCGCAACCAAGGTGCCCTTGACTGGAATCGAACCCACAAGTCTTTGGTTCATGGGCAGACCCTCTGACCGCTGAGCCAGACTGGCCAGGGCTGTTCTACTGTTTGAAGCAAAAAATAAGTTCTTTAAATGGTCCTCACTTATTAAATGCTGTCTGGATTAGGGGATGTGCTCTCTCTCTACAAATGAGTTCTCCTAAATTCCCAGTATTTGGAAGGGATGAGATCTTCTAGACAGGGAGGATAGATAAATTGGTAAAGGCAGCCCTTTTTACTTAATTTCTTTGTGTGGGTTGTGGCCATCAGCTTAATTTGCCTGTGATCATTTCTACTTGGTAATGGAATATTTTTCTTTAGAAAGATGAAAGAATGTAACTCATACATATTTTACTGATAATCTAGTTAGTTCAACACATGCTTACATATGAAAACCAAGGGGATTAAAATGTCCTATTTAGATGACCTTTAGTTGATTTGATACAAACTTTTGGGTCTGAGAATACTGCAGTAATTCAGGATGTGATTTTTAGGTACATCATTAGAAATAGAAAATACATAATTTATTTTGGATGGAGAGTAGTAGTGAATTTAAGCTTTAACATTCTGTCCAAGGGAGGGTGATAACAAATCTTCACCTGTAGTTAGCCTCAAATCTTTAACTACAAGCTCTGAAAAAATGATTTGTTGACACATATTGTTAGATGATTTTTAGAAACAGAATTTTCTTGGAAAAATGATTTGCTGACACACAGGAATTTTAAAAATATAATTTGCTCTTTTTCCTGAGTTGTTTCATAAACCAAAATTATTAATTATTTCTTCACATCTGTTATTTTGAGAAACAAGAGCTGATGATATACTACCTCTGCCCCTCCTTTTTCTTTTTAAAATACTTTCAGCTTCTGGTTTGGCTCTTCTGCTTTTCCCCAAACCTTTACTTAGAACAAAAAAAGCTTGGATGCCCTGCTTTGTTTCCAGTATTTCACTTTGCATTTGGTAAGATTTTACCTCAAGTAAATCTAGGTGGTATTGCCTAGGTAGTGTTGGGCATTAGTTTCTTGGGTGGCTCAGCTTTTTCAACCTTTGGGACAATCTGTTGACTCAGTTTTGATTTTTGACTTTTTCTTTCTTCTGCCATGGAAAGTGTATGTGCTAATAGTATGTAAACTTGAGGGCTGGGAGTGATTTTGTTTACTGTTATATCCTTAGTGCCCAGAATGGTGGCAGGCACATGGTGGGTATTCAAGTATTTGTTGAATGAATTCATAATAGCAGTAGTAACAGTTCCTATTTACTGACCTTATACTATAGATCAAAGTACTAAATACTTTGAATGGATTTGGTTGTATTTCCATTTTACTGCTGAGCTGTGTCCTAGCCATATGATGTGTATGAGTGGGTGGGAGGGAAGAAGGAGGAAATGAAGCTGGCATTTATTGAAGATACTGTTAACCAAATTTAATCAAGCTTGTCATCAGTTATGCAATACATTATTTTATGTACCACTAGGAAAGAAAATATAAAACTGCCAATTCAAATATGGGATATTGTCAATAATATACATTCTGATTTCAAAGATCTCTAAGAACATGAAAAACTAAGGACCTTTAAAATAAAGAATACCAGTATTTTTATATAACTCTCATTTAATGAGCATAAAGTCTTCTATAGGTATTATTATCCTTATTTTAAAGATGAAGAAAATTAAAGTTTTGGGTTAAGTTCATAGGTTCTCATGATAGAGGATCCAATCAAAGTCTCCGATTTCAGAGACCATGGCATTTTTACTGTCTCATAGTGCCACACGAATCAGGGAAACAAAATAGTACATTGGCCTGTCGACTCTGGCTTGAAGATTCTTAGTTGGCATGGCTTTAAACATTTTCTTAATGTAGCATGTTTTTTCTTTGTATTTACTATGTGCTAGCTACTCTTGTTTTTATGTGTATACAAAACAATATAAGGCCTTATCTCTTTCTCTCAAGGAATTTACAGTCTATTTGGGGAGATGAGAAATAAACATGAAAGTTAGATAACTAGAGAAGATTTAAATAACATTTCAGAGAATAATGAAAGAGGTTTAACAAGGCAGTGCAGGATTAATTGCAAAATAAATTGTACAAATAATTGCTTTTGGAGTTCAGAGGGAGGAGAGATTGCTTGAGGCTGGAGTAATCCAGGGAAGGATTTGAATGAATTTCAGGGAGATAGTTTCAGTTGGTGAGATTATTTACTTAACCCTAAAATTGTATTTGTTTGTTACAAATGGAACTGCAAACTGTTGAACATGCAGAGTTTTAATATATTAAATTTTTTTCCTTTATGAGAGCAGAGAAACTACCTGCCATAGAAAAGCAGAAGAAATCATGTATCAAGTAGATGGGGGAAAGTACTTACTTTCAGAAGAAAGACCTTTGGGTGAAAAGAGAAATCATGTATATCAAGTAGATGGGGAAAAGTACTTACTTTCAGAAGAAAGACCTTTGGGTGAAAAAGGAGGAGCCTCCCCTTTTCTCAATGCCTTGAGTGCCATTCTTGCCACATTTACAAATCAGTTAGCTGTACTTTATGAACTATTGCCAAAATTGCTTTCTGTGGCTCTTAAAGTTCATGATGAACTTTGAAACATTTGGAAGCAAGCATTAACCCCTTTTATGTTACTAATATTTTCTGTATTTTGAAATAGGGCCTCTGATAGTTAAAGATGTATTATAGCAAACATTCAGGAGGATACGACTGACAGTGTTTCAGACTACATTCCTGAATCAGACCCTCTGAACTCAACGTTGGGTTATAAGGTGTGTTATTTGTTTTACAGGCAAGTCAAAAGCAAAATAGTAAAGGCTTGGGAAGCAAGAGAACTGCATTTTGGACCTTGTTGGATAATTTTGGGCATTTTATTTAACCTCTGGAGATATCTGATTTGGATCACACCAAAGGTTCTTTCCTTGTTTTTTTTTTTTTTTTTTTTTTAAATGTTTTTCTTTCTTATTAAAAAAAATGGGAAGGGGGGAATAGATGTACATTCAAACTTTACAAAAGGCTTTGAAGTGAGATTTCCTTCCCACTTTTGTTTCCTAGTTTCTTTCTCAGAGGTGATCAGTTACCCTTTTTTGGGTGTATTTACAAACATACCTATAAGTCTTTGTAATCTTTATATTTCATATCTCCTTCCTTTTTTATAAGCACAAATTGTATATTAAAAACATTAAATCAAAATTAAGATGTTAACATTGGTATAGCACTGCTAACTAATTATATATATGTATATGTAGATGTTACCATTTTTTTCCAGTAGTGTTTTTTTTTTTTCTGTTCCAGGATCTATTCCTACTCTTACCGAGTTGGGTATGGATATGTGCATGTGAATATCTTGATTTGCCTTTTAAGTAATATTCTGTCTTACCTGTTTTAGGTTGAATAAAAAAGAGGTTTTTACTTTTGTTTTGGCTGTTTCCTTTATACTTAAACTTCTGTGTTAGTCTCTCTCATCCCTCCTTTTTTGGTTATGGTCTCTTGGTTTCTTACTGTGAGTACTATTGAAATTGCCTAATAACCTCTTCTTTCTCTTCTCCAGCACTGATTTAAACTACTACTCTTTAACTTTCAATTAATAGCTATAAAGCAATCAGCAAGTTTATTCTAATTTTTATCTACTTACTTTCCCCCATTATTATTATTACTTATTCCTCACCTGAGGATTTTTTTTATGGAGGGAAAGAGAGAGACAGAGAGAAACATCGATGTGATAGAGCCACATTGACTGGTTGCCTCTGTGTCACACAACCTGACCAGGGTAGGGGATGAACCGCAACCGAGGTACATGCCCTTGACTGGAATTGAACCCGGGCCCAGGCTCTACTGCTGAGCCAAACTGGCCAGGGCTTCCCCCGTTCTTTTTTAATCCTCACCCAAGGATTTTAAAAAAAAATGTTTTTATTGATTTTTTTTTTTTTTAAGAGAGGAAGGAGAGAGAGATGGAAACATCCATGTGAGAGATACACATTGACTGGGTGCTTCCTGCATGTCCTCTATTGGGAATTGCGCCTGTAACCCCGGCATGTGCCTTGACTGGGAATTGAACCAGGACCTCTAAGTCTGTGGGACGACGCTCATACCACTTAACCACATTTACCATGCCAAGGATATGTTTTTATTGATTTTAGAGAGAAAGGGAGGCGGGGGGGGGGGCATCAGTGTGAGAGAGAAACATTGATCGGTTGCCTCCTGTATATGCCCTTACTGGTGATTGAAACTGAAACCTAGGTATGTACCCTGACCGGGAATCAAACTTGAAACCTTTTGGTGTATAGGATAGTGTTCCAGCCAACTGAGCCACCTGACCTGGGCCCCCCTCATTTTTTGATAGTTATGTTGTATGTACATTGTCAAAGCATATAGTCATTATATTATGTACCCTTATAACAATATTCACTTTTTTATAAATAGATATTTAATTTTCACTATTTTTTTTTTTAATTTTTAATTTTTTTATCCTCACCCGAGGACATTTTTCCATTTTTTGTTCAGATGGAGTGGGAGGGGGGGGGAGAGAGAGAGAGACATCGACGTGAAAGGGACACATCGAGTGGCTGCCACTCGCATGACAAACCAGGGCCGGGGACAAACTACAATTGAGGTATGTGCCCTTAGTGGGAACTGAACCCGGGTCTCTCTGGACTGCAGGCCGACGTTCTAACCGCTGAGCCAAACTGGTCAGGGCCGAAATTCATTCTTTAATAAATTCTGCAGGAAGAGCTTATGGGAACAATATTCCTTGAGTTCCACTATGTTTAAAAGTTTGTCTGCAGCTTAAACGTTTGAAAGCTGGTTGGGCTGATTATAAAATTTTTTTCTTGTCTGTCATTCCATTATCTTCTGGCATAGAGTATTGCTGTTACAGTCTGATGTCAATCTGGTTTCCTTTATAAGCGACTTAGCCTTTTTGTCTTTGCCTGAATGTTCAAAGGATTTTTTTCATAGTAACTTTATGTATTGGTGTTGGTCATTCTGATTATTTTTTCCTCAGATATGTATGTAGTTAAGTCCTTTCAGTATGTACTTTCAAGTCCTGCACTCATGCCCTCCCACCCTCACATCACGAAGGTTTACTTGACTGGTAGTATTTTTTCATTTTTATCCTCACCTGAGGGTATTTTTCCATTTATCTTCAGAAAGAGTGGGTGGGTGGGGGGTGGGTGGGGGAGAAAGGGAAAGAAAGAGAAACATTGGTGTGAGAGATACATGGATTGGTTGCCTCCAGCACGACCCTGACTAGGGCCGGGGACCAAACTGCAACCAAGGGTACGTGCCCTTGATTGGAATTGAACCTACGACTCTTTGGTCCATGGGTCGATGCTCTAACCATTGAGCAAAACTGGCCAGGACTTGACTGGTGGTATTTTTTGTTTGTTTTCTTTTTGTTTTTGTTGTTCTATTGGCTTGGTTTTCTTCTTTGGGACATATGTATTCTGTACATATGTATAAAATACATGTTATATATTGATGCTATATATATTCTTTACATATGTTACATCTTTGTGTATTACGTTTAGTAGAGAGATAGAACCCTTTACTATTCTCAGACCTGTATACCCATCTGTCTTCTCAAACTATTCATTTGGATTCCTTTTCCCTGCTAAATCTTCAAGAAGCTTTCCCTGTCTCATTTGTTGGTTACTTTCATTTTCTCTTTCTTCCTCACTCTTGATCCAGTGATATTATTCATCTAATATGGGCACACTCCTTCCTGCCTTTGGGTGTGCCCTCTGTATGAAATTTTTTTAAACATCATAAATCTGTTTGATTCACTTCCTCATCTCTCTTAATGCCTCAAATCTCACCCTCTTAGGCCCATTCTGATCACTCTATTTAATACTGGATCCTCTTATACATCATATGATTTATGTATTTATTGTTTAGTTATGTTTTTCTCTGATAAAATATAAGCTCCACAAGGACAGAGATCTTAGTCCCTCTTGCTCACAGATGTATCTCAAACACTTAGATAAGTGCCTGGCATATGGTAGACATTCATTAGTCATGTGAATAAATATACCTTATATTTCCTTGAAAGGAGGATGTCCTTCTCAAACTCTTCTCCCACCTCTTTCTGTGGAATTAAGATGTTTTTCTGGGGCATAGCATATCTTTCATCTTCAAACTCTATGGGACTACGTTAGGGAAGTTTCTAGTTTCTGTTGGTTTTATTTTAGTTCCTGGTTTATTTGGGCTGGAACTGTTTCTAGAAATTCAGCCAAGATGGAAGTTAACTGTGGAACTAGGGTATTATTAATATCAAGAAACTGCAAGTAGTAGTTAACCATTTATCATATATACAAGGAAATTTCTTTTTAATTTTCTTATTCTGCCAGTCTAATAATAAAAGGTTCCTTTGTTTTAGTGAATTTTCAATGGCAGTTTAAGGAGGGCATAGTAGGTATAGGCATTAAGTAACTTGCAATTGAAAATTGCTTAAATAAAAGTATATATGCATATTGTCTGATGCGTGTTTCTGTAATTCTGTTTCAGCAAATTAGGAGAGTTGCAGTATAGAACAGATTGTATCATGACAGTTTATTGAGTAGTCTCCCCAAGGAAGGCTATCTGTTTTGTTTTTTTATCACCCGAGGACATTTTTCCATTTTTTGTTCAGATAGAGTGGAAGAGAGAGAGAGAGAGAGAGAGAGAGAGAAACATCGATGTGAAGGGACACATCGAGTGGCTGCCACCCGCACGACCATCCAGGGCCGGGGACAAACTGCAACCGAGGTACGTGCCCTTAGCGGGAACCGAACCCAGGTCTCTCTGTACCGCAGGCCGATGCTCCAGCCGCTGAGCCAAACCGACCAGGGCGGAAGGCTATCTGTTCTGCACACTGCTAATCAGGTACAAGATGTGGGATATAGGAGTGGGTCCTTTAATTGGAGAACATGATAAAAATCAATGAGTGTTGTAAAGAGTCTCCAAAAATACCATTTAATAAGTGAGGTTTAAAAAAAAAAATGTTGTTATTGAGAACATTTGTTTTGTATGCATTATTTATTTAAATTTTTTTTAAAATTTATTTTAGAGAGAGAAGAAGGGAGAAAGCGAGAGATAGAACCATCAATGAGAGAGAACATTGATTGGCTGCCTCCCCTGCATGCCCCCCACTGGGGATTTGGCCCACAACCTGGGCATGTGCCCTGACAGAGAATGGAACTGGCAACCTCTTGGTGCATGGGTCGATGCTCGACCACTGAGGCACACCGACTGGGCTATTTATTTATTTATATTTATTTTTAATCCTCACCCGAGGATATTTTTCTATTTATCTTCAGATAGAGTGGGAGGGAGAGGGGGGGAGAGAGAGAGAAACATCAACATGAGAGGGACACATCTACTGGTTGCCTCCCGCACGAGGCTGGTCAGGGCTGGGGACGAACAGCAACTGAGGTATGTGCCCTTGGCTGGAATCGAACCCAGGACTCTTTGATCCACAGGCCGATGCTCCAAACAGACCAAGGCTTTTCTGTAATCTTTTATTATTCCATCTTATGTGATGGATATTTTTCTAGGTTAAAAAGATGAAACCAGAGCCCTGGCTGGTTTGGCTCAGCGGTTGGAGCGTCGGCCTGCGGTCCAGAGAGACCCTGGTTCGGTTCCCGCTAAGGGCACGTGCTTCGGTTGCAGTTTGTCCCCGGCCCTGGTTGGTCGTGTGGGTGGCAGCCACTCGATGTGTCCCTTTCACGTCGATGTTTCTCTCTCTCTCTCTCTCCCTGTCTCTCCCTCCCACTCTATCTGTACAAAGATTGGAAAAATGTCCTTGGGTGAGGATAAAAAAAAAAAAAAAGATGAAACCAGTATTATTTTTATGGCTTCTACTAGGCATGCAACGTTGTTTTTTCTTTCTGTGTGTGCACCATTCTTTAAATCTATGCTCTATTGATAAAATGCTAGGTTGTTTTTAATTAGAAATCTGTGCTTTTAAATGCTTCACTAACTTCTTAAGTAATCAAGACTAAGTTGGCTTTGTGTTTAAAATTTTCTCCTCTTGTTTACTCATTTTTGTTAATTGGAAAAAGCTTAAGGAGTTTATTTGTAATAAAACATCCAGGAGAGAAAATTATCTTATTTTATAAAAGTGTGTACTGAAGTGAAAAATAAATTCTTTGGCTATGAATGATTTAAATATGTCTGCAATTTTAGTTAAGCTATTCAACAATATATTTAATGTTAATTGATTGCAGAGCTTGTCCACTAGATTCTTTCTTCAGTTTCTGTTTCTGTTAAGAAGAGTAAAGGTGTTTTTAAAATAAAGTTGTTTTAAGTTTTAAACCACTTAACCTGTAAGTTGATAAATGTGTTTTTATGTTAAATAGATAAACAGCTAGTGATCTGGTCATTGGGACAGTTTTTCTTTATGTTGCAATTGTAGTTCAAAATATTGTTAAAGTTGTGGCAGTTTTCGAAATCTTTATATATCACATTTTAATTTTAATACATCTGGCTGTCTATAAATATAAAATGCACTTTTTGTTTTTGACATTTGACTTTAAGATTGCTTTGACATGAATGAACAAAGCACTAATGTATAAGATCTCCACCTTCTACTTTTTAAGGAAAGATGTAATAGGAAAGTAGGTTTTTGATATATAGTCAGGTTTATAGTGCATCAGTGTTGTGTTAGCTAGATATAACTGTGAGGTAGAAGTTTACATGGTAAGAAATAAAGATAATTGGAATGAATAAAAGGTAAAGTCTTCTCTTGGGAATGTTTTTGTTGTGTCTTTGTAGACTTTTTTTTTTCTTGAAGAGAGAGAGAGACAGACAGACAGTGATAGTTATGTAGTCATGTATCAGGATGATGTTCTAACCAACTGAGCTATCCTGCCAGGGCTTGTGGTGTCTTTAAATTTTTTTGTCCTGTTGCTAACCTTGCGTTGGGAGAGTATACTTTAAAAAATGAATATAGCCCTGGCCAGTTTGGCTCAGCGGTTAGAGCGTCCGCCTGCGGTCCGGAGAGACCCGGGTTCGGTTCCCGCTAAGGGCACGTGCCTCGGTTGCAGTTTGTCCCCGGCCCTGGTTGGTCGTGCGGGTGGCAGCCACTCGATGTGTCCTTTTCACATCGATGTTTCCCTCTCTTTCTCTTCCTCTCTCTCCCTCCCACTCTGTCTGTACAAAAAATGAAAAAAATGTCCTCGGATGAGGATAAAAAAAAAAAAAAAAAAAATGAATATAGCCCTGGCCAGTTTGGCTCAGCGGTTAGAGCGTCAGCCTGCGGTCCGGAGAGACCTAGGTTCGGTTCCCGCTAAGGGCACGTACTTCAGTTGCAGTTTGTCCCCGGCCCTGGTTGGTCGTGCGGGTGGCAGCCACTCGATGTGTCCCTTCACGTCAATGTTTCTCTCTCTCTCTCCCTCCCACTCTATCTGTACAAAAAATGGAAAAATATCCTCGGGTGAGGATAAAAAAAAAAAAAAATGAATATAGCCCTGACCGGGTAGCTCAGTTGGTTGGAGTGTCATCCTGATGTGCCAGGGTTGTAGGTGACATCCCTGGTCAGGGCACACAAACAGGAATCAACCAGTGAAGGCATGGATGGGCGGGGCAACAAACAGATTAGTGCCTCTCTCTCTCTGTCTCTCTAAATCAATAAAAAACAAATTTAAAATTGAATATAAATATGTGTATGATTCATACATAAATATCTACATAAATATACACAAATATATAATCAAAGTTGTTTACAAGTTTTAAACCACTTAAAATACTTTTGGCTTGCTAGATGTGTTTTCATGTTAAAATAGAGGTAATCAGGTAACAGTTTTCTGGTGTATATTTTGCAAATGTATACAATATACATTAAGTGATTACATTCTAGAGAAAGCATTTGTTACCCTTTTTGAGGTCTGAGCTTCAGAATTAATACTGGAAATTGTTAAAGAAAAGACAGTTTTTATAAATGCTTAGAATATCAAGGTGCTTCTCTGCACATTGATGTCCTGACTTCTGTTTGTCTGTCAGAGCTGTTCAAGTTCACTTGCACATGGTGTCTTGAAGCATGTTTCAAGGTTTGTTTCATTTGGGATCCTTGGAGGCTTACCAAGGGGTATAAGAGCACAAATGGTTTTAGAAAACTCTTCATTATGAAATTTAAACACAAAACTCAAGAGAATACTAAAATGAATTCTCTTGAAACTGCTAGCTTGAGAATTACTAACTCATGGTCACTCTTATTTTTATTCATACTTCCTCTCTCCCATATTATCTTGAAGCAAATCCCAGTTAATATGCTATTCTAATTGTAAAAGTGTTAGTACAGCAGTCCTCCTTGTTTGTGGTTTCAGTTACCCGTGGTCACCTATTTCAGAAATAAACAATTCACAAGTCTCAATTTTCCTGCTGTTTTGAGTAAAGTGATGAAATTTTGCACTGTCCCTGTGTCCTACCTGTGACAGGAATCATCCCATTGTCCAGCATATCCACACTGTGTCTGCTGTCTGGCTGTTAGTCACTTAGTAGCCCTTGTGGTTGTGTGTGTGAGAGTGAGTGTGTATGTGTGAGAAAGACATTACATTCACATGCTTTTTAATACAGTATAGTGTTTTTTTTTTTATTTTTTTTATTTTTTTATCCTCACCCGAGGACATTTTTCCATTTTTTGTACAGATAGAGTGGGAGGGAGAGAGAGGAAGAGAGAGAGAGAGAAACATTGATGCGAAAGGGACACATCGAGTGGCTGCCACCCGCACGACCATCCAGGGCCGGGGACAAACTGCAACCGAGGTACATGCCCTTAGCGGGAACCGAACCCGGGTCTCTCTGGACCGCAGGCGGACGCTCTAACTGCTGAGCCAAACCGGCCAGGGCCAGTATAGTGTTATTTTTATTATTAATCCTCACCTGAGGATATTTTTTTTTTGTTGAATTTTAGGGAGGGAGAGAGAAACATCCGATGTGAGAGAAACACATTGATTGATTGCCTCACTCAGGACCCTAACCAGGGATCAAACCCAGGTATGTGCCTTTGGCTGGGAATCGAACTCAAGACCCTTTGGTCTGCGGACCAATGCTATAATCACTAAGCCAAACCAGCCAGGGCTACAATTTAGTGTTATAATTGTTCTCTTTGATTATTATTTATTGTTGTCAAGGTAAGAAACATTCATAAAACCTGTGAAGAATTTTGTGAGTTAATTTGAGCTGGAACTGTGCACAATTGCTGAGAAGCAAAACCTCAGTGGATTGAGATAATGCACCAGAGAATGGCAGTTTTGCATCTTATTTTATACATTACAATCGAGATTTAAGTGGGTAACATGAAATCCACTGGTAGATTAGGGAGGTGGGAGGTAGCAAAGAGGCGGGGCACCTCTGGGATTGGGTAAAAAAATGATAGACACATGCTTCTTTACATAGGTGGGTACAGGGTAGTGAACAGTCAACAATTAACAAAATAACATTGAGGGGATTTGTGGTCTTCACTATGGTGGACTGGTTGTGCCCTGAGGGGTCTGGAAAAAGGGAAGTTACCCAGACATTTCAAAGGTATGTTATAGATGCAAAAAGACCATAGGCTCAATTAAGGTGAAAATTGACCTTTGTGAGGGAAGGTATCAGCCTAGGACAAGACTACCTGCCATAAACTGCTTTTAGTTAAAACATTTTAATTTCAGGCCATCCTTTGTGGTAATTTTAGGGCTTTGAGTTTGCCAGGTTGCCATGCAGGACTTCCCTGAGCTTGTCAGGTTAGCATGTGGCCCCAAATTTGTCCACATTTGTTTATTATTAGTTATTCTTGTTAATTTCTTATTGTGCCTAATTTATAGTTTGAACTTTATCATAGGTATGTATGTAAAGGAAGAAACATAGGGTTTGGTTATCCAAGGTTTCAAGCATCCGTGAGGGGTGTGTCTTGGAATTTATCCCTCCCTCAGATAAGGAGGGGCGGATTCTGTATCTTTAAACAATAAGGTTTACTTAACAACATCATTTCACCTTAAGAAATTCCTTAATATAAAATATCCAGGCATGCCTGGCTGGAGTGGCTCAGTGGTCATCTCATGGACTGAGAGGTCCCTGTTCGATTCCTGGTCAGGGCACATGTCTGGGTTTTGTGTCAATTCCCAGTAGAGGGCATGCAGGAGTTGGCCATTCGATGTTTCTATCTCTCCCTTACTTTCTCTATAAAATACATCAATTGAAAAACAAACAAACAAAAAAAGCATAGCCCTGGTAGGTTTTGCTCAGCCGTTAGAGCATCAGCCCACGGATCAGCGTCCCCGGTTCGATTCCTGCCAACGGCACTGTATGTCCTACCTTGTAGTTGGTTGTGGTTCCTCCCGGGTACCATGCAGGAGGCAACCAATCTAGAGCATCAGCCCACGGATCAGCATCCCAGGTTCGATTCTGGCCAAGGGCACTGTATGTCCTACCTTGTAGTTGGTTGTGGTTCCTCCCGGGTACCATGCAGGAGGCAATCAATCTATGTGTCTCTCTCCCTCCCTCCCACTCTATCTGAAGATAAATGGAATAATATCCTCGGGTGAGGATTAAAAAACAAACAAACACCCCAAAAAACAATATCCAGGCATGTTCAATTTTTCAGTTGTTAGAAACATAACTAAGTTAGTTTGAATTAGATGCTCATTTTGTAATTTGTTGTTACTTCTTTTATGTCTTCTTTTATTTAGGTTCTTACTGTTTCTCTTTTTTCCCCCTTGATTATTGGGAAAAATGGGGTTATATCCTGCAAAATTTTCCATAGTTTGGATTTTGTATCTGAGTGGTGTCATTTAGTAAGATTCTTCTGTCTCTCTGTATTTTCTATAAATTGGTGGTTGGATCTAGAGTCTTTAACACAGATCACTTAAAGAGAATCAGTTTCCAGATTCACAAACTTTTGTTCTTTCATATTAAGTTGGTCTGCCTGAGAAAGCTTTGCAGTCTTATTCTCCAGATGTCTCCTTTCACAGTTCTTCTAATTGCCAAAAGAAAGGAATAACTCTTTTTTTACTGTGTTGCATTTCCACTGGATGTTTAAAAAAAAAATCTGGGGTTTGAAACACATGGACAATTACTATTATTGGTGTCACGGTTTAAAAAGCGAATGACTCTCGTCCTGGCCAGTGTGGCTTGGTTGGGCATCATCCTGTGCACCAAAAGGTTGTGGGTTTGATTCCAGGTCAGGACACATTCCCTGGGTTGCGCGGGCTCAGTCCCTACCTAGGGGGTGTGCAGGAGGCAGCCAGTCTATGTTTTGGTTACATCGATATTTCTCTCTTTCCCTCTCCTTTCCTCTCTCTAAAAATCAAATTTTATTTAAAAAACCAAATGACTCTAATAATTGGTTAACAAATGGTCTGTCAGGTGCTTCTGAATCTGTTTTCATCAAAATCAAAATTGAAAGGAGAGTTAATCAAATTGCTCTCTGAGAGATAATGAAAAAATAATTTTTGCTGATAGTTCACTGAGATTTATGTCTATGTAACTAAGATTGTATTGAAATACTTGAGTGACATTGCTTTCACATAACTTCTTCCACTTAATTATCTACTTATGTCAGTAAGTTTTATGTATAATTTTACAAACAATAAAGTATAAATTGATGGACACTGTTGCATTTTTAGCAATATTTTTTATTGTGGGTATATGGATACATAGACTTGTGTGTCTTATACTCACAATGAAAAATGTACTTTTCACATGAATTTTATCAATTTATATGTTGAAAAATTACATTCTAATAGCAATTGTATTCAGAATAAAAGTGTTTTCAACACTTAAGGGCCTGTGATTAAATGGAATTTAATTATTTCAATTTATATACCCCTTTGCTGCAGAGATAGAATGATCAGTAAAATACTTTCAAGCTTAAAATGATATTCCATTATGATCAAAAACTGTGGGAGAAGAGGAATAGAAAGAAATTTGTGTTTCAGGAAAAAGGAACAGTTATACAATTTCTAGCTGTTAGGAATCTGATGATAATCCAGGTTCCTTTGAATACTTTAGAATGATGTAACTTTATTAAAAACTCTAATACTGATAATATTTTAGAAATTGCCACGGTCTAAGTAGTTAAGTTCAATTTACAAATATTCCAGGGTACATATTTTTTCAAGATTCTTTTTTTTTTTAATCACCTGAGGATGTTTTTTTTCCCCATTTATCATTAGACAGAGTGGGAGGGAGGGATAGAGAGAGAGAGAGACAGACAGACAGAAAGAAACATCGACGTGATAGAGACACTGGTTGCCTCCCGTATAACCCGACTAGGGCCCGGACGAACCGCAAGTGAGGTAAGTGCCCTTGACCAGAATCAAACCCGTGACTCATTGGTCCTCAGGCTGACGCTCTAACTGCTGAGCAAAACCGGCCAGGGCCAAGATTCTTTTGATAGGTATGTGAGCAAAAAGTTTGAAGTCCTTTGGTACCCACTAATGTCAGGCTCTGTGCTGTGTTGTTGATAAAATGAAAGTGTTACATTCCTGGCTTTCAAGGAGTAGATTTCCTCGAAAAATATACATCTATGTCTGAAACAAAGACACGTAAATTTATAAAAACATAAAATGTAAAGAAGCTTGTGTACCTCTCCTCTTTATCTTTTACAAACAAGGAACTGGCTCTTTAGTGTATGTAAGATGTAAGCAAAATTACAAATTCATAATTTGTATTTGCAATTTTAAGTCAACGCCCCCTCCCTTGTGTTTTCATTGTCAAAGTGCAGGCTGTGGAAAATAAACGTTCTTGTTAAAATGGAAAAAATTTAAAAGTGATTGAAAGATTAGAATAGTGGTGATTCTGTTGAAAAATTTTAAATATGCATTTTAAAAAATTGAAAATTATTCACATCTTGTTTTAATTTGCTAAAAGAAAAAAGCAAAAGAAGAATTTTGCAGGCTTACTATTTCATCATCAAAATGTGTATGTTCCCTCCATGAAGAATAAGTAGGAAGGCTAAAATAGAAAGGCTGATGTAAAGATTTCTTAAAACTAAATTAAAAAATTTTTTTTTTATTTGAAGGAAGTACTATTTCCCTAGGTTTGAAAATCCTCATGCACCAGGTTGGTTCTTTTGCTGAGGATGAGGCACTTTTGTAGTAGTGTTGCCATGGTGACTGCCTTCCAAGTGCTGCCTCAAGGTCACTCATCACTCATAGCCTTGAATACTTGGATTTTGTTAAAGAAAAATATCAACACTCAGTGAATAAGATGAAGTTAATTATCTTCATTAATTATCACATTGCATTACTCAGTCAAATCTAGCAAAATTATAAACAGTATTTTGTGTTGATAGTATTGATAAAATATATTTTCTTTGAATATTGAATTTTTATCTGCCAGATTAGAAGGCATATCTATAAATTATCCATAGTCATATATTGTAATAATTTGATTTTATTCCACTTGCAACCGTTTAAAAAAATGTAGCAAATTTATTACATTTATGTTTAAGTATGTCTAAATATAGCTGCCTCAGTATTTTCTTTTTTTTTAGATGAGACAAGGGCAAAGATTCTAACATTCCTTTTCCTTTTGGTAAACTTAGCTTGAAGTGCCAGTTGTATTGGTCTTTGTTCATATTAGAATGATAATTTTATTTCTCCCAAACTAGATTTCAGAGATCTATTGTCTACCTGGCTTCTATTTTATGTATTCTTTGTCTCATATTGTTAGTTTTCCTTATCTTTACTTTCTGGATTTTTATCTTTTAGTTAAATTTAAGATGTTATACCACAAAAGATTTTTATATATTGATATCAAACTGGTTTTCATTGAAGGAAAATATGAAAATGCCTTCTTGTATTCCTCTTTATTTTCCTGTGAATCTTGTTCTAAGGAGAGAGGAATCAGAGCTATGTGCCTCCATTAGGCTGGAAGGTGACTTTGAAATCAGAGATGAGAAACACTGTAAAAAGGAAAGTGCCACCGAAACAAACAAAAATTGCTATTCAAACATATGTGGCTAGAAAATTTGGTCTTTCAGTTAATTAGAATCTAACTAGTTGCTCTACCTCTAGGGGAATTGGATAAATTGGTTCTCATAAAGCATTTTCATCTCTGCTTCTGCAGAGCAGCCACCTTTGCAATGTCTGATCAAGATACTATTTTACATGCTTGAAATTTTAATAAATGCAGAGCTCTATACTTAGTATTGGAAATCTGCCACATAGTATATGCCATCTAATGTTTGTTTCATTTATGCATATTTATGAAACCAAGTATGTTATCTGATGCTATTTTTGCTAATTTATTTGGAAGAAGGAATTGATTTAAAACTGTACGCTCTGATGTAAGACAGTATGATCTAGAAAAAAGGAATGTGAAACTAGGCAGTCAGGGTCCTGCACTGATCCTTCATCTGCCTTGCTGTGTGAACTTGGTCAAGTCACTTTCGTGCTTCATTTTCCTCATCTATAAAGCAGGGTGGTTCCATTTCCATTGGGACGTTTCA
Organism: Molossus molossus; assembly: GCF_014108415.1. Lineage (NCBI taxonomy): Eukaryota > Metazoa > Chordata > Mammalia > Chiroptera > Molossidae > Molossus > Molossus molossus. The sequence goes on along the minus strand of NW_023425399.1, from coordinate 10,447,962 downwards.
TGAGTCTAGTTTATTATTTTGTGTATTAAATTCAGATTATTTTACAAAATGGAGGAGAATTGTAGTTCATACTAATCTAAAATGCTAAATCTTTCCAACTAATTTGTTGGATTTTGATGGAGATTTATGTTTCCTGAGTAACCTTCAAGTGCTTTTTTCTAGATGCACTTTTGTTTTTTATTCCTCACCTGAGGATACTTGTCTATTTAGATACATTTTTAACTAGATTATCTTGAAAGGAGGGGAGGAAGAGTTTGAGTGGTACTGATTATGTGGCAAATAATTAGCAGTTTTAAAAATGTTTTGCGACTCTACAGAGTTAGAATTGACTGTAGCAGTAGAAACTGAAAAACATCAAATAGAAATTGATTTTTGAATATCTTGAACATGGGCTTAATACAGACTCTAGACTTTTTCAGTAAGAAAGGAGGGTTCATATGCAATATTTTTCTTTGAAGTTTTCCTTTTATCTCATTCCATAGCACATGAAGACCTTAGTCTCAAAAGATGGTGCACATCCATGTTTCTTTTGTATTAGAAAAAAATACTATGTTTATAAAAAATTCACAATATATAGAATATATGAGCAAAAAGTGGAAGCTATTTGTGATTTGGTATTGTATCTTTTCATACCTACTTCCATGCATTTATAAACACATAGTTTTTCTTTGCCTGGATCATACAGTGCTTATTCTGCCATTGCCATATTTTTGTCAGTGCATAGAGTTTTACTTTATTTAAAAAATAATGAAAAATATATATCTGGTAGAGTCTAATATTAAACCAGACCTGGTTTATGTTGGTTGGTATATTGATTGGCTGGTAAAACAGTATCACAGAGAACATTGATTTTTGTTTGTTCATTTTACTTTCATGTGCAGATATTTCCATAGAACAGATTACTTTAAGTTGAATTTCTGGGTCAGAGAGATATCCTTAATGTTTGGATAGATATTTCAAAATTGCTTTCCAGAAAGGTTTAAAAGTTTACAGTCCTGTTAACAGTGACACCTACTTTTCATGCACATTTTGATTGGATGATGATCTTATCTTAGTTACCATTCACTGAGTTACCTACTTGTATTAGGAATTGTGCCAGGTGCTTAACTGATAATTTGGTAGATATTACTTTTGTCCCCATTTAAGTTGAGGAATTCGAGGGTCAGAGAAGTGAAATAACTTTTATTTTTTGAGGCTAGAAGTTCAAGATCAAGGTATCCACAGGGTTGATTTCTTCTAAGGCTTCTCTCTTTGGCTTGTTGATGGCCATCCTCTCTGTGTCCCCTATGGTCTTCCCTCTGTGTGTGTCTTTGTCTTAATTTTTTTCTTACGAAGACACTAGTCATATTGATTAGGGCCTACACTAATGACCTTATTTTAACTTAATTACCCCTTTAAAGATCCTGTCTCCAAATACAGTCACATTATGAGGTACTGGGGGTTAGGATTTCAACGTGAAATTGGGAGGGGGGGATACAAGTCAGTTCATAACATAGACCAAATTATTTTTGTCTTCAATATATTTTTTTAAATCTTTATTGTTGAATGTAGAATGTATTACAGATGTTCCCCATTTTCCCCCCTTTGACCCCTTCCTTCCCACTCCCGCCCCCCTCCCGCCTTTTCCCACACTATTGTCTATGCCCATTGGTTATGCATATAAGTTCTTTGGTTTATTTCTTCCCACCCCCAGCCCCTTTCCCTTTGAGGTTCGTCAGTCTAGCAATGAATTTGTACTTCTTAATCCCTTCACCTTTTTCACCCATTCCCCCAATCCCCCTCCCATCTGGCAACCAACAAAATGTTCTCTGTATCTATGAGAATGTTTCTGTTCTACCTGTTCATTTTGTTTGTAGATTCCATTGTTGATAGATATGTATTCATTGCCATTTTGTTTGTTCATATATTTTATCTTTTTCTTCAAAAAGACCTTTCATCATTTCATTTAATAATGGTTTGGTAGTGATGAACTCCTTTAACTTTTTCTTGTCTGGGAAACTCTTTATATGGCCATCGATTCTAAATGACAGCCTTGCAGGATAGAGTAATCTTGGTTTTAGGTTCTTGCTTTTCATCACTCTGAATATTTCTTGCCACTCCCTTCTGGCCTGCAAAGTTTCTTTTGAGAAATCAGCTGACAGTCTAATGGGACCTCCCTTGTAGGTAACTAGTTGCCATTCTCTTGCTGCTTTTAAGATTCTCTGTCTTGAACCTTTTGCATTTTGATAATGATGTGTCTTGGTGTGGGCCTCTTGGGGTTCATCTTGTTTGAGATTCTCTGTGCTTCCTGGACTTGTATGTCTGTTTCCTTCACCAAGTTAGGAAAGTTTTCTGCCATTATTGTTTCAAACAGGTTTTCAATTTTTTGTTCTCTCTCTTCTCCTTCTGGCACCCCCAAGATGCGAATGTTGGCACGCTTGAAGTTGTCCCAGAGGCTCCTTACACTATCCTCATTTTTTTGGATTTTTTTTTTCTTTTTGCTGTTCTGATTGGGCATTTTTTGCTTCCTTATATTCCAAATCGATGGTTTGCTTCTTGTATTTACATACTCTACTATGGAATCTGTGTAAATTATTCTTTATTTCAGTTAATGCCTCCCTCATTTCTGACTGTACATCCATCATTTCTGACTGGTCCTTTTTTTATGCTCTTGAGGCCCACACTAAGTTCACTGAGGTTCTCACTAAGTTCGTTGAGCATCCTTATAAGCAGTATTTTGAACTCAGTATCTGTTAGGTTGCTTATCTCCGTTTTGCTTAGTTCTTTTCTTGGGGTTTTGTTCTGTTCTTTCATTTGGGACCGGTTTCTTTGTCTCCTCATTTTGGCTGCCTTTCTGTGTATTACTTAACGAGAGGTATGGGGCTATCTGAGACCAGATGCTGCTTGTTTGAAAGGATTTAGGAAAACCTGAAGCAGGATCCAAGACAGGCCAGTCCTATGGTTAAGCAACTGGCAACAGCTTGGGTGGGCCTGAAAGATGGGTGGGGCGGGGCCTCAGGCAATCACCAGGGCGGGGCTACCAGTGTGAGCCAGGTTGCTGGAGTCCCAGATATGGTGGCTGTCTGCCGCCCCAGGGAAGGGCTCACCAAAGGAACAAAGGCCTCTGACAGCACATTTGTCCTGGAGAAAGCCCCCTCTCCAGCCCTGGCTCCAGTGCCAAACAGCTCAGTTCTTCCCTGTATGTCTCTGGTGCCCGTCAAGCTGCCTCCCCTCCAAGCTCAGGGGGAGAGAGTCCGATAAGTCGGTGCGCGGGCCCTTTAAGGAGCTGCCTGGGGCTCCAGGCGTCAGCTTCCCTGAGCCTCAGTTCCCGCTGGTTTTTCCAGCCAGAAGTTACAGGGACTTCTCTTCCTGGCACTGGAACCTTGAGCAGGGCACCTGGTGTGGGACAGGGACCCCCTCAGTCCTCAGGGAGGATCTTCCCAGCCGAGGTGTCCTCCTGATTTTTATCCGCCACATGTGGGTGTGGGACCAGCCCCTCGCGCCTCCGCCCCTCCTACCAGTCTGGATGTGGCTGTTGCTTTAATTCTGTAGTTGTAGGACTTCCATTCAGTTTGATTTCAGGCGGTTTTGAATGATGGTTGTTCTTTAGTTGTAACTTTGATGTGGTTGTGGGAGGACGCGATACCGCATTTACCTATGCCGCCATCTTCATAAGTCTTCTGTCTTCAATATTTTAAAGTTTTTGTAATCTTTATGTTTGTAATATCTAAGCATGTGATTTTTTTTTTCTTTATTGATTTTAGAGAGGAAGGGAGGGAGGAGGGAGAGAGAGAGAGAACATTGATTGGCCGTCTCCTGCATGGCCCCTACTGGGGATGGGGCCCACAACCTGGGCATGTGCCCTGACTGGAAATCGAACCAGCAACCTGGTGGTGCATGGGTTGATGCTTAGCCACTGAACCACATCAGCTGGGCCTAAGTATGTGATGTTTATTTTGTCAGAATGGCCGCCATCAACAAATCATCAAACAACAAGTGTTGGAGAGGGTGTGGATAAAAGGGGACTCTAGTACACTGCTGGTGGGAATGCAGACTGGTGCAGCCACTATGAAAAACAATATGGTGTTACCTCAAAAAATTAAAAACAGAACTTCCATTTGACCCAGTGATCCCACTTCTAGGAATGTACCCTAAGAAGCCTGAACACCAATCATAAAGAATATATGTACCCCCATGTTTGTAGCAGCAGTATTTACAATAGCTAAGATCTGGAAACAGACCAAATGTCCATCAGTAGACGAATGGATAAAAAAGCAGTGGTACATACACACAATGGAGTACTATGCAGCTGTAAGAAAGAAAGATCTCTTATCCTTTGAGACAACATGGAGGGACCTGGAAAGTATTATCCTAAGCAAAACAAGCCAAATAGAGAAAGACAAGTATCATATGATCTCACTTATTTGTGGAATATAATGAACACAACAGTCTGAGGAACGAGGTAGTCCCAGAGACGTGGAAGTGGGGTACAGACTGGCAATCCCCAGAAGAAGGGGTGGGGTGGAGACATAAACCACAAAACTTATATGCATGTATGCATGAACAATGTCCTCAGTCCACAGAACACACAGACCCTCCACAGAGGAAAGGTCTGAAAAAATGAGGTCATAATTCAAAACATTAAAATATGCATGGAAATCTAACATCACACTATTTAAACTAAAAATCAATTGGAAGAAATGTAAAATCCCTAAAGTTAGAAGACAATATAAGCACAATGTTGTTTTTAAGTGCTGTTTATATATTTGAAATGACTGCTTAACATTATGAAAATACTAAATCCTTGCTTTGTTAAATTGTCGTCTTTATTAAATGTAAATAGTTTATTTAGCTAATAATTATAATAACTAATTTTTATAAGAAAATTGTTATTTTGGGGGCAGCAGTTTAGAAGTAAAGTATATTCATTGTTAAAAAAGAAGGTATGGTAAGTGATTCTCAACTCTCAGAATGTAACTTTAACTAAATGGAGCTTTGCTTTCTAAGATTCTTCTATCATAAAGCAATACTATATCCATAGTACCATTTATTGATTACTTGATACATGTATCAGAATCTGAGTATTTACACCTTTTTTTTTCCTTTGTTGATTTTTAGAGTATTTTAAGTTCTTCATGTAATTTTCATGTAATTCTCACAGCAACCCCATAAGGTTTTTTGGGGGGGTTAATACCCGAGGGTATTTTTTCTACTGATTTTTAGAGACAGTGAAAGGGAGAGAGGGATAAGAGTTGTGTCCATTTTAGGATGAGGCAGGCCCTCAGCTGGATGGACTAGTCTGTCTGGATCCAAAGTTTGTAATCTTAATATACTACCTTCTCATTTTCTACTTACTTGAAATTTGTCATTTTATGACAGATTTCTCTACCATATTATACATGATTTCATCTTTTTTGGGCAGGAGCCAGAGTTTTTCTCCTCTGTGTTGGGCAGAATTCCAAAAATCATTCCTGGAACAGAAAACTGAAGGCATTTGGTGTTTTATAGCATGACATTAAGTCATAAGTGTGTGTGTATGTTTTAAATTCCAGAAAACTGTAGTAGCTGTGTTGGCATCATTTAATTATATTTTAACCTTTTGAGTCCAGGAGATTTTATATCAATGCCACAAATTATTTGATGGCAGACTTATTCTTGTTTTTCAGTAGTATTTCACTTGATTTTCCTTGGTGCTTATAACCAAAAAAATTATCTGTGTCTAATAATAGAATATCTTCTTTAAGAATTTTTCAAATATTATAGAATTTTAAACCTTTTTTTAAAATCCTTACCTGAGGATATTTTTCCATTTATCTCAGATAGAGTGGGAGAGGAGGGAGAGAAAGAGAGAAACATCGAAGTGAGAGCGACATGTTAACTTGTTGCCTCCTGCATGACCTTGACCAGGGCTGAGGATGAACCACAACCAAGGTATGTGCCCTTGATTGGAATCAAACCCAAGACTCATTGGTCTGCGGGGTGATGATCTAACCATTGAGCCAAACTGGCCAGGGCTAAAACCTTCTAATATACAGGCATACACCTCAGAGATATTGCGGGTTTGGGTCCAAACCACCACAATAAAGCAAATTGTAATCTTTTTGCTGGTAGAGATTCTTACCTTCAATTTGTGGGTGGGGAAAAAAAATTCAACGTTTGTGAAGCTCAGTAAAGCAAAGTGCAATCAAATGATGTATATCTGTATTGGTAAGCAACTTTCAAATGCTTTGACCCCTTTTTGGGGAATGATTCTCTCTTCTAAGATCTCTGAGCATCCTGTACATAATCACCTGTACGAATCTTTCCTCTCCTTATTGACTCTACCAAAATTTTGTGTGGTTGCTATGCATTAGGCACTGTGGTTAAAACAGTCCAGAGCCTCAGACTGTCCCTTCAAGAGGGAGAAGAATGAGAGATAGTTACCAGGTGATAAGTACAAAAGGAATATTCAAAGGTATTCGTTATCAAGCTCTTTGGAGGACTGTATAACCTAAGGAGGATTGGAAGGGTGGGCTAAAAGAGACAAAGTTGAAGCATCTGGGTAAGCTTTCAGGACGAGGAATATCATAAGGTATAAATCGGAGGTGAATGATGGGGCAATAGAATAGCATTCTGGCCGAGAGAGCAGCTTGTATGAAAGACTTGGAGCCCTTGGGGTGTCCTGTGGGAAATGGAAGTTACTTGGTGTGGCTGGACCCTTAGATACAAGGAGAGGTCTTTAGAAATGAGCTGAGAAGGCAATTTAAACTTTATAGGTATGGAAGAGTTTAAGTAGGGGCATGGAAAGACTGCTCTGATTCATCTGGGGCTTAAATGGAGAAAAGAGGTAAACTTTTGGAGTAATCCAGGGAAAATGTACTACCCGAACTACTAAAGGATAGTTGTAATGGGGTTAGAGAGAAATGGATAGATTTGAGAGATACTAAAAACTAATGATAACATAGGATGGCAGAGGTGCAGGACATAAACTCTCATTTATTTATTTATTTTAATTGATTTTTTTTTTTTTTTTTTTTTAAGAGAGATAGGAAGTGGGAAGGAGAGGGAGAAATATTGATGTGAGAGTGGAACATCGATTGGTTGCCTCCTGCATGTACCCCGACCTTCAAACCAGCAACCTTCTGGTATACGGGAAGACATTCCAACCAGCAACCTTCTGGTATACGGGAAGACGTTCCAACCAACTGAACCACCCAGCCAGGGCAGTTGTCTTATTTTTTAATATTATTTTGGTGTTGCTTTTCCTTGTTTATATTTGATAATAAAGAGGATTGTAATTAGAACGTTTTATAGAAGTGATTTTTTTTTTTTTTATCCTCACCCGAGGACATTTTTCCATTTTTTACTCAGATAGAGCGGGAAGGAGAGAGAGGAAGAGAGAGAAACATCGATGTGAAAGGGACACATCGAGTGGCCGCCACCCACACGACCCAACCGGGGCCGGGGACAAACTGCAGCCAAGGTACATGCCCTTAGCGGGAACCGAACCTGGGTCTTTGTGGACCGCAGGCTGACGCTCTAACCGCTGAGCCAAACCGGCTAGGGCTAGAAGTGATTTTTAATGCCCCCCCCCCCCCCCAATTTTAAAATGTTAATATAGGACTTACTGAATTGAATTTTTACTAGGCTTTTGCCTGAATGAATCTAATTAATGGCTCAAATGTAGTTAAGTTATCAGCAGATTGGCTTAAGTCTTGCTGCTATATATATATATTTTTTTTTGAATGGATTTTTAGAAAGAGAGGAAGGGAGAGAGAGAAACATCGATGAGAGAGAATTATCAATTGGCTGCCTCCTGCATGCCTCCCACTGGAGATTTGGCCCATAATCTGGGCATGTGCCCTGACTGGGAATCGAACTGGCACCTCTTGGTGCATGGGTTGATGCTCAGCCACAGCAGCTGGGCTAGAATATTTTGATTATATTAGGAGTATCCACTTAACCACAGATGGAATCTTAGTATACTTGGGGGTATGCTTTAGTCACTAAGAGTGGACAAGTTATATCTTGTGGCGTTCTTCCTTACATGTAAAATTAGATACTTTTCTTGATAAGCTAATGTATATTATTGCTGTAAATAATTTTATAGTACTATAAAATATTAAGTGTTATTGCTATATTTTCTGCTCATACTCTGCATGTCTCTTGGTGATGGAAATTTTAAATTCTAATATGAGATTTATTAGTGTCTTTTGAAAGCCTAAATGTACTTTTCCACTATAGTACTTGAAAGAACTGCCTGTGTGCAAACTTTTATATTCCCCAAAACTTGTGGTGTTTCCTATTTATGAATGTGTCTGAAAAGATATTCATGTAATAAACAGCAGTAACTTAAATGTTCACTTAGTACTTACTGGCTTCATCATTATTAGGAATTGTCAAAGTCTATATTGCTTTCTTCTGTGTGAATCTACCCAGCTACTTTCATGTTCTCAGTGGGAGTGCTTTAAAATATTTTCCAACCTGGTTCACTTTAGCTACATATTGGTGCTTTTTGGATAATCCAAAAATATAAAAATTCATAGTGATTTTACAGGTTTAAGCTTCATCTTGGTAAGATAACTCTGAGATTTGTGTGTGAATCACTGACAGTTTGTAATTGTTTTGGTAATACGTATCTGAAGTTTGTATTTTCTCACTACTTTTAACAGTCCTCAAAACAAGTTTATTGGAAGAGATTTTCATTGCAAAATAAGATTAATTTCCTTGACAAGACAAAAACTCATTGCAGTAAATTCAGGTTGGTACAGAGTGGGCATTAGATGCATTTGAATTTTTTACATTTTTTTCCTTTTTTTAATGCAGATGATATTGCAAAGACTTAGGACAGTTGTATGAGAATTTTAAAGAAAAAATTTTCATATTGAATTAAGTTAAAATTTATCATCGAGAACTAGCATGTTTGGATTAATGACCCAGCGGTTGCATTAAGTCTACAGTGAGGAATTTCCATGTTACGGTTTTTTGTTTGTTTGTTTGTTTACAGCATTGGGGGCATCATAGAAGTGAGCATATGGTATAGAAATTTGGGAGCCTTAATTTTTTAAAAGTTTTATACAGCAAAGTTATAAAAGACCGTATTACAGCCCTGGCTGGTTTGGCTCCACTGTTAGAGCATCGGCCTGCGGTCCAGAGAGACCCGGGTTTGGTTCTCACTAAGGGTGTCTGCCTTGGTGTTGCGGTTTGTGCCCGGCCTTGGTTGGCTTGTGAAGGTGGCAGCCATTTGATGTGTCCCCTTTGCGTTGATGATTCTCTCTTCCTCTCTCCCCCCTCCTACTCTATCTGAACATAAAATGGGAAAATGTCCTCGGGTGAGGATAAAAAAAAAATTACAAAACTTGATTACTTAATTTGTGTTAGATTTTCACTTGATAAAGTAATGTATTTTCAATTCTCATGATTGAAAAAATTAATACACTTTGCCCTGGCCAGTGTGGATCAGTTTGTTGGAGAGTTGTCCCATTCACCAGAAGTTCGTGGGTTCGATTTCCAGGTCAGGGCACATACCTAGGTTGTGGGTTTGATCACCTGGTCGAGAGTGTATGGGAGGCAACCGATACATGTTTCACACTCACATTGATGTTTTCTGTCTTTCTCCCTCTCTTTCTCTTGTTTTCTCGTTCTCTGGTTCTCTTTCTTGGTCTCTGGTTCTCTCCCTGGTTCTCTGGTTTGCAACCGCCCCCCTCCCATGCCCCCTTTCTCTCTCACTCCCCCACCTCGCGCGTTCCTCTCTCTCATGCCTCCCCCCACTCCTCCCCCCTCTGGGGTGCCCCTGCTCCCCCTTCCCCTGCTCTCCCCCTACTTCCTCCCCTGCTCCCCCTCCTGTTCTCTCTCCTTTCTAAAATAAAAAAAAATAATACACGTCTTTTTTAGAATAGTTTTAGATTTTCAGAAAAATTGAGTGGATAGTACAGAGAGTTCCCATGTATTTCCTTTCTCTCCCAGTTTTGTTTGTTAACATTTTGCATTAGTGTGATACATTTATTATAATTAATGAACCAATATTAATAGTTTACATTGGAATTCACTCTTTGTATTATAGTTACCTGTGCTTCAGCTGTTCAGGTTTTCCCCTAAACCTTGGTAACCACTTAACTTTTTACTGTTTGTAGTTTTGGCTTTTGAAGAATGTCATGTAGTTGGAGTCATATAGTATGTAGCCTTTTCAGGCTGGCTTCTTTCACTTAGCAATGTGCATTTAAGGTTTCTCCATTCATTTCTTGGCTTGACCGCTCATTTTTTTAAATTGCTGAATAATAATCCATTGTATGGACATACCACACTTGATGCATTTACCCATTGCAGGACATCTTGGTTGTTTCCAATTTGGGCAGTTATAAGTAAAACTGTTAAACATTTGTGTATATGTTTTTGTGTGGACATGTTTTCAACTTAATTGGGTAAACATCTAGGAGTGTGGTTGTTGAATTGCATGTTAAGAGTAGCTTAGTTTTGTAAGAAACTGCTAAACTGTCCTATAAAGTAGCTGTAGCATTTGCATTTCCCCCAGCAATGAATGAGACTTCTGTTACTCCTTACTCTTAACATTTGTTATTGTCGATTTTTTTAGATTTTAGCCATTCTTATGCCATTTTTTAATGGAGTGGTTTGTTTTCTTATGTTCATTATTGTTTCTTGTTGTTATATAAGAATTTTTTTGGTGTATTTTGGGTACAGGTCCTTTATCAGATATGTATTTTGCAAATGTATTCTCCCAGTGATTGACTTGATTTTTTTTTTTTTTTTTTTTAATTGGCAAATGAGGGCCAGGAATTGGGCTTGGGATTCAATTTAGGTAAGAATTAGGAAAATGTAATAGAAGATTTAGGAATGTTTATATATAAATAAATTACAACATTGTCTCATCACTTTTATTTTGTGTTTATAAGAGCAAAACAAGGTAATTTTAGAAAATTTGGGGCAATTTCAGAGTGGGAAAAGGCACTAATAATCTTGAGGATTAATAATTGGGTGCATTTCCTAAATTTTTCTTGTTTCCTGTGTATATTTTCTCTGTTTCCTGTGTGTATATTTTCTACATTTTTCTGCATCTTTTATGTAATTGTACAGACCTTTTAATAATATTTTGAAGCCTACTTCTGTTTTATAACTGTTAAAAGTAATGCTGATGTCAGCATTTGTTACCACAACCTTTGTCTGCATTTCTGATACTTCCTTTTAGTAGACTTCCTGGAAGTAGAATAGGGATCAAAGATTTTTAAGACTCTTACCTAATTATTTTTCCTAATTTGTTATTTTTATATTAAGTTTAATGTTTTGAAGAGCTTAAAATTTTTTTAGTGGCATCTTCTTTACATTTAATTTTTATTTAAAAATACTGATAACAGCCCTGACTGGTTTGGCTCAGCAGTTAAAGTGCTGGCCTGAGGACTGAAGGGTTGTAGGTTTGATTCTCAGTCAAGGGTACGTGCCTGGGTTGCAGGTTTGATCCCTGGCCCCAGTCCGGGGTTGTACAGGAGGCAGCCCACCAATATGTCTCTCTCACATTGATGTTTCTTCCTCTTCCTTTCCCTCCCTCCCCACCCTCTCTCTCTTTCTTCTTTTTTTTTTCATACTCACTCGAGGACATTTTTCTACTTTTGTTCAGATAGAGTGGGAGGGAGAGAGGAAGGAAGAGAGAGAAAGAGAAACATTGACGTGAAATTGGCTGCCTCCCACACAATCCCAACCAAGGCTGGGGATGAATTGCAACCAAGGTAGTGCCCCCAGAATGGAACCCTCAATTCATTGGTCTGCCGGCCGATCCTCTAACCGCTGAGCCAAATCATACCGGCCAGGGCCTTCCCTCCCTTTCTAAAAATCAATGGAAAAATGTCCTCAGGTGAGGATTAAAGAAAAAAAAAAATACTGATAACAAAGTTATTTGTAGTCTTACCTCTTGAAAAAGTACAGTAACAAGCATTCCCTTAATTTAATTGCTCATTAGAATTGTATCTACCTTTACCTACTTTTCTCCAAGTATAGGCACATATAAGATATTTTTATTTTTATTTTTTTTTGAGAGAGAGAAACATTGATGTGAGAGTATAATATCTATCAGCTACCTCCTGCACTTCTTCTACCAGGGATCGAACCCATAACCTGAGCATGCTGTGCACAGGACAATGCCTAACCAACTGAGCCACACTGGCCAGGGCTAGGCAGATACGTTTATGTAGACATGTTATATAATGCTTTAAAACAGTCACTGTTGCTTTCAAGTTGTTTCTTTCCACTGTTTCATGGACATATTTTTAGGTGATTATATATGTAGATCTACTGCATTCTTTTCATTGGCCATATAATATACCATTTTTGGATATGGTATCCTTTGGGGATCAAACGACCCTTTCACAGGGGTTGCCTAAGACCATTGGAAATATGTGTGGAACCGAGACACCGCTTCTCTTTCCGTCTCCAGGTGGGTCCGTCCACATGCAGATATGCCGACATACAACATGAGGAACGGTATTAAAGGGCCACGGTGCCCTGGGTGGTTCGGCTCAGCAGTTAGAGTGTCGGCCCCTGGACCAGAGAGTACTGGGTTCGGTTTCCGCTAAGGGCATGTACCTCGTTTGCAGTTTGTCCCCAGCCCTGGTTGGGGTTGTGTGGGTGGCAGCCAGTCGATGTGTCTCTCTCACATCTATGTTTCTCTCTCTTCCTCCCTCTCTCCCTCTCGCTCTATCTGGCTCAGCGGTTAGAGCATCAGCCTGCGGTTCGGAGAGACCCGGGTTCGGTTCCCGCTAAGGGCACGTACTTCGGTTGCAGTTTGTCCCTGGCCCTGGTTGGTCGTGCGGTGGCAGCCACTTGATGTGTTCCTTTCGCATCGATGTTTCTCTCTCTCTGTCTCTTCCTCTCTCTCCCTCCCACTCTGTCTGTGTAAAAAATGGAAAAATGTCCTCGGGTGAGGATAAAAAAAAAAAAAGAAAATCTATCTGAAGATAAATGCAAAAATATCCTCGGGTGAGGATAAAAATAAATAAATAAATAATAAAAAAAAAGGGCCATGGCATTAGGAAGGTTGAGAACCACTGTACTAGAAACTCTCAGCTTAAGAAACTTTACATGAAGTTAGAGTTTGTGTTCCCCCATTGATGCTCATTAGTTGTTTCCTTCTCCCATTTTTGCCCTCTTATAGGATGTTATATTGAATATCCTTATACATATCTTTTATATCTTGATACACTTGTGTTATACTCCTAGATATGGGCTTGATGTGCATAAAGGACACATGCTTAAAATTACTGTATGTATATATTTTTTTGTGAACTGGTACCTTTTTTCCCTCCATTGTTTTTATTTTACATTTCCCTGACCTTTGGAAGAGTTATGCATGTTTTCATGTGTTTGTTGCCCATTTGTACTGTTGTGAATGGCCTATTCTGATTCTTTGCTCATTTTTCCTCTTATGTTGTCTTTTCTTACTAATTTGTAAGTGCTCCTGTGTATTTTGGGATTTTATTCCTTGTCTGTTTATACACTGCAGATGTTTTCTCCCAGTCTGGTATTTACTTTTTAAATTATTTTTTTGCTTCTCCTTAATTTGGGACTTAAAGAAAAGTTGCAGGGCTAATATAAAGAATTCTTCAAATGTTAATATTTTACAACATTTGCTTTCTTCTGTCATTTAAAAAATATATTACTTTTTCTGAACCATTTAAGAGTAAGTTACAGATGTGATGCCCTTTTACTCCTAAATACTTCACTATATATGTCCTCAAAACGGATTCTTTTACATTATCACACTACAATGATAAAAATCATGAAATTAATATTGATACAATAATTTTCTATTGAAATTATTCAGATTTTACCAATTATCCTAATAATACCCTCTAAAGGGAAGGGAAAATCCAAGATTGAATGCATTCAATTGTTACCTTTGTAGTCATCTTTAATCTGGGACAATTTCTTTAAAAAATTTTTTTTTATCCTCACCAGAGGACATTTTTCTGTTTATCTTTAGATAGAGTGGGGCGGGGCGGGAGAAACATTGATATGAGAGAGACACATCGACTGGTTGCCTCCTGCATTACCTGACCAGGGTTGGGGATGAACAGCAACTGAGTTATGTGCCCTTGACCGGAATCAAACCTGCAACTCATTGATCTGCGGGCCAATGCTCTAACTGCTGAGCCAAACTGGCCAGGGCTGGGACAATTTCTGATCTTTGTGTTTCAGGACATTGATACTTTTGTAAGACTAGAGGTCAGTTATTTTATGGAAGTCCCTCAGTTTGTGCTAGTGTGGTATTTTCCTCATGTTTAGATTCAGATTCTGTACTTTTGGGGGAGGAATACCATAGAAGTGATGTGTTCTTGGTCCATCCAACCAGGAGGCACATGTCTCTGAAGAGTTCCATTGTTAATGGTGCTAACTAACCTTGACCATTAGCTAAGGTGGTGTCTGCTACTTTCTCTCCATTGTAAGGTTAGTTGTGGGGCTATGCTGCAAAGTTTCCTTTGGGGTGTAGAGGTTTTGAATCTGTAATTAGGAAAATATCCTCTTACTCCTTAAACTTACACCCACTAGTTTTACCTTCCATTGATGATTCTTGTTTCCTGAATGAATTCTTATGATTTTGCCAAATGGTGACTTTCTAGTTCCATTATTCTTTCTGTATATATTAGTTGCCTTTCTACTGTAAGGAAGAGCTTTCCCTTTGTATAATATATTTTCATATTCCTTGTGGATTCATGAATTTTTAGTTTAACCTCTAGATTATGATCCTTTACAATTATGATGCTCAGATTGTACCAGATTAGTTCAGTTGAGGTTTAACTTTAATTATTTTTATCGGTATATGGAATCTACAAAAATATGCTAATTTAAAATGGATTGATCTTTTTAGACTGCTGGATTTTTATGTTGTACTCTGGAGAAGGCTTTCTTGCTTTAACTTACCCCCCACTATTGATCATCTAAGTCCCATGGTTTTCTTTTTTTTCTTTATTCATTTTAGAGAGAGGAATGGAGAGGGAGAGAGAGACAGAAACATCTATGAGAGAACATTGATTGGCCGCCTCCTGAGTGCCTCCCATGGGGGATTTGGCCCACAACCTGGGCATGTGCCTTCACCGGGAAATCGAACTGGCGACCTCTTGGTGCATGGGTCAGTGCTCAACCATTGAGCCACACCGGCTGGGTGCCATGGTTTTCTAACCTTTGTTGCTTGCCTCATGACCATTATATTGTTTCTAAGCCACTGGGGAGTGGCTGGGAATAGAGAACAAAGGCACAGAGAAGCCCATAGTGAAATGGTTGTTGCCAAAAACAAAAACAAAAACAAAACAATCATTAAGTCACAACACTTGTAAAAAAGAAAAAAAAAGATTAACCCTCTGAAAATTAAAATGAAAATCTTTAGGGTATTTAAACTTCCAAACAGTGTACTTAAGTGTATTTAATTCTTTCTTTCTTTCTTTCTTTCTTTCTTTCTTTCTTTCTTTCTTTCTTTCTTTCTTTCTTTCTTCTTCTTTCTGTTGTCTTCTTCTGTCTTTCTCTGTTTTTTTCTTTTCGTCTTTCTGTCTTCTTTCTGTCTTTTTCTGTTTTCTTCTTTCTTCTTTCTGTTCTTGTCTTCTGTCTTCTTTCTTCTTTTCTGTCTTTTCTTTCTGTCTTTTTCTTTGTCTGTCTTTTCTGTTCTTTCTGTCTCGTCTGTCTTCTTCTTTCTGTCTTCTTCTTCGTCTGTCTTTGTCTGTCTTTCGTCTTTCTTTCTTTGTCTGTCGTCTTCTTCTATTTCTGTCCCTGTTGCTGTCTTTCTGTCTGTCTGTCTTTCTGTCTGTCTGTCTGTCCTCTCTGTCTTCTTCTTTCTTCTTTCTTTCTCTTTCTTTTTTCTTCTCCTCACCCGAGGACATTTTTCCATTTTTTGTTCAGATAGAGTGGGAGGGAGAGAGAGGAAGAGGGAGGGAGGGAGGGAGAGAGACACAGAGAGAGAGAGAGAGAGAGAAACATCCGCGTGAAAGAGACACATCGAGTGGCTGCCACCTGCACAACCAACCAACCAGGGCCGGGGACAAACTGCAACCAAGGTACGCCCCCTTAGCGGGAACCGAACCCGGGTCTCTCTGGACTGCAGGCTGACGCTCTAACCTCTGAGCCAAACCAGCCAAGGCTATTTAATATTTTCGTAATGATTCAGGGCACTAAAATCATTATTATTACTGACCCCCCCCCCCCGTGGGGTGACACCTCTTATACCTCCTGAGTTGAACAGGATTATTTTTCTTTAGGCTGAAGGACACTAGTCTCAACCACTAAAAGTTTTTGTTTGCTTTTTAGTTTTTATTTTTTCTATTTTCCTTTGCTACTATTTGTTAGCCAGTTAGCTGTACTTTATTGTTGTTGTCAATACTTTGCTTCTAATAGTGTCTCCTTTCTAATTTGCTGTGAGGTTGGAAAGCCATATACATACAATTCTGATAAGCTGGGAATAATAATAACAAATAAACTCAAGTGTGAGACCCTGAGAATTTCTCTTAATGAGGGGATGGGCTGTATGTTTTTTGCACCAGTTGTCAGGCCATTCCTGATAGTGATGGTGGCAGCGAGGCTGTCAGTTTTCATAACTGATATTTAAGATAGGTGGGACAATAGCTATTATCCTTATTTTATAGAGGAAACGGGTGGTGTTGGTTAGGACAGCTGGAATTTGAGTCTGCTGTTTCCCTCCAGTCTATTGAATACACTTTGTTTTTAGTAATACTCCCTAGCCCTGTCCATTACTAATCCTAGAAAGCAATGTTGTATGCTGGCTTTAAGTATGGTTCTTTTATTGACTTTATTAAACTTAAGTTTTAAAATGAAGCATATTACTTATAAAGCAGATTAGCACAAAATTTTCAGGTTCACATTGGTCTGCAATGTAGGTCCCAGAGTAGAAGTGGGAAGAAAGTTGAGACTGTTGGGCTTATGATAATAAAATAGATAGTGAAATTAACTAATTATAATTAATCAATGAACTGTTAGCACTATCATATATAGTGCTGTTTGCCTGAAACTCTCTTTGCATGGTTGGTTCCTTTGAGCTCTCAGATTAAATGTTGCATCCTCAAAGAGCCCTTTCCTGAGTTGAACGTGAAAGGGACACAGCGAGTGGCTGCCCACCCGCATGACCAACCAGGGCCGGGAACAAACTGCAACCGAGGTACGTGCCCTTAGCGGGAACCGAACCCGGGTCTCTCTGGACCGCAAGCTGATGCTCTAACCGCTGAGCCAAACCGGCCAGGGCCCTTTCCCCCTTTTCTGTATCATATCACCTTGTTTATTTTTTGAAGGCACTTACCATGTTCTAGAAGCACCTTGTTTATCTATTTGTTGTTTGTTAATATCTAATAAAATGTAAGCTCTTTAATTTTATCTTTTGTCCATCTTTAGAATTTAATTTCCTCTCAAAGGCATATGCTTAGGTCTTTTTGAACTTCTCTGAGCACCTTCTTTGCCAGGCCCAGGTACTGGCTCTATTAAAGACTTCTGTGATGACCTATGTCTTGTTTACCTTTGTTTCCACAAAACCTAGAATAGCAGTACTGTGGACTATGGTATAATTCAGCAAACATTTGTGAAATGAATAGATGACTTATACTTACTGTTATTTTGTGCTGGGAGGAGGCACTATAATGACAACCTGTTAGCTATTTCACTTGAGAGGTATGGTTGAGGCTTAGACTAATGTGCTTTTAAAAGAGTAAGCATAGCCCTGGCCGGTTTGGCTCAGCGGTTAGAGCGTCGGCCCGCAGTCTGGAGAGACCCGGGTTCGGTTCCCGCTAAGGGCACGTGCCTCGGTTGCAGTTTGTCCCTGGCCCTGGTTGGTCGTGTGGGTGGCAGCCACTCGGTGTGTTCCTTTCACATCGATGTTTCTCTCTCTCTCTGTTCCTCTCTCTCCCTCCCACTCTACCTGAACAAAAAATGGAAAAATGTCCTCGAGTGAGGATTAAAAAAAAAAAAAAAAAAAAAGAGTAAGCATATGGCATAATTGCATTATTACTGATTAGTAATACCATTTTCTTTAGTTTTTCCAATTATGGTATAGCCAACCTGTCCAGCTTGATGCCACAAAAAATACTTGAATCTTCTTTTCTTAAAGAGTAATTTTTTAAAGAGTGATTTGTAAACTTATGTCTGTGAAGTGCTCTGACAGAGCAAGAAGATATGTAGCTTGGTGTTTTGTTTGCTTTTATTTTATAATCAGTGTTTCCTTTCAGGTTGTGTCTTTGGCATGGAGGCCGCATTGGTACAGGAAGAAGACCAGGCAGCTAGCTGCTGTGGCCCCCGTTTAGTTTGTCTTGTTTGTCAAGTGAGGAACACATTGGATACTTGGAATAAAACAGGAGAGAGAGTGATTTAGTTGGAGATGAGAAGAATGATTGCACCTCCCATGCCCTGGTCTATGGCAAGAACGTAGCTAGCCACTACTTATCTCTGTGCTTTGTTCTGAGTTATTTTTGGAATAATTCATGTGATAAAAAAAAGAATATAGAGGCTAGGAGAAATTGAGAAAAAATTTAACCCCCCCTTAGTACTTCACAACGTGTCCTGGGGAGGAGTATGAATAACTAATTTAATTATAAGGAGCATATAGACTTTCTGATTTTATCCAGTTAGTTGAAATATAAGTAGAACCTCAAAGAAGACAGGCTAGGTACTTAGTATGGTTTTCTAGCTGTATCTAGTAACTGCTCAATTAAATCTTGCTAATATTAATTATTCAGGGAGAGGGTTTGTTTTGGTTACTGATAATGTACCTTTTGATCATTTTTTTTTTTTTTTTTTTAGTGCAGACATACTTATGTTAATGTTGGTGAGAGGAAAATTGAATTGAATTTCAACACAAAACTTTTGCAAATATTTTGCAATATAGGCTTTTGTTTTGGATTTCTACTTTCATGACTTTCAGGCCACCCTTGGCTTTAGCTGAGAGAAATTTGAATCTGATTCTGTTTTCTTCAAGGGCTTATATATCTTTCTACTTTGTAGGAATTTTGCATAGCAAGTATAGGTCATATTGTGTTGAATGCCAAGTTTACTTTAGTGTCTGGTAATAGATGATTTGTATAGTATTAAGTAAAATGTTTTAATGTATTGTAGCAGTGAGAATATCTTTGATATAATTTTGACAAGTATTATACTGAGTTAAATTTCTGTCTTTAAACATTAAGAAGGGGAATATTTTAATCTTTATATGCCAGAAATTCTGGATCTTCCTGTTCTTCCCTTATATAGCTCTGCTGGTGGAGATGGAAGCCTGTCTCAGTGTTAATAAATGCCATCACCCATTCCCTTCCCCCAGCCTTATGCTGGAGTCTAGTTTGCCTGCAGCTGCAATGATAGGCATCTTTCAGGAAGTGACCTTGGCTTGTATTAATCAAATTCAGAACACACAAAAAAGCTTTTTGCTAACATGCTGACTTGATGTAAAATTTTATTGCATCCATTTTCTTTCAAAATGAGGCCATCTTGTAAAAAGAAGATATACAGAAGACTCCTCTAATTTAATGTTATTATATAAAAACAGCTTCTGCAAGCTACATTTAAAAAACCTAGATTTTAAAAGTATAGACTTTTTATTAACAAATATGCATAAACTTAAATCATGAAGGTTTGGGAGGTTTTTTTTTAAACCCAGAAAATTACTTGTTTTAATGCTGAATTTAAAAAACTTATATTAACAAAGTTTTTTAATTGACTATTTTAACAACTGACATTAAATTGCTATGGAAACTTTACACTATGAATTTATGTTTTGGGCTCTTTTAGCAGTTATTATATTAAGTAAGGCACTTTTGTATATTGGTTACCTTTGGGTGTTCAGAAATAATTGTGGTGTCTTACTTTGCTGGTTTGGATAAGAAAATTAATTTCCTATTTAAAGTAATTTTCTTAGGCATTGGTAATGCCTACAGCAGCTTGTAAATATAACCTTAAATTTAAGTTAATAAGTCTGCTAAAATTTGACTACGTATTTTATTAATGAGAAATATTGCTAACTATAAGTTTATACATCTGCTTATTTAGGATTTAACTGATTATTTTGATAGAGTAGTTAATGCAGATATTTCACTTTCATCATGTAAAGAAATTTAGTTTTTAAAGGTAGGATAGTTAAGGTATGTTAGTAGGCTCTTCATTTTAACCTTGCTCAGTGTTAAGTATAGAATGTTGAATAATGGATTGGTTTACTGATATGTCTGCATTTGGAAGAAATTTACATAAACAAATGAATCAGAGAGCAGTTGTGTCTGTTCCCAAAGGGTTCACTCTTGAGTTTAATGTATAGGGGATCACTCCTGGGTACTTGTGTTTGGAGAGGAGAGATACAGGAAAAGAAAGCTTAAACCTTAGGAGTGGTATCTGCATTTTGGTAGATGTACAGAATGAAAAGGACAGACATGACACGCATGTTCATATTAATGATTTGGAGAGGAGATGGGGAATCTATGCAAATAAAAATTGGGGTGTAGATAAATACTTAAATGTCTTCATCTTTTGATTTGTTTTTAGAGCATTTACTAGAAACACAACCAGCCATTATCTTTCATTATATTGTAAATTGTTCTTAGAATTGCAACCTCATGGAGATACATCCGTTGATTTAACCTGCCTAAATCCACTCTTTTGATACTAGCATTAATGGTTGGTTTGTTAGATACTACAGGATAAAGAAGCTAATTTCAAGGAGAAAGTTGATAATTACTTAATTATTTCTCCCCTCAAATAACTGTTTCATATACATGGTCGATTGTCACTTTGAACTTGAAATGTTTTTTGCCTTCTGCCTCCTCCCTTCCCCCCAAAAAGAAAGGAAGAAAAAGGAAAACCTTACAAGAAAAGGAATATATACAATCTTGGTAGCCAATGAGTTAATGTTCATTTGCAGCCTGAGGGGTCAGCGTGCAGTCTCTGTTTCCTGATTGGCTGCTAAAAGGTGAAATTGAAACCACTGTAAACTTTTGACCCTGTAGCAATTCTTGTGGAACGCCTTCCACTGGTGGAGCCCAGAGCTTCCCTCACCTCCCCACCCAGGCTTCCTGTATTTATTTTGTGTGATCGTGCAGCAGTGCATGCAGTTTTTCCGGGGGGGGGGGGGGGGGCGCGGGCGGGAGAGAAACCGAACAAGCACCGGCAAGCGGCTTGCTTGCATGCCTGTTTTAGTAACCATGTCATTACTAACTACAACTCAGCCAAAGATGTGGGGCTTGTTAATAAACTGGTCTGCTAACTGGATTTTTAGTTTGCTCCTTAAGGTAATTTTAAAAATGCAGAATGGTTATATTTACTGCCATTGTTCATCAGTGGATAGTGTCGTTGTGGAAGCATATTTCCTGAATATGTTGAGTTAAAAATAGCTTTCATTTTCAGCAGCCCTTCGTTTACATATACCCCATTAATGTTTTCTGTGTCTCATGTAATTTTTACACAATTGGCTAACGTTTTTTACAAGAGTTATTTTTTCTTTGCCTTTTATTATAAAGAAATTCAATGACATTTTGGTTATAACTATGGAAAATAATTCCAGAAATTATCAGTACATTTAAATATTAATAATTCTCTCTCTCTCTCTCTCTCTCTCTGGTTGAAGTAAATGGTTTTGTATTTGTCTTGCATTCACATTCACATGTAAATAGTACTTTATAGTAAAGTTACCACAGCAATCCTATGAAAAAGGCAGGGCAATTCTTCTTTCTTCTCTCCTTTAATATTATTATTTGACTCTGTGTCTTAAACTTCTGGTTATTCCTTGTATCCCTGGTGTTTGGTACAATGTGTAGCATGTACATGCTCAGCAAATGCTTACTGAATGAACATAGTTTTCATTTGGGGAACTATAGTGGCTCTTTATACCTGCTTCTTTCCTAATTAATGGCAAGAACCTTAGTTGGCTTATAACTTCTGAGTGCCACTGCAGCGTCTGGCATTTAATAGGTACACAGCAAACATTGAATTTAATTAAATGTCTCACACAAGGTCACTTCTAGAAGCTGGACTTCCAAAACCAAGGTCTTTTGAAACCAAGACTGTTTTTACTGCATCAGTTAAATTTTCAGGTTGACTCCAGATAGGACTAAATATTTATTATAGTTTATTAAATGACTATGTAGAGTAAATTATTATAAATTGGCTTGGTTCTTTATAGTATATTCCATAGGATAAGTGGTAATACATTTCAAGTTTTTTGACCCTGTCCTTACTTTACTAGACATGCATATGCTGTAATTTGAAGTAATTCCTGTCCCCTCCCCTTGTCAAAAAGATTATAGCATTTAAGAAAGTTTGTCATCACAATATCCTTAATGGACTAAGTAATAAATAGTAAAAGAAAAAATCTTTTTACTGAGTTTTTTCAGTTTCAAAAAAATGGTACTTTTTATATAATATTAACTCTTCTTACTATTAACTAACATGTTTTTTTTCCCTTTCAGTATAGCTTCAGATTGGTTGTAGTTGCAAGTAAAATATGTTGTTACAGGTTTGACAAAGGATATATTTATCACTTGATAAATAATCTCAATGGCAAAAGAATGCTTAATTTACACCAGTATTAAGTAACCTGAAATTTAATTGGTGCACAGACTTTGAAGATGAGGTGGCAACAGCTGGCTTTCCCCAAAGATGGTGATTCTCCATCTCTAAGATTTTAGGGAACAGAGAAGGGGGAGTCCCTAGGATCATTGCCTGCAGCAGCATGGAAAGAACAAGGAGTTTAATGTGATTAATAGAGTCCTTGCCTCCTTCCATGTTCAACAGCAAAAGAAAGACATGTTTATAATAGCCAGTCTTTTTGTCTGTTTGGTGTTTCCAAGCATTAGCATTATATGGTTTGGGGTTTCCTCTATCTGTCATCTCCCCTCCCCCAGTTTGAGTCTTTGTTTTGGCCTCAAGGCACATCTCAGACCAGCTATTAACAAAGCTCAGTTTGATTTTACCCCCCATTAGCTTTCTAGTGATGCAGGTTTTGATAATGTGGATCTCATCAGTAACCTTTTTGCTAATTCTAGTAGAAAAATTAATGCCTCCTCCCACCTTCTCAGATATCTGGTATCTTTGGGATGTGCCATTCAGTTTTTATGTCATTGTGATTCGATTTTTGAATGTATGATTGACTGAAGTCCAAATTATGAAAAGGGGTAAGAGTAAGCTTATTTTTGATAAAAGTAAGAAATACAGTTTCAAGAAATCTTCTAGGGCAGTTGTCTTTGCAGAATCTTGGTTCTACACAAGTTAACTGCAGTTTTCCTAACAGTTCCATACTTTATAGGATCCTAGTATGTATATGTACTTTTTTTAGACCATATATCTCTTGCAGGTTCCTGGTAGGCAAATGATTGATCTTTGGTATGGGGACCTCTCTAGACCAACTGCACACTTCTGGGAGTGGAGAATTTTGCAGATGGTGTTCTTTGGGTGGGTCAGCACGCCTTTAACTAGTTCTCACCAGCAGTACAGTAATACTTGTTCTGAAGGCACTATGACCACCCCAAACATTTCTTCTTCCCTCATATAAAGGAGCATCAACAAAAGAACCATTTCTTTTTTTTTTGTTTTGTTTTTAATCCTCACCCGAAGACATTTTTCCATTTTTTTGTTCAGGTAGAGTGGGAGGGAGAGAGAGGAACAGAGAGAGAGAGAGAAACATCGATGTGAAAGGAACACATCGAGTGGTTGCCACCCGCACGACCGACCAGGGCCGGGGACAAACTGCAACCGAGGTATGCGCCCTTAGTGGGAACCGAACCCGGATCTCTCAGGACCGCAGGCCGACTCTCTAACCGCTGAGCCAAACCGACCAGGGCAAAAGAACTGTTTCTGAAATGAAACTTGATTTAGAACCAGGGCCAGAAAATCTTGGATTTTCTTTACAGAAATTCAGCTTACCTTCCCCCCTTCATCGTCCTCTAATTAAATTGGATATCAGAAAAATTAAAGCCATAAAACTTTGAATGCATTTAAAAACTAAAATGAATGATTGTGTTTTCTATTTTTCATTTCAGTGTGCTTGGAAATTCATATATGTCAAGTAATCTTTTGTTTGACTTATAGCTTTTATTTACTGAGCATTTATGTATTAGGTAGTAATAAGGAATTTAAGCATTTATACTTTATCTTTACAAGAGCCTTCTGAGGTGTGATAACCATTTTAAGATGGGAAATCTAAGTCTCTTAAGTCTTAAGTTGACTTGGGTACCCAGCTAGTAAGTGAAAAAGTTGAGTCTAGATCTGGTGGACTTCAAAACTTCTACTCTTGAACCATTATGCTAACAACGGGTTATACTGTTGTGGAGGGGAAGATGTATTCTAAAAACCAGCTTATTTTTGGCATATATCTCAGTTATAAGCTAGAGATTATACTGTGATTATAAATAGGTGTGTTAGTAGGTATACAGCTCTTTGCATTTGAATGACACCGATATACTATTTGGATTTTCCTCTTTGCCCTTTGTGTACCACATATGCTTCCTACCCCCATCCCCCAATTTTCTTTAATTTGGGTTTCAAAAACATAATAGACCTATCACATCATACAACTATATTGTGGTTGGTTGTCCCTTATCTACATGGAAATTTGCCATGGCTGTGAATACCTCATATTTTTTTTCTTCTACCCCTTCCCCTGAAGACCTGCCAGTTCCATCATGCATGCTGTTAACTTTAGGGGTTAGTTATGATTGTTGTCTTTATAGATATTAATAGAGTTAGTGATAGTCTGATTGTTGCTTTATTGTTATATTTAGACATCCATAAGGTGAAGGTGAATATTTTTATTGGCTCACTTTTTTGTTCTACCAGAACCACCTCCACATGTCCTTAAGTGCAAAAGTCTGACATTTAGATGTTTTTTATTTCAGATTATTTTGAAGAACAGTCCCTCATTTCCCTGTCTTTCATTTAAAAATATTTCTTGTTGGTGACTCAAATGCAGCCTTTCCAAGAGGGAGAAAAGAAAGAATCCAGGTTTTTTTTAACCATTGTTTGCTCCATCCATCCATCCATCCATCCATCCATCCATCCATCCATCCATCCGGTATTTAAGCATCAGTTCTGCCAGGATATAAATAATAGCCTTCAATTGTTATTTGTCAAATACTCCTTTTGGACAGGTGGACATGTCCCAAGTTTAGATTATCTATCTGGTTTGATCACATTTCAGGACTTGGAACTGGTCTCCTCCATCCCACTTTGTGTTATCCATTTTTACAAATTTGGTGACAAAACATACTGTATATGCCATGCCTGAATTATTAAGCAGAAGCAGTAAAATATGGCAAAATAAGACATAAGCTCAAATTCCTAGAAGAGGAATAACAGGTTTTTGGGGGTGGGGAGGGGTATTTGTTTCATATGTCTAGGGAAGGGAAAAACAGGAAAAGTTAATTTGTGTGTGACTAATAATACTAATATTAAGCAAGGACAATACAGTTCAACACCCTTTTTCTTTTATTTTCAGGATCAAAATACTCGCTGAACAGTGGAATCAGAGACCAATAAAAATCAATTTCTACTTGAACGACATTTGACTGGTTAGCCAGGTAATTCAGTTTGCCTTTTTTTTTTTAACTTGCTCGTTTGTAATTTTCTGACTTCATCCTCTGAAGATACTGTCCTCTTCTTTAATTTATTATTTGATCTTAAACTTGTTTTATATTTCATGTTTTTCTTCTTAATGATTAGTTGAATGCATGGATGGTATCAGAATAAGTGAATATGTGTATGTATATGTAGATAGATAGATACATACAGATACATACAGAAATATAAATTTTTTGGGGAGGAGGAGAACTGTATGTTACAGTTTAATATGAGGCACTACCTGCCTGCTCACCTTGTGCTTATGTGTGAGCATTTAGTCAAAATCTGAACCAGCCTGATGTATTTTTACTACTTTTGCCTTGTGGAGGCTAGTTTTCCCAGAATGCCTGTGTTGGCATATAACATTTCATCTAACTTCTCTTCTAAATTTTATTATTTTATCAGAATAGAAAAATGAGTATAGAAAAAGTTGTCTGATAACTGAGAAAGTAATTATGCTTTGTTTAGCTAGTTAAATTTTTTTGGTTAGTAATACCATCATTTTCTAGACTTGAAATCTGAGTCTTTGAATTCCATCCCTGTACATTTAGTAAACAGGCCTTAGCTGGTTTTCTATTTTCATGTCTCCTGTATTCCACTTTCTGTTATTAATCTTAGCTTCTTCGGCTAAGACCCCATAAATAATTTCATGCTTACTTTTGTCCAAATGTCCCTTGACTGCTTCTTATCTACTGTTTCTACCCACTTGAAATGTATGTGGGCATAAGGATTGATAACATAAATCAGTAGAATTGAATAAAGATCAGAAAGAGATCCTGATGTTGAGTCATCAAAGCAATGCAATGGAAAAAGGAGTCTTTTCAACAAATAGCCCTTAACAAAATATCCATACTTAAAAAATTGATCCTCAACCCTTTCTTTATACCATACACAAAATTTTAACTCAAAATGGGCCACAGACCTAAATATAAACCTGACACTAGAAAACTTCCACAAGAAAACAGAGGGGAAAATCAGGTAGCCACTGGTCTGCTTTAAGTCACTACAGTTTTGCCTGTTCTTGAATTTCATATAAGTGGTATTCCCCTTATGCATATATTATACCTTTTAAAATTGTTACACAGTTCTTGGATATTTTGTTCTATATTTTTCTTTTTTCTCTGTGTATTTAAGTTTTGGAGGTTTGTATTGGTATATATATCTTCAAGCTCACTCTCTTTTTCTTTTTCTCAGCTGAATCTAGTTAGCTGATAAACCCTTCAAAGGCATTCTTAATTTCTGTTACAGTGTTTTTGATTTTTAATAGTCCTGTTTATTTCTTTCTTAATTTCCATCTTTCTATATACATTACCCATCTGTTCTTGCATGTTGTACACTTTTTCCACTAGAGTCCTTTGCATATTAATCATAGTTAAAACTGTACATTTGGTTTCCAGTTTAAAAAAAAAGCTATTTTTAAGGAACCTGCTTCTTCCCTGTTTACTAGCAAACTTTGGAGACTTCTTTGCATATATCATAAAAATCTGTTTTTATTTTTTAGTGCTCATGATTTCTCATTTAAGAATATATGTGGTCACGTAGAAACTTGTATGTAAATGTTTATAGTAACATATATAATTGCTAAAAAATGGAAACAATTTAAATGTTTGTCAGTGGATGAATGGATAAATAAAATATGGTATATTCGTACAGTGAAATACTATTCAGAAATGAAATGAAGTACCAATATATGCTACAATGTGGATGAACTAGTAAGAATTATGCTAAGTGAAAGAAGCCAGTCACAGAGTACTAGATATTGTATGATTCCATTTGTATGAACTGTCCAGAATATGTAAATCCATAGAGACAGAAAGTAGAATCGTGGTTGCCTAAGGTAGGGGTAGGGAAGAGATTGTGTGAGGTTGGGGGGGAATTGGGAAGATTAAGGGAGAGACAGCTAAGGGGGTACTGGTTTGTTTTTTGTTTTTTTTTAATCCTCACCTGAGGATATTTTTCTCTTTATCTTCTGATAGAGTGGGAGGGAGAGAGGGAAGGAGGGGGAAAGAGAGAGAGAGAAAAATCAGTGTGAAAGAGATACATCGGCTGGTTGCCTTCCGTATGACCCTGACCAGGGCTGGGGACTGAACTGCAACTGAGGTATGCGCCCTTGACGGGAATTGAACCTGAGACTCCTTGCTCCGTGGGCTGATTCTCCCAACTGTTGAGCCAAACCAGCAAGGGTGGTACTGGGTTTCTTTTTGGGATAATAAAAATGTTCTAAAATTGATTGTGATGACAGTTACACAACTCTGAATATACTAAAATCCATTGAATCACGTACTTTAAGGTAAGTGAATAATATCTTAGTAAAGCTGTTAAAGAATGTAGCTGATGTATTGAGGACTAGTAAGAGCTCTGTGATGCCATAAAGAAATCTTTTTTTATTTTTTTGTGCGTGCCCCTAGCAGGAACCAAACCTGGCACTCTGGTCCGCAGGCCAACGCTCCAACCGCTGAGCCAAACCGGCCAGGGCCATAAAGGAATCTTAGGGAAGAATATTGTTACCTTCCTCATGGCACTGACCTCAGAAGGTTTGCTATTTCAGACATTCCTGGGTTTCAAAAATAACATGTTAATTGAACTCATCTCAATTTTTCTAAACCTCATTCAATCTTTGTTATAGTAGTCAACCTTTAATTATACAGTTAATATTAAGTCCACAGTAGTATCTTTTTCATGTGTCAAGAAAGTTTATATCGAAAATAATTTATTCTTTTTTTATTTTTAATCCTCATTCGAGGATATTTTCCCATTTATCATTAGATAGAGTGAGAGGGAGGGAGAAAGAGAGAGAGAAACATCAATGTGAGAGAGACACATCGACTGGTTGCCTCCCACATGACCTAACCAGGGCTGGGGATGAACCGCAACCGAGGTATGTGCCCCTGACCAGAGTGAACCTGTGAGTCATTGGCCTGTGGGCCAATGCTCTAACCACTGAGCAGTGTGAAAGTAATTTATTCTTTTTTTTAATCCTCACCCAAGGACATTTTTTTTTTTTGCACTTATCTTCAGATAGATCGGGAGGGAAAGAGGGAGGAAGAGAGCGAAACATCATTGTGAGAGAGACACACACTACTCCAGATGGGGTAGCGGGGGGCTAACTGCAACCGAGGTATGTGCCCTTAGTGGGAACTGAACCCCAGACTCTCTGGTCTGCCGGCTGATGCTCTAACCACTGAGCCAAACCTGCCAGGAAGAAAATAATTCATTCTTTAAAAAAAAAAAAAATTCAAAGTCATATCCAGACCTATCTGCACTTTTCTATTATCCATTCGATGTTTGTGAGATATTTGGGTATCTTGTGGCAGAATGTTTAGAAATAATTTTTGTTCTCACACGTATAAAAGTAATTTTTAAAAAATTACCAAGCAAGCCATAATTTTGGTGGATTTGCTACTATATAGGGCTAATGAAGTGTTGTATTTACAGATGGAAAAGCCAAAGTTATTTTACTTGAGGTAAACAGACCACACTTAGTTTCTTGCCCTCTCTTTATTTTCTTCTTAGGTTTTAAACTTTTAAGACTCTCCTTCCATGGAAAGAAGGCTGATGACTAATAATATTTAAAATCAGAGGTGACAGGCTGTGATGATATGTAGGAGAATATTAATGCATTAATACTTTTTTTTACTGTTGAAAGTATTACAGATGTCCCCTCCTTTCCCCCCAATGACCCCACCCCACCCCCACTCTCTTGCTTTCCACAAACATTAATAATTTTACAAACAAATATTTTGCCCTGTCTGGTGTGGCTCAGCTGGTTGAGCATCATCCCATGCACCAAAAGGTTGCTGGTTTGATTCCTGGTTAGGGCACACGCCTGAATTTTGGGCTTGATCCCTGGTGGGGGACATGCAGGAGATGGCCGATTGATGTTTTCTCTCACATCGGTGATGTTGCTCTCTCTCCCCCTCTTTCTTCCTTTCTCCCTAAAATCAATAAAAACATACTAAAAAAATGAAAGCTTGAAATTTTAAATTTAATGTTGCTCAAACAGCAATTTACTTTAAAAGGTAATTTTTTTTGAGCAGTGATCACATATAAAAAAGTTTCTTTTAACAAAATTACTATTGATAGTTGTATTTTATAAAGTCAAAGACCGAAGGTTAAGCTGGTTTGCTTTGATGAAGGAGCTTTCAAACTATGTAGAGAAAACTTAAAGTTGTGAGATCCATCTTTGACATGAACAATGAATATCTAAATTGCTGAACTAATCCAATCAACATTTTTCTATTCTTGGTGAAAATGGATGGAGATAAGGTTTTAGTAATTGCTCATAGGGTTCATAAAAAGGACAGTTTTATTGGACTTGGAAAATAGAGACATAAAAATGGTGAGATTGGTAATAATATAGCTCTTGTACTTAATTTTGTAACTTAATTAATAAATACAGTTGGCCTAAATATCAGCTCAGTGATATAAAATTGAACTGCTGTACAAATAGTCTAGTTTATTATATAAGTGGCCCTCTCATGTGCCAAACTCTTAATTACTTTCTTATGATTCTGTCTTTGTTTCCAAAAGCTGTTTTACTAAGAGTATGTTTTTGAATCTGTGTAATATTTAACATATAAAGCCTGTGTTATTATGAAGCTGATATTGAAAACCTCTAAACTTCTGACCTTGAATAGGATTTGTTATGTATAGCCATTACATGCTGCTGGTGGATTCAAAATTGCCTTTTCTGGGACTCGGCTTTGTGAAAAATAGTATGTATTGGGCATGAGTGCATGACAGCTGACATTTATCAAGGATAACAGGGGCCTTACTCATTTTCACATTTTAAAAGTAACTTTGAAAGCTTGGCATGTGCACACGTGGTCAACATATGTCCCTAAGATTTAAATATATTTTCCATCATGTATCAATAAAACTAAGTATTAATCTTTAATGAATTTCATATATTAAACTCATACTGTGTGAATACACAAACATACTATGTGAATATACTTTGTAAGGACACAAAGATCAGTTTAGGATATTTAATTCACTTCTGTAGAATTTTATCTTTTATAGTTTTTAAATTATAACAAATAAAATGTATTCCAGGTGGCACTCCTGTTACACAATGTGTGATTTTGCATTTCTTTCATTCCCCTACTATAAAACTTGACCCTAATGTAGAAAACTGAGTTATAGAAATTATTTTCTAAATCAACTACTAGTATGTTGCTTTTCTGTTTAAAAAGATTTTTTAGAGCTAGTTATTTTACTGAAGGGTGATATAAAGATAATTGGAATTGTATGACTTTTAGTCTTGGTTTTTAGCGTTTTAAAATTTTATTTAAAATTAGATTTTGATAATTTCAAAAGGATTGTAGAATAAAACCGTGAAGTTCTTCATGTATTGGCAAACTTGTTACTACTTTTTAATGATTGGTATGGGTTTCAGATACTGCAACCCTTTGATATATTGATATGCAGATCACATTGACTTGCTGCAAGGTAACTGGAGACATGCTCTGACTTCAGAAGATAAATTGGCCAGGCAGAGCTGTAATCCTCCTATCTTTTTTTTTTTTTTTATCCTCCCTCGAGGACATTTTTTTGTTTTTTGTTTGGATACAATGGGAAGGAGAGAGAGGGAGAGGGACACATCGAGTGGCTGCCCTTGCATGACCCCAGCCAGGGCCGGGACGAATCGCAACCAGGGTATGTACCCTTGACTGTAATCGATCCTGCCACTCCTTGCTCTGAGCTCACAGCGATTCTCAACCTGTGGGTCGTGACCTCTTTGGGGGTCAAACGACCCTTTCACAGGGGTTGCCTAAGACAGAACAGTAGCAAAATTACAGTTATAAAGTAGCAACGAAAATAATTTTATGGTTGGGGGTCACCATAACATGAGGAGCTGTATTGAAGGGTCTCGACATTAGGAAGGTTAAGAACCACTGCACCAAACTAACTGCTGAGCCAAACCAGCCAGGGCTGTAATCTTCCTATCTTTTTATTTTTAAACATGATTCAGTAGTATAAGGCCCTGGGAAATAAGTTAAATTTTTTTGTGTGTATGAGAGAGACACATCGATTGGTTGCCACCTGCATGACCCCAGCTGGGGCCAGGGGACTCTAACCACAACTGAAGTACGTGCCCTTGGCTGGAATCGAACCTGGGACTCTGGTCCACAGGCCAATGCTTTAACTGCTGAGCCAAACCAGCCAGGGCTCAAGTGCCCTTTCTATTAAGAGGTACTGTTTTTTTTTTTTAAATATATTTTCATTGATTTTTGTTTTGCTTTTTTTTGTTTTTAGAGAGAGAGAAACAGCGATGAGAGAGAGAGAGAAGCATCGATGGGCTGCCTCCTGCATGTCCCGCACTGGGGATTGAGCCAGTAACCCAGGCATGTGCCCTGACAGGGAGTCAGACCTCTCAGTCCACTAAGCTACACTAGCTGGGCAAGAGGTACTATTTTGATAAATTTTTTTGACAGAGAAATATAAAGTATCAGAGAAGTTTAAAGAAAATATTTGAGGTGTTTAAATCAGAACACTTTAAGACCATTACCAAAACTTTATTTGTAGATTTCAGCATTTTTGAGAATTTGGTACTTTCCAAAAGAATCTCTTTAGTCCCCTCTTAGGTAACAAAGTTTAGTTAATTGGCTTGAGTTATTCAACTAATATAGGAGTTAGAAAGCACAAATACTATATTGTTTCCTGAATGTATCTGATGGTAGATGTAGTTACTTTATAATTACAGAGGCAAATTTAATAAAAATAAAATAACCTTGATTCTTGAGAAAGTCATTTTTTCAAACCTGCCATTTGTTTTTTGGTATATGGTTTTTAATTCTTTAAGCAACTTTGTAATGGTGATGGCATATCCATTTTAGAGAATAAGACATTGAGGGTCAGAGTTTTAAATTTGTTAATATTATGCTGGGGTTTATATCAACTCTGAAGTCTTTCTTTCCACCTCTACTTCACTGTGCTGCATGCTGGTTGGATTCATCTGTTTTCTTGTCCAGATCTCTCTCTCTCCCCCCCTCTCTATCCCCCCCACCCCCCGGGTGTGTGTGTGTGTGTGTGTGTGTGTGTGGTGTATAGTCTAGAAATTAATACTATCTATAGAGTTTTGATTACTGATAAGGATTTAAGTATTCCATGCTAACCAAATCTATCCAGGGTTCGGATATTTGATGCTCAGATAATGGGCAGTACTATATTTTTTTATACTTTATAATATCTGAAGGTTTATAATTCATTCATTCACAACCACTTGTTTTTTTTTCTTTCATATTTTTCATTATTGTCAATTCTTTATCCTATTGAGCATCATACATATTTATTTTGAACTAATTTCCAGTTTCATTTTATTGGGTGATAAGTTTATCTTCAGATATTGATGAATTTCTTGGCCATCTTTCTCTGTTCAAATGCATTTGGGAATTTTAGTTTCATGATTTGCATCTTGAGTGGGAAAAGTATTTTTCTTCTTTCTTTTGGTGCCCTCCATGTATGCCCCTTCTCCCTGCCCCTGGCACCCCTAACTCTATTTTTGTTGACGTTACCCATTTCTACTACACTTTCAGTCTAGGTTCTGGATTCCATTCTGAAGTATTAATTGCAATATTGGATATATGCATGACCTAGGTTTTGTGTGTATTGTCCTTTCTTCAACTGCAGGTGACAGTTTGGTACAGTTAGTAACTAGCTATTAATAATTCCTTTTATTTTCCCCACTTTCCTTTCAGGAATATTTTATTTGGTTTCTACCTGTTAGCCTTTCTTTTGGTCATGTTATCTTGTGCATGATTTGATTTCCTGACTACCTTTGCTGATTTCTGGTCCTGGAGCTCCATGGTTCCATGGAGTCATCAGTTCATTCCTCTGTGTTGGCTTAGTTTTGATCCAAAGACATATTTGTTATATTTGAGCATGGCTGTGTCTTTTCTAAATTAATTAAAAAAATTTTGTCATTGTATTTGGAGCAAAGAGGGAGCATGTGTTTGGTTGAAATCAATAATCTGCTATGCAATTTGACAAAGGAATTCCTTTGTTTTATATTTATTTTATTTTTATTTTTTATCCTCACCTGAGGATATTTTTGCATTCATCTTCAGATAGAGCGAGAGGGAGAGAGGGACGAAGACAGAGCAACATAGATATGAGAGAGGCACATCGACTGGTTGCCACCCACATGACCTCAGTAGGGGCCGGGATGAACTGCAACCGAGGTACGTGCCCTTAGCAGAGACCTAACCTGGGACTCTGGTCCGGAGGCTGCTGCTCTAACCGCTGAGCCAAACCAGCAAGGGGAACCACTTGTCAAGTTTTAGCATAACATCAAGGAACAGTATCTCTAATTATTTGTAAAAGGCTATTAAAATAGTCCTTCCTTTTACAAGTACATGTCTCTTTGAGGCTGGATTTTCTTATGTTTTAACCAAATAGCATATTGTAAAATATTGAATGGAGAAATATGTAAGACAATCCAGCTGTCCCTAAGTCAGACATAAGAGTTGTAAAAATGTAAAGCAGTGCTATCTCTTTCTCTGAATTGTTTTATTTTAAAAAAGTTATTTTTCTTTCCTTTTTTTTTTTAATATGTTTTTAGTGATTTCAGAGAGAAGGGAGAGGGAAAGAGAGAGAAACATCAGTTGGCTGCCTCCTGCACATCCCCTACTGGGGATTAAGCCCACAACCCGGGCATGTGCTGTGAACAGGAATCAAACCAGCAACCTCCTGGTGCATGGGTTGCCACTCAACCACTGAGCCACACCAGCTGGGCCAAAAAGTTTATTTTTCATAAAATTATCTATGTTTACATGTAATGGGATTATTATAAAGTGAATTACTATTTCAAATGTTTTTAAGTTTTAATGAATAATATGGTAAATATTGATAGATGTAACTCAAATACCAAAAGCTTTTTGAGGGTTTTAATTTTTAAGGGGTAAAGGAATCCTGATATCAAGAAGGTTGAGAAGCACAGAACTAGTAAATTGGTTGGAATTCTAGAAGCATTTGATGTAAGCTTTCATCCACCTTGCTGTGTTTGTTGCCTGTAGCACAGCCAGTTCCTACTATACAGCTGTCTCCATACTGTCCTGCTTCAACATGAAGGGGTTCTGAGCAAACCAGTAAAGCTTGGCCAATTTCAAGGACATGTAGTTGTCCTTAACCTGAACCTCTCTTTTAGTAGTAAGAACCACATAGACTGCAGAAGGTTAAGACTTTGATCAACTGTATACACAGTGTGTACTATGTCAGTACTCAGTTGGTCTTGCTTTTGAATTACAGATCAGGCATTAATTTTCAGTAGAGACCTTTTATAGCACAGAATACATTTTGTGATTTTATACTTACTAGATCAGCAGTTGTCAGCTGGTGCCCCGCAAGAATTTTTAAAACATGCAATCCTGACTATTTTGTTAGGGAACTGACCTCTTTTTCCTTAGATTGTCAAATAAAAAAATGACAACAGCCAACACAACAATGGCTGTCTGGTGTGAATGCCCTGTCTTGAATCATAAATATATAGGTCATATAGTAGAGTTGCATCTTATTGGTATCGTCACATAATAAGGTTCTATCTGATTGGTTAATTCTTGGTTCCAGAAATTCTTATATACTACCAGTATAGGTACCTGATTTTTTTTTTTTTTTTTTGAGAGAGAGAGGGGGGAAGTGAGAAGGAGAGAGAGATAGAAACATCGATGAGAGAGATTATTGATTGGCTGCCTCCTGCACGCTCCCCACTGGGGATTTGGTCCACAACCTGGACATGTGTCCTGACTGGGAATCGAACCGGCAACCTCTTGGTGCATGGGTCAACGTTCAACCACTGAGCTACACCAGCTGGACTAGGTACCTGATTTTTTAAAAAGTCACTTTGGAGCAAAAAGGGTAGGTAATTAAGTATTTTTTATTTTTTGTAAATCAATTAAAATTATACCTATTTTTTGTGGTCAGATTGACAAAAAATATTTTTTGGTGTGCTGCAGAATTTTAGTAATTATTTATGTGTGCATGAGATGAAAAGGGTTGAAAATTGCTCTACTAGATTATTGATCCTGACACTGGATCATCAGCTAATTGAAGGCAGAAAACCTTGTCTGTTTTGATCAGCAGTTCATCCCAAGTACATGGCATAGGGAGTTCGATCTTCTTTGTCTATGTGGACAACAGTCAGTATGTTGAATAGTGACCACTCCTTAAAACATTTTCCCCCCAGTTTTATTGAAAAAAATTATTGAAAAATAATTGACATATGTTACTGTATAAGTTTAAGGCATATAGCATGATGGTTTGATTACATATTACCACAGTAGATTCAGTTAACATCCATCATCTTTTATAGATATAATAAAAAGAGAAGAAAAGAAAAAAATTTTTTTATATTGTATTCTTAGTAATTAATGATGACTCTTAAGACATTGCTGAAGTGGGTTTTGATTTTAACCAGTTTAGTTCTATGAATGATTTTACAAGAGTTCATAATTAAAAATTTGCCTCTATAGCCCTGGCCGGTTTGGCTCAGCGGTTAGAGCGTTGGCCTGCGGTCTGGAGAGACCCGGGTTCGGTTCCCGCTAAGGGCACATACCTCGGTTGCAGTTTGTCCCTGGCCCTGGTTGGGTCGTGTGGGTGGCAGCCACTCGATGTGTCCCTTTCACATTGATGTTTTTCTCTCTCTCTCTCTCTCTCCCTCCCTCCCACTCTATCTGAACAAAAATATCGAAAAATGTCCTCGGGTGAGGATAAAAAATAAATAAAAAATAAAAATTTGCCTCTATATAATCTAGCGTTAATGAGGTGCCCCAGCTTCATTTCCCAGACACTCATAGGCAAGTTTTATGAATCATGAATCTGACCTTTGAACAGCAACAAAGACAACCCAAGCTAAGTTTTATTTTAAATTAGTTGAATGATGCTCTTTTTGTCCTGTTCCTCAGTATTTTATATTCTTGCTTGTTGAAAATTTTTTCCCAGGAACACTCGTGACTTAGAGGCACAGATTTTTAGCTTCACATGGTATAGTAGCTATATTTTGAAGGAGAATAGGGAGGCTATTGAGGTTATTGTTCAATTTAGACTTTGATCTTTTTTAACATTTCTCCCAGTGCTACCCCACCCTCCAACAGTTAAGTGATGTTAAGAGTGCTTTTAATTTTCTTTTTGGGCTTTGATATATATGTTCTCGTATTATTGTCATCCTGAAATTAATAAATGATTTTTGGAGATTTATTTGACAAAAAAGAAAAACAACAACAACAAAACACAGTGGAAATAGCAAGGACCGAGCCACAGACTAACCTGCAGTAAAGATGATGACCCATATAGGAAGTCTTATGAGCCAGACTTGCCATGTCATATTGTTAGAGTTAGAGACCATCTGCTCTAACCCCTTTGCTTTTAGAGAAGGAACTCTAAGAAGTGTTTTTCCTTTGATATATCTTACTCTTTCTCTCTCTTCCACCCTCATACCTTTTCTTTGAAAAAATCAATCCAACATGCTTTATCAGCTTTACATTTCTACATTGTTAATTTTTGTAACAGTGTCGCAAGTAAACCCATTGTAACTTCATTATGTTTTTGATATTGGTGGATATGGCAGATAAAAAGAATGAATTAGGAGAGAGTGGGTCACATGTTGTGGTCATCTCTCCTTTACACCTTTATTGCTTATTATATTTGTATCAGATTTTACTTCTATTCTATGCCCCTCCCCACCCCAACTCCTCACTGCTCATCTTAGTGTAGTGCTTTACCATTTACCTCAAGGGGGCTAAAACTGTTTCTCTTCTTCTCTTTCTCTGCTGCTTATATTTTCATTATGTGTCAAGGGACAACCTTAGGTATAAACAATACTTCGTTGTAGAGGTATTTATGTCTATCAAAGAAAAATTAAACCACACATCTGGATGTAAAAAGAAATTATGAAAAAGAACCACTCTGTATTTTATCTAGTACCTTTGAAGGTGCTTGGATGTCCTCTTCAGATTCTTCTAAAAGGTGCTACTTATTCTTTATACCTGTTTATCTTAAGAACATGTATGTATGACAGTAGTTTTATTTTCATGGCCTTATGTTAGCTACTAGCCTACAGCTCACCATGCTATTTCAGTGGGAGGTAGTTTTGAATTCCAGTTATCTGTATGTTGAGGTTAGCCTGCATAGTCCTGGCTAATTTATTTGCCTCAATCTTTTTAATTTGTTGCCATATGGGATATTTGTAGCTATTTGTTTTTCAAATGAGAGCAAAATTAGTGTTGCTGAGCATATATACATCTTTGTTCTTTGTATTTTATACCTCTGAGGGATAACCATTATTACTTATGCTTGCTTCGTATTGCTTTTCATC
The DNA here is from genome assembly GCF_014108415.1 of Molossus molossus. Lineage (NCBI taxonomy): Eukaryota > Metazoa > Chordata > Mammalia > Chiroptera > Molossidae > Molossus > Molossus molossus. Next base: position 10,410,113 of record NW_023425399.1, on the reverse strand, counting down.
CTTACAATAAACATATGAATAAGAGAGGCGTGATTATCCTCAGTTTTTACAGGTGATAAGCTTTTCATAGGTGACAAAAGTTTACCTTTTAGTGAAATTGAGATTCAGCTCTCAAGTTTGATTCCAGCAAATCCCCATTGTCTTTCTACTGTATCATAGTACATCAGCTGAAGGATTTAAAACCTTGAGCTTTATTTTGATAGCTTGAAGCTACTATATTTTTTGGAATGGGAATACCCAAGTGAAAAAGCAAAAATGTTCTACAAAATATTTATCCTTCCCTTCCCCCAATGAATCTTCTCTGTATTTTAGAAAAATTGTAGAGTTGGTCAAAATTACAGCTAATAGGATGGGAAGGAGAAGGAGAATGGGGGCTGGAAAAAGGAACAAAGGGGAGTGGTGGTGGCAGTAAAAGAGAAAGAGGAAAGAGTTTGTAATAAAGGCTTCTCATACAAGTTTTTATAATGGTTTAGAGTTTATATGAGGAAACTGGAGACAGAATAGTGACGAGGAATAGAATGTGATATTGTAAAATGTAATAAAAGTATGAAAAGTGCCCAGCCAGCATAGCTCAGTAGATCGAGCGTCATCCCATGGACTGAGAGGTCCTGGTTCAATTGCCAGTCAGGGCACATGCCCGGGTTGCAGGCTTAATCCCCAGTAGGAGGCGTGCAGGAGGCAGCCCTTCGATATTTCTCTCTCTCACATCGATGTTTCTATTTCTCTTCCTCTCTCTCTCAGAAAATTAATAAAAACATATTAAAGAGCCCTGGCTGGTTTGGCTCAGCAGTTAGAGCATCGGCTTGTGGACCAGAGAGTCCCGGGTTCAGTTCCCACTAAGGGCATGTACCTCGGTGGTAGTTTGTCCCCGGTCCTGATTGGGGTTGTGTGGGTGGCAGCCACTCGATGTGTCTCTCTCACGTTGATGTTTCTCTCTCTTCCTCTCTCTCTCTCTCTCTCTCCCCCTCTCCCTCTCCCTCTCCCTCTCTCTCTCTCTCTCTCTCTCTCTCTCTCTCTCATAAACGCAAAAATGTCCTTGGGTGAGGATTAAAAAAAAAAACACACAAAAAAACAAAAAACATATTAAAGAAAAATTTGAAAAGTGATTGAGATAAAGAATGGAAAACTTCTAACTGGCAGAGTTGGGAATTCTTTCACCAGAGGTAACAGTTGAGCTTGGTCTTGAAGGATGAGTTAGGAGTGTTCTAGATAGAAGAGGGATCATGGGGAGATTTAAAGAGAAATTAGTGATTTAAGGTTAAAAACAAAACAGGAGATATTTCAGTGATCATCCTTTGTCAAAAATCTCTCAGCATAGGTCATTTGGGTGGCTGCTATTGGTGGTGATAGAGGAGGAAGTGTGATTGATAATTTGTTGTTTAGAATGAAGAAGAAATCAGGTTATGAAGCTTAAGTTTAGGTTTCTTTTTTTAGAAAAGTATTTTTTCTTTATTGATTTTAGAGAGAGGAAGGGAGAGGGAGGGAGGGAGGGAGAGAGAGAGAGAGAGAGAGAGAGAGAAACATCGATGAGAGAGAACATCGATTGGCTGCCTCCTGCATGTCCCCCACTGGGAATCAGGCCCGCAACCTGGGCATGTGCCCTGACCAGGAATCAAACTAGTGACCTCCTAGTGCATGGGTCAATGCTCAACTACTGAGCCACACCAGCCGGGCTTGGTTTCTTCTTATGTATGAATAGATTCAGTGCATTAAATTGTAGGAGTCAGTGTAACTTTGAAAACAACTACAGAATTACCCAGCTAGTTAGTGTGTGTTAGGAGAGGGTAATATGATTTAGATGGAATTGGTTTGCTTAACTCTGTCTGCACAATGTGTGTTTCTGAACTTCAGCTCTGTTGCTTATGTAGAGGTTGAAAAGTCTCTTGGCAACGAGCTTCTAGTTGCACCAACACCTGCCTTGGCTTTTATTGGTAGGCCCAGTTCTGGTACTAGAGCCTCTGGGGAGTTTGTGTTTGAGTTCAACTTCATCAGGTTTAAACTGGAGCATAAATGTGATTGAAAATGAAAAGGCAAACATACAAAGAGAGAAGAGGCAATGAAACCTCATGGATAAAGTGGCTGTTAATTTACATTCAGATGCTTTTCAATTCAACGTATATATTAGAAATAGGATATTTTATTTTCTTGGTCTCTGGTAGCCTCTTTCCAAATTTGCTGGCATTATAAAATAAAGATAGAGAAAAAGAATGACCAGGATCTTATAACATTTTCTGGCATATGTCTGCACCAAGGTCATTTATTATAGACATCAGTTATATGCTTTTTCAAAAAAATTGTAGGCTGGCAGGTTTCCTATCATCTGTGTTCCCATGCACTTTATTACAGTGCATTCATTTGAACACTTACCAAACTATTCTATAAATGTTTTCCTCTTCTGCTAAGCCTGAGTTCTAGCAGTATTTGTGGTGTCATTCATTTCTGTTTCCTGGACCTAAAATGGTTCTGGACATGTAAGTGTTTGAGTTGAAATGGAATTAAATTGAAAAAAAAAGGGATTACATTAGGTAGTTTATACTTTATCCTACTAAACATAACAGGTTATCAGCAACAAAACAAAAGGATATTGCCATTTTTTATTTGGAACTCCCTCCCCCCTTTTCCTTCCTCCTTGTCTCTTTTTAGCTTTTATTCTTTTTACCAGTGTGGAATTAAAACATAAGGGTAGGAGATACTCACTGGAAGGGTAAGCTTTCATAGTGGTTTCATGTTTGTGGACTTGTCTCTTCTCCCGTCTCCGGATCCCGTAAAAAGACACAGGCTACATTTCGTTCAGTTCTTTCCTCCATAGTTCATCTTGGAGATGCATAACAGACTGAAATAAAACCTTTGATATTTTAGAAAATATAATCTTGCAGGATTAAGCCATTAGATGAACTAGTGGTGACTATATACTAAAGTGTCTTGAGTAAGAGTTTTAATTTGTAACTTGAGTTTTGGTTAGTACCTTTATATATGAATGTCTCAAATTTTTTTCCAAGAGCAATTTTTTTGTTCTAATTGACTTGAGCAGTGTCTGTTTTTACATAGTGCTTAAGCGGTTTTCAATAAATGAAATCTGCAGTTGTTTGAAAAATTTCCTTAAGTTACTGTGATTCTCAAGAGACACCCAGAAACACTCCCTAAATTAGCATATTAATCATACCTTGCATAAATCAGGCAAATAAGCCTGAGAGGTCTCAGCACCAGCATTTAATTTTACAAAATCCAAGAATAAAAATACTTGACATACTATTTTAGGGTATAGTTTGTGATTTTCTGGTCTCAAGTTTTTTTCTTGCTGTGTGAGCCCACTGTTAGTCTCAAGTGGAAATAAGGGTCATGGTTAATATTAGACCATGTCAGAAGACAATTTATTTGGTTACTTGTAGAGTAATGATTAGTTTTTAGGGGTTTAAGGGGAGTAGCAGCATTTAGTACCTGTTGAGCTTATAGTTCCTTGTCTGTCTCCCTAATACTATATTCCCCCAACCCTGGATGTAATAACTTCTCAGTGTTTTTATTGATAGGCTGAGAAATTTTCTGGCTAACTGGCTGGAGATAGTGTGATTCCACAGTATAAATGCTTTATATTTTGGTGGAGGTGGTGTGTGTGTGTGTGTGTGTGTGTGTGTGTGTGAGAGAGAGAGAGAAAATGCCCAAGAAACATTTGATACATGTTTGTGTGTATATATATATATATACACATTTTTTACATTTATTTATTTTTGTTCACAGTATTACAGATGTCTCCTATTTTCTCCCTTTTTGCCTTCCTCTCTACCCATTTGATACATATTTTGTTGGTTATGAAGTTTGAAGATATTGTAGTCTCAGCTCTGCCATCTAGTATCTTGTGTGTGATCTAGTGAAAAGTTGCCTTATTTGTAAAATGGGATTGATAATACATACCTTGGAGAGTCACTGTGAGAAATTACATAGAATATGTGTATATGCCCAGCACTGTAGCTACAAAAGTTAACCTCTTATTAATTTAGAAAAAGTAAAATATATATATATATATATTTTTTATCCTCACCCGAGGACATTTTTCCATTTTTTGTACAGATAGAGTGGGAGGGAGAGAGAGTAAGAGAAAGAGGGAAACATCAACGTGAAAGGGACACATCGAGTGGCTGCCACCCGCACGACCAACCAGGGCTGGGGACAAACTGCAACTGAGGTACATGCCCTTAGCGGGAACCAAACCCAGGTCTCTCCGGACCGCAGGCGTACGCTCCAACCGCTGAGCCTAACCGGCCAGGGCGAAAAAGTAAAATATTTTTGTTGGTCTCTACAGCCAATTGAGATTTATTGGATAACCTATCTCTTCCCCATTTTGGCATGGCATGGCTTTTCTTAGGTCCCCACCAAATAACTTTTTGCTTGTCTAGTGACATTAGCTTTATTAATTAATATCTTTTCCTTTTGGACACGGAGTAAATGCTTCCTGTATCCTTGTCCATCTGGCTAGTTCGCTGTACACAATCAAGATTTCCCTCTCCTTTCTTAACCTCAAATAACCAAAAGCAAAACTAGTTAATGCTAAGCCATATAATACATTCTTATGGCTTTTGAGCTGACATGACAAGTGTGAGTCTTTGCTGCTTTTTAGCCTGAATTAAATTTAGGAATGTTCATTTTCTAGCAGTTTGTTTTAATTTGTTCATGTCTAAGCTTAAACATGTACCATAGCTTGATTGTTATGTATAGAAAGGTCTACAGTATTTATATGAGAAATTCTGTTCAGTTGTTATGAGATTCTTGCTCATTTTAAATCTGATTTATCATGCATCTACTTACTTTTTCCAAATAATATAGACATAGGTAAAATTGGATTTTGATAGCATTGAAAGTTATTGTAAATTGCTACTGTTCTCTACTTGAAGTACAGTGATACCTCGGTTCTCGAACGCCTCGGATTTCGACCAAATCGGTATTCGACCAGGAGATTCGAGAAACTTTTGTCTTGGAATCCGAACAAATATTTGGAACTCGAACTTCCGAGATGAGCCGAGTTGAGCCGAATGGCGTTCATTCGGCCCAGCGCGCCTTGCTTGCGTCATCAGTGTGAGTGCAGAGAGAGAGTCACGCTTTGTGGAGAGTCACGCTTTACACTGAATTTAACCCTTAGACATACTGTACACTTTTATTTCTTGTTGAGACTTATGTTTTTCTACATATTATATACAAATTAGGCCAGTAAATAGGCATTTTCTGGGGCTTGGAACGAATTAATCCAGTTTCCATTATTTCCTATTGGGTTTCATTGCTTCGGTTCTCGAACAATTTGGTTCTCGACCGTCCTCCTGGAACGAATTATGTTCGAGAACCGAGGTATCACTGTAATTGCATATATTACCTTGCTTAACTATATAGTGGGCCATCTGTACCTGTGGGTTTTGCATCCAACAGTATTTTTTATCTGTGTTTGGGAAATCTGTGGTTGCGGACTGACTGTATGCATTGCTCTATGCCATTTTATGTAAGGGACTTGAACATACAAGGATTTTGGTGTCCAAGGGGGTCCTTGAATCAAACTCCCATGGATACGAGGGATGACTGTAAACTTAAAGTGTGTATTGCCATATTCATATATTTAAGTAGTATAGCATAAATTAATCTTTAGTAGAACTGTTTCATAGAAGAAAAACAATTGTAAAAATAGCTCAAAGATCTACAGGATTGAGTTCATGTTGAATACATTTTGGGCCTTTGGATTCTGATTCAATGAAAAGTCCACTGTAGTCATTTTCTGTACTGCAGTGTCAGGGGCTTGAAAAGACTTCTGATTGGATTGTATTCTAAGTGTGCTTTAAAGTCATAACATTAAGCCACTATTGATCAAAGTTATTTTAAGTTCTTTTTCTCACTTTTATTTTAATTTTCGTTGTAAGGAAAAAAATATGCCAAGTTTTTAAAATATCTCAGCTTTTCAGCCTTTATATTTTACCATCAAAATTATAGGTGGAATGAATTTTGTTGTTTATTTCATACCTAGAACATCTGTTAAGATGATGGTGTAGTCTAGAACTCCTGATTAACTATCATGTGATTTTGATTTTTTAAAAGTTACATATTATTAGTTGGATCAGCATCTTGTGTGAAATTTTAAATCTTTATTTAATCTCCCTTCCTGGTGGTATTGTGCCACCTAGCGGAAATTTATGTCCCTTACTGTATGTCTCAGAGTGTAGATGGAATGCAAGATGCATTTTAACATGTTAACAAAAAATAGTTTGGAATGTTTTGTTGAGTTGGAATTCTTTTGAACAATGATTGCTTTCCTAAACAAGAGTTTAGGACAAATAAAATTCTAAGTAAGTGAAGGTTCAGTAGATGTCTTAAAATTATGAGCTTTTTAGTGTTAAAATTTGTTGTTTTTTTTCAACAAGAAATACCCTACATTTATTTTCATTAGTGAAACTTTAACCAAAGCATATTATATTTCTATCAGTTAATATTAAAATAATTGTTACTACATCTCAGTAGAACGTTAAAAAGTTTTCATGTTACACAATCTAGGTTTATTTTGAAGTAACAGGAGTAAAACACATTGAATGATAAATATTAATGAAATGACCTAAAGAAAAAAATGTGCTACCTTGAATATAGCCTGATATAACTTAGGCTTTTATCATTGGAGCATTTCTTACCAAATGATAAAGTAAGCTCTTATTTGTGCTTCTTGGGTATAAATAAAATTTAGGATTTTATCAATTGAAGAATTGATGATCTCTTTGTCTTGTTAATAAATATGAAGAAGATGCATAATTCTTTGTGAGGTATTCAGTGTATACATTTTTGGTAGTACTTGAGAAACATTTTTGTTTTGGGGGGGACATTCTGCATAATCAAAATAGAACATGAACTCTGAGGTTGTCTTCAGAATACTCACTTATTATAAAGAATACGGAGCCTTGGCTGGTGTGGCTCAGTTGGTTGGGCATCGTCCCGTGCACCTGAAGGTTGCCAGCTTGATTTCCTGGTTAGGGCACATGCCTGGATTGTGGGTACTATCCCAGTAGGGGACATACTGGAGGCAGCTGATTGATGTTTCTCTCATCGATATCTCTCTCTCCTCCCCCTTCCCTTCCTTTCTAAAAAACCAATAATAATAATAATAATAATAATAATAATAATAATAAAAACACCTTAAAAAAATAACATTGAGCCTGGCCGGTGTGGCTCAGTAGTTGAGCATTGTCCCATGCACCAAGAGGTCACTGGTTTGATTTCCGGTCAGGGCACATACCCAGGTTGTGGGCCCAATCCCCAGTTGGGGTCTTGCAGGAGGCAGCCAATGGATGTTCTTACTCATCGATGTTTCTGTCTCTCACTTCCTCTCTAAAAATCAATAAAGAAAAAAAAAAATTGAGAATTATCTAATTAGGGAAAATAGTTTTGAATTACATAATGTGCAATCATTCAAGCATATAATATCTTTATAGAGTAATGGATATTTTATAATGTTTTTATCATATTATTTTTTCTTAGTTGCTGATGTATATTCACGATGAGCGGATTAGGAGAAAACTCCTTGGATCCACTGGTCCCTGATTCACGAAAACGCAAATTGCCATGTGATATCCCAGGACAAGGGTAGGCAGTTTATTTTCTGATGTTTCACCAAGGTCTCCTCCCCAACCCTTAATTTTTTGGTTTAAAGATAACATTTCAACTTTCTGTTATTTACATTTTCTGGTTAGATATTTTTGGTTTTTGTCTTTGCTTAAATACTATTGTTTTGCTTTATAGTAAGTAGAGTGGTACAGTGATGAGATGGACATCCTTATGATGTAATAGAAGCTTTATCGCTGATTCAGATAGAAGCGAGAATATTATACTAACAGTGTGATACTGTAAGAAGCATTTCTCAACGGAAGAGGTAGGAGTTAGGAACAGATACCCAAGATTATTATTAATAAGAATTTTTAATATCATTTAAGAACATGTTATTAGTTATTTTGGCATTTGTGAGGCTTTATCATTCGTTTCCTGAATGCAGTTAGAATTTAAAAAATAGAAATAAAATGTTGCATTTTTTGTAGTGATATTCTGTAGCCTTTTTAGTATTTGCCAGTCAGTATCATTTGAATTTTAATGTGATAGTTGCAAAATAAAAACAATCTACAATTTATAAAACCTCGTCATTCATTAATACTTATGCCCAGTTTATAGATTGATGAAACTGAAATTAACTTTGCCCAAGGCTACTGGGCTAACAGAAAGATGGACTTGAATTTAGGTTTGCATGAATTCCTGCTATCTTGTATTATCTCTCCAAGACAGTGCTTGATAGTGTTTATTGGCTGAGTTTAGTTTATTTACATTTGAAGGTAATATTGGTGTGTAAGGACTGATTCTGCTCATGGCTCTTGTGTGATAGGTATATTCACGTTTCCCCCCGATCTCTTCTTAGTCTTACCTGCAGTGGTGAAAAGTGGAGACGGGAGCAGGAGAGTAAATATATTGAAGAATTGGCTGAATTGATATCTGCTAATCTTAGTGATATTGACAATTTCAATGTCAAACCGGATAAATGTGCAATTTTGAAGGAAACAGTAAGACAGATACGTCAAATAAAAGAGCAAGGTAATACAAAGTAAGAAAAACACTCAAGTCTTTTGGAAGGAACTTGTTAACTGTGTTTACATTTGTCTTTTTGCTACCTTGTTGCTTAGGTTGGGGCTACTACTAATTGAGGCTAGCCTCTGTGAGAATAGACAAATGAATTGACCAGCTTTACTCTTTAGGAAACCTTAACAGAGAATTGGAAGAATGCCAGTGTTGCTGTCCCTGTCAAATGTCAGTTCTTTTTCAGGTAGTATATTTAGTAGTGAAAGAAAATTTAGGGTATCATTATTTTCTGCCCTCCTGGGTAACTCTGAAGTTTAGTTTTAACATGAAAAATTGTAGCATCATGTTCTTATCAGGAAATATTGTGTATGTGCATATGCACTTGTGTGTGTGTCTTGGTGTCTATTCTGGGAACTCTTTGAAGGTGGATTTAATCTATCACTGGTATACGTGCTCTTTGTAGTACTGCTTTCTGTCTTTTTAGGAAAAGCTATTTCCAATGATGATGATGTTCAGAAAGCTGATGTATCTTCTACAGGACAGGGGGTTATTGATAAGGACTCCTTGGGACCACTTTTACTTCAGGCAAGTATATGGCTTTAGCTATCCAGTAAGCTGTGTTGATTTTTTAAAAATTGTTGAAATTTTGGTTAGGTAATGAGAATAAAAGTATATAGGTATCTCTTTATGAGATGAACTCTGTATTTTGAATATTATGGTTAAGTGCTCTTATATTTACAATATATAATTCGAGAGGCCTTGGGGGGAGAGGGGGGCCCCCTTATAAAAATGTAGTTGCAAACTGAGAAAAAAAAAATACAAAGAAGCAAAAGGGGAAAGGTAACCATAGTTTCAAAGGTAATATTTGGGCATATTTTAGCTCAGACTTTTTGGTGCATTTTTGCATTGATCATATGACATACTACAATTTTATATTCTTGAAGTTTTAAAAAAAATTTCAATTATAGTTTACATTCAACATTATTTTGTATTAGTTTCAGGTGTACAGACAGCATAGTGTCAGACAATATATTTTACAGAGTGTTCCCCATAATATTTCTAGTACCCATCTGGCACCACACAGAGTTGTTACAATATTAGTGACTATATTTCTTATGCTGTACTTACATCTCCATGTAAGTTACAAAATATGACTGTTTTGTAACTACCAATCTATACTTCTTAGTTTCCTCACCTTTTTCACCCAGTCTCCCAAACTCCTTCTTCTTGGGCAGGAATTTTTAAGACTTAAAGTACATTTTTTTTTAAGTTGTTGTATTAAATAGATATGATTAACTTATACCACTTACATAATGTTTCTCTTAGTTGAAGTCAGGGGTTGAAGCCCTTCATAAAGTTCACTTGTCAACTTTTTGGTTTCATCTAGTTTGCTGCAACGTTTTAGTTGATCAGTTCATTTTTTTTTTTGGTAAATTCTCATTGGAGTAGTGTAGTTCCTGTAGCTTGACGTGATATCAAATGGACAAATGGGAAGCACTAAGGGTGATTTTTTTCACTTTTAAAAGCTTTGAAGATGCAATACTTCCAAAATTAGATTAGACATTAATTCAGATTTTATGTTGACATATTTGTCTTTTTTTTTTTCCCCCAAAATTTTCTTTTTATTTATAAAGCCCTGTAGTAATGGTGCTAATATTAATAGAAATGGTGGTTGGCAGTTGTTTGCAGTGATTGTTGAATCAACAGTAGTTTTTTCAAATTCTACTTAGTACTAAGGCTGGTGTCTTAGTCTGCTAAGGTTGCCATAATAAAATACCACAGATTGGGTGGATTAAACAGCAGATTAAAGATCAGGGTGTCAGCAGGCTTGGATTCTTTCGAGACCTCTCTCCTTGGTTTGTATTGATGGCTGCCTTCTTTCTCTGTCCTCACATGGCCTCCTCTCTGTGCGTGTGCATCCCCAGTTTCTTTCTCCCTTCTTGTAAGCATACTGATCAAACTGGATTGGAGTCCTGCCGTTAGAACTTCATTAACCTTAATTACCTCGTGAAAGCCCTGACTTCATTGATGGTTAGGGGTTCAGCATGAATTTTAGTAGGGATATAGTTCATTTTAATGTCCATTATTAACCTGTCCCACTTTAGGCTTTGGATGGGTTCCTGTTTGTGGTGAATCGTGATGGAAATATTGTATTTGTGTCAGAAAATGTCACACAATACCTACAATATAAGCAAGAGGACCTGGTTAATACAAGTGTCTACAATATCTTGCATGAAGAAGACAGAAAGGATTTCCTTAAAAACTTACCAAAATCTACAGGTACGCCTCTAATTTTCTAAATAAGTTGAAGAAAAAATTTTCTTGACCATTTCTTAGAAAATTGAATGTACACCCTGGCTGGTTTGGCTCAGTAGTTGGAGTGTTGGCCCCGAGACCAAAGAATCTTGGGTTCCATTCTGGTCAAGGGTATGTACCTCGGTTGTGATTCAGTCCCTGGCTCCTGTCGGGAGGCAACCAATCGATGTGTCTCTCACGTTGATGGTTTTCTTCCTTCCTCCCTCCCTTTTTCCCTCTATCTCTCTCTCTCACACTCTATCTGAAGGTAAATGGAAGAATATACTTGGGTGAGGATTAAAAAAAAAAAGAAAAGAAAATTAATAATACCTTTTAGGAAGCCCAGTGATTGAATTTATGTAGAAGAAAGGCAAGTAGTTAAAAGCAAAATTTTAAATATGACCTTGGCGAATTTAGAATATGGTATACATTTTATATGACCAAAATATACAGTGAGATTTCTGTTTTAATTGAAATTATTTTAATGTTTTATGTACAATAGCCTCCCTATATCCTCAGGGGATATGATCTAAGTCTCCCAGTGGGTGCCTGAAAACAGTGGATAGTACTAAACCTTATATATACTATTTTTTAGTTTTTTATTTTTTTCCTATACATACATACATACTTTTCACTGAAAGGAACCATTTTTTAGCTTCTCTTTGGCATATCCAAATTGCCAGCATCACTACTCTTGCCCTTTGGGGCAATTATTAAGTAAAGTAAAGGTTACTTGAACACAAGGATTGCTACTGAGACACTTGATCTGATAACCAAGATAGCTGTGAAGTGACTAACAGGTGTGGATGTGCGTGAGAAAGGGATGATCTGAGCCTTAGGCAGGGTGGGGCAGGATGGTACACAATTTAAAACTTATAAATTGTTTCTAGAGTTTTTCATTTAATAGTTTTTGACCATGGTAACTGAAACTGTGGATAGGGGGAACGCTACTGTATTGTCACTTTGAAATGTTAGCCTAGACCTTACTATGGAAAACGTGTGTAATGAGAAAATACAGCTTGAGTTCTTGATGATGGTTATAGACTGAATTATTAGCTTTTAAAATTTATTTTCCTAAGTTAATGGAGTTTCCTGGACAAATGAGACCCAGAGACAAAAAAGCCATACGTTTAACTGCCGTATGTTGATGAAAACACCACACGATATTGTGGAAGACATGAACACTAGTCCTGAAATGCGCCAGAGATATGAAACCATGCAGTGCTTTGCCCTGTCTCAGCCACGAGCTATGATGGAGGAAGGGGAAGGTAAGAGCGATCACGTGTTTGTGATGTTAATGAAACAAATAGCAGTCATATTTGTCGTTTTGTAATTTCTTTTGTTATAATTCTTACTGATTTTCATGTCTTTACCTGCCTATTAAACAGACATATTTAATAGTTATGTAAATTGCTTACCTGGTTAAATTTTTATTGTAGATTTGCAATCCTGTATGATCTGTGTGGCACGCCGTATCACTACAGGAGAAAGAGCATTTCCATCAAACCCTGAGAGCTTTATTACTAGACATGATCTTTCAGGTAAAAACTGTGTGTTGTGTATATACATTTTGTTCATTTAGAAAATTTTTAGAAAAGTCAACTATTTCTACAGCTTGTACTGTCAGGCTCTACCCAGTGTAATGCATGCTTTGCATAGATTATCTCCTTTATTTTTAATACAGCCCTGAGAGAGATTCACTAAAAGCCTTGGCATTTGAGTTGGGTATATTTGACAAGAGAGCACCTAGCTTTTTCTCCAGTAGCATTTCGAATCAAAGACTAATATTTCTTTTCTATGACTTCAAATGCATTTTTGATATAGAAATAAAGTTTCAACGATTTTTTAAAACTATGCTTTTTTTAATGGATTATTTTAGAGAGAGAGAAAGGGAGAGAGAGGAGAGAGATAGAAATATTGATGAGAGAGAAGCATCGATTGGCCGCCTCCTGCACGCCCCCAAAAGGGGATCGAGCCCACAACCCAGGCATGTGCCCTGACCGAAAATCGAACCGGTGACCTCTTGGTGCATGGGTCGATGGCTCAACCACTGAGCCACACCAGCCGGGCTGAAGGATGTGTTTAATGAGAATTACTGGGAGTAATTCTTGACATCAACATTAACTTTAATCTTGGACTGCCCTTCTTTGACCACAGGAGTAAAGAATTAAAGCCCGTGTAGTTGATAAGGCACAATAATGAAACTAAACACAGTTGAGATATTATCTAGATTCACCTTCGGGGTCACTCTAAACCTAAATGGTGATGCCAAGGGTTTATCACATGCTGCATCTCAGAGATGGGGGAACAGACCTGGTGACAGAGAGGTTGTGTTACTTATCCTCCATAATCATGGCTAATAAGAGGTGAATTTGCAGCTGGGTCAACTTGATGTCAGAGCCTGAGCTGTTTGCTTAGTGTTCACTATGTGGACCCTCAGTAAGTAATTTGATAAAATGGAGTAGGTTTAAACACACAGTAAAACTGTAGCTATTATCTCTCTCTCTCTCTCTCTCTCACACACACACACACACACACACACACACTCACTATTACTGTAAAAATAGCTGTTTTCACTGTCATCAACTTTTTTGGGGGTGGGGGTACGTGCCTCTAGTGGGAACCGATCCCGGGACTCTCTGGTCTGTAGGCCGACGCTCCAGTCGCTGAGCCAAACCGGCCAGGACTGTCATCAACTATTTTATGGCAGGCTCAGTTACTTTTTTTTTTTTTCTTTTTATCCTCACCCGAGGACACTTTCCCATTTTTTGTTCAGGTAGAGTGGGAGGGAAAGAGAGGAACAGAGAGAGAGAGAGAGACATCGATGTGAAAGGAACACATCGAGTGGCTGCCACCCGCACGACCGACCAGGGCCGGGGACAAAGTGCAACCGAGGTACGCGCCCTTAGCGGGAACCGAACCTGGGTCTCTCAGGACCACAGGTCGACGCTCTAACCGCTGAGCCAAACCGGCCAGGGCCAGTTACTTTTCTAGAGGCTGCTTGAGATTAATTTTGACAGATATAAAAGAAGCAAAAAACTTATGTGTATTCTGAATTCTCAGTCTGTTTACACTGATGAATATCACTTTACATTGGAAAGTTTTCTTACCTTGAGATAACCAGACCTTATGACAAGAATTTTTATATATTATCCTTTTAGAGTGGTGTTTTCTGTATGTGTTATAATTTGGCAGTCTAAATTTTCTCCCTAAATACCAATACTTCACATTTTACTGAAAATACGAACTATAACATCTTTACCTAAACAGTTTAGGGAATAGAACCTTTAAAAATTCTCATCAGTATTTTCCCTTTATACAAAAGCAGTACATAGTGATAAAAGTCAGAAATTACCAAGCAAGAAAAATCAAATACTTAAGCCTGGCCGGTGTGGCTCACTAAATTGAGCATCATCCCATGCACCGAGAGGTTGCCGGTTCTGTTCCCGGTCTGGGCATATACCTGGGTTGTGGGCTTGATCCCCAGTGTGGGGGCGTGCAGGAGGCAGCCAATTGATGTTTCTCTCTCTCACTCCCCCTCTCCCTTCCCCTCTATCTAAAAAATTAAAAGTATATTTGAATTTTTTTTTAATCCTCACCCGAGGACATTTTTGTTCAGATAGAGGTGGGGGGGGGGAGAGAAAGAGCGAGCGAGAGAGAAACATCAATGTGAAAGGGACACATCAATGGTTGCCACCTGCACAACCCAACCAGGCCCGGGGATGAATTGCAACCGAGGTACATACCTTTAGCGGGAACTGAACCTGGGTCTCTCTGGATCACGGGGTGACGACACTCTAACCACTGAGCCAAACTGGCCAGGGCAATAAAAGTATATTTTAAAAAATCAAATACTTTAATATCTGTAAGCCATCTGTGGGTATAGTTGGTACTTTCTTTTCTTTTTTTTTTTGGTATGTGCCCTTAGTGGGAACTGAACCTGGGACTCTCTGGTCTGCAGGCCAATGCTGCAACCACTGAGCCAAACTGGCCAGGGCTACAGTTGGTACTTTCTAGTGGCTATCCGTTTTTCCTGGGAGGTTTGCACTCAACACAATACTTTTTTCAGCCTCTGGAGAGATTTTATTTCTTCTGTCCTCTTTTTTTTTCTGGTTAATCCTCACCCAAGGACATTTTTCTATTGATTTTTTTTTTTTTTTTTTTTTTAATCCTCATCCGAGGACATTTTTCCATTTTTTTGTACAGACAGAGTGGGAGGGAGAGAGAGGAAGAGAGAGAGAGGGAAACATCGATGTGAAAGGGACACATCAAGTGGCTGCCACCCGCACGACCAACCAGGGCTGGGGACAAACTGCAACCGAGGTACATGCCCTTAGCGGGAACCGAACCCGGGCCTCTCTGGACCGCAGGCGGACGCTCTAACCGCTGAGCCAAACCGGCCAGGGCTCTATTGATTTTTAAAGAGAGTGGAAGGAGGGAGAGGGGAAAGAGGGAGAGAGACACATTCATCAGTTGCCTCCCAAATGACCCCAACCAGGGCTGGGGATTAAATTCGCAACTCAGGCATGTGCCCTTGACTGGGAATCGAACCCACAACCCTTCGGTCCGTGGGCCAATGCTTTAACCATTCAGCCAAATCAGCCAAGGCTGTCCCTCCTGTTTTTCATTTAATAAATTTTTTCTGAGCATTTATTTTGTGTTTGTCATGTGGCTTTCAGCACTGAGTTCAGGGGAGGTGGTTGAGGACAGATCATTCTAATTCTTGGCATAACAGAGAAGTGTTTACTCTTTCTGGAATGCATTTGTCTCTTCTCCCAAGTCATTTTTTCCCCATTAATAAGATTTTTATTTGTCACCATTAAAGATCTGAATTTTAAACAGATTCTTGGACTAGTGGCTCATATCCATTAATTTTTCCATGAGTGCCTTTTGGCTTTTCCAGAACTATCTTTCACCATGAAGCTTCATGAGTTTTCCCAATCCAAACTTGATTTTCTTCACTTTACTTTTCTTATAAACACATCATGGAAAGGATAAATAGATTGGCAAATATTTTCTGTATCTTTTCCAGTCTGTTTGGAATCAAGTTATTGACCACTTCTTTTAAGTCATTTGTCTACACATCTTGTGTCATGGTTTCCATCATCTTCTGGATTTGGTGGACATTTTGGTGCTCACCGTAAGAGGTTGTCTGGATCTGAGTATTGCAGTTTTTTAGTGAAATCTGTGCAGAACAGACTAGAACAACCATTTGGTAGTCTTGACATCGACATGAGCTTTAGTCATAGTCTGACATTTTAAAAAATTTTTTTATCCTCGACATTTTTCCTTTTTTTTTTTTTTTGTTCAGATAGAGTGGGAGGGAGAGAGAGGAAGAGAGAGAAACATTGACGTGAAAGGGACACATCAAGTGGCTGTCACCTGCATGACCAACGAGGGCCAGGGACAAACTGCAACCGAGGTACACGTCCTTAGCGGGAACTGAACCCGGGTCTCTTTGGACCGCAGGCCGATGCTCTAACCGCTGAGCCAAACCGGCCAGGGCTAGTCTGACATTTTTTGATCAGTTTCATATTTTGTCACAGAAATCCATGTCATGGATATTGGTCACACAGTGTTTGCCCTGGACATTGTCAGTCATCATTTTGAATTCTCTAAATGCAACTTAAACGTTCTGTAGGTCGGCAAGGCTCACTTCAGTAGCACAACTCTTGAGACCATCAGAGGCAATTTTGATTTGTTGAGTCCTTGTGATTAGTGTTTTCTCAGTATTTATCTGGTGTGGCTCAGTGGTTGAGTGTCGACCCATGCACCAAAAGGTCACTAGTTTGATTCCCAGTCAGGGCACATGCCAGGGTTGTGGGCCTGATGCCCAGTGTGGGGCACACATGAGGCAGCCAATCGATGTTCTCTCATCAATGTTTTTATCTCTTTCTCTCTCTCTCTAAAATCAATAAAGAAAAAGAATTTTTTTTAAAAAATGTATTTTCTATTTAATAGGAAAACTTGTCAATATAGATACAAATTCACTGAGATCCTCTATGAGACCTGGCTTTGAAGATATAATCCGAAGGTGTATCCAGAGATTTTTTAGTCTTAATGATGCGCAGTCATGGTCCCAGAAACGTCACTATCAAGAAGGTAAAGAATTTTAAGGTTGACTCTTGATATTGTTTGTCGTGGTGTTTGGCATGCTATAGAGCAGAAGTATATACATGACTGTAGTTTTGTGCATGTCGGGTAGGGAAATGGTTCTTGAGGATTCTTAGTGTAGCCTGTTCATAATCTTAGTGCAAATCCAGTCATTCACTGGATTTTGAAAATGTTGCATTTGAAGTATATTTCTGTCCTCTTATATGAATCTGTTGCAGTTATATTTATTAGTAACAGGATATTTCCCCCAATAGCTTATATTCATGGCCATGCAGAAACTCCCATGTATCGATTCTCTCTGGCTGATGGAACTCTAGTGACTGCACAAACAAAGAGCAAACTCTTCCGAAATCCTGTGACAAATGATCGTCATGGCTTTGTCTCAACCCACTTTCTTCAGAGGTAATGATAGATTACTGTGCATTCTCATATTAAATGCAGCAGTGTTCTCGGGATGCTTTACTATTAATGTAAAAAGAGATAATTTAACGAGTAAAAGCAAGAAGGATGTTGGATTTGCAGTAGTGAGTTTAGATTCCTAGATTACATGTTTTCTTTAAGATTATATTTTAATAAGAAACTGAGTATTTGTTCATTAAATAATTACTTCCTGGGAAATGGGAAGGCTAGTGGGTAGAAGAGCACATAAAATCTGACTACCTCTGTCATTTTTCATTCTAATGATATAGTACTTTGCTCTAAGGATTGAATTTGAAATTTGAATGTAGATTTTAAGAATATTGCTATTGCTGTTGCTAATGGTAAATGAACAACACCTGAAGGAATTGAGTGTTTACTCATTAGTTATCTTGAGTAGTTTGCTGGCACCTCCAGGTTTAACTCCTAGGTAGACAGCACCCCTAGTAAAGCCCTGCTGAGATTCCAGTTAAAGTAGCTGTTGGCCCTTTACTGTGCTGTGGTGGTGTCACTCATTCAGATTTTGTGGCTTACTAAAAAGTATCTGATCAAAAGTATCTTATTGATAAGTATCTATATTGGAATTGTCAATGGGTATCAGAATGATGCTTAAGAAGTTAAGTTCCTGGGCACTTCATCCTTTTTAAAAATTTGATTCAGGGCTTTAATGCATGCCTGTACTTTTTTTTTTTTTTATAGGGAACAGAATGGGTATAGACCGAATCCAAATACTGTTGGACCAGGCATTAGACCTCCAGCAGCTGGATGTAGTAATTCGGTAGGTGGCATGAGCATGTCGCCAAACCAAGGCTTACAGATGCTGAACAGCAGGACCTATGGCTTGGCTGACCCCAGCACCACAGGGCAAATGAGTGGAGCTAGATATGGGGCTTCCAGTAACATAGCTTCAATGAACCCTGGGCCAGCCATGCAGTCACCATCTTCCTACCAGAACAATTATGGTCTCAACATGAGTAGCCCCCCACATGGGAGTCCTGGTCTTGGCTCCAACCAGCAGAATATCATGATTTCTCCTCGTAACCGCGGGAGTCCGAAGATGGCTTCACATCAGTTTTCTCCTGTTGCAGGTATCCCTGTTGGCATTTCCTTTTCTTATTTGGTAATTCTTTTCTTTTCATACCACTATAATTCTTATGAAGTTAATTTATTTTATTTTATTTTTATTTAATTTTTTTGGTGCGTGCCCCTTGCGGGAACTGAACCTGGGACTCTGGTCCGCAGGTCGACGCTCCATCTGCTGAGCCAAACCGGCCAGGGCAATTTATTTTAAATAGAAACTCTGAAGAATTAAGTGGTGTATTGTTACATGTTTGGTAGCCTAATTCTTTTCCTCGTTTTTCTCCAAATCCAGGTGTGCATTCTCCCATGGGGTCTTCCGGCAGTACTGGGAGCCACAGCTTCTCCAGCAGCTCTCTCAGTGCTCTTCAAGCTATCAGTGAGGGCGTGGGGACCTCTCTTCTATCCACTCTGTCTTCACCAGGCCCCAAATTGGACAACTCTCCCAATATGAATATAACTCAACCCAGTAAAGGGAACAGTCAGGATTCAAAGAGTCCCTTAGGCTTGTATTGTGACCAGAATCCAGTGGAGAGTTCAATGTGTCAGTCAAATAGCAGGGATCATCTCAGTGACAAAGACAGTAAGGAGAGCAATGTTGAAGGTTCAGAGAATCAACGGAGTTCTCAGGAAAGCAAAGGTCATAAAAAATTACTGCAGTTACTTACGTGTTCTTCTGATGACCGGGGTCATTCCTCTTTGACCAATTCCCCCCTGGATTCAAGTTGTAAAGATTCTTCCATTAGTGTCACCAGCCCCTCTGGGGTCTCCTCTTCAACATCTGGAGGAGTGTCCTCCACATCCAATATGCATGGGTCACTGCTGCAAGAGAAGCACCGGATTTTGCACAAGTTGCTGCAGAACGGGAATTCACCAGCGGAAGTGGCCAAGATTACCGCAGAAGCCACTGGGAAAGACACTAGTAGTACAACATTCTGTGTGGAAGGAACTGTCAAGCAGGAGCAACTGAGTCCTAAGAAGAAGGAAAATAATGCCCTGCTCAGATACCTGCTGGACAGGGATGATCCTAGTGACACACTCTCTAAAGAGGTACAGCCCAAAGTGGAGGGAGTGGACAACAAAATGAGTCAGTGCAGCAGCTCCTCCGTGCCTAGCTCGAGCCAAGAGAAAGACGCTAAAATTAAGACAGAAGCAAATGAAGAGGTAATTTGTTTTCTGTATGTTCCAGCTAAGTCATTGTGTTTCATCTTTGTATTTCATTGTTAGAAAGACAATGTTTTATACTCATATTCTTATCTTCTATATTAGGTAAATTAATGGAAGTTAATCTTGAGCTATCATTTATTTGTAGTTCTTTTGGGCATCAGTAAAGTATATTATGATGCAATTTAGAAATATCAGATGTATATGCTTTAAAATGTGACTATAACTTGTTAGTAGCCAATTTGAAGTGTTTCATGGAGGCGTTTATTGTTGGAATGAGCAGATTTGGCACTAAGGGCATGATAGAAAGAAACCGGGGAGTGGGGGGTTGTATTAAGCAACAGAATTTTTACTTTTTACCTAAAATCACATTTTATGTACACGATCACATTTTATATGAACACTGCCCAAACTCTGAGGAACACTATTCTGGGAGCCGTTAATATGTGCCTGAGAAAACTAAAGTCTTGGAGAAGTTCTACTGTTAGGATGTCTGTTTAACTTTGTTTAAGCTAGTATTCTCCAAATCATTGACCAAAAGTTCCTTTTAAAGCATACCTATGAATATTGTATTGAACATTGGCTTGTTGCCTTTTAAAAAAAATCCTCACCTGAGGATATTTTTCTATTTATCTTCAGATGGGGGTGGAGTGGGAGGAGGAGAGAGACAGACAGAGACATCGACTGGTTGCCTTCTGCATGACCCTGACCAGGGCCGGGGACGAACTGCAACCGAGATACGTGCCCTTGACCGGAATCAAACCCAAGACTCTTTGATCTGTGGGCTGACACTCTAACCGCTGAGCCAGACTGGCTAGTGCTAGCTTATTGCTTTTATTATTAACCATACTTGTTTTCAGAAGGTATGTGCAGATGCAGACATATGTGTCTGCTAATGATCCTGACTAATGTTAACTGGAAAATATCTATAGTTTGATAATTAAACATCTACTATAAATTAAGAAAATGTCCCTTTGAAAGCACCTCCAAACCCAGGGATTTATCTTAGTAGTTTAAACTGTTCTTTCAAGGAAGACTAGGGAGGATCATAATCAGCCAGCATTTAAGTTGGGAATTATCTTTTCAGGTAACCATTGTATTTTACTTGTTTCTACTTCTACTTCATATATTTTCTTCCAATGAATATGTTTATACCTATGTATCTAGTAATGTACACAGGTTAATTTAAAAATTTTTATTTTCAGGGATCTGGAGATTTGGATAATCTAGATGCTATTCTTGGGGATCTGACTAGTTCTGACTTTTACAATAATTCCATATCCACAAATGGCAGTAATCTGGGAACCAAACAGCAAATGTTTCAAGGAACTAATTCACTAGGTAAGAAAGAACTGGGTTTTATTCTTGCTGCCTGTTAAAGTTTTCTGCACACTTGTATGTCCTCTTACATTAAGACTAGGGTCCAGCTGGCATTTATAACTTGAGAATGCATACTCTGCCTCTCGATTTCTTACGCTAATTTATAATTATGCGTTTTTAAAAACTTTTGGGACATTTTCCTATTTTAAAAAAAGTTTCCCATTTTTAACTAATATGATGCCAGTAATCATGGCACTTACAGGAAATTGTTCATCTTTGGTTGGTCCAGATTAGTAGTAGGGCATTTATCCCCCCCCCCCCCCCGTTTATCCCCCCTGTCCCTACTGTGAGGACTTTTTTGCATCTATCTTCAGGTGAGAGAGGGCGGGGGAGAGAGAGAGAGAGAGAGAGAGAAACATTGATGTGAGAGAGACACATCGACTGGTTGCCACCCACACGACCCCAACTGGGGATGGGGACAAACTGCAACTGAGGTATGTGCCCTTAGCAGGAACTGAACCCGGGACTCTGGTCTGCAGGCTGATGCTCTAACCACTGAGCAAAACCGGCCAGGGCAGGGCATTTATTTCTCTAGGCACAGAGAACTGGATTAAAAAAGCAACCAAAACTGTAGCTCAAAACCTGTCCTTTGACACTTTCGGAATCTTGTCATTTAATTATGAGACTTTTTTTTTTTTTTTTTTTGGTGTTTGCTGGTTCTAGCCTCTCTTCTATAGCCATGTCTTTCCTCGTTCATCAATTTAACACAGATGTATGTATCAATTGAAAAATAATTCAAGTTATCTGAATGGTCGTTATTCATTTTTATTGGCACTGTTTTCTAAACAAATGGATAATTAGGTCAATGAAATAGACTAGAAACAAGAAAAAGGTTAGGAGGAAATTTTATTTTTCATTGCTTGTTTGATTAGAAGGCAACTTATCTGGTTACACTTAATTGTAAACTTTTAAACAGGGAAGCCATTTAACAAGTAGACATATGGGAAGAACCTTCAGGAATTTGAAACATCATTAACATTTTCAGTATTAAGGGTAGCAGAATAGAAATGACCACATCAGGCTACATATCAGTGCCCACTGCTTCAGCCAACACTGAGACGCTTGTTTCTACTTTGTTTGGAATAAAAGGTGTTTTTTTTTTCTTTTTTTTCTTTTTTAGTGTTTATGTTGTAAAGGAAGACAGTGTTCGTTTTAGTAAGAAACATATTCTTGGGTGGGTGGTAATGGTATTTGTCTTATACTTGATTATTTATGTATTGAATCATCAGAGGATATTTATATGTATTGTGCTTCTATGTTTTCAACAGGTTTGAGGGGTACACAGTCTGTGCAGTCCATTCGTCCTCCATACAGCCGAGCAGTGTCTCTGGATAGCCCTGTGTCTGTTGGCTCAAGTCCTCCAGTAAAGAATATCAGTGCTTTCCCCATGTTACCAAAGCAACCCATGTTGAGTGGAAATCCAAGAATGATGGATAGTCAGGAAAATTATGGTTCAAATATGAGTATGTTATTTCTAATTATTATTTGTGATTAAATTTTCTTTTGCAAAAAGCAATTTAACACTTAAAACCATTTAAATAACTGGGATTAAGTAATAGATTTTTAAATAAAAGTAGTATGTTTCTTTCATGAGTATTTCCTTTATTTATTCTATGTCTTGGTTATTTAAACTCTTAAGGAGGCTTTTGGTCTAAGATATTTTCTAACCTGTAATGAATACATAGTGGCCCATGAGAAATGTCTTAATAGTTAGTTAGCTAACCCTATTCTTAGGATGCCAAAGCACTTTTTTGTCATGGCAAATGTGTATAATGACTGTAGCTATGTGATATAAGAAGGATTTCATTATAATATTAAAAGGACATAATCATTTCTGCCTGTTGTAGGTGGACCAAATAGAAATGTGACTGTGAATCAGACTCCTTCCACAGGAGACTGGGGCTTACCAAACTCAAAGACCAGCAGAATGGAACCCCTGAGTTCAAACTCCATGGGAAGACCAGGAGTGGATTATAATGCTTCTTTACCCAGACCTACAATGGGTGGCTCGATGCCTACCTTGCCTCTGCGGTCCAGTAGCATTCCAGGTGTGAGACCAATGTTGCAGCAGCAGCAGCAGCAGCAGCAGCAGCAGCAGCAGCAGATGCTTCAAATGCGTAAGCATCTCCTTCATAAAAAGAAAAATAATTAGATGTTTTAGGGTAATTTTTGCTATTTGCTTAATTTGAAAATTTATGCTTTCTTTTTGTTTCCTCAGGGCCTGGTGAAATCCCCATGGGAATGGGGGTCAGTCCTTATGGCCCAGCAGTACCATCTAACCAGTCAGGTTCCTGGCCAGACAGCATGTTGTCCATGGAACAAAGCCCTCATGGGACTCAAAATAGGTGGGGGTTTATTATGTGACTATAGGAAATGTTAGTGTTGTATTATCTAGAAAAGGATCAGAGCCCACAAACAAACCTGAAAGAGAATGAGAAAAACTCTCTGTAGTTAGTACTCTGTTGCCATCTGGGCATTTCTTGGATAATTGTATGTAAAAACAAGGCCGAAGCAGCAAGCAGTAGCATTCATGGGACAGGGAGGAGACGGAGCTATATTGTTCAGTTACCAGGACTCTTGATTGAGTAGTCAAACCTGAGAACCTTTTTGAGGTAGCTGTCTCTCATAATGTTACTCCATGAGAAGGGGGTAAATTAGCACCAGTTTTACAAGATAATGGTGTTCAGAGGGTAAACCTAGTTTTTATGGAAGATTAATTTTTAAGAATTGGGTAATTCTTTTAAAAAATTATTTAAAACATTTTAGGGATGGTGGTGATGGTGAACTATATATATATATCTATATCTATATATACATATCTATATATATATCACTCTTGTAAAACAAAGGAAGATTGTGGATTATGTTTATATTATTTTTAGCTTGGTTAGTAGTAACTCATTTGCATGAAAGAGGCTACCTGTCAATATCAGTTCTAACTTGAATTCTATAATAAATTAAGCTAAGAAAAAAATCAATTGATCTGTTGTAGTTAGTTTTGTAACCACAAATTTAGTAACTTGACTGTTTCTCTACCCAGTAGAGGACAGTTTCATCATAAAATTTTTTGTGTCAGGAGAAATGTCTAGCTCCATTCTCTTTTTTTTTTTAATCCTCACCCGAGGACATTTTTCCATTTTTTGTACAGATAGAGTGGGAGGAAGAGAGAGAGAGAGAGAAACATCGATGGGAAAGGGACACATCGAGTGGCTGCCACCCACACGACCAACCAGGGCTGGGGACAAACTGCAACCGAGGTACATGCCCTTAGCGGGAACCGAACCCGGGTCTCTCCGGATCGTAGGCCAAACCTGCCAGGGCTAGCTCCATTCTCTTTTAATGTGCTGGAGAACTGGGACACCTTGCTGTGGGTGTATGGAGGTTGTATTACACTCATCTCTGTGGGCCAAGTATAACAAAACGTTATTTTGGCAGGTTACCATGCTTAGCTCATTGATAGTATAACATTTCTATCCTTTTTCCTGTTCTTTTGTTGATTTCTCAGTTTACATGACTATTACCACCTCTATTCTTGTAGGGTTTGAAAACTGCACCCTCCACCCTCCCACCCCAATCTCTGCTATCCCCCAAATGCCTAGGAGTCTAGCAGTTACATTTTGGTGATGGGAGGTGGGAAGCCTAAGCTAAATATGTTGGTAGAAGATGGCCTGGAAGTTTAAAATTGTGGCCCTTAAATTTAAATTGATACTATTTGCTAGGTACTGCTACTCAGTTGTTTATTATTTATACTTACAGTGTTTATGTTATAGTTACATATTAAAAATATTATGTGTAGTTACAGTGATTATTTTTATTTTGAAGAGGAAAAGCACCATTGAAATTAATTGCAAGTCTTTTTTTAGGCCGCTTCTTAGGAATTCGCTGGATGATCTTCTTGGGCCACCTTCTAACCTAGAAGGACAAAATGATGAAAGAGCTTTGTTGGACCAACTGCACACTCTCTTGAGCAACACCGATGCCACAGGCTTAGAAGAAATCGACAGAGCTCTGGGCATCCCTGAACTTGTAAATCAAGTAGGTAGCATTAACGTGGAAATAGAAGTACACGAGTGCACATCCCTCAAGCCATGCACAAGGCTGTCTGTGTGCCTTTCCTGTTACTTGTGTTACATCACTACATTACTACCTTCATGTATATGAGCATTAAATTGAAGAAAATGTACTTTATAATTGTGATAATACTTCCAGCAGCCTATTATTTTATAAAGACGTCAGATTTTAGGCAACCATAGAAATGGTCCAATAAACTATATAGTTCTTAAAATGTTGCTTTTTACTTATGTTAAGTAACATAACTTACTTTTTAATTTTTTCAATTACAGCTTACATAAGAGTCCTCCTTTTTTTTTAAATCTTCACCTGAGGATATGTTTTTACTGATTTTAGAGAGGATAGAGGAGAGGGAATATCAAAAGATCAATGGGAGAGAGAGAGAGGAAGATCAGTGTGAGAGAGAAACATTGATCGGTTGCCTCCTGTATTCACCCCGACAGGGGATTGAACTCACAACCTGTGACCTTGCATTGTATGGGACAATGCTCCAACCAACTGAGCCACACTGGCCAGGGCAGGAGTCCTTGTTTTTATATTTACTTCTTTACTACCTAGCCAACCAGTGTATCCTCTTTCGAGGCAAGCCTTTTTTTTTAAACGTCAGACTAAAACCCATCTAAAATGGTAAATCTGTTATTATCCCAGCACATCATTTCCTATTTATTAAAAAAAATTTTCTTTTTATTTTATTGATGAGAGAGAGAGAGAGAGAGAGAGAGAGAGAGAGAGACAGAGACATTGATGAAAAAAAACATTGATTGTCCGCCTCCTGCATGCCCCTCACTGGGGATTTGGCCTAAAACCTGGGCATGTGCCCTGACCAGGAATCGAGCCAGTGACCTCTTGGTGCATGGGTCAGTGCTCAACCATTGAGCCACACTGGCTTTTCTCCCATTTACAGTTACCTATGCAGCCTTATGAAAATATGCCATTCACAAATCTATATTTTTGAAACATACATTTTGTAGTGACTGTTTCATTTAAAGGATGTGGAGTGCAGAGGTTGGGGGATGGTTAGGTTTAGTGTATTCGGGGATAAGCAGGAGAGATCCTTAAGGGGTTCTCAGTCTTTGTTGGGGAGATAAATGTGTACACAAAGTACATGGTGTGAAAGAACAATTCACAAAACAAATGCTGAACATGATTAATCTTTTAAATCTTTGTCAGTCTGATGGGCAACAAAGATTCTTGTTTTAAATTGTATTTCTTTGATTTGCAAGATTGAACATACTTTGTATTTTTTTGGCCATTTGTATTTTTAAATAGTTTACTGATGGGGTTTTTATTTTGTTTATTTGCAATAGTACTTTATGTTTAGTTATTGGTTCATTTGTTGATTCATTTACTTAACAAATATTTGTCTTCTATGTGCCAATCAGTCTTTTATTAGATGCTGAGGAGCAGTAGTGAGCAAATTAGTTCCTGTTCTCAAAGCTCACATCCTACTGGGCAAGGCAGATATCAGGCAAGGAATCACACAATTAGAAGTAGACACGGTGTAATAGAAGTTATGAGAAAAGGCATATGGTACGATGAAACCATTATCCTAAAGGGACCTTTTCTTAAGGTGGAGTGTGTGATGTCAAATTTTTCTCCAAAAGTCATTTTTGAGCTGTGATTTAAAGGATGACTATTATCTAACATATTGCAAATAGTTTTTCCAGTTTCCTTTTAATGGGGGCTTGTTTGTAGTTTTGTTCTTTAGTTTGTGTTTTCAAACTCAGGATGATGGGATAAAGAGTAACTGGGGACTTATTCGAACAAACAGCCAGGAAAGCTTTTTCTGGGGAGATGGCACATGAGCTGACATCTGAAGGATGCGAAGGAGCCAGCTCTTCACACAGCTAGGGGAAGACCATGCCAGAAGAGGTACAGCTAACTCAAAGGTCCTTAGGTAGGACAGAGCTTGGGGGTTCCAAAAAGTCAGCGAGAGCAGAGAGGAATTGGTATAAGATGATGTTGGAGAGGCATATGGAAACTAGGTGCCACAGAGCCATCTTAAGGAGTCTGGAGTTTTTCTGCTATGTTAGGAAGCCATGGAAGATTAAAAAAAAAAATTTTTTTTTCTCCTTTATTGATTTTAGAGAGGAAGTGAGAGGGAGAGAGAGAGACATAGAAACATCAACGAGAGAGAACATTGATTGACCGCCTCCTGCATGCCCCCCTCTGTGGATTGGGCCCACAACCTGAGCATGTGCCCTGACTGGGAATCGAACCAGCGACCTCTTGGTGCATGGGTCAGTGCTCAACCACTGAGCCACACCGGCCCGATGCCTTGGAGGATTTTAAGCAGAGTAGTATTGAGACCTTTCACTTTTTTCTTATAATAAATTTTTTTTTTTTTTTAGCAAAGTAGTCTGTGTAAATTAAAATGATACAAAATATACTTATTGAAGAACTGTAGTCATTTTTTTCTTTATTGATTTTTAGACAGGAAGGGAGAAGGAGAGAGAGAGAGAAATACCAATGAGAGAACATCGATTGGCCTCCCCAGCTTCCCCACTGGGGATTTGGCCCACAACCTAGGCATGTGCCCTGACCAGGAATCGAACCAGCGACCTCTTGGTGCATGGGTCAACTCTCAACCACTGAGTCACACCAGCTGGGCAAAACCATAATCATTTTCCTTACTTAGGAATAGTGAAACTCAGCTGTTTATTTTGATGATATTTCTAACTAATGTGTTTATGCAGCTATTTTGATCAAATTTCAGTCTGTATCTTGTATTCCTGATATGATAGTTGACTATGCAGTCATAGTCCCTCATTTGAGAACCTTGGGGTCAGATGTGTTTTGAAATTGAGGAATTTTAGATTTTAGAAAGGTAAATGGTACATGCATACCACACATTACACGGTATCTTTGGTAGAGGCTTGTGCAGTACTGTAGTTTTGGGCAGTAGCCTGTGATCAAACTTGTTAATACTTCTACAACAGGATACATAAATAGTGACTCTAAGTGGAATATATAGAGATTATGTATTGCTTTATATAAATTCAGATCAGGTTCTGCTGTTAAATACATTTGGTGCTAATGAGAAATTGTTAGTGTTTTTTAGAGCTTTACTGGATTTTTGGAATTTCAGATAAGAAATTGTGTATTGGTTGTTTTTTTTTTGTTTTGTTTTTTTTGCATTTATCTTCAGATAGAGTGGGAAGGAGAGAGGGAGGAAGAGAGAGAGAGAGAGAGAAACAGAGATAGAGACATCGATGTTAGACATCAAGTGGTTGCCACCCACATGACCCCAACCAGGACCAGGGAAAAACTGCAACCGACGTACAGTTCCCCTTAGGGGGAACTGAACCCCGGACTCTATGGTCCGTGGGCCAACGCTCTAACTGCTGAGCCAAACCAGCCAGGGCTATGTATTGGTTTTTATGCCCCTCTTCCTCCAACTTGCACTCACACACCCATGTGCATGGGCATGTGCTCTCTTTGTACCGCCGATATAGTTAATTATGTCTTTTGTTTTTAAATAGGTGTTCAGTATTTACAATATTTTGATTTCATTACTGATCTAAGTATAGTTTGTATAGGGCTTGTTTTGAGTTAATTGCCTTCTTAAATTTGCTTTGTTTTTTTACACACTCCTGTTTCTCCCCATATACTCCAATAGAAGTACAAAATTTCTCTTAGTTTTTCTTCATCTGTTTAGATACTTCAGTTCCTTCTTTCCCTCATATAGTTCTCTGTCAGTCTGTTTTACCTCTGCCCTTGAGAGGCAGGTCTAGTGATTAGTAATTGTTATTCTTCTCCTATGTTGGAGCCCCGGTTCCTGAATCCCAGGTCATTTTCATTTTTATTTATACCTTTGTTTTTCTGAAATACAATTTTTGTTAACTTTTTCATCTCTGCTGCATGAGGTAACATGTTTTGAGTCCTTGATGTCTGAAAATATACCCTCCCACCCGCCGCATGTCTGGCTGTTTATTAAATTCTAGGTTGAAAATAATTTCCTCTTAGAATTTGGAAGAAGAATTCCTGACCGTCTACCTGTGTGAGCACTGTGCCTGACCCTCTGCTGTCCCAGTGGAGTCTCCCATCGACTCCCCGGGAGACGTTTGCTCAGTTCTTGTATGTTTTCCTCTTCAGGCACATGGGTCTCAGTTTCTGTGCTCTGTTGAGTTACTCCTCTGTTCACTTTCTGCCTTTCAGATACCTATTGAACTATTTGATCTTGTTAGCCTTCCTTATTCTCATTTTTTTGTGGGTAAAGACTACCTTTTAAATTATTTGCTGTCATTTTAGCAGAGTTAGCAAGTAAAAGTTGGTAAATGATCATGATCAATCTGCCATGTTAAACTTACAGTATTTCTTACTGTATACATTTTCTTTATAAAAAGATACCTCAGCCCAGCCAGTATGGCTCAGCGGTTAAGCGTCTACCCCTGCACCAAGAGATCATGGTTTGATCCCTGGTCAGGGCACAGGCCCCGGTTGTGGGCCCGATCCCCAGTGGGGGGCATGTAGGGGTCGGCCAGTCGATGTTCTCTCTCATCGATGTTTCTATTTCTCCCTTCCTCTCTCTCTAAAATCAATAAAGAAAAAAAATTAGCAAAAAAAAAGGGTATCTCAGATTGCTGTCTGGAGAAGGGAATTGGTATGATGGGACAAAAAGAAGCACAGATGCCAGTCACTCCAAGAGTCCGAAGAGTGTCCTGGAAAGGGTTATGGCAGTGGAATGGAACGAAGGATAGACCATATGCCATGGAGGCCAAACTGACAGGACTCAGCGGACCGTGTGTTTGTGCATGTGCATACACACGCCTGGGCAGGGAGAAGGGGAGAATCAAGATTGCTGAGTTAGTTCAGGGTGAAGGGTGTTGCCATGTATTGTGATACAGGAAAGGCTGGAGGAATATCAGGCCTTTAGGGGAGGGGCTGTTGGTAATCACAACTTTTTTCTGCATGTTACGTTTGAGATGCCTGAGATATCTAGGTAAAGATGTTAAGTGGGCATTTACATAAGAAAAATTAGAGTTCAGAGACATTTAAGCTGGAGACAAAACTTGCAGGTGTTGCTAGTAGATGAGACCATCAAATAGAAAATATAGTGAGAGAAAGGAAGGAGGCTAACATTCCTCTAGGGAGAGGCCAGAGAGGTGGGGGCAAAGCCAGTGTGGTGTCACAGAACAATGGGGTGAAGTATGGACTGCACACTTGGATTTCGTGCCTGTGGATAAGAAGGTAAAGGCAAATGCAGTACCTGACAGGCACTTCTTGTCTTAGCATGGCAGGCTCTTCCCTCCTCTAGAATGTTTGTTTGTACTTCTTTTACTGTCACCTGCTGTACATTATTTTGTACACATCCTTAGAAGTGATATCTGGTACATAATAGACACTTAATAAATAAATACTTGTTGAGTGAAGCCAGCCTGCCCACCACCGACAGATAGTAGGGGATGACCACCTTTAGGTGAATTACACTGCAAGGGCTATGAGCTTTTGTACCTAGCTTGACCAAGATCACCTGTTGCAAACTTCAAAAGTGTTCTTTTACAAATTACATTAGAATTCACTACGCATAGTGATTTCAGTAGGTTTATTTTATATATGGCATGGGAGGTCCATGTTGGTATAGAAATCTAGTCCAGAACAAATATTTCTCCAAGTACTTAATACATTCTAGATATTTGGCTCAGAAAATGTTTGAGTGTCTATCTGTGTGAAGCCTTGTGCTAGGCACTAGGACATAGCCATGAAAGATGGGACATGGTTTGTGTCCTCATGGGACTGCAGACAATAAATTTGATTTTGCTTTTGGACTCTGCAACATCATTATACACATATATTAACTTTACTTTTTACCTTCTATAGAGCATTTGATTTTATTTGCTTTCCCAGATGTACTTCATTGTTTATTTGTGTTTGATGTTTAAGGGACAGACGTTGGAGCCCAAACAGGATGTTTTCCAAGGCCAAGAAGCAGCAGTAATGATGGATCAGAAGGCAGCATTATATGGGCAGACGTATCCAGCACAGGGGCCTCCAATGCAAGGAGGCTTTAATCTTCAGGGACAATCACCATCTTTTAACTCTATGATGAGTCAGATGAACCAGCAAGGCAATTTTCCTCTCCAGGGAATGCACCCTAGGGCCAACATCATGAGACCTCGGACAAACACCCCCAAGCAGCTTAGAATGCAGCTTCAGCAGAGGCTGCAGGGCCAGCAGGTAACAAGTCACATGCTCTGCCTTGGCCAAAGTGGCTTTACCTTTCGCCTCCTCTTCTTCAATTGTTTTCAGACTGTATTCTTCAGGGCTCGTGTCACTGGCTCTCCATCCCTTGTCAACTAAAATTCCTTGTATTTTCACTTCCTCATAACATTTCCTTTTTAAAATTTTTAAAAATTTTTATTTATTGATTTATTTTTGTTACAGATGTCCTCCCCCCCCCCATTGACACCCTCCTCCCCATCCCCTCACCCCATCCCCAGCTTTGTTGTCTGTGTCGATCGGCTATGCATACATAACGTTTCGTTTGTACAGATGGTTACTTGTTAGGGATGGTGTGATAGAATTGGATACCTTTTTATAATAGTCTGATGTATGGGTTAAAAAGTCAGTGTCAGGATTGCTCTTGGGGGAGAAAAATATTTCTTGATGACTTTGTAGTCCTGGAGGTAGATAACTTCTATTTTTTAAAAAAGTCCTTAATAGTAATAACCAAATATTTAAAGCTTATTGATTTCAGCCTTCTTTTTATGGGACTTCTACTTTCTAGATGTTTTATAAAACTTGAGCTCTCTTAATATGCCAAGAGAAGGCAGTTTTTTTTCTCATTGTTTCCATAATCCCCAACAAATATTTTGAAACTTAATTATTTATATCATTTGTATCATGGGTGTGCTGAGTTACCAAATGTGGCAGACTGAACCATAAACAGGCAAGTGAGTGAGTTTAGAATCCAGTGAGACAGGGATGCTTCTAGTGTTAAGAATATTCCTAAAAGTCAGTTTAGTACTCAGGAAAGCTGTACTAATGTGTTCATGGTATCATTTTACTTCTTACCATTTCTCCCCAATAAAACTTCCCTTGGAAAAGGTAACAGAAGGGTAGTTAGTTTATTCAGTGTTACTCTGACCAAGTTAGAGTTGTTTCCCCAATGGCCTAAATAATCCCAGAGAATGTCCGACTTTACAAATCCTTTGAGTCCCTGTTGTAGATATTCTTTAAGCTGTAAAATTGCACTTCTACTTTTTTCTTCTGATGCAAACAATAACACTTCATATGCTTGCTAGCCAAGAACTTTCCGGCATGCACCTTTTTTTTAATAATCCTCACTTGATGATATTTTTCTATTTTAATTCAGATAGAGTGGGAGGGAGGGAGCGGGGGCAGAGAGAGAGAAAAACATCGACATGAGAGGGACACATTGACTTGTTGCCTCCTGCACAAACCCCGACCAGCGCTGGGGAGGAACCACAACTGAGGTACGTGCCCTTGACCGGAATCGAGCCTGTGGCTCTTTGGTCTATGGGCCGACACTCTAGCTGCTGAGCCAGACCAGCCAGGGCTCAGCATGAACTGGTTCAGCTTAGATGTGACTTAACTAGGTTAATGGGTTTGGAAATACCATCGTGACCTCACTGGGTAGTGCTGAGGATTTGGAAAGCTATTTTGGGCTTGTTAATATGTTCCATTTGCATCCTAATCAATCTGTCTCTCTCCAGTTTTTGAATCAGAGCCGGCAGGCACTTGAAATGAAAATGGAAAACCCCACTGCTGGTGGAGCTGCAATGATGAGGCCAATGATGCAGCCTCAGGTGAACTCACAGGTAAGAATAACAAGTTTCTCTGTGTTCAGTTGCACTGTCCTATGCTCAGCACAGGGTCTGGTGTGGCCTGTGGTTGGCGCTCAGTAAATAAAGTAATTCCAAGTTTCTTGTGTAAGAAATCATCACACTCTTTCTTCTATTCTTCTGTCTTGCTGGTGACTGGGAAGAATCAGAAAGGAGGAGGTCTTTTATTAACACTGATTTGTGTTTTTTAAATTCCCATTTGCCATCAATTGCTGTGTTGTGAAAATAGCTATCACTAACTTTTTAGGAATTTAAGATAATCTATAAACTTTTCTGTGTTCTTGGATTATGAACCTTTTTTTTTTTTAATCCTCACCCGGGGACTTTTTTTTTGCATTTATCTTCAGATAGGGAGGAAGAGAGAGAGAGAGAGAGAGAGAGACATCAACTGGTTGCCACCCACACAACCCCAACGGGGGCCTGGGACAAACTGCAGCCGAGGTACGTGCCCTTAGCGGGAACCGAACCCGGGACTCTCTGGTCCGCAGGCCAATGCTCTAACCGCTGAGCCAAACTGGCAGGGCTTGGATTATGAATCTATATGCTCCCTGGGTAACATTTGAAATTTGTAAGAACAATAAAGAAGAAAATATGCCTGGCTGGTGTGGCTCAGTGGTTGAGCATCATGCACCAAGAGGTCGCTAGTTCAATTCCCGGTCAGGGCATGTGCCCAGGTTGTGGGCCAAATCCCTAGTGGGGGGCGTGCAGGAGGCAGCTAATCCATGTTCTCTTTCATTGATGTTTCTCTCTCTCTTTCCCCTTTCTCTCAAATCAATAAAGAAAAATAAATATTTTTTTTTTAAGAAGAAAATAAGATATAATTTTACTCTCAGTAGTAATCTCTGAGTTGACCTGTTTCCTGTAGAGGGAGGGATGATTAAAGTTCTTTCGACTTCCAGTCTAAGGTGGAGACTATTAAGGTATTTTCTTAATGTGTGCAAGGCAGATAACACACAAATCCTTTACTGTGGTCTGAAATAGTGTTCATATATTAAAAAACAACCGTGAAATGCCCAATTTTCACTCTCAGTCCAGTTGGAATTACTGGTATCTATATTTTCTTGAAAATCAGACATGCTGTATAAGCTAAGGTAGGGTGTCCTCAAAAAAGATAATAAAAGTTTGCTTTTGGAGATGGCCTCTTCCAGATGGTTGAGCACAGACCAGCCTCCTTGTTCAGTGCTTTGATCTTGTCACCTTCTGAACCTCCAGACCGCGTCTCCTTTCTCTCTGCCTCCGCTTTCAGAGGTTTAAAGAGACTACAGTGATACCTCGGTTCTCGAACATAATTCGTTCCAGGAGGACGGTCGAGAACCAAATTGTTCGAGAACCGAAGCAATGAAACCCAATAGGAAATAATGGAAACTGGATTAATTCGTTCCAAGCCCCAGAAAATGCCTATTTACTGGCCTAATTTGTATATAATATGTAGAAAAACATAAGTCTCAACAAGAAATAAAAGTGTACAGTATGTCTAAGGGTTAAATTCAGTGTAAAGCGTGACTCTCCACAAAGCGTGACTCTCTCTCTGCACTCACACTGATGACGCAAGCAAGGCGCGCTGGGCCGAATGAACGCCATTCGGCTCAACTCGGCTCATCTCGGAAGTTCGAGTTCCAAATATTTGTTCGGATTCCAAGACAAAAGTTTCTCGAATCTCCTGGTCGAATACCGATTTGGTCGAAAGTCAAGGCGTTCGAGAACCGAGGTATCACTGTATAAGATTTTCTAGGGTGGATTCCTGCTTTTTGAGTATAACCCCATTCATTTTTCTTTTTGCTCCCCTTCTTGTTTCAAATCCTCCTCCTCCCTAATACACTCTGAATCCTTCCCTATCTCATCTTGTAGTTTTATTTCATAGTTCCTGAAAAGTTTATCTTCAAAATCTACTCTAAATATCCTCTTAATTTGAGGAATGTTTTCTTTCTTTTTTTATCCTCACCTGAGGACAATTTTTGCATTTATCTTCAGATAGAGCAGGAGGGAGAGAGGGAGGGAGAGAGAGAGAGAGAGAAACATCGACGTGAGAGAGACACATCGACTGGTTGCCACCCACACAACTCCAACCGGGGTGGGGACAAACTGCAACCGAGGTATGTGCTCTTAGTGGGAACTAAACCCAGGACTCTCTGGTCTGCGGGCCAATACTCTAACCGCTGAGCCAAACCGGCCAGGGCAATGTTTACTTACTAATTAAAGCTTGACAACTGTATGCTTTTGTCTCCTAACCCCATATAATTTCTGGGTCCCGATTCTGCAAGTCTTTACCCTCCTGCCCCCCTCCAATAGCCAGACAGCTGTTACCATAATGAGAATTGTATATTTTTCCTTTTTTGTAATTACAAAGAAAGGCATTGGGTGTTTTTTCTCTCTGATGCTTAATGTATTGTAGGGATACTATATGCATGGAATTGGCTGGTTCTTGCTATACATGTGTAATTGCATTCTTTCTTGGGTATTAGCAGGGTTTTCTTAATGCCCAGATGGTTGCCCAGCGCAGCAGGGAGCTGCTGAGTCATCACTTCCGACAGCAGAGGGTGGCTGCCATGATGATGCAACAGCAGCAGCAGCAGCAGCAGCAGCAGCAGCAGCCGCCCCAGCCCCAGGCCTTCAGCCCACCCCCTAACGTGACAGCTTCCCCCAGCATGGACGGGGTTTTGGCAGGCCCTGCCATGCCACAGGCTCCACCCCAACAGTTTCCATATCCACCAAATTATGGTAAATTGGACAATGAAAATGTCTGTTCCAAAGTAATATTACTAAGGACGTAAAATCCACTAGGTCTTGTAATATTAAAGACAAATAAAAATACTATTCACTCTTATTTCACAAGAAACATGAAATTAATTAAAAACAGAAAAATGTCTACTGCAGTATACAGATCATTGTAATTATGGTAGATAGTCTATCATAGTTGAGTATTTTATTCCAGGTCTTGTTTTTTTCCCATCTCTCCACATCTTAATTTGGAAGAAAGATCACCAGGTATCATCATGTTCCCCCCACTATGTCTCTACAGTCTCTGAATGCTTGGTCAAATCAGAGAGGCGTGTGTTGTATGGGCTTTTGAGTTCCTTTTCTTGGTGACTGAGACATAGTCATTACAATCATGCATATACTTCTTGAGGGTAGTGGTATCTACTGGGGAGATTACATTTTAGGATGCATCCCTGCCAGCTGGGGGCAACAGCTCTTCTGCCCTCTATAGAGGGACAGAGTGTGAGAGTAGTGGAGTCCCTTTCATACAGAAAGCTCATTGAAGTGACTACCCTTCAAGTGATGTAGGCAGTATGCTTTTCTGTAGTATGTCACTGTAGTTGGCATCTTGGTGAGAAGCAAGAACAATTGGCAGGCAGCAGCCTGTAGCTCTGTGTCTTCTCTCCTTCCCCTGCCTTTAAAGAATATACAATTACTATAGGAAGCAGGTGTTCTAAGGAGGTAGCATTTGAGCATTGTAA
This sequence comes from Molossus molossus, assembly GCF_014108415.1. Lineage (NCBI taxonomy): Eukaryota > Metazoa > Chordata > Mammalia > Chiroptera > Molossidae > Molossus > Molossus molossus. The sequence continues at coordinate 10,373,755 of NW_023425399.1, read as the reverse complement.
TTTCTTCTTTTTTTTTTTAAAGGGATGGGACAACAACCAGATCCAGCCTTTGGTCGAGTGTCCAGTCCTCCAAATGCAATGATGTCATCAAGGATGGGTCCCTCCCAGAATCCTTTGATGCAACACCCTCAGACTGCACCTATGTATCAGCCCTCGGAAATGAAGGGCTGGCCATCAGGAAACCTGGCCAGGAACAGGTGAAGAACAGGGACTTTAAAAGTCATTTATATTCTAGTGCCAAAAGTTTAGGAAATCTCTGCACTTCTTAGTTAAGCCTGTTTGGATAGAGAGCGCCAAAGACCTGGGTTCATATTAGAAAATGTTTTTTGGCTCATCCATTTTGTGAATCCTTCCTACCATGCATGCATCCACGGGAGCATTGAATACAAACAACTGTGAAAGATAGCGGGCAGGCTGTCTGGGAGTTTCCTCTCATGTTGTTTTCTGCTTGAGGAGTGATATTTGGCAAAATTGTGATAGTCTCTGTGTGGACATCCTGTGTTACTAAAATGACCCAGGGTAATTTCACACTTCCTTTGCAGCTCCTTTCCCCAGCAGCAGTTTGTCCACCAGGGGCCTCCTGCAGCATACAGTATGGTGCACATGAATGGTAGCAGTGGTCCCATGGGACAGATGAACATGAACTCCATGCCCATGTCTGGCATGCCCATGGGCCCTGATCAGGTATGTGGATCTATTCTTTATTTTCTCAAAATGTTTTTCTTGTTCTCTGTAAGGAACCAAAGCCTCAACTGTAAAATCCTAGGTAGATTTTTATTTTTGTTTTTAAAGATTTTTTTAATTGAGCCCTGGCCAGTTTGGCTCAGCGGTTAGAGTGTCGGCCTGTGGTCCAGAGAGACCTGGGTTCGGTTCCCGCTAAGGGCATGTACCTCGGTTGCAGTTTGTCCCCAGCCCTGGTTGGTCGTGCGGGTGGCAGCCACTCGATGTGTCTCTTTCACGTCGAAGTTTCTCTCTCTCTCTTCCTCTTCCTCCCACTCTCTCTGAACAAAAAATGGAAAAATGTCCTCGGGTGAGGATTAAAAAAAAAAAAGATTTTTTTAAATTGATTTTTAGAGAGAGAGGAAGGGAGAAGGACAAGAGAGAAACATCAATTATGAGTGAAACAGTGATTGGCTGCTTCCTGCATGCCCCCTACTGGGGATCGAGCCCACAACCTGGGCATGTGCCCTGGTCAGGAATTGAACTGGCAACCTTTTGGTGCAGGGGAGGATGCCTAACCAACTGAACCATACCGTCCAGGGCTAGATTTCTTAAGTTGGACGTAAAACTTAAAAATACAGTAATTGAAAAAATGTTTGGTTTGAAGGCGTTAGGTCATCGACAGTTTTGGTAATTTGACATCTGAGGAAGCTTAGTCAGCCAGAGCCATGTTGCAGGCCACCAGGATTAGACATACGGCTTTTCTCTTGTGCAGTGTTTCACTCCTGTTTCTTCTGATTGCTAACAGAAATACTGCTGACACCTCTGCACCACGACCTCCAAAGAAATCACTGTACAAATGGCACTGCACTAGGATTATCGGGAGTAAAGAGTCATTGTTCTAGGCACCCAGCTTTGAAGAAATGACCAGCTCTGATCTCCATCAAGGGTATTCCAAGGGATGTCATTTGAATAGGACTGGATTTCAAGCTGAAGCGCGATATCTACCTTTCCCCCCTCCTCCCTCTATTATGGTGTTGAAAACAAAGAGTATTGGCATTTTGCTTCTTGGGAAATGTGCTGGAGGTAATGGAGTGTTAATGATCACAAAGCTCTCCTGTGTCCCTTCTGTTTGCCCTGGCTACTCAGTCTTTTACATCAATATAAGTGGGCCAGTGAACATTGGAGAAATCAAGAGAGGTTAGAACATGGTTTCTCTAGTTGCAGTATTGGAGTAAGAGCATAGTCCCAGCCTTCGTTTGTTTTTGTCACTACCAGGTAGTTCTGTCCCGTAGGGTTGGCATTTCTGAGTTCTCCGCTAATGATAGTGTTGAATTGCTCCAACCCTATTCTTGGTTATCCTAGGCTTTAGCTAGGATTTTCATTTGCTCCTAACATTTTTGTCATACTTCACCTCCAGGAATTCTCTTGATGTCAAATGGCCTTGTAGAAGGGAAAATGAGATGACAGTATTTAATTGCAGCAGTAGCAATTTTTCACATGCTAACGTGCCGCCGAGTGCACTTTATTTAAAAGTAGTGGATAAATGCAATATTCGTGAGGTCTTGAGGAATGGTGAACCACATTCCTGGTTTTTGTCTAATCTGTTGGATAAGAACTGATTTTTTGTTGTTGAAAGTACTGGTGTCACCCTTTGCCTATATGGTAGAGCAATAATGCTTTTTGAAAATAAACTGCAGAAAACCCAAGGCCAGGTACTGCATTCTGAATCAGAATTTCGCAGTGTTTCTGTGAATAGATTTTTTTTTGTAAATATGACCTTTAAGATATTATATTATGTAAAATATGTATATACTTTTTTTGTAGGTCACAACAACTCATTTTTACAGAGTTTGTGAAGCTAAATATTTAACATAGTTGATTTCAGTAAGCTCAGTGTGGTGAGGTTACGAACCGAAGAGACGTCCCCTGAATTCTGTGGCCGGGGGAGAGGACAGGACCCAGAGCTTTCCCTTCCCTCTGGCCTTTGACGCCTCGCTCTTTTCAGTCTCTTAATCTAAAAGCCTTTTAAAGAGATCTTTGTTTAGAAGTAGACATTTAAATTCTTAAATTCTTCTACCAGAACTAAGCACTTTGTTAATTTTTGGGGAAAGAATAGACATGGGGAAATAAACTTTTTTTAAAAAGCTATCAAGAATTTTAAAATATCAAGCAATTTGATTTAAAAAAGAATCTTGGATTTTAAGTGGTCCATAAGTAAAACAATAACATGTTATTTTAGAAATTAAATATGGTGTCTTTTTGTCCACGTGAGGACTGCGCTGAGGTTTTGGTTAGTAGGACCTGAATCCCGATTGAGCTCTCAGGAGTAGAATCCATGATGATGTGTGGTTTCTGATGTCTGCCCAGTTGTTTTGTCACCACTAACACGTTTCCACCGTCTTGAGAATGAGAACAGTGCCCTGGTTATTCTGTAAGGACGCAACCCCGAGACGTCGGTTGTGTGCGGCTCAGCTGCCGTCTGAGCACCTCTGCCCTCCTTCCCTGCCCTCGGCGGCCATCACCCTCCGAGCTTGTTCCAGCCAGGTGGGGATAGGGAGGGGAATTGGGTTTAATGCTCTGTATCTGGTTTACTTTATTAAGTTCAAACAATTGAATGGAATTGGGTTTTGGAATATCTATGAATTTCAAATGTCTCTGCTAGCCTTGGTGTCATTTTTAGCAATAACTGAGAGCCAGTTAATTTTTATTTCACACCCATTTAGGTGCCTCTGAAGGTAAGATCATTTAATTTCTCTGACTTGCTTATGAATAAGTGAAACCTATATTTCCAGAACCACCACTAGAGTGAATTTGAATCTGACAACCCATCTCCTCCTGCCCTGTTAAAAATAAATCTAAGATTGTAAATCCATCAACTTCCATCATAGTGGCCTGTACTTTTCAGATAACGTATATACTCCTGTCTGGAGACAGAGACATAACTGAGTAAGTCTGTCTTTTTAGACACCGTTGTGTCTGAACCTTAAGTCGTGTGCATGGGGAGAAATGGAATGGTGCTCTTACCTTTCTTGACTTTTAAAATTAAGAACAAAACAAAAAGTTTTGTGATTCTTTCCTTAGTCCTGGCTCCAGGCTAACTGGAAGGCAGCACCCCTTTTTTATATGAGGGAAAAAAAGGAAGTTTATTATAAGTTTTTATATTTTCTACTTGTTCATTTTATTGGTGCAAACTTAAGATTTTCTTTTAATAGATGCAGCCTTTGAGATAATTTGTTGTTTTTAACCTTTATTGCCCTCTTATCTTTTTTGGATAATTCTTTGTACTCCTGCTGCCTCTCTCTCCTCCCCCCACTTTTTTAAACCTTGGTATCTGTTGGGTGAACAGTATAAGTAATCTTTTCATCTGCTTTTAGAATGTGAGATATTTCCAGTATACCTTTTTTGCTGAATCCAAAGATAAATATATATATATTTTTAAAGATCAAAATGATATAAAGGAGACATGTTTCTTCCTTTAAAAACAAATAGAAATTAATTGTTAATGTTCATATTATGATGCCACTTTTCTGAATTGTGCATCTTGATGGAAAGATGTAAATATCAATTGATAGGACTGTTTAATCATATTTACTCTCTAAGGTTAGTTGGGGTGTAGAGGGAGGTGCTATAGAACATCATGGGCTGTGCTGGGAAGTAACAGAATGCATTGTCAGTCACCCATATGCCTGTCCAGTTCTCTCTTTATTTGCAGAAGCCATGAGTTTGTTCACAAGTGGGAAATTCGTAGGAGCAAAACCTCCAGGATAGATGTGATTTCCTCCTGCTGCAGAGGAGCGGGAGCTGCTGCTCAGCCCCAAGGCAAACTGTTTCATAACGAGCAGGGTGTTCTTTCTTCCTTCTCTTTCCAATGTATGGGATTTTGAAGAATATGAAAATGTCATTCTGAGAGCAATATTTAAATTCTCAGGAATTGACTTATTGAGAATAAATTCAATTTCAATCAAGTTTACATTAAATGTTGCTTTAAAAATATCTAAATCATTCTTTACACTGCAAAGAATCCAAAACACCTGGGATAACTTATGAGATGGTTGTGTGGTAAGCTATGACTGTTTTGCTGATCATTTTGGGTGTCATTGTAAATAAAGGTTTCTATTTAAAATTTGAAGCTCAAGAACATGGTTTATTTATTTTTTAAAAAATCTCTATTGGATTAAGGGTTAAAAGAAATCTTTTATTTTCCTAAATGTGTTTTATTGTTTGCAGCAATAGAAACAGCAAAACTGGAGATTACACTCCACACATTCCAAAAATAAATCTTGAAAAGCGTGGAACTGTTCTATAAAAGGTGAGTGCCCAGGGGTCAGCTGTTAAATGAGAAAGGGGCTGTACTAGTTGGTGGCTGGGGTTCCTCCGTTCTAGCACTCTGATAGCTGCCTTCGCCAGGTTAGACGGCCTGGGCCGCAAAGCAGGGTTAGAGCTTCGCTTTGCACTTGATCAGTGCATTTTAGAAGTGAGGTCCTAAAGCTGGTGGAATGTGAGACTCACCTGTGAGGTCCCTGAAATAAGGTAACTTTGAATCAATTACTTTATTGCCTCTTAAAAACAGCCCATCCAAGGTGTTGACTGGTAGTATCTTGAATGATTTTTGAAAAAACCAAACACACCAATAAACTCCCAATAATGGCCTTTTACAAAATGTCAAAGATGACCTCATACCATTGGCTGGGGTTTTGAACGTTGTATGACAACACTTAGACTACAAAATTTCTTTACAAATACAATTTCATTAAAACGTGGGACATACATCAACTTCATTTCAGTACTTGAGAAAACATTAGTTCCGGGGCAAATAACACGGGAATAGTGGGAGCAATGGTACCTGGTCGGGCACAGAAATGTCCAGATCTGCAAGGGCTTCTCTCTCACACTGGCCGCAGCATTTCCTGACACCGCCGCTCTTCAAAACTGGGTTTCTTGTTTGTTAGTCAGATGCCCTAAACGTCCCCACACTGGTTACGTGTAAATAGTCGCGTATTTACAGTGAAGTCGGTTTCCTCAGAGGCAGCCAGGGTTCTAGTGCTGGGTGAGCGTCACTTCTTGTGCTGTTGACTCACCTTCCAGCTGTGGACCAGGATGCTCTGTCCCACATATTCTTGTTTTGTGACAAACCAAGAGATATGAGGATTTAAAACAGGGTTGTTCTTCCCCTATGATTTCAAGAAAATTCCAGTGACTTTTCACCCTTTGGGGAAATTTTTTTTAAAAATCTTTTTTTCTGTTTTTCCCTTGTGAGCCTCTTGGAGAGGGTTAGTGGTGAATTTTTGATGTGAAAATGCATTTTGTGTGGCTGGTGAGGTACCATCCGAAGCAAAAGCAGGGGCAAACATGGGCTTCCTGAAGTATCGCTACTTCTGTTGGTTCTCCTTGCCATGTTGACTGAAAGCAAGTTCTATGTCTCTCAGGTCTCCTGGCTAACAGCATGGGTCTGCCTGAAATCGAACAGGGTTTTGCGTTGTCGGGACAGTCAGATGATGCCTCTGTTTTGGGAGGTCCATCTTGTGCTGCTTAACCTTCCCAGCCTTCCCACAGTTGTCCCCTGTAGGAAAAACAAGCTCACCTCAGGATGTGGTTACCATGCTGCTATGGATTGCTCAGTTAGTCCTACAGTCACGTAAGCTTGGCTTCAAGGATGTGGCTGCTGAGAAGGAATATTTCTAGGTCCCTTAGAATGGGCTTGCCACCACCTCATCATCTAGATTTTCAGTCGTCGGCCAAGGACAGTGTGAGATGTAAAAATCATGGGCCTTAAGTCTGGGAGCACCAACGACATGCTTAGTTGGCCCATTATATAGGTGTCTGTGCACATAAAGAAATGACTAGGCCAGAGGTTGCAAATGGCAGCTCACCGAGGGGTGTTGTCTGCATGGTAATTTATGTCAAATTAGTTGCCAGTGTTAAAAAAAATTCCCACACATATTTGAGTTTGGGGATGTCCCCGATGGATTAGAGGATTCAAACTGCATTGCATGCATGCTGTTCTCTTTAGACTAGAGGTGACCTTTTCTAGGTTGTCACAGGCACCTGCCAGCCTCTGCTGGCACTGGAGTTTGTAGCATGTACATTTTGCAAACCACTGAATGAGGCCGCCCTGCTGACAGTATGGACCAGGTAACACTTCTGCAGCCACAGCCTTCAAGGTGTCTGGCAGTTATCAAGTGCTTCTCCACTTCTAAGGAATAGCTGGAGTTCACCAGGCACAGGTTACTGTGCAGAGAAAGAGCAACAGTGCATACAGACAAGGTGTTACTCTAAAACAGAAAATGTACTCATGTGTTACTTAGGAAGGGGTCACATTACTGCAACACATGAGAATCGGCATGCACACAGAACAGCCTTGGCGAAATGAAGCAAGCCAAGGCCTCTTTGTGAACAGGTTGTTCCTCAACTCACAGTGATTTGGAAGAAGGTCTCTTCATTTCTGGCCACTTTCGACGCTGAAACTGCCTAAGTTTTCAAGTGTCAAAAGGAGAAGGACTGTTAACCATCACCAAGAAAGAAAAAGTTACCCCCCAAAGAACAGTACAAAGATCGTCTCTTAGGTGACACCTCTCTGGTGGGTGACCCAAGCCCCTGGCCGACCAGAGAAAGGGCAGTATCACAACTTCACAGAGGTTAAAGGATGGGCCTAGATACGGAACCGTTTCCGGGCTTAGAAACAAAACCAAATACCTGTATTGCTCATAGCTTCCTCCATCTTTAAGTCCTAAAGGAGAGAGATGAACAAAACAAACAGCTAATTTAGGGTAAATACTGCACAAGCAGTGACAAACTTTATAACTGCATTTTTTAAAAAACACTGAAGGCATTCTGTCTCAAACCCATGACATTGACAGTGTTCCTCAGGTAGACAGAGGAGACTGATTTCCTTAAAGCAGCCTTACAGATCGCTTACACTCTAGTGCCACCTCACCAGTTATAGGACCCAGAGGCATTCATTCAGCACTGACTTGGTCATGGTGGGGGCGGCAGAAATGGGCCCGGACACCTGTGCTACAGAGGACAGAAAGCCAGGGGCCCTGAGGAAAGCGGGTGGCGGGAGATCCTGTGTCTGGCTCTTGGCAAGTTTCCTGGAGGCTGTGGGACCAAGTGTGTGGGCTTTGGAGCCAGCCAGCCTGGTCCTCTGCTCATCCGTAAAGTAAGGACAAGCGGCTGTACCGCAGAAGGTTATCACACGGTTGTCAGTCATGTAAGACTCTCGGTATTTTAACTACTGGTGAGAAGTCATCAACTCCTGGTGATTCTGGGTTCACTTTTTGGACATGACCTCCTTAGTTCCTTCCTGTGGTATCCCTGCCAGGTCATAGGTCCCACCGTGGACTTGGGGTACCTACTCACCCAGGTCCATGTTTCGTGTCCGGGGGTTACACTGCTTGTAACCCTTGCAGCTCCTCAGCTCCATGAGCTGTACATGTAGCTGATTGAGTACATCTCTGTCCAGTGTGTTCACTGCATTCATCAACTGGGGAGAAGGGGGGGTGTCAACAAGGTGAGTGCTGCAGGGACCCTCCATACTCTGCCCCCAACCAGGGACTGACTGCAGGCAGGTTGGGAATAGCAGGGGCTATGGGGTGGTAACCTCTGCTCCTGCAGGAGCTAGAGTTTGGAACAGGGTGGACGACTTTTTGCCTCTAGCCCCATCAGGCTCTCTTCATGAGGATAAAAACCATGTCTGTACTTAGCACTGCGCTCCTGTAGCCGCTGGTCAGGAAACTGACCAAGCTCAGAAAGAAGCCCTGTGTCTTGGAGCAGCTTCCACCACAGTGGCTCTCGATTTGGAAAGCAGCCTTTGGGTGAAGGGTTAGGGAGTGACCTGGGTCCCTGCCTAGTCTGGGAGCTGCCGGTGACCGAGGAGCCTGTGTAAAATACAGGGATGACCTCCCGAAGGAGAAAGGCGGGGAGACCATAGAGTTGCTGGCATTTAAAAATCAGATTTCATGTAAAAAAGTAACTTCTTGAGACCAGATGGTGCCAAGGCCACACTGCTGAGAAACTAGTGCTGAGCTCAGTAGTGACTGCCTGTTGAGAGGGGACATGCTCGTTCCACTCCGCGGTTCCCTTTTATCTCGTGTGTTCTAGGCCACCTGTCACCACGTATGTGTTCAGATGACTTAATACACGGGAGCATGTAGGAAGTGCTGCGTGCGTGTTGGCTACTGTCCCTGCAGACACCCGAGTGCACAGGGTTTGGCCTGGCCCTCAGGACCTCCCCAGCCTGGGTGTTCACAAGTTCCCACACGGCCTGCTTGAACCGCGCCCAGGATCAGGCTGCAGGAGGTCTAGGTCGTGGAGGCAGAGAAGGGCCTGCTGTACGTGGAGCCCAATGTTCTCAGAGGCTTCACAGCTCACTTCTGTCTTAGGGACTTGGAAAGATGGAGCGCTTCCTCGCGGGGGCCGAAGGGGCAGCACCTCTGTACCCCTCGTCCCCCCTTCTCCAGTGTGGGTTGTCTGTACCTGGTAGGGGTCTGTGTTGAGATCAAAGTACTCCAGGAAGCCAGTTGCAAATTCACAGAAGAGGAAATTGTGGGTCTCGTTGATTGTCCTCAGGCACCAGTATGTATTGTTGTTGGCGCTGGTGCAGGCACAGAAGGGCCCCACTGCCAAGGGAAGAGAGAGCATGCCCTGAGTGCCCTCAGAAGAAACGGTCTGCCAACAGGATTCCTGTCCAGGACGAGCCCGTTGACCCCGGATGTCAGGGACCCTGTTCCCCAAAGACCTGCAGGGCCTGGCAAGGAAGCACTCAGGCGGGGGGCGAGGCCCTGGAGAAGCCCTGCTGCCCACGCCTGCCCACGCTGCCCACGCCTGCCCCGCTCGCTCACGTGTCCAGAGCGGCGCAGTCTGCCAGTGCTGGTTGTCGTGGGTGAAGCAGGTGAGGCCCGGCATGCTGCACGTGTCGTTGTTCTGCAGGCGTTTGAGCAGCTTGCGGAGTTTCTTCTTGCGCTTCTGCTCCCGCAACAACCACACCTTGTCCTTCTCCTGCAGTCCCTTCCTGTGGGCAAGCAGGGCCACACCTCTCTGGGCCCCCCACCTTGGAGCCCCCATCCATGACCCTGAACCTCTGCTCTTCCTGCCAGAGAGCTGTGGGCACGGCCCTTGAGTGAGCCCCAAGGGAAGAACCTTTGCCCAAGTCCCACTCGTGTCCAAGGCAGCACAGAGGTGGAGAGAACGAGGAGGCTCCTGGGACTCTGGTGCCCACCGTTTTTTTGGGCTGTGTCCCACCCTGTGTGGTGGGGCTGCAGTAACCCCTCCAGAGCGGGGTGCCTGGAGACCTCAGGGCTGGTCTGGGAGTCCGACCTCTGCAAGGACTGCCTTGGGCTTGCAGGGAAAGGCCAGGACTCCTTTTCCTTGTTTCAGCGTAGGGAAGGGCAGCCCCATCTGCCCTGGCCTCAGGCGGCCCTTACCTGAAAGGGTGCAGGCTGGAGCCCTTGTGCTTGAGGCGGCCTTTGTGCTGGGTGTGGTAACTGGAACAGACCCCAAGTCCCGGGTGGGTATGGCTGCGGTGCCCGGGCACCCCGCCCCCGCCTCTGCTGCGGTGCCTGGGGAGGGCACTACCCCACTGAGGCAGCTGCCTGCCTGCCTGGCTCCTTCCTGGCACGTGTGAGCTGGGAGTGGCCAAGTGTGGCTCCAGCCTTGGCATCACCAGACGGTTGTCCCCAGGCCCCCACCCACCTCATGCTTGGTCAGGGTCAGCCCTGCGGGGACCCGTGTTCTGCAGTCCCTTTTCTGGGAAGGTCGCAGACACCACAGTTGGGCTGTGACACAGGAGCTGCATGGAGCTGCTTCTGTGTAAGGAACACTGAGTTCAGTTTCTCGGCTACGCGGCTGGTGCCACCACGCTGGGCAGCAGATGCAGCCCATTTCTACCATCACAAGTTCTTGTGGAGAGTGCACTCGAGTTCAGACCCTTGGGCCACGTGGGCTGTTCCCGAGAAGGTGGTCAACCGACCTCCCGTAGCAGAGCCTGTCTGTCTGCAGTGCATCAGGCTGGGCACCTGGGGCCGTGTATGTGCCCAGTGGCCAACAGTGGAGCTATGAATTAATGTTTTTTTTTTAACCCTGAGGGAGCTGACAGGGATATAAAAATAGTAAGAGTCACAGAGGGAACACTGTCCCCAGGAGTGGGCCTGTGGGACCGCTAGGGGCCTTCCTGGGGTCCCTGTTTCCTCCTCACCTGATTTTGTGACAATCACATTCTTCCGGTCGCTTTTTCTTCAGGTGACCTCGGACTTCCCTCAGGTTCTTAATTTTATTCTGCAGGGTTTCAATCTGAGGGAAAGAGGAGGCCATGTAACGGGGGCTGGGTGAAAAGGGGGGGCCTGGTGGTATCCCTGGCCATTGCCCACATTTGTGGGTACAGGGGGGTTCCTTGGCTCCACCTGAAGTAACCAGACTCCAGCAAAGGGACTTCGAGTCATTTTCCTTCTGTCCTGAGGACTTACCCCACCTACCCACCCCAGCATGTTGAAAGGACTGAATGGGGTGTGGCTGTCTCATAATCCGAAAGGGCTGTGATGTCATCCTGTAGCAGGCGGGTGGGGGAGCCAGTGCTAGGACTGATGTGCCCATCCCTGGGTTGAGGGTTTTGTGGGTGCTTCACTCCCCCCCGCCCGGTGTGACTGGTGGCCCCACCAAGCTTGTGATGAGAAACTCCCTGCCCTGACTCGTCACCTCATGGTCGATGTGCAGCTTGTGGTCTTTCCAGGCCTGCAGGGACTTGTACAGATCCAGGTCACACTGGACCGTGTCGTTCTCTAGGATGTAGCACCTGCGCGACAGAAGGGATCACGTCTGGCCCCGAGGGGTGAGGAGGGCCCAGCCTGTCCCTTTACCCCCGACCTCTGCCTAGACGCTCACCGATGTGTGACTCTAATGGGGTTGGGGGCTGAAGAGTCCAGAAGACCTCCAGTGCCACTGAAGTCCCCACCATCCTTGTCGTCTTGGTCCTCAGGGACCTCTGGCCAGTGCCGCTTGGTAAGGTTGTGGGGCTGGGGCGCCTCATCCAGGCTTATGTGGTGCACCTGGCCGTCCACCTCGATAGCCACAGAGCGGATGGAGCGGTTGCGGGCATAGCTGGCCTTGTACTCTGTGGGCACCAGAGGGGTGGTAAGGTCAAGAGGGCCCGGAAGGCTGGCTGGGCTCCTTGGGCAGCAGATTCTTATCTAGGTAGGGCCACACTCCCAATCAGGAGGCTCAGGCTTGTGGGCCCGTGACACCTACAGCCTGCGCAGCAGAACCCCTGTGGAAAGGACAGCGGTGATTTCACTGGGGAAACATGGAGGAGGAGCTCCGGCTGGATAGACAAGCTGGTACATCCATTCAGTGGAATATCGGACCATAAAGGAATGAAGCCATAATACATGCTACAGTGCAGATGGGATGTCCAAAACAGTATGCTGCCCGAAAGGCCACGTATTGTAGGAGTCCACATGGAATGTGCAGAATAGGTCAAGACATCCAGACAAAGCAAAAGAGTGGCTGCCATTTGGGGGAGTCAGCGATGGGCTTTCCTCTGGGAGGAGTGGAAAACCCATGTTTTAGAACTCAAGGTGGTGGTTGTACTACATGGTGAATGGATTCAATGCTTCTGAATTGTATACTTTAAAAGGATAAATTTTATGTTCTGTGAGCTTTACTTCAATTAAAAAAAAAGTAAAGTGGATATAAAAACATTAAATCAGCATCAGTAATCAGAAACCTCCCAACAAACAAAAGTCCGGGACTGGACGGCTTCACTGGTGAATTCTACCAAACATTCAGAAGAACAAGCAAATGTGTCCAAAGAACAGAAGAGGAAGGAACACTACAGACCCATTTCACGAGACCAGTCTTATGATGCCGGAGCCACAAGAAGTGAGAGTTACAGGCCCACACCCCTGATGAGTACAGAATGCAAGGGTCCTCAGCAAAATGTTAGCAAACTAAATTCAACAACCCATTCAAAGAATCCTGTGCCATGATCAAGTGGGTCTTATTCCAGGGATGCAAGGGTAGCTTAACACCAGCAAATCGATGTGATACCCATTAACAAAATGAATAATGAAAATCATCTCAGTAGCCCTGGCCAGTTTGGCTCAGCGGTTAGAGCATAGGCCCGCGGACCCGAGAGTTCCAGGTTCGGTTCCCACTAAGGGCATGTACCTCGGTTGCAGTTTGTCCCCGTCTCCGTTTGGGGTTGTGTGGGTGGCAGCCACTGAATGTGTCTCTCTCGCATTGATGTTTCTCTCCCTTTCTCCCTCCCTCCCTATCTGAAGATAAATGCAAAAATGTCCTTGGGTGAGGATTAAGAAAAAATCAGTAGTTACAGAAAAAGCATTTGACAAAATCCAACATTCATTTATGATAAAAACTGTTTGATAAGGGTTACTACCCCAAAATGTGTAGACTCCTGCAACTCAATAGCAAAACTGATTTGATTAAAAAATGGGCAGAGGATCTGAATAGACATTTTTCCAAGGAAGACATACAGCTGGCCAAAAGGCACATGAAAATGTGCCCAGCATCACTATCAGGGAAACGCACATCAAAACCACAGTGAAACATTACCTCATACCTGTTAGAATGGCTACTGTCAAGTAGTCAAGTACCTGTTGGCGAGGAGGCGGAGCAAAGGGAGCCCGCATGCATGACTGGTGGGAATGTCAACTGGTGCAGCCATTATGGAGGTTCCTCAAAAAGTTAAATGGAACTACCATACGATCCTGCAATTCCACTTCTCAATACTTACCCCGAGGAAGTGAAAACATTAACTCGGAAAGTCTGTGCACTCCCATGCTCACTGCAGCATCATTTACAATAGCCAAGGTATGAAAGCAATCTAGGTGCCTATTGGTAGGTAAATGGATAAAGAAGGTGGGCATATATACAATGAAATAGTATTCAGCCATAAAAAGGAAATCTTGCCACTTACAACAACATGATGGACCTTGAGGGCACGGACCTAAGTCAGACAGAGAAAGACACCACATGATCTCATGTATATGTGGAATCTACAAGAAACGAAACACCACAAAAACCCCGAGCTCTTAGATAGAACAGACTGGTGGTTGCCAGAGGTGGGGGGCGGAAGGGAAATGGTGAAAATGGGTGAAGGGGGTCAAAAGGTACAAACTTCGAGTTATAAAGTCTCCGGGATGTACAGTACAGTGGTTTTAGTTACTGCGGTATTGCGTATCTGCGGATGGTGACAGAGGTTAACAGGACTTAATTGTGGTAATCATTTTGCAGTATATACAAATATCACATCGTTATGTTGTATACCTGAATCGAATATGATCTGTCAGTTATACTGCAATAACACACAAAACCCATTAATTTGAAGTGGGGGGAAAAAAAAGAAGCCAGGCAGCACATTCTTCTGGATAGAAAAGGAGGAAGCTTGGGGAGGTCACTTGGCTTCTCTGAGTCTGTTTCCCCAGCCTTGAGCTGGATGCTGTTCTCCACTGGGTGGGTAGTGGTACGGGGCTGAGAGGTGCCTTTTCTAAACCAACTACTGAAAACAGGGCGTGCAGGCTCAGAGCTCAGCTCTGCATCTCATGTATTAAAACACAAATTCGATCAAATGGCCAGCACTGAGAAGAGGGGGTGGTGGTCATGCAGGGAGGCAGGTTTCCAGCTTCCGGGAGCTGACACGCCGCCCTTTAGACACCGCGGTGTGTTCTCCTTTTGACCACGGCCTCCACCACTCCCTTGTCTTAAAACTGCCTACCTCACTCAGGTCTGGCTCCGAGTCTGTAACCCCCGCTGCCCTAAATGTCCCATCTTTTTAAAAGGAGGGTCTGGAGCCCCTCATGGCCCAGGTTTCTGTTTGGCTCCATTTGATCACCAGGTGGCGCCCAACGCTCCACTGGCTGGAGGCTGGAGGTGGTGGCACCCAGGAAGGGAGGAGGGGACTCCCGCTCTCCTGTGGGGCAGGCCTGAGGCGCTGGGACCAGGTCTTGCTGCCCCTTCCCTTGGGATAGATGCTGGTACCTTGCATTTGTGAGACTCCTTGTATCAAAGGATCCAGGGTGCAGGTCCAGCAGAGGCATTGCCTCTGTGGCAAAGTCTTGGGCCTTTTCTGGCCCCCGGCACCTTTCTCCTGCCCACGTTCAGTCTCCCTGACGCCACAGGGCTGGGCCCTGGTGCACACAGGACTGCGCCCATCCCCTTGCGGGAACAGCTCACCTGCTCACGACGTCATGAACTAGACCCCCCAAGCTCTCTCTGCCTGTCTTGCTTGATCAGGAGCCAGCTGCCTTGTATCTTCCCACCTGCCATCCTCAGCCACAAACCCAGGGGTCCCCAAACTATCTGGCCTTCTGCCTGAGGCTGTAAGTAACCCACCCATCTGAGCCCAGGGCTGTTTTCTCACTACAGTGACACAGCTGAGTATTGAGACAGAGACCGCTGAACCTGCAAAACCTCAAATATCTACTCTCTGGCCCTTCCCGGAGAGGTTGGCCAGTCCCTGTGCAAACCTTCCCTGGACTGAAGCCACCTGCTCTGTGTCACCCTAGCCGTCTTGGTTTCTAGGGTCCCCAAGGTGCCCTCCCTTCCACACATCCTGGGCAAGGGGCTTCATAACCCAGTGGCCAGGAGCTCAGGCGCTAATCTGATGGCTCGGGTGCAAATCCTGGGCCAAACTGCAACCACCATAGGCCCTGAGCTGTGTTCCCGTGACGGCACCTGCCCTGCAGGGCTCTCTGGAGGGGGACATGCAACAGAACGTGTCCATTTCAGCACCCAGTGCAGGTGCCGAGCAGCTGGACGCGCCAGGGCACAGGTGCACTCTCATGTGAGCATCAGGCAGAAATCATTCTTCCCGTGGGAACCTGAGCTCAGAACGGGGCCATGACCAGCCCAGGGTGATAGCTGAGTCTTCCAGCCACGGCTAGGGACGTCTTCCTGCTCGCTGGCTTTCTGTCCGTCTGTCCTTTAGCCCCTGCTGGGGTGAGGTGTGAAGCTTAGGCAGCTTCTTCAGCTGGGTTGGGGGGCTCTCCACACTCCAAAATACAGTCCGTTGTCAACAGCGGTAACTGTTGTATCGGGTCACCGAGAACACTGAGCTGGCGAATGAAACCATCGCTTCCAGGGGAGATGCGGGGCTAGGTGCCTGCGAGCCCCGGCCACACGACCTTGTCGGATAGTGTTTGTGTCAGGGCACCTGTCGCTGGCCGACAGCTCTAACTCACAGCTGCACAAGCGTGTCTACCCCACGTTTTCTCCACTAGCAGGTCACGGCCTTCCTGCGTCGTGAACAGGACTCGGTGCCTCGGCACCGTGCTGGGGGCTGCTTTACACTGAAATCACCCGAAAAAGTGCACAGACGTGAAAAGCGTGACACCAAGTGAAGACTCCGCTAGATACGAAGCTGAAACGGGGAGCGTCTCCTTGCTCAGCCTCGGGGACTCAGGAGTTGGTGCCGCCCTGCCCGCAAATGACCGTGACAGCATCTGACGCAGTGACCTGAGGGCCGCAGATGCGTTTCAGGGAGTCTGAGCTTGTGAGCGTGGACTCCGTGAATGAGGGTTGGCCCTACCAGCCGGCCCCGAGGCGTCTCCCCTTCAAGTCACTTCCAGAGCCCAAGCCCTTCTCCCTGCGGCGCGACTGCCTAGTCTGTCGCCCTGGTCCTCACAGGGCGCTCGGCCCGTCTCCCCTGGGTCTTCCTGCTGCCGCCCCTGCCCCCTTCCAGGCCACTGACATGCGTGGGGGGAGGGGGTCCCTTGAAAACACAAATCTGATCTCTGCCCAAACCCTCCGGTCGCTTCAGGGCACGGCCCGCAGTGCAGTGTGATGGCCCCTGGCAGGTCGCTGCCCCCATCTTCCCCTTTATTCCTGTCCCTCCCTGCGGGGCCAGGAGCGTCACCGGGGCTTGGCTGTGTCCCCAGCTCCCTGCCCTTGTAAGTGTCTGTGGAGTCGTTTGAATGAACAAATGGGGCCACCCAGGCGCAGTCCCCTCCCTCCGCCCCGAACCACCCAGGTCGCCACACTCACTCTTCTTGAAGAACTTTTTCCGGCGTCCGGCTGGGCTGAGCTGGTGGTCCCCGCCGCCGTCACAGGAGCAGGCCCCAGCGCCCTGCCCGTAGTACTTGGGCACCAGGTTGGACAGGGCTCTGCCGCCGGGCCGCGCCGGGCCCTTGCACTTGTGCAGCTTCAGTGCCCCCGTGGCGTCCTCCACACACTGCCATTTCTGCGAGACACAGCAGGGCCTCGGGCTCCGAGCTCGGCCAGCAGGCCGCCCGCTGCCCGCCCGCCCGCGACGTCCCCTCGCCCGCCCTCGCAGGGACACGGGCGCACAGGAGCTATGGTCCTGGAACGATGTACTCGGATGGACAGACACACATCGACTGCGGAAGCACCCAGAGGGCACTGAGCGTGGGCCCGTCCCACACGCAGGGAAGGGCATTCTTAGGAGGTGCTGCGTGAGCAAGGTGGGCACCACCACCTGGGGGCCAGGACTGCACCCCCGCCCCCGAGTGGGTGTCCAGGACAGGGATCCTGGAGGCCCCCTCCAGCGCTCTTTTCTGTTGGGTTGAGCAGTGTGCTCTGATAATCTGTTCCGAATAAGCAGACACCCACCCTTCCCCTGCCCTGGGATGCCTGCCCCTGAATCTGGGGCACAGGACTCAACAATCCCAGGGAGACAGGCTCCCGGCCTCGGGCTCTTGCAGCTCAGAATCAAAATCCGAAACGTGTGGGCTCTGGGCATAAACCCGAGGCCGAGCTCCCCCCAGGATGAGCTCCCCCAGACGCCGGCTGCAGGAGGGCAGCGTTTTCTGTGTGTGGCCCTCAAGTCTGTTGCCCTGGTGCCTGGAACGGGGCCCGGGGAACAGGCCTGGGCCACTGTCTGGAGGGGCGGCCACTGCGAGGGAAGGCAGGATGGAGGGACAGCTGTCCCCAGCCCCGAGGCTGAGCCGCCGCCTTACCTGTCCCAGCTGCTCACACGCCGTCTGGTACTCGGCTCGCTGGCACAGGTCCTTCACGCGCTGGTACTTGGGCAGGAAGTTCTCCTGGGCATCCACCTTGTCGCTGTCCCTCTTGTGGAGCAGTTTTCTGTGGGCAGAGCGGGGCGCAGGGCTGGCCTCGGCTCCGGGGGAGCGCGTGGCCTGCCTGTGGGGCGGCCCCCACCCAGCCCAGGCAGGGTGCCCCCGAAGAGTGTGCAGGTCCAGCCTGGCCACATCTTCTGATCATTGAGGGACTTAAACGGGGATTTTCATAAGGAGCCTCCCAAACTGCGTGAGTCGGCGATGAACGGAAACCACGTGAGGCTCTGTGCGGGCAGCAGCTGGCTCCAGTGCACCTGTCTGTCAGCTGGTGTCGGGCTGGGGACACGCTCCGGGTGGGCAGGTGAGATGACAGCTCTCACCCTCCCCCACAGCGGGATCTTTAGTACCACAGGGACAGGGCCGGGCTGAGAGGGCACCCCGGGGGCTCCTGGGTGGCTCCTCAGGAACCAGCACTCACCCCCTCTCTACCAGGAAGGAGTCCCGCCAGACCCTCATCTTCTTTTTCAAGTGAAACCTGGGGAAAAGAGCACACCTCCATCTTCTCATCGGGGCGCCTCGCAGGTCCCCGCACCCCCTCCCGGGAGCAGGGATGGTACCAGCCTTGGTTCACCACCAGCACAGACTCCAGGGTCCCGGGGGAGTCGGGGTGAGCTGGGCAAGGGAAAGGCTTTGCCGCCCCCCAGTCACGCGTGTGGGTCTCCACGCCTCCCAGGGGGCCCGTCTCCTCGTGTTAGCGATCGCTCCCTCGCAGGCCAGCACCCGAAGGAGCCGCCGCCCGACTTCAGGTGAACGGCCCTGTGTTCTGGGGCATTTCCTTCTCTGACCCTGCCGGTTGGGTTTGTGTGATTCAAGTGCGCATTCCCTGCTGTGTGGATTCCGCTCTCCAGACAGGGGCTCCTGCACCCGACCCAGGTATCCTGGCCCCTCCACCTGCCCAGGTTACCCCCTTACAGCTTACAGCCTCCGTCAGAGGAGGGAGGCTCCCCAGAGGGGCCCCCACAGGCAGTCAGGTGGCCGGGCAGTGTCCACCAGGGCTGGACCTTCGAGCTGTGGGAGGGGCCAGCCCGGCTCCCTGGGGCGCAAACCCAGCGGCTGTTACAGCGGTGGCCACCAGATGTCGCTACTGCCACACCAGTGGCTACATCGCGCTTTCCCGACCCTCCAGGCTCAACTCACCGTCCCACCTGCCTGCCTTTTGCTCACCATCCCTGTTCCCTTTCCGTCTCCGGGACACCTAGGAGCATGTTCCCATCGCGCCATCTGGCATTAAAGGCACAGCGCATGGCGACTGGGCGTGCAGCCTCTCGTCTGGAGTCTGAATGCTGGAGCCTGAGCCAGACCTGCCCAGGGTCCTCCGGCAGTCGCTGGACCTCTCTGGGATTCGATTTCCAGGTTGGTAAAAGGGGGTCATAATGATAAAAGCCCCTGCACAGCACTCAGAACACGGCCTGGCGACGGGGAGTGTTGCTCCCTGTCGTCGGCATTTCAAGTTTTACCCACATGTAGGGTCTGCCGCTGGTCGCCCTGGCCGTGGTCCAGACGGGAGCTGGGGTTCTAGAGGGGACGTCCTTCTCTCCCACGGTGGGAACCGGGCAGGATGAGGGGGCCCTGGGACCCCCGCTCCTGACTCTTGGAAATGCTCCCCCAGACCCATGCGTTTTGGCCACAAGGCCACACGGGGAGCCCTGCGCCCCTCCCCCTCCTCACCGATTCATCGGCCGCTCCGTGTCCAGCAGCTTCAGGATGGACTTCCCATCCATGTCCGAGGGGATGTCCAGACCTGCGATGTCCAGGATGGTGGGGGCCAGGTCGATGTTGAGGACGATGTGGGGATTCCTTGGGGAGGCAGGGAGACCAGACTGGGCCACCTGAGCAGGGGTGCCCAGCCCCCTCACTCAGGAGGGGCAGAGGTCGCCAGGGACGAGGCCATCACTCCCTGTACCTCAGCCCTCAGTGCTCCCGCGGTGACTCTGTTCACCTGGACGCCCCCCCACCTCTGTGCCCCCGACACGCCCCGGGCTGTGACTCAACGGCCACCCCTGGCCTCCACGTGGCTGTGTCTTCAGCCAGGATGCCCTCCCTGCTCCCCAATATCTGAACAAGGACACCCCCTATAAGAGCTACCCCGAACCCTGGGCTTTCCCTTGGACCCTTCTCTGAACCTGAGGTCAACCCTGGCCCCGCTGCTGTACCTGACAGGGCCTGTCCTTGCTGCCAGGAGGCTCCCCCCCAGGTACCAGCGCAGCCCCTTCCCTCACCCCAGTTCTAGGAGCTGTGACAGACCCAGGAGGCCCTGTGATCCCCACCGTCCGGAGTTCACGCCTTGAATGATCCGTCCCCTTGAGGGTGGGCCAAACTAACAGAGCAGCAAAGTGGCCAGTGTCACTCCGTGGTTGTTACGTGATGTGCCCGTCCCGCTAGCTGCGCTGCCTCATCTCTTACCGAAGGAGCAAGCTGCCGCCAACCCACGCGCAGCAAGGCCCGTCTGGGGGGAGGCTGTGTGAGTTCACGTCCCCTGCCTGCACTTGCACAACCGTGAGCGGGGAAGTGGGACACATCAGCCAAGACAGGCCAGTGACAGTCATCCTCGGGCTTCTGTTCAAACCACTGTTTGGTTTCCTAAGCCAGATGGCTGAAAGTCACAGTGACTCTGCCTCCACAAGAGAAAAGCCTGCCTGAGAATGAAGCCAGTTCAGAGAAAGGCTGACAGATGGAAAATGAGAGCTTCCTGATGTGATGTGTGCGTGTGACTGCTGGATCCAGCCATGCCTGAAGCCAGAGCTAGCCTTGGACTTTCGGTTACTGTAGTTACTGCGTTCATTTCATCTCATTTAGACTTATCCAGTTTGATGATCATTTCTGCTTGCAACCAAAAGAGTCCCGGCGGACATTCTGTGTGTCTTCAGCCCCAAATCAGACATTAGCCCTCTCTGTTCTGTCCACGTGGGGTTGTGGTTCTGGGTCCTGTGAACCAGATCGCAAGCTCTGAGGCTGACCACACCCACATGCCAGTGCTTACAGAGCCCTTAGGCCCTAAGGCTTAGGGGGTCACATCCTTTCTATCGACAGGGTGGCTCAAGGTTTCTGGGAGGCAGAAGGGAGTGGCAGACAGGGGCAGAGACTCCTGCCTCAAACCCCAGCTCCTTCCCTCACATGTGACCTCAGGCAACTTAACATTTCTGGGCCTCAGTTTCCTCAGGTATAAAAGGGATAATAGCCTCTACGTCACAGGGTATTGTTATGCTTAAACGAATACATGGATGTCAAGTGCTCAGACCTGGGCGGAGTGGGCACTACACACACACAGATGTTGTTATGGCTATGATTGCAAGTGACCCCAAGACCACACACAGGCAGTGATCTGAGGAGGTCAGCAGAGAAGGGATGAGGCTGGGCCTGTGTCTGGGAACTGTTGCCAGGTGTCCAAGGCGGCGGGATCACCTGTCCCCGCAGGGCACAGCCGCGCCCCTCGGGAGTTCTGCAGGCAGCCTCCTCAGTGCCCGTGGTGTGCGGTCTGGGCTCAGGGCTCGGGTGGACATCCGACCAAATGAGCACCTGAATAGCGATTTACCTGCGTTTCAAAAAACCACTCGAGCTGGTGTCCACAATGTCCCAGCGGATCTGAGGAAGCTGCTGCTATGATTCCTGGCCTTCTACCTGTCCCTGCCCCAGACATGGCCGGCTGGCTGCCAGGACGTGCCATCTCAAAGGGTGGCCCACGGAGGTGGCCAGCTGAGGGCACTGGTCCTTGAGGAAGGACGCAGGGGAGCGGTTCACCCGTGCGCTGTGGCCTGCGCTGGCTCAGTCGCTCAGACAACACCCCCATCCCTTCACCGAGGTGGGGGCTTCCTCCCGACAACCACCACACCCAGGGGACACCCAGCCAGACAAATCAAGGTGGCATTCCCACCCGCTGGTGGTGACACGGGCCAGCTCCCAGGCTCCCTGGCACAGTGCCCACCACAGACATTCTGTTTTCACAGGTGCCAACGGCTCTGGGCCTCTCCTTCGCCGACAGCGGCGTATAAAATGCGTCAGAGTCCACCCTGAGTGCCACGATCACTGTTTCACTTGGCGCCGAGGCCCCCCGGCCAGGGCGTGAGCACCGGGGCGCGGCTCGGGGCTGCACGGCCGAGCTGCCGGCTTCTTGCCCGTCTGGGTGCCAGCGGAGCCAGGCCTCCCCGGACTTCGGCGCGGGGTGGGGGGCACTTACAGTGAGCCAGCCTCCACGTTGGGGCCCCGCACGTAGAACGGGACCCTGATGTCGAACTCGTAGGGCATGGACTTCCCCTTCACCAGGCCGAACTGGCCGATGTGGTAGCCGTGGTCGGCGGTGTACACGATGTAGGTGTTGTCCAGCTCGCCCGTCTCCACCAGCATGTTGTAAATCTGGGCACAGGTGACAGGTGAGGGCCCTGCCGGCTCTCTCCAAGGCTGTGGGGCCTCGGGCCGTCCCTCCCCGGCCTCAGCGGCCCGAGACTGGCAGCCCCCCCACTGCTGTCACTGTCCCCTCACTTTCTTCACAGACTCTCTGTTCTACCTGCTTGTTGTCTGTCTCCTTGCGTTGGAACCTACTACCTCAGAGAAGGGACTTTTGTTACTAAGCACGTTCAAGTGCTAATGGATGGGTGGACGACTGAACGAATGAATGAGCAAACACATGAGTGAAGTCGGACGGTGGCCTGTGGCAGGAGTCTGCGATCCACCATGGTGCCGGCCAACAGAACTTCCTGCGGGGCCCGCAATGTTAATTTCTGTCCTGTCCACCCACCCCGGAGGCCACCGGCCACAGGTGGCTACTGGGCACCTGAAACGCAGCGGGTGTGACTGAGGAACTGCACTGTAAATTGTGTTGTACGTTAGTTAATTTAAATAGCTGTGGGTGAATCAAGTGTTTGACCCACACGGTGGAATGTTACTCAGCAGTGAAAAGGAAGGAAGTTCTGATGTGCGCCACCCTGTGGCCGAGCCTTGAAACATCATGCTAAGTGAAGGACGTGCTCGAAGAGTTCGAGTTGTGTGACCCCTTCCTAGGAAGTGTCCAGAAGAGGTAAATCCAGACCCAGGGCAGACTGGGGCTTGCCTGAAGATGAAGGGCGAGGGGGCTTTGGGGGGGGTGGCTAGGGGCGGTGGGGTTTCTTTTCGGGGTAATGAAGATGTCCCAAGGTTGACTGTGGTGCTGATCGTACAAGTCTGCAAATATATCAAAACCACTGAGCTGTTCACGTTGGGAGAAGTGTATGGTACGTGAATTATATCTCAATAAAGCTGTTAAAAATGTCAGCAGCCACCAGTGGCTGCCACACTGAGCCGACTGAAGGCCCAAGCAGGCAGGCGGTCTGGACGGCTCACCCGGGAAGGGTGAGGGCAGGGCGGGGCCCAGGAAGGGGGTGCAGGGGCGGCCTACCGTCTCCATGGAGCTGTCCACGGACATGAGGGTCTGCAGGCGCTTCCGCTGCAGCATGTTGGTGAACTCCATGTGGATGGGCCTCATGGGCCCCGTGTAGCGCATGATCCAGTGCTTGTCGGGGTTGGGCGCGTAGTTGTAGCTCGGCGTGCTGGGGAAGCACAGAGGTCAGCTGGAGGGCCTGGGCCGCCCCGCCCGGCCCACCGACGCCACGAGCCAGCACCCGCCCTGCGCTCTGTCTGCGGCCCGGCACGAAGTCCCCCTTCTGGGGGGAAGTGGACGCTGGGGTCGGGGCCCCTGCTCAGAGTAAGGTCAGCAATGCTCCCCGCGTGGAGGGGCCCGTGGGAGACCTCAGGAGGTCTGGGTTCCATGACCCGGGGCCACACGCCCAGAAAGTCCCTCCCACGCCAGCCCTCCAGCACACCCGGGCACCGAGGCCGAAGCGTCTGTCCGTTTCCTTTACCACCTGTCTGGAATGGGCTCCGTTCCCTTCCCAGAGGCGCAGTACCCCATTCTACTGCAGCAGGATTGCGTTTATTTTTTGGTGACCTTGGACAGGGGGCAAGGTCGGCTGTCATTAGGCTACCCGGTTTCCTTTGGCAATGGATTCGGGCTCAAAAAGGGGACGCTGACTTTGCACAGCAGGTAAACAACAGCCACGCATGTGTGAGGATGGCCCCCGAACTCCTGTGGGGATTCTGGGTGGGGGCACCCCAGAGAGGGAGAGCTCGATTTAAACCCCACAGGCGGTGGCTGTCCCCAGAACTGAGGACTCTCGAGGTCCCCCAGACCGCCCCTCCCCGCAGCTGCACGGAAAGGCTGGGTTCCCAGCGCTGGAAGACGAAGGGTTTCCAATGGTAAATTAAGGGGCGAAGGACTGCGGGTGGGGAAGGGCCCAACAGGTCTCTGCAGAGCCGAACGCCCTGCCCTCAGGCCACATCAGGACCTTCACAGCCCCACGTGGCGCTGGGGTAGGGGTGACAGCACTGCGGGCGCCCGGCGGCTGTGGAGACCTGCTCTGCAGAGGGTGAGTCACAGCCTCCACCCCCTCCTGACCTCAGCCCAGCCCCGGGGTCTCCTGCAGCTACGTGCACCGGCCCAGGCCTCCTTTGATTACAGCCCCGCTGTGGCTCCTGGGGCTGACCTGGTGTAGAACTTTCCCAGGACCGAGCCCCACCCAGGACCGGGCTGTGGGGAAAACCGTTCCCAGGCCCGGGCCGCGTTCCGGGAGGCAGTTTTGAGCAATCGTCCTGGGTCTATTCGATTCTGTTAGGCTGGCATCTGCCCTCAGACCAGGAACGAGTCTGTCAGGGGTGCGAGGCAGAGGCTGCAGAGCCCGGGGCCCCACTGGGGACCAGTGTCGCAGGCTAGCTGGTGGCCTGCGTGGGCCAGGCTCCCTCAGGGACGGTGTCGCCTTTTCATGGGAGCCCAGCCACCTGCAACAGATGCAACCCGCACCCCCTGGAGAATCCAAGGAATGTCTGGTGTGTTCACAGCAGGGCCTGGGGGTCCCCGCTTCTGCTGGGGGCATTCAGAGGGTGACTCTGCCTCACAGCCCCCACCTGAGGCTGTGGCCTGGCCTGGCTGCCGCGGGTCAGAAAAGGAGGGGCCAGAGGCCACCCCTGAAACAGCGCTGGGGGCTGGTGTCTGTGTGCATCTGTGTGTATCTTGAAGAGTGTCTCTGCCCAGCCGGTGTGGCTCCGTGGCTGAGCATGGGCCCATGTACCATGAGGTCACCGGTTCAATCCCCGGTCAGGGCACATCCCCAGTGGGGGGCATGCAGGAGGTGGCTAATCGATGTTCCCTCTCATCCATGTCTCTCTCTCTCAAATCAATAAAGAAAAAATATTTTTTAAAAAGTGTCTCTGTATTTGTGTTTGTATCTGTGTATCTTTGTATCTGTGTTTGTGTTCATGTCTCTGTGTGTGTATGTGTATGTATACAGGTTTGTGTGTGCACTTGTGTAACTGTGTGTCTGTATCTTTGCAGGTGTATTTGTGCCTGATCTGTGTGTACCTGTGTGTTCGGTGTGCACATATATCTGTGTTTGTGTGTATATTTGTGTGTGTGTGTGTATCTTTGTGGGTTTATCTGTTTGTATCTTTGTGTTTGTCTCTGGATCTGTGTGTGCCTGTATCTATTTGTATATTTGTGTGTTTGTCTCTGGATCTGTGTGTCTGTTTATACATGTGCGTCTGTGTCTGCGTCTGTCTGCATCTCTGAGTGTGCGTGTGTTTGGAGTGAGGGAAGGAGACAGCATGGCACCGAGAGGCATTTCTGGAACCCACAGGCCCGGCTCAGGGATGGGGCACGGGCTTGATGGGGACAGCCTCTGACAGCAGCCTCCTGGTAGAAGGAGCTGGAACTCCAGCCAACCTGCAGGCCTCTGTCCCCTCCTCACCCCCCCTTGACTGTCATAACTAAACATCCAGCTGCAGAACTTTCTGGTTTTGTTTTAGAAATGATTATACCCCAGAGATAAGAGAGCCTTCCAAACACACCCCTAATAAGGCGAGGGGTTCTCTGGGTAAGTCATAGCAGGCGCTGCTCATGTTCAAGTTCTGTAGTTTTCATTTCAAAGGGGAATACATGAGCAGGCAACGTCAGACAATCTCACAAAACACCAGGGCTGCTGGGGGGTGCAAGGGGGCTGCCAGCACCCCTTTTAAAGGAGAAGCCACAGAAGCAAAGTATAACCCCTCTCACCCCACGGCTTCTCCCTTAGGTGGGACTCAGTGGGCACATGCCCCTCCTGCAAAGGTGAGCCATTAGCCGGGTAGGTGGAGGTGGGCGGGGGTCAGGCACCTCCTGTGCAGGGCGGCAGTGCTGCCCTCTGGGGGGTGAGGGCGGCACTGCAGCCCCTGGAACGCAGTTCACCTGTCAAATCCTCCTCCCCAGAGACCAGGGACCCAGAAGTGAACACACCCCTTACCCTCTCCCAGCCACTTTGGGTGCTGTCAGCAAGTAATTACGGCGAGGGGCCCGAGGGGAGCAACATTCTGAGTGCAAGGAAGATGAACACCGGGGTGTTCGGCAGGGTTCCAGCTCGCCCTCTCCTTGCCCCCCAAGGCCCCGCTCGGGGGAGGTGGTCCCCGGCCGAGGAAAGCAGCCGTCCGGGACGATTTACTAGCCAGCTGGAGGGTGGAGGCCTGGGGGGTGAGCGGAGGGCGGGGAGGTGGGAGTGGCGGCCGGATTTGCGTCCTGGCTCTGCCCTACCAGCTGGGGACCCTAGGGGAGCACCTCACTTCTCTGTGCCTCCACTTCCAGGCAGTCATACACCGTGCAGCCCTCACACCCCAAGAGCACCGTCTGTGTGACTGAGAGGACGTGGCCGAGTGATGGCATGTCACCGGGGATCAGGGTATAAGACTACAGCTTCCACCTGGGCCGCCCGCCACCTCCCCATCTCTCTCCGCCTTGGCCCCTGCTCCGGAGGAAGCCAGTGGCTGGGCCGTGGGAGGCTGCGGGAGGGGCCGCCACGGGTGAGGCCTCAGGTGGCTGCAGCCTGTTCATCAGACCCCGGGGGCCCTGAGCGAGAACCTCTCCGAAAGGCCACTCCCCGACACCGGTCGCACAGGCTCTGAGAGCCCACACACGCTGGCGTTGGAGGGTGCTGGATTTGGGGGTGATTTGTTAACTAATGCACCAAAAGTCACTGTGACCGTTCCGTGATTTGGCATCATATAAAGGGCCTAGCACACTGCCCTGGCCGGTTTGGCTCAGCGGTTAGAGCATCGGCCCGTGGACCGGGGAGTCCCAGGTTCGGTTCCCACTAAGGGCACGTACCTCGGTTGCAGTTTGTCCCCGGCCCCGGTTGGGGTTGTGTGGGTGGCAACCAGTAGATGTGTCTCTCTCACATCCATGTTTCTCTCTCTCTCTCTCTCTTCCGCTCTATCTGAAGATAAATGCAAAAATGTCCTTGGGTGAGGATAAAAAAAATTAATAAAGGGCCTAGCGCAGAGCCCGCCACGTGGCCGGTGCTCAGGAAAGGCGGGCGGATACATTAGTAGTCTGATCAAGTTATGGATCCCTTCCCAAAAGAATGTTTAAAAATGTATAAAACAAAATGCACAGGGCCACAAAGGAAGGCTATTACACAGAAACGCTGTTCTAGCGGCAGACCTGGGGGGGGGGGTCCCACGTTGGAAACGTGTCCCCGCTGTGCTGTGCGGGCCAGTCCAGCTGGCGCTGCAGACGAGCTGTGTGCTCCGGGTCCTCCCCCGCGGCCGCCGCGACTGCAGTACCGTGACCCCGGCCCTCCCCTCCCCCTCCACCCCGACAGGGCTCCGCTTACATGTGTTGAGACGCGTTGGGGAAGAGGTGGGAGTACTGGGGGGCCGAGTCCTCGGGGCCGTGGGGGGCCGCGTGGCTGATGACCATGAGGACGGGCCGGTGTGGGTACATCTTCTTGGATGTGCGGAAGAAGCTCACACTGTCGTTGGTGATGAGGTCCGTCAGGTAATCCTGGGGTGCGGGAGAGACGGGAGCTGGTGAGGGGCTTGCTCACTGAGCACTGGTGTGCTGGGCACCATGCTGGGCACCGGGACACGGTGGAGACCCAACTAGTCGACCCCTGTCCTTGTGGGGCCCACGGCCTGGGGGGCAGAGAGGGAATGAGTCAGCAAGTAAAAAATAGGAATGTCAAGCCCTAGCCAGTTTGGCTCAGCGGTAGGACCAAAGAGTTGCGGGTTTGATTCTGGCCAAGGGCATGCACCTTGGTGCGGTTTGTCCCTGGTCAGGGTTGTACGGGAGGCGACCAGTGGGTCTCTTTCACATCTCTCTCTCTCTCTCTCTCCCCCCATCTCCCACTCATTCTGAAGATAAATGGAAAAATATCCTTGGGTGAGGATTAAACAAATAAAAAAAAAGAATGTCAAATGGTGCTATGCATAATGGAGAAAAAAAGAGCAGAGAAAATTTAAGGAGGATGGGCGAGAAATTGCAATTTGTCATTCATTCATTATAGATGCTAGAATAATAACAGCCACAGCCCCGAGTGCTGCGGTGTGCCAGGAACCGGTCTGCTTCCCGGCAGGAGCGTGTTGAAGTCTCACACAGCCCTGCGTCCAGAGCAGGAAGTAAAAGCGCAGAGGAGTTATGCGACTCAACGTCACATTGTCACATAGCTGGAAAGTGTTGCATCCAGGCCTCCGACGCCGTGGTTCCTAAGCCTGAGGTCTCCTCAAGGGTCAAGGTGTCTGCATTGCTGGAGGGCCTGTGTTGGGGGCAGGAGTGGATGAGCTTGTAAACAAAATACCTAGATAGCGACAAAGCCTGACAGATGAGGAAAATAAAACAAGCTGTGACAAAGAGGAGCTGGGGCGGTTGGGGAGGGCCTCCCGGAGGAGGTGACATATGAGCTGAGACCTGAGTGATGAGGAGGAGCTGGGCATGCGCATATCGGTATCACTGGGGTTCATCTCAGGTGCTGGAATCCTCGCGGGAGCTTTATGATGCCTGAACCCAGCCCCAAAGTTTCTGGTTTAATCGTTCAGCCTGGACATGGGCCTTTTGAAAAGCTCGCCAGGGGATTCCAGTGTGCGCTCGGGATTGAGAGCCCCGATTCCGGGAAGACTCCAGGCCGCGGGAGCCGCCGATACAAGGGCTCAGAGGCAGGAATGAGCTTGCCAGGTGTTTGCGGGACAGAAAGAGGGAGAACCGGCAGGTGCAATGCAGGGGTGCAGGGAGCGGCACCGGGGCACGGGACCCGCCGAGACACCGGGCGCAGGAGAGAAGAGCTGGAGGCAAAGTACTGGGCAGAGGCCCAGGGCCATCCGAGCTCGGCAAGAAGGTGCGATGGGCCTTGACTCTTCCTGAACTTGGCAAATCTCCTTGAACTTCAGCTGCTGATCTCTCTGGGAGAGAACGCGTTCCTGAAATTTGCCCGTTGCTTCCAAAGAAACAGCTCTGTCCAAAACGATCACTTTCAAAAGAGGGCACGCCTGCACGGCACCTGTGCACAGGGACGGCCACCGTGGGGGCTGAGAGCAGGGACCAGCAACAGGAAGCTGCCTGGGGCGCACGCCGTGCGCCTGCTGTGCAGGGCTGTGCGCACGTGACAAGGGCAGGTGACCTGTAGTCACGGAGGTGGGCAGTTGGCCAGGACCCACTGAGGAGAGCGTTACGGAGTCAAATTTCGGGAGCCCCTATCCTTTCGGGAAGAAGGCAGAATGGTGGTGAGAAGTGACAGCCCTACCTTCACATGCTTTTGAGCACCCAGGAGGACCTGGACAGTCATCCACGCACTAACGGGACTGCGAGAAAGGGAGAAAAGAGGGCGGCCACCTACTACTTGAGGGGCTTTTCCTGGAACCCCTTTCATGATTAACTTTAGGAGTACAAAAGGGTTCTGTAAAGGGGCTTGTAGAATCTGTTACGTAAAAATAATGTTGTGTGGGCCAGCGGTGTGGATCAGTGGATGGAGCATGTCCCGTGGACTCGGAGGTCCCTGTGTGATTCCCAGTCGGGACACACGCCCGGGTTGTGGGCTCGATCCCCAGGGGGAGGCGTGCAGGAAGCGGCCGATGGATGTTCCTCTCATTGATGTTTCTATCTCTCCCTTTCTCTCTCTCTAAAAAAGTCAATAAAAACATATTTAAAAAGAGACTTACGTCAAATGGAAGAAATGCTGGCCCAGTCGTGGAAGGTGATCTAAAGGTGTCAGAGAAGCTCGGAAATGACCAAGGTAACTAACGTGGTCTAAACATGGTGCCAAGCGCTTAGGTGGAAAGGAGGGGTCAGACCCAGCGGGAATCAGCAGTTAGGGCCCCTGGGGGACGCACCCAGGAACGCAGCGAGCGCGGCGGGGCCTCCAGCTCAGGCTCGCTGCTGGCCCGCGGGCCGGGAGATGGGCTGGAGGAGCCGTCCTCACTGGTCGACGTTGGAACTGTGCTGAGCCACAGCCGGTGGGGGCAACGAGACCTGGAACCCTGGCGGGAGGCGGAGAGGACAGACGGGCGGCCGTCCTGCTCCTGGGAGGAGAGGGTCTGGCTGCGAGCGCGGAGCTCAGAGCCAGAGCAAACACTGCCCGGGGACTGTCTGAGCCCCGGGGGCCGGCGGCCTCTGCTGCTGTTTCTGCTGCTCAGTTAAATGGGCCAATGTGTTTCCCCTTCCACTGGGCCATTTTGAGTTAAGTTTCTGGTCACAAACGGCCAAAAGAAGACAGTCTGATTCAAGAAAGGCTAAATCCTGCAGTTTAGGGCAATCCAGGAAGACTTCCTGGAAGAGGCTGGTAAGACTTGGATAAATTCAAGGTTGCAATCAAGATTTTGAGGTGGTTGTAATAACTGACGAGGCAGATATGGTGGAAATGGCTCATACCGGGGATAACAAAGTGGGAGACAGGGCTGGTGTGTGCGTGCGCACATACATGTGTTTCTGCACTGTGGTGGGGCGCGCCCTTGGATACCCAGCGCCTGGCATAGAGCCTGGCACAGAGCAGGCTCTCAGTAAATAGTTGTTGAGGGAATAGACGAATAATGTAATCAAATTCAATTAGTCCACTCACCTTATATGATTGTTACGAAGATTAGAGACACACATGAAACACTCAGCACAGTTCCTGGACCATAGTAGGTACACATTATTAAGGATGCAAGGGCGTGCCCATTTCCCAGATTTGGGAATTGAGGCGCTCAGGAGTAGGGCGCATCACCAAGGGCCCATATGTGTCAAGACTGGGCTCTGAGCCCAAGGCCACTGACTGCAGGGGTGACTCACCGAGGAGTGGGGGAGGGGTGGCGCAGAACAAGGCCAAGGCTGCAGAACTCACCGTGGAGTAGTCAGAGCCGTGCTTCTCCTTCACCCCGTTCCGGCACAGTGTGTAGTTATAAAAGCGCGAGTTCTTGAGGAGGCCGACCCACTCCTTCCAGCCGGGCGGCACGTAGGAGCCATTGTATTCGTTCAGGTACTTCCCGAAG
The DNA here is from genome assembly GCF_014108415.1 of Molossus molossus. NCBI lineage: Eukaryota > Metazoa > Chordata > Mammalia > Chiroptera > Molossidae > Molossus > Molossus molossus. Next base: position 10,342,760 of record NW_023425399.1, on the reverse strand, counting down.
AAAGCTGGAGGGGACGAGGGACCAGGAGGTGAGAGATGCAGAGAGCGGAAGCCTTTCCCAGGCATCGCCCAGCCTCCTGGGGCTCTGGCCTGGAACCAGCCCCCCCGTGAGCACGCGGCCTCTGGGACCCCCTTCCGAATGTTTCACACGCATACAACAAAATACGTAGGATTACCGAGAAAAGCAATTATTCTGAAATACAGTTACCAACGTATTAAAATGTTTTGTCATATAATCATGTCTTTAAAAATGACTTTTAATTAAGGCCGTAAAAGCCAGACATCGTAGACAGTTCTAATCTCAGAGTAGTGATGCATGAAGATATAGTATTTTGCAATATCTGCGGTGACTGCAATGGGATATGACAATATGGCTGATTTCTACGGACGACAGAGTTGCAGATTCTGCCCCCCTGCTGTGGTGTGTGGCCTTCTTTCATCATCGAAGCAAATGCTGCATTGCAGATGTAGGTTAGTCAAAGAGTGAACTGTTTTGCATTCAAGTTTACGGGCCCCTTGAATTGTATCTACTACATAGTGACCAGAATGGTTGGTGTTGAGAAATGGACAATACCAAGTGTTGGCAGGGATATGGAGCATATACTGCCAGTGGGCATGTAAACTGGTCCAACCGCTGTGCAAGGCTGCTTGGCAGTGTCAACAAACCTTGAACGTACATACATCTTCTGCACTTCAGATCCTGGGTATTTACTCAACAGAACTGCAGTCATTCATACGGTCACCAAAAGTCACGAGCTGGACATGCCCATGGCACAGCGGCCATGACAGCCCTCAGAAAGAAGCCCATGCCCTCCAGCTGGCCTTCGGCAGATTCCTCGTGGTGTCTTTTAGCTTCCATGTGCTGACTTTTTAGTTTTAGTTCTCAGTTGGTTCAGAACCTCAACAAGGAAGAAAGTGAAATGTAACAAGACCCCTCTCAGAGTCCTGATACTTTCTATCCATGGCAAGTAACACTGGTGGGGATGTTAAGAGTTTCTCTTTGAAACAAAGGAAGTAAAACGGTTAAAACAATTGAGAGAAAAATATTAAGTAACAGAATCCGTGTGCCTGGAGATGGTAAAAATCAATACCTCCACTCAACAGCTATTTATTAAACACCTACGGTATGCCAGGAGCTGTCCTACATGCCGGAAACACAGCAGTAAATGAGATCAACAGGGTCCCTGCCCTCATGGGCTGATGTTTGAGTCTGGGCTGTGACAAATACAGATGCTGTCGTTGGTGACAGCAGTGATGAAGGAAATAAAGGATGATGATGTGACAAAGTGGCAGAGGTAGACCACTAGAGGCGCCACTGGGCCAGGTGGTCAGAGGAGGCCTCCTGGAGGAATGCTGAGAGTGAATCAGAGTGAACACAAGAATACAAGAAAAACTGCTTCAGGCAGAGGGAACAGCAAGTGCAAAGGTCCTGTGGCAGGAACACGCTTGGGGGTACTTGAGGAACCCAAGGAGGCCAGTGAGGCAGGGAGGAGATGATGGGCGGAGGGGCCAGATCATGAGGGTCCTGGGAGCTGCCATGAAGAGAAGCAACAGGAAGCATGACGGGGATCCTTCTAAAGGGGCACATGTCCCCTGACATGTTACACGTCAGACTTTGCATTTTGTGTGCATTTTCCTAACATATTCTGAAAGGAATCCAGGACCACGAATCACGTAAGCAGCACAGAACTTCACTGTTCTGAATGAAACCCGGGAGAAAGGGGCTTCCTGCATTCCCCACTGGGGGAACGGAGTTCTCCCCAGGTCTCCCGAGCCCCTGGCTTGTGATCTATTGGTCTGTCTCTGAAGATGTGGGCCAGGTCTTTCTGATAAATGTGCAGTATAGAATGCTAATAAGCTTAAATTTGTGGCCTGGCTGGTGAGAGAACTATTTCTTGGGGGTGGGAAGTGGGGTACTTTTGGAAGCCCACCCCTGCCTACTATTGTCCCATGCCAGGGGTGTTTCCTCTGCTAGAATCTCCTCTTCCACATCTCCCCCTTCTCTCCAACCCTCAACACTTAAAAAACCCAGAAAGACTTTCTTGTTCAGGTTCCACAAAGCCCTTGAAAAACAGGGCTTCAGTCAAAGGCTTTTAGTGCCAAATTAGATTTTGTTCTCATTTGATTAGATTTCCCCAAGGCAGTTTTAAAATGGTTATTCCGGCACCAGATGAGGTGGGACAAGCAAATCAGTGCGGGCCCCAGGGCTCTGGGCTGGGACATACAGCCAGGAGAGTGAGCTGGTATTAAAATCAAGATGAAAAATACAGTCCGTGTCGTGGCTGATGTCACTGAGCTTTCCCGGTTAGGAAGGTGCTGGAGAGGAGCAAAGGGGGGTGGGGGTGCTGGTGTGGGGGTGGAACCACTCGGCGGGCAGATTAAAAGGAATTAAATGCCCGGCCAGGAAAGGCCATGACAATGTGCTGGGGGGCGGCTGCCCCTGGGAAGCAGGCTGGCATCACCTGACAAGATGGAGGGAGCATGTACCACCTTGTGTGCCCAGCACCGGCTGGAAATGTACACCCGGCAGTGGAGACTTTCGCTGGGCCTGCCGGGTCCTGACTGTGATCCTCTGGGTACCATCACTTCTTCACTTAAGCACACATGGGCTCATCTTAATTCAGCCTGACCAATCAGAGCACCCCATTCCCTGGCTATTGCCATTGGTTCGTGGATATGCATGTGACCCACGCTGGGCCAATGAGAGTCAGCCCTGGGATTTTTAAATCAGCTACTGGCAAAGAGAAGTTCTTCCGGAGGGCTTCAGGCTGACGGTGGTCATCTTGCCACTAGGAGGGGAGAGCCTTGAATGCGAGGCGACATGGAAGAGAGAGAAGTGAGAGGTGGAGACAGACAGACAGACAGACAGGAAGTAGACTCTGAACTGGGCCAGGGCAGCGAGGGGCTGGCAGTGTGAGGAAGGACACACAAGGACACAGCAAGGCGGACGCAACGACAAGGAGAGGACCCGCCAATCCCAGGCAGCCCTCTGCTGGTCCTCATGTCCTTTCCCACAGTTCCGTTAAATACGTTCCCACAACACTGTTCGCCTTGAGCTACCGCAGTACAGTCACTGTAATTACAGAAAGTACTTCGCAGCTGGCCCTGCAGTCCTCAACCGACGGGTACACGACGTGTCTGCATCGTGACCAGTGGCCGATTACAGCGCTTCCCGCGAAGGTAACCAGGGAGCGGTCACGGCGCACGACATTCAGTTCCACAGACAGCAAGGCCTCCTCGTCTCCCAGGGACCCGTCTCCGAGACATGTTACAGAAGTGGACCATCTGCGGAGAGAACCGGCACCAGGGGTCGGAGCGCAACCGAGAAACCAGACGTCAGAAGGTCGAAGTCGACACCCGCGTCGCGTGTAGGAGGAATGGAGCCGCCGTGGGAACGGGCCACTCACTCAGTGGGAAGCTAGATAAGCAGCCAGAAGAACTTCATCATCAACGTAAACGAGGAAACGTGGTTGTGATGAAAAGGACGGGGGTGTCCCACAGGAATCGACGCCGGCAGAAACGCTTCCCATGGAAGGGACTCGCGAGATACTTCACAACGTCGCAAGCTGTGCGTTCTTGGGCATGACTAATCTCTTGAAACCTCTGTGTATCCCTTTATCAAATGAGGGATAACAACAGTATTTATCTCATGGGACTGTGATGAGAACAATGTTCATACATTGCTCAGATCAGCCATAACAGGTGCCCACTAAGTGTTACAGTTTCATTGTTACCAGTGGGCCCCCCTCTAGCTACCTTGTTGCTCCTTATACCTTGTTCAGTGGAGTCGGGGCAGAGACAGACCTCAGAATCCTCCCTCCCGCCTCCCTGCTTTGCGGGGATTATCAGCCCCAAGTCCTCCCGCGAGGCTCCCCCGCAGGCCGCGCAGGCCGCTCCTGGTCGGAAAGCTTCCAGTCCGCCTCCCTTCCTGGCTGCAGCTCCCCCTGTCTGTCTGCGTTAAGTGCTGCTGGGGAACCTTTCGGAGTCTGATGGGAGAGCCAGGCCCTTCTGTTATCTCTCCCAACCCTGAATCTAGCTGAAATTGCCTCGTGCTAATCGCATTTGCGTCTGTAAAAGCTGTGTCTTGCTGCGAACCGGGGCCAAGAGGCGGCAGTCCTGGCACGGGAGGGCAGCCAGACAGAGGCGTCCTTTTGGCTACGGGAGTTGGAGGGTTTTGGCCACGGGACACTACCAGGAATGCCAGCGTCATTTCTCTGTGCTGGTGAGCAGGTCGTGCCAGCACGGGGGACACTGTGTGGCACCTGCCGGCAGCCGTTGCCCTCTCTCTGGGTAACACCAGAGGCGCTATGGGAAAGCAGCCCAAAGCACGTCCGCAGCCAGACGGTCTGGTTCTGCACCCTGGTCTGCCACCTCCTCACTGGGACCCCAGCAGGACTTCACCCCTCTGTGCCTCAGTGAGCAACATGACAGTCAGCCACCGTCGGCTGTCACGTGAAGTGGAAGAACCAACGTGAAACAGCACCTGGCACACCCTGGGTGCCCAGCAAGCAGCAGCGAATGGGCCGACAGCACCCACCGCCCGAGGGGAGTGTGCTCTCCCCTGGGCTGTCCGGGTGGAACTGTGAACACGGCTGTTTGAAGAACACTGGCGTCTCTCAGCTCACACTCATCCCACACCATCTCCACCCACATCCTGCATTAGAGATAATTGATAAATAACAAAGAGCTGAAATATTCCAGAGTTGACTGGTTGAATCATGCTGCACTTCATTATTTCTATTTAAGTATAAATATTTCATTAAATATTCATTCTAATTTGGCCGTTTCCTCCACATTTTGGAGCCAATATACCAATACATACACACATGCATGAATATACAGACACACACACACACACTCACACACACTTCCATTCAGGCAACCCCTAAAAAGCCATTACCACTGCATCCCTGGTTCCTTCCCAATACAAAGGTCCTGACTGTCAATCAAGGTGCTCTTCCCCACCCCCAGGGCAGGTGTGACTGAGCTCAGCCAATCAGACTCTACCCTGGGATTTTGAATCCTGAGCCAGGAAACTCAAAGGTGGAAAGAAGGACTGGAGTTCTGTAAGAGCCCCTGATGTGACAGTTGCTCAAAAGTTGCAACATGAATCCTCCGATCCAGCGTTTGGAAATCTAAATGAAAGAGGCAAGGCCGTTAATGCGATGAAGTGCGGAAGGGGGGCGGGGATGAATTCTGCTTCTTCATTTCCTTGCGCAAAACAGAAATGGCCTCCACCTGGACTTTGCCTTCCAACTGCCCTCCCTTTGCTTTACCATAATCCAGTTACCCCCAAATGTCCAGGACCCTTCTGGACCCAAGACCCTCCTCCCATTCCCGTTCAGAGACCTGCCGGCGGTCCTGCTAGCCCGGGCACAGCTCCCGCCCCCCGCCCCCCCCCCTCGCTCACCCTGTTCTAGCCACTCCAGGCTCGTTTCTGGAATGTGCCACCCTCACTGCCAACTCAGGGCGTTGGCACCTGTTCCTCCCTCTGCTTTGGATACGTGCCTCCTCCCTTCTCATGACGACGTCTTAGACAAGATGTCACCTCTGAGAAGTTGTCCCTGACCCCTGTCTAAAGTCACCTGCTACGCGTTCCTCATCAGGCTACTGATCCCCATAGCACTCAGCACTGTGAAGTCACCCTGTGGACTCGTGTTCTTGTTGATCATCATCTCCCCACCCAGGATGTTGGGCCCACGAGGCAGGGCCTTTTCTGGGCGCTGTAGCCCCAAGCCCACTCCTTGGCCAAGAGTGGGCACTCACTCAGGTAATCACTGCTGACAGGTGACAGCTGGGTAGGGGACGGGGGTGAGACACCCAGGCCGTGCAATGCACAGCTGCCCCTCTCGAGCATCTTAGGCCTCAGGGAGGACAGGAGGGCTGGAGAGCAGCAAGTAAATATTTCATTAAAAGGGATTTCTATTCCCGTATCTGCAGGAGACCCTGCTGCATGACGGGAAAGGTGGTGCGTGTCAGCCCACAGCCTGTCTGTGCGCAGAGTCCACCGAACAGATCTCAGGCCACCGGGGGCCGAAGTGCCGCCAGGGGCCATTGGGCAATGCCTGGAGACACTTTTGGCTGTCATCACTGGGGGAGGAGGGTGCTACTGGCATCCCGTGGGCAGGTGCAGGGATGCTGCTATTCGCCCCACAGTGCACAGGACGGTCCCCACTAAGTGACGTATCTGACCCGAGTGTCAGCGGTGCCGAGGCTGAGGGACTCTGCCCGGGACACAGTTACAAACGTCATGCGGGTCCCCAGTGACGGTGAGGAAACAGAGTGGCTTGGATGAGGTTTCCAGAGCCAGAGAGCCAGGGTCCGAGCCCTGCCTCCTTGGGCAGACTCGCTCCTCACAAAGCCTCAGTGACTTCATCTGTGCAATGGGAGCAGGGACGGATGAGATCACGTCTGGCACAGAGTAAGAACGCCAAAAAAATAAAAGGAACTGTGAGTTCCCCAAACAGAGCCTGCTTCTCTTTTTCAGGGAGGGGGATGAAAACCTGGGTCTCTGGAGAAAGGAAAATGGTTGTTAGGAACCAGATGTGACGCCGTCCTGGAGAATGACAAGGCCCCTCGGAGCCTCCAGTAATGAGCTCGGGGGGGATGTTTACGCTGCGCAGAGAAGCCGGCTGAGCGTGACACGCGGCTGTTAGCAGAGGGGCTGGCGCGGAGCGGAGCCAAGGACAATAAACGATGTTTGCCTAAGCAGTTCGGAAAGGTCAGGCAGCGCGCAGCCCAGGGCGCTGGCAAGTCCATCTTCCCCGAACGAACGGCTCCGTGTCACAGGCAAGGGGCTGGGAACAACGAAACCCGGTCTCGGCCTTTCATGACATCGTCTCAGTCCCGGCTGTCCGGGTGCCTCTTTCACGTGCTCTGCCATTTTTATGTGTCATTTGGACGGTTACAGACTTACTATTTTTCTTCAGACCTAGTCATTGGGAGCCAGACAGACATTTCAAACGGGACTCTTGGTCGGTCGGTCCCGGTAAACCTGCTTCCCTCCGGGCCTTCCAGTAGATGCCGGTTGCCCTGGCCACACACTCCAGAGGGGCCTTGAGCCCCTCTCCCCATCACGTCCACTGATGACGCATCACAGCAGCTCTTCCTCAGGACAGACTCAGGACTGAGCACCTGGTGCGCCTCACTGCGACCAGCCTGTTCCAGCCGGCACCTTCTCCCGCCCGGACCTCGTAGGAGCTTCCTCCCTGGTCCCCCGCCTCCAACCTTCCAGAAGGGTTCTGTTAAGTCACGATACAGTGTTGCTCAAAGCCTGTCAGTGGCTCCGCATCCCACCGGGGCTAAAATCCAGAGTCCTTGTTGTGGCCTGCAAGGTCCCAGTGACCCATCTTCTGCCCCTACCCTGACCTCGGCTCCCCCACTTTGTCCTGTGCCATTCTGCTCCCGCTGTAGTGGCCTTGTTCTTCTGTGCTCCCCGCCTCCCCTCGTTTCTGCCCCAGGGCCTTTGCCCTTGCTGTTCCGTTTGAGGGAACCATCGTCCTGAGACACCTTCATGACCGCTCCCTCACCTTTCCCAGAGTGGTTGCTCATGTGTCACCTTGTTGGGTTACATGCCTTACTTATCCCGTGAACGAGGCCTCTCCCCACCCTGACGCTCCCTCTTCTCCTGACTTTGTTTCTCTCCAGTGTTTAGTACCACCTGACAAATGTATCGGCCTGCCCAGCTGGAACACAGGCTCCGAGGGCAGGGGCTTCTGCCTGCCTTGTTCGCCTGTGTCCTTGTTGAGAACAGAGCCCCGCAAGCAGCATGGCCTCCGTGGACATCTGTGGGACAAACAGATCAATGACCGAACCGGCGAACACCCAGGCGTGGGAGGCCTGGGGAGCCGCGTCAGCTGAGGACCAGTAGGTTCTGCTGCCCAGCACCCAGGACGTGCCTTTGGCGGAAGAACAGGAGCACTGCCGAGCTGCTGTCTTCCCATCTGACGCCGTGGCACCGGCAGGTTGAACCTGGGTCTGTTTGATGCATGGGGGACACGGCTTCACTGTGGGGTGCTGTGTAAAACGGAGGGCGCCCCAAGGCCAGCGTTAGTCAACAGCAGGGTTCTCAAACGCTTGGGTTGGGGTCAGGGTCCCTTTGGACTCTTAACAGGTACTCAGGACCCCAGGGAGCTTTGTCTGTGTTGGTTATACCTAGTGATCGTTACCATGTTAGAGATGAAAACTGAGCAATTTAAAACATATTAATTCATTTAAAAATATGCCCTGGCTGGTTGGCTCAGAGGTTATAGCACTGGCCCGTGTACCGAAGGGTCACGGGTATGTACTGGGTTGCAGGTTCGATCCCCGGCCCCAGTATGGGTCGTGCAGGAGGCAACCAATTGATGTGTCTTTCTCACGTCGATATTTCTCTCTCTCTCTCCCTCCCTTTATCCCTCCCTCCCTCCCATCCTAGCTAAAAACCAATGGAAAAATATCCTTGGGAGAGAATTAACAACAACAAATGAAAATAGTAATAACCTACATGTTTAGTATATTAAAAAAAAAAAAGATCGCTATACCTAGAACCATTAGTGAATGAATGAATGAATACATAACATCGTGGTTCTGGGATGGGGCAAAAGTAGGTTTCCAGTTGTCTGTATGGAAAATAATACAATAAATAATAAATAGTAATACAAGAATAAACTGTGTGTTTCATGTACTCACTACTACTTTTGCCCCACCTGGTATGTTCCCCAAATGAAACAAAATTAATGAGAAGGGCGGTATGGTTCACATTTTTGCCAATCCCTTTAATGTCTGGATTAACAGAAGACAGCTGGGAACGCGTATCTGCATCTGCATTCGATCTGTGGCAATGTGTTGTTTTGGTCACGTTTCATGAAAAGTCAGCCTCACAGACATGTGCATGGGAAGGGGAGGAGTCTTTAAAAACACCTTGAAGGTCACTGCGGGTGTGTTAGGCACTCTCTAGAAAACACTGTGCACCTGGGGGGAAAAAGCATACAAAGACAGATGATGTCTCAGCATTGTCATGAAAACAGTGTGGGGTCCTGGGGCTCCTCTTTGAGAACTACTGGGTTAGAGGAGGAGGAGGTCCCACAACAACCCAATGAGGCAATACTACCTTTGTCCCCATTTTACAGTTGGAGAAACTGAGGCACAGAGAGGTGAAGTCACTTTTTGCCCAACATCCCATAGTTGGTGAGTGGCAGAGCTGAGACCCTCACACAGGTGGTCCGTCTAGATTCCATGCTGGGGTCCCCTCCCTGTGCCCCAGCCTTCCAGGTTCATCCGCCTGCGGGCTGTGGAGAGACAGGCCTTCCCAAAGCCTCAGCACGGGAACACGGGAAGGAGTCACAGACACTATCTAGGTCAGTCTCTCCAGAAGTGTGGGGTTCGAGGTTTAAATCAAGCAAAGCGGTAGCTGCAGAATAGTCCTGGGGATGAAGAGTGCAGCCTAGGGAATACAGTCGATAACTGGGCAATAACTTGGATGGTGTCAGATGGGCACCAGATTCACCAGAGTCATCACTGTGTTGTATAATGTCCAGTCATTAGGTTATATGCCTGAAAATATCATACTGTATGCCACTGTCATTGAAAAATATAAAATGATTTAAAGTCAGAAAAGAAATATACCAGGCTGTCTCTACCTACCTGCTGTTTTCCCAACTGTCAACGGGGATAATATGATGCCTACGTGACATAGTTGTTGGGGAGGATTCAATGAGAAAACGTAGAGAAACTGCCCCCCAAATGTTAATTACTGCTTTTATTATATTATGTATTGTAAGGTTATATATTCATTATTCATTCATTCACTAAACATCAGAAGCACCCTGCTAGGGTCCCAGGCATGGTTTGGGTATGGAGGGTATCATTGAACTAAACAATAAATTAACAGACAGACACAAAGTACGAGCTCACAGAACTCCTGGTGGCTTTCACAGGAACTGCAGGAGTCTGGTGGCTCTAACCAGGTGGGGGTAGAGGGCTGGCTGGTCTCAGGCTATTTGGAAGGTGGAACCAACAGGATCGGCTAACACATTCGATGTGGGGGGGGAGGAGTGAGTCAAGGGTAATTGGAGGTTTGCAGCCTGAGCAGCAAGGACAAGATCCACCCTCGGCTCAGAATTGGGAGGTTTGCAGGGGAAGGAGAGGAAGAGCTCAGACAGACGTGAACCTTGAGGTGCCCTTTAGACATCAAGGTGAAGACAGGGTGGGCAGCAGGGGTATGTGTCCAGGCTCAGGGGAAACGTCTGAGGGTAGAAATCTGAGACTTGTCAGCACTTAGCACTTAATGCCACGCGCTGAACGATGCCGCCTGAGGACGCCTTCCTTACTCGGTGGTCCATGACTGTGGATGGGAAAACACATCTTTATATTCATTATCCTCTCACTAGCATCTCCTGCAAGAATGAAGCACAGCAACAAATCACAGAAGCAGGAGTCTCTATGCCTCTGTCACCAACAGAAGTCACAGTTAACAGGACAGTTAACCCAGACATCTGCAAGTATCACTCCTTTGAAATCGCGGAAGTTATCAGATATACCAGTGATCAGCTAAGTAACCACTCGCTACATCATGTTACTGAATGTGCAAAGAAGCACGCATACCACCACTTATCAAGTATTTTGATGAATGTATCTGGATGTAATTGGCTCCCTTCGTAATTCTGCGTATTTTCTTCTACGCATTTAATTTGAAGATATTCTGAAAAGGATCCACAGGCTTCACCAGATGCCAAGGGGGTCCCGTGGCACGAACAGGGACAAAACCCCCAGTTGGGGAATGAGTATCACTGGAGGAGAGGGTCCAGGCTCTTGGCTCCAGGGGGAGGGGTCAGGACGAAGGGACACCAGCCTAGAGGCTGGAAAGGAGGTGCAGGTGGGTAGGGGGAGAACCAAGTGAAGGCAGACGTAGGAAGTTTCCAGGAGCACAGCAGGGGGAACGCAGCTCTGTGCTGCTTGGGGTGACGATTCCTTCCCCAGGATGTGCAGGGACACTGAGCTCAGTCCCCACGGGGCCTCAGAGCTTCCAGCGTGCATCCCGTCCTCTGCCGATCCCAGCGTTGTCAGCCCTGGGCCTGGGAGCCCATTCCGCCCGGTGACTTCTCAATCTCTAGTTTATGTAACAAGGGGCACATTTGGTGTGGCTCCGGCAACGTCTCCTCTGCCCCTAGCATCCATCGGTTCCCTCTCCTGCTTGAGTCTGTGTGCTCTGTTCGCCACAGGTAATTCCGTAAACGGATGAAACCGACCGAGAACCAGAGAAGGCGAGGGGTGTGGCCAACGGAGATTCACGCCTGTGAAGTGCCCCGGGCCTTGCGCCTTCTCCCCAGAAACAGCGGCTAGCCGGGCACGAGGCTGCCAGGATGGAGGTCCCAGCCTCCCTGGCTGAGGATGTGGCCGTGGCCAACCTTTGGTGGAGCCCTGGGGGGGCGTGGTATGTTCTGCTCACGTCCCTACAGGCCCTGAATGGGCCTCCCCCATCTTCTGAGCAACACTGGGCTGGCTGGACGTGGACGTGGTCAGTCATTCTGGACAAGGGCAGGACCCCAGGATCGCAGAAGGAGCCTGGATGCCAACCCTGTGTGCGTCTTATCATCCCCGGGCTGGTAGTGCCCAAGCTGTCAAATGAGAGAGAAATAAGCATCTATCATCTCTGAACCACTAGCATCTGGGGACTGAGGAGTCCTCAGCTGTACCTGTATTCTAACAAATACTGGAGGCCGCTGTGATGCAAAGCCAGCTGGCCACTGCCATCTAGTAGGGTCAGCAAACCTTTTCTGCAAAGGGTCAGGCTGGAAGTATTTTCAGCTTTGCAGGTATGTGGTCTCTGCTGCAATTATTCAACTCTGCCACCGTGGAGCGAAAGGAGCTCCAGACAATGCGCAGAGGGATGGGCATGGCTACATCCCAATAAAACTTTATTTATAAAACCAGGGGGCAGATCCCTGTGGGCTGTAGTCTGCTGACCAGGAATGTGGTCAGTATTGGCACGATCAGCAGCAGCAGCAGCAGCATCTTTTCTTTTTTAAAGAAAAGCTTGGAATCTGGATTTTTTGGGGGACACTTCCAGATTTATAAAAACACCTTGTAACCCAAATAGAACATAATCAGGGCTGAGGGGTGGACTCAGGCTGTTGGCTACCATTTTGCAAGACCCAAATTTGGTCCCGGGAGGTACAGAATAGAGGCTGAGTCAGTCAGGCCCGGTTTCGGTCCTGTCCCCGCCGTCAGCGGAAACATCCCGAGTCGTGAGACCTTCACCATCTGCCGTTTGGCTTTCGGGACCCCTGGCTCAGGCAGAAGAGAACAATCTGCTAACTTTCTGGGGGTGGAGCTGGGGTCTCCTGAGGAACAAGTGATAAATGAGAAGGAAGTGCTTTTGCAAACTCTAGAACACTATAAATATTAGATGTGAAATGCCACAGGGCTGAAGTCTTTGTTTTTTTGGCAGACAAATTGGCTGAGGGAGCAAGGCCGGGAAGAAATGCATTAAATAAACCCCGAGCCCCAGAGCTTGGAGGGCGGGGGCCCTTCTGATACTCTGTAACTGGATCCTTTTAACTTCGGGCCGCGTGCAAGGTTACAACATGAATCTCTTCTGAAAAGACAGCGAATGCAAATTGCTGCACGGAGTGATAAATCAATGCTGTGGAAAGTTCTGGATGCCAGAGAGGGGCTCTTGCTGAACAGAGACCTGTGGGAAAGCAGTGAGGAAGGCGGGGGCTGGGAGAAATGCCCTCCTCGCACTTGCCCCGGAGGGGGAAGCTGGATTTGGGTTTCTGGAGTAGGCATCTGTTTTATTTTGGGGCTCAGCATCCATTCTTCTCCTGTCTTTTGGAAACTGTGCCATCTGAGGGCATCAACTTTTCCTCTTACCTATTCAGGTGAGGTTGTTTCTATCTATCTCCCAGATACTGGGCGAGGCATAGGATCTGGGCCCGACCAATCAGGGTGTCCCATCTCCCCTGGCTTGTGTGATTGGGTAAGGGAGGGACACATGACTGTGGCTGAACCAATGAAAGGCTCCGTTGAGACTTTTGCTGGAGCACTGGAAAGAGGCCCCCTTACAGCCCGGGTCCCAACACTGGTGAGATGGGACCTATGGGGACCCTCTTAACATCACATAGGACCTTCCTCAGAATAAAGCCAACCCAAATGGAAGGATATCTAATAAGCAGAAAGACAGGCTTCTGAGGACAGTGAGCACTGGGACTCAGCTACATTTGCCTGAACTAGTTTCAGTGGAAAAGTGAGATCGTAATCCAGATTCCACCGTGTGCTTGTTTCCTGCTTACTGCAAGCCTGAGGCCTCAGAGTCATCCCTTCATTCAGTCTTTCCTGAGCACCCAATACCTGCCAGGCACTGTTCTGGGATCCGGGGATACGGCAGTGAACAGAAAAGGCAAGAAAAACGTTCAAAACACCTGAGATAATTTCAAGGGGGTGCTAAGTCCTTTGAGGAACATAAAACGCAGAATCGTGGTAGAGAGGGACGGGGTGGGGAGGGCTAATCGATGCCGGAGGGATGTTAGAGGTGGAAGGTGAATGGTGACAAGAAACAAACTGCGTGAGCTGTGCTTTAGGCAGAGGCACCCGCAAGTGCAAAGGCCCCGGGGCAGGTATGACCTTGGAATGTTTGAGGAAGAGCAAAGAGGTCAGGTGTCGTTAGAAAGGAATGGAGGTAGGTAGGGGATGTGGACAGAGGTGCCAGGCAGAGGCCCCGGGAGGCCTCGGCAGCCCTGGCAAGAATCTGGGAGTTCATTCTAAGAGCAGTGGTGGCAGTGAGGGCTGGAAGCAGCGGGTGGCGTGATTAGATTTGCATTTTTCAAAGCTTCCTCCAGCTCCTGGGCAGAGGGGAGGAATGGCTAAGTGCCTGGGGGAGACGCAGGGACAAACAGGCTGAGGGCTGCGGCCGTCCTGTCCCTGCAGAACGAGCTCCTGTGCTCTGCTGCCTGTTTTTGGAAGGTCATTGCTCTGGAGGGAGGCTGGGCTGCAGATGACCCCGAGGGAGGCCCGGCCTTACCAGCTGTCTGTAGGAGGCCCAGAGGGCGGGCTGCTTGGGCTGCTAATGAAATGTTGGCCTCGGCTACTCTCTTCTTGGGAGCAGGGTCATGTAGCTCCAGCAAATGGGGACCAGGGCCCATCGATTTCCTGGAAACTCAATGAGTGTGCGGAGATGGGGACATGGAGGGGGTCCCCCAGCATTAGTGACGGTTTTACCGCCTGCTCTGAGTCAACATCAAGATGAGCTGTATCTGAAAACCTTTTTGCCCCTTTAAAGTGTGGTTTTGTCCAGCAGGGTGGGACAGAGGAGGGGGAAAGGACCCACGACAGACCCTTAGAACAAGGCCTGGGGAGACCGTGGACCAGCGGAGATTTAATTATCGCCTCGGAGAATCACACACTAAGCCCATCCGTCACAGAGCCGTGCTCAGCGCCATTAGACTGATGGCCCATTTCTATGACAAATATTTTGCGACGCTCCCTTATTTTCCTGAAAGAAAATTTATAGGTGACAAACACTACCTACATACACCGTTTCCAAACAAATCGATTCCTAACTGCAGGCTGGAAGGAGAGGAGCAAGGCAGCTTATAATAATGAAAGATCTTGGGGTGCGCTTCCGAGCCATCCATCCAGGAGACTCGACAGTGGTCGGATGCCATCACCTGCCGCAGATCCGCCGAGTGGAGAGACAGTTCCGGGCTCTGGGTGGGTGGGCCTGCCCATCTGCAATTCAAATGCTTTGGGTGGCACTGCCGCCCTCGCCCTCGACGGGGCCTTCCGCAGTGGGGAGTAACTCCAAGAAAAGCTTTGTATTCAAATACAGCATCTTCTCTGGTGCAGCCACCATGGGAAACAGTGTGTAGTTTCCTCAAACAATTAAAAATGGATCTGCCTTTTGGCCCAGTGATCCCACTTCTGGGAATATATCCTAAGAATCCCAAAACACCAATCAGGAAAAATATAGGCACCCCTATGTTCAAAGCAGTGTTACTTACAAGAGCTAAGATCTGGAAACAGCCCAAGTGCCCATCAGCAGATGAGTGGATAAAAAAGCTGTGGTGCATTCATACTGGAATATTACACGGCTATAAAAAAGAAGAAATTCTTACCCTTTGCAACAGCACGGACATGTGGTACACATACGTACACACACACACACACACACACAATTTTGAACAATTTGAGAGTAAGTTCTATGTTACCACTAAGTACATCAGTGTGTGTTTCTTAAGAATAAGGACACACTCTTATATTACCACACTATAATTATGAAAATTAGGAACCATAATATTGATACACTATTATCTACTCCATTGTCCATATTCAAAATTTCCTCAATGGTCCCAACAAATACTCTTTACCATGGCTTCCATTCCTCAACCACAGAAGCTAACCCAGAGTCACACACTGCAATGAGTTGTCATCTTTAAAAGCCTTATTTGACCTGAAATTTTGAAAAGTACAGGTCACTTATTTTGCAGGAAGTCTCTTAACTGGGGCTTGTCTAATGTCTTTTCGTGATTATATTTAGGTGTGCATTTTCTGATAGGACTAAGATAAATGATGTGTTTGTATCTGTCAGGATTCAATCAGAAAACAGATACCAACACTAATGAAAAATTTAATATGTAGAATTGTGTTCAAGTGAAAAATAATCAGTTACTAAAAGGGGTAAGAGAGAACTCAGTTACACGGAGGGTATACAGCAGGAGCAACTACAAAATGTAGCCGCTGGCTCTGTGGCAGGAAGCTGGACCGACATGACCAGAGCAAGGACGACAGGCCAGGTACAGAAGGTCACCAGGGTGGGAAGCCCCAGGCACCTAGCAAAGGACAACTAACTGTAGAGGGGACCTCACCCCCAGGGTGACCTTTCCTCTCCTAGCATATCGCTGGTCATGGGTTTGGACCTCCTGACCTTCCCTCCCTGGGGATAACATCTGGGCCTCATTTGTATTTCAGCCCCAGGCCCAGAAAAGCAGCAAAATCAGACAAGTGACCCCTTGGCTGACCTCAGGGCCAGCTGCATTGGATAATGACCCCTGCCCTGGCGCCAACCAATCAATCAGTGGAGACCTAGACCCCGAAAGGACATCCCTGGAAAGCTGCTGAATATTCTACTGAGATCTTCCTGGGACCTCCCCTAAAATCTCCATCCCAAAACCCTTCGGATGGCGGGCCAGCGGCTCTCCCTCCCGGAGCAGCCTGCACCTCCCCCCGCCGCCAGGCACCTTACCACCACCATCCTCACTCCCAAGCTCCAAGGGCCCTTCCTTGACCTCGATAACTCGTTTCCTAAGCCCATTTCTTCTACACATTATTCCTTCCACCTCTGTGATGTTCCAAATAAAGCTTCTCTTATAGTTTGAGTCTTGGCTCTGAATTCTTTCCTAGCCAGGACGCAAGTACCGCGGTTGCTGAGCCCAGGTCCGGTCCGACCCCACGGGTCCAACACCTGGTGCTGTTCTCACAGCTCCTAACAGATGGGCCCAGAGAGCATGATGCTAAGTGAGCTAAGCTGGTCAGAGAAAGACAAACACCACATGATCTCACTTAGATGTGGGGTCTAACGAACAAGAGAGGACCAGAAGCATGGATACATGGAACAGACCAACAGAGGTCGGGGGGCGGGGTGCTGGACAAAAGAAGGTGAAGAGAATTGCCAAAGAACATACCTGTAGAGCCCATGGACACAAACAACAGTGTGGTGCAAACCAGGGGAGGGGTGGGGGCTGGGTGGAGGAAAGCGAAGGGGTGGGGGGGGGGGCATCTGTAATAGCATCAACAATTAAAAACATTTATTTTCTCTATTTACTTATCACTTACATTCCTGGAAAATTCAGGCCATATTAAAACTGCAAAAAACCTTCAGTGGTCTTTTATAAAATGGACTTAGGGTCAAGGCTCAGACAACATTAATCCACTCATATAAGGATCTGGTCGAAAACTCCGGGGCCATGTGGAATACAAGGCTTCAGGGGGGCTGGGTGGGGCGCTCAGGGCAGAGCAGGACATAACGTTCCCTGGGTCCTTGCCTCCTGGAAGCCAGCCGCATCCCCCACCTTTGTAACCACCAGAGATGCCTTCAGAGATGTCAACCCCTAGGGGGCGGTGTGCTCCCTCAAGAGCACCAGGTTAGAAAAGTTTGCAAACCCATGGTCTGTGGGTTGAGTCCATCCCACAGGTGTGTTTGCTTTGGGCCTGCCTGGTGTTTTTCTTTTATTTATTTTAAAAGAGTAGAGCAAACAGTCCACCTCTGAAAACCGGGCAATTTCACATAGAAAGCTGGATATCGCACTTTGGACCAATCAGAAGATCTGGCAGCTCTGGGCCCATACATCACCTAATGGGCACATCCGGCTTTGCCCTGGGCCCCGCCAGACGCTCTATGCATTGGCTCCCCTGGGTAGACAGGGTCCCACAGGTATGGCAGAGGGTGAAGTCTTTCTCGGCCTTGGGAAGATCCATGCACGGGTGCCCGGTTTCTCTTCCTTGGCTGAAAGCCCTCACCGTCCACGCTGATCCTCCAGGACAGCAGCGATGGGGTCTGAGGAGCTCCCAGTATGTGCTGGAAGTGCCCTGCGGGTCAAGCAGGGGATGTGCCGTGTGCTCGGAGAACAGGACCCTGTCTGTGGACAGGTGGGACCCACCGGCCCCAGGACGGAGCACGCCTGTGCATCAGCCCTGATCCTGAAATCCTGACCCACGACACAGCCCAGGATGGACTGGGACAGCTTGGGGAGGCGGGGTGCTTGGGGCCTGAGGGGGACCACACAGGAATAAGTAGGAAGTGGCACCCCCCTCAGAGGCTCGTGTGAGCACCTGGCACAAGGTCTGGGCATGGAAAACGCTCGATAAAAACTTGCATTGTTATTATTTTTATATTATCATATTCTCAAAGGTTTGTGTGCCCCCTCCCAGAAGACTGCTTGAACGGCACTCTGCTCCAAGGCTGTCCAACGGAGCTTTCGGGATGATGGAAGCGTTCTCCATCTGTACCACTCAGTCTGGCACCCACGTGTGCCTAGGGGCACCTGAAACACGGCTGGTGCAACTGAGAAACGGAATTTTAAATCTGATAGATTTTTAATTAAAGTTAAAAGGCTCCCGGTGGCTACCTCATTGGGCCCAGCAGCTCCAGTCTGAGTCCTTCTAGAATGTTTAGAGGAGTCACAGCTAACACGGGGGGGGGGGGGGGGGCTGCAAAAGGCCACCCCCTGAAAACTCCCTCAAAGCCTCCGGTGGCTTGGCAGATAGGGATTATACATGCACCCAGCACAGATGTCCCGCCTCACTTCTTTTTTGACTTCCATGTCATTGTAATGCCCACGGAAGTTAGAGCGACAGCAAAGCACCGTGCTGTCGGCTGGGCGGCCACACCGCCGGCTCCTCGCTCGGGCCCACGGCCAGTGGGGACGACCGGCGCTGGTTTCCTGAGAGGTCCTGCTTGCTCCAGTTCGACGCCAAGAATGCAGCTTTACTGGAGGTTGGTGCGCCACTGTGAGCATTCAGTAAGGTGGTGTGTGCACAAGAACCCAGCTGGTGTGGGCGGATTGCGTCCCTGGGAATGTATGCTCCCGGGCGAGCCCCGGGACTGGTGAATGCGACTGTATTTGGGAACAGGGGCTTCGCAGATGTAATCAAGTTCAGGAGGGTCCTACTGGAGCAGGGTGGGCTCTCTCTCATCCAGTGACTGAGGTCCTTAAAAGAAGAGGGAAATTAGGACACAGACATGCAGATGGAAGACGACAAGAAGGGAGGGACACACAGGGACAGGGCCATTCGAGGATTGGGGTGATGCGGCCCTAAACCAAGGAAGGCAGACAATGGCCAGTGGCCACTAGAAGCGAGAAGTGGCAAGGAAGGATTCTCCCGGGAGCCTGCAGGGGGGTGTGGCCATGACGTCACCTGATTTGGGCTTCTGGCCTTTAGAACTGAGAGAGGATACAGGTCTGTTGTTCAAGCCACCCAGGCTGTGGGACTTTGTTAGCACAGCCGTGGGGAACAGCAGCCAGCAAAGGGGCTGGGACAGAGCGTGCCAGGGTTGCCCGGGCACAGAGAGAAATCTGCCCTATCAGCCTCGCCGAGTTTTGAAAAACCAAGACGCATACGCTTGGCCACCTTCTTCCTCTTTCTTGGTGGCCCTTCCTCCCAGGGGACCTCTCCTCCCGTTTGTGGCACTGGTCCCGTGACCCTCAGGGTCATAACAAAGGCATGTATGTTGCAACGCTGCAGCACGGATGGGGAAACTGAGGCCCAGAGGGGCCGGATCTCAGCTGAGGGCACAAAGGACTTAGAAGCCGAGCCTCCTTCTCTGCCCACTCTACTTGTTTGGGAGAAAGGGAGAGACTATTGACCTGCAGTTTAAAGAAATTCAGCTTGAAGATGTACGTGGCGGTGACATGTGCGCCCCCAAAGATGCCGCGGCCAGCTTGGCCCTGGGAGGGGCTGTTGACTCTTGGGGATGCTCAGACTTTCCGGGTGGGGAGGCGGGATCCTGGGTGTCAGGAAGGGACAGGGACGGTCTCTGCTGCCTGAGGTGTGCCGCCACCACGGGGTGAATGAAGACAGAGCTGTGATACCCACAGGCCGGAGAAGAGGCGGGCAGAGGGCAGCTGGGCAGAGGGGAGGCAGCTGTGTGCCCGCGTGTGTGCGCGTGTGTGCTCACGTGCACGCGAGGGGAGAGGAAGGGAATGGGGAGCAGAACCAGGAGAGAGGCCAAGGCCAGAGAAGGCTGCCATTGTGAAGGCGGGACAGCTGCACCAGGGCCTGGGGGAGGCGTCCCAGGAGGAAGCCAAGTCCTTTCTCCTCTGTGTGCAGAAAGGCCGAGAGGAGAGAGCAGAGCCGGGGTGGGGGGGGGGGGGGGGGGGGGGGCAGGCAGGAGAGGAGAGGCCTCTAGAAAAGGTGGGCGGGGCCTCGGGCCCGCGCAGGACTCGCAGCTTTGCCCATGCACTTGCAGGTTCCCTGAGCACCTGTGCAGCAGGCCCTCTTCCGGACACGGGGTCCCCGAGCACGGACCCGACGCCCGCTTCCCCGGCGCTGACCCTTCAGAAGCGAGACGACCAACCAGATCAATGGCAGAGTCACCAGTGGGTGGTGGCAAGGACCAGAGGGACGGATGAAGCAGGAACCAGGGTAGAGGAGGAAGGAGGCCAGGGACACACTTTAACCTGGGAGGGTGGACAACTTCACAAAGCTGTCAGGTGGTGCAGGGCCCCGAAGGAAAAGCAAGCGGGGTGAGGATCTGAAGAGGGGGGACCCTCTGCTGGGGGTAGTCAGGAAGGCTTCCCTGAGGTGACGTTGGGACAGAGGTCCGAGGGAGGGAGTGGGCAGGCCGTGCGGATGTGCAGGGAGAAGTCTCCGGAAGAGGGAAGGGTAAGTGCCAAGTCCCCTAGGTGGGGACGGTCCAGGTGTTACTGGTGTGCCTGAGAAGCAGAAAGGAGTCAGCGACTGAGGGGGGCCGGCCGCAAGACGGCCCAGAGGTGAGGGACAGGGGTGACCCTGTGGGGGAGCCTGGGGGGGCCGGAGGGGCAGAGCTGTAGGCAGAGGAGAAACAATCTGACGGAGGTTCTGACAGGACCCTCGGCCGGGGCAGAGGCAGGACGCCAGGTGACAGGACGGCGCGAGGATCTGTGTGCTGCGAGGGGAGAGCTGATGGGCTCTGCAGATGGAGACAACGTGGAATGTGGAAGGAAGGGGGGGTGACGTCAAGGTTTTGGCCGGAATGACAAACATCGGAGCCGCACAGGGGACGACTGTGAGAGGCACCTGGGGAGGGAGGGACCAGGCCAGGAGTCACTTTGGACACGACAGGTCTGCAGGTTTGAAACGCTGAGAGACAGCCAAGCGGAGAGGTTGGGCGGCAGCTGGGTGCTGGGGTGTGGAGCCCAGGGCACAGGCTGCAGATGCATCACAACGCAGGGGTCCAGGGGGGAGGCGCCGAGCCCCAGCCCTCCCTCAGGTCCTTCCAGGCCTGAAACCCCATAGGGAAACACAAGTCCCACCCCCACACACCTGCCTTCACACGCCAGCTGCGAGTTTGGTCAGGGAGGCCCAAGTGCCCAGCAGAAGCCTTTCCGCCCTCCCGTGTGAGGGGCGGCAGGAGGCCCGGGTCCTGCCCCCGCGGTGAGGGTGGCCCAGCAAGGCTGACAGCCAAGTAGTGCAGGGTCCCCCGCTGACCCCACTCCCCAGCTCTGCGCCAGGAGGAGCGTGAACGTCACTGGGGGTACCTGGGGCCAAGCTGAAACCAACCCCCACTGGGAGCCCTGGCACAGTCGGGTCTGTAATGAGGGGGTGCTCCTGCCCCCCAGCGCATTCTAGAACGCAATGAGGGAGGGGTGGAAGGCTCCCCACCAGTGCTCACATCTGCACGAAAGTCTGCACCAGACGGCAGGAGCTGGGCGTGGAAACCACCTCCGAACTGCCGCCCTCGGAGGACAGTGTGGCCCGAGAAAGCAGGACCTGGCCCATCGAGGAGACGGGCTCTCCTGGCTAACTCGCCGGAAAGGGCCAGAGAGAGGGCGCCCCCCCAACAGCAGTGCAGTGGAAGTTCGTGGTGCGGTGGGTTTTCCTCCTCCCCCTCCCAACAGCCCTCCTTTTCTAGTTGGGGATCCACGCTGCTGGGGGGACACCAACTCCACCCACTGCGCCGGGAACAGCCGACACAGGCTAAGCTAGTTGGCGCACCCCATCTGCTCTCCGGGCGACTGATTCGGGATCGAGCTGTGGTCCCATCAGAAAGCACCTCACCACTGGGGCATTCTGGGAAGGGGCACTGAGCCCCCAGAAGCGCCAGCCATCATCTCGAGTCCTCGAACTTTATGAAAAAGTCGTGATACTGTGAAACCATAGGATCTGCCTCTGCCTAAAGGTCACCTTTTCAGTTTAGGGAGCAAAACATTCAGTATCTTGCTGAAACCCCCTGGAGCCGGGGTTTCTGTCATTTGCATCTGAAGACCATCTACTGGCCACGTAATGACCAGGAAGTGACCTCTGCTCAAGCAGAACTCAGAACTGAGGGGTAAGGGCCAGGGGAGAGGTGCCGAATGGGAAGACATGCCCGTCTTCAGCTTTGCTAGGAATCGCCAAGTTGCTCTCAGAAGTGGAGGTGCCCATGTGCACCACCCCCACCTCTAGTGTATGCGACTTCCTGTTTCCCCACATCCGCCCAACATTTGGTGTGACAGGAGCACTGCATGTTCCCTGGGGTAGTGGGTGAAATGCGACCGCTCACTGTTGGCTTAATTTGCATGTCACCGATGACCAGAGAGGTTGAGTGCGCACAGCCACACTCTGAGCCCTGTGTGCAACTTATGTCCACCTTCCGAGTACTGTGTATCACTGTTTCAACATATTTAATCCTCACAGAACTATGAGCTAAGTAACAGTATTCTTAGTTGAGGTAACCAAAACAAAGAAGTTAAAGAACTCGTCTAAATTCATTCAACTAGTAAGTGGTCCAGCCCGGACTCAAATCCAGGTAGAACCCTTGCTGCTTTGCAAAGAGCTGGGAGGCATCTCATTCCAAGAACGCTATATAACTGACTTGTGGGTGGATGAACGAGCCCAGTCAGGGTAGCTTAAGTGTGCTAAAAGTGTGCTAAAAGATGACAATGTACACTTTGCAAAAACTGAGGATGCAATTTATCCTTTCAAGGGTATTTATATTTGAGATCCAAGTCCCCAAAGTTTGAGGAAGCCAACACACAGAAATATCCATGAACCAATTGATATTTATCCTGCTTAAACTTAGCATCTCTCAGTTCATTCTTTGTCAATCTCTACTGCAAACATGGGGTAGCATAGCCCAAAGCAAGATCACTGCAAGATAAAATTGCAAATCTTGTAAAAGATGCAAGGTTTTGGGAAATTAATTAAAGTGATGCCAAAAGACAGCTTGAAGCACCATCCAATCCACTGACAAACAATAATCTGGGCTACGAGATAATTAAAGAGACTACTGAAAATGACGGTAAGGTAATAAGCACCTCACAGGGGAAGACTCAGATGCCAAAGGATTAAGAGAGGCCCTTGGGAAAACTGATCCAATCCTACATTGTGGTGAGAAAAAAATGCTTGATATGATTTTTTTTCTTTTTTGCAAAATGACCCCTTGCAAACTGAAGGTGAAGTAAAGAATATCATAGTGCACTAAAATTACACTCCATCCCACAACTGACCCTTCATCAATTTGCTTGTTTAAATAATCAACCCATTAGTCACAGTTATAACCTAACCTTTGTTAAATACTGTTAGCGGTAACATAAGATTATTTTCAAAATTCTGTAATTTCATTTTTTCAGGATAAAATACCTAACTAAATATATTAAAAAACTATGTACATAAAATAGTGGTCAACAGTTGGTCTACTTAAGGGATATTTTTCCAGTTCCAGTCTTCCACAGTTCAGGTTGACCTCCTGGGTATCATACACACAAATAGTTGAGAACCATTACTGTGGTTGCGACTCGAATCCTCCATTAGTATTCATTTTCTTTTTCTCTCATAGTAAAATAATTTTTAGCTGGGCAAATGACCAACCAGAATGAAGACTACATCCCCAGGCTCCTTTGCATTCATGTGTGGTCATGTGACCTATTTCTCATCAATGGGAAATAAGGAGAAATAGAAAGCAGTTGAGTTTCTGATCAATTTAGGAGCACCTACATATATAAAGCGAATATCAATAGACCTAAAGGGAGAAAGAGACAGCAATACAATAATAGTAGGAGACTTTAATACCCCACCTTCATCAATGAATATATCATCCAAACAGAAAATCAAGAAGGAAACATTAGCCTTAAACAACACATTATAGCAGATGGGACTTAACAGATATACAGTGAACTTCCCACATTTCTCTAGGATATATAATATGTTAGGTCACAAAAAAGTCTTAATAAATTTAAGAAAACTGAAATCATATCAAGCATCTTTTTAAAAAAATTTTATTTTTATTTTATTGATTTTAGAGAGTGAGGGAGAGAGAGAGAAACATCGATGAGAGAGAACATCGACTGGCGGCCTCCTGCAGGCCCCCCACTGGGGATTGGGCCCACAACCTGGGCATGTGCCCTGACCGAGAACCAAACCAGCAACCTCTTGGGGCATGGGTCTATGCTCAACCACTCAGCCACACCAACCGGACTTAAGCAATTTTTCTGACCACAATGGTAGGAAACTAAAAATCAATTACAAGAAAAAAACTGGGAAATTCACAAATATGTGAAACTAAACAATATATTACTACTGAACAACCAATCAAAGAAAAAGAAAATCAAGAGAAAAAAAAAGACCCCGAGATAAACGAAAATGGAAATACACCAAAACTTATGGGATACGGCAAAAGCAGTTCTAAGGAAGGTCATAGCATAATGCCTACACCAAGAAACAAGAAAAATCTTAAATAAACAATCTAACTTGACACCTCATGGAACTACAAAAATAACAAATGAAGTCCAAAGTTAGCAGAAGGAAGGAAATAACAAAGATAAGAGCAGAAATAAATAGAGACTAAAAGGACAATAGAAATATCCATAAAAGAGCTGATTCTTTGAAAAAAAGATAAAATAGACAAATCTTTAGCTAGAGTCACACGAAAAAACAGAGAGGACTCAAAATCAGAAATGAAAGAGGAGACATCACAACTAACACCACAGAAATACAAAGGAATTTGAGAGAGTATCATGAACAATTATATGCTGACAAATTTGACAACCCAGCAAAAATGGGTAAATTCATAAAAACATACAAGCTACCAAGACTGAATGCAAAGATGGAAGGGTGATTTATCATCTGCAAATCAATGTCAAAGAGCACATTAACAAAACGAAGAGTTAAATCATATAATCATTTCATTAGAAGCAAAAAAATCATTTGACAAAATTCAACATCCATTAATGATAAAAACTCACAACAAAGTGATTATAGAGGGAACATATCTTGACATAATAAAGGCCATATATGACAAGCCCATAGCTAACATTTAACCAATGGTGAAAGCTTTTCTCTAAGATCAGGAACAAGACAAGGATGCCCATGCTTACCACTTTAATTCAACATAGTATTGAACATCCTAGCCAGAGTAATTAGGCAAGAAAAACAAATAAGAGTCATTAAATAAAAAAGGAAGAAGTAAAACTGACACTATTTGCAGATGTGATACTATATAAGAAAACCCTAAAGAATGGCTACCAAAAAACTATTAGAATAAACAGACTCAGTAAAGTTGTAGGATACAAAACCAACACGCAAGAGTCCATTATATTTCTATACACTAAGAGCGAACTATCAGGAAGAGAAATTAAGAAAACAATCCCATACACTACTGTATCTGAAAGAATAAAATACCTAGGAATGAATCTAATCAAGGAAGTGAAAGACCTGCACACTGAAAACTGTAAGACATTGATGAAATGAATTTAAGGAGCCACAGATAAATGTAAAGGTATTACATACTCATGGTTTGAAAGAATTAATATTGTTAAAATGTCCATAGTACCCAAAGTGATCTACAGAGTCAATGCAATCCCTATCAAAATTCCAAGGGCATTTTCACAGAGACAGAACAAACAATTCTAAAATTTGTGTGCAACCACAAAAGACCTTGAATGGCCAAAGCAATCTTGAGAAAGAAGAAGAAAGCTGGAAGCATCATGCCCGATTTCCAACTTCAGGGTGGGGCAAAAGTAGGTTTACAGTCGTTTGTATGGAAAATAATACAATAACTAATAAATAATAGTTCAGGAATAAATTCTGTGTTTTACATACTCATAACCATAAACTTACTTTTGCCCCACCCTCTCTGTATTACAAAGCTACAGTAATCAAAACAGTATGGTGTTGGCATAAAAACAGACACATAGGTCAATGGAACAGCAGACAGCCCAGAAATAGATCTATGCATATATGGTCAATTAATTTATGGCAATGGAGCCAGGAATATATAGTGGGGAAGGACAGACTCTTTAATAAATGATCTTAGGAAAACTGGACAGCCACATGCAAAATAATAAAACCAGACTACTATCTGATACCATACAAAACTCAACATGGATTAAAGACTTGAACATAAGACATAAAACCATAACCTGGCATCAGTTTTGGTGATGACTTTTTTCTGGATTTCACACCAAAATCAAAGCCAATAAAAGAAAAAACAAATGAGACTACATCAAACTAAAAAGCTTCTGTACAGCAAAGAAAACCATCAACAAAATGAAAAGGCAACCTACTGGATGGGAGAGAAGATTTGTATATCATATACATAAGGGGTTAACAGCCCAAATATTTAAAGAACTCCCACAACTCAATACCAAAACGCCAAAAATTCTGATTAAAAAATGGGCAGGGGATCTGAATAGACATTTTTCTGAAGAAGACCTACAGATGGCCAACAGGTACATGAAAAGATGCTCAATATCACTAATCATCAGGGAAATGTAAAACCACAGTGAAATATCATCTCACACCTGTTAGAATGGCCATCAAAAACACAGGAAATAACAAGCTTTGACAAGAATGTGGAGTAAAGGGAATCCTTTTGCACTGTTGATGGGAATGTAAATTGGTGCGGCCTATGGAAAAACAGAACGCTACGGAGGTTCCTCAAAAAACTGAAAATACAAGTACCACATGATCCAGCAATTCCACTTTTGGGTAGTTGTCCAAAGAAAATGAAAACACAACCTCAAAAAGACATATGCATCCCTCTGTTCACTGCAGTACTACTTACCCCCAAACACGGAAACCACCTGTGGCCATCAATGGATGAATGGATAAAGACACCCACACCCTATACACACAATGGAACATTATTCAGCCATAAAAAGAAAATCTGACCATTTGAGACAACAGGGATGGAACTTGAGGGCATTATGCTAAATGAAATAAGTCAGACAGAGAAAGGCAATTACCATATGATCTCTCTTATATGTGGAGTCTAAAAAAGATTGAGCTCATAGATACAGAGAACAGACTGGCGGTTGCCAAAGGCAGGGGAGTTAGGAAGTGGGCAAAATGGGTGAAGGGGATCAAAAGGTACAAACCACGGAGATGTAATGTACAGCATGGTGAGTCCAATTAATAATACTGTACTGCATATTTGAAAACTAAGAGCAGATCTTAAAAGTTCTCATCACACAAAAAATCTTGTAACCACATATGGCGACAGTTACAAACTAGACTTGTTGTGGTTATCATTTTACAATATACACAAATATTGAATCATTATGTTGCACAGCTGAAACTAATATAATGTTATATGTCAATTATATCTCAATTATATGTCAATTTATATCTCAATAAAAAAAGAAAGTGGTTGAGTCTCTGATCAATTCATGACTTTGAGTGGGATAGGCCCACCAAAGCAGCATGAATTTTTAACTGAGAGAGTAATAAACAGTTGCTATATTGGGTCTCTCCCACACAAACTTAAATCCAACTGAACCAACTGCCCTAGACACCCACAAGAATGCAGGGTTTAACATGTCTAAAGACTCAGCAAGAACAGTTAACCACTGATTTGGGGGGAGAGGGGCTAAAAAATTATATTTTCTAATGTGAGCCATACAAATCAAGTTAATTTAAAAGGGATTTTGAATTTATTGTAGTTCGTCATTTTTCTCAAATAATAATGACCAACTTAACTAGGTAGTAGTAGCTTTAAAAGTTTTCATGTTAAGCGGCAACTTAACATAAAACCCAAATCTGAGCTCCCTAGCTGCCAGGGCAAAGAGGGAAAGTATACAGGGCACAGGGCCCTTGTTATTTAATGATTAGGAGCATACCAGTTTAAAGTAAAAAAACATTTTCAGAATCCTTAGTTCTGAAAGTCAGGTTGGAGTGGGGTTTCTTGTATACAGGGGCATTCTAGATATAACAAGTAAAATACTCAGGGACAGTTTTACAAAAAACATAAATGTTCTGTGCATGGACATTTACATTTGACATTATGCTCCCAGTCTTCATTGAGGGTATGATCATCAAGCATAGTCTGATGGAAGCTGTTCTTTGGAGAAACAGTTTTTTGGTGATTTGTGTAGGTTTAAGGATAAGTTTGGGAAATCAATTTTGAAGAATAGTCTCGAGAGAGGGTTCCTTTCTTTGTGCCAGCCGTGTAATTCTGAAACCCTTGGTGTGGGCTCCCACCAGGCACCCCCAAGGTACTGCAGTATATATGTTTCCTTTCAGTTTGATGATGGCAACTTCCCTGCTTCCTCTGAATTCCCCTAGTCTTCCTTCCATTTTGATTAAGCCACAAGCACCTCATTTTATGACTCTGGGCAAATCTCTTTTCTGGGTTGCCATTATCCTGGCTGTCAAAGGAAGGGGGTTAATGAGAACACTTTTAGGGTCCTTACTGTTCTCTTGGCATCTAAAGCTAAAGGTTTCTACACAGGCCTTCCAGCCAGAGGTTGTAAAAAGGGCTCTGTGAGCCACACAGCCCTCAGACATGTTTTGTTTGGCCCACAGTTTACATTGAGTTTTGCCAACATTTTTTTTAATCGGCAGATTTCAGCAAAAAAAAAAAAAAAAAAATTCAGAGTAGAAATATCTGAAGGTTGGCAACCCTTAGCACAAACGGCTATAATTATAGTCAGTCCTCACTTAACAACGTCATTAATAGGTTCTGCAACATTAGGGGAAATAACACAGAATGAAACCAATTTTGTCATAGGCTAATTGATATAAATAAGAGTTAAGTTCCTAGGGCATCTCGTCAAGGTTACAGTGAAATGACATTGAGTGAAACGATGTAATTCGAGGACCTGCTGCATCTGGATTTGAGGGGCAGATGCCCCTTTCAGTGGGTGCCCTCCTGTCCTGCTTCCTTCATCTACATCCAGGTCCCCGCAACCATCTGCGTGGTGGTCCTTGGTCAACTCACACACGTGGCTTTTTGCAGAGACCCAGAACCAACATGTTGTAAGTTTGGGACCGAGGCCATCCCGTGCCCTCAGCAGGACTCACTTTCTGGGTGATTCTGGCAGTGAATGAGTCTCAGGAAGACACACCTCACCAGCTTGCTCCCCACCCCGACCCGAGGAGTCCTCGCAGCCACACCCTGCGCTGAGGGAAGCTGTGAACCAAGCTGAAGGAGGCACCGTCCCTCCCTCGTGTCACTCCACCCAAATAAGCCCCGGTCCCTGGCCACAGCTTCCGGGAGTTGCACCATCCGCTCCACAATATCTGATTTCACAACTGCCTTGGCTCCTTGGCCAAGGTGGGGAGTATTTATTTATTTTTAATTAAAGCAAACCAAATTAATTGAGTCTGGAGGATTTTGCAATGGTGTCGGAGGTGAGGGACTGGGATGGTGCCTTTGCCTCAGGCAGCCTGCCTGGGAGGTGAGCCTTCGGAACCCAGCAAAGCACCTCTTCCAAGGTCAACAGACAGGAAGCCTGCTCCAGCTCACCCAGCACGCACCGTTGCGGAGTGCAGCCAACCTGGACCAGCCGGCCCTCCCCTGCCAGCTTCTCGCCATCTGTGGGAGCCACACAGCCCCCACATGCGCTCCCCTCCTCCCTCCACAGTCTTATCCCACTCCCCAGCCCAATGTTCTTCTGGAACCTTCTTCCATGCTCATGGTCTGAAGTCAATCAGTCCCAGATGGCTCTAGCATCATTCACTGAGAACACAAACTCACGCGGTACTTCTGGCCTCTCTCTACTGTTTTTCATATTTTAAGTGGACTCTTCCCCCCTTTTTAATTCAAATTCCTTTGAAAAGGTCACCATCACCACTATGGGTGAATCAATCTGTATTTTCCGAATGCACACAGAAACAAATGCACGGTACGTGCCCCTAGCAGGAACCGAACCCGGGACTCTCTGGTCCACAGGCCAACGCTCCAACCGCGGAGCCAAACCGGCCGGGGCATAAATGCACGACTTTTAAAGTACCAGGAGGTTGCCATGCGCTAGCCAGAGTCTCGCAGGTGGCGCGGTGGCGGGGCAGCCGGGACCGCGTGCAGCCTCACCTGTCCGGTAGCCCGTGCTGTTGAGGTAGGCGGCGAAGGTGCGGCTCTCGTGCTGCGCCTGCCAGGACGGCGAGGAGCAGTTCTCGTTGTTGGTGTAGGTGTTGTGGTTGTGGACGTACTTGCCGGTGAGGATGGAGGACCGCGAGGGGCAGCACATGGGCGTGGTCACGAAGGCGTTGATGAAGTGCGCCCCGCCCTGCTCCATGATGCGCCGGGTCTTGTTCATCACCTGCATGGACCCTGCAACCAGAGCCGGAGGTGAGAACCCGCCTGCGACTCCAACCCGTGCCCCCGGGGCGGCGCTGGGGGGCTCTCAACCCAGTGGCACCCCATTCCTGGGGAGGGGCACACCTTCTGGAACTCTCCCCGGGCAGGTGGGGTGTACCACTGGCTTTGTGGGCAGCCAGCAAGGCCCTGATGCACCGTCACCACGAGGAAGCACCCTGGGTCCCCAGTCCCACTGGGTGTTTACGGGGTGTAGGTAAAACCCTGTTTATAAGTTACCTGAGCCTAGACTGGAACTCTATTTTACATATAAACAGAAGATCTTTTTTGCAGGGTATTCATATACACTGATTTTTTTTTTTTTTTTGGAAGCAACCACTATGTAAATTGGGGGAAGATCACACTTCGCTTTGTTTGGAACCTTCCCAAGAATTGTTTGCTCTTATTGAAATCTGGTCACGGCAACCCCCTGGCTCACCTTCTCTCTGAATACTTCTCAGCTGAAATGTCCTCCATCAGCCACGAACCACGCTCGCCGCCTCTGTCTCTACGGGCCTTCTGGCTTGGAACCCACTTCTCACCTCCCCCCCAGATCTAACCCGTCAGCCGAGCCGCTTCTAGTTGCCCTCTGGAATCACTGGTGTCTGATTCCCTTGAGCTCTTATTACACGTGCAGCATGTGTTATTAGGGCTTAATTATACACCACCAGGAACGGTGGTGTCATTCATGCCTGTTCTTGTTTCTCAAGGAAGCAGTCAGCAGAGTGAGGCACCGGGATGGAACCTAATGTGTGTGGAAACCCCACGAGGGCAAGGACTCCGCATGCTCAGGGCTCAGTGCTCACCGCTGCGTGGCACACAGTAGCTGCTCACTAAACGTGAAGAGTGGATGCGTCACTGTACACGACGGCTGGTACCCAAACACTCAACAGCCTTCATGGAAACACTCAGTGGAATGTCTCTTCCTTCCATGGCCATCGTCATTCTTTCCCTCTTCGCTGCGGTTCTCGGGGTCTGTAGTGGGCTGGGTGATGGCCACCCTCTGATAGTCCATGGCCTAAGCCCTGGGATCTGTGAATGTGACCCAACTTGGAAAAAGGGTCTTTGCAGATACCCCTGAGGTGGATCCTCTTGAGGTGAGCTTGTTTTGGATTACCCAGGTGGGCCCTAAATCCAATGACAAGTGTCCTCACAAGAGACAGAAGACACGCAGGCACAAAGGGCAGGGCCGCGCGAAGCCGCAGGCAGAGATCAGAGGGAGGCACCTTATGCCAGGGGATGTCTGGAGCCCCCCGAAGCGGAAGGAGTGGGGCAGGAGTCGCCCCGAGAGCCTTCGGAGGAACCAAAGACTGCGGCATCCTCATTTTGAACCTCTGTCTCTAGAACTGAGAGAGAGTGAATGTCTGTGTTTTAAGCCACCCAATTTGTGGCAATGTGTTAGGACAGCAATAGGAAAGCAATACAGCATCTACTAGGAATCTGAGGTTCTTGCTGGGGAGCTGCCGATCCCAACCACCAGGAATCCCCTAGAGAACTAAAGACAACCGATCAGACTCCCTCAGCACTCTGTCCCTAAAGGTTAAGAATAAAAAAGATTTATATAGATCTTCATCTCCTCTTTCTGCCAAATACAGAAGGAAATAGAGCTAGAGCTTCCCTGAGGCAAACACAGATCACATCTCAAACACAAACCACCCAACAGCTTCCCATTGCACTCACAAGACAAACCAATTTCTTCCTGTGGCCTAAAAGTTCTTCAAGACCGGTCTTCCCCCGTCAACCCACTTTCAGTATTTCTTTGACCTCATTTCTTCCCTTCCCCTTGCTCACTTGGCTACACTGGCCTCCTCATTGTTTCTCAAATGCTCCGAGCTCATCCCTGCCCCAGGACCTTTGCACTTGCGATTTCCTCTGCCTGGGACTCTTTCTGAGATTTCACTTTGGCTGGCTTGTCTCATTATTCAGATCTCAACTTAGAGGTCGTCTCCTTGTCGAAGTCACCACTTCCCCATCTGATTACTTCCTCTCACACTAGTGTATGTTTCTTCTTAGCAGTTGTCTCCTTCTGAAATGTTTTGTTTGTTTGTTTGTTTTACTGGTTTGCTTGTTTATGAGCAGCCTCTTCTCCTGGACTGAGAGTTCTAGGTGACCCAGGTGCTGTCTACCTTCCCACACCTGGAACATATCACTGGTGCTCTGCAAAAACTCCTGGTGACTGAAGAAAGCAGAGCAAAGCCTGCCCTCTGAAGCCCAGCACAGAGGTGGTTTCACAAGGGGTGCCCTCCCGGAGCCAGGGTTTCCTGAGCCTCCTGGCCAAGGTTCCCCAGGGCCAAGGTTCCCCGGTGAGTGGAGGAGAGAAGGGCTTTGTGTTTGAGTAGGGGCTGTCAGGCCCGGGACTGCAAAACATGTGTGTCAAGATCACACGCCCGTGAGAAGTCCCTGAGGGTCCCAGCTGCACCTGGTGGGCAGTAACAGGTTTTCCACCAGGTGTGATGCCTCCCTCTGGAGGGGATGGAGGAGGCTTTCTGAGGCCTCCCTCAACCAGCTGGTGCTAACTCTGCCGAGCTCTGGGTCCTCACCAGCCTCAGGCTGCTCCCGGGGACCTGTCCTCTCCTGTCCTCTCCGGATCCCGGGCAGCCTTCTGCTGGCCAAGCAGTTCCTTCCACCTTGAATTTTTACCACAAACCAAGATATCAAGGTCACGCCCTTGAGGGCCCAAGCTTGGATACCTGCCACATCCCCACCTCCTGGCTTCTGCCCAAGCAGTGCCCTGGGCCCAGGGTGCTCCCCCCCGCCCCCCGCCTGCGCGCTCAGCCCCTCTCGTCTCCACTCCAAAGTCCTCTTCTCAGCGACGCCTTCCCTGCCCCCACACCGCCGCCACCCTGGATACTTCACATCCTCTTCCTTGTTTTACGTTCAGCTCTGACACATTATCTAACACACGGTGTACTTTTGCCGTTTTACATATTTATCTTGTTCAGCATCCCCCCGGCAGCCCCAGATGTCAGCAGCACGATTACTGCCTGTGCCTTGCGGCCCGGCCGGGAGCAGGGCCTGGCATACAGTAGGTGCTCAATAAACATTTCTGGAAGAAACAAATCTAGGGCAGTCCGGGCAGAAGCAACCCTCTGCCTGCCCTTCAGAAACAAGGAAGACAAAGGAGGAAACCACTAGGAATGAGATTTCAGCCCCTCTTGGGCCCCAGAGACCGCAGAAGGGACCAAGCTGGCCGCCCACCTGACCCCTGCGACCCTTCTCCTGGAGAGCAGGGAGCTGCCACCTGGTGAATAGCTCACCCGCCGTCATCAGCCCCGAATGCTGTGCTGGCAAAAAGCAAGCAGCCTGCAGAACGGGGTCTTATTTTCAATGGGCTCAGTACCAGGGTCTCCGAGCGCTTGTACGTCCGTCCTGCGGACTGCAGAGGGAGGAGCGGCGGCTGCTCCTGACCAGCTGTGCCGCGTGCCTGCTCGGTGCACCCGCCCTGCCCCAACAAGCCTGCCCAAGGAGAGCCGTGTCACCCGGCTGTCAAAGCACAACAGTGCGACGGAACGACAGCGGCATCCGTGCACAAGCAGCACTCCGTGTTAAGCCTCCCCTTGGGGACAGTAACCCGCTTATTAAAACTGCCAGAGCGCCGAGGCTCTGTCAAACCACATCTGGAGCAGGGAAACATCTGCTCGGATCCCCTGCCCAGCGCGGCCCTACTGCAGAGCGATGTCTGGTGGGAGGGAGCGACCTGGAAGACGGGGCCACACAGAAATAAAAAGGCCCGTTTTCAATATTTTAAACAAAGCCGAGCCAGCCAACCAAAACTTATGTTGTCCAACGTAAACCTGGGGACGTGCAGACAAAAACAGACTCGGTTTCTTTCCGTGATCAGACCTTCCCACCTCGCCGGGCCAGGGGTGAAGTCACCCTGACACCTCGGTGACTCTGACCGCTGGGGTGCCCCTCCTCTCCCCTGATGATGGCACTTCCATCGCGGTGCCCAAACCACCCGCCTGCCGGGAACCTGGCGTTTCCCCGCGACACCCATTTGCCCACCCACTTCGAGAGTGCGTTTTCTGGGCCCCTCAACGCAATGCCTGTGCTATTATTCATTTGCTATTTTGCTTTAAAGTGACTTTAAAAAATGAACTTAAATCTCAACCCAAATAACTGTGAACTTCTGGATTTGATGTGCTAATGATATGTTGCCTGATGTTGATCAGACCACGTTCATAAGCAGTAAAATCCGGGTCTGCTGACCTGGCACCCGAGGGGATCTGTGAATTACCTCGGCATTTTAGGAGACGCTGAGTTCATTTGCTCTTCTGAACGTCTGGGTCGGCGGATCGCTCCCTGTGGGGACTTACGAGGTGCTGGGGGCTTTCGTGATTCAAAACATGACCCGATTTTGGCCATTTCTGGGGCTTAGGTGGCTCGTGTCCACTTTCTGCCCTACAGACCTGTGTCACTGGGAGCGGACGTACCCTGCACCCCTCCTAGACACACTCCCGTGGCCCCAACCTCGATGACACAGGGGCATTGGTTTTGATGGGTAACTAAGGAGATGATGCCTTTCACCGTTTGTTTTTAAAAATTATATGTAAATAATTAGAGTCCGGGATGCCAGGCCCTCCTTGGGAAAATAGCGAGGGTGGGACATGGGGACAAAAGAAAACCTGTGCCTGACAGTCATCTCCACCGGGACCGTTGCAGAATCCCAAGTGAGAAAAAAATAGGGAAGGCCTTTCATTCAAGCCTCGCCTTTGACAGATTTTAACTATCGTGGCTCCCAACCACAGTGTAACCCAGTTCACAAGCTGAGTGCCTCCAGACAGAATCTTGTCTGCGCATGTGTTTGGTGTTTAGGTCTGCCTGAAAGTGTTTAAAATTTGGAATTAATTGCTAACTCAGTATTTTTAATTGGGAGATTTCACATCAATCCGGCTTGTCAGGCTTTGCTTGTAAAATACAGAGATCTGGCCTTGATGCGCCAACAGGTGGGTTTGAGCGCAGGTTGGCTTTAGAAGGGCCCCACCCGGCTCTCCTTGGTCCCCACCATGCCCACTTCCCTCATCTGCAAAACCTGCCCGGCCCTGTAGGCACCGAGTGTGCAACCCTTAGCTGATTCCATTCCAGCAGAAGGACCAGCTAAGTAAACCCACGAAGTAATGCATACTGTGGTCCAGAGAACCACGAAGAACAGACTTTAGGAGGGAGGAGAGGGGTTGTGGCTCTGGGTAAAGGCTGGAACAGAACCCTGACCCGGACAGATGTGAGGGGGTGAAGGTCCCTGAGCTCAGGCCACAGGTGAGAAAGCACCTGTGTCCTGCACCGTCCTCCAGCCTCTGGTGTCCACCCACCAGGCTGGAATTCACTGGCAGCCCTCATCTGGTCCCCAAGCGCTGCTGGAATGCCCACGATGTCACTGGGTCCGACGGGGAGCTGCCTGCCCATGGGCTACCACTTTAACAGCCATCAGACCCCAACAGAACAGCTCTGTCCCTAGCAGAGGGCGGGGACAAACAGCAGCAACCCAGGGCCACCTCTGGGCAGAAGGGCTCCATTGTTTCCCGAGCTAGGGCTGGAATGTGCTCACTGCTGACCGTTGGCGACAATTCAGAATAAGGACGCTGGATTCCTGGGACCTGCTTCTCCCCCGAGGTTCCCTCGCAGTGGTGGCAAAGGGGAAGCCGTTCCTGATTCTTGGATATTACAAAGTCAAGTCAAACGTCATTTCTGTTTTTAGCTATGAAAAAGCGCAGGTTTGAAATTGGTTCCTACACCCAAATGAATTAAGCAGATGTTGAAGAGGCGGTACTGGAATTTCATTAATGAACACTGGGCTGTTGGAGAGATCGTGAAGTTGATTTTTTTCTCCTCTGCCTTCTGCTGGCTCTGGTTGCAGAAGCCTCAGGGAGGAAATGCTGATCCTTGGTGGTCACTCTTCATGGAGGGGAGGTGGCAGAGGGACCCTAGGAACAGGCGGGTCACCCTTACAATCAACGGCACTTGGCAATCATTGGTCATTTCCTCTCTGAGAAGCTCCACCCAGAAATGTTCCTGCCACTTGTAATTCTCCAAGGCACTCCCCTCTGCAGAGGCTATTTCTTCAGCCACGAGGGATCTCCAGAGTGCTTTGCCCATTTTTCAGGGTGGGCGACAAAGAGCCAGTCACCTAGCCCCTGGCCTGGTGGGTAATGTTGGCAAAGCAGCTTGATGTCTGTCGCAAGCTTGGAAGCCCGTTCCTCCTCCCCCAGTCTCCCATCTCTGTAAATGGCACCACCATCTGCCCAACAGCACAGCCAAAACCTAGGAGTCATCCTTGATCCTCCTTCCCCCCTCCCACTTGCAATCCATCAACAAGTTCTGTGTGCCAGACCTTCAGAACAGAACCTACCCCCAGCATCTCCCACCGGGACAACTGGTCTCCCCAATTCTGCGCTTGTCCCCAGGCTGCCCCCTTTACACTCACAGCCAGATGAACCCCTGAAAACATGAATCTGTGCACTTGCTCTGCTCAGAACATTTCAGGGACTTCCCACTGTCTCCTCCGCGTCCCTCTGCCCTCACCCCCAGGTCTCTCCTGCTCACTCTGCAGGTCCTGGCTTCCTTCCTGCCCCGCTTCTCCGGCACTTGTCCTCTGCCTGAGATACTCCTCCCCCTTTCCATGTGCACGGCTCCCTCGCACGCCGCCCTGCCAGAGGTGCCACCCTGGCCCCTTGCTCCTGATCTCTGCTGTGGCCACCCTGGGCTGCCCACCAACATCTGTTTCTTCTTCTCAGCAGGTCCTGATTTCAACCTTCAATGCACTTAGCTAGGAAACTACATTTCCCAGACTCTCTCTTACAGCTTCCTGTGGAAGTGGTCCTCCCTGGCCTCCCAGATCCTCCCTCTGCCCAGCTCTCCAGCCCAGGGAGCTGACCTGAATGAGCTGCACCCACAGCAACTTTACTCTCTGGCTTTGGGCTGGGTTTAGCCAAGGGGGGGGGGGGGCTGGTAGAGCAGCAAAAGATGAACTGAGGTTGGGGTACGGGTCTCTCCATCTCCTTCCCTGTGGTGTCAACAGAGGGTGGCAGCTCCTGTCGGGGGGCTGTGTGTCTCGTTTCCAGGGATCATTCGCTCCTCTCATCCTCTTAGTCTTGGGTGGGCATGACCTCACTGCTACACATGAACCTTGGGTGCTGCACTGTCACTAGTGATTTCCCCACCCTTGCTTGTGCGTTAGCAAGAAATAGTTAACCCCCCTCCCTTTGAGGAACCCAAATTTGAGCCCCCCTGCCCTGAGACAGTGTGGCTAAATAAATAAGCTCTGTTTATGTTGTATGTGATGTCTGGGATGAGTCCTTAAAAGGAGCTGACTACACCAGAAGGTGCCCTTCCGCTTCTTCCTTCTTACTGCCTGGAATGTGGCTGTGATAGATGGAGCTTGAACAGCCATTCTGAACCATGAGGGGCCCTTGAGGATGGAGGCCATGCAGTAGCACGGTAGAAAGGCAGAGAAGGAGCTTGGGTCCCCGAAGCCACCGTGCCAGCCCCGGACGGCCAACTTCCAGATCTTTTTATGTGAGCGAGAAGCAACATTCTATCTTGTTTAAGCCACTGCTATTTTCTGTTTTCTTTTACATGCAGCCAAACGTAATCCCGACATACTTAGCTTCCAGAATTTAAGTGATTTCCCAAGTGCTGCTGAATTGAAAGAAGAAGAAGAAAAAAAGCCCTGCAGGAATGTGTTTGGCAAGCTGAACACCAGGGTGGGTCCAAACGAGCCCCTCTTCTCCCTAAGATAACCTGCGCCTACATGTCTTCCCAGAGGCAGGAACGCCAGGAGCTGGTATCTCTGAGAGGCTGAGCCGGAGGTTACCACCGAGCTGGGGTCCGGATTTGGGCACTGTCCTGGGCCTCCAGCCACTTGGCCCCTGCAGAGCACCCAGGCCTGCGACGGAGCATCGATTTCTGGCTATCAGTCTGCAGCACAGGGTGTGGTTTCCTTGTGTTCAGATGGAAATGGAAAACAAGTGCCTGGCCAGAAGCCCTCCCAGGCCTTTTTCTCAATAGCCAGACTCCCCTATAAGCAGTCCTTCCAGCCGAGGGCCTGCCCCTTTCAGGACCACAGACCTCTCAGAGAATCTAGTGAGGGCCTCGGACCCAGTGAAGCCCAGTGAAGGCAAACAGTCTGCATGCGATCCCCACCCACCCCCACTCCAGGCCCACCCAGGCCCAGGACTCTCCTGAATTTCTGACTCTGAAGGCTGGCCGCCTTGGTTAGCTCCTCCTGGCATTCAGAGGCATCTGCAATTTACCAGGTTCCCACCACAGCGGTCCCCATCTCCATCAACAGAAAATCCCTCCTTGCAGATGTTTGGGTCACTATCTTGGAGTCATTCTTGACTCTTCTCTCCCACCCCACATCAGGTTCATCAGCACATCTGATCAGCCCCACCCTCTAAGGAGTGCAGCACCTGACTCCTTTCCCCTCTGCTGGTCTGAGCCTCCATCACCTCCTGCCTGGATCATTGCAGGAGACTCCCCGCTGGGCACCTCCTGCCTGGACCATTGCAGGAGACTCCCCGCTGGGCACCTCTCCTGCCCGGACCATTGCAGGAGACTCCCCGCTGGGCACCTCTCCTGCCCGGACCATTGCAGGAGACTCCCCGCTGGGCACCTCTCCTGCCCGGACCATTGCAGGAGACTCCTCACCGGGGTCCTTGCTCTTATTATATTCTTTTAGTCTATTCTTCATATAATAGCCAGAGGTGTCATATTAAGACATAAGTCAGATGATGTCCTTCCTCTGCTTATTGTTCTCAACTCACTCAGGAAGCCAAAGTCCAGTCCCTGGTTCAAAGGCCCTGCGTGATCCACCCTCCCACCACCCCATTACCTATCAGACCCCACCTCCTCCTGTCCCCATGCTCACTGCTGCTCTGTGAGCCTGCTGGACTGCTTCTGCCTCAGGGCCTTTGCACCCACTGTTCCCTCTGCCTGCAATGCTCTTCCCCAGGAGAATCCCCTTGACTGCTTCCCTACTTTGCCTTCTCAGAGACCACCCTGCATAAAATCACAACTCCTCCCTTCCCCCACCCCTCTCCTTGCTCTGTTCTTCTCACCACTTTTCACTGTCTTATGCACTATATACATTGTATATATTTTTGTTAACTCTTGTACTACAGTGTAAGCTCCGTAAGAGCAGAGATTTTGCCTATTTGGTTTGCTGCTGGATTGTAGGTGCTCAATAAATCCCTGTGAATGAATGAATCTAGTCCACCCTGTGAGCACCCTGCTTCAGAGCGAGCCTGTGCGGGTGCTGTGGGCACTTCCTGGACTTGTCACTCTGCCTCCTTCTGGTACCAGCTCTTGACTCTTCCTTTAGAGTCACCCTACTCCCCTCTCCTAGTCCCCATGCCAGCCTCGTGGGAGGCAGCATCTTGCTGAAATGTCAAAACACTGCTGTTCTCATTGTACTGGGTTTGGCGGTGACCTTTTCCCGAAGGCAATGGATATTGGTTTTTCATTTACAGTCATAATTTAGAGCTTCCTTTTAAGATAATATTTAAGGCTCAAAAAGTAAGTCCAGTTAAATAGTAGAACAGATGGCACTAGGATGCTGCAGATACTCCCGGCTCCCGGCGAGGCCCGTGTCTGACTCATCACCTTGGTGTCTCGGGGCCGGCCGAGCCCGGAGGCTCACCAAAGGACTTTCTGGATTGCACAAAACCAATAAACCCTGGCGGAGTCCGGCGGTTCACGGGCTCTGCAAGCAAAGGACACAGGCAAACAAGACCTCGGCTTCAGTGTGCTGCTTCTACCTCCTGCAGGAGATGACCAGCCGAGACCCTGCTGCTCTCTGAAGGTCACCCAAACCCAGGGGTTTTCTCAACGGCTTTGAAAATGTACTGATAATTGAGGCCACTTATTGACTAATAGGCCGTGGGACCAGTTCCCTTGGGCATTTGACACTTCTGAGTGGCAACTCAGGGAGGTGTGTCGCATGCATGTGGGGACAGGAAAAATGAATCTGCAGCCCTCCCCCCACCACCTTGCATCAGGAAGCGGGATGAGGGGCCCCTCTTCTGTGCTGTGTCCCCCACCAGTTCCCTCGACCAGACCCTAATTAGGAGGGATGGCTGTTTGCCACCCTGGGACTGGAAGCAAGTCCGGAATTATCTTAGTTGCGAGGTCTCCAGCCCCAAGAACCGTCGGAACTGCCGCACGGATGAGCAGAAAATAGCAGATGATAAATTTTTTAGGACCGCCCTCTGCGTGCCAGTTGTCGCAGACTGTGAGATAATTTGCTGGCCTTTTTGGGAACATGCATTATTGATCTGGGTCTGTCTAGTGGTTTTATAAAAAGCCCATGCTACCCCCTCGCGCCACCTCCCCGTCCCTCACCTCCTGAAAGGAAGGCAGTCAGTGCTTTGGGAGGGAGCTCCAGATGCTACAGAACATGACGGCTCGAAACCTACCACCCACCATATCCACTTCCTGAAACTTATCTTCCAAACATTTTCCCCCATTGATTTTCAGATGGAGTGGGAGGGGGAGAGAGGGAGGGGGGGGGAGGGGGAGAGGGAGGGAGGGAGAGAGAAAGAAACATTGATGTGTAAGAGACTCATCAATTAGTTGCCTCCAGACCAGGGCTGGGATCGAACCTGCAACCGAGGTACATGCCCTTGAGCAGGAATCAAACCCAGGACTCTTCAGTCAGTGGGCCGGCGCTCAACCACTGAGCCAGACTGGCCAGGGCAAGAAGCACATTTTATCTTTGGGTGTGCAAAGTCATGTGCATAAAGACACTTCTGGCAACATATCTGTACCAGTGAAAACTAACAAATACACACACTAACAATCTATAGACAACAGCCATCCCAGGAGCAGAGCAGTGGTTAAGATCATGGGCTCTGCGTTCAAGTCCTGTTTAGCCACGTTCTAGCTGGGTGACCTTGGACAAGGAACTTTATTTCTCTGTGCCTCAGTCTCTCTATCTATAAAACAAAGAGGATGCATCCATGTATTTTAAATAAGCCATGGTTTGCCTGGCCGGTGTGGATCACTGGTTGAGCGCTGACCCATCACCAAGAGGTCGCAGGTTGTGGGCCCAGTCGCCAGTGGGGGGCATGCAGGAGGCGCCAATCGAAGTTCTCTCTCATTGATGTTTCCATCTCTCTCTCCCTCTCCCTTCCTCTCTAAAATCAATAAAGAAAAAATAATAAACTAATAAGCCACAGTTTCCTTTGCTCTCCTCTCTCCCGTGTCCTCATCTACCCACGGCCCTTTTTCCTGTCTTAGCACATTCTATAGGGTTTATTTGACAGTCCCAGAGGCAAACTTACAATCACATTCTGACGTGAGGCCTGGTTAGATCACGTTGCTGCAGCGAAAATGTGCTGTTCCTACAAATGGGCCTTCGATCCCTCACTGTGGTTCAGGCCAAACATTCAGGAGTCGTCTCGAAGTCCTCTTTCCCGTAACCCCCACCTCGACCCGCTCCTCAGCGTCCCACCCCTTCTCCTGCTCTGCTCCGGTCCCAGCTCCCATCACCACCTGCCCGGTACCGCACTGGTCTCCGAATGGGTGTCCCTGTCTCTGTTCTCATTCTCTGCAATCTAATTTCAACAGCCAGAGCGATCCTGTTGGAACCTAGGGTACACCCCAGCCCTCCCCTGCTTAAGGCACCCAAATCCATGTCTAGTTCACTAAGAATAAAACTTAAAGCCCTCACCATGCCCACAGGGCCTCTCATGACCTGGTCCCAGTCGACTCCTGGCCTCGTGTCTCTCCACTCCTGCTCACGGGCATTCTTTCCGTCCCTACCCACCAAGCCCACTTCGGACTCAGCATGTTTGCCTTTTCTGTTCTCTCTGCCTGGAGCGATCCTTCCCCGGCCCCGAAGCTCCCAGGACAGTGCACCGCCCAGAGGAGATGCTCAGCAAATGCCTGTTGCGTGCGTGAGTGACCGGTGCCTTGAATTCCCAGGCATAGCTGGGATCGAAATAGCTTGAGGGGCCCCACGAGGCAAGACCAAGGTGCTCTGACGTCCAGGTGCTACCTGCACATGCTCTTTGCAAAATTCTGCCAGAAACCACCTTCACTTCCCTATAGCCACGGTCTGCAGACGCGCCCGGCTATCAAACGCGACTCGTGCTAAATGGTGCCGGGGAGATAGGGCTCGTGTGTGTCAAACTGTCAATAGAAGCTCTGGGCCCCGATTATTTCCTGGCTGCATATTCCTTTTGCACTGATAAGCTCCCTGCGAAA
Source organism: Molossus molossus (assembly GCF_014108415.1). Lineage (NCBI taxonomy): Eukaryota > Metazoa > Chordata > Mammalia > Chiroptera > Molossidae > Molossus > Molossus molossus. The sequence continues at coordinate 10,300,328 of NW_023425399.1, read as the reverse complement.
AATCTATACTTGTGATCATTAAGATAAATCATTACAAGGAGTGACTTGGATTTATATAAATCACCCTTTCTTGGCAGTTAAAAGACTGATTCATGTTTTTAATAATGGATCCAAAAAGGGTGTAGATTTGCAGTTGGATCTTCATCAAAATCTTACATTCGGTTGCACAGGCTTATCCAGTAACCCTTTAATTTGATTGCCACCAATGATATTTGGTTGTCCTCTGAGAGTGGGCAGAGGCTACAGGCCAAGCCCTCACCTGGTCAACTACTGGCAGTCCTTACCACAACCCGGGAGAGCCTCCAAGATCTGGCTCCGCCCTCTCTCTCCAGTCTCACTTCCTACATCCCTGGCTCCTTGGTGCTGCCTCAGGGCCTTTGTACATGCTGTTCCCGCCGTTTAGGCGGCTTCCCCAGATATTTATAATACACAGTAGTACTGGTGATGAGAAGGGAAATCTAACTTATAGGAGAAGGAAAATGGCCAGGCTTATGTGTCGTCTGGAACGGAAGCCACGAGCTACAAAGAGCCGCTGAGCACCTGAAAAGGTGACTCGCCCTAACTGAAATGTTCCGAATGTAAAATACGTGCCAGATTTTGAAAACAACATAAAAGATGTAAAACAGCTCGTTAATGATTTTTCCCATTGATCGCGTGTCGAGAGGATAACTCGAATAGAGTGGGCTACACAAAGTCAGTCCTTAAAATTAATTTCATCTCTTTCTTTTTACTTCCTAAAAAATGGAGCAATGAGAACATTTTAAATCTCTCATGTCATTTGTGCTCGTGGCTGGCATTGTGATTCCAGAGGGCAGCACTGGTGCGGGGTCTAAGGTGGAGAAATGAAACCCAGAAAGTCAGTCAATGCGACAGGCAGAAGACACACGAGGAGGAGAGAGGAGGTTTCTGCGCTGAGAGGGCATCAAAGACGAGCTGGAAATATAAATGGACTTTGAGCCAGGGGAGCAGTAGGTCCAAGAGAGACTCTGGAGGCCTCATTTTTGGGGTCTCCTTCTCATGCAAATGAAGCCACCACCAGCATGGGGGAGGAGCCATGGCCTTGCTCAGGAGGGCAGGAGAGAGTCTGGGTGGTTTATACAGTGGACCGAGGATGCGGTCCAGGGTGGCTTGGGTGGGGAATAAAGGGGAGGTGCGGAGGCCCTGAGCTGGAGAAGCCGGTGGGCACAGCGGCCGGGAGCCCTTCCCAGCCTGTAACAGGACAACTGGTCTAAACTCAGGCAAAGGCCCCTGTCCTCACCTGCTCTGCCCGGAGCCCACAGGGCTGGGTGGGGAGGAAGCTAAAGTCCCGAGTCTACCAAGTTCATCCTCCTGAGGCATCAGCTTTGTGAACTGGTCAGGTCCCTGCCAACAGGGACAGCTTCCTACCCCTGGATGCCACCCAGGAAAACTGAGCCCACCCACAGGGGTCCGCACACGTGTGTGTGTTCATACGCCTGGAAGGGCTGGTTCCTCCTCTAGTTCAGTGTCAGCTCAAACATCACCTCCCCTGAGAGGCCCTCCCTGATGACCTATCCTGTGTAGCGCTAACCACCACCCAGCTAGCACAGCGCCCTCTTCAGGTTCACGGGAGCCTTCCTCCTTCTGAAATTGTTTTACAAGTGAGCAATCGCACTGATGCTCTGTCTCCCTCACTCCACGAGAGCAGGCCTGTGCCTCTCTTACTCATGATTGAAGTTCAGGGCCTAGAATAATGCCTGGCACGTGGCAGGTACTCCACAGAGAACAGAAGAAAATATGGACTGATCTTAACATATCTTCTGCATAAGACACTGGAGAAATCCAGGAAGGGTTTTGCATCAGGAAAGGTCTGGAGACCCCTAACCTTGTGAATCCCCGGGGGGGAGGCAACCTGACTTGGTTAAATCCACCAGGAAGGAATTCTACAGGTTGACGTGCGCACCAGGAGCCTTCGCCCGAGCAGGTGGCGCTGGTGCCCCGGGCCGATGCCACCTGCTGGCCGGGGTGCTTACCGAGCTCGACGTCCTGGTCATCCGTGAGCACCAGGATGATGTTGGGGCGGATGTTTCTGCGGTCCCTCTGGAACCTGCCCTTCAGGCGGTGGTGTGACAGGAAGGCGGAGCTCCCGGCCAGCAGAGGGAGGACAGAGGCGCAGAGCACGCACAGCAGGAGGCCGGGCCGGGCCATTTTATGTTTCTGCTGATCGGGGGCTTCTTGCGGGAGGCAGGAGTCTGGAGTTGCGTCTGGCAGGCTTGTTTCTTTGCCCTCTTCCCTCCCTGCTCACGGATCTGAAATAGCAGGAACAGAAAAAAGGTCAATCTTTCTGTACGGGCTGCCAGACTGCTTGGGCTTGCATAATGATGTGGATGGTGGCCTCTGGCACAGGCAATGACAGTTCCTTCGATCAGGACAGCTCTATCACAGCAAACAGCTAACTCGGCTCAAGCGACAAGGAAAGTATTTGCAGTTCGCTCGGGTAGAAGGCTGGTGGGGGAGCCTTCTCTGACCACTCCAGCAGCCGGAACTGCCCTCGGTCCAGCGAGCGTCTGGGGGTGCTGGTGGCAGCTCACGTCCCAGATCAGATGATCAGTCACTGAGCCACGCAGCCACTTCGACAGATAGATCACCCCCAGAGAGGGGAGAGGAAGAAGCCCACTTTGGGGGAGCAGATGTTTCTGGCCCTTGCTTCTCGGTGGCACTGTGTGGGATGCGGAGGGGAGGGGGTGCAGCCTGGCCCCCAGGTAGCAGCGTGTGGCTTGGGAGGGGTCTGCACAGAGGGGGAAGGGTGTCCATCTGCTTTGGGCGGGACGACTCCTTGCGTTTCAGTCTGGACTCCATCATTCACCAGCCCGGTCTCCCCACCAATAACACGGGAGACACGGCTGTTCACAAGAACCCATGGGGAACACGGGAGACACGGCTGTTCATAAGAACCTAGTCCAGCTGGGACGGGTGAGGTCTCCCAGCCAGCAGACCAGAGCAGGGCAAACTATTCATATTAGTTTGTTTTTGTTGTTTTTTAATCCTCACCTGAGAATATTTTTCCATTTCTCTTGAGACAGAGTGGGGGGGGGGAGGGGAGGGAGAGAGAGAAACATCAATGTGAGAGAGACACACCGATTGGTTGCCTCCCACACAACCCAGACCAGGGCCGGGATGAACCACAAATGAGGTTCGTGACTTTGATTGGAATCGAACCCACGACTCTGGTCCGCAGGCTGACGCTCTAATTGCTGAGCCAAACCAGCCAGGGCCATTCATATTCGTTTTAAGTTGTACGATAAACAAAATGACAGAAGAACTGTCACATTCCACTGTGACCCCAGTCACCCCTCCATCCCACCACACCCCAGATCAGGGCGCACGCAAGGTGGGGGCGGGGAGGCGGGAGGGTGAAGCTTGGCTCAGGCGGCCTCGGCCCTCACCTGCTCTTCGGTCTCTGCGGTCATTTTTCTACTTCTTGAGGAAATGAGCCTTCAAGTCCTGTCCAGATATAGACTTTTGGTCTCATTTATTTAAGTTGAGAGAGAGCGCGTGTGTGCAAACAGACATGTTGAAAGGAAACCAAACTCGTTGGAGTCCGTCTGAGTCACCATCCTTGTGACCTTGAAGGACCACGGGGAACCCCACCCCATCGTCAAGGCTCAGGGAAGTGGGCAAGGGCCCCCGTTTCTGCAGAGGGGAATGTGTGACCTTCATCGTCTCTCCTAGGGACGACAAAAGCCTCTTAAAGGGTCTCCCCCGCCCCTCCCCCAGCCCCTCTTCCACTGTCCCCAGGACAGCCAGTGTGGATTTCTGGACATTCAAATCAGATCATACCACTCAGTGAGGAGCTCAGGGCACAAAATTGAAGGGACACTCATCTCACCTTAGTCCCAGTCCTGTCACCTGCTCAGCCCTCCCCTGGCTTCTCGTGGCTCAGGCAATAAAATGCAAACTCCCTACCAGGGTCACCAGGGCCCATGTGATCCAGCCCCTGCCCATGTCTCCCCCTTCCTCTCAATGGCTCTCCAGTCCCACTGATTCTTTCTGTTGCTTAAATAAGTCGAGCTTGTTCCTGCCCCAGGGCCTTTGCACTTGCTCTTCCTCAAACCTGGACGAGCCTTTCCCCAGACTTTGTATGGTGGGCTCACTGACCTCTGACGAGTCTTGGCACAAATATCACCTTCTTGAGGCTGCACCCACAGCCTATCGAAGGTGGTGCCCTCCCTGTGGCATTCTGTGTATTGTCTAACCTGTTTGATTTCCCGCACAATCCCTACTACAACCTGCAGTTGTCTTATTTATTGCCTAGTTCTCCCCCACTGAAGGGCAGCTCCATGAGGACAGGAAGTGGGCCTGTGTTAATCACAGCTTGCTCCCCAGCACCTGGGACCATGCCTGGCATTGTTCCCATTAGCAGGTGCCAAATACAAATTTAGGTAAATGAAGGGGCGGAGGTTTTGTTAAGGCCCTCGGACCTCTGCAGAGGGAGGGATGCAGGGCTTGGCCGGGCTGCAGGATAACCCAGGTCTAGACGCTCAGAGTCCTCCATCAGCGACGCCTCCCCATCACCCTTCCTGAGTCACCGAGGAGGAGTTGGCTACTCTGAGTTCTCTGGGCATGCTGTGATGGAAAAGACTCCAGGAAGGGTCCCCAGATCCACTCTCCCTCCTGCTTGGTACCCCGTGGAGCAGAACTTTGCGGACTGCATCCTGGCTTCTGCTGGCTGGACTGCATCCTGGCTTCTGCTGGCTGCCCCGGAGGAGGCCCCTGGGGAGGGGCAGGAGGGGCAGGCGGGGCGGGCGGGGCGGGCAGTCAGCATGCCTCCTCCCCTCCCTGTGTGCATGCGGCACTTTGTCTCTCTACTCGGCCACAGTTCCAGCCGGGCCCCTCCAGGCAAGAGCTTTCCCCCAGTTCTGGGTGCCTGTCCCTCCTCTCACCCTTCGGAGCCCGGGGTAGTTCCTGGGAGCTGCACCATTCCTTGTCTGCTCTGGTACCCACCCCCCCCAACAGTGCCTCCTTCCCGGGGGCCTCTGACAGCGCATCTGTGCAGAGACGAGATCAGGTGAATGGACTGAGAACGGGTTTCATGGGACTGGGGGGCAAGCACCGACTTCCATCTTCAACCTGAGTCTGCTGAACCACACATCCCTCGCCAGACGGAGCCCCGCAGCCGCTGGCGACTGGGCCCTTGCTTTGGGCCATGTCGTGTGCTGCTGAAGGCGTGGACTTTGGAGTTACTTGCTGGGTGACCCTGGGCAAGTAACTTAAAAACACCTCTGTGCCTCAGTTTCCTCATCTATAAAGTGGGTGTAAGAGATTAACGAGATACTACAGAGTGCTGTAGTCCATGGCCCTCCCTGGGGAAGCACACTGGGAGGCTTTGTGCAGCAGCGTCTGGCACAAGGTGTTAACCGAACACATCACTGACCGGGTGAACCTCATTAGATTGTTACCATCGCTGCAGCTGGGCCGTGTGTCAGGCACCCCGTTCGCTGCCTCTGTCAATCCCCACGCCCACCGTCTCATACAGGTACGAGTATTATCCCCATTTCACAGTTGAGAGCACTGAGGCCTAACCCCTGTCCTGCGATCACCCCGAGAGAAAATGGCAGAGACAGGTCAGGCCCCTGCTCTCCCTGCTCAGCCCGGGACTCTCAGCACGACTCTCTGGATCACGGCTTCTCCCACTCAAATGCCCCAGCCCGGATTTCTGCCCTTTCGGCACAACCCTTCCATTATTTGCTCGCTGGGATTCTTTCAATGACTTCATTTGAAAAGGAAAACACAAATACATGTTTCTGAAAAAGGAAACTTTGTACCCAAGGATAAAGGGAGGGGGGCGGGGATCAGCAAACCTTCCCTGTAGCACTAACCACACAAATAAAGTCCAAGAAAACAGATACTGTGTTACTCAGTCTAACGCATCTAGTTTGTGTTGAAGGCTCCAAGGCCGGCCCTGTGCTCGCCTGTTCTTGAACTTGCCTCTCTCCTTAAGGGAGATCAGCAGGTGTTAAAGCAGACAGCGCATCGGCACCGCCTCTCCTGGAGGTAATGGGAGGGTTCAGGGGGGTGAAAAGGAGGCAAGTTCTAGTCATCTGATGGGTCCCTGCATTACCCCAGATCACGGGGTCCTCAAATCACGTTGTTTATGGGTCCACGCTCCCTCCCTGGGGAAGCACACCGGGATGCTTTGTGCTTTGCACACCCATTAAAATGCACTTTCGCGTTCCTTCAGGTACACACCGAGGGACACGATATGGAGAGAACTGCCAACCGCATCTCTTACCCAGGAAGCAGTGACAGCGAAGGCGTATTGGGAGCCTGCAACGCCCCAGTTCCTGCTCTGAGCATTTTACACACATCAACTCGTTTTATCTGCACACCCACCCACTGATATCATACTCGTTTTATGAATGAGGAAGCTCAGGCCCAGAGAGTGAAAAACACTTTCCCATGATCACATGGCTCAGTAAGTGGCAGAGACAGAGTCTGGCTCGAGCCAGGCTGCTCAGTCAGAACCTCTGGGCAAGTTCCTAAGTCTCCTAGCCTCAGTTTCCTTATCTGCTAAATGAAGTAGCAGGCAGTCGCCAGGTGTCCCCTGAGGACCTTTCTGGCGCAGGGCCTGTGATGGAGGTCCAGGAGAGCGGAAGCTGCCGCCTGTATTGGGAGCCCCGGCTGGATGGTGGGGGGAGCTGGAAATGTGTCCCTGGCTTTCTTAGCAGCCCCCCCTTTCCTGGGTAGCTACAGCCCACCAGCCAGGATGCTCCTCCGCTGGTTGAAGTCAAAGCTCTGTCTGTGACCAGAGAGGAGAATAGGAGCTAATTATTTAATCAGATCAAGTCATCAATAGGTTTTTTGATGAATTCCCTGGCTCTGACTCTCCCTGGCCTTGTGCCAGCCTCCCTGCAGATGCCGAAGGAATCAATTAAAAATGACACAAGGGATTCTGCCTCCATTTTTCTCCTTCTTGGTAAAAGATTCCGAGGAGCTGAACCGAGAGAGAGTGGCGAGTCCATACAGCCGACTGTGTCGTGCCACCTCCTTCCACCAGCTCGAGGCAGGGTCTGTTTAGCTCCTTCCCTTCAGGCAATGTTCTCTCACAGAACTTCTTCCCAGACCAGGATGACATCTCTGGGAATGTCCCTTGCCCATTCAGCACTAGCCACATGGCCTCCATGCTACTCCTCAAACATGCTGCCCCAGGGCCTTTGCACATGTTGTGTCTGCTGCCTGGAGATCTTTTCAGGGCCCCTTCCTCACCTCATTGAGGTTAATTTTGAAATATCTTCCCTCCCCAGTAGCACTTACCATTTCGGACTAGGTATTTTATTTCTTTGTGGGATTCCTGGACTAAAATGTCAGCTTTGTTCACACCTGTATCCCCTAAAACAGTGCTTAAGACGAAGCAGACACTCAACACTGACTCAGCAAAGGATTTTCTCCTCCCTGGTCACAGCTGTGGTTGGGGGCACTGCCGCTCCCTTCTTCTGATTAGGAGCAGTTTGAAGGTACAGTGGACCATGTGACCCAGGTGGAGCCAGTCGGCACATTCCTTCTCTCTAGCTCCAGTGCGTGGCTCAGAGATAGACATGTGACCCGGGGCTGGCCAACCAGAGAGAGGGGAGAGATTATAAAGTAAGGTGCTGGGAAGGGGGAGCCCAGCCTGGGGACCAACTGGAGCCTGAGAGGGGATGCTGGTGACACCAGATTAAACCAAGCTGCACCCTGTAGCCAGTCCCGGGCTCAAACAAGTGCCCCTTGTTGCTAAGCTTGTCAGAGTTGGGGCTGTCATTTGCAAAAGGAAGCTCCCAGACCAACCCAATCAACTCCCGAAAATTACAGCGATGAAGAAAAACTAAAATTTATGGCATGTTTATCTTGGGCCCTGCCCTATTTTCAGCACTTTTCCTGGTAACTCACGTCACCCTTCCCACAACATCATGAGCTGCAGATGCGCAAGCTAAGGCTTGGAGAGGGTCGAGGACGTGCCCAAGGTCACACCCCTTGAGCGCTGAATACTGTCGCTTCACCCACCCCTCACCATCCTCCCTCCCTGCGCCCTGGGAGGTCACCTGGATGGACCACATCAACAGGCTCTGTACTCTCTGGCTCCTGGTAGGGTTTGGCCAAGGGGGACAGCACGGGGGAGGGAGGGGTCCTGGTACCCCTCCGTTGCTCTCCTGAGGGCGGCAGCTCCTGGGGGCAGCCTCTCCGGGTTCCAGCACATGCTCCCTGCCACGGCCAGCTCCAGGGGTGCGTTACTCATTGTCTCACATTCTGCCCACACCTTCCTTGGCGGGCACCATGTGTTTCCTGCAGCACGGACACAGCAAGCAGACAGCGCAGCTGAGACGTGCACCCAGACACTCGGACCCAGAGCCCTCTCTTGACTCCTATGCGCACTGGAAAAGCGACAAGTGATACAAGAGGCTGAGGTTGTGTTGCACAGAAAGGAAGAAGAAGGGAGAAACTGCCGGCCTGGGGGCAGTCCGGGAGGGCTGCCTGGAGGAGTTCTTACACGGTCAAGTTCGAGAAATCTAAGAGGAACAAAGGCCCGAAGAACCCACAGGATCTGGGTAGACCCCGAAGAAGTGGGTGGAGTACAGGGTGCCTCAGGGAGGGGAAACAGCTTGAGTAAATAGCAGGCAGAGTGGGAGGGGTGGAAATGTGTGGTCCCGAACCTCATAAGCGCAGAAGTTGTCTAGACAGGATGACACGCACATCTGTTAAATCTTACACTCCCCTGGCGTCTCCCGCCCCAGCCACAGGCTCGTTCCGCCTTCTCGCCTCCTCTCCAGGGCTGTCAAAGAAATCTGCGGGCCACAAACTCCTGGTCTCCCCTGTCCAGGTCCCGGGGGGCTGGTGGCTCTCCTTGCCTGTCCTTGGAGTTCCTGCTGGAGGCAGAGAACCAGCCAGCTCTCAGGGGCAAGTGAGGGGGACAAGAAAAGGGTCCTTCAGAGGGAGGAGGGTAAGATCAAATTTCAAGACAAGGGCTCAGGACCTGGAAAGGAAATTAGGGCAACAAGAGAGGGTCTCAAGAACCCAGGAGCCCGCATCACTATTCACACAACAAGAAATTCTCAAAGGCCTACTGGGTGCCAGACACAGTTCTTGGCGCTGCAGATCGAACAGCGAAAAAACAGTCCCTGCACTCATGGGGCTGAGATTCTAAGGAGTCCACACACCAAAAGCTGGGGTCGCAAGACTCCCGCTGAAAGTGAGAAGGGTCAGAAAACAGGACGGAAGCAATGGCGAACTGCAGGCGAACTGCAGGCGAACTAGACCGGGGCCAGGGATGGTACATGCAGTTAGAGCGCAAAGAAGGCTTACAAACAAGATCTTCGCAGACTGGGGAAGGTGAGCTTCACAAAGTTTTGCGTGTCAAAGGAGTGGGTGTTTGAGAGGCTGGATAATCCACACGCTTAAATGTCTGAGCATCTGCTCCGTGGCCAGTGGGAAAAACCAGACCTAAATCTGTTCTCATGGAGCTGAAGAGAGAGGAGAGAAAGGCAAGCAGACAGACAGATAGGTGCTAGGGGGGACATACAGCCAGTACCAGGCTCAGAGAAGGGGCCAAGATGGCAAATGGAGCCAGACTGCCTGGGTTCGAACCTTGGCTCCACTGTTTACTAGCTGTCGGGCAAGTAACTTAACCTCTTGTGGCCTCAGCATCTCCACCTGTAAAGCTGCACCAATAACAGCACTGGGAGTCCTGCCCAGGTGGCTCGGTTGGTTGAGCATTACCCCGTACATCGCAAGGTTGCAGGTTTGATCCCCGGTCAGGGCACATACGAGAGACAACTGATCAATGTTTCTCTCTCTCTTCTTCTCTCTAAAAATCAATTAAAACATATCCTTAGCCCTGGCAGGTTTGGTTCAGCGGTTAGAGCGTTGGCCTGCGGTCCAGAGAGACCCGGGTTCGGTTCCCGCTAAGGGCATGTACCTCGGTTGCAGTTTGTCCCCGGCCCTGGTTGGTCGTGCGGGTGGCAGCCACTCGATGTGTCCCTTTCACATCGATGTTTCTCTCTCTCTCTCTCTCTCTTTCTCTCTCTCCCTCCCGCTCTATCTGAACAAAAAAATGGAAAAATGTCCTCGGGTGAGGATAAAAAATAAATAAATAAATAGATAAATAAATAAAACATATCCTCAGCTGAGGACTGAAAAAAAAATATAGCACTGGTAGAGTTGTGAGGATGAAATGGATTAATGCCTGTGAAGCCTTTACGACAGAGCTGCATACAGTAGGCACCCAATAAATGTTGGCTTTGGGCCATTTAGCATTCACTCTACTTTCTGTAAGTGCCCAGTTTTGCTCAGGGACCCTCTTCTCCCCGATCCATGGTTCCTAAGGTTCAAATTAGGTCCCAGCTCCAAAGCTAGACCATGAGACTGAGACCTGAGCCAATCAGGGCCTTCCAATCTCCCTGGTGATTGGCCAATCAGAGCAATCCAAGCACTTTGGCCTAATGAGAAACAGGTGCCTACTCTTTCCAACAGGCTAACTCATTCCACAACTTTCCAACACAAGGGGAAGGGATGCTCTGACTCCATCATGCCTCACATGGAGGCAGAGTGAAGCCCACACATAGGAGAGAATGGAGCTGCAGAATGGAACGCACTCGAGTCTTGACAACACGAGAGACCTGGATCCAGCTAAGCCTGAAGGAGGATTTATCTCTGGGTTCTTCGTTCATTTCTTTGCACCAATAGATTCTCCTATGTCCTTCAATTAGTTTTTTTTTTTTCCTTTTAGGTCAACTTTCTCAATATGTTGACTCTTTAGGGCCATGAATCAAATCTTCTTTTTCTTAGGTCACGCTGAGTAGTTTTCTCTTCACTTGCAACCGAATGAGCCCAAATGGCAGAGCAAGCTAGAGGCAGAATGCTGGCTCAGGTGGCATCCCAGCCACCTTCTGCCACTGGAAGAGACACCTGACAACACAGCCTTCGAGTCCTAGGCCTGTGTCCAACTCCCGGCCTTACTGAAGGCAAATTTCCCTCATTCTTATTTGTTAACTGATAAAGACAGGAGGTGGGGAGACCTGGAATGGGAGTCATAACTTCTGGTCCTGATTTGGCCTCAGTTTCCTCATCTGACAAGAGAAACAGACTATGCCCTGGGCATGGCCTTCAAGTTTGGGATGGGTGGAGCCTGACAGGTGGAGAGAGAGCCTTCCCTGGCCGCCTCCCATCATTCCCGGCCTCCGTCCCAGGTCATTCTCTTTGGCACTCAACACGGCTCGCAATTCCTTGCTGCACACTCTGTTCGGGTTTCTATTTTGTGGGGGGTTGTCGTTCCCACTGAAGTTTCACCTGGGTAGGGGGTGTTTCTTTTTAGCTCCCCAGCCTCAGCTTCTGGTGCAACCTGGGTCCTAATTTTTCCAGTGAAAATATTTACTGAGCACCTCCCACGCACAGGCCCTAGGCTACATGCTGAGGATCCAGAAATGACAATCTTTCATGGATTAGACACCCAAATAAATTACAGGCACATGAGATGCCGGGTCCTAAGGAGATGACGAAGAGAGGGAGGTTGAAGTTCTAGTGGGGGTTATGGTGATTTTAAATGGGGGTGGGGTGGGGTTAGCAAAGGCCTCTCTTGAAGGTGACATTGAGCAGAATCCTGGAGTAGGTGAAGGAACGTGCCTTGCAGATAGCTGGGGAAACAGTGTTCCAGGCATAGGGAAAAGCAAGTGCAAATGTCCTGAGGTAGGAACGTGCCTGGGTGGTTGAGGAACATAAAGTGGGCAAGCACGGCTGGAGTGGAACTGAGTGAGGAGAAGGCTAATATTCTACTGGTTCTGAGCAATTCACAAGCTAGGCCAGATTCCTGGAGGGGCGCAGACCCCACCTCCTAATGGGGATGTGTCCAGGTCAGACTGGAGGTGAGGATGTGGGGTATCCTGTGGCTGTCTTGGAAAACACAGTGGGCCTGGCCAAGCCACAGAAGCCTGGGCACCGTGGGGGGTGAGAGCCCGTGGGCTGCTCCCCTGCACTTCACCCCACTAGGAAGTGAAACTCCATGTGCGTCAGATTCGGTGTCTCTGCGTCGCTATGCTTCTGAGTGTGTGCCCGTGCCCATTTCGCAGATCCCTGCCTGGTGGCCTGAAGGCTGCCTGACCCCGCTCCTCAGGGGCCGGAGGTTAACTCGATGGGTCGTTTGCAGAGGGTGCTGCAGGGAGCGGAGGCGGACAGAAAGGCTTGCCCTGGACTTGGAAGTCACAGCAGCCACCTCTCGACTTCAGAACGGGGTTTCCTCGTCGTGTCCCCACTGAGAACACTTCTCTATTCTCTCGTAAAACAAACCACACAAAACAACAGCCCCAAACCTTCCTCTTCCTTGTTCTTCAGTAGAAAGGAAGCCACCGAATGAAGCCAAACAGAAGTGTGGGATCTGGTTTTGGGGAAATGGCCCCAACTTCCCTGCTGGTGTGAGAAATGACGCCTCCAGGCCCTGCCCTTTGGCCCCATGAGCTCAGGGCCACTGTGGCCAGGGAAGCCAGCCAGGAGGGGAACCGCCACACCCAGTCTCATCGGGTGGCTGCTGGCTTGCCGGCGGTGGGGCAATAAACTGGGGTAACGCCAGGCCAGGGCTCCAGGGCCCAGTCTGGGAGGACGCGAGCAATGCCTGGCTCGGTGGGAGAGGGGCCAACAGCCCCCCACTGCCAGAGCTCCGCCTGAGACCATGCACTTCCCCCGGCGCAGGACCTACTGCTGCGGCTCTATAGGCAGCTCCAGGAAGTGCCCAGTGGCCAGGGCTACCGCTGTGATGCCATCAGTGTGCCCAGAGAGGGGCCACAGGCCGCCTCTGCCCGCGCACTCCATCCCGGGGTCAGGGGCTCGGAAGTCTGCCCGTCTCCTGCGTTCTCGTTGGCACCACATCTAGCTTCCATCTGCTCCCCTTGTTATGTCAGGACATTTATCCACAAAGGAAGGTGTCTCCCTCCATGGGGAATGAGCACTACTTGCCCAAAACCAGGGTCTCTCCACTTGGCGCCGGTGACATTGGGGCCCGGTCATTCTCTGCGGTGGGGTCCTGTGCGCCGCAGGGTGTTGAGCAGCATCCTTGGCCTCTACCTGTTCCATGCAAGTAGCACCCACCCCCAACTGGGACCATCCAAAACGTCTGCAGACATTGCCAATAGCCCCCAGGAGGGCAAGAGAGAACCACTGCCACGAGTGGGTAGCGACACTAAGAAACGCGTGCCGTGACCTTGTGGTTCAACTGCTTGCCAAGGGCACTGAGCTTTTTCTTGCAAGGGGAGCAGGCTTCCTTGAAGACCAGGAAGGAGGGGTTCACGGGACTCCCTCTTAGATGTCAGAGGGCTTGAAAGACAGCAAAAAAGGGAATGACCTGTTAACTGAGATACAAAGTCACTTACAGACCATACATGGACCCCTAGAAAGAGGCCCACCCTCCCCCCCCTTTTTGGTACGTGCCCCTAGCGGGAACCAAACCTGGGACTCTGGTCCGCAGGCCAATGCTCCAACTGCTGAGCCAAAGCGGCCAGGGCGAGGGCCATCCCTTGATCCAGACAATGGACTGGGCTCCTGGAGCCCGGGGGCTGGCCCAAGGCCTGGGCTCCCAAGAAGTCTAATGTTTGGTCACCTTTGGAGAGAAACACCTGTCTGCAGTGACCTCTGTCTGAAGTGGGGACACAGACTCAATCGCCCGCTGGGCAGGCAGGAGAACGACATGGGTGATGTGGCCTGGACTTAGGGGAAGGGGGGAGGTTGGGGGCTGCACCACCCTGGAGACACAGCTTCCAAAGTGAAACATTCAAGACCATTTACATACTGGGCGGGCCAAACAAAGCCCCTCTGGCGCTGGGCTGGGGGACTGTCTGGGACTGTTTGCGATGTTCAGAGTGAGCTGATCTTTTCTGAGGCCTGCTCTGTGCCAGGTGCTGGGAGGGCCGCTGGTGGACAGCCTTGGGCATGAGGCAGACCCGCCTCCGGCCTCTGGAGCTGACATTCCGGTGGGTGGGGAAGCCAGGTAATTAACAAATGAAGATGCCTTTCAGGTTTCTTAAGAGCTCTGAGGGAATTATCAAGTGACAGGATAGACAGTAAATTGGGGGAGGCCTCTGGGAGGAGGTGATGTTTGAGCTGAGAACAGAAGAGGGGTGAGAAATCAGCCATGGGCGAAATGCTTTCTAAGCAAAGGAAAAGGCAGTGCAAAGGCCCTGTGGTGGAAATGAGCTTGGGCCATCTGAAGGGAGCAGGAGTGGCAGCCTGGCAAAGGTGAGGCTGGACACGGCCTGCCCCCAGCCCACGCCTGCCAGGCCGGCCACACCTGCTGTCCTTCCTAAGCATTTAGGGGAACTGGGAATCAGATACAGAAACTCCCACTTCTGTTCTTTGTTCTTTTGTCTTAGCTGTGGACAAAAGCTTCCCTGGCAGCAAGTTACAAAGTTATTTCTGCAAAAGGCCTTCGGCCAAAAGCAATAAAGTCGGACCTGAACAGAGTCATTATTCACGCCTAACTGTGGGCTGGCTCCCAGTGCAGTCTGCCTGTGCCCGGTCTGACAATTCCCGTCACACCCCCTCCCCATTTTTAACCCCACTCTCTCTCAGTACGTTTCTCCCCGAAGAACGCATATTTATGTTTCCAGAGATTACGGTTGCCTTCGAGAAGAACACAAAAGGGATAAAAGGCTATTTTGACTGGCCGGTATAAATAATCCAATTATTTTTCCCTGGCCACCCAATCCACAGCCGTGTGCTCCATCCTCGCCCATCATGCCCCGGCTATTAGCAGAGAGCTTCTCATTAGCTCACCTTGGAAACGGTCTGACGCTTACAATTATTTGAGAAGCTTGTACTCATAGGCAGGGCGGGAGTCTGAAGCTACTTTTACCAAATAACCCGCTAAATTTAGAGATGGTAGTGGCCAGAATTTGGAATGACAGGTCCACGTCCCACCCCCGCCTGCTGTGCAATCTAATTAGCAGCTGGAAATAGACCGTCGAGTGGGAGCCCAGCCATGGGTCAGAGGCTCTCCAAGCTGGGATCAGTGTCTGCAACTGGTGGTCTCACTGGGTGTCAACAGGGGTACAGTGGCTGGAAGAGGGAGTGACGGTGGTGGGGTGAGGGCTGGGAGGCGGGAGCAGACCCATCGTGCCAGCTTCTCCCTCATTACCATGTTTACTCTTCCTTCCAGGGGTCGGCTCAAACCATCCCCATCCTTGGGGTGAGGATGCTGGGGTGTGGCAGGGATTCTGGGATATGGCTTTGCCCCATAAAGTGAAGCGGGCTCCCAGACCCCCAGCAGTGCCTGAGCAATGGGGCCCTTGTCCTTGACGAGCTGCCATATAGGTTTGGGCATTCTACTTACTCTAGACTTTAAACAACTCATTCATTCATTCATTCATTCATTCATTCATTCATTCAGAAATGTTCGCTGCTCATCCTGAGGCCGAGTTGCTTATTCAGGGCCCGTGCACAGCTTTCTACCCCTTTTCCTGTCCAGCATCTGGTCCCCCTCTTTTGACATTAGCATCCCCATTTCCGTTTGAGGACTCTCTCCCCTGCCAAGATGCCCTGCCTTCTCTTGCCATGTGCCCAAGGGGTGACCCTGTGACCAAAGCTGGCTAATCAGACCCTCCCTGGGGCCCTGATTCTCAAATGGAGTGTCAAGAGCAGAAGGGAAAAGCAGGGGTGCGTCTGTCCCACGGGAACCCCTCCTGCAGGGGGCGGCTGCGGGCAAGCCCTGCTCTGAGCTTCCTAGAGCTTCCCGAGCGAAAGCCTTGAAAATGCCTGGCTGCTTTCATTTTTGCAGGTTTGGGAGTGGGGCCACCCTGAGATCCCCAGACCGTGGGGAAGCCCTTCCCTGACGGCCCGACTGAGCTCCTGCCTGGCGACCAGCCGTCTGAGTGCATCCATTCCGGACCCTGCAGCTGATGTCGCAGGAAGCAGAAGAACCCCCTGGCGGTCCACAGAATCGTGAGAAATACATTGTTTCAAACCACTGAGTTGGGGGTGATCTGTCGCACGGCAGAAACACAGCCAAAGAACCCCAAGTGACACTGATTGCAGCCCACTCCTGCAACTGGAATGTCACCAATGCCCTGCGACGAGTCAGCATCTTTTGGTCTCCTGACGCTGATGGCTTTACTCAGATGAACGCTTAGGAGAACGCATCCTTCACTCATTCTTTCAGTCATCGATACAAATGGCCACCCCGCCCAGCACTGCTGGTCCAGTGCTGAACACGCCTCGGGAGCTCCTGCTTGGCAGGGCATTCCACGCAGTGCCTGTCCCCTCAGTTACGACAATAATAGGTCCTGCTTTAAAGGGCTGCTGTAATGACTAAATGCTTGGCAACAAATAAAGTCAACCGTATTGGGCTCTATTGTTAGTATACACAGAGCTGCAATGCACTGTCCCTAGAAGTGTGGCCATTTGGTGTGAACCGAGTGCTGGAGATGGGGTTCGGAGGTGACTGGGTCATGAGGGCGGGGCCTTCAGGAATGGGATTAGTGCCCTTAGGAAAGGACTCCAGGGAGCTTCCTCACCCCTCTGTCACTGAGGACACATCTAGGACAAGGTGGCATCTGTGAACCAGGAAGCGGGCTCTCACCAGACACTAAATCAGCTGCACCTTCACCTTGGACTCTCCAGACTCAGGGGGAGTGAGAAGTAAGGGTCTGTCATCTATAAGCCACCCAGGGCCTGGATCCGTTACAGCAGCCTGACCACCTGACACGCTGCATCGCAGAATGTTATCACTTGCCCGAGCCGGCACTCAGAACACGGCCTGGCACGTAGACAGTGCCCGGTGGGTGTGAGTGTTGACCGCCTGGCACGTAGACAGTGCCCGGTGGGTGTGAGTGTTAGGAGTGTGGTTTGGGGAGATGAGATGAGAGAGGCGGGTCTCCTGCTCTGTGACAGCTCCTTTCGGGAGGGACAACTGAAGGGGGGACAGCTGTCTTTCTGAGGACACACACAGAAATCTTCGCCCTCAGAGGCCCTGTGAGAATGTCACCACACTGACCTCGCAGATGAACTCCCACATCCCAGTGTTCTGAGGCTGGTCAGAACCGGAGCGGCTGCCAGCCCTCTCAGGGCATGATGTCCCCAGTGTAGCCGGAGGGGGATGATGTGAGCCCAGTCCCAGCACGGGGCTGGGTGCCGGGAGGTACAGGGACTGGTGATGTGCGAAAGCAGCCCTCTCCGCTCCCACCTCACCTCCCGGCGATGCCAAACAGGCTTTGACTCCTTTGCCTTGAGCAGTCACCTCTGAGCAAGGAACCCTAAACACTCGATCCAGACCCCCCAGCAATCTCCAAGCCTCCTTCCTTGATCCCTTCATCCAAAATATATTTCCTGAGCATTCAGAGTGCCAGGCCTTGTTCTAAGTGCTGGAATATTGGGGTGAATAAGACAGTCAAGGTCCCTGCACTCACCAAGGCTTACTTTTTAGCGAGAGGTGAGCGGCCGAAGGACAAATAAGTTGAGATAATTCCAGAGTGATAACTGCTATAAACACAAAACAGGTGTCATTCTAGGCATTCTAAGGAGGTGACATTTGAGCTGAGACCTGAAGGATCAGAAGGAGCTAGACTTGTGACACTATGAAGGAAGAGTAGTCCAGGCAGGTGCAAAGGCCCTGAGGTTGGAACAAGCTTTGATGCAGGAAAGGACCCGAGAGGAGGCCAGTGTGACTGGGCAATAAGCTTAGAGGAATGAGGAGCGAGACAGGCGGAGACCAGGTGCAGGGTGAGATAACACACCAAGGAGTCTGGACTTTATTATGGGTGCAAAGGGCCCCGGGAGGGGGGTTTCCTTCAAGGAACTGCTCCCACCTAGAAGCCCTTTTCGGACTTTGTAGAAATGCTGGCAGAAGGCACCCCATCCAGCACCCCTCTTCCTGCTTCAGTGGTCCTCACTAACTTCAGCTGCACATTGCAGTCACCTGGGAGCTAAGCGAACCCTGATGCCCAGGCTCCTACCCTGGGGCTGGGGTTTTCCAGAGCTCCCCGGAGACTGTTAGGAACCTCTGCTCTGCTCATGGGCATCTCCCTG
The DNA here is from genome assembly GCF_014108415.1 of Molossus molossus. Classification (NCBI taxonomy): domain Eukaryota; kingdom Metazoa; phylum Chordata; class Mammalia; order Chiroptera; family Molossidae; genus Molossus; species Molossus molossus. The sequence goes on along the minus strand of NW_023425399.1, from coordinate 10,282,337 downwards.
GGCTCCTGGGCGAGGCCAGGCCCGTCCTGCAGGTCAGTCCCGAGGTGTGCTCTTTCCCACCTTTCTGAGAGAGGGGGTGGGGTAGGGTGGGGGGTGGGGAGTGGGACGTGGGGCAGCTCACTGGCTCAGGAGCCGCAGAACTTAGCTCTAAGCCCAGGCACGCCTTCCATGTGCTGCCACCTCCCTGAGCTGGACTTGCCTCATCTGCGGGGGAGACCACAGGCCTTTCTGATGTGCAGATTGGCCGAAAAGACCAACAGAATCCCAGCGGCACAGGCACCTCCAAAAGCTAAAATGAACTGGTGCAGCCACTATGGAAAACAGTATGGAGGCTCCCCCACATTAAACACAGAGCTACCATATGATCCGGCAACCCACTTCTGGGTATTTATCCACCCCCCACCGCCCCCCAATGAAAACACCAACTCGAAGAGGTATCTGCACCCCCATGTTCATTGCAGCATCTTTCACAATATTCAAGACATGGAACTAAGAGTCCGTGACTGATGAATGGGTAAAGGTGATGTGGTACACACACACAGCGGATTATTATTAAGCTACAACAAAGAAGGAAATCTGGTCATTTGTGACAACATGTACGGGCCCTGAGGGCTTTATGCTAAGCGAAACGAGCCAGAGAGAAAAAGACAAATCCTGTATGATCTCACTGACATTAGAGGGGAGTGTGTGGGGAGTGAGAAAAATGGGTGACGGTGGTCCAGCAGTATCGACTTCAGTTACAAGATAAAGAAGTCCTGGAGATGTGATGCACAGCACTAACGTATGGTTCTTTATTGTCTAGTTGAAAGCTGCAAGAAGTAGATCTTAAAACTTCTCATCACAAGGAAAAAAAACTGTACCTATGCGAGGTGATGGATCTCAATTCAACTAATTCTTATGATCATTTTGCAAAATACACATACATCGATTCGTTATGTTGTGCAACTAAAACCAACACAGTGTGTCGATTGCATCTCAATCTTCAAAAGGATCTCTACCTATGAGCAATAACAGCTAGGATGGCAATCAAAATATCTGCCTCCTTGAAGCAATTTCCACGAGCCCACATTCTGTTCTAGTGCTTCAGAATAACTCTGGGAGGAAGCTCCGACGACGACCTCCATCTTACAGAAGATGGGTCTGAGGCTCAGAGAGGGGAAGTGACTTGCCCAGCTCCACCCAGCTACTAAGTGGCCAGGCTGGGATTTGAATCAGGAAGCGTGTGGTTCTAGAACCCAAGCTCTTAACCATGACGGTACACTGCTTCTCAGAGCTGTCTCCTGTGTCCAATCTTCTATATCTCCTGCCTGGGTGGAAGCCAGTGATACCTAGATTAGCAGGTGGGTCCATGCTAACTGCGTGGGTTTATTTCACTGGCTGGACCAGACCATTTTAGGACTATGTCAACAAGGAAGGTGATGAGCAGAAAGAGGGGCTTGGGGGCAACTCTAGGCAGAGACTGTGGGTGGCTCCCCGGACAGTCATTCCTTGGTTGACAGCTTAGTCTAAGCCCATGGTTCTCGGAGGGTGAAATTACTCCCTCAAAGGGATGTCCTCAGGAATTTGGGAGGAGTTTATGGTTGTCACAATGCCTGAGGGATGCTTCTGGCACCCAGTAGGGGGTGCGGGGATGTTGGATAATCTGCAACACGGTGAAGAACTGCCACACTCAGGGAGGTGAAAGAGCTTTTGGACATTTTGGTCAATTGCTCACTATTTTGGAAAATCACATTACTGATGGCCATGCCACTTGTGGTATCTGAGCTGCCCAACTGAGCATCGGACTGCTTCATTATGTTTACGAATGCAGTGTGCCTAAGCATTTCTATGCTACGGTACGTATGTTTAATTATAAATCACTTTCCTTTCAATTACAGTCAGGATATTTTACTGATTAAACAAATGTGCAGATCGGTTCTATTACCTATAAATTTATTTCAGGTAAACCTGGAAAAATATTTGCTCTAAGAAGAGGGTGTTTAACCTGCTAATTTGGGGGGAACCACTGAACTAAGTCAAACATGAAAAGCCCATTTCCCTTTGGGCTTTGTTTAGAATTAACTACAAAAAAACAATCTGGGCCAGTGAGGCATAAAGCAAAGTCTGCTGGGATGGGGGTGCTCCTGGAAGGATTTTGCTCTCTGATTGAAAAAAAGATGGCAAGGAGTCTTGCTCTTTATTCCCACTTGGTATGGGAGGTGATGTCTGGTGCTGCAGCAGCTATTTTGAGACCATGAAGCAATAAGGCCGAAGACATGCTGAGGACAGAGGAACTAAGGATAGGAAATTTCTGGGTCCCTAATGACGTTACTGTACTGACAAAGTGGCCCCTGGACTTTCCTGCTTTGGACTCTTGTTACGTAAGAATGAAATGTTTCTACTGTGTAAGCTATTCTGCCAGGAATTCAAACTTGCAGTGACTACATCTTGATTCATACTCAAATGATGAGAACTCCAAGTTACTAAGAATACTTGCAAGCTTTCCTGTTCTCTAAAATGCCCAGGTAAGAGGTCTGTGTTCAGAAGTCTGTGGAAAGTGTCTCCAGAGCAAGCCAGAAGCCGTTTTGGATGATTTCCCTTTCATCAGAGCATGAACATCTCCTGAACTTCTGCGGGCTAATAGTTTCAATCTCTGATCAAAAAGTTCTCCTTTTCTGGCCACTGAGTTGGGTCAAGTCACCCACGGATCGGGAGACAAGAAGAAAGGCTGCCGGCAACATTCTTCCCCTAATACATCTGGTGTCCACCTGGTCAAACACATCTTGGGTCCCGCTCATGGTCCCCAGGGATGGCGCTGCCCTGTTAGCTCACACACAGAACTTGCGCATAATGACTGAGTCTGGGATAGAATTAAGTTTCAAGCAGGGCCCAGGTGTGCAAAGCAGTGGGCCAGGCCTTTTATAAGATGAAGCCACATGTCAGGGGCCAGGGCCACTGGGCAACGTGTTTTGAAATCATATTGAGACCGTGGAGAATTGAAAACAGTGGCGATCTCCGGTTAGAAAGAATCCCATGAAGTCTGGGTCCGGGCCGGAGGAGCAGCTCCGAAGACTATGCATGCGGTCTGCGAGACCCAAGATCCCGCACGCCCTCAAGCAATTTCCCAAGGGCATCGGCTGCGGAGTTGTGCATCTTGACTTCTGTCTGCTAATCACCGAGCAATGAGGAGATGGACAAGGGGAGGCTCGGCCTGAACCCCTGGGAATTTCTCAGGCACGTCATAAAGGGGTGAGCGTGTGGGATGTGCTAAAAATATTCATCAAATAGATTTATGACTGGCCTGAGGGGTGGGGGGGAGGGGGGAGAAAACCACACCAGAGAACAAAACACATTCTCCCTGGATGCTTGTGTCCAGTCCCATGGCTTAAAATAACACAGATGCGCAGATGACTCCCACACGGAGGTGGCCAGCCCCAACCAGCTCCAGATGTGTGTCCAGCAGCCACCAAGCCACCAGACACCCAGGGCGAGTGTCATCTCAAACCCAACATTTCCACAACTACATTCTGGATCCCCCTCCCCCAAACCTTCCCTCCCAGTGGTCCCTGTTGAGGAATCACCACACACCAGGCTGCCCAGTCACGTCTGACTCCCTGGGACCACGAACAACTGCTGGAGGGGCTGTCCTGCACTGGAGGGGAATCAGCAGCATCCATGGTCTCTACTCGCTAGATGCCAGTTGCACCTCCTTCCCCAGTGTGACAACCCAAAATGTCTCCAGATATTGCTGAATGTCCCCTGGGGGGCAAAGCCACTGTGGCTGAGGACCACAGCTCTTTCCTTGTTCTGAATATTTAATCCCCCGGAAAGTCCCGCTGGCTCTGCCTTCAATCCACCCCTTTCATTCCCATCTCCACTGACACCACCACCACCCAGGCCAATACCAGCTCCCATGCTCATGTCCCAGGTCCCACCTGCACCGCTCAGGGTAGGCACCACTGAGATCTTTATCACACACAAATCGTGTCGTCCTTGACTTAAAACTCTCCAGGGGTTTTCCGTTTCATTTCAAATAAAAACCTCGGTTTCTCACCATGGCCAGTATTTCCCATCACAGACGTCACCTCCTCTCCTTCCAGCGTGTTCACTACCCTCCACCCCCCAGACTTCTGTTTGTATTTTGAACAGGACAGGCCTCTCCTCTCCACCTCCAGGCCTTTGCACTGGCTGTTCCCTCCACCTGGAATGCTCTTCCCTAAGACCTTCCCAAGGCTGGCCCATTCTAAAAACGCAGGTCACAGCTCAAAGATCACCTCCTCAGGGAGGCCTCCCCTAACCACCAGCCAAAATTTGCTTCCCACCCTTAACCCATCACGCAGTCATTTTCCATTATATCAATATTTTGTTTCCACCCCAAAGCTTGTCACTTTCCGAAAGAGCCTCCTTGGTGGCCGTGTTTGCTTATGTGTCAACTGCTTCTCCATGCTGGCATGTGAGTTCCACGAGAGTAGGGTCCTCTCTTGTTCATCCCAATACCTAACACAGGGCCCAGCACATAGTAGCTGCTCAATAAACACGCGTGCACGAACAAAGAAGAGGAACGCTATCTTATTCTGTACAGCAGTTTCTCCAACACCTCTATAGCTCTGATCTTATTGGGAGCCTTTCCCCGGCCCTCTGGCAGCCCCTGGATCAGGTAGGAAGACAAAATATGCACACTGCAGGGCCCTCCTCCCCAGACCTCCCTGCTGGTGCGGAACACACCATGGCACCCTGGCTCCCTTCCCAGCATCCAGGGCCCTCCCTGGGAGTTTGACTCAGCAGGGACTTTGCATTTTTGAAACAAATGCCTCCAGATGACTCTCACAGTGGAAGGCTGGGCAAACACTGCTCCTGGTCACCAGAAAGCATAGAAGCAAGGCCAGGATGCACATTTCAGACACCAAGGCAGACAAATCAGGCCTCCGATGCCGGCTGACCCCAGTGGAGAGGGAGGGGAAGCTGCCCACGCAGCAGCTGTTTCCAAGGACCCCACCTTGGCCAAAATGGAGACAGGTCCCTCTGACCATCATCTCTCAATTAGTGTCCTCCTCATTGTAGGCATTGGCTATTTGCCTCCTTAGCAACCCGGCTCCCTTTCACTGGGATCCCCCACATGTGTTCTCCAGGGCCTTGGGGTCCAGTCCCTCCACCCCCAGCTCCAGAGTGGGAGCCTGGCCCAAGCTCGTTGTTGGGGCCTCATCTTCCTGGCCAGTGCCAGCCAATCAGAGAGCTGCTCAGGGCTTGGGCGGGCAGTACCCGAGAAGAGGCTTGTTCTCTCCTGTTGGGCTACACCGGCTCTTCAGCAGCCAGCTTGATACCTCAATTATGATAACCACCACCGTTTGCTGAGGGCTCGCCTGTGTCAGACGCGGTGCTAAGCACTGGACAACGATGATCTCATTTCAGCCTTCACCACGGACCAGGAGACAGGTGCTACGGGCATCATCATTTGCGGATGAGAACACTGGGGCCCAGAAAGGTTAAGTAACACTCTCCAGATCACACTGCTGGGCAGGGAGCCAGGCAGTCTGGCTCTCCTAACCATGGTGCCAGGGCCTGCCCACCTTTTGGAGCTGGAGAGAGAAAACAGTCCCCTGGAAGGAAGAGCAGAGACCGAAGGACAGATTCTCATGACAGAATCGGAGACCTGACTCCAGCTGTGCCTGAAGCTGCACCTCCGCATCGTTTAGTTAGGAAAGCCAGCCATTCCCCTTCTTTTCTCCTTCCGCTTGTTCAGACCCCGCCCCCTTCTGTTGCTTACACGAGGAAGGGTCCTGAGTCCTTTATAGTCCTTCTAGGAAAGAGCCCTTAGCTGGCAGTCCATGCGCAAGCTGCGCACGGCAGCTGCTCAGTGAACACTGGCAGATGTGGGTGAGGACGGCTCTCCTGCCACGACCGTGGGGTCTGACCCTGCTGCCCGACTGCGGCCAGCCCAAGGCCTCTTCCACTTCTGGCTCCAAGCGAGGCCCAGCTCCCTAGCAACCACCCCAATTAGGCCATCATGCCATTTATCAGGATGCCAATTAATTATAATGATCTTAATGATCTTCCAATTAGATAGCACCTCGAATCCGGATCTGGGGTGTGGCAGATTTCCCACCGGGCCCCGTCACCAGGGGCCCACGGAAAGCAGGCCGGGGTGAGGCCTCCCTCACCTGCAGGTCAGCATGGAGAGGCTCCACCTTCCACACCCCCTGGCACAAAGGGCCCAGGCCTGACACAAAGCCCCTTGGACCACCGGCCCCCTCCCCCGCTCCTGGGACAGGCCAGGGCGACTCCATCACCCACCACCAGAGGGCTGCACCTCCAGGAGAATTTTAACCTTCTTGCCATTGTTTTCAGGGGGCAGGAACCTTCATCTCTGACCTCGTGGCTTTTTTCAGCTATTTTCCTTTGCATCTTGACTAGGGGAAGTGTGGATGTACTCGCCAGACAATCCTGTATTTTCCTCAGCCTCCCCCCCAACAAAGCACAAACCCAAGACACCCCCAAAAAAGTAGGGGTTTGGGAGAAAAGTGGGATAACCGAAGGGCCTCTGCCTTTCAGTTTTGTTGTTGAAATGTTCTCTTCTGCTGCACGTGTTTCTTCTACATTTGGTAAAAAGGCCAAGGTCACAAAGGGAGGAGAGCGTGGAGGGTCAGAGAGGACTCCAGAGCCCCGGGGCCTCATTCCGGCTCCACCGCTGAGCGGCTATCTGGGGGTGCAGTCCTCTCTGGGCCTCAATTTCCTCATTTTGACAACAATCAAAGGCCCTACCTCTCAAGCTTTTGTGTGGATTAAATGAGTTATTATGTGTAAGGGCTTAGAACACACTACATCATAACACACATCAGTGTTACCTATCACCGTAAGTCTAGACTAAGCCCTTTCTTTTCATTACAAACCGATCAGACATGCGGCTATTCTCCAGGACAAGGCTTCTGGTCTCTCTGGGGGAGGGGAGATCTAAGAACAGACTTGCTAGCGTCTAACTCAGACCAGAAGCTGCCCCCTTGAGGGAGGTCCAAGTAGATAAATTGAACATATCCAGAGGAAGGAAGAGGAGAATGTTACCCCCAAATCAAAAGGTGCACTTCCAGCATCAGGGTGTGCAACCACACATCAGCCAGGTCCTTGGGATGGCAGCTGAATGGAGCTGTTGAGTGGGGGACACACATGCATGTGTGTATGTGGCTGTACACACACACTGCCACACTGTCTTCTTACAAGCCCAGCTTTTTTATAATCAACTCATCGTTCAACCCTTAAGTTTGAAAACCTAACCTGTTATTAAGGTTTCAGAAAAACCCATAAATTCATTTTTAAAAAACCAGTAAATATACACCAAGCCCAAAGTCCAAGCCCACACTGACCCTCAGTTGAGCAGTCAGACCAACCTCATGCATTTATGTACATAAACTTGGCCCAGGAAAGGAAAAACCTTCATATGCAAATGTCCAACATGCCATCAGCCAAGCTTGCCACCAACCCTTCGAGCTGCTCCCTAGAACATGAAATTACACACCCGGACAGGCGTTTCTGATGAGCCTTTTCTTCCCCACGACGTGGGACAAGCAGAGCGGGAGAACCTCTCTTCCAAGGTGAGTGGTCTGCAGCCTGTCCTCCGCGCCCTCTTTCTATATTTAATGAATGGCTTTAATTTAATTAAAACTCTCCAGTGGTTCTGTAATGGGGAGTGGAGATGCAGTAAGAAATCTCTTCACTATTAACTGCAAGACACAGTAAGTCTTCCTGCTCCAGGGAAAACCCATCCGACCTGCTTCTCTGTCCCCCCAGAGAACTGCTCAGAGCAGCCTCCCTCCTCTGCCCCAAAGGAGGGGACCCCCGTCGGGGAGAGAGGCAGGCACAGACGGAGGGGCGGAGGGGCGAGAGGGTGGGTGTCCCAACATGCACAGATGTGCAAATACCCAGATTCAAACGTAAGCTGAATGTAATTACTTGGTTAATTAAATATTGACTCTTAACTCAAAAAGTGATTAAAACAAGCTGCAGGAAAGACTGGCCAGAGAGGAGAGGGGGCAGGGAGAGAGTCCACTTTCAGGGAGGAGGAGGATAGGGATTGCCGAAATGAAGTCTGCGCCGTCCTACTGTGTGCAGGGGGGAGTGGCCTCCGGTCTCCGGGCAGGTGGGGAATTTCAGACAGATGTCACGGTGACAAACTAAGATTTGTGGGTGCCTCTTACTTTTTTCCCCTAAGAGTGCATCTTGTTTCCAGGCTGCTCTCAAAGTGGACCAAGAGCTTCTGGGGCTCGGGAACTAGGCACTGTTCATCATTCCCCCGGCACGTACCCGGTGCCTGGCACCAGGAGTGCACCGTTAATGCTTGTAGAACGAATGAATGAACTACTACAAAGAATGTTTGTTTGTTTTTAAAAGTGCACTCCTAGAAATCGCAGCCGAACTTCCGAAACCCCCAGGGGCCCCAGGAGGGGAGCAGCCCTCCACAAAGCTTAGAGAACTGGTTCTGACCCAGCCCGGGAGGAAGTTTGCCTTTTCAATCCTATTTGCTCTTTCGGTATCCGAGTTCCCAGTCACTCCCAAGCTCCGCTCCACCGCTTTCCGGTGTCCTGCCCGGACTAGCCCCACGTGGTCTGCTTCTTGCCGGTCTGTTGGGTCTAAACTCAAAGGGGTCAAGGAGGCCATCCCCCTGCGGCCGGCGGGCTCAGACTCGCTTTCCCCAGGCCCTCGAGGGCTCCGCGTGGCGCGCCCGCAGGTCAGGGGCGCGGTGGGAAGTGCCCAGCCCGCCAGCGGGGTCAAAGGGGTCGTTCCCCCCGCGGCCCGCTGGCGCCGGGGCCTCTCTCCCGCCCACCCTCGAGCCGGGCGGTCGGGACCGGTCCCAGCTCACCTGGGCGGCGCTCGCGGCCGCGCTCACCCCGGGGCAGGCTCCGGCCGCGGGGGGCCCCCGCCCCGCCCACCTGGCCCGGGCACCCCACTCACCGCCGCGCACGGCCTCTGCGGCCTCACCCCGCGCGGGGCGCCGCCGCCTCTGCCGCAGCCTGGCCGGGCCGCGGGGCACAGGGGACTCCGCGCCGCCGCCGCCGCTGCCGCTGCTGCCGCCGCCGCCGCTGCTGCATCCTCAGCGAGTGCGGCTGCTGCTCCTCCCTCCCTTCCCTCCGCCTCCTCCCGTCCCTCCGCTCCGCGGCTCCGCCGCCGCCACCTCCCCGGCCCCCACCGCCGCGCCGCCCTCGCCAAAGTCCGGGTCCGCGCCCCGCCCGGGCAGCCTTTCATCGCCGGCCGCGCTGCCCGAGCCAGCCCCTTGGCACGGCGGGCCCGGCCCCCTGCCTGCTCCCCGCGGCGGGCGGTGAGCGCGCGCCGGGGCTGGAGCGCCCGACCGGGAGCCGGGCAACAGGGACCCCGCCGCGGCGCCCTCCCCGCGCCCCCGGCACGTGAGCCCTTTACCTTGGGCAGGAGGCACGCGCGCCCCGGCCGGTCCGCCCTCCTGCCCCGGCGCACGGCCCTGGCCCGAAGTCTGGCCCCGGACGGGGCAGCAGCGGGAGCTGAGGTCCGGGCAGCTCTCGGCCTCCCGAAGCCGCGCTCCCGGCGCAGAGCGCGCACCCTCGCCGGGACCCAGACACACACTCACCCGACACACTCGCTCTCGCTCGCCTTCGGCGGAGAGTTGAAACAGCTGTGAGATTCGCCCAGGAGCTGGAAACGAGGGAGGGACGTGAGCCCAAGCCGTGCGTGCGAGTGTGTGCGTGCAACACCCAAACGAGGGTGGGGGGCATCGCTAACAAATCAATTATCGCAATAAAGTCAGGAGGGCCATCGATCAGGTGCACTTGGCTGCAAACGAAGAAAAATCCTTGCCTGGTTTCCGCTTTCTTTTGCTTCTCCCTCAGAGCTGGAGGGAACCGTACGCTCCGCGGCGTTTGAAACAGCCTTACCGGGGGCTCCCCTCGTAATGACACGTTAATAAATGTTTTCTTTTATCTGCTTGCACAAGAGCTCGCCTGGGTTTGAAAACACCGACCGCCTTTGCTACAATCCCCGCGCTCACCTCTAACTACACTGTTACTTTTGCCTCTGGAGACGCGGCTCGAGCTGGGCGGCAGCTAGATCGCTGGGTGGACTGCGCACGCACCCGGGACCTTCCCACGCGCCCGGGAAGCTCCCCGAGACGTTAACTTGAGCTCAAGTGAAAATAGCTGCGGTGCCCAGAAATGGTCCCAGAATAGGAAAGAATGGAGAAACGGGCTCTCTCCGAAAGGGGAGGAATTCAACTCAAGGTGGTGCTGTCTACCGCGGTTTCCACTGTCTCCAGAACACAGACGAGGCGGGAGGGTACTGGGCTGGCTGGGGTGGGCAAAGAGCCAGAAGAGAAACAAGTAGCAGCTGCAGAAACTACAGCTGAGTAGCTAAGGGGAACCAGACCTTGTGGTAACTAAGTGTAACTTACTTAAATCTATTAGTAATCCTACAAGGTAAGTTGTAGGATTATACCCATGTTACAGATGTGGAGACCAAGTCACAGAGAGGTTATAAGTCACTGACTCAACAGCACACAATTGTAAGTGGTGGATCTAGGATTTGAACCCAAGAAACGTGTCTCCGGAGTTATGTTCTTAAATCTCAAGTCATTGCTACTTTTTCAGCCCGGCATCTCCTTTCTATGGTGTAGTTTCTTTTCCATGCTGGTCAGGGTTGTCATGTTTAGTAAGTAAAAATGTACAGTGGTCCATGAGGATATACTTATATAAAAAATACTTTGTTGCTTATCTGGAATTCTAATTGTGTGTCTGGACCTGGTGGGGGTCCCTACATTCCCCAGCCATAATCTCCCTTAGCCACCCCAGATCAATTTACAGTCTAAATAAATCAGAAAAACCTGGAACTTGCTTTTCCAAATTAGATTCTGGTGCTCACTTTTGGCCTCCTGATTCTCCAGCTCCTGTACGTGTCCAACCACACCGTCTGGGACAGCCTTCCCTTCTCACGTCACCCCGATGGCATTCCTCAGCGGGATCATCCTGCCTGGATAACCCTGTCTTTTAGGCTCCCCATGCCACTCGGGACTCCTCACTCCCTTGTTGGTTTAACCTTGAGGGGACTTTCGTCTTGCCGCCTATGTGCCATGCTTCCTCCTCGTGCAAGTTCCTTGGTGACCCTCTATGCAGAAGGCCTGTCTGGTTCTGTCTACCTTGCAAAGCCAGAATGCTGTTCTAGTTCCTGAACTCCTATCCAAAATTAAACAAACAAACAAAAATTCATTCCTGCCTTGTGTTTCTCTCCTCCAAGAGGCTGAAACTCAACCTGATTGTCTCTGCATTTCTGGCTGCATTTAGGTGGGATTTTATGAGGGTTGTAACAGTCAAGCTTTTCACATCTCAAACAAATTGGCGAGTGGAGGAGAAACGTTCAAGCAAAAACATGGCTGCAGACAGGGGGCTTGGGAATTAGAGCCACGGAACTGGGGCACAGGTGGCTTTAATAACCCACATGAGTTTGGCTGTAACTTGCTTCTTTTTACAAACGCAGAAGAGGCTGCAGAGTTCCCCCCAGGGGGTTGGGATCAAACTTCGTTCCTGAGTGGGGACAGTTTTGCACCGGGTTTTAAAATACAAATCCGAGAATCATCCTTAACATTATACATGTGTGGTTAATTCTGCTGAGTTTTCACTTAGGCCCAGCTGTCTTGACGGTAGAAATGTAGCTGCATTAGGAAAAAACTGTTTATACTTCTTGAGATATTGTGATAATGAAAAATAGCACCATAAACCTCCATTAAGTCAAAAGAACATTAATTGTGTTTCACGCTGCCTCCCCGGGCCTGCAGGCTGACATAGATGTGCTTTACTCCAGCAAAATGGGGAGGCTCGTCTTCGCAGCACAGTACCTGCTTCCCCGCTTAATTACACGTAATTGTACAGTCTAATTTATTTTAATGCCTGATGCCTAAAAGTGCACATTCGTGAATCAAGGGTTAGATTAGGAGGTAGGAGAATTATAAATGGGTATAATTGCAGTCTCTTGGGGGCTGCTTAGGCGTAATCTCAAAGAGTCATGATGTTTATCCTGAAATTTTACAAAGGAAAGACAGTTGGGCTGCCTCTCGTTAACAAAACAGATAACAGTGACAATTTGTTTAGTTGCTTAACCATTCACCAATAGTTCTCTTTTGGATAAGGGGGCAAACACATGGATTTCACTGTGCAATGAGATGCACAAGCAGAATCGGTGCACGTGTGGTGGAGTATTAATGAGCGAGGCGGCCCCAGGAGCATGCTGTTGCTCTCTGTGGACAAAGCACAGTTCCTGGCTCCTTGGTGGACGATAATTTCACAAAGGGGGAAAAGCAGGCACCATTTGACCATACGTGCAATTCAGTTTCGTCTCTCTCTGTGACAACACACCTGTTTTACAGTTGTCTTCCAGATAAATCACTTTTGAACTTTGATTAGAATTAATCAATAATGATTAATGGTGGTGGTGGTAGTAAAAGTGGAATGGTGACTAAATGCTGCCCCAGGGCCGAGGTTCTAATTAACCTGGACTCTGCCCCAGCTGGCTGGAGACTCCTTAGCTGATCTGCTTGGGTCTCAGTTTCCTCATCTTAAGAATGGGGATAGTGTTGAGGACATTGCAGACTGTCATGTGGATTAAGTGAGATTAATGAAGGTAAAGTGCAGGCGTGGTGCCTGGCTGGACGGTGCACAGTGAGTGTTTATTGAATCAGAAATGGGAATGTGCTCTCGTGGGCCTCTGGAGCGTCTCCTCCCTCGTCTGCAAACCCTGACTGCAAATCCAGGGCAATTGCTGTGATGATGGCAAAGCAAACCAGATCATGCCACTTCCAGGCTTAAACCCTTCATCTCAGATGGAAATCCACAGTCCCGAGCTACACGGTCCTGACCCTGCCCACCTCTCCAACATCCTTCTCTACTCTCTTCTGTTTTTATTATGAAAATGTCAAAAGAGAAATGTAAAAAGTAGTACAGTGGATATTCTACACTCTCTACCTGGACTCAATAGTTGTTAATAGTTTGTCACGTGTGCTTTACATGTTGCTGAACCATTTGAAAGGAAGTTGTGGACATCATGGCACATCCCCCTTAAGGACTTGAGTGAGCATCTCCTAAGAAGAAGCTGTTCTTTCAGGTGGCCTCCACATCATCATCACAGCTAAGGAAATGAACGCTAATTCTATCATCACTCCCCAGCTTGATCACATTAACAGAGCCACAAGGGTGTCTTTCTCTTTGTTCCTTAAGCCCTTTCCTGCCTCAGGGCCTTTGCACTTGCTGTGCTCTCTTCCTGGAATACTCTCTCCATAGATGTTGCTCTACCAGCTCCTTGTAGAGATCAGCTTAAATGTTACCTCCCTGAGAGTTCCCCCGTGTCTATTTTATGTAAAGATGTTCCCTGATCTCCCTCACTCTCTATCCTCTCCATTTCATTGTGTTCCTGTAACATGCCACACTATATGACATTTTATTTTTATTCTGTGTCTGTGGCCATGGTCTATTTCCCCCTCCTCAGCCCAACCCACACTAGCTGCAGGACAGCAGGGGCGGTGTCTGGTTTGTTCACTGTTTTGGCCCCAGTGCCTAGAACGGTGTCTAGCGCACAGTTGGTTTTCAATGGGTATTTGTTAAATAAATAAATGATTATCCCTGGACGCAATGTTTTCAAACAGAAGACGTGGTAAATGAAGTGATTTGGCCCTCAGTGTTTCGAGACAAGTCCGCAGGGGTTCATCCCAGCGCTAGCACTCATCAGCTATGTGTTGCTGTGGGCCTGTCCCTTAGACTAAAATGAGGACAATGACAATCGTCTCTACTTCCTAGGGTTGTCGTGAGTTATTAATGAGGTTATATACAAAGTGCTTGGGACAGAGCCTGGCGCATAACCATAAACCTTCCTTGTGCACTTATAATCACTGTAAGTCAGCTGGTCAGAGCACCACTGGTCACTCACAGGCTCGCACAGAACCGGTCGGTCTCCATGCACGACGCCGGTGGAAACTTCTTGGAAGCACTGATGTGGCTGCACCGCTGGCCTCATGCTGTTCTGTGAGAGGCCGGCCAGGGCAACACTGGCCTGGAAAAGGCCCTGGTTGTTTACAGCAGGCATCTGGGCTGATGTGTCAGGATCTGAGGCTAAATATTTTGACTCTCGCCCCTGAGACCAGCCCTTGGAGGCTCACACAGAAGCTGAGGCCCGGGGAACCTGGAGAGGAGGCGACCCCGGCCCCCGGAGAGTGAACCCAGTGGCAGGAACTCTGACTCAGCGGGTCTCCTCCCATACCCTGTCTGGTTGGTCAAGTGCTATGAATACCTTATTACTGGCCTGTACGGGCATGTAGGGAAATACATGTTTTTCAGCTAAAGTTATACTGAAAAATGAGGTAGGAAATCAAGAACATTGTTGGAAATTTGGATAAAATTGCATCTAAATGGAGATAAAATAAGGTAGTCTGTCTCGGAGACTGTGTATGGAATCTAGAGATTTGCTTTTTCAGGGAGAAGGGAGGGGTGTTTCCATTTGTGCAATTTTTATAACAGGATGGTACTTTGGTGAAATGATCCCTACCCTCTTTTCAATCCCTGAGCCTCTGGTGGAATGGCTTTGACCTCTTGCTCTAGATTTGGGCCTGTGACTTGGCCAATCGGTGCATTCCATGCTCTGACCAGTGATTGGCTCAAACATGGGCACATGATCCATTTGAGCCAATGGGAATCAGGCCTGGGATTTCACTTGCTCTATTGAGTAACAAGAGCTTTCTTTCTTCTGGATTTGAACTGGGTGATAATTGAGAATCTATTGGAGCTCACGTGTGGCCCTGGAAATAAGATGGCCCGGAGGACACCAGCCCTCTGTAGAATTTCTTCCCCTTGAGGCTGGGAAGGACTGTGGATATGATGGATTTCACTCCCATGATTAAGTTAAGGAGGAAGGGATTTTGTAGATGTAATCAAGGTCCCAAATCAGTTGAGTTTGAATGAATCAAAATGGGCCTGCCTCAATCAGGTGAAAGTCCTTAAAGGGGACTGGGCCATTTCAGGAATCACAGATGTTTCAGTGGGCCTTGTAAGGGCAAACTGCCATCTTGTGGAGAAGGCCACTTGGCAGGAATTGGCCTCTGCCTGACAGACAGCAAAAAAGCAGGGGTCATTCTCCTAAAACCACAAGGAACTGAATTCTTCCACAGCCAGGGAGTATGGAAGAGGATCCTGGGTCTGAGACAAGATTACAGCCTCAGCCACTGAGAGAACCCAGCTGACCCACAATCCACATTTCTGACCCATGGGAACTGTTAAATAATACATTTGTATTGGTTTAACCTGCCAAGTTCATGATACTTGGTTATGTAGCAATAGAAAACGAACACATGTTTGAACACCTAGATCAAGCTGTACCTGAAGCCACCAGATAACACTGAAATTTTCAATTACGTGAGCCAATAAATCCACCCCTTCTTTCCTTTTTACTCTCAAGCCTGTTTTCTAGCAGAAGTCCCAGGATTGTATCCCACTGACCTGGCTTTTTTTACTTCTGCCTAAGCCAGTTACTAAGCCTGGGGACACGGCACACGGTACTGTGATTGGCCCCGTCTGGGTCACAGGCCTGTGTGCTTATGTGGTTTGCCATCACTTCGCGTATGTCTACACCCTGACCACGAGGGTATCCACTTCTGCCTACAACCTCTGCATCCTTTGCGGTCCTGCCTTGGTGTTTGTGGAAGGTGTGAGAGGCATCGTGGTTTAGGGCGGGGACTGGCAGACTTCGCATGTGAAGGGACAGGGAGTAAAGCGTGTAGGTTTTGTAGGCTACCTCGGCCTTTGTCACTTCTTCCTCTTTGTTTGTGCTTATTTTCTTTACAACCCTTTAAAAATGGAAAAACCATTCTTAGCTCTTGAGTCATACAAAAACAGAACAGGCAGGTCAGATTAGGCCTGTAGGCTGCACTGTCCAGAGCCCTGGACAGACACAGACTCTGGAGCCAGACGGTCGGGCTCAAATCCAGTCCCCCGCTTCTCACAGCATTGAGGCCCCGGGCCAGGCACTTCACTTCTCTGAACCCTGGTCCCCTACCTGGAAGGCACATGTTAAAGGTCCCTACTCCATAGGTTGTCGAGTTAAGTGAAGTACTGTGTAGTGCCGTCGGACAGTTTGGTTCAGAGTCTGGGATACGTGTTATTATTTTTAGGGGTGATTCAGTCATCATCATTCTCTTCCCCTCTTTTTGATTTGAAACCAACTGAGAAACAGACTTGAGGGTCTGGCGGGTGTAGACCAAGTTGGCAGGCTGGACTATGCAATATGAGGATTATAAAATGTGAGGGCTTTCCTGATTCCAGTCCCCCACGTGTAGGAGCCCTCCTGTGGGGGAGATGAGCCTCAGAACTGCCTCTAGAGGTGGGCTGGGGCCCTGATGGCCGTGTGGTTACTGCAGGAAGCGGAGAAGGGGCGGAGCTGTCGCCGGGTCATCCTGTCCTGCCAGGTTGATTGCTCTCATTTCCACAGCACTGCGTTGCATAGCATCCCTCTGACATCCATGTCCACCCAGAGCTTCAGAATGTGATCATATCTGGAAAAAGGGGTTTTGCAGATGTAACTAGTTAAGATGAGGCCATGCTGGATTAGGGAGGGCCTAATCCAATGACTGGTGTCCTGAGAGAACGGAAACAGAGAAAAACAAGCAGAGGAGGCCCACGTGAAGGCGGATGTGGGGATCAGAGAGATGCGGCTTCCGGCCCAGGGATACCAGGGGCTGCCTGCAACCCCAGAAACTGGGCGAGGCAAGGAAGGATACTCCAGGGAACTTTTGGGGTGGCCCGGCTCCTGCTGACCTTGAGTTCAGACTTCAGGCCTCCAAAGAGGAGAGAATAAAGTTCTATTGTATGAAGCCGTCCAATCTGTGGCTTTGGTACAACAGCCCAAGGAACGAATTGGGGGTCACTGCTCCTCCCTCAGTGGGAGTGTGTGCATGATGGTGGTGGTGAAAAGAAAGGTCCCCATGATGACACCAGAGCAGGGGTCTCAGCCTAGGCCCTAACCAGAGATTCTGATTTCATGGGTTAGCAAAGGGCCTCAACATGCATATTTGTAAAAAAACTTTATCGAGGTATAAAATGGTCCATCCATTTTAGTGGACCATAAAATGCTTTTTAAATTTCCTGCTTTGTGCAGCCATCACCAGGATCCAGGTCTAGAACTTTCTCATCACCCTTCATAGTACCATCCCTGGTGGCTATGGATTGTTTTAAAGCTTCCCAGGGGATCCAAAGCTGGGGGGCCTGGGGAAACAGGAGAGTGACATAGGGTGGCCCAGGGGTGCTGAGGCACCTGGTTGACGCGGAACCCCGTGGACCGCCGCGAAGGGGATGTAACAGGCCTCCGCAGGGGCAGTTTCAGTTGCGAGGGGGGGGTGAGATCGGGGGGGGGGGGAGACCATGGAGGCTGGCTGCTGAGTTGGGTTGTGGAAGTCCAGGCCTTGGTCTAGGAAGGTTTATCTGGGCTATGGGTAGTACTGGGGCGGGGGCAGGGATAAGGAAATAGGGGGGCACACTCCACATTTCCCCCTGGAAGGAGAACCCCGTGCCTCCTCCCCAGTCCACACTTCTTATCTCTGCTGGAGATTAGGAGGGGAAGCTGGGGGATGGGAACTAGGGTGGGTGTGGGAGCCTGCAAGACCACCCCTGAGGACGCACAGTGGGGCAAAAAGAGAGGAGAGTGAAGGACCCAGGCCTTCTGCTCTGTCTACCTAGTCTGGTCCCCTGCACCTGTTTTGTCCTGCTCAGTGTGCAGGGCCGGCCCCTGCCCGGGCCCCAAGTGTTTCCTCGCCTGCCTTCTAGCAGGACCTTGCCTCGCCCGAGGCTCTGCCTCCCGGCAGCCACAGCGCCGTGCCCGGGGTGGCTCCCAGGCTTATCGTCCTCCTGTGACTGCGCCTGGTGACTCACCGTTTGTGCTGCTTACATTCGGTCGTCTGTGGCTCCGGCAGGCGCTGGAGCCCACCAGCGCTGGGCTGCTGACCAAGACTGCAGCTGAGGTCTCTGCATGTGCCCGGTGTACCGTGGTCTGTCCCCTTCACCTTGGAGGGAGCAACTGAGGAGTATAACATCTGCTCGTTAGTGACACTTCCTGTTCGTGTCCCAGAACTCGATTGCAAACGGTAGACCCACCTTGGCTGGTTAAAGAAGAAAGGGATTTTGTTAAAAGATACGACATGTTCCCAAATCCATGTGTGTGTGTTTCTTTTGGGGGAGGATCAGAATGCAGGCTCCGAAGCCACACAGCAGGAAAAGGCTGCTTTGGTGACACACCGTGGCCTCCGTGTCTGTGCTGATGAACACTGAAGGCCGGCGACTGCTGAACCCCTGGAAGAACCAAGAGCCCCTTGGGCACAGCCGCCCTCACAGAAGCTCCGCTGGGAAGCCCTTGCTCACTCAAGCATGTCTGATTGGCGGAACCTGGGCCACGTGACTGCAGCCAGCTGCAAAGGAGTGTGGGAACTGCCTTTCTGGAATGGACCTGGGAAGACAGCCCTCATTGCGTGGGATGTCAGCAACATGCAGAGAGGGAACGGGGCGGCCACAAAGACAGACACCTGCTCCGACTATGGCACCAGGGGTTGGGGCTGAATACCCAGTGCCTCTCACTGAATCCCATCCTTCTGATTGGGGAACCAAGGATCAGACAGGGGAAATAATTTGTCCAAGGTTGCATGGAGCTCAGACTCCAGAACCTTTACCAACCTCCCCAAGGCAGGATTGCATAGAAAATGGCACAGAACTCCCTGGACACTGGCCATCTGGATGCCCTAATGCTGGCTTGGGGCTCCAACCACAAATTAACCCATTTTGTGTTGCCAGTGCAGTCACAGGATGGGCTCTCTGCCCTCGCCTATTAAATCATCTGATCAGAGCAGGAAACCACTTACATTTTGTCCATTTACAAACAGCCAGATCAAGTAAATTTCATTGGCGTGCCCATGATCAGAGGGCTCGAGTCCTGGGTCCAGCTTCCTACTGTATGACCCCGGGTCTCGTTTATTTGCGGAGCCTCTGTTTTCTCAACTGCGAAATGGGTACCAAAGTCTCTCCCCATTTGCTCCCTCCAGAGCTGGCATTCGGATCAACTGTGAATGTGAGTGCAGAATAAAACTCTGTGCAGGACAACCCTCCTCTTCCCTGATCTTAGTCCCCGCCTGCCACCTGCAGATGGGAATCGGGGCCTGTCTGCGGCTCCTTTGCGCAGTTCAGGAGGAATCGAGCTGGGCTAGAGGAGACCTCAGGACTGTCTGTTTCGACAATAAGTAAACACGGGGCTTGTTTCTCTGCCTTGAACAGGGACCACACCCCCGTGGGCCATGAACAGACACTATTTGGGACTGATGGCCTGGCCACAGGCTGGGTGTAGGCAGCAGCGGAGACCCCAGACAGGTGTTGTTCTTGGTGTATCCACAGGGGAGCTCTGATCCTGCAGTACAGGAGGCCAGCCCCCCACCCCCACCCCCACCCCCGGGGGAGAGGTTGAGAGGGAAGCCACGTGAGCTGAGTCAGGTGGGCGGGCTGGCTCTGTGGCTGGTGCTGCTGAGGAAGGTGCTTTGATCAGGTTATCTGAGCATGCAGCTGCCTCCACAGCTTTGGTGAGATGCTCATTTACGCATTTATTTGACAAATCTCCTGGAAGTTGCCACTAAGTCTCAGATGCCAGTGCCCACGAGATGACTTTTATGCTCCTGGGGGCTGAGAGTCGAGTAAAAGAAAAAGATACAACCACCGACATCGCCAGAGTTTGTGGCAGAATGTCGTGGTTCTTACTGACCTTTTCTCCGTTGCCAACAAAAACTTGATTCTGTTTGCGTGGCAATGTACCCCACTTAAGGTGGCTCATGATTGTTTTATTTTTTAAATACTCACCTGAAGATATTTTTCCATTGATTTAAAAAAAAATTGCTCAGATACAGTAGAAGGGAGGGAGGGAGGGAGAGAGAACCATCAATGTGAAAGAGACACATCAATTGGCTGATTCCTGCATGACCCCGACTGGGGCCTGGGATGGAACCTGCAACCCAGGCGTGTGCCCTTGACCAGGAATCAAAACAAAACCCTTTGGTTCATGGGCCAATGCTCTAACTGCTGAGCCAGACAGCCCAGGGCTCAGGATCATTTTAAACCAGGGGTTCTAAAAGTTTGATTCCTGGGCCAGCACCATCCGCATCAGCATCACCTGGGCACTGGTCAGAAATGCAGATTCTCGGGCCCTCCCCAGACCTGCCAGACTCGCTGAATCAGACGCTCGGGGGTGAGGCCAGCAATCTCTGTTTTAACAGGCCCCTTCCCAGGGTACCAGTCATATGCATGAGCACAGGGCCAGTTTGGCCCATGAGATGTAAGGAGGTATCTGTTGGGGGTTTTGGAGAAATTGTTTTCTTCCAGCTAAAAAAACTGGCCAGGAGGGGGTGACGTCACTGACCCGCTGAGGATGGCAGAGCAGAAAGGAGCCCGAACTGCTCACCCACGCAGGGAGCTTGTATTAAGAAAACAGTAAACGCCCTCACAGCATTACTGCTTGTAGCCAAGAGATAGGCTCACAAGGTTGGTGACGATCTAAGTACTGCCACGAAGTATCCCTTGGTGCCCAAGTCCCTTTCCTCCTCTGCACCTTTCCACACCTGTAAGTATAAACCTCTTAACCACCTCGCATGCACTCGAATGGCTACTATTTAAATAAAACCCAGGAATGAACGAGTGTTGGTGAGGATGTGGAGAGATTGGAACCCTTGTGCCCTGTTGGTGGGGATGTAAAATGGTGCCTCGACCATGGAAAATGTATGGCGGTTCCTCAAACATCTTAAAGCCAGAATTTCTCTTTGTCCAGCAATTCTGCTTCTGGGTAATATGGCCCAAAGAATTGAAAACAGGGTCTGAACGAGATGTCGGTACACTCATATTCATAGCAGCATTATTCGCAATAGCCAAAAGGTAGACGTCTACTGATGGACGATGACTTTTATGTTATGTATATTTGACCACAATTAAATAACAAGCATAAGAAACACACACACGCACATGCACGTGCACACACACGCGTGCATGCACGCCTGCCCTTCCCTCCCGTCGCCTATGCCTTCTGTCTATTGCTCTTGCCTTTCCTCTGAGGTCTGGTCCCACATATCCAGGCTTCTCGGCATCTCCACGGGGAGGTTTCAAAGGCAGCTCAAGTTCAATGTGCTTGAGTCTAAACCCACGACCTCCCTCCGTGAACCTGCTCTTCCTGCCATGTTCTTCTTTGGGTTGACTGACACTTCCATCCATTATAAGTCAGAAATCACTCTCTTCCTCAACTTCCTCCCCTCCAGCCTAATCCAATGCAAATTCCTGGGGATCGCCCTTCTTATATACCTGCTAAGGGCAGTTACCCCGTTGATCTCCTCCAGAATCGCCTCTGACGACAGCAATGGGGCCCGACTGGGCTCCCAGTGCACACCCTGGCACCCCGCAAATCCATTCTTCAGGGCAGGGCCAGAGTGAGTTTTTCCAACTGCACGTCTGATTGACTCCATTCTGGTCTCACTGTTGGTTATCAATGCCATCTCAAGGGACTTCATGGAGAACTCCGCTCCTCCCAGAGTAAATTGCCATGCAGGCTTCTCCTGGGTTGATCGCACACCTAGTTATAAGAGCCAAGCTGTTTTTTTGGTGTCTTTGGGCTGAGCCTCTCAGATATGGAGTCTGACATCGGGGGCCAGGGTGGGACAAATGTCAGTGATGACCAGTGCCTTGGTCTGGGTTGTGCCAGGTAGAGTCTGAGACAAGAACTCATGAGAAAGTTTATTTGGGAGGTGATTCCAGAAACACTGGCGGGGAGCAGGAGGCGAGAGAGGGGAGGGAGGTAACACGCGGAGTGTTATCCAGCCTGTTGGTACAGAGAACGCCTGAGCTCAACGTGGGGGGAAGGTCTGGGAGGCGGAGCCAGGTCCACGTGGATGAGTTATCCCAGGGGCGAGGGAGCACCAGCTCCTACAAGCCATTCTTTGGGGGGGTTGCTGGAGGGGCTGTTAATTCCCTGGCACTTTCTACCTGCCCTGTGTGGGCGGAGTGGTCCGCTGAGGTTGTGGACAGAAGCCTTCAGGCAAAGGGAAGCAGACATTGGCGGTTGGAAGCGGGTCTGTGTCCACAGGAGGGTTCAGGGCAGGGACAGTGCCCACCCCCTGGAGATGATGACAAATGATGCCCCCAAAGTGACTCAGACCCTCATGATATAACCTGTGACTCACGGCTAGAAAATTGGTCCTTTCGAGTTCCCCTTCCCCTCAAGGAGAAAAGTCTCAGCCTGTGCTCCCGTGTCTGACGTCTTTCCTGCACTTGATCATCTGTCTCCCCTTTGAGCCAACAGGGAGCCAGCCTCGGGTTTCGAGCCTTCCTGGGCAGTTGTACCGGCTGCGATGTCCAACATTGCTTCCGTGTCTAATTAATTTTTCTGATTAAGACAGGTATATAAGGTTCACTTTAAAAATACATTTACATAATGAAGATGTCTGATTGAAAGGAATGTTAAATACATCACAGGTTGTGCGGCATCAGATAGGTGACAGGTGGCAGCTGGAACTCGGGGAAGCTGGCCCGAGGGATCAAGTCCCCGCTCCGCAGTGGGCATCTGAGGCCTCTGCCTTCTGGCTGCCAGCCACCTCCTGGCTCCGATTCTGACTTCTCATGGACCCCTCTGCCCACCGGAAATCCCTCCCTGCTTCCAGCTGTTCCACCATCCACCTCACCTCCCTCCTTTCTCCTTTCA
Organism: Molossus molossus; assembly: GCF_014108415.1. NCBI lineage: Eukaryota > Metazoa > Chordata > Mammalia > Chiroptera > Molossidae > Molossus > Molossus molossus. Next base: position 10,259,612 of record NW_023425399.1, on the reverse strand, counting down.
ATATCCTGGTCATGCTGGAGGCCCGGCTCCATGCTCCCTAGACTCCCTCCCCCACCAGACCCCCAACTTCCCCCCAGCTGGAGCCGAGTGCTTCCTGCTGGGTCACCCTCTTGCCCCCAGGATTCTTTCATTCTTTTGCCCATGTGGCTGTTGAAAGGTGGGTCCCCCACCAGGGTCCTGCCCCTCCCTGCAGCCCAGGGTGAGCCAGCTGACAAAGTGAGTGAAAGAGCGAAGGACTAGCCATGGTTCCCTCCTCCGTGACCCCTTGACCTCGGTGACTCTGGGCAACCAGGCTGCTCAGCCTGGGGGAGGATCATCATGGGGTGTGACCGTGGCCCCGCCAGCTCAGTGCTGACCTGCTCTCTGAGCCACCTCTGTGCCTGGCCGAGGGAGCCTGAGGACCCCGGCCCCTAGCTCTGAGCGCGACCGAGACCAGCCTGCCCTGGTGGACGCGGGTGCCGGGCGCCTGTCGTGAGGCTGACTGTGCTGCCGGGGTCTCCAGGGTGGGCTTCCCCTCTGAGGCTGAGGCCTGAGCAGGAGACCCCTGGCAGGTAATGTCGCTGTGAAGAGAACAGAGCAGGAATGGGTGGGAGGGAGGCACGTGGACTCATCCAGCCCCCATCGTCCTTGTGCTCGGGCAGAGGGCAACCCCAGAGGTTCCCCTCGAAGGCCCCCGCAGTCCTGGCTCCAGACTGAGCTGGTGGGGGCCAGGGCAGGGCCTGCGGGGGCTGGGATTCAGACCCGTCCTTCCAGAGCTGAGGGCCTCAGGGGTGTGCCGAGAACCAGAGGGACCCGAGGGGCTAGGACGACTCCCTGGTTCTGGTCTCACTTTGTCAAAAAAGGTTAAAGCAGCCAAAACTCACCTAGCGGGCCCAGGCAGCAAACACCGGCTGGGCACTTTTCACGCATTTTATGTGTTTTTACTTAATGAGCATGTCGTGTTTGCTCTTAGAGGCACTGGCCTCGTTGTGTTACAAAAACAAGCGCCAGTTTAAACCAGTTAATTGTGAAACCACTTCACAAAAGCCCTGCGGCACTGGGGCTATTGTCTCCAGGGGCAGCTGGTGACTCGCTCAGGGTCTTAGAGGGTCAGATGGGAAAGGTGGAATGACCTCTGCGTGACTCCAGAGTCAGGTTTCTCCTCGCGCTGAGGCCTGGGTTTCGTCACACTCATAAAAAGCCATAGGTCAATTATGCTTATTACTCATTTCACAGATGGGAAAATCGAGGGGTTAGCAATTCCTCAGCATGAAAGTGACTGAGCCAGGACCCCTGCCGCCGGCTCAGGCCCACACTGTAACCACCTGGCTATGGCCCCAAAGTAATGAGCCCTTTGAAGAAAGGTGAGTCCCTTAGTTTGGCTGTGCCTCAGTTTCCCCATTTGCCAAGTTGCGCTCTACTAATCCTGCCCTGCTGACTCACAGGTTGTTCTGAGAGAAGGAATCCTGGTCAAGACTCCCAGAAACTTCCCCTGGGAAGGCGCCCTGGGCTGGGAGGAAGCTAGGCTGCGTGCCTGTGGCCAGTCACCTCCCCTCGTCGGTCTGCGGTTTCCTCACCTGGAGTGTGGGTGGCCTGAGATGAGATTTCAGGTTCATCAAGCTCTGCACTTGGCCTGATTGTCCACCTCTGTCCCGACGGACAGCAGAGCTGCCTGTGTGACTCATCAGGAATTTGACCGCTGCAGACAGCAGACCCGCCCGTTTGAGACCTTGTTCTAGAAAACTGCGTTCAGGGGGCCAAGCTTGGCTCTGCTTCTGTGATGGTCCTCGTGGCCAGACAATTGTAGAGGGACACTCTGTGCCGAGCAGAAGGGACGTTAGACAAGGACGGTAGCCCCTGGGTTCAGGCCAACCTCTGTCCATCCCCCTGAGTTCTCCTTTGAGGCTGAACTCTCACGGGAATGAATCATTCACTCATTCAATTCATTCATTCAGTAACTCTCTGCAGAGCCACTCCTATGTCTCAGGCTCTGTTCTAGGCACCAGGGACACAGCTGTGAATGAAGCAGACCAAGGCCCAGTTCTCATGGAGCTGGTGTTCCAGTGGAGGGACCGTAAACATTCAGGCACACCTGCCCGACAAGTACAATCATACAGACACGCATGTGTATGTGTGCAATCCATGTAAATGTGCATCTGTACACACACACACACACATCTTTGTGTGTGTTATTCTAGGTAGTAATGGATGTATAAAAATCAAGCAATCAAGCAGGGTATTGGGATGGAGATTTCTGGGGGTTACTTTAGATTGGGGGGCATGGAAGTCCTCTCTGAAATGAGCCATTTGAGCAGAGGCCTGCAAGAATTAAAGGAATCTTCCATGTGTGTATCTGGGGGGTGGGATGTTCCAGACAGGGGGAGAGCATGTGCAAGGGCCCTGGTGTGTTCTGAGAAGAACAAGAACCAGAGTGACCACCACCGTGGAGTGCGCCAGGCGGGGTGTGATGGAGTTGAGATTATGTGGGGCCTTCTAGGCCATGGCAAAGAAAGTTGGGTCACATTCTGAGAGAGATGAGATGTGATCTGAGAATTTTGCGCAGAGGACTTGATGGGTTTTGACCTGGTATTTGAAAGGATTCCTCTGGCTGCCTGTGGAGGATGAACTGTGCAGGGTCAATGCAGGGAGAGCCATGAGCGGGTGACTTCCATGGTTCAGTGAAAGATGATGGATGCTCGGACCTTTCGTGCTGGGGGTGGGAGATGGCCCAGTGCTGGCCACAGTCTAAACGTAAAGTCAACGGGTTGGGTTGATGGACTGGATGTGATGAAACAGGAGGAAGTCACGCATCAAAGCCGATTCCAGGCTTTGGCCTCGTCACCTGGAAGGAGGGGTTGGCCTTTGCGACGGGGACGTCTGGCTTGGGTGGAAGAGGGAGCATGGGACCCGCAGGAGCGCACCTGATGTAAGGGTGTCCTCGTGGTCCCTGGGGCCTCTGCCCTTTGTAGGAGGCCCCGAAACACAGCCTCGGATTTAACCTACATTTCCTTCCTTCCATCTCATTTCTAAAGTTTCCGGGGCACTTTCGACTTTCCTTTTAAAGACGCAGCCTGCATTTTATTCTAAAGGCTGGGGTTCATCCCTGTAGGGGGGCAGCCCCGGCAGGCAGGTAAAGCATGAACGGATGATACTCCATCAGCGCCCGGAGTGCCCCAGCCCACGGGGCGGATTTAGCGTGGCTGCCGCCTGTCCAGACAGCTCTGTCAGAAAGTGCTACATCTGTTGAAGGGAGTTTGACTGTTAAAGAGGAGTAGCAATTGTGCGAAGGGAAGTTACTACTGAGTCTTCAGATACCATTGACTGGGGAGGACCCGGATGAGGCTTTTATGGACGTGTCGTTTGTCCCCGTAAAATAAAACATCTCGAAACCCGTCTTTGCAGGCACCAGAGAGCTGCAGGCTTCTCTAACAGGAATGCGCAGGGCCACGGTGAATTTCGTAAAACACAAAACACAAAACGGCGCTTTCACCATTCTATCCGGCTCTCTAAAGCCTCCGCAGTACAAATACACATTTATTTGTCCGGTGAAATCGACAAAGCGCCTCTTAAGCGCTGGGCCCTGGGCTGAGGAGGGGAGAGATGAATCCGATCTTGTTCTCAGCGAGCCCAGGGCCGGCGGGGGCGCCCACGGGGACATAAATTAGCACACGGGTCGCAGTGGGCCGACGCAGTGAGAAAGAGCTTGAGGACCCGAGAAGGGAGAGACGGCTTGGTGGTGGGGGTCAGACAAGGTTTTTTGGAGGGATGGTGTGTCAGTTAGGGTGCTTTGCCAGCAGGTAACTGAGATCCTAATGCATCTGAGTTGCACGGTGAGGGTGTTTGTCTCCCATGACAGAGTCCACCACAGTATGTCTCCTTGTCCAGGTTTGCTGGCGTTGAGAAATTGGCTGTCTACAAGCCAGGAGGCGGGTCTCATCAGGAGCTGAAGTGGCCAACACCTTGATTTCGGACTTCCCAGCCTCCAGAACAGTCAGAAATAACTGTTTATCGTCTAAGCCCCCCGGTCTACAGTAGTTTGTTGTAACAGCCTGAGCTGACCAGACGCCATCATTCCCTCCTCCTCTCCAGGTTGACATCTTGAAGCCTCTCAGACTCACTCAGCTCTAAGAACAGAAGCATCCTTCAGGGACGAGAGAGTCCAGTCTGGGACACGTCAACGTCAATCTCAGCCAACCTGAGCGTCTCCCGGTGTGAGTTTCCTCCTGGGATCTCCTTCCAAGGGTCCCTCTTCTCTCATGTGCAGGTGAGGGTCCTCGGCTCACCTGGATGTTTCCAGCATCTCTTTAGAAAGAGTGGGTTCCAACACCTCTGGCTTTGAGACCTCTGTCAAAATTCCAAGTCCCCCAGAAAAGTCCTGTTCAATGTCCTGTTGCATTGGATTCATTGTTTCAGAAAGTAGAACTTTTTTTCCAGAAAGAAGCATTTGGGGCGATGTCGGGGGTTGTCACCAAGGCCCCTCTTGCACCAGTAAGGGTGTGGTCAGGGGTCAGGAGTCAGTGGTCAGAGGCTGCGCCTGGACTCAGCTCTGTGGCCCTGCAGCCATGGGCCCCAGGGAGTGTCGACCCTGCCTAGCCTGACGCTGCCCCTCTGTGACATGTGGCTCCTGATAGGGCCCTGTGACCGCGTCCAGGTGAGGGCCCAGTGAAGGGATGGACAGAGCACGCAGAACGCCAGCCCCCGCATTCAGTGGGGGCACGTGAGTGTCAGCCCACCGTCGTCAGCGAGTCCCCAGTCAGGGTCACTGATGAATCAGGTCACTGTGGAAACGCTTTGAGATGTGGCCTGTCATTGGCAGGGTTGCTTTCAGCGGGTCTCGGGGGACAGCCTGAAAAGGCTGATTATCCTGCGGCGGGGAGCAGAAGGGGCTGCGGGGGAACGGGCCTCGCTCCCCGAGCTGCGCCCGCTCTGCCAGCCGCCATCAGGGGGCCGGACGCAGACGGACCGTCCAGAGCTCTGGGCTGGCTGCCTTTTCTCCTTCTGCTTCTCAATGGAAAGAAATGATTTCCCAAAGCCTCCATGCCTGCAGACTCCCTGATACTCGACTGTGGGCTAGTCTTTAGGGTACAGCCTAGACTTTTGTGCGTGTTTTCTCGTCTGGGTGTCCTGTCTGATCTTGAGACCAGGAAGAAGCCCCGGCTCTTGCCGGATGCTGGGAAATGCGTCCCGTGTCCATTCTTAATGTTCTCCTTCCTCCTCTCTGTCTGGCTAAGTGTTTACGTCTCTCCCTTTCAGGGGTGATGGATGCTTAATTCCCTGAAGGCTGTAAAGCAGGTTGTAAATATGATGGTGATGCATCTGAGATGACCAGCCCCAGCCACGCTGAACTATTGCAGAGGACAGCACAGAACCAGCCAGGTGGGGTGAAGGACGTCTGTGGACAAGCACAGAAGCATCACCAAGGCCCTGGGAGCCTGCATCCGCTTCGTTCCTTCTTTGGCCAGTTCATTCAACAAACATTTGTCAAGGAATGTCTGTGCACCAGACTCCATCCTGGGCCCTGGGTATGCAACCTGCCTTTGCAGGCACCAGAGAGAGGAAATGAACGATTAAACCAATCAGTGCTAATTTCAGATCCTTCTAAGTGGTGTAAAATCACTTATGTTGCCGGCAAGGGACTATGGGCAGGCTCTCAAAGGAGGTATTTGAGTTGAGACATGAAAGAAGAGAAGGGAATAGATTTAGCAAAGACTAGTGGAAGATGAATGAATGGATAAAAACAATAACAACAACAACAACAACAAAAAGCAAAACGTGGTCTATCCATACAACGGAAATACTATCCAGCCTTGAAAAGGAAGGGAATTCTGACACACACTACGACATGAATGAACCTTGAGGACTTGATGTTCAGTGAAATAAGCCAGACACAGAAAGACAAATACTATATGATTCCACTTATGTGCCCAGAGTAGTCAAGTTCAGAGCGAGAAAGTAAAACGGCGGGTGTTGGAGTTAGGGTAAGGAGGGATGGGGAGTTGTTATTTTATGGGCGCAGGGTTTTGGTTTTGCAAGATGAAGGGAGTTCTACTGATGAGTGGTGGGGAAGGCAGCATGTGATGGGAAGGTATTTATGCCACTGAATTGTACACTGAGAAATGGTTAAGATGGTGAATTAAAGTGATGTTTATTTTAGTGCAATTAAAAAGTTATTGGAAGAGAGTTCCAGGCTTAGGGAACAAGAGCAAGGGCCCCGAGGTAGGGATGAGCTGGCACATTTGAGAACTAGAAAGGGGTTCAGCGCTTCAGGAGCAAAGTGAGTCAGCTGGTGGGGTGGCACGAGATGTAGCTGGAAAGACAGACGGGGGCCAGGAAGGGTTTAAGCAGAGAGGTGATTCAGGGGTTGGAAGGGGCCCGTGTGTGTGTGTGTGTGGGGGGGGGCAAGGCCAGGACGAGGCTGGGGCAGCCTCCAGGGTCAGCTGATGCTGGGAAGGTGAATGAGAAGCACGTGCTCTGCAAACGGTAGGGTGCCTCCCATCTCAGGGACAATGGGCTAGCACCTGCCAGGGGCTCAGTGACACCTGAGGCTGCTGATGGTGACGACGATGAGGAGGGTGACCTCAGAGCATCCTTCTCAGCCTACGTTTCTGCAGGGAAAGGTCTGACCCAGGAGACAGAATTGATCCCAGCAGAAAACTACATGGAGCTGATAGGCCAGGAATGGAGGTCACCAGTGCCCTCAAATGCAATCCTGATGATGATGATGATGATGATGATGATGATGATGTCTAACCTTGGAAGCCCTTGAATGCTGTGTGCAGACATGGCTGAGCACTTTACTGATACTTTCTGCTGTAATCTGGCCAATGAGCCTACGCAACAGGGACTGTCATCCTCATTTTTCAGACTTGGAAACTGAGGCACAGCGAGGTTAAATCGCTTGCCTGAGGTCACACAGCTAGTAAGCAGTGGGCTGGGATTTGAACCCAGAGAGTCTGCCTCCAGAGGCTGTGCTCTCAGAAAGCTAACTGTTGAAGTCCTGATACCTGGACAGATAACCACTCATGAACGGTTTCACTCTGCGTCCTTCTTAGGTGCCATTGCTCAGCATTCTAACATCCAGCTTCCAGGAGGACCAAATGGGAATACTTCGCCCAGGTGTTTTGTCTTTCCCGGACTCTATCCTTCCCTCCGAGAGCTTGCACGCTCTGCTCCAGACTCAGCTGTTGCCTGTTCTTTGCAGGCACAGAGGGTCAGGGTTCCCAGGAGCCTGCAGGGCAGGGCGGGACAGGGCGGGGCAGGGCGGGGCAGGGCACGGCAGGTGGGGGCTGGGCTTCCACCTCCAGGGGGAATGAGCAGGATCTGATCTTCACGATGGACTGAGATGGACTGTGCTCGAGTTCATGTGACATGTTGGGATCCACCTGCAGCAGGACGATGAGGGGCTTTGAGCCCTAATTCCTGGATTAAGGGAGTCTCCTGAAACCAGAGATAAGAGCAAAGATGGCCCTTCCCAGGGGGCCAGAGAGCAAGTAGCCGGACATTCCGTGCCCTGGAGACGGACCTGCCTCCAGCTGGGCTGGAACAGCCTCCTAAGGCTTGTCTCTGACCCCTCACCAGACACGGGTGCAGTGACCCGAGGAGCTCGGCAGTGGTTCAACCTGCAGGTAAGAAGGGGGAACACAACTTCCAGGGAGCAGGTGATGAAATATTCACGCAGGTGGACTGTGCCTCTTGGTGCTCTTTGCTGAGCAGGATCCCGCCCTCCGGACACGGCAGGCTGCTGGTTTGGTGCCTACACGCACGTCTCCAGGGTGACAGCCTGCTGACCACACGGAGCCCAGCAGCGCCCGAGACGGAGCTGGCAGGAGAGCTAGGTCCTTCGAGATGTTGGGAGGAATTCATAGTGGGGGGGGCCTCCTGCTCCTGCAAGTTCCTGTGCAAACAGACCGGTCAGGAGCGTCTAGGAGCCCATCACCTCCTACGTGCACCAGCACTAAAAATAGCATTATTTCCCCAGCTCCCCGCACCTGCAGGGAGCCACAGCACAGCCTATTTTTAGCGGGTGACAGACGACGAGCTTGGGGGCCATTGTAATTAGCATCTTGTTCAAAGGGTGGAGGTTCCCACCCAGTGCAGAGAGTGACTGTCCCGGGGCCCCGCCCCTTCTCATCTGTCTGTTGTCTGGTGTGGGGAGGAACCAGCTGCACCAGGGAAGACCCCAGGTTCCCTGAGAGTCCCAGGAGGGGCCAAAGGCCTGAGAGGTGTTGTTCCCCACCATGGCTCACTGCCTGTCCCCACCTGGCCTGTCCATTTGCAGAAGACTTGATCCTGCCCCAGTGTAAGAGTCATCCCCCTACAGGAATGACCTGGCCAGGCCAGTATGATAAACATGCCCTTCACATTGGTGTGCGATTGCAGGTCATTTGTCCCCCATTCACAGCTGCCCTGCGAAAGGACAGCTTGAGGGTTGCTGAGCTGCAGCAGAGACTGTGGGGTGTCCCCCAGTTTTCTCATGTCTCACAGAAGCAAGGAATTTGGTTGCCTAGAATGAAGACTACATTTTCCAGGCTCCCTTGGGACCCAAAAGTGGTCAGTGGGATGTTAGCATCATCTGTCTCTCCATTGGCTGGGAGGGAACGGGAGGAATGTGTGGGACAAAGATAAAGGCAACAGTCTCAAAAAATCAGAGTAACAAGCTAGGAGAGGGAATCTCAGTTTCCTCATCTGTAAAGGGGAGAGCAATCATACCTACGTTCTCTAGTTTCTGTCAATGAGCATTCTTTCACCTACGTGACAGAAAGTGCAGCCCCAGCTGTCTCAGGCAAAGGGGAATTTATTGGCTCAGAGAACTAGGAAACAAATGTTTAAGAAAGAGGCTGACTCAGGCATGACTGTTTAATCTCTGGCCTGGGGGCCTGGCATATCTTACTTGTGTCTGTTATTGTCGCAGCAGATTTAGTAAGATCACAAACAATGTGGCTTGAAAGGACCACAGAATCTCGTGGTAACGCAGAGGTTGGCTGGTGGACATGCCCGAATCCCACGTCGGTGCGAAGTGCAAAGTCATCCCCCAGATTTCTGCAGTTCACCAAGCCTGCGTTTCTGCTCCTCCGCTCTCCCTCCCGCCTCTGCCCAGTGCTTATTCCCCACTGTCCCTCGTGGAAGCTCCCCTCCCTTGCGGGGGTCCATCATCCCCGCACACACGGGCCCTCTCCTTGTCCCTCACGCCTCAGTTCCACGTTCCGGTGGCAGCCGCGATGGGCACATTCTGCTGGTGACTCCGGAGCAGCGGAGGTGATTTTATCTGTCCTGCTTCCTTTGCATTTCTGCCAACACCAGCATCAGGATGTGTTGCTTAGCAACCCTGCACTCTCTTCTGAGGCTTCTTATGGACCCTGCCCCCACAACCCAGTCATGTCCCTGTGTAGGTTTTCTCATCCTACACCAGGGTCCCATGCGGCGGGGCCTCTTTCCCCACTTAATAGACTAGGAAGCCAAGGAGGGGTCAGGAGAAGGGAATTAATGGTAAGTAGAGGGGTTGGGTGCTATCTCAGCCTGGGTCCAAGCTCCTAACCAGTGCTCACTGTTTCTGCTATTTTGTTTTTATTGAGATATACTTGACATGTTACATTGTATTAGTTTCAGGCCTTCGGCACACTGAAACGATACATGTATATATTGTGACATGATCACCACAAAGCTTTGTTAACCTCCATCACCACACGTAGTTACAAAGCTTTTTTTTCTCTTGTGATGAGAACTTGTAAGATTACTCTCTTAGCAACTTTCCAATATGCGGTGTAGCCTTGTTACATATAGTCCCCATGCTGCATGTTACATCGCCAGGACTTCATCTGATATCTGGGAGTTTGTACCTTTTGATTCTCCTTCACCCATTTCACCCCCGAATGGTTTACCCAGTTTTTTTCGTTTGCAGGCCCCTGTCTCGTTTCTCCACATCCACACACCACCAGGACGATCCTTTAGTTATTATTTTTCTTTACATAAACCCATTTCTGTTTTCACGAAGAAACTTCCGTGAAAGGCAAACTGTATCAGGGGAGTCCCTGGAAAAGCAGCGCGTTGTGCTGCAAAAGGACGGTAACCATGGCAATAGAAACAATGAACCTGCACAGAGGTGCTGCGTGTGTCCTGCCTGAGCGGGGCTGGTTCCTTCTTTGTTCCAAAGGACAGGACGGGCCAGCGAGGCTGGGAGAGGAGCTGAGGAGCATCAGCACCAGATCGGGGGGCCGCCCTGGAGGGAAGGGGAAGACGTGGAGAAGCAGCAGCCAGGACGCCGAGTTCCCAGGTGGCACTTCCTTGGGCTCTGTCAGATCCTTTCACATTTGCCATTCGGAGGCCCTGAGCTGCAGGGAGGGGCTGGCAGGGTGGGAAGGGGAACCGCATCACCCAGGCCTGAGGAGAGGGGCCCCTGGTCTGCATGAGGAGCGGAGAGGAGGCAGGCAGAGAGGGGGCATCGCCCAGGCCCGAGGAGAGGGGCCCCTGGTCTGCATGAGGAGCGGAGAGGAGGCAGGCAGAGAGGGGGCATCGCCCAGACCCGAGGAGAGGGGCCCCTGGTCTGCATGAGGAGCGGAGAGGAGGCAGGCAGAGAGGGGGCATCACCCAGGCCCGAGGAGAGAGGAGAGGGGCCCCTGGTCTGCATGAGGAGCAGAGAGAAGGCAGGCAGAAAGGGGGCAGGAGGCTGGAGAGGAGGCAGGCAGAGAGGGGGCAGGAGGCTGGAGAGGAGGCAGGCAGAGAGGCAGGCAGAGAGGGGGCAGGAAGGGGCCCGCAGGCCAGAGTCACGAGCTGCTTGGGTGGCAACGGGAAGCCATGTGGCAGCGGCAGAGCCAGGGCGTGAGGGGGTCAGATGAGCACTTTCAAAGTCCCGGTGGCCCTGGGAGAGGAGCTGGGACAACACCCGACCCATGTGCCACACCGTTTGTCACCTGCCCCTCCCTCCAGCTCTCGGACCCCCAACCCCCAAGCAGGTGCTCACTGTACTTATTCTTCAGAGGCTGAGCTCGAGGGGCAAGCGGGAGACTTGCTGTCTGTCTGCTGAGCCCACGTGTCAGTGTCTCGGCGGGGACCCCTTGGGCAGCGCAGGGAGAGCTGTGCGGTGGGTGATGGGCAGGGGCAGCCCCTCTGTGCCCTGTGAGGAGCCCTGGATTGGATTTCTGAGGCCTTGCCAACCCTGAGGATCACACGCTGCCCCGAGCCCGGGACCTCTCTCCACCTGCCTGCGGAATCGAAGCCATCCATCGACTCTCCATCTATCAGCACCGTCCCTGCAACACGAAAGCTCGGAGAGTTTCAATAATTTACTTATTTCAAGGCACTGGGTCATGGCAGAGAAGTCAATAGGCTCTGTGTTAGAATGATTTCCCTTAATCACTCAGGCTGTCCAGCGAACAATGGAAATGTCTTCACGTGAATGGAGCGGCTGGTGATGAGGCCTGAGGGACAGGACTGGCGACTCTGACCCACCTGCCCACCCGCGCGGGCTGCCCGGGGCCTGGCGCCGTGTGGAAATTCACCGCTAGGCCCTGAGCACTGATGGATCGTCTTGACCACCCTGCGTCCAGCTGTGGCCCCGGGGACACAGCGGTCCTGGAAACGGAGGTGGCCCAGACTTCCAAGAAGCTCCTGGTCTAGCGAGGGGGCTGGGTCGTTCTCAGAAAGGCCTGGCCACGGCTGAATTTATGCACGACTAGACCGGGTTGGGAGCGGAGTGAAGGCGAACCGGGGAATGGATGCCAGAGAGAGGATATTTGGTGTTCAAATGTTTTTTACAAATCATGACTTTGTGTGTTGTTTCTTTGGGTAAACAACAAAGGTGTTTACAGGCTGTGCTCTGATGATCATGAAGTGACAGTAAAGTGAATGATTAAAAAAGACGTCCATGATGGAAATGTTCTGTGTATGATTGGGTCGCTGTTCACCCTGGTGACATGTTTGTCAAAACAGCTAACTGGACACCTAACATGGGCACCTTTTATGGGAAGAAATTCTCTCCCCAATAACTCCGGGACCAAAGTAGAAATAAAAATAAAAACATTTCTAGGAAACAATGAGAAGGTGAACAGTTCACACCCAAACCTGGGGACACGGCTAAGCCGGGCTCGGAGGACAATTTCCGGTCTGAATTGCTTGCTTGATTCCAGAGGAAAGAGCAGTGGTAAAGGCACTTAGTTATTTAAAAACAGGATTTAAAAAAAAGAAGCAAAATAAACCAAGATAAACTGGGGAGAGGGAATGAATAAAAACAAGAGCCCAACGTCAAATGCGCACATGGCCAGCGTTCAGAAGACGAGGGTTTAGGGGAGCTGGTGATGTCAGGATGACGAGGGTTTAGGGGAGCTGGTGATGTCAGGATGACGAGGGTTTAGGGGAGCTGGTGATGTCAGGATGCGGTTCAGGAACGGACGTGTCCATCTCGGGAGCTGTGGGGGGCTGGGTGGAGGACGGCGGCTCTGACAGCGGATGGAAAGCAGCCCGAGGCGAACTGGAAGCTGGAGAAGGCAGGTCTGCCTGGCCCTCCTCCATCCTTCTCCTGGGCTCCGAGTTTCCATTTTCCTTTTCTCAGCCGTTACCCAGGGTTTGGATGCTGGCGCAGCCCTGCCTCGGGGTAACCCAGACCAGAAATGAGGTTTTGAGAGCGTGGATGTATCTGCCCAAAGTCCCATGGTAATCAGACATCTGGGATCTGGTAGGGTCTGCGATGAACTTGTATGAGGTCAGGGTGGGGGTGGGGAGGTGGGGTGGAGCGGTCAGGATGGAAAAGGGGTTTCCCTGAGTAGGACAGGGAGGACCAGCAGGAAGCCTGGATGGGAGGGGCCAGCCCAGCCAGGTCCTCAGAGGACCTCGATGGTCCACCTGCCGTTGATGGAACGTGACAGAGCAGAAAGGCAGAGTGAGCCCCGAGTGGCAGGAGGGGAGACATCCCCTTGGCAAAGGGCCAGGAGTGGTTCCTGAGTGACTCACTCAAATACCCTTTGGGGGGGGTGGCTCACCTTAAAAAAGATGTCTGTTTTCTTCAATCCAAATGCCACTGGGTGTATGACCCACATAAGAAAACGGCCCAGATCACAAATGCGCTGTTGATGAATCCTCACCAGGCGAGGTGTGCAGACCTGTACCCGGCCCCCGGACCAGGAAACAGCATCACAGAATACAGAGGCCGCCAGACACGCGCTGGAGGGGTTCATCACCTTCCGCGGGACGGAGATTGGACCCCAAAAGGCCTTCGGTCTCTCCCAGCTGAGGTGGTCTCTCCCACGTGAATGGTCCGTATGCTGATTTTTGTGTAGATTTCGGAACGGGTCCCACCCGTGATTTTAGGTTTTAATTTCATCTTGAGTCCACCTCTCAGGGCAATGGGTACTCCAAAGCACAGATTGTGATGCCAAAAATCTGGAGATTTATTCTTTTTTTAACCACCAGAAGAAAAGCCACCCAAAGAAGTAGCCAACAAAGTCAGGAGCTCAACTCTCCTGAGTTAGACCATCGGCCAGCAGCAGGGATGAAGGACTCACAGGTCCCAGGATGGCAACTGTGGCCCAGAAGCTGCTTCGGGGCTGGCACAGGTGGAGGGGGCTGGCAAGGGCTCAAGGGGCAGGTCGGAGCTGGTTTTAAAGTTGATCTGGGTCAGAGAAACTCCCACCATGACATCAAAGAACAAATGAGCTCCATGTGCCCTTGTCCTGGCTTCTTTCCCCTCCCTCCCCCTTTCTCTCTATTTTGCCTCAGTAAGAAAATGGATGACGGTGTCCGAAGGCCACCCCTTTCTTGTCCTTCCTGTGAACAGCCGAGCAAAGAATTAATTTAGAATTTTGCAATGTTGGGGCCTCTTGGAAGCCCTGGTAACTCAGTTTAATGATCTCTTACTCCTTATGTCCTTAACAAAATGCCCCAGTGTCTCCCAGCACAGGCAGTCTGAAATCCGTTGGCAGTCTTGGGTGTCCTGTCACCGGCCCGTACAGGACCTCTCCCCTCCCACCCCCCTCCGCTCAGAGCTCCCGCTGTCCTGCCCCCTCGACTCCCCTCCCCCTCCCGCTGCACTTTGCTCACAGGCACGCCCATTTTCCTTCTCCAATGAAAAGCCCAATTGTACCCAGCTATGCTCTTTAAAAAGAAACCACTGAAATATTACGATGATGCCCATGGTGCCCTTATCAAAAGTCATTGCCGGATGGTTTACACGGGTCAGGACGGGACAGGCAGCAGCAGGAGTGGTGGGCACACCCGGGCCTGTGCAGGTTGGATAATAGACACATAACAACGTCATTCACAGAGACGAGCACGTAACACAGGGACCTTTCCCTTCGTACGTGGGCCCTGATCGTGTGTGGTGCAGGTATGAATCCCACCACGTCCCTTCGCCATCTGGAAAGTTCTTATGAGAGAGTTTATGTCTGCTCACATCAAACTGAAAAAAAATTTTGTATAAAAAAATCCAGCTCTGGCCGGTGTGGCTCAGTTGGTTGAGTGTCATCCAGGGCACTGAAGAGTCATGGGTTCGATTCCCAGTCAGGGCACATTCCCCGGTTTCAGGTTTGATCCCTGGTTGTGGTACCTGTGGGAGGCAGCTGATCGCTGTCTCTCTCTCCCCACTCCCCCTTCCTCTATAAAATAATAAAGAAAACAAATCATTTAAAAAATCCACATATTGCATCTCAAACCTCTACAGACTGTCATGTGAATATCTGTTTCGTTTGCCTGGGCTTTTGGCTCCCACATATCAGGGTCCGCAGGAAGGTTAACCAGCAATAGCGTTGAACCTGGGGAAGGTGACCTTGGGACTGAGCTCTGAAAAGCGCACATCAGTCTGGTCTGGTGCAAAGGCTGAGAGGGAAGATGGAGTCTGTCTGGAACGGCTTGGCAGGGAGGAGAAACCGACATTTCCAATCGAGGCAGGAAGGGCTGGGCCGTGGGCTCAGCGTGTTAGTGCAGGGCTACCTTGTGAGACAGGCGTGTTCCCTGAGTTTGGGCCGTGTATCAGGTACCTACTGCAGTGTAACAGGTATTCCCACTCCACTGTAGGGGCTTAAAACAACACGCATTTCTTATCTCTCAGGTGTTGAGGGTCAGCATCCTGGGGGCAGCTGAGCAGTGTCTCTGGCTCAGGATCTCCCCTGAGCCCGCAGGGAAGCCGTCCACAGTGCGGCCGTCTTTGAACTCTCGCAAGAGCCGAAGAAGCTGCTTCCAAGGTCATTTACATGGCAGTGGGCAGAGAGACCGAGAAGTTACGGCCTTTTCTAACCTCATACTGGAAGGCACATGCCATCACTTCCGCCATGTGCTGTCGGTCATACACACCAGATATGGTATCACATGAACGGGGACAGTGGGGAGCCAGGAGGGGTCATTGGAGGCCCGCTACCACAGGCTGGGTGTCTCTCTCATTCACGAAGCATTAATGAGCCCTGGCCAGGAGCCAAGCAGTGCTGTGGTTTCTGGGGATTCAACAGGTGACCAAACATTCTAGCGGAGGGGCAGACAAGACTCAAGTAAACACGTGCTATAGTTCACTGATCCTAAGGTGAGCGTTTCTCGCATATTAACTTCTCTAGCATTGGTGTCTTGCCAGTGGATGCAGTGTGCTTGACAACGTTTTTATTTTCCTCTCTGCAGGGAAGAACACAAAGGTCTCGTTAAAAAGATAAATGGAAGAGGGTTTAATGAAGAGACCGTTCAATGCCCATTAATAGGGGGCTCGGTTATGGGAGCCCAGGGAGGGTGGTTCCGTCCACGGGGACTAGCCCCAGCTGTCCAAGGCTTGAAGGGACAAGAGGAGGGGAAGCGTGTAGGAATCTGGTTGAACTTTAGCCAAGGGACAGGGGTCCCGACAGGGGCTGTGGGCGTTGAGATTTGTAGCTGCCCAGCACGGAGGAGGTGGGGGAAGTTCATCTCCCACTCTCCCTGATCCTGCTCTCAATCCCGTTCCCACGGAAGCTGAGGGCAGGGGCCCGGTGAGACCGTCCCCAGAGGTCAGCCTCCCGGAGCACGGAGCAGGTGGAGAAGGGAGAACAGGTGTGGAGAAGCAAGTAACCAGCATGCAGGGTCAGGGTTAGTGACAGAGAGAGGGGGATGTCCCAGGAAGGCCGCCGGGAAGGCCACTCTGCGAAGTCACAGCTGAATGAAGACCGGGGTCCTGGGGACATCGGGGGGGAGTGTCCTGGTGAGGGCAGGACCTGAGTGGGCACAGATGTGGGGAGGGGGTGAGTCACAAAGGGGTCAGTGTGACTGGGCCGAGTGAGCAGTGGGAAGCGAGGCCGGGATACAGTCAGAAAGTTAGGGAGATTCTGGAACAGGTGCTTCTGAACCTGGTGGGACACGATAAGGACTTGGGTTTGTGGCAGGTGTGGCGGGAGCCACGAGGGGTTTTGAGCAGAGTAGGGACATGATCCAGGGAAGGTGTTATCATCCCTGTGGCTGCCATGTGCTAAATGGCCTGTAGGGGGCGAGATGAAGACAGGGGACCAGTGAGGAGGTGATGCAATGATCCAGGGCGAGGTGATGGTGCCTGGTCCAGGGTGGAGGTGGGAGAAGTGGTCAGATTCAGAACACATTTTGAAAATAAAATGAGCAAAATTTGCTGGTCAATTGAAGTGAGAGAGAGGGAGGAGTCAAGAACAAGTCCAAGGTCATTCTGTGTCGTTCCTATGGAGACGTGCTCAGAGCATTAGAAGTCATTAACCATGATCAATCTGCAATGGAGAGTATATTGGCAGATAGTTAAGCTTCTCGGTCTTCTTTAGGATGTTCTAATGTGAAAAACAAGGCTTACAGTGTGCCCCGCACCCATCTGATGCTCACCCTCCAACCTATGAAATGTGTGCTTTACACCAACATGAATCATTAAAGTCGACCCACAGCTATTCACGTGCTGGGAAATGACCAAAGTGTCTGCTACAAGCCCAAAGACTGTCCGTGTCAGCGGGGAGACAGGATGTTAACTCAGGAAGACGAGCGTGGACCACAGCAGGCTGTCCGGCTCCCTGTCAGCAGAGGGAGGAGTCAATGTCCCCTGAGCTGGTGCGGTCCCTTCTGCTGTGGTCGGTCGGTTCTGTGGGGAAGCAGGGCCTCGTTGGGCAGAGTTGCTCAGGTGGCTGTCCAGGTGAGCAGGTGCCAGGCAGCCCAGAGAAGGGGGGTGGGAGTTCTGGGGAGAGGAGCCCACAGGGGCGGGTGAGCTGGGCTGGGCAGGAGGGGGAGGGGGAGGGGATCCCAGGAGGAGAAAGCGGATGTACCAAGGTGCGGCCAGCAAGGCCAGGGGAACTTGACCTGGACAAAGACCCGGGAAGATGTGAGAGTCTAGAGCCACTTATATCCATTGGGGCCCTTTGGCTGCAAGGGACAGAGGCCACACAAACAGGGAATTAGGGGACCCCTCTATGGGTGTTCCCAGGCACCAGGAAGGCTGGGGACCATGCAGGGAAGGGATACTTCTGGCCACACCAGACGGTCTCAGCAGCAGGACCGTGGGGCAGCCTGGTCCAGGCCCTGGCTCTGGCATCCATGACCCCCCCTGTCTGCGGGCACGAAGGAGAAGGAGCCGCAGAGCCTTTGCTGCCCCTTCAGCTTACGGAGCAGCTGGAGGCCCAGGAGGCCACTCGGTGCCCAGAGTCACAGGACCAGCGAGTGGCAGAGGCCGGTGTGTATCCAAACCCACAGGCCCCCAGAGTTAGGACTTTCCTACTGCAACTGAGCTCCCCACACTCCAGGCCCCCGGCTGCCCTCAGGAGCGTCATCATTTGCATTGTGCTGTCTCTTCCAGTGTCAGTTTCTCCTGTAAATCTACCCACTCCAACTTCCCGTCCTAAGCGCGTGGCCAGTGTTATTTTGGTCTGCCACACATCAAATACCCTCCCGCTATTAAAATAAGCAACGTTTGCCTGAGAAGAATCCCACCATCTCTGGAGGTACACGGACTGCATTTTGGGCAACCCGTATCTAGGATATATTTTCTCAGGAGGAGGATGCAGACTGAATGTTTGTTCTGCTGAACAAGTGTTCTTCGCTTGTTTGAAGAAAAGCAAATAACCTGGGATCAGAGTGGCTGGAACAGGAGTGCGAGGGGCATGCGGGGGTGGGTCGGAGGGGTGTGGGGGCCAGGGGGCCAGGGCTTTCCTCTGAGGGAGCTGGGAGCCCCAGAGAGTTTTGATGGGGGGGTCGTGGTCTGAGTGAGGCTCTGGAAGGGTCCCTCCTGCAGCAGCCAGAGGACAGCCGTGGGGGCAGGGCACCAGCAGGAGACCTTAGGCTTGGGGGCTGGAGAAGGCAGGCAGAGTGGGCAGGGCCTGGACGGGTCGTGGTCTAGGAGGTAGAGAGCAGCTTGGGCTTGGGCATACTTGGAAGGCTGAGCTCTTGCCCTTGTCCTGCCTAGTGGTCGCCAATGCAGCTGTCAGAGCCTGGCAGCTGGGGGCGCTCCTGCTGGAGTTGGTGTCTCAGGTGCACATCTCTCCACTGTCAGAGGGACCCAAGACCTTCCTTTCTTCCCACAAGGGAGTTAGCAAGTTTGGGGTCCTCAGGTGGCGGGTCAGGGTGTTGGTGACTCCCCTCCTCCTCAGGGAAGAGCTCGAGGGGTGGGCGGGGCGAGGCGTCCACTGAGCACAGTCCCCGGATGCAGGCTGGGGTGGGGGTGGGTTCGCGGGTGCGGGAGCAGGGAGACCCCAGAGCACAGATCGCTTTGCAGAGGAGGCAGGACTTTTTCTCCTGGCCAGGTTCAAACTTGCCTCAGCGGATTCCTTTTCTAAGTCCGTGGAAGATGGATGATTTCATTATTTGTGGCACTTGGCAGTAAATCTGGGAGTTTGAGCGAAAACGAGCTCTTTCCCCGCGTTTCATCTCGCGCGCACTGTTATTCATCACGTTTAATCATTCATTCACCTGGGCGGAGCCTGGGCTGGGGAGGGGCCGGTGACTGAGGCCGGTGTCACTCCTTGGGGCTGGGGAGGGGCTGTCACTGGGAGGGACCGGCCTGGGGTCCAGGGTCGGCTCAAGGTGGGCTGGAGCAACTGCAAGGTCAACAAAAGGAGAGGAGAAGTGGGGGGAAGTTAAAGGAGAACCCTCAAGGGGCCTCAAGCCTGGCCCCAGGGCCAAGAAAACCCCCAGAGAAGAGAGGGGAGAAGCAGGGAAAGTGTTCTCTGCCAAGGGAGTGCTGAAGGCTTTCATTCAAGATGAAGTGTGTTCTCGTTGGGTACAACTCCTTTCCCTCCCGAATGGAGCCCCAGTCGCGCTGCGTGTCCCCCACGGTCATGAAGGTAGCATGTGCCTCTGCAGTTCCTGGGGTGGGCTGCTGGCCTTCACATGTTGGGGAAGCAAACGTGGCTTGGCTTGGTTTCTAGGTCTAAGGAGGGGAAAAAACAACAAAGAATGGAAGAAAACACCTCAAATAGAGACTTGGCTCCCACAGGGATGATGTCATCTGGAAAATGTGAGCAGGACTGTTCATCCTGGTCCAAGCAGGGGGCCAGGAGCGCTCTGGGTAGGGGAGCTGTGCAAAGGGAAACAGGCCCTGTGGAGACACTGGAACTGGGGTCTCAAGTGCAGGAGCCTCCCGGCGCCAGGTAGGGGGTGCGTGAGGGCAGCGGTGGGCTGTGTTTTTTCACAGAAGGGCACTTTGTTTGCCTAGTAAATACATGCGTAAGTAAACTTCTCAGAAGGATGTGCTCACGTGTTTCTTGAAACATATGGATCTCATAACTTAACTTCTTTTTGCTTTTAATAAAGATGGTATATTCCTTTGCTGCATAACAAATTACCAATAATTTAATGGCTTAAAACAGCACCGGGTATCATCTCAGTTTTATAGGGCAGAAGCGGCATGACTTGCTGGGTTCCGGGTGCAGGGTCCAGCTGGCTAACACCTAGGTGTCCACGGGGGCTGGGGGTCTCTGAACTCAGGGTCCTCTTTCAAGGTCACTGGTTGTGGGCAGAACTCATTTCCTTCTCATGCTTCCCTGGGGTCTTTTCTATCTTCAAGCCGCAGTGGTGGGTCAGGTCCCCCTCACGCTCCCACTCTCTGTGCTTCCTCTTCTGCTTTTGGGGGCTCCCGTGATTATGTTGGGCCTGCCTGGATAATTCAGGACACGCTCTTTATTTTCAGATCAGCTGACTGGTCACCTTAAGGACCTCTGTAAAGTCCCTTTGCCGTGCAATGTGATAGAACGGAAGCCACATCAGAGGGGGGATTACGGGGCCAGCTCAATACCGAGATGATGAACAACCTGATAGAAAAGGGCAAAAGATCTGAACAGACATTTCACCAAAGAAGGTACACGAGCGACAACGAAGCCCGTGTAAAGATGCTTAACACGTTCATCGATGCGAAGCCAAGTCACCACGTGATACCACTGCAGGCCCCACGGCAGTGCTGCAATGAGAAAGATGGGCAGGACCAAGTGTTGGCAAATACCTGGAGCAGGCGGAACGCTCCTACGTTATCGGTGGTCGTCGTTCTGCGGGTGCCGTCGCTTTCCAAACAGTGACAGTTTCTCATAAAGCTGGACACACACTTATCATTTGACCCAGTGATCTCATTCCTCAGTATTTATCCAAAAGAAATGAAAACATACGTCCACAGAATGACTGATACTCAATGCTCATAGCGCCTTCATTCATAATGGCCCCCAACGGAGACAACGCAGATGCCCTTCAGCAGGTGCTAAGTGAAGAAGCCGGACGCACAGAGCTGGGGACTCTATGGCTCCATTTGCATGCCGTTCTATACAATTCAAAACGAAAGTGATAAAGACTAACGTTTGTCAGGGGCTGGCAGTGGGGAGAATAGTTATAGTTATGGTGGGACCCTGAGCAGATGACCACCATGGGACCTTGGGCTCAGTCCTGCTGGGTCCTGTGGGAGACAGGCCTCAGAGGTGATGTGCTGAAGGTGAGGTGGCCGGGGTTGTCCCATCAGCTCTGTCTGGTCTTCACTGAAACTGCTTCCCAGGGTGTCAGCTCCAGCCTCATGACTCCGGCAGCCAGTGCCTCAGAGGGGAAGTCCCAGGGGCGGTAAGAAGCCACCATGGTTCAAAATGTCGAGGAATGAGGGGACAGTGGCACCCGCTGTGTGCTAGGCCTGCCCCAGGCCGTCACTAGCGGTTGTCTGTCTCCCTCTGTGTGTCATGAGCTCCTGGAGCTGGGTGTCCATCTGTTTCATTCTTGGCTGCCTCCCTAGGGACCTCAGCGGTGCCGGGCACACCGTTGGCCCCTGGAGGATGTGCGGAAGGCGTGAGCCAAGCCCTAGAGAGCCTCCTCAGGCTGCTGGGCTGGGTGTTTAGAACCTTAGAGAACCAAACTCTAGCCCGAGTATCTGCTCCGGCCACTGCAGACCCGACTCCGCGTCGCTTTCTCGCTGGTTCGGAAGCTGTCGCCGCCTTTGGCCAGTAGCCTTCTCGGCAGCAGCCGCTGCGGAGGGGCTCAGACGGCTGATGAAACCCCTTGTCTGGCGGGGGCTTGGCTGAGGCTTCCAGAGAGAGGCCCTTTGATGTTGCTGCAGCCACGGGCCCTGATGCAGCTGTGACGGTAATAGTCCCAATTACCTGGGCCATTTTGCTTGATGGGGTGACCACGAGCCCACAGATGGCTCCTGAGTGCACCTCGCTAACGACAGACTTTTTTGAAACCATCCTCCCTGGTTTGACCAGGAGAGGACAACTAATAGATGTATTTTTTCTTTGATCTCTTTGGTGGAGAAGTTACAATCATCTGGGAATCATTTGGAGATAATCCACACCTGAGACCCCAAGGACACAGACTCGGAGCGTCGTTCCCATCCTTGCAGGCCGAGGTTCCGCCTGCACGTCTCTGGTGCC
This sequence comes from Molossus molossus, assembly GCF_014108415.1. NCBI lineage: Eukaryota > Metazoa > Chordata > Mammalia > Chiroptera > Molossidae > Molossus > Molossus molossus. The sequence continues at coordinate 10,237,860 of NW_023425399.1, read as the reverse complement.
GGCAGAGGGCCCGGCACAGGCAGAGCTCAAGGCAGGGAGTGTCTGCCGACCACCCCGTGAGGTCAGACGGGAGCGGGCGCTGGCCTGGAGGACGTCCCACAGTCTGGGCGAGTGTGACTGTTCCCAGGTAGATTCAGGCCAAGCGTTGTTGCCGGGATTGCTGCGGAGGGGGCTCTGCCTGGCCCACCGCAGGGAGGGAGACCCGCACTCTCTGCTCATCGTCACCAGGATGTCAGGTCTGCGCCCTGGGTGAAGGCGACGTTGGCCAGATTTCTCTGTTGTCCAGGGTCCTCTCTCCCTTTGCAATTGCTACGTACCATGGGGTGATGTGTGGGGCTACCTGGATAGCCAAAGTTTCCCCCAAATCTTTCCTTTGGCGGTTCTGGTGTTCACCCATGGTCTTACCTGAGTCGATTACGACATTGATGACGGCAGATGGCGGTTCCCCTTCTGTGAAGCCTCGCACGTGCATCAGCTAGCCTTCTTCCAGGAGGAGCTGTCTCTTCTCCTGCTCGCTGTTTTCAGTGCCATGATGGACTCATGATTCCTTGTCATTCCAGGTAGTCACATCCATCACTATAATAGTTTTATATGCAAATATCCCACAGTATCCCAGGTGGAGTCCCTTTATTCCAGCTCCTGTTTTCTTGATTTGTTCCCATTATCTTTTGAGTATTTCTTAGCTTTCTGATATAAGACAAAATATATTTTTTTAATTAAAATGTTTTTTTTTTCTTTATTGATTTTAGAGAGAGAGGAAGGGAGAAAGAGAGAGAGAGAGAGAAACATCGATGAGAGAGAACATCGATTGGCCGCCTCCTGCATGCCCCCACTGGGGATCAGGCCCACAACCTGGGCATGTGCCCTGAGTGGGAATCGAACCAGCGACCTCTTGATGCATGGGTTGATGCTCAACCACTGAGCCACACCAGCCACACAGACAGAATCTTAAAAAAAGAAAAGTCAAAATCATGAAAGACACAAAGGAGAGAGCATGGTTTTGGGAGATGAGTCATGACAATCAAAGGCAATGCATGATCATTTATAGAATTCCAGAATGAAGGGAAAAAGCTCTAAATTTGGATTGTATAGTAAGCCATGTTCCTGCATCAACATTAAATATTATGAGGGTAAATGTGGTGTGGATACTTTGTAGGAGATCATTTTTTCAATGACACACACACTGAAGTATTCAGGCATGAAATTCCATGTTGTTTGTACCACACTCTCAAATGGTTTCGGCAAAAGAAGAAAAAAAATCCAGGCATATTATAAATAGTGCACACAGAGGCTGAGCAAGCACGGTACAGCGTTAGCAGCTGGTGATTGAGATAAAGAGACGTGGTGTTAGGGTGCTCACTACTCTTTACACTTTTCTATGGCTTTGACATTTTTCAAAATAATAAGTTGGGAAAATAAAAATAAAATAAAATACATCAGATAGAGGACAGGACTGGTGGTCAGGATCAAGTCTTTGGCCCTTTGCCTGCCCTGTAAAAATAGCTCCTGTCACAGTACTGCCTCCAGGTGACATGAAGAATCGTACCCTGGATAGATTTGAAGAGCCATTGTCTCTCTGTCATTCAGGAGAAGGGCAAGAAGGCAAAGAGTGGGGAGAGAGGGTAGGAAAAAAAAGAATAATGGAATGAAGGAAGGATACAAGGGAAGGAGAATGGAAAGCAGAAATTTCTTGATCAACAGACTGAGCCAGGCACTGAATTAGGTACTTTCTTCTACAGCATCTATAGCAACAGCCTTGAGAAGACATGAAAATTGAGGCTTAAAGAGGTAAAAAAAAACAACAATAAACAATAAACAAACAAAAAAAAAACAACAACCCTGTCCCTTGGACACAAAATAAAAACTGGTTATTTCAGATAGTGATATCCAGAAAAGAAATATGATTACTCCAATTAGTCATAAAGGGTCAAATGTGACCTGAGCACAGAGGTGTTTAAAATCCTGACCAGTTTCTCTGCTTTTCAAAGCTTTGTAGCAGGAAGGGTTGTGTCCTTCGGGCTGAAACATTAATAGAGACACCTGGACCTCTCATCTAAGCTGAACCTTGACCCAGAGGGTAAGTCTGGGAAAGCAGGTAACACCCGCCTCTGTTTCATACATAGTTCATAGGGCTCTGGAGGGACCTTCCCCATCGGTAGCTCCACCTCGTTGCTCCACAGCCCGAAAGGAGGCCCCTGGGGACACGGCCTGTGGAGTGAGCCTGGGAGTGGGTGGTGGGTCTGGTCTGGCTGCAGCCTCTGAGCACCTGGCCATGGCTCCACCGGACTCAAAGCTCCGTGGGCAGAAATGAAGGGGTTTCCTCCTGGATTTGTAAAGCTCCTGATACTCTTGTGATGTATGCAGGTGCCTGCCTCCCATGAATTTCAGTGTAGTGGCTGGCGTGTGAAAATTAGGATATTTTATTCAGGGCGAATGGGTGGGGATCTAGGACACTTTCTGATTGCACTCCAGTAGAGAGATAAGCAAATTAGCCAATTAAGGCAGCTCCACTAACTACATTCCACATCCAGGCAACTTATTATTTACTTCCCACACGGATCAAGAAAGTTAAAAAGGCACCAAATCAACATCTCGGAAAGAAAAAATCACTTTGATGAATGAGTGAAAATGAAAGATTTCTTGATTATTTAACATTTGAAATGATTCTCACTCCAAGGTCAAAAATCAACTGCCCCTTCCAAAGTGAAAGTTACCATCATCCCTTCAAGAAAACATTTATTCAGGGCCTATGGCATGGCAGGTATGACACAAAATAGGAGAAAACAGGACAAGGACTCTAGTAATCAATAGTCGAACCGATTACGTGGCAGATCTGAGCCCTCGGTTCACCTCCCTGGGTCTGGCATCTCTGGAGGTCCAGGGAACGGCAGGCCAGGAAGGTGGCGGACGCCGTGTGTGCAGAGCAGATGGAGAAGGCAGAGCGGATTTGCTGGCAGTTGAAGCCTCAAACCAGTTGTGGTTCCGACTGTGCTCTCACTGTTCCTTTCTGAGATCGCATTGTCCTGGGGGGCTCCTGTCCTCCCTCCCCACACTCTCATTGGCAATGCTGGACTCATCTTTTTGTGTGTGTTTGGCCGCAAAAGGATAGGCCTATTTATTACGGGCTGTAATACCCCCTTCCTTGCCTGATTGGTGCATTCAGCAAGAGTCACATGTCTGAGATCATTGAACCTCCCAGCATCTGATTGCTCTGGAGCAAATCATTTCAGCACCCAGGACAGCTCCCAGCACACAGTGAGCGCGCAAGGAGATGTCCTAGAACAAACCAAGGCGGCTCATGGTTTGCTAGTGGACAGTGCTCAGGAGCATGAGCGATCTCAGCAAAGTGCTTTCGGGCCTTATGATCACATTTTAGTGAACTGGGTGAAAGGAGAAAACTGTTTTGGACATAGGAGCCACTGGGACGGGTTCCCAGATTTGATAACAGGGCCAAACATCAGGGTTGTGGGAGTGACTGCAGTGGGGTGTTGGTAACCTGATGCTTTAAGGGAAAAAGGCCCTGATTTGTAGCAATTGCTGGTTTCCCTGATGTAAATTCTCCTACCTGCTTCCAAGTACCAGTTAGTAGAATTTCTCAACGTTTCACAATCAACTCTCAGAGTTCTCTGTCCTCTGCACACTGCTGGGTGCGAGTGACCAGGCGAGTTCCCACCAGGGAGTCCCAGCAGATGTGGGGGTGGAGGCACCATGGGGCTGAGGTGAGCTCCTGTGTCTCACCGCACAACAGAAGCAGCATTCCTTGAATCACCCTCGAAGTCAGACACTGAGATCTGGCCGATTCAGACCAATTAACACTGAAGAAGAGGATGGGGCAGGATTGGGGGTGGGTTTGGGAGGAGAAAGGCCCTCAGAGGCTTCTTGAAATGGACTCTCCTTTGATCAGGCTACAAAGTCAAACCTGGAGGGAAGGATGTTGACTGTGTCACACTTTTATCAGGAGAACGGTGCAAAAGATTAGTACTTGATTGGTTCTTTAATTACTCTAAGAATTAGGGCACATTTGTCACTAAAAGTTGTTAACATGAGATGAAAACAAATTTCTCATCAAATACTGTTTTATTTTTTTCCTAGATAAAGCCTTTAGTTCAGAAGAGGTGGTTGAGAGCAGGAACTCCGATGGTGACAGTTACTGGCCGGGCAACCTTCCTGTGCCTCGGTGTCCTCATCTGTAAAATGGGGATGATAATAACAGTAGCTGGGGTGTGTTTTAGGGCCTTGGTCACATCTCAGGAGAAATCAGAGCAGACGGTCAGGAAATGTTCAGGAAGAAACTCCTGCGTGGGCAGCAGGGGTCTGAGGGTCGGGCAGCGTGGTGTCCTGCTCTGGGCACCCGGCCTGAGGCAGGGCTCCCAGGAGACGCCTCCGGTCACATCCGGAGTCACACAGGCCATGGGGGGACTGGAGAGGGGTCAGAATGTAAGTCCCAGCTTTGGGATCATTGGCTGGCAACGACCAGCTGGCCAGGCAGGTCAGATTCTCCCAGGGCTACAGGTTTACATGGAGAACCGGACACACATGTGCACCTCCCTGCAAATGACTTCCGTGTCCATGGTTCACGTCCCTGCAAAGTGTTACAATTAGCAAAATCCCTCGAGGGGAGAAACCCAGGCCTCTCTGTTTCATCTGTGTTTACTGTGGGATGAATTAACTATTTCATTAAGCCACACAAGTAGCTGTTGGAGTAAAAAATGGAGAATTAACTAAAAATAGGTGAAGCAGTGGAATTCAGCCACAAGGACGTTTATGAATAATTGAGAGGCCGGCGCGTGGCTGCATTTCAAGGGGACTCTCATCTCTGCCTGTCGCTTTCCCCTGCGTGGCACAGGCAAGACTTTGTTTCCCAGCATGAAGAGTCTCTTAATTAGATTTTATTTGTCAGGCAGGCGAGATGCAGTTGTGTTTCCTCCGGGTCCCATTGTCATAAACTTGCAATGTCTTCTCTGCAAAAACGCTCCTGCTCCAAAGAGCTGCATGGTTGCTCCTTCCCGCTTCCATCGTGAGGAGGAAATGCTGTGAGTTCTTTGTCAGGTGATCAATTAGCCTCCTTAAAGGATGCCTGAGGTCCTCATCTGAAAATCATCGCCTCTGAAAAAGGCTACCGCGCCCACGTTAACACACTGTCTCTGTCAGAGTGAGTTCCCCGCCCCCTCGGCGGCACAGACCTGCCCACTGCCTGTTAATGACCTCTGGCTCCAAGTGCGGTCACTTCCTGTCACTTCTGGGGTTTCAGTGTTGACACCGTGTCTCTTTTAACTTCTCGAAAGCCCTGTGTGATGCCCGATTAGTAATAGATCTTTCCCTTTCTTCCAACTCACTCTCATTGTTTTAATTTCTGTCCCTCGACCACGCTCCCACCAGGCAAGTCACTGCACCTCTGTGTGGGGTGGGAGGTTCTCAAGTTCAAGGTCCCTGGCGGGTAAACAACACAGTTTCAAGTTCAGGGACATCCTCCTCCATCAACGTCAACTGCCCGACAAGAACACAGACCTTGGCATTGTTGGTGTGGAGCAGACCATTTCTGAGCTTGTCAGCATAATCCCCGGTCCCTGATCTGTATCAGTATGAAATAAGAAACCAGTTAAGAGGCGACAGGAAAACAAGGCATGGCCCCCCGCCTCCTCCTCCCATTTGACTTTGACTCATTCGTGTATGAAATTGAGTTCTTGTGATGGAGAAGATCCTGTGTAGTCAAATTAATACCATGGAACCAGAGAGTGGAAACAGGTGATTAAATGTCCCCCAGTTCACCCTCCTCCCAGCAGGCAGAGAAAACAGACAGAAGCCTGAGATGCACTTGTGAATTCCTGTCCCAGAACTCATGACAGCCAGCGGAGACGGTGCGAGGAGCACTGGGAAGAGGTCCCAGATAATTTGGGTTAAAAAGGCTTTTATTAGAAACATCAGAGTCCTCCAGGCACAGCTTGTGGATTCTGCCACACTTCACCCATCCTTCTTGCGAACGAGCCTCAAGGCTCACATTTAGGGGACGTGTTGAAGCACCATGGACGTTCCCGAGTCGAAGGCAGGTTCAGGTCCCAGTCCTGCCAGCCCCTGTGAGCTGGGCAGACCCCCTCAGGGCCCGTTTCCTCACCTTTAAACCACACACCCTTCGACCTTCCCTGGTGCTGCCAAAGCAACACGAAGGAGGCGGAAAGCGATTGCTGAGCGGGCCACAGCCTCGGAAGGAGACTGGCCAGTCCCTTTGTCCCGTGGACCATCTGCAGACCCTGCACCGCAGGACAGTCAATGTGGGGGAGGCAGGAGAGGCCATTTCCTGCTGGGCCCTCTCGGCTTATGTCCCTTGCTTGTCAGAGTCAGTGTCCGGAGACTTGTCCCCCTTCGTCACAGGGCCATCAGCGGGTTCCTCTCACTGTTTTGGGGGACGCCAGGCAGCTTGTTTTCTTCCCCACACTCGTTCCCGTGGCTCCGCCTGAGTCCGGATTGGTGGGAGGATCCAGAGACTTGGGTGTGGCTCTCAGGCCGTGTGGCGTCAGGCGGAAATGAAGATGTGAGGCTAAGTACTGCCTGGACCCCTTGAGCCACACGGGGCCCCAGATTCTCCTGCTCTCACCAGATGTGTCCCCCCAGCTGAATCTCCGCCCAGCTGTGTCCCTCTCAGCTGGGCCAGCTGCAGGCCACCTGCTCCTCAACCTTACCGGTTTCATTCAAACAAGACAACGACACCCTCCCAGGGGGACCGGAGGGCGCCTCACCCTCGTCACTGCGAAGCTTGCCTCCCACAGCCCCGGGTTCCCTCTGTTCCCGGTGCAACCCCTGTGTGACTGACTGACGTGTGGGGTCTCCTTCCTCTGGCCTGTGAGCATGTGTCTAATGCATGGCTGTCAGTCTCCCCTGTCCGGTGTCCAGTGTCGGGTGAACAGCCACCTCTTACCATTTGGGGTGGGGGATCCACCTCCCACTGAGGGGCTCACTAGGAGGCGATAGAAACACAGCGGATCCTGGGGAACCACGTCACGTCCGTTTCTGCAGTGGGAGGCGTAGCACAAACCTGATACTCATCCTGAGAGAAGGGATTTGGGACTTTTTAAAAAGTATCTTAAGTACTTGCCAGAGCATCTAGCACACAGTAGGCCTTCAATAAACGTCTGTGCAATGAACAAACGTACAAAGCAATGCAGTCACCTTGGCTGGGAAAGAACGAGGATGTGGTTCTTGACACTAGGATTCATGGCAAAAGTAGTCAATAGTTCATTCTTTTTAAAAACCGATCTTGAGGAAGGCAGTCGGGGGTGGAGCCTTTGGGTCCTCACTGACCAGCCTCCAGCCGCCTCCCCCTGCAATGGTGGTGTGGGCAGGGGACGGGGACATTGGTGTGGACAGGGGACAGGACAGTCTTTCTCCTCCTTTCTTCCTCCCATCACCCCAATCCGGTCTCCTCACTCTGCTCTGGGGGGAGGTTTTGGGGCTGCTGCCTTTGATGCATCTCTTTACCACATTCCACTTCCTCTGTGGCTCCCAGGCCACTGTTTTAGAGTAGAAACGAGTGCGCACAGCCTTACTTTGGTTTTGCCTTTTATCCTCTGCATAATGCACTTGCAACAAGCCTGGGAGTGATTTTATAAAGGCGTGGAGGCTGACTGCTGACCACGCTTCCCGAGAGAGCACGTTCGTCCTGGGGGTCAGGGCAGCGCATCTCCGCGCCCACCACAGGCAGAGGGAAGCGGGGGTGGGTGGGCTGGGGAGTGAGGGGTGCTGAGGTTGTCATCCAGGCTTGAGCTCTGGCCCAGCTGCCTGTGTGAACTAACCCAAACCACCTGGAGTCCGTTTTGAACCTATGACATGCAAAGAACACTGACTCACTGGTTCTCAGATGTCCCTTTTTCTCGTGTTACCATCTCTGTGATCTTGTGGTGTCCTGTAATCTATGGAGTCTCATCATTGCATCAGATATTTAAACATTTTTTAATGATAGTTGATCTACAATATTTTTTTTTCTCATTTTTTGTTCAGATAGAGTGGGAGGGAGAGAATGGAACAGAGAGAGAGAGAGAGAAACATCGACATGAAAGGGACACATCGAGTGGCTGCCACCCGCACAACCCAACCAGGGCTGGGGACAAACTGCAACCAAGGTGCGTGCCCTTAGCGGGAACTGAACCCAGGTTTCTCGGGACCGCAGGTCAATGCTCTAACCGCTGAGCCAAACCGGCCAGGGCGATCTACAATATTTTAATAATTTCAGGTGTACAACATAGTACTTAGACATTTATATACCTTATGAAGTGATCACCCAGTAGATAAACTTAGTATTTTATTTTATTTTTTTAATCCTTACCCGAGGACATTTTTCTATTTATTTTCAGATAGAGTGGGAGGGAGGGGGAGAGAGAGAGAGAAAAACATCAACTGGTTGCCTTCCGCACGACCCCAACCAGGGTCGAGGACGAACCACAACCGAGGTACGTACCCTTGACTGGAATCAAACCCGAGACTCTTTGGTCCTCGGGCTGACGTTCCAACTGCTGAGCCAAACCAGCCGGGGCAGTATTTTTCCTTCCTTCCCTCCCTCCTTCCCTCCCTCCTTCCCTCCCTCCTTCCCTCCCTCCTTCCTTCCTTCCTTCCTTCCTTCCTTCCTTCCTTCCTTCCTTCCTTCCTTCCTCCCTCCCTCCCTCCCTCCCTCCCTCCCTCCCTCCTCCTCTCTTTCTTTCTCTCTCTCTCTCTCTCTCTCTCTCTCTCTCTCTCTCTTTCTTTCTTTCTTTCTTTCTTTCCTCACCCGAGGACATTTTTGCATTTTTATCTTCAGATAGAGTGGGAGGGAGAGAGGGAGGAAGAGAGAGAGAAACATCGATGTGAGACAGACACACTGACTGGTTGCTAACCACATGACCCCAGCTGGGGTCGGGTTTAAACTGCAACCCAGGTACGTGCCCTTAGCGGGAACCAAATCCAGGACTCAATCCGCCGGCTGATGCTCTAACCACTGAGCAAACTGGCCTGGCCCAGCGCGGTATTTTAATTGCCACTGTTTTCTTTGTTAGTGGCACATAAAACAATGATGCATCCGCGGATCAATTTTGTCTTAAACGTGTGAAATGCAGTCTCATCTGCCATTGGCCAGCTGTTGTGAAGGTCAAATGTGACCACATGGGGTTGAGAGGCTTTTGCAAATTATAAAGTGTCACATGACGGTCCGTCCCGCTCTGCCCAGTGAGCGTCCCTGGCCGACGCGCCTCCTCTCTAGGACTCAAGCTCCTCGTCCTTCACCAAGGACAGTGGACTGGCCCCGAGACGCTGAGATTTACTCCGCGGGCTGATGTCGCAGAAGCCGGGCCCGGGAGCATGCGGGCCACCGTGAGCAGAGCCCTTCCAGAGGAAATGAGGTGACCCCGGTGAGGTGTCCCCGAGGTAACCGCTTCCAGAGCCGACTGTCTAGGGTGCGGCAGGGGTTTGCCTGAGGACTGGAGGAGGAGGCAGCTGGCAGAGGCTGGCAGTGCACACACCCGGGGCACCCTCACAGGGACGCTGCCCCCTGGAGGTGTGAAGTGAACATTCCGCGTGGTCGCACCTCCGGCCCCAGGGGTCTTGTCTCAAGCGGCAGAAACAAGGGGTGCAAGGCCCTGGACGCGTGCTGCTGGGCACCCAGCCTGATGGGCCTGAGGAAGGAGGCCGCTGCCGAGCACGCGGGAATCTGACAGATGACACCGTGTCCCGGACGCTGGCCGCGAGGCGGGTGCGTGTTGGCTGTGTGCACACGGGGCAGACACAGCAGGTACTTTGTTCCTGGTCCCGACGTGTTGTGGCCACTGAAGGGACAGTCTCCAGTGAGATGGACAGTCCGGCTGGCACCTGGAGGCGGGGATTTGGGGAGACCCCCCGTTCTGACATCTGGGCACCGAGCACAGCGCTGGAGCCTCGGTGGGGGCCGAAGTGTGCAGATGATGTGATTGGAGGCATTTGTCTCATTAGCCTCAACTTCCGGTTTGTTATTCTCAGAGCCTGTAGCTTGTTTTCATTTTCTAAATGAAAAATCATTTTAATCCTAAAAGTGAAATGGTGATGTAAAAGCAAACCATCCCCGAGGACAGCCTTGCAACATCGCCAGAGCTGGGTCTAGAGTCCACAGAGAGGCCTGTCGCGTGCCGGCTGCCACCTGCCTCTCCAGGAAGGCTGAGTCATGTCCAGCATTCGAGGCTCACTGTCCTCCCCCCCAAGTGACACAGGGGCGGGGGGCATTTCTGGCTGCCCACAATCCACTTCCGCTCTCGGAAGCTGCCAGACTTCATCTGGGAAGTAGCCCTCCCTGTGTGCGAGTGCTTTGGGGTAATAATTCCTGGTGACACCTCTCATCGAGAAACCTGAGGGGTGAGGCCCCCCCTTACTTTGCTTTCCTGAGGGGTAGGCACTGGTCTAAATCTGTTACCTTGGGCCACGCTCTTTCCTGGGACTTGAACAAGTGAAAGAAGAAAGAGGGAAAGGAGGGAGGTCACCCCTCCCAGGTCAGCATCTCGATCAGCCACTTCTGGGTGTGAGATGCTGTCTCCTGGCCCCATAGATTCCTGCAGTTCCTGCCTGGTCCCCCCGCCTCATCCCCTCTGTGGGGTTGAGATCCTGCAGGGAGAGCCCCCGTGCTCACATCACGCAGGTGGGTCTATACTGCTCACAGTCAAGAAACGCAATTGCATGTGTCCACTCTGGCTCTTATGTGAAGACACCCCTCGACACCCCAGCCTCCTTCCAGAAGAAATGTCAATCCTTTGGTGCCAACTCTTAGCAGGATCCTTCCTTTGAAAACTTGGAGGTCTTGTCTCAAGCGGGAGAAACAAGGGTTCTCAGTGAGGTAATTCCTGGTTGTACAGAGCAGACACCAGTCAGACCAGCTGGATTTCAGGACCCAGGACCCAGGACATCTGCAGGACCCAGGACATCTGCGGGACCCAGGACATCTGCGGGACCCAGGACATCTGCGGGACACAGGACATCTGCGGGACCCAGGACATCTGCGGGACCCAGGACATCTGCGGGACCCAGGACATCTGCGGGACCCAGGACATCTGCAGGACCCAGGACATCTGCGGGACCCAGGACATCTGCGGGACCCAGGACATCTGCGGGACACAGGACATCTGCGGGACCCAGGACATCTGCGGGACCCAGGACATCTGCGGGACACAGGACATCTGCAGGAGGTGAGAGCAGGGGCCCTGGCTCAGGGCGCAGGGCTGAGACCAGGAGGCTGTGAGGATTCCAGGTGGCCACTCTGCCCCTTTCCATGGAGCTTCACGTCCTCTCTGGCCATTTATTTCACCCCTGTCTCCTTCCTGCCTCTCCAAGGCCATGGTTCCCAATGATGACCCCATTGTACGTCTTCTTAATTCAGTGACCTTAAAGGGATTGTGATGGGTCTTGATCAAGTCAGGTGCTCTGTGCTCATCCAATCAGCTCTGCCTCGGAGCTTGGATCAACTGTGGCTGCTGAGGCTGCCCCTGTGAATGTGTGGACGTACGAGCTTCGCAGGTGACCACCTCAGAGCCTCAGGGATTGTACCAGTCTTGGAGATGACACGCGAGTCCTCGACACACACACATCTCCTTTTGCCGAACGGCTGAATGGATTAACCTGGCCCCCTCTCAGGGGAATCGACAAATTACTTTTTAATAAATGGCTTCTTTGAAAAGTGTTCCAGGGAGAAAGATGATCTCTGGTTCTGACAGCAAAAATCTGTTTCCCTTTGAGATAAGGACTGATTTGTAACACTGATCATCAACCATTAATTTTGCTCTTGTGGGATGGAGTCCGGAAGAATTTCTCTTTCACGGGCCTATCAGATTCGAGGGGCTTTGGAGCAAGAGTTTTCAGAAGCCGTGTGTCTAGCTAACCCTCACTAAGGTGAGACGTTTCAAAAAATTTTCTGATGGCCTCCCTGTGTCTGCCCTCCCCAGAGAGTTGCAGAGCGTGTGAAATGTGACGGGGAGGATTTCAGAGCTTACAGCTCCGTGTTCCTACCGAAAGAGCACGCACAAGCCTGGCTTTTCAGATCGCAGCGATCTCTGATTTTTCTTAATCTTCTTTGAAATCAGGACTCTTTTTTTTGAGGGGGGGTTCATTTTACTATATGGAGATGTCATTCACATATCATAAAATGTGCACTTTTTTCTTTATTTATCCTCACCCGAGGACATTTTTCCATTTTTTTTTCAGAAAGAGTGGGAGGGAGAGAGAGGAAGAGAGAGAAATATCGACGTGAAAGGGACACATCGAGTGGCTGCCACCCGCACGACCCAAACAGGGCCGGGGACAAACTGCAGCTGAGGTACGTGCCCTTAGCGGGAACCGAACCTGGGTCTCTCTGTACCGCAGGCCGACGCTCCAACCGCTGAGCCTAACCGGCCAGGGCAAATGTGTACTTTTTAAAGTGTACAGTTCAAAGGTTTTCAGTATTCGCAAGGTGTGGTGATCATCCCCACTCATTCCAGAGCATTTTTGTCACTTCCAAAAGATACCCAACTACCCTAGATAATCACTAAGCTGTTTTCTGTTTCTCTGAATTTGCCTGTTCTGGACACTTTATATAAATGGAATTATCCTCTAGGTGGCCTTTTGTGTCTGGCTTCTTTCACTTAATCTAATGGTTTCAAGGTTCACCTGTATTGTAGCATATCAGTAATTCATTTTTATGACCGAATAATATTCCATTTCATGAGTAACTCTTTTGGGTTTAAGTGTAGAACAATTCAAATGACCTTACACAAACAAAAAAACAAATAAAGGTAAGGGCTTCTGTCACTGATCGATCCAGGGATATGGTGGGCAGAATTCTAGGATGACTCCAGTGACCTTCATCCTTGTATATAATCTCTTGCCCGTGAGTGTGGCATAACCTGTAAATATGAGATATTACTTCTGTGATTATGTGATGTTGTATGAGACTGAGCGGATCTAATTCAGGTTATTAGTTGACTCTGAGTTAGTCAAAAGGGAGATGATCCGGATGGACTGATCTAATCACACTAGCCCTTTAAAACAGTCTGGGGATCAGAGGCAGAGGAAGTTATAAATTCAAAGCATGAGAGATATTCAACACATTGTTTTTGAATTGAGGATGAAGGGGCCCACATGGCAAAGAATGTGGGAGTCCTCTAGGAGCTGCTGGTGGTCCCTGGTAGACATCTAGTAAGAACATGGGCACCTTAGCCTTGTAGCCACATGAAACTGGTTGATGCCAATCATACGAATTGGCTTGGAAGCATGTTTTCCTCCAGAGCCTCCATGGGTCCATGAACATGGACTATTTCTTCATCCAAATAGTTCCTCTTTGATGTCCTATACTGGAGTTTTGTAGTTTTCTTTATGTAAATATCATACATATTTTTAAAAGATTTATACCTAAGTATTTCAATATTTTGTGTGCTGATGTAATGGAATTGAACTTTTAATTTTAAGTTCCACTTATTCATTGCTGATCTATAGAAAAGTGATTGATTTTGGTACATTAAACTTATATCCTGAAACCTTGCAATAACTGCTTATTAGTTCCAGCATTTCTGTCAGATTATCTACATAGACAATCATGTTATTTGCAAACAAAGACAGTTTCTTTCTACTTTTCAATCTGTTTGTCTATTATTTCATTTTCTTGTCTTATTTCATTGGCTAGGACTTCTGGATGGGGAACTCTGTAAAGCACACCAGTGCAAAAGCTCTAAGTGGGCTGAGTCTGTTCTGTTTGAAGAACTGTAAGAAGGCCAATGGGCAGGAACCTGGCAGCAGAGAGGAGAAGGTGTGGCCGATCACCCTGGACATAGTAGGCTGGTGGAGAGCTGGGATGTCCTAGGGCAATGGGAAGGTGTCACAAGATTTTACAGAGGGAAATAACATCTGGGGATACTGCATAATCTGGGAATCTCAGTAAAGTAAATTCATAGTTTGAATGTTAAGATAATTGTGTGTACAGAGACAAATGAGACTATTTCTATAACTGTGTGATAGAATAACAGAAGGTCCTCAACACTCTTATTTTCTAAGGTTCAAAACTATAGATTTATTTTTCAAATTCATAATAGTTATGTATTTCAAGAGTGACAGGAAGCAGAAAAATGTACTGAGTGGCATAAAGATGTTAAAGATATAAATTTAAAACCAAGTCACCAATTTGATAATTTCCAAAGTAATTTGACTGCTGTGTTTCTTTCTCAAGTACAAATAGAGAACATTAATGCATGCTCTGAACCTTTCTTTCTTCAACTTATTTTATAAGCTTTGATGTTAGAATTTCAATGGAAAATGAAGTATCAGTTATTAAAGGACCTTATCTTCTATGAACAGTCCTATATTTTTCAGTAACTACCAGGGAATATTATGCTGTCATCTGGTAGCTGCTGGCAATTCTAAAAATTTCCATCTGATTTTAAAAGACTTGCTCATTCCAGAAAATTTGAAAGAATATCAACAACTCTGAAGAAGAAAGTGAAAACCAACTATAATTATATTACCCATACGTTACCACTATTGGCATCTTGGTTTATCACTTAAGTATTTTCTCTGAATATGGGGGCGTGTGTGACGAGAGCAGAGTCTACGTAGTGTTAGATCCTGCTTTTTTCCACTTTTACATGATATCATGAACATTTTTATGCTATTAAAAACTTCATGGAAACATTATAAAATTACCCTTCAAAATCTCCCCGTCTGGACAATTCATGCACTTTTCTCCATTTCTATCTTGTTGAACATTTGTATTGTTTCCATTGTTTGCTGTTTTAATCGATATTTTAACAAGCATATTACTGAATAATTTTGGTTCACACTTATGAAGAGCTCCTTAAGAAAAAGTTTTATGTGTTACAATGACTGGGTCGAGGGTTAGTGCTTTTTTCAAGCCGTTGATATGGTCACCAAATTGCTTTTGGAGTCGCTGAGCCTGGGAGCCCCCCCTGGTGGGCATTCTGTGCCAGGTCCCTGTCCTATCAGGCACAGAGCTGCACGTGTTGAAGTGTTTGAGAAAATCTGAGATGACTTGCTTTGTTGTTCTTTTAATTAGCACAGAATTCATTGCTGGGAGCAGCGAGTCCTGGGTCCCACCTTCTGGGGGTGAATTGAAGGCTGATCCCAGAGCCTGTTTCACGGCTCATCCAAACGGAAGATGAGGAGGACTTTTCCATTTCGTTTATTAAGTGATTTAGTCCACGAGGGACTTGGTCAGCACAGGCCTGCCAGCGCAGTTCGGCGCCTGGGTCATTTTCAATTTACCATTCTGATCACGGCGACCCAAACCCCAGCAGCCCTGACCTGGTCCCCAACAGCAGTCCCACCCCTGGGCCCTCGGGGACGGCTGGTCGCGGTGACTGAGGCTGGAAGGGGAAGGAGAGCAGAGTCTAACTCGTTTCATGCAGCTGATGCTGGAAGGGACACCCGCACACGACGGGGACACAGTCCCCCTTAGACGGGCGTTCCCGCGGAAACACAGCTGATAACTGCTTAATCACGTGTTGAGCGGGGCCCTCTCTCAGAGAGTGGTTGCCCAGAGGACTTCGAGCTCCTGACCCTTTCACGCCCATGTTTACGTGACCATCAACCCCTCCGCCCCGTCCTCGCTGCCCCTGGAGGAGGGCCGTGGGGACAGCCCAGCCGGCCTCGGTCAGCACAGGGCCACACGGGGTGTGAGGGGGCAGCCAGCGCCTGTCTGTAGGTGGGAGGTTTTAGGGAGGGGTCACAGCCACGATCTGAATCAACATGCCGAGGCCTGAGCGATGCCTCCGTCTGCCTGACCCCTGCGTCCGTCTCCATGGGGCTCCCTCCTGGAGCTTTGGATGCTTCCGAGGACTTCGAGGGTCCGGGTTCCTTGGAGATGCTCTGTCATCCACGACGGGCCAGAGGGAGCCTCCTGGGACTGGAGACCCAGGTGAACCCGTCCTCGTAAAGGGGGGCGTGTGGCTGCATCCCTCGGGTCTGGGTGGCAGCAGCAGAATCCATGCAGAGTTCTGAGGGGGGACAAGAGGAACTGACCAGAGGGAAGGGGGAGTGGGCACCAGGCCTCGGGGACAGGAGCCAGGGCGTCCTGGGGCTCCGGGCAGCAGGAGGGAATAGGGAGAGTGTGCTGTCGGGGCGGACCGGTGGGAATCGGGGTGAGCTGAATCCTCCAGGGAGAACCGACCGGCCCTTCTCCTGGAGGAAGCAAGGCCAAAGCACGATGTCCCCTCCAGGAGCCTGTCCCCAGCACGCTCCTCGTCCCCAACCCCGTCAGGGACCTGTGTGAGTAAAGGTCAGACCTCAGAGGTCGCTTCATCACGATCCCCATCTCACAGGTGGTGGCACCGAGGTCCAGGGGACGTGACGGGCAGGGAGCGGGAGCAGAGGGGGCTGGGGTCTTGGTCACGGGGCCCCAGACTCCTGGGTGGCCAGACCCGGCACTGCTGCCCCGTGGTCCTCCCAGGGAGGGGAAGGGGTGCAGACGCCGAACCAGCCTTTTGAGAGATCGTGTTGTTTGTCGCTAGAGGGGAAGAGGAAAAAGCAAATGATCTCTGTTCTGCCCTTACTGAGTGCCTCACTGAGCACAGACTCAGAAGAAAGAAATGTAACATTTTTATTGAACTGTAGCAAAGCCCGAGGGCTCGGGAGGCTAACTGGCCACCCTCCTGTCTCATAACTGTTTTCACAGACAACAGCTGACCCACCTGAGATGACAGCGGCAGTACTTGCGAGAAATGCAAGTTCCCACGGTGACCGTCCCCACAGGGGAGGCACAGCTGGCTCCCTCCCACCGCTCGTGCCGCAGATGTCGCTGAGCACCCGCTGTGCGAGGGACCTGAGGCGGGCACAGGGCTCAGCAGAGGACAACAACCCTGAGACCCTGGGAGGAGCTTTCCCAGCAGAGGGAAGGTTGTGCAAAGGCCCCGAGGCGGGCTGACCTGGCCTTTCCAGGCACATCCAGGAGGTCAGGAGGTCATCATGGCTGGAGAGGAGAGGGCGAGGGGTCGAGGGGCTGGGGAATCTGAGCAGTGAGGGGGCCGAGTCAGGGCGACCCTCGGCCACTGTAGGGACTTGGCTCTCACTCTGCGTGGGGCAGAGCGGCAGAGGGCTTGGACAGAGGACCGACGGGCTCGCACAGGTTCATTTCTGCCACTGTTGGCTCAGTCGAGCTCCCTTCTTTAAAAGGACTTGGACGTGGCTGTCCGGAGTCCGGTGGCTGAGGGCCGGGCTCTGGCGTGGCCGCTGATCCGCACACTCTGGCTCTCGTGTGGCTGGGTGGCCCAGGGGCTGCTCTGCCCGGGCCTCTCGTTTGCGGCATTTCTCACGTCCCCCCTCCCGGGTCTGGCCCTTTACGAGCCTCATTACACCTTGGCATGGAGAACGAGGCTCAGCAAATGGCTCATAAAGCATCTTCTCAGAGGTTAATGGTCACTGGCGAGGGAAGAAAGGGCCACTGAGCACGGAAGCCGTCTTTGATGATGTGGGTTTTCAATTAAGTGAAATGAGAGTCCCGCCTCCTTACAGGTACTTGGCCTGATTACCCAGCAGCCAGGGAGGCCCCTGGGGGTCTTGGAGGCCGGGACCTCAGACCCACGTGCGCTGTGTGCGGGGAGGCGCTTTGGAGGATCCCACGCCCAGGCCGGGAGGGCCGGGAGGGCAGGGACAACGCTGGTTTGCAGATTCCTTGTGCCCGGTGTCTGGGCCCCGCTGCATCCATGGCAGGTGTGCCGCTGGGCAGGAGCTGGGTTGATCTCAGGTCACCGGGCCCTGGAGGGACAAGGAGGGAAATTAGGCTGGGTGCTCTCCTGCTCACACCTCACCAAACTCAGAGTGTGATAAACGGTGTCTGTGTATTAGTCCAGAGGAGTATAAGCAGCTGCTATGACATCAACCTCCAAACCTCAGAGGGTGTCTCTGTCTGACTGTGTGGGGCAGCTGTCCTGGTAGGGTGGCTGAGAGCTGGCAGCACCCAGTCTGGGTCCTGGGTGAGAGGACCCAGTGGGAGGGGAGAGCAAGCCTGGAGGATGGAGAGGCAGCAGCTGTGAAGTTATGAACAATCACCTGGAGGGGGAGGAAGTGGGGGAGGGGAGATGGGGAGCCGGCCCGAAATGGCCTGTCACCTTCTCCCCTGCACCTGTGGGTTAGAACATCTCCCTGGGCGTCAAAGGCCTTGATTATAGAAGACTCTCCCTTCCCCACACTCACGTTAATTGAGGCTTGTGAACATCTTGCTTTACAAACAGGACTTAATAAATAAATGAAGGAAGAAAGGAAGGAATAGCTGGGTCTTATTCTCAATAGATATAGAAGCAGATTATGGCCTCTTGACCGAGGAGAATATTCAAGGACATTGGCCTTTTCCTGAGGACACGGTCAGGTCATTTCCTCTCTGGGCCTCAGTGTCCCTGGATAAGCTGAAGGAGTGGGTCTAAATGATCTTGAAGGAGGCTTTAGGAGACCAGCACCTGTGAGTGTGCTAGTGTCTTGCAAAGTCCTGAAGAGAAAGTGGGGGAAGTGCCCATACTCCGCGTGGGGGGAGGGGCACCCACTGCAGACTCTTCACCTGGAGCAGGTGGGGCCTTTTGAGTCTCTCTCATCTGTTTCTTCCCTCACCGTGGCCTATAAGCCAGGTGTGATCTGGTCTCTGCCTTTCCAATCCCGTCTTTCTACCACGTGGGTTATAACCTCAGGAAGGCCAAGGCTGTGTGGTTTTCAGGGTCTCAGGCTCCTTCCATCTCGCTGCTCTGTCACCCTTATGGTGAGGCTTCTTCCACAGGTCCGTCAGGTCCCCCTGCTAGTCAGAAGGGAGGGGGAGGGGGTACAAACCTTCCCTTTTTGCCCTGGCTCGTTTTGCTCAGTGATTAGAGCATCAGCCTGGGGATCAATGAATCACTGGTTTGGTTCTGGTCAAGGGCACGTACCTCGGTTGTGATTGGTCCCCATCCCTGGTCGGGTCGTGCGGGAGGCAACTAGTTGATGTGTCTCTCTCACATCGGTGTTTCTCTCTCTCTCGCTTCCTCCCTCCCACTCTATCTGAAGATAAATAGAAAAATATCCTAGGGTGAGGATAAAAAATCAAAACAGCCCTGGCCGGTTTGGCTCAGCGGTTAGAGCGTCGGCCTGCGGTCCAGAGAGACCCGGGTTCGGTTCCCGCTAAGGGCATGTACCTCGGTTGCAGTTTGTCCCCGGCCCTGGTCGGTTGTGCGGGTGGCAGCCACTCGATGTGTTCCTTTCGCATCGATGTTTCTCTCTCTCTCTCTGTTCCTCCCTCTCCCTCCCACTCTACCTGAACAAAAAATGGAAAAATGTCCTCGGGTGAGGATAAAAAAAAAAAAAAATCAAAACCAAAAAACCTTCCCTTTTCTTCCAGGGCTGGATCCAGCAGCTGAGCACACAGATCTCTTCCCCATTGGCCATAACCTGTCACCTGACTACCCCTGACTGCAAGGGAGACTGGGAAACGTAGTCTTCATTTTGCCCGGACTAGTCTATTGCTGTTAGGGGGTACAGTAGACAGCTCTGCCCACTCTTGCTCACGTTGCTCCAGCCTAGGATGACGGACTGCCCGGGTTTGTCCAGGGCTGAGGCGCTCCTTGGCTCAGAGGAATTGGAGTGCTAAGACTGGGAAAGTTCTGGGCAAACGGGGATGAGTTTTCTACTCTAGTTCAGCCACACCGGCCTCTTTTCTTTTCCTCAGATGGGCCAAGCACGTTCCTGCCTCAGGGCCTTTGCCTTTGCCGTGGCCTCTGCCTGGAACATGCTTCGTACTGCTCCTCTTGTTCAGGAAGGATTACTGGGTGCCCTCCTTGCGCATGATCCACTGAGCTGAACACCGTCAGCCAGGAGCAGAGTGACAACTCCAGCCGCACTCTTCACATAACGAGATTAATTCGTTCTGCTCCTCCCTGCCCGCATCGGTTTCCAATCTCCACGGATTAGTGATTTTTATTCTCTGCAGCTCTGAAAGGCACGATTCTTTCCCTAAGGCTCTGGCGGGGCTCTCTCCGGGTCTGATATATCTGATATGAATAACAACCTGAAAGAAGACCACGTACTGAATTCCAAGATTATCATCTGGGAAATGAGGACTTGGAAGAGACGTGTAAGCCTAATAAAGGCAAAGGGTGGATTAAAAGAAGTGTTTGATGGAGAAACTTTCCATGAGATAAAGCCACGCCTCTTGGGTGAGTTCACTGGTGCCATCTTCCCGCAGGCAGGGCAATACTGAGAGGGCTTCATTTAGGCCCCGGATCCCATCATAAGGATTTTGTCCCAGGGAAAGAATAAGGAAGATGTGCAAAGACAGATCTCTAAGACACTTTAGAAGAGGAAAGAGTGTGAAAGCCCACCAATGCCAGTTGGTGGGGAGCAGAGTCCGCTATCTGCTGGCCAGTCTGTCCTTCAGATGAGGAAACCGAGGCCCAGAGGGTTTAAGCAGCTTGCCCAGGGTCACACAGCGGGAAGTGGCGGAGCTGGATTGGAAGCAGGGAGATGGCTCCAGGGCTCAGCTGTTCTGCAGGCAGCTCTGCCTCTCCTCGGCCTCGGAAGGGGATGAGAATGTCTGTGTGGGATAATGGTCTCCTGACAAGCACCCCCCTCCCCCCATGAGACTGGAAGGAAAACTTGCCTTTGGAGGTAAAATCTGGTTGTCAATAAGTCTACCCAAAGGCCATGTCACAAGCATGTCCAGGAAGCCTGACACCATGGGTGCCATGGAAATGATGGAGGCAAGAGGGACAGCGATGAGCATGATGAAGGACTGTCAGGACCGTGGGGGGGGGGGGGGACAGGTCCTTCCCAACAGCAGAAAGTCATCCCGCAGAGAACGGGCCGTGAGGAGGGAACTGTTCCCGCCATGGATCCAATGGAGCCCTTGGCCCCCTGCAGGTCACGTGGTGGGGTCAGATGGGGGCACGTGGTGGGGTCATGTGGCGGTGGGGTCACGTGGTGGTCATGTGGTGGGGTCATGTGGCGGGATCACGTGGTATGGGGTCATGTGGCGGGATCACGTAGTGGGATCATGTGGCGGGGATCACGTGGGGGGGTCGCGTGGTGGGTGCTCTGTAACGTCAGGTGCTGTTTACGATCATCGCTGCTGCTGCTGCTGCCGCCACTGGCACTGTGACCGAGCCACTGTGTCTGCCCCCGAGGGCCGTCGTGGGCATGGGTGAGGGGACGCACGTGGGAACCAGCACTGTCTGGGGGAAGGGAGCTGACAGTAACCACGTAACAGTAAGAACAGCCACATTCTGCCTGTTTCTCTGTCGCCAAGCTCCCGACAGCCTGGCCCTGTGTGTGTCAGGGGATGGGTCGGGGGTTCTGGGGAAGGGACGGCCAGGCCCAGCTCATGGCCTGCTGCTCCCTCAGGGGCACGTCTGGGGGGCCTGCTCCCTGTTGGGTTCCTGGAGGCCTCAGGGCTGAGCGGCCACAGGGCGCTGACCGCCTGGCTTCTGCCATCTGGTCTGGGCCTCTGGGAGTGACGGCCCAGCTGAACACCAGCCACTGCCATGGCACTGGAGGTCGTGACCTCTCGGGGGCTAGTGGGCACAGCCCTCCTCCTGCCTCCGGTGACTGGAGAGGAGCAGGTTCATCTCGGGTGACCGGCCCCCTCGCTGCAGGATAAATGGCCCTTGGTTGACCGTCCACAGGCTCTGTTTCCCAGTGCAGAGTTGGTCAGATCACAGTCCGAGATGCGTTCGTGGGTTGGAAATCGATGCAGAGGGTTGAGCCAGCATTAAAGCCTGCAGTCGACCAGAATAGACCAGATTGGGGAAGGTTGGAGCGCGAGGCGTGCGCTGCGGGACGGCGTGTCGGGAAACTTCTCTGTAGAGGTGCGTGTGTGCTGGGTCATGGTGTGGCATGTGCTTCTGTGGGCTGCATGGAAACATGTTTGAAAAACTCTGTGTCATGGCCTTCGAGGCACAGGACAGGGAAGTCCCCCGGGGTCCAGTGGGTCTGGGCTTTGTTGATTTGGGGAGGAGATTGTAGAGTATGGAGAATAGAAGAGGGAGACGGCAGGATGGGGCCACGGGAGACAGCAGGTGGCTGGTGCAGCGAGGAGTCCATGGGCCTCTCCCTCCCTTTCCTCCTGCCCCTTGTTGTCACCACCTGTACTCATGTCCCTGCTTTCCCTCCTACAGCGCCTGTCACAGTGCCGGGAAAGCAGTGCCCCAGGGGACCCCAGCCAGGGCTGGTGAAGTTGGGGTGCACCTGCTCTCTTGGTGCTTGGTGCATACCCTGTGGTATGCGTCTGTGCTGTGGGTTCCCCAGTGGGACTGGGCTCTATTTCCCACGTTGGTAACTTGCTGGGGGGGGCACGGCCACCCCTTCCCAGAACCTCAGGTCAATCTCCCGACTGCGCTCGCTGGCCCAGCTCTGTGGCCTGCAGACCAGCCCTTGTCTGTTTCCCAGAGGAGCAGGCAGGGTGCTTATTGGCTACATCCCTTCCTGTTTTCCTGCTCCATTTGACTGCTATTGTTTAGGGTCACCTCCCAAATACAGCACTTGAACTTGAAACCTTGCTTCAGGGTCTGCTTCTGGGGAAACCAAAACTAAGACAGAGTAGAGGTCTTGCTTCTGGTCTGTGCTTACATTCTGTGCATGTGCTACATGAATGCATGTGTGTGATGCACACATGTGTATATGTGTGTGTGCATGCACGTGTGTTTGCATGGGTGTATGTGTGCGTGCATGCATGTGTGTATATGTGTGTGCATGCACGTGTGTATATGTGTGTGTGCATGCACGTGTGTATATGTGTGCGTGCATGCATGGGTGTGTGCATGGGTGTATGTGTGTATATATTTTTCCTGAGTTGGGGTGGATTGCAAGACAGTAGATGGACACACACCTCTGTCAGGGGTTCTATGTGAAGAGGCAGCAGGATGTGTTCCTCTCCTCCCATGACCCATAGTGAGGGGGGGGGGACTGCAGGACAAGGAAGGATGTGGCCAGAGAAAATGAGAGAGGGAAGGGGGAGCCAGGACGGCGGACAGAGGGGAAGAGGCAGGAGAGGAGGGGAGGGGCTGATGACTGAGAGGGGAAGGGGCGAGGTGGGCATCTGTGCAGCGGGGGGAGCAGCTACCCTAGGGACTGAGTCAGTAGCTGCCCTGACTCAGAAGCAAGACTTGTCCATTCAGTGACCCTCGGAGCTTACGCCCTCGGTTAGAACAGGAAGCGTGTCCAACAGATCTTTGGGACCATTCAGTTTTCGTCCTGTACATGTGGGCTCTGGACATATGTGCGTGCAAACTTCCATACACACTCACACACCCGCACACATTGGTACACTCGCAAAGCAGGTCAGGTCTCATCGAAATGCCAGGCGATGCCTCTGCCTCCGCCCAGAGCCCGTGGGACCCTGCTAATCAGAGGAGGCTGAGAGTCCTGAGCGTGGCCCTGGCATCGGTCCACCGGCTCTGGGTGGCAATCGAGCCCGCTACCTGTTTGGACGTTGAAAAGCTTTGGACTCCCACCACCTCTCACGTTAATGCTCCCACTGTTAGTGAGGTGGCGAGGCACGAAACTGGCATCTGCTGCGCGTGTGCACGTGTGCGCACGTGTATGTGTGTGCACGTGCGTGTGTATATGTGTGTGCGCATGCGCGTGTGCACACGTGTGTGGTGAGTTTGGCACACAGTTGGGATGAGCTTGAGGGTGAAGTATTGTGAGACATACAGCCAATACTAATTGGATACAGTTGTTGATTGCTTTCAAAGGACTGAAGAGAGTATATTTATCCCAGAGACTTCTTATATCTGGTGAGTTCTAAAGTGTCTCACTGTGGGCAGATGGAAGAAGAAAGAACTCTTGCAAGTTTGATCATATCAGCCCTGAAATCACTGGGGGAATGAGGGGCTCACATCCAGGGGCAAAGTGTGCGAGAGAATCTGAATGTGTCCACCAAGGGTCTGCGTGGCTGGCGGTGCCCAGGACCCAGGAACCTGAGACTCCTCGGTGCAGGGCTCCTGGTTCTGTTCTCGCACTCTGGGTGTGATCACGGTGGGGGTGGGGCTGGAGAGAAACAACTGACCGTGGTTCCTCCATCTAGAGCAGGGTCCCAAACCCAGTGAGTGACAAAAGGAAGGGGGGGGCCAGGTCTAGCCGGCCCACAGCCAGCACTTCTGAGGGACCATGACCTGCCAGGCAGACTCCAGCAGGTTCTGGGTATTGAC
Organism: Molossus molossus; assembly: GCF_014108415.1. Classification (NCBI taxonomy): domain Eukaryota; kingdom Metazoa; phylum Chordata; class Mammalia; order Chiroptera; family Molossidae; genus Molossus; species Molossus molossus. The sequence continues at coordinate 10,213,738 of NW_023425399.1, read as the reverse complement.
TCAGTGAACCCTCCGGCCCGTGGGGAGGTTTTATTACAGTTTCCACACAGACGGGGAAACACCTGGGGCGCTGTCACACAGCAAGCAAGTGGCATATGGACCACACAACACGGGAATTTGGGTGACAGGTCCTGGGCGTCGTGTTGGGGAGACAGTGGGGAAGGGTGGAGACTGTGGCAAACTGCAGAACACAGTCTTAAGGGGCAGTCTGGACTTGTGCCACCAATTTCTTCTCCAGGAGGATGTGGGTCCAGGATGGCCCCATCTCCTGAGACCTGAAGAGAATTGAGGAATTAGATTCTCAAGGAAAATCTCAACTTTTCTACACAGATGTTGGATTCATATTTTTCAAAAAATACCAATAAAGACAAACAAGACACATCCATTGGCTGGTGCTGGGCCACAAGTCCACAGTGTGACCTCCGACCCACGGAGAGAAACCATCGTTCCACACACATCATGGGTGTGTGTGGCGCTGGCTGGGGGGTGTGCAGGTGACAGACACAGAGGAGATGACATCTCTGTACCAACAGCCTGCCCAGCACACCGGTCATGTTCAGGGGTAGCTGCCCACCCAGCTCATGATGTTCAGGCTGCAGAGTTCCGAGGGTGGCTGAGATGAGCTCTCTGGGGGAGGGGTAGAACTCAGGGTTACAGGGATGTGACAGGAGGTGGCCTCGTCCTGATGTACCTCACCGTCCTGGAGTGGAGAGTGATGTCCCTTTTCCGGGGTGGCCCTGGCTGCGGGAAGGCTGGGCAGTGCTGGGCCTGCACTTCCACCGGCCGGAGACAGGCTCTGCCCCTGCTCAACCCTCCTGACCGCATGGGCACCCCACCCCCACGTTCAGCCCTTCTCTCCCTCCCATGGCCTAGGAGCGCGCGGGGCTTGTCCCAGGGGAAGCCACAACACGCCCAGCCCCACGGGGCCAGGGCAGGGCAGGTCCAGGAATTGTCCTCCTGTCCCACGTGGGCTGAGCTGACCCCTGCAGAGGCCAGGACAGAAGCCCCACAATAACTGGCTCCCCCACAACGCCCATCTCTCCTTAAAGCGTCACTCCCGAAGGACGCCAGGAGGCAGGCGCCAGATTTTGGCATCTGACCTGCTCCCCTGTGCTCCCTGGAACCCGAGCGATCGTCTTTTGAAAGCTCTGATGGGCAACAACTGGCCGCTGTCCCCTCGCTGGGAGGGGCGTGCGGAGCTCTGGATGTCTGCAGGGCTCCAGGGACGTCCGGCACGCCAGCCTGTGCACTCGGTCGCTCCCTGCGGACTGCGAGGGTCCCTGAGGCCAAGGCCCAGCCCCAGCCCCAGTCTGGCTCCCGAGCCTGGGAACAGCCGCCAGGAGAAAACGCCAGTCCGCCAGGACTCCTGGCAGCCGCTCAATCTGGCAAATTATTTCTCGCAAATTACTGCTTAAAACTGAAATCCGGGCAGGACTCCGCAAGTTCACGGTGTCTATCATCTGCTGGTTGTCGGCCGCCTGGCACATCTCAGGGCAGGCTGCTCACCTGCGGGTGGGAGAGGTTTCGGAACCCTGGCCGCCCCGATCAGCCGGGCGCCTTCCCCTCTGCTGCTCGTCCCTGATGAGAAATGTGTCCAGGAGGACGCGCCACCACCAAGTCCCCTCTCATGCATTGCCAGGGGCCCCAGGCGTCAGGGGTGACGGGAGCGACGCAAGCACCATTTCTTCTGTGCCATCTGCAGGGGCCACTGACGGTGTCCTGGGCCTCCCCGTCCTGAGGGGGCATCTTCTGATGGCACGGTCTGGGCCAGGTGTAGGGGACACAAGGCTGGGCCAGGTGTGGGGGACATGACTGAAGGATGTTGGACGGCAGGGCGCAGGCTGTGGGTGCTGGGGTCTGGGAGCACGAATGCAGACGTCAGTGCTCACCCAAATCACACAAACTGGAGAGGAGAGGCCAGGAGCCCTTGTTCCAGGGCCAGAGACACGGGATTTATGGCAAGTGGTGGCTGGGACGTGGGGTCCCAGGGCAGCCGTGGAGTGGCTGCATGGCCATCCCTGTTGGATTCTGCTTCCCTCACACCCTCTGTCTGTGGAGATCTCCTTCGAGGGTTGGCTGCCTAGGAACCTGCTGGTCTGTCACTTTCTCCCCTTTGGTCACTGCAAAGACAGATGCTCGCAGCCGTGCCGGTGCCCAGTGGTGTTTCCTGCTCATTGCCCTCTCCCCTTGCCCTGCCCCCTGCTTGTTCCCTCTGCTGCTGGTGCTTGGTGTCTGTGCAGCAACGACAGCCCAGGCTAGCTCCCAGGACTGACGCCCACCTCCTGCAGGAGGCACCCCAGGGTCCTGGGCAGAGCCGGGGCTGGGGGTGGGGGAGGGGCTGATGCATCTTCATCTCTGCTTCCTCCCCGGATTGCCATCCACTCCTCTCTTGGAGCCTCTGCCCAGAATCCCGAGGACCCTGGAAGCTCCTGGTGACATCTGACTCCTGCACACAGGTCACATCAGCCCAGCCACCAAGGCCAGGCCTCCTCCCTCAGCTCTTCGGGTGACACATTCGCTTCTCTTCCTGGGTCTGCATCTGTGCAGATCGGCACGAAAACAGTTCACTTAGGGCGAGGGAGGGGCTGGGCCCAGGGACCGAAAAGCTGGGCTGATGTGACCTCTGCAGCCCCTGGGTGCACTGGGCACCTCAGGGACCCCTCTAGGGGCGGGTGGGGGAGGGGAGAGTCGGGTTGAGCAGAGCAGGGCGGGGCACGCAGCAGGGCGATTACTCTTTCTGAAGAGCAGCCAGGCTGCCGTTACATTCCTCGTCTATATAAAACGTGGGCACAGGCTCCAGAAAACCAGTGTTCCGGTGCCAACTGCGCTTGTCTTTCGGTTACACCCCTTGCATGTTAATCTGCCCATCTCGGTCTGCTCACGTCGGTGTTTTTGAATCCTGTACAATATGCTGGATTTTCCACCCAGACAAAAGCAGTGAACAGGACATAGCTCAGGCCAGGCCCTGTCCCATGGAGGAAGTCATTCATCCTCCTTCCAGCCCTGTGAGGTGGGTGCAGATGAGGAAACAGGCACAGAGAGGCTAAGTGACTGGCCCGAGGTCACTCAGCTAGTGAGTGGTAGGGTTTGGGATTTGAACCCAGGGAGCCTGGCAGCAAAGTCTGTGTTCTTAACCACTCTTCGAAGGGTTCTTAATGAGCCTCAGGTGCAACTTGCAACTGCGGGGACTTTTGTCCGGGGCAGGTAGAAGGTGGTTTCTCCGTGGGTCCTACAGGGCCCCCTGGGAAAGACGGGGTTCGCTGTGACTGAGGTTCCTCCTCTGTTGTCTCTGCCAGGAGCCTCCTCCCTGACCCCTCCCACCATCTGTTCCTTCTCCTTCTTCAGGACCCAGGTCCAGGTCCCCTCTGAGCTCCCGTCGCCCCACCGCATGGGCCTGGCTCAAGTTCTCCCGCACGGTTCCTTCTCCGAGGTTGTCTCCAGTGTTGCTTTGATTCCTGGCTCATTGTCTGTCTCCTGCCATGAGTGCAAGGCCTGTGGGGCGGGGCTGGGGTCAGGGCGCCGGCTCTGGAGGTCTGCAAGGCTCTCCCAGATCGCCCCTGCACCCTCTCACCTGACAGAGGAATGGGGGGCGGGGGCTCCAGGAGCGGTGCCACACGGACACACACCATGGGCACGCAGGACACGGGTCATCATGGGGCCCGAGGACCTTCCAGCAAGAGCGGAGCTGCCTGTGGCCGAGACGGAGCTCAGCTTCCAGAACCTACTCCATGTGGGCACCCAGCCAGCAAACCCGGCCCTGCACCCTCAGCAGCACTGAGGGGGTGTCAGTGTGAGGGCCCCTCCACACCCCTGCGTGTGGGAACCTGCATGTGAATGGGGGAGGGGTGCTCACCCACCCAGCCGGGGTGGGGCCCAGCCCCCCGGTTTGTTCGGCTTCTCTCTCTGGACGCACCCTGACATCTCCGCCGTCTTTGCTTTCCTTCTGGGCTGTTCAGCGAGTGGCGGGCACAGGCGGGGGCGGCATAGAACCTGGAAGACTGGCTTCCCTGTCACACCCTGGCTCAGCCAGGCGGCTTCCTCCGGAGCCGACAGCCGGTGGCGGCGAGTGTCACCGTCTCACAGGAAGATTTTCTCCCGGGGAGGGGTGTGGGCACTGTGTCGCCATGACATCCTGTAGGGTGACTCTTTTCTGAAACCTAAGTGGGTCTCTCTGCCTACCTGTCACTGCAGAGGCGGCTGGAGATGGTGTGGGGTGAGGAAGGGGTGTCGCAGGCCGCGGGAACTCGGGGTGACATGGGTGACGCTCTGTCCCTGGTGGCAGCTGGTGCGGCAGGACCCTCCCAGGTCGCAGTCCGAGGCTTCGGGGCCTGGTGCTCTGGCTGCTCAGCTGGGTGACCCCGGAGAGTCTGGCTGGGTCTCCACCTCCTCACCTCTGACCCCGTCCTGCACCTCCCAGGGCGGTTGGGAACCTGAACGGAGTAAGTAGCGCACAGAGCTGCTCCGCGCTGCAAATTATTCCAAACCTGACGTCGAGTTTCCAGTTCGTGGCCGTCTCTCTGGTCCAGATTGCAAGTGTAATTTTCTGTGTAGGCAACACTGTTACATTACACGGACTAACCTCAGAACTTCATGCAGATTTCACGAGTGCTCCCTAAAGGCCTTTTTCAGGGCCACAGTTCCATTCAGGACACCAAATTATATACACTGTGGTTTTCAAACTTTTTTGAACATGACTCACAGTTAGAAATATATTTTCCATCACAGGACCGTACACATGTTTAAATAATCTGAAACAAAATATTAAGACAACAATCCTTTTAGCAATGGGGATACACTCTGGTGTTTTCTATTCTTTCCCGTCCCATCCGTTACCATGTGATAAACTGAACAACCCACAAATAGGTCCGTATCTGCAGCGATCACTCTGTTTATCTCCTGGACCCACGGTGAGCTCCTTGGACCCCAGGACGGCGTCGTCCTTGGACCCCCACGCTGGGCACTGGGCCTGTTGTTCGGGCTTTGCCAATGCCTATTGCCTGGTAGCTCCGTGCATGGGTCCTTTTTTGCATTTTCTCACATTCTGACTCGTCTGTTTTTGCAGGGTTGGCTGCTTAGGAAGCAGCACCCCGTTTCTCTGGAGATGCGGCTGGTCGGCAGTGGAATACTTGCAGACACCAGAGCTCGGCACGAACCAGTGTGGTGTGCCTGTCACGAGCCACACCCAGGCAACGGTGCCCCAGGGCTGGGGTGGGTCCCCACGGAGGGTCTAGGCATTTTAAGTTAGTTTTACATGCAAACCCAGTGACTGGAAGTGCATGTGTGTTCTCAGTTGTCACCAGGATTCAGGTAAAGATAAACGTCCTTCAGTGCCTTGGACAGTCCCTTGCAATGAATTGGCCTACACAAAATGCCAATCACGTCCCTGGTTTGAGACCCTCTGACCACGATCAAATGGAGATTAGACATAGAAAGGATGATGGGAGTGTCTCTTTCATCCTGTGTAAGCTTTCTTTTCCCCCAAATAATCAGTCAGCAAGGTTTCCACCCTGGGAGACGGCCCTGGGACAACTGGTAGACACGCTTCAGTGAACCGCCTGGCCCTGGACAGCCAGGTTAGGCTGCGGAGCCTAGTAGATCTGCCCTAACAGCTCCATGCTCTCCAGGCTGTGGGTGGAAGGAATGTGGAGGGGGCTCTAATTACTGCGTGTGGGGGGAGCCACACTCCTTTTGGGTAAATCTGCTGCGGTCACACCCCAGCATGCCTTTCTAATCACTGCCAGACCACAAAGAATGCACCCCTTCCCTCCCCTTTGGGTCCGGCCCTTTGCATCAGGGATGGAGAGAGCCTTCCCTCTTCCACCTCAAGAAGAGCTCCAACCTACGGGCCCTGACTCGTTCTTCACATATCAGAGGCTACTGCAGGCACATTCGAACGTATCAACCAGGACTTCGGTAGATTAAGGAGCTGCAGAAAGGTTTGAATCCAACGGATCGGCTGAATCATCGTTTCCCCGAGGAGACGCATTCTTCCTCTTGTTGAGGAATTAAGGCCCCATACTTTCATCTTTAACAACAGGTAAATAACACGATCTCTCCGTGGAAACAGAACCCGGAGGGAAATACATGTTTTACAGCTCCGGCGTCTGGGGCCATATTAACACATTTCATTGTGTTTGCATAATATGTCCTATTTTGCAAAAATCATTTCTCCGGCACAAGTTTACTGGATGCGTGGAAGGTGTTTGCATGCGGCGAACATCCATAATTCTTTTCCCCAATCAAATTAGAAAAACGAAAGGGAAGAATGCCTGCAGAGCCTCTGCTGTACGTGCTTTCTGGGACGCACGATGGACTCACGTTGGTGTCCTTTCCTCCTCTCACATTCCATCCTTTTCTTCCTCCAGAGTGCGCGTAACACTGTGAACCACCTCTTCTCCGACCCGTCACTCATAAACATGCGGTTGTAGGTGGCAGTGGCTTTGGTCCACCCGGCGACCGTTCCTCCTCCTCCTGGTAGCGCTGCCCTGATTTTGTGTCAGGGAAGTAGTCTCTCCCCTTTTCAGTCCGTGCGGGAGAGTCGACGTTAGCTCTGCATTCGGCCTGGACAGCCAGTGTGTCCTCCCTCTTCACCCCCAGCCCCACGTCCTTAGGTCAGAGAGCTTCCTGGTGGCTAACGAAACCCGAGGCCAGACTGGCCTTGATTTGCTGGGAAGGACACCTCTCCTGTCCCAGGATTTTGCTGTGAGGATTGTGAATAGGGCCACCGAGTAGAGAGGTCCTGCTGGTGAAAAACAGCCAAGGATTGGAGAGAAATGGAGCCTTGTCAACCTGATTTGAATTCCTGGATTCAGCCAGGCCTGAAGCTATTGTCCTCGAACAGGTTTTCTTAATCAGGGAACTACTAACTCCTAGGGATTAGATCATCATTGTTGTGGGGTTCGTCCTGTACACTGTAAGATGTTTAACAACATCCCTGGCTTCTACCCCCTGGATGTCAGTAACACCCCTCCACCCACCCCCACTGACACTCAAAAATGACTGTAGATGTTGCCAAGTGTCCTGGGGCGGGGGTGAGGAGGCAAAATTACCTCCATTAAGAATTACTACCCTAGATTGCCCTTAAATTATTTGGGTCAATAAATGTCCTTTTCTTGTTTGTTCCTGTTTGAGTTGGGTTTCTGTTCTTGTCTCCAAGGGGCTTTCTGCCCAAAAGAGAGCTGTCCCTTTATTTATTTATTTATTTATTTTATCCTCACCCGAGGACATTTTTCCATTTTTTGTTCAGATAGAGCGGGAGGGAGAGAGAGGAAGAGAGAGAGAGAGAAACATCGATGTGAAGGGACACATCGAGTGGCTGCCACCCACACGACCAACCAGGGCCGGGGACAAACTGCAACCGAGGTACGTGCCCTTAGCGGGAACCGAACCCGGGTCTCTCTGGACCGCAGGCCGACGCTTTAACCGCTGAGCCAAACCGGCCAGGGCAAGAGCTGTCCCTTTAAGATTCAGGGTGACACCTAATGAAAAGGGCTGCATGGCTGCAAGGAATGATGGGACACCTGTCGTCAAGAAACCAGTGCTAGACTGCAGCTACATGGTTTTATGGTTGGCAGCTATATTCCGAGGGCGTGGGACAGAGCGCCTCCTACCTCACCTGGCTGGTGATGACAGACTGTCTCATGGCAGCCCCAGGGAGAGAGGGGGCGGTGGGAGATGGCCTGGGGGCAGCTCCTCCCACCTCCCTTCCTCTCGGGTTCAAGGAGGGTCAGACTGCGTCCTGCCCAGATCAGATGAGCTGTGGTTCCAGCCCTGCCTAACCCGGGGCTGTGACAGTGCATGCGGGACCCCCAGGGTACAGTTATTAGGAAGAGAAGGGCATTGTCTTTCTGGTGATTGAAAGCACAGCGTACCACTGTAACAACCAGTCCCAAACACGTACAGGGCTCCCGTCATCTGCCCAAATGGGGGGAATCACTGGTCCAAGTAGATGCTTCCAAACATTCCCAAATATCTAAATGTGGGTATTTTGGAGGCCGAATATCCAAGGTTTTTGGTTGACAGTTGTGTCATGTAGCGAACACGTAAGAGCAGGACTAAACTAAAAGGGGGCTGATACAGAGAAGATTGGCTTGGCCCCTGTGCAAGGACGACACGCGCATTTGTGGGGCGCCCTATGTTTTTATGCAAACTGGAATCAAAATATGAAATTTAAAAAAGGAAGCCCGGCCCGTGTGGCTCAGCGGTTGAGCATCGACCCACGCACCAAGAGGTCGCCAGTTCGATTCCCCGTCAGGGCACATGCCCAGGATGTGGGCCAAATCCCCAGCGGGGGGCATGCAGGAGGCTGCCAATCCATGTTCTCTCTCATCCATGTTTCTCTCTCTCGCTCCCTCTCCCTTTCTCTCTCAAATTAATAAAGAAAAAAAAAATTAAAAAGGAAAAAGAACACCGATGGTTACAAAGTGACCTTTACATCTGTCTCGGGCAGGGCTGGGAAAGGCTGCCTAGGATCACACAGCCGAATGGGACATTCTTGCTTGGAGATCCTCCCCTTCTCCGGGCCTCAGGGGGATCCCAGTGGGTATGTGGAGATGATACTGGGATCCTGGTGCTTCGAGGTTTCATCTGCGAGACCTCCCCCTAGGAATGTTCTGGCCCTCTAATTTGGGATGTTGCTGGAGGGGTGATCAGCTCCATCTCAGGCCAAGAGAACATAAAGAGAGAGATGAAGGGAAGACAGGGCAAGGCAGGCGGGAGTTTGGGAGCCAGTGGAATGGGGACAGCCCCTCGTTTTGCGTTTTAATTCCGGTGTTTAGGAAGACGCAGGAATGCTGAGAGTCTGGGGCCAGCTTCAGACTCTTAAACCTTCCTTTTCTCCAGGGTAGACCCCGATTTACCGTCTGTGACGAGGAACCCCAGGCTCACCACTTCCTTGGGCTGAAAGTGAACTCAGGGCAGGGACTGAGGTGAAGCAGGTGGCCACTTGCCTTGGGCACAATAATGTTGGGATGCCCACAAACTCAGTAATCAAGATAAGTATGATTTTGATGCAATACTTTAAAAATCAAAATTGATGTCGAAAAAGTCCGCAACGAACAAAACATCAAATTTTCAAATAAAGGCAGAAGCGGTTGTTTCACCAGGAATTGAAATTCAGATGTGTGCCTCTACTTTCCTGATTGCTCAACACAGTCTGTTTTGAAAAGGACCACCATGAGAACTCTGGCTTATTAAAAAAAAAACTCAAACTCCAAGAAAGCAATTTATATGAGAAACAAACCTGAGATTATTTTTCTAAAACAATTGAGCAAGATTTAACAATAGTCTATGATCTGAATAGATATGATGTCTGAGTCATTCATTGATGGAAATGCCCAACTGAGTTATCTGATAACAGCAAGCATCAAAAACAATCAAACCCTAATCCTAAATGCAAACGCTTTGGGGTTTTCTAAATCTGGCCACTAAAATTCTTGCAGCCAACTCAAGATCCTCACTTTCTTTGTCCCAAAGGACCCTCCCCCATGTCTTGCAACACATTTCTCAGGAAAGAGCATATCTTATCAGGGCATTTCAAAAGCATTCCTTGCTCATCACAGAAACATCCAAAGTACCTACATTATTTAGAAAACGGCAGGAGAGGGAGTAATGAATGCAGAACATGTGAACTACCTGGTTTGCTTTTTTAAAAAAATGCAGCCAAGGCGGAGGAAGCTTCACCAAAGATCAAAAGACAAAATCTCTGCTGTTCGCAAAGTCAAGGCAGTAAAGAGATGCTTAAGCAAAAACAAACCTGAGATTTAACCTTAAAGGGCCTGAGCATGTTAGTGTTTTCAAAGGTGGAGACAACGCCGTAAGAGGGTGTCTGAAGGTTAAGGAAACTGTTATGAAAATGAGAATCGCGCGCTCTGAGCTGTTCACAGCTCGGCCCCTGGAGTGTGAAATTAGCCACCGAAGGCAGATTTCACAGGCGCTTTGGGGCCGCAGCCGATTGGCCAAGGGGCTTCCCTGCCAAGTCCTGCCCACTTGCAAGCTGCCGTCCTTATTCATGCAAAGCACAGATAATCCTGATGTCTGGAGTGTTTTGCATTTATATTGAATGCAGGCTCTCTCCTTCCTTCGGAGTGAGTCTAGAGCTGAGTGCAGGCGGAGAGTGGGGGTGGGGGGAGGGGACGGATGGAACAGACCAACATGCTCACCAAAGTCCTGTTTTCTTTTAAAGAAAAAAACAAAACCAAACCCCACCCACACTGTTTACATTCAGTGGAAAGCTGTTTAGAAAACAGGGATATGGTTACAAATGTTAAACCTTAAAACGTCTCCAAGGGCAGCAAGGAACTCTCGGAGTCTGGGTTTTGGTTCTGAAACAGTGGACAAGGTCCACCTTCCTGGTCACTGGGGAGGTGGGCTGGAGGTTTCACAGAAGAGAGGACTCAGGAAATGGTAAATTAGAGAGGGGGTTGTATTACTGATGCTGTCGCTGTCTGTCCTGGTCGCATCCGTGTGGTTGCAAACGGCCGCTAATTATTGCTTTCCACACAGAACGGAGCTTGGGCCCAGGTAAAGGGATACGGGTTTACTAAGTAGGTGTCTTGCTTCCGGAAGTACCAATCCTGGATGTGGACTGACGGTCAGGGGACAGGGACCAAGGACAGCTGCTACATTTTCAGCCTTTCTGTACTTTTGTTAATTTGAAAAATCATGTGTTATTTACTTTAATATTACTTAAAGCGTCCGCTGCCTCTCTCTGCCCATTGACCCCCAGTGAAAGTTTAGTTGAATAACCTTGAGTCCCACTCACTCAAGTTCAGCCTGACTATTTAAGGTCCAATTTGGAGGATGGAGACCAGTTGTACAGAACTGTATAACTTAGTCCAAAGGCATGGAAGTGAACCATCGAGGACTGGGACTTGGTGGCTCTGCGAAGGCTGGCTCAGCAGAGACGGCTCATTCCAGGGGAGGGACATGTTGGGGACATCTCAGTGAGGATGGCCTGAGGGATGCCACCGTCAGCCTTGACAGAGCCCTGGCCAGGAGCCGGGGGATGAACTAAGTAAAGATGAATAGAGGAAGGGGCTGTTTTATATAAATTAAGGATTCTCCACGAAAACAGTTTTGTGTGCCGGTTGGCACTGCCGTCTCCGGTGGATTTGTGAACGCAGTTGGATACAACTTTGCCGAACCACACCTCTCTGCTCCTGGAACGCTCCAGACAGTGAATCCAGAATTTACAAAATCAGAGGCAAACAAAATAAAAAGGGGTTCGCCCCTCACATGATATAGGTACGTATCATTTTACAAAGAGGCAGGTCCTGGAATATGATTTGTTTTACAGAAATTCGATTTGGACCCCTCCTTCCATAAATGTTTCAAGGCCTGTCTGTGCAGTTAACCTGCCGGTTGTCTGTGTGTCACCCACCCTGTCTGCGCTCCCTGCATGGGGGTGGGATCGTCCCCAGCCTGGTCACCGGTTATCCCCAAGCTCAGAGTAAGACCAGCCACATAGTAGGAGCCCACGAGATGATTCTTGTGTGAAAGGATGAATGAAAGATTTCTGTGCCCCAATTTAGTCTTTTTAAGCACTGTGTTAATATTTGAGGTAGACATTCAGTAAGGCGTGGGTAATCTTTTGTTGGTTTCATGTTCACTTTGTTTTGTTTTGGGGTAGGAACTCTTCGTAAGCAACGAGAACCGACTCTGGCTGCTAGAATAAACAGGCTGCAGGTGTTTTTGGTGTTTTGGTCACCTTGCTTAGGACACAGCTTCTGAGAAGAGAGAGCAGAATGGTCAGGGACGGGCTGCCTCGCGGCTGGATGCCTCTACTGGCAGGTCCTCTGGGCCGTATCCAGTGGGGGAGGATGGAGACACCGCTACGGAGAAGGAAACCTGATGGTAGTATTCCATGGGAACCGTGGGTCTCAACCCTACCGCTACCTCAACACTCACCTTTGTGACAAATACTATATGATGCTGTCATACACTCCTGAAATGAATTCACAAATAATCGCACCTACCTATACACATGATTTAGTTATTCATTTATTTTTGTTAATCTTCACATGCGGATATTTTTCCATTGATTTTTAGAGTGGAAGGAAGGGAGGGGGAGAGAGAGAGAGAGAGAGAAACATTGATGTGAGAGAGATACATCGATTGGTTGCCTGTGGCATGACCCCGACCGGGGCTGGGGATCAAACTGGCAACCCAGGTACATGCCCTTGCCTGGGATTGAACCTCAGACCCTTCAGTCCATGGGCCAATGCTCTAACCACTGAGAAAACTGTCCAGGGCTATACACATGATTTTAACAAATCAGAATATTGTCCTACCTATAACCTCAAGGAGAAAGAAAAGGAAACTAACTTGTAGAATACAGCTCATAGTAAAAAGAAGACAATAGAATTACGCAAAATTAAAGTACAATAAATATGCACCTGATATGTGGCTACACTACAAGGTTGAAAGAATCAGGGAGCCGTTTGCTTCTGTTGCTGAAGAACAAGACTGAATTTGAAAGCAGCGAGGCTATCAGAAGCCACCCCGTACGAGAAACAGAGGAAATGAAACAACAGATGTTGGTGGACACTGGAGTAAAACCTATTCAATGTCCATTAACAGAGGCAACCACTACCTTGGATCCTGCAGAGTTTGGTTTGCATGTGGCAGGAGTTCTGACACCCCTGGGCTTCTGTCGGCTAAATACCAGTAGTTCCTGTAAAGAAAAAATTGGGGAAGATTTGGAAATTGAGTGGGTGTCTTGACCAGCTCATCGGTCCAGGTGATCTTCGCCTTTCACTGTCTTTGTGTAAATGATTTTACAACTCTGTAAAGACAGAAGTTAGTTTATAGAGAACTGACAGCGATGCAAACAAGTCTTGTCCTTAGAAATGCACATTATGTCCAGTGGGGTTTGATCGCCTCCCTTCCCTCAATAAGGAAGAAACCAGTTTTGCGTCTGTTCGTCCAATTCATTCCAGCATTCTTCGTCACCTATAAATATCCACACTCCGGGTTTTCCTTCGAATGGGTTTAAAACCTCTCTGGTTCCCTTAGTCATTACTGAGTTAAATAAGACCACTGGCACATGTATTTAATGTTTGACAGTCATGATTTCACTCCTGGCCAGTTTGGCTCAGTGGTTGGTGTCAACCTGCGGACCAGAGAGTCCCGGGTTTGGTTCCCGCTAAGGGCACGTACCTCCGTTGCAGTTTGTCCCCAGCTCCGGTTGAGGTCGTGCAGGTGGCAACAGGTCCATGTTTCTCTCTCACATCGATGTTTCTCTCTTTCTCTCTCTCTCCTGCTCTATCTGAAGATAAATGCAAAAATGTCCTCAGGTGAGGATAAAAAATATATATATATATATTTTGGCAATCCCAATTATTGTGCAATGCAAAATTAACCCCTCAACTTTTCAAACTCCTTGTGAGATGGTACTACATACATTGTGACACACACACACACACACACACACACACACACACACAAATGAAAAACCTAAGAAGACCTCACCCAGCCCTGGCCGGTTTGGCACAGCGGTTAGAGCGTCGGCCTGCAGTCCAGAGAGACCCAGGTTTGGTTCCCGCTAAGGGCATATACCTCGGTTGCAGTTTGTCCCTGGCCCTCTTTGGTCGAGCGGGTGGCAGCCACTCGATGTGTCCCTTTCACATCGATGTTTCTCTCTCTCTCTCTTCCTCTCTCTCCCTCCCACTCTATCTGAACAAAAAAATGGAAAAATGTCCTCGGGTGAGGATAAAAAAAAAAAGAAGACCTCACCCATTTTCTGTTAGGTCTACCCTCTGGCACGTGGTGCAATAGTGGAAAGCTTTATCACCCCTGCTTACAACTATTCTGCTTTGGGGTTGAAACCCCAACGTCAAGGTGGGGTCCTTGAGATCCCACTTTGAGATCCCACTTCATTCTTAACCGTTTATATTTAACCAGAATCCTCAGCTTTTGGGCTCACGTACAAGGAAAATCACCACTTCAGAGATGACCCTTCGACACGTATGGGAAAGGGGATTACATCCTGTAATTCCAATCTTCTCGGCCACGGTTGTTTCTTTGGTGCCGTGGGGTATTTTTAAGCATCAAAAGGAAAAAGAAGGAGAAAATCCAGAGAGACCACCCCCAAGCCTGAAATCCTGTTAAACCTCAGACAAAACCAAGCTCGCCCGCCTTGACGGGGTTAGCTCAATCCAGGGCCGAGACTGCGGTCTTAGGGCGAGGTGCCGCGCCTTTGTAAGGCCCATTCCTTCCAGCTGGACGGCGGGCCGTGGGGGGAGCTTCCTATTCCCCAGGTATTCCGGTCGGGCCCCTTGCAACAGCAGACACCGTCCTTTGATGTTTGGGATTTGTGGCCATTTTCACAGCCCCGCTCCTGTTCCGGGGCAGAAATAACCAGCAAAGGCACACGGCAGACACAGGAGGGGCGTGGGCCAGTTAGTGCTCTGCTGTGCAAAATGAGCAACCCGACAAATTGGGGTCATGTCAATAGATCGGGAGGTTGGGTGTGGGGATGAGATCTCCCTTCTATAATCCAGAGCATCTGTCTAAAGCCCTTTCCTGAAGGGTTTTACGATACTAGAATAGTAATAATTGCTGTGATATATTCAAATACTGAAAATAACCCAAAGGGAAATTTGAGTGCATGACAGTGTATCGCTAATGCATTAGTTAGTTCCCACATGTGTGTATGGGCACGTCTCTGCTCCCCCAACACCTCTCAGACACCAGCTGTCTCCCTCCCTCACCCCCCCCCCCACCTGCATTCACTCAGGTCTCTTTTCTACCATTTTCTCCCTGTGAGACCACCCCAGACCCCCATCTAAAATAACGTCTCCATCCTTCTCCATCTTCCTGTTCTGCCATGTGTCCTCACAGCACCCCTCACTTGTTAACATCATACTGCATTTCCTTTTTTTCTTGGTTATTGTCTTTCTTCCCACTGAAAGGTCAGGTTGAAGAGGGCTGGGATTTTGTCTTGTTTACTGTCATAGCCCAGTGCCTATGACAGACCCTGGCACAGAGTAGGGCCTCAGTCAGTATTTGTTGAATAATCAGGAGTCCACCATTCTTTAAAGCACCTCCTTCCTGAGCCTTTGGGGATGCCCATCAGTCAGTCCCTCGTCCTTCAATGGCTCATTGTGTGTTTGCATCGGACACATGTGTTCTGAGTCTCTGGGTGTGAGGTTCTATACAAGGCCAGGGGGCTAAATCAAGAAAGATAACAGAATCCCTGCTTCATAAAGGCACCATCCTCCCAGGGGCAAATGGGGATTAAACATGTTACTTGTATTTCTGTTTAGTTCTATCTCATCTTATAGTTACTTTGATCATTTGTTAAAAACAATAACAACAACAACAACAGTTTTTCTGGGAAAGGGGCTTACTATTTGACAGAGACTGAGTTAGGCACTAGGGAATCTAAAAACAGACAATCAGAATTAATTTTAAAGGATTCACAGAGTCCTGAGTCGTGAACTAGTAGCCGTAGACATGAGAATAAAAATAGCAATGAAGTGGGGTGTGTGCTCGTAGAGATGGAGGGATCAACCTTGGGGCCAAGGATGGAAGTGGAGTAATGAGTGGGAAGTCAGAGAAGGCTTCACAGAAGAAGTGACAGAGGGATGAGTAGGAGTTCACCAGAAGTAGAACCAAAGGGGAAATGCATCTGGGCAGAGGGAACAGTCTGTACAAAGGTTTAGAGGCCAAAAATCTGCCACTGATGAAAGAACGTGACATTTGGATTACCTTGAAAGCGACCAAACTTTCTAGATGATGACTCGATTTCTCATGTCCCAGTCCAGTCCAGTCCAGTCCAGTCCAATCCAATCCAGTCCAGTCCAATCCAGTCCAGTCCAGTCCAATCGAATCCAATCCAGTCTAGTCCAGTCCAGTCCAATCCAGTCCAATCCAGTCCAGTCCAGTCCAGTCCAGTCCAGTCCAGTCCAATCCAGTCCAGTCCTGAGGTATCTTTTTAGAGTTGGCTAAGTGCAAGTCACTGTGGAGGATGCAGAGAAGAACAAAGCACATCCCTTGCCCTCAAGGAGCTCTGAGTCTAACCAGCCAGGCAGGCTTGTAAAGGGAAATAAGAATAAAAGATCTGATTCATGTTCCAGGCATCACTAGATGATCACTGACCCTCATACTGTGGATTTGTCCCCAATTCACTTGGTAAGGAAGAAGTAGCAAACCCATTAGATAGTTCCAGGTCATTCATTCATCCACGCATTCATTCACCTAAAAGGGTTTGAGCATCTGCGTTCTGCTCGGCACACTCTAGGTGTTTAGGAGAGAAGTCAACAGAGAAGATGAGATCCTTACTCTCGTGGTGCTCACACTGAAAATGCACCCGGAATATTTTAAATGGGGACAGTGCTATGAAGAAATACAATGGGTGGTGGACTAGCAGAGGGTGGGGGCAGCAGGGTGGGCCCCCTTAGACACAGCATCTGGGGAGAAAGTCCCTGTGACCCCCCACTAGAGACAAGACCTGGTTGTGGAGGAAGGGGCAGGTGTGTGAAGGTCACAGGGTGGAGAGAACAGCAGGTGCAAAGGCTGAGAGGTGGGGACCGCGTGGGTGTGATGCAGGGACCAGCAGGCCAAGTGTGGCTGCTGAGCGAGGGGAGAGTGCAGAGTGGAGGTGGGCGAGGTGGGCAGGGATCCGTGTCAGGGCCTCGACGGTCCTGGTGAGGAGACAAATCTGCTCCCCTGGGAACTCAATGGACTGAATCCTTCATTTTCTTTTTTTTAAATCCTCACCCGAGGACATTTTTTCATTTTTTGTTCAGATAGAATGGGAGGGAGAGAGAGGAAGAGAGAGACAGAGAGAGAGATTGACGTGAAAGGGACACATCGAGTGGCTGCCTCCCGCAAGACCAACCAGGGCCGGGGACAAACTGCAACCGAGGTACGTGCCTTTAGCAGGAACCGAACCCGGGTCTCTCTGGACCGCAGGCTGACGCTCTAACCGCTGTGCCAAACTGGCCAGGGCTGAATCCTTCATTTTCTACTCACTGCATGGAGGTGCCCATTTTTTCTCTTACAGGAAACTTACGACAAGGAGGAAGCACTCGCAACATTGAATTGAAACCGCTGAAGGCTATGGAGTTATTCTATTCCCATCTTTGTAGGTCCTTCTCTCTCCTGCCCCTGAATCTCCTCCTTCCGCCTGGTGTGTCCACATGGTGACAACTCGCTCTCTGGCACCGAGTCCCTAAGCCACCCAGTTTTCTGTGCCTTATTAAAGTGATTAAAACACAAGCCCCACGTGTAGCTGTTATCTTTTTTGTTGCTCCGTACAGAAAAGGAACAGGCAGAGAAAAGAATAAAATCTTGTGGTGTTGGTCATGTCAGGCCAGCACAGTGGGACAAAGGCCGGAGAGTCTCCGGCTGATGTGTGACAACTTACCTGGGCACTTGGAGTAACGATGCTTCGAAGGAAAGACGCAGCGTGGCTCTTGTTCATGGAGGTCGCAGGGGCTGTCTGGTGCTGGGAGTCAGGGAGCAGACTGCTACTCATGGGGCAGTAACTATGACCCCGCATTTACTGAGCACTAGCTGTGTACCAGACACGGCTCTAATGAGATGAGAGGTGTCATCTCATTGAACCCTCACAGCAGCCCTTGGGCAGGGATGAAGGTATTAGAATGTTTTACAGATTTGGAAACTGAGGCCCAGAATGGTGACGTGTTTTTGCTTTTTGTCACAGAGCTTGCAAGAGAGGGAGCGTGGACTTAACTGCAGTTGGTGTATTGAACACGCTGTGTCTGAAAAGCCCAGCACTGGCCGACCGGAGCGGGTAACAGGCTGGAGTTCTGGGGGTCGGGATCCCACGCTCCCTTAGTTTCTCTCTCTAGGCTCGTGTGCCAAGCAGCTGTGACTCAGGCACTCACTGTTCGTGGAAAACAGCCTCACAGATACAACTCCCGCGGCTCTGTGGGGGTGACACTCTTCTAGATGTTGTTTGCTGCTGACCCTCTAGTGTCTGTGTGTGCACCTGTGTTCCAGGGCATGCACACATGTCGTGTGTATACAGCAGTTACGAGCAGGGACTCTGAGTCAGGTGGCCTGGACTTGAATCCTGGCTCAGCCCCCAATCTCGGGACAATCAGTTAAACTCTGGGAGCCTCAGTTTCCTTCTCTGTCACACGGTGACCTCACAGGGTTGATGTGAAGATTAGATGAATAGTCCATGTAAAGTTCATAGAAGGGGGCCTGGCACAGGGTCGGTGCTGGACAAATGTTACTGTTACTACTTTGCTCATTGTTCACCACGTCTCTCTTGGGTGTCCAGCTCTGTGCAGGGCTCTGGGCTGAGGGCTACAGGAACTCTCTCCCCTGCAGGCAGTCTCGTGGGGAGCAGAGCCGGGAACATGCTGGCCCCACCAGTCACTAGCTGAGGGTGACCTTGGGCCAGGTGCTTCCCTTCCCTGTGCCTCAGTTTCCTCTTCTGGAAAATGGGGCAGTAGCCGCACTTCCCTCATGGGGCTGTTGGGAGGGTTAAATGAGAGCCAGGAGCACAGAAGGGCCGTTAGGTATTAGTTGTCATTCCTATCATTACCTGGCTTGCTCTATTCCTTCTCCAGCCTCGTGCCTCCAACTGACTGAGTGAGTTCCAACCTTGCGGCCTTTGCCCCGTGGTCCCTTCCCTCTGCTTAGAGTGCCCTCCCCTGAGGCTTCATTTGGTGGCTTCTCCTCATGCACACATCGTGTCCTCGGCGAGGCCTCCCTGCCCACGTTATTGATGGAGCTCTTTGCCCACCGCTGGCTACTCTCCATCCCAGCAGCCAGCAAAGCGCAACCAGGGGTCAACTCCAGACTGCTGTCCATTTTGTAAATAAAATTTTATTGAAACAGCCACACTGACTCACTCATGTATCAGCCATCCATTTCCGTCTCCCCTGCCAGAATGGGGTCTGATCACTGTGAGCCTACAGAAGGGGTGGACACAGAAGAATGTTGGCCAAGGGCATTGGGGTGCTCGTCTCCCCAGGGTCTCTGCTGTCACAATCTTGGGCGCCATGATTCCACGTCTCCTTTTGTTCATTTCTGACGAGACGTGTCAGGCTGGTTTGGGGTAACAGATGGGGCCATGAACGTGAACAAGAAACTCAGCAAAATCCGGCTCAGGATTTGCCCGTCCTTGGCCGTACAACCTTGGGCAGAAGCGTGATCTTTAGGGGAGTGGAAGGGAGTATAAGCGACAGTATTATCCAGCCTCCCATTTCTCAGACAACAAAGTTGGGGTCCAGGAACGTGACCGATCTCAGCCCACGTGGCTACACAGGAAATGCACACAGGTGCCCGCCGGGGCCCATTTGGCCTCCAGGTTTTGGTTTGTCTCGACGAAATCCCTCCCTGGCTGCCTCAATATCCTCTGCACTGTGGGAGGACAAGAGGCTCACCCGCCACCTCCCCCAGTACCCAGTACCCACCTCCCAGCATCCACCCAGTCTCCTCAGGGGAGTCACCGAATGCACCAAACCCACGCATCACCCCGTCTAAATGCTGCTATGGCTTCCCCTTGTCCTAAAAATACAGACAAAGCTCCCAAACGTGCTGTGTCAGCGGTGTTGGCTGCAAGAAGCAGAAACTCAGGACAAGGTGGCCTAAATAAAGTAGAAGAAACAGACGAGGTCGACGGCGGCTGTCTGTGCCCAGTAAGTTCAGGCAGAATGTCAGGAGGTGGGCCAGAGGGGCAGCTGGGAGGGGGGATTTCACTCTGAGTACGGGGAACGGAGTCGGAAGATTTAGAGCAGCAGAGTAGCGTGGGTGTATTGACTTTGAAAGGGCATGCTGGCCTTAGCAGGTTACATGGGTTTCAATGACTATTGGGTTACTGTCTGCCCTCCTTAACCCATACCCTAAGTGAACTGTCCATGATGACAGGGACCAAGCCTATTTTTTGTCTCAGTAGCGTATGTCCAGCTTCTAGCACGTTGCTTGGCGTATGGCCGAAGCGCCATACATACTTGTTAAGGAGGGGAAGAAGGAAGGGGTAGAACGTTCACTGTAAACCCTAGGGCAGCCCTTTCCCCTCGAGATGCAAACCTGGGTGGACTCCACGGTCTCCCACGCGTCTCTGTCTGATGCTCTGCATCTAAAACTCTTTCAGGCACAACCACGTCGATGCCGAGGTTGACTTGGTGCCCAGTAAGAGTAAGTCATGATGGGAGCTACACTGACATCAATCCGCCCATCTCCTCGTTGCTGGAAGGGAAGAGGCTGCAATGGCAGAGGCTCTGGGGGGAGTGGCTGTCGTGCTCTGTCACCAGGGAGGAGAGAGGTAACTAGAGGATGATTAATGGCAACCTCTGGTGTGGGGAAGCCAGGGGCTTGGAGGGAACAGGGCTGTGCCGTGGCCACCTGCCTAGAGTTTCTTGAGCATGTGCCCTTCGGTTGGCCATGCGGAACCTCACACCTGATCCCTTGCTGCCCTTATGGTAACGGCAACCCCTCCTGTGGGCTGGGGCAGCAGGCTCCGGCTGCACTCGTTGTCTGTACCCATAAACCTAAGTTTTGAAAGGGAATCTTGTCACTTTAAGAAACAGGAAGCTCATGAAGTCACTCATGGGGACAGTTCATCGGTGGGAGGACCTACAGATTGGTGCTTTGAGTGACGGGAGCTGCAGTGTCTGTATGTTCGTGTGAACAGCTCTGGGGGATGATTTTTGGACCAAGTTCTTAGCGGTGTAGCCTCTATGTCTGATTATTAGCCCTATGGGAAATCTCCTCCCTCCCCACTATGTTTTTTTGTTAAATATATCTTTATTGCTTTTAGAGAAAGAGGAAGGGCACCCCGACCGAGGCTCAAACCGGCAACCTGGCACGTGCCCTGACCGTGAATTGAACTGGTGACCTTTTGGTGCCTGGGACAATGCTCAACCAACTGAGCCACACAGGCCAGGCCTACCCACCATGTTTTGTTTTTGTTTTTTAGCCTTACCCGAGGACATTTTTTGTTTTTCCATTTATCTTCAGATAGAGCAGGAGGGAGAGAGGGAGGAAGAGAGAGAGAGAAACATTGACGTGAAAGGGACACATCAAGTGGTTGCCACTCACATGACCCCAATCAGGACCGAGGACAAACTGTAACCGAGGCACATGCCCTTAGCGGGAACTGAACCCGGGACTCTCTGGTCCGTGGGCCGACGCTCTAACCGCTGAGCCAAGCCGGCCAGGGCCGCTATGTTTTAGTAAATCCTTTCTCTGCTTCAATGTACTGGCACGAGTTCTGTTGTTTTCAACTAGCCACAGAACAAGGTAGGGGCAGGAAGGAGAGTAACTTCACCCTGACCCCACGGGGAGCCTGGAGCACAGACTGTGTCCCAGAGCTGATTCCGGCGTGAGGCAGGGGCTGGCGGTGCTCCCCATGTCGCCCCGCGGGGGGGGGGGCTAATGGGCTGCCCCAGGGTGTGCACGGGGTTATCACCTCCTGCGTAGGGAAGCTGCCCTGTGGTCTAGGGCAGGACCCCCGGGGAGGGGCTCAGTGGGGCTGGTGCAGGAGGTCAGGGGAAGGGTCCAGGCAGGGCTCCAACAGCATCACCCCCCCTCCCGAGTGTGCTGACAGCTGGGCGGTCCAGGCTATCCTCCTCTTCAGGTTCAGGGGAAAGTCCGAGGTGGACTCCCTCCCTCTTGTGCTGGGCGCTGCACAGGTGGCTGAACTGCCGCCATTCTGCCAAGGAGTGTGACCAAAGGGGCAGGGAGCCATGCCGGAGGGGGGGGGGTGGTCAGCCCTCCATGCCAGCCAGCAGCGTTCCGTGCACACAACGCCTCCGCCCCTTCTGGCACTGGGCTCGTGGTGAATTTCTTCCTCTCTCTGGATTCATTTCCTGGTCTGGGACCCAGACCACCCGCCGAAGGGACTCATTCTGGGACCGCCCTCCGCAGCCCCCCACTCGCACTCGCCCTTCGGGCACCGGTGCTGGTTCTGAATGATGCACTGACATTCGTGTCGCCAAAACCCTGCTTAGAATACCCGGAGCCCAGAACCAAATTTCGTGTCTCACAGACACGGAAATATTTCTCTCCTGTTTCAAAATCTACCGAGCTTCTCAAGAATAAAACCAGGGTGTACGCTCAGAGAATACTGTACTTTCTTCTGCCCAGGACTCATGGAGGGTGGTGCACCAGTTTGAAAAATCTCCTTGGCACCAGCAAAGCCTCCGGAGGCTGCAGAGTTGCCCCCCGCGGCACAGGTGGCAGCGGGGGCTGCGTTTGTGGCTGCGTGCGCTGGGGCCCCACGTCCAGGTCCGAGCACCTGACGGCTTCATTACAGCTTCCAGTCAAGTCCTTCCAGGGCGCTTGCGTGTTGACATGTGTGTTGCTTGTATTATACATTCCTTTCCTCTCCTCCGGATGGGACCGTCGGGCTCTGATGTTGGTTAAAAACCATGCATGTCGGGAGGTTATGTTATCTATGAATTCCATTTCAGTGAAGGGGAAATTGTCAAATGTTTGTTTTCAAAACCAGGTAGTGGCGCTGATAGTCTCGGGAGCCAGGAGTCAGCAGCGACCTGTCTTTCCCTAGAGAACCCACAGCCTCATCAAGAGACAGCGTTGAGCTGTGTGTTAGCTTGAGCAGAATTTTCCGACAGAGGGTCTTTTCTGTCCCATGTAGCCCTCCTTTGCCGAAAACAACCCTCTGAAGGAGTCTGCGGGGGACCGAGGTACTTTTTACCCCACACCCCGGGGCCGCGTAAGCCCTTCCGGAACTGTCCCCACCAACCTGTCCCGAGGGGCCGACCTGGGTTTCTGCCAGATTTAGGTCCCGGCCTGGTGAGCAAGTAATTTGTTTCCTCCATGGGAGACACAGCAACAAGCAAGAAATAAACAAACACATTTTTCAAAAAGGCAAAAAAGCTTAGTCATGCAAATCAGCGCGGAGGAGAGCGGTGAAGAAAGGACCTCATTCATATTCTGCAACTTCAGCGGGGCCCGGGCCCATCCGCCGATTTCTATGAAAACCCTCGGCCCAGAACAGCGAACACCCTGGCACGTGAATGCACATTAATAACGGATTGTCCCAACCGGAGTGAACGCCACCCGTTCCCAGGACACCAGAGGTTAACCGTGTCATTAGCGGCGGCACAATATGGTCCTTCTAGGTGCAAGTCGGTCCCTTCAGCTGGAGGCTCCTGATACAGCCACTGTTCTCCCAGCGGGGGGCCGTGACTGAGCCGCAAGCCCGGGTCTCTTGGATACCAGGACGAGGCTGTCATTATGATTCATGGTGCCTCTGACATCACTGGACGTTTTTGTGATGCAAAGTTACATGCTGTCTAAACATACAGAAGGGGACCGGTGAATATGTGTGTCATCCTTACGGCATACCCAGACAACGAGACACAGAGACGTCGTGTTTTGACCAGGTCGCTGGGATTTGTGTCCACCAGTTATCGTAAGACACAGACACAGAAATGGCTGTCACAAAGGAAGGTCAATATCCTCACACATCTGCAGGTCATGCCGGGCCACATGCAGAAGCACCAGGGTCGGCCAGGAGGCAGAGTGCCCTGCGGCAAGGGCCTTTATTGTGGTTTCTGCCGAAGGAGGGCAGGGCAGAGTGACCAGGCTCAGGACTGACTAGTTTGCATGATGTCAGTGGCTCTGGGCGTAGGAGCTGTCCCCGGGTGTCGGTACCCAGCCCTGGGATGACTGTGGCAAGTGGTCCAGAGGCTGGAGGCGCGGGCTCTGGGTTGGTCGGTCGGTGTTTGGAAAGCACGCCCCCGAGTGAGTTGTGTACTAGCTCTTGAAACTGGAGAACCCTGGGGGGGGGGGGGGGGAGCGGGCAGTACCGCCAGAGTCCGCAAGCCTGCAAGATGTCAAAGCGTCGGAATGCAGAAAATAAAACACATTGTTAACACACATATAGCAACACAACCTGACACCCACGTGCACACGCGTGCACGTACACACACACAGGCGAATAGCTGACTTAAACTGCCTTCCATTCCTGTAGGTAGTAGTGAGATCATTTCCCCAGAATGCATCTCACCGTACAATGTGTTCTTTAATTGCAAGAACACTTGAGAAATTGCAGAGATAAAGTGAAACAAGTCCAAGTGTCATAATTATGCATTCCATATGTGTTCTGCCTTTATAGCTGGTTTGGAAAGTAGAAACACCAAATAGAGCCCGGCCAGTGTGGCTCAGTGGTTGAGCATCAACCCATGCGCCAAGAGGTCACCGGTTCGATTCCCGGGCAGGGCACACGCCCAGGTTGTGGGCCAGATCCCCAGTGAGGGGCATGCAGGAGGCGGCCAATCGATGTTCTCTCTCATCGATGTTTCTATCGCTCTCTCCCTCCCCCTCCTCTCTCTCTAAAATCAATAAAAAATAATAATTTTTTTAAAGTTTTAAATTCTTGTGTCGGGCAACTTCATGACTTCATTAACTGAACCCCCCTTCTCCTTCCCCTTCCCCTAGGCGTAGACATGAGTACTTGACACCCTCGGCACTCGGTGGGGAGTAGGCACCTCCACACGGTTCTCCATCTTCCCTCCGACCCTCCCTCCCCACCCCCTTGTCTGTTACATGTTACTTGTAAGTTATCCAGGTCTCTGAAGCCCACCTGTCTCCAGCCGCCTGGTGTCTGCCGTGCTTGACCCCGAGGGGTCCTGCGAAGGAGAAACCAGAGTGTGGGTAGCACAGAATCGCCTGGACGTGGTCCTGTGAGCCCCCTCCCTGGACCCTGACCCTGTGAGGTCAGAGCCGTGTCTCTCCGGGTCACCCCCCCACCCCAGGGGCCAACACAGGCCTGGCACTTGGTAGCTGCTCAGTAAACACCTGCTGAGAGAGGGGACAGGAGTGATTTAGACCATGAGGGAGGTGGCACTCGGGGAACCACACGAGATACTCAGTCACATGTGACCATTCTGACCGACACAATCGATTCCGTGCAAGTGGAGCTGGGACACAGCCCTTGGCCCCCGGAGGCCCCGATGAGTGTTCACACCCCTACTCTGCTCCTCTGTCTTCGCTGTGGAGGGACCGGGGCCCCCCTTGAACAGACCCTTCTAACAGCGGCCGCAGACCCTCTGATTCGATCGTTAAAGCAGTCTGGGCCTGAGGCCGTGGTCTCGTTCACTCCTGCATGGGGCGGGGGTGGGAGGACAGCAAAGGGCCAAGTGACCGATGCCCCTGGAGCCTCCCAGGGAGGCCAGGCCGTCCTCTGCCTGTGCTGGGACATGAGGTGACATGGGACAGAGCAGCAGAAGTTCCAGCTGGAACTCCCTCTTGACCTTGTGCAGGGTGATTTTCCCAGAGACGGAAGCGCAGAGGAAGCGCAGAGAGAGGGACCAGGCCACGTCTTTCTCATCTGCACTGGGGACCGAGGAGAAGAGCAGGGGACCGTGGCTCTTCTGTGGGACCTGCCGCCGGCTGGACCCTCGCGCAGCCAGGAGGCGGCTCGGCGAGGAGAATCATGTTTAGTAGGACATCCTTTCTCCGGCTGACCACTACCCACGCCAGCAGAGCTGGTCCCTCCTGCAGACTCTGAAGGAGATGTCCCCCCAGGAGCCGAGACTGCTTCCCTGCGAGCTCCTTCCAGGGGGGCCTGCATCTTCCTGCCACCTGTCACCTGCCCCAGCACCCTCCACGCCCAGGCACTCTGCCCATCCCAACCTCATCCTTACCTTGTCCATCACAAGCCCAGGAGACCCTCTGCAGGCCCCGTGGGGCTCTGGCCAGAGCTGGTCAGTGGGAGTGAGGGCACGAGGAGACACACGTGGGCATCTTTCCTGCCCTGGCTCCTCTTGTCCCCCTGCAGTTACTGTTCCGATGGGCAGCCTTCACCTCCCTTCCTCGCGTCTGCCCTGGTCAGGGACAGCTTCCTGCGGCTGCTGATCTCTGTGCCTCAACATCCCTGTTTGCTCGACAGCCCTGGCCCCCTCTGTCCAGAATCCCCGCGTTAACACCTTGCGAAACCATGCGGGGGATCCTACTTCCTGTGCGGCCCCGGTCCCGACATCGACTGCCGGCATTTGGAGGCCTCTGCTAGGGATCCGGCCACGTGCCCAAGACACGGAGTCTGGACAAGTTGGAGGTCAGCGCCGTCATTATTTGGACACGAAAGCACGCATACATATGTTATGTATTTTGTTCTTGCAACATCAGCTCTAAGAAGCCCCCGGGGCAGGTGTGGTCAGGCCTGTGTGAGGACGAGGGACCTGAGGCTGAGGGCGGGAAGGGAGGCGGGCGTGGGGCTGAGACCAGGGCCCCTGAGCCGGGAACCCAGGTGGCCGTGGCCCGCCACCGTCTCCCTGGTACCTGGCTCAGCGGTGACTCACGCATGGTCCCACACACGCTCTGGGAACACAGGTAGGTGACTTGGCGTGCTGGGATACAGGACAGCGACGTCCAGTTCCCGAGGTACCAGTGTGCCTCCTCTGTGTCACGGACGCTCCTTGGAAACATTTGGGTTTTGAGAAGCTCCACAAAAATAACTTTCTTCTTCCAGGAGCCACCAAACACTGTGACAAATGAGCTCAGCTGTCCGCAGTAGGAAAGGGTCCTCGTGTAGCTCTGCCCTCCGCCTGCAGCCTCTCGCTCCCTGGGGACACTCACGTCCGCATCCCCAACTCCAGGAGCCCTCGGCTCCTGTGGTCCCCTCGAGGACACTAAGTCCTGGGTCTGTGATGTCAGCTATTTTTAGAGCTTTGGGTTCTTTTTGGGGGAATCAGACTATCAGAAGGAAGTTCACGTCTGTCCTGTACTCTTGGGAAATCTTTGACTTAAGCCCAGACCCAGAAGGCCTTGGATGTTCTAATCAACTCAGACCTGGTGCCAGTCCCCGTGGGCACCGGAACCAGAGGCGGATGCGGTGCCGGCCCTGGCAGGAGGCTGACAGGGCAGAGCTGGGAGCTGGGAGCTGGGACGGGCCCAGCAGAGGCAGGCAGGAGGGCGAGACCCAGACAGCACGGCCGTGAGGGGCGCTGAGCGTGAGCCCCGTGCGTCCTCCACGGCAGCCACCGGCGCCTGTGGCCGTCTAAGTTTACATCTATGAAAACTCAATGAAAGAAGCAATTCCGCTCCGAGGTCGTAGCAGCCACGTTTCAAGTGCCCTGTCGCGCTCCGTAGCTGATGGTCACACACGGGACAGGCAGTGCAGACAGAGAACAGGCTCGTCATCACAGTTCCTTTTCTCCGGCCACTGACCAGACCGAGGCTGTGAGCCAGCAGGTCCCCAGGCTGGAAGGAGCCCCCAGGGGAGAGAGAAACAGGAATGAATGACAGGGCTTTGCCCCCAAGGTCCTCACACCTCATCCGTCCGTCCTTCCTTCACTCCCTCATTCGTTCACATTTATTGAGCAGCTTCGAGGTACCGACCGCTGTTGTGGGCTCCAGGGAAACGAGAGAATTAGACAGACACGGCCCGGCCTCAGGGAGCTCATTCTACATACAGTAGAGAAGGAGGCAAATAAATCAATAAACAAGACAATTTCAGAAAATAACACACCACAAGCGCAGCGGAGCAGGCGGTGAGCAGAGACACAGTGCAGGGCGGGTCCTGCTCTGTGAGGGGAACCTCATCTGTGGGCGCCCACGTGACAGGGCTGGAATAAGGTCAGACCGCCGAGGGACAGGAGCGAGTGTGACCCCGAGACCACGTCCTAACCGGCTGGGGGAGCCCTGGTGCAGGGAAGCACTGAGTTCCAGGATTAGAACGTGGACCCAGCCCCAGGGCCGGGGGTGGTCAGGGGTCCCCAGAAACAGAGAACGAGCGAAATGCAGAGAAGACCACGGGCCGTGGGCGGGGCTGATTCCGTGGACAGAAGCACAGCAGCTGTTAGGAACCGTCTCCCGACCAGCCTCGCCCGGACCCCACACTCGCAGTTTGGGGGTGGGTCCTCCAGTTGGTTTCGGAGGCGTGGGCACCTCTCCCGTTGGGGCCCCGTGAGCGGACGTCCGTCCTCTGGGCGCTCAGGGTGGTTCCGCTTCAGGGAGGCACCAGCTGCAGAGCAGCAGACGCGAGCCCCCCCGCTGCCTGGAGCCCCCCGGGCACAGCTGCGCCCGCAGCGCTGCCTTTCTGGCCCCTGGAAACCAAGCTCACGGGAGGCCCGAGACTTTGGGGGCTCAGTGGCCTCTGGGAACGGGACAGAGCCCCTCGCGGGCCCTGGACGCTGGGCTGCAGGGAAGGGCCCGGAGCAGCTGTGACAACAGCTTTGCCCCCAGCAGGAGCCAAGGCAGGTTCGTTTTCTCTGAACAAAACCTCAGAAATAACTGCGCCTGCAGGTCCCTCTGCCGTGAGACCTCCCCCTGCTGCAGCGCAGGGTGTGATCCTGTCATTTCCGTCTGAACTCAGGCCGAGGGGGTTCTACTGGCAGGAAGTGAGCACAGCTGACCCCAGTCCCGGTTCCCCACCGGTCACTGAATTCGGCCAAAGGAAATGACCCCGTGGCGGCGGGCGAGGCCCACACAGGCCGATCACAAGGGAAAACGCGGCCGTGTGAATGTTCTCTTGGTTTCTGGGCAGGTTGGAGGCTTCCCAAAGGGCTGGGGAAGTTTCTGCCCCAAAGTGACTCTTCTCCTGAGGGCTTCTCTTGGTGACAAGGGACAGAAGACCTGGATCAGGTGGCTCAGGCCGAGGGCATTAATAGGCCACGTGAAGTCACCGAGGCGCGGGCGGCCCCTTGGGCTGGTCTGCCCTCCACCCTGGGCTGGGCCTCAGCTCTCGGGGTGCCCTGTGTCTGTCCCCTGCCAGGAGGGGTGGGGGAGGGGGCGACAAGGAGGAGGAGGTTAGTGGGAGAACGACGCTTTCCCAGAATCCCCAGCAGCTGTCTGCTGCCACCTCAGGGCTAGAACGGTGTCCCCAGGGCACAGGGTCAGGAGCTGGACAAGGTTTAGGGAGCAAGTGACCCTCGGGTCCTGTTGCTGAGAAGGGCGTGTCCTGGGCAGAGAGCTGGCCGTGTGGGTCACAGTCCAATCTGGTTACAGAGATGTGCTTCTGTGTGGAGGACACGCAGAGGTGTTTTCAATCAGGGAGACTAATTCACATTTTCGCAAACACACATTCGCTTTTGAGTAGTGAAGGCACCGAAACCACGCGATCCTGCCTGCACCTGTTCCTCCTGGACGCCGTCCTGCCGTTCAAATCCAACAGAAACCTACATATCGCCTCCTGGGGGTGCACAGACGCTCCTGCAGCGACCTGCTGCTCTGTGCCCACACGGGTCACCCCCACGCCAGGTCACCTCCACAGGCGCGTCCCGGCTGCCCTCCACCTGCAGATAAGCTGCCAAGGTGTTAAAAGCGCCTCGCTGGCCAGGACGTCTGGGATGGC
This sequence comes from Molossus molossus, assembly GCF_014108415.1. NCBI lineage: Eukaryota > Metazoa > Chordata > Mammalia > Chiroptera > Molossidae > Molossus > Molossus molossus. The sequence continues at coordinate 10,184,493 of NW_023425399.1, read as the reverse complement.
CTCCAACGCTCCGGCCTGGACGTGGTCCCAGAGATAAACCAGGGCTCTTTAAAAAGTCACAGTGGCCCATTATTTCTGCTTGAAAATACCCCTGGATCTTCGCTTGGGAGCAGGTGACAGGTACCGGCTGTGTGCTCAGCTCTGCATAAAATCATCGTCAGCAGGTCCACTTCTGTGATGAGCAGGCTGGTACTTTGGAAGGAGTGAAATAAATTGCTTCCCTGGCACCCAGTACCTGGCCGAAGGTTCCAGAGTCCTGTCGGCAGAGGAAGCAGGAACGTGTACGGTGAGGGCGCCTGCCCACGCAAAGTGCCCTGTTCGTGCCCAGTCAATGGGGCGGAGCCAGGAGGACGCATCGGTGATTCGCAATATTCGTCAATACTTCTCAACTAAATAGCAACCTTAGACAATAAACTGAGCACAATTGAACAATTATTATGGATCTTTTCAACCGGAAGAATATCATGATCCGCCCTATACCCATCACCCAGATTCAACAACTACCAGGATCTGCCCCACTCCCTGCAGCTCGCCCCCCTTTTGCCAACGTGTTTTAAAGAGACCCCGGCCCTCATGCGGATGTTGTCTGACCGAGCCGCAGTGTCCTCCTCACTTCGCGTGGTCAGATGGCCCCCTTGTCTCATGGTGTCTTCTCGTTGCTTTTCCAGAATCAGGTACAAACAAGGGCCCCTGGCCTGTGGTGGTTCAGTCTCCAGAGTCTCTCGCTGAGGGCCATCCACGCCCTTCATCTTCCCTTTCATGGCGTGGCTGTTGGACTCCCTGACCAGTGGCCCTGGGCAGTGCCCCACACCCTGGCTGTCAGTCAGCTGCCTGTGGGGCACATTTTCATTCCCTCCACCCGGAAGATGAAGCCGAGCCCTGAGCTCCCTGGGAAGGGGCCGTGGTTTCAGTCAAATGCAGCCCGGAGGCTGGGACTCCGGGGAACCAGCTGTAGGCAGTTGCTTCAGAAAGTGATGCGTGTGTGTGAGGACGTGTCCTGGTTACTGTGCAACCAGCACCCCTGCCTCATTCACAGCAGCTCTGTTCCATGGAGTCGCAGTCATTAGCTGCCCTGCCTTTCCCAGGCGAGATGTAAGTTAGAAATCTCCAGTCCCCAGACCAGGACCATGGGCCCCCACGTGGAAGAATTGCTCGCCCTTGTGACAGGATGACGGACTGATTAAAGTGCTGTTCCATGTATGTGCTTGGCCGACCTCCTGGGCCGTGGGCATGAGCGTGGAAGGTCCAGGTTCAGCAGTTATGGTCACAGAAAGGGCCCGATGCTGTGAGTGGGCTCCGCCGAAGGCATTGTCTTTTAAATCCTTGATCATGACTCCCTCGTTCCATGGAGGAGGACACTGGGGCTCAGGGGAGACAAATTCCTCAACGCCATGCGTCTTGTCGACCTGGGTTCAGCCTGAATCCCTGGCTCCCCACTTGTCTCCCCATTGGTTCCCCCCAGTAGCCAACCAGTGAGTGCTGAGAAACGCCCGTCTACCATGACGGCCAGCCCCTATACGCTCCTCCTCTTCCTTCCCATCTTCCTTTGCGTGAACCCCAGAGTCTAGCACTGGTCCTGGAGGCTGGTCCCCTCTTCCTGCCTCCCTGGAGCCCACTCTCCCCCTCTGCCCCAGTCCACAGCGTCTCCACTGGTCCATGCGCGTCTCTAGCCCAGCCCTGGCCTGTGCGTCGGCTGTGCCCTTGGCCTGGCATGTTCTCCCGGCAGCCTCTCCGTGGCCGGAATATCCTCTGTTTTCCTCTTAGCTCAGAGGTCACCTCTTTATTTATTTAATTAATTATTTATTTTATTTATTTATTTATTTATTTAATCCTCACCCGAGGACATCTTTCCATTTTTTGTTCAGATAGAGTGGGAGGGAGAGAAAGAGAGAAACTTTGACGTGAAAGGGACACATCGAGTGGCTGCCACCTGCACGACCAACCAGGGCCGGGGACAAACTGCAACTGAGGTACGTGCCCTTAGCGGGAACCGAACCCGGGTCTCTCTGGACCGCAGGCCGACGCTCTAACCGCTGAGCCAAACCAGACAGGGCAGTTTTACCCTCTTTATCAGTCTTGTCTTTTATTTACTTGTTTATTGTCTCTCCTTGACTAGAAAGTTCACCCTCTGGGGCCCGTGACCAAGGGTGCCCATGCCATGGTCAGAGAAGGGGATCGATAAATATTGCTCAGAACACAGTGAATAAATGCACGGAACAGGTCTGAATAAATGGATAAAATCCAAGGTAAATGTAAATGATCTTTCCCAATAAGTCATATTATTATGGCCAAACAATAAAAATAAGAAAAGTGGGTACGTCTGTCTTGAAGGCGGGGCTGTGACCGTCGTCTTCCATTCTACGTGGAGAAGTAGAAACGAAGATGCCGAGGACTTTAACTCGCAAGTGCAGCCCCAGATGGTGTCTGTTTCTGATCCAGTCACTGGTCCACATGATACATGACAGGCCCTCGCCTGCCCAGCCACTTCCTGTCCCTTCAAGGGGCGGCTGGACGCTTGGCTGTTCATTGTCTTCTTTAATGTTAAATTCCAAAGGACTTAGAGAAATGCTTTATTTTTTCCCTTTACCTCAGGACCTCCCTGGCCCTTGCCCCCACCAGGGCACGTCCTAAGGACTAATCAAGACACCAGGACACTGATAAGGACTCTGGGCAGCTTTGGACCTAAGGAGACCCTATTGTTCCCAGTCGCTGGGGAGCCGGGGCCTGGGAGGCATTTTCTTTTCCTTCCTCCCTGCATTTCAAGTCTGATAAAAATGCCTTTCTTCCCGCTCCCCTTCAGATGTCTCTTCTCCCAGGCCAGAGTCACCTCCCTGTGACCTCACGGTGCTTTCATGAGGCTTTTATCCCAGAACCACCTCAGCACCTGCAAGAAAGGGGAACTGGTTATGAAAAGGAAACACTTCTCTTAATTACTCCTCAACTCCGGAGTGACTCGCCCAAGGTCAGGGCTGCAGGCAGTGGGGCGTTTGTGAAATCAGGGGCCATAAATCACGGGGAGCAGCCTGCCAAAGGCCAGTCCCGGCACCGCTGCCCTCGGGGGCGCTGATGGCTGTTCTGGGAGCGCTGAGTGACGCTGTCCGGTGTAGATGAGAACCCGCCTGCAGCGACCGCTGGAGGGAACGTTCTGGAAGGAGGGGGCCTCGGGCTTTCTGATGGGGGCGAGGCCACGGGAGATGCGTTGGCATCTGGCATCGCTGCAAGCTCAGGGCTCCTCCCACTCCACGGACCAGCAGCACCAGTGTCTGCAGACCAGACTTCCTCCAGGCGGGCGGCAGGGAGGGGGCCTCTGACAGGACCCCCTACTCCCTCCTGTCCACTGGGCCGGGCTCTGCCACCGCCTCTCTGGAGACCGGCAGGCTGTTTCATTTCCACTGTATCCCGTTCGGGTGAATCCGAAAGGGAAACCCAGGACCCAAATCCTCCGAATTCCGACTTGATCCCCCATAGCTCTGACTCTCAGCAGCTCGGGGACAGGGAGCAGCCCCTTTCCCCACATTTCTAAGCCAGGCCCAGCTCTGCATGTCCTTGTTCTTGCTGACCAGGGGCAGGAAGCATGAGGGCCCACTCAAGTCAGGGCCCACAGTGCTGCCGGCCCCTTGCTTTCCGGACGGGCCCTGGGACAGGCCAAGAGGGGCCGAGTGCACGAGGGTGTCACCCAGCGCCCGGTCTCCCGGAAATCTGTTTGCTCACTTATGCAAAATTGTATCAGCTCTGGATGAGCAGTGTGGAGAAAGGGCTCTGAAGCCCCGAAGGTGACTGTGCCCGCAGCCGGCGCAGGTCCTCGGGCCAGGGGAGCTTCCGGCCACGTTCGGGGGTGCGGACGTGAGGACGTGCAGCGCGATGGTGGGCGAAGCCCCGGGGGTCCTGACACAGGCGGCCTCCCGCACTGTGCTGACCTAGCAACAAGACTGGCCCAGCCCTGCCACTCCCTCCCCGGGCATCTGGCAGCTCATTTCTTCGGGCCTCACTTTGCACTGGGGCCTCCGACTCCAAAGTTCAGATTTCAGGAACCAGGCTGGTTGGAGAAGGTGTGCGTGACACTCCGTCAGCAAGGGAAGTGCTTGGTTTAATCATCTACCTCTTCCTATTGTGTGACCCTGTGCAAGGAGGCAGATGGCTTGTGGATACAAGGAACAGAGAACTGAGTGCAAACAAGCTTGAACAAGAAGGAGGTTTATGGGCTCAAGCCGTAAACAATGCCAGAGATAAAAGGCTTTGGGAGTGATTTGATCAGGCTCAGGGTCCCTGAAGTGCTCTTGGTTCCTGCCTCTCTCCAGGGTCAGCGCCGACTGCAGAGCACCTTCCCTCCTGCTAGAAGGACACGCTGCAGGGGTGCTGAGGGCTGAATACATATGCACCCTCTCCAGAGAGAGCCCCAGAAGAGCCAGGGAACCATCTCCCTGCCCACCTGGACAGGTGCCCATCTTTGAACCAATCAAGGCAGAGGGGTGGGATGAGCTGACTGATTAGACCAGTCATGGCTCACCTGGAGCTGGGGTCCGAGTCAGGCCCACTAGGCTACAGGGCTGAGACAGTTGGGGTCACATAAAGAAATGGGTGGCCAATAGTTGCTTGTAATCCCTCAACTGGTGCCCAAGGCCCAGAGAAAGTCACTGCATCTTCTTTGGAAAACCAGGAACAGTGTCGATGATAATAACCATAACCTCTTCTCCCAACCATGCAGTGTTGTCATGAGAACCCAATGAGTTCATGGGAAGCAAACTCTTGGGAATGAGCAAAGCCCTGGGAAGCTTAGCAGGAGGAGCAGCCGTCGTGGTAATTACTGTTATTATTATTAATGCACCGACGTTTGTTTGTGGCTCTGAAACTGGTTCTCTCAGGGTGATGGAGTGCTTGGTGTCAGATATCTCAATCAGAGGAACCGAAAATTCTGTTTCTTTATTGTAAAATCGTTATTGCGTGAAATTGATTTTTTAATTAAAATTAATTTTTATTACACAAGCAATACATACGTTTGTTTCCCCCGCAGGAAAACAATGAGACGAGCCCGAGTCCCTATCACCCCCCCCCCCTGGCTTCCACCTGCCCGCACATAACCCCTGTTATCAGTTGGGCATAATGAAAACCCTCCCAGGAGATTTTTTTCTATGCAGTTGTTTATATGGTTACTCAGATAAAATATGTAAGACTTCATTCCTTCAACAAATCATATTGAGTACCCACCGTAGGCCAACCACAGCCCCCATGGAGCAGAAATCCTACTGAATGAGGCAGAAAATGAACAAATGAAATGCAGAGCAGGGTAAAGGAAGAGAGGGTGGATGGTCAGGGAAGGCCTCCAGGAGGAGGTGGCATTTCAGCAAAGGGAGAGGGTTGTGAGGCCACCTGGAGAACTGCTAACGCTTTGTGTTATAGTTTTAATCACCGTCGTGCCAATACATCTGTTTAAAAGACACGGTTGAACACGGGCTACTTTGGAGAATGTTCTCCGAACGGTCCTGCCCAGGACTGCTTCTGCTCTTGGCCCTTAGGGAGCCCGATGTAGGAGGGTCTGCACATCCTCCATGTCCATTTAATGGTGAGTAACAAGCACCAAGACAGGTTGAGAGAGAGACCACTGGGGAAAAGGGACCGCTTTCTTATCTTAGCACGTTCCCTGGCATGTTCTCCCTGCCTATGAGTACCTTTCCTCTTGCACAGACCCCCGAATAGTGAAGCTGCAATGAACCTCATCCACGCTGCACCCCTCCTGGGGTTTCTCACAGTTGGCCAGAGGAACGCTATGGAAGCAGACCTCGCCTCGCCTTCCCAGCTCCACGGCAGCCCCCCGACACTGGGCGCCGTCCTCAGCCCCTCCTTCCCCTCCACCCTCACGTATCCTGCAGGGCACCCTGCCGCTCTACCTGAAAGAGACCCCTGTCACCTGCTCTCTGTGGCCACCTGGCCGGGCCGGCATCACCGCCCCTGGTCTCCCTGAGCCAGCCCTTGTCCACACCCTCACTCTGCCCTGAGCCAGATAATCCTGTTCACCTAGAAACCAGATCCTGGCCCATTGGTTTTCGCTTCCTTCAGAGTAAAAGCTGAAGTCTTCACAGTGGTCCGCAGGCCTGAGCTGGTCCATCTCCTTGCCCCTGACATCACTTGTCACCTCTCTGGTCTCACCTCCCCCCACACTCCCCTTTGCCCACTTGGCTCCGTCCACATCGGCCACCTGCTCTGCTCGTGGCCGCGCCCCCAGTGCCCAGAGTCTGTACCAGGTGCGTATTTGCTGCGCGTCTGAGCAAATGAATGAATGAATGAAACATATATTCTCAACAAGGCAATACAGCTCCCCAAAGGGTGAAAGCGATTCTCGGGGTGGGGCTGAAAAACTCTTACCCGCTTTATGTGAAAACACAGATGTACTTACAGTACGCAACCCACTGTCCGTGTTTCTGCGGTATTAACATTTCATGAGGGGCGATGGAAAAAAAGGTCTGAAACGGCTCCTTGGGGGGTGCTAATGAAATAAAGGCTGAGAAACACTGTATTAGAGGAAAACCAGTTGAAACTCCAGCCATTGCCTCCCACATGCAGCCCAGACGTTTGGTGGGAAAATGGAAGACAAATCAAGATACGGAAAGTATGTAAAACAGCCCCACGCATTTCACGGGAAGAATAGAAGGAAGGCCTCCTCGCTCGGGGGAAACATTTCTTTCCTGCCAGGGGGACTCACAGAGGATATTTACATTTTCCCGAGGCCTCTGGTTTTCTCATCTCTCATCTGCCGGAGCCCGGGGCCCTTCCACGGCACGTGGGATGCTTGCACACATCTAACAACCCTTCCACCACACACGGCTCGGCCTCCGGGAAATGCGTTCGTGTAACTGAGGCGGCTGATTCCACCATTAATGTCACACTGCCCAGCGCGGGGGTGTCGGGGCGGCTCCTGGCGAAGGGTCCCCCGAGCTCCTGGAAGACAGGGAGCCACGGAAACCGTGCCCCGCGCAGGGCTCGTGGAGGAGGAGCCGAGACACTGGACGGGCCCGGTCGCAGCATCCAGGGGCATTGGACCGGGCGTTGGCAGTGAGGGCTGCGGTTCTAGACCCCCACCCGCACCGAGGCCTGGGCCTGAGCCGGGCTTGCTGGACTCGCCCGGTGGGACTTCAAGGAGGGGCTTTACCCAGCCCCCGGGAAAGGCAGGGCGGCTGGTGCCTCTGCCCCCAGGACGGGTCTGGGCACCGGGCCGGCTTCCCAGGGCCCTGCGAACCCCCTTTCCTCTCCCCCCACAGGCAGCTCACCCCGCGGGCTGGCGAACACCCACCTCCTCGGATCAAGTCAATTCGGGCCCCAGGGCCCGGTTCCCAGGTTCCAGCTGACCTGCAGGGAGCATCGGGTCCTGCTGGGTCCCAGGGTTCTTGTGACAAAGGGACAGTGAACAGCAAAGCCTGCCTGGACCCGTCCTCACGAATCAATCGCTGAAGAGCTGCCTGGTGTCACCAACAGAATCTCAGAAAACGAAAAGAAAAGTTGAGTTGGTGGATAGTCAGGAGTCCCGGCCCTTGGAGAGAGAGTGGAACCGTCTCCCGTTGGGTGTCTGCGGGAGGGGCCCTGGGGCACCCTCCCCCTCCCGGCAGAGGCTCTGACGTCCACGGAGAAGCCTGTGGCCCCTCCCCACCGTGAACAGTGAGCCGTGTTTATTTCGCACAGGCCGGAAGCGGGTCTGCCTTCGACGTCACTCCCGGGAGCTGCTCACACTTGGGATCCTCGCTTACTGGGGACACGGGCTGCTTCGCGTCACCGTGTTCACACGCCCCCGTGAGTGCGTGGTGCTGGCAGACGGGGTTCACACGTTCGTGCTGTGGGTGGGGGAGCGGGGAGCTGGCTGGGAGGACGCAGAGGCCTGATTCATTTCATCCTCAGCTCCAAGGTTTGAGGCTGAGACGACTCCTTCCCTTTGGACAGAGGGACAGAGCTCAGAGCCAGGCCCGCGGACGTGGTAGTCGCTCTGAAATCCCTCTCTGTCCGGTTTTACAGAGAGTACTCTGTCCCTGGAGGTCACATGTGGCCCAAGGTCAAGTTACCATCTCCAAACCAGCCTCAGGAGTAACAGCTGAGCTTTCCTGGCTACGGTGAGATCCTCGTTTCCGTTGCTCAGGGTCCTGAAGCAGGAGCAGGGGGAGGCACGTCATTCATTGTTGCCCACAGGCCCCGACACGCACCTTTACACGTTAAGCACGAGGACACCGGTTCTTGCTGTGAGCAGTATACCTGTGGTCAGGGTGAGTGTCCGTGCTCTTCACCACGTGCGTTGGTGGCATCTGGAAACAGAGGTGCTTTAGAGAAACACTCGCTGCTGGGGAGACAGGAACCTGGGGCAGCCGGAGGCTCATCCTGGGGACAGGGAGAGCGTCAGTTCCCAGCTCGCTCCCCTCTCCCTTGGGTGTGGGGCCTGTAGGGGGGTGTCGCTCAGGGGAGGTCTGCCCCAGGTCCAGCAAGAGCAAGAACACGCAGAGGCTGCCCCAGAGCTGCCCCTGAGCCTCTGGGTTGTTCTGGAGCCTGGCCCAGGATCACTGAACGCGGGGGCTGTGCTGAGATCATGGAACCAGAGGACACTAGAGAGTGGCAGGGACACCCGCAGCCTGACTGCTCCAGTGGGGCAGAAGAGGCTCAGGGAGGCAAAGGGATTTTTAAGCCCCCCCCCCCCCAGGTGATGGGGAGCAGAGTCAAGGCCTGAGGTCCCGCTACTGACTTCTAGGTGCTCTATCTGCTCATCACTGGGCACCAGGGGCCAGGCCTGTGCTGAGCACTTGAAGTCACCAGCCTGTTGATTCCTGACCCGAGACCTCCTGAGGGTGAGATTATACCCACTCTACAGGTGAGAAACTGAGGCTCAGAGAGGCTGCTTGACTTGCTCAAGATCATACAGCTTTTAGGTGGCAGGGGTGGGATTCAAACCCAGGATCGTGTGACTCCAAAGTGCCCCAACCTCTTCTGTACACTCCTCAGAGAGACAGTTCATTTTTTCTCTCATGAAAAGAAAAGAAAATGGAAATTGTCAGGGGGTGATTCTCTCATCAGATACTCAAGGGCATTGCTATGACTTTGCACACCAGCGGTAGCACCAATAGCTAACGTGAGCTTTCGCCCCCTGTGCCCGGCTGCTCCGAACTCTCTTCTGGCATTCACGTGTGGAACTTGATCACACACATATTATGACTCGATGTGACATCATCAGCTCTGTTGCACAGATGTGGCAACTTGGGCAGGGAGGAGAGAAATGACGTGCTCCAAACCCTGGGTCCAGGCTCCTGTTTCCTGGGAACTGTGGTCAGGACGAGGACTGACACCTACGGGGGGTTGTATCGTTGTCGTTGTTTCTTTTTTTTTTTTTTTTATCCTCACCCGAGGATATTTTTCCATTTTTTGTACAGATAGAGCGGGAGGGAGAGAGAGGAAGGGAGAGAGAGAGAAACATCAACGTGAAGGGACACATCGAGTGGCTGCCACCCGCACGACCAACCAGGGCCGGGGACAAACTGCAACCGAAGTACGTGCCCTTAGCGGGAACCGAACCCGGGTCTCTCCGGACCGCAGGCTGACGCTCTAACCGCTGAGCCAAACTGGCCAGGCCGACTGTCGTTGTTTCTAATGCTCCGTCTTCCCTTTCCTAGAGCCACTGCCCCGTGTCACGGGACTTTGTCGTTTTTCCTCTGGAAGTGGGGTCTCTCCCCTCGTCTCACTGACATTGAATTTGGTGTGTGACTCGCTGTGGCTGACGGGATGTGGGCAGAGGGTGGACATGTGCCTGCCCAGCTGGTCTTACCTTCATCAATCGAAGGCTCCTGCCTCTGTTGTAAGAAGGACATGCCTCTGGCCATTGCTGGTCCCAGGAAGATGCGAGACACGGGGCAGCAGACGGAGACTCCACCCTCAACCTGGAGCAGAGAAAAGCCAGGCCTGGACCTGTGGGTGGAAGGATGAGAAGTATATGCTGGTATTCTTTGCAACTGAGCTTTGGGGTGGCTTGTTATGCGTGTAGCTTCGTTGTGACGATAGGTAAGTGCCACAGACCCTTGTGACTGGGCACAGGGCAGCCCTCCTGAGCATCCGAATCTCCTTGCTCAGCTCTGGGGGCAGCCCGTCTTGTCCCTTCCTGCTGGACGCTGGGTCCCTGACCACCACGTCACCCTGGCACATGTTCTGGGGCAGGCGCCAGGGCCTCTGGTCCATGCTCAGTGAGGCTCCAACTCCACGCACACACCCAGCTCTTGCTGTCTGTCTGTCCACTTTTCTCCAATCAGATCTTCAAGGCTCATCAAATCCCACTAATGCTGAGAACGTCTGTGTGGAGATCATGTCAGTTCATGTTCCACTTTCCAGTCGTTTTCACTGCGCATCTGTCAAACCCCGTGTTGGCCTCTTCCCAGTGACGAGGAAATAAAGAGGTCTGTCTCCTCTGGGTCACACGTCACTCTGTTTCCTGCGGCTCACCCTGACATCTTCGCTGGAGAGACTCCGACTGTGTCCCCTCCCAATGACTGTCACTGTGAAGTTTGTTATTACATCACCATCAGCGTCATGGTCATGGCTCCTCTTTGGGAGCAGAGGCGGGGGTTGGAGTTTGGGGAGCAAAGCTCTTCTCCTGCCTCTTACGAGTCACGACAGAAGCGACAGGAACTGCTTCCCCTGAGACGTGCTGGTCCGGCTGGCTGCTCCACAGGACATCGCTGTCGTTCATTATTCCCATTGGACAGCAGTGGGCAGTGAAGCTCAGAGAGGTTATGTCACCAGTCTGGGGTCACACAGCTCCTTCTAAAAGGACAAGGCGCTTGTGAAAAGGCATTCAGGGCTAACTCCATACAAGGGACAGTTCAGTATTAAGCTATCAGGCGGAAAGTCTGAGCTTCTATATTACATCAAAATGAGCTTAAGACTATAGGAGCTGATTTCTTGGAGCAGAGCCATATGGACATGTCAGTTTCACCTGGAGACGCCCATCAATGCTCCACGGTTCTCCTGTCTGTACAAGGACGGGGAGAGACCCGTCCCTGTGAGGCAGGACCCGCCCAGCGGCTCCGACAGCCCCGCGTCTCCTCCATCCATCTTGGTGGGGACGGAACAGGCAGAGGCCGGCCCTGCCCAGCAGAGCGTCTGTTCTCCGATGGCGCTCGGTGTTCGTGCACCTGCCCCAGAACACACACTTTCTGATTCTGAGCTAAAACATATTTAAAACAATGAATTTGTAGCAAATCAGTTCGTGTTTCCCATGGTCCAGTGGTTCCTTGTGCTGAAAGTGCAGATCCAGCAGGTGCCCGGCCCTGGGCTTGTCCTTGGGAAGGGAGGTGCCGGGTGGTGGCACCGGGCAGGGGTGGGGTCCTCTCCAGGTGATGCTCAGGGTGCTCAGGGGTGGCACCTGGACGGCTTCTCAGGTTCCACACACATCTGCATGCCCACCTCCACCTCTGCCAACAGAACCTGGGGAGGCTCAGGATTTCCTTCCAACTCAGGCTTAGGTTGTCCCTCTTCCCACTGGGGACTTCAGTGATGGCCAGAGAGACTAAGGATCCCTAAGGATGCTCCCCACGGTGTTGTTTATACTCAGCATCACCACAAAAAGACGGGAAAGAGAGAAAACAGCCCACCGTCCAGCCATGGAGGACTCAGTGTACAACCACAGGATGGAGTATCTCGCAGCTGTTCACACGGATGTCTCTGAGGACGTCCTGATGGCACAGAGAAATGCACACGGAACAGTGTGAGTCAGCATCAAGGCAGCATCTGAGGGATACACTTGCAAACCACATCCTGATGTTGTAAGTCAAGTAGACTTTTTCATATGTGCAGTAATATACTAGAGTTGAATTTTATGTTTTCTTCCAGGAATATTTGATAAACTTTTTACTTCAGTTTAAATCAGAAAATAAAAGGGCATCATTAGAAATAAAAATGTAAGAAAGGCACAGAGCAGCCTTCAGTCATGATGGTCACTGTCTGTCCAGTGGGACAGTGTTTCAGCCCCACACACTGTCCCTTCCTCCCTGGGAAGCCCCCAGCTGGGGACTCTGTCTCCTTTCTGTCTTGGTGGCGCCAGGAACACAATCAGGGCTCCATAAATGATTGATCATTACAAAGACCCCCTGTGAGCCCATTCACTTCCGCCCAGCAGCCTGCTAACCCTGAAGGCATTCTCCTAGGTGCATTTTATTTGTTTTTCGTTTTCCTTCAACCTAAATGGATTAAATGGCAGCCAGGTGAGAGCCAGGGCTTGCTGAGGGCTGGAGGGAGAGATCAATGGAGGAGGGCGGGCCCTGCAAAGCCGCCCTGTGGAGCCGAGCCCTGGGCACCCGCTGAGACTCAACCCCTGTCAGGAAATGGAGGGGCCTTTCCTGTCTTCCCAAGGTAAGGCCATGTCACCTTCCAGTCTCCTTTCTGGAGATGTGTGCTTCCTGCCCGCAGAGCTCCGAGGCTCTGAGATCAGTGAGGAACGTGGGTGACGTATGAAGACCTTCACATCAACAGGAAAGATGGACCCGTGAGATTCGAGGGAGAGGCCTCTGTCGGCGTCCTTCACGGGCCGGCAATTACCCAGCACGGTCCCTGCCGGCTCTGGGTGCCGGACAGGACAGGGAGCAAGACAGGTCCCTGCTCTCCTGGAGGTTACCTTGCAGTCTCAGGACACGCAATAGCCTCTGAGCCCTGCACTATGTGACATATAGGGAGGTGCTCTCTGCTACAAAGGACAGCAGAGCTGATTGAAGCAGTCCTGTAAGTGGTTAGGGAGGGCCTCTCCGAGGAGGCGGGCCAGCCCTGGGAAGGGCACACCAAGCAGAGGGAACAGCAGGTGCGAAGGCTCGGGCAGGAGACACCGTGTGATCTTGGTCTCTGTCATTCCCACCTGGAAGGCTTCTCTCTCCTGTGTGCTCCCTTGACTTTCGTCTCCTTCCAGACCCACCTGAAACCACTCTGCTCCCCGGTAGGCCCCAGCATTTCTGCCCCGTCTCGGGGCTCCTCACCCTCAGCTGCACTGGCATGGGGAGCTGATACTTCTCTGCTCTTGGGGGCGCTCCTGTGCACGTTAGGATTCAGCAGCATCCCTGGGTCTCCACTCAGCAGCACCCTCCCAGCTATGACAACCAAAAATTGCCGTGTGTCCCCTTTTTAGGGGCGGGGGCATCGTCCCTGGTAGAGAGCTCTGCTTTTTCTGAGCCCGAGTCACTAAGATTCCCTGCCCCAACATTTACTTCCATTTTAACATTTATTTTGCTTTGCTTTCATATTGATTAGTCGCCCTCACAAGCAGACTGTGACCAGCCCGAAGGGCCACCCCCGGGCCCCGACTCTGCATTGTGTCACCCCACCTGTGTGGTGATGGTGCAGGAGGACAGGACACGGCGGGCGCACGTTTCGGGGTGCTGGCTTTGAGGCCGCCGCAGACTAGGAGGCTCACAGCTTGGTACCCCGTCTGCACGCAGGGCCCAGTCCCTGACTGGGGCGTCCCGATCCACTCAGGACACCTCGCCAGCTGCAGTGCACGACAGAGTCTCAGCGGATCCATGGAAACCGGACCTCCTGGGACCCTGCACTCGCGACGGCCACCACCTGCCCACCCGTGTGCTCCAGACACAGCTCGTACCACTCTACACGCACCGTCTCATCTACGATGCATTAGGCACGAGTGCCCGGTGTCAGAGACGGGGAAACTGAGGCACAGAGTGTGTCAGTGCCCTGCGCACATTCGGAGCGAGCAGGGGTCTGAATGCAGGGCGGGCTCATCGCCTCGGTCCTCACAGGGCAGCAGGGCCTGGGCGTCCTGGAGCAGCTTCTCCACGCCGCGGACAGCTTGCAGGAGATGACGGCGTGTCCCACCTCCGCCCGTGTCCAGCGCGAGCTCGTCTGGAAGCACACAGCCTCGATCAATGAGCGATGATGCTGAGTAGCGGGCGCAGGGCCTCCCTCAGTCACCCCTGCAGGGATCGGACTGCGCTTTGCTCAGCCCCGAGTCCCAGAGTCCAGCAGAATTCTCGGTGCATCACAGGATCTCGTCTTCATTTGCCTCGTCTGATGGGACCGTGTCTGATGGGACCGTAGCACATTTCCGTGCCCACCTCATCACACCTCACGGTGGTTTGCCCAGAGTCGTTGTTCAAAAAATACTTGTCAAATGGTTAAGTGGTTGATCAATCAGTAGGTTTTCAAAGGAGAGTCCTCACCAGCGAATATGGTAATGTGACTAGTAGAGTGCTGTAATTACTGGCTGCTGATTACGTCTGCCGAGTGCTTTTCTAAGCACTGGAGAGCCCAAGGGTTCGCTTCTTCCAGTTTTGTGCAAACGAGGCAAACAAAGACGAGTCCCTCTGAGCTCAGGTGTTCCAGCCGGGGTACAGGCAGGGTTGGAAATCCGGGGAGTTTACCGTGTGTGCTGTGAAACCAGTGATGGTGGCCAAGTGAAAACATTCTTGTGGAAATTTACCTTCACTAGGGTGATGGCAAGTTCTGGAATGGGATTCTGCAGAGTCCTCTTTTTTTTTTTGGTATTTCAAAGTTCACCAAACCTATATTGTCATTTTAGCCATGTTCTAGTCAAATAGTAATCTCTCCTGCTGGGCCACAGCTGCTCCTGATGGTCTCCCTTTCATTTGCCTTCACTGATGTCACCGTGGCTGTCACTGGCCAGTGCAGTGGTTCTCAGGCCTGCCTTTTGTTTCCGGCTGATTGCAAAGTCAGCCATGACCCTCCGGGTGAGGCCCTCACCAAGGTCAGCCGGAGGCACTAGTCAGCTTCAGTGTCCCAGAGTCAATTTAAGGGAATTTGTCTCAGGGAGACCACTGAAGAGCAGCAGGCTGAGCCGCCAACGTGGCTGTGCCGCCCCCGGAGCCACACTTGTCTTGATGGACGGTGCTGGCTGAGCTCGCGCTCGGCAGGTGCCGAGTTCCCGTCCCGAAGGGGCCGCCCATTTTCTGACACTTGTCGACTCGCTCTGTCAGCTGCAGATGTGTTGTGGGCCAAGGAGGACATTGCCTGTGGCCCTCCGAGGGTAAGACGGTTGTCCTCTTGACTTACATACAAGTCTGCTTCTAAGGGACCCTTTGGGATTCCCCAGTGGTGAGATCTTTGGGTATTTAACCAGATCCTCCGAGGGCTGTGACCCGTCTACATGGGAAATAGAGCTGAGAGGCTGGGGAGAAGGGCAGCTGGGAATTAGCTGTACCCTGGGCACATTCTCCCAGAAGGCTGCGTTCCAACAACAATCTTTTTGAAGTGTTGTGTTGACATGGGTGGTATTAAGGCAATGATCAGAAGATGTCAAGAAAGCGTTCTAAGACGTGAGTTCGCACCGCGTGCTCAGGCTGTGAGACTCTGTGTACTGTCTCCCCTCCCACGTGGCACAGACCCTGTCCAGACCGCGCCGAGGTTCACTGTCCCAGGGGTGGACGCAGCTCTGCTCTGGGACCTGCAGGGTGCACACGATGGAGGGAGGTTCAGGCTGCAAGAACTGCAGGCGTGAGCTCCTTCGGTGCTCCGTGGATGCTGTCCGTGTGACAGTGGGGTGGCTGCCAGAGCCCCCGTTTGGGACCACTTCGTCCCTGGAGCGGAGGCTTCTTTACAAGGGGTCACCTCTCCTGTGGGGAGTGCAAATGCATCCCTATCAGCTTCCAGGCAGGGAGTGAGAGGACTCAGAAACGTACCTGCAAATCACTTCACACAGGCAACAAAACCACAGGCGAGTTCCTTGAGATCGGGACCCGACGTGCCCACAGCCCACAGCAACCCCCTGCGGCGGTCTCGTCTCTGTACCGAGAAATCACTCAACATGCACGAGTGTTTGTCACGGTGTCATTCTGCACCAGGCGTCGGCCATGCTCTGACACCTCCTCCAGCTCACGGAAGCTGGCTCTGCAAGGGAGAGCTGAGCTGGAGCTGGGAGGGCTGTTTTCGCTGCACGTGATCGGAATCCAGCTCTCAAGGTCAGCCGGGAATCGGTCAGTTCTCATAACCTAACGGTCTGAGAGTATCTGACTTCAGATGCGGATGGATTCAGGTGCTGGCACGATGTTATTAGAATCAAGTTTCTCCCTTTGTGTCATGGGTCTACTCTCCGCTGTGTTGGCTTCACCAGTGGGAAGGGGCTTTCCTTTTGTAAGTACCAGCCGAGGCAGTGCCTGGCTTCCAAGGGTGGCTACAACAGTACCCCTGTCTCCTGTGCTCGTCAGTAGTGGGGCCTCGACAGTCCTCCCACGGACAGGTGGCTCTACGTCCTCTCTCCTTGTGACAGACTGGGAATCAATAGGCAGAGGTGACAAGAATGCAGAGACCAGGTCGGAACAGGTGATGCTGCTTGTGCTTTGTTCTCAGGGACACTTGCCTTCGCAGCCCCGAACTGGTAAGGTTTTCTGCTGTCCTGTGGCCACCATGCTGTCAGGAAGCCCAGCGATATAGAGAGGCCACATGTAGGTGCTAAAGGTGACAACCTCAGCTGAGCTCCCAGCTGAGACCCAGCAGCAAGCACTGGATGGAACAAAGATGATTCTGGGTCATTCCAGCTCCCAGCTATTGAGACATTCCCAGCTGTTGATTCTTCCTAGCTGAAGCATCAAACATTGGGGTTCTTCTACTTAATTTTAAGTTTTATCTGTTCATTTCTTTTGTTAGCTTACACCCTCTTGTTGCCAGCTTACACAACTCGAGGGAAGAAGTCGATGGTATTTGCTTCCTGTGGCTACACGGCCTAATAGGTATGCTGGCCCACAGAAGGTCATGTGGGGCTTATAGCATTTCTGCTCAGACGACTTCGTTTTTGAGATAGGGTATAAATGCCGTTTTCTTTCGGTGGGAGTTGGAATGGGGGGTTTCAAATATTAGGATAAAAGCGTCACTTAATTTTTTTTTCACTCTTAGAGATGATAAGTCATTTGGAACTCTTGGGGGACGATGCATTTTATAGAAGCTCTGTCTGATCAGGTGCAGATAGCACACTTACGTTTGAGCACCGATGTCTCTTGCCCTTGACTTGGATGGAAAGCCACGTTGCATGAGGGCTGCCCGCGTGCAAACAAGGTCAGCCTCCAGAGACGGAAGCTCGGTGAGAGACAGGCAGCCACTGGGTTGGTCTGCGAGGGCCACCAACGCGAAGGTCCATGGTCAGGGTGGCTTACCCGCCAGAAATCTGTTTTCTCAAAGCTCTGGAGCCGCAAGGCCAAGATCAAGGTGTCAGCAGGACTTTTTTTTTTTATCCTCACCCGAGGACATTTTTCCATTTTTTGTACAGATAGAGTGGGAGGGAGAGAGAGGAAGAGAGAGAGAGAGAAACATCGACGTGAAGGGACACATCGAGTGGCTGCCACCCGCACGACCAACCAGGGCCAGGGACAAACTTGCAACCGAAGTACGCGCCCTTAGCAGGAACCGAACCCGGGTCTCTCCGGACCGCAGGCCGACGCTCTAACCGCTGAGCCAAACTGGCCAGGGCTCAGCAGGACTTTTTTCAGAGGCCTCTCTCCTTGGCTTGCTGACTGCTGTCTTCTCCCTGTGTCTTCACAGGATTTTCCCTCTGTGCATGTCTTAGTCTCTTACAAGGATACCAGTCGTTTTGACTAGCGCCTACTGTCATAACCTTATTTAACCTTAATGACCTCTTTAGAGACTCTTCCCATCATATTCTGAGGAATTAACCATCATATTCTAAGGCACTGACGGTTAGGACGTCAACATGAATTTGGGGTTGGGACGTGGGGGTGGGGACACAATCCAGCCCATAATAGTTATTTTTCACAAAATCAAGGCTTTTCCTTTTTTTTTTTTCCCCCAGCGATCCCAAGTCCACACCAAGACCTGTCATTTCCTGGTTCTCAGAGTCATTCATCAAGTTGTCAGCAAGAACTTACTGAGCACGTCCTGTTCTCCAGTTCAGGAATAACGGATGGTGCTAAGACCCTGAGAATCAGACTCTGAATTCACAGCACATTTGGTCTACCTGGAGAGACAGAAATATTTAATTTTAAAAAATAAAGCGTCCAATCTCCCTTTTCTTAGTGCAGGGAAAAATCGTCTGAGAACCACCACTCTTGGGGAGCACGGGGGATTCTTTCGGTCAGCAGCATTTATCACGTCTGCTCTCGTAAGGAATATGCTGAACGTTGCCCGCCGACTAGCTCCAGACTGCCCATTTCTCCCCGCATATAATTGAAAATTTGGCCATTTCTATTCAAGTGACTCAGCACTAAAGAAGTCATCAATCTCAGGTTTTAAACGAACTGCAAAATGTAAAAGAGACAATTCAGCACAGAGGCAAGGTAAGCCGTACGCTCATTGTTGCAAGTCCGAAAGCATCTTGTAATAAAGAAATCAGATTTGGAAAGTTGGAAACTGGGGTGGGGGGCTGGGTAGGGATTCAGCCTAGTTTGTTGTAAAACAACCACGAGAAACGAAAAACCTACCTCCCACCTTGTAATGGATTTGGAAACTGTTTAAGGAATCTTTTATCAAATGATCCATTCCCAGCAATGCTATTTTAGGGATCCACTGGATACCAGCTGAAACACTTCTGTTTCAGTGACTTTGCAAGTCACGGCACCTAAATCGCAGTCTCTGATGAAAGAAGGCGGTGCCTCTGCTGGTGGAGCTGGATTAATATATTCATTTCTATACCCGCCTCATTCCTGCCTTCGAGGATGCGTGGAAAGGTTGCATGAGTTATTTATTTTGGAGGAAAAATAAAGGGAAGTGGGGTGCCGTGTCTCCCAGGTGAGCGAACACTTCATCGACGTCTTCCTTCGGGTGGTCCACATAGCAGCAGGTCACTGGATACTGGCCTGGCTCGTGAGCTTGGATGATCAGCTTTATTTTTTAAAAATTCACTTTTTCTTTAATGATTTTGAGAGAGAGAGGGAGAGAGAGATAGAAACATCAATGAGAGGGAACATCGATTGGCCGCCTCCTGCATGTCCCCCACTGGGGATCAGGCCCACAACCTGGGCACGTGCGCTGACAGGGAATCGAACCGACGGTCAACCACAGAGCCGCACCGGCTGGGCGGCTGATCAGCTTTAGATGAAAGCGGTCCTGTGGTCCCTCGCACAAAAGGCAAGAGCAAGCCTCTACCTGGTGAGCCCATCTTGAGGTGCTTTTGTGAAAGCTGATGTCTACTCATGATGGGAGGGGCTCTTGCAGCTGGTTCCCGCTCAGAGCAAATAAAGAAGGGCTCATATTGTAAGAAGGAGATTCACCTACCTGGTGTGAGTTTAGGCAGGGACTTCTTTCCCAAAGAGCTCCACAGTTGACCCAACTCAGAAATCCCTAATGGTTCCCTTTGGGCTGAGACAATGCTTCCCCTAGAAACCCCCACGACAGTCATTTCTGAAACACCATTCAAGGAGAACCTGACCCGGTAACATGACCTTGGTGTTGAGTTGGCAGAACCCATCTGGATGCAGGTGCTTCTGACTGGTTAAGGTTCTCAGTTGGGTTCTTAAGTGATTACCAATGAATAGTTTCATAAGTTTAAAATTGTAACCAGATGCACTTGGGAATTAAAATAGGAAAGGAATATTTTGTGTCAGTAAACCATCCACAGCTAATACTGCCTATCTTCAACCAATGTTTCCCAATGTGTGGGGAATCACCACCATCAATATCTCCATGATTTTCATCATCACCATCCCCACCATCAACAGCATTACTATCACCTTTGTCATTAGCATTATCACCACCACCACCACCACCATCACCATCAACTTCATCATTACCTAACAGCGTCACCATCACCTTACTACCACTACCGTCATCACCATCAACATCACCATCATCATCCCCACCATCAACAGCATTACTATCACCTTTCTCATTAGCATTATCACCATTACCACCACCCTTACCATCAACGTCACCATTACCTAACAGTGTCACCATCACCTTTATCACCACCATCAACATCACCATCATCTTCATCATCACCATCTCCATCAACAGTGTCACCATCACCTTCATCACCACCACCATCAACATCACCATCACATTCATTGTTACCATCAACAGCATCACCATCACCTTTATCATCATCACCATCAAAACCTTTGTGTCACTGTTTGAGCTACAATCTGAATGGACAACTATTATTCTAGGTGGAGGATATAGGAAAATGCTTTTCTAAAGCAGACTTCAAATGAAAAAAAAAACACCATACTGGTAACAAATCAACTCGTGGATTTCTTGGAAATAATTTCTAGATCAGTGAAGATTTAAAGCATGCTAACTACTCTTTAAGAAAGGGCAGGAACATGAAGCCTGGAAATGGCCCTCATTAATGGTGAATACCTTGCAATGAGTTGGTGCTCTGTTTGATGTATGCTGAATTTTATATGTTCAAAGTGGGTGAGAGAAAAATGAATCACCTGCAGAGAGAACAAATATAAATTCTCAGAGAACTTTTTTAATGGGGCCACTCAGACGGGGTGTAGTCTGAGTCAATGCAGATCCTACCATCATATTGCAGGGTCTGTGAAGCAAAACAAAAGAGGGGGCATCTTTCGCCCCTGTTAATGCTTATGATCCATCATTGTTCTCTCTCGTCATAAAATGGAGAATTTAAAGGTTATTATCAAGCTCCCCTGTGTATCATGCTGTCCAGGGAAAGCAGACAGACGCTAAGTGGGAGAGAAATAAAAACTGGAAGACCCAAGTAGTCCTAAGAAGGAAAGCAGAGTGGGTGACTATGTCCTTGGTGAATATGTCCTTGGGTGGGTGTCCTTTGTTCTGAGACCATCACAAATTCCAGTTGGAGTGGGCTCAAACCCCATTGCATCTTATAAGCCTGGAGGGTCCCCGTTATCTTTGAGGTTGACACTGTGAACAGTGTCTTCACTTGGGTTTTCCCAGAGCAGAGCCAGAGACAAGGGCTCTTCTCTCTCCTTCCTGCTTTATTTATCTCCATGGCATCTAATGCCCTCTGACTATTTTTATCTGGGTTAGTTCCTTCTTCCCCTAAATAAAATAAAAACTCCATTAGAGCAGCAATGTTCGTCGGTTTGCTTAGTGCTTTATACTAGGCTTCTAGAAAAGTGCCTGGCATATAGTTAGGCACTCCATGGAAATTTGTCAAATAAAAAAATCAACAACCATGAAGTGAGATGGAGAACATTGGTATGCTTTATCAGGGCAGGCCTATTAGACGAGGGGCCTGGAAGGAGGAAGGGGCTAGCTGGCTGAAGGTGTGAAAGATAGGGTATTTCAGCTGGAAGAAACCGCCTGTGCAAAGGCCCTGAGGCAGAACAGAACTGATCACATTCAAGAACTTAGAGACGACCAAAGTGGCTGGAGTTCTAGGAATGGGAGCGCGAGGGGTAGTGACCCAAAATGAGATTGGAAAGATGGCAGGGGCCTCATTCTGCAATGTGGGGTCTATCCAAGCTCTACCAGAAATACATACTCATCTTTATCACTTGACTCTTCAAAGAACACTTTCTGATTGTCTTTTAATCACGCATCAGATTCTAACTCTTATGTTAAAAATCTGTTTTTCCTATTTTCCTATGAGATCTTTGGAGACAGGAGACTAGGCCCAATTCAAGCGTCTCTCCAACACTGAACATATACCCAGACCCTCTCGTGCCCTGGTGTGTTTGCTGAACTGAATTGTAGGTTCACTTACGAGATATCCCCTCCAAAGGAACACTCCAGCTATGTGTGGATTCAGGGCTGTGACAAAGAGCAAGGAGAAGAGAGGCATCTCACAATGGTGGTGACATGTTTGGGGAGCTGGCGTAGAATCTGCTGTGTGCCTGCTGAGCATCTGTTCCCTTTTCTTTAATTCTTAATTTTTTTTAATCCTCTCCTGAGGACATTTTTCCATTTTTTGTTCTGATAGAATTGGGGAGGGGGGGAGAAAGAGAGAGGAAAAGGGGGGGGGGAGAGAGAGAAACAGCGACTTGAAAGGGGCACATCAAGTGGCTGCCTCCCCCACGACCCCAGCCAGGGCGGGGGACGAATTTCAACTAAGGTACGTGCCCTTGATCAGAGAATCTGAGACTCACTGGTCCACTGGCCTACGCTCTAACCACTGAGCAACCGGCCAGGGCATCTGTTCCCCTTTCTCCAAGCATCAGTCCCTCTGCTTTCCGTTGGGGACCCAGTCCTTTCGCAGGGAGCTCGGGTGGCAGCTCTTCTCAAGGCCCTGGCCGCCCAGCATCAATAGAATTTCATGTCACATATTCCACAAGTTAAAAATCTCAACTAGCGAAGAATTCTTAATCCATTTCTCCCTCGGCCACATACTGTGACCTTGACAGATTTTAAATGTTTTACTGTGAAAAGATTGCAGCTCCTTTCAAATGCAGGTTGTCAGGGCCTTTTCCAAACCTTTATGAAGATGCTGACCCATGACTGGAAGGCCCTCTCTCCCCTCCCCCGCTCAGCCGTCCCCTCCTTCGAGGCAGACCTTGGCGGGGTGTAGGGAACGGTACTGCTTTCCTCCTCCTTCCCGTGACGCAGCTCTTACACGAGCACGTCTGAGACTGGAGACGGTCACAGGGCGTGCGCCGGCAGCATTCCGTATGCCTCCGCCACCCAGCTGGGCACAAAGACGGACAAGGGACCTAGTCAGAGTCGAAGAGACTTGATTCTTCCATCAAAACTGTGGGATACAGAAGTCATGTTTGTAGTGGGGCTGCTGAGGTGTGAACCTGGGTCTTCTAGAAGCCAGGCCCAGAGGAGGCTGCCTGAGAAGGTGCCAACAGAGCGGGGGGTGCCAAGGGCGGGGAGAGAGGCTGCCTGGGTCTGAGTACTGGATTCAGCCACGCCTGAAGCTGGACCTAGATCTAGACTTGAAAAAAGATACAAGTTGGAAATCTCTGCTTCTTTGCGTCATTGGATTTGACTCTGTCCCTTGTAATCTAGGGTCCCCACTGATACAGAGACAACGTGGAAGAGGGTCTGAGATGCACAGAGAGAGGCTAGTCTACTGTTTGAGACCGGCTGTAAGACCTCATCGACAATATGCTCTCTGAGAAAATCAGAATACTGCCTTTTCACTGGGGCTGATTTAAGCTTTCATTTAATGTCACTCTCACCTCTGCAGGATTCCGGTTGGGTCATGGTGTCCTGGATGAGCCCCCGATTCTGAAAGTCCAGCCTGGGAACATGGAGACTTGCAGGCTGAACCAAGACTGAAGTTCATTGCCTCTTCATCATTTATCTTTCCCCAAAAGACAAACGAAAAGAAATACAGCGTGGATGTTTATTACCGTGCGTCAGGAAAAGATACACAATTAAAATGAAGATTTTACATTTTCTGGAAATTTCAAATGAAGGGTGCTCCATCCAGACTTCCTTTGCTGTGTGCACACTTTTCTCGTTGGGAGCTCAGAACGTTAGCTCTAGTTTAACTTTTCATTCCTTCTTAAACACGGCTTCAGATCCTGGGTGGCCCCACCGTCTACTGAAGACATTTGAACGCTATCTGTTCAAGGTTACCGATGAGGTTCTAAATATTTTCTTAAACATTGTTTTGGTTTTGGCAAGACTCGGAGTCCATAAACACATTCTGTTAGGCATTCTTCCACTTACTGTTTACATATTTCTTTAAAAAAAAAAACACAGCGATTTTTCTCTCTGTCGTAGAGTTATGTTCGTGCCCTCCCTTCTTCTCCCCCTGGTACGCTGTCACAACACAGAAGTTTGTTTAGAAGGAAAGAATAATTCATATCTGCTTCCCCAGTGGCCCCTAAATAAGTACTTTCCATCTGTTGATAGATCTGCTGTTGGTGGATGAAATGGGCTTTTATCCAGGGCACACAAATGAATCTTTGCAATGCCTATCACAACGTTATCTCTTTGGGGGGGAAAAGACCTTCACACATTCCTATCTTGGCAACCAGGGGTTCCCATAAACCAAAGTCACAAGGACCAGGGTTGTCTTGAAAGAAAAATAAGGCAGGGTCGTGGCCAAATCATGTGTTCACTGGAGCTGAAACTTTGCTTCACGTGAACACTGTCATCTCGTGGCTTTGCGTCGTTGGATAGAGTAACAATGAAAGAAGCGCCATCAGAACATGATGCACTTTACAAAAATTACTTGTTGCCAGGGAAGGGTACAGTCACCCCACAGCCAGGAGGCCTGAGGTTCCCTCACAAGGCCGGCTTTGGCTTCTGGACGTTGGCGGGTCGCAGGCTGAGGGCCGGCTGCCCGTGGCCGTGTCAGAGGCACCTCCCGGGGCGGGGCCTGTTCTCTGCCTCTGACCGGGGTGTGCAGGGGACACGAGGGCGAGGGGCCAGCGGGATCAGCGCAGGGTCTCGCCTGGAGACAAGGGGAACTTCGCCGTGCCAGGTCCCGGCTCTGGCTCCATCCTGAAGTGGACTCATAAGGAAAACCAGGCCCACCCTCCATGTACGTCCAGGTCGGGTCCCTCGAAGGCCAAGGCCAACTAGGAACGAATCATCTGTTTGGCCAGAATAGGAAACAGCCGACTCCTTCAGGTTGCCCCTGTGGAGAAAGAGGGGCTGGCGGAAGGGGGCGCGCTGAGTCCCCCCTCCCAGGGCAGGTCCCACCCGCAGGGTTCTCCAGGTCCCTCCGCAGAGGCGCTGGGAGGGCTGTGGCCCAGGGGGGCGCAGAGCCGTTCGCTCTGGCACAGTGGGGCTGCCACGTCCCGGGTGTCACTCTGCGGCGGAGCCTGCACAAAGGCTTGCTGCCAGAGAGGGGCACGTGGGTGCCGACGGGAGAGCTCCATCGGTCCTTGGGCGCATGTTTCTTTGCCCAACATCTGGCACCGAGCAGCCCTGCGTCTGCGCAGTTGAAACCAGCAGAACTGGCTGAACGTCTGTGTCCCGGTTGGGGTCCTGTGGGTGGCAGCCAGTTGATGTGTCTCTCTCACATGGATGTTTCTCTCTCTCTCTTTTCCTCCCTCTCTCCCTTCTGCTCTATCTGAAGATAAATGCCACACACAAAAATGTCCTCGGGTGAGGATAAAAAAATACAAATTAAAAAGAAAGAAATTGCACCAGAGAAAAGCGTCAAAGTCTCAGTGTATAAAGCGAAGGCCCTGTCTTCCGAGAAGTACAGCAGCTGGACCAATGAAAAATGTGCCCTTGGTTCAGCCCAGCACCTGAAATCTTGACATGTTTTTTGCGGTTAAATTTATTTCCCAGTTTCTAGCAGGAGCTCACGCAGGAGGCGAGGCTGAGAACCCGGCCTCGCTCGCATTCGAATGGCAGTCCTGGAGTGTCCTGCGGGAACCCACTGTCTGGCGGCTCCTCCTCCTGTGGTTTGGGGTCACGGAGGATGGTGGTGGGTGAGGTGCTCTTTGAAGGATCGCTGGTCCCTCAGTTTCCTTTGTGAATCTCTGGCTTGGCTCTGCCCAGGCTGCCGCCAGCTGCTGGGCTTCCCACTACTTCACATCTGGATGGGGTCAGTCCCCAGGACGAGGCCCGGTGCGTGGTGACCGGCACACAGGTCCCCGCGTGCTCAGGGCTCGGAGGGAGGCCCCGCAACTGCTCAGTCAGCAGAACGGTTCAGGCTTTCAGATCTGAAGTTTTCAACAAAACTACAAAAGAGCCAGTGTTCCCGTTCTCAGTAAATGGTGCCACCGAGCTCCTAGTCTCTCAGGCCCCTGACCCAACGTGTGTCATCCTGGGGCCCTCCCCCATCACGTGCGCTAAGTTCAAAATCCATTTCCAGTCTGTCTGGCCCCCTCCATCCTGTGCTGTCGCTGGAGTTGGCACCTCCCTCCTTGCTTGGGTCACTGCAACAGCCCCTGACAAGACCCCCTGCTGTGACTCCTCTCCCCACCCCAAAATCTACTCTCTTCATGCACCCAAAGGGAGAGTGAGCTCTGTAAAATACTAGTGAGCCCCCATCCCTGCTGAGTAAACACTTCAGTGGCTTTCAATAGCAATTGGGAGAAAACGGATCCCAACTCCTCATCACATCCTAGAAGGCCTGGCACAATTACTGCAGGTTCCCCAAAATCGTCTCCCACCACCATCCCCTCCACTCTCTCCATTCCAGCCACATTGGCCTCCTTCCAGGATTCTAAGTCTTCCTGCCTCAGGGCCTTTGCACATGCTGCCCCCCCTTCCTGGAATGCTCTTCTTCCAGCTCTCCAGAACCTGATTCCTCGAGCCCTACCATGCTCTTCTCAGGAGTCACCTACAGAGAACAATCCTGACCGACCACCTGTGGAAAGCAGCCCTCGGCACCCCCATGTCATGTCCCCATGTCCTGCACAGAACTTGTCACCATCCGCACTTGGTTTACTCCTACGATACCCTTCTACTGTCATTTGTATCCACAGGAATGGCAACCGTGTGAGAGAAGGAAGCCTGTCCGTCTGCTGTTGAATTTCTGCTCCAAGAACAGGGCCAACTACAGACTAAGTTCTTGGTTTGTGTGTGTTGAGTAATTCAAAGAGCAAGAAGAATAACAGAATGGAATCTTAGAATTTCTATAATAAAGATTGAAATCATAGACTGTTCCAGTCAGACGGAACCCTTGGAAATCATCAGAAACCCACTCATCTTGCGAATGGGAAACGGAGACTCACACGCAAGGCCACGCGGTCCTGCTGCTGGGAGAGGGGTGCGCTTAGGGTGTCGTGTGTGTCTGTGAGGGCTGACACATTGCCTAGGAAATTCGTGACAAAAGGCACCAACATGTCAAAGGACAAATGACGAAAGCCACACGGTTCAGCCTGTGGTCAGGTGGACTGTGACATGGATAGGCTCCCCAAAGACGAGGAGGTCTGAATGGCTGAGGAGCAGGTGAACCCCAAATCTGAGGGTCAGCTGCGGGAGGGCCTTAGGCAAGGACAGGGTGAGGCAGATCCCTTAAGAATTTAACTCCTGGACAGGAACTCTTACTGACTACCTCTCAGAGCCAGAAGCCTTTTGAAATGTAAATCAGATCATGGCTCCCCGCCTAGACCCTTCTGCTGGCTTCTGTATCAGTTGCATCATGGTAATTGGCTTCTCCCAGTGCAGGAGGCCCCAGTCTGGAGCCAAGGTGTTGGCAGGGCTGGTTCCTTCTGGAGGCTCTGGGTAACTCATGCCTCCCTTCCAGCTTCTGGAGGCTCCTGGCCATCCTGGACCTTCCTTGGCTTGTAGACACATCAGTCACTCCTGTTTCTGCCTCTGTTGTCACGGGACATTCTTCCCATGGCCTCCATACAAGTCCCTTTAGGACCCACCCTTCATCTTCGTCTTGAGTACGGACACCTACAAAGACCCTCTTTCCAAATAAAGTCACATTCTGACCTTCTGGGGGACATGAAATTCTAGGGAGAAGCTGTTGAACCTAATACGGTTTCCCATTGCTCCCAGATTAAAATCCTAACCCCTCCCCAGGACTGTGAGGCGTGCAGCCTGGTGGTTAAGGGTGGGGACTGCGGAGCTGGGCTGCCCAGGGGAGCGCCCAGCTTGGTCACTGCACCATATGCCTGCGGTAGGTGTATCGTGGCTCCCAGTCCTCCATCTCCCTCTTTGCCACATGACATCATGAAGTCACATCCAATGATATGGGATGACCCTGTGACCTGCTTTGTCCAGCAGGGCACTGTGGGCTCGCTGTAGGTAGAGGCCCTAAGTGCACTTGTGGGGTTTGGCTCAGTTCTTGGTTTGTAGAAGGTCCTCCTAAGGCTGGTGAGAGCTTCCCAGGGCTGATTTGAACCGATCCCTATCCTGGGGCCACGCCAGGAGCCCAGTGACCCTCAGCAGAGCCACCCAATTCAGTGCAGCCAGGATCAGTGGACCAAGAGGACCGGCAGCTCTGGGAGCTGAGAAGTATTCATCCTTGTAAGTTACTGAGTTCGGAGCATTATTGCAACTGGCCGAGGAATAAAGAAGCGTGCCACTGGGTACTTAATTAGAATTAACCAGTTTCTTCATCTGTAAAATGGGGCTAATAACACTACCTACCTTCTCAGGTTGTTGTGAGGATTAGTGAGATAATGTATGTAAAGTGGCACGTGGGAAGTATCAGGAGCATCCGCTGCCACTATTATCCCAAGTCCCAGCACAGCCTGCCGTGTCACATTGTCCCCTGTATGTCACTGTGGCTGAAGGCAAGGTCTCCTCCCTGTTTTTGGAAAATGCTAAACCTTTGCACTGTCCACCCAGTCTTCCAGCGGGTGGATTTTTCTCGTTTTTTCGAGCTCAGCTCACCTGGCCTCTTTGCGGAAGCGCTTTGCCCAGAGCTCAGTCTGCAGCTAATGCCGTTCACCTGCCTGTGTGCTTGCTTAGCGTCTGTCTGTCCACAAGCCAGAGGTCAGGTGAGCCCACGAGGGCAGAGACTCTTTCTCTTTTCCTCTCTGGTGCGTCCCAGGACCTCGAACTGGCCTGACACATAGTAGGTGCTCAATGAACACTGGTGGACTTATTCTAAAAAGCGTGGCAAACTTTGCTCTTTATGTATATCTTCACTCAGCAAGCCATGTGGCACTAAGCTCTCTTCTAGGAAGTGGAGGAGAAAAGCAAACAAGGTCACAGATCCAAGGAGCTCACACATTAGCCCGGGAGAGAGATCATGAACATGAAAATGATCAATGATGGGGCTATAACGGGCCAGCGGTGATGACAGCCAGGAGCCAAGTGCTGCCGGGTAACAAGGGAGAGACAGGAGCGGTTAAATGGGCCACTCAGGGAGGGACTCATTGAGCTGGTGACCTGGGTCAAGTGTTCTGAGGAAATGAGCCAGGGGCACATGGATCCGGGGGCAGACGGTGCAAGGCAGAGGGCACAGCCAGCGGGAAGCCTGTGTGTGAGCAGCAGCGAGGGCCAGAGCGCCGCGGGGAGGGGGGGATGGGGCGGTGCGGGGCAGTGCTCAGAGGGTTGATGGAACCAGGTCCATGTGTGACCTTGAGGCCACTGGAAAGATATGGATGTTGGCTTTCACTGTGCGTGAGGTGTGATGTGCTCTGAGTTGATTTTACGTGGACTCTCAGAGCGTGTGTGGAGACAAAATGTGGGGCTGAGAGCAGAAGCCGCTGGACCCAGGAGGAGGCCACCATGGGGCGGGGACAGGAGGGTAGCGCTGTAGGTCCCCCATGCCCGCTTCGGGGTTACCTGTGAAGGTCAGGCGGATGGACGGGATAGAGGAAGTAAGAAAAGCAAACAAACCAAGGACAACTCCAAGGATGGACCTGAACAGCAGGGAGGTGCTGAGTCAGGTGGGAGGTCCCAGGAAGAGGAGCAGGTGGGGACACCGAGGGGCTGAGGTGCAGAGAAACGAGGGAGGGGCTGAGACCTGGAGCGTGGACGGAAACCTGGAAAGGACTCGGGGGCCTGAGCCGACTTGCACCCCAAGACCTTCCTTCATTTGAGCGGCAAGGACAGCCACCCGTGTTGTCCCTGAGCAGGTGAAGTCAGCCAGACTCTGCCCTTGTCTCCCTCTGAGGGACAAAGGTCAATGTCACAGCAGTCTGCTGTGGTGCTGGCTTCACGCCAAGACCCTTAATATTCAATGAGAAATCTGCATTGATGAAATTTTCATTAAAGAAACATTATCCCTTTCACTCCCCTGTTATTCTGCGGCTTTGAGTATCAGGCTAATTTGGGTTTGATTACCCCGATGATCTGAAGATTGGAGCATTATTAAAAATTTAGATGAGCAGTGATATGCCCGGGCCTCCCTCTCCCCTCTCAGCCGCGCACAAGGGCTCTGCTAACCATCAGGACGAATTCGGGGCCGGCGCGGCAATTAGAGAAGTATCTACAGTTTGAGGGATCTTCGACCTCTCTGCCTTGAGCGGAAATGAGCTGCTTGGCTTCCAGGGCACACGGATGTAATTGACGAAATGTATCCAGAGGAAATTCCAGCCCTCGGCCCCGTTTTAGCACTAACGAGCTGTATGCAGGCCCGAGCAGGTCCCCTCCTCGTTCTGTGCCCCAAACGTGCCCCCATCTGTAGAGCAAGGAGGTTGGACCCGGGCAGGTGCTGAATGGTGCCTTGTGGGCTGAAATCAGCTTGAAGAAGGACCTGGTGTTCTGTGCTTAATGAACATTTCCTTGGGCTCATGGCCTTGGTTCCACGTGTTTCATGGATATTAACTTGTCTAATTCTTTCTGCCTGTCCACGAGGTGCATTCTCATCATGCGCACTTGACAGGTGGGGAAATTCTGACCAAGAGGGGTTGAATGACTTACTCTGGGCTACTTGCTAGGCAGGATTCGAACTCAGGGAGTCTGGCTCCAGAGCCCATGCTCTAAATGCTATATATCTCTGTGCCAGACTATTGTGTTATTATTATTATTATTGGAAGCATAGTGCTTAAAAAGTAATGAATGTCAGAGTTTTAAAAGTATGCATTTTTTTTTTTTTGGCAAAACGTAGTTTATGTGTTAAAATAGTCAAGCTCTGTTAATACCCAGTCCATTTTTCCTACTACCAATGTCCCTTAGGATGGAACATTCTTCTGGTCTACCTGGGGCCTCCCAGCCCCAGAGTCTGCCCATCACCAAGGCCGGGAGTCATTTGTCCTTGATGATTGGATTTGCCCTTGTTATGCTATTTGAACTGCTTCGCTCCCTCCTTGACTCCCGGCCCTGGCAGATATTTGGGTTTGTAACCTCTAACCTAGATACTCTCTCAGTCTTTGTCTGTTGCTGGGATCCTGAAATTCTGGGCTTCATGAAGAATTAGCAACCTGAGCAACATACTGTTCATCTAGTTAAGAGATATGAAAAATCTCCCCAACCCCAGCTTGCTAGGCATTTCTGTCTAGTTTCGTGTGATAACAGGCTATCGATATATTAACAAAAAAGATGAACGGGCCCTGGCCGGTTTGGCTCAGCGGTTGGAGCGTTGGCCTGCGGTACAGAGAGACCAGGGTTCGGTTCCCGCTAAGGGCATGTACCTCGGTTGTAGTTTGTCCCCGGCCCTGGTTGGTCATGCGGGTGGCAGCCACTCGATGTGTCCCTTCACATCGATGTTTCTCTCTCTCTTCCTCTCTCTCCCTCCTGCTCTATCTGATCAAAAAATGGAAAAATGTCCTCGGGTGAGGATAAAAAAAAAAAAAGAGAGAGATGAACGGCTGAACAAATACGAACAAAATAAGGAGCATGTAATCAGAGAAAGGCAGTTCATAAAAAGAATCAGATGAAGAGCCTCAAACTGAAAAAAACAAGTCAAAAGTAAAAACACCAGAGATGAGTACATATCAACTATTTAGACAAAGGAGGAAGTAGGTGTGTTGAAAATACCCATACTGAAGCATGGGATCAAAACACTGAAAATATGGGGAAGAACATTAGAAAATACGGACTATTGTGAAGAGGTCTACAAGATTCTAAAAGCAGAGGAAAGAGAATATACTATAGAAGCACTATGTAGAGACGTATTAGTTGAGGGTTTTGCTAAAGCTGATGAAATACAACAAGCTGCAGATTCTACAGCATATAAAGATGTGTATCCGCCATTGCTGTATTATATACAGAATAGTTTCATTGCTCTAAAAATCCCTTGAGCTCCACCTAGTTTTCCTCCTTCCCTGGAACACTTGGCAGCCACTGACCTTTTGGTCTATAATCTCACAGAATGTCATGGTTGGAATCACACCGTATAGCTTCTCTAGATTGGCTCCTTTCACTCAGCAATGTGCTTTCAAGGTTCTTTTGTGTCTTTTCATGGCTTTATAATATTCCATTTTCTGGATGTACCACAGTTTTTTTATCCATTCACCTACTGAAGGACATCTTGGTGGCTTCCAAGTTTGGGCCATTATGAATAAAGCTGCTATAGACGTTATATGCAGGGTTTGTGTGGACTTAAGTTGTCAGCTCCTTTGGGCAAATGCAAACAGGACGATGTGGCTGGATCACATAGGAAGAATGTGTTTAGTTTTTATAAAAAAAACTGCCACCTTGTCTTCCAAACTCTCTTTCCTTTTTTGGAACTTAAAATTAATTTATAATTATACTTTCTGGGCCCCCACCGTGCTCCGAACAATTAATTTTAAAAGACTCAGCTTTGGGAACATCATCATGAATTCACAAAAATCCAGGAGGAAGAGAAAAACCCTGGAAACCTCCAGAGAGAAGGCATTGATATCAAATTCAGGACCCGGACTCAGAACGCAACCCCGAAACTGGAATGGAGCCATGCCTTCAAACGTGTTGCGAAATCTACTCCCAAGGTCAAGTGTGAGCCATAGTAACCTTATAGATCACGGGAAAGAATGGAATAAAGACATTGAGACCTGCAAGATCACAGAGAGCCACCCCCTTCATGCCCTTTCTCGGGAAGCTATGGGAGGAAGACGTGCTCTATCCATGAGGGGTGAGATCAGAAGGTACATGCTGTGGGGTCCCAGACAAGGAGGTGGCGGATCCTTCCCAGGGGAGCGGGCCAGACTCTCCAGGGTAAACCCGTAGCACGAGGGGATCTGCTCTGAGGCAGATCTTGAGAGCAGCCCTTTGCTGCAGGGGGATGCCAAGAAAACATGAACCTGCCCCCTTACCAGCAGCGCCATCACATTGAGAGAGGAGTTCTGGGCAAGGTGGAGAATTTAGGATGGTGTAGTGATGGCGATGCAGAAAGAAGGAAGTGGGAGAGGATCACACTGATTTCTCATTTTGGAGAAACAAACCAAAAATGTGTACGAGACAGGCAAATTTCACATCCGACGGCTCATCCGGGGATGCTGTGAACGCCGTGTTTCTCATGTACCATGAGGCCTTGCCACGCCCGAGCCAGGATGACGGGGTGGGCTGGTCTGAGGAGTAAATCCTCATCATTTTCTTTCACAGAAGGAAAGCAGTAGGTAATGACCCAGAAAAACGAACAAGTAGCAACGTGAACATGTTACTGAGCAATAGAAGCAGATATTCATAGAAACGGTAAAATTGCTTTTAAAAAGAAAGGTTATTTCTGGAGAACAGAAATCAGAGACGTGGGGTGGGGCAGGGACCTGCAGTTTAAAAAAAAATTACCAGCCCTATAACCTTATAATCCACTAGGACTTTGATAAAAATCATAGTTAAATAATAAAAAAAAAGTATATGTTTGGTGTAGATTTTACATGTAAATGAAAACATGCTAAGTCATTCTCCTAATTGCTTTTCACTCAATGGTATGTTTTTGAGATCCATGTGGATACGTATGGTTTTGAACTTTCCTTTTGTTCCCCGTATAGTTTTTCTTTGTAACATCACTGCCACGACTGTGTATCCATTTGCTTGCTAAGAGACATCTGGGTTCTTCCCAAGTTCTGCCTCTTCCGGACAAGCCCGCGGTGAGCATCTTTGCATGTGTGTGCACGTGTGTGTCTTCCCCAAGTTAGAGAGGAAGGGAGAGGGAGAGATAGAAGCATCAATCAGAGAGAGATATCGATCGGCTGCCTTCTGCACCCTGGGGGTCGATCCCACAACCTGGGCATGTGCCCTGACCAGGAATCGAACCAGTGACCTCTTGGTGCATGGGTCGACGCTCAACCCATCGAGCCACATATGGTTTTAAAAAAATCTATCTGACTCAAGCTAGATTTTTCTTCCTTTCTTTATGTTATCTTTTGCTGAGAATTTTACGGTCGGTTGCATCCACCATATGTCTCCTCGGCTTCTCTGTACCTGCCATTTATTTCTTCCACAGACACTGATGGCTCTATTTCCCAGGCCCCGGTTGTGACACCAGCCACACAGTGGCAGAGGGCACAGGCCTTGTCCTTGAGAACCCGCAGCTGGGAGAGCCCTGTGAAGGGATGATTACGGTACAGGACATGGGGGCCTGGCGGGGGGATGGGCCGCGGCGGAAGCCAGGTCTGAGGCCGGGCTGGCCCTCCTCAGGACATCTCCGCCTCGGAGCTCCCTCCTGACAGCAGCTTCGTCCCGGAGCCCCGCCCCCGTCACCCCTCGCCCCTCTGTCTGACTCTCCCCAGCCCCAACCTGGCAGCGATCTCGTGGGCTCCACCTTCAGCACACACCCAGAATCCGTCTGCTTCTCGATAGCTCCATGTCTGCCACTGTGGCCCTGGCCTCTGTGGGTTCTTGCAGGGCCTCCTGTTCCTCTCTGGCTGCCTGCAGACTGTCTCCTCCCCACAGGGCCTGCCGCAGTGAGTCATCTCCTGTCCCTTAGCTCAAAGCAGCCAATGGCCTCCCGTGTCCCTCAGAGCAAAGCCAATGACATTACCAGAAGTATGGACTGAATGTTTGTGT
This sequence comes from Molossus molossus, assembly GCF_014108415.1. Taxonomy (NCBI): domain Eukaryota; kingdom Metazoa; phylum Chordata; class Mammalia; order Chiroptera; family Molossidae; genus Molossus; species Molossus molossus. The sequence continues at coordinate 10,150,401 of NW_023425399.1, read as the reverse complement.
CCCCCGGTTCATATTGGAGCCCCCTCCCCTCCCCTAACGTGATGGTATTTGGAGGTGGGTCCTTTGGGAGGTGATTGGGATTAGATGAGGGCACGAGGGTGGAATCTTCATGAGTGGGATTCGTGCCCTTAGAAGAGTGTGGGCGAGCTTGCTCCCCTCTCTGTTCTCCACCATGGAGGGCAAGCGAGAAGATGGAAGTCTGCAGCCCAGAAGAGCGTTCTCACCAGACCCTGACCAAGATGGCACCCTGATCCGTGAGAAATAAATGCCCGTTGCGTACAAGCCACCGGCTCTGTGGCACTCCGTGATAGCTGCCCAGGCTGCCCAGGGCCCCGAAGGGCTCCCTTCCCCCACATTTCTGACCTGTCCTGCAGTGTGCCCAGCTCAGTGCCACAGAGACAGAGGGGCGCTGTTGATCAGGACACGGGAAAAGTTTGCTCTCGAATATGGAACAGCCGAGGCTCAGGGCGAGCAGGGACAGGGGACATGGCTGCCATGCGGTCACTGCGAACCTTCTTATTCTAGAACACCGAGCATGCTGGGACCACTGGCGCTCATTTGGTGTCGTGCACAGAACTGTCATACTGTTTTGAGCAATAGCCTTATGTATAGGAAGAAGGTTACTGCAACTTCTTATCTCCCAAATGTGAGGGAAGCACAAAATGAGGCTCACTGAAGGGGCTGGGCCTGATTCCTTTGAAGAGAGGAGTCGGTCCAGGCTGGATGAGGCTGGATGAGGCCCACGCAGTCTCAGCAAAAAGGCAGCATCCGGCCTGGGGCCGAGAGACACGCTCTAAGGTGCTGGGACTCGCTGGCAGGGGGCAGAGGAGGTCACACCTGTGTAGGACCAGGCCAGGACCGAGGACGATTTTCTCTGCGCGTACTTCTGTGAATATGGGCATGAAAATGCACGTATGTGTAAGATAAGCATATACATATAAATATTATTCTTTTTCCGCACTATAGATGTTTTGGATATAATTCAATGGCCTGCCTCATTCCTGTACATGATGGCACTGTAGTACGTCATATAAGTAGCATGTAGTATATGGCATAAATGGGCCATGTTTGAGTCAACCACTGTGTTGCAGATATGTAGATATTTTCCATTTATTTGTGTATTCATTTATCCATTTAATTTTGCGGTTATAAATGTTACTGCAGAGACGATCTTTGAGCATATATCTTTACATTTTTAATGTTCCTTTAATATGCAGGAGTTTTAAACTTTAGTGTAGTAAATTGTAAGAGAAACTCAACCCCCATTTAAGAAAAAGTAAAACGTATTGATTCAGGTACCTGAGAAATTCAGAGGCAAGGCTCTAGGTATTGATGGATTCAGGGGCTCGAACGAGGTCACCAGGATTCTGTCCTGTTGGCTCTTCTCATGAGCGTGTCACTCTTGGGCTCTCTGGGGTGCTCAGATGGCTTGTGGTAGCTCCCAAACCATCCTTATTTTTATTTCATTTAAAATAATTTGATTGGGCCCGGCCAGTGGTTGAGCGTCGACCCATGTACCAGGAGGTTGCTGGTTCAGTTCCCGGTCAGGGCACATGCCCAGGTTGTGGGCTCGATCCCCAGTGGGGGGCATGCAGGAAGCGGCCAGTCGATGTTCTCTCTCATCGATGTTTCTCTCTCTTTCCTCTCCTGTCCTCTCTCTAAAATCAATAAAGAAAAAAAATAAAATAAAATAATTTGATTGGAATAATAAAACCTCAATCTAGAAAGTAGGTTAAATACTAATTTTCCCTCCCCCACACCCACTCCACGCCCCCCCCCCCCAGGTAACATGAATATGAAGGTAGTTCTGAGAGTGATTCAGAAACTCAAAATGTAAGGTTCTGAGTAGATGTCTTTGACATTCTGTTAGTGTTTCTGGTGCAGGCCCAGATCGCTCCATCTCTAAGCATGTCGCGTTCACTGGTAGCACCCAGTGAAAGTAGACAAGGGAAGATCTTGTCAGCACACCTCTTTTTCCAGATCAGGACCGCCCCCATCCCACTCCCTTGCCCCATAGGAGCTCCTTCAGGTCCCACTGGCTGGACTGGGTCATGTGACCATGACTCACTGCAAGGGATGATGGGAGAGCAAGTAATGCACTGTCTTCCTCTAGACTGGGGAAGGGTCTGCTGTCGGATGAGGGGTGAGGACATCCAGCAGCGCCTGCCCAGGAGCATCTCTGAGCCCAGTCACTCCGCTGCAGACACAGCTTCACTCTGCTGGACCAACTCTTATGTGCTCATCCTGAATCACTTCCGAGTCTGGGGGATTTGCCTTCTGATTGGCCAGGCCAGGTCACATGTTCCATCCTTCAATCCAGACCCAAAGCCCATCCTGAACCCCAGAAATGGAGAGTGGGAGAGGGACTATGGGGGTAAGTTACCATAGGATGGGGGGATGTGTCCTTGAAACTCAAATGGGAGGTTTACTAATGAATATATAATAATCACTGCTCAGAATAATGTCAGTTTCTGAGAGTGAATTTCTGATGAACCGGAGCTTTTGTTAACTTTCTCTCCATTCTTTCATCCTGTTGGAGTGGATGGTGAAAAGGATCCTTAATGAGCTCCTTCCTTTCCCTCCTTCTCTTTTCTCCCTCCCTTCCCTGTGCCAATTGCCCATTTAGAAGTGGTTGTCTTTTAAGTGGGAATTCAGGGAGCCCTAGCATAGACCCGTGTCACTGTTGGCCAAGTTGAGTGCCCATTAAATTCAGAGATATCTTTAAAAATTGCTCTTGCAGCCTGTGCCTCCATAGGGCCCCCACAGAGGTAGGGGTCACTGTGAGGGTTAATGACATCTCTCCATCTTCTATTTCTGTCACATCTTCTATTTCTGCCATCCTCCATGGAAGACATCCAATCATGCCTTCCTGTCCCTACATACCTATTAGCAGGTTATGAAGAATCGGAGCTGCTCAAAGGCTTGAAATTGGTATGTTTCAGCATGGGCTCAGCGACAAAAGCCACTTCAACATTCACAGCTTTCAAATGCCTTGGCAGTCTGTCTATAAAATGTCCTGCAGTCTGAACGGGGTGAAACGTGCCCACATACATTAGTGATCCATTGATTGTTTCTGGAGCTAGGTAACCTTTGGGACTGAATTGAGAGAATGACCTGATCAATCAAAGCAGCCATTAGGAATCCTGCCTAGTGCACGGCGCCCTCCAGCTCAGGGTTCCTGGGGAGACACATGAAAGAGAAGGGGTTTAGCCGTAAGTACAGGGAACGCGCAGGCAGGCTGGACGAAGGTTGGCGAGGTTGAGGACTGTTCGCTGCGCTGGTGGTTTGTGACTTTCCCCCACCCCCTCCTGGGTTAAATACAGGGGAGCAAAAGGCAAAGTGACTTCAGGGCTCTGAGACCAGGAACGACCCTGCAAGGGGACTGTCATGCCATTTCCTGCAGCTGCAGATCACAGGGCAGGAGAGGTACACGTTTATGATCAGGGCAAATACGGGAGTGAGGGGGAGCGGGGGGGGGGGGACGGGGGGGGGCACTCTGAGTTCACCCCTTCTCAGTAAGAGGGTCTCCTCGCTGTGAGATCCTTTAAGCCAGGTCTGAGAGCTGGTCCCCAGGCCAACCACTAACTATGCCTGTGCCCAATTCCACAGAAATGTCACGGGGAGGACGGACCGCAAGGACCTGGAGCTTTGTATCGAAGTGGGAGTGATGATTGATAAGCGGCATTCTGTCTTTAACCGCAGGCGTGTCAGAAGTTTTGAATGACATTTCCTTCCAATTCAGAAAGCAGAATTTTCATTTTTCAGAAAGTTCGTTCTCACTCTTAGAAACGGAAACAATTTTATAGGATACATTCTTTGTTTAAACATCTAAATATGAGAAACATCACGTATATCAAAGAAACGTAGAACAGAATGTTCACTGAGGTGTTTTTTCTTTTCTCTTTTTTATAGAATTCACTGGGAGTCGTACCGGTTCCTGTTCCCGCTGGAGCAAGTTGCCACAGACTCGTGTCCTAAGCACACGCCTGCGCTCCTGCAGCTGCCGAGGCCAGAGTCTGAAATGGGTCGACAGGGCCACTGCAGGGGGGAATCCGTTTCCGTGTCTTCCCTGCCTTCCAGCAGCCGCCCGCTGCCCTCGGCTCATGGCGCATCCCCCGTCCTCACCCACAGGTGCAGCATCTTCCCATGTCTCTCTCTGCTTCTGCGTCACATCGCCCCGTCTGACTCTGACCCGCCTTCCTCCCTCTTGTAAGGACCCTTGAGATGCCCCTGGGCCCATCTGAATAATCCAGGTTCATCCCTCGATCCCAAGACCCTTCACTCAACCACATCCGCAAAGACCCCTTGCCGTGGAAGAGGGTAGTCACAGGCACTGGGGAGCAGGGCGTGGACAGCTTTGCAGGGACTGTTATTCAGGTGACCTCAGGAGAATCCTCGTCCGTCAGGACAGACAAGACCAACACCCTCAAACCCCAGGGGTGTAAACAGGCAACAAGGCTTGTTTTCAACGGGGTCCCACGTATACAAACTGGAGAGGGGTCAGCTAGGGGCCTCACCAAGGGCCACAGTCCAGTCCTCGACCCGACTCTGCAGCCGTGACGACCCGCAAACACGAGTTCTCCCTGCTCCCCCCATGTTGCCCCGTCACCTAAAAAAGAAGTAAATGACAGTCAGGCTGAGCTAGTGGGACGCCCTCTGCTCTATTGATTTTCCAGCATCTGCATCATAAGCTGTTGCACGTCCATGTGAATTTTCCTCATTGCTGTTACCTCGCCTCCAATTATGCAAAATGTTCCTGCACAGCGGCCTCTCATTACGCGGGCGTCTTTGGCTGACACTTGGTGCTGTGTACCTTGGCCTTGACCGACAGAGGCAGCGACTCCTCCTGTCAGCCTTGTTTTCTCCCAAGTGCAAAGGACTCCACGGCCAGACGGGCGTCTGGGGGACCGGGAGCTCCAGAGACGGCCGGGCCGGCAGAGAAACGCTCATTAAAAACAAGTCAAGACTGACGAAGCTGTGTGCACTCGGTTTCTTCAAAACGCATGAAGATTGGGAGGTACTAAAAAAAAAGATTTCATGGAAATCTGTGGTTTTGGCTTTTTCTGTTTATGGACACTAAAGTTTATGTGGTTCATTTTGCTTAGCATTGGCTTCCAAGACTGTTCTGTTTTGCCTGGTTTCCCAATTAAACCCTAACTCATTCATTCATTCATTCATTCATTTATTCATGACCTACTTACTAAGCATCTATTACGTTCCAGGCACTCTTCTGGACTCGATGAAGATCCTGACACTATGGAGCTCACCTTCTCGTCAGCAATAATCAATAAACAGACAAAATGTATCTAGCATGAGTCAGTGCAAAGGCCCTGAGGCAGGAACTTGTCTGGCATTTTTGAGCAGCAGAGAGTGAGCCATGTGATGACAGCAGAGGAGAGATAGGTGTGCGGAAAAGTCCAGAGAAATGGGGAGACCAGATCACACCAGGCCTTGAAGGCCATTGTGAGGATCTGGATTTTATCTGAGTGAGGTGGGAGGACTTCGAAGGATTTCGAACAGAGGAGACTGTGTTCGTTGTCTATTACTGTGTAACACGTGACCACAGACCGAGTGACTTCACACAAACTCGTTCTCTCACAGTTTCCGTGGGCTGGGAGTCGAGCATGTTGTAGCTGGGTCCTCTGCTCAGAGTCCCACAAGGCTGAAAGCAGAACTTGGGCTGGCTGTGCTCTCATCTAGAGGCTGAACTGTGAAAAGATCCACTTTCGCACTCCCTTGGATAGCTGACATAATTAACACTCTTGTAGCTGAATGGCTGAGCGCCCTGCTGTCTTGCTAGCTTTGGCTGGACACCGTGCTCGGCTCCCACATGGCTCTCTCCATAGCTCCTTCGGGTTGATTCAAGTGCCTGGAAGGCCTCACCTGATTAGGCCAGGCCCACCTCCCTACTCTATACTTAAATTAACTCAAAGTCAACTAATTAGTCACCTACTCGCTAGGGTGATATCGTATCATATTTCCAGTTTCTGCTCATATTCTAGGATAAGAAATTATAGACCAGCCAGCAGAAATCTTGGGGCCATCTTAGAATTCGGCCTATGACAGAGTGAGTGATTTGACTTGTAGTTAAAAGGATCACTCCGACCATTTGTTAAGAATAGACTTGGGAAGGGATAGGACAGAGGACAAGTGCTGATGCTGGGAGATCAGAGAGGAGACAGTTTTAATAGTGGCTTTGACCAAAGTCGTGGCCATGAGGGTGACAGAAGTGTTTGAATTCTGGTTGTAGTGATTGTAAACAAATTGGCTATTTTGTCAAACAGATTCAATGAGAATACAGTGATACCTCGGTTCTCGAACATAATTCGTTCCAGGAGGACGGTCGAGAACCGAATTGTTCGAGAACCGAATAGGAAAGTGTGACTCCACAAAGCGTGACTCTCTCTCCGCACTCACACTGATGACGCAAGCAAGGCGCGCTGGGCCGAATGAACGCCATTCGGCTCAACTCGGCTCATCTCGGAAGTTCGAGTTCCAAATATTTGTTCGGATTCCGAGACAAAAGTTTCTCGAATCTCCTGGTCGAATACCGATTTGGTCGAAAACCGAGGCGTTCGAGAACCGAGGTATCACTGTAATAAAAAAAATATATTTTTAATCTTCACCTGAGAATATTTTTCCACTGCTTTTTCAGATGGAGTGGAAGGGAGGGAGTGAGAGAGAGAGAAACATCGATGTGAGAGAGACACATCCATTGCTTGCCTCCTGCACTACCCTGCTGAAACCTAGGTCCTTGCCCTTGACTTGGAATTGAACCCACAACCCTTCGGTCTGCAGGCTCTAACTGCTGAGCCACACAGGCCAGGGCAGAACAATGAAATCTTGACACAGGTCTCCAGGATGTCTCCAAGCTGGCTGGTCTGAGCAACTTGGAGTCTGAGCTGTAACAGCTTATCAGGTTTATCAGGAAGTATAACAATTTCCAGAGAATTTCTCTGTATTTGTGGAATTTAAAATAGACACATTCTGCTTTGTGGTCTCTTTATAAAAATAGCAATATATGATCTATGCAGATGAAATTCATCGTCTCATTAGGATCTCAAATTGCCATTTTTATCTTTTAAGAAAACAATACGGAAAAGAAAATGAGATCTTCAACTCCAACAGTATTTTTTTTCCCCCAGCTATTGGTTCCTGAAAAAATTGTAGCACAAGAGAATCAGCGACAATAATTCGTGGCAGAGTTACAAATAGGCCAGGCATTGGCTCGCTTTACTGGTTTTGACTTGAATTAGATGTAAGACAGATGAGTCGAATCAGGCTGTTATGCGGCAGAAAGAATTGCAATGTCACATGGAGCAATAAAGGTGTAAAAATTGAGCAGAAACATATGTTCTCCAGATATTAGCTGTTAGGTACGCGCCTTTCTCTTGTTGATGTTATCGGTATGAAATCCAATATTATCCCAGGGAAAGGAAACAAGGCCACTTAGCTGTTGGATGACAAGCTGTCTTACACTTCATCAAATCCACTCGTTAACTTGACACATGGCGTGTACTGCTCAAGAAGACAAGAGAAATTATATCTCTGCCTTTCCTCGTGGCGCGTTATGGAAGAGATGCCAGCTTGGCGGGCTGACCACAGGGCGTGGGGCCCTGCACTGTGGGCAGGACCTCGGCACAGTGTTTTGTGTTTGTCCAAATGCAAAGGAGCAGCTGATAAAGCCACCACCCTGATGGACGTCAGTGCCCTGGGCTCCCTCCCATGACCATGAGATGTCCCCTGATGAAGAAATGGTGCCTTTGCTACCTGGTGTCTTTCTCCTCTTTGCAAAATAAAGTTTCTGCCTTAATCTCAGAACAAAAGGTGTTGAGCACGCACCCGGTGATTCACTCCACACCAAAAATAGGTCTTATCAAGAGTGGATGTTGCCAGTATCCATGCTCCCTTAGAAGCCTTCAGTGGGAAGGCATACCGCTGTCGTTATTTGACCCAAACATGAGAGGGTTGCCATCTCTAAGGCTCCTGGGCTGAGATTCTTATGGTCGAGGGACAGAAAGTAGCTCACATGTTAAATCACAGATACCTGCCAGTTTTGTTTGAAGTGCTGGAGTTTTCCAGCGAATTCTGGAGGAAGGCAGGAGGTCCAGTCCACCACTGTGCTCAGCAGTTTGTCATCGCTAGGTTTTACCAAAGACAAACTTTGAAAATGTGGTCACCGTTTACAGGGACCACTGAGCAGGTGGGCTTCACCCGTGGTCCCCTCTCAACATCCTGTGCTGCGATGGTGAATTTAGGCATTTATGTCTCTTCCTAAGACGGTGAGCTCCTGGAGGAAGGGATCACACCTTATTAATCCCACGATCCTCCATGCTCAGGGTGGGGCCAGGCACAGAGGACACTCAGCACTCAGGGTGAGCACGTGTCCTTGTCTGCGTGGGGAAGTCCCAGTGAGGGTCTGTTTGCCTACCCATCACACCTATCCCCATGCTTGAGAACGGCTCTCTAGCTAATTTAAGCAGAAGAAATTTATTGCAAGGATATGGAGTGCCTTTCTCAAGAGATGATTTCTGGCTTTGTGTGATGAAAAAAATCAGTCACAGTAAGGGTCACCCTACGTCCTGTTTGCCCAGGACGGTTCTTGTTTATGCCTGTTGTTCTGGCATAAGTATGAATAATGTCTCTGACACTTCACACGTGTCCCGGGTTGCACAGTAAGTTATGGGATCATCGTAGACATGAGTCAGGCACAGCTAAATTCAGAAGCAAGTTCAGGAGTCATCAGGACATATACGTGTTAGCTTAACTCTCTGGAGACCAGATTGGGGGGCGGGGGCATGTAATATTGCCCCAGGGGTCATTTTATTGAGTTTTTCAAACAATGTCGTTTTCACAAAAGCTGGAGATACATTCTGATCGGGTCACCTTAGGTTGCATGACCACCTGGTAATGCATTCCTGTTGTCGGGGCAATGACTGTGCTGTTGACTTTAACCAGGGTTACAGGTGCCACCTCTGGAGTCGAGGGTGCCTTTCCCTGCACACCGTACGGACTGGGCGTTGACTGGAGGATGAAGTTTCCTAAATGAAAATTAAGTTGTTGCCATAAACTCCCCCAGCAGAATATGTGCCTTTTTGAAATGGGGACTTCCGTCCATTTTGTTCAATGCTGTATTGTGAGCATCTAGAACAGTACCTGCTCATAGTAGAAGCTCCTTGACTATCCGTTGAATGAATAAATACTGAGAAGACACGAAGCGTATTTGTACAAAATACGACACATTTCCTTGCTGCAAATGCTCTGGGAAGCAGCCCCACAGTAAAGGGAAGAGCAGTGATCCAAGCTCATCATCCTTTGGTGTTGGGAAAACATATTTGGTATCACTGACCCAAGTGGGACTCTCAAACGATGATGATAGGAACCCTCCTGACATCTCAAGTGCTAGATTGGGTCAAGCCGTATCTACAGGAGTCCTGATGCTTCTTTACAAGATGATGTTCCTTTTTCCAGTGAAACTGGGGTCCTGGGCACGAGAGAACCCAGAAGAAGTGGTTCATCCACAAGCCTCCAGAGGACCAAGTCAGTTCCCACATGGATCCTTCTCTCCTGCGTGAAATACACACGATAGGATTTTCTCAACTGTACTAATGTTGATGAGCTTGGATCTACTTACTACACACCCACCCACTTGTCATTCTTGGCATGTTCCGTAGGTGGCTGCGTCCATCCGCCAGGATCGTTTGGTTGCGAGCGACAGGAAGCTGGCTTCAGTTAGCCTTATCAAAACAGAAGCCCATGGAACAATGTAGGTGACTCTGGGAGCAAAAGGAAGGGCTAGGGACCAGGCTCTGGAAGGACAAGACTAGGGTCAGCTCAAGGGTCCAGGAAGCAGGAACACTTGGGAGACCTTTTCGGGGCTTACATTTTAGGAAAATGACCCAATCACTCTTGTTCCTTGTGTCACTCATATCAAGATAAAATTTTCCAGGTGACAAGTCTGAGTTTGAGCCTCATGTCCACCCTCTGGCCAGAGCGCCTTGATTGTCTGTCCCATCCCAATGGCAATAAAGTGGACATGGGATCCTCAAGGGAAAATTGGGGTCATGGGGAAACGGATATTGGCCAGTCCACAGCACCAAAAGCCCACCCCAGCCAATTTCTACATTACCCGTCTAGGGGTCCTTACAGCCTGGAATGTGCCTGGCACCGAGTAGGTCTTCAGAAAATGTTGAACTTGCCCAACTTACTCCTACCTCTGTCCCCAGATTGAAGGCATAATTGCTTCCTCCCTCCCCCATCTCATAGTACTTTGTTGTTACTTCTATCAACCCAAAGCATATACCTTGTTAGAGCTGATTTCATGATTTTGCTTCTTCCAGTTGTAATTGTGTCTAATTTACTTGCCCCTCCATGTCCAACTGAGTTCTTTTTTTTTTTTTTAATCCTCACCCGAGGACATTTTTCCATTTTTTGTTCAGGCAGAGTGGGAGGGAGAGAGAGGAAGAGTGAGAGAGAGAGAAACAGCGACATGAAAGGGACACACCGAGTGGCTGCCGCCCTCACGACCAACCGGGGCCGGGGACAAACTGCAACCGAGGTACACGCCCTTAGCGGGAACCGAACCTGGGTCTCTCTGGACCGCAGGCTGACGCTCTAACCGCTGAGCAAAACCGGCCAGGGCGCCCAGACATTTTATAACTCTGGAAAGTTAGCGGTTAACATAGAAAAACTGTAAAGTACAACATTTTTATTTTTTGATGGTGCTAAAGGTAATCCAAAAGTTCTAGTTTTATTGTCCGGGGAAATATAGAAGAGATTGTATCTAACTTAACAATTGTATTGTAACATTCCTTCGTTTTCATGGACTATATAGAATCTTTGTTCTCATATTTTAAATCATCTTGACCATCCTATTAGTTCCACCATTAACTAGTTGAATAGATTTGACAAACGTTCACCATCTAACTCATAAGAATTATGTTTTTTAACATTTTGAGAATTATACTTTGCTATGTCTACACACACACACACACACACACACACACACATCTTTCTCTTCTAAAACGATATGGTATTCATTACATTAAAATAGCAAGTTTCTGCCCCAAACACCTCTTCCTGGAATAACATCTGGAGTTTATATTGTGACTTTTCTTTACCAAACATTAGCTCCCTTCTCCTGATTTCTCCGACGGGGAGTTGGGAATTTCACGCTGTATTTTTCGTGCCTTTTGCCAATTTGAAAAGCGAAGTAACTGTGGTCAAGAGCAGAGCTAGAGAGCTCTGCTGGGAGAATAGCTGGGTAGTGGAGATTTGTCATGATGTATGGTTTTCCAGAACCTTCTGAAAACCCTTCCACGTCCAGGAGAATCTCTTCCCGTATATGTCTGTGCACCCTCAAAGGAGAAGCAGAAACACATCTTCCCAGCTGCCCTCGCGACTGGAGAGCAGGCCCGTGGCGTGGGCTCCACTCGTCCGATGGGCAAAGAGACTTCGCTCCGAAGACAGAGCAGGGTGAAGGGCAGCACGCACAGTGTATTCTGGGAGGGTACAGAGAAAAACGGGACTTTCAGCAGCCACTGGGGAGACAGAAGGCTGTCCCCCGTCCCCTGTGCTTGAGCTGTGAGCCGCAGGGTCTGTGGCCATCACCAGCAGCAAAGAGTCTGCCTTATTCTTGGTTACAACCTCCAACGTCTGATTCTCTTGTGGGGATTCTGGAAGCCACTAAATAAATTCCTTTTTGGCCTAAGTAAATGCAAGGGTTCAGAACATGCCATCTCAAAATGTGTCACTTTGTCATATTAATTAAATCATAGGAACTTGAGAAACTGAAGGTGCAGAAAGGGCTATCTGGTCTCCCATCTCCACCTAAAAGCAGGTAATAAAATTGCCCCCGAGAAAGGCACCCTCCCAATACCAGGGAGAGAAGACAATCTTATCACGAGACTGGGAGTTGACACCAGAATGGACTGTACAAACAAACCTACTAACATAACCCTTATCTGCCGTGAGTTTCCCATAGATTTCCTAGTCACCGTCCCACAGTTTATAGCCTCTGGCCCAGCCACATTTTCTTGTCACGTCCTCACAATCGATCGTTCTTTGTTTAAAAAGGTACATAAGCTTTTGGGCCTAATGGTTCCTTCAGGTTTAATTTCCTTTAGAAGACTGTCATGTGCACATAAAAATATGAAATAAAATGCATATGCCTTTCTCTTGTTCATCTGTCTTATGTCAGCTTCATTCTCAGGCCCAGCCACAGAACCTAAGAGGGTAGGAGAAAGGTTTGCTTCCTCTGCCCCAGCTCGAGTGGATTCTATTGTTTGCAATGCAGAACCCATCCAAACAGTGCCTCATCCAAACGGTGAATAACTGGGGCTTGGAGACCTCGGAGACGCTTGGATCGGAGATAGCTGGGTAGAGGAACAGGAATTGGACTATCTTGGACGTGTTCTAGAATTCTGTAGTTTTTCAAAGGACTGAGCAAGGTTTTGCAGTACCAGCAGATCACTTTGCAAAGTAAACTTTTGCATAAGCAATATTTCAACTGTAATTATCCTGGAAGTTGCATCCAGCTCTTTGATTTTCTGATTCTGTGATGCTTCTTAACAAATGCACACAATTGAAGGTTATCTGGAGTCTGACTTGTCTCAATCTTAGAAAAAAAATAACAGCGAAATCTCCATGGATTAGCATACCCACCAACTGGCGTGCCAGCAGGAGTCGAGAATTAAAAATATATATATTCAAAAATCTGATGATCGGTAAATGACTCCTGAGATGAGTTTGCTTGTTATTGACTTCAAAGAAAGATTTGTGAGTATGGCGAAATGAAAATGATACATTATAATTTGACGTTTTTCATGCAAATGGAAAAGTGGCAGAAATATCTCTCATTTCAGTTCAAGGATGGGCTCACCTGGAAAATGAGTATCAGAAGGTGGTTTCTATGGGTGGTTGAAAAATAGGGATACAAATTACTTTGGCTACAAGTTACAGAGATTCTCTAATCCCTCCTCAAATAACTTAGAGATTTATTTTCCTCTCATGTTAAACAAGTCTATAAATAGGGAGTCTAAGGCGAGAATGTTGGCTCCATGATAACATCAGGAACCCAGGCTCTTTTTGGCTTTCCATGCCTCTATTTCTATTGCAGGCCCTGTCCTCATGCTCTCAAGATGGCTGCCAGAGCTCCAGCCAACAGGACAACAATGCCAAAGGGCCCCTCCTTTGCAGAGTCAGCTCCATTTAGAGTTTTCCCTGGAAGTCCCACCCAGTGCTTATGCTTGGAAACCATTGGCTAGATCTGTGTCACATGAACATTAGATGCAAAAGAGCCTGGATTTTGTTTTTTGAAAGCTGGGAATACAACCTCTCCAAATACCATCAGGGTTCAGTGAAGAAGGAAGGAGAGGCAATCAAGAGTTTCTGACACAAACCTAATGGTGTCTCTTTACATAGAGTTTTCTCAAAGAAATGATTTTTCTTGAAGATGCTCCCTCATCTTCCTTGTTTTTTTAAAAATTATTTTTCCACTTTCATAAAAAAAAAAAAAAAAAAAAGCTGCAGAATCTATTCCTGTCCTCCTGCACTTCTTCTTCTTCCTCATCCTTGAATGTTTATATAAAATAGGACCTGGGTTATGCAGACTGCGTGATCTCTTTTCTAAGACACACAGCGGAACAATCATTAAGTTCCAAATTCCTGAGCTCCATGATGAACGAACAACCTTATAAATCAAGCATCTCCATTTTAAAAAATTGCATTTGCACATTTTCTGAAATGTGGCTCCTTTATATATATATATATATATATATATATATTAGTTAAATAAACAAATATTTTAAATCATGTGAATTGAACTAAACACTTGAATGAACTAAACTAATTGGCTGGAATGCCATCAAAATCAACACTGAATGTTAAAATGTATTCCCCAACCTTTTTCCCCCCAAATAATCAGCTCACTCAAGAATTGAATATTTATATTTTCTTTAAAGATTCTACTTTAACAAAATAGTTCCATCCAGTTATTTTCCAAAGAGCTTCTGGTTCAGAAGATTGATTTCAGAGTTCAAAAACCCAATATAAATCAAGTATTTTAGAAACTAATACTATATTTTTGATGAATGTATAGCAAAATGGACCCTTCATGGGCATACAGGTCTATGGATTACAACACGTTTATAGATAAGTGTGTTCACCACCACGATCAGGATTCAAAACAGTCTCACTCCCTCAAAACGTCTGTGTGTGGCTCCTTGGTAGCCAACCTCTCTTCTCTCTTCCAACTGCTGGCGACCCCTGACCTGACCCCCAAGCTCTAGTTTTCATCTCAAGAACATCACACGAAAGGCATCACACAGTTTATGACTCAATAAGCCTGGCTTTTCTTGCTTAGCATAAAGTCTGAGAGATCCTTCCAGTCGTCACCCGCTGTGTGTCGATGATCTGTTCCTTTTTGTTGCTGAATAGTATTCCATCGTATAGATAACCCACAGTGTCGTCTTGCGTCTTTAATTCCTCCACCAGTTGATGGCTGTTTGGCTTGTTTCCACGTCTTGCCTATTAGGAACACTGCTGCTGTGAGCTTTCCTATCACGTCTTTGTGTGGACATGTGTTTTCATTTTTCTTGGCTTGCAACTGCAGGGTAGGGGGTGGTCTTCTAGAAAATAAATGGGGACTATTCGGTTACTAAAAATAATGTGAGTGGATATGTGTGGTGGGAGCCAAAATGAGTACTTGTCTACGGCACCAGCCAAGTGTTTTTTTTTTTTTTTTTTTTAATAAAATACAGTCAGTTTTGGTGTTTGACATGTGCAGTTTACAGGACTCCTCACATCTCTTTTTAGCTCATTCTTTACAGTAACAAAAGATGTTCTATTGATTTCTGTAGTCATGGTTAAGCCACGTTGACCTGCCCGTGAAGAACATACTCTCTCCATGTTTTTTCCTCCCTCTTCTTAATAGATTGAGGATGAAATATACTCACAAAGTGGATGACAGCAATTATGTAACTCAAGTAATCCCCAAGTGGCACCATGCGCCCAAGTCCTATGGGTTTCTTCCTACCTGTCACTAGACTAGTTGTATTTCTAAATTTAGATCTCCTTTGACAAAGCCATTAAAGCGTCCATCCCTGATGTCAGCACTTTTCAACACTTCTTTCCCTTTCATCAGATTTGATGTTGGAGCAACAGTTCCTGATTTGCTGAAGTCGGCAGCTATCACATCTATAACACTTCTGATTTTTCTGCCTGGAGAAACTTCAGGACCAATACTATTTAGAATGTAAGTTTAGAGGAAGTTACAGGTTTTTACTGTGTCCATTTATAGGACATTGTAGTGGAAGACATTGAGTGTATTAATCAGGATGCACAAGATTATGCTGCAGTAACAAATAAGACCCACATCCTACTTGACTTAACACAGTAAACGTTTTTCTTACTCTCATGTGGGTCTGATGTGAGTCCTGTGGGGATGGGTCTCTGTTCATCATAGTCATTCAGTGATCCAGTCTGAAGGAGGCTGCACCATCTCAATATCTTCCCCTGGGACCACTGAGGCAGGGAAAGGGAGCATAGAAAACCATATTCGAGCTCTTAATACTTCTTGCTCATAGCGCCTGGCAGTTTCTTTTGGATTGTATTGGCCAGGAGTGGTCACATGTTCATGCATGACTACAAGGGGTGGAAAGTCTGATCTTCTGTGGGCCTAGAAGGAGTGGGGAGCTAGGGACACTGGTGAACTCTAGCAATGTCTATCAAGAAGACCATGGAGTGTGGAAAAGAAAAAATTGACTTAATAAACAACTTTATTCATGTGATAGTTTCTCTTTGACCCTTTGGATCTCGGCAAGTTATTGGGTTTCCGAGTGGATGGATGAAAGAGAAGTGTTATTTGGGGCTGGGCATTTTTTGCACTCAATATCTCTACAATCTTATTTTTGTCCGCATGAAGGCATTAGCATGCATTTTCTGGGCTCCGAGCCAAGATGAGTCATTTGTCTGTTTTCTGGTCTCCATGGTGTCCTGGTCTTTGCCAGAACTAGCTGCCTCAGTCAGGAACTGCTCCAGGGATCCTGAATCCCCCAAGCCTGGTGCCTGGCCACCCTTCTGGTTGCTCAATGGAGCCCACCCTCAACAAGAGCCACCAGCAGGGTGAAGTGCCAGGGACAATGCCACTTGGTACAGTGCCCAGATCAACATTTCATCACCTTAGAAATGAGAAGGGCTTGTGACATTTCAATCTCCACTGAAACCCTCGGGGGTGCCTTTGGGATCAGTGGGTGGGACCGTTGTACAGTGCTGTTCTGGACGGACCCACCCCCACCTCAGGCTCTGTGAAGATTAGAGAGGGTGAAAAAGCAAAATAAAAATGTCAGATTTCTATTGGGGATTAGGAGGCTCTCAACCCTAGCCAAGCTTTATTTTTCTAAAGGAAGAAAAAAAAAAAAAGATGCAACACAAATTCTCCCACTCGATATACACATAAAGGCATGAATTAGAAGGAAAAAAAACAAAGAGAAACTAGTTGGCCAACTGACCAAGATGGCTTTGCCCAAAATATTTTTGTTTTCTGTGACTTGGAGGTCAGTACACATACGAGTTTCTAAGACCATCGCTGGGAGGAATGAGAGATAGAGGTCTCCTAAAAATGGAAAATAGAAGAAAACACACGCTGTCAACCAGCCACAACTTATTCTATCAACACAAGTTTGGTTAGAATACTTTCTGAGTAAAAGAATCATGTTGACTGATTCTTCTCACCCAGAAAAGGCAGTTTTTGAATTCGCGTAACTCCAGCCTAGACTCAAGTAGGTATTCTCAATCCTTTCTAGGTGTTAACATTTTCTTCAACGAAGATATTTCATAAAAATTCAATGTGTAAAATAGACCGGAAACCCAACCATCCTCTCTGAATCTTGTGGACCCAGTTCATCTATTTTAAGAATACTGTGGGGGCCCTGGCCGGTTTGGCTCAGCGGTTAGAGCGTCGGCCTGCGGTCCAGAGAGACCCAGGTTCGGTTCCCGCTAAGGGCATGTACCTCGGTTGCAGTTTGTCCCTGGCCCTGGTTGGTTGTGCGGGTGGCAGCCACTCGATGTGTCCCTTTCACGTCGATGTTTCTCTCTTTCTCTCTCTCTCTCTTTCTCTCTCTCCCTCGCACTATCTGAACAAAAAATGGAAAAATGTCCTCAGGTGAGGATAAAAAAAAAAAAAAAAAGAATAGTGTGGGGACAGTCCCACTCATTGGAGAGCCTTTGGAAACATCTAGGGGCATTTTGGGTTGTCACAGTAACTGAGGGTCGATGTCGTTTCTGACATTTAATGTTTGGGGTCAGGATCTACTCTGTGACTTGCAATGGTTGACACAAGCCCTCACAGCCAACAACGGTCCTACACAAATGTCCAACGGCTCTCATGAAGAAACACCCGACTAACAGCTTTGGCTGCCTGTCAGAGTGGGAGATGAGTCACCTACCCAGCGCCAGCCTTAGCCCCTGAGGACAGCCTTAGCCGCTGTCAGCGAGTGACCCGCCACCGAGCACGAATATGCCGGGAACGCCTCGCCCAGCCCTCCCTGCGGCCGTCCACTGGGGGAAGGGAATGGTAGGAAGCCCAAATGGATGGAATTCCAGGCCCGGGGCAGGCCAGTGGGCTGATGGGCAGCCTCACTGCCCACATCAGCCTGGGTGAGGAGGACTCAGGTTTCTGCCTCTCCAGACAGGGCAGGGGCGCCAGGTCCCCACTGTGCCTCTCTCTGTGCCCACCAGGGCCCCGCGTTCTCCTGCGCAGACCTGGAGGCCCATGGGACCCCAGCACGAGCAGACCTGTCGATTGATCTCCTGCTTCTGTGCGGCTGGACGAGGTCCAGGTCCCCGTGGAGAGATGGCCGTGCCTGCAGCTCATCCTGAATCCCGACGGATGATCAATAGACAAATTACAATGTGACAAAGTGCTGCGGGGAGCAGGGCATCCGCGCCTCCCAAAACAGAGCCAGAGCATCCAAGGGACCTTGACGGTGAGCAGGGATGGGCGCTGCCAAGTGAAATCAGCGAGAGAGCTCGCAGCTGAGGTTCTCTCAGGAAAACGTGCAGACTCGCGGGGGCACAAATCATTTCGGGGCAAAGCAGATGAAGCCCCGGGCGTGGATTGTCCACTTGCAGATTGATATTTTTGTAAAAAAGTGTTTCACACATGCAGAAAATGTTTGCTAACAAGCTCCTGGGTCCCTCCCACTTACCATAAGAAACATAGACTTTGGAAGTGCATTTGACCTTCCTGTGCACCCTCTCCCGTAACATCCCTCCCTCTCCCCGAGAAGTAACCACCCTCCTTTGTTTTCTTTCTGTGCTTGTGCTTATACTCGTCATGGACTCGTTTATTCTCACAAATAGTATCTAGATACTACTTGGCACATTTTAACACTTTCTATTAATGACACTTTGCTGTTTGTATCCTTCTATAACTTGCTTAGTTTCTCTGAACACTGTCTTTCGGTTTGATTTTGGTGCTGTCTACTTTCCTAGTTTGTTTTACCTTCGGGAATGCTGCCATGGCCTCGGCCAATAGATAAGCAAGTTGCGCCCATGGGTTCACGGTCACAAAGTTGCAGTGAGCATTCCGGAGGGCGGGTCTCTCGGGGATTTACCTGGGAGAGGAAGGGGTTTGCTTTTCCAGATTATGTCGGGGCAACTCAAGGGGCCGTGTAGAGGTGAGGTGGGCATCTGGAGACAGGAAGGTGATTGACCTCTCAGGTGCTGGGTGGGCTGGCTGTGGGGCCTCCCCTCTTTTGATAAAACATCTGGATTTTGGGGGGGAGAATTATCCTTCCCCATTAGGTGCACCCTTTCTGGGACTATTTGATCAAGATGGCCTTCCTGTCCCCTCCCTGGGCAGGTGGGCATGCTATCCTAGCTGGGCCAGGCACTCTCTCGCGAGGGAATTTGATTCTGGAAGGAATAAAAACAGCTTGAGAATGACTGACACCCTCTGTGGCATCCTGAAAGTTTTTCTTTATTTTTCTCTTTATGGAATCTGAGACCACCCAGTTCTTCAGCCACACCTTGCTCTTTGGAGCTACTATTTTCTTGGCTTAAATGGGCTGAACCCAGTGTCTGTGGGATCCAACCGAAGGTCCCCAACTGATACAGCCACCAGGGCATCTGGTGAGGATGGCAGGTGGGAGGGTTCCCAGTGGACCCCAGACAGGCAGATGCCCTTCCTGTTCTCTGCCTATGTGTTCACACCCCTGCCTTGGACCACCCAACCCTGGAGAGGGTGAATCTTTTGTGAGGTAGTCGGTCCCAAAGTAGGACAATTCATTCTCAGCCGCTGATTCACAGCTGTCAAGCACCAATGTTGAGGCAGGCACTGTGCGGACATGGAAGACGTATTCTTCACACTTGGCGAGGCCCCCGGTAAAAGCTTGAATCAAATTCATATGAGGGACCGCAGGTCATTATTTCACACTGGGAAGAAATGTCCATCTGGGTCCCCGTCTCAGTCCTTCTCTGCGGAAGTCCCGTAGGAGACTCGGATTCCGCTGAAGGATCACTCTGTGCTTGGCACGCCCCAGGAACCGGGCAGAAGGCACAGTCCCTTCTTTGAAGGCAGAGAGAGATTTCATAAACACGCGGCTTGGCCTCGCCAACATGTGAACTCACTAGCAGTGACAGGTGAGCTCAGACGTTCAGTAAATCAAGAGACCCCGCCGTAAGCAAGGTCAGGGATGTCAAATCCATTTTCCAAACACAAGCAGATGAGTCCGAAAGACACAGATGACACCGTCTGCAAGAGGTCCCTGGGGGTTGCATGCATTGTAATTGCTTCTAATAATATAAGGAAAAAAAACTTTTCTCGCGTGGGAGCCTGGGTATTACGTACAGTTGCTCTTAACCCCCCGCATTTCTCTCGCTTAATTTGGAAACAGGACACTCTCACCTTCCTCCCTGCATTTTCGTTTGGAAACTCTTCCCTCCCCAGCTTCAGTCCATATGCTGTGGGAGTCAGGGGTCGGCCCGAGACCAGAGCTACCTGGCAACGGGGAAGCACCAGGGGTGAGCACGTGACCGAAGCAGACCCAATCAGAATGAGTCTCAGGACCTCCTTGGAAGCTTCCAGCTCTTACCTGCTGGGCTGCACTGGAGGATGAGGCTGGAGGTGTCGCGGGCCCCTTGTCACCTGGAGCCTAAGAAGGAAGCAATCACAGCAGACAGCACCTGAGAAACGGAGTCTTGTGGGACCGAGTCCAGAACCCAGCCATGCCCGAAACCAGCACAAGGCTTCAGTGTTTTATTCTGAGAGCCAACAGCTCCTCTTCCAGCTGAAACAAGTCTGGCTTGATTTTCTGTCACTCGCTACCAAAGGGGAGGAATCCTTACTAACACCCTGGGGTGGCAGAGCAGCCAAAGTATCGAGGCCTCAGTTTCCCCGCCTCTCATTAAGAGGGCAGGGACCGAATGAGCTTCCCCATCATCTTCGAGAAGCGCTGTCCAGGTCTCTGGATCCGGGTGATTCTCCACCGTCTTTTCCGAGTGAGCGAACTTTGGGGCGGTCTGCCTGGTTTCAAATCTCAGTGTCATCCCCACTAGCTGTGACTTTGGACAATTTACTCAAGCCCTCTGTGTCTCAGCTGTCCTCCCCATGAAGTGGAAGAAGAGATAATACGACCTCCGTATGACTGTGAGATGTGACTGTGCTAGCATCTGCGGGTGGCGGGGAGGGTCCTGGCACATAGCACGCCTTGTCGGCGGCAGTCCCCGGGGTCACTGTGCTGACGACCTCCGTCCAGCCTCCCCCACCATTCCCTAGCGCCTTGTTGTTTTGGTCAGGACTCCACCTTGGGACCTTTGTGTTCCTTTCCACAGGCCAAACGTTCCTGCTCTGTGTCCCCACCTTGAGAGGATTTCTCTTTCCAGGGTTGCAGGTACCTAAGCTGAGAAGTCAGCCCAGGTAAGTAGGTTCATGGACATCACCTTCAGACAAGACAGTGAAGCTTGGTTTCTGTGCGTTCCATGTAGGTTATACACCTCTGCAATGAATATAATTTTTGTAATGTATTTCATTTTTTTGACGACCCAGAACCAATTGTTTAGTAACCAAACCCCAATTCCCTGGGGAGTCATTTCCCCAGTTTTCATCCGAACGTGACCAGCCTTCTGTGCCAGGGGAGCTAAGACCATGAGGGTTTTCCTTTCCCGGCAACTGTGATTGGTGCAGGGATGGGCATGTGACACACTCAGGGCCAATGAGATGCGATCAGACTGTTGTTGTGGCTTCTGAGATTGTGGCAGAGACTCTCTTCTACAGGATGTAGTCTGTCCTGCAGCCATGGCAGGAGACTGTCTCTAAAAATGGACCCGAGAGGGAAAGGAGGAGCAGAAGGTGAGGAGACATGAGTTAGGACCTGATAACATCGTTTGAGCCTCTGGATCCAGCTGTGCCTGAACAATACTCCTTGCACTGTGTAGTTACTTGATGTTCTAAGTTTCTTTAATTTAAAGCTACTTAACTCAGATTTTCTGTTGCATGCAACCAAGGATCCTGACTGATAAAAATCTTTCAGCTGTTTGATGTTTGCATTTAAAAAGGGGTGTTTGGTCCTGGCTGGTTTGGCTCAGCAGTCAGAGTGTCAGCCCATGGACCAGAGGGTTGAGGGTTTGATTCGTGGTGAAGGGGACATACCTGGGTTGCAGGTTCAATCTCCAGCCCTGGTTGGGCTTGTGTGGGAGGAAACTAATCGAAATGACTCTTACATCAATGTTTCTCTCTCCCCCTCTCTCTCTCCCTCCCTCACTCCCTGCCACTCTACCTAAAAATCAATGAAAAATATCCTTGGATAAGATTAACAAAAAACAAACAACAAGAAAAATAAAAAGAAGAAGAAGAAAGGGGTGTTTGCCCTGGCTGGTGTGGCTCAGTTGGTTGGAGCATCATTCCTACACCAGAAGGTGGCGGGTTCCATTCCCGATCAGAGCACATACCCAAGTTTCTGGTTTGATTCCCAGTTGGGGTGCATGCAGAAGGCAACCGATCAATGTTGATCACATTGATGTTTGTCTCTCTCTCTCCCTTCTTCTCTCTAAAATTAATTTTAAAATAAATAAGTAAACACAAAGGGGTGTTCAGTGTCTCAGCCTAGGAGTAGTGACGACAGGATTGCAAGCACATGGTAGTCCCAGGAGGAAGGCGGAGGCTGGTGGAGGGGCTCTGACATCACACGGGAGAGCTGGCTACTGCTCAGTCTCTAGATCAGCTGGTTTCTGCAAGAAGAGTCATCAAGTTATCAATTCTCTCCCTTCCTTCCTCCTAAAGCTGTCCTTCTGTCCCTTTAAGACAGCACACAAGTAGCTTAGAATAGCTTTAATTAGTCCGCCAGGGAAGACATTGAGAAAAAGTTGAAGCCCAAACCGTTGCAATGTGGTGACGCGGGGCTGAGGATTGCCCGGGCGAGGCTGACCTCATCTGAGACTTCGACGCTGGATTGCATCCTCCGGTTGCCGTCAACTTCTAAGAATGTTGGATCCCTGCTCTGCCAAAGCCTCAGACAGATGGGGAAACATTTATATGCAAGAAGAAAAAAACACCTTTCCATCACAAAGAGAGAATTCCAGTTGCTTTACTGCCATCGACCCAGAATACCCTGGTCTGAGATGAGGGTTTCAAAGGTGTGTGAGCGAGCTGTTGGGTTGACTGAGAGCTCTCGCCAGCCTTCGAGGCCAGCGTTGGTCAAGTGGACTGCACGCCAGGTGCGTTAGGGGGACAGCAGGTCATGTCCTTTTGACTTGCTGACCAGTTTTCCTGAGTGTTCTAGGCACAGAGTCACTTTCTCTGGTCTCCACTCGCTGTTCATGGTGTTTCTGCTGCAAAGACCTTCATGGTTGCGTTCTTACTCGATAGCAAATGTCGCTGGACACCAGGCCTGCTTATTGCTGAGATCCTCTGGCCCTTGGTCAGAGCAGGAAATGGAATTTGTGAGAAATGTCACAAGGGTCAGAGAGGCAGGAGTAACGAAGTGGTCACAGAAGCAACGCTCAAAGATCTATGGAAAGTTGCAAACACCAGCTGGGTGTTGTAATAGAAACAAAACCAATAGGAGGTGTGTGTGTGTGTGTGTGTGTGTGTGTGTAAATTGTAAGGAATCGGTTCACATGATTATAGAGGCTGAGAAGTCCCAATATATGTCATCTGCAAGCTGGAGACCCAGGGAAGCGAGTTTCAGTCTGGGTCCAAAGCCTGAGGAGGAGAGGAGACCAAGCTGTATGTCCCCGTCCAAGGGCAGGGAAAGGCTGAGGTCCCAGCTCAACCAATCTGGGGCCCAAAGAGCACGTTTTCCCTTCCTCTGCCTTTTTGTTCCGCTCAGGCCGGCAGCAGATTGGACTATGCCCATTTACATCAGAGAAGCGATCTGCTTTGCTCAGCCCACCACAGGCTAATTCCATCTGGTAACACCCGCACAGACGTCCAGAATCACCTTCAATCAATTATCTGGGCACTCCATGACCCAGTCAAGTTTATGTGTACAATTAATGATCACCGTGGGTCCTTTCTGAACACAAATCAGAGGAGAGAATGCAAATTTGTCAGTTTGCGGAATTTGTTCTAAAAAGGCGGATGAAAAAAAATTTGACTTGACAAAGAACTGCAGGTTTTCAAGACGGAAAAAGAAGTGGTTGCAAAGATGAGCTGAATATAGAATAGCTTAGCATTTCACTTGGAGTGCCGGCTATTTGCAGATGACTCTCAGTACCACTCAGGATGGGTGAGATGATGCTGCAGTAACAAACAAGCAAGATCCGCATCTCGGTGGCTTCGGATAAGACACAGTTCATTCTCATGAAGGCTGCGTACCCGTTTCAGGGTCAGCGGGCACTTCTGTATGTTGGTACCCAGACTCCCAGAGGCTCCATCTAAGCACATCCTTCTGCAATCACTGTGGCAGGAGGTGTGGAGCCTGACTTGTAAAATATTTGCCCAAGAGTAACACTGTCACTTCCTCCCACAGGTCATGGGCCAAGAGAGTCACATGGCTTGTAAGGCAAAGCATCTGGATGGAGACTGAGAATGTTTGATGAACAGCACTCGCAACCACCACACCCTGTGACATGTAGTCATGTGTAGCTTTGTGAGGCATGGACCCCATTTTCCAACAGCCCAGGTGGGGGTGGGCCCAGGCCCTTGGGTGCTGAGCAAGGCCAGCCCACTCACAGCCCCGGACCTGGATGCCAGAAGGACCCGGCGTCCCTCTCATCCACTTTGTATAATTCTGATGAATTAATGCAAAGGTAGATTCTTTGGGACTAATTCATCCTGAAGAGAAAGCCAGAAGCAAAGAGCAAGGGGAGAGGTGTAAGGAGTTGGGTTCTTAGCAAACAGCTCTTCTAGAAAGAAACTGGACACAAATATAAAGGACAAAAATGACAAAGTTGTATAAATGACAGAGTAATGTAAATGTTGATGTTTTGCAATAAAGCTGTTGTGTTTTCCTTTAAGTGCATCCCATTAAAGCTAAATCTCGCAGCTGTTGACTATCCACTATCTTTAAAAAAAAAATAGAATACGTTTTTCTTAACCATTGAACATGTATCATTCCCTTTTCTCCTTCAAAGATCCCTTTCACACACCCCCTTTTATCTTATTTTAATATATTTTATCCTATCAATTATTTTTACATACAAATTAACTGTGCTTGAAATTTCACCTAGATTTGGGTTGTCATTGGGATTATGTGTAGCACCCAAATGATAAAAACAAAATAAATATGAGTAAATTTGGGCAAGTAATTATTAAACATCAAAGCAGCATTTCATTGGTAATGAGGCGGATGGAGGGGCTCAGGGAGTCTTAATTAAAGGACACTTGCCCCAGACCCCAACGTTACAAGCTGCCTCCTTCTTGAATGTGTGGGAGTCTTACCTACCTTGAAGCAAGGCACTGTGGAAGCTTCTGGATGGGTGAAGACTGTACTTTTCTTCTAAAAAGGGCAAAGGGCCACTGTGAAGGGGAGATGAGAAAAGGACTGTGAGAGAGTCCTCTTCCCCCATCTCCCTCCCCCTCCCCCTCTCCCCTCCCCCTCCCCCTCTCCCCTCCCCCTCCCCCTCTCCCCCTCCCCCCTCTCTCTCCCTCTTCCTCTCCCTCTCTCTCTCCCTCTCCCTCTCTCTCCATTATCCTCCTATGTTCTCTTCTCCCCTTTAGTCTTCTTTCTCCTTGAAATCATTGCCACAGAACTAAGGCTTGGATGTTATTTGCATAAAACCACCATAAAGGGGGTAAGAGTGACATTTCTTTATGGGCCCGGGTCCAAGCCTTTGACAAATGAATCTGATACCAGAGAAAACAAATTGTTGATGTTACACTGAATTTCACTCTGGGCACTAGGTATTTGCATGAAGGAAGCAAATCTACTGGAGCTGAGGCAGATAAATTTCATTCCAAAACCACTAAAATGAAAAACCAACTGCAAATTAGGTTTGAAATGGACCTGCCTGTCCGTAGAGATTTCCCAGTGACAAATGAGTTAGTCCCCAAGAGGAACACAAACCTACTTGGCTTTCAAAGAAGCGAAGACGACTAATAAAGGCCGCGTCTCTGAGCAGCTCAGAGCCCACTGGGACTCCTTCAACCTCTGTTTAGTAGCTCACACTCCTCCGCTGGGCTTCTTCATTAAGGAGTAATAACAGTTGGCCCTTAAGAAATCCCCAAATATCTGAGTCCTTGCGTTTACTCATTAATTAATATTTAATTTTCTCTTACTTAAAATTAGATGTGTAATTATTGTATTATTTTTTTTAAATTAACAGTCAATCTAAAGAACGGCTTGGAAAGGGATGCTGAGGTGCCCCCTGCATCTGTGGCCGTCTTCTCAACGTCATCGGGTGTGACAGAGGGCTGAGAAAAAGACATGCCAAGTCAAGATGACCATCTGTAGGGAAGTGTTTCACTACGTTTTCCCTGGGACACGCACTCTGCCTCAAGCCCGGCTCCCTTCCCACCCCCTGCCCCTCATGGGTCAGGAAGGACTGGGCTGCGCTGCAGGGACAGATAACCCCCAGATCGCTGTCATTTCACACATCCAGATTTATTTTTCTTTCTCACACAAACATGACTGCTGGCCCAGAGACCCTTGAGGACAGGGTCCCGTGAGGACTCAGCCATCCAGGGGGCTTCCATCTGGAGGTGTCCACCTGGCCGCGCCAGATTCCGCCAGCATAGGGTGAGTCCCAGGGCTCCTGTACCTGCCGCGAAACACTTCCACAGGGTGACACGTGACTCCTCTCTCATCCACACCAATTGTCTAGAATGTGCCTCGCTGCCCCTCCACCCAGCGTAAGGGGGCAGGAAGTGGCATCCCCCACATTCCCTGGAGGAAGGGAGAACCAGCTGTGTGTGAACACTCCAGATTTCTATCATTCCTCCTTCCAAAATATTGCCACTTCTAAGACCCTCTTGAAAACAAAATCCTGGAGCCACCAATGCTTTTCACAATATGGCGCATACACATTTCCCAAAAGAAATAAGCAACTGTTTTTCTCCTTTTCTTTTACATAGAACAGGCCCACGTCTCTTGCCTGGAGCAGTGCCTGGCATATAGCGGGCAGCAGAAATATTTGTTGAGTGAGTCCTGAGTAATGACCGGTGGAATGAACAAGGACGAGCCACACAGTGCCCCCCGACAGGGTCAGAGCTCCTCTGGGGACACTGACCACTTCACAGGGTGCAGCCCTGGGCTGACGGGAGATCCAGGGGCCAGCCTTGTCCTGCTGACAGCTCTGTGAGCTGGAACGAGATGCGAAGCCACTGGGCATGAAGCGACATGCGTGCTGTGCAGACGGGGGCCCGAAGTTCTGCAGCCACGTGCTCCACGAGGGACACCAGATTGGGTAGTGCCGGTATGGCAGGTGGGGTTGGGGAGGGTGGAGCAGAGCAGAGAGAAGCACTACAAATGATCTGGGGTTAGGGGACCCCAGACAAGACTGAAGTTTTTCTTAAGCAAGTAGAGAGGAGGAAGACTGTGGCTTGATGTCTGTTGGGGAAATCTGGATTGCACAAGTAAAATTATGTACAAATACAAGAGACCAGGGAACCAGCTTGGAGGAAATGACCTGGCTTTGCTAATAATAAGGACGGTCACATCTGTATAAGCTCACACTGGTGGGGTAATACCAACTACACACCCCTGGACAGGACTCTACAGTTTGCAAAACATTTAAAAATAGAGAATCAACTCTATTAACATGACATTGCACAGGTACTCCAGGTTCAGTCAAAATGCTTCACAGATGCTTACGTCAATCCTCAGAGCAAGACTGTTCTCATGTCTGGTTAGTATTCTTCCCAGGGTTATGTAGTGGTGACAGAGTCAGCATCTTCATTTTGAACGAGGCACAGGCTTCAGAAGACACTCCCTGGACTCTGCAGCCTGAAGCCTTGAGGAAAATTAAATCAGACTCTTGTGATGATGCCAGTGGCTGGGGTCCACCGTGCAGAATGGCGGGGCTGCTATTCCTCAGAGGCAAGGACCTCTGTTCAGAGGTTGTTGAGGGGCAGATACCCGAATTCTGCCTTGGTCTGCGTGGGGTTGGGGTGGTGGAAGATGGACGTTTTGTAACCTTGTGTTAAGCACTCTCAACCTTGTGTTAATGCATTCTCGAAATCCTGGCCTGGGAGGGAAACCTGGCCTGCCTATGTGTATTGGGTGCTTCATTTGCATGTGTCTCTTGGCTTCAAGGTCTTTTCCCGTAAAAAGAAAAGACAAAGCTAGGGTGTATGGTTTGCAGTAATGCCATCTCAATAAAATAATTTACATAAATCCACTTGTAACCTGGGAGTACCAATCTGCAAATAAATGGGACTGCGTCCAGAGATCTGGAGCATTTGCTCTCTTGCAAAGCTCCCTCTCACTCCAACCAGTGTGTGGTTGTAGGTTCATTGCCTTGCACTGATCCCGGCAGGCCAAGAGATGGCAGGTCTGGTCTTAGCCTGTAGTAGGCAGACCTTTTGTATTATATTTTTCATCTTTTATTTATTCTCTCATGAGCAAAATTTTTTGAGCGCTTGTTATGTGCTGGGTGCTTTTTGAAGCTTTTCGTGTGTGTCCCTCACACAACTTCTCTTCTTAGTGTGTTCGGACCGCTCTGACAAAACAGCACAAACCAATGGTTTATGCACAACAGCCCTGGATGTCTTACAGAAGGAGCCAGGGAGTCGAGGATCAGGGTGCCAGCAGATTCGGTGTCTGGGGAGAAACTGTTTTTAACAGCTGTCTTTCCGATGTGTCCTCTCGTAGCAGAGGATGAGGGATCACTCTGGCGCCTCTTTTATATGTGCGCTAATACCATTCAGGAGGGCTCCACCCTCATGACCTAATCACCTCCAAAGGCCCCGCCTCCTAATACCATCACCTTGGGGGTTAGGATCTCAACATGCACATCTGGGGGGATGCAAACACTCAGTTCATAGCACAGCTTTCACAGTAACTCTTCCTGTTAGGAGGGCACCAGGCTTAGAATCTTCCCACATTACAGATGAGGCACAGAGGAAACTGAGGCCCAGAGAGGTGAACTCACTGGTGACACACTTGGGTCCCCTTTTGGATGGAGGCCTCCCCACTTCAGAGCCCACACTCTCAGCATCACCCTCCACCCCGGGTTAAATGTCACGACCTCCATGCAGATGTCCTTGACCCTCTCAGGCAGAATTCAGGAGCCTCCAAGGCTCCCTGAGTCTCTCTCATTCCTCTCATAGGTGCCGGCCACAGGGTTCTGTGATTTTATTTGCGCATTTACCTCCCAGCAGGCTGTCAGCTTCTTGGGCTTTTAGTCCCAGGGACTGGCACGTGCTAGGACCTTCATCCATGTCTGTGCATGAATGAATGACTGAGGGGGTGGACTGCCCAACTTCAGTGATTTCTGTGAGGGTCTCAGGCACTTCCTGAGACCTAGACTTGTGCCCATTTACACATGCCGATGAGAGAGACCGAGGGCTGTGGAGACAGACAGAGGAAGAGTCAGAGATAGGGAGACACAGGACGAGACGGAGAGAACTTGGGGATGGGAGAGGCAGGAAGGCATGAGGAAACCCCAAAAGAAGGAAGAAAGGAGGGTGGAGAAAGAGCCTCCATCTTAGATTGAGCCCCAGAAAATCTCCTCTGCACCCCCTGGCTCTCCGCCCTCACCCACTCACTCCGGCCACACCCCGCCTTGCCAACCAGAGCACAGGGAAGCTCTTCTTACCCCAGGGGCTTCGTGCCCATCCTGGCGACACAGCGATCTCCACGGCCAGTCATGTGGTCGATTTTGATGATGAAAATAACTAATCAAATCCCTAAAATGTGTTCATTCTGAATGCATTAAGGTGGTATTTATCAAATCAGAACTGTATTACCCTTTAAATTACCTTGAAAACAAAATCAATAATTTATTTAACCACAGTCAAGGAAAGAAAAAGTAGAAAAATGGCCCGGAGGAATCTGGCAGAAGTTCTCGGCAGGAAACGTGCACAGAGCAGAGGGTGAGCAAGGTGTGCGGTGACCCGGAGGAGTGAATGACCTCTAGCTCGTGACCAGTCACTTCTGGGCTCCTCCTTACAAACAGCTCAACAGGCCGGTGCGGAGTCCGAACTTCTTTCTACCCAAGTGACTAGAATAAAAGCGCTGTTGACAAGGCAGGTGGGCAGTGTGGATATTGATGCAATTTCTTTCTTCTAAAATTAAATTTATTGGGGTGACATTGGTTAATAACATGTAAGTTTCAGGTGTACAGTTCTTGCTTTGTGCGCTCACCATCCAGTTTCGTCTCCCTCCATCACCATATATTTGACCCCCTTTACTCTGTCTAATGCTGTTCTTCTTTTTTCTAAATTCTCACCCAAGTATACATTTAGAGAGAGGAAGAGAGAGAGAAACATCATTTGTCTCCCGAACACACCCTAACTGGGGATCGAACCTGCAACCTAGGTATGTGCCCTGACTGGGAATCAGACCTGAAACATTTTGGTGCACAGGATGACGCGCCAACCAACTGAGCCACCTGGCCAGGGCTAATGCTATTTTTTGGACACACATTTGAGATTATTAATGCATAGCGCCTCCATTTGGACTCCAGGAGCCAAGTGGGAGCTCATTCAGATACCACCACCTAAGCTGCTGCTATTTATTTTTTTAAATCTTGTCTTTAAATTTGGAGGTTCTCAGGTTGTCTGCCCTGAGTCCTGGCTCTTCTGCCTTTGGTGGGATTGCCAGTTCCCCGTGGGATGGCACCCACAGCATCACTCCCAGAGCCGTTGGCTAAATTCCTTTTCTGCTTAAACAGCTAGAGCGGGTTCCGTGGCTAATAACCGAGGACCCTGGCAGATGTGCTGGGTGAGAACTTCCACTTTACGTGCTCATCCTTTCTGGGTCTGAACAGCTGGTGGTCGCCAATGCAGCCCCCCCCCCCCGCTCCCCCGCAGTATGTGATGTTCAGGAGTCATTCCTGCCCACTTCCCCATGACAGCTGACAGACTAACCAAGTGGAAGAATGTACTTATTACTTATTTTTAAACAGCTTTGTGGAGGTGTAATTGGTACAGGAAAAAAAACGGCCCATATTTAATGTACACAGTTGGATGAGTTTGAACATATGCACACACCCGTGAGACCATCCCCACAATCAAGGTAGCAGACATATTCATCACCTCCAAAGTTTCCTTGTGACAAGAACACTTAACATGAGATTTACTCTCTTAACAACTTTTTAAGGGTATCATGCAGTACTGTTGACTCTAGGCAGAAACATTTAATTTTTGCTTCAAAATAGAATTGGATGGTAAATCAGTGGAAAGCCCATCTATGAACATGTATTTACAAAAACTAACTGTCATAAGTCAGAGGACAAGAATTCCCTGGGAACCAGTGTCAATGTTAGTGATACTAAGGATTTTCCCTGGGGGTAGGGTGGGAGGAAGGATGGGCACAGAGAAGGAGACTCCTGGTCCTTAAGACCCATGTCAAAGTGGGACCAGACGTAGGGGCTGGGCTGGAGAAAGGGGTCAAGTCCAAGTGGAGAGGAAGATGAGATGCTATGGCAGGTTCTGGTGGCTCCTTCCCAATGTCCGTGTGAAACTCGGGACTCCTCCACCACATCTGTCTGCAACTCCGTGGATCTCCCAACATTTGTGTACAAATCCATGGACTCTGGACTGGGTGATGTGACAGACTGTAAGAGATGCCGGGATGCTGAGAAAAGTGGACTTTCAAAGGACTGGCCAGGACACACTGGGCATGGGAACCGGGCCCTGACACTGAAGCATGAGGGAGGAGAGAGCAGAGAGAACATGGTTCTCTTCCGAGGCTTGGGAAAGGGGAGTCAAACCACACCACGATGAGACGCTACAAGGAAATCAATGCAGATAAGAGCTCATCAACAGGAACGCTATCTTGACAAATACTTCTAGAGTCCTTATCACATAGGCAGCGTGCAACCGTTATTTGCTGAATGAAATAAAGAAGGGGTGACTGTCTGAAGAACACCCAGAGAAACAAATGAGAAGCAATGTGGGACAGTGGCTACGAATGGGTGCCAGCATCCTAGACTCTGTATCCACATAGCTAACTATCTCAGAACAATGCCTAAAAAGAGTGTTCAGCCAATGTAGGCTAGGGATACTATTATTGTTGTTGTTGCTATGGTTGAGAGTAACTTAATGTCGACAGGTTGCTCTGATTGCAAATGCGAGGACTTCCGAGTCTAAACTTCCCTGGCAACTTGCCCTCACATGCTCGAACACAGTCCATTGCCCTTCCAGTCCCAGGCGAATCTCTGGTCCCCTAGGGCGTCCACTGCGATCACCTCGGTCCACAGTAACTTGCCCTCCTCTGACAGCACGTCATTACCTTGTCACCGGGCTGGATGCAGCTGTCCTGTGACATCCTGTGTGGATTTTACCTTATTTCATTCCTTGTTTTCCCAGCCTACGAGGCTCTTCAAATAGCTTAATTCTGTGGACTCACCTCCTTGCATCTTCTCCAACTTTAAAAATCACTTCCAGCCCTGGCCGGTTTGGCTCAGCGGTTGGAGCGTCCACCTGAGGACCAGAGAGTCCCGGGTTCAGTTCCCGCTAGGCCCTAGCAGTTAGGGCACGTACCAATAAAATAAAATAAAATAAAATAAATCACTTCCATATGCTCACATTTTTAAGCTATCATCTACATTTTTCTTGTAGATTTATATATACATATATATGAATATAATTATATAAATTACATGTTGTGTCAGTATATAAGTATATATTGTAAGTTATTAAACTATAATATATTTGTTCATACATACATAAATAAAAGTTATATATAAGTAGATGTACATTTTGACATGTAAATATTGATATTTTAAAAGAAAACTGTATTAAAACTTTTAAAATGTGTCCAATTGAAGTTCAATACCATTGTGGTTTGATACCCTCGTGGATTTAAAATGTATATTTGCATGTACATGCTTCACTTTGATTGTTAGGAATTCTGATTTTTTTTTTTCCTCTGTGAGCCTGTACTCCCCTGGCAGAAATTTAGTCTTAATGTATTATATATGTGTTCTTGGAAGTCTTTTATTAATCACTCTATCATATATCACTGACTGCAACAAAAATAGGCTCATAAATTTAAATTTAAATTTTGAAAATTTAATTGACTATAAGTCTTTAAATTTTAAAGTAAGTTGTTTTTAATTCAATTATTATTATGGTTGTTAGAACACCATTGATCAAAACGTCATAAATATGTCACAGCTTGTGATAAAGAATAATTAATCCCTAGAAAAGGAAAATACTTTGGGATATACTTCTCTTACTATGACAGATGGAACTGTTTGGTTTTCAGTTAATGTATTCACAAATGAATATTGGTATTTTAAAGAGACAGGTTGCAGCATCGGTTCTCTTCACACCATTTCGTTTTCACCGGTGTCCGCGCCGAGAGCCAGCGGACAGGAGTGAAAGGCTTCGGGGCACGCAGCTCACTTGTTGGGGCTCCTTTCAAGTTATATGGCAAAAATGACACAGTGATGTCCGATCACCCGTGAGCTGACATCAGTACAAGTCCTTCAGTTTCAGCGGCAGCGCATTGCACAAAATCTGACTCGTGCAAGGATGCGGTTCCAGTGACCAGAGACGCTAGTGTTCTCCCCGTCGAGGTGAGTACTTCGGAATGTGCCTTTGCTTGGTGCCCCGAAGGATTTTCCCCAGGAGGGTGATGCCTTTGCGGTGGGGATGGCCTTCACTCTCCAACTTTTCCACCCTCCTGTCGCCCAAGGAGGCCGAATATGTGGACCAGTCAATGAGCTCCCTTCCCCTGTGGCTTCCGGTTGGTTTGGCCAACGAGAAGCCCCCAGCCATGGGCAGGAGCGAAGGGAGGAGAGTAAAGTTGGGCATTTAACTCCAGGTTTCATCAGCAGGGTGACCCAGGGCACTGCATCTGCTCCAGAAGGCCGTGGCTCCTTCACGTTTTACACAGCCTCCCCCATCTCCAGGTTCTAGAAACCTCTCCCTCCCCTCCCCCAACTCTGGGCCCCCCACCCAAGGGGGCTGCGCTATCGTTTGTAGCTGTTTACCCACACCTTTATCACTATTTCCTCTGGTAAACGCTCTACAAATTACCCACTTAGAGAGCACTTTCTGTTTTATGTCGGGACCCTGATGGATCAACCTGTTTTCTATGGAGTGGGAATGGGATATTTGTGAAGGAGGAAGTGGCAATAAGACGCATGTCAGTGGAGGGTCTGGCAACAGACTCTCTTAAAACTCTTTGTGCCTGTGAACCTTTCGAAAATCATCAGGACACCCATGGGTCTGGGGACTCCAGTTTGACGATGGCTCCTCTAGTACCTGAGCATCCATCTCTGTCCCCTCCACTGCATAATGATAAGGACACGGTTGGGAACCAAACAGGCATTAAAGAAAGCTGGCATATGCTTTTCCACCAGTGCCAATGACGCAGGCCAATCCTGCCTAGCCACGCTGTGTGTCCAGCACCTGCCGTCCTCTCCTGCTGCCCAGCCGTACCCACCACTGGTCTCACATGCCGGGGAAGCCCACGTCCTCTCTTGAGCTGATGCACAAGGTGGGGACTGGTTTCCCGAGGCCAGGACCCCATGATCGCCTGCTGGAGTCTGGCATCCATCACCCTGGACAGGGGGCCTGCCTGGCTCATCCACCAGGCTCTCCGCAGTGCTGATTTAGAAATTCCAGACAACCCACGGAGACTTCTTTATGTCAGCGGCGGGCAACCGATCTACAATAACATGTAAAAAGATAGGGGTCCCCAGGCAACGACAGCAGCTGCAGTTTAAGTTGAAATTGGAGTTAAAATGTGTGGTGTGCTCCAATCACCTGCTGGGGAGAGCGATGATCTCCCATCTCCCATCCTGGAATTGGCTAGGAGCCCCCTGGGGGCCATTGCCATTATTCTTGGTGCCACTGAGACGGAGGATTGCTGGCAGGTGGCCATGGGGTGTGTTTGAATTAGTCGTCACTGTGATTTTTTAACTTCTGGAGCGTATTTCAGATTCTAACATTTATTTATTGTTTGTTTGTTTGCCTGTTTAGGGCTATGGCTTACATGAAAGTTTGGATTTCTGTTCAGCAAGTGTTTCCTTGCTCCTCCTTACATGGCGAGTGGGGAGTGCGTCACACCCCTCAGCTGTGGGCATGGCCGTGTGAGTTGCTTTGGCCAGTTGACAGTCAGTGGAAGTGACAAGAACTAAGAAATGTGCTCCTGCTTTTGTGTGTCCGGCTCCTGCTCTGGGGGATCAGACACAAGGATTCAAGGTACTGGGCCAGGAAAACGAACGGAAAGCAGACCTGAACCCCAGCCTGCACCAAGCCTGGGGAGCCCACGCTGGCTCCGCCACGGTGGCTCTGGGGACCCGCGAGTGTGGGGATCGGGGCTTCTTGTAAATCGATAAGATAGGTTGGCAACAACTGACAAATGACCGCGTTTGCAAATTCTCTCTGCTGAACCCAAGGGAAGTTGTTTTCAAAACATTTCTCTGCTCAAAACCAGCTTTCGTCCATTCAGGCATTTATTTCTTAACGTACTTGTTTATTCTGCAAACGCTTTTTTTTTTTATCACCCTCGGTATCAAGCGCTGTCCTAGGGAGAGACTCATCTATCTCTGTATATCTGGGTTGTCTCCTGATTTTCGTGAGAGAAACGAGGTTCCGCAGGTGTACACTCTGAAAGTGCTTTGAAAGGCAGGGTATAAATCAGTGTTTTCCAGCTCATGCCTCCTGCTCTGCTCGGCTGCGTGGCAGTCACAGTGGCTGGGCTGGGGCGAGGGGAAAGGAATGACCTCCCTGCCTCCTGCCCTGCATGAGATCAGGCTGTGGGGAGACACGGGGGGAGAGGGATGATGCTCACTACCTGCCTGGGAGGGTACATGTGTTTAAAATTCTTTTCTGGGCTAACTGGCTCAACCACTTATGCTTGGCCTTGATTCTGTTTTCAGATAAAGAAACTGAGGCTCAGAGAGATGCAGTAACTCACCCAATTATTGGCCTAGAGGAGGAGCAGTGTTAATTGTTATTAGACCAAGTCCCCATGATGAGAGAAGTCAGAAGACCTGACCTGTGAGACTGAACTCTTGAACATCTGTGCAGAAGAGAGTTGCCATTGCAGACCCGACCACTGTCCTCTGAAAGGCCTGTTTGCAGAACTGGCCCTCGGTTAGTGTCCGAGAACTTGGGTTCTGGGAGATTCCCAACACTCCGACTGATAAGAGGGGATCCCTGTGCCTTAACTGTTTACGCAAAACAATGTGGTTTATGTAGAGCACCTGCTTTCCCTCTGGGAGACTAGAGTTTGGGTACATGCCACGCAGAGGCTGCCACATGACCAGCCTCCAGGAAAAATCCCGGGTCTCAAATGAGACCTGGTGGGCGACATCACACACCTATTGTCACAACTGGCTGCTGGAGTCCTGAGTGACCCTCATGGGAGGGACCCCTGGAAGCTTGCTCCTGGTTTCCTCCAGACTTCATCCCATGCACCTTTCCCTGTGCTGACTTATTTTGTAGTCTTTTACTGCCATAAAATCATCTAAGGAATTAACATATGTGTATGACTATGCTGAGTCCTCCGAGTGAATCAGCAAACCTGAGAGTGGTCTTGGGGGCCCCCAACATGACATCCCTTCCCTTTCATCCCACCTACAACCCATTCTTGACTTGTAGGATCATTTCCATAGGACTCTGTTCACATCTCATTTTGACCGTGGGTTTTGAAAGGTTTTCACCTTCTTGAGATTCTACAGCATTTACTTCCAGAACCATCCATTAGGCACTGTGTCTCTAATAATGATCAGTTCCTTTCCTAAGGACTGTCTGAATTTTGAGACTTGTGACATGCATCAATTTATCACAGCCCTCAGCCCAGAAGCCAAGATAAAATGATATAAAATTAATGTTTTTCTGACATTGGTTTGCCTTGTCCTTAATACTCTGTGTTCACTGAAAAAAAAAAAAAAAAACTTTTGAAGATAGAATCTTAATAGATACCAAATTATTACCTAACTTCAAAATATTTTGACAGTTCTTCACAGATACAGCTATAGAAAAATATCTCTCAGTTACAGTGTCTACAACTAGAGTTGGCCCTAGGGCTGTGAATCCTATTTTTAAATGTGATTAAGATTTTATTTCCTATAGCCTGGTGGTTTTAACTCATTAATATAGCCATCAAAAATTGATTAAGTGCTTACAAAGTGCCGTTAATTGTGAATGTTGTAGACATGCAAAATGAAGAAGACAT
This sequence comes from Molossus molossus, assembly GCF_014108415.1. Classification (NCBI taxonomy): domain Eukaryota; kingdom Metazoa; phylum Chordata; class Mammalia; order Chiroptera; family Molossidae; genus Molossus; species Molossus molossus. The sequence goes on along the minus strand of NW_023425399.1, from coordinate 10,113,661 downwards.
TCTGTGCTTTGGAAAGACTCAGTTTCTATGTTCGGTATGTTTTGTAGATATTTTTTGTGTTTACCCAGCCCATGCTCCTTCCATGGAATACCTTCAGGGGATGCTCACCCCTCTCTCAGGAAAACTGACCGGATGCCCAACTACAGTACTGGGACCTGAATGCTCCAGGATAATTTGCATAACCCCACCTTCTTTGCCGCATGATTGGTTCAACAAAACCAGGCATAAGCCAATCAGCATATAGTATTTTTCTTAGGTACAGGGTGGCCCAATCAGCGGGGAGTTCATATTTTCCTTGGAAACCACCTTCTGCATGGGGATGAAATGATGATTTGAATGATGGAACTGCTGGGCCATTTTGGGAAGCCAGGCTGAGGAGAGGAGCAGAAAGGCACCCCCCAGAAAACCAATTACAAAATAGAGAGGAATATGAATCAAGGCACTTCTGATGACCGAACCTCTGGACTTACTGCTTACATGAACCAACAAATCATTTAAAAGAATTCAGTAAAAATGAATTAACACTTCTGATGTTTGCATCCAAAATTAATATAAGTGATTTAGCTCCACGGCATCTATCTATCCATCTACCCTTTCTCCTATTGCCTCTACCCTGAGTTTCCTTTGGAAAAACCACTCTTCCTGTATTCCCAGATACATTTTGGGTAGGGCCACTCCCATGCTCAGATACATAGGAGAGCTCATATGAGTTTACACCCAACAGCACTCTCCACCACGCTGGCTTTGATTATTGGTTCAGGAATAGGCTCAAAACCCAATTTGGGATAGCAAACGGATAAAAAATTGTAAGACTATGAGACCCCCTTTTCTTTCCCTAGTTTGTGTGCTGTCAAGATCTCTGTTCTAGATACCCAGGAGCAATTCTGCCACCGGATGGAACCTAGAACTGCCAGGATGAAGCCAACATTAGAGAAAGCAGAGACGACAGAGAGGAACTGAACCACTTCAGATTCCTGTCAAACCTGCCTTAAAGCAGCTACCTCTGGACTTCTCTGTGATAGGCACCGCACTGAACCGAACCGAACCACAACAAAACCATTTATTCATTAAACTAGTTTGAGATAGATTTTCCTGGCATTTGCTACATTGTAATGCTAGGTAATACTTTAAATGTCTTTTCCAGCCGGTGTGGCTCAGTGGTTGAGCATTGAACCATGAACCAATAGGTCACCAGTTCGATTCCTGGTCAGGGCACATGCCCAGGTTGTGGGCCCAATCCCCAGTTGGGGGCATGCAGGAGGCGGCCAATCAATGTTCTCTCTCATTGATGTTCCTCTCTCTCTCTCTCTCTCTCTCTCTCTCTCTCTCTCTCCCTCTCCCTCTCCCTTCCTCTTTCTAAAATCAATAAAGAAAAAAAAATTAATGAATGTCTACTCTATGTCCCATCCTGTGCTTAGTCCTGGATGAATGGATCCAGACTCTAGAGCTGGAGAAGCTTCCATCCGAGTGGGACAGACGACACAGGAACATTGTAATAAACACGTTGAACGAATGACTGGATCCTTACTTAAAAAGAAAGGTGTTATCCCTTTCTGGTTCCAGGTAAGACGGAGTCAGCACCTCCCCATCTCTCCCACTGAACAGAGCTATAGCATCTGCATGGTTTGCACGGAGCTGGGCGTTGAGGCTCGAAGGACATCACTGTCAGTGGGTTGGAGAGGGCGCCCAGAAGTTGAAGCCCCACCAAACTGGTGGCGAGTTTGCCGTTTTGCTCTCTGGTATCACATGACCTAGTCCAAAAAGCCGGAAGTGGACAGCAGGGTGGAGACAGAGAGAGCTGGAGGAGGAGCCCAGAGGAGCCCTAGGCTTGTTCAGGGAACCGGTCTGGTAAAGGGACTCCTACTTGCAGAGAGAGTGTGGACATCTCCAGTGTTTTCCCCATCGTCTCATGCCATATTCTGAAGCAGTCTTGTACCGGTGCTCAGGTTTTGAGTAAGACTCTGAGTCTCATAACATAATATACTAAATGTCAGAATAAAATCTAAAATTACTTGGTATATAAAGAGCCAGAGAAATCACAACACTCATGGGGGAAGACAATTCATAGACAGCAACCATGAAATCACGCAGATATTGAACTTTTCAGACAAAGACTTTCAAACAGCTATGGTAAAAAGCCTTCAAAAAAACAAGTATGAACATGGGTGAAACAAGGGGAGAAACAGAATTTAAGCAAAGAATAGGAAAAACTTTTGTGACCTGCAGATAGGAAAAGGTTTGTAGACATGATACTGAAAGCATAATCCATAAAAGAAAAAAAATGAATAAGATTGACTTTAATTTTAATAAAATTAAAATGTTTTATTCTGTGACAGATCCTGTTAAAGAAGACACTGTCAAAAGACTGTTAAAAGAAATCAAGTTTGTTACTGTGAAAACCATATTCGCAAATCACATATCAAGAACATGTAAAAAAAAAAATTCTCAAAACTCAGCAATAAGAAAACAAGCAACCCAATTAAAGAACTGGCAAAGACTTGAACAGATACGTCATGAAAGAGGATACACAGATTGCAAATATACACATGATAACATTTTCTATATCATTAACCATCAGAGAAATGCAAAGTAAAGCCTCAGTAGAATACTACTGCACCTCTATCAGAACAACTACGGTAAAAACCTCACACTACAAGTACTAGAGCCCATGGAGCCACTGAAACTCACAGGTTGTTTTCAGGAATAAAAGATGGTACAGTCACCCTGGAAAACAGCTTTTCAGTTTCTTATAAAATTAGACACACACTTACCAGATGACCCAGCAACCCCTGGGTATTTTCCCTAGAGGACAGAAAACTTACGTTCACACGAAAACCCATACACACGTTTCTAGCAGCTCTCTGCATAATTGCTAAAACATGGAAATGACCCACATGACCTTCAGCGGGTGACCGGTCGACAGTCTGTGGCACACCGCGCGATGGGATCCCACTCTGCAGTACAAGGAATGAACTATTGATATACACGGCGGCTGCTTTGCATGTGGAAGGCATTGTGTTGAATGAAAGAAAACAGTTTCCCAGATACATATTCTGCATTTCCATTTATATGACTTCCTTACAAAGAAAGAAAAACCACAGTGATAGGGAACAGTGCGGGGCTGCCAGGGCTTCCATGGAGGAGGATTGTAACTGCAAGGGAATAACGGGGTTAGATTTGGAGGGGCAGGTGATACAACTGTCCCGTATCCTGCTAGTGATGAGGATTACACAACACAGACACATACATTACAATTCATAGAAACGTACACCACAAAAGATTGATTTTACTGTATAGTATTTTTTAAATGACATTGTAAAGTCACACACACAAAATCTGATGTCTCTAAATGCATTAGTTGGATTTCCTTTAAAAAACAAACAAACAAACTCTTGCCCTGGCTAGGTGTCTCAGTTGGTTGGAGTGTCATCCTATACATCGAAAGGTTGCGGGTTCGGTTCTTGGTCAGGGCACATACCTAGGTTCTGGGTTCAGGTCACAATGCACATGGGAGGCAATCAATCGATGTTTCTCACATCGATGTTTCTCTCTCCCCCTTCCTCTCTAAAATCAATAAAAACATATCCTTGGGTGGGAATTTTTAAAAACTCACAATACAAAAACAAAAATAAACAAACAAAAACTCTCCCAAGGCCTGCTCTCACCTAGGTATGGCCTGATTTTCCAGACTCAAATCCCAGCAGGAGGACGATGCTGGGAACCCCTCCTTCAAAGGCATCAAAAACCGTGTCTGCCCATAAAAATACAGTACACGCAGTCCTGGTCTTCATGCCCAGTTTTTTTCTCTTCCTCCTCCAGGATCTGACAGGCGTATGGAAATTCTGTTAGAAATGTAAACTTTCAGCATGAATGGGAATTTTATTTCCAGGGATGTTTATGATGTTTTTTCTCTTGGGTTGAAACACTTATTCATATCCAAATAAATTATTTGAAGGTGTTGATAAGGGGATAAATCTTAGAGGATTTTCACAAAGGTCTGTATTCAGAAAACCTGCCCTTCTCTGCATTGCACTTTTGTAGGGAGTTGGGTGGGGGTTGGCGGTGGTGGGCTGTATGGCAATCTGAATGTGCTGTGCTTTCTTTTCCTTTTTATATGTTTACAAAATCTTTAGATATTGGGCAACCACAAGTTCAAGGTGGAAAGAAAGATAGGCTCTTCCAGAGACAATCATCTTTCAAAGCACACTCAACGATTCAACTTAATCCTGGAGCTCTGCCAAAGGAGACAGCAACAGACTGAGCCTTTGTTTGCATTTTCTGAGCCAGCAGCTGGGGAATATCAGTAGTAGGTTAGGGGATACTCATTGTCTATGTTTAGCTTTGTGTTTAGGTAGCCAGGGGACTCTGTTTAAATGGGTGATGAGTGAGGAATGGTAGAAAGGGGAGTGTCTAAGGACCTGTAGTGTTAAGATTTTATATAAGAACTATGGTTTTGACTTTTCTACATTTCTGCTCACATTTTGACAACAGGGATGTGTATTATTTAGTAGGCTTTGGCTTCAAGTGGTAGGCATCCAAGTTAAATTGAGTTAGAAGATAAAGGGAAATGGGTCGGATGATTGTTTAACTAAAAAGTCTGGGGAAGGACTGCAGGCATGGTTGGATCTAGGGGTGTTTATTGGTTATGAGTTAGTTACAAACAGGAGAAATTAATATAGCTTGTTTAAGGGTAAAAGGGCTTATTGAAGGTTAGCACATGGCTCACAGAAGCTCTGGGAAGAACAAAGAATCTGACTTGGTGGCTCTGAAACTGGGAGTGACATCCAAATTGCAGTGAAGAGCTGCACCAGAGCAAACACTGCTGTCCTTGCTCCTGGGAACATTGAACTTGAGCCCAGGCATCAGCACTAGAGTTCCCTATATTGATGCCATCAGAAAGCTGTGTGTCCTTGTATACCTGCACCGATAAGAATCTGCATGGAGCCTTCTCTAGGTTACAAGGTTTCAGATCACATGGTGATTCTAACTCGCTGAGCACAGTCAACTTCCTGTACCCTAGCTGCAAGGGAGTCTGGGAAACATATTTCTGACTTATGGAAAGAGATATGAGCCCATAAAATGGGACGTTCTCTATCATGGGAGAAAATATAAAAGTACTCGGGGACAAACAATAATGAAAGCAATAATAGCAACATCAACAACAACAACTAGCACATTTTAGTAATTTATGATGTGCCTGGCACTGTGGTGACGCATAATGGCCCCGTCTGCCATTCTGAACACCTCCAAGTCTTCTGCAGCTGGCAGAGTCGGCTCAGATCACCATCCATCACAAGCTGGTGATGGATCCAGCACCAGTGGCCCTGTGTGCTCAGAGCTAACAGAGCCCATCTGTATGGCCTGCTTGCCACCAGGACACAGGCCTGAGCAGACCACTGATGGAGGAATGGCTGGGGCTGGCAGTCATGAGTGTTTTCCCTCTGCCTCGAGTTTCTCATCCAGGAGCAGCAAACAGCCTGGAATGCACCCTCCGAAGAGCTGGGAAAGCTGACAGCTGAGGCCTGTGCTCTCCCTGGGCACATGGAAACGAGCCTCAGGAGGGGCCTGGAGAAGAAGGTGGGTATTTATCAGGGTCCTGTTCACGCTTTCCTAAGGATGGGTGACAACTTGTTTAGCCACTGCTGAGACACCTTCCCATTCCTTTGGGAGAAGCTTCCAGAAGTGTGATGTAGCCAGCTGTCCATGACTCAAAGTCAAGACTCTTTCGCTCACATTCCTTCTTCTTGCGACCTCCCAAGGCATCAGCAAACCCTGCGGCTCCGCCTCCATAACAAACCCTCCATTGCTCACTTCTCTCCATCTCCACCGAGACCACATGGTCCAAAGCACCACCATCTTTAACCCGGATCACTCAGCGTCCCTCAAACTCATCTTCCATTTGCACTCTCCAACCCATTGTCCATATGAAAAAGATCTATCAGACCAAGTCATTCACCTGCGAACATCCTCCGGGAGTTACTGCATCGAGAGTAAGATCCCCCCTCCTTCCCTGGCTTTACTCTCTGTGTTCCTAGTCCCCATAACATGCGTGTAATACTCCATCTGGACTGGGATGCTTTCTGTTCCTTGAACACACCAAGCTCATTCCTGTCTCAGGACCTTTGCACATATGATCTTCTCTGCCTGTGTAGATCTTTTCCAAGCTCTTTAAAGGGCTCCCTCTGTCATTTTCCTTTCTAAATACCCTCTTCATTGGACACTAGAACTTCATAAACATCTCTCCCAACATCAAATCTCCTCTCCAGCGCCACCTTATCATGTTCTTGCCCAAGGGCTATACCTGCTCTGGTTGTGGTGGCTTCTACTGGTCTGGCCTAGTGGAGACAACCTAGGACCAGGAGAAACCTGAACCAACTTGCCCTTCATCTGGTCGCAATGCTGGTAAACAATGGAGCCACTCTGAACTCTTTTCTTTACTTCCCCTTCTCCACTCCCATTTTCCTGGCAAACCTTAAATCTTGCAGTGAGTTGAAATACGGTCAAATGAGCACAGGGCCTTCCTATGGGTCTACCCCAACCCCCTCCCTAGGCTGGCTTATTGGGGAGGGGTAATCAAACATCATTTTGTGAACACAGGGTGTTACTCGTTCTTTCAAGAACGTCCTTGCCTAAAGGGAGGGCTGGGAATACAGAATAACTTTTCTCTTTCGGCTTCTTTCTCTAATGGAAGTGACCTTGACATTCCAGCTCCAGCAGTCACGATCCACAGTGACCACGATCCACAGTGACCGAGTACTCAAGGTGGGTGAACCCTTATGCCAAGACCCTGGGACGAAAAGGAAAAACAAGCCACAGATCAGGCCCCTCAAGGACCTTGATGCCCATCCCTGCCAACCGCCAAGGCTATTGTTTCCTTGAAAAGCAGTGTCTGAGCGGAAGAGGAGTAAGGTGCTGTCCAGGCCGAGCGGTGGTGCGGCTCCTGGCTGGGTACATCCTGATCTCGGCTTTCTGGCTCGGTGGAAGATCCTCTCTGCTGCCTGTTACCTTTCAGTGATTTTCAGTTTGGCTTGAAGCAGTCTGAGTGGAGTCTGTTGCTTGTAGTTAAGAAGCCTGATGGATTCAGACCACATCGCTCTCCCGCCTCCGTGGTTTTCCTGCCCACCTGGCCCAGCTCGCCCTTCCGGCTTCCTGCCCGGGGCCCCATCTCATCCTTTGTACCCCAAGTTTATACCGAGTATGGACCGCTCGCTTCTCACGCGCGTACACCATCCTGTGCATGGACATGTTCTCTTACGACAGGCTGTGATGGAGATTTCACAGAAGGGAAAGCTGAGCCTCAGCGACCTGGTCACATGTGTATCACAGAGCCAGACCCAGAACTCACATCTCACTGAACACAGGACGTGATCCCGCTTCCGAGAAACCGTCCACATCTCCCAACCACGCCCAGGCCGAGGTCCCCTCTCCCTTTAGCTTGAATTGAAGGCCTTCTTAAAACCCCCTTCACCCACAGCCGGCACCCTCAGCATGCTGTGCACCCTGACTCGTTCCTTCCCCGGGCACAGGCACCACGCCGTATTCCCTCTTTGCCCAGCAACCTCCTCTCTCTGGACCATCTCCTCATCCTTTTGGTCTAGTGGTGAGGTCACAGGCTCTGAGGACAGCCAGTCTTTGGAGAACATCTAACACCTCTTCTGAGTGGAACAGACAGTGAGTGGTTGAGGGGCTGGACTCTGGAACCAGACAGGCTGGGTTCATACCTGGCTCAAGCTGTGTGACCTTGGGCGAGTGACTTAAACTCTCTGTGTATGCCTCAGTTTCCTGGGGAAATGGTGATGGTAAAAGGACCACTTCACGAGTAGATGTGGAAACCAAATAGATTAACACTGAAAACAGTGTCTGGCACCCCGGGAGTGCTCGATAATGTTCTCTTGTTAGTTGTTTACTGTCTGTCCTGATCTCTAAACCGTGAGCATGAACCAGGCTGCATTTCTCTCTGTGTTCTTGGCACCTCGTGCAGTTCCCGGACTGGTAGATGCCACGTTAGTGCCCTGTGCTTGCGGTCTGGTCTCGTGACAGTTATTTTACTCGACCTCCTGCCTGAAGGGCACTGTTCCAGCTTGAAAAAGAAAAAGTGCTTCCATCCAGGCTCAGCGCTTAGGGGGCTGTTGGCCCAGGACTCCTGAGAAGACCCGGGGCATGGGGAACCTGTCGGCTGTGGGGGCTGGAGTTCTCAGCGGGGACTTTGGGGACCACCCGCCCTCAGCGGGGGACAGTTAGGATCTCATTTGGAGGCACTGGGAGGGCCGCTTCCTGCAGAGGGTCAGCATATGCTCTCTCTCGGGCAGAGCCAGATGGCGGGGATTTGGCTGGGTTCCCTCTGTATCTGTGAGCCCACTGACCCGTTCAGTGGCTCCAAATTGCAAAAGAGAATTTATAACGGTGCTTTGAAATGCCTGGAGCTGGGAAGCGGCGAGGAGCTTGGCAAAGAAGGAGCACGGCCTTGTTGCTGGTACTTGACTGTTTTCACGCACCAGCAAAGCAGGCTGGATTCCAGCCTGCTTACTGACCGCCCTGGCTAGCTTTCTGGTTCATTCAATCTGACCACCATGCAAAGGATCTATAATAAATGGTGGTTAAGGGATCAGGCCCCGGAGCTCCATTGCCTGGGCTCAAATCCCAGCTTCTCCGCCTACCAGTTGTGCAAGCCTTTGGCGAATAACCTGCGTTCTCTATGCCTCAATTTCCTTGCCTGTAAAATGGGAATATTATCGCCATAACAGCAAAAAAAAATGTGGGATCAACAATGCTGTTTGCCTGTGTATCAATATGACAACAGCTAACTCTTCTTCAGCACTTTGCACATGCCAGGAACTAATTTTTCCTTCTCTGCATTATCTCATTTAACCCTTACAACCACCCCACAAGGTAGGTGCTGTTATTAAATCTATTTTCTAAATAAGTAAAGTCTGAAGAGTTTAAATAACTCACTCAGGTCATAAAGGTAGAAATTGGCAGAATCGGGATTCAAACTCAGGCCATCTGGCCCGCAGTCCATGCTGTGCTGCCTGACCTGTGACACCGAATTAATCAAAGACAGAGATGGTCTTCCCCTGAAGCAAATGTGTCTGATCTACTCTGGAACATTAAAGGAAGTCATGTATGCAATAACTGAAAGCAACTACACAGTATCAGCTTAGCTCATTGACGATGATGGAGCATCAAATACTAGGCATCAGTTAGGATGATTCTGGCTGCAAATAACCACCCATCTCCACGCCATAACAATGACTTCAGCGATTACCACTGTTCACAGAGGAGTTCAGGCAGCTACAGTTTGGTTAATCCAGTGGCTCCAGGACGTCATTAAGGAAACTGGGTCTTTCCCACTTTCTGTTCTGTGATCTTTGGGACATCAGCTCTGTCCACAGGCCAACTTCCCTCTTGACAACAAGATGGCAGCCCACAGTTCCAGGCAGTTCTACATGTGAAGAGGACCAGGGAGGGGTTATCTATCCTTGGGTATTTTTTTTTTTTAGGAGTCTGCAAAGATTCTCTAGAATCTTCCAGAAGACTTTCCATCAGGTCTCATTGGCCAGAAGTGGGTCACATGCTTCTTTCTCAGCCAGTCGCTGGCAGGGGGCGAGAGTGCCGTGACCGGTTACCTGGAGTTGACTGGACAGTGGAGAAGCAGCAGCCCTGGTCACTGCACACACTTTGTGCTTGTCTGCCCCCCTTGCTCCTGCCACCCCTCCTGTGGGGACGCCTGTCCCATTTCTCAGTGCCCTCATGGCAAACCATTTGTATCATTCAGGAATTCTTTCAGTTGCATATAATAGGAAACCCAACTGAGAGTGACTTAAAGATAAAGACGGGTTTGTTGTTCTCACATCACAAGAAGCCCAGAGGCAGGCAGTGCGAAGCCGGCTCTGTATCAGTCATTGAGGATCCAAGGACCAGGCTCCTTCTGTCTTTCTGCTCTGCATTCCCAGCCCTGGTTTCCATCCACAGGATCTAAAGTTGGCGGCTTCCTTTCCAACAGGAAGGAGAGAGAAAGAAGTAGAGGTGGCTCATAGGAATGCCCTGCAGACATCCATTTATGTCTCATTGGCTGGAACCGGGTCATGGGGCCACCACTAGCTGCAAGGGAGTCCGGGGAAGTATCTTAGCTGGACCCCATTCCACCTTGACCAAAGCCAGGTTCCTGATGTAAGTCAGAGGGGAGCAGCGGTTACTGAGAACACAACTAGCCGTGTCTGCCACACCCTTTCACACAGCTCAGCTCACACCAAATCTTCCCCCTTTTATCCCAAACGAATGGCTCCCCTTCCCCTTCTGGGAAACTAACATGAAAAAAGAAGAGGGGAAAGAATCTGGTGAAAAATCTTATGGATGTCATCTCAGTCATGCCTCAAAACTCTCCTAGGTGGTGTTGACGTCACATCTCTCTTGGCTGGGGAAACTGAGGCTTAGAGGGTAGTGATGATTGTCTGGAGGTCATGGCTAAGTATAGGGCTAGGGCTGGCACACAATCAGCAGCCTCTCTGGCTCCAGAAACATCACTTCTAACCGTGGGGAGAGCATTTAGCTTTCGAGCGAGCACTGTGCTTCGACAGGTGCAAACGCTGAACATTTTTCCACTGCCTCCCCCTCCCCTGAGTCTGCTGTGTGCAGGTTCATGGGAAGTTGGTTAATTGGAACTGTCCCTGCTGCCCCAGTGAGAAATGGGACGTTGTACACCATGTCCCCTGCAGAAAGTCTCCCATCTGTTCACTCTCTGAGGATAATTATGTGTATAAATGAGCTGCCTTCTCCTCCCTGCCCAGCCTGAGTGGGAGACGGGGTGTACTCATGATGAAGGATCCCGGGTGACCTTTGAGATGGAGGAGTATGACTCAATCAGCTCTGGGACCAGCCATCTGCCCTGAGCACGGCTGCAGGATTGACTTTCTATGCCGGAGGTGGAAGAGGCACATTTATTTTGAAATATTTTCTGCAGTGAACCTGTGATTTGGGAAGAGTGCATCTACAATTGTTATTGTTGACCTCGATGTGACTTCCAGCAACAGAGAAAGTCACTGACTGTCACTGGGTTTCCTTTTACCCTTTATTACCAAAAGGAAAGCCCCCAGGCTGAGCGGCTTGGGAAAGAGCGCTGGGTGCCTCCTCTTCAGCGATGCAGTACATCCCCTGAATGCTCCGGCTAAAAACACACCGTGTGGAATGCTCTCTACCTGAAAAAGCCTTTGGCGGGAGGGTGTATGGGTGGAGTCTGGTCACTGCTGCTGACCAGCGACAGCACCTTGGGCAGCTCACCCCCTCTTCAAGGGCCTCCGTGCTCCCAGCTGCAAAATGGGGGGAGGAGGTTTGCTTTCAATTGCCCCCGTGGTAAGCAGAATAATGGTCCCCCAAGATGTCTGTATCCTAATCCGTGGAAACTGAATATGCCAGGTTACGTGGCAAAGGCGAATTCAAGTTGCAGATGGAATTGAGCTGCTAATCTGCCAACCTTAGGATAAAGAGATTATGCTGGATTACCTGGATTATTCTGGATGGTCAGGGCCCTGATCAGTGGATGGGGGAGGCAGAAGCGGGAGACCCAGCGGGATGGAGGTCCAAGAAGGGCTCAGCCTGACACTGCTGACTTCGACGATGTAGGACAGGGGCCATGGGCCAAGGAGCGTGGGTGGCCTCTAAAAGGTGGCAACGGTAAGGAAAGAGATTCTTCTTGGAGCAGCCCTGCCCACGCTTCCGTTCCAGGTGTCCGAGGCCCACTGTGGGCCCGTGGTGGTGGGAACCAGTCCCTGCAGCGCGCGCGGAATGTCGCCGGTGTGAGGAGCTTCCCACGTGGTACCTCACCACACCTTAAAAAACCCCTGAGAGGCAGGGGTTATTATTGCCTCCACCATTTGACAAAGGAGGAAACTGAGGCCCAGAGAGCGTGTATAAGTTGCCAGGGGTCACAGACCTTGGACTGGTGGAGCCCGGGTTTCCATCCTTTTGGGTCATCAGCCCGACCCCGTTCTCTACGCACACAAGGGGCATCTCCTCAGTCCCCTGTAAAGTGCTCTGCAAGCGTGGCACCCCGTTAGGGCGACCACAAGTCCCAGCGTGCCTGGGACAGTCCCCGTGCCTGGAATAATGATGAATGTGCCCCTATTCATGCTCAGTGAAGATCTAGTTTGGGGTATGTCATGTTTTCATGCCGTGATGAGCCCCCCTCCTAGGAAGAGCGTGAAGTGCAGGCAGATGGGTCGAGTTGTACCAGGTGGGCTCAGGAGCACCCACGAAAACCCTGGAATCGGGTCACTTGTCTGGAAATGTTGTAGCTGACTTGCTTAGGTATGTGAGGATTCTGCAGCTCATTGCACCTCTGGCCACAATGATAAGCTCCGAAAGTTCTAGCTGATTCTCGTGGGTTTTCCAAGGGGATGATGGGCTAATCCTTTGTTCAAATCCCTTACCTCTCCCGCCTGCCCAAGTGTCCGGTCATTAATCATGTGCTGCCCTTTGACACTTCCCCTGTCACTCTCCTGCATGTCACTAACACCTCTTTCTGCTCAACAAGTCACACACTTGTGTCCGGGATCCATGTCTTGATTGTAAGGTCCGTGCTTCCAGCCCAGAGCCGCCCGCCCCGCAGACCCCAGTCGATAACGACCGGCTTCATCTGACTAAAGAGTGAGAACAGAGGTAAGACATGCATGCGTTGATTCCTCCTCTCGCGTACTAAGAGTTCTGAGTCCAGATGTGTCCCAGGCGATTTTTCAACAGTAGGATGGAATTTGGCTAAGAGATCTGTCCTTACGAACAGCAAGCCTCAGACAGGACTCAAGGTGCCCCGGGCATTGTTCTAGGGACCTTCCCCATGTTAACTCATGTACATCTTAGAAGAATCCTATGAAGTGGGTACCATTACTGCACCCACTTTTCACCTGGAGCTTCTAAACACACAGCGGTTTGAGTCATTTGTCCAGGGTAACACGGTCAGACAAATGACAGAGCAAGGATGCAAACCAAGGACGTGTGTCACCGGAACGCACGCTCCTACAGAACCCCCTCCACCTCTGGGAGGGCCGCACGCCTAGATCCCCACTGGTCTCCTCAGCACGTGTTTGGGCAACTTGCTGACTTTGACCTTTTGGGTGCCCGGCAATTTTCAGTTCATTCCAACAAACTCACCCAATCGATTCTAGTTGCCATTTCATTCCGTCCTCTCTGAAAATAGTTTGCATGACCTGGAAACAGATTTCCCCATAGCCCAGGGCCCCATCTCTGAGGCACCAGGTGAAGACATTGTCTAACTAGGGCAGATGTTGACCCCACCCCCACCGGGCCCGCTCAGCCTACAGTGTAATGTAAGGGTGCTAGTGCCTTGTTGATAGGGAAGAACATGCCCAGCAGGAGGGCTCTGGGTGCATCTGTGGCCCCCCATTTTCCTGCTGCTGGAGAAACAGGTTGCAAACCACCTCTCAGCGATGTGACCACCAAGTGGTCACTCCAGTTCTCCTGAGATTCCCAGCTGGACTGATTTTTCCATAATTCTGATTTCCTGTTGTATAAAACGAGGTAATCAAGGGGTTGCTTGTTGATACCACCAGGTCTGCAGCTTGAAGAGTGGGGGACGTCCAACGTCTCACTCTAAGTCCATGAGGGTTGGTGGAGTCTGGGGACAGCCCATGTCATTACTGTCAACCAGGAGAGGACGGTGGTTTGGAAGGTGGGACCAGCAGGATCCCCGTCACACGGGCTCGAGCATGAGAGAGAGGAGGAACACAGTCACGCCATTGCCCCTCTCTGCCGTGACTGTTTCTGGCGAACATGGTGGCCAACCAAAGGCATTTAATGGGCGGGATGAAGGTTTCACAAAAGTGCCAGAGAAGCAGTTATTGACAGGTGATATGTCAAGGAAGGAACAATGAAGGTGGGGGACATCCTTTACTTTGGAAGAATGTCACGCCTGTCGCCAAAGCTCCTGGTGGGAAGTGACCGCCACCTGTGGACAGTGGTGGGAAGCAGCATGGCCCAGAAGCACTTCATGACATCGGGGAATTTGAAGAGGGCAGAAACTGTCGACCTCACTTGTTGGATCTGTATTGCCGTGGGAACGAGATCCCCTCACCACCACCACACCCACGGCACACACATCCTCTGTTGTTCTCGCTTCAGGTTAAACAAGGTGTCCCTTGGGCCCGAGCTCATTCTCCACTGGCTGAATTGAATAATCTATCGTGTGTTCCGAAAAATGTAAAGTTCATAAAATAAGGGATCAAAACACTTCAATAATGTAAGGGGAAAGATTGTCAATATCCAACTCTTTTATATTTGCTTCAGTACACGCCGCACCTAGATTCGCAAAATAGTATGCGTTCTACGCAAATCTGCTTCTTGGCAGTCAGAATCCTATTTTCCCATTGCCTTCAGTTATGGAGTCTGACATGTGTAACTTTTCTTCTCTCCCGCACTAGCTATAATGTTTCCCAGGCCTGCCTTTCTATAGGCAATATCATCTTTAAGCTCGAATTCCCATGGATCAGAGGAGCTGTTAGAGTCCAGACCCCCAGGAAGGCATGCTGGTGTCCTGGTCATAAGCAGGCATGTATTTTGAGCTGAATTTCATTGCAGGAAGGCTGCCTGCCCCTTTAAATGGGTTCCGCAACCTCCGGTTCTGGGAAGTCTGCAGCCAGCTGCGCTAGGAGTGAGTTATGATTCCGTATTCCAGAATTCCTAATAAAGTCTCCTGAGCAAAAAATGCTCTTATTGCCCCCCACCAAGTCACATTTCGAGTTGATTCATGAGCAAAAGCACAGAAAAACCTATGGCTTTGGGGGACCGAGGAAGAGTGAAATAACTTCTGTTTTAAGAAATCACTTATTTGTTAAGAAATTTTCCATTTAGTCCCTGCTGTAAATATAGATTCAAAGCCCCTCTCATCCCCCCCAAAAAGATTTGGATCTATGCACCCCCCTTCCACCTTCATTCCTGCTTATTTGCCCCGAGATAGAAAATACAGCCATGCCTTTTAGGGGTCAGCTGCCTTAGCTCTTGGGGAGCTGTTTTATTTTAGTTTTTGTTTGTTTGTTTGTTTGTTTTTGTGGTATATGCCCCTAGCGGGAACCAAACCCAGGACTCTCTGGTCCACAGGCCAACGCTCCAACCACTGAGCCAAACCGGCCAGGGCTTGGGAAGCTGTTTTAAATCCCGTCTAGTTTACATGAAATACATCTGCAATCCCCTGATGAAAGTCACTGTCTCCTGGCTCAAAGAGGCAGCCCCAAGTGAAAACCGGGGTTGGCTGAGCCCAGTCTGACCCCTCCATGGTTCTTCCCAGGATGGGCACAGGCGGGGCCTCCTGTACAGCTGACTCCTGGGGGGGAGTCAATTGGCACAATTCCCTGCTTGACACTGGCACCTTTTGTGGAGTTGCCCAGGCTGATTAAAAGTCATGCTGTGTGCGGTTCATTAGGACTCCCATCAGGCCGGGCCAGGCTTTCGGGGGAGAGGAACCACTCCCTGGGCACCAGGGGGCGGGAGGCGCAGGGCGGCGGGAAGGACACTTATTTATACCCTTCCTGCCACGCGCACACGGTGGAGGCCGACAGATCCGTGTTTCCACCTGAAGGGCAGAGGAGCTGGGACTCGGGGATCCAGTTCGGCCTGCTTGGTTCAAGTCTTCATAAGCTGGAGTTTCTGAAACTTTCTAGAATCTTCCCTCCTTGCAGCTAAGGACTGCACACTTCATTTTATGAAAGACAAGAAAGAGTCAGGGTTTGGGGTTCCAGCCCACTGCTGACCCTCAGAGTTCTCCCACCCTTGAAGTTCAGCTTGCAGACTCACCTTGGACGCAGGGGTGGTGTGGACAGGAAGCTGAGCCATTACCGGTGATGCTGTTTCCACCAGCTGCGATGGCCAGGGTCCAGTGTTGCCCCATGTCAAGTGCTCAGCGCACTGCCTGACACGCAGTGCTGGTAGCTGTTATGAACACCACCATTTTGCCTGTCTCTTCTCTTATGTTTTCAGTTCCCATGGGATGAGAGATTGGCTTCCATTCACCTCTGTATTTCGGGAGCCTAGAAAGTTGCCGGTCCATCCTTGTGGCTCGGCAAAATCTTTGTTGATTTCCTCATGAGGAAATGAGACACTCAATCAGGAAGATACTTGTATCAGTGGGAAAGCCCATGGCTGCAGCCACAGAGCACCCAACTAACTCTGTCTTAGGCTTCAAAGACATCTTGTCTCATATGAACAGATACATGGAGCCAGGAGATCCCAGGCTGGTGTGGCAGCAGTGAGACATCACCATGGATACAGTCTTTCCACACTTGTGCTCTGCCTTCCTCAGCTCGTCATCCTCATGCCTACATCCTCATGGTCACAAAGTGGCTGTCAAGATCCTGCTCTTCCATCTTTAGAAGGGAGAAAGAGTCACAGGAAAAAGGTTTTTCATGAAGCCTTGTGTATTGTTTTCGGGGTGGCCAGCTCCTAAGATACTTCTTTCTATCTCATTGCCGACTCCTGAGCCAATGGCTGGCAAAGGGGAAAAGGATGTACCATGATGGGTATGGCCCAGATCAGTCCTCTGGGATTGAGGATGGGATAGCTTCCCTGAGATCTTGAGATCACTAGCTCCTATCTCAACATAAAATCAGAGATGTTTGCAGAAAACAAAGGTGAAGTGATGGCTGTTGGTTAGACAACCAGGAGTCTGCTATCACTATTACTATTGTAACTGTTATTAGAAGATTTTGCTAACTCTGTGGAAACTTGACTCTTATCATCACCTCTACTGTAGTGAAGTAGATGATCACTACATGAGGAGTTACAGAACACCTGGGGGGTAGTCTTGGCCTCCAGGTAAGTAGGTTCCACATTGCCAGTGGGACACAAGTGCCTCCGCTCACTCCATTCAACATCATTAGCCACATGCGCCTCATGAGCATAACGGGGCTGCTGATGCACTTGAAGATGGATCTGTGTCCTTCACCTAGCAACACCTGATTGATCACCAGCTTAGCCTTCAAAGGCAGGGAGGCTTTTGACAAGCATACTATTTCGATTTAAATACCAACATACACAGCTCAAAGAGTTGAAAGCAGTCGCCCTAGGGTGCAAAAACAGTGGGGCAAGGGGAAGAAGAAAATGTCTCTTCTGTAATAAACCTTATAAAACTGATTATTTAATCTGGGTGCACATACCTTTGATTAAATACACAGAAAAATATAAGATTGGGTCATCTGTGAAGTGGGTCCACATCCCAACCTTGACCTCCCCTCCTGGGGGGATGGGCAGTGGTTCTGACTCAGTTCCCGCCCCTACCGGACTCCCACCTCCCCCTTCCTCCAGTTTGGTTGCTGTTTCCGGACAGAACCTAAAGCAAGAGAAATGATTTCACCTAATCACTCGGTCTATTTTCTCAAAAATTGGTGTTTTTTTTAAAACTGTTTTTCATGAGGAACAACAACAAACAATCATGAGAGGCAGCCGAATTGCTGTCCCCGCTGGCTGTCGCCCTGGAGAGGACGCTGGCCCGACGGCGTGAATGCCTTTGGACACGGCTTCAATTTTCAGTCCATCTGGAGAGACGGCGCCCAGTGCCGCTCCGCGGAATGAAACGGCCGCTTCGAGAGAGGCAGATAAATGGAAGTTAAATGCTCTTGACGCCAGTTGGAGAGCAGCTGCTAACCTGGGTGAGAGGCCCGAAATCAACTTCTACTAACTCCTGTGGCGCCCATTCCTTTCTAAAAGGATTTTATTGATTTTTTTTTTTTTTTTATCCTCACCCGAGGACATTTTTCCATTTTTTGTTCAGGTAGAGTGGGAGGGAGAGAGAGGAACAGAGAGAGAGAGAAACATCGATGTGAAAGGGACACATCGAGTGGCTGCCACCCGCGCAACCGACCAGGGCCGGGGACAAACTGCAACCGAGGTACGTGCCCTTAGCGGGAACCGAACCCGGGTCTCTCAGGACCGCAGGCCGACGCTCTAACCGCTGAGCCAAACCGGCCAGGGCAGGATTTTATTGATTTTTAAGAGAGAGGAAGAGAAAGAGAGAAACACATCAATGTGAGAGAGAAACACTGATTGGTTGCCTCCCGTTGCCTCCCGCACACGCCTGACCGGGTATCAAACCTGCAACCTGGGTAGGTGCCCTGTCCGGGGATAGAAGCCGCCACCTTTTGGTGCATGAGACCATGCTCCAACCAACTGAGCTACACTGGCTAGGGCTGTGTTCTAATTCTTTGACGTGCCTTCAAGGTCCATCCTTAAAACTAGAAGTCAACTCAGAAGACGAGTTTGAGCCCAACTTGGGTCCTAACTTGCTGTGTGGACAAGGAAAAGTCCCTCAACCTCTCTGAGCTTCATTTCTACATCTGTCCAATACAGCAGAATAATTCCTACTCTGAATGTTCACAGGGGCCAAAGGAAAAGCAAATAAAATTATAGTAATCACCCCAAATTTTAAGTTGTTGTATGGGATATTTAAGACATTTTCTTGGGTTTTCTATTTTCTCCTAATAGCAGTCCTGTACATGAGCCAACCTGCTGTCATTGTCCCCTGTTGTAGGGGGTGTGTATACGTAAGGAAGGATGTGCACGAGAATGATCAGCGTGTAATTTAGCGTGGTGGCTAGCTCCGCAGGGAGAAGGGCCACGTTGGGTGGGCGATACACAGAGGGCTTCAACCCTCTCCTGCTCTCTGGAGGGGGACATGTGGATACTCGTTACAGTAGTTTTCATACCTTTTGTATGTCTACACCACAGTTTCTCAACCTTCATGTTGTTGACATGTGGGCTGAATAATTTCGTGTTGTAGGGCTGTCCTGTGAATTATACAATATTTAGTATATCCCTGGCCTCTACCCACTACATGCCAATAGCACCCTCCCCCGTCAAGTTGTGACAACCAAAGGCACATATCCAAACATCACCGAATGTCCCCTACAGGCAAACTCATCCCCAGCTGAGACACTGGCCTAGACAAAGGAGGACCTATGTCTCAGAAATAGTAGGTGACGTCCCCAAAGTCAACCAGGGAGTAAATGAAAGAGACAGGTCCAGCATCCACATCTCCAAATCGCATCTGGGGCCCTTTAAATTCTATCCAAGTGTCCCTCAAGAGCAGATATTTTTATTGTTAGGATTATAGTGGAGTTGTATCAAACATAAAAAAAACTGGATACACTTGACAGAAAATAAAACATAGGAAGCCCAGCTCGTGTGGCTCAGTGGTTGAGCATTGACCCATGCACCAAGAGATCACCATTTTGATACCCCGTCAGGGCACATGCCCAGGCTGTGGGCCTGATCCCCAGTGGGGCCATGCAGGAGGCAGCCAGTCGATGTTCTCTCTCATGAATGTGTCTATCTCTCTCTCCCTCTCTCTCTAAAATTAATAAAGAAAAAAAACATGGAAGATTATCTTTAGTTTTACAACAAATATAATAGTAATTGTAATGCTAGTAATGAGACATTAACTATTTAAATGTATGCAACTACCCCAGCTGGCCACGCCCCTGCATCGCCCCGCCCCTGAGGGGTGGAGAGGTGGCTGAATCTGCTTATATGTCATCGCGTCTCAGTTGCCAAGGGCCGCTCCAAATGGGCTCACTTACCCACGCTGAGTACTAACTAGTCTGAGTTTGAATATACTCAATCATTCCTACACTTGATGTTCCCTTTGTTTACTAATTTTAGAACCTGAGCCAAACCCAGCCTCTGGTGCTACCTCCTTATTTCCCCAAGAGGAGGCGCTGCCATCCCCATGCCGTTATAGCAGATCAGGGTGGAGACTGTTTGGTGGGAACCCACAGGCCCATCACGGTAAGAAGAAATGAAAATCTGGAGAGGTGAGTAAACGGTAAGCAAGCTCCTCACCACTTACACACGCAATCACGTTTCCCGAAGCTGATGGGTGGAGCCCTGGATGTGAGGGGCGCTGTGGAGCTGAAAGGCTTCGTGATGAGGGCAGGTCATGGGGCACTGAGGACGCTCTGGCTCAGGGTCCTGTGCTGGGCGGGCAGGAGGTCTATCCGAACTCTGACGCCCCCTCCAGCCTAATGCTTTCCATAAATGCATTAGATACGGGGAAATGCTTCTGGTTCAGAATGTGGCTTGACCTACCAGTGGGCTTTTGACTGCATTTTAAAACTGATGTTTGCTCAGTGCATCCCAGGTGTGAGCCAAGGAGAACACAGCAGTAATCACACCATACTGCATCTAAGTCACCGACAAATTCAAGTGCACTCAAGGCGGGAGAGGGACGTGCAGGGAAGGGCTGGACATCGGTGGGGTTCCAGCCTGCCTTTGGGCTCACGGTGGGGGAGGGGGTGTCCCAGGCACTAGATGCCATGATGCCTGAGCAGTCTGGGAAAGCTCGAAAAACCTGCGGAAAGTAAATGGCGGCTATTGCTATTGGGGTTGTGACTTAATGTTCACAGTACAACTGACTTTGCATAAGGTGGGACTCCATTGCAAAAGGGAGAAATTGATTTGTCCCTGACTTCAGGAAGAGTTCATGAGGTTGAATATTCTTGGATAAAATTACCTAAGAACATTAAACAACAAATCGTCATGCAAACAATTACACTGCACTGAGGAACTCTGCTGTAGAGAGATGGGATCACCTTGGGGAGAGATCAATCCAGGAAGGCTTCCCAGTGGAGGGAGTTCTCAGTATGTCTCAAGGAAATGCAGGGGGTGGGATTGGAGGACAGCTGGACCAAAGACACCCAGGAAGAAGAAAGCACTGTGGAAAATCCAGCAGGTGGTAATCAGCAAATCGTGCACTGATATCGTGATCGAGAGACGGCCTCGTCTCTTGGCATGGGGCCATCAGTCTGTGATAAGGCCCTTAAGTGTCCAGAGGCAAGAGATAAATCGGAAATCACAGGTGCACTTAGTTGCAGACATACTATGATCATGTCAGGGCTGGGCCTCTGCCTGAGCATCACAAATGTTTTTGAATATTAATAACCATTTATCCCCAAAGGACCACAGGTCAGTTAATTAGGATCCTGTCAACCTGTTTATATTATCTATAAGGAAAACCATCAGCAACCAAACATGAAATTAAACAGGCCATGTGCAGGCCGCCACCATTTCTGGGTAAATTACACAGCCAGCTCCCACCTGAGCCCCCACCCTCGGCAGGGAGGTGGGTATTTCTGCTCTTATTCCCATTTTAATCGAGTCAGTGGTTATAGGAGGCACAAGATAGATGGTGCCTCTTCCTTGCTTCATTGCTTGGGAGGAGGGGTGATTTAAGACTGTCGGTAAATTAGCTGCAATCCAGAGTCTTGGAGGAAAATTACCTATAAATCAAAGTTCCATAGACAGGTAATCAGGCCCCCAATCCGGCACTGATCACCACGGGCCCAGGTCCATCGGTCTCTTTCCTGGAGCGATGGGGCTGGCGGAGGGGGGGCAAGTCACAGCCCCCGCCTGGGTTGTGTTCCGTCTGGACAGGTCAGGATCAGGCGTCTTGGGCACGTTCCCATGGAGCAAGGCTCGAGAAGTCCGAGGCAGAGGGAAGGGAAGGGAAGGGAAGGGAAGGGAAGGGAAGGGAAGGGAAGGGAAGGGAAGGGAAGGGAAGGGAAGGGAAGGGAAGGGAAGGGAAGGGAAGGGAAGGGAAGGGAAGGGAAGGGAAGGGAAGGGAAGGGAAGGGAAGGGAAGGGAAGGGAAGGGAAGGGAAGGGAAGGGAAGGGAAGGGAAGGGAAGGGAAGGGAAGGGAAGGGAAGGGAAGGGAAGGGAAGGGAAGGGAAGGGAAGGGAAGGGAAGGAAGGGAAGGGAAGGGAAAGGAAGGGAAGGGAAGGGAAGTCCTTTTAACAACCAGTATGAGCCTGGCACTGTGCTCGGAGCTGGAGAGACACATCCAACAAGCAGAGAAAAGGTAGGCAGTACAGACAGGAGCAGAGAGAGATCCAGACCAAAGCCTGTGCTGATACAAAATTGAGAAACCCAACCATCCCTCATTACACAGGCAATCCCTTCCCGAAACCCTCCTTCCCAAAAAGCTCCTTGTAGAAGAGGTGGGTGGGAGCAGCAGCCAAAGGCAGGGATCTCAACGTTTCCTGTTTTTCGAGAGGAGTATAAAATCCTGATTTTTATGTGGAAATTCCCAATGATTAGATTTGGTGACTTACTGATTTTACACAAATGAACCACATCGGTGGACTGTGATTCAGCAGTGTGCCTGCCACCTCCAGGGCACAGAGGAGGGCCAGTCATTCCGACTCCGGGAGCCAGAGCGTGGAGAGCAGCCCTGACCTCCACAGGATGCCCGCAGGTCCATGCCACTCTCCGCGACAGCCGACGCTGAAGTCTCGCTCTCATCCGTCCCTAAAGGAGCCATCAGCGAGAGGTGGCAGCGGCTGTAATTCTGTTTTTATTCTTACGCGCGCCGGCCGTCTCTGGTTGAGTGGCGCTGAGTGACGGGTGGTGATTTAGGAATCTTACAGAGGGATTAGGGAGCTGGAGTAAAAGCATTCTCCTCCGAGGCCCAGACTGGCCACAAACAAGTTCCTGTGGAGGATGCTGATAAAAAGCAAATTATTTTGTCCTGTTCAAAATCAATTTCAACTCCAGACTGCAGAGTCCCCCAAGAAATAAGGTATTAACACTTATCGTACGGAGTCCTTGGAGGAAGCGTAATCCTTCAGCAGACGGAGGAGAAGTCGTCTTTGAGCATTAAAATCTCGCGGTGAGCGTTGCTCATCCCTCTTCTTAGCGAGCCCTGCCCTGCCTTGGTGTATTGGCTGGAGAAATGGATTCAAATCACACACCAACTGTCCCTAACGGCCCAGAGGCACCAAGGACACGCCCTCTCCTTTCTCCAGAGCCTCTCTGCGTCCTCGCTGCTGCCTGAGATGCCACCAGGAGAGAGTCGCAGCTCGAATTTCCAGATGGAGAAAAGTTCATGTTAAGCCTAATATTCAAGCCTCTTAGACGAGGAACGAGAACCTCTTTTCCATGAGCATGTGTGAATGAGAGGAAACTTGGAGAGTGGCCCAGTCCACTCTTGGTCCCAGCGTTTAAGATATTTGGGGAGCATGACAATGTCCGGGGCAGGGACCCGATTTTTGAACCCCGCTGGTTATGTATTCGTCCAGCAAATGTTTAGGGACTACTTAGGATGCGCCAAGCCCTCGCGCCAGCACTGCTTTGCGCGTTGTGTGACTTTGGACAGTGCGCCTTTCTGAGTGGGGTGGGTTAGGGCAGAGCAGTAAATATGAGGACATTTTGGGGCACTTTTCCTTCCTGCTCCAGGGCAGACATCACTAGGTGATCCCGGCATTTCATCCTGCTGTGATTGGGGTGGGTTTCAAATCCAGTCAGGTTGCTCCAGGCAGTTTGTATCAGTCAGAAAACGGGCTGGATTATGCTGCATAACAAACAAATACAATGTTCAATGGCTCCCAGCAGCAACTGTTACTTTTCACTTGGGCTGCAGCTCTGCCTTGAGTCACCTGCTCTCTAGGCCTCCAGTCTCCCTCACAGGGTTTGTCAACCTCACTACTATTGAAGTTTGGGGTAGGACCATTCTCTGTTGTAAGATGTTTAGCAGCATCTCTGGCCTCCACCTATGTTATGGGTCGAATTGTATCTCCCCAAATTCATATGTTGAAATCCACACTCCCAGTACCTCAGAATGTGACCTTATTTGGAAATAGGATTGTTACGGATGAAATTAGCTAAGGTGAAGTCATACTGAAGTAGGAAGGGCCCCTAATCCAAAATGACCGGTGTCCTTTAGAAAGGGAAAATGTGGAGACAGAACTGGACACCCGGAGAGCACTGTGTGACGACGAAGGCAGAGATCAAGGTGATGTTTCTAAGGAATGTCAAGGATTGCCTGCAGGCCCCCGGACACCAGGGGAGAGGACTGGAACACTGTTCCTCACAGTCCTCAGAAGAAGCCAACCCTGCCCGTACCTTGATTTCAGACTTCTAGCCTCCAAAACTGTGAGACAATAAACATCATGCAAACCACCCAGATTAACACTTGGTTACAGAGCAATAGCAACAGTACACCCTCCTAGATGCCGGTAGGACCCTCCCCGGCAGGGCCAACATCATCCTCAGGTGAGAACCCCGGCTCTACCAGGAGCATTTCCAGAGGCAGGTGAGCATGCCGTGATGGTGTGGTGCCCCCACGCCAGACTCACAGGGGTCCCACGAGCTGGGCACATTCGACAGCATGAGCCCCCCAGGGTCCCCTCCACACCCAGCCCCATCTCAGTCGGCCCTGCCTTCCAAGCTATTCATCTCCCAGGGAGAACAGACCTCACCCCCCTTCTCATCCTCCCCATGGGCAGGGGGTACCCAGCCTGGGCTTCTGGGTGGGGGGGGGGAGGTCAGCGGGTGCTCTGGGGGGAAGGCTGCAGGCCCAGGCATTGCAGATTCAAGGCAGACACCCTCCCTGGGAACGCAGAGGAAACAGGTGTGTGTCTGTGGTCTCCATGGAGATCTGCCAGCCTGGCAACCTTGATGAGGCGCAGCCCTGGCCCTGGGAGCTTTTGTCTTCGCAAAACCTTCCCTTGGCATAAACACTGAAGCCCGTCTGCCCGTCATTCACGGAGGCTGGGGCTTCCCTCCTGGCCGCAGGGGACCTGGCCAACGGGACACCCCAAAGCAGGGGCAGATGTGTGGGGGCCCCTGAAGAGCTCTCCGGGACCATAGGCACAGGCCCTGGTTAAATAATGTTCAGCTCCAACGCCATGCCCAGATGTGTTGTTATTAACACATGCTGATGCCTGCCCCCGTTACAGCACAGAGACCCTCCAGCCCGGGTCTGGAAGGAAGAGAAAAAAGAACCACCCCGGTGTGTCTTGAGCATAAACTAAAGCACGAGTAAGAGACGGGGCAGATACCCAGAATATTCCACTGCCATCCTTGTCACTCAGCGAAAATCAGACACCCTACTCGGTGCCGGCCGTGACCAGTCCAAAGTCAGTCCCCTCCCTTGCGGAGCTGACACACCACATAAATAGAATGATTCCAGCCAAGGGAATAAAACCAAGTCACGGGCCAAAGAGCGATGAGGGCGGCGGGCACAGGTCTCACAGGGCATGCCGGGAAAGCTGTTTGGAGCAGGTGAGCTGAATGAGAAGTGGCAGAATGAGGGGCACGGGGAAAAGTGATCCAGGAGGCGGGAACAGCCAGTGCGGAGGCGCAGAGTCTCCCTTCTTGGGAGTCTAACGCATTCTCCCATCAGAATGGTTCTCCTCCCCTCCGGATGCGCCTTGGCTTCATGAGGATGGAGGCACAGCCTCTCACTCTAGGAAAACCCTCTCAGATCCCCTACCTCTTCTAGAGAGCAGGGGTTCGGGGTACAGGGAACTCGACAGGGGTCGCCTTCCCACTTAACTCATCCACGGGCCTGAGAACCAGACCCTGTCATACCTTAAAACCACGGATGGAAGCCGCCTCCGAGGTCGCCTGGGTCTGTGTGCCCAGCGCCAGCGTTCACCCCCAGCACCGCACACCTCGCCGGCACCTGGTAACGCTCCTCACACCAGGCTCACTCGTGGGAGGTAAAAATAATCATGGTATTATTGCTAGGTCTTTGATTCTTGATACATAGTTATTACGATTAAAAATGTGTGTCTGCGTACCACCTGAAATCCACCATAGATGACTCTGGAAACACCGCTCTAGTCTAGCCTGTGTTTACACACGACTGAGCCCTGAAGACTTGTACCTAGTCACACGGTTAATGAGCCCCACACACTTCCTTCTGCCCTCTGTCCTCCCTCCTGCCTCTCCCCCTCCCTCCGTCTCTCTTCCCCTCCCTCCTTTCCTTCTTCCTCCTCCCACCTGCTCCCCTCTCTGAAATCACCAATCTTTCTGTAGCTCAGCTCTGCCTAACTCACTTCTTCCAAGCGACTCTCTCCAGGTGAAAAAAGCCACTCACTGATTCCTCTTCCCCCTAAAGGGGCAGAAAGATTCCTATTCCATGTGAACATTTTGAAACAACCCATCACATCCACTATGAGCCAAATTACCTCCAACCGAAACTTCCAGGGAGCATGAAAGCATGCATTCATTCATTCTACAATGCTTATTGAGAGCTCACATGTTGGTGATCCTGTTTAAGTCACTGAAGACAAAGCAATGATCCTGCCCTAGTGTTGCTTCTATTCTCCTGGGGAAAACAGATAATTCACAAACAAACAAAAGTAAAAATTTAAAGCAAAATCGCGTGAATGGATGAATGGATGAATAATTTCCTGATCTTTCCAGGCAAAGTCCTTTTCATCCTTCAAGACCTGACATAATCGTGTTGTCTTCTGGCAGCCCACCCCCGCCCAGCAGGCTGGATGCTCCTCCTGGTCCCCCAGGACACTGACAGGTGGCCCTGCCAAGACGTCCCGGGAGTTCAGGGGACACTGGCTGAATGAAGACAGATGAATAGGCAAGTGTTTATGTTCAGAAAGTACCACTGGGATGTGCTGTGTGTGCACACATTAGGTGACAAGTGTGTGTGTGTGTGTGCGCGCGCGTGCTCACTAATGGATGAGGCTACATGTGTGGGTGTGTTTGTGTGCTGTGAGTTGCATCTTGTGGATGGAATGATGTTGTCCCCAAGGGCGAGGACACAGCACCTGAAAAGGAGGCTTGGTGATATGAGTGTGTGGTTTGTGTTTTATCCATGCAAGAGCACGTGTGTAGAGAGCGTGTGAGTATCTGTGTATGAGTGCGTGTCAGTGTGTGTCACTCTGTGTGTGTGTGCACACCCACCACCTGACTGGCTGCTGTGGTCACAGACCACACTGACCTGCTGGTGACCTCGAAATGGAGAGCAGGGATGGTTTTCTGTCCAGTATTCAGGAGGAGAGGAGTGTGTCCTTCTGTGTCTCTGGTGCCATCACGAAGGGCCCCCATGTGCCATGACCTGGCCTGGTATTTGCCACATTCCCTGTCCACCCCCTTCTCTGTGAAGGGCCCTCTCAGGCCACTGACGTCTGCCTTTGAAGAGGTCACGCCAGTCAGGCTGCGCCCCCCCCAGAGGAGGCAGGGCTGCGGGCGGGCACCAGCGCCCTGGCCCCCTTGGCTCACGTGGTCGGCCACACTGTCGGCCGCCTCATTCGCATCAGGCACGTGACGCTGAGAACCACAGGCTCAGAGGGCTTCCGGGAAGGGGAAGGTGTTGGTTCCCACTAGGCACGGAATCTTGCCGTTTGTATCACCCGTCACCGGGCGGGAGGGTGAAACTACCACACTCAGCTCACGTGACTTCCTTGGAAGCCACCCTCTGGCTTCCACCCGTTTGCAGGCCACCCCTAGGGCTTCCCGGGTCCTGCCCCATCTCTTCTTGGTTAACATGTTCCGTGGCTGGGAATCTGCTGTCCCCTTTCCCCACGGAGGGCTAACTCTGGCCACCTTCTCTGTGATTGAAAAGAAACCCGGACCAGCAGCCTTTGCCCAGCCACCCTGGGGAACTCTGCCTGGCTCGGCCCGATGACTTTCTTCTCCCTGACACTCTCTCTCCATCGCCCAGGAGCAAAGCCCTACAGGCTACCTCTGGTTGTCCCCAACCCCCATCACTGCACCCCAGGAGGCCTGGCCACCCCTCAAGTGTCCCCATGTCCCTGCCCCTCCACTCACTACCCAACAGAGCCCCGTTGCCTCTGGAGAGAAAACAGGAGGGAGGGAGGCAGAAGTCAGGAGCTGGGTTTGGACCCGCTAAGTTCCACGCTGGGGCCCTCTGGTCCCTGCAGAGGGTCCTGGCTCGTTCGGTTCCTCGTGCCCACCCACTCGCCCTGCCCTTTGTCACTTGCTTTCCAATCACAGCCCAGGGCTCCAAATCTCCGAGAAGATTCTAAGTCGGAAAAGTCCTCTAGCTGATACCTAGGGCTGTTCTTCTGTCCCCAGGGAAGGGTAGGCTGGGAGGATGTATTCTTGATTAAATAATATATGCTAATCTATGCACCACAGGGATCCCGCGCCGCAGTCAGAGCTGTCCTTGTCGGGCGGGGCTGTCAGAGCGCCGATGGATGGGTTCGTAGGCTGGAGCCAGGCTCCACGCTCGGTGTCCAGGCCTCTCTCCTGGTCCACCCGGGTCACAGCCAAGGTCAGAGAGCATCTCTGATTTCCATCCTCCCAGAGAAGGGGCAATGGGCGCAGACAAGAGGTTCCAGATGCCTGGGCCCCATGTGGAGAGGCGCCGGAAACCCGATGCCTCCAGGAAGCCAGGGGCCCTGCCCCCCTCCTCCGAGGCTGGCACAGGCATCCCTGAGGAGTTCAACACAGGTCAGGCTGACAAAAGTCCAGCTGCTCCAGATGCCGAGGCAGAGGCTGCCCACGTGGGCGCCAGTCTCTTCACGTTTCATGTTCTCATACATAAATCTAGGTCTCTGACTTCCCTGGCAAAGGCCAAGCACCTGACAGCATCAGGACAGCATCCCTGGGTACCGGTCACGAACGCAGGCAGCAGCATCCTGTGGGGGAGGGGTGTCCTCCAGGGCCCTCAGTGTGCTGCTGTGGCACCCCTGCCTGGGGCCACCTGCCTGCCCGGGGCCACCAGCCTGCCCTTGGGTCTCGAGGAAGGGCCACCCACAGGCCTCACCCCAAACCCCACAGGCCTTCTAGATGGGGATGCGGGGCACGGACAACCTGTGAGGCAGCAGAGAGGGGCATGCTGGGAGCAATGGCACACTCATCTGTTAACTGTCACCTCTTGAGCCATATGCCCCCGAAACAAGCTTTATAAATATTTTGTACTCAGAAGCCATCTGCAGAGCCTAATAACGAGGAGCTTGGTACAATCGGCGACATAAGGTGTTTACTGAATGTGTGTTAATTACACTTGTAGCAAAACAAACTTCGAGCCTCAAAAGGGGGTTTGAAAATGGGCGGGAATAAAGGCGAGGAGGCGGTTCCCAGAGGCGGCCGGGCAGGGGTGGGCTAGGTGCTGCCTGGAGTGAGTGCCGCTGCCAGGAACCTGGGGCGCTGGGGAAACTGAGGCTGGACTGAGAGCCAGGACGGGGGGTGGAAGCCAAAAGGGTCAGGAGACAGGACTAAGGGAAACTGGACAGACAGAGTCATGCAGACAAAGAGAGGCTTCTGTGTGAAAGGCGCAGCCCATGCTTTAGCCCGCATTCAGCGGTTCTCAACCTGTGGGTCGTGACCCCTTTGGGGGTCAAACATCCTTTTCATAGGGGTCGCCTAAGACATGACAGTAGCAGAATTACAGTTATGAAGTAGCAACATAAATAATTTTATGGTTGGGGTCACCACAATATGAGGACGTGTATTAAAGGGTCGCGGCAGTAGGAAGGTTGAGAACCACTGCTAGACGATACTGAACCGAGCCCAGGTATACGAGATGTCCCAGGCTCTGGCTGTGAGGGGTTTATATTCTAGTTGGGGGAGGGGGAGAGGGATGGGTGGTGACCAGAAAACAGTAAGTAAATAAGAAATTCATGTTGTCAAGGTGATCCACACGGGTGTTACGTGGAGAGTTCTTTGACGGTGGAGGGGCTGCTCTGCTCAGGGAAGGCCTCTCCGAGTGGGTGAATGAGAAGAGGTTGAGGAATAACGACAGCACCACAATGATAATGCCCGGCACTACCACATGCCCGGCACTGCCCTAGGAACAGTATTCCCTCAATTCATTTTTTCTTATGGTAGAAACTATCATGTCTTCATCAAATCAGGTTCTTCTTTGCAATCAAATAAAAGAACTACATTTCCCAGCCTCCCTTGCAGTTAGGTGCTGCCATGTGACTTAGATTTGACTGATCACAAATGCCTGGCCCAGAGAATCCTCCAAGGCCATACTCTGTTTGTTGGGGTGGAGCCAAAAGGTAGGAGCCTGGGTCCTAGAATCACTGCATGGAAGGTGGCCACCAAACACCCATGTGAGCAAAAAAAAAGTTTATGTTAGCTACTGAGATGCAGTAGGGTGGTCAACTGTTCCAGTTTGTCTAGAGTTGTGCTGGTTCTAGCACAGGAAGTCCTGCATCCTGAACCCCAGTCCTAGGCAAACCGAAATCTGGCCATCATAGACTTAGGGGTCCTTTAATACAGCAGCTAGTTACCTTGACGACCCTGATATAGTTATCACACCAACCTTATAAGGTAGCTACTACTGGGGAAATGGAGGCTGGGAAGAGATGAACTCATCGCTCTGAAGATTTTCCAACAGTCACATGGCTAGTTGGAGAGCCAGGAATTAAAATGAGAGTCTGTCTCCTGAGTCCATGCTTTTACGCAGAAAGTCACACTGCCCTTTCAGGGAGAGGTGAAAAAGAGAGGATCTGGTGGGAACGCATCCCAAAAGCGGCCTGCAAACTCCTACTTATACGTCAGGACCCATCTGTCACATCTGTGCCGAGCTATTATTCCCTGCTTGTCTGCATCAGAGAGGAGCGTGTCTCTCTGGAGACTCTGCAAAGCATCTCGTCTCTGTGATATCATCAAGCTGTATTGTAGCAATTTCTTGCTAGAAGGTGGATCCCGGAGAGACGGAGTCCCTGCTGTTTCTGTGTTTGCATTCCCCAGAGTCTAGCGCTACCCCTAGCTGATAGCAGATGCTTAAGAAATATTTATTGTGAGCCCCCAAGATTTATTGAGAGCTGAAGTAGGGAGAGAGAGACAGAAATGCACAAACTGGAACAAGTAACTATCTGCTATCTAACAACACTACCAAGAGGCCAGCCTAATGGGGGGTGGAGGGGAATAGCCTCTTCTCAGGAGTGATCCTGAAAGGCTTCTGGGAGAATTGTATCAGATTAGCTGGGTTCAGAAAGGCGTATCGAGAGACCTCCTGTGGAGGCCCAGCTTCTAGAAAGGCCCATCATCTGTGATCTGCTTTCTGTGCCTGTCCCTGGGGCGTTGGTCTCAGCTCCTCTGCTCTGTGTCATAGGAAGCCTAACCCCTGCTTCCCCAGGCTCCCTTGGCATCGGCTTTGGGCCAAGTTTGGCCAATAAAAAGCACCGTCAGGGGGCTGGAGGCGGGAGGAAGGGAGAAGCCAGGGCATTTCTCATCCTTCCTTCTGCCAGGGGCTAGCTCCGGCTCCCTCGTGGTTACTTAACCCCAGTCTGGCCCGCTCCTCACCAGGCCCCGGCCTGGCACACCAGCTGGCTGCTACATGATGATGGATTACTAGTTTCTTCCCTGGGAAAATGAGTGGTAGCTTCAGTGTGGTCAGGAGAAAACAGTTAACCCATTTAAGAGCAAATATTTTGAAGCGGGGTAGCCTGAGCCAAGCAGGTTTCCATCCCAGAAAAGCCAGCTTGGGTCCGAAGCAGCCCACAGACCTGCCATTCAGCCGCCCATGGAAAAGGGTCCGCCGATGACATTGGCGTGCCTGGTTCCTGGAAGAAGTCCTGTTCAGAGGGCTTTCCAGGACAGAGTTTCCAGTCTGCGGGTTCCTGTGCGTGTTATACACTGATTGTCATGAAACGTGGCCCTCTCTCAGGCCTTTGCAAGATTAACAGCCTAAACCACAGTGACTCAGGGGCTGTTCAGGGAATCTGTGTCCCCATTTGCCCAACTTAGATTCCAAAAAAGATAGAATGCAAGGGAAAGTGAGGTCGTCTGTCATTCCAGAATAGTCCTCTGGTCGTGAATCTCGGTAGCTTTTACTTCCCTGGTGAACGGATGGGCAGTTACTGCCTCCTCTTTGTGCCTGGGACAGGCCTAAGGAAAAAAGATGAAGGGAAAGGGGAGGGGTGAAGGGGTGAGCGGTAAACGACAGTGTCAGCCCGAACCCCGAGATGTGGTACGCGTGTGCGCACGGTTCTGGGTGCCAGGAGGGGTCTGTCATCGTTTCCAGGCCCCGCCCCCCCGTGCTTAACGGGCAGCTGCCTCTCACCTCCCCGCTCCCTTCTCCCCCTCCAGCCACTGCCTGACACCTGCTGTCCCCACCACCCACTAGACAGCCGGAAACCAACGGCCAGTGTGAGCTTCTGCTTGACCTTGACCCGCTCTGCCAGGGCGTGGACAGACCCGGGCCTGACCCCGGCTGTGCCTGCCGCCAGCATGTCTCTCCCCAACTCCAGCCTTCCACAGTAGGGTTCAGGGCCGAGTTGTCTGATCTCCTACGACTGGAGACTCCCGTCCAAATCCTGACCTAAGTGTCCCAAGAAAGAAGCGAGGAAGGGCTGGTGGAGTATCCACGCGACTCGGCCACCAACGGCCTGGAGTCAGTCAGACGCACAGGTTCAGGGCACTGCGCCCGCGTGCTGCCCTCACGTCACACACCAGCGGCAAGTTCCGGGGTCCCCAGGTCGCCCACACTTCTGACCAACTGGCTACCAGCGCAGGGGTTCTCGTAACCTACTCAGGTTCGATAATTTGCTAGAAGGATTCAGAACTCGCCTAATATAATGGTTGCAGGTCGGGACCAGCCACAGGGACAGACGCATGGGGCGAGGTCTGGGAGGGTCTCACACAGATTTCTTTCATCCTTGTTCACCAACCTGGAAGTGCCCTCCCGGGAACCCAGGGCAAACACCAGACAAATTCTTTGTGACAGAGAACAGGGTGGTGGATGACACACCAACGCATACGGTCACCTGCAGTCACCCAAGGAGTCTTCTCCCAGGTTATAGATGGAAACCCATGAGCAGGAAAGACCAGGCTAAGAATCTTGGTGAACAGGAATGGTTTTACCCAGGCTTTATCCATTTCTCCTTCTTTGAGGGACAGAATTTGTATTTTTCTTAGGAAAGTGCCCCTTTCTCATTCTCTGTCCACTGGGGTCTCCCAGGCTGGCTCCAGATACGAGCAGGTGACCCCTGCCTGGCCAATCAGAGGAGCAGATTCACGAGCCCCCTGGATCCGCTCCCAGCGGATCCATGGGGGTACAATTCCTAAACTGTTACTGAGATCGCTAAACAGACACACTTTTTACACTTCTAATAATATAAGCTGAGAAATTCTTGGAGCCACCATATGGCAAAAAGATGCCCACATGTGAAGCCACATGACGGAAATAAAGATGAGAAGAAAAGTCAGAGAGGCCAAGTCCTACGGAAATAATTTAAGCCCATGGATCCAGCCAGGCCTGAAGTCCATCTGCTCCCCTCTGGACATTTCAACCATGTCCAAAAGATCTGGTTTTCATTTTAGTAAAGTCCAGTGATTTTCCTTGAACTCGGTATGGTCATTATGGGTTACTATTATGAGGATGGAGTATGACCTTTCAATACATAGTTTCAAATCCTTTTTATGTTAGTTTTGAAATCAAGTTTTTATTATTTGTTTTGTTCCCTTGCGACAGTTTCTTTCAGGGCGTCCTTTGATCTGTGGGTGGATTCTTTTTTCCCTATTAATAATATTGGTCACTTTCTCTCCTAATTTCCCCTCACCCATCCTCTTCTCTGCCTCCTAAAATCTTCGAAGCCGCTGTTAGACGAACAATTTGTCTCTCTCCCCAGTATCTTCAGACGATTACCCCAACCGTCCTCTCACCGGCCCTAACTGGAGTCTGACTTTCTCTGAGGACATGCTGCCCTTCTCCCAGCTCAGGTCAAGCGTCGGGCCAGTGTCCTCTTTGTGTCCCATGGCCCTTCGTGTACCATGTTCCTTCTCCTGATTACAAAGGTCTGTCTCGCTTGAATCTCTTTCCGGGTGTCTACACAACCCAACCAATCCTCCCCATCCCCTCGTTATACTCCACTTGGTTCAACAGCCTTGAGCTCTTAGCATTCTCTCTCTCTCTCTCTCTTTCCAGTCTCACCAAGGGCCTTAACATCCACCAGGGTTCAACTCTTGACTCCATTTCTTAGAAGCATTGGCTTGGATAAGGTGCTTAATTTGCCTGTGCCTCTGTTTCCTCCTCTGCAAAATCGGATTGATGATGGTCCTCTCTCGTACACTTGTTGCAAGGACTGCATGAGATAAGGTGCATTAACTGCCCCGGACAGTGCAGGACGTAAGTGCTCACTAAATGCTGGCTCCTATCACCTCTGTCATTGTCCTTGTCTGGCTTGCTGGAGGGCCACAAGCAGCCTCTTAGCTGAAATAACACTTCTTCAAAACTTTGTGACCTCATCATGGTGTCTCCCCAAGTACCATTTCAGACGTATTGGTTTGTGAGCCCTTCCAAAGAAAGAATGAGAGAATTTAACCCCACGCAGGAAGGCTCATTTATTTGTTCAGTAGGTAGACTCACCGGTTTCCATTACTGACCAAACCAGCTCACCATCAGCCCATGAGAAAAATAACAGCTCATAACAACAGGGAGGAGAGCAGGAGGGTTTCCGGCCTCGAGCTCAGTGATCATCAGTGTGTGCGGATGTTTCATACCCACGATGTCCCAGTGCCTCTCCAAGAGCATATTTCTGTGGCCACCGCCTCTCCCCACTTGTCACACCACCCTACACCCCATCGCTATCTCATGCTCATACCACTTTCTCACCTTCTCTGTACCTTCCTCGCCAGTGTGTTCATCTCTGGATTTCACATCATCACACACACCATCTTCTGAAAACTTGCTTTCCCCCTTCAAGTGATTTGTCATCAGCAAGAAGAATTATGGGCAGGGCCTCTTCATTAACCGGAATGATTCATAGAGCTACATGTATGAAACTGTAGAAAGCAACCTTCATTTTCCCCAAATAACATCAAATCATCATTAATCATCTCACCCAACCCCTGTCCTGCGTGACCTTTTGCTCATTTTACCTCCTACAAATTAATGTAAATCACTGGGGTACACATTTAGGGCGGAGGGTTGTCAGCGTGGCCCGCAACACCTTTGCCTTGCTGTCAATA
Organism: Molossus molossus; assembly: GCF_014108415.1. Classification (NCBI taxonomy): domain Eukaryota; kingdom Metazoa; phylum Chordata; class Mammalia; order Chiroptera; family Molossidae; genus Molossus; species Molossus molossus. Next base: position 10,078,975 of record NW_023425399.1, on the reverse strand, counting down.
AAACACCACGCACTGGGATGGTCAACCCCTTTTTCTTGCTCTCGTAACTGGGCAGGGGTCTTCCAGACTCAAAAGTCCATTCTCCGTGAACCAGCACAGCAGAATTTAATACTGCTCCTCCTTGCCCTTGCCTCCCCCCACCAGGTCTCAAACTTAGTGGCTGGGATGAATAATTAGGCCAACATATGGAGGAGGACATTCTCGTCTAGGAAAACAGCCTTCATAACGTGCAGGCCCATCAGAAAACAGCCTGAAATTATATGCTGCAGCGCAGTGGAAATTTCCCCCTGCATGTTTTATGTAAACAAGATCATTTGTTCACTCAATGAATCCACAGTTCTTCAAAGGCCCTGTTTATATTGAAAGAAAGAAGCAGAAAAAATTAGGTTGGCTGGCAGCCAGCGCTACACCTACAGAGTTGTCAAGCTGTTAGAGCAACATTCAGGAGCTCAGATGTTTATGTTGAGATGGGCGCTTAAGCCAAAAGTAAAATATTGCTTTTGGATGCAACAGCCACATGTGTGAGCAATGGAATCACATCTTCCGAGACAAAATGACCAGTGTTTTGCAGAAGGGCAGAGCGGAGCGGGGAATGTGCCTCCGACCGGGGGCAGCCCTGTGGACTCCCACACAGGTTTTCACAGGAGACGATTTAAAGCCACAAAGAGGAGAAAGTGCCCGATGTCAAGACATTAACACATGAGATACTCTCTGGTCCGTTTCTTTGGATTCTAGGGGAAAACAATCTACCCACCAAAGACTGAGTCCTTTCCAAGTCTGATATTTTGAATCTACTGTTTACATGTAGTGATCAGATAGCAGCTTCAAGAGAGGGTTCACGAGAGATTCTTGTACGTATTAGTCGGGATTCTTTGGTTGCAAGTGACAGAAACTCTAACTCAAGCTGAATTCAGGGAGCAGGGATTTTGTTGGGCCACAAATTTGAGGCGGGGTGGGGATTTTTGCTTTAAGTAGAGCCGGACCCAGAAACTCAGAGGATGTCCCCGTGTGGCTCTCTTTCTCCGTCTTTCATTTACCTGAGTGGCTGTAGTCAAGGTAGATGTTCTTCAGCTGTAGTAAGATGGCCACTAGCTCCTCCAGCTCAACATAGTGACTTCCCAGCAGAGGAAGCAGAGCCCTTCTGCAGTTATTTCAGCTGTAAGCTAAGAATTGCTTTTACAAGTCTAATTGGGTCACATGACCACATCTTAGCCAATCACTGTGTCGATGGAATATAGATTTCTAATTGGCCAGGTCCAGCTCAGATGCACAGCCCAGGCCTCAGACAAACTACATGGACAGAGAGTGGGGCAGTTTGGCTCACCAAGGGAAATAGGAGTAATTACAAGAGAAAAGGGAAGTGGATTTGGGGCAGGGAAAATCTAAAAAACATGTCATAACATAAAAGAAAAAAAAAGAAGAGGAGGAATAAGAAGAAGAAAAGGAAGAAAATATGTGTGTTTGGTTTGAGAATGGTTATCATCAAGATTTATATTTCACGCTGGCCGGTTTGGCTCAGTGGTGAGAGCATCAACCCACCATCCAATGAGTCGCGGGTTCGATTCCGGTCAAGGACACGATTTGTCCCCAGCCCTGGTTCAGGTCGTGCGGAAGGCAGCCATTTGATGTGTCCCTTTCATGACGATGTTTCTCTCTCCCTCCCACTCTGTCTGAACAAAAATGGAAAAATGTCCTCAGGTGAGGATAAAAAAAAAAAAAAAAAGATTTATATCCCGGAATTGTGAAGTTGAAAGCACCACCCCAGGATTAGACCAATAGTTTTCAAACATATTTTTAAAAACAATAGATCTCCCTTGTCAAACAAAATCCAAGGTCTATGGAAACATCCATGTAAACAAACAGAGCTATTTAGTTAAAGAGGGGGGTGGGGGAAAGAAGGCGGGGGTGGGGAGAAAGACCCAATTTCTTGACCTCTTACTTCTCCCAACATCCTTACACCCTCAGGCTCCTCCTTGGAAATTGAAGGAAATGCTGGGGGTTCAAAGATGACTTCAGGGGTTATGTAGACACTGCACTAGAATAATATTGCCTCACACCAAGAGAAGGTTCTACCTGGTTCAATTCTCTTTGCACTTTTGATTTTGTCAAGGAGAAAGTCAAAGTTTAGCGCTAATATGTTTTATTCAATTCTGTAGCTCCTGCTAATACTCATTTGAAAAACGAGAGGTCAGTGCCTCAAGCTCAGAGCCCTCTATGGGTCACAGTGTTAGGCTAGAATTTAACATAAACATACTATTTTAATTGCTTTATTTTTACTACTTTCTTCTATGTAGGAACATGATACTGTCTCTCCATTTTATGATGGTGACATTTACGAGTTTCCTTTTTTTCCTCTCTTGAGTTAAAAAAAAATGTTTTTATTTTTATTTTTTAATTTTTTTCCTTTACTGATTTTAGAGAGAGAGGAAGTGAGAGGAAGAGAGAGATAGAAACATCAATGAGAGAGAACATCGATTGGCTGCCTCCCACATGCCCCCCACTGGGGATCAGGCCCACAACCCGGGCATGTGTCCTGACTGGGAATCGAATCGGTGACCTCTTGGTGCATGGGTTGATGTTTAACCACTGAACCACACCACCCGGACTTAAAACTAAATCTTTGTACCCATTGAGCAGTGACTCCCCATTCCGTCCTAGGTCCTGACAACTGTAGGTAGGGTGTCCCCCCGAAAAATGGATACACAACTTTGAATAATTCTAAACCAGTGTTTATTAAAATACATTTCATTTCCAAAATGTAACAGAATGTACAGACACCCCGTATACATTTTTTGGGACACTCAGTATTTCTTTTAAATACATGTGTATTATTAGTACAACACATAAATGTATGCAAATAAAAATATTGAATAAATCATACTCCAGATGGTCTTTTAAGGAAAAGGGTGAAACTGCAAGAGATGTTCGGAAAACACTGCAGGAGCCGCCCTAAGATGTCACAGCATCCCTGACGACTCCTTCACAGGTGGCCCGTCTCACTGGGGACGATGTTAACTTCCATCCAGCCTCTAACCTTCGGCCTGAAGACAGGAGCTGCATAAAAGGTGGTGGGTTTCCTTCCCCTGCAGCCCCTCAGACACTCCAATCTGGGTTTCAAGGCCCAGTTCAAAGGTGTCCCTTCGTGGCTAAGTACCCCGGCGTTTGCTCACAGATCTAGGACCAATGTTACAACGGAAGATGTGAATAGAGGGGCCTAGTCCTTGTCTTTTCTGCCCGGCACCCACACTGCCACCTTCTGGTCATACCTGCCCGGTTTTCTTTTGGGAGCCACGCCTCCTTTACCACCTTTCGATCTGATTGGCAAGGCTGGCTCCACCCCCTGAGTTGCCGGAGTGACCGTATTACCCAGGGCTGACCAATCACAACAGTCCATTGCCCAGGCCTCACTGATTGGCTCGGGATCGAACACGTGATTGTACCCAGCGGTAAAAACAACCCGGGTGCCCTTCACCTGGCCTCCCCTTCCTCCCAGCCACAGGCACCACGCGAGGCAGCTCACCATCCTCCTTGAAACAATGGCTTTGGCTTATTTAAATTCTGAAAACTTGGCTATGTCGAAAGATCAGGGCTCTAGTCATGATTTCTGGGAGCGACCGCCACCAGGCTTGACCCCTGTGCCCGATGTTGTTCTAACTGCTTGACAACACTACTAATTCATTTACTCTTCAAAACAACCCTGTCGGGTATGTCCCAGGACGATCTCTACTTTCAGGTGAGGAAACTGAGGCAGAGGGGTGGAGCACATGAGCGGGGATTTGAACCCACGCAGCCTGGTTCTGAACCACTCCTCACAGCAGAACAGCATCACCACTATTACTTGCGCCGTCCAGGGTTCCCTCTTTCAAAGGCAACTCGTGCCTGTTTCTGGTCTCTTGCAAGGTCTCTCAAATCCAGTGATCCAGTGGCTTTGATGTTGAACTTCTCTCCGGAAACCCCGAAGGACTTACTTGGAGGCCGCCTCTCTCCAGCCCCTGGCTCTCCTTACTCGTGTCTCCTCGTTGTCAGACACCCAAGATGAAGTCTGTCCTCCCTACGGTGAAATAGAAGAGAAATGAAAAAAAATCTCAGCCCCAGTTTGGGAAGCACCAGTTCCCAGAAGAGACCGAGTCCTGCTCCGAGATAGCATCAGGTTTCTGCCTGCACACAGAGAGGGATGCAGCAACTCTAATTACACCTCTTAATCTGAGATCTCACTTAATGACTAATTTGCCAAAGCCACGCTACTGTTTGGGGCATGAACCTGAACCTGGTGTGAGAAGACTTCACCGGCGCCTCTCCCACCGGGCATCTTCCTCTCCAGCATCTGCTTTCCTCGGAGAAAATGTTTCTAAACCAAAGAGCTGCCTCCTCACTCACCCTCCCTGTCCCAACCCATCTCACCCCAGCTCTCCACCCTCTTACCCAAAGGGGAAAGGGTTCGTTCTTGACTTCTCTGGCTGCAGAGTTAGCTAAGAAAAGAGGACTCAAAACATCCCTTAGAAAGCATGGGCACTGTGGAAAGGGAGAAGGAAGAAGTGAGAACGCAGCAGAAGTCCTGGCTGGCGTAATGAAGCCAGACTCTCCGCGGTACCATGAAGGATGTCCTGTGAGGACAGTTAGAAAGTCTGTCTCTTCCTAAAGAGGAAACTAAGCTCACTGAACCCACTGTCCTCAATGAAGTTGCAGGATTTGGACATTTTATTAGGGCCAAATGGACTTTGATGAGTTTCTGGATAGAAGGTCATGGGGAATTAGGCAGCCAAAGGAAGGCAGTTTCAGGACATCTCTGAGCATTTATGCTCATTTACCTTTAAGATCCTGGAAGAGACTGAATCCAGGGGTCTAGCAGCAACTGCTTGTTCTCCACTCCATATCTAGTCTCCTCTTCTTTAGAAACAGAACTCCAAGTTGAGTTGGGCACATGGCTCCCTAGAAGGAAGATAACTTTTCCCAGTCTCCCTTGCACTGAGGTAATGTGATCAAGTAAAGGTCAATGTCATAGTCATAGCAGAAATCTTATGTGGGATTTTAGAGTGGAGAAGAGGCTCTTGGGGAATGTGTGCCTTTTGTGCTCTGACTGCATTCCTCCTTCTGGTTACCTGAAATATGGATACAATGGCTGGTGCTCAGCAACCATTTTGGACCATGAGGTAGCCATCCATGGTGTAGCAGAAATAGGAAAGGTCTGTGGTCCCTGATGTCTTCATGGAGCTTCCATATCAGTCATAGACTGTTTAACTGCTAAACTTTCTTTAAGTAAGAGAATAAAAGTGCATGCTTTTGTTTAAGTCACTGTTATATTGGAGTTTCTGTTATATGTGATTGAATCTACCCTTATTGATACAAAGGACAAATTCCTTAGGCTGGTAGGAAGAAGAGAAGTTTTGAGAATCAAGTCAACACTTCTCAGCTTGCATTTCAAGTCCTTCTTGATCATGGATCGATTCTATCACCAAACAGCATGCCCCACCTATCCCAGAACCCGCCAGACTTTCCTCCTAGTTCCGGCCTTCTCATCACTTCCTCTACTTGCCATGCTTCCTACCATCTTTTAACCAGTAAGCCCTGCTTGGGCCAATCTTAATACCTCCTCTCCACAAATAGCACCATCCATCATGTTCCCAACTTTTGATTATCACCTCCAGAATCTTTCCCAAATATTTTGGGAGATGCCTTTATGGGATGTCCAATTAGCACTGAATCCTGTTACAACAGGCTGTAGTTGGAGAAGTTTCCTCTAAGTGTGTTCAGATCTGAACTGCTCTTGAAGGCCCTGTATCAGGTGGTCCTAGATGGATCCCTCCACCCGGTTAGGATTAAAGGAAACATCTCCCCCAGCCAGGGCAGAACAGAACTCTCAAGCTCTCTCTTAATGAATGCAGGTCAGGGACTCCCTTAGAGAGTTTAATGTTACACAGAACACACACTTTGCACATTCTGTTCCATGGCCCAGCATGCTTGTCCTTTCATCAGCCAGATCCAAATCTTCATCACTACCTAACAAGCTTTGCACGGTCGGCCTTGCCAGCCTCTCCTCTCACTGCACCTGCTTTCTTATTTACTCCACTGCAGCCACACCGGCCACCTGATGCTCTCTGAGCATCCATCACATTCGTATCTTCCCAAAGGCTGACCTCTCCATCTGGAATGTTCTTCCCCAGGTCACCTCCTCAAGTGAGGCCTTCACGGACAGCACAAATGAAATAGCTATCCTTTCTCCCCCACCCAGCTCAGTGACCACCAGACTTTATTTCTTTCTCAGCACATACCGTGGAGGCAGGCCTACTTTTGTCTTTTTCCCATGGTATCCTCCAGTACCCAGAATGCCTTGTGCATGACTAATTCATACATATTTATTGAGTGAATGAATGAGTGTGTGAGTGAGCAAATTGAGGGGAAGTCCTGCCTTGTTCAAGCTGTGTGTGACTTCAAGCAAGACATATCACCGCTCTGGACCTCACTTTCTCCATCTGCAAAGGGGTGCTAATGCTCTAAAGCTCTTCTCTATTTTTCTCAAAGGCTTGAACAAAGAGACGCTCTTGCTAAACTGTGAATTGTCATGCAGAGGTCATTAAAGCCCATTGAATTAGACTTTCACACCATTCCTGCCTGGAGACTCCCCAGCACGTTCACACGTGGCGAGTGGTGTCCTGCCCACGGTCACACAGCAGAGGCTCTGCAGGGCGGGCTCCTGGGCTCCTGCGTGACACTGAAGCTCGCACGCCATCCGCTCAGAGGTGTTGCTGGAGCACCTACGCCATGCCGGACGCCGAGAGAGACCCTGAGGTTACGGCTGTGGACAAGCTGGACCTCCGCTCTGCCTGCAGGGAGCTCGGCTCCTAGAGAAACAGGCGCAGGGGGAACGCAGTGGACACCACGCGTGGAAACATTCACGAGCTGTGGGCACGTTGGCTGGGGCAGCTGGCCCAGGCAAGGAGTTTCCGGGCGACCTCCCCGAGGGGGTGTCATTTGGCTGAGTCCTGAAGAGCAGGCTTAGCCGGGAAGTGACACAGGGAAGGATGATCAGGCACAGGGAACAGAATGTTCCAGAATGAAAAGAGAAGGGTCAGGGTGAGGAAACGAAAGATGGAGAGGGTTAAACAGGAGAAAGAGAAGATCACATTTCTGACTTCAACAAAGCCATTCCGTCCACTGACGGGAGCATGGATTGAAGGGGACAGAGTGGCAGTAGAGAGGGCCTGAGAAGGCCCCCACACGGTCCAGGTGAGAGACAATGATGCTTGGACTGGATGTCAGTAGAATGAACATATACATATATATATATAATCCTCACCCGAGGACATTTTTGCATTTATCTTGAGATAGAGCAGGAGGGAGAGAGAGAGACAGGGAGAGGGGGAGAGAGAGAGAGAGAGAGAGAGACATCTACGTGAAAGGAACACATTGAGTGAGTGGCTGCCACCCACACGACTCCAACTGGGGCTGGGGACAAACTGCAACCGAGGTATGTGCCCTTAGCAGGAACCGAACCCGGGTCTCTCTGGTCTGACGGCTAATGCTCTAACCACTGAGAAACCGGCCAGGGCTAGAGTATTTTTGTTAATAACAGTTCTATTGAAATAAAATTTGTAGACCATAATGTTCACCCCTTCGAGGTGTACAATCCAGTTGTTTTTCATGTAATTATAGCATGGGACACTCATCACTGCTATGTAATTCCAGAACAGTTCATCACCTCGAAAGAAACCCCAGGCCCCTTAGCATCCCCCTCTTCCCACCCCCAGCCTCAGGCAACCACTAATCTACTTTCTTTCTCGATGGTTTGGCCTATTCTGAACATTTCATGTAAATGGAATCATTCGATATGCGACCTTATGTGACTGGTTTCTTTTACTTAGCATAATGTTTTCAAATTCACGCATGTTGTAGCATGCGTCAGCATTTCCTTCCTTTTTATTCTAGAATAATATTCCACTGTGTGTGTGTCCACCTTTTATTGTCTATCTGTTCATCAGCTGATGGACATTGGGGTTGCTGCCACCTTGAGCTATTATAAATAATGCTGCTGTGAACATTGGTGTGCAAGCTTTTGGGTGGACTGATGTTTTCAGTTCTCTCGGGAATATACTTAGGAATGGAATTGCTGGGTCATATGGTACATCTGTGTTTAGCTTTTTGAGAAACTGCCAGACTGTTTTCCAAAGCGGCTGCACCACTTTATATTCCGTGGATGAGGCTTCCAATTTCTCCACATCCTCGCCCACACTTGCTATTGTCTGTCTTTTTGACTCTAGCCATCCTAGAGGGCGTGAAGCGATATTTTGCCGTGGCTCTGATTTGCATGTCCCTAACAATGAATGATACTGAGCATCTTTTCACGTGCTTATTGGCCATTCGTCTGCACGGCCTCTCTGCAGAGATGTCTATTCTTCTGCTCCCCCCAGCGGCGGCGGCTGTGAGTTCACACCGACTTGTAGTGATGCGGCTGTTAGTTTCCAAGCAGCAGGGACAGGCAGCGAAGGGCAGGGCACGTTGATATTGCACAGAGCTTGCTGGTCTTTCTGAGATTCAGCCATTCTTCTTGAGTAAACACTCTTCCTCCAGCTGTGAGCCTTTAGTTACTATCCACAGTTCTGAAAAAGATGATTTTGACAAAATTTTTTTGCCAGGGGCGGGGTGGGGGGCGGTCAGTGTTGTCTTTGCTTTTACGGAGGAGTGGATTTCTGGAGGAACTATCTCTGTCGTTCCAGAACTGCTTCCAACTGAGGTCTCACTGGGTATCATGAGCCTGTGTTCATCAGCTGATGTCCGGCACTCAAGTATTTCACGTGGGAATGCCCCACAGCCAGAGGAGGGAGGTATTACATCCACTTTAGAGATGAGGAAATGAAGGCATTGAGTGCCCTAAGGGCTGAGTGACTTGCTAAATCTCACACAGCTGGTAAGCAGTCCTGAGTGGGGGCCTCCTGCCCCGGACCCTGCAGCACTGCCCCCCCCTCCCTCCTCCATCTGCGCCCTGAGGCAGGAGGGGCCCAGGAACCAAGACCAGCTCTTCCCCAGGGGGACCTCCGCAGCTGGGAAGAACAGAACAGGACGCTTCCCTCCGAGGGAGCCTCTCTCTCTCTGCTTGGCTGGGTCACAGACGCTGTAAAGGCTGCCCTGACCTTCCCACGGTGCGTGGGTCACATGGAGAGAGGGGGAGGCAGGGTGTACGGGTCTGACAGATGGGACTGTGAGTGGGCGATGGAGTTGCCTCTATGCTTGGGATGCGGGCTCCCTTCCCACCCGCACCAGCTGCCAGCAAGCCACCCACTCCTGCATCAGGCAGGGCTGGGGGCTGGGCCTTTTGAGAGATTCTGGAAGAGTCTTGGTCTGAGCTAGAAAAGGTGAATTTTTAAAGAGATTTTACTGGGGCCACTGATCTATGTGTGGGCGCCTCGCCAACTTCATCTCTCACCACCGTCTCGCTGGCTCCCACTGGGGCCTTGCTGTTCCCAGAACACACCAAGCACTGGATGGAGGGATAGAGAGAAGGACAAGTAGGTGGGTGGGTGGATGGATGGATGGATGGACAGATAGATGGACAAAAGGCTGTATGTACGAATGGACTGATGGACCAACAGACGGACGATGGTACCGAAGTATGCTGTTCCTGGTCACGTGGATGAGTTTATGAGACTCTTCCTTGTGAGCAGAGCTGAGAGGCATCGTGCAGACATTTAGCACGGAAGCCAGGAAGGGAGGTCAGGTGCCTACAGTACTGCCACCGGCCAGGAGACCCCCAGGAGCAGTGGCAGATGAGCCCAGGGGATTTTCCTTGGGTGGCTTTAGGAGACGTGACATGGATGCTTCAGGAAAAGTGACACGGATGTCCCCAGATTCCCATGGAATAAGAAAGCCCAGGGATTGGTCTCGGGCCAGCTGCTGACCTCAGGGGCCTCAGTTTCCCCAGACAAGGCTCATAGGTGCCAGGCTTGCACCTGGACCAGGCACAGGAGTTCAGCCTAGTGTAAGGATGGGTGATGTGGTCATCGGAGCCAGGCTGTGGGGGTTCGAATCCCTGCTTTGCCCCTTCATAGCTGCATGGCCTCGGGCAGGCACTTCACCTCTTTGAAACTCAGAGAGCACAGGACCTACTTGCTGCCCGGGGTTGTGGGGAGGATCCCAGGAGCGAATGACGGACAGTTCTGAGCCCAGGGCTGGGCAGGCGGTCAGTTCTCAGTAAATCCTAGTTCTCATTGTCAGTGCTTCAACAGGGATGGAATCCAGTAGGTACTCAATAAATGTTTCTGGAATGAATTAATTGAACGGATGTTCACAGGCCTGAGTTAAGTACTAACTTCATTCCCGTTTCCAGATGGCAAACGGGGGCCCAGAGAAACCAAGGAGCTTGTCTGTCCAGTGGGACACAGGGGCCCGGTAGCCTGCAGTCTGCCCAGCTCACTCAGGATGACAGTCTCCTGCTCCAAGTCCGATTCAAACTGGGTCAGAAACCAGGATTTCCATAGTCAGGGCCTGAGGGCATCGCACATCAGCTTCTCTCCAATTCCTCTAAAAATACCCTTCCTTTCAAAACTCCCGAGGCCTCTCTGGAGGTGGAAGATAGACTTGATGCAGATGGCCGCAGGCTGGGAGGACTCAGAATAGCTGCCCGCCCTGCCCGCCCCGCCCGCCCCGGACCCCTCCAGCGCTCCACCATCTGGTCCCAATGAGGGACCAGCACCCGCCCCAGCTGCGCCTCTTCCTCTAGCCTGGAGAGATTTATGGCTCCCAAGCCTCCACTGTCTGGCCGCGTGGACGTGGTTTTGCTGCGGCCCCCCTTCGCCCCATCCCTCCTTCCCTCTGCCTCATGGCTCCCAGAAGGCCACTTATCCAATGTCCATATTAATGGCCTCTCAGCTTCAACGGCTAATTCTCTGATTTCTCATAACACTGCCTGGAATTCAGCCCCAAGGACAGTGCTGAGGGAAGGGACAGAGGTCATGGGAAAGTATTTGGGATTCAAAGCCCACCCCCTTCCCCAAGGTCTGGGCTCCCCAGCCGCCCTTCATCTACCCCCAATCCCAACCTGGCAGCAGCTCCCGGCCACACTGATACCTGGACCCGGCTCTTTCCCTCTTCGGCCTCTGCCCCTGCTGGCTCCTCTGCCGCCCGTCCAGAGCTGGCTGTCCCCCTTCAGGGCCCAGCCCAAACGCCACCTGTCTGAGGCCATCCCGGCTGCTTTAACACAGTACCATAGACTGAGAGGTTCATCAACAACAGAACTTTATTCCTCACGGCTCTGGAGGCTGGGAAGTTCAAGATCAAGGCTCCAGCCAACTTTCTGGTTTGGAGATGGCCATCTTTTCGGGATCTCTCTGGGATCTCCTCTGTAAGGACATTGATTCCACTCACGAGGGCCGCACTGTCATGACCCAAGCCCCTCCCAATGTCCCCGCCTCCAGATACCATCACACTGGGGAAATAGGTTTCAGCATAGGAAGTTGGGGGCACACAACTATTCTGTCCACAGCACCACCTCCTGGGAGGTCCTTCCCAGGCATCCTAATGGACACAGCCCCTGCAGTGGGTCCCACAGTCGCGCCATCCCAGGCCATCATCTCCAGAGCCCGTCTCACTGTTTGACATTTTCTTCTTTGTTTGGTTCTTTGTTGGGCCTGAACATCGGGCCTGGGAGGGCAGTCCCGTCAGTCTTGCTCACTGTTGGATCGAACACCTGTACCTCGAACCACCTGCCCGGCACGCACCACGTGCTCTGTGACCATTGAAGGGGTGAGGGAACCGATTCATTCACTGAGGATTAATTCACTAAGAAAAGACTCACTCCAGACCGTCACATTTTGACAAGAGAATAACAAAAATAACTAATACCCACAGAATGTTCACTCTGTGCCAGGCACTTTACAAATACCATCTCAGCGAATCCTCCAGGGAGGTGATACTGTTACAAATTGTTACGTCTCTGTTGCGACCTACACTTGCATTGGCGCTTTGAACCGCCTGGAAAGACTCATCGGGCAATTTCCTACTTGGTGGGAGTCACTCAGCTCTGGCTGGAGCATGAGGGGCATGGAGGAGGTCTCTCCTGCGGGGGCCAGACCCAGCACGCTCCCCACCTTCCCCTTGCTGGCTCCCAGGCTGCCTTCTTACTGGAACCAGGCTGAGACTTGCTCTGGGGAACCTTCTACAGCTTCAGGTCAATAACTCTTTAAAAACACACCCTTCCTAGGGCCTGGCACTGTGTCATTCCAACTCCCACGGAGTAGATGCTGTTATCTCTGTTTGTTTAGGTGAGGAAACAGACACAGCTGAATACCTTGTCCACGCTGCATAGCCAGACAGTCTGGCTCCTGACCACTGCTCCAGACGGTCCTTTTGGGGAGACTGACTCGTTGGAGAAGGGAGGTAGAGACAGCGCCAGGGCTGAGAGGGTGACAGGGTGCACTGTGTTGGTTAAGACTCATTTGGTTGCTGGTGGCAGGAAGCCATCCCCAATGGATTTCAGCTCAAAGGAAAAGCCTGATGTTATCTTCATTCAGGTGTGGCTGGATCTAGAACCCAAGGCAATGGACTGGGTCTCTTTCACAGTTCGGTTCTGATTACTTTTGTGTTGGCTACAGTCTCAGCCTCCATGGGGTGGCGATATGAGGGCCAGTAGCCCCAGACCCATTATTAATTCCTGCTTTGAAACCTGCAGGAAGGAGAGAGACTTCTTTCTAATCCCTCCATGGGAAAAGCTAGGAACGACCTCTCTTAGAATCTGATTGGATAGCCTTGAGTCATGTGCCTTCTTATGAACCAATCATGATGGCTAAGGAATGATATAGTTCTCTGATTGGTCAGTCCTAGTTATTATGTCAACCTTTGGGGGGAGGCTCTGCTTAGCCTACGGTAGACAGAAGAGGGTGCCCAGTGATGATTCCATCCGGGACCCCATCTAATCCTCACAACCACAGGGTTGCTTAAGTTGTGATCTCCCCAATGGTAGGTGAAGAAACTAAAGCTCAGAGAAGGCAAATTACTTGCTCAAAGTCACACAGCAAATAGAGGGCAGAGCCAGCATTTCTTATACTGGGCTCATGCTACAACCCTAAACCCTGCAGGTCTTCCAGGGCTTTCCTTAGGCCAATTGCCCCCAGTTCTGGGAGTATGGGGGTTAGCCGGCCCCACTCCAGACAGCGCAGAAGTCTGCAAAGACAGAAGTCCACCATCCTCCTCATTTTGATCATTGTACCGAGGACATAAATTCATCAACACGTGCTTGGTCAGCTGCCCCGTTTCTCTCCTAAGTAGCAAATTTATGGGGCACACATGCACATGGGTGATTATTTCCTGATGGTTTATAGTACCAAGGCTCCTTTATTTCTCTCCAATAAATCCAGTTTATATGGACTGGCAAATCAAACAGTGCATTTCCCAGCATCAGGCGGTTGTGAATCATTCATGGTGATTTAGGAAACTTGGGAGATTAAGGTTTTGCATAATGCAAATCAGGCTGTGAACATATTTGGTCAGACTCGCTGTGGATGCAATTAGAGCAATGAACACCAGGAGAAATTCATTTTCCTGGGACAGAAAAAGGTCTGCTTGGTATGCAAAAGAGCGGAGTTATTTCCAACACAGGGGCCCGGAACATGGTTAGCCAAGCACACAGTGACTGTTTGATTTGCAGCTTTAAAGAATTTAAAGATGAATAAAACATTGAATTAATTGCCAATGAACTGTTGCCAGCCTGCATGAGACCCAAGCACCTTAGAAAGCACAAAATACCGCAAACGGGGCCGGTGGATACATAGTGCCGGCCCCATATACTGTGTTTGGTTTCCAACTTGCAATTTTCTCTCATCAAGACTCTGTCTCTCACAGTCCCTTGGGCCCCATCTCAAGTCTCCTCCTCCAGAAAGCCCTCTCTGCTTGCCCTGGCCTATAGGGGATGCCCCTTTGTCTGACCTCCGACTGTAAACACCTCACTTGTTGAGTAAATATTTACTCAGCACCTACTATGTGCCAGCCACTCACTGTTCTGGGTGCTAGAGAAACCAGTGAACAAACCAGACAGCAATCCCTGCCTGTGGGGAGTGAAAGACAATAAGGAAAATAGAGAAATCAATGCATTAAAAGAGCAAGTGCTAGGAGGAAACAGACCAGAAGGTGGGCGGGAGGGTGGGGAATGCCAGGAGGATGGATACATTGTATATTCCAGCCCCTAGTTGGGGAGGGCCTGAGATGGTGACATGTACACAGAGATCTGAAGGAGGTGAGGGTAGCAACCATAAGAAATATCTAGGAGAAGAACTTTCCAGGCCAATGGAAGAGCAAGAGCAAAGGCCCTGAGGCAGGAGTTTTCCTGTGTGTCTGAGCCCCTGCAGAGGCTGGGCTGGCCACAGTGACTTGGGGAAAGTGGGCCACACTGAGTCCAGGCAAGGAGCAGGCCAAGGTCATATGAAGCCCATCCATGCACCTCCCAATTCAGTCATTCACTCAAAAACCATTTTTGAAGCCCTACTATGTGCCGGGACGTGCTGTTCTAGAGCCTGGGAATCCGGCAGTAGACACGACAAGCAAGCTCCCTGCTCTCATGCGGCTCACATTCCGGAGAATAAGGAGATAAATGGATAAACAAGGTAACTGCAGAAAGTGACAAGGACACAGGGTGACAGGGGAGAGAGCCTGGGCAGGGGACTCCACCACCATCGGCTTCCAGGCCCACAGCGTTGGCAGAATTCTCTCAAGTGACTCTCATTCCTCCACAGGCCCATTCAGAAGAGAAAAGGGCGCCCCCTAAGGACAGAGATCCTGCCTTTTGCTGTTTGGTCTCTGCCCGGAGTCTGGGAACCTGGAGGACAGTGAATTCCTCCGCTCGCTGAGCCGCACGAGGCCCTGGGCGGTTCCTGGACCAGCATCTCCTGCCGGCCCCGCTGGCTGCCCCTCGAGGAGCACGTGGGTTCTGGGAGTGGGGACCACAGGCAGGGAGACCCCCCGCTGCAGACATGGCAGAGGGCTTGAGGGCTGTCTGGGCACAGGAGGCCAGGCCTGTCTCCTGGCCCAGTGGGCTGGCAGAGGCGCCCCAGCAGATTCAGGGCCGGGGGCGGGGCCTGGCTGTGGAGTGGAGGCCAGAGCAGGGCTCCCCTGTCTGTCACCCCAACTCTGACTCAGGCCGGCAGCAGGCCCTCTGGGCAGCTGCTCCCTGTCTACGGGAGCCCCCTGGGCTCCTGTTCCTGCCTCACTGCCCACCTTTCACTGTCCACGCAGCCGGAGGGATCCCTTTGGAACCCCAATCTGGTCACGTTCCCCTGCTCCGAGCCTCCCATGGCTCCCATGGCACCAGGCAGAGCCCAGGCCAGAGAGGACACACCAGGTACCATGTCCTCTGGGCCAGGTCATGCCAGGTGTCCCCAGCACCATCTCACTGATCCACCCACTACCTGAGTGGGGACTGTTGCACCCCCACTTCTCATTGGGGAGATCCCATAGTGTTGATGAGTGATGGATGAATGGGTGAATGGATGAATGAATGAATGAACAGTGGGTTGAGCGCCCGTCACCGCTGCCCAGGGTCTTGGAGGCCGCAGAGGAGGCAGCCTTGTGCCAGGCTCGGGTGGCAGATGCTCTCGGTCAGCAGCGATGCCCTGCCCTGCCCTTCACCACGGGGGTCTGGCTGTCCCTTCCAAATGGAAGGCTCTGCTCTCACCAGGCTGTGGGACCGTCGAGCCTGCTGACATTCCCATCCTGCGGCCTAGATGACAGGGGAGGGGGAGAAAACAGGTGCGACTGTCATGGGTGGAGCAGGGACAGGGCTCACAGGGACTGAGGCCACAGGAAGGAGAGGCACCTACCAGAGGCTGTTTGTCCAGAGCTGCTCCAGACACCTGGTGTGGGTGTGGCCTGGAGGGCACATGGCCAGCCAGACCGGCATGGGGACATCTGTCTGGCCATCTCCCCCATTTTCATGTGAAAGGCAGGCGGGACATGACGGGGGACCGGGCTGCCATCTGCTCCTGGGAGGGCATTGTGCTGAGAGCCACGTGTCCCAGACAAGGGCGAGGGTCAAGGAGAAGAAGGGAACCAACAGAAGGTGCTTTCAGGAGCCTGGGCCCTGAAGGGCGGGGCTGTTCAGGGCTGTTCGGGGCTGCTGCCACCCTCTGTGCCCGTCCCTCCGAGGCGGATCTGGGCTCCGCTCAGCCCCCTCCCCGCCCAGGGCCGGGCTGCTCCGGTGTAACGGACGCTCAGCCCTTCTCAGCTGGGGAGCCAGCATCTGACCAGCTCCCTCTGGTCGGTGGTCACCAGCTATTCTGCCTCAGTCCCTGGGAGACCAGAGTGTTAGGAATGGTCCCCAGCTGTACCGCTATGTGGCCAGGAGGCTGCCCCTCCAGGAGTTCCCTTTAGCACTGACCGGTGTGGTCCTGGACACCTGGACTCTCCAGCAAGGTGGCCCAGGATGAGGGTGCAGGAAGGGGCTGTATCGGGAAGCCAGCAGGAGGGGCAGGTCCATTGTCCTCTGCCATGAAGAACTCTGACAGTGATGATAAAGCCTCATTTTAAAGATGGGGAGACCGAGTCCAGAGAGGAGAAGTGACTCCCAGGGTCACGTGTGGAACTGGGGTCTGAGCAGGGAGGCTGGTAGATCGGGCCCATTCCACTGCGTGCTGGGCGGCTCCTTCCGTGGGGACCTCAGCAAGGCGGCCTGGGCCCTGGGGACTGAGCTGGGGGTCCTGGGGGCAGCCTGCACGGAGGACCTGGGCCCGAGTCCCTCTGCAGGCTGAGTCTTGCTCTGTCCTTGCAGGGCAGGGGCAGGACGCACAGGTGAACGCTCATGAGCCGCTGATTCCTCAGTGGCCGCCTGCTCCGGCCCAGCGTTTCCCCCTCGCGGAGGGAGGTACAGCGTGAGAACCGAGCTGCCCTGGCCCAGGCCGTCCTGGGCGGCTCGCGCATGCCCGCTGTGCTCCTCCGAGGCCACGGACGGCCTCTTCGGGGCGGCACAGGGCGAGCGCGGCTCTGGGTCATGTTCCAGCTCTAGCTCGCTCAGTCTCCCAGTCCCCCGCGTACTCAGACGTGAGGCCGTGTCCCTGTGTGCCTGAGATGTCACTGCTTGTTCAAGCCAAACCTGAAAGCCATCCTGGTCCTTATGCCACCTGCAGTCCCCAGTGCGGCCTTTCTGCTTTGACCCCAAGACAGGCCCACCTGCACACCTTCCCTGCCCCCACTTCTCCAGAGTCCCTGTCACCAGTCCCTGGGTCCCTGCAGATGCCTCCCCTCTGGCCTCCGACTCCACCCTGGGCCTCTAGAGCCCACTGTCCCCATGGCGGCGAGATGACACTTCAAACAGGTAAACCAGATCTTGTCACCTCTCCGTTCACAGCCCCCAGGTCTCCCCACCGAACTCAGGCTGAAATGCCAAAGCCTGGCCGTGGTTGGGGGCTGGGCTCCCACTTTCCCTGTGTCCTCCATGTCCCCTTCCCGGCCTCCCCTGCTCTGTGACCCACGAGGCCGACTGAGGTGTTAGCACTCCGGTGCTCTCTCGCCTGTGGCTTTGAGTCTGGTCCAGCCCATGGGACCCCCAGCAGGAGGTCAGCAGGGGTGGAGGTGGTGTTGGGTGGTGGTCCACCGGGCTTCCTCCTTGAGGGCTGGCTGTGCCCTGGCCTCCTTTCTATTCCTCTGCTATAGGAAGATCTTTCTGCCCCAGGGCCTTTGCACTTCTGCTCCCTCTGTCTGGAATGCTCCTTCCCGGCTCTTCCACACTGGCATCTTCCATCTTTCAGTAAATAGTGCAGCCACGGACTGAGCTGGGAAAGACGGAGAGAGGGAAGGGCAGGTTTGGGCAAGAGCGTCCCTTCAGCCACGTGATCCTGGAGGAAGAACGGACCTCACGGGAGATGTCGCGCTGATGTCTGGGCTCAGCGCTTAGAGCTATGACAAGGGTCTGAACTGGAGACAGACGTTTGGGTAGGTTACACCCTTCAATGTCACCACCTCAGGGACACCCTCCACAGCCCTCCTGTCTATGGGGTGTCCCTGCTCCCCCATTGACCTTTTTCTTTTTTCTTTTTTTTGATATGTGCCCCTAGTGGGAACTGAACCCTGGACTCTCTGGTCCGCAGGCCGATGCTCCAAAGGCTGAGCCAAACCGGCCAGGGCTGATCTTTTTCTTTAATCCTACCCAAGAAGATGTTTTTATCGATTTTAGAGAGAGAGAAAGGGTGAGAGAGAGAGACATCGATGTAAGAGAGAAACATTGATTGGTTGCCTCCAGTACACACCCTGACCGGGAATCAAACCTGCAACCTTTTGGTGTACAGTTCGACGTTCCAGCCGACTGAGCCACCTGCCAAGGACCCCCATAAATCGTAAACGTTGCCCCATTAGTTTCTCTCATTACCCTTATGCCATCATAAAACTAACATTACTGGTTGCCACTTTGTATCTCTTCTCTGCCATTTTAACCACTGACTCCTATGGGTCTAACACAGCCCTGATACAGAGTAGACATTTGGTAGATATTGCCTGAATAAATAAAAGGATTGATTAATATATAGTGTGCAAAAATCACACACATTTATGTCCCCATCCATGAGCACGTACACCCATACACACACATTCATGCTCACACCCACACCCATGAGCGCACACACACACACACACACACACATTTCCTGACTGTGGGACTCTGTTCCATCACAGGACACAGGTCCTGGCAGGAGCTGTAAATGGAGCCACCCCGGAGCCAGCGCCCACCTCACCCCGCTGACACCTTCTGAGCCAGGACCGATGTTTACTCAGACTCTCCCCCCTCTGCGCACAGGGACGGCAGCGCCCCGTGGATCTGTGCTTTGTCCTCCTCACTGCTCCTCCCCGAGTGTCCGGGAGGATTCATGGGAGAAATAACCGGATGACACCTGAGCTTGGGGACGTCCACCGCAGCATCTTTGGAGGGGCGGCAGCTGTCTCATGGACAAAGTCACGTGGTTCCCTCGCCATCTCCGCCCCCAGCTCCTCTGTTTCCTGAGGCCCCATCTGCCCTCCACGGCCCAGCCCAGTCCTGCTCTTCCCCGAAGTCTCCTCTGTGCTCGTGGTTCACAGGGAGGGCCTCCCCGAGTCCTGAGGCAGCCCCGCCTGCCCACGCACTGGGGTCATAAACGTCCTCCCTCCTCCCCAGGCCCTGCCCTTGGACACCCGCCCCGACCACAGTGCTCAGAACACGGCTCACCCCCCTCCCCCGGGACCCGAGGTTCTCCTTGGGCTGTTTCCTAGCCAAGGGCTCAGCCTCAAACACGTCGAAGACGGGACCACGTCATGTCACGGTGCACCGTCAAGCAAAGCTATGGCCATGGAGCTCTGTAAATATTTAAAAGTAATGAAATTACCCTCCAAGTCTTGTAAAACATCCATGGTATCACAGGCCTCCGCATAATAAAAATATACACATATATATTGCAAAGAGAGCCGTCTAGAGCCATAAATATGAGCAAATTAACATACGGGTGGGGACAGACATTAGGCCTTTGACTCACACAGATCAGTGCTTGTTTCTCTGGAGTGTAGGAGGCTGCTTTGGAAACTCTCTCTGGCCCCAAACTGGGACCAAAGCTGATTCGAAGCCTGGGCACCTGTGGTCAAGTCCAGGTTTATCCTAAGGGCCTCGTGACCTTGGGGAAAACTTCAGACTCTTGCTCAGCAGGCTCCGCATCTGTGAAGGGAACATGGCAGCAGGACCCTTCCCCACGGGCTGTCCTGAGGACGTGACACCACGCAGGTGGACGCTGACGTGGGAACTGGTGAGTGACCGCTTAACCGGAAGCCTTCTTGTTAATTTGACAACAAGGGTCCCCTCCAGAGGTCCCTTGACACATCTTCATAAACAACTAAAACAATACAAACATGTTCCTAGACATATATATAAAGAGCATGTTGATTACACAGCAGACCCTAACGTAATAGAAATTCCATAGCACAGATTGAAAATCCGTCTCTCCCTGGCCCGTAAATCTGACGTTCACCTGCACATGGGGCCAGAGCGCACACTAAGCGTGTCATTGATACTCTTGCGTTGGGTCCTAAGACTTCAGAGCAAGTCCCTGTAGTCATGTCGGATGTACACTTCCTTCTGCTTTTCTGAAATTTGGAAATCACCCCCCTGACACACACACACACACCCCTGGAGAAGATGCTTTCCATTTGCTGAAGACTCAAGGGGATCCATCCATCCATTAGATGTTTATGGAGCACTCGCTCTGTGCCAAGCAGGGCTCTCGGCACTGGGGATGAAACACTGAAAACAAAACAAAACATAAAAATCATGGCTCTCGCCCTGGCTGGCATAGCTCAGTGGTTAGAGCACTGGCCCACAACCCAAAGGGTCACAGGTTCGATTCCAGGTCAAGGGCACATACCTGGCTTGCAGGTTCAATCCCCCGTCCTGGTCAGGGTGCATGCAGGAGGCAACCAATCCATGTCTCTCTCTCTCTCTCTCTCTCTCTCTCTCTTCCCCCCTCCCTTCCACTCTTTCTAAAGAGCAATGGAAAAAATATCCTCAGGTGAGGATTAACAACAGCAAAAACAAAACAAAACAAACAAACCACAGCTTTCTTGGAACTTACAGTCCAATCAGTTGAGACAGACAAGAGGAAGGAAGACGGGGTGGCTGGTTGGGAGGGAGGGAGAAAGGGAAGGGAAGGGACTCCAGTGCCTTGGGTTGCTCTGTGCTGGGCTGACGCACTCACGGTTTTGTTGAAAGTTCACAGCAACCCCTTAGGTGCAAGTGCTGGGATGTCCCCACTTCACAGATGTGGAAACTGAGGCCCAGTGGGGTTAAAGACAGTAGCTAGGAAGTGATGGAGGCATGAATTAAACCCAGGTCCATCTGGATTCAAAGCCTCTCAATGGTCTGGAATAAATGAACGAATTCCAGAGTGAGGAATGAGTTCATGTGTGAGCAAACACACACACACACGCACACACGCACACGCACACGCACACGCACACATGCACCACTACAAGATCCCTGCAAGGAGGGCTCCCAAGAGGACTTTTCAAAACCCAGGAAGAGTCTAGGCTTCTCTCTACTTCCCCTTATCTACCTCCTAACTCCCAAGAATTATTCAGGATCAAGATCAAGGCACCGCCTCTGTCCCCTCCCCAAACCTGCTCCCTAAGGCATGCTGCCTAGACCACCAGGTAGCCCCTCAGCACTCTGACAGCTTCTGCCCCCAGCCCTACAGTCCATTCCCCACTTGTCCCAAGGAATCCTGCCAAAACCTAAGCCAGACCACACTTCCCCTGCTCAGAGCCCTCCAGGCTGCCCCTCACTCAGAACGAAAGCCCAAGTCTCTACGAGGGCCCACGGGCCCCATCTGTCCTCCCCTCACCTCTGCCTCCGGCCCCAGCCTCTAGCGCTCTCTCCCCTTCTCCTCTGTCCCAGCCCGTCTGCCTCTAACAGAGACTCACTTCCCCTCTGGAACCTTTGTCTTTGAACTTCCTTCTGCCAGAAAAGTTCTTCCCCTGCGTCCTCGGCTTCCCCCATCAGCTCCCTCGGGTCTTCGGTCCAATGTTCCCTCCCCCACGAAACCCGCCCTGACCACCCATATGCTCCCTGCCGCCTCGCCCCCTGCTGTCCCTTATCCTTCTTCATGGAACGTCGGGCACTTTTTAAACACATACCCCATCGCTGTTTCCCCCCTCCAACAAATGTCCGCCCAAGAAGCCAGGGATGTTTTCCAGCCTCTGCCTGGAATCCCTTTCATAAAAATTAAAACAAAAAGCAAACATCAAAATCAGAAGCCTTCACTCGACGTTCTGGATGCCAGGCACGGTGGCAGCCTGTCTGGCCAAGACTCGGCCTGTCAACCAGGCCCCGGTCAGGCCTTTGCTGGAGGCTCTGGTTCTTCCTTCTCTTCGCTTTGTCCGATTTCTGCGAACTTTGTTCCTCTGCCTGCCTCACCATACAGACTTCTGTAACAACCTCCTTTGAGTAAACTGAGTCCCCAGCTAGAAACCGGTGGTTCCTTAAGACAACGGATCGATTTTATATCTCGCCTCGTCCCCAGAGTGTCAAGGACAGTGCTGAGAAGGCAGGGGTTTTGTCGGCCCTGCTCACTCCTATATTCTCAGCACATAGAACAGTGGCAGGTATATAGTGAGTTCTCCCTAAATGTTGAAGTTTGAATAGTTGTGAAAAGGATAAACAGTAGCTGAGGAGAGGGACTTTAGCCTGGGTGGGGGCAGTCGCATTTGAACAGAGACATGGAGGATGAGAAAGGGCCACCAGGAAATAATATGGGAAACAGCAAGTGCAAAGGGCCTGGGGCAGGAGCAAACTTGGTGCATTGGAGGAAGAGCAAGGAGGTGAGCGTGGCTGCAGTAAGTGAGCTGGGGGGAGCAGGCAGAGAGGAGTCTGAGCGGTCAGCAGGGGCCAGACCTTAGAGGCCATGGTGGGGAGTTTGGATTGTATTCTAAGAGCAGTAAGGGGCCACTGTAGGTTTTAGAGAGGAGGATGATGTGATTTGATGTGTAATTTTTAAAGCTCTTTCTGACTGCAGGGGCTGGGCATGGATTGAGGGAGGCCAGAGCGGATGCTGGAAACCAGGGAGGAGGCTGCTGTGATTATCCAGGTGGCCGTGATGGATGGCGGGGCTCAGCCCAGGGAGGCACGGGGGCGGAGCAGCACTCTTTGGAGATAGATTCGGCATTCCAGCGTGGCTACGTGGAGTGCACATGAAGGCTGGGGAACAAAGCCCCTGCTGACAGTGAGGTGTGGCTGTGTCTGGAAATTCTCATTCCCTGGACACATTTAGGTGGGGACCTCATGGGAAGGAGAGGGGGCTGGGTCAGTTCCCTGCTCCAAATGCCATCATAATGCATCCCTAAGGGTCCCCAAACCCCACCCCACGATGCTCCCCATGGCTCTTTGCCCCCGGCGTCCCCTCTGGGCTTCCTTTCTCGGAGGACGGCCTCTGCTGGAGCCCCACACAGCCGTGAAACTCATGTTTGCTTTGCTAATTGATATAAATGACTTGCCTTTCACAGCTCAGCATTGCGCTGAACACATCCACATTAATTGGGTTGGAGGAGTAAAATTAAGTGCTTCAATTTGCCATTTTTCAGCATGAAAAATGGGAGAGGAGAAAATCACTTGGCAGAAAGAGAGAGCTGTGAGGGGGAGGAGGCTGCGGCTGCCCTGCCCGGGGAGGGTCTGGACTCCTGGGGGAGCAAGGCGGAGGGAGGGTGTGATGAGGTGGGAGCAGCCAGCACCTCCAGCAGCCCTTCACAGACATGAAGTGTTTAAAAACAACAAAGTGCTTTTTCTTTTCTTTCTTTCTTTCTTTTTTTTTTTTTTTAAATGTTTTTATTGATTTTCTGGAGAGAGAAGAAGGGAGGGAGATAGAAACATCCATATGAGAGAGGAACATTAATCAGCTGCCTCTTGCACGCTCCCTTCTGGGGATTGAGCCCAAAACCCGGACATGTGCCCTGACCAGGAATCGAACCGGGACCTCCGTCCGTGGGCTGCTCAGTCCACTAAGCCACACCAGCTGAGTGACAACCAGCTGAGTGACCGAGTGCTTTTTTTTTTATCCTCACCCGAGGACATTTTTTTGTTTTTTGTTCAGATAGAGTGGGAAGGAGAGAGAGGAAGAGACAGAGAGAGAGAAACAACAACGTGAAAGGGACACATCAAGTGGTTGCCACCTGCATGACCAATCCAGGGCCAGGGACAAACTGCAACCGAGGTACGTGCCCTTAGCAGGAACCGAACCCGGGTCTCTCTGGACCACAGGCCAACACTCCAACCACTGAGCAAAACCAGCTAGGGCAACAAAGTGCTTTTTAAAGGCAATTCTTATCCAATGCTGGTGGCTGCCTTGTGGGGTACCCCATCCCTAGGTCAGATGGGAGCCTAAAGTTTCGAGGACAGAAAACCCAACTTCAAGAGATGTAAGCAAAGAGAGGATGTGTAGGCTCCTATACCAGGGGTGGGGCAGGCATCAGGTATGGCTTGATCCAGGGACTCTAGCCAGTTTCTCCCAGCCTTAGTGCTGCTCTCTTCCTCTTCCCTCTCTGGGGAGAGATGTCTCCTGCCTGAGCAGCAACCCGGAGGGAAGACCTCCTCTTCCTGGTGGCAGTTGCGGATTCTCGGGATCCACCTAATTGGACCAACTGCGGGCAGAAATGTCAGCCCCTAATGCAGGCACAACCTGTCCAGGTGCATCCAGCGGTCCTGACTGTGCTGGTTGCCAGGTCTGGATCCTGTGCCACATGTGGAACTGGGTGTGGGGTCCACCCCACTCACAGCACATAAACCGAGAGCGAAGGATGGAGGTCCCCCAAAGGACAATCAGGGTGCTGTGTCCAGAAGGGAGAATTCATTCATTCACTCAGCATATTGTTATAAAGTGTCGTCTGTGTGGCACAATTCCTCCTGAAGCTTATATCCCAGCGAGGGACACACAACAAATGAATTACTTGACTAACCATATAGTGACACATGACGACAGTGCTACGTAGGGAAATAAAGCCACATGGGCTGTGCAGTGTCTGGGGAGGCCTTGCCGACAGTGGCAGCTGAGGAAGAATGGAAAGAGGTGAGCCACGTGGTGTCCTAAGGAACAGAGTTCCCAGGGCAGGAAACGCGTGCAAAGGCCCTGGGAGCAAAGCTGCGCGTGGCGGGCAGATCCTGCGGGGCTGCGCGGCCGTGGTGAGGGTCTGGGTTTCCCTCCGTGTGGGAGGAAGAGCCACTGGAGGTCGTGGGCGGAGGAGGGACACAGTCTGACGTGGGTTCTAACAGGATCGCTCGCATTGCTGTGTGGAGAATTTGCTGTGGTGGGGGAGGGCGGAAGCGGGGACAGCAGACCAGGTGGCATTGGTCCGGGAGAAAGAGGACGGTGCCCGGGGCTGAGTGGTGGCAGAGGCGGTATAGGAACTGGTTGGAAGCAGAGCCAGAACTTTGCATCCTGAGTGAGCCGGCGGGCATCCCGCGAGGTGGTGGACTAGCTCGATAGGGAATCGAGCAGGAGGTGTTCTCCTTTAACCGTAGGTGCTGCCGTCCTGTCCGCCTGTCCCCTCGCTCGCGCCCCTCGCTGACCCTCCTTGTTCTAACACCCGACTGGGCCTGGCTGTGCCGACGGGCAGGACTGTGTGCGCCATGGGAGGAGCCCACACACAGCTCAGGGTGAGGAAGGGCTGAGCCCACAGGGGAAATCCCAGGTGGACAGTGATGGACTCGTAGAGACAGAAATCACGGGTGTCCACTGGGGTTCCTACCCCAGGGCAGGAGAGCCAGTCTGGGAGTTGGGAGGTGCCTCAGCCGGGGTCTCGGAGCTCCACGCAGCCAGAGAGGGGGTTCAGCCCAGGACTCACATGCAGACCCCGAAGGCGTGACGTCTCTGACCCTTTCCACCCGTAACGCCCTTGAAGTCTGCAGGAGGCATGGAGTCGTGGGTGAGCCTCTCTCTGGGACTGAACTTCTTGTCTCAAGAGGGCAGCCTCCTATGAGCTCTCCCCGTGAAAAGCAACCTGCAAATATGGGCAACTCCAGGAATCCTTCTCTCCACCCTCGCGTTCCCCAGGGGCTGCTGACACCCCAGCAGCGCTCTGTCCCCCAGCTTGGAAAACAAATGAGCAGCATCTCACGCAGACCATCCATCAGGCCGCTGTCCTCCTCCCCACTGAGAGGACCCGCAGTGATGCAGCAGGAGGAGGGGTGGGGGGAGCGGCAGGAAGGAAGCCACCAGGAGATGTCAGCTTCCCTTCTGCAGGCCCTGGGATCCCCCCATCACGCCTGGGGCAAACCCACACCTTGTCCCCAGATGTGCATGCCTGCCTGCCAAGCACACACCCACAGGGACACATGTGAGCACATACCCACATGCGTGTGCAAAGCCTACTTAGAGCACACACGCGTATGTGGGGTGGAATTCAGGTCCTCTATGATCACTCTGTGTGCACAGGGCTTGCATGAGGCGCCTGACGTTGAGATGCTGATCTGCTCAGTGCGTTCCACCCCCTGGCACTTACTTCTCCAAACCTGCACCATCTCTAAGGCCGGTGAGATGCACCAGCTAGATCGTCACCAAGGCCTGCCTGACCCCAGCCTCCCGGGGGAGAGGTGGGTAGTTCTCCTTCACTCTTCCCGGCCTTGGTCTATCCCCTGCCGCCACCCCTACCGAGCAAGGCCTGGAGTCTGAACTCTCTGACTTGCCTCCTCCTCCACCCCTTCTCAGCCGAGAATGGACCACCTCGAGTGATGAACCCCAACAGCTCCAAAGGGGTCTACTATTTATCGAGCAATTTCCATATGCGGGGCACATCCCAACTACCTTAATAGACAGGACCTCACTCAGGACCCCACCCCCAACCCCATTCCACAGTTATTGTAGTTACTGTTACTGCCCACACGACCCGGACGAGGACAGTTTACAGATGAGGAAACTGAGCCACGAGGTGCTCCATGAGGTACCCAGGTTGTGGTGGTGGAGGCAGGATTTGAACTCAGGCAGACCCTTCAGGATGGCATTTTCTTCGAGTTCTGTGCGAGAACCGCCAGGAAAGGAGGAAGGAGGAACCGGATCACTGTCAACGGGTCACTTGTCTCTCCAAGTTCCAGAGCCGCTGAAGGCGAGTCAGTACGGTCTGGATTGTGGAACACTCCACCTGTACTGAGCACGACAGAACAGTGACCCCAGGATGAAATCCCCGGAGAGATGACACTTTATTATTCTTGCCAGGTGCTAGGCGAGGCACTGGGGTGGGCGGGTGACTGGTCAGGGTTCTCTTTCCTGAGGGGTGCTGGTCCCAGGGAGAAGGGTGTATCAACGGGTCATTGCTATGCAGGTGGTACGAGTAATCTGCAAAGTGCTTAAAACCTGCATTAAAAACGGCCACCTCCCAGCCCTGGTGGTTTGGCTCAGTGCAGCCTATGGACCGAAGGGTCTTGGGTTCGATTCTCGGTCAAGGGCACGTACCTGAGTTGCAGGTTGATCCCCTGCCCTCATCGGGATCATGTGTCAATTGAGGTGTCTCTCTCACATTGATGTCTCCCCCCCACCCCCACCTTCTCTCCCTTCCACTCTATCTAAAAACTAATAGAAAAATATCCTCTGGTGAGGATTAACAACAATAATAACCCACAAACAACAAAAACCCCCGCCACCTCCTACAGGGCAGAAACCGTCACTGCATGCACGCAGTCCAGCCGTGGGCCTGGCCCACCTGGGCACTGAAGACACACCCCAGGCAGGGCAGCCTGGTGCGGAAGGGCAGAGCGCAATGGGTCAGTCGTGGGCTGGTTCCCAATTCTGGGGCTTGAGGAAGGTTGCTTTACTGCTCTCTGCCTTCACTCCATTTTTAAGATGAAAATGCGAATAAATAGCATCTGCCTCATACCGTTCTACTCTAGAAGATTGGAGAATATATAGGATTGTGCTGCGACATAGCACTAAGAATGACTCGATAAAACTGCCGTTATTGTTGCTGTTGCTATTGTTATTCTTATTATCATAAGTGAATGATGAAGCTCTAGCTACCTCATTGGTCATCAGGGATTAGCTTCTTAGCCTGTACTTTTCGGGGAGCATGTAGGGCGTGGGCCGCATCTCATGGCATTGTGGGGATTTTCCCAGCCTGCTTTGCAGACTCCGGCCCATCTCACAGACAGGAGAATGGAAGCCAGGCGGCTCGGGAACAGCATCCAGGGTGACCGCTGAGGCAGAGCAGGGCTGAAGGGCTTGGCAATGACTCCAACCACAGCCTCGGGTGACAGGGAGGGACATGAAGAGAAACCTCACTATGTCGCCTCCTGCAGGGCCTTGAGCTCAGCTGATTTCTTAGCATGCCAGCTCCCCAGGGAACCTCAACTTGTATTCCTCTCCCTCATTTTTCCTTGAGAAGCAGTGAGCACTGTCATGGGGATGGGCTGGTTCTTTAAGCAGCTTAGATCACCATCCTCACCTGATGTCCCCACAGGCAGTCATGCACAGATCAGGTACCCACGGGCTCCCCACTGCATCTATTAAGAGTCTGTCTCCTGGGCAGGGTCGCAGCCTCCTCAGGAAGATGAACCAAATGACAGGACTTGCAGTGAGCAGCTCTGTGTCCCCCACTGGGAACCAGCTCAGCTCCTCGAGGTCAGTGGTCTCCTCCCCGGCCTCCCTGATCAAAGCCCTGCCTGGGCTCCACCTCCCTCCCGTCTCCTGGTTCTCTGGGCCCTGCGGTGACAGGTGGTGTCGTCACACTTTTATTGGAGAAGTGGCTGATAGACGGAAAAGCACAAAGAGATAGAACAAACGCACACCTATCAACACACCCAGAACGGACGACTATTGACACCTCATCCTATTTGTGTCTTTGGTTCTTTTTTTAATAAAGGCGATAAAAATTACAGATAGAGTTTCTTTTATCTCCCACAGAGTCAGGACCACCTCCTGCCTTTCCCCAGTCACCCCCTCCGCTCATTCCCCCTCCACAAAACCCCCTCTGTCTCCCAGGTAACAGGAGGGGCAGGTTTCTGATGTAGACATCACCTCATTACTAAAAGCTCCTTAGTGCCTCCCTCATGGCCTTCAAGGTCAAGTTCAGGCTCCTCACATGGCCTAGGAGTCCTGCTGCCTCCAGCCCCCATTTTCACTTCAGCCACATGGGCCTCTTTCACTTCGAAACACACCAAGCTTATCCAGCCTGCTGGCCCTCGCCCTCTGCCGTTCCCTCTCCCTGGAGCAGTGACCCCCAGATGTCACTGGAGGTGACTCCCTACATTCGTATGGGTCTCTTCTCAAATGTCACCTCCTGGGAGGAGCCTTCCCCGACCGTCACATCTAAAGTAAACCACCTTCCCCACCCCCATTCTGTCCCCATCAGTCTGTCTGTCACACGCTTCTCTGTATCACTTCTCATGATCTGAAACGGTCTTCGTCTCCTCTGTGTGCTTATTGCCTGGAAGCAGTAAGTCAGGAAGAAGAAAGGCCAGACCTTAGGGCCTGGACCGGGGTCCTTCTTCCTGGGTGAGGTTGGACGGAAAGCTTGGCTGGGTCCCAGCGAGCCAG
This sequence comes from Molossus molossus, assembly GCF_014108415.1. NCBI lineage: Eukaryota > Metazoa > Chordata > Mammalia > Chiroptera > Molossidae > Molossus > Molossus molossus. The sequence goes on along the minus strand of NW_023425399.1, from coordinate 10,049,984 downwards.
CTGTGGGGTCCAGTCGCTGCTTACTCGAGGTTTCCTGGGTCCGCATGGAGGCTGAACCCTCTCTCCTGCACCGTAGTGGTTAAAGGGCCAAGCTGGCCGCCCACCCGCCCCGTCCAACCCTTCTCCCGGTCCCGGAGAGCAGGGCGCCGCCACCTGGTGAATAATTCACCCGCTGTCAGCAGCCCCGAATCCTGCGTGGGCAAAAGGCAATCAGCCTGCAGAACGGGGTCTTATTTTTAATCTGCGCAAAACCACCACAAACCTGCTCAAAGCACTAACTTGCCCATCCTACTAATTTTGGAGGCAATTAGCTGATGAGCGTTCTTGCTCGCCAGCTTCCTCTCCACGCGCCCGCGTGCTCGGCGCTCACGCCCGCCCGGAGACGCCAGCTGTGGAGCGCTTTGTTAATCTGCGCTTAAACTACCGTTTTTAAACAAGCCTCTTAAATGATAGAGGCATTTGTGCATAAATAGCACATGGTAAGTCTCCCCTTGGGACACTAACCTGATTTATTATAAATGCTGTTACTACCAAGCTTTATATATTAACATCTTTAACGCGGAAATATATGCTCTGATCTCCTCCCCCAGCCTCGCCCTGATGCAGATGAACAGCTCAGATGGGAGGTAAGAACCTGGAAGACATCACCCTGAAGGGCAAAAGAAGCCAGTTTTAAATATTTTATGTGAAGCCAGGCCAGCCAACCCAAACGTGTTTCCAACATTAGCCTGGGTCGTGTAGAGAAAAACAGACCCAATTGCTTTCCATGACCAAACCCTTCCCACTGCGCTGGGCCAGCGGTGAGGTCACCCTGACATCTCTTTGTGACTTAGATGGGCTGGGGAAGGCCCCTCCAACCACAGTGATGGAACTTCAACATGAATGCCCAAACCACCTCGCCTGCCAGAAAAACAGTGTTTCCCAAGCGACACGCATTAGCACAGCCCCTGTGGTGGGCCCGGGCCACCTCACTGCACCCCTGCGCCCGTTTAATATTCTTCATTAAATGAACCGATTCTTTAAAACTGAAGCTCAAACCAAACTGCATTGTTTATGAAATGATGGACTGGAGGTGTGAGTGGCACATTTTTTTTCTGTAAAACTTTAAAGAACAAATAGTGAAATAAATGATGCCGGCATACTGTGTCCGACTGGTGTCACCAACAATGCGCCAGGGGACCCAAGTTTAGAGCAAACAGTGTTGACTGGGATTTACAGGGTGTCTGGTACTTTGAAGATTCAAAGGTGAAGGCTCAGTTTTCCGGCGATTCCAGTCCAAACTGCATCCCTTGGAAGCAGATGCACACAGCGCCCCCTTCAGGCCAAATTCCTGCAGCGCCTCCGCTTCTGGGAAGCCCTAGAAGCCAAGTTCTGCCAGGAAACAAAACGCCCACCACAGTACCCTCAGGCTGGAGGCGCCCTCCTAGCCCCATGGGGCCCGTTGTGAATAGGCCCATGTTCTCGTGTGCATGGCCATTAATACATATTGTTATATGAGGAGCACCTTCCTTTCATAATAACCATCCAATCTTAGCAGCTAAAAGACTGACTCATATTTTTAATAATGGATTCAAAAAGGCTACCGATTTGCAGTTGTTATCATCACCACAACTGTTGATTGCAAAATGTTACCTAGAAAATCTTAATATTTCCTGCCAGCAACAATATTCCAAACTCTGTTGTCCTTTGGCAGTGGACAGAGGCGGAAGGCCACCCCTCACCTGATCGATGGCTGGCACTTCCTACCACACTCGTGAAGGCCTCCAGGATCCGTCCCCTGCCTCCCTCGTCTCATGTTCAACTCCTTCCCCAGGTTCACGATGCTCCGGCCATATTTGCCTTCTTGGTTCTACCCCAGGGCCTTTGCACATGCAAAGAAGGTCCCTGTGAAACCTGCCTTTCAGGCAGTAATGTGACAGGAACTCTGAACTTCCATCCGGCAGCGGGAAAACAGTTGTGGAGGCCGAGCAGGCGCTGGAGGGGCTGGGTTTTGGTGATCATTTGCATCTTTCAGGGTGCAGGGGTTGTGTTTTGTTGTTTATTTTTTCCCCTTGTCTCTATATTCACGAGTCTAAAGGGAAAGAATCAGGTGGCTGTTTACACAAAGTCAGGCCCAATGCCAGCGCTCAGATAATGATTTGTATAATGTCTTCCGGCATGAACAATGAGCTTTTGTTTGAACAGTTGAAGCTATGGCAGAGGAAAAATTTAACTCTGCATATATATATCTATATATAAATATAGATATATAATTTATACACACGCACACACGCATACACACACACACGCACACACGCACACAGTTGCAGTTTGCTAGTCAATAGACAGGCAGAAAAGCCTGTGAGACCACTTCTGCAGACAGACTTTCCCCTTGGGTCCAGTTGCATATGTTGGTGGCAGCCCCAGTCCCCAAGTCAGATGATCAGCCTGTCTCTGAACCATCCAACCACTTCAATAGGCAAATCACCCCCCAAAAAAGAAAGGAAGGAGCCCCGTCTGGGGGTATAGACTTCTCGTCTCTTTTATTCTAATCAAGAGACAGAGCTGTTGGGAGGAAGCCAAGTGCCTTGGAGTCGGGCTGCATCACTGTCCCTGTCACCAGGGGTCTGTTTGCCCCTGCTGTTCATGGAGAACCCAACCCCCATCCCAAAGTCATAGCTAAGGGATCTCAGCAAGGGCCCTAAATTTCAAGGAGGGAGGTGTGCTGCCCGTATCATCTCTCCTGGGCATAGCAGCTGCCTAATGGGTCTCCCCACTCCCGCCCCTTCCCACCGTGCACACACAGGGAACCCTCGGTTTCCATATTCTTTCCTCCCCAGGGCAGTCGGCAGGATTTTCCTACAGTGTGAATTCAATCATCTCACTCAGCGGGAGCCTGACATAGGATGAGACCAGAAAGGCGCCTAGGGCACAAAATTAGAGGGGAACTCGCTCTGAGTTGTCCAGAGCAAGGCACTAACTCACCTTAGTCCCAGTCCTGTCACTCACCACTCAGCCCTCCCCTGGCTTCTCATGGCTCAGGCAATAAAATGCAAACTTCTCACCAGGGTCACCAAGGCCCATGTGATTCAGCCCCTGCCTATGTCTCCCCCTTCCTCTCAGTTGCTCTCCAGTCCCACTAACTTCTTTCTCTGAATAAATCAGGCTAGTTCCTGCCCCAGGGCCTTTGCACTTGCTCTTCCTTAAAGCTGGAAGAGTCTTTCCCCAGAATTTGTATGATGGGCTCATTCAGCTCTGACAAGTCTTGGCACAAATGTCACCTTCTTGGAGAGGCCACACTGAACACCTATCGAAGGTGGTGCCCTCACCCCAGGCATTCTGGGTATTTTCTAACCTGTTTTATTTCCCTCACATTCCCTAATACAACCTGCAATGATTTATTGCTCAGTTCTCCCCACTGGAGAGTCAGCTCCTCAAGGGCAGGGAATAGGCTTGTGTGCATCGCAGCTTTGTACCCAGCACCTAGGACCATGCCTGGCACATGCCATCAGCCAAGCTTGCCACCAACCCTTCGAGCTGCTCCCTAGAACATGAAATTACACACCCGGACAGGCGTTTCTGATGAGCCTTTTCTTCCCCGCGACGTGGGACAAGCAGAGCGGGAGAACCTCTCTTCCAAGGTGAGTGGTCTGCAGCCTGTCCTCCGCGCCCTCTTTCTATATTTAATGAATGGCTTCAATTTAATGAAAACTCTCCAGTGGTTCTGTAATGGGGAGTGGAGATGCAGTAAGAAATCTCTTCACTATTAACTGCAAGACAGAGTAAGTCTTCCTGCTCCAGGGAAAACCCATCCGACCTGCTTCTCTGTCCCCCAGAGAACTGCTCAGAGCAGCCTCCCTCCTCTGCCCCAAAGGAGGGGACCCCCGTCGGGGAGAGAGGCAGGCACAGGCGGAGGGGCGGAGGGGCGAGAGGGTGGGTGTCCCAACATGCACAGATGTGCAGATACCCAGATTCAAACGTAAGCTGAATGTAATTACTTGGTTAATTACATATTGACTTTTAACTCAAAAAGTGATTAAAACAAGCTGCAGGAAAGACTGGCCAGAGAGGAGAGGGGGCAGGGAGAGAGTCCACTTTCAGGGAGGAGGAGGATAGGGATCGCCGAAATGAAGTCTGCGCTGTCCTACTGTGTGCAGGGGGGAGTGGCCTCCCGTCTCCGGGCAGGTGGGGAATTGCGTGCAGATAAACAAGGAATCGTGGTGTCTCCTTACTTTTTGTCACCTAAGACCACATCTCTTCCCAGCCAGGATCACCCTGCCGAACCCGGTCTTTCAGGCCACCCCGGCCTCTCCCACCCCTCTTTGTGTAACCTTGAGGGGATCTTTCCATCGACACCCCTGTCCTGTTTCCTCCTGCGAGTCCTCTGCGCAGAACCCCTGTCTGGTTGTGTCCCCTGCCAAGCAGACGGTGGCCCTAGGTCCTGAACTTCCTACGCGACAATTCAACCAAACAATCCTTCCGCGGCCTGCCTCCCTCTCTCCATCCAGGGCTGAAATCCGACCCGAACTGTTTTCGTCTGAGCACTTTCTGGCCAAGTTTGGGTTGGAGCTGAGGGGATTTATGAGGTCGTAAAAGCCGAGCCTTCAGCAAGTCAGACAAACCAGGGCGTGGAAGAACCTTGAAAAGAAGAGAAATGGCTGCAGCCGGCGATGCATCGGAAAGTTCCAGAGAACGAGGGCACAGAGCTGAAGCAAGGGGGCCTTCGTGGCCACGGAGTTGGCCTGCAATGTGCTTTTCAAAAGCCGAAGACGCTGCAGAGTCATCCTCAGGGGGCCAGGGCCACGCTCAGCTCCCGGGTGGGGACGGCCGGGCACGTACGTTAAACCAGAAATCGCAGCAGCACCTAGAACAGTCGCGGTTAATCCTGCCCAGGTTTTCATTTAGACACAAGCTGCCTGTGTGAAGAACAGTACATTGCATGGGGTGGAAAAACTCTGCTTCTATGTCTTGAGAAATTACAATAATAAAAAATAGCACCATAAACCCCCATTAGTCAGAGGAAAGATAACTTCCACGCTGCGTCCCCGGCGGGCGCGCTGGCGCAGAGATGGATTCACTTCGGCAACGCGGGGCTGCTCTTGGCAGCTGGGTACCGTTCCCTCCTTAATTACACGTCGCCCCTAGTCAGATTTCTCCGGTGCCCAGCGCCTCGGTGTGTCTTGATGAAGGAAGGTTTGGTTCGGGAGCTGGGAGAACTGCAACCCGGTTTGATTGTAGTCACCCGTGTCTTCTGTGCGGCCCCAGACAGCGACGGTGGTCCCTCTGAGTTCTCACTCGGGGAAGACAACAGGGCAGTGGCCGCGAACACGCTGCAGTGGGGCAGGGACAAAGGTGGCGATCTGTCTGTCTGCTTCGTTGTCCACCGACAGCTCTCTTTGGATACGCGGACAAGGAGGCCCCAGCACGCGAGGTGGCTGTGGGGTGACCCAGAAACCCGCGTGGCACTGAGCACTGAAATGAGTCAGGCGCCCGGGCAGCACCTGGGCCTTCGGTGGGTCACAGTGTTCCGAAGGGAACGCAGTGCACTTGACAACAAGTCCAACTCAAGTGGGGTCTCTCTCTGCGACAGCAGGTCTCGGTACACCGTCACTTTCCGGGCCCTTCGCTTCAGAGCGGATGCATGTGGCTGACTTCATCAAAGTGAGCGGAAGACTGCCGGGGCCCAGGTTCTAGCTCACCTGGCTCCGGCCCCCCTGGCTGGTGACGCCTTAGCTGACCTGGCCTGACCTCAGTTTCCTCCTCCTCAGAATGGGGATGATATCCCTGACGCTGCAGGTTGTCGCATGGCTTGGTGAAGTTAACGAGGGTACGAGTGCACAGCACAGGACAGTTCTCCTCCCCCGGTGTCATTTCAGAGCCGGGAGCCGCGCCTGCCCCGTGAGGACAATGAGGTATTTCCCTCTCTAAGTCTCAGACTGTTTGTAGAATGGACACAGAAATAATCTATTCAGCCCTGCCACTCATTCAATAAAACTTTATTGAGCAACTACTACGAGCTACACACATGTAGGTGATGAGGATGCAGTAGGAAATAAGATGGCTTCTGCCGTAACAAATCACCCCAAATTTAGCAGCTTTAGACGACACCCACGTATTATCTCACTGTTCTGTGCGTTAGAAGTCGGGCTGCATTCTCTGCTCAGCGTCTTACTGGGCTTAAAAGCAAGGTGTGTGGCAGCGCTATGGTCCCCAGCGGGGATGGGGACGTGGAGCCCTCTGCCAAGCTCACGGATGTTCACCAAACGCATTTCCTTCTCATGCTTTCCCCGTGGCAACTTCCACCTTCAGGCCGACAACGGCATGTCGAATCTTTCTGGAACGTCAAGTCTCTGACCTCCTCTTCTGCTTTTAAAGCCTCGTGCAATTGCACTGGGTCCCCCAGAATAACCCAGTTAATCTCATTATCTCCCAGGTGCTCCGAGGGAGAGAGGGTTCTAAATCACGTAGGGCCTTGTGGGCAGTAGAGATGTGTTTGGGTTTTGTTCCAAGGGACTCATTGAAACGTTTTAAGCAGGGGTGTAAAAACATCTAATTTTTTTTTAATCGTCACCCGAGGACATTTTTTCATTTTTGTTCAGATAGAGTGGCAGGGGGAGAGAGAGAGAGAGAGAGATCAACATGAAAGGGACACATGGAGTGGCTGCCTCCTGCACGACCCCAACCAAGGCCGGGGACTAATTGCAACTGAGGTACGTGTCCTTGACCGGAATTGAACCTGCGACTCATTGGTCCACGCATGGGGGACGCTCTAACTGCTGAGCCGAACCTGCCGGGGCTAATTTTTTTTTTTTTAAAGATGACTGGCTTCTATCTGGTGAAAATTAAGGGTGGAAACAGGAAGACCAGTTAGGAGGCCATGGCCATGGGTGATAGACTGGCTTGGACTAGGGTGCGGGGCTGGAGGGCATGAGAAGCAATTGGAGTCTGCATAGCTTTAGACGATTTTTATACATAGGCAAGCGGAATTCTTTGATGACGCCGAGGTTTCTCAAGTCTCTTCTAGCTAACAGCAGAAGGGGTGGCTTTGTAGAAATGTCATCTCCCCACCTGGATGCCCCATAACCCCCCAAGCAGAACAACCTGGAATAATAGAAACTAAGCAAAACACACGTGCCTGTGCAAACCCACCTCCAGACCCGTCCCCTCGCTCGCCACACTGAGACACAGGCATGCACACTGCTGAATAAAAGCTCAATGTATCAATAATCAAACGACAGAAAAAGACCGAGGTAATGTAGCAAAGAGAACCAGTTAGCTGGGACTTGGAATAATCACAGAGAAGCCGTTTTCTAAGTTCAAAATGTAAAGATACTGCTCAGACGTTGGAGGGTTTGGCGGTAACTTTTTGACGTTGCAGGCATCCCGGGCAGCACACACGGGCCTGAAGTTCACGGACAAGCCTCTGCACCCTCCTCCTGCTCGTTCCGAGATCAAACCAGGCAGCCCTTGGCTCTGGCTTTGATTAGCTATGCATGGCCCGGCTGCCTGGGACACATGCAATAGAGATGAATGGAAAATGAGGCTTGTAATTATTTTCAAAAGACACACAGCCTGGCTTCACCCCATGACGAATTCCAGGCCCTTGGAAACAGCGTTGGCTTCGTGGGCATGCACCCAGTACGGTTTCACAGGCCTGTGCTTGGAAGGGCCCGTGCTTGGCCTAACGCTCTATTGTCTTGAAATTCCTGACAACTTCTGAACAAGGGGTTCCCCCCTTTGCATTTTGTGCATAGGAAACGATCTTCCTGGTTTTCATTTCAGTTGCTCACACGCTTCTCTCTGACTTTTCAGAGAGGAGGGTGACCTGGGGACACGCCTCGGACTGTGATGTGGAGGGGTGTGGGTTCTCACAGAAGCTCCTGGATGGATAAAGAGGAGGACCCCGGGGACATGAGTGAGGGCTCAGCTGAATGAGACCTCTGGACAAGCCAACCTGGAGATCTATCCCCAAAGGCGGGGGGTAGCACTACACAAACATAGACAATCTGGAGCACAGAACAGAAACGGGCCCAGCCTCAAACTTATCAACATAGCAGTCAGGGCCCAGCAACACCCTGATCAAATCCATCCTGAAGGTGGAGTTCCATGTCCAGCCAGGCTCACATATTGAAAGGGTGACTTAGTTCTCAGGGTATGAGCTGAGTGGTGCTAAGACCCGTGTTGTTTTGCAAACTCAGTGGCACTTAGGTGTCCCAATGAGCATGGTCTTTTTCTGAGTGGGACCCTCTGGTGACAAAACCACTCATCAAACACTTGGGGATGTCTCTTGAGAAGAGAAATAGCTTAATCTGGAACTTGTGCTCCTCAGTTCGTGAGACGGGGCACACTTCAGCCTTTGGAAGGTGGCAGGGTCAGCTACATAATATTTGGGGCCTCGTGCAAAATAAAAATGCAAGGTTCAGTGTCCAAATAGCCTTACAAATTTCAAGTCAGTGACAGCAGAACATTAAGCCAAGCCAGGGCCGTTCTGAGAGTTGCACACCCAACTGGCTGGCCCTGGAGGGGGAGCTTAGCATTTATCAATGTCTGGGGGTGACTGAGGTTTAAAGTTAATAACAGGATAAGTTGGAGGGCCAGGCAAGATGTGACTGTGGAATAAAGGAACAGAATTCCCTGTGGTGCTGCCCCCATCTCTGAGCACCCCAGAGGAGGCCACCATCTCCTTGACGACGACTCCATTGTTGGGGTAAGTATGATGTCTCCCGGTGACCACTCTGTAGGGACCAAGATGGATTCGATGTATAGCACGTTCTGGTCTGTTTGTTAAAAAATGAGCCTTTACGATCAGAGCCCCCTGGGGTCTGGTAGAATCTAAGGGAGTATCTCCGAGGCCTGGGAGAAAACCTAGAACACGAGGGATGATGGAATCTGCTCCCGAGACGTTTGGGCAGTGTGTCTCAGTCTCCCCACCCGCGAAATGTGCGTGGTAACAGTACCTGCCCCCTACACTGCTGTGAGGCGAGACGGGTTGGCAAACGCATCCCAAGACTGGCGGTTTGCAGAGCAAGGAGACCGCGCGGCTTCTGTTGCTTCTCCCACTCTCCCCAGACGGAAGAGAGCGGCTGCTATTCAACAGCCCGAGAGTCCGCTGAGCTACGTGTGTGTTTTCGCCTGTGACTCCCACGGCCTCAGTGAGGACTGTGGCCCTCACAGCTCTGGATTTCCAACAGTGCTTTGCATAGAGCAGTCTCTGGGGAAAAATATATCGGTGCTCCTGTGAAATCATGCTAAAATACCTTTTAGGTCACCTAACCCAGAGCCTTGGGCCACAGATGAAGCTCAGGGGGTGGAACACGCCGGACAATGTCATACAGCCGCGGCTGGGGGAGCCAGGGCTTGGACCTGACCGCTGGACATCAAGTCCCCTGCCTGTTCTCCATTCCTGGGGGCTGCTCGGGTCTTGCCAGATCGGCATCAGGGGGGCCTTGGGCTGGAGAGGTCGTTGCTTCCCCCAGGACAGAGACCGGGCTGGGGTCCTGAGCTCAGAGGCCTCCTGTGATGTCAGCACAGGGCGGGAGCAGGCAGGGGAAGTACTGACATCTGTTTGCTTTGCAAAGATCATCGGGAGGAACTGAGGCACAGCCAGAGCCCACCAGGCAGCCTGGTGCTACTGTCCACATCACAGCTGTCCGTCTGCAGCCCAGCAGGTGGCCCTGTCCGGGCCCCGCCAGTGAGCCCAGCATCTATCATCAGCCTGTCCTTCTCCGGCAAGGTCCCCAATTGCATCCGGCTGCACGCTCGCGGCTCTCCCAGGACACCTGGCTTTTTCCGCGTTGTTCGTATATTCCTCAACAGAAGCTGGATAGTGGACAGAGACGTTAAGTCCTGGGAATGGGGCGAGGAACAGGGTAAACAAAGGCTCTACTCTCCAGAGCTTTCTGGTCTACTGTGGGCAGGGGGTGGGGGTGGGGTAGGAGCCATTGCCCTAGAAGGAAGGAGTAGTTTATTACGGAATTTGAGTCTGTTTTATTATTCTACAGATAACCCACCTCTTGCTGCCTACACCGAAGCAGAAAGGCCCACTACCCCTTGCTTACTATACTGTACCCGCTGGATGTGAGGCAGTACATATGCAGTTACCTGCTGTTTCTTCAACATGTAAGACACGGTCCTGCCTCAGGGCCTTTGCACTTTCTGCACCAACTGCCTGGAGCTCTCGTTCCTCTTTAGAAGCTCGACTCATGCCTTCACTTCCTTCAGGCCTGTGGTTGGCTGTCATGTCCCTGACCACCTTATAAAAAGGACGCCACTCCCAAATATACGCTTTCCTCTGCGTTACTCTTTCCCGCCCAAGGGACTGTGAATTGTTCCTCATCTGTCGTCCTCAATGCCGCCCATGAAGCAGGGCTTGTCGATTTCTTCACTGCTGTTCCTCCAGAGTCTGCCCCTTAAAAGAAGTCACAAGGTCAAGGATGCGTGGTCAGAAGAGGGCTCCTGTGTGCGGATCCTGCGCCTGCCCTCGCCAGCTGTGACCTCGCTGAGTTATTGCCTCTCTCGGAGCCTCCGTTTCTTTTTCTAAAAACAGAAACCGGGCCAACCACAAAGTGACTGAGCCAATTAACCCAGGCAAGAGGCATGAACACCTGTGCCCCCCAGGGCAGGCGATGAGCACCAGCTTCCTCTGCCCTGTCTCCCCCACCCCACCCTGCCCCGCAGCCTCTGCTTTCACACAGGGAGGAGGCAGGGGATCCTCTGAACCTGTCTAGGCAGGAACAGGATTCCTTCCTACTCACCCGCCCCCAGGGGCCACGCAGCCCAGCAGAGCAGGAGAAATGGGCTGGGAAGCAGGCTGGATGTATTTCCTGCCCTCCCAGCCAAGTGCTGTGAGGATGCTCACACCCAAACCTCATTCCCCTCGCCAAGACCAGGTGCCAGCCCAGATGCACAGAGATAGATAAGCTTCTCCCAGGCGTGAAAATCCAGTCCTAAGCACTCTGTGGGGAATGGCATCAAAGCCAAGGATGGAAAGGAAGAAGGAAGGAAGGAAGGAAGGAAGGAAGGAAGGAAGGAAGGAAGGAAGGAAGGAAGGAAGGAAGGATAAGGAATCGGGGGCGCCGCCGAATAAAACAGAGAAGAGACTGGAGAGCCAATCAGCCGAATAAACAGGGATCAGGCTTTATTGGGTACACTCCGGGCGGGTTCACAGACTCCGGGGGTCGAGTCCTAGAAGCCGCGCTCAATGTAGGGGCTCATGTCTTTTATATCTGCCTGTTGCAGCTGGGATTTGTCCCTTAGGGTTTGGCCCTGCGGGGGCTATGCATAGAGCCTCTGGAATGTGAATAGATAAGAGCAAGATGGGAGTTAATCTACAAGCTCGAGGCAGGGCGTTCGGGGTAGGAGACAAGGCTGAGCAAGGAGACAATGGTCGAGCACTTTGCCTGGCGCCAGTCCTCAGGCCATCGGACAGGAAGGAAGACAGGAAGGAGGAAGGAAGGCTTATATCCCAGTGAGCCTGAGGAAGGAGACCACTGCCAGCTAATGCAACACACCCAGCACCATCCCCGAGCGCCACCCCCACCCCCCACCCCGTCTCAATGGAAGGGTGACACCCAGAATATGGGGCAGTTGGCCCTGGAGTTTCTAGCCTGATTCAGGGATGGGAAACAAGAGATTACCACCCACCCCCCTTCCCTGCCGTCCCCTCCTCCCACCTGCTGGCAGGTGAAGCCAGCACACAGCACACATTTTAACCCCAATTTCAACTTAAACTGTGCTGCTGTCGTTGCCTGGGGACCCCTATCTTTTCACTTGTTATTGTAGATCGGTTGCCCGCTGCTGCCATAAAGCACTCTCGGTGGGTTGCCTGGAATTTCTAAATCAGCACTGCGGAGAGCCTGGCAGAGCAGGACACAAGACAGGCTGCCCTACAAGCGTGACGAGTGCTCCACGCGAGCAGGTGACCCTGGGGACCTGGCCTCCTGAGATCAGCCCTGCTCTCAGGGGGTCGCTCTGTCCTGCTGTGAGGGCAATGGGGACACACACTGTAGCGACATCCCCCAACTGCATCCTTTTACCTAGATGCTAAAACACTCACCAGCTTTTTAAATGACTTGTGGGTTCCTGCAATTAGAGGGCCGAGCAGAAAGGGGGGGAGGCATTAAATCAGTGATCATCAAATGGAAATGCTCAGACGCCTGGGGGTACAAGGCGATTTTCTAACGGTCATAGGTGCAGAGAGTTTTGAGAGAATCCATTCCCGAACCCTCCACGGACATGTATACGCTGTGGGTCCCTCTTTTCCAAATCCTCTTTCACAAATGCCCTCCTCCCACTTTGCAAAAGAAAGCTCCATCAGTTGGGATCCCAGCAGGAAACAGATGGCACCCTCATTTGGGCTGATTCGAGGATACAGGTACTATTTAAAGCTTGCGGGCAGGATCTGCATGCTCAGAGCCTAGGTCAAGGCCAGGTGCAGCAGACGGACGCAGGAAACGTTTGATGGAAACATGCACATGTGATCGAATGAATGATGACTTCCGTTCCAGAATGTCTAATTCTCTTCTCCATCTGGAATCCTATGAATGCTAGGACCAGTACGTGCAGATCGGAAGGGATGCAAGGCGGAGAGAATCGGAAACTGATGAAATAACCAACCCTCTGACATCCTCTTATGTTTAGACTCGGTCTGACCATTCCTCCCACGCCCCGCGAGACAGGTTCATCAGCGCATCGAGGAATGTGACTCCTGCATGCCATCAGGTCGTCTCAAAGTACCAGCAGGAGACTGGTTGATGGGAAGTCTCCGATTTAGAGGCTATTGGACTGCGTCTGTCACTCCACGGGGAATTGTCATTTCTCCTCGGTACAGAAGAGCTGTCACCAGGGGCAGAAAACTCCAAGAAATTGTAAATTGAAAACACACAGGGAAGGCGCTTAGGTGGAGGTATCTGAATTAGATCGCATTTTGCCCCGGGAGTCCAATTTGGAGGCATTGATAAGAAACCCAGTGTTTTAATGATCTCAAATATTTGGTTAAAGAGATGGTATAAAATACCCATGTAAAATTGAACACTGTCACTATGAAAAATAGCGTAAGGTTGTTTATTCTCACGGCTTGCTTAGAAAGCAGCCTATACCTCACGAGCCCCGGCAAGCTGTGTGTAAGAAGGTGCGCAGAAATGAGCGATATTAAATTAGGTGCCTGTTTATTCCTCCGAGCGGCCCGTATTCCCTGATTTATACCGCGCGTCTTTCCTCGTGTTTATTCACACTGGTTTTTTCCATGTAAAAGTCATTACACGGCTTCCTCGGGGCTTTTCTTGTTTGTTTGTTTTCTTTTTCTTTTCCTTTCCTCTGTTAACTCTGCTTAAATAAACTATTGATTTTGTTTTCAAGGTAATCTAAGGGGTAATACAGTTCTGATTTGATAAGTACCACCTTCATGCATTCAGGGTAAACACATTTTTGTTGTTCATTTAGGGCTTTTCAAGAAATCAGATTGACCAAATGATGACAGACCGTCATGGGGATATCTGGGTGGGCTTGATGGGCATGAAGCCGCATGTGACGTTCATGATACAGAGACAAACTATCAAAAGGCAAATTGATATTAGTGGCTGGGGAGGCTCTTCCAAAGATACATGCTCTTCAAAGATGGATCAACCCTGGCTTTCCTGGAGCGGAGCCAAGTTAACGGCGATGTCTGAGAAGCCAGTGGGACTTCTGGGTGGGCTGTCGGTCAGTGTCACTGCCGAGACCCCGGTCTACTTGTCCACTCTAAGACGATGAACATCAGTCTGCAAAGAGGCACATTCTGTCTATCGGGATCCACTGGGTTGGAAGTAGCAGAAAAACCCACGTCCAACTGGTTTAAGCTTGGGAAAGAATGTATTCGCTAGTGACAAGGAAGGTCAGGGATGGAGCTGGCCTTGGGCGTGTCCAGTTCCAGAGACTTAATTTCATTATCAGGACTCTGACTCTTTCCGTCTCCTTGGATTGGCATCACACTGAGGCACCTGCTGGCCCCACGTGGACCCCAGCAGTCTCAGACTTCCTTCCTTCCACCCACAGGTCCCTCTGCAAGGGCACCTCTCCTGTTCCTCCAGCAAAAGCCCAGGATTAGCTCTGATTGGTCCTGACTGGTTCACATGCCATTCCTGAGCCAATCACTGTGGCCAGAGGCAGGTGAGGTCTGATTGGCCAGGCCTGGGTCACATGACCACCCCTGGAGCTGGCTTGAGACTAGCAAAGCTGGAGTTCCCAGAGCAAACTCAGAGTGCTGTCCCCAGAAGTGTGGGGGGTGAACACTGGGCAGGCCCCAAGCCCCAAGACAGTTGTCTACTACACATCCTTCCTACTGCGTGTCCTCGGGGTCAACCTAGAGTCCTTGTGCTCCATGGCCCCTCTTCACTTCTGGTCCTTGGATCTCATTTCTCAAGACCTCTGACCTCCATAGAGACCACCTGCCTCCTCCCTGAGCCTCTGCTTCCAGACCGTGGCTTCTTCCCAGACCCCTCCTTTCTCCACTCTTTCTCAGCTCCCCCCCCCCTCCCCAACAATGTCCCATGTGTCCTCTTTGACCCCGGCTCACTCTCTTCTCTTCACCAACATCCCGACTCCAGGTTTCCAGCTATGTCCCTGTTCAAGCATCTGTGCTCCCTGATTGCCTGTGGTCTCTGCCATCAGATTGCCAAGGGCAATGGATTCCAGCAGGTAATCAACACTATAGCTTTCAGCCGCGGAGATTTCGGCTTCTTCCTTATGTTACTGCAAAATAACATCAGATAGCAAAGGGAACTTTGGCCTCATCGAAATGTTTTCATTATTTTTAATAAAGGGAACGTATTCATGTATCACTTGTGCAATTAAAACAACACTTAAAAAGAAACCGAAGATGTTCTCATGACAGTAGAATTAATCCTTAACCCATAACCCTAATAAATTCAGGCGTTCTAGATAGCTCCGTGCTCTCAATGGTTGGTGATTAATAATTAAAACATCATTTAATTTAACATTTTGGTTGTATTGGTATTCATTACTCATTATTATATTTTAAAGTAAAATATTCAGTTATGTCTCCTTAAAGCATAATTTAACTTTTTATATTTTATTTTTTATTTTAATTTTTTATTTATTAATTTGTTTTTGTTACAGATGTTTCTCATTTTTCCCCCATTGACACCCTCCTCCCCTCCCCCCTCCCACCCCATACCCTTACCCTGTGGTTTATCTCTTCCCCACAAACCCCCCATTCTCTGAGGCTTGTCAGTCTGTACCCCACCTCTATGTCTCTGGGTTAATTTTGTTCCATAATTTAACTTTTTAGTAGTTCATGTCGAAGGCCTGGTTCGGAGTGGATGTGTGACCTGTCCCGCCTCATGAAGAGGCTATCTGGGGGTTATGATTGCTGGGACACTGGGGCAAAGGAATGCTCCCTTTGAGGGGTGTGCCATGTGGCCCCGAGGACAGGGGCAGCGGTAACCACTGGTGCTCCCACAATGGGGACTGGCAGGGAGCGGCGTGTGAGTTGTGGGCTTGGGGATGAAGCGTTAGGTAGAGCAGAGGAAATGCTGAAACATTCCCAGTGTTTGAAACCAGGCAAACATCCAACTCTCCGCTCATTAACCTGAAAGGAGGCAGGGCTGGGCTCAGTGGTAAATGGAATGTTAACTCTGAAAGCTGAGAAGTTTGGAAAAATCCGAGTTTCCCAGCACGTTATGGATCATAGACATGTGAGGACATTAAAACATGAGCTACTTCTCATCACGATCACCCTGTCTACAGCTCTCGTGTACAGAGTAAGAGTGATACCAGCTCCCCCCTGCACAGGCCTTTACAATTTGCAAAGCATTTTAAAATATTTTAAAATTTTACTTCTCAAGGCAACCCCTATTACCAGCATGCACATGAGGCAGATGGGGAAACCAAGGCTCAAGGAATTCACTCATTTCAGAGACATTTATTGAGCCCCTACTTTGGGTATATTGCAGGTCCTGGGGGTGCAGCGAGGAACAGAGCAGGTGAAGACAAATCGTACTGGTAGGGAGATAATCACCCAGGTGAACGGGAGGTGTGGCTGCCTGAGCCTCCCAGGATTCCCAGGGCAACTGGTTCACCTGCTCTGGTCTCCTCAGTCCAGATGGTGGGAGAGGGGCTCTGAGGCAGCCTCCTCCAGGGACCCCAGGCCTGTCTCCATAGTCACAGGCTGACCCAGGGGGTCGCTGGCATCCTGGCATTGCCCTACTCAGAAGAAAAACAAGGAAACCAAACAACTGTCGATTCTTTTGAAAACCAAATGTTTGGTTTCCTTTTAATGGCTCTGGAGTTGTTACGCAGCAGACGACCATTTGTTTTTTTTTTTATCCTCACCCGAGGACATTTTTTCATTTTTGTTCAGATAGAGCGGGAGGGAGGAAGACAGAGAGAGAGAGAGAAACATCGACGTGAAAGGGACACATCGAGTTGCTGCCACCCGCACGACCCACCAGGGCCGGGGACAAACTGCAACCGAGGTACATGCCCTTAGCGGGAACCGAACCCGGGTCTCTCCGGACCGCAGGCCGACGCTCTAACCGCTGAACCAGACCGGCCAGGGCAGCAGACGACCATTTGGTCTGAGAGAAGCTCTTCTCGCTCATGAGCGTTCTCCCATCCTTCCGGAAAGAGGTGACACTTGTGGCCCCCATGACGCAAGGCGGGGCCATGAGACTCGCTCCTGACAATTGGTGTCTACAGAACAGGTGTCGAGTGTCATTCAGGGAAGTATTCCATCACAGGTGTGGGAGCTCCTGCACCTCCACCTTGCCCTGTGATGGTGGAAGCCGGTGGGGCGAGGTGACAGTGCAAGATGGAAGTCCCCTGGATGGCCCGTCCACAGGAGGACCCTGCCCTTGAGGGCCACCCAGGCCTTCAGTAGACCTCACATGAAGAAAAAACAAACAGAAATAAGCATGATCGCTGATACTGGGGTGGTTGTTACAGCAGAAGCCTAGACTTACTTGTTTGATGGGGGCTCTGAAGGTGGGCACAGGACCCTTGTCTTCCAGCTGCCTCGGCAGAGTGTTCAGCTTCTAGTGGGAGGGTATGTCTCAGGTAAGCAAAACTAAAATAAGGCGCTTTTATAGTTTCACTCTTACTTTAAATATATCTCTTCTTGGTGGGACACCCAGGGAGACTGCAGCGGTGGCAGACCTCTTTCCAAGTCTCTGTTTGCGCTGCCGCTAGTAAACAATACTAAGATCATCAAGAACTCGGGTGTTTGGGGATTTCTTAAGGGCCACCTCTTATTGTGACTTAATGAAGAAGCCCGGCGGAGGAGCGTCAGGCTATTAAACAGAGGTGGACGGAGCCCAGGTGGACTCAAAGCTGCTTAGAGACTTGACCTTTATTAGTCGTCTTCGCTCTGTGAAAGCCAAGTAGGTCTGTGTTCCTCTTGGGGACGAATCCATGAGTCCCTGCGAAGTCTCTGAGGACAGGTAGGTCCATTTCAAACCCAGTTTGCAGTTGCTTTTCATTTTAGTGGTTTTGGAATAGAATTCATCCACCTGAACCCTAGAGTGTGTGGGTACCTCCTGCAAATATTTAATACCCACAGCGAAATTTCAATAGAACACTAACAATTTGTTTTCCCTGATGTCGGTCTCATTTTCTCAAAGCAATTGACCCAGGCCCATAACGAGATGTCACGCCTGCCCCCTTTGTAATGGTTTTATGCAAATAGCTTTCAAGACTCAATTCTGTGGAAATGTTTAGGGAAAAAGAAGATAGAGAGAGAAGATAGACCCAGACGGGAGATAAATACAAAGAAGGAGGGGAGGAAAGCAGAGAGGAGAGGTGGGGTCGTGGAGAGCAGGGACACCCCAAAGGAGGAACAGGTCGGTGTCAGGAGCATATCGACTTTCTCTGAGACATGGAGCAGGTACAAAGTGGAGGTAAATTTCTGTCCTCTCTCGCAGCACTGCCGGGGCGGGGTGGAGGGCACATATTAGCACTGCTTTTGAAAGAGTCAAATGTAACGCACACAATTTTGACTCTTCCTATTTGAGCAGAGAGAAGCCGAACAATAATTTTGTGAGTGGAGCCAAGATGACCTGACAGAGGAGGGCGTACTGGGCGTCTACCCCGCTTCCCAGGGGGTATATGGATGTGGATGGCTCAGAAGGGTCCAGCTATTCCTGTTCCCTAACCTGGGCGGCGGAGAACACTCTCGCTGGTTGTTAGCATGCTGTTCTCCACTCCCACCCACCCCCTTCACAGTTCTCCTTCTCCAGCTGTTTTGCAAAAGAAGGGTGAGGTTTCCACCATCCCCAACCCTCCCGCTGCACTTTGCCTGGACACACCTCTGGGGCAACCAATGAAAGGGCACCCCAGGGCTCCCCTGATCACAACTCCACCACTATGCTCTCCATCCATCTTTGGAAGAGATGCGTGCATTGCAATATAAAAAATATTTTCATGTTTAAAAATCATTCCGTTTTGCTCTCTATGTTGTTTTGGTCAGTTGAGGATCACTGATCATTTCAAGGATAACTCAATGCAAGATGCATTTTCAAACCCTTAGACATCGGCTCACTGTAACTGTGTTTGTTTGTTTATCTGTGTTTGGAATAGAGCGGCCCCAAAGCACCCAGGCCACCTGCTCCTACAGACTCATCTTTCAATATGCAGGTGGGTCCTGACTGCAGGGGCCACTGGGAACTCCCACATTTGTAAACAGTTCTGTGGCCCAGATTAGGTCCCTCCTAAAATGCAGTCATTTTACAGGCTGCCTTCCCACTGAAATGATTTCATGAATTGTTTTAAGTTTCTGCTCGACACAGAATGTGGTCTCATCCATTTCATTAATCTTGGTTATATTTGCATTTCATTGTTTCATTTTTTTTCCAAAAGAGCCATTTCCTGGCTCACACCATTAATCTTTCAGAATTCTCCACGTCTAAGACTGTGTCGAGAGTTTAGCTAGAATGCTCCATAATTCTGAAAAATCTCCTGGAAGCCTACATTATTATACATAAATATCACAGACGCCCTTTTAGCCCTCATACTCAAGGTCATGTGCCTGGGATGATTTCTTCTCTTTACTATCAGACTCTTCTATTAGACCTATTAAGTGTGTATGGTATTTTGCATGTTCAAGAGCACCTCTACAAAATAATCCATCTTCCAAACAGGATCCAGGTTTCCTTATAGAAAAATACAAAATAAATGAAATTAATCTAAATGTGGAAACTCTCTGATGAACACAGTTACAGACTATGAAGGGTAAACAATACGTTTAAAATCAGCTAGTCCACAGTATAGCTGCCCCAGCCTCCGTTCTGTGTGGCCGAGAGGCCCGAGGGCCTTCACCTGCCACTGGCCCCTCCAGCATAACCTAGCAGGAGCCCGCAGAGTCACAAGTAAGGGTAAGTTCCTCAAATAACTCCCCCGGGACCCCCGTGATCAGTGCTCTCCCCCACAGCTCAGAGCCCTTCTTTCTCTTGTGCACCCCTTAGATCAGATACCCACCCCACCCCTGTGAGCTCGCCAAAACCCAGCTCTTTGGGGTTGGGATTGACCAATGCAGCCGAGGCCCAGGAAGGCCAAAGCGCTCCACCCACGGGCCTGGATAGAGCACGTGCCCAGCCCCCTGCACTCTCTCTGCCTGCAGTCTGTCTTGACCCCCCAGGTGGCCCATCCTGGAGGGTCATGTAGCACGTCTAGGACCTGTGAGTAATAAACTTCTCTCTTCCATGTTCCCTCGCCTCTGGTGTTGAACCTTGACTCATCCAGCACCCTGGTTCTCCTTCACAAATGTTAATTTAACAAAATCACAATCGACCGGAAGTTAGATTTCTGTTCAGAGATCACTGTTTACGAGTTTTAATCAACTTATTATTTATCCGAACACAAGGAGGATGGAGACAAGTCCAGCCTTCATGGGGCTCTGAATGCTGAGTGGTGGGTCCAGTTAAGAGGTCTTGTCTCTAGCTCTGCTGGAGGAGAATCAAATTCATGTCACAGCAGAGTTACACACTGATGAATGTGCTGTTGGCTAAATACATAAGGGCCTCCTTTCATCATTTAGTTTTGCCTTTGCCGGTGACACGTAAGAAGAGGTGGTGTGTGTCGTTCCGGAGTCAGTGTCCACTAAGCCACTTTGTCATCCACCTGCCATAGTTCTTTTATAGAAACATTGTCAAGATGAATCCAATGTGCAGAAATTGCTGCTGTAACAGAGATGGAAATGTAGCATTTATGACAAGGAACTATTTCTTACTTTAAACCACTGAGATTTGGGGATCTTTTGTTACTGCAGCATAAGCTAAGCCATCCTGACTAATACACAGATTTGTTTACAACTAGTTTGTTAAAGCTTCATTTACAACTTGTTAAATCTGTGAATTAAAAAGTTTAAATGCATCTCACTTTGGGTTTTTTGGGAGGGGTTTTTTGGTGTTTTTTATTTATTTTTTTGGTTTTGTTTTGTTTTACTTATAAAATCTCATTCCTTTACCAGGTTTGAATTTTACATCTGCCTTTGGAAGAAATTCTGTGAACTGCCAAATTTGTGTTCTCTCCTTGATGTATGTCTTCAGAAAGAACCCAGGAGTTTAACACCGTGATGTTTTCTATCACCTGCCAAAGCCCTTGGAGCCCTGGGTCTGTGCTCGTGGTGCTAATCCTGAGGGCCATGACCTCTGTAACATTTCTGAGCAATTCCGTTTTCTGCTTTGACCCAGGGTCAGGGACACTGGTCAATAAGCAAGCCCGGTGTCCATCAAAAATTGATTTAAATAAGAATGTAAACAGGAAGGTCTTTACAAGATAAATGCCATGTGCAGCTAATGGAGACCAGAGAGAGAGACTTATTAGCCTTGGGAACTCCGGAACACTGATGAGAGAGACCAAAGGGCATGACCTGTAATTCCAGTAAGCAGTGACAGACTCGGTGCCACCTGCAGCTGTCAGTTCACCTGGGGAACATGAGCCCCGAAGGCTGGTGGGGACCTTCACTCCTTTAAGCCAACAACAACAAAAATACCAAAAATCCAGTTTAGGCAATTGTCAGTTGCAAAGCATTAAAAATCTCTCTGTGACCAGGAAGGTATTCCCTCTCCCCACGTGTCTGAGGCCTTTGCAGTTCAGGGATCCAGCCTTCTTAAACTTGGAGTGGAACCAGGGCATCCAATCCAGCATCTGAGTTCTGAATGAGGGCAGCTTCCCCGGGAAATTCTTGAGAGTACAAATCATCACATACCAATGGTTCTGGCTTTATCGTTTCTTCTTAATTTCTTAACTGTAGGCCTCATTGAAACCACACAAAGCTACTTGTGTGCTGTCTTAAAGGGACAGAAGGACAGCTTTAGGAGGAAGGAAGGGAGAGAATTGATAACTTGATGACTCTTCTTGCAGAAACCAGCTGATCTAGAGACTGAGCAGAAACCAGCTCTCCCGTGTGATGTCAGAGCCCCCCCACCAGCCTCCGCCCTCCTCCTGGGACTACCATGTGCTTGCGATCCTGTCGTCACTACTCCTAGGCTGAGACACTGAACACCCCTTTTAAAATGCACGCATCAGCCCTGACCGGTTTGGCTCAGTGGTTAGAGTGTAGGCTGAAGGGTCACAGGTATAATCCCTGGCCCCCTGGGGTTGTGCAGGAGGCAATCAATCGCTGTGAGAGACACATCGATCTCTCTCTCTGTCTCTCTCCCCCTCCCTTCCTCCCTCTGTTCCATTTTATCTAAATAAATAAAAAATTTTAGTGGAAAAATATCCTCGGGTAAGGATTACAAATAAATAAATAGAATAAAATAAAATGCACACATCATATAACTGAAAGATTTTTATCAGTCAGGATCCTTGGTTGCATGCAATAGAAAATCTGAGTTAAGTAGCTTTAAATGAAAGGAATGTAGACATTCAAGTAACTAAGCAGTGCAAGGAGTATTGTCAGCTTCAGTCACAGCTGGATCCAGAGGCTCAAATGATGTCATCAGGTCCTGGCTCACATCTTCTGGTCTTCTCAGCTCCTCCTTTCCCTCTCAGGTTCATTCTTTTTTTTTTAAATTTTTTTTATCCTCACCCAAGGACATTTTGGCATTTATCTTCAGACGGAGCGGGAGGGAGAGAGGGAGGAAGAGAGAGAGAGAAACATCGATGTGAGAGAGACACACCAAGTGGTTGCCACCCACACAACCCCAACCCGGTCTGGGGACAAACTGCGACCAAGGTACATGCCCTTAGGGGGAACCGAACCTGAGACTCTCTGGTCCGCAGGCCGACACTCTAACCACTGAGCCAAACCGGCCAGGGCTCAGGTTCATTCTTAGAGAGAATCTCCTGTCATGTCTGCAGGACAGACTACGTCCAATAGAAAAGAATCTCCGCCACAACAGTCTGATTGCATCTCACTAGTCCTGAGTGTGTCACATGCCCATCCCTGCACCAATCACGGTGGCCGGGAAAGGAAACCCTGATGGTCTTAGTCTACCTGACACATTTGGATGAAAACTGGGGAGATGGTTTCCTAGGGAAATTGGGGTTTGGTTACCAAACAATTGATTCTGGGGAGCCTGAAAAATAGTGTACATTACAGAACTCAAATTTATTAAAGAGATTTATACACTAAAATAGAATGCACAGGAACAAAGTTTCACTATCCTGTCTGAAGGTGAAACCCGTGAACCTATTCACCTGGGCTGACTTCTCAGCTTAGGTACCTGTGACCTTGGAAAGAGAAATGGTCTCAAGGTGGGGGCACCGAGCAGGAACGTTTGGCCTGTGGAAAGGAACACAAAGGTCCCAAGGGGAGTCCTGACCCAGGTTGAGGACAGGAGCGCGGATCTGTCAAACAGTAATGCAGAGGGTGCTGTCTCCAAAATAAGGGGGAAACAATGTGGGGAGGGAGAGGGGCCCCGTGTATGACACCCAGCCTTCTCTGAAGAAATTCCATCTTCTCTCCACCTACCCTCGGCACACCTCCGCCGAGTGACTGCACAGTCAGGGATGTTCGGTTACAAACCACAGAAGCCAGCTCTGGCCAAACGGAATCAAACACATTTATGGAAGGTTCACAGGCTGGGAGGAAAGTCTGAGGAAACGTTCTTGAGACGAGCAAGAACCAAGTCAGCTCTGGAGTTGTAGGAAGAAATAACTGATGGGCCACCTCTTCAGGGCCCCACCACAGTGGGTCCCAGCGAGTACCAGACAGCCTGTCTCCTCTCCACTGATCCGAGTTCTCAGGGGAGAGGGCAGAGAGTCGGGGCATAGATTCCATCCTGCAGAATAAAAAATTCTAGATGTCAATCACAATTGACCACTGACCACCTTGGCCCCAGCTCCCCCCTCTCTTTTCTGTCTCTTCTTGGTTGGCCCAGGCACAGCCTGAAAGAGCGACCCTCTGGCTCTCGCGCATGTGTATCAGAGGGCTGGTCTTGTAACCCTGCACAAGGACCCAGGATCCAGAATATTCACTGCAGCGTGTCTGTGGTAGTGAAAACGTCGAGCCGATTTGAACATCCATCAGCTGGAGGCAATGGCGTGGAATATTACACGAAGGTCAAAATACCCGGGGTGGGGGTGGGGGCGACAGCGTGCAAGTGCAATAAAAGTGCAAAGACAAGCACTAGCATAGCCAATACCCAGCACAGAGTGGGTCTGGGTGGGTGGGGGTGGGGGGTGGTAAATGTGACAATGAGGGTTCCGCCTGAAGCTTCACATGTCCTTGTAAAATTTGATCTCTTGTGGAGTGGCTTAATGCTCAACACTTTTCTATATGCATAGAATACTTAAACAATCAAGCCACAAGTACCCAACCTGGGGCATCGTCTGCTTTGCCCCGAAATGATTTGTGCCCCCGCGAGTCTGCACGTTTTCCGGAGAGAACCTCAGCTGCGAGCTCTCTCGCTGATTTCACTTGGCAGCGCCCATCCCTGCTCACCGTCAAGGTCCCTTGGATGCTCTGGCTCTGTTTTGGGAAGCGCGGATGCCCTGCTCCCCGCAGCACTTTGTCACATTGTAATTTGTCTATTGATCATCCGTCAGGATTCAGGATGAGCTGCAGGCACGGCCATCTCTCCACGGGGACCTGGACCTCGTCCAGCCGCACAGAAGCAGGAGATCAATTGACAGGTCTGCTCGTGCTGGGGTCCCATGGGCCTCCAGGTCTGCGCAGGAGAACGCGGGGCCCTGGTGGGCACAGAGAGAGGCACAGTGGGGACCTGGCGCCCCTGCCCTGTCTGGAGAGGCAGAAACCTGAGTCCTCCTCACCCAGGCTGATGTGGGCAGTGAGGCTGCCCATCAGCCCACTAGCCTGCCCCGGGCCTGGAATTCCATCATGAGATTCCTTCCTTTTGGGCTTCCTACCATTCCCTTCTCCCAGGATCTAGAACGTATCTGCCTATACTGTAGCAGTGTTTCTGAATGTCGACATGGGTCTATCTCAGGATGGAACAGAGAGCAAAGTGGGGGCAGTTGAAATAAGGGAGAAATCCCTGTCTGTACAGGCCTTCAAGATGCTCTCCTGGGGGTTTACACAGCCTATGCTGCAAAAGGGGGAGGTAAGGGGAGAATTGCATTATCTCAAAGTCACCTACTGTCCTTGAGTATTCTTGGGGCGGGGCTGCCCCAACTGGTTGACCAATGGTTCTTATAGAAACTTTAAGGCTGACAGGAGGGTCCCCACAGGGCATATGGTAGGGTAGGGGATCATTTGAGACCCCCTACCCCGAATTCAGCCAGAGCAGCTCCACATTTGGTCTGTTCAACAAATTGAATTCTTCAATAAGGCTTCCTTTGAAGAAAATCTTCACACACAAAAATTATGAGAATGGCTGCTTCCGTCTAAGCTGGGATCATTTGATTTCAAAGCTGTTCTTCCCTGCAGGAAAATTTAGTCCAATATCATTGTTGTAGTCAGGATCACGTGCCCACTGTATTTAGCCCTGTGTATTAGTTATCTAGGGCTGTATAACAAGTTATCCCAAATTTTAGCATCTTAGAGTAACACACATTTATTATCTACCATTTCATGGGTCCAGAATCTGGATGTGGCTTAGCTGGGTTCTCTGACTCTGGACTTTTCATAGGTTGCAACCGATATGTCAGCTGGGGCTGCGGTCTAATCCGAGGGTTTGCCTGGGGCTGAAGGATCTTCTCAGCTGACTCAAGTGGTTATTGGCTGTTGACTTGAGGGCCTAGGTTCTTGCTGGCTATTGGCTGGAGGCCTCTCTTGGTTCCTTACCCTATGGGCCTCTGCAAAGGAGCTTGGAACATGGCAGCTGGCTTCTTTAGAGAGAGCAGGTGAGAAATCAAAAGAAAGTATGAGCGAGATGGAAGTCACAGTCTCTGTTCCATTTTAATTTCAGAAGTGACGTCAATCGCTTTTGCTGTATTCTATTTGTTAGAAGCAAGAAGCTAGGTCCAGCCCAACTCAAGGAGGAAATTACACAGGAATACCAGGAGCTGGGGGTCCTCAGAGCTATTTTAGAAGCTTCCTACAACACCACATCTGGCTACATTTCAGAGAGTTGTTAGGCTGAATTGTGAATAATTGACAGACTGCGTTTTCTCCTATTTCCCAGTTTCAGGAGATTTCTCTCTCTCTCCTGGAAATAGCCCTTGTTCACACCATGGTTGTGAACAGAATTTCTGCTTTGCAGGCCTAAGACTCATAGAAAAATGTGACATTTCAGGCAAAGTGTTCCACACTTGTCAGCTGAACTGCATCTATTTTTTCCCCCTAACCCGTGCTTTTATTGAATGTTGAAGAGGATGGGAGCTTTGGATGGGGTTTTCTTTTTCTCTTTGTTTCCCTTTTCTAGGGAGATAAAACTTGGCCAGATTTGAGTGCTTCCTAATATCCAATAGAAATCTGACATTTTCATTTTGCTTTTTCACCCTCTTTAATCTTCACAGAGCCGGTGGGGGTGGTGTCCATCCAGAACAGCACTGTACAACGGTCCCACCCACCAATCACAAAGGCACCCCTGAGGGTTTCAGTGGAGATTGAAATGTCACAAGCCCTTCTCATTTCTAAGGTGATGAAATGTTGATCTGGGCACTGTACCAAGTGTTACTTATCAGATTCCAAGTGGCATTGTCCCTGGCGCCTCGCCCTGCCAGTGGCACTTGTTGAGGGTGGGCTCCATCAAACAAGCAAAAGGGTGGCTGGGCCCCGGGCTTGGGGGGTTCAGGATCCCTGGAGCCATTCCTGACGGGGACAGCTGGTGCTGGCAAAGACCAGGGCACCATGGAGACCAGGAAACAGACAAAATAACTCCTCTTGGCTCGGAGCCCAGAAAATGCATGCTAATGTGTTCATGCGGACAAAAATACGATTATAGAGATATCGAGGGCAAAAAATGCCCAGCCTCAAATATTGCTTCTCTTTAATCCATCCACTTGGAAACCCAGTAATCTGCTGAGATCCAGTGTGTCAGAGAGAAATTCTCACATGAATAAAGTTGTCTTTAAGTCAATTTGTTCCTTTCTGCAACCAGTAGTCCTGTAGGGTGGACATCACCAGGGCTCATCAACATTGCGGGTTTCCCTCCTCCTCTTCCCGTAGGAGGGTCGCACTTTCCCACCCCTTGAAGTTATAGGTAGACATGTAATCTTGCTTGGCCAATGCAGTCAGAGGATGTGACCTGTTGTTTTCATATAGAATCATTAAAGAGCTGGGCATATTTATATGGTGGCGTCTGAGGGTGGTAGAGGCTTCGTCAACCTAGATCCCTGAAAGATTACAATGACCAGAGCCCCTCTCATAATCCCATTAGACACACAGAATGAGTTTTATTGTGTCCAGCGAAGGAGATTTAGGTGTTATTTTTCATTCCAAAATAACCTTGCTTAACCTGACTTGTAAACCCACCATCCCGAGCAACCCCCAAATATCATGTGTAACTACATTAAAGGCTTACAACTTCTCATAAACTTACCCTCAAATTAAAACTGGTTCTCAAGTTCCTCCCCACAGAAACAGAATTGTTACAAACAAGACTGCAGCTGACTTGAGCGAACAAGAGAACACAGATCGCTGCCCCCAAATTTGCACACAATGAAAGAGAATCGAGCATTTGAAAGCTTTGTCATTGAGGACAGGCACTTTAATGGCTCTGTCAATGGAGATCTAAAGTTTAAAATAGCCAAGTGTTCACCTTTCAAGGTCCATACTTCAACTGAAATGACAGGAGGAAGGAGCCTGGGGGACTTCAGTGCTTGGGGTCATTTGGGAATTATTGGAGCTAAATAATTGCTGCCATACACATCGCGATGCATATTTTTCATTTTACTCTTTTACAAACTAGAGAAAATATGTTCTATAAAGATACTGGACAATTGATCATTAACCACAACCTCAGCAATCAAAGGAGCTCAGATTGTTTTTGTTCCCATAATAAGTGAGCTGTGAAGGGATGCATGAAAGCTACAAAATTATAAGTATAAATTATAAGCATGAGCTCAACGTCGTAGGAAAGTGTTGCTTTTGCTCCCCTGCATTCATTCCCAGGACTGTTAATAGAATGATGTCCCCTTTTTAGTTTCCTGGGGATCGATTCCCAGCCCACGCTGCAAAGCATTGATTCTAACCCTCAGCTCCACGCATGAGTTGTAATGGGCTTAGTTCAGAAATCCATTTCATCCCGCCCAGCCGTGGTGATTGGTTCAGAGAGGGACGCATAACCCAACAGAGCTCTGTAATAAATAGTCCCAGAATCCTGGTGGGTTACAAAAAGCTAATCTATGATTTTCTCACTCATGGATCTGCAGGTCATCCAGTTTCTAGGGCATCTTTGCATCAGACTTTAGGTCAGAGTCAGCTCCACTTATCCCCATCCTGAGCTCCTAGGATGCACGGAGCCTGACCTTCTCACGCTCATACCAAAAGGGCAGCAGCCTAAGCATCCCACACAAGCATATTTAAAGCCTCTTCTCCTGTCACATCCACTGATATCCCATTGGCCAAGCAAGTCACATGGCCAAAGCTAAAGTCCCTGGGATGAGGATATTGCTCTGCTCAATGAGGACATTGGTCTGTCCAGAGACTACAGGGCAGAGGGAAGGGACTGGGAATAATAATCCAGTGTCCTGCACCCTCAAGGCTCTGAACCGGTCAGTTGCAAGAGCAGTAAACTTCCCTTGGTCGTTGAGCTGGGCTTTCTCGTTCCTTGTCATACAAAGCGGCTGACGGGCCTCAGAGTTCCTGGCCACACTCACGCACATGCTAATTTCTCTTTCAGAAAAGCCTCAGAGTTGCTCTAACTGGAGCAGAAAGTTGGTGAAAGATAGATGACAACAGAGGGAAGGATAAAAATTCCAGGAGTCAACCCCTTCTCCCTTCTGAAGGGGCGTTTGAGCACTGCTTTCCAGCTATGAGCACGAACATCAGAAAAGGTAGCCCGGAGCCAAGGCCACCCTGCAGTAAGGAGTGACTGAATCGGAGACTTACCAAATGACACGGGCAGCTATTCCTTTCAGACGCCCGTGGTCTGAAACACACAGTCCCCTTGTCCTCTTGGTGACATAATTCATTCGTGCATGGGTGGATGTTCAGACAGGTGAGCCACGCCTACAGATAGGAAGGCCCTAGTCATTGTTATTGATTCTCTCTTTCCATCCCCCAAGACATCTTAAATTTAAATAAAGTTGAGATCCTGCAGGGCCAGGCCCTCTGCAGCGCAGGGGTGAGAGGGCCACCTACCTGCTAGAACTAGCCTGCCGGGCCTGATACCAACTCCTCCTCTTCCAAACTGGGTGACCCGAGGCAAGTAGCTTCATCTCTCTGAGCCTCAGTCTGTAAAATGGGTTCGTCGCCTCCATGTCATGCAACGTGGCTAAGAGCACTGTCTCTGGAGCCAAAGTTTGAGGTTGGAATTGAAGCTCTTCGGCTTCCCGGCCATGGGAGCTGCTGGGCAAATGGTTTCACCATTTCTCAGCTTTCCCAGTTGTAGGATAGGGATGAGAACAGTGCCCACCCAACAGTGTTGTGTGAAGATTACATGAATTAATGAATAGAAGGCCTATCACATATTTATCACTCCGTATGTGTTGCTATTAAAAGCAGTAGCAGTAATAGTAGTAGTAGAATTTCCCTTCATCTTGAGGAAGCTTAGAAATAATCATGATATTATCATAAGTATAAAGACCATTTCCTATGGTCCAAACTAATAGTAACCTTTGTTGAATGGACTTATATGTGCCTGGCATTCTGCTAAGCAACTTATACTCACTACCATAGTCATTCTCACATCCTGATGGTGATATGATGACAACAGTTAGTTACACAGATGAGAAATATGAGGCTCAGATATTCAATAATCTAAGTGATCACGCGGTCACACAGCTAATCGTGACAAATCCAGGATTTAAACCCAGGCTATCCGATCCTAGAGCCCGAGTCTTCCCCAGCTCCCCATTCTACTTTCACAGGGTAGGAAACATAAGACACATCCTCTTTCACCCCTTTGTTCATTCATCGGATAGTATGAGCAAGTCTTCCCCATGTTCCTAGCATAGAACAAGACAGAGAAGGTGAACTTACCAGTCTATCTATCTATTCATCCATCCATCCACCTATCCACTCTTCCTGCACTCATCATTCCATCATCTACCCGTCTCTACATAACACCGAATACTTCTAGGATGTAATGACTCTATCCCTAGAATCTCCATCATTCATGGGAGGAACCATGGGTCTTCCTAAGAGGCTTCACCATACATGTTCCACTGGAAACGACTATGTCCAGACGCTATTCTTTAGTCCATCATACCAATCTCGGCTGCCGAGAACCGTGCCCTGCTCTCCAAACTGCAACCACCCACCCAGAATTCCCATTTGGCTCCTGGTTGGGAGTTCGGGTGTGTCCTGGTGCTTATTACAAGCCATTCCCACACAATCCCAGGATTGTCTGGACCAGGCAGCAGGTCACCAGTGAACATCACTAGGAGGGTCAGAGGATTATGTTGTCTTTTGTTTCCTGACCTGTCCTGGCCTCCACAGCCCCTGTCCTGCCCTTCACAGACCCCCACTACATTTTTGGTCCTAATACTGCCCTTGACTACAAAATAGAAAGGGCCTGTTTAGAAACTGTCTAACTTATTTCTGGGCACTCTATTCAGATGCCTCAAACATCGCGATAACATAAAAGGATCTACATTGAGTGGGTTTGCTCCCGCTCTGAGCACTCCACCCCCGTAGGTAACCACCCTCTTAGTTCCCAGCGTACCTTTCAGTTCTCCTTCAAGCAAACACAGCAATATTTACATAATGACCTCATGATCTCTCCTTTAATGCACAGAAGCACCGTTCTATGTACCCTGCTATGTGTCTTGCTCTTTATCACTGATATGACCTTGCACATATTTTGACAATATTTATACCACGGTCCCATACCTTTCATTTTAACCACTTCACAATGTTTCAGTAGGTGAAGACTTCATAGTTTTTGTTTGCTTGTTTGTTTATGTTTTTGTTTTAACCAGTCTCCTGGAGAGGCACGGTTGGGCTGTTGCATATCTTTGGTTCTCACAAACAATATTGTGGTATTTCATTTTGATCATAGGTATTTGTACAGAAATATTTGCAACATAAATTCCCAGGAATTGGATTTGCTAGCTCAAAGAGAAATGCATTTGTCAATTTTATAGATATTGGCAAACGTCTCCCAGAGGGGTGGCCCTTTTTCACCCCCACGAGCCATGTTTCCCCAACATCATCAACATGGGATATTGTCAAACTTTTGAATCTTTGCCCATCAGGTACGTGAGAAATGGTATGCCAGTCTAACTTGTTATGATAAAAACCATCTCTATTTTTTTTTTTAAATCAAGGAGGTCATAAATCAAGGAGCCCCCCTTGGCGTCATGGATCACACTCAGGGGGAGGACAATAGTGCTGACCTTGCCGGAAATGCCACACGACACTTCCGAAGGCAGCAAGCATAGAGTGGCGGCCGTTCTTGGTGGTGGGAGGGGCCCTGAGTTCAGCATGGTTTTATTAGTTGTTGTGGTTTTGTGTTTATGTTTTAATTTTTGTTTGGGGGAAGGTACAGATCGTTGGAATGAGGACCTGCCCGTGTTGAATGGTCTCATGCACCCCGCCAACACTGGCATCTCTTCCCAAACTCGCCACAGGAGCGCAGCAGGGGCGCGGTTTCCCGCGCCGTCCTGAGCAGCACACGCCTGTGTCAAGTTACCCAGGGGACTTGATGAAGTGCCATATACCTCATCAGCCGACGGTCGGTGGCCTTGTATCCTTGTTCTGGGATACTACTGGATTTCATACCAATAACATCCACAAGAGAAAGGCGCGTACCTAACAGCTAATACCTGGAGAACATAGGTTTCTGCTCAATTTTTACACCTTTATTGCTCCATGTGACATGGCAATTCTTTCTGCCGCATAACAGCCCGATTCGACCCATTGTTCTTACATCTAATTTAAGCTGAAGTCTCTTAGGCAAGCCAATTCTTGGCCTATTTGTGTCCTCTTTTGTGAATTATTGTGGCTGATGCTCTAGCATTACAGGTTTGTTTGTTTGTTTTTTAAGGAACCAATAGCGGAAAGGGTTCTGAAGATGCTAAGCGAGATCTCATATTCCTTTCTCATGTTGTCATAAACGAGAGATGACAATTTGGAATCCTCATGGGAAAACAAGTGTCTATCTGGCATAAATAATGTACTACACACAGCAAAAGAAGACGCTTGCCTTTACCTCCTCAAACACAAAACTAATAATTTGGAAATCTAAGTTTCTAGATAAACCCATAGCAGGCTCCCACAGCTCAAAATTCAAGTTTCTCGGACCAACAACTTTGGTGACATCCTGAGGCTTATGCTGTTTTGTATTTTACAGGTAACACCTTCCATCTGTTTAACAAAAACGTCTGGTTCTACCTGAAAATATTTCCAGCTTCAACCACTCCCACTCCCAGTGTCACCACCTTGGTCCAAGCTGCTGGTACGACTCTCTCCTGGTCTCCTGGGGTCTGCACTTGTCCTTCCCTTCATTCATTCTTAACAAAATAGACAGAATGGTTCCTGTAAGTATAAGTCAGATCACATTACTCCTCTGCTCAAAACCCTCCAAAGTCCTCCCACCCCACTCAGATAAAAACCGGATGCTCACAATGGCCTAAGACACTCCTGCCTCAGGGCCTTTGCACTTGCTGTTCCCTGTGCCTGGAATACACTCTCCCCCCTAGTTATTAAACTGCTTTCCTCCCTCTTTGCCTTCAGGTCTCTGCTCCATGTCAACACCCTCTGAGGAATCCTAACCTCACCATTGCCGGCCTCACTTTCCTTCTTAGCACCAGCCACCGCCTGAATCCTTCTAGACACATTTGATCTTTTTATGGATTGTCCCTGACCAGAAGGTGAGCTCCATAGTGTCAGGACCTTCTTTGATCCCCTGCTTTAGACATTGAGCCTGGAACAGTGCCCATAATATAACAGACACTCAATAACTAGGTCACGGATGAATGAATGATTCAGGGTTTAATTGGGAAACCAGGCAAAACAGAGCAGTCATGGAAACACCAATGCCAAGTGAAACGAGCCCCATGGACTTTAGTGTCCATAAAAAGAATACGCCCAAACCACAGATTCCCATGAAATCCTTTTTTTTAGTACCTCCCCATCTTCATGCGTTTTGAAGAAACCGCGTGCACACAGCTTCGTCAGTCTTGACTTGTTTTTAATGAGCGTTTCTCTGCCGGCCCGGCCGTCTCTGGAGCTCCCGGTCCCCCAGACGCCCGTCTGGCCGTGGAGTCCTTTGCACTTGGGAGAAAACAAGGCTGACGGGAGGAGCCGCTGCCTGTCGGTCAAGGCCAAGGTAGACAGCGCCAAGTGTCAGCCAGAGACGCCCGCGTAATGAGAGGCCGCTGTGCCGGAACATTTTGCATAATTGGAGGCGAGGTAACAGCAATGAGGAAAATTCACATGGACGTGCAACAGCTTATGATGCAGATGCTGGAAAATCAATAGAGCAGAGGGCGTCCCACTAGCTCAGCCTGACTCTGTCATTTACTTCTTTTTTAGGTGACGGGGCAACATGGGGGGAGCAGGGAGAACTCGTGGTTGCGGGTCGTCACGGCTGCAGAGTCGGGTCGAGGACTGGACTGTGGCCCTTGGTGAGGCCCCTAGCTGACCCCTCTCCAGTTTGTATACGTGGGACCCCGTTGAAAACAAGCCTTGTTGCCTGTTTAAGCCCCTGGGGTTTGGGGGTGTTGGTCTTGTCTGTCCTGACGGACGAGGATTCTCCTGAGGTCACCTGAATAACAGTCCCTGCAAAGCTGTCCACGCCCTGCTCCCCAGTGCCTGTGACTACCCTCTTCCACGGCAAGGGGTCTTTGCGGATGTGGCTGAGTGAAGGGTCTTGGGATCGAGTGATGAACCTGGATTATTCAGATGGGCCCAGGGCATCTCAAGGGTCCTTACAAGAGGGAGGAAGGCGGGTCAGAGTCAGACGGGGCGATGTGACGCAGAAGCAGAGAGAGACATGGGAAGATGCTGCACCTGTGGGTGAGGACGGGGGATGCGCCATGAGCCGAGGGCAGCGGGCGGCTGCTGGAAGGCAGAGAAGACACGGAAACGGATTCCCCCCTGCAGTGGCCCTGTCGACCCATTTCAGACTCTGGCCTTGGCAGCTGCAGGAGCGCAGGCGTGTGCTTAGGACACGAGTCTGTGGCAACTTGCTCCAGCGGGAACAGGAACCGATACATCTGATGTTCTATGTGCAACAAACAATGCTTCAGGGAACATCCTTCTCCACATCTCTGGTAAATGTGGGTGTTTCTCAAATTTAGATGTTTAAACAAAGGATGGATTTTATAAAATTGCTCTCTTTCCTGAGAGTGAGAATGAACTTTCTGAAAAATGAAAATTCTGCTTTCTGAATTGGAAGGAAATGTCATTCAAAACTTCTGACATGCCTGCGGTTAAAGACAGAATGCCGCTTATCAATCGTCACTCCCACTTCGATACAAAGCTCCAGGTCCTTGCGGTCCGTCCTCCCCGTGACATTTCTGTGGAATTGGGCACAGGCATAGTTAGTGGTTGGCCTGAGGACCAGCTCTCAGACCTGGCATAAAGGATCTCACAGCGAGGAGACCCTCTTACTGAGAAGGGGTGAACTCAGAGTTCCCCACTCCCCACCCCCAGCTTTTGCCCTGATCATAAAGGTGTACCCCTCCTGCCCTGTGATCTGCGGCTGCAGGAAATGGTGTGACAGTCCCCTTACAAGGTGGCTCTTGGTCTCAGAGCCCCAAAGTCGCTTTGCCTTTTGCTCCCCTGTATTTAACCCAGGAGGGGGTTGGGGAAAGTCACAAACCACCAGGGCAACGAACAGTCCTCAACCTCGCCAACCTTCGTCCAGCCTGCCTGCGCGTTCCCTGTACTTACGGCTAAACCCCTTCTCTTTCATGTGTCTCCCCAGGAACCCTGAGCTGGAGGGGGCCGCGCACTAGGCAGGATTCCTAATGGCTGCTTTGATTGATCAGGTCTGAGCTATTCTCTCAATTTGGTCACAAAGGTTAACTGAGCTCCATCAGCAGATCAATTCATCACTAACATGTGCGTGTTTTCATTCCCTTGCAGCAACAGGACGTGTTCTAGACAGACTGCCAAGTCAGTTCAAAGCTGTGAACATTTAAATTGCTTCAGAGCCGAGTCTATCCTAGAACATAGCAATTTTGAGCCTTTGTGCAACTCAGATTCTCCATAAGCCGGTAATGGGTATAGGGGGAGAATTAAGGCAAAATTGAATGGCTTTCATTTAGGACAGCAGAATGGAAATTTGAACAGAAGCTGAAGAATCGTCGTGAACCTTTACAATGACACCCGCACCTCCAGAAGCTGGGAGCAAGGTCTTTAAAGATATCTGTGTTGTTTACTGGGCACTAAACTTGGCCAGTGTGACACTAGGCAAGACTAGGGCGCCCCAAATTCCCACTGAAAAGGGTATCATTTCCCTAAGGGCAATTACAGGCTGACAAGAAAGCCAGCGCACATCCAGCCTTTAGCCAGAAACGCTCTCGGAAACCGACGTTACCTGAGCAGTGGTTTTACCTCTTCACGAGCAAACCTCCATTTGGAGTTTCCAGCACACACCTTCCCGTCTGCTGCTAGCCACACCCCAATCAATCAACAGTCACTCTCTCACTCTCCATTCCTGGGATTCAGAATGAGCCCCAGATCTGGGGCTAAGGGTGGAACATGTGACCTGGCCCGGCCCAGAAGTGGTTCAGAATGAGCACTTAGGAGTTGGTCCAAGCAGAGTGAATCCTGTGTCTGTAGCAAAGGGGAAAGATGCTCCCTGGGGGTTTCTGGACGTCCCCACCCCTTACTTCCACCAGCAGAGCCCCTCCCCCAGTCTAGAGGCTGAGAGTGCAGTACTTGCTCTCCCATCATCCTTTGCAGTGAGTCATGGTCACATGACCCAGTCCAGCCAGTGGAATCAGGGGGAGCCAATGGGCCAGCATGTAGGTGGGATGGGGGAGGTCCTGGGAAAGGGTTCCCAGATCTGATAAAAGAGAGGTGCTTGGCAAGAAGCGTCCTTTCCTAGTTTCATGGAATGCTGTTGGACTGGTGCACAATGCTTGGAAATACGGCAGCCATTTCTTCATAGTAGAGGGAAAAAAGCTGCTCACAGCCCTTACTTTTTGAGTTACTGAATCACTTTCAGAGCTAAGTACATTAAGGCTTCTTGTGTAGGAGGGGGAAAAGAACCTTATAATTAAGCCTCTCTTACACAAGATTTTGTTATAGTATTCTATCTTGCAAATACAGCTATTGGGAACCATATTGCTACCTGCTTGAGCCCTTGAGTGACACTCCTATGAAGAAGGATAGAGCTGGATCCGTGGCCTGATGACACTGAGCCCCTGGATCCACCTTCACCTGAAGCCCTATCTCTGAGTTGTTCAGTTACTTGAGTCAATACAGTTTCTTTTTGCTACTTTGGTTAGGGTTAGGTTTCTTTCACAATTGAATACATCAGAATTTTATAACTTCTGCATAACAAAACATTGCCTGCACAATGACAAGGAGGAGATCTCTGGCTTCTACATAACAAAGAATTAATTCAATGTGCTCCTGCAAAGCAATAAGAAAAACATAAATAATTCAGCAGAGAATTTGATAATGGATATGAATGGACAATTTACAGAAGAGAAATGCAAATGACCAATAAACATATGAAAAGATGAGAACTTGACCTTTCATTAGGCAAATGAAAATGACAATAAAATATTCCTTTTTTTACCTATCAGATTGCAAGGCAAAGCTTGAAAGGGCAAACAGATACTCTTATTGGTCTAACTAAATAGGAACAGGCATTTTGGCAGGTCACTTGGCAAGAGCTATTTAAAATTAAGATAAGAGGTCTCATCTTTTTGTGTAAATCAAGGTCCAGGCAGGAAAGTAGAAACCGTTCTAATGTGGAAAACAAACAGCAAGAATGAGTCACCCAGGTGAGGGCCGGACTGGAGGCCGAATAGCACCTTCTGAGGCGCACTTGAACGGAGAAGCCACTGGCTCCTGGCAGGGTGACGAGAAAATGGATCCAGGGCTGGGGTCACCTGCGAGAAGACAGAACTGCACGTGGATTCTTCTTCAGAAGCTGAAGCCAGCACAGGGCAAGGCACGAGAGGAAAAACAATGTTCAGACTTTCCCTTCTGGGAGGGTGGAGGAGACACACGGCTCCCTATTCCTCCCGCCAAGTACAGCGAAACCCCCTGGAAATTCTATATGAAACAGATGCTGGTGAAGCCTTCGCTTCGTTGCTTAGCCTCTCGGCGACTCCCTCTGCTTGTCTTCTGAGCCTTCTGTCTGGGCAGAGTAGGAACCACAAATGCTTCAACAAGGAGAATACTGCAGAAAACGAGACCCACTTCTAGGAGGTTCCATTTTCTCTGAGATCTCGGACCCTCGAATCCTGGCTTCCGTGATCGCCCCAAACTTCAGCTCCCGTGTGCCCAGATCCATGAGCTTGCTGAAAAGTTCTCAGGTCCTGTGATGCTCGGCCCCTCCATTTGCAAATGGGCAAAGTCCATCAAAGGCAAGAAAGGTGGAGAATGGGGTGCTCCTGTCAGAGCATCGCCCTTCGTCTGAGACTTTGGCCCCCCAAGGTCGGTGGCCCCCACTGCCCTCTGATGAGTTCGAATACGTTTTCCCCTGGCACATCGCTGTGTTTTCCCTTGGTCTCGGTAAAAGATGGGGTTCTGTTTTTCAAAGCTGCCATCTCTCCTAACAGACAAATGGTGAGTCTTGTTACAAATTAGAGTCTCATAGAACCACAAAACAGTGATTGTCTGAGAGGGACACCCTTAGAGAACCCCTGGCCAGAGCTGCTTCCAAATTTGTAATGGGCAAATTCTGTTTGTACAGAAAGGTGCAAATGTTTTCCATTTTAGTACCTAATTACTTTAGAAACACTGTGTTTGGGGGGAAAAAAAAACAAAACCATATTCAAGAATAAAATGTTGAGGAATTGTCACACAGATGTTACAGAATAGATTCGGGAGTCAGACCACCGGAGTTCGAATCCTGCCTAGCAGGTGACCCAGGATAAGTCATGCAGCCCCTCTTGGTCAGAGTTTCCTCATCCGTGAAGTGGGAATAGTGAGTATCTTCCTCCTGGACTAGCTGGGAGAATTAGACAAGTGAATATGCATGAAACCCTTAGAACCCGAGATCGCGAGCCTAGGGAAGTGTCCAT
Source organism: Molossus molossus (assembly GCF_014108415.1). Taxonomy (NCBI): domain Eukaryota; kingdom Metazoa; phylum Chordata; class Mammalia; order Chiroptera; family Molossidae; genus Molossus; species Molossus molossus. Next base: position 10,012,343 of record NW_023425399.1, on the reverse strand, counting down.
TAAACACATAAAACAGTTTGCAAGACAGATTCCCTCTTTACGCTGACGTCAGCCCACAAGGCACCATTCAGCATCTGCCCGGGTCCAACCTCCTTGCTCTACAGATGGGGGCACGTTTGGGGCACAGAACGAGGAGGGGACCTGCTCGGGCATGCATACAGCTCGTTAGTGCTAAAACGGGGCCGAGGGCTGGAATTTCCTCTGGATACATTTCATCAATTACATCCGTGTGCCCTGGAAGCCAAGCAGCTCATTTCCGCTGAAGGCAGAGAGGTCGAAGATCCCTCAAACTGTAGATACTTCTCTAATTGCCGCGCCTGCCCCGAATTCGTCCTGATGGTTAGCAGAGCCCTTGTGCGCGGCCGAGAGAGGAGAGGGAGGCCCGGGCATATCACTGCTCATCTAAATTTTTAATAATGCTCCAATCTTCAGGTCATCGGGGTAATCAAACCCAAATTAGCCTGATACTCAAAGCCACAGAATAACAGGGGAGTGAAAGGGATAATGTTTCTTTAATGAAAATTTCATCAATGCAGATTTCTCATTGAATATTAAGGGTCTTGGCGTGAAGCCAGCACCACAGCAGACTGCTGTGACATTGACCTTTGTCCCTCAGAGGGAGACAAGGGCAGAGTCTGGCTGACTTCACCTGCACAGGGACAACACGGGTGGCTGTCCTTGCCGCTCAAATGAAGGAAGGTCTTGGGGGTGCAAGTCGGCTCAGGCCCCAGAGTCCTTTCCAGGTTTCCGTCCACGCTCCAGGTCTCAGCCCCTCCCTTGTTTCTCTGCACCTCAGCCCCTCGGTGTCCCCACCTGCTCCTCTTCCTGGGACTTCCATGTTTCAGCACCTCCCTGTTTCAGCTGCTCAGGCCCATCCTTGGAGTTGTCCTTGGTTTGTTTGCTTTTCTTACTTCCTCTATCCCGTCCATCCGCCTGACCTTCACAGGTAACCCCGAAGCGGGCATGGGGGACCTACAGCGCTACCCTCCTGTCCCCGCCCCACGGTGGCCTCCTCCTGGGTCCAGCGGCTTCCGCCTTTGTCCCCATAGTATTGGTCTGCGTGTGAGAATCCCAGGCCTACTCGCTGTGGGGTCATCATATGCCATCCCTGGCAAAAATAATGGAAACAAAATAAGTGCGTCTTTGTTGTCACCCCTGTGCAGGGACACAAAGCAGTGAGCCGTCACTACTCACATTGAGCTAAGTTCCAGCTTCAGGGAAGAAGTCATTTATGTCCTCTCCCAGGACCTTGTCTCCCGAGGTCTTCCTCTCATGGGAAAGTCGCAATCTTGGTTCTCACAGCCTCTCCTCCTGATAGCCTGGATGGACAGATGGACACTGGAAGGCCTACTTCTCCTCTCGTGTGCACACAGCATGTCTTTTCAAGGCCTGGTTTATTTTTTTGAGGAAAGCAAGAGATTTCATAATATAAGAGTAGATTTATTAGAGATTATTGAGGAAGAAGATAGGAATTATTCTTTCTATTTTATTATTATTATTTTGGTTAATCCTCACCTGAGGATATTTTTCCATTGATTTTTAGGCAGAGCGGGAGGGAGGGTTAATCCTCACCTGAGGATATTTTTTCATTGATTTTTAGATAGAGTGGGAGAGAGAAACATCGATGTGAGAGACACATCGATTGGTTGCCTTCCGAACCACCCTGATTGGGGCCAGGGATCGAACCTGCAACACAGGTGCATGCCCGTGACTGGGAATCGAACCCGAGACCCTTTGGTCCGAGGACCGATGCTCTAACCACTGAGCCAAACCAGCAAGGGCAGGAATTATTCTTTTTAAAACCAATTTTTGTTTCCTGGCCAACAACCAGGAGGAAAAAAAGAAAGGGCATGAACATAACTCCAAAACAGAAGGAAAGTCATTATTTTTAAGAAAACATGTAAACAGTAAAAGAATGCATAACAGAATGTGTTTCTGGATTCTGAATCTTGCCAAAATTAAAGTTGTTTTTGAGAAAATGTTTGAAGCATCACCATAAACCTTGAATACATCATGTTCCAATGTCTCTAGCAGACACGTGACCATAAAGGAATTAAAGCCACTATTTAGAAAAAAAAAATTTAAAACTAGACTAGAGTTAATTTTTTCATTTCATAATAGATGAGAAGAAAACGTTTGGACTATAAAAAAAGAAGTCCAGACAAAATAATACTCACTTTGAAGTTTCAAAAAAAAAAAAAAATTAAGCCTTTTATTTTAATTTCAAGTATTTTTTCCCTGCCAAACATTAACGATTATGCATGTTGCATTTCTTTTTCTTTGTCTTCTAGGAAAAGGTAAATGATAAAGAGTCAATGAATTTCAGGCTTGCTTCAGCCTGTGACGTCTCCATATTCACAGCAGCCACGACTGGATTTTTACAGCATCAGGGACCAGCCAGCACACCACGCTCCAAACCGAGTCCTGCTGCAGTGAGAACATTGTTAAGATGAGGACCTAAATCAGCCCCGATTTTAATGCAACATTATGTTCTGACCAGAGAGGGTGTTCTCTGTGGGGTCTTATAGTTGAAGTTTATAACCAGTAAGTTAGCATCTAACAGCACATCTCAGATCTTTTCTAACTGAGTCTTTGTATTAGTCACACTGTCTTGATCACAATGGACAGAATCTAAATAAAAATGACTAAAAAAAAAAAAGAAAGAAAGAAACAGGCAGAAGGGAGGGGTTATTAGCTCATGTCCAAAGGTAGCAGCTTCAGGAATAGCTGGATCCAGGTACTCAAATGGTGGTGTCAAGAAGTGATCCCCTTCCACCTTTGGTTCTGCCTTGCCTTCTGTGGTCCCATTCTCAGGCAGGCTCCTCAGTCCTGGCATCTAGTCGCACCCTCAGTAGCCCTGGTAGAAAAATGACTTTTCTGTCCTTCAGTGTCAAGAGAAGTCCCAGAATCGAGTCTCACTGAATCACATATTCATCCTTGATCCAAACTCTTTGGCCAAAGGCGTGGCGTACTTTGATGGCCCGAGCTCACTGCTGTTGCAGAAAAAACATCGAGCCTCAAACATTTGAAGCAAGACTTTGCTGTGTGGAAGAGCTAGGCTGCAGGAAGAGGGGAGAAGAGACAACTCAGCCTTGTAGGTAACACTGCAGAACAAGCCCACTGAGATTCCAGGAGAGGGGACATAGACCCACTCATGGAAGGAGTGTCCAAAAACATGTGGCCGTGTTTTAAAACACGATGATCGGCTCAAAACACATCCTAAGATTGTTTCCTGTTTCACCCTTTCCAATCCCCAGATCGCTCCCTAAATAATCTTCCTGCCTATAAGCCCTTGTCTCCAACTCTGCTTATGGGGAAACCTAGGTGAAGACTCAGAACAGCTTCAACCTCAAGCAACTTGGGGACCCTCTAGGCTTATCAGATGAGTTTAGGTTAGATAGAAGTGGGTTCTACATTGAACCCACTTTGGTTAGACTGTGGGGTGGTCTTTGGGAGGGAAGCAAACTCACTCAAGAGTGAATTTCCACATACACACATACTCTGCCTTCTTTCACATGGGGACTTTATCTCCCAGTGTATAAATCTCTCCCAGTAGTGGCTGCTTGCAATCCCAGCACCTTACATTACTTGAAAGAACTTTTTAATGATCTTTTCATTCTTTCTCCATTTTATGATGCACCAGCACGTATCGAAGGGAGGGGGAAATGTTCTCCCTCTTATTTATTTGGCTTCATAATCCCTTTGTCCCCATGTGGCAGGATCTGGTTTGACTCAAGTTGTACTACATCTGAGTGGCCCCGTAGGAAGAAAGCCCCAGGGAGTTGGAATTGACTTTCTCAGCGGTCGATTCCCTGTACCCCCATTTCCCTCGAGCATGTGGAGTTCAGGCTGGAGGTCAGACCCAGCACTGGTTTATTTCAAAGTGTTCGCCATTTCCGCGGGCTGTCCTCAGGTTCTGATCTTCCTCTCTGTCCTAGAAGGAGCAGCCTGTGACTCTTCAGCTCCGAAGGGCCGTTAACATGCTTGCAATCCTCGCCGACGTAGAAGTCACTTCAAAGACGTCCTCTGGCTGACTTACTTGATCTTACTTAGGGGAAGCTATTTTAAAAATAGGTTTTGTCATAAATTAATGACAGTGCTAGGACACAAAGACCCCGGTGCTCACCAGGTGGACAGGTGAGACCCAAGACAGAGTGTCCCCATGCTGGCTGGATTCGTACACAGCCACCAAATGGCCCTGGGGATTGGAGGGTGCAACCTGATTTGTGCATCAGGAAACCTGAAGTTTACTCTGTGCCCAGAAACCCTCCTAAGTGTATATCAGGTACGAAGCCATTTAATCCTCCCAAGCATCCTATGAGGAAGATTCTAGTAACTTCTACTTCAAGTACAAATGAAACTAGCTGGTAAGTGGTTTCACTTCATCTTTAACCCAGAGTATCAACTCCAGAGCATAGACCAACAATGGTCCATCACTGGTATGGGCACATTAAAAGGGTCTCTGTTCGGGCGGCCAGATTTAGCAAAGGAAGATACAGGGTGGCCACCCAGTTAAACAACATGTAGTTTTCATATAAATGGGCCCCAACTCTTGCGTGGTCCAACTTTTATCTAGCAACCTTAGAGTCAGTTAACAAGCAAGAAAAAGGGGACAGATATATGACTACGTCTCCAGTGCTGAGGACATGGACAGCACATAGCTGTCCAGAGAGGACAAAGGGGTCAGCCTGTGGGACTCGTCCATTCACCATGAGGCCCATAAAGGGCATGATGGAGCAGGATCAAGAGGACAGATGGAAATGCTTGAGTTATGGAAAGAATCTGGAAAGAAAATGGTACCCACCATCCTGGTGAGGGGACATCGGTCCTCTAAATTCACATTGTATTTGTACAGTTAGAAAAGCGTTTTTGCAAACTTCCTCAAAATGTTTGCCTTATACCCCATTTATACTATGACTTACTTCATTTGTTCTTTAATTCAACTCGCTTCTTTATATAAATAAATGTATCCAAACAGAAAACTTGATATCACAACTCTAAAAGTAAAACCACTATTCCTTGCTATAAATTGAGGGTAACTATAAGGATAAATACATAGCTTAAAAAGAAAAATCTATCCCTTGGCAAAGATGTAGAAAAACTTCTTACAAACTGTTAGTGAGATTATAAAACAGTGTAACTGCTATGAAAAGCAATGTAGAGGTGCCTCAAAGAATTACAACTAGAACTGCCATATGATCCAGGAACTATTTCTGCATATATATCCCAAAGAATTGAAAGCAGGGTCTTCACTGAATTATTCACATTAAAAAAAAAAAAATCTATCCCAATAACCCTAAAGTTATCTCCCATGTCACACTGGATATGTAATACCCACTAGGAAACACTGGTTGAAATGAAGGGTGTTAGGTATATACATTTTTGCTACGGGATACACAATCATTTTATATTTTAATTGGATTCCTTAGGAAATCGATTATAATTTTAACTCTGTTGAGTTACTCTTGAGTAATTACTTAAAATCTTAATTTGGGAAACATAACCATCCAGAAACACCTGGGCTCAGATGAGTCCTAAAAACCCGACATGGTGGTCACTTCCCAGGCTGGGTTCTCCTTAACGGGTGTCTCAGGAAGGATTTTCGTGGCGGTCTCCGGGAGAACCTATTGCTTCAGTCCATAGAGAGTCACCTGGGATTCTCAGCACTGAAGTGGGTCAGTTATGAAGTCGCTTTGGGAAAGGAGTCCCTAGGCAGAGGCACACTGGGGGTGGGTTTGTGTGGCATATCCGACCCCGCATGCCTTTGTTAGCGGGCGATACGATGACACTCTGCCATGTACCTCGGTGGTGCCTTCCCACACGGGTAGAGTGGACATGCCGCCCTACTCACTTTGAACTTGGCCATGTGACTTGCTTCGGCCCACATGAGCAGACTTTGTGTAGACCACACTGAGCAAGAGGTTCTATACCCCGGATGACTTGCACTACGCCTCATGGATGTACTCCGTCCTTCCCCGTGCAAGCATGCCCCAGGCAGCTGCTACTGTTCCAGCCAGAGTCCCCAAACAACAGACACACTGAAACTGGACTGTGACCAGCCATCGCCCGTAGCCAAGTCTAGCTGATCTTCAAGCTGAGCCACAGATGACCAGACAAGGCCAGCCAAGCTAGCCAAACCCAAGCCAATACTATAGACCCTTGTGTGTGAAAATGTTGTTGGTGTAAGTCACTGAACGTTAAGCTGGTATGTTACACATCACTATTGTGAAAACTGACTATTGTACCTTCCCGCTTGGAAAATGGGCCTTTCCTTGTCTCCCTTCACTAGAGACGGGCTCCAAAGAAACCCTCACCCACGGGATACAGAAGCAATGGGTGGGGACACATTGCACGAAGAGCCTGCGCTTGCCCCTGGTGGAGAAACCACAGGTCTTCTCGGTTTTCTCAATCCTTGGATCTCAAAGCAGGTCACCAAGTTCACAAACCATCGCCCTTGAGCCAGGCGGTGTCCAGTGACCTGCCCTCATGGTGGATGACCCAGGAAGGAAAAGATGAAGAAGAAAGGGGGTGTTCTCTGGCTCACGTCCTTTCCACCTTCCTGCTCTTTGCTCCCCAGATAAATAACTCAAACATTTTCACCCTCATCATCTGAGACAAGACAGAAATAGGCACAGAAATGAATGTATCGATTAGACGCCAGCTCACAGACCTGCTTCCTTTTTTGATGGAGGCTATAATTAGAGTGCTGTGATTTTCAAGTCAGTGAAATGCTAAAGCATGTCAGCTGGTTATAAAAGAGATACCCAGAATAACATCAGGGAGTGGCTCTTTGGATAAAATATTCCTAAAGGGTTTGAAGCTACATATCATTTTCTACCCCAAAATTAGCAGCTTCCGCCCCGTTTCCAGATTGACATTCCAGAATTTTCATCTTTTTTTTTTTTATGTTGCAAAATGTGCTTACTGCTAACCACCCCCCTGTGATAAACTGTCCCTTTTGTATTTTGCTGTTAATTGGAAATCCGACACTGATGACTTCTTTAGTGCTGAGTCACTGGTGTGGGAATGGCCTGGTTTTCGGCTCTCTGGAGGCAAAGATACGAGCCAGCAACACTCAGCTTCTGTATCTCTTAAGAGACTGAAAACCAACCCTATGGCCAAAGGAATCTCCAACGCTCCCGAGAATGAGTCTTCTCGCGTAAGTCGCCCTAGTAACCGAGAAAGGAAGTCTTTCTGGCCCCTGCTCAGAACCTGGACAAGTCAAGAAATATTTCCTAAGTGTCCTGGGAACATTTTAGGGGTCATGAACAAAACCCAAGGAAAACTCTTTCTCTTCGGGGAATGCACAAGATTTAGACAAAGACAAGGTTTTTTTCTCCACTATTTTTTTCTTTATTTTTTTTTTTTTTTTTTTTTAGAGAGAGGCAGGGAGAGGGAGAGACAGAAACATCGATGAGAGAGAACATCGATTGGCTGCCTCCTGCATGCCCCCCACTGGGGATCAGGCCCACTACCTGGACATGTGCCCTGACAAAGAATCGAACCAGCGACCTCTGGGTGCATGGGTCGACGCTCAGCCACTGAGCCACCCCGGCCGGGCCAAAGACAAGATTTTCAAACATACAAGAAGGATGTGCTTGTGTGTTGCTACTTGCCAGAGGAATGTGTTACAATCCAGACTCCCTGAGCCTTCGCTCCAGAAAAGTGCTTCTGTTGTAAATTGTACGTTTTAATTAAGAATTTCTGCTTCCCCAGCTAAACCCGAGATGCTGTGAACTCAGGCTCTCGTCTGTAATGGTCTCAGCGACAGCTGCTGCCTCTCGAACCCAGGAACAAGAAGTCCTCAGCCACTCCTGGTGGACCGCGGATCACGACGTGGGCATGGAGGGCCAGAGGAGGACAGGGCTTCATTTCTCCAGGAACGGGGCGCTTCCCTCGCGCAGGGGCTGTTTTCAGAGGCTGACATGGCTCAGGCGTGAGGCCCGGAAGTGAAATACGACCGAGGTTTCATGTCAGAGCCAAGAGTGACCCCCACGCAAACCTGAGCCCAGCCCTCCATCTGGCCTGCTCAGGTGCAGCTGCTGGAAAAAGCCCCTGTTCCTAACAGTCTGAGATGATTCATAGCCCCAAACGGAGGGGACAGTGACGTCACCTTCCAGAATTCGTCTCTGGAGCCCCGCCCCCCGCACACAGGCGGCCACCCCGCGTGGCCTGAGCAGATGTTTAGAGCCCAGAGAGAAGCTCAAAGGCCAGAATAGCGACTGGGCAGTGGGCAGATGAACCAGGCAACAGCCAACTCCTTCATTTATATTGTACAGAACTGGCCCCAAGGGGTGTGAGCTGGCAAAAAAATTAATAAATAAAAAGTAGACCCTGAGAAGAACCCATGTCGCGTTCATGCTGAGCACGGTGCCAGCTGACTGTCCCTTCATCACGGTTTCCCCCGCGTCCCTGTTCACAAAACTCCAGCTCACCTCCGGTCACCGCCCTCTGAGCCCCCAGCTGCTTCTCAGGCTCCCCAAAGCATGCCCCAGTGCCCTGCTGGTGTGCTCTCCCGTGTTCCTGGCGGGTTGAGCACGGGTGAGGGACACAGGCTCAAGGGTCACTCAGGGGCGGATGGCTCAGCAGACTGTGGTCACCATGTCACATCGACTGCAGTCCAAATTAGAGGTGATCTGATGAGTCGGGGTGTAGGGGCAAATGTCCCAACTGGGGATGTTTCTTTCATGTCGACGCTCCAGAAAGGGGAGCTGCTGTCTCCCTGAAGCAGGTCCTGAGAGGCAGCCCAGCCAGAGAGGAGAGTGCTGGGTGTCTTTGGCATTGATTGGATTATTGAGAGATGATTGTCTGGCCCCGGCCACTTTGGCTCGGCGGTTAGAGCGTCGGCCTGCGGACCAGAGAGTCCTGGGTTCAGTTCCCGCTGAGGGCATGTACCTCAGTTGCAGTTTGTCCCCGGCCCTGGTTGGGGTCCGTGGGTGGCAACCAGTCCATGTGTTTCTCTCACATCAATGTTTCTCTCTCTCTCTTCTCCCCTCTCTCCCTCCTGCTCTATCTGAAGATAAATGTGAAAATGTCCTCGGGTGAGGATAAAAAATAAAGAGGGAGAGTTGATTGTCTGTGCAGCAGAGAGGAGCAGGGAGAGGCCCCAAAGTCGGCAGAGCCCCAGGCCTGTTGGAAGGACCGGCAGGCACTTAAGTCTTGGAGGCGATGGGCACGGATTTCCCCTCCAGGGGGGATTAGCGCGAGTCACCTATGCGCACAGTGAGGCTGACTGCCCCACCGACCTGTGAACCTGGGCCTGGGGGCTTGCCAGAGGCCCTCTCACAGATGGGGACAAGGACTGGCCCAATGGCCAGGTGGGCACAAAGGCCATCAATGATCGCCAATGTCCTGGCGGTTGGTACGTCTGCCTGGCCTCAAGCAGGGGCTCCTGGGTCAGCATCGGGAGCTCAGCCCCCACTCACCATCCGCCTCTGCTTGGGGTCGACTCAACCCTTCTCCTTTCTGCAGCTCTGCCTCCCTGCCGGCCAAATGGGTGGCCCGACGTCCATCCCCTGGATGAGCTCAGAGACGAGCGGAAGGTTCAGGGAGGACGGCTTCACAGGGGAGAGCGAGATGCAGACAGAAAGTGCGGAGCCCCGGAGCCCTGGCCGCGCTGGGTTCAAAGCCACGCGGTGACGTCATGTCTAGTCACTCTTAAAAATAGCCAACCAAGCGCAGGAACTGGGACCCTGTCCTTCTCCGAATCTCAGTTCAGCACCGTTTCCAATAAACCACGCCTGTGGGTCCAACTTCAGAGCTAGAGTTTTTATGATCACCCTGGTTTCGTGTGGACAGAGCGTCCCCATAAATACCAGCGAGAGTGGTCATAACGGTCGTAGCCCAGAAACCGGAAATGAAGGAAGAGCTGTGGGGCTAAAACTTGGGGGAGTACAAGCCCGGGGTCCAGGAGGGAGGGGAAGGAGCAGAGCAGGGAAGGAGAAGAGAAAGTGCAACTCAGTCCATGCAGCTGGCCACGGGTCCAGGCCTCACTGCTCCGTGTCACTGGTCCTCAAAGATCCCATGTGAACTGCTGTGAGAGATTCATGGGTGGGGGGGCAAGTCAGGGTAACTTCTCGGGGCCACCTCTGTGGGCACTCCGTGGGGGCACGGTGCAAAGCCAGTGGTGCTGCTGCGGCTGTCCCCGTGGTGACCCCATGAAACTCCATGCCCTCAGGACCAGGTCATAACATCAGGAAATGAACACAAGGAGGCTGCACTGGGCAAACGGGGGGCCCCGGCCCCTCTGAAGAGCTCTGGCCACTCAGCTGCAGCCTCCTGCTGCCCTGGAAGTACCAGGACCCACACTCTGCACGGTCATCATTTCTCAGGGGGTGCCTGAAGTGGGGCTTCCCCTCTGCTTGACCTTGACATCTGCCTTGACGGCGCCCTGGTCGATGGCTTTTAGTATGTCCACACAGCTGCACACCCACCGCCGCTGTCTAATTCCACATTTTAATCACCCCAAGAGGAACCCCATACCCTGAGCAGTCACTTTCCATTTCTCTCTTCCCACAGCTCCCACCAACCATGAGTCTGTTGTCCATCTCAGTGATGAGGTCACACACATGAAATCATACGTGCCTGTGACTTGCTCCTCTCAGCGTAATGTTTCCAAGGTTGATCTACGTTGGAGCACGCTGTTCCTTTTTAGGGCTGTGTACTGAGTGGCTCGGCCACATTTGTTGATTCAGTCATTCGTTGGTGGACAGGACTAAGCTTCTGCATTAGAGTTTTTGAAACGTGAACTCCACCGACCCTTCCGCATGAACGTAAGGATGGTTTTAGAGTGTGGCTGTCGCCGGGCACAGGAGACGGTGACAGGGGCTCGTCAGAGTGGACGGAACTGTCCTGTGCAGAGATGAGATGGCTGGAAATGGTCCTCTGATGCCACCATGTCCCGGTCCCTTGGCAGGGTGGTTTGTAGCAGAGTTGCACTGGTCCTCCAAGTGCCTGCCCTGGGGCAAGGGAGGGAGGTGACTCCCAGGCAGGGAGGCAACTCAAGTGACAAAAGGGTGGAGTCCTGAGCTCCAAAAGTCTCTGAAAGTCACAGCAGGGGCCATGGTGCTAAAGTTAACCCAGTCTTTCCTCAGGTTTGTATCCACTGCAGAGGCACAGGCTGGTTCTCGCTGGGGCCCAGTGGGCGGGAGCCAGGCCTGGGGAGAGCCTGGACTTCGGAGGGTGGCAAGTGAGCCTGTGCACGCTGAGAGCTGCTCACTGGGCTCCTTAGCAAAGCTCACACGCTGTCGTCAGTGCCCTCCACCTCCGCCTAACTCCTCTCCCTCAGCTGCCTCCAAAACACTGTCGCAAAGGGACCCCTCTTGGAGAATGTGCTCCAGGGAAGAAGGGATCCTGCCTTCTCCTGCCTCCCACCTTGACGTCCCATAGGTCCCTCCTTCAGCCACACTAGCCTGTCATTGGCTACCCAGGGTCTCACCGCAGAGAGTCCCAGGAGGCCACTTAGAAGCAGGATTGTGAGTGAGTCAAGAGGACAACCGTCTTACCCTCTGAGGGCTCAAGACAATGTCCTCCTTGGCCCACAACACATCTGCAGCTGACGGAGAGAGTCGACAAGTGTCAGAAAATGGGCGGCCCCTTCGGGACGGGAACTCGGCACCTGCCGGGCGCGAGCTCAGCTGGCACCGACCATCAAGACGAGTGTGGCTCCGGGGGCGGCACAGCCACGTTGGCGGCTCAGCCTGCTGCTCTTCAGTGGTCTCCCTGAGACAAATTCCCTAAAACGGACTCTCCTGAGCCCCATTCCAGAACTTACCGTCCTCGGTGCAGCACACAGAGCTTCAGGGTGTTTTTGATTGGCCACGAGCTTCATGCTTTCTCAGCATCCACAGCCCACATTTCCCAGGTTTCCGAACCCGCGGGTGTCAACGCTGAAGAGGTCTGAGCTTGAAGTGGAAAGGGCCAAGTCCTCTCGCGCTCTGAGGCTCAGAGAGGCGTTTCATTGGGATAACGGATGCGCAGACATAAAAGCGCTTTTGCGGGCATTTCATTTTATTCACTTGTAAGAACAAATGTAAGCTGTTCCGCTGAAAAGTTAACTAATTGATCAGTCGTGTCGTCAGTCACTCAGTAAATATATTTTGAACAACGACTCTGGGCAAACCACCGTGAGGTGTGATGAGGTGGGCACGGGAATGTGCTACGGTCCCATCAGACACGGTCCCATCAGACGAGGCAAATGAAGACGAGATCCCGTGATGCACCGAGAATTCTGCTGGACTCTGGGACTCGGGGCTGAGCAAAGCGCAGTCCGATCCCTGCAGGGGTGACTGAGGGAGGCCCTGCGCCCACTACTCAGCTTCGCTCATTGATCGAGGCTGTGTGCTTCCAGACGAGCTCGCGCTGGACACGGGCGGAGGTGGGACACGCCGTCATCTCCTGCAAGCTGTCCGCGGCGTGGAGAACCAGCTGCTCCAGGACGCCCAGGCCCTGCTGCCCTGGGAGGACCGAGGCGATGAGCCCGCCCTGCATTCAGACCGCTGCTCACTCTGAATGTGCGCAGGGCACTGACACACTCTGTGCCTCAGTTTCCCCGTCTCTGACACCGGGCACTCGTGCCTAATGCATCGTAGATGAGACGGTGCGTGTAGAGTGGTACGAGCTGTGTCTGGAGCACACAGGTGGGCAGGTGGTGGCCGTCGCGAGTGCAGGGTCCCAGGAGGTCTGGTTTCCATGGATCCGCTGAGACTCTGCCGTGCGCTGCAGCCGGCGAGGTGTCCTGAGTGGATCAGGACTCCCTGGTCAGGGACTGCCCTGCGTGCAGACGGGGTACTGAGCTATGAGCCTCCGAGTCTGCGGCGGCCTCAAAGCCAGCACCCCGAAACGTGCGCCCGCCGTGTCCTGTCCTCCTGCACCATCACCACACAGGTGGGGTGACTCAATGCAGAGTCGGGGCCCGGGGGTGGCCCTTCGGGCTGGTCACAGTCTGCTTGTGAGGGCCACTAACCGATACGAAAAGCGAAACAAATGTTGAAATGGAAGTAAATGCTGGGGCAGGGAATCTTAGTGACTCGGGCTCAGAAAAAGCAGAGCTCTCGACCAGGGGCGATGCCCCCGCCCCTACAAAGGGGACACCCGGCAATGTCTCAAGACATTTTTGGTTGTCACAACGGGAGAGGATGCTGCTGGTACCTGCTGGGTAGACCAGGGATGCTGCTCAGTACCCTCGATGCACAGGTAATCCCCACAGCAAAGGACCCGCCTCCAAATGCTGACAGCCGGCGGTGAGAAGCCCCGTGATGAGGGCGGCAGAGGCTGGTGCTCACTGGGGAGGAAAGTGACCTGCACTGGGTCTTGAGGGACACAAGAGCCAGGGGAGCAGACAGGAGAAGCAGCCTTCCAGGAGGGGATGACAGGGCCAGCGAGGAAGAGGAGGGGGGAGTGTGTAAGGGGGAGGGGCAGGATGGGGGGAGTATGGGGCAGGGCTGTGGGTTTGTTCTGCCTGCATCATGCTCTCTCCTGATACCAGAGGCTCCACTGAGGAACTCGCCCGACCAGTTACTGTGGTCCAGGTGGGGCTCCCGCCCGCTGCTGCTGATCTTGGAATTATACCCCGGGAACCACAGCTCTCCATTAAAGCCCGCTACCTAACGACAGGGACCACTGGGCCATGGGTCACCTCCTTTTGGCTTTACTCAGGGCCCCTCTTGACCTACAGGGCCTTGAGGTCTGGGGTGGATGTGATGGCCCCGGCTCATCGGACTTCATGGCCTCTCCCCTTGCCTCCAGCTGCACCGGCCTCCTTGCTGCTCCTCCCCCAGAATTATCAACATCCCTCCTGCCTCAGGGCCTTTGCGCCTGCTGTTCCCTCTGCTTGGTGTGCCCTTCCCAGAGTTTGCTCACCTCCGCAGAGAGGCCCTTCCTAACCACTTATAGGATCATCTCAATCAGCTCTGCTGTCCTTTGTAGCAGAGAGCACCTCCCTATATGTCACATAGTGCAGGGCTCAGTGGCTATTGCGTGTCCTGAGACTGCAAGGTAACCTCCAGGAGAGCAGGGACTTGTCTTGCTCCCTGTCCTGTCCCGGCACCCAGAGCCGGCAGGGACCGTCTCGGGAATTGCCGGCCCGTGAAGGACACCGACAGAGGCCTCTCCCTCGAATCTCAGGGTCCATCTTTCCTGTTGATGTGAAGGTCTTCATACGTCACCCACGTTCCTCACTGATCTCAGAGCCTCGGAGCTCTGCGGGCAGGAAGCACACATCTCCAGAAAGGAGACTGGAAGGTGACATGGCCTTACCTTGGGAAGACAGGAAAGACCCCTCCATTTCCTGACAGGGGTTGAGTCTCAGCAGGTGCCCAGGGCTCGGCTCCACAGGGTGGCTTTGCAGTGCCCGCCCTCCTCCATTGATCTCTCCCTCCAGCCCTCAGCAAGCCCTGGCTCTCACCTGGCTGCCATTTAATCCATTTAGGTTGAAGGAAAACGAAAAACAAATAAAATGCACCTAGGAGAATGCCTTCAGGGTTAGCAGGCTGCTGGGCTGAAGTGAATGGGCTCATAGGGGGTCTTTGTGATGATCAATCATTTATGGAGCCCTGATTGTGTTCCTGGCGCCACCAAGACAGAAAGGAGACAGAGTCCCCAGCTGGGGGCTTCCCAGGGAGGAAGGGACAGTGTGTGGGGCTGAAACACTGTCCCACTGGACAGACAGTGACCATCATGACTGAAGGCTGCTCTGTGCCTTTCTTACATTTTTATTTCTAATGATGCCCCTTTATTTTCTGATTTAAACTGAAGTAAAAAGTTTATCGAATATTCCTGGGGAAAAAAATAAAATTCAACTCTAGTATATTACTGCACATATGAAAAAGTCTACTTGACTTACAACATCAGGATGTGGTTTGCAAGTGTATCCCTCAGATGCTGCCTTGATGCTGACTCACACTGTTCCGTGTGCATTTCTCTGTGCCATCAGGACGTCCTCAGAGACATCCGTGTGAACAGCTGCGAGATACTCCATCCTGTGGTTGTACGCTGAGTCCTCCATGGCTGGACGGTGGGCTGTTTTCTCTCTTTCCCGTCTTTTTGTGGTGATGCTGAGTATAAACAACACCGTGGGGAGCATCCTTAGGGATCCTTAGTCTCTCTGGCGATCACTGAAGTCCCCAGTGGGAAGAGGGACAACCTAAGCCTGAGTTGGAAGGAAATCCTGAGCTTCCCCAGGTTCTGTCTGCACAGGTGGAGGTGGGCACGCAGATGTGTGTGGAACCTGAGAAGCCGTCCAGGTGCCACACCTGAGCACCCTGAGCATCACCTGGAGAGGACCCCACCCCTGCCCGGTGCCACCACCCGGCACCCCCCTTCCCAAGGACAAGCCCAGGGCCGGGCACCTGCTGGATCTGCACTTTCAGCACAAGGAACCACTGGACCATGGGAAACACGAACTGATTTGCTACAAATTCATTGTTTTAAATATGTTTTAGCTCAGAATCAGAAAGTGTGTGTTCTGGGGCAGGTGCACGAACACCGAGCGCCATCGGAGAACAGACGCTCTGCTGGGCAGAGCCGGCCTCTGCCTGTTCCGTCCCCACCAAGATGGATGGAGGAGACGCGGGGCTGTCAGAGCCGCTGGGCAGGTCCTGCCTCACAGGGACGGGTCTCTCCCCGTCCTTGTACAGACAGGAGAACCGTGGAGCATTGATGGACATCTCCAGGTGAAACTGACATGTCCATATGGCTCTGCTCTAAGAAATCAGCTCCTATAGTCTTAAGCTCATTTTTTTTTTTTTTTTTGTCCTCACCCGAGGACATTTTTCCATTTTTTGTTCAAGTAGAGTGGGAGGGAGAGAGAGGAACAGAGAGAGAGAGAAACATCGATGTGAAAGGAACACATCGAGTGGCTGCCACCCGCATGACCAACCAGGGCCGGGGACAAACCGCAGCCGAGGTACGTGCCCTTAGCGGGAACCGAACCCGGGTCTCTCCAGACCGCAGGCCGACGCTCTAACCACTGAACCAAACAGGCCAGGGCTTAAGCTCATTTTGATGTAATATGGAAGCTCAGACTTTCCGCCTGATAGCTTAATACTGAACTGTCCCTTGTATGGAGTTAGCCCTGATTGCCTTTTCACAAGTGCCTTGTCCTTTTAGACGGAGCTGTGTGACCCCAGACTGGTGACATAACCTCTCTGAGCCTCACTGCCCACTGCTGTCCAATGGGCATAATGAACGACAGCGATGTCCTGTGGAGCAGCCAGCCGGACCAGCACGTCTCAGGGGAAGCAGTTCCTGTCGCTTCTGTCTTGACTCGTAAGAGGCAGGAGAAGAGCTTTGCTCCCCAAACTCCAACCCCCGCCTCTGCTCCCAAAGAGGAGCCACGACCATGACGCTGATGGTGATGTAATAACAAACTTCACAGTGACAGTCACTGGGAGGGGACACAGTCGGAGCTTCTCCAGCGAAGATGTCAGGGTGAACCGCAGGAAACAGAGTGACGGGTGACCCAGAGGAGACAGACCTCTTTATTTCCTCGACACTGGGAAGAGGCCAACACGGGGTTTGACAGATGCACAGTGAAAACAACTGGAAAGTGGAACATGAACTGACATGATCTCCACACAGACGTTCTCAGCATTAGTGGGATTTGATGAGCCTTGAAGATCTGATTGGAGAGAAGTGGACAGACAGACAGACAGACAAGAGCTGGGTGTGTGCGTGGAGTTGGAGCCTCACTGAGCGTGGACCAGAGGCCCTGGCGCCTGCCCCGGAACATGTGCCAGGGTGACGTGGTGGTCAGGGACCCAGCGTCCAGCAGGAAGGGACAAGACAACTGCCCCCAGAGCTGAGCAAGGAGATTCGGATGCTCAGGAGGGCTGCCCTGTGTCCAGTCACAGGATCTGTGTCACTTACCTATCGTCACATGCCTCTCCCTGGTTCAGAACCCTGAAAATAAATCCAGGGGTCTCACGGTGAGGAGACTTCAGTTCTGTTACTCCTGAGGCTGGTTTGGAGATGGTAACTTGACCTTGGGCCACATGTGACCTCCAGGGACAGAGTGCTCTCTGTAAAACCGGACAGAGAGGGGTTTCAGAGCGACGACCACGTCCGCGGGCCTGGCTCTGAGCTCTGTCCCTCTGTCCAAAGGGAGGGAAGGAGTCGTCTCAGCCTCAAACCTTGGAGCTGAGGATGAAATGAATCAGGCCTCTGCGTCCTCCCAGCCAGCTCCCCGCTCCCCCACCCACAGCACGAACGTGTGAACCCCGTCTGCCAGCACCACGCACTCACGGGGGCGTGTGAACACGGTGACGCGAAGCAGCCCGTGTCCCCAGTAAGCAAGGAACCCAAGTGTGAGCAGCTCCTGGGAGTGACGTCGAAGGCAGACCCGCTTCCGGCCTGTGCGAAATAAACACGGCTCACTGTTCACAGTGGGGAGGGACCACAGGCTTCTCCGTGGACGTCAGAGCCTCTGCCGGGAGGGGGAGGGTGCCCCGGGGCCCTCCTGCAGACACCCAACGGGAGACGGTTCCACTCTCTCTCCAAGGGCCGGGACTCCTGACTATCCACCAACTCAACTTTTCTTTTCATTTTCTGAGATTCTGTTGGGGACACCAGGCAGCTCTTCAGCGATTGATTCATGAGGACGGGTCCAGGCAGGCTTTGCTGTTCACCTGTCCCTTTGTCACAAGAACCCTGGGACCCAGCAGGACCCGATGCTCCCTGCAGGTCAGCTGGAACCTGGGAACCGGGCCCTGGGGCCGAATTGACTTGATCCGAGGAGGCGGGTGTTCGCCAGCCCCGCGGGGTGAGCTGCCTGTGGGGGGAGAGGAAAGGGGGTTCGCAGGGCCCTGGGCAGCCGGCCCGGTGCCCAGACCCGTCCTGGGGGCAGAGGCACCAGCCACCCTGCCTTTCCCGGGGGCTGGGTAAAGCCCCTCCTTGAAGTCCCACCGGGCGAGTCCAGCAAGCCCGGCTCAGGCCCAGGCCTCGGTGCGGGTGGGGGTCTAGAACCGCAGCCCTCACTGCCAACGCCCGGTCCACATGCCCCTGGACGCTGCGACCGGAGCCGTCCAGTGTCTCGGCTCCTCCTCCACGAGCCCTGCGCGGGGCACGGTTTCCGTGGCTCCCTGTCTTCCGGGAGCTCGGGGGACCCTTCGCCAGGAGCCGCCCCGACACCCCCGCGCTGGGCAGTGTGACAGTAATGGTGGAATCAGCAGCCTCAGTTACACGAACGCATTTCCCGGGGGCCGAGCCGTGTGTGGTGGAAGGGTTGTTAGATGTGTGCAAACATCCCACGTGCCGTGGAAGGGCCCCGGGCTCCGGCAGATGAGAGATGAGAAAACCAGAGGCTTCGGGAAAATGTAAATATCCTCTGTGAGTCCCCCTGGCAGGAAAGAAATGTTTCCCCCGAGCGAGGAGGCCTTCCTTCTATTCTTCCCGTGAAATGCGTGGGGCTGTCTTCCATTTGCCCACCAAACGCTTTGGCAGTAGGTGGGAGGCAATGGCTGTAGTCTCAACTGGTTTTCCTCTAATTCAGTGTTTCTCAGCCTTTATTTCATTATTACCCCCTCAAGGAGCCGTTTTGGACACTTTTTCTTCATTGCCTCTCATGAAAGTTTAATTCCGCAGAAACACAGACAATGGGTTATGTACCGTAAGTACATCTGTGTTTTCACATAAAGAGGGTGAAATCTTTTAACTCCCTAGAACCAACTTTGGTGCCCTGGGAGCAGTATCCCTCTGCTGAGAATACGTGTTTCATGCATTCACTCACACATGCAACCCCAGTGGTCCCGGTGCAGACCCTGAGTTCGGGGATGCGGCCATGAGCAGAGCCGAGGCAGCTGACGCGGTGAGGACGAGGGACAGCGGACATGCACCGCATCTAATGCGGATCGATGCTGTGAAGACCAGTAAAGCAGGGTTTGGGGTTGACCAGGTGGCCGGGGAAATTTGGCTGAAGAAGGCTTGGTTGTTAACTGTGGGGGTGACTCGTGAGCTCTATGTAATGCAGCTTATAAAACAATTCAGCCTTCCTGTAAGCTAGGACACATTTAGGTCAGTGAGTCATGAAAAGTCCTTTTGATTGGTCAATTTTATTTTATAAACAAGGCATGTGTTATCACTAGGCAAGTCAGCTCCTCCAGACATTTGTATTTTCCTAAAAAGAGAGATTTGTTTTGACTTTGATAGTAATATCATCTCGCCTGCAGCAACAGTGAAATTTCAGGCCCTTGGAGAACAAAGAGGGAAGCAAAGAGACACAACAGAAATCGTGGGATTTTCACAAAAATGGTCATAGATTGACTAGGAATTCAGCCTAGAGCTTACCTGTTCTTTGTCACGTGAAAGGGACTCATAAAGCTAATTTGAGGAGTTGGAACCACGACATAAATAATTAGCATAAAATAGATTAGAAAGTATCACAATACATGACATGGAATGAGGATCCATATTACAATGTAGAAATTGTATTTCAATTTGCATGTGTCCAAACTAGGATCCACTGTAGAATGTGTTTCTTCATTGGGTGTCATTTTCCAAATGTTTGAAAGGTGCTGGACCTAAAGACCTCAGTGGCTCCCTGAGAGAACTGTGACCCCTTTCTGTACCTTGTTCTGTCGGGGGGACTGCAGCCTTATCAACTCAGAGTGCTGACACTTGTCTACACTGAAGGAACCTTGAGCTGAATGATTCCATTCCAGAACTTTCCCCACAATCTAAGAAGCAAGCAAGACTAAGAGCAAATTCCTCCCATGCAGTACCTTTTCCACAGTAGTTTTTAGCAGAAGCTTTGGGAAAGGAGGGGGTGAAATATCAGCTACCTGGGGAAGGTCCTAGGAGAACCTTCACCAGCCTATAGCAAAGCCCTTCCCAGCCCAGTTCCAGCCTCCTCCGCTGACCCTCGTCTCCAGCCAGTCTGCACCTCTGGTCTGGCCCTTGACCCACCACTGCCCTGGCCCTGCCTCCAGCCTGGCCACATCGCTGCCTGGCACACCTGCTCAAAACTGGCCACACTCAGACCGGGCAGGTATATTTTAAGCGATGGCAGACCCTGCCGAACAGTTGTCCAAAGCAGGGAGCACTTTCACCTTCTCTTTCTAAGCACGGGAAACCACTCCAGCCCGTGCCCCTGCATTTCCACCGCGCTCCGCCTCCTGCGCACCTCCTAGTGTGGCTGGGACGGGTGGGCTCATTCATGGGCTCACGGAGGACTGCTGAGACCTGCTTTGCAGGGTAGTCCGGCTCTGGGCTCCCAGCAGGGAAATAGCAGACAAGGTCCCTTACTCTGAGATGACCACCTGGTGGCCTGTCTCAGGGATTCCAGGGATAAAAGAAATTCTTCCAGGTGTGAGCTCATGGCTGTGGTATCTGAACAATGAGCTCTAGTTTACATCTTGCCTGGGAAAGGCAGGGCAGCTAATTACTGCGACTCCATGGAACAGAGCTGCTGTGAATGAGGCAGGGGTGCTGGTTGCACAGTAACCAGGACACGTCCTCACACACACGCACACTTTCTGAAGCAACTGCCTACAGCTGGTTCCCCGGAGTCCCAGCCTCCGGGCTGCATTTGACTGAAGCCACCGCCCCTTCCCAGGGAGCTCAGGGCTCGGCTTCATCTTCCGGGTGGAGGGAATGAAAATGTGCCCCACAGGCAGCTGACTGACAGCCAGGGTGTGGGGCACTGCCCAGGGCCTCTGGTCAGGGAGTCCAACAGCCACGCCATGAAAGGGAAGATGAAGGGCGTGGATGGCCCTCAGCGACAGACTCTGGAGACTGAACCACCACAGGCCAGGGGCCCTTGTTTGTACCTGATTCTGGAAAAGCAACGAGAAGACACCATGAGACAAGGGGGCCATCTGACCACGCGAAGCGAGGAGGACACTGCGGCTCGGTCAGACAGCATCCGCATGAGGGCCGGGGTCTCTTTAAAACACGTTGGCAAAAGGGGGCGAGCTGCAGGGAGTGGGGCAGATCCTGGTAGTTGTTGAATCTGGGTGATGGGTATAGGGCAGATCATGATATTCTTCCAGTTGAAAAGATCCATAATAATTGTTCAGTTGTGCTCAGTTTATTGTCTAAGGTTGCTATTTAGTTGAGAAGTATTGACGAATATTGCGAATCACCGATGCGTCCTCCTGGCTCCGCCCCACGTTGACTGGGCACGAACAGGGCATTTCACGTGGGCAGGCGCCCTCACCGTACACGTTCCTGCTTCCTCTGCCGACAGGACTCTGGAACCTTCGGCCAGGAACTGGGTGCCAGGGAAGCAATTTATTTCACTCCTTCCAAAGTACCAGCCTGCTCATCACAGAAGTGGACCTGCTGACGGCGATTTTATGCAGAGCTGAGCACACAGCCGGTACCTGTCACCTGCTCCCAAGCGAAGATCCAGGGGTATTTTCAAGCAGAAATAATGGGCCACTGTGACTTTTTAAAGAGCCCTGATTTATCTCTGGGACCACGTCCAGGCCGGAGCGTTGGAGGCCATCCCAGGCGTCCTGGCCAGCGAGGCGCTTTTAACACCTTGGCAGCTTATCTGCGGGTGGAGGGCAGCCGGGACACGCCTGTGGAGGTGACCTGGAGTGAGGGTGACCCGTGTGGGCACAGAGCAGCAGGTCGCTGCAGGAGCGTCTGTGCACCCCCAGGAGGCGATGTGTAGGTTTCTGTTGGATTTGAACCGCAGGACGGCGTCCAGGAGGAACAGGTGCAGGCAGGATCGCGTGGTTTCGGTGCCTTCACTACCCAAAAGCGAATGTGTGTTTGCGAAAATGTGAATTAGTCTCCCTGATTGAAAACAGCTCCGCGTGTCCTCCGCACAGAAGCACATCTCTGTAACCAGATTGGACTGTGACCCACACGGCCAGCTCTCTGCCCAGGACACGCCCTTCTCAGCAACAGGACCCGAGGGTCACTCGCTCCCTAAACCTTGTCCAGCTCCTGACCCTGTGCCCTGGGGACACCGTTCTAGCCCTGAGGTGGCAGCAGACAGCTGCTGGGGATTCTGGGAAAGCGTCGTTCTCCCACTAACCTCCTCCTCCTTGTCGCCCCCTCCCCCACCCCTCCTGGCAGGGGACAGACACAGGGCACCCCGAGAGCCGAGGCCCAGCCCAGGGTGGAGGGCAGACCAGCAGAAGGGGCCGCCCGCGCCTCAGTGATTTCACGTGGCCTATTAATGCCCTCGGCCTGAGCCACCTGAGCCAGGTCTTCTGTCCCTTGTCACCAAGAGAAGCCCTCAGGAGAGGAGTCACTTTGGGGCAGAAACTTCCCCAGCCCTTTGGGAAGCCTCCAACCTGCCCAGAAACCAAGAGAACATTCACACGGCCGCGTTTTCCCTTGTGATCGGCCTGTGTGGGCCTCGCCCGCCGCCACGGGGTCATTTCCTTTGGCCGAATTCAGTGACTGGTCAGGGAACCGCGACTGGGGTCAGCTGCGCTCACTTCCTGCCAGGAGAACCCCTCGGCCTGAGTGAGACGGAAATGACAGGATCACACCCTGCGCTGCAGCAGGGGGAGGTCTCACGGCAGAGGGACCTGCAGGCGCAGTTATTTCTGAGGTTTTGTTCAGAGAAAACGAACCTGCCTTGGCTCCTGCTGGGGGCAAAGCTGTTGTCACAGCTGCTCCGGGCCCTTCCTGCAGCCCAGCGTCCAGGGCCCGCGAGGGGCTCTGTCCGTTCCCAGAGGCCCCCAAAGTCTCGGGCCTCCCGTGAGCTTGGTTTCCAGGGGCCAGAAAGGCAGCGCTGCGGGCGCAGCTGTGCCCGGGGGGCTCCAGGCAGCGGGGGGCTCACGTCTGCTGCTCTGCAGCCGTTGCCTCCCTGAAGCGGGAACCGCCCTGAGCACCCAGAGGACGGACGTCCGCTCCCGGGGCCCCAACGGGAGAGGTGCCCACACCTCCGAAACCAACTGGAGGACCAACCCCCAAACCGCGAGTGTGGGGTCCGGGCGAGGCTGGTCGGGAGATGGTTCCTAACAGCTGCTGTGCTTCTGTCCACGGAATCAGCCCCGCCCACGGCCCGTGGTCTTCTCTGCATTTCGCTCGTTCTCTGTTTCTGGGGACCCCTGACCACCCCCGGCCCTGGGGCTGGGTCCACGTTCTAATCCTGGATCTCAGTGCTTCCCTGCACCAGGGCTCCCCCAGCCGGTTAGGACGTGGTCTCGGGGTCACACTCGCTCCTGTCCCTCGGCGGTCTGACCTTATTCCAGCCCTGTCACGTGGGCGCCCACAGATGAGGTTCCCCTCCCAGAGCAGGACCCGCCCTGCACTGTGTCTCTGCTCACCGCCTGCTCCGCTGCGCTTGTGGTGTCTGTTATTTTCTGAAATTGTCTTGTTTATTGATTTATTTGCCTCCTTCTCTACTGTATGTAGAATGAGCTCCCTGAGGCCGGGCCGTGTCTGTCTAATTCTCTCGTTTCCCTGGAGCCCACAACAGCGTCGGTACCTCGAAGCTGCTCAATAAATGTGAACGAATGAGGGAGTGAAGGAAGGACGGACGGATGAGTTGTGAGGACCTTGGGGGCAAAGCCCTGTCATTCATTCCCGTTTCTCCCTCCCCTGGGGCCTCCTTCCAGCCTGGGGACCGGCTGGCTCACAGCCTCGGTCTGGTCAGTGGCCGGAGAAAAGGAACTGTGATGACGAGCATGTTCTCTGTCTGCACCGTCTGTCCCGCGTGTGACCATCAGCTACGGAGCGCGACAGGGCACTTGAAACGTGGCTGCTGCGACCTAGGAGCGGAATTGCTTCTTTTATTGAGTTTTCATAGATGTAAACTTAGACGGCCACAGGCGCCGGTGGCTGCCGTGGAGGACGCACGGGGCTCACGCTCAGCGCCCCTCACGGCCGTGCTGTCCGGGTCTCGCCCTCCTGCCTGCCTCTGCCGGGCCCGTCCCAGCTCCCAGCTCCCAGCTCTGCCCTGTCAGCCTCCTGCCAGGGCCGGCACCGCATCCGCCTCTGGTTCCGGTGCCCACAGGGACTGGCACCAGGTCTGAGTTGATTAGAACATCCAAGGACTTCTGGGTCTGGGCTTAGGTCAAAGATTTCCCGAGATGACAGGACAGACGTGAACTTCCTTCTGGAAGTCTGGGCTTCCTAACAAAGTTTCCAAAATCTCGAGAAAGAGCTACGACTAAAGTGGGCACTGGGGTGTATCACCAGAATTTTTTTTTAAATTTTATCTTTATTGTTGACAGTATTACAAATATTCCCCTTTGTCCCTCCATTGACCCCCCTCCACTCTGCACCACTGTCTGCCTCCCCCACACTATTGTCTGTGTTTATGAGTTATGCATATATGCATGTAAGTTCTTTGATTAATCTTTTTTTCTTTCCTTCCTTCCTTCCTTCCTTCCTTCCTTCCTTCCTTCCTTCCTTCTTTCTTTCTTTCTTTCTTTCTTTCTTTCTTTCTTTCTCTTTCTTTCTTTCTTTTAAAGATAAAGCAGCTTTTATTTTTTTGTCCTTACCTGAGGACATTTTTTTTGCATTTATCTTCAGACAGAATGGGAGGGAGAGAGGGGGGAAGAGACAGAGAAAAACATCGATGTGAAAGAGACACATCGACTGGTTGCCATCCACATGACCCCAAACTGCAACCGAGGTACGTGCCCTTAGCGGGAACCGAACCCAGGACTCTCTGGTCTGCAGGCCGAAGCTCTAACCGCTGAGCCAAACCGGCCAGGGCTATCACCAGGATTTTTAATCACAGGAGACAAAACACAACTCACACTGAAGTGAGCCAAAAAGGAATATATTTATGGCAGAAACTCAATGGTCCAGCACTACCTGGCCACAGGCACACTGGATCCTGGGGAGAAGAATTTCCCTGGGAAGGAGTCTCTGCCATCTTCAGGTCTGCTTCCTCCTGGATCTGCTCTATTCTTACTTTTTTATTTTTTTTAATCCTCATCCGAGGACATTTTTCCATTTTTTATTCAGATAGAGTGGGAGGGAGAGAGAGAGAGAAACATCGGTGTGAAAGGGACACACCGAGTGGCTGCCACCTGCACGACCCAAGCAGAGCCGGGGACAAACTGCAACCGAGGTACAGGCCCTTAGCGGGAACCAAACCCGGGTCTCTCGGGACCGCAGACCGATGCTCTAACCGTTGAGCCAAACCAGCCAGGGCTGCTCTATTCTTGGTCACACCTGTCTTGTGGGGTGGCAGAGATGCCCCGGTGCTCCCGACTCCTGTCCCACCAGCCCAGCAAGGATGCCTCTTTCTCAGGTCAAGTCCGGCGACGGACTCAGATCAGACCAGCTGGGCTGCAAGACCCACCTCCTCCCGATAGGAACATATCCCTGCCCCTCATTCTTGGCCCCCTGATCCCCTGCCGCTGCCCCCCCCCCCGGACTGTTGTCATCCTCCTGACCACAGTGTGCAAGGCAGGGGGTGGGGTGATGCCCTGAGGGTATTTCCATCCCAAAGCGGCTCTGCAAACAGTTCATGTGTCGGTCTCGACACTTTGTGGGGAGAAAGATATCAGATCGTAACAACTCTCAGGGGGCCAGGCGTTTCAAATCCAATAGGAGGCCCCTGGTCCCCGGGTCGTCAAGTGAAAAGTGAGAGGAAGGAATGTTAACATTCATCGCAGCCTCCCAGGGCCAAGTTCTAGGCCCCGGGTTTCACTTACATTAAATCCACTTCGTAGGTCAGAATGGTCGCCTGTAAGTCCTTTATAGGGTCCCCTTAATATCACCTGCCTTACTTCTCTAAACCACTTCGGTCTCCTCTCGCTCAGCAGATATTTGTTGAGCTGCTACCAAGTGCCAGGTCCGTCACTCTTTGGGGAAAGAGATCTAAGTACTCCTTACAGGAATCGAAGGCGTTTTACCCTGTTGCTCATTAGTCCTGTGCACCCGGGTGTTCCATTTCGTGGGCACGCACTTACCAGCAACAAGACACACGGTATCCGAGATACCTGGTATCTGAGAGGGACCAAAATCAGTGGATCAGGTCCCTTATATAACATGGTGTAGTATTTGCATATGACCTACATTTGCATAGAGGCTACAGCAGGGAGTGCCCACACAGCCCTTCCTTCCTGTGGATTCAGCACAGTGCTCCGAGTGAGGCAAATCTAAGTTTTGCTTTTTGGAACTTTCTGGGATTTCTCCCCCAAAATATTTTGATCTGCCCCTTGTTGAATCCAGTGGTGTGAAATCCAGGGATAAGAAGGGCCAACTGTATTCACTGGTCCCCTTGTGTGTGTTTAGACAACATGCAACTTTGCATCACAAAAACGTCCAGTGATGTCAGAGGCACCATGAATCATAATGACGGCTCCGTCCTGGTATCCAAGAGACCCGGGCTTGCGGCTCAGTCACGGCCCCCCGCTGGGAGAACAGTGGCTGTATCAGGAGCCTCCAGCTGAAGGGACCGACTTGCACCTAGAAGGACCATATTGTGCCGCAGCTAATGACACAGTTAACCTCTGGTTAATTTTCTGCTTCCTGGTGTCCTGGGAACGGGTGGTGTTTACTCCGGTTGGGACAATCCGTTATTAATGTGCATTCACGTGCCAGGGTGTTCGCTGTTCTGGGCCAAGGGTTCTCATAGAAATCGGGGGATGGGCCAGGGCCAGCAGAATATGAATGAGGTCCTTTCTTTACCCTCTCTCCTCTGCCCTGATTTGCATGACTAAGCTTTCTGCTTTTGTTTTGGGGTGTGTGTGTGTGTGTGTGTGTGTGTGTGTGTTTTAATGTGTTTGTTGATTATTGATCTGTCTCCTATGGAGGGACAAATTATTTGCCCACCAAGCAGTGGCCTAAATTTGGCAGAAGCCTGGGCTGTGTCTGCGGGAAACCCCAGCCAGACAGCCAGGCTTGTCCCGGTAGAACCGATTCCAGGAGAATTTACACGGCCCACAGTGTACGAGTGAAATTACATCGGTCTCCAGCAGACTCATTAAGAGGGATCTTGGCGAAAGAGACTTATGGGTAAGAAGGAAAGAAAAGATCCTCTTTTGTGGTAAAAATCCAGCTCAGTTTAACAAAAAAAAGCTCCAAGTGTCTCTAAATGAGGCGGCAGGTTCCCTGGGGGAGAGAAGATGCCGGTTTTTAGAAACGTGCTTCTATCAGACCCAGGCCGCCGGTTTAAAAACAAACATTTGCTAATTTCCACTTTATTGCCTTGTAATGAAATTCACAGATAATAGAACCTACCTACCCATCTTTTTATTTTTTCTTTATTTCTTTATTTTTGTCCATTATTTTCTTTTCACTTACATCTTTTAAAATTCAGTTTAATGCGCTAACTATGACATAAAGAGAAATATAAGAAAAGTAACTGATGTGCAATAATTTGCAATAAAATAATGTGTACTTCCACATGCAAATGATTGGGCGGTACCACACGGGAAGAAAGAATTGAGCTGTACATGCAGACCGGTATCAGCGGTGTTGCCTCAGCATCTCAAATGCCAGGAGGCTCCTTGGTGCTAGTGATGTGCCGGTTTGAAGCAGTGAGTCCCAAGCAAACCAGGACTATGAGAGGAGAGCATCCCAGAGGAAGGACCAGCAAGTAGAATGGGTTAAAGAGGGAGCAGGTTTTGCCCCGGCCGGTTGGGCTCAGCGGTTAGAGCGTCGGCCTGTGGACCAGAGAGTCCCGGGTTCAATTCCCGCTAAGGGCACGTACCTCAGTTGCAGTTCATCCCCAGCTCCTGTTGGGATCGTGTGGGTGGCAACCAGTCAATGTGTCTCTCTCACATCGATGTTTGTCTCTCTCTCTTCCTCCTTTTCTCCCTCCCGCTCTATCTGAAGATAAATGCAAAAATGTCCTCAAGTGAGGATTAAAAAAAAAAGAGGGAGCAGGTTTTATCTGTTGGAGGATGAGCAAGCCCAGCATGGTTACATGGAGTGGGAATTGTGGGGCAAGGAAGCCTATGAAGTTGGGGTGCTCTGGGGGAGCATAGAGAGGTCCCATGTACTGCATATGGGACTAAAGCATGGGTGATACACCACTGTGAATTCAAATTTCACTCCTGGAGGTTTGTAAAAATAATTTTTTAAAACTATCATCCAGGAAAATTTATATATATATGTATATATATATATATCTTCCTATGTGTACATTTCTATAAATTTTAACACATGTAGAGATTCATGCAACCAGCACCACAACTAGGATCCAGATAGCTCCAACATCCCCCAAGTATCCCCTCAAGCTATACCATAAAAAACCCCAAAAACTTGGCAAGTATTGATCTGCTGTCCATCACTATCATTTTGTCTTTCTGGGAATGTCAAATAAATGGGATCATCATAAAGTACATAACTTTAGGGGGGTTGGCTCTGTCGCCAGCACAGGGCCTTTGATGTGCATCCAAGTTGTTGCCTGTATCAATAGCTCCTTCCTTTCTTATAGCTGCATAATATTCCACAGTGAGGTTTATTTATCCATTCACCCACTGGAGGACATTTGGGCTGTTTAAACTTTTGGATTGTTGTATCTTTAGGTTATTTTTGAGAATTTCACAGCAATTATACTCTGGATCTTGCAATGCCCTGCGGAAAAGTGCTTTAGACCAAACTGTGCTCTGTTCCAGAAAACGTCCTGCACAGATGAAGATCTTAGGATTTTAGGGAAGATATTACCCCCCACCTCCTGCTGGCTAGGCCCTAATTTGTCAGGACACTCACTTCAAACAGCAGAGGATAAAATACTTCCAAGCCCTTGTCCTAGCTTTACTACATGCCCGAGGTCATCACTGCTGCCCCTTCCTTTTCAAAGGATCAGGGCTATTTAAAAAAATTATCAATTTTATTATGTAAGGAACCTTCAAATAAGAAATCCAGTGATTAAAGAATGGTCCCTCACATTCCAAGTAGCCTGACCAGAATACCTGGAAAATAGGAACCCCGCCCCCCCAGCCCGGCGCCTGCTGTCCAGATGGAAGGAATCAGGCTTCCTTACAAAGGAACCCACAGAACCTCACCGCTAAGACCTCGGTCTTTTCTCTTTATGAGCTTATCCCGTCAAGCCTTAATGAGCTTTGTTTTGTTTGAAGTTTAACACGATTTCAGACTTGGGGGTGGTCTCTTTGGATTTTCTCCTTCTCTTTCCTTTTGATGCTTAAAAATACCCCCCAGCACCAAAGAAACAACCGTGGTCGAGGAGGTTGGAATTACACAGGATGTAATCCCCTTTCACATGCGTGGCAGAGTGTGTCGCCCCTGGGGGTGTGACTTTCCTGGAGCCAGAGGCAAAAGCGTGAGGTTTGTTTAAGTAAAGACGCAGACTTGGCTGTATGTAAGTAGAGTAAGTATCCGTAGATGTCTGTCTGTCTTCCTGCACCGGAATGAACGCCGCATGAGGGCAGGACTCTTGCTGCCTCCAACGGTGTTGACACATATAGAAACGCCAGGGGACACTGGTGAGGAAATGAAGGAAGGAATGGGGTCACCTACTCCCAGATCATGTTGCCAGGCAGACAGAGCCACCAACGCAACTGCCAGACAGAAAGATGTCCACGTGCCACCTAAACTCCTTCCATGAGGCACCCTGGCGAGATGACCATTTGGGGAGTGTGGTCCTAGCCCCAGATCCCTCCTGCCACTCACCTAGGTGGACCTGCTCGATACTAGCAGTTCCTTATTTCGACCTCAGACTCCTCCCCACATTCACCCTGGCTGTGTCCGGGCGCAGGACCCCTGCACCTGGCCTATCGGGGACCACATCCAGCCCCAGGGCTCCTGCCCCTTCCGGCCTGTCCATCCCTCCCACTTCCTCAGTTCAAGGCTCTCATCCTGACAGCTGTCCTCTTAGCCGGAGATACTGACATAATTCGCATTTTACATTCCACCTGGGTCTGCATAATCACGCACGTTTAGTGACCGGATCTGGGCTATAGTTACCGGCTTTGCACTGACCTTCCAAACGTTTCAAGTCCACGCATGTCGTCTCTCCCTCCTACGTTTACTTCAGTGGGAATTTCAAGGTGGTCATGACACTCCCCAGCTTTTCCCAGACATGACTGGCTACAAGAGTGCAAAGGAATCAATGCCCCTTTATGTGATCACTTTTGCCTCTCAAATCAGGGGGGCCTGGGTGGGGTGCACTCTGGTGCCATCATATTTAGTACTCGGGGGGGAGGGATGATGCTCGTCGTATTTTCCATGCAAGCATCTGCTCCCGGAACACACACAAGTCCCTCATTGTGCCCTGCAGAGAGGGGACCTTGTCCGGGTGCTGGTGAACCAGACAGGACACCTTGGCCAGGACCCCATGACGGCTGAGGCAGACGCAGGAGTTTGCAAGGGCTGGCCCTGCTGGCTGTGGAGAAGGGGGTGTGAAAAGTCTCTACAGCAGCTTTTTTACACTTTTTTGACTGTGTTATGGGTCTGAATGTTTGTGTCCCCCAAGTTCATAGGTTGAAACCTTAACCCACAGTATAGCTATTCTTGGAGATGGGGCTTTAAGGAAATCATTATGGTTAAATGAGGTCATGAAGGGGGGGCCCTGACCTGAAAGGATGGTGGTCTTATAAAAGGAAACCCTGGAGAGTCACTTTCTTTTCCCTCCCAATGCACACACCGGGGAAAGGCCACGCGAGGACACGGGGAGAAGGTGGCCATCGGCAGCCCAAGAGAGAGCCCTCACCAGACACCAACCCTGCTTGCACCTTGCTGTTGCACTGACAGCTGCAGACTGTGAGATACAAATGTCCATTGTTTAAGCCGGTCTGAGATGCTGTTCTGGCAGCTAAGACAGTGACCTGCCGCTGGAGACATGTTTTATGAGACATGCACACGTGTGCACCCTCATACGTGCTCACACACACACCCGTGTGGCTAACGAGAAATACTGTAAGGCCCTGGCCAGTTTGGCTCAGCGGTTAGAGCATCGGCCTGCGGTCCAGAGAGACCTGGGTTCGGTTCCCGCTAAGGGCATGTACCTCGGTTGCAGTTTGTCCCCGGCCCTGGTTGGTCGTGCGGGTGGCAGCCACTCGATGTGTCCCTTTCACATCGATGTTTCTCTCTCTCTCTCTCTTCCTCTCTCCCCCTCCCACTCTATCTGTACAAAAAATGGAAAAATGTCCTCAGGTGAGGATAAAAAAAAAAAAAAAGAAATACTGTAAGTATAAAATACACACCTGATTTTGAAGACAGTATGAAAGAAATCATAAAATATCTTGTTGATAATTTTTACATTGATTATATATTAAAATAATAGTTTGCATATGTTGACATGAAATATAGTACTAAAATTAATTTCACCTATTCCGTTTTCTTTTTTAAAAAATTTGGCATCTAAGAAATTCAGAATTACACAGGTGGCTCATCTTGTATTTTTACCGAATGGCTGAAAATAGACTCAAGAGACATCAACCCAAGGACATATATAGGCCTTTTTGAATCCTAATTTAAAACAAAAAACAAATAAAATAATTTCATCTCTTCCTCTTTCCTACTGTCTGGGCAGTGGGTGTGATGGTTGGAACTGGAGCTGCCATCTTGGACCATGAGGTGACCCCGGGAAGGAAGGCCACTCACGGCAGAGAACAACACTGAAGAAATGTGGCTCCTTGAGATTTTTTTTAAAGAGTATTTTTCCAGTTTGATTAAGATATAACTGATATATAACATTGTATTGGTTTAAGGTGTACAATATAATGATTTGGTGGAGATATATATCTATATATTTTTTAAATATATTATTTATATATATATAAACTCTGTTTTGGAGTTGGAAAGACCCATTCAACAGAGGGTTAAAATCATTTAGAGTTTTTAACCAACTCAGCTATATATATTTTGCTATATATATATGTGTGTGTGTGTGTATAGCAAAATTTTCACCACAATAAGTTTATAAGTTTAATTAATATCCATCACCATACATAGTTACAATTTTCTCTTTTTAAAATATTTTTATTGACTTTATTGGGGTGACACAGGTTAATAAAAGTGTGTAATTCTGTGATACATCATCTGTATACTGTACTGTGTGTTCACCATCCCAAGTCAAGTCTCCTCCCAACACCATTCAGTCCTTGAGAGCTTGACGGAGCACGGCCCCCAGGCCCAGCCTTGGCCTTCCTACCCCCAGCTCGTTAAGGAAATACAAATACATACATACAGGGCGGGGAAAAGTAGGCTTACAGTTGTGAGTACACCGAACATAGAGTTAATGAAGCGATTCTAATCATCATAGCCCACATGTCTTTTTCCACACAAATAGCTGTAAACCTACTTTTGCCCATCCTTGGACTGTGTTGAAGCTTCTGTTATCTGGGGCCTGGGTCCCTCGTAGCAGAATGTAAACCTCCTGATACTTTCATTTTAATCTGTTTCCAATAAATCATAAGAGATGTCAAATATTTGGAGAAGCCGCGGAATGAAATAAGACCACAGCCTGCATCTGGAGGTCCAAAGGCCTTTGTTGGGCTCTGGGCAATATATGGAACTGAGGGGGGTGACAATGCCATCACCCCAGTTTGTACCAACTGGGGTTACATTTATTTCTTCCTTTTTAATCATCTTTTTAAATGTCATATCCCTGAAGTGGCAAAAACAGCATAAAAATAAGATTGAATCCGGGCGATAAAGCCCTGTGCGGAAGGAAACAGACAGGGGCGGTGGGAAGTCCTGTGAGTGGTGGTTCTGCAGCATAGAGCTCAGTGGCCAGTGCTGCCCGGTGCCAGCCCAGACCCCAGGCGGGCGGAGAGAAGTAGAACAGAGATGGAGGCAGAGTAGGTCTCTCTTAAAAAGTTTGTGCCCCTGTGGACAGAGAAAGAGAAAGATGAATCTTGGGAACACCACCTTCATTCCTTCTGGGTGGCCACGGGAACTCATTTTAGTGGTGTTTATTCTTCACACATCCTTTGAGGAACTCTGTTTTGCAGTTGGAAAGACCCATTCAACACGCGGTTAAAACCATTTGCGCCCTGGCCGGTTTGGCGCAGCGGTTAGAGCATCGGCCTGCGGTCCAGAGAGACCCGGGTTCGGTTTCCGCTAAGGGCACGTACCTCGGTTGCAGTTTGTCCCCGGCCCTGGTTGGGTCGTGTGGGTGGCAGCCACTCCATGTGTTTCTCTAACACTGATGTTTTCTCTCTCTCTCTTCCTCCCTCTCTCCCTCCCACTCTATCTGAAGATAACATGCAAAAATGTCCTCAGGTGAGGATAAAAAAAAATCGTTTGGAGTTTTTAACCAGCTCGGCCCAGCACACACATTAAATGGGCTTAGATTGCTACCCAAGGTGATCAAGATACCTTCGTGACTGTGTGGCGCGGGCATTGCTGACAGCCTGCCTGGCACCCCCACCTCTGTCCTCATCAGCAACCGGTCATTGGCTTGTTCAGGAATATTCTGCTCCCTTCTGCATCCTGGGGGCCTCAAGGAGCCTGGCCCCACCCCAGCCACGGAGCAGCTCCAAGGGTAATCCCATCTTGGGTCAAGTGCAAACGTGTGACCCAACTGAGGCCTAGGACATCTTAGGAGGCACCTCCTGGGGGGCTTACGAGCAATGTCCCTCCCCCCTTGCTCTTTTGGCAGAGAGCCCAGAAGTAGCCCTGTTTCTCTTGCTCGACAGGAATAAAGAGGTCAGACAGCAATGAGAGGAAGCCTCGGCTGTGGTGAGCAGAGAAGACATGGAAAGAACCTGGGTCCTTGAACTCATCCTCACCCCTGCAGCCCCTCCAGGTATAGGAGCCAACTCACGGTGCTACTGGCTAGCCTGTGGCTTTGGTGCCGACGGGTCGTACTTCATATTGAACTTACAGTGTCGCAATGGGGGGCTGTGGGCTGGAGTTGTTGTCATTGAGAGGATCCTCGGCAGGTTGTTTCGCTTGTCTACTTTTAGCAAGAAGACCCAAAACCATGTTTGAAAGGTGCTTGAAACCTGTCACCACGGATGTCTTAAAGGGAGAGTGACAAAAAGTGACGACTCTTTCATAATCAAGAATGGGTTGGATTTTGAGAATAGAATGCTGCTAAAAAATGATGAATAAGCCCTGGCCAGTTTGCCTGAGGGGTTAAGAGCATTGGCCTGCGGTCCAGAGAGACCCGGGTTCAGTTCCTGCTAAGGGCACGTACCTCGGTTGCGGTTGGTCCCTGGCCCTGGTTGGTCGTGCGGGTGGCAGCCACTCGATGTGTCCCTTTAACATCGATGTTTCTCTCTCTCTCTCTCTCTCTTCCTCTCTCTCCCTCCTGCTCTATCTGAATAAAAAATGGAAAAAATGTCCTCGGGTGAGGATAAAAAAAAAAAAGATGAATAAAAATCATCACAAGTGCTTCTTAGTAAGATGATTATCAGCTAAGACGAGAGCTTTCTCTGACTCCATGCAGCTACCTCCTTAAAGTTATCTATTTCCTGGGACCGTTTCAAGTCAGCCCAGCTGACCACTCTCAGTAATAAAAGTGTGAAAGGTAAAAGCTGTCACCACTCTGCCTACTCGGTGGCCGTTTGTGTGGGCCCAAGACGGGTGTGCGAGGGACACGCGGAGACAGGATGAGACAAGCGCAGTACACTTCTCCACATGCGCCACCTGTCTGTTTTTTTAATCTGTTAAACTTCCCGTTTAAACTCCACTCCAGGGTGTGGTGATGGGATGGGGACACAAAGAACGTCATCACTTGTTTCAGTTCTGAGACCCAGGCCATGGAAATGGGGACCCAAAGAACGTCATCACTTGTTTTAGTCCTGAGACCCAGGCCATGGAAAGTTTTAATGTTTAACATTTTAACTATACTCCTATTACCTATAGATTTCCCAATATAATTCCCAATGTAATGCATATAGGTGGTGGTTTCTTTTCTTAAAAGAGAAACACAACTTTGGTGAGCATGTTGGTCTGTTCCATCCGTCCCCTACCCCTACCCCACCCCCACTCCCCGCCTGCACTCAGCTCTAGACTCACTCCGAAGGAAGGAGAGAGCCTGCATTCAATATAAATGCAAAACACTCCAGACATCAGGATTATCTGTGCTTTGCATGAATAAGGACGGCAGCTTGCAAGTGGGCAGGACTTGGCAGGGAAGCCCCTTCGCCAATCCGCTGCAGCGCCAACACGCTCCCCAAAGCGCCTGTGAAATCTGCCTTCGGTCGCTAATTTCACACTCCAGGGGCCGAGCTGTGAACAGCTCAGAGCGCGTAATTCTCATTTTCATAACAGTTTCCTTAACCTTCAGACACCCTCTTATGGCACTTACTTGCCACTTTTTAAAAATTAAAACGCTCAATCCCTTTAAGGTTAAGTACCCGCTTTGGTTTTGCTTAAGAAGCATCTTTTTAATTTTGTGACTTTGCAAATAGCGCAGATTTTATTTTGTCTTTTATTTAGATCTTTTGCAAAGCTTTCTTCAGCTGGACTGGATCGCATTTTTTTAAATCAAAACGAACAGCTCACATATTCTGCGTTCATTACTCCCTCTCGGGCTGTTTTCTAAATAATGTAGGTACTTTGGATGCTTCTGTGATGAGCACGGAATGCTTTTCAAATGTGCTGTGAAAATATGCTTTTCATCTCCCTTCACATCATAAAGCGAGTTTTCCTCCCTGGGTTTTGCCGACCTGAGACATCCTCTTCTGGAGACACGGGGAGGGTCCTTTGGGACAGGTAGGGGTTGAGTCAGAGTTGATTGAACCAATGAAGTTGATGGATGGGTAGGCCTCACTCGAGAGAGGGGACTTCGTAAGGATTTGGTGGTCAGACTTATAAACCCCAGACAGGTTTATAGTTGGGATTAGGGCTGGACCATTCCTGTGGTCAGCTGACTCGGTTGTGCTTTTCATCCGTGACTCAGTCCAGATGGGACAGCTCTTCAGATCAGACAACATTCTGATAGTACGGGTCAGTACATATGTCAGAAATCCACCAGTTGGTTTCTGGTTTAAATTGGCTGGTTAGAAATCTTGAATAAGCCCCGGTCCACATTGTTGTACGTTGAGAAGTGAAATGGACATGCTGTCAGGAAATTCATACCATGCACCCTAAATCTGAATTCCTGAGGCTCCCCGGGGAGGACAGGAGCTGGGAGTCCTGTGCCTGTTCTTACGCGTGACCGCAGCCATGGTGGCTCAAAACAATAGAAATGTTATGCTCTCACCGAAGTCCAGAATCGACGTGTGGGCAGGGCTGCCTCCCTCCGGAGATTCCAGGGGAACCCCCTTCCTTGCCTCTTCCAGCCTCTGGTAGCTGCTGGCATGCTTTGGCTTGTGGCCACATCACTCCCGTCTCTGCCGCTGTGGTCACCGATCTGGTGTCCCTCTGTCTCTCACCTACAGGGACACTTGGGATGATGGCATTTAGGGCCCACTTAGATCATCCAGGATACGCTTTTCTTCTCAAAATCCTGAACTCAATCACATCTTTTGCCAAATGAGGTCATAGTCACAAGCTCTGGAAATTAGAACGTGGACATATCTTTCAGGGGGCCATCATTCAGCCCTCCACAAGGCTCTCCCCTTTCCCTCACTTAAGATGGTAAAAATGGGGCTCCCCTGCCAAGAGGGAAGATCCAGGGGTGCCATCTTAGTTTTTTATTTATTGTCATAAATTACCACCAACAGCCCCATTCCCAGCAGCCCCATTGTTTCTTGACCTAGATTTGCTCTTTGGCCTGTCTTGTCAGCAATGGCCCCGGTAATTCCTCTTTTCTATCCAGTTGGAATCCTTCGAGGTCAGCTCGCATCTCCACCCCCTCCAGAAAGGCTCCCCTAAGCATGGCGACCCCCCTGGGCCTTCTTTTCCCCTGGCTATCTATGGTGCCTGTGACTTGAATGTCTCATTTGTCCTTCATCCACACCCATCTGGAATCTCTCCTTATTGATGCCTCTAAAATGCAGGCATTACCTGTCTCATAGTTCAAAGATAGTTTTGATACCCACTATGCATCCCAAAGTTGCGGTTCCCCTCTGGGCAGAAAACCAGAGGTAAAGTAGCTTCAGGCATGAAACCAGTAGCTCAGGTCACGTCCTCATGGCCCCATTTCTCAACTCTGTCTTCCTCTGTGTTGGCCTCGCACACAGGCAAACCCCTCTTGGCTTAGGAGCTCAGTTTTACATCCTGACAGTAACAGGTCCTGGGTTCTCTGTCCCAGGAGCGCTCACTGGCCTGGTTTGGGTCATGTGACCATCAGTGACTGGCCAAGGGGAAGGGGGAGTAGAGTATATTGATTGGCCAGGCTGGGATCACGAGCCTGTGTTTACAACTGAAAGCTAATGGAGTCAATACTTCCACGTAGCGTGGAGAGGAGATGGGGGAGCATCAGGCCGGACTTCCAGGAGGGGAAGAACAGATGCTGGGCAGACAAAAGCAATGTCCCCACAACATGTTCGTGAGGGACCGAGGCAGGAAAGAAGCTCACGTGGAGTGTGGCGCACACTGTGTGGAACAGAGGACGCCCTGGACCTGGGACAGGATACATGGACGAGAAAGTTGACAGCGCTGAGGACTTGTGGGCATTTTGTTATTGTTCTTTGAGCGAGAAAAGAATGATGATGATGTGTAATGTGTAAATACCTAGAAACGAAGGGAAATGTGCAAAGGAATGTGTATCAAGTGTGACATACTCTGCAAACAAAAGGCAGCCTGCAAATTACTGCCGAAGACTGAAGCCAGTAAATCCTTCTGCCTCTCCGAGTCCCTGGTTTCTACAGCGAGATTAAGTTTTATTTACCTGTTTTTAAATATTAAACTTGCAGTTTGGGGGCCTTAATTCCTTAGTCAAGAGAAAGAATGTCTATTCTTGTGTGATGGGGATCATCAGCTCCATTTGATCTAATGCTCTGGCTAAATCTTCAGTTTGATTTGGGGCTGGGGTGATAAACTTGGGTGTGTCTGCTCTTAGCTTCTGTTAAGCAAAGAATACTGTCACAGGCAGTAACCGGCTAGAGAGGGTGGGCTTCATTAATAGTGGGAAGCTAAGAGAGAAAGTTGGGGTCCTTGAGGAAAGACTCTCCTATCCCCTGATAATAAGAGTGGACCAAAAACGGGAGAAAGGATTAAGAACCCAGACACTCCGCTGTGGCTACAGGAATCAAACATCACTATTCCCTTCTCTTTCTGTCCCACTTGAAAGGTTGTAGAATGTCCCTGTTCCCTGCCCCCCATGCTCCCTACTTTCTAGGCTTCACACATGCCTCATTTCTGGGCCTTCCTAGGCCTGTTTCTTCCTCTGGGCCTTTGCATTTGCTGTTCCCTCTGCCTGGCACACTGTTCCCTCGGACTCCCCCCATGGCGATCCATGCTCATTCTTTAGAACTCAGCCTATATGTGTCCTCCTCAGAGAGGCCCTCCCAGACCACCCAGCGTGAGGCGGTATCCCCACCCCAAGTCATTCTTCATCCAGTCACCCAATTGGTTTCCTGTGCATTTTCACAACATGAAACTATGTTTGTTTGCAAATGCCTACCATCCCCTAGTAGGCTGGAACTCCTGGAAACGATGAACCTCGTCTGTCTTGTTCGCTGCTGGTGTAAAGCAGGCGCTCAGTGGGTACTTGCAGAAGGAGCGTATGACTTCACTGCTCTGAGGTCATCCATTTCCCTCTGGGGACATGCTGCTTTGCGTCTGGGTTGTTCCAGTCCATCTCTGGTGAAACAAGGAACTCCCGGAGGGCTCAGCCTCTTGTCTGACACCAGAATTTCCCAACCTCATTGACGTCTGGTGCCAGATAACTCTTCGTGCTGGGCCATCCTGTGCATTGTGGGATATTTACCAGCACCCCTGGTCTCCTCCCACTAGATGTCTGCAGCATCCCCCCACCCCTATTGTTACATCCGAAAAATGTCTGCGGGTTTTGCCATTGTCTCCTGGGGGGCAAAATCACCCCCAGTGGAGAACCACCGTCTTATACCAGTGCTGATGTAAGGGCCAGTTCACCTTGTTGGGTGCGGAACTTGGCTTCCATTTGATCTCCCTCGAGGAATTTGGGCCACTGAACAAACGCACCGGCCCCCTCACTGGTCCCCAGTTTTCCACTCTGGTCTTCACTGTAATTCGTTCACCCCGCAAGGCTACTTAGGAAAATATATCACACCCGATCATATTCAATACCTGCTCAATCCCCCCAGTGTCTCCACACGCTCCTAGAAGGAAAGTCTGGCTACCATCTGCACCTGGGTCACCCCACTCCAGCCACACTCCAGCCCGATGCCTTTTGTGCAGAAGAAGGTGACCAACTTGTCCTGGTTGGCCTGGCACTTTCTGACTTTAGCACTGAAGGTCCCACGTCCCCGGAACCCACTCGGTCCCAGGCAAACTGTGATGCTTGGTCATCAGAAGACATGCTAATGAACTGATTAGCGGAAAACAAGAAGCCACAGGGCTGCCAAGGCTTTGGCTCGAAGCACGGTGGCTGAGGGGTGACTGCCCTGAGGACACCAAGGAGGAGCCGGGCCACTTGCCTTCAGAGCGACGCCCAAGGCAGAAGCGGACTCAGAGCCTTTTCCTCCCCTTTCCCGGGGGTCTGTGCCCAGAAACCCTGAGCCTGTGCGTGCAGGGCGGGGGTGCATTTTCTGTGGCCTGGTCGTGATGAGAAAGGCATGCCAGGGTGTGCCAGCAGATTTGCCCAAAAGGAGTGTGGCTCCCTCTCTCCGAGCTAATTAGAGCCCCGACACATTCCCTCCACAAGGGCCTGGGAGCTCGGCTCTGTCAGGACCTGCGGCTCCTGCAACCTCAG
This sequence comes from Molossus molossus, assembly GCF_014108415.1. Classification (NCBI taxonomy): domain Eukaryota; kingdom Metazoa; phylum Chordata; class Mammalia; order Chiroptera; family Molossidae; genus Molossus; species Molossus molossus. Next base: position 9,972,778 of record NW_023425399.1, on the reverse strand, counting down.
CTGGCGGGCACGTCGGGTCTGGGCGGTTCTTTAGAACATGCCCACCACCTGTGCCAGGGCCAGCCTTTCCAGGTGTGAACCGTGCACACCCTGATATTTGTAAAGAAAGAAAATGGGAGTGGGGGAGATGAAACCAACCCTTCCCTGACCTTCTCCGTTTCAAGGTTAACTTCAAATAGCGAGCCTCACTCGAGTGTCTCGGGAGTCGGGGCCGCTGCGTTCTGTGCAGGGCGGGACTTTCGGGGATACTCCTGGACATTCAGCATCTCTGGCTCATGCCCAACAGTGGTCAGTGATCCACCCCTTCCTCTAGGTGCTGTGACAACCAAACACCCTGGCTCATTTCCACTCACTGGGGTTGGCATGCCAATCTGACACTCCAGTTGCCTTTGAAACTCAGTGTGGGGGAGGCAAGCAGGGGGCGGGGGCACACAGCCCCAGCCCAGCCCTGCCCTGGCAGGCTCTGCACCAGGCGCCAGGCCCTGTGCTTCTGAGCTCTGATGCCTGTCAGAAGATCCCAGTGAGCCCTCACCATTTCTGCAAGGAGAAGCGATGCTCTCCGCTGAGCAGTCCCCGTCCCGAATTCGACAGCTCTGACAGAACAGGAGGAAAGGAGAGAAGTCGTGGGATCCAGCCAGCAGGATTCTTGGAACACCGACTGCGCCCGGCTCCGTGCCCGGTGAGAGCAAGGCAGAGATGAGAAGACACTGCCCCGGCTCAGGGAGCTGGCTGGTCAACAGAGAAAAACCACCCATGGCAGCCACAGCCACCAGAGGGAGCGCGTGACACGTGGGGCTTGAAGTGGGCAGTGGGGCCCTTCGGGGTCCTCACCTCCAGAGTGTCTTGGACAGCAATTTGAAGATGGGACTGTGTGGCGTAGAGTGGAATAAGACTATTAGACAGTAGAAGTGGTGTGCACATTATTCTGTCTCAGAGACAGAAATATGCATCGATCCTGGCTTGTGATACAAAATGCATTTCATACTGTGGTTACTGAAAACCAGCTGGGAGCACAGGGAAAGGGCTCCAGCGGCAGGGGCTACTGTTGCAATGATTGCTCTTAACACACATGTAGAAACACGTCACAAACTGGAAACTCGACGTCAGGTTTGGAATAATTTGCAGCGCGGAGCAGCTCTGTGCGCTACTTACTCTGTTCAGGTTCCCAACCGCCCTGGGAGGTGCAGGACGGGGTCAGAGGTGAGGAGGTGGAGACCCAGCCAGACTCTCTGAGGTCACCCAGCTGAGCAGCCAGAGCACCAGGCCCCAAAGCCTCAGACTGCGACCTGGGAGGGTCCTGCCGCACCAGCTGCCACCAGGAACAGAGCGTCGCCCATGTCACCCCAAGTTCCCGCTGCCTGCGACACCCCTTCCTCACCCCACACCATCTCCAGCCGCCTCTGCAGTGACAGGTAGGCAGAGAGACCCACTTAGGTTTCAGAAAAGAGTCACCCTACAGGATGTCATGGCGACACAGTGCCCACACCCCTCCCCGGGAGAAAACCTTCCTGCGAGACGGCGACACTCGCCGCCACCGGCTGTCGGCTCCGGAGGAAGCCGCCTGGCTGAGCCAGGGTGTGACAGGGAAGCCAGTCTTCCAGGCTCTATGCCGCCCCCGCCTGCGCCCGCCACTCGCTGAACAGCCCAGAAGGAAAGCAAAGACGGCGGAGATGTCAGGGTGCGTCCAGAGAGAGAAGCCGAACGAACCGGGGGGCTGGGCCCCACCCCGGCTGGGTGGGTGAGCACCCCTCCCCCATTCACATGCAGGTTCCCACACGCAGGGGTGTGGAGGGGCCCTCACACTGACACCCCCTCAGTGCCGCTGAGGGTGCAGGGCCGGGTTTGCTGGCTGGGTGCCCACATGGAGTAGGTTCTGGAAGCTGAGCTCCGTCTCGGGCACAGGCAGCTCCGCTCTTGCTGGAAGGTCCTCGGGCCCCATGATGACCCGTGTCCTGCGTGCCCATGGTGTGTGTCCGTGTGGCACCGCTCCTGGAGCCCCCCGCCCCCCATTCCTCTGTCAGGTGAGAGGGTGCAGGGGGCGATCTGGGAGAGCCTTGCAGACCTCCAGAGCCGGCACGAGGCCTTCGCCCCACAGGCCGCGCCAAGCCCAGGCTCTGCCAGGCCCAGCTCCAGGCTCTGGGCGTGCAGCCGGCACCCTGACCCCCGCCCCGCCCCACAGGCCTTGCACTCATGGCAGGAGACAGACAATGAGCCAGGAATCAAAGCAACACTGGAGACAACCTCAGAGAAGGAACCGTGCGGGGAGAACTTGAGCCAGGCCCATGCGGTGGGGCGACGGGCCTGGTGGGCTTGGATGGGGACCCAGGGAGCTCAGAGGGGACATGGACCTGGGTCCTGAAGAAGGAGAAGGAACAGATGGTGGGAGGGGTCAGGGACGGGGGCGGGGCGGGGGGACTCCCTGTAGGAGAGGAACCCGAGTCACAGCCAATCCTGCCCTTCCTGGGGGCCTGGGACTCATTTTGGGGGCTACACAGAAGAGTGGTTAAAAGCGGGGACCCAGCACCAGGCTGTCTGGGTTTAAATCTCAGCCCTATCACTCACGAATTGCCTTAATCACCGCTCTGCGCCCGCTCCCTGTTCAGGAGAGGGAACGGCACTGACAGACTGCGGTGAGGATCGCGAACCAATCCCCGCGGGGCGGGGCCTGAGGGGCTGGACACCAAACCAAGTGGCTACTTTTAAACCAGCCCCCATCGAAACAGGTTGCCTGGGGCATCTTCAATGATAAAATTACTCCTTTGCAGAATGAGTGGGGGAATTCGAGCTCAGACTTGCAAACATCTCTATTCTGTCTTGACACCAAAGGATCTTCCAGAAAGCCAGGGCTCACCTTCGGCCTGGGGACAGCCAGGGCCAGGCTTGTCTTCACTGGGGATTTCAGGAGGGGTCAACGAGCCACAGACCCTAAGAGCAGGAAGGACCTTTGGGACTAGGTAGTGGTTACAAGGCAGGGCTCTGAGACCAGACCCAGTTGGGTGACCTTGAGCAAGTTCCTTAACCTATCTAAGCCTTGGTTTGCTCATCTGTAGAACGGTGATAAGAATTATAGAGTGGTTATAGAAAACAAATTTCCTAAATCCATCCATATAGTCTTACAGCGTATCCTTCTATGAACTGGGGATGCTGGAGCCCCATCCCGGCTGGGTGAGTGAGCATCCCCTCCCCCATTCAACCCTATGAATATGTGTTGTCATTATTCATCTTATTGTCATCAGCCAGGACGAGGAGACAGCCGAAATTCTCAACACTGGTGAGGTCTGCAGACAGGACCTCAGAGGTGGTGGAGAAAGACCCATGCTGATCACAGGAATCACAGGGGCCCAGAGAGAAGCCACTGAGCCCCACAGCCCCTATCTAATGCCCATGGCGGGGGGGGGGCATATTTCCGTGTTCTGTTCACACAGCATTTTGTTGGGGCTCATCCAGGGACTCTCCACCTCACAGACTTCAGGGACTGCTACCCACCAAGCTTCTTGCCTTGTCAACCTTCTCCTTCAGGGCGAAACTGTGCTCTTGTCCTGCTAGGATCCTCATTCCAGACTCCCCGGTGCAAGGTCCTCTGCAAGCCTCCAAAGGTGTTCTTGCCCTGGGTGCCTTAGACGGTACCCACTGTCACAGGATCACCACCTTGCTGCAGAGAAGCCCCGCGGGGCAGGCAGGCCGCCCGCTGAGCGCTGTCTTTGGTCCTCCCGCTCACTGCGGGAGCCCTGGGAGATGCTGCACGATGCACGAGGGCTCCACGCGAGCAGTGAAATGGCCTGTGATTAAGCTGGGATGTCAGAATCAATATGCAAAGGGTGCGATGAAAGGGCAGGCGTGCTTGGCACCGGAACATCGCTCTTAATTGAGCCTGTGCCTACGTTTTCACATGTGGCAAGGAAATTAATGACAGCGTGATAAACCTTCAAGAAGTAATTACCGCTGCTGCGCACCCCTCCCTGAGCTCTGTTTAACCTGGACTCTCCCTTCCCCAACACACCCTTAAAGGGGTCCCGGGGGTGCCCATGAGGCACAGGCTGCACCATTCACAACTGCCCAGCCTCCCCCGGCTCCGAGTGACCTGTCCTCTGGCCAGTCTGCACAGATGCAGCCCCAGGAAGAACTAGTGTCACCCAAAGAGCTGGAGGGGGGTTGTTTTCTACACACAGGATAGAAGCAGGGTCTGTGCAGAGGTGAGGTGGGGGCTTGGTGCATTGTGTGGTTGGACCACTGGCTTCTCCTGGGACAAGCCCTGTGTTCCCATAGGAAGTGGGGAGGGAGGGAGAAGGGCTGAATTTGGGGGTTCAGCAGAGCTGAAGGAGGTGCCCTGGCCTTGGTGGTTGGGCTGATGTGACCTGTGTACAGGGGTGAGATGTCACCAGGAGCTTCCAGGGTCCTCAGGATTCTGGGCAGAGGCTCCAAGAGAGGAGTCGATGGGAATCTGGGGAGGAAGCAGAGAAGATGCATCAGCCCCTCCCCCACCCAGCCCCAGCTCTGCCCAGGACCCTACGGTGCTTTCTGCAGGAGGTGGGCGTCAGTCCTGGGAGCTAGCCTGGGCTGTCGTTGCTGCACAGACACCAAGCACCAGCAGCAGAGGGAACAAGCAGGGGGCAGGGCAAGGGGAGAGGGCAGTGAGCAGGAAACACCACTGGGCACCGGCACGGCTGTGAGCATCTGTCTTTGCAGTGACCAAAGGGAGAGAAAGTGACAGACCAGCAGGTTCCTAGGCAGCCAACCCTTGAAGGAGATCTCCACAGACAGAGGGTGTGGGGGAAGCAGAATCCAACAGGGATGGCCATGCAGCCACTCCACGGCTGCCCTGGGACCCCACGTCCCAGCCACCACTTGCCATAAATCCCGTGTCTCAGGTCCTGGAACAAGGGCTCCTGGCCTCTCCTCTCCAGTTGGTGTGATTTGGGTGAGCACTGATGTCTGCATTTGTGCTCCCAGACCCCAGCACCCACAGCCTGCGTCCTGCCATCCAACATCCTTCAGTCGTGTCCCCCACACCCGGCCCAGCCTTGTGTCCCCTACACCTGGCCCAGACCGTGCCATCAGAAGATGCCCCCTCAGGACGGGGAGGCCCAGGACACCGTCAGTGGCCCCTGCAGATGGTGCAGAAGAAATGGTGCTTGCGTCGCTCCCGTCACCCCTGACACCTGGGGCCCCTGGCAATGCATGAGAGGGGACTTGGTGGTGGCGCGTCCTCCTGGACACATTTCTCATCAGGGACGAGCAGCAGAGGGGAAGGCGCCTGGCTGATCGGGGCGGCCAGGGTTCCGAAACCTCTCCCACCCGCAGGTGAGCAGCCTGCCCTGAGATGTGCCAGGCGGCTGGCAACCAGCAGATGATAGACACCGTGAACTTGCGGAGTCCTGCCCGGATTTCAGTTTTAAGCAGTAATTTGCAAGAAATAATTTGCCAGATTGAGCGGCTGCCAGGAGTCCTGGCGGACTGGCGTTTTCTCCTGGCGGCTGTTCCCAGGCTCGGGAGCCAGACTGGGGCTGGGGCTGGGCCCTGGCCTCAGGGACCCTCGCAGTCCGCAGGGAGCGACCGAGCGCACAGGCCGGCGTGCTGGACGTCCCTGGAGCCCTGCAGACGTCCAGAGCTCCGCACGCCCCTCCCAGCGAGGGGACAGCGGCCAGTTGTTGCCCATCAGAGCTTTCAAAAGACGATCGCTCGGGTCCCAGGGAGCACAGGGGAGCAGGTCAGATGCCAAAATCTGGTGCCTGCCTCCTGGCGTCCTTCGGGAGTGACTCTTTAAGGAGAGATGGGCGTTGTGGGGGAGCCAGTTATTGTGGGGCTTCTGTCCTGGCCTCTGCAGGGGTCAGCTCAGCCCACGTGGGACAGGAGGACAATTCCTGAACCTGCCCTGCCCTGGCCCGGTGGGGCCTAGGGGCTTTGCACGTGGGCAGTGGGGACAGCAGACACACATGTCTACAGGCCTGGGGGTCAGGGAACTGAAGGTGAGGAAGGGGAGGGGTCGTGGTCCTCGGAACGAGCCTTGTTTTGGTTTCTCCAGAAGCAGACCCTGAAGCAAGGTTTCAAGTTCAAGTACTGTATTTGGGAGGTGACCCCAAACCACACCAGTTGGTTGGGGCAGGAAGAGGGGAAGGGATGTAGGCAGTAAGCACCCTGCTGCTTCTCTGGGAATCAGACAAGGGCTGGTCTGCAGGCCACAGAGCTGGGCCAGCGAGCGCAGTCAGGAGATGGACCTGAGGTTCTGGGAAGGGGTGGCCGTGCCCCCCAGCAAGTTACCAACGTGGGAAATAGAGCCAGTCCCACTGGGGAACCCACAGCACAGACACATACCACGGGGTTACCCCATCCAAGGGCCATTTATCCTGCAGCGAGGGGGCCGGTCACCCGAGATGAACCTGCTCCTCTCCAGTCACCGGAGGCAGGAGGAGGGCTGTGCCCACTAGCCCCTGAGAGGCCGCGACCTCCAGTGCCATGGCAGTGGCTGGTGTTGGGCTGGGCCGTCACTCCCAGAGGCACAGACCAGATGGCAGAAGCCAGGCGGTCAGCGCCCTGTGACCGCTCAGCCCTGAGGCCTCCAGGACCCAGCAGGGAGCAGGCCCCCCAGACGTGCCCCTGAGGGAGCAGCAGGCCATGAGCTGGGCCTGGCCGTCCCTTCCCCAGAACCCCCGACCCACCCCCTGACACACTGGGTCCAGGCTGTCGGGAGCTTGGCGACAGAGAAACAGGCAGAATGTGCCTGTTAATTGCTGTTAGCCAGAGCTGTTCTTATGTTACGTGGTTACTGTCACTTCCCTTCCCCCAGACAGTGCTGGTTCCCACGTGTGTCCCCTCACCCATGCCCACGACGGCCCTCGGGGGCAGACACAGTGGCTCGGTCACAGTGCCAATGGCAGCAGCAGCAGCAGCAGTGATGATCGTAAACAGCACCTGACGTTACAGAGCACCCACCACGTGACCCACCACCACGTGACCCCCACGTGGCCCACCACATGACCCCACGTGACCCCCACACCACGTGACCCCCACCACATGAGCTTCACAGGGCCAAGGTCTCCATCTGATCCACGGCGGGAATGGTTCCCTTCTAACCGCCCGTTCTCCGTGGGAAGACGTTTCTGCTGTTGGGAAGGACCTGTCCCCCTCCCATGGGCCTGATAGTCCCTCATCTTGCTCGTCTCTTGACAGATGCTGTCCCTCTTGTCACTGTCATTTCCATGCCAGACAGGGACAGTCTTCCGGCAGTGCTGTGACACGGCCTTTTGGTTTCTGACAGGCTAGTTACAACCAGCTTTTCCTTACGAAGGGGGCTCTCCCTCCGGTCTCTCTGGCTGCTGAGTGAGCTGCAGGGGCAGAGGCGAAGGCCCAGGACCCCGAGCGGGAACCTGTTTCCGCCCCCGTGTGGAGTGAGGTCTGGACGTCGCCCGAGGAGTTCTGCTTCCCTCCCTTCACCCCAAAGGGTGAACAAACTCGCCTCTCAAGAGAAATCCCTCCTTTCCGAGCTCTGCCGTTCAACCCCCTGAATCTTTACTTGGAGGCGCAAGGCCCCAGGCTGCCTGCACCACCAGCCCCTCACTTATCCCTAAACAAGCCTCACACCAGACTTGCAGGTCCTGCTGTGGATTGTACTGTGTCTCCCCCAAATGAGACATCTTGAAGTTCTGACCCCCACAGCGCTCGTGACTGTGACCTTTCTCGGAAACAGGGTCCCTGCAGATGCAATCGAGTTCAGATGAGGTCATGCTGGATTAGAGCGGGCCCTCATCGAGTGACGGGTGTCCCTGTAAAAGCGAGACGTTTGGACACAGACGCACAGAAAAGAGAACGCCACAGGAGGAGGGAGGCAGAGTCCCGGTGACGCAGCTGCAGGCCAAGGAGCGCGAGGACCGTCGGCGCCGCGGGGAGCGGACAGACAGGGACTGTTTCTGCCTCGGAGCCTGCGGGGGAAGCCTGCCCTGCTCCTGGACTTTGGACTGCCGCCCCCCCCGAATGGTGAGAGTCAGGTCCTCTGGTGTCGAGCCACCCAGTGTGTGACCATTTGTTACAGCAGCAACAGGAATCACATACAGGCCCCTCAGACTCTTCGATTCTCAGTTCCCCCACGAGGGTGACCAGCTCCCCACTCGCCCACCCCTGCATTTGCCTGGTGCTGGTCTGTGCCTGCCACGCTTGGGCCCTGCTCCCGCGTTCTGGAATGTGGGACACAGCAAGGCCACCATCGCAAGAGATCTCTTAACAGAGGTGGCAAAGTCACACCCTGCAGGCCAGGCTTCACTCACAGATTTATTTTTGGACACAACAATTTTACAATTTCAAATCAGATGACAAGATTTAAAAATCGGGACATTTCTATTAAAATTGGGATTTTTTTTCAGGCTTTCCCCATAAAGTCGGATCTGTCCATGGTGGGCTGGTCTTCTCTAGTGACTGCAAGAGCTGGACTGAGTCAGCTGCCCCGTGGATGAGCACTCACTGTCGAATGTACCACAGACCCCACCCAGCCCGAGCCCCCCCAGAAGGGCCTGGCGTCGTTCTCAGCATCAGGACCCAGCAGTGAGCAAGACGACAAAGGCCCGGCCCTTGCTGGGGTTATCATCCAGTGGGGGAGACAAAAAACAAATAAGTGCCCGCCACATTATCACTTAACACTGAGCATCGAGGGGATTGGAGCAAGCCAAGGGGTTTGAAGGTCAAGGGAAGGCATTATATATTAGGTAGGGTGGTCACGGAGGGCTGCTAGGAAGGGGAGAAATGTTCAGAGAGCTGAATGCACTGAGCGATGGATCGACTTCACACATTTCTGGAGGAACAGAGTCCAGGCCGAGGAAATAGCAAGTGCAAAGGCCCTGTGGTGGGAATGACCAGTGTGGCCGGATGCACGGACACGGAGCAATGGAGGGAAGGAGGGCTGAGAGCCACTCGGGCCAGATCACACGACATAGTGAGGCGTGTGGATTTTCTCCGAGTGGGAGCAGATTCTGAGCAGGAAGGTGACAGGATCCGATTCGCTTTTACGAAGAACATTTCCAGGCCTCCTTTGTGGTTTTGAAACAGCTACATTGCATCTGTAGTCTCACCTAGTCACAGTCTAGCTTTAAATCAGTTACTTTCCTTACTCAAATGCATTTCTAAAGGAAATCTGATATCCCACGACTGCACATGAACACGATCCCTTGCCCTAAATAGAAGAGAATCCATGAAAACAAATGCAATGACAACAGAGGGTGGTATCACGTCCAGCTGAAGGCGGCTGGAGAGCCTGCAGCCTGCACGCTGCTCCCTGGTGTGGGCAGGCAGAAAGCACCGGGAGGGCGTTGAGGTCACGCCAGCACCCGTGAGACCTTAGTGAAGCATCAGAGAGCCAGTGGGAGACTCGCAGAAAAATCCAGTGCACTGTGGGGTTCCAGGGTGTTAGTGCTGGTTCAGTACCACCCGGCATCAAGCAGAGGTGATACTCGTCACACGTAGAATAAAACTCACCCTTCTCATCACAGACTACAAGGCTGCTCCCTGCCTCCTCCGAACCGTCCCGGCCCTGTGCTCCAGCCACAGGGACCTTCTCTCTGACCTTTGAACTTGCCAAATCCTTTTCCACCTAACCGATAGAATCCCTCAACATTGATGGCACATCAGCTTATGGCCAGGTTATGTGAGAGAATGACGTCTGTCTTGCTACATGACTTTCTCCTATGTTACATTTGATGAGGCAAGTTACCACGTTAGGGGGAATCCTTGGAGCTGGGGGTGACCGTGAGCTGACAGCCAGCCAGGAACGGAGGCCTCAGTAAAACAACCCAAAAGGAACCAAATTCTGTCAACAGCCGTGTGAGTGACCCTGGTAGAAGAACACTCTCACTTGAGCCTTCAGATGAGACCACAGCCCTGGCTGTCGCCTTGATCACAGTCTGCAGAGGACCCAGAAGAGCCGGGCTCGGAGCCTGACCCAAAGAAACTATGAAATAACGAATGAGTGTAATTTAAGCTGCTAAATTTATGATAATTTGCTACAGCTCAGCAATAGGTAATTAACGTAGTGGGTAGATAATAAATCATCACCAAATACCTAAATGAACAAAATCATTAAAGAGGAAATGCTGAGTTTGGTGAGGTGTGAGCAGGAGAGCACCCAGGCTGATTTCCCTCCTTGTTCCTCCAGGGCCCGGTGACCTGAGATCAACCCAACTCCTGCCCAGCTGCACACCTGCCATGGACGGAGCGGGTCCCAGACACCGGGCACAAGGAATCTGCAAACCAGCGTTGTCCCTGCCCTCCCGGCCCTCCCGGCCTGAGCCGGGATCCTCCAAAGCGCCTCCCCGCACACAGCGCACAGGGCCGGCCAGCAGCAGGCAGAGCTGGGGCCGCCTGGCTGCTCCCCCCACCGGGGAGCGCCAACGGAGCAGCACTCGCAGCCCACGTGGGGCTGAGGCCCCAGCCTCCAAGACCCCCAGGGGCCTCCCTGCTGCTGGGTAATCAGGCCAAGTACCTGTAAGGAGGCAGGACTCTCATTTCACTTAATTGAAAACCCACATCATCAAAGACGGCTTCCGTGCTCAGTGGCCCTTTCTTCCCTCGCCAGTGACCATTAACCTCTGAGAAGATGCTTTATGAGCCATTTGCTGAGCCTCGTTCTCCGTGCCAAGGTGTAATGAGGCTCGTAAAGGGCCAGACCCGGGAGGGGGGACGTGAGAAATGCCGCAAACGAGAGGCGCGGGCAGAGCAGCCCCTGGGCCACCCAGCCACACGGGAGCCAGAGTGTGCGGATCAGCGGCCACGCCAGAGCCCGGCCCTCAGCCACCGGACTCCGGACAGCCACGTCCAAGTCCTTTTAAAGAAGGGAGCTCGACTGAGCCAACAGTGGCAGAAATGAACATGCGGGAGCCCGTCGGTCCTCTGGTCCAGGCCCTCTGCCGCTCTGCCCCACGCAGAGTGAGAGCCAAGTCCCTACAGTGGCCGAGGGTCGCCCTGACTCGGCCCCCTCACTGCTCAGATTCCCCAGCCCCTCGACCCCTCGCCCTCTCCTCTCCAGCATGATGACCTCCTGACCTCCTGGATGTGCCTGGAAAGGCCAGGTCAGCCCACCTCGGGGCCTTTGCACAACCTTCCCTCTGCTGGGAAAGCTCCTCCCAGGGTCTCAGGGTTGTTGTCCTCTGCTGAGCCCTGTGCCCGCCTCAGGCCCCTCGCACAGCGGGTGCTCAGCGACATCTGCAGCACGAGCGGTGGGAGGGAGCCAGCTGTGCCTCCCCTGTGGGGACGGTCACTGTGGGAACTTGCATTTCTCGCAAGTACTGCCGCTGTCATCTCAGGTGGGTCAGCTGTTGTCTGTGAAAACAGTTATGAGACAGGAGGGTGGCCAGTTAGCCTCCCCGAGCCCTCGGGCTTTGCTACAGTTCAATAAAAATGTTACATTTCTTTCTTCTGAGTCTGTGCTCAGTGAGGCACTCAGTAAGGACAGAACAGAGTGATCATTTGCTTTTCCTTTTCCCCTCTAGCAACAAACAACACGATCTCTCAAAAGGCTGGTTCGGCGTCTGCACCCCTTCCCCTCCCTGGGAGGACCACGGGGCAGCAGTGCCGGGTCTGGCCACCCAGGAGTCTGGGGCCCTGTGACCAAGACCCCAGCCCCCTCTGCTCCCGCTCCCTGCCCGTCACGTCCCCTGGACCTCAGTGCCGCCACCTGTGAGATGGGGATCGTGATGAAGCGACCTCTGAGGTCTGACCTTTACTCACACAGGTCCCTGACGGGGACGAGGAGCGTGCTGGGGACAGGCTCCTGGAGGGGACATCGTGCTTTGGCCCTGCTTCCTCCAGGAGAAGGGCCGGTCGGTTCTCCCTGGAGGATTCAGCTCACCCCGATTCCCACGGGTCCGCCCCGACAGCACACTCTCCCTGTTCCCTCCTGTTGCCCGGAGCCCCAGGACGCCCTGGCTCCTGTCCCCGAGGCCTGGTGCCCACTCCCCCTTCCCTCTGGTCAGTTCCTCTTGTCCCCCCTCAGAACTCTGCATGGATTCTGCTGCTGCCACCCAGACCCGAGGGATGCAGCCACCAATCCCCTTTACGAGGACGGGTTCGCCTGGGTCTCCAGTCCCAGGAGGCTCCCTCTGGGCCCGTCGTGGATGACAGAGCATCTCCAAGGAACCCGGACCCTCGAAGTCCTCGGAAGCATCCAAAGCTCCAGGAGGGAGCCCCCTATGGGGAGCCCCATGGAGACGGACGCAGGGGTCAGGCAGACGGAGGCATCGCTCAGGCCTCGGCGTGTTGATTCAGATCGTGGCTATGATCCCCTCCCTGAAACCTCCCGCCTACAGACAGGCGCTGGCTGCCCCCTCACACCCCGTGTGGCCCTGTGCTGACTGAGGCCGGGCTGTCCCACGGCCTCCTCCAGGGGCAGCGAGGACGGGGCGGAGGGGTTGATGGTCACGTAAACATGGGCGTGAAAGGGTCAGGAGCTCGAAGTCCTCTGGGCAACCACTCTCTGAGAGAGGGCCCCGCTCAATACGTGATTAAGCAGTTATCAGCTGTGTTTCCGCGGGAACACCCGTCTAAGGGGGGACTGCGTCCCCATCGTGTGCGGGTGTCCCTTCCAGCATCAGCTGCATGAAACGAGTCAGACTCTGCTCTCCTTCCCCTTCCAGCCTCAGTCACCACGACCAGCCGTCCCCAAGGGCCCAGGGGTGGGACTGCTGTTGGGAACCAGGTCAGGGCTGCTGGGGTTTGGGTCGCCGTGATCAGAATGGTAAATTGAAAACGACCCAGGAGCCGAGCTGCGCTGGCAGGCCTGTGCTGACCAAGTCCCTCATGGACTAAATCACTTAATAAACGAAATGGAAAAGTCCTCCTCATCTTCCGTTTGGATGAGCCGTGAAACAGGCTCTGGAACCAGGGTGAAGCCATTGGCAGGGCCTGGCACCAGATCATCTGGTGAGACGTCAGAAGCAGGGGCGCCATCGGGACACGGTGCTCGGGGAGCCCCTGTCACAAAGTGCAGTAGATGAGGTCATGTTGGCAGGTCCCCCCAAGCTCGAGAAGCTGGAAGGGGTGAGTCTGGGGTGCCAGAGAGCCACATGCTAACTGGGGTCCAAGAACCAGAGCCGAATCCCTTAGCCTCTCATGGGGCAGCAGCTCCGGGCTGCACTCCGGGTCACTAACACTCTTCTCGGAGTGAGTGCTGGAGTCCTTGTCATACAGCGCTGCTGGGGCACACGTGGGGACTTGGTTTCCTCCCAGGCTTGAAGGCGGGTCCACTTCTTCCCTGAGACAATGGAACCCAAGACTAGCTGATCCCAGCAATGAATTCTCTGCAAATTAAAAGAACTACGAAGCAGGTCACGTCCGATTTGCACAAACTCCTCAGCGCGCGCTGCTCTGTGCCTGTGAGGACAGTGACCTGGACGGAATGCCCACAGGGGGAGGGGGGCTCCTAGGGAAACACCAGCTCCCAACCTGGGGTCTGGGAGACAAAGCCAAGGGGCTTGCTGTCAGGTTTCAGAGCAGCTCCGTGTCCGGCTGCAGCTCTTTCCGAATCAGCCAGGACAAGACACGCTCATGTCTGTGGGTTTCAGGTGGGAGCTCAGCCCTGGCTCTTCTCCAGTCAGAGAGTCCGTTCATGTTCCTGGTTCATCAGAAATGATCCCCAATAACTGCAAAATATTAATGAAAGGTAATGAATGTCTTAGGAATATTCTTTTTAAATGAGTTTCTTAATAAAAAAAAATGGACACGACTTAGTCATCCAGTGGCCCATTATCCACCAGAGAGAGGGACGATGTCCTTGGCTTCGCTCTGTTCCTCTGAAGAAGAGATGAAGACAAGTTACAAGTCCACGGGCTTTGGAATTAGACTGCCACGGATTCAAGTCCCAGCTCAGATCCTTTCTGTGTGATTCTGGGCAAATTACTTCAACTCTTTTGGATTTTAGTTTCCTCCTCCATAAAATGGGTATGATACCTACCACATAGGTTGGCATCACAATAAAGGAAACAGTACAGGTAGAACGTCTGGTGTCACACCTGGCACTTGCCTTGTCTTCCTTCCCTGCACCGGCTGGGATGCCACGAAATGCCCATTAGGAAGTCATTCATTTGGGTGATGCTATCAAGCCTCTGAGAAGGACATTAAAGGCAAATCATCTAGTTAATCTTATTTGTCTCTTTCTTAATTCCTGATGTTGGGGATTTAGAGACCCTATAAACGAGGTGTTGGTGAGAGGTGCTGATGCTTTATGCTCCAGGCTCTCAATCTTCGAAATAGACACACCCCTCACTGGTTTGGAGGAAATGTGACCGGATAGTATGGTGGCAGGTGACATTCATTGAGTGTTCCTATTTGCTGTTTCAGGAGCACGTCAGTTTAATTTTCACAGCTACACTTGGAGGTCAGTATGATTATCAGCCCATTTTACAGATGAGGAAACTGAGGCAGAGCTTAAATGACTTAACTAAGACCACAGAGCTATAAGTGGCAGAGCTGGGACCTGAACCCAGGTGGTCTGGCTGCAGAACCTGTGTCTTTCACCCCTGGGCGTCTTGGAAACCAGCACAGGAGCCACATCTGGCAGGGGTGACCCAGCCTCGAGTTGGTTTTCATTCCAGCCATCCTGTCACCCATACATGGGTCTCAAAGATGCTAAAATGTTATTCCCAGAAATGGTCAGGAAGAGTATGCCCTGGCGTGGAGGGTGAAGAGCTGCCCTGTCTGGAGCACTCAGAGAAGGGACACTTGCAGGGTGTCAGCTCAGGACACAGTGTTGCTCCTCCAAGACCCCGGGGGTGCTCTGGGAGGGTGAGCTCAGAGCCTGGAGAAACAGAGGATTAGCACTGAGTCCTCCGGACCAGAGGGGGCGCCACCTACACATGTCCCATAAGCAGGAAGACAGACAGGGGCGAGTGTTGGGGCATCATGGGTTTGCTCCACAGGTTCTGTTACTCTTCCTTGTGCTTCCTGATTCCCCTTTGGAAAAGCCGCTTCTCCCCAACTTGGTCTGTGGAGTCAGGATGGACATCTGTGCCTCTCCCTGGCCGCTGCAATTAGTTCAAGGAGGAATGAATGAGAATAATTGTTCAAATGAAACTCAATTAAAAGCTTATTCTGGTATGAATGGAAAAGACAAAGCTTCCTTTCCCCTTTAATAACTAGGCTGGGAGAAGGTAAGCCTGGGTTTCTGCCTGCAAATGAAGTCAGCACCAAAGAAAATTAGATTTGAGAGATGCAGAGAAACTGAGTCCTGATGACGTCTTTTGAGCATCTGGATACAGCAATACCTGAAGTCAGGTTACCGCTGAACGCATCAGTTACGTGAGCCCTTATGTTCTCCTTTTGTGCTTTGTTTATTTGTCTAAACCAATTTGAACTGATATTCTTCATTTCACACCCAAAGAGTCCGGACTAAAACAAAGACCAAGAAAAATCATGAATCCGTCTGGTTTGGAGTAGCCGAACTCATTCATGCCGTCACTAGCCAACTGTGAAGTCTTAATCATGGCTATCATCCCCAGAATGCTTTCTCCAGCTCACAGTTCCCAGGGGGCACTGGGACATAGAGGAGGGAATAGAATCATTTTGTTAATTCTTACATTATTGAAGTTGGCCAGGCACACAGCATAGGAAAACTCTTGCTCAAGTTGCATGCAATTTGACTGGCTTATGAAAGAGAAATCCTTCTGGAAGTTGGTCTGGGTGCTGCTTTTTGCCACAAAAGTAAAATTAATGGCTTCTGACAAATATTATGAATCAAGTCTTCTCATGAAAGGAGAAAGACTCTCACTGTGAGATTGTGAGCTCCTCTGTCCCCGGAACATGCCCCCCAAACTCCACTTATTAAAAAGATGTTGCTTTTTTTTCTCCTGAATCAGGATTGCAGTTTCAAAGAAGAAATCCTATTAAGAGTTGGTACCCAGTGGTTATCATTTCCTCTGGAATAAGGGTGGGGTGTCAAGGGGTGTTCCGGACAGCCAGACCAGCCATGGTGCAGTCAAAGCCTTAACTGGGAGCGACAGACACTTCCCTGAGTGACGTCAGCATGGGGGGCTCTCCCTGCAGGATGTCGAGCCCCAAGAAGGGATGAGACAGGGAGGACCAGGCTGGAACTGCAGGAATCTGTGGGGCCAGGAGACAGCATGTCACACCCAGAATCAGCCGATCAGGATGCTGACCTGGGAGAGGTGACCTCCCTCTGTCCCCTCTTCCTTCCTTCACTTGCTCAAAGTCCCAGGAAAGGTGTTTGAGGGGCCAGGACCAGATCAGTGTCCACCCCTCAGGAAAGGATTGGGGGGGCCTCACCCCTCCGCTTTCATGATGGGAGGTGTCACCAGAAATTACCCCCGAACTGCTCTCTCATGGGGGAAGAATGATCCCCAAAAGGAAGTCTGGCCGCTTCAGAGAGCGGAAGTGGATTGTGGGCAGCCAGAAATGCCCCCCGCCCCTGTGTCACTTGGGGGGGATGACAGTGAGTCTCGAATGCTGGACATGACTCAGCCTTCCTGGAGAGGCAGGTGGCAGCCGGCACGCGACAGGCCTCTCTGTGGACTCTAGATCCAGCTCTAGCGATGTTGCAAGGCTGTCCTCAGGGATGGTTTGTTTTTACATTCACTGTTTCACTTTTAGGATTAAAATGATTTTTCATTTAGAAAATGAAAACAAGCTACAGGCTCTGAGAATAACAAACCGGAAGTTGAGGCTAATGAGACAAATGCCTCCAATCACATCATCTGCACACTCGGTCCCCACTGAGGCTCCAGCGCTGTGCTCGGTGCCCAGATGTCAGAACAGGGGGTCTCCCCAAATCCCCCGCCTCCAGGTGCCAGCCGGACTGTCCATCTCACTGGAGACTGTCCCTTCAGTGGCCACAACACGTCGGGACCAGGAACAAAGTACCTGCTGTGTCTGCCCCGTGTGCACACAGCCAACACACACCCGCCTCGCGGCCAGCGTCCGGGACACGGTGTCATCTGTCAGATCCCCGCGTGCTCGGCAGCGGCCTCCTTCCTCAGGCCCATCAGGCTGGGTGCCCAGCAGCACGCGTCCAGGGCCTTGCACCCCTTGTTTCTGCCGCTTGAGACAAGACCCCCGGGGCCAGCAGGTGCGACCAAGCGGAATGTTCACTTCACACCTCCAGGGGGCAGTGTCCCTGTGAGGGTGCCCCGGGTGTGTGCACTGCCAGCCTCTGCCAGCTGCCTCCTCCTCCAGTCCTCAGGCAAACCCCTGCCGCACCCTAGACAGTCAGCTCTGGAAGCGGTTACCTCGGGGACACCTCACCGGGGTCACCTCCATTTCCTCTGGAAGGGCTCTGCTCACGGTGGCCCGCATGCTCCCTGGCCCAGCTTCTGCGACATCAGCCCGCGGAGTACATCTCAGCGTCTCGGGGCCAGTCCACTGTCCTTGGTGAAGGACGAGGAGCTTGAGTCCTAGAGAGGAGGCACGTCGGCCAGGGACGCTCACTGGGCAGAGCGGGACGGACCGTCATGTGACATTTTATAATTTGCAAAAGCCTCTCAACCCCATGTGGTCACATTTGACCTTCACAACAGCTGGCCAATGGCAGATGAGACTGCATTTCACACGTTTAAGACAAAATTGATCCGAGGATGCATCATTGTTTTATGTGCCACTAACAAAGAAAACAGTGGCAATTAAATTATGACAAAATGATAAGACTCCACAGATTATATGATGCAACCAGATTAGAAAAAAAGCAGCATCACAGAATCAGTGAGATTCAGTGCTCTTTCCATTTTATAGATTCAAAAACTGAGCCCTGGCCAGTTTGACTCAGCGGTTAGAGCAGTGGCCTGAGGACCAAAGAGTCACAGGTTCGATTCCTGTCAAGGGCACATAACTCGGTTGCGGTTTGTCCCAGCCCTGGTCGAGGTCATGCAGGAGGCAGCCAGTCAATGTGTCCCTCTCACGTTAATGTTCCCCACCAACCCCCCCTTCCCCTGCTTTCTCTCCCTCCCTCCTACCCTATCTGAAGATAAATAGAAAAATAGCCTCGGGTTGAGCTAGGCCCCTTAGCTAAGGAGACTAAGTGACTCCATTTTTATCGCCAGTGGACCTTCCTCAGTATTTTTCCAATAATAGTTTGATTACACCGAGAAATCAAGGAACTTTGCCTAAGGTTATGGTTAACCTATGTAACGGGACATATCTTGCATGAACTCATCCCAACAGTTTCTGAGTATCAGGAACTGAAAATCATGAACCCAGGGACTAGCGCTTATCTTGGCTTCTGTGAAAACCACTTTTGCACCCACTACTGTACCAGTTCCCTGAGGGGGAGCCAAAAGGGAACCTGGCTTCTGTCTTTAAAAGCAGATTAACAGGAATAATCTGGGCTGCTGATCTGGGTAATGTTTGCCCCTGCAGCCCACCGGTGAATAAAGTGCTTCTCTTATTTATGATTCGATTGTGTGTCTCTGATTGTCTCGCTGGCTTGTCATAATAGGGTGAAGATTTTTTTAAAAAAGTGATTCCACAGGGTTCTCTGAGAGGGCAGAGGGTCTGACCAGCTCACAGGGGCTGGCAGGACTGGGACCTGAACCTGCCTTTGACTCGGGAACGTCCATGGTGCTTCAACACGTCCCCTAAATGTGAGCCATGAGGCTCGTTTGCAAGAAGGATGGATGAAGTGTGGCAGAATCCACAAGCTGTGCCTGGATGACTCTGATGTTTCTAATAAAAGCCTTTTTAACCCAAATTATCCGGGACCTCTTCCCAGTGCTCCTCGCACTGTCTACGCTGGCTGTCATGAGTTCTGGGACAGGAATTCACAGGTGCATCTCAGGCTTCTGTCTGTTTTCTCTGCCTGCTGGGAGGAGGGTGAACTGGGGGACATTTAATCACCTGTTTCCACTCTCTGGTTCCATGGTATTAATTTGACTACACAGGATCTTCTCCATCACAAGAACTCAATTTCATACACGAATGAGTCAAAGTCAAATGGGAGGAGGAGGCGGGGGGCCATGCCTTGTTTTCCTGTCGCCTCTTAACTGGTTTCTTATTTCATACTGATACAGATCAGGGACCGGGGATTATGCTGACAAGCTCAGAAATGGTCTGCTCCTCACCAACAATGCCAAGGTCTGTGTTCTTGTCAGGCAGTTGATGTTGATGGAGGAGGATGTCCCTGAACTTGAAACTGTGTTGTTTACCCACCAGGGACCTTGAACTTGAGAACCTCCCACCCCACACAGAGGTGCAGTGACTTGCCTGGTGGGAGCGTGGTCGAGGGACAGAAATTAAAGCAATGAGAGTGAGTTGGAAGAAAGGGGAAAGATCTATTACTAATCGGGCATCACACAGGGCTTTCGAGAAGTTAAGAGAGACACGGTGTCAACACTGAAGCCCCAGAAGTGACAGGAAGTGACCGCACTTGGAGCCAGAGGTCATTAACAGGCAGTGGGCAGGTCTGTGCCGCCGAGGGGGCGGGGAACTCACTCTGACAGAGACAGTGTGTTAAGGTGGGCGCGGTAGCCTTTTTCAGAGGCGATGATTTTCAGATGAGGACCTCAGGCATCCTTTAAGGAGGCTAATTGATCACCTGACAAAGAACTCACAGCATTTCCTCCTCACGATGGAAGCGGGAAGGAGCAACCATGCAGCTCTTTGGAGCAGGAGCGTTTTTGCAGAGAAGACATTGCAAGTTTACGACAATGGGACCCGGAGGAAACACAACTGCATCTCGCCTGCCTGACAAATAAAATCTAATTAAGAGACTCTTCATGCTGGGAAACAAAGTCTTGCCTGTGCCACGCAGGGAAAAGCGACAGGCGGAGATGAGAGTCCCCTTGAAATGCAGCCACGCGCCGGCCCCTCAATTATTCATAAACGTCCTTGTGGCTGAATTCCACTGCTTCACCTATTTTTAGTTAATTCTCCATTTTTTACTCCAACAGCTACTTGTGTGGCTTAATGAAATAGTTAATTCATCCCACAGTAAACACAGATGAAACAGAGAGGCCTGGGTTTCTCCCCTCGAGGGATTTTGCTAATTGTAACACTTTGCAGGGACGTGAACCATGGACACTGAAGTCATTTGCAGGGAGGTGCACATGTGTGTCCGGTTCTCCACGTAAACCTGTAGCCCTGGGAGAGTCTGACCTGCCCGGCCAGCTGGTCCTGGCCAGCCAACGATCCCAAAGCTGGGACTTACATTCTGACCCCTCTCCAGTCCCCCCATGGCCTGTGTGACCCCGGATGTGACCCGAGGCTTCTCCTGGGAGCCCTGCCTCAGGCCGGGTGCCCAGAGCAGGACACCACGCTGCCCAACTCTCAGACCCCTGCTGCCCACGCAGGAGTTTCTTCCTGAACATTTCCTGACCGTCTGCTCTGATTTCTCCTGAGATGTGACCAAGGCCCTAAAACATACCCCAGCTACTGTTATTATCATCCCCATTTTACAGATGAGGACACCGAGGCACAGGAAGGTTGCCCGGCCAGTAATCGTCACCATCGGAGTTCCTGCTCTCAACCACCTCTTCTGAACTAAAGGCTTTATCTAGGAAAAAAATAAAACAACATTTGATGAGAAATTTGATGAGAAAATCTCATGTTAACAACTTTTAGTGACAAATGTGCCCTAATTCTTAGAGTAATTAAAGAACCAATCAAGTACTGATCTTTTGCACCGTTCTCCTGATAAAAGTGTGACACAGTCAACATCCTTCCCTCCAGGTTTGACTTTGTAGCCTGATCAAAGGAGAGTCCATTTCAAGAAGCCTCTGAGGGCCTTTCTCCTCCCAAACCCACCCCCAATCCTGCCCCATCCTCTTCTTCTGTGTTAATTGGTCTGAATCGGCCAGATCTCAGTGTCTGACTTCGAGGGTGATTCAAGGAATGCTGCTTCTGTTGTGCGGTGAGACACAGGTGCTCACCTCAGCCCCATGGTGCCTCCACCCCCTCCACATCTGCTGGGACTCCCTGGTGGGGACTCGCCTGGTCACTCGCACCCAGCAGTGTGCAGAGGACAGAGAACTCTGAGAGTTGATTGTGAAACGTTGAGAAATTCTACTAGCTGCTACTTGGAAGCAGGTAGGAGAATTTACATCAGGGAAACCAGCAATTGCTACAAATCAGGACCTTTTTCCCTTAAAGCATCAGGTTACCAACACCCCACTGCATCACTCCCTTGATGTTTGGGTGGAAACCCCAGTTACCAAATTTGAGGGCCCCATCAGTGGCTCCCATGTCCAAACCCTAGCTTTCACCTTTTACCCACTTCAATAAAAGGGGATTGTGATCCCCAAAACCACTGTGATGAGACCACTCTGCTCCTGAGCACCATCCACTAGCAAAGCATGAGCCCCCTAGGTCCGTCCTAGGACATTTATTCAGTCTCACTACGTGCATGGAACTGTCCTAGGTGCTGAAATGATTTGCTGGGGGAGCAACCAGATGCTGGGAGGTTCAATGATCTCAGACATAGGACTCTAGTTGAATGCACCTATCAGACAAGGAAGGGGGTATTACAGTCTGCAATAAATAGGCCTATCCTTTATGGGCCAAGCACACACAAAAGGAAGATGAGACAGTGCGTACTTCACTCCAAATCAAGCAACAGATTTCAACTGTATACTTCATTGTGGCAGAGAAATAGGTGGAGGTGGGGTGCTCTGGTCACATGCCCCCCAGGCTGTCCATGGGAATGTGCCCTCAGTCACAGGGAGCCACACCTGAGTCAGCCAGACTCTCTCCCTCATTCACTCCTCACACCCTTGTCCCCAGCCTCCCACACCCCTCCAGGTCCCTGGACTGTTCACCTGGACCCAGACGCCCTGCTTCTTCTGGTCCCCACTGTGGCCCAGTGGCCAGTCACTCTTGCCCAGTCCAGGATTGCTGATGGGGGTGAGGAAGGGAAGACCTGAGCTTCTCAGGACCACATGACCCCAGAAAGGAATACCCAAAACAGTCGAACCCACCCCACGTGAGGCTTCAACTACCAGCAAATCTGCTCTGATTACTTCATTTGCACCCACCACCTTTCCCGCCTGCTGTTACCTGGACCTCCAGAGATGCCAGACCCAGGGAGGTGGACAAAGGCTCAGATCTGCTACGTCTGTTTGACTATTAATCACTAGCCTCCATGTTTAAGGTCCTCCTGATTATTTTGTTGGACATGACAATGTGCCATGTCATAGGCCCTGAATAAATAATTCCTGAAGGACTGATGAAAACTTTGGTTTGGGAAGAGGCTGTTGATTTCCGACCTTGGAATGAGAAGAATTTCCGATGCTGAAATAATCAAGAAGTCTTTCATTTTAATTTTTTCATTAAAGATACTTTTCTGAGATGTTGATTTGGTTCCTTTTTTAGTTTCTTGGTCCACGTGGGATAAATAGAGAATTGCCTGGATGTGGAATGTCGTTAGTGGGGCTGTCTTAATTGGCTAATTTGCTTATCTCTCTACTGGAGTGCAATCAGAAAGTGTCTTCATGAAATGTCATTGAAGTTAGCAAAAGTGTCCTTCCCACCACAGCTGCAGGGGACATGGGGTGGGGGAGGAGTTAGGGAAGAGTGGAATCTATTCCCACCCATTCACCCTGAATAGAATACCCTAATTTCCACATGCCAGCCACTACACTGTAATACACAGAAGGTGGACATACCTGCATGTGTCATAAAGTCTTAGGAGCTTTTCAAATCCAGGAGGAAGCCCCTTCATTTCTTCCCATGGAGCTTTGGACACTGTGAAGCCATGGTCAGAGGTCCAGATGCTCACTGCCCACTCCCAGGCTCACCTCCACCGGCCATGTAACCAGGAGCCTCCTTTCCTGCTTAAAGCCAAGGGGTGGAGCTACTGATGGGGAAGGTCCCTCAAGGACAGGCCTATGAATTGTGTATAAAGCAGGGTCAGGGGATATTACCTGCTTTTCCAGCTAGCCCTCTGGCCCAAGGTTCAGCTTCGGTGAGAGGTCCAGGTGTCTCTACTAATGTCCCAGCCCAAAAGACACAATCCTTCCTGCTAAAAGCTTTGAAAAACAGAGAAACTAGTCAGGATTTAAAAAATCTCTGTACAGGTAGATTTGGGCCCTCTCTCCTTATCTGAGATGACAGATTCTTACTAGGGAGAGGTTTGTGACTCCTCTAAGCCTTGATTTTCTTGTCTTTTAAAGGTTGTTGTTGGAATTAGATCAATAATGTAGGAGGAAGTACCTAACCACAGGGCCTGATTCAGACATCGGATTAAGAAATTTCTGCCTCGCTCCCTCCCTCTGCTCCTCATTAGCAGTTTCTCTTGAATAAGAGAGAGACCATTGTTCTTCAAATCTGTCTAGATTTTATTCTTTGGAGGTTAAAAATGAAACTGGCCAGTCCCTCACAACAGAGCCTTAGCAGCAACCATAGAATTTCTTAGGGCTAAAAGTCCGACCGCCCACAATTCTGACCACAGCTCTTCTCCCTTCTGAGTTTCTACTTTTTTTTTACTTTATTTCTCCCAACCTCTTATTTTTAAAATTTGCAAACCCATAGAAAAGTCTGAAGCAGTACAGTGAACATCCACATGGCCTTCACCTGGGTTCACTAGCTGGCAACCCCAGGCTACATACAGAGCATCTGTCTACACGGACTGTGTGTGTGTGTGTGTGCGCGCGCGTGCATGCATGTGTGTGTGTGTCTGCTTTTCCTTTTCTGGCTAAACCATCTGAGGCAATGGTGCAGAGATCACGACATTTCATTCCTAAACACTGCAGTGTGTATCTCCTAAGGAAAAAAGACTTCTTCCTATGTAATCTCAACACCATGTTCACACTCGAGTGAATGTTGACACAGCAGTATAATCAACTATACAGTCCAAACGTAGTGCTTCTTTAAAGTTTCGGGATCATGCCTTGCATTTGGTCATCGTGATTCTTCCATTTTCTTTAACGTAGAACAGGGAGCCTTCACTGTGTCTCTTATGATGTGGACCTTTTCGAAGATTCCAGACAGCTGTCTTGTTCCAGGAAGCCAGGAAGTGCTCAAAGATGAGGGGGCCAGTCAAAGGGAAACAGAAGCTATGGCCAAAGAGCTGCCACTGGACGATGTAAAGCTACCTGAGCATAAAAAAACGTATGGAGCCCTGGCCGGTTTGGCTCAGCGGTTGGAGCATCGGCCTGCGGTCCAGAGAGACCCGGGTTCGGTTCCCGCTAAGGGCACGTACCTCGGTTGCAGTTTGTCCCCGGCCCTGGTTGGGTTGTGCGGGTGGCAACCACTCGATGTGTCCCTTTCACATCGATGTTTCCCTCTCTCTCCCCCTCCCACTCTATCTGAATAAAAAAATGGAAAAATGTCCTCGGGTGAGGGTAAAAAAGAAAAAAAAGTATGGAAATAGATATGAACATAATGACTTTTCTTTTTAATCTATGAATTCATAGTGATACTAAGAGATGATGATTTGGGCCAGGGACCATTCTTTGTAGAATACTACCTGCTGATATATATAAGAGATGACAGAATTTGAAATGTAATAATTGACTCAGGTGTAGATGATTGGTAGATGCCAAAACCACTGGGAACAAGATTCTGGGAAGCAGGATGGTCACAGGATCTCACAGTGTCACTCCATGGTACGTAGCAATTGCAAAGGGAGAGAGGACCCTGGACAACAGAGAAATCTGGCCAACGTCGCCTTCACCCAGGGCGCAGACCTGACATCCTGGTGACGATGAGCAGAGAGTGCGGGTCTCCCTCCCTGCGGTGGGCCAGGCAGAGCCCCCTCCGCAGCAATCCCGGCAACAACGCTTGGCCTGAATCTACCTGGGAACAGTCACACTCGCCCAGACTGCGGGACGTCCTCCAGGCCAGCGGCCCGCTCCCGTCTGACCTCACGGGGTGGTCGGCAGACACTCCCTGCCTTGAGCTCTGCCTCGTGCGGGCCCTGTGCCGGCACCAGAGACGTGCAGGCGGAACCTCGGCCTGCAAGGATGGGAATGACGCTCCGAGTCTGTGTCCTTGGGGTCTCAGGTGTGGATTATCTCCAAATGATTCCCAGATGATTGTAACTTCTCCACCAAAGAGATCAAAGAAAAAATACATCTATTAGTTGTCTTCTTCTCCTGGTCAAACCAAGGAGGCTGGTTTCAAAAAAGTCTGTCGTTAGCGAGGTGCACTCAGGAGCCATCTGTGGGCTCGTGGTCACCCCATCGAGCAAAATGGCCCAGGTAATTGGGACTATTACCGTCACAGCTGCATCAGGGCCCGTGGCTGCAGCAACATCAAAGGGCCTCTCTCTGGAAGCCTCAGCCAAGCCCCCGCCAGACAAGGGGTTTCATCAGCCGTCCGAGCCCCTCCGCAGCGGCTGCTGCCGAGAAGGCTACTGGCCAAAGGCGGCGACAGCTTCCGAACCAGCGAGAAAGCGACGCGGAGTCGGGTCTGGAGTGGCCGGAGCAGATACTCGGGCTAGAGTTTGGTTCTCTAAGGTTCTAAACACCCAGCCCAGCAGCCTGAGGAGGCTCTCTAGGGCTTCGCTCACTCCTTCCGCACATCCTCCAGGGGCCAACGGTGTGCCCGGCACCGCTGAGGTCTTTATGATTTACGTCCTAGAGCCTTAGGCTGGAATCTTCCAGAAGCCAACCCAGAGACTGGGTACTATTAGTGCAACAGTTGATCTGGAGGAGATCCCGGGGGGCTCTGGCAGGAGAGCAGGGAAGGGAGACACACAGGAGAAGGTGGGACACTGAGCGGGTGACTACCATGGGACCTGGAGCTCAGTCTCACTGGGTCCTGTGGGAGACAGGCCTCAGAGGGGGTGCTGAGGGCGAGGTGGCCAGGGTTGTCCCACCAGCTCTCGTCTGGCCTCCCGCCTTCGCTGAGACTGGTTCCCAGGGTGTCAGCTCCCAGCCCCAACCCCTACCACCCACAGAGCCCCAGCCTAAGGCCTCAGAGCTCCAGGGGACAGTAAGGAGCCACCACGGGGCAAAATATCCAGGGCTGAGGGGACAGTGGCGCCTGCTGTGTGCTGCACTGACTGTCCTAGGTCGTCGCTGTCCCACAAACACCAAACTTAGGGAAGAATAAATAAGTAGGTTTTAGAGGCTTCGACCATAATCCACAGCACAAGTAGAGGGAGCTGATTTTGTGGGTGGAAAAGTTGAGTCTAGGCAGCAAAGTTAGAAGCAAATTTTGCTACTAAAGTGTCCAGGTCAACAGTCCGCCCCAGATGGTAAGTGACAGACCACAGGCCACATTTAGCCAGGAAACATGCCATGACCAGCCCACAAGTCAGTGGTCTGTACAGTTGGTTGTCAACATTAAAAATGAGAAGATGCCACAACGTATATGTATAGCAAATCATCACACTGTATACTCTAAATTTCTTACAATTTTATTTATTTATTTATTTTTAATCTTCACCTGAGGATATTTTTCCATTGATTTTTAGAGAGAGTAGAAGGGAAGGGGGTTGGGGAGAGAAAGAGACATCGATGTGAGCGACACATCCATTAGATGCCTCCTGCACCACCCTGACCCGAGCGGGGATCGAACCTGCAGCCCAGGTACGTGCCCTTGACTGGAAATTGAACCCGAGACCCTCCCATCTGTGGGCTGACGCTCTAACCACTGAGCAGAACCTGCCAGGGCATAAATATCTTACAATTTTAGTTGTTAATTATACCTCAATAAAGCTGAAAGAAAAAGAGAAAATTTCACATAAAAAAAACAAAACTAGAATTTCAGATTCTTCTGAAAACACTTTAAGTCAAAGCAAAATGGATGTACCTTGCATCAGGCAGCTCATGATCGGAGCAAGTCATGAGCTGAACTTGCCACCCCCTCAGCCCTCTCTGCTTCCCGCAACCCGGAAGCCATCGATCACAGTTTGCTATCTCTCACACTGCTGGCAGCTTTTCCCATCATAAAACAAATCTCTCTACCCATCTCCCTACTAACAACAGAAGAACAAATGATAGATCAAGAGAGCCATGTGTTTCCAGAGAAATGAAGGCGCTTATTTCTTTGTGGAAATAAATTCCCTATGCATTTACTAGGTAAACAAAATGCAATTGGGCTGAACAATCCACTCCACCTGCTCCCCTCACCTACAGCTTCTGCCCGGCCTGGGCCAGCATGTGCGTGATGATCCTGTTCACACAACCTGCCTTCCCCTTCTCAGCTCCCCACCCAGAGCACATCGTGGCCTCCTCAACCAGGACCACAGTCCTGCTCACATTTTCCACATGACATCATGAACGCTGCAGCCAAGTCTCTATTTGGAGGTGTTTTCTTCCATTCTTTGTTGTTTCTTCTCCTTCCTAGACCCGGGAACCAATCCAAGCCACGTTTGCTTCCCCAACATGTGAACAAACTGCAGAGGCACATCTACCTTCATGACCCTGGGGGACAGACGCGCAGCGCGATTGGGACTCCATTGGGGAGGGAAAGGAGTTGTACTCAAACAAGAACACATTTCATCTTGAATTAAAGTCTTGAGCACTCCCTTGGCAGAGAACACTTTCTCTGCCCCCCCTTTCCCTGGGGGTTTTCTTGGACCCTGGGGCCAGGCTTAGAGGCCCCTTGAGGGTTCTCCTGTAACTTCCCCCCACTCGTCTCCTTTTGTTGAGGGTGCAGTTGTTCCAGCCCACCTCGTCCCCAGGCCGGTCCCTCCCTGTGACAGCCCCTCCCCAGCCCCAAGGAGTGACACCGGCCTCAGTCACCGGCCCCTCCCCAGCCCAGGCTCCGCCCAGGTGAATGAATGATTAAACGTGATGAATAACAGTGCGCGCGCGAGATGAAACGCGGGGAAAGAGCTCGTTTTCGCTCAAACTCCCAGATTTACTGCCAAGTGCCACAAATAATGAAATCATCCATCTTCCACGGACTTAGAAAAGGAATCCGCTGAGGCAAGTTTGAACCTGGCCAGGAGAAAAAGTCCTGCCTCCTCTGCAAAGCGATCTGTGCTCTGGGGTCTCCCGGCTCCCGCACCCGCGAACCCCCCCCCACCCCAGCCTGCATCCGGGGACTGTGCTCAGTGGACGCCTCGCCCCGCCCACCCCTCGAGCTCTTCCCTGAGGAGGAGGGGAGTCACCAACACCCTGACCCGCCACCTGAGGACCCCAAACTTGCTAACTCCCTTGTGGGAAGAAAGGAAGGTCTTGGGTCCCTCTGACAGTGGAGAGATGTGCACCTCAGACACCAACTCCAGCAGGAGCGCCCCCAGCTGCCAGGCTCTGACAGCTGCATTGGCGACTACTAGGCAGGACAAGGGCAAGAGCTCAGCCTTCCAAGTATGCCCAAGCCCAAGCTGCTCTCTACCTCCAAGACCACGACTGTCCAGGCCCTGCCCACTCTGCCTGCCTTCTCCAGCCCCCAAGCCTAAGGTCTCCTGCTGGTGCCCTGCCCCCACGCTGTCCTCTGGCTGCTGCAGGAGGGACCCTTCCAGAGCCTCACTCAGACCACGACTCCCCCCCATCAAAACTCTCCGGGGCTCCCAGTTCCCTCAGAGGAACGCCCTGGCCCCCTGGCCCCCACACCCCTCCGACCCACCCCCGCATGCCCCTCGCACTCCTGTTCCAGCCACTCTGATCCCAGGTTATTTGCTTTTCTTCAAACAAGCAAAGTCCACTTGTTCAGCAGAACAAACATTCAGTCTGCATCCTCCTCCTGAGAAAATATATCCTAGATACGGGTTGCCCAAAATGCAGTCCGTGTACCTCCAGAGATGGTGGGATTCTTCTCAGGCAAACGTTGCTTATTTTAATAGCGGGAGGGTATTTGATGTGTGGTAGACCAAAATAACACTGGCCACGCGCTTAGGACGGGAAGTTGGAGTGGGTAGATTTACAGGAGAAACTGACACTGGAAGAGACAGCACAATGCAAATGATGACGCTCCTGAGGGCAGCTGGGGGCCTGGAGTGTGGGGGGCTCAGTTGCAGTAGGAAAGTCCTAACTCTGGGGGCCTGTGGGTTTGGATACACACCGGCCTCTGCCACTTGCTGGCCCTGTGACTCTGGGCACCGAGTGGCCTCCTGGGCCTCCAGCTGCTCCGTAAGCTGAAGGGGCAGCAAAGGCTCTGCGGCTCCTTCTCCTTCGTGCCCGCAGACAGGGGGGTCATGGATGCCAGAGCCAGGGCCCGGACCAGGCTGCCCCACGGCCCTGCTGCCAAGACCGCCTGGTGTGGCCGGAAGTATCCCTTCCCTGCATGGTCCCCAGCCTTCCCTGTGCCTGGGAACACCCATAGAGGGGTCCCCTAATTCCCTGTTTGTGTTGACTTAGGCCCCTGTCCCTTGCAGCCAAAGGGCCCCAATGGATATAAGTGGCTCTAGACTCTCACATCTTCCCGGGTCTTTGTCCAGGTCAAGTTCCCCTGGCCTTGCTGGCCGCACCTTCGTACATCCTCTTTCTCCTCCTGGGATCCCCTCTCCCTCCCCCTCCTGCCCAGCCCAGCTCGCCCGCCCCTGTGGGCTCCTCTCCCCAGAACGCCCATCTCCCTTCTCTGTGCTGCCTGGCACCTGCTCACCTGGACAGCCACCTGAGCACCTCTGCCCAACGAGGCCCTGCTTCCCCACAGAACCGACCGACCACAGCAGAAGGGACCACACCAGCTGGGGGGACATTGACTCCTCCCTCTGCTGACAGGGAGCCGGACAGCCTGCTGTGGTCCACGCTCTGTCTTCCTGAGTTAACATCCTGTCTCCCCGCTGACACGGACAGTCTTTGGGCTTGTAGCAGACACTCTGGTCATTTCCCAGCACATGAATAGCTGTGGGTCGACTTTAATGATTCATGTTGGTGTAAAGCACACATTTCATAGGTTGGAGGGTGAGCATCACATGGGTGCGGGGCACACTGTAAGCCTTGTTTTCCACATTAGAACATCCTAAAGAAGACCGAGAAGCCTAACTATCTGCCAATATACTCTCCATTGCAGATTGATCATGGTTAATGACTTCTAATGCTCTGAGCACGTCTCCATAGGAACGACACAGAATGACCTTGGACTTGTTCTTAACTCCTCCCTTTCTCTCACATCATTTTCAATTGATCAGCAAATCTTGCTTGTTCTACTTTCAAAAAATGCCCTGCATCCACCCACTTCTCCCACCTCCACCCTGGGACCAGGCACCATCACCTCCTCACTGGTCCTGTCTCCATATTGCCCCCTACAGGCCATTTTTCACATGGCAGCCACAGGGATCCTTTTACCTCCCCTGCATCATGTTCTGCTCAAATCCCTAAGTGACTCCAGCCACACCTGAGACAAACCCAAGTCCTCATCTTGGCCCACAAGGTTCAGAAGCACCTGGTCAGGAAACTTCTTAATCTTCTGATTGTATCCGAGCCTCATTTCCCACCGTTCACTCTGTCCAGTTGTATGGGCTTCGTCAGACTCTCCCCATCCCCATGCTCACGCCCACTCGGGTCCTGCCCTTAACTGGAACCGACCCATGTCTTAGCTCAGCTGTGACTCTGCAGAGTGACCTTTCCTGACTCCCTCTCACTGTCAATTACAGTGAGACTTATCCCAATTTCCCCAGAATTTTCTCAGCTTAGAGAGCACTTAGCCTTGGGTTTGGCTTAGCAGTTAGAGCGTCGGCCTGTGGACCAGAGTCTCAGGTTCAGTTACAGTCAAGGGCATGAACCTCAGTTGCAGTTCAGTCCCCGGCCCTGATTGGGGTCATGTGGGAGGCAACCAGTTGATGTGTCTCTCTGGCATCGATGTTTCTCTCTCTCTCCCTCCCTCCCTCCCTCCTTAATTCCCAGTCTATCTGAAGGTAAATGGGAAAATATCCTCAGGTGCGGATTTAAAACAAAAGAAAGTCGAAAGCACTAAAAGTCCTGCACCCCGTGATGGGCCTCAGCCCTACACAAACCAGACCACTGCCACCATGTGTTCCCACCCCCATCCTGTGTGCCCGTCACTTTCTCTTTGCCCCTCCAGGTCCTCGGTCGACCCGTCACCTCTGCGTTGTGCCCCTGAAGTCTGACCTCTAGGATTGTCTCACCAGGCTCCCTGGACCTCTGGTTCCACTTGGCTAACAGGAAGGACGGACTAAAGGTCAGAGAACAAGGCAGCAGTTGAGTCACGATGTCAATCTCCTGAGCCCCTACACTGCTAGCCTACAGCTTCACCCGTCGCCCGGTCCCCTGAGGTCCATGGCTCCTGCAGGTGTCCCCTCTTCTAAGGTTTCAGCTCGACACTTTTTCAAGAACGCCCCCTCTCCTGCCCCTTGGCTCATTCCCAGCCGCAGCACCATCTTCGCTCGCTCCCATGGCCCTATCCCCTCTGCTAACCATCTCTTCTTTAAACACTCTTCACTACTCTGTGATCGGGACATGTGTTTCCTGCCATTGATCCCTGACGGATACACTCAGCTCTCTGTTCTCCTCACCACAGTTACGACACTCGAAACCCTGGAGACCGTCGTCGAATCGAAGATGCCATCAGTTAGAAGGTGCACCATTGTTTCGCCCACCCCTAAGACAGAAGGACGGGACAACCGAACTGGTAGGTGTCACTCCACATCACTCATGATTTTAGATGTGAAACGGAAAGCAAATGGTGTGTTTCTGGACCGATCAAATGCACTGGGAATGGATTTGCCTCCACCACAGTGTAAGCCCTCTGGGGGCAGGCACGGGCTCTCTTTCTTCGCTTGGCTCACAGTAGGGGCTCAAGAAAGACTTCTTGGATAAAGGAATGACATCCATTTCTCCCTTGCCTCCTGTCCCTTAGGACATAGCCCTAGCACTAAACACGCTGAGCCTCTCACTGAGCCCTTACCTCCTTCTGCAACAGTCTAGAAATGTCCCCTCCTGCTTCCCCACCACCACCCCCATCCCCCTACCCATGCCTTTCAAGACACACTTCTCTGCTGACCTGGACCCATGTGAGCCAAAGACTTAAGGAAACGAGACAGAAAGGCTTGTAGGAAAGAGCCGTGGGCATTTGCAGAGGTAACATTCCCATGACTTAATCGCAGGGGATTTTTCAGTCTCTTTCAGGTTGATGTGAAAAGATTCCAACTCCTTCCTTCCGTTTTATTTACCAGCCTGGAGGGGACAGGTTAAGTCTCATCTCCACCCCCCTTAATTGAGTGCCTGTACTAAGAAGATAGCGCCCCCTCTTGGTGAGTCCCAGGCTATGCATGCAGAACCTTCACTGCATAGGTCCACGGGCCTCCCTGTACCCCGCACCCCACAGAAAGCTCCAAGTAACAGCTTTCGGTAAGGACATAATCATTATCCCCTCATTTCACTTTAAAAATGCAAGACCAGGTGAAATAAAGTTTTTAAAGTTTTTAATAGGGGCAGAAAACATGGGCATGCCTGCGAGCAAAGTGCAGCCAGGAGGGGGAGGGGAATTGAGGGGACAGGACAGCGGGAGCTCTGAGCGGAGGGGGGTGGGGGGGGAGAGGTCCTGTATGGGCCGGTGACAGGACACCTAAAACTGCCAACGGATTTCAGACTGCCCGTGCTGGGAGACACGGGGAGATTTTTCAAGGATATGAGGAGTGAGAGGTCATTAAACTGAGTTACCAGGGCTTCCAAGAGACCGTGGGAGTCATTTCTTGAGAGAGGCCCTGACATTGCAAAAAGTCTGAAATAATTCTTCACTTGGCTATTCACTGTGAGGAGGAGGGGGGACGTGGTTACCAGAAATAAAAAATAACCAAAATATGCTGTCTTTTTAACGGAGCAAAATACCTGCAACTGTAACTGTAAATATACAGAGAGAACAAGAACAGGAAAGATAAAGAAGTGAAGAGGAAAAAAGGGACCGAGTGAAGGGAAATTGGGGTGATTCGTTTCCTGATGTTGTCGTGGGACTTTCTGTGACACAGCGAGGCTTGGAAAGCCACCTCCGTCCTGCCCTTGGAGCCGGGGCTGAGACCTCCTACCTTCAGGGTCTGGCTCTGGCCGGACACAGGGCCCCAGGGCTCTCGACCATATCCACTGTCTTTTGTCCCGTGAGTCCTGCACCTCCCCGCTGCCTGCCCAAGGTCCCCCAAGTCACGGCTCCAACATGAACGCCCTGGTCTCCACACCCCTCCTGGCTCCGTCCACTTCGGAGCTTCAGGAAGCCCCGCGCATGGAATCATTTCACAGGGTCAAAGATGCACCACCTGGGACCTCGGAGTCCTGGCTGCTTCGTCACGTCTTCCCCTTCCCTCCAGGGCGGCCCCCCGATCTGGTGCTGATGCTCCTCAGCTCCTCTCCCAGCCTCGCTGGCCCGTCCTGTCCTTTGGAACAAAGAAGGAACCAGCCCCGCTCAGGCAGGACACACGCAGCACCTCTGTGCAGGTTCATTGTTTCTATTGCCATGGTTACCGTCCTTTTGCAGCAAAACACGCTGCTTTTCCAGGGACTCCCCTGATACAGTTTGCCTTTCACGGAAGTTTCTTCGTGAAAACAGAAATGGGTTTATGCAAAGAAAAATATCGAGTGCATCGGCGGCCAGCACCCCGAAGCCCACAGTCCGACCGCCGCACCTGGTTTGTAAATCGCGTGTCACTGATGCGTGGCCCAGCTGAGCTGTCTTCGCGATCCCGCAGGCAGAGTGGAAGAGCTGCGACAGAATCCTCGCACCCACAGAGCCTGAAAGAGATACTCTCCGGCCCTTCACAGGAAACATCTATCCAGCCCTGGAGCAAAGGGTCTTCCTGGTGGTGGGTGAGTGTGAGAAAGCAGAGACCGTGGCCTGAGAATGATTTAAATCGGTGAACAGTGAGCAATGGTTAGGAGCTTGGACCCCAAGATGAGACAGTGCCACGTGACCCCAATGCCCTTGACCATCAAGTCCCTCCTCCTGACCCTGCCTCGGCTTCCGCATCTGTAAAGTGGGAAGAGAGGCCCTGCCTCACGGGCCCTGTGCAGAGCGATGAGCTGCTGCGGGAAAGGCACAGGCCCCCGCCTGGCCTGGAGCAGGCGGGACCAGTGTAGACGGGAAGGAAGCCCAGCTTCTGGCAGCTGAAATCAGGGTTGTTCAGCAGAGAAACGTTCACAGTGCCAGGAAATGATACTGAGAAGCCACCGGGCTTGGAAAATGTGGACCCCAAATAGAAAAGAAGGCCACAAAAACTAGCTCCTCGGACACGAGAGAGGGTATGGAGGGGAGAGTGGAGGGAGGAGGCAGAGGGGGAAGGGGTTGCTAAGCAACACCGGACACTAGAGTTGGCGGACATGGCCAAGGGGTCGGGGCATCGATGAAGCCACCAAAACCATCTCCCCTCCGCTGCTCCGGAGTCACCAGCAGAATGTGCCCATCGCGGCTGCCACCAGGACGTGGAACTGAGAGGTGTGAGGGACAAGGAGAGGGCCCGTGTGTGCGGGGATGATGGACCCCCGCAAGGGAGGGGAGCTTCCACGAGAGGGACAGTGGGGAATAAGCACTGGGCAGAGGCGGGAGGGAGAGCGGAGGAGCAGAAACGCCAGCTTGGTGAACTGCAGAAATCTGGGGGATGACTCTGCACTTCCCACCGACGTGGGATTCGGGCATGTCCACCAGCCAACCTCTGCGTTACGACGAGATTCTGTGGTCCTTTCAAGCCACATTGTTTGTGACCTTCGCAAATTTTCTGTAAAGACAACAAGAGCAGGCAAGACATGCTGGCCACCCAGGCCAGAAGGGGACAGGCAGTGAGCCATGGTGGGGAACAACACCTCTCAGGCCTTCGGCCCCTGCTGGGACTCTCAGGGAACCTCGGGGTCTTCCCTGGTGCAGCTGGTTCCTCCCCACACCAGACAACAGACAGATGAGAAGGGGAGGGGCCCCCGGGACAGTCACTCTCTGCACTGGGTGGGAACCTCCACCCTTTGAACAAGATGCTAATTATAATGGCCCCCAAGCTCGTCTGTCACCCACTAAAAATAGGCTGTGCTGTGGCTCCCTGCAGGTGCAGGGAGCTGGGGAAATAATGCTATTTTTAGCGCTGGTGCACGTAGGAGGTGATGGGCTCCTAGACGCTCCGGACCCGTCTGTTTGCACAGGAACTTGCAGGAGCAGGAGGCCCCCCCCACTATGAATTCCTCCCAACATCACGGAGGACCTAGCTCTCCTGCCAGCTCCGTCTCGGGCGCTGCTGGGCTCCGTGTGGTCAGCAGGCTGTCACCCTGGAGACATGCGTGTAGGCACCAAACCAGCAGCCTGCCGTGTCCGGAGGGCGGGATCCTGCTCAGCAAAGAGCACCAAGAGGCACAGTCCACCTGCGTGAATATTTCATCAGCTGCTCCCTGGAAGTTGTGTTCCCCCTTCTTACCTGCAGGTTGAACCACTGCCGAGCTCCTCGGGTCATTGCACCCGTGTCTGGTGAGGGGTCAGGGACAAGCCTTAGGAGGCTGTTCCAGCCCAGCTGGAGGCAGGTCCGTCTCCAGGGCACGGAATGTCCGGCTACTTGCTCTCTGGCCCCCTGGGAAGGGCCATCTTTGCTGTTATCTCTGGTTTCAGGAGACTCCCTTAATCCAGGAATTAGGGCTCAAAGCCCCTCATCGTCCTGCTGCAGGTGGATCCCAACATGTCACATGAACTCAAGCACAGTCCATCTCAGTCCATCGTGAAGATCAGATCCTGCTCATTCTCCCCTGGAGGTGGAAGCCCAGCCCCCACCTGCCGACCCCTGCCCCGCCCTGCCCCGCCCTGCCCCGCCCTGCCCCGCCCTGCCCCGCCCTGCCCCGCCCTGCCCCGCCCTGCCCCGCCCTGCCCCGCCCTGCCCCGCCCTGCCCCGCAGGCTCCTGGGAACCCTGACCCTCTGTGCCTGCAAAGAACAGGCAACAGCTGAGTCTGGAGCAGAGCGTGCAAGCTCTCGGAGGGAAGGATGGAGTCCGGGAAAGACAAAACACCTGGGCGAAGTATTCCCATTTGGTCCTCCTGGAAGCTGGATGTTCGAATGCTGCAGGTGGGAAAGCTTCTGCCACCTGGGGAGAGAAAGACACCCGATCCAGACACCCAGCCAGAAGAGGGAGAGCAGAGAATCCAGGATGCGCAAAGGATGCATTTTCTAGCACTGAGCAAGAATGTGTGTTTCCTCCTGGTCTCACGATAAGGGGGCTCCTCAAAAGAGAGCAGTCTAGAAAACGCCAATGCTTTACCCTAAAGACTAGCCCCCCGCCGAGTGTCGGGGGACCTGTAAGCACGGAGGCTTTGGGATATAATGTCCTTAAATTAAGAAGCAGAAGTAGAATGAGCAGCCGGCCCTGAGCCCAGAGCTCTGGAAGGTCCGTCTGTGTCTGGCCCCCTGCGGCTGGCAGAGCAGGTGCAGCTCCGGGAGGGAGCCCCCCCCCCCCCAGCCCTTTCCACTCCCCCCCTGAGGATATTCAGCCTTCTCGGGCTGTCTCTGGGGAGCCTTTGGAAGCAAAGCTGCCAGTCACAGGCTACATGTCAAAGTGTCCCTACAATGTCCTCTCTTCCTAAACCTGAAGCCCAATTCCAGGGCGACTTCTTTTTTTTTTTTTTTTTGGTTCAGATAGAGTGGGAGGGAGAAAGAGGAAGAGAGAGAGAGAGAGAAACATCGACGTGAAAGGTACACATCGAGTGGCTGCCACCCGTACGACCAACCAGGGCTGGGGACAAACTGCAACCGAGGTACGTGCCCTCAGCGGGAACCGAACCCGGGTCTCTCTGGACCACAGGTCGACACTCCAACTGCTGAGCCAAACCGGCCAGGGCCCAGGATGACTTCTTGACCTGACTCATCTATGACCCTGTCTGGGGACTCACTGACGACAGTGGGCTGACACTCATGTGGCCCTACCGAATGCGGGGGCTGGCGTTCTGAGTGCTCCATGCATCACCTCACTGAACCCTCACCTGGACGCGGTCACAGGGCCCTATCAGGAGCCACATGTCACCGAGGAGCAGCGTCAGGCTAGGCAGGGTGGCCCCTCCCTGGTGCCCAAGCCGCAGGGCCACAGAGCCGAGTCCAGGCGCAGCCTCTGACCACTGACCGCGCACAGACTGTCTCCTCGCCGGCGGAAGAGGGGCCCCGGTGACAACCCCAGGCACTGATGTTCCTCCAGACGCCTCTTCGCCGCTGCGGCCTCACTCGTTCTGATGGACAGTACCCGCTTGTGTGTCTGCCTCGCCCCACAGCAAAGTCTCACGCTCAAGCTTTCTCGCCCACTTATGCAATAGAGAACTACTAGCCAGTGGTTAAGCCACTAGATCAGCAGAGGCTGTTATCTGTTCCTTAGAACAGTCGGAGTCTGCCCGACTGACTCCCACCAAGGAAAGTCCGATTCACGCTCCTCGGTTTCCAAGGCTACAGGCAGGCAGCCCCGGGAGACAGCAATTACACCTGTTTATGTTCGCCTACCTCCCAGACTAACCCTTTATTCCTGAACATGCACTTTTAGGCATCAGGCATTAGTATAAATTACACTACACAATTATTTGTAATTAAGGGAGAAAATGAGCACCGTGCTGCAGAGGGGAGCCCTGGTCTGTGAACTAAATCACGCCTACGCCGCAGCCGGCCCGGGGAGGCGGCGGCGAACACAATTAACTTTCTTCTGACTTAATGGGAGTTTATGCTGCTGTTTTTCATAATCATAGTATCTCAAGGCATATAAACAGTTTTTCTCTAATGTAATTGTATTTCTACTAACAAGATGGCTTGGGTTTCTCTGTCAACTCGGGCAGAATTAACCACGAGAGTGTCCTACATGGATGATGCTGGAGTTTGGTTAGCAAATCCATGCACAACTGTCTCCACTCCGGAGCTGAGAACTTGGATCCCAGGCCCCCGACAGACAACCGGCAGCCTCTTCTGCCCGGAATCAAGTTTCGGTCCCATTTCGTGAGCCGTGAAGGCCACCTCGGTTCCAACTCTGTGCCTTTGTGCCCCAGAGTTCCAAACGCATCCCACACGCTCCCTACTTTTAACACTTCTCTCCTTTACACGTTGATGTGTTTGAGGCACATTAAAAGCGCGGCTTCTGCAACCCTGATAAATCCCGTCTGCTCCAATCTCCAACCCACTCAGCCAGAAAGTGCTCAGAAAAAACAATTCGGGTGGCTCTTCAGCCTCTTGATGGCGAGATAAGCCCAGCGGCAGCAAGTCTTCGTGTCACTGGGTGTAAGTCGGGTGTTCTCCACAGAAGCTCTCCGGGAGAGACAGAGGAACAAGGTAGCTTTCCCAGTGAGAGATGCCATCGGGGTGACAAGGGACACAGCAGGGAGAGGCTGTCCCCGACAGTGTGGGTGGAGAAGGACAGGGGCTGGAGAAACAGGAGGCTCAGCAGGTTCGGTCAAGGCTGGTGACTTCCCGGGCTAGGGGACATCTGAGCCCCTGAGGCAGACACTGAGCTCCCGAATGGGGCCAGGGGTTCCCATCTGCCTGGAAAACGTCTGGAGAACCTAGACCAAGGCTCAGACCCAAAGGACCATAGAGTTTGCTGTGAATTGGGGGAAAGACACATGGCCGGAGGGTGCTGGGCAGCCTCCCCCTCCTGGTGAGTTAAGTCCTGACCTGAAGTGTGACCCACAGCCCTGTCCACAGGAGTACACACATGCATACACACATACACACATGTGCACACAGGCGTAATACCCAGCTACACACACACAGAGGCGTTCACACATGAGATCTGTCCCTTCCTCCCTAACGAAGGACACGTGCAGAACACAGACGGCACCGTGTTTGGTCTTTGAACAACCACTGTGGGAAGTCATCAGGTGACCGAGGGACCCCCACCTCCATGGTTGTGTTTCCTCGATGGGGAGATGGGAGGGGCCTAAAGCTGCGGCCGTCGGGGAAGAGGGATCACACTTGAGCCCTGTTACCACCACACTTACCATGGGTGGTAACAGTGGTTTTGCAAACGATGTCGCCCTATACACACGCACCCGCGGGTTTACCAGGCTTAGAGAAAAAAATTACATTTCAGATAAACAGAGAATAATTTCTTAGTATCAATAGAAACTGAACAGATGAGACACAGTTGTACTAAGAACTATTCGTTGTTTATCTGAACTTCAAACTGAACTGGAATTCCTGTGTTTGATCCGACAACCCTTCCGTCCCCCTCCCCTCCCCCCACCCAGGGGCACTCACACACTTTCTTTTTTTTTTTATCCTCACCCGAGGACATTTTTCCATTTTTTGTTCAGGTAGAGTGGGAGGGAGAGAGAGGAAGAGAGAGAGAGAGAGAAACATCGACGTGAAAGGGACCTGTCGAGTGGCTGCCACCCGCATGACCAACCAGGACCGCGGACAAACTGCAACCGAGGTACGTGCCCTTAGCAGGAACCGAACCCGGGACTCTCTGGCCCACAGGGCGACACTCAACCGCTGAGCCAAACTGGCCAGGGCTCACACACTTTCTTTCCTGGAAAGCTTATCTAGGCTCAACAGAAGAGGCAGTTAAAAGTCAGATCCTACCCTCTAGGCCTTTCTGCTCCAACCCCCAGACCCCTGAGGCACCACTGTGGACTTCGAGGTCCCAGCAAAGAAAATCACAAGTTCAGTGGAAGGGTTTGTGTCCCAAAGCCAGGTCACCTGGGTCCAACCCACCGGTTAGCCCTGTGACCCTGAAGGAGACCCTTTACTTCTCCGAATGTGTTATACGTTTCAGCTTATGTTTGAATCTGGGTATCTGCACATCTGTGCATGTTGGGACACCCACCCTCTCGCCCCTCCGTCTGTCCCTGCCTCTCTCCCCGACGGGGGTCCCCTCATTTGGGGCAGAGACAGGAGGCTGCTCTGAGCAGGTTCTCTGGGGGGACAGAGAAGCAGGTCGGATGGGCTTTCTCTGGAGGACTCCTGGCGTCTCTCTGGATTTGTTCATCTTGTAATTAATAGTGAAGGGAATTTCTTACCGCATCTCCACCTGCCATTACAGAACCACTGGAGGGTTTTAATTAAATTAAAGCCATTCATTAACGATGGGAAGGGGGTGGAGAAGACAGGCTGGCAGACCCCTGGCCCTGTTGCTTTTCCTTTTCTGTCATAAAGGAGAGAAAGCTCATCAAAACAGCCTGCCTGGGTGTGTAATTTCGTGTTCTAATAAGCAGCTGGAATGCCGATGGGGTGGGTGTGGTGGTGGCACATGGGGACTTTGGCCTCCCTCGGGCCAAGACTGGACGGGCCACAGCTGTGGGCGGGTGCTGTTTTGCTTTGCTTTGTTTTTGTTTTTAATTTCTGAGTTTTCCTGAAACATTAATCACATGTTAAGTTTCCAAACTTACTGCTCGAGAGATGAGTTAACTCTAAAATGTCTGGCTTGGGTGATGACAGTGTGTGTGTGTGAACCTTTGTGTGTGTTCCCAGAATGTGGCCCGCTGATTGGGGGATGCCTTTTCTCTCCAGTGATCTACAATTGTGAATTTCAGTGTTGAGACCTGCAACACAAGAGGCGCTTCTAGTCTATTTATTTCGGCTGGATAGAGACGAGTCCCGTCCCATCCTGCCCAGTGTCCACTGTGCCCTGTTCTTAGACAGCCCCTCCCTCAGAGGCTGGGGATTCTCTTCACTCAGAGACCGTCCCATCCTGACTGCTTCGGACTCTCAGATGATCTGGGGACGTGAGTCCACGTCTCCCAGGGGCCCCGACTTCTGATCGCTGCTTCGTCTTCTGAAAAGCCTGGTCCACAGATTTGCACACCTCGACCCTGCTTGAGACCTGAGTGAACTCGACTCCCACCCGGGGTTCACGTGATGAGCAGCTCGTGTGTGAGAGAGACGATGGGCAGGGCCACCCTCCAGGGACCAAAAGCCAGCCCCACACCGTGTTTGGCCAGGTGGGAGCTAGATGTGTTAGGTGGACTTAAAGACGTCATCCAATTAGTCATCGTCACACACAGTGCTCCTGTGTTACCTAAGCCCAGAACTGGGCTGGAGGGGGGCCCTGCGCACCTGCTACCCGGGTGAAGCAGGCCTGTTGGACAGAGTTTCTGGACTGGCAGACAAGGTCTTCACCATCCAAGTATCTAGCACGTGCCACATCCCAGTGACCAGTGGCTGTTTGGCCCTAGTCCTTTGGAACACTGAGTCAGCCCAGCATTTCCAGAAGCAGCGGCCTTAGTGACCCTGGAGTACACGAGATAATCGTACATGCCATGTCCATAGATGTCATTGAGTCGTAAGGTATGTGTGTATTTTAACGCATATGAGAAAGAAATAGAACCTGTGGACACGTGAGCTCCAGGATTTCACAGCTATAATTACGTGGGCTGAGATTTCATTTTTAAAGGGGAGTCCATTTAAAGAAGAATATGAAATGGTAGTAGGGGGGTGTCCTGGGATGGCCCAGAACAATCACAAGGGGGTGTGCTAATGGGTGACGCTTGGGAAATGCTGCATTACTGGCAGCCTGGTGTTTGGACACTGGAATTAAGTACCATGGTCTGAGGAGGCCACACCCCGACCCCACTGGAGTCACAGAGGGTGTCAGGGTGACCTCACCCCCGGCCCCGAGTGGAGGAAAGGTTCGGTCATGGAAAGACAGTGTCTGTTTTTCTTCACACATCCCCAAATTGATGTTGGAAAAAACACGTTTGGGTTGACTGGCCTGGCTCCACTTAAAATACTCACAGCCGGCTCCTTGGGCCCTTCAGGGTGACGTCTTCCAGGTTCTTATTCCCGTCCAAGCTGTTCGTCTGCATCAGGGCTTTGGAAGGAGCTTAGAGCACGTGGTTTGGTATAGAAGAGGCTCTTTTATAGAGCCTCTTCATTACGGCTGTCTTAACGAAGCAGGTTACTGGCCCCAAGGGGAGGCTTAACATGTAGGGCTACTTGCGCATAGATGCGGCTGTCATTTAAAAGATTGTCAAAATTGTACTTTAATATCGAGTCAACGTAAATCCTTTGACTGCCTTATTTGGGCAGGGACGAGCGTGTCTAACGAGTAAGCGTGCAAGGGAGCTTATGGGCAAGAACACCCCATAGCTAATCGCCTCCGAAACTAGGAGGATGGAAACCTAAGCAGTCGAGACCCTGATTTTCTGCCCCATAAGCATAAGGAACGATTCCGAAGGCTGTTTGCTTTCTGCCAACGCAGCGCTGGGAGCTGCCAGGGCAGCAGGGGGTTATTCCCCAGGTGGCGGCCTCCCCTGCATTAGGAGAAGGGGCGGGCAGGGCAATGGGCAGCCAGCTTTCGCTCCTCGTGGCCCTCTCTGGGGACCCAGAGAGGGCGAGTTCTCGTTACCACCTGCTTCCTCGCGGTTTATGAAGAGCAGGTGGAGTGCCCTGGATTCATGACTTCAATAAATACGTACTGAGCACCTACTATGAGTGGAGGAGAGATAACGGGGACCAAAATACCCCCTAGATGCAGGGGGATCCCTGAGAGGGGGAGGGAAAGGGAGCGTGGACTTGGAGAGGTGACATTCAGGTCTCCGGTACTGCGCCCGCCCCCAGGGCAGGTGAGGCGTGGTTCTAAGCCGTCTCTGCACATGAATCACCTTATTTAACCCTCACAACCCAAGAGGTGCAAGACATTACTAATCCCACTTCATAGACAAGGAAGCTAAGTTAAATAGAGGGGAAGCAGTTTGACCCAGGGAGTCAAGGGCAGGGTCAGAATATGGCCCACAGTTCCTTGAACTTCACGGTGTTTCCATCACTCTGCCATCTTGCCTGTCCTCCGAGGGACTGCAGTGGCTAAAGCCAGATACTGAGCCCTAAAAAGTCATTTATTTCTGAACCATTTGTCAAAAGACTTTCTTTTCCCCGCTGAATGTCCTGGGCACCTCCGGTGAACATCACTGAATATATGAGTGGTGTGTTTGTGGTGTCTTCCTTCTGGTCCACTGCTCTGTGTGTTTTTCCTTAAGCCACTACCAGCCTATCTTGATTCCTGTAGCTTTATAGTAAGTCTTGAAATCAGATAGTATAAATCCTCCCACTTTGTTATGTTAAAATGTATTTGACTATTCCAGATCCTCTGTGTTTTCATGTAAATCTCATAATCAGCTCATCAATTTCTAAAATGCCTCCTGGAATTTGGGTTGGGATTGCCTTATGTCTATAGATCAGTTTGGGGAGAATTACCCTCTTAAGGACATACTGGGTCTTTTAATCCAGGAACCTGGTACTTCCTTTTACTTATTTTGGTGTTTAATTTCCATCGGCAATGTTTTAGAGTTTTTAGAATACAGGTCTCGTGTATATTTGGTTAACTAAATCCTTAAGTATTTTGAAGTGTCTGATGCTATTGCAACGTGGTATTTTAAAATTTCATATCCCAAATTTTCATCGCTAGTGTGTGGAATTTAAATTGATGTTTCCTATAGATCTTCAATCCCGAAACCTTTCTAACGTAG
This sequence comes from Molossus molossus, assembly GCF_014108415.1. NCBI lineage: Eukaryota > Metazoa > Chordata > Mammalia > Chiroptera > Molossidae > Molossus > Molossus molossus. Next base: position 9,929,632 of record NW_023425399.1, on the reverse strand, counting down.
TCTGTGCTTCTCATCAGTCATTTTGTTGATTCCTTGGGACTAATGTCTCTTTCATCGAATCTTGTTCCCCTCCCCAGAAATAACTGCTGTGACCTGTGGGTTGCATCTTCCTTGATCCATTTTCATATATTTTCCCCCATTTGTACGGGCCTATTAAAAAGGCATAATATTTTATTCTATGTCATACAGATGTTACCAAACTGTTACCATTTTTCAACTTGATTTTATTCTTCACTTTCACTCAACACCTTGACTTGAAGATGTTTCCAGGACAGGAATAAAGATCTACAAATTCACTGTACAGTATTCTCTAGTTTGGAGAAACCCCTATTTGTTTAGTTGTTCTTCGGTTGAGGGACATTGAGGTCAAGTCTAGTTCTTTGCTTTTCTGAGCACGGCGGCCATGAACATCCTCAAACACGCCTCCTTGACCGTGGGCGTAAAATTTTTCCCAGGACAAAATGGGACAAAGGGCGGGATCAGCGGGTCATGAACTACGGACACCTGACATTTTCGGAGAAGATGACCTCCCTCTGCCCGGGGCTCCCAGGGAGACCCAGATCTGCAGGTCACGAGGGAGGGGATGTCTGTGTGTGTGTGCACACACATTTGGGGCGGAGGTGTTGGGTTTGCACTCAGTGTGACGGGGAGATGAATTATTCGTTCATTCAACCAACATTTACTGGGCTCATTCCACGGTGCGTCTGTCTCAAGGTCACCCGCTTGGGCAGTTTCTGCTGCGGGGCTGTTCTGGAACGCTCCTGGTTCCCATCTGTTCAGAGGCTGTTTCTCAACCTTCTCTGATCATCTGAACAACCTTTCTGCTTCAGGAAGTCCACATGTTGCCTCAGGTAGTCAGATGCAGTTTCTGTTGCTGGAAACCGAATAGATTGCTCACACACTTGGTCCATGTGTTTTGGGTGGGGAATGACTCACACCCTTCTCTAGGGTGAGCACAGGACCCATCAAGCCAATCAAAGCAGCCAATCCTTTGCCAGAAAGAGTGGTTCTCACTTCCGGCCAGTGGACGTTGGTCTGGGATATTTCTGAGATGCTCACAGAGCAGAAGGTATTTTCCCACTGGGGTGGCTGAGCTGATGGGACAACTTGAGGAATCAGGGATGAGAACGAGACAAATCCTTTATCATAACATTCAAGTGCCTGGAGCCAGCCCTTCCTGAAACCCCTGGCCTTGCCCATCGCTGGTCCAAGAACTTCTCCTTTTGGCTTACGTCATTTTGAATTGGGCTTACACCATTTGCAATTTTAAAAAAAAACAACTTGTTTACTACGAAGACTGCAACACTAAAGTGAGTGACAATCTCCATGTCTCGTCATAGACAAATGGTAGAAGCAAACACGGCACACACTGTCTCAGTACTTGGGACTCACCGCCCACCTCCCAGGAGGAGTCCCACACGAGCTCGCCAGCAGGGCCAGGAGAGGGGCGGCAGGCAGTTTTTCAAACCAACATCCCAAGGTCAACAACAGGAGTTTTATATCCCCCTGCTTGCTCAACTCCCATACCTCCCCACGTGAGCTATTTATCACAGTCCTGGGCCACCCAAATTATTCCAAAATAGACATCCTAAATTCAAAGAAGACAAGCAAAGCTAGTGTTAATGAAATGTTTAATGCCTGTTATAGCTCATATGTTAGTTTTACATCAAATTTATGGGCCTGGAGAGGTACATTTATAATGTATGATGTGTACGTTTTTATTACATTGGAGGACTCACATATAATTAACATGGACTGTTGATTCATAGCCATCGCTATCAGACTTAGAATGTAATTTCATTACTTTTAAATATTTACAGAGCTCCACGGTCATAGCTTTGCTTGACGGTGCACCGTGACATGACGTGGTCCCGTCTTCGACGTGTTTGAGGCTGAGCCCTTGGCTAGGAAACAGCCCAAGGAGAACCTCGGGTCCCGGGCGGGGGGCGTGAGCCGTGTTCTGAGCACTGTGGTCGGGGCGGGTGTCCAAGGGCAGGGCCTGGAGAGGAGGGAGGACATTTATGACCCCAGTGCGTGGGCAGGCGGGGCTGCCTCAGGACTCGGGAGACCCTCCCTGTGAACCACGAGCACAGAGGAGACTTCGGGGAAGAGGCAGGACTGGGCTGGGCCGTGGAGGGCAGATGGGGCCTCAGGAGACAGAGGAGCTGGGGGCGGAGATGGCGAGGGAACCACGTGACCTTGTCCACGAGACAGCTGCCGCCCCTCCAAAGATGCCGCGGTGGACGTCCCCAAGCTCAGGTGTCATCCGGTTATTTCTCCCATGAATCCTCCCGGACACTCGGGGAAGAGCAGTGAGGAGGACAAAGCACAGATCCACGGGGCACTGCCGTCCCTGTGCGCAGAGGGGGGAGAGTCTGAGTAAACATCGGTCCTGACTCAGAAGGTGTCAGCGGGGTGAGGTGGGCGCTGGCTCCGGGGTGGCTCCATTTACAGCTCCTGCCAGGACCTGTGTCCTGTGATGGAACAGAGTCCCACAGTCAGGAAATGTGTGTGTGTGTGTGTGTGTGTGCGCGCTCATGGGTGTGGGTGTGAGCATGAATGTGTGTGTGAGCATGAATGTGTGTGTGTGTGCTCATGGGTGTGGGTGTGAGCATGAATGTGTGTGTGAGCATGAATGTGTGTGTGCGTGCTCATGGATGTGGGTGTGAGCATGAATGTGTGTGTTTGTGTGTGCTCATGGATGTGGGTGTGAGCATGAATGTATGTGTTGTGTGCTCATGGGTGTGGGTGTGAGCATGAACGGGTGTGTGTGTGCACACTATATAGTTATCAATTATTTTATTTGTTCAGGCAATATTTACTAAATATCTACCATGGCCCTGGATTGTGTTAGATCCTAAAGAGTCAGTGGTTGAAATGGCAGACAACAGACAGACAAAAACTAGCAGCCAATGAAGTTAATTTTAGGATGGCATAAGGGTAATGAGAGAAACTAACCAGGCGACGTTTTAAAGATCAGTGGGGGAGCAGGGGCACCCCATAGACAGTAGGGCTGTGGAGGGTGTCCCTGAGATGGTGACACTGAAGGGTGTAACCTGCCCAAACATCTGTCTCCAGTTCAGACCCTTGTCATAGCTCCAAGCGCTGAGCCCAGACATCAACGTGACATCTCCCTCCCAGGACCGTGTGGCTGCAGAGATGCTCTTTTTTTTTTTTTTTTTTAATCCTCACCTGAGGATATTTTTTAATTTATCTTCAGATAGAGTAGGTGGGGGAGAGAGAGAGAGAGAGGGAGAAAAACATTGACGTGAGAGGGATATATCGACTGGCTGCCTCCCATACGACCCTAACCAGGGCCAGGGACGAACCCAGGTATGTGCCCTTGACTGGAATCAAACCCACAACTCATTGGTCCGTGGGTCGATGCTCTACCGCTGAGCCAAACTGGTCAGGGTTGAAGGGACGCTCTTGCCCAAACCTGCCCTTCCCTCTCTCCGTCTTTCCCAGCTCAGTCCGTGGCTGCGCTATTTACTGAAAGATGGAAGATGCCAATGTGGATGAGCTGGGAAGGAGCATCTCAGACAGAGGGAGCAGAAGTGCAAAGGCCCTGGGGCAGAAAGATCTTCCTGTAGCAGAGGAATAGAAAGGAGGCCAGGGCACAGCCAGCCCTCAAGGAGGAAGCCCGGTGGACCACCACCCAACACACCTCCCCCCCTGCTGACCTCCTGCTGGGGGTCCCATGGGCTGGACCAGACTCAAAGCCACAGGCGAGAGAGCACCGGAGTGTTAACACCTCAGTCGGCCTCGTGGGTCACAGAGCAGGGGAGGCGGGGAAGGGGACATGGAGGACGCAGGGAAAGTGGGAGCCCAGCCCCCAGCCACGGCCAGGCTTTGGCATTTCAGCCTGAGTTCGGTGGGGAGACCTGGGGCTGTGAACGGAGAGGTGACGAGATCTGGTTTACCTGTTTGAAGTGTCATCTCGCCGCCATGGGGACAGTGGGCTCTAGAGGCCCCAGGGTGGAGTCGGAGGCCAGAGGGGAGGCATCTGCAGGGACCCAGGGACTGGTGACAGGGACTCTGGAGAAGTGGGGCAGGGAAGGTGTGTAGGTGGGCCTGTCTTGCGGTTAAAGCAGAAAAGCCGCACTGGGGACTGCAGGTGGTATAAGGACCAGGATGGCTTTCAGGTTTGGCTTGAACAAGCAGTGACATCTCAGGCACACAGGGACACGGCCTCACGTCTGAGTACGCGGGGGACTGGGAGACTGAGCGAGCTAGAGCTGGAACGTGACCCAGAGCCGCGCTCGCCCTGTGCCGCCCCGAAGAGGCCGTCCGTGGCCTCGGAGGAGCACAGCGGGCATGCGCGAGCCGCCCAGGACGGCCTGGGCCAGGGCAGCTCGGTTCTCACGCTGTACCTCCCTCCGCGAGGGGGAAACGCTGGGCCGGAGCAGGCGGCCACTGAGGAATCAGCGGCTCATTCGCGTTCACCTGTGCGTCCTGCCCCTGCCCTGAGAGTCATTAAAACTGACCGGGACAGAGCAAGACTCAGCCTGCAGAGGGACTCGGGCCCAGGTCCTCCGTGCAGGCTGCCCCCAGGACCCCCAGCTCAGTCCCCAGGGCCCAGGCCGCCTTGCTGAGTCCCCACGGAAGGAGCCGCTGCAGCCCAGAGCAGAAGGGAAATGCAGCTCTAGCTATTTCCCAAACCTTCGTGTACTCTGGGCTGCATGACAGCTGAAGCCCCGATTCCGGATCAGAAATGCATTCCCTCCCTCCCAGCAGCGTGACCTCGGCAACTTCCCCGGAGCGCTCTGGGCCTCAGTGCCCTCATCCACGACACCGGGCGATGATGGAATCGTTTCTGTGTGTTGCTCAGAGGATTAAAAACATGTTCCCATGAAAGCGCTTGTAAGGATGCCTGCCTGGCATGTTAGCTACTATTTCCATTCAAGTCTCTGTTCTTCACAGATGGTGGGAACGTGACCTCGGACAATTTGGGGCTGATCATTATGCTTCTCTGAGGATTTATGTGGTACCAGGTGACAGCAGGGACCGACATGGCCCTCAGGCGCCATCTCTCTGAACCGGCACTGGCTAAGATGCATCGCCCTTCAGCCTGGGCCCTGGGTTGGCTCAAGCCAACAGCTGTGGGGATTTTCCTTGTGCCTGTCCCCCTAGGCTGACTGTTCACTCTGCTAGCTCCTTGACACCTGGAACTCTTGGAAATGACCCCACAGTTCTGGCACTGAGAAGGATTAGTGGTCTCTGCCATCCCCCAAGACCTGGCTGGTGACTAAGTGGGTGAATGGAATGGGCTGGTGAGGGCCTGTGGACGGGCATGTGCCCTGTGTTCAGGGGTGGCTGCCCCTCAGCTCTGTCACCTTGTTCTGTGAGGGAAACAAGACGCTATCGGCTTACTTTTCTGGTTTCAAATGAGCCCAGGGTTTTCTACGTGAAATAAATAGATTGTGGGTGTTGTTGTTTTTAAATATTGGCAAAAATACAATTTTTAAAAGCAGTATGTAAGGGCAAAGATAAAAGGCATGCAGACTGGAAGAGAAGAAATAAACTGTTATTTGCATGTATATGACTGTTGTATAGAAAATTCCAAGGAAAACACACACACACACCCACACACACACACACACACACACACACAAATAATTCTTGAAGTTAAAAGTGAGATTAGCAATGTCAACACACAAAAATCAATTAGATTTTAACCCTGGCCAGTTTGGTTCAGAGGTTAGAGCATCGGCCTACGGTTCAGAGAGACCCGGGTTCGGTTCCCGCTAAGGGCATGTACCTCGGTTGCAGCTTGTCCCTGGCCCCGGTTGGGTCGTGCAGGTGGCAACCACTCGATGTGTCCCTTTCATGTTGATGTTTCTCTCTCTCTCTCCCTCCTATTCTATCTGAACAAAATATGGAAAAATGTCCTTGGGTGAGGATTTTTAAAAAATCAATTAGATTTCTAAACAACTGCAATGTGTAATAAAAACAAAACAAAACAAAACAAAACTTTAAATGCCATTTATAAAATCTCTCCAAAAATGGAATACTTAAATATGAATCTAACCAACATGTACAGGATTTTATGCTTTCAACTATAAAACAACGACGCGAGAACTCGAAGAAGATCTAATTAAATGGAAAGGCATACCACGTTCAGGGATTGAAAAAACTCAACATACTAAAGATGTCAATTCCCCCAAAATTTATTTACAGATAAAACACAATAGCAATCAAAATGCCAGCAGGCTTTTGTATAGATTTAAATTAGCTAAAGCTAAAAAGTATAAGCAAAGGAACAGCTAAAACAATTTTGAAAAAGAACTGTAATGTTTGACGAATCATTAACGTGTTTTATATTAACTATGAAGCTTTGTAATCAAGACAGTGGACTTGATGAAGGAATGGACACATTGATCAAGGAAGAAAAACAGAGTCCAAATCAGACCCACCGAAATATAACCAATTGACTTTTGACCGAGTGCAAAACAAGTCACCGAAGAACAGGTGGAGCACTCACAAATGGGGCTGGAACCACTCGTCATGTATGTGTGGGGGTGGGGAGTGGGGGTGGGGTGGGCCTAAACCTAAGCCTCACACCTTGTATAAAAATTAACTCAGAATGCATCATAGATTTAAATGCAAAACAGAAATCTGTAAAACCCCTTGACCTCCAGTGGAATGATGGGCTGCAATAAGAAACTAAATGGAGCCTGGCCAGTGTGGCTCAGTGGCTGAGCGTCGATTCACGCACCAGGAGGTTGCCGGTTCGATTCCCGGTCAGGACACATGCCCAGGTTGTGGGCCCGATCCCCAGTGGGGGGCATGCAGGAGGCGGCCAGTCAATGTTCTCTCTCGTTGATGTTCCTATCTCTCTCTCCCTCTCTAAAATCATTAAGGGGGGGAGTAAAGAAACTAAATTGAGGGGTGAGGGGAACAGGATGGATTTCCTGTTCACTCAAATGTGTGGACCTGGGTTCAGCCCAAAGTCTGACTTATGCTCACACTTGTGGGACTGGGACCTCACTGAGGATGGGGTCGGGGTCTGTTTCCTCCCTGCATCCCTAGCACCCAGCACAGCCCTGGCCGGGGTGAACACACGCTGGCGGGTAGCACATCCCAGGGAGGGGTCTGCAGGCTACACCCTCCCCCCAAGGCTGGGAGCTGGAGCAACTCCCCAGCAGCCTGGGCCCCACAGCTGCTGCGTAATTCCTCAGCCCCAGGCATGTGTCTGCCCAGATCCCATAATCCCTGACCTTTGGGGCTCAAGGGTCAATTGTGCCTGATCCGAGAGGAAGAGGGGAGGGCAGAGCGAGAATGAGAAGACAAGCGAACAGAAAATACTCGGGGGCCTGGAAAAGGTACCCCTTCGCCAGCTGTTCGGGCCCCTGACGCACCGGGATAGGCCTCACAGGCGAGGCTTCGACCACCAATTCAACAGAGTTACCCAGCGCGGGGGTCACAGCCGGGCATCCCAGGGTCGAATCCAGCGCACAGGTGTGTGCGAGGGGTGGAGGGGGTACCACACTGGCAGCAAGGGGTAAGTCAGGGTGGGCAGCAGCAGTAAATACACAACACTGCCCAGCAGGTGGATGCCCACTGCATAAGCCCCTGCCCTGACACATGCCCTGGGACCCCCTGACTGTGGTTGATGAAGCCCTTGCCAGGACCACTGCTGGAGACCTCCATCCACCCACCAGTCAGGGCATCCAGGAAGCCAGGTCCCTGGGCCCTGCCTATCACAGTTCTGGGAACCAGTCCCCTGCCGGGAAGTTACCGCTGACAGGGCATCGATCAGAGTATCGGTTGCTGGGAGCCTTGAACTGCCCAGACTTCCTGCAGGGCCACTAGGGTCCTGGCTCCAGGAACCCGTGCTCCCAAGGGCCAATCAGAGCGTTCTGGAGGCTTCTGCAGCAGGCAGGCGGCCAGCAGTGGGGCCCCGGACGCAGAGGACCCCAGGGCAGTCACGACCATTATCATCCTTATTTTCCACGAGAGGAAAGTGAGGCTCAGAGGGGTTCAGCGAATTTCCCACGGCCACACAGCTGCTGAGTGGCAGAGCCAGTTCTAACCCCCACCCCCTGGTCTCACCCAGACCCTCAGGGTGCCCTGGGTCTGGGGTGTCCTGGGCTGAGTCCCCTGACAACCGGGGAGAAAAGACGTTGTAGCGCAGCTAGAAATCATTTCAATATGAATTCTGGAGCCTCATTTTCAGAGGATAATTAAATCGCTTTTTAATTACAAGCAGAATATCTGTGCTTTGCCTGTGAGTGAGCGCAGGCGGGTGTGGCATGGGGAACGAGGGCATCTCCGCGCCCTGGCGTGTCCCTCCAGCTCAGCTCCCAGCTGTCAGAGTCCACAGGCCACCTGCTGGGGCCCAGCGCCAAGGGTGCCCTCCTTTGTCACGTCCGAAAGTAGTGAGCACGAGTCCGGGTGGCCCTCCTGCCCAGCCCCTAAAACCGCTCAAAGGGGCGCACGCCAGGTTTCCGTCAGAACAAGAAGAAATCCCGCTGAGGGTCAGGCTGCGGAGAGGCTTGCTCAGTGAGGCTGGGCTGGTCCTGTCTCAGGCTGCTGCGCCGGCAGAGAGCCCGCCCCAGTGCCGTTGCCGCTGAAAGAGATGATGGCAGACTTCCTTCCTGGGGACGGGGGACCTGTCCCCTCCTGCGGGCCCCCTGGGACCGCCCCTTCCTGCACCCTCTTTCTGGGCCTCCTCTGGCTGGATTGTCCCAGCTTCCAGGACCAGATGGGTCAGTGCTAAAGGGAACTCCCGGAGGGGCAGCCTCCCGGCCACATAGCGGTACAGCTGGGGACCATTCCTAACACTCTGGTCTCCCAGGGACTGAGGCAGAATAGCTGGTGACCACCGACCAGAGGGAGCTGGTCGGATGCTGGCTCCCCAGCTGAGAAGGGCTGAGCGTCCGCTACACCGGAGCAGCCCGGCCCTGGGCGGGGAGGGGGCTGAGCGGAGCCCAGATCCGCCTCAGAGGGACGGGCACAGAGGGTGGCAGCAGCCCCGAACAGCCCCGCCCTTCAGGGCCCAGGCTCCTGAAAGCACCTTCTGTTGGTTCCCTTCTTCTCCTTGACCCTCGCCCTTGTCTGGGACACGTGGCTCTCAGCACAATGCCCTCCCAGGAGCAGATGGCAGCCCGGTCCCCCGTCATGTCCCGCCTGCCTTTCACATGAAAATGGGGGAGATGGCCAGACAGATGTCCCCATGCCGGTCTGGCTGGCCATGTGCCCTCCAGGCCACACCCACACCAGGTGTCTGGAGCAGCTCTGGACAAACAGCCTCTGGTAGGTGCTTCTCCTTCCTGTGGCCTCAGTCCCTGTGAGCCCTGTCCCTGCTCCACCCATGACAGTCGCACCTGTTTTCTCCCCCTCCCCTGTCATCTAGGCCGCAGGATGGGAACGTCAGCAGGCTCGACGTTCCCGCAGCCTGGTGAGAGCAGAGCCTTCCATTTGGAAGGGACAGCCAGACCCCCGTGGTGAAGGGCAGAGCAGGGCATCGCTGCTGACCGAGAGCATCTGCCACCCGAGAGCATCTGCCACCCGAGCCTGGCGCAAGGCCGCCTCCTCTGCGGCCTCCAAGACCCTGGGCAGCGGTGACGGGGCGCTCAACCCCACTGTTCATTCATTCATTCATCCATTCACCCATTCATCCATCACTCATCAACACTATGGGATCTCCCCAATGAGAAGTGGGGGTGCAACAGTCCCCACTCAGGTAGTGGGTGGATCAGTGAGACGGTGCTGGGGGCACCTGGCATGACCTGGCCCAGAGGACATGGTACCTGGTGTGTCCTCTCTGGCCTGGGCTCTCCCTGGTGCCATGGGAGTCTCGGAGCAGGGGAACGTGACCAGATTGGGGTTCCAAAGGGATCCCTCCGGCTGCGTGGACAGTGAAAGGTGGGCAGTGAGGCGGGAACAGGAGCCCAGGGGGCTCCCGTAGACAGGGAGCAGCTGCCCAGAGGGCCTGCTGCCGGCCTGAGTCAGAGTTGGGGTGACAGACAGGGGAGCCCACGGCCCTGAACCTGCTGGGGCGCCTCTGCCAGCCCACTGGGCCAGGAGACAGGCCTGGCCTCCTGTGCCCAGACAGCCCTCAAGCCCCCTGCCATGTCTGCAGCGGGGGGGGGGGGGGGCTCCCTGCCTGTGGTCCCCAATCCCAGAACCCACGTGCTCCTCGAGGGGCAGCCAGCGGGGCCGGCAGGAGATGCTGGTCCAGGAACCGCCCAGGGCCTCGTGCGGCTCAGCGAGCGGAGGGAATTCACTGTCCTCCAGGTTCCCAGACTCCGGGCAGAGACCAAACAGCAAAAGGCAGTATCTCTGCCCTTAGGGGGCGCCCTTTTCTCTTCTGAATGGGCCTGTGGAGGAATGTGAGAGTCACTTGAGAGAATTCTGCCAACGCTGTGGGCCTGGAAGCCGATGGTGGTGGATTCCCCTACCCAGACTCTCTCCCCTGTCACCCTGTGTCCTTGTCACTCTCTGCAGTTACCTTGTTTATCCATTTATCTCCTTATTCTCCGGAATGTGAGCCGCATGAGAGCAGGGAGCTTGCTTGTCGTGTCTACTGCCGGATTCCCAGGCTCTAGAACAGCACGTCCTGGCACATAGTAGGCCTTCAAAAATGGTTTTTGAGCCCTGGCCGGTTTGGCTCAGCGGTTAGAGTGTCGGCCTGCGGTCCGGAGAGACTTGGGTTCGGTTCCTGCTAAGGGCACGTACCTCGGTTGTAGTTTGTCCCCGGCCCTGGTTGGGTCGTACGGGTGGCAGCCACTTGATGTGTCCCTTTCACATCGATGTTTCTCTCTCTCTCTCTCTCTCTCTCTCTCTCTCTCTTCCTTTCTCTCCCTCCTCCATTTTTATCTGAATAAAAAATGGAAAAATGTCCTCGAGTGAGGATTAAAAAAAATGGTTTTGGAGTGAATGACTGAATTGGGGGTGCATGGATGGGCTTCATATGACCTTGACCCAGCTCCTTGTCTGGCCTCACCACCCACCATCCTCCCCCGCACTTACCCTGGCTCAGGGCTGCCCCGAAACACCTGCTCTTCCTGTCCCTGCGACGTTCTTCTCCAGGTCATCTCATGTCTTGCCCCTAACCTCCTCCACGTGCCCGTACCAGTGACACTGTCTCAGGCCCCTCCGACAGCCTTGCCTAGAACTGCAAACCATCCCAGTTCTGGAACTTCCTGTCCCCTCACCCCGCTGTGGCTTTCTTTTCTCCGTAGCACTTAGCATCTTCAAATACAGTAGTATTCTCCATTTCGCTGATTGTCTCAACTGTCCACCGGAACGTCAGCTCCAAGAGAGCAGGGATTTTTGTCTGTTTTAACACCTGATCTACCCAATGCTTTCAGAATAGTGAGTGCCAGGCACACAGGAATGGTCAGCAAATACTTAATGAATAAGTGAGCTGGAGGTCAGACGAAGGAGCTGGGGTACGTGAGCTGGGGTAAGTGAGCTGGGGTAAGCAGAGAGGACTTCCTGGAAGAGGAGACTTGAATTGGGGCTGATGGGATTAGGAGAGGCAAAAAGTTGGTGGGCGAAAACTTCAGGTAGCGTAAAGAATTCAAAACCAGTGTCCCAGGGCCTGGAGCTGGAATATCACAGGTACAATCTTGCGTTCTCCCCTCCCCCAATACTTACATCTTACGCTGTATGACAACAGTTCTTAGAAAATTTATTCAGTGTTTTTTTCATCCTTAAATTCTTTAAAGCTGCAAATCAAACAGTCACCGTGTGCTTTGCTAACCATGTTCTGGGCTCCTGTGTTGCAAATAACTCTGCTCTTTTGCATACCAAGCAGACCTCTCTCTGTCCCAGGAAAATGAATTCCTCTGGTGTTCGTTGCTCTGAGTGTATCCACAGTGAGGCCGAGCAAACGTCTTCTCTTCCTGATTTGCATTATGCAAACCCTTAATCTTCTCAAGTTCCTGAAAGCACAGTAAATGATTCACTGACGCCAGGAAATGCACGGCTTGATCTGCCGGTCCATATAAATTAGATTTATTGGGGGGGGGACATAAAGGAGCCTTGATACTGTACACTATTGGGGAATAATCACCCCTAAGCGTGGAGGCTCCATAAATTTGCTTCCCAGGGAAAGAAACGAGGCAGCTGACCACACACACATCGCTGGATTTACATCCTTCCTTCAGTTATCAAAATGAAGAGGACAGTGGACTTCTGTCTGGAGCAAATTCGTGTGCGTCTGGGACGGAGCTCGTGACCTAGGGGTAAACTGGCCTGAGAAAGGCCCCTGGAAGGCAGGCGGGGAAACAGGATGCTCAGGGTTGCAGCAAGAGCACAGCATGAGAGAGCTGTTTCTGAAGCTTGGTGACATCCGACAGGTTACTAAACCCCTCTGGGCCTTAATCTCATCACTTGCCATTGGTGACAACACCCACCAAGCCAGGGGGTTGAGGATCGCATGTAGTGCTGGATGGAATCTGTGTTGGGCACCTGCTGGGCACCAGGGTCCGTGATACAGACACAGACGAGCCCCTGACCTCAGGGTGCTCAGAGAGAACAGACAAGGAAGAAACTGCTGCCTGGGTGAGCTCAGACAGTGAGAAGATCTGTGGAGTGAGTGAAACGGGGCTGTGACAGTGGGTGGAGAGGACAGGAACCTTCTCGCCAGGTATCACAGTGAGAGCCAAGACGGCCACAGAGCGTATGGGTGAGAACAGCCCTTCACAGGTGCTTAGAGCCAGAGACATAAATCCAGGCAGATCTGACCACCAGCACCAGGGATGTGCTAGGTTCTGTTGTTGGGTGTCAAGACTGAATCAAACTAAATATATTCAGTAGTAGTAGTAGTAGAATTGTATTACCATTTTCCAGACGAGGAAATCTACAATCCGCAGGACATCCCCACCGGACGCGCTCCCTGTCTTCCCCCTCCAGATTCGTTCGCCTGGGGATGGGTGGGGAAGGACCATCTCGCCCCCCTCCCAGTCCTTAAGCTATTGTCTCTCAGCTGAAACCTGGCCCCTGTGTACTTCTCTGTGATACTGGAGCTGTCTGCACACCACATGTGGGCTTTGCAAGCCGTCGTGTTGGGGTTTGCCCACAGGGGGCACTCGAGGGAGACACGGAGGCTGAAAGCAGAAGGATTTGCTCTTTCCTGTCTGCTTCCCACCCCTGCTTTCGCTTCTTCTTCCTGTTTATTTTACTGTTCCTATCAATGTGACCCCACTGCCCTCATCCCGTGTCAGCCGGCCCGTGCCGGATGACGTTCAGCCCCACGGTTTTAGTTCTGCAAGGTCCCTCTTCCAAGCTTCTGTTTTAATACATTAAATGTCTCTCCTTTGTTCCCCAGCCCTAAGGAGGTGGCCAATTCCTGCCGTTGCCACCTCAGTGACACCTTTGTGCAGGGGTCGGCACATTGTTTCTGAAAGGGCCACATAGTCAGTACTTTAGGTTTACAAGCCACATGCCCTCTGTTGGAACTACTCAGCCCTGCAAAGGCAGCCATAGACAATATGTAGACAATGGTCATGGTTGTGTGCCAATAAAACTTTATTTACAAAGACAGCCCACCTGCAAACAGCAGTTTGCCAACGTGCTCTCTCTTTGCATTTCAATTTCTCGATACTTAGTAATATATATACATATACACACACACACACACACACACACACACACACACACACACACACAATTTTTATTGTGGTTCAAATAACTGGGATGGTTTCTGTCTCCTGACTGGACTCCTACTCACACAGAAATTGAAACCAAGATTGGAGTTCACACCTGACTTACTAAATAAAAAAAGTACATGTTACTTTTTGCCCATTGGGCCAACAGCAAAACGTTAGTAATGTGGTGACCAGTGTGATGTTCGGTACAACACAAAATTTGCCCAAGAATCTCTGAAAACTGTGTTGTGGCGAAAAGCAGGTGAGTTGGCATAGACCTAAGGCGAGATTGTGAAGGCGTCTTGTTGGCTCTCACAGGTAAAAGCAGACTTCTCCTTGTCAGCCTTATAAATTGGCAGAGAAAAGAAATAAAGCATCTGCCAGACCTAAGATGCAGATGAGGTGTGGGAGGTCTTGGACAGGCCCGGGCGGTGGAAGCCCCCCTGGTTAGGCTCACAGCAATCCGCAGCCGCTCTCCAAGACCCGTCGGCCTCACGAGAGGCCAACGGGCAACTTTAATGGAGACGGGATTGGATGTCCCCACCCCGCATCTTTCAAGTTTTTGAGGCTAGCACTAGTCTCTACAATTCACCCCCAAAATGCTATCCTGGTTGCGAAGGAAATTACCAAAGGGCTTCACTTGGGTCTTACTACTGTGATGGGTTTTACTCCATGTGTCCTTCAGTTGCCGAAGAACTTGGGAAATACCACAAGGTGAAACTGCAGACCCAATGGGTCCACTGCGACTTGAACTTGAGTCAAAATTCAATTTATTACCTGATCTCTCTCTTTTTTTTTTTTTTTATTATTTTTAATTCTCACCCGAGGATATTTTTCCATAGTTTGTTCAGATGGAGTGGGGAGGAGAGAGAGAGAGAGAAACATCGACGTGAAAGGGACACATCGAGTGGCTGCCACCCGCACGACCCAACCAGGGCCGGGGACAAACTGCAACCGAGGTACGTGCCCTTAGCGGGAACCGAACCCGGGACCCTCTGGACTGCAGGCCGATGCTCTACCGCTGAGCCAAACCGGCCAGGGCTCTCTCTCTCTCTTTTTAAAATAATACAAGAGGCCATAGTGGTGTCTGCCCACCAGAACCTTTTCTGTTATAGAGATCAAATAACACTGCCCATCTACTTCGTTCCTGAGGGCACCATGGTTAGGCCATGCCAGAGATCTCCTGAGACATTCTGATCGCCACTTCTTTCCTTCTGGAAAACATGGTAAGTATGGTCCTATTGTCTTTTGTCCTCATCCCCACTGACATCTCCTCTGGCATCTGGCCTACTGAAAATCTCACCAGGCCTAGTGAAAACTACACCTGGCCCACTGAAAACCTCACGCGGATTTTCAAGGACGCAGGAGCTCCCTCCGTGACATATTCCTCAATGCCTGGTGAATGGAGTGTCCGCCAGACCCCTTGGGGACGCGTAGTGGGTTAGGGGGAGTGGTTGTGCATGTCATTCATGATAAAGTCACTCCACTGCCCTTAGACCCCTAAGCCTTTGGATTTCTTCCTTAACATTAGGCAAGAAATATTCTGCCATCCCAACCTCATTAAGTGAAGGCCACCATGGAGACTAAGGGTTGCCACTAACCAAATACACAGGTCAGTGACCTAACTATTAAATTCAGAACCCCTACTAAGTGTATCCACATCAAAATGTTACCTTGACCCAACGCAGTACACTGTCCTCCTTAGTCTAATACTATTATCATCTCTTCTTATCAGGTTTCCGCCAAGGTAAATCAGCAAAATCTATCACCTTCGTGTGTGTGCTGTTTCCTGCCCTGTCAGATTTCACGCTTGTCCAGTTGGAACGTGGGGACATCTTGCCCCAGTTCAGTAGCATCAGCGGTGGGTGGGTGAGGTTTGAGGGGAACAGATAGATACTTTGTTGCAAGGCAACCTTGCAACAACCTTGTAGAGACTGTGGGAAGGAGGCTGCTTCTACTTGGTTCCTGTTCCTTTTTTCAATGTCTGTGATTTCCAGTGCACACTGTAGGGCGGGCACTTCGTAGGTACACAATGAATACTTTTTGGATGGATTAATACAAAAATAAAATATTAAGAGTAAGGGCCAAGCATTTGAAATTCTATTTTTTTAATTTGTAATAAAGCAACTGTCAAAATGTAGCCTTTTCCTCTAGTTAAATTTTACTTCAACAGAACCTCCACTGTCCAGCTCCCTATGAGCCATATCTCTGGCTAATGGAAGCCCCTACCGGGCAGGCTCAGGTCTGAGCCTCTCAAACCTTCAAATCTGGGAAATGATTCCTGGCACCTAGTAGATGTTCAGCGAACATTAGCTCAGTGGCGGAATGGATGAATGTGGGGCCTCCAGAGGCCTCTTCCAGAACCATCCATCTCAGCTGGCATTGGCCACACCTTACCCCACCTCTGTGTTCTCTGGATTGTGCTGAAACATCCGAACCGACCTTTCATTCCCACCAGCACATGCTCTCAGTTGTGAACTGATGGAGTTCTATGACCAACAGCTGTCGGGCCACGAGTGTGGTGGGTTCCACGGTCAGGTCTCAGGTTAAATGCAAGCACGGCCCCGCCTCAGTGGTCCTCTCGGCACCCGGAGGCCTCCCGGTGCAGCTCCTTCCCAGACATGCACTGTGACTCAGTGGCAGCTGTCTGTCCATGGGTGACATAGTGACATCCTGGGACCAAGCCGGTAGCCACTCCAGCCTCCAATCTCAACTCAGCTCCTGTGGTCCAGGTGCCAGGAAGCCAGGAGTTTCAGAACGCAAGCTCTCCTCCCAGCCCCTGGAGGTGCCTCCTGATGGGCTCAGCCAGTGGTTCTCAGTCCCTGCAGACCCGAGGACCCCTCCAGAGAAATGTGCTTAACGACCTTTCTACTGCCTTGAAGTGAGAATCATAAATAATTAACCTATAACATCACGTGCACTTAAAAGCTCTCAGAGTGCACTAAACGGATTATAGAAAAGAAATAAAAGGGAAATGATTCGTAATACAATAACTCCCATTCAGGATGCCAGGAGCGGGCACACACCCGAGGGGGCGTGGCAAAGAGCCGGAGCCTCCCCGACATCTGGAGAGTAGTCGGATTGTGAGAGATGTCAGATCAGGGGTCGCTCCACAACAGAAGGACAGAAAAGTGCAAAGACATACCCAAATATAAAAGGTATATTAAAGAAAGTATACATTGAAATCTCTCAAAAATATTTTGTCTTGACCTACAGCTGGCGTAGATTCTGGGCGAAGATGGTTGAAAAGGCTCTTCACGCACGCGAATGGCCCGCACGTTAAGGGACAGCCAGCGTTCCTGGCCTCACCCCTAATGCCAGGGACGTCAGCCGTCCTGGGACAAGCCCTCGCTTCCACCATGTCTCAGGGCGTGTCCCTCTCCGGTGGAAGCCACTGGTCAGTCATGATCCTTTACTCCGCCAGCGACTGGTCCAGGAATGAGCATGGGATGACATTTTGGCTAAAGTAACATGAGAGAAAACCCAGGGCTTCTGGGAAAGGTTTCCTAGGTCTTATAAAGAAGCAGTAGGGCCCTGGCCGGTTTGGCTCAGCGGTTAGAGCGTCGGCCCACGGACCAATGAGTCACAGGTTCGATTCCGGTCAAGGGCATGCACCTCGGTTGTGATTCGTCCCGGCCCCGGTTGGGGTCATGCGGGAGGCAATCAGTCGATGTGTCCCTTTCACATCAATATTTCTCTCTCTCTCTGTTCATCTCTCTCCCTCCCACTCTGTCTGAACAAAAAATGGAAAAGTGTCCTCGGGTGAGGAAAAAAAAAAAGAACAGTAGGCATTCCATGATTTTATTTGGGGGGAAGAAGGAAAAGGTGCATCCGATCTCTAGCAAAAAACTAATTTTTCAGCTTCGACTGACTTTAAATTATCATTTCAAAATGGTTAGATATACTGTATCTTCTGCTGAGTGTGGATTTCCCTGATACTATGGCTTGTTCTTTATGTGGCCTGTTACATTCGGACACACAGATTTTGGTTGCTACCTTGCCAAACTAGTGTTCCTATGTCTCAAGCTTGAGTTTTTTTTGTTTGTTTTGTTTTTTTCAAAATGTCTTATTTAAAAAGAAACTAAAATTGTACTTCTAAGTCGGCTTATATTTTGGCGGGAGACTTGGGTGTCTTTTATTTCACACGGAATATAGTTAGACACTCATGAGTCTGGTGATGGCCACTGAATACAGGTGACTAGGGCCTGACCCAGCCAGCCGTCCTGGTCTTTTAGATTTGGAAATAACTCCTTGTGAATTCTTTGCTCAATTGACTGTTCCAAATTCACTTGTATGGGTTGTGACTATATCTGATAAATCATTTTCAAAGTGGACACTTGTTTCATTCATGCCTTTCAAAAAAAGTGCACTATGGGTCCTGGCTGGTTTGGCTCAGGGGTTAGAGCGTCAGCCTGCGGACCAGAGAGTCCTGGGTTGGGTTCCTGCTAAGGGCACGTACCTCGGTTGCAGTTTGTCCCTGGCACCAGTTGGGGCCGTGTGGGTGGCAGTCAGTCGCTGTGTCGCTCTCACATGAATGTTTCTCTCTCTCTCTCGTCCCCTTCTCTCCCTCCTGCTCTATCTGAAGATAAATGCAAAAATGTCCTTGGGTGAGGATTTAAAAAAAAAGTGCACTATAGAACCAAGAATCACAGGGTGGCCCTGGCCAGTTTGCTCAGTGGTTAGAGCGTCAGCCCGTGGACCAAAGAGTCGCAGGTTCGATTCCAGTCAAGGGCGTGTACCTCAGGTGTGGTTCATCGCCAGCCCTGGCCGGGTGGTGCGGGAAGCAACCAGTCGATGTATCTCTCTGGCATCGATGTTTCTCTCTCTCTCTCTCTCTCTCCCTCCCTCCCTTCTATCTGATGATAAATAGAAAAAATATTCTCTGGTGAGGATTTAAAAAAAAAAAGAATCACGGGGTGGGTTTTACTTGGAGCCCAGGCTTTCGCCCTTCACCTCGGATTGTCTTTGATCCATCTTAGATTATAATGAGACCTTAACAAACATAAGTAAAAAGGTTCACAATGAAATTTCATAAACATTTGATACAATGAAACCTTGTTAGCTTGATATTGTAAGGAATTTTTAAAAGAAACAGTAGGCAGAAGCACACATTTCTCTTCTCTTTCTGCCTCTGAGCATTGCTGCCTGAGGACGTGATACCTGGTGGACCTTCCGAAACCATCGGGGTGCAAATCCGGAGAATGGAGCCAACGAGGGAGCAAGCCCAGCAGGAAGCTGGAAGGAGCCTGCGTCTCTGATGAGCCCCCGAGCCACCCAAACCCAGAGCTGCCTGGAATACCCTCTGCGTTCCTTGGTTTATGAAGTAATAACTTGTGTTTATTACTTAGCTACTTATTTTGGAGTGTTTTCTTTTTTGAAGCCAAAAATATCCCATCTGTGGCAGGTAGGGTCGCTTTTGCTCATTACCATAATCCCTTCCATTTGGTGAGCACAGACTTTGCCATTTCCAAAGCACTAGGATCACATTCATCATTCATATCACCAGAACCCAGCACCCCCCTGTGAAGTGCAGGTTATGATCCCCATTGACAGACAGGAACACTGAGGCCAAGGAGGAGGGGAAGTGGTTGCGCAGAGTCAGACACAGATGGCGGCGGAGCTGGGATGTGGCCCTGGTCCTGGGCTGGCCCTGCTGCATGGATCCCCTGCCGCCACACCGCATGCGGGAGGCCTTCCTCACTCTGACTTGACACCTCTTCCAGGCCTCCTGGAATATCCGCACCCCCTCATCACCATCATTTTATATTCTCATTATTGGGGTGACTTCCCTGGATTAAAACCTGAGTCTCTAGACGCTTCTTATTAAATATGTATAGCTCGCCCTGAAAAAAAACGAACACATATTCATGAGCACAAATAAGTTGTCCATTAGTCCTCAGAGGTGGCTGGCTTCGAAAGAAACAGGACAGGGGACAAGTAAGTCTTAAGCTGAGTCTACTCATGGTACCGGGGGAGCTTTCACTCATTCACTCATTCACTCATTCATTCATTTCTTCATTCACTCATTCATTCATTTCTTCATTCACTCTGAATACTGACTAAGGGGAGCCTATGTACCGGACGCTGTGCTATGAGCTGGAGTCCCTGCCTTGGGCTGGCCACAGCCCTGCCCTCGCGGAGCTGGCTCCCAGTAGGAGGAGACCTGAAGTGGGATTTGATAAACCCATGAAGGACATAGTACACCATGCTGGAAAAGGAAGTGACTCCCTCGGAGACAAGGTGGCCAGCGAAGGCCCCCAGGTGGGGGAGCCAAGACCACCTACTGGGACAGACACCCCCCAGCAGCAAGCTTGTCTGAGAACGTCCCCTTGTGCCCAGGGAGCTTGGTGTGAGGAATGGGTGATGCTAGGGGGTGGCAAATAAAAAGGATGAAGCAAGAGGCGACAGATGAACCCCATCATCTACCTTGCAATGGGGGCCTGCAATGTGGGAGCACTGTTGGGCCAGGCGGGAGAGCCAAGGCGGCCCAGACCCATTCGGACCTGTCTGTGCCCTGGCATTTGCTTGGCCCAAGCTGCCATTCCCTGGAGTGCAGAATAGACTCAGGAGCACACTGTCTACGGCAAGCGGGAGTGAGAAACGTGTCTACACGGGGCTTCTGTACCTCGTCTGCTGTCAGGGGTCCTGTGTGTCTGATCGGGCCTGTGAGGAGCAGGGGGCACCGGTGGGGAGCTCGGTGCAAGCTTGGAAGGCCTGAGAAAGTCTCTCACACATATACACACACACATACACACACGCACATACACATGCACACTTACATACAGTCACTCACCAAAAATGCACACAGAGAGGCACACACATCCGCGCGTGAGACTATTTATTCGTTGCTGTAATGAAGACAGAGCCTTTTCTGCAGCCAACATTTGTCTCTGGAGTGGAAGTGTCGGCAGAAGCACAGTTCCTGCAGAATCAAACAAACCCCGTTTTTACCTGCCCACAAGGTTAGTTTTGTGATATCAAAGGGATTATTCAGGAGTAAAGATCTAAGAGAGGATTAGCCACAAGCCAGGCTGTTCGCCACAGAGGAGTCAGTTGTTGAACCCAATTTACAAGTGAGGAGAACCCGGGAGCCACTGGACCTCCCCACCGCGCTGATGGAGCAGGACCGCGTCACCTCCGCCGGCTGTGTACCTGCAGGCCAACTTCCAGTTTCCAGGAATCTCTGAAGTTACTGGTGGTGTCCACCCTCCAGGATGCACTTCCTGGTCCCTTGTGGCTGTGGGCCATGTGCCAGTTCCGGCCAATGAGCTGGGAGCACGATGATGCATCACCCACAGGTTTAGATGCCCTCCCCAAGCTTCTCTTCTCCCTGCCAAGGCATAGTGGTGACACAGGAGAGGGCAGTGCCCTCCCCCCTGGGTTACGAGTGAGGAGACATTGAGCACAGCTCCCAGCTGCCTCTCTGTTGTTTGAGTGAGAAATCAACCTTTATGGTCAGGGCCTCTTAGCTTGGGGCAGGGCTATTTGTTACGCAGCATCATCCAGCCAGTCCTGACTGTGGATCAGGGTGTGCAAACGAGAAAAATGACTGCCATTTCCTGAGCACCCCACGTGGTCCAGGATTGTGCTCTTTCATATAATGTGTATGATATACATGACAAATATGTGTGTGTATTATTTATTCTCCCTTCAACAAAGGAGGAAATGATGATAATGACATTCACTGAGCATTTAAAATGTGGCCAGCGTTTGCTAAGCACCTTAGCTTAGAAACTTCTTTAAAACTCACAATAGTCCTGGGAGGAGAGTGCTTTTATTCATTCCCATTTTGCAGATGAGGAAACTGAGGCTCAGCGTGCTCATGCATATGCCTAGGACCACACAGCCAGTAAGCAGCAGAGCTAGAATTTGAACAAAGGCCTGTCTGACTCTTGATCTGGGGTTTATGCTGAAGTTGCCATGGGCACCGGTGGTGACCCTGAGGGCCGGGGCAGGATGTGGGGCGCAGATGCCCAGGTGCTCTGTGTTCTACACCTTTTGCCACATCCAACCCTGAGGGTGCCGCCGGGGTGCCAGTGTCAGAGCCGGCACAGGTTTTCGTCTGGCAGGTCCTCGTGGCTGGAGCTGAGATGACGCCCGTGGGCAGGAGTTCTGTGGAGTCAGCAAGTCCCTTCGCCCACTTGGCATTCAGCCAAGCAGTATCCATCCTCCCACCTCCGCATCCCTTCGTGGATCCGCTTTCGAGGAAACCGCTTTGATTCTGCCCAATTCTCTCTTCAGCCGAAATCACCGTAATTTGGGGAGCAGCATCCCTGCAAAGGTCTCCCCTGAACACTGAGGCGGGAAATGCAGATGAACACACCTCTTTGTAAAGTCAGCGGAAGCAATTAGCCCCAGGGCCATAGCCTAACGACACTCCGGGGCCTCCTGTCACAGAAGGTCCAAATCCGAGACTCTTGGACTTTCCTCCAAAGGAGGCCGCGGCTCGGGCAGAAGAGAAACTGCAGACGGGCGGCCGAATACCCGGTGGCACCAATGGAAGCTTCGCCTGCAGCCCCTCCTCCGGCCACACCAGCCCTGTGAGGAGCACGCTGCTGGGAGCCCATGCTACACTGGGGAAACTGAGGCACAAAATCACGGGATTTTTCTGGGAATTTAAACCCAGGAAGTCCGACCACAAAGCGCACACACTTGATCACAGGCCCTGTCTCATGTCTCCACCACCCCTCCACCCCGTCCTCATGCCCGAGCGCACCTGAAATCAGTGTGTTTGTAAGAACTCAATGTAGTTCTTATTTGCAGAACAGCGCTGTAATAAAGTGTCTGTGTGTCCACTCCAACATTTCAGGCAGCCCGTGGTTTTCATAACCCTGTTTTGGCAGTTCTACATTTTTTTATATAGCAGGAGCCTCCTAAGAGGTCCCCTCTCCGACCGGCCTGGCCCTCAGTGACAGCATCTTCCATTCCAGTGTCCGACAGGCCTGGGGGTTGGGAACGGGGACCCAGGACTACGTGACCCCAGTGAGCCCTGTCCCCCTCCTCCTCCTTCATCTCCAGCATCCCTCAGAGGGCTGCTGTGGGAATCCACAAGGTGACGTGTACTTGTGAACTCCGTGCCCGGCGCGTAGTAGGTGTTCAATTAACACTACACATTGTACTGGCTCTTCAGTCCCATCCGGGCACTGGGATCCCTCTGGCCTGTCAGTTGGGAGGAGGGAAGCTAGATTTCCCTCGATGTCCGTCAGGTCGGTCAGCCAGGGGAGCGGGATGTGGATGAGGGTGGCAGTGTATTCTAGTCACTAGTTATAGCTGATTCTCTGCCAACAGGACCCAGATCAGACTTGGCCTCTGCCAGGACACAGACAAGGGGACCTCTCCCTTGCCGCCACCCCACCCCCAGGCAGTGGGTGGTGCTCCCTGGCAGTGGGTGGTGCTATGGATGGAGGGGCAGCCCCACCCCCACCTGAGCCTCCCCTCCTCTCCTGATGGGCCGTTCCCAGCATCCTGAAGCTCTTTCATGCTCGAATGTCCAATGTCCTGTGCACCACAGATACAAGTCCCACCTGCCAGGGCTGTTCCTGTGTTCTTTCCAAAAAGCCATTTGGGCCAAAAGCCAGAAGAGAGAGTGGCCCGTGTGTACGGCCCCGTAGGGCTGCCGTCCCCAGCCCGCTGGCCTGCAGGGCTCCTGTCCCTGGAACAGCCCATCCTGGCCCTGTCGGGGCTCCGAAAAGCCCCGTTGGTCACCTCACAGCTGCCAGGGGTCTCTGGTGAAGTATAAATAGGTAACAGGGAAGTGTCTCCCGCACGGTGGGACGCTGGGCAGCCCTGGCCGGGAACCGGGCCTGGAAAGTGCTGGAAGGAACAGCAGGAGAAGCAGGAGGACTCAGAAGGGATCAACCTGTGGGGCTGGGGCCCTCGGGGAGGGGAGGCAGAGCAGCCGAGCGCAGCCACGGTGACCCAAGGAGAGGAGCCGAGGCCAGAGCCTCCTCACCCACCCCTGAACCCAAGGACCTGCCCTGGGCCGCACCCCAGCTGGAACCCTGGGCACAGGGTCCAAAGCCAGGCGGCCTGGGCTCCAATCCCAGCCACTGTCCCACGAGAGGATTTCAGCCGCAATAACAATGAAGACACCGACACCCAGGCACCTGCCTCCCTCCTTCGAGGAGAATCTTGGAGCAGGAGGGCGGGGCGGGCTCCACCGAGTCCTCGGATCCCTGCCCAGGCTCATCGGGGGCTCTGCCAGCCTGAGGTGTCCCTCAGGGCCACACGTTGTCATGGCCCACCGTCCATCCCTTCACCTACCCAGTCATTGTTTATTAATGTGGCCATGCGCCACATCGCCCCAGGCCCGGGGAGAGAAGTCCTCATGGAGCCGGCATTCGGGTGAGACAGACAATAAGCAAAGAACTCAGTGCGTGTAGCCCACTGGATATTAGAAGACGGCGCAGGGAAGCGTGGGCGCAGGGGCATGGGGAGGGTGGCATGTTTACAGAGGGCTTCAGGGAGGGCCTTGCTGAGCTGCAGACTCTGAACAGAGATCGGAGGAGGACTGGGGGAGCCATGGATCGGTGCTAACGGGCACTCCCAGCTCAGGGAACAGCTCGTGCAAAGGCCCTGAGACACTCCCAGCTCAGGGAACAGCTCGTGCAAAGGCCCTGAGACAGCCGTCTGGTGAGCTCCAGGAACAGTGAGGCCTGAGAGGCTGGGAAAGAGTGAGTGAGGGTGACGGGGGCAAACAGGAAGTGGGGGGATGCGGGGAGGGAGGGGGGTCCTGTAGGGGAAGGGATGGGGGTCTTGGGCTTTTATTTGAAGTGAGGTGGGAAGGCCCTGGAGGGCTCTGAGGGAGGAGGGGTATGGTCTGACTTGATTCTAACAGGATCCCTCTGGCTGCAGTGGGGGAGGAGGCCTGAGGGTGGGAGCAGGGAGCTCAAGGAGGAGCCGACGAATGTTCTAGACAAAGATGATGGCTTGGATCAGGGTGGTAGCAGCAGACGTGGAGAGAAATAGCCGAGTGTCCAGTTCTAAAGCAGGAAGGCACAGGGCACAGGGAGGAAAGAAACCTTCCTCCAGAGCCCTCTTTTCAGAGAGAAAAAGGTTCCCCCAGAGCTCCATCCTTGGGCCTCATTGGACAGAAGTGGGTCAAAGTCCACCAATCACAGGCAAAGGGGCAGGACCCTGTGATTGGCTTACATCTCCAATCAGAATTTGTGGGGCCCAGTGCAAAATAAAAATCTAAAGCCTTGTTCAGAAATTATTAAGAGGTTCAAGACTGCAGCAGCAGAGCGTCATGCCAATCAGGAGGCCCTTCTGAGCACAGGGCCCTGTGCAACCACCCAGCTCACGTGCCTGTGAAGGTTCACCCCTGGGCTGAGCGTGGGGCCACCCAGACAGACTGGACTGCAGGAGGGAGGTGGGGCAGTAGGGAGGTGACCCTGAGGTGGGCCGTGGCATCAGCACTGTGAGATTCAGGGCGCGGGACTTCCTGCGCTGGCTTTGCTTGTCCCTGTGATGGGGATAACGGCCCAGGGAGCTGCTGGGAAGATGTAGCTAATACATACTTGTGGTCATCAGTGCCGCTTGCTATTTTTCCCATTACTTCTAGGGACGAGGGCCACCTCTCTCCCAATCTATGGGTGTTGCAGGGCTGTCACCTGAGGACTCCAGGAGAATGTATCCCCCGCCCACCCACCAGTCCAAGCACCTGCAACTCCCCCTAGAGTCGCGCCCCTTGAGTCCTGCACCTGGGAGGACCCCGAGCCCCTGCGTTGAGACCATCCGAGGGGCAGCTGTGGAGAGCAAACAAATATTGCATGTCATCATAGTGCTACACATTTCCTAAAGCACAACAGGAAAAGCACAGCATCCTGTGGAAATAAAATGTTCCAATACCACTTTCGCTCCGGAGAGTGCTCTCCGCTTCTGTTCGCAAGCACTCAAGCGGTCAGGCCCCTGGGCGGGAGCCAGGATTGCTCTGTTTTGCAGATGAGACAACCGTTCGCCCTTTGCTCAGCGGCCTCCTGAGTCTAGGCAGGAACGCCAGAGCCCGCCAGTCACCTGTGTGCCCTGGTCCCTGCCAGCTCTGATGTCACGTCTTCCCACCACCCCCTGGCTGCCCCTCTAACCCACCGAGGGAGTTCTCACCTCCGGGCCTCGCACCTGCTCTCTCTTCCTTCTAGAACCAGCCATCTCCGGGCCTCGCCTCCTTCGGGCTCTGCTCGCGGGTCTGCCCCAGAGAGGCCTTCCCTGGCCACTTAGGAAAAGAGCTCACAGGGCTTTGTTCCCGCACCTGCAGCGACACCATCTGATGTTTTAGATACCCATGTGTTTACTGGCTTGCTTTTTTTTTTTGTCACCTTCTAGCAGAAAATAAACTTCATGAGCACTTGGCTGATGTGACTTTGGGCCTAGAACGGGGCCTGGCACCCAGTAGGGCCTTTGATACATATTTGTTAAATGATGCCAGTGAGGGCAAGAGGTGGGCCCAATGGGCTGCTGAGCCAGACCGAGAATCACATAAGGGTTTCTGCAAAGGTCGTGCATGTCAGAATGCTGGATGAGGACACGTTCTAGACAGGGTGGGTCTCAGCCCACGTCACCGGCTGTGCCCTCCTGCCAAATCAGAGCCAGCACCTAGTGACTCAGACCCAGCCTGACGGAAGAACATTCTTGCGGGGACATTCGGCTGCATCGTGACTTTCTGCAAGGGATCTGAGGCCCTGGGGAGGGTGCCAGTGAGGGACAGACTGAGCCCCTACAAGAGAGGCTGGGTCAGGGCCAGACCGTCACAGCCAGGAAAGGTAGAGAGATGCAACCGTGGACTTTCTGAAATCTGAAGATTAAACTAGCATGAACTCACGCGAGGAGACGGCTATATATTGATCAGAATCCTCCCTGCATCGTCACTCGTTTGCTGATTCATTCTACTTAAGTGGTCAACAGGCATTGATTGAGCACCTACTATGCTCCAGCCGCAGTGCTAGAAACTGGGGCTACGGCTGCGAGCAAGGCAAATCCCTCCCCTCATGGAACATGCAGTCTGGAACAACATGTGCAAAGACCCTGAGGCAGCATCCACCACAAGAAGGCAGTAAAGCACCCTTCCATTCTCCCATGACAACCTGCGGACCTTTCATGAGTAAGGCCATCTCTTCAACCCTGCCCCTCCCCACCCCCATGTCTGCCAAGTTCTGGGACCAAAGCCAGCTTCTCCCATGCTGCACCTGGGCAGAGTCCACAAAATTCAGGGGCTGCCGGGCTTCCCCCTTGCTAGATGCAATGCTGCTACCGGGGAACCACCTAAGGGACCAGTGTTCCTGAGCTCTGTGGAACTATCTGTACATTTCCTCCTGTTACATGGGGCCTCGGTAGGAACCACCTTGAAGGGCTGGTCAGAGGATCACGTGACATGAGGCCTTTCAGCTGCTGGCAAACTGTGTCACAGATCCCAAGTGCTCAACACAGGAGAGATTCTGAATGTTGCTGTTGGTCTTTCAGACAAGTCTGGGAGAGGCCAAGCTGGCCAGAGGATGGGAAGCCCCTTTTGAGGAACTGAGTTGTACGCCCTCTTGTTGCAGGTGGGGAAACTGAGGCACAGAGAAGGGCAGGGTCCTGCCCAAGATCACACAGCACATCAGGGGACTCTATCTTGGGCCCTGCTGCTTGGTCCAACCCATCCCTACAGCTCTCTCCTGACCACCCTCGACCCTCCGGGTACTAGAGCCTAGAGAGGGGCAGCTGTCGGCCGTGATTTCTCACTAACCTCCCGGCAAAGACCCAAAGCTCCTGGGACTCACAATGCTCCCCAGTTGCTTCCAGAGGCCAGGCAGGACACCCTGGTGCACAGCGCCACCTGGTGGTCAGCGTTTCCCAGCAGTTCGCGGTTTCTGGACAAGGTGGGGCTGTGTACATTAGTAGGGGGTTCCTGGTCCCCATCCTCAAGCACCTCACTTTACAATGGTCTTTCACATCCTTCTCATACACCCGACTGCAAGGGAAGAAAAAAGAAAGAGCACAAAAGGAAAATGGACAAAATATAGAGTCTATCTCACAGACATGTGTTATGGGACCAAAAAGAAAAAGAAAAGCTAGGACTTAAATAAAATGGAGGGGAAAAGACAAAAATAATCGAGAGAGAGAGAAAATTTTTAAAAAGAAAATAGAGAAAATATTCACACCAGTCAGGCAGAACCCAGCCTAGAAGGGCAGGGCCAGCGCCCATCACCAAGACAATCAATCCCAGCCCCTGCCTCCAGACTGTCTTTGTCCTAAATGTGGGCACCTGGGAGCCAGTGTTTGGGCTGGAAGCTGGTAGGCAGGACCGGGCCAGGTAACCTCACCCTCTGAGCACTACACGATCCCTGGCGCCACCTGCTGGGTGCATAGGGCACCACATTTATCACATGGAAGTTCAACTGGGGGCCCTGGAGACTGACTGCTGGCCCCCAGCAACACAACCAGGTGGGTGTAACCATCCCCATTTCTCAGAAAAGGAAACTGAGGCTCCTAGAGAGATGAGGACTTTCCAAGAGATGGCTACTTATTGAGGGTCTCTGATTTCAAAGGCCTTAGTCCACACCCTCACTGCCCTGAACAATCCAGCCCAGTCCCTGTGCAAAGCCGGCACAGAGGCGCAAGCTCTGGCTACTAGACAGTGGAAGAAACAGGCTCAGACAGATTTGGGCACCTGGACCCAGCTGTCTTCCTGGGAGAGCAGAGAACCCAAGTTCCCAGGCTCATCGACTGCAGGGTTCACCTACCTCTTGATGTTCCATTGGTCAGCACAGCAAGTCCTGGCCACAGGTCCTCCCTCAGCTGATATCACCATAGTGACTCCAGGGCTGAGGACCTGGACAGTCAAACGGCCAGCTCTGGCCACACTTGCCTGGCCACAGAGCCAGGCGGGTCAGGTAAAGGGGCATGCTGGGCCCGGTGAGGCTGTGGGGAACTGGAGAGCTGGTACCTCGACCAAAGGCTGTGGCCATCAGCTCCAGTCGACAAGTGGCCAGAATTTGGAAGTAAAATCTGCAGGTTCTTAAATGTGACTGTCCCACTCAAAATTATAAAACCACTATATCAGGAAAAAGAACACACATACACATCGATATCTACATTTGAGCCATCGACCTGCCAGTTTGAGACCTCGCCTCCTGTAAAATGCCCTGCTCCAGCTCCACTTTGTAACTGTGACAACGGCCCTCTGGACAGAGAAGCGTTCACCCCCACTTGGCAGAGGCAGCTCTGTGCCTGAGAAGAGAGATGACTTGCTCTAGGCCACAGAGACCCCACATCAGCTCCAAACCAAAGCTGCCCTGTCCATCACCACAGGACTCACTGTTCTCCTGCGGGCCCCCAGGGTGCAGAACAGGCAGAAACCACTGCTTCCTATTAAAGTGTCTGCCTGAAGGCAGGCATCAAATCCTCCTGTTGACCCCAAATGTAGACTGAGGTGACAGCCCTTCCCTTAGAGTGATTTTTCTGGATCCAGAACTGGCCTCAGATAATCCCAGATCATCGGTCCGTCACTGTGGCGACATCCCACCAGACTCCATTGTCACCGATCGCAGAATTGCGTCTTTGAAACCTGCCATTGAAAGACACCAGGCTCCCTCTCTGGGAGAAGCCCAGTCTGCGCCTTGTGAGAATGGGCTCTGGGGCAAGTTAGTTTGGAAAGAAAAGAGACGAAAACAGAATGGCCTCTAGTCTAAAATGGCAGGACTGGTGTGGGCATCATGCCTCAGGAGGGTCCCAAGGGTGGCCCGAACAGTGTGGGTGCCTTTAAGAGGAGGGAGTCTTTCCTAGATGTTGGTGCTTCCCAAAGTGTGGCAACGGAGGGAGAGAAAAGAAGGGAAGAAGGAGAAGGACGAGGGAGAGCAGGTGGAGAGGGGGGTTGGAACCGGAGGGAGACACGGAGGGAGGGAGGCACCGAGCAGCCTAGTAAATCTGCAGGTCAGACTCCGCAGGGACTGAGATTGCGCTGGCTGGGCGGACGGCCCCGGCAGCTTCACAAAGAGGGCCCGGGGCCCAGGCAGGTGGAAACCAGCTCGCAGCCCAGGCCCTGGGCCACAGGTCTAGGTACGCGCACGGCGTCTGTGCCGGGGTGTATTCTGATTGGTCTGTTTGCAATCCTGATTCTGACTGGCCGGGAGCCAGTGAACCATGTGTTGAGTATTTAGACCCTATGCCATCCTAGCCCTGATCCCAGCCGCCAGCCGCCAATGGGCCTGGCGAGGTGGGGAGGAGGAGAGCCCAGCGATTTCCTTGGGAACACTTTTTTTTTTTTCTTTTTGCTTACTTTCTTTTTCTTTTTTCTTTTTTTTTTATCCTCACCCGAGGACACTTTTTCATTCTTTGTTCAGATAGAGCAGGAGGGAGAGAGAGAGAGAGAGAGAGAGAAACATCGACATGAAAGGGACACATCGAGTGGCTTCCACCCGCACGACCAACCAGGGCCGGGGACAAACTGCAACCGAGGTACGTGCCCTTAGCGGGAACCGAACCCAAGTCTCTCCGGACCGCAGGCCAACGCTCTAACCGCTGAGCCAAACCGGCCAGGGCCCAGCGACTTCCTTTGGGCCTCCCCTGACCCCTGGGCACATGTAGAACCAGGAACTCGGGCGTGACACTCAGGAGCAGGTGCCACAATTCCCACCACGCAGTGAAGTGGGGGGTCAGAATCCTCAGTGAGAGTGAAATACAGTATGAAGAGCGTTCTTTCTCTGGCGTTCCTGAGGCACCGGCCTGCAGTGCCACCCTGGGCCACCCTCACGCGCCTCCACAAGGGAGAGCGGACACTGTCCCCCTTTCATAGGAGCAAACCGAGGCTCAGCGGGTAACATCACTGCGAGGGGTCTCTGGTTCAGTGGCCCCTACCCGCTGGTCTTCGAGGCCTCGGCTCATTCAGTGCGAGGCTGGCCACCCCACCCCCGGGCCGCCAGGGTCAGCCCCAAAGGAACCACAGATCAAGATGTGTGTATTATAAACTGACTTTTAATAATAATAAAAAATCTATCATGGATTTAATGATCAGAATCTGTACATTTTAGAGTAAACCAGTGCACGAAGCCTCGTCCTCAGGAGCCCCTCCCGCCTTCCTGCCCCGGGAAAGGCAGGCCCCTGCCCGTGTCAGCCTGACCAGTGTCCAACGGGCCGCCTCTCGCCGTCCAGGAGGTGGCCCCGAGGGCTCTGGGGAACCCACGCCTGGTCTCACCAGCAGCCACGGGCCGAAAGACACCCCGTCTTCTGCCTCGGCAATGGCCTTTCCCTGCTGGAGGACAGGGGCTGGAGGGGGCACTCTTCGGGGGAGTCCCTGTGTGGGTGTCTGTGCCCAGAAGGTGGGCAGATTGGCTTCCTGTCTCTCTGGTTGGCTGAGAAGTCCCGAAAGTCCGGCTCGGAGCTAACATCAAAAAATAAATTACAGAAGCTACCATCCGGGGTTTCCCCGTGGCCCTCCTACCTGCAGGTCAGGTGGGGGGGGGGGTCCCTCCCCTCAGTCCCTAGACCTGGCCCAGCCACCTCTCGAACCCTTATAGCTGGTCCTTCAAAGAGAGCAAAGTAATTCATTCTAATACTGACCAACTAACGGGGAGCCAGGAGCGGGAGGGGAAGGGAACCATAGTCTGTACTTGTAAGCGATCCTTATGAGCCTAATATTTAAAAAGATGAAATACTGACATTTTAAAATTTTTCAATAATTTAGTTTTTCTTTTTTTTCTTTTTCTTTTTTTTTTTGCCTTAGTAGAATGGGAAAACGCGTCAATTCTACCTTATGTTGGTCCCCTGTTAGACAATATACCTTTCTTTGAAATTTAAAATGTCAAACATATAATCATACAACCTGAAAAAAAAAAAAAAGTCTCGACAACATAAGACTCCAAAATAAACCACAGAGACTTCACACCATATAAATAAAGTCAGAAATCTGGTGCCCAGGGCTGCTGGCTCGAGCTCCAATGGCGGTGCCGTCGGAAGCTGGCGTGGCTTTCGACTGTCCTCTGGTGCCAGGTGTTGTACCCTGTGCCTCTGTCTTGCCCGGCAGAGGCTCGCTTTTCTGAGTCCACAGAGCAGGTTAGTACAGGGTTGGGGTGAATCTGGAAGCCAAGGGGAGGAGGGCTGGGGACACGTGTGTCACCTGGAATGTGGACCGAGAAGGAAACCAGGGTTTCCAAAGTGCAGGATGAGCCACCCCGAGGGAGCTGCGTGCCCGTGGCTTCTCCCGTGTCCCCAGGACTTGGGAGCAGGAGCCCCGGCCCGGGCTGCACCCATCAGCTCTGTAGGTCCCCAGCACCCTCGGGTTGCTGGCAGAAGTGTGGGACGTGCCGGGCCCAGCCGATCGGCCTGCTCATCTGAGTGGGGCCTCGGCCGGTCCTGGCAGGAGTGATGGAGAAGGCTGGGCAGACCCTGGAGCGGCAGGAGCAGAGGCCTCGGACCAGCTCTGAGCAGGCCGGCACGGCCCGCCGTGTCCTCCCAAGTCCCAGCTCCTCCCAAGTCCCAGCTCCAGGGCGCGCAGCCGAGCACCACGCGTCCGGGCGTTCACAGGTCTCCATCCACGGGCGGCTGGCAGAGGCGGTAGAGCCTGGTGGGCGGAGGCGAAGAGGATTAGGAGAGGCCGGGGTGGGCGGGGTCTATTATTACTACTTCAATTTTTATTTGAATTGGTAATCTGCGCCCAGAAAACAAAACTCGGAGTTTTTACGATGCAGAGTGACAAATGTGCACGCTGCCCACACGCCCCCCGGCTGTCTAGTCCTCTGCCCGCAGGCCGTCTCTGCTCCCTCCAGGCGCCAGAGCTCCACAAATACAGCCCGTCTGGGGTCTGTGAGGATACGTGTGTGGGCGTTCACCTGCGCGGGGGTGTATGTTTTTCCACACTAATGGTGGCAAATTAGTCACAGTGCTCTTAGCCCGTGAGTTTTTCCCCTTCATACAGTCTCGGGGGCCTCTCCCCGCAGCACACAGAGCTGCCTTGGTTCTCTGAACGTCTGCCCGGGAAGGATGCCGAGTTTTGCTGTCAAATAAGGAACCGCAGATGGGTTCCAAGCAGAAAGGGTTAGACCTGCTGTGGGGAGAATGAACGACGGCGGGGGACCAGACGGGGGGCCAGAAGGGAGCGGCAGGGCGACACGGCCAACAGAGAAGCAAGGCCCCCGGGCCTAGACTGCCTGGGTCCAGAATCCCAGCTCTGCCACTGACTAGCTGTGTGACCTCAGGCAAGAGACGTAACCTCTCGGTGCCTCAGCGGCCCCAAACGCCAGCTGGGGATAACAACAGTACCTTGCTCAGAGGGTTACTGCTGAGTTAATATAGGCAAAGGGGGTGAACCCCTGCCTGGAGCGTGGTAAGTTAACAGGTAAGTGTCCCGAAGAAATGCGGGTGAAAGTGCACGAGGACACCGGTGACAGGGAGGTCGCGTGGGAGCTGCTGCAGGCCCCTGCGCCATGCCTGCCTGGCCTTGACGGTGCCCTGTGCTTCCGTGAGAGTTGTAACTTCCTGGGAGTCAAACCACTTCCAAATGAAGTTATTTAAGAACTGTGGGCAGATCCTGATAGTGCACAGGGCCGCGGGGCGAGGAAGATGGGCGGAAATGAGCGGCTGCGGGGAAGTGGGCAGCACATGGCACCGGGAGCCGGGCTGAAATCAACGTGGAGGGAAGAGGGGCCCCGAGGACAGGAAGCGGCCGGAGGACGGAGGGCCGGAGGGCAGCGGGTGGCAGAGACAGGGCAGGGGGACCAGGTGGGGAGATGGCACCCATCCCTGCCCATGGCTCATGTGGGGCCTGGTCCCGTCTTCCCAGACTAGGGGGCTCCTGGGGAGGAAAAGACTGAGCGTACTAGTCGCTTCCCAAAGTGGGGTCCCCATGATGAGAGGTGGAGCCCCACATGATGACTAGGGGTTCCGCCCGCCCCGGGTGAAGCCAGCTTGGATCTTGGTATTCCTGGAGGGGGTGGGGGGGAGGGACAGCCACTCACCGCGGTGCGCCCTGGGGCATCTGATCCTTGACCCGAAGGTTTTTGGCCAGAATCTCCACCCTGGGGCCCTGGGAAGAAAGAGCCACGAGACTGGGACCTGCCCCTGCACGGAGTTCAGGGCACTTGAGCAAGTGTGTGTTGGGGGTGGGGCATGGTAGGTAACAGGCCAGAAAGAGGAAATGGGACCCTCCAGATGGGGAGAAGGGCCACATCTGGGGCTGATGACCGCCCAGTCCCCAAATGGCCCCTCACCCCGCCCTCTGCCCAGGGGCCCAGGCCAGGACACCCGGCAGTGGGGGCTGCTCACCTGCTTCCGCATGATGTCTGTGGCCTGCATGATGCACTTGGGGAGCAGCCCGTGGCTCCGCGCCAGGATGGCCGCCTGCTCCAGGGAGACACTCAGGGTGCTCCTGCGGGGGACGGGCAAGGGGGCGGCAGGTGAGACGGCACTTCCCGCCCACCACGGGGGGCGCTGAGACCCCACAGGCCAAGCACCGGCGCCCACCCAACCATCACGGCCCGGCAGGCCCCTGGCCTCCTATCCGCCTCTCCCCGGGTGGGCGAGCCCGTCCCCAGATAACTGGGGGACTTGTTCTCTACCCCCAGGTGTCTTCCTGTCTTCTCCCCGAGAGGCCCCCCTCCAGCACGCCGCATGCGGTCAGTGTCACGCAGCAGCCCCCTCCTGCTCGGTGGTTCTCCAGCGCCCAGCTCACCTCTGCATGCCCGTGCCACACATGGCGATCTGGCAGGCCCCCAAGCGGTAGCAGAGCTCGGAGGAGATGGGGATGAGGCCGGCGCCCAAGCTCCCGGCGGCACCAGGCTTGGGGTGGACGAAGGACTTCATGAGGCGACAGAGCTCATCCAGGGCGTTGATGGGACGGATCAGCTGCGAGGCACACACACACCCGGTAGGAGGGGCCCACCCGGCCTACTCCCAGAGCCCCAGCCTCACAGTCCTGAGACCAGTGCCCCCACCGCCAGCCTCGAGGCCTGAGCCGGGGAAGTGGGAACATGGGCCCTGGATGGCCCGCTCTTTCCAGTCCCCAAGAAAAGCTGGAAGATCCACCACACGGGAAACCTTCTGATTCTGATTTTGTTTGGTTTTGTTTTTTATCCTCACCTGAGGACATTTTTCCACTTTTTGTTCAGATAGAGTGGGAGGGAGAGAGAGAGAAACATCAACGTGAAAGGGACACATCAAGTGGCTGCCACCCGCACGACCCAACCAGGGCCGGGACAAACTGCAACCGAGGTACATGCCCTTAGCGGGAACCGAACCCGGGTCTCTCTGGACCGCAGGCCGACGCTCTAACGGCTGAGCCAAAGCGGCCAGGGTGAAACCTTTTGATTTTTAAATGTTAGCAACACATTTGAAACAAGCAGACAAACAACGCTGCATGGCCCAGCCGGCCCAGCCCCGGAGAAGGCGGAGGAAACAAGGGCGTGAGGGAGGCACAGGGAGTGGGTGCCAGCAGAAGCAGCTCACCCAAGGGACCCCACAACGGAGGGGAAGCAGCCAGAATTCCTAGAGTGAGGAGGGAGTTATCCCAGAGGACTTCCTGGAGGAGGTGCAGAGGTCTTGGGCTGCTCTGCCAGGACTCTGGCTAGGGTGCCACCTGGAGCCCTGACCGCTGAGCCCCGCCCCGAGAGCCCCGAGGCCCGCCCAACCTCCACAGCAGGGCGATGTGAGGGTGGACGCACCTGGTCTATCTTCACAGCCGTGGTGCTGGCATCTGTGGGCAGGTTGGACCGTTCCAGGTAAAATGCCCTGAGAGACAGATATGGGTTTGGGGGGGCCACCATGCCTACCGTCCATGCAACCCCCACCCACTGCAGCTGCTGCCCATCTGCCCTCCCACAAGTCTCAGGAAGAAACCACTGAGCACTTTGCACAGCTCTCCAGGCCAGTCATCCGCTCCTGCAACAGCCCAGGGCGGAGGGTAGCAGGAAGAGGCCTCCCAGGCACCCCTCAAACGCCACCGCTCCCTGAGGGCCCATCCTGGTCAGCTGATCAGCACCTGACACTCCCACTCTCTACCCCCTTGTCCTGCACATCTGTCTCTGAATACTCTCACCACTTACCACGTTCCATTGCTCTTTGTTCACTGTTGACTGTCCATTGCCCCCCCCCACACACACACACACCCCAAGAACAGGGCTTGGCCAACTTTTTCTGTAAAGGGCCAAACAGTCAATAGTTTAGGCTGTGCGGATCAGTCTCTATGGAGACCCTACTCAACCTGTCCACTGTAGCATGAGAACAGCCAGAGATGATCCATGCGGGGAATGAATGTGACTGCGTGCTAATAAAACTTTATTGACAAAACAAGGGGTGGGCCTGTTGTCTGCTGCTCTAGAATCTACACGCCATGAAGAAAAGGCTTTATTGGTCACTGCTGGCTCCCAAGCAAGCCTGGCCAAACAGAGCCTGGCCCAGTCCCCCTAGCAGTGTCTGGACTCCTGTCCCCCATAGGTCACCCGGGCAGATACCTGAGTTTGCGGTAATACTGCTGAACTTTCTCCAGGGACTGGGCATTGATCTCCTGTTGCAAATCTTCTGCCGCCTGGCTGCCTGGAGGAGGCGGCCCCTCCATGTTCTCCAGAGCTGTGAGGGAAGAAGATGAGGCAGGTGGTGGGCTCCCGGTGTGCTCGGAGCCGTGGGTACCCCCGTAGGCCCACGCAGCACCCCACAGCTCACCTTTCGTGAAGAGCACGGTGTGCAGCCTGAGGCTGGCCCCGCTTTCCAGGCGGGAGGGCAGCTTGGAGAAGTGGTAGCTGTCCAGGTAGAAGATGACCTTCAGCGCCTGCCGGCTGCCCTCGATGTGGTAGAAGACATTGGTGTCTGCGGAGGACACGGGGGGCAGGTGGTCACACCCAGGCCAGGGAGCCCTGCCCCACCTTCATCAGAGCAGCTCAGACCTCCCTTCAGACCTCCAGTGGGACGTCCTGGGCCCTCCCTGTTCTCCCCACCCCAGAGGGGTAGCCTCAGACCCCTCTGACTTCCCAGCCTCGAGGTAGCACCCTGGGACATGAAGGCCCCCGTGGTATCCTGGGATCTCACTATTCCCCACCCCAGAGGGACAGCCTTAGCACCCCTGACCTCCCACCTTCAGGGTGGCATCCTGGGTGGTCCCTGCCTGCCCACAACAGAGCAGGGGTGTCAGACCTCCCTTCCACCCCCATCCTCTAGGGGTAGCCTGACAACCCGGTCCTCCCACACTCAGAAGAGCAGCCTCTGACCTTCCTTTCGCCTCTTTCAACAGGTCCCAATTCCCATGAATTCTTAGACCTGATACTGACTCTGCCCATCTGTGTGTGTGTGGGGGAGGGAGTGTTTGTCTTCAGAGCTCAGCTGTACTCCTCACCTGGTAGCCCAGGGCCTCCACCTGCCAAATGCTGCCCTCAACCAGGACCTGCATTTATTTACACTCACAGGGAAGAGCTATGGCAGGCGTGGCACTAATACTCCATCTGGCACCATGGCAGACATCACTAATCAATGACTAACACCCCATCTGGCACCATGGCAGACATCACTAATCAATCAATAGTTCTCCCTAAGCCCAACTTCACCTATTGATAGGCAGCCACTGACCATCATGTCCAATATGCACCCGAAACAAAATCTATTGTTCCTCTAGACTCTCACATTCTCAGCAGTGATATCCCCCACAAGGAGGTGAAAATTGGCTCTTGAGGGGATGGCCAAAGAAACCCCGCTTTTTTAATATATAAAGCACAGATACACAACAGACATAAACATACAGTACATCCGCGGTATTAAAATTTAATGGGGGTGCAGCAATTAGGAAACAAATATCTAAACCGCCTCCTTATGGAGGTGATCGTTTTAAAAAGTTGAGAATCACGGCTCTAGGGCAGGGTTCTCAGACCCTGGTGCTTCCGAGTCACCAGCGGGCTTGTCGGCAGATTTATGGGCGCTGCTTCCAGAGCTGCAGGTTCAGGTCTGGGAAGGGGCCTGAGGATTCGCCTTCCTAACAAGTTCCAGGAACCCCACTCGGAGAACCACGGCTCCAGAACCCGGCCCAGTGGGCTCAATCCTGGCCGTACCTGAAAGGCACCTGGGAAGCTTTTCTAGAATCCCAGGGCCCAGGAGCCCCCAACACACAGAGTGAGTCTGCCCCGCCAGGGCTGAGACTGGGGCCCGGGCAGCCGTATCTTTGCAAAGCTAGAGTCCAGGGCAGCCAGGGCTGAGACCCACTGGGCGAACCTCGGGCCCGGAGGGCCGGAACCACGGCTGCATTTCTCCACTGCAGCCCCAGAGCCGACTACGGTGCCTGACACGTGTTATGTGCTCATGGTCAGGGATGGATGGACGGACGAAGAATGAGTGGATGGGCAGGTGGGCAGATGGGCGGGGGATGGGCAGGGGGAAGGTGGGTAAATGGACAGGCAGATGGATGAGTGGGTGGCTGAATGGTGGGCAGGTAGAAGGAAGAGTGGGAGGGAGGGAAGAAGGAAGAAACTTAATAATGTTATAAATTCTTAGAAAATCGTACCAACTCTTCGCCCCAATAATGCAGATCTCTAGAAATTGTAATAAAAACTGGGTACTGGTTGTTGTTGTTCCATTTTAAGAATTTTTGGAGACAGCTGGGTTTATGTGTAACTAGACCCCCTTTTTCCATGCATGTTGGGAGCATGAAGTTTGAAAGCCCTGGTCAGTCCTGGGCAGCTAGCCTGGTGGCAGGGTGGCCCCCAAAGCGGTTCCTTCCACCCCAGAAGCCCGGCTCTCACACGGGGGCGGAGGAATCACTCACTGGCCACGTAGTTCTCGTCCAGCTGCTTGAACGAGAAGGTGACGTTGTCCAGCTCCGACAGGGTCACCCAGATGTCCTCCAGCATGGTCCGCTCCTCCTTCTGCAGGAGGAAGACGGGGTGCAGGAGTCTCAGATGCCACCCCTGCCCCAGGATTTCAAGACGCTATGAGTCAACACTAGTCAACACACCAGGCAGCGGGCATACCAGGCAAGGTTCCGTGTTGGGCTCTCCGGTGCTGGATGATAAATCGGGGTTGCTTGTCCTGCACCTCTGAAGGTCAGAACCCCGCTCTGCTCTAATGTGCTGGGGGCCCCCTCATCCAGACCATCCCAGCCACCTCAACCATCTCAAACCTAATAAGCCCCCAAAAGTCCTTACTTCCCTCCTCACCCCCTCCAGCAGACCCCACCTCAGCAAAGCGCACCAGCATCTGCCCAGCAGCCCGCACCCCAAACTCTGACTTCAAGGACTTCTTGACTTCTCTCCCTTCGCCCTGTACACTGCCCATCGCCAAGTCCTGATGGGCTGACCTCCATAGCACACCCCGGAGCCATCCGCTCCCCTAACCCTCCTCGGCCCCCAACACAAGACCCCGTGGTCTCTGCAGGAAGACCACACCAGCCTCTTCACAGGCCTCCCTACGCCACCCTTCCCCCGAACAAGGGGCAGCCAGGATAAAACTGGGGATCCCGAGGGAGCAGGGCAGCCTAGGGGTTACCAAGCCCAGAGCCAGACTCCTGGGGTTCCCCTGTGACTACTGCTCAAAGCCTCTGAACCCTCCCTCTGCTTCCAGAATAAAGCCCTAAGCCATACGGATGTAGCCCCATGACCTCAGTGCCCACCCCCTGGCCTGCTCCCCTCCAAAGCCTCTGCTCAGTACCTCTGTGCATGCTGTTCCCTCCGCCCAGCACACTCTTCCTCGCACCACGTACCTAGCCGCAGTCTTGGTACTAAGGTCTCAGCTCAAACGTCACCTCCTCAGAGAGGACACCTCTGACCATTAAATCCAAAGAAACTCAATCACCTTCTAAGTCTTCTGCATAACTCCCCTCTTGCCAAACTGCTTCCCACAACTAGAAAGTGAGCTTCAGAAACGCAGCACCCAGCTCAGAGCTGGGCACACCATGGTGACTGGTGAATTAATGCAATGGGCCCCGGGATCCTCATCTGAGAACAGAAGGTGAGGGCTGCCTTTCCAGACCCCCAGGTGGCTCTTTCCAGAAACCAAGTGAAAGCGATTCTCCCACCAGGCAACGCCTGTGTGCAAAGCCGGCCAGCAGAGGGCGCACCACGTCCATGCTTTCAGCCCCAGCAGAGAAAATGTCTAGGAGGCTCAGGGCTGCAGAAGCCAGGGAGCTGCGCCCCGGCACACGGGGTGCAGGAGTAAACAGCATGGAGCACCGCTGCAGGCTTCATTCCTGGGGGATGTCAGCTCTGGGCCCCAGCACCCATAAATGATGAGTCCTTGGTTCTGCCTCCTAGGGCCCAGCAGAGGGACCTGCCTTGATTCTGAGCCCCGAGAGTGGTAGGACAGTGTGACCAGGGATAAAAAGGAGATGCAGAGAAGGCAGGGAAGCCTAGCAGTTAGAGGCCTCGAGTCAGACTCCCAGAGTACGGTGTTCTCATCCTTAAAACGTGGGTGGTAAAAAATCTGCCTTGGAGCTACTGCGAGGATTAACTGAGATACTGTTTGCACTAAGGAATTTCACCTTGATTACTACAGAAGCCTACGCACTGGTCTCCCAGCTTCTGTCCTCGCCCTCACAGTCTTCCCCACCAAGGGGCATGAGTGATTGTTTCAGTGTCAAAGTCAGATCCCATCCCGCCTCTGCTCAAAACTCTCATGGTTCTCGCCCACTCAGAGTAACGGCCAAAGTCCTACAAGACCCCCCACAGTCTGACCCAGTCAATTCTCAACTCACCTCCTCCTACTGCAGTTTATTTTGTTCTGGCCACAGGGCCACCTTAAGTTTCTGAAATACTGCCTCAGGGCCTTTGCACCTGCTGTTCCCTCTGCCTGAAAGACTCCTCCCAATATCCTCATGGCTCCCTCCCTCCCCTTTCAGTTCCTAGGTCAGATGTCACCTTTTTAGTGAGGCCCTCACTGGTTACCTTATCGAAACGTTCAGTTGTTGCTGACCCACTTTTTCCTGTCCCCCCTTCTCTGCTTAACGTTTCTCTTTAGCCTTTATCACTATATACGAGAGTTTCTCAAGTGTGACACTATTGACATTTAGAGCCAGATAATTCTCGAGGGGAGAAGGGGAGACCATCCTGCGTGTTATAAGATGTTTGGTGGCATCCCTGGTCTCTACGCACCAGACACCAGTAACCCCTTTTCTCCCCTTGTCTTGACAACCTAAAACCTGCCAAGTGTCCCCTGGGAGGAAAAACTGCCCTGGCTGAGAACCTCTGGTCTACATCACTATTTTACTTGTTTATTTCCATCTCCCCCCACTAAGATTTAAGATCCCCGAGTACAACTCTGTGCTTTGCCCACAGCTGAATCCCCAGCGCTTGTAACAGTGGCACATAGTAGCTGCTCAATAAACAGCCGCTGAAAGAACGAGGAGGTGAGTGAGAGCCCGAGTGAGTAAGTAGGAGCTCCCCTGCCCGGGCTCCCAGGGCACCTGTCCCTCTTCCCCTTGCTCACCACAGCGGCTGGCGACAGCAGGGACTGGCAGTGCAGGAGGACACCGGTGGCCGCCACCTGCTCCAGCCACTTGCGGCTGGCGTCTCGGCTGCTCTCCTCGTACTCGCCGTTGTTGTTGTAGCGGTAGCTGAGGGCCGCCAGGAGCTGCTCCGAGAAGGCGCACACGGCAGCCACCAGGGCCTGGCAGAAGATGGTGTCTCTCCGCAGCTGCAGCTCTGTGTCTGGAGGGTGGGGACAGGCTTGCTGGGCAGGTTCTCTCGCACCACCAGCAGCCCCAAACCCCAAAGCCCAGGTCTACAACCAACTGCCAGCCCCAACGGGCCACCTATGGGGCCAACCTGCCAAAAATCAATCCCAGCCACCCAAAGCCAACTCCACAAACATCGATTCTCCAAAAGCAAGCCCAATTGCCGAAAAACTCAACTCTGCCTTGTGAATTTCCTAAGGCTCTCCCCAAACCTTCCTCAGCTGTATCTCCACTGGTTAGGGGGCTGCTCGACCATGACTGGCTGGACGCCAAAGCTCCATGTTTTAAGAAATGCAGGTTACCATTTTCCCTGTGTTTGAGAAGTCTGCCTTCTTCCTAACTCCCCCCTTCCTTGCCCGCTCTTGACATCATTGCAGAACTGGCCAATTTGGGCAGTCGTCCACCCCGGGTCCCGATCCTCTGGAAGGGATTATTTGCAATGACTGGCTCTAGCCAATTGGTTTTCAGTGACCTTAGACTTAGATCCTTTGTAGCTGCCCCTTACTGGAGAATTTCTGGAAAGAAGGGAGGGACAGAGAACACCTCCCAGCTTCCCCGGACCACCAGTCTGCCCCTTCCATTGTCTGCCGGGCAGAAGACCCTCCCGAGCCATCAGTCCTCTGGCTCATGTGCTCATCAAGATCCGCCCAGGCTTGGGAGGTGGCAAGACACAGGGATCCTGGCTCCAGGGCCCTGTGACTTGTCCCCTGGACTCAAGAGGAGGAAGCAAGTGAGGTCTAGGCAGTTCTTGGAGGTGCAAGAGGCCAGTGTTACTCTCCCCCACGTGCAGGCCCCGATGACCATGAGAACGTCAACCCTGGCCAGCAGAGAGGCCCTCCCTGGGCTGCAGGCATGAGCACCCGCTGCAGGGTGGCCTCTCCACAGGCGGTTGCTGATTCTAAGCCCTCACCTGTGCATTTCAGCAAGGCCAGGAGCAGCTGGTTCTTCCCATCTGCAAGGAGAGGGGTTAGAGATGGGTCAGGAGCACTTAGCACAAGGTTCAAGCAGAACGGGGCCCTCTGCAGCCCCAGCTCTGAGCCCTGTGTGGTGAAGCTCTGGGTACATACAGTTGTGCTGAGGAAGCTTTGACTGAATGTTGGGTGAATCCCAGAAACCCCCAACTTCCAGGGGATGAAACCCCAACTGCTAGTTACACCCCCAACTATTTACATAAACTCACCAAATGGAGACTGAAACCAGCACCTCCAACTCCTGGCCCAGAGCCCCCAGCCCACACTGTGTACATGCATGTGGGCACACGCTTACATGTGTACATACACACAGGTGCACATATGTTCACCTGAGCCCTCAGGCATGTATGCACACTCTACGCAGCCACAGCCCTGCACCCACACAGAGCTAAGCCCTTCTGCACACAGACTTAGCATCCTGGTCTCTTTCCTTCAAAAAACAGCTCTTAGCCCTGGCCGGTTTGGCTCAGCAGTTAGAGTGTTGGCCTGCGGTCCAGACAGACCCGGGTTCGGTTCCCGCTAAGGGCACGTACCTCGGTTGCAGTTTGTCCCTGGCCCTGGTTGGGTTGTGTGGGTGGCAACCACTCGATGTGTCCCTTTCACGCCGATGTTTCTCTCTCTCTCTCCCTTCCTCCCTCCCACTCTATCTGAACAAAAAATGGAAAAATGTCCTTGGGTGAGGAATAAAAAAAAAAAAAAAAAAAAAAGGGCTCTTAGGCCCAGAAGGGGCTTAGAAGAATCTGAAAGGCCAACTCAGAGGCCTCTGCTCCTGGGGGCTGGCTCTGAGGCTTTGCACCTCCCGCTGTCCTGGTCAAACGTCTCCCCGACCCAGGTCCTACTAAGCCAGGATCCCAGACTTAAATGCTGCCAAAGGCCCGGCAGGTAGTGTAAGATGTGCGAGGCAGACACCAGGAAGCAGGGGGCGATGGGGACTGTGGGGGACTGGAAGTCACCCCTCTCCCGTCCACGACGGCAGCTGCTACTCATCTCCACGCAGGCGTGACTGTGGGACCGCAGGCCTGTGATTGCCGGGCCTCCTGACTGTGCACGAGGAGCCAGCGATCGAGACTTTCACGAGACATCTCGGATAATAAAACACTGGTAGCCGCTTCACATTTTTATGTGATAGCATCCAAACCCACCTGTGGGCCCAAGTCTAATCAGGGGGCCCCAGCTGGTGACCTTGGTAATAACTCAAAAGAACTGAATTCAATCCCGTTTCTGAAGCTGAGAAGGAGTAAGTTCTCAGCCTCCTCAGCCTCCTGCCTCTGCAAGGAAGCCCCTGGCACCCAAAACCAGCAGCTCTTTAACCGAGTGTGTGCGGTCCCAGGCCTGCCCAAGGCACACCCAGCTCAGGAAGGGGCACGTGTTCTTCCTGTCCTCCCCTGGGCGTGGACAGACATGGGATG
The DNA here is from genome assembly GCF_014108415.1 of Molossus molossus. Taxonomy (NCBI): domain Eukaryota; kingdom Metazoa; phylum Chordata; class Mammalia; order Chiroptera; family Molossidae; genus Molossus; species Molossus molossus. The sequence goes on along the minus strand of NW_023425399.1, from coordinate 9,886,044 downwards.
TGCAGCTGGACCCACTTCTGACCCTTCCACACCCCACATTAAGGACCACTGCCCCCATCACCCTGCCCTGCCCAGCTGACCTTCCACATATTTCTGAATGTTGTCCACCAGGGTCTTGATGGAGTTGGGGAGATTCCAAGGGTCCTCCTGGATGCTGATCTGGATCAAGCTCCGGCCACGGATTGTACACTCTTCTTTCTGTTTGAACTCTGGGGCAGGAAAGAGACAGAGGTAGCCCTGGAGAACAGTGGCACAAAGGCCCACGTCCCAGCACCAGATTCCAAGGCTCAGAATCCGAGATAAGGGTGCTGGCAGGACTCTTGGGTACTATCTGGTCCACAGAGGGCAAATACATGGTGAGTTCGCTACTGATTCACAGCATCACAGCCATGGCAGACATCACGCATCGATCTCAGCACGCTTTCCACGACAGACAAACCAGCCCAGTGCAGGCCTCACAAATCAATCACTGCATTCTCTTCTCCTAAGCCTAGACGTGGTCACAGAAGGATTCTCAGGTGCTACCTCCTCAAGGCCACACCAATCAAGCTGGCACATCAGTTATAACCTAGTCTAACCTTCTCTCTACACAGAGGAGGAAGCCCAGGCACAGAATGGGAAGGTGTCTTGCTTAAGTCACACAGCTGGGTAGTGACAGAGCTTGGATTTGAACCTGGTCCCAGCAGACACAGGCCCGTTTCTTGGGCCTCTTCCCTGCTGTATGCCCTGGGTTTCTGAAAAATTTGTCGTTTTGGTTCCTCTGGGTTTGACATTTCTGCTTTCTACGGTCCGTCCCTGGAAGAGATGATCCTGAGACCACAGGAGGGGCAGCTGAGCTAGGGCACCCCAACTCTCCATACTTCCTACCCTTATTTTGGAGCAACTGCCAGTTTCTTTTCCTGTATCCTGCACCCAACTGGGAGCTCCTTGAGATCAGGGGCAGTGTCCCATTCAACTCAGGGCCCCCATGCCCAGCACAAGGCCTGGTACACACTGGCTCCTGGGGATTACTTACTGGTGGGTAGATGCATTACTTACTGGTAGGTGGACATGTGAGGAGTGGATGGGTGGGTGGATGGATGGATGGATGGGTGGGTGGGTGGATGGGTGGGTGGATGTGTGGGTGGGTGGATGGGTGGATGGATGTGTGGATGGGTGGGTGGGTGGGTGGATGGATGGGTGGATGGATGTGTGGGTGGGTGGATGGGTGGGTGGATGGGTGGGTGGATGGGTGGGTCGGTGGGTGGGTGGGTGGATGGATGTGTGGGTGGGTGGATGGGTGGATGGATGGGTGGGTGGATGGGTGGGTGGGTAAATGGGAGGAAAGGTAGGTGCGAGGACACATATGTCAATTCTTTTTCTTGCAATTATTTCAAGAAGACAGTCTTAGTTTGGTGCCGTTAAGTTCTCAATATTTCTTTAACTACTGGTCCCTCTCACGAAGAAAAAACAAAGTGCTCTGGGCAGGCAACAGAACACAACTGCGTGTAAGGACATTTTCTGGGGTCTTCCCAGTGAATGTGTCACGGTCATCATTATTTCGTGGCATGTCACACAGGTTTCCCACACTTAGGGAGTTTAAAAAGTTCCTTCCAAAATTAAATTCTTAAAAGGAAGGCACTTTTTCAAAAAAGTTATGTCACTAATAATGCAGGCTGCAAATGAATATGGTTTTAAAACGTAAAGATGCCCGTGGATTCTGTGAATGTGGGTAAAATGATGGAGGTGGCCGACGGTCCTGAGGGTTGGTGAACTGGGCTCCAGGACCCCCCTCCTGTGACAGACAGACAGACACGCGGAGGCCCAGAGAGGCCCAGGGACCAGACTGGGGGTCCACAGATTTTTCTATAAGGAGCCAGACAGGAACTGTTTTAGGCTTTGCAGGGCTTACGGTCTCTGCCACACCTTCTTTGTTTTATTTTGTGTTTACTTCTCTGTATAAAGGAGAACATCATTCCAGTCACAATCTAGACAGAACCAGGCTGTGGGCCGGATTTGGCCCATGGGCTGAACTTGCTGACCCCTGGATGAGCCCTGAGCCCCTGGGCAGGAGCGGAGCAGAGCTGAGAGTGTGAGCCGTGTGCTGCCCCCCATCCAGCACACATTCCCCGTCCCCAGGGTCTCCGTGTTGGATGCCGGATGTCATCCCAGCCCTGCGGGGGGCGGCCCGGGCTCACCTTGCAAGCTGTGGTCCATGGGGAAGTGCTTGGTCTCTTCAAAAGCCCTGCTCATGACTGGCCCCTTGAGGAGTGCATGGATGGAGTCCACCTGCCGGCAGGAAGCTCGAGGTCAGTGTGGCCCCAGGGTCCTCCATGTTGCAGGGACCCACGACTCCCAGCCCCTACCCCAGCGCCTGGCTTCTGGGTTCTCACCAGGAGTGACGGGAGGAACCCAAGGTCAGGCCAGGGGTGGGAACAAAGGTCCCACCTGGTTGAAGAGATGTTCCAGGCAGCCGTGAAGCTTGTCCTGCTTGTCTGATGGGATCCGCATGTCACAGGGCAGCTCGTCCCCTGGCAGAAGGGAGAAGTCCCGGCCATCAACAGACAATTTCTGTCCCATCTCACACCTGCCCAATCTCTTTTTCCCAAGAAGGCTACAGAGCTCCAGAGCTCCAGAACCCACAGCGGATCTGGAGTCTGACAGACACGGATCCTGGCTGTGTGACACTAGGCAAATCTCTTGACCTCTCTGAGCTTCAGCATCTTCATCTGCAATATGGGCAACAGGAACTAAAGCATTACACAACTGCAAGTCAGTGCTATTATTTCTGAGACTCTGCAAACGAGGAGACTGCGAGCCAGAGAGAAGGAACTGGACCCCGAGTCCCCTGCCCCATCTCGCACCGTTCAGCCAGCTGCCACATTTCCTAACCTCCCCAGGGACAGTTCTACAGCTGAGCATCTTAGTGATGGAACATTTATCTAAAGTCCGGCAATAGCTTCGATTTTACTTGAGCTTCTTTTTCTTCTGTTAAATTGAAAAACAAATTAAAGTTAAATGTTTATGCCCAGACTACCACCGGAAGGACACACAAGGCAGCTGTGAGCGTGGGAGCTTGGGAACCAGAGACTGAGTTACCAGGGTGGGAGGGGAACTCGCCCCGCCCACCCCCTCGTGCCTTTTCTGTCGTAAACCATGTGGCTGTGTGACCTATTCACAGAATAACAATTTTAAGGCTGAAATCAATGAAACTAAAATCAAAGCAAATTTCAGTCTTTCAGAAAAAGTTGTAAGTAGAGTATAACCTAACTCACAGAATAGTATTTATGTCCGTCTATCCTCCCCGCCACCCACCCACCCACGTCCATCTGTGCCGAGTATGTTCACCGACGGTCTCCGCCTGTCACTGGTGGTCATGTCTGGGGGTTCTGATTGCCTTCATGTACTTTTTCTGTGTGGCCTGAATTTTGGGTTTGAGCATGTGTCACTGTTACGGAAACCATCAGGTCACCTTATTTTAGTGACCCCAGAGCAACGCATCCCAGTCTCTAATTGCATCATGTATGTTTTCGTCTGTTCCGTGTCCACGACATGCGTGGAGAACGTCAGCTCCACGAGGACCAGGACCTTTTGCTGCGTTCACGGCTGTGGTCCCAGCACAAAACAGTGCTCAAGAAAACGTGCTGAACAAGCAGATGAAGGCAAACACGCGGCCAGAACACGCAACATAACACAAAACAACGTGCCACAGAGTAAAGTAGAATAAGATCAAATAAACAAAACGGAATCTCGCTGGGGACGCCCCTGTCCTGGAGCACGAGCCACTGCACTCACCGGACCCCATCTCGTCACTGCCCAGGTAGGAGCTGTTACTTCTCACACTGGTGTAGGACAGGACGGAGTCCCGGTTACTGTTACACTCGCTGCAAACGGGCAGAGAGGAAGACAGGAGTCACCCTCCAGCTCACACCCCCTGGTCCCAGCACCCACCGCCCACTCTCTGGAGTGCAGACAAACTCCTTGGCTCCTCAGGGGAACCACCAGCCCAGAGAGGGTGCTGCAGGCTGACCACCAGTGTCCTGGCCAGTTTCCCAACGGTGGGAAATATCTCTAGGCCCCAGCACGGAAACGCAGACATAGTTAAGAGGACAGTAAATTGCTTTCATTTGGGAGTAAACATCTGCCACTCCCCTCGGGGGACAGCCCGGTTCCTGGGCACGTGGGCGCATGCCACACGCGATCACATGGCTCCACGTTCTGTCTCCCCAGCCTGGCTAGGAACCTCGTGGAGACAGGGACTGTGTTCTCTTAGCTTGTGTCCCAGGAACTCAGAAGGTATGGGAATCAAAAGCCCCAATCCTGAAATTCTTTCCTTCACCATTCTGACAATGAAAGGAAAAACTGGAGAACCCAGAGAGGGAGAATCCTGGGCTTTGGACACAGCCGTTGGGAACACACGGTGCCCAGTGAGCATGGACATCTGGTTAAACAGAAGCCAAGCCAGAAACACGGCGCAGCCGGAGCCCTTGCCGACGGAGGACTCCGAACGCCGGGGGGGCTGGGGGAAGGTCTTGTCGAATCCCAGCAGTTCTGTGTTTTGCCCACAAACGCCGGATGCACCCCACTAAGGCTCTGCTCCATAAGCCCCCGATCACTGGAGCCCGCGGGGCTTGTTCATTGTGGTAAGGACTTCCACTTACCCACTAGACAGACCATTACAGGAAATGGAGTTTTTCGTTCATTTAACCCACTAATTAGGGCTTCACTGTTCTTGTTATAATTAGCTTAACCAGTAAAAGACAACAACAACAAAAACCAACTCAGATCCTCCCAGAATTAAGAGGGGGGAAAAACTGTCTTTCCCCCTTGGATCAGGTAAAAATAAACTGTTGCAGAAACCATGTCAGTTAGGACACACCACAGATCTTGCCTTTCCTGTGACCACACTCCGAGCGTGTGCAGAGGAACGGGAGCAGAATGGACGGGTGGTGTCCACAGGGGACAGAGCCTGAAACGTTGGCCTTGGGGCAGGGGAGCCGAGGGGGGTGTCTGGGGGGCTCTGGGGCTTAGATAACCCCCAGAAACATACGGCTTAGCAATAGTGCCCCATCCCACTGCTTCCTGGGAAATATCCCTCTCGATCTGACTTCCCCACGGGTCAGTGGCCTCCACTGTCCCACTGGCCAGCCATGTCAAACCCCACACGATGCCCACGGCTGCCCCCACCTGTAGGAGTCACGGTAGCTCATGGTGTCATGACCCGAGTCCTCCTGGTCCTCCTCAGACACCTTGAAACACACTTTCTTGATGCCCCCGTGGTCGGTCCTGTCCATCTCGCTCTCTTCGCTGACCAGTGGGGAGGAGGAGGCCTCCTCAGACAAGGGCGGATCGCAGGACCCACCTGAGGTGGGCTCTGTGATGGTGGACAGCAGCCTGTGGGAGAGAAGACTTTGAACTTAAAGGCACATGCTGGTGGCTTCAATGACCTCCATGGAGGCTCCAGGCAAGGTCCTGACCTCGGGCCTCACCTCTGACCCTAACAGAGGGAACCACCAAATGCTTTATGTCCCATCCCTGAAAATCCCTCTAGCGACTCTGCAGGAGCACTTACAGGGTCCGACCTGTAGGGGGTGTGAGAGACAGAGGTTCTTCATTTCATGGCCAAGCTACATACACAAAGTTCCAGGGCACAGAACAGGAAAAGTTGCTGTAAAGACCCAGAGAGCACATCTGTTCGGCTTGGTAGGCCACACGGGATCCGTTAAACTACTCAACTTGGCTGCTGTCATGTAAATGCACCACAGACACCATGAAAATGAATGAGCATGGTTGTGTTCTAGTAAGATTTTATTAACACTAGGCAGTGGGCTGGATTTGGCCCAGAGGCCATAGCTTGTCAGCCCAGGAATTGAATATCATGAATGGTCAAGTGTATAGGTTGTTAACATACACAGACCACAGATCCAAATCCCGATGCTGCCGCTTGCTAGCGCAGTGACCTACAGCAAGTTATTTAACCTCTCTGAGATGCAGTTTCCTCATCTGGACCACGGAGTAATATCAGCATCTATGTCCCAAGCTGGTATGAAGTTTAAGGGAGTTAAAATAGGTAAAGAAGAGGGTCTGAGGCCTTGTAAGTGAGCAATAAACCCTGGCTGGTGAAATCCTATTGCATCTCAATGAGGTCAGTATTAGGATCAGCTCCATTTTGCAGATGGGGAAATAAAGGCTCAGAGAAGTTAAGTGACTTGCGCAAGGTCACACAGCTAATAAGTAGCAGGGCCAGGATTCAAACCCCAGCCTCCTGGCTCCAGACCCCACATGGCTTTCTCTTTTATCATGGACAGTTTCCACTCTACACCAAATAGAGGGGACGGTATCAAGAACGCCAGGCACCCAGTGGCCGGCTTCAACAATGGCAAGTTGGGGTCCACTTTTGTTTCCTCGATCTTTCCTGCTGCACTTTCTTTTTCTGGAATATTTAAAACATATCTAAGATATCATAAATTCCCCCTATAAATACTTCTCTTTGTGTCTAGCACATAAGGACTTTCTTTTAAAGCAATGGTTCTCAACTGGAGGCGATTCTGCTGCCCCCCACCCCCGCACCCTGGAAACACTGGGCAACTTGGCATATTTCCTGAGGGGCAAACGTTTACCAATGTCCAGAGACATTTTTAGTTGTCACACTGAAGCAGGGTGGGGGTGGGGGAACTACTGCCATCCAATGAGAGAGACCAGGGATACCGCTCGGTATCTTACAATGCACAGGACCACAAAGAACGATCCAGCCCACTGTCAATAGTGTCAAGGCTGAGGAACACTGGTTTAAACCTAACCAGACTGCTACTACCATGCCTAACAAAATCAGCAGTCCCTAGTACCATCTAGTACCCAGTCCGTGTTCACATGTCCCTGGTGATCTCGAAAGTGTCTTTTCACAGATGGTGTGTTAGACGCAGAACCCTAACCAGGTCTAGACTCTGCATTGGTTAATGTGCCTCTCAAGTCTGTTCTCTAACAGATCCTCCTCCTCCCCCCTGTACCTGCTCCCCACCCCCACCCCCATCAGATATTTGTTAAAGAAACTGTCTCAACTGTCACCTAGAATCGCCCTCCCTCTGGATTTGGCAATTGCATCCCTGAGGCACCATGTCACCACTCTCTATCCCCCACGTCCTACAGCTGAGCCGTGAGTGCGACCTACAGCTCTGATTAGAGAGCGGTGCAATTCCGTAGGCGAGAACCCTTCGCAAGTGGTGCTGTGTGCCCTGCTGCATTACGCCAAAAGGGACGTCGTGTCCTGCCTTCTTTCTTTCTGTTAAAATTATAAAGTCCCCCAAACCTTTTGCCCAAAAGCCTCAGCCTCTACTGACGAGTGCTGTCACAGCCCTTCACTCCATTAGGGCAGTGGTTCTCAATCAGGAGCGATTCCGCCCCGCCCCCGAGGGGTACTCGGCATTGGCGGAACATGTTTTTGCTGGTCACGGCTGGGGAACAGGGATGTTACTGGCATCTAGGGATGCTGATAAATAGCCTGTGATGTACAGGACAGCTCCCCACTACAAAGATTCCTGAGTCTAACAGTCCCCCCAACCCCGCAGCTCCCTCCTGGCACCAGGGCTCACCTGTTGATCTGGGTGACGTACTGCTTCATCTCCTTCAGCGCGACATCCAGTTTGGTAAAGAGCTGCAGGAAGGCATCCTGGATCTCACGGTCCTCCTGCTTGAGGAGAAAGCGCAGGCCCCGGTCCTCCGGGCTCAGGGTCCCATTGGCTGGCCCGAAGCTGCTGTCATGGGTCCCTTGGCACTGAAGGTCCCCGTCCATGGCAGGCAGGCACTTCCAGGAGGGGGCAGCCATGGTGGTGATGCAGTGCTGGGTGTAGGACATAGGGTTCAGGTGGCCTACATGGAGAGAGGGAGAGCTCACTTGGAAGCAGTGCCCAGACACCTACGACCCCCTTGGACAGAGGTATATAAGCCCATTTCTAGGATCCCAACAAATAAGAGAATTTTCCCTTTTAAATATTATTTTAATCCACTAGATTACTGCAAGAAGAAAAATTGAGTTTAATGCTAATATGCCTTTAACTACTGTGATCTTTTTCCTGCCTGGAATGCAGACATGATGACCGGTACGCCAGCAGCTATTCTATACCATGAGGCATCCTTCAAAATGAAAGCCATATACAGAGATGATGGTGTAGAAAGAAAGGAGCCTATATCCCTGATGACTGTGAAGCCACCATTCCAGCCCTGGACCACTCACTTCCAGCCATATTTCTGTTTAAGTATCTGTAGTGTGAAATCCAAACATAATTTCTAACAGACACATGCAGTTACCTTGCTCTGGGTCAAGTCCAATGAGGGAGGGTTTGCGACCAAAGCGAATGCTGAAGGACCTGCCAATGGAGGGAGTGGTCTTGGGGTAGGACACTTCCATGATGTTGATGTGGCAGTTGGTGGGGCAGAAATCCAGGCCACACAGAGAATGGGGTTCCAGAGGTGCTTGTTTGAAGGGTGGGCTGACCCTGCTCTTCAGCTGGGCTGCAAACTGACAAAGGTGGGGGACGTGAAGTCACGATTCAGGACTCTGAGAATTCTGGCCCACCCCCAATACCCACTTTATCCTGGCCGAGGCCAGACATTCCAAGTTGGACACAATGAATAGCTCTAATGGAAAAGTGGAGATTACCCTACACTGCCTTTCACTGGATCCAGATTTCAGGGAAAGTCCAGAGACATGAGGCCTCTGAGTTCCTACCCACATTCGTTTCTCCATTTTAGCTGCACAAGTGAGCTGCCCTTGCAAAACCATCTCTCCCCAACCCACAGCCCACGAGGTTCAGGTAAGGCTGCCTCCCCATCCCTGCAGGTACTGACACAGGGCTAGGCAAGGGACTCAAGCCAAGCCAATGAAAGCTCTTGAGTTCCTTTTTTACTGGAGTTGCTAAGGTTAGAGCTACTGGGGACCACTTTGTCAACACATGAGAAAGGCCCTCCTGAGAGCAAAGCCAACATGGGAAAATAAAGTCAAGAGAAGGAGTGAGGCCATGTTCTTATGACAGTGATATCTGATTGAGCACCTGGATACAACCATGCCTGAAGTTCATCTCTGGACTTTTCAGTAATATAAACCAATAAATCATCCTGTTTGTCTAAGCTAAGTTAGGCTGAGCTTTGACATTTACAACCAAACTACCCCAGGTGGAGACCCTGTCAGATAAAGGTACCTCCTGATAGCAGGCAATCCTCTGGCCAATGCTCTCCAGCTTGATGTCGCAGATGTTGCGAAACTCGAAATGGGACATGGTCTTGATGTTGTTACTCAGGGCCATGAGCCGCCCGCAGTTCTGCACGAAGACACTGTCATCAGCAGCAAAGGCCTCGAGGATCTGCAGAAACATTAACAACACTGAGCACACACTCTGTGCCAAGGAGGGTCTTAAGCAGTTCATCTGCAGTGACCCCTGTAGGCCGCATAACACCCCGGTGAGGTCAGGTCTATTACTGGCCCATTTTGCAGATGCAAAAACTGAGGCTAAAAGAGATAACAAGTCACTCTCGTAAGTCCTATGTGATGGGGCAGAGACTAGAATTCAGGGCTCCAGGCTAACCCTGAGGAAATGGGAGTCCACTGCTCCACCCCCCAGGGCAGGGCCGTGCCCAGCGAGACCTTGGCAGTGAGGCCGAAGCAGCCGCGGGGCTCCACGATCTTCTCCAGCACGTGACACTTGATGCCAGCTGTGCTCACGTACTCGTACACCACGCCGTGCTCCAGGTGCACGTTGTCCACAGTCAGGCTGACCACAGGGCTGTCCTCATGCAGGCTCAGCTGGGGACCCAGGGACAGCAGGGAGAAGGCTGAAAGCCAAAAGAACAGGCAACCCTGAGGAGGGGGCGCCACCCCACAGCAAGCCGGCCCCCAGGCCCAGAACCATGGACAGCTCCCGTGAGGCTGATGGGGAACTGAAGCCTGTACTACAGAGCTGCTTGAGTTTGTCAGCCCACCACTGTTCACCCAAATCAACACTTGTGTCCCATTCCCAGTCTGCGTGGCTCAGAAGCGGGGACCCCCGCCAACCGCATCATTCCCCGGAGGAACAGGCCTGGCCAATCAGCATACTCGATTTCCCCTATTCTCAGTGACTGGTTCAGGAACAAGCACATGACCCAAGGGGGCCAGTCAGTCAAGTCTGGGGCTTTTGTTGGATCTACAAAAGGGAGGAGACATTCTCTTTCCCATTGGATTCCAAGCTGCCGGAGCCACCACGTGGAGAAAACAGCACGTGAGAGGAAAAGCAACCCAGAGGGAGCGGAGCTGAAAACTGGAAAGAGACTCCTCACGAGACTACAAAGCACTGGGTGGAGCCAGACCAGAAACGTGTAAGAGTCCTCAGACTCTTTAGTTTCCCGAGTCAATGTGTTCATATAGCTCAGATTCAGTCCCAATTAACACGGGCCCAGAGAGGCTGAGCGACTCCTTGAGGGCCACACAGCGAGGGAGCGACATACGTAGGAAACAAAGAAGGCACCGCATGATCTATGTTAACTCACACACGCGGCGAAGACAAATAAAATAGAATAAGGAGACCCCGAGACAGAAAAGCACCCAGGGTGGCCTCTCTGAGGAGGTGACATTTGAGAAGAGAGGTGAGTGAGGTAAGAGGTGCTCTGAAGGACAACATCCAGACAGAGGGAACTGCAAGTGCAAAGGTCCTGGGGCAGGGGTACATTTGCTGCTGGAGTGGATGAAGCAGAGAAGGCAGATAGGAGGTGACGAGAGGTAAGGTTGGAGAGCCTGGCTGGGCTGGAAGACCATGATGCGGACTTGGTCTTTACCCTGAGTAGGGCGGGAGCACTGGAAGTCTTTGTTCTATTTTTTGAGAACAGTCCAGGGAAGGCAGGGCAATGAGCGGGCTGCTGCAATAGTCCTGGTGAGAAATGGTGGCTTAGACCAGGCAGCCAGGGTGGAGGGGAGTGGCCTGACTCCGGATGCACGCGGAAGGCAGAGGCAGCCAATGAGCTGCTGGGATCAAGGCAGAGGGACACAGAAGAGAGAGACAGCGGAGGCGGGCTCCAAGGTCTCGGGCCTGGGACTGGAGGGATGGAGAATCCGGGGGGAAGAGCGAGTTTCAGGCGAAGGTCAGTTTTAATTTTGGCCATGCGACGTCTGCGATGCCTGCTGGGCATGGGCGGGGGGTGAGCAGGCAGAAAGACAGGTCTGGAGTTCAGGGCTGAGGCCGTGCTAGAGAGACCAGTGTGAGCTCGTGGGGGGCAGAATACTGGCCCCTGAAAGCTGACCCTGTCCTCAGCCCTGGACGACATGCTGTTACATGGCAAGTGGCAATGACCGCTGCAGATGGAATTAAGGTTCTAATCAGACGACCTGACAACGAGATGATCCTGGACGGCCCAGAGGAACCCAGTGGGGAAGGTGGAGGCAGAAGGGCAGAGTCGGGAGGTGGCAGGGTGAGGAGGACTCAGGCCACCCTTGCTGGCTGGCTCTGCGGACGGAGGAAGGGGCCACGAGCCAAGGCACACAGGCAGCTTCTAGAAGCGAGATGGGTAAGTAAATGTGTTCTCCCTGCTGACACCTGATTCCAGCCCAGGGAGCCTCATTTCGGACTTCTGACCTCAGAACTAAGGGAATAAACACACGTCATTTTAGGTCACCAGCTTGGTGGGGTTTTGTCATAGCAGCAACCAAAGCTAATACAGAACTGACAGCCTCGAGATGAACTGGATGAGGCCAGGGAGGAGTGTAGGCACAGGAGAGGACCTGTCCCCACTGGAGTCTGCCACGCTGCCCGCCTGCCCTGTTACCTGAGTCGGGCTGGTCTTCCTCCTGGGCCCCCTCGCCACCGGGGTCCTCGCCAGGGGCCTCCTGGCTGGCTCGGGCCTCCTGAGCGTCCTCGTGGGTGTGGTAGATCCACTGGTACAGGCCCTGTGGGGGGAGCAGTCAGAGGGGCGGCCACAATGCTGGGGGCCCAGGGAGGAAGGGATAGGGCGAAGGTGCCAACGGTCCCGCACTCCAAAGCTCAGACTCTTAGCCTGGCGGTGACACCATCTTTGGAGAGGCCTCCGAGGCTTCGCTCTGGAACCTTCCTGGGGACCTCTAGCCACACCTAACTCTCCCCCTACAGTCTACACTCCACACAGAAGCCAGGGCAGGGGGAGCCTTTGAAAATGTAAGTCAGACCCACGGGTACAGAAAACGTGTCTCTCCTGTGGCCGCAGGACCTAGAAACGTGTCAGGCACAGAGTGGGTGCTCAACAAACACTCCCGGGGTGAGCCAATAAATGGGCATCACCTTCCACAAAACGCCAGCCCCCCACCCAAGAGGAGCAATGTTTTACCATCAACGTGCCTATTTGCCCAACGTGCCTATGTAGTAAGAAAAGAGGGTCTTGCACACCCACTCCACAGCCGGGAAAACCAAGGTCACAGGGATCACAGCCCAGCTCCTCCAATTTGGGGAGGCAGAGGGGGCACAGGGTCCATGCCCAGCTCAGTCCCACCAGGTAGGCAGCCCACCTGACCCAAAACACCGTGATCGCCCCGGGCTTTTCTTCCAGAGAAGAGATGGTCCTCAGCCCCCTACCCCCTAAGCAGGACATCCCTAAGCAGCTTACCAGGGCCTCTTCCCGGCGGTTCCGGAACGCCTGGAAGTGCTCTAGGACTTCCGGGGCACTGTCGTTCATGACGTTGTTGCCATTGACCTTCAGGATACACTGGCCGGCACAGAGCCCTGCGGCCGCAGCTTCTGAGCCTAAGGGAGGTGGGAGTGCTTGAGGCTGAGCGCCAGGCAGAGAGGGCCTGGGCGGCAAGGCAAGAGCAATACCCGGATGAACACTGTCACCAAGCCCCAGACACACACCCAAACACTCCACCTCCCTCCCTCCCACCCCGGAGCCACCCTCCGACCCACTCCAACAGGCAGGGCATTCCCATTTCGCAGATGGAGAAACTGAGACTCAGACCAACAGCAGCTAGCCTCCCAGGTACGTTTCACTCTAAAGCTTCATCTCCTTTAAAGTCCTGCAAAAACCTGTGATACTGGGCCCAGGATCAGCCCCATTTTGTAGACAGGAAAACAGGCTCAGAAAGGCACAGTAATTCTCCCAAGCTCACAGGGCTAGAAGCCAGGATTCACACCCGGGTCTACAGGACTCCAAAAGCATGTTTGCTCAGCCATGCCACTATTCCCAAACTGCAGGTGTTGGAGCCCAGGGTTCTGCGTGGTTAATATGAAGGATCTGGAAATGCAAATGATGCCAAGCTTTGTCTGGACATAAGAGCATATCAGGCCTTCATCATATGACGGTGACGAGCACAGGACTAGCCCCCAGGGGCTTGGGTTCAAACCCTGGCTCTGCCACTAACCAACTGTGTGACCTTTGGAAAGTTCCTTAACCTCTCTGTGCCTTGGTTTCTTCATCTGTAAAATGAGGACATTAATTGTATCTGCCTGTAGGGTCCGTGAGAGATCTGTGGAGTTAAAGCACGTAGTCCATGCCTGGCTCTTAGTAAGTGCTCAGGAAACACCAGCTGCTTCAGCATCTTTGTCTGGTTCACCTATAAACACCTATTCTTCTCTGTAGCCACCCTAAAGGCACTCACCTGGGCACTACTGACATTTGGGGCTGGAGACTCCCTGCTGTGGGCTGTGCTATGCACCACAGGGCGCTGAGCAGCACCCTGCTCCCTACCCATGAGATGCCATGGCACCCCCAACCCTGCTGTGGCAACCAAAGATGTCCCCAGACACTGCCAGATGCCCTCCAGAGGGGGGAACTGCCCCAGTTGAGAACCCCTTTTTAAAGAATATATAAAATAAAAACACACTTTAAAATAGTAACAAGCTCTCCATAAGTTTCTATCCTGAAATGCATATTCTTTTTTTTTAAGACATTTTATTTTTTTATTTTATCCTCACCCAAGGACATTTTTGCATTTATCTTCAGATAGAGCAGAAAGGAGAGAAGGAGGAAGAGAGAAACATTGATGTGAGAGAAACACATCGAGTGGCTGCCACCTACATGACCCCAACTGGGGCCTGGGACAAACTGCAATCGAGGTACGTGCCCTTAGCCGGAACCGAACCCGGGACTCTCCAGTCCGCAGACCGACGCTCTAACCACTGAGCAAAACCAGCCAGGGCCTGATATATATATTCTTTGTACCGCAGGCCGACGCTCCAACCGCTGAGCCAAACCGGCCAGGGCGATATGTATATTCTTAATTAATACATATTAATAGCACAAATATGACCACAAAAATAGACAACTGATCTTTAAACTTTGAAAGTGGAGCCCTTAGATGCAAAAAGGTTTGGGAGCCCAGTATCTCAGACCAATCTGATTGTATCTCCAAGACAGAGAAACCCGTTAAGCAACACAGAAAGCAAAGTTCTCAAACTACTGGCCCGTGGTCTGAATCTGGCCAGAGAAGTGTGGCCAAAATTCATATCTGGTTTCTCTTAAAAAAAAAAAAAAAAAATCAAACCTGGCAAGACTGGGCCCTCATTCCTGCATGGCAACAATGAGCTTGAGCTAAGGAAGACGGCCCCTGTTGGAGTGAATGCACCTTGCCATAGTCCTCACCACTCCCTATTGCCTTCCTCTCAGTTACCCATTTGTAACTGCCTGACCCCCATAGGCACTGGCATTTGCAAGCCTTGGCTTCAAGCAAAGAAAGTAGTGCTGATGGTGCACTATGAGACACGAGCCTGGCGGCAATGGTCTGGGCAGCTCTGAACTCCTATCACCCACAGACTGGTCTCCCAAAGCTCTCCTCTGTCTGTTAGGCTCCCACTCACCTCTCCCGACAGCATAGACGTAGGGCGGGGCAGCTCCACGGATCTGGAAGCACAAAGCCTCTGGATGGTCGGGCACTTTGATGATCCTGCACCAGGCAGAAGCAGCCATAAGCAAAAGCAGCATCACTCCCAACAGCCCAGCGGGCCACCCTGGAGAGCCCCTGCCTCCCAGACTTTTGGGAAATCTAGCCCAAAAAAATAGCAGTGCCAGGCTTTCCAGCTCCCAAATATACAGAGAAGCCTCTTTTAGCCTAACCAAAGCCCACACCGCCAGGATCTCCGGTTAATCGGAACCACCGGCCTGCCCATGGGCCTTCAGTCCACACACAGAAATTCCAGATCACCCTCTACCTCCTCCACCATTCTCCTGGTGGGAGGGGGCCTCTTGGAGACCAGAGCAACACCGCAGCCAAGTGAATATTTTATTCAACGATCGTGGAGAGAAGGGTGAGAAGTGATCCGCACATCTTGGTGCCAACTCTAGAAAAATGTGCACACGTGTCCCCTAGGGAACACGGTTTGAAAGCCCAGGTCTTGGCCATTCTGCAGGTGGAACACCAGAGCCGAGCAGGCGGCACCCACCTGGGATGGTGCAGTGGGTGCCATTAACCCAGGGGCTTCAATGCAGCTGTCTGCTTCCCCACTGAGGGTGTGTCCCCGACAATGACCTTCAGAATCACCCCTCCCGTCCCCACCTGCCAGGTAAAGCCGTCCTGGGAGCCTGTTCTCAAACCCCAGGTGTTTCCAGAACTCACGACAGGCACATCCCACCTTGGTGACTTCTGCCACTGCCACATACCCACCAGACTAGCAATCATTTTCCCTAAATTAACTTGCCTTTTTACTGAAATAATTGTATTCAAAACCTTCCATCACTCCTGTCAACAGAAAACTGGGAAGCATTTGCCTTAAATAGAAGGGAGAAGTAGAAACCAAATGCACAATTTTAAAAATAGAAAACGTGTCTCCCTGTACCTATATCTGGTATCCAGCCACTTCTCACCAGCTCCCCACTGCCATGCAGGTCGGTCCAGCAGCCTTCTCACCACTTCCCTGCTTCCATCCCCTCCCCCACCATCTAATCTTCACCTGCAGCCAGAGGGATCCTGCCAGAACCTACATCAGACCATGCCTCACCTCTACGCAGAACCTCCAAGTGGCTGCACAGTCCTCACTGTAGGTACAAGGTCCTACAGAGCCTGGCCCCCAGTGTCTGGCTGACCTCATCACTCACCCCTCCCTCTCACTCACGCTGCTCCAGCCCATCGGCTTCCTCGCTAGTCCTCAAACAGACCAGCCAGCTTCCACCCCAGGGCCTTTGCACTGGCTGTTTTCTCTGCCTGAAGCCCTCTTACTCCACAAGTCCCCTGACTCTCTCCTTTACCTCCTTCAGGTCTTCACCTCAGTTCTCAGGGACACCCTGACAACCATCCCTCCACACAGCCCATCATCTCCTTTCTCGGCTTTATACACTGACCCACACTTACTACCACCTGGTTCAGTATGTATCTCAGTTCTCCATTTTCGCGTCTGTCTCCTGCTCTACCTTCCACCGGACTGAGGTCCATGAAGGGTAAATGTATCCATCCAGACACAGCTGGATCCCCAGAGCCTGAAACACCACTAGACACAAGGCCGCGCTCAATCGGCACCTGCTGAATGACTGAAGGTAGCAGCCTCCTGTCACATGCCTGCAGAATGAGCCCCGCCCATGAGGAACCAGGACAGCTCGGGGGCCCCACCCCAACCCCTAGCCCCCAGGCAACTCCTCGAACTGAGAGGAAGTCCACTGGGACATCTGGCCCTGGGGACACTCACTCTTTGGCCTTGGTGGCCACCAGAAGGCGCAGTGGGCGGCGGGAGCAGAAAGACTGGTTGAGGACGGTCTCCACCTCCGCGAAGGGCCGCAGGAGCACCAGGTCCTCGTTGATGGAGTAGATCTTCCTCCCCACCTGCAGGCCGGCCATCTTGGCAGGGGAGACAGCACAGCAGGTCACTAGTCTCCTTCCTCCTCACGAAGGAGCCTTGAATGCATTCAGGCAGCACAGCACCGGCCCCAGGGACCGAGCATGACCAGAGTGATCCCCAGGGTGACCACGGTCCCCTGTGAGGTAAGCAGTCCCTCCCCAGTGCAGGCTGGTGAGGCCCGGTTCTGCCCAATGAGCTACTGAAGGGAAGCCTGGGGGCGGCCGTAACAGAAAAGACGTTTCCTTTGAGGAGAAACTGTCGTGACCTGCCCCCGCTTCCCACCCTGCCATCTGAGGACAGGAGGCCTCGAACTGGACAGCCACCCGTAACCAGGAGGGCTTGGCCAGGAAGGTCGAAGGGATGCTGACCCTGAACCAAGACGCACAGCCACCTCCGTCTAACCACAAATTAAGTCCCAGGGCTCCAGCCACTGTGGGGCGAGCATGTGGCTACTTGCAGCCAAAAGCATTCCTAATCTTTCCTAATCACTCCGCAGAGACAAGCGGCTCCCGGACAGCACGGCAGGGGCCTCTCCCTACCCGCCTCCACACTCCGGGGCGCAGCGAGAGGACCGAGGCCGAATGCCTGGCCTGCCACAGGCTCGCTCTCCTTCCTCCTCCAGACCTTGTGTCCATGACCGAGCAACACACTTGTCTTATTCTGGCCACCGAGCATTAGTGTTTTCCTATCACAGCTGATTCAAACCTTTTTCTTGCACCTCCCCGTGGAGCCAGCAGAGGGAGCCAGCGGCACACACTGGGCGGACAGCCCTGCGCAGAGGGACTGTCCCAGCTCCCTCGGAAAAGGCAGAAGAGCTGGCCCTAGACTCAGTTTCTCCATCTGGGCAACTGAGCAGAGGGGGGACATTCCAGGATTTGCTGCCTACCTCAAAGGGAGAGAGACGCCCACTCTGCTACCCACACACAGCCCCTGCCAAGGCGGCCCCTCCGAGAGGCCTCACCTCGGCCAGCGAGCCCCTCTGGACCGACTTCACCACCACGGCCTTGTTCTTCTCCTCGATGTCGAAGCCGTAGTCCTCCTCCTGGGGCAGGATCTGTGGGCCCAAAGCAGGAGAGCCCCGGTGAGGCGGTGGGGGGCAGCGGAGGGGCGGCTGGAGCCAGCCCTGCCTTGGCCCCCAGGGGAGTGGGATCCTGCCGGCTCCTCAGGCCCCAGATCTGCATGGGGTAAGGGTGCCAGGTTGGGACGTTCTGGGGTTCGGTGGTGGTGGGGACACCAGGAAACAAATATCTGCTGAGCTGCTGCCTATTATAGGGGTCGGGTACTTTACTGGGCACCAGAGACAGTATTGAACAAGACAGTTCCCGCCCTCATGCAGCTATCTAGTCGGGGAGGCAGACGACAAACAAATGTAGGATGTGACACCGGGAGCATATCGGGTTTAAATTAAAATAAAGCACTTAAAGGGGCAGAACATGGTGTGGCAGGGGCAGAAGAGGTAACATGTGAGCCAAGACCTGGATGAAGGGAGGCACAGAGCTTCCTCAAGAGTGAAGGAAGTGCTCCGGGCAGAGGGCACAGCATGTGCAAAGGCCCTGAGTCAGGCCCAAGGGACTGGAGGGTAAGTGAGCAGATCAGAGTGGCTGCTGTGGGTGAGGAAAGGGACCGGACAGGAGATGAAGCTGGAGAGGCAGGAAGAGTCTCGTAGACCATGGGAGACTGGGTTTTACCCTAAGTGTGATGGGGAGCATGGGGGGCCTCATAGTGGGAGAAATGGGAAGAGCAGCCCCCAGAAGTACTGCAGGAGAGAAGTTAACGGAGCAATCTTCATACTCGTCAGACTTCGGCCCGACTCTGGCTGTGGCGAGAGACTAAGCTCTGAGCTCTCTCTTGACTGCCTGTGGTGGGCCAGGCACTGGGGTGGGGGCTGCTGCTCACTGGTAGACGGAGAAACAGACTTGGTGGGCTCGGCTGGCAAACTATCTGAATAGGCTGGAAAATGTTCTACCTTAACTGCAAGGATATTTACAGCAACTGGATGGCCAGGGTGCCAGCCCAGAAGACTCAAGCTTTGCCATCCTGTCCGCACAGTGCTAGGCGGGATGTGGGGTGGATAGCGGGAGATGGAAAGGAGAAGGAAGGCAGCCCGGCGAGCCCCATCTCTTCTGCGAAGAAGACAGTCTTGGCCAGTGAAGTGACCTGGCCGTATCTGAAGGCCGCCCGGCATTGTATGGAGCCGCATCTGAAGGTGGCCCAGCTCCCAGCCTACAGGAGGGCCTGGGGAGGAAGACGCAGCAGCTCGGCTCTGCTCCTACCAGCAGGCGCTTGGCCAGAATGTTCTCCACCAGCTTGAAGTCGTTGCGCAGCTGCTTGTTCTTGCTGCTGGTCCCCTCCATCTCCTCGTCTGCGTGGAAGCGGAAGTACTGCGACTCATCCTTGAACTCACTCTTCTCCAGCACTGCAAACCCACACACACGAGCACGTGGTCAGGCTCACGGGAAGGTTCCGGCAGCATTCCCGACTGGCAGCTGCGGGCCGGAACCAACCCCCGGACAAGCGTGGCTTGGCCGGCACTGTTGTATTAAACGGAACCGTGTGCCAACACTAACATATTAGGAGATTTCACATGACAGTCTGGTTTCCTGACCTCTCTTGAAAAATATCCGAAATTGCCCCAGCTGCTAGAAAGACATATTGCAAAGCCATAGTAACAGAAACAGTGTGGAACTACACCGGAAACAGATGGAGAAGCAATGGAAGATCAGAAATCACGCAGGAGGACCATGTGTTTCTGGGAACTTGGTACATGATGGATGATGGATGATCACGTGGCGTATTCCAGACAGTGCAGGGAACCCTCTTAGGGGTGAGGGGGTAAAACTGGATCCCTACCTGCCACCATATACAACAATCAACTCCTGATGGATTAAAGACCTAAACATGAACAGGAAAACTATTGCTCACCAAACAAAGTGCAGGACAGCTTTGTCCTAGGGTGGACAAGGAGTTCAGGTACAAGACCCTCCCCAAAGCACTGTAACTTCTGTTCCATAAGGTCACAGGCAGACAGCAGATTCAAAAAGAACTGTAGTGTCTAAAACCAACAAGGAATAACTATCTAGAATACACAAGCAACTCCAACAAATCAAGCAGAAAAGGCTGGGAAACTCAGAGAAATGGGCAAAGGCTATGAATGGGCAATTAACAGACGGGTAAAACCAAATGGGCAGCAAACATGTGCACAGGAGCTCAACTTCACTAATGATCAGAAAGAGGCTACAAGGAGACACTTCAGGCCAGGGATTGTCGAACTCAGGTCCTGTGGCCCAGATCCGGCCCACTCCCTCTCTGCATAAATAAAGTTTTCTTGGAACACAGCCACACCCATCAATCTGCATATTGTCTGGGGTTGCTTCTGCGCCACAACGACCCAGTGGAATCATTGCAAGAGACTATATGTGCCACAAAGTCCAACATATTTACTACCTGACCTCTGCTCTAAGACAAGCCAAGAAAATGAATAAAAATAACCAGTATGTTGCCCTGGCTGGTTTGGCTCAGTGGTTAGAGCGTCAGCCTGTGGTCCAGAGAGACCCGGGTTCGGTTCCCGCTAAGGGCATGCACCTCAGTTGTAGTTTGTCTCCGGCCCTGGTTGGGTTGTGCGGGTGGCAGCCACTCGATGTGTCCCTTTCACATCGATGTTTCTCTCTCTCTCTCTTCCTCTCTCTCCCTCCTGCTCCGTCTGAGCAGAAAATGGAAAAATGTCCTCGGGTGAGGATAAAAAATAAATAAATAACCAGTGTGTGATCTGGTCCCCATGGATGACAATTTAATAAGCACCTACTAGTGCCAGGCTCACCATGGATACCAGCTTAGGTTCACGTACTGCTCAGACAAGGAAGGATTGGCTGCACCCCTTTGACAGATGGGGAGACTAAGGCCAGAGAAGCGAAATAAACTGGCCACGGTCACAGCTGCCCCGTTCCACCATGCTGCCCAGCCTGGGCTGTGACATGGAAGCAGGGACAAGTGCCATGAGGGGAGAAGTCAAGGCTCCGGTGGGTTAGGGCTGCAGTGGGGAGTCAGGGGGCCCCTGGGAGAAGGGAAACCAGCTGCCTTCACTTCACAAAGTCTCCGCCACCCCCGAGGACAGAGAGGCAGCAGGGGGCGTGCCGGCCTTCTTCCTCCTTTCCCAGGACTGTTTGCGTGTCCATCTCAGGCCACCCCGCTCACCTCTTGAGAACGCAGACACACAAATGACTGCTCTCCCCAGGGCTTGGGAGCCAGGCCCCAGGGGGCCGGCTGGCTTCACCTCCACTGTAAACATGTGGGAAGCAGCGGCTGATGTTGTATCTGCTGAAATGTTTGGGGGAACCGCTGGAACCCGAGTCCAGGAGCTCAGCGAGGTGAGGTCCCGCCACTCCCATCTTTCAGCTGAGGCTGCCGGCCAGGCTTTGAGACGGGCACAGATCCAGGTTCAAGTCCCTGCTCAGCCCCTTCCCAACTTCATGAGCTTTTAGCCTCTCTGAGCCTCAGTTTCCTCTTCTATGGGGATAGTAACAGCACTAACTTCCCAGCATGGCTGCGAGGAGTAAATGCTGAGCCTCAGTTTCCCTGTGTGTGCCCTCATGAGAAGGCTGGACCACCGGACTCTCAGGTCTCTCCCTGAGGACCCCTCAGGGCCCATGAGCTCAGGTCAGAGGCCTCAGGGTGCCACGCAGGCCCCACCCCGCCCTCCACTCTGCACCCTAACCTGCACTTTGCAGCGGCTGCAGACCTAGAATTTGGCCCTTTCCAATTTTAGCCTGTTTTTGAGTTCGTGGCAGGGAACAGAGGAGCAGGGGTTGCGCCCTGCAATTTCTCTCCCTGAGGGGCCTTGAGAGTGTTGGGATTGCCGGGGAGTCACCCTCCACGAATGTCCTCGGCCAGCAGCCTTCCCGGAACAGCAGCTGGGGTGGACCCCTAATTACTCTCACCCACAAATGAGGGGTTCTGCCCAGCTGATTGGCAGGAAGGATGGAGCTGTCAGAGGGCCCCACAGGGAACAGAGCAGCTTCTGGGAACGAGGGACTTTGGCGAGACGGGGCCAATGAACGGGAATGACCGGGGCTGCCCTGGCTGGGCCCAAGCTGCTTGTCACAGCTGGGGAAATCGGCGGCGGGGCCCGAACCGCAAGCCGCGGGCTGCTGAGCTCAGAAGGGAGGGGACAGCCAGGCCTCCAACAGAAAGATGGGGAAACCGAGGCCCAGAGAGGGGCTTGAGCTTAAGGGGGGTCAGCCGAGTCAGGCCCGGAAGCAGGCCTGCAGGCTACCAGGCAGGGGATGGCCCAGCTGACCTTCCCTGTGACGGGCACACCTCTAACCCTGCCGAAGGGACGAGTCGAGCAGCTAGACCAAAGGTGCAAAACTGTGGCCCTGGCCTGTTTCTCACGTAAAGTTTTATTGGCACACAGCTACGCCCACTTGTTTACAGACTGCCTGCAGCTTCTTATGCTACAGTGGCAGAGCTGAGCTGTGACAGACGTGTGGCCTGAACTAGTCACTCTCTGCCCTTTGCACAGTTTGCTGACCTCTGAGTTAGAGCACAAAGAAAGCCAGGAGGAGGGACGGCCCAGAGACCTTCCGGAGTCTCAGCTCTCCGTGCCACCACCTGGTCCCAGCCACATCGGCCCTCCCCTGGACGGTGGCAGTCACCTCCTCCCTGGCCTCCACCTCACTGGAGCAACAGCCAGAGTCCCCCTCGCAGGCTCATGTTCCCGAAGCTGTGCTCACTTCGTTGTTGCACACACACGTGCACACACGCGCAGACAAATGCGGCTGTGAGTTCCCGCGGGGAGGACTTGTGTCTGTCTTGTTCACGGCTCTGTCCCCAGAGCCCAGCACGGTCCCTCACGCAGGAGGCGCCCCCTCGCAAACGGACAAAGAGACAGGGAGGCGTGGAATCCGCCTCGCGGGCAGGGGGCTGCTCCTCGAGGAAAAGCAGGTCTGAGCCAGGCACAGGGCACGGAGCAGAGGGGCTACTTCGGCCGGACGCCGGGAACAGCAGGGACACTGAGTTAGTGAGGGCGAGGCGGCCGCGGAGGGCACCCAGCAAGGGCCGCACAAGTGCCAAGGCCCTGGAGAGAAAGGTTCCTTGGTGGGGTGAAAGTTGACCTGTCCCGCTGAAAAGGTAGGAGATTTGGGGTCCCCCAAAGCCAGCGAGGGAAGGCCACAGAGCTCAGCGGTTGTGTGGCCTCTGAAGCCAGCCGGCCGGGGTTCGAATCCTGACCCCTACTTGCCATGTGACCTTGAGCAAGTTTCTTAACTGTCTGGGCTTCTACTTCTCCTTTGTTGACAGGGATGATATTAATACCAGTGTCAAAAGGTCCCGCATGGATTAAACTAACACATGGACAGCGCTTAGAAGGCCGGACAACGGCACGTCGATGGAGCCATTTCTGCCTCCTCCCCAGCTTCCTGCCCCAGGATCATCTCTGAACCATCCACCTCTCTACCCTTCTCACGTGCTTCCCCCGTGGGAAGTGACGTGTCGAGGGGGGGCTGGGGTGGGTGGTGTGAACGTCCCGGGAAGGGTCCTACCTTCCCCTCACACCCAGCCTGTCCTCTGTCCCCACAGACCCCTCTCCTCTCCTCCCCGTGGAAGCCCGGGGCCGGCCCGGGCTCGCTGTCCACGGAAGGCCACGTCCCCTCCAGGAGGAAGAGCACAGGAAGCCCGTGGATTTTACCTCGAATCTAGTCTGTTTTCCCAGCCACGCTTTAACCAGCCATCTTGATCCCCAGTGGACACCCCAAGTGATCTCTCTCCTTTTTTTAGTCCTCACTCAAGGGTATTTTCCCATTTTTATTCAGATAGCGTGTCAGGGGGAGAGAGAGAGAGAAACATCTACATGAGAGGGACACATCGAGCAGTTGCCTCCTGCACGACCCCAATCAGGGCCGGGAATGAATCGCAACCAAGCAAAGTACATGCCCTTGACTGAAATGAAACACGTGACTCATTGGTCCACAGGTCAACGCTCTAACCACTGAGCAAAACCGGCCAGGTGATCTCTTAATCAGTGCAGAACAGGGGCAAGGAAGGGGGAATTCAACAGCCACCCCAAACCCCCTGGTCTACAGGCCTGCAGACCTGGCATCTAGCCTGGGCTCACCCACAGGCATGTTGGGCAGCCTCTAGCCCACCATATGCTTTCTCTGGGCCTCAGTTTCCCCTCCCTGTGAAATATGCCGGGGCCAGGGCCGCACCAGCTCTCCTGTTCCAGGACGGCTGGGGCTGGGGGGGGGAAGGTCATTACCGTGGTGCATGAAGCCGTTGTTGCACAGGCCCACGCCGAGCGCCACTGCCTCCTCCCGTGTCTGGCAGTCGCCCTGGGACGGAACAAGAAGGGGAAGGCATTAGCTGGCTGGCACCCGAGGAGCTGTGTGAGGCTGGAGAAAAGCCCACCACCACCCCTGCCATGGAAGCTCCAGAAGGTAGGGATCTGTGTTTAGTTTACTGAGGTACCCCCAAAACATGTCTGTGATTGTTATTAATAAACCCCAAACAATATTATTTTATTGTATTTGCAATAAGTACACGGGGTGGTGTGTGATAAACACCACAAAAGAGAAATGGAGATTTGAAGTAGCAGACACTGTGGTTGCCTAGAAACAACCCTTCCAGATCCTGTAGTACTGAAATCCTCACTGATGTTGACGGCAATGCATCTATCGAGACAACCACAATCCCAGCCTCCCCCGCAGCTAAAGGTGGTCAATGAGACACAGGCAGAAATCACTGGAAGGGAACTCGGCTAAATCCTCTTTCTCCCTGGCCCCTCCTTTCTCTTCAGCCTGGAACAAAGACGTGATGGCTGGAGCTCCTGCAGTCATCCTAGACCTCGAGGACAGAGACACACTAAGGATGGTACAGCAGAAGGAGTGTGGTCTTCAAAGATATCATGAGGCTACCCTAGCAGCTGTGACCTACCAACCTCCAGTTTTCTCTCATACTACAGAAAAATAAACCCCTAATTTCTTTCAGACTCTGTAGTGGGGTCTCTGATTGAAATCAAGTTCAATTCCAAACTGACCTAGCTCTAGCCAGTGAGACATCTAGGAAAACCTACAGGGTGTTCTGGACGATCCCCTCCTCCCTAATAAAAGGGAAAGAAGCACCTCCCCTCCCTGCCTGGGGGAGCCAGAAGAGGAGGTGACACATGGGGTTGGGGGCTGTCCCGTGACCAAGGTGCAGATCTGCTGAGGGTAACCAAGGGGGAGCTGGAAGGCTCTTGACACATGGCCGGACCACGGTGTGGCACGGTTATCTGCTTAGGCCTCTGCTTAACTGGGTTTTCTGTCCCTGCAACGGACAACATTCTTAATTGGTACAGTTTAAATCAGAGGACCGGGTTCATCCCAGGGCTTCCCTGCGAAAGTGACTTCCAACCCAAACCTGAAGGGTGATCAGGTGTGGCCAGTGTGATGGGCCCACCTTTGGGGCCAACTCTCCCATGCAGAATGTCATCAGGATGGACAGTGTTTGCCCCCCCGCCCCCCAGGCCAGACTGAGGGCACACGGTCCGTGTGAGGCCAGTGTGATGCTCCCCGCCCCCGGAATGTGTCTCTGAGAGGACGAACCCCAGGACAAGGAACAGCTGGTATTGCTTTTCCCTGAGAGCATTGTCCTGAAGACGGGGTTCCCCCAGCTCCGGCTCCCGAGAAGCTGGGAGTTTCCTGACGCCAGTTCTTTCTAAAGCCTGGCTCCTGGGTCTTACCTGACTCTGTGGGTGCACCATGGCCTTCCAATACAACATCTCCCCTTTCCCCATTCCTTAAGTTAGCCAGGGTCTGCTTCTTGCAACCGAAATCATCTCAGCATTTTCAGGCAAAGTGTGTGAGTTGCGTGTGTGTGTGTGTGTGTGTGTGTGAGTTGCGTGTGTGTGTGTGTGTGTGTGTGAGTTGTGTGTGTGCATACGGTTGGGGAGGGGATCTGGAGGTGGGAGGAGCGTTGACAGGCAGAGGAAACCAGGACAAAGGTCTCGCAGTGGGAGGAGCTTGGAGCACAAAAGACAGCACGTAGGCAACGAGCCGGTGAGTGAGCAGGTCAGCTCCATGAGGCTGTGTCCCTGCTGGATCCCAAAGGCCTGGCATATCGTAGGTGCTCAATAAATAAGTGCTGATTAGCTGGAGGTGTTGTCAGCAGGGGCCGACTCCTGTGGGAGCTTGGAGCCAAGCCAATGAGCTTCAACGACATTCAGACAGCCTCTCGCTGAAACACTTCCCAAAGTGAAGTCCCGAGAGGCACTCGCCAGCCAGGCCAGAGGCGTCATTGTCCCAGTCTCCTTGATCATCAGAGGGGCCAGGGAGGGACTTTCCCAGCTGCAGGACAAGTGAAGGCCGAAGGCTGCAGGACTCGGTCTGCCAGGACGGGGGCTCAGACACAGAGCGAGGGCCTGGAGGAGCCGCCAGCCTCGTGTTCTGCTGCACTGGCTGACCCGGCAGACAGGAGGAAGACACATCTCTCCCGTGGGACCCCAGGCAGGGGCGGAGGGCTGGCGGGCTGAGAGCCCTGCCACAGGGGGCCGCCTTCCATGAAAGAGGCCCCACCTGAGCAGTCGCCCCCCAACTGTGACGGGCCAGCAGGGAGGCAGAGCCGGGCCCAGGTGTCTAGCAGGCCCTGCTCTGCGGCCTGGGAGCTGTCTGGTGCCCACCTGGCTTTCTGAGGCACTCAATCTGGGCTCCTAACCCATCCCTGCTCCCCTGCTCCCCAAAGGGCCCTGTGGTGACCCACAGGGAGGCCCCTAAAGTTAGAACAGCAGCGGGATTCTCAGGTTGCCAGTGAAGTACGTTGACCCTAGATGCACCCGTCACCTGAAACGTAAGCCCCCACCCCACATCCCATCAGCTGTGGGGAAACCACAGGTCACCCTTCTCCCCTCTCGGAGGAAGGCTGGGACACATACCACCACACTGGCCCTGTGTCCTCTCCCCCACTTGCCTACTCAGCCCCCCATGCCAGCCTGGCCCTTTGCCTGCCCCCACCCTGGCCCCTGGCCCCCTGGACTGACAACCCCAACACGGTCAGCACACGCCATCTGCCTGAGGGGTGGGGGTCTGTGTGGGGCACGTGGGCACGTTTCTGCTGAGCCAGGACTGGGGCTGGCAGGTCTGTGCTTCCCGCACCTGTCTCTCTGCTCGCTCCCTCCCAGCCCAGCGACCCCGGGCCCTCCACTGACGGCCAGTCCCTGGGGCCCAGGCAGCATGGGCCAAAACCCACTCTGCAGCCAGAGTCCCGGGTTCAAAATCCCGCGTGGCCTGTGGCCGTGGACAATTCCTCAACCTCTCTGAGTTTCATTTCCTTATCTGTATGGGGGGGGTGATCCTCACCTGAGGATATTTCTCCATTGATTTTTAGATAGAGTGGAAGGGAGGGAGAGAGAAAGAGAAACATCAATGTGAGAGAAGACACATTGATTGGCTGCCTCCCACATGACCCCAACCAAGGCCAGGGACTGAACCAGCAACTCAGGTACATGCCCTTGACCTGGAATCGAACCCGTGACTCTTTGGTCTGCAGACCAATGCTCTAACCACTAAGCAACCGGCCAGAGCTCATCTGCATTTTTTTTATACCCAAGTTTGCCCTTAATTTTCTAAGGCCTCTGCCACCCCTGAGTGACACCTGAGCTTTGCTCAGACTCCACAGTATCAGCTTTCATTAACACCGAGTGCTACTGTTACTATTAATAGTATTATTATCGACCACCACAGCATCCTAAGAGCTCCCACACACAATCTTATAGGAATACCCCATTCCTGGGTGTCCTGAGGCAAGTTACATTACCTGTGCCTCAGTTTCCTCATCAGTAAAATGGAAATAACTTTTCCTCAGGCTATTCTCAGGGTTATGAGGTAACACACAGAGGCTCTCAAAACTGATACAAAGCACAGCTTGTCTATCGAAGGGCTAATACCCACCTTATCCTCAGAATGAAAAGAACTCTGATTTGTCCAAGCAGAGAGTGGGAAGCCCCTCCCCCAGCCTCAAGGGATGAGTTCTGAGAAATTCTAAGCCATTCTCAGCAACCCCTGGTTCTCATCCCCAGGAGTGGTTTAGGGGTACACAAGGGACCCATATGGCCCATGAGACCTAAGAGGAAAACCACTGAGAAGTGGAGGGAACTGGGGGAGGTTTCCTCTCCCACTAAACAAAATAGGAAAACTCTCTCCAAATGCTCCTGCTGCCTACCTGTGTCTCTAAGTCTGCACAAATGTGATGGCTGGAGCTGGGCAGCCACATTACGACTATGAAGCAACTGGCAAGAAGACGGCAGAACAGAAAGATGGAAAGAGCCTGGTGTAAATGGCTTTGTGAGCTGTAGGACCATGAACTGTGGATGCCTAGTTATGTGAGGAAAACAATGTCTTTATTGTAAAAATCAGGTCTCCTATTTCGTGCAGCAAAAAGTATTTCTAGCCCTGGCCGGTCTGGCTCTGTGGTTAGAGCATCGGCCTGCGGGACCAATGAGTCACAGGTGCGATTCTGGTCAAGGGCAGGTACATTGGTTATAGTTCATCCTGGCCCTGGTCAGGGTCATACGGGGGGGCAACCAGTCAATGTGCCCCCTCATGTGGATGTTTCTCTCTTCTCTCTCTCTCCCTCCCTCCCTCCCTCCCACTCTATCTGAAGATAAACAGAAAAATATCCTCGGGCAAGGATTTAAAAAAAAGTATTTCTAGCTGATCAGTATTCAAGGAGCATACTGACCTAGCAGTCAGAGATGAAGAGGTGTTTAAAGCGAAGGAACCTTCCCGAGCGACAAGTGTATGTGTTCTTGACTTTCCTGCTGAGGTGCAAGGTGGGGAAGACTCGCCATAACCAGTCTTCAAGGTCACAGCTACATCTCCAACCTCTCCCCACAGAAACCTGCACACACACCCTCCGCCTCTTCTTCCTGACCCAGAGCCAGATGCCAGCTGTCTTTTGGTCAATCTCTTGCAGGTCATGTTCCTGCATCGGCTCCAATTAGCTTCCCTGTGCCCCCAGACCAGGCAGAGCCATGGGAAGGTGTGCTGAAGTGGACAGACACATGTCATGGTCCGATGCATCCTCCCCCTACCTCTACGTGCAACAGGATGCTTGGTGGGGGTGGGGGGAGTGTCCTCAGAGCTTCTGTTAGCACCGGCCACAAGCGGGCCCCCGCTATGCCCAACTCCGATGACCAGAGAAACCCACTCTGGCAGGTGCTGGTCCCCCCTCCTTCCAGAGTGCTCCAGGGTGCAGTCCTGACCTTTCCCAGCTCAGCCAAGGACCTTGCAGTTATTTTAGACTCTCTCTATCAGTCACCTCCCACACCCCGTCCACCTACCGGCAAACTGTAGATCTACCTTCCAAACATCCGGGATCTGACCCTTTCTCCCGCCTTCCCCACGGCCACCCAGTTCTCGGGCACCGTGCTCCCCCGCCTGGAGTTCTAAGGCTGCCTCCTCCCCAGTGTCCTCCTCCCGCCACCTCCACACAGCCACCGCCACACAGCCAGAGGGAGCTTAACCCACCGGTCAGATGCCAGAGGGAGCTTAACCCACCGGTCAGATGCGTCCCTCCTGTGCCCAGAGCCCAGCGGCTGCTGAAGCCCTCCAATGGCCCACGGGCTCCGTGTGACTGGCCCCCACCAGCTTGCCCATCACCCCTCCCTCTCGCTGCTCTGACATACCAAGTCACCTAAGGCCGAGCCTCTGCGACGCTGTCCCTTCACCGAAGGGTCCATCCCCAGACATCCCCCTGGCTTGCTCCCCTCCTCCCGTAGGTCTCTGCTCACATGTCCCTGCTCGATAAGCCTGCTCTGACCCCCTATGGAAACCGCACCACCCCTCCCATTTGAAGGGTGAATCCCCCCGCAGCTCCAACATGCACTGCCCCCTCATGCTGGCACCAGTAACATATTACATATTTAACTTCTTTCTATTGTTTATTAAATGTCTCCCCTGCCCCCCACCAGAATGTACAGTCCAGGAGGGCGGGAACTTTGCCTTGTTTACTGCCACGTCCCCGGAACCTAAGGCAGCGCCTGGACAGAGAAAGAAGGGGATGAGCTCGTGAGCCCTCGCGGATGGTCTCTCTGCCCTCTTCCAACCATTCATTTCAGACCTACCCAGGAGCTGACAAGGAACAGAATATCTGCAGCGGAGATGTCGCCTGAGCGCCCGGCATGCAAAGTCTCCTCCTCTTCCACCCACCCACGGGAAGTCCAGTGGGCAGCGCCTACCCACGCCCGAGGCACCAGCATTTCCTGTCGCCCTCCCGTCGCTGTGAATGGCACTTCTGGGCGCCCATCGCGCCGAAATCCCCGGCCTTGTCTTTGACTCCCACCCCACCCCCAGCAACGTACCCTAAGCCTTCCGTCTCCGAAGAGGTCTCAGATCCACCGGCTTCTGGCCATCTTGGTGACCCACCCCACCCCCGGCTCACGTCTGGGATTCGACACTCAGGGCAAAGTCCACACCGGGCTTTACCGCCAAGGGCAGCCGTGGGCACCGATGGCACGTGGGAAGCGGGAGGCCACAGAACCACCCGAGATGCGAGAGGCACCATGTCAAGAGAGCCCTGAACCCGGCGTGTCTGGGCTTTGACCAAAGACCCTGAGCCCCAAAAGAAAACGCCAAAGGTCACCCCTCCCCTGTCGCTGGGGCACATTCAGGATGCAGGACTCCGTGCCGCCCACACCCTCCAGCTGTTTGCTTTCTTGTCGTGCGGTTCCTGGGCCCGAATCCCTCTGCAGTGTTTTCCTTCCTGCCTATGATTTTGAGCCACCCTGACTCTAAGGACATGGAATTGTAACAACAGTTACATTCACTCTGCGCCAGGCGCCCTGTGGAACAACGTACGTGATCCACTCTGAATCCTCAAAACAACCTAAAGATACATTTTTTTAGCTTCATTTTGCAGGTGTGGAAACTGAGACGGAGAGAGGTTAAGTGGCTTGTCCAGGATCACCCAGCTAGGAAGTGGCAGAGGTAGGACCTGAACCAAGTAAAACAGGCTCTGGGCTGGTTTCCTGGGAGAGGGCAGTGTAGCCCAATGGTTAGACGTGCAGTGTGTTTCCCAAATGTGCAAATCTGAATTTAAATCCTGGGTCGTTTCAAGACACTCCGGACCTTAGGGTTCCCCGCATCATAGCAAACAGATGAAAATGCACCCACATCCCAAGTTAAAGACGGGTGTGTTTTGTTTTGTTTTGTTTTGGCTCGTAACATATTTTAAAGGATTTTTCTAAACTTGCTTCTGAACGCATCTGACGCCAAGAAACAATTACTTTACAGATTTGTTGGGGTTTCCAGGCCGTCACCAGGAATGTGCGACGGGGGAAAGCCCGGCCAGCAAACTGTGTTTCGAGTGGAATGCGGTTTCCATGAACGCTCACGGAAACGCTGACACAAAGCTGTAAATGTGTAAACACTTATCCGCTTGGATTTTGCTGTTGTCTCCTCATCTTGGGAGCCACTGCGTTCTTTTCACAGACTGCAAGTGAACATTCTTGTGGGCTCCCTGAAAAGTCTGCAGCACTGGGGCACCCGTCGAAAGACAGGCCCGTCTGAGTCCCGGCTCTCTGCTACGAGGCTGTGTGCCCCGGCCCAGGCACCTGGCCTCTCCGGGCCCCAGCTCCCCCAGCTGTAAGTGGGGTGGAGGACTCAGAGAGATAATGCCACGGCCCAGCCACTGCCTGGCCCAGAGGAAGCGCCCTGGAAGCCACAGAGGGCATAAGACAGGCAGACAGGAGAGTCCGCGGCACCTTGATGGAACAAGCACCTTTGGAAAGTTGCAGCAAAATCGACGCCTGGATTTCCCACACCTCTACCCAGCCCCTACCCACTGGGAACCTATGTGAAAGTAGTGATTTGGCAAGTCGTGGTAGGGGGGGTTCCGCTGACCTTGCAACCCAACTGAAATGATGTGGGGCCAGGACGAGGCCAACGTGTCCCAGTCTAGTTGCCGAGGACCATCCGGTTTTAAAACTGACTGATGAACTGATAAGTGAAATGTGGTCCATCGGTACAACACAGTGTTGTTCAGTCTTAAAGAGAAAGTAACTTCTGACACACGCCACAGCATGGATGAACCTTGAGACGTGATGCTGAGTGAAATAAGCAGACACAGAAAGACAAACGCTGGCGGTTCCACTCATACAGGGACCCAGAGCAGTCAGATCGATACAGAGAAAGTAGAAAGGCGGTTGCCGAGCGCTGGGGAGGGAGCACGAGGAGTCAGTGTTTGATGGGTTCAGGGGTTCGGCTCCACGCGATGAGGAGAGCTCTGGAGATGGACGGCGGGGATGGCTGCAGGGCAGTGTGATGTACCTACAACCAGAGGACTATGTACCTAAGATGGCTACGGTGGTCAGTGTTGTGTGTATTTTACCACAGGTGGAAAAAAAGTAAAAAGTGAAAAAGAGAAAGACCTCAAAGGACCACATCCGGGTGAGCCCTCAGTCCTGGGCAGGGCGCGAGTCGGGGGGTTCTCACCTGAGCCAGCAGCCAGTCCACCAGCTTGCTCCCCGGCAGCACCGACTTGTACGTCTTCAGGTGGTAATCGCGGTCTCTGCAGGGAGGGGAAGGGCACCGTGAGCGGCTGGGGAGCAGACCCAGCTTCCCTGCCCCAGTGCCCCGAATGCAACGTTCCCAGGCTCCGGGGCACGTCTGTCCCAAGCAGGACCCCCTTTTCACCTACAGAGTGGGGGTGCAGGAGCAGATGGCTGTAAGTCTCCTCCCGCCAGCCCAGGGGCTCTCAAGCAGGAGCAACTTGGCCCCCCAAGGAGCCCCTGGCTGTGTCTGGAGACATTTTTGGCCATCATGACCTGGCACGAGGTGAGGGTAATACTGGCATCTAGCAGGCACAGGCCAGGGATGCCCCTAAACATCCCAAATAAAGAATTATCCAGCCCAAAATGTCAACAGCACCATGACGATAGAACTGATTTACTCTGAGTAGTGAGAAAAACTCTCTATTCTTTCCTCTGTTTGTGGTTTGTTTTGTTG
Source organism: Molossus molossus (assembly GCF_014108415.1). Classification (NCBI taxonomy): domain Eukaryota; kingdom Metazoa; phylum Chordata; class Mammalia; order Chiroptera; family Molossidae; genus Molossus; species Molossus molossus. The sequence continues at coordinate 9,853,343 of NW_023425399.1, read as the reverse complement.
TTAACATTCGTGCCCTCAAAGGTGACAAACTATTCCAAAGTGACAACGCCTCTCCTCTCGAGGGCTGGTGTGGGGGAGGGACTGAGCAGGGGGGACATGCCCGCTTCTTTCTGAGGCAAATGCTCCGACCCCACCCGTGTGGCCTCTGAACCCCTGATGAGTCCTGGCAGGAAGGGTTCCGCTGACCTTGCAACCAAATTGTAATAATTCCCCAGCCTCTAAAGCCAACAGAAATGAGCTTATGTGGCCAGCTCATGCCGAGGCTGACAAGATCCAGCTGGGGAGCTCTCGGGTTTTCAGGAGCTGGGGGTGTTGGGGGGCCCTTCTGGGACTTGCAGAAGAGCAGCAGGGGAGGGTATGCGGGCGGGGGGGGGGGCAGGTCTGGAGATGAAAGTGGTTCCCAGGGCCTGGCCTCCAATGAGCCCAAAGGCCAAGGAGAACAGCCAATGCCAGGGAGGGCCCCTCCTCTCTGCTCCTCTGAGAGGTGGGAAGAGCTGTCAGGAGAAGGGGACAGAGGAACCTGCTGCTCCTGGATAAGAACCAGGTCAACCTCTCTGACCCTTCACCCACAACCATGAGCCTCGTGGTAAAGACAAGCACCAATCACTGGCATTTCTACAGCATTCACTAGGTGCCAGGCGCCATTCACACTGAATCCTCGTGACAAACCAAGAGGTGTGAGCTATTCTTAGCCCCATTTCACAGATGCAGAAACAGAGGCAAAAGAGAGTCATTACCTTTCAGCACTTGGTCAACAGACATTCACTACGCGCTACTTTGCCCTAGGCCTGCACTCTCCAATATGTGGCCATTATTCAATCAATTAACATTAACTGAAACTTAAAATCACATTCCTCAGTCTCAAGGGACTAGAAGTGACTGGACTGACGGCACAGATACAGAGCAATTCTCAGTGTGGAAAGTTCTACTGGACAGCGCTGTTCCAGAGGCCGTTCAGAGGTCTTGGGACACAGCAATGAGCAAGTTGCCTGCCCTTGGTGAGTTTATAATTCTGGGGGGTTGGGGAAGAGAGCACAGATTAAGAAATAAATATATGTCATACTGACAAGTTCAAGAAGAGAACCAATGAAGTAAGGAGAATAGTGTGTACCGATGGTGATACTTTACAAAGGTGGTCAGGGAAGGCCCTTCTGAGACATTTGAAGGAATTAAGGAAGCAAATATGCATGTATGTAAGGAAAGAGCATTTCAGGCAGAGGGAACAGCAAGTGCAAAGGCCCTGAGGTAGATCCTATTAGTATCCCCATTCCACAGAGGAAAAAGCTGAGGCACCAGGTTAAATAACTGCCCAAGGTCACACTGCCCAGGGTAACTAGCTGGCTGAGATTCAAACTCCCCACCATGCTGCAGTGTTTCCCAAAAAAAACTCACTCAGCCCTAACAACCATCAGGGTAGGTATGATTATTAGCCCCATCTGATGAAGAAGACTGAGGCTCAGTGAAGTTATCAGCCCAAAGCCACGAGCTGAGAAGAGACAGGAGTGAAACCGAAGCTTGGAGAGGTCACTTACTTGATCACGGGGGTATAGAGACTGTGCAGACGGCAGTAAAGCCTCACACCCTGCAAGGAAAAAAGGGGGAGTCTAGGATCAGGCCACATCCTTCAGGGGCCTCCAAATCCAAGCTGCTGGGAGAGGTGGCTCCTGGGAAGGAGCAGATGGGTGGGGGAGAGAGGGAAGGGGGGTTGTGGGGTCAGTGGAGGAGGAGGGAGGCCACTGGGCCATCGGCCTGCTCCGTGGAGACTGAGGGGTGAGGATGATGGGGTCAGGGTGACAGGGTCCCCACCTTGGACATGATGTCCTCCAGCTCACTCCGGGCCTTGTACGTGCCATCATCGTAGCGGAAGCGGTACATCACCTGCTCGTTCTTGAACTGGTGCTTGTCAGAAACTAGAGGGACGCAGGGGGTCGGTGAAGCAGAGCAGGCCCCCTCGACCCACGCCCACCATAATCACCCCCCAGCTGGCCAGGCTGTGTGCGAGCGAATCTCACTGAACCCTGCCCATGCCACGTGCAGGGCCCCACCGAGACCTGCAACTTGGGTGGTGAGAGGCCCAGCAATCCCCCCCGATCCAGCCTGCGTGGGGCCCATCGGGCCCAGCATCTCCTTGGAGCTGCATCGGCAAAGCATGTGTGGGGACCAAGTGTGCCGGGTGTGAGACCACTGTCAGGACGCACGGAACCATCTCGACATGGCGGCCTTGAGCCACCCTTGTGTTTCTCTCTCACTCCCCGCTTTGGAGCCATTAGCAAACCCTGTTGGCTCTTCCTTCAAAACCTTCAGAATCGGACTCTATACTCCCACCTGGTCCAAGCCACCTCCGTCTCCGGCCTGAAACATCACGGCTGCCTCCTCGCTGAGCACCCTTCAGCTACCCTCAGCTCACGGTCCAAAAGGACCCTGGTAAAGTCCGAGTCTAGGCAGGTCTCTCCTCTACTCAGAACTCAGCAGTGGCTTCACGTGTCACCCAGAGTAAAGCTAAAGACCCTACAATCCCGTGAGGTCCTGGACCTCATCCCCTGAACACTCCCCTGGTCCTGTGCCCTCTGACCTCATCTAACACTCTGCCTGCCCACTCCTGGCCTCCTTGCTGTTCCCTGAAAACGTATCCTCCCATCCTGAGTACTTCGCACTGGCTGTTCCCTCTGCCTGGAACCCCAAGGCCCCCTGGCTCTCTCCCTCTCTCAGGTGTTGGTTCCATTGTCACCTTCCCAGTGAGGCCTTCCCAACTCCCCTATTCAAAATCGAAACCCCCTCCCTAGCACTTCCCACCACCTATATACACTTTTTAAAATTTATCTTGTTTACTGTCTTTTCCCCACAACCAGAAACTTGGCCCCATGAGGACAAGAATTTTCTTCTGTCCCGTTCACGGCTGCGTGGACAGTGCCTGGCCTCAAACAAGCACTCAATAAACTTAAACCAATGGTTCTTGCCTTTTCTGAAGGAACAGACAGAAAATTCTATTCCCCTGCCCCCATCTTTCTGAGGGTACATTGCTGGTACCCTAGGGGAGGGAGTGAGCAGTTTTATAAGGGCATCCACGCTGCTGGGACCCCACTGTGCCCAGGAACAGGCGGATGCCCAGAAGTACAGCAATAGCCTGAGTCGGTGGAAACAGCATAGCGGGGGTGTGACCAAGCCCCGCCCCTTAGCCCACCCTGGCCCAGCCCCCACTCACCATGGTGGATAATGCCGTTCTCCAGCAAGGCCTGGCCCAAGTTCACTCCTTCTTCGGTCTTGCTGATCTCACCAATTTCCAGGAGCCAGGCAACAAACTCACTGCCAGGAATACACGATGTGGTTGAGAGGACCTCCAGTCCTGGGACCCCCAGAGGCCAGCACTAAGCTGACCTGGCCTCACCCACTCCTGGGAAGGCTGGCTAAACTTCCCTCGGGGCAGCAACGCTCAGGGGCCCACAGCCCTGGGGGTTGTGCTGAGGCCTCACGCTTCTCCCTACGACCAAGGCAGAGAGGTAGCTGTGACCAGACCTCAGGCTGGATGGAGGACGGATGGACGGACGGATGGATGGACGGACAGGAGCGTGAGAGAATGGGAGGGTGGACAGATGGACACATGAGTAAGTACGGAAACGAATGAAAAGTGAATGGGTAAGTGGATGAGTTCACAGAAAAATGAATGATTGGTGGTTGGCAAGACTGGGGAGTAGGGGGTGGATGGTAAGTGGAGAGATAACTGGGTAGATAGGTGGGGGAGTGTATGATGGATGGATGGACAGAAGGAATGAGAAAATAAACAAGCAGGAAGAAATAAGGGTCCAGAAAGATAACTGTGGAGAGTCAGGAGAGCTCATGGTGATCAAATCATGTCAGTCTCCTACTTGAAACCCTCCAATGGGCTTCTCCACGATTCTCAGAGCAAAACAAACAAACTCTGCCCACATGAGAACAAGGCCTGCAGAGTCTCATGATCTCATCTCCTCTGTCTTTCATTTATTATGCTTTAGTCACACCCACCATCTTCCCCTTCTTAAAAAAAATGCCAGATTCCTGCCTGCCTCAGGGCCTTTGCACTTGCTGTTCCCTCGGCCTGGAAACACTCTTCCACAGCTCTTCAGGTAGCCCTTGCTTTTCATCCTTCAAGTCTCAGCTCAAATGCCACCTCCTCAGAGAAGCCTTCCCTGACCACCTCATCAAAATCAGTCTCTTATCCCCACACAAACCATCACATCTCTTGGTTTTGCTTCCTCTTTAATACTTGTAACTGTCTGAAGTTGTACTATTTGCAGATTTATTTATGTCTACCAGCCACCTCCCCCGACCAGGATGTCATCTCCACGCTATCATATGCATGAACCAAGAAGAGGGTTTAAAACACAGGAGGGCTCAATGAATCATGTACTGAACAAATGAAGAAATGAACCATCGATCAAGAAGGAATATTCTGGGACCTGGAGGAGGACTTGGGGAGAAAGCAGTGCTCACAGGCCAGAGGAAGGCAGGCAAACCTAACGTGACTACCCCGCGGGGCAGAGGCTCAGCCAGACCCCCGCTCCTGGCTCTCGGCGGTGCGCTCGGGCCCAGCAGAGTTCAACCCACTCGAAGTCAGCAGGAAAAGGGAGAGCTGGGAACGGGGCTGTTTCCGCCTAGCAATCTGTGTTCAATGAAAGCAGGTGGCAGCTGGCCAGAGCACAGAGCTCTCCTGCTTATCGAAACCAGCTGTCCCGCCTCCAATTACAGGGCCAGAGGGGGCAGGGCTATTTTTAGCTTTCCAGGGTTTGCTGAGCAAAGACCTGCCTTGTGTGTAGGTAGTGTTGTGTGCTGAGGCATTCAGCAAATCTGGGGTGCAGGCCCAGGGGGGCGTAGAAGAAATGGATCTGTTTTGTGGAGCAGGACCAAGGTGGAGAAAACATTGCTCAGGGTCCTGCCCGCCCCCAGTGCCATTCTAAGTCCCGAACATCAGAGACAGGGAGAAAAGTCGCCAGCAGCTGAGAGCAGTGAAGAGATGCCGAGTGCCCACTCCCGGAAGCTAGAGGCTCAGCATCCGCTGCCCACCCGCGGTCCCATTGGGGGCCGCCTCCGGCACTGAGCCACGGCCCTGTGGCTGGGGGTGGGGGGCAGGAAGTACCCCACTGCAGATGCTGGGACAGGAGAAGACAGACCAGAGAACAGCAGCTGTGACTATGTTTCTGCCCTGCGGCGAGTCTTGCCCCTTATAGACGAATAAAGAGGGTTCACAGCTTGCTGGGCAAACCTGGGCAAGCCGCTGTCCCTCTCTGGGCCTCAACAGGGTCCATCTGGCAAGTGGTTCATTCAGGGGCCTTATGGATTTAACAGGTAAACTTTCTAATCATACAAAATCTTAAGCTGGGATCCAGTGTGCAAAACCAGATAAAATTCATCTCGGAAGCCGACAGTGGTTAATGGGAAGACTAAGGCATCCTATGGCTTTTCAAGAGAAGCCGGAAATCCGGCATTTCCTGTGAAATCTCCCAGCTAGTAAATGCAGATACCGAGTCCAAAGTTTTCTGAAAGCACCACGTGGCCTACGGAAAACACATCTGCGAACTGAGCTGGGTCAGTGGGGCACCATTTACCACCAATGGGGTGCAGGGAAGGGTGTTCTAGGCAGGGGGATCAGCACACACCAAGGCCCTGAGTGAAACAAGGTTAGGACACCAGAGCAGCAAGACCCAATCTTCCAGAAGGACGTGACTGGGAGCAGTAATCTGAGGACACACAGAGAAGGTCAGCCAGGTTTGGTGGTGAGTTGAAATTCAGGGAATAGGGGACTAGTTGGGAATTGTATCCCCCCTTCCTTCCTGGTCCCCAGAATCATTCACCCAGTAAACATGTACTCAGCCTATGATGCGCCAAGCCCAGTGCTGGCCACAGGGGGCACCCAGGTACGTCTTTGCAGTCTTCCTAGGAAAGCCCCCTATGAGGCCCAATGTACCTCTCCCACCAGTTCAAGAACCCCCTTGCCTATCTCTTCCATGGCCTTGAGCTCCATGAGGGTAAGGACTTGGGGGGGGGGGGTCAGTATTGTAAACTCCACTGCCTGAAGATGCTTCCTGAAGATATCTGTGGTGATGTCCGATAAATCATTGATCAGCTATTACATGCTAATACCCTGCACCTGTGCACACAGATAGACAAGACACCTCCGAACTTCCATTCGGGCAGACGTGAATAACTGAAGGACATCTGACCTCAGTCCAAGGTGAAATCAGAGGCCTTCTCCTTCCAGGCAGCCTTCCCTGAATGCCTCTGCCAGACAGACCGTCACACCCTGTCCCCCGAGCTCTAATATCTCTGACTGTCCTCACATTCAGGGCCTGCATGATGGTTCACCCTCACCTCCCGCTCGGCTTAGACTCTTTCAGTGGCTTCCCAGAGCACCTAGAGTAAAAGCTGAACCTCTCACCCTAACCTGCCTGGTCGGCCCATCAGCCCCTGTGCTGCTGCCTCCCACCCCTCCGCTACTCACTCCCTCCAGCCGCACCGACCTCCTTACTGTTCAGTTACTTACTGGAGGCTCATTCCCCCTTGGAGCTTGTGCACCTGCTGTTCCCTCCGCCAGGATGCTGTTCCCCCAGATCTTTCCATGGCTGGCTGGCTTGTCATCCAGACCTTGGTTAAAATGCTACCTCTGCTGAGAGACTCTTCCTGACTGAAACAGCACCCCATTTCCTTGCCTTATACCAACCTACTTACTTCCTTACAGCATATTCAACACTCTGAAATCCCCTTCTTCATTTGTCTTTAGTTGTATTTGTCTACTTGTCTATTTGCTGATGCCCCGACTGGCTGGCTATGGCCGTGAGGTCAGGGATCTCGCCTGTCCTGTCCACAGCTGGCAGGTAGTAAGTAAACACTGGATGAATGGGATGAATGAACGAAGAATCGATTCTGTGTCCCCAGCTAATCTGAGGATCCGAGCGGACAAATGCCATGTTCCTCCCATGACGCCTCCACAGTGATACACAGATTTACTCCTTGGTTTTTGTCATGTGGCACCTGTGAGTTCTGACTCTGAGCTGGGCAGAAACAGGCCACCCCTTAAGCCCAATACACATTTCTAGCACTCCTGCTAGCACTGTGCTGAGCAGGTCACATGCATTTTCCCACTGTGTCCGCCAACAACCCTATCCGGCACGTTTTATTCTCTCTCGTTAGTCACTGTCTAGGCTCAAAGAAGTTAAGAAACTTGCCCAGAGAAACACGGGTGGAAAGTGGGAGCTCCAGGACTTGAGTCCAAGTCTGACTCAAAGCCCACAACCCTTGCAGGTTATGAAGATAAATCAGACACTTTTTGTGTTCCTGGAGTTCCCTGCCTAGCAGTAGAGACAAACGGGGAAAGTAACTATCAAGTAAAACTGAAATGCGCTTAATAGAGATAAAAATAAATGAATGCGGCAGAGTGCGGTGGGAGAGTCCTGCATTCACGTCCCGGCGCCCCACTGTGACCTGTGCGGGACGCTGTCCCTCTCTGTGCCTCCGTGCCCCGACTCTTACAGTGGGGTTACGGCAGTCACCTGATGCACAGTGTTGTGTGAAAGTCAGAGGCACAGCCACATGCCAGCCCGGGAGCAGAGACAGCTGCTGGCTCTTTCCACCGAGGGTGCTCCTGGAGGAGGCGGCTCAGGAGCTGAGCCCCGGCAGGGAAGGAGGAGATCATGAGCCCCAGGCTGGGTGCACAGCGCAGCCATGCAAGGAGGAAAGTTTCACAAAAGTGTCCTGCAGGACAACAGGTCTTTAAGGCCCCGGTGATTACACAACAAGTTTTAATTCTGGCCCTGTTTCAAATGAGCCGTAAAAGAAATCTCCCTAATCCTTCCTGAGGACACAGAACACCCCGCTGAAGCTCTAATCGCAGACAGGTTATCCCATCCGGCTGGACTGTGCTCTCAGAGGGAAGTGGGGAGGTCCTCCGACCCCAAGGGGAGAGGGCGGAAGCAGGCCCCTCCTGAGGGAAAAACCTTCTTCCTGCCCAGGGATTAGGGATTAGCCAATGGAGACCAGCCAGGCTGTCCCTTCCCCACTTCCCATGGCCCACAGGTCTGGGGCCCACATCTCCTCTCCACCCAGGGAGCTTGAAGTTGGGGTGGCTGATCCCTGAGGGCAACAGGGTAGCCCAAATCCAGGGCATCTGGGTCACCCCTCAGGGGCCCAACCACCCCCCAAATCTCCTACCAGCTGCCCTGCCAACACAAGCCTTGAGCCATGACCAGTCTGCCCAGTTCCACACTCGATCTCCAATGGCCCGTCCAACATTGACACTTGAATGTCTACCAGGAATGTCAACTAACCCATCCAAACCTAAGCTTCAGTCTCCCAGTGTCTCTGTATCTTTCTCCAGCGGCTTCTGAGCACCACACTCGCCCCGAGGGCCTCTCACCTCTCTGCCAGCCCCCTCTCCGATGCCTTTGCTGGCCCTTCCTCCAAAGGTCATCAGGCCCCCAGACCCAGTCCCTGCCTCGTCCCTCTCTACTCATCCTCCCGATTTCATCCAGTTCTGTGACTCTAAAGACATCGAAATGCTCACATCTCCTGCACTCAGGCCCCCAACCCAGACTTTTCTCCCTGAGTCAAGCTTTTATACCCAACTAACAAGTCAACATCTCCATCCAGGTGGCCTCTGAGCTCTGTTCCCGCCCCTTGAAACCTGCTCCCCCCTTTCTCCTTCCCCTTCTCAGCAAGCAGCAACTCCCACTTTCGTGTCAACCCTCAATTACCTTTGTTCTCAGCTCACAGGCAAATGCCGTCACCTTCAAGATGACCCAGAACACAGCCATCTTCCCCCATCTCCACTGTGACTGCCCTCGTCCCAGCCACCTCTCACCTGGTCTGTGCACGGTAATGACACAGTGGCTTTTACCTGAAGCCTCTCCCAAAGCTTCTGGGGAGTAGGTGAGATATAAATGAATAATTTCTAAATAAAGTCCCTGCCCCACAGGCAATCTCCTCCCCCTACGTGGGCCACGACTTCGGGAGGTCGGGAGTCCTCGGCATTCTTATGCCCTCTCCGGAGTGTCAACCACCATGTCTAGCACACAGCAGGGTCTAAAAACCACCTGACAGTTTTACAGGGACTGCATGTCTTCTGCCTCTCCCAACCCCCAGGTGAATGCCCCTGCCCTGGATGAATGAAACCTGGGTTTAAGATCCAATCCGAAGTCAGATGCCTTAGAATGTATCCTAAGAAACCCAAAACACCAATCGCACAAATATAGGCACTACATGTTCACTGCAGCGTTACTCACAAGAGCCAAGTGCCCATCAGTGATTGGCTAAAAGTGGATAAAAAAGCTGTGATACATTTACACAATGGAGTACTACTCAGCTGTAAAAAAAAAAAAGAAGGAACTCCTACCCTTTGCAACAGCATGGATGGACCTGGAGATTATTTTGCTAAGTGAAATAAGCCAGTCAGGGAAAGAAAAATACAATATGATCTCACTTATATGTAGAATCTAATGGACAAAATTAAAACTGACAAACAAAATAGCACCAGAGGCATGGATACATGGAACAGTCTGACAGATCTCCAAGGGGTGGGGGAGGGGAGACTGGATAAAGAAGGTGAAGGGATTAGCCAAAGAACACATATGCATGGCCCACGGACACAGACAACAATGTGGTGAAGGCCAGAGGCGGGCAGGGCTGGGTGGAGTTGTGCAAAGGCGGGGAGGGGGAAATGGGAAACATCTGTAATAGTGTCAACAATAAAAAAATTTTTTTAATTAAATAAAAGATCCAATCCGGTCACACCTGTGCTCTGACCCCTTTGCTCCTTGGTTATAAAATGCAGGCAGGGGTAAAATGTCATATTAGTAGTAACTAACAGATTTCCCAAACAGAGAAATTAGAAGCCCTAAATACTGAAAAGCTTACAGAACCCTCCCCCTCCTCCTCCCTCATACGTAACTCAGGAAGGGAGACCTCACCAGACACCAACCCTGCAGACACCTTGTTCTCAGACTTCCAGCCTCCAGCACTGTGAGAAAATACATTTCTGTTGTTTAAGCTGCCCGGTCTGTGGCACTCTGTCATGGCAGCCCCAGTAGACTGATACAGAGCCTGCGTTGGCTCTTCCAGACTTTCCATCACCTCTGTAATCACCGCCTGTGTCAAACACCTCTCTGCTCAGAACATCTACAGTGGCTTCTCTGTCCCTGGGTGCTAGAGCACCATTTTTCAATCCATGGTGGACAACCTACTAGTAGCTTGTGAAATACATTTCATAGGTTTCGCTCAGGATTATTTTTTAAATGAATTAAGAAATGACTTGAGAATAGAAAGGATAGGATAGGATCAGATAGGACAGGACCAGTCAGGATAGAAAAAAAATAGAATAGAAAGAGAGAACAGATTTTCAGAGTACATTAAACAGTACGTTTGGTGACTCTTCAGCTTCATTCGTATATCACAAGGATGTGTGTACCAGGTCACAACATATAACTTATGTTTTGCAGTGAGTTATGGTCAAAAATGTTTGAAAGACCTGATATGGGGGCCCACTATCCTTCTTGAGTTCCGAGGGATTCAGGGCTTCTGCCCAGGAGGGTTCCTGTGGGGAGGGGCAGAGCTGGGAAGAACCAGGTGGGTGCAGATGGTCTGCCCACCTCCAGCCTCCAGCTGAGACCCAGGGACCCAGAAGCCAAGGTCGGGCCACTCACTTGCCGAGGAAGCACTTGGGGACGGTGCTCAGCTTTCTCCGGCGGTCCTTGATCAGGTTCACCTTCTTGTTCATCATCATGTGGTAAAGCTTCTCCCCCTTCTCCGCAATCATGACATAGGCGTCCCGCTCCATGCCCAGCTTCAGGCCTACGGAGGAGGCATAGTCAGCACCAGGGACAGCGCCCACGCTGGGGAGTGGCCGGCAGGCCTGTGGCTCCTGAAAGCTACCCCCAGCTGCCACCCACTCCTGCCCCAGCCAGCAGCCATCTACAGAGCGCTCACTGCATTGTGGTCACTGTCCTGGGCTCCTTGAAAGAACCCAGTAGGGGAGGGTGACTAATCTCCCCCATTTTATAGATGGCAAATCCGAGGCCCAGAGAAATGAGCAGTCAAACTTATACAAGCCTTCAACCTGAAGATATCTTTTCAAATTCAGAGGTTATCAGACAGCCTATTGAGATCTTCCTTCCAGCCAGGAACAGAAATCTGCCCATTTCTCTAGAAATACAATACGCGAGGACCCTGACCCAGATCACTGCCCCCCATTTTCTTTCTACTTGGACCCCGTTCACTCCTAACAATAATAGGAATGACAAACAATCACAGGAAATGCTACAAACACCTACTAGATGCCACTTACTCCTCAGGAAACCAACAAGCAAGTACCATCATCCCTATTTCACAGATGAATAAACCGAGGCCAAGAGAAATTAAGTTCTCTGTACCAGTTACCCAATGAGAAGTGGTAGAAGCAGAATTTAGACCCAGGAAGTGGGGCTCCAGAGCTGTGCTCCTGACCACAGCATGTACCACTCCCCCCGTAAATGCAGCCCAGAGAGGTCAGTTTCAACAACACCCCAATTCTAACAACCAAAGCCCTCTTAGGCCACATCCCCCTCATTATCACAGATGCTCTCCACTGACCACAACCTTCGATTCTGACCACAAAGATCCTGATCTGCCACACCCAGGCCAGGCCCCGCCCCTGAACCCTGTCCCAGGCCTGACCACACACCCAGCCCTGATCAGTTTCAGATGTCACAACCAGGGATGCATTTTAATACATTTTGATGTACTATTTAAAATCAGGAAATACAACCTTAAAATCCAGATGTCTAGCTTCTCTAGAAAAAATAGAATAAAATCAATGGATTCAGTCTTGCTGGGCCCACATTCTTGAGAGGTGACAGTGACTTGTGCTCAGGTAGAGGTAGGGATGGAGAGAAGCGGGTGGATTTGGCCTACACGTGAAAGGCGGATTTAAAAGGACTTGCTCTACTGAATTTGGGGAACAGGCTGCAACCAGAGATGACACCAAATGTGTGAATCTGAGCCTGTGAGAGAATGGAGGAACCATCGCTGAGAGGGAAGTTGATGGGATGAGCAGGTTTGGGCAGAAGGTCTGACGGAAAGAAAGGGTTCTGACTGGACACGGGAGGTGTGAGGCGTCTGTGGCACATCTGGGAGGTCAGGAGGGACTTTATGATCCTGTGTCAAATTGCCAAGTAGGGCCGAATCCAAACCTCACTCAGCAGCACTGCACCCCACTGCAGCAAGAACTTTATGCCCATATATCAGATGACATCACTGAGGTCTGGGCAGCTGAAGTAACTGCCCCAAACACACCAAGCCTCGCTTTTCCAAGTCTGGGTGACTGCACAACAGTGCCCCCCCAACCTTACCCAACCATCACATCCAGTCCCGCACTTCCTATGGAAGCTGCTCAGAGGTGCCCGGGCCCAGAGAGATTCATGACCACAGCAATGGGCAGCCCCCAAGGCCCCTCCTCCTCAATGCAGACTCGGTGAATCTCTAACACAAAGAACCCCAGGTGAGAGTAGAACCGTGGAGGGGAAAAGGCATGTAGGGAGCATCCTGGTTACCAAACCTCAAGGGTGAAGGTGCCGAGAATCCCAGGATGACCAACCGCATCAACGTGTCTTTGGGCAAGTTCTTTCCATGGGGCCTCAGTTTCACCATCTACGTAGTGGGCTAAACTAGATGACCTCCGGCGATCTGCGATACCACCAAGCTATAACCCAGTCCCAGAGCTCTATGCCCCGTCCCTAGGCACAGCCCTCGCTCTGCAGCAGCGACCAGCCTGGGGGAAGCCATACACACCCCAGGGGTCCTGGGAAAGCCCCACCAAGGCCGCCACCCTCCGGGGACGAGGAGAGGGCCCAGCCGCTCACTCTCGCGCTGCTCCCGCTCCCGGATGATGGCGTCCAGCCACTTCTGCTTCTCCTCCGCCGTCTTGGCCATGCAGACAAACCACTTGTTCTTGGCCGTGTTGTGGATCTTCCAGCCGTTGGTGACAGTGTAGCCATTGCTGTGGTAATCCGCTGGCAAAGGCAGAGGCAACGGTGTGTCAGCTGACTTGGCCACCCAACTCTGAACATTCCCGACCACACGCTTGTGAGTGAGGTGACAGGACCAGCCCCTCTGGCTCCAGAAAGACGGGGCGCCGGGGGAAGGACAGGACCAGGATTGGAGAGTTGAACTTTCTGCCCTTCTAATGTTCACTCCCTCTCCTGGCTATTCTCTGGTGGACAGGAAGATCTGCGGACCAAAACCGCTCCTCGGCCCTTGATGAGAGGGGCGTCAAGACCTCGCAGTCCGGGCATAAATGCAGGACTGACTCTAGGGGAGACATCTGCCCGGAGCCCCGGAGTGCATCCCCGCCTCCCTGCCCATCTCACTCAGGTCCTTGGGCAGCTTGAAACCCTAGTGCCAGCCAGACAACACCAAGGCGTGGGCCCTCGCGCAGCCTGCTGGGTTGGCACTGGCAAATCTCTTTGAAAACAGGCTGACGTTATCCAGGGAAGTTGATTCAGGTACTGCCTGTACCCGGAACCGGAGGAGGGGGCCACAGGTTTCCTGAGATGGTCCAAGGGGTCTGTGGCTCAAAACCAATTAACAACCCCTGCCCTAGACGAGGTCAAGGACACATACCCTACGAGGCTAACCCAAGCCCTGGCCAGTTTGGCTCAGTGGTTGGAGCGTCGACCTGCGGTACAGAGAGACCCGGGTTCAGTTCCCGCTAAGGGCACGTACCTGGGTTGCAGTTTGTCCCTGGTCCTGGTTGGTCGTGTGGGTGGCAGCCACTCGATGTGTCCCTTCACATCGATGTTCCTCTCTCTCCCTCCCACTCTATCTGAACAAAATGGAAAAAATGTCCTCGGGTGAGGATAAAAAAAAAAGAGGCTAACCCAAGAACGCTCACAGCGCCACTGTTCATAATGGTCGACAGCGGAAACAACCCAAATGTCCATCACCAAAGGAATGGGTAAACCGTGGACTGGTCATGCGACAGAATAGTAAACAGCAGAGGAAACCAAAAGGTAGACAGAACCACGTGCAGAAACACAAATGGATCTCACCAACATGAGGTTGGGAGAACAAAGCAAGATGCAAAAGAATGTTTGGTGTTTTATGACCATACAGTGTACAGATGATGTACTGTGGAACCGTGCACCTGAAACGTATAATCCTGTTAACTGGATTAAAAAATCCAACAGGTCAAAACTAAAAAAAAAAAAAAAAATTAATAAATAAAAATAAATACATATTTAAAGCCATTAAATAGCTATATAATATCGTCACTTAAATAAGATTTTAAAACAGATACATTATTAAAATATTTGGTAATGCATACTCAGAGGTAAAAATATTTTTAAAAAGGAAGAAAATGACCGTCACAAAATTCGGAAGTGGTTACTTCTGAGAGGAAGGAGGTTACTTCTAGAGGAAGGGGTGCTGCTCGGGCGGGGTGTGGGAGGGGCTTCCCGGTGCAGGTAGGGTTTTACTCGTTAACTTGAACGGTGACTATCCAGGTATTCATCTTTTGTGCACAAGTTTTAGGCCTCTTTCTGTCGGTAGGTTCCGTTTCAAATAGAAGAAAGAAACGAACTGAAACAGAGGTGCCAGGGAGCAGGTGACTGGGCTCAGGCAGGGCTGGGGGGCAGGGCCTACCTGTCCCATCCTCCACGTTCTCCACCTCCATGACTTCAGTGTTGATGCGGCCCCTGAAGATGTAGAGGGAGCCGTTGATGGATTTGGTCCTTTTGGTGGATTTCTTGCCCCCGGTGACCCTGAAAGACAGTGGGAGGTCAGCACCCCCATGCCTTCCTCGGCTCACGTGTCTTCAGCAGAGCCGAGGAAGACGTGACAGGGAGAGGCGCCGGGGGGAGGGGCACTGTGCCGGGGTCGGGAGCACGGGCTCCTGGCTGGTGGCGGCGTGACTTCCCCAGTCCCGGCCAGTTTCCTCGTTTGGAAAATGTGCGAGTAGCTTTGCTGACCTCACAGAGCTACTTTTCAGCTAACAGGGGACAAGAAACTAACAAGAAGTAACAGAAACCCATTCTTTTGGCTAGAAAATGAGTAGAGGCTCCCCACGTGTCTAACGAACAGGTACTTCCTGAGACAAGACCAGAGCAGAAAAGAGCTCGGAGTAGGCAGCCCATCCATCCGTCATCTACATCCACTTCCCACGATTCACTCAATCACTCAGTTTGAACTCTGCAGCTCGCCCATTCGGTTGCTCAACAAACATCTGACCAGTTTGGGAGAATACCAAGCTGGAACCCAGGGCAGTCCCTCGCTCATGCATTCGGCAAGCTCTAAGGGAACACCAGGCACACTCTTTACATGCTGGGGCTTCAGCTGAGAACCAAACCTGTCTCTGAGGACTCATCTCCCAATACAGGGAGCGGGCACAGAGACAGACTAGAAGAAGCCACACCCTCATTATGTCAGAAGCGCTAAATGCTACAGTTAAAATAAAGCAGAGAATGAGCCCTCTGAGCTCGAAGGCCACTCTGTGTTCTGCTCCATCAGGTGCGTGATGTTCACCAAGAATGAGCTGTGTTTGTTTCCCAGCCTATCTGCCTGACGCGCACCTGTCACTGCAACCGAGTAAAGCAAATACGATACAAGCTGAGGACGTATGCATGGAAAGACAGTCATCTCTCTGAAAATTAAGTTGAGTGTTTCAGAAAGACTGGATAAAGGTAAGTTGCTTTTGGGTGAAGAATGAACTTAACCTCTAAGAAGAAAGAGGCTTAGCTGTATACAAAAAAAAAAGTTTAGCCCTGGCCGGTTTGGCTCAGCGGTTAGAGCGTCGGCCTGCGGTCCCGAGAGACCCGGGTTCAGTTCCCGCTAAGGGCACGTACCTCGGTTGCAGTTTGTCCCCGGCCCTGGTTGGTCGTGCAGGTGGCAGCCACTCGATGTGTCCCTTTCACATCGATGTTTCTCTCTCTCTTCCTCTCTCCCCCTCCCACTCTACCTGAACAAAAATAGAAAAATGTCCTCAGGTGAGGATTAAAAAAAAAAAAAAAAAAAGTTTAATAAATGTGTGTATAGCCCTGGCTGGTTTGGCTCAATAGTTAAGAGCGTCGGCCTGCGGACCAAAGAGTCATGGGTTCAATTCCGGCCAAGGGCACATACCTCGGTTGTGGTTCATGCCTGGTGCTCATCAGGGTCATGCGGGAGGCAACCAATTGATCTCTCACATTGATGCTCCTCTCTCTCTCTCTCCCTTCCTCTCTCTCTAAAAAAAAAAATCAATATAAATATATTTTTTTAAAAGTATAATATCCATACAGAAAAAATTGCCCACAGAAATATGGCTCAATTAACTTTTACAAAGTGAACACACCTGTATAACTATTTTAGCACCCCCTAAAACTCCCCATCGTGCCCTCCTCCGGTCACTAGCCCCCCTTCCTGGCCTCACAATGGTAACCCCCATCGTGAAGTGTAAACCTGCGGATTCACCTTGCCTGTTCTGAACTCCACATACATGGGGTCACAAAGGTAATGGTGATGGACATCTGGGTTGTCCAGTCTGGTGCTGCTGGGAATGTTCTCGTGTGTGTCTTATGAAGAAAATGTGCGCCCATCTCTGGGTCATCTACCTAGAAGCTGACCTGCACGTGGTTGGCTTTACTAGACAGATCCAGGCTGTTTTCCAAAACAGCCCTACCAATTCTCCCACCCCTAGTAGAGTAGGCACATTCCAGTTGCTCCACATCCTCCGCAACTGACATTTAATTTCCGTTTTGGCCATTCTGTTGGACATATAGTAGTGTCTCATTAAGCATTTCACTTGTTGCCCTGGCTGGTTTGGCTCAGCAAATGGAGCGTCAGCCTGCGGACCAAAGAACCACAGGTTCGATTCCAGTCAAGGGCATGTACCTCTGTTGTAGTTTGGTCCCTGGCCCTGGTCAGGGTCATGCGGGAGGCAACAAATCGATGTGTCTCTATCACATCAATGTTTTTCTTTCTCTCTCTCTCTCCTCCCTCCCTCCCTATCTGAAGATAAATGGAAAAATAAAAATGTCCTCAGGTGAGGATTAAAAAAAAAATTTCACTTGTAATCCCCTGATAAGTAATGAAGCCAACACCTTTTCATGTTTATTGACCACATGGTATCTTCTTTGGTGAAATGACTGTCCCTTCACCATTTTTCTGTCACACTGTCTGTCTTTTTCTTCCTTTTTTTTTTTTTAATTCTCACCTGAGGACATTTTTCCTTTTGCTCAGATAGCGTGGGAGGGAGAGAGAGGAAGAGAGAGAGAAAGATAAACATCGACGTGAAAGGGACACATCGAGTGGCTGCCACCCGCACGACCAACCAGGGCCGGGGACAAACCGCAACCAAGGTATGTGCCCTTAACAGGAACCGAACCCGGGTCTCTCTGGACCGCAAGCCAACGCTCTAACCACTGAGCCAAAACGGCCAGGGCTGTTTGTCTTTTTCTTAATGATTTACAGCAGGAGTCAGCAATTTTTTTCTGAAGAGGGCCAGACAGTAAACATTTTTGGTTTTGCAGGCATTAATTTGGCTTGTAGGACTTCTTCGTATATAGTCTGCCTATGAGTCCTTCCTCAGTTATAAGGTTTATAAAGACCTCCTAGTCTGTAGCTTAGCTTTTTATTTTCCTCATGGTGTCTTTAGATGAACAGATCTTCATATTAATGCATTCTGATGACTCTATTTTCCTTCATAACTATATTTTTTTGTCCAATTTAAGAAATGTTTGCTTCTTTCCTCCTATGCCTTCCTCCAGAAGCTTTGTTTTACTTTGCGCATTTAAATCTATGATCCATCTGAAGATTTTTGTCTATTTCATAAGGTGAAGGTCAGGCTCATTTCCCCCCATTGGATATCAAACTGACTCAGCACCATGTACTGAACTGCATTGGCACTTTTGTGGAAATTCAAATGATCGATTATATGTGGGTCTACGTCTGGACTCGCTATTCAATTCCATTCATCGATTTGCCTCTTTTTAAAAACACCAAAACCATATCTTTTTTTTTTTTTTTTATTTTAATCCTCACCCAAGGATATGTTTTTTGATTTTTTAGAGAGGAAGGGAAGGAGGGAAAGAGAGAAAAACATCAATCGGTTGCCTCCTGCATGCACCCCAACCAATGATCAAACCCACATCCTATGTGCCCTGACTGGGAATCGAACCCACCACCTTCTGGTTTATAGGATGATGCTCCCACCAACTGAGCAACCAAGCCAGGGCCCAAGACCGCATCTTAATTGCTGCAGCTTTATAGGAAGGCTGGTATCAGTAATACAAGTCCTCTAGCTTTGGTCCCTCTCCAAAATTGTCCATTTTTGTGTTCCCATGTAAATTTTACAATCATGTACACGTACATACGCACAACCTCCCTCCTGGAATTTTTGTGGGAATTACACCAAGGTTCTGGCCAAAGTATGAGGACAGATGGAAAAGGACCTGCTGATGAAGTGCGTGTGGGGATGACGTGGGTCCGAATCAAGGGGCAGCTGGGCAAGTGGTGGTGCCACGGCCTGAGGAGGAGGAAAGTCTCGGAGGAAAAGGCTCGGAGCAGGAGTCGTGACGAAGATAAAGCATCTTGCTCGAAAAACGGTTTAACGTGACTGTGAGCTGTGTGACGCACGCAAATGAAGGTAAAGATTGCTCTTCCTTCTCCTTTACAGACATGCACCAGGCCTTCTCTAACCACTTTACATGTTTCATCTTCCTTTATCTACAAAAACTACCCTCTGAGGCTTGCGTCCCCATTTCATAGCTAGGAAAACAGAGGCACAAAGAGCTGACACTGCAAGGTAATGGCCTTAACCACTGCCTGCTGCTGCCTCCTCCAAGATGCCGAGCAGCAGCCAGTTGATACGTCTGAGACTCAGCTCTCCCGACTCTGTTTCCCCTCCTGAAGAACAGGGAGGCAGGCTTTGAAAACACTCCCTTCCACTCTGACATCCAAGGAGCCTCTCCTCTTGAATTAGACCAGAAACACTGAGTCAGAGACCTCCCCTGACCCATGTCCCAGACGGGTGGTGCCCTGAGTGACCCAGGAGAAGACAAAACAGTCGGCAGACACCTAGCTGTGTCAGGCATTTCCTGTGACCACATGACAGCCGGGCCAGTTGTTCCATCCACCACTGCCCAATCCCTCCGGGAGCTCTGAGCCCAGTCCTCTGGCTCGTGATCCAGAGGCAGGAACAGTGGCCACCTGCCAGGTTCTCTCAGGAGACAGATGTGCCCTCTCCCTCCACCCGCCCGGCTCGCTTGCAGAACTGGCTGAATGGCCTTCAGAGAGCTCACGGCAGCCCCAGGGCAGCCAGAGAAGGCCCACGTGGAATCCAGTGAGCTCAGAACCAGCTGCTCTGCTCTGACAGGTACAGCCACGCCGTGAAGCATGGCCTGCACCGGGGCAGACACAGCTGACGCGAGCAAACTCAGCCACAGCTGGGAGCAGGTCAGAGGACTGAAGAAACAGTTTTCTACACTCCAGTGTTCTGGGACAGGTGTCTGCTGCAGACAGCCCGGGTCGGGGGGCGGGGGGCGGGGAGGGGAGGGGTGGGTGCTGCAGTGGCCTTGGCACCGCCAAAGGGCTCTCGGGAAGGCCTCAGGGAGAACAGGCAGGGAGGAAGGAGAGGAGGACACTGATGGGGGGACAGGAGGACATGAGACAGACACAGACACACCTACTAGAGTGGGCAGGCATAAACTGTCAAATGAGGAGACATGCTGACCCAGCCCCTGCCAGATGGTGAGAGAGGGAGACGAAGCCCTCTAGCGAGAAGGACCCAGCCCAGAACAGGGAGGAAAGGGCAGAGGGGAAGGGGCCTGTGGTTGATGCACCTACCATGTGCCAGGTGCTGCACCTGTGGGATGGCACTGACCAGGAACCCAACACGTGCAGAGGGAAGAGAACAGTAGCAGCGAGAGCAGCTGTCCCTTATTTTGTGCCCTTTCTATGTGCCAGGCACACTTAGCACATTCATCCTTCACGATGACTCTGGGGTGCATAGGACAGTTCACCCTATTTTACAGATGAGGCAACTGAGGCAAAGAGAGGCAAAGTCACAGACCTAGAGAAACCGCTGAACAGGGTTTCAATCAGAAGGAGCTGGGCTCTTACCCAAACGCTACTGTAAGAAGAGATCTATCATCCCCATTGTACAGAAGAGAAAAGTGAGGCTCAGAGAGGTCCAGCTGGAAGAGGAAGACAATGAGAAGCCCACACGTGCACGGAACACCCATTGTTCACCCTGCGGAAAGTTCCTCCCCACAACCTTAGGAGGCCGGCAGAAACAGCCAAGGAAATGAGGCTCCGACAGTAAGTGACAAGCCCAGACCAAAAGGAAGTTGGAGGTAATGCTGACAGCAGGGCCCAGAGTCTGCACCTCCCCTCAGCCTTAGCTTTCGCTAGCTAAAGGAGTCAAGTCTCTAGAAAGTCACTGTTTCATCCCTAAAACAAAGTGAACAGGAAGCAGAATTCAGAAAGGGCTGCATTGGCCAGTTGAGATGGCCCTCTACCTGCTGAGCAAAAAAACTAAACGGCAAGAATCTCTCAGCCTACCATCTATCCACCTACCCATCCCACCTACGCATGCCCCATCCCTCTGTGTCCTAATTTTCCCTCTCTCCAGTCATCCATCCATCTGTCCACTCAGTCATCCAATCATCCGACCCTCCATACCAGAGTTCACCCCGGCAAGTACTATCCATCCACCAACACACCCATCTAACTGAGCATCGATATCCACTAACCTCCGAACCACCAGCACCGACCCACCCTCCAATTCATTCGTAACAAACCATATACTGAAGCCCCAACTCACCATTCATCCCAACACACCTCTGCCAGCTCACCGTGTTTTCATATCCGTTTCTCCAGCCACACAAACAGCCATACATTCCCCCAACTTTCCATCCGTCCCTCTGTCCCACCATCTCCTGCACCTCCAACCACTCACTCACTCACCTATTCATTCATCTATTCATAAATCAGGTCAGACATCCATCCAATCTCTCCCTCTCTGCCTCCCTTTATCCGCCATCCACTCTTCTTTCAAACCTCCAACCACCCATCTGTGCCCCCACCTCTGCCCACACCGCCCATCATGCACACCTGCGCCCACCACTCATCTCCCCGTCCGCTCACTCCCAGACTCTACAAAGTGCAAGAGGCTCCAGCGAAAGATGCAAAGATGACAATGACACTGTCCCTTCCCTCGTACAGCCTAACAGAAGAGCCTCCTCCCCTCAGACCCTTCACCTTGGATCTTAGAATCCCAGAATGTTGGTGTCACAAAAAACTTTCAAACGTCCATGATGGTCTCATCCCGCACTCACGTGTGGGACTGAACACTGAAAACATGGCTAGTCCAAACTGAGCTGCGTGGTAAGTGCAACATACGAGTGGGCCAAACGTAGGTTTACAGTTGTTTGAATGGAAAAGAACACAATAATTTATAACTAATACAAGAGTGAACTCTGTGTTTCGCATACTCGCGACTGTAAACCTACTTTTGCCCCACCCTGTACATACCACGCTTTGAAGATTTAGTGTACATTTTTTAAAAGAATGCAAAATATCTCTTGAATAATTTAATAAAATATTACATTAAAATGATAATATTTGGGGACATAATAGAATAAATAAAATATAATATTTAAATTCATTTTACTGGTTTCCTTTCACTTAATGTGGCCATTTTAAATGACCACATTAATTTTTTTTCTTTTTATTGATTTGAGAGAGAGAAGAAGGGAGAGGGAGAGAAATAGAAACATCAATAAGAGAGAACATCAACTGGCCGCCTCCTGCACGCCCCCCACTGGGGATCGGGCCCACAACCTGGGCATGTGCCCTGACCGGGAACCGGCGACCTCTTGGTGCAGGGGTCAACGCTCAACCACTGAGCCACACCGGCCGGGCAAGGAACCACATTAAATTTTAAATAATTTATGTAGCTCATGTTACATCTCTATTGGACAGTGTTAACCTACAACGAACCCCACAACCAGAAGAGAAAAGGGAGACCCAGAGAGGAATGTCGTCACCATGAGAAGCTGCAGGATTCGAACCAGTCCCGGCTGCCTGGCCCACGGGGCACCCTGCCCCCAGCAGCTCACCTGGATTTCCGCTTGCAGTAGACGAGGAGGTTGTCAAAGAGGAAGAAGGCCCTCTCCTGGATGTTGCCTGCGGAGATTTTTAACAAAGTCCCTTGCAGGAGGAGCTGGGTGCAGATGTCCGTGAGGTTGGAGCCCTGGGAGAGGGGCAGGGGGCACAGTGAATGCGATGGCAAGTCCAGAACACTTGGGGATATCCCGTTCCCTCCCCGAGACAGAACCTACCACCGCCTCCCTCACAGCGCAAACTCAGAACACACCGCAAGCCTGTCGGCAGGCAGAAAACCAGGCAACCTGACCAGTGGCTTCCACTGAGCGAGCCAGAGCAAGGCTGGGGAGAGCGTATGCAGGGGACCGTTTCAGAGTGGCACTCGGGGCTCAGAGATGAAAGGACTCACGCAGTCAGACAGCCCTGGTCAGCATCTAGTTTTGTTTTGGGGGGTTTTTTGACCTATGAATTCCTCCTTATTTAATTACGTCTTGACTTGTTATTCCATCTCCCCCACTTCCATAAAAAAACAGGAGGCATTAGCAAACATTTGTCAAGCATTTGCCACTGTATTCCCAGCACCTCCCACTGTCGGCACACAGTAGGTACTCAAATGCTGCAGAACAGGTGACAGACGCAATGTGAACACCGTCGAGGCAGGATTCTGAGAGCACTCCTAGCTACAGATATGAGTCTGATGGGAACGGCTCCCAAGCTCCGCCTGATGGCCTACGCTAAGTGACAGGCGTGGGGTGGCTACGCCGTTAAGCGTGCATGAAGTTCACTGAAATTCTGTGCGGGTCAGGGCAATGCAGTCAGGAGAGGCATCAGGGACAAGTGAGGCGGCCTGGGAGGAGGGCTGGAAAAGAGAGGCTGAGGGTGAGGATGGGGGAAGGTCCCTACAGGGAAGAGTCCTCAGAGCCAGGGATCACACAGGTCCGTCTGGGGCTCTGGAGGGGACCAAGGTGGCAGAGAGATCCCAAAGTACAAACAGAGACGCTAGAAACAGACCCAGGAGGGCTCAGAATGCCAGCTCAGGCAGCCCCTGACTGTCCCCCAAATCCTTGCTCCTCTTCTGTCCCAGGAATGGAGTTTCAGTGGGCACCTGGCTGCCCAAACACAGACTCCATTTCCCAGCATCCCTTGCGCCAGGCGTGGTCTTGTGACTAAATTATGGCCCGCGTGCCTCACTTCCACATCATTTCCTTGAAGGAAAATTCTTCCCCCTGTTCTTCCTCCCCCCTTCCTTCTTGCCACCGGCTGGAAGCGGATGGTGGAAGGAGCCTGGGTCCCCATGGAGCAGAGCTGCCCCACCCCCAGCCTGCACTGCTGCTGAGAAACAAACCTTTATCTCGCTGACGCCCCTGTCTATCTTTCTTACAGCGGCTCATCATGCACTTTCACTAACACACCGAGACAAGGACACAGGCACCACTGACAGCTGCGCCGAAGGTGCTCCTGACACCGAACCCCAGGATTGGTACATAACAGCAGTGTCTGATGGGAGATTCATTCGACAGAACTGCTGGTTGCAATGAAGAGAGAAACAAAGAGACATGATGCTGTCTGGACATGAACTTGGGGACGGAAGAGGGAGAAATGTTCACAGAACCTCCTTCCTCAAACACTCAGCACCCAGAACAACAAGGCGTTCAGGCCCCAGTGAGATCCACTGACTCGATTATTTCTGAGACCCAATAAGGGGAACTGGTTTAGACAACGCAGAAATCAAGCTGTTGGGTGACTGCCCACTGTGGTCTCCCCTGCTGCTGTTAGAGCTGGTGTGCTCTGTGCCGTGGCCCAGCCGGGAACAGAAAATCCATTCACCCCACAATGCCAGAGACACCTCTGGGGCCCACTCGGGGTTCTGGGAAACCAGTTTCTTTGTGGTCACGAGCTGTGCTGCCCAGGACAGGAGCACACAACCACCAGCAGAAATCACACCCTGGCTGCTGACATGCCGCCCACAGTACCCCAGGTTGAAGTGAGCCTGCTGCAGACCTCGAGATCCTTGCAAACAGGGTGAGTGTGACTCCCTGGGTCATGAGGCTCCATCAGTGGCCCCTGGGCCAGCGCCAAGCACACAGAAGTGCGGCAGCTTCTCAAGAGACCGGGTACTTCCCTGTCTCCTCCCCTCGCCCCGCTCGTGCTGACCCACCAGCCCCTCAGGATCCACAGGGGGATTTTAGTTGCCTGCATGTGAATCTGGTACCTGGCCCACCTTGCAGGCCCCAGAACCCCAAGGTCACACAGGCCTAGACCTAACCCTCTGTCAGTGTCGGGGAACCACAGAGACGCTGCCTCTCCAGCCCTGGCTGGTGACCACCCCGCACACTGCATCTGCACAATGCCAAGGGTGCTACAAGGGTGCTCCCCAGAACCCTTGAACCCAGGTCGGGGTGGTGCTATGGATCAGATACACAGGGAAGAGGCCAAGCACCAAGGTGTCCACCAGGCAGGACTGCAGACCGCCCGCGGACAGCGCAGACTCGACCGAACTGAAGTAGGCGCATGTCAGGAAGATGACGAAAGCTAATGCAGGCACAGGGCTCACCACACACCAGCTGCTGTTCTAAGTGTCTTACACACACTCAGTTCATCCGTATGGCAACTCAGGCAAGTGAGGAAACGGAGGCACCGAGCAGTGCAGGGACTTGTTCAAGGTCACACAGCTAGTAAGTGCGCAAGCTGGGATCCAAACCAGGTAGGTGGTTCCACGGTCCTGCCCACTGACATCTGCTACCCTGGGCCGCCTCTAGAAGGCAACCTGAAAGGTTTTTGCGTGCCATCGTCGGTCAAGAGCAGGAGTCTCCGAAGGGGAGAGACCACATGTCCCCGGGAGCACAAGGCAGCCAGGGCAGGGTGGGCAGCACCTATGAGAACTTTTATTTATGGTGGTTTTTCTATGACTGTTTCCTCACTCCTGCTTCCTCTGTCCCCTCGTGGGTGAGTGAGCAGTCGATGGGCTCCTAAACCAGGGCTGCCAGAGCCAGCAAGAGGAGTGTGCCCTATTTCTTTCTCCTACATCTCTTTTTATAACTGTGAGCGTCACCCGACGGTCCATGGGGCCTGCGTCCTGGGTGTCCCGCCGCAGGAGGGGCAGCCCGTGCTGACTGAGCTCTAGCCAAAGTTGCATGATGCCTGTCCATCGAAAAAAATGAAGAAAGAAATCCCGCTTTGCCGCCGTGGCTCCTCCTGACGTTTACCGCGCGTTTGCTCTGAGCCAAGAAAGACAGCGCTGTTCTGAGCGCTTTGCCTGCCTCCACTCCCTGGATCCCCAAGAACTCCTAAGGGGTTCTGCCATTATCCAGACTTCTCAGAGGAGGAAACTGAGGCAAAGGAGTCCCTCCACACAGAGGGGGCTGGCTCGTCCACGCACTTCCATGCTATTGCAACATACTGCCATTTCCTTGTGCTTAGTCGAATGGATTTATGGATTAACTTATCTGGTTTTAACTAAACCTGTCTCACAACTAGAAAGGACAAATGGCTTCCACAGGATCAGGTCCCAGAAAACCACAGATCAGATGTCAAACTCCTGATGCAGACCCAAGCACACAGCAAGACAGTGGCCCAGAAAAGACACCCCCTCCTCCCAAAGCAAGTCCTTTGCCAGCCATGTTCCAAGAGAGGCAAAGCCCTCTAATCAGATTGACAAGAGGTCAAACAAAAAGATCAGGAATGATCAGAACGGGCATCAGAAACAAGGATCGGCAGCCGCTGTCGCTCACTGCAGACGGGGCCCTAACTCACACTGCCCCCAGAGATGGCACTACTGGTGGCAAGAAGCCAAGGCAAGTAGCTTCACTGTTCGTCATTATTTTTTTCTAGCTAAAACATTTTATTTTCACAAGTCACCTTGAGGATGAAACTGTATTTAAAATCCCTTCTACTGCACAGAAAACCCCTTCATAGTTTTCCAAAGAACATTCACTTTTCACACTTCGCTTTACCTTCAAAAATGACACCAGAAGGTAACTTCAGAGATATTATTACTAAAATTAGACAACGAGGGGGAAATAAAACCAAGAGAGCAAGACAACCTAGCCTGACACGGGGTAGTCTGTAAGTTATAGTGCTGAGCTTCAAAACCAAGTCCCTGTGCCTCAGTTTCCTTATCTGTAAAATGGGAATAATAACAACACCTCCCTCCTAGTGTTGGATGTGGAACAGCTACTCAATAATTGCCAGCAATTCGTATTCGGGGTCACTTCATTTCCTCCTGTAGTGATCAAAATAAAGGCCATTCTCGAATTGTAGATTTTTCTGGGACAAAAGGTACCCCAAGAAGTTTAGTTCCTATTTCCCTGGGCCCTTACCAGAAAGAGGCAGCTGGAAATCACTTCTGCTCTGGCTGCCAAGTTGCTTGCTCAATACCCTCTCCGCAGGGGCCCACGTGAGAAATGTCTTTTCCAGCTGGTTTCCAGGAAACTCTCTCTCTCCCAGAAGAACTGTTTTACTTCTTCCTTTTTGACGATAAATGTTAAGGAACTTATGTGTCCTGTTCTTTTCACCTTGTCTTCCAGGACGCTCAAAGTCCAAAGAGACAGATGCTTAAATGGGTCAACAGTACTCGCTCTTTACGTTAGCACATTTGCTGAAAGTGGCCATGTGACCACTTCTGGCCAATGAGACGAGGAAGTGTCTCTGGGGCTTCTGGGAAAGGTCCTCCTCTGTTGGGGAGAAGAGCTGCCTTCCACTGCCCTGGCTATGCCCTTGTCTCCCCCTGCTCCGGACATACGATGCCGAGAGCTGCTGCCGTCCTGCAGCCACGAGAGGAAGGCCAACAGGACCACAAGAGGCCAAATCAGAGTTCTGACATCATGAGGCTGAATCAAGAGTCCTTAGAGAACACATCCTAACAGACACACCTGATGACCAGCGATGTTCGGTTGTGGGAAACAGAAACCAAGCTATATGTTGTAATTAAGCTTAGAGAAAACAGAAGAGGCAGAAATCCAGGCCGGAGCTCCCAGCAAACCAAGAACACTGCAGAGCTGCCCCTGCAGAGAGCCACTGCCTCTGCGCCATTGGGGAAAGGGAGAATCAGAAGAGCACCTGCCTGAGCTGATACTCCAGGACAACGCCAGCCAACCTGGCTGCATCCAGGCCCTCAGGAGCTGTTGCCTCAACTGTCGGCTGCGAAGCCATCCTGTCCTGCTAGATACACAGCACCGCCAACAAAAAGAACGGCCCGAGCCCTGCCTCCTGACACCCGGGAAGCTGGAGTCTGGCCCCCTGCAAATGCTACTACAGAAAGCCAACATGACCCGGGCTGTGCTTTGCTGCAAAACAGCACGAGGGTGGCCTCCACCCAGCTGCGCCTTCCAAATGTCAAGCAGCTGGGTCTGATCCTGGCCAGTGATATCCCAACCCCGAGCCACAAGGGGGTCGGAGAAAGGCAGTTCTTCGTTCTCCAGTCTCGGCCCGGCAGGAAGGCCCCGGGGAAGGGGGGAGGGGGCATGGCAAGCACTAATCCACAATCCCCACCTCTTTCCTGAACACCGGCCCCTCTCCTCTCTGCAGCCAAACCCTCAGCCTCCTAGCGATACAGCCACATTTCAGATTTCCCCACACAGGGAAAAGTGGAAATCCCAAACACAGCACATGCCAGAAAACCCAAAGGCAGATGATTCAGAGGACAATCTGTGTCCAGAGAGTCTTTGATCTTTGCTCATAATCTCCCATTCCAGCTGTATTTACTCTGATATTGATTTTTTATTTATTCAGATTTTCCCATTTCCTTCTACGGATATGTAGGAAATCTCTAATAATCTAAGGAAGATGGGGAGGTTTAAACAAATAAACTACACACAATCAGAAGCTCTCAAGAATCCCATCCCCTAAGAATCATGATGACAGTAATATCAAGATCTACCATGTACTGAGCACCTACTATGTTCAGAGAAGTTAAGACACTGACCTAAAGTCACTCAGCAAGGAAGTGTCAGCATCAGATTCCTGTCCTGGAGTAGACCCTTGACCTTGGTATCAAAAAATCAAAGGCCATGCCCTGGCCGGTTTGGCTCAGCGGTTAGAGCGTCCGGAGAGACCCGGGTTCAATTCCCACTAAGGGCATGTACCTCGGTTGCGGTTTTTCCCCAGCCCTGGTTGTGTCATGCGGGTGGCAGCCACTCGATGTGTCCCTTTCACGTCGATGTTTCTCTCTCTCTCTCTCTCTCTCTTTCTCTCTCTCTCTCCCTCCCTCCCCCCCTCCCTCCCACTCTATCTGAACAAAAAATGGAAAAATGTCCTCGGGTGAGGATGAAAAAAAAAAAATCAAAGGCCTAAGGGCACCAGGCAGATAAGGCAACACGTGAAAGAGGATGGGGAGAGATGGAGAACGGTGGAGACTGAGGAAAACCGGAGGCGCTGGTGACTATCACCGTGGAAAATAGGGGGCCCATGTTACTGATTTTCCAAAGGAAACTTGAAGTATAAATTTGTATGTGGACTTAATTGAAAAATAATTAAACAATTTTTTTACAAACACCTTGTAGGCCAAAGTATGCTACAGGTTGAATCTGGTGCCCAGACCAAAGTCTGCTCCTGTGCCCTGTGCCCCTCCCCAACCCAGAGGGCCCCTCCTGCCCCAGGCTCACCTCCCAGCCTTCGATGTGGGACTGCAGCTGCTCCAGGGCCTCCAGCTTCTCCATCTGCCGCTTGGTCTCATTGATATTGGAGCACACGGTTTTCATGGCCTGCAGGGCGCTCTGGACTGCGGGGTGGTCCGGGTGCTTCCCGGGGGTCCTCTTGGCTAATTCCTAGGGAAGAAGTGAGAGCAAGAATAAGAGACATCAACCCAGAGGGCACCAAACATGGCCTCCAGGTCGCCCAGCCTGGGCCAAATCCCAGCTCTGCTATGTGAAAACTGTGTGATCTGGGGCTGGAAAACATCATCCATTCATTCATTCTCTCATTCATTCATTCATTCATTCATTCATCCATCCAATAAATGTCCCTTGAGCACCCCCTCCACAGCAAGCAGTGTTCTAGGGTCTGGAGATAAATTTGTTAATAAAGCAAGACAAAAATTCCTCACCGGGTGGATATTATGTTCTATAAAGGAGATCAGCCAAAATAAAGAAAAATCAAGTATATAATTCAATGTCCGGCCGTGATAAATACTATGAAGACGAAGCAGAACCAGGAGACTAGAGGGTCTCAGGAAAGGAGCTGTTCTTAAACAGGGAGGTCAAGAAGACCCTCTGAGGAGGGGCCATCTGGACTGAGGCTCTGGCAGAAGCGAGGGAGAGAGTCCCGCAGAAATCTGTGGGGAAAGTGTGCTGGGAGAGAGAACAGCAAATGCGAAGGGTCTGAGGTGGGAGCATATGTGGAAGGAAACAAGGAACAGTGAGGAGGTAGTGTGGTGGGAGTGGAATGAATGAGAGGGAAAGAGAGAAAGAAACAGCACAGAGCCAGGACAGAGAGATCCGTGGGTCAGGGAGGGAGTCACTGATACTGCCCCTGCTCATCAGCCATTTTCCCATCTGTAAAATGGGTAGAAAAAATATCTTGCCTTGGGGTGCTGGGTGAGAAAGGTGAAAAGATTAAGAAATACAAATTGGCCATTACAAAACGGTCAGAGGGATGCAAAATCCAGCATAGAGAATGTAGTCAATAACACTGTAATAACTATGCATGGTGTCAGGTGGGTGCTAGACATATCAGGGGGATCCCTTCATAAGTTATATAAATGTCTACCCACCGTACTGTACACCTGAAACTAATATAAAATAACATGACATGTCAACTGTAGATGAAAATAAAACACCTTGCCTTCCCAGGGACATGGCAGGGGGTGTAAAGAGGTTGGTTGGGGCAGACCTCTGACCCACGAACCTCCCCCCATCGCAAGCACAGGCAGGGATATTCCAAAGGTCAGGCCAGTCTTAATCAAAGGGTTTCAGCCATCTACTAAGTGTGATGAGGGAGGAACTGAGGAGGAAGACATTAGCCAGACCTGAAGATATCAGGGAAGATTTTCAGGCTGAATCACTCCAGCAACCGTGCCAGCAAACATACATTTCTATAGTCACGGGACCTAGACAAGACACTCCCCCAAATTAGGCTCTTCGAACACAAAACGCCTGAGCAGGGCAGACCTTGGGGAATCCCTAGAAAAACTGAGGACAGAGAAGAAAAGGGAGTGTGCCTGGGGCCACCCCGCAAACAGTAGTGGAAGCCCCTCCAGAGCCAGGCTAGTGACCCCTCCCCGACATCCGCCCCGCGAGCCCTGTGGTTTCACAAGCAGGCCTGAGGTGAGGCCTTCCTGGAAGAGAGGATACCAGAGTACAAGAACCCAGAGTTCTGAAAGGTCCCTCGTCGCTCTCGCTCCCCTCCAACCAAGCTTTTTACCAAAAGGGAACCACGGGTGCAGACTGTGGGCGGCCCCGTCACACCTCAGAGGTGTGAGCCGTGTCCACAGCAAGGCCACAAGAGGCAGCCTGGGACACAGGCCCTCGAACTCGGGGGTTAGCCATAAGAAGACAGATCCACTAAATCACGGTGTAAAATCAAAGCAGGGTTTGTCACTGGGAGAAGTGACAATATCCATCATTTGCTGTGACTCGGAGGGTGGGGGAGGCCCAAATGGAGACAAGGCAGTTGGAAAGCCATGCTGTCCCCTCCACAAAGAGAAAAGGGCAGCCCATGAGAGTGGAGGGTGTCACCAATGAGGGCAGGATCAACAGAGGACACCCACTTACTGAGGACGCTTGGGCCAGCTCCAGGCTCTGCCCAGAGACCTCTGCCAGGTGCCACCATCCAAGCCCAGGAGGCCAAGCTGTTATCTCTATGTAGCATCTTCCTGCACTGGCAGTTCTGGGTCCCCTCATGCCATATCTAGGGTGACAGCACGATCCAAGTGAAGAGGCCCTGAGAAGACCCACCACCATTAAAGAAAAGAAGAAGCGAGAAACATCTGGAAGTCCAAGAAAACCCAGAAGTGAAAAGCTGTCCAGCACAGCAAAGGAAACCTCCAAGCCTGCAAACTCCATGGAAATTTCATGCAAATATATTTCCAGTTTTAACAGTTTCAGCCCCTGCTGCAAGGCTGGGAGAACTGTAGCCCCACAGCTTAGGAACTAATGGAGGAAAAGAAGTAATTCATGGGTCTTAAAAGCTCCATCCTTCCCCCGGGAGAGGTAAGGGGAAGTGTGGGACGAGAGCTCAGGACTGGGAATTCATGTCCTGGCTTTAACCAGGACATACTATGTGACCTCAGGCAAGTCGTCCCCCCTTTCTGAGCCTAGAGCTCCTGGCTACGCAATGCAAGGACTAGATCAGAGCCCAGGTCACAAACCAGGTCCCATAGGCCAAATGCCATTGCCCGCCTCTCAGCAAAGGAGAAGCTCTGGCCCCCCGGGCCGGTGTTTCTACCTAACAATAACAGTTGGCCTGAACGACAGCCACCCCCTTAGATGGGACATGTGCTCTACAGTGTGCCACAGTACCCCCCACTGAGTTTCATCTAATCTACTCATTTCTTGTACATGCCCTGAAGGTGCTTGTGTTTGACATCCTGGATTGATAGATGTCCACTAACACTAAGTGGTAGGGTGTCAATGGCTCTACATCCAATTTCCAAAGGAGGCCAAGCACAGCTCACTACAAAAGTCTACACCCTGCACTCCTAATTTCAGGCTCTACAGAGGCATTTCTCAAGAAGAGAGAGTAGAATTGTGAGAAATGATGGTGGTGGTGGTGGTGGTGGTGGTAGCTATAAATTTCAATGTAGTAGAAGCAAAATAAAAAGGAATAAAAAGAAAAAGAGTTACTAAACCAAAACACACACACACACACAGAAACTATGCAAAATAAAGTAAGAAAGGGAGGGGAAATAAAAATAAAAAAGAAAGATGATAGAAATAAGTTCAAATGTATCAATAAATACAATAAATACAAGCGCACTAAACCCTCTAGTTAGAAGATAGAAATTGAAAGATCAGATTTTAAAATTCTAACTTTATGCAGTTTACAAAAGAAGGACCTAAACCCTAAGGATAGAGAATGGTTGGCGATGAAACAAGATATATCATGAAAATACTAATCAAAAGAAACCCACTAAAGTTCTATGAATGTTGGGCAAAATAGACTTTGAGACACTAAAAATAGCCAACACTTACTAAGCACTTTACAGGTATTATTTCATTTAATTTTTCACAATAACCCACTACCAAGGCACTGTCTGACAGAGGAAGAAACTGAGGGACAGAGGGTTTAAGTCACTTCTCAAAATGGCAACACTAATAAGTTCAGGAGCTGGAATGAATAAAAATAAAAATCACTACAATTTTAGAGTAGCTAACATTGACCAAGCATTACTATCTACCTAGTAATATGCAGAGTATTCTCATGAGTTTTCTCATGCACTGTCTTTGCAGTAAGCCTGGGAGGCAACTACCATCCACATTTTGCAGATGATGCAGTGGACGCACAGAGAGGTTAAGCTACCTGTACTTGGTCACACAGCTAAGAGGTACAACCAGAACCACACAGAGCAGGGCAGAAAGCAGAATGCAGGCAGGACTCCCAGGAAGGGAGATCTTGGAAGGCTCCTTGGAAGATCGGGTATACAAGCTTGGCTTTGAAAGGGAGAAAGCACCCTGAAAGAGGGGGCTTTGTTCCTTGAGCTATTGCTCACTACACAGGAAGAGCCTGAATTGGGGGCAGTGCAGGTTGAGATGCTGGAGCAGTTGTGGGCAAGGTGTCAGTTATCAGCCCAAGAGGCAGGATGGAGGGTAGGCACTGTGGTTGAGTAAGGATAGGAACTTGGGCAGAGAAGGCCACACTGCAGAGACCTCTGACTTCCGGTGCCTTCTCAGCTAGATGATGACAGTGCCAGATCCATGACAGATGGAAGGCTCATTTCATAACATCACAGTCAGATGACAACGCCAAAGAGATGACCGAAAGTACCCAGGATAATATAGAAAACTCCGGCAAATCAATACAAAAACAACTATCCAATAGAAAATAGGCACAATTCTCATAAAATGTACCCCCCACCACTGCTACCACCCTAGTCCAGCCATCTCCTACCTGGACCACTGCAGTCAACTTACTCCTGGTCTCCCCACTTCCACTCTCACTACCCAGAGTCCATTCTCCACATACAGCCAGAGGGATCCTGTGGGAACTAAGTCAGATTGTGTCCCTCCTCTGCTCAGAACCTTCCCATGGCACCCACCTCAGTCACAGAAGACAAAGAGCCTACAATGGCCCACAAGGCCTTAAATATTCTGGGCCCATCACCTCTCCAACTTCCCTACTCTCTCCCTCATATCTCTGGCCCCTTGCTGTTCCTCAGACACATTTCTTCCTCAGGGCCTTTGCACTGCCTGTTCACTCTGGCTGGAAGACTTCCCCAATGTACCTTCCCCATCTCCTTCTGGTCTTTACTCAAAGGTCACCTTCTCAGTCCATCACTCTGAGCCTGATACACTTCTCTCCACAGCACCCATTCCATCTAAACAAGCACATACATTTCCTATTCATTTGTTGTCTGCCTCTCCCCAGCAGAACATCAGAACACACAGGTAGGGCTTTGGGTAGTTTTTTTCACTTTGTTATCTCCAGCACCTAGTACAATGCCTGAAATGTAATAGTTACTCAATAAATAGTTGGTGAATTAATAAATGGCTTCAAAAACCCTAGACACTGTACCACCAACTGTGGCTCTCTCTTGGATACAACCGGGGAGACTGCAAGAGATTGCTAAGTAAAATCCACTGTGTGATTCACTGTGTTTTAGTGCTGGCCTCTCCCCTCCCCCACTCTACCCACCCCACATAAAGTTTTCTTGTGTGTCACCTAAAATCCTTTGGAGAGCTGGTGCACATCCCATGTTCTGGGAAACTTCCCTTTTCCAGCCATCCTCCTGCACCAAGAATTGAGGCCAATACCTCCTTAATGATAGACTATGTCCATCCCCAGGGGCACCACACTGCTACCTACCAAGGAGACAGATAACTACGAAACGGCAAGGTCCTCACACTGAGCGTGGGCGACAGCTGCATCCCCCACAGAAGGGCGTGGAAGGTAGAGAAGACACCGGAGACGGTGCAGAGCCCTGAGGCGATCCCCTGGCAGCCACTCTGCACACAGTGACCCTGCAGCAGCTGTCCCAAACAGATGGGGTGGCCTGTTTGGCCCCCAGATGTTTGACAAGTTCTAAGTCAAGTTGGCATTTGGAAATCGGGAGCTTTCACATGAAGTCCCAAGTTCTGGGTTCAGAAAGGGTTGACGACACTGGAATAACACTTCTATAGGCAACTAGGAGGCACCTACTGTGTGCCGGGCACCGTTCTGGGCTCTGGGGAAGTTTCCTGGGTAAATTCCCAAATCCCTGCCCTTGGGGAGCAGGTGTCTTAATGAGGGAGATGGAACATTAATGCATACACCATGAGTTATAGGAGAGAGTGGAGCTTGCAAGAGGTGCTGTAAGGGAAAATGAAAGCAGGGTGAGGGGCAGAAAGGGCAGAGACAGCTCTTCCACAGCTCAGTGGTCAGAGAAGGCCACTCCAAGGAGGGGACATCTGAGCAGCAGAGGTCTGACAAGATCAGGAAGTAAGCCTCAGGATATCTGGGGTAATACTGTCTCAAACAGAGGAAACAGCAAGTGCAAAGGCCCTGCGGCACGATCCTGGCTGTTGTGTTAAAGGAACAGCAAGGAGGTAAGTGTGGCTGGAACAGAGCGAGAGAGGGTAGGGGGATTCAGGGGTCAGAGAGGAAACATGGATTAGAGGTGTCACACCCTGTAGGTGGCAATGGTGAGAAATTTGATTTTGATCTGAGTGACCAGGGAGCCACTGGAAGGTTCTGAGTAAAGAAATGATACGAACGGACTTAGGTTTAACTGCTGAGTTGAGAAGAGACTGTAGAGGACAAGGGTAGAGGCAGGGAGACCCACCAGGAATGGAGACAGTGGCCCAGGAGAGAGGTGAAGTGAAGGAGTTGGAAGACCTGGACTCTGGAGAGATCTGTAAGTAGAGCCGACAGAACTCCTTAAAGGACTGGGTACGGGGCGGGTTAGAGATATCTCCCAGGTTTGGCCTGAGCAACTAGAAAAAAGAGAGGCCATTTACAGAGATGGGGATAAGGGCATAGGGTGGGAGAGGAGACAGGACTGGAGGAAGGGGCGAGCCAAGCATTTGGTTTGGGACGTGTTAGGGAGAGGATGCCTGTTAGACATCCAAGCAAGAAGCTTAGTGGGCAGAAGAAAAGTCCCGCCCCCGGTTAAGGGAAAGATGCAGGCTGGAAGTCATCAGCACAGAGATGGAGTTTAAAGCCATGGGAATTCTGCACAAAAACGTGTAGGTGAAATGTTCATCACAGCACTGTTCATGACAGCCAAAAAGTGGGAACAACCCAAATGTCCATCAACAGATGAATGGATAAGCAAAACGTGGTCTACCCAGACAATGGAATATTATTCAGCCATAAAAAGCAATGAGGTTGTGATCCATGCTCTAATGTGGATGAGCTTTGACAACACTGTGCTAAGTGAAAGAAGCCAGACACAGAAGGTTAGCTATTATACGATTCCATTTAGGTGAAATGTGCAAAACAGGCTATTCATAGAGACAGGAAATAGATGGGTGGTGCCAGGAGCTGGGGGGACAGGGGGGAAAGGGAAGTGCCTGTTAATGGGTCCAGAGTTTCTTTTGGGAGGGATGATGAAAATATTTCTGAAATTATTATGGTAATGGTTGCACAACTTTTGAATATATTTTTAAAAAATTTTTAAAAAAGACGAGAGTGAATGAGGCCTCAGGGGAGTGAGTCTAGAGTCAAGGCCCCAGGACTGAGGCCTGGGGCCCACCTACGCTTGGAGGTCTAGAAGGTGAGGACCGAGCAAAGGAGACTGAAGGGGTTGGAGAGGTAGAAGGCAAAGGGGAACAAGGGGACTGGAGTGCCAGCTGCCCCCTTTAGACAGATGTGCCCCCCAATTTGCCCCCGGCCTGCCTCCCCCACTTCCAGCATGCAGCAGGCAGGTCCCCGTGGGGCCCAGTCCAAGGCCAAAAGCCCTGAGATCTGTCTTGCTCATGACTATGGATCCTAAGCCACACCAGCGGCTGGTGCACAGGAAGTGCCCCAAAGACATCTGCGTACCACCAGGAAACATCTAGAAGGGTCAGTGACCATCGGCCTCACCTTGGGCACCTGCCATTTGAGCACCAGGAGCACTGCCCCAAACCTGAATCATTTCCCTGGAACCGTCGATGGAAAACTCAACAAAGCCTGAAAATGCCAACTGTCTATGCCGGGCCTGGGCTGAAGGCTGAAATAGAATGTTCCGGCTATTCTTAGGCAATGTTCAAGTTCAGCTTTTTGGGGCTGTTCCCAAAGAGGCTTTTATTCTCGCCTCTTCCCTCTTCCCACCCAGGATCCTCAATCCTGTTTGCCTACTCAATTGAGAGTTCAGCTCAAACAAGTGGGCTCACAGGGCCACAGGGACATCTGCGAGGGCGTCAGAAACAGAGGGGCCGGAGGGGGGGCACTGCCCCCAGCTCATGGGACTGTCTTTCAAAACCCATTGGAAAATGTGACAGAAAGGAGGAACTTAGGAGGGGTATGAAGAATTCCCCTCCATCCCAGCTGTTTTCTGATGCAAACATTCCAGCGGTGGGTGCCAGAGGCCGGACATCTGAGCGTTCGGTCAGGCGGGCAGCATGGCATGGGCCCACAGGAATCTGAGTCCCCGCTGGCTGGTCCCCCCATGCTCTCCGAGCCTCGATAAACACAGCTGGGGACGGAGGAAACTGGGCCTGTAAACAGCCATTTGGTCAGGACAGCAAACCCACAGCCCGGCTTCATCACCATTTCCTATGGGCAGTTATCCCGACTTCGGTTGCTGGCCGGGTCTGTCCCTCTCTCTCTCCTCTTCTGGGAATCGGGAGCCCAGAAATCCTGCCAGAGCAAACTTGGGGCCCCTGGGGCTGAGCAGGCCTCAGACATGCATGGGCCTCACATTGAGAGCTGGAGCCCACCCGTAAACACAGGTCCAGCCCCACTGGCTGTTAAAATACGTTATGGAAACTGCCTCTCCAAGTGCATGCTGGGATCCCAGACTTTCCCAAGATCCAGAAATCAAAGGGTTACTGAACACCCAGGGAACCTCAGCTGGTGGTTCTTCTAATGGGTCAGACGTTTAAGGTTTTAAAACTCAGGAAAGGAGGAGCAGACCAGTCACCAAGCCATGAAACACAAGGTCACTGACCTTCCCAGATTCCCCACTGAGGGAGGTGAGAAGGTCAGTATCTGCAATGCCCCGCGCTTTGGCAGCTTTACCATCTCAAAGTGCTTCCTCAACAGGCTGTGGAGCTGATAGGGGAATTCTAGAATCGACAAATCATGGTTCCTCCTCATTACCTAATGTGCGGCCTTGAGCAGGTCCTTCCTTTCTCTGTGCCTCATCTCTACAATGGGGATCATCGGACTGCCTACCTCATCAAGTTGCTCTAAGAAGCAAAGTAAATAAGTGTCTCATCATCGTAACAACCTCATCAGTACTATTAATACAAACTATGTATTACAGATGAGAAACTGAGGCATGGAGAAGTGACTGGCCCAAGGTCACAACACTAGTAAGAGGCAGAGCTGGCATTCAAACCCAGGCAGACTGCGGCTGCAAAGCGTGGCTCCAACCCAGGGGTCAGCAAACTTCTTCTGTGAAGGTCCAGAGAGTAAATATTGTAGGCTTTGCTGGCCACATCCGGTCTCTGTCACACAGTCTTCTTTGTTTTCTTGGTTGTTGTTTTGTCCCACAACCATTTAAAAAATGTAAACAGCATTCTTAGCTCACGGGTTGTACCCAAATAGGCCATGGGCTAGATGTGACCCACAAGCCACCGTTTTGCTAGCTCCTGTCTGAAGCCAATACAGAACACTACCTCTTTAAATGCTCCCAACTAATTCACGTGTGGAGGACACATCACACAGGTCAAATAAAGAACATGGGCAGATCCAATTCAGTCCACAGGCTACCACTTACCAGTTCCACATGGAGCTTCTCCTGCACCAAGGTGAAGAGCTGAACTATGTATGGCATTGCCAACATTCATTTGGGAATCCAAGTGGCTACAAGAACCACTGTAGAAAGCACTTTTGAGATCCCTGGGAGGGATAAAGAGCAGCAGGCCAGAGGAGGTGTGGGGAGAGCTATGTCCCACTTCCCATAGGTGCACACGTTAGGGGCCTGTGTTCACAGGCAAAGCCAATGACCCCAGGGTATGGTCCGGCTCAGAGGCTCAAGCGTCACCCACCTTATCCAGTAGAAAGTCAAGCTGAAGAATTCCCTAGTACTTTTTCCCTCCCCTCTCCCTTCTAGCTCATGGAGCAAGGATGCACGTGTCTCCATGGAGCAGGTGTGTGAATGAGGCACTACCAGCCAAACCAGCAAGGACTCCAGGAACAGCTGTCAGACACAAGGCCTTGAGGATGGAGCCAAGGCAGGCTCGGGTCAACAGCCACCGTGTCCAAGGGCTGAAAACCCTGGCTGAGAGCAGCAGATGGTGACACAGCCATCTGCCCGCCTGGAGGTCTACCCAAAAGCCAGCTCTGAAGCTGAGAATTAAGACTTCTTGGGCCCCCACACAAGCAGCAAATCTTCCCCTGGTCTGCCTGACCAAGACTAAGCCAAACGTGGCTGGACAGCAAAGGAAACAGCAGTATGTGGATGCTGTGGTTTGCCCACACGGCATCTGCCCACCCTCTTCCACAAATAGCCCAAATTTTGGTGAGGAGGGTTCAGTCTGTCCCCCTCACTAGGCTTTTGGCCTGTGGAAAAATGACTGGTGGGAGGTTGGAGCACATGACACAAATCTAAGCCAGTTAGACATCCCTTGCTCAGAGTAACTGGCTAGGTGTGAAGCACCCCAATCTCAGCCAATCAGAACACAGTATTGCCCTGCTCACTATCATTGGACCATGCTTAGCCAATCAGAGCCTAACACTGCCCAGCTCACAGTGATTGGGGTAAAGCTGAGCTCAAGTATATTGAAGGAGGAGAACTAGCACAAGCAAAGGCTTCACATCATTGGTTCAAGTAAAAGCACGGGAGTCAGGCCCAAATTATTCAGAATATCCCATCCTGCTGGCCACAGATGGCCAAAACCTGAATCACCTCAAGACTTTTCTCAGGGCTCCTAGAACAGAGGTTCACTCTTTCCCACTGTCCTTGAACTTGAGAGGCTGTCAGGCCACAGTAACTACAGCCCTCTGCTACCACACTGAAAATGAAGCCGGACATTCGAAAGCAGAACTGAACAAGGGAGAAAGAGACAGGGTCCTGGTAGGATCTAGCCCAGCCCAAAGCCAACAATGCCCCAGACTTCTCAGCTGCGTGAACTAACAAGTTGTATTTTATGATTAAGCCAATCTGTCACTTCAAACACGGGGAAAGGGGGAGGGTGCCGGTCTCACCTTGAGGAGGAGCGGGTACTTGCAGATCCTCTGAATCGGAGACAGCAGGTAGCCCTCCAGAGGGATGTCCGTGGTCTTGCGGCCTCCCAGAAGCATGCAGCTCTGCAAAGGGACAGGAGACCGTCATTAAAACTCGCCACAGACGGCAAAAGGATTAGACCACCCTCACACAGTCATGGGAAACACTCTCAAAACACAACTACAGACTTCGGAAGCAATTTACCAACACCCAGGAGAGATGGAAATGCATGTACAGGGTGGGGCAAAAGTGGGTTGCTGTTGTTCGCATGGAAAATAATGCAGTAATTAATAAATAATAATAGAAGAATGCACTGTGTTCTGCATACTCACAACTGTAAGCCTACTTTTGTCCCACCTTGTATTCAACAACTTAGCACAAGGCCTCCAGCAGGAGTGAGCCAAATCCTGCCCAGTCCCTATTTTGGTGATTAAAGTTTTATTGGGACACAGCCACTTCCACCTGTTTACATATTGCCACGGCTGCTTCCAAGCGATCACGGCAGAGCTGAGAGGTTGATAATGGAGACAGTAGAGTCACAAAACCTGAAATAGTTCCTGTCTGGCTTTGCACAGACAAGTTTGCCAATCTCTGGTCTAAGGAAACTTTCACATATACACACCGGGAGACAAGAGCAGAGACATTCAAAACGCCTTGTCCGGAACAGCAGAAAATGAGAAGCAACCTAAGTGTCCATCAATGGAAGAAGAGAAAAATATGCCTGCAGGAGATTTATACAATGGTGCACTGCACTGCGCTGACAATGGGGGAACTAGAGCTACGTGGCTGAATCTCAAAAACATACTTTTAAGCCAAAAAAAAGAAAGAGGATATGTATGGTATGAACCCGTTTAAAGCTTTTAAAGGTACACTAAGCAAAACTGGGCATTGTGTATAAAGAACAGGTCTGCAGTGAAATATAAAGACATGTATGGGAAAGAAATCATATACTGCTCTGGCCGGTTTGGCTCAGCAGTTAGACTATCGGCCCTCAGAAGGAAGGGCTGTGGGTTCGATTCCCGGCCAAGTGCACGTGCCTGGGTTGCAGGTTCCATCCCGGCCCTGGTCGGAGTCATGCAGGCCACAATCAATGTGTCTCTCTCACATTGATATTTCTCTCTCTCCCTTTCTCCCCCCCTCCCACTCTACCTAAAAATCAATAGAAAAATATCCTCGGGTGGGGATTAACAAAAAAAGAAAAAGAAAAGAAGTAATATACCAAGATCTAGTGGGAGTTACCTATGTGGACGGAGGGTTATAACAGGATTTGGAAAATGAACCCACAATCTTCAACTGTTACTGAAAACGTCTGATGTCTTTACTTGGAAGGTGGGGACGTGAGTGCTGGCGCAGGAACACCTGCATTTGGGCTTGCAGAGGAAAGATGGCAATTCGCCACCAGCTCCTGGCCACACCTGTCACCTCGCTCTCCACCTGCGGCCACCCACATCGGCATTTCCTTCATGCCAGCCCCCTCTGCTGTGCTCGATCGATGCCCCCTGCCTAAAATGCTTCTATTTCCCCCAATAACAATATTATTATTATCATCCACGACAGATAATATCATCCACACTGCCAGAGCTTCCGGTGTGCCCAGAAGGCCCTTGACGGCTCTACTCCTCACCGCCAACTTCCTATAACTAAACACTATTATTACTCCCATTTCCCAGCTCAGATACCTGGGGTTGGGGAGTTCTAGTGTTTCTCCTCCGGGTGACCTGAGAACAAGCGAGCCCTAGAGGTGGGATCTACACCCAGGCAGGCCGATGAAGGATCTGGGCTTGAAACGCTGAGGCCGGGCTCCCCTTAACCCAGCCCAGCTTCTTCCAGACCAGCTCCCCTCCCTATCTTCTCTCCGTTCCCAAGCTCTTTCCTCAGGCACCTCCGCAGTAGGGCGTTTCTTGCACGTGGCTAAAAACCACACGCAGGCATTGTCCTCTGCCCTGGAGAGCCTCCTTTTGGAGCCAGGAGGCTCCAACTTGAGAAACCGTGTTTCGGATGCCAGGAATCATGAGTTACAGGTCTGTGGTCCCCACCCACCATCCTCCCAAAGCCGCTCACAGTCGTGGGTCCTGAGGGGTGAGCACGTGCCCAGTGTATGCACGGATGAATAAATGAATGGGCGAACTAATGAATGAGCCCACTGCCAGCACACCCAGCAAAGAGCAGATCTCAGCCGTCCTCCTCAACAGCACGCTTGTAAACTGGCGATGAAACGGGACTCTTGGGAAAAGGGATTCCCACCCTATCTTTCATTCATTCTACAACTCACATCGTGTGCTTCCTGTGTGCCAGGCACCATTCCAAGCACGGGGGGAGCTTCCCAGCAAAGCAGACAAATGCCCTGCTTTCATCAGGTGAAAATAAGATCAGAGAACACTGACCATGTGCTCACCACGCACTAGGCACTGTGCCTCACGCTTCACCTATCGGTCACGTTCATCCTCACGGCCCTGGGGTGAGCGTGGACCGCTATGTCCCTATTACAGATGGGGAAACTGGCACAGAGAGCCCACAGGACTGGCTCAAGTCTCAGCCACTGCCTGTCAGGGATCTTCATGGCCCTCTCCTAGGAGAAGCAGACTCCCAGGGGCTCCGGGGTGCTGCTGTGGTGGGACCTGCATGCCCCCCACCCCCATGTCTAACCCTGGCACAGATGGGGGATCAGGGTTGCGGCAGCTGGGAGATGCCAGGCCCCACACTGCTCACACTCAGGCCTTTGTCCTCAGAGCCAGAACTCCCCACAAGCTGCCCTGGTGATGTCAGCTCTGGGCAGAGAGAGGGGAGTCTGGGGGTGGGGAAGGGCTTTCCAGAAGCCCCCAGGGCTGAGCCAAAGAAAGGCCTGTCTCTTTGTCCAGAATCAACGCGTTTTCGCAGGACTGGCACAGCCACCAACTAAGCTCGTCCCAAACCCCCTAGACGGTTGTTCCCGGTTATGTTCATTGTTTAAAGAGCAACACACACAGACCTACCATTCACTATTCTATTAGGATCGTACTCCAGGCACTACGGGAAGAACTTTTGAGGATTATCCCCTGAAACCTTCTAATTCACAGAATCGATTCAGGTGAGGGGCCACCTTCAACTTCCCGACTCTGGCAGCAGCGTGCCTGGCGCGGTCCAGGTCCTCCTTCCCATCCACACCCATTCCCTGGCGGACCCCCTCCAGACCCAGCACCATCCTGTCCACTGACCAGGCTCAGATTTATATCTCCAGACTCGCCCCTCCCTTCCCTAAACTCCAGACTCCAAGCCGATGCTTTACCCAAATCCCCACCTGGATGTCTCAAAAATGGCCTTTTTAAATGTTTTTCTCCCACTTGCTCCTAACCTAGCCTTCACCATCTAGGCAAATTTTAACTCGATTCTTCCAGCTGCGTGGGC
This sequence comes from Molossus molossus, assembly GCF_014108415.1. Classification (NCBI taxonomy): domain Eukaryota; kingdom Metazoa; phylum Chordata; class Mammalia; order Chiroptera; family Molossidae; genus Molossus; species Molossus molossus. The sequence continues at coordinate 9,810,439 of NW_023425399.1, read as the reverse complement.
CCCAAACCCTGGACTCATCTTTAACTCCTCTTGTTCAGTTATTCCCCCAAACCAACGACACTGCAAATCAGTCGGCTGTACCCTCCAACTCCCCATTATTCCAACCACCTCTTGCAGCACCAACACCCGGTCCTCACCGCCATCATCTTCCTGGACTGTGGCAGCAGCCCGGTAGTGGGTGAATAGTGTCCGCTGAAATGCCACACCCACCCAGAAGCTCAGAATATTGACCTAATTTGGAAATAGGGTCCTTATGGGGCTATTGTTAGTTGAACTGAGACATGGTCATACTAGATGAGGATGGGCCCTCCATCATCTGACGCGTCCTTGTAAGAGGAGAGGGCCATGTGAATGGGAGTCCTGCGTCCACAGAACACCTGGGGCCGCTGGACGCTGGCAGAGGAAAGGCAGGACCCTCTCCTAGAGCCTTGGGAGGGAGCAGGGACCTGCTGACACCTGACTTCAGCCTTCTGGCCTCCAGGATGTGAAAGAATAAATCCTGTTGTTTTAAACCACCCAGTTTGAGGCCATTGTTCATGGCAGCCCCAGGACACTTATACCAGCCCCACCTCCTCGCTTCTACCCTCACACTGCCAGGGGGCAGGCCTTTCAGAATGCAAATTAGTTCAAGGCATACCTTGGCTCAAAACCTACCCAGGGCTTCCCATCCCACTCAGACAAAAACTGAATATTCTATTGAAAGCACTGTCACGTGCTCCAGCGTGGACAGGTCTCACAGACGTTATGTTGCGCAAAACAAGCCTGGCACAAAAGCATCCTGTATGACTCCGTTCGTGAAAAATTCTAGGGCAGGCGAAATTAACGTTGGGTGAGAGAAATCAGCACAGAGGTTATCTCTGGATGCAGAGAGGGGCAAGCCGCAGAAAGGGCACAAGGAACCTTCCGCAGTGAAGGAAAAGATCTAAATCCTGACCTCGGTGTACACCTTCATGGGTGTACATGTATGTAGACATTCATCATGCTGTGAGTACATTCACTGCATGGATGCTAGACTGCAATAAAAGAGCTTTGTAAAGCCCTGGCCAGTTTGGCTCAGCAGTTAGAGCATCAGCCCCGCAGACCGAGGGTCTTGGGTTTGATTCCCAGTCCAGGGCATGTACTTGGGTTGCAGTTTCAGTCCCCGGCCCTTGTTGGGGTCACGTGGTCGGCAACCGATTGATGTTTCTCTCCCTCTTTCTCTCTCTCCCTCCTACTCTCTCTAAAAATCAATGGAAAAATATCCTTAGGTGAGGATTAACAAAAAATAAAAACAACTTTGTAAAAATCTCAGATTCTTTCCACTGTCTTAACGCTCCTTCATTATCTGTCCTTCCTTCCTTCCACTCTTCCTCCTTTTTAAAAAAAATTTTATTTGTTTTTATCCTCACCCGAGGATATTTTCACATTTATCTTCAGATAAAGCGGGAGGGAGAGAGGGGGGAAGACAGAGAAACATCGATGTGAGAGACACACATCGACTGGTTGCCACCCACACGACCCCAACCGGGACAGGGACAAACTGCAACCATGGTACGATGCCCTTAGAGGGAACTCTCTGGTCCGCAGGCTGATGCTCTAACCACTGAGAAAACCGGCCAGGGCTCCTTTTTTTTTATTTTATTTTATCTTTATTGATTTTAGAGAGAGAGACAGAAACATCGATGAGAGAGAACATCGATTGGCCACCTCCTGCATGCCCCCCATTGGGGATAAGGCCCACAACCTGGACATTGTCCTGACCAGGAATTGAACTGGCGACCTCTTGGTGCATGGGTCGATGCTCAACCACTGAGCCACACCAGCCGGGCACACTCTTCCTTTTATACTCTCCATTCCAGCAACCCTGCCTTCTTGCTATTCCTCAAACTCACTCCTACCTCAGGGCCTTTGCATTTACAGTTCCTTTACCTGGAAAGCTCCTCCCCCACCCCCAGGGACCTCATGCCCATCTCTCTCTCTCACTTTCATCCTTAACTTACTTAATTTTCTGCAGGGAACTTAATGCCACATGACATATAATGTAAATCTCCCCTATCTGAACAGCCACTCTTTAAGAGTAGGGACTTTTCTTGCCTTGGTCACTGCTGTGTTCCCGTACTTAGAATGATCTGTACCACACAGTAGGTGCTCAATAAAAAGTTGTTGAACGAGCCCTGGCCGGTTTGGCTCAGCGGTTAGAGCGTCAGCCTGCGGTCCACAGAGACCCGGGTTCGGTTCCCTCTAAGGGCATGTACCTTGGCTGCAGTTTGTCCCCGGCCCTGGTTGGGTCGTGTGGGTGGCGGCCACTCGATGTGTCCCTTTCACATCGATGTTTCTCTCTCTTCCTCTCTCTCCTTCCCGCTCTATCTGAGTAAAAAATGGAAAAATGTCCTGGGGTGAGGATAAAAAAAAAAAAAAAAAAAGTTGTTGAACGAATGAGTACCTGATCCCCATTTTACAGACAAGGAAACTGAGGCACAGAAAGACAAAGTTCCCGCCTCATCTTTCAGCTAGTGCACAGCACATCACATTATGAATGGAAAGCCAGAGTCTGTCTCTTCCCAACGCCTCAACATGAGATGGTGCTTCTGCAGGTGGCCAAAAGCGGGAGATGCCAGCAAGGAAGGAGACAGACGGCATGTGTGCTGGCACCCCACACGTCCTCCCTCCACCCAAGCTGGCCCAACCCAGCTGCTGCTAGAAAAGAGTACTTTGGCCCACCAGGAAGACTGCAGAGAGAGAGGAAGGAAGGACAGAGAAATTGAGGCCCTTCCCTTCCCACACATTTGCAAACACCTTCCTGCTTCCCAAGATACAGCAGAGCCCCAGGGGACACCCCAGGAGGGAGGGGCTCAGTGGGCAAGCCCAGAGCCTGGGTAGCATCCCTAAGCAGTGCTGCCTGAAAGTCGGCAGGTCAGTCACAGAACCGTGGTCCTGTGTGTAGTCTTACACGACATGACTTTACTTCTGCTTTTTGCCAAGACTCTTTTATGAGTGTAAGTGCAAAACTAGAAACATAAAGACACAGCTACCAGCAATGATGAAAAGCATCGGACCCGAGTGCTTGAGACACTTGCGACAAAACTGGCCATCCGCCAACCAACCTGCCCTTCCGCAGATGCTCACTGGAAGGGAGCCAAGCAACGTGAACTCACCAGTCAAGGAAACATACATTTCGGATCAAAATTCTGGAAAGACTTTGTCCGAGACTGTGCGTTAGGGAGACACGCAATCAAGAATTTTATTATATCGCTGGGCTCTCTGGACACACGGTTAACACTCCTTATGCCCTGTCAGTTGACTGTCCTTTTGTTTGCTGAATTCTGTATGTGCTGATGTGCTATCGGGGAATAAAACAGTATTGGGTCGGAGGCTGAGACTGAATGAGTAGGCAACTTAGAGGTGAAGGACCAGAATTCAAACCCTTGAGAAGCTCCATCATTTTTCAAATATGTACCCTTAGAAAGTCACTTAATATTTTAAAGTTATCAAAATCACCTTTGGCAAAAGCTTAAGGTGTCCCCAAACATATTCTGCCACAGCAACAGGATTTTCAGCGGGGCACACAGCTGTCCTACAAAGCCTACATTTCCCAGCCTCCCTTGCAGCAAGGTGTAGGCATGTGACTAAGTTCTGGCCAATGGGATGTGAGGAGAAGAGATGTGTGTGGCCCTTCCTTCCTACCTGTCCTGCATCCCACCACCTAAAGGAGGAAGTGAGAAGAGGTTTTCTTAGACCACATCAATGAGGGCACACCCTAGGGCCTTGGCCCCTGACACTGGAGCCCCCAGACTGACTCTCTATATCATGTGATTAACAGGGGAGAGAAATAAACGATTATCTTGTTTAAACCACTGTTACTGGGATGTCTGTAGAGCACACAAATGTACATCTTAACTCATACACAACAGACAGAGGCTGGTGGAGCGCCAAGGAGATCACACAGGGGAAGCTGCAGTTGTAAGGAAGACCATCAGGGATGTCTGCTGCTTTGCCTGATCAATATCCATTCCCGACTTACTCCCACCAATACAAACCAACTGTCCTTTAAGGATCCACCACACCCCTGGTGACAGGGTGTGGAGCTGACCCCGCCCTCCAGCTCCAGAAGTGACCAATCAAAACCCCAACCGATCCCTCTATCTCCAGCAGTTCAGGGATAAGGTCTTGAGCCAAGTGAGGTCGATGAGCATCAGACCCAGGATGTTCACCTACAGTTGGGAAAGAGGAGTTATCTTTATCCTGGAGCTGCTCAGCCATGAGCAGGTGTCAATGTGGAGTTGCTGAAGGCCACACTGATACCACTTGAGGAGAGCCTGCCCAGGAATGCCGCCAAGGCAGAGGAAAGCAGAGTCAAGAGACACGTTCCTAACGATAGCATCTGAACACCTAGATGCTGCTGTGCCTGACGCCGTCCCAGGTCTTAAACTTTCCAGAAAAATGAACCAGTAAAATTTTTTTTTTTTTTTTTTTTTTGCTTAAGCTAATTTTAACTGGATTTCTTTTGCTTATAATTAAATAACCCAAATAACACAGTCATTACTACTACCACAACCACTCTCATTAGAATCACTACTTCAGACTAGGAATTGGTACACTTGGCTCTAGGGCCAAATCCAGCCCTCTGTCTGTTTTTGTGAATCAAGTTTCCCTGGAATACAGCCATGCTCATTTCTTTACATATTATTTATGGCTGCTTTTGTGCTAAGACAGCAAAGTTAAGTCACTGCGACAGGGGCTGTATGACACAAAGGCAAAAGTATTCACTCTGGCCCTTTACGGGGCCAGAAAGCATCTGGGGATCCCTGCTTTTGACAGGTTCCTCTTGCTGAGGAAGGGAGCAGACAGCATGGGTCAGCACGGGGGTGCCTAGGGGTGCACTAGGCTGCAGCAAACAGGAGAGAGGGCCGGGACGACGGGTACTTACCAAAAGGAAGGCGCGCACAGTGGGGATCTTGTTCAGCTCCACCAGCAGCCGCAGGGCCTTCTCGTGGTTGCTGCAATATTCCTCGTACACGCAGAACTTGTCCTTCTGCAAGACAAGGACAGAACCTGAGACGGGTCACGCCAGGCAGGCAGACACTCTGAGATGTGCTGCCGACCGGGCCGGCAGGCGGAGGAGGAAAGGATCCAGAGAGACCCCAGACCCTCAGAGACGACAGAGCCTGAGAGATTTCGGGTATAAAGAGCTCCCACACGCTGCAGGTCGCTCAGCCTTCACTTTTGCCCCAGTTCTGCACCCATCAGTCTGAAGAACCTTCCAAGAAGCAGCATGGCCCAGGGTCAAGTGTACAGACTCGAGCCAGGTGGCCTGGGCTTGAACCCTGCTCTGCATCTCCAGCTGTGAACCTGAGCAAGTTACCTGACCTCTCCGTGCCTTGGTGCCCTCGCCCAAAAGCCAGAGTTAAGAACAGTCCCTAACTCGAGGGCTTGTTATGAGGACGAAAGGAGTTCAAAATGTGAGGGTTCAGCATACAATAAGTGCTCAATGAATGTCCAACTTTACTATTAAAACGTGAGTCAGACTGAGTCATGCCAATGGTAGTCTATTATACTAGGAATAAAATCCAGCATTTTACCAAGACCCTCAAGGGTCAGGTGAGCCTGCCTTTCTCCGACCTCATCTCAGCGGCCTGCCTACTCCTGAAATCTGCCAAGCCTGTTCCCACCTCCTGGCCTTTGCACTTGCCATTCTCTCTACCTGGCACACTCTTCCCCGAGGCCGGGCCGCTTCCCACCACTCGGGACGGCCGTCCTCTCAAATCGCACCTGCACCACCCTGGCTGGAGTAGCCACGCAGGTGTTCTCTCTCACCCCCTACCTGTCTTCACTTTCTTGTTTACCGGTGTCTTCCCACTTGGCAGCCAGTCCCTGAAGGCTGCGAACTGTCTTGTTCAGTGAATATCCCCAGATCCAGCATAATGTTCAGCACACAGCAGACGCTCAGTGAACACTTGCTAAGTGAAGAAACTCTGCACACCTACTATGTGCTACACTCTCTCTATATGAACCAGAAGAGTCAGGACCGGCTCTGGAATTTGGGGGAACAAGCAGATCTCTAGTGGCTGCCACAGAGCGGTGGCAGTCCTGAGGCGGGGGGACAGTTCCGTTGACCTCCAGATGCCCCTGGGCCCCTAAGTCTTCTTAGCAGGAAGCTCTCCACCAAGCATTTCTCGGTTCCAAAAATTTCACAGAACGCTGCCTCCCAACTGGCCAAACCCCAAACAAGGCCAAGGCCACTGGGGAGGAAGGGCTGGAGGGCCCCCACTTTGGTCTGGGAGATAGGCAGGAGACCCCAAGCAGCAAAGAAAGGAAGAGGTGGGTCTGTTAAACAAGCAGCTCATCTTGTTTCTAAACAAGCCGCCAGTCATCCTGCCGACAGACAGGTGGCTACAGGAAAGAGGAAACCAAAGAGGAGGGAGAGCGGGTTTCAGAATCACTCAGCCACCCCAACACACCCGGTGCTCTCTGGGGGCTCTGCGAGCAGCCTCTGAGCAGACAGCCCCACCCGCTGCTCTCCTAGAACGAGGGTGCACTCGTCAACCCCTCACAATAACCTGACATGACAACATGGGAAAACCAAGGGAAAGTCATGAGCCCATGTCGCACACCTAGTGGAGGGGCAGAACCAGGATCAATCTCTCTTAATGTCCATGCCAACATCCAGCTCAAGGTCACAGTGCAGGGTAGGGGTGGGAGCAGGAGGCAAAAACAGTGGGTGCAAATCCCGAGCCACAGATCCACAGACTAAGCTCCGGGGGGCACTGCAGCATAATGAAGTGCACAGTGACCCTAGAACCAGACCACCTGGGTTGGACACCCAGCTCCATGTTCCCTAAGTAGTGGGTGACCTTAGGCAAGCTTCACCTACTTATGCCTCAATTCCCTCATCTATAAAATGAACCTAATAGCAGACCCCCCTACACACACACACTGCTTGGGCTGCTAGAAAATTAAATAACAGTATATGTAAAACAAGGAGAACAGTGCCTGATACGCAATGAGCCCTTCTACATTTCAAAATACTCTACAAGTATTAGCTACAAACACAAACTCAGTCAACAAAAATGAATCAATAGGGGAAAATACCAAAACAATCAATGCCACAATTATCCAGAGTGTACACATCAGTGACAAACGACCATGATACGGGCTCCAAAGAACCATCAAAAGATCTGAAACATTGCCCAGATGGTGTGGCTCAGTGGTTGAGCATCGACCCCTGCACCAGGAGGTCACCAGTTTGATTCCCAGTCAGGGCACAAGCCCAGGTTGTGGGACCAATCCCCAGTGGGGGGCACGCAGGAGGTGGCCAAGCGATGTTTCTATCTCTCTCTCCCCCTCTCCCTCTAAAATCAATAATGAAAAAAATAATGATTTTTTTTAGGAGATCTGAAGCATTGTAGTGCTCCATGCTCCAAACACCACCACCAATATTGGTGAGCACAGAAAACACAGAGTCACCACCTACAATCTCCCCACCCACTGACACCCTGATACACTCATACACACAAGGACAGGGAGGAAGAAGAGGGGACCCCAGCATCCAGCACACTGCCAAGCAGAGCATTTTCTAACTCCACTTGTCTCCAATCAAGGCCACTGAAGCCTGGCCTGCAGAGGTTCCCTCGGCACAGATAAAAGGATGTGAGTGGGGCTGCCAGACACATCTGGAACCAAGGCTTCGGCTGTAGACCATGGTGAGGCGGAATGCAGAGAACAGGGAGAGGACTTTTCTTGTAGGGGACAGGACTGGCCTGTCGCTGGGCCTGCTCCTGCAGAGAAGCCTGCAGTGCTCCAGACGGAGGGCTCGTCCCACTCGTATGTAAGAAGCTTTAAGAAAACATTGTTCCGCAGCCAAGCGCCTGGGCTCTCCTGGATCTACAGACCCTACTTTTGGTATTGTTCAGAGATAAGACATCGGAAGCCCCCGGGATCACTGTCAACATTAACCTTGTAAGTGTAAGTGCAGGTTCTGCAGCCAGACCACCCAGGTTCATAACCAGACCCCCGGCTCTGTGACCTTGGACAAGGCACGTAATGTGTCAGAGCCTCTGCGCTCCTGTCTATAAATTATAGACAATAATGACCTCCCCATCATAAGACTGCTGTGAGGATTCTCAGGTGAATTTAGAGCAAGTGCTTAAAATAATGCACAGTAAGTGCACATTAACTATTAGCCATTGATGTTGTAACCATTATTACCATCATTATGAATTCAGCAAGTTCATGATCCCAGTGGTGAATCAGTCTATGACAGGGTGGAGCAGCGGATAGGCAAGTTTGATGGCAAAAAAAGAGACAGGCAGAGTGAGGACCAAGGGAGCTGAGTGGACTTGTGGGTCTGGGGGAGGCCACCAGGGAAGGCACCAGGCAGGTTTTGAGAAATATGGTGGCCCTCGAGCCCCGGTGTCTCACTTTTCATTTGTGCACTGTCTCCCCCCACCTGCCCCCTGCACTATGAGCTCCACGGGGGCACGGTTTGCTGAGGTCACTGCCAGTGGGGACTGAAGTCCCAGCAGAGCACAGGCATCATGACTATTTGATGAATAAAAGCAAGAAAACAGAGGGAGGAACTGAGAGTCCTGAGAGCCCTCAAACCAGCCTCATGCTCCTTCCAGAAGACCCTGGTCCACCACAGCCACAGCCCAGGCTCCTCATGGGAACAGCTGCTGTTTCACCCACCCAGCATCCATTTTGTTCTGGTCACAGCCCCCCAATCTCCCCCTGAGGAACCTCCTCTACACTCTGAGCCCACTGACCCCACTCCATTCCCAGGCACCACAAGTGAGCATGCCACCCCGGCAGGCAATCCAACAGATCCCTGTCCTGACAACAGCGGCCCAAGCTGGGCCAGTGACAGCCCTCAAGGACTCATGGTCAAATCCATGTGAACTGTTGTTGCTGAGCTGTCAGGGTCAGCCTGAAACACTGAGGGCCACCTCTGCCACCACGGGAGGCGTCCCCCACCCCCGTCCCTCAAGAATGAAGCCAATATAGAGGAAAGCAGAGCCCAGAGACACAGAAAGACCAAGTCCTGAAAACATCATAGCGGGTCCTGGATCCAGCTATGCCTGAAGCCAACATACTCCTGAACATTTCATTTGTATAAGCCATAAAAATCTTTTGTTGTTGTTTAAGCCTATCTTAGTTGGTGTTCTTGTCACTTGCAGTAAAGACAGTCCTAATACATGCACACTCTGAAAAGGGAAAGAAAATGAAAAAATGGACCCAAGTGAGGTGAGGTGACAGGGTCTCTGTGCCCTTCTTCATCGGTACTGTGAAGGGGCTGGGCCAGAAAGCAGAGACAAACCTGTTTATTCTCACATGCCAGCCTTAATTAATAGGAACTGCTGGCTGGAACTCTGGTGAGAATTCTGGAGCCCCCAGGGAGCAGAGGCAGCATGCTGTGATTGATTAGTGATGTCTGCCACAGATGCAGGAGCAGAGTAAGTGATAAGATCACCACAGCTGTGTCATCCCTCATCCCCTGAGCCCCTCCTCTGACACTCTGCAATGTCATCCTCTCCTTCAGCCTATGAACAGGGCAGGGGACCAAGGCATGAGGCTTGGAGAAGTTAAATTTAGCAAACAACAACACCCCTCTTCAGAACCAAGCCCAGTTCTATCACTCCCATGCCCTTCCATTGAGCCTAAACCCGCTGCGTCTCAGGCCTGAGACTCTGCAAATCTGGAAATGCTGCATTTGACAGCGAAGAGTCCAAGTGTCCAGTTTCCTCCTCGGGGCCCCACGTGGGCTTTCACTGTTCTGCCAGGAAGAAACACACAGTTGTCCACACACAGGTGTGGTGAGTAGGGAGTGTGTGGCTGTGGGTTTGGGCTGTGAAGGAGCAGAGGGGCCAGCGGCCAGCTGGAGACGGCTGGGGGAGAGGGTCTAGGCCCCCAGAGAGGACTCAAGGACTGTCAGAGGTGGTCGCTGCTGTCCCCAGTACCTGGAGGGTACCACTGGCTCCATGGGGACCATCAGCTCTGAGCCACTCACTGTGCACCCGGAAAGACCGAGACTCCCCAAAAGAAAGAAGGAACTGGTCACAGGGACATTGACTCCGGTGGGGAGGGGAAGAGGAGACCCGAGTCTCACTTTTGCAAGGGTTCCCCAACCTATCCAGACAGCTGCAGGGAGAGGAGGCTCAATGTAACTCAGACCACACCGCTTCCCTGCTAAAAACTCAGAACGAAATCCCCACGGGCTCTGGTCCCCGTGACATTCCTGACTCCCCCCGTTGCTCCTCTGCTCGGCCACCGTGGCCTCCCTGCTCCCATCCCACGGACCCTGCCCTTCCCCCAGGTCATCCCACCTCACCGCCTCACAGAGGCCCACCCTGACTGGTGTTCCCAGATCAAACACAGGGCACCCAGGTTTCATTTCAGATAACTACATCACTTTTAAATATAATATGTCCCCAATACTGCATGAGACATACTGAAAATGTATTTGTCATTCACCTGAAATCCAAATTTATTCAGCTGTCCTAGGTGGTTTAACTGGCTAAATCCAGCCACCTGTCCCACGCTTCTCAAGGTCAGACCACCTTGGGTAAAGTCACACCTCGCACCTCATCTATGTTCTTCGTCTGAAATGACCGCCTCTGCTGACTCCCTCACCCTCCGTTTCTCAGGCCTACGAGCTTCAGGGCAGCAGGGAGCAAGTCTGTCTTATTTAGGGCAGCATCCTCAGGGCCCAGGACCATGCCTGGCACACAGTCGGTGCTTAATATGCATTTCAGGAGACGTTATCATGTAAGACTGTGAACAACACAAGCCCCGGAGCCAAACGACATGGGCTCAAATCCTGGCTCCAACACTTCCTGGCTGTGTAAGGTTGCACGAGGGCTTCATCTCCCTGGGCCTCAGTCTTCTCTTCTGTAAAGTGGGTATAATAACAGTACTCACTGTTTAAGGTTGTTGAGGAGTTTTAATGAATTCATATACATCAACTTGGAGAACAGGGCCCGTCATCAAGGCAGTGTTCACAGAGGCCTAGTCTGTGATCACGTCAGGAGCGGTGGCTGGCTTTGGGGGGGAGGGGAGGAGGGACTCTCCCGCTGCCCACTGACGGCGGCACCCACCGGCGGCTGGTCCGTCAGCCAGGGCCCTCACTGGGTCTGATGCCGCCCTTCCTCTCCCAGAAAGCCTTCCACAGAGCTCTGTGCCCACCTCAGCACCTGGGTGGCACCTAGCTGGGGAGTGAGCAAGCCGGGCAGGAGGCTGGCCCGGCGACGCTGCTCTGCAGTCGTGGTGGATGCTGTGGTGAGCCACGTGGCCTCCACCAGGACAGAGGCACCCACGGTCCCCAGTGAGTCCCTACCGGGAACTGTGCTGAGCCTGAGGCTTTACACACACCTGGGACAGCCCACGTCCAGGGACTGGGCAATGCGGGGCACAGAAGCCCACCCCCATCACTGCAATTTGGGGTGACCTAAAGAGCCACCCCAGCTACAGAGGTCCTCCCAGTGGGGACTATGCACCTCTCAGCTGCTTCTAATCTCCAGCTTCCAGAAAACCAACCTACAGCAGCGGCTGCTTACGGAAGGTAGTCAGTGAGCTCCTCCATGTGCGCAAGGGAAGAGACAACTTTACATTAAAACAATAGTTTTAACTAAAAAACACTGAATCACACACGGAGAAAGCTGCTTCCTTTTTCAATTGTTCCCGTTACCTCAGGAAGGGTCTCAGCTCGGTGTGACATGACTCAAACCCCATCTGACACTGTTTATCTTCCCTCTGATCGAACCTGGGCAGGCCTCAGGCTCCGAAACCCAGGTGGGGGAGTTTCTAGACAATGCGGTAACTCGGTTTGGTTTCTATTGCATTTCTTTTTACAGTTCCCTTCTATTTATAGCAATCATTTTCCATTTCCAATGATGATGCAAATTTCCCTTTTTAAATGTCTAAGTTAGTTTTTTTTTTTTTCAAATAAATCTATTTCTTAAAAGATGAAAAAAAATAATGATATGAAAGGTACACAGATATAGCAGAAATTACAGTGTGTGCCTCAATGAAGTCTGGCTTTGCCGCTGGAGGGGTTCAAACCCCAGCTCTTCCACCTATATAGTCATGACCTTGGATTTCACCTTACTCTCGGGTTGCTTGCCTGGTGAGTAACCTTAGGGCTCGATGCTGTTCTTTTTTTTTTAATCCTCACCCGAGGGCATTTTTCCATATTTTGTTCAGATAGAGTGGGAGGGAGAGAGAGAGAAACATCGATGTGAAAGGGACACATCGAGTGGCTGCCACCCACACGACCCAACCAGGGCCGGGGACAAACTGCAACCGAGGTACGTGCCCTTAGCGGGAACCGAACCCGGATCTTTCTGGACCGCAGGCCGACGCTCTAACTGCTGAGCCAAACTGGCCAGGGCTTGATGCTGTTCTTGATGCAAGGACAGAGCAGTGGACATGACAAGTCCCTACCCTCGTGTGGCTGATATTCTAGGGAGGACAGACAATGAACAAAAAAGAAGCGAAATATCTAATATATCAGAGGTGATAAGCACCACGGACCATAACCAAGCAGGGGGGTGGGTGGCTGGAAGGGCAGGGAGCATGACAATTCTGAACAGAGTGGGCGTGAAAGGGGAGAAGGGGGCATTTCCATCAAGATGTCAAAGCAGACTGGGATCAAGTTGCAGGGATGCCAGAGGGAACCGGTCCAGGTGGAGGGAACAAGGCACTCAAAGGCGACGTGAGAATGGACTCCCCACGTTCCAGAGCAGTGCGGAGGCCAGTGCGGCTGCAGTGGGGAAGGGCCCGGCAGGGTCTAATAATCACCAGGTGCCCCAGACACCGCTGGGAGGTGCCAGAGAGCTCTGGGTCCCAGGAACAAGTATGTACATCGTGCAAATGAGCGAACATTTCCCGAGCGTTTATTAACATGCCAGGTGCTGCTACTTTCAGTTCTCGCCACCACTGTGGAAGGGGTTTCAGGACCTCCACTCTACAGATGGGGAAGCGGAGGCCCGGCCAGGTGAGGTCATCGTCACAGAGCTGGAAAGCAGCAGAGCCAGGAGGCCAGGGCAGGGTGTGTGCTGGGCTCTCCAGATCCGGGGAAGGTCCCGGCCCAGAATCACTTCCCACAAAGACCGGAACTTGGACCATCGGTGCATCAGGATGCTGATGGTAGGCACTGCCCTCCTCAATGCCCAGTTTGATGAGGCTACATGACGAGGGTCGGGCAGTGCAGAAGGAGGTCTGGAGAAGAGTTTGCCACCTGGGCACTAAGATCCCCACCCTCTTTCCCCCAGCTGTCTGTCCCCTGCATCTCTGAACAATGAGGGATCCTATAGAGAGTGGGGAGAGCCCAAGTGGGCACTCAGGATCCAGAGACCCTCAATGATCAATACTGAAACCTGCTCACCACACCTCTGGGGCCCAGGCCCAGTAGTCAGGGGATCTAGGGGGCCTGGAATTGACAAACAGATAATGCACCTTGAGGACCCCTTCCCCAACTCTAGCTAAAGTAGGGTTGTCATCACTTCATGGTCAGCCCCAATAATGCCACCTCCTCCTGAAAGCCTTCCCGGGTGCCCCAGCTGGAAGGACACCCCGGCTGACACTCATGCAGCACCAGCTCAGTGCCAGCCTGGATCTTAGTGCTTCACTTGCATTAACTCATTCATCCACATGACAGAATCATGCCGCAGGTACTATCATTACCCCATTTTACAGAATCAGAGACTGAGGCCCAGAGAGGTGAAGTGGCTTGCCCAAGGTCACTCAGCAGATCAACGGGACAACAGGGACTTGAACCCAAGTAGTCTAGCTCCAGAGAAACAAGGGCTCACTCTTTCCTCTGAACCTGAAGGGAAGACTGGCCCCCATTCTTTTTATTTCCCTGAACCATCGGGGCCACTGCTCCTTGCCCCTGCTCACCATCCCACCGTCACCCTGCTCCAGGGCACCATCTTCCCAGACGCCACAGCGACTTCTTCCTGGTCTCCCTGCCCCTTCCACAGTCCACTCCCCCTCGCAGCAGCCGAAGGGCCCCCTGAGCCCAAAGCAGATCACACCTCTGCTCTGCTCCACCCCCTCCATCAGTGCCCATCTCACCTGTGCCCACCTTGCTATCACGTTCATCCTGTTTCAAACACCAAGGAATGGGGACTCCGTGAAGAGAAAGAGCGCGTCCGACATTTACTGAGCACCTACTGTGTGCCGGGAGCTGTTCTGAACACTCCCCTTACATCCTCAACAACCTCATGGGCAGGTCTAGTTTTTTTTACCCATTTTACAGGGGAGGACACTGAGGCACAGACAGGTTAAAACAAGTTGCTGAGAGGAGCACAGCTTACAAGCAGCTCGGCAGCCTGGCTGGGAGCACAGCCCACCCAACACAATGTCAGCCAGTGGCCGCCCCTGGGCTGCAACTCCGAGGGCAGACAGACCTACACCAGGCTGTGGCATCCTAGACTCTGGCCATCAAGACCTGATCCTTTAGGGAAGGGAGTTAGTGACGATGACGATGGCTCCGTGAGAGCTGACGTGGACCCGGTGCTTACTATATATACATCAGGGTTTCTCACTCCAGCACGGCTCACACTTGAGGTCGAACGATGCTGTTGTGGGGGCTGCCCTGTGTACTGGAGGGTGTTTGGTGGCAACCCTGGCCTCCACCCACTAGAATCCAGTAGCCATCTCCCCCAAAGCTATAACAATAAAAGATGTCTCTAGACATAGCCAAATGTCACCAGGGGCAAAATCACGCCCTGGCGGAGAACCGCTGCTCTATGCTCACAGTTTACTGCTTTGTGTCTGAGTCTTCCCATCAACCCAAGGAAGCAGGCATGATTATCCCTACTTCTCAATCAGGGGAGAAGCCCGCTTCCCAAAAGCTGTAGGCTCCGACAGGGGCTGGGGCACCGTACTCACGAATCTTAAGAAAACGTTCCCAAGTTCATGCTGAGACTGAGGCTCCGGATGTAAACAGTACTCCAAGGCAGCCAAGAAATCCTTATGAACATCCAGGATGTCTTCAATGTTCGAGAACAGGATCTGTGAGGACAAGCGAGGCCCGCGGACGGCGTTAATCAGGGCACAGAGGGCGAGCAAAACTGTGCGTATTTTTTTAAGATAACAGTTAAATTGAACCTGTCTGAGTACATTTATAAGTTCATTGTGCAGCCCTGGCCAGTTTGGCTCAGCGGTTAGAGCATCGGCCTGCGGACCAGAGAGTCCCAGGTTCGGTTCCCGCTAAGGGCACGTACTTCGGTTGCAGTTTGTCCCCGGCCCTGGTTGAAGTCATGTGAGTGGCAACCACTTGATGTGTCTCTCTCACATCGATGTCTCTCTCTCTCTTCCCCCCATCCCCCTCCCGCTCTATCTAAATATAAATGCAAAAATGTCCTTGGGTGAGGATAAACAAAATAAAATAAATAAATAATATTTTTAAAAAGTAAAAATTAAAAATACACAACTCCCAGAGCAGGTGAGGGTGTGGTGAAACAGATCAGACACACACACTGGAGCCAGTTAACACTAATAAAAATAATGATAATGATAAAAAATATTGCCAACATTAACTAAACAGGATTAGCATCTAATCCTGTGCTAAGAACTTTATATGCATGTATGGCATCTAATCCTCACTCTAACTCCATGAGGTGGAAACTACTATTATCCCCAATTTGTAATGAAGAACGGACGTTCAGAGAAAGTAATTAGCATTGCCAAGCCACACACCCAGTAGGCAGCAGCCCTGAGCTGCACACTCAGCATGCAGAGGAGGGTTTTAGACATTCATCACAGTCTTCATTGTGGCCGCAACTGCTCTGTCCAACCATAAGGCTGTTTTTTAAAACAATGAGGGTCTTTCGACGTACCCATTAAAATGCTGTGGTGGACTAAAATACAATAGGGAAGGGTGTTCAAAATATGCTGTTTAAACTCTCACCAACAGCCCTGGCTGGTTTTCTCAGTGGTTAGAGCATCAGCCCTCAGACCAAAGAGTTGAGGGTTCGATTCCTGGTCAAGGGCACCTACCTGGGTTGCAGATTCGATCCCCAGCCCCCTTTGGGGTCATGCAGGAGGCAACCAATTGATGTGTCTCTCTCACATCAATGCTTCTCTCTCTCTCTCCCTTCCTCCCTCCCACTCTATCTTAAAAAAAAAAAAAAAAATCAATGGAAAAATATCCTCAGATGAGAATTTTAAAAAAATTTTTAACTCTCACAAACAATATATGAGTGCCTGTTTCCACTCAGGAATCTACAAAGCTTGAAATGTACATACACTCTCACCCAGGAAGTCTACATTTTAGAATTTGACCTTTCAATCAGTCATTTCCAATTAGGTGCAATTTTGCCTCCCAAGGGACATTTTTGATTGTCACAAATGGGGGAGGGGGGAGGCTACTGGCATCTCGTTGGTAGATGCCAGTGATGCTGCTAAACATCCCACAATACACAGCACAGCCCACCCCCCAGCAAAGAATCACCCAGCCCAAAGTGCTAACTGTGCCAGGGCTGAGAACGGGGTGGGTGGCCACGAACATTTACTGCAGCCTTATTTGCAGGAGCAAAAGACTGGGGGGAAAGGACAAATATTTATTAATGGGGACTCGTCAAACAGTTAAAAACTGGACTGGTTACAGTGAACTACATTCCACATACTGAAATACTATTCGGTCTATAAAAAGAAACTGCAGATCTGGATATATGGATATGGACCTGCATAATCCTTTATATATGTATTGCTGAGGGGTGGGGAATGCTGGTGCCACAGAGAATTTCAGTATTGGCCCAAGGACACAAGCTGGTAACCGTAAGGGCCTCTGGGAAGGAGAATCAGCGAAGACGTTACTGCGTAAATTCCTTTTTCAGTTTCTTTTTTCTAAAATGATGCATTTTTTATTAACTGTATTGGGGTGACATTGGTTAATAAAATTATATAGGTTTCAAGCACACAATTCTGTGATACATCATCTGTATATTGCATTGTGTACCCACCACCCAAAGTCAAGTGGATGCATTTCTTAAACGAATGCATTTTCAATTTAATTTTGAAGAAGGCACTCATGAGTCAAAGAATCAAAACATTGTAAAATAAATACAGTGAGGAGTCCTACTCCCACCCATCTCCCCACTCCCCACCCACCGTGGCTGGAGGTGACCAGAGTTACTACTGGTTCCTTCTAGGGTTTCTTATGCATCCATTCATTCAGCAAGTATTGACTGAGCACCTACTATGTGCAGGCACTGTTAGAGGCCCTGGGGATACAGCAGGGAACAGACAAGTGCCTGCCCCATGGAGGTGACAGTCTAGTGAAAGGGGACAGACAATAAACAAGTAACTGTAGTTTTCTAGGGGGTAGAAACAATAAGAAAAAAATAAAATGGGAAGTAAGTCTCAAGGTGGGGTAGAAGAAGTTGACAAATTTAAATATAGAAGCCAGGGACAGTCACTCTGAGAAGGTGACATTTGAGTCAAGAGCTGAAGAAATGAAGATCAGCATGGTGAACCCCATGAATGCACCAGAAAGTCCACAGAGGGAGATGGCCTGAGGGTGGGCAGGGAAGGCAGAGGGGCTGAAGACCACTCCTCAACTACTGCCCAGTGAGAGCACCAGGGCCTCGGCCTGGGGGCAGGGGATGGGATGGGAGATGCTCATCCCAAGAAGTGGCTGGAAGAATCACCCGAACTGTTTGGTTAGTTTTCTCTCGTTCGGTTAAATCTCTGCTTGTGTCAAAGACACATGTGATAGATTCTACTGTTATACATGCTTCGAGGAATGGCTGTAAAATTTCAAAATAATTATCTGTCTCCTGAGTTTATACTCAAAAGAAATGAGAACCTATGTCTACCAAAAGAGGTAACAAAAATGGTCATAATAGCCAAACCTGGAAATAACTCAAATATCCATCCACAGGAGAATGGACGAGTAAACTGTGGTACATTCATACTGTGGAATACTACACAGCAATGAAAAAGAATGAATCGTGGCTACACACAGCATGGATAAATCTCACAGACATAACAGTGAGCAAAAGACACCAAACATAATGCCAGAGCTCATTTTTATATAAAATTCAAGGACGAGCAAATCCAATCGATGCTAACCAATCAGTAGTTATCTGTGGAGAGGAGGCACTTACTGGAATGGGGCACAGAGGAGCCCACACTTAAGATTATACCCTTTACTGTATGTGAGTTAAACCTCATTAAAAGGCAATTTAATAAAACTGTAATAAATTGCCATTTGAAATTATAATAACTTTTAAACTGGAATAGATTGCAATGAATAGATGTAATAAACTGTAGGTGCTCAGTAAATACTTGCTGAATGAATGAGTGAATGAATGCATGTATAAAAAGTTCTGATCCAGCATTCCCAGGCACCAGCCATACAGTGACCCTGAACAGGTCTCTTCATATCTCTAAGCCTCAGCTTTCTTATCCAAAAAACTGGGCTCAGAATTGTCAATGTGCAAGGTCACTGTCCAGATTAATCAGGACATGTGGGTGGGCGGAGGGGGGGGTCCTGCTTGACCAAGGCCTTTGTGTGCTGTATATGCTGGCACTTCTGACCCCTCCCTGCCCTGTCTCCCCTTCTCCCCTAGGACCAAGACCCTGGTGCCCCAAGAACTGAAGGCAGCTTCCCAGAGAGGGAGGTCACACGAGAAAGCCAGGCCCGGGAGCACGGGGCCTCCACCATGCACACAGAGGGCCTATTGACGTCCTCCCAAAACTCCCCAGAGCCACTGCCAAATCGAAGCCTGGACCCAATTATTCATCCACCCTGCCTCCACATTCAATGCCCAGTGCAGGACAGGGGCTGGGGCTGCCAGGAGGCGGCTGGAGGTGTCAGGCTCCCGGGGGCTCTTGGGAGGGGATTTTCCGCTGGCTTGAAGCCAGGGGGCCTGGCATGAGGAGGCTGGAAGACAGGGTGGTCATGCTGAGCAAGGAGAGAAAGTCTGGAGCTGGGGGGTGGAAGCCTGAGGCCTAGCCCTCCTGACATCCACCAGGCCCGTCTGCTCTCAGGACGGAGAGGCCTCCAGGGGCTGCAGGGAGCACACTTCAGGAGGACAGATCCAGCTGCCAGTGGGGTGGATGCGCCCCGGCCCCCAAGCACCCTCTCAGCACCGCCCGGGAAGGAAGCAAGGCGCCCAGCAGCAGGGACAGTCTGCAAAGGGGCCGACCCAAGTGTCCGCACCTTGACATTCTCCTCCGTGAGGCCCTTCTCCGCTGAGTCCGCCACGTTCTGCCGGATGCGGTGCAGGAATGCCTAGGGAGAGAAGCAGGGAGACGTGAGTGTCCACACGCTGGCCGCCCACGGATGGCCCGCAAGAAGGGCCACAAGTCCAAGCGCCAACTGGGACCTGGAAGGCACCACAGTACAGGGACGTGGGCAGCAAATAAGGCAAAACCACTCTGCCAGTCAGTCAACAACTATTTACTGAGCACCTACTACACCCAGCCCTGTGCAGAAAACACCACCAAGCCCTACCCTACTTCCTCACCCCTGGGCCTCTCTCAGACTATAATTCATTTTTCCTTTTTTTACCTTTCTCTTTTTAAAATTGAACTTCTAAATAGTAACACGTTCACCTGGTTCAAAAGTCAAAAATACAAAAAGTCTCCTACACACCGGCTCTATCCATCCAGTCCCTCCCCACCCCCATAGGAACCATGTGACTAGTTTCTAGTATATCCTTCCAGAAGATCTGTATATCAAACACACACACACACATGCATGCACGCCCTGGCCAGCTGGCTCAGAGGTTAGAGCGTCGGCCTGTGGTCCAGAGAGACCCAAGTCTGGTTCCCGCTAAGGGCACGTACCTCAGTTGCAGTTTGTCCCCAGCCCTGGTTGGGGTCATGTGGGTGGCAGCCACTCGATGTGTCTCTCTCACATCGATGTTTCTCTCTCTCTTCTTCCCTCTCTCCCTCCTGCTCTATCTGAAGATAAATACAAAAATGTCCTCGGGTGAGGATAAACACACACACACACACACACACCACACACACACACACACACACACACATTGGTCAAAGAGTACAAACGTCCAGTTACAGATGAACAAATTCTGGGGATCTAAAGTACACCTAATAATCCAGTTAATACTGGATGATATACTTGAAAGCTGTACTGTGGTGGTAATCACTCTGCAATACAGAAGTGTATTAAACCAACACACTGGCCCTGGCCAGTTTGGCTCAGCGGTTAGAGCATCGGCCTGCGGTCCGGAGAGACCCGGGATCGGTTCCCGCTAAGGACACGTACCTCGGTTGCAGTTTGTCCCCGGCCCTGGTTGGTCATGTGGGTGGCAGCCACTCGATGTGTCCCTTTCACGTCGATGTTTCTCTCTCTCTCTCTCTTCCTCTCTCTCCCTCCCACTCTACCTAAACAAAAAATGGAAAAATGTCCTCGGGTGAGGATAAAAAAAAAAAAAAAAAAAAACCCACACACTGAACACCCTAAACTTACACAATGTTACATGTCATACATCTCAATAGAGTGGGAAAGACACACACACACATGTGTGCATATACATATCCACACACACATATATACATAGATCCTTATTTTTTCCCCTTTTTATATTCCAAAACATGGCAGCGAACACAGGATGTGCTGGCTCCGCTCAGCGATCTCCCCTCTCCTCACACGGGGAGCACCCCGTTCTCTCTCCACAGCTGCCAGCATCCTGCCGTGTGGATGGACCACAGTCGGTCTGCACGCTTTTCAGGGGCTCGGAACAGAGAAACCATTTCTCTCCTCGGTGACGTGACAGACGACAACGGAGAGGAGCGGAGGGACCTGTAAGCAGTGCACGCCCCCTCCAAGATGTTCTGGGTTTTGTTTTGGTTTCGGGGGAGGGCGCTTTTTTTTAAAGAAGGCAGAAGTTAGGATTTCTTAAAAGTAAAGTCTCCCAGTGTTTAAATGTTGGCAAAAGAGCTAGCTCTCTGTGTTTGTGAGGAACTGGATTTTTAGGGTTGAGCATGAAAGTGGGGGGACCCAAGTAGAGGGGTGCAGCCGTGCTGAGAGATGACAGTGGCCTGGCTGGTGTG
Source organism: Molossus molossus (assembly GCF_014108415.1). Lineage (NCBI taxonomy): Eukaryota > Metazoa > Chordata > Mammalia > Chiroptera > Molossidae > Molossus > Molossus molossus. The sequence continues at coordinate 9,789,433 of NW_023425399.1, read as the reverse complement.
GGCGGGAGAGTAGACAGAGGAAGAGCAGTTAAGGTCAGGTAGACGGGCAAGGGGACAGACCAATATGGGACAGAGGGGAGACAGCACCGGAGGGAGACCAAGGCCAGTCATTCACAGCAAACCCCGCCTGGTTTGTCCTGACTCGAGCACTTAGCCCCAGGCTGACCTGGTAACAGCCAGGTGGAGACCCTGCAAAAATGACTTCATGTTCCTGTCACGACCACAGAGGCAGGATGAGATATGATGGCCAGCCAGTGGCCCTTCAGCATGATTATAACTCAGGGACTCCAGGAGGGGGGCCAGATGAGTACACACTGTCCCTGTCGCAGAGCTCAGCTGCAGGTTAATTAGGAGCATGTCTCATCCAACCACGCCTGTCTGGAGAGATCTCTGAGTGGTGGGGAGATCAAGGGAACAGTCCAGGATGGAGGGAAGCAGGGGAAGGTGGCAGAAAGGAGGCTGGCCCTCCACAGATGGCTGCCGGATCCTTTCCCATCACTCAGAGGGACGCCCATGGCTGTCACGAGGAGCTGGCCACCTGCAGGTCTCCACGTGGCGGGTCACAGAGAGGAAAATCAGGGACACAGAGCAAGGCATCCTTGCCTTTGTCTACAGTCACTGCAGGGCAGTCTCCACCAGTCCCCTCGAGCTATGTTTACATGCCCAGCCTGGGCTTCTCCCTTGATATCCAGACCCTCACCTGGATTTCTGCCAACTCGACATCCCCACCTGGATGTCCAAGGGGCATCTCAAATTTAACACATCCAAAACCTAATCCTTGACCCTCCACCAAGCCACATCACCAAGCTCTTCCCAGCCTGATTGACGGCACCTCTACTGGTGCTACAGCCAAGCCACCCCCACCAGCCATCCTTGACCTCTCTTTATCTGACACTCCGTTTCCATCTGTCAGCAAATGCTGTCCACTTCACCTTCAGCATGCATTAAAACCCCCACCTCTTCCCCCGCTCCTCAGCCACCCACCTGGTCCCAGTTACCATCATTTCCTGTCTGGACTAGTGCAGTACCCTCCTCCCGGTGCCCTCCTCACTGCTCCCCTCCCCACCCCCAAAGTCCTTTCTCCACACAGACAGCCGCAGGGTTCCTTTTAAATATGTAAATCAGATCCTGTCAATCCAGGGCTTAAAACTCTCCGTGGCCTCCCACTACACTTTGAAAAAATTCCAAATCCCTCCTGGCCGGTGTGGCTCAGTGGTTGAGCATCGACCCATGCACCAAGAGGTCGCCGGTTCGATTCCCGGTCATGGCTTATGCCCAGGTTGTGGGCCAAATCCCCAGTGGGATTTGCAGGAGGCGGCCGATTGATATTCTCTCTCATCGATGTTTCTATCTCTCTCTCCCTCTCCCTTCCTCTCTCGCTAAATCAATAAAGAGAGGGAAAAAATAAAAAACTTTAAAAATCCAAATTCTTCCACAGCCCATAAGGTCCCCATGACCTTGTCCTAATGAATGTCCCTGAAATCACCTTCCAGCATTCCATCACCCTATACCTCAATAATCTTCAGCCACACCCTCATTCTCTCTATTCCTTCCACCTGCCAGGCACATTCCTTCCTCAGGACCTTTGCACATGCTCCTCCTATTAGCAGGACATTCTCCCCCAGCTCTCCCCTGGGCCAGCTTCTTCTCATTTACCAGGCCTTAGCTCAAATGTCACCTCCAGAGGCCCTTCTATCTTTACCACGTCCTACCTTCCCATCTTGCAATAAAAGCGTACTTGACAAATGAAAAGACTAAGGTTAAGCAATCCACACCAGCTGCTGCTAAGGGGTAAGAAGGGAGCAGGGCTGGGAATGAACTCTCACCCTAACCCCACAACAGAGGCCAGGCTTGGGAACGGGTGGTTCGATGTAAACTGCAGTCCTCCTCCTCTCCGCTGTGTGTGTGACCTCAGGAAAGTACATTCGCCTCCCGGAGTCTGTTTACTCTTCCCAGACATGGAGAGCGGAGTAATACCGCCCTACCTTCCAGAATGTATCAGGATAGAGTGAATGGAAGCTCCATGAGAGCAGGGACCTTGTCTCCCTTGTTCCCAGCTGCCCTCCAGGGCCTAGACTAGTGCCTGGCACTCAGTGCGCACCCAGAACTCAAAGGAAGGGACAGAAGGAGCCTGGCACAGTGCCTGACACTTGGCAGGAGCAATTCGGGCCACTTGGTAGCCTGCTGATTTTCCTTTGTGGAGGATAATGAATGGGTAGAGGGGACAGGGGACGGGAGTTCCTAGAGGATGTTCCCATCACAGGGCCTGCGGTGCTGCCGGGAAATCCAGCCTCCAGCCTCCTCAGCCTGGTGGGACACAAAGGCAGCCTCACAGAGCACAGCCAGGGGGAGCAGGAAGCTGGGCGTGCAGCGAGGCTGACCTAGATCGGGACTTCCTGTCCCGGTTTCTTCACACGAGCAGGGCCACCACTATTGTGCTGGGACAATGAGAGGCTCGGGCCACCCACAGAGGAGCCGCAAACAGGCCCATGTGATGGGCTCAATGGGCAGCTCGTGACCTGGAAAGAATGGGCAGGCAAAGGCTCTGGGCCCAGCCTCATGCTCCCCAAGACACGACCGGCTTTTCCAGGCGGTGCCAATGCCCTCTGTGCAGGCGGGGACTGAAAGGACCCACTGGGGCAACTCCTTGTCCCAGCCTGACAGCTTTGGAGCACTCGGCCAAAAGCAGCTCTCATCCTGGAAACCTCCGCAGGGATGAGATGGTTCTCAGGACTTCCTGGGCTGCCGAGACCCTGCTTCAGCCATGGAACCTTTGCCCGTGCCAGGTCCATGCCGCACCCCTGCCTGGGCCACTGCCCTGCGCCTGCCCAGGTCCTCCTCTTCTTTCTATGATAATACATCAAAGAGCCAGAAAAAGATCAAGAAAAATTTAACAAACACCCACAGGGCATCATTGCCCAGCTTGGGCCAATCGTAGCATTAAGCCAAATTTGCTTTAAATCATTTTTGAAAAGAAATTCATCAAATCTGGGGAAGTGTCAACTGGTAAGGGGCACAAGGGAGCCCTCCAGGGTCCTGGAAATGTTCTACTTGATGGGAGCGGTGGGTACTCAAGTGAACGCATGTGCAAAGCCCCCTCAGTGAGCACCTAGTGTGAGTTCACTTTACCCATCCACCATGTGAATATCACCACCCCCTCCCCGATTCAGAAGCAGGAAGAAAGGAATGTTAGAGAGGTGGGCCACCTGTGCACCTGCCCTTCCTGCGCGGCCCGGCCAGCCCTGGAGATGGGCCTTTGCTCACTCACCATGCACACGTGAACTGAGAAGCAATAAAGAAGACTGTTTTACATGCTGGATGACATGCACATTTCTATAAATAATGTGCTTTGAGCAACTTGCTTTTCCCATTCGTGACATCTCCCACGTTTATCCACATCGATGTGTACACTTGGCATCACCTACCATCCAGACCCCAGCCACACCCCTTACCCCAGGGGTGCACACCAGTACCACTTCCAGCCGCCAGCATCCACATCTCTTGGCTTACCCAGAGCCACACAACCAGAAGGGGCAGAGCTAGGCCTCAAATCCAGGCAGCCTGGCCTGGTGATGAGTCCCCAGGACACATCAGTAACTGCAGACAACACACCGCATAAGCATAAAACAGGTAGCAGCTGCCCTGTGGGGTGCCCCCGGGTAAGTGCCATCTGTCTGGAACCTGTGGCCACAGCTTTGGGAGGATAAATCTCTCCCTGGAGATAACAAGGACAGAAAGAAGCCTCCAAGTCACCCTCTGAGACCAATGCTGGCAATCTGATCACTGAGGGGAACGGGCCCGGAGGCCCCCAAGGACATCCCTGCCTTGGCCAGGGTGACCTCACCAGACATATGGTGAAACCTGAGAGAGCCAGGGGACCAGTTAGAAGGGAGGGGAGACAGTAGGCAGAGCAGCCCCAGATGACAGCAAGGACAGAGGAAAGAGGGTGCCCTGAGTAACCCATCCCCCCATGTGATCTGGATGGCTGGGGGTCCAGGGAAGCAGAGTGTTACGGAATAGCAGACGCCCGAGTCCAAGTCATAATAAGAAAATAGTAATAACAACACTTGCACAGTCTGCTCTAAGCAACCCCACAGAGTTTGGGGAACTCCCAAAGGCCCAGTGACTCCTTCAAAGCCCAAATGCTATGCTCCATCCATTCAAGTTGTAGGTATTTATGCCATGGGGAAAAATAAATCTCACACACAGCAACAAGATTAAACTTCACTATCTGATGTATAATTTTATCACCTGAGGTTTAGTTAAAAAACTGTCCATCTCGACAAAAGAAAATCACGTTAAAACTGATTTGCAGAAGTTCATTTAGTGATACAGAAAAAGTCTGTTCATGTATCTCTAACTGTGAAAGTAACCCAAGTTATAGAAGAGTACATAAAATATAACCTAAATTATCTCCACATGAGCATGGAAAAAAAGGATAGAATACCCTAAACTGTGTGAGAGAATGGCCAAGATATCTGGTCTCTCCTTTTCCTTTAGAAATAGAACCTCAGATTTTAGAATAAAGGCTGTATTTCCCAGCTTCCCTTGCATCTAGGTGTGGCCATGTGACTAAATGTGGGCTAGTGGGGTGTAAGTAGATGTATTATGTACAACTACTTGAAAGTATCCTTAGGGATGAGGAGAGAGACAGAAAAGAAGGATTCCCTCCTACTGTTCCTCCTTCCTACTGATTAGATAGCAAATGTGATTCCTGGAGGTCAGGCAGCCTTCTTGTACCATGAAATGGGAGCCATGTGTTGAATAGGATGAAGTAGCAATACAGAAGGAGTTTGTCTCTGACGACAGCAGAGCAGCCATCATATCTGCCCAGAGCTTCCTATAATTCAGTAAGAAAGAAAAAAAAAAAAAAAAAAGTTCATCTCATTTAAGGCATTAATGGGGCGTTATCTATAGCCATAAAACCCAATTCTGAGAGTGAAATTATCAGTGAGTTCAGTTTTCATCTTTCTTCATTTCGGTTTTTTCCAAAGTTCTACCAATGAACATGCTACCTTTAAATCAAAAGTCCTTTTGTAATATAAATGTTTTCCTTTTTTTGGACAGGAGAGGTTACTAAATGTACTAGGCTCTCCCTTGCCCACCCCAATTATCACTTCCTCAGCATCTTTCCTCAATTATCACCTCCCTCAGGGGACTAGTCTGCACCCTCTCCCTGAAGGACGCGTGTCCCCGTGTGAAGAGGGCAGTGTCTGCAGGCAGAGAGGAGAGGAGGAGCCAGGCAGAGATGACAAAGCTTTCCTTCTGCAGTGGGGCCTCTGAGCTGCCACCCCTCCTTCTCCGTGTTGACTCTGGAAACCACAACGCTCACCCCAGGAAGGTGCCCATCCTGGCAGCCCCCACAAGCTGACCTGGCTCCCCAGTCCGGGACGGAACACAAGACCTTTCCCCATCCACAGCCCCCACCGCCACCCAGGCTGAGATTAAAAACCTTCCTCTCCATTCTCAGCAAGCACCCCCTTTGGGGCAAGCCCGTGCTGGGAACAGAGACTCATTGGCCCAGAACCAGCTTTCTCGAAAGACCCGAATTTCCGATTTGAGACATCATCTCCAAGGAAGGTTACATATTCAGTCACAGCTGTTGTACTGGAGAGGACTGAGAGAAGGTACTACTCCATCACAACTTCAAACTTAGTTCTTTATGTCACCTCTCAGCACATTACGAATTATACATATTATACATAATTCGTGTCAATTTATAGTAACAGCACAAATACGTTGCACGGTATTGTATCTTTAACAGATGAATTTCTTCCTGTAAGCACTAACAGCAAGGTACACTTGAGTTTCCATACCGTTCCATGAACATACCAAGCACAGTCCTACCTCAGGGCCTTTGTACTTGCTGCTCCCTTTGTCTGGAAGACTCCCTCCACATAGTCACAGGGCCCCTCCCTTATTTCATTCCCATCTTCTTCTGAGGGGCCCAACCTTCCCCTGCACCCTATCTTATCCTTCCTTCTCTCCCCCTGCAGCACTAACCTCCACATATACTTATCTATTCCTCTGCCTGCTGCCCACGTGCCCCCGGCAATGTCAGCTCCTGGAAGGCAGGGGCTTGTGCATGTGGCATCCACCCCTGGGCCTAGACCAGTGCCTGGCACAAAGCAGAGCTCAGTAAAAATGGGCTCCGCGGGTGACTGATGACAGGCTTGTCTGTCCTTCCCCCAATCCCATGAGCTATGCTGTGAGGATCCTCTTTTTAGGAAAGAGAAAACTGAACTGGGGCATGGCCCAGCCAATGTGCCTCAGTTGGTTGAGCATCATCCCATGCACCAGGAGGTCACCAGTTCGATTCCCGGTTGGGGTACATGCCTTCAAGGCAGCCTGTCGATGTTTCCCTCTCATCGATGTTTCTCTCTCCCCCCTCCCTCTCTCTCTAAAATAAATAAAAACATATTTTATTTAATTAATAAGTTAATTAACTGGGGCAAGATCACCAACAGGGCTCTGGGATCGAACAGACAGGCTTTGTGTCTGGGTGACGGGGCCTCCCCTTTCAAGGTGCTAACGTGAGAACTAAACGTGACACAGCGTGTCCACAGCCTGACACCTGTTTCCTTTCACCCCACGCTGGCAGCCCCCAGATCCAGTTCGGCGCCAGGATGACAGGAGGTGCCCAATAAGTGCTCAATAAATGAGCACAGAAGGGCAGACACTTTTAATTCCATGTTGCCCTGAACAAGAGTGGGCCCCTTGCCACTGGCCTCAGCATGAGAGGCACCATCCCTCGACCTATGAAAACACTGGAGGCCTCAGAAAATATGGGTGCTGCCCCGGTTTGGCGCAGCAGTTAGAGCGTCGGCCTGCGGACCAGGGAGGCCCAGGTTTGGTTCCTGTTACGGGCACGTGCCTCAGTTGCGGTTCGTCCTCGGCCCCAGTTGGGGTCGTGTGGGTGGCAACCAGTCGATGTGTCTCTCTCACATCGATGTTTCTCTCTCTCTCTCTCTCTCTCTCTCTCTCTTTCTCTCTCTCTCTCTTCCTCCCTCTCTCCCTCTGGCTCTATCTGAAAATAAAAGGTAAATGCAAAAATGTCCTCGGGTGAGGATTAAAAAAAAAAAAAAATGAGCGCTAGCTCCAAATTCAAAAGGAAAACTGTGGTGCTACCATAATTAATATATCTTGATTTAAATGACTACAAAGCATAAGCTACATCAGCGGGTCAAGTACCAACCGGCCCTGTCACAGCTGCACAGAGAGGGTGCTGCGGGCGCATTTTAGCAGATTTACCATGGCGGGAGCCTTCGGCTAGCTCCCCAGAAGCAAACCTTGAGGCAAGGATTTAGAGCAAATAGCTGACTTTGGAGATGACCCTGCAAACACAGGCAGGGAAGGGCAGCCGATACAGGGAATGAGATCCAGCAAGTGGTCAGGGTGGGTGACCGGGCTCGATCCCTTCGAGGACCAAGAGCCAGTGTAGAGCACTCGCTTCTGAGAGATGCCCCAGGGGGTGAAGGAGCTGGGCGTGTATACACCAGTCCTGTTGTTGGTCACTGGTTGAGGGCAGGAGGAGGGAAGCTGCCCTGCTGGAGAGACAAGACCACCAGGCAGAGGATGGCAGGGGCTGGCAGTGGAGCATATAAAGTATCCTCAGGGAGTCCGAGCCCTGATGTAGATAAACATGAACCCACTGTGTTTCCTAAGGAAACATCTGGAATTGGATGGACCCCATTTACAGACCTCCTACTAGGTGCCAGGGACTGGAACATTTACCCTACATTATTCTTACTTACTGTTCTTTGATTTTTCCATCCTAAAAACAGTTCTATTCTCGACTGCATCCAAGCCCCCTGAGGTGAGGTGGGGGGGGGAGGTTTTATAAACTGTAGTGTGTCACCGCAACCCCATCACCGCCACACAAAGCCACCTGCTGCCTCGTCAGCACACCTCTCCACCTCACTCCATCCAACTGCCAACCACGCGACCTCAGTGAGTCACTGGACTCTGAGTCTATTTCCTCATCTTAAAAAAAGAGGCAGTTGTGGGAGTTTAAGCAAGACGACGCAGGTAAAAATGTTACTATAAAGGCTTCCAGTAAGAAGTGGTACAGAAGCGAGGCCGGGGAGAGGTGGACTGGACTACAAATGAAAACGAAAAACTGCTTATGATTATTCTCTGGGGAGAAAGCGGTCACCAGGTACTACCCATGCCAACAAGCATTACCCAGGGCCTCCTGTGCACTGGGCATCAAGCTGGGCACTGGAGACATAAGACATGACCTTGCCATGGGGTGTGTATTCATTCCTGCATTCATCCATTAGTCAGCACTGACTGCACACCCACTATGCGCTGGGCACTGTGCTAGGAGCAACAATACATCTGAACCAATCGACCAAATGCCTGCCTCATGGAGCAGTGGCAAGACAGACTATACAGCCCTGGCCAGATTGGCTCAGCGGTTAGAGCGTCGGCCTGCGGTCCAGAGAGACCCGAGTTCGGTTCCCGCTAAGGGCACGTGCTTCAGTTGCAGTTTGTCCCCGGCCTTGGTTGGTCGTGCGGGTGGCAGCCACTCGATGTGTCCCTTTCACGTCGATGTTTCTCTCTCTCTCTCTCTCCCTCCCACTCTATCTGTACAAAAAATGGAAAAATGTCTTCAGGTGAGGATAAAAAAAAAAGACAGACTATACACAGATTTTAAAGTGGAATGGCAGGTAGGGATAAGGGCTATGAAGAAAAATAAAGCAGGATGAGGGAACAGAGACGGACAGGGTTGGGGAGCTATTTCACAGAGATGTTCAGGGAGAGCCTCTCTGAGCAGATGACATTTGAGCAGTGCTGACCCCCCCCCCCCAAAAAAAAAACACCTACCAAGATGGGCTTATAATGGCAAACTGGGCTCAAATGTCAAAACAGAGGCTAGCAGCCATTGCTGAATAGGGGTCTCTCACTCATGCCACGCTTCAGGGGAGGTCTGCACTCAACTGTCCACCTCCATCACTGAACTGCCTGCCTGCACCGGACGCCTGCCCTCTGAGCCCACCCTGATAAAGGAGTTCCTGGAATCGTATTTCAACCAACAGGACTGAGGCTTTCCCTGTCCAATCAGGGCTGGGCAGCTATGTCCTCATTAGCATCTTCACTGACCACAGTGGCTCCATTCCAACCAATCAGGATACTGCTTTGTGGACCAATCAAACTGTGAAGATTTGGAGTCCTTATTTGCATGAGTACAGACCAATCAGGGACAGAGACAGAAACTTCTCTTATATATATAAGTCAGTTCTCCTCTGGCTCAGGAAGCCCACTACAGACTGTCTACCAGGCTGGACCTAAAACACTGAAGCTGTGTCACCAGAGCAGAGCAGAGCTCTCTCTGAGACAGAGGCCAAGCTGAAACACTGGCTGCCTCGACCCAGAGCCACCTCCCAGCTGTCTGCTCCACAGCCACGCTGGACTGTAACTGAGCTGAAACACCACTGAACTATCTCACAGTCCTGCTGTATCACAACTGAGCTGTCTGCACTGAACAGTTCCCCTTCATCCCACCCCAAATACTGGGACTACTGTTGGCACCAATGAATGACCATGGGTTGACAGCAGCTTTTCAGGGACTGAGGTGAGGGAACAGTTGTGTGGGTGTCTGAGGGAACGGCATTCTAGGCAGAGGGAACGTCAGTGCAAAGACCCTGAGGTATATTCATCCTTCCAAGACAATCCTAACCAAATTATCTTCCCTACTTCTACCGTGTTTTCGTCACAGCCCCTACCACTATGAACATTACATATATCTAGTCATCAGTCTATTGTCCATCTCCCCCACCAAAATGTCAGTTCGAAGAAGGCAATGATGTTTGTCTATCTAGACCCTCAATATATATGTGTTTAATTGATTAATCAATCAATCATCTGGAAAACACTCCCCCTACCAATCCCCACCCAGCTTCTAAGCCCTGAGAAAAGGTGCTTGGTTCTCACCCAGCCCCACCCTACGCCCCACCATGGAGGAAGTTGAAGCAAAAACCAAGTTGCTACAACCTGTTGTAAACAGGTCTGATGCAACAGTGGGGGGAAGGGAACCACAGATGGAAAGCCAACACTCTTCCCCACAAAGACCCCACTCCAGGGGCCAGGGCCCGGCCTGGGATCTCCTGAACTTACCAGCAACCCACCGTTCCTTCAACAAATACGTAAGCAGTTCTTCCTGCATGCTACTGATCTCTAACTCACTCTGATGGGTCTCGGTGGGCCACTGGCATGTTTCATTTGACCTGTGGTGGGCTTTGAGAAAACCCAGGCCTATGTTTGAATATCAGTTCTCCCATTAAAAACCCAGTTCCTCACTTCTTTTGAGAAAGCTGACCACTTGTCTCAAACACCCACGGGGCCGCAAAAGGCTGCAGGAGAGTAGCAGCCCTTATCTTCACCCCGAGTGAGTGCTCCTGTGTTCCACCACCCCACCAGCTGCTGCACTCATCTTCCAGCTTGGCCCTATGGGCATGTCCTGGGACGTCCCCGTCCTAAACACAAGCCTGACAAACATGAAACCTACCACCTCTCCTAAGACCCTCACCTGGAGCAGACATCACTAATGGAGCACAGATCTCTTTCTTGCTGAGTCTTCTCTATGCTGTTCAGAGTCTCTCCCCACCCTCACCCTTTGTTGTCACCTATACCCATACTGTGGTCTGAGATCCTTCCTATTCTAACCCCAACTTCTCCCCATTCCTGTGGGCCCCTCAGCTTTTTTTCCCTGAAGAATGGGCTCATCAGAATGGGTCCTGGTATATGAATAAATGATTCTCTGTTGTGGGGCCATCCTGCACATGGCAGGATGTGAACAGCATCCCAGGTCTCTACCCACTAGGTGCTGGTAGCAGCCCCCAGTTGTGACAACCAGAAATGTCTCCAAACATTACCCAATGTCCCCTGGGGGTGGGGGGGACAAAATCTCCCCCAGTTGAAAACTACTGCATTACAGCATAGCTAAGAAAATGTCTCCATAGTCCAGTATTTTGGGTACAAATCCTGGCTCAGTCTTTCACGGGCTGTGTGACCTCAGCAGCTTCTGAGTCTCAATTTCTTTCTCTGTGAAATGGGTGCTAATGGGTTTCTTTTTGGGGTGTCGAAAATGTCCTTAAATTAAAAGATGTGATGGTTACACAACTCTGTGAATATTCTAAAAACCACTGAATTACACACATTAAGCAGGCAAATTGTATATTATGTGAATTATATCTCAATAACCTGTTATGCACATACACAAAAAAGGTAGCTACCTCATGGGGTACTGTGAGACTTTGATAAGTCAGGATAAAGCACGTTAGTAGGCCCAAAATGAGTCTTGGCCTTATTACCAGCATCAGCCCAAGCTGACCTGGGGCTTGAATGGGGGGGGGTGGCTTCGAGGAAAAGCCTAAAGTGACGGAGACAGTGGTGGCTGGGAACAGGCTCCGCTTTGGGTGGTATTTCCCACCGGAATGTCCCAGACAAAGTCATTCGGGGGCCCCAGGATGCAGGGCGGGGTGGCTGGGCGTCCTGGGGTCCCTGTGCCCGTCTGCAGCAGGACAATGGGTGGAATGTGGTCTCCTCTCCACAGGGCTGACACTTGACATCTGAAGACAATGACTTTCAAGAGGTTTTGTTTTTTCCTGGCCCAACTTTTTTTTTTCCAATCTCCCCAAACAATTGTTCCTGGGGCTGGTGGGGGAGCTGTCGCCCCTTAGCTTGCGAAGGATTGTGTTTGTAGAGTCAGAAAACAATGCACAAAAGTGAGAGAATGTAAAAATAGTGGCATTCAGGGAACAGGCGGGTGGGGCGGGGGAGGGGGGGTCTCCGCGTGGAGGTTTCCTCTGGTTTATTTTTCCCAGCCCCGGCTCAGGCCCCTGGGAGGGAATTCAGGCCCGTGACGAGGCTGCCGAGAGCAATGCCAGTCTCTGGAGCACACACCTCTGCTGCTCAGAAGAGTTTGGGATTTTAAATTTAGGGACTATCGACTGTGTTCCCACTGCTCCCCACACACTGCCTCATCCCAGACAACCTCACCCCCGCTTTACAGAAAAGGAGACCAGGGTTCTCGGTGGATGAAGTGCCAACCCCAGAACACACAGCTAAGTGGACAGAACTAGGATCTGGCTTCTAGGCCACCAGAGTCCAGACACAGACCTGCCATGTCCGCTGACCTAGTCTTACACAGTAAGCCCTCACTGAACATCATTAATAGGTTCTTGGAATGGGGGCAAATGACATATAACAAAACCAATTTCAGCCCTGGCCGATTTGGCTCAGCGGTAGAGCGCTGGCCTGCAGACCAATGAGTCTCGGGTTCAATTCCAGTCAAGGGCATGTACCTTGGTTGCAATTCGTCCCCGGCCCTGGTCGGGGTCGCGCAGGAGGCAACCAGTAGATGTGTCCCTCTCACATCGATGTTTCTCTCTCTCTCCCTGTCTCTCGCTCTCTCTCTCCCTCCTCCTCTATCTGAAGATAAACAGAAAAATATCCTCAGGTGAGGATTAAAAAAACAACAACACAATTTTGCCACAGGCTAATTGATGTAAACAAGGAATGTTCCTAGGCGTCCCATCGATATTGTAACAAAAGGATGTTGTTCGAGGAGCTGCTGTTCTCTCAGCTTCCCTAACTACCCACCCACATCCCACTGGGGATGGGGCCACTTCACTGACATCATCTCTTCCAACCTCCAGGAGGGCAGGCACCTCTGTCGCCATGGTTCAGCACAGTGTCTGGCCTTTCGGGCCCCGGAGGTGAAGGGAGGGAGACCTTCCAAGGGGATCCTGCAGATGCCTTGGGGCAGAGAGACCCCAACACTCTTGCCTGCTGTGTTTGGCTGAATAATGGCCCCCCAAAGAGGTCCACATCCTAATCCCTGGACCTGTGAATAACTAACCTTATCTGGCAAAAGGGATTTCGCAGATGTGATAAAGTTAATGACCTTAAGGTGGGGAGATTATCCTGAATTACCCAGGTGGGCCCAGTGTAATCACAAGGGTCCTTAAAGGTAAAAGAGGGAGGGAGGAGAGGGGGCGTCAGGGTGATGCAGCAAGAAAGATCCCACTGGCTTTGAAGATGGAATGGGACCAGGAGCCAAGGGATCCGGGCAGCCTCCGGAAACTAGAAAGGCAAGTGGATGGATTCTCCCCTAGGGCCTCCAGAGGGAACAACTTGATTTTAGCCCTGCAAGTCCCATTTCAGACATCTGACCTCAGAAATCTAAGATAATCAATTTGTATTACGTGACCAACTCTGTGGCAATTCGTTGCCACAGTAGCCAAAAGAAAACTAGTAAAACCGCTTAGCTCAAGACATGTCTGTGAAAGAAAAAATAAACCTCCATCACCTCTCCATTCATCCCAGCTAAACATAATCCTAATATCCCATTGTTATTAGGAATCCATAATAGATACTATTATATAGCATAGCTATAGATTTCATACATTATTTGGCTTATAGTTAGTAAGCTGTGAAATGTCTTCTTTCCTCACCCATAACTCTCTCTATTAACAATATTAAGGACAGATGGTCTGATAACACAGATGGTCTGATAACACTAATTACTATAACAGTTATATTAATATAAACTATCCTTAACTATCCAGCTCGATTCAGTTCCTGAGTTTAAACAGCAAGGAGCCACTTTGTAAGATAGATAAGGGAAGTCTTAGGACATCAGGTTATCTGAACTATATGATACCCGTGTGTCCAGTGGTGTGTGGACACAAGAACTAACCGCAACATGTGTGAAGTCCTCACTGTATGCGAGGAGGTGACTACTGCATCCCCATTTCACAGACAAGGAAATGGAGTCTTGGAGTCATTTACTCAAGGTCACATGACCTTGCTCGAGGGAGGGAAGGACCAAGGCAGGGCTGAGGCTGGGCTCAGGGGGCTCCAGAGTCAAGACTCTTTCCCTGGGACAACAGTAACTCTTGGGTTCCAAAGCTGGGAGAAGCTAGCTGGAAGGAGGGGAGTAGTGTGCTTGGTGGGATGAGGAGTCGAGAGGCCTAGGACATTTAGGCATCCCTGACTAGACAGACACTAGGAAAGTCACAAAGGGATCTTTACAAAATGCAAATGTGGTCACCCACTGCCCAGCCACGCCCATAAATGGCTGGATTCTCCCCTAGGGCCTGAGAATAACAACCAAAGAGGCCACACAGAACCCCACCTCACCACCACTACCAAATTACGCGCAGCCTGCTCAGCCTTTAGGTCTTCGCACCGAGCTTGCACCTACTCCGGAGCCTTTGCACGTGCTGCTCCCTCCACCTCCAACACTCATCTCCCTCCCTTCGCCTTGGTAACATCCATGCACCTTCCCCGCTGTCCCAGTGAAGCCAGAGCCCACATACAGTCCCCAGTAGCAACAGACACCTTTCTCAGCACCACCACAGCTGTGACTTAATACTGATTTACAAGGTTACTCAATTAATGCCTATCTTTATCACCAGATTGAGAGCTCCCAGAGGTCTTGCTTAGTCACATTTATTCCCGTTTCATTCATTTTGTTTTATTCTCAATTACAGCCCCAGCAATGGTGCCTGGCATTCAGTACATTTTTGATGAATGAATGAATGAATGCATGAATGCATGAATGAATAAAGAAATACAGAAATGTCCCTTTCCTCACCTGTAAAATAGGAATATTAACAGTGCTAACATCAACAATCACTATGAGAATTATAAGAAATGTCACACCAACTGAGTGATCTGGGAGACTGACTCCTCCTCTCTGGGCCTCATTTTCCCGTCTGCACAATGGGGACAACATAGTGTCCACTGCTTAGAACCTGCTGACCCGGCCTCCGTATGCCCTGCTACAGGCCCACTGTGTGACCCTGGGAAAGGGTTCCACACTCCATCCTCTATTCCGTCCCCTGTGAAATGGGGAGTCATGGGGGTCAAACTACCAGATTCCCAAGGGCCACTCAGCTCTGGAATTGGGGAGTCAGACCCACCCACTGTAACCACTCCCATCCCCCACCTTCCAGCCAGCTCCCATCCCCCACCTTCCAGCCAGACCAGTAACAACCAGTCCCACCGAAGGCTGACAGGTCACCAGAGATTTTGCAAGCGAGTCTTTCGACAGCTCCTTCCTTGGGGACTAGCTCCTGGCCCAGGGACCTCGAGGAGGGAGGAAGAGGAAGGCAGGGGAGCGGCTCTGGTTCAAGTCCCCACCTACCCTGGGGGCAGGCACATGAGTTCGAACCTCGGTTTCCTCTTCTGTAAATGGAGACTCAAACACCTACCTCAGAAGATGAAACAGATATCAAACCTCAACTTCAGCATCACATTTACATGACCATCACTGATACTATTTTATCTGTCAGTACATCGTGATCAAAGAAACCCCCACCCCAACACACAGACCACACTGTATTTTCCTGACATTTCCCTGCAGCTGTCTCACTCAACTTCAGCCATACTAGCTAGTCTGCCTCTTCGGAGGACACCCCAGGCTTATTGCCACCTCAGGGCCTTTGCACATACTATTCCCTCAGCCTGGAAGGCCTTTCCTGTAAATCATTACAGCACAGGATGGGGCAATTGTCACCTCCTCAGAGAGCCTGCCCTGACTATCCTGGCTGAAGTAGCCTCCCTAACCCCCACCGGCCGCTCTCTCCCACATCTTGTTTTCATTCCCACGAAAGCAGTCATCACTCTCTCCGTGTTACTTTACGCACCGACTGTGGCGCTGCCCTCCATGGGGTGCCAGCGCCGTGAGGGCAGGGGTGTCCGGTTCACGGCTGCATCCACAGCACTTGGCAGGAGGCAGAGAGAAGATGCTCAGAACATGTTTGTGAAGTGAAGAAAGGAAGGAAAGTTACAAAAGCCCCTGAGTCTGTGTCTCCATGTGCAATATCGAGTCAGCAAGAGCCTCTATCTCTTCGGGTTCTTTGAGGATTAAAAGAAACACTGCATGTAACCAAAAGTGCTTAGCACAGAGAAAGGAACAGGATAAAAGACCCAAGTTTTAAAAATCACCCATGTCCATCAACAGGAGAATGGCTGAGCAAACTGTGGTTTAGTCTCACAATGGAACTCAACTCGGCAATCAAAAGAAAAACTGTGACACACGCCATGACACGGACGTGTCCTAAAAACATGACCCGAGCAAAAGGAGCCACACAGAAAGGACGTGCCCTGCGGGATGCCACGTCCACAAGCAGCCAAAACACTGGCAAAACACATCATCGGTCCTCTTCTAACCCAAAGTGGACGTCTTTCCCTTCCCTTGCCAGGTACTGACTGGTAAGGAGCACGAGGTGACCTCTGGGGTCAGCAAATGTCCCAGAGCTTTGCCTGCGGGTGATGCACGAGTAAAAACCCATGGGGACGTACACCTTAGGCATGTGTACTTCACTGTAGGTCATTACTCTGGGATAAAAATCATTCCCCCCAAATTTTTTCAGCAAAGTGATGGAAAGGATCGTTCCTATCCAGCCCGGCTCATCACGTGCCTGCACACACATGGGCGTCCCAGGCTCCGGCAGCCAACACACCAGGCCCCCCCACCCACGCAGCCCTGGCTTCCGTGGGATCCGTTGACAAAGGGACAAGCTGCCCTCCACACTCACCCTTTCGCTGCCCCCAGCCCAGCTTCTAAGAAAGTGGGAGAGCAGGAAGACTGAGGTTCTGAAGCAAAAAGGGTCAGGGAGGGGGAGCAGGGGGCTCCCCGCTAAATAAGACATGCCATGAATGGGAGGAGGGTCCTATCCGGGCACTTGACAGGTGTCTCCCACCCACCACAAGCACAGGGACAGCCACAAACTCTGGCTCTACAACTGCTGATGGGCATCTCCAGGAGACCCAGACAGCAATACATCGCAGCACCGTCGCGTGGTGCTCCCCTCCTCAACCCCCCCCCACAAAGACTACCACTCTCAGTGCAAATCCACACCCCTATCGCACACAGCCTTGAAGTCCTTCACAACTTCCCTTCCTACCCCTACCTCAGCTCCCCTCCCCTCCTCTCCTCCCACGCTGGCCCCTCTGATGTCTCAAGAACACACCTAGCTGTCCCCTCTGCCTGGAACACCTGTCCCAGGAATCCACAGGAGTCCTTTCCTCGCCTCCTTCAGGTCTTTGCTCAGACATCACCTCCTCTATAAGACTCACCCTGACCACTCCACTTAAAACTGCCCCCGCACCCCAATGTCCTTAACTTGCTTCACTTTTGTCCACAGCACTTATCACCCATGAATACTATGGACTTTTCTTATTTAATAGCTTCATTGTCTACCTTTGTTGTAAACTCAAAGGGGTGAGAGCGTCTGTCCACCTGGGGCATGGCCACATCCCTAGTACCTGGTTCGTAGTAGGTGCTCAATAAATTACTTGTTGGTCCAAAAAAGTAAACCAGAGGCTTATCACAGGATTGACTTTCTCATAATTTTCAATCATTTGTGTTATCTTTTTTTTTTTATCCTCACCTGAGAATATTTTTCCATTTTTTGGAAAAAATGATAGGGTGGGAGGGAGAGAGAGAAAGAGAGAGAGAGAGAAACATCGACGTGAAAGGGACACATCGAGTGGCTGCCTCCCGCACGACCCAACCAGGGCCGGGGACAAACTGCAACTAAGGTACGTGCCCTTAGCGGGAACCGAACCCGGGTCTCTCTGGACCACAGGGCGACGCTCTAACCACTGAGCCAAACCGGCCAGGGCCATTTGTGTTATCTTTACCATTTATAAGGTACAATTAGCAACCTGGTTTTAAAGGCCAGGTCAGGGGCCATCCCTAGGCCAGTGGGATGGGCATAAAAATTACCCAGGTTGCTTTTCGAAAGATGCATTTGCCCAGGAGGTCCACCAGGAAGTTCTAGTCTGATTCAAGAGATCCAGGGAAAGCCAGGGACAGTGCCTTTGTGAAACCTCACGAGCACGCGGGGGTCAGGCGTGCACAGGTGGTCAGGGAGGGCTGCTCAGGAGAACAGAGCAGATCCTGACAAACAGGTACGATCAGGCGGAGCCAATTCCTGCTCCGTTACTCAGAGGCTCCGATTCAGTGGGATGAAAGGAGCCAGGCACCTGCATTTTTTTTTCTTTATTGATTTTTAAAGAGAGAGGAAGGAGAGGGAGAGAGAGATAAAAATATCAATTGGTCGCCTCCAGCATGCCCCCCACTGGGGATTTGGCCCACAACCTGGGCATGTGCCCTGACCGGGAATCGAACCTGCGACCTCCTGGTGCATGGGTCGATGTTCAACCACTGAGCCACACCAGCTGGGCCCAGGCACATGCATTTTTAATACACTTCCCAGGTGCCCGTCACAGAAACTGACATATAGATTGTGCTGGCTGAGTCTGACCTTCTGGTTTAAATGTGCATGGCTGCCTTTCCTCGGGAAAATCAATAAAATCACAGTAAGAAAACTGGAAGCCACACATTCCAACAGCACCCACTGCTAATACTTTGGTGTGTCACCTTCCGTGGTTTTCTGAGCAGTTTTGAAAGTGTGGCTGCCATCGTAGGTTGTACGTAATTTGGACTGTCACCTTCCCCTCTGCAGCGGCTGGAGAAGTGGGTGTGACTCATGTACTTCACCATTTCCCCGTGGGGACACTTAGGTTGTTTCCAGTGTTCTCACAGGGGGTGCTACGATGAACATCTTGGTACCTAAAAGTGGTCCCATCCTTAGGGTTTTTTCTTGGATTCTGTTTTCAGCGTGGGATCCCAGGGTCCCAGGGGCATCATGTTTGGGAGGCTCCCACTGAGTCTGCTACATGTGTCCCCAAAGGGTTTGCACCCATTTACTGCCCCTAAAATAACGTGAACAGCAACAAGTTCGAGCCGTATCAGAAGGGACGCCCCGCCAGCATGCAGAGGGCTGATGCCCGCGTACTGGCGTGCACTGAGCGCTCATCATTGTCAGCTATGGCCTGTCCTCTAAGAATGATCTGTCCAGCCACATCACTGAGACAAGTCAGGGTTCCAGAAAGCTGGGCCGAGTTTCTCGGGCGGCGCAGGAATGGCCAGTGGGGTGTCCACTCCCCCAAGCAGAGACACAAAGAGTCCCAGTGGTCCACACCTTGTGGCAGAGCCATTCCTGGCGATGAGGCCAGCCCTGGTCCCTGTGATAATGGGTGACACTCACTGCCTGCTGGAGGTGTCCCAGCCCACGGCACAGAGCCCAGGGCCAAGCCCTTGGGAATGCGACAAAGAACTAACGACTGAATGAAGGCGTGAGTCTGCAGATACTTCAGTGGCAAAGCGGTGACACAGGAGCACGGCACCCCAGTGCCCCAAATACTGTCCTGGCTGCCAGCCACAAACACAGACCCAGAATCCTGTCGTCAGCTCCAAACAAACCTCCCAGTTCCCTTTCTCCCTTTGCAGGACTTCCCACCCGGTCGAGCTGAAAGGAAGTCAGCAACCCAGCAAGAACAGTGACAGCCACACAAATCATTTCATGTCTGCTGAAGAAAGAGGAAGAGGCAGCTGGGCTGGGGCTTCTCGTCCACTGACGCTCAGCCAGAGACGGCCACAGGGCAGCGTGCCAGGGCACATGGAGAGGCTGTCTGGAGAAATCAAACAAGCCGACTCAGCGGCTCTGCGTCCATCAGCAAGTCACTACCTTCACTGGCCTCAGTTTTACTCATCTGTAAAATAGGCAAAACAGTACATACCTGGAGGGGAACCACAAAGATGTAAATAAGAGAGATGACCTGTTACTGGTACCGAGCACAGCACGCAGCCCAGAGCACGTGCTCCAGAAAGGTCCCTAACAATCGCTAGTTCAGGCCGCCCCTGGCGTCTGGCCACCACTCCTGTCAAAGCCTCCTCTGGCAGGCTGAGCCCCTACACTGGCCTCCAAGTGCCCACATTAACCCTTTTCCTGATCACCACTAACCATGGAAAGCACCAGTAATCTGCCGGGCACAGTAACTTTCTTGGGACAGAATCTTTGTCCCTTCATTGAAGAGGTGACGTGTGAGCTAAGACCTGCATGAAGTGGGGGAGTGAGCCATGAGGACCACCTGGCTGTATGCGGAGATTGGATGTAGGTGGGGGGCAGGGAGCGGGCGCAGGGAGCCCAGGGAGGAAGTGGACGATGACAGTGACTAAACCAGGCTGGCGGTGTGGTGGTGGGAGAAATGGTCCGTTTCTAGATGTATGTTGAAGGCAGAATCCATGGGATTTGCAGATGGATGGGATATTGCGGGGGAGGGGATAGAGGCCGACTCCCTGGCTTGAGACACTGGCAGGATGGAGGTCATTTTTACTGAGACAGGAAAGGCTGTGGTTTGAGGGGGAGGGAACAAGAGTTCAATTTGGGACATTTTAAGTCTCTGCCCTCATGCAAACCAGTCTGGCAAGGGAGACAGATCATCAGGAAATCATTGCACAATCTGGATTCAACTGCAATAGTGCTGAGTGCTAGGAAGCAGGACTGGGTAAGGTGACCCAGGAGGGGGTGTTCAGGGAAGGCTGCCTGGAGGAGGCATATCGGAGCTGAGGCCCGAAGGCTGAGCAGCCCGAGGGAGCTGTGGAAGCTGCTACCTCTGTGTGTTCTCCACTGTCCTCCCACTTCACCTCCCCCTTCACACTCAGTGGGACAGAGTCCAAAAATGAAGGCAGGGTGATCTCTGTGGTTGAGTTGTGGGGTCCGACAGAGCGAGGTTCAAATCCCTGACCCTCCACTTTCTTGTTGTGTGGCCTTGGGCTGGTGACTTCGCCCCTCTATGCCTCCGTTTCCTCATCTATAAAAGGGGGTAATTGTGCCAACTTTGGGGGGCAAAGCTCTGAAAACCCAGAGGAGATGCCCCCTCCCTCCCGAGCCTCAGTGAAAGCTGCTCTGTCAGGGAGGCGGGAAGAGGCGGGCAGGGAGGGGCTGGGCCCACCAGGCTGAAACCACAGGCCAAGAACAGGCTCCAGGACGGCCTCCTGCCCCCGCTGCCCAGGCCACCGCTGCCGGGACTTTTCCATCCGTTCAAACAGAAACGCTCTGAAAATGCACAGCCTCCCAGTCGGCGGTGGGGCAAGGGTGTTTTTCCAGAATGAGGCTGGATTTAGTCTTTTTTCTTTTTAACCCTCACCTGAGAATATTTTTCCACTGACTTTTAGATAGGAAGGGAGAGAGAGAGAGAAACATCGATATGAGAGAGAAACATCGATCTGTTGCCTCCCGCACAACTCCGACTGGGGCAGAGATCGAACTTGCAACCCAGGTACATGCCCTTAACAGGAAATCGAATCCACGACCCTTCAGTCCACAAGCCGACGCGCTAACTGCTGGGCCAAACCAGCCAGGGCCGAATTTAGTCCTGAATGGCTATGCTGGGCAGCAGGGGCCACTGCCCTTTGAGAAGAGGAGAGGAGACTGGTCAGCAGACAACAAGAACCCAATTGCTCCCCAGCTTTGGGGAGACGGGGCACCTGCAGGCCGACTCCTCTACCAGCCAGTCACCACACTCTCGCTCACACGTTTCTGCCACCTGGAACACACTGCTTCTGCACCCCCAATAATGACATGAAGTCACTCGCTCCCTCGCTCGGTGGGTGGCAGATACAGCATCTATGAGAGCCAGGCACTGTTCTAGTGCTGGAGCTAGAACACTGAACAAAAGTGACGAAGCTCCCGCCCTCCTGGAGCTGCTAGTGAGGCACAGGTGATCAACAAAACTACGCTACATAAGCATTACGAAGAAAATCAAGCAGGAAAGAGAGACAGAGAGAGGGGAAGTGGGTGCTATTTTAAATGTGGCAGCCTGGGGAAGGCCCCTCCGTAAAGAGGACACCCAGCAGAGACCCAGATGAAATGGGGGGGGGTGAGCCATGAGATACTGGGGGAGAGCATGGCCCAGGCAGTGGGGACAAGTGCAAAGGCCCTGAGGCAGGAGGAGCCTGCTTGGTGTGCCTGAGGAACAGTGAGACCACTGTGGCTGGAGCAGAGCAAAGAGGTACGGAGATGGGCTGGGCAAGGTGACTCAGGTGGGGAACTTCACAGACTCAGGCAGAAAAGTACACAGGAATGAGATCACGCAGGCCAAAGAACAGGATTCTGGTCTAAGCATGGCGGGCAAGGCCCTGAGCAAGGACACTCAGCAGCTCTGACAGCAGGGGACGGATCCCAGTCTTCAGTGTTGGAGAGAGAGCACAGCCCTATTTCCCAAGGGCAGTGCAGGGGACACCTCCCGCCCACCACCGGACCCCCCCCCCCCACTTTCCTGAGCCTCATTTGTCCTCATCTGTAAAATGGGGACTCGAGCCCTGCCCGGGCCCTGTAGGAGTGCAGTGAGGAGCACGCTGAGACACTGAAGCTGGAGGCTGGGGCATCCCAGACCGGAGGCGCAGGGCTGCTCTGACCTCTGCCCCCGAGAACAAACCTCCCAGGTTCGTGTCCACTGGGCCCCCTCAGACAGTCCCTAACAGGCTCTCTGAGAGCCAAGGTGTCCAAGGAGGCAGTGCCTGGCAACCAGATGCCTGCCTAGCAATGGTGGGATGGAGTGGGATGGCAGTCAGACTCCATGGCAACCGTCAGCTGGGCCTGGAGACCAGGCACTGTTTCAGAGCGGGGAGTCAGTGGTGGCTAAAAGGGAGGAGGGGGCCAGGCTCCTCTCTAAAGCACTGTGACTCACCAACCTTCAGCAACCCAGCAAGCCCCACTAACAGGACTGGAGGCCCAGGCCCCACTCCCCTGCCCAGCACTGGGTCCCTGAGTGTTTCCCTGTGCTTCTCTGGAACCCCAATCTCCTCTCAGGAAGGGAGACCAACGCCTACTACATGGGGACACGTAAGAATTCAGCATTAACATAAGAAAATGAGAACAGAACGTATTTATAGGGAGCACTGACTTGGTGCCAGGCTCTATGATACGTATTTTATGTGCCATTATCTCATTTAATTCTCCTGACGTCAGTAATATGATTTATTAATCCCATTTCACAGGTAAGAAAACAGGCACAGCGAGGGGCTGACCTCCGTGCCAGGCCTCTGAACCATGCGTCATCCTGTCTCTGGTGTGTAAAGGGCCTGGGGTGCTTCTCTGACCCATTGGTCCGGCCAGCAGGTATTAATAATAATGACAATAACAGTTGCTAATGTTTACCAAGTGTGTCTTTTGGGCCAGGCACTGTTCTAAGCGCTCAACTGCACTGGCTCACTTAATCCTCACAGCCTTGTGAGGTGGCCACTGTGAACAGCCCATTTTGCAGAGGAACAAACTGAGGCTCGGGAGGTGAAACAACTTGCCTAATGAAGGTACACTAGGGTGCGGAGAAATTGCAGCTCCAACACAGGCCTTCTGACACCAAAGCCCGCCACTGCACACTGGGCACTTAGTAGGTGTCTGATCATCACCATCTGGGTGGGACAATGGAAAAGCCTCTGAGCCCCCAATTCTCTGACTCTGCGGCCTCACGCCTGAGGCCCAGGGTGCCTCCTCCCCACCACACCCCACCATTCTCCTGACGGTGTGATGGTTTTCACTGGAATCCCCACCCCAGGCAGCCATGCAGAAGGCTGTGAACCCCAGTGTCCCTCAAAGGCCTTATGAGCAGTGACAGAAGCCAGCCTCAAAGGCTGCGTGCTGTATGGCTCCATGTCTGTGGAATATGCATGTTCTGGGAGAGGCAAAACCATGGGGACAGAAACCAGGTGGCTGTCAGCGATTACAAGTGCAGGAGGGTATGACCTCTCAGCGGCCACACGGGAGGGTTTGGGGATGGCAGAACTGTTCTACATCCCGACTGCAGTGTAGGAACATGACTCTATACACGTGTTAAAACTCATAAAACTCTACAGCCCCCCAAAAGTCACTTTTATTGTATATAAATTTTTTTAATTAAATCTTTTTTTTTAAATCCCACACTGGGTATCAGCACAGACTTGGGTTTTTTAAATACATATACCAATGGAATGACAGAGAAATATACGCATGCGCATGCATGAGTTCATATATATACGTATACTTCCTACCTCCGTCCACTGAGAGGGCCTAGCCGTGCAAGAGCAATGAGCACACCCAGCACCGAGATCTAGGTTTCTAAACCATCTATCCACCAATAAAGAAAAAAAAAACAAAAAACCAGAGCTCCTTGGATAACTGGTTGATTCCACAGCAAGGACAGAAAAAACATAAGAAGGGCCTAGAATATCATGTGGGGCCAGCAAGTAAAGAAATGCTCAGCGGAAAGAGAAAGGCAATCTGTCTGTGACGACAGGACCCCTCCTCTCCTGGGCAGTCCCTGGGATGCCTCCTTCGCCAGGGCCACACCCACCCACACACCCCAGCCACATGTCCATGAAGCCTCTCCCCCACTTTCCATACTCCTTGTGCCAGAAAGCCAACCACTTGCCAGGAGGTCCCGCCTCCCAGGACCCTTCTAATGTGAGGTTAGCTTCCAAAGGGCAAGGCCTGCCCTCCTAGCCTCCCACGTGGGTGGTCTGCCTGCCAGGGCTGGGCTGCTGACTTGCTGAATGCTCTTTGCAGAACCCAGAAACTAAGGAGTCAGAGCATTTCTAAGGGACTCAGTTTCTCCATCTACAAAATGGGAATGACCACATCTACACTGAACTTCTCAAAGAGAAGTCCTGAAAATCAAAGAGTGCCCTGAAAAAGTTCAAAAGAGCACACACCAGGCTAGTGTAGAATAATGGTGATGATGATAATCTAACATTTATTGAGTAGTTACTATATACTGGATGCTTTCTAAACGTTTTACAGAAATTCCTGCACGTAATTCTCTCAACAATCCTATCATTCGCCTTTTTTACAGATACGGAAACTGAGGCCCGGAGAAGTAAAGTAACTTATCTATAGCCATACAGTCAACAAGTACAGTAATAGAATTACAACTAGATCAGAGTCTGTGCATTTTACACGTATTAAAACTTTTCACAGTAATCCCATTGGTGGGTTTTACAGATGAGGAAACGAGTTCAGACAGTTTAAATGACTGACCCGATTACAGGTGGTGACGAACCCATACTATACAAAGGTCAAGGGGGCAAGGGTCAGGAGACCTGGGCTCTGGGGCCATGTGTGCCTCAACCTGGCCACCCAACTACTGGCAAGCACTTCCCCTGCTCAGTTTCGGTGCCTTCACAGGCCACTCAGTCAACTAGCAGCAAAGGAAAAGGTAGGGTCAGGCCGTGGTCCATTTCTAGACCCCATTAAAGTGGTGCAAAGGATTCTCGACACATTCGGAGAGTATGTTTGCAATGATTTGACTTAAAACGGTGGCTGGTCAAGGAAGGTCTTCCGAGGAGGTGAAACATGAGTAGAAAGCGGGAAGAGTGATGCCATCAAGATGTCCGAGGACAGGGCTTTCCAGGCAGAGGGAGCAACCAGAGGCAGGACTGTGCTGGGAGGGCCCATGGAGCAGTAAGGTCCGCAAAGGACTTCGGCTTTTACTCCAAGTGCGATGAGGTACCCGGGAGGGGTATCACAAGGGAAGAGTAGTGAGCAAACAAGTATCCTGGTCTGACTTCAGTTTTAACCAGATCCCTGCTGAGAGAATGAAGTACAGGCAATGTCAGCGAGTCTACTGCAATAGCCCGGCCACATGATAAGAGGAATTTAAACCCGCATGTTGGTTAAAGCATCCCTGGAGCCAGGTGGCATGGGCTCAGATCTCAGGTCTGCCAACTACTGGATGTGTGATCTTGGACAAGGGGCTAACCCTCTCTGAACTACATTTTCATTGTGAAATGAAGATGAAAAGAATACACACTTGACAGGGCTTTATGGAGATTAATGGAGACACTATTACAAAGTGCATGAAAGAGATAACACTATATCGGCATGTAGAGCTAACCATTAGCACACTCTGGTTAAATAAGGTGGTGGCAGGGAAGGAGGTGAGAATCAGATGATTTAAAGGTTGACCAATTCCCATTTGCCACTAGACTGGATACTGGGGTGACTGAAGAAGAGGATCAAGAGTGACTCCCACCCTGGTCAGTGTGGCTCAGTTGGTTGAGCACTGTCCTGTGCACCGAAAGGTCACTGGTTTGATTCTCAGTTAGGGCTCATGCCTGGGTTGTGAGCTGAACCCTCAAGGGGAGACAACCGATCAATGTTTCTCTCTCACATCAATATTTCTCTCTATCTCCCCTTCCCCTCTCCCTTCCTCTCTCTCTAAAATCAATAAAAAAAACTTTTTTTTTATAAGAGTGACTCCTGCCCTGGCCAGTTTGGCTCAGCAGTTAGAGCATCGGCCCGTGGACCAGAGAGTCCCGGGTTCAGTCCCCGCTAAGGGCACGTACCTCGGTTGCAGTTTGTCCCCGGCCCTGGTTGGGGTCGTGTGGGTGGCAACCAGTCGATGTGTGTCTCTCTCATGTTGAAGTTTCTCTCTCTCTCTTCCTCCCTCTCTCCCTCCCGCTCTATCTGAAGATAAATGAAAAAAAAAAAAAAATGGATCCCAAGATTTTGGCCTGAGCAACTAGAAGGTTGGAGCTGACATTAACTGGGATGGGAAATCCAGAGAAGAGGTGAGGTCACTGGGATGCCCCAACCATCAGAGCTCAGGAGGAGCAGAATCAGCAAAGGAGACCAAGCAGCAGCACAGGGGAAAGCAGGGGCCCACGGTGTCCTGTCACCACCCCTTAATCGTCCCTGCTTGTCTCGGGAGTGAGAATGCTCCCCTCCACTATTTTTCAACTTCTCCAGAACAGAGACACATCCTACAATGTTCCTCTGTGTCTACTCCACCACCTGTTATCTAAGTCCCCCCCGGGGAGAAAAAACATCGTGCCTTCAAACTATTCCCAAAAAGCTGACTGCTTCTAAAAACCATTTCCAAACAGCTCGCCCAGGGCAAAATGAAAGCAATGGTTGCAAAGTGAAACTGGAAGTCTTGCAAAAGACGCTGGATTGCATGACATCGGTGAAAGTGATGCTGGGAAACAACGGCCAGCTGCCAGGCAAAGCGCCGGCAGACAACGTGACGTCACAAGGGAGAATGGACAAAGGAGACAAGGTAGGAGAGTTCGATGGCAGTGATCTGACCGTCACAGACGGGCATGCATGAGAACCAAAACGGGCTCTAACTTTTTTTTTTTTTTTGCAAAATGCTGCTTCGTTATCATACTTTATCATCACACTGTAAAGGGCAACCTGACGAAATGACATCAGATCGTGCAATCACTGAATCTTATCAGAAAATCTATGCATCCCCGATGGGGCAAAATCACTTGATTTCCTCGTTGCTGAGTCTTAGAATTCCTGCCAAGTCGCCGCTGTATCCTAAATACTATATCCTAATAAACAAAAAGATGAAATTCAACTTATGTTTAGGATTTTGGTTTTCTCCCAGGTGAAATCCTCATCTAGCCCCTCCCCCCATGCACTCCCGACGTCGCTATGTTAGGGCCATTTTCAGGGGATTCCCAGCAGCAGGCCTTCTTCCGGTGCCAATCATTTGGTGATGGTGAGGCCAGTCTGGGTCTGCAGACGGCGGGGCTCTCCTGGACCTTCCCCTCTTCCCTGGAGAAACCACTTCACTGGGAGCAGGAAGCTGATCTGCCCACAGAACCACAAACCCACCAGAAGAGAAAAGCGAATGGACTGCTGGGCGTGAAGCCTTGAGTGGGAAGTGTCCTGCATCCCCTCTCGAAGCCATCTGACCCCACAGCAGCCCCATCCCACCCTGCTGGCCCAGCAGGAAGCATCCATCCGCTGCCCAGCCTGTCGCCAGTGGGCCCGCCCTTGTGAAATCTCATAAAGGTGCTGACTTTAAATGAGATAGAGATAAATGATATCTCAACCAAGTTTATATATTTAAGAAGTGTTGCTCTGCCTGTGAGCACCCAGCTAGGGGGTCTCACCAACAGGCCAGCTGGAGGCCAGCAGGCAGCAGGCCCAGCCTCCACCAGTAATAGGTAAAGGCCAACAGCAGGCCAGAGGGCACCATTAAGACTCATTTAGGCCCGGCTGGTGTGGCTCAGTGGTTGAGCATGGACCCATGCACCAAGAGGTCACCGGTTCGATTCCTGGTCAGGGCACATGCCCAGGTTGTGGGCCAACTCCCCAGTGGGGGGCATGCAGGAGGCGGCCAATCGATGTTCTCTCTCATAGATGTTTCTCTCTCTCTCTCTCTCTCCCCCCCTTCCTCTCTCTCTAAAATCAAAAAAGAAAAAATATTTTAAAAATAAAAGACTCATTTAGCCCTGAATGGTTTGGCTCAATGGTTAGAATCTCAGCCCACAGACTGAAGGGTCTCGGGTTCAATTCCCGGTCAAGGACACATACCTGGGTTGCAGGTTTGATCCCCGGCCCCAGCTGAGGTCATATGAGAGGCAACCAATCGATGTGTCTCTCTCACACTGATATCTCTCTCTCTCTCTCTCTCTCTCTCTCTCTTTCTCCCTCTCCTTCTCTCTCTCTCCCCCTTCCTCCCTCCCTCCCTCCCTTCCACTCTAAAAATCAACGGGAAAATATCCTTGGGTGAGGATTAACAAAACAAAACAAAACAAAATATAAAGATTCATACAAATGCTTAGGATGCCACTGGAGCCCTGTGCTGTCTGCTCTGCCCCAGGAAACTGGCTCTGGGACTCCTCCCCAGTGGTGCTCAGGCCTGGCTCCAGCCACCGTGGCGGCCTGGCACTTCCAAAACCCCTTCCAGGGGCCTGGCACCAGAATGGCAGGGCTGCCCAGGCCAATTTCAAGCTCAGGAATCACTGCTGATATGCAAACTCTGGGGCGTCATCTCTGACCCTGTGGAAGTGGCCCTCGCCCCCTTGGCCGTCGCAAAAACTCATCCCAACTGGTCAGCCTCTCTGGGTCCTTAGGGTCAACCTTCAAAATGTTAGCCCCCCTGCTATTCAGGCCCCAGCCCCGGCACATACGTTCCAAATACCTGTGAGCCCCCACCTCGGGCTGGGCAATGGAAAGGCAGGAACAGGAGAAACCAGAGCTCATTCCAGTAAAGGGAGACAGGTTATCCACAAGTCAACAAACACATAGGACAGGGGCTAGAGCTGCGAAGGGGTGGGGTTTTCTGGACACAGTGGCCAGGGAAGACCTCTCTGAGCGAGTGTCTGAGAGAGAAAGGCCTGAAGGGGCAGATCGGGTGGCTCCTGCGGGACAGTGGCCCACAGTGGGAAGAGAAGTGATGCAGGACTATGCAGGGGTGTCAGAGGAGCCACAGAGGGGCCAGTGTGGCTCCAAAGGAAGAGGGAGGGGGCGGACCTCAGACTCAGCAGACCCAGGAATCGAGGTCTGTACAAAGCTCCTGGAGAAAGGGCCCTTGAGCCACACTGAGGTGGGAGAGCAAGTGGTAAGGCCCCTTCGGAGGACAAATGAGTGTCCTCTGGGGAAGCAAACCAATCACTTCTGAATTCATCCCACAGAGATACCAGCACCTATGGCCCAAGACAAGCCATGCAGAGGGAACAGAGAGCAACGCTGTAAAGGACAAGAATTCTGGGGGACGGGGGGATATTGGGTAAGGAGATGAGAGACAGAAAGGAGAGGGAGGAACGTGAAAGGGTGACAGGACAGAGAGGAGAAATGGGGGAGGGTAGAAAGAGGAAGGAGGGAAGAGAGCAGGGGGGAGGGGAAGGAAAGGGAGGTGGGAGGAGTGGAAAGGGCAAGAGGTCACTGGAGTGGTCAGAGCATCTCTGGCTGATGACCCATGACCCTCCTAGCCTCCACTCCCTGCCCCACACTCAGAACCTCTCAGAAGCCCTCTTGACCACAGCTCGCTGATGACCCTCCAAGGATTCATTCCCTGGGCCTCACTGGTGGTCGTCCACTCCCCACACCCTCCTTGGCCACCATGATGGTGAGTGGTGGGTCCCTACCACCCTCCATCAGCCCCAGGCCCTCCCGAAGAGAGGTGGGGAGAACCCTTTAACCCTGGAAACACACCTGTGTCTGCTTGCCCAGCCCACCTGTCACCTGTGAATATCAGAATCAGGTAAAAGTTGATTCCAACTGGGCAGTGAGCTCTGTTAAAAGGCATCATAGAAAATAAAGGCATCCTTTATTTTAAAAAGGAAAAAAAGGGGGGCTCAATCCAAAACATCACACTGTAACAAGTGTTTGAAGGAGTAACGGATGCTTATTGGCCACAGAGCCCCAGGCTAACCAGGACCCACGATACAATGTTTCAAAGGCCTAAGCACTTCTTTCTGCTGCTCACAACATTATATATTTATATAAAAGAAAAACAAAAACAGAGAAACCCATTTTTGCAAGGACTTTTATAAGCAGATCTAGAGGGTACAGGGCAGGACTAAAGAAACCCCTAAAGAAGTCTGGTTGCAAAATGTTTAAAAAGAAACTTTTCATGTATAAACACCCACTGGTACATTTTTAAAGTCTAATTTTGAAAAATGATCAAAACACTTTTCTTTTTCAAACATCCCAAATTACAAGTGGCCACCAGATGCTGGGGTCTGGAAATACGACTGTGGTTTGTTTTATTTTCTTTGTTTTCAAGAAACCTACAAGTTAGGGAAGTCACAAATACCCAGGGACAGACACATGGGGAAAACTGTGGTGACTGAACTTTACTTGCGGACGGCAAAGGCTTACCACGCATGCACCCAGCAACCCAACATCTGACGATGGACTGGGGGACCAAGAGTGGGCAAACCCAAATGGAACTTGTAATTCACTTGATGTATTTAAAAGGCCCATGGGAAGTGTTCTGTAAGCCGAGAACATGTCACTGGTGAGGAGGCATCCACCGTGGACCCCGGAGGAACAGGCGGGCAGTGTCCTAGGGCCTTCCGCAGGATGGAGGGCACATGTCTGGGGATATGACGTAACTGGTGAAGTGAATTCATCCAAGAATGAGTCATGAAAGCAGCCTTCAAATGCCCTTCAGAAATCTCAGTTGCAGAACACAGGGCTAAGCCCCAAAGGCCCACCCCCACCCCCACCTCAAACAGGAATCTCTCATTTTTCAAATAAGTTCATCGCCCCCGCTACAGTGGCTGGCTTCTCACCTTTTTCTACCAGCTTCTGTTTCCTCTTTTTGAAGTAAAG
The DNA here is from genome assembly GCF_014108415.1 of Molossus molossus. Lineage (NCBI taxonomy): Eukaryota > Metazoa > Chordata > Mammalia > Chiroptera > Molossidae > Molossus > Molossus molossus. The sequence goes on along the minus strand of NW_023425399.1, from coordinate 9,758,513 downwards.
CGCCCCAATGCTGCTTGAGGGGTGTTCTCCATCCTCCTCCTGAGCCACACAGGGCACGAGAATGAAGCCAATGGGAAGAACAGTCGAACTCAGAGATGGTCATTGGGCCCCTAAATCACACTATACTTGAAGCTGGTGCCCTAGCTTCATGAACTATTGTTATTTCCTCTCTTGCTGAAGTCACTTTGGTTTGAGTTTTCAGTCACCTACACAGAGTCCACCATTTAAGGATTTAGCGAAACCCTGACTTTAGCTAGGAACTCAAGAGCCCAGCTATGTCTACCCCTTCCAAATAACCACCAATTCAGAATGAAACATGTCCCTTAGGTGTCATGGATGAAGGCAAATTACAAGCATCCAGCATCTCCCATGCTCACAATGAAATCTGGCATCTGCTTCCTCAAAGTCTCTGTCCACCTTCATTGCCAGGACAACCTGCTGAACCTGGCCCTGACCCTGGTCCTCGCCACGAGCTCTGCTGGAAGGCAGGGGGGAGGAAGGAAAAGGGGAGTGGGAGAGGGGAGGAAGAAGAGGAGGGAGAGGGGAGAGAAGGAGAGAATCAATAGTAAGCTCTTCCTGAACCCTCAGGATGGGCCAGCAGGCCCTGCTCTAAGCACTTTTATGTGGTATCTCATTTAATCCTCACACCTTCAGAGGTAGATATTGTTATTATCCTCATGCTATAGATAAGAAAACTGAGCTACAGAGGGGTATGTCACTGGCCCAGGGTCTCACAGCCTGTCTGTGGCAGGGCCAAGCTATCAGCCAGCCACCCAAAACGCTGACCTGTCCATCGCCACTTGCCAATAGTCACCCACGCTGCCCCTTTTGTAGACAAACGCCTGAATCAAGCCCTCCACCAGCCTTTAATAACGTGGGGGCTCCTCTGCTCCTTCACGCTGTCTTCATCTGTCCAGTCCAGCAACCTTAGCCTCTCTGAGTTGTGAACCAGCTTGTGTCCCTCCTCTGCTCTAAAGCTCCGGTGGCTTCCATCCCACTGAGAATGAAATGCAATGTTCTCACCTCGGGCCTGATTTCCTGCCAGCCACACCAGCTTCCACCATACCAGCATGACCTCCTGCCTCAGGGCCTTTGCACTTACTGTTCCCTTGGCCTAGAATGCTTTCCCCCAGGTATAGCGTGGCTCCACCACCAGTCCCGAATTCCTTAAAGACAGACCTCTGTTCAAATCTTACTGTCTCTGGGAAGCCACCCATGCTCAGCCCACCTGAAAAGCAACTCACTCCCACTTCTGCATCCTTATTGCCGTCCCCGCCTTAGCTTTCTAACCTGGTATTTATCACCAACTGGAAGTCCATGTATTTACTTGTTTATTTGCTCACTGTCAGCTCCCCCCACCCAAATGCAGCTCCATGAGGGTGGGGACCCTCAGTCCTGCTTACTGTCACAGGACCTAGAGTGGTGGGCGGATACTCAAAAAAGACCCTTGAGCCCTGGCCGGTTTGGCTCAGCAGTTAGAGCATCGACCTGCGGTCCAGAGAGACCTGGGTTCGGTTCCCGCTAAGGGCATGTACCTCGGTTGCAGTTTGTCCCCGGCCCTGGTTGGTCGTGCGGGTGGCAGCCACTCGATGTGTCCCTTTCACATCGATGTGTCCCTTTCACATCGATGTTTCTCTCTCTCTCTCTCTCTCTTCCTCTCTCTCCCTCCCACTCTATCTGTACAAAAAATGGAAAAATGTCCTCGGGTGAGGATAAAAAATAAAAAGACCCTTAAATGAAGGAAGGGAGGAAGGAAAAAATGCATGAACTGCTCTGCAGTCTCAGATCCATTTTGGGCCACCCCAAACTCAGCCTCTCGCACACGAATCAGTCATAGAACACAACTCTCACCCAGGAGGGGGAAGAAGAGCCACAACATTAGTCCGCTGATGGGAGGAGGCAGCCCCCACAAAGATTCACTTGTGCAGAGCCCAGCGGAGGGGCAGGGTCCCCCACTCCGCTGCCCCACCACCAGCCACTGTGGGAACCACAAATGCTTTGTACGATTCCCGGTCAAGGGCATGTACCTGAGTTGCAGGTTTGACCCCTGGTCCTGGTCTGGGTCATGCAGGAGGCAATCAATTGATATGTCTCTCTCACATTGATGTCTCTTCCTCTCTCCCTTCCACTCTATCTAAAAATCAATAGGAAAATATCCTCAGGTGAGGATTAACCCCCAAAAAGAGTAATTAGCCCTGGCCGGTTTGGCTCAGCGGTTAGAGCGTCAGTCCACGGACCAGAGTCCCAGGTTCAGTTCCCGCTAAGGGCCCGTACTTCAGTTGCGGTTTGTCCTTAGCCCCGATTGAGGTCGTGTGGATGGCAGCCACTCAATGTATGTCTCACATCGATGTTCCTCTCTCTCGCTTCTTCCCTCTCTCTCTCCCATTCTATCTAAAAATAAATGCAAGAAAAATGTCCTTGGGTGAGGATTTAAAAAAAAAAGTAATTAAAAAACAAAAAAGCCTATGTTGGCTTCCAGCTCAAATGTCACCTCTGCCTCACTCTGCAGCCAGGGGACGTCTGGTGACCTCGCAGAGTTCATTAGCTCAGGGCCCCGGCACAGCACGCGGCTCTTTCCCCTTTGCACTCCAGCCGCTATGTTCCCGTCTGACCTTCCTCATGACAGTAAAAGCTACTGGTGGAAAACCCGTGTCCAGAATGCCCCAGAGACCCTGGACCTGGCGTGAAGCTGTGAACTTTGTCTGCCTCACGACGGGTTTCCCCAGGTCTGCCCGGCAATGTAGGGAGAAGTGACGTCGGGCAACACCCACGAATGTTTGTATTTTGATATTAATGACTATGGTTACCATATCAAACCCATCATTCATAAACATCATTTCTGAGACGAGACTGAAGCTTTTATAAAGGAAAGGGGATCAGATTAAGTAAAAATATTATATAAAAAGTGTTGCAGCTGGCATATGAATATGACAAAAATCATAAAACTGATACAGGAATGAGAAAACTTTAGGAAACATTAACTGGATGAATGGATGGATGGATGGATATGTGGATGAATGGGAAGATAGATACGTGGATGAACATGAGGGAAGGAAGGAACAAGTAAAAGAATGAAGCGAAGGGGAGAAAAGACCAAGAAAAACAGGCATTAGCACATAGTAGGTGCTCAGGAAATATGCTAAAGTAACCCGTTAGCAAAGAAAGCAGTAATGTGCTGTGGTGAAGAGCCCCGGCCCTGGAACCACATTTCTGGTTCACATCCTGACTCGACCTCTGCTCACTCTGAGACCCTGGGCTTGTGACATGACCTCTCTGTGTCTCAGTTTTCTCATCTGTAAAATGGGACACTAAGAATACCTCCCTCAGGTAGTTGAAGGAAAAAGCATGTAGAATACTCAGAACACAACTTGATTTATCCCAAGTCTTTGATAAACATTGGCTAATAGTATGATGAATAAATTATTGAACCGTCCTAGGGCTGGGACAGGAAAAAGACCCAAATTTGAACCATCCACTCTTTCAGAATTGACCTGACACTCCACTGGCCTCCCGAGAAAGTTTTCCAGGAATAGAAGAGAGAAAAGGGGGGAACAAGAGGCCCCACTCCTTATAGGCTCAAAGGAGGAAGGAGGGAGCTGGGCTGCAAGGTAATTAAGTTTAACAGGAAAAAAAAGAACTTGAACGGGGGGGGAGGGGGGCGCAGATAAATTCAGTAGCCAGGCTGTCTCTCCAGATAGCTAAATTCTGTTGTGCTAATTCTGCAAGCTTCAGCTTTTCTTAGCCTCCAAGGAGCTCTTGCCTAAATTAGTGCCTGCAACATGCCAAGAAGAAGAAAGGGAAGGTAGAGAGAGGACGAGAAAGGCTGGGCGTGCCCCCAAGGAAGTAGGGTCTGTTCCATCGAACCCAGTCTTGAACGCCGAAGGGTGAGCAAGGCATCCTGGGCCTCTCCCCGGGGCCTCAGCCAGTGGCTGTGGGTCACACCCCAAGCTCACAGCCCAACCCTCAGTGCACCCGACATTTTCCCACCACATCCCAACCTCCTGAGCAGCAAGTTCTCAGTTCCTCCATCTACCTGCCCCCACCTGTGAGCACCTGCCCCCATCACTCCCACCCTCACAGTCAACTGAAACATTGCTGGCCACGCAGGTGGCTGGCTCACTGCCTGACAACCCCAACATGCATTTGTTTTTTGGGATGAGAGACAGAGAGCGAGCGAGAGCGCGCATGCATAATGTATACACTCTATTAATGCAGGGCGCCACGCATGCAGAAAGTAGCACGCCCAGGAGTGCGCAAATTCATGCACGCACACACGTCCACATCACTCCCGGCGGTAAACACAGTGATATGCAGCGCACGGCAAGAAATAGTCCCCTTCGCACTGTTTCTGCCAGATGGCAGAGCCTTGGCAATTACCGCATGTCTGCACGTCTGTGCGCTTGTTTCTATGCAATAACAACAACAGCTGACACTACTGAGTTCTGCGCCAGGTGCTGTCCTAGGCACACATCAACCCCACAGCAGAGTTGTTATTACCCCATTTGACAGATGGGGAAACTGAGGCACAGGGGCCAAATCACTTGCCCCGAGATCACACTGCTGGTGAGTGGAAGTGCTGGGGTTGAAACGCAGGCAGTCCAGCTCCCAAGCCTGCACCAGATGTCACTGTTTTAGGCTGCGAGGGTGTTAGGCTCCGTGGGCATTGTAATCACAGTTTACATGTCCACCTCTGAAATAATGTATTAGCCCTATTTCACAGATGTATACATGGGCAAACTGAGGCACCCGGACATTGTATAACTTGCTCAAGGTCACAGCTGGGAAGCGGCAGGGCTGGAGTGTGGACAGGTATTGAAAGGCTAGATCCCAGGCTCTAATGAGCCAGGCAGCTCTGGGCTTTAGAAAGGTAGTGAATTCCCCAAGTCAAAGGCAAAGGCTGCACAGTGAACACCCAGTGTGAGCAAGCCACAGCTTTATGACCCTGGGGGTAAGAGAGGGACCCCAAAAGGACCAGATGCCACTGGGGACCTTGACAAGCCCACCACGCCAGCAGGCGGCTGAATTTAAATGAGACTGGCACAGACCCAAGCCAAAAACCCTCAGGGAAGGTGGGTGCCCAAGGTCCAGAATTGCAGGCAGTCAAGGTCGAAGCCCAACAACACCCCTGTCCCCACCAAGTTACCCCAGGGGCAGAGTGTGCAAACTGGCAGCCCACAGGTTTGGCCCACAGATGTGTTTTGTTTGGCCAATGGCAGTGTTTGTTAAAAATGTGGTTGAATTGCCAAATTTTAAAAATCAAGTGATTTCATACCAAAAACTCCACATTTCCGCCTGTTGGAAAACATCTTTAAAAAGTCAGGAGATCTGGCAATACTGGGCTCGTGTTCCCACAAGGGAACTGCCGCTCAGGGCTGAGAAGCAGCTGCCCCCTCTACACAGGACCAAGGGCACGTGCTCTCCTGGTCTCCAGAAGGCACGGGGGTCAGAGGCATGGGCTCTGTAGCCAGACCGCCAGGGCTCACTCGTATATGAACTCTGTCATCTCCTTGTTGTACGATCTTGGGCAAATTAATGCTGTGCCTCAGTTTCCACATCTGTAAAAGAGGACCACTCGCCTGGCCAGTGTGACTCAGTGGATTGAGCATCGTCCCATGGACCGAGAGGTCCTGGTTCAATTCCCTGTCAGGGCACATGCCTGGGTTTCAGGCTTGATCCCTGGTAGAGGGCATGCAGGAGGCAGCCAGTCGATCTTTCTTTCTCACATCGATGTTCTTATCTCTCCCTTCCTCTCCAAAACATCAATAAAAACATATTAAAAAAGAAAAAAAAGAGTAGCCACTCCACCCGAAGCACTCAGTAAGCGTTAAATAGCATTGCTATCTCCCCAACATCAAGGCCAAAGGCCTGACGTATCGTTTTTGTAATAATTACAGCTAGCACGTCTAGTACCTGCTACATGCCTCACACTGTTCAAAGAGTGGTATTCTTATTGATTTCATCTTCCCAAGAAACCTATGAAACCACTCCTGGATATATACTCAAGAGAAAGTCAAACCTATGTCCATATAAAAATCTACACATGAATGTTCATAGCAGCACTATTCACAACAGCCAAACAATGGAAGCAACCCAAATGTCAATGAACTACTAAATGGACAAACTGTGATATATCCATATAGTGGAATATTACTCAGCCATGAAAGGGAATAACATTCTGACACACGCTACCACACAGATGAACCTCGAAAGAAAGTTCATTATGCTAAATGAAAGAAGCCACGTGAGGGCACATGTTTATGACTCCATTAATGTGAAATGTTCAAATCTGTCGAGACCGAGTAGATTAGTGGTTGTCAGGGGTCAGGGGAAGGGAAGAAAGGAAAGTGACTTCTAATGGGTTTGGGGTTTCTTTGGGGGATGATGAAAATGTTCTAGAATGAGAAAGCAGTGATGGTGCCCAACCCTGTGAATATCTAAAAGCCACTGGAGTGAACATTTTATTTTATTTTTATTTTTATTTTTTTTATTTTAGAGGGAGGGAGGGCAACATCGGCGTGAAAGGGACACATCAAGTGGCTGCCACCCACACGACCTAAGCAGGGCCAGGGACAAACTACAACCAAGGCACATGCCCTTAGCAGGAACCAAACCTGGGTCTCTCTGGACCGCAGGCCGACGCTCTAACCACTGAGCAAAACCGGCCAGGGCTGGAGTGAACATTTTAACAGTGAATATTATAGTATGTCAATTATATCTCAATTTTCAAATTATTTTTTAAAAGAAACATCTATAGCCCTGGCCGGTTTGGCTCAGCGGTAGAGCGTCAGCCTGCGGTCCAAGGAGGCCCGGGTTCGGTTCCCGCTGAGGGCACGTACCTTGGTTACAGTTTGTCCCTGGCCCTGGTTGGGTCGTGCGGGTGGCAACCACTTGATGTGTCCCTTTCACATCGATGTTTCTCGCTCTCTCTCCCTCTCCACTCTATCTGAACAAAAAATGGAAAAGTGTCCTCGGGCGAGGATTAAAAAAAAAAAAAAAAGAAAGAAACATCTATAAAACAGATGTTCTTATTATCCCCATTTCAGAGGTGAAAAACTGAGGCCCAGAGATTGCAGCATCTATTTCTCAATATCCTTGTTGATGCTGAAAGCGGAGAAACAAAACAGGTAGTGAGTGAGGGGGTGTGACTTACCAGAGCCTTGGGCATCTGAGTTTGCAAACCTCACCCAGGCAAATCATTTCCTCTCTCTGCGCTCCAGTCAAAGGCCACACTGGGCCGACTCTTATCTAGATCCCTCTAAGGTCCCCAAGCATCCTACAAATCCAGGCATTGAGGTGAAGCATTATTTATTCATATCTATAGGGACAGCTGTGGCCATTAATAAATGATGACTTGAACGACCCACAGTGGGAACTGGCCCTCTCCCAGGGGCATGGGAAGAAAACATCCTGAGCTTTCCAAATCCAAGCCCTTCAGGAGGCTGGCTCAGATGTCAGAGCACGGGCCTTTGCAGCCACCTCCTCCCACGAGGGTCTGGCCAGGACTGTCCCATTAGCGGGAGGATCCCTTACTCACTAATGGGAAGATTACCTCACTGGGCTAAAGGTTCCCCCCTCCCTCACCAGAGGGTCCCTGCCATGGGACAACAGGACCCCCCCCTCCCTCACAGGATAGGAAGGCCCCACCCACCCCATTTGGAGCAGCAGGATCTCACTGGGCTGGTGGAGGTTGGGGGTCACAGCTTCTCTGCATGTGAGCCCCTATAAAGTGTGGTCCTTTCTCTGAGCATAGAAGGGTCCTCAAGGGTGTCCTGCAGTAGGAGGATCCGAGCTGGCCCCATTCTCAGATGCATGACCCACCTGCAAATGATGTAGTAGAAGCCAGACAGAGAGACAGAGACAGTGGGAAAGAAACAGAGACACAAACGGTAATACAGAGAAAAACAGAGAGGAGGGGGGAGGGAGAAAGAGGAGGGTATAGGGGGGACAGAGTGGTAGGGAAGAGGGGAGGTTGGGAGAGGGGAGAAGGAGGGGAAGGGAAGTCCTGGGTTGACAGAGCCCCAGAAGGAGGCTGACGAATGAAAACAAGAACACTCCAAGCCAGAAGCCAAGAACCCAGGAAGAGAGGAGACCCTTCCTTTGAGGACCTTCCCACACAGCAGGCAGTGCCAGCCCTGCCCAGGAATCTCCATCAGTGGGAGGCTGGGGGGCAGCTTCCCCAGCCAGGCAGGAGCCTGCCAGAGTGGCCTCAGCAGAGGAGGAAGCAGGCTGATGAGGCTGGGGGCTGGGCCTAGGAGTGCCAAGCGTCCAGCCAGGTTGCCATGGCCACGGAGACAAAGAGAGGAGCTGATGAGAGACCTGGGACAGTTCCCCAAGAGGGGCCCCAGCCACCTACAGTTCCCAGGGAAGCCCTGCCTCTCTCTAGGACCTGCTTAACCAGGGCTCCAGGTTGTTGGCCAACTGTACTTCCAAGGAGAGCCTGCAGGTCAGGACCTATCTAGCTGCCCAGGCTGAAAAGAGGCAGTGAAAATCATGGCCCAGGCAGGGTCAGCAAAGAGAAAGTCACCCGTATGCCCTGGCCAAGCATCCAGACCCTGTTAGCCAACCCTAAGTACCTAACCTGCCTGGGCCTCAATTTCTCTACCAATTAAATGGGAAGAAAATCCCTGAGCTTGTCCCAGCTCCCAGGGGCAAGCAGCTTGCATGGAGAGAACCAAATGTCAGAATAAATGATTAATAATAAAGTTCACATTCACCCAGGACCTGCTCTTCCCTGACCTAATACAGCATTCCTCTAACTATGTAGAGAACTGTTTTGTTTTGTTTTTCTTTAATTTCTGATCTATTTGAAAATGATACTGTTTGTACAACGCAATAAAAATAAATTATTAGAAAAACAAAGTAAAAAGACTATATAGGCCTAAGGTTTTCTTGGGTTTTGTTTTTTAGTATTGGACTAAACTGGCATAAAATTACTCTGCCAAATTGCTATAAGAGTTTTCATGTTTACTCTCAGTTTCTATCTGTATCTCCATGCAAACCACCCTCTGAGTCATGCTGTCTTAGCCCAGGGGACACTCACAACCACCCAGGACGTAGGTACCAGATTTGGATCGAGGGCAGGGCTGCAGCGTGGTTATGAGTTTAACAGCCCAGGTTCTAGTATCAGCTCTGCCACTTCCTAGCAAAAGACTTCACCCCTCTGTGCCTCAGTTTCCCCACCTCAAGATGGGAATAACACTAATAGTGTTTCATGGGGGCTTTTTTTTTTTTTTAATCCTCAGCTGAGGATATTTTTCCATTTATTTTCAGACAGAGTGGGAGGGAGAGAGAGACAGACAGACAGAAACATCGATGTGAGAAAGACACAACGACTGGTTGCCTCCCACACAACCCCAACCAGGGCTGAGGACCAAACCACAACCCAGGTACGTGCCCTTGACTGAAATCGAACCCGTGACTCTTTGGTCCATAGACCAATGCTCCAACTGCTGAGCCAAACTGGCCAGGGGTCATAGGGGTTTTTGGTAGAGATTCAACAAGTAGATCGTGTGAAACTCTTTAGAATAATAATGGATGTACTGAAACCCTCACTACACATCAATTACTGTAAAGTACCACCAAATGGCAGGTGGCATTGTTACTGTTGAGTCTCTATCTCCTTACCCTCACCTACCACCCCCCACTGATGTGTCAAGTATCTACTGGGTGACAGCCTTACTTCTGTCGCTCCCACAGAATGCTAGGTCTATGAGGGCAGGGGTCCGGGTCCGTGCTGTTACCCACTAAACACCCAGCTCAGCCTAGAACTGTGCCTGGCCCTTGGTGGGTGCCCAAAAATGGCATGAGCACAAATCCCGGTTCTGCCATGTATTCGCTGTGTGACCTCAAGCAAATGACTCAACCTCTCTGAGCTCTGTTTCCTTCCCTGTGGAATGGGAATAACAATAATGATGACCCTGCCCACATGCAGAGAGGCTTGGAAAAGGATGCTCCCTGCAGTGCTTCTCAGCACTACATTTGGCACTGTCTGGAGTCATTTTTGATTGTCACAACTGGGGAAGGGGGTGCTACTTGGCATCTAGTGGGTAGAGAGGCCAGGGATGGTGCTAAGCACCCTAACATGCACAGGACAACCTCCCACATCAAAGAACTACACAGCCCAAACTGTCAACAGTACGGAGGTTGAGAACTCCTGATACAGAAGAAAAAGAACCACCTAGATGCCCATTAAGAGGAGAATGAATATATAAACTCTAATATAATCATCCTGTAAAACAGTAGGCAGAAGTTAGAAGGAATGAGCTGGAACTGTGTAAAACACTGAAAGATCACTCAGACACACACAGTCCGTGAACAAAGCCAGCTGCAAGATGCTAGGTGTCCACAGCCATTTGCCCTCAGAGAGCAGGTAAGAGACAGAGCTAGAGTTCAAGCCCAGGAGCACAGCTCCAGAGTCTGCAGGTTTAACCACCTGCGCCCAGGGCCTGGGGCTCACGTCTTTTATTTAAACAAATGCACACACTTAAGAGCATGTCCTGTCATTTCTGTGGGTTCGTATTTATGTATGTCAATGGCATGAACACACAGGGAAATACCTAGAAGGGTGCACAGCAAACCAATAATAAGAGCAACTGCAGGAGGCGGCAGCCAGGAATAGGCAGGAAGGGTTGCCTCATCTGTAATGGTTTAATTTTCTACCAGGAAATTAAATTCTTATCTGTCATGCAATTAAAAATGAATGAAAAATTACAAATGGGCCCTGGCCAGGTAGCTCAGTTAGTTAGAATGTCATCCTGATACCAAGGTTGTGGGTTCAATCCCTGGTCAGTGTTCATACAAGAAACAACCAATGAATACATGAATAAGTGGAACAAATTGATGTCTCTCTCTCTCTCTCTCTTGAAAGTCAATAAATACAAATTTTAAAAAGAAAAGATAAATTACAAATGACTATACCACCCTTTAACCCAGAAATTCCATGCCTACAACTGTACAAACCTACCGGTATGCAGTGGCCTGCGCCGGTCACACACCATCTGTAATGGCCAAAGACAGGAGCAACCTCAGTGTCCGCCGAGAGGGGACAAGCTTAAAAGAAAAGACCACAGTGCATCCATCCAGTGCGAGTCTGTGTGCTGTTATGGAACAACCTCCATGACAGAGGGTGAAAAGGGACAGAGCCAAGTGCAGAAATGTGAGGACAATGAGCCACCACTTACGTAACAAAAGGGGCATAAACAGAGGATCTGAAGGGCTCATCAGAAACCAGGGCCAGCGGCTGGTTTTGGGGAGGACACTGGGAGGGGACTTCTTATTTATTTATTTATTTATTTATTTAGTCATTGAGCAGTTTTAGAGTCACAGCAAAATTGAGCAAAAGGTACCAAAATTTCCTTTATACCCCACCCCCATGCATGCACTGCCTCTCCCATTATCAACATCCCCCACCGGAGTGGTACGTTTGTTACAATCGGTAAACCTACATGGACACATCATTGTCACCCAGAGTCCACAGTTGACATTAGGGTTCACTCTAGGTGGTATACAGTCTGTGGGTTTGGGCAAATGTGTGATGACATGCATCCACCATTACAGTGTACCGTCATAGTATCACTGCCCTAAAATTCCCCTGTGCTCCATCCCGGGCAACCACTCATCTTTTTACTGTCTATGTCCAGAGTTTCGGGGGGCTGACTTCTCACTCTGTGTTATTTATGCCTGTTATATTTGAGCCATGGGGGTGATTATATATAATATATAACATACATGTAACAGTTTTTATGTACATACATATGTAGTTACATATACACGTATAGTTACACTTTAAAAGGTAACTCAAAAGATACATAAGGGCATATACTGTATGATTCAATTTTACATAAAGTTCCAAAACAGGCAAAACTAATATTTAATGACAGATATCGGAACAGTGGTTGTTTTGGGGGATGCTGACCAGGAGGGAACACCCTCTGGAGTTCTGGCAATATTTACTAGCTGATGCGGGTAATGGTCATACATATAAATCATATGTAAAAATTCACCCATCTGTACACTTAATATTGTCAATTTTGCACGCAAGATATTGTCTAAAATTTTTTTAATTAAAAAATTTTTATGAATGAAAAGGTTTGATCATGGTGAAGAAGGGATTTCTAGAGAGTTTCTAGAGAGTCCCCACATTCTATCATCCTCCCCATTCCCAAAGGGACCTCTCTGCTAGGGGCCCTGGGAGGGGGCCAAGCTGGGGTTGAGCGCCACCCCCCTTTCCCCCTAAAGAAGCCAAATGGGAATCAAGCTGGCCTTTGTGGCTGGGTCCAGCAGAGCAGGACAAATGACAGCCCCCTGCTCCCCCCAGGACACTGCAGCCCATTCATATTGGAGGCTGGCCATTTCCCCAGGACTCCAGCCGCCCTCCTCTCCCGAGCTGGGAACAATACCCCCTTTTACCACCCCCTTGTCTCCCACTTCCGCATTTAATTGCAAGTTCATGGGTATTAAGTGGCCCATACAGCTGACCTAGCTCCCTCTCCCCAACTCCCCCAAAAAAGAGGCCCACAGCCCTGTCTCTGTTCACTACCTCTGTGTGCCCGCTCTCTCAATGATCTCCCCAGAGAGAACAGAGAAAGAGCCCCCCTCCAGCCCTCCTCGTCGCCTTCCTCAAACAACTCTGTTCTCACCCAGAAATGCCGCCTTGCAAACCCAGCTGCTCTTGGCCCTGGCACAGGGTGTCAGGCCTTGGAATGGTACCCTCTGTTCCAACTCGCCAGGCCGCTGGCACGCTCAATTTGCACCTCACTGTAACCCCACTTGATGCCTTAGGAAACTGAGGCCCAGGGAGGGTCAGTGACAGGCCTGTCATCCAGCCAGGGCCAGTGCTAAGAGCCTCAACGCTCCTCTGCCTGGACGTCCTGACTTACCCTGAGCTGCCTTCTTGCCCGCCTTTCAAGGAGGTGGCCCAAATCTTTGTCCCTTAATTTCTTCTCTAGCTTTGAAATCCCAGGGACAACTCCAAGCTCATGTGGTGACCTCTAAGTGTTGGAGAGGAATCACTTAAGCCAATCTCCTGCTCTTTTACATAAACTCACTTTTACGCTCACTCATGGAGTTCTTATGCCAGAATGTCCCCAAGCCTGCCACACCTATCCTGAAAGTCTCTACCTCCTCCAGGGAGCCTTCCCGGTTACGGCAGTCAACATCCCTCCACCGAAAAGCCTCACCTCCCACATTCGTCTGCCACCAATTCAAGTCTGAATTCTCTCCATGCCACCTCCTGGTCCAAGCGCAATCGCCATCCTTTTCCGGTCACTGACAGATGACCACTAGCTACCTAACCAGTCTTGCTGCTCCTACGGTCCAGCCTCCCCATTCTGACCTCAGTGGCTTCTTTTACAACATGGATCAGACCTCTCTTCTGCCCTGCATCCTCCAGGGCTGCCGGCTGTACCTGAAGGAAGTCCCTGCTCCTGGCTTTTACCTGCAAGGCCTGGCATGCTGTGCCGTGACCTTCCTCACCTCGCTGCCTTCCCTCCCTCCACTCCAGCACCAGCTGCACCTGAAACTCACCAAGCTCCCTCCCACCTCCGGCCTTGGCTCTTGCAGTTTCCACCTGCGAGAACTCGCTTCGCCCAAAAAGTCACACACCTGGCTCCTGCATATTCTCCGTGGATCACTCCTAGGTCAGGTCTTTCCTGGGCACCCCACTGCAGGCAGAACCTCCTCCCCTCCCCGGGGTCACTCTCCATCGCACCCCCATCCTCCCTGCTTTGTCACCATCCTGGCAGGTATGAAAACCTGAAACGGCCCTGCTCACTGCGTTCTTGTTATTTCTCCGTTGCCCCCGTTAGAACATCAGCTCCACCAGGGCAAGAATTTTTTTCTGTTTTGTTCACTCCTGTGTCCTCAGGACCTAGTACAGCACCTGGCACAGGGGAGGTGCTCAATAAAGATTGAGGACTTGCGTAATGAATAAGAGATTGTTCCTATTCTTCTTTAATTTACACCTAATTCAGGAGCTGGCCCATACTCTGTTCCAGTCCACAGGTGCTAATAACCTGCTATTGACCAGCTCTGGGGCTACCAACCAGACCAGGCAACACAGGACCCTGCTAAGGAGCACTCTGGGGACCAACCAGGCTGGCTCCTCTGCTGATGCAGGACTCCTCCTCTCGAAGGTCCAACTCAACCAGGGCATGGCAGAGGCCGACCCTCCCCCATCAGAATCATCCACTCCCTTTCTGTGTTCTCAGCTGGCTCCCCAGGGCTCAGGCATCCAGCAGCCTGGGTTCGAATCCTGCCTCTGCCTCTTGTCATAGACTCTTTATTTTTCCTCCAATTTTTATTAATTTATTTAATTTATTTTTGTTACAGATGTTTCTCCTTTTTCCCCCCTAAACCCCTAGGCTCTTATTTTATATTCTTTTAAATGTTTTGATTTTTTAAAAAATTTTTTTTATTTATTGATTTTAGAGAGAAAGGGAGAAAAAGACAGAAACATTGATGTGAGAGAGAACTATCGATCAGCCACCTCCCACACACCCCCAACCAGGGATTGAGCCCGCAACCCGGGCATGTGCCCTGACCAGGAACCAAACCAGAATCTCTCAGTCCATGGGATGATGCTCAAGCCACTGAGCCACACTGACTGGGCATGAACTCTTATTGACTCTCCATGTCTCAGTTTCTTCTTTTTTCAGGGATCCTACCTCAAAGGGTGGTTGTAAGGACTAAAGGAGTGAATAATACCCAACTGACATTTCTCAAACTGCAGTGCGCTTTTGAATCAGCTGCACAAACAGATTAAGAAGGCAGATTAAAGCAGATTCCGATACAGTGGATCTGGAGTAGGCCCAAGCTCCCCTGTTGATGCTGCTGAGCCCTGGGGCATGCCTAGAGTAAAGCAAGGGTCTGAAGGGTTTTGGCATATAGTAGGTGCTCAATAAAAAATATATATCTCCTGCAGTTATTATCTATCATCTGACTAAATTAGAGTGTATCTGGTCCTACCACTAGGATTACATTGGAATTTTTTCAGATCTGAGCAAGACCCTGTCTTAAATATGCAAACATAAGTAAATAAAATTTTAATTTCAACTTAAAAGAAACAGCAGCTGCCCTGGCCAGTTTGGCTCAGCGGAATCGATTCCAGTCAAGGGCATGTACCTTGGTTGCGGTTTGGTTCCCGGCCCTGGTTAGGGTTGTGCGGGAGGCAACCAATTGATGTGTCTCTCTCACATTGATATTTTTCTCTCTCCCTCTCCCTCTCCCACTCTATCTGAAGATAAAAAATGGAAGAAAGTATCCTTGGGTGAGGACTAAAATAAATAAATAAGCCCGGCCAGTGTGGCTCAGTGGTCAAGCGTCAACCCAGGCACCAAGAGGTTGCCAGTTTAATTCCCAGTCAGGGCACATGCCCAGGTTGTGGGCCCGATCCCCAGTGGGGGTCATGCAGGAGGCAGCCAATCAATGTTCCCTCTCATCAATGTTTCTCTCTCTCTCTAAAATCAATAAGGAAAAAACAATTTTTAATAAATAAATAAAAGGAACAGCAGCTATCATTTCTTGAGTCGCCACATATTTTCTTCCATTTAATTCTCAAGACTCCCCTGCACACTGGGTGGGGGCGGCAGGTGCTTCCTGCATGGAGGCCCCTCACAAACACCAAGGGAGAGGTGCCCATGAGGGCACGCACACAGGACTGAAAGAGGAAGATGTGCGAACACCCCTCTGAGCACAATGCAGCACAGAGCGACTTCGATAAGCCCCGCAGCCCTTCCTTGAGCAGCAAAGTCATACTGCCCTGGAGTCCTGTGTGCTCAAAGTATTATCTGGTTCCAAGTAAATATTTCCAATGCCACCATCTGTTTTGTCCTACATGCATGTTGTTAATACAGCCCAAGACTGAAGGGGCAATGGTGCATGAGCAGTCCCATTTAGAGAGGAGGAAAATGAGGCACAGAGAGGTTGACCAGCTGTCCGGGGCCCCTCTGGTGCACAGGCTTCTGTCCACCCCAAGAGGACCATCAAGGGGCCGGCTGAGCAGAAACTCAAGATAGCATTGGCCAGGACTCTGTGGGAGGGGCAGGGGCTGCTGGAACTAGGTCCCATAGCCTCCCCCCTGCTGGGCACCTCCAACCACACAGATAGAATCTTGCTCTAATCTGCCTCTGGACCAGGGGCCCCCAGACCCTGCCATAAAGGGGGCCAGGAGGAGCTTTGATGTAGTGGAGGAGGGAGCCAGCCTGACTCCAAAGCCGGCTGTGGGGGAGGGGAGGACCTCCGAGGCCCCAGACCAGGCCTTCAGAATGGTCTCAGCTTCTCTCCAGTCCACTCCGGGCCCCAGACAATTTGCATACAACTCTTTCACCAAACCCCTTATACTCGCAATCTCATTTAAACCTCACAAAACCCTCTGAGGTAGGTACTACAACCACTCCCCATTTTGCAGGGGTGGGGGAAACTGAGGCACAGAGAGCCTAAGTAAGCTGATCAAGACCACACAGCAGGAAGTGGCAGAGCTAGATTCAAATCTAGACTTAGCTGACACCAAGGCCTAAACTTATGTATAAGTACTTTTCCAGCAGGGTGACCAACCCTCCCAGTTTTCCTAGGACTGAAGGGTCTCCTGGGATGCAGGACTTTTCATTTTTAAATCAGACGGTCCTAAGCAAACCAGGGCAAGCTGGTCTCTCTATCTTCCACTCCACCCATCAATAAGAATAAAGGGAACAATAATGGAAATAGTGACAGCAGCCAACCGCCACGTAGCACTTACGCACACCAGCCTCCGCACAAAACCCCGAAGCACATTCTTTGCTGAGTCTTCACCACACAGTCCTGGGTTTTTGCTCTCTTCATCCCCTCCCCCATTGCACAGATGAGGAAACTGAGGCCCAGGGAGGCTGCAGAACCTGCCCACGATCAGCACTGAGTACAGGGAGCACAGTCTGTCAGGGGGCAGAAGCAGCCTGGCCCTCCATGTCCTGAGGCTCCTGGACAGGACCCAACCATGGTGAACATCAACACTGACCTTTATGAGATCCATGCCTTTAACATGCATGACATATGATCAAACTGCTATGGATGCAAAAAATTATAAGGTTTATGAAAATGTGTTAGCTTAAAATTTGCCATTTACTGACTGGGTGGTCTTTGGCAAGTTCCTACACTTCTTGTACATAACCCTGTGTTAGGGCTTTCATGGCACCTGTCACGGGCAGGGTTTTATTTGTTTAGTGACCATCTACCCCACTCAGTGTCAGACCTGTGAGAGCAGGGATTTCGTCTGTTCACTGCTGCTTCCCCAGTGCCTGGCACACAGTAGGAGCTTTACCGATATTTGCCCACGGTATAAAGATGGCAGAAAACATGATTCCTGGAGCATGAAGTGTGTCTAACACAGCGTGGGCATTCCTTTTGTAACAAGGGCTCTAAGAGAAGACAGGCAGTTCTGCGGGCTTGTAATGGGGATCTGACCCAGGCTGGGGAATCGGGAGGGGGTGGGCCAAGGAAAGCTTTCCTGAGAAAGTGCTTTAGACTCTGGCCACTCAGAGTGTGGTCCCCACACCAGCAACACGGGCCTCTCATCTCCAGGGAGCTGGTTAGAAAGGCAGCATCTCAGGCCCCACCCCGGACCTGCAGATCCAGAATCTGCATTTAATTAGGTTCCCAGGTGGTCCGTATGTATAGTAAAATTTCAGAGACCCTGGCTGAGATTCCTGGAAGAGTGGGCTGTAGCAGGCCTGTCTGGTTCAGGGTTCCCTAGGAACAGAAAGGCGAGAGGCACAGGGCAGGCCTGGGAGGCCACTCTCACGTAAGACGGGACTTCCCAGCAACACGGAGGCCCATCCAGGGACCCTGAGCATCCTTCCTCCCTAAGGCCCGAAATAGGATCTGGGAAACTAAGAGCCAGCATATGCAGGAGGGGAGGGAGAAGGGGGAAAGGAACCCACCAGATTTGCGTGGCAGACTCCCCGAGAGCCACGCCATCTGGAGCCCCTTTGTGATACAGCGGAGGAAGGACGGTGGAGAGGCGGAGAGCCAGGAATATTTATAAAGCGCGGGGCGAGGGGGCAAAGAAGGTGTGTGGGGGGCAGGCAAGGGGCCTCCTGTCACCAGGAAACCTGCAGCACTCCACTCTGCCTCCTGACCACCTGCAAGAAACAGGGTCACACCCTCCAATAACCACTTAGAATCCATGTGAAATCCTCCCTTTCTGCAGCTCCCAGAAATGGGACCTCCTGAAAGCCAAGCCCTAGTCCTGCTCTTGGTACATGTGGTTGTGGAGGGGCTGGTGCCTCACCCCCAGCTACAGTGGTGGACATGTGACCCAGGCCTGACCAACCAGAGCTCTGGATAGGCAGTAAGGGTCAGGCTGGGGAGCATCAAATCCAGCTGTGCTTTTCCAAGTGAGCCCATGAAAGTTTTTGCCAGTGTTGCTGCTGTTCACTGGGGTCCCTTTCAGTTGCGGTCGCCATCATTTACAACCTAGAGAGCCCTGAGTAAGGCAGCTGTCAGTCAGAGCACCTCCCACCCCACAGTGGCACGTGTGTGTCCACTCTCTCCCCAGGGCCGAATTTCCTTGAGGACACACACCACTGATTTAACTCTGTCCCTGGTGCCAGGAAGGCCTGATGCATATAGTATTATCTCAGGAGATAAGTAAACAGTGAATGGGTGGCTCTTCCTTCCTTCCCTCTACAAATATTTACCGAGCAGCTCCTATGTGCCAGGTACTGTTCTAGGTGTGAAAATGGCAGAGAACTGGAGAAATAAACATCCCTGCCCTCCAAGGGCTCAGATTCTAGTGTGCGGAGAACAGACAATAATCAAACAAGTAAAACATAAGTGTAATGGCGAAGGGGGAGAAGAAGCATGGGGAGGAGGTGCAATTTTTAGATGGGGAAGTCAGGGAAGGCTGCACTGAGGAAGTGAGATATCTGAGCAGACACCTGAAGAGGTGACAAACCACATGGATACCTGGGGAATGTTCTAGACCAAGCAGACAGCAAGTGCAAAGGCCCTGAGGCAGGAATGCATCATGTATGCTTGGCGATGTGGTCAGAGAGGTAGACATGGAGAATGGGAAGCCCAGATACTGAAGGGCCTTCTAGGGCATCCTCAGGGCCTGGACATTTATGCTGAGTGAAATGGGAGCCATGGGAGGGTTTTGAGCAGAGGAGGAATGCCATCTAACTTATACAGGATGTGTATGGAGAATCGCCTGTCGGGGGGGGTGGGGGGGAGCAAGGGACTGGAGAGAAGACAAATGCAACAGTCCCAGCAGGAGATGATGACGGCTGAGCCCATGGTGGCAGTTGTGGAGAGGTGAGGAATGGCCAGATTCTGGGGACTTGTTGAAAGTGGAGTCAACTGGATTTTCTGATAGTTTGGATGTCGGCTATAAGAGGAAGGGGCAGGATCCAGATGGCTCCAACGATGTGCCCGAGCAAGTGGAAGGATGGAGGTGCCGTTAACAAGACAGAAGGGGCCGAGCGAGGGGCAAGCTGCAGAAGACGGAGTCTGCGTTGCCCACTAGACACCTAAGGAGAGATGTCTGGCTGTCTAGACTGAGACACGCAGAGGTCAGTGCAGAGGTCAGTACAGGAAATATAAATTTGTAAGTGTTGGCAAAGGGATGACATTTTAAGTGACTGAACAATGCCCAGCCAGTGTGACTCAGTGGTTGAGCATCAATCCATGCACCAAAGGTCACCGGTTCGATTCCCAGTCGGGGCACATGCCCAAGTTGTGGGCCTGATCCCCAGTGGGGAAAATGCAGAAGGCGGCCAATCAATATTCTCTCTCATCGATGTTTCTCTCTCTCCCTCTCCCTTCCTCTCTCTCTAAAACCAATTTAAAAAATGTTTTAATAAATAAATAGCCCTGGCCGGTTTGGCTCAGCGGTTAGAGCGTCGGCCTGCGGTACGGAGAGTCCCGGGTTCGGTTCCCACTAAGGGCACGTACTTCGGTTGCAGTTTGTCCCCAGCCCTGGTTGGTCGTGCGGGTGGCAGCCACTGGATGTGTCCCTTTCACGTCGATGTTTCTCTCTCTCTCTTCCTCTCTCTCCCTCCCACTCTACCTGTACAAAAAATGGAAAAATGTCCTCAGGTGAGGATAAAAAATAAAATAAAAAAATAAAAAATGTTTTAATAAATAAATAAAGTGAATGAACAAGACAAACTCAACTATGGAACAATAATAAAATAACGGAGGGCGAGAAAAGAAACTGTGCCCATCTCCCTGCCCCTGGGCTCCCAATGCCACCAGCCTCCCAGATTCTGTGCTGGGGGAAGTGATGACAAAGAGAAGGAGGGATTCGGCGCCTTCTTCTGGGATGTCTGCTGAAGACAAAGGAGTTCAGCACCCACCATCCACCCGCCCCGCTCCAGCTCCACGCGGTCACCCAGCTGAGAAACTGAGGCTAAGAGAGGAACACAGCTGACTCAAGTTGATCTACAGGCCAACTTAGCTGGCTGAACTGCTCGGACCAGGCCCCGGGTGGCAGGCGTGACCCGCTGCTGCCAAACACAGCTTTGCAGGAGCAGAACTAGAGAGACCCCCTCCCCCCACCCTCCATAGCTGCCAGCACAAACGTGACAAAAACCTGACACATGGGGAGGAGCTGAGAAAGAGTCCTGGCCCGACGCATCATAGTGACTGGCAGAGGACAGCTCTGGCACCAAGCTGGGAAGCCAGGAGGGGCAGCCAGCACCAAACTCAGGACGAGGTCTCCTGAGTCTCCCCAGAGCCGAGGGTGTCCCTCTTCCACGACCTACAGGCCAATCCTGACCCCAGAACTCCACCTCCTTCCCCCAGGAGAGGGCATCCTGCTCCCTCCCACCTTGGTTTCGACACCTCTCCAAGCCTCAATTTCCTCAACTGCAAGACGGGTGGCAAATACAGAAACATTTATTTCATTCATTTTGTCACAGCAGCTAATATGCGTGGAGCTCTTTCTACGTATGTGCCAGACACTGACCTAGCCCAGGGGTTTCAAGCAGGTAACTGTAGGGCTGTCCTAGGCAATGCAGGAGGTTTGGCAGCACCTCTGGCTTCTACCCACGAGATGCCAGCAGCATCCTTCTCCCCAGTTACAACTAAAACTGTCTGCGGACAACCCTGGCTAGGTGTCTCGGTTGGAGCGTCATCCCATACTCCAAAAAGTATCGGATTCGATTCCCAGTCAGGGCATATACCTAGGTTGCGGGTTCAATCCCCCATCCCAATGTCTCTCTCTCTCTCTCTCTCTCTCTCTCTCTCTCTCTCTCCCCCCCCTTCCTCTCTCTCTCAAAACATATCCTCAGGTGAGGATTTTTCTAAAATGTCTGCAGACATTGCCAAAGTTGTCCCCCCTCCCTCCACCAGCACAGGGGCAAATACTGACCTCAAAGGAACTGCTGTAGGAGTTCTACGCCCACCGGACATCAGCTCCATGAGGGCAACAGTCTCTGTCCTTTTGTCAAATCTGGGCCCTAGATTTAAGTTAAGGGGCCAGGTTTCAGAACCTTGCTCAACCACCTTCTATCCTGATTCTTGAAAGACTATATGGGTTTATATGACCCAATATTATTTACAGCTGTGCCACACAGTGGGTGAGAGGCCAGCAAGAGTCCTTTTTTTTTTACGTTCATCTTAATATATATATTTTTTTTTATCCTCACCCGAGGACATTTTTCCATTTTTTGCACAGAGAGAGCGGGAGGGAGAGAGAGGAAGAGAGAGAGAAAGAGAAACATCGACGTGAAAGAGACACATCGAGTGGCTGCCACCCGCACGACCAACCAGGGCCGGGGACAAACTGCAACCGAGGTACATGCCCTTAGCGGGAACCGAACCCGGGTCTCTCCGGACCGCAGGCCGACGCTCTAACCGCTGAGCCAAACCAGCCAGGGCTTTACGTTCATCTTAACTTGAAATATAATATCTTAATTATAACCAATGAAAAAAGATGAAGATGAATATCTTTCTCTACGTCCCTCCCCAATCTCAGCCCAAGGCCACCCGTGTTCAATTACTATCATGCTGTACCTTGTACAGTGCCTTTCTCGACATTCATAAAACCTACAAGAGAGTCTTTTTGTTGTTATTTTTCTACAAAATTGCGATCACACCCTACATTTGACTTGTCACTTAATCTTTCTTGCTTATCGGTATAACATGTGCAGCCTTTCATGTTAAGAGATGAGACCAACCTCATTCCTTTAAACAGCTGCTTGATGTCCCAACACGTGAATGAACAACACTCTCAGATTGTTCTCTGTTCATGAATGCACTGTCCATGTGATTTCCTTTTCTTTTTCGTTCTGGCTCTTATAAACCAAGCTGGAATCAACATCTTTGTAACTTACATCTTTACATACTTTTTTTCTTGGTTCTACAGAAGAGGTTCCCAAAGGAAATGAATCAAAGGGCATTGTGGGTTTTTTTTATTTTTAAATTGCCAGATTCTTTTTCCCCAAAGACAGCGGTCATTAACACTCCCACCAGCATCAGATGAAGCTGCCGGTGTCCCAGCCGCTAGGCCAGCACTGGGTATTATCACTTTCTGTGTGCGTGTGAGATCATGTAATGCTATGGAAGGCGATGTTGACTGCTGGGTCCACTCAGCAGAAAGGTGGCTCTACATTTTCATTCCACAGAATCAACTCAAGAGCACTATGGACCCAGATGAGGATAGAGGGTTGTGGGGGAGCCGCTGTCCACCCACCGGGCCCAGAGAAGCCTTCCTCGCAAGTCCCTCCCCATCCTCACGAGCTGACTCCTGAGCCTGCACCATCCTCACTTCTGAAATGGATTTCACACCCAGGCACAACAAAGACGCCTTTGTCACCAGGAAAGAGGGAGCGACTGTTGCCAGAACATTCTGGGTTCTGTTCATTCAAATCTTCATGTGCGGGGAGGAGGAGGGGAAAGTGGAGGGGGGCAGGATGCTTCCCACTCTGGGGCTGACCACAGGGGTAGACGCCCCGCGAAGAGCTGGAGCTGCCCCAAACTCCTGTCATTCACTCGCCAGTTCACTCCACAAATATTTGCTGAGCGCTCACAATGTGCCAGGCACGCCAAGAAGCTTTTAACATTTATCACCTCATGCAATTCATTCCCACAGCCCAATAAGAGAGGTAACATCCCCATTGTACAGACGAGAAAACTGAGAGTTCAATGAGATCAAGACAAGGCCTAAGGCCCCACAGCTAATAAATAACACAGGAGCACTAAGGAGGAGCAATTAACAAGCGTGTAACCACCTGCAACACACCTCAGCTGCCATGTTGTTCCACCAGGGCCACCATGTCAGCCTCCTCCCTTTGTCTCCACCCTGGCCCCCTACAATCCATTCTTCACTGGCAGCCAGAAGGACCCTGGAAAAACTAAGTTAGATCATCCCTCTTCTGCTCAAAGCCTCCAATGGCTCCCATCTTACTCCAAATAAAATGCAAAATCCTCATGATGGCCCACAGGCCCTGCACAGTCTTTACACCAGCCTCCCCACTCCTGTTACCTCTCTGACTTTACCTCTGATTCACTCTCCTGCTGGCTTACTCTGCTCCAGACACTGTGGACTCCTTGCTATTCCTGAAACATGCTCCTGCCTCAGGGCCTTTGCACTGCTGTTCACTGTGCCTGGAGTGGTCTCCCCACAGACAGAGTTAAGTAATTTTCCTGGGGTGAAACATCTAAAAGGAGCAGAGCCTAGATTCTAAACCAGGCTGCGTGGCGTGAAAGAAAACAAAAAGCATACAACACAGCAAAGTCTTCAGTAAGAGACAAGAAAGCTGTGTGACCCTGGGCAGGTTACTGAAACTTTCTGAGCCTCTGTTTCCTCATCTATAAAATACATAACATAAAAACACCTTCCCCATCATGTTCCTGGTAGGCTACATTGCTTGGGACCCGTCCATTGAGCATAGGACCTCATACATGTGGACACTGGTGTTATTATCTGGTCCGTGGAAAGCGCTGAAATCATCAGAGGTGGCCCCCTGAGAAGGCAGGGTAGGCGCAAAGCTTTGATGCAGGAACTGGAAACGCGGTGAGCCACTGCAGTGGGCCGGGTGACAGGAGGGGGCCCCTGGGACCCAAGACTTGGGCAAAGGCAAAGGCTTCCAGTCTGGGCTGGAGGCACCAATGTAGAGAAGAGACACTCCCACTTGGCTCCCCACCCTTCTTCCAGTCCTAGCACCCTGGGCTCTTCCTTCTGGGAACCCCACCCCCACTGCCATGTGGCCCAGTCGGGGCCAGGCAGGGTCTCGGTGACTAGCTCAGGGATGGGAGCATGACCCAAGGCAGCCCCTCAGAGCCCACTCCCGAACAACAGAGCAGACCCTTCCTTGACACAAGCCACACGATTCCCTTTTTGCTAAGGCAGTGTGGGCTGGGTTTCCTTGTCACTTGCAACCAAAGACTCCTGGCAACCAGCTCTTGCTAATCTCATCAGCAACAGCAGTGCTATTACTGTTGTTGTTGTTGTTGTTGTAATTATTATTATTACTATTATTATTTCAAACCCTTCCATCTTTGAGAGACAGAAGCTGGGGAGAGGCCTCCACTGGGCCATACCAGCACAGGAAGACACCAAGCCCGACCATGATGGTCTCGGGGTCCTGCCATCCAAAAAGGGCTCCAGACCAAACTGAGGCACTGTCTCACACCCCTGTTAGGAACCCAGTGCTTCCTCTGGGGTCTGCACCTCAAGGTCTCCCAAAGGAGCATACGCACAGAACAAGATTCGGGAAGTACGACAGGCGAACGTGGGAACTTGCAGCTCAACAACTGATGTTAGAAAAAGACAATGACTGCCTACAGGCCACAGGAAGTGGAATTTGGGGTGACAAATCATCCTTTCTAAGGAAAAACCACCTCCTCCCCCTCTACCCATCTCAGAGAGTAGAAGGACCACCCACACATTGGAACAACTTCTCAAACTCAAATGCCCACAGGGGCCGGGCAGGTAAGGGGGGAGGGGAAACAGATGGGTGTCCTTGTAATGGTAATGAAAATCATATCGTTTTAACCGAAAAGCACTTTCTTTGCGTCTTAAACACAGTTTTATTAAACACATTTTTGCTTACTAAACATCTTTTCTCCAAAGAGAAACCTGCTACCTCCTCCTTTTCCTAAAACATGTGTCCCTCTTGGTCTGGCTTTCAGTTTTCCATTTGATAAAAAGAACAAGGGTTAGAACCCTTGCCCATTGTCCTCTTAACTCCACTACTTACCAAAAGAAAAATAGCAGGACAAGCACAACGATAAATGGCAACCAACGTTTGGTTTCAATGTCAGGAATAATAGGGCAGGGTGGGGACTGTGGCAAACTGAAGACTGCAAGCCTTGTCCAAACCAGGCAGGCACGATTCAGCTCCAGCCCCATGTTTACCTGGAGGAATGCAAGCGTGGTGTGGATAAATCTTTGCGTTATTTAAGCAGCCAGAAATGTAGATTTTTGAATAAAATTTCTTTTGTATGAACTTCAACATTTTCTTTTTTTTTTTTTTTATCCTCACCCGAGGACATTTTTCCATTTTTTGTTCAGGTAGAGTGGGAGGGAGAGAGAGGAACAGAGAGAGAGAGAGAAACATCGATGTGAAAGGAACACATCGAGTGGCTGCCACCCGTACAACCAACCAGGGCCGGGGACAAACTGCAACTGAGGTACGTGCCCTTAGCGGGAACCGAACCCGGGTCTCTCAGGACCCCAGGGCAACACTCTAACCGCTGAACCAAACCGGCCAGGGCTGAACTTCAACATTTTCAATGTTGGCAATAAAAAATTGTGAAAACACTATACATGCCTGACAAAACCCACGTATGGGCCTGAGCTGCTGGCCTGCGGACCTGTTTGGAAACCACGGTGCTATGGACTCATGGACCATAAATGAGAGTAACACACACACACACACACCACTTGTGGTCAATGAAGTCAAAGAATCTGATAACAACATTTCCCAGAGAAACAGGAATGCTCTGGGCACGCAGGATTCCTTGGACTCATCTGGACATGACTTAAAACCTCCCTCTGTCCTCCAAGACATCGTAGCTGTTGGATAAAAGCAGGACCTCATGTGACAAGAATCAGAAAACCTGCAATCATCCCTGGCGGTTTGGCTCAGCGGTTAGAGCGTCAGCCTGCGGTCCACAGAGACCCGGGTTCGGTTCCCGCTAAGGGCATGTACCTTGGCTGCAGTTTGTCCCACGCCCTGGTTGGGTCGTGTGGGTGGCGGCCACTTGATGTGTCCCTTTCACATCGATGTTTCTCTCTCTTCCTCTCTCTCCTTCCCGCTCTATCTGAGTAAAAAATGGAAAAATGTCCTCGGGTGAGGATAAAAAAAGAAAGAAAGAAAGAAAACCTGCAATCAAGTTCCATCTCAGCCACAGACTCCCTTGGTTAAGCCTCGGCCAAGTCACTGAATGGCTCAGAGCCTCCGTTTCCGCTTCTGGACCAATGGGTAAGATGATGTCTTAGTCTCTTGCAGCTCTGACAACCTGATGCTAGGACTCCAGCTGCTAATGATTTATTTGGGCTAGTAAAGACCAAAAGGTCCTAAGCCACGATTCCTTCAGCCCTCAGTTACCAAATCGATAAAAGAACTGGCAACTTGAACAAAAATGTACATGGTCTGTAACTCTGAAAAACTAAAAACCATATAAATGCCCAAAAAAAGATAAATGGTTAAATAATAATAATAATAATTATTATTATTATTATTATAACTAATGCATATGCAGTGCTTACTATGTGCCAGGCATTATTCTAAGAGCTTTATAGATCTGAAGTCATCCAATTCCCCCATCAATCGAAGAGGTAGGCACTATTTTTGGAAATGAAAACGAGGCACACACAGGTAAAGCATCCTTCCCACGAGCACACAGCCAGTAAGTAGCCAGGATTCGACCTGGATGGAGGGATCCAGAGCCCCCACATTCTGTTATGAAGCCATCAGAGGTTTGGCGATGAAGACTGCTTGTCGTAACCTGAGGAAAAGCACAGAAGGGACAAGAGAAGCAAGAAATACTGTCGTGCGCAGTGTGATCACATCTAGGCTGAGACAAACTGCACAGAACAAGGAGAAAACGCACCGAAAGGTGAAATGGCTGTTTGCAAGGGTGACATCATTTTACTCATCTTTTTTTTCCAAACGTCCTACAGTGAACAGTGACGAGCAAACACGGCCAGTGCATGGCAGGCGTCGCTGGGAGCCAGCACCATGCCCAGCACTTAACACTTCACTCCACCTAAACAAGCAACTCCCAGAGAGCGGAAGCCCCACCCCTGGGGCCAGGCACGAGGTGGGCGCTGGATAAAATGTGTAAGATCAGAACGAGCCCATGGGGTGGGAACAGAGATTTCCCCATTGTATAGCTAAGGAAACTGAGGCCTAAGAGTCAACTGCCCAAGGTCACAGAGCTGGCAAAGGGGGGCCCCGGACAAGCACCGCCAGAGCCACATCTTAGCGAGAGTTTCCACCAGCAGCACCTAGGGGTGAAAAATCACAGGTGATCAACATCACCAAAGAGACGGGGTGACTAAACATGATGTGCAGTCCAGGATGGGACCCTGGACGGGGGATGGGAATGGGGATGGAAGGGGGATACTTTGGGAAAAATAGGGGAAATCTGGAATATAGACTGTAGATTGTATAATTCAGTATCAATGTTAAATATCCTGATTTTATTTATTGTACTGTGGTCATGTAAGAGAATATCCATGGTCTTAGGAGATAAATGTTGAATTATTTAGGGGTATCATGTCTACAATTTCTCTCAAGTGGATCAAAGTAACAAGAATAATAGTGTGTGTGTGTGTGTGTGTGTGCGCGCGCGCGCGTGCACGTGCATGCAGGAGAAATGGGGAGAAGACAAGTAGGAGGGATGATATAGCAAATGTAGCCAGTGGCCAACAATTGGTGAATCTGGGCAAAGGGTATACAGGGGTGCTCTGTGTTCGTGAAATGTCAAAACAAAAAGTTACTCAAAAATTAACTTTGAAAAAAATTGACTGAATTGCCCATAAATACAGCATACTGTGGTTTTGTGTCTAGATCCCTGTATATATGTAGACATATATGACACATACAGCCAGATACACACACAAAACATGTTCCCCTACTTGGTTCCATAAGAAAGCGCCTGTAGCTGAACAGGCATAAGAAAATACACTCTGAAACACACACTCCTCCACTGTATTTATGACCTTTGTGATGAAGGGGAAATAAATCTTAAAAACCACCCAATCAACAGCCTGCCTGGCCAACAGCTGGTGGCTGGGACCACACAGAGCTCCCTCTGCCCTCCTGGTGTGGTAAGGGCAGAAGGCCAAGGATGCCAGTCTGCAACTACCCCCCACACTGAGGGCCACACTCCCCAAAGTCAAGCTACTCACTAAGAAAGTGGCAGAAGCCCAGCTGCTGTGGCTCAGTGGTTGGGCGTCAACCCATGGACCAAGAGGTTGCCGGTTCAATTCCCGGTTGCGGCACATGCCCGGGTTGCAGGCTCAATCCTCATCGGGGGTGTGCAGGAGGCAGCCAATTGATGAGTCTCTCTCATTGATGTTTCTATCTCTCTCTCCCTCTCCCTTCCTCTTGCTCTAAAAATCAATAAAAACTTTTTTTTTCTTTTTTTATTTAATTATTTATTTTTGTTACAGATGTTTCCGCTTTTAATAAAAACTATTTTAAAAAAAGAAAGAAAGTGGCAGGTACCAGGGGGGTCTCTGTCACAGTATGCACCCCTTTCACTCACTCATTCACCCCTCCAATCAGTACTCACAGAGCACCCGGCATGTGCTAGGTGCTGGGGATTTGTCGGTGAACCCAGCAGACCAGGGTCCTGACCTCACATGACTTATATTCTATTATTATTATTATTTTTTTTTTTTTATCCTCACCCGAGGACATTTTTCCATTTTTTGTTCAGATAGAGCGGGAGGGAGAGAGAGGAAGAGAGAGAGAGAGAGAAACATCGACGTGAAGGGACACATCGAGTGGCTGCCACCCGCACGACCAACCAGGGCCGGGAACAAACTGCAACCGAAGTACATGCCCTTAGCGGGAACCGAACCCGGGTCTCTCTGGACCGCAGGCCGACGCTCTAACCGCTGAGCCAAACCGGCCAGGGCGTGACTTATATTCTAATGGGGGAGACAGACACTAAACAAGTAAACAGGACAATTTCAGAGAGTGACAGGTACCAAGAAGGACAGGTATGGTGACGTAGAGAATGTCACTAGAAGGCTCTCTGAGCCCTGGCCAGTATGGCTCAGCGGTTAGAGCATCAGCCTGCGGTCCAGAGAGACCCGGGTTCGATTCCCGCTAGGGGCATGTACCTCGGCTGCAGTTTGTCTCCGGCCCTGGTTGGGTTGTGTGGGTGGCAGCCACTCGATGTGTCCCTTTCACGTCGATGTTTCTCTCTCTCTCTCCTACTCTTTCTGAACAAAAAAATGGAAAAACGTCCTGGGGGGGGGGGGAAGAGGAGGAGGAGGAGGAGGAGGAGGAGGAGGAGGAGGAGGAGGAGGAGGAGGCGGCGGCGGCTCTCTGAGGAAGTGACACTCACAGACAGGGAGGGGCACCTGACGCCAAGCACAGTTCAAGGTATTACGGGCAAGAGGAACAGCAAATGAAAAGGCTCCGAGGCTGGAACAGAAGGAAAGCACAATGAGCACTAGGGGAGATGAGGTTGATGTGGTGGGCAGAAGAGGAAACCGAGGCCCAGAAAGGGAAAGTTCCTTGCCCAGGGTCACACAGCCACTGAGGGGCAGACAGACTGGGCCGGACTCTGGGTGCCTGAGCATGGCACCACACTGCAGAAAATTCTCCTGTGCCAAATTCCCTCGGCCCACACTCACGCACACGCCTTTGGTTATGTTAGAAAACGTCAGACTATCTCAGTCCCGGGTCCCCAGAAGTCTACACAAAAATACTTAGCAGTTATATAAATCAAGATAATCACATTTCGTAAGAAAACATAAACATGTATATAGAGGAGGAAAAACTTTTTTTCATTCAACAAATATTTAATGAGCACCTACTATGTGCCAGGTACTGTTCTTGGTGCCAGAGAGACAAAGAGAATTAAAATAACACAGGGAAAAGGAGCTGGGAAGTAGTGAGCTGGGGTGGAGCTGGGGTGGAGTGAATGGTGGGGGAGGGGCCAGAGAAGACTTGTCAAGGATAACTGAGCCATGGGGATACTGGCAGAAGAACATTCCAGACAGAGCAAGTGAGAAGACCCTGAGGCAGGAGTGTACCTGGTGCATTTGAAAAAGGGCAAATGTATACATGTATAACCAATGGACACAGACAATAGTTTGGGGAAAGCAGGAGGAGGGGTAAAAAAGGAAGGAAGGGAGGGAGGGAGGGAGGGAGGAGAGAGAGAGAGAGAGAGAGAGAGGAGAGAGAGAGAAAGGAGAGAAGAGAAAGAAAGAAAGAAAGAAAGAAAGAAGAAAGAAAGAAAGAAAGAAAGAAGAAAGAAAGAGAGAGAGAGAGAGAGAGAGAAAAAGCGGGCAAATGTAGCTGAGAGTGATGGGGGAGGAAGTAAGAGCAGGAAATTCTGGAATTAGATATTGGTGAGGATTGCACAATTTTGTGAATATACACAAACCTCTGAATCACCCACTTGGAGAAAGTAAGGTTTATGATGTGTACATCATATCTCAATTCAAAAAAACTATGAGAAAAAAATAATAGAGGAGGAGATGGGCAAAGCAACAGGAGCGGATCTTGCAAGAACCTCTAGGCCATTCTAAGTAAGGCTTTGCTTTTACTCTGAGGGAGCTGGGAGCCATGGGAGGGCTTTGAGCAAGGCGGTGGCATGAGCTGCCTTAAGTGTTAGCTGGACCCTCTGGCTGCGGATGGGAGAACAGGATGTGGGAGGCTAGGGTGACAGCAGAGAAGGTGACTGCAACAGCCCTGGCCATTTCCCAACTGTGTGTTCTTGGGCAAGCCACTTGACCTCTCTGTGCCACGGTTTTCCTCGCCTGTGGGTGAGTCTGAAAAAGTCGTTGGTTACTGGTCACAGGACAGAGGTGAGAAGTAATATCCTGTGAAGTGTTATGTCTGTGAGCGGAGGGTGGAGTCGAAGGTGCCATCAAACAGTTTTTAATCATGCAAATTAGTTTCCTGAACTGAAAACAAGGGGTGCCTTCCTCCTTCACAGGAAGCAGGGACCCACATCAACAGCCCTTCCAACCAGCGGCCACCAGCACAACCTTTCCATGCCAAGGTCACAAACAGGGGCCTGAACTTCTCTCCAGGTGTGTCAGCTCAGATACAGTACCCACAGGGAGGCTAAGTCCCAGAGAGGGGACAGAGATGGCCCTGGGTCACACAGCACCCTGGGAGCAAACCAGGAACTTGGCTGGGGAAGGGGAGTGCGGTCCTCCCTCCTCGATGGGTGTCTAGGCAGTAAGCAGGAGGTGGCTCCTGGGCCCTTGGGAAGGCCACTATGAAGTCCTGATTTTCAGATCATTGATTAGACCATGCCACAGCCATGCTAAAAACCCTCCAGGGGCTCCTCACCCCACTAATAAACCCCAAACTGGTCACCAGGCATATGAGGCCCATGCCACCTGCCCCTGTTACTCATGTCAACCTCATCTCCCCCACTCTCCCCTCCAAGCACCCTAGCTTCTCGCTGTTCCTCAACAAGCCGAGCGTGGTCCTGCCTCAGGGCCCTGGCACCTGCTATTTCATCTACCTGAACACACTTCTCGCAACTCTTTCCACAGCTGGCTCCTTCTCTGCCACAGGACTCAGATCAGATGCCACCTCCTCAGAGAGGCCTTCCTTGACCACTCCATCTCAACAGATGCCGCCATCCCCATATTCAACATATCCCCATTTATGTCCTTTGTGGTGCATCCATTCCCCTACTGGGTGAACTTGAGCAAGCTCCTCAACCTCTCTGGGCCTTAGATTCCCCATCTGCAAAATAGGTACAATGATGACATCTATTCTACCTCAGAAGGTGTTGCAAGGGCTCAAAGAGACAATCCATACAAAGCACTTAGCACAGTATCTGGCACAAAGTAGGGCCTCAGTGGATTATGTTATTATTATTAAACCTCCTGTCACTTTTCTCAAGTGATCCACGAGGGTGGGGATTTTGTCCATCTTGTCCTGGCTATGTGCTAGCACCCAACCCAGTGTCTGGCACATAGTACATACTTAATGTCCTTTTGTTGAATGAGTAAGTGAACTTGTGAATGAAAGTTGTGACTGCCCACACCCTGCTCTGACCCTGACCCCACTCCTCCTGACAGCAGCTCCTTACAGAAGCCACCCACCCTCCCCTGCAAGGGGGAAAGCACAAAACCCCAGATCCTGGTGACCAATGCCACCTGCTTCCACCAGCCTTCATGGCCCTGGTCCTGCCAGCCTGAAATAGCCTTGCCTCCCCTGGCCCACAATCAAGGGATCATCTGTCAGTTCCACCCTGGGGAAGGAACCAGGCGGGTAAACACAGATTGAGTGTCTGACCACAAGACAAAAGAAGGGTGGGCAGATCCCCTTCTGGTCCTCAAGGAGCCGAGAAAATAAACTTAAAAATCCGCACAAGGCTGGTAGTCTAGAGGGCCTCCCTTCTTCCTGGGGGCTTCCTCTCGGAGAACAGGAGAGGCTCCGGCAGGTACGGGGTGAGACTGACCTTGGCTCTGCCCTCCGCTGTGCCAAGCATGTGGATGACTGCCCTCACTCCTCGAAGCAACCCTATGAAGACTGCGATCATCTCCACTGTACAGCTGGAGAAACCAGGGCTCACAGAGGCCAAAGGACTCGCCCAAGGTCACACGGGGGCAGAGATTCAAACCCAGGCCATTGGTCTCTAGAGTGCATACTCTTTTTTTTTTTTTTAATTGGTTTTTTTTTTTGGTACGTGCCCCTAGTGGGAACAGAACCTGGGACTCTCTGGTCCACAGGCCAACGTTCCAACCACTGAGCCAAACCGGCCAGGGCTAGAGTGCATACTCTTAACCATGAACTACTGGATGAAATGAACAAACTACATCATGCTAATTATGTAAACACATAAATATATTTGGTTGTCCCAACTGGGGGGAGGAGGTGCTATTGGTATCTAGTGGGCAGAGGCCATGGATGCTTTCAAACATCCTACAATGCACAAGACAGCCCCCCACAACAAAGAATGATCTCACCCCAGTATGTCGACAGTGCTGAGGGTTGAGAGATGGAAGGATTCAGCCCAGACCAGCTGCTAGGGTGAAAAGACAAAGCCCTCTCCCCAGAACTTTCAGGATGGAACCCTGAACAGCTGCAGGGCCACCACCTTTGACCAGAGTTCACTTCCCTCCGGGAACCACAATTTCTTCAGGGGGTCATTCTAGTGGGAGGTCTCACCTGCAAAGCAAGGAGATTCAAACCCCGCCCCCCTGGCTTGCTCTCAAGTTCTGTCTCCTAAACTCTGAAGTTAGCATCAGCACTGACCTCACCCTGTGCCTGGGGAACAAGGCTGGTGGGTCACAGCACACCAGTCTGAGGACCAGTCTATCCTGATCACCCACCTCCCGCCTGGGTTCCAACCAGAAAGCTTGTGTCTGTTGGAAAAAAAGGCGAGAAATCACAAAAACCAGAGAGGTCAAGCTCTGCAGCCTGGTGTGTCCTGCTTCAAAGCCTTAACTCTTTGCAAAAGCTTTAAGGGAGGGGGGCTGTGAAGCAATGAGGATGTGGGTTCCTTGATCAGAGGGAGTGGCCCCAAGCACAGGTCTTCCGCTCACTGGCTTGATAAAGGAGACACTCTCTAAGAAAGGAGTACCCTGGAGCCTTCTAAAGCCAGGGCCAACCTCATCCATCTCTTCTTAAAGTGACAGATAAATGATTATGAGGGCAAACACCAGAAGAATATTGAATAGGTGTCCGGTACGCTCATTTGAAGAAAACTCATTCAAATGCATGAGTCCTAACATCTCCACTGGGTCCTCCTTCCCATAAGGACAAGAACCACATTTGCCCTGTTGATGGCTGCATGTTCCTGACCTAGAACACTGTCTGGAACATACAGCAGGTGCTCCATGAATACCAGCACGCTGAGCCAAACAACCTAATCTCTTTATAGTTTTACCTTTTCATATCTCTGTTTGTCCTACACAAAAGATGGGGCCCACCTAACTCCTGCTGATACAGGATTTTATCATCAAAAGATTTTCACTGGCTTCCTGATGATGTTCAGCCCAATACAAAGTGGCCTGGTCCGGGCTCACCAGTATTCGAAAGCTCAGATAATTTGGACCTTTTGGCTTAATCCTTGCCCACCTGAGCAGTCCAGAGGTATCACAAAGGCAGTAATCTTGGCCATAAACACAGCATCATGATCAGGGTAGTGGTAAAGAATGTGGGCTATGCAGCCAGACTACCTGAGTTCAAATCCCAGCTCTGTCAGGCTGTGTGATCTTGGGAAACTGATCTGGCCTCTCTGTGCCTTCATTTCCTTTTTAAAATGGAAAGCACAATAATACCTGGAAATTCTAAATTGATACACACATTTACAAACATTTACCACTATATAAGTATTAGTAAATTAGTATTACCATTGCTGTTGCATTAATCTAATAGTCATGCTGAAAATGCAATTCTTTTGGAGTTTTGTAAAACATACATTTACACATATATGCATAATTTTCTATCAAAAGGGCATAACAAACAGGATTTCTTAGTACATTTTTTCCTTTCTTATCTTCCTGCTTGCCTCACTCCACAAGATACACATCTGTCCGGCCTTTTCTCCAAACTCCTATAATGTTATGCATATAATGTCCATGTGTGTATTGTGGTTATTGTTTATTTTCTCAAAGTGAAACTGCGTTATATACCCTTCTTAGTATCCTGCTTTTTGCAACACAACCTCATGAGAATCCCCCGAGTCACTAGGTAGGTCATTCTGTTTCAGTGACTGCGGAATGAAAAAACGTGCCCTCCACCCCCATTCCCCAGCATTGCTCCCTAGTGTCAGACTAGGAGCACAGAACGTTTTTAAAAAAAAACAAAAAGTAGTGACAACACAAAACCACAGTTTCTTGTTTTGGCAAGCAGAGCTCCACTGAGAAGAAAAGCTTTGGGCTCCCACCCCCAAAAAGCAGAACCACAGAAAGTATTCTGGGAGCTTTCCGCTCACACCCTTGATCCTCAGGGACCCTGACCCAGCCCAGCCAGTGGGGCAGACCTGGGTGCCTGAGGGTGACTGACAGGTCTCTGTCCTCAGCCAAGGGGAGCCCTTTGGAGGGCTTCTGACCAACCCCCACCCAGGAGTCTCTCTGCCCGTCCACTCAAGTTCCCCCTCTCTTCCCACCACTGCCCAACACAGGACCTGGTGACACCTGCCCCTGAGACCTCGCTCCTTGCAGGCAGGGACCCCAAACCAGTCCAATCAAGAGGCAGGTGGACCCAAGGGTCACTCAGCCTCCTCTTTAAGGGGCAAGACTTCGAGTCCCAAACCAACAACCTCATCTGCCCCCCGCCCCGTCATCACAGCATATCCCCCCAAAAAACCACCATAGCATTCTGAGCACCTACTATGTGCCTGGAGCAGTGCAGGAGCTTTAACCTCAGGTTCATTCGAGCGTTACCACACCCCTATGAGGCAGGTGCTGTGTGCACTGTACAGATGGGGAAACTAAGGCACAGCACAGGTTGGTGACCTGCCCAGTTGGTGTGCAGTAAAGCCAGGATTTGAACACCAGCCGCCTGGCTCCAGAGCCCCACACTCAACCCTCACAACATGAACAGACACGGCGCATAGAGAAGGAACCCAGCAACCTGATATTTCCCTTCTTCTATAGTTCTGGCCATTTTGCGGAAGAGAGAAAAGGAGTCACAGAGGGGAAGTAACTGGAGGAAGCACAGGCTGAGGGTCAGGGTGACAGAGAACTGGGTTCGAATTTCAGTTTTGCCACCTTAACAAATCATGTACCAAACCCTTTATATGCCAGTGGCAGTGAAGTGGCTAGGGACATGAGTTTTGAGGTTGGCAGCCTGGGAGCAAATGCTGGCAATGCTGCCTACATGACCCAGGGAAGCTCACTTAAACTGTCT
This sequence comes from Molossus molossus, assembly GCF_014108415.1. Classification (NCBI taxonomy): domain Eukaryota; kingdom Metazoa; phylum Chordata; class Mammalia; order Chiroptera; family Molossidae; genus Molossus; species Molossus molossus. The sequence goes on along the minus strand of NW_023425399.1, from coordinate 9,722,520 downwards.
CTGCCTCAGTCTTCTCATCTGTCAATGGGCATCACAACAGCACTCCCCTCCTGGGGATGTTGGGACGTTCCAATGCAAGAGTTGATACATGCAAAGTGCTGAATGATGAGTCCGTGTCAGCTCCTGCGCAGTAACGACTATCATTGTTGTTATTGTTAGCCATACTGCCCAAGAGCACACGGGGAGCACTCAACGCAGCGGGGGCTTCTACATGTTGAGAGCCAATGTTCAGCATCAGGAGCCGGGGCAATTTCTGCTACAACCTCTGTGGTGTCTCCCAAGAGAGATCCAGCATCTCTGCAACAGGGCTGCCCTTGCCTTTCCACGACAAATAATCACACACAAAAAACACGGCACCAAAGCCGTCGGTCTCCCTTGGAGATGGGGAAGGGGGTGCAATCCAGTTCCTAAAGGAAGTGGGAAAAGATGGGAGATTCTGGAGGAAACACAGAGCCCCAGGCCTGGAACCCAATAAAACCACTAGTTCCTGTGGCCAGAGTTTACAGGGTCAAAATGAACTTCACTCCAACTCCCTGTCCTCCTGTCTGTGCTGACACAGATCTCCCCTCTTCCAGGCAGCCCTCCCTGACAACCCCTGTTCTTGGGATGCTGGAATCCTACAACCCTGCTCACCCGTATTCTATGTTTAATTATCATGTAACTTAATTAATGATCCTAACTAATACTTATATACCTTACTGCCTGCCAGGCACTGTTCCAAGTACTTTATGTGTATTTATCTAACTCATCCTCTTAAAAACCCTCTAAAATAAGATCTATCATCATCCCCCATTTTACAGATGAGAGAAGTGAGGTTCAGAAAGGTTAAGCCACCTGCCTAAGGTCACAGAGCTCCAGGACTTGAGCTCAACCAGGCTTGCTCCAGAGCCCAGCCTTGTACTTGGATTTCTGTAAACCCCCATTCTGCCACCCTCCATGAGACTGTCCTCTCCTTGAGGGCAGGATCCTAGACTTGGCTTTTCTGCTCCTCCCACAATGCTCAGTCCACATAAAGGCTTAACTTCTACTGGCAACGAAACTTAAACCCGGGGGTACACGGAGGCCAGGGCAGCCCTTCGAGGCCTGTCTCTGCCACATGGAATGAGAAGCAGGGAGGGATTACTGAGCATTCTTCCACTCTCCTGAGCCAGGAGGCTGGGAGAAAAATCCCTTAGCAAAGTATAAAAGCTGGGAGGAGAGAGTGGGAAGACAGAGAATCGCAACCTGCAGGCTGCCAGTCTCGCTGCTGTGTGGAAAGCCTGGGTAATTAGCTGTTCCTGGAGCTCCAAGTCCCAGGTTTTCAGAACGAAAAGGCCTTGGGTTGTTTAGGGGCCATTCCTGATGGAGCAAAACGAGAGAGGCCTCCTGTGGCTCACAAACAAGGTATGGCTGGTCAGGTTACACAATCAGTCCATCTCTGGCACCGGCTTGGTGATACCCGAAAGGACAAGGCAGAAAGGAAGTCTGGATTCCTCTCCCCTTGATTTACAGGTGGGGAAACTGAGGCCAGGACAGGCGATAATGACTGGTCCAAGATGTCGACATTGGAACACTTCATCTCAGAACCGACAGGTCAATCCAAAAACAAAACAAGAAAAAAAATTATGAACTCAGCAAATTAAAAGTGCCAAGGAGATAATGTGGAAGTAGGGAGATCTTTTTTTTTTTCTCCTATTTCTCTAATAATAAGAATGGTTGATTCCAATCAATTTCCATTATTCCAGCTTCCTCAGGCTCTACACGTGGACAATGCAAAACCACAGTTAACCCACATGCAGCCTATGTCCACACCACACCATCTAGGCTAGGACAAGGGATTTCTTCCCCATTAATAGGAAAATTGCCTTCCTCTCTCCCTTCCAGACTGAGGAGCAGGGAGCAGCTCAGAACAAGATGTGAGGAGTTCCCAAGAATTTGACATTGCTCAGAGATGGCAGGGCTGTCTACATCTTTAATTCAGAAACTGCCAGCTTCAAACTGAGCAGATTATTATTTTTTTAACTGTGACAGAGGGAGAGATGGGAAAAAAAAATGCTAACCCTGCCTTATTCTCACAGGCCTTTCTAGAAGGGTCCTTTAGCCAACTGGTTTTCAATGCCGCTGTACAAACTCACAATGCCCCCCTCCCCGCCCCCAACACACACACTCACACAACCTCTGTTCACAGAGAGAAGGGCTCTCTCCTCCCTGAGTTGGAACTCGGGCCTCATCCAGCCTCAGCTACACCCCCAAGCTACTGGGTACCCCGTTGGGTGCCAGAGCCTTCTCTCCCTCTGGATCCCTGCAGACTGGAAGCTGCAGAGCCTGGCTCTGAGGTCTCTAAGGGAAACACCACCGCCCCCACCAGCTCTTCCTGAACCAGGATTAAAAAACTTCCTAGAGCAGAGAAGGGAGTAAATGAGGTCCCAGCAGGAGGCACGGAGATTAAAGCCCTGGAGTCTCCTAACTTCCAGAAAGGCTTGGCCGGGTCCCACCCCCTCCAGCCTGTAGCCACTTTTCTCACTTCCTAGGAGAGTAAGGAAGCGGCCCCTTCCTCCCTCTCAGGGAAAAAAAAAAGGAGAAATGCTGCATAGGATAGAGGTTTAAAGGACCGGCTGGGCCCGCCCTGCTTCAAAACGCACTGTTCCCAATTAACCAGCTGTGTGTTTTCCAGGCAAGTTACTCAACCTCTCTGGAGCTATAAGCTCCCCCATCTAAAAATTTACGGAAATGTTCCTCGGTACTTCTTGGGCCACTTGTGAAGGTTAAACCTTCTAATGGCACATGTAGGCGCCTGCCACATAGTAAGCACTCAGTTATTTTACAGTCTGTCGCTGTGGTTTTGAAACTTCGGTACAGGGGGAGGGGCGGGATTGCACTGCCAAACCGTGAGTTCTAACCCCACTCTCTCCAAGCTCCAGGAAAAATGTGAGCGTGGTGACCAGGAGTCCTACTCTGGGGTTGTGTCGATGTCCGTCCGTCCTCGGGGCTTTGGGTTTTGTCCGACTTCACTCGGGGCAGAGGGACGCTGAGCTCCAGCATTTCCAGGATCCGTCCTGGATGAGGAGTCGGTGGTGCACCAGGTGACCAAGAAAGCCCCGGAGGAAAAAACACAGGAGCGAAAGCTCCAGGCGCCTGGGTCCCAGAGCCCCTGCCTCACGGATGTAACTAATTTTAAAACTATTTGAAAGGCGGGGTGGGGAGAAGAAAAAGACAAAAGGGCAGCGTGCCGTGGGGGAAATGAAGTGCGGGAGACCCCGGGTCGGGCTGGACTGCAGGCCAGCCAGGGAGGCGACAGACCAGCTCTGGAGGAGCCCGGGACTCCTCACTTCTGTGTGCGCCCCGCAGGGCGCCCCCGAGGCGACTCTCGCGACCCCCGGGATCCGCGGCCACAGGTTGTGGGGACCGCCGGGCGCTGAGGCCCGGGCGCTCCGCTGTCCCCGCGCTCCCCGGGAGGCACTCACCGACTGCAAGAAGCGCAAGGTGCCCACGTAGTCCCTCTCGGTGCCCAAGATCTCGTTGAGGACGCAGAGGCGGAGGCGCAGCTGGCGCTCCGACTCTCGGGCGGCCGCGCACGGACCGGAGCTGGGCGCAGCGGCGCCGGGGGCCCGGGGGTCCGGGTGGGCACCGTCCCCAGCCCCGTCGCCGCTGGGATCGCTGCCGCCGGGTACCTCCATTCTAGCGCGGCGGCGCGGCGCCGGCTCCTTCCCCGCGCGGAGGTCGCGCCGAACGGCGACTCAGGCGTCCAAGCGCCCCATCCCGGACGGGGCGCGCCGGCTCAGCGGCGGGCCCGGCGCTTGGCGCTGCGGGCGGGACTGGGGGCGGGCGGCCCGGGCCGGGGGCGGAGGCAGCGCGCGGAGGCTGGACCAGGGGCGGGAGGAGGCGGCCTTCGGGGCTCCCAGACGGCGGGCCCCTGCCGCCCGCCCGCCCAGGGAGCGTCTGCCAAGTGCCACGCCGCGCTGAGCCGCTAAGACGCGCCGCGGCGCTCGGCAGCGACGTTGGAAGCTCGGCCCGACCCAAGCGGGGCCGCCCGCGACGCTCGGGCGGGAGGAACTCTCCGGAAGGGGCCCCGCGGAGCTCGGAGGCGAGCGCACCAACTCTGCACCCGAACGCGTGGCGCCCCCACCCCTGCCGCGGGCTACGCCACTCCCACCCGACACACGCGACACCCTGCGCGCACAGGCACACGCACGCAGGTCCCGCCGCCGCGGCCGCTGCTGGGCTGAGTCAACACCGGTTGGAAAAGCTCTCAGCGGAGCGGCTCAGTAGCAAGCCTCCCTGGCACTGCGCCCCCGCCGGCCCCAGGAAGGAAGAGTGGCGGCCCCTGCCCGGGCTCTGTCGCCTCTGGGACAACCAGCCCTTTGGGTGCCCTCGGGCGCTGCCACGACCTTGGGAAGAAAGACAAGTGATTCTCGCCCTCTCTTACTCCTTCTTTTCTCTTTCCCTTCCCTTATTCTTTCCTTCCAACCTTCCTTCCTTTTTCTTTCTTTCTGAATGTCTTTGCCCCCATGAGCTGAGCCTACCCTTTCCACCTTTCCCAGAAGAAATTATCTGCTCTCAGATTAAGAGACAGCTGCTCTGCCTGACCCCCCTCCCATTCACCCACCGCCCACGGATAAGGTATTGGGAACCTGGCTTCTAGTCCAGGCTGCTCTGTATGACAGCTGAACTCACCTGCCTCACAGGAAGGTATGATTCTGAGGTTCAAATCCCATCGCCCCCACTTGCGCGCTTGGTGACCTCGGGCTAGTTTCCTTGCCTCAAGAGCCTCAGTGTTCTCATCAATACAATGGGAATAAAAATGGTACCTAGCTCACCGTGTCTTTCACAGGATTATGTGTTAATCCATCTGAAGTTCTTGAAACAATGCCCAGAATTTAGAAAGTTCTCTATAAATGTTTGTGCTTAATTATTATCTCATGCGTAAACATCCCTCTTAGCCAGGTCCCATTCTCCAAACTGTCCAAATGATCCCTATTCATTGGCCAGAGATTGTATTATCTCTGCGTGGAATAGCTGTTTCATATAATATCCCTCTGTAGACTGTAATTACCCTTTAGGCAGGAACATTATTATTTATTTATTTTCTGTTCCAAACACCGAGGATTGTTCTCTTACTGGCCTCAGGGTAAATACTGAAAGTGCCTAAAGACACTGGATGAGAGTGGGGGAGTTTCTGCCCTCCAAGCTCTGTTCCTTTGGGATCATGGACAAGGTGGCACTTGATCTGGGCCTTGGGTAAGTGAAGTTCTCCTGAGCAGGGAGTAAAGGGTGTGAGGTAGGTGAGCCCGCCAGGTTTGGGTAGTGGAATCAATTATGTCCAAAAGGTGACTGACTGCCAAGGTTCTCAGAAAATTGTAGAGATCTCTGGAGTAGCTCTGCTGTGTGACCTTAGATGGATCACAACACCTCTCTGAGCCTCAGTTGCCTCATCTTTACATTAATCCTACCTACCACAGGGGAGCATCATGGCTATGGAATGAAAATGGCTTGCACTTGTATCTCAGCTCTAAATTACTGGCTGGGTGGCCTTGGCCAAGACACTTCACCTCTCTGTGCCTCAGTTGCCTCGTCTGTAAAATGGGAGCCTTTATAAGAGAAAAAAAATGTATGTAAAGCAGGGTTTCTCAACCTCAGGCCTATTGATATTTGGGGTAATTCTTAGTTGTGGAGGGGCATTCTGTGCTTTTAAGAACATTTAGTAGCATACCATACCCACTGGATGCCAGTAGCACTTCCTCCCCAGTTGTGACAAGCAAGAATGTCTCCAGACATTGCCAGATGTCCCCTGAGGGACAGAATTGCCTCCAGTTGAGAACCACTGATACAAAATATCTGAGAGATAACTGGCACATAGTAGGTACTCAATAAATGTTAGTCTCCTTCCCAGCTGTGACTTCACCTTCAGAGAAATTTGTTTCACACACACATCCCATACTTCACCCAAGAATTGGCCCACACTGCCAAAAAAAACACCATCCATACATTTCCACATTTGTGGATGGAGCCCACCTTCGCCCACCCCTGAGCCTTCTGTATTCTGTTACTCCTTCAGGTTTCTCTGGACTATTTCTCCCCACCATCCCATCCCCAGTGAAAGATGATACAACTCTTAATAAATTACTTAAGGTCTCTGTGCCTCCTTTTCCTCATCTGTGAAACTGAGGATAACAAGGATACAGACATCATAACATTGTTGCAAAGATTCCTGAGTTAATACTTGCAAAGTGCTTAGAGCAGATAGTAAGCGCTCAACAAGTAAAGACTTTTATTTATTCAACTGGTGGATTGAGTGCCGATTCATTTGGCTGCAAAGAGGAGAAAAATGGGCTACTGATGGGTTAAAACATAAGGACATTGCTTATTTAACAAAGGATCCAAAAGAGATTGGTTCCTCTGGCTAGTTCAGAACTTGGTGACATCATGAAGGACCAAGGTACCTTCATCCTGCCATCCCCGTCATGGTGGCTTTTCTCCCAAGTTTTGGGGCCTTGGATTCGCAAGATAGCTGCTCAGTGGCAACATCACCTGCTAACACAACAACTCCAAAGCAAGAAAGAAAAGAGAAGGGAAAAGGGGGCTCCCCTCTGTGCCTCTCATCAGACAGAGAAAACTTTCTCCAAAGGCCCCAGCAACCAGACTTTCCTTTATACCTCACTGGCCAGCTAGGGGCACATGACTACCCTTAAATAGTCTCTGAACAAAAGCAGGGTTGTCACCATCAGCTTAGAACAGCCCTGCTCCATTTCCTGGGACATGGCTACCTGGACAACCTGGGGTTCTCTTGTCAAGAGGGAAGTGTCTGCCACGGACACCTACTATGCACCGGGCATTGAGTGAGATCCTGGGACTACAGAAGTGAACAAGACTGGCAAAGTCAGGCCCTCATGGAGCTGACATTGTTCCGGATGGTGGGGAGGCATGCAATGATTAATTAAAACAAAGAAAGACAGCAAGCTCCTTGGTCATTCACTCAAGGAGTGTTTACTGAGGGTTACTGTGCACCAGACTGGAATCCAGCAGTGAGCACGGCAGATAAGGTTCCTGCTCTCCTGGTGCTTCCAGTCCGGAGCAGGGAGAGAGGGACAATAACCACATTAACGATCCATAAACACACAAAGAGATAAGGGAGATCCTTTCAGCTTCTCCAGAGCTGGTTGGTGGCACCTTCAGGCCTCCGCCTCAGGTCACAGCCTACTCCAGGTCTCATGACTCAGACAGGGGGCTCAGCACTGGTGTCATCAATGGGGACTCCCTTGGTGCAAGGCCTGGCTGCCTCCCAGCTATTCCTGGCACAGAACAACTGGCTGAGCAAACATGACTAAGCAGCACAAGCTGGGGGAAGTTTTTTTTTTACCCCACTTTCGGTCTTGGTCTCTCCTCTCTTCTTCCCCATCCCCTCCATCCATCCCTTCCAGGATCTCTAGTAAGGCGCTCTTAGATCCTTGTATATATCTCCAGGGCAGGGCCTAAAATAGGCCATAACTGGGGAGCAGTCATGAAATGATCTGGAGAAAGGAAAAAAAAACACACAACTTTCAGTTGGGGGGGAGGGAAAGCGATAATAATAATAGGGAAATTTTTTTCTACAGGGACAGTTTTAGAGTTTCTGTTGCCATGTACTTCACAAATAGTGGGAAATACCATTTTGTTTCTATTGCATAAGTTTCCCAGTTGCAGGGAAGAATTTAATGCTGCTTGGAAACATTAGACAGCTCCTTATTCCATGACAAGATGCTCTCAGATTCTGCAGGCTCAGGATTTCAAGGCTCATTCCTAAGCACTGCTTAAAAGGAAAAACAAGGGGTGATTTTGGTCTACCCCAAGTTGAATGAGCCAGGTGAGAAATGAGTCATCAGACTACCCCTGGTTACCAGTTATTTCCCAAATACAAATGAGTTCTCCATAAGTCAGGCCTGATACCCGAGGAGTCTTTTCCCCATTCTGAGAACCAAGAGCAGCTTTCTGAAAAGAGTAGTCATCTCCACCCTTGGCATGGACAGAACCATTGACAACCGAACCCAATGCTAGACACGCAGGCCAGGGTTCCTTTCTTCAGACCAACTTATAATGCTCTTCCTAATTGTCTTAGCTGAGCCACCCCCTGAGTGCCCAAGTCAAAACTTCTCCAAAGGAATCCTTGCTGTTGGAAGCAGATCTCTCCAGGGGGCTGGTTCAAGATCTGATTCACACAATATAGATACCAGATTAAATCAGGCCTCCAGAGCTTTCCCAAATCATACTTTTGCCAGAAAGCATTGGAAATATAGCCTGGAGGAAACAGAGAAGGAAAGGCTTTAGACCCTCAGTTTCAATCCCAACGGTGCCACTGTCATGCATGCCTTTTTCCCAGCCTTTGGACATTATTGTAGCTGTAGAGACCAGCTTCCTGGGTTCAAACTTCCTTATTGTGTGCCTTTGTGCAAGCCACTTAATTTCTCTGGCTTTGATACATCTATCTGTACAACGGGGACATTAAGAGTTCTGACCTCACAGAGTTGTTGTGTGGATTAAAACAGTTAGTAGAGCCCTGGCCAGTTTGGCTCAACAGTTAGAGCGTCGGCCCACAGACCGGAGAGTCCTGGGTTTGGGTCCCGCTAAGGGCACGTACCTCGGTTAGTTTGTCCGCGGTCCCAGTTGGGGTCGTGTGGGTGGCAACCACTCAATGTGTCTCTCTCACGTCAATGTTTCTCTCTCTCTCTTCCTCCCTCTCTCCCTCCCACTCTATCTGAAGATAAATGCAAAAATGTCCTCTGGTGAAGATAAAAAAAATGATAAAATAAAATAAAATAGTAGGTCCAAAGTGCTCAGAATGCTGCCTGACATTCACTTGAGTGTTAGCTATTATAACTGGGTGAGGTCATGATGTTTGGAGGCGTGGTGGCTAGTCATCTCGACACCATGAGGAAGGACATTGCTAACTGATTGAAGATGGCAAACTGACAGATGGAAAGAACCTGAATCTTTTATGTCACTGAGCTCCTGAGTTAACCAACTGTGGAACCCCCTGCCTCTAGACTTCTTGTATAATAAGGTAATACAATTATATAATTTTGTACAATAAGATAAAATTTCCTTATTGTTTAAGCCAGTTAAGTCAAGTTTCCTTTACTTGTAGCCAAAAACATCCTAACTGATAGGTTTTCTTTCTCTTAGAGTTCTCCCCACTCCAATGAACTGATTCCTGAGATGTGGAAGTGGGGTACAGACTGAGAATTCCCAGAAGAGGGGGTGGTGGGGGAGAGATAAACCACAGAACTTACATGCATGTATGCATGAACAATGGACATGGACAACAAAGCTGGGGACAGAGCGGGGAAGGGGGGAGGGGAGAATCAGTGGGGAAAAAGGAGAAACTTCTGTAACAAAAATAAATTAATTAATAAAAAAATGAACTGATTCCTTTATTAATAGCATAACTGAACACCCCAGCTTGTAAGGGACAATCCAGGTTTGTACCTGTTATCCCAGAATAATTATTAATAACATCCAGTTCCAATGATTATGGTCACCCTATCCTTTGGAAAAAAGCATTGCCCTCTTCCTACTTCTCTCTTAAAATGCAGAGGGGTGCTGCTCTCCACCATATTGAAAATGAAGACCTAAAGTTTGTAACATGAAGCCTGGATTGGGGGTAAAGTTAAGAAAATGGTTCAGAAAGAGATTGGTGCATAAAAAGGTAAATTCTACAACTTACTCAAGGCCAGAGACTGATCTGGATGGTGTATCTTGAAAGTCTGCAGCCAGGATGCCAGATGGTTTCAACAGACATACAGGATACACATTTATACATCTGGTTGTGTGTGTGTGTGTGTGTGTTTTCAGTTAGTTTCCTGGAATGAAAGCTCAAAAGTAGGGCCGCCCAGTCCAAATCCAGACACCTGGCAATCCCAATGGTAATTTTTACCCAAAGCTGACAGTTTCCTCTTCAACCAGCAGAAACACAATTAGCCACGCCCTCTCCGAATACCATTTACGCTGCAGCCGGCCTTTGAAATTTCCTGGACAAATTCCATTGCTGGAGCCTGCGCTCCAGGGGGAAAGTTCTAATAGCAACTGTTGCCATTTTTTGAGTGCTCACTATGTACCAGGCACTGTTAAGATGTGGCATCAAATTCTCATGACTGCCCTTCATGGTAGGTATTATTGTCATTGCCCCTTTTTATATTGATGAGAAAACTGAGGCTCAGAAAGGAACCCGATCAAGGTCACTGTATGAGTTAGAAGAGAGAGCCACGGTGAGGAGACCCAAGTAGTAATGAATTCTTTTAAATAGAGCTTATTTCTCTCTCATGGTACAGTCCAGGCATAAACAACCCAAGGCAGGTACGGAGACCTCAGGCTGTTGGGCCCAGGCTCCTTCCAACTTGTGGCTGCACCGCCCTTAACATGGGGTGGTCACTGTGTGCTCCAGGATGGCTGCCCTCGGGTCACATCCCCACCAGCGGAAAGAGAAAGGGGGAAGGGAAGAGGATGCCTACTCCAGAAGTGAAAAAAATGACAACCTAAACCAGAAGTTTCACATGTCACTTCCACTCCCACCCGATCGCCAGAGCTTTGCCATCAGGTATGTCTGACCCTAAATCCACGACAAGCTACCTCTTGGGTGTTGCCAGAGGACTAAGAGAACCTTGTTTCTCTCATCAAAGCACAGTGCCCGGCACACCTAAATATTAATTAAATGAATGATTGAATATCTTCAATACTCATTCGAGGACTCCAGGTTGGGAGAACACCTCGCTGTGAGTACCTGGCCCTGTGTTAGGCACTGAGAACAGTGAACAAAGCAAATAAAAGTCCTTGCCCCCCTGGAACTGTCATTCTAGCGGCAGAAGAGATGGCCAATAAAAGTCCAGGAAGTCAAACACCATGTCTGCAAGGTGGTGGTAATGGCAATGAGGAAAAACAAAGCAAGGAAGACGACAGCCAGTGGTGGCCAGGCATCCCCAGGGGGTGAGGGAAGGCCTCACTCGCACTGAGAGGTAACAGTTTAGCCAAGACCTACGAGAGGTGAGGGATGGGCCCTGCACATGTTCCAGGCAGAAGAAACAGCAGGTGCAAGGGCTTGAGGCAGGGTCGGCAGGGGTGGAGAAAGCAAGGGATAGTGGATAGCAATGGGAAATGCAGTTAGAGGAAAGAGAGAAGCCAGATGTGTGAGCTGCATACGTGGCTGCAAGGACTTTGGTTTATTCTCTGGGTGAGTAGAAGCCACGCAAAGTTCTGAACAGAGGAGAGAGATGCTCTGACAGGTTCTAACAGGATCCCTCTGACTGCTCTGTGGGAAGAATCTACAGGGGGTGAGGTGAGAAGCAATGAGACTTGTGAGGAGGATACTGCAATAGTCCAGGCCAGAGGTGTTGATGGCTTACGCCAGGATGCTGGCATGGCAGATGAGGAGAAATGGTCTATTCTGGATCTATCCTAACAATAGAAGCTATAAGATTTGTTGAGGTGTTGGGGGTAGAAGAGAGAGAGAGAATGTTAATCATGACGCTGAGGTGTTTGGCCTGAGCAACTGAAAGGATGGGGTTGGCATTAACCAGGATGGGGAAGATTGTGGAAAGGGCAGGTTTGGGGGAGAAGATGGAAAATTTGATTTTGGCCATATTAGATGTCAAATTCAATAGCCACATGGAGAAGTTGAGTAAGTAGTCACACAATCCCAGGGCTCAAGGGGGCGGTCAACCTGGAGATAAGAATGTAGGCATTGCCCTGGCTGGTTTGGCTCCGTGGTTAGAGTGTCAGCCCGTGGGTTCAGTTGCAGTCAAGGGCACGTACTTCGGTTGCGATTCATCCCCGGCCCTGGTCGGGGTTGTGCGGGAGGAAGCCACTCGATGTGTCCCTTTCACATAGATGTCTCTCTTTCTCTCTCTCCCTCCCACTCTATCTTAACAAAAATGGAAAAGAGTCCTCGGGTGATGATAAAAAAAAAAAAAAGAGAGAGAGAGAGAGAGAACGTAGGCATTGTCAGAATATCAGTGAGAGTTAAAGCCACAGGATTGGGTGAGATAACCCAGGGGAGGCATGTGGATGGATGGAGAAGAGAATGAGGACAGAGACCCAGGACCCACCAATGTGCAGAGCTGGGCATCCAGTGAGTGGACACCAGAATAAATGCAAGAGAGTGTCCATTTCCAATCCGGCATTTCCTGGCTTCCTTAAGAAGACCGGACATATAAATGAAGTCTCCTATGACCTCGTTACCCTAGTGAAATGGGGCAGAGGGCACGTTCCCAGCTCGGTCATTTCCTTTATGGCCCCGAGTCTCAGTTTCTTCACTTGTTAAATGGGGCCATTAAGAATCCTGCTCCGCCAGCTCTGTGAGGAAACGTGAGAACACAACAAGATCGCGCAGATGATCTTACAACGAGATCTTACCAAATGCTTGAAAAAATTGAAGAACGCAAATGAAAGAAGATTCTTCCCCTACGGCCCAACTTTAGGTCCTCAGAAATGAGAAACTGAAGCAGAGAACAAAACTTACAGATTCTGAGAAAACAAAAGAGAAGTTGTGGTGGAGAAAGAACGACACGCAGCCCCATAAACTACGTGGATGAATTTTAAAAACAATGTTGAGCCAACGAAGCCAGATATGAAAGAGCACATTATGTCCGATTCCATTTATCTAGTACTCACAGCAGGCAATATTAAACTACAGTGCTTAGAGATACGCACCTGGATAGCAAAGCTGTAAAGAAAAGAATACAGCTTTTACGTTCAAGGCAGCGGTTCCCCCCCTGGTTGTGGAGCAGAGCCTTGAGACTTGGATGAGCCACACAGGGGCTGTAGGGTCTATTTGTTACCCTAGGTAGTGATTTCACAGAGGTTCACTTTATAATAATTTATTATGATTTACATGATGTCTTACGCACTTTTCTCTATGTGTTTTCCATTTTCCAACTTTAAAATGCAAAGCCTGAAAAATCAATATACACACCTACATTCATACCCTCTGACTTGTTCTCATTCGGGGAATCTAAACCACAGACATAATCACACGTTTAGACAAATTTCGATGCACAAAGATGTTCACTGTGGTGCTAGTTATAATAACGCCATTTTTTGAAAGGACCTAAATGTTCACTAAAAGGTAAAGAGTTAAATACATTATGGTATAGCCACAATTTGGAAAATTATTTAACCATTTAGAAGTCTGCTATTAAAGTGTATTTAATGGAATAGGAAAATGGTCATGATCCATGAATAAATAGAGAGGAAAAGAGTGGGATATAAATTAAATGTAGACTGTGATCTCAATATTGCCAATATATATTACATATTCATGCAAAAAAGACAGGAAGGAAATATACCAAAATAATAAGAGTAGTTAACATCTAGGCAGTGAAATTATGGGTATTTGTTTTTGTCTTTACACTCATATTTCCCAAATTTTCTACGATGGATATATATTGCTTTTATTCTTTAATATGTTGCTTTCCCCACCCCCCTTCTTTTAATCTGGACCTCAGATGCACACAATTAGTTAACCACTCTTCTCGGGCCATGGCACACCACCAGGGTCCTCTGAGTATGGCTTCTATTTTCTTTTATTTTCACTTAATTTTGCCTTCATCACCATCTCCACTCCTTCTATTCCCCCTCCCCCACAGACACCCACTCAGGTATATTTAAAGTATGTTCTTTCTATCCATCTGCCACACATTTGTTGGGATGTATGTGTACCCAAATAGGCATAGCAAAAAAATATATGAAGAGATAAAGTGTTGTTTTATGACTGTTTTTAAATTTTTACATAAATGGTACAGAGTTGTGAATTTGATGCTCTCTTTTTCACTCAACATCATGTTCTTGAGATCATTCTTGTTGCTGTTTGTAAATAAAATGCATTACTTCCTACTCTTGCTTAGCATTTCATTGTGTACATGTATCACTGTGGTACAGGCTGCTGGCTGTTCCCCAAAAGCAGTTTCCTCCTCTTCCAGGACACAGTCGGGGACTACATTTCCCAACCTCCCTTGCAGGTAGGTGGAGCCACATTAAGACACGTTAGCCGGTAGATGCTGGCCCAAGAAACTTCTCCCAGGCCTTCTCTTCTATGTTCTTTTCCTTTCTATGCTTGTTGGTATGAGGACCCCAGAGTGGAAGCATGGGTTTATGGTGGCAGAGCGACCCTCAACCTGCGTCAGAATGTTTGCATGGAGGGAAGCCAGACCCACCCATCAGTAACATTCACCTTGGACTATGATATGAGTAAAAAATAAAACTTCCAGTGGGTCTGAGACTTTACATACATTCAGCTCTATTTTTTACAGTGTCGAATATTAACTCTATCCAATAAAACCATATTCTACTTATCCATTTGCTAGTGCTAGACACTAGTGCCCCTAACTCCTTGAAGCAACACTATGACAAATATCCTCATACATATTTCCATTTATATCTGTGAGCAAGTTTTTCTCAAGTTGTCTACTAGAAATGGAATCACTGGGCATGTGTACATGTTTTGTTGACCTGACCAAAGCAAAGGCAGAGGCGTCCAGCTTTGGAGGGCAGTGACAGCAGAGGTTTGGTATACAGTTACCCAGAGTCAATATTGCCAGTTGAGGTGCCCGTGCTCAGAGGGGTCATCACTGGAGTCATCCTACAGAGTGGTTTGGGCATTGTCCTATGGTCATGGTCTCTAAGACTGGCTTCCTGGGCACCCCGGAGATTCTGTGAGCCCCCATAACCATTAATAAAATTACTAGCCCTGCCTGGTTGGGCTCAGCAGTAGAGCATCAGCCCAAGAACCAATGAGTCCTGGGTTCAATGCCAGCCAAGGGCACGTACCTCTCACACTGATGTTTGTGGTTCACCCCCAGCCCTGGTCGGGGTCATGCGGGAGGCAGCCAGTCTATGTGTCCCTCTCACACTGATGTTTCTCTCTCTCTTCCTTGCTCTACCTCTTTCCCCCTCCCACTCTACCTGATGGTAAATGAAAAAATATGTTTGGGTAAGGATTAAAATAAATAAATAAGTAAAAATTACTAGAGTGGGCTCTCTTGTGTACAGCTGCAAATTCCTAATCTATGCTAGATTAGGGGTTGGCAAACTTCTGTAAAGGACTAGATAGTAAATATTTAGGGCTTTAAAGGTCACACAGTCTGTGTCCCAACTATTCAATTCTGCTCTTGAATCACTAACAGCAGCCAAACACAATATGGAAATGAATGGGTGTGGCTGCACTCCAATATAATTTTATTTATAAAAACAATCGCATGCAGGCCACAATTGCCAATCCCTGAGCTAGACAAAAATAGATCTCTCCTTTCTCTAAATCTCTATGTAGATATTTATGTCATATTTCCTGGTCTTAGTTTTTTAGTCATCTTTTCTCAATCTATTTCGGGGTCTGACACAGAACCTAACACATTACCTCATCTGCAGTAGACTCACTGAATGAATGAATGAATGAATGAATGAATGAATGAATGGCTTTCACTTAGAGGTGGTCCCATTGAACAATCCAAGCAAAGACCGGTCAGAATAGGAGCTAGCAGTAGACAACCTGTGTAACTGAACTGTTGCACCAAGGAGTCTATCCTGCTCCATCCAGCCAGTGGAGGACAGGGTGCTTTCCTTTCTTCTGCGTCCACAGAGCCTAGCACTGTGCTTTACAGGACTAGGTCCAGGATGGGCCAACTTAATTTTTTAGAAAGTCCCAAAGCAGGCCCCAGGCGTAGGTAGGTCCCTAGCTTTTCACACTTTCACCCAACGCTGAACCCATCCCAGGCTAATGAGGAACAGAGAGAATGACCTCCCAACCCGAGAGGGGTGGGAACAAATACTTAGGGGACTCCCAGAGGCTTTGTAGAAACTCCTGCCTCAACCTGAAAGGTCAAGCTGGTCATCTCGGTCCTGCCGGCTCCCCTTCTCTGGTTTTCTTGGCCTCTAGAGAGCCACGTGGGCAGGGGGTGGGGGTGGACTGGTGAGGTGGAGGCTGCAACCTGGACAGACATCAGGATCAAGTGCCCATCTCGCTCCCGTCCTGCCCTCTGGCTTCCGGAGGAGCTCGAGCGCCCCAGCAGAGGGTTGGGAGAGAGTGTATTAGCGGGTGCAATCTTTGTTGGCCAGGGAGCAACTGGGCCACTCGCATTGTTTTCTGTCTCCGGCAACACAATAGAAGTTTTGCAGAGGCTCAGGGAGCGTCTACAAAGTGCTCTCCTCCGAGAGCAAGGCGCTGAGGCCCCGGCTTTTGGGACGTTTTTTATCTTTAGATCCAGGCGAAGGTGTGGAGGGGCAGGGCAAGACCAAGGTCGCAGACAGTTGTAGCCACCTCGGGCTGTTCGCAAGGGAGTGGTCCTGTGAAATGAACAAAAGGACAGGCTGGGATTGGGGAGGATCCTTAAGGTGGGCAAGGAGGCCACTGGGAGCTGGTAACTTGGCTTCCAGCCAGAGCCCTGTTGCAAGTCCTGCTGGAGGTGGGAATCAGAAAGCATGGACAGAATACTGTTCACACCACCAGGGGTGGAAGTGCGGAATCACACGTTTAACTTTTGTGAGAGATTGCCAATAGTTTCCCCAAGTGATTTTGCCGTTTTCTATGTACACCAGCACTGCATGAAGGTTCCAGTTGTTTACTATGATCAATTTTTCATTGCACAAGTAACGCATGGGTATATTCTCTGGTAAAGCTAAAGTGCTTTTGAACAACCACCCACCACTTCCCCAGAATAACGCCATCAGCTGTTGGGCAAGCTTCCTTGAAGAACTTTTCCTGTGCATTTATATACATAAATAAATAAATATGCATAGAAAACACATGTTATATTGCCCTGGCCGGTTTGGCTCAGCGGTTGGAGCATCGGCCTGCAGACCAGAGAGTCCTGGGTTTGGTTCCTGCTAGGGGCACGTACCAAAAGAAAAAAGAAAAAAAAAGAAAACACATGTTA
The DNA here is from genome assembly GCF_014108415.1 of Molossus molossus. NCBI lineage: Eukaryota > Metazoa > Chordata > Mammalia > Chiroptera > Molossidae > Molossus > Molossus molossus. The sequence goes on along the minus strand of NW_023425399.1, from coordinate 9,705,649 downwards.
TTATTTTGTGGTAATTCTTTTTACAAAAAGGAAACCACCTCCCATTATATATTTTGCTGCACTCACCATCCCGACATACCATTTATTCCCTGCCTCTTCCCAGGTAGGACAATAGTTCAATGACAATTAGAATTTGTTTTGTTCACCAATGTGTCCCCAGTGCCTAGAGCAGTGTCGGGCATAGACCAGATGCTCCATAAATATCTGTGAAATGCAAGAATAGTGTCTGTATTGTTATGCAATTGTTTTTCCCCCTCTATAAGTCACTGATCTTTCAGCATTTACAAATTTATTTCCTTCTTTAACCTGCTGCAAAGTATTCTGATAGGAATGTGCAAAGTTTCTTTTTCATTTCTCTGTGGTTGGACACTTAGATTGCTTCTGATTTTTCATTAGGAGTGCTGCTGCTGTGATCATCCTGTGCTTGTCTCCTGGGTCACAGTCTTCCTCTAGAACAGTAACTCAGCAGGAAATGGCTGCATCAGAGGGTCTGCATGCTGTTAATGTTAGTAAAATATGCCAAAGGGTCAAGATTTCTACCACTCGATACTGCAAGGAGATCAACCAACCCATCATCATCCACTTGAGATAATGGTAAGTGGGTAGAATCTCTATGAGTTGGCAAAAATGGAGTGGTCGGGAGAAGGTAGCACCAAAGTTATTAGGTGGGGGGTGGATTATGTTCACACCCCTGGAGCCAGCTGCCCTGGGTTTAAATCATGACTCTGCCATCGGCGTGCTGTGTAACCTTAAGCAAGTTACTCAACCTCTCTGCCCTCTGTTTCCCATGTGAGAATGGGAATAATAATAGTAGCCACCTCAAAGTGTTGTTATGAGATTTAACACATATGTAAAGTGCATGGAACAGCGATGGGCACTTGTTAAATATTCAGGAAATGTCATCTACTGTTGCTATTTAACAACCCAAGTGTGTCAGTGTCCAACCCAAGTGTGTCGGTGAACACATTCTGCTCACTTCAGTCCTTGTCTTTACCTTCCTGGCCCCTTCTTGTTGGCTTTTCCATCCATTGACTTAGGACACTTACTGTAGAGGAGGAAGGAGGGACCTGGAAGATGCCAAGGTCCCAGGGGGAGGGGATTCAGGGAGGAGCTTTACAGGAACCTACGGGAGTTTCCAGAAGCAAGGGCCATAGAGCAGCAACAAAAGTCCCAGAGGTGAGCACAGTGAAGACATAGAAGAGGCTGCTGCAGCCCTGCAGCGGGAACATCACCATCACCGGTGACCTTTGGGAGGGACATTGGGGCAGAAACCAGCTTCAGAGGGACAGGGACGGCCTGCACCCAGGCAGAGGAGTTGGTCAGAGCACCAATGCTCTTCTGAGAAATCTGGCCAGGCTGCACTATGTCCGGAAGGAGAGAAAAATGGGGGGTTTTTGTTTGTTTGCTTTTAAGGATAGAAGATCTAAATAGGTTGTTGGGGGTATTTCAAGAGCCATGACGACAGGGTCTGAGAGGAAGGCGGCCGCGGCTGGTCTGTGCAGGGCCTGACTCTCTCCGCAAGTTCACGCCTCGGTTTGATGACCCACAAATTTCTATTGACAGTTAACCATGGGGAGGGAAAAGGCCCCTTACCCACCCACCCTCACACTCACTAATTTCACTGTGAGATACCAAGAAATAAAAAACACAGTCTTGCCCTGGCCGGTTTGGCTCAGCAGTTAAAGCATCAGCCCATGGACCAGAGAGACCCGGGTTCAGTTCCCGCTAAGGGCACGTACCTCGGTTGCAGTTTGTCCCTGGCCCTGGTTGGGTTGTGCGGTGGCAACCACTCAATGTGTCCCTTTCACATCGATGTTTCTCTCTCTCTCTCCCCCTCTCACTCCATCTGAACAAAAAGTGGAGAAATGTCCTCGGGTGAGGATAAAAAAAAGAAAAAAAAAACAAAACACAGTCTTTGCTCTTAATTAAGGGTGGCTTCCAGTCTAGTCTAGTGTGGAAAAGTTCACAGGAACGCGAAAAAGATAAAGTCATGATAAAAAATTAAAATATTGAGATAGGCCTAGTTGGAAGGAAGGCTGCGGACTGGCAGCCTACAGAAGGCTTGGATGGTCCACAGGGAGATATTTTAAAAACTGACTTAGTTGCCCTGGCCAGTTTGGCTCAGAGGTTAGAGCATCAGCCCATGGACCAGAGAGTCCCAGGTTCAGTTCCCACTAAGGGCATGTACCTCAGTTGCGGTTTGTCCCCAGCCCCAGTTGTGTGGGTGGCAACCAGTTGATGTGTCTCTCTCACATCGATGTTTCTCTCTCTCTCTCTTCCCCCCTCTCCCTCCCGCTCTATCTGAAGATAAAAGTTTAAAAAACCGACTTAGTTGCCATTGATTACATATAGGAAGTTTTCACAGTAAGATCTGAATTTCTCACACCCTATATCCTAACATCAGCAAATTCTATAGCTCCGCCTTCAAAATGCAAATATAGAGTATGATGACTTCTCCCTACCTCCACTCTTACCCACCTACTGTCCATTCTCCACACGCAGCCAGAGGGATCCTGGGAGGACCTAAGTCAGATCTGCTCCCTCCTCTGCTTAGAACCCTCCATGGCTCCCACCTACTCAAAACAAAAGCCAGAAACCTCACAGTAGCCCACAAAGTCCTGTATGGTCTGCCCTCATTACACTCAGCTCCTTCTACTTCCCCTCTCTCCCTCTGCGCCAGCGACACCAACTCCTCACTGTTTCTAGGATGTTCCAGGCAGGCTCCCTCCCTGGGACCTTTGCATTTGCTTCTCCCTCTGCCCTCTGTTGTTCTCCTGGGGAAAGGGTACCCCACAGCTCATTCTGCAAATCTTTCCAGACTTTACTCAAATACCCCCGTTTCCCTGACACCCCCCTAAAAGTTCACCCCACCCCCGAACTTCTATCCCCAGCCCTGCATGATGTTTCTCCATAGCACTTATCACCATCTAACATGCTACATCGTCTATGTTGTTCACATCTGTCCCCCATTAGTTTGCAAGCAGTGTCTTTAGTCTGTTTTGACGTCATGGTCTTCCCAGTGCCTGGAACAGTCCTGCACATACTAAGCTCTCAGAAAATGTTTGTGAGATGAGTACATTTCCAGCTTCCCCAAAAGAATTTGGCAACACTGGGCAGAAGCTAGATAAGGAGGGGCCACCTCCTCTTCTGCTCATCCAAGTCCCTACCCAGCCCTCTTCACTCAGGCTTTTGTCCCCTGGGCAGGTGACAGAGCCCTCCACTGGAGCCCAGAGCCTGGCAGTTTAACCCCAACTTTTCTGTTAAATCTTTTCTTCCCTGCCACCTCCCTGTCCCTGCCAATCTCCCAACTGCCTGGCCAACTCCTCTTCATCTTCTAAATCAGGGGTCTGCAAACTTCGGCCGCCAGCCAAATCCGGCCGGCCGCCTGTTTTTGTGCAGCTTGTGAGCTAAGAATGGTTTTTACATTTGTAAATGGTTGGGGGGGGCGGGGAATCAAGAGCAGACGATTTCGTGACACTTGAACATTATATGAAATTCAAATTCCAGTGTCCATAAATAAAGAGCCACCCCGTTTGTTCACCTGTTGTCTGTGGCGCTACCGTGGCAGAGCTGAGCAGTTGGGGCAGAGACTGTGTATCCAGCTAGTCTACAATACTTGTCTGCCCTGGCCGGTTTGGCTCAGTGGTTAGAGCGTTGGCCTGTGGTCCGGAGAGACCTGGGTTCGGTTCCCGCTAAGAGCGCGTACCTCAGTTGCAGTTTGTCCCCTGCCCTGATTGGGTCGTGCGGGTGGCGAACACTCGATGTGTCCCTTTCACGTTGTTGTTTCTCTCTCTTCCTCTCTCTCCCTTTCACTCTATCTGAACAAAGAATGGAAAAATGTCCTCCAGTGAGAATAAAAATAAATAAATAATAAATACTTGTCATCTTGGCCCTTCACAGGAAATGTTTGCTGACCCCAGTCTAAATCCCTTCTTGAGATGAACAAAAACCAAAAGCCACCAACATCTTTTTCAACCTTAGCTCCTCTCTGAAGCCTTCTCTCGTTCCCGGACCCACTTTAACCCTGGGAACCAACTCATATCATTGCACATGGCACTATGCACTTGTCCCCTCTCTCCTCGAGGATCTGGCCCTTATCACACAGCTCAAACCTCCAGCATTGGTCATGTTGCCTGATTGTCAATAACTACTGATTAAGCTTCCTGCAGGACCCAGGGTCACCCACTTCTCTCTGCGCTTAGTTTTCTCATCTGTATAGTGGGAGCCTTGATCCCCAAGATCTCCAGCACTGTATGGAGGAAGCAGCCCCGAGTTCTCGGCAGGCAGTATGAGATTATTCACCAGAACAGATTAAAAAAAAAAAGAAAGGCACTGTGAGGGCACAAAGGCCACTGACTCATAAACTGTGGCCCAATTTCGGCCCAAATGTGTTTTGCTTGGTGTATGCCTGTTCTAAATCTTTTTTTCACTTCCATGTCGATATAAGCATAACCTATGATAACCCAGCCCACTCAGTCACGAGTACTATCTATCTGGCCCTTGTGGGCATTTGAATTTGCCATCTCTGGATGGTTAAAGATCACTACAGCCACGGTGTCCAGAAGCCCTCAAGAAGCTTCTGGAATCAAAGGTTAGGGATGTTTTTAGGCTAGTTGTTCCCAAAATGAGTTGAACATCGAAAGCACCCGAGTGTATAAAATGCAGATTCCAGGCCCACCCTAGACCCACTGAATCCTACTCTCCAAAGTTTGTGGCTCTGGATATGATTTTTTTTTTTTTTTCAAGATTCTCCCAAAATGCTTATGCATTGCAGATGGGAATATGTATTGAATCAAGCTCTGCAGATGTGAGTTTGGCTGTACCTGTCAAAATTATAAATGTATCTATCTCTTGACCCAGCAATTCCACTGCTGGGAATCTATCTTCCAGACCAGTGCTTCGTAAATGTTAATGTGCATACAAATCCCCTGGGCATCTTTCTAAAGTGCAGACCCTGATCCAGCAGGCCCAGGGCGGGGCCTCTGTGGCTCCAGTTCGAACAAAGATCCCAGGTGACACCCAGCTGCTAGTCCTGGAACATTCTGAAACACACAGACCCAGTGAGGCCTGTCTGAGATGACTCATTGTACCATACTCAGTCATTGCAAATGTCGGGGATAACTTAAATGTTCATCAGCAAGGGACCGACTAATAGGTGCATTGCTGCAACGGAGCATTACACAGCCTTGAAAAGTATTCCAGCAGCTCTTTATGGAATGGTATGGAATGATCTCCAGGATGTTATTAAACACAAAAAGCAAGGAGGAGAACAGTGAGTGGAGTGTTCAATCATTGGTATAAAGAGTGTGGAAGGGAATATTTATGTTCATATTAACTTGTAGAAGCACAGGATGGCCTGGTAGGAGAAAGTGGTAACTAGATGTCTCTGGAGAAGAGAACAGAGTGGATGGATGACAGGGGAGAAAGGATGATATGTTATAGTACTCATTTGAATTTTGAATTATGGGCATATAATGCTTGTTCAAAAAATTTTTTAATTTTTTTAATTATAATGCTATATAAATAAAAGAACATCTAGTACTCAGACATTAATTTAAACCATTAGAAAAGCTGTTCCAGAATGGGTGACCTCCTACCTCGGCACACCATGTGCACTTGTGCGCGCGCACACACACACACACACACACACAGCTTTGAAGACAGTCTGTGCAGTGTGTTGGCAAGCATACCAGGCTTAAACTCTGCAAACCTCAGTTAGATCCCAGTTCTGCCAGCCAGTGACACAGAGCAAGACAGTCAACCTCAATGAGCCCCATTTCATGGGGATGATCAAAATAGCAGAACTTGAGTGGTGGGAAAACACTTCACAAACTGTCAAGAGTACACATGAAAACACCAATTGTCACATGAACCCCAGTGGTGAGCAGGGGTGGGGCTGCCCCAGCCTGGTCTCCGCAGAATCTCATGCAAACTTTCCAGGACACCATGCAAGATGGAAACCCAATACCTTGACCTTTGCAGTGAGGCAACTGCTCTGAGCAACCCCTGGCAATGCTTATCTCCAACTCTCCTCCCACCATCTGGTCCAGCTGCCAGGCTGTCACATGCAGGCAGGCTGAGGGACAGGCACATGACCTGTGTGTGGGACTGGAGTGTGAGGTTGTTGGGGGCGGGTGGGAAAGACTGGTGGGGCTGTCACTCCCCCCTCAGTGGGAAATTTCCTGCCAGAGGAGGAGATCTAAGCTTGACTCTAGGTTTGAAACTCAGCTGCTGCCTGACTGCCTGGTAGAACTCCTCCTTCAGGAAGCCCACCAGGTTTGCACGCATGTGAGAGAGACAGACAGAGAAAGGAAGTGTACAGGGGATGATAATAAAAATAACTAACAAATATTGAGCACTTACAGTGTGCCAATCTCTGTCCTAAGCATCTTTCAGACTAAACTCAGTGAATGTTCATCAATACCAGCATCCTCATCACCCCCATTTTCCAGATGAAGAGACTGAGGCTCAGTACAGCTAATTAATTCACCCAAGGTTATATAGTCCAGATTCAGAGACAGGCAGACTGACTTCAGAGGCCCCACTCTGAACCTCTCAGCTACAGGAAATTTTATTCCTTGAAGAGGCTTTTCAGGTGTCCCTTAGCTCAGGGCAGTGAGTGACAATGATGGAAATGCTGCCAGCTTAATTGGCATCTGTCTGTGGAACCATGGACAAATTAACCCTGTGTTTCATGCTGAAGAGCCTCCATTTCTTCACCTGTAAAATAAGGACCATCATGGCCCTGGCCGGTTTGGCTCAGCGGTTAGAGCGTCAGCCTGCGGTCCCGAGAGACCCGGGTTCAGTTCCCGCTAAGGGCACGTACCTCGGTTGCAGTTTGTCCCCGGCCCTGGTTGGTCGTGCGGGTGGCAACCACTCGATGTGTCCCTTCACATCGATGTTTCTCTCTCTCTCTGTTCCTCTCTCTCCCTCCCGCTCCATCTGAAAAAAAAAAAAAAAGGAAAAATGTCCTCGGGTGAGGAAAAAAACAAACAAACAAATAAAATAAGGATCATCATGGAGTACCCTCCTTTCAGGCTGTCTCAAGGCTTGGTAATGAGATTTTGAGATTCCTGCACACAGGACTGCCCATGATATTAAATTTGTTAATATGATTTCCATACCCATTGTTATTCAGTACTATTGAAATATACATACATATATATTTCAATATATATATAGTATATACAGCTAGAACCCACTCCCCACCCCCAATCCTGTGTAAGAAGGAACCAAATCTCTTTTTAGCTGTTTGTCCATATCATTCATCTGTAACATGTAACCTAGATATTTTGCCTTTTCTCCCGTTTCTGTAAGAAAGCAAGATAGGTCTAGCAAAGAAAGTATGCAGATCTTGGTCATGATTAAAACCACTTTTATTTTTTCAAAGACATCAAGAACCTTGATTTCTGCTAAGAGATTCTCACAGAAGAGAAACCCACACACGGCACTAAGTTCATCCTGGTGGCAGGGGGACAGATAAAATGTATCTTTCAAGGTCACCTTCACCTCTTTGTCCTCGGGACATTAATTCAAGTCAACAATCATTTAGTGAGCATTTACACTGTCCCAGCTCCCTGCTAAGGACTGAGGAGATAGCACTAAACAAGACAGATAAAATTCCCCTGTCACATGAGGTTGACATTTCAGGGGAGGAGACACACAATAAACAAGTAAAGAGATCATCTAATGTCAAGAGTTGAGAAATGCCATGAAGCAAAATAAGGGCATGGAGAATGATGGAAGGGGGTGCTATTAATTTGAACAGGGTGACATTTGAACATGGAGACATTTCAGCAGAGGGCTGATGAAGTGAGGATAATTAGTGAAAGAGAATGCCAAATTGAGGGAATGAGTGGCATGTGCAAAGGTCCTGAGGCAGGACCAGGGGAGGGAATGATAGAAAGTGAATTCGGACAAGCAGGCAGGCCTTGCTTCTCTCTTCCTTTGTTTGCCAAACTGGGATGAAAACAGCAGCCTGCCGCCCTACCTCCATCCCAGAGCCGCAGGGAGATAATGAATGGGAATGTGTTTTGAGAAGGAGAGCAGGAACGGTAGTATTAATGGACATCCTGGACAAGGCCCATGCCAGGTGCACTTTGGGACAGAATGGTTTCTCCTCCTCCCTCCTGGTGATTCTGTGTTATCCTAAACACCAGCCCTAGGAGAGTCCGAGATTCAAATATTTATGGGCTCTCATTCAAGGGATGGAAAAGTTAGGGCCCAGAGAGGGAAGGAGGCCTGCCTGTCTCAGGTCACAAAGCAAGTTCCTCCACAGTCCCAGTTTTCAGGATTGAGCTCAGAAGTATTGAACAAATATTGAACCAGCCCACCCTCTGGTGAAGATAAGAGTAAATAAAATCAATATTCTTATCTCCTTAAGAAGTTGTTACTTCCCCAGGGCAGAAGGAGGTGAGACTATTTGCTGGGGGGTTGGGCTTGGGGGAGTAACACTTTGCAAAGCAAATTAAATGTGTTAAATGAGCAGTTTCTCCAATAGACTGGTCTGTTTGCTCTCAGCAGGTGACCTCTTGTTTGTGCTTTTCAAAACAGTCCCCTAATTTTCCTAGATCTTCACAGCCTAAGACTCTGGGCTCTGTGTCACCTTCCCACAGAAGAGGAGACCGAGGCTCAGAGTAGTGAAATCGCTCAGCTGAGGCTGAACAGTGGGTTTCTCTGTTCAGTCAGCAGAGATGGTGTAACGGTGGACTGAGAAAACGCCGGCCACATGGAACACAACATAATGAATAAGATCATTTCAGAGAAATAAAGATGAAATAAAACAGGGGCTGCAGGACTAATTTAGTGTGGTCAGAGAAGGCCCCAGGGGAGGTGACATATGAGTGGAACCTGGAGCTTGAGAAGAAACCAGTTACGTCCAGAGCCAATCAGAAGAGGGTTCCGGGCTGAGGGACTACAAATGCAAAGTCCCTGTGGTCGGAACAAGCATGGTATTGAAAGAACAGAACCAAAGGGCCAGTGTGGCTGGAGCAGAGCAGACCAGGGGGAGAGATGGGGGAGATGAGGTCAGAGGGGAAGGGGCAGGGCCTTGCAGGTCACTGGAAGGAATCCGGTTCAGTCCTAAGGGCGGGGGCTGCCAGTCCAGGGATCTACGGTCAGTGGCAGAGCTGGGCTTTCAAACCCAGACCTCCTTCTTCAGAATCAAGGCTTGCTCTTCCCCAACTCCCTTTGGCCTTTTATGCATCCTGGTACTTCCTCAGCTGACCCTGGAAGTTCCTGGTCGTACTCCTAGCATGTGACTCTGTCTTGCCCTGCTCAGCTCTGATTTCCCACAAACTCAGCATCGACTGGCTTTCTCACACGCACAGGCCGACCTTCACCTCGGCTTCTCAAGTTCATACTCTCTGGGGGCCTTGCAACAGCAGATGAATTTGCATCCCTTCCTCCCCTGGCAGCAGCAGGTATTGGAGATGGGGAAAAGGAAAGAGAGAGGGAGTCTTTCAGAAGTGATCTGCCAGCAAGCTAGGTGGAAAGGCAGGGAAAACGCAGGCCAGAGCTAGTGTAAGGGGCTTATCAGCCATGTCCCGGAACAGGCTCCCAGGGGTCTTCACTGTCTCCTCTGGCCTTACTCCTGGTGTTAGACGGTGGCAGACAGGATCCCAGATGAAGCTGCCCCAAAATAGTCATGCAGCAGGGACAGCTTCTAGGGGACCCTCAGGGGGTCCTAGGTTGTATAAGGTCATTATTACTGTCAACACATTTTGTTACTCCTTGAACATATTTCCTTAAAACTCAAGGCTCATATAAAGAGAATGAATTGGAAACTATATCTGCCAATGTAGGCTGTGTACGTGTGTGTGTGTGTGTGTGTTCAAAGCCAATTAGTTAATCTATTGCATTTTTCCTTTCCAACCTGGGCCCGGCAGGATGGTCCCCACAAAGAATGAAGGTGCAAAGGACGGTTCAGCCGGCAGGAGAAAATGACCAGAGAATACACCATCAGGGTTCACAAGCACACCCGTGGGGTGGACTTCAGGAAGTGTGTTCCTCCGGCACACAAGGAGATCTGGAAATCTGCCCTGAAGGTGGAATGGGAACTCCAGAAGTGCACTTTGACCCAGGCCAAAGGACAAGGGCCCACCCCCTGCGGATCTATGTAAGGTCAACGCAATGAAGGTGAAGAGACACCAAACAAGATCTCTACGTCGGTGTGTCCCAGCACCACTTTCAAAGATCTGCAGTCACTGTGGATGAGAATGAACCGCTGATTATCAAATACAGTTATAGACCACAGTTGTTTTTCTAAAAAAAGCCAAATAAACTTTTAAAACTGAGCCAATACTTTAAAAAGAAACTGAAATAGACATTGTAGAGCAGTTTTATGTTTAAAGAAAAATTGAGGGGAGAGTACAGAGAGTTCCCTATACCCTCTTAACCCCACCTCAGTTTCCCATTATTAACAGCGTGCACTAGTGTGGTACATGTGTTATAATTGATGAGCCACTACTACTCCATCATTATTAACTAAATCCATAGTTTACATGAAGGTCCACTCTGTGTTGTAGAGTCAGTGGGTTTCAACAAATATATAATAACACATATTTATCGTTGTAGTATTATACAGAATACTTTCACTGCCCTAAAAATCCTCTGTTCTGCCTATTCATCTCCCTCCCCCTAAACCTCTGGCAACCACTGAACTTTTTACTGTTACATAATATTGCCTTTTCCAGAAAGTCATATATTTGGAATTGTACAGTATGTAGCATTTATAGATTGGCTTGTTTCACTTAGCAATATACATTTAAGTTTCTTCCATGAATTTTTATTGACTTGATAATTCTTTTTTTTTTAAAATCACTGAATAATATTTCATTGTCTGGATGTACCATAGTTTGTTTATCCATTCACCTATTGAAGAACATACTGGTTGCTTCCAAATTTTGGCCATTACAAATCAGGGTTTATATGTTAATAATTTTTTTCTTCTTATTGCAAAAAGCAATGACATATGATCATTGTAGATTAAGAAAACACAGACACACACAGAGAACAAAATACAAATCTCTCATTTTACAAGTAAAGTAACTGAGGCTCAGGGAAGGAAAGTGAATGGAATTCATTCATTCATTCTTCCAGTGAATGTTTACAAAGCTCTTACTATATGCAGGCACTGTGCTGGGGCAGGAGACACCACCAAGAACAAAGGAGACGAGGTCTTCCTCTGCCCTCCTGGAGCTGATATTGTAGACAGACAATAACCGAGTAAATAATATGAATAATGAAAGAACAGAAATAATGAATAAAATAAGCTGATGAATAAAATAGATCCAGGGACATAGAAGTAGGGAACAGACTGACAAACCTCAGAGGGAAGTGGGTGGTGAGAGATAAACGAAAGAACTTATATGCATATATGCATAACCAATGGACACAGACGACAGTGTGGTAAAGGCGGTGGGGGCGGGGCGGGGGAACAGGGAGGAGGGGGTAAATGGGGGAGGAGAAGGGACATCTAATACTTTCAACAATAAAGATAAATTTTAAAAAAGGAGGAACCTCAAAGGGAAGGGGGGAGGTGGGGCGGGAAGAGCGAAACCAAAGAACTTACATGCATATATGCATAACCGATAGACACAGACAATAGTGTGGGGAAGGCAGGAACGGTGGGGGGGGGGGCGTGAGGAGGAAGGGGTCAAGGGGGGAAGAAAGGAGAGACATCTGTAATACATTCAACAATAAAGATACGTTTAAAAAGAAAAAGATGCCCTGGCCGGTTTGGCTCAGCAGTTGGAGTGTCAGCCTGCGGTCCAGAGAGACCCGGGTGGGTCCCTGCTAGGGGCATGTACCTCGGTTGCAGTCTGTCCCTGGCCCTGGTTGGGTCGTGTGGGTGGCAGCCGCTCGATGTGTCCCTTTCACGTCGATGTTTCTCTCTCTCTCTCTCTCCCTCCCACTCTATCGGAACAAAATATCAAAAAATGTCCTCGGGTGAGGATTAAAAAAAAAAAGAAAGAAAAAGATAAAAAGAAAAAGATAGAAGGAAACCAGAAAACAAAACAAAACAAAGCAAAGAACAGCTAATATTTATTGTGTACTTTTTTTGTGCCAGGCATTGTTCCAAACCCTTTATGTATATTGAGACCATTAATCTTCACAAGCACGCGGGGAAGTAAGCCTATCATTATCCCATTTGCAGAGGGGAAAACTAGGGTCCAGAGAGGTCAGATCACTAATCCAACACCAAACAGCTGGGAAGTGAAGGAAGCAAGATTTGAACCCAGTTCATGGGCTCCCACGTCTGTGGGCTTACCACTGCTCCACTCCAGTAAGAAGTCTTTTCAGACTAAGGGTTGGTGGCAGAGCCCAGGCTGAGCCCGGATCGTCAGCTTCTTGCCTCATTTGTGCTGGGCCCCCTTTGCCTCGCAGGGTTCTGAGAAGCCAAAAGTCATTGCTCTCCATGGCTTCTTCCAGTCTCTTAGCTGTGGTCCCTGAGGATTGGGGGGAAGGGTTTGGAGCTCAGTGGCTGGCCAGGGCTCCTGAGTGCAATCAGATCTCCTTTATTTTTAAGCCATTAAATCCCTGACGACAAATGCTGCTCCTCAGAGGAGCAGGCTGACCTGACCAAGAGAGAGTGTCTGGGAATGGGGGGAAAAAAAGATGTCAAAGCCACACACCTCCGATGGTGTGTTTGGCAGTCAGGGAGGGGCATTCTCACCCAAGCCTGCTTCCTGTGGGGCGGTTCAAAATCAGCAGCAGAAAAAGCCAAAAGTGTACAAAATGGTGCTGGTGGAGCTCTGGGGTAACAGAGACTGTCATAGACAGCTGGTGTAAGTCGTCGTAGTTGCTTTGGAAAACGATTGACATCATCAACCCAACTTAAAAGGAACACAGCCTGGGACCCACCAATTCCAGGTCCAAGAGTTCATCGTACAGGCATCCTCGCCTCTGTGTACAAGGCTACACAGCACAGTAGTGTGTAGTAAAAGAACTAAAATGGGACCCTGGCCGGGTAGTTCAATTGGTTCGAGTGTCGTCCCAATACACCAAGTTTTTTGGTTCGAACCCCGGTCAGGGCATATATGTGGAACAACAAATCTCTCTCTCCCTCCCTTCCTCTTTCTCTCTCTCTCTAAAAAAAAAAAAAAAAATCAACAAAAAATAAAAGAACTAGAATGGCTTATCCCTCTTCCATCCCCTACCCAGGTCCCTGTTGAATAAATAACAGCCATACAGGTATGCCTCACTTTACTGAGCTTTGCTTTACTGAGCTTCAAAGGTGTTGTGTTTTTTTTTACAAATGGAAGGCAAGACCCTCCACCAGCAAAGAGATTCCAACTCGCTTTACCCGCTTTATTGTGATGGTCTGGCAGGGAACTCACGAGGTCTCTGAAGTGCATGTGAACTTGTGAAGAAATGCTGTGTTGGTTGCAAGGCAAAGGCAGCTCTTCATGTACTGCAGCTGAGCCCTGTTCAAGATAAATTGTTTAAGGGAAGCAGCAAGGTCAGAACATCAAATGCTATCTCTGCTGTAAGAAAAAGGGGCGGGGGGCTATGACAGAGGTCTTGAACCATGAAAGAGGGCAAGGACCTGGGGGCAGGGATGCCTTACTGTGCAATGAAGAGCAAAGTCCTCAACCTCTCCATGCCTCAGTTTCCCAAACTGTAAAATTGGGTCCTAATATCTGGGTTCATTGGGGCTCTGCTCAGTGCCTAGGATGTAGGAATTGCTCAATAAAGAATGGCTTTAGCCCAGCTGGTGTGACTCAGTGGCTGAGCATCGACCCATGCACCAAGAGGTCGCCGGTAAGGTTCCGGTCAGGGCACATGCCCAAGTTTGTGGGCCAAATCCCCAGTGTGGGGCACGCAGGAGGCGGCCAATCGATGTTCTCTCTCATTGATGTTTCGGTCTCTCTTGTCCTCTCTCTCTAAAATCAATAAAGAAAAAAAAAATGGCTATAATAATAATTATCATCCACAAACGCTCTCTCGAGAAAAACACAAGAAACTGGGTAACGGGCTACTTTGGGGAACTGGAAGAGAAGGGATGGGATAGAGAGTGACTGACTTTTCATTGTATGCCTTTATTGAAGCTTTTGTGTTTTTGTTTTTGTTTTTACCTTGTGCATGTACCACGCATTTAAAGAATATCATTTAAAATAGGGGGACAAGGCAAATTCAAAACAAGGTGATTTTCCAGCTGGATTTTCTGAGCTAAGACCAACCTGTGTTTCAAAGCCTTGCTGCCCCCAGGCCTCACCTGGGAGATTGTTAAGAAGTGCATGACCTCAGCCCCACCCCAGACCTGCTGAACCAGATCTCCATTTTAACAAGGTGTCCAGGTGAGTTGCACACGTGTGCAAGTGAGCGAGGCACTGGCTGTAGCGGCTGCCAAAGGCTCCAGGAGGAGCATTTTTCCATTTTGTGACTCAGCCAAGCACAGGATGAATGAAATAGGTTGCCCCTCCGTTGGGGTGGGAGTGGGGGTGGGGGTGGGGGGAAACGCTTGCACCCTGGCTGGTTTGTCTCAGCTGTTAGAGCGTCGGCCCATGGACCCAGAGAGTCTTGGTTCGGTTCCCACTAAGGACACGTACCTCGGTTGTAGTTTGTCTGCCCAGTTGGGGTTGTGCGGGTGGCAGCCACTCCATGTGTCTCTCTCTCTTCCTCCCTCTCTCCCTCCCACTCTATCTGAAGATAAATGCAAAAATGTCCTCAGGTGAGGATAAAAAAAAAGAACTCTGCTTGCTCTCTCCCCACAGGAGGTTATAGCAGGTGCTATCTGAGGTGTGTGGCTTTCAGCAGCTCCCCACTTAGGGTTTGTTTGTTTTTTTGTTTTTGTTTTTTCCTTATTGATTTTAGAGAGAGAGAAAGCGAGGAGAGTTAGAAACATCGATGAGAGAGAACATCGATTGGCCGCCTCCCTTATGCCCCTCATTGGAGATCAGGCCCACAACCTGGGCATGTGCCCTGACTGGGAATCGAACCGGTGACCTCTTGGTGCATGAGTTGATGCTCAACCACTGAGCCACATTGGCCGGGCCCACTTAGGGTTTAAAATAACTTTCTGGTCCTGGCCAGTGTGGCTCAGTGGTACAGCGTCACCCGCAGACGAAAGAGTCTCGGGTTCAATTCGGGTCAAGGCTACATGTCTTGATTGTGATTCCGTTCCTTGTCCAGGTTGGGTCATGTGGGAGGCAACCAATGGATGTGTCTCTCTCACATTGGTGTCTCTCTCCTCTCTCTCTCTCTCCCTCCCACTCTGTCTGGAGATAAATGGAAAAATATCCTGGGGTGAGGATTTTAAATAAATAAATAAATAAATAAATAAATAAATAAATAACTTTCTGGTTTATATATATATTTTTTTATCCTCACCCGAGGACTTTTTCTCTGGGAGAGAGAGAGGAAGACAGAGAGAGAAACATCTATGCGAAAGGGACACATCGAGTGGCTGCCACCCGCACGACCATCCAGGGCCGGGGACAAACTGCAACCGAGGTACATGCCCTTAGCGGGAACCGAACCCGGGTCTCTCTGGACCGCAGGCAGACGCTCTAACCACTGAGCCAAACCGGCCAGGGCAACTTTCTGGTTTAAAAAAAGAAGAAGAAGAAGGAAAGGAAGGAAGGAAGAAAAAGGAACCTCCCACTGCAGCCCACGCAGCCCCAACATAAAAGCAAGGCCTCTGCTCCCCCATCCCCTTTCATTTCTCTTTGGAGACAGACAGCAGAATTGCTCAAAGAGAAACCAAGTGGGAGATTCTTAGAGCTGAAGGGCTTCTGAGATCATCCACTTCAAGCTTCTCACTTAACAGCTGGGAAATAGAGGCCCAGAGGGGGGAAGTGGTTTGTCCAGGTCACACAGCAAATTAGGGGCAGAAGCAGTTCAGGGATCACAGAGGCAAAAGAGTCTTTGAAACTGGAGTACCCCCATGTTCATAGCAGCACTATTTACAATAGCCAAGATCTGGAAACAGCCCAAGTGTCCACCAGTAGACGAATGGATAAAAAAGCTGTGGTACATATACACAATGGAGTACTATGCAGCAGTAAGAAAGAAAGATCTCTTATCCTTTGAGACGACATGGAGGGACCTGGAAAGTATTATCCTAAGTGAAAGAAGCCAAGCAGAGAAAGACAAATACCACATGATCTCACTTATATATGGAGTATAATGAACATAACAGTCTGAGGAATACAGTAGACCCAGAAACATGGAAGTAGGGCACAGACTGACATCCCTCCGAAGAGGAGGTGGGGGGTTGGGGGGGTGGGGGGGTGGGAAGAGATAAACCACAGAACTTATATGCATGTATGCATGACCAATGAACATGGACAACTAAGCCGGGGATGGGGCGGAGGTGGGGTGGGGGGTGCCAATGGGGTAAAAAGGTAAAATATCTGTAACAAAAAAATAAATTAAAAAAAAGAAAAAGAAAAGAAAAAAAAAAAAAGAAACTGGAGTGGCCACACAGCTAATGCCACTAAGAGAAGCAGGTAGGCCATGCTAGCCCACATGCCACAGAACAGGCACGGGAGCCCGCTGGGCTGATGACATCTGGTTCTGAACCCTTGGCTGGTACTGGAAGCCATCTTTGCATCTACCCCCAGGTCTAGAGCTCGCCATATTTTTTAAAGAATTCTATTAAAATACACATAGGATTTACCTTCTTAACCATTTTTAAGTGGATAGTTGAATAGTATTGAGTACATTCACATCGCTGTGCAATGAGCCTGCCACTTTTGATGGAGACACTAGTATAAGAATTGTTTTGCTCGGCTGGTTTGGCTCAGTTGTTGAGCGTTGACCCCTGCACCAAGAGGTCACTGGTTCGATTCCCGGTCAGGGCACATGCCTGGGTTGTGGGCTTGATTCCCAATGGGGGGCATGCAGGAGGTGGCCAATCAATGTTTTCTCTCATAGATGTTTCTATCTCTCTCTATCTCTCCCTTCCTTTCTAAAAATCAGTAAAGAAAAAAAAATTTTTTTTTAAAAGAAGCGTTTCATTAAGTGCCAGGCCTATTTGCAGATGGTGACTATGGTTGCAGCTGCCCTCACACCCAGCAAGTGTCCTCCTCGCAGATGTACAGTCAGCCTTGGCTATGTAACAACCAACCACAAAAATCTCATTTATTTCTGTTCTTTTAACCTAAAACCCCACACCGAGTGCTGGAGCAGGCCCCTTCCTGCAGAGGGGCACCTGCAACTAAAACCTAGAAAGCAGCTTTGGATCCAGACAGACCTGAGCCCCAATCCTGGCTCACCCTCTTGCAAGCTGCATGACTTTAGATAGTTGTTCTTGTTAAGCTTCCGTTTCCTCAACTGTAACAGGGATAATAAAAGTCCCCACGTTGAACTGTACTTGGTAACCACAGTGGACACAAAATACGTACCTTAGCATTAAAGTTGGGCCCAGCTCACGGATATGCTCAGACAATGAAAGGCTGGGAGGAACTGGGCCTGAGTGAGAAAAGATTCAGGGTTCCTCTCTCACTTCTCCTCCCACGTTACGTCTTCATTTAGGCAAGAACAGTGGGCGGAATCACCCACACTCATTAAGTTACGAGGGCTTTTTCCATTGAGTGCCTATAATTGGATAGGGGTCCATTACATACGTGTGCACAGGAATGCCTTAGTATTTATACTGTGTTTATGCAACTAGATCCTAAGTGCTGTGAAGGCAGGGACGGACATGGGAACAATTAAATATTTTGCAAGATAGAATAAAATTAATGATGGCTACAAAGTGCCCTGGGGAAGGGCAACCCATTCAGACTGGGGTGTGGAAGGGCTTCCGAGTCTTCTGAACCAGCCCTTGAAGGAGGATTAGGGGATTGAAGAAGATCCAACATTTATTAACTATTTGCTTTGTACTCTTCTTCCTAATCTTATTTTTTTTCTATTTCGGTTTTTTTCCTCTTTATTTGTTTATTATTTTATTTTTTAATCCTCACCCGAGGACATTTTTCCATTTTTTGTTCAGAAAGAGTGGGAGGGAAAGAGAGGAAGAGAGAGAGAGAGAAACATTGACATGAAAGGGACACATCGAGTGGTTGCCACCCGCACGACCCAACCAGGGCCGGGGACAAACTGCAACCGAGTTACCTGCCCTTAGCAGGAACCGAACCTGGGTCTCTCTGGACTGCAGGCCGATGCTCTAACTGCTGAGCCAAACCGGCCAGGGTGGTTTTTCTCTTTAAAAGGTGACACGTATCAGTTAGTTTTTGCTGTAGAGCAAACTCATTTATTTCTGGCTCATACATCTGTGGATTTTCTGGGAGATACTGTTGATCTCATGATCTCAGCTGGGCTTCCGGGCAGTGGATCTGCCCACATGTTGCTCATTTGGGGGGAACTAGCAGGCTCCCCATGGCATGTTCTTCTCATGGTGAAAGGCAGGAGCACAGGGGACTAGCTAAACTCCCCCAGCACATTTCATGCCTTTGTTTATCTCATGTTCATTTATATCCCATTGGCCAAAGCCAGTCACATGGCCAAAGCCAAAGCCAAGAGATGGAGAAGTACATTCTTTCCGTGAATGCGAAGGCTGAGAGGGTACATACTTGCTCAATAATAACCTGCTCTACAGCAACCGGTAAGATGTGAATGTAGTCTCATTAAAAATTCAAATAAGCCCTGGCTGGGTGACCAGTTGGCTGGAGTGTCATCCCATACACCAAACTGAACACCAAAGGGTTCAAGTCCCGGTCAGGGCACATACCTAGGATGCAGGTTTGATCTCCGGTCATCATGCTTACGGAAGGAAACTGATCAATGTTCCTCTCTCTCTTTAAAAAAAAATCAATAAAAACATTTCTTCAGGTGAGGATTAAAAAAATTCAAACAAGGAAACATAAAAGCATAACAAGAAAGGAAAATATTATCCACCTCTTCCCCTCCCACCCTGTCCCCAAGCCAGGTGTAAGCAC
This sequence comes from Molossus molossus, assembly GCF_014108415.1. NCBI lineage: Eukaryota > Metazoa > Chordata > Mammalia > Chiroptera > Molossidae > Molossus > Molossus molossus. The sequence continues at coordinate 9,686,762 of NW_023425399.1, read as the reverse complement.
TCCATCGGTTTGGGATGAGTCCCATCAGACTTTCACACACACACACACACACACACACACACACACACACACACACGAGGTTTTTGTTTTATACAGTGAGATCATACTACATAAATGTTCACATGACAATTAGAAGTATCTAGTGATTTAACTATTACATTGACCGTATGATTAGGCTTGTCGAGTTACCATTTTACAAAGGAGGAATCTGAAATTAAGATGCTTAGTAGACCAACGGCATACTTCACAGAATTAGAACAATTATTTCAAAAGTTCATATGGAACCAAAAAAAGGCCTCGAATAGCCACAGCAATCTTGAAAAGGAAGAACAAAGTTGGAGGGATCACAATACCAGATTTCAGGTTATACTACAAAGCCACTGTAATCAAAACAGCCTGGTACTGGCACAAGAACAGGCATATAGACCAGTGGAACAGAACAGAGAACCCAGAAATGGATCCAAGGCAATATGCTCAATTAATATTTGACAAAGGTGGCAAGAGCATACAGTGGAGTAAGGAGAGCCCCTTTAATAAATGGTGCTGGGAAAGTTGGACAGCTACTTGCAGAAAAATGAAACTAGACCATCAACTTATGCCCTACACGAGAATAAACTCAAAATGGATAAAAGACTTAAATGTAACTCATGAATCCATAAAAATCCTAGAAGAGAATGTAGGCAACAAAATTTCAGACATCATACGCAGCAGAATTTTTACTGACACATCACCTAAGGCAATAGAAACAAAGGAGAAAATGAACACATGGGACTACATCAAACTCAAAAGCTTCTGCACAGTGAAAGATACAATCATCAAAACGGAAAGGCAACCCACTGTATGGGAGAGCATAATTGCCAATGAGATATCAGATAAGGGGTTAATTTCCAATACATATAGAGTGCTCATACAACTCCACAAAAGGAAGGCAAAGAATCCAATTTAAAAATGGGCAGAGGAACTAAATAGACACCTCTCCAAACAGGACATACAAATATACAAATGGCTAAGAAACATGTGAAGAAATGCTCATCATCACTAATCATCAGAGAGATGCAAATTAAAACAACAATGAAGTATCACCTCACATCTGTCAGAATGGCCGCCATCAACAAATCATCAAACAACAAGTGTTGGCGAGGGTGTGGAGAAAAGGGGACTCAAGTACACTGCTGGTGGGAATGCAGACTGGTGCAGCCACTATGGAAAACAATATGGTGTTACCTCAAAAAATTAAAAATTGGACTGCCATTTGACCCAGTGATCCCACTTCTAGGAATATACCCTAAGAAGCCTACAACACCAATCAGAAAGAATATATGTACCCCCATGTTTGTAGCAGCACTATTTACAATAGCTAAGATCTGGAAACAGCCCAAGTGTCCATCAGTAGACGAATGGATAAAAAAGCAGTGGTACATATACACAATGGAGTACTACGCAGCTGTAAGAAAGAAAGACCTCTTATCCTTTGAGACTACATGGAGGGACCTGGAAAGTATCATCCTAAGTGAAACAAGCCAAACAGAGAAAGACAAGTTTCATATGATCTCACTCATTTGTGGAATATAATGAACATAACAGTCTGAGGAAGGGGGTAGTCCCAGAGACGCGGAAGTGGGATACAGACTGACAATCCCCTAAATAGGGGGGTGGTGGGGAAGAGATAAACCACAGAACTTATATGCATGTATGCATGAACAGTGGACATGGACAACAAACTGGGGAAAGGGCAGGGGGGGGGAATCAGTGGGGGAAAAGGGAGAAACATCTGGAACAAAAATTAATTAATAATAATAAAAAAAGATGCTTAGTAGACATGATCACCCACCTCTCAAATAGCTGAATCGGGATCTGAATGCAGGACTCTCCAAAAATGCTTTTAACTGCACTGAGGCTGCCTCTATAAAAAGAGGATTGGGCCCTGGCCGGGTTGGCTCAGCGGTTAGAGTGTCAGCCTGCGGTCCAGAGAGACCTTGGTTCGGTTCCCGCTAAGGGCACGTACCTCGGTTGCAGTTTGTCCCCGGCCCTGGTAGGTCGTGCGGGTGGCAGTCACTCGATGTGTCCCTCTCACATTGATATTTCTCTCTCTCTCTTTTCCTCTCTCTCCCTCCCACTCTACCTGAACAAAAAATGGAAAAATGTCCTCAAGTAAGAATTTTTTTAAAAAAAGAGGATCGGGTTGGACCACCAAACTTGTTACCAGATCACTGCACCTATTCTTTGGAACCACAGAAAAGGAGCTGTGTGTGTGTGTGTGAATGAGTTTTATGAAAAGGGAGTGTTTACTAAGACCGGACTTGTGTTAGGAGCTTTGGGAGACACAAGGTAGAAGAAAAAAGACCCTCCCCCTCACGTCACGTTTAATTGAGCCAAAGAAACCAGGAGTCTCTCTTGCGGCAGTGTATGCTGGGTGAAGTGCTGGGCACCTACAGGAAGTGTCATTATCTGTCCATCTGAGAGCTGAACGCTGCAGGCGCGCTCAGCCAGGGGCTGATAGCCCTGCTCTGCCGTGGGGAGGACACGGGCCTTAACCACATTCCTAGAAAACGGGTACAATTTAGAGAAAGGAGAGAAAGATGCGTTCTAGGCACGAATTGGGAATGGTGACGATTGCTACACTCACCGTCAGTTGTGGGCCATCTGAGTGTGTCACCAGGGTGTCAGGGAAGGCTTCTTGAGGAAGTGACATTCAAACAGAAACCTGAAAGCTGATTGGGAATTAGGTAAAAAAAAAAAAACAGGGGAAGAAGGGAATGGCACGTGGGAAGCCTCGACTGAAGCTGGAGCGGGGCTTGGGCATCAGAGAAGAGAAAGACACTTGTGGTGAGAAAGAGGGTGGGGATGGAGGTAGGGGTGTAGTTCAAGATAAGGCTGGGCCGTTGGCAGGGTCCAGGCATCAGGGACGGAGCCGAGCTCGTCGGGAAGATGAATGAGCGGGGAAAGGTGTGGTGTGACCACAGGCTGGTACCAGAGGAGGCGTGCACACTCGTGTGACCTGTGTAACGATGGCTTCCGGAGCACATAGGAGAGCCGGGGCAGGGGAGCAAATGGCTCTGAAACGGGGCCAGGGTAGGTACTGTGGATATCGTGTGATGACTCTGGATATGATTGGGACTGCAGTGAAAAATACAAGGTTTTGCCTTGGCTGGTGAGCTCAGTGGTTAGAGCATTGGTCCGCGCACTGGAGGTTCTTGGTTTCTATTCCTGGTCAAGGGCACATACCTGGGTTGTAGGTTCGATCCCTGGCCCCCAGTTGGGGCTCATGCAGGAGGCAACCAATTGATGTGTCTCTCTCAAATTCATATTTCTCTCCCCCCACCCATTCCCCTTCCCTTCCACTCTCTCTAAAAAGAAATCAGTGGATGTCTGGCGGATGTGGCTAAGTGGTTGAGCGTCGACCCGCTCACCAAGGGGGCACTGGTTCAATTCCTGGTCAGGGCACATGCCCAGGTTGTGGGCCAAATCCCCATGGGGACATGCAGGAGGCGGCCAATCGATGTTCTCTCTCACCAATGTTTCTATCTTTCTTCCTTTCCCTTCCCCTCTCTCTAAAATCCATAAAGAAAAAAATTTTAAAAAAAGAAATCAATGGAAAAAAATATCCTCAGCTGAGGATTAACAACAAAAATAATAATTCAAGGTTTTGAAGGGGTGCCTTGAATAGCAAAATGTGGGAAGCCCTTTACATGCTGTCCGAACAAAGCACAAACGAGGCAAATTCTGATGTGTTTGTGGTGCAGAGTAGGAAGACGTCAGGGAGGGGTTGGCATTTGGAAGGTGTCACAAGGCGACATTTGAGGATTGAATGGGATTGAAGAGGAATGAATGGAAGATCACGAAGCAAGAACGGGGGCAGGACACAACAGGCAGGAGACACAGCAGAGGCAAAGGCCGAGTGTTGGGAAAGTGCCCGGCAGGTAAACAGTGACAGAAGGGTACGGCTAAGGTCCTTGGAGGAGAGGGGCACAAAGCATGCTGGGTGGTTCAGCTGGGGATAGGCTGTGCCGAGCCTCCCACACCACACGCGGACGCTGGGGAACACCAGGCTCAGATGGTTCATAATAATATAATGAACTCACCTTCATGCTCTCTCACCCCAAGAGACTAGAGCAGGCCACTCGGGGCCCTTCCCCCTCTTCCTTCACACAAAGACACACCTTTTGGGGAGGTCAAGGTGGCAGATGGGGGACCACAGATCCTGTAATCCTATCCCCAGTCCCTGAGTCAGAAAGCCCTTTCCCCAGTGGGTTCTAGTCCAGGTCTACAGTTAAGACAGAGGTTGGAAAACTGTTTTTCTCATCCACCTGGCTTCAGGTGGGCGGGCCGGAAGCCAACCTGAGTCCTCTGGAGACAGCTCTGGCTGTGGGACCGGCCCCTTAGAAGACACAAGTGAAACCCAATGCAACATGAAAGATGGCAGGAGGTGGCCAAGTGCTGATCTTATCAAGCTTACTCCTTGGAATCAAAGAAAGGGAATAGAGCTTTTCTTGTTTTCTCTCCTTTCTCTTCCTGGTTAATAGCCGACCGGGGTCTGTGGCATGGGGTCGTAGGGGACTGTTGGATGTGTGATCAGGCCTGGGAGGCAGGTTTCCCAGCCACCCTACATTTTTACCATTTTCTTGTTGGAAGTCACATCAAGCAAACTGCTAAACACCATTTGGGGGGAGGGACAGAAAAGGTTGTAAAAAAGAAGGAAAGAAAAAGGAGACTGTCTCTGCAAAAGGAGTTTATAATCTTGATGGAGACAGGAAAAGAAGCACAGGTTCTTTATCTATCTCACTCAACTGTGAGCTCCTTAGGAGCCAGGACCCAGTCAAAACCATGCTGGCACCTCTCTCTGGAACCAAGCACATAGTGGGGCTCAACATCCATGTGATCTCCTTCCAAAATCTTTCTGTCGTGAGTATCAGAAACCCAGCTAAGTTGGTCGAAGGAGATTCAGCCCTGAAACTTTCACTGGACTTCTCAGAAGCTCTCTCTATGCTGATATTGTTAGAAGGATGGTATAAGCATTAAGCCACCAAAGCTACCACATGGAGAAACACTAAGGAAAGGAGAGCAGGAGAGGAAAGTTGAGTTCTGGTTGATATTTTTTGAGCCCCTGGATTCAGCCATGCCTGAATCCCATTAGTCTTAGTTACAAGCCTTAGTAGATTCCCTTCATTGTTCAAGTCAATGTGAGCTGGCTTTCAGTCACTTATAACCAAAATACCACATTTAAAGGCAGCTGTTGTAAGGGTTAAACAAGATCGTAAATTATAAAGTGCTAAAAAAAAAAAAGGGGAGTTATTAGTATTTTATAGTTCCATCTTCTGCACACACATTGAAATCTGTTTTTACTTTAAAACTTTTATTTAAGGGAAAAAAAATGTTAAAAGCCTGTAAAATCAGGGCCGATATTCACTTGGTGCCAGTGTGACCACATGGATTATTATAATACAGAAATATTTCCATAATGGTTGATAAATAACACCACTTTGGATCTTGGGGACACACCCAATCTCTCTCTCGGGACCCTTCAGCCCATCCCACAATCTAGCACTGAAGGGGTTAATACCAGGGCTGGCAGGGGATTCTCGGACCTGCTCTCTGACTAAGGCCTCTTCCATGCTACATATTTTTTATATCACCTCTGGGTATAGCTGTGTAACCTTTTCTGATCCCAAAGATGCCGGAGGCATAATTTTGCACAGTGGTAACTAAGCAGGTATGGGCACCAGGCCAAGTCCCGTCTCTCCCTGCCTGTTACCTTGCAGAGCTCCTTGCCTTATTCCTACATCAGGGCCATATTTGTCATTTCTTGTGGCAATCTGATATTCCTTTGTTTTAACACACTATGGCTGGCCCAGCCCTTCCTCCACAGTGGGACATATGGTCCGTTTTTGTTCAGCTCTTCGAATTTTAAAAACTCACTCAGTTGGAAATTGCATTTCCATGTGGTGCCCATCTTTCTGGTAATAAGCAACGGATTTCCTTCCTGCTTCGAACTTCAGTTTTGCAAATCACAAGACACAATTTAACTTTTTTGGTCTGGAAATGTTTTTTGGTTGTTGCTCTTTGAAATAAGAATCCATGTGTTTGATTGTGTGATGCTGTCATTTAATAAATTATTTTGACTCTGATTCTATAAAGGATTTAACGTGGTTTATAAAAATACATTCAAGATGAAATCAATACAAGAGGGAATCAGAGAAGAAAAAATAAGGAGCAGTATATCTGATAGGTATGGGGCTCAGCTGCTGTTAAGAGAGACCAGAAATAACAGTGGCCTAAACACCATCAATGTTTACTTTTCTCTCACACAATTGAAATCTGGAGGAAGGAAGTTTAGAACTGATGTGGCAGCTCCACAAAATCAAGGATACAGGCTCCTTCTAGTGTCCTGTTTCACTAAACCCAAAGAATCTGGCTTTTATCCTCAAGGCCGCCTCATGGTTCAAAAGGGCTACTGGAGCTCCAGCCATTGCAGCCACATTTAGGCAGCAGGAAGAAGGGAAGGAGAACACTCTGCAATCCCAGCTTTCTTTAAGGAGCCTCTTGGAAGTTCCAGCCCCAAACTTCAATTGGCCAAAATTTAGCCCTAGCTGTCTAGGAGGCTGAGAAGTACAGTCTTTTTAGCTGGGCACAATACCACCGCAAATAAAACCAGTGTTGGTTACTAGGAAAGAAGGGAGAATGGATAACGGGTAGGCTGCTAGTAACCTCTGCTACAGATAAGAAAACAAAATCAAGTCAGGATTTCAGCTGGTTCATAAAACTGCCTATTGTAATGACCTTTTAAGCTGCCAGATGGTCTCTAGCATGCTAGTGACAATGGCAGAAAGAAGACCATGACTAAATACTAAGCTTTATTATTAAAGCAAAGAATGCAAACCATTGCCCAGAGTGGGGAAAAAAAGCAACTTTTTTTTTTTTTCTGATATAGAAGTTTAAAAGAAAGTCTACCCACAGGTCTTCATGAGGAAGACATGGGACACGGTGTCCTTAACAATATTCCCACAAAATGGAACACAATATTCCCACAAAATGGAACAACATGATTCTGGGATTTGCATCAAAACTTCCGGGCAAGGGACTGTGTGGGAGTATAGCTAAAACCAGATGAGCCATGAGTTGATAATTGCTGGACTTGGTGATGGAGACATGGGAGTTTGTTATGTATTTCTCTTTACTTTGTTACATGGTTAAATTTTTCCATAATAAAAAACAAGACTTCAAACTCTGCAATAAATCCTTTCCTACAGTTGCTGTTTAGGGTTCTTTTCAATAAACTTGCCTTTAAGTTTAATTATCAGGCAGTTTCTATCATAATTAATCTGTCATGTAATTTCCTTATTTATTAACTTATTTAACAGTTTTATTGAGATATCATTCACATATTGTACAATTTACCCTTTTAAAGTGTACCATTCACTGGTTTCTCACAGAGTTGTACAACCATCACCACAATCTAATTTTAGATACTTTATCACCCCCAAAAGAAATCCCCTACCCTTAAGTAGTCACATACCATTCACCTCCCACACCCATCCCCTGGCAACCACTATCTACTTTCTGACTCTCTGCACTTGCCTATTCTGTATATTTCATATAAATGGAATCATACAATGTGCTTTTCGTGCGTGACTAGCTTCTTTCATTTAGCGTAATATAGTCAAGGTTCATCCATGTTGTAGCATGTATCAGTACTTCATACCTTTATACAGCCAAAGAAGATTCTGTTTTATTGATATATACCACATTTTGTTCATCCAATTGTCAATTGATACACACTTGAGTTGCTCCCAATTTTTGGTTATTATGCATTTTGCTGATGTGAGCTTTTGTGTACAAGTTTTTGTGTGACTTTATGTTTTCATTTTTCTTGGGTATATACCTAGAAGTGAAGTGGCTGGGTTAAATGGTAAACTCTATATTTAACATTTTGAGGAACTGCCGAATTGTTTTCCAAAGTGAAAATGTATAATGGTTCCAACTTCTCCGTGGTCTCATCAACACTTAATATTGTCTGTCTTATTTATTTTAACCATACTAGTGGATATGAAGTGGTATCTTGTGACTTTGATGTGCATTTCCCTAATAACTAATGATGTTGACCATCTTTTAATATGTTTATTTGTCATTTGTATATCTTCTTTGGAAAATGTCTTTTCAAAACCTTTACCCACTCTGCCCAGCCAGTGTGGCTCAGTGGTTGAGCATCGACCCATGCACCAAGAGGTCGCCGGTTCAATTCCTGGTCAGGGCACATGCCCAGGTTGTGGGCCTAATCCCCAGTGGGGGTCATGCAGGAGGCGGCCAATCGATGTTCTCTCTCATCGATGTTTCTATCTCTCTCTCCCTCTTCCTTCCTCTCTCTAAAAATGAATAAAGAAAAAAAATTAAAAAAAAAAAAAAAAAAACCTTTACCCACTCTTTGATTTTTTTGTCATTTTGTTGTTGGGTCATAGATGTTTTTATATATTCTGGGTACAAGTCCCTTATCACATATATAATTTGAAAATACTTTCTACCATTCCGTGGCTTTTTTACTTTCTTGATAGTATCCTTTGAAACAAACATTTTTAGCCCTGGCCGGTTTGGCTCAGCGGTTAGAGCGTCGGCCTGCGGTCCGGAGAGACCCGGGTTCGGTTCCCGCTAAGGGCACGTACTTCGGTTGCAGTTTGTCCCCGACCCTGGTTGGTCGTGCGGTGGCAGCCACTCGATGTGTCCCTTTCACATCGATGTTTCTCTCTCTCTATCTCTTCCACTCTCTCCCTCCCACTCTATCTGTACAAAAAATGGAAAAATGTCCTCGGGTGAGGATAAAAAAAAAAAAGAAGAAAGAAACAAACATTTTTAGTTTTGATAAACTCCAATGTATCTATTTTTTCTTTAGCCACTTGTGCTTTTTTGGTGATGTATCCAAGAAGGTTTCACTTAACCTAGGGTCACAAAGATTTGTTCCAATATTTGAATTTTTGTTTTAAGTTCTTACCTGTAGGTCTATAATTCATTTTGAGTTCTTCTTTGTGTGAGGAAGGGGTCCCAGGAGTCCCATTCTTTTGCATGTGGACATCCAGTAGTGGCCCCAGTACCTATTGTTGAAAATACTTTATTTCCCCACCGAATTGTCTTGGCATCCTTTTCAAAAAGCAACAGAATTTTTTTTCTACACTTTCAACCTATTCCATTAATCTTTATGTCTATCTTTATGCCAATACCACACTGTCTTAATTACTGTAGCTTTGTAGTAAGTTTTGAATTCCGAAGTTATGAGTCCTCCAACTTTGTTCTTTTGCAGGGTTGTTTCAGCTATTCTGGGTCCCTTGAATTTCTGCATGGATTGTAATATCAGTTTGCCAGCTGAAAAGAAGTCAGCTGGAATTTTTATAGGGATTGCTTTGAACCTGTAGATTAATCGAGGTAGTGTTGCCATCTTAACAATGTTAAGTCTTCTAATCCATGAAAAATGGGATATCTTTCCATTTATTTAGGTTTTCTCTTATTTCTTGCAATGTGTTATTGTTTTTACAGCACAAGTTTTGTACTTCTGTTAATTTATTCCTAAGTGTTTTATTCATTTTGATGCTAATATAAATAGAATTGTTTATTTTATTTATAAACTTTTCACTTATATTTTACAAAGGTACAACAAATGTTTTATCAATCTTATATACCACGACCTTGTTTATTAGTTCTAATAGTTTTTAAATGTATTCTTTACTATTTATAACGTATAAGATGAAGCCATCAACAAATAGAATACTCTTACTTCTTCCTTTCTAATCTGGATGCCTTTTATTTCTTTTTCTTATCTAATTGCCCCAAGTGGACAGTCTTATCTTCTTCCTAATCTTAGATAGAAAACATTCATTCTTTCATCATTAAGGAGGAGATCTGTGGGGTTTTTGGAGATGCCCTTTATTGGGTTAAGGAAGTTCCCTTCCTTTTCTAGTTTGTTTAGTTTTTTGTTTTGTTTTGTTTTATTTTGAATCGTGAAAGGGTATTAAATTTTGTCAAAATTTTTTTGTCTACTGAGTTGATCATGTGGTTTTTATTCTTTAGTCTATTGATATAGTATATTATATTAATTGCATTTTTAATGCTAAGTCTGCTTTGCATTCCTGGGATAAATTTGTGGAGTGTAATCCTTTTTATGTGTCTCGGTTTGCTAGTATTTTATTGAGGATATTTGCATCTATGTTCATAAAGCTATGAGTCTGTAGTTTCATATTCTTGTAATGTCTTTGTCTGTCTTTGATATCAAGTAATACTGACCTCATAGAATGAGTTGGAAAATATTCCCTCTTCTAATTTCTAGAAGAACTTTTGAAGACTTGATATTAATTCTTCCTTAAATATTTGGTCCAATTCACCAGTGAAGCTATCTCAGCCTTGCTTTTCTTTATGGAAAAAAAAAAATTTTTTTGGTACGCGTCCCCTAGCAGGAACCGAACCCGGGACTCTCTGGTCCACAGGCCGATGCTCCAACCGCTGAGCCAAACCGGCCAGGGCGAAAATATTTTTATTATCATCTCTTTCTTTTTTTAAGTTAATAAATTTTTATTTAAGGAATTTCACATGTTCTGAGTCCTTCCACACACTGCCTTAGTTCTTCTGGAGTTTGACTCTTTAATCCCCTTTTTTTTTGTTCAATCCGGTTGTCATTTCAGTCAGTCCTATATAACAGGAATAGAAATAATCATGTGATCACAAACTATCTGGTCTCTAGCAACCTAGAAGGATTAGCTAGACAGAGGACATTTGCAAGATTCCAGAGATCTAAGGCAGCTATGTAAAATCTCACGGATTACCAATGGCTATTACAAAATCACTTATAGCTTGTGTTATGATTATATTGGACAGTGCTAATCTGGACAATGAAAATAAGGGTTCAGAAAATGTTCCCAATAGGCTGAATGCTACCAATATAGCAGAAAGAAAACCTAATTGGAAAATATTTTATGGTCATGTCGACAGCAATGTTATCTCTTTCTTTACTGGTTATACAAATATTCAGATTTCCTATTTCTTCTTCTTCTTCTTTTTTTTAATCCTCACCCAAAGACATTTTTGCATGTATCCTTAGATAGAGTGGGAGGGAGAGAGAGAGAGAGAAACATCGACGCAAGAGAGACACATGGAGTGGTTGCCACCCACACAACCCCAATTGGGGCCGGGGACAAACTGCAACCGAGGTTCATGCCCTTAGCGAGAACCGAACCCAGGACTCTCTGGTCTGCAGGCCGAAGCTCTAACCGCTGATCCAAACTGGCCAAGGCTCCTATTTCTTCTTGAATCAGTTTTGGTAGTTTGCCTTTCTAGGAATTCATCCATTTCAGCTAAGTCACCAAATTTTTGGCATCGTTGTTTATAGCATTCCTTTATAAACCTTTTTTTTGTTTTTCTGTAAAGTCAGTAATGATGTCTCCGCTCTCATTTTTTGTTTTAATAATTTGAGTCTTCTCTCTTTGTTTCTTGGTCAGTATGGCTAAAGATTTGTCGATTTTGTTGATCTTTTCAAAGAAACATCTTTGGGTTTCATTGACTTTCTCTATTGTTTTCTGTTCCTTATTTTTATTTTTTAATCCTCACCTGAGGACATTATTTTCCATTTTTTGTTCATATAGAGTGGGAGAGAGAGAGTGGAAGAGAGAGAAACATCGACGTGAAAGCAACACATCTAGTAGCTGCTACCCGCATGGCCAACCAGGGCCGGGACAAACTGCAACCAAGGTACATGCCCTTAGCGGGAACCAAACCTGGGTCTCTCTGGACCACAGGTCGATGCTCTAACCGCTGAGCCAAACAGGCGAGGGCATGTTCCTTATTTTTTAAATTTCTGTTCTAATATTTCTTTTCTTTCCTTCTGCTTGACTTAGGTTTATCCATAATATTTTTAAAGTAGTGTTTCCTAAATTATTTTCCACAGGAAATAACTGGTGAAGAAAAAGGATTACTCGACTCAAATAATTTTGGGAAAAAATTTAATCATATTAAGTTACTTCTCTCTCTCTTTCTCCCCCTCCCCCTAACTGTGGAGGTCTCAGAAACTTTGTCATCTTTACCAATACTGTGGATTTCCAAGAGAGGGTTTCAGTATGCAGCATTTTCAAAAGTTATTTGATTTAAAAATTCATTTTTGTAAAGTAATTTGGATTCTGAGATTTTTGTGAAAATCTACTCTAAAGTTTTCTGAAGTGTTACCATGCACAAAGATTTTATATGGTTAAAATGTAGAATTACCATATAATTTATCATCCAAACCCGCACATTTTTTGAGACTGACGGGTGCAAAATTTAAGGGGTGCCAAAAAACTTGGTGATTAAGATAAAAAATATTTGTAATTCAATTTTTAAAACAATCCAAATCAATGTAAAAAACAACCCGTGATGAACAAAATATCAACACTTTAAGTGAGGACAGGAACAGTATCCTTGACTTTGCTTTTTGCCTCAGGCTCCAGGATATCTTGGGCATAGCACTGTTACCAATCCTTTTTTTTTTAAATCCCCTCCTGAGGATATTTTTCCATTTATTTTCAGACAGAGTATGTGTGTGTGGGGGGGGGGGGGAGAGAGAGAGAGAAACATCAGTGTGAGAGAGACACATCGATTGGTTACCTCCTGCACAACCCTGATAGGGGGCCGAGGACCAAACCACAACCAAGGTATGTATGCTCTTGACCGGAATCGAACCTGCCACTCTTCGGTTGGCAGGCCGTCACTCTAACCACTGAGCCAAACCGGCTAGGGCCCAATCCTATTTTTATAAAACAATGTTGATATTTAATATGTTATGGATTTTTCGCATTCATTTTTATTTTTGTCAATATTGCATTATCCTGATCACGGGGGTTTTGGGAGCCCCCTACTCCACCCCTTACATTTTGCCTGGCTCGCTCACCATACCAGTCTTGCTTTGCATAGAGGAGACACATACATGTTAGCTACTGCTATTGCTACTGTTTGTTGCATGTTAACTATGTGCCAGGAATTGCTGTGAAGAGTTTTGTAAGTATGTATCACCTCAACAACGAGAGGAAAAACCAGAAACAATATTGCAAAGCAAATAACAAGATAGGAGAAAATACAGGATGTCCCCCCAAAAATGTATACAGGGTGTCTGTAAATTCTATTACATTTGAAAATGAAATGTATTTTAATTAACACTGGCTTTATAATTATACTTTTCTGTGTATACATTTTTTTTTTTTTGGTACATGTCCCTAGCGGGAGCCGAACCCGGGACTCTCTGGTCTGCAGGCCAATGCTCCAACCGCTGCATTTTTGGGGGACACCCTATGTGTGTAGTTTATACAGGCAAAGGATCACTGCCCAAAATATATAAAGAACTTCTACAAATTAATTTTTTAAAAGACAAATGACCCAACACAACAGCAGGCCAGAGAGAAACAGGCAGTTCACCAAAGAGGGAAAACAGATGGTCAAAAAACACATGAAAAAGCTTCATCTGCTGTTATGAAATACAGATTTTGAAGTTTGATGTTATCAAGTTATTGGCAAGGGTGTAAGGAAACGGGATTATGAACTGATATCCTCCCTGGAGGGAAATTTGTCGTATCTGTTAAATTAAAATTGCACTCATCCTCTGGCTGAGTTGTTCCACTTCTTATCTACACCGGGGAATAATGTGCTCAAAGATGTTTTTGAGACTTTGCTCATAATGGCAATAAACTGAAGCACCCTGAAGATTCTTCAAGGACGAAGCTGATAAATAAACCATGGTATGGCCAGCAATCCCATTCCTAATGGGGGAACTCTGGTGGATCCCAGCATCTTCTGTCGTCAGCCTGGGGCTACAGAGAGGGCCAGACCCACTGAGTTTCTCGCTGACCTCTTATGGGTTAGGGAATTGGAGCCCTGTGGGGTGGGGTTTTCCAACTTAATCTAGCATCTTCCGCTTTGCAAACCTGCCGTTCTGGGTCTTGCCTCCCATCCTTCAGTCTGCTGGGGCAGGGCTGTCTTTCTACCACACTTGGTCTGGGTCCACATTTTTTCCAAACTGCCTTCCTGTGAACGTGTGAGCATCGTCTGTCTCCTGAGGAATTAAAGGTGTTAAATCTGGTATCACAGGAGAATGTTCACAAATGATAAACTCGCCCTTAACCAACATCAGGTTTAGCTCCTTACGCCCCCACCTCTCAATCCAGCTCCCTCTGTTGGTCCGTTCTCCTGGTTCTGGTTGGTACATGTGAAACTCATTCTGCAGCCCCTTTGGTGTCTAATCTCCAGACTCCCTTAGCCCAGAACATCTCCTAGTCGGGCTGCGCTGGAATGAAACTCTTGGAGACTGGAGGTGGGGGGGTCCTGCTGGTTCTCCATGTCTAGTGTTTGAGAGAGAGGTGAGACTCCAGTTTCTGGAATCACAGAGCCCTGGGTTCAAGCTCAGGAGCTGAGCACTTCCTACTTGTATGGCGGTGGGAATTCACTCAACCTCTCTCAGCCTCTGTCTCCTCTTCTGCCAAGGGCAAGAAATACCAGGAGCCCTGCGCCTCACGGGGGTGTTGCAAGGATTAAATGAGATAGCACCTTAAAGCTCCCCGCAGAGTCTAGATGGTTAGGCTGAGTGACACGGATGGGCCCTTGCAAACTTGAGATTCTATAAATAGGAAGAAACGCTTCCTACAACCAAGTGAGGAATTGAAAGCAGTGTCAGGAATTGAGTGAGAGGAAGAAGGGGGCTTGGGGGGAGCAGGAAACACAAACTACATTCCACTGCAGCTGTGGGGTGTACGCAGTGTTCTCTCTGGACACTTCTCTGTTGTGGGTGCTGTCCTGTGCATTGAGGGATTAGTAACACACCCACCTCTACCCACTAGATGCCAGTAGCCCTCTCGCCCCTGTTGTGACAACCAAGTATCCCTTGGGAGACAAAACTGTCCCCAGTTGAGAACCACTGCTCTACAACTAGTTAAGCCTCCAGGTAAAACTGGGATAATAATGTAGTAATATCCACTTTCTGTGGCAGCAGTAAGGATTGTCATTATTTGTCATGTGTTTATTGAGCACCTACTCTGTGCCAGTGGCTGTGCTGATGCCTGACATGCATCAGCTCTCCCAACCCTCTAGTCCATCCTATTCGGCACTGCTCTCTTTATCTTCACTGTACAGATGAAGAAACTACAAATGTCTCTCTCATCTTCACATTCAGATTCAACCACCACCTTCCAAGGGCCTGTATGCGCTGGGACTCAAGGAGGTATTGTACATATATATAATCACTGGTTTCTGGGTGGATTTGGCTAACAGGAGTCACTAGGTAGAGACCGGAGGATGAGAGGAAGGGAGAGTCCCTCCTCTCTCTGACTTGGACAGCAACTTTAGCAGCTGCTCCATCTCCTCTGTGGCTCCAGTTCCTACCATCCTGCTCCTCCCTCAGGGTCCTGGCTCTGGCTGCCTGGCCAGGCTTCCACCTGGTGGCCCAGACTCCAAACATGGTAACACCAACTTCTCTCTTTACTCTCCCCCCACAGGGACGGCAGTATCTTACTGCTATGGTTAATCACCGGGTTGCTAAGCATGTTCTTTTGGCTTTTCAGCTCCTCCATCACCCATATAACCTGGAGGGTTTTTTGCTTCTCTGATTGAACTGTGACTGCTACATACAGGATTCGGTTTCCTAGGTCATCTTCTTAGATGTCAGGCTGATGAGCTCTTGCCAATACATGGAGTTCTCCTGAATATAAGGATAAATGTGTCTGATAGATGTATTAGCCAGGACTCTTTTGATTGCAAGTGACAGAAAACCCAACCCCAAATGGTTTAAGCAGAAAAAGAAATGTATTAGCTTATGCCATGGAAAAATGCTGGGGATAACTGGCTTCAGGCACAATTTGATCCAGGGACTCTAATGCCATTGTCAGGATATCTCCACCTCTAGTCCTTATTTTTTCTGTGTTAACTTCATTCTTAGGTAAGCTCTTCCATTATGTGACAAAGGATGGTTCCAGGAGCAACAAGCCTACATCCTCCCAGCCTAACAACCGCAGCAGAAAGAGAGCCCTCTTTCGCAATATTTCCAACAAAGTCCCAGGGAGGATTCACATTGATCCAGCTTGGATCACATGCCCATTCCTGCGCCAATTGCGGTGGCCAGAAAGATGAGATACATGACTACCCCAGTGACTTTTCTCCCCCTCCTTCTTAGTTAGGCACACTGCTGCCTGGAATTGAGACTACATTTCCCAGCACCCCTTGCAGCTGGGTGTGGACATGTGACTAAGTTGTAGACATGGGGTGTATGTGGAAATGCAGTGTGGTGATGGAAAGTGGGTAATGGTAGGGGTGGGGCTATTCTTAAAAGGAGAGGCCATGTATCTACCTGTCCGGGCACTTCCCTGGTACCTGAAATGTACACATGTCTATGATAGAACAGGTATCTTGGGCCATAAGTGGTTAACTCCTGGATCTTTCCCATAATCTCTTCCATCTTTAGGGTGGGGATGGGGACCCTCTCTTTAATGCATTTCCAGTTATAGCCCATTTATCTCGTTCCCTTTATAGCAAAAACTCCTCAAAGAATCTGTATTCTCTGTCTTCAATTTCTCTCTCTCCACTCATCCTTGAATTGTGTGTAGCTCAATCCCATGGTCATTCAAAGGCCTCATTCAGCTTGGTTCAGCAGCATGTAACATAGTTGCTCCCTTCCTCCTTCGTTATTTTTAATTTTGGTAAAATACATACAATAAAATTTGCCATTGTAGCCATTTTTATTTATATATTTTTTTATTTTTTTTTAATTTATTTTTTTGTTACAGATATTTCACCTTTTTTACCCCATTGGCACCCCCCTCCCCACCCCACCCCCGCCCCGTCCCCGGCTTAGTTGTCTATGTCCATTGGTCATGCATACATGCATATAAGTTCTGTGGTTTATCTCTTCCTACCCCCCCACCCCCTCTTCTGAGGGATGTCAGTCTGTGCCCTACTTCCATGTTCCTGGGTCTACCGTATTCCTCAGACTGTTATGTTCATTATGTTCCGTATATAAGTGAGATCATGTGGTATTTGTCTTTTTCTGCTTGGCTTCTTTCACTTAGGATAATACTTTCCAGGTCCCTCCATGTCGTCTCAAAGGATAAGAGATCTTTCTTTCTTACAGCTGCATAGTACTCCATTGTATATATGTACCACTGCTTTTTTATCCATTAGTCTACTCATGGACACTTGGGCTGTTTCCAGATCTTAGTTATTGTAAATAGTGCTGCTATGAACATGGGGGTACATATATTCTTTCTGATTGGTGTTTCAGGCTTCTTAGGGTATATTCCTAGAAATGGGATCACTGGGTCAAATGGAAGTTCAATTTTTAATTTTTTAAGGTAACACCATATTGTTTTCCATAGTGGCTGCACCAGTCTGCATTCCCACCAGCAGTGTATTAGAGTCCCCTTTTCTGCACACCCTGCCAACACTTGTTGTTTGATGATTTGTTGATGGCGGCCATTCTGATAGGTGTGAGGTGATACCTCATTGTTGTTGTTTTTTTTTGTTTTGTTTTTTTGGTTCTTTTTATCCTCACCCGAGGACATTTTTCCATTTTTTGTTCAGATAGAGTGGGAGTGAGAGAGAGGAAGAGAGAGAGAGAGAGAAACATCAACGTGAAGGGACACATCGAGTGGCTGCCACCCGCACGACCAACCAGGGCCGGGGACAAACTGCAACCGAGGTACGTGCCCTTAGCGGGAACCGAACCCGGGTCTTTCCGGACCAGAGGCCGACGCTCCAACCGCTGAGCCAAACCGGCCAGGGCCCTCATTGTTGTTTTAATTTGCATCTCTCTGATGATTAGTGATGTTGAGCATTTCTTCATATGTCTCTTGGCCATTTGTATGTCCTGTTTGGAGAGGTGTCTATTCAGCTCCTCTGCCCATTTTTTAATTGGGTTCTTTGTCTTCCTTTTGTTGAGTTGTATGAGCACTCTATATATATTGGAAATTAACCCCTTATCTGATACATCATTGGCAATGATGTTCTCCCATACAGTGGGTTGCCTTTCCATTTTGATGATTGTTTCTTTTGCTGTGCAGAAGCTTTTTAGTTTGATGTGTTCATTTTTTCCTTTGTTTCTGTTGCCTTAGGTGATGTATCAGTGAAAATTCTGCTGCGTATGATGTCTGAAATTTTGTTGCCTACATTCTCTTCTAGGATTTTTATGGATTCATGAGTTACATTTAAGTCTTTTATCCATTTTGAGTTTATTCTCGTGTAGGGCGTAAGTTGATGGTCTAGTTTCATTTTTCTGCAAGTAGCTGTCCAATTTTCCCAGCACCATTTATTAAAGGGGCTGTCCTTACTCCACTGTATGCTCTTGCCACCTTTGTCAAATATTAATTGAGCATATTGCCTTGGGTCCATTTCTGGGTTCTCTGTTCTGTTCCACTGGTCTATATGCCTGTTCTTGTGCCAGTACCAGGCTGTTTTGGTTATAGTCGCTTTGTAGTATAACCTGATATCTGGTATTGTGATCCCACCTACTTTGTCCTTCTTTTCAAGATTGCTGTGGCTATTCGGGGTCTTTTTTGGTTCCATATGAACTTTTTTTTTATAACTTTATTTATTTATTTATTTATTTATTTATTTATTTATTTATTTATTTATTTTTTTGTACAGACAGAGTGGGAGGGGGAGAGAGGGAAACATCGATGTGAAAGGGACACATCGAGTGGCTGCCACCCGCACGACCAACCAGGGCCGGGGACAAACTGCAACCGAGGTACATGCCCTTAGCGGGAACCGAACCCGGGTCTCTCCGGACCGCAGTCGGACGCTCTAACCGCTGAGCCAAACCGGCCAGGGCTGAACTTTTGAAGTATTTGTTCTAGTTCTATGAAATATGTCGGTGGTATTTTGATGGGGATTGCACTGAATCTATAGATTGCTTTGGGTAGTATGGACATTTTAATGATGTTAATTCTTCCAATCCATGAACAGGGTATGTGCTTCCACTTTTTTATATCTTCCTCTATTTCTTTTTTCAATGACCTGTAGTTTTCTGCAAATAGGTCCTTTACTTCTTTGGTTAAGTTTATTCCTAGGTATCTTAATTTTTTTGGTGCGATGGTAAATGGGATTGTTTTTTCAGTTTCTCTTTCTGTGAGTTCATCATTGGTGTACAAGAATGCTGTCGATTTCTTGATGTTAATTTTGTATCCTGCTACTTTGCCAAATTCATTTATTAAGTCTAGTAGATTTTTGATGGAGTCTTTAGGGTTTTCTATGTATAATATCATGTCATCTACAAATAATGAAAGTTTCACTTCCTCCTTTCCAATTTGGATCCCTTTTATTTTTTCTTCATGTCTGATTGCTGTGGCTAAGACTTCCAGTACAATGTTAAATAAGAGTGGCGAAAGTGGACATCCCTGTCTTGTTCCTGTTCTTAATGGAAATGTTTTTAGTTTCTCTCCATTGAGTATGATGTTGGCTGTAGGTCTTTCATATATGGCCTTTATTATGTCGAGATATGATCCCTCTATTCCCACATTGCTGAGCATTTTTATCAGAAATGGATGCTGGATTTTGTCGAATGCTTTTTCAGCATCTATTGATATGATCATGTGGTTTTTATTCTTCATCTTATTTATGTGGTGCATCACATTTATTGATTTGTGAATACTGTACCAGCCTTGCATCCCTGGAATGAATCCCACTTGGTCATGGTGAATAATTTTTTTGATGTATTTCTGGATCCGATTTGCTAATATTTTGTTCAGGATTTGGGGGTCTATGTTCATCAGGGATATTGGCCTGTAGTTTTCTTTCTTTGTAGTGTCTTTTTCTGGTTTTGGAATTCGAATTATGCTGGCCTCATAGAACGTGTTTGGAAGTCTTCCTTCTTCTTGAATTTTTTGAAATAGTTTGAAGAGAATGGGTGTTAGTTCTTTTTTGAATGTTCGGTAAAACTCCCCCGTGAAGCCATCTGGGCCTGGGCTTTTGTTTGCTGGGAGAGTCTTGATTACCTCTTCAATTTCCTTAGTTGTTATTGGTCTGTTCAAGTTTTCTATCTCTTCCCGGTCCAGTTTTGGGAGACTGTGTGTTTCTAGAAATTTGTCCATTTCGCTTAGATTGTCCAATTTGTTGTCATATAGTTGTTCATAGTAGTTGTTAACAATCTTTTGTATATCCGTGGTGTTGGTTGTTACTTCTCCTCTTTCATTTCTGATTTTGTGTATTTGGGTTCTCTCTCTTTCTTTCTTTCTTGGTGAGTCTAGCTAAGGGTCCACCAATCTTGTTTATCTTTTCGAAAAACCAACTCTTTGTTTCATTGATCCTTTGAATTGTTTTTTTGGTCTCTATGTCATTTATTTCTGCTCTGATCTTTACTATTTCCTTCCTTCTACTTGCTCTGGGGTTTTCTTTTTGTTTGCTTTCTAATTCTTTAAGTTGTGAGGTTAGACAGTCAATTAGAAATTTTTCTTGTTTCTTGAGGTAGGCCTGTAGTGCTATGAACTTCCCTCTCAGAACTGCTTTCGCTGCATCCCATAGATTTTGTGTTGTTGTGTATTCATTTTCATTGGTTTCCAGGAAGTTTTTAATTTCTTCCTTGATCTCCTCGGTGACTTATTCATTGTTTAATAACATGCTATTTAGCCTCCATGTGTTGAAATGTCTTTGCATGTTCTTGTTGCAATTGATTTCTAGTTTCATGCCATTGTGATCTGAGAAGATGCTTGATATGATTTCAATCTTCTTGAACTTGTAGAGATTTAGTTTGTGTCCTATCATGTGGTCTATCTTTGAGAATGTCCCATGTGCACTTGAGAAGAATGTGTATTCTGTAGTTTTGGGGTGTAATTCTCTGTAGATATCTATTAAATCCATTTGGTCTAGTGCTTCATTTAGAGTCTCTGTTTCCTTGCTAATTTTTTGCCTAGAGGATCTATCTAGGGGTATTGAAGTCCCCTGCTATGATTGTATTGTTGTCGATTTCTCCTTGGAAGTCCTCCAGAAGATTTTTAATATATTTTGGTGCTCCTATATTGGGTGCATATATGTTTATCAAGGTTATATCTTCCTGTTGGATAGATCCTTTCAATATTATGTAGTGGCCGTCTTTGTCTCTAGTTATGGTCTTCATTTTGAAATCTATTTTATCAGATATGAGAATTACTACCCCAGCTTTTTTTTGCTTTCCATTTGCTTGGAAAAATTTTTTCCATCCCTTCAGTTTCAACCTATGTGAGTCTTTTGTTGTGAGGTGGGTCTCTTGTAAACAACATATAGATGAGTCATGCTTTCTTATCCAATCAGCTACTCTGTGTCTTTTTATGGGAGCATTCAATCCATTTACATTGAAGGTGATTATTGATATGTACTTATTTATTGCCATTTTTGTTTAGTGTGGTTCTATTTTTCTTCCTATTTCTACTGCTAATTACAGCAGTCCTTTTAACATTTCTTGCAGTGCTGGTTTGGTGCTAATGTATTCCCTTAGCCTTTTTTTTGTCTGGGAAGCTCTTTATTTGACCTTCTATTTTGAATGATAGCCTTGCTGGGTGGAGTAGTCTTGGATTCAGATTCTTGTTTTTCATGACTTTGATTACTTCATGCCATTCCCTTCTGGCCTGTAGTGTTTCTTGTGAGAAGTCAGCTGAGAGCCTTATGGGGTTTCCTTTGTAGGTAACCTGTTGCTTATCTCTTGCTGCTTTTAGGATTCTCTCTTCGTCTTTAATTTGTGGCATTTTAATTACTATGTGTCTTGGTGTGGGCCTGTTTGGGTTCTTCTTACTTGGGACTCTCTGTGCTTCTTGAACTTGAATGCCTTCTTCCTTCACCAAATTAGGGAAGTTTTCTGTCACTATTTTTTTAAATATATTTTCTATCCCTTGCTCATTTTCTTCTTCTTCGGGGACTCCTATGATGTGAATATTATTACGTTTCCAGTTGTCCCACAGTTCTCTTAAGCTGTCTTCCTGTTTTTTAATAGTTTTTTCCTTTTGTTTTTCTGATTGGTTGATTTTTTCTACCCTGTCTTCTAATTCACTGATCCGGTCCTCAGCTTCCTCTACTCTGCTTTTTAAACCTTCCAATGTGTTTTTCATTTCTGATATGTCATTTTTTATCTCTTCTTGATGGTTTTTAATTTCCAATTGGCTTATTTTCAGTGTCTCTATGTCCTTACTCATGCTGTTCAGCTTCCTCAAGATCATGGCTCTGAATTCTAGCTCTGTTAACATGCCTAATTGCTCCACATTGATCTCATCTTTGGTGGAGGTCTCTTGTTCTTTCATTTGGCTTCTGTTTCTGTGTTTCACCATTTTGGCTCTCACAGTGGCCTTTGGAGCCTGTCAAGTTTTCCCTTGGGTGTTGGTGTTCTGCTGTTTGTGGCTCCCTCTCCTGTGTTTAGATGAGCGAGGGAGGACCCAAGTTAAACACCACTGTCAAGTCTTACTTTCCTGGTTAAAGTTGCTAGCCCAGGAAAGGTACTGTTATCCTCTAGCTTTTTGCCTAGAGACTAGCAGTCGAGGTTACTTGATGAGTTTGGGGTTGTCAGTTGATTGAAAAACTCCCTCAGGTGCTCAGCATAAGGGGATTTTAGGAGGGTGGGGCAGATGCTGGTTGTTAATGAGCCTCAATTAGCACTTCAATGGCCCACAGGGTGGGGTTGGATCTCCGAGGGAGGGGCTGCTGCCTCTCCTCAGAGCCCTGGGAAGGAGCAATATGACCACCGTCCTGCCTGGCTGCACCCAGCAAAAGCTCCGAGCGCCCGCCAGAGCCCAAGGTGAGTGGCTGTGGCTGTTTTAGCCTCTGTCCCGGTTCTGTGCTGTGGGGCCGCCTGGGAGTGTGACCCGAGGGCGCCGCTCCCAGCTAAGGCCGCTGCCGAGCTGCGGACCGTGGGCTCCCAGCCCCTGTCTTGCGCCTTCGCAAGCCTGTCAGGGTCGAGTCAGTGTCCCTCGTTGTATGGTCCTCGCAAGCTTCTTTTCTGTTGCCTTTTCCTGTCAATTTGTCTGTGTTATAGTTGTAAATCCAGTTTGGTCCTGGGAGACGGTCTGTGTAACTTCCGTTCACTCCGCCGCCATTTTTCTCTCTCCTCCTGTTCCATTGTAGCCATTTTTAAATGGACAGTTCAGGGGCATTAAGTACATTCATGTTGAGCAACCATCACCCTCATCCAGCTACAGAACTTTTTCTAAAATTTTTTTATTATTATTGATTTTAGAGAGAGGAAGGGAGAGGGAGAGAGAAAGAACCATCGATAAGAAAGACATGGATTGGCCACTTCCTGCATGCTCCCTACTGGGGATCTGGGCATCTGGGCATGTGCCCTGACCGGGAATCGGGCCAGTGACCTCCTGGTGCATGGGTAGATGCTCAACCACTGAGCCACACCAGCCAGGCCAGAACTTTTTCATTTTCTCAAACTGAAACTCTTTACTTATTAAATAACAACTCCTCATCCCTCCCCACACCCTACCTCTGGTATCCTCAATTTTCTGTCTATAAATTTGCATATTCTAGATATTTCATATACATGAAATCATACAATATTTGTCCTTTTGCACCTGGCTTCTTTCACTTAGTGTAATGTTTTCAAGGTTTATTTACATTGTACCACGTATCAGGACTTCAGTCCTTTTTATGGCCAAATAATATTCCATCGTGTGACTATACCACATGCTTACCCATTCATCAGCTGATGGACATTTGGGTTGTTTCCACTGTCTGGCTATTGTGAATAATGCTGCTGTGAACATTCCTGTACAAAATTTTGTATAACTTGATTTCAGTTCTCTTGGGCAGGGGTGAGGAACCTTTTTTCTGCCAAGAGCTATTTGGATGTTTATAACATCATTTGAGGGCCATACAAAATTATCAACTTAAAAATTAGCCTGCTCTGGTACAATATTCGCAAATCAATAAATGTGATACACCACATAAACAAAATGAAAGATAAAAATCATATGATCATATCAATAGATGCTGAAAAAGCATTCAACAAAATCCAGCACCCATTTCTGATAAAAACGCTCAGCAATCTGGGAATAGAGGGATCATATCTCAACATAATAAAGGCCGTATATGAAAGACCTACAGCCAACATCATACTCAATGGGCAAAAACTAAAAGCATTTCCCTTAAGAACAGGAACAAGACAAGGATTCCCACTTTTGCCACTCTTATTTAACATAATACTGGAAGTCTTAGCCACAGTAATTAGACAGGAAGAAAAAATAAAAGGGATCCAAATCAGAAAGGAGGAAGTGAAACTGTCATTATTCACAGATGACATGACACTATATGTAGAAAACCCCAATCAAAAATTTGCTAGACTTAATAAATAAATTTGGCAAAGTAGCAGGATACAAAATTAATGTCAAGAAATTAATGGCATTCTTATACACCAATGAACTCACAAAAAGAGAAACTAAAAAAACAACCCCATTTACCATTGCAGCAAAAAAAAAATTAAGATACCTAGGAATAATCTTAACCAAAGAAATAAAGAACCTATTCGCAGAAAACTACAGGGCATTGAAAAAAGAAATAGAGGAAGATATAAAAAAGTGGAAGCACACACCTTGTTCATGGATTGGAAGAATTAACATCATTAAAATGTCCATACTACCCAAAGCAATCTATAGATTCAATGCAATCCCCATCAAAATACCACCAACATAACAGAACTAGAACAAATACTTCAAAAGTTCATATGGAACCAAAAAAGACCCTGAATAGCCACAGCAATCTTGAAAAAAAAAGAACAAAGTTGGAGAGATCACATTACCAGATTTCAGGTTATACTACAAAGCCACTGGAATCAAAACAGCCTGGTACTGGCACAAGAACAGGCAGATAGATTAATGGAACCAAATAGAGAAACCAGAAATGGACCCAAGGCAATATGCTTAATTAATATTTGACAAAGGTGGCAAGAGCATACAGTGGAGTAAAGACAGCCTCTCTAATAAATAGTGTTGGGCCCTGGCTGGTTTGGCTCAGCGGTTAGAGCGTTGGCCTGCGGTCCTGAGAGACCTGGGTTCGGTTCCCGCTAAGGGCGCGTACCTCGGTTGCAGTTTGTCCCTGGCCCTGGTCGGTCGTGCGGGTGGCAACCACTCGATGTGTTCCTTTCACATCGATGTTTCTCTCTCTCTCTCTGTTCCTCTCTCTCCCTCCCACTCTACCTGAATAAAGAAAAGGAAAAATGTCCTCGGGTGAGGATAAAAAAAATAAATAAATAAAATAAAAAAATAAATAGTGTTGGGAAAATTGAACAGCTACATGTAAAAAAATGAAATTAGACCATCAACTTATACCATACACAAGAATAAACACAAAATGGATAAAAGACTTAAATGTGACTCATGAATCCATAAAAATCCTAGAAGAAAATGTAGGCAACAAAATTTCGGACATCATTCGCAGCAGAATTTTCACTGATACATCACCTAAGGCAACAGAAACAAAGGAGAAAATGAACACATGGGACTACATCAAACTAAAAAGCTTCTGCACAGCAAAAGAAACAGCCACCAAAATGGAAAGGCAACCCACTGCATGGGAGAGCATAATTGCCAATGATATATCAGATAAGGGGTTAATTTCCAATATATATAGAGTGCTCACACGACTCAACAAAAGGAAGACAAAGAACCCAATTAAAAAATGGGCAGAGAAACTAAATAGACACCTCTCTAAACAGGGCATACAGCCCTGGCCAGTTTGGCTCAGCGGTTAGAGCATCAACCTGCGGTCCGGAGAGACCCGGGTTCGGTTCCCGCTAAGGGCACGTACCTCCGTTGCAGTTTGTCCCCGGCCCTGGTTGGTCGTTCGGGTGGCAGCCACTCGATGTGTCCCTTCACGTTGATGTTTCTCTCTCTCTCTCCCTTCCTCTCTCTCCCTCCCACTCTATCTGTACAAAAAAATGGAAAAATATCCTCGGGTGAGGATAAAAAAATAAAAAAGTACAAATGGCTAAGAAATATATGAAGAAATGCTCAACATCACTAATCATCAGAGAGATGCAAATTAAAACAACAATGAGGTATCACCTCACACCTGTCAGAATGGCCGCCATCAACAAATCATCAAACAACAAGTGTTGGCGAGGGTGTGCAGAAAAGGGGACTCTAATACACTGCTGGTGGGAATGCAGACTGGTGCAGCCACTATGGAAAACAATCTGGTGTTGCCTCAAAAAATTAAAAATTGAACTGCCATTTGACCCAGTGATCCCATTTCTAGGAATATACCCTAAGAAACCTGAAACACCAATCAGAAAGAATATATGTACCCCCATGTTCATAGCAGCACTATTTACAATAGCTAAGATCTGGAAACAGCCCAAGTGTCCCATCAGTAGACGAATGGATAAAAAAGCAGTGGTACATATACAATGGAGTACTATTCAGCTGTAAGAAAGAAAGATCTCTTATCCTTTGAAATGACATGGAGGGACCTGGAAAGTATTGTCCTAAGTAAAACAAACCAAACAGAGAAAGACAAGTATCATATGATCTCACTTATTTGTGGAATATAATGGACATAACAGTCTGAGGAATGGGGTAGTCCCAGAGATGTGGAAGTGGGGTACAGACTGACAATCCCCAGAAGAGGGGATGGGGGGAAGATAAACCACAGAACTTATATGCATGTATGCATGAACAATGGACATGGACAACAAAGCTGGGGACAGGGCGGGGAGGGAGGAGGAGGAGGGAATCAATGGAGGAAAAAGGAGACTCATCTGTAACAAAAATTTATTAATTTTAAAAAATTAGCCTGCTACATTTGGTCATTTTAACTTGGCGAGGCGTGTGATGTTAGCTGGTATGGATTTTGAGGGCCTTATATGGCCTGCAGGCTGGATGTTCCCCACCCCTGCTCTTGGGCATATACCTTGGAATGGAATTGCTGTGTCATATGGCACCTGGATGTTTCTGCTTCGGGAACTGTGCTGGGCATGGTGGGACAATAGTTCCCAGCCTTTTGGATTTCTCAAGGCCAGTAAAATTTCTTCAGATATATATGTTTTTTTATTGATTTTTAGAGAGGAAGGGAGAGAGAAAAATAGGAACATTGATGTGAGAAACATTGATTGGCTGCCTCCTGCATGCCCCACACTGGGGATTGAGCCTGCAACCAGGCATGTGCCCTGACCAGGAAGCAAACTGGGACCTCTCAGTCCATGGTACAACACTCAATCCACTGAGCCACACCAGCCAGGCAAGGCCAGTAAATTTTCTTAAAAACAAAACAAATGATTGGGCAATCTACATAAGATGGTCTGCTTTTTATATTGACAAGTAAAGACTTTAAGTGAAGAGAAAAGGGGCATTTAAACCACCACCACTACCCCCCTCAAAGGGAAAAATATGAAAATATTAGAATAAACAGCAGTTAAAGTTTATGAAAATTTCACTACATTGCTATTTTCTCCAAAGTATATGAACTGCTTTAAAAAAACAAACAAACAAACAAACAAAAAAAAACACCTCACCTCCTCACACTCTAGCTAGGCTGGGTGTGTGTGTGTGTGTGTGTGTGTGTGTGTGATGGGGAATGTTAGGTACCCCAGCTCTAGGGAATTCTAAGATGTGTAAAAAGTGGTTCTTGCCCTAAGGAGCTTCAGGCTCTGAGAAAAATGAAAACCAGGATAATTGCTTTAATCGAGGCATAAGCAACAAGAGAACTTGAAAACAGAAATCAGTTCTGATCGTGGGAAAACCAGTTGAGGAGCAGAGATTCTGAGCAGGCTGAGATGAAGTCTTTGTGCCCACAAGTCAGGGAGATAATTTTTACCAGACCAGAGAGAATCTGCAATTCCTAGAGTCTTGGAACCTTGAGGAACAGAGAGATTCTATTGCCAAATAATCTCTTCCAGTTGGGGCATTAATGAAAACAGTGGGAAGGTTTGTTCCCCTCTCCTCCCCGGCCCCAGGGGCTCTGAAGGCCATCACCTACTGTAGGATCCAGCTTGGAAATTAGCTCTAAAGTGCCTGCCACCTGAGCAGGTTTGGGAGCGAATAGCAATCCCAGAAGGTTGGGAGATTTATGGGGTCCTAGTATCATCATGAAGGAACTAAAGGAAGATGTACCTGGGACAGCAGACACCAGAGGATCTATGAGGCTTTAAGACCCCTCTTCCACTAAGCTCCAAAAATCCCCTTGGAGAATTCGGGGGAGGGGGACAGGGTCAGGGGACAGTTATAACTGAACTCATTACAGGAAGGAATTACTCTCTTTGCTTCTCAGTCCCACAATTCCCTGCTAGAAGCACAAAAAATGAGGAAAGGAGACAATAAAACATGGCCCTGACTAGTTTGGCTTAGCAGTTAGAGCATCAGCCTGTGGACCAAAGGGTCGCAGGTTCAGTTCCCAGTCAAGGGCACATCCCTGGGTTGCAGGTTCCATCCCCCGCCCTGGTTGGGGTCATGTGAGAGGCAGCCAGTCCATGTGTCTCTCTCACTTCGATGTTTCTCTCCCTCCCTCCCTTCCACTCTATCTAAAAATCAATGGAGCCCTGGCCGGTTTAGCTCAGTGGTTGGAGTGTCGGCCTGCGGACCAGAGAGTCCCGGGTTCGGTTTCCGCTAGGGGCACGTACCAAAAATTAAATTAAATTAAATTAAAAAATCAATGGAAAAATATCCTCCCGTGAGAATTAACAACAACAAAAATGTGGCAAATTAGTATATGACTAAGTGACTCCCAAGGGAAGAGGCAAACCCTACCTGCAGGAGTTTAGGAGGAGGGAGTGAGCTGGGTGGGAAGGATAAAATAAGCCAGTACCAAACTCACACATGACATAGCCATCAGATTTTCTTCTAGTGCCAGGGAAGCTCATGAGAATGATTCTAAGGCCAGATGATGAAGCCAAAGCCTTTTCCCTCCTTTTGTTCAGGGAGGAATAAAACCGGACCAGGTGGTGAACCCATCTGAACTGCCTGGACATTGGCGTCCTCTGGTGGCCGATATATAAATTGCGTCAAGGTTGAGAACAGAATTAGGGTGAAATTAGCAGATGCTGGCTTGGGCTCAGGCCTTTAAGTCTGGAGTAAGCAATGCAGAGGGCAGAAGGTTTAGGACTGTTCTGAAAGGCAGGTGGTGGCACAGGACCAGCATCCTGTTTCCAGTGGCAGCCACTGAGACAAAGCCATGAATGAGGACCCAGTATCCAGTTCAAAGAGCAAAAGCATCCTTTCCAGAATCTTATTTTGGTATAATTTCAGATACCCTAACATCCTTCATTTCCCACTTATTTTCTCAGCCTAGTTCTCCAGTATTCTAATTAATTTTGTAAAAAGACTGTCATCATTCTGGTAAAATCCTTTTTCTATTTAAAGTTAGCCAGAGTTAGTGTTTTGATTAGGTTTGGTTGCATACATCAGGAAAAACAAAAATAGTTGTGACTTAAGATAGGCATTTTCTCTTTGTGAAGGAAGTACCATGGGCAACAGTTCAGGTGCCTCCTGGCCTTCAGAGACCCTGAATCCTTGTGTTTTGGTGCTCTAGCTCCATTTAGCACCCTGCCTCACGATCTAAAATAGCTGCTCTAGCTCCAGCCATTGTATCCACATTCTGGCCAGAAGGGAAGAGGAGAGGGTGAAGAAAGACATACCCCCTCCCTTTTAAGGAGGCCTACACATCTCACTTAACACCTCATGGCTAAAACTCCATCACAAGACCACTCTTAGATGTGAGAGAAGCAGGGATGGATAGTCTTTTACTGAGTAGTTAGGTTTCCAGCTAAAAACCAGGGTTACGTTGACCAAGAGGAAGGAAAGAATGACTATTGGGGTAGGCAAGTAGGAATCTCTGCCTTGATCTTTCTCTGCGGCTGCTCAACCAAGAACCTCAAGTGGATGAGCCAGGCCAGGCTACGAGTCTGTGGCCACAAGAGAACAAGGGACTCTGATAATATCTATCACATTGACCTGCAATGGGCTCCCCTCTTAGTTTTCTCTCATTTTCTTTATCAAAATCTTTTTTTGTTCCTTCCTTGGTTGTATTGGATGCCCACTGGCACTCCCCCGACCCTAATTCCTTCATCTTCCTGCTGCATTTTCTTTCCTACAGGTCCAACCCAATCTAGCTTCCACACCTTGATGCATGCTGACCCTTTCACCTGGAAGGGCCCTCCTCCCTCTGGCTTACCTAGAGGTTACCTGTGGGGAGCACATGTCATGCTTTTTGGCCCCCCTCTCTGTGTTTGGGGGATGTCCCACCTTACAAGTAGAAGGCAGAGCCAGACCTGTTCCAGCCTCCTTTGCAGCTAGAGGCAGGCATAAGGCCTTGGCTTTGATCATTAGTCACGGGCCTTAAATTTGGAAGTGAGTAACATGAAGAAGGCCCACTTCAAATGCACCTGGTAAGAGTAGCATAGGGGCCTGCAGCTTTCAGAGACGGCTACTGAAGTGGGGTCCTGGAAATGGCATCCCATACTCAGCACTGGCCATGTGGGTAGCTGGCCTGCACTCCAGGGTGGTGATAGCGGGTCTTTCTGGGCTGTTCAGCAGTGAAATGTAGACATTGCATTTGACTGTGGAGTCTCCAAACCAGATTCCCTGGCTCTCCCAGAATTTCTATGAGCTTCTTGGTGTATTTTAATAAAATCCTTTTCTGCTTAAATGATCTAGAGTGAATGCTGTGGTTTGCAATTCAAACCCTTGTGTGGTACACTCATTGTCTAGGTATTATTTTCCTGTGGCTGCTATAAGAAATTGCCTTAGTGGCTTAAAAGAGCACAGATCTGTTACCTCACAATTCTGGAAGTCAGAAGTCTGAAATGGGTCTCACTGGGTTAAATTTAAGGTGTCGTGAGGGCTGTGTCCTGTCTGAAGGCTTTAGGGGAGAATCTGTTTTCCTATCTATTCCAAATTCTAAAGCCACCCACATCCCTTGGCTCATGGCCCCTTCCTGCACCCTCACAGCTAACAATGGCTTCGCCCCGACCTCTGCGTCTGTCATCACATGTGTCTTCTCTGGCTCTGACTCCTCTGCCTCCCTTTTAAACTTATACAAACCCATCTGATTCTATTCAGCCCACCTAGATAATCCAGAATAATCTTCCCATCCCACGATCCTCAATTTAATCCCATCTGCAAAGTCCCTTTTGCCATGTAAAGTAACATATTCATGGGTTCTGGGGATTAGGATGTGGGTGTCTTTGGGAAACCATCATTCTGTCCACCACGGTTGGGTTCCCCAAAAGTATATCCTGAGACAAGGATTTGGGTGCAAATGGTTTATTTGGGAAACATCAGTGGGAGAACCGGGATGTGATGCAGGAAAGGGAAGGAGGGAAGGAAGCCACTATGGGGTGTGCCATCAGGCCAGTGACCACTGGGGACCTCTGGTAGACCATAGAGCATGCCCCAGAGCTGTATGTTCATCACTGGGTGGCTCTCCCAAGGGTGTCAACCCACCAGCACTCTTGTCTTCTCCAGCTTGGCCAACAACACATCTGTGGCCAAAGAGCTCTGAGGCTGAGAGTCTGGCATGCGTATTTAGAAAGAAAAAAGTTCCAAAACAGCATGTAGCAAACACTTCAGTGCCCCAGACATCTGCCCTGGGCACTCAGCTCTCCTGCCGGGAGGAGGCTGCTTCCCGGGGGCCGTGGGGCTCCGCCAGCCTGTGTGCAGGACCCAGTCTCAGAGTCAAAGCCCCCAGAAACAGCCCTCAGGCAATGATGGGTGGGAACTAGGTGAATAACCCCCTTAGTTCCCTCATCCCTCGGCTGGGATAACTCTGAGGCACGTCCACACTGACTGAGTTGTCCTTAGTGGTCACTGGCTTGATGTCACACCTGTGCTGGCTGCATCCCCACTCCCCTGCTGCCGTGTCCTGGGATCACCTCCCAAACACACTCAAATCCTTGTCTTAGGGTCCTCTTCTCAGGACAAACAACAAAATCCCACACTGTGGTGTATTAACTATTTACGTAGAACAAGTTAACATTTTTAGTGCAGTTGGACATTTGTACACACACAAGCAGAATACAATCCCATGGACATAAGCTCCTTTGGAGGGACTTTCCAAAGTCTACATTTTCCCAAATATGAGGCCCCAACCAAATGGTGTTTCTGCCTCGAGCCCCTTCCCTGGCCCTGCTGACAGGAATGGAGGACACCGCATTTGAGTTCTGCCTTAAAGCGAACACAGAAAATAAATCTGTTTCAAAGGAAACAGTGACGCACAGAGACACTCTGGGAGAGGCAGGTCATCCGGTACGGCCAGGCGTATAAAGAGACTGTTTGCAATAGGAAGAAACTGCACTGGCAGCTGGACAGGCTGAGGCAGGCTCAGCCGCAAAGGCCTCACATGATGGCGCGTGTCACCAAGTTACTCGGAGGAAAGCAGGAGTCTGAGCAGACATTGTTAGTTGCCAACTTTATTACATACAACTAGGTTCAGCTGCAAGAGAGCAAACTGAAAATGAAAGGTGTTTATGTCTACCTCATGTAAAAGTCAATCAGTAAGTACCCCAGAATGGGCATGGCACCCCAGAATGTCAGGGACCCAGGTGCCTTCTCTCTTGATGCTCTGCTGAGTAAATTTCTATTTCAAAGATTGCCTCGTGCGTCCAACATGGCTGCTGGACACAGGGGGACTTGGAGGGAAGAGGTTGCTAAATAAAATGCAACATATTGAGTTAAATTTTGATTATTTCAATTTCAGGTAAGCCGTAAATACTTTTATAATATAACTATATCTCAATTATTGCATGGGACATACTTAGACTAAAGAAAGTATTCATTGTTTACCTGGAATTCAAATTTAACTGCTGTAACTAATTACCATAGATTTAGTGGCTTAAAGCAACACAGTTTTGGAGGTCAGAAGTGTCGAGCCGTGTTCCTGGTGAAGGCACTGAGGGAGAACCCATTTCTCTGCCTTTTCCAGCTTCTAGAGGCTGCCCGTGTTCCTCAGCTTGTGACTCTAACCTCTGCTTCCGTCATCACATCTCCTGACCCTCCTGTGTCCCTCTTAAAAGGACCCTTGTGATAATATTGAGCCTACTGGATAATCTAGAACAATTTCCCCATCTCGAAACCCTTAACTTAATCACATCTGCAAAATCCCTTTTGCCCTCTAAGGTAGCACATTTAACTTCTGAGGGTTAAGATGTGATCTTTGGGGACCATTACTGTGCCATTATGAAGCAGTATGCACACTCTGAGCAGTGGGAGTGATACCACCAAGCTCCTTCCCGTGAACCACATGCAGCAAGCAGCTCAGCATCAAGCCCCCAGAGCTTTGGACTATGTCTGTGAGCATCTGTGTTTTACCTCCCCTTACTTTGTGCATCCGTCACTGAGATCTATCCTAAGGTTATCAGAAGAGCCTAAGAGAGCTCTGAGGGTGTTCTGCTTAGAGTAAAATTGGACATAAACTAAGCATTTCGATTGTGGTCAAATAAAGACACTGCATGTACACTGAACTTGCCTGTGTTCGGCATCCGTGCCATTTACACACACAGAGAGGGGATCTTGAAACTGCCAAAGTTCCTATTGGTCCTGCTGATAGCAAAGTGGTCTCCTTTTGTCAGCGTGCAGTAATGGATAAAATGGCAAGTCTATTGCTTGAGTGGATTGATGGGTGTACAACATGTGCTGTTCTGTTATCTGGGAACACTAAAACATTTTCCATATAAATTCGTCGTAATTGCTTCTTCGCCTTACGCCATTTCAGTTTACAAAAGGTTTCATAGGAATGTTCTACTTCGGAGAGCAGGGGAAACTTTCCTTAGATTCAATTCCAAGGGCACTGTAGGGTTTTCAGCAGGGAAGTGACCTTACTGTGAAGGGTGGCTCAAAACTTCTGTTATTCAGGGATTGCACTGCACTTTTCTGTGAGTTTCACACATTCATTCAATCACTCATTCATTCAACACATAAGGATTGAGGGATGTCTCATGCTGTGTAACAAGCTACCCCAAAATATAGTAGCTTAAAAGAATAATAATTTGTTGTTTTCTGCTATTCTGTGGATTGGCTGGGCAGTTCTTCTTCTGGGTTCACCAATGTTATTGAAGCTGCTGTATTCAGCTGGTGGTTCAGCTGGGATGGCTGGACCTCTCTCTCCATGTGCTCTTTCTTCCAGATTCTTCCTGAGCATCCAAGACCTCTTGATGCTAATGCTCTGGACTACACACGGCCTCACTTCTGCCACATTCTATTAGTGAAGGCAAGTCACAAGACTACCCCCCGGGGGTAAAGAAACAGACTCCACTTTTTAACAGGAGGAGCTCTAAAGTCACATTACAGCAATGGAATTCATGGCCATGAAAAATTGTGCTTGGCCCTGGACCAGGCCCTGGGGATACAGCCTTCCCTTCTGTGGCCTACACCGTAGGCAAGCAACAAACAAGTCAACAAGTGAAAAAGGTCAGAAAGTACAAAGAAATACATCAAGTAGGGAGAGTGAGGAATAGTTTAGACAACGTGGTCAGGGAGGGTCTTTTTGAGATGTTTGAACCGAGACCTGAGCATATGAGCATGCATGCATAGGAAGTTTCTGAGGTTTTCAAGAAAAACATGGTCTTGCGTGAGCCCAAAGCACCAACATGAAAGAAAGGGCTCCAAAAGCCCGGCTGGTGTGGCTCAGCAGTTGAGCGTCAACCCATGTACCAAGAGGTCGCAGGTTCGATTCCCAGCCAGGACACATGCCCAGGGCACATTGGGGATTGTGGGACCAATCCCCAGTGGGGGGCATGCAGGAGGTGGCCAATCAATGTTCTCTCTCACTGATGATTCTATCTCTCTCTTCCCTTCCTCTCTCTCTAAAATCAATAAAGGGAAAACAATTTTTTAAAAGAAAAAGAGGACTTCCAGTCAAGATGGTGGCGTAGGTAAACACGGTATCGTGTCCTCCCACAACCACCTCAAAGTTACAACTAAACTACAGAACAACCATCATTCAAGACTGCCTGAAATCAGCTGAATGGAAGTCCTACAACTACGGAATTAAAGCAGCAGCCACATCGAGACTGGTAGGAGGGGCAGAGGCGGACGGGCTGGTCCCACACCCACGTGTGGCGGATAAAAATCAGGAGGACACCTCGGCTGGGAAGGTCCCCCTTGAGGACTGAGGGGTCCCCGTCCTATACCAGGCGCCCCGCTCAGGGTTCCAGTGCCAGGAAGAGAATCCCCATAACTTCTGGCTGGAAAAACCAGCAGGAACTAAGGCTCAGGGAGGCTGAGGCAGCTGGAGCCCCCAGAAGCTCCTCTTACAAGGCCCGCGAACGGACTTATTGGACTCACTCTTTCTGAGCTTGGAGGGGAGGCAGCTCGAGGGGCGCCAGAGACACACAGGGAAGAACTGAGCTGTTTGGCACTGGAGCGAGGGCTGGAGAGGGGGCTTTCTCCAGGACAAACCTGCTGTCAGAGGCCTTTGTTCCTTTGGTGAGCCCTTCCCTGGGACGCAGACAGTTGCCCTATCTGGGACTCCAGCAACCTGGCTCACACTGGTAGCCCTGCCCTGGTGATACCCTGAGGCCCCACCCCACCCAACTTTCAGGCCCACCCAAGCTGTTGCCAGTTGCTTTACCATAGGATTGGTCTGTCTTGGATCCTGTTTCAGGTTTTCCTAAATTCTTCAAACAGGCAGCATCTGGTCTCAGCTAGCCCCATACCTCTTGTTAAGTAATATATAGAAACAAACACAGGGAGGCAGCCAAAATGAGGAGACAAAGAAACAGGTCCCAAATGAAAGAACAAAACAAAACCCCAGGAAAAGAACTAAGCGAAATGGAGATAAGCAACCTAACAGATGCTGAGTTCAAAACACTGCTTATAAGGATGCTCAATGAGCTTAATGAGAACCTCAACGAACTTAGTGAGGGCCTCAAAAAAGGACCAGTCAGAAATGAAGGATGACCAGTCAGAAATGGAGGCACTAACTAAAATAAAGAATAATTTACACAGATTCAATAGTAGAGTAGGTAAAGCCAAGAAGCAAACCATTAATTTGGAATATAAGGAAGCAAAAAACACCCAATAAGAACAGCAAAAAGAAAAAAGAATCCAAAAAAATGAGGATAGTGTAAGGAGCCTCTGGGACAACTTCAAGTGTGCCAACATTCACATCTTGGGGGTGCCAGAAGGAGAAGAGCGAGAATAAGAAATCCAAAACCTGTTTGAAACAATAATGGCAGAAAACTTCCCTAACCTGATGAAGGAAACAGACATACAAGTCCAGGAAACACAGAGAGTCCCAAACAAGATGAATCCCAAGAGGCCCACACCAAGACACATCATCATCAAAATGCAAAAGGTTCAAGACAAAGAGAGAATCTTAAAAGCAGCAAGAGAAAGGCAGCTAGTTACCTACAAGGGAGTTCCCATAAGACTGTCAGCTAATTTCTCAAAAGAAACTTTGCAGGCCAGAAGGGAGTGGCAAGAAATATTCAGAGTGATGAAAACCAAGAACCTACAACCAAAATTACTCTATCCTGCAAAGCTGTCATTTAGAATCGATGGCCATATAAAGGGTTTCCCAGACAATGAAAAGCTAAAGGAGTTCATCACCACCAAACCATTGTCATATGAAATGATGAAGGGTCTTCTTGAAGAAAAAGATAAGAAATATGAACAAACAAAATGGCAATGAATACATATCTATCGACAATTGAATCTGCAAACAAAATGAACAGGCAGAGCAGAAACATTCTCATAGATACAGAGAACATTTTGTTGGTTGCCAGATGGGAGGGGTGTTGGGGGAATGGGTGAAAAAGGTGAAGGGATTAAGAAGAACAAATTGGTTGCTAGACTGACAAACAAAGAGAAGGGGATTGGGGGGGGGTGGGAAGAAATAAACCAAAGAACTTATATGCATAACCAATGGACACAGACAACAGTGTGGGGAAAGGCAGCAGGGGGGCGGGAGTGGAGGGAGGGGGTTAATGGGGGAAAAATGAGGAACATCTGTAATACATTCAACAATAAAGATAAATTAATTAATTAATTAATTAATTAAAAAGAAAAAGAAAGGGCTCCAGGGGCCATCACCAGTGGTGGTGTGATATCACTGGTTGTCGGATGGAGTAAAAGGTGCCCTAGGGCCAGAATGTCTTCTTATGCTCATTTGGGGCTGTGTGACACTGGTGATCTCCCTTTCTTCTCCTCTCAGACACCCCCAAATGCCCTCTGCCCTGGTGTACCACACTGTGAGGAACCACAGGCTTATGAAAATAAACAGGTAAGTCCAGAGGGACATGCACGTAGGGTGGCTCTTACTGGCAGCAGTGTACACAGGTGTGGCACTAGACACACAGACGTTCCCTGAACTAGATGGCCAGGTGTCAGCTCTGCTGCGGTGACAGGAGGGTTGTGAGCGAGGTGAGTGTGTCTTGCCAACAGGCATGGAGAAATCCTGTTTGGGAGAGCGTACATGAATACTTCTCTCTCGCTACCTTCCCTTCACCTCTCCTGTCCATCCACTCACCAACCCCTTCCTCTGCTTCTCTCTCCATCACCCACCATGTTTTCTTGCCACCTTTTCTCACCTCCTCCTCCTCCGCCTTCTCCCACACCAATTCCTTTTCCATTCATTCCTCTTCCCTTGTCCTCACTGTCCCCTCTCCCCTTTAGCCCTCTCAGCTCTTCTTTCCTTCTTCTCTGCTCTTCTCCTAAACGCTCCCCTTCCACCTCCCCTCTGCCCTCACCAGTTCCCTTGCTCTCCCCCCACCTCCCCTACCTTCATGCCTCCCCTCATCTCTAACCACCTCCCTCCTCTTCTGACACCCTGGCTTCCTTTCTTCCTCCTCTTGCCCCTTTATCACCTGCCACTCTCTTACCAATGCTCTTTTCTTCCAAACTTCTCTCCCCTTCTCCTCCTCTCCTTCCTCACCTCCTACCTTGCTCCACCCTCACTGCCTCTCTTTCTCCTCACCTTCTTTTCTATCACCCACACCACCGCCCCTCCTCCCTTTCACCTCCTTTCTCCTGCCCTTCAGGTCCCCGCCTGCCTTCGCCCACCTGCACTCGCCTCCTCGGCTTGTGCCCTTCCTTCCTCCAGCTTCGCCCCGCCCCTCCTCGTCCACCTGGCCCCGCCCCGCCCCGCCCCCGCCGTACGCCCCGCCTTTCCGGGGTCACGGGGTCGAAGGACGCGCGGCCCCGCCAGTCACGTGGTCACGTGACGCGCTCCAACATGGCGGCGCCGTGGGGCCGCGATGTCGCTTCCTGACGGGGCGGCACGGACGGACGCGGCGGGTGCCGGCCGGGACGCCGGGCCCGCAGCCTCGTTCGCCCGCTCGCTCGTGCCGCCAGCCCGCGGGGCCATCAGCCCCCGCCGGGCTGGGGCCATGCAGGAGAGCCAGACCAAGAGCATGTTCGTGTCCCGGGCCCTGGAGAAGATCCTAGCCGACAAGGAGGTGAAGCGGCCCCAGCACTCCCAGCTGCGCAGGGCCTGCCAGGTGGCGCTCGGTGGGTGAGCTGCCCCGACCCGGCCCCGCGCCGGCCTGCCCACGTCGGCCGTTACCCCACTCGTCCTCAGCCGGGCCTCCTGGGCTCCACCTCCCCCCGACCCCGAACCCCACCCTGCCGTGCTCCTCATTATACCTCGGGGGGAGCTGATGCCCTGGCACGTCGGGACTGGCCCAAGGTCACCTGGCAGGTTGGTGACAGCCAGGGCAGGCTCTCCAGCCTCCAGCCTGAGGGCTCTTGCCACGACTCCTTGCCGTCCTGTTTCCTGGTTCCTCCCCTCACCACCCTCAGGAGTAGTCCTTGCCTTAAGTTTGTTCCTCACCCGGCTTGCGCTGGTCGGGGTTCTTCGTGTGAGTGGAGCAGGTGGGAAGAGCTGGTTTAAGAAAAACCCTGAGGCTCGCCTTGGGAGTGCTGGATGAGAGAACGTTTCCCTTTCGTTTGGGGATCGCCTATAACTCCTTTCAAGTACGGAATATAGAGGGTTATCCTGCATATCTCCCAGATGTTGTGTGTGCGAGAGATCTCACCCTGGGAGGCCCCCTAAAATAGAGGGCCTGTGAAGACAAAGGTACTTGTCTGTTTTATTAATATCTGGATCCCCTGAAACAGTGCCTGGCACATAGTAGTACTGATTGAATAGACCCACAGAGTATGGAAAGGGAGAGAACTCTAAATAACTCGTAGCTAGTTAAAACCTTAATAGTGGATTCCAGCATCAATCACTATCCGTTTAATTCACATCGACAAATATTTATCAGATGCCCACTATACTATGTGCCAAGCACTGTGATGGGCACTGAGGATACAGTGGGGAATAAGTCAGCCAAGGTATTTGCCTGTTAGGAGCTTATACTCTAATGGGGGAGACAAAATAAGTAAATAAGAAAATTAAACATCTTAGAATACTAATAAATTATTTTGTAAAACTAAAAGAGAGAGAGATGTGATAATAAGGGACTGCTTTTGATAGGGTGTCAAGAAAGTAATCCTTTCTGAGGAGGTGACATTTGAACTGAATACTGAAAGGCAACAAGTTTGTGGAGTTTTGGGAGAAGAGAGTTCTGGGCAATGAGGATCAATACCTTTGACTAGATTTGGCTTCAGGTTAATTCACTGCCCCAATGCCTTTGGTAAAAAGACCTGCCTTTCCTAACAAAGTTAGTAAACAGAAAGTTCGATTTTCTATTGCCGAGTTTGAGATTGCCATTGCCTTTCTCACTTTATTTGGTTCAAGGTACAGTGCTGAAATTCTTCTCTTGGGGCCTGGGAATGGGCTTGTGAACTTTGCACTTCCCTGGGAAGAAGATCCATGGCTTTTGTCAAATTCTCATAAGGGTCTGAGACTCCCTCAAGGGTCAGGACTGTTGATATACAGGTTGTTGTTGCTTAGATAATCTTGCAGGAATTTACTGAGATTTAGACTTGTAAAGCTTTTCCACTCAGAAAGCCAAGGCTAACGGTTGGATATTGTTTTATCATGAATGCTCGATAAGCACTACAAAGCAATTTGTTAGTTTGGCAAAAAAGCTTCATACTTATAATTCCACTTGGAAATCTGCCAGGGTTATATCCTCTTACTGTTACTTAAAGGGTATTGTCGCAGACGATTCAAAATAGTTATTGGGCAGAAAAGTTTTCATTCCTTTGTCAGCAAATTAACATATAATTTTTACCAAATTGTATATCACATTGTTGGAGACTACTTATAAAATTTTTACATGGATCATGAAGGACTATAACATTGAGAGTTTATTTAGATATTTTTGTGTCATATCTTTGTTTAGAAGTTCAGATTTTTCCTGAATTGTGGAATGCACATTCAGTGCGTTAGTAAATTGTAAGAAATAGACTATAAAGGAAGTCATTTGACCATAGGTTAAATGAATGGCAAATTGACATGGTGGCTCATTGTCATAAAATTGAGTAATAGGAACTGTTATAAGGAGATGTGTGCATAGTGTTGAGTTAAACTGGCCAACTTGTTTAAGAGAGTAATTGTGTGTCATTGCTGTTAAATAAAAATGAGTGCTTTTACTTATGAACAGTAGAAAACAAATAGCAGAGTGCCTAGTGAGATTTCGCTCTGCATCTCAAGGCACAGTCCTCTTTCCAGTAGAAATAGCCAAAATAAGCCTGTGCCTTGTAGCTAGTATTTTAGAGGTTACCATGTGTGGGTTATCTTAGTTTTGATAAGAGGAATGTTAAATAACTGCTCAAAGTTGAAATGCTTGAATGAGGAGAGCACTTACAGGAAACAGGTTCTGGGATATGAGTCCACCAACTGTAGCTTGTCGGGGAACAGAGAGGGGCTGCTGGGGATGTACAGGCTAGGGATTAGAAGTGTGTTTTCTAGACTCAAGACTGCCTGGGTTCAAATCCCTTGCTTTCCATTTGCTATCTTTGTGATCTTGGAGAGATCTTCTACCTTCCTCACAGAGTTTTATAAAGTTAGTTGACATGTACAAAGAACTTGGCATGTAGTAGATGCTCTATAAAGGCTTGCTGTTCTTTATTTTTATTATTTTGAATGACAAACCACAGAAACTATAAGTGCTCTGCCTTAATGTGTTATCTTAACCTACATTGGTTCCTTATTCAGCAGCGACTTATTGCTTTATTTGGTTTGTAGAAACAATAAATAAGAATTTAATTACACAACTAAAAGACTGTATTGCAAAACTTTTCTTTTGCTTTTTATCCTCACCTGAGGACATTTTTGCATTTATCTTTAGATAGAGCAGGAGGGAGAAAGGGAGGAAGAGAGAGAGAGAAACATCGACGTGAGAGAGACACATCGACTGATTGCCACCCACATGACCCCAACTGGGTCCAGGGACAAACTGCAACCAAGGTACGTGCCCTTAGCAGGAACTGAACCTGGGACTCTCCGGTCTGCGGGCCGAAGCTCTAATTGCTGAGTCATACCGGCCAGGGCTTTATTGCTAAACTTAATGGTAGTTGTCCCTTGTAAAAACAGCGATGATCAAGATGGAAATGGTTTGGAGTACTCTCAGCCATTCATCTCCACTAAAAGCCAAAGGCATAGATAGAGACTGCCCAGTTAGGGAATTGCATCCTTCAGCCTTTATCTAGAGAAATCGAAAGAACCTGTGAGAGTATTCATCTTGGC
Source organism: Molossus molossus (assembly GCF_014108415.1). Classification (NCBI taxonomy): domain Eukaryota; kingdom Metazoa; phylum Chordata; class Mammalia; order Chiroptera; family Molossidae; genus Molossus; species Molossus molossus. Next base: position 9,645,257 of record NW_023425399.1, on the reverse strand, counting down.
AAGGACATTGTGGCTCTTTGTTAACGAATCTTTGATATAAAATTAATCTTGAAACGTTCAGCCCTCTATTGGATAACATAATTAAACCTCCCTTTCATAACTGCCTTAAGAGCCATTTTTTCCCATTCTCTCTCCTTAACTTATATTTCTGCTCTTTTTTTTAATCATATGCTTATTAGAGAGAGAAACATCGATTGATTGCCTTCCGTACATGGCCCTGATCGAGGATCAAACCTGAAACCTAGGTATGTGCCCTGACCAGGAATCAAACCCATAACTTGTTGGTATGTGGGACAACACTCCAACCAACTGAGCCACCCAGTCAGGACATCTGCTGTTAAAGTATATGGAGTTTGCAGATTTGACCAGATAATTAAGTCCTTTTAAATTGGACATAGAATAATTTGGAAATTTGGAAAACTTTAACTGAATTGTTTTAACGATTCTCTAAGTATATATGAGATAAGAAATACAGTATCTTGCCCTGGCCAGTTTGGCTCAGCGGTTAGAGGGTCTGCCTGTGGTCCGGAGGGACCCGGGTTCGGTTGCCGCTAAGGGCATGTACCTCGGTTGCAGTTTGTCCCCGGCCCTGGTTGGTCGTGCGGGTGGCAGCCACTCGATGTGTCCCTTTCACATCGATGTTTCCCTCTCTCTCTCTTCCTCTCTCTCCCTCCCACTCTGTCTGTACAAAAAAAAAAAAAAAAAGAAATACAGTATCTTATTTAATATTTTAATATACAGATAGGGCTAAATAAGGGTTAAGTGTTCTATAATTGCTAACTGTCATTCTTAGTCATTATCAAGAGCATATTAAAAGAACAGTAAACATACCTATATGTTTTTCAGAAGAAATTGAGTGACTTTAAAAAAAATTGAGTTTAGCCTGGCCAGTGTGGCTAAGTGGATTGAGCATCATCCCGTGGACTGAGAGGTCCCAGTTCAATTCCCAGTCAGGGCACATGCCTGGGTTGCGGGCTTGATCCCCATTAGGGGGCCTGCAGGAGGCAACCGATCAATGTTTCTCTCTCACATCGATATTTCTATCTCTGCCTTCCCCTCTCTCTAAAAAGTCAAAAAAATATATATATAAGAAAATAAAAATTCATGTTTAAAAAAATTGACCTTATTTTTTAGAGCAGTTTTTAGATTCACAGCAAAATTGCATGAAAAGTAGAGAGAAAAATTCCCACATAACCCCTATCCCCACACATGCATAGCTTCTTCCATTATCCCTATCCCTCACCAGCATAGCACATGTGTTACAGTTAATGAATCTACATTATCATTAACGTAGTCACCCAGTTGAGTGCCTTTTTTAAGTCACATGTTATGTAAAAACTGCGTGATATCTGCTGTGTACTGAGCATTTCTTATGTTTCAGGCACAGTGCCATGAGCTTTACATGCAGTTTACAGTTCTTACTATTATTATCCTCACAGAGGCCCAGAGAAGTTGGCCAGTGTAACTCAGCCAGTAAGCAGTGGAGCCAGGTTGTGAATATGGGCAGTCTGGCTCCAGAGCCCAAGGTCTTAACCATTAATACCATGCTGTATTATTAATCCATACAAAAGCTCTTATATTGTATGTAAAATAGTGGAGGCTTTAAACAGTTATTATACTGCAATGAAGTTTCTGTAAGTAAACCATTAAGTAAGTAAAGAGACCATATTTTCTGTAGTTGAATTTGAAAGCCTCTAGTGAAAAAGATCACAGTGCTCTGGCTGATTTGGCTCAGAGGTTAGAGCGTCAGCCTGCAGACCCAGGGGTCCTGAGTTTGATCCCCTGTCAAGGGCACGTATCTGGGTTGCAGGTTCAATCCCCGGCCCTGGTAGGGGTAGTGCAGGAGGCAACCAATGGATGTCACATCGATGTTTCTCTCACTCCCTCACTCCCTCCCTGCCACTCTATCTAAAAACCAATGGGAAAATACCCTCAAATGAGGATTAACAAAAAAAAAAGAAAGAAAAAGATCATAGCTTTTTTTTTTCTGCAGGTTTTTACTGCACATGTCTTTGGTTTACTTTAATTTAGGGACTAACAGGAAGAAAGAAATTAGGGTAAAGAGCTGGTTTCCCATAAGCTTCATTTGAGTTATGAAGTTTTTCTGATTTATGACATCTCTCTTCACCAGCAGTAAACTCTCTTATTAATTCTGGGGTTGTGACGTGTAATTGATGTCGGTCTTTGAGTCCAGTAGGTAAAGGGAAACCAAGGCTCAGAGAGCAACTTGCCCACATCTGCACAGCCCCACAGGAAAACCGCTACAACACAGGCGATAGCCTGACATAAATGATAAAATTCATTTTTAGATTTACTACTCTGTTAAATATATAGGATTTAGAGATATGTGAATCTTTGGAGATCTTAACTTAAGCTGTCTTGGTGGCACGATGAAGGTGGAAGCCAGACTGGAGTGGGTTGAGGCATGAGTGGGAGGTGAGGAAATAGTCAGCTCAGACGAGTCTTTGCCAGAGTTTGGCTGTGGTGTGAAGGGGAGGAGGAATGTGGATCATGGGAAGTTTTCTTTCCTTTTTTTTTAAGGTATAAAAGATATGTTTAAATGTCATTGGGAAGAAGCCAATTAAAGAAGTATATTCACAAATATTAGTTGTATATTAATGTGCAAAAACATTTATATATCCATATGATATGTGGTAAATTGCCTTTTTCTTCATATGATGTTGTTCTAATTTAGTTGAATTCAAAATAATTATTTCCATTATTAGGAAGAACGTCTGCAAAATTTGAAAAAACATTTTTTTAATCCCTAAGTTGTCATGGATACAGTAAGGCTTTAACTTGTTAACTGAGTGGGACGTATAAATACGTCAAACGTTGCATACAGTGAAAAGGGAATTCCCCGGGAATTCCCCGGTTAACAGGTTAAATGGAAATATAGAATAAAATCTTTAATTTTAGCAAATTCTGGTGTTTTGATTTGACATTTTTTAAAAATTATTTTTATTAATTTATTTTGTTACGAATGTTTCTCCTTTTTCCCCCATTGACACCCTCCTCCCAATCCCCCCCACCCCCAATTTGACATTTTGTTTATGAGTGCTGTAGATTATAAAAGTTCTGAGGAATAACAGGACTCAGGAGCCTGACAGATTACTTTTTGTTGAAAAGCTTTATGATTATTTTTTGGGAGGAGGTCACCTCTCTAGAAGCAGTATCTAAAAATTGGATTTTGATTATTGAAAGGCATATGTTTATTGGATTGGCAGAATATTCATTGAGAACTGAGTTTGAAACTTTGCTTATTCATTGGTTCTGTGAACCTGGGCTGCTAATTTAGCTTTTTTGAGCCCCAGTTTCCTGAGATGATAAAGGTGATAATACCTGGGTCACAGGATTATTGTAATGGTTCAGTGAATTAATACATTAAAGTTACTGACACAGTACCCGGTACCTAAAAGATGACCTGCTAAAATTCAGAGGCATTGGTGTTACCATATTTAAAGGAGAAGGAGCTGAATGCTTGCTCTTCTCTGTCCCCCCCTGGTTTATGGACCTTTTTGCTAGTCTCTGACATTTGGACACCAGAGAAGCAAGTGTTTGGATGAATTTAGAGCTATGTCCTGTACTTGTAAATCTCAGGGGAGACTCTGTAAGCAGTGCTGGGGAAAACAGTAAGACCATTCTTCATGGAAAAGAGTGAACTTGTGAAAAACGTGTACTTAATCAGCAAGTACATGGAGTCTCCTGTATAAATAGCTCAGCACTGTGTTTAGTTTTCACCAACTTTACTAGGCAGAGGGGCCTGCCAGGAAAATACTTGACTTTCTCTTCAGCAAGGTGATCTTAGAAAAGAGTTTTTATGTTTGTTAATTCATTCCTCGAGTCTTCCTGTAAGAAGCTTCTTTTGGTTTACTGTCTTGGTTGTAAATAAGTCTTTTAGCTTTTTGTTAGGCATTTTATTAGGTTTTATAGATTTGTGGGGAGAGTAGCCTTCTTGTGCTAGGTCATAAAATTCTTAAATTTTCCCTCAGCCCTGGGCAGTGGTCAGTGTATATTCTTTATATAGTCCTTTTGCTTGTTGACTAACCAGGCTGACATTCATTCAGAAGATATTCATTTGGGTGTCACACCTGGTGTCATAATGCAAGGGAAAGAAAAAAACAAGGGCCCTGTTCTTAAGGAGTTTGCAGTTAATGGGGAAGAAGGGCATTGTTCAAATGATCTTGTCCTCTGGATCATACTAACAACTTGAGAAATCCCAGGAAAGAGAGAAGCCTGGTCCTGCAAGGGGAGTGGACAGGGGTGAGGGAAAACTTTCTTGAGGATATCTGGAGATATGAATGATAAATAAAAATTAAATAGTTCTGGCCGGTTTGGCTCAGCAGTTGGGGCATTGGCCTGAGGACCAGTGGGTCGCGGGTTCGGTTCTGGTCAAGGGCACGTACCTTAGTTGTGGTTTGTCCCCAACCCTGGTTGGGGTCATGCAGGAGACAGCTAGTTGATGTGTCTCACTTCGATGTTTCTCTCTCTCTCTGTCCCTCCCTCCCTCCCACTGTATCTGAAGATAAATAAAACTATCTTTGGGTGAGGATTAAAAAATAACAATAATAAATAAGAATTAAATAGGCCAGGCCTTGACCAGTGTGACTCAATGGTTAAAGTGTTTGCCCAAGTACTAAAGGACCAGAAGTTGGATTCCCAGTCAAGTGCATGTACCTGGGTTGCAGGATCGGACCCTGGCCCTGGTCAAGGTAACGCAGGAGGCATTTTGGCAGCATGGAGAAGTAGCATGTGCGAAGGCCCCGTGCCAGTAAGGGGATACACCTGTTAAGGAAACTAAAAGATACAACTGCACCTGAATTTACAATTATCTTTAAAAAAACTTTCTTAGTTGGAAAAAAAAGACAGGAAGAGTGTTTGAGGATAAGGTGGGAGAAGTACACCAGGACCACCCATCACAGGACCTTGGAGGTCATTGCAAGGAATTGACTGTTAGACCAAAAGCAGTAAGACCACACTAAAGAGTTCTAAACAGGGAAGAAGGTGATAGGATGACCAGGTTTGTATTATGGAAAGATCACTTGGGCCATTGTGTTCAGAACATCTTAGACCGCAGAGGTGGGGAACTTTTTTTCTGCCAAGGGCCATTTGGATATTTATAACATCATTTGCGGGCCATAAAAATTATCAACTTAAAAATTAGGCTGCTATATTTGGCCAGGCTAATTTGATGAGGTGTGTGATGTTAGCTGGTATTGATTTTGCGGACCTTAATGCTGCCCATGGGCCAGACATTCCCCACCCCTGTTGGAGGAAGACCAGAGGGGTTGCCATCATCCAGTTGAGAGATGTTAGTGACCTAGATTTAGAGTGGTGATAATAGAAATAGAGCAAAAAGAATGGATTTTCCACTTGTTTAGAAAGTAAAACTAACAACACCTGGTGATGGATTAGGTAAGAACATGAGAAAGAGGATTGCTTAGGCTGACTGTTAAGTTTCTGACTCACCCAACTGGATGGATGTTGTTGCCACTCTTTAAGATGGGAGTACTTTCTCTTGAATTCTTCCCTATCCCTTAAAGCAAAGGTTGCAAACTGGTAACTCCAGGGTCAGGGTAACTTGCAAACCAGTTTTATTATATATATAATTTAAAAAAAAATAGTTGAGGCCCTGGCCGGTTTGGCTCAGCGGTTGGAGCGTCGGCCTGTGGTCCAGAGAGTCCCTGGTTCGGTTCCTGCTAAGGGCACGTACCTCAGTTGCAGTTTGTCCCTGCCTGGTTGGGGTCGTGTGGGTAACAACCAGTTGATGTGTCTCTCTCTCTCTCACATCATTGTTTCTCTCTCTCTCTCTTCCTCCCTTTCTCCCTCCCTCTCTGTCTGAAGATACATGCAAAAATGTCCTCGGGTGAGGATAAAAAAATAATAGTTGAAGTTGCTTTGAATTGCAGTCAAACTTTTCACTTTAAAATCCTGATCAGAACAACTGGCACTTCTAGGCTCAGGGTCTCTAGAGGTATTATTCTGTTACCCTGGGTATCTAAGTAAGAAGCAGTCCTGGTGATTGATTCACAGATTGGTGGGTTGGCACCAGTGGCATTCCAGAACAGATTATTTTAAAGTTTAGAGGCTAGCAGAGGCTAGTTGTTTCAGATACATTTACTATCTAAACTTTACAAGTTAACCATGATTGGAAGGAAACCTTACATTTGAGTTAGGGTGGCAGTGCCCCTCTGGCATGTTACACAGTGACAATTTTAACACATAATGGATATAGATTTGACATAATGGATATAGATTTCTGAAAGCTGAAAGCTTAGCTACCAGCCTCATAGGCTGAATTTCCTGGGCTGCTCCCATAGCCTGGGGGCCTCAGCTTAGAGGAAGCCAGAACTACTTCCTTAATGGATTCTTGTCCATGAAAGGCAGGAACCATGCCACAGAGCTCTCTAACAAACTTTGTCACTGGCCTTATGGTCCATGAGCAAAATGCTCAATGTTAGTCATCTGGGTGTTTGGCTCCTGTTTTCTGAATATAGTAAGAAGACGTTGAAAGACTGGCTTGAAGGTTAGAATTTGCCACCTCTAGTGAGTCCAGGTATTCATTTTTACATCCTAAAATTCAGTCCAGAGTGGAGTTATCGAAGGAATGGAAATTTGTAACTTCCTGATCTGTATTCTGGGTTTGCTAGGATAACTAATGCTAAATCCAAACCACTGGCTCTCATGGGATTGTGTAAAGAAGGCTGGTATTTTGGAGATTACCTGGATGCCTGGCATTCAGAGCAGAACTGCTTCGCTGGCCCATGTTGGTGCCTAACATGAAGGAATACATATGATTGAGTGGGCGTGGGGAATTCTGGGTATTTAAATAGGGTGTTCTGATGTTTCAGTGGCATAAAACCTTGTTCTTCTGAAAATAAGACTATCTCTTTGACATTGTGATTTCTGAGTAATGACAACACACACGCTCCTAGCCCAGAGCTGGACACATTGCAGAACTCTGTGTATGTTTGACCAACACTAGGTTAACAGTTAACAGGTTAACTATTTCTGTAAGTGTAACCTCCGTGGTAAAGATTTTTAAGTTAATTTTAATTCATAAAAAATTATATATGCCTTTGCGCAACAGTAAGAATGTACTTAATGCCCTGAACTGTGCACTTGAAAATGGTTAAGATAGTAAATTTTATCTTACAAATATTTACCACAATTTTTAAAAATGCATCTGTTATTTTCAGAAAGAAAGTATATATGCTTATAGAAAATGTGAAAAAAGAAAAAGAAAATATCATCTCACTGCTTAGACAACTTGAAATATTTTGTTTCCAATTCTCTCTGCGTGTTTTTACACAAATGAGGTGTTATTGTATTACCATACTATATTGATAACCATCATTAACATATACTTTGGAGAATAGGGGAGTAACTAGAACGAGGACTGTGGAGCCAAAATGCCTTGGTTCCAATTCAGGTTCCCCAGTTCCTGATAGGTAGCAGGAGGCAAGTTACCTAACCTTTCTGTGCCTTGGTTTCCTCATCTAAACCAGTGATTCTCAACAGGGGCAGTTTTGCTCCAAGGGACACTTGGCAGTGTCCAGAGACACGTAGTTATTCAGACTATAGGCGGATGCTACTGACATGGAATGGGTACAGGCCAGAGATGCTGCTAAACATCCTACAGTGCACGGGACAGCCCCGCAATAAATTTTCTGTCCCTAAGTATTAGTGGTGCTGAGGAATCCTGCTCTAAGTTGGATGAAGATAATAGTGCCTAACTCATGGGATTGTTATGAGGCCTAAATAAGTTAAAATATGTAAAGTACTTAGAACAGTGCCTAGCACATATTAACTGCTATGTGTTAGCTATTATTGTTGTTATAATCATTTTTTTATCATAAAATATTAGTATTTCTATACTTTAAAATCTCCTAAACATTCTTTTTAATAGATTGTGAATATCTTTTAGTAAAGTTTCCTTTTATATAAACATTGCATACTCCTAATAGACCTTTCTTTCTTCCTCACCAGATGAAATTAAAGCAGAAATAGAAAAGCAGAGGTAAGCTGGGGCACGTTTTCCTTGCTGAAATACAATATTAAGGGAGTAGGTAGTGGCCGAGGGAACCCCTTTCTGTGCATGATTTCTCTTATTCTTTTTTTTGTGTGTGTGGTACATGCCCCCAGCAGGAACCGAACCCAGGACTCTCTGGTCCGCAGGCCAATGCTCAACCGCTGAGCCAAACTGGCCAGGGCATTTCTTTTTTTTATAATAATGTTTTTATTCTTTTTTTTTTTTAGAGAGAAAGAAACATCAGTGTGAGAGAGAGACATCGATTGGCTGCCTCCTGCACGCCCCCTACTGGGGAACAAACCCGAAACCTGGACACGTGCCCTGATTAGGAATCGAACCAGGACCTCTCAGTCCGTAGGAGGATGCTCAATCCACTGAGCCACACGGACTGAACTGCTTTCTCATATTTCTGATCCTTGGGCAACACACACGCTCCTAGCCCAGAGCTGGACACATTGCAGAACTCTGTGTATGTTTGACCAACACTAGGTTAACAGGTTACTGGTTCAATAAATGTGTATTTGGAGGAAAGGGTAAAGAAGGTCAAGTTAATGCTGATGTACCTTTTCTTGACAGAAGAGGTAAAAGCCCTTGTTTCTTGTATGTCATGCTTCCTTAAGCAGGAGGACAGCTTGCCCTATAAGTGGCTGTTCCTCATGTTCATAGTAATGAAGCCAGTTAGTCATGTTTCAGAAACAGAGCTCTGACGTGGCTAATGTGGCTAATGCCAAGACTTAATCCAGGATGCAGTCGCTGCAGCTTGCTAACCTGAGACCTTGCTCTCTGCATGTGACACTTTGGTATTTGGTCCACATGCATGTATGTGTTAACTTTGAATTGTTTAGCCCCACAGATGCAGTTTGCAGGCATTTTAATTAAATGATTGCAGGTGGATGGGAAGTTAGAGTGAGGTATAGGAAAAGCAAGCTTTTTTTTTTTTTTTTAATTCCCCTCTTTTGCCCTCTCCTTTTTTCCCCTAGGCTTGGCGCTGCCGCACCGCCAAAGGCAAACTTCATTGAAGCTGACAAATACTTCCTTCCATTCGAGCTAGCTTGCCAGTCCAAGTCTCCACGGGTGGTCAGCACCTCTCTCGACTGCTTGCAGGTACCATATTTAAACTTAATTGTGTAAAAGAGGTTCTCTGCAGGCCACATTGGTGAGTCCCCTGCTACTCAGAATGCTCTCGTGTGACAGAAAAAGGAACATTCTAACTTACTCTTTACAGAGTTCTCATGAGGGAAGTGAGAAGGGATTGACCTCCTTAGCTAAAAAAAGCTAGAAGTACTATTTTGTTGATCTCTCTTATGTATGTTTTTCTAAATGAAGCCGTTGGCATTAGTTGGAATACTTGCTACACATGGGTGCAGAAGGCATTTTTATTCAACCTCTTCCTTGATGGCATTAAAATTCATAAAATCAGGTAGAGAAATAGATATAATCAAATCTCATTGTTTGTGGTAATATTCTATAAAGTTGTTGTATGGTAAATGGGAACATGGGCCCCTTCCCGTGCTCCAACTCCCCCTCCCAGCCTGTGGGAAGATGATGAAGGCCATCGTAAGCGGACTGTGAGACCTTGGGAGCCCGGCCAGCTCCTCAGTCAGGAAAACAGCATTTTGATCTCACCCCGGCCTGTCTCCCTCCCCCTGCATGCCCTGTTTTTCTCTGTTTTCTGTGCTCTATAAAACCTTGTGTTGGGAAAGTCTGGGTGGCGGTGAAACAGTAGCTCCAGCCTGTGCTCCCAATTCAGCCTGTCCACAGGCCGGATGGGACTGAGCAGTTCAACTGCACCAGTGGCAACTGGTGTAGGGGTGAGCCCCCAGACGGCCACCACTGGTGTGCATGTGAGTCCTGGTAAACCCATGTCTTTCACAGCCAGTCCTTTGGGTTATTTCTTTGGGAATCCAATGACAATACCCTGAGGTTTTCTGGAACCTCTGCACTTTGCATAACAGCTGTGAACACTGATTTAGTGAATTCTGAACCATTGTTCCTAAAGAAAATACAGGGTTAGGTTCCCTTGAGCCTCTGGCCTCAACATGTTCATCAGCTAATCAGTATGTAACTGTTTGTGTATTTTGTTTAAAGACACCTTATTTAATATATATTATTGATTCATTAACAGTGAACTACCAGTCTACAGCACTAGAACACATACCTGAACAAAATGATCTAACACACAAGTCAGCACACTGCTGACTTCTTTCTCTTAGGAACACTGGACAGCACCTCAGCACTACAGTTGGGGCCTATTTTAAATGGCAAAATTTTGTCCTATTTTAAAAGGACAAAAATGGGGAAAACATAACACTAAATGGACCACAAAAATGGACACTGCTTACAATATGAGGGCTGAATCAGGAGGGCAGAGGGTCTCCTTGTTTGACCTTAGCTGGGAACATGTACATTAAGTGATTCAGATTTTTCACTGCTTTGTACATGTTTGCAAATGACTGCAAAAGCACCACAAGTATTGATTTTGGGCTTACAAATAAATTTTAGTGAGCGGATGCACTTATAAATACAAAATCTGCGAATGATGAGGATCAACTGTATTTAGACCACCAGTAATCTTTCATAAACCACCTTTTACTAATGAAGAAGCAGAAGTAGAGAAGTTAGGGTGGCTTGTCCAATGACATACAGATAATTAGAGACAGAAATAGAGCTACAACTTGAATTTTTTAATTCTTAGTCCAGCATTTTTGTATTTTTGTTTTCCACTTTAAAATTATATAGGTATCACCTCTATATTGTATTATGTGTTCACCATCCTGTATTTTTTTTTTTTTTTTAATTTTTTCTTTATTGATTTTAGAGAGAGGAAGGGAGAGGGAGAGAGAGAACATCCACTGGACGTCTCCTGCATGCCCCCCCACTGGGGGTTTGGCCCACAACTTGGGCATATGCCCTGACCAGGAATCGAACCAGTGACCTTTTGGTGCATAGGTCGATGCTCAACCACTGAGCCACACTGGCCAGGCACCATCCTGTATTTTTTAAAATAATCTACTCCTAAGGTTTCTGGTTCAGAGAACATTTATTCTTTACCCCAGTGGGCAACCTACAGTAATGAAAAAATCTTGATATATTTTTTAAAAATCGATGCACATTGGTACTTTCTAGAATAGGAGTAGTGAGTAGGTTCTCTGTTACGGTTGTTTAGAAGCTTTGCTGAAAAGATATATGAAGCCTCATCTGGATTTCTTTAGAAAGTGCCATGATTGATTGGTTATGTCTGCTGAGGCACAGGACTGCCGAGTGGTGGGTGCGCATGCCACACTTTTGGCATTTCTAGTTTAATATTTACTCTAATAATCTCTTTCCTTGGCTATATCTATACTTGAAAATTGATGACAGTTTCTTCACAGAAGCAACTCTTCCAAATGAAAAGTCATTTGCTCATTCAATATTATAATTCTGTACAGATTGTCCTATGTATATAATCAGCCAAGAATTCTTTTTTTTTTATCGTTACCCAAGGACATTTTTCCCATTTTTTGTTCAGATAGAGTGGGAGGGAGAGAGAGGAAGAGAGAGAGAGAGAAACATCGATGTGAAAGGGACACATCGAGTGGCTGCCACCCGCACGACTGACCAGGGCCGGGGACAAACTGCAACCAGGTACGTGCCCTTAGCGGGAACTGAACCCGGGTCTCTCTGGACCACAGGCCGACGCTCTAACCACTGAGCAAAACCATCCAGGGCCAGCCAAAAATTCTTAAATGGCAGGCTCAAGTCTTACTTTTATCCTAAGATATTTGTGGCTGCGGGACGTTTTCTGAAGAAATTTGGCATATGTTTAATTTTAGTTTTCTCCTCATGTTAAGGGTTAGTTTTGAAGCTGGTGCTGATAGTTACATGTTATTGTTATACCAACTACAGTGGCTAACATGTATTGAGCACTCAGACCATGCTAGGCACTGTGCAAAGTGCTTTATTCTCATCATCAAGTTTAATCTCACAAACCCTCTAAGGTACTTACTCTTATCCTTATTTTAGAATTGAGGAAATGGAGGCTAGGAGAATAAAATGACGAGCCCTACAAGTTCCCCTGGCTCCGAAGTGATGGAATTGGGTGGGCGTCTAGGATTTCCTTACCCCACATCTATGTTCTTAACCAGGGGTCCTTAAACTATAGCCAGGAGCCAAATCGGGCCTGCCATCTGCTTTTGTAAATAAAGTTTTATCGGAACACAGCTGTCTTAATCTGCTTGGGCTAATATAGCAAATACCACAGACAGGGTGGCTTAAACAAGAGACGTTTATTTCCCACAGTTCTGGAGGCAGGAGAGTCCAAGATCAAGGTACCAGCTGAGTCCGTTCCTGATGAGAGCCCACTCCCTGGTTTGTAGATAGTCAAATCCTCACTGTGTCCTCACACGGCAGAAAGAGCGCCTAATCCCATCCTGAGGACCCCACCCTCATGACCTCATCTAAACCTAACCACCCCCAAAGGCCCCACCTCTGAATACCGTACATTGGGTTTCAACATAGGAATTGTGGGGAACACTCACATTCAGTCCATAGCAATAGCTGTGCCTATTTGTTGTGTTATCTGTGGCTGCTTTCCTGCTATTGTGGCTGCATTGAGTAGGTGGAATGGAGACCGTATGACCTGCAAAGCCTAAATATATAGTGTGTGGTCCTTTATAGGAAAAAGTTGCCAGCCCCCACTCTTAAATATTATCCTGTTCTGGCCACTTTAATTAAAAACACGGTTTGGCCTTGGCTGGTTTTGCTCAGCGGTTAGAGCGTTGGCCTGCGGTCCAGAGAGACCCGGGTTCGGTTCCCGCTAAGGGCATGTACCTCGGTTGCAGTTTGTCCCCGGCCCTGGTTGGGTTGTGTGGGTGGCAGCACTCGATGTGTCCCTTTCACATCGATGTTTCTCTCTATCTCTCTCTCTTCCTCTCTCTCCCTCCCACTCTACCTGAACAAAAAATGGAAGAAATGTCCTCAGGTGAGGATAAAAAAAACAAAAACACAGTCTGGCCCAGCCAGTGTGGCTCACTGGTTGAGTGTCAACCCATGCTCCAAGAGGTCGTCGGTTCGATTCCCTGTCAGGGCACATGCCCAGGTTGTGGGCCCAATCCCAAGTTGGGGGCATGCAAGAGGTAGCCAATCTATGTTCTCTTTCATCCATGTTTCTATCTCTCTCTTCCTCTCCCTTCCTTTCTCTTTAAAATCAATAAACAAAACAAAACAAAAAACCCAGCGTGGTCTGTTTTCCTAGAAAAAGTCTGTTTCTGGTATTGTCTATGTGTGTGATTTCTAATGGAAACATTGATGTCCTGCTTTGACTTGAGTTGAAAATTTGAGTATAGTGCCTGTCTTGAGGTTTGTGTCATATGGTTAGTTCTTTTTGTAGAATTGAAGTTTTCTGCAGTTTAGTAGGTACTCCTGTGTCATCCTTTTTATGACATAGAAAGTGCCTGGGTGCTCCCTGAAACACTGAATAAAAATTTAATTTCCTCTTGCTGGTTGTCCTTGCAAAGCCTGTTTGACTGGCTTTTCCCAGTATGGGTGAGGTAAGTTGTATCTTGGAAATGGAAAGCCAGTGTCTAGGGGTAAAGGTTGTGGCAGGTGTGGAGCCAGCTGCAGACACATCTGAATTCTGCCCTGGGCATTTAAAGACATCTTCTTTGAGCTTAGAAAGGTGAGGGGGTAATAAAGGTGTTTCTGGGTTTGCATGAGTGTAGTTGGCCCAGAGTTTCCTCTCTCCATTGGAAAAGCCTTCTCTTCTACTTAATTCTGCCAAATGATAAAGATCCTCTGTATTCCTTTCCCTCAGCAGCTGGTCTTCCACACACTTCCCCAGGCCAGGACTGGGAAAGAGCGTTAGGGTTCAGTTTTGTTTAAGCTAAAGAGGGATCTCCAGTTTCTCTGGGCACATATCAGTAACAAAATGTTTTGAAGAATATCCTCCTAATATATTCATATTTTTTTAATTACAAGGTTATATATATGTACTACTGCTGTTAAATTATATCTTTATAAAACATATGAAAATAGAACTTTTAAAACGATAAGAAAATATAGATAGTGAAGGCTGTAGGAAACCCCTGGTCTAAGCTGTCCTGTTCATACCACAAGCATTATCTTTTAACTCTTTATTTCTAGAAAACTTTGGATTTTTTAATGCACATTTGTAATTATATAAGTTGTATGTGACTACATTCTTTGTTAAAATATTTTTAGAACTTTATAGATAGGGCTGAAATCCCTTGGACCACCAGCCCCAAACCCATTGCCTGTTTAGGTATATAATTTTCTTTCTGTCCTGTTTTCTTTTTTTACATAAATGGCATAATTTGTACAAATTTTTCTGCAGCTTATTTTTTTAAATCCTCACTGGAGGATATTTTTTCATTGATTTTTAGCGTGTGAAAGGGAGGGAAGGGAGAGGAGGAAGAGGGGAGGGAGACATTGATATGAGGGACACATCGATTGGTGATTGGTTGCCTTCCTTGGTGATTGATTGCCTTCTGGTATGACCCTGATCCCATCTGAGGTTTTGTCAGAGCACTGGAAGGCATGGTGAATCTATTGTCCTCAACACCATCGTCCTTCCTGGTTGGACCTACTTGTCAGCGTTCACATTTTAGGAGTCCATAGAGCATCCCACTCATAACCCAGTGCTCAAAACGAGCTTGAGTCCACGGGTAAAGAGTAAGCAGTGTCCAAACCCAGAACTCATTTAGCAGGTAGCCAGTTTGCCCTCTTGGAAGCCTGCATATGCAGCAGCTCTGAGAGGGGATGAGGTAAAGGACATCTTGACTTGTTCTTCAAAAACATACTTCAGTCCCCACTCCTTCCCCTACCTAACCCAGTCTGGAGATCTCTGGGATTGGACTTGATTAGCAGAATATATGCAGGCCTTTCTCCTGCTCATTCAGTCACTCGATCCAGCAGTATCATGTTGCTACCCTCAGCCACTCTCTCTTAATCTATTTTTTTAATGCTTATGGAATGTGACACTTTTATAGCTAACGATGGGGAAAAGCGATTGGGAAAGGCGTCAGGCCTCTGCAGGGTGATGGATCATCCTGGGTGGTGGTGGCTGCACTGCCCATAACCTCAGATGTTTGTCACTTTGTGGGGGTAGAGGCAGAAATGTGACAAGCCAGACACCAAAAAGGGTAGGTGTAAGGAACAGAACAGCACTTTAAAGAGTCTTTACTAAATCCCTGGCAGCAGATGCTTTAGAATTCATGTATCCCTGAGGGCTTGTGTTAGCTGAGTGGTTCCTTTATCTGGTCAGCCTTCAAAATAACGTGGATAGCTTGGAGAAAAACACTGATTCCTGGGCCCCACCCCAGAAGTTCTGGTTTAGTAGGTCTGGGTTGAGGTCCAGGAAAAAAGAGAGAAAAAAAAAATATATATATATATATAATTTTTTTTTTTAATCCATTGATTTTCAGATAAAGTGGGAAGGAGGGAGGGGGAGAGAGAGAGAGAGAGACATCGATTGGTTGCCTCCCACACAACCCCAACCAGGGCTGGGGACTGAACTGCAACCAAGGTGCCCTTCACCAGAATCGAACCCACGACTCTTTGGTCCATAGGCCAATACTCTAACTGCTGAGCCAGACTGGCCAGGGCAGGAACCTATATTTTTAGTGAGCTCTCTCAGGTGATTCTGAATCTCAGCCAGGCTTGGAAATCATCTGCCCCTTGACCTTTGAGTTCCTTTCCAGCTCTCATTCTGTGTGTTGAAATCCAAGTCATCATTGAGGTGACAGGCAGGTGGCCTCTGAAAGGTGGCCCCTGTCCAGACTGATCTGTCACCTAATTATGAGAGCATGGCTCAGTAGCCACTCATCTCTTCATCCACGTGGGTAACATGCACTGTTTGATAATTTGGTGTTTTTACTTTAATTTTTTTTTTTTTTTTTTAATCCTCACCCGAGGACATTTTCCCATTTTTTTTGTTCAGGTAGAGTGGGAGGGAGAGAGAGGAACAGAGAGACAGAGAGAAACATCAATGTGAAAGGAACACATCGAGTGGCTGCCACCCGCACGACCGACCAGGGCCGGGGACAAACTGCAACCGAGGTACATGCCCTTAGCGGGAACCGAACCCGGGTCTCTCAGGACCACAGGTTGACGCTCTAACCGCTGAGCCAAACCAGCCAGGGCTTACTTTAATTTTTAAAATAGAAAATATACTGATGTGATTCGACATTCAGGAAGAATGAGAGAGTGTACTATAAAGTGTCTTAGTACCACCCCTGCCCACAGCTCCTTAGTTCCTTCTACAGCAAAGCATGTTATCATTAACTTTTTTATGTATCTTTCCATTTAAAGAAATACGTATATATTTTTAACAGCTTGAGACATAATTCATATATGATTCACCTATTTAAAGTGTACAATTCAGTGATACTGAGTTATTTAACCATCACCATCACCACAGTCTGATTTTAGACCATCTTTGTCGCCTCAGAAAGAAACCCTGTGCTCTTCAATGGTCACTCCCCCTTTCTTTAATCGCCCCAGCTCCAAGCCGCCACTGACTACTTCCAACTCTGATATGTATAGTTTTAATCCCTCAATTTTTCACACAAGTGGTTGTGTACTGGGGAGTGTTCCTACCCATTACCTCTTCCATCTGGTACTGTTGCACCAGCATGGGGCTCTTCTGGCATGGGAGGCCAGAACCAATGCTGCACTCAGGGTGGCTGTGCCCATCGTGCATTTGGGGCGCAGAGGAATCTGTGGGAGCTGGAACTTAAAGCCATGATTGTCATTTGCTGTAGGGGGCAGTTTCAGTCCCTGCCAGACAGAAATATCTCACCTCTGTTCTTTCTGTGTTTAGAAACTCATCGCATATGGGCACATTACCGGCAACGCCCCAGACAGTGGCGCTCCGGGGAAGCGGCTGATTGACAGGATCGTGGAAACCATTTGCAATTGTTTTCAGGGCCCTCAGACCGATGAAGGAGTTCAGTTACAGATAATTAAGGTATTTCTGTGTGTTTGCCTGGTCTGGATTTTAGACTGGAAACTAGTCCCCTTTGGTAGTTTGGATTTCTGATTTACCATGTATTAGTTGTCAGGTGGTACTGAGCCAAAACAGAAAAAACGTAAGCATCGCTTATATCTTTTATAAAGTGTCAGAATTTATTAGCGTGGAATGAGACGAGAAATGTGGAACCAGATGTGTTTTCAGAGCAAACAGTTCTACTAATAACAATGTAAATTGCTTGTGAATTAAATTGGCTTGAAGTCCTCTGGTCCTCCCAGTCTGCAATTTCTCAGCAGGTTCCTATTGATACTCTTACCACCAGTTTGTCCCTCTCCTCTTGTCTCCCTATTTTATTCCCCTGTTCAGTTTCTCCTGCCAGAAGTGGTTTGGCGTAGCCAGCATTCTGCATCGTAAGTCCTGGATGCATTAACTTTGTGAGGGATGGCTCCATGTTGGCCTCACTTTCCTAAAGCTCCCTTGAAACTGACCTGCCATGGAAACATGTATATTTTGTGGTTAATCTAGGCAAGGTCAAGTTGGAACATTTTCCATCCTAAGAGAAGTGTTCGGGTTTTTTGCTTTTTAATTAAATTAAATTTAATTTAATTAATTAATTAATTTATTTATTTTTTATCTTCACCCGAGGACATTTTTCCATTTTTGTTCAGATAGAGTGGGAGGGGGGGAGAAACATCAATGTGAAAGGGACACATTGAGTGGCCACTTCCTGCACAATCACAACCCCAACTGGGACCAGGGACAAACTGCAGCCGAGGTACGTGCCCTTAGCGGGAACCGAACCCAGGTCTCTCTGGACCTTGGGCGGAGGCTCTAACCACTGAGCAAAACTGACCAGGGTGGCTTTTTTAAAAGTAAGCTGGTAGAAAGCCCACTTCAACACTACTTAATTTCTTTAATAATTTGGGTGTTATTTAATAATTAAGTTAATTGTTTTTATTTTTATTTACTTATTTTTTTAATTCTCACATGAGGACATTTTTCCATCTTTGTTCAGATAGAGAGGGAGGGAGGGAGGAAGGGGGGGAGAGAAACATCAATGTGAGAGGGACACATTGACTGGTTGCCTCCTGCATGACCCCGACCAGGGCCGGGGAAAAACTGCAACTGAGGAACGTGCCCTTAACCTGAATCAAGCCCATCATCAGTCTGCGGGCTGATGCTCTAACCACTGATTAATACTGGCCAGGGCATTAATAATTGTTTTTAAACTCAGAGCAGTAGTGTGAGTCATTTCTTGGTACTAAGCATCCAGTTTAGTTTGCAGAGCCATTCTTTAAGTTTGTCAAACCAAACAAAAACAAAGCCAAACTTTGTGGAAAAGTTTGGCTATGGGAGACTGGGAATGGGGTGGGTATTTGTGATGGCGAAGGTTTCGGATTTTTGTTTTAGGCTCTTCTGACAGCAGTGACGTCCCCACACATTGAAATTCACGAGGGCACTATCCTACAGACAGTTAGGACATGTTACAATATCTATTTGGCCAGCAAAAATCTCATCAATCAAACCACTGCCAAGGCTACCCTTACTCAGATGCTGAATGTCATTTTCACCCGCATGGAAAATCAAATGGTGAGTGATGGCAGTCATCAGCTGCTGGGGGCGGGACATCATCCCATGCTGTGAACTGTTTTATTGTGTGGCCTCAGTGCCTGGTGAAGATTCATTAACATTTTAAAGTTTATCCCTTCTTCCTCTGAATTCTCTGTTTTTGCTATAAAAAGCAAGAGAGAGAACCTAGGAGGTATTCTGAAATTTGCCATCAGAATTTGCTTCAAGTTTGTCAAAGGAATTTATTTCCTTGTTAAAATGGTATCCTTTGGAAATTTTTTAAGCAACAGGCTAGTGTATTTTCTGTTCCTTATCAACATTCTGGGACCATTTAGATTGAATCCCTTTTTTGTAACATGTCCTAATCCCTTTTTTGTTGCCTTCTAGTTTCAGGAGGTCAGAGAATTGGAAAAGTCAGTCCAGTCGAAACCCCAGTCCCCTGTGATTCAAGCTGCAGCAGAGTCCCCAAAGTTCAATCATTTGAAGCAGAGCCAGGCACAAAGCAAACCAACAACTCCTGAAAAGACAGATTTAACCAACGGTGAACATGCCAGGAGTGGTTCTAGAAAAGTGAGCTCTGAGAACGGAGATGCGCCCAGAGAAAGGGGCTCATCGCTATCAGGTATGCCCCACGTGCTGTCCCTTTCCAGCTCTGAGAGGGACAGGAGTCTGAGTAACATCTGCAGACATCTGCAGGAAACCTCTAATAGCAGCTTTTCTATTTCTGGGCCTTCCCCTTGACTTTCCCTTTGCTTTCCTCCACAGAACACAACCATCAAGGCATGAGGGCTGATGCCCATTGTCAGCTGTGTAGTGTTCTCTCAGTAGTTCCTGGAATATATTGAGCTACTGCTTTTTTTAATCCTTCCCCGAGGATATGTTTTTCATTGATCCTAGAAAGAGAAAAAGGGGGAGAGAGACAGAGAGAGAAACATCAATGTGAGAGTGATTCATCGATAAGTTGCCTTTCGTATATACCCCGACCAGGAATCAAACCATGACTCTTTGGTGCATGGGATAACGCTGCAGCCAACTGAGCTACACCTGCCAGAGCTAGCTACTGCTTCTTGACGTCAGCTTCTGACCTGTCCCGCAGGTCGAGCAACGAGGACTCTAGAGGGGGAGTGAGGATGAGGAGGGACAAGAGACACGAGAAATGGAGACAAGACAGGATTCTGATCAAGTCTCGTTTATTCAGGGGTAATTCATACAATATATAGGGCAAGAAGCACCTGTTGCCAAGCACCAGGCTTGCCCGAAGCAATTCTAGGAAATACTACAAAAGGAACAAAAGGTCAGTAAAGACTGGCTGATGAGTAAATGGTTACTTAAAGAAATGCAAAATGCAGAGATAAAGAAATGCAGAATGCAGAGATATCCTGCCTTGGGGCAGGTGATGGCAGAGCAGATTATAACAAAATTGACGCCATGCAAAATGTCTCCCACAAGCTTCAATGCAGTGGGTTTAGTTTGGGGTACTTACCTCCCAGTAGTTTATTATTTGGGTTGTTAGTCATTCATTGTCTGCCTCATTCTCCCAGAGGATGACAGGAACGTCATCTGTCATTTGTACACAGTATCTCCATTCCTTGCCCACTTCCTGGCAGTTCGTAGCTCCTCGCAGACATCTGTGAGAGGAATGCAAACGTGGGCAGTGGCTAGATACATAGATGGACAGATAGATAGCTTGTGTTCTTATTCTAAGACTGAGAATGTTACCTATTTTTGTTTACTTTTTTATTTTATTTATTTTGTTATTTTTAATCCTCACCTGAGGTCATTTTTCCATTGATTTTCAGATGGGGGAGGGGGAGGGTGGGCGGGAGAAAAACATTAATATGAGAAAAATACATCAATTGGTTGTCCCCTTTGCTACCCCGACCAGGGCCAGCAGTTGAACTACTGGTCCAACCACAACTGAGGTATGTGCCCTTGACTGGAATTGAACCTATGACTCTGGTTCATAGGCTGACACTCTAACCACTGAGCCAAAACCAGTCATGGCTGTTTGCTTTCTTAAATGAAAGATACTCTCCACCAGTTTGTAGTCTTAAAGTAAATAATTTACTAGGCACAAAATCTTAGATTGGGTTGTCATAAGATTATTTCTGAATGTTTGCATCTCTCCTTAGGCAGTTGGTACGAACCAGATCTAAAATTTATATTTTTTCAGGAATGTACCTTCCCAAGTGATTTTTGTCAAATAATTCTTTGCTTTAGCCGGTGATTCTACATGAAACATCTTACGTGTCTTTATAATTGCTCTCATGTCTTCTTCTGTCATGTCATATTATTGGTGATTATTTCTGTCAGTAGTGTGTTCCCTGCTAGAGTATACGGATTGGAGCAGCTTTTGTTCCTCTGTAATTCACCAGAGTACTTGGCACACGTAGGAATAGGCCAAGTGTCATTGCTGGATTGTTGTGTTGTATTAGTTCATGCAAGGAAAGGACAAAAGAGAAAGTGAGCACAGAGGTGCCATCTACTCAGTCCTGCTGTCACATGTCTCAGAAACTCCTGGTCCATCTTCTTTGCCTTCTTAACTCTCAGAGCAAGGCCAGGTTTTTAACTGTAACCCTTATCAGGCTGTGGTCAATCAATCAATATTAATATTTAAGCACACTGTAGTAAGCATAGCTGCAGATGTAAGAGCAAATCTCCCTGAGCTGCACGAAAGTGCTTCCACTGCAGCCCATTTACTACACGGCAGCCAAAGTGCTCTCTTAAAAGCATGCATTACGTCACGACCCTCCTCTGCTTAAACCCCTTTGGTAATTTCCCATTCTGCCCCATTCAGAGTAAAATCTGTGTCCACCCTGCCCCTGTGTGACCTGGCCGCTGCCCACCTCTTTGTCCCCTTCTTAGACCTCTTCCCCCCTTGTTTGCTACACAGTGTGCAGGTGATATTTCTAATTCTTGAAAATACCACACTTGCTCTTGGTGCCTTTGTACTTCCTGTCCCTTCCCAACCCCCCTTTATCTTCAGGTCTCCAAGTTCAAACAGATCACCCTCTTTGAAGCTCCCTGTCACATCTGTCCCCTTGTCCTCTTTTCTTCATGGCATTTATCATTACTTGAAGTTACTGAGTTAATGTTTACTGTGCCTGGTCTGAGACCTAGGCCATCCTGTTCACAACCATATTTCCAGTAAATACACTCAGTAAATACACTGTTTTGAATAAATGGAAGAGAGAGGATTAACTTCCAGAATATAGTTCTACAGAAACATGGTAACTTAAAATTCTGCAAGAATGATTTGCAGTTAGTATGTTGCTGTGGGTTTGCCGCCAGTACTTGGTGCACGCCATGTTGCCTATGAGAGCCAAACTGCAGACTTCAAATAGTAGGTCAGAACGGACATGTGCCATCACCTTTAAAAAGAGCAGTTGGGCCCTGGCTGGTTTGGTTCAGTGGTTAGAGCGTTGGCCCTCGGACCAATGAGTTGCGGTTCGATTCCAGTTGAGGACACGTACCTCGATGACGGTTCATCCTTGGCCCTGGTCGGGTCGTGCGGGAGACAGTCAGTCAGTGTGTCTCTGTCATGTCGATGTTTTCTCTCTCTCAACCTCTCTCCCCCTCCCTCCCACTCTATCTGAAGATAAGTAGAAAAATATCCTTGGGTGAGGGTTAAAAAAATAAAATTGAAAGAGCAAACAGTGCCCAGTTCATGTGGCTCAGTGGATTGAGCATCCTCCCGTGGACTGAGAGGTCCTGGTTCAATTCCCAGTCAGGGCACGTGCCCTGGGAGAGGGTGTGCAGGAGGCAGCCAGTCGATGTTTCTTTCTCACATCAGTGTTCCTCTCTGTCTCTCCCTTCCTCTTTCTCTCTCTAAAAAATCAATGTAAAACTAAAAAAGAGCAAATGGCTTCAGTTCTCAAGGTGTGGCTCTAAAGAAAGAATGAGTCCACCTGGCTGGTGTTGCTCAGTGGTTGAGTGTCAACCCATGCACCAGGAGGTCGCCAATTCGATTCCTGGTTGGGGCACATGCCCAGATTGTGGACCTGATCCCCAGTGGGGGGCATGCAGGAGGCAGCCAATCGATGTTCTTTCTCATCGATGTTTCTATCTCCCTCTACCTCTCCCTTCCTCTGTCTCTTTAAAATTAATAAAGGAAAGAATGAATCCTTCAGAAGAAGGGATTGAGAAGCCTTGGAAGCAAGGACTTCCTGAGAGGCAGGTGGTGGAGACAGTGCCCTGGGCTGGAGTCTAGGTTATCTAGGCCCAGTGAGAGGCCTGGGTTCTAGCACCTTTGTGATAGAGACCACACATTGAGCCCTCCTATGGTTCTATCCTATAGTAATCACCATCACTTAACTACCCCTAGCTAGCCAGTCACTGTGCCAGGCACCATGCTCACTATGTGGGCACTCCACATTTTTCTGTTTAACTGAGTACCCCGCGCCATGGCTTTCCTGGGATAATTCACCTCCCAGTGAAATTATGTAGATGGAGAGAATTCACCAACAGATCTGTGTACCTCTTTCCCTTTTGCACTTGTCAGTCTTATCAGCTTGTTCAAAAAGTGGATCAAATGGCTCTTTGTAAACTCAAAAAATGATTTTTTTTTTTTAGCCTAAGACATGCTTGCTTATGTGAATTTTTGGACATGGCTAACTGCCTTCCCTGGGGAACCTCACCCCATTTGTCCATTCACACCTCTCCTGATTGCCCAGCTATTCTTGTCAGTTTCTTAAAAAAACAAACAAACAAACACCTGATTGAGATAGAGCATATACCATAAATTCAGCCATTTAAAATAATCAGATTCTTTTTTAGTATGTTTACAGAGTTGTGCAATAATCACAATTAATTTTGGAACGTTTCATCACACCCATTAGCAATCACTTCCCATTTTCTTTTAAGTTCATTTTTTATATCCTGATGTTAGACTCTCAACATTAAACATTGGCATTTATATAGCTAATATGTAGCTATTATAGGTACACAATTACCTGTGTATTTATGGATTTGTTAATTCACTTTTAAATAACTCACTTTTAAGTACTGTAAAATAAAGTTCATTCTCCCTCAGCCAATGTGGAGGTTCTGATCAAGCAGGCTAGATTCAGATCATGACTCTACCACTTAGTAGCTCTATGACCTTGGGCAAAGTCTTTAACTTCTCTGAGCCTCAGTTTTCTCATCTGTAAAATGAGACTACCACTAGTATCATCTTACAGGTTTGTGAGAATTAAATGAGAGCAGTGTCATCTGGCACTTAGGGCTATATAAGTGTTTGCTCTTATTTCATATAAGTTTCAACTTAAACAATGAATTAGTTTAAAGAAAAATAGCAGGTATTTAGGATGGTAATGTGATGTGAAGGTGGTGGGAACAGTGCAGTGGGATAGAGTGAACCTTTTTTCATGTTAAGTAAATAAATAGTTGTGGTGGGTTAAGTACTCAGTAGAAATGTAAATTTGTGCTGTTCTCCAGGATCTTGTGGAGCAAGCGTGGAACTCATAAAATGGTGGCTTGATTGAAAGTCCTCGTTAAGGATGAATTTGAAAGGTTATTTTGGTTTTGCTTATTTAATGTGATGGCCTTGTTGGTCATTGTGATGTTTTATAATGTTGACTTCTAGAAATCTAGTCAAGAGCTGTTGAGTAGTTCTCCCAGAACCAGTTTTATACAAAAACAAATGGTGCTGAACCTCTTCCACTTAAGCAATTAACATTTTACAGAGAAAATTCCATTTAAAATTAGCTAAATCTTCAACCGTCACATTAGAAATCTCATGCTATAAGCCCTGGCCAGTTTGGCTCAGCGGTTAGAACGTCAGCCCGCGGTCCAGGTTCGGTTCCTGCTAAGGGTACGTACCTCAGCTGCAATTTGTCCCCAGCCCCATTTGGCGTCATGTGGGTGGCAACCACTCGATGTGTCTCTCTCACATTAATATTTCTCTCTCTTTCTCCCGTTCTATCTGAAGACAAATGCAAAAATAAAAATAAAAAATGCCCTCGGGTGAGGATAAAAAAGAAAAAAGAAGTCTCGTGCTAAGTTCTAGGTTTACATTGTGGGGAAAACGAGGCAACAGAAGGCAGTTACTTACCAAGGCTTCATGTTCCCAAGGTGAAGACACAGGAGAGAATGTCTTTTGTTCTACCAGGAACTATAGCTGAATAAAATCCAGCTCCTGCCTCCAGCTTGGAGAGGGGGAGGAGGACCCTGGTACTTAGAGCAACTGTAACTTAGGAAGGAAGAGTGTGTAAGTTGGAGAGGTGAGGTGTTAGTCTTCTGTGAAGGGAAACTTGAAATCATAACAGATGTTGCCTGGGACTTTCCAGATTTCATGGGACTTGTCTTCTGTTGGCACAATCAAACCTGGTTTTGGTGGGTACACATTTATACCCTTTGCCTTCGGAAATGTGACCCTAGAGAACATGTCTTTAAAATCTCCTTCTTCACCTTCCTGTTTTCCCTAGAAATGCCCACATGTATATTTTTGTGTTTGTGTATTTGGGTGTGTGTGTGTAGGGACTGATGATGGAGCCCAGGAGGTGGTGAAGGAGATCTTAGAAGATGTGGTCACATCTGCTGTTAAAGGTAAGAACCAAGAACCCATCCTGTCCTACCCCAGTCCTCCAAAAAATCCTTAGCCAGATATTTTAGTGGTAGAGTGCCCTGCCTCCAGTGAACCATGGAAACAATTTGCCCATATCTGTTTAAAAACTACTTGTTTTTTATGGTTGATTTTATTCTCATTTGGGTTGGGTTCAAGAAACGCAGTCTGGGAAGATGGCAGCGGGCAGGACTGGAGGGAGGGTGAGTGTGTGAGAGAGTGAGCTAGTGTGTGAGAGAGAGTGAGTGGATATGAAGGTGAATGACCAAACCCGAGCAGTGCAGAGCACGGAGGAGAAAGTTCCTATGCTGTGGACGGGAGCAGCCGGCTACCGTGGTAAGCGGCTCTTCAAGGCACTTTTCCCTGCACTGCGGGGAGGTCCCACCATTTTGGAAGATCTCGGATCTTCCCTGGGAGGAGACAGTGGGAGCGGCTAGGGCCCAGCAACCTGAGCCCATCAGCACACCTGGCACCATCAGACCAGTGGACACTCTGTGTCAACACAGGCCAGTGCACAGTAGCGGAGCTCTCAAGGTGCCAGTCGTGGAAGCCGCGCACAGCTGGGAGCCCAGTACCATCCCCCATAGTAGCCGCCCGATCAGAGTGGAAAAAGACGATTTCCCAGGACCAAACGGGAATTACAAATAAAATAAAGACAAATCCTCGGAAAAAAGCAACGGTAAAGCAGCAGGACAGGACCATATAACTAGGGACACCAGTAGGATCTGCGAAGGCGCTAGAGGGTGGCGGGCTGGAAGCCCACGGACAGTAGCAGTCTTAGCTGTGAGCAGCGCCCTTGGGGAATAAAGACCAAGCCTGCTCCACAGCACAGAGAGCCGGGACAGAGCACTAAAATAGCCACAGTCACGCACCTGGGGGCTGCGGCAGAGGGAAGGCAGACTGGGCTGGAACTCTGTGGGGACACCCGGGATTTGGAGGGCACTCAGAGTTTTTGCTGAGTTGCGGCCACAAAGGATGGTGCCCAGTGTGCTCCTTCCCCAAGCTGTGGGGAAAAGCAACAGCCCCCACTTTGAGATTCAGCCTTTCCCAGGGGAAGCAAAAAAATGCAAATTGAGGCTCATTAACAACCAGCATATATCCCACCCTCTGGAAATCCTCTTATGCAGAACACCAGGGCTACATTCCAAGGCACTGAGTAACTGAGACTACTAGCCTCCAGGAAAAAGCTAGAGGATAACTGAACCTTTCCTGGGCTTGCAAATCTACCCAGGAAAGTAAGACTTGACAGTGGTGTTTAATGTGGGACCACCCAGGCGCATCTAAACCCAGTAGAGGGAGCCACAAACAGTGGAACGCCAACACCCACAGGGAAAATTTGACAGGCTCCAAAACCCACTGAGATAGCCAAAATGGTGAACCAAAGAAACAAATCCCATATAAAAGAAGTAGAGAACTTTATCGAAGATTGGATAAATGCAATGCAGCTAAGCGAATTATCAGAGGTAGAGTTCAGAGCCATGATCTTGAGGAAACTCAACAGCATGAGTAAGGACATCAGCACCATGAGTAAAGATATAGAAACATTGAAAACCAACCAAGTGGAAATGAAGAATGACAGCAGAAATTAAGAACACATTGGAAGGACTAACCATCAGAGTAGAGGAAGCTGAGGACCAGATCAGTAAATTAGAAGACAGGGTAGGAAAAAAATCAACCAATCAGAAAACCCAAAGCAAAAAACAATTAAAAAACAGGAAGACAGCTTAAGAGAATTGTGGGACAACTGGAAACATAATAACATTTGCATCATAGGAGTTCCCGAAGAGGAAGAAAAAGTGCAAGGGTTAGAGAATATATTTGAAAAAATAATGACAGAAAACTTTCCTAACTTGGTGAAGGAAGAAGGCATTCAAGTTTAAGAAGCACAGAGAGCCCCAAGTAAGAAGAACCCAAACAGGCCCACACCAAGACACATAGTAATTAAAATGCCAAAAATTAAAGACAGAGAGAGTCCTAAAGGCAGCATAAGATAAGCAACAGGTTACCTACAAAGGAAACCCCATAAGGCTCTCAGCTGACTTCTCAACAGAAACACTACAGGCCAGAAGGGAGTGGCATGAAGTAATCAAGGTCATGAAAAACAAAGATCTGAACCCAAGACTACTCTATCCAGCAAGGCTATAATTCAAAATAGAAGGTCAAATAGAGAACTTCCCAGACAAAAAAAAAAAAAAAAAAAGGCTAAGGGAATATATTAACACCATACCAGCCCTGAAACGTATGCTAAAAGGACTGCTGTAATTAGCAGTAGAAATGGGAAGAAAAATAGAACCACACTAAACAAAAATGGCAATAAATAAGTACATATCAATTATCACCTTAAATGTAAATGGTTTGAATGCTCCAATAAAAAGACACAGAGTAGCCCTGGCCGGTTTGGTTCAGCGGTTAGAGCGTCCGCCTGCGGTCCGAAGAGGCCCGGGTTCGGTTCCCGCTAAGGGCATGTACCTCGGTTGCAGTTTGTCCCCGGCCCTGGTTGGTCGTGCGGGTGGCAGCCACTCGATGTGTCCCTTTCACATCGATGTTTCCCTCTCTCTCTCTTCCTCTCTCTCCCTCCCACTCTGTCTGTACAAAAAAATGGAAAAATGTCCTCGGATGAGGATTAAAAAAATAATAATAATAAAAAAAAAGACACAGAGTAGCTGACTGGATAAGAAAGCATGACTCACATATATGTTGTTTACAAGAGACCCATCTCACAGCAAAAGACTCAACATAGGTTGAAAGTGAAGGGATGGAAAAAAGTCTTTCAAGCAAATGGAAAGCAAAAAAAAGCTGGGGTAGAAATACTCATATCTGATAAAGTACATTTCAAAATGAAGGCCGTAACTAGAGACAAAGAAGGCCACTACATAATATTGAAAGGATCTATCCAACAGGAAGATATAATCTTAGTAAACATATTTGCATCCAATATAGAAGCACCAACATACATTAAAAATCTTCTGGAGGACTTCAAAGGAGAAATCAAGAGCAATACAATCATAGCAGGAGACTTCAGCACCCCACTGACGTCATTGGGTAGATCATCTAGACAAAAAATTAAGGAAACACAGACTGTAAATGAAGTGCTAGATCAAATGGATTTAATAGATATCTACAGAGAATTACACCCCAAAACTATAGAATTCACATTCTAAGTGCACATGGGACATTCTCAAAGATAGACCACATGTTAGGGCACAAACTAAGTCTCTACATGTTCAAGAAGATTGAAATCATATCAAGCATCTTCTCAGATCACAATGGCATGAAACTAGAAATCAGTTGCAACAAGAACATGCAAAGACATTTGAAAACATGGAGGCTAAGCATGTTATTGAACAATAAATGGGTTACCATGGAGATCAAGGAAGAAATTAAAAACTTCCTGGAAACCAATGAAAATGAATACACAACAACACAAAATCTATTGGATGCAGCGAAAGCAGTTTTGAGAGGGAAGTTCATAGCACTACAGGCCTGCCTCAAGAAGCAAGAAAAATTTCTAATAGACTATCTAAGCTCACAACATAAAGAATTAGAAAGCAAACAAACAGAAAACCCCAGAGTGAGTAGGAGGAAGGAAATTGTAAAGATCAGAGCAGAAATAAATGACATGAAGACCAAGAAAACAATTCAAAGGATCAATGAAACAAAGAGTTGGTTCTTTGTAAAGAAAACAAGATTGATGGACCCTTAGCTAGACTCACCAAGAAACAGAGAGAGAGAACCCAAATACACAACATCAGAAATGAAAGAGGAGAAATGATAACACCACAGAAATACAAAAGATTGTTAACAAATAATATGAACAATTATATGGCAACAAATTTGACAATCTAAGCGAAATGGACAAATTTCTAGAAACACGTGGTTTCCCAAAACTGAACCAGGAAGAGAGAGAAAACTTGAACAGACACTAACAACAAAAGAAATTGAAGATGTAATCAAGACTCTCCCAGCAAACAAAAGCCCAGGGCCGGATGGCTTCACGGGGGAATTTTACCGAACATTCAAAGAAGAACTAATACCCATTCTGCTCAAACTATTTCAAAAAATTCAAAAAGAAGGAAGACTTCCAAACTCGTGTTTTGAGGCCACCATAATTCTGATTCCAAAACCAGAAAAAGACACTACAAAGAAAGAAAACTACAGGCAGTATCCCTGATGAACGTAGATGCCAAAATCCTGAACAAAATACTAGCAAATCGGATCCAGCAATACATCAAAAAAATTATTCACCATGACCAAGTGGGATTCATCCCAGGGATGCAAGGCTGGTACAATATTCGCAAGTCAGTAAACGTGATACACCACATAAACAAAATGGAAGATTAAAAATCATATGATCATATCAATAGATACTGAAAAAGTATTTGACAGAATCCAGCACCCATTTCTGATAAAAACGCTCAGCAATCTGGGAATAGAGGGATCATATCTCGACATACTAAAGGCCGTATATGAAAGACCTACAGCCAACATCATACTCAATGGGCAAAAACTAAAAGCATTTCCCTTAAGAACAGGAACAAGACAAGGATGCCCACTTTTGCCACTCTTATTTAACATAATACTGGAAGTCTTTGCCACAGCAATCAGACAGGAAGAAAAAATAAAAGAGATCCAAATCAGAAAGGAGGAAGTGAAACTCTCATTATTCACAGATGACATGATACTATATGTAGAAAACCCCAAAGACTCCATCAAAAATTTGCTAGACTTAATAAATTTGGCAAAATAGCAGGATACAAAATTAATGTCAAGAAATCAATGGCATTCTTATACACCAATGAACTCACAGAAAGAGAAACTTAAAAAAACAACCCCATTTACCATCGCAGCAAAAAAATTAAGATACCTAGGAATAATCTTAACCAAAGAAATAAAGGACCTATTTGCAGAAAACTACAGGTCATTGAAAAAAGAAATAGAGGAAGATATAAAAAAGTGGAAGCACATACCTTGTTCATGGATTGGAAGAATTAACATTAAAACGTCCATACTACCCAAAGCAATCTATAGATTCAAAGCAATCCCCATCAGCCCTGGCCGGTTTGGCTCAGCGGTTGGAGCGTCAGCCTGCGGTCCGGAGAGACCCGGGTTCGGTTCCCGCTAAGGGCACGTACCTTGGTTGCAGTTTGTCCCCAGCCCTGGTTGGATCGTGTGGGTGGCAACCACTCGATGTGTCGCTTTCACATCGATGTTTCTCTCTCTCCCTCTCACTCTATCTGAACAAAATATCGAAAAATGTCTTCGGGTGAGGATAAAAACAAAAAAACAAAAAAAACCAAAACAATCCCCATCAAAATACCACCGACATACTTCACGGAACTAGAACAAATACTTCAAAAGTTCATGTGGAACCAAAAAAGACCCCGAATAGGCACAGCAATCTTGAAAAAAAAAGAACAAAGTTGGAGGGATCACATTACCAGGTTTCAGGTTATACTACAAAGCCACTGGAATCAAAACAGCCTGGTACTGGCACAAGAACAGGCAGATAGATCAGTGGAACAGAATAGAGAACCCAGATTTGGACCCAAGGCAATATGCTCAATTAATATTTGACAAAGGTGGCAAGAGCATACAGTAGAGTAAAGACAGCCTCTTTAATAAATGGTGTTGGGAAAATTGGAGAGCTACATGCAAAAAAATGAAACTAGACCATCAACTTACACCATACACAAGAATAAACTGAAAATGGATAAAAGACTTAAATGTGACTCATAATTCCATAAAAATCCTAGAAGAAAATGTAAGCAACAAAATTTCAGACATCATTCGCAGCAGAATTTTCACTGATACATCACCTAAGGCAACAGAAACAGACGAAAATGAACACATGGGACTACATCAAACTAAAGCTTCTGCACAGCAAAAGATAAAATTATCAAAATGGGAGAGCATAATTGCCAACGATATATCAGATAAGGGGTTAATTTCCAATATACATAGAGTGCTCATTCAACTCAACAAAAGGAAGACAAAGAACCCAATTAAAAAATAGGCAGAGGAACTAAATAGATACCTCTCCAAACAGGACATACAAATGGCTAAGAGAAATATGAAGAAATGCTCAACATCACTAATCATCAGAGAGATGCAAATAAAAACAATGAGGTATCACTTCACACCTGTTAGAATGGCCGCCATCAACAAACCATCAAACAAGTGTTGATGAGGGTGTGGAGAAAAGGGGACTCTATTGGTGGGAATGCAGACTGATGCAGCCACTATGGAAAACAATCTGGTGTTACCTCAGAAAATTAAAAATTGAACTGCCATTTGACCCAGTGATCCCATTTCTAGGAATATACCCTAGGAAGCCTGAGAAACACCAATCAGCAAGAATATAGGTACCCCCATGTTCATAGCAGCACTATTTACAATAGCTAAGATCTGGAAACAGCCCAAATGTCCCATCAGTAGACAAATGGATACCAAAAAGCTGTGGTACATATACACAATGGAGTACTATGCAGCTGTAAGAGAGAACGATCTCTTATCCTTTGAAATGACATGGAGGGACCTGGAAAGTATTATCCTAAGCAAAACAAGCCTAACAGGGAAAGACAAGTATCATATGACCTCACTTATTTGTGGAATATAATGAACCTAACAGTCTGAGGAATGGGGTAGTTTCAGAGATGTGGAAATGGGGTACATACTGACAATCCCCAGAAGAGAGGGTGGGGGGGAGATAAACCATAGAACTTATATGCATGTATGCATCAACAATGGACATGAACAACAAAGCTGGGACAGGGCGGGGAGGGAGGGGGAGAGGGTATCAGTTGGGGAAAAAGGAGAAACATCTGTAATAAAAATTAATTAATTTTTTTTAAAAAAAAGAAGGAAACGTAGTCTGACAGTGTTAGGGTTGAGTGCTCTACATGGAGACAGAGGGAGCCATTCCTATACACATCCAGTTTTTCCAGGAGTGGGCTATAAGCCGAGGTGGTGTCCATTGCCGCTGAATTTTCATGGCTAGCCACTGATGTGTTGAATAGACAGTCCCTGTGTTAGCAGATATCAGATACACATGCAAGCTTGTTCTTTTGTTAGATTTCATTCATAACTCCTTCAGTCTTGTGTGATTTTAGTGGAATTAAACTTATATAGGTCAGAATGTCTATTGGATGATATTTTTCTTTGTTTTTTTGCCCAAAATCTCAGGCTATATGTTGAACACTCAGTTCCAGTGCCAATAGACCATTAGTGGGTCAAGAAATCAATAACTTAGTGCGTTGCAAACAGCATTTTTTTAAGTGAAAGAGAATAAAATGAAAGGAGAATACAAAATGAATGCATTGCATGTGGTCTGTTAAGCATTGTTTCATGAAACCTGCATTGCAGTTATCTATGTGCACATGTGTACTAGGTCATAATTTTTCAAATGTATTTCTTACTAAAGTTCATAGTCAAAGAAATTGACCTACTGCTCTGAGCCCTATCCTTTTGTTAATTTAGGGTACCACCAAGCTGCATACATAGATTTTATTATTTAACACCTTTTAGAAATGTTTTTAAAATAGAATAATTTTATCTCATACCCTCAGGTTATTTTCTGGCGCCAATACAGTAAGTCCTCACATAATGAACATTTGTCTGTCTTGTTCACTGCTATATCCCCCAGTCCCTAGCACAGAGCTAGGCAGATAATAGGCACTTGATGAATACTTGTTGAATGAATATATGCTTTGTAAAACCATTATTGAAAATTGTGTTTTTTAAGTTGTTTAATGTCCCATATATATTTTTACATATATAAAGAGTTCAGCTGTTACATATACATAGAATTCAGCTATTTTGCTAATCATCAGATATGCTTTCTTTCATTAAATGATGAAATCTATTTAATTCTTTGTCTTTTCATTTTTCATATGGCTGTCAGGAAGTTCAGGTCTACATTTTCTTTTTTTCTATAACTGAGGTTTTCTTTCTTAACTGTCAAACCCCTTCATTTATGTGGCTCTTCTTCTTCAACCCCTATATTAATAGTCCTTTAAAAAAAATCTGCGCTTTTCATGTTTAGCTGCTTCTAATCTTTTCGAGAAGGGGACAGGGTGGGCAGGGCTGCTGTAGCACACAATTCTGGAGGCACCGTTGACATGGACTACAACATGATTCAAACCCTGGCAGTGGGTCTGTAGATAACAGACACAGGGGATTCCTATGCACCACTTTGGCCAAGCTTTTTTCAGTATTACGTCAGTCATGGGGAAGTGGTGCAGGAAAAGGGGAAAAAGCAGTACCTAAAAGATATATGAATCACTTCTTCCTGATGTCAGGCTGCCTTTCAGGATAAGTACTAATTTGGTGATGATTTTTGCACTTGTGTTTGAAGAAGCAGCTCAAAAGCATGGTCTGACAGAACCTGAGAGGGCCCTCGGCGAACTGGAGGGCCAGGAATGTGCTGTCCCATCAGCAGTGGACGAAAACTCACAGACCAATGGGATAGCAGACGACAGGCAGTCCTTGTCATCAGCAGATAACCTGGTATGTTGATTCTCTTACACAGACTCATTTCGATTTTTACCTTTTTAGAAAATGCAGGATTAAATCTCTGCCAGAAGAAGCAAGTGAAAACAAGCAAGCCCTATTCAGTTATTGGTCACAGAATCCTGGCCTGATTATTTTTTGTGTTAGTAGGTTTCATGTTTGGAATGTGCTAATTAATCTTGGTTGTATACAACATTGTTTTTAAACCTTGTTTATTCAGATTTTTAACACTTAATTTCCTGCCCTCTCTCCTCTCTCATTATAGAAAAAATAAGAAAGTATAAAAAAGGAAAAAACAGGGAAATAAACATTATCCATAATCCCATAGCTCAAAGATAACCCTTGTTAATAACATTCTATTTATATCCTTGTAAATTCTCCTCCCCCTTACTTACTTTTTTCACTTAAATGGAATAACACAATATACGTGCTATTTTGTAACCTACATTTTTTTTTTATCCTCACCCGAGGACATTTCTCCATTTTTTGTTCAGATAGAGAGGGAGGGAGAGGAAGAGAGAGAGAGAGAGAGACATCGATGTGAAAGGGACACATCGAGTGGCTGCCACCCGCACGACCAACCAGGGCCCGGGACAAACTGCAACCGAGGCATGTGCCCTTAGCGGGAACCGAACCCAGGTCTCTCTGGACTGCAGGCCGATGATCTAACCGCTGAGCCAAACCAGCCAGGGCTTGTAACCTACTTTTTAAACTTAATATATATTATGAACATTTTATTTCAGGCCCGTAGATATGGCCACCACAATTTTTTAAATAGTTTTTTGTTAATCCTCACCAGAAGATATTTTTCCATTGATTTTTTTAGATAGAGTGGAAGGGAGGGAGGGAGGAAAGTAGGAAGAGAGAGAGAGAGAAACATCAGTGTGAGAGAGACGCATCGATTTCAGTTGGTTGCCACCCACACAACCCCGACTGAGGCCCAGGATCAAATCTGCAAGCCCCCATATATGCCCTTGACCAGGAATCGAACCCGAGACCCTTTGGTCCATGGGGCGGCACTCTAACTGCTGAGCCCAAATGGCTAGGGCTAAATAGTTTTATTCTTCTCTTGACACTGTTACATATAAACATTCAAAACAGAAAGCAGTATAACATTAACATCCCATGTAAACTCACTCTGCGTACCTTTCACCAGTGTTTCTCAACCTTTTTTTATTATCACCCCTTTGAGGAGCCTTTTAATCCTTTTTCTTTTTCTTGCTCACTGCCCACCCTTCATGAAATTTTAAAACTACTGATAAACTAGATATCTGTTTATGTACTATATGTGTATCTGTGTTTTATACATAAAAAGAATTTTTCACCCACCATGAACCAATTTTTTGCCCTTGTCATAGTCTGCTCAGCCTGCTATGACAGTACCATAGGCTAGGTGTCTCATAGAGCAGAAATTTACTTCTCACATTCTGGAGGCTGGGAAGTCCAAGATCAAGAATCCACAGGTTTGGTATCTGGTAAGGGTCTGCTTCCTAGTTCGTAGACTGTGGTCTGTCTGTGTCTTCACATGGCAGAGGGGCGAGGAAGCTCTCTGGGGCCTCTTTTATAAGGGCACTGATTCCGTTCATGAGGACTCCACCCTCATGACCAAATCACCTCCAAAAATCCCCACCTCCTGATACCATCACATTGGAGATTAGGTTTCAGTGAATTTTGGGGGGACACAAACATTCAGTCTACAGCAGCCCCCTTGGGGTTATATTATCCCTGTTAAGAATGCACATAAAGCCCTTGCTGGTTTGGCTCTGGTTGGAGCGTCGGCCTGCGGACCAGAGTCCAGGGTTTGGTTCCCTCTAGGGGCACATACCGAAAAATAATAAATAAGTAAGTAAGTAAGTAAGTAAGTAAATAAATAAATAAATAAATAAATAAATAAATAAAAAGAATGCACATAAAGATGTATTTCAATCCATTTGGGAGACTCATGTCTTATATACTAATTAGGCCGACTTGCTTTGTTCACTCAACACTATTTCATGGACATCTTTCCACATCAGTACATATAGATCTAACTAATTTTTAATGGCTATGTAAAATTCAATCATATAGATTACTATAATTGAAACCAGACAACAAATGGGTCCAGGCTGCCTGTTTGTCACTACTTGAGCCAATTAAGCAGAGACAAGGTTGAATTGTATACGAGTGTTTATTCCAATATTGCCAGCAGAATGTGAGAGTAGCCAGGTCATCCTGCAAAAGTATGCTCTGCACTCCCTCCATAGCCAGTCCCTTCTGTTGTGTATTACGTGGGGAAGTAGGCAAAAGGAATAAAAATGGGTAAAACAGTTACAGATTACAGGCAAGGGGAAGTAATGGGAGCTGGGGAATGTGGGCTGTCTCCAGTGCACCCCCTCCAAGACTCCAAGGTTGTTATTTGTCTTTCCATGATGGGGGGCAGTTCTCTGTAAGGAGAGTAGACAGCATTCTTGAGGTAAACTCCCAGGGCGTCCAGCTCCCAGCCAGGTCAGAATGGGCTTTCTTTAATCAGAACAAAGCAACCACAATTAACAGAGAAGGATGTTCAACATTTCTTAAAACTATGGCTAGCACCCCATTATGAGAAGTTCTCTATTATTCTGTCATTCTGTCCTGACTCTTTCATAATCTATTTAGCCAATTCCCTGTTAGGCCTTTGAGGTTATTTCAGTTTTATCACAGGAAACAACAGTTCTATAATGAACATCCTTATAGATAAATCTTGTGCACATCCTTAATTCTTTCTTTAGGATAAATCCCTGCAAGTGGTATTGCTGGGTCAAGAGTTGGAAGCTCTAAGGCTTTTGATTCCTAACATCAAATTAGCCTGCTGGGAAGGTAATACTGGAATCTCTGCCCACCTATAGGCTGTCAGTTCTCATTTTCCCATTTCCTCATTGAAACTGGGTAATAGCATTCATTCAGATCCTTGCTAGTCTGATAGGAGAAAGATCCTGCCTTAATGATTAGTAGTCAAGTTATTTAGGTTTGTCATTTGCATTTCTTGGTGAATTGCTCATTCATGTTTTTTGTTGTTAATCCTCCCCCCAGGCTTTTTTTTCCCAATGATTTTTTAGAGGAGGGGGGAGAGAAACATTGATGTGAAAGAGACATATCAATTGGTTGCCTCCTGAATGTGGCCTGACCTGGTGGGATCAGCCTGCAACCTAGGTCCTTGACTTTGACCGGAAATCAAACCTGAGACCCTTCTGTGCTTGGGCCATCACTCTAACCTCTGAGCCACACCAGCCAGGGTGCTTATTCATGTTTTTTTTGCCTTTTTTTTTTTTTTTTTTTTTTTTTATCATCCTCACCCGAGGAGGTTTTTCCATTTTTTTTGTTCAGGTAGAGTGGGACGAAGAGAGAGAAACAGAGCGAGAGAAACATCGATGTGAAGGGACACATCGAGTGGTTGCCACCCGCACAACCAACCAGGGCCGGGGACAAACTGCAACCGAGGTATGTGCCCTTAGCGGGAACTGAACCCGGGTCTCTCGGGACCGCAGGCCAACGCTCTAACCGCTGAGCCAAACCGGCCAG
The DNA here is from genome assembly GCF_014108415.1 of Molossus molossus. NCBI lineage: Eukaryota > Metazoa > Chordata > Mammalia > Chiroptera > Molossidae > Molossus > Molossus molossus. Next base: position 9,608,081 of record NW_023425399.1, on the reverse strand, counting down.
GGCTGCCTGTTTTTTATTTGAGAGAAAGGTTTCCATATTTTCTTAATTATAAAAACTTATTGTATGTTAAGAATGCTAATCCTTGCCATAAGTTTAACAAATATTTTAAATTTTTGAGTGTAGCTTACTTAAAGAAGTTTATTTTAGAACACCTATCATTTTTTTTTATTTATCTTGTAATAGTGTTCTTAGAAATACCTTTTTACCCAGGCTAATATAAATAATTACCTATATTTGTTTAATTTTTTTTTATGGTTTAATGTTTACACTCTTACCATTTTAAATCATACATATCCACTTTTTGAAGGACAAGGAACAAGAGTTTAGAATTGCCTTATGACTCCTCCATCGCTCTTATTTTGCCATTTCCCCTTCCCACCACATCCCTCACTTCCCCATTGAATAAATAAAATAATTTACATTTCCATGAGATAATTATTTTTGAAAGTAGTTATCCTTTTGTTTTGACCCTTTGATTTTTCTCTTATTTCTTTCTATTTAGGAATCAGACACGCAAGGACATCAAGTGGCCGCTAGGTTCTCTCACATTCTGCAAAAGGATGCTTTCCTTGTGTTTCGCTCCCTTTGCAAGCTGTCCATGAAACCCCTCGGTGAAGGGCCCCCAGATCCAAAGTAAGCAGACAGCAGTTCTTTTTTTTAATCCTCACCCAAAGATATTTTTCCATTTATCTTCTGATAGAGTGGGAGGGAGAAAGAGAGAAACATCGATGTGAGAGAGACACATCTACTGGTTGCCTACCGCACAACCCCAGCCAGGGCCAGGGACCAAACCGCAATCAAAGTACATGCCCTTGACTGGAATTGAAACCACGATTCTTTGGTCCCAGGGCTGACGCACTAACCGCTGAGCCAAACCAGCCAGGGCCAGACAGCAGTTCTTGGCTGTCTATAATCCAGATGATCCAAGAGGATCTTAGTGATTCCAGGAAACCCAGTGCCTTGGCCCCTGGTTGTGCGTGTGAAGTAATTTATTCAGGATGGTTTTACAGCTTTTCAAACTTACATGGTGCCTATAATCAGTTCTTTTATAATAAATTGTTTCTGTGTCCCCACCAACCAAGATTTTGCCCGGTTTTGCTTTTTTGTTTTATATGCTAAAAATAATTATATTAAACATGCATGCACCCTCCTTTTACTGACTAATGGATTTCATATACTAATAGGGACAGGGACAAGGTGTGAGCAATCCTCAGTTCTCTGCTCTGGTTGGAAACCTCTGCTTTACAGATGTAGATTTAAGCCCCTGATTCGAACCAGAGAAGCCAAACCTTTTTTTTTATAGTAGCAAATGAACTATCACAGGGGTGGCAGTGCTGTGGAGTGTCCAAGCGAGGCTTTGGAGCCAGAGAGAACTGCATTCAGTCCTGGCTCTTCCACTTACGACCAGCTCCATGGCTGTAGGAGTTACCAGATATCCCCAGAAAAATGGGAATATGGAAAATCACCTTACAGGACCCATTTAATAAAATAATACAGTGAGATCCCAGGCACAGGGCCTTGTACTTTATAAGCATTTTGTAGTCACTCATCATTAGCAGTAGTCATTAATAGTAGCCCTCAACTCTTCTGTTAAGAACATAACCATTAGGAAAATGGTTTCTGGGAATTTCCCATTTCTTACCAGAAACCATGAGGCAGGTGAATAAAGAGCCCCGTCTTCATTGTGAAGATAGAGAGGGCCAGATGTCTTAGTCTCCCACAAATGATGTCAAGTAATTGTTCTGTCAGGTTAGTTGTAGAACCAGCTCTCCAGAGTCAGTTGACACTTTGCTCCTGAGGTGTTCTCTACTTTATGGCAGGGAGGAAGTAGAGGGATAAAAAGAATAGAGCTGGCAGCTCTGTTCTCACAGAATCTGCCGGTTCCAAGAGGATCCACCTCGTGCCATCTGCCCTTGTTCTCTTGACATTTGGGTGCTGTTGCTAGTTCTGAACTCACTGGCTTCTCAGAAAATTCTCACTGGTAGAAAAGTATGACATTAAGAAACATGCTTTTTAGATTTTATCTTTTAGCCCCATCATTGTTTTTTGTTTTCTTTGCTAGGTCCCACGAGTTGCGCTCCAAGGTGGTTTCCCTGCAGCTGCTCCTCTCCGTGTTGCAGAACGCCGGCCCAGTCTTCAGGACTCACGAGATGTTCATCAACGCCATCAAGCAATATCTCTGCGTGGCGTTGTCCAAAAATGGCGTCTCTTCAGTGCCTGATGTCTTTGAGCTCTCTCTGGCCATTTTTCTTACTCTTCTTTCAAACTTTAAAATGCATTTGAAAATGCAGATAGAGGTATGAACTCCAAATTGATTTTTTTTTTTTTTAAAGAGAATAAGTTTTCTTTTCTTTTTTTTAGAGAGAGAGAGAGATAGAAACATAAAAGTGAAAGAGAACATTGATTGGCTGCCTCCTGCACGCCCACTACTGGGATCAAGCCCGCAACCCGGGCATGTGCTCTGATCAGGAATTGAACAGACCTCTCAACCCATGGGACGATGCTCAATCCACTGAACCACACCAGCCAGGCTATTCCTTTTATTTTAACCAAAGGTTTAAATTGTGCAGTCTGTGTGCTAGGTTCAACCCCCACAAACATGTTTGTTTAGTCGGTGAATTATTTCAAATACCTTGAATTTATTGCCAAGTTGAGAAATCAGATTCTATATGAAAATCCAGATTTCTGGTTTCTCTTAAAAACTCATGAAGCTGTTTCTGCATTTCCACGTGGCATCTCTTGGCGGTGACTTGGGAGCAGCCGCTCCCTCTAATGGGCCCATGTTCCCAGTTCCCCATGGCTCTGCCCTCCAGCTGTTCCACGGGTCCAGGGTTCTGACAAAATTTGGCAGCATGTGTACACCACTCTTCCTTCATCTTAGGATCTGCCTGTCCTCTAAAGGCTGTGGGATTTGAGCCCTAATTTAAACTATTAATCAATGTCCTCCTTTGTCTTCATGTCATACAGGTGTTTTTCAAAGAGATTTTCCTGAACATTTTAGAAACATCAACAAGTTCTTTTGAGCACAGGTGGATGGTCATTCAGACTCTGACAAGGATCTGTGCAGGTACTTTCACCCTGAGGGTGCTCATTCCTTTGACTCGCCTAGAACCTCTTGATGCATTCCTTTTTCAAAGTCCAGAGGAAGACCTTTAAATCCTCCTCTTAGAGTTTTTTGGGTTTTTTTAATGCTCACCTTAGGATTTTTTTTTTTCTATTTATCTTCAGATAGAGTGGGAGGGAGGGAGGGGGGAGACATTGACTGGTTGCCTCCCGCATGGCCACAACCAGATTCAGGGACCGGACTGCAACTGAGGTACATGCTGTTGACCGGAATTGAACCTGATATTCTTTGGTCTGTGGGCCGACACTCTAACCACTGAACCAAACTGATTTAAATTTGTATTAAATCAGAGTGCTCCTCTTAGAGTTTTAATGAAGTGCAGGGGAAATCATTACTTATAAGCTAATGCTAACCTGATGATTAGTCCCGCCCCACTTCTCCTTTAGAGGATGACCAACTCATCCTGGGTTGCCCAGACCATTCGGGTTTTAGCACTGAAAGTTCCACATCCTGGGAAACCCCTGAATCCTAGAAAACTGGGACACTTGGTCACCCTACTTATCAGCTGAATGTGCTTTGTTAGTGACAGGGTCCAAGGTATTGGTGCTACCAACCCTTGATTGGGTGCTTAGATAAATTTGGATTTACCTTATACCATGCAATTCTGTGACTGCAATGCCAGCATCTTACTTATGTGTCATCAAATGTAATTTCCTACGAGTTATACAACTTTAAGAGGTGGATCAGGCAACTGTTACTCGTTTTTTATGAGGAAAGAGCTTAGAGAGGTGGAATGAACTGCCTGAGATTTTAGTACCAAGGCCTAGAGAGAGAGCCTCCCGCCTCCCTAGTATTTACAGTATACATTTCTTTAGTGAGGTATGTCCACTTGAGTTGATAATTTACTGGGGAAATTTTTTGACAAAGGAATCTTGTTTAATAAGAAACCATAATGTTTTTTGTGTTCAATCAGAATTTCTAATATCTGTTTGTTATTTTCCAAGATGCCCAGTGTGTTGTAGATATTTATGTCAACTACGACTGTGATTTAAATGCTGCTAACATTTTTGAGCGCCTGGTAAATGATTTATCTAAAATCGCTCAGGGAAGAAGTGGACATGAGCTGGGAATGACACCTCTGCAGGTAAAAACATTAGAACACTCATTTATACTTAAAGTTCATTCATTTTCATAAACATTTATCAAATGGCACCATGTGCCAGGCACCATCTTTGGTGCTGGGGATATAAAACAAACAAACGTGTGTATGTGCACACTTGCTGCCATTACAATACCTACAAGCACAGAAGGAAGAAGGAAGCTGCAGAGAAGAGTAAAGCAGGGACAATAGAGAAGGAGTGCTGAGGGTGGGGTGTTGTCATTTTTAATGATGTCATCAGAGTAGTCTTCCTAAGAAGGTGACATTTCAACTGAGATCCGTAGGAAGCAAGTTCACTCTGTCACCTTTCCAAAGACCTTGTGAAAACGATCTCAGGCTCCAGTAAAGGCTGAGGAGGTTGTCTCTTGTCAATGTGCCTACGAAGAACAGGATCCTTAACCTGGGGTCTCTGATGAACTGGTCAGGAGGTCTGTGAGCTGCCAGGAATTATGTTTAGAATTTTGGTTTATGGGCTTTTTTCCTAGAAGGTGCATGCTGTCATTAGATTTACAGAGAGATCTGTGCCACCTTAAATGCTGTTTGAGCCTAAAATATTTGCATTCTTTAAGATTACCTGTAGTTCACATTTAATTTTATTTAATAAATACTGTTTTTTGAAAAAATGTTTTTATTGTAGAGTGAGCCTTAAAATGGAATATATTTGTGGGTGTTTGAGGGGTAGAATGTGTGCAGAATCGTTCATTTTCTGAATAATATAAGATTCTTTTGTCTATTTTGGGATCAGTGGTTAAGATGCTGTTAGTTTTTTTAAAAGTTTTTTTCAAATTATACAAGCAGTGAATGAAAACTTCCTTTTAGAAATTCAGATAACACTGTTCATTTTAAGAAAGCACACATCCAATATTTTTGTTGCTAGGATGTTTGTAATGAATACCTTTAGAGATTTTCAGGGTTTTTGCAATGAGCCCTTAATACTTAATGTCACCTGTTAACTTTCCCTTGGGTTTTACACTTAATAGTACTGAATAGTCAGTGATTATCTCATATCCTCACAGAATTCCTTAAGAGCCCTGTAAGTATCTGCACTTGATGTATCTGTTAAGTCTCTGTGCCTTGCCACTTCTGTCCTTCAGGAGCTCAGTCTAAGGAAGAAAGGCCTGGAGTGCCTCGTGTCCATTCTCAAGTGCATGGTGGAGTGGAGCAAAGACCTGTATGTGAATCCCAACCACCAGACCAGCCTCGGTGAGAGAGTGTTGCTGCCACCACCATCTCCATTCACAATAGGCTACTTAATGGCTGTTAGGAAAAACTGTCCTGTTATAGCTGTCTTAGAATTAGCAAAAACACTTCAGTTTGATAAATACCTGTGGTACTTTATTTTATTTTTTTAAATATGTTTTTATTGGTTTTTTAGGGAGAAAGGAAGGGGGGGAGAGAGAGAGAAACATTGATGTGAGAGAAAAACATTGATTGGCTGCCTCCCAAGTACCCCCTACTGGGGATTGAGCCTGAAACCTCGTCATCTGACAGGGAATCGAACCAGGACTTCCCAGTCCATGGGACAACGCTCAACCCACTGAGCCACACTGGCCAGGCTTATTTGACTTCTTGAAATCCTCATCTGAGGATATTTTTCCATTGATTTTCAGATAGGGAGGGAGGGAGGGATAGAGAGGGAGAGAGAGAAACATCCAAGTGAGAGAGACATACCAACTGGTTGCCTCCCACACCTCAACCAGGGCCAGGGATCAAGCCTCAACCGAGGTACATGCTCTTGACCAGAATCAAACCTGCAACTTTTTGGTCTGCGGGCCAACACTGACCCCTGAGCCAAACTGGCCAGGGTAATATCTGTAGTATTTTAAAGGTTTTGCTTTTTAACCCATCTGGAATTTGGAGGAGGGACTATGTGAGTTGTGCTCTAACTTAATTTTTCCAAATGGAGGACCAATTGTTCCAACATTTTTTAGTAGTCTCTCCCTCACTGATTTGAAGGTCCTATATGACATACCACATTCCCCTGTGTACAAATATCTGTTTCTGAATTTTCTATTCTGTTTTATTGATTTGTCTGTTCTTGCACCAGTTCAAGTGTCTTGACTGTTTTTGCATTTTTATACTTAATGTGAATTTTAGAATTAGCTTGTCAAATTCCACAAAAAAACTAAGTTTTTAAGTAAAGTATCAGAGGGATATCAAGATTTCATGCTTATAATCTTGACAGTACAAACTTTATTGTTACAGGTCTGGAAAAGGGAATTGAGGAGCTAGGCCTGAGCTCAGCCATGTCTGTTTCCCATCTGCTGATATGGTTTTTTTTTCTTTTATGTCACTGCAGGTCAGGAGAGGCCCACAGATCAGGAAATGGGGGATGGGAAAGGCCTTGACATGGCGAGACGGAGCAGCGTGACATCCATGGAGTCCACAGTGTCCTCAGGGACCCAGACAACTGTCCAGGATGATCCAGAACAGTTTGAGGTCATCAAGCAGCAAAAAGAGATCATTGAACATGGCATTGAGCTGTGAGTGTGGCTGCTACTCTAGCTGGATCTCTTGAGGCCTCTGACAAAGGCCTACCTTCTCTGGGAGCCCGGGGCTGGCTCCTCAAGGGGAAATGCCAGTGCTGGCACTTGCAGCCGAGCCTGATTGAGCCAGCAGAGTGAGTGAGTTGTGTCGTCACAGAGAGAACGTTAATGGCTGTGTGTGGTCGATGCCTGGTCTTTTGTGGGTTTTTTTCCTAATGAAAAACATCACTTTAGAAAACATGGGCAAGTATAAAGCGAGAATGTTAAAATTGCTCATAAAATTACTACCTAGAGTAAATCACCATAGGTAACATTTTTCCAACAATACATCATGAAAAATTTCAACATGCAGAAAAATTAACATTTGCCACATTAGTGTTTTCTGTGTGGGTCTTTTTCCCTGAATCGTTTGAAAGTAATTTGCAACCCTCATAGTACTGCAGCCCTACATCTTTGAAAAATAACCTCACCATTCTCCCATATAACCACACCATTATCATTGTACCCACTGGTAAATCTTACTGTGTTTCTTTCTAGTCTTTTACACACAAAAATACATATGCACACAATCTCATATCCTGTCTAACTTCTGAATGATCGAAGTGTTGATCTCTTCATTTTCTTTGTCACCATCTCTGTATCCCTCAAAAGTAATCTTTCGAAAACTTAAATCAGGTTTTACCCCTCTCCTACCTGAAATTATTCCAGATTTCCCATTTTCTCATCACAACCTAATCCAGCCTCTGGCCTCTCTTGCTGACCTCATTTCTAGCTAACCCCATCTGTCAGTATTCCTGAGACACATGATGTGTTTCACTCCTTTAAACATTTCCAGGTGTTGCCCTGGCCGGTTTGGCTCAGCGGTTAGAGCGTCGGCCTGTAGTCCAGAGAGACCCGGGTTCGGTTCCCGCTAAGGGCACGTACCTCGGTTGCAGTTTGTCCCCGGCCCTGGTCGGTCGTGCGGGTGGCAGCCACTCGATGTGTTCCTTTCACGTCGATGTTTCTCTCTCTCTCTCTGTTCCTCTCTCTCCCTCCCACTCTACAAAAAATGGAAAAATGTCCTCGGGTGAGGATAAAAAATAAATAAATAAATAAATAAATAAATAAACAAACATTTCCAGGTGTTTTTGCTATCGTGCCCCCTGATTGGAATACTCTTGAGTCTTTTTCATTCTTTGAACTTGGCAAAACATGTCTTCCTCAAAGAGACCTTCTGTAACCATACTATCTGAACAGGTCCCAAATTATTCTCTGCTCCTCTACCCTATATGTTCTTTCTTCACAGCCCTTGCCACAGTTTGTGGTTATATATGATGTCATTCTCTCCAGTTTATAGCCTGGTAAATAAGTTGAATTTGTACCTTAGTTGAAAGTTTGCCTGCCTTTAACAGGAAATAATAAAAAAAAAACAGTCTGGAGCTGTTGTAGTGGCTCTTATGGACATCAGAGATCCAGGCTACTCTTAGCTTTCTGTTTCAGCAGCCTTAACACAATTTTCATCTTCATTGTTGCCTCATAGTTTAAGATGACTGCTGGAGCACCAGCCATCACATAATATATTCTGGGGAAGAAGGGGGAAAGAGCAAAAAGAGTATACCTCCCAGCCAAGTCAGCTTGTTTAAGGAGCCTTCCTAGAAGTACCCATAACACTTCTGCTCATATCCTTACTGGCTAGAACTTTATCACATGGCTGTACTTTGTTTAAAGGAGTCAGGGAAATGTAGTTTTTATTCTAGAGAGTTGTGTGTCCAGATAAACATCTAGGGTTTTATTAGTGTTGGAGAGGGGACAATGAATATTTGGTCACAACCAGCAGACTTTGCTATATAGCTAGGTCAGAAATTGAAGGTGGAATTCAGAAAAGCTGCCAGGACATACAGGACCTTCCTAGCTGATATATGATGACTTTGTTCATGGTGTTATTGTAATTTGCCCCAAATGCCAGGTATTTCTATCCTTTAGATTTTGAAACGAGCAATCCATGTCCCATCTCTTCGTAAAACAGGTTCAACAAGAAACCCAAGAGAGGGATCCAATTTCTCCAGGAGCAGGGCATGCTGGGAACCTCAGTTGAAGAAATTGCCCAATTCCTGCACCAGGAGGAGCGTCTCGATTCTGTAAGACTGGTAGTTGAGCACTTGCGTGTGGGTTCTAGCAAGTGATCCTAAGACTGTACCAGCTTTTAACCTGGAGATCGTCTGACCCTGAGTGCAGTGTCTATTGTCCACACCCCTGCTTACAGCAGTCCTACTGATTGATCCTTTTGGCCAGTGATGCAGAAGCTCTTTGAAGGGAATAAACTAGTCTCCTGACAAGTGGTTGTGTATTTGGTGGGACAGTATCAGAGCTAGAAGTGTGCCTTCACTGCTAGAAACTGTTGTAGTTGCCCATCTGCCGCTAACCTCCCTCCTGAGTGTGCCCCATCGTTTCTCCATTTTTAAGTCTCTTGTGCCTCTTCCTCTTCTTTTGTGGCAGGACAGACTGACCTGAAATTGTTGGGTGGGTGGATAGGTCTGGGAGTCACCTAGCTTTTCTAGCAGGCTAGCCAGTTCTGAATATCCAGAGCTGGACAGTCTGCCTCCCCCCTTCGGCTAAAGCATCTTTTGCTGTGCTTCATATTTGACAATTTTTATACGTAAGTGAATGTGTATGTTTCAGACCCAAGTAGGTGATTTTCTGGGAGACAGCACGAGGTTCAACAAGGAGGTGATGTATGCCTATGTGGACCAACTTGACTTCTGTGAAAAGGAGTTTGTCTCAGCCCTGCGGACATTTCTAGAAGGTTTCCGCCTACCTGGGGAAGCCCAGAAGATTGATCGGTTAATGGAGAAGTTTGCCGCAAGATACATAGAGTGCAACCAGGGGTGAGCATCGTCTTTTTTGTTTGTTTGTTTGTTTTGCATTTATCTTCAGAGCGGGAGGGAGAGAGGGAGGAAGAGAGAGATGGAAACAGTGATGTGAAAGAGACACATCAAGTGGTTGCTACCCACACGACCCCAGCCAGGGCCGGGGACAAACTGCAACCAAGGTACATGCCCTTAGTGGGAACCGAACCCGGACTCTCCGGTCCACGGGTTGACACCCTAACCACTGAGCAAAACCGGCTAGGGTGTGAGCGTTGTTTTAAATCCCTTGTACATCATGTTTTTGTCTATATCAGAACACTAATCTTAGTTTGGTTGAGGGTTGAGGGTAATCTTTCAAAGTTGATGCCAAGCAACTGAAATTTCTGTTCATCATGTGCCAGACACTGCTGAGGGATTATCTCGTGTAAGACCTCCAAGCAACTGTGTCCCCTTTCTACAGACAGTGAGATTGAGGACCTGAGAGGCTAAGTAACGTGCCCAAGAGCCCAGCTAGAGCCCATGTTGTTAATTATGATAAGAGAGTAGTTTTATGGGTTGAGGAAGCACTTGGGTACCTCTTCCCTAATCAAAAACAACTCCCGCCCTGGCTGGTTTGGCTCATTGGTTAGAGCGTTGGTCAAAAGCATATACCTGGGTTGTAGGTTCGATTCCCAGCCTCAGTTGTGGTTGGGAGGCAACCAATGATGTGTCTCTCTCTTTCTCTCCCTCTCCCTACCTCCCTTCCACTCTATATAAAAATCAGTGGCGAAATCGCCCTGGCCAATTTTGCTCAGTGGTTAGAGCTTTGGCCTGTGGACCATTGAGTCACAGATTCGATTCCGGTCAAGGACACTTACCTCAGTTGCGGTTTGTCCCCAGTCCTGGTCCAGTCTTGCAGGAAGCAACCAGTCGATGTGGCTCTATCACATCAGTCTCTCTCTCTCTCTCTCTCTCTCTCTCTCTCTCTCTCTCGCGCGCGCGCGCGCGCTCCCTCCCACTCTATCTAATGATAAGTAGAGGAATATCCTCGGGTGAAGAATACAAAAATTAAAGAACCAGTAGAACCCTGGCCCGTTTGGCTCAGTGATTGGAGCATTAGCCTGTGGACCAGAGTTGCGTGTTTGATTCCAGTCAAGGGCACATGCCTCAATTACAGTTCAATCCCCAGCCCTGGTCGGGGTCGTGCAGGAGGCAACCAATCAATGTGTCTCTCTCACATTGATGTTTCTCCCCTCCCACCCCCTCTATCTAAAAATGAATGGAAAAATATCCTCGGGTGAGGATTAACAAAAGACAGACAAAAACTCCCTGATTTAATATATGGGATGGATCTCAAGGATTTTCATTTTTCTTTAATTACATACTGATGAGCAGGTTACAAAAATGGCTCTGTACCTAATAAAACCCATCTAAGTACATGATTCTATATCGGGGCCTTTTTTCATAGGTAGGTCATGTTTTTTGTAGGCAGTGAAATTGAAAAGAGCTGACCTTTATTAAACACTTCCTATGTGTCAGCCAGGCTATGAGTTTTACATGCATTACATTTAATTAATGGTAAGCCTGGGAGTAGTATCCCCTGTTTTATAGGTGAGGAAACAGACTCTGGGACATTGAGCAACCTGTTCAAAATATATCAGCTAGTAAGTAGCAGGAGCCGGGAGTGAATGTGGGTTTGCCTAGCTCAGAAGCTCATGCTCTTTCCACTGAACATGAAGTTAAGAATGTCCGAATATACTGTGAACATGATGTGGAATTATTCAGAACATGTTGATAACAGTTTTGCCTGTCTAGTCAACTTAGTTTTCATATTAATTGGTTCCAATCTTCCAAGTATGTAGCAAGCTGTCCCCATGAGATGACTTGGTCAGCAAAGACAGCATCTGGGCATTTTAACCAAATAGATGCTAAAATTTGCCATAGAGACATAATTAGATGTTATTTTACTTTAAATATACAGGCATACCACATTGATTGCATTTCACAGATGTTGCATTTTTTGCAAATTAAAGGTTTGTGGCAACTCTGCGTTCATCGAATCTATCGGTGTTATTTTTCCAAAAGCATTTTCTCACTTGCATCTGTGTCACATTTGGGTAATCTATAGTATTTCAGACTTTTTCATTACTAGTATATTTGTTACTGTGATTTATGATGTTACTATTGTAACTGTTTTGGGAAACCACAAACTACACCCATATAAGACAGCAAACTTAATAAATGTGTGTGTTCTGACTGTTCTACCAACTGGTTGTTCCCTCCTCTCTCCCTCTCCTCTGTCCTCCCTATTCCCTGAGACATAACAGTATTGAAATTGGGCCAGTTAATAACCGTACAGTGCCCTCTTAGGTTTTCAAGCGAAAAGGAGAGTCTTACATCTCTCACTTAAATCAAAGGCTAGAAATGATTAAGCTTAGTGAGAAGGTATGTGAAAGCTGAAACAGGCTGAAAGCTAGGCCTCTTAGGCCAAACAGGCAGCTAAGAAATTGCCACAACCACCCCAACTGTCATCAACCACCATTCTGCTCATTCAGCAGCCATTAACATCTAGAGGACCCTCCACCAGCAAAAATATTACATCTCCCTGACGGCTCATACAATGGTTAGCATTTTTAGCAATGAAGTACTGTATTTTTAATCGAGGTGTATACTTTTTTTTAAGACATAATACTATTGCACACTTAATAGACTACTGTAGTATAGATACAACTTTTATCTGCACTTGGAAACAAAAACATTTGTGTGACTTGCTTTATTGCAATGTTTGCTTTATTGTGGTGGTCTGGAACCTAACCCGTAATATCTCTGAGGTTTTCCTGTATTTTTTGTGTAGACCTGAAGACCTTGGTCTATTTCCCTTAATCACTAAATATGTGATCCAATTACATTTCACACTAGAATGCAGACCATTTGTGTGTTCTTCAGAATCTCTCCCTTTCCTCTTGGGAGCAATTTGAACATAGCATTATTCTCACATAGTATGAATCTGTGCATCCACCAGTTTTTGCCATTTTTTTTTCTTACCTAAGACAAAAACAGTCAGACTTCACCCGCATGTTGTTTAGAACATGTAAATATTTGCTTTGTATTTGTACTGTTAAATGTTACAGTGGGTAATATAAACTGTAACTAGCTAATAACTGGATGGCAATTGTAGTCAGCTTTCTACCCAGTGCCGAGCATGAAGTGGATGCTTTGGGTGAGAGGCCTGGACGAGGCAAGCGAGGCACTAAGGCTGCCAACTAGAAGTTGCCTCATTCTCAGGGTCTTGCCCTGCAGGGTTGACACCCAGGAGTGAGGATGCCTCGCTTGCCTTGTCCTAGTCCCTGGAGGCTACTTGGGGATCTGCTCAAAAAACTGTCTTGAGCCCAGCCAGTATGACTCAGTGGATGGAGCATTGTCCCATGGACTGAGAGGTCCTTGTTCGATTCCCAGTCAGGGTACATGCCTGAGTTCCCGGCTTGATCCCTAGTAGGGGTTGTGCAGGAGGCAGCCCTTCAATGTTTCTATTTCTTCCTTCTCCCCTCTCTCTCTCTCAAAAAAAAAAAAAAAAAAACTGACTTGAAACTGCTTTATTCAAAGAAATCTAAAGCTGACACATTCTTAATTAGCTTTCTCTACACTCTGGGTCATTAATTATTAATCAGTGAGGATGAAAGCATGAAAACTCTTGACTCATTTGGCATCATGTGGAGCAGTTGGCCTGCTTTTAGTGAAGCATGTCGCCATCAGCACTGGATCATCCCAGCCTCATCTCCATGCCTGTTCTGACATCTGGAATCTTTTCTTCCAGGCAAACGCTGTTTGCTAGTGCCGACACTGCGTATGTCCTAGCATATTCGATTATTATGCTAACTACAGACTTGCACAGCCCTCAGGTGCAGTATGTTAATGATTTATAATATTATGGTAGCTAAATAAGTAGCTTTATTTGAGCCATTGGATGTTTTCTAAATGGTTTTTGAAATTTTTTAAATTACAGGTAAAAAATAAAATGACAAAAGAACAGTATATTAAAATGAATCGGGGCATCAATGATAGTAAAGATCTACCAGAAGAATATCTCTCAAGCATCTATGAAGAGATAGAAGGCAAGAAAATTGCAATGAAAGAAACAAAAGAGCACACGATTGCAACCAAATCTACTAAGCAGAGTAAGGTCTAATGGCAAACTGTTCCTATTTACTACAATTTTCGAGTGTATCAGAATGCATAATCAAGTTCCCTGATGATAAAGTTAATTTGCATACCTAGATAACTGAATAAGAAATGTGATTAGCCCTGGCCGGTTTGGCTCAGCGGTTAGAGCGTTGGCCTGTGGTCCAGAGAGACCCAGGTTCGGTTCCCGCTAAGGGCATGTGCCTCGGTTGCAGTTTGTCCCCGGCCCTGGTTGGTCATGCAAGTGGCAGTCACTCGATGTGTCCCTTTCACATCGATGTTTCTCTCTCTCTGCCTCCCACTCTATCAGAACAAAAAATGGAAGAAATGTCCTCGGGTGAGGATTAAAAAAAAAAAAAAGAAATGTGATTAAATTAATTATTACAATTATGTTGGTTCTCTCATATCATTGTCTTCTTGCTAGGTTTGTGATTAGGTTCAAAAGAAATTTTTAAATAATCTGAAATGCTCCCTCACAATGTTCCTTAAAACTTTGCTTTAATACCAGTGGTGATTGTGCTGATGATTATAATTCTGTTAGTTAAGGCCCTTTTGAAATCGTTCATTTCTTTGAGAGGCAGCAGAATGTAGTGGTTGAGAGTGCAGGCTCTAGAGCCACTCAAGTCCCAACTCTACTACTCACTAGCTGTGTGACCCTGGGTAAGTTACTTAACCTCTCTGTGCCTTATTGTATGGTAATAATATTTCTAACAGATTCATGAGGTAGTTTGGAGGATTTGTGAGCTAATCATTATAAATCATTTGAAGCAGTGTGCGGCATTTAGCAAGCACTCAGTGAGCATTAGCTATTATTCTCTTATTTCTCTGTAGATGTAGCTAGTGAAAAGCAGCGACGGCTGCTGTACAATTTGGAAATGGAGCAAATGGCTAAAACAGCCAAAGCTCTGATGGAGGCTGTGAGCCACGCCAAAGCCCCATTTACGAGTGCCACTCACTTGGATCACGTTCGGCCAATGTTCAAAGTGAGTATCCTGAGAAGTTAAGTCATGATTAACCCTAGTTCTGGAGTTAACCAGCCAGAAACTAACCAACGAATGTATAATGGTGAAGAGATTGAGGAGAGAAAAGGCCAAGTCTGGGAGTTGCTTTCTGAACAGTAATTAAGGTAACTCCTTCCTAGCAGCCCTCTGTTGATGCTGGGGATGTGCCAACACCAGCCAAAACCATGAGCTCTGTAGTCAGAATGTTGGTTGGAACCCTGTCTTTGCCACTTTGTTTATTTTTTATTTTATTTTTATTTTTTAATTGCATTTATTGGGATGATACTGATCAACAAAATTAGATAGGTTTCAGATGCACAATTCTACAACACATCATCTGTACACTGTATTTGTGTTCACCACCCCAAGTCAAATCTCTGTCCATCACCATTTATCCCCCTATACTCTCCTCCACCTCCCCCCTCAGCCCCTGAGCCTTTGCCACTTTGTAGCTTTGTGACATTGGTCAGTTACTCAGCCTCTCTCTCTTCATCATCTGTAAAATGGGGACAAATACAGAGTTGCTGGGAGGATTGAATGAATTAATAATTATCCGGGCAAAAGAGACAGTTTTATGTGACAGCTTATCTTAGTAGCCTCTGGGTTAGTGTATCACATGAGAGTAGGTGGAAGTAAAAGACCATATCCTGAGACCTCTTTCTCTTTTTAAAATGTCTAGAAAAGATACATGTTCTATATACGTAGCGTTCATTTTTCTCTAATATATTTTTATAATTGTCAGTATCCTATTAGTTGATCAATTCTAGATTTTTGTGAGCTTTTCTTTTCCAGGAGTTCACAAGAAAATTGGAGGAAAAGTAAAATCTAAATAATTGAATTAGGACTCTTTCAATGAACTAAATTATAGAGGATACATTGCTTATAGGTTTTATTTTACATGCCAACCTCTGGTTGGTAATGCTGCTTGCTGCAGTGTGGGATCTCTGATTGATTAGTGATGTCTGCCGTGAGCATAGGTAGGCATAGTGGTGGCACGCCAACCACATATTTATCGTCCTTTCTTTTGAACTATACGTGTGGTATGGCATTTCTGTAGCGATAGCTTTGACAACAGTTTCAGAGGAACTGTTTTGTATTGTAACTGGAATAGCTTGAAATAAAAATAGCAGTGAACTTGGCATCTTGGCTATGTTTATAACTAAGCATAGTTATATAGTTGTGTGGTGGCCTGTAAGGGCTCTTTCCACTGAAATTCTAGACGTTATTGAAACTTCCTTCCTTGGTAGCTGGTGTGGACACCGCTGTTGGCAGCCTACAGCATTGGACTGCAGAACTGTGATGACACTGAAGTGGCCTCCCTGTGTTTGGAGGGCATCCGCTGTGCAATCCGGATCGCCTGCATCTTTGGAATGCAGGTGGGTGTAAGTTAGCAAAACTCCAGAGATGCTGGTGGGCTGTGTTCTTTTAGATTTGGCAAAACCTAGAAACTGTCAGGCATTTCCAGTTAGCCAAAAAAGTCTCAGAAAACTCCTCACCCATGTCCACTGAGCAGCAGCCCACAGATTTGTGCAGGCAACTGCCCCATTAGGGGAAAAAAATGGAGGTTTGGGTTAAAACTCTCCTTGAAAGATTTTAGGGTTGAAAAACTTTCTTTGAAAGCTACTTGATTGGATTTGATCTGCCTAACTTGCCTTCCCTGGTGCTTAAAATATTTTTTTTCCTTTTAAAATCAGTTTTTATTATAATTTCCCTCATTTCCAGGTCTTCTCTGGAGGAAGCAAATAGTTCAATGCAAAATCTGAAAACCTTTTGAATCTTAGAAAACTCTAACAAATAAAATACAGTTTTTAAACTTGTGAAATCAGGACATTGTCAATTCCATTCATTTTCTAAGTCAGTAAGAATTTACACCCATTTATTTAAAAAAAACTCAAATCTTCTCTTCCCATTTATTTTGCAGTTAGAATTTTTTTTTGTACCAAGGCCATCGGCGTTGACATTTGGGTTTAATACCCAGCTCTGCTATTTCTCTAGCCATATGACATTGTTCCAGCTAACTTCTCTCTAAGACACCTTGTATTTCCTCATTTGTGAACTTGAAAAGAAATGGACCTGCTTTGCAGGATTGTTACAGATACTGGAATTTATGTGATAGTCTTAGCTTTCAACAGATTTCTCCCCAAATGCCTCCCAAGGAAGGAACGGGAATAGGTTTGAGGTCACTTGGAAAGGAGAGGGCTAGTTCTCAAACATGTGGTGTGTGGGAGCCTCAGTGAGATGTTCTGATAGTAGGAGGACACCAGCATGGAATAACTGGCATGTTAATGTGCACAAAGCCTGTTGATGTGTATACAGGAGGTATCAGAGAAGCCCGGTGCACCAGCCCCACAGATGTGAAGATGGTCATTCTAAGGGTGAGATCTCAGTGTCTCTCCTGGGCTTCCATTACAGCTGGAACGAGATGCCTATGTTCAGGCTCTTGCTCGATTCTCCCTGCTGACAGCCAGCTCCAGCATCACCGAAATGAAGCAGAAAAACATTGACACCATAAAGACGCTTATTACTGTGGCTCACACTGATGGAAACTACCTTGGGAATTCCTGGCACGAGGTGTGTGTCTCTCTGAAAGCCTGGTAATAGCTTTTTTTAAGTTAGAGTGACTCCTGCACTCCTTTTATTCACTGTCAGTCTCTCTTTGGTTACCTTTCATTTTTCTTGAAGTCAAACCTAACTTTAACTCTGGGTTTTCTCTCATCCACAAATACCTCGTGCATCTGAAAGTCAGTCTCTAGGGCTGTGGTGGGGAAGAGCATTCAGATGTGTCCCCCACAAGGTGATCCTACACACAGTGGCCAGTGTCTTCACGGAGTGCACTTTTGTTGTGACAGCTCTCCTCCCACATTAATGCCACTTTCCCCAAGTCCTTATGTACCTCCTGGGAGTTCTTACTGTCAGTGAGTAGATTTAGGACAAAGCTAGGAGCCTGATTTCTCTCCTAATTGTCTCTAAAAAGAAATGGTCAACATTTAAAATGAACCATTAGGGAAATTGCTAGTGGGTTCACATTTTTTTTTAACTAAACAATATCCTGACATTCTCACATTATTGTTTATGTGTACAAACACGTGTTTGAAAGGTCATCAAAATTTTAGTTGTTCTAAGGAAAAGATTGGAGTAGAAACAGCCTAGATGTTCCAACAATGAGATTGATCTTTAAAAAAAAAAGTGTGGTATACCAATCCTTATAATGTTATGTGGCCATTTAAAATGATGTTGCTGCTGCCTGATCAGAGTGGCTCAGGGGTTGAGCATTGACCTATGCACCAGGAGGTACCCAGTTCAATTCCCAGTCAGGGCACATGCCTGGGTTGCGGGCTTGATCCCCAGTAGGGGTGCAGGAGGCAGCCAGTCGATGTTTCCCTCATCACTGTGTTTCTATCTCTTTTTCCCTCTCCCTTCTCTCTGAAATCAATAAAAACATATTTAAAAAGTAAAAAATAGCCCTGACCGGTTTGGCTCAGCGGTTAGAGCGTCGGCCTGTGGTCCAGAGACACCTAGATTCTGTTCCTGCTAGGGGCACATACCTCGGTTGCAGTTTATCCCCAGCCCTGGTTGGGTCATGTGGATGGCAACCACTCGATGTGTCCCTTTCACATCGATGTTTTTCTCGCTCTCTCTCCCTCCCACTCTATCTGAACAAAATATTTAAAAAAAAAATGTCCTTGGGTGAGGATAAAAAAAATTAAAAAAATAAAATGATATTGCTGAAGCCCTGGCCAGTTTGCTCAGTGGTTAGGCATCAGCCTGTGAGGGTTTGATTCTGATGAAGGGCATGGCATGTACCTGAGTTGCAGGTTCAATCCTGGCCCCGGTCAGGGTCATGCAGGAGGCAAGCAAGCAATGTGTCTCTCTCACGTCGATGTTTCTCTCTGTCTCTCCCTCCTTTCCTGTCACTCTATCTAAAAATCAATGGAGCCCTGGCCGGTTTGGCTCAGCGGTTGAAGCGTCGGCCTGTGGACCAGAGAGTCCTGGGTTCGGTTCCTGCTAGGCATGTACCAAAAAATAAAAAATAAACAAATAAATAAATATCAATGGAAAACGATCCTCGGGTAAAGATTAACAAAAAAAAAAGTCATAATAAAACATGAGGCAACATCCATTGTGCCAAACATACAAAGAGAATGGGGTTTGAAAGGATAAAAATGTAAACATCCTATCTAAGGGATAGAATTATGGAGGTGATTTAATTTTTTTCCCTTAAATTATATTTTCTCATTCTTCTACCATCTACATGTATGACTTTTTGTTTTAGAAAGAAAATTATGAAGAATAGAGCTGAGAGGATGGAGTGGTGGGGACTGTGGTGCCAAGAAAGAACATTGCAGTTAGCCTCCTCCCCACCCAGGGACCCAGTAGTTACAGGGAAAGCCTGGGGCCAGGTTGCTGAGGTCTGACCTGGGCATCCACCTCTTCCTGCCTGTCGGGCACAGCAGGTTACTTAGTCTTTGAGCCTCCCTTGTGTCCTCTCTACAACTTTCACAGGGTTGTTGTGAGGATGAAAGGAGTTGATATGCACCAAAGGGCTTAGAACTGTATTTGGCAAGTAGTAAGAATGCAGTGGTTGTTAGTTATCATCATGGCACAGACCTTTGTCCCTTTCCCCCCAACCTTTCCTTTCTCTGTCATAGTTCTGCACTTGATCTTAGTTAAAAGGTCGAGAAGCAGTATCTAGCACAACTCTGGAATATTCCATATTAGAAAAGATGTTGTTTTTTAAGTTGGGTGCTTTTTTAAAGAAATAAATCCCTGCCCTGTCCAGTTTGGCTCAGTGGTTAGTTAGAGCATCAGCCCTTGGACCACAGGCTTTAGGGTTCAATTCCGGTCAAGGGCATGACATACCTGGGTTGCAGGCTCAATCCCCCGCCCAGGTCAGGGTCTTTTGGGAGGCAATCAATCGATGTGTTTCTCTCACATCAGTGTTTCTCTCTTCTTCCCTCCCACCCTCTCTAAAAATGGAAAAATGTCCTCAGGTGAGAATTAAAAAGAAAAAGAATTTCCTGCTCTGGACAGGTAGCTCAGTTGGTTACAGCATCATCCCAATGTGCCAGGGTTGCAGGTTCAATCCCTGGTCAGCACACGTGCAAGAAGCAACTAATGAGTGCATGGATAGGTGGAACAGCAAATCAATGTTTCTCTCTGTCTCTCTCTCCCTCCCCCCTCCCCTCTTCCTCCCTCCCTTTCCTTTTCTCTCTCTCTCTCTAAAAAACAAAAATCAATTAGAATTAAAAAAATAATATCTTGTCTTCTGAGGCATAGTGAATACCTAGTGAATCAATGAATAGCTGCTTTCTCTCCTAGAAGTTTTGTTTTGTTTTTGTTTTTGTTAATCCTCACCCGAGGATATTTTTCCATTGATTTTTTTTTAGAGAGAGTGGAAGGGAGGGAGGGAGAGAGGCAGAGAGAAACATTGATGTGAGAGAGACATATCAATTGGTTGCCTCCTGAATGACTGGGGCAGGGGAATGAACCTGCAACCCAGGTACGTGCCCTTGATTGGGAGTCGAACCCAGGACCCTTCAGTCCACAGACCAATGTTCTAACTGCTGAGCCAAATTGGCCAGGGTAGAACTTTTTATTTTGTAACCTGGCAGGTATGATCCTTGTGGGATTTCTACCAGTTGCCAAGCATATAGTAGTACCTGGAAATACTAAAAGTGAATTAACCATTTGGTAATGGTCAGAAACCTTTAGAAATCAGGTTGGAGCCAATGAGTTTTTTAGCCACAAGTGTTGTTCACATACTTAGAGAGTCCAGCTATCCCCAGCTTCTGGAAAAGGGAAGGCATTAATAGTTTACTACTAATTTAAAAGCCAATCAGGGAGTGACTTTCTTTGGCAGAATGAAGTACCTTTCTCAGTCCAGAGGAAGACAGTTTTTAAGTAAAGATACTCAGCAGTGCTCGGTGATGTAGTGGAGTCCTATAATCTGGGATTGGATTGTAAGGTCAGCATGAAAGACAAAACTCAGCTTTAGTCAGAAGTTCCCATGAAAATTCTTTAGGAAGGCTTTGCCTGGAGATCTATGTGCCATCCTTCAGTGAGTTTCATGCAGTTAGTTTTTCCCCTAGGAGAAGTTGAAATCAATTTCTGTTTTTTTTAGGTAAGCTCCAGGTGAGCGAGGGCTCATGTGCTGGTATGTGTTCTCAAGCACCAGAACCACCACACAGGGCTGAAAGAGAGTCTTTTTTCCCACTGCATGCCCATTCCAGGGCACATGCTTATTGATTCAGCTAACCAAGTAATAGTCACCAACTATAAGTGCTGGGAATTCAGCAGTGAACAAGATGGAGTTAATGCCCCGTTAGTACTTAAGGCAGAGAACAAACAAATAATGATATGGCATAATGTTAAAAAGAGTGTGGCACGCGCGCGTTCTCTCTCTCTCTCTTCCTCTCCCTTCCCCCCCCCCCTCCTCTCTCTCTCTTTCCCCTCTCCTTCCCCTTCTTTCTCCAGGGCACACTAAATAATTCCCACTTACTTCAACTGGTCTTCGATGATGGTGGAGGAAATAGATACAATAAAATAAATAAATAAATAAAAGAGTGTGACCAGGGAGTGTGTGTGATCTGGGGTGGTCAAGGAGATGTCTCTGAGGGACACATGCCTAAACTGGGAATCTAATGAGTAAGCCAAGGGGAAGAGTATAAGGAACATATTCTAGGCATAAGAAAGAGGAAGTGCAACGGCCCTGGGGTAGGACTAGACATAGGAAGTTAAAGGATCAGCAGGGAGGCTAGTGTGTTGTATAGAGTATAAGGGAGGTGGGGGTGACAAAATCAGATTAGACGGTGTGTTTACTGAGTGGAATGGTGGGTGGAGTCTCCTTCTCCAGTCAAATACCATTTCTTTTTGTCTTGAGCACTTATTAAATTTGCATAATTAAACATATATATGGCATAACTTCATTATACCAGCTTTTCTATTGCTCATTTTTGCTTTCTCTTTTTAATAGTGTGTTGTTGTTGTTTTTTAAGTGAAATTTGTCATCCAGATTCGCACTCTGCAACCAGGGAAGCCATCCTAAGACCCTGAGATTTTATTCTCATCTGAAAAGCTGTGTGTGTCAAAGAATTCTTTAAGGACTAATTTAAGATAACAGCTCCCCCTTTAGGCTGTAAAATGGGAACTCATTCTTCACACCTTCTTTTCACTAGATCTTGAAATGCATCAGCCAGCTGGAGCTTGCTCAGCTGATAGGAACCGGTGTGAAGACCCGCTACCTGTCTGGGTCTGGGCGTGAAAGAGAGGGGAGCCTGAAGGGCCACACTTTGGCAGGAGAAGAGTTCATGGGCCTTGGCCTCGGTAAGATACCAGGCCCTACAGCTGGCCATCACAGACTCTCAAGTTAACCAGAATGAAACATTTCTTGTCTCATCAGGACTGTCATGTAAACTGTCTCTTCCTTCTGTGCCAGCTGACAGTATGTTTATTAATGGAAGTGCTGCTTCAGAAATCTTAACTATCATGAAACTGTCAAGTAATACCAATTTTATCAGAATCAGTAGGGTGCATTTCTCTACATAAAACTAGATTGGGATAGTACATTATACAGTGAGAAGCATGGGCTTTGTGAAAATGGGGGTTTGTAATAGCACCTACTTCTTAGGGTGCATGTGAGGGTTACTGGAGTGAAATCCTAGAACATTACACTGAACATTCAGCAGGTGTAAGCCGTTACATATTCTAGGAGCTCTGGGTTAATGTCCATTAATTCAAATTGGTTTTCCTTAATATAGGCATTTAATACTATAAAAATGCAGAATATTGTGAAGAAAGGGAGATGGTTGATACAAACAAGGAAAATTGTAATAAAAATTTGTTTTAAAAGCCAAACGTCAAAACCCAAGTTTAATTTTATTCCATCAGTGAAGTGTTTTTTGCCTGCAAACCACTGTCATTTGTGTCTTTGTCTGCATGTTGATGCTATAGGATACTTTGTTCTGAATACTTGACTGTTTTGGAAGCACTGTTGGTTTTGTGCATTGTGTTTCAGGTAATTTGGTGAGTGGTGGAGTGGATAAAAGACAGATGGCCAGTCTCCAGGAATCGGTTGGTGAGACCAGCTCACAGAGTGTGGTCGTGGCTGTAGACAGGTAATGAGTTTATTCTCCAGTGAAGCTGGACTATCCAGTGGCTTGGCATCCTCTATGTCAGTCATTTTCAACCTAGTTCATCTTATAGCACATATAAACTAATTACTAAAGTTCTGTGGTACATCAAAAAATATATTTCTTGCTGATCTGACAAAAAATTAGGGTAAAATATTTTGATTTGTTTATACGTGATTGCTATTGTGTTGGCTCTTACCATTTTTACTTGACAATCTTAAGGGAAAAGAGATCAGTGCCTCTGACTAAATAGTCAGGAAGTGCATGTTTTAAAAATTCTTGTGGTACACCAGTTGAAAGTCACTGCTGTATGCACTCACTAGATGAATGATTCCTAATATGTTTGACTGTTGTAAATGTTGTCAGTTCCAGATCACTCAAACTAAGAACTGTTAAAAGTGGCAGACGTGATCCACAACCGTTAATAGCCTTCACGATCATTTGAATTTTTATTTTTAATCATTTTTACTGACTTTTTTTTGGGGGGGTGGGTAAGTGCCCCTAGCGGGAACCGAACCCAGGACTCTCTGGTCCACAGGTCGACACTCCAACCACTGAGCCAAACCGGCCAGGGCCTTTGATTTGAATTTTGACGTTGAATTGCATCATGACCTTTTTTTAAAAATGGCAACTATAACATTATGATCAAATCATGTCAAGTTAAAAATGTCATAATGTTTGCAGTTCCTACTGAGATTAAGCCATTTTTCTTGAATCAATGTTTTTACAAGCCTTTGGTAATTTTTTACCTTTTTTTTTTTTATCCTCACCTGAGGGCATTCTTTCATATTTTGTTCAGATAGGGGGGGGGGGGGGGGGAGAGAAACATCATTGTGAAAGGGACACATCGAGTGGCTGCCACCCTCACGACCCAACCAGGGCCGGGGACAAACTGCAACCGAGGTACGTGCCCTTAGCGAGAACCGAACCCGGGTCTCTCTGGACCACAGGCCGATGCTCTAACCGCTGAGCCAAACCAGGCAGGGCTACCTTTTTTTTTTTAATCCTCACCCGAGAATATTTTTCCATTGACTTTTTGATAGAGAGGAAAGGAGGATGGGAGGGACAGAGGGAGGGAGGGGGAGAGAGAGAGAGAGAGAAACCTTGATGTGAGAGAGACATATTCATTGATTGCCTCCCACATGACCCCAACCAAGGCCTAGGATTGAACCTCAACCAGGGTATGTGCCCTTGACCAGAATCAAACCCCTGACTCTTTTGTCTGAGGGCCAACGCTCTAACTGCTGAGCCAAACTGGCCAGGGCACCGGTGTTTTGTTGTTTTTTTTGGTACGTGCCCCTAGCAGGAACTGAACCCAGGACTCTCTGGTCCACAGGCCGACACTCCAACCACTGAGCCAAACCGGCCAGGGCCGCACCAGTGTTTTTATTGCTTTTATGGAAGAGCAAATTTTGGGGGTCCTCATACTGCCACTCCCACTGTCATAACATCACGTGCTATTATGTTTGACTCTTCCCCCTCCTTTTGATGTGTCACTTTCTCTATCAGAGTAGGTATTTCTGTTCTCAGTTCAGTTCATTGACCAGTTCTATACCTCTGATACTTCATCATTTATTTTAAAGTAGAGATACCAGATCTGAAATGTTTCCTTTCTCCCTTTTCTAAGTGTTTTAAATTGAAATAATAGGCTTCCAAATCTAATTTTTATGTTATTATGTCTGGAATTATCTTCCTAGAATTTTTACTGGATCTACCAGACTGGATGGAAATGCAATAGGTATGTATGTGACTCCTCTGTGACAGCTGCAGAAGCTTCACGTTGTGACTATCTGACCATTACTAACGAGGCCTCGCGTGTGTTGTTGGGTCTGGCCTGTAGTTGACTTTGTCCGCTGGCTGTGTGCCGTGTCCATGGACGAGCTGGCTTCCCCCCATCATCCCCGCATGTTCAGCTTGCAGAAGATTGTGGAGATATCATACTACAACATGAATCGGATCCGACTGCAGTGGTCCCGAATATGGCATGTGATTGGAGATCACTTCAATAAGGTAACTCTTCAGATTCCAAAACCATTCCATCGATGTCTAACAACAGGTGGCAATTAAATTTTAAAAAAAGAAGTGATTGAGAGTTTGGGTGCCTATCATCCATTTTCCCTGTGGAGTCAAGGCCAGCTCAGTAGGAGTAATAGCATACTTACATATTGATAGAACTCGTGGAGAAGGAGTTAAGAATCCATTGGTGTTGCAAAAACTTTAATATTTCATATCCAGGATATAGGCTAACAACGCAAAGATTATTATAGTCACTCAACAAATATATTGGTGTTTGAAAGTATTATGAAATCCTAGAGTGCTTTCTGAAAAGATTATGTTCCATACAGTTTCACTATTAAATGTCACTACTTATATTCTGACTCCCATTGCTACCACTCTTCTGAAACCTTTGTGGAGGAAACTAACATTTATTTTTAAATCCAAAATAAGAGACTGCTGTCTTCTGAAACTGACAACTACTGAGAGGAAAGCAGACTAAACTTCCTTTCCACTAGAGGTTTTATTATATACATGCATACATATATTGACCAAATAAAGAGACGACAGAAGAATATGTATGTATTACGCATGTGTATGTATCTGTGATGCCATTTGCTTCATAAGGGAAAAGTAACAGCTTAATAACACTGTTCTCTACCAACACACTTCACCATTTCCAAAATAATTTCTCAGGACTGGAGATAGAGTTGTAATACAGATGGTTAAAAATAATGTTAGTAAAACCCTGGCTGGGTGGCTTGGTTGGAGCGTCGTCCCTATGTGCCAGGGTTGCAGATTCAATCCCCAGTCAGGGCACATAAAAGAATCAACCAAAGAATGCATGGATGAATGGAACAACAAATCAGTGTTTCTCTCCCTTCCTCTCTAAAATCAATTTTTAAAAATTAAATTTTTAAAAATTAGTGTTAGTAAAAAACAATGTAACCAAAAGAATCACTCTCTCTGCATTGAATAGAAGAAAATCGTTAAGAAGTCATCTGCCATTGGATATAGAAGAAGCACTTGAGTGCTGATACATGACTTGTAGCATCTGCCGGTTTCTGTGGTATAAGCACCCCACCCCACCAGGACCGATTTAAGGGTAGCAATGTGATGCCACTAAATGCAGATTAAGGAAGAGTTGGGCATTGTTGGCTCTCCCGGGTAGCTGCTAGCCTGCTCCAGGACCCCACTGAAATGAGGCATTGTCAGAGCTAATCAAAGTTTTTGTTTACTTTGTGTCCTTTTTAGCTCCAGTTTAGGGTACCTCACACCATCTGTTTAACAATCTACCTGAGTGCCTTGTACCAGGCAGTGAACAGGTGAGGTTCCTTTTCTTGTGGAGCTCACCCACATTTTATGATAAAATAACTGATAGTAAAGAGTCAGGTGACACAGTGTGTCCTTGAGGTGACCTTTCGTCTGAACCCTCAGTGAAGAGACAGCCACAAGAGTATGCTCATGACCCAATGCAGTTGTTTGCTGAGTGAATAATAACCCTCATTTATCTAAAGTCAACTCACTCAGCAACCATCTTTCCAACTGTTCTGGGTAAATAAATTCTTAGTGGACCAGTTGACATAATTGATGTGAACTTGCTTGAGAAAGAAATATGAACCATTCCCATTACTGTGCTTTGTATCCATAAGTGTTTTGGTAAACATCGCCCAGTTCTTCTAAGTCTAGATTTCATGTTCAGTGGGACTTCTTTGTTTGGGGTGGGGGTCGATTTTACAAGTTCCTTTTCCACTTGCAATCCTGTTGTCAAGACTCTTTACATGCCAATTCTCAGTTATCTGTGAGTCACTTCTGGGCAAGCTTGTGATACAGGCTGGAAGATAGTAATTAGACATTTCATAGTTGTCAATTTAATTACAGATATCCGTTCCATCTAATCAATGCCATTAAGCACAAAGTTTGGAACATTCAGTTGCTCACTCTGGGGCTCTATTCTTTCTACCACCTCAGAAAGATATCTGCTTCTCCTTGGGAACTCAAGCACATGAGACTCGAGGTTTGAAGAAAAGGATGACTAAGTACAGCTGTAACTTAGCTCTGAGGATTCTAATAGAGCCATTGGAACAGTCACATGTTTCTTTTCTTCTAAACTAGGGCACATGTGTGTTCTGGGGTGTGCAAAGCTGCACAATAAGTCTGATGTGAATTCCAACGCTCTAACCACTGAGCCAAACCGGCCAGGGCAGTTTGGTATATATCTTTCCAGACATTTTTCTATACACATGCATATGTAGGTACTTGTAGAAATATAGATAATATTGTCTTGGTTTGTTTTGCTGTTTTTAAAAACATAAATAGTGTTACACGTGTTTTGTAAGTTGCTTAGCAAGGACCTAACTATGCTAGCATATATGAATTTATTCTTTTTTAATTATGGTAAAACATAACAAAATTTTCTATTTCAACCATTTATGAAGGTTAAGTTCAGAAGTGCTAAGTACATTCATTGTGGTGCAACAGATCTCCAGAGCTCTTTTCATCTTGCAGAACTGAAACTCTACCCATTAAACAGCGACCCCTTCTTCCTCTTCCCAGTCTCTTGAAGCCACCATCCTACTTTCTGCCTCTGGATTTGATGACTCTGGGCGCCTCATATAAGTGGAATCATGCAGTATTTGTTGTTTTGTGTCTGGATTATTTCACTTAATGTCGTCAAGATTCATTCATGTTGTAGCATGTGACAGAATTCCTTTTTTTTTTTTTAAAGCTGGATTTAGTCTTTTTAACTGCCATGTTATTCTTTGTATGTGAACATACCATAATGTAGTCATTTTCCTATTGATGTTTTCTTTCTTTTTTAAAAAATTACAAATGATATTGCAGCCTGACTTCTGTTAAAATTCAAACATTTTCCAGTCAGACCATGTGTCAGTGAACTTGGTCCCGATCTTTTGTCAGAGGTCCTGGTGGGAAACATGCCCTTGCTCTGCTGTTAGGGTTTCTTTTTGAGGAAGAAGTCTAGAAGCACCAACCAAATATACACCCAAAACTCCAGTCCCTAAAAGTAGATAAACCCAGACAAGTACAATTTTAAGGAAATTGAGAAGCCTCAATATTTATGTTGAATTTTTTGAGACTGATTATACTCATTTGTAATCATTTGCTTTTGGTGACAGATGTGGGTAGTATGAAAAAACAGATTTTCAAGTCTTTTGACCTCTCATGTATATTTGGGTAAAATTCAATAGCACATGGAGAATTGTTTAATGGGTATAAAGTTTCAGTTTTGTAAGATGAGTTCTGGAGATTGGGAGTACAGCAGCGTGAATGCGTTAAACATTACTGAACTGTGTGCCTAAAAATGGTTAAGCCCTAGTTGGTTTTTCTCTGTGGTTAGAGCATCAATCCATGGACCAAAGAGTTGCGGGTTCAATTTCCGGTCAAGGGCATTTACCTTGGTTGCAGATTTGATCCCTGGGCCCTGTGGGGTCATGCAAGAGGCAACCAATTGATGTGTTTCTCACATCAATATTTCTCTCTTTCTCTCCCTCCCTCCCTCCTACTCTATGTAAAAATCAATGGAAAAATATCCTTGGGTGATGAATAAAAATAGTATATGGTTAATTAAGATGGTACATTTTGTGTTACATGTATTTTGCTGCAGTTTTTAACAAAATAGCACATTTTGAAAGCACTTCTAATTAAATGTGCAATACTGATCTTTCTCATCATTAAACTTAAAATTGTATAGGTCATAGTCATGAAATACCATCTTTTTCCTCCTTAGGTGTGTTTTCCCAGACCATTTGTTTTATTTATTTACTTTTTTTTTTTTAATCCTCACCTGAGGATATTTTTCTATTTATCTTCAGGTAGAGAGAGAGTGAGAAAGAAAGGGAAAGAGAGAAACATCAATGTGAGAGGGACACATTGACCGGTTGTCTCCTGCACGACCCCAACCAGGGCCGGGGACCACCGACATATGTGTCCTTGACCAGAATTGAACCCACAACTCTTTGGTCCAAGGGCTGACACTCTACCGCTGAGCCAAACCGGCCAGGGCCCAGACCATTTGTTTTAAAGGCAGGCTATCCATTTTTGAGGTTCCAAACCCTACATCTACAGTTGTTGCTCTGTCCCTGTTTCACCTCACTTCCTGTTCCTGCTCAGGTTGGCTGTAACCCTAATGAAGATGTGGCTATCTTTGCTGTTGACTCATTAAGGCAACTCTCCATGAAGTTTCTTGAGAAGGGAGAATTAGCCAACTTCCGTTTCCAGAAAGATTTTCTGAGGCCCTTTGAACATATCATGAAGAAAAACAGGTATGTGCATTGTTCTGAAGACCTGAGGTCAAATTCCCCATTAGACCTTAAAAAGAACCCCTACTACTGACCACACAATTTTGTTCTCACTTGGTGGGGGAAACAAATAAAATGAATAGACTCTGATCGCATCTGTTGTCTATAAGTAAATGACACTAAGATCTTTGTGTAAACTTTCCTATAGGACACGTTACATCACTGCAAATAGTAGAAATGTGTCACAAGTCTTACTGAGGCTGATGCTGAGGGGGGCAGAGAAAGATGCACTGCTGAAGCAGTCTCCAGCAAGGTCAAGGATTATATGACCCAGAATTTGTGCCAGGGAGGTGACAAAGAGGTCAGGGCAGCTACTAGCCCTTTGAAGCAGTTGCCCTGTTCATTCGTTCACTCGGCCTGTATTTTTTTAGGCCTGCCATCTGCTAAGTACTATTCTAAGTGCCAAGCATACAGTCAAAAGAAAACGGTCAAAAATCCCTATTTTCGCCCGGCCAACATGGCTCGGGTTGAGCATCATCCTATGTACCAGGAGGTCCCCTGGTTTCTTCCTGGTCAGGGCACATGCCCAGGTTTTGAGCTCGATCCCCAGTAAGGGAAGCATGCCGAGGCAGCCAGTTGATGTTTCCCTCATCATCGATATTTCTCTCTCTCTCTCTCTTTCTCTCCCTTCCTCTGTCTGAAATTGATAAAAATTTCTTTTTTTTAAATTCCTATTTTCATTTGGCCCTGATTCAGTTGCAGCTGGATGCCAGATGTGCAGTATTCATTACTCTATCCTTTCCACTTACATAATAGTTTGAGGTTTTCCATAATAAAATTAAAAAGTCCCTGTTTATATTCCAGTGGGATAGATAAATAAATGTTCAGTAAATCACTGATGATAATTGCTCTAAAGAACATTAAAGGAATAGGGGTAGAAACATTCTTTATATGGGGCAGTCAACTGAGATATATTTGGTAAGCTGACCCTTAAGTAAAATGAAAAACAAGCCAGGAGTAGCTATAGGTGGTCTAGGGAAGAGTGTTATGAGCAGAGGGAACAGAGAAAGCAAAAGCCCTGTGGTAGGATGTGCCTGACATAGTTAAGGAGCAGCAAGGAGGCCAGTAGCTGGGGCGGAGTGAATAAGGGAAAATGTCCTAGAAGATGGAGCCCCAGTGGTAGCAGGGAGCCTAGGTCATGTAGGAACCCTCGAGCCTTTGTGAGCACTTCGGCTTGCTCTCTGAAAGCTTTTGGAGGAAACCATTGGAGGCTTTTGAGCAGAGAAATGAAATGGTCCGACATATTTTAAAGGATCATGCTGCATTTATCTACGGAAAAGGAGAAGTGGGATGAGTTAGGCAGACGTTGTAGTTGTCCAAGTTTGGACCAAGGAGATGGTGGTGAGGTGCCATGAGATTGGATTCTGCACTTATCTTTTTTTTTTTAATCCTCACCCGAGGACATTTCTCGATATTTTGTTCAGATAGAGTGGGAGGGAGAGAGAGAGAGAAACATCGACGCGAAAGAGACACATCGAGTGGCTGCCACGTGCACGACCCAACCAGGGCCAGGGACAAACTGCAACCGAGGCACGTGCCCTTAGCCAGAACTGAACCCGGGTCTCTCTGGACCACAGACTGACGCTCTAACCGCTGAGCCAAATCAGCCAGGGCGGATTCTGCACTCATCTTGAAAGGAAAGCCTACAGCATGTGCTGATAAATTAGCTGGGGGGTAGGGAGTGCATAGTGTAATGTTAAGAATGACTTTTGGCCATAACTTTTTATGTCTGCCCCACCCCTAAAAAGTGTATTCCAGATCTGCTTGGATCATTGTTTTACGAAAGAAAATGGCAGCTCATAAGCCTGAAGTCTATCAGCCAATGTGGGCCATTTGGGATGGCAAAAAAAAAGGGCAGCAAAAAGTCTCCTTGATATATTTCTCTTTCTCTTGGTGTCTGTATTCTTCACTTCATTGCTTATTTTAAGAGAACCCAAATTAAGCCCCTTCCAGAGTCTGGCATCACCCCTGATTTGAGCATATGCACATAAATGCTCGGCCCTGCTCCTGGGAGCACTGCTGAGAGTGCCGAGGAGCCGGTGGCCCATGTGGTGAAGCAGCCTGCTCAGGCCTGCGTGGCTGCTGGTGGCACCGACGGCACCCGAATACCTTGTCTCCTAACTTCAGGCCTTCCCTGCCTGTCATGCTACTGCCCACCCAGCATTTGAAAAGGGACAGATTAAGTTTACAATCACATGTTGCCAGCCACCCTCACACACTGTTGGTGAAACTGTAACTTCCTATACATTTTTAAAAGCATTTTGGCAATACCCATCAAAAAACACTACTGTGATCCTTGACTTAGTAATTCTATAACTGTCTCCTAAGGAGTTAATTTGAAATACAGCAAAATGTTATGAGTCACACAAAATAGTTTTAGAAAAACAGAAACCACCTAAATATACACAGGTGTTCAAGTCATTGTTGGTAGAGCCACAGCATGGAATATTGTGCAGCTGTTAAAAATATTCACAAAGTTTATAACATGGGAAATGCTCACAAGGTCATGTATCGTTTACATAATCGGTCAGAATCAGGCAGTCCTATCTTTGGTTCCATGGCCCAAATTGTCATCAAGGACTCAGGTTTTTTCCGTTTCTTTGTTTAGCCATCCACGGGGTCACTTTTCATCCTTAAGCCTATTGGTGATTGCTGAATTAAGGCTTTAGCTCCAGCCATCATGCTGTGTTCCGAATGAAAATAAGAGGAAAGGGAGCAGAGCCTGCCATGTGTATTTCTTTTAAGACAAGCTAAACCTTCCCAGAAACCTCTCCTCCCTATCCCTGTATATTTTCTCTGACATCTAATTAGCCAGAGCAGGTCATGTAGCTCCCCTAGCTGCAAGGGAGACTGGGAGATCCAAGACCTGACACATGCGACAAGATTGCCATGTTGTCTTGCACTGTTTATGATGTTTCCTGAGGTCAGGCATGTTACTGCTGGATGAAGTCAGAGTTCTGTTATCGAGGAGGTGGGAGATGTCTCCTGCTAGAGTGATTATCTTATTACTTTTTTCTTTTTTTTGTCTCTAATTTTTATTTTATAAGAGTTTATTTGAGACAAACTGGCGACATATGCTGGGAAGCAAGATCTCAAATGCTCTGGAGAATAATAGTTTTGTAGCTTCTTTTATGCATGTGAAATTAAAGAGGAAACAAAGATGATTACATAGATATGACAAAAAGCAAGGCAGGGATTGAATTACAGGATAGTTAACAAGATATGTGCTCTCTTATTTCAAAGATGTGCTAACCTAGATGCACAGAAACAATGGGCAGGTCTTGCCTGGGGCATGACTACTCACCTTGACCCACCCAGTTAGGAATTTATAATCAGTTACCCTATGAGGTTCCTTTCCATAGAACCTTTTTTTTCCATCTACAGTTCCCCTTTTTGGTCATAAATCAATCCAAAGGATACATTCGTGACCAAGCTTTGGTCAGATATTGTTTCTAGTTTTTTTTAAGTGAATGTGCATTACTGCATGACTTAAAAATTTTAAGTGCTGATTCTACACGATGAGCTGTGTTTATATGTCTTCCCACTGTTCAAAGTACAGATGATATGGCTGCCCCATTCCTTCCTCAGGTCACCAACCATCCGGGATATGGTGATCCGCTGCATTGCCCAGATGGTGAACTCCCAGGCAGCCAACATCCGCTCAGGCTGGAAGAATATCTTTGCCGTGTTCCACCAGGCAGCCTCAGATCACGATGGGAACATCGTGGAGCTGGCCTTCCAGACCACGGGCCACATTGTCAGTAAGTGGCTCTGTTCTTTCCTAACATCCCACCTGCAAGTCTAGAAGAGTGACCACTTATTTCCTATTTTACTCCCTGAAAGGGCTTCCTTGGTTTAGTTATACTGTGATATAATAACGTGCCAGGTGGTGTCCTAAGTTTTGACACATGCTCAGACGTGCACAATGGCCTGATGGAGGGCATACTGTCCACCCTCACTATTTGTGGAGTCCATGTTTGTGAATTTACCTACTTGCTAAAATTTATACATAATCCCCAAACCAGTGCTCCTGGCACTTTTGTGGTCATTTGTGGACATGCACGTGCATAGAACAGTGAAGTACTTGAGTCAGTCCCGGTGCACGTTCCCAGCTGGGTTGGACGAGGCAGTGCTCTGCTTTCTTGTTTCAGCTCTATTACTGTAAATAAACAAGTGACCTTTTTATAGTATAGTTACTGCTATGTTTTTTGCATTTTTGCCATTTAGAAAGGCCCTGAAGCATAAGTGCCAAAGTGCTGTCCTGTGTCCCTAAGCACAGGAAGGCTGTGATGTGCCTTATGGAGAAAATGCATGTTACATAAACTTCGTTCAGGCATGAGTTGTAGTGCTTTTGTTTGCCATGAGTTCGCTGTTAATGAATCAACAATATATATTAAATAAGGTGTCTTTAAACAGAGATACACATGAAGCAAGGTTATATATTGCTCGGTTAATGAAAATGTTATGACCAGAGGCTTGAAGGGACCTAACCCTGTATTTCCTGTAGGAGTAATGGTTCAGTATTTGCTAATTCAGTGTTCACAGCCACTTTGTAGAACCTAACTGCCATGGGTAACAAGAAGTGACTATGTTGTGGTGCGACAGAGTCAGAGAAAGACCACCAGAGAATTGAAATCCAAATAAGAGCCATTTATTAGCTGGCTAGCGTCTGATTCTGAACACCCCTGTGACAGAGTCTTTGGAGATCAGCCTCGATATGCTTTATTACATGCCTTTTATACATTACAGCAAAAGTTTAATGATCTAAAAAAATAGGATCTTCTTGATATAATGCCCAGGGCTACAATAATGCTGTATAGAATTAGTTTGCCTTGCGGATAACAGGAGCACCCAGGCCCACCCAGGAACACCCAGTCTGTTATCTCAGGTATTTCAAGGTACACTGAGTCACACTCAGCCCCGAGCTGCACAAACACAATGCAAGCCTGATTCCTTGAGATTGTGCAGGCGGGGAGGTCGAGTCTCTGACTCAAGACCTCCAGGCTACGTGGACTCTGTCAGACAAGTATGCTCCCAACAATTTCTTGGTTCAGGGAGTATTCCAATTTACTGAGGTTATTTTACTCTCTATCCTGTTGATTAAATTCTTTACAAAACAAGTTCAGCTAGAGGGCACACAGTGACTTTCCCAATCATCAATTATGGAGCTGTAAACAAGTCAGCACAGTCATTTACCAATCAGTTATGGGGTTATAAACATGACAGCACAACTCTACCATTGTTTTCCTCCATTTTACTGAGGAAACCGAGGCACCAAAAAATAAATGAGAACAACTCACCTGAGGTGACGCAGCTGGGAAGCGGTGGGGCAGGGTTCACACCAGGCAGTCTCGCCCAGAGCTGGCGCTGTGCCCCTCCACTCTGGGCTCACCCAGAGCCTTTGTCCTGCCTGTGACATGTAACAAGATGTTTACTGGTCTGGGTCTTCATGGAGAGTGTAAGGCACTGGGTCAGCTTTCATCTTTTTTACATCTTTTAACTTTTTTTTTTTTTAATCCTCACCCAAGGACATTTTTTTATTTTTTGTTCAGATAGAGGAGGGGGGAGAGAGAGAGAGAGGGACATTGACGTGAAAGGGACACATCAAGTGGTTGCCACCCACACGACCCAACCAGAGCTGGGGACAAACTGCAACCGAGGTACATGCCCTTAGCAGGAACTGAACCTCAGTCTCTCTGGACCACAGGCTGATTCTCTAATCGCTGAGCCAAACTGGCCAGGGCACATCTTTTAACTTTTTGTAAAATTCTTGCCACACATATATTTCTCTTAGGTGATATTTGTAGGGTTTTGAAACCTTCAAGTTTCTAAATTGCTTTTCACTTTTAGCTCATTGACCTTTATCTTCACAAGATTCCACTCAGCAAGATAGCACAAGGTGTGGTTTTAGGAAGGAAACAACCAGAGAATTAAGGGAGGTGGTCAGGATCACAGAACTGGGCTCAGGGCTCAACTTCTGGCAGGCAGGCCACTGTGGGCCAGCTACACACACGGATCAGTGTTTATATCTTACATAGTTCCTCAGGCTTCATTCTAAAACAGACTAAGTTAAACCTTGGCACCCTAGTGCACCTTGGCTTTCTCATGGCTCTGCCCTCTTTCAGGTCCTTAGGGACTTCTCAGGACCTCTTCAGAGAGGCCTTCCCTGACCACCAGCCTAAACAGCCCCTCATACCTTCTGCCCCATCCAGGATTCACTCCACCTGAGATTATCTTTTATATGTATTGACTTAGCTGATTGTTGTCGGTCTTGCCCGTTGGAGCACAAGCACTATGAGGGTAGGAAGTTTGATTCATCATCCCTGTATCCCCAGGGCCCATAACCATGCTTTGCACATAGTTGTCACTCAGATGTTTGTTGAATGAATGACTATTTGAGTCTTTACATCATTGCTTGAGCTCAGGAACCAGTTTAGCCCAAATTGTATTCAGTGCACTTATTCCTGAATAATTTACTAAGGAGTAGTGTATTTTGGAAGTACTAACATGCTTTTCTTAGATTTTCACAAAAGAAATGCTCTCTGGGTGTATGTGGGTGGGTGTGTCTGTCTAATCCCCATTTCTAAATCCTGGTCTTATATTTTTTTATCTTTTGTCTCCCCAGCAACTATTTTCCAGCACCATTTCCCTGCGGCCATTGACTCCTTCCAGGACGCTGTGAAGTGCTTGTCGGAGTTCGCCTGCAACGCTGCTTTCCCCGACACCAGCATGGAAGCCATCCGGCTCATCCGCTTCTGTGCGAAATACGTCTCCGAGAGGCCGCGGGTACATTCCTCCTGTCCTCGCTCAGAGCGCTGAGGGGACGGAGTCGTGGGGCCAGAACCCTTGCTCCTGGCAAAGAACTTTCCATGGGGGGTAGGAGGATGGGGAGGTTACACTTTTGCTGTATTTTATATGTATGAGATTATTTTATTTAACTGAACTTTTATATGGAATCCTACAAATTATTTTGTAGATAATAGTAGTTTAGTCTTTGAAAAGCTGAAGGAGCTAGACCTTTCTATTTGAAAGAAAATAAATCTCCCTTTTAGGAAATGACTTTATGCCATTATGGCTGAGAAGTCACAATGAAAAATCAGTCACCTTTTGTTTTCTCCTGAAAATGTTTGGGGATTTTCTATTATATCTCACCTATCTAAGGAGGCCTGCTTGGTTTAAATGACAGTCTCAAAACACTGAAATTGGGTGGAAGCAAGCACAGCTGAACTGTGGTGGCCTGTACAGATCTCTTCTTAAGCATTCTTTACAGAACTAAGATGATATATTTGGTCCTCACAACAGTGCATTAAGATAAGATGGTAATGAGAGCCACTATTGACTGAGCACTTACTATATGTCAGGTTCCATTCTGGGTACTGTCTCTGTGTTGATTTATGTCATCCCCACAGACCTATTAGGTGGGTAGTTTATCCCCATTGTGCAGTTATGTTAACTGAAGCACAGAAAGAAATTGCCTAATGTAAAATAACCAAAGTTCATAACTTCCATCATAACAGACAATACCACTTCAACAGTGGTTACAGAGCAGAGGGCCCAAAATCCCAGAGATGGGGCTTCACATCCAGACTGGAAAGACTGTCAGCTCTTAACTGCACGGCCTTGAGCAGCTTACTTAACCTCACAGTGCCTCAGTTGATTCATTTGTAAAATGGGGCCATTATTTCTCCCTGCTTCTTGGAATTGTGACAGTTGTTAAACCTTACATGGCGCCTTCACAGTCCCTGGCCCAGCGCAAGCACTCAGTAATAGTAGCTGCTGCTGCTACTGTTTAAGTAGTACTTTAAATACTATAGTAACATTCTAGAAAGACCTAAGAGATTGAAGCATCCCTTACTAAATGGATGTTTTTAGAAGAGGACGTGTGGGGCCTGCCTTCCTTTTGTTTGCATAGTCTGCATCTGAGAGGTGACTTTCATTGTAGGTGCTACAGGAATACACAAGTGACGATATGAATGTGGCTCCTGGTGACAGAGTCTGGGTCCGAGGCTGGTTCCCCATCCTATTTGAGCTCTCCTGCATCATCAATAGGTGCAAGCTAGATGTGCGGACAAGGTAACTGTGTCCCAGGGTGGTGCCCTTCCTGTCACTGAATGAGCCTCAATCATCTGCTCACCTGACCCCATGCTCTCTCACTCTCTTCTCTACTGTTCTCTTCCCCCTCCCCATTCCCTCTTCTGCACCTGGTTTTGTTTCCTCCAGAGGACTCACAGTCATGTTCGAGATCATGAAGAGCTACGGCCACACATTTGAAAAGCATTGGTGGCAGGACCTGTTCAGAATTGTGTTCAGGATTTTTGACAATATGAAACTCCCAGAGCAACAGTCAGAGGTAGGTGATGACTAAAGCCCTTCCCTGGGTGAGATGGGAGCCAAGCCTCTCGGGCCTCTGTCTGCCGCTGGGAGTTGTGTCCTCCTCTATACGGAAGTCTTGAATACTGAGCCACTTGAAGTATGTTTTAAAAATGGAAACATCCTTGTGGCACTCTTCTACCAATATCAGCTAGTACAAGAAACCCCCCCTGTCTGAGGACGAGTGAGAGGAAACTAATCACCACACTCTGCCCACCCTCAGGCATTGTACCTGTCAGATCATCAGGGCACCTGACTGGTCCTGTTTGGTTCCTATCAGCTTCTGAACAGTCAGTGAAGTGGAGTGACTCTGGTCCTTTCAAAAACACATTGAAAGGGTTTTTAATGAAGATGCAGTCAGATGGTGTCAGCAAATATGAGGCCTGTTTTTTTTGTTTGTTTGTTTGTTTTTTATCCTCACCCGAGGACATTTTTCCATTTTTTGTTCAGGTAGAGTGGGAGGGAGAGAGGGGAACAGAGAGAGAGAAACATCGATGTATTCGAGTGGCTGCCACCCGCACGACCAACCAGGGCCGGGGACAAACTGCAACCGAAGTACATGCCCTTAGCGGGAACCGAACCCGGGTCTCTCCAGACCGCAGGCCGACACTCTAACCGCTGAGCCAAACTGGCCAGGGCATGAGGCCTGTTTTTAAAGGATGCGTGATGCTTCTAGTTGTCTTGGTTATTTCTTCCCTGGAGGGAGCATTCTAGCTCAAGATTTTAAGATGGGAGAGTAACTTTTTAATTTTTTTTAGGAATATCATTCCCACCCTCCCTGTTGTATAAAAGGAACATATGCTTAATATGGAAAATTAGAAATATATAAAAATACATCATTTACCATTCAGAAATTAGAATGAATGTTTTGGGAAATTTTCCTCCTCCTTTTACATGGATTAAATATTGTAGAGGTCAGAGTATAGCTACACTTTTCTAATTTTATTTTAAAGTAATTAAAATTTTTGTTCATTATAAAATTGGAAAACAGAAACAGAAAAACTATAAACACCCACAGTTCGAAACTTCTACAGGTAACCACTGTTTACCCCCCTTCAGATGTGTGTGTGTGTGTATCACACACCTCTTTTTTTACAAAAATGAAATCCCATCACACTTACTGTGAACGCGAACCGCTTTTTAACTTAATGCATGAGTGTGTTTCTACAACCGTAACTTGTCTTCCACGGCGTTTTTAAGGATTGCAAAACATTCCTACTGTGGATATTTCACAGTTTTTCTTTTTTTAGATAGCTCTGAAATGAATGTTTTTACAGGTACACTTTTGCTTGTGCCTTTTTTCATTTAGGAGAAGTAGTCTGTTGGGTTTGGGGCTTGCACATTACTGAGGCTTTTGGTACAAACTTCTGTGTTGACCTCCATATACACTTCTGCCAGCAATGCATGTGAGTTCTGCTTCCTCAAACCCACTCCAGCTCTTCATAGTTTAATATATTTAGTCATTAATTTGAGAGGCCAAGGTATCACATTAAAAAAGTTAAATTGCACCCTGGCTGGTTTAGCTCAGTGGTTAGAGCGTTGGCCCGCGGACCAGAGAGTCCCAGGTTTGGTTCCCGCTAAGGGCACATACCTCAGTTGCAGTTTGTCCCTGGCCCCGGTTGGGTCTTGTGGGTGGCAACCACTCAATGTGTCTCTCTCACATCAGTGTTTCTCTCTCTCTCTCTTGTCCTCCCTGTCTCCCTTCTGCTTTATCTGAAGATAAATGCAAAAATGTCCTCGGGTGAGGATTTTAAAAAAGTTGCTAATAAGGTTGTACATTTTCCTTCATGTCGTTGATCATTTGTGTTTCTTCTTCTTTTTTTTAATCCTCACCCGAAGACATTTTTTCAAATATCCTGAGATAGAGTGGGGATGGGGGTGGGGAGAGAGAGAAACATCGATGTAGAGAGACACACCAACTGGCTTCCCCCTGCACGACCCTGACCAGGGCCGGAGATGAACTGCATCCGAGGTACATGTTCTTAACTGGACTTGAACCCATGATACTTTGGTCCACAGGCTGACTCTCCAACCACTGAGCCAACCCGGCCAGGGCTGGTTCTTCTGTGAATTGCCTTTTCATATCCTTAACCCATCTATTGGGTTATTCATCTTTTTCTTATTGACTTAGAATTTTTTAATATAAAAATAACATATCATACCTTTACATAAATTATAGATGATTTTGTCCACTTTGTTATTCTCATTTACTTTGGGGGAAATTTCAGCTTTTAAGTAACCAAATCTGTCAATTTTTTCCATAATGGTTTTTTTTTTTTTTTATCCTCACCTGAGGACATTTTTCCATTTTTTGTTCAGGTAGAGTAGGAGGGAGAGAGAGGAACAGAGAGAGAGAAACATCGATGTGAAAGGAACACATCGAGTGGCTGCCACCCGCACAACCGACTAGGGCCGGGGACAAACTGCAACCGAGGTACGTGCCCTTAGCAGGAAACCGAACCCGGGTCTCTCAGGACCGCAGGCCGACGCTCTAACCGCTGAGCCAAACCGGCCAGGGCTTCCATAATGGTTTTCACTTGGAATCACGGTTAGCACTCCTTTTCTTTTCCTTTTTCATGGTTATATAAATCTATATATTTCTTTTGATAATTTTATGCCATTGTTTTTCACCTTTATTGAGATATAATTGACACACAACACTGTATAAGTTTAGGAGTACTGACAGTATAATGACTTGACTTACATATATTTTGAAATGATCACCACAGCCCAACTGGTATGTCTCAGGGATTGGGCATCTACCCACACACCAAGAGGTCACTGGTTCAGTTCCAGGTCAGGGTACATTGCCCAGGTTGTGGGCCTGATCTCCAGTGGGATGGCGCGCGGGAGGCGGCCAATGTTCTCTGTCATCGATGTTTCTCTCTCTCCCTCTCCCTTCCTCTCTCTCTAAAAAAATCAATAAAGATAAAAAATAAAAATAAATGATCACCGCAAACAGTTAACATCCATCATCTCATATAGACGCGAATATAGAATACACCAGTGTTACCTATAATCATCATTTTGTATGTGTATTATATCCCCAATTCTTATTTGTCTTATAACTAGAAGTTTGTACCTTTTGACCCCCTTCATTGAATTTCTCTACTCCCCCCACCTCTGGTAACCATAAATCTGATTTTTTTTTTTTTTTAATCCTCATCTGAGGACATTTTTGCATTTATCCTCAGACAGGGAGAGAGGTAGGAAGAGAGAGAGAGAAACATGGATGTGAGAGAGACCCAACTGAGGTATGTACCCTTAGCAGAAACCGATCCCAGGACTCTCTGGTCCATGGGCCGACGCTCTAACCTCTGAGCCAAACCACTCAGGGCTGATTTTTTTCTACAAGTTTGGTTTTTTTGGATTTTTTAAAGCTCCACTTAAAGATAAGATCATACAGTATTTGTCTGACTTATTTTATTTAGCATAATGCCCTCAAGGTCCCTTCATATTATCACAAATGGCAGGATTTCTTTTTTTTTTTATGGCTGAATAGTATTCCATTGTGTATATATACCACATTTTCTTTATCGGTCATCTGTTGGTGGATGCTTAGGTTGTTTTTGTGTCTTGGCTATTGTAAATAATGATGCTATAAACATAAGGGTATAGATATTTCTTTAATGTAATGTTTTTGTTTCTTTTGGATATATATGCAAAAGTAGAATTTATTAGATCATATGGTAGTTCTATTTGTAATTTTTTGAGGAACCTCTATACTGTTTTCTATAGAGGCTGTACCAGTTTACAGTCCCATCATCAGTACACAAGTGTTTTGTTTTCTCCACATTCTCTCTAGCATTTATCTTTTTTTTTAAAAATGTTATTATTTTTTTAGAGAGAAAGGAATGGAGAGAGAGAGAGGGAGAGAAACATCGATTGGCTGCCTCCTGCATGTTCCCCACCAGCAGTGAGCCCGAAACCTGGGCATGTGCCCTGACGAGGAATGGAACTGGGACCACTCAATTCATGGGATTACACCACTGAGCCACACCGGCTGGGCTCTCTTGTCTTTTTTTTTTTTTTTTTAATCTTCACCCGAGGACGTTTTCCCATTTTTTTGTTCAGATAGAGTAGGAGGGAGAGAGAGGAAGAGAGAGAGAAACATCGATATGAAAGGGACACACCGAGTGGCTACCCCCCGCATGACCCACCCAGGGCCAGGGACAAACTGCAACCGAGGCACGTGCCCTTAGCGGGAACCGAACCCGGTCTGTCTGGACCGCAGGCCGACGCTCTAACCGCTGAGCCAAACCAGCCAGGGCTATTCATTCATTTTTAATATTTAAATTTTTTATGTATGGCCTGAGTATTTAGCATAACCTCATACTCATTTTTTCAAAATCATTAAAACTTTTTGTAAGTAACATTGTGAATGACTATTTAATGTTCTGTCATATGGATGTACTCAGTTTAATTGCCACATTGCTGGACATTAGTTTGTATCTGTGTTTATAGTGTGTAAATACCAGTGTGATAAACATAACCTTCACTCATAAATCTTTATTTCTGTAGGGTTTATTCCTAGAAGTAGGATTACTGCATCAGTGGATATGATCGTCTGCAAGACTATTGACACACACTGCCAAATTGCTTTCCAGAACAGTTTGCCAATACTGTATGGGATAGAGTGGCCTTTAAACATTATCTTTTTACTCTTTTTCCAGAAATCTGAGTGGATGACAACAACTTGCAATCATGCACTTTATGCTATTTGTGATGTATTTACCCAGTTTTATGAAGCTTTGAATGAAGTTCTTCTTTCTGATGTATTTGCACAGTTGCAGTGGTGTGTAAAACAAGGTACTGTATGTCTCTAGGCATCATTTATCTTGACATGGCCCTTTGTGAGAGATTAATTTTTTCCATATATAAAAGCATGAGTATAATGCCAGGCAGTACAATGTATCATTTAATTGGTGAAAATGTGTATTTTTAAAATTTAATTGGAATATAAAAACAATCTCCTAACCAAGTTCGTTTATAAAATATTTCTTTAAGGTGGGATGTAGTTATTTTTATATTTTAAAAGATCTACCTTTTTGTATATTATATTATTCTTTCTAATGTATATGTTTGAAATTTTCTATAATAAAATGTTTTTAAAACGGATTATGGAAATCAAGATCAATAGCATCATCAGTGGACATTTTTTGTTTGAATACTTATGTGTTTATTTTAGCGTGTATTAGGAAAAGTACCCATGTAGCACATTAGACCTGTATGCATTAGATAGTTTCGGCTTATTAAGATGAGACTTGCCCGGCTGAAGTGGCTCAATTGGTTGAGCGTCATCCTAGGCACTGGAAGGTTGCTGGTTCGATTCCCAGTCAGGGAGCCTACAGAAGGCAACCAACTGATGTTTCTCTCTTACATTGATGTTTTTCTCTCTCCCTTCCTCTCTCTAAGCATGTCCTTGGGTGGATTTTTTAAAAAAGAGAATTTAGTTAAGTTTTTCAAGAAGTGACTCAGTTCTAAAATAAATGACAAAGCAGTTGATACTGATATGGCAAAAATTGGAGAAGTAGAGTTTGAGTGACTAAATCTTTAGAAACCCTGCTCTGATATTTTTCATCTTCTTTTGCCATTTCTTATACAAGAAGCCAGTTAATTAGATAGCAAAATGTTGACCTTCTCCCAGTCGCTAGCAGTAAAGCTATGATAAATAATTTTTCCTCTTTATAGCCCATGTGAACTATAAAATTTTCAATACTGCCTGTAACAATGCTTCATTAATTAAAAGCTTATAAACCCACCAGTGGCATAGTGTCCACCTCACAATAAGAGTCCACCTCACAATAAGAAGCATCAGTGATCTGGTTGGAATCAAAATGGCAGTTGAAGTTTAATGATATATATTGCTTTATTTTGCAGATAATGAGCAATTGGCTCGATCAGGTACAAATTGCTTAGAAAACTTAGTAATATCCAATGGAGAGAAATTCAGTCCTGATGTCTGGGATAAAACATGCAGTTGTATGATGGATATTTTCAAAACGACCATCCCACACGTGTAAGTTAATGTGAATGGCATTATTTGTTTCTGTGTTAAGTGAGTGTCTTAAAGCCCTGGGTTGCCTTTCAAGTGATCATTTTCCTTCTATTGCATTTTCTCCAGTTTGCTGACATGGAGGCCTGTAGGAATGGAAGAAGACTCATCAGAAAAACATTTGGTAAGATTTCTTTTTGGTTCTCTTTTCTCTGATAATCACTTTATAGTAAAAAATTTAGCAGCCCTCTCCCTGGCCAGTTTGGTTCAGCGGTTGGAGCATTGGCCTGCGTTCCAGAGAAACCTGGGTTCGGTTCTCGCTAAGGCCATGTCCCTCAGTTGCAGTTTGTCCCTGGCCCTGGTTGGGTCGTGCAGGTGGCAGCCACTCGATGTGTCCCTTTCACATCGATATCTCTCTCTCTCTCTCTCTCTCTCTCTCTCTTCCTCTCTCTTCCTCCCACTCTATCTGAACAAAAAATGGAAAAATGTCCTCGGGTGAGGATAAAAAAAAAATTTTAGCAGCCCAGCATGGCCAGTGTGGCTCAGTGGTTGAGCGTCAACTCAAACCCCAAGAGGTTGCTGGTTCGATTCCCAGTCAGGGCACATGCCCAGGTTGTGGGCCCAGTCCCCAGTGAGGGACATGCAAGAGGTGGCCAGTCGATATTCTCTCTCATCTATGTTTCTATCTCTCTCTCCCCTTCCTCTCTCTCTCTAAAAATCAGTAAATAAAAATAAAATCATTATTTAAAAAAAAAAAAAATTTAGCATCCCAGAGAGTTGTGCTTTCCTGATGGGAAGTGAGTAAAAAAGGTTATAAGATCTAAAAACGATGTATGTTCACTAACACAGTTTTTAGGAAGTACAGAAAAATATTAAAATAAGTCAACTAAATAAAAACCACAAAACATTTCTAGTTTTTTC
This sequence comes from Molossus molossus, assembly GCF_014108415.1. Taxonomy (NCBI): domain Eukaryota; kingdom Metazoa; phylum Chordata; class Mammalia; order Chiroptera; family Molossidae; genus Molossus; species Molossus molossus. The sequence goes on along the minus strand of NW_023425399.1, from coordinate 9,563,638 downwards.
TTTAAGTGACTGACTGCACACATATAACCCATATGTTTGAAATTTGGGCTCACTTGGCACATAATGTATTACTTAACATTGAGCATTGCTTCATATTCTTAAATATTCTCTGAGAAAAGCTTCACATTATTATAATTTATTTAGTGAATTCTTCCTTGTTGGACAGGTCAGTTCTGGTACTTCACTGTTATAAATAATACTTTGGTGTAAGTATCCATATTTATTATCCTCCTAAATAAAGAGTGCTTTCCTCTCCACCATAAAATAGTCGTCGTTTTTTGTGTGCAGCCACATAAAGTTCTAATTCAAGTTTTACCTTAAAATACTTTGGTTTACAAGGGTTTTTTGTTTTGTTTTGTTGTTCTTAATCTTCTCCTGAGGATATTTTTCCTTTGATTTTTTTTTTTTTTTTTTTTAAAGATGGGAGGGAAGGAGGGTGAGAGAGTGAAACATCAATGTGAGAGACACTCATGTATTGGCTGCCTCCTGCATGACCCCAACTGGAGCCGGGGATCAAACCTGCAACACAGATATGTGCCTGGACTGGGAATTGAACCTGAGACCCTTCCGTGCATGGGCCAACACTCTTGCCACTGAGCCACTCCAGCCAGGGCGCACTAGTTTATTTTTTAACTTGATCTTATTAAAAAGTGGTCACACTTATTGTTAAATATTATGTTGAGAAATGCCGTCTAAATTGGAATAAGAAAATACGAAGTTTTAATGAAGTGAAGAAATAATTGAAATTCGTAATCTCTGCTGTGCAGCCTCTGAAAAGGGCACCATTAAGCATATGCAGTATAATCGTACTTCAAGCTGAACAGGACACAGCCCAAGTTGGGCTCCAGTGTTAGACAGGCACCGCTCTCCCCAGGCACTGAGCTGTGGTTGAAGAGAAGTGAACACTGTGTTTCTCTCTGGTTTACTGCTAGGATGTGGACCTGGACCGCCAGTCTTTAAGCAGCATAGATAAAAATGCCTCTGAGAGAGGCCAGAGCCAACTCTCCAACCCCACTGACGAGAGCTGGAAAGGTCGACCATATGCAAGTAAGGCCACTATTAAAATTTTCATTTATTTTAAATAGGTAACATGTTTGCATAATTTAGATATTCAGAAGCCTTTTTTCTACACTGTGCCTCAGTCTGCCAGCCCCCTTCCCTGTCTGGCAACCAGTGTCACCAGTTTCTTGTGTACCTTTCCAGAGACATTTGTTCATATGCAAGAAATGCATATGAATGTTATACACACACACACAAAAAATATATATACATATATGAGTTCTCCTTTTTGTGCAAATTACAGAATACTGTGTGTGTTGTTTTTTTTTTACTTAGTATATTTTAGGACTTATTTAAAATCAGTACCTAAAGAGCTTTCACATTCTTTTATACCAGCAATTTTCAACTGGTGTGCTGCACGAACTTTAAAACATGCAATACCTGACTGTTTAGTCAAGGGCACTGACCTCTTTTCCCTTAGACTGTCAAATTTAAAAAATGACAGCAACCAATACAACAGTAGTCATCTGGTATGAGTGAATCAAAATTAAACCTATTTTTTTGTCAGATTGGTAAAAAATATATTTTTGGTGTGCAGCAGAATTGTAGTAATTAGCTTATGTGTGCCATGAGATGAAAAGATTAAAAATTGCTGTTTTATATTATTGTATATTATTCCAGGCTGTAGAGATACTGTTCATTTGCTGAACTGGGTCCCTACCAATGGACATTTATATTATTCCCACTTTTTTTTCTAATCAGTACTGCACGAATCACCTAATTCGTGTGTCATTTGTGAGTTTATCTGTACAATAAATTCTTAGTAATTGGATTGTTGGGTTAACAGATAAGTGCATTTGCCATTTTGACAGATAATTCCAGGTTGCTGCCCATTAAGGTTCTACCTGTTTACATGATCTTCGGGAAAATCTAAGTGACAGTTGGTATATTTGAAATCATTTTAATTTGCAAGTTTCTAATTATGAATAATACTGAGCTATTTTTAATGTGTTTAAGAACCACTTCTATTTTCTTTTCTATGAACTATCTGTTCATATCTTTGCTCCTTTTGTATTGATTGTTGCTCTTTTTTTATCGGTTTGTGGGAGCTCTTTATATGTTAGAGATCCTTTTCTAGATATTAGTTTCAAATTACTTTTACCAATTTGTGTCTTAATGTTGCTTATGGTGTTTTTACACCTGTCATTAAAAAAAAAAGAAAAAAGGTTTACCAGTTGCTATGAGCCAGGCACTGTACAGTGTGTTTCTTGTGTGTGACTTCATGTAATCTTTACCCTAACCCTCTAAGGTGGTATTGTTTTACATTTGAGTGGCCTGGCACTCAGACTGATGGCATGACCTGCAATATGTAGTAGAGTTCTGATTCAGGCACACTTTGGCTCACTGAGAAATCAGAACTGTTCTGCTGTGAGTCTGTTCTTTTTAAAGTTGTGTGTCCCATTGTTTTTCTTTATAACAGACCCACCCTTTTCTCGACATGCCAGGCTGCGGTGTTAACGTTGCCATTAACTTCTTTTTTTTTTTTTTTATCCTCATTTGAGGACATTTTTCCTTTTTTTTTTAATCCTTACCCGAGGATATTTTTCCATATTTTGTACAGATAGAGTGGGAGGGGGAGAGAGAGAGAGAAACATCAACGTGAAGGGACACATCGAGTGGCTGCCACCCGCACGACCAACCAGGGCCGGGGACAAACTGCAACCGAAGTACGTGCCCTTAGCGGGAACCGAACCCGGGTCTCTCCGGACCTTAGGCCAACACTCTAACCACTGAGCCAAACCGGCCAGGGCCATTTTTCCATTTTTTGTGTTCAGGTAGAGTGGGAGGGAGAGAGAGGAACAGAGAGAGAGAGAGAGAGAAACATCGACGTGAAAGGAACACATCGAGTGGCTGCCACCCGCACAACCGACCAGGGCCGGGGACAAACTGCAACTGAGGTACGTGCCCCTAGCGGGAACCGAACCCGGGTCTCTCAGGACCGCAGGCTGACGCTCTAACCGCTGAGCCAAACCGGCCAGGGCTGCCATTAACTTCTGAAGCAGCACATCAGACAGGCATGTGTGTGCTCGTTATCTTTTGAAGGCATACAAACAAATCCCCCTTGAGATGCATTAAGAAGGTACCATGCTGGAGACTGATGCAGTGTAACCAGTAACTGACAGCCAGTCTCCCCAGTGTCCATGAGAGCAGGAGCACTGTTGCCTCATCAGCTCCAGGTAAAGGCCTGGCTCGCGTGTAGAGAGCAAGAGTAGAGCCTCTCAGTGTTGCACACACGTATACTCTGAGAGATGCCTGAGACTTGACACCCTGCCATCCCTCCAAGGAACAGTGTTTGTTTCTCCCAGTCTCCCATCTCAGCCTCCCTTCTGGGCTTCAGCTCAGCGAGTAGAGCAGCAGGCAGAGTCTCTTACACCACTTACATTGTTCTCTTTCCTTGTTTTTATTTTTGGTTGATGAAGGCATAATTGAATTGGTGTAAGTTACAACATTGCAACTCCACTGTATTCTTTTTTAATTAAAGTGAATTCTGCATGGAAATCTTACATAATTTCATAGCCACTTTCAAAAACTTGAAGATGACCCGTCCTCTTTGTTGGCCATCACTAAATGCTTCATTTAATGTTTTCCACATTCTGACTCTGTAACAATAAATTGAATAAGAAATCTCTACTTTTACTATAGTCGAATCAACCAGCACCTATGTAGTGCTTGACATGGGCTGCCCCAGAGCCCAGGGACTGAGAAGAAAAGATAGATGGAGCACTAGTCAGAGTCTAGTCAGTAGGCAGAAGCCACAGCAGTAATTTGAACAGGGAAAATTCTACATAAAGAATTGTTAAGTAGTCAAAGATAGCTAACCATTAAAAGGGGTAGAAGAGAACTCTTCAGGGATCCAAAAGTAGAAAATGCAGAAAGTAGTCCTGCCTCTAAAGCAGACAGAAAGAGGTCTAGAACTAAGAACTTACATGAGCCCTTCAGGACTGAGATGCAGACCTCTTGGGACAGTCTGGCCGCCACAAGAACCTGTGGCCTCCTGTGTCCAGGGCACAGTCCTGAGCTGCTCTTTAGGAATGACCCATTGAGTGACTGGAGGATACTGGACTTTCATAGTTGACTCCTCTTCTTCTTCAGGTCTTTGATCAATTATCACATTTTCAGAGAGACCTTTCCTGACCAGTTGTTTAAACTTGCAACCCCACCCTGATGCCATCCCTACCTATCCCCACCTCTACCTTACGTCTTCCTCACTTGACATACTCCGTCATACACTTAAATATCTTGTTTATTGTCTGTCTCTGCCATGGGAGCAGGGATTTTTGTCCAGCTTATTCATTGTTAGGCCACATTGTTAAGAACATGCCTGGCACATAGTAGGAACCCAGTGAATATTTTTCCAGTACTGGCTGAATCATTATTAGGGTTAATCTTTATCATCTAATATAGATCAGAAACTGTTTGCCAGCCTCCTCATCAAGTGTGTGGTCCAGTTGGAATTGATACAGGCCATTGACAACATCGTGTTCTACCCAGCAACAAGCAAAAAGGAAGATGCAGAGCATATGGTTGCTGCCCAGGTAATAAGAGCAGGCCTCAAGAAGGCCTTCCTTGTCCATGGGGAGATTGTGCAGATGAAGTGGTGTGCTGGATCCAGCCAGCTCATACTGGCTCGCAGGTGCCCATAATGCTTGTCTTTTCCCAAACCCGTGTTCAGCGTCATATTGGTAGCTTCCAGTTGGCCATGATAATACTGTTTACACCAGAGAAATCAGCAAATACTAAAAATCAGGACTTCTTTTTTTTCATTCCCCGGAGATTCAATTTACCAGCATACCACTGCTCAGATGCCACCCCTGCACCTTGAATGTTATTAATCATGGGGACTACTTCTTATAATTGATATATAGCTTAACCACAGATAACTGAGAGGGAACTATATGTGGATAACAATACCAGTTATTCCTTGTGAAAGTTCACGTTTTGCTTTATATATACACAGTCTTTTGTGTACACAGTATTCTTGGAAATAGAGAATTAAGTGTCCAAAATATGGACAGTAACCTTACACCATGGGTTTCAAACTCAAGTGCTTCAGGGGCTGGCAGACCCTGTGAGTGCACGTGGGCGGGACTGTGACTGAGAGGTCCGGCCGGTCAGAGCCGAAACCACCTCCCAGCTCCAGTGGTGTGTTGCTGTAGGGGAGTCAAGTCATGATGGTCTGACAGGTTTTCTCTCTTTTTTTTTTTTATCCTCTCCCAAGGACATTTTTCCATTTTTTGTTCAGATAGAGTGGGAGGGGGAGAGAGAGAGAGAGAGAAACATCGACGCGAAAGGGACACATCGAGGAGTTGCCACCCACATGACCCAACCAGGGCCGGGACAAACTGCAACCGAGGTACACGCCTTTAGCGGGAACCGAACCCCGGTCTCTCTGGACCACAGGCCAACGCTCCAACAGCTGAGCCAAACCGGCCAGGGTGGTCTTACAGTTTTTCAAGAGGAAAGAATCAAGGTGTTTTCATATAGGAAATCACCTAATTAAGTGCTATAATTAATGATGAACAAAACATCTGTGGGATGGATCCAGCTCACAGGCTTTTTTATATATATATATATATATATTTTTTTTTTATCCTTACCCGAGGATATTTTTCCATTTTTTGTACAGATAGAGTGGGAGGGAGAGAGAGAGAGAAACATTGACGTGAAGGGACACATCGAGTGGCTGCCACCCACACGACCAACCAGGGCCGGGGACAAACTGCAACCGAAGTACGTGCCCTTAGCAGGAACCGAACCCAGGTCTCTCTGGACCGCAGGCCGACGCTCTAACCGCTGAGCCAAACTGGCCAGGGCTCACAGGCTTTTTAAAAAAAATTTTTTCTTTATTGATTTTTAGAGAGAGAGGAAGGGAGAGGGAGAGATTGATTGAAACATCGATGAGAGAGAACATTGATTGGCCGTCTCCTGTGTGCCCCCAACTGGGGGATCAGGCCCACAACCTGGACATGTGCCCTGACTGGGAATCAAACCTGCGACCTCTTGGTGCATGCTCAACCAATGGGCCACACTGGCCAGCCCACCCACCCCCCAATGGTTTTAGTATATTCAAAAAATTGTGCAAACATCACATCACCGTGGTCTAATTCCAGAATATTTTTGTCACTGCAAAAGGGAATGCCCTGACCATTAGCAGTTACTTCCCATTCGCTCCCAGCCCCAGCCCTTGGTAACCACTAATCAAACCGACTTTCTGTCTCTATGGATTTGCCTAGTCTGGATATTTCATATTAATGGAATCGTATAATATGTGAGCTTTGGTGTCTAGCTTCTTTAACTTAGCGTAGTATTTTTTAGTTTCATCTAGGTTGTAGCCTGTATTAGTACTTCATTATTTTTAAATATGACTGAATAATGTTCCATTGTGTGACTATACCACATTTTGTTTGTCCATCAATTGATAGATGTTTGGGTTGTTTTCATTGTCTGGCTATTATGAATAATTCTGCTGTGAACATTTGTATATAAGTTTTCATGTGGACATATGTTTTTAATTCTCCTGAGTACATATCTAGGAGTGGAACTGCTGGATCGTATGGTAACTCTGGAGTTTACCTTTTTGAGGAATTGACAGACTATTTCCAAAGCAGCTGCGCTATTCAGTAGTGTATGAGGCTTCAGTTTCTTCACATCCTTACTACTGGTTACTATCTTTTTAAAATAATTATTATTATGGTCATCCCCATGGGTGTGAAGTGGTATCATTATGGTTTTGATTTTCATTTCCCTGATGATACTGAGCAACTTTTGTAAAACTTCTTGGCCTTTTCTATATTTTTGGAGAAAGGTCTATTCAAAATCTTTGCCCACTTCTAAATTGGGTTATCTTGTTGTTGTTAATCCTCACCAGGAGATATTTTTCCATTGATTGTTTTTTTTTTTAGATAGAGTGGAAGGTGTGTGTGAGAGAGAGAGCTAGACATTGATTTGAGAAAGACACGGTGATTGGTTGCCTCCCGCACAACTCCATCTGGGGCTGGGGATCAAATCTGCAACCCGGGTACATGCCCTTGACTGGGAATTGAACCCTTTACCCTTCAGTCTGTGGGCTGATGCTCTAACCTCTGAGCCAGATTGGCCAGGACTTTATCTTTTTATTATTGAATTATGAGTTTTTATATATTCTGGATACTAGGCCCTTATCAGACATACGTTTGCAACTATTTTCTCCCATTCTGTGCATTGCCTTTGTAATTTCTTGATGGTGTCCTTTGAAGCACAAAAGTTTTTAATTTTAATAAAAAAGTCCAAGTTACTATTTTCTTTAGGCACTTACTCTTTTAGTGTTCTATCTATAAAGCCTAATTCAAGGTCAAGATTTAGACCTATGTTTTCTCTTAAAAGTTTTATCATTTTAGTTCCTACATTTAGGTCTCTGATCCAGTTTTGAGTTTATTTTTCTATATGATGGGAGATGGGGAGTTTACCTTTATCCTTTTGCACTTGGATATCCAGTTGTCCCAGCACCATTTGTTACAAAGACTGTTTTTCCCCAGTGAATTATTCTGGCACCCACTTTGGAAATTACTTGATCATAAATATAAGGATTTATTTCTGGACTCTCAGTTCTGTTCCATGGATCTTTATGTCTGTCTTTATGCCAATTTCCACACTGATTCCTGCAGCTTTTTATTAAGTTTTGAAATTGGGAAATATGAGTGTTTCAACTTTGTGCTGCCTCTTTTTTTTTTTTTTTTATGAGTTTATTTGAGCCAAACTGATGACATTGCCAGGAAGCAAGATCTCCAGTGCTCCTTTTTTTTTTTTTTTTTTTTAATTCTTACCTGAGGATATTTTTCCATTTTTGTTCAGATAAAGTGGGAGGGAGGGAGAAACATCGACATGAGAGGGACACATCTATAGTTGCCTCCCGCAGTACCCCAACCAGGGCTGGTGATGAACCGCAACTGAGGTACGTGCCCTTGACAGGAATCGAACCTGTGACGCATTGGTCTACAGGCCGAAGCTCTAACTGCTGAGCCAAACTGGCCAGGGCTCCAGTGCTCTTCTTTTTTCAAGATATTTTGGCTACTCTGTGTCACTTCCATATGAGTTTTAGGCTCAGCTTGTCAATTTCTGCATGGAATTCAACTGGAATTTTAATAAGGATTGTGTTGACTCTGTAGATCAATTTGGAGAGTATTGCAAATTCTGCCCCTTTGGTCCTTTTATAACCTCTGACTTATAAGGAGGATGGGGTCCATTTTCAGAGGCTCAGAAATGTAAAGCCCCTGATTACACCTCACATTTTAGGCATCGTCTTCAATAAATATTTCTAGCATTTCATACATGTTTTTATAAGTTTTTTTCTTCACATTTGAAAACATAGTTGTTGAAATGAAGTTCATTGATCACCGGATGAAGCTTAAAGATTTCAGTTGGGCTTCGCTTAGTAATTCTATTTTTCAGCAAGTATGTTTTGAGACTTTCTGTCACATATATTATAGTTTGATTTTGTCATTTTCCAATTCTTTATAAATTAAAAGAGGACAATGCAATCCTATAGTGAACTAATTAGAGAAATTTGCACTTCTGTTCATGCCATGAAGTCAGTACTGACAAAACTGAAACTTTGACCGGCAAAGCCTGCCATCATGCAAGAGCTCAGTACACTCTCTCCAGCCAAGGAGCAGTCTAAATGGAAAATAGTTCAGAGTGTTGAGAAACGAAGTCCATATTACACAGAGGATGACTTTTGGAGAGTTACGTCTGCCTTTATCTGGTATTACAATGTCCAAACCATTCCATCTTCTTTACTTTGCTCCTATCTTCTCCTCTCTAGCAAGACACGCTGGATGCGGACATCCACATAGAGACAGAGGATCGGGGCATGTATAAGTGCATGTCTTCCCAGCACCTCTTCAAGCTGTTGGACTGCTTGCAGGAGTCCCATTCATTCTCAAAAGCCTTCAACTCCAATTACGAACAGCGGACTGTCCTGTGGCGAGCAGGTAAGGACATACAGCAGATAGGACAGGTGGCCTCAGTGGTCTGTATCCTAAAACCATAAAGCCTTTGGGAGATTCCTGATATTGTAAACATCCTGAAATAACTTACAGGTATTTTCATGCTTGAGGGAGAAGGGAAACATTGGATAGATTTTATGCCAGGACCAGGAGTATTGCCTGGCACGTGAGAGATTCTAAGCTTTTGATGGAAAAACAAATTGAAAGAGAATTGAATTGATGTAACAAGTCAAAATTTAAAAAGTTGGGGACTGAGACAGGAACAGCTTTGGGAATTCAAAGGCGAGAGGGAGTGGAATCTGAAGGGTGGAAAATGGAGTTTGGGAAGGGTGGAGAGAAAATGAGGGCGGAAGGAAAACTAGAGATAGGAGAGCCTGGGACAGCAAGGTTCCCAGGTATGGAGAGAAGGTAGAGGGAAGATTTGCTCCGATGAGTTTGATCAGCAGACTCCTCAGGCACTCAGAGCCTGCAAGGCGTCAGGAGAAGAGGCTGGAACCTTGGGAAGGTCTCATCCTGCGGGGCTGCCAGCTTTCAGGAGATGGGGAGAAAATGCAGTGATACAGAAACTGCTGGTATTTGCTTTACAGGTGAAAAAAATTGAGGCTTAGATTAAGAAATTTGCCTGGCTGGTGTGGCTCAGTGGTTGAGCTGATATTGACCCATGCCCCAAGAGGTCGCTGGTTTGATTCCTGGTCAGGGCACACGTGTCAGGGCCCGATCCCCAGTGGGGGGCATGCAGGAGACAGCCAATCAATGTTCTCTATCAACAATGTTTCTATCTCTTTCTCCCTTTCCCTTCCTTTCTAAAATCAATTTTAAAAGTTTTTTTAAAAGAATATGAGCTGTTTGGGTACTTTTTATTTTTTTTATTTTTTTAGTTTTTTGGTACATGCCCCTAGCGGGAACCGAACCCAGGACTCTGGTCCACAGGCCAATATCCAACTGCTGAGCCAAACCGACCAGGGCTGTTTGGGTACTTTTTTTTTTCATCCTCACCCAAGGACACTCTTCCATATTTTGTTCAGATAGAATGGGAGGGAGAGAGAGAAACATCAATGTGAAAGGGACACGTCGAGTGGTTGCCACCTGCACAACCCAACCAGGGCCGGGGACAAACTGCAACCGAGGTACGTGCCCTTAGCGGGAACCGAACCCGGGTCTCTCTGGACCGCAGGCCAACGCTCTAACCGCTGAGCCAAACTGGCCAGGGTTGTTTGGGTTATTTTTAAAGTAACTAGATTAGGTTCCCAGAGATTTTTCAGCATTAACCTAGAAGTGTACACAATTTCAGTAACTATCTGATCTCTCTAGGTTTTAAGGGAAAGTCTAAACCCAATCTGCTCAAACAAGAAACCAGCAGCCTGGCCTGTTGTCTGAGGATCCTGTTTCGAATGTATGTTGATGAGAACCGCAGGGATTCCTGGGAAGAAATACAGCAGCGACTTTTAAAGTAAGAAAATTGGTTTCTGATTAAATTTCTTATATGTAATACACAAAATACATCACAACAATACTATAAATTGATAAGGCTCACTCTCCAGCACTGCTGGTGGGGAGTGTATTGACAGGATCTTTCTGGAAATCAGGTGGTGTTATATGTGGGGAGTGTATTGCCAGGATCTTTCTGGAAATCAGGTGGTGTTATATATCAGGGGCCTAAACTGTTCACTGTCTTTGAGTCAGTTACAGAATCTATCCAAGGAAATATCTAAAAAATGGGAACCAGGATTCCCACATGTAATACTGATTGCTGGCTTACTTATAAAGAGAAAATATTTAAAACAGTTCAACTATGAAATTAAATTATAATATAAGATAGAATACTAATATGCAGCCATTAAAATTTGTTTTTGTGGGGGTTTTTTGCATTCATCTTTAGATAGAGCGGGAGGGAGAGAGGGAGGAAGAAAGAGAGAGAAACATCGATGTAAGAGACACATTGGCTGCCACCCACACGACCCCATCCAGGGCCGGGGACGAACTGCAACCGAGGTATATGCCCTTAGCAGGAACCGAACCCAGGACACCCGGGTCTGTGAGCCGACTTTTTTTTTTTTTAATCCTTACCCGAGGACCTTTTTTTGCATTTATCTTTAGATAGAGAGGGAGGAAGAGAGAGAGAGAAACATCGACGTGAGAGAGACACACCTAGTGGCTGCCACCCACAGGACCCCAACTGGAGCCGGGGACAGACTGCCACTGAGGTATATGCCCTTAGTGGGAACCGAACCTGGGACTCTCTGGTCTGCAGGCCAACGCTCTAACCGCTGAGCCAAACCGTCCAGGGCTGCGGGCTGACTTTCTAACCACTGAACCAAACTGGCCAGGGCTTAAATTTGTTTTTAAAATTTGGATTCCTTAATGGAGAAATCAGTAAGTTTCACTACAAAAATTCCTATGTGTATTTAGGATTTTCAGCAGTTTTCTTTTTTGTTGTTAGTTTTTTAAATCATAGACACAAAAGCTGGAAGGAGATATGCCAAAATATTTCCATGTGTCCTTTGGGATGATAGAATTATGGGTATCTCTGCACTTTTCCATTGTCTTACAATGAGAATATATGACGAGCAAGTCATAAACTGAAAAAAGAAAGGGGTTACCAATACTCATTTCAACTTAAATGAACCTAAAAGAGAATTACCTACAAGTCGTGTAAAGTTTCTCTAAAGGAGATACATAAATGATAAGTTTTTAGCATAACATATGTACAATATTAGCAATTGTGTAAGATATGAGGAGAGAAAGGTAGATTATAGTTAACTGTAACTTTGGATAATTCTCACTGATTGAGCCCCAGCTATGTGCCAGGTTTGAGCTCAGCTAACATTTAATTTACTTAATTTAATCTTCACAACAGCCTCTTGAGTTTGGTACAGTTATAAATCCCCATTTTACAGCTGAGGAAACTGAGTCTCAGTGATTGGCTCAAGATGGCACAGCCAGAGCAGGTGCTCAATAAATACTCGTTGCAAGAATAAAGCATTCGCCACTCCCATAGAATGTGAGCTGTTGCTCTTTTGTTCCATGTGTCCCCATCTCTGATTCTTCCAGCGTGTGCAGTGAAGCTCTTGCCTATTTCATCACCGTGAATTCTGAAAGCCATCGGGAGGCCTGGACAAGTCTCCTGCTGTTACTTCTAACAAAAACCCTCAAAATAAACGATGAAAAGGTATGTTGTTTCTGCTAGGACATAGGTTTGGGTTGGCTTTTACTCAGAGTTCAAGGTAACTATTTTCTCAAGTCTTCCAAGGACGATTACATAGCTAGCACCATTCTAGATGCAATGGAGATAAGTTAGTTCATTACAGACAATGGATGCCTTAGGTTATTGAGGCTTTTGCTCTCAAAGAACCCCGGCTGAGAAAGGCTGAAGTTGAAACCATGCATGTTGCTGTTAAACAGCTATGGTGGTTTTCAGTGTGGCTGTGTTGGAAGAGAGGGTTGGTATTGGGTAGCATTGGTTTAGAACTGGGAACTTGCTTTACTAAAATTAAAGTTGACTTTGGTAGCAAGGTAATCCCTAGATAATTTGTGTTTGGAATTAAATATAATGAAAAGAAATTTTAATTGGCAAATTTTTTGCACCAACTTTCTAATAGCAAGAAGTTCCAGGGTGCAATGAATACTTTTGAAAAACTAGTGGCAAAAAGTAGTTCTGTGTCTAATTTTCTCTCCTTCTCTCCCACTCAAGTTTAAAGCACATGCTTCAAAGTACTACCCCTACTTGTGTGAAATTATGCAGTTTGACCTGATTCCTGAGCTCCGAGCAGTTCTGCGGAAGTTCTTTCTACGGATAGGTGTTGTGTATAAGATATGGATTCCAGAAGAGCTGTCCCAGGTGCCAGGGTCCCTGTCACCAATGTGGTAGCCTTGGCCCCTGTGGGCCACTGCTGCTGCATGCAGCACATTCACCATGCCACCTCTGCCTGGCACATCTGAAGGGCAGATCACAGAAACGAGGAGTCGGCGTCTTGGAGCTCAGAGTGGTCTGGATAAAGATGGCCTCTACCCGGGTCCCTTCAGCGTCCCTGAATCAGGCGTGTGGTGTTTTCATTGAACTGTCACATACCCAGTTCACATAGCAGGTGGGGAGTCTTCCATCCCTGTCATTCCATTTCATTGATTGAACTGTCTGTCAGACACATGCTGTCATTTTCTAGGAACGTCCTGTGATTGGCTGGAGAAGTTTCGTCAGAGGAAGCCTCTCTCCTTGAAAATACTGAACATAGCTGTATCGGTTCGTGGTTATTAGAGTCTGTTAATAAAATTTCTTGTAACGGCTGAGTGCCACCTGAACTCTGCTGGGTTTCTGTTGTCGTTTGAGTGTGTTAGAGAAGTTCGGGTGTCTCGTCATTGTGAGTCGGCTGCAGTTACATTAGTTTGGGGAAAGGGAGGGGACAAAGGAGGTTTTTTTTCCTGTTAATGTCTGAGTGATTTTTTTATGTATTTTACAAAAATAGATTATTGAAGATTTGATTGAAAGCAGAGTTTAGTAATTAAGTTAGAAGTAGGAGCTTGCAAGGTTAAAGAAAACAGAGTGCCTCCTGACTCTCCGTTGGAGTAAGGTGGGAGGAAAGTCTGTGGGGAAGGTGAGCATGTAATGAAGACGACTAGCTTCCTTGCAGTAAGTATTTGTGGTGGAAGGGTATTAAATTAAAATTCCCAGAATACATTGTCTGTCTCATACACTCTGAAATCTAATATATGAAAATGAAGTAGTAATTTAACAGAGTTAATTTATATTTGAGTAAAACTTTTATTTTTACCTCAGAATAGTGAGTGCACCGATTGTGAGTACCCCTGCTCTGCAGTCCCCACGAAAGGGCCCTCCAGAAGAGGCCAGTGGCTGTGCGTGTCGAGGAGACAGGGTTGCTCTTGAGCCTCCTCAGGCTCGAGCCAGAGTGGACCTGCTGCTGGGGGCGGCACAGCTGCTGTGGCCTTGGCAGGAGGGCGTGCCCAGTGCCTCTGTGAATTTGAGCCCAGGAGCTGAATCCTTTGGACAGTTAGATTCTGAGGCCCTTTTTCTGTTCGTGATGGTGCAATATTCTTAGCTGCAATAGAACTGAATTCTGATGTACCTTATGTAAAAGTGGGCAGCATACAGGTACCGCCCAAAGCCTGCGAGCAGTACATTTGGAAACTTAATTTATTCTGAGTCCGTGAGAAAGAGAACACACTTCACTCTCCGCCCTCTCACCCGCTGCTCACCTGGAGCAGCGTCAGCGTTAGGAAAAGTGTTCCACAGAGTTATTAAGACCTTCAGACTTCTGCCTACGCCCTTTAGTCCTGTGAATTGGGTTGTATTGATGTCAACTCTGGTGCCTTAGAAGTTAGTAAGTTGGGAACCTATCTATAAAATCAAATATTTTTTCTTTATAGAGAAGGATTTCTGGTGCTTTTGTTTATTAAGAAGCCCATTTCTTAAACGTTTTGTTTCTAACAACCTTGAGAAAAGTTTGATTTGGGCCAGCAGTACTCTGTCTACTTTTTCTTTCCCCAAAAGTGTTTTCATTTTCTTTACCAAAGAAAAAAAAGCAGGTTTATGTTTTTATGTTATTTACATACATTTAAGAGGAGCTTTATAACTTAGGAAGGGATAGTGGGAGAGTATTTTAATGTGAATGGAAAACGTTAGCACATTTGACTGACATGTCTTGAATCCATTCCATCTTGGAACTGCAACCTGGAAACTTTTTTCCAAGACTTACTCACAACCTCAGCAAGTCGGTCATCTCCGTCGACATTTGTACGAAAGGTACAGATGGGGAACACGCATGTTCATTCGTTTTCTGTACAGCTGCATCTCTGATTGGGAATCTTCCTTTCTTTCTGAGATTGTCATGTGACTTTCCTTCTTGGAAGGTGACTGCAAGACTTTTCCAATATATTCCTGCCTTCTCTTTAATTTTTGCCTCCTTTTGCAGAGTAAAAAATGGCATAGTACATTTTGTTACATGCTGAAACATTCAGGTTTCCATTTCTTTTTAACTTTGTCTTTTAAACAATTCAATTTTCTAAAAGAGGCATTTGAACTGTACCAGCATGGACTTTCAAAACTGGATGTAAAACCGTTAAGGGTAATTATTCTTGTCGGTGACCGTGACCTACAGAGGAAATCCCTTACCTCCAGTAATAAGCCATTCAGCCTAAATTCCACTTTGTGAGTAGATCTGTTCTGTCTCATGGTGAACGTGGCTGCTGCCACTCAAACACTAGTGAAAAGGGTGTGTGTGTGACTCAGCAGCACTGGACCAGGACACCATTAACGAAGTTAAGGAGAAGAGGGAAGTGTTTCCAAGGCCTTATTTCTTTCCCAGAATGCTTTAAGTGTTGATTACATGTGCTGGGTCTCTAGAGAAGTTTTTTATTTGTTACAATTCTGCTGCTTTAAGCAATTTTGTTTTTCTTCATTGTCCTTTATGGAATCACCAGCTTTGTGGTATCTTAACAACAAACAGATGGGAAATTTTATTTCAAATATGCATCTTTAGAATCAAACACTTTTTCCCTGATATTCCTTGCATACAACCAAAGAATAAACGTTATGGAAGTTGTATAATAATACCTGAAAACAACATATTTCTATGACAGGTGACTTTTGTACAAAATACAAAAAAAAACACCTGGACTTTTTTGTTGTTCTTTTGTGATTATAGCTACACATTTAGTGGTCTTTAATGGTTATTAAAGGAACCTGTTGAAAAATAGGACTATGACCATCTATCTCATTCAAATGTTTGTTGTTAGGATACAAATGCATATTGGTTTAAACTGAAGCTGGATTGTCAATACTGCATTTTTGAATTCTGTTTCTATATTTGTGTGAAGGTAAACATAGCTTGAATTCACATGAAATCCTGGAATTTTGCTATCAGCAGCTTTATAGTTTGGGAAACAAGGAAATCAAAGCTGCATATTTAAAAGAATGAATATATCTGGAAATCCTTGCTGTCAAAAAAAAAGACACTCATCAAAGGTATCATTTTTCTCAGTGTTCTAACTTTTAAAAATTTTTATCTGCATATTTGCATCAAATATTTCTTTATGTGCAAAATGTATGTTTTACCTCCTTAAAATGCCTAACGTTAATAGCTACTTTTGTTTAATCTATACACGATGATTAAGTGCATTTATTATTGGTAATTTAATGAAAAGCATTCCTTGCCCAATGGATGTATACATTTTTGAAAGAATAAGCAGAATTATATAATATGAAATGCTATGTAAAGTTTTCTATGTAAAAATATTATGTATAATACTGTTAAAATATCTCATGCTTTAATCAGGTGGTAAATCAATAAAGTTTTAAAAAGTAAAACTTTTTCATGTAGTAATTCATATCAAACCATACTTTGGGGTTAGTTTGTTCTTATGGTAGCTATAAACTTGTAGTTTAACAAATATCATTATTAATGGGAGAACATTAATTGTGGGTTTTAGTTTAAGTATGGTTCCCCTCCCCCCCATGAAAGGGGGGAAAATCCAGGCATGAGAAGATCCTTATTTATCTCCTGAATCCACTTTCACTCATTAATTAATTTGATCAGTACATTTGTTCCCAAGAGAAGACAGAGATCCCCTCCTGCTGGCATCGAGGGCAAGATGGCAGAGGCAGACTCACAGGGTAGCCATCTGGTCATTGAGTGGGAGGCAGTTGTGAGATTTACTCAGGGTGCCCACATATGAAGATAGTCAGCTGGCTTGACTGCCTCTGAATGCATGATCCATTCTTCCTGGAATATGATAAAGTTGTAAATCATTGTTGTACTTAAAATACTCCACTGCTGAAGTTGACTAATAGGTTGTCATCTTTTTTTTTTTTTTTTGGTCCTCACCCGAGGACATTTTTCTATTTTTTGTTCAGCTAGAGTGGGAGGCAGAGAGAGAAACATCGACGTGAAAGGGTCACATCGAGTGGCTGCCACCCACACAACCCAACCAGGGCCGGGGACAAACTGCAACTGAGGTACGTGCCCTTAGTGGGAACCGAACCTGGGTCTCTCTGGACCGCAGGCCGACGCTCTAACCGCTGAGCCAAACCGGCCAGGGCAAGGTTGTCATCTTTATTAATTCACCTGAGTAAAACGACTCTCTTGTGGTACTGCATTTCAGGTGCTTCCAGTGAAGATTTATAAAAAGACAGCCCTTTCTGGAAGAATCCATCTCTTCAGAGCAGATGGTGCCTGCATTTTATCTAAAGTAGTGGTTTTCAGTTCTACCCCCAGGAGACAGTGGCAATGTCTGGAAACATTTTTGGTTGTCACCTGGGGTTAGGGGGTTTGTATTTGCTACTGCCATCTAGTTAACAGAAGTCAGGGATACTGCTAAACAGCCCCCACCATGAGGAATTGCCCAGCCCCAATGTCAATAGTGCTAAGGTTGCCCTGGCCAGTTTTGCTCAGCGGTTAGAGCGCTGGCCCGCGGACCAGAGAGTCCCAGGTTCGGTTCCCGCTAGGGGCGCGTACCTTGGTTGCAGTGTGTCCCTGGCCCCATGGGGTTGTGTGGGTGGCAGCCAGTCGATGTGTCACATCGATGTTTCTCTCTTCCTCCTCCTCTCCTTCCCGCTCTACCTGAAGACAAATGCAAAATGTCCACAAATGAGGATTAAAAAAAAAAATAGCGCTAAGGTTGAAAAGACCTTAACTGAAATGACTTCCTTCTTCAGAGTCTAAGAAGCCTTCAGTTGACAGCGTCGTCCCATGCACCAGGAGGTCACCCATTCAGTTCCTGGTCAAGGCACATGCCCTGGTTGTGGGCTCGGTCCCCAGTAGGAGGCACGTAGGAGGCAGCGGATTGATGTTTCCCTTTCATTGATGTTTCTGTCTCTCCCACTCCCTCTCTGAAATCAATAAAAATGTATTTTTTTTAAAAAAGGCTTCTTCAGCTTGGTGTTGTGGAACGTACAAGTCCATCTGTGGCAAATACTTTAAACTTACTTTTTTTTTTTTTTTTATCCTCACCCAAGGACCTTTTTCCATTTTTTGTACAGAAAGAGTGGGAGGGAGAGAGAGGAAGAGAGAGAAAGAGAGAGAAACATCGATGTGAAAGGAACACATCGAGTGGCTGCCACCCGCACGACCGACCAGGGCTGGGGACAAACTGCAACCGAGGTACATGCCCTTAGCGGGAACTGAACCCGGGTCTCTCAGGACCGCAGGCCGACACTCTAACCGCTGAGCCAAACCGGCCAGGGCAATACTTTAAACTTTCTTTTGCCTTCCTGTAAAAAAAAGTCACTTACCCTTTTTATGAAGGAGAGAGCATGCAGAGGTGACTGGTTAGGGAAGGGCCAGCTCTACTTGACTTAAAGTACTACTTATTTAAGCATTTTTTTTTAAAGGTAATTTCAACATTATACTGCATTTGTACCCTGCCAACAAACTGAAGCACATTTCAGGCAAAAATACGTTTCCTTTTTCACCCAGGATTTCTTTTTTTTTTTTCAGTACTTGCCCCTAGTGGGAACCGAACCTGGGACTCTCTGGTCTGCAGGCCAACGCTCCAACCGCTGAGCCAAACCGGCCAGGGCAATACATTTTCTTTTTCAAAGGACCAGAGTGATTCCCAGGGAAACTTTGCAAACCTATATAAACATGCCTGTTGTCTAGTGTAAGAAATCTGCTAAATTGTCCTTGGTTAGTTATTTGTGTCATTTCTTAGGAGCTTCCAGCTTGATAAATGCAACTCTATGCCCCACAGCAAAAGGAAAGAAGAAAGGTGGGGATGCCCCAAGGATGCTGGCTAAAATGATTTTAGTATTTTTTTAAATGCCTATTTCCAGACAAAAACTAACCTTATCTGGTCAACTGAAGATTGAGTCTTTGAGGATAGTTTTATATAATAGTCAAGTATCATCTTTTCCAGAGACTCCTAATCTTTGCATAAAGCTTCTGTAGCATCCTCTTCATTAACCTAATTCAGATTTGCTTAAAGACTTTATCTTGATTTATGTCTAAGAAATACCCATGTAACCTGAAACTAATATAAAATAATATTGAATAGCAGCTGTAATTGAAAACTTTTATTTATTTATTTTTTAAAGAAACAAAATTCTGACAGATGCTACAACATGGATGAAACTTTATTTTTTTATCCTCACCAGCCAGGGCGGGTGGGTGCTCTTTTATTTTTTATTTATTTTTTAATCCTCACTCAAGGACATTTTTCCATATTTTGTTCAGATAGAGTGGGAAGGAGAGAGAGAGAAACACCAACGGGAAAGGGACACAATGACTGGTTGCCACCCGCACGACCCAACCAGGGCCGGGGACATACTGCAACGAAGGTACGTGCCCTTAGCGGGAACCGAACCCGGGTCTCTCTGGACCGCAGGCCGATGCTCTAACCACTGAGCAAAACTGGCTAGGGCTGTAATTGAAAACTTTTAAAAAGAGAAATACCAGCTGCTTCCAAAGACTCTGTCACAGGGGCGTTTGGAATCAGATGCTGACCAGCTAATAAATAGCTCTTATTTGGACATTAATAAATAAGTAAATAATAAATAAAATATAAAGAGAAATATTGTGTTCCAATATTGTGTTCCCTTGTGTTCCAGTAAACATGTTTGAATTCGAGCTCAAATAATGGCATATTGATTTTCTTCTCCAGAGTGCTGTGGGTTTCGGAGAGGCAGGCACAAACCAAGCACTGCCAATAGGCGAGGCCAGTGGGCAGATCATGGAAGCTGGAAGGAAGAACTGTTTGTGCAGTAGGGTTTGTGCTAACTTTCTGCCCTTTTGGACATTAGCGATAAGCAGGCTATTAATACCACTTTTTAAAGAGCTACCATTTATCGATGGTTTACTGTACTCCAGACACTAAGTGCTTTTCATACAGGAAGTCCTTAAAACCACAAAACAACCCTATGAAGTATATAGCAGTATTAAACCCCTATTTTTCAGATGAGGCACAGAGAGGCCCACCGAGGCTGTATAACTGGATCACAGAGCTGAGAAGTGGCAGAGCTGGGACTCAGACCCAGGTTCTGTCTTCAGAGCAGACCAGCTAATCCGGGATAAGGGTGGGGAAACCAAGCCAGGCCTGGAGCAGGAAGTGGTTCCGGTCTCTGAGGAGCTTATGTTCCAAAGCCCCTGTTTATAAGTTGAACTGCTTAGGTATTGCAAACACCTGAGTTAGAAACAGTATCTACCAGACCTCTTACACTAGCTTTTGGAGGGTCCTACCTAGGACCTTTTCACGACTATTGAGAAGTAGAGGAAAGGAACGGACTACCAGAGATAATGGAAGAGGAAGTGAGCAGATGCTGAGGTTGGGCCAGGAAGCCTTTGTTTTCTTCCTGCCCTAGCCTCACCTCTTTCTCACCAATTCATCAACTGCCTTCATTTTTCTACTTTACCGAACAACTGAAAATTCACCAGTTCCTGACTTTTTTAGGGTTTACACTTGCTCCTACCTCAGGGGTTTTGACCTTGCTGTTCCCCCTGCCTTGAATGCTCTCTCCCTAGATTGTTCCATGGCTGGCTTCTCCTCCTCCAGGGTTCAAGCCAAACATTAACACCTCAGATGCCTTCTTCATGACTGCTTGGAGCCCACCATCATCCGCAGTAGTTTGAGGTCCATCTCCCCCAGCTAGAATGGGAGCCTGTGAAGGCAGGAACCATAACTGTTTTGCGTATAACAGTCTCACCAGCTGGAGCACAATACGACACATAATGGGCACTCAACTTTTGGTGAACGAATGCAGGGGTTTCTTTTTCTTTTTTTTCTTTAGAGATATATTTTTTAAGTAGAAATTCTAGGATGACCCCAGTTGAACAATGCACACATTCAAGGGAATTCGGTCATTTCCTGTGCTTTCTTGGGTTGCTGACACTTCCTCTTTCCATTTGCCTTGCTCAGCACAAAGAGGAAGCTGCTACCTGAAAGTCCACTTCTCCATACCTGCCCTACACACTTACTTCCCTCTAAGGGAGTTCTGGAAGGTACCCGGCCCTTAATTGCCAAGGCCATAGGTGCCCAAAGGGCTCTTGGTGGAAGTGCCACATTCCCTGGACTCCATTTATTGGATAATAATAACCATTTATTGGATTGTTAATGTTCCAGGCATTTTCTCTGCACACATCTTCCCCTTAATTCTCACAACCACACCATTGGTTAGGTACTGTTATCATCACACCCCATTTTTTTTTTTTTATCCTCACCTGAGGACATTTTTTTATTTTTTTGTTCAGATAGAGCAGGAGGAAGAGAGAGAGAAACATCGACGTGAAAGGGACACATCAAGTGGCTGCCACCTGCACGACCCAACCAGGGCCGGGGACAAACCGCAACTGAAGTACATGCTCTTAGTGGGAACCGAACCTGGGTCTCTCTGGACCGCAGGCCAACACTCTAACCACTGAGCCAAACCGGCCAGGGCACACCCCATTTTTTATAGAGGGGTACTTGGGGCTCAGAGAGGTCAATGGACTTCCCTAAGGCCACACAGCTAGATCAAAGCCTAGAGCCCACCTCTTAAACACTGCCCACACCACCTCTCAGTGCTTGAGAGCCATCAGCGCCTGTCCCCGTCCCTCTCGGGCATCGCATCCCTGATTCTCCCTTCAGGCCCTCCCTGCGGAGCCATCTCCCACAAGGCATCTGCTGTCGGAGAGCAGACCAGTATAGATCATGGAGGGCACAGCCCCAGTGGGCAGAGAGCACAGCACAGTACTGACATCTGCTGGTTCTGGACAGAAACACAAATGTGGGCTCATAAGCAGTAAGTCTAAATATTTAAAAGTTTTACGTAGAGCTAATACATTTTTTAATCAGACGCATTGTCAAATGGTAGACTTCATCAAGCAGAAATGAAACGAGCTTTTTAGTATCTAATAATTTCAAAATAGAAACCAGCCCTAGTCATGTAACTCAGTTGGTTCGAGCATCATCCCGATATGCCAAGGTTGGAGGTTTAATCCCTGGTCAGGGTCTACAAGAAGCAACCGATGAATACATCAATAAGTGAAACAAGACATCTCTCTCTCTCAAGTCAATTAAAAAAAATAAAGATGAACATTTTAAAAATGACATAGACATAGATATTCAATATATTACCAACAGCAGATGTCCTGATTAGTGAAAGATCAAATGCTGGGTTTTTTTTTGTTACTCTGTGAATTATTTACCATGTGCATGCATGTTTAAAATTTTTTAAAGTGCCTCCAATTTTTTTTTTTTAAGAGAGAGTGGAAGGGAGGGAGGGAGAAAAAGGGAGGAAGAGAAAAAACATCAATGTGAGAGAGACACATCCATTGGTTGCTTCCCACACGACCCCAACCAGGGCCAGAGATCAAACCTGCAACCCAGGCATGTGCCCTTGAGCAGGAACTGAACCCGGGACCCTTTGGTCCACAGCCAACGCCCTTATCACTGAGCCAAACTGGCCAGGGCAAAAGTGCCTTCATTTTTTAAAAAAAGGTAAGAAATGACAATCTGACACCTCTCCTTTTCAGCCCTCAGTACTCTTCTCATCCCGGTGAGATTAAATTAAAAAAAAAAGACGTGCTCTTTCCAAACAGCCAGATGTATCCATGCCCTTTGAGTCCAAATAAAAAGTAAAATTACCTTCCTTGTGGAACATACCATAGATAATTTGTCTTTTCAGAAAGTCGACCCTCGATAGATGGGTTTTATCAGGGTTTGGAAAGAGCGAAAATTACATGAATACAGACATACCTCGATTCACTGTGCTTTGCTTTATTTGGTCTTCACAGAGATTGCATATTTTACAAATTGGAGGCAAGAACCCCCCCACCAGCAAAAAGATCACGAATCAGTCTTCTCGTGGCTGCAAAGGGCGAGGGGAGAGAGCACCACAGGAGCTGTGTCCAGGCAGAAAAGTCTTGGTACAGCTTGAGGGCTTTTTGCAGAAACTGGCAGAGATGCTAGACTGGCGCGAGGTGCCAGCCAGTCTCCTTCTGATGAGCTCTCAGAAATGGAGCTGTTAAGTCATCAGTGTCATTCTCAACAGGACTGGAGGAAAATGTCCAGGAGAGCGGATTAGTATAATTACGGTGATAACCTGTACCATTGCTGCAATGGTAAAGATACATCTCTTTCACCAATGTTCTAATAACTTATACCTTTCTCAACAGACTTTGCCTATTTTTTTTTTTAATCCTCACCCGAGGACATTTTTCCATTTTTTGTTCAGATAGAGTGGGAAGGAGAGAGAGAGAGAGAAACATCGATGTGAAAGGGACACATCGAGTGGCTGCCTCCCGCACGACCCAACCAGGGCCGGGGACAAACTGCAACCGAGGTATGTGCCCTTAGCGGGAAATGAACCCGGGTTTTTCTGGACCATAGGCCGATGCTCTTACTGCTAAGCCAAACCGGCCAGGGCTGTAATTTATTTATTTTTTTGTATATGCCCCTAGCAGGAACCGACCCTGGGACTCCCTGGTCTGCAGGCCGACGCTCCAACTGCTGAGCCAAACTGGCCAGGACTTTGCCTATTTATATAGGGCATTTCATTCAACATTCAACAATCACTTATTGAGTAGCTACTATGTGCCAGGTGCTGGGGCATAGCTGTAAATAAGATAAAATCCTTGGTTCTCATAGAGTCCTTAGGCAGGTGGAGGGAAAACGATTCACACAGAGAATTAATTGTAGAAGTGATAAATGTTATGAGGAAAATAGAATGAGCCCAGATGGTTAAAGCATCCTCCCGATATGCCAAGGTTGTGAGTTCGATCCTTGGTCAGGATGCTTACAAGAATCAACCAATAAGTGGAAAAACAAACTGAAGTTTCTCTCTCCTCCTCTCTCTCCCTTCCTCTCTCTCAAATCAATAACAAAAAAAGAAGAAGAAGAAGAAAAAGAAAACAGAATGATATAATGGAGCTAGGGCTGCCAGATAAAATGCAGGACACCTCATTTAATGTGAATTTTCGATAAACCATGTATGGTGTTTTTTTAGTAGAAGTATGGTCCATGCAACGTTTATACTAAAAAATTATGCACTGGCCGTGGCCAGTTTGGCTCAGTGGTTAGAGCATTGGCCTGTGGACCAGAGAGTCCCAGGTTCAGTTCCCACTAGGGGCATATAACAAAAAAAATAAAATAAAAAAATAAAAAATTATGCACTGCTTTTCTGAAATTCACATTGAACTCAGTGTCCTGTATTTCATTTTCTAAATCTAGCAACCCTATATGTTATGGTATTGGGTAGTGGAGAGTGGACAGTTTCAGACAGGGTGAAGGCCTCTTTGAGGAGGTGGCATTTGAGCTAGAAACTGAATGTACCAAGGGAGCCAGTCACTCAGGGATCTAGAAGAAGAGCATTGTAGTCAGAGGGAAGAGCAAGTATGAATGCTTTGAGACGGAAATAAGCTGGGAGTTTGGAAGAACAAAAAGGAAGGCGGAGTGGCTGAGCTGAGTGAGGGTGAAGGGGAGGAGGGAGGAAGGCGAGAGGCCAGACAGGTTGGCAGGGGCCAGATCTTGTAGGGCTTGTGGCTATGATAAGAGATCTTGAGTACTTTTACCAAAAACTTAGATCCATAACCTGAATCTAAGCAGATTCAGAAGCAGAACTTTTTACATTTTATCCATAGGAATTGCTTTGCCATGTGACAAGGTGCGGTCAAAGGTAAACACAGCTGGACATTGTTAAAGCAGTGAAAACAGATTTTCTTCAGTAACTACTGACATTAAGTAGGGAGCTAGAGATGCGGACTTTTGCAAAGCTGATTGGGCGTTTTAAAGGGACAATGAGGGAGTAGGGGAGTGAGAAGGCACTCAAGTGAAAAGTTACAAAGGGCCCTGTCCGGTTACCTCAGTGGTTAGAGCGTCGGCCTGAAGACTGAAGGATCTTGGGTTCGATTCTGGTCAAGTGCACCCGACCGGAACTGTGCAGGAGGCAACCAATCAATGTGTGTGTCTCTCTCTCCCTTCCCACTTTTCACTGTCTCTAAAGAAAATCAATGGAAAAATATTCTCGGGTGAGGATTAACAAGGAAACAAAAAGTTACAAAGGGCTGATCAGCATAAAATTGATTAGGCCAGCTGTGTCTGCTAGCTGGCATTTACCAAAGTTAGGCTTCCAGAGGATCTACCTTCCTAATGATTAGATTTCAAAAAATGGTTTTCAGGTCCTTAAGAAGGACACTCCTGAATTGTAGAAGGTACATATACATTCTCAAAGGGACAGAGGAAAAGTTTACAGGTTTAATCCCTTTATAGCAAATGCTCTAAGGAAGGGAGGTGGGCCCGGGTCCGTTTGGCTCAGCAGTTAGAGAGTCAGCCTGCGGTCCAGAGAGACCTGGGTTAGGTTCCCGCTAAGGGCATGTACCTCGGTTGCAGTTTGTCCCTGGCCCTGGTTGGGTCGTGTGGGTGGCAACCACTCGATGTGTCCCTTTCATATCGATGTTTCTCTCTCTCTCTCTCTCTCCCCCTCCCACTCTATCTGAACAAAATATCAAAAAATATCTTCGGGTGAGGATAAAAAAAAAAAAAGGGAGTCCTATCCTCAGGTGTTGGCTAGAAAAACATTCAATTGTCCTGGCAGCATTGAGCTTGCTGTGCTCCAGTTGTCCTAGGGAAATGGCTTTATGCTGCTAGAAGCCATGATGGCGTTTGATCATCTTTTAGTGCAGAGGTTTGGACGATCATTTAGTATGTGCTGACAACTCTGTAGTTCTCAGTATCTATATAATTTTGAGTTCTTATATTTGTTTCCTCGAATGATGACCAAATAGTGTTTTTTTTTTTAACCCTCACCTGAGGATATTTTTCTACTTATCTTCAGATAGAGTGGGAAGGACCGGGAGAGACAGAGAGAGAAACATCTATGTGAGAGAGACACATCGACTGGTTGCCTCCTGCATGACCCTGATCAGGGCCAGGATGAACGGCAACCGAGGAACGTGCCCTTGACTGGGATCGAACCCGTGAGTCTTTTGTCTGAAGGCCAACGCTCTAACCACTGAGCGAAACTGGCCAGGGCCAAATGGCATTTCTTTCAGTCCCAGGAATAACAAGCAAACAATTCCAAGAGATGGGCTCTGAGTGGAGACAGCCTGGCCTGTTGAGGGAGGAGGAGGAGGCCAAAACGGAGGCCTGGGATTTCCATAAGTCTCCATTGGTTCCTCTCTTTCCTACACTCAATGTATCATAAGATCCTAAGGGCTCTACCTCTAAAATATATCCTGAAGCTGTCCCCTTCTCTCCGTATTTATGCTACACACCCTAGTCCAGGCCATAACATCCTCCTGGATACCTCCAACAGCTTTCTCACGTGTCTCCCTCCTTCAAGCTCTTCCCCCCATACAGTCCATTCTCCAAGCAGCAACTGGTGGGCCTTTTAAAATATAAAGTTGGTGGTCATGCATTTAAGACATAGTTCAAACACTGGCTTATGAAGCCTACATCATCTGGCCTTGGCTGGCCTAATTTTATCTCCTGACATGCTCCACTTCATTAAGCCCCAGCCGAGTTCATTCTTGACTGGGAGCCTTTGCTATTGACACCCCTCCTCCTGAAATGCTCTCCAGGCCGATCTGCACGCAGCCCTCTCCTTGTTGAAACTCGGGTCAATTTTCACCTGTTCAGAGGACTTCTCTGACCATCCCATTGACCTTCCAAGGCACTGCCTGCCATATCCTGGTTTTCATTTTCTCCTCTTCATAGCACTTATAAAGATCTGAAATTATCTTACTTGTTCATTCCATTTCTCCCTCTAAAACATAAGCTGCATGAGAGGCAGGAAGCTCTTTTCTGTCTGAGACGCTATGGAGATGACGTTGGGCAGTTCGTTCAAGATGTACTAAGTGCCTGACATCAAGCCCGCACATCCAAATAGGTCACAGTCCAGTAGGCACTCACCGAACCTGTGTTCATTTCAGGAAAATGGGGATTGTGATGCCTGTTAGAACGGCTTGAACCAAAGGGCATTGTCGCTTGTGACGTCAGTGCAAACAGAGAGGGGTCAGGCAAGCCACAGATTGGTCATTCGAATTTGGGTGGGAGCCGAATGGTCTTGGCCCCGCCCCCTGCCGCTGCCCTGTTCACGCATGCGCCCAGACCGCAGCCTCGCCGCCGCGCCATTTTGCCGGGGTTTGAATGTGAGGTGGAACGGCGGCAGTAGTTGGTAGTGGTGGCTACAGTCTGCGGCCGGGATTTTCGTGTCCCTTCCCGTATTCCCATAAGGTAAGGCTGAGACGTGCATGGCCAGGCAGGGTGGCCTCTGGGAACCCCGCGGGGGGAGGGTTGAGGCTCTCCCTGCATTTCTGAGCGCTGGGGAGCAAGGACCACGCCTCTGGGCGAGAGCGGAATGTGGGCCTGTCTGTCGGGCACAGTCCTGGGGCAAGGTCTTTGCCTTTACGCACCGGCCTCGCGACATCTCAGTTCTCAGTCCCAGGCCCGGCGACCCCCGTGCCTGTAGCTGGACGAGGGCTGCCGCGGTGCGGCCTAACGCGCCAGAAAGCCCGCCCCTTCCCCTTTAATGCCGTTCCGATTGGCCGCGCCGGCGTCGCGTCGCTCGAGAAGGCCGCTTCTCATTGGTCACGGCCGCGCGTCCGTTCTCGGAGCTCCCGGCCACCCGCAACGTGAGCGGAGTGCGGCGGCGAGGCCTGTCGGCCTGCTGGGCGGAGGTTGCTGGCTTCCACCCGACCACCTCTTCCTTGGGCTCACCATCTTAAGGAGGAGGGGGAGCGTAACCTCCCTGTACTTCAGCCTCCTCGACTGTATAATGGGCATCGTGATTTCACTTTGCTGTTGTTTTTGAGGATTAAATTCTAGTCCATGCACCTGCCCAGTAATACGGGTCTGACTCTTGGGGGAAACGCTATGTGGTTTGGTAGTTTTGAGCATGGGCTTTGGAATTAGAATGCCTGGGTTTGTTCCAGATTCAGCCTACCCGTAGGAGCGCAATTTAGGGCTATTCACTGCATGAGCCTCCAATTCCTTCTCTGCCAAATGGGGTTGAAAACATAGTCTACCTGGTAAAGTGGCTGTGGGGATCCACTAAGTTATTACCGTAGTTTACAAAGTCCCACCTCGGGACCATTGTCTACCTCCCCCACCCATCTTTCCTCGTTAGCCAAGGTAGGCATACTGACTTGACCTTTTTTTTTTTTTTTCCTTAAATATTCCAAGTTCGTGCCCACCATAAAGCATTTGGACCTGCCTTTTATGCTTGGAAATTACTAATATCACATCTTTGCAAGGCTAGCTCCCTGTTCTTTAAGTTTTACTCACCTTAGGCCTTCTTTGACCAGCCTCTCTCCAACTCTTCATCACATCAACCTAGTTTTATTTATTTCATTGCATTGATTGTCATCTGTAATTATTTAGTAGTTTACTTGTTTGTTGTCTTTCTCAACTGCTAAGGTGTAAACTTTGAGAGCAAGGTCTTGCCTTTGCCTGTCTTGTTTACTGCTGTGTCCAGGTGGCCAGTGCTTGCCACCCAGCAGATGCACCAGTATTATTATTTCTTTGAGGCACAGAAGGGAATTTTTTACTCGTGGATCTCACCACTGCTCATTTTCTCTTCCCCTTGGGCCCCCATACTCGAATTTTTGGCCTCTCCTTTTTTTCTTTTCATTGAATTTTTGGGGTGACACTGGTTAACAGAATTATACAGGTTTCAGGTGCACAGTTCCACAACACATCATCTGTGCACTGTTATGCCCCCCCCTTTCCTCACCTGAGGATATTTTTCCATTGATTTGTTTGTTTGTTTAGGTAGAATGAGAGGGAGAGAGGGGTGGATTGAGACAGAGACAGATAGAAAGAAACATCAATTTGAGAGAGACACATCAATTGTTTGCCTCCCACACAATCTCACCGGGGCCTGGGATCAACTTGCAATCAAGATACATGCACTTGACCAGGAATTGAACTCTAGTCTTTTTGGTCTGAGGGCTGACGCTAACTGCTGAGCCAAACCGGCCAGGGCTATGGCCCCTCTTTGTGTGTGTCCAATTTATGCATAATTCCTGGGACTCTTGATCTACCCTACCCTCTTCCCTCTTAAGACCCTTTGTCTTTAACTTCTTTCCACCAGTGCAAGGGAATTCTCTTTCCTCTTATGGTTACTTTGATTTCTGCTGGTTGGGGGCTGGGACAGAGGGAAACCATTTTCAGGAGTAGATGGGTATGAGAGCACTGCTCTAGTTTTGGAATTGATTTGTTCCTTTTATTTAATAACTTTATTGAGTAGCCAGTTAATCTCTGGGAATACTGTGAAGAAACAGTAGTGGACAAGGTTCCTTGGGTAGTTGTGTTCTTATGGAGGGAAGAAACAACGATACAGATAAATGAATTAGATAATTTCAGATACTGACAAGTAACAGGGTGATATGATGATGAAGAAGGCTTCTCTGAGAAGGTGACATTTGAACTGAGACCAGCCATGGAAAGGTGAGGGGACAGAACATTTCAGGCATACGGAATAGAAAGTACAAGAGCTCAAAGACAGGAACAAACTTGGAATAATGGAATATTTGAGGAAAATCCAGCTTGCTAGAGTAGTGTATGAAGAAGGAGAGGTATCCAGGGGCCAGATCACATAGGGCTTTGTAGGCAACGTAAAGAGTTTGGATTTGACTCTAAGGAGTATGGTCCTGTGATTAGAAAGCAGAGTGTGGGGAGATGTTGGGTTATGTTCTTGATGTGTGTGTGCCAGATAGTTTTCACACATTGGATCTCTTTCCCTTTCTCCAGATGTAAGGCCTCAGGAATGGTTCTCTAATATGGAGGAAATATCTAAGGAAAAGGCACACATCTTGGACTAGCTTATGTCATAGGTGTCTGTTAGATGGCATTGAAAAGCAAAGCTTTTATTCCAAAAGTCTATAACTAAAGGCCTGTGGGAAGAGGCTAATCTAAAGTCCAGCCATTCATTCAACAGGAAGAACTTAGAATTTAGATAAGTCTGTCATAACTGATTTGTTGTGGTACATGTTTTTTTATTTGTGTATGTGTTAGTAGGGATTTCCAAAGATAGTTTTGTGGAGAAAGTACAAAGCACCATTCATTTAAACACAAAATAATAAAATTTCCATTTCTAGTTTGAGTATTTTAAAATCAATAACACTTTTTACATTTATATTTTGCAAATATTTTAACATGTCAAATTACCTTCATCTGTGGTCAAATAAGATAACTTAATTAGACCTTGATCTTGCTGTTATATTATGAATACCTTTGGGGTATTCTCTTAAATTACCTGATTTGTCATGCTTTCCCAAATCAGGGCTAAGCTTACAATTTGATTTTATAGACATTATCACTAAGGAGATATAAAAAGGGTTTGATTCCCGGTCAAAGGCACATACCTGGGTTGCAGGTTCAATGTTCGGCCCTGGTTTGGGGTCTTGGGGAAGCAACCAATGGATGTGTCTCTCTCACATTGATGTTTCTCTCCCCCTCCCTTCCACTCTATCTGAAAATCAATGGAAAAACATCCTCGGGAGAGGATTAACCCAACAACAACAACAAAATTCTAGGATCTATGTAATATTTTAACTTTCAGACATTGTGGCATGCATATTTGTGTACCCCCCCCCCCCCCCCATACACACATTTTTTTTTCCCCCAACACGCTTTTTTTTTTAACTTAAAAATGGTTTTGCCATTTTAGGGTTATTCTGTAATGTGGTCTTAGAATCAGTTGTCTCCACCCTTTCCTGCTTGTCACAATTGACGAGAATAAATGTGAAAAATGAGTGCTTTTGATGGAAAAATCAGTCAAGGGTATGTAGCTTTTGAAAATAGTACAACCAGTATGTAGTCGGTGCCCATTATTGTAAAGCTTTCAGGAGATTGCAGTAAACAAAACACAGAGTTCCTACTTGTGGAGCTTACAATCTGGTGGGGGAAGAGAGGCATAGTAAAAAAGACAGCAAATTAATATGCCTGATGAAATTTACTTGGAAAAATAGAATAAGGGAATGGAGAGTGGCTGGGGTGGTGCTCATTCATTCATTCATTCATTCCTCACCCGAGGACATCTTTCCATTTTTTGTTCAGATAGAGTGGGAGGGAGAGAGAGGAAGAGAAAGAGATAGAGGAACATCGACGTGAAAGGGACACATCTAGTGGCTGCCTCCCGCACGACCAACCAGGGCCGGGGACAAACTGCAACCAAGGTACGTGCCCCTAGTGGGAACCAGACCCAGGTATCTCTGGAGCGCAGGCCAATGTGCTAACCCTGAGCTAAACCAGCCAGGGCGCGGTGGGTGCTTGCTTATTTATTTATTTATTTATTTATTTATTTTTAATCCTCACCCAAGGACATTTTTCCATATTTTGTTCAGATAGAGTAAGAGGGAGAGAGAGAGAGAGAAACATTGATGTGAAAGGGACACATTGAGTGGCTGCCTCCCACACGAGCCAACCAGGGCCAGAGACAAACTGCAACCGAGGTACACGCCCTTAGCGGGAACCGGACCCGGGTCTCTCTGGACTGCAAGCCGAAGCTCTAACTGCTGAGCCAAACCGGCCAGGGCGTGGGCTCTCTTAGAGAGGTCCAGGAAGGCATCTCTGAAAAGATGACATTTGAAAAGAGACCTGAATGGCCCTGGCTGGTTTGGCTCAACGGTAGAGTGTCGGCCTGCGGTCCAGAGAGACCCGGGTTCAGTTTCCGCTAAGGGCACGTACCTTGGTTGCAGTTTGTCCCTGGCCCTGGTTGGGTCATGTGGGAGGCAGCCACTCGATGTGTCACTTTCACATCGATGTTTCTCTCTCTCCTTTCCACTCTATCTGAACAAAAAATGGAAAAATGTCCTCGGGTGAGGATAAAAAAAAAAAGAGACCTGAATGAAGTGAGCAGTGAGCCATGTATCTCTCCTGGGCCGGAGCTGCCAGGCAGATGGGACAGTAAGAGCGAAGCCCTAAGACAAAAAAACAAGCACTGCCATACATGAACAGTAATACAGGACAGATTTCAAAGTCACTTCTTTCTTAAAAGCTCTTTTGAATGGACAAATTAATTATCACAGGCAAGTTTGGTCATATGTTTATCTGACAGATGTATCTGAGTTCCTACGTTCTTTTGGGGCTGCTGATAGCTGATTCTCAAAGAATAGTCTCCAGTTCAGAATGGGAATTTATGTTTTAGCTGGCTGGCTGATATTGACTCATTCATTAATTCATGCAACAACTGCTTATTGAATGTCTACTATGTGCCAGGCAATGTTGAAGGTCCTGGACATATGGAAACAAAGACATCCAAAGTCCCTGACTTAAGGAGTTTACAAATAAGAGAAAACAAGTCAAAGATATTTCAGATGAGGATTAATGCTGTTGACAGTATAACAGGATAAGGTAGATAATAGGTGTGTATTAACAGTATAACAGGGATAAGGTAGATGATAGGTGTGGAAGGCCCTTTTGAAGAGTTGAGGGCTGATAGGTGAATGATACTTGTTTTCAAATTAGAAGAAAGAGCAGTATTACAGGCACAGAGAAGTGTCTTGACTGGTTCAAGGAATGGAAAGAAAGAAGGCTTTTATGGCTGGAACGTGAGGCAATTGATTAAATCACTACTTTTCAAAATGTGTTTCATGAAGTGGCCAAGTAATGGGGGAACTATAGGTTAAACAATGTTAGACTAATAACCATTGGAGTTCCTGAAACCTTTGAAGTAAATCTCCAAAAAAGGAAATATGATGTGTAGCATCTTCCACACTTTTGACATAAAACACAGAAAGGGGTAGCCTTTTAAATTGTGTGTGTGATTGAGTGGAATTTGATATTCATGTCCATCAAATAGTTTGTACTGAGTCGAAGGAAGTGAATAGATAGGTGGTGGTATCTATTAAATCCATCAGAATATTGGCTTTTCTTGTGATAAAAATGTTTTCTAATGAGAAAGGACTGTAGTAAGGAGAATACGTATCAACATATTTCAAACAGATTGTTCTCCTTAGAAGGTGTAGTTTCTGGTAGTGGAGTAGTACTCTGCACAAGCACATCATTAGCTTATAGCCCATTTCTAGCTTAAAAATTTTTATTTTATTTTTTTTATTCTCACCCAAGGACATTTTCTTGCATTTATCTTCAGATAAAGTGAGAGGGAGTGAGGGAGGAAGAGAGAAACATTGATGTGAAAGAGACACATCGATTGGTTGTCTACTGCACAACCCCGGCCAGGACCTGTGATTGAGCCTGCAACCCAGGTACTCACCCTTGACCAGGAATCGAACCCAAGACCCTCTGGTCCGAGGGCCAAAGCTCTAACTGCTAAGTCAAACCAGCCAGGGCCAGATTTTGTTTTTCTTATGATCAGAACTTTTCAGATTTACTCTATCAGCACTTTCAAATATATATTACACTATTATTAACTATTGTCACCATGCTGAACATTATGTCCCTGTGACTTATTTTATAACAGAAAGTTTGTACCTTTTGATCACCTTTTACCCATCTTCCCCTTGAATCTGTTTTCAGTATCTGAGTTAGTTTTTTTGTTGTTATAAAAAGATTCCACATATAAATAAGGTCATACATTATTTGTCTTTAATGTATTTAGCATGATGCCCTCAAGGTCCATCCATATTGTCAAATGGCAGAATTTCCTTCTTTTTTTGTGGCTGAGTAATATCTTTTGTGCCTATATACCACTTGTCTTTTTTGGTTGTTTGTTTTTTGTCCATTCATCTGTTGATCTACACTTAGGTTGCCTCCACGTCATGGCTATTGTTAATAATGCTGCAATCCAAATCTTTCCTTTGGATAAATACCTTGAAGTAGAATTGCTGGATCATGTACTAGTCCTGTTTTACTTTTTTTGTGGAAACTTTATGCTGTTTTCTTTAGAGGTTGCCCTAATTTACATTCTTGCCAACAGTATACAAGGATTCCCCTTTTCTCCATATCCTCACCAACATTTGCTATTTCTCGTCTTTTTGTTTTTATTTTATTTTTTTATCCTCACCCGAGGATATTTTTCCATTTTTTGTACAGATAGAGTGGGAGGGAGAGAGAGAGAGAAACATCGACGTGAAGGGACACATCGAGTGGTTGCCATCCGCACGACCAACCAGGGCCGGGGACAAACTGCAACCGAAGTACGTGCCCTTAGCGGGAACCGAACCCGGGTCTCTCCGGACCGCAGGCCGACGCTCTAACCGCTGAGCCAAACTGGCCAGGGCTATTTCTCGTCTTTTTGACAATAGCCATCCTAACAGGCGTTATAATAGCTCATGGTTTTGATGTGCATTTCCCTGATTATCAGTGATGTTGAGTAACTTTTCATGTACCTGTTGGCCATCTGTATGTCTTCTTTGGAAAAATGTCTATTCAGATCCTCTACCCATTTATTTTATTAAAAAAAATTTTTTTTTCCTTATTGATGTTAGAGAGAGGAGAGGAAGGGTGAGGGGGAGAGAGAAACATCGATGAGAGAGAACATCGATTGGCTGCCTCCTGCACACCCCCACCTGGGGGATCGGGCCCACAACCTGGGCATGTGCCTTGACTGGGAATCGAACCCGTGACCTCTTGGTACACGGGTTGATGCTCAATCACGGATCCACACTGGCTGGGCTGTTTCATAGCTTTTAAATTAGGATCAACTTTTATGGTGACTTGGATGAATTCTTCAACTTTACTTTTCTGTTTGCCTGTCATTTTAAAATCATGATACTTTTTCTCCTCATTTCAAAATTATCTCACCATTGTTTCAAAAAAGCCCATCTTAGCTAAGAGTCAGGTTTATAGCCCGTGCCCACACAACAAAATGGATGACTTTCAGAGAGAAGACTGATGATATAAAAGGATTTTAATGCAAATTACTGTGTTCCCCTGTGACCAATTACCCAAACCTCATTTCTTGTTTTAGGTTTTATTGCAATGGAGCTCAGTGATGCGAATTTGCAAACACTAACAGAATATTTAAAGAAAACTCTTGATCCTGACCCCGCCATCAGACGTCCAGGTACAGAGAATAAATACTGTTTTTGGTTAATTTATTCTTAAAGGACAGAAATCTTTGTGCAAACTGTTGTTTATAAATATTTAAAAAACAGTTTATACTTGGATTCTCAGATATACTTTATTTTTTATTTTCTAGCTATAAAATGTGTGGTTAGCTGTCTACAGCTCTTACAACAGGGTGGTGTTGGGGCTTTTTGCTTTTGTTTTTTGAGTAAAATAGCTTTTATTTGGCCTCTTCTGGAATAAAAAGTACTGATATGTTTAGAATGCTTTGTCCCTTCACCTTTCTGAAATTCCCCACACCTGCCAGTTTTAGGTAATAATTAGGATATAGAGTTGAGAGTTAATTGACAGAAACAATCAGACTCTGGCTCTTAATCTTCATGCTGGATTTGACTTAATTTATTTTAAGACCGCGGGTTCCTTTCTTCATCTCTTCCTTCTTAATATGACCAGTTTTCATTAGAAACTTAATATAAACTTAGAATTGCAAACTCTGGTGCCCACAGGAGTCAGATACGAAGGTACGTGAGGGAAGCAGGCCAAGTGTGGACTGGTAATACCCTGTGACTATATGCCTTGGCTAAGGGGCAGATATTATTTGGAACCAGCTAACTTTGGAGGATTTAAACCAGTTTTGCAAGATCAGATTTCCAGCTTAACTTAAAAAATAAGGTTGTTTATATGAAGTGTCCTCATTTCTGGTGATAGCAATTATTAACTTCAAACAATTTTGAAACAAGTACAAATCAAACTCATTTTGGGGGCCATATGTGTCCTGTGAGTAGTCAGTTGATGATCCTTGATGTAAATCATATTAACTAGAAATGCTTTTAATATGCTTCTTCAAAATTTACTAATGTGCATGCTCATGAAGAGGATTTGGGAAGGGCCCCATGGAGACACAAATGAATGCATGTGTCATGTTGATGTTACATATAAGTAGAATTATAAACATGTTAATGCATCCATACTATTCTAACAAAGCCTTGGTGATTTCTGAAAGGGAAAATTTGTGATCTTCTCATTAGTGCTTGAAGAAGTAATGTATTCTTGGATAAAGGGAAATTAATGACTCCAGTATTCTTAGACTTTCCCAGAGAGCCTCTGCCAACATTGTTTATTAAAAATTATTTTTAATAATTGTGTCTTTAAAGGTGAAGGGTGCTATTTTATGAATCCAGGACAGAGTGTAGGAATAATCGAATGTTTCTGGGATGAGTTGTGAATAGAATATTTCTCAGGGATCAGTAGTAGACTGACTCATCATCTTTATTTTTTAAAAAGGGTAAAATGATCTGGTTATAATAACAAATCTAACATGGAAATTCTTTTATAGCTGAAAAGTTTCTTGAATCTGTAGAAGGAAATCAGAATTACCCACTGTTGCTTTTAACATTACTGGAGAAGTCCCAGGATAATGTTATCAAAGTGTGTGCCTCAGTAACATTTAAGAACTATATTAAAAGAAACTGGAGAATTGTAAGTATTTTGTTAATACATAGTTTAATACCATGTATGTTACTGAGATTTATATATGCGGTGCTCCTGAAAGATCCAGACACAGATTAAAGATAAAATGGCCCTGGCCGGTTTGGCTCAGCGGTTAGAGCGTCGGCCTGCGGTCCAGAGAGACCTGGGTTCTGTTCCCGCTAAGGGCACGTACCTTGGTTGCAGTTTGTCCCCTGCCGTGGTTGGGTTGTGCGGGTGGCAGCCACTCGATGTGTCCGTTTCACATCGATGTTTCTTTCTCTCTCTGTCTCCCTCCCCACTCTATCTAAACAAAAAATGGAAAAATGTCCTCGGGTGAGGATTAAAAAAAAAAAAAAAAGATAAAATGAAGCAGGACCCTCCCCAACAAAATATTAGCAAATCAAATCCAACCGAAGAGCATAAAATTATGGACCATTAATTACCAGCAGGATTTATCACAGATATTCAAGGCTTGTTCAACATTCAGAAATTAACTAATGCCTTGTCTTGACTTGGGATAGTGAACACACAATAGAGTATACAGATGATGTATTACAGAGTTGTATACCTAAAAACTATATAATTTTATTAATGTCACCCCAGTAAATTCAATAAAAAAAGTTAAAAATTGCCCAGCCTGTCACTGGTTCAATTCCTGGTCAGGGAACATGCCTGGGTTGCAGGATGGATCCTCAGTAAGGGGCGTGCAGAAGGCAGCCAGTCAATATTTCTCTCTCTCTTTCTCTCTCCCTTTCTATCTAAAAACCAATTAAAAAATTTTAAAAGAGTAAAAAAAAAAAATGTTTTTTAAATTAATGTAACTCATCATATCAACAGACTAAAAAAAAAAAAAGAAAAGAAAGAGAAAAATCAGCCCTGGCTGGGTAGCTCAGTTGGTTTGAGCATTGTCCAAATACACCAAGATGCAGGGGGAAAAAACATCTGACAAAATCTAGTACCCATTCATGATAAATACTCAGTAAAGTAGGAATAGGGGGGAACTTCCTTTTATTTTTAACTTAAAAAAAACCAAACTTTTATTAATCACCTGGCTGGTGTGGCTCAATGGTTGAGCATCAACCCTTGCACCAAGAGGTCGCTGGTTCCATTCCTGCCCAGGGCACATGCCAGGTTGTGGACCTGGTTCCTGGTGGGGGGCATGCAGCAGGCAGCCGATGTTCTCTCTCATAATGTTTCTCTCTCTCCTTCTGCCTTCCTCGCTCTCTAATATCAATAAAGAAAAAAAAATAAAATAAAATATTTTTAATTGATTTTAGAGAGGGAGAGAGAAACATCAAAAAGAGAAGCATTTATCAGCTGCCCGCGTCCCCTACTGGGGATTGAGCTTGAAACCAAGGCAGGTGCCCTGACCAGGAATCAAACCGGTGACTTCTTCATGCATGGGATGATGGATGCTCAGTCCACTGAGCTATACTGACTGGGTAGAGGGGAACTTTATAGATAAAGACTATCTTTAAAAAATCTACAGCTGCTCAACCAGTGTGGCTCAGTGGATTGAGCATTGTCCCATGGACTGAGAAGTCCCAGTTCAATTCCCAGTCAGGGCGCATGCCTGAGTTGTGGGCTCAATCCCTAGTAGGGGGTGTTATAGAAGGCAGCTGATTTGTTTCTCTTTCACATCAGTGTTTCTCTCTCTCTCTCTAAAAAAAAAAAAATAAACATATTTAAAAATAAAACCTACAGCCAACATCATACTTAATGGTGAGAAACTTGAAACT
This sequence comes from Molossus molossus, assembly GCF_014108415.1. NCBI lineage: Eukaryota > Metazoa > Chordata > Mammalia > Chiroptera > Molossidae > Molossus > Molossus molossus. Next base: position 9,525,495 of record NW_023425399.1, on the reverse strand, counting down.
TTCCCATTAAGATCAGGTACAAAGTAAGGATGTCCCTTACCACTTTTTTTTCAACATTATATTGGAAGTCTCTGCTAATGGAGTAAGAAAAGGTAAAACTGTCTTTGTTCACTGATGGCATGATCATCTATGTAGAAAATCTGAAAGAACTGACAAAAGTTAAACAGGACACGTGTCCAAAGTTCCTGTTGTTTCATTTGCATTCATATAGATTGCTTTAACTTTATAACCCGGGGTGCTGGAGGGTTGTGGAATTTGATTTTAACCTCCATTATGGTTGGAATTTAACTCTAGCTCGTTGTCTACTGAAAAGACGTGGGGAGACACAGTCTAAATGAATAATTGAAACAATTTCTTTTGTAAACTGGGAAAAATTACATAAAACTGAAAACTGCATTATATATATGAAAATTTGTAGAATGCAAACTAACTTTATGTTGAAGTTTTTGATATGAGATTGTGTCGTATTGTCTTGTGGAACGTGGAAACACATACTAATTTTAAGATGAATCTTATTGTCCTACAAGTTTATTATTTTTTTATTTATTATTATTTTTTTAATCCTCACCTGAGGTTGTATTTCTTTTTATCTTCAGATAGAGTGGGAGGGAGAGAAAGGGGGAGAGAGAAACAAGAAGGTGAGAGGGACACATTGACTGGTTGCCTCCCTCAGGACCTGGACCAGGGCCAGGGACGAACCGAAACCGAGGTACATGCCCTTGGCCGGAATCGAACCCGCAACTCATTGGTCCGTGCGCTGACACTCTACCACTGAGCCAAACCGGCCAGGATGTCCTACAAGTTTAATGACTAGTATAAATTTATTATAAATTAATAAATAAGTATTTTTTACACCTTAGCTTAGGACAGTGGTTCTTTTTTTTTTTTTTTATCCTCACCTGAGGACATTTTTTCATTTTCTGTTCAGATAGAGTGGGAGGGAGACAGAGAGAAAGAAACATCGGCGTGAAAGGGACAAACTGCAACCGAGGTACGCACCCTTAGTGGGAACCGAACCCGGGTCTCTCCAGACCGCAGGCTGATGCTCTAACCACTGAACCAAACCGGCCAGGGCAGGACAGTGGTTCTTAATTGGGTATGATTTTGCCTATCAGGCGATATTTGATGAAATGTTGGTTGTCACAGTTTGGGGCAGGGGGAGTGGTGGTTATTGGCATCTAGTGAGTACGGGTGTTTGTAACCGGTCTACAATATGCAAGAGAGAGCCCTACAACAAAGATTTATCTTACCCAAAATGTCCGTGATTTCAAGGTTGAAGAAACCCTGGCTTAGGATAAAGAAATAAAATGAGAATTGTTTTATAGTGATAGCAGTAGAGATACTTATTTAGAAAGTATTGCAGTTGACAAACATGGTCAGTTTTTCTAAAAAGTCAACTGTAACTCGTTACAAATTTATTTAGAATCTTTTTCTTCATTTTATAAAATTATTTAAAAATAGTAAATATTGCCCTGGCCGGTTTGGCTCAGCGGTTAGAGCGTCGGCCTGTGGTCCAGAGAGACCCGGGTTCGGTTCCCGCAAAGGGCATGTACCTCGGTTGCAGTTTGTGCCCAGCCCTGGTTGGTCGTTTGGGTGGCAGCCACTCGATATGTCCCCTTCACGTCGATGTTTCTTTCTCTCTCTCTCTTCTTCTTTCTCCCTCCTACTCTATCTGAACAAAAAATGGAAAAATGTCCTCGGGTGAGGATCAAAAAAAAAAAGAAAATATTGTTTTAAGCTTGTATCTTCAATAAGCATGTGAAAAAAATGACCTTGTAATTCTTTTTTTACCAACAAATTTATTTAGTTTTATTAATTTATTTTTGTTACAGATTTCTTTTTCCTCATTGACACCCTTCTCCTGACACCCCCTCCCCCCATATTGTTGTCTATGTCCATTGGTTATGTATATAACTTCTTTGGTTGATCACTCCCCTCCTCCCACACCCCTACTCTGAGGGTTGTCAGTCTAATCTCTACTTCTATGTCTCTGGGTCAACCTGGTGATTCTTAAAATGTTTAAAAATCCCTCCACCTCTATCTTGATTTGTAAAACTGGTGAGACTTCCAGACCTCCTTGGGTAATGTAGTTCTGGATGCATTCAACCTCAGTGGTCAAGAGGTTTTCATTGAAAACACCTTTAACTTAAGGTTAGAGTCAAAATTGAAGCTTTTTTTTTTTTTTAATGTTTTTTCTTTATTGATTTTAGGGAGAGAGAGAAACATTGATGAGAGAGAACATCGATTGGCCGCCTCCTGCATGCCCCTAACTGGGGATTGGGTCCACAATCTGGGCATGTGCCCTGACTGGGAATCGAACTGGTGACCTCTTGGTGCATGGGTGGACGCTCGACCACTAAGCCACACTGGCCGGGTAAAATTGAAGCTTTTGAAGATGAATATGGGCTAAGTAGCATATATAGATTTTAACCACATGTTCTGATTAGTTTACATATAAAACCAAGAATCTTAATTGGCATCAGGGAGTCAGAAGCTCTTTACTTTGTATGTAAAATATTTGGATTTGTGATGGAATGTACATTCTTCTGTTCAAAGTGTTCAGGCTTTTATGAGATTATGAAAGGAATTCTGTGACCCATTCAAGGGAAGTCTCTACCTTTCCCTTTGTTTTTTCTTAGAAAACTAGGAAATAAGAAATGTGTCTGCCCTGGCCAGTTTGGCTCAGCGTTTAGAGCATTGGCCTGGGGTCCAGAGAGGCCTGGGTTCAGTTCCGGCTAAGGGCATGTACCTGGTTGCAGTTTGTCCCCGGCCCCTGGTTGGTTCATGCGGGTGGCGACCACTCGATGTGTCCCTTTCACATCGATGTTTCTCACTCTCTCTCCCCCTCCCACTCTATCTGAACAAAAAATGAAAAAATGTCCTTGGGTAAGGATTAAAAAAAAATGTGTCTATTTTATCCACAAACCCATCTAGTCATGGACATGGATTTTATGTTACTTGCTGATGGATGCTTTGCTTTTAGGTTGAAGATGAACCAAATAAAATTTGTGAAGCCGACCGAGTAGCCATTAAAGCCAACATAGTTCACTTGATGCTTAGCAGCCCAGAGCAAATTCAGAAGCAGGTAATGTAAGGTCCTGCTTTTTTTTTAGGTAGGCTTGTTTGTAGAGCTTTCCTCTAATTAATCTTTTTTCTCGTCCCTTCAGTTAAGTGATGCCATTAGTATTATTGGTAGAGAAGATTTCCCTCAGAAATGGCCTGACCTGTTGACAGAAATGGTGAATCGCTTTCAGAGTGGCGATTTTCATGTTATTAATGGAGTCCTTCGTACAGCACATTCTTTATTTAAAAGGTATTGGTGTATACACTCATACTTTTAAAATACTTTTTCCAAATGTTTTTGCCTGTGTAAACAGTTATATTTCTTTAACATGACATTGTTATTCTTTTGAATATGATAATCCTAGAATAAGAGTATAAGCATCTCAATTCATTACTGTTACTTCTTTTTTTTTTTTTTGGTACATGCCCCTAGTGGGAACCGAACCCGGGATTTTCTGGTCTGCAGGCCGAGGCTCCAACCGTTGAGCCAAAGCAGCCAGGGCACTGTTACTTCTTAAGTAGGATGTTTATTTCATATTGCCCTCTCACTTATGAAATACCTAATCTCCTTAAACTGTGCTTGATTACTTTAAAAAGAAAACCAAGAATTTACTTTGAATTTCAGAAAGCTGCCTAGCCATAGTTTTTTCTCTAATCTACCCTTGAAGAACTGAAGTCAGAAAACAAAAATTTGTAAGTTACCTTTTTTGCCTTAATTTTCTAGATACCGCCATGAATTTAAGTCAAACGAGTTATGGACTGAAATTAAACTTGTTCTGGATGCCTTTGCTTTGCCTTTGACTAATCTATTTAAGGTATGGAATAATGTTAGCGATATTTTAAAGTTACTTAATATTTAAAATTAATTAAATTTTTAGGAAAATTTTGTATAAGATAATGCTTTTGAAAGCTTATTTTCTAGGTAATATTTAGAGCAGTGTTTCTTTTGAAAATTTTCAAACCTACACAGAAATAGAGCAGATGGTATATTATGAACTTTCATGTATCTATTACAAAAGGTAAACAGTTACAGTTTGGTTTTAAAAAATTTTATTCTCTCCCCCTCGTTTTGTAGGAATATTTAAAAGCAAATCCCAAGTATCAGTTATTTCACTCTAGTGTTTGAGTGTGTGTCTCTAAAGGAATAGATCCACATTTTTATTTGGCTGTTTATGTTGTTTAATTAATTAATAATTTGTTCATCATCTTGTACTGAGTCGGCTACTTTCCTAAACATGTTCTTCGACTTTGTGAGAATCCTATAAGATTGAAAGATGTATTGCTAACCACTTTTTCCAGATAAGCAGAGAGGGTTCAGTATCCGACAGGCCTCAAACCTACTTTCGCTGGCTCTAGAAAAGTGGTCATTTTTTAGTTTTGAAAGGGAAAGTTATGTGATATTTACAACTTTAAAGTGTAGAGTGTACACAAGATTCTTTATGGTTAGGATGTGTTACTGATGGTACATTTTTTTTTTTTATCCTCACCCGAGGATATTTTTCCATTTTTTGTACAGATAGAGTGGGAGGGAGAGAGAGGAAGGGAGAGAGAGAGAGAGAGAAACATCGATGTGAAGGGACACATAGAGTGGCTGCCACCCGCACGACCAACCAGGGCTGGGGACAAACTGCAACCGAAGTACATGCCCTTAGCGGGAACCGAACCCGGGTCTCTCTGGACCACAGGCCGACGCTCTAACCTCTGAGCCAAACTGGCCAGGGCTACATTTTTATTTTGAAAAACAACATTGGCCCTGCTGGGTGTGGTTCAGTGGATTGAGTGTTGTCCTGGTTTAATTCTGGGTCATGGCACATGCCCAGATTGCGAGCTTGAATCCCAGTAGGGGGCGTGCAGAAGGCAGCCAATCAATGTTTCTCTCCCTCTGTCCTCTCTCCCTCTTCCTCTTTCTTAAAAAAAAAATTAATAAAATATTTTTAAAAATTGGATAAAATGTGATCAATTTTTCACATCTATTGAATTGGCAAAGATTTTTATTTATTTTTTAATGATGTTAAAAATCTTAGTGAGAGTCCAGCTGGTGTGGCTCAGTGGTTGAGTGTCGACCCATGCACCAAGAGGTCGCCAGTTCACTTCCCAGTCAGGACACATGCCCAGATTGTGGGCCCAATCTCCAGTGGGGGGCATGAAGGAGGCGGCCAGTCAGTGTTCTTTTTCATCGATGTTTCTATCTCTCTCTCCCTTTCCCTTCCTCTCTCTCTCTCAAATCAATAAAGGAAAGGAAAAAAACAGAGTGCAATGACATGAACATTCTGGTGTACTGTTCATTTGATTATAAATGGTACTAGCGTTTTGGAGTTTGACATTTCATTGAGAACACCTTAATGTTAATTTTTTTCTAACTCCAGGATATAGGAAGTAACATTTGTTGATTGTCTTTTATATGCCAGCTGTGCACAAAGCACCAGGACCTTTTATGTAGTTTTTCTCATTTAATTTGCATATTCTCTCTGTGAGGCAGGCATTATTCTCATATTGCAGATGAGGACATTGGGTCTCAGTAAAATAACTTAATTTGTTCAAAGTAATGCTTATTGTGACTAACAGAGTTTAGGTTATATTTAAGTCTGTCTGGCTTCCAAAATTTGTGCTCCTAGCATACTCTTTTACTTTGGTAATACACTTCTAGCATCTGAACTTATGAAAATTAGATGTGTGCACAAATTTTCTAGATAGGACTATTTATTACTACAGTTAGAATAATAAACGATTGGAAACCCTAGATGCCAAGTGGCAGAATTATTTGATGAGAACATGTAAAGACAGTTTTGTGTAATATATTTATATATGCACAGAGAAGTGTGGAAGAATCTAGTCCAAAATACTAAAATTGGACATTTTAATAGTGCCAGCTAGGCAAATTCAAAATACGTACTTTAAAATATTTTTCAAAATCTCTACTAATTAAAAGCCAAGTTTTGGAGAAGAGGTATAGGTAGTCTCAGCCTAGTGCAAGCCTATTTTACGAAGGTTTATAATACACTAAAACTGTGTTCCTAAATTCCTTTCTAAGGCCACCATTGAACTGTGTAGTACCCATGCAAATGATGCCTCTGCCCTAAGGATTCTTTTTTCTTCCCTGATCCTGATCTCAAAACTGTTCTATAGTTTAAACTTTCAGGTAAGTTTTGTTTTATTGCTTGCTTTTGATTCTTATTCTTTGCTATCAAATATACATCTTTTCATTTGATAAACACCTCTTTGCCAGCATTGATTTTTCTGAAAGAAAGTTTTTTTCTGACTCTTCCCTTTTTTTTTGTCTATACAAATAGTGTTCAACTTGATCGTAGTTCCTAGAGATGCAGTGGATGTTTCATGGGGAAAAATAGCATTTTCATGTAGGACCAATAAGTTAGGGAAACCCTACATCCTCAGTCACTGTTTTAAAATCATCTTCTACTCTTTTATTGAAGACACTAAGAGATCACATTGTTAGGCCTTCCTCTTGTTCATTTAAGTGGCTCTTGGCACCGGGGAAGCCATGTTTTGATTAGAGATATGTGGCTAGCTTAAACATAAAAGCTTTTATTGGAAACAAGGCTGAAGAACCAGGCTTCAGAAGGTATAAGAAGCAGTGTTATTTCAGAAGAAACTCAACCACAATTTTATAGCAGAAAATACCTGATCACCCTATTGCTATTAAGATAGTAGCCTCCAATCATTCTTTCTGTTTATGACTGATTGCTTTAAGATTCGGGCCTTCAGGAACCAGAAGGGGATCTTAATGGTACAGATTACTAGACTGAGAGATGCAAGAGGAAGGATCTGGCCTTTTCATTTCTCCTAGCCAGACCTGAACTTAATCCTTACAGCATGACTCACAGTGGTAGGGAGAGCATTCCACAAAAGGGTTAGTTAGAATAGGAGATGAATAGCTCAAAATGTCTTATCCACATTAGTTTGAGAAACTCTTAATTAATGGATGCCACTGTTTTTGCTTATACCTTTTTTTGAATTCTGCTTCCTAGAAGTCAGGTAGAATGAGGCGCTTAATAACTTATTAGGCATAGTCAGGGATACCACAGGCATAATCTTACCATTGGGGAGCTTATCAACCTCATTAAGAAGGCAGTACTATGCCACAGGAAACCATGAATTGTGTAAGACAATAAGTCTGAATTGGTGGTCCTCTTATACTAAATGCAGTATTTCAGAAAGGAAAAGGTATATATTGGTCTTCTTTCATATAGTCTTAACTAGACCTTGAGGGAATAAGTAGATCTAAATTGGGTCAGGAAATTGAGATGGTGTCATTTGTAGTTGAAAGGGTATAAACAGAGGCAGAAGTCAGAATGGTTTATTCAGCTGCTAGACCTAGTTGGAACAGAAAATTCTTGTTAAAATAGATCATGGTTGGCTCAGGCAAAGAAGTGTGGACTTGAATCTGCAGGCATGGGGAAAACATTTGGGGTGTGTGAGGTTGGAGGAGGGGAGGTAGAACTTAGGTAAATAGCATATTTATTTTACTTAAAAGTCTCAAGTTGGCATTTGTCCTTTAGGATCTCCCTGAATTTTTTGAAGATAATATGGAAACTTGGATGAACAATTTTCATACTCTCTTAACATTAGATAATAAGCTTCTACAAACTGATGTAAGTATTGTTTAAAATGTTTCCCAAGTAGCCTTTTGTTAAAATTAAGAATTATTTGAGCCAGGCCAGTGTGGCTCACTGGTTGAGTGCCACCCATGCACCAAGAGGTTGCTGGTTTGATTTCTGCTCAGGGCACATGCCCAGGTTGTGGGCCCGGTCCCTGGTGGGGGGCATGCAGGAGGCGGCCAGTTGATGTTCTCTCTCATTGATCTTTCTCTCTTTCTCTCTTTCTCTCTTCTCCCTTCCTCTCTCTGAAATCAATAAAGAAAAAAATAATAATTATTTGAAAGATAATGTTATATATCAGTTATATCTCTTTCTCTTTTTAAAATTCAAAACATTTGACTATCCTCTGAAAACCTTGGAGGATCGTTAGACTTCAGAAAATGAAATAAAGTCATTTGAGAACATTTAGCATTCTAGTTCCTTAATAGGTATTTACTCGTGCATTATTAATAGCTTGAATTCCAAGAATGCAAATAATGTTTGATTGTGTGAGATGTTTGATGTTTGGTTATTTGTAGTGTACAGAATCAATTACTCTTATTGTGGGCCTGACTTAGGTCATGGTGTATAGATTAGACTATTTTAGTACATTGAAAATAAGGCCTTGGAGTATTCAGAGTGTGAACATTTATGAAATAGGAAATTATTTGTCATTGAAGATACTAAGAAAACTTAAAACTTAGACCTCTGTAGTTGTAGTTTCTTTTTAAAAAGTCATCCACGGCCTAAGAAATAGGGGACATGATGAAAGTTTGTGAAGTTTCTGATCTGGGTTTTGTAATATGTGCTTTTTAGCATATAGCACTTATAGCACTTATTCTGTTATTCATTTGCTTTTTTTTTTTTTTATCCTCACCTGAGGACATTATGATGTTTTTTTTTTAATCCTCATCCGAGGACATTTTTCCATTTTTTGTAGACAGAGTGGGAGGGAGAGAGAGGAAGAGAGAGAGAGGGAAACATCGATGTGAAAGGGACACATCGAGTGGCTGCCACCCGCACGACCAACCAGGGCCGGGGACAAACTGCAACCGAGGTACATGCCCTTAGTGGGAACCGAACCCGGGTCTCTCCGGACCGCAGGTGGACGCTCTAACCGCTGAGCCAAACCGGCCAGGGCGTGAAAACATTATTTGTTATTTTGTTCAGATAGAGTGGCAGGAAGAGCCAAACCGGCCAGGGCTAGCTACATCTTAATATATTCAAAATGAGAACCTTTTGGAAGACAGCAAGACACAATACAGCTAACTGTGTTACAAAGGAAAATGAGATATGATCTTTATGATTCAGGTTTCTGTAAGAATATGTTATTTTCCATTTAATATGTAAATATTTTATAGTTTAGCAACCAGAAGAAAAGGCTTTAATTTGAAAACTTTTGAGAGCTGTTCTCAGTGATTAATAAAGAGAAGTATTTCATCTTTTATTTATTTGAAAGCCTAGGTGAATGAATTGACAGTGGTGTAGATGTAATATAGAACACTTGGCTTTGGATTTAAATTTTGCATTGCAGCTACTCTCTGTATTTATGGTAGCATTAACCTGTATGTTTGAGTTTTCTGTTTTCTCTTATGTGAGGATGAAGAAGAAGCAGGCTTATTGGAGCTTCTAAAATCCCAGATTTGTGATAATGCTGCCCTCTATGCACAAAAGTATGATGAAGAATTTCAACGGTACCTGCCTCGTTTTGTCACAGCCATCTGGAATTTACTAGTTACAACAGGTCAAGAGGTCAAATATGACTTGGTAAGATGATGGTGGAGACAAATAATTAAGACATGCCCCTTCCAACCTCCCCAAGAAATAAGTGGTTCAGTTTTGCTTTTAAAAATATGCTCATTTTTGTGTTTTATTCCAGTTAGTAAGTAATGCAATTCAATTTCTGGCTTCAGTTTGTGAGAGACCTCATTATAAGAATCTGTTTGAGGACCAGAACACGCTGACAAGTATCTGTGAAAAGGTTATTGTGCCTAACATGGAATTTAGAGGTAATTATAGCAAAGTGTAAAGCTTTTTCAGGAGATTGCAAACTTGGTTTTTTAAAGAGTATGTTAGTATAAATTTAGTAAGTCTTCTTCCCGTTGATTTTTGTTACATATTCTAATTTTTTTATTGCTAAATAAAACTTTTTGTAGATCATTTATTGCCTATTTCCTAAAACAAGACAGAAAGTGTGGTTGATATAAAAGGCATTTGTAAAATGGATGCTGCTGTGATGAGCTTTGTTGTGTACTGTGGAGGTTTTTTCATAGAAATATTGAATAAGACTTTAATAATCCTGGTATATTGAGTAGAAAGTAAACTGTCTAGGATCTCAACTTATGGAAATGATTTGGTTTTGTTTGATTTAGTATTTCACCAAGGCAAATAGCTGTTTTCCAACAGTTGACTTGAGATTAGAAGTGATTGATAACTTTTAAATAGAGCGAAAGCCGCCCTGGCCAGTTTGGCTCAGCGGTTAGAGCGTCAGCCTGCGGTCCGGAGAGACCTGGGTTCGGTTCCCGCTAAGGGCACGTACTTTGGTTGCAGTTTGTCCCCGGCCCTGGTTGGTCGTGCGGGTGGCAGCCACTCGATGTGTCCCTTCACGTCGATGTTTCTCTCTCTCTCTCCCTCCCTCCCACTCTATCTGTACAAAAAAATGGAAAAAATATCCTCGGGTGAGGATTAAAAAAAATAAATAAATAGAGCGAAAGCCCACTTAGGTTGTGCTTAAGGTTAAGATAGTCCTAAGAGACTGTGTTTGTATGCAGAAATGTCTTCTTCTTCCAGTTGGGAAGAGCAGGTAGTAAATGTGGAAGGAACTGTGTTCCATATCACAGCAATCATCAGATCAGTGGTTATCAAATTATCTGGAGCAAAATGAGGAAATAAAGACAATTATATAATGTGAGGTTTTATTCCCTTTTGTGTTTTCATGAAACTATATTTACTTAAAGAACAGATCTTTATTCTGATATTGCCCTACATTTTTGGTGTTAAAATGATTTTTGTGAAATAATGGTGTTTGTAGTTGTTAGTTTGTTTTTTATTTTATGTTCTTATTTAGCAAAATTAAAAAATGGGCACCCTAGATTGGTTCCCAACACTCACTTTTGAAAGTTGATGTTAAAGTTCAATTATGGTGTCACCTGTCACATAAAAACAACAAGTGAGCCTGTATCACAGCTGTGTGAAATAGCTATTACCTAACCATTCAGTGTACTATTTGCTACTCTGAATAATGATTAATAATATATGAAGTAGTCATGTGTTGGGAAATAACACTTTGGTATATGTCAGTTCTACATACTTTTCTGCATACTCAGCACAGAAGTACAGTGATTGTCATGTCTTTTTGAGGGGTTATCTGAAATGTCGTCTCTCTCTATAGCTGCTGATGAAGAAGCATTTGAAGATAATTCTGAAGAGTACATAAGAAGAGATTTGGAAGGATCTGGTATGTATTTTGATATTTTCTGTTTTTGTTTTGTTTTTTTTAGTCCTCACCTGAGGATATTTTTCCATTGAACTTTAGATACAGTGGAAGGTGGGGGGCGGGGGAAGAGAGAAACATCAGTGTGCGAGAGACACATTATTCGTTGCCTCCCACACGACCCAACTGGGGCTGGGGATCAAACCTGCAACCCAGGTATGTGCCCTTGATTGGGAATTGAACCTGAGACCCTTTGGTCCATGGGCCAACACTCTAAGCACTGAGCTAAACCAGCCAGGGCTGTATTTTTTTTTTTTTTTTTTTATCCTCACCCGAGGACATTTTTTTGATATTTTGTTCAGATAGAGTGGGAGGGAGAGAGAGAGAGAGAGAGAAACATCGATGTGAAAGGGACACATCAAGTGGTCGCTACCCACACGACCCAACCGGGCTGGGGCTGGGGAAAAACTGCAACCGAGGTACGTGCCCTTAGCGGGAACCGAACCCGGGTCTCTCCAGACCGCAGGCTGACACTCCAACCGCTGAGCCAAACTGGCCAGGGCTGTATTTTTGGTTTTTAACAGTTAGTCTTAGCAAGCCAGTTTTATTTTTTATTTATTTATTTTTTTAATCCTCACCCAAGGATATTTTTCCATTTTATCTTCAGGTAGAGTAGGAGGGAGGGAGGGGGAGAGAGAGAGAAACATTGATATGAGAGACACACATCGACTGGCTGCCTTTCGCACGACCCCAATCAGGACCAGGGACAATCCGCAACCGAGTTACGTGCCTTTGACTGGAATCGAAGCCACGACTCATTGGTCCAGGGGCCGATGCTGTAACCACTGAGCCAAACCAGCCAGGGCTAATTTTTTAAAAAATATTTTTTCTTAATTGATTTTAGAGAGAGAGATAGAAACATCTATGAGAGAGAACATCAATTGGTCACCTCCTGCATGCCCCCCCGGTGGGGATCGGGCCCACAACCTGGGCATGTGTCCTGACCAGGAATTGAATTGGCAACCTCTTGGTGGCTGGATGGACGCTCAACTAGTGAGCCACACTGGCCGGGCGAGAAAGCCACTTTTAAAGTTGGTCTTTTTTTCTAGTAAATATGAGAAAGGGGGGCAGGGAGTTCAGATTAGGGCTTTCATTGGAGAACGGTTTCTTTTACTTCACCTTAAAAAGCAGCAAGCTATATCAATTGAATTATTTATCTTTTTTTATGTACTTATTAGTAGTGTTTATCATACTACTATGACCTTTTTAGTTTCATTCTCATTTTATGTTTTTTTGTATGTGTGAAAAAATGTTCTTTTCATTGTTTATATTGCTGATAGCTCTCTGATAGTAGCTTTCTTATAAACTTGATCAGTTGTTTGGCGGATGTTTCTTTCTCATGATATAATTCCCTTTGATTTTATAGATATTGACACTAGACGGAGGGCTGCTTGTGATCTAGTACGAGGATTATGCAAATTTTTTGAGGGACCTGTGACAGGAATCTTCTCTGGTTATGTTAATTCCATGCTGCAGGAATATGCAAAAAATCCATCTGTCAACTGGAAACACAAAGATGCAGCCATTTACCTGGTGACATCTTTGGCATCGAAAGCCCAAACACAGAAGGTGAATCTTTTCAGTACAGTTTTATTTCTCAAAAAGATGTGTTGGTAACCACAGATGTAGAAAAGAAGTAATGTATTTCTGATGACGCAGTCTTCTCTGCTAGATAACCTAATGGTTCTTTAAAAACATTTTTTTCTTTATTGATTTATTTTTTAGAGAGAGAGAGGAAAAGAGAGGGAGGGAGAGAGAAACATTGATGAGAGAGAACATGGATTGCCGCCTCCTGCACGCCCGCCACTGGGGATTTGGCCCACAACCTGGGCATGTGCCCTGACTGGGAATCGAACTGCTCGATGCTCAGCCACCGAGCCACACCAGCTGGGTGGTAACCTGTTAGTACTGATTAGAATTCATGTTGTCTCCAAAGAGGACTTTATGTTCATGTGTTAAGCACTTAAATTTCTTATGGCCAAAAAGTTGACAGATGCCACACTTGTTCCCTTAGCTAAGACTCGGTGTTTTTTAATTTAGGGAAGTTTGTCTATTGTCTATGAAAATAGTCTTTTTATTTATTTTTTTATTTTTAAGCGGTTTGTGTTTTGAAGTGTCCACCTCCATTTTTAACCTGTTTTTCTAAAGTTGCCTAGATTTCCAATGTGGTAGATATATACAGGTATTTAATGTTCTTTTACCCTGCTACAAATTTGTTTTCCAGCATGGGATCACACAAGCAAATGAACTTGTAAACCTGACTGAGTTCTTTGTGAATCACATTCTCCCGGATTTAAAGTCAGCTAATGGTGAGTTTTGTGAAAAATTACTTGTATGACTTAAAACTCCATACCTCTAAATTTTTATTTGCAATTTTTAAAAATTGAGAAACAGAGGGAAACATTAATTTGTGCACTTATTTATGTATTCATTGCTTGTTTCTTATGTGCACTGACTAAAGATCAAACCCACAACCATGGCATGTTGGGATGAAGTTCTGACTAACTGAGATACCTGACCAGGGCTGCAGTGTTATTTTATATTTTAAAATAATTAACATTAGCCCTGGCCAGTTTGGCCCAGCAGTTGGAGCGTTGGTCTGTGGACCAGAGAGTCCCGGGTTCGGTTCCCGCTAGGGGCACGTACCAAAAAATAAATAAATATATCATCTTGCTTTAAAAAATAAATACATAAAATAATTAACATTATGGTAAAAGTTGTAATAGGGGCTCTACATCACTGTATAGTACTCAAAACATCGGCTCCTATGCCTGTTGCAGGTATTTCTTCTACTGAATAAAATCTCAAATGGTTCCTCCAATTTTGTCCAGGTAAAACGAACCTTTTATCAAGAAAATGTTGGCTTATATAGAAGGAAAATAGGAACAAGTAAGATTAAATTGTAACTCAGCTTTGTGTTCTACTGGTATATAGTCTAGTAATCATACTTCGATTTTCTTTTCCTTCTCATTTGAAAAATAAAGTCTTAAAAATTAAAGGAAGTTTAAAGTACTTGAAAATAATAAGTATTAAGAGTAATTTCTTTTTTAAATCCTCACACAAGGATATTTTTACATTTATCTTCAGACGAGGGTGGGGGGGGAACGACAGTGATGTGGTGTGAGAGAGGCACTTCGACTGGTTGCTACCTGCACGACCCCAACCAGGGCTGGGGACAAACTGCAACCGAGGTATGTGCCCTTGTCTGGAATCGAACCCAGGATTCTTTGGTCCACAGGCTATGCTCTAACTGCTGAGCGAAACTGGCCAGGACTTAAGGGTAATTTTTTATGTTGAAGCTATATTGATCAAGGTACATAGGTACTTCCATGTTAATGTCCTCCAGCTTTAAGAATTTTTAGCAGCTGACAGATATTCTATCCCTTTCACTAATTTATTTTCCCACCACTATAGCAATTTAAAGCAAATCTCAGCTAGAGAGACATGCTCTTGATTCATAATAGCTTCAGTTCTGGGAAGAATATGGTATGATCACTAGTCATGGTTCGAATCATTTTTATTGAGTTACATAAGTAATGCATGTTTATTTGTAATGAAACTTAAAGGTGGGGGGGATTAAATTATTTATAATCTTACCAGAATTAATAGCTACATAGTAGATTATTATAGAATTAACTAAACTTCATTAACTTGGCATTTTGGTTACCAAAACCATGTTTTAAAAATCGGACAATGTTGACACCAATTTGGGAGTAATAGTCCTTAGTACTTAAGTAACTATGATTTATTTTTTTTAATAGTGAATGAATTTCCTGTCCTTAAAGCTGATGGTATCAAATACATTATGATTTTTAGGAATCAAGTAAGTAGCTTTTCATTTATATATTATATGCCACTTAATCCTTTGAGGGGGCAATGATTTGTCATAATTATACTTTGTTTTATTTCATCAAGTCATACACCATGTCTGGTTGTCTACTTTTTTTTTTTTTATCCTCACCCGAGGATATTTTTCCATTTTTTGTACAGATAGAGTGGGAGGGAGAGAGGAAGGAAGAGAGAGAGAGAGAAACATCGACGTGAAAGGGACACATCGTGTGGCTGCCACCCGCACGACCAACCAGGGCCGGGGACAAACTGCAACCGAAGTACGTGCCCTTAGCGGAAACCGAACCCGGGTCTCTCCAGACCGCAGGCCGACGCTCTAACTGCTGAGCCAAACTGGCCAGGGCTGGTTGTCTACTTTTAGGGGCGGTAAGAGGATCGATTCAGGTTTAGAGAAATACACTTCACTTAATATAAAATTCATCATTTTAAAATGTGCACTTAAATGGTTTTTTGTTTTATTTTTTTATATTTTTATCCTCACCCGAGGACAATGTTTGCATTTATCTTCAGATAGAGCAGGAGGGAGAAAGGGAGGAAGAGAGAGAGAAACATCGACATGAGAGAGAGAGACATTGCGTGGCTGCCACCCGCACGACCCCAACCAGTGCTGGGGACAAACTGCAACCGAGGTATGTGCACTCAGCGGAAACCGAACCCGGGTCTCTCGGGACCACAGGCCAACTCTCTAACCTCTGAGCCATACTGGCCAGGGCTAAATTTTTAAAAATTTAAATGAAAAAAAAAAAATCTTTTCACTGATTTATTTTCTTTAGAGATAGAAACATAGATTGGCTGCCTCCTGCACGCCCTGTACTGGGGATTGATCCCGCAACCCAGCCATGTGCCCTGACCCAGAATCGACCCAGGACCTCTCAGTCCATGGAACGACACTTGATCCACTGAGCCACACCCGTTGGGATCCTCATATTCTGAAATAGCTATAATATTCCATTGGGTGGTTCACGCATGGTTTACTCAACCAGTCCTCCCATCAATAAATATTCTGGGTGTTTTCTATCTTTCCCTATTTTAAATAATACCAGTTATTTTTAGTAATACTTTTAATAGCCTTGTGTATATGTCACTTAGTGATTTTTGCCGTTGTAAGTTTGTGATAGGTTCCTAGAAGTAGGATTGTCAGATTAGAGGGTAAATGCACATGTAATGTCAGATCTTGCCAGATTTGCCTTCATAGGGGTTGGTTGTATCATGTTATATTTCTTTAAGAATTGAACGAGCCCTGGCCGGTTTGGTTCAGTGGTTAGAGTGTGTCGGCCTGTGGTCCAGAGAGACCCGGGTTCGGTTCCTGCTAAGGGCACGTACCTCGGTTGCAGTTTGTCCCCGGCCCTGGTTGGTCATATGGGTGTGTCCATGTTCTCCCCCCCCCCCCCCCCCCATCTGAACAAAAAATGTCCTCAGGTGAAGATTAAAAAAAAAAATGTCCTCAGGTGAGGATAAAAAAAAAAGAATTAAATGAGCCCTTGCCATTGTGGCTCAGTTGGTTGAGCATTGTCCCACAAATTGAGATCGTTGGTTCCATTCCTGGTCAGGACACATGCACTGGCTTCAGGCTCAATCTCTAGTAGTGGGTGTGCGGAGGCAGCCAATTGATGTTTCTCTCCCTCACCCTCTCTCTAAAATCAATGGGAAAAAATTGAATGAAAGTGCCAATTTTCCCAATAGAGTATGTTGGAATTTTGCCAATGTCATAGGTGTGAAATGGTATCTTACTGCAGTTTTAATGTGCATTTCTCATTTTGAGTTTGATGGCATAACCTTTCCATTTAATGGGCCATTTTAATTTGTAATTTACTAATACTTAGCCCATATTTCTGATTGTTCTTAATTTTTAGAAAACATAGTTTTCTTATTTTTTAAAAATGTTTTTATTGATTTTTTAGAGAGAGAGAGAGGAAAGGAAAGAGAGATAGAAACATCCATGGGAGTGAGAGAGAGAGAAACATCGATGTGAGAAAGTCACATCTATCAGCTGCTTTCTGCACGCCCCCTACTGGGGATCGAGCCTACAACCTGGGCATGTGCCCTGACCGGGAATTGAACTGGGACCTCTCAGTCCATGGGATGACGCTCAATCCACTTAGCCACACTGGCCAGGTTTTTTGTTTTTTTTTTGTTTTGTTTTTTTTATAATAGCAAAAGAAATTATTTCTTCAGTCACTTTAATTTTAGTGAGACAAAAAAAAAAAAGGAAAGTTATTCATCCAGCACCTCTGCCAATTACACATTTACTAATGCAGCTATCTTGCAAATTATTTTACATACACAGCAAGAATAGAAAATGCAGTGTGGGTGGGGCAAAGGTTAGGTTTATAGTCATTCTTATGGAAAATAATAAAATAATAATACAAGAATAAACTGTTTTGTGTGCTCACAACTGTAAACCTACTTTTGCCCTACCCTTTATAGTGATACAGAACTACAATAAATCTTTTTTTTTCCTTTTATTGATTTTAGAGAGAGGAAGTGAAAGGGAGAGAGAGAGAAACAGTGATGAGAGAGAACATCAACTGGCCGCCTCCTGCAAACCCCCTACTGGGCATCGGGCCCACAACCTGGGCATGTGTCCTGGCTGGGAATCAAACTGGTGACCTCTTGGTGCATGGGTCAGCACTCAACCACTGAGCCGCACTGGCCAGACAAAACCAGCACAAATTTTTTTTTTTCACTTAGGCTTTTTAATATTTCATACAGCGATTATGGTGCATTCCCCATAACCCTCCCAAACCCCACTAGGAGGGCCCTCACCCATGCCCTCTCACCCCATTTGAGGGTCCCAGGGTTTAGAGTGGAGGAGCGGGAGGTAACCACCCATCTGGGACTGACCCCAGAGACTGTCCCTGCCCTGCTTCACCCTCCCCAGGGGTTAGGGGTTAACACCTGGGCACAACCCCTCATGCGCCCGTCCCTGCCTGTGCATATATACACACTATGGCTGCTTGCTGAGTTGGTCAGTTCCTGGCAGGGCCCCTACTCAACAGCACCGAGTGGGATGGGGGCAAGAGGGCTAGGCTAGGGAGACCCTGAGACAGAAGGAGGACCCAGCTATAGAACTGCAGGAGGGAAAGACTGGGGCCCCCACCGTGTCCATCTCCCAGGGAGTCTCCAGTGGTCCTCAGGTACCCTCCAGCTGGGGTTGGCAGGCGGGGTGCTGGGGGGTAGGAAGGTGAGCCAGCACAAATCTTAACTCCGTGACATCATTACTTAAATGTATAAATACATCCCCTTTCTATTTTCTCTCTCCCAGAGATACTAGAATGAATTCAGTGTGTTTAATACTCATTATTATAAGTATTTATGGTTTTAGTATTTATTTGTTTCCACAGAGATTCTGTGATTCCCTATTGGTTTAAAATTTTTAGTTATACATAACTGATATAATACTATAGGTATTGGTGCACACATCCAGTTTTTGTGTGCTTAACATTATTTTAGAGAGTTACTCATTTAGTAGAGTTATGGTTCATTTTTAATAGCTCTGTAGCAGTCCATCATAAGAATATGCCATAGTTTATTTCCTGTGGATGAGTCTTTAATGTCTAGATTTATAATTTTTTGTGTGTCTTTAGCAAGTATTTACCATGGTTACATGCAACTTTGTGAAGCTGTTCTATTTTAAAGAATGGATCGTCTAAATTTTATAGAGGCTTTTAATGAAGATTCGTGTTCTGATTTTTTACCCTTTTCCCCCCTTTTTTAGAAGAGAAAATAAGGCACAAAGCTTGAATGACTTGGAAGAAATGCCTGCTAGGGAAAAGTATACAGTCGTCTCTTACCACTTTGCACTTCGACTTTTGCGGCTTCACTCTATGACGGTTTTTTCAAATGTTTGTAAATACCGCAATAGAGTGAAACCACGAATGTCGAAACACGAAGTGGCCAGGGACGGCTATATAAATAAAGAATCCTACTTCGCGGAAATTCATTTATTGCGGTAGAGTCTGGAACTGATTAACCGCGATAAACAAGGAGATTAATTAAATCTTAGTCTGCTTCTCCATGATACTATTTTATGGTATGCAAGATTTTACCCTAATCAGTTTTATGCTCCAAGAAAGAATTGGAAAAATGAATGTGAATTGAACCATTGTGTTGGGATAGAAGGTTTTTTGTTTGCTTTTCTAAAAAATTATTTTAAATTTGTTCTTTTACTTTTTATTTATTCATTTTTATTAATTTATTTTTGTTACAGATATTTCTCCTTTTTTCCCCATTGACACCCTCCTCCCCATCCCCCGGGGTAGAAGTCTTTATTTCTCCACTGTCATTTTCCATTGTAACAGCTTAAAGAACACTTTTTATAATTAGCAAGTTATTTTTGTCTAGTTGTCTTTTACTCCAAGATCACATCGTTGAGGTAGAGCGTGTATATTACTGTATTTTTCAGGTACCAAAAGAGCAGCTTTTAGTCTCTGTTCCTCTCTTGATTAATCATCTTCAAGCTGAAAGTATTGTGGTTCACACTTACGCAGCACATGCTCTTGAGAGGCTGTTCACTATGAGGGGGCCTAACCACGCCGCTCTGTAAGTATTGGATTCTAAGTGATTTATATTTTTTCAGCTTGGGGTCGGGTATTCTGTATTGGTCAGAGATATCTCTGAATGTACTCATAATTTCACTAGTACTTAGAAAAATAAATGTGTACTTTTTACTCATTTATACTAGCACAGTCTGAAAGAATTGAAGGCAGCATGATAAAATAGATATATTATGATAATCAAGTAGAGGAAATTGGAGCAAGGAAAATAACTGGGGTGTGTTTAATAAATAGAAATGTGTGTCAGGACCCTGGACATTAGTTAAGGAAACTCTTGACTTTTAAGTGGAGTCTCCTAGCAACCAAGGGAAATTTGTTGAGTTAAAGTTTTCACAGTGTCCATGAGATTCAAGTTAAAAGTTACTCAGAAGGCATCTCAGAGGTGGGCCTTCATGACGAGAATGTGTGTAGTGGTCGTGTTCTCAGCAGCACCATGCAGCACAGTTATTTTCACCTGGTGGTGGTTACTCAGTGCTGAGATATGACATAGCTGAGTGAAAAGAATTTTCTAGGGTCCAAGATAGTAGCTTTTCTGGCCTGATCCAAGGATAAAATGTAGAAGAATGGATGGTCTGCATGTCTTTCAGGCCATTCTTCAACAGTGTTATTTCTTGAAAACTGAGCTTTGGGTAAGAGATGGAAAATAATTCTAGGTTCTCTTCATCAAGAACTTGAAGTGCAGATATTCTCACAAGCCAATTAAGGGTTGAAAGCACATTCTCTGAGGTGAGTCAAGCCAGTGTCTGTCTTCAGGACTAGAATTTAGCAGAAAACAGTTCTGAATCTGCTCCATCTCCAGGAATAATAGGTGACAGCCTCCTGAGGGTCTTAGTTCTGTGCTTGATGGTGGTATGAACCAAGAACGACCTTAACAGCTTCAGATGATGTTAGGTTTACTCGAGTTTGGCTTGTTTGTGATTGGTCTCAGATGTGCCGTTTTAGAAATTTAACATGAGCACATGTAAAAAATTGTTTTCCTAAGCATCCTGCCAATTGTCAGTGTGGGAGATGGCTCACTTTTATGCCAAGAAGTGTGATTTAGTAGTTGCTAAGGGTCATCCAAGGTGACTGGTTCAAGAGTTGGTAGTGACTGAAACCTCTTGTTTCGTCTATAGCTTTACAGCTGCAGAAATTGCACCGTTTGTTGAGATTCTGCTGACAAACCTTTTCAAAGCTCTCACACTTCCTGGCTCTTCTGAAAATGAATATATCATGAAAGGTAGGTTATTCCCTTGGTGTACAATCTATAAGTATCTAACCTCTGATTATAAGGGTAAACCATGAGTTATATACTGTTAGCCAAGAATTGGGTAGGTTTAGACATTAAAATAAAGAATATATATATATTTTTAACTATTAACAGTGTTTTCAGGGAAAAGTTTTACCTAATTTGATATTTGATAGAGAACTTCTCTTGTTAAAGAAAAAGTAGCAAACTCCTTTTTTCCTTTTCTAGATTGAATTTCTTGAGAGTTAGATCAGACAATATTCAGCGATGGCATGCTGTGCTGGGTCTTGGTGTAAAACCTGGGTACACTTGGTAGACCACTTACAGATCCTGCCCTCACAGACATACTACCAAGGATACGAGCAGCTGTACCCATCTGCCAGGTGTTCCATTAGGAGAGTGTCCTGGTGACAGCTCTCACTTGAGGGACAGTCATAGTCTTCTTCACTGTTGGATCCCAAGAGACTAGCACAGTGTTGGGTTCATTGGAAATGTTTCTCAAAGAAAATGATGCGTATCCTGGGTCAGGACCCCTGGGGTGTGTACATGTGTACAGGTGCTTATATGTATGTAAGTATGTTTTCAGCACTATACTTCTAACAGTGATATGTAATGACTGTTGGTCTTTGTTGCTGTGTTCCTCGGGTATGTGAGAGTACTCAGGATGTAATACCTTCTCAGTAAGTAACTGTTATGTGAGTGAATGAAAGGCTTGTGTGTCTGCCCAGAGTAGAGACACAGACAGATCCTTCCACTAACCCTCTTAACCTAGATCAGAGACAGGCTTTCTCTAGGAAGTGGTGTCTAAGCTGAGATGAGAGATAGGTAGCAGTTAGCTAGTAGGAGGGCGAGGCTTTGGCTCAGATAGAGGAAACGTCATTGCAATGTGTAGTAGGCAAGAGAGGATAACTTTCTATCCCACATAGTAGGTGCTCTACTTAGGGAACATCTGTTCTGTCTGTGCAAAAATGGCTATCGTACATTTTTAGCGGAATGAATTTATCTCCCATGTCAAATGTTTTTAGGTATCTTTTTTTTTTATCCTCACCCAAGGACATTTTTTCATTTTTTTGTTCAGATAGAGTAGGAGGGGGGGAGAGAGAGAGAAAGAGAGACAGAGACATCGACGTGAAAGGGACACATCAAGTGGCTGCCACCCACACAGTCTAACCAGGGCGGGGACAAACTGCAATCGAGGTACATGCCCTTAGCGGAAACCGAACCCAGGTCTCTCGGGACCGCAGGCCAATGCTTCAACCGCTGAGCCAAACCGGCCGGGGCAAGGCATCTTTTAATGAGCCGTATTTTTGCAATATGGACCCTCCATAGCTTTATAAATGTTTTTTGATTTTTCTTATGCTCCTAGGGGATGGGCAGGTGGCCTTCTCTTTAGGTTTCTGGATACACTACAGTCATACTTCCAATAGTCTAGGACTAAACATTTTCTGCCACTAATTTCTAAGTGAAAGAAATTAAAAATAGTAGTACTTCCTCTTCCTCTTTATCTCTTTAGTCACTTTATTATTTTTATTTTTTGTAAATTCTCACCCAAGGATATTTTTCCATTGATTTTTGTTTTTTTTTAAGATAGTGGAAGGGACGGAGAGAGAGAAACATTGACATCAATTGGATACCTCCTGCACAACCCCCATCAGGCTGGGGATCGAACCTGCAACCCAGTGATGTGCCCTTGACCAGGAATTAAACCCACAAACCTTTGGTTCGAGGCCAATGTTCTAACCATTGAGCGAAACCAGCCAGGACACTTCATTTTTTTTTTTTATTGTTCCTTTTTTAATTCTTTAAGCCTTATGCCCTCTGGAAATACTCAGTATTTCCCAGCTAACTTTTGTTTCCAGTCCTTGGCCTAATTTTAAAAGGAAGGGAAATTTATAGATTTTAAATCTAGAGATTTGGGGGTTATTTAAGGGTCTAAAAATTTCAGTTGATGAATCCCCCAATCAGTGTTTTGTTCTGAAGTTTAAACTATTTGTTTTTGCTGTTTTTATATTTTACAGCTATCATGAGAAGTTTTTCTCTCCTACAAGAAGCCATAATCCCTTACATCCCTACTCTCATCACTCAGCTTACCCAGAAGCTATTAGCTGTTAGTAAGGTAATAGAACCACTTCTGAAAGTACAGTTAGTTGCCTTTTAACTTTAAGCTCTAAACTGTTTGAATGTCAGGATTCCCTGGCACTAGGTCAGGATTACGAAAAGGTCTTTAAATTCTTCTTGACCCATCAGTTCATGTGCGTTTCTGAAAGTGTGGGGGTGACATTAGACTGGAGACATGGCAGCACTCATCTTTAAGTATAGGCGCAGAAACTTGAAAACGCTTTTATTCTCATTTAAAAAGTAACGTTCCATTTAAGAAAATTTAGAAAGTACAGATCATCTGAAATCTTAGGAAAGTAGGCTTTGTACCAGGTGGACACAAAAGAGGCTGTATTCATTCCTCCTTTGATTAGAAGTTTTACAGATATTTTGATTCATATTTTAATATTAATTCTAAGTTTTAGAACATACGAAATAATTTTAAAGCTGACAGAATTGCTTTTTAGATTCTTATTTTTAATACCCCTATGAAAAAGGAGATAAATTCATAGGAAGTATTAGAGCGATTTTGGAGAAAAGTGGTTATTTTTCCACTGAAGTCTGGTGGGTAAGGGTCTTGTACTACGTTGGGCCTTGGGAATCTCAGTAAGTGAAGCAGGGTCCCATCCATGGTATGTCCCTGCCCCCACCCTTTACACACTCATCTTCTGAGTTCATCAGCTTTATGTAGTAGCCTTCCAGGAAAAGTGCTGATATGAAGGGTTATCACTTTAGACACAGACATCACAACCTGTGCAGGTGGAGGTTCATCAAGGGCCCACACAAGGCCAGTGCAGAGCAGGACTTGCACGCCCTGCTCGTCTCCTGCACTGCTGTTCACACTGGCGGCCCTGGGAGAGCACAGCTCGGGGACAGGCCCCTGCAGCATGGGCAGTCGGGGCAGCGCTGTCACCTCCCTGTGACTCTGAAGTACGTTTTAGTGGACTTTTGCTCACTACAAAAAACAAGTCCAAACAAACAGGTATTAGCAAGTATTGTTTTGTTTTCTAAATTTTAAAGTCAGTGTTAGATGGCATTTCTTTGAACGTGTTTTGGAAAGATTAGGTGTGTTTTATTTTAAATGACACTGAATGTAGTCACTTGGATTATTAGAATAATCAGCCTTTTTTAAAAATTTCAGAACCCAAGCAAACCTCACTTTAATCACTACATGTTTGAAGCAATATGTTTATCCATAAGAATAACATGCAAAGCCAACCCTGCTGCTGTTGTCAATTTTGAAGAGGCTTTGTTTCTGGTGTTTACTGAAATTTTGCAGAATGATGTACAAGGTAAGTTAAAGGGGGTTGTTTTCTTCCTAATTGAATAAAATTATTAAAGTGATTTTAAAATGCAGGGTTCCTGACAGATGGGAACCTTTAGTGGCAGAGCCATTGATTCTGGCGCTGACAGCTGTTTTTATTTTCCTCTACAGAGTTTATTCCATACGTCTTTCAAGTGATGTCTTTGCTTCTGGAAACACACAAAAATGATATCCCATCTTCCTACATGGCCTTATTTCCTCATCTCCTTCAGCCAGTGCTCTGGGAAAGAACAGGAAACATCCCTGCTCTGGTGAGGCTTCTCCAGGCCTTCCTCGAGCGCGGCTCAAATACAATAGCAAGTGCTGCAGCTGACAAAATTGTGAGTCGGATTTATTTTCATGTAATTATAATTTTCTAAGGTAGCTGAGAGGAACTAGGGATCTCAGATTTTTAAAAAGTCCTTCACTTAAAACAAGTTTAATAAAAAGGGAAGTAATTAGTAAGAAATGTGTATTTTACTACAGTTACGTATCCGTTAGTTACCTCCATGGTGGAAAATAAAGAGCCAAATAAGGTTAATTTCAAGAACTTAAACTTTAAGGGCTTGTTGTGGTGGGATTATTTTTATTTAGTTAGTTTTTTTTAATCCTCACCCGAGGATATTTTTTCCATTGATTTTTAGATAGAGTGGAAGGGAGGGAGAGAAACATTGATATGAGAGACAGACATAGATGGGTTGCCTCCCACATGACCCCAACCAGGGCTGGGGATCAAGCCTGCAACCCAGTTATGTGCCTTTGATCGGGAATTGAACCTGAGACCCTTTGGTCCATGGGCTGACACTAACCACTGACCCAAGCTGGCCAGGTCATGTGGGATTATTTTTGTCTACACTTCAGAAATAAGGACTAAAGTGGAAGTGTTAATTAGATGATTACAGCATGTGCTGTTTTCCAAGATATATCACCTGTTTAACTTTTGCAATAGTCCATGTCTCTTTAACTGATTGTTATTTATTTTGTTGTAGCCTGGGTTACTAGGTGTTTTCCAGAAGCTCATTGCATCTAAAGCCAATGACCACCAAGGTTTTTATCTTCTGAACAGTATAATTGAGCACATGCCTCCGTGAGTATCAACATATAAACCTCATTGTACATTAGTCAAGGATTCTGTTAGGTACTCAGAAAAATGTTGAATTTATATTGCTTTTATTCATTTCTTTAGTGAGTCAGTTGACCAGTACAGGAAGCAAATCTTCATTCTACTATTCCAAAGACTTCAAAATTCCAAAACAACGAAATTTATCAAGAGTAAGTAAAATCATTTTGGCGTTCTTGCAGAAATAATGAAATTAGCTATAACCCTTAGGCGTTAAGGATACAAACTTTTTATCAGTTCTGTAAAATATTGTTAGATGTTTGTATTCTTCAAACAGTAAATCAGTTTCAAATATATTGTGTTCCAGCCCTGGCTGGTTTGGCTCGGCAGTTAGAGCGTTGGCCTGTGGACCAATGAGTCTTGGGTTCGATTCTGGTCAAGGGCACATACCTCAGTTTCGATTCATCCTCCACCCTGATTGCGGTTGTGTGGGAGGCAGCCACTTATGTTGATGTTTCTCTCTCTCTCTCTCTCTCTCTCCGTCTCGATCTAAAACAAAAATGGAAAAACGTCCTTGGGTGAGGATAAAAATATATATATATATAGTCGTCCTTCGCCACTTCACACTTCGATTTTTGCGACTTCACTCTATCACGTTTTTTTCAAATGTAGTATAGCATAGTATTTGAAAAAATTGCGATAGAAAACTGCTATGAAGTGAAGCCGCGAAGATCCAAGCATGAAGTGGCAAGAGACGACTGTATATAAATAAAGAATTCTACTTCGCGGAAATTCATTTATCGCAGTAGGGTCTGGAACTGATTAACGAGGGTATATGTATAGTGTTCCAAAGGTTAGTTGATAAGTTTAAAGATCAAGATTTTTTTTTTTTATCCTCACCCGAGGACATTTTTCCATTTTTGTTCGGAGAGAGAGAGGAAGAGAGAGATAGAGAAACATCAACGTGAAAGGGACACATCGAGTGGCTGCCACCTGCACAACCAACCAGGGCCGGGGACAAACTGCAACCGAGGTACGCACCCTTATGGGAACCGAACCTGGGTCTCTCTGGACTGTAGGCCGACGCTCTAACTGCTGAGCCAAACCGGCCAGGGCAAGATCAAGATCAAGGTATTTTAATAGAAATGTTATAAATAAATATAAATCAGAGACTGCGTGTAGACTGTTTATGCTGGTGCTATAAAGGCAGAAATTCTGTATGTTAAAATGTAAAGCCATATAAGTATTGGTGCCAAAGTTAGTCGCTTTTTAAAAAAAGTTATTTTCTTTATTGACTTTAGAGAGAGGAAAGGAGGAGAGATAGAAACATCGATGAGAGAGAACATCGACTGGCCGCCTCCTGCATGCTCTTTACTGGGGATCAGGCCCACAACCTGGGCATGTGCCCTGACCGAGAATTAAACTCACGACCTCTTGGTGCACGGGTCGACACTCAACAACCTAGCCACACCAGCTGGGCAAAGTTAGTCTTTCTTTTTAAAATCCTCTCCCAATATTTTTCCATTTATCTTCAGAGTGGGGGGAAGGGAGAGAAAGAGACACATCGATGTGAGAGGGACACATTGATTGGTTGCCTCCTGCACGACCCCAACCAGGGTTGGGGATGAACTGCAACTGTGGTATGTGCCCTTGGTCAGAATCGAACCTGTGACTCTTTGGTCTGCAGGCTGATGTTCTAACCACTGAGCAAACCCGGCCAGGGCAAAGTTAGTAATTTTTTAATGACAAATATTTCATGTGGCAGACTTACTGGTTTAGTGCAATGAGTCCTCTGGATTGATAATTTTGCATCTCCTTTTCACCAGGTTTCTTAGTCTTTATTAATTTGTATTGTATAAAATACGGGGCGCTGGCACTTCAAGAAATATTTGATGGAATACAACCAAAGTGAGTTTGTTTTTATTATTCATTACATTTTACTTTTAAGTTTATTAATTTTAGAGAAAGAAGCATTGATTTGTTGTTCCACTTATCCATGCATTCATTGGTTGATTCTTTATATGTGCCCTCACCAGGGATCAAACCCACAACCTTGGTGTATTGGGATGATTCTCTATAACCAACTGAGCTGCTTGGCCAGGGCTATATTTTATATTTAAAAACAAAAAACTGGACTTTTCCAAAGCATATCTATTTCTTCATAGTTCTCGGTGCAGTGACAGTGTTTTTCAAAATATTTTGAGGGTATTGGGTCATAAAGTAGAAAATCCCTGTAAGTATTTCCCTAATTCCCAGTCACTCCCCCTCTGGCATTCTCCACGGCCAGTGTTCTGTGTGAGGCCGTGTTGTCTCCAGGAGCCTTGGTTAATATTTTTTTTTCCTTTATTGATTTTAGAGAGAGCTGGGGGGGAGAGAGAGAGAGAGAAACATCGATGAGAGAGAACAATTGGCCACCTCCTTCATGGCCCACAACCTGGGCAGGTGCCCCGACTGGGAATCGAACTAGCAACCTCTTGGTGCATGGGTCGATGCTCAGCCACTGAGCCAGGCTAGAACTTATTAATGTATATATAATCTGAGACATTTTTTAGAATCATGGAAAATTTGTAGGATGTTTGCAACAACAAAGAATGATTGGCTAAATCATATTTTACTACAGCCATTAACCTTTACACAGTTGTAGACATGTAGGCATAGGAAGTTGCGAAGTTTATAGTCCAAAAATGTTAAAACTAGACTTGGTGGTGTATACTTTTTTTTCATTCTTCTTCTTGCTCTTAGAAAAAGGGGGTAAGTTTTTTTAAAAGACTTCCTGGGTAATTAAAAAGAAAAACAACATACAAGACCCAAAATTGGCTCTAAATATTGGGCATAGCCTTTAGTGTTCACAAAAGATGACAGCAATTGGCCACAGGTTTAATGTTTTGTTATCTCTAAGTTTCTCCCATTCAGTGTAACCTTGTTATTTTGTAATAATTACATTTGTAGGGAGTCACTGAGTATAGATGACATCTCTCTACTTAGAGTGGTAATCTAATTTAATATTGACTGGGTTTATTTTGTTTTGATTAACAGAATGTTTGGAATGGTTTTGGAAAAAATAATTATTCCTGAAATTCAGAAAGTATCTGGAAATGTAGAGAAAAAGATTTGTGCGGTCGGCATAACCAAATTACTAACAGAATGTCCCCCAATGATGGACACTGAGTATACCAAGCTATGGCAAGTACTCCATTCTAAAGTTCTTGGAAATTACAGCTTTTTCCTATGACTGCAAAATCAATCCAGCTTACTCTTGAGGGCCAAGAGAACTGGGTTCCGAGTTTGGCTTCTCCACTAGCAACCATCAGATCCAAGACATGGTCTGTGGATCTTGTTTCCGGATTCTTAACTTTTTGCAGGGGGAGGTAATTCATGAACCTCTTTTTTTAAATTTTGTATTTTCACCGGAGGACATTTTTGCATTCATCTTCAGGTACAGTTGGAGGGAGAGAGGGAGGAAGAGAGAGAGAGAAACAGTGACTGGTTGCCACCCACACGACAGGGGCCGGGAACAAACAGCAAATAAGGTACGTGCCCTTAGCGGGAACTGAACCCAGGCCTATCTGGTCTGCGGGCCGTCGCTCTAACCGCTGAGCCAAACCGGCCAGGGCTCATGAACCTCTTGAGAGTCTAGTAAAAGTCCCTGTTCTCGAGGAATCTCTAAGACTGTTTAATGATAGGTGCCCAAGTAAACTGGCTTCAGTCTTGAGAAACTGAACAGGGTAAGAGAAGATCTTACATGCTTGTGCTCAATGTCGTGCAGACTGAGATTTTCTGACCTCTTGCCTCTCCTTTTCTTATGATGGTTTTACTCAGCCAGCCCTTTCATAAAGTGATCTGATGAGGATTATTTCTCCTACCTTATAGCATTGAATGTCTTTCATTTGGCATGAGCCACATAGCCTTCTAAATGGCCAGGCCCGGGTCACAAAGCCTGCTTGAGACTCTGGGGATGGAATAGTTTTCAAAAGAGAAATTGGGGTGCTGTGGCTAAAAGAATTGAGAAATGGTTTCTGGATAGGCATGAGCACTAATGTCCATCTTAATTTCATTGGTCCTGTACTATTCTTAAGACTGTGTCTATGATACACGTTTCTAAGGAAATGCTGTTTAATACTTAAATCTTTTGTCTTTCTTTCTTCCAATCCAGGACTCCTTTACTGCAGTCCCTGATTGGCCTTTTTGAGTTACCTGAAGATGATTCCATCCCAGATGAAGAACATTTCATTGACATAGAAGATACACCAGGATACCAGACTGCCTTCTCACAGTTGGCATTTGCTGGGAAAAAAGAACATGATCCTGTAGGTCAAATGGTGGCCAACCCCAAGATTCACTTGGCACAGTCACTTCACAAATTGTCTACTGCCTGTCCAGGAAGGGTAAGTATCTTTGTCGTCAGAGACCATGATTAATGAAGACCTTTATCGGAAGGTCTAAGAGTAGTTGTTCTGCTGCCTGTTATTATTGGTCAGTATATTCAAATGACTTCCCATTGTAGTCGAGGCTTATTTTTCTTTATATATATTTTAAATGTTTCTATTGATTTTTTTTGGGGGGGGGGATAGAAACATCGATTGGCTGTCTCCTGCCGCCCCTCTCCCCCACCCCTGGCACATGCCCTGACTGGGAATCGAACCCAGACCTCTCAATCCACTGAGCCACATCGGCAGGGTGGGCTACAAAAATATTTTGAGTAATTTTAGGAGTAAATCAGGGTTTAAAACCTTTTAACTAGAAATGTATTTCTGTCCTGGCCGAAATTCATATGAGGCAACAGATTGATGTTTCTCCCTTCCTCTCAAATTGAGCCCTGACTGGTTTGGCTCAGCGGTTAGAGCGTCGGCCTACAGACCAAAGAGTTGAGGTTCGGCCCTGGCCCTGGTGGGAGGCAACCAATTGATGTCTCTGCCACATGGATGTTTCTCTCCCACTCTGTCTGAAAATAAATGGGAAAATATTCTTGGGTAAGGATTAAAAAAAGAAATGTATTTTGTTTCCCTATCAAACAGGCATTTATGTTTTTTGTTAAAGTGGAAGGGAGGGAGGAGACAGATGCATCGATTGCTGCCTCCTATATGAGCCTTTGGTCCATGGGCTGATGCTTTAACCACAGCATACTCAGAAATTAAATAACAGAATATAGAGTAAACTTAATAATGGCTGTATTGTTCCAGTAGCCATCACCTTTTACAGATCCTTAAGATAAATGTATATATTATTTTCATTGTTTTATGTAAACAAAAATAATGTAGAAATAGCACAACGAACCTTCACATGCTGACCTTCAGTAATAATCTGCCAATCTTGTTTCATGCATTTCTTTTAAAAAAAATTTTTTAGAGGATTTTACAGTAAGCCTTAGGCAGCATGTCATCTCACCCATATAGATTAAAAAATATAATAACCACACTGCCTCTACCATAGTGAGCAATAGTAATTCCTTATGGGTGCACTTTTTAGACTTTTTTTTTTTTTTGTACAGATAGAGTGGGAGGGAGAGAGAGAGAGAGAAACATCGATGTGAAAGGGACACATCGAGTGGCTGCCACCCGCACGACCAACCAGGGCCGGGGTCAAACGGCAACCGAGGTACGTGCCCTTAGCGGGAACCGAACCCGGGTCTCTCC
The DNA here is from genome assembly GCF_014108415.1 of Molossus molossus. Taxonomy (NCBI): domain Eukaryota; kingdom Metazoa; phylum Chordata; class Mammalia; order Chiroptera; family Molossidae; genus Molossus; species Molossus molossus. The sequence goes on along the minus strand of NW_023425399.1, from coordinate 9,494,618 downwards.
GGACTGCAGGCCGACGCTCTAACCGCTGAGCCAAACTGGCCAGGGCCCGATTCATTTTTTAAGGCATAAAAGTAGTTGAGTTAGTTGGGAATTCCTTTCCAGACCTGTGGAAGCTCTCGTGAGGAGATGGGGTTTGTGTTGATATAGTAGCATCTCCAACAGCCGGTTTCCTGACTCTCGTAGGTTCCATCAATGGTAAGCACCAGCCTCAATGCAGAAGCGCTCCAGTATCTCCAAGGGTACCTTCAGGCGGCCAGTGTGACACTGCTTTGAACTATGATTTGACTAATGAAGCCCAGGATGGTCTGAAGAAAGCTGGGAGACTTCTGAGCACAGCTGCATAAAAACAAAGCAAGTTTTCCTTTTGAACTTGTCACAAATTCCATCTTGTAAGAAATATTAAATGTTGCTTTACTATGAACCTTGACTAAATTAGGTGGTTTTTGTGATCACAAATATAATTGGATGGCTTTTCCAGTTTGCAGCTTCAAGGGACAAGTATTAATAGCTTACCATAGATTTGAGTTGAGCATTTGCAGTTTGGCTAATTTAAAAAATTTGACACTGTGGAGACTTTTCTGTTAACTGAATCCTTTTGTTTTGAGGCTGATACCAATTTGTATTTTTGTCTGTTTCTCCTTAAGCTTTTATTGGCAATGTAAGTAAAGAAATCACTTGTGATTTGCCAAGAAGTACGCATTTCAGTTTTAAATCTGTAATCAGCAATAAAAAGTCCTAAGCGTAATGTATCTAAGAACCGCTTAAAGACAGGTTTTTGGTGCTCTCTGATATTTATAATGAAGAATTTCTTTAAATTTTTCTTTTTAAGTAATTCACTCAGATTACTTACCTTTTTACAAGGGAACATTTACACCCTTCTTTGGGGTTGCTGCATAAGTGGTAAAGCTGTTGTTAAAAAGCTCATGTATGATGGGAAAAAGCCATGAACTATATGAATTCATTCACCTATTTCTGGCTTCCCTTCCTTATGAACCGGGTGATGTGAGAAACTTGGTAGTGTAGAAGCACATCAAAAAAGCCATGACAGGTCAAGGGAAAGGCTTCTGACTTCATGTAAAAGACAACCAACTGGATAAACAAAACAAGAGAAGAGGTTTATTTACCTTGCACCAGGAAACTGTTCATCTTGCAGCTAGAGTCAACCTTTCTGCATCTGGAGAGAAAAATTATTGCTGTTCCCAGGAACCTGGGTTTCTGCAGCAAACATCAGCTGAGAAGACATCCTGACCTGTCTCCAAGTGGGTCTGCAGGGGAAGAAGGGAGTTCAGGACCTACCAGGTCCTGCCATTCCCAGACAGAGCCAGTTTATGTCCTAAGAGCTGGACAGCCCCACGCCTCAGGTCCGAAGTTAGACTGGTGCCAACCCTACGCAGAGCATCCTTCGTGGTGACTGCAGATCTCAGGACAGAATGAGGGAAGACGTCCCTGAGATGGTACCTGCTGAGCACCCTGGGCAGTCACCTTTCCAAGGAGGATTTGTAGTCAAAATGGTGAAGTAGGTAAACACCATGCTTGCCTCCTCCCACAACCATATTCAGTTAAATTATATAGAACCACCACCTGAAGACTAGATGAACAAAAATCCTCTTACTAAGGATACGAAGAAGAAACCAGGATGAGACTGGTAGGAGGGGCAGAGACCAGCAGTGTGGCTCAGTGGATTGAGTGTCATCCTATGGACTGAGAGGTGTCAGTTTGATTCCTGGTCAGGGCACCTGCCCAGGTTGTGGGCTCGATCCCCCAGTGGGGGATGTGTATAGGAGGCAGCTAATTGATGTTTCTCGCTCTCTCCCTTCTTCTCTTTAAAAAAAATCAATAAAAACATTATAAAAAGAAAAAAAAATCAGGAGGAATGTCTTGGCTGCAGAGGGGTCCCCCCCAGAGGAACGATGCCAGCCCCACACCTGTCTCCAGCTTGAAAAGCTCTAGCGGCCTATGACGAGGAACTGAATTGAGCTTAAAGGTGAGGGTTGGAGGGTCAGGACAGCTGGGGATGGAAGCAAAGGCAGACACCACTACTGCTCCTTTGTTGGCAGGCTCAGGCTGGCACCCACCTGAGCTCTCCATTAAGCTAACACTGATCTACGCTGAACCTCGCCTGTTGCCCTGAGACCCCACCCAACTAGAACGCCCAAGCCACTTCCAGCAACTTTCCCATGAAAGTGGCCTTCCTCCATGGGTGCTATGGATTTGAGTAAAATCTCTGAATCCCAACAACCCCAAACAAGGAGCTGCTAGCCTCATAGTACCCTGAACCTCTGGCTAAATGGCCCCAAGCCTGGCACAAGTGGCGACCAGTCTCAACTTGTGCAGTAACTCCCATCAGGTGGCCTCAGCTTGCAGCATAGCCTCTCTCCAGAGCCTCCAAGCATGGGACCAGTGGAACCAACTGCAGATCCTTTTGTAGCTCCCACCAGGAAGCCCAAGTCGAGCACAAACAGCAGCAGACTTTGGCCTACACTGGAGCCCCTCCTAAGACACTCCAAAACCAACATGCCTGGTGGCTGGCTTCAGGCCAGATCATACCACCACCTAACCAGCTCCACAGATGACACCCCTGAAGGTTGAACTTGGCTGGCACCAGAGCCCCACTAAAGCAAACTTCCCCTCCCTGGGATCAACCTCACGTTAACAGCTAGTCAGCCAGAGGGTCAGTCCCACCCACTGAAGTGCCAATAGCAATCAAGGCTCAACTGCAACAGTAAGGTTCACATAATCTACACAAAGGAGTGCCCTGGAGCACCAGGCTCTGGTGACCAGGGAGACTGTGCCACTGGGCTTCCCAAGACACCTACTATGTAAGGCTACTCTCAGGACTGGGAGACATAGCACCAAGGGATATTGTGGGCTCCATTCCCTCAAGGGGGCATGCAAGAGGCAGCCCACTGATGTTTCTTTCTTTCTAGCTCCCTCAAAAAAAAAAACCAAAAAAAAAAACCATTCTTTAAAAAAGTTTAAATATTAAACATGAGTTGCTCAGCATATATTAAGCAAATAAGTACAAATTTCCAAAATTTCATATTTTGGGATGCCATGTAAAGTACAGTCTGATTAGACTATGGTGTTTTAAAAATTATAGTTTCACATGTGTATTCTATACAGTGACAAATTCCAACTGCTGCTTTCAGGAACAAACCACCACCACTCCTCCCTGCCCATGCAGAAGTGCTTAAGTGCTTGACAAATAATTTAACTCAAGGATGTCTAATCTGGACATCTTTCCAAAGCAGCCAGAGATGGTATCACCTTAGAAAAACCTATTATCAAAGGAACCCGGAAATCCTAACATCCCTGATATTAAGTGGACACTTTGCCCTTTTTGAGTGGTGTCAACGAGGCCCAATTGGAAATAGCAACTAGAAGTTGTGAATTACTTCTAAGACTGTTCTGTCTTATCACCAGTGTGCATACTGTGAGGCATTGAGCCTTCAACACAGACACCTAAGAACACAGGGCAGACATGGTAGGTGACAAATGGAAGAGGAAGTTGCCAGGGCTGGGAGATTGGCTACAATCTCTATGCTGGAAGAGTACTAAAAACAGAAAGGGAAGGTTGGGAAGAACCCAGAACTGCTTGAGGTATCAGTATGAATGCATGGCTTTTATATACAAACAAACAGGAGTACATAGACACATGTACACTACACATACATATTTACCAGCTGTCTGCTCAGAAATCCCAGAAACACCACCCCAGTAGCAATGAGTGCTGCAAGCACCCAGATCTTTGTTTCTAAATGCTGTTACTAAAAGGAATCAGGGCCCTGGAGGGTTTGACTCAGCAGTTACAGGGTCAGCCCTTGGACCAAAGAGTTGGTCTGATTCTGGTCAAGGGCATGTACCTCGGTTACGGTTAGTCCCTGGCCCTGGTCCGGATCATGCAGGAGGCAACCAATCAATGTCTCTCTCTCACGTCAATGTTTCTCTCCCTCCCTCCCTCTTACTTTGAAGATAAAACAAAAATGTCCTTGGGTGAGGATTAAAAGGGGGAGGGGGGCAGGATTCCTTGGAGAACAGGCTGCACCTAGGACTAGGGGGAGGGAAGAACCTTTTCCTTTTACTGCCTTGATGCCTGCAGTGCTGAATCCCCTCTACTCCTCGGTGTGTTTTCCATAACCTGAGCACTTTCCGTTCCAGTAGTGTAATCCACAGGCTGGCTTTACAGTGAACAACTTTCTGAGCATCTTCTAAAATTGAGAGAAAACCATCAGTGCCCTCCCTCAGCCAAGCTAGAAAGGAATGCCTTCCCTTTACTCCTCTGGGTGTGAGAACACCCAAGAAGGGGAAGAGACTCGTGGTGTCAGGAAGTCTCCTCCCAGTCACTTTGGGTAACAGTATCAGGTTCAGACAGAGGCATCTCCCTTCACCTGGTGCCCACGCCTCTGGTAGCGCTCCTCCCCCCACCCCCGTGCTTCTGTGCCCTCACATCTTTAGTTACTGCTCAACAGGACCGAAAAAATCATTAGTAGCTGTTTATTGATCAATGGTTTGATATAAAGTTGTTTCAGGTCTAAAGAATTTTGCCCAAATGGAATCACAAGCATTACAAAGTTTTCTTTTTCCTTAAAAAAAAAAAAGGATAGGGGGCAGGTTGGGAGGAGACCCAACCTAGCAGTAGTGACATCTGAGAATAAATTAACAAAAAAAATTTAGTATTACCATTTATTGGTGATAAACACTAAGTTTACTTACATTCCATGGGGAGAAAAATTTCCAGCGTAAACAATGGATCGAAGCAGTACTTAACTCGCAAGGCTATGGTGCTTTCCATCTGGACCATGTGCAGGAAGGACCTTACCGCACATACTTCTGTGCACAGTAACACATCAAAAGCAATACAGTTTTAGAGATAAACAGGTCATTCTTTTCAGCCCGACATGGAGATGTAATCAACAGTATAAAGCACTCGGGAAAATCAATCTGCAGTTTTATATGTACTACATGGAGATCATATCCTGTAGTGTTGTGAAAGCTATGTGTCCTCAAGAGCCATATGTATATACACACAATTGTAATAACCTTTAAGACAAAGATCAAAGTTCATTTAAGTCCTGTTGCATTAACAAAAATGAAATAGCAAAGGAGCCAAATGATCATTGAAAGTTTAAAATTCCTAAACTGTCCAATTTATACAACTGTAGGAAACTTCATAAAGATTTCTGAGAAGTCCAGGACTGTTTCAGCTAAACCAGAGGGCACACAATTTACATCACTGAAATGGTCCTGGGTTAGTCCAATAAAATACAAATTATAACCATATACACATGGATTTATCTTTGCCGGTTAGATTACTGATAAAGTTAGTCTCAGGAAAGTTTCTAAACTGTGCTATGTAACTAGATACAATTGAGAAACTCAAAAGGAAAATTTATATAGTGTCATTTCAATCAAAAGAAAATAATGAAAGTAAGAATGTGTATTTCTTTTGGAAGAGAAAGCAGTGGTGATGGTGTGGGGACCGTGGGAAGTGGGCCATAGCACGCTAGAAAGGTTAGCTTGCGCTGAGTAGGAAGCATCTGATTTTTCTCTGGTGCTTTCAGCTCTGGGCCGGTGGTCTAAGGCCTCTCTCCGGCGTGGGTGTCCAGGATATGTCCCAAAGTGTTTGAGTGAGCCAGTCTGAGAAGGGGTCATGCTTTTTGCTTTCTTCTTTTACACAGCAAAAAATACAAACACAAATCCCAAACCAAGCACTGAGGTGCCCGGGCCACAGACCTGCTGGTTTCCCAACTGAACCAGGGCTGCTTGGCAGGCCCCACCTCCCCACAGCACATGTAAGAGCAGCCACGGCCGTCTCCTTGCGTTCCCGCCTGTCACCACTGCTGTCTCCAGTTCTTTACCCATCATGTCTCTCGGCCCACTGGAGGTATCAGAAATCCCAAATTTTCAAAGCAGTTTCAGTATTTTCAGTATACGTTGGGAATTTTATAATGGTTCATGGCCAGAAGGGGTTCAGCACCTTCCACACCTTTAAGGAAGAAAACAAAAGTGATACTAGTTTTTAAATATAAGAGAATTAAAACCATGTTTAAAAAAAAGTCACAGACACTGAGAAGCCTAACAGCACAGGTCCCAGCTTATGATAATTGGATCACAGTAAAGTTTTCACAGGACACACTGTCAAGTGAAACAGGCAAGGAGAAGAATGTGTGCACAGTGTGCTATCTCTGGGAAGAAAGAAAGAAAATAAAGAAGTATATGATTATATTTGTATAAAAAAGGAGCAAGTACCCATACATAAGAAACTAATAAAAAAGTGACCCGTGGGTAAGAGTAGAAAGAATGAGATGGATGGGGACTGCATGAGGGCGCTATTTATTCATCACAGCATACCTTTGACAGTAATTTTGACTTTGGAATTATAAGAATGTATTAACTATTCAAAAAAAAAAAGTGGCGCTCTCTGTCCCAGACTTGGAAAGCTGTCCAGAGAACGGGACAGAAGTGACTGAAGCAAGGGTTTCACTGCTGAGTTAAGCAGTTTGAATTTAATGCAGACAAGGAAGAGAACCGCCTCTCCGTGTAAGTCAGCTCACTCACACTGACATTGGTCCATTTCCTGTTCTTGGCATCTCTGTATTTTGTTGGTCCAACTCAGACAGCAACTTTAAAATGTTCAGTGCGGCCTAGCAGAGAATAAAAAGAAAAGTCTGACCACAGCATAAGAGACTGATTAAGGAGCGAAGAGATTCTCCTATTAGCCAACAAAGCAGGTGGTCCCACTAAATAACCTTATTCTTTAATATCTGAAGTTTTAATTTAAAATTTACATCATTAAATCACCTGTTACTTTTATTATATATTTCCTTCTAGTATTTTTAACCTTATCATAACTGGACTGTACAAATTTTATGTCTTGCTTTAAAACAAAAATTGATGTTTCCTTGTTAAAATACATTATCTTTGGAGACATTAATTTGACTGACGCATTATATTCCACCGGGTGAATGTGCCGAAGTTTATGTAGATTAATCGATTCCTTTTCGGTTTTAATATTTCTTACAAAAATTTCACCTTAACAGAATACCAAAATAAGGGGCTTTCTGCAGCTGCCAGAACCTGGGCCTGCAAGTCCTGCTTCCGGTAAGAGGCAGACTGAACAGTATCTGGAGGAGTTCCAGGACCCAAGGTCAGCAAGGGAAGGGCTGGTTAAAGCTGAAGAGTTCTCGTAAACAGAATGTGAAATCAATCCAATAAACTAAGAAAAAAGTCTTCAGAAATATGAAATCTATAAAACAATCAACTTCCAAAGTATGTTGGAGACCCCTTTATCTATCTTCCTGAGGCCAGCAATAGGTTGGAACCAGGCCCACCGTGTGGGAGAACATACCATATCATGGCAGGATTCCAAATCCTTTCCAATACCGTGGCTGATCAGAGGTGGCTGAGAGGAGCAATTGATAAGAGAGACAAATTCGTTCTTGTTGTTTTTGGGGAAGTCTTTGTATTCAACCTACGGGGGAAAAGAAAACTGAGGCAAGAGTAGGGAAGCACATGGGGCATGAGGCTGCAGCTCCAGTCCCAGTGAAGAAGATGACACCTCTCTCCCTGGTCTCAGCCTGACATGCTTAGTCAGCACAAAAGATGGAGGGGCACCTGGGGCTGCAGGCAGATCATGACCACAGCTTCCAGAATCTTCCAGGAACCTAGATGTCTACTCAAAACCCCAGTTTGGCCCTGCTGGAGTGGCAAGGTGGTTGAGCACTGACCCATGCACCAAGAGATCGCAGGTTCAACTCCTGGTCAGGGCACATGCCTAGGTTTTGGGCTTGATCCCCAGTAGGGGCATGCAGGAGGCAGCCCGTCAATGTTTCTGTCTCATCGATGTCTCTCTCTCTTTCCAAAAAAATAAAAAACATGAAAAGAAAACACACCCAGTTTGAAAGAAGCTATGTTGCCCTGGCAGGTTTGACTCAGCAATTAGAGAGTTGGCCTGAGGACTGAAGGGTCTTGGGTTTGATTCCTGATCAAGGGCACATACCTGGGTTACAAGTTCAATCCCCAGCCCTGGTCGGGGTCGTGTGGGAGGCAACCAATTGATGTGTTTCTCTCACATCAATGTTCTGTCAAGAAAGAGAGAGAGAGAGAGAGAAAAGGAAGGAAGGCAGGGTTAGGGTTAGGGTAAGAGAAGGAAGAAAGGAAGCCATGTGCTTCCCTACCAGGGGAAAAGGGCTAGCACAATGAATGCGTTCTCACTGAAATCTAAATTTATAGCTACCACTAGATCAGAGACTTTGTTATTACAGATGGCTTCGAGAATTAAAATTTTATTACCAAAGGTCAAGGATTTTCTCTTTATCACACAGGCTTATAGTACATCCCATACTCTCTACCCTTCCCCAGGATGACTCTTTTAACCACGCTTGCCTCACCCATTCCCCTAGACAAAAATCTTGATTTAAAGAACAAGGTACAAAGCTATTTTTCTGAGAGAAACAAGATGACAGACCACACAGCTCAGGTTTAGCAATTACCTGGAATCCCTGGACTCTGGAAAGATAGTCCAATTGCTCAGAGGGTCTCGTGAGAGGTCCATGGGGTACGTGGCCTGAAGAGATGTTATTCTTTAAAATGGTCTCGGCTGTGGGTGAGGTGCCCCCATACAACAATTCACGGGCTATCATGGCAGTTACTGTGGCCTTGGCAGGATTCGGAGCTGCCCGGGTAGAATCTTTGGTGTGATGACCTTGACTGACTCCTACAGCCTGGGCAACCTCAGGCACCATGGGAAGAATCCCAGCAGGCAGCTGCTGATGACTAAGATAAGGCATCCTAAACTCGTCCTCTTTATTGCCTAGGGAGGGACACAGACAAATCAATGCGAGTGCACACACACTACGCTGCCTGCCTGGAAAGACATCACACACCCCATTCCAACCCACCCTCAGCACGCACACTGCCATAGAGATGAGGCAGAGCTGAACACATCATAATTCGTTCACTGGGCACCGGCTCTTACCAGGAACCATGCAAATCCCAGAATCACATTCAGATTGAGACAATATTAACGGCACACTTACTAGTCCCATTTTCATCCCCAGAGCCAGGTTCAAAAAAGGTTACTTTTCTTCCATCCCCTGGTTTCTTTATAGGTGTCTTAAAAAAAAAAAAAAAACTATGAATATAAATCAAACTGTTGAAAAATTAGTTCCTGCTAGCTAAAAAACTATGAACGCTAATCAGCATTAGTCTTTGGTTTTTATGGTTTTTATGCTTTTGAAATCTGAGGAGTCGCTCAGCAGAAAGCCCTCCTCCCAAAGCCTGACCACTGGGTTTGCTTCTGCTGCTCAGTGAGCCCCAAGGCGAAGCCTCTGCTCTCCCAGCGCACAGCCCCACCCACCCACCCAGCCTGTCTCCAGAGCATCTAACAGCGCAGCGCACTGGACTGAGTGCTGAGCCTCCGCCTGTACTCACAGGAAGAGAGGGGAACATTAAATCAGAAGGAGCCTGAGGATACTAGATTGGTAGAGCCCATGGTGAGGAAAGACGCTTTTCGACTGAAGCTAAACAATTATTTCTTGGAGCTACTATCCAATTAAGATATAAGGTGACATTTCCACAGGTGATAAACTTAGGAGGAAATGTTACTAGATAAAAATTTTGTCCAATACAGGGTCTCCATTCTGAGAAGGTAAGGATGCCTATGAATGCTCTAATAAGATTTTGGAATGAAAAACCCAAAAGCCAAGTCCAGGATCTATGCAGATTCTCTGATGAGTGTCTGGGGTCCCACTCATTATGTGCCCAGCAGGTGCTGGGCTGACACAACTGGCAGAGGGGAATGAATCAGTACTGGATTTTTCAAGTTTATCCTGACAGGAGCATTCATTCAGTCATTGGAGACAGGGCCAGTCAAGGCTTTTATTGGGGGTACTGCTTAACTCTTGGCAGAAGTTAAATGTTCAATGTGGCATTATTTTTACCTAGTGTTAAATTTATAAAGAAAAAAGAAATCTCAAGTCTAAACTGTGGATTTGGCCATCTCTAAAATCACATTAAGTGTCCCAGAAAAACCAAAGTCTGCTCCACAAATCACGAGAGCCAAAGTTGATTCATCTTTTATGCAGGCCTCATTCTAAGAACGCAAATGATGGAATCACTTATTCATTAATTTCAAGCCCAATTACCCTTCTAACAGAGAGGAGCAGGCTGCCCTCCAGTGAGGCATCCTAGACCACAAAGATACTGAAACAATAATAACTTGACCCAGAGCCATTCCTCTGGCCATGGACATGTGATTCCCCTTCTGACCACATTATAAAGGTCCAGATGGAGAAGACGTTGATCGGCAGGGCTGCTTTATAGCCAGGATGAAGCCTTGCCCTGAAGCTTGGCCCTGGAGGTGACATGAGGGGAGAAGGACAAAGAGAGCAAAGACACAGAGCCCCAAGCAGTCACCTTCTCCTCTGATTTGAGGGCTGGTTTGGTGGGCTGAGCCTGCGGGACTTTGAAACCAAGAATCTCCAGCATATTCTCGGCTGCATTGCGTTTGGCCACCTTCTTGTTGGTGCCCGTTCCCTCTGCGGTATGGTTTCCCACCTTCACCTGCATAAAAACAGCAGGATTCATATCAGTGCTTAAACCTTCAGAATAAAGAACAGTCAGGAATTGATGTCCTAGCCAAAGACTCCAGCAATAGAAGCCAGACAGCTTACCAGTGACGTGAGGGAGCCAGCCTGCACCAGCCTTTGCAAGCAGACTGGTAAATATGCAAGAATTGGGAGAACTTGTTGTTAAAGACAGTCATTATCAAAGTGTATTATATAAGCTTATACTTAAATAAATTCAATGGAACCTCAATTCTCAAACTTGTTCTGAAGTCTGTTCAAAAACCGAATCATTTTTGTTCCCATTAGAAAGAATGCAAATTGGCCTGGCCAGTGTGGCTCAGTGGAGTAAGCATCATCCCATGGACTGAGAGGTCCCAGTTCAATTCCTGGTTAGGGTATATGCCCGATTGTGGGCTTGATCCCCACCCCACCCCGGGAGGGGGGGGGGCTGTGCAGGAGGCAGCCTATCTATATTTCTTTCTCACATCAATGTTTCTATCTCTCTCCCGTTTTCTCTAAATAAATTCAATAAAAACATTAAAAAAAAAAAAGAAAGCAAATTGAATTAATCCATTCCAGACTCCCAAATGACTCCCTGTTTTAACCTTTCCTACATACAGTACATATCTAGTGTACTGTTTAATCTATAAACACTTTGAATACTTAAGATTTATCATTTCTTAATTTGACTACATTTTGCAGTTATCTATGCTTTCGAAGTTCTTTACATCAGTTGCATTTAAATATTCTTATTGATTTTTAGAAAGAGGGCATGGGAGAGGGAGGGAAAGAAACATCGATGTGAGCGTGCAACATCTATCAGCTGTCTCCTGCATGCCCCCTACTGAGGATCAAGCTGGCAACCTAGATATGTGTCCTAAATGGGAATTGAACTGACAACTTTTTGGTGCACAGACAACGCCCAACCAACTGAGCCACACTGGTCAGGGCACATCTGTTGTATTTGTATGGTGGAAATGTTATATAATTATATGTTGCTGCTCATTGCTTCTTGACTCCATAACCAGGCATGGAAACAGCCATGATTGGGATTTCATGGTACTGAAATCTGCAAATACTACAGAGAGCAAGAATTAAGTTTTGTTGAATCTTCTAGACTTAAGTGATGGAGAAAAGGTTAATAATGAAAATTAAGCTTAAATGTGTGTAAAGTCTCAGCCATGACACTTTAGTACAAAAACTGAAAATTCTTCTATGAAATGCCAAAATTATTATCTGATTGAACAAAAAAGTCACTCATATCGTTTACAAATAAGAGAAGTTTCCACATTGTCTTTGTTGTTTTCCTTTCATCTCATTCGTTAACATGAACAAAAATACCAACCAATACTCATGCTGGAACTACACTCATTTGTCAGTGACATGAGCAGCCTGGACAGTACAAGCATTTATCCACAGTCTGAGTTTATAATTCTATTGTCACTGATGGTCACACTGAAGTTAACAAGGTATGAAATTTACAATAGAGTACTACACATATGTAATATATTATTTGTAAACATCCTTTCTTCAGTGAAATTTATAAAACATCTGTGTATGTATATACAGGGTGGGATAAAAGGTTTAGAGTTGTGAGCAAGAAAGTTTATTTTTGTATTATTATTTATTAATTATTGTACTGTTTTTCATATGAACAACTAAATCTACTATTTAGTTGTGTGTAGATCTCCACACACACATCCCTCCACCATGCTACCCTCTCCTAAGAGCTGGAAGTAAAAATATTCCAGGACACCCGAAGCCACAATCCCCTTGTAAGCTGGTCTGACCAAATCCAGATGCCCCATGTCACAAAACTGAGTCAAGAAAACCTTCCCTGGCCGGTGAAGAAGGGTCTAGGTTGAACCTCAAATAGCCATCTACAAGCCATTTGACCTTGGGCAAGTTAACTACTGACCCTCTCAGCAAGCTGGTTTCTTCTTGTAGAATGGATCAATCATTACTCTTCTCGCCTTCTGACTGGGTAGGTGGAACACACCAGGTTAAGTGATGGTGCTTTAAGTTGTAAATTGCTACAGAAGAGTTAAGTATCCTGATTTTCACTTGACAACACTATTAAATGCAAATCACAAATTAAGCTGCCCATGTAACGATCTGTTTAATAAGCTAAATACAAGAAGAAACCCTCTGTACTAATCTGAAGTGCCACTGCACTCTAAGGAAGAGCAATCTGGACTCCAAATTCTATAGAAGGATTAGGAGGAGCAAGAAGAGATTGTTTGATATAACTTATAAAATTTACCTTCTGAAAATATAAACCTTCAGGTAGATGTAAAAAATAAAATAATTCACTACTCCAGCGCTCTTCAAAACCGACTCACTGTGTCCAAGCGCCTACCTGCAAGCAGCGCACATGTGGTGCATATAGGAATAAAGCTTAAAGGCACCAAATTCCTGCAAGCAACATGGTCTTAATACGGAGAGTGCTGATGGCAGGAACAGTCCACTGGACCAAGGGGATCTCTTCAGGGTCTGAGAAGGACAAGGTCAGAGAAGGGCCCTCCACAAGCCACACTGACCCACCTGCATCACAAACTCCCTGCGGCGCGGGGCACCTCGCTCTGTGAGAAGCATGTACTCCGGCTCCTTGTCCTTTTTTGCCTGCTGGATCTGGGCCAGTCTGCTAACTGGGTTGATCACCTGGCCATGCTCTGGGCCACTCTGTACCTGAGGGACAATTATTGCAGAAACCATGTGCCATGTTAGTCACAGAAAGGACCTTGTCAATTCAGAGATCAGGACACAACAAGAGTTACTTTTATATTGATCTAATGGCTAAGAATTAATCTGCTTTTCTAACTTTTTTAAAATTGAAAGATGCTTAATGATTTTCTATTATTGTCCTAAAGTGATTTTAAGGTCTTAGAAAACCAACATCAACATTTCATTATGAGTAGGCAAGCTGCTTTTTAACAATTTCAACATATCACAATTAATGAAAAGGTAAAAAAAGAGAACACTATTCCTAAAATTTCCCTAAACTCTGTATTGCTAGATGAGTTCCCAACCCGACGGGTGTGGCTCAGTGGACTGAGTGTCATCCCATGAACTGAGAGGTCCTGGTTTGACTCCAGTCAGGGCACATGCATGACTCAAAACTCTAAAACAAGGTGTACAGGGAGATGTCTTGCTCCTACACCTGCCCCTGGGCCAGCTTTCCTCCCACAAATCTCCTTCACGATGGAACAGTGCAGCAGTCCACAGGGTAGAGGAAACTTGGTTCATTGCTCTCCCTGTGGGTGGGTACTGACTGCCCTTGTGATCACAGGGCTCTGAGGACACCCACATCCACAGATGTGTGCATGCCTGCAGGTGCCTCCACTGAACCCAGCTCAGTGTCCTTACCTGCCTGACATGGGACTCCCAAAAGAACTACCAAGGTGGCTCCTGTAAAGGGTCCCAGGCCTGGTATGTGCGCTAGCTCCCTCCCCTTCCACTAGTCAGCAGCCAGCCTTCCTAGCTCCCCAACTGTCCTGGGGCAATGAAAACAGGATATTCAGAAAGATTCTTACCCTGACTATGGGTTTTGTTTTCTTTTTGATTCGGGGCTTCACCCGCTCAACTGTAGGCAGGGGTGGTAACTTCCTCAGCTCCTCAAGAACAGCTATAGCAGCATTTTTCTTTGAAATCTTCTTGCTCTTCCCTTCACCTTCCCCCACAAACTCCCCAACAGACACCCTGGTCACAAAGCTCTTCATGTGGGGTGGGCCACTCTCCCGGGCGACCTGTTTTAGAGGGAAAGACTGAATGAAAGCGTGACAGACACTTATTACAAGCTGTAGGACACACTGGTTAGCACACTACTTCACATGAGACACAGATAAAGGGGAATTAAAGACAAAATCCATTAAATGAAGGGAGTATAAATGTTGGCAAAGGAAACAGTGATCATGCTGAATACTTTCTTTTTTTCTATTTTTCAAACATGTTAATGCTCTGGAGTCTGAGTCCAAAACACTGAGGCATGGAAGAGGGAAACATTTTTTTTTCTTTCTTTTATTATTTTTTAAAGTTTTTTTTTTGTTTTTATCCTCACCTGAGGACATTTTTGCATTTATTTTCGGATATAGCAGGATGGGAAGGGAGAGACACAGAGAAACATCGATGTGAGAGAAACCCGCATGACCCCAACTGAGGCCGAGGCACATGCCCTTAGCAGGAGTTGAACTTGGGGCTCTCTGGTCCACGGGCCGACACTCTAACCGCTGAGCCAAACTGGCCAGGGCGAGGGAAACATTTTCTATCACCACCCTCCCATAAGAATGGCTCACATCTTACCAGGGTCACAGACTATCCTGAATTACACATGATCCACTGTGGACGGCATAAAGGAAGCTGGCCCAGCAAAGCCCAGAAATAACTGCAGCACAAGAATTCAAGTTTAATATTTGCTCTGAACCTCCGGCCAAGATTGATATTAAATACTGGCTGCTATGCAGCTGTAAAGAAGAATGAGAAAATCTCTAACAATGAGAGTGATTAAAATCTAAGGAATCGCTAAGTGAAAAAAGCAAACTGCAGAAGAGTAGATATAGTTCTTTAACTTCTCTGTTTAAAAAAAGGGTTTTAGGCCCTGGTCAGTTTGGCTCAGCAGTTTAGAGCATCCGCCCGTGGACCAAAGAGTCACGGGTTCATTTCTGGTCAAGGGCACGTACCTAGGTTGCAGGTTTGATCCCTAGCCCTGGTCAGGGTTGTGCAGGAGGCAACCAATCGATGTGTCTCTCTCACATCGATGCTTCTCTCTCTCTATTCTCCCCTTCCTCTTCTTCCTTCCTCCCTTCCACTCTCTCTAAAAATCAATGAAAAAAAAAAAAATAACCTAGGGTGACAAAAAAAATAAAAACATTTAAAAAGTGAAAAGGGGACCTATAGAATGACAGCAAATATTTGCAATGCATGTACCTGACAAAGGATTTATATCCAGGATATTTAAAGAAGTTCTACAAGTCAATAGTCAAACTACTCAATTAAAGAATTGCCTGAACAGGTATTTTACAAAGTAATAAGATCTCTAAATGGCCAATAAGCATGTAACAGTGTTCAACAGCAGTGCTGTGCTCCTGAGGTGGGAACAAGGGGCATCTTGACAGAGACCTTCACTGCCCTACACAGGAAGAGGCATGCTGGGAAGGACCCCGCTTGCACGGTCCCTGCACCTGATTTCAGAGCACTTCCTCAGGTTGCCTCCCATACTGACAGCCTAGATTCCGAAATGTTCCCTCCCTGAACAGTGTCCTTCATGTCCTCAGACCAGCCACCATGATGGTTCACATCAAATTCACAGCTCCACCCTGGCCTCTCAGCAACCATTTTTACTGTATTCACATCATGATCCCACCAATCTACACTTAAGAGTTTGACCTAGAATGTATTTACTGTGATCAAGTCACAACTGCCTCCCAGTGACTATATCAATAAGCATCATCACATTTTCTAAGTAAAACTATGTATTTTATTAAAAAATTAACTTGTATACTTTTTCTGAAGAATTGTATGAATGAATGTCTTCTACCAAACACCTAACCCAGCTTCCTGTGTGACAGATTTTACTATCAAAAACTTAGTTTAAAAAAACAAAACAAAAAGCTAATCTGTTGCCCGGTTGATGTGTGGCTCAGTGGTTAAGCGTCAACCCACGCACCAAGAGGTCGCCAGTTCAATTCCCAGTCAGGGCACGTGCCCAGGTTGTGGGCCAAAAATCCCCAGTGGGGGGCATGCAGGGGGCAGCGAGTTGATGTTCTCGTTCATCGATGTTTTTATCTCTCTCTCTCCCTTTCCCTTCTTCTCTCTCTAAAGTCAATAAAGAAGAAATATTTTTTTTAAAAAGCTAATCTGTTCATTTAGTCAATAAATTTTTGCTGAACATCCGATATATGCCAGGTAATCTTCCAGGTGCAAGAGATAGAACTGTGGGGGGAAATGGAAGCCCTTGCTCAACCTAAGGGAAGTTAATATGAACCTTTGATAAAAAAAAGTTATTTAATGTAAGTATTCACATCAACAAACTCAATGCCTTAAAACTGTAATGTTTTAAATTATTACTTTAAAAGATATTCACCACCAGAGGGCACTCCCACAATTTCTTTTGTGACTACTTGACAACTCCCGGCTATATGTTCCATGTTCCTTCCTGCACACACATCTGAAAGCCAAATCTGAGACCTAAACAAAAGTGGAAGTGGAATGAAAGCAATCTGGTCTCCAAATACCACAGAGCCAAATATAAATGGCAATCCTGCCTTGGCCAGTTTGGCTCAGAGGTTAGAGAGTCAGCCCTCTGACCAAAGGGTCGTGAGTTTTTGACCCCCAGCCCCGGTTGGGGTTGGCAGGAGGCAACCAATCAATGTCTCTCTCTTACATGGATGTTTCTCACTCTCTCTCCCTCCTTCCCACTCTATTTAAAAAGAATAAATGGAATAATATCCTTGGGTGAGGATTAAAAAAACAAAAAGAAATCTGCCTGTATATTAAAAGATAACCTTGCATAACCAAGCATGGAAATCAAAAGAAAATAGTCTAATACATGGCAAATTCAAAGAAAAACATTTTATTTATTTTTTCCCTTTATTGATTTTAGAGAGAGAAGACGTGAGAAGGAGAGACAGAAACATCGATGAGAGAGAACATCGACTGGCTGCCTCCTGCATGACCTCCACCACCAGGGATTGAGTCCACAACATGGACATGTGTCCTGACAGGGAATCGAACTGGCGACCTCTTGGTGCATGGGTTGATGCTCACCACTGGGCCACACAGGCTGGACAGGAAAACTTTTTAAAATTCTCCCTTATCGCCCTAGCTTGCTCAGCGGTTAGAGCATAGGCCCGTGGACCAGAGAGTCCCGGGTTTGATTCCCACTAAGTGCTGTACCTCGGGTGCAGTTTGTGCCTGGCTCCGGTCGATGTGTTTCTCTTGTGTCGATGTTTCTCTCTCTCTCTTCCCCTCTCTCCCTCCTGCTCTGTCTGAAGGTAAGTGCAAAATGTCCTCGGGTGAGGATTAAAAAAAATAAATAAAATTTCTCCCTTACCTGCCTAGTCTATGTGGACTCACTGTGTCTTTGAAGGAAACTCATACTAAATATAACTTATTGTCCATTTTCAGCTAGCAGCCATTAATTATTGTTTTTAGACTATAAAGTCTCCAACAAGAAGTTATTAGATGAGAGAACTGGGGTTGGGAGAACTGATGCTGGACAGTAACAAAACCTATGTCCTTTTAAAAATTACTCGGATAAGATATTTAGGGACTACTTAAAAGTCTTAACATTTAGGATAACAGATGGTTTTGACAGTCTTATGAAAATAGTGAATCCTGCTCTGGCCGGTTTGGCTCAGTGGCTGGAATGTCAGCCTGCAGACCAGAGTCTTAGGTTCGGTTTCCACTAAGGGCATGTACCTTGGTTGCAGTTTGTCCCCAGCCCCGGATGGGGTTGTGTGGGTGGCAGCCAGTCGATGTGTCTCTCTCACATCGATGTTTCTCTCTCTCTCTGGTCCTCCCTCCCCCTCTACTTGAAGATAAATGCAAAAATGTCCTCAGGTGAAGATTAAAAAAAAAAAGTGGATCCTCTCTAGAAGAACACACATGTGAGTATAAATACAATGTTCCTCAGCCCATTTTAGGAGGTTAACAGACCCTCTGAGGCCATCCATGGACCATCCAGAGAACCAGGGCTGACCCTAATCACTCCTGGAAGAGAAGACTGCACTTTGCTAAATATACAGTTTTAATCTTAAATTTGAAGGTTCACATATATGTGATTATTATTCCAATGTTAGCTAGGAAAAATATAATTCCAACAATAAATGCCAATAGAATTTTATAATACAGAGTCCTACATGTAAAATAAACTTACCTCAAAATTCACAGGCAAGTTCCGTTTAAGTGCAATCTCAAACACTTGACTTATTTCAGATTTATTGAGATTTTCTTCTTCTGATTCTCTTCCGTTCATCTAAAAGAACAATAGTTGTTTAATAGTTAACTCTTATTAAAACCATCAACATCCCAGCTGTGATAAACCTTAAAAATACTAAACCTTGACTTTATGGACTGAGCATCAAACCAGTGAAGAAGGCCACGTGTGCCATGTGTCAATGAATTTAAAAGGTTAAAAAAAAGTCCTCTATCAAACTTGGGTCAAATCCACCACAGACAATGTATATAATAACAGACCTTTGAGTATGAATCAGTCTAATCATGGTGCAGCGAGATGCCATGGCTGCTCTAGAAGAGTGACTTCTAAAGCCCTCCTCGAGGGTCAAGTCACATGGCAAGTTCAAATATAAGTCTCTCCACCTAAGTATGCATGTTTCTTATCTGTACATGAACCCCCTAGAAACCACTTTTTCAAAAGGATGCAGTGGAACTATTATACAACTGCCAAGCATCCCATACTTCCTGCTGCTGGCAGAAATGGAAGGTGCAAACTAAGAACGTATCCTGGCCCTGGCCAGTTTGGCTCAGCGGTTAGAGTGTTGGCCTGCGGTCCGGAGAGACCCGGGTTCGGTTCCCACTAAGGGCATGTACCTCGGTTGCAGTTTGTCCCCGGCCCTGGTTGGTCCTGCGGGTGGCAGCCACTCGATGTGTCCCTTTCACATCGACGTTTCTCTCTCTCTCTCTCCCTCCCACTCTATCTGTACAAAAAATGGAAAAATGTCCTCGGGTGAGGATTAAAAAAAAAAAAGAACGTATCCTGAACAAAGGCTGAGACTATCTTTGTAACCAGGTTCCTTTGCAGTTCTCCAATCAGGGCTGGGCCTAAAGAGGAACAGAGACCTTCTCTGTGCGGGCTGATAACACGATTCTATATTGTGCTGCAGTGATAGGAGAAATTATATCAGCTCAGTAATAGTAAAATGCCCCCAAAACATGGCAAGCAATCTGTGTTTTTCCTCATATTATTTGGTCTCTGTAATCATAAAATTGTAAAATCCTACTTCCAAGATCCGAACTATCTGACAGAAACCTTCGGCTGAAACTGCTGAATGGGCAAGGCATACAGGACTAGCCAGGATTTCCTTACGTTTTTTCAGGTAGATTCTATACCTACAATGGATCATTATTTTAAGCTGTAATGAAAAGAAATAAAACTCTAAGTTTTTAAAAAATTAATATAATCAAGAATATAATCCTGTACAAATAAATTTATCCCAGACACTACTTACAACTCCTTTTAATGTTTTCTTCCCAAGCTGGTTTCACCTCACTCTCTGCCTGGTCAAAACTATTTGTACAGCATTTCTGGTGGTTTCTTAAGCTAAACACACTTTTATTCCTGTTGGTTAAACCCTAAGAAGAAAGAAGGCCTGTCTTTTTATGAGTGAATCCTTAAAGCCACAAATCTTCAAGCAAGGTACCCTGTAAGGTATAGGTTCCACAGAGGTTTGGTTTGACATTTATTACTTAAATTGGTTTTAAACACCACCACCCCCCAAAAAACCACAAAAAACTATATTTTAAAATTAAATATGTTCAACAAATGGTGCTGGGAAAAGCAGATAGTCACACGCAAAAAAATAAAATAAAGTTGGACCCTTACCTTACACCATATACAAAAATTAACTCAAGATGATCAAAGACCTAAACATAAGGGCAAAAATTATAAAACTCTTAGAAGAAAACATCAGGGAAAAGCTTCATGACACTGGATTTGGCAATGATTTATTGGATGTAACACCAAAAGCATGGGCAACAAAAGAAAAACATAAATTGGACTTCAAAATTAAAAACTCTTGTGCATCAAAGGACACTATCAACAGAATAAAGACAACCTACAGAATGAGAAGAACTATATCTGATATGTAATATCCATAACATAAAAAGAACTACAAAACTCAACAACAAACAACCCAAGTCAAAAATAGGGAAAAGACTTCAATAGACATGTGCCTAAAGAAGATAAAATGGCCCAAAAAAGCATGTTAAATGATGCTCAACATCACTAGGGAAATGCAAATCAAAACCACAATGAGATACCACTTTATTCCCATAAGAATGGCCACAGAAAACAGCAAGTGTTGATGAGGATATGGAGAAACTGGAACCCTTGTACGTTGCTAGTAAGAATGTAAAATGGTGCAGCCTCTGTGGAAAAGTTTGGTGGTTTCTCAAAATGTTAAAGATTTATAATATGATCAAATATTATTCTAGATACATACTCAAAAGAATTTAAAGTAGGAACTCAAACAGATACTTGTACACCCATGCTCATAGCACCACTATTCACAATCACTAAAAAGTGAAAACCAAAACATCCATCAATAGATGAATGGATAAGCAAAATGTGGAATATTCATACAATGCAATATTATTCAGCCTTAAAAAGAAATGAAATTTTGAAACATGCTACAACATGGATGAACCTTGAAAATATTATGGTAAATGAAATAAGCCAAACACAAAAAACAAATACCTACTTAGATGACATATCTAGAATAGGCAAGTGAGTAGACAGAAGTAGAATAGAGGTTATCAAGGATTGGGACGAGACGGGGCAGTTACTGTTTAAAGGTTACAGAGTTTCTATGCGGGATGATGAAAAAGTTCTGCAAATGAACAGTGATAGCTGCATAACTTTGAGAATAGATTTAATGCCACAGAACAGTACACTCAAGAAATGGTTACAATGGTAACCTTTATGTTCATCTTATTGTATAGTTCATCTTACTGTTTTTTAAAGCAACAAAAAAGTATGTGTTTCACACCAAATATTAACACAGAGAAGAATGTCAACACATTAACTTGAGCTAACAGGTTAACCCACTTTTGTGCACAACAAAAATTTTTGACATCTGTTTATTTGAAGAGTATCCAGAAATTTTTTAAATAAATGAGCTTTAAAAAAAAAAAAAGGTCCACTCTCATGCTAAGTAATTGTATCAATGACAATGTTCTCCTTATGTGCAACCAGAACAAAAGTTGGAAATAAACTAGGCGATGAGGCTGATATAAGACATCAGTTATGCATGTTCTCCAATTTTCAGGTGTTTTTTTTTGTTGTTGTTGTTGTTCTTTATACCAATCCAATTAGTTTTAGCTTTTATTTTTAATTATGACCTATTTCAAACACACAGAAAAGTACAAGTAATGTAACAGGCAACTGTGCTGGATTTAACAAATGTCAACATTACTTACTATTGACATTACATTTTTTTCTTTCTTAAGGAACACAATGAAGCCCTTCTCATTCTCCTTTCCATGGCAGAGTTAACCACTATTCTAAAATGAGATGGTCTTTCCCAGCCATGTGTGTGTGTGTTTTTTTTTAATGGAAGAAAGCTACAGTATAATTCTATGGTGTGAAAATTCACATAAATTACTTTAACTCATTGCTTTATTATAAAAATCAAACTTTTAAGTTCACATTAATGAACGTTACTTTTCTACTTTATATATTGAGGTTCCACATAAGTCTGATAGAAAACAATAGTCTACTGCTAAATCTAAACTCCAAGCTAGTGGCTCTCAACCACAGCAGCATTAGAATCACTTGGGAGCTTTACAAAGACAGCTGTTGGAGCCCTGCTCGACAAGTGAACTCAAAGTTTTGCAGGTAGGGATTGAATACCCATTTTATTTACAGTACTTGTTTATTTTATTTTTTTAAGTCCCCAGGGGATTTTACTAGCAACCAAAGTTGAGATTCACTGCTCTAAGCCATTGCTTCCAAAGAAATTTCAATAGGGACAAAGCAGCCAGTAAAATAAAAATGCAAAAGAGAAAACAAAGATATACATTTATTTGGAACTGAGATTATGTTGCTCTTTTACATAAATAATTTTGTATTATCTGAATTGGACAAAATGTTGCAATGGGGGAAGCAGCAAATGACTCAAAACAAATCCACAAATACCATTCCCAGTAAGATGGGGAAAGTGTAGTAGGCCCTTAGTCTTACCTTCATGAAGTGGGAATTACTGTTAACATCAATCCCATAGTGTATGGTTCAGCAATAAAATCTAGGCAACATTAAGAAAAGAAAAAAACACTCTGAACCATGCTTAACCCTCAATATGCCAGGAAAAAATAGTCATCACCATTTACCATCTGGCTCCAACAGACCCTTTTTATTTTTCTATATTTCAAGTCATTTTACAAATAATATACAGAATAAAGGATAAAAAAATCATTTCAATAAGAATTTAAAATAGCAAACCCAAGTTTTTATCCCAGGTTTGTAGTCTGGAAGGCATATGTACCTGAAATGGGCAAGGTCCTTTTATGCAACTAACTGTTCATCAGTTGGCACACCTGAACCTAGAGCACAGTCCACTTGTAATGATGCCCAATTTTAAATCTATCTCCAATAGGTTCTAGCTTATCCTGACTCTGATTCTTCTTGTACTGGTATTGTCAAAACACACTTTTGAAACCAACTCATATTTTGTTGATGGGAAAAGAGCCACCTTCTTTGTTCCATAACTAAAAAATGTTTTCATTTTTAGATTTATAAACCCCAAAGAAGGATCTAATGATTTTTTTCATGTTTCCTTCCAGTCATGTTTGCACATACACCTCCTTTTACATCTGTCCACTTACTTCGCGGATAATAGTGTTAAGAAAGTCTGGTGGCAAAATGTCATAAAGGATGAAAGAATGTTGTCACACAAACTTTAAAAAAACAAACATCCTGGCCGGTGTGGCTCAGTGGTTAAGTGTTGACCATGCACCAAGAATCTGCCAGTTTGATTCCCGGTCAGGGCACATGACTGGGTTATGGGCCTGGTCCCTGGTGGGGGGCATGGAGGAGGCAGCCAATCGATGTTCTCTCTCATCGATGTTTCTATCTCTCTCTCCCTCTCCCTTCCTCTCTCTCTAAAATCAATAAAGAAATAAAAAACAGAAAAACAAACAAACAAACAAAAAAACTGGGATGGTCCAGGATCATGTCATAAAATTACGGTGACGAAGTTCTTCCTGTTAAATGACTGACCAGAAGAGAATATACATTTCCTTTTTGTACACCACAGAAATATATTATTCACTTGCTGATTCTTGAGTATGGGAAAATTTATCTGAGGTATCATCTGAAGACTCACAATCTGATATTTTACTTAAACACTCAATCTCACCATTGCAATTACAGTCTAGAGTACTGCTATCTGTCCCTTTGCATTCATCTTCTGATTTGTCTAATAAAGGAAATGTCTTCCTTTGTCAATTTCTTCTCTTTGCCAGTAAGGATGGAAAAAGAAAAATTCTGAATTCTCACCTGAGTTCAATGAAAGCTAAAAGCAGAGTAAAAAGATGGCACCTGTAGTCTTCTTTTGTGTCTTCTTGAAAGACAATGCAATACATTAGGCAATGCAATAAGAACATTAAAAGATGATGCAATAATGACAAATATTTTACTACTGTATCACCTACCTAGGGATTTCATCATTCTTCCATTTTCTTATTATTTCAGTCTTGCTTAGTATATTTGGAAATATATAATGACTAGTACTGAAATGATATGTAGGATGAATAACAGCAAAAATGTTTCAAAACTAGAAAAATTAAGATTTGATAATATGAAGATTTATAAAACGGTCCATGGACCCACATAATCACTGTAAGACAGAATAAGTTTTATTCTAATTTTAAAATAAGTATATTTTCTCTTTTCTTTGTAAGACCTCTAAAAAAGAATAAAAGTCATGCAATGTAAATTGCAGAGCTTGGAAAAAAAAGCCCAAAAATGAAAACTGAGTTCAATGGACCCTGATCATATAATGAGGATTAAAGTCTTCAGTTTTAGTTTTACCTAAATATAGCCCTGCCCCAAGTGAAGATAAGGCCTCAAGACAAAGAAGAAGTGTTAACTACTACAATTTTTTAAAAGTTTGTCATCTACCATTATCACCAAGAGAAAATTTTTCAAGTTTGATATAACCATCAAGATAGAAACTATGTGTGCATGCATGTGCACACACACACACACAAAAACACTACACACATAATAACAGCTCTGGATCTTAAATCACCCCACCGACTCAAGAGATTATGGTCCTCCTTTCATGCCCATGTATACAGATTTACCACTCTAGTATTCCCTTTGATAAGTGTATCCATGTAACCATTTCTCTACCAATGGACATTTAGGCTAGCTCCTGTTTTTCTCTATTACTGATACTGTAACTATGACCATTTTGCTCCAAACAGCTCAGACATTTAAAAAGTCACCCTTTATTACCACAAGCATTAGATTAAAAGTAAAAGCACTTTCCCAAGTGTTACATGGGCTGCTCCCTTGGCTGGGAAAGTACTTCAGCCCTGCTCTTTTGCTCATCCTTAATCTCAGTTTACTGAATATACCACCATTACTCCACTCTAAATGAGGCATTTTATGCTCTCATAATACTTACTGCTTTTCCATTCTAGCACTTACTGCACTTTTTGATGATACCAATGTTAAGGTCAGTCAGCTCCATTCAACTAAGCTCCACAGGGGGAGGGAGCCAGCACAAAGCCTGTTATCAAGGGACCAAGCTATACCTGCCCTGTAGACAGAAACTGCTGCCTTTACTGGCTGGCTATGTTCTAGAGAAGATGAACTAATCCACCACACAATCACATGCTCCAAAATTTTCAACAGCAGAAAGGACAATTTTTTTAAAATGACAACTTCCAATGTTGACAGGCTGTGGGCAAACAGGCTCCTCGTGCCCTGTTGGGAGAGGTCTAAAATGGTACCATCTTCCTGGTGGGGAACTTGGCCACATACATGGCCGTGCAATTGCACTTCTAGGACTGTGACTCACTAAAATAGCCACAGATATACACAAAGATTTAACTAAAACAATGTTCTTCATGATGTATAACAGGAAAAGGTGCAAACAACCTAAATAACCATGTGTCTGTTGAAAAAAATAAACTGGTATGTGCACACAATGGAACACTTAGCAGTCATTATTAAAAGTGCCTAGCTACACACTGAATCCGAGTCCTCCATAGAATTACTAAGTAGCATGATCAATATTCATGATAAGCACATCAGTGAAAATAGGTGGTTACTGTATAACATCATCCCATCTTTGTAAAATAGGTAGGTGCATGTATTTACTTGTATATGTGCTAACATCCACCAAAATGTTTATTATTATTTATGAGTGGTAAATGTATAAATTGTTTTACCTTCTTGAATTAAAAAATTTGTATAGTTCATATGCATTACTTGTAAAAAAAAAATTTAAGTTTTCCTTTGAAAATGTCTCTCTTTGCTCCCTACCAGGGGCCCTAGTAAATCAGGGACAGCTTTAGGTGGGAGGCCAACTATTTCATTTACTACTTCAAAGAAAAAGTCTTATCCTTTTTATTTTTATTTATTTATTTTTAACGTCTTTATTGATTTTTGAGAGAGTAAGGAAGGGAGAGATAGAAACATCAATGAGAGAGAGAAAAACATCGATCGGCTGCCTCCTGCACACTCCCTACTGGGGATCAAGCCCGCAACCCAGGCACATGCCCTGACCAGGAATCAAACAAGGACCTCTCAGTCCCTGGGACAAAGTTCAATCCACTGAGCCACACCAGCCAAGCTTATCCTTTTTAATTATTCTCATTTCTGAAGCACTGGAAAAAGCCAGTCTCTGAGCCATTTCTGAAGGGCACTGTCTCTACCTCAAACTATACGTGATTACGGAAGGGACAAAAAGGAGAAAACAAAGGGCACAAGTCGATTTGAACTTTACTCTTGGCAAAGTTCCTTATAGACATGAGATGAGCCCAGAAGAGCAGATCTGCTACAGCCTCTGCCCGCAGGCCTGAGCCAAGCATGGTTGCCCTAGTGAGTGATGGGGCAGGCTCAGAGACAGCAACAGGCACTTTCCCTTTCTGACAATAAACTGAGTACTTCCAAGGAGGACTCCAAGCAGGGAAAAGTGCCTGGAAAGCACTGATAATACTTAGGACCTGTGGTTCCTGAACCCTGACCATGCTTTATAATTATTCCAAGAGCACATTAAAACAGAAAAAAGAAAATGACAGACTCCTGGGTCTCACCCTAGACCTACTGTATTAGAATCATGTAGGTTGATCCAAGGGATTTTTTTTAACTTCTCAAATTATTCTAAAGTAGACAATCCACATACCAGTGTTCAGTGATCTTTTAACAATTGCTGGCTAGAAGAAACAGAGAAATATCTATTCCATCTGACTCCAATTAGATTAGCATCAAAGTCAAAAAATGAAAAGCCTCCAATAGGACTCAAATTACACTAGCTTTTGGTGTTTTACCAAATCTCACCACTGAGAAGCTCATCCTTTTGACTTCACTAAATCCTCCTCTTCTAAGTTACAGTCCATTCTCCTTTATTTGGTCCACAGTGGACCCTGGAGATCAACTCTGTTAAAATGTGATTACAGCCATGGACAGTTTGGATCAGAGGTTAGAGCATTGGCCCTTGAACCCAAGAGTCTCAGGTTTGAGTCCTGGTCAAGGGCACATACCTGGGTTGCAGCTTTAATCTGCAGCCCCAGTTGGGGTTGTGTGGGAGGCAACTAATCAATGTCTCTCTCTCACATTAATATCTGCCCTCCCCCCCCCATCTAAAAATTAATAGAAAAATATCCTTGGGTGAGGATTAAAAAGAAAAAGTGATTACACTGAAAGATGGAAATTCACTAAATGCACTGTAACAAAACAAAAACAACTTCCCTACCCCTCACTGTGTAGCCAGCCCTGAAATCACTGAACACCATCCTGAGCTGGAATACCCTGGGGGAGCAACTGAACACAATGGAACACAGCAAGCACCCTGCTAAGGGTCCACTTGGGTTCATACCTAGCATCACACACTTACACCAACGTTCTGTACAAGATTTTATTCTCTGTGAACTTGTTTCCTGAACAGAAAAAAATCACATGCTTCCCAGGGATATTTTCAGCTGGCATCTCGGGCTGTGATTCAATAGAATCATGAAATCTCAATGTTTTCTATCCACTGAGTTTCTTCTGGACCTATGGTGGTAAGACTATGCCTTACCAGAGATATTCACTAAGGCTCTGACCCCACGGTGGTATGGAGTCACTGATTTCCTAAGACCCATATTCCCATTTAGCCACAAAGAGTTAATTAAAATCCTTTTCCTATTGTAGCAGTTTCAAAACATGGCCTCCCAAGTTCTCTGATATTCCTTTCATCCAGAAGTGGGGTTCTCAACACTGTGAAATGTACTAAATGCCACGGGAATGTAGGCTTAAAAATTATTAAAATTGTGAATTTATATTATGTGAATTTTACCTGAATTTTAAAAAGTGAGATTCTACCTCTTTTCCTTTTGAATCTGGACTCTGTGCCTGAATGACCTGTAGAATAAGGCAGAAGCAATGCTGTGCTGATTTCTGGGCTCAGGCTTTAAGAAACTGGC
Source organism: Molossus molossus (assembly GCF_014108415.1). Classification (NCBI taxonomy): domain Eukaryota; kingdom Metazoa; phylum Chordata; class Mammalia; order Chiroptera; family Molossidae; genus Molossus; species Molossus molossus. Next base: position 9,466,680 of record NW_023425399.1, on the reverse strand, counting down.
AGCTGCTTCCATTTCCTGTCTTCTAGGATGCTCACTCTTGGAACCGAGCCACCATACCATGAGGATGTATAAGCTGTCTTTACAGGTTAACTAGGAGAAGAACTGAGGTCTCTGAGCCAGAGCTCTCACTCAGTTCCCAGCCAAAAGCCAACAATAACTTATCAGTTGTGTGAGGGAGCCACCTTGAAAGTGGATTCTCCTGCCTCAGCCAAAGCTATGTAGAGCAGACAAATTCTCCCTGCCAACCCCCACCCAACCTGCAGATTCATGAGAAAAATGAATGCCGGTAGATGTTTAAGCCACTAAGCTTTGTGAAGGCTGGTTATGCAGCAATAGAGAACTGACACTTGAATAAAGGATGGCTGGTCAAAATGGTTTCAGAAAATTCTCTAACTTGATACCATAAATCACAGTAGATTCTGACAAGTATAATCTTGAGCACCAAAGAATTCATCCATGCATGTTCTTCACAACTCAACTGAGTCACAATCTTTCTAACATGTTCATTCAAAAGGATGTCAGAGTAGAAAAGAGGGCATCTGACTTTCTGACTTCCTTGATAAGACTTTTTATTAAAAAGAGAAAAAAGGCAAGAAAGCTACCAGGGTACAAAATCTTGTAAGCTATCAAATAACAGAAATTATGAACAGCTCTCAATGCATCTTCTTAGAAAAAAGCAACTTGAGGTGATGTCTTTCATACTCGCTTGCTCGGCCAAAAGTGTCAAGGAACTTCAACTCTATTCTCTCCTTACCTCCAGCCTCTCAGGTTGGGGCTCATTCTGCAGAATCCTCAAAGCTTTCGCAGCAGCATCATGTTTTGCAGCCTGTCTTGTCTTTCCTTTCCCATTAAATTGCTGTCCTCCCACAGAAAGTTCAACTTGATAAAGTAAGGGTGGTACTGGAAATGGGTAAAAGTACCTAAAAATAAAAGGGGGTGAGGAAAATTACGGTCTCAGATTGATAAGTCACCCATACATTCTCTGGCAAATTGCAGGTACTTCCTTCATCAGGTCTTAATCGCATTAGTGTTTGCTTGCCAATGAGGACTCCTCATCATATATGCAGAATAAATCTACTCTGGATTAGAATTGTCACACAGTATTTATAAAATCCAAAATGAGCCTGGCCAGTGTGGCTCAGTGGACTGAGTGTCATCCCATGGACTGATAGTTCCCAGTTTGATTTAAAAAAAAACAAAACTATAAAAGCATATATATATATATATATATATATATTTCAAAATGAATTAAGCTTTGGCTGAATCAAAAAACTTAACTTGCTCTCCTTTCTCATATCTGAGAGTCACACCTGCGTCTTTCCACAAAAGTCTGGGAAAAAAATTTTTTAAGAGAGAGAGGAAGGGAGAGGGAGATAGAAACATCCATGTGAGGGAAATACATCCATAGGCTGCCTCGTGCACGCCCCCTACTGGGGATCAAGATCACAACCCAGGCATGTGCCCTGATCAGGAATCAAACAGGGACTTCTCAATCCACTGAGCCACACCAGCTGGGCAAGGCTGGAAATTTTCAGACAAGTCTTTTCAAAAAGACCCTCATTTATGGAAATCCCCAAAGCCTGTAGCTTGGCAGCAGCCAGACTACAAACTTCAGAGTTTATATTTTTAAAATGGCTTTGCCCTAGCCAGTTTGGCTCTGTGGTTAGTGTCGGGCCCTTCAAGGGTTTGATTCCCAGTCAAGGACACGTACTTGGGTTGCAGGTTCAATCCCTGGCCCTGGTCAGGGTCGTGCAGGAGGCAACCAATTGATGTCTCTCTCTCACATCAATGTTTCTCTTTCTCCCTCTCTCCCTTCCATTCTATCTAAAAATCAATGAAAAATATCCACAGGTGCACGGGTGAGGATTAACAAATAAATAAATAAAAATGAAATAAATAAAATGGCTTTGATCTCTCTCAAGTAAGGCAGGAAAATGATGACTCTCAACTTTGATCATCACTCTATCCCACTGATGTCTTATGATTGAGAGCAGAAGCTTTTTATTAACACATGGTATTTTCAGGTTTCAATAAGTACTGCACTATACTTGTCCACAAATGCTATTTACAAAGCACGTAAATTCAAATGTCAAAAAGTACCCATTAAATAAAAATCAGGAAATCAATGAATGCAGAGAATTCCAGTATTGCAGGAATCATGTTCAAATGTGATTCAGTTAGCCCTGGCCGGTTTGGTTCAGCGGTTAGAGTGTCGGCCTGCAGTCCTGAGAGACCCGGGTTCGGTTCCCGCTAAGGGCACGTACCGCAGTTGCAGTTTGTCCCCGGCCCTGGTTGGGTCGTGTGGGTGGCAACCATTCGACGTGTCCCTTTCACGTCAATATTTCTCTCTCTCTCTCCTATCTGAACAAAAAATAGAAAAAATGTCCTCGGGTGAGGATAAAAAAAAAAAAAAATGTGATTCAGTTAAACAAAGCAGTAACAAGGGTGATCTTTAACCAGATTGCTTGAGTGCACAAGCAACACTGCTAGTGAGGAACATGCTCAGGTCTTTCCCAAACACAAAAGATAAAAGAACATCAAGATACATTCCAAAGATATCAAAACAATGAAGACTGACTTCAATATCAGGGCAAGCCAAAGATGACCAAATCATCATGTGCCCCACAATCTATAGATTTCATTATTCTTTATAAAAGATCAGATAAAATTTCACCTGTATTTAAAACACAAACAGCCCTGGCCGATTTGGCTCAGTGGTTGGAGCGTTGGCCTGTGGACCAGTGAGTCCCGGGTTTGGTTCCCGCTAGGGGCACGTACCAAAAAATAAAAATAAAATAAATAAATAAAAAAAAACAAACACAAACATACCTTGGGGGATAAGCACCTCCTCTCATGTTGTAGTTATAGGTGGACTGCATCCGAGAGTAAGGGTCAACAGGCTTATACATTGGTTTTGTCCCAAGTTTCATGCACAGTGCATTTAGCTCTACAGTAGGGGTTATGCTGTCTGCAACACAGAATTAACACAAGCACAGTATTTTTCTTTTTCTGACATGACAATGAATGATAGTCACTAAAATAAAAAAGGATAGCATGCTTTCTACTAATTGGATTCATGATACAGTTCATGAAAGGGTCTAAGTACTTCACTGCTAGGCATCAGGTCAGGAAATCCAAGAATCTGCTGTGATTTCTAGATATTTATACAATCAACAGCACAAAATATATATATATATATCAGCTTCCCAGGTGATGGCTCAGCTGGTTGGAGCATTGTCCTATACACCAAAAATGGTTGCGGGTTCAATCTCCGGTTAGGGAGCATATTGAAAGCAACCGATCAATATCCACCCCCCACCCCCAAATCTCTCTAAAATCAGTAAAACATATCCTGGGGTGAGGTTAATTTTTTTAAATCCCAGGTGAGCCCTGGCCAGTTTGGCTCAGCGGTTGAGCATCGGCCTGTGGACCAGAGAGTCCCGGGTTTGGTTCCCGCTAGGGGCATGTATCACAAAATAATAATAATAATAATAACAATAATAAAATAAATAAAATCCCAGGTGACTGCTAAAATCACTTTATTGTTTGGGAACACTTAAATGATATAACTATGGTTGTACTGACTTACTGAGTTATTGGCTTATACTGAGAAGTATGTTTGTACACACAATTACATAGAACAATGCATTTATTCAGTACTAACTGGATGCAAAGGGCTGTATTAAGCTTGAGGGGTGCAATTCTTGCCCAGATAAGCTCAAAGCACACAAAATTCACTCAAAGAACTGCAACAGGATGTGTTATAAAGGCAGATGTAGAATCACAGAGGAGAAGGCAAGTAAATTCTATTTGGAGAAGTTAGATGAGACCCACAAAATATTCAGATATTTCCATTCTATTTATAATGGGATCTGACCAATTAATCATGTGGTAATACTTGTTAGGAAAATGAGTTTTCACAGACAACAGGAACGAGTTTATCTTGGGTTACACCTTAGAATTATCAACTTGAAAAAATACACACTATTCATTTCCCATTTTTTTCTAAGTTCATCCAATTCGTAAACCTTTAAAAAGAAAACCAACCTGAAAAGATTAGTGTCAGTGCACAATCATATTTAAAAACAACACTTTCATATCAAACACAGAACAACACTAGCAATGGCAAAGTTCAATTTAAATGCACACAAAAATCCACTTTAAAATGCCTCTTTTGTATGTTTATATAGAGGAAAATAAAAATGACTTGATTCTGTACTATAACTGGTCTGATTAAATTTAGTGCATGAATCAAATTTATTTTGGGGTTTGCAAAATCAGAGGGTCACATGAATAACCAACCCATCTCCAACATCAGAATTATATTTTTACAAAATTCATATAGTTGCATATTAAATATAACCTGAATCATTTTAAGAGCAGCTCTGACCCATCAAATTTATCTGCAATAGAGAATGGATTTAAAGACCTAATACCACAAATAAATCAAAAGCAATGAGAAAGTTGTGACCGAGTTCTTCCCAGATCATTTCTATGTACAAAGGCCTGGGATGACTTCATGTACTTGAGGAGTAATTCTGCTAAAACAGCCACTTCTCCCACAGCCACCAGGTCAGTGGTTCCCAACCTTTCAGCAGACACTCTTCTTTATTAGTATTCTTCTCGCTTGGTGCCCTTGTTTGAAGAGATGTTATCTATTGATTTGTATGTAAGTTATTTTTTCATTATTTTAAAGATCGGAGACATATAACTGACAATCACGGTTTCTGATCAACATGTTATCATCACTATTAGCATAGAGTTGAAGTGATTCTAGCTAAAACCTACATTTTTGGCTATCTGTACAACCTCATCAAGGGAAAAATACGTTTTTTCACTAAGCTTTTCCAAAATTTTAGTAATGTTTAGTGACACCCCCTCCTCCCATGATTGCCTCTCCAGATCGTCAGGAATCGAGGGACCATAGGTTGGGAACCACTGTTTTAGAGTCTGGATAAGCATTTGCCACTGGTAGTGCGGAATCTGTGCTTTCAAAATCAACAAGTTAGTTTAGAAAGAATTCATATACATACTAAATGGGTACCTCTAGACATACTTTTGAAAGGAACCTGTCTTGGCCCACGCATAATACCTGGATTCCTTCCTTCGCTACGAAAAGGGCGGACTATGGGTTTAGGAAATTTTGTTCCTTCCAAAGCTTTGGCAGCAGCTGTATGTTGGGCTTTTTTAATACTAGTTCCTTCAGCTTCCCAGTGCTGATCTCCAAGTGTTAGCTGTACTGTAAACACCTACAAATGAAAATTGTGAGCTCTCAATTCATGAAACCCGATGTTAATTGTAGTATGTCACTTGGACCTTGAACATTTTTTATGGTCATGGTTTAAAAGGCCTGGTCATTATATTGGTAATTTATCCCATCACCACTTTTTTTTGTTGTTTTTATAACACACACACACACACAAATATATATATAAATCACTGACTAGCAATGCATAGCACTCCATGAAAAAGCTATGCTTTGAAAGAGGGAGTAAGTACAGAGATTTAAAAATGTTTTCTTATATATTAAAGTATTAGACACATTATTTGGAAGTCATCAAAACAGAACCTGTCTTCCAATGACTTCTCATGGAAGAAATTTAGCAAACTTGATTTAGACACATAATAGTACCTCATAAAAATTAAGACAATATTTGTTTTGATGCTGTAATGTGTTTGTGGACTCTGAAAACACAACCCCAGTAGGACAAAAACGAATAAATTTGGGGATGTCAGCCAGGTTCTAAAATGTTGCCTTTCACTTTCCTAAGATTGCACTATTCAGACGCTGCCTCCACTTTCAGACGAAAATCAGACCCATAACAAGCAAAGAGCTAAAAAACATTTCTGAACTCAATTCTGAGGAGGCATCCAAAACAGGTAATTTTGTTCTCAACAAATGGCAAGCCTCTTTTTTCCTTTTTTAAGTATAAAGGTAACTCCACTCCATTGTCTAAATTAGGTTATGCTAATGCTATCAGTATTGAATACTGTCAGAAAACGACCCATCAGAGCACTGTGATAAGTTAACTTTGGTATGCACCTGAAGAATAACTTAGGAAACTTGGTAAAATACACACACCCAGAGATTTCAAATTAATAACATGAGAAACAACTTAGCATGTCTAATTTTAATAAGCTCCCAAAGTGATCTTGATGCACTCCAAAGTATGAGATTCACTACTTTTGAGGGTTTATTTTCCTGTTTTTATCACTGAATATCATCACTTTATTTCATTTAAAATAATTTATATGAGAAGTGTTTATTTCAGTATGTCTAGGTCATTTCAGTTTGGTGCCTAAAGGGATGGGGGCGACTTGCCTTCATAGCTGATTTTTCTTGTAGGTCTTAACTTCAGGATTCCCTCAGTGCACAGCTTCCACTACAGGGGAAAAACGAAAGACTCCTTCATCCCCCTTGACACATGAGGGGCCTCCTGTATTTATGCTGCAGTTCACAAGGTTAGTTATTTAAGCTCCAATAGCATGAATGCAAACCCCTGGCTGGCCTGTGAAGTCTGAGTAGAAGCCTGCAACACTGTGCAAGCTCTGGATCATGTTCGTGATCCTTTCATGGAAAGACACTGAAGGGGAAATGCTAAAAAACAAAATTAAGAGTTAAATCCATTAATAGTCTTGCCTTTCTCCAGGACCTGACTCATCCAGCGCTGCTGTCAGTCTGTTGCCTTCTGTGTGGAAGGTTGGTAGTGAGTTAGAATCTTGGTTTTGATAGAATTAAGAGTACACAAGACCTCTGACTTTTTAAATAGTCTAATAGTAACCTAGGAGGGAATAACTTTTTCTCTTTGAATGAGTTGTAGGTTTAAAAAAATGCAGTTATAGATTAAACACACAGCCAAATTACCTGAAGTACTAAAGTTCAAGTGAGAAAGTATATATTTAAAAATATATTTTAAAAAAATACCAACATAGTTAATTAAGGGAATCCCAAAGTTAAGGTCTGCAAAAAAAATCCTGTAGAAGAAACAGAACAGTTACAGAAAATGACTAATTGCCTGCTGAAAGTAAAGACACATTTCATATTATGCTTTAAAATAATGTTAAAACTAGTTTCATGTGAGTTGAAACTTTGTTTTTCTTAAATGTATAATTGTTTAATAATAATAGCTACCATTTCTCAAGCATTTACTAAATGCCAGGCACTATGCTCCACACATCTATTCCCTTCTTCAGTTTTCACAATACACCTATGTAGTAGGTATTATTATCCCCATTTTACAAATGAGGAAACTTAGGTTTAAAAAAGCAGTAACTTGCTCAAGGTCACACAGCTAGAAGCTAGGATCCAAATCCAGATCTGACTCCAAAGGCCACTTACCTAACCATCCTATGCTATGGTGCACATTTATGATAGTGGTTGGTGTTACTTTTAGTAAAATGTAAACAGAAGCTTGATATCATTTAAGGGTTGAGGTTTGCAGGTCAAGAAAAATGAGGCATAAAGAAAAAAAATAACTCATCCTTACTTATGTTACTGCAAAGCTAGGATCAGAAATAGGAGGCCAAATTCCTATCCCTCATACTGTAACTTCTCATTCTACATCCCCTCAGTGGCAACAGATAAAGCCAGATATGCAAACATTTATGTTCCAAGATCTATATTAGCATGAATATCAAACAAGCTTAAAAAACTGAACTCCTGAACAAACAGTAAACATTCAAATTACAGTCATCTCTTAATCTCTAAGATAAAGGGAATGACAAGGATCACTGAGACCAGAAACAATCCAAAATACTCACTTTCAGCCTGATTTCTACCTCTTATCTTCAAACTTTTTTTTTTTTTTTACCTGATGGTTAATAAGGGACAAAACTGATATCTAGTTCACCCCTTTCCCTGCCTAGTCTAAGGTACACTTGCAAACAAGCAGGAAAAGAGCCAGAGGTAGGCTGCAGCCTGGAAAAATCAGAGGAAATCATTCACAGGTGCTTGAGAATTGTCTTTATTCAGAATCCTAAACTTTGATACACTAATTGGAGCTTAAAAGCCGAATATCCTAAACAGAAGTATATCTTTTATTTGACACATTCTACAAGGATGAAAAAAGAAGCAACTTGCCAAAAATCTATACTTTTCGCATCTCTTTAAGACAACCTCAGCAGTTTGAAAAATACGTATTTTGAATCAAAGAACCACTCGCAACAGTATAAAAAAGACAAAAAACATTCCTGGTGGGTTATAAATGCACAAGCAGTATGAACAATATTTACCTTACAGTGAGCTGGACCTTGCTCACGCAAAAGCTTATACTCAGGCTGAATCTTGTTGAAACGGGCTAACTCATTCACAAGACACATTGGGGTTTTCTCTTTGGGGTGTGCCATGCTAGAAGGAACTGAAAAATAACGTAAGAGCAATGAAGTCAAGTATATAGACTGCTGCTCTCCTATGGATCTGAAAAAAGAGGAAAAGCAAACTAAAGGTCTAAAGATTTAGAGTGGCAGTGATGCAAAACTGCAAACCACATTGGGGGCACGTGCCTGAAGACAGCTGGATCTTTTCTAAACCAGCTGAGGCCAGCTCACCTAGGAGAGAGTGTCTTCAAAAGAGAGAGAATAGAAGTTGGGGGAATAACTAAACCATGGCAGGCAAGCAAGATGTGAAATCAGATGAAGCACTGCTCTTACAACCAACCAAGGGAATAACGAGGAGGTCTTTTAAGCAGACACACTGGTTACCACAACAGCTGTCAGCTGTATTCTGTTCGTTATTTCACAAAACACAACATGCCAACACCGTTTCTCAAACAAAGACGGTCATTTTCCACACATTTAACCTCTCATTCCTGGGTATTCCCTAATCTGATCTGCATAGGCTGCCATCCTCTGACCTTATCTATGTCTGAAAATTATGTAAGGAAAATAAAATGGCCTCAGTGGGCAGGCGCTTTACAAAGTCAATAGGATATGGATGTAAGACACATTAGAAGAAAAAGCAATAAATCCCAGAGTACAGAAATAGTTGGTGCCACTGCCTTTTAAGACAGTCTCAAGTGACAAATGTGGGGAAAAGTGAACCTCTAGGGATTGTGACAAGTCAAGAATACTATCTGGTGAGCCGGTCCAACGAAGTCTAGAGCCATGCAGCTCTGAGTGGGACAACCTAACACTCTAAGAATAGATTTACAAAGTAAAGGAAATGAAAGAATGAAATGCAAAGGAAAACGGTCAGGTAAGAGGGGTTTAAAAGGCATTTGTTATAAGGTGACTCTGACGTGGAGATATCCATGCTGACACTCCATTTAATTGGTTTTGACATTTTAGGGAGAGGGAGGGAGAATACTGTTTTTGAGGTTTTTTTATTCAGGAGTTTCAGATCTTTTCTTATCAATGAGCACAATTCATTTTTAGTTTCCTAATAATCAGATCTGAATGCTTCTAAACGTATTTCCTTTTTATAAATCTCTGCTTCTTTGTTCAATTTCTAACTGGTCTTCATTATGATTTCTGAACTACCTCTGGAATCCCCTCATCTTAAACTTATTCAGAATAAAAATTAACAAATGCCAATGCACTCTTCTGCTTGCCAGTAAACCTGACTGTCCCCCTGCTTGGGATAAATTCTTATAGACAGCCCTGGCCGGTTTGGCTCGGCGGTTAGAGTATCGGCCCACGGACCAGAGAGGCCCGGGTTTGGGTCTCACTAAGAGCACGTACCTCAGTTGCAGTTTGTCTGAGGCCCTGGTTGGGGTCATGTGGGTGGCAACCACTCAATGTGTCTCTCTTGCATCGATGTTTCTCTCTCTCTCTTCCTCCCTCTCTCCCTCCTGCTCTATATCAAGATAAAAATGCAAAGGTGTCCTCAGGTGAGGATTAAAAAAAATAATAATTTTTATTTTTACATACAAAATGGGGCTTAGACTGGCCAGTGTAGCTCAGTGATTGAGCGTCGACCCATGCATCAAAAAGGGGGCTTATACCTATAACAGTTTTTTGTCAGTTTTGGGAAATAATTTTAAAAGTAGAATTTTCCCACACAACAATGACTACCCAAAGTAGAATTTAGGGTTCAATTCTCTCTGCCAGCCACCACTTTATAACAGACTAGGCCTTCTAGTTTAGTTTTCAGTTCTCTTTTTTTACACTTTGAAATGGTCTGTCAACCAAGACCTCCATCAACCCAATATACATCTAAGTGGCTTATAGGTGGGATAAAAAAGCTCAGGCAGTAATATTTTCTTCTGCTTCTTGAAGGCAAATGTGAGCGCTCCCTACCTCTACAATCTACTTATCAGATCAAAAAACAGGCTGAGAACACATTTGAAACAGAAGACACTTGGATTCATACGCTTACCTGCAGCTGCACTGGTGGATGTAATAGATGCAGAGGGTAAAGCAGAGTTTTGAATAGGTCTACCTGCATTTTCAGAGGGCAGAGAGCTAGTAGTAGAAGGAATACTCATCAAAGGCTGTGAGAGAAGAGACTGGTTCTTGTTCAGTATTTGGCTCCCTGAGAGAGCAGCAGATGGGTTCTGAACTTGCACTTGAACTTGAGACATGGTCACTTTCAACAAAAGTGAACAACTGCAGGTTAACAGCTTTCAGTGCTGGTTAATTCAGTGCTATGAAGTCTAAAGTTCTACCTAAAAGTTGTAAGGGAAAGAAAATAAAAAGGTAAATTATAGAGGAGATATGTAATTGCCAATATTCAGTCAAAATTGGTGTCACCTTCTCAAGTATGAAAACAGCCCCGTTTAGCATGTAGCTATGTCAATGTATTAGAACTGTTCCTCCTAGGTATACAATGAGGTTCCTGGCCTTGTGACTTTTTTTCAGTGTTTTTAAATTACTTACTATACTCATATGATCTGCATATTTATTTTGTGAAGAAAATCAGCAGGGTATAATACTGGTGACTCTTAAGAATTATAAATTGCAGCTTATATTAAAAATATACAAATTTTAAAATATGGGGAGGTTTTTCCATAGTATATGAAATATGGTAAAGATTTCTGGCCTCAAAATTCTAAGACTGAAAGCAAACTGAGTTGCAACACCATTAATAAGTGAATGTAAACACTGCTTGCATTTAGAGGCCACGTACTCAGACTGGCATCTTTAGAGCTTCCCTCAAGTTAACTGAAGAAAGAGAAAAATCTCTCACTTCCACTGTTCCTTTTTATGATGATAAAAGATCAATTTGTTTTCCTAAGAGGTTTGTTCCAGACCCCAAAAAGAAAACTGTTACACCCACGTGAATGCTTGATCCTGAGAAATATGAATAGCAAAGAACATTCTATAGTATTTGTACTATTAAAAGCAAAAATGAAGATGAAGAGAGGAACAGATTTCAGACTGGCAATTTTTCTGGTGTGGCTGGTGAGGATAGAGCCTGGGGAAGCAGAGGAGATTGTTGCATCTAGTAAGTTCCAAAGGCATTCTTTCTAAATACATTTTGATTTGTCCACAAGTAAAAAATAAGGACAGTCTGCTCATTTTTATGACCATCCTTCAAAAAGCTGAAAATACCGAAGGCAAAAGTACTAAAAAATAACTAGTGGCAACAAAGAACAGAAAATCCAACCAAAGCAGAAACCAGCAAACTAACAAATGAGAAGTTTTATTACAGAGTAATTATTCATCACTTTAATTTTTTAAAAAGTCTCAAAATGATTTTTAATGAAAACTGGACCTCTAGAAAGAAATGAATGACCAGAGCAATTAAGTTACATGAGGAGTCCTGGCACATTCTCTCTTTCTGAGAGCAAAAAGAACTGCAAAACTCAACTAAACCAGACCAAACCAAACCTAAAGCCTCAGCTGAAATATGACTTTGAATCACAGAGGCATAAACATTACCCCATTCAACAAAATTGCCCAATATTGTTCCTTGTTTACTTCTGAAATCAGAACAAAATAACAGTTCCACTGGAGATCTAGATAATGATCTTAGCAGACAAGCTGCCAGTGTCAAGAAACATGTCCAGAACCATTTAAAGCCAACTCTGACCTTGTTTCATTGTTTTTATTTCCTTCAGCTGACAAAATATAAATATTTCTCTCTTGATCTTCTTCCTCCCTTTTTTATTCACCTCCTTCCTTTCCCTCTCTTTCTAACCTCTGTCTTGAGGGCATTTTTCTACCAAAAATACAAAAAAGTCATTTATAGTATACTCACAACTTCAGGACATCAACCACAGATCACAGGTCAAAAAGTAGCCAAAAGCAAGTGTTTGCTTCAAGGTCTACCCATATTCCAGAAGGAGCAACCCAACTCTTACTCTGGGTGGTCTTACAGTCTGTGACTGAATGAATGATTTAAATTTAGAAAGGGAGAGGCCCAAAGGGATCTATTTTGGCTAATGCTGTCTATAGCGGACCCAATACCAGCATTTCCATCACAGACAAAAATACACAGGTTTTCTAGAAGTTGAGAAAGGGAACAAAGAGGTTTTAAAATAAGACTGTTCCAAAGACATGTGACAATGTCTGAAGACATTATTTGGCTATAACTAGGGGACGTGGAGACCTACTGGTATCTAATGGGTTGAGGGGTCAAGGATGCTGTTTCAAGTACAAATATACTAACCCACAAAATAAAATCTTACCAACAAGTAGCTTATATATTTTCTTCTTTTTTAAAAATATTTTTTTATTGACTTCTTAGAGAGAGAAAGGGAAGAGAGAGATAGAAGCATTGATGTGAGAGAGATAGATCAATCAGCTGCCTCTTGCACACCCCCTACTGGGGATAGAGCCCACAACCTGGGCATGTGCCCTGACCAGGAATCAACGGGGACCTCTCAGTCCATGGGACGAAGCTCAAGCCACTGAGCCACACTGGCTGGGTGGTAGCTTATATATTTTCTTAGACAGAAAAAGATAATCCTCTTTTCCCCTCAAAGGCTCTAAAAAACTGATGCTAATTCTTTACTCAAACAGATGCTCCTCTCCCCAAGTCAGGCAACTATCATAGTTATAAATGGGAGAAAATACAGTGTTTACCCACATAATTCAAAGAACAAATACAGCTTTTGTCTACTGCTGTTTAGATAGTTCACAGCAGCCTTCAGGGGAATCATGGAATTTTGGATATATAACTTCTGTATAAATTTGGAACCTGGTGCTCACCAGTAGTCTGTCCTGAAGATTAAATCCTTAACTGAAAACTTGTCTTTTCTTTTTAACCTATCTTTAAGGATTGTTTTCTACCAGATAAATTAAGGATTCAAGAGAGATTAAAATATTTTTGTTGGAGTCTTCTTAGAGAAGAACAATATTTTACACACAGTAAAATTAGGTTGAAAAAATTTTAAACACAAAGACTCCTCAGTTTTTCCCAGTGTTGAAAACACTTTTGACTCTTAAGCCTGTGTTATGCTGCTATTTCCCTGCCTCCAACACAGATGAGGACCTTAGTTTTTTTCTGCTTGAAGAATTTTAGACATCAACTCAGAAAAACACACTCATCTTATTTTCAAATCCTAAATTTTTTTTTATCCTCACCTGAGGACATTTTTCCATTTTTTGTTCAGAGAGTGGGAGGGAGAAAGAGAGAGAGAAACATCAATTTGAAAGGGACACATCGAGTAGTTGCCACCCGCACGACCCAACCAGGGCTGGGGACAAACTGCAACCGAGGTACGTGCCCTTAGAGGGAACCGAACCTGGGTCTCTCTGAACTGCAGGCCGAAGCTCTAACAGCTAAGCCAAACCGGCCAGGGCTCAAATCCTAAATTTATGAAGCATATATCAGCACTATAACACAAAGAGGGGTGATATAACAGAATTATGGGAACCTCTTTTGAAAAGACTCCCAAATTCCAATTCTCCCCACCCAGGCATCCCTCCCCTGCCCAATCCCTCCTGGGTCCTAACTTTGGCTTAGGGACACAAAAAAATCTTCTTATAAAAACAGTCTTGCCCTGGCCGGTTGGGCTCAGTGGTTAAAGCGTCGGCCTGTGGTCCAGAGAGACCCGGGTTTGGTTCCTGCTAAGGATATGTACCTCGGTTGCGGTTTTTTTTTAAGTCCTCACATGAGGATATTTTTCCATTTATCTTCAGATAGAGTGTGAAGGAGGAAGGGAGGGGAAAAAGAAAAATATCTATGTGAGAGAGACACATGGATTGGTTGCCTCCCGCATAACCCTAGCGACCAGGGCCCGAACTGCAACTGAGGCATATGCCCTTGACCGGAGTTGAACCCAAGACTCTTTGATCCAAGAACCAACGCTCCAACTACTGAGCCAAACTGGCCAGGGCACATCTACCAAAGCATTTTTAAAAAATTATACATGCTATGCATAAAGTGATCAGGCACAAAATACATATTCTTTACTAAGTAGTGAACCTACCAAGACTAGGCCATATTAAGTACAGCATGAATGATTTGTTTAATACACAAGGCAGACCCTTCTAGAAATAGTTTACAGGACAATCTGCAATAATGCTTAGTCTTATTCACTCTCAATTAACATTGTTAAATCATAGTATGACATAACTTCAACAAATATGGAAAAACATAATTTTTACTATCTAATTTTAACCTGATTAACTCATGGTTTATAATGAAGTGTCTGTACTTTTGTGTAATCAACACATCATCTGCCATTGTAATAAGTGATGTCTCCAAAGACATGTCTAAAAAAAAAAAAAAAAAAAAGAAGTCATCCAATTCTAGCCAAGATTTTAAGATAGCCCAGCCAGTGTGGCTCAGTGGATTGAGTGTCTTCCAAAGGACTGAAAGGTCCTGGTTCGATTCCTGCTCAGGGCGCATGCCCGGGTTGCGGACTCAATTCCCCAGTAGGGGGCGTATAGGAGGCAGTCGATGGATGTTTCTCACACAGATGTTCCCCTCTCTCTCCCTTCCTCTCTCTAAATAATCAATAAAAACATATTTTTTAAAAAGATTTTAAGATAGCCACAAACATTTCACTAAATATTTCCCCATCAAAATCCTTTATTAAATCTTATGTAGAATGGGGACACAGATACAAAGGAATACTCCAGTTCCTTGCTATAATAAAGCACTAGCAGTATCAATAGCAACTTTAGGCTATATTCACTCAATATTCAAGAAAAGTTTATTAGGCATCTACTACATGTAAACCCTTAAATGGCAGATTGTACATTCTCCAGTGATAGAATCAATTTGATAGTTTTTCTGAAAGACACAGAACAGATCTTTAAGCAAGCAACTGTAAGTCTATTAATCTGTTCTCTTTAGTTTTTGAGAGGCTCCATTCTCAGAGAAACTTTGTCAACAACACGAAAAAAGTTGAGGAAGAAACCATTTTTCCTACAATAGCCTATTTTGAAATATACCTAAAATGCCTTTATATCCAACAGTTATTTCCAAGATATTTTTGACACATCTTTCTAGTTGCAATGTGGTTGCATGTTTTCTGCAAGTAAACTCACTCCCCCAACTTCACCCCCACCAGCACCTGCCATCCCCTGCCCCCTGGAAAACAGCAATTCATTGACTCCAATAATTATCCAAACACCTGTAGACAGGGCACCCACGAGTATAGAAACATGGCAATCATTATTATTATACATAATCGTTTCCAAAAAGGCAATATCAAGCAAATAATGTCCAATAGCAGACCCATATCTCAAGTCACAGTACTGAAAGGTTATTTAAAAGAAATATGACCAAACTACTTAGAGAGAGAGACCATTATGTACTTGGTGCTCAAGAGAAAGACACAGAAAAAGTAACCCTAACGAGACACAGTCACTTACAAGACAATAAAATCAGTCAAAAATAATGCCTGGAAATAACCCAGGCTGTTCAAGACCTTTGCATCCAATACAAGTGACTGAATGTGGCCCCTGTCTCACAGTTGGCTCAATGCCAACTGGGCAAAGGAGGATTTTTCTTTCCACACAAATGTAACCATTGGGTGGTCCATTTAAAGAAACACTTCCTAAAAGAGAATTCATTATTAATTGTTCATCCTAGAAAAAGCATCACACCATACTGTGTACTAAAGTGGAAAAAAAAATTACCTCTGCAGCCTAACAAGCTACAAACCTTAATTTCTTTTCTAGCTCTGAAACTTTATCAAGCTCCCCTCTTCACTTCCCTAGAGAAATTCTTATAAATAAGTAAACTCAAAAACATTATTTTTGTAAACTGGAAGTGTTTTTAAAATCTAAACTTATAAAAACACAGAAAAATGTTTTAAACCAACCAAAATAAATATCTATTTATAATATGGTAAAGATTTTTAAGAGTATTACCTTGTGACACATTCTTAAATAAGGGGTTTGGTTCAACATAACAGTTAACTGGCTTTTCCTTTCAGAAAAGGAAAATTGTAGTCTGTAACTATGTGCCATCTACCTAGAAACATGACTGCATTTACCATCATCTTCATGCAAAACAGACCAGGGCCAAGACCCAGTTTCTAAGAAACAAGCCTTGCTGCTAAGTAGCAACCAACAATGTTAAATCAGACCAAACTTCTGAGTTGTGGCTTTTAGTTTTACTCCCAACTCAGATAGCAATTACACGTCCAACTCTTGGCAAGCCACAGCCCAGTGCCTCAGTTTCCCCAAGTCACTTTGTAACAGGATATTTCACAAAGGCTCAGCCCTAGCAACCTGAGAGCTAAAACCCTGAAGGAATCCTAAGACTTGGTAAGTTATTCAGTTCTTTGAAAAGGAAAGCATTATACAATTTCAACATGACGAGTGTAAATCCATTCATTGAGCTTTGTGCAACTTTTCTAATTTCCTTATGCTTCAATTTCCTCATTCCAAAGAAAACTGGATTAATTTGTCCACTAACTGCCACCTCAAAGATATGATATGATGATGTGTTTTCAGTTCTTAGAGAGAAAGTGTTAAAAAACACAAGCAGTGTCAATGCATGCAGTGTATTTTGCAGATAAAAAACTATAAAATCCTGCCCGGTAGGTGTGGCTGAGCGTAGATCCATGCACCAAGAGGTCGCCAGTTCAATTCCTGATCAGAGCACATGCCAGAGGTGTGGGCCTGATCCCTAGTGCGGGACATGCAGGAGGCAGCCAATCGCTGTTCTCTCTCACGGATGTCTCTCTCTCCTTCTCCCTTCCTCTTTCTCTAAAATCAATAAAGAAAACAAAAAAACACCTGTAAAATCCTAGGAACACTCATAAAATATTTTTGGTCACAAGTGGCCAGTGGTGAATGGAACTTGAATCCTAACTCTATCTCACAACAGAAAATAAAGTTGAATTAGTTACACAGGTTTGAAGAAAAACAAATTTAACATAAACAATCTGAGAAATCAAAGGCAAACTACAAAAGTTTCTATAACTGAGACGCTTTTTGACCAAGTAATGTTAATAACAACTTCAGTAGTCAATTTTCACTTCCCTCCATTTAAAGTATATGGCAGTGATGGTTAGAGGGTTTTATATTCTTGTCAACATTTTCCCTGCATTTAATTACTTACTAATTAAGTCTCAAGAGTAAAAAGAAATTCAAATGATATAAAATCTCTTCTGTTTCCCTAATATTTACAGCCAGAAGTAAAAATCATTTTTCCCACGAATCAATGAAAAATTTTTAAATATTATGAATTATGAACAGGCCTGAAATTATAGAGCCAAATTATGTGTACCTTAAACAGAGGTGCTCCAGGAACAATGTTGTGGTTCAGGTCTGAGGGGTTATGTGGTTAAGAAAATTCCTGGAAAATAAGAAATAATAATTTACTAGAGATCTTTTTCTGAAAATGAAGATATATTGCTAAAGTTCAGGGGAAACCTAAAATTTACAAGAAGGGAAGTTTCCAAAAACACAATGTCCTGGCTTGAAGCAGCCCACTCTAGAGTCTACAAAAGGCATGTCTATCGACACATGAACATAAAAGACAGTCTCAATTACTTCCTGATAAGAGAAAGAACTGGAGCCCTGGCCAGTCTGGCTTAGCAGTTAGAGTGTTGGCCCTCAGAACAAAGTGTCATGGGTTTGATTCTGTTCAAGGGCACATACCTCAGTTGCGGTTCGGTCCCCAGCCCTGGTTGGGGTCTTGCGGGAGGCAACCAGTCGATGTGTCTCTCTCACATTGATGTTTCTCTCTCTCCACCCCCCTTCATTCCTCCCTTCCACTCTATCTGAAGATAAATGGAAAAATATCCTTGGGTGAGAATTTAAAAATAATAGTAACTAAAAAAAAAAAGGACCCCGCACTGGCCAGTTTGGCTCAGCAGTTGAGCATCAGCCTGTGGACCAAAGAGTCTGGGGTTCAGTTCCCGCTAGGGGCATGTACCACACACACACAAAAAAAGGACCTGGTCACAAAAACCTGATTTTTAAACTTTTAACTACTGGCTAAATATTTTATCCTTACCATGTGCTTTGTAATGTAAATACAATTAACACAGGGAATTTTTACAAAATGGCACTTTGCACACAAATATTCTTACATTATATTGCAAAATACAAAAAAGCACATTACCTCTAGTAAATCCAAATCATAATCCTTCATTATTTTTTTTGCTAATCTTTACCCGAGGATACTTTGTTCATTGATATTTAGAGAGAGTGGACGGGAGGGAGGGAGGGGGAGGGGGAGAGGGAGAGGGAGGGATGGGGAGAGAGAGAGACAGAGACAGAGACAGAGACATTGATGTGAGAAAGACATGTGCCCTGACGGGACGGAGATCGAAACTGGGACCCTTTGGTGCATGGGTTGATGCTCTAACCACTGAAAAACACCAGTCATGGCCATAATCCTTCTTTAGAACAGGATTTCAAGTGACATAAGAGTTGAATTCTCAAACTCTCAGGTCTGCTCTATCTAGAGGTTTCCCAACTTTATAAATGGTAGTAGTCAGAAACAAATAGAATTCCTTACCTTGAGATGCTTTTTGCATTTTTACAACATAATTTTGCTCATTTCAATTTCTCACTGCTACTGTCTTAATAAACAATAAAAAGTAGCTGTTTACTTATCCAAATAATTTTAGAAATAAAATCAAGTGCTTTAATTTGCTTACAGTATTTTAACAACTCAAGCTATTCTTTTGGTCAATGTTTTACTATACTAACAACTTTCCAATCTGTAACCCTTTGGTTCCATAATCTTACCCATTCAAAAGACTAGCATGAATGGAAATTGAGCAGCCCAAACAGATGTCTAAGACCATCCACCTAATAGAATCTATACCTTTTACCAATGGGGCTTTCCTCAATTCAAACCCATCTATGGCAGATTCAGGTATCTAGGTTTCTAACCCAAAACAGAAGTAAAATAATTAGATTGAAAGAAAAAGGAGCTGCTAAAGTCAGACATAAAGAAAATAGTAAGAAACAACCACTGCCCTGGCCGGTTTGGCTCAGCAGTTAGAGCGTCGGCCTGCGGTCCAGAGAGACCCGGGTTCGGTTCCCACTAAGGGCATGTACCTCGGTTGCAGTTTGTCCCTGGCCCCGGTTGGGTCGTGCGGGTGGCAACCACTTGGTGTGTCCCTTTCTCATCGATATTTTTTTCTCTCTCTCTCCTCCTCCCACTCTATCTGAACGAAAAATGGAAAAATTTCCTTGGGTGAGGATTAAAAAAAAAAGAAACCACCACCACCAACTCAAGCAAAGTAAAAAGCTGGAGTGGGAGAAATATAGCAGTCTGCAACCATTTGGATTTCAAACATCTTTATACAACACAAGTGATAACTGAGACTCACTACAGATTCACACTTCCATAAGTAAACATTTTTAAAAATCCTCTGACCATTTTCAAATGATAATCCAAAGCCATCATGACTACTACCAATATATGTATATAGCACTTACTCCAAACAGCAGCAGAGAAGAAAGAATGTGGGTTAAACTCAAATCCCTTTCTTTCCCACTCAAGAAAGCATACTAGAATCCAAGAGAGTGAATTAAATTCATTGCTTTACTCATTCAATAAAAGTTTATTGAACACCTACTATTTGCAGGCCCTATTCTAGACATTGCAGGGAGAGGAGCATACAAATATACAGCCTCTATCCCCCTGGATCACATTTGTAAAGGAATTATCTTGAACCCAATACAAATTTAAATAATCCACAATGGCATTTTAATTAGCAATAACAAATCATTTATAATACACATCACCTCATAAGACACAGGAGAATGTGAAAGATCTCTTGGCTATAAAATGTTGATTTAGGGTAAGGGAAAACCAGCTAGCACATGGCTCTTTGGGTATCATGGAGGAAGCTCTTGACTGGGGGTCTAAGTTTGGGTACCAACTCTGGTGCTCAGGTGAATAACCCTGACCAAGTTACTCCTGCAGGCCTCAAACTTTTACTGTATTAAATGAGGTTACCTCCATCAACTGCATGATTAATAAAACAATAATCATATGAATCTTGAGTGAATGACTGGTAACGTAATTAAAATGTTTATGAACGATGACATGCCATACCAAAGTTAGCTATTAAACATCACTTCCTTAGGGTATACAGTAACTGATATTATAAAATATTAATTAATCATATTCAAAACACACTATTTAAGAAAGAAAAAAATGCAGCAAACTTAAAAAGAACCTCATACCTCCAAAAATAATATTTAGCCCTGTCCGGTTTGGCTTAGAGGTTAAAGCGTCGGCCTGCGGTCCAGAGAGACCTGGGTTCGGTTCCCGATAAGGGCACGTACCTTGGTTGCAATTTGGCCCCGGCCCTGGTTGGGGTCTTGCAGGAGGCAGCCACTCGATGTGTCCCTTTCACATCAATGTTTCTCCCTCCCACTCTATCTGAACAAAAAATGGAAAAATGTCCTCGGCTGAGGATTAAAAAATATATATATTTACTTTATTCTTTTATTTTTGGTGCTTAAATTGATCAATCCTAAATTAACAGGGAAATTAGCACCTAAAGGTAGTCATCCTATAAAGGTGCACTCTTCTACAAACCATAAGGAAAACTTATTTACCTAATTATATTCGACTATCATCTAGGTAAAGGGTCACGGGGCCTTAATGAACAGGTTGGTAAATTGTTTAACAAAGAACATAAGTCTCCAAGCATAATCAGACTAATCATTACATATAAATGATCTTTCTGACAGAGGAAAGGACTGCCTAGCATTTTGGACAAAATCACAATGGCGTCAATAGACAATGGCCCTATTTCTATCAGAGTGGAATCTACAAAGGTAGAAAATTCATACTTTAGTTAATTTTAATCTATAGAAAGCATGAACTTCAAAAATGCAAAGAAGTGAGAGAATCACACAAAATCTGATTAGATCATAAAGCTCATGCCTGAGGGAAGTCTATATAGTTACAATTTAAGAAGTATTATCTGCCCTGGCCAGTTTGGCTCAGTGGTTAGAGCATCGGCCCATGAACCAGAGAGTCCCGGGTTTGGTTCCTGCTAAGGGCACGTGCCTCAGTTGCAGTTCGTCCCCAGCCCCGGTTGGGGTCCTGTGGGTGGCAGCCAGTCGATGTTTCTCTCTCTTTCTTCCTCCCTCGCTCCCTCCCGCTCTATCTGAGGATGAATGCAAAAATGTCCTCAGGTGAGGATTAAAAAAAAAGTATTATCTACTCACTTCATCCCCAGAAAAGACACATTTCCAACACATTTTCATGATTAATGAGTCACACGAATGTCATCACAGACTACACAGTTGCCTGAGTTAAGGTTAAACACAGAATGGAAATTCATATACCATCTCACTAAAACCCCAATCCAAAGGCAGATTTAATTTCATTGATCTAGCCTTTTAAAGCTAGCCATAAGAGATGACTACTGCCTGGGTGGACAACCAAAGAGGCTTCTTATTCAGAAGACAACTGATTCAAATAAATTAAAAAAGAAATTGTTCAGGAGACAGTTCAACACCAAACGGAATGTTACACTAAATATTCCTAATATCATCAAAAAGGAAATGGATGTTAGCAATGGCTGAGGGCAAAGAGAGCAAAAATCTTATAAAGTTAACTAGAAGTTCAGTTAACTCACTTCCACTTAAGCAGAATGTTATAATTCTAAAGAAACTAATTTTCTTGGCAACAACCTTGTGTATAGTTAATAAATCATTTTTTAACACACTTCATGAAGGAGTATAGCAATAATTTAGGGGAGAGTCTCCTTCAGCACAAAGGTTACTGAACACCCCCCCCCCCCGTTTACTTCCAAGTACCCCCTCAAACGTTTGAATCAGTTTATAAGTTTTAGTTTAATTTGACTGCGGCAATCTATCACAACAAACAAAAGTAAAATAAACCTTCAAATTACTTCTAGGGAATGACAAATAGGTTTCATTTTAAAAACTGAGTATTACTAAACCAGATTTTTCCCCCCAAAATTGGTCTAAAGTCCATGTGAACAAAAGTGTTTAAACACTTTCTCTCTAAATATGCTCAGGTGCTTTTTGTTTAGGATAATTTATTCCCCCACTCGTCCACCCACCGAAGCTAGGATGGATTTTGTTCACATGGACAACATCTGTAACAAAAATAAATTAATAAAAAATAAAAATGTCCTTGGGTGAGGATTAAAAAAAAAAAAATCAACGCAGCTATATATTATAATCCTATTTTCTCCTTAGTAGGTGAGAGCACAGGGTCCGGTCATCATTATTCAAGTTTTGTAATAATTTATTGATAAACACACCTTGGTGCAAAAAAATCATGAAACAATTTCCTTTAAAAAGCAGAGTTCCAGAATTAAAGCAAAATTGGAAACATATCAACAAATCTTTTAAAGATCTAGGAATACCTTATAGAGCTGTCTCAATTTAAAACTGACTGTGATAGATATGCATGCTGAAGTATTTAATGCACTGATGTAATTTACTTTAAAATGTATCAAAAATAAAATGGATTAATGAATTAAAAGAGATACAACACAGAGCAGACGTGATAAAGCAAGAGTAGTAAAATGTGAACAGCAGAGGGTAGGTAGGTGATAGATATAGAGGTGACATTAAAATTCATCCAACTTTGTTATACAGTTAAAATTTTTCATAATAAAATATTCAGTAAAAATAACCACAGCAACCATGTCTTCTCGTAGTTCAATCTCTAACTTGTAAATTATATTTTTGGGGACAGCATAAATGCTATAGTCTTAATTTCGATAGTTTTATTTAAGGAAAAGCTCAAGTAGAAAATTGCACCAGAAGCATATTAACCACAAAGGTTTCCATTACAAGTTAATTTAAAACAGCCTGTCATTGGTCTAGTATAAAATAAAATCTGTCATAAAATTCTCTAAAAACTTCTAAAGGCTCCAAAATCCCATTCTGAAAGAAAGCAATGCCAAAAGTTTTTATTTGAGGGGAGGAGTTTACATTTCCCCAAATTGAGCAATTTTGTGTCACTAAGTTGGACATCAAATAAGATGATCCAGTCTGGAGGATCAAAAAAAAAAAAAGGCCCTATGACATCCCACAAAAAGACACCCTTTTCATGAAAGTTTCATCTTTATAATGGTAAATTTCACTCTCACTTCATCCAGTAAAAGGGCATCAGAGAAAGTTGCCCTGAGAGCTGAGACCCACTCCATGCCTCCTATGTTAAATATTTCTTCATTGTTTTATGGGGGAGAGACTCTGGATGAGACAGCAGCACAAGATAGTCTCATGTTTAATGATTACACCCAGAATAATGTTAATGGTTGGACTTCAGAATTGGAGGAGGGGAGGTAATTCTATGAGTCATGCACATTTTAAAACTTAAGGTAATCTGTATATAAATAAGTTTTCTGGCTCAATTTTATAAGAGTGCAACTTGGGGTGGGAGCAGGGAGGAGGGGGTCAATGGGGCTAAGTTGCAGTTTGTCCCTGGCCCAGGTTGGGGTTGTGTGGGTGGCAGCCACTCGATGTGTCTCTCTCACATTGATCTTTCTCTCTCTCTTTCTCCCTCTCTCTCTCCCACTCTATCTGAAGATAAACACAAAAATGTCTTCAGGTGAACATTAAAAAAAGAAAAATTAGGTTATCTACTGCAATATTAAAACATCACTTCCCAAATATTACAATTTTCGATTATGGCAGAAGACATACTATGTCTTCTATTGCTTGTATAGTTGTTTGCTTGAGTGTTTTTAAAGAGTCAACCAAAGATTTTAAACTAGAAATGATGATAAGACTGTGTCAGAAAATTCTACGAAAATATCAAAAATAGAGAGACCACTTTGCATCATGTGTGTTACTGAGATGGGTATTAAATCGAAACAGTAAGTTCAGTAAGAAATTTTACCTAAAATAATCCAAAGTACAGGATAATCGTTATATAGAACAAACACACACTTCGTAGTATTTTGTAAATTTGAACCTCCACAAATTGCCTTTCGTTAATGAAGGGTACACCTAAACAACTAAGTACAGAATTAAGAGACTCAGTATTTCTCAAAGTTTCTGTATTATAAATCCCACCTGTCACCAGGACGACTGAAACTGCTTCCTCTACAATCCAGCTGTATTTTTAGTTTTTACTTCAACAAGCAGCAATGTAATTTACGTTTGGTACGCACACCAATTCTTGAAAGCCCCAAATCAACCAGAAAATCTGGTTTAACTCTTTCCATCACCCTCTAAATAATTAAAACCACAAGCAGAAGGGAAGAGTGACCTTAAAAACGTCCCCACAGCCAGAGAACAGGGGCAGAACAGACTGAAGCACACATCTTCGCCGGAACAGAAGAAAACTTCCACATAAGCAATACTGCGACACGGAGGTGGGGCAAGGGCTTAAAAGGAAAGTCGGCCAACAAGAACGGGCGGGGGGAGGGGGGGCACAGCTGCAGCGAAACATAAGTTAGAAGTTAGAGATGTAGCGCAAGAAAGGACAGATATTTTCCAGCTTCGGACACCCCCCTCAAGAGCCTGACACGCAGCAAGTGCTCCAAAAAGGTTTTCTGAACTCAAGGAAAGCATCTGCCAGCAACTTTCCCAGGAATGGAATGACAACAAGAAGCCGGATGATGGCAGGAAAACAGGGAGCTGGTGAAAATCTTGCAATTGGCTCAGCCGAGGAGATGGGAATAACAGCATCTTTTTACAGACTGCCTCCTGACAGCGTCCCAATTAAACGTACACACCCCAAAATAATAAATCGGTGCTCAAGTGGGCACGCTGAACATTTCTGCCCCTAAGGAAACCCAAACGGGGAGGTAGGTCATCTTCTGTCCACTCTACCCACTAAGTTATAACTTAATATCACGCTAATAAATTATGCAGGCGGTTTGTTGGGACACGCTGTGGGTCTGGCACTCCGATAAGCGCTTTACACGCCCCAATTCACTGAACCTTAACAGCCTTAAGAGGCAGAGACGGCATTAGCCCCTTTTTCCAACCAAGCCACAAAGAGTTTAAGTGACTTGCCTAAAAGGGCACAGCTGGGATCTGTACCCGCGTCGGACACCTGGGCGGTGCTCCTAAATTAGTACGCTACAGACGGACTGGGGAAATTTAGGTGCCCCGGACCTCAACGACTTGGAGCGGGACCCCGCGCCCCCGCCCCGGGAACAGCGTCGGCGTCCCCGCGCGCGAGGAGGAATGAGGAAAGGCGGCGTGGCACCTGTTTCTGGCCCCAACAAGGGGCGGAGGAACGGGGAGCGATGGGACCAGGAGCGACCAGGGTCCAGGCCGCGGGGCGCCCCGATGCGGGGGGCGCAGGAGGATCCTCCTCCTCCGGGAGGGCCACGCGGGCTGGGGGGAGGCCCGGGAAAGGAGGCCGGGCGCGCGGTCCCGCCTAGGCCTAGGCCCCCGCCCGCCGCCCGCCGCCCGGCGCCCGCGGCGCCCGCGCGGGCTCCGTCAGGCCCGACTCGGCCGCCTCACCTGGCTGCTGCGCGGAGCTCGTCCCCCGACCGGCGGTCCTGGGCGGCGGCGGCGAGAAGGGGAAGAAGGAAGAAGAGAAAGAAGGAAGGGACGGCAGGAGGAAAGAGGCGGAGTGGCCGCAGAGGAGGCGGGCGCCGCCGGGCCGGGGGTCAGAGGAAGGGGGAGCCGAACCTGACGCGGCCGCCGCGGGTGCAAACGCTGAGGAGCCGCTCCGGCGCCCGCAGCCCGGCAGGAAGTGACGGGGGAGGGGCCTGTGCCCGCCCCCGGCCCCTGCCCGCCTCCCTGCCAGCCCCACCTCCCCGCCCGCGGTCCGGACCACAAGTTCCGGCGGGCACTGCGGCAGCGCGGGCGCTCGCAAGGCACGCCGGGAGCCTAGCGGGCTGGGGCCTGGTACAGTTTGAGGCTCCTAGTCCCGCCCTGGGCGCTGGGGCCTGCTGGGAGTTGTAGTTCCGCTGGGAGATGGCTCTGGGCCGCCCTCGAGAAGCGGGACTGGGCCTTTCTTCTCCCTTCACCCGCGTTCGTTCTTCCGGTTTTCCTCTCCATCCTTCTCCCTTCCCGGTTCCTCCTTTTTCTCCTTCCCTCAATTCCTCCTTCTGTAAATGTCTGCTAAATGCCTGCTGTGTGCAAAGAGCTGAGGCTATGGTGGTAAAAAGAGAGACAAAAATCCCTGCCCTCATGGAGCTTACGTCCTAGTGAAAGTAAAACACAAAAATAAAATCAGTACCTTGTATAGTGAGTTAAAAGGCAGTAAGTGCCAGATTACTGTTCCTCTCACCTAGCTCTAAATAAACTAAGTGTATTTTAGCAACCATTTTATATGGCAGGTTAGGTTTGAGGGAGGGACTCTCGGACCCCTAGAACCACACAGCAAAGCCCACAGGGGAACCCAGTGAAGGAGCCGGATGCCCAGGCCTCCTCACCTGCTTCCTCACTATTTAAAAAGTTTATTTTTTCTCTTTTTATTTATTTATTATTATTATTTTTTAATCCTCCCCGAGGATATTTTTGCATTTATGTTCAGGCAGAGTCGGGGGGAGAGAAACACCGATGTGAGAGAGACACATTGATTGGTTGCCTCCTGCACACCCCACCTGGGGCGGGGGACTAACCACAACCGAAGTACATGCCCTTGGTGGCCATCGAACCCAGGACTGTATGGTCTGCAGGCCCACACGCTAACCGCTGAACCAAGCCAGCCAGGGCTCGCTGCCTCTCTCTCAATCCAGCTATTGCTCCATCTTTCTTTCTAGGCAATATAGTTTAATTCGTATACGTTGGTAATATGAGGTGTTGTAACAGAGGGGCCTCTCGAAACAGTGCTCTGGGACTTTGCCCCAGCCACAGAGGGCTCCTCTCTGTGGACCAGGACTCTTGTAAATTGAATGAAACTGAATCTCAGGACACCAGTTATAGTCAAAGGACTTGAATATCCATCCATGACGGTACTGAACAACATTCAGGTGTCGTCCAGCCCTCTGCTAAAGACGAATTATTTTTCTTTCTAACTTCCAAGCATTCTGATCCCACAGCTCACCTGAGTAAAGGAGCAGACATGGAGGTGTTTCCCTAAACACAAAGCTGGGGTCCCTGCACAATCATACAATCTCTTCAAAGGTGTAAAGGTAGAAGCTTGTGTTCTGACCCATTTTCCTGTCACCCATGAGGACTCAGGTGATGGGCCTTTGACTTCCAATCTTAACTTTCTTCCCTTATTCCATACATTGAAGGGGGAGATTCCTCTTTTTTTTTTCTTTAAATCCAAACTTTGGATTTTATTCTATGAATAAAATTGGACCTGTTTCCTCCTTAGATAAATGATCAGAACAACAATTTACTATCTTACACAGAGATCATAAGAATTAAGAGCTTGATACCCTGTCTCATCTTCCCCATCTGAAGACTGAAGGTCCCACTGGCTGGACGTTCCCCACCCCTGAAGGAATACAAAAGTAGTAACCAGGCAAAAGTGATGTGGGAAGTGTTTTAAGTAGTCCAAGCAGGGTGGAAAGCATGTACAAAACCTTGTGCCAGGACAGCATGTGGCCCAGGCTCCGGTTACCATTGCTATAAAACAAATCACTCCCAAATTTAGTGTTCTCCCTCCCCCCAATCACTAATCTTCTTTCTATCTCCATAGTTTTGCCTTTTTCAAAATGTTATATACATAATTGAAATGGGCCAGTATAGTCTTTTCGGACTGGCTTCTTTCACTTAGTAATATGCATTTAAGATTCCTCCACGTCTTTTCAATTCTTTTTTTTTTTTTGGTTCGTGCCCCTAGTGGGAACTGAACCCAGGACTCTTTTCATGGCTTGATAGCTCATTTCTTTTATTTATTTTTTTATTTTTATTTTTTCCTTTATTCATTTTAGAGATAGAGGAAGAGCCACACCAGCCCAACTTTTCTTATTTTTAATAGATATATTAAATAACAAGTATAATTTTTAGATAATAATCAACTTCTCACAGGGTTTTTATGAGCTTTGCATGTTCCCATTCCTTGTTACAAATACACATAATTTATCTTCTGGGAAAGAACACACAGAATTTAGTGTAACTTACTTAATAGTCAGTTTCTTACTTCCATCTTCTTCCTAAGGAAAAATAAGTAGTACTTCTGCCCTAGCTGATATGGCTCAGCAGTTAGAGTGTTGGCCCCAGGACCAAAGGATCTCAGGTTCCATTCTGGTCAATGGCACGTACTTCCGTTGCAGTTCAATTTCGGAGCCTGGTCTGGGTCCTGCAGGAGGTGACTAGTCAATGTGTCTCTCTCACATTCATGTTTCTCTCTCTTTCTCTCTCTCTCTCTCCTCACTCCCTACTCCAGCTGAAGATCAATGGGAAAATATCCTCACGAGAGGATTAAAAAAAAGAAAGAAAAAAAAACACTTCTTTTATTATTTGGCTAGGGTCAAAAAGTCTTCATGCCTTTGGAAAAAACTATGATTCGTAGTCTCTAGGTACAAATAGATAAAAACAAATCTATGTGATCCACTCCTAAACCCAGCCAGCCCCATGGCTAACCTATGCCTCTAATTACTATTCCTTGGTTATATAAAATGAAAGTTCAGAGTCATTTTCAAAAACAAGGACTATTAAATCTTCAGATTGCTGTTTTTCTTTTCTCTCTTTCTTTTGTTTTTAGTTTTAATCAGTTGCTGTAACTCTAACATATAATAATCTAGATTTGTATCATCTCTTTAAAAATGAGGCAAATTTGGTCAGGCTGGTGTGGCTCAGTGGTTGAGTGTCGATCCATGCGCCAAGAGGCTGCTGGTTCAATTCCCAGTAAGAACACATGCCTAGGTTGTGGGCGCGACCCCCAGTGGGGGGCATGCAGGAGGTGGCCAATTGCTGTTTTCGCTCATCGATGTTTCTTTCTTTTTTTTATCCTCACCCGAGGACATTTTTTCATTTTTTGTTCAGATAGACTGGGGGGGAGAGAGAGGGAGAGAGGAAGAGAGAGAGAGAAACATCGACGTGAAAGGGACACATCGAGTGGCTACCACCCACATGACCAACCAGGGCCGGGGACAAACTGCGACCGAGATACGTGCCCTTAGTGGGAACCGAACCCGGGTCTCTCGGGACCACAGGCCGACGCTCTAACCGCTGAGGCAAACCGGCCAGGGCTCATCGATGTTTCTCTCTCTCTCCCTCTCACTTCCTCTCTCTCTAAAATCAATAAAGGAAAAAAAAATTTTTTTTTTTTTTCCATCCTCACCCAAGGACATTTTTCCATTTTTTGTTCAGGTAGAGTGGGGGGGAGAGAGAGGAACAGAGAGAGAGAGAAACATCGATGTGAAAGGGACACATCGAGTGGCTGCCACCTGCACGACCAACCAGGGCCGGGGACAAACTGCAACCGAGGTACGTGCCCTTAGCGGGAACCGAACCCGGGTCTCTCAGGACCGCAGGCCGACGCTCTAACCACTGAGCCAAACCGGCCAGGGCGGAAAAAAAATTTTTAATAAAAAAAAATGAGGCAAATTTGGCTGCACAGAGCCTGTGAGTAGCAGTTGCTCCCTGAAGATAGACATTCTTTTTTTATCCTCACCTGAGGACATTTTTCCATTTTTTTTTTTTTTTTTATCCTCACCCGAGGATATTTTTCCATTTTTTGTACAGATGGAGTGGGAGGGAGAGAGAGGAAGGGAGAGAGAGAGAGAAACATCGACATGAAGGGACACATCGAGTGGCTGCCACCCGCACGACCAACCAGGGCCGGGGACAAACTGCAACCGAAGTACGTGCCCTTAGCGGGAACCGAACCCGGGTCTCTCCGGACCGCAGGCCGACGCTCTAACCGCTGAGCCAAACCGGCCAGGGCCATTTTTCCATTTTTTATTCAGATAGAGTGGGAAGGAGAGAGAGGGAGAACGAGAGAAAGAAACATCAACATGAAAGGGACACATCGAGTGGCTGCCACCCGCACAACCCAACCAGAGCCAGGGACAAACTACAGCTGAGGCACGTGCCCTTAGCAGGAACCGAACCCAGGTCTCTCTAGACCACAGGCCGATGCTCTAACCTCTGAGCCAAACTGTCTAGGGCAGACATGTTCTTTTCATTTCACCACAGTCCCCAACCTGCCCTCGTCTTATGTTACTTGCCTGTTTGCGTTGACATTGATGTTTGCAATGCCTGGCCCACTGTGTAACTGCACGGGCTGGAGGTTGGTCTATGAAGCTGAAAACTCATCAGAAAGATAAACACTCTCCAAATGTAAATATAATAAATACAGGAAGGAAAGGTACATGGTATTATGGGGTTCTTTATTAGCATCCTGAAGCACTATAGTAGTGCAGGGGTAAGGAAACTTTTTTTTCTGCCAAGGGCCATTTGGATATTTATAACATCATTCACGGGCCATACAAAATTATCAGCTTAAAAATTAGCCTGCTATTTGGTCAGGTTAATTTGGTGAGGCGTGTGACGTGACGTTAGCTGGTATTGATTTCAAGGGCCTTATACAGCCCATGGGCTGGACGTTCCCCACCTCTGAAAGAATACAAAAGTGGTAACCAGGCAAAAGTGATGTGGGAAGTGTTCTAAGTAGTCCAAGCAGGGTGGAAAGCATGTACAAAACCTTGTGCCAGGACAGTATGTGGCCCAGGCTCCGGTTACCATTGCTATGAAATAAATCACTCCCAAATTTAGTGCCTTAAAAGATCAGCAATCATTTAATTCTCTCATAGATGTGGGTCAGGAATTCAGAGTTTGGCTTGGTTCTTCTAACTTGTCGTCTTTAATGCAGAGCTGGACCACTGGGAGATAGAGCACCTAGGAGCGGACTGGTTGCCTTTGGGCCTATCCATGTGGCCTCTGCATGGGCTTCTGTGAGCTTCCTCACAGCATGGCAGCCTCAGGGCCCTCTAGTTGTTAATCAGAATAGTTAAATACTTAAGCTGCAGTGGAATGGCAGCTGAAGGCTTCAAGAGTGAGTATCCCAAAGAGCAAGGCAGAGCTGCATTGCATTGCCTTATCTGACACAGTCTTGAGGTCACATAGAGCCATGTCAACTGTTGTTTATTGGCTTCAAGCAAGACACACGCCATCCAGATCCAAGGGTAGGGGGATTAGACTATCTCCTGATGGGGAAGTGGAAATGGCAGGTCTAGAGCTCAGAGGAAATGCAGGGCTGGAGACACAACATGTGAATATCATTTGGGAGGAAATTGAAGCCTTGGGTGTGGCTATTAGTGGATGTTAACACCTGACAAATTATTTCTGTTCCACTCTCATAGCCCCTTAACATATCTTTGCAACCTTATAATTATTCAGTTATTTGCTGAGTTTGCTCTGTTTGGCTAGGACTATGTGATCAACTTCCATGAGTGCAGGCACTCAGACTATCAGTCACTATGGTGTCTCTGGCTCCTAATACGGTGCCTGGTACACATAAACATCCATTAACTCTTGATAAATCACAGCCTTTCTTGTCTTTGCAGGAGTCCCTAAAAATCAAGGAATACCTGTTGAATTGATTGGTGTATGTCAAGATCACCTATACTATTGTGTGTTGCAAGGGAAAACAAAGTTGAGCACTACTTGCTAGTCTAGATGAGTAATCCTCAAGATTATTTGAGGTAGACTGCTCCCCTAAAGCTATTTCAGAATCTCAGGGTGACAGGAGTTAGAGGATGTAATGAATAAAAAAAGATATAACGGAAAAGCCCATTTATAAAGCAATTTAAAAAATTCCTAGCAATAAACTTTACAGTAACGATGTGCAATCTATGTGAAGGAAAAACTATAATTCTACAGAAGGACAGAAAAAGATTAGAAGAAATAGAAACATAAGCTATGTTTTTGCTTAGCAAAACTCTGCACCATTAAGATAGATGTTTGATGTGATCCCAATAAAAACACAAAGAGGATTTTGTTTGGAATTAGATGAATCATGTCTAAAATTCTTATGAAAAAATTAACAAGAAAATATTTCTGAAAATGCCAGACCAAGTAGTAAATATACTATAAAAACTTACTAATTAAAACTGTTAGGCACTAGTGCCTAATTCCACAAATTAGTGGAAGACAAGAGAAATTCCCAAATAGACCAAAACACATGTAGGCATTTAGTATTCAATAAAGATGGCATTTCAAATTGGTGAAAATAAGACAGATTTCAGTCAATAAATGGTTTGAGACAACTATGTAGCCTCTATGGAATAAAAAAACAAAGTTGCCCTGGCAGATTTTGCTCAGTGGTTAGAGCATCAACCTGCAGACCAAAAGGCCAAGGATTCAATTCATGGTCAAGGGCACGTACCTGGGTTGCAGGTTCAATCCCAGCCCTGATCAGGGTCATGTGGGGTGCATCCAATTAATCTGTTTCTCTGACATCAATATTTCTCTCTCGTTCCCTCCCTCCCTCCCACTCTATCTAAAAAAAAAGGGGGGGGGAAATATACTCAGGTAAAGATTAACAACAATAACATCAAAAAACAAACAAAAACAAAGTTAAAGCTATACTTCATATCTTATACCTGGAAAAATGACAATTGGACCAAAGAATGTATATGCATGTATGCACAACCAATGGACACAGACATTAGGTTGGGCAAAGCAGAAGGGTGGTGTGAGTGAGGAGGAGGGGATCAATGGGGAAAAAAGGGAGATATGTGTAATACTTTCAACAATAAAAAAAATAAAAGTAGATGTAAACAGAAAGAAGGAAACCATAAAAAGATGGAAAGAATCTCTAATTCCTTATAACCCTGATGGAGAAGACCCTTTTAACTATATGTGGATTGCAACTAGTGGCCATTTGTAAACTGTTTATTACCTGCTCAGGACAATGTAAGTACAGAAATTGAGAATAAACTTTCAGAAATGTTTGTAGCAAAATGACATTGTCACGTATTATTGTATTTTAATGAAAGTACCAGTCTGCAATGGATTGGGAAAGTAAAACGCTAGTCTTTCACCACACATAGTTCACTTGCAGTACTGCTCCAAGGTCCTGGATGAGTTGGACATGGTCCTGTCCTCCAGAGCTCAGGTAAGGATGGAGGGAGCCAGAGTTGACATAAAGTCTATTTGCGTTGAGCAAACACTGACACACAGACTTGATGTACATCTGAAAAACACATGAAGATATTCACATTTATTCATATTTACTGAATGCCTATTACATACAAGTACTGTACTAAACACTAGGGATACAGCAGTGAACAAAATAGACAAGGCCCTCACCCTTTTGGATTTCACATCTAGTCAGACAGACTATAAAAAAGTTCACCAAATAGCCCAGGCGGTGTGAGCATTGGCCCATGGACTGAGAAGTCCCAGTTCGACTCCTGGTCAGGGCACATGCCCGGGTTTCGGACTTGATCCCTAGTAGGGGCGTGCAGGAGGCAGCTGATAGATGTTTCTCTCTTACACAAATGTTTCTCTCTCTCTCTCTCTCTCTTCCTCTCTTTCTAAAAAAATCAATAAAAACATAGTTTTTAAAAAGTTCATCAAATAAATATACTGATCTCAAAAAATGCTAAATGCTATAAGGAAATAAAGAGGAAGGGAATAGAGTGACTGCAAGATGGGCGCTGCTGGTTTATAAGTTGGTCAGAGAAGGGCTGTCCAAAGAGGTGACATTTGAGCTGAAATCCGTGGATGGGAAAGAGCCAGACATGACTTGAGTGGAGGGAACAGCGCTCTCAGTAGGGGGAAGTCAGTGCAAAGGTCTTCAGGTGAGAGAGAGATTGGCTTGTGTAACAGGAAGGCCATGCGGTCCGGAGAGACTCGGGTTCAATCCCCGCTAAGGGCATGTACCTCGGTTGCAGTTTGTCCCCGGCCCTGATTGGTCGTGCGGGTGGCAGCCACTCGATGTGTCCCTTTCACGTCGATGTTTCTCTCTCTTCCTCTCTCTCCCTCCTACTCTATCTGTGCAAAAGATGGAAAAATGTCCTCGGGTGAGGATAAAAAAAAAAAAAAAAATAACAGGAAGGCCAGTGTGGCAGGGGTGTAGGAAACAAGGTGGAGGGCAGCAGTAGAAGCTGTAGGAGTAAGGACGGACTAGATCAGGTTGCCCATACAAAAGAGTCAGGATTTGCCCTGGCCGGTTGCTCAGTGGTTAGAGCATCGGCCCACAGACCAATGAGTCTCGGGTTCGGTTCTGGTCAAGGGCACGTACCTCGGTTGCGATTCCTCCCCGGCCCTGGTTGGGGTTGTGCAGGAGGCAGCCGCTTGATGTGTCCCTTTCTCGTCAATGTTTCTCTCTCTCTCTCTCTCTCCCTCCCACTCTATCTGAACAAAAATGGAAAAATGTCTTCAGGTGAGGATAAAAAAACAAGAGTCAGGATTTATTCTAAGCGTATTTTAGTGTTTAAGTAGGGGACCAAGGCAATATGATTTGGGTTTTTAAAAGCTCTCTGTTGTGTGGAGAATGGATTGAAAGGAGGCAAGAGTAGAATCAGGGAGACTAGTGGGAGGCTGGTGCAGATGTCCAGTTGAGAGAAGATATGACTTGAACTAGGTGGTAGCTGCAGAGGCGAAGAGTAGTGGACAGAAGGTGAATCAGATCAGGCCTCTGCTGTCTATTGTTTGGATCAAGGGATTTTACTTGGGATGATTGAAGGGACTTCAGGAGGCTGATGAGGCCCCTGTAATTGTATAAAAAAATGTGTGTTTTTGTGCTTATGAGAGAGTTTTGTATTTATGAGAGTTATACCTTGCATTAGGATCTGTAGGTAAAGAAATAGTTGTCTAGGACAGTGATTTGCAACCGGTGTGCCACAGGAATTTTAAAAACATGCAGTACTGCCCTGGCCGGTTTGGCTCAGCGGTTAGAGCGTCAGCCCGCAGACCAGAGAGTCCTGAGTTTGGTTCCCACTAAGGGCACGTACCTCAGCTGCAGTTTGTCCCCAGCCCGGATGGGGTCCTGTGGGTGGCAACCAGCTGATGTGTCTCTCTCACGTCGATGTTTCTCTTTCTCTCTCTTCCTCTCTCTCTCCCTCCCATTCTATCTGATGATAAATGCAAAAAAAAACACACACAAAAAAACCCCAAAAACATGCAGTACCTGACTATTTAGTCAGGAGTACTGACCTCTTTTCCCTTAGATTGTCAAGTAAAAAAATGACAACAGCCAACACAACACTAGCTGTTTGGTGTGAATGCCTTCCTTGTCTTGAACCATAAATATATAGATCAAATAATAGAGTTGCATCTTATTGGTCACCTTGCATAATAAGGCTGTGTCTATTGGTTAATTCTAGGTACCAGAAATCCTTATATACAAATATAGACACCTGATTTGTTAAAAAAAATTTCACCTAAGGATATGTTTATTAATTTTAGAGAGAGAGAAAGGGAGAGAGAGAGAAATATCGATGTGAGAGAGAAACATCAACTGCCTCCCATACGTGCCCCAACCAATGATCAAGCCCACAACCTAGGTATGTGCCCTGACCAGGAATGGAGCTTGCATGTTTCATGTATGGGACAATGTTCCAAACAACTGAGCCACCCAGCCAGGGCTAGGCACCTGATTTTTTAAAAAGTCACTTTGGAGCTAAAAGCGTAGGTAATGCCCTGGCCAGTTTGGCTCAGCGGTTAGAGCATCGGCCCATGGACCAATGAGTCACAGGTTAGATTCTGGTCAGGGGCACGTAATTCGGTTGCAGTTCATCCCTGGCCCTGGTCGGGTCGTGGGGGAGGCAACCAGTTGATGTGGCTCTATCACATCAATGTTTCTTTCTGTCTCTCTCTCCCTTCCTCCCTCCCTCCCATTCTATCTGATAATAAGTAGAAAAATATCCTTAGGTGAGGAATTAAAAAAAAAAGGGTAAGTAATTACTATTATTATTATTTCTTGTAAATCAATAAAAATTATACCTATTTTTTGTTAGATAGGCAAAAAATGTGTTTTGGTGGGCTGCAGAATTTTAGTAATTAGTTTACGTGTACCGTTAGATGAAAAAGGTTGAAAATCGTTGGTCTAGGAAATAACACTCAATGAAGTGGCAGTAGGTGTTCTTTATTCACAAGACTCTGCATCTGAAACCAGTGGTATGAAACTTGCCACCATCACAACCACCATTAAAAGAGATGTGAGGCACCCGGCTGGTGTGGCTCAGTGGTTGAACGTTGTTGACCCATGCACCAAGAGGTCGCCAGTTCGATTCCCAGTCAGGGCACATGCCCAGGTTGTGGAGCAAATCCACAATGGGGGACATACAGGAGGTGGCCAATGGATGTTCTCTCTCATTGATGTTTCTATCTCTCTCTCCCTCTCCCTTTCTCTCTCTCTAAAATCAATAAAGAAAAAAATTAAAAAAAAAAAAAAGAGCCCTGGCTGGTTTGGCTCAGTGGTTAAAGTGTTGGCCTGTGGTCCGGAGAGGCCCGGGTTCAGTTCCCACTCAGGGCACGTACCTCGGTTGCAGTTTGTCCCTGGCCCTGGTTGGGTTGTGTGGGTGGCAACCACTCGATGTGTCCCTTTCACATCAATGTTCTCTCTCTCTCTCTCTCTCCCTCCCACTCTATCTGAACAAAATATCAAAAAATGTCCTCGGGTGAGGATAAAAAATAATAATAATAATAATATAAAATAAAATAAAATGCTACAAAGCAAAAAGTGAACATTGAAAACTCCTTTAAAAAAAAAAAAAAGAGATGAGGCTATACCTTTGATGGTGTAACCACTGAGCAGTGGTTACAGCATCAGCCCATGCACCGAAGACTCACAGGTTTGATTCCCAGTCAAGCACACACCTGGGTTGCAAGTTTGATCCCCAACACTAGTCAGGGTATGTGCAGGAGGCAACCAATTGATGTGTCTCCTTTTTTGGGGGGGGGGTATGTGTCCCTAGCGGGAACCAAACCCGGGACTCTGGTCCGCAGGCCAATGCTCCACCTGCTGAGCCAAACTGGCCATGGCTAATGTGTCTCCTTTTACATCATTGTTTATCTCTCTCTCTCTTCCTCCCTCCTCCCTTCCACTCTATCTAAAATCAATGGAAAAGATATCCTTGGGTGAGGATTAATCAAAAGAGAGAGAGAGAGAGATCTGAGGCTATAATAATAATAGTAAAAAACAAGTGTTGACAAGGATGTGGAGAAATTGGAACCTTCATAACTCACTAGTGGGAATGTAAAATGGTGCAACCACTGTGAAAAACACTTTCGTGGTTCCTCAAAAGGGTAAACATAGAATTTTAATATTCCCCAGCAATTTCACTCTTAGGTATATACCTAAAGGAATTGAAAAGATGAACTCAAGCCCTGCCAGTGTGGCTCACTTGGTTGAGCATAGTCCTATGCACCAAAAGGTCACTGGTTCTATTCCTTCGGGGCACATGTCCTGGTTGCTAGCTGAATCCCCAGTAGGGGACATGCAGGAGGCAACTGATTGACATTTCTCTCTTACATCTATGTTTCTCTCTCTCTCCCTCTCCTTTCCTCTCTCTAAAATCAATAAAAACTTTAAAAAAAAGAGGGACTCAAATATATCCTTGTATGTCAATGTTCATTGCAGCAGTATTCACAATAGCTAAAAAGTGGAAACAACTCAACTGTCTACCAACAGAAAAATGGAGAAACAAAATGTTCTACAACAAAACATTATTTAGCCATAATGAAGTTCTGATACATGCTTCCACATAGATTAAACTTGAAGGAAGTACGCAAAGTGAAATAAGGCAACTTACATGAAATATCTAGAACAGGCAAATTCATAGAGACAGTAAGTAGATGTGAACTTACCAAGGATTAGGGAGTGAGAATGGTCAGTTATTGCTTAATGGGTACAGAGTTTCTGTTTGAGCCCATGAAAAAGTTTTGGAAACATACAGTAGTGATGGTTGCGCAACACAGTGAATGTAATACATGCCACTGAATTGTACATTTTAAATGGTTAAAAAAAAGACAACTGAACATACATCGTGGTACAACTACAACACTTTTGCAAGAAGAAAGTGTTGCTATAGAAAGAGCAAACATCTATGAAAAAGGGGTGGGCAGACCAGGAGGGCTTCATATAGGAGGTGTTGTTTAGGGAAAGTTGTCTAGAGGAAGTAATCACAAGCTGCATTTAAGAGTAATATTTCCACAAGCAGAAAAGAGGAAAAGTTTTTGGTAAAACTGAGATCTGCTTTCCTAAGGGCAGTGGAGGCATTGCCTAGGTTATTACCTTGGCTCTGTTATTAACTGCTCTGTGCCTCAGTGTCCTAATCTGTAAAATGGCCATAGTAATCGTACCGTCTGCAAGGATTGTTGTGAGGATTAAAATAATTAATACACGTAAAAGAATTTAGCAGTACTTGACACACAGTAAACAATCTATAAGTGTTAGCTATTCTTATTTCTGTTTTATGAAAATGTTTATTGTGGCCCCACCAGTGTGGTTCACTGGTTGAGCGTCAACCCATGCACCAAGAGGTCACCAGTTCGATTCCTGGTCAGGGGACATGCAAGAGGCAGCCAATCAATGTTCTCTCATCAATGTTTCTCTCTCTCTCCCCTCCCCCCCCCCGACTCTATCTAAAGATAAATAGAAAAATATCCTCGGATGAGGATTAAAAAATAATAATAATAAAAAAATGAAAAAGTAAAAAATAATAATTAAAAAAAAAAAGAAAATGTTAATTGTGGATAAATCTAAGAAGAAAATAAAAATCACTTACAGTTCTACCACCCAGGGAAAATCATTGCTAACCGTTCATTATATTACCTTCCACAATTTTTGTACATAAATACATACAGAGCTTATCCACGTACCTCTTTACACTTTCTCGCCCCTCGCACCCTCTAACCGAAGTTCCCACTGCATTCTAAGTACCAAGACAATGGAAATTGACTAAGACAAAGCCCCGCCCCTTGTTTTTGTCCCTAGAAGCCACGCCCCGTATCGCCGCATGCGCACTCGAAGAATTCGGGGGCAGCGGCTCCTCAAAGGTTTCCTCAAAGCGGAAGTGATGTAAGCCGCGAGGCGGCGACGGTCGCGGAAAAGCCTGGGCCGGCGTCTGCGCAGTGCTGGTTTCCGGAAGTAGCCGCTGCGGCAGCATGCTTGAGGAGTTGGGTTTAATTGGGACCATCGGCGAAGATGACGAGGTGCCCGTGGAGCCCGAGTCTGACTCCGGAGACGAGGAGGAGGTATGAGCCAACCGGGGATGGGGGCGCAGCGGCGGGCACTCGTTTCCTTGACTAGCTTCCCTTCCCTGTGATTCCTCTGTCCCTGTCCCCCAGTTCTCAGCATCTCCCCTAGAGGAGTCTCACCCGACCCCAAGATCTTCCTCCGTTTGCTCGCCACTAGCTTTTCCTCACCGCCGCACTGTGCCCGTGTCGCCTTGGGGAACTCAGAGCCCATTCCCTGAATGTGTGTTCACTCCAGGCAGTGTCGTAGAAATCCGGAGGTGAAGCAAGTGCGGGCTTCTGCTCAAGGGGCTATGGTCATCCAGTCGTTCGTTATGCCAGTGTTTATTCAGTACTTAGTTTGTTACATCTACTATTGAGCATTAGGAACATAGACATGACAAGGTGGACAAGGACACCGCTCCCCTGAAACGTATGGTGGGATGGGGGTGGGGTTACCGGCAGGAAGCAGTATGGCAATTAAAAAGGGATCGATGTCGTGAAAAAGATGCTCCCCTCCAAAGATCCAGCAGGGGTGTCTTTTCCTCTGCAGCCTGTCTGTCCACCCACTGACACCTCCATGGGTGTCCTATGGCCTCCACAAATTTAACTGCTCCAAAGCCGAACTCTAGTCTCTCTCCCTCGCCCTCCCAACCTGCTCCATCTCAAACCAGAAACCTTAGAGTCATCCTGGACAGCTTCTTCCTCCGCTCCCCCTCCAGTGTTCTAGCTTAGGAATCTCTCTTAAGCTTCTCCCCCTCCCTCCATCCACACTGCTTCCATACTAGTCCAGGCCACTGCCAAGCTGCGCTCGGATACCTAGAATTCTAACATACCTGGTGTCCAGCTCCTCTTGCCCCCTCTAGTGTATTCACTTAGCAGCCAGAATAATCTTTTTAATTCTTGAATGGAAAACTATTTATAAAAAAGGAGTAAAGCAAATATGACAGATGATGATGCAAAACTTCAAGAATGAAGTGCTATACAACTATCAATAAACTAGGGACCCGAGAAATTATAATCATTACTAATAATGAAACTGAGGGTCAGAGTTCTTATGAGGTTAATGCAAGGAAAAATGTCAGTATAGCACTTTTTAGTTCAGGTTTTTTTCTTCTCAATTTATCCTCCTGAAACCAGAGGTCAGCCAGTCCTCTTTCCTTTCCTATTTCCGAATGTATGGGTTTTTTTTTTTTTCCTTTATTCATTTTAGAGAGAGAGGAAGAGAGAGGGAAAGAGAGAAACATCGAAGAGAGAGAACATCAATTGGCCGCCTCCTGCATGCCCCCCACTGGGGATCGGGCCACAACCTGGGCATGTGTCCTGACTGGGAATCTGAACTGGCGACCTCTTGGTGCATGAGTCGATGCTCAACCACTGAGCCACACTGGCCGGACCAAATGTATGGGTTTTTAAAGTTATCTTTTTGTTATTGATTCTAACTGAATTGAATTGTGGTAAGAGAACAAATTCTGTATAATATTGATTTTTTTTAAACTAATTGAAGATTTGCTTAAAGGCCTACTACGTGATCAGTTTTTGCAACTATTCCATGTGTGCTCAGAAAGAATGTTCATTCTCTAATCATAGATGCAGTGCTCTCTATATGTTCATTGGAATGAAGCGTAAAAATTATGCTGTTCACAATTTTTACAGATATACTCATTGTTTGTCTGCTCAATCTATCAGTTACTGAGAGAGGTGTGTAAAAATCTCAAATAACGGCCCAGCCAGTGTGGCTCAGTGGTTGAGCATTGACCCATGCACCAAGAGGTTGATGGTTCGATTCTCGGTCAAGGCATGTGCCCAGGCTGTGGGCCAAATCCCCAGTGGGGGGCATGCAGGAGGCGGTCAGTTAATGTTCTCTCACATCGATGTTTCTCTCTTTCCCTCTCTCTTTCTCTCTCTCTAATATCAATAAAGAAAATATAATTTTTAAAAAATCTCAAATAACAATTATAAATTGGTTGGTTTCTTCTTGTCACCTGTCAGTTTTTGCCTGGTAGATTTCTCTTCTCTGTTTTTTGGGTACCCTCATTTTCTTCTTCCTTTTTTGGTGTTCTCTCATCTCAGTCCCACAGTCACACTTCTTCTCCCTCTTCTCAGGGGCCCATTGTGCTGGGCAGAAAGCAGAAAGCCTTACAGAAGAACCGCAGTGCTGATTTCAACCCTGACTTCATTTTCACTGAGAAGGAGGGAATGTATGATGGCAGCTGGGCCGTGGCTGATGTCATGAGCCAGCTCAAGAAGAAGGTAAGACTGATAGTAATAGGCAGTTCTGGTTGGGCTGTTATGATTGAACCAGCAGCATGTTAAGAGGTCTAACCTTGAACTCACTGCCTTTGCCATCTGCTTACATTCAGCAGATATTAGAACTCCTTTGGAAAATGTGGTGTTGTTTTCATGGGTTAGGAAGTGATTATAAATTACCCACAGTTTTGATTAAAAACAAACAAGTGCAAACTGTTGCGAAATGGATTTATTGCAGACTTTAGTTACAAACACACTCATTGATTTACAAATGACATTTAAAGTATCAATAATATTTTATTGTCTTCATTAAAATGTCCATGATAGTCCAGCTGGTGTAGCTCAGTGGTTGAACGTTGACCCATGCACCAAAAGGTTGTCAGTTTGATTCCAGGTCAGAGCACATGCCCAGGTTGTGGGCCAAATCCCCAGTGTGGGGCATGCGGGAGGCGGCCAGTCAATGTTCTCTCTCATCAATGTTTCTATCTCTCTCTTCCTCTCTCTCTAAAATCAATAAATAAAACAAAATGTCCATGACAACTTTTCCTAGAGGAGGGGATAGTGAGCTCAGACTAACTTCAGTTTATACAATAAGAGAGAACTTCCTTGATTTTATAGACATTAAAATGTATGTGTGTGTGGGGGGGGTGGGAAATCTCAGAGGGAATCTGATGATACCAGTTCAGTGGTTTATTTTTATTTATTTTTTTATCCTCACCCGAGAACATTTTTTGATATTTTGTTCAGATAGAGTGGGAGGGAGAGGGAGAGAGAGAGAAACATTGATGTGAAAGGGAAACATTGATGTGAAAGGGACACATCGAGTGGTTGCCACCCTCACAACCCAACCAGGGCCGGGGACAAACCACAACCGAGGAACGTGGGCCGACGCTCTAATCGTTGAGCCAAACCAGCCAGGGCAGATTTCAACATTTTAATTAATAGGCTAAATTATGTCTGATTGGCAAGGGGAAGTTTTTCTAAGTAGTATTCAGATATAATGTGACATCTCTTGGTAAATGTGTTGTTCTGAATAGTGAATACCTAAAATGTGGATGTTCTTATTGGTTCCAGGTAATTTAAAGCACCACCCCCCCAAAAAAAATACACTATTTATTTATTTATTTATTTATTTTTGGTATGTGCCAAACCCGGGAACTCTGGTCCGCAGGCCGACGCTCCAACCGCTGAGCCAAACTGGCCAGGGCTGTACACCACTTATTTAATGTGTTTTTGGCTGTGAATAATCTATGGATTGTCCAAAAACACATTAAATAAGTGGTGTATAGCCCTGGCCAGTTTGGCTCAGCGGTTAAGCGTTAGCCTGTGGACCAGAGAGTCCCAGGTTCGGTTCCCACTAGGGGCACATACCACTAAAAAAAAAAAAAAAAAGAAAAGAAAAAAATAAATAATCTATGGATTGATTAATCTATCCAAGAACAGACTCCCTTTTTATATATTAATGTCTGAAATCCAACCCTCAGAGAAAGCTTGCTTTGTGTCTGTCCCCTGTGTATATTCTTTTCATCTCTCTATTTTTATCTGCAGAGGGCAGCCACTACATTAGATGAGAAGATTGAGAAAGTTCGAAAGAAAAGGAAAACAGAGGTGAGAAAGCAGAACGGTTTCTTCTCTGCGTGGTTAAGCCCACCCGCTGTTTCTCTTCAAGCCCGAGTGGAAGTGCAGCTGGTGCAGGCCGGCTTCGTGTGTCCGTTGATAATAGTCACTAAGAATCCGCAGAGCTCTTTGGAGGTTCTGGGTTTCCTGTAGTTTGTAGTCCCTTTGCTTTATTACACGTCCCTTCCCCCCAGGATAAAGAAGCCAAGTCTGGGAAGTCAGAGGAGAAAGAGGCAAAGGAGGGCTCTGAACCACAGGAGCGGGAAGACCTTCAAGGGAAAGATGAGGAAGACTCAGAAGATGAAGAATCAGAGACCGACTACTCATCAGCTGATGAAAACATCCTCACCAAAGCAGGTAGGTGACGCTGTGGTGCTGTCAGAAACAAGAACAGGACACTGGAAAGTGTCCACCTTTACTTACAGTATTTCCTATGCTCTTTCACACAGTTAAATTTAAGATCTCCATGTTGAAGTCCTTTCTGTAAGCTTCCCTTGTCTTGAGATTTTGTTAGGGTTGTACTTTGTAGAAAGTTTACTCTTTTCCTCATCTCCAGCCTCACACAGCTGCCAGCACCTCTGTGACTCAAACTTATTTAGGTGCTAGGTCTCCTACATCCCACCTCAG
Organism: Molossus molossus; assembly: GCF_014108415.1. Taxonomy (NCBI): domain Eukaryota; kingdom Metazoa; phylum Chordata; class Mammalia; order Chiroptera; family Molossidae; genus Molossus; species Molossus molossus. The sequence goes on along the minus strand of NW_023425399.1, from coordinate 9,422,883 downwards.
ATGGGTCCAACCACGTAGTGGGTGCTCCATGAATATTTCTTGCAGAAATGGGAGCTAAAGCATCATAATATAGCATAGAGGTTGAGAACTTGGTCTCTGAAACTTGGTGAGTTTGCTTACTGTCTGACCTTAGGTGAGATGCTTGTCTGCACTGCTGTACTGTGAGCTCATCCTTGAAACAAGGCTAATGACCGTCGTACCCTCAAGTTGTTGTGTGGATTCAGTTAGCTGTCCACATAAAGCACTTAGGATAGTTCTAGTAGATTGTAAACGCTCCATAAGTATAAGCCCTGATCAGCAGCTATATTTTTCTCCACAGACACTGTCAAAGTAAAGGAGCGGAAGAAGAAGAAGAAAGGACAGGTGAGGGTGGGCTTGAGAAAAAAGTGCAGCTTGTTTTTGCAACCTAAGAGGATTTAAGGTCAGTTTGTTTTCTTGGGGCCTTTTTGCTGAATTCTCATTCTGTCTTTTGATTTTCCGGTGTAGGAAGCAGGAGGATTTTTTGAAGATGCATCTCAATATGATGAAAACCTCTCATTCCAGGACATGAACCTTTCCCGCCCTCTTCTGAAGGTAGTGGCTTCTTTTGACTACTGTGGGATTATTGCAGTTGCCCTGTAACTGGGCTTCCTAACCTGGACCCTCTGCCTCCCTAAACTCTGTTGTCCACACAGCTGCCAGGGAACCCTCTTAAACAGAAAGCTCCATCTTGACCTCTAAGGTTCAGTCCCTCTGGGCCCCTCTGATAATGTCTCTCAGTACTCATTCTGCTCTGGCCATACTGGCCTCCTCTCTGGCCCTCAAACAGGTCAGGCATCTTCTTCCTCAGGGCCTTTGCACTTGCTCTTTGCAACTGCCTGGAAGATTATTTCATAAATCTGCTTGCATTGCTCCTTGCCTCTTTCAGGGTTCCACTCAGTAACTGCCGTGCAATGAGACCTTCCCTGACAACCTTACTGTAAATTGTACTCATTCTACACCCCCTCCCCGCCACTTTTCTTCATAGCATTTGTCTTCTTATGACATGTGTTTGTTTCTGGTCTGGTTTTTTTTTCTGTCAGATTATAATATTCCCGAGGGCAGAGTTTTTATTTCTTTTGTTTACTACTGTATTCTCAGTGCCTCACACACAAGCGGCACAATAAATGTTTGTGGATTAAATGCCTGGGGTGGACTAAGATACCACTTGTTTGGAAACCTGCCTTATTTATTTCATGCTGAGACTCCCCCTGCTCCTCTGTCTAATTCTTTCTTTCTTTTTCAGGCCATTACAGCCATGAACTTTAAGCAGCCCACCCCAATCCAGAAGGCGTGCATACCTGTGGGACTGTTGGGGAAGGACATCTGTGCCTGTGCAGCCACTGGAACAGGTTAAAGGATGGGGATTTGAAGAGTAGGGAGGCAGAAGGAGGGTGTTCAAACCAGAACAGGCTCTAGGTTGACAGAACAGGCTCTAGGCCCCTTTCATAAATACGCAAACATGTAATTATTCTTGTTGTTAATCCTCACTGGAGAATATTTTTCCATTGATTTTTAGATAGAGTGAGAGGGGAAGAGAGAGAGAGAGAAAGAAACAGGTACATCCCCTTGACTAGAAATTGGACCTGAGACCCTTTGGGTCCATGGGCTGATGCTATATTGAGCCAAACCAATCAGGGCCAGATATGAATTTTAATGCAATAACACTATATATTTTATTTAGTAGTTCCCCCTTTTTTTTCAATCTTTATTAATTAATTTTTGTTACAGATGTTTCTCCTTTCTCCCCCCTAGTATTTTTTTTTTTTTTTTTTATCCTCACCCAAGATATTTTTCCATTTTTTGTACAGATAGAGTGGGAGGGAGAGAGAGGAAGGAGAGAGAGAGAGAAACATCGATGTGAAGGGACACATCGAGTGGCTGCCACCCGCACGACCAACCAGGGCCGGGGACAAACTGCAACCGTAGTACGTGCCCTTAGCGGGAACCGAACCCAGGTCTCTCCGGACCGCAGGCCGACGCTCTAACCGCTGAGCCAAACTGGCCAGGGCTATTTAGTAGCTCCCTTTAAAGAAACTTATAGCCCTGGCCGGTGTGGCTCAGTTGGTTGGGTGTCATCCGGGTCACCAAAGGGTGGCTCGTTCAATTCCTGGTCAGGACATATCTCCAGGTTGTTTGATCCCCAGTAGGGGGTGGGCAGGAGTCAGCCAATCAGTGTTTCACTCTCTCTCTCTCCCTCTCCCTTCCTCTCTCTCAAAATCAATTTTAATCAATCAATAAAAACATATTTACGAAAAAGAAATAGGAAAATGTATAGTAAGTTGTTTTTCTTTTCTTTTAAGATTGTTTAAAATTGGCTTTTAGAGAGAGAGAAGGGAGAGGGAGAGAGAGGTAGAAACATCGATGAGAGAGAAACATTCATCTGCTGCCTCCTGCACTCCCGTTACTGGGGATAAAGCCCACAATCTGGTCTTATACACTGACCAGGAATCAAACTGGCTGGGCTATTTTCCTGTTTTCTTTAAATACTCTTTGCTTTTAAAAAATGGTTGCATAGTATTTTTTTACATGACTACTTTTTTACTATATAATTAACTGCACTAATCTGCAATGTTTCATTGAATGTCCCTTTCATAAAAACTTGACTCCTATGACAAGGGCCCATGGTGGAAAAGACAGGTGGTCATAGTCAAGGAGATACCCTGATAGAATTAAATGATGAGGACCTTCACTAGACCCCTGCAACCTGTGACCCATAACTAACAACCTGTGTGACCCATACATATATCTGTGCTCAGATTAGAACCTAAACCTTGAAGGAACTGAAGCTCTTCTCCTTGCTTTTTTCCTGCCTTTGTCTCCAGGTAAAACTGCTGCTTTTGCGCTGCCCGTCTTGGAGCGTCTAATCTACAAGCCCCGCCAGGCTCCAGTAACCCGCGTGCTGGTGCTGGTTCCCACTCGAGAACTGGGCATCCAGGTGCACTCGGTCACCAAGCAGCTGGCCCAGTTCTGCAACATCACCACCTGCCTGGCTGTGGGTGAGTGTCTGGCTGAGGGCTGCCAGCCCCTGAGACCACGACATGGTGGAGGATTGATTTACCCTGCCATCTGAGGGTTGATGGGTGCCAAGGAAGCTTTTACGTGATTGAATCCACTTAAAAAGTGGACGATGTGTTTTTTATAGTAGGTAGTGGCAGGGAGAGGAGAGATTTAACCAGTCTTGCAGAATGAAACTTTAGAATTATGAAAAATGTTTATTTTGGTACTAAGCAAACCTAGGATATCACTTTTGCTTTGCATGAATAATAAATCAAATATTGTTTAGGGCAGAATTTTTCTGATGATGTTATATGATAGTGTTATCCAGTCTTTATTTTACCCTCCTTGTGCCATTGGAATTCAAAGGTGATGCAGAAAGACCTCAGTTTTGCAGCTGCTTCTCTCAGTCCTTTTCTCCAAACAGACTGTAAAATCCATGCACATGGTGCCTTTGTCATTCATTTTCTCTGTTCCCTCTGCATCTGGCATGAGACCTGGCAGGTGGCAGGGCTCAGTCAACACTGGTGAATGACTGAACTGGCTGCCTGGTGGGGCTTTTTCCTTCACAGGTGGCCTGGACGTGAAGTCTCAGGAAGCAGCTCTTCGGGCAGCACCTGACATCCTCATCGCCACCCCAGGCCGGCTCATTGATCACCTGCACAACTGCCCTTCCTTCCATCTGAGCAGCATCGAGGTGCTCATCTTGGATGAGGCCGATAGGTAATCAATCATCTGGGGTCCAAGGGGCCACAGTCTCAGATGGGAACCCGCCACCTTGTATTATTCTCCATGGCTCTCACCATTTCAGCTGCTCACCTTTGGGCCTTTCTCCATCCTCAGACCAGATTATTCTGCTCTTTCTCCTTCTGGAGAAGCATAAACGTCAGTTGGCTGCCTCCTGCATGTTCCCCACCGGGGATTGAGCCGCAACCTGGGCATGTGCCCTGGCCAGGAATCGAACCAGTGACCTCTTGTTGCGTGGGTTGACACTCAAGCACCTAGCCACACCTACCAGGTTGCCACTTCTTTTTTTTTTATCCTCACCTGAGGACATTTTTTTTGCATTTATCTTCAGATAGGGAGGAAAAGAGAGAGAGAAACATCGATGTGAAAGAGACACATCAAGTGGTTGCCACCCACACGACCCCAACTGGAGCCAGGGACAAACTGCAACCGAGGTACGTGCCTTTAGTGGGAACTGAACCCAGGTCTCTCTGGTCCACGGGCCGATGCTCTAACTGCTGAGCCAAACCGGCCAGGGCCAGGCTGCCACTTCTTAACTGAGATCTGGAAACATTTAGATTTTCAAAGCAAAACCTTTTCTTGTTTGTATGTAGGGATAAGAATAGTACCAACCTCGTGGTGTTGAGGATTCAAGGAGTGAGCTGGGTTACGTGCCAGTGCGTACTGAGGACCCCGCCAACAGCATCTGCGTTGTGATGAGGGCTCGCACCCTCTCTCTCTTCCTTCCTCATTGTGTCCCATCTGCTCACCTCTTTCCTTCATGACCGAACAGAATCAAGTCTTAATGACCTAGACTGATGAGGGAGGGAGGGCAGGGGAAGGAGGCCACAAAAAACCCCAAAGCCTGTTCAACTGGACTCTCAAATTACAGCATCTCCAGACTGAACAGGTCGTTAACCAAGCTCTGATCCATCTGCCTTTCCCTCTTTCTCTCTGTCTCGTGAACGGCAATGCAATCTTTTCCGTTGTTCTGGCCAAAATTGGTTTGTTTTTTTTTCTTTATCCTCACCTGAGGACATTCTTTCTTTTCTTTTCTTTTTTGTTCAGATAGAGTGGGAGGGAGAGAGAGAGAAACATCGACGTGAAAGGGACACATCGAGTGGCTGCCTCCCACACCACCAACCAGGGCCGAGGACAAACTGCAACCGAGGTACGCGCCCTTAGCAGGAACCGAATCCAGGTCTCTCTGGACCGCAGGCTGACGCTCTAACCACTGAGCCAAACCGGCCAGGGCCTGGCCAAAATTCTTTTTTTTTTTTAATCCTCACCCGAGGATATTTTTCCATTTTTGTACAGATAGAGTGGGAGGGAGAGAGAGAGAAACATCGATGTGAAGGGACACATCGCGTGGCTGCCACCCGCACGACCAACCAGGGCCGGGGACAAACTGCAACCGAAGTACGTGCCCTTAGTGGGAACCGAACCCGGGTCTCTCTGTACCGCAGGCCGACGCTCTAACCGCTGAGCCAAACCGGCCAGGGCTGGCCAAAATTCTTAATGTCGTTCTCGACTCCTTGTTTTCACATCCCACAAAACATCCATCGATAAATCCTGTCAGCACTCGCCCATTTCGAGGTTTCCGCATCTGCCATTCCCCCAGCTTGGAATGACTTCCTTTACCTCCTCGGGTTTCTGCTCCAGTTGTCACTTATCTGAAGAGCTCTTTGCTGGCCACTGTCTATAACCGGTCCTGATACCCCCCCTTCCTTCCTGCCTTACACTCTCTGAGGCGCTATGCCTTGCCAGCCTCTCTGACCTCCCTTATCATTACCTGAATGTTGGCGTGGTGGCTGTGCCCCAACTTTCCCCTAAAACATCGTATTCGTACGCGGCTGGCTTGGTGTCGCTGCTGCGTCCCCGCACTGCATCTGGAACCTAGCAGATGCTCAGTCAGTGTTGAATAATTGGCCGACAGAGCAAATGAACCATTCTTGAGGCCTGAGGGAAGTAAAGGAGATCATTCTCAGCTAAGGGGCGTGTTCTGATTCAGGTTTTAAAGGGCAAAGGAATTGTATTCTTCAAACACAGTTCAGCATCTCAAAAGACCAGGAAAGGCTATGGAAGTTTCAGACTGAAGTGACTAAGGAGACTTGACAACTAAACATAATGCCTGATTCTCAACTGGAGCCTTACTTGGAGGGAGGCTGGTTGGTGTCAGTTGAAAAACCCTGGAGTCAAAGTAAGCTCACAAGTTACTATTATTGGTGAAGAGAAAAGGCTTCTTTTACCAGTGGAGAGAGCTGGCAGACACCACCTTAACCAAGTGTTCAAACTCCCATCAGCAGTACTGGAACAAACTGATGATCTGTGCCTCCCGAGGGAGTGGGAGTGAGGTGCACATCGCACCCCTGCGCATTCTTCCTGCAGTGATTTACTGAATACAGTCCCTGGGAAACAGACAAGTACAGAGTGTGCAAAAGGCTGAGGGGACTTTTCTAGATTAAGGGAGACTAAAGAGATAAGCTGACCAAATGCAACACAGGAACTTTGGTTCCTAGACTAAAAAAAAAAGACAGCTACAAAATGATATTTGGGAACAGCTAGGAAGATTCAAATGTGGACTGTGCTTTAGATGATGTTATTCAAACTCAAAATTCTTGGGTGTAACAATGACATTGTGATTATATAGAAGGTCATTGTTCTTAGGGAATGTGTGCTGCAAGATTTAAGCGTAAGATGTCATGATGTCCACAATTTATTTACAAATAGTTCAGCCAAAAAAAAAGATTAAGCAAATGATAATTCTTAGTGAATCTTGTTAATGCTAGTAGAGTAAGTAAATAAATGAGCCTGAAACATAACCAATGACAACATCAAAACATTGCCTGTCTGATGTTTTCTGCCCCTCACTGTGACAGGAGTGAGCTTAGTCCATTTTTCTTGATCCCTTCCCTTCCCTGCTCACCAGGATGCTGGACGAGTACTTTGAGGAGCAGATGAAGGAGATCATACGAATGTGTTCCCACCATCGCCAGACTATGCTCTTCTCGGCTACAATGACAGATGAGGTGGGCTCTGGGGACTTTCCTAGGCAGGGTGAATGGAGAAGACAGTGCAGAGGACCCTGGCCTGGGCTGGGGGCAGGTACCTGGGGCCAACACTGGCTTGCCTCCCTCTCTGCCCCCTGGCAGGCTAGTGAGCATCCCTGTCTTTGTGCCTGGCAGGTCAAAGATCTGGCTTCTGTCTCCTTGAAGAACCCCGTCCGGATCTTTGTGAACAGCAACACAGATGTGGCCCCCTTCCTGCGGCAGGAGTTCATCCGGATCCGGCCGAATAGGGAAGGGGACCGGGAAGCCATTGTTGCAGGTGAAAGCCCAGGGTGGGACTGGGCAGGGTGGGTGCTCAATTCTCTTGGCCTCATGGGTGCCACACTGGAGCACTTGGGTTTTGCCCGGGAGCCTCCTATATCCAGCCTCCCCTAACCTAATGTGGGGTGCTGCCATTCCATCACTCCACTGTTGGTACCTCTTTCCTTCCTTCCTTTTATCGCCTCACCTCCCTCCTACCATCCAGTCCTTATATCCTGCTGAACTCCCCACCACCACCCACCACTGCCCCTTTGGCCCTTAGTCCAGGCCACTGCTGTGTTGCCGGGACTACTGCAGCAGCCTCTTAATGGCCTTCCTGTTTCCACCCTTGTCCCTTGGTAATCCACTCTTCACCTGCAGACCATTTAAAATGATTGTTCATAAATGAGCATTTGTCCCTGTTACTTCCTTATTTAAAGCCCTCTGATGTCTTTCATTGCTCTTAGACTAAAGTCCATGCTCCCTAGCGAGTTCTGGAAGACCCTCTGGGTCTGGCCTTTGCCTGCCTCCTTGTTGCCTTTGCTCCTGGCACTCCTGCCCCACTTGCCGGCTTTTGCTTTCTCAGACCCACAAGATTGTTCTCCCTGGGGCCTTTATGTTTGCTCTCTCTTCTGTCTGGAGTCTTCCCCCAAGTCGTCTCATGGATGATCCTGCCTTGTCGTTCAGCTTGAGAGGGGCCAGCACTAAAGCTATGCCGCCATCCTCCCTCCACTTTCTCAGGGGCACTTATCATCCTAGGGAACTGGGGATTTGTGTCTTTGTCTCCACCCTGGAATGTGAGTTCACAAGGGCGGGACCTTGCCTGTGTCCCTGGTCCCTCCCAGGCACATAGCACTGCGCAGGTGAGGAGGGAGTATGTTTTAGAGATGTCTGCCAGCTCACTCTTCTGTCCCTGCCAGCTCTGTTGACAAGGACTTTCACCGACCACGTGATGCTGTTCACCCAGACCAAGAAGCAGGCCCACCGCATGCACATCCTCCTGGGGCTCATGGGACTGCAGGTGGGCGAGCTCCATGGCAACCTGTCACAGACACAGCGGCTGGAGTCCCTCCGGTAAAGATTGGGGTGGGGGGGTTGGCTCCTAGCCACCCTTCCTGGGCAGGTCAGAGAGCGCTCTCCTAACTCAAAAGAGGTAAAATACCACTCAGAAATTGTGTTAGAGCAGTAGCAGGGGATGCAGGGAGCACAGTTTCCCTGGGAGGTCATGTCAGAACTCTGACTTTGTAGTCTCACAGATGATACTCATGGCGCAGGGCTTGAGTGTGGGAGCTGCTGAGTGGGCCAAAGCAGGAGATTCTGACTTGGGATGACTCAGCATATACTCTTCTCTACAGTTGCTCCAGAGCAGTGGACAATCCTGAGTCTGATGGAAGGAGATTTGGGATCAAATCTGGCCACCATTTCTTGACCATTTACTTTGCCAGGTCCTTTGTGGTGTGCTTTTCTATGTGATTCGTTTAATTCTCACAAAATGGAGTCAGCCTGGTAGGCAACGAGGGATCTTTTAGAGTTCTTCCACCTATTCCTATTCATCATAGGCAGCGGAGAGTTGTTTTCTATCGAAAAGCTGTTTTGTATGCTGAGACATTTGCATATGCTGCTTCCTATATAGTCTAGCTCTGTGGTTCCCAAACGTTCACGTGTACAGGAATTACTGTGTAAAGGGGTGTACACAAAATGATGTTGCTTAACTTTATGGATTGTTTAAGAAGGGGTGTAAATGCTGATGAGCTTACATTTAGGGTCTGTCCCCACTATGATAGTCTGCACTGTGCTGCTTGACTCCAAACGGATTTGTGTTCTTTCTGGCTCCAGCTCCTGCAGAGCATTATTGGGGTTGGGAATCTGAATGAACATCTCTTTGTGGCTATTTCCAGGCGCTTTAAGGATGAGCAGATTGACATCCTTGTGGCCACAGATGTGGCAGCCCGTGGACTTGACATCGAGGGGGTCAAAACGGTGAGCAGGCTCCATCTTCCTTGAACTTTGGGTGGGAGTCTTTTTGCCTCCTTGTGTCCCCGCTTTTCCTCAATTCCCAGCTATGACTGGTGGTCAACTTTGACATTCCAGGTAATCAACTTCACGATGCCCAATACCATCAAGCATTACGTCCACCGGGTGGGGCGAACAGCACGTGCTGGCAGGGCTGGGCGTTCAGTCTCTCTGGTGGGGGAAGAGGAGCGGAAGATGCTGAAGGAGATCGTGAAGGCTGCCAAGGCCCCTGTGAAGGCCCGGATACTTCCCCAAGGTGAGCAGGCACCACTGTAGCAGCTCCGGGCAGTTTGGGTAAGTGGGCCAGGGTCTTAGGTCAGACCCTGCGGGATGGGGCAGAGGCAGGGGCAGAAGATAATGGGTGAGAGCAGGAGCTTTGCAGTCAGGAGCCACATTCGAATCTCTGCTCTGCTACTTCCTTGCTGAGTGACCCTGGGTAGGTCCCACCTTGCCTCCCTGGGCTTCAGACTCTGTGTGTAAAAGAGACTCAAGATAGACTTGTGCCCCAACTGTCTCATTTATAGTTATTTTCTAACCTTTGGAAAGACAAAGCCTCTTAGGGCAAAAGACCCACCAATTCCCTCCTGCCCACCTGTCCTTGAGGGGCAGAGCGTGGAGAGGAGATCAGCACTCATCCCTTTTGGATAGCTGTCATGCTTTTTGTTCTCATCCACAGGAGTCATACAAAGCACCTCCTTTAAAAAATACATTTTCCAAGGTTACAGCAATAATACATATTCAGAGTTGGAAATTAATAAATAAAATAAGAGCAAAAATGTAATTGTATGTCAAGGAACTCACCACTGTTTAGATACACATCCTTTCTGACCTTTTTTCCATTTATATATGTCTGGGTTTTTTTTTTTTTTTTTTTCATTTAAAAATTTTCATTTAATTCATTCAACCAACAAATAGTTATTGAGTACTACTGCATGCCTCCATTTGGAGTCAAGCAGCAGAGTGCAGACTATGTGGGGACAGACCCTAAATGTCAGTCCATCAACATTTACACCCCCTCTTAAACAATCCATAAAGTTAAGCAACATCATTTTGTGTACACCCCTTACACAGTAATTTCTGTACACGTGAAAGCTTGGGAACCACAGAGCCAGACTACATAGGAAGCAGCATATTCTATTCTAGGTACTGGGGATACAGCAGGAAACAAAACAACTGATCCGCCCTGGCTGGTTTGGCTCAGCGGTTGGAGCGTCAGCCTGTGGACCGAAGAGTCCTGGGTTCGGTTCCTGCTAGGGGTGCATACCAAAAACAAAAAAAAAAGCCCAAAAAACAAACTGATCCTCTGGTGGGAGAAAGGTATAATAAATAAATTAATAGAGGTGTGATTGACAACTATAGGAGGAGAGGTGGCTGTTTTAAAAAAGCTGTTCCGGAAAGGCCTCTAAACAGATGCATCCTGCATGACAAGAACGAGGTGGCCATGAGTGGTCCAGGGACAGGGTGTGCCGAGCAGAGACCAGGGCAGAGCCTCTGAGACAGGAGCAAACTTGGTGTTCGAGTAAAAGGGGAGAAAGGCCAGAGGGCCCAGGGCATGGTGAGCAAGGGGGAGACAAGTCAGAGAGGGCAGCAGGGGCCATGCTTAGGAGTTTGGAATTTATTTTAAGAGCAACAGGAAACCTTTGGGCGGGGTGGGGGAGGGGTTGTTAAGCAGAGAAGTCACACATTAAAATAAAAACCCAACTTTCCAAGTCACTGAGTACACATATACATTATTTTCATCAGCTACAGAGTTTTCATCCTTATCTTAAACTCTTTTTTGTTCTCTTCCCTCAAGACGTCATCCTGAAATTTCGGGACAAGATTGAGAAAATGGAGAAAGACGTGTATGCAGTTCTACAGCTAGAGGCCGAGGAGAAAGAGATGCAACAGTCGGAAGCCCAGGTGAGGCTCTGTGGAGGGCTCTGGTCCCCAGCGCCACTCCATAAGCACATTGGATCAGCCCGTCTGAAATCCTGTGTCTGCAAACAGACCATCAGAGCCCCAAGCGTTTGCAGGCAGTGACTTCCTGCAGCTGCCATGTTATGTATTATCATAGGTAGGTTCCATGGCAGGCACCCTTTTGCTGTCCCCACAGATCAACACAGCAAAGCGGCTCCTGGAGAAGGGGAAGGAGGCACAGAACCCCGAGCCTGAGAGGAGCTGGTTCCAGACCAAAGAAGAGAGGAAGAAGGAAAAAAGTACGTGAGGAAGTTCCTCAAAACCTAAACATAGAAATTATAGGACCCAGCAATTCCACTCCTTGGTCTGTACCCCCCCCCAAATTGAAAATGGACTCAAATGGAAACATATGTCAGTGTTCACTGAAGCAGTTTTTTTTTTTATCCTCACCCGAGGACATTTTTCTATTTTTCGTTCAGACAGAGCGGGAGGGAGAGAGAGGAAGAGAGAGAGAGAGAGAGAAACATCAACATGAAAGGGACACATCAGGTGGTTGCCAACTGCACGACCCATCCAGGGCTGGGGATAAACTGCAACCGAGGTACGTGCCCTTAGCGGGAACCGAACCCGGGTCTCTCTGGACTTCAGGCTGACGCTCTAACTGTTGAGCCAAATCGTCCAGGGCTGAAGCAGTATTCACAGTAGTCAAAGGGTGGAAGCAACTCATGTCCATCAATAGATGATTGGAGAACTAAAATGTGTGTACATACAATGAATATTCTTCATCAATAATTACTTTCTGGCCCTGGCTAGTTTAGCTCAGCGGTTAGAGCATTGGCCTGTAGACCAGAGTGTCCCAGGTTCGGTTCCTGTTAAGGGCACGTACCTCGGTTGTGGTTTGTCCACGGCCCCCGTTAGGGTTGTGTGGATGGCAGCCACTTGATGTCTCTCTCTCTCACATCGATGTTTCTCTCTCTCTCTCTCTTCCCCCCTCCCTCCCTCCTGCTCTAAAAAACAAAAACAAAACAATAATTAAGTTCTGGTGCATGTTGTCAGGTGAACTATGAAAACCTGGTGAGTGAACTAATCCAGACACAACAGGACAAATGTTTATGATTCCACTTATACGAGTTATCTAGACAGGCAAATTCATAGACACAGGAAATAGAGATTACCAGGGGTTGGGGGAGGGAGTTAGTAATGGTTACAGAGCTTCTGTTTGGGATGAAAAAGTTTTAGAAACAGAATGGTGATGTTTGAACAATATTGTGAATATAATTAATGCTACAAAATTGTACACTTAAGAATGGTAAAATGGCAAATTTTATATTATATATTTTGCCATAAAAGTCAGAAAAATATTTTTAGATATTCCCTGCCTTTATTTTTAACAAACAAATTGATTCACATTGTTCTATACCTTGCTTTTTTCAATTAATTTTATAGCTTGGAGGTCAATTTTATGTAAGCAATATTCTATTGAAGAGCATTGAGGTTGTTTCTAATCTTTTGCTATTAACAAGTCATGTAGTGAATAATTTTGTGTAGATGCCTTTTCACAGTTAAGTGACTATATTTGATTTGCAGGATAAAATCCTTAAAATAGAATTGTAGGTCAGAGGTTATATGCATTTATTATTTCGTTAGGGATTACAAAATTACCCTTCAAAAAAGTACCAGGAATTTAAGAAATACTGCCTATATATGATGGGAAAAAAATTAGGGTGTATGTATGTTAAATGTCTATGTTGAAAATAGAGTTGTAGCCCTGGCTAGTTTTCTCAGTGGTTAGAGTGTCGGCTCATGGACCAAAGAGTCTCGGGTTCGATTCCAGTCAAGGGCAAGTACCTCAGTTGCAGTTTGGTCCCTGGCCCTGGACAGGGTCGTATAGGAGGCAACCAATAGATGTGTCTCTCTTGCATCAATGTTTTTCTCTCTCTCTCTCCGTCTTCCTCTCACCCTCCATCCCTCCCACTCTATTTTCCATTTAGAAGATAAATGGAAAAATATACTCTGGTGAGGATTAAAAAAAAGAGTTGTAACTATATTGTGGGACGGTATACGGGGGTATAAGTGAACTAAATCCTCATCTTTCACAACAGGAGGTAGATAGATAAAATGCCTCAGATGGATTAATCGAGATATAGTGGACAAGCATGTTAGTGAGATGGAGGAAATCACTAGAAAGGAAGTGATTACTGCTTCTCATTTTAAGCCCTCATGTACCAATTTAAAATATGTGCACTTTTAATGTGAGTTTAAAGAAAGATACAAAACAGTTCCTCTCGTGCTCCCTTCTCATCCTAGTTGCTAAGGCTCTGCAGGAGTTTGATTTGGCCTTAAGAGGAAAGAAGAAAAGGAAGAAGTTTATGAAGGATGCCAAGAAAAAGGGGGAGATGACAGTGAGTGGCCTCCCCTTTGGAGTTGGGTCCCTGCCCAGTGGAATGGGCCAGGACTGCCCGATCTGTTCCATACTCCCGCGTCATCCTCTCTCCAGGCAGAGGAAAGGTCCCAGTTTGAAATCCTCAAGGCACAGATGTTTGCTGAGCGGATGGCCAAGAGGAATCGCAGAGCCAAGCGAGCCCGGGCAATGCCTGAGGAGGAGCCAGCAAGAGGCCCAGGTAGGCATATGGTGAATCCACAGGAGCTGGTAGGAAGGTTCTTGTTGAAATCTGTGCTTGTGGTCAGGGAGAAAATTGAAGGGGTGATGAAAAGAGCCCATATTTCTTGAGTAATGAGTATGTGCTAGTATATACAGCTATACCTTTATTGGCTGCAAGTGGTGAAGTGACGCTGTGGTTAGTGGGAATAGCTAGGATTTGAAACCGGGCCTTTGGACTCTGGAGCCTGAGTCCTTACCAGTTGCCACGTGGAGGAGCAGGTCTGTGGTAGAATGAAGTGAAGGTGGTCTTTCGCCCATTTCACTTTGGACTCTGCAGTCATTCTTTGGAGTGGTTCCTTCACACCTGGTACTTCTTCTGATTCCTTATCCCTTTTGTGCCAGGATCTGATGTCTCACCTCATGTCAATAAATCATCAGTCCAGAGCATCCACTGAACTTGGAATCATTACCCTGAGCTTAAGAGGATTTAGGAGCTTGGGCCAAAGGGGACATATTTAACCCATTCTCTCTCGGCACAGTGAAGAAGCAAAAGCAGCTGAAGAAATCTGTATTTGATGAAGAACTCACCAACACGAGCAAGAAGGCCTTGAAGCAGTATCGAGCTGGGTAGGGTATAAGTCATCATGGTATTTATTTATTTTTTTTTAATCCTCACCCAAGGACATTTTTCCATTTTTTGTTCAGGTAGATTGGGAGGGAGAGAGAGGAACAGAGAGAGAGAGAGAAACATCGATGTGAAAGGGACACATCGAGTGGCTGCCACCCGCACGACCAACCAGGGCCGGGGACAAACTGCAACCGAGGTACATGCCCTTAGCGGGAACTGAACCCGGGTCTCTCGGGACCGCAGGTTGATGCTCTAACCGCTGAGCCAAACCGGCCAGGGCTCATCATGGTATTTTGATGAAAGCTATGAATCCTCTTTCTCCTTCCCTACTCCTAATTCTCATATACCTATAGCTTTATAACATATAATTTCAAGGGCTTCTGTCTGCCCACCCTCCCACCAGCCCGTCTGTGGATCCCAGGGTGACAACAGGAGGAAAAGGGGCCTATTGAGGCCCTATTGCCTTGGAGGTAAAATGGCACATTTTTGTTTCAGAAACAGAGCTTTTCCTCAGGAGAGTGATAGAACCCCAAAGGATCCTGGTTTGCTCTTGGGAGTGTATTGTCCACCCCTCCTCTTCCCAATCTCCTGGGACTGGGTTGGGGTGGGAACAGACTAAGCTTCCCAAGTAGTTTATTACATACATGGGAAGGGAGGGCAAGGCCTCTTCCAGTTTTGTTTTAAAGCTGGGCCTTGACTTCCACAAACTCATGTTATCAGACGGAAACACATACAGGCGGGGAACCTCAGGACCTGAAAATGATGCATCTGTTGATCCTGTTGCTTTGTGTGGGAGCTGGGTGGGGTGGGGGTGAGACCATCCGTTTTTCCAACAGCTTGCCACTTCATCGTCTCATCTTCTTTCACCTACAGTCCCTCCTTTGAAGAAAGGAAACAGTTGGGTATGCCCCACCAGAGACGAGGAGGAAACTTTAAATCTAAATCTAGGTAATGTTTCCCATGTTAGAGGACCAAAGGTTATGACTATTTGGTGTTGGAGAAGAAACCTTTCATGGGAAAGGAGCTTCTCCTTCCTCTTTCTGGCCTGGTGGGGGTTGGTCTTTTACTCTGCTTTATTAAAAATTAAATTTATTGGGGTAACATTGGTTAATGACATTATGTTTTAGGTGTATCATTTTATAATACATTTTCTGTATACTGCATTGTGTACTCATCACCCAGTATGTAGTCTCCTTCCATCACCATATATTTGACCCCCTCTGTTTTTCTTAATAGGTACAAGAGGAGAAAATAGCCGCGGTGGCCTGAAGAAGTTTGTAGGGTGGCCCTTAGATCCCTTCCTTGTGGGAAGTCATCCTGGCTTGATCTTTTCTCCATTTCTAAAAAAAACTCTTTAAAACTTGAAGAAGTCTGAGTCATTTGTACATTAAAATAGAGTCAGTCAGTCCAGCTGATGTGGCTCAGTGGTTGAGTGTCAACCCATGCACCAAGAGGTTGCCGGTTCGATTCCCAGTCAGGACACATGCCCAGGTTGTGGGCCCGATCCCCAGTGAAGGGCATGCAGGAGGCGGCCAGTCGATGTTCTCTCTCATCGGTGTTTCTGTCTCTCTCCCCCTCTCCTTTCCTCTCTAAAATCAATAAAGGAAAGAAAAAAAAGTCAGCCAAGGCTCTCTCTTGCTGGTTAGTTTTTACATAAAGAATATACTGAATGTTAGAAGTACTTTTGGATTGGGGGAAGAAGCCAATCTCATTGTATATTTTATTCCTGTCTCTACCCTCAACATCAGTGTGCCCCCATGTACTTGGAGTACTTCTTTGTGCCTGTAGAGATGTGGAAGAAATTCTTACTAGTTCTCTTCTGTTGATGTCCTAGAACTAAAAGCTGTCATTGTGTACCAGATAGTCTATGTACTGAGCACTGACTCATTTAATTCACTACATCCCTGAGGCACATACCATTACTCCCATTTTGCAGATAAACAGGCTTGGAGAGATGGAGTAACTTTCTATTGCACAGTTAGGAATTAAGGTTTTATTTTTTTAATCCTCACCAGAGGACTTTTTTTTTTTTGTTCACATAGAATGGGAGGGAGAGAGAGGAAGAGAGAGAGAGAGAGAAACATCAATGTGAAAGGGACACATCGAGTGGCTGCCTTCTGCACCACCCCAACCAGGGCCAGGGACAAACTGCAACCGAGGTATGTGCCCTTGGGAGGAATTGAACCCGGTCTCTCTGGACCGCAGGCTGATGCTCCAACCGCTGAGCCACACTGGCCAGGGCAGGTTATTTTTTTTCTTTATTGATTTTTAGAGAGAGAGGAAGGGAGAGGGAGAGAGGGATAGAAACATTGATGAGAGAACATTGACCAGCTGCCTCCTGCATGCCCCCCACTGGGGATTGGGCCCATAACCTGGGCATGTGTCCTGACTGGGAATTGAACCGGCAACCTCTTGGTATATGGGTCAATGCTCAACCATTGAGCCACACCGGCTGGGCGGGAATTCAGGCTTTTGAAACTAGAGTCTACCTAGCTTCATACCATAACTCTTCACTATGGTGTAGAACTGCTAATGGAGATGGAAACTCAAAGGGTACGGGAATCCCCAGATACACTGGCTCCTTGTTGCAAAAAAAGTTTTTACCCCGTAGAATGATGGTTCTCGCCTTTTCCTGAATCACAGATCCTTTTGAGAATTAGATGAAAGCTATGAGGCACCTCTTGAGAAAATTTAGTTTGTCATACAATTTCAGAGTACATAGGACCCATCCCTCCCCAGCTAAATAATTATGTTATCTAGCAGCACATACCCTCAACATTGAAGAATGTGCTAAAAGCTATTCAGGCTGCACCTAACATTTGCCAAGAGGGTTCTAATTCAGTTAATAATGGCACACCTGTATGATGGAATGCGGTTCGGACTTATTGTATGTGTACAGAAAGATCCCTAAGTTAGGTCATTAGGCTGGGGAAAAAAAGTCAAGTGCAGAACTGTACTTTTCTCTTAAAGGCTACATATTACATATACATAATCTCTGGGAGGACTCATGAAGCTATTTTTTTTTTAAATTTATTTTCCTCGTAGATTTTAGTGAAGAAGGGAGAAGGGGAGAGAGACACACATCAAGGAGAGAGAACATCGCTTGGTCACCTCCAGCACGCCCCCCACTAGGGATCGGGCCCACAACCTGGGCATGTGCCCTGACCAGGAATTGAACCAGTAACCTCTTGGTGCATGGGTTGACACTCAACCAACTGAGCCACACTGGCCGGTCTCATGAAGCTATTAAGGTTGCCTCTGGGAAAGGAAACTTCAAGTATATATATCCTTTTTGTACAGGTTGGAAAAACTTACCATGAAGAAAAAATGACTCCCCAGTTACATAAAAGTCCCAAACCACAGAAAGGAATGTGCCTTCATTCCCATCCTCATTGTCTCAAGCCACCTGAGCTGCTGGTAATATGTGAGAACAAACACAGACCAGTGATTTCTTGCAATAATTTTTATTAATTAGCTTCATAGGCTAAAGTGCATAGTAGACAAAAAAGGAAGTGCATACATAGGAAAGATGGATTTCTTACATTAGAAAGACCTGAGAATGCCTAAGTGTCTTCTAGGGGACACTGGACAGAGGGAATATGTATACAGGAGGCAGGCTGGGGGGCTGGCCTCTGGCATGGGTTGGGGGCCTGCAGAAGCTGCTGGCATGCTAACCCAGCCCAGGCAAAAGCTGCAACAGACAATGTTGGAATAAAGGGCCACACTTTGGATTGGGGCTGCTGGTAACAAATATGAGTTTAATTCCACTCTGGACCCCAGGGAACCAGCACTGCTACTGAACCTTTCGTGTTATAGGCAAAGAAACTTCCACCATTCCAAAGTACAAGTCACAGGAAAGGATATAGGGATCACTCCTTAGGTTAGCCTGGGCTTCTTGCATTAGCCCCCAGGTGTGGGTGGGTAGTCACACTTTCCATATTCTCAGTGAATATGTAACTGGGTCAGGGCTAGTCAGTGAAGTCTGTCTTAATCACATGCCTCCAACTCTTGGAGTGAGGGTGCCCAAGGAGAAGGGCAAGAGGGATTCTTGTGCTCCTTGAAAGGATAAGCAGTTCATAAACAACTCCTCTGGGCCTCTGTTTATTAGAATGAGTCTGCTTCACTGAGCTCAGTGACCCCAGAACACTGCAGAAAAAACATCTGACCAAGTCAGGCCCCAGAGAGACGATTATGTAGCCCTGGTGGAAGCTCCAAACATACTCCAGAGAGTCTGACCTGTCCACTAACTTGCAGGAGAGAAAAGGAGAAATCTGTTAACCTTGCTCTCAGGTCTGGAAGTAAAGTGCTTGCTCTAGCGCAGGGGTTAATCTAGAAACAAATGTGGGCAAGCCCTAAAAATGGATCCTTAAATAGGTGCTAAGACTAAAGGACAATTAAAAACAAATTCCGGCCCTGACCAGTTTGGCTCAGTGGTTAGAGTGTTGGCCCGTGGACTGAAGGGTCTTGGGTTTGGGTCCCGATCAAGGGCACATACCTGGGTCGCAGGTCTGATCCCCAGGCCTGGTCAGGGTTGTGCACGAAGCAACCAATCAGTGTGTATCCCTTGCATCGATGTTTTTTTCTCTCTCCCACCCCACTCCCTTCCACTCTATCTAAAAAATTGATGGAAAAATATCATCAGGTGAGGATTAACCAGAAAAACACAACAACAAAAAACACACACACACAACAAACTTCAGTTCCTTCATAAGGGAGATAACTCCAGCCTCACAGTGGCCAGGGCAAAAGACAGCGGTGTGCCATCTTCCTACATCATCCTCTGGATCTCTTCAAAGTTCATCAAGTTGTTGGCTGTCTCGGACCAGGCAGCATGCTGAGCTCCATCCATCTCAGAAGCAAGCTGGTTACTACTTTCCAGAGTATGATTCATGCCTCCAATCACTTCCTTACATTCAGGACATGTGCCCCTCTGCATGGCTCCTCCACAATCACCAATCACATAGATGTGGCCATTGCGGCATTTGAACCAGTGGCCACGAGGTAAACCCATGGCTTGGACGATCTGTACACGCTCTTTCTCTGAGATGCCCAGGCCAGAGCAGGGAAGGGTGGCTTTCAGAGCTTCCATTTTTTTTTGCACAAGCTTTTCATCTTCCTGGGTGAACTTACATGTTCTCTCAAGGAGCTTGCGGACACTGCAGATCTCTTCTGCTATGGTACCACTCACTTTCCCCTTCGCCATCTTGCAGCGGGTCAGGAGGTTCACCAGGTATGTGAGCCTCTGGATTTCACTTTGGAGGTCATTCAATTCTTGGCTGGTAAAGCTCAAACGCTTCTTGGCTAGCCACTCATGGACCTGGTCTAGTCGAGTCCTCACTTTCCCTTGTTCTGAGAAATCCACCTTTTTCAGGAAATCATACAGTACAGCCAAGTGATCATAGAAGCTGATGTAATTCTCTACAAGGCTCAGGTCCTTCACTGACAGATTTTTCTGACCCAGTTTCTCTGTTAACATTAGGAAGTCTTCAGGAAGCAGCTGGGAAAGGAGGCTTTTCCCCTCCAGTAGGGCCTTAAGACGTTCCCGGCTGGTTGCAATTTCTCCTGCTGAGCCCTGGATCTTTTGTTTAACTATTTCAATCTCTTCCAGCCGCTGTTTGATGCTGGTTCCATACCTCAGGTTTTTGCGGATGGGCACCTGGCAGATAGGGCAGACTTTCAACCTGATGGCAACTTCATCATCCTTCTGCTCATTCATGTAGCGGTCCAGGGCCTGCACCTCAAAGATGTGGCTGCAGTCTTCCAACTGCACAAAGCGGGCATCAGGCTCATCCTCAAAGCCAAAGAAGATTTGGGTGACTTCCTCCTGGTGGCAGACACGGCACTTCTTAGGGCATGGCTCCCCACACAAACCAATGCAAGGGTGGCCACAAGCCAGCGGCTTAGAACAAGGCACGTGGCATGGGGGTCGGTTGCAGGGCTCAGAGCAGAGTTTGGTGCACCGGTAATGCTGGCAGCGCCAAACACAGGGTTCTACACAGGGGCTGCACAGTTCCCCACATTTCTTCTTGCATTGGCTGTGGACACAGCGGTTCTGACAGGTCCGCTGGCAGGGCGGGCACTCGCCGACGCATGGCTCCTGGCACTTATGTGAACAGATGAGCAGACGTTTGCAGGGCTGCTGACAGTGCTCATGAAAGCGCCCTTCAAAGCAGCTGTGGCAGGAGCCAGGGCAAGGATGCCCACAGTCCAAGACGGCACCACACTTGGTGGTGCACTTGACTGGTAGGCCATACATGATGTCTTCCACATTACCGCACTTCACTTGTTGATTGTGCCCACACTTCAGTTTCACGGTGACCATTTCTGAACACAACCGCACACACATCTCACCACAAGGGTTGCTGCATCTGTGCCCACATTTCAGAAACTTGGGGCAAGGCTCTTGGCAGCAGAATTCTGATTCACGCATGGAACAAGGGACCATTTGTTCATGGCCACATCGAAGAATGATTTTGGGTACCTTCACCTGACAAGGCTGACATTCCTGGAAGCAAATAAGAGGGCACCGATGCCCATCTTGGCAGATGACCTTCTGGCATGGCTTCATACACTGGAACTCCTTGTGCAAGGAGTCATAGGGGTGGCAAGCACGGGTGCAGACGTGCCCACAGCCCAGTCGGAACTCACAGGGTAGGCTACAGCCTCCTTCGGGCACTTTTTGGAAGTCAGCAGCTTTGGATACTAAAGAGTAGGTATCAGGGTGGTTCTGGCAGCACAGCTGGAGAGTTTGGCCAATTTGATTGTTCTCTCGAAGGGTATGGATAATCTTGCTCCACAAGGGAACTTTGGCCAGCATCTGCATGTTTCCAATGCAGTACATACCCTTCTTGGCGCGGGACAAGGCCACACAGATGCGGTTGGGTATCTGGAGAAAACCCACCTTGCCTTCCAGATTGCTCCGCACTAGTGAGAGGAGAATGATGTCATTCTCTTCTCCTTGGTATTTGTCTACCACATGGACCTTGACACCAGCAAATGTCTTAGCTGGCATGAGTCTGCGGAGACAGAACAGCTGCCCAGTGTAGGTGGTGAGGATGGTGATCTGGGAGGGCAGGTATTCCTGGCACAGGAAGTACTTGCAGAGCTCCACTACAAAGTGAGCCTCATGCTGGTTCTGGTGGCTTTTGCCTTCTTGAATTTCCTGTTCAGGAAAGTTGTGTTCTACAAAGAAAAGGTTGGAAGAAACCCCCTGGAAAGAAAAAAAAGTGACATGTTAGAAAGTTCACTCATGGCAGTTTTTTCTTTCTATTTTCACATTTGTTGGCTATTATCCTGTTCCAGAGAGGGAGAGAGAGACCTTGAAGGCCTTTTATATACACTGTACCACAATCTTTAATTCCGTAGTAACCATGTGTTTTGTTTTGGGGCATTGGCAAATAGTGAAATGGATATAGAATTTATGTCTATTTTAGTTTCCAAGATATCTGTTTGATATTAATATTTATAATGGCCATCCACAATCCAAATGTTATAGCTCAGGGAATAAGCAGCAGCTATGATGATGAAAAGAGAGAAGTTAACTTATGAGCACTCTACTGTGTTGACTGCTTTACATACCTTATCTCCTTCAATCCAATAACATAATGAGGCAGCGGCCATTATACTCACTGTACAGAAGACCCTAACATTTAGAACTGGTATATAACTTGGTAAAATGTTACACAGCTACTAAGTGGCAGAGCTGTGATTCAAAACCCAGGTCTATATTCTCCAATTCTGTAACATTCCTCCTCTTAAAAACCAGCTTTATTTTTTTTTATCCTCACCCGAGGACATTTTTCATTTTTTGTTCAGATAGAGTGGGAGGGAGAGAGAGAGAGAAACATTGACGTGAAAGGGACACATCGAGTGGTCGCCACCCGATGATCCAACCAGGGCCGGGGACAAACTGCAACGGAGGTACATGCCCTTAGTGGGAACCGAACCCGGGTCTCTCTGGACCGCAGGCTGATGCTGTAACTGCTGAGCCAAACCAGCAAGGGCAAAAAACCAGCTTTTTAAAAAGCTGGCTCTATTCCCTTCTGAAAACTCTTATTTGTCCTGAGGAAAATACAGCCTTCTAGGTTGCTGACAGCAGCAGCAGATCAGGTAGGGCAGACTCACCTTAATCTTCTCATATTTGAGAACAGAGGGATGATTCTCCAGATCCTGGTAAATGTGAGGGGTCAATAGCCGGGCAATTTCAGGGCGCATGCGGTGCTGAAATAGGACATGTATGACATTAAGAACTTAGACAGAGTATAAATGCAGTTTTCTAAAGACTAGGTTCCTGATGGAAAATCTGGGGAGGTAACATATGAGAATAATAGGGAGAAAAGAGCAGAATGTAAACAGCTCCTTCATCCAACACAAACTCAATACCAGCTGATCTTGTGATATTTTAAAACAGAAAACAAAGTAAGTCTGAGAGTCATTTCATCACTAAACCAGTTTTATTTTTATGAGAACTTTCTTGCTGGCAGTTGGTAGGCTCCCAGGAGCCTTCTCCTAGACAATTCGTAGTAACAGACACCCAGCTTCTCACCTGGTAATTCAGACGGACAAAAGGAATGTTTACTTTCACCAGCCGTTCAAAGAGGGACACCTCAAGGTTGAAATTCTTGGCCAGATCATATACATTGGCACTGGGGCGCAGCTGAGAAAAGAAACATGGCTGAAACTTCTCTATTAAAAATATATTTTATCCATTCATTCATCTACCCACTCATCAAATTTTTTTTTTTTATCCTCACCCAAGGATATTTTTCCATTTTTTGTACAGATAGAGTGGGAGGGAGAGAGAGGAAGGGAGAGAGAGTGAGAAACATCGATGTGAAGGGACACATCGAGTGGCTGCCACCCGCACGACCAACCAGGGCCGGGGACAAACTGCAACCGAAGTACGTGCCCTTAGCGGGAACCGAACCCGGGTCTCTCCGGACCGCAGGCCGACACTCTAACCGCTGAGCCAAACTGGCCAGGGCTCAAATGTTTTTTTAAGTGCCTTCTATGTGCCAGACACTGCTGTAGGTGCTAACAGGCTAAGGATAGAGAGTGACAAGGGCCACAAAGGCAAGAAATAATGGTGATGTGACAGAGTGCCCAGGGGTGCAGGTTCTTTAGCAAGGCCTCTCTGAACAGTGACATCTGAGTTGATGCCAGAATGGAAAAGGTTGCCAATTATTCAAAAAGTAGGCCATGAGCCTGGCTGGTGTGACACGAGGATTGAGTGTCGTCCCATGGACTGAGAGGTCCGGGTTCAATTCCCAGTCAGGGCACATGCCCGGGTTGTGGGCTCCATCCCTAGTAGAGGATGTGCAGGAGGCAGCCAATGAATGTTTCTCTCTCACATTGATGTTTCTTTCTGTCTCTTTCCTTTCCTCTCTCTCTAAAAAAAGAAAAAAAAAATCAATAAAAAAACCTATTAAAAAAAAATGTAAGCCACGAGAGGGAGCAGGAAAGACAGCGGGCGGGGGGGTGGGGGGGTGGGAGTGGACCATAGTGTGCAACTGAGATGCTGGTATGAGGTGAAGTCAAGAAGCAGGCTGAATCCTGAGAATACTGTAGGCCACTTTAAAAACCTTGATTTTTACATTAAGTGCAATGGGAAACCACTGGAGGGTTTTGAGCTGGAAGTGACATAATCTGATTTACTTTATTTATTTTTTTGGTTAATCCTCACCCAAGGATATTTTTCCATTGATTTTTAGATAGAATGGAAGGGAGGGAGGAGGAGTGAGAGATAGAGAAACTTTGATGTGAGAGACACATTGATTAGTTACCTCCTGCATGACCCCACCATGGCTGGGGATTGAACCTGCAAACCCAGGTATGTGCCTTTGACCCTTCGGTCCAAGGGCCAATGCTCTAACCACTAAGCCAAACCAGCCAGAACATCAGATTTACTTAAAAAACAAAACACTCACATTGGTACCTTTGTTAGGAATGGATTAGAGGGTGGCAAAAATGGAAGCAGGGGGACAGGAAGGAAACAGTATTGCAATAGTTCACTTAAAAGGCCATGGCGGATAAGAAAAGTAGCAGAGCAAACAGATGAAATGGATGATGCTACTTCTAAAATATATCCCCAAATCTGAGAGTACCTACTCTTAGATTAAACATAGGAGGTAAGGGGAAGAGGAATTACAAAAAGCCATTAACAGGCTTGAGCACTGGTGAAGAGGCCAGGGTCTTCCTTACTGACTCCATCCCCAGTGATTGATTCTACTGCCCTACCTGCTGGTGGTCCCCAATCAGAATGAGATGCTGGCAAGCTTTGCTCAATGTGGCAATGGTGTGGGCCTCAAGAACTTCGGCAGCCTCTTCCACAATGACAATCCGAGGCTCTACCTTCTGCAAAATCTGGCGATATTTCGCAGCACCTCAAGTCAAGAGAGAAGAAAGAGGCTCCGCTGAGATGATGCACTGGATCTACCAGGCCACTAGGTTTCTAGGTCTGTGACAACCAAGCCCTCACATTCACCCTGTGCTATGGTGACTACTGGTGAGAGAACAAGTGCTGCTGGATGGTCACCAGAGCATCATACCCATGTTGGTCGTCATTGGGGTTCTAAATGCAACTGAAGAAAGTGGGTGAATTTCACCAACAGTTCCCTAAATATAGCTTGCTTGCTTTCAGTAGCTTTTCATGGTATTTTCCCCTAACCTACTAAAGAAGCTACTCTTTACCTGTCCTAGATAATCTGATAGGAGCTTGGCTCCAGGAGTGAATATCTGGAGCAGGTCAATTTCCTCTTGTTTTCTTACCTGTGGTCGTCATTCCTATGACCTGGGCATCTTTTAGAATGTGCAGATCTTCCTGAAGCCTCAGCTCTGCCATTCTCTCTGCTGATGTGTGGTACTGGTGCTCATAGCTGAGGATCTTTCGGCGGGTGTCAGCCTGGTACCTCTGTAGCCACAGCCTGAAGAACGGGAAGAACCAGGTAGAGGGAGCTGTGTGCTCCTGGAGTGTGCCCTATGTATGAAGGGGACCACTGAGGAGCTTACAGGCCACTGAGAAAAGGAAGGAGAGACCCAAATGTTCAGGAACCCAAGAGTCCAAGATGCCCAACAAAAAGATATGTAAAGATGTGTATACAATAGTGGTCAGGAGCTAAAGAAGGGGGTGGGATAAAGAACAGAGGTTGAATATTGGAAAGAGAGTAAGGGACTTCACAAACTTCAAGAAGAATTTTGCAAAACTGTTCCTGCCCCATCCCTGGCTGAGTCTTTTCCCCTCCCCAATTCTGCAGTCTTCTTTTACAAGTAAAACAGACCATGTCACTACTCTGCTGTGAAATCTTCCAATGGGTTTTTGACACTCTTCAGATGAAAGCCTTGCTCCTCACCTTAGCCCTACTAGGCCCACAATGTCTGGCCCCTGCCCACCTCTCTGACTTGAATCTCCATTTCTCTCTGTGCCATAGCCATGCTGGCTGCCTTTTTTCAAACAGATATGTTCCCTCCCTTCTCAAGGTCTTTACCTATGAGGTCCCCAATGTCTAATCTGTTCCCACTTCCCTGCTGGCTTTATTAATACCTACTCCTCTTTCAGATCTTGCCTCCAATGTCATTTCCCTGGAGACCTGGGAACAGCTCAGATCCCACATTAATATTAGCACTCCTTGTTTTTTTTTTCTTTCTTTATTTTAACTGTTGACACTATTTCAGATGTCCTCATTCCCCCCAACCTTTGCCCACCTCCACCTAGTCCCTGTTCCCCTTTCCTCTGGCCACACTCGCACTCCTTGCTCTTTTCTTTCTTAGTATTTATGTCTATCTGTAACTTTTTATTTGTGGAATTGACTAATTTGTCTCCTTGGATAGACTCTAAACTCCATGAGGAGGGAGAGCCAAGTGTCTTCTATTCCATGGCTGTATCTCCAGCAATCAGCTCAGTGGGGTGGCTCAATCTATCATAAGTTAACACTGTTGAAGGCCTGGGGAGGTTATATTCTAGGAACAGAAAAGGAACCTTCTAGAAATTACATGGCCTGGCTGGTGGATATGGGGGTGGGAACAGTACCTATAAAGCTGCCAGCGAGAATTCAGGTCCAGCTGCCAAACATCCTGGATTTCATTGGCCTTGGCCTCGGTCATGGCGTTCAGTTTGCGAAGCTCATCCTTCACTTTCTTCTTCATTTTCTTTTTCTGGCTACGCTGAGTCTGTAGACATCAATACCAGTCAGGGTCACCATCTGAGCAGAGGTTCTAAGTCATAGGTGGGGATCACAGCACATAAAAAAATGGGGCTGCCACCTCTGATTAACTTTTTTTTAAAATCCTCACCCGAGGACATTTTTTGCATTTATCTTCAGCTAGAGTGGGAAGGAGAGACGGGGGAAGAGAGAGAGAGAAACATCGATGTGAGAGAGACACATCGAGTGGTTGCCACCCACACGACCCCAACTGGGGCCAGGGACAAACTGCAACCAAGGTACATGCCCTTAGCGGGAACTGAACCTTGGCCTTGCTGGTCCACAGGCCAATGCTCTAACTGGCCAGGGCTGATTAACTTCTTTAAGTGTCTCACACTCTCTCAAAAGATATTCCATTGCTGAGTGGCTAAATGAGGACTCTGGGGCCAGTGTGCCTGGATTCAAAGCCCTATTTACCTCTGATTAGTTGTAGGCCCTAGAGTAAGTTACTGAAACTCTATGAGCCTCAGCATTCCTTCTATAAAATGGGAATAGTAATAGTTTCTCATCACAGGGCTGTTGGATTGATTAAAGGAGTAAATACATGGAAAACACTTAGAATAGTGCTGGTACCAGTTATCACTGAACATCTATGGACCACAGTTCGTTTCTCATTCCTAAAACATGTGTCATGAAAGTAGTGGAGGTGAGTCTTTCTTGTTGAATGCCTTAGATGGTCTTAGCACCATTGTATCATGATAGTGCCTTTAACAAGTAGGTTAAAGGCACCATTTTGGAGAAAGTGCTCTCCCCTGGATGGGTCACTGAGTCTAAGGCCATGAGCCATTAGAACAATTGGCATGCAAGACAAATGTCACAATATTATGGACTTCACCCTACTTCAAAACCAAAGAAACTCCTCTTGAGGCCACATGGTAGAGAGATGCCCAGGCCATGTTTCAAAGTATTGGGATCCATCATATATAGTGATGCTGAACTGAACTAAGAGATCAGTTTCAAAGTCATCAGACTGGTGAAAATTGCATCTAAAGATAGCGTTGAAAGTCCTTCAAATCACCAGTGGGGTTCGGAAAATGTTACTTTGAGTCTCCAGTCCTCTAGTATAGTAACACATACTAAATTCTGAGGACCACTCGTTTCTACCAAAGGAAGGAGCAGAGGGAAAGTCTGGGTATTCACACTATTCTGGCTTTAAGAGAAATATTCAATTCCAAGGTGAATGAAGTATTCCATCCCTGTATGGCTTGCTTCATTCCGTTTTACTTGAATCCTCTAAAATCTTAATGCATGTTCAGACGTGTTTGTAGTTTCTAGTTTGTAGAAGATAACACCCATGGAAGCACCAAGCACTAAGACCATAAATTTTTTATCTGACCCGTATGTGCTGCATGTTTCTGAAAGTTCAAGGGAAGCACTTGGCTATCTGCTTACTGTCTTTTTAAAATGGCATTTCTTGCCAGGGCTCCTCTGAAGGGCCATGATTTTTATATTCTTGGGAATTAGACTCATACTATACTAGGGTATGGTTATAAAAGGGATAAATTCTGCTAATTGTGAGGATGAGGTGAATACACTGCAACAAAAGTGGGTAAAAAAAAAGGGGGCTACAGTTCTGATCAAAACAGATGTTCTCAGGCCTATTTCAGTCTAGCCCCCACCTGCCAGGCAGTAATAAATTAAATCCCATTTCACATTCTGTTAGGACTTTAAGGTAAGTGAGTTTACCTCCCACTCTCCTGCGGCTTGTTCCTGCCCAGCTGCTGTCCCAGGGCCGTAGTTTTCTATCCTCATGGCCAGAAGCCCTTTAGCCAGTTCCTGGACTGCCCCAGTCTCTTCCTTCTTCCGCCGCCGGGGCCGCACCACCTCTTCCTCCTCAATCACCCGGTCTGCTTGGATCAGGTCAGCCTCCTCTGCGATCTCAATCAGAGAACCCTCCTCTTCCCCTTCTTCCTCCTCCTCTTCCCCTTCTGCCTGGGCTGAGAGAGGAAAACAGGCAGGACAGGAATGAAGACTCCTGAGCCAAAGGATGAAAGAGGGTACTGACAAGAACTTAGATGAAGACATTCTCAATAAGGTTTAAGTGGTTACCTCTAGGGAGAGACACTGGAAGGAACCAGTGTTAGGGGACAAAGACTTAAGTTTCCTTATATACTTTTTCGTTACAATTTTATATTACTCATTCCCCCTTTAAAAAAATCTTTACCACTCTGGCCAGCTTGGCTCAGCAGTTAGAGCATTGGCCTGAGGACCAAATTGACTGGGTTCAATTCTGGTCAAGGGCACGTACCTCAGTTGCAGTTTGGTCCCGGCCCTGGCTGTGGTTGTGCAAGAGGCAACCAATTGATGTGTCTCTCTCACATCGATATTTCTCTCTCCATACCCCACCCCCTCCACTCCCATTCCATCTGAAGATAAATGGAAAAATATCCTCAGGTGAGGATTAAAAAAAAAAATCTTTACCACATACAGGGAGGGACAAAAGTAGGTTTAGAGTTGTTTGTATGGAAAGTAATACAATAATTAATAAATAATAATGCCAAGAATAAACTGTGTTTTGTATACTTACAACTGTATACCTACTTTTGCCCCACCCCATACATATTTAATGTATATACACCTCTAAACACCACACTGTCTAGTCATAACTTTTTTGAGCTCTATTTAACTGAAATCACATTGTATATATTTTCCCTTAACTTGCCTTTTTCATTCAGCATGTTTTTGAGATTCATACATGTTGCTATATATCCTACAATTCCTTTTCACTGTTGTACAGTATTTCATCATCTGAACAGACTGTAATGGACCCATCCATTGTACAAATGTTGAAAGACATGCGTTCCTTCTGTTTTTCCACTATCATGAAGTGGTCATGCCAATTACTAGCCCCACTAGCAGTGTATCAGAGCTCCCACTGCTCCACGTTCTTAG
Source organism: Molossus molossus (assembly GCF_014108415.1). Classification (NCBI taxonomy): domain Eukaryota; kingdom Metazoa; phylum Chordata; class Mammalia; order Chiroptera; family Molossidae; genus Molossus; species Molossus molossus. The sequence goes on along the minus strand of NW_023425399.1, from coordinate 9,393,603 downwards.
CAGTGCAGGGTTATGTACAACTTTTTAATTTTTGCCAATCTGGTAGGTGCACAATACCTCATTGTGATTTTAATTTCTCTAGTTTCTATTGAGCACCTTTTGTATGTTTATGGACTATTAGGATTTCCTATTTTCTGATGTGCCTGTTAAAAGTGTTTTATCTATTTTCCTACTAAGATATTATTTGTCTTTTCTGATTGATTAAAGCTCATTACATATCCTGGGTATTACTTTTAAGTTCCGCTCTTCTGGTCTTTACCATATTCCATCTTACGACGTGATTCTAGACAGACACACGTTTCTTACCTATGCTTTCAGGTCCAGCTGGAGCAATACTTTGGGTGAAAGAAATGACACCCAGACCCAGCCACTCCAGCATCATGGAATGTTTCCAGCTTTGGAAGCAAACCCATTCATTATCCTGGAAGGAAGAATCATCAGTCATGAGAATTCTATGACAACCAGTGTGAAGGAAAGGTCTCCTTGATGGATCAAAAGTAACTTCCTAAAATTTAGAGGCTGCAAGGTGGCAACCCTTGGACAACTGGATCATTTAATATGACTTGCACAGAATTTTACAAATACCCTGCCTCTCTTCACAACATCAGGAGCGATGGCGGCAATGAGGCTGCATTCCTGAATGGCAACAAGTGGCTTGAAGTGGGGTGCTGCCACCCATTTCCCAGTCTGCACCGTCCTCTCTATTTTCCATTGTTTCACATCTAGCCTGCTTCAGTCATTTCCACCACTTAACTGACCCCTTTAGGCTTTCCGGTTTGTAACCCTGAAATGCACCAACCCATTATTAATAGAGGTACCATTCTCACTAGGCTCCCGGTCAGCCACTTTACAGAGACTGTGTTAATTCTCATAATATTTTTTGAAGGTACGCATTATTATTAATCTTGTGCGACTGTTGAGAGATCTGAGGATCACATTGGCTAAAGTCACACAATCAGCCTGTGAGACTTAGGTCTACTGACTCCAGGCTCTCTATATGTGCTAGGTTGTCTTATTATAATATTTCATTTAACAAGCACTTATAGCACACTTATTAAGAATTTATAAATATTAACTTGTTTATCCAAATAAAAATCCTGTAAGAATTAAGTTGATCAGTAAGAAAGTCCACTTTTGTAAGTCAAATTCACAAAAACTGGCAATATCATATGGTTTAATTTGATGTTATTATCCCCACTTTAAAAATGAGGAAACAGGCATAGAAAAATCAAGTAACTTGCCCACAGCAAAACCAGGATTCCAACCCAGAAGGTTAGTTCGAGTCTTGTTCTCGACTGGTATACTCAGCTGTCTCTCCTCATGAAATGGAACTTCTAACATTATGGCAGCATCAGATTACCAAGCAGCTAATACTTTGGACTACTGATTCCACTGAAGGCTCCTTTCAAGTACTGAGTCAAGACAGATGCTTCCACCCTTCCACGCCCCCACTCCCACCAGGATGACCCCTACCTGTATCGGCCCATTAATCAGGCTTTTCCAATGCTGGGAGGAAATGTACTTCTCCAGGTGTCGTTCCTGTACTATGCCTAGCATGGTGCACTCCAGGGTCTGGGCCCCTTTACACAACTCTTGCTCTGATTCCTTCATTTGTGTCATGATCTGCCAAGAACAGTGGTAAAGAAATGATGAGGAAGTAACATCATCCCCCAAACTCAGTCCCTGCCTTGAGGGAAAACAGAACGAAGATAGGAATAGCAAGAAGGGAGAATAAAGAAATAGACCAGTCAGTCAACAAACCAGTTTCCCAAAGCACATTACTGTGGTCTTAAAGCCAAAGGTTTTGTATCTAAAATGTCTAAGACCCCTACCAATCAGTCAGGAAACAAATAATACAAAGAAACACAGGCCAAAAATACATACTGTGGTGGAGACTTCTCTTTTTCCTTGAGTAATAACTCAGAGTTTTGGCTGGGCACATGGCTGCCCAACTAGATGATCAACACAGGCTATAGGTAGAAGTGCTGTGGATGGTTTGGGGGAATCAGCCTAAAGTCCTGGCAGGAGTTGGGAGGGGGCAGTGCGCCCCCTTTTGTTCTTTCTCCACCTTGAACTATGAGGGCGAAGGTCATACCACAGTATTAACAGAATGTAACGCTGGAATAAACCTGGGTCCTTCACAGTGTTGTGGAGCCTCCCTATCTGCCTTGGGCTGCCTACCCAGAAATCCAGTGCTGTCTTGTTTGGTTCCCCCTTGAGCTACCTCCAATATCCAAAGCTGGGACTTACACTCATGTAGGCCCTTCGGAGGTGCATGGGGAGGTTTCGGCGGAATTCCCGCTTGTTCCTCAGCTCCCGCAGGGTGAACTGCTTCAGGATGTCACTGCTGCTCCTTCCGCCTACGCGCACGATGCTGGGCTTCTGGCACTTATAGATACCTGCGGAGAAAAGCGAAGCACAGCAGAGTTGAGAGGAGCTATGCTGGATTCTCTCTGGTGACAACTGTATGTGTTTGGGGTGTTGTGTCACTGAGTCCATTAGGGAACAAAATGGTACTTATAGGAAATCTACCCTATTAATGAGCAAGAAGGCTCCAGAGATGATATGACCTACAGAACAGTAAAGTGTGGTGCTTAAGAGCACAGGCTTTAGAATCTGACAATTCAGGACTCAACTTACTGTCTCCACAACTTATTGCTATGTAACCTGGGGCAGGTTACTTAACCTGAGCCTCAGTTTCTTCATCTATGATTTGAAAACAGTAATGCTTTCCTTATAGGGCTACAGTCTGTATAAACTAGAGAATATCTTTATAGCTCCTAGGTAGGGCCTGGCATAAAGTAAGCTCTTAACGAATGCTCTCTATTATTCATTCTACATATATTTACTGATTGCTTATTATGTGCCAGACATATGCTAGGTTCTGAAGATTTAGCAGTGAAAACAGCGACTGTTTCTAATTTATTCTCATGTCTCACAGTCTGGCAGACAATATACACATTAAACAACTTAACACTACAGTGAAAATGCAGTAAGTACTATAAATACATGATGCTGTAAGTATGTAACAGGGGACCTTACCTAGTTTGGATGAGGTAGGGATCTAATTCTTGAGGATCTAATACTTAAACTGAGACTCCAAGAATAAGGAAGATTTAATCTAGGTGAAAGGAGGATAGAGAAGAATGGAAAATAATATTCTAAGCAAACGGGAAAACATACTTATTCATTTATTAATGCAATTAGTATTTTTTCAGTGCCTAGTATGTGCCAGAATCTGTGAATATAGCAAGAAACAGGACCAACCCTCAGTGTTTATCTTTATTTATTTACTTAATTAATTAGTTAATTAATTAATTAATTTGTGTTTTTCTGCCTTGTTGAAACAAGGCCACCAAAAATTTGGTTGCCTCCCACAGAAAAAAAATGGGAGACAGAGAACATGACTTACGGTGTTTATAGTCTAGGGTAGATCCACATAAAAATAAATTGTTACAGTCTCTGAAGAAAATACACAAAAGGAGAATTAACCTTGACTTGGGGCAACATTAAAGTGCACCTGAAGAGAGATTTAAGGTGAAATCTAAAGAATCAAAAGAGCTGGAGCCAGCCAGGCTGGATGGGGACAAGATAGAGAAAGAGGTAGAGAGAAAAAATGTATACTCTAGGCAGGGGGACCAAGAAAGAAGCTGAGGAATTCAAGGAATTAAGACATTGGGAAGAGGTAGGAGATGAGATTCAGAGTCAGGCTGGAGCAGATGACACAGCCTTACAGGTCATGGTTAGGACTGTGGACTTTCTTCAAACAGCAATAGAAAGCTACTGAAGTTACTAATGGTTCAACTATAAATGTCTTGATAGAGAACAACTTTGTGTACAGACATTACCTTCCAAAAACTGATCCAAAGCATGATTAGTGTAACACACAACCAAGATGGGGAAGTTCTGGCGGCTAATTTGCCAAACAGGATCGTTGGTTAGAAGGGCCTGAACAATTTTTAGACCCACATAAGTTTTGCCTAGAAAACAAGAAAAAAAGGTTAGAAAACTTAGAGACTTACTAAAATGAGTAAGTATAAAAAATTATTATTATTAATTTTTTAAATCCTCACCCAAGGGCATTTTTCCATTTATCTTCAGATAGAATGGGAGGAGGGAGGGAGAGAGATCGAGAGAGAGAAACATTGATGTGAGAGAGACACATCGATTGGCTACCCCCACAAGACCCCGACTGGGGCCAGGGACAGACCCTCAACCGAGGGTAAAATTATTATTATTATTTTTTTAATTTAAGGTAATATACTGAGGTGGCTTAAAATCCAAGAAACACAAATGAGTATATTATAAAAAGCCCTCTCGCTCTTCTGTCCCGCAGCCACCCACTTCCTCTTAAAACCACTGATGTTACCAGTTTCTCGTGTAACTTTCCAGAGATAGTCATTTAATGCATATATAAAAATATATGGCCCTGGCCGGTTTGGCTCAGCAGTTGGAGCGTCCACCTGCAGTCTGGAGAGACCAGGGTTCGGTTCCCGCTAAGGGCATGTACCTCGGTTGCGGTTTGTCCCCGGCCCTGGTTGGTCGTGCGGGTGGCAGCCACTCGATGTGTCCCTTTCACATCGATGTTTCCCTCTCTCTCTCCCTCTCTCTCCCTCCCATTCCCACTCTATCTGTACAAAAAATGGAAAAATGTCCTCGGGTGAGGATAAAAAAAAAAAAAAATGAATATAGTTATTTTCTAGCCTTCCCCCTTTCTTCTTTTAAAATTTTTTTTTATTGATTTTAGAGAGAAGACGGGAGGGAGGGAGAGAGAGAAAACACTGATTGGCTGCCTCCTACATGCCCCCCACTGGGGATTTGGCACACAACCTAGGCGTGTGCCCTGACTGGGAATCGAACCTCCTGTTCATGGGTCGATGCTCAACCACTGAGCCATACCAGCTGGGCAACCATTTCTTTTTTTTAATACAAATAGTAGAAAACTGTTTTCAGTGTTCTACATCTTGCTTTTTTTCACTTAATGTATCTTAAAGATAGTTCTCTATCAGTACATAAAAAGAACGTCCCTCTTTTTTTTGATTTCTCTAAAATCAATAAAGAAAACATTTTTTTAAATTTTTTATTAATTTTTGTTATAGATGTTTCTCATTTTTCCCTCATTGACACCCTCCTCCCATTCCCCCCACCCCATCCCCAGCTTTGTTGTCTATGTTTATTGGTCATGTATACATGCATGTAAGTTCTGTGATTTATCTCTTCCCCCCCAAACCCAGTCTCCTCTGTACCCTACCTCTATGTCTCTGGGTTAATTTTGTTCAAGAGTTTGTTTACTTCATTATATTCCACAAATAAGTGAGATCATGTGATAAAAAAAGTTTTTAAATAAAATTTTGAACCATATTTTTATTAAAATTAATAATGAGGCCCTGGCCAGTTTGGCTCAGCAGTTGGAGCATCGACCTGCGGACCAAAGAGTCCCAGGTTCGGTTCCCACTAGGGGCACGTACCAAAAAAAAAAAAAAAAAAAAAAGTTAGCCCTGGCCGGTTTGGCTCAGCGGTTAAAGCATCGGCCTGCGGTCCTGAGAGACCCGGGTTCGGTTCCCGCTAAGGGCATGTACCTTGGTTGCAGTTTGTCCCCGGCTCTGGTCAGTTGTGCGGGTGGCAGGCAGCCACTCGATGTGTTCCTTTCACATCGATGTTTCTCTCTCTCTCTCTCCCTCCCACTCTACCTGAACAAAAAGATGGAAAAATGTCCTCGGGTGAGGATTAAAAAATAATAAAATAAAATAAAATAAAATAAAATAAATAATGAGCCAAAAATTTTAACCTCACAGATCAGCAAAAACTGATCAGCAAAAAAGAATGATAACATACAATAATGCTGCAAAGGATATAAGGAAATGGGAACTAAATCACTCTTGCTGAGTATAAACTGGTACATTAAAAAAAAAAAATCCTCACTGCCTGACCAGTGTGGCTCAGACAGTGGTTGAGCGTTGACCCACACCAGGAGATCGCCGGTTCGATTTCCAGTCAGGCACATGCCAAGGTTGTGGGCCCGAAACCCAGTGAGGGGCCTGTAGGTGGCGGCCAATCAATGTTCTCTCTTATCGATGTTTCTATCTCTCTCCCCCTCACTTCTACTCTCTTTAAAATCAATAAAGAAAAAAAAATCCTTACTTTAATTATGCATATTTTCTCTTCATGTAAGTGTCTCTCTCTCTTTTTTTTAATCTTCACCCAAGGACATTTTTTTGTATTTATCTTTAGATAGAGCGGGAGGGAGAGAGGGAGGAAGAGAGAGAGAAACATCAATGTGAGAGAGACACATCGAGTGGTTGCCACCCACACGACCCCAATTGGGGTGAGGACAAACTGCAACTGAGGTACGTGTCCCTAGCAGGAACCGAACCCAGGACTCTCCAGTCCACGGGCCGATGCTCTAACCGCTGAGCCAAACCTGCCAATGCTAAGTGTCTCTTTAAAAGTTTTTTAAAAATAATTTTTCTTTATTGATTTTAGAGAGAAAAGGGAGAGAGATAAAAACTTCGATTGGCTGCCTCCTGGGGATCAGGCCCACAACCTGGGCATGTTCCCTGATTGGTAATCGAACCAGTGACCTCTTGGTGCATGGGTTGATGTTCAGTTGTTCAACCACTGAGGCACGCCAGCCAGACTAGGTGTTTCTTATTAGAAAGAACTTTCCATCTGTTACATCAACTTTTTTTAACATGAGTTGCTATTACTTTATCAGTGCTTTTTAAAGACCTCTTCCTGTGTTTTTTTTTTTTTGTATATCCTTTTGGAAGGGTAATTTAGCAGTACCTAGTATAACTATTAATGTGAATTCCCATTTAAAAAAATTACAGAAATAATAAGCACAGTACCCAAAGATAAACACACACAGATATTCATACCCTACAGTGAATGCAGGCACAGTAAAAAGAGTGAGGTACATGTCCGGCCAGTCATGTATGATGTCATCCCATGGACTGAGTGGTCCCACTTCGATCCCGCATCAGGGTACATGCCTGGATTCTGGACTCGATCCCCAGTAGGGGGCATGCAGGAGGCAGCCGATGGATTTTCTCTCTCACATCGATGTTTCTATCTCTCTCGCCCTTCCTCTCTCTCTAAAATATCAATTAAAAAAACATAAACATTATAAAAAACTCTCTAAAAATATCAATGAAAACATATTATGAAAAAAAAAAAGTGAGGTACATTTCTAAATGTAACTATAGTGTAAAGAATGTAAAGATGTCCATAACATGTTATATATATAATAGAACAATTAAAAAAAGCATGATCTCATTTTTGTTATTAAATAGAAAAAAATGTGGTATAGTATGTAGACATATAAATATACATACAAACATGAAGAAATATCAGTGCTAATCTTGGAGAACATCTGGAAAGAGACACATCAAATTGCTAATAATAGTTATCTCAGAGTAGGATTAGAGAATGACATGTGATGAGAAGGGTATAGGGACTTATATTTTCATGAGAAGCAAGTATACTGTAGGGGAGCCAGGACTCCAGAGCCAAAATGCCTGAGTTCAACTCCTCGGTCTATCACTTACCATCTATGTGAGCTTCAATGTATTATTCAAGCTCTCTTTATCTGTTTTTTCATCTGTAAGATGGAATGGTTTCTGCCTCACCGAGTTATTGTGAGGATGCAATAAGTTAACATATGTAAACGATGTAAAACAGTACTCGGCACACAGGGCTATTACTATTACAGTAAGTCCTCACTTAACACTACTGATAGGTTCTTGGAAATTGAGTCTTTAAAGCGAAATGACATATGACAAAACCAATTTTCTCACAGGCTAATGACAGTAAGTTTCTATGGCATATTTCTGGTCACAAAATCACCAAACTTCTAAATAAAGACCTCAAATACTCCTAACAGTAAACACTGAAATAAATGTGAGCTATACATATATTTAAGAAAGGTAAATAAAAACAATTAAGAGAATTCTTTTCGCCCTGGCTGGTTTGGCTCAACAGTTAGAGCATCGGCCTGCGGTCCAGAGAGACCCGGGTTCGGTTCCCGCTAAGGGCATGTACCTCGGTTGCAGTTTGTCCCCGGCCCTGGTTGGTCGTGCAAGTGACAGCCACTCGATGTGTCCCTTTCACGTCGATGTTTCTCTCTCTCTCTTTCTCTCTTACTCTCTCTCTCTCCCACTCTATCTGAACAAAGAATGGAAAAATGTCCTCAGGTAAGGATAAAAAAAAAAGAATTCTTTTTCAACCCACGTATTCCAGTTCAGGGCCGGTGGTGGCTGGAGCCAATCCTGGCAGCTTAGGGTGCGAGGTGGGACCCACCCTGGACAGGACGGCCTTCCGTCACAGGGCCACTTACACACTCATTGAAACTGGTACAGTGCAGACACGCCAGTTCACCTCATGTGCACATCTTTGTGGAATGAGAGGAAATGAGTCCCTGGAGAAATCCCACACAGACACGGGGTGACCATGCAAACTCCACTGTGGCCCTGGCTGGGAACTGATTTTTTTCCTCATCAATATTATAACAAAATGATGTTGAATAAAATAACATTATTCGTAGACCTGCTGTACTTGATGTTATTTAACTGAAAATCAAACAAATTAATATAGCCTTTGATGAAGCAGAGGTAATGCATCTTCTGAAGTTTGATCCCTTGCAATCTTTTCTAACCTTGCAATTTTGGCTTATTACTATGCATACCAATGGGTCTCCACTAGAAAAATCACTATAATAAGTAGCAACTTTATAAACAAGTTTGATGCCCATTTCATGGGAATTTTTTCTTTAATTGAATTTATTGGTGATATTAATAAAATACAGGTTTCAAGTATACAATTCTACAATACATCATCTGTATATTGTATTGTGTGTTCACCACCCCAAGTCAATTCTCCTTCCATCACCATTTATCATCCTACCCACTCATGGGAATGTTTCTAATTTAGACAGTCTAGAAACCTAGAGTCAAGCCTCCCTTCCCTACCTCCTAGAGCAGATGACTTATGTTCTAAAAAATTCTCTCTTACCTGTTCCAGGAGGTCCTTGAATAATAGCTAGTTCCCTTGTGAGAGCAAAATGCAAAGCTTCCATCTGGGAGTCATCCAGCTTCAGGGCTTCTTTGGAGGGCCACTGGCTGAGGTCTAAGACATTAACTCTGGAATGTCTCAAGCCCTCGGCATTCCTTAGAGATTCCCCAGTGGCTGAGGGATTCGTTATTAAGGGAGTGAAATCATATCTGCCTCCCATTAGCAAGTAACTTGGTTCCCTCACATGAGAGTCACACTCCACAATGTTTCTTTGGAAGGGGACATCTTCCTCCTGGATCTCCTGGAGTCCTTCGAGGACATGCCTATAGGCCTCAAAGTATGCAGTTGTCTCCACCATGAGGAAAGAGTCAGAGGGCTGGACTTCTGCTAGCAGCTGTTGACTCTGTTCATTGAAGCAGAGCTGGACAAATCCCCGGCAAAGATCCTCCTGCTCCCGGTTAGACACTGTGGCAAAAAGAAATGTCTCAAAGTTGTCCTTGGACATGCACACCAAGGACCCATAGAGCAATCGCTTGGAATTCTGCCAGCGAACATACTTCAGTGGTTTTGTGTCAAACTGTACCTTATACACAATGCCTGATGATGAACACACAGGGGTGATAATCCTGGTATTAAAGTAGATTCGGATATCATCAAACTTTTTCTTCCTCAGGCCTTGGTCTTCAAAGCTTTGGAGAAGTTCCAAAATGCCTTCTCGTAAGGGTCTGACAAAATCTTCTCGAAGTAATCGGAAGTGAGTATCCAGATAGACTGCAGTGCTCTCGTATTTTCCAGAAATGATGTTGGGGCGAAGGAATGGCTTCTCATCCAAGTGCACCTCATTGTAGGTAGGGTAAATGGGCATGGTCCGGTAGCTGTCAACATGGTCTTCTGCCTTAGGTTGTACTAAAGTGTAGGTGTCCACTCTTAAAGTGTCCTCTCGCCTCTTTTCCTGCAAATGTTCGATGATGGTATGAACCTTTTCCAAGTTCTTCTCAGTCTCCTCTTCTATGTCAACACCAGAGGCTCTCAAAGCATTAAGAGAAGCTGGCAGGAGGGAAATGAGCATGGAAGTTTCCTGCACAGAGCTGGCAGGGAAGACACTTACAAGGTCCTGGAGGAGAGAGATGATGTTGCTAATGTGTTCTGGATACTGGTTTCGAACATCAGGGTTGGATTCAGTGGCCATCCTTACCACATAAGCTGGCAGGCAGACTCTGAGGAAGCTTGAGTTCTTCAATATGCCAAGGACATGGAGAACACTCTGGCGATCCATTCTGGAACTGCAAGCCTTTCGAAGAACCTGGCAAATGAGCTCAAGGAAGTTGGGTTTCATATAAGAATGCGAGAGAAGCTCCTTCAGTCCTAAACTTGTGGCAAGTGTGATGACCACCTCAGAGGGGTCTTTATGCAGAAGACTTTCTAGAAACTTATAGCCCAGTTTCTTCACCTGCTGTGGCTGTTCTGCAGACTTCTGTTGGGGGGTCCGCCGCTGTTGGAAGTTTTCATCAGCCCATGGTGGTCTGCGGTTCCTCCCCTCCTGATTGCCATTTCTCTGCCTGGTGTCATTCTCCTGACCATGTCTTGGGCCTCTAGGTTCATCATTCGCGTGTCCCCCATGGTTTCTCCTTTTCGGGTGTGGGTTCCTTCCCGTGGCCGCAAACATCTCTTCTCTTTGCCAGTGAGGAACAGGATGGTTGTTGGTTCTAGGATGCCTTCCCAGCTGGTTGGCTCCTCCTCTGAAAGCATGGGCTGGTGGGTTATTGGCCAGATTTCTAGCTCTTGGTGGTAAATCACCATCAATAGGTCCTAAACACAATGGGAATATTGGGTAAGCACAAAAATCAAGGTGCAAAGAAACTACCGTAGGACAACAATGAACACGTTCTCATTTTCGAGAACAACCAAGGAGCTTAGGTTTTATTTGGAGAGAACTAAGTCATGTACTAAATGTAAAATAGATTACTATGCTGCTGTCTATACTGTAAAAAAAAATTATTTCAGGGTGCAAAAGGGAAAAGGAATAGACATTTGTTGAGTGCCTAATACATGCTAGAGAATAAATGCTTATAGTATATCAATTAATCATCATAAATTGGGATTATTGCAGAGGGTCAAAAAATCAACTCAGCCCTGGCCAGTATGGCTCAGCGGTTAGAGCATCAGCCCTTGGACCAAAGAGTCAAGGGTTTGATTCTGGTCAAGTGCACATACCTCGGTTGCAGTTTGGTCTCTGGCCCTGGTCGGGATTGTGTGGGAGGCAACCAGTCGATGTGTCTCTCTCACATTGATGTTTCTTTCTCTCTCTCCCTCCATCCTACTCTATCTGAAGATAAATGGAAAACAATCCTTGGGTGAGGATTAATAAAAAAAAAGATCAGCTCATTGCTTCCAGTTTCTTTCCAGTACCAAACAATAGTCAGCATGAGTTGCAGAGCCAAATAGACCTACTTTTAAACTTGAGCCAGGCACTTCCTCACTGTGTTACGTTTGCCAAGTTACATAATTTCTCTAAGCCTCAGTATCTGGGTTGTTGTAAAGATTAAAAATTTATAAGATACTTAGTATATAGCCCTGGCCAGTTTGGCTCAGCTGTTAGAGGGTCGGCCTGCAGTCCAGAGAGACCTGGGTTCGGTTCCCGCTAAGGGCATGTACCTCGGTTGCAGTTTGTCCCCGGCCCTGGTTGGATCGTGTGGGTGGCAACCACTCGATGTGTCCCTTTCACATTGATGTTTCTCTCTCTCTCTCTTCCTCCCACTCTATCTGAACAAAAAAAATGGAAAAATGTCCTCGGGTGAGGATAAAAAAAAAAGATACTTAGTATAGTGTAGTACCTGACATATAAAAAGCTCTCATTGCCCTGGCCAGTTTGGCTCAGCAGTTAGAGCATTGGCCCTGGAACCGAAGGGACGTGGGTTCAATTTCTGGTCAAGGGCATGTATCTGGGTTGCAGGTTCAATCCCCAGCCCTGGACAGATTGTGCGGGAAGCAAGCAATCTGTGTGTGTGTGTGTGTGTCTGTGTCTCTCTCTCTCTCTCTCTCTCTCTCTCTCTCTCTCTCTCTCCCCCTTCCTCCCTTCCACTCCATCTAAAAACCAATGGTAAAATATCCTTGAATGAGGATTTAAAAAGAAAAAAGCTCTCATTAATGTTAGTTATTACTAGTAGCACTAGTAGTAATTTTCTGTTGGCCTATCATATTGATTTTTAGAGCCATTGGTTCTGCCATTAAACAATTATATCATAGGCAACAGAGGCATCAAATGAGACAAAACTATAACAGGAAATGCTTCTGAAACTTTGCCTAGCATCAGATAGCAAAAGGGAAAGTGGGGCTTCCTTTACATATTTTTGAGCTTATTAACAGACTGACTGTACAGGATAATGAAAAATGAAATTTGAGTTTTCTTCCTTTCTATCGCACAAGTTCATTTACATAGTATTTATCTATTATTATACCTCAGAAAAGAAAGTGTGGAGGGGAGGGAGATGACATACCCAGTACACACAGAAAAAGTTAACATCACCCAGTGGATGAAACCGAACTTGTCTTCCTTGATCTGCCATACATTTCATAAGTGACCTTGACCCACACACCCACGTTTAGTTTCACTTTTCTTTCCTCTAAAACTGATTCTGGAGCTGACCCAACTTAGTAGAATGACTCGGAGATTTTAAAAATGAACAAACAAAAACTAAAGCTGTATAAAATGATTTGATGATAAAAAATGTTGTAAAGATGTCAAGTGCACATCATATTCAAAATGATCATTTCACTCAATGACATCAGATGCTAAATTCATTTATGTATATTTTTTCTTGTTTCACAGTTTTTAGAGAAAATTTTAATGTGAAACATAAAGGATTATTTGGAAAATGTAAATACTTCATACTACTAAACTCTAAATTTTTATAATTATTACTTTCAAACTCCCAAGATAGCAAAAAAAATCCCATTTTTAATATTTTGATCCATTTGGAAAATTAGACATTTTGGAAGAATGGAAAATTGTATCATATTTCATTCTTTCAACATGCACGCAGTTCATAAAATAAAATTCTACAGTCTTCCTCATTTGTTCCACAGCTAAACTCAGATGACATATTGCAAACTTAGAGAAAAGTAAAAATTCATTTGGTTATCTTGTTTTAGAAAGTTCTGAGCAAACAGAACAATTATTGCAGTAAAGTAATGCTTTTGAAACTAACTTTGCTTTGGTGGCTAAGACTCTAGACACATGCTACCAAATATATAGCCACTACCTATGTGTGGCTACTATGCATCTTAAATGTAGGTAGGTAGTCGGAATTAAGATGTGTAAAATAACACATGGAATTTTGAAGACTTAATACCAAAAAAAGTTAACTATCTCATTAACATTTTTTATATTGATAAAACCTTAAAATGATAATACTTGAATATATGTGAGGTAAATAACATCAAAATTATTGAAGTACTATGACAATAAAATATATATTCAATTATAATAAGGTGATATTTGAATATATTGGCTTAAATAAGACAAGTACTAATCATTAAATTTTATTAAGTTAGTATTAAATTAAGAAATTGGATTTCTGCCTGGCCAGTGCGGCTCAGTGGTAGAGCATCAACCCATGTACCAAGAGGTCGCCAGTTCGATTCCTGGTCAGGGCACATGCCTAGGTTGTGGGCCTGATCTCCAGTGGGGGGCATGTAGGAGGCAGCCAACTGATGTTCTCTCTCATCGATGTTTCTCTCCCTCTCCCTCTCCCTTCCTCTCTCTAAAAAATCAATAAAGAAAAAAAATTATTAAAAAAAAGAAACTGGATTTCCCATTTCTATTTTTAAAATATATTTTTATTGATTTTTTTAGAGAGAGAGAGGAAGGGAGAGGGAGAGACAGAAACATCATTGGCTACTTCCTGCACACCCCCTACTGGGGATGGAGCCAGAAACCTGGGCATGTGCCCTGACCAGCAATCTAACTGGTGACCTGTTGGTGCATGGGATGATGCTTAATCCACTGAACCACACTGGCTGGGCTCCTGTTTCTTTTTGCGTTTTTTTTTTTTTTTAATGATGTTACCTAGAAAAACTTTATTTTATTATTATTATTTTTTATCCTCACCCAAGTACATTTTCCCATTTTTTTGTTCAGATAGAGTGGGAGGGAAAGAGAGAAACATCGATGTGAAAGGGACACATCAAGTGGCTGTCACCCACACGACCAACGGGGGGGGGGGGGGTGGGCACACAAACTGCAACTGAGGTACGCGCCCTTAGTGGGAACCAAACCCAGGTCTCTCTGGACTGCAGGCCAATGCTCTAACCGCTGAGCCAAACCAGCCAGGGCCCTAGAAAAATTTTAAATTACATTTTTGGCTTTCATTATGTTTCTATTGGACACTGCTGCTCTAAACGAGAGCATTATTTCCATCTCTGACACCTTCTTACTATCTTTGTTTAAGTGTACCCATTCATCAGCTCTCTTAGGGAAAAGGGTAGGCTGTTTTTCACACTGCAGCTAAGAAATATGCCATTCTTTTTTTCTTTATCTTCACCCGAGAACATATTTCCATTTTTTGTTCAGATAACGTGGAATGGGAAGAGGAAGAGGGAGAGAGAGAAACATCGACGTGAAAGGGACACATTGAGTGGCTGCCACCCGCATGACCAACCAGGGCAGGGGACAAACTGCAACTGAGGTATGCGCCCTTAGCGGGAACCGAACCCAGGTCCTCTCTGGACTGCAGGCCAATGCTCTAACCACTGAGCAAAACCGGCCAGGGCAGAAATATGCCATTCTTTATTTGAGAGATGCAGTCAGTCTTAGGTGGGCCTGCTCATTCATTGGGAACTCAGTTTACTTCCCATTAGTTAGAAAACCCTGCTCACCTCTGTAGTTGGTATGGGGATTCCTGGGCCTGACATCCGGACAAGCTCTTCTGTCCTCCATGTTTGAGTCACTGAAATTCCACCACATTAACGTTCCTTGAAGTTACCTGGAAATCTGTACAGGTTGAAAGGAATTAGTGCCCTTGAAACACTGTATCTAGCAGAAAAACCCAAAACAGCAGTAAGCCAATCCTTCTGCCTCTACATCTTAATGATTTGTTAACTAAGATTTAAACAAAGGTTTTAATCATGGACACAATGTTAAACTCAGTAAGTACCCAATTATGATATAAAAACATTAAAGTCCCAATTTAGGTGATTTCAAGAGGTCAAATTCCCCTCTCCTCTTTGCACTTTCTCAGGGAGTGCCGTTAGTTCCCATTCAAAACTACTGTTTGGTTTATGCCTTGTAGCCAAATTACTTAATCAGTTGCTAGGTTTCATTTTCCTCTTCTATAAAGCAGATAAACATTGTAGCCAGGACAGAAAGAAGTATACTTTTCCTTAATCCAAAAACCATGCACGTATCACCCCATTCAGCATTTATATTACATAGCATTCTATATAGCTTACACTTTGTAAATAATTAAGTTATCCCTTATCCTACTCTTTGGAATGCAGCCAAACTGACTAAGCCCTGGCTCTGGTGAATCAAAAGAAAGAAAAATACATGTTTCAATTATCAGGAGGCTTAGCATCTACAGGGCAGTTTCCTCAACCAGCTAGAAACCTGCTTTCTACCTTGATGATTTTTAACAGTGGTCCTATAAGAGGAAGAGGAATCAATCCCCTTTAAGGGAACTTCTCAACCCAAGGCATACACATCCTGTGGGCTGGGGCCCAGAGAACAAGTGGGTGGCTCGGAGTCCTCAGCAAGGGGATTTTTGAGGCTGTCCTCACTGACTTTTTTAAACATTCATAGTTGGAAACTGTGAATCGATTTGGCATTATAGGATCAGTAGCCTTTATCCTCCCCAGAAAAAGGAGTCCCTTCCCTTCCTGCCGTCAATATTTCCTTCGTCATATCAAACCCGGCTCTCATGGCGCAGGTTCAATATTTAGAGTTCTTTTTTAAGTAAGAAAAAAAAATCGTCCGAGGGGAAAATTCCTTCTTCCTTTTGTTGGGAAACAAACAAACCAACACGAAAACAGAACCGTTCTGGGATAAAAGGGATGCAAGGAGAGAAACAAGGAGGGCAAGGAAGGGAGAAGCAGACATAAACAGGAAATGCTAGGAGGAAAGCGGGGAGAGGGGGTTTCTTAGGAACCGAGGCCTGAAGGGCAGGAAGAAGAGAGTCCGTGATGGTCAAGCTGGGCTGGGCTCAAAGGACAGGACGGCCATCTCCAGGGTGGGATGGAGGGGCTGCACCAGCAGCCGGGCTGGGTTCAGGGGGAAGTCTCCAGGGTCCTGAGAGGGCAGCGGGCGCATGGAGGGGCACGGGCACCCCGGGGCCACCCGCCCTGATGGGCATACGCGGGGTCAGGGGGCCAGGGCTGCGCGGGCGAGACGGGGCCGTGGCCAGGCTGACGCGGGGAGGGGCCGGGCAGGTGGGGGGCTGGACGGGCAGGAGGCAGCGGGGTGCTTGCGGGGTGATGGGGGCCTGGAAACGGACGGGTGTAGAGATGTGGACGGTGCTTCGCAGAAGACGGGGATGGACGAGGCGAGCGCAGAGGAAGATGAAGGGGTGTCTGTGGCAGAAAGCGGGGGCAGAGATGGGGGTGGGAGGCCGGAGGTAGAGGCGGCGAGGGAGGGCTCGGGTGGACAATGGGGGCGCCGGGGGCAGAGGGGAGGCGGGGGATGGAGGTGACGGGGGAGCTGAGGGGGGAACGGGGCCTGGGAGAGGGGACAGGGATTCGGAGGTGGAAGATGGGGGCGCTGGGGGAGGAGGGTGATGCAGGTGACAGGGGCGCCAGGGCCTGATGCGGCGGCGGGGTCGCCGGGGGTCGCGGGGCCCAGGGGCAGGGGCGGGGTCAGGGGCCACTCACCAGGCCCCAGCGTCCAGTGGCCGCGGCCGCGGGCAGGTGCTGGAGTCGGGCGCGGCGGGTCTGCGAGGCTGCGGCTCCGCCCGGCGCCGCGCACTTTCGGTTTCCTTTCCTCGCAAACACTGGCGGCGGGGGAAGGGCCGGCGGCAGCCGCGAGGCCGAGGAGGAGGAGGAGGAGGAGGGGCGCTGGCACGGCCGGCTCCCCCGCCCTCAGGCCGGGCAGGCTCGGCTCCCCGCGGCGGGCTCGGGCGGGCGCGGCTGAGGGGAGGGGACTGCGGGGGGCGGGTTAACAGCGCCCAAGGCCTTTGCAAGCCTCAGCCGGCCTCCGCAGAAGGGGGACCCGGCGGGTGTCTCGGTGCGTGCGAAGCGCGACATGGCGGCGAGGCCGACGAGCCCGGGCGGCCCAGGGTGTGCGGGAACGAGGGCGGGCCTAGAGCGGCCATGACAACCATTAGGTATCCTCGGAGACTGCGTGCCCGCCCCGCGCTGGGGGACCGGAAGCGCTCGGGCCCAGTGCGCAGGCGCAAAGCCCCCGTGCTTATATAAAGCAGGTCCCGGGCGCAGCTCGTTCTTTTGCGTCCGCCTCGCCGCCTTCCCACCTCGTCTTGTTCCAGTGAGTCATCCTCATCCGACGCCCTGGGAACTCGAGGGTATTACTGTCTGGTGAGTTGCGACCTACTGTTTTCCCTTCGAGATCTCCATTCCTCCCGCCCCCGCCCGTGGCTCCCTTGCGCGCGGTTCCTCTTGCTTTAATAACCGAGCGGGACGTATTAGTACGTTAAGCGTTGCATACAGTGAAAAGGGAGTTCCCC
Organism: Molossus molossus; assembly: GCF_014108415.1. Classification (NCBI taxonomy): domain Eukaryota; kingdom Metazoa; phylum Chordata; class Mammalia; order Chiroptera; family Molossidae; genus Molossus; species Molossus molossus. Next base: position 9,375,922 of record NW_023425399.1, on the reverse strand, counting down.
GGTTATTCCCCGGTTAACAGGTTCATCCTCATAGGCCTTAGGGCCGTGGGGGAGAGCAATTAGAGCCGGAAAAACCTGCGCCCTTCGTACGGACCCGAGGAGTCCTTGGCTGGTGAAAATGATGACTTGACTTTTTTCCCCATCAGATCGACCATGTTGAGATCTCTGAACACTTGCCAGTTACTTCTGATACACCGGCCTCCGCAGGCCCGGACACGTTCTTTTTCTACCGTGGGAAGGTGGTGATTGAGGCCCTTTCTTTGTTGTTTCGCAGGTTAACGTGATCAGAGGGTACAGGATGAATCTCGAAGGAGAGGGTCGTCTCTGGGCCTCCAAGGGAACCCCGTGTAGACATCGAGAACCTTTGGGTTCCTGACCTCGGGTAAGCGTTCTTCTGGCCTGCTGTAGGCACCACGTGCTCAGAGGAGCCTCTTCCTCTGCTGGCCTAACTGGGAAGTGATTTCACGATAGCTCATTTGTATTGAGCGTGTTAATAGGTGTTAAAATGTTTTGAATGCTTTATCGTAATTCTCACATATGTACCTATCAGACCTGTTGAAGTGGATTAAACTCTTTAAAGCTACGGAGGCAAGAAACATCTAAACCTGTAGAGAATTTGAGTTTATTTGAGCCACACTGACTACATATGCCAGGGAACCAAAATCTCAATGGATTGGGAAAATGTACCAGAGCATGGTTGAAAATCGCTGCATTCGAGTCCAACGAGGAGGCAGGAGAAAACATAGTAGGGAAATGTCTAGGATTAGACAAAAGGCAAAGTGCAAAAACACAAAAAGCCCATAGAGATGGTATGTGGGGAACAAGATAATGGGTTCTGTGGTCTGGTGCCAGCAGTTGTGTTTCAAGGAGTAAGAAATGAAAATTATTCAGACATTGCAAAGATGTCGTTATAGATGTATTTTTTTTATCCTCACCAGAGGACATTTTTTCAGGTAGAGTGGGAGGGAGAGAGAGAGAAACATCGATGTGAAAGGAACACATCGAGTGGCTGCCACCCACACGACCAACCAGGGCCGGGGACAAACTACAACCGAGGCACGTGCCCTTAGCGGGAACCGAACCCGGGTCTCTCCGGACCGCAGGCCGACGCTCTAACCGCTGAGCCAAACCGGCCAGGGCTATGAACAGCTCACTTAGGGTAAAGATTTACCTTGGGAAGGAAGCTAGCTATAGGCCTGGGACATGGCTATCTGTTGTGACCTGCCCAATGAGGAATTTGTAATCAGACCATCCTGTGGTTATTTCTGGTCACTGAGCTTGTCAGGTTTGTTATATAGCCCTTTATTGATTTTAGGGAGAGAGAACATCAACTGGCCACCTCCTGCATGCCCCCCACTGGGGATTTGGCCCACAGCCTGGGCATGTGCCCTGACTGGCAATCGAACCCATGACCTGTTGGTGCACGGGTCGATGCTCAACCACTGAGCCACAACCACCTGGCTTTAATGCACTTTAAAACACATTTTGTAGTTCATTCCTTCATGGGTTTTTTTTTTTTTTTTAATTTTTATTGATTTCAGAGAGAGGCAAGGGAAAGGAGAAACATCCATGATGAGGGAGACATTTAGTGGCTGCCTCCTGCACGCCTCCTAGTGGGGAATCAAGCCTACAATCCAGGCACACCTTCATGTGTTTCTTGATAAACAGCTTTCTTATGCACTTAAATTTCCAAATGGATGGATGTGATGACATTTTTTAAAGGAAGGCCAATTGTCTTATTCTGTTGACCTAGCCACTCAAATTCCCACGTGCCTAACTCTTAAGTTCTTGAGTCCAGGATTGATACCCCTAGGGGCAGGACTTCTTGGGGGACATGTTTTTTTTTTAACCTTGCTGTTCCAGGGTGTCCCAGCTTTCTAGCACCTTACATTAAAATGTAGGTTCCTGAGACCTGGCCGATTTGGCTCAGCAGTTAGAGCTTTGGCCCTCAGACCAGTCAAGGGCATGCACCTTGGTTTTGATTTGATCCCGAGCCTTGGGGTTGTGCAGGAGGCCAATTGATGTGTCTCCCCCTCCCTCCTACTCGATCTGAAAAATAAATAACCTCAGGTGAGGATTTTAAAACAAAAAAAAATTTTTAAGTTACATCTTGACACTTGGTCACAACTCTGCACAAAAGCCAAGCATTTCCCCACAGCCCTTGTCAGCCACACGGGCCTATATCATATAAGCTCAGAAGGCAGGGGCATTTGTCTTAGCTGCTGTTTTCTTATTGCCAACAAATGGGACACAAGTGCTCAAATATTGAATGAATTTGTAAGTGTAGAAGCAGACCAACCAAATCTTATGCATGATTCAGGGCTCTCTCTGTAAAGGTCAAGAGCTTTCTACTGGCATATATGATGACTGAACTTTTTTCCCCGGCAGATCGACCATGTTGATCTAACTTCTCTAAGCCAGTGTGTCTGATATGCCAGCTTGAGCAGCTCCTTAATCCCCTACTTCCTTGGGCATCTAGCTGATTGGAGCTTCTGTCTCATGTTTTTCCTCAGGTTTTCTGTTGGCAGAAAGCAGACTTTAGTGGAACAGGATGGATCCAGGAGTAGGAAAGGACTGGTGATGTGCACATTTCTCCTAAGTACCCATGTCCACATGGCTGAATAGACAGAGTCTGGAGAACAGAGGAGGTAATAACTTTTCCATTTAAATATGAGGCTATCCCCCTTGCATTCTATTTTCTGTGATTGAAGTATGGCCATTGCAGCTGATGACATAACTTTTTTCCCCATCAGATCGACCCTGATGATCTAACTAAACTATTAGCCAGTTTTTGTCTGATGCATTGGCTCCGGAAAACTTCTATCCCTGTTTTTACCTTACCACTAACAGGATACCTTTTTTTTTTATCCTCACCGGAGGACATTTTTTTGCATTTATCTTCAGATAGAGCGGGAGGGAGGGAGGGACATCGATGTGGGAGAGGCGCATTGAGTGGTTGCCACCCACATGGCCCCAACTGGGGCTGGGGACAAACTGCAACCAAGGTACCTGTCCTTAGCAGGAACTGAACCCAGGACTCTGGTCCGTGGGCGACGCTCTAACTGCTGAGCCAAACCGGCCAGGGCAGCAGACTACTTTCTTTGTGGGTTTTTTTAAAATGGGGATTGGGTTTGCTCTATGGGGTTTCTTCTCCCTTAACATTCAGGTCGTTGATCTTTGCTTCATCTGTTAACTTCATGCAGGTCAGGAGCCCTGTGTGCCACTGGGCAGAAAGAAAGTAGGTTGATTGCAGTCTGATACTCCCCCTGGTTCAGTCTGTCCTGACAGGTAAGTTTCTGTTACTAGGTGTCAACCCCCTAATAAAATGATTATTAAATGTGCCCAGGGTAGAGGGGTGTTGTTTGCTCACTTGGGAGTAACCTGGGGACCCAGTTCCAAGTTGGGTATATAAAATAGGAGGGGACAATTAAGTCCTCAACAGAAGACTATTGACCTATTGGTACTACTAGGTCTTAAAAGAAAAAGTGTCTATACACCTCCAGTCCCGTTTTTATTATTTATTTTTAAACTTTTTATAAGAGTTTATTTAAGCCAAACTGATGACATGCTGGGAAGTAAGATCTCAAATGCTTCCTCCAGTCCCATTTAAAAAAACAAAACCCCTTTCTCTATCCTTTGTCAATGATCACTTATTACTCTAAATTTAAAATGTTTGCTTTGTCTGTATAAATGCGGTTTTTGCTATTTGAAAGTTACTTTCCTGACCTTCAATCCTTGGACTGTTTAATCCTTAATATCTGTTTATCTGTTCCATATTTAAACACACCCCTATTTGTCTCTAAAATATCTTCTATGCATTGCATTGGCGCTATGCCCCTCTAGAATCAACATAAAAACCTTTTGGTGGTGTGCTCCCAAATTTGTCTCCTTGGCCATTCCCTGTAATTAGGAAGGATTTAGACTGAGGTGGAACATTAACATCAGTTACAACATACAGGCTTCAGTGAGGTGCAGATGTGACAGATTGTCTCAAGAGATAGGAAATCTCCTTGGTCTGGTAATTGATTATCTATTCCATCTGGTTCCTAAAGTTTTTGTTAATCCTCACTTGATATTTTTTCCATTGTAGAGAGAGGGCAGAGGGGATGGGCATCAATTGGTTGCCTCCTGCACTCCCCAGTCAAACTTGAACCTGCAACACTTCAGTGTTCCAGTGTGTGGGCAGACACTAACCACTGGCCAGGGCAGTTCCTAAGGTTAACCACACCCTCCCACATTTTAGAATGAAGTACTGATGGTAATCAGTACTTTTTAGAATGAAGTACTGATGGTAATCTTTTTTTCTTTCTAAGGAGTTTCTCACCGCTGGAGTTGGAATACAAGGCCTTTTGGAAAAGACTGACCCTGTATTTTCATGAAAAAGCATAATATAATTTTGTAGGTTTCCTATCTGTAAAAGAAAAATAAAAAATCCTTTAAATCCAAATGTGCTCGGATTTGGTCATTGGGGGTCAAGAAACACTCAACAGGGTTAATAAGCAGTAACTAAATGTCTAGAGACCTCAAACTTCAGGGGCAGGGGGCAGATCCCAACCCTGTACATTTATGCAGGCATTTCTGAATGGATTGCATATAGGTTCTGTGCTTTATAGGTGATATATGAGATCAATGTGTTTAACTGGAAAATTCCAATGACACATGACTAATCCTTGGGCTGAAGATTCCTGGGCAAATTGCTTCACCTCTAAGCCTCAATTCTATCTGAAATGAGGCTCCGCGCTGCCTGCTTCAGAGTTGAGGTTCAAATTCATGCCTGTAAAATACTTGACCTAGCGCCTTGTGACTTCCACCAGCACTTGGCTTCAAATCTCCATCTATAAAATGGGTATTAACAGCCCTGGCCGGTTTGCTCAGTGGACAGAGCGTTGGGTGGTACAGGAGGCAACCAGTCCCTCTCACTTCTGTTTCTCTCCCTTTCCCTCCACTCTTATCTGAAGATAGATATCCTTGGGTGAAGATTTTATCCTCACCTGAGGACATTTTTTTTTTCCATTTTTTGTACAGATAGAGTGGGAGGGAGAGAGAGGAAGAGAGAGAGAGAGAAACATCGACGTGAAAGGGACACATCGAGTGGCTGCCACCCGCACGACCAACCAGGGCCGGGGACAAACTGCAACCGAGGTACATGCCCTTAGCGGGAACCGAACCCGGGTCTCTCCGGACCGCAGGCCGACGCTCTAACCGCTGAGCCAAACCGGCCAGGGCGGGTGAAGATTTTAAATGAGTAGAACATCTTCCTCTTGTACTGTGAGGATCAAATGAAATCCAGAAAGACTAGTAGTGCAGTGCTTGGTGTGGGTAAGTGCTCAATTAGTAATGGCTATCTTCATCAGTAATGGGAATGAACTAGCACATGGGACAGTTCGGGTCCCAAAGATATTGCCCTGAGGAGGAGGGAAGCTAGTCTAATGGTTAGATGCTGTGTGATTCCATTTACTTGACATTTTGGAAAAGAAAAGTGATGGGGAACATGATCAGTGATTGCCGGATGGGCAGGGGGTGTGAATATAAAGGAATTTGGAGGGTGTATCCTTATTGTGGCTACACAAATTTATACATGTTAAAATTCACAGAACTGAACAAAAAATCAATTGTAAGATAACTAAAAAGAAACTTGGGCTCTGGAATCAGATTTGTGTTTGAATCCTGGCCCTACTGCTTATGAGCCATGTAACAAGTGATTGACATCTCAGCCTCAATTGCTTCATCAGAAAGGGAGATGTACCCACCGTAGGGGTATTTTGAGGAGTAAGTAAACACGTAGAATCTGCTTGGAACATAGAAAGCTCAAATGCTAGCTATTTTTTTGATTCTTTTATTTATTTTGCCACCTAGATTTTGCCTGCCTCACTTCCAAATGTGAACCACACAATTACCAGGCCTGGATCTGGGGTCCCTTCCAGGACTTGCAGTTCCACCCTGTGTCTGCAGGGGGTGCTGTGGACACATTGCTCTAGCCTTTGGAGGAACGCTTCTAACCTCAGATTAGAAGAGGGAAGATGAAGGCCTGGTAGGGGCCTTGCAGATGAGTTTTTTGGATCCTGCAGCCAGCACTTCTGGGATCTACTGAAGCAGCCAAGCCTGAGAAAGGGCGAGTTGCCCAGGCCTGAAGCGTGGGGTGCTGAGCTGCTGACGTGGGACCACCACACTCATGCAACAAAGGAACCAGAAACATTTACCCCCATCCCTTCAATCTAACCTATTAGTAATCAATCTTCACTTTTCCACATTCCCTTCTGTCCCCATTATGTTGCTATCGTGAGGCAGCTACTACCACATGGTGGGAGCTCCCCAGTTTTAAAGGAAGCCAGAAATCCTTAAAATATTGGTAACATTTCAAGTTTATTGACTGTGAAGACTGAACAACTCGTACGTATGGGCCTTATACGGCCCACAGTCCAGTTTGAGACCTCTACAGTTTGAGCTGTGTTCCTTTTAGCACTGTCCTTGTTACTCCTGGGTCAGGAAAAAACATGTGATGCCCAGTTAAATGTGAATTTCAGATAAATAACTTTCAATGTAAGAATATCCCATGCAGTATTTGGAACATAGTTAAAATTATTTGCTGTTTAGTCCTGGCCGGTTTGGCTCAGCGTTTGGAGCATTGGCCTGCGGACCAGAGAGTCTTGGGTTCAGTTCCCGCTAGGGGCACGCACCAAAAAAAATAAATAATGTTCATGACATGTCAAAAAGAGGGAAACATTTATAAAAAAAAATTATTTGCTGTTTATCTGAAATTCAAATTTAACTACATCTGTTCAGATAAAGCCTCGGTGGACCTCATATCTTTTGAGTAACTTTCAAGTTTTCTGTTGACTTGGATTTTTCCTCCAAGGTTGTCTGGGAGGAAATTGGTCTATGGAGTTTCCCAACAGTCAGCTTCCAAAGCCTGGGTGGGTGGAGTTGGCAGATCTCACTGATCACTGAGATCTCAAAGCCCCAATGTCAATTAATTGCAGGTCTGTTTTGACTGTCTTTTATCTGTTAGTTGTGGCAGAAACAGACCATCTTGGGCTTTTTTAAAAAGAGAGAAAAGGAGAAATCTGGATCTTCTTACTTGGCAGACTCATTTAAACAAATGGTCCTTTTGCTCAAACAAATCGGCACCATGGGGCCACAGTTCACAGGTGGTCCTAGTGGGTGGCAGCATTTTTTTTTTCCTTTGATGTTAATTAAAATGACAGCGTGTGCAGTCTGTTTTTCTTTTTTGATTTCAGAGAGAGGAAGGGAGAGGAGGAGAGAGAGAGAAACATTAAATAGTGAGAAACATCAAATGGCTGTCTCCTATATGCCCCACACGGGGACCGAGCCCAAAACCCAGGCATATGCCCTGATCAGGAATCAAACCATGACCTCCTGGTACATGGGACGGCGCTCAACCAACTGAGCCACACCAGCCAGGCCAATCTTTTTTTTTTTTAATCCTCACCCAAAGACATTTTTGCATATATCTTCAGATAGAGCAGGAGGGAGAGACAGAGGAAGAGAGAGAGAGAAACATCGATGTGAGAGAGAAACATCGAGTGGTTGCCACCCACATGACCCCAAGTGGGGCCGGGGACAAACTGCAACCAAGGTACTTGCCCTTAGTGGAAATTGAACCCAGGACTCTCTGGTTTGTGGGCTGATGCTCTAACTGCTGAGCCAAACCGGCCAGGGTGCCAATCTTTTTTTTAAAAAAAATTCTTTTCTTTATTGATTTTAGAGAGAGGAAGGTGGAGGGAGAGATAGGAACATTGATGAGAGAGAACATCAATTGGCTATCTCCTGCACACCCCCCACTGGGGATCGGGTCCACAACCTGGGCATGTGCCCTGACCAGGAATTGAACTGGCGACCTCTTGGTGCATGGGTCGACGCTCATCCACTGAGCCACACTGGCTGGACCAGTCTGGGTGTTTTGTTTTGTTTTGTTTTTATCCTAACCCAAGGACATTCCCCACCCCCCCACCCCCATTTACCTTCAGACAGAGTGGAAGGGAGAGAGGGAGGAAGAGAGGGAAACATCGATGTGAGAGAGACACATCGATTGGTTGCCACCAACACAACCCCAACCAGGGCCAGGGACAAACTGCAACCAAGGTACGCGCCCCTAGTGGGAACCGAACCCTGGTCTCTCTGAACAGCGGGCCGACGCTCCAACCGCTGAGCCAAACCGGCTAGGGCCAGTCTGGGTTTTTTTTCTTTTGTTTTTTTTTTTTAATCCTCACCCGAGGACATTTTTCCATTTTTTGTTCAGGTAGAGTGGGAGGGAGAGAGAGGACCAGAGAGAGAGAAACATCGATGTGAAAGGGACACATCGAGTGGCTGCCACCCGCACAACCGACCAGGGTCGGGGACAAACTGCAACTGAGGTACGTGCCCTTAGCGGGAACCGAACCCGGGTCTCTCAGGACCGCAGGCCGACGCTCTAACCGCTGAGCCAAACCGGCCAGGGCCAGTCTGGGTTTTTGATGTCACTTTTGGCTCTGCACAGGTTGACCTGATGTGTTCTCCCTAGTGAAAATCTTCTAATTTGCTGATTATTACTGGAAAAGCTGGCTGGTGATGGGCCTCAGCTGAGGTCAGAGAAAAGGCCTCAGCCTAATATTATTTGTCAAAGCAGTAAATTTTATCTGATGCCAAAACCCATGTGATGCTTAAAAACTCTCCTGATGCAGAAGAAAACAGATCTTGGATGAGATGCTAAATAAGATGCTAAAGAAAACCATCTGCTACTGGAGCATTGGATTGATTATTTAAATAATTTTTCATCCTGAATCTCTAAATAGCAGCGCCTGGTAGCTTAGCAGGAATGTAAATTCAGGTGGTGAATACAAATCACTGAAAAGATGGCTAGTATGTGGCAAGTGCTCACAAAATAATCTCTATCACTTTTATTTCTAAGCTTTAGCTTTCTTATGGATAAAAATGTAACTTAGGATCCCTAATTTACAGTGTTGGGAGGATAAAAGAAACTGGTTTGTAATTCTCAAGTCCTGTGCCGATATTAGTCAGTGTTTCTGGCTGTGCCATTTACTAGCTGGGTGACTTTGGATAAGTTACTTAACCTCTCTGTGCTTATTTTCTCATAGAAAATGGGATAATGCTAATTGTACTACTTCATAGGGTTGTCGTAAGGACTGTCTACAACAATATATGTAAACCTCTTGGTACAATGCCTGGCACATAAACACTTAATAATGTTTTTATTATAAAATGGATTTTGGAGTTCTTAGCTCTGGATGCAAAATGTGCATGGTAGGCAGCTTCTGCGTTCATTCAGAGGATCTGAATTCAAGGCCCACTTTAGGCACTAACTGACTCAGCCATCCTCATTAATAAAAATTTACCAGTTTTTTGCCCAGCTGGTGTAGCTCAGTGGCTGAGCATCGACCCATGCACCAAGAGGTCGCCGGTTCGATTCCCAGTAGGGCACATGCCCAGGTTGTGGGCCCGATCCCCAGTGGGGGCATGCAGGAGGCGGCCAATCGATGTTCTCTCTCATCGATGTTTCTATCTCTCTCTCCCTCTCCCTTCCTCTCTCTCTAAAATCAATAAAGAAAAAAAATTTTTTTTTAATTTACCAGTTTTCTTCTACAAAGTGTCAAGTACTTTCTAATTATGTGGCCTTAGGCACGTGACTCTATACCTCTGAGTCTTGTCCCACCTCTGAAACGGGTCATGCATAGTATTTATCTGTGGTAGATACTGCTGGTTCCTACCCAACCTGTATCCTTGTTGGTAGCGCCTGTCTCTAAGATAGAGGCCGATAAAGCCCAGCCTCCTTTGCATTAAAGCATTCGACCTCCATTCGACCTACTTCTGACCAATGAGATGCAAGGGAAACCTGACCAGGAGGCTCCCATGGCTCTTTTCACATGATTATCAATAATAACATGATTTCATGCAGCTGTTAGACAGAGGGAGGCGACCCGCAGAAAAGCCCAGAACATCCAAGGCATGTGTGCTGCTGTCTAGGTTAGAGCAGTACTTCTCAGACCTCACTGTGGGGATCTTGATAGAACACAGATCTTGGTTCAGTAGGTCTGAGGTGGGGCCCGAGATTCTGCATTTTTAGTGATAAAAGTTCATTCGTATATCAGGACCCACGAAACGGAGGCCACCCTTGTCACAAATCTAAACCTAAATCGACCAGCCTGTCAGGGAGACCTACCGTACAGCGGTCACGATGCTCCGACTCAGTTTGAGCTAGCTTCCTTACCCCAGAAAATAGGACCTGTGAGCCAATCATGCCCTGTTTCGGCCTCTTCTAAGGCACTAAAACTCGCTCTTACCCCAAGTCCCTCGGAAACAGTGCCCACTGCTTGGGAGGCACTATACTCCCCACCCCATGGATTGTTTCCCTTGCTGGTACTGCAGGTTCTTGGACCACACTTTAATTAGCAGGGCACTACATGCTTTTGAACACAAATAAGAGAGAAGCCAATTACATGTTTGCACAGGGGGTGGGGTGGGTTGGGGTGGGTATCAGTCAGCAGTTCAACAACTTCTGCAAGGACTCAGGTTCTCTCCTGATTTCCTCTCCCCTGGGTGGTCCTCAGGCTTCTAGCATCAAGGCCATGAGGCAGCTCCAGGGGCCACAACCAGACACTACTGAACTTTCAAAGGAAGAGGAGAGCATCCCTTCCCATGCATTTCTCTATCAGTGAGAACATCTTCCACAGGGGCCCCCACTATCCTGTTCCCCACGCAGGGGTGCTGATATGCCCAATCCAAGGGTACTACATATATTTTTTTATCCTCACCTGAGGACATTTTTCCATTTTTTGTTCAGATAGAGTGTGGGGGGGGAGTCATCCATGTGAAAGGGACACATCGAGTGGTTGCCACCCGCACGGCACAACCAGGGTCGAGACAAACTGCAACCGAGGTACATGCCCTGAGCGGGAACCGAACCCGGGTCTCTCTGGACCGCAGGCCGACGCTCTAACCACTGAGCCAAACTGGCCAGGGCCAAGGGTACTATTTAACAGACTTTACCGAAATGCTGCCCCAGAGGCTCCCAGTGTCTTCTCTTTACTCTCATTGGCCAGAAGTGCATAACGTTACTGTGATTGGCTTAGACCTTCAGTTCTCAGAGTGAGCTACACTGACCAGCAGCACCAGCACCCCCAGACCTACTGAATTAGAAAGCCTAGGGGTGAGGCTCAGCTGTTTTCACGGGGCCTCCTGGTGGTTCTGATACACACTGGAGCCAGCCCTGGCTGCATCTTAGAATAATCTGGGCAACTCTTAAGATTACCACTAGATAGAAATCAGAATAGTGGTTACCTGGAGGTGGGCTGGAGTGTAGACTTTGAAGCAGTGTAACCAACTTGTCCTGGTTTGCCCAGGACTACCTCAGTTTTAGAACGGAAAGTTCCATGTCCTGGAAAAACCCCTCGCTCCTGGACAAATTGAGATGGTTTGTCACCTTACCTTGAAGGAGCAAGAGGAAACTTTCTGGGGTGCAAGAAATGGTCTGTGTTATTATCTGGGTGCTGGTTACATGAGTGTAAAAAATGCCAAGTTAGCCATCTAGAGTTAGTGCACTTTACTAAATCTATGATATACTGTTAAAAGAATATTGCTGTCCAGATCGTATTCCAGGATCAATTAAATGGAAATCTCAGCGGAAGATCTCAGACATTGGTATTCCGAAAAATTCTCTTCAGGGAATTCTAGTGTTTAGCCAGGTTTGAGAACTAATGTGTTCAAACTACCAGAGATCTTGTTAAAATGAACATTCTGGTTCAGTAAGATTGGGGGGCGGGGGCCTGAGATTCTGCATTTCCAACAAGCTCATAGGGGATGCTGATGCTGGACCATGCTCTGAGTAGTGAGGGTTAAGCCCAATCAAGATTTATCCTGCAGCATTACTAGTCATAGCCATGTTATGTAAGCAAACTAGATGTCCATCAATAGATGAATGGATAAAAATATGGCATACGTATACAGTAGGATGTTATTTAGCAATAAAAAAGAATGAAATCTTGCCATTTGTGACACCATGGGTGGACCTAGAGAGCATTATGCTGAGTGAAATAGGTCAGACAAAGACAAATACTGTATTACCTCACTTACTTGTAGAATCTAACAAAATAAAACGAATAAACATGGCAAAATAGAAACAGACCATAGATATAGAGAACCAGCTGATAGTTGCCAAAAGGGAGAGGGCAGGGGGGGAGAGAGGAGTAGTAAATAAATGAATATTAAAAATTAATTTAAAAAAGCTGCACATTGCCAAGTTAACTCAACACCAAAAAGTTTACATTCAAGTGAAATCTCCAAACTCAACTAGGAATGAGTTTCAGTTACGTGTGTTTCCTCACATAGATGCTCATAGAGCAGGCACCACCTTCCACTGAATTAGGCATAAAAAAGAAATTAACGCCAGGCCGGTGTGGCTCAGTGGATTGAGGGCCATCCCATGGACTGAGAGGTCCTGGTTTGATTCCCAGTCAGGACTCATGCCTGGGTTGTGGATTCAATCTCCAGTAGGGGGCATGTAGGAGGCAGCCAATCCGTTTCTCTCTCTCTCCCTCCCTCCCTCCATCCCTTCCACTCTAAAATAATCAATGGAAAAATATCCTCCAGTAAGGATTAACAAAAAAAGAAAGAAAGAAAGAAAAAAATTACCTTCTGGGTCTGGGGGTAAGGGGAGGTAACACTCCCCTGAAACATCTTGGTGCTATTATGGAGGAAGGAAGGAAATTGGGGGGTGGGATGGATGAGCTGCAGGGTAGCCAACGCTTGTGGCATTCAAGGAACCCGTGTATAGGGTGAAGTTAGGAAAACAGGAACACTCACTTGGGCAACCGCACAATGTAGAAGCTCAGACAGCTCTTCCAGCCCCCTGACATGTCAAGAGGTCCATGTTTGCCTGAGTCCTGGACCTAGCCAAGTCAAGACCGAGGACCCCAATCTGGGCTCAGCTTGTTTGTCCGAAAGTTACCCAGGAAACTGTCCCTCTGGAGAAGCCAAGTGTGGCTTCCAGAGGTGCCCTGTCTCTCGGCCCTGCAGACGCCCTGGAGACTGATATGGGGCTGCCAGCTGGTTTAATTACTCAGATGGGAAGTTGGCAATAGGAGCCCAGTCTTGGGCAGAGATTAATGACTCCATTATCTTCCTGGGCAATCATCCCCTGTGGGCCCCAGGCCGGAATGTAGATATAAGGTGTAAATAAAATCCTTGTTCTGAGGGAGCACAGTTTTCATTGTCTTCGAATGGAAATTTGCCTCCAGAAACCCTTGGCTCAAATCCAGGAGGTGTCTTTGTTTGGCAGAATGACCTGGTCTGTTGAGGGGTATGTGACAGACCTCCTGAGGGCTGGGCAGAGGCTGGGAGGCAAAAAAATGTATTGCATTTTTTCTTAAACTTGTAAGTAATATTGCTTATAAACAATTGAAACTAGAAAGCTGCTTGCAACGTCACGGGTGATAGCTCCCGCTTTCCAATCCCTGAAGGTAATTGTTGTTAACAGTTTGGTGTGTATTCTTCCAAACACGTGTCTTTTTTTTTCTTTTGATTCATTTTTTCCAAGTTTATTGAGGTATAATTGAAGTACACCACCTGGAACATATTTAAGATATATAATTAGATTAGTTTTTTTAAAAAATGTTTCCTTTATTTAATTTTAGAGAGAGAAGGAGGGAGAGGGAGAGATGAAAACATCAATGAGAGAGAACATCAATTGGCTGCCTCCTACATGCCCCCCACTGGGGATTTGGCTCACAACATGGGCATGTGCCCTGATCGGGAATCAAACTGGTGACCTCTTGGTGCATGGGTCGATGCTCAATCACTGAGCCACACCAGCCAGGCTAATTAGATTAGTTTTGACATATGTGTTCATCCATGAAACCTTCACCACAATTAAGATAGTGAACATACCCATCATCCTCCAAATCCATCATCCATCCCTGAGCCCTTTCGCAATTCTCCCTCCCTCCCCTTCGCCACTGACTTACTTCTGTCACTATAAATTAGTTTCCATTTTTGATAATAAATATAAATGAAATTGTACAGTATGTACTCCATTTTTAGGTGGTGAGTGCTGGCTTCTTTGACACGACATGATGATTTTGGGATTCACCCATGTCTCAGGTATCAATAATTTGTTCCTTTTTATTGCTGAGTAGTATCCCTTTGTATGGATGTACCACAATTTGTTTATCCATTCACCTCTTCATGGGCTTTTTAGGTTGTGTCTAGTTTCTGGTGATTGCAAATAAAGCTGTTCTAGAACATGTGTGTGTCTAAGTCTCTGTGGGAAAAATGTTTTAGTTTCTCTTGGGTAAATGTCTAAACATGGCATGACTGGGTCATGTCATTTGGTAGGTATGTGTTTAACTTTTCGAGAAACTGACATACTGTTTTCTAAAGTGGCTTACCACATTTTGCAAAGCCCCACCCAATAGCGAACGAGAGTTCCTTTTGCTCCACATCCTTGCCAACACTTGTGATCAGTCCAGTTTTAGGCATTTAATGGATGTGCAGTAGTATCTTATTGTGATTTTAAGTTGTGTTTTTCTAGTGATTAATGATACTGAGTATCCTTTATTGTGCAATTATTAGCTATTCACATATATTCTTTTGAGAAGTGCTTGGGAGCAGGGGGTGGAAGGTGGTTTTAGAGCTGCTGATGCTGTGGTCTCTGTGAGACATCCAAGCAGAGATGTTGACCAGGCAGTTGGAGAAAGGAGTTTGGGCTTCAGAGGAGAAGTCCAGGCTGGAGATGTAAATTCAAGAGTTGTCAGGGTATAGGTATTTAGACTGACTGAGATCACTCAGCCGGAGAAGAGACCCATGTCTGAGTTTTTGGTTAATTTGAAGTCAAAAGATGAAAAAGACCCCAAAGAGACTAAGGTGTGGCCAGTGAAGTAGAAGAAAGAGAAGAAAGTGTTGAAAGGCACGCAGCATTGTCCTGGGTGGCCTCCAAAGATGGCCCATTAAGAATCACACCCTTGAGTAGCCCCTCCCACCTTTATTCTGACTGACCCTGGGTAACCAATAGAATATTGCAGCAGAAGTGACATGCCTGACTTCTGAGTTAGGTCCTAAGAAGTCTGCAACTTTCACCTTGACTTTTGGAATACTGCTCTGGGATAAGCCAACCGCCACTGGAGACATTTGATTACTTTGAGACTGCCATGATGTGAGGAAGCTCAAGCTAACCATCTGGACTCTATGGAGAGAAAAAGATGAGAGGACCAGCTAGGTCCAGCCATCTGGGTTGGAACAGCAGACAGGTAAGTGGAGACGTCACTTTGGACATCCAGCCTAATGAAGCTTTGAGATGACTTCAGCCTTAGCTGCTTTCTGCCTGCAACTGCATGAGAGACCCCCAAGCAAGAACCACCAGCTGAGCCCAGTCAATTCATGAGACTATGAGGGATAATAATAAATTGTTGTTTAAACCTCTAAGTTCTGGGGTGGTTTACTGTGCAAAAATAGATAACAGAGACAGATGTGAACAGTGAAGAGAGACTGACTAGCATCCCTCTGTCCCCACCCAAAACAGTGCCCGACAGCCCAGACCCATGGAGAGAGGGGTGTCCAACCTCAGCTGGACAGCGCTCTGCATTCTGATGGGCCTCAGGCCTCCCTCACCCTGCGAAGAGGAGAATAAGCTTCTCTTTGTGCTCACAGTCGTGGCATCTGCCAAGAGCTCCATAGCCCCCAGGGCCCTTACAAAAGGACAACAAAGAGATTTTTCTGGGAACTGGGTCACCAGTTATTTGGAGGCCTCAAACCCAGAAAGACAGAGAGAAATCAGATAAAGGAGGCTGGAAACTATAGGAGGCTGCTGGGCCTTGTCATGGGGACTGCTCAGGGACATGTCATGGTCAGGAGTGGCTGCCTGCCTCCACTTGACCCTTACATCAATAGAGCCCTCCTTTCTCTCTCTGTCTTTCTGTCTCTCTCTCTCTTTCCTTTCTTCTTTCCTCTCTCTTGGTAGTTAAAACATTAGTAAATCAAATATATATCTCCTCTCTGTCTTTCTACCCTTCCTTCCTTCTCCTTTTACTTATGAAAAATATTACTGGTTTTGCATTTATAGTAGTGACGATTTTTTCTTTTTAAAAATAGACTTCATTTTTTTTTAGAGCAGTTTTAGATTCACAGTAAATTGAGGAGAAAGAACAGAGAGTTCCCATATATTCCCTATCCCCCCACCCCCACTTGAGTGGGACATTGTTACAATTGATGAACCTACATCCTCGCTCAAAGTCCACAGTTTTCATTAAGGTTCACCCTAGCATTGTACATTCCACAGGCATGGACAATGTATAATGATATATATGCACCATATATTATCACACAGCTGAGTTTCACTGCCCTAAAAATCTGCATCCACCTATTCATCCCTTCTTCCCCCTTAATCTCTGGAAATCACTGATCTTTTTTTTTAATCCTCACTTGAGGACATTTTTGCATTTATCTTCAGATAGAGCGGGAGGGAGAGAGGGAGGAAGAGAGAGAGAGAAACGTCGATGTGAGAGAGACATGAGTGGTTGCCACCCACAGGACCCCAACCGGGCCGGGGACAAACTGCAATTGAAGTACGTGCCCTTAGTGGGAACCGAACCCGCGTCTCTCTGGTCAGCTTGCCGACTCTCTAACCGCTGAGCCAAACCGGTCAGGGTACCACTGATCTTTTTACTGTCTCCATGATTTTGCCTTTTCCAAAATATTTTATACTTGGAATTGTACAGTGTGTAGTCTTTTCAGATTAGATTCTTTCACTTCATAATGTGCATTTAAGATTCTTCCATGTGTTTTCATGGCTTGATAGCTCATTTCTCTTTGGTGATGAATTATATTTCATTGTCTGGATGTGTTACAGTTTATCGGTCACTTAGTCAGGTGCATCTTGGTTGCTTTCAAGTTTTGGCAATTATGAATAAAGCTGCCATAAACATCGTGTGCAGGTTTTTGTATGTACATAAGTTTTCAACTTAATTGGGTAAGTACCAAGAAGCACGATTGCTGGATTTTATTGTAAGAGTGTATTTAGTTCTGTAGGAAACTGCCACACTGTCCTCCAAAGTGGCTGTACCATTTTGCATTCCCACAAGCAATGCACGAGAGTTCCTGTTGCTCCACTTCCTTGTCAGCATTTGTTGTTGTCAGTGTTCTAGATGTTGGCAGTTCTACTACATGTGTAGTGGTATCTCGTTATTTTAATTTCCCCGGTGACATATGATGTGGAGCATCTCTTTTTATGCTTATTTGCCATTTGTGTATCTTCTTTGGTGAAGTGTCTGTTTAGGTCTTTGGCCCATTTTTTAATTGGAGTGTTTGTTTTCTTGTTGAGTTTTAAGAGTTCTTTGTATAGTTTGGATAACCGTCCATGATCAGATGTGTCTTTTGCAAATACTTTCTCCCAGTCTGTGGCTTGTCTTCTCATTCTCTTGAGTGATGCAAGTTTGTAACAAATAAATAATTTTAAATAAATAAAAAAAGAGTCCATTTGAGGAGAAATAGTCAGGAAATGACAGTCAAAGGGGTAGAAATACAGCAAAAAATAAAGGTGTATGCAAAGAACTCAGGTTTGGCTAATACTTATGCCATGACCAGAACCTGGTGCACAGCTTGGCTCTCACACTCCTTACCTGGCAATTATTATGACTATTATTACTATTTGAATAATATTGGCACCTATTGTTGGTATTATTGATAATCTAATTATGGTTTAACAACTATACTATTACTGTTATAACAATACATTGTTGTTTTATATTATTATATATTGCTTTGATGAACCTCTGTGACACCTCAATTTCTGGAATCTGGGGGAACCCTGAAAAGTTGTTGCAATGATTATCACCATTATCTTGATATTTTTCACCTCCACTAGCTGCGCAAAGTTTGGACCGGAGGAAGGGAGGTGGGTATCAGTTCCCAGACTGGTAGGGGAGGGGTCAGGCGGGGAGCCTCCGCCCCAATAAGGGGCGGGCCGCTAGGGTCGGCCCTGTGGGCGCCGGGCGCCCAGCCCGAGCCTGGTGATGGCCCCGCGGGAAGCGGATCGGATCCGGCCCCTGGCGCTCGCCCTGGCTGCAGTGGCCGCGGTGTCCTGGGCGCGGGCGCCGGCGGGCGCACTCGGGCCCGGGCAGGGCTGCTCCGCGCTGGGCCGCTGCTGCTCGGGCCGTGACCTGACCTGTGCTGCCCGCGGGCCCCCGCGCTGCTTCTGCGACCAGGCGTGCGGCGCGGTGCGGGACTGCTGCGCCGACTACACGCGGGCCTGTCCAGGTGCGCCTCCCGAGCTCCCAGCGCGGGCGCAGCGCTCGGCGCCTTGGGGAGCTTGGGTTCTGGGGTGCGGCGGCGGACAGAAGGATATCGTCCACCGAGGGTTCTGGGCCAGGAGGCGCATGCGGAGAAAGATGCGCGGGGCGTGGACCAGGACGCTTGAGTGTTGGGGGACAGAGTGGAGAAGGACTCTTGGAGAATTGAGGGGTGTTCCAGAAGGATTTGGAGGGCGGCGCAAGGGTGGGGGCTCATGGAAGGGGCGCGCCAGCCAGGCACCAGGGGGGGACGGACACCAAAGGGAAATGGGCATGTGGGGGGATGGAGAGGTACGAGGGAGAACTGGGTGCACGGGGGGCATTGTAGACGGGATTCACAAGGCAAATGGAGGGGGTCTTGAGAAGGTCCAGAGAACCGCTGAAGCCAGGAGGGACGCACTAACGGGACCTAGAACCCCTGCTGGGTGACCCGGGAGGGGCAGAGGAACTCGGGGTGGGGTGAGGAGGGGGCGAGGAGCAGGCTAAAACTTGTGCAGGCCAGTGGAGGCGGAGGGGCCGGATTCGTCTCCAGGCAATGCCCCACTGTGGTCCCGTGCTGGCGGTGGCCACCAGACCAGGGTCTAAGCATTTCTTATAAAGACCCCGCCAGAGTGGTATCCACTGGGCTCTGAAATCAAGGGCTGATTGTTGAGTCACTGGTGAGGAGAATTCTGTCTTTTTTAAATCCCAGGAGTAAGTTTTTTCACACCCACTAGAGAGAAAAAAAGTCTGCATTCTGCCCCCTTGTACAGTGGATATGACCCAACATTCCTTTGTCAGGGGTGACAGCGATTGGACCCTTCTATCCTGAGACATCAGTAGAATGAAAGGGACCCAACATTTATTGATCACTTACCATCTCTGTGCCCAAGAGCTGGTCTGGGTGTCTCATCAAACCTGATTACTTTCTCACAGCACGGGGCCTGGGGGGGGGGGGGGGGGAGGTTCCTGCACATCATAGTGTCCCTGGGCCGCAGATGAGACAAGCTGACGCTTGGAGAGGAGAGGGCTTTGGCCAGCCAAGGTGATCCAGCAGGTTTTGAACCTGGTCTGATCCTGTCATCTAGCGCCTTGCTGCTTCCCACAGATTTGATGGGCTAATGGTGGCGATTCAGGCAGCAGCGAGAGGAAAAAGTAATTTGGGGTGTGGTATCTCCCCAAATCATAGCTAATGAGACCCCCCTAGAGTAAACGTGCAGGATTGTGTTGGGAACACTTTGTACTTGTCTGCTTTCTGTACAGAGAGTGAACTCAGTCAAGGGGTCATTCAGAGTGTGGGGCTGCTCCCACAGGGGCTCCCTCACCTTAGCCCAGGGGTGGGGGGCCCAGGAAGGGGACCAGGCAGAGGGGCTAGTGAAACTTTCCCACGGTCTCACCGTCATCCACAGAATCACACGATGTTATCAGCTCCCCAGCATTGTCCGTTGTATAAACAGCTTCTGCTGGTGGACCCACAAGCCTCAAAGCTTTGAGTCCCTCTTTGTTTTGCTCCTTTGGGAAGGTGTCAAAAAGGCAGCAGACCTAGGATCTGGGGTGAGCCAAGCTAAGGTCTTATGAACAGACCAGGGACAGGTTCACTTTTCTACCTCTCAGAGGAGCAGGGCAGGAGGGGACATGGTGACCAATTAGGAGGCAAGAAATGAAGAAAAGTATGTTTTTGTCATGAGTGATAGGGGATAACATTGACTGAATTATAATTGATTGTGGTAGAAAGAGATATTGAGGATGACTTCAAAACAAAACAAAACCCTAACACATTTAGTGAGTACTTGCCCGGCGCCAGGGAGGTACTGTTTGAGGTGCTTTAAATAAATTGTCACCTTTAAGCCTCATAACAACCTTATGGAATAGTGTTTTCATGTCCATTTTACAGAGGCTCAGAGAGGTAGTGACCTGCTCAGAGTTGCACAGCTATTAAGCATCAGATCTGGGTTTGAATCCTACCAGTCTGGCTCCAAACCAAAATATTAAATAGTTGCTCAAGAAGGGTGGAGCTGGAGTGACTAGTAAGGCCTTAAAGGACGGACACCATTGCTTCATATTTTTCAAGTTCTTTAGTGAATGTTTTCATGTATTTTATATTCTTTTTTTTTTTTTTTTTTTTACAGATAGAGCGGGAGGGAGAGAGAGGAAGGGAGAGAGAGAGAGAGAGAGAGAGAGAAACATCGACGTGAAGGGACACATCGAGTGGCTGCCACCCGCACGACCAACCAGGGCCGGGGACAAACTGCAACCAAAGTACGCGCCCTCAGCGGGAACCGAACCCGGGTCTCTCCGGACCGCAGGCCGACGCTCCAACCGCTGAGCCAAACTGGCCAGGGCTATTTTATATTCTTTAATTCTCACCTGAATCCTGTAAGGATCAATGTCCCCATTTACACACTTATGTATTCATTGCACTAGTCAGTACTCTTAGAGTTGTGACACAACTCACATTGACTTAAGCTAACAAAGAAATTGATTGGCTCAGGTAACTGAAAAGCAATTCATGGCTTCTGGCTTCTGGCATGGCTGGGTCCAGGGACTCTAAGGATATCATCAGGGCTCTATCTCTTTCTACCATTCAGCTCTACTAGTGTTAGCTTCATTCTCAGGCATGCTGTCACCAGGTGGTGGCAAAGGTAGTACCTCTGAATCGGTGTCTCCAGTGAAATGGAAGCATACTTTCCCCATTTGTTTCAGCCAGAATCCTAGGGATGGTTTTTATAGACCAAGTTTGTATTACACCCATGATCCAATCAATCACTGAGCCTAGGAGAAGGAATATATCAATTGGCCATGTTTGGGTCACCAGCCCCATCACAGGAATGAGGGGTGAGGTCACTCTATTCTAACCATGTGGACTGAGAGTGGGGAGGATTGGTTTCTCAAAAGAAAACTGAGACAGTGTGACCAGAAGATGGGGGTAAGGAGGCGGGGAGGGTAGACATGACAGCTGCCCACCGCTGCACTGTGGGAGACTCACAGCGCAGGAACCTCGAAGTAAAAGAGTGTTGAGATATTAAATAGGAGGAGGGAGTGGATGGCTGAGGGTGTGTTGCAGGAACAACTTAGATTTTTAGTCACTAGGCTTGGGGGTCTTTATGATCCACTATCAAAAGAAGACCTTTTGTGAACCACATCAATAGAATACAGGAACCACCCAAGGATTTCAGGTGACAGGTTAGAACTGCATTCCAGAAAAATCCTTTTGGTAGACAGTGAGGGGGATGGACAGTCAGGGGACTGGGCAATGAGGTTCAGAGAAGAAGGTGGGGTTTGGATTGTTCAGAAAGGCATTTTCTGATGCGCCTGGGCCTGTCAGAGTGGGGGCAGAGGGATCCAAAGGGACTGTGGGAAATTCTGTCTGGCTCCAGCAGGCTCAGCTGGCATGATGTTATCTGGGTCTCTAGGGCTGGATGAGCAACCTTTAAACCTCCCCCTTCCTCTCCCTGCTCTTTTTTAGCAACACTGATAAGCTAGAATTTCTCCTTTATGGTACTCAGAAAAAGGTGGGACGGCCTTTGTTTTGAGAAACACGCCATCTGGTGGTATCTTTTTGAATGCCAACTTGTGGTCATATTTCCTTTGTTGTCACTAAGGCAAGATTTACTCATTCGATATTCACTTACTCATTATTTGCTGGGTCCCTATGTGCTAAGCACTGTGCTTGGTACTGGGATTCATCAGGTAACAAGGCCATGCTTCTGTGGAGCTGACATGAGTGGAAGAGGCTAACAAGTTATGAATAATCACACAAATGTACGGAAGTTGCAACCCTAGGTCTGAGGTGTGATGACAGTTCCCTGGAAATGTCATATGTGCATGCTGCTTGGTGGCTTCACAGATGCCAGCAACATGGGAAGAATATATGTGGGGTGGCATCTGCCTAATTTTCTGCAAAATCTCTCACCTGCTGGGCAGGCAGGGCAGGACAGGGAATCATGGTGGGACGTTGGTGTTCCCCTTTGGTCCATACAATCATCATCAAAGCCCTGTATGCTATCACTGCCTCTCTCTCTGCGACATCACCTCATACCACTTTCTCTCCTGCTTGTTCTGCTTCAGCTACACTGGCCTCCTCACTGTCCCTCCAGCATCCAACCTTGACCCTGCCCCAGGGCCTTTGCACTGCCTGTTTCCTCTGCCTGGAACACTTTCCCCCAGACACCTACACAGCTCCCTCCGTCACCCGCCTCACATGTTCTTTGTCTTGGAGGTCTTCCTTGACCCCTTTGTCTAAAACAATTTCTTATCACCCTACCCCTGCCATACTTATTCTGCTTTGTTTTTTTTCTCAGAGCATGGATCACTGGCTGAAATTACATCATAGGTTGTATCGTTTATTGTCTGTTTCTCTCGCAGAATGTCAGCTCCTCCAGGACAAGGGCATTTTCTGGTGTGCTCAGCTGTGTTCCCAGCACCTGGCTCAGCAGGCCCTAAATAGTTGTTAAATAAATGCGTAAAGACTGCTGTTGTAGTGAGCACTTACGGTCTTCTCGGTGCTTCACATTCATCACTGCACCAGGCCTGTGAGCCTGCAGTTTGCATCCAGGTTTGTCTGGCTCCAGCACCTCGGCTCCACTCAGATATTCCACCTGCTTAAGCTCCCTTTTCCTCCTGTGAGATGAGTTGACAATAGTACAAATACATATAGGAGTCAGGGTCCTGGCAAGTGACAGATGGTACGTCTAGAGAGTTAAATGAAAGAGAATTTGATGAGGGCTCTAGTCACAACGGGGTACAGGAGGAAGTGGTGTTATTGGAGCCTGGTGAGAGCAGGATTCACGGCTGAGGGTCCCCCCTCACCAGGAGCGAGGCTGAGTCAAGGGGTGGGGTGGGGCCAGCAAACACCTGGGCCGAACTCTCCTCCCTACCAGAGTCCCCCCATGTGATGAAGTCAAACGGCATCTAGGGGTCAGGGAGCCTCTGCGATGCACAGGCTTCCCGGAGGGCACAGGGCAAAGAAGGATCCGGGAGCACACACTTTCCTAAGATTGTTGGGAGGATTACATGAAGTCAGGTATGTGACTTGCCTGGCTCACTGCCAGTGACATAATGGATGTCATTATGAGCTGAATGATAAAAACAATCATGATTGTTAGGTTGCCATGCTTGAGTTACTCCCTTCCTCCCTTCTTCCTCCTTCCTTCCTCTGAACATTTCAGCTCTGCTAAGAGTGGAGATCTGGGCAAGGGGTCCCTGCCCTCCTGAGGTGCCAGAGGCAACACTGTGTTTACAACACAATAACCGTATCCCTTCAGTTCAAGGACGTACTTTTTCTCACATTTGCATGTTGCTGAACTAGGACACATCTCGTTGCTGATGACCCACCTGTCTTGTTCACCACTGTGTCTCCTGGCTCACAGTAGTCTCTTGGGAAATATTTGTGGAGTGAATGAATACATTTTGACAGTAGGAGCCGCCTTGTGTGTGCACGACTCCGTGTGTGTGAGTTGGGACTCAGACCCCACGTGACAAACCCCTGAACTGGAGCTTCTTGCTCTGCATCTCACTACCACCTGCCACCTCCATCCCGAAAGGCAGATGGGTCTTTTTTTTTATCCTCACCCAAGGACATTTTTTGTTCAGATAGAGTGGGAGGGAGAGAGAGAGAGAGAAACATCGACGTGAAAGGGACACATCAAGTGGCTGCCACCCGCATGACCAACCAGGGCCGGGGACAAACCACAACCGAGGTAGGCGTGCACCCTTAGTGGGAACCGAACCCAGGTCTCTCTGGACCACAGGTCAACGCTCTAACCACTGAGCCAAACCGGCCAGGGTTATATATCATTCTTTTTTTTTTTTTTAATCCTCACCTGAGGACATTTTTTTTTGTTTTGTTCAGTTAGAGTGAGAGGGAGAGAGAGACAGAGAGAGAAACATCGACATGAAAGGGACACATCGAGTGGCTGCCACCCGCACGACCCAACTAGGGCCGAGGACAAACTTATACAGTATATCATTCTTTTTTTTTTTTTTTTTATCCTCACCCGAGGATATTTTTCCATTTTTTGTACAGATAGAGTGGGAGGGAGAGAGAGGAAGGAGAGAGAGAGAGAAACATCGACGTGAAAGGGACACATCGAGTGGCTGCCACCCGCACGACCCACCAGGGCCGGGGACAAACTGCAACCGAAGTACGTGCCCTTAGCAGGAACCGAACCTGGGTCTCTCCGGACCGCAGGCCGACGCTCTAACTGCTGAGCCAAACTAGCCAGGGCTTTATATCATTCTTAAACCCTATGTAGCACTGGTTTGCAGGTTTTATTATTTATTTGTTTATTTTCCTTTATTGATTTTAGAGAGAGAGGAAGTGAGAGGGAGAGAAAGAGAGAAACATAGATGAGAGAGAACATCTATTGGCCGCCTCCTGCATGCCCCCCACTGGGGATCGGGCCCACAACCTGGGCATGTGCCCTGACTGGGAATCAAGCCGGTGATGTCTTGGTGCATGGGTCAATGCTCAACCACTGAGCCACACCGACCGGACTGCTTTGCAGGTTTTAAAATTGTATCTGACTATGTCACCCCAGAAATAGCTCCTGTAGGAGGCTTCTTTCCACTCCGTGCTGTTGGTGGCGTCGCTGTGGCTCACGTCCCTGCAGCAGAGGATTAGCTTTATTTACCGAGCACTCGCTATGTGCCAGAAGCATGGGCTGTATGTCGAATCTGGTCGAATCCTCAAGGCCATCCTATTAGCTGAACACTGTTTTTATTCTCATTTGACAAAGGAAGAAACTGAGGCACAGAGAAGAGAAATCAGTTGCCCTCAGTGCTTAGGAACTGTTTTTTGAAGGAATGAGTGATGGGAATGACCTCAGTGATCATCAGAAAGTGACTAAAATGCGGAATGTTAAGTTTAGGTGGATGTGTAAATGGTTATCATAGAGGAACTGTTGAGGAAGGCGTGGACTCAGGGTTGCAAGAGTCCCAGTGCTTTGCATGGTGTTTTTGAGGGTTTGGCTTGTGGGGAGGTGGGGAAGATCTGGCCGCTGGCCAGCCCAACTCCATACAAGTTGCCCCTGCAGACATTGCCTTCTCTTCCAGCGGTCTCCTGCGTAGTGGCAGAGTGGAGTGGCTGGAGTCGCTGTGCCAAACCCTGTCAGGTCTCCTATCGTGTCCGCAGGAGGCATGTCCTGCAGGAGCCAAGGAATGGGGGTGCTCCCTGCCCCCGTCTGGAAGAGCGGGCTGGCTGCGTGGAGTACCGGAGCCACCAGGGAGTGGAGTGCCAGCAGTCCTTGTGTGAGTTGGAGTGGCCACCAGGGGTGACTGTCAGACCCTGTGAGGGGTCCAAATCTGGGGTAGAACTTTGCATTCCTACTGCCCTGATCCTCTCTCCTCACTTTGTGAATGAGGTAAGAAGCTCGGCCTTCCTTCTTACTCATCTCCCAGTGTGAATCAGTCAGGACTTCGCATGCACGTGATGGGAACTCCAACTTAAACCGACCTGAGCAAAAATGTGTGGCTCATGTAACTAAAATTCCAGTTGCTGCATTCAGGCATGGCTGGATCCAGGGGTTCAAGCAATATGGGCAGGACTCTCTCTCCATTTCTCAGCTCTGTTTTCCTCTGAGTTGTTCTCATTTTCAGGCCAATGGGGGATGGTCTTTGATAATTCCAGGTTTCCCTTGAACCAGCCTAGCAGCTAGAAGAAAAGGTCTCTTTCCCCATAGTTTTAGCAAATGTCCTGGGATGATATCTCATTGGCTTGAGCTGGGTCATGTATCCACTGCTGAGCCAATCAGTATGTTCAGAGCGTCGGAATATGTTAATTGGCCAAGCCTGGGCACATACCCCCTTTGAAGCTAGGAGGGGGGCCAGTCTCATGTGAGTGGGAATAGGGAAGGGGTGTTCTCCAAAGGAAAATTGGGTTGAATGATGCAGGACAGGTGAAACTTCAGAAGTTGGCTGCATTGCATACTCAGACAAAAGGTTTGTATCCACTAGACAAAATAGGTGATGCCGGTTTTGCAACTGAAGAAATTGACCAAGAGAGTGCAGTGGTTTTCCTGAAGGAGGAGAGCAGGCAGCAGGGCTCAGCTGTCCCCTTGCAACCTCTCCCCCTGCTGCAGCCTGGTGCAAAGAGGTCATTCTACAACTACACCGCACATCTTACATGGTGCCCCCTCCTGCTTTCAACTCTCCGGTAGCTACCCAGTGCCCTCAGGGTGAAACCCAAATGCCTCATCATGTTCTATAAGCTTTTGCCTGCTGTGACCTCATCTCTTGCTTTCTCTGTCCATGGTTTAAAGGATCATTCTGATCCGCGTGGGGACAGTGGGTCAGAGGGCAGCCGGGAGACCGGGGAAGAGGTGACTGCAGTGGTGCCGGCGAGAGAGGATGGTGGCTGGACCGGGGTGGTGGCAATGGGGTGATGACGGGGGCAATGTCATTCCCTTTGCCTGAAATCCTCTTCCTCTCCCCTGCCACCTGCATCTAACTTTACCCAGCCCATTATTTCCTGTCCAGATGTCAGTTTCCCAGGAAGACCTTCCTGTCCGCCCCTACTATGTGCCACGCACTTTGCTACATTCCTCGACTCTGTGAGGCCAATGATAGTATTCTCATTTTTTTAGAAGGGGAGACCAAGGCCCAGGGAGACACAAAACTTGCCCAAGATACATGGCTCACCATAAATCATCTTATTTAATTCTGACAGTAACTCTATGATACAGGTACTAGCATCATCCCCATTTTGCTGATGAGGAGACGGGCTCAGAGAGGTGCAGTAAGTCGGCCAAGATCACTCAGCTACAAGAAGCAGAACTGGGTCTAGAACCTGGGCTTCCCTGGGGCTCTCCTTACTGCTTTAGGCTGCGCCAAAAGGAGCACCATGGATGTTAAAAGAGAGTAGGGAAGGGAGATTGTGTTAAGTGTTATGGCAAAGACCAAGCCCAGCCTCCAAGGCAGCAGCTGGAGAGGAGCCTGGGATGCCCCAGTGTGGCCCTTTTCTAGGTCACTAGCTTTACTTCAGCACCAAATCTTTGATCCAGCTCCATCACTCAGGGAATGGGGAGAAGCAGGGACTTCCTTTCGATGTTTTATTTTCCTAAGGAATCACCAACTTCTCTTTTTTTTTCTGTGTTTTTTATCTGCTCTAGGAAGTTGGTCCAACGAAATAATTTTATCAATTCATTTATCTATCCATTCCTCTGTACCTTCTTTCTTCCATCCTTCCATCTTCCCATCCATTCATTCACCCATCCATCTGTCTAGTTTTCCATCTACTTCTTTATTCATTCATCTATCCACCTGCCTGTCATCTCTCCATCCATCTTCTTTCCATTCATCATTTCTGTCTCTTTTTTCTCTATTCTCCCATCTTCTCATTTATGTACCCATCATCCACTTATTCTTCCTGTCTTCCATCATTTTAGCCATCCCTCCATCCAGTTATTAACTCTTTTTATCTACCTTTTTACTCATTTATTTATAAAAAATCATTCATTTGAAAAACCTTTGAGACCCACTATGCAACCCTCTGGACTAGGCCTTGAGTCTCAGAGATAAATGTGATTCTGCCTGCAGCATCACATAAAGGGTAGTATTGGGGACCACCTATCCAGCTCCAAGATCCCATAATCTCCTTAGGGCTGCCATATAAATAACTTGGAGGCCAGGAGTACTTAACCCAGCTTCCTGTGGTGTCATAACCTGGTCCATGCTGAGCTACCTAACTGTTTTCTCCTTGGCCCACAGTCCCTGCTCTGATAACCACAGGCAGCTATGGGAAAGAGCGGAACAAGCGAGGTGTCCCCAAGGAGCAGGAGACAGCAGGGTAAGCTGAAGCAAATGAACCCAAAGCCAAACTAAAATTTGTGAACATTTTCCTTGAATTAAACTTGCATCATGTCTTTCTCTTACTTTGACTCCCCATTTCTTGTCCTGTTACATTTGTAAGCTCGTTAACATGAGTTTGAAGTCCTTAATAATTGGTCTTCATTCAAATGTATTCATTCATTCAACGTTTATCGAGTCTCATTATATGAAAGACACTGTGATAGGCCTTGGGGCTACAGCAAGGAACAAAACAGGACAGAAATACTTGTCCTCATGGAGTGGACAGTCTAGTTGGAGGAGACAGACAATAAACAAATAGCATGTCAATGGTGCTAAGTGCTATAGAGAGAAATAAAGCAGGGAAGGGGTGGGGTGGGTGTGTGCCAGCAGCATCCTCACTGAGAAGGAGACATTTGAACTAAGATCTCGAAGAGGCTTTCTGGGGAAGAGTAGGTCTGAGAAAGAGACTAGGAAGTGCAAAGGTCCTGGGGCAGGACATGCCTGGTATGTTCAAGGATCAGCAAGACCAGTGTGGCTGGAGTTCTGGGAGAGTGAGAGTATAGAAAATAAGGTCAGAAATATATAGGAGTGGGATGATAAGATCTCACAGGGCCTATTGGCTATCGTGAGAAATTGGACACTTTCCAACATGAGATGGGAATCATGGGAGGGTTTTGAGCAGAGGAGTGACATGATCTCACTTGAGTTTTCACAGGATCCCTTTGAATGATATTTGAAGAGAGAGAGAGAGACAAGGAGGGAACCAGGAGACCCATGGGGAGGCTACTGCAATGGTCCAGGTGAGAGATGAAGGTGGTTTGGACCAAAGTAGTAGCCCTGCATCTTGTGAAGGGTGAATTGCAGGGACTGGAGGCAGACTGCTGTGTTGGGGATGGTGGTGACGAGGTCAAGCTTCTAGGATATTTCCTGGCACATGGCAGGTACTCATTAAATATTAATGGCAAGAATAAGGTCTGAACAAAAGCAGTAGCAATGGAGATGAAGAGGGAGCTATATTAGTTAGAATTCCTTTCATTGTAGATGACAGACACTGAGCTCAAACTGGCTCAAGTGAAAGGAGTATTATTGGTTTATATAACTGGGGAGGAAGTTTTGAAATACTGTTACTTCAAGCATGGTTGGAGTCAAGAGGTCAAATAATGTCAGTACTCATATTCATTTTCTCTCTCTCTCTCTCTCTCTCTCTCTCTCTCTCTCTCTCTCTCTCTCTCTCTCTCTCCATATATTGGCTTCATTCTCAAGCAGCCATTCTTCCTGCAGTGGCCAATGTGGGAACCAGTAGCCCCACATCCTCCCTGCTTAGCAATGCTAGTTCTGGGAAGGAGCCCTCCCTCCCAGTCTCAGTGTGTTATTTCTGGAGAAGAATTTGATTGGACCTACTTGAATCCTGGAGTCACCCTTGAACCAATCACTGTGGCTGGGAGGATGGGAACTCGGATTGGTCAGCTTTAATAATCTGCCCATGCCCTGGCTGGTTTGTGTCAGTGGTTAGAGCCTCGGACCACCGACCCACTGACAAAGGGTCACGGGTTTGATTCCCAGTCAAGGGCATGTACCTGGGTTGCAGGTTCAATCCCTGGTCTTAGGGGTCATGTGGGAAGCAACCAATCGAT
Organism: Molossus molossus; assembly: GCF_014108415.1. NCBI lineage: Eukaryota > Metazoa > Chordata > Mammalia > Chiroptera > Molossidae > Molossus > Molossus molossus. Next base: position 9,346,230 of record NW_023425399.1, on the reverse strand, counting down.
ATACCTCTCTCACATCAATGTTTCTCTCTCCCCCTCTTCCATTCTATCTAAAAATCAATGGAAAAATACCCTGGGGGTAAGGATTAACAAAAAGAAATAATAATCTGCCCAGGCTAGTGGCAGGTGTGGGCAGCGAGTATCAGCCACCCTGATTGGTTGCCCCTCTAAGACCAAATAGGGTGAGGGCAATGGTTCCCCAAATAAACTACAAAAAAAGGAAGAGATAGGGTGTTGGGAAGACAAAAGTTCCATTTATCACATGTTGCTGGTAAGAGACAGATTCCTGAAGAGTTCTGGGGGTAGCTCAGAGAGGAAGCATCTGGGGACAGTTTTGGGCTGTCCTAGGAGAAAACTATCTATGCCTTAGGCCTCCCAGAGGCTGCAGCCACCAGGGGGCACCAGCCCCACGCAGTCACCCTTGCATCCTTGATAAGCTGCCTTTCTCCAGTGGGAGGTGCCATTTACTGCCATTTGTAGAAAAGTTGGGTACGTAGAGGTAACATTTTGGCAAATTGGTTCTTACTTCAAATACCCCATAATGGGAAGTCCCTTTTAAATAATTCTCATGGAGAATCTCTTCTATAAAATATGATCTTTTGTAAATGCAGTGGAGTAGTAGTAGTTAGGAGTGTCAATTAGGCTTTGAGGTTTAATTTATTTTATTATTTTTTAGTTTTTATTTTTTTATCCTCACCTGAGGACATTTTTCTATTTTTTGTTCAGATAGAGTAGGAGGGAGGGAGAGAGAGAGAGAGAAGCATCGATGTGAAAGGGACACATCGAGTGGTTGCCACCCGCATGACCCAACCAGGGCTGGGGACAAACTGCAACCGAAGCTTTGGGGTTTTATAGAAGGTTCCATTCTTCCATTTTAGGCACTACCACTTATTAGCTGTGACCATAGGCAGATTAACTCTCGGATCCTCAGTTTCCTAATCTGTAAACTGGGGCAACACCTACCTCATGGGATTTCCCTATTCCATTAGACCAAATGATTCACCCAGCATATTTTTTAAAAATATTTTTTCCTTATTGATTTTAGAGAGAGAGAGGAAGGGAGAGGGTGAGAGAGATAGAAACATCGATGAGAGAGAATATTGATAGGCTGCCTCCTGCATGCCCCCCACTGGGGATTGGGCCCACAACTTGGGCATGTGCCCTGATCAGGAATCGAACCAGCAACCTCTTGGAACATGTAGCTCAACTAGTGAGCTACACTGGCTGGGCAACCCAACACATTTTTATGGAGCCAGTACTGCTCTAGGAGATGGATGCTACGGTGAGCAGAACAAACAGATATCCTGCCTTTGTGGGGCTGACATACTAGTGAGGAGACAAGTGAGAAATAAACCATATAGTCTTTTGGATACAGTGCTTGGAAGAGGGTCTGACACATGGAAGCCAAGTCTCTGTTGAATGCAACCTGTTTTTGCAGACTGGGTTGCCTCAAAGGTTTCCCTATCAGAGAGAAATGGTATCAACCTGGACCTACATAGGGCCAGGTGCACTGTAGGTGCTCCATAAATGCTCACAGGTGCTTGGGGTGGTGTCTCCCTGTGTGGCTGCAGGTACTGTGTCCAGTTCCAGCTGGGGCCCATTCCAGGGAGCTGTCGGCAGGTGAGGGCACTCCACGCCCAGTGGACAAAGTATCTGACCCAGGGCCACATGGTCTGTGTGAGGTGTGAGTGGCCTGCCCAGGATGCCAGGAGCCGACGTTGCTACGGGGATGGCGGCGGGGCCAGAGGGTGAGCAGTGGGACCAGGGCATGGGAAGTGTGACCACAGAGCCCAGGGCTTGGCTGCTGCACGAGAGATGATGGTGCCACAGGAGCGAGATGCTGCTCCCTGGTCAGGGTGGGGCCTGGGAAGGTCCTGGTCTCAGTGTCCGAGGAGCAGCAGCCCCTGCCGCTTCCAGCTATGTGACCCAGGGCAAATCCCATAACCTTTCTGAACACCAATTTCCTGAAAATGCAGATAAGAGGAACTTCCCATGGGGCAATGGTGAAGGGTAAGTGAGATAGTGCAAGCCAAGGATTTAGCATAGCTCCTAACATCCAGAAAGAGCTCAAGAGAAGAAAGTTGGCATTGTTGTTGAATCTTCAAAATTCCCTTCAAAGGCAAATTTGGTTACTCTCATTTTATAGATGGGGAATCCAAGGTTCAGAGAGGCAGTGTGCTTTAGTCAAAGTCACACAGCAGGATTTGACCTAGATTTGGCTTATAGCAACCCCCTAGACCACCTCCCACAAGAACAGGTGTCTCAGAAAGCACTTAGCATACTAATTATAATAGCAGCTAACATTTATTGAGTGCTTACTATGTGCTGAGCATTATTCTAAGCTCTGTGTATTCATTCATTCATTCATTCATTCATTCAATAAATGTTTGTTGAGTACTTACCATTGAGCATGTGCCTGGCAATGTTTTGGACAGTGGGGCGTTGCAGTGAACAAAGCAGATGTGCTCCCTTCTCTTATGGAGACAACATTCTGCTGTGAGGAAACAGACATTAGGCAGGTGAATTTGTTATTTGTCCGATGTGTTAGGGAAAGAAAACAATGCGGGGGAAGTTCTGAGGGTGGTTCCTTTTTTTTTTTTATCCTCACTCGAGGACATTTTTCCAATTTTTGTACAGATAGAGTGGTAGGGAGAGAGAGAGAGAGAGAGAGAAACATCAACGTGAAAGGGACACATCGAGTGGCTGCCACCCGCACGACCAACCAGGGCCGGGGACAAACTGCAACCGAAGTACGTGCCCTTAGCGGGAACCGAACCCGGGTCTCTCAGGACCGCAGGCCGACGCTCTAACCGCTGAGCCAAACCGGCCAGGGCAGGGTTGTTCCTTTTTAAGGAAGGTGACACTTGAACAGAGATCTGAAGGAAATCAGGGAGGGAGCCATGTGGATATCGGGGTAAGGTGTTCCAGGCAGAGGGAACATCAAGAGCAAAGGCCCCTGAGTTGTGGGAAGGAAGGATCCCATGCCCTTTGCCCAGCACCTGGCCCCTTATAGATGCTTAGTAGTGGAAGCGGCTATTGTCATGTCTAACAGAATGGGTACAATAATATATACTTGGTGAACATGAAGTGTAATGTGTGATAAATTTAGCACATAGTAGATGCCCAATAAATTAATGGCAAACAATATTATCACATTCTAAAGAGGCCTTCTCTGCCCAGCCCCCTCCATCTCTTTCCCACTTAGACCCGAGATTCTGCTATTAGGGATTTGTTGTTTGAGCTAGATGTTCACTTCTTTTTTTTTTTTAATCCTCACCCGAGGATATTTTTCCATTTTTTTTTTTTGTTCAGATGGAGTGGGAGGGAGAGAGAGGAAGAGAGAGAGAGAGAGAAACATCGATGTGAAAGAGACACATCAAGTGGCTGCCATCCGCACGACCAACCAGGGCCGGGGACAAACTGCAACCGAGGTATGTGCCCTTAGCGGGAACCGAACCCGGGTCTCCCCGGACCGCAGGCCAATGCTCTAACCGCTGAGCCAAACCAGCCAGGGCTAGATGCTCACTTCTTAGAGCCTTGGTTTATCCACCCATCTTTGGAAAAGACTTCCTAGCCCCAAATCTCTGATTAATCCCAAATTTCTTCTTTTGGATGCAAATTCTTCAGAATGAGGGACGTGGCACTTTGGTGAGGCCAAGGTGAGGGTCCCAGGAACCCTGGCTCCACCAGGGAGGGGCAGGAATGGCAAGCAGAGCCAAGCAGAGCCAGGCTGAACCCGGGAGAGCCATCTCCCCGTGCTCCGCCCATACCCAGGCTCACAACAGGTGATGGAAGGTCTGCCTGGGACATGAGCTCACCAGGCAGGACTGGCAGAAGAGGAGGATCAAAGTGAGGATAGAGATGAGCTGTCAGCTGGATTCTTTCCATGGGCAGCTGGCAAGGGCGGGAATGCAAATGGCCCGGGCCCAAGAGGGATTAGCCTGTCTGTTGGGGATTTTAGGAGGGTTTCTTTAGCCTGAGAAGTGTCTCTGAGTTCCGGACAAGCCGAAGGAACCCTTGCCATAGTCATACACCTGTAGAGTACTGGGCACCAGGTAGGTGTTTTGCATCATTCAAGCCTCCAAGCCCTTTGGAGACAAGAGACATTAGCTCCATTTTATATCATGAGGATGGCAAAAATAATGGTAACTTTAAATACTATCTTTTGTGAAGCCCCTATTGTCTGCGAGGCACTGTGCTTAGAAGCTTAGAACAGTGCCCAGCATCTATCGGTATTTGTTATTCTTGTCATTATTTTGCATTTTTAAAAGATTTGAATCATACCTACAGAGAATTGGCTAAAACGTATATTAACAAATGTTTGGAAAGGAGACACACCTTGGTATTCACAACCCAGGCAAGGAACAGAACCTGGCCAGGCCCCCACACCCCTCCTAGCCACAGCCCTTCCCCTCCCCATGAAGGAAACCACCGCCCCAATTTTCACGGCAGTCCATCATACAGTTCTCTCCATAGCTGTACTCAGTGAGGATCCCTAAGCACTATGGCTTGATTTGGCTTGCCCCCCAAACTTTAAATATGTGAAATGATGCAGGGTGTGTCTTTTGGAATTGGCTTCTTTTGCTCGCTATGAGGTTGCAAGGTTCACCACGTGGCCGTCTTGCAGCAGATTCATTCTTGTAGCTGACACTGTCATGGTCATTTTTATTTTCTCTGCACACAGCCTTGCACAGAACCTTCGGCACTTCAGAGAGGCGGAGACTATGGATATCTCTGTTGTCCACTGAAGGAAGAGAAGGCAGAGGCTCCTAGGAGCTGGGTCATGACACCCCTTGATTCCAGGGCCTCTGTTCTTTTTTCTAAAATTCTCACCCAAGGATATGCCTTCCATTGATTCTAGAGAGAGAGGGGAGAGAGGGAGGGAGAGGGAGAGAAAGAGAAACATTGATCCGTTGCCTCATGCACACGCCCCTATCAGGGATTGAAACCGAAACCCATGTATGTGCCCTGCCTGGGAATGGAACCTGTGACCCTTTGGTACATAGACAATACTCTAACCACTTAGCAACACTGGCCAGGGCAGGGCCTGTGTATTTAATGACTCCTCTGTGTTACCACCCAAGAGGAAAAGGGGCACAGGGAGGTTAAGTGTCTTTCCTGTTTTGCCACCTCCGCTGACACTAGGAGTGAGTCTGGTTACCCCATGTGGCCTCTGGGGGTGGCACCGCGGCTAGCTCAGGGCCATGCTCCATCAGGCGCAGTCGACATAGTGCCCAGTGCCCGCCCACTTTTAGGGCCCAGGAAAATTAACACTTTTTTTAAATCAGAAGAAAAAACTATATATTAATCATGAAGATCTAATAATGAATCCAGCTTGGATTGTATGCATCTTTATCCAATCCCGTCATACACTATGACTTAAGATATTGATTTGCATGGAGGAAGGGGCCCACACAAGCAAATGTCCCTGGAGCCCAGAGATTCCTAATGCCACTGAGCCCAGCCCGTCTCTTGCAGGAACCAGCTGTTGCAGTGGAAAGCGGCGGGCCACCCCCGATGTCGAGGGACCTGGGAGAGGCTTGGGCAGCTCCCCGACTGTTCCTGTCCTGAGGTCCATAGCTTTGTCTTCATCTAGTGCTGCGGCCCCCAACTGTCCAGACCCCTTCTCTCCAAAGCCTCCCAGGCTGATAAGAAACCTCCCACCCCAAGGCTTGGGATCCCACAGCATCAGGGAGTGGGGAGAAGTCTGCAAATCTGAGACTGAAGGAACAAGTCTTATCCTTATGTTGACACTGAAAATAGCTTTATGTTTCTACTTGGTTCCCGCTGAGTCATAGCCTTACTGACATCTCCCCGTGGTTCCAGGCTTCCCAAATGTCCTCTCCTATGTACGCTCTTGTGGCTTTTGCCCTGTCCTCCTTACTGTACATTTACTTTTTACTGACTCTCCACTCCTCCCTCCCTTTTCTACTTAAATAAATATACTTTAAAAGGCAGTTTATACTCAAATGTGTTTAAAGAGAAAATGTTTCATCAAACTAGAAATGAAAATAAATAAGATTGGCCAACATTTATTCAGTACCTACAGTGTGCCAAGTGCTGTTCCAGCTCATTGGATCCTGAGTTAGTTGCAATTATATCCCCATTTCACATGTGAGTAAATTGAGGCACAGAGAGGTTAAGCCACTTGTCTGAGATCACACAGCTAGTGAGTGGCACAGCGGGGGTTTGAAACCCATGAGCCACATCTACTGCTAAGATTCCCTACACTAGTAGTACATCAGCGTGTGAGGGCAGGGTTTTGGTCTGCTCTATCCCGTGCCTAGAACAGTGCCTGGCACGCAGTAATGCTCAATAAATATTTGTTGAATAAATTAATAATCACTTGCCATAAATAGAAGGCAATCAGAAAAATGAATACAATGGAAACCAAACAAGTATGTCTAGGTATTGTTGCCTGCCCTAGAAGCTGAGCATCAAACCCGCTCTCTTCTTGTTCAAACGAGAAATGTGCACATGTGTGAGAGAGAGTAAGGACACACTGGTATCTAATGGAGACTTGGATCCTTGACAAATTAGAAGAGTTACACAAGACTTGAAAGGGGGCTAATTCTCTTGGGAAGTCAACTGTTATTAATATATATGCTAATCCTCACCTGAGGATTTTTCGCCATTGATTGTAGGTAGAGTGGAAGGAGGGAGGGAGGGAGGGAAGGAGGGAGGGAGGGAGGGAGGGAGGGAGGGAGGGAGGGAGGGAGGGAGGGAAGGAAGGAGGGAGAGAAACATTAATGTGAGAGAGACACATCGATTGGTTGATTGGTTGTCTTCTGCATGCACCCTGACTGGGGCTGGGGATCAAACCTGCAACCCAGGCATGTGCCCCTGACCCTTCAGTACAGGGACCAAGGCTCCAAACATTAAGCCACACCTCCAGGGCTGTTATTAATATATTTTTAACAGCTTTATTGAGATACAATGTATGTATCATACCATGTACTCATTTAAAGGACCATTCAGTCCTTTTTGGTATACTATAAGGTGGTATAACCATCACAAAGGTCAAGTTTTAGAACAGTTTTTGTCCCCCACCCCACAAAAAAGAAATATTATATACCCATTAGTAGTTACTCCCCATTGGTCAGACCCCTCCAGCCTTGGCAACCACCAATCTACTTTCTGTTTCTATGGATTTGTCTATTCTGGACATTTCACACATATGCAATCATATAAACGGTCTTCTACGTCTGGCTTTCACTTTGCATGATGTTTTCAAGGTTCATCCATCTTGCAGTTGATTATTCAACGTCCCATCCCGGGTTGGTGTAAAACCATCTCAGATCGAGTTCTCCACTTACCACTTGGGGAAGCACCACTGTAAGAGACAGAGCTTTCGGGGGGTCGGGACTCACCCCTGTACCTTGCGAGGAGTGTGCCGGCGGTTTTCCCTGCCATTGGACCCAGGAGTACGGACAATGGAGTGGGGGAAAGGGTGTCTCTTTCAGCTGTCCTTGGGACTGGGCAGGGACTGGCCCGTGTTGCTGCTACTCCACGCTCCTTCCTAAATCAGGACTCCGGGCACTTCTGGGATCACTGTCTGTCCCCCTCTCTGAGAGTGAGTGAGTCACTGGGTGAGCTTTTCGGCAGCACTGGCGTGGGGCGAGGTACTGGGGTGTGAAGGGAAGACAGGTGCAGACTGGCCAGGTAGCCAGTGAGGGGGCTCCCCAACTCACATCCCGGCCAGGTTCCCTGGAAGCCAGCTCTCCCTGTCTCCGCACCTACACTGGTTTTGGCCAGAGGAGGCCGTTTTACGGGGAAATTATTTTATCTGTGTGCTCTTACCAAGCAGACTGTCGGTGTCTGAATTGCCCAGGCTCGGTACATACACTTGTTGGAGTCCCTCATAGCTACCATTTTTTCACCCCTAGATAGTGATGCCTGTTTTATTTATTGTTTTTTTTAAAATCCTCACTTGCGGATAGTTTTCCATTTATCTTAAGATAGAGGGAGAGGGAGAGACAGAGAAAAACATCGATGTGAGAGAGACACATGGACCGGCTGCCTCCCACACAACCCCAACCAGGGCCAGGGCCTGAACCACAACTGAGGTACATGCCCCTGACCAGACTCGAACCCGGGACTCCCTGGTCCTTGGGCGGACACTCCAATCCCTGAGCCAAATTGGCCAGGGCAGTGATGCCTGTTTTAATCCCCTCGACGAGCCTGTAAGGTAGGTAATTCCCCTCCACCCCCGTTTACAGATAAGGAGACTGAGGCTCTGGGAAGCCCAGGGACTTCGTGAGCTGTCACGATTAGGAAACACTGGAGCTGGGGCTGGAGCCGGACCTTGCTCTGAGAAGGCACAGGCTGTGGCGGGCCACGGTTACAGCCCAGCATTCTAGCTTAACAGACCCGCGCTATGGCTTAAGAATGCGTGGCCCTCACCAACTCGGAGACTGAACTTGACACTGGACATCCAGCCTCCTGTTCCTGCCCATCCTGGCATGGTACAGCCTGTGACGATGGGAGGAGAGGGCTCCGAGGAGGTTTCTCTGTACATCCCCAGCATTCTCCATCTATAATTGGCTCCAAATGAAATGATCTCATCCCTGAACGCTGGGAAAGCAGAGGGTAGGGTGGGGAAACAGCTCCCTGGCAACATCTGACATAGTTTGTGACTAACCCGTTTTCCTGCGGGAGACAGAGATGGTCCATTCTCTCGAAGGCTATGTAAAAGTTTGAAAAAAAAGTCTTGGTAACTCTAGATTGAAGAGGCCCCAGCTTCTTGGGCTTTTGAGAGGCCCAAGGCATTTCTCCGCTCTGTGCAAACCAGGTGTCTTCTGACTGCTCTCACCTGGCTACCTGACCACCTGTCACTCAAACCCTGGCCTGGAGGAGGTGAGCACGGCCAATTCATTCATCAAGCGACTGATCTTGATGGAGTTTTGTGGCCAGCTGAAGCTCGTTTAAATGCCCATACATTAATTTTGAAAGACGAGCGCCTAATCAACTTTTAAAAAGCTTGTCACAGCACCATCTGTTTGGCGTTTGTCACTATTGCATTACATAAGAGGAAAGACATTTTTAAAGAATGCGGCTGCATTTAGTAATTGGATCGCCGGAGACGAGCCAACCCGGGGCGGATGCCACCATGATTCCGAAATGCCATAGGCCCTTCTCGGGTGTGCGGCCGCCTCCCCAGATTCCACACGGTCGAGGCAGAGACCTGAGGGCAGCCCAGCTTGGGAGACAGGCCTGGGTAGCTTCTTTTCCTCTTGCCTTTCTCTCCCTCTCTTATTTTACCCCTTCCCATTAATTCTCCCTCACCCCTGCCACCTCAGATAATTTGTCAAGTATTAGCAATGACCAAATGACTTCACTTCCCTTTGCCCCAGTGTCCTCATCTGGAAAATGGGAATAATACTATAGTGCTGCTGTGAGGTTTAAATATATCAGTACATTCCGTGAGGGCACGTAGGGAATGCTTGATGATTATTACCTAGTTTAACACAAAGGGGTGTCTGACACATTGTAGGTGCCGAATACGTGTCCATTTTGCTTCAACATGTGTTTAGGAAAACTTAGAGGCAGAGCTGGCTTCATGGATGTGCAACCTGGGCAGTTGCTTGGTATAATGTTCTGCAGCCACTGTCTTTAAATTCTTAATTTTTGAACAAGGGGCCTCGAGTTTTCATTTTGCACTGGGCCCCGCAAATTCTGTAGCTGGTCATCCGGATGATGCTAGGATTTGATAAATTGCCTGGTGTTTAAGTTAAACAACTGAGTCCACATTTTAAAATCAGGAGAGTTCACATAAAACTCGGACGTACTTGGAAAAATTAGAACATCTTGCCACATATTCCATATTCCCAGGTGCTGCCAAAAATGGGCTGGAGCTGGTGGTGGCGCTCCCATCCAGCATATTCCTAGGGGCTTTGAACCGAGTCCCCTTGCTCTTCACATGGCGGTTGGGGTCATGGCTCCACCAGGTATGTTTTCAGCTTTGCCAGTCAACAACCATTTGACTTTGGGCAAGTAGCTCTTTGCCTTCATTTCCCCCCTGTGAAATGGAAATGATGATGGTACTAGTAACCTCTCTTACATGTGAGGGTTAGGCCGGTTAATATATATTATAGGACATATGTTACTATTGCTAGTTTTTTTTTTTTGTTTTTTTTTTTATCCTCACCCGAGGACATTTTTACATTTTTTGTTCAGATAGAGTGGGAGGGAGAGAGAGGAAGGGAGAGAGAGAGAGAAACATCGACGTGAAGGGACACATCGAGTGGCTGCCACCCGCACAACCAACCAGGGCCGGGGACAAACTGCAACCGAAGTACGTGCCCTTAGCAGGAACCGAACCCGGGTCTCTCCGGACCGCAGGCCGACGCTCTAACCGCTGAGCCAAACTGGCCAGGGCACTATTGCTAGTTTTTTATTCTCACCTGGTGCAGAAGCTCCGACTCCAAGGCTGAGAGCTGCCCCTCCAGGAGCAGGGAGCTGGACCTGCAGCAGCCGGCTCTGAGGTCATTGCCTCCTGCCATCTTAAGCAACGTCCTTTGTCGGTGTTCACTCTCTCCACCTGCAGTGTTAGAGTTCATAAATGGTTTACCCTGGGCTTCCCGCTAAGCTCCGGCAGTGAGCATGTGACCCAGGTGGCCCAAATAGCGTAGTCCTTCCCTTGGGCTGTAGAGATCGGTTATGGGGTGAGCATATGATCCAAGTTGGTTCAATCAGAGTGAATCATGGGACTTTTGCTGCTCTGTTGGGAAAAAAAGAAGCTCTTTTTCAACCAAGATTTCTAACTGTAATAATGATATAAGCCTGGAGCTCCTAGTGAGGGTCTACTGCATGGAGACGGGGGAGCCCTTAGGACATCTTTGGAGCCCCCGGATCCAGCCATACCTGAAGCCATTACCCTAAGACTTTTTTTTTTTTTTTTAATTTATTTTTTATTTTTTTTTATCCTCACCCGAGGACATTTTTCCATTTTTTGTTCAGATAGAGCGGGAGGGAGAGAGAGGAAGAGAGAGAGAGAGAAACATCGACGTGAAGGGACACATCGAGCGGCTGCCACCCGCACGACCAACCAGGGCCGGGGACAAACTGCAACCGAGGTACATGCCCTTAGCGGGAACCGAACCCGGGTCTCTCTGCACCGCAGGCCGACGCTCCAACCGCTGAGCCAAACTGGCCAGGGCTACCCTAAGACTTTTAAGTTATAAGAGTTTTTTCCCTTTTAAAACCCAGTTTGAGAGGGCATCTGAAATCTTGTGCTTGAGATCTTTACACATTCTCTTCTGTAATTCAGAGATAAACCCTGAGGGTAATGATTATAAAGGAATTGAGCCTCAGGGAGGTAAGTGGCTTGTCCAAGGTCACTCAGCAGGTCAGTAGTTGGTGCTTGGATTCAAACCCAGGTTTCGTAGATCCCAGAGCCTTTCTTCTATCCCACATTGTCTGAACTCTGGACAAGGCCTGTGGGTGCAAAACACAAAAGACCTGAGTCCCATTCTGGCCACTATTTTGCTGTGTGACCTTGATCAAGTAATTTCGCCAATATAAGCCTCAGTTTTCCCATCTGTAAAATGGGGAAAAGAGCAGTGCCTGCCCCCTCAGTTTGTTGTTAGAGTCAAATGAGCTAACCCATGGAAGTAAAGTGCTTAGAACAGAGTTGGGCATGTAACAGTGAACATGAGCTGTTATTACCATGGCTCTTCTGTTTCGGGAAGAAAGGGATGTGGGGGCTCTCTCCCCAGCCTGCAGCCGTTGCGCTCCCCGACTCTCTGTGGGTCGCCGGCTCCAGCAGCCTTGGGTGGTGCCTTCATCCATCTCCTGCCAGATGCGCAGACCTGGCTCACTTACCCAGGAAGAAGGCACTTAAGGAGTTGCTTCCCAAGTTTCTCTTTTAATTTTCATTACATAAATTTCACATTTCCCGGAATAGAGATCTTGAACGGCTGAACTCATTTGGAAATCGAGTCAGCAAAGGGCCTCATTTATATTAATGGGGTCTTGAGTCTGGCTCACAAGGAGGCCGAGACAAGGACGGATAGTGATGAAGCCAGGCTGAGCTGCTCCAGGCTGAATCTGGACCCTGCCTTAAATGAGCAGGTGCCTCAAGGTTTAGGCTGGGACCATTCTCATTATGTGGGAGGCTCCAGGATGCAAGGACTGGACTACATTGTTCCCTGGCTTAAACCTACCAATGGCTGTGCACTGCTCTCAGAGAAAACTCCGCATTTTTCACCCTGCTCCACAAGGTGCTGTGTGATGGGCTCCTGCTAATCTCTCCCACCTCTACCCACCTCTCTCCTCCTCACTCATCCCTCTCCAGCTAAGCTGACCTTCTGAGAATGTTCCTGCCTCAGGGCCTTTGCACTTGCTCTGCCTTCTGCCTAAAAGTCTGCTCTCCCAGCTCTTCCCGTCAATCAAACCTTATCTCACAATTATCATCTCTGGGAGGCTTTCCCTGACTGCTCATCTAGAGTAATACTCCCCAGTCCCCCTATGTCAACACCCATTTCATTTTGTCCATAGTGCTGAGCACTAGCCTATATCTTCTTGTTTACTTAGTTGCCTATTCATTGGCTGTGTCCTCAATGAGAATATAAACTTCATGAGAGCACAGACCAGGTCTCATTCACCTTTGTCTCCCTCAGACCTGGCACAAAGAAGGTGCTTAATTAATAATTATGGAATGAATGCCAGGCTCTGTGCTGGGTGCTTAGAACACAGATAAGACTTTATAAGAGATGACACATTTAATCCTTACTGTAGTCCTTGGAACTATTGTTACTAGTACTAGTTCATAAAGCACAGAGGTGAAATAACTTGCCCAAGGTAACACAGCTAGAAAGTAGAGGAGCCAGGATTTGAACCCAGGCTATCTGGTTTCCATATCACCTAAGTCACAGGAAGCCAGAAGGGCTGTAGTGGAGCAGGCTTGGGAGGCTGAGGCAGCCCAGAAGAAATACCTGAACTTGCCTTTGATGGGGGAAGGGATTGGCAAAACCTCTGCGGTGCCTTAACTGTGTCTAGAATTATTTATTTTTAACTTTACATTATAGCTTAAGAAGTTTTAATATCTCCACATTATCCATAGTTAAAATTTTAAGTCATGCATATGATTCCAATGAGAGGCAGGGCTATGGCTATTCATCATTGTCGGGCAATTGCATGCTTGCAATTTTGATATTCTCCCTAATGCTGCCAGGCCCACTCCCTGAACTTAGTGGAGCAATGAAATGCTTCAGAGCTCGGGCTCTGGACCTGGGTTCAAATCCCAGTGCCTCCCCGTGGCTCCCAGGGTTCTACATGCCTGGACGAAGAGCATCTCCAAAGTCTCTAAGGAGGTTAGATAATAGACAACAAGAAGGCCCTGTCCCCCTTCACCCTCCATACCCTGGTGCCAGGTGGGACCCAGGCCACCCAGCTCCCCATTCTCCCCAGCTCAGCAGGTTCTTGGGAATTAGGTTGGTTCAAGAAAATAAAGACATGTGACATTTCAAAAAGGAACTAGGAACAGTGGTTGCCTCTAGAGAGGGAAACTGGTTGGCTGGTGGGCTGAGTGAGAGGGAGACTTTCCTTGCAGGTTCTTTCATGCCCTTCTAGTTAATACCATCTGAAATTATTACCTAGCAAATAAATAAACATTTTAAAAAACTTCTAAGAAGGAAGTGTAGCTCTGGCTGATTTGGCTCAGTGGTTAGAGTGCTGGCCCATGGACCAAAGGTTCTTGGGTTCAATTCTGGTCAAGGGCATGTACCTGAGTTGTAGGTTTGATTCCTGCCCCGGTCAGGGTCATGCAGGAGACAACCAATTGATGTGTTTCTCTCACATTGATGTTTCTCTCTCTCTCTCCCTCCCTCCCTTCCACTCTCTCTAAAAGTCAATGGAAAAATATCCTTGGGTGAGGATTAACAAAAAAAAAAAAAAAAAGAAGAAGAAGAAAATGTGTTATTTCTGCATATCTGTTTGTGGGCTAAGCTTTATAGGATGTATTCATTTTCTTTATTCAACTCAACATCATGGGAAGTAGTTATTGTTGCCCCTGCCAGACAAATAAGAAAACTGAGGCCAGGACAGGAGCAGTGCAATGCCCGAGGGCACATGGTGAGTTACTGGCAGAACTAAGACTCCAACCCAGGCTTCCTGACCTTCTGCTGAGGGAGCCTCCACCCCACCAGGTGCTTCTTCCTTCATCAGTGGAAGCCATGTCAAGGTGTGGATTGAGGGGTGGTGATACCGTTGAGTGGTTACACATTCCACTTATGTCATATGATCTGGGTTCAAATCCTGGGTCTGTCACTTGACTGTTGAGTGTCCTTAAATCATTAAACCTCTGGGAACTTGGTTCTGTGGTAGCAGGGCTCAAGATGAATCCCAATGGTTTCCACCTCCTAGAATTCACTCCCTTGTGTCATCCCCTTCTGCAGTGAATGGGGACCAATAGGATGTTGTGATCAATAGGATGTTGACCAATAGGATGTTGTGGAAGTGACAGTGGGTGTGACTTCCAGGACTGGATAATAAAAAGTACTTGTGACAATAAAATACTATTCTGCCTTGAAAAGGAAGAGAATTCTGCCCTGGCTGGTGTGGCTCATTTGGATGGGTGTTGTTCCATGCACCGAAAATTTGCTGGTTCGATTCCCAGTCAGGGCGCATGCCTGGGTTGCAGGTTCGATCCCCAGTAGGGGGCATGGCAGGAGGCAGTCCATCAATGTTTTGCTCTCTCTCTCCCCCCCCCATTTCCCTTTCTCTCTCTCTAAAAAAATCAATAAAAATATTTTTTAAAAGGAAGGGAATTCTGACATATGCTACAACATGGATGAATTTTGAGGACGTTGTGCTGAGTGAAATAAGTCCGTCACAAAAAACTGTATGACTCCATTTACAGGAGGAAGCTTGAGCAGTCAAATTGATAGAGACAGAGGGGAGAGTGGTGGTTGCCAGAGGATGCAGGGAGGAGGGAGTGAGGAGTTATTGTTTAGAGGGCACAGAGTTTCAGTTTTGCAAGTTGAAATTTCTGGAGGTGGCTGGTGGTGACGGCCGCACAATATGAGACTACTTAATACCACTGAACTGTACACTTAAAATGGCTAGAGACAGTAACATTTGTGTTATGTGTGTTTTGCAACAATACAAAGTTGGGGGATAAAGACGCTGCAGCTCTTGGATCACTTACTCTGGGGGAAGCCTTCAGCCATATTGGGAGGATGCTCAAGAAATGCTGTGGAGGGCTCCTGTGAACTGAAGCCATGTGCCAAAAGCTTCATGACAACCTCCAGCCAGGTGAGGGAGCCACCTTGGAAGCAGATCCTCCAGCCCTAGTCAAGTCTCAGATGACAGTAGCCCTGGCTGACATCTTGCCTGTCTCTCCTCAGAGAACCATGTGGCTAAGACTTCTCCAAATTCTGTGTAAAACTGTGTAATAAATGTTTATTGTTGTCTTAAGCCACTAAGCGTTTGGGTAGTTTGTTATGTGGCAATAGATAACATGTTCCCTATCTGTAAGATAAGAATGATGATAATTTTACAGTTGTTATTGATGATAGATTTATGATGCTACTCATGATGATAGTTTCATGCATTGTATTTCATAGGGTTGTTCCTATGTCTTGATTAGCAAATGCATGTGAGGTTCTTAGAACTGTACCTGGCACACAGTAAATGCTCAATAAATGTTAACTAGTATGATGTTATGTTCCATGATTTCCGGCATTGTGAGAAAGTCAGCCTGGACAATAAATCTCCATTAAGGAACAGACATAGGCACCAGGCTGCAGTGGGAATAATAATGATGATTACAATGAGCTATCATAATTGAGCTCTCCCTGTATGCCAAGTCTTGGGCTAAGTACTTGATATCTTTTCACTGAAACCCTCCAGCAGTCCCTTGAAGGAGATAATACTATTTTCCCATTTTACAGACTAGACAACCGAGGACCAGAGAAGGAAAATGGCTTGCCCTAGGGCACACAGCAAGGAAGTAGTGTGGCTAGAATTTGAACTCAGATGCTTTGGACACCAATGTTTCTATTCTGAACTACTGGATTGAGCTCCAGCTTGAAATTCCCCCAAAGCCCATCTTTCCCCTTTAGCAATTTCCTCTTTATTACACAGGGTTCATTGCCAACACATCTGACAACCAAATCATTTGTTCCCTCATCCCCCATCTGCAGCATGTCAAATGCCCTTCCCCTTGGGAGACCAGAGGGTGGATTCCCTTAGAAGTTTTGTTTTTCTGATTCCAATATCCTCCCTCTCACTCTCTCCTTTGATAACCAGGATTGGGAATAAGAAGAACACACACACATACAGAAAAGCACAAAAATATCTGCCTGTCTAAGTTCCCTACAGTGCTTCATCAGAGGCGGTTTAATTAGCCCCAAACCTTTGTAGCCTGGAACCTCCAGACATGCCGCCAGCTGGCTCTTCACAAACAGCTCTCCTAATATTTGCTGTGGGGACATGTGGCCATCAGGAGGGGCATGTTCCCAGACAGGCGATGAACTCAGGACATGGGCATCGCCACACCTGCTCCTCTCCCCGAGGAGGGCGGAAATAGTTGTGCAGCCTCGGGCAACACAGCCTTTTTTGATCGTGGGTCTTGTGTGTCTACTTGCGTGTAGGCAGAAGGGCAGACAGGGGCCAACCAAGGCTGACTGGGGCCCAGAGGGAACGACAAGGATATTTGCACCTGCAAGGTGGCAGTGTCTGTGTTGGGCCCACTTTCCCCCATGCTGTGGCTTCTCAGATATTTTTGACCATGAGTTGCAGGAAGTATTTTTGCATCATGACCTGTAAAACACACACACACACACACACACACACACACACACACACACACGCGTGCTCGCATACAATTGAAAGGGAAGCTTCATAAATCTGTACTCACCTTTATTATGAGCAATGCATGCTGATCTTTTTCAGTCTAGTCTAGTCCGTATCATTCATTCATTAAATGAGTGCTAGTCATGACCCATGAAATAGATTTCAAAGTTTTTTAATGCAGGGACCTGGGTCTGTGAACTTGGATGGGACAAACCTCTATATCTTTATTTTCACTGACCTCTAGCTGAAACGTAGTCCTTTCTTCAGTTATGAATATAGACAACAAATCAGTACTATTAGCAGTACTTGTGACATTGTCACTAATAAAACCGTAGATTATTTTCACCTCACTATAGCTTTTGTGGATGTCTCAAAATAGCATTTATGCTCTTCCCTAGCTTGAAATTATGGTGACTAAACCCACTGCTAGATCTTGTTACTATACTCACTGCTAGATCTTATTATTTATTTTGATAATAATATATCACTATATCACATATTTAAAAATATTTTGATAATTGAATTTTAATAGAATATGGTTCCTTTGTAAACCTATGCATTTTATTTTATGCATTTAAAATTATTATTCTGAGAAGGGGTCCATGGGCTTCATTGGACTATCCCAGGGGTTCACAGCACATCAAATTTTCAATAAATGTTTATGGAAAGAAAGAGGGCATGAAGAAGGGGGTGGATGAAGAAGGGGAAGGAAGGAAGGAAGGAAGGAAGGAAGGAAGGAAGGAAGGAAGGAAGGAAGGAAGGAAGGAAGGAAGTCATTTATCTCAGAATTGCAATGCTTACCCAGAGCTGACATATAGGGGTCAGTATGTGTTGAGTGAATGATTATTGTAACTTTATAGTTAAGTCATGAAGTCAAGTAGTGTCGGTTCTCCAACTTGATTCTTCTTCAATATTGTGTTGTCTCTTCAGGATCTTTTACATCTCCAAATCAATTTTAGAATCAGTTTGTTGATATTCACAAAATAATTTGCTGGAATTTTGACTGGAATTGCATGGAATCCATGGATCAAGTTGGGGACAACTGATATCTTGACAATATCAAGTCTTCATATCCATAAACATGGAAAATCTCTCCGTTTATTTAGTTCTTTAATTTCATTCATCATACATTTGTAGTTTCCCTCATATAGATCGCATAAATATTTGTTGGATTTATACCTATTTAACTTTTTTGAGTGCTAACGAAAATGGTATTGTGTTTTTAAATTTCTAATTTCACTTGTTTATGGTTGGTATGCAGGAAAGAGGTTGACTTTTGTATATTAATTTTGATGAGGTTTTTTTTTTCCCTCTTGCTGTTTTCAAGTTCTCTCTTGGTTGATTTTAGACTGTTTTGTTATACTGTGTATTGGAGAAGACCTCTTTGGGATGAAATCTGTTTGGGAACCTATAAACTTCATTAACTTAGATGTCTGTATCTTGCCCCAGATTTGGAGATTCTCAGCCATATTTCTTAATTTTTTTTTTTTTTTTTTTAATCCTCACCCGAGGACATTTTTTCCATTTTTTGCACAGATAGAGTGGGAGGGAGAGAGAGGGAGAGAGAGAGAGAGGGAAACATCGATGTGAAAGGGACACATCGAGTGGCTGCCACCCGCACGACCAACCAGGGCCGGGGACAAACTGCAACCGAGGTACATGCCCTTAGCGGGAACCGAACCCGGGTCTCTCCGGACCGCAGGCGGACGCTCTAACCGCTGAACCAAACCGGCCAGGGCTCAGCCATATTTCTTTAAATAGGCTTTCTGCCCTTTGTTTTTCTCTTTTCCTTTTGGGACTCCCATAATCCATACATTGTTTCATTTTATAATATTCCATAATTCATGTAGGCTTCCTTTACTCTTTTTCAATATTTTTTCTTTGCTCTCCTCTGACTGGACAATTTCAAATGACCTGTCTTTGAGTTCAGAAATTCTTTCTCTGGATTATTTAAGTCTCCTCTTTATGCTCCTCATTGCATTTTTCATTTTGTTCATTGTGTTCTTTAGCTTCAGAATTCTGTTTAGTTCTTTTTTATGATTTTATCTCTTTGTCAAACTTCTCACTTTGTTTGTGTATTTTGCTGATTTTGCCAATTTGTTTTCTTTAAAAAAATTTTTTTTCTTTATTGATTTTAGAGAGAGAGGGAGGAAGAGGGAGAGAGAGAGAGAGAAACATCAATGGAGAGAACATCGATTGGCTGCCTCCTGAATGCCCCACAGTGGGGATTTGGCCTACAACCTGGGCGTGTGCCCTGAACAGGAATCGAACCGGCAACCTCTTGGTGCACGGGGTTGATGCACGACCACTGAGCCACACCAGCCGAGCTTTCTGTGTTTTCTTATTGCTCACCGAGCTTCCTTAAAACAGTTATTTTGAATTGATTTTTTGTTGTTCCTTGCATCACTGTCCACATTTGAAGAAGCAGTCACCTCTTCTAGTCTTTATGATTGCTTTTGGGAAAAAATACCTTTACCTGTTAGCCCTGCTAGGGATTCGGAAGCTTTCCCAGAGGATTCCGACCTTTTTTATGGAAACATCTGTCCACATTTCTTTTTTTTTTTTTTTTATCCTCACCCGAGGACATTTTTCCATTTTTTGTTCAGGTAGAGTGGGGGGGTGGGGGAGAGAGGAGAGAGAGAGAGAGAGAAACATCGATGCAAAAGGAACACATCGAGTGGCTGCCACCCGCACAACCGACCAGGGCCGGGGACAAACTGCAACCGAGGTACGTGCCCTTAGCGGGAACCGAACCCGGGTCTCTCAGGACCGCAGGCCGACGCTCTAACCGCTGAGCCAAACCGGCCAGGGCTGTCCACATTTCTTATTCCCTCTTGGGAGTGGGGAGATTCTTAAGATTAAGGTTCTTAAGATTCTTTGCCTTCTCCCAAGTTTGCAAAGCCCAGCAGGGTGCTGACCCTAGGGCAGTGCTGAATGTTCAAGTTTGCTTTCTTCTAATCCTGCAGTTAGGTCAGCTTTCTGTATGTGCCCACTAGCCATCTGCAAAGACTCGAATTCACTGCCCATGGGGTGTGTGTGTGTGTGTGTGTGTGTGTGTGTGTGTTGCATATAGCATTGGGTCTTGTTTTTTGATCCACTCTGACAATATGTCCTTTAATTGGTGTGGTTAGACCACTGACATTCAAAGTAATCATTGAATATTGGGTTAATATCTGCTGTATTTGTTACTCTTTTCTATTTGTTGCCTTTGTTCTTTGTTTCCATTGTTGTCTTCCACTCTTTTTCTGCTTTTTGTGGTTTTAATTAAGCATTTTATGATTCCATTTTCTCTCCTTTCTTAGCATTTTAATTATATTTTTTAAAACACCATTTTTATTGGTTATGCTAATGTTTGCAATATACATTCACAACAAATCCACCTTCAAATAACACTATACCACTTCACAGGTAGTGTGAGTACCCAACAGGAACAAAAGAATTCTAATTTCTCCCTCTGGTCCTTTGTATTATTTCTGTCATTCACTTCATGTGTGTGTGTATATATCTATACACACATACATAAACATATATACATAAGATATAGACATAAGCATACATAATTGAACACATTGTTGGTATTATTATGGACAAACTGTTATTTGTTAGATCAATTAAGAATAAGGGCCCTGGCTGGTTTGGCTCAGCGGTTGGAGCGTCGGCCTGCGGTACAGAAAGACCCGGGTTTGGTTCCCGCTAAGGGCACGTACCTCGGTTGCAGTTTGTCCCCGGCCCTGGTTGGTCGTGCGGGTGGCAGCCACTCGATGTGTCCCTTCACATTGATGTTTCTCTCTCTCTCTCTTCCTCTCTCTCCCTCCCACTCTATCTGCACAAAAAATGGAAAAATGTCCTCGGGTGAGGATAAAAAAAAAGAATAAGGAAAAAAGGTTTCTATTTTACCTTTATTTATTCCTTCTTTGATGGTCTTCCTTTTTTAATGTAGATCCAGATTTCTGATCTATATCATTGTCCTTTTCTTTAAAGAACTTCTTTTAACATTTCTTGCAAGGTAGGTGTACTGGCAACAAATTCCTTCAATTTTTATTTGTCTGAGAAAGTTGATATTTCTCTTTTACTTTTGAAGAATAATTTTTGAGGGTATAGAATTCGAGGTTGGTGGGTGTTTTTTTTAAATTTATCTCAACACTTTAAGTATTTCACTCCATTGTCTTCTTGCTTGCGTGGGTTTTGAAGAGAAAGCAGATGTAATTCTTTCTTACCTTTGTTCCTCTGTAGGTGACCTGTTTTTTCCCCTGGTTTCTTTAAGAATTTTTTCTTATCTTTGATTTTTCTGTAATTTGATTTATAATATGTCTAGGTATAGTTGTGTTTTTTTTTTGGCATTTATCCTACTTACTGTTCTCCGAGCTTCCTGGATCTGTGGTTTGGTGTCTGACATTAATTTGCTGAATTTCTCAGTATTTTATCAAATACTTCTGTTGTTACTTTCTCTATTCCCATTATGGTTTTGTTACACCCTTTGTAGTTGTCCCACAGTCCTTGAATTTTTTTTTTGCAGTCTCTGTTCTCTTTGCTTTTCAGTTTTTGAATTCATGTTCTACTGGAAGGAGAAATTTACATTCTTTTGGAGGGAGATAAACAAACAAAATAAAAAAATACAACAGAGTGTTTCAGAAGGTGGCATTATGGAGAACAATAAAGCAAGGAAGGGAAAGAATTATGAGATTTGAGGGGTGTGTGTGTGTGTGTGTGTGTGTGTGTGTAGGTTGTTATAAACAGGGTCGCCAGATGAAGGGATTGCTGAGAAGGTGACACCTGAAGGAGGTGATGGAGTGAGCCATGTTCTAGGTAGAGGAAAGAGCCAGAGCAAAGGCCCTGTGGTGGCTTGGTGCATTAATTGACCGGTGGCCAATGTCTCTGAAGGGAAGTGTGGGAGGTAAAGAGTAAAAGGGCAGGTGGTCAGAGAGGGTAGAGGAGTCTGGGAGGGGGGCTGGAAAGGGGTAGCATTAGATGAGCCCACGTGGGCATGTTTGAGGAACAGTGAGCGGGGCAGTGACAATGAGGCAGAGCACCCTCAGGGGGAAGAAGGGGCGGTGAAAGCAAAGAGGCAGGCAGGAGCTCAGGGATGTACCGCCTTGCAGACCATGCCAAGGACTTTGGATTTTATTCAAAATGTGATGGGAAGCCTTTGGAAGGCTTTGATGGCGAAGTGATGTAATCAGAGTGACTGTTTGACAGAATCTCTCTGGCCACTGTATTGAGAAGAGCCTGAAAGGGATCCAGGGTGGAAACAGGGAGCCCGGTCTGGAGGCTGCTGCAATGGTTTGGCACTAGAGAGTGATGGCATGGCCCAGAGCTATGGCAGGGAGCAGGGGGCGGGGGCAGGGGCAAGAAGTACAGATTCCAGATCTATTTCGAAGGCAGAGCCCCTAGGAACCGCTGACAGCCCATTCATTTCAGCTCTGTCATAGCCAAAGTTTGGAAGCAACCTGAACGTTCAGCTGTGGGAGACCAGCGATTACTATGTACAACAGGACATGACGTAGGCTTACAAAAGAACGAGGAAGCTCCTTGTGCATTAATACAGAATGGTTTTCAAGATACGCAGTATGAAATGAGGAAAGTGAAGTGCAGATCAGTGTATGTGGTATATTATTATTTAGGGCAAAATAAAACAAAGCAAAACAAACACACCCGCACGTTCACAGTACTTAGATATTCTGTTCTGGTTTCTTTTTCTTTTTTCCAGTCTTTGTTCTCTTTGCTTTTTAGTTTCCAAATTTATGTTCTATTGGAGGGAGGCAAACAATAAATAAAATAAATAGATACAATATATTGTTTCAGAGGTGGTAAGTGTCATGGAGAACAATGAAGCAGAGAGAGGGATGGATTGTGAGAGCTGAGTGTGTGGTCTCTACAGGCACTGTGAGACATCTTTATGAAAGAGAGACAGTAAGGTCAAGAATACCCAGGTGTCACTGACAGGAGAGCCAAATGCCTGGAATTAGGGCTTTGGTCCATGAGCACAGCATGGGGTGGGTCACTACTCCTTGCACATTGGGATGGCAAACCATTGACATTTTCTTTCTTTTTTTTTTTTTATTATTATTATTTTTTTTTTTATCCTCACCCGAGAATATTTTTCCATTTTTTGTACAGATAGAGTGGGAGGGAGAGAGAGAAAGGGAGAGAGAGAGAGAAACATCGACGTGAAAGGGACACATCGAGTGGCTGCCACCCGCACGACCAACCAGGGCCGGGGACAAACTGCAACCGAGGTACGTGCCCTTAGCGGGAACCGAACCCGGGTCTCTCGGGACCGCAGGCCGACGCTCTAACCGCTGAGCCAAACCGGCCAGGGCTGACATTTTCATACTCTCTCTTTCAGGTAACGAGAAACAGCCAGAGCTGCCTCTCCAAGTCCCCCAGTTCAGCCTCCCTTGCAGATCTTCACGCCTCTGGCTTCCATGCCCTCTAGGAAACAAAACAAACTCCACCAAGCGTGTTTACTCCATACCTTTTTATTGAACTCCGCAGACTTCATTAAGGGACCGTTTGCTTAGAAATTCTTAAACATTTGGACGTATTTTACAAGACAGGACAGCAGCTGGAGGTCACAATTTCATCTCATCACATGCATAAAAAGACACTGCATTTTTTTTGTTGATTGGTTTCCTTGTCAGTGTGTGGGTCTGTGTCTGTGTAATGCTCACTTTCACCTTCACAGGAAGGACTAGAGATGTCAACTGACCAGAGATGAACAGGATCCAAGAACACGACCCCGAGAAAAGAGCAGCTAAGGATATTGGTCATTTATGGCTAATGTGATTGGGTTGGCCCACATCATGGGTGGGGCGATCAGAATGGCTTTGCCGGCATAAAAGCCTCAACTTCACACCTCAGTTCCTGGGAGAGACAGAGGGCCTTAGCTAATGGGATGGGGCACATGCTACCATGGGGGTGTTGGGGCTCAGAACGAAGGAAGACCTTTGGCTGTAAAAGCTGGACGACAGGCTGGCCCTCTTTCCAGCTGGACTCTCATGGCTCAGGGAATGCGATCCAGTTTCCAGATATCAGCTCCCACACTCCTGCCCCCAGCAAGTTCCGGACCAGGGGAAACCCCTACTTCGGATTCTTGGTTTTGCCCATTGGCAAACCACTCTGTGATCTCTCCATGGGCTATGTGTGAGCTGAGCTAGAACTCGAGGCTGAAAATGCAGAGCAGAATAGGAAGGGAGCTGCGGCTGCCCCATGAGGCCCCTGGAAGTGTAGTTCTGAGAAGGCCATGGTCCTTAGGGCAGACAAGTGTCACATTTGGACATCATCTTGGTCCCCAATTGAGTCAAAGAGCAGATGGTGTTGGTGGGACGGTTATGGGCTTTAAAGGGAGGGGCCCCCCATTTCTCCTTCCTTCCCAGTTAGCAATATCTCAAGCCAGGTAAGAACAAATAAATTCCTCTATTTACTCACACATTCACTTGTCATTCATTCACTCAGAAGTCAATCATTTACACATTCACTCACTCGAAAACACAGGTTGGGTGACCACTATGTGCCAAGGGCATACATTGGGGGGTAACCCTGAGTTCCTGGTACAGAAAGTGGTGTTCCCAGTCTTTGACCTTGGGTTAAAGCCAGGGATGGTCTGGAGAGCAAAGGGCCAGCTGCCAGCCCAGCAGCTGCTGATTTTCCTCTTCCCCACCCACCAGGCACATGGAGCTCAGAGGTCAAGGTCATGTAAGAGAGAGAGCCCAAAGCCCCAGGGAAGACCAGGGGCCATGAGCCAAGCCACAGAGAAGTCCAAACCTCTGGGGCATCTTCTGTGCTTCCTTCCTTTTCCAAACCTGGATTAGCTCAGGGAGGCCAGCAGGGTGGGGTGATCAATACATGACCTTTGAGAGCATCCTAATGGGACAGAATTGGGAGTTTCCTTCATTTTTCAGGATTGTCATGTCATTGCAGACACTAACCTGAGCTTTTCCTTCAGGACAGAGCCTCACACGGGGATCTTGGAAGTTGGCAGCTGCTCGGTCTACCCATGCAAACATATCCTGTTCTACCTTGTGATAAAACAACCCAAGACTGCCTGGATTTGAAGTCACCCTGAGCATGAAGCTCCACCTCCTCCAAACCCACCACACACAGATTAAGGGGGACTTTAAAACCCTTTTGTCAAATGCTCTGCTTGAGGAATTCAGGATCCAGATGTTGGGAAGGGGCTACAGATGTGGGAGATGGCATTCTGCCTGGAGGCAGTCGAAGACTTGTCTTGCTATAAAACTGGATTACAGCTGCCTCTCTCTTTTGGCCCTTCTGGATTTAACTTCATTGGGTAGGGACTTTCAAGGATTTGAATGAACTTGACTTGGGGTGGTGAACACACAACACAATATACAGATGATGTATTATGGAATTGTACACCTAAAACCTATGTAATTCTATTAACCAATGTCACCCCAGTGAATTCAATAAAAAACAAACAAACAACAAACAAAACACCCCAAAGGATTTGAATGGGATTTCCTGTTTTATTTGCCAGAAAAAAAGAGCCCTTTTGGAACTATTCCTTCAGCACAGAGCCTCACAGGGGATCCTTAGGCAGCTGCCTAGTGGGAAAAGATAATTGTGTCTTTTGTACAGAAGCCCTCAGGCCTATGAGGGCACTGGGTCTGGGCAGAGGGCTTCAGCACCGCGAGACAGCCAGTGAGAGAGGGGATTGCTTTTTTTGTTGGCCTGGGGAGGGTGGCATGAGCATCATCCCATCCCCTGCGGTTCCTGTTAGGGCACCACTAGAGGTGGTTGGATCGGTGATCAACAGGGTCGTTGAAATTGTCCAAGATATGAAGTGCAGGGAACAGGGTATCCTGTGCCGCCTTCCCAACCTAGAACTCCCTTGGAAAGCTCCAAATTCTAACATTTGAGTTCCTGGTAACATCACTCCTTGCCTTTGCCTTGGTGACTTGAGTCTGTACCCTGAGGTTCAAACCACCTTCACACACACACACACACACACACACACACACACACACACACACACCAGGAAACAGAAAGAGGGGGAAAGAGAATTTCCCTGGTTGTTCAGTTCAGTTGCTATGCAATGGTAGGGTCCCTCTGCAATATTCGTTTTGTGCATTATCCAGCCTCTCTTTAAACACGTGTGGCCTCACGGAGATCATTACCCAGCATGGCATCGAGAGCCATGGTTAGGCAGCCCCACCTACTAGAAGTGCTTTTCTTAATTTGAGCTGAAATTGATCTCCCTGTCCCTCTCATGCCAGAGGAGTGTTCAGAGACCCACCTGCAGCCATCCTGCAGGTAGGTGATTTCTTCTCAGGGTGGACTGCCCCACTCCACCCCATCCTGGCCAGCCTTTAGGTCTTTTCAGAATCTTTGTGGGGAGGACCGAAGAGTTAGAGTTAGAGGTGAAGGTGAGGGGCTGCTCCATCAACAGAGCCCCTCCCAAATCCATTTCTTCAAGTTGGAATTGTGGGGAGTTCCCAAGAAATTCCAGGCTAAGACGATATCAGGGACAGTGCAAGGATAACCAAACTATACAACCTCTTTCTAGTTCAAAACAGCCACAGGCGAGGTTGTTTGCTTCTCTGGGCATCAAACCTAGCAAATTACTGGGGGGAAAAAAAACACCTTTTATTTTTGTTCTTGTGCAGAAGTTTTAACAAATCTTGCCTGTTCTGTTTGGCTCTGGTACAAACCAGATTACCAGGAATTTGTGGGGTGGGAAAACTTTGATTAGGGTCTTAGTCCCGAATAATAGATTCATACTCGGATTGGTTTCCTCTTGGGGTTGTTCCAAGGGAGGTGGTTCACTGCTGTCGGGGGGTCCTGACGTGGCTCAGATCTCTGATTTGGGCAGAGGTGGGAGCCCTAAAGCTGGCAGTGAGGGAGGTGGGATATGAAAACCTAAATGAATGCAAGTTGGAGATGATCTGAGCTTTCTTCATCTTCCTGCATGAGCTGATGGATGGAAAAACCACTTTCTGCTGAAGATCCTGCTTTGTGAGCTGGAAACCACCTGGTGGAATTGATGATCAGGACAGGACAGAAACTCCCTGAGGCCCAGAGTAGTGGAAGCTGCCTTTGCCACGAATCCCTGGCTCTGTGAAGCCAGCAGCTGCCAAGGGAAGGGGAGATGAGATGGCAGATTCTGGGTACATGTCTCCTTAGGGCTTGGCTGCAGGCCTGGCCGGCCACTGTTTCTTGGTGAGGTTGCTGGCAAGGGAGTGACAAGAAGAACTGATAAAACGTTGATGAGATCTGAAGCCCAGCATGTTCTCCAAGGTTCTCAGGAACCAGAAAACGCTCCGTCTTTCAGATCCAATTGGTGTTATAGGGAGCAGAGCACTGGACGTGGCCACAGGCCAGCCAGGAGGAGCTTGGGTATGTCCTGGATCTCAGAGTTGCCAGTGGGATGTTTGACTGCACGAGATTTTTGGTTCCAGAATCTTTGGGGATGAGAAAAGTCAGCCCCCTCAGCTCTCCACAGGTGTGTGGGAATAAGTGAAACCAGCCCACATTCCATCCTCTGCTCTCAAGCCTGCACCTGTGCCCTGGATTCTTAAGAACAGCGACTAAGAGAAACACAGACAGAGTGAAGAAAGTAACAGTGTCAACAGACTCCAGGTCTAGTGTCAGGAAATGCCTGCATGAGGAAGGCAGACCCTAAAGTCTTTTCCCACTCCCCAGAAATTCAGAATCAAAAGGAAGAAAAAAAAAAAAAAGCAGCCCAAGGGACAGTGGGAGTAAATGAGAACCACCGGAAAATATCAGCTATGATACTGACCAGCAACAAACCTCCTGAAATGTTATTCTGTATCACAAAAGAAATGAGACTCAACGGCCCTATTGTAAATTTGCTGAAAATACATATATGTATCTGGACAGAAAAATAGACTACTCTGAGATGCATGAACAACCTATGATGTAGTCACACATCAGAGTCTTCTAGAGCCAGAAAAATGGCATCAGAAAATGCACAGGTAACTCTTACTTCTGGGTGTAGTCAGGGCTGCTTCGGGTGACTCTGGCTGATTGAAAGCATTTGGATGCTGTCACATAAGCAGTGAGAGGCAAGAAAAGTTCAGCTCAGGGCCGGAGGCTCTCCACTGTCCTGCTGGGGGACACAGGTGAGCCCCCTTCTTTCTCCTGCCAGCTTCCTAGCCACAGAAAAAGTCCTTTTCCAAAAGAATCTTAGAGGTGTTTCAACGCACTCCCGTTTGATTCAAAGTTCCTTTGGAGACTGAAGCCTGGGACCAGCTGGCAGAGAAATAAGGAAAGGAGAGGGCTAGACACCTGGCTTTAGTGACCCTTCTCTGGTGAATTTTAAATTCCCCCTTGCCCGTGGATTAGACACTCCAGCCGTGACTTGGAGCAAGACAGAGATATACAATAGTTACAAACATCAACAATACATTACAGCTCTACAGAAGAGAATACTGCTGTGTGTGTTTTTTTTCTCCTTAGAAAGGTGGATCTTATTAGGAGGAAGGGCAGAGGCGAGGCTACGGTTGCTAAGACACGGTGGACGAGAGGTCTGGAATCAGTTTGCAGAGGTTTGTATTGCCAGCGATTCTCAGGGACAAGCCAGGCGGGTGGAAAGGAAATGGACTCAGGATTTGCTGTTCCCCATCTCACTCCTCGTTCTTGACCCCCAGTGTTTTTAGAGAAGGGGCTTCGCAGGAACAAATGTTCTCCCCCCCCTCCCCCCACTAAGTGTGCTTAAGATAAAATTCCTAAAGAAGGCACCGAGAAATCTACTGCACCGAAGCCCTGTTGTTCTTCTTTACCAAAGAGAAAAAGGTGAAGAAACGGACTCCTCCAGAGCGTGCCCACCTCTCTCCGCTGGTCACAGACTCTCCCCCTGTGTGACTGGGATGCAAAGCGACCTGGTCCCTAGCCCTTTCTGATAATGGTGGAAGTTGGAAGTCAAGTTCAGCTGGGTTCTGGATGAGTCTCACTGAGTTTGCCAAAGGGACCAGGCATCCGTCCTCCTCCAGCCCCTAGTTTCGTTTCTTTGGGTTGACTTGTTTTTTCCCACGCTTTCATTGGTTCAGGAATGGGTGGGACATGGACCACCAAGGTAAAGTGGTATCTGCTTCGAAACCATCGCTTTCCTCTCCTCCATCAACACCCATTGGTCAAGGTTAGCTTCTCAGTGGAGACTCGTGGGTAGATTTCCTAGTGCATGTACACAGGTACAGGTAGAATGTACACGTATGAAAAATCTCAGTATGTTCCTTTTTGGCAGGTGGGGGCCTGGGTAAACTCACAGCACTCTATTTTGCATCGGGCACAGGGTAAAAGCTATATTCCCATGATACATATACAGGAAAAAGAAAAAACCAAAATAGAACACAATACTTTCTAAGCATAGTATATGCTGAGTTTCAATTATTCTGTTTCTATAAGAACTCTATAGGATCCGGCTATTCAGCCTGAAAAGGTAGGTTCTTCATGATACTTCTGAATTCGTCCTTCAAAAGTGACTCGATAAAATGCTACTTTTAGGTCAGACAAAACACACGAGGAAGGAAGGGCCAGGTCCTGCGTGACCACACAAGGCAGAAAGGGCCTTTGGTTACAAGGAGAGTTGCACCAATTGGTTATTAGTTTAAAAAAGAAAAGAAAAGAAAAGAAAGAATTTCCAATCTGTACACTTCTTGTCTGCTTCAACCAACAGATGAAATGCTTTGATTTGAAGAAGGGGTGGTAAGTTCCTTCTCACTATATATGGCTATATTTAAACATGTTCGCTTTCCTGATATGTAAAATAGACTATATCATTATTATTAATTTTTACAGATAGCATCAGCTCTAAAAATATCTGAATCAGAAATCACAACTATTTACTTTTATCAAAAAGCATTTGTTTGTTTTCCCTGAATTTTCACATTTGTGCTGATGGCGGACGTAAATGGTGATGAAAACAAAGAGACACATGAGATGGTCCAGGGAGGACTTTCCGCGGCCATTCCTCGTGGGCCCCGGCCCACGCTGCAGAGCCCCCGGGGAGCACTGCTGCTTCCTCTCTCTGGTGTGTCACTAGCACAGGATGACCTCATTCTTAAGTCCCTTTGCATTTGCTTCCAGAGTACTCTGAAGATACTTGGGCGGAGTCAAGATACTCCGGCACACATTTTCTTTGTTAATGCAGCAAAGGACAGGACCGTCCCCACTTGGAGGGATCCACAGTCCTTGGAGAGGCCGAGAAGCAATGTGAATCAGGTGCATATTCAGCAAAGAACACACATTTCTGAGGGGGGTGGAATGACCCCATGTCATCATACCTGGGACAGGTGGCCCGACCTCATGCCATTGTGTGGAGGGCAGGCAGAACGACTCTGTGATATCTGTGTACTGACAGGTGGATCATGCCATTGTAGTAACAGGCAGATCAATCACATTGTACGAAGGACAGCTGAACAACACCATGTTTTGTTCCACCAGGAAGACGTGTGCCTGTCACAATTGATGACTGACAGATATACACTATTGTATTTGGGACATCATCCATCAAAATTGTATTAGTCCATTGCACTAAAAACAGGCAGATCAATAACATGTCATCTTTACTGACAGATGGGCCAACAGCATGGCATCATGCTAACCAGCGGCTCAACCCAATGTTACCGAACCGAGGGACAGCCAGCAACACCATGCTGTCAGGCTGAAATCAAGCAGACCAATGCCGGTGCACCAAATTGGGACAGGAACACCAACACCAAGTAGTGTACTAGAACCGCTCACGATGCACACAAATACTTATTGCTTTTTGTCTGCATGGGCTGCATTGATGGCTACAGAAAGGAGAGCTGAGCTTTTAACACAGACTGTGACACTGAGAACACACCAACAGTTGGTTGACAAGAGAACAGAGTAAAACACCCAATGCCCAACCATCTACTGTCTTCTTCTGAGATGCGCCTGTTTCCTGTACACTTGACTTTATGAGAGGCCACACTCAAGGGCCAGGCACCCTTCCTTGCCAGGGGGCTTAAGGGAAGCTTCAGAGGGACAGGGAAGGCGCCCACAGACTTTGACATGGCAGACAGCAATACCAGCACAATATCACCCACTGTGGCCAGACACAGGCACGTAGCAACAACCTGACTACAGTCCCAAAAAGTGGCCCATGGGAAATAGTGCTTCTTTTAAAGTGCAAGATGGTGACACTGTCCCTGGTAGAACCTATTTTTGAAAAACATAAAGTGCTTTTTATTTTAACTTTTTAAAAAACTTGAATACCACAGGAAACAAAAAAAGAATTTCTATTATAGTAGATGCTTTCCCTGCCACAGCAGGAAGTATTCAAAAGTCTGAACAGGGCGTTTCAATTGGGGATTTTTTCTCCTTTCGTTTTTGCAGGTAAAAAAAAATCTGATTTTATTCTGTTCTTCAGTAGCATAGTCTCTTTGAATACGCTATTTCTTTTGCATGTTTGACACTTGCATATCTTTTGAGCCTACACTAGTGATGCACAGAAAACGTTTTCCCTCTACAACCCTAAAGCAACGTTCAGAGTTCACACTGTTGGCTGAGTGCCCGCCTTCAGAACCCTTCCCAGATCGCCAGGGGGCAATTAGAATTGAGTACAAGTGGTACAACTCACCCTGATAGTATCTCAAAATAACATCTCAGGTACTACGAAATACTGAAGTTAATGGAGACTTTTGAGTAGGATTTTGCGCCGGGTTTGTGGCTTATAGCGCAGAGATTTCTCCAAGACACAAGCATTCCCTGGACGCCTTCTAACAGTGGGATCCATCCAGAAGGTGATAGACAGGAGTTTCTAGAGGTGGCCAGGCAACACCCAAACCAAATTGGTCAACTCACTTTTTCAATACCAGCCACGTGTTCCAGCATCCTTCTCCGGCCGAAGCCAGGAGGGATCAGAGGTGTGTGATGGAGAGTCATGAGAGAAGAATGGGGAACAGGTGGCCTTGGCTATGTTTAGAATGTGGTAGTGGTGGCTGTGAGTTCTGCTCATGTCATCTCCCAAAGAGGGCAGTGGAGTTGTTACAAGGAGGCGCCATGTCCTATGGCTTCGCCAATTTCATTCCAATGGCCCTGCCATGGCTCTCAAGGTCATAGGGAGCTTTCTCTGGAGTCTCTCTTCTTTCTAGGGGCTTTGCAGAGCCTTTCTGCTTTAGAGTTCATGCAGAAAAGCTCTGTGGCAGGTGAGCTGAGCAGCACTCCTCTTTGGACCTCACCAGAGTCTCTCCTCCACATGGGGTAGTTCAGATGCTCTGATCCCGTGTGCTTCCATGGGCTCCTCCCCCTGGCAACACCCGGACATCGGGGGAGATATGGTTCTCGAGTTTGCACTTTTCCTGACCACTGGGGGCTTTTCCAGTCAATGCTTCTGTAGAGTAAATACAGTTATGCCTTAAGAACTTGGGAGAGGTGGGTAAGGGGGAACTTTCAAAGTGGTTCTTCTCTGCTCTTGTTCCGACACTGAACTTGGGACTGGTGCTCCCAGGGAGGCTCTTGGGAGGGCTGGAGTCCACACTGTACAGCACCTGCCCCTCATCATCTGTGTCTGCATCAATGTACTGGTGGATACCTGCTTCGAAGTTGAATGCTATTGCTGTGTGTTTCTCAGGTGACCGGGGGGGTGTCCTAGCACTTGCTGTGGTGTAGATGGAGGACTCTGGACTCAGCACAGACCTGTCCAAGAGTGTGGCACACTCCAGTCCAGCGACAGCAGCTGCAGCAGCCCCCCGGTTCCTGAGAGGGTCATGGTACATCCCCAGAATGGGGACTAATGGACTGGGTTCACCCTCCATGAAGTTGACTTTAAGTGCTCGGAGCTTCAAGGGGTTGTTGGTCTTCATGGAACTCTTGGGACTCTCAATGAGGAAAGTAGAGTGATGACTGGCAACAGGGGTAGGGTTGGCTTCCACAAACCTACAGCCACTGGTGCCCAGAGCTCCTCGCCAGCCCATCTCTGGGGCCATGCTGCCCCCAGTCTTGCTAGGGAGTGATGCCAAAGGGCTGTGGGAGAATCTGGTGGTCTCAGGGAAGTCTGTGGCACAGCTAATGAAGCTATCAATGCTCGACATGCTTCTCATGTCTATGACCCCTTCTGTGTGAGTGGGCAGAGGGGCTATGGGGCTGGGGATACTCTCCATTTCAAGTTCTTCCTTTGGTTTGCTTTGTGTTGCCGATTCCTTGGTATTGAGAATGGGCTGAGATTGGGTCTTTGCCATCTTATTGTACATGTCTTCCAACTGCTGGACATTCAGGTGCTGAGGACTAGAAGATGATCTGGCCTTTTCAGGGGATCCCTGCTCCTTGGTTTCAAAGGACTTGCTTGAGCTGGTTTCGGACAGTGTCCTCTTTGTCCATTTCCATTTGTTGGGTGACAAGTGGTTATCTTGTATTTTGTCTTTCTTACCCATATTCTCTCCATTTTTCTCCACCACAATGTCCATCATCTCAATGCTTCGGGCAAAAGCATCTTTCATGTTCATGGACACAATGCTGCCATTCCTCTTGGCTCTCTCCAGAGCCTCTCTCCGCTTGATTGCTTTCTCCTGCCTCTTCTGCTCCTTATAGAACTCAGAGAAGTTGTTGACAATGATGGGGATGGGAAGAGCAATCACCAGGACCCCTGCGATGCAGCAGAGCCCCCCCACAATTTTCCCCAGGAGAGTTTTGGGGTAGATGTCTCCATACCCAACAGTAGTCATGGTAATAGTAGCCCACCAGAAAGAGGCTGGGATGCTTTTGAACTTGGTGTCCTCCTCATCCTTCTCTGCAAAGAAGACAAGGCTAGAGAAGATCATGATGCCCATGGCAAGAAAGAGAATGAGCAAGCCCAGCTCATTGTAGCTCCGCCGCAGGGTGAAGCCCAAAGACTGAAGGCCAGTGGAGTGGCGTGCGAGCTTAAGGATGCGGAGAATACGCATTATGCGGAAGATCTGGACCACACGGCGAACATTCTGGAACTGCAGCACACTCTTGTTGGATTCGGTGAGGAAGATGGTAACATAGTATGGCAGGATAGCCAACAAGTCAATGGCGTTGAGTGGGCCCTTGAAGAACTTCCACTTCTTGGGTGAGGAGAGGAACCGCAGCAGGTATTCCATGGTGAACCATGCAATGCATACAGCCTCCACGTGGGCCAGCTGGGGGTTGTCTGTGCTCTGGCCAAACTCATCAAGGCTCTGTAGTTCAGGCAGCGTGTTGAGTGACAGGGCGATGGTAGAGAGGACGATGAACATTATGGAAATTATGGCAAGGATCTGTGAGGAGAAGAGAGTGGGATTTAGTTATCAACCACCAGCAGGGTGATCACTCTAATACTCTGAGTCTATAGGGTGCTCTTCAACATTCAGGAGCATTTGACATCTCACTAGTCACTTAATGACTGGTTGGTTAAGCTAAAAAGATGATTTATTCAAATCCATTTATTGTACAGATGTGGAAACCAGTTCAAAGAATTGAAATGTTTTAAAGCTAATCATCTAGCCCAGGGGTTGGTAATTTTTTTCAATGAAGGGCCAGATAATAAATATTTTAGGCTTTGAAATCCATGAATTATTTGTTGCAACTACTCAACACTGCAGTTGTAGCATGGAAGAAGCCTTAGATAATTAAATAAATGAATGTGTGTAGATGTGTTTCAATAAAACTACTGACAAAAAGAGGCAGTGAACTGAATTTGACTTGCAGATCATAGTCTGCTGACTCATGAGCTAGGCCAGTGGTTCATCACTACTATGGGGTGGGGACTGCTTTCAAGACATGATACTAATTATAGTAACAATAGACACGATATTAATGATAATAACAATGGTTACCCCTTACTGAGTGTTCATTGTATACTGGGCACTGTGTTTAACACTTTCCATGCAATATCTTATTTTATTCTTTCTTTTAAAATTAAAACAATTTTTTTTCTTTATTGATGTTAGAGAGAGAAAAAGGAAAAGGGAGAGAGAAATAGAAACATTGATGAGCGAGAACATCGATTGGCTGCCTCTCACATGCCCCCCACTGGGGATTGGGCCTACAACCTGGGCATGTGCCCTGACTGGAAATTGAACTGGTGACCTCTTGGTGCATGGGTCAACACTCCACCACTGAGCCACACCACCTGGGTACCTTATTTCATTCTTATAAAATCCTCCAAAAGTATTATATCTCCAGTGCCAGGATTTTCACCTGGGTCAGTGTGACCCCAGAGCATGAACGCTTTAGGCTTTGTTAGAAATCCATACAAGCTTTTGGCCCTTTTGCTACACACAATCACCTAATTTTACAGGTGATTCATAGGTAGACATGGACATCCTGGATCCATGTTATTAACTTCCCACAGGGACAATGGACTTTTTGGGGCTAAGAGTCATGGCTAACTACCTTTTTTTTAAAAAAAAAAAAATTTTTTTCTTTATTGATTTTTAGAGAGAGAGGAAGGGAGAGGGAGAGAGAGACAGAAACATCGATGAGAGAGAACATCGATTGGCCGCCTCCTGCTTACCACGCCATACTCACTGGGGATTTGGCCCACAACCCAGGCAAGTGCCCTGACCAGGAATTGAACTGGTGACCTCTTGGTGCATGGGTCAATGCTCAATCACTGAGCCACATTGGCTAGGTGAGGCTTAACTACCTTTGAGTCCCCTGGATCAGGAAGAGGGTTTGATCCAGACAAAGAGCTTATTTATTGAAATTAGTGGAACCTAGGCCACTCTGTAGCTTATGCAGAAATGCAAGCAGATGTAATAAATTGCTCTGAGAATCTTTTTCAAAACTACAAATCCAATTACATTATCCCATCATTCCCCTGCTTAATACATTTCTAGGACTTTTCAAAACCAAATCCAAGCCCCTGGGATTCCAAAATGGTGGCTAAGCAAATGGAAGCTACACAGACCATCTCCCAGGACCAAACTGGAATTACAACTAAAATAAAGACAAATCGTCAGGAAAAACCAATAGAAAAGCAGATGGAAAGAACCCATATAATCACCATCAGAAAGAGGACACAAAATTGAGCCTGGTAGGAACTGCGGAGGCATGAGAGGGTGGGCTGGGAGCCCACGGACAGCAGCTGTTTTAGCTGTGAGCAGCTCCCTTGGGGTTAAAATCCCAAGCTGGCTCCACAGCCCAAAGGCCAGGACAGAGCACCAAATTAGCTACAGCTACTCACCTTGGGCTCTGGCAGAGAGAGGGCAGACTGGACTGGAACTGTGTGGGGAGACTCAGGATTTGAAGGGCACAGGGAGTTTTGTGATGAATCACT
The DNA here is from genome assembly GCF_014108415.1 of Molossus molossus. Classification (NCBI taxonomy): domain Eukaryota; kingdom Metazoa; phylum Chordata; class Mammalia; order Chiroptera; family Molossidae; genus Molossus; species Molossus molossus. The sequence goes on along the minus strand of NW_023425399.1, from coordinate 9,310,211 downwards.
CTCTCATAGGACAGTAGCCATCTTACTCAAGGAGCCCCAGAAACCTGGGGAGAAGCAACAGCCCCTCCCTCAGGAATTTAACACCACCCTGCCAGGCCAGAGAAATGCAAATTGAGGCTCATTAATAGCCAGCAAGCATTTGCCCCACCCTCTGGAAATCCTCTTACCGTGAACACCTGAGGGATTTTTTTCATTCAGTTCAGAGATACAATCCAAGGCCCATCAAGTAACTAAGACTAATAGCCTCCATGCAAAAAGCTAGAGGATAACTGAACCTTTCCTGAGCTTGCAAATCTACCCAGAAAAGTAAGACTTGATGGTTGTGTTTAATGTGGGTCCTCCCATACTCATCCAAACCCAGTGGGAGCCACAATCGTGGAACACCAACACCCAAAGGAAAAATTTGGCAGACTCCAAAACCCACTGAGAAAGCCGAAATGGTGAAACAAAGAAGCAAGTCCCAAATGAAAGAACAAAATAATTTGACAAAAGATGAAAGAATTGAAAGGGAATTGAGCAAGATATCAGAGGGAGAGTTCAGGGTAATAATCATGAGGAAGCTCAACATCATGAGTAAAGATATAGAAGAATTGAAAACCAACCAATTGGAATTGAAGAATGACATAGCAGAAATAAAGAACACATTGGGCCCTGGCCGATTTGGCTCAGCAGTTAGAGTATTGGCCCATGGACCAATGAGTTGAGTGTTTGATTCTGGCCAAGGGCACATACCTCAGTTGTAATTCATCCCTGGCCCTGGTTGGGGTTGTGCGGGAGGCAGCCACTTGATGTATCCTTCGTTCTATCTGAACAAAAATGGAAAAATGTCCTCAGGTGAGGATTAAAAAAGAACATACTGGAAGGAATAACCAGCAGAGTAGAGGAGGCTGAGGATCAGATCAACGAATTAGAAGACAGGGTAGAAAAAAATTGCCCAATCAGACAACCAAAAAGAAAAAACAATTAAAAAACAGGAAGACAGCCTAAGAGAACTGGGGGACAATATATGAAATATACAACAGCTGCATCATAGGAGTTCCAGAAGAAGAAGAAAATGAGCAAGGGTTAGAGAATATATTTGAAGAAATAGTGACAGAAAACTTCCCTAACTTGGTGAAGGAAAAAGGCATACAAGTACAAGAAGCACACAGAGCCCCAAGTAAGAAGAACCCAAACAGGCCCACACCAAGACACATAATAATTAAAATGCCAAAAATTAAGGACAAAGAGAGAATCCTAAAGGCAGCAAGAGATAAGCAACAGGTTACCTACAAAGGAACCCCCATAAGGCTATCAGCTGACTTCTCAACAGAAACATACAGGCCGGAAGGGAATGGCATGAAGTAATCAAGGTAATGAAAAACAAGGATCTGAATCCAAAACTACTCTATCCAGCAAGGCTATCATTCAAAATAGAAGGTGAAATAAAGAGTTTCCCAGACCAAAAAAAAAAAAAAAAAAAGGCTAAGGGAATATATTACCACAAACCTGCACTGCAAGAAATGCTAAAAGGACTGCTGTAATTAGAAGAAATAGTAAGAAAAATATAATTACAATAAACAAATTGTTAATAAATAAGTACGCATCAATAATAACCTTAAATGTAAATGGATTAAATGCTCAGATAAAAAGATAGAGTAGCTGATTGGATAAGAAAGCATGACTCATATATATGTTGTTTACAAGAGACCCACCTCACAACAAAAGACTCACATAGGTTGAAAGTGAAGGGATGGAAAAAAAATCTTCCAAGCAAACGGAAAGGAAAAAAGAGCTGGGGTAGCAATACTCATATCAGATAAAATAGACTTATAAATGAAGGCCATAACTAGAAACAAAGAAGGCCATTACATAATATTGAAAGGATCTATCCAACAGGAAGACATAACCTTGGTAAACATATATGCACCCAATATAGGAACACCAAAATATATTACAAAACTTCTGGAGGACTTCAAGAGAAATCAATAGCAATACAATCATAGCAGGGGACTTCAACACCCCACTGATATCACTGGATAGATCTTCTAGACAAAAAATTAACAAGGCTACAGAGACTTTAAATGATGCACTAGATCAAATGGACTTAATAGATATCTACAGAGAATCACACCCCAAAACTACAGAATTCACATTCTTCTCAAGTGCACATGGGACATTCTCAAAGTTAGACCACATGTTAGGACACAAACTAAGTCTCTACAAGTTCAAGAAGACTGAAATAATATCAAGCATCTTCTCAGATCACAATAGCATAAAACTAGAAATCAATTACAACAAAAACACGCAAAAGCATTTAAACACATGGAGGCTAAATAGCATGCTATTAAACAATGAATGGGTTACCAAGGAGATCAAGGAAGAAATTAAAAACTTTCTGGAAACCAATGAAAATGAACATACAACAACACAAAATCTGTGGGACACAGCAAAAGTAGTCCTGAGAGGGAAGTTCATAGCACTACAGGCCTACCTCAGGAAACAGGAAAAATTTCAAATCGACTATCTAACCCTACAACTTAAAGAACTAGAAAGCATACAAAAAGAAAAACCCAGAGCAAGTAGAAGGAAAGAAACTATAAAAATCAGAGCAGAAATAAACAACATAGAGACTACAAAAACAATTCAAAAGATCAATGAAACAAAGAGCTGGTTCTTTGAAAAGATAAACAAGATTGACGGACCCTTAGCTAGATTCACCACGAAACAAAGAGAGAGGACCCAAATAAACAAAATCAGAAGTGAAAGAGAAGTAACAACTGGCACCACAGAAATACAAAGGATCGTTACAAATACTATGAATGATTATATGCCAACAAATTGGACAATCTAGTTGAAATGGACACTTTTCTAGAAACACATAGTCTCCCAAAACTGAACTGGGAAGAGATAGAACACTTGAACAGACCAATAGCAACAAAGGAAATCGAAGATGTAATCAAGAATCTCCCAGCAGACAAAGCCCACGCCTGGAGGGCTTCATAGGGGAGTTTTAGCGAACATTCAAAGAAGAACTAACACCCATTCTCCTCAAACCATTCAAAAAAATTCAAGAAGGAAGACTTCCGAACTCATTTTATGAGGCCAGCATAAATCTAATTCCAAAAACAGATAAAGACATTACAAAGAAAGAAAACTACAGGCCAATATCCCTCATGAACATAGATGCCAAAATCCTTAACAAAATATTAGCAAATTGGATCCACCAATACATTAAAAAAATTATTCACACACTGGCCGGTTTGGCTTAGCAGTTAGAGTGTTGGCCCACAGAACAATGAGTTGTGGGTTCGATTCTGGTCAAGGGCACGTACCTCAGTTGCGGTTTGTCCCTGGCCCTGGCCAGGTCGTGCAGGAGGCAACCAGTCAACGTGGCTCTATCACATTAATGTTTCTCTCTGTCTCTCTCTCTCCTTCCCTCCCACTCTGTCTGATAAGTAGAAAAATATCCTCAGGTGAGGGATTAAAAAAAAAATTATTCACCATGACCAAGTGGGATTCTACCCAGGGATGCAAGCCTGGTACACTATTTGCAAATCAATAAATGTGATACACCACATAAACAAAATGAAAAATAAAAACCATATGATCATATCAACAGATGCTGAAAAAGCATTTGACAAAATCCAGCACCCATTTCTGATAAAAATGCTCAGCAATGTGGAAATAGAGGGATCATATCTCAACATAATAAAGGCCATATATGAAAAACCTACAGCCAACATCATACTCAATGGGCAAAAACTAAAAGCATTTCCCTTAAGAACAGGAACAAGATAGGGATGCCCACTTTCGCCATTCTTATTTAACATAGTACTGGAAGTCTTAGCCACAGCAATTAGAGATGAAGAAAAAAAAGGGATCCAAATTGGAAAGGAGAAAGTGAAACTGTCATTATTTGCAGGTGACATGATATTGCACAAAGAAAACCCTAAAGACTCCATCAAAAATCTACTAAATTTAGCCCTGGCCGGTTTGGCTCAGCGGTTAGAGTGTCGGCCTGCGGTCCTGAGACACCCGGGTTTGGTTCCCGCTAGGGGCGCGTACCTCGGTTGCAGTTTGTCCCCGGCCCTGGTTGGTCGTGCGGGTGGCAGCCACTCGATGTGTTCCTTTCACATTGATGTTTCTCTCTCTCTCTGTTCCTCTCTCTCCCTCCCACTCTACCTGAACAAAAAAGTGGAAAAAAAAGTGTCCTCCAGTGAGGATAAAAAAAAAAGAAAAAAAAAAAAGAAAAAAAAATCTACTAAATGTAATAAAAGAATTTGGCAAGGTAGTGGGATACAAAATTAATGTCAAGAAATTAATGTCGCCCTGGCCAGTTTGGCTCAGCGGTTAGCGCGTCGGCCTGCGGTCCGGAGAGATCCAGGTTCGGTTCCCGCTAAGGGCACGTACTTCGGTTGCAGTTTGTCCCCGGCTCTGGTTGGTCGTGCGGGTGGCAGCCACTCGATGTGTCCCTTCACGTCGATGTTTCTCTCTCTCTCTCCTTCCTCTCTCTCTCTCCCACCTCTATCTGTACAAAAAATGGAAAAATATCCTCGGGTGAGGATAAAAAAAAATAAAAATAAAAGTAAGAAATTAATGGCATTCTTATACACCCGTAATGAACTCACAGAAAGAGAAACTAGAAAAACAACCCTATTTACCACTGTGGCAAAAAAATTAAGATACCTAGGAATAAACTTAACCAAAGAAGTAAAGAACCTATTTGCAGAAAACTCTATAGGACATCAAAAAAAAAAAAAAAAAAATAGAGGAAGATATAAAAAAGTGAAAGCATATACCTTGTTCATGGATTGGAAGAATTAACATCATTAAAATGTCTATACTACCTAAAGCAATCTATAGATTCAATGCAATCCCCTTTAAAATATCAACGGCATATTTCACAGAACTAGAACAAAAACTTCAAAAGTTTATATGGAACCAAAAAAGACCCCGTAATAGCCACAGTGATCTTGAAAAAGAAGAACAAAGTAGGAAGGATCACAACACCAGATATCAGGTTATATTACAAAGCCATTGTTATCAGAATAGCCTGGTACTGGCACAAGAACAGGCGAATAGACCAATGGAATGCTGCTGAATGGCCTGGAGATGGACAGGAAATCCAGGCTGGGCTCAGTCAGCCCACCATTGAAAATCTGAGATCAGGGATCCAGAGGATGAATGGTTGTGGGATGGTGAGCCTCTAACTTAAATTGTCAAGTACCATCTAGGCTTCAACCAGCTTCATGACAAACCCAAGCTCCAAATAAGTTTCAGGGTATAGAGAATCCATAAAAAATTCAGAGAAAGCTGACCCTTTGAGGGAAGCCTGAGAATAAAGGGAAGGGGCAGAGAGAGGATGTAGAGGGCAGTTAAGAGCTTGGGCCCTGGTGCCAGACTATTTGGGGTTCAAGTCCCAGCTCTGCTACTTCCTTATCTTGAATCAGTTATTTAACCTCTCAAAGCCTCAGTTTCCTCATCTGCAAAATGGGATGATGATAATAACAGTATCTGCCTCAGAGAGCTGCTGTAAATATTAAATGTGTCCACACACCCAGAGTACTTAGGACAGCTTCCAGCAGAACACAGTGAGCATCTGGCACATGCCAGCTCTCATCCTGGGGGAACATCTCAGCCCACACCGCCCATCAGCCCTCCAGGTGGCCCGGCTAGTCTTTGCTTCCCGCTCATGGGAAACCACCTGCTGTAACTTGTACCCGAACAACGTTGCTTTTGGGGGACTGTGAGAGGTTTCTGTCCCCTGCAGTGAATCCTCAATCAGGACACTTGGCTATCCGACCCTTCTCTTTGGCCTCTCTTCCCACAGGTTTCCAAACTTCACGCTTCTGTAGCCACATGTGACAGTTGTCAGTTTTGCACGTCTGTGCCCCTTCCTCTCCGTCCAGCGAACTGTCATCCATATTTTAAAACCTAGCCTCTGTGTCCTTTCCCCTCCTCTTCAAAGTCATCCTACATTCCCCAGGCCACTCCATCCTCTGGGCTTCCCTATTATTTTGCCGTACCGTGGGGTACATATCCCACACTTCCCATTACAGGGGAATGTGTGTGTTCATCACTGCCCAGGATCTGTGAGCTTTGGGGGCATCGGTTCCGAGGCTCATCTCTGCACACCCAGCACCTAGCCCAGGGCACGATACCGGTAGGCACCCCCAGGTGTTTGCTGGCTGCTGCTCAAGTTCACAGAACTACAAGTGGAAGGACCAGGATCAGCACTCCAGTTTCAATGTGGCAACTATTGATCATGTGCTGTGTGTGAGGCAGGGGGATACCTCAGGCAGCAGGAGAGCTCTGGTGTCTTTCTAGGTCAGCTCAGAATAGGAAAGGGAGGGTCACGTGAGCAGTGTTTCCCCAACCTCAGTTGCCCTACCGACTTCTTGATTTTTTTTTTTTTGCTATAGTGGTGTCTTCAAAAACAGCTTGAGTTTTACTTTCTTGATTTATACTAGTTGAACAAGAACAATTCTGTAATCACTTTATAAAATAAGATATCTGATACGCACAAGAGATCTAATTTATATATGTTTACGAACCATAATCACACAAACACCTGTGAAGCCACCACCCAAGTTAAGACACAGGGCATGTAACAGTAACACTTCCTGTGTCTTTCTGACCCCAGAGATAATCAGGTTTTTCCTCACCCCTTTGCTTTTCTGTATGGTACTTAATCCAAATGTATACGTGCCCAAATTATTATTTTTGTAGTTTTGACATCATATTGTACGTGTTCTTTTGCTACCTGTTGTAAAAAATTAAATTAAACAAACAAAGCCCATTTATCCTCTTTGCTTTATTTTAGCCTCATCCTAAGAAATAAACTTCTGCTTTTGCATGCTAGGAATATATGTATTAAATATTCATTAAAATAAATAAGTGATCATTGGAAAAAAAACATTTTGGCAGCACACTTTGGAAACTACTGCATCGAGGTTAGGAGTGTGGCCCCTGGACCCAAAATCCAGTTTTGCCATTTATTGGCTGGGTGGCCTTGGGCATTGCAACTTTTCTCACCTCTGTTTTCGTATTTGTAAAATGGGGGTTCTACCAGTGGTTCTTAACTGGGGATGATCTTGATCCCCAGGGGACATTTGGCAAATGCTGCAGAAATTTTTGGTTGTCACACCTCGGGGGAGGGACAGCTAGCGGGTGGAGGCCAGGGATGCTGTTAAATGTTCTATGATGCATAGGACAGCCTCACAATGAAGAATGATCTGGCCCCATGTCAGTAGTACTAGGTTGAGAAACCCTGGTCTATACTGATAGTCAGCCCCTCATACGTTGTAGACTGTGGAAAAGGAGATGGTGCATATACAGCTACTCGCCCAGGGCTAGCTAGGCACAGAGTGGGCCTGACCTTATGGGGCAGCCAGCCAGGCCTCGGGCTGAGCCAGAAGGTTGCTGCCGCAGCCTCTGACTCCAGCCAGGAGGGAGCCTGAAGGAGGAGTAGATCCCTGGGAAGTCTGTTCCTTTAAGAGCTGAGAGGTCTCATTCTAACCCAGTTTCTAACCCCAGACCACTCCAGGGAAGGCCCACATAATTGATGTCTGCCGACAGACCTATGAATTATGCACCCAGCTATTGTACAGTCCTTAGGGCTATTATTCTAAGGCGGGCACCCCCTTTGTACCTGAGAATGTGCCCTCCCCCTTCCCTCTTCACAGCCTAGGAAAGAAGAAAAGGGGGGCAGAGGCCCTGCGGGGTCCTGGAGATGGGCACCTGCTGCTCAGGGTTGGGTGGGAGGGTCAGAGCGCACTAGGTCCCCTTCCTTGTGTGTGTGAAACTATCAAATAGAATGTGCAACAGTGCAGTCTGATGGGCTTCTCTGACCCCTCCTCCTGGCCCTGCCCTCAAGACTGTTCTCTCTTCCAGACCCGCTAGAGTCAGGGCCACACTTCCTGACTGGGCAACTTCCTAATGTGAGTTAAACCCTCTGTGCCTCAGTTTCCCCACCTGTAAGGTGGGGGTGATGTCACTGCAGGACTTCGATAAGAATTCAGTGAGTTCATAAGCCTCTTAGATCAGCTTTTATTACTCTCCAGGCTTACACTTATTTATAAGCTGCTTTGGAATTTGAGTTTGAGACCTGACACTATTATTCCCTGGCTGTGTGGCCTTGGAAAAGTCACTTCCCCTCTCTGAGTGTCCATTTCCTTATCTCTAAAACGGAGATGAAAGTAATCGAGCACTTATCACATAACAGTCACTTCATACGTATTATGTTATTACATTATTGTTCAGCTAATTTATTGTCACCCCCACACCCAACACCAGGCAGGTGGCTTTTGGAAGTCCAGGACTAGGTCTGTGAGTCCCAGGGCCTGGCTTAGGCAGCAGACATCCTACAAACGGCCTCAAACGCAAATGAACAGTGTCGATCTGGTCTCTGAGATGTGTCTCCTCAGTGGAGGAGCAGCCAGCACCCTGAGTCCTCTCGGCTCCAGCTCAGGCCCCCGACCAGGCCTCTGTATTTCCAGCCTTGCTTTGCTGGGATCTGAGCCCAATCAGGTTTGGGCAGGACTCCAGGAACCCAGGGAGCAGAAGCAGGAGCCAGGACCAGGGACTTGGAGGCTATCCCTAAATTCCCTCCCTGCGAGGAGGCTCTGGATCCTGGAGCCCACTTGTTTGCACCAAATGGGTGAGTGGGCTTTGATGTCCTGGGAGCAGAAGGCTGAGAGAAGCCAGGCCCTCCTCGTCCCAACTGCCAGCTCTGGGGATTGATCACAGGGATGTCCACCTTTGGCTCCAGCAGTCAACACAGACTGTTTACCATTTCCTCTGCATACTCCCCTGCTCGTCCAGGAATGTGGATGGGCACAGAATGTCCGTGCAGAAAAGGGCCCAGGCTCATCTCTGGAAGATGGGAGGACTCAAGCAAGAAGGGAAGGGACTCTTCATGGTCACACAGCCTTCTGGGGTCAAGTATGTACAATGACACTAAACGCTCTGGCAAGCTGGGAGCCGCATCTAGTGTTTAAGGGTTGCAAACCCCTTTCTGTACACATGCATGCTCATGGCAACGTTATTCACAATAGCCCCCGAGTGGAATCAACTCAGGTGTCTATCAACCGAGGATTAGAAAACCATGTGCTATATCCATACAACGGAATATTATTCATCCATATAAAGGAAATAAATACTGATACTCGAAATCATGGATGAATCTTGAAAATATTATGCTAAATGAAAGAAGCCAGACACAAAAGACCACACGCTGTATGATTTCATTTTATAAAACATGCAGATAAAGCAAATCTATAGAGATAGAAAATGGTTCCCAGGGTGGGAATGGAATTAACAGGTAATGGGCATGAGGGATCTCATGGGGGTGATGAAAATGTCCTAAAACTGATTTAGGGTGATAGTTGCACACTTACTAAAAAAATCATTAACTTGCACACTGGAAATGGGTGCATTGTATGATATATAAAATAACACTCGCTAAAGCGACATAAAAACTTGCTTTCCACAAAGAGTATCCCGTTTCTCTTAATCCTCATAACCGCATTGAGAGGTCACAGGAGAGAAGCAGAAATCCGAGCAAGCCACAGCCTCGCTCTAAACCCTGCTGTGGCTCCCCATGCACTTGGGGGGGAGCCCTGACCCCTTTGTATTTAGTTGGCATATGTTTATTGAGCACTTACAAAGTGTTGGGCACATTGCTGGGGATGTAACATGGATAAAAAAGACAGTTTCTCTGGACTCAAGGAGCTGGTAGGGAGAGGTAGACCCATCGACCAATAAAGGAGCAAGATGGTATCGGATACTATTACGTGCTACGTGTGACAGAGAAAAGCAAACCAGAGGGATCAGAAAAGAAGCATTGGGGCTATCCACACGAGGTGGGGTGATGAGGGCAGGCCTTTTTCAAGAGGTGCCCTGGTTGCTGAGACTTGAGGATGAGGAGTGTGTTGTTCAAAGATTTGAGCATGCCAGGCAAAGGTCCGATGTGGGAAGAAGCCTGGCATCTCAAGCAGCAGAAAGGCGCTCGGTGTGGGTGGCAGCTGAGTGAGCAAAGGGGGCAGGGGGAGGAGATGAGGTCGGAGAGGCAGGAGCGTGATAAAGAGATTTGGACTTTATATGAAGACCACCTTCCTTCTCTCTCTCCAGACCATTTCCGACATTTCCCACAGCATGTTTCATACTGAACCCTGGCAAAACCACACGCATTTCCCAAGCCGCACCACCGTGCTTGCTCACACCTCCAGATCCTTGTCCCTCTGCCTAGGGTGCCCTTCCTCCCCCACTTCTCCTGGGTGATTCGTACACTGGTTCAGGTCTCGGCTCAGAGGTCATTTGCTCCAGTGAGCTGTCTCTGACCCCCAGATCTAGGTGGGGTGCATCCATCTTCTGGGTGCCTCTCATCACAGCACTGATCTTGCTGAGCTAGAATCTTCTATGTCCCACAATGGAATGTCAGCCCCACGAGGGCCCAGTCTTGCTCTGCTGTATCCCCAGCTCCTGGAACTGTGCCTGGCACAAAGTAGGTACTCCCTAAATAGTTGATAAATGAATGAACAAGCAGGTGAATGGAAGGGAGAGCGATTTTCCAGGGTTACACAACTTGTAAGTGGTAGATCCAGGACTCCATCTCAAGACTATGGGTCTCCCAAGACGGTTTCAAGGACATAGGAGGAGGCGGCTTCTGGACCATCAAACCTTTCTCTCCTTTTATGGTGCTTCCGCTTCCCCAGCTTTAAGAGGGAGGATTACAGCCAGGAAGTTTTAATTGTAAGGGTCACTGGTGTAGATCCGATTAAGGGGATTGGGAACAGGCTGATGGGTTTCCCCCCTCCACTGTTGATGGGGGCCGCTGGTGAGGGGTTGATGAGAAATTGAAGTCAGGAGCCTGAAGAGGGTGCCCCTGGGCAGAAAGGGACAGGAAACCAGGGACTGTGTGCCTGAACAACAGGAAGAGAGAGGCCTTGGGGTGAGCCAGGCAACAGTGGCCTTCATCATGAGAGGGCAACCGAGTCACAAAGATGAAAAAGAGGTCTGGTGGCATTGCTGGGGGGTGTCCCAGGCATCACAAACCACAGGCCTTAGGGCTGATAAAATTATTTTTACTTATTTGCCCAAGTCTCAAAACTGGGAGATTTCACATAAAAAAAATCAGATTCCCTTGGAAAATCAGATGACATGTCTGCACTCCCGGCGGCAACCATTGGTTGGCGCTGGAGAGCCAGCCGCCCTGGGCATGGCTCCCTAGTTGGCCACAGGGCCCTCCACTCTGCAGGACCTGTCAGGTCTCTGCAGGCGTTGGGTTAGCAATCCTGGACTGGTGCAATCCTGAAGACAGCAGCCACGTACTGACCCACTACAGGTATGAAGGACTTTCCAGACAAGGGCTGCGTCTATCTGCATCAGCCAGGAACCTAGGGTTCCCACTCTCCACATTCCATCTCCCCGAGGTGATGTGACTCTTCCTAACAACCTCTGGATGGGGCAACCTCTTCCTAACAGGTCAACTAAGTTCCCATGAGCCTTGGCACAGCAGGAATTCTGGGAGCTGGTGATGTTGCAACCTCTTGCCCATCTGAGGACAATGCTTCTGGTGAGGGTGTGGGACCTGACTATGGTCCCTGCAGAGGGAAGAGGTGATATGGAGAAATGGGGGGGTGGGGGGGAGCAACGTCTTTTCTGCCTGAGTGATCACCAGTTTCCTATATTTGCTGAGGGCATGAGGAGCTGAGGAAGGGACTGTCAGTCTTAACAGTGATGAATGGCATCGGTCCATCCCTGCTGCAGAGAGCAGTGTATGGAATAAAAACAAGGAGCATAGGACATGCTAGTCAAGGACAGTGTCCATGGGTTCTGCTAAGCCAACACCTGTTCTCTTGTCCCCTAAGTCCGGCAGGATGGGGAGTGGGGAGTGTAGTCTCTGTGAACTTGGCCAAGGTGGCTGGGTTGCTAAAGGAAGCTAAATATGTTCATCTGGATGCTGGGATTGGGTACCACTCTGGCTAACTCAGAATGATGGCTCTGTGAACAGTTATTCCTGACAACAGCCAGACTTGCTGTTAATGTCCACTATACATTTAGAAAAAGGCATTTGAGTGGCTTAACAATGATGTTTCTCACACAGCATTTTTGTCTCACTAGAGATTTATATTGAGGTGAAATATACGGGTGGTCAAGAGACCTACTTCCTAATTCTGGCTGGGCATCCTTAAATAAGTATCTTCACATCTCTGGTCTTTCTCGTGCAACATCCACTTGACCGTCTCTTGGGTCTCCAGCACAGTTCCCTTCCAAGTGGTGACTCAGGGATCCAATGGCTCTATAATCTCAGTATGTGGTCTCTACCCTTGCCAAGGCAGGGGAAGGGACAGCATGGAGAATTCACACCTGCATGCGTCTAGGCGTGATACCTGTCATTCCCTTCCCTGACGATGAGGTCTGTGGTCTGTACCCTGTCACCCTCATGGGGAAGCTTTGAAACCTCTAAAATGCTTCATGATGGGCTAAGGAGATGGTCTCCAACGTGGGTGTGTGCACATATGATGCGCTGGGGTACAGAGAGAAATTCCTGGCATTTGATAAGTAAGTTCTAGGGATCTGCTGGACAATATTGTACCGAGAGTCAACAGTACTGCACTGTACACTAAACGTTTTGTTTAAAGCGTCGATCTCTTGGTAAGTGTTCTTATCACAATAAACTAAAAAATAAACATAAGTTAAAACTGGGATAGATTTTTAAAAATAACATAAAAAGCATCTGAGGAAGACAAAAAGGCAAGAAACCACTGGCATTTCTACTTTTTAACATAAAAAGAAAAGAAATCCAGTTTGAGTGGTGTTCAGTCCATGAATCAACATTATTCACCGCTCATACTCTATGTCCAGCTTCCCAGGGGAAGCAGAGAGGCCTGAGGAAGGTGGGGGTGACTCAACTCGGGGAGCTGGCGAGGGAACCCCACATCTTTGCTTGCAGCAATGCAATGCCTGTGGCCTGGTGGGGAGAGCCTCCTAACACTCCCTCCTGTCTGGTTCTTGTCTTCTTCCTGGGCACGGCAGAGAAATCTGTTTCTTCTGTGCAGAACGGTGCGACTCACTGTGGCCAATGGGCTGTGCGTGGGGTGATGTATATATCACTTTGGGGCTGAGGCATTTAAAAGTGGGTGTAAGTTCTCCACACTTTGCTGTTGTTTTTTTTGTTAATCCTCACTGGAGCATATTTTCCCATTGATTGTTTTGGAGAGAGGGGAAGGAAAGGAGGGAGGGAGGGAGAGAGAGAGAGACAGAAAGAGAGAAGGAGAAACACTGATGTGAGGGAGACACATCAATTGGTTGCCTCCCACACATGCCCTGACCGGGGCTGGGGATCAAACCTGCAACCCAGATACGTGTCCTTGACCTGGAATTGAACCTGTGACCCTTCGATACATGGGCCAATGCTCTAACCACTGAGCAACACCAGCCAGGGCAGTTTTCCACATTCTTTCTTCCTCTTCCCCAACAACATGAACCAACTACATGAACCAGTCAATGCCCTTCTTTGATTAGGCCAATTGGGGCTGGGTTTCTGACCCTTGCCAATAAAACGTGACCTGGCTAACAAAATTCTCATCTTCATTTTACAAGCAAGATACCTAAAACTCATAGAGAGGAAGTGATTTGCCCGGGATCACACAGCCAGGAAGCAGCTGAACCACACTGAGCTATAACACAGAAGTTGCGTGGCATCTGATAGGTCCTCAATACATCATTCTCCACAGCCCAAGGGAAGGCAGAACGGAGAACTGGAAGAGGTACACCAGTGTGGAACCTCCAGAGATCCAAGCTGTTGGTCAGATTCCAGATTCTACCTGGAATCCTCCAAATTGTGCCGGGGTCTGGCAGGAGTGAGAACCGATGCTTAGGAGCTGGCAAATACAGTGAATCAACTGTATGTTGATGTTGGCGTCTGAGCAAAATTCTTGAGGATCCCACTCCCTCTGAAAAATAACATCTGAGGGTCCTGGTTGCAAATCAGGGTTTCCAGGGAAGGGCCGAAGTCCCAGCACTTCTCAGAGACTTACGCTTAGTAGGAGCTTGCACAGATAATGGCTTCAGTAATGCCAAGGACCCTGGAGTCATTTGGACTTTTCAAAGCTCCTTCACCTTGAAGCTGGACAGAGAGGAAGGGTTTAGCCTGAAAACTCTGATGTTGGACAGAGCTGGCTTGCAATCTTGGCTCTTGCCAGGAATGCCCCTGGTCCCTTCCTTAACCTCTCTGAGCCTTAGTTTCCCCTGGTGAGAAATGGGCAGGATTGGAAGAAGAAACAGACAAAGGAAGAAGCCCTTAGCGTAGAGTTTGGAATCTCTGTAGCTTTTGGGCCATGCAAGCGAGTTCTACCTGAGCCTCAGTTTCCTCATCTATAAAATGGGGGTCATAACAGTCGCTAAAACACTAGTATCCGTGAGGCAGCAATGAAATCATGGGTGGAACAGGTGGATCCCAGGGACTGCCACTTGGTGCCAGTGAAGGGTGAGTGGCTGTGACAAGTGTGAACAGAGGCCACCCTGCCAGCTGGAGGGCTCCACTGACCTGTGGACGGTTTGCTTTGGCCCACATGGTGCATTCGTTGCCAACATTATCTCCCCTACGAATCCAGATTTCCAGCTTCTCAAAAAGAATATGAAGCTCTGGCTACTGTGGGCCCATGTTCCCTGTGACAACCCCTGGGCTGGGGCTGAGCACCAGCTCGCCCAGGCCCGTGCTTTTAAAGTCGTGCACGTGTGTTGTTTACGAGGCCTGCCTGGCTTCTGCAGGGATCTGGGTTTGCAAGCCGAGGAATAAATCATTAGAAGCACAGCCAGCGATGAGGGGAGAGACTACACTCTGCCAGGGAAACAGTCGTGGGTTCCTTAGGGAACGCTGGGCCTGCAGCTGGGCCACGGGATGCTCTGAATCAGGGATGTGGGAGGGAATCCTGTCTGCTCTAGCCCCTTACCCACCCGTATTGGGGCCTGCTCTTCCCGGTCAGCAGGGAAGACACGTTGTTGCTTCCTTAGAGCCCCGGGCTGTATTCCCGCCCCTCCGTCCACCACTTTCAGACCTCTCTGAAGCCCCCTTCCATTCTCTACCATCCACTCTGCCAATTAAACAAAACGATGGGATAAAAAACAATAGGGCAGGGAGAGGAGACTACTGTAGCTTGAATGAACTGGGAGGCCTCTCTGAGGAGATATTTCAGTGAAGATTTGAGGGATGTGAAAGAGCCGAGCATAGGAAGATCTAGGGACAGGGTGTTCCGGGACGAGGTAACTGCAAGTGCAAAGGCCCTGAGGCAGAGAAGAGATTATCATGCAAGAGAAACAGACAGGAAAACAGTGTAGCAGAAGCTGAAAGGAGGGCAAGGGGTGGTAGAGATGAGGTCAAAGAGAGAAGTGAGGAAGGCTTTATGACCTGATAAAATATTTTTATTCTGAGAACCATACTAGTCAAA
This sequence comes from Molossus molossus, assembly GCF_014108415.1. Lineage (NCBI taxonomy): Eukaryota > Metazoa > Chordata > Mammalia > Chiroptera > Molossidae > Molossus > Molossus molossus. The sequence goes on along the minus strand of NW_023425399.1, from coordinate 9,294,777 downwards.
GAGGGCTGCTCAGCCGGCCAGTGACACAGCCTAATGTAGGTTTTAAGGTCCTCCAGCTGCGTTTGGTAACTGCCGATAGGGGCATTGGAATAGAAGCCCCTAGAGGAATCTAAGCGAGAAGGCCTGAAGGTGTCCCCGTGAGAGATGGTGGCTGTCAAGAAGAAAGGCAGAGTCAAGGCATATTTCGGAGGTGAAACTAACCAAATTGCTGATGGTCAGATGTGTGAGGTGAGGCAAAGAGGAGCCTAGGAGGGATCCCGGGTTTTGCCCCAAGCAACTGGGAGGGTGGTGGTAGCATTTCCTGAGCTGGGAAGACTGTGACGAGCCTGCTGGAGAGGTCAGAAAAGCTAGGACTGGGAGGGGTCAGGTCATGACGGGCTATCAGTGCTAGCTAAGGGGCTGGATTAGACCCTGAAGGCAATGGGGAGCTATGGGAGGCTTTTGAGCAATAGCAGAATACCCATTCTGTCATTCAACAAACATTTATGGGGATACAGTTCACATTCTTTCTCTGCCAGACAGCAAAGCCCCCTGCAACCAGCCATGGGCTATGGGGCCCAACCCACCTTCTTGGTTCCAGGGTGTAGATTAAAGAGATCTCACCTGCTGATCCAGAGGTTCCCTTCCCCTGCTCCATCCCCTGCTTTAAGAGTTGAAGTGCATTTCAAAGTATTTATTTATTCACTGAGTGCCTGTCTTCCCCTCTAAAAGCTCCATGAAAGTAAGAGCATCTTGGCCACTTCCCCAGGGCCTAGACCTGTGCCTGACACGTAGTAGGTGCTCACTCAGTATTGAGGAACAGAAAAAAAAGCCCCAGTCCTCATCTTGAAGAACCAAATGAGATACTAGCAAGTCTGAGCTCAGGGCCTGGTACCCAGCAGGCATTCCTTCAATAGTCAGAAAAATGCACAGAAACTATAGCCACCCTGTCCACAGCCCTGCCCGGTCTCTGGTGGGCTTGACGCTCCCCGGGCAGGATGCACCTGAGGAGTGGAAGGGTGAGGCGCCCTGCGACCCATCCGCCTGGGCCTGTTTTGGGCCTGAACAGGATGGGCGTGGTGTCTACACTAATCCAGGCTAAGCAGCGAAGACGGATGTGTAAGGATGTGTAATCCGAGGCCTGAGCGTCCTGTCCTTCTGGCTTTATCCTGACCTTGGCTGGGGTGACCCAAGTCAAGGCAGACACCCCAGTCCCTCAAGGCCACCCAGAGCTGAGACCCTCCCCATAGTCAGAAACAGAGACCAAAGGGAGCTCTCCTCTGAGGGCAGAGGGTGGCAGGCTCCCCAGGCCTCCCCCACCCGCCCCCCTGCCAGTTTGGTGAGAGCATCTCTGCACCCCTCCCCCGAGTCCTCCCTGATGGTGGCCATGCTGTACAAAAACACTGTATCAGGGAAGAAAAGGGATTTATCCTTTCATTTAGCAAACACTTATGAATTACAGCAGTGACCTAGACAGACGTTGTCTTTAGGGAACTGACATTTGGGCGGGGGAAGCAGATATGAAATGAGGAGAGATGAATTAAGAAGGTCACTTCTGGTACTATAAAGGCAAGAAAGTGGCCGCAGGGGATGGACAGTGACTGGGCGCAGAGGGGCGTCACCGGCTGTGGTGGTCGGGGACGGTTTCTCTAAGGCGGTGGCATCTGAGCTGAGAACCAAAGAAGGACCCGGCTACATGCCGATCCTGGAGAGGAGCAGCCAGGCAGAAGGACAAGATTTCAATCTTCACAAATCATATGAATTGGCACTATTACTTCCATTAATTGAGCACTTATTTTGTGCCAGCTCCTTTTCTAAGCAATAAGCTGTTTAATACTTAGAACAATCGTTTCTGTCATTCCATTTTATAGATGAAGACACTGAGCCACAGAGAAGTTCAGTACTCAGTCCAAGGCCACACAGCGAGCACGTAGCAGATCAGGGATTTAAATCTAGGTCTACTCTATCCTCCGATTTATATGGGTTGTTCCCTATCCTCAGCGCACAGGGAGGAAAAAGTTAATTGTTGAGTACCTACCTTCGACCTTTGTCATCTTTACCTGGTCCTGAATCTGAAGGCCACCCACTGGACTCCTGGCGTGCACATCTCTTTCCTCCTCCTCTGATAACACCACCCTGTCCACCTCCAGCTCCAGGAGTGGCCATGTGACTCAGGTTGTTCCAATCAGCACATTCCCACCCTCCTAGTAAAAATGATTGTCTAAGGGATGAGCTTGTGACACAAATTGGGCCAATGAGAGCAAATCCTGGGACTCTGGCTGTAACTACTTGGGAGGAGAAGCTCTCCTTTGAGCAGGACTGTCCAGCTGGGAGATTGGACACCTGGAAGACCAGAGAGTCTACTTGAGAGTGAAGCCCACCCAGGGGAAGGCAGAGACAAAAGATGGAGAGAGACTGAGTTGCAATGACAAGTCCCAACGATATGGTTCGAGGGCATGTGTATCTGGGCCAGAAGCCAGAGCTACTTCTGGACTTTCCAATTGTATAAGCCAATAAATCATCCCTCCCTTTCTTTTCTAGCTTAAGCCAATTTGAATTGGATTTCCATCACTAGCAACTAAAGCAGAATGCTTTTTTCCTCCTGGAATGCCCTTCCTTCTCTTCTCCCCTGCTACCAACAGTATTATTCTTACTCCTACCATGAATATAACCACCACTGCCATCACCAAGGCAATAACTACTTTCCTTAATACTTCTACTACCACTGCCAGTAATAGCACCATCATCATCACTATGAGCACAATGACCTCTGGGGCCATTACTGCTCCTATGATTGATGCTGGTATTAGTTCTATTACCTCTATTAACGCCACTCTGTCTATTTATAAACCTCTCCTCAGTTTACAGACTTCACAATCCACGTTGGGTATTGTTAGTTCCACTGCAGGAGCAAGGAAGTTGAGGTCTACAAAGGTGATGGAATCTGTCTACAGCCATTGACAATGCTACTCAGACTTTCATTCATTCATTCACTCACCTGCTCATCCATTTAATAAAGAAATGTCATTGACTTCCTCTGTGTGAAGACAGGCTCCACTAGAGGGTGGGATGCAAGGGTGAACACAGACCTGGTTCCTGCCCTTGCTGAGCTGCCTGTCCAGTGGGCTCCAGAACATTCCAAGGAACCACCCTCACAGGCCACACAGGAAGCCTGGCCAGGACCATGCTCTCTCCTCCTCAGTGTTCTGGGACTATGGCGGAGGAGCCCACTTTGCAGGCAGAACTGAAGGACTGTTGTGGATTTTACCTCTTACCTGAGCTGCCTTGGGCAACAGACTCAGCTTCTGAACCTTTCTTCCCACCAGACAGTGAATTTCTTGTGTGTGTATGTGTGTGTGTGGGGGATCCTGACTTGACTTCTCTGTCTCTGCACAGTGCCTAGCATAGGGCTGGGAAGACAGTAGGAGCTCATTAATTATTAATGCATTATTTTTCAGAGGCAGAACTACACTTCCTGCCTTGCATCCATCTACCCAACTTTCCACCCACCCCTTTATCCAGTTTCTTTCTTTCACCTGTTTTCCATTCTTATATTCCCAAGAATCCAAGCACCATCCATCTTCCTCCCTCTCTCCCCTTCCCTCCTCCCATCCATCCATCCACTCAACTTTCAATCCGTCCATTCTCCCACTTTCCTTCTCTCCTTCTTGCTCTTCCCTCTCTCCCTTCATTCTTTCCTCCTTCCACTCTTTCTTCATTTTTTAAAGTCATCCATCTTCCATCCACTTATCCAGCATCAAACATCCTTTAGTCTCCTATCACCCATCTATCCATCCATTCATCCTTTCCTCTCCCCCTTTATTTTCTGTATTTGTCTTTGTTTCCATCTTTCTTTTAATCAATTATTTATTCATCCTGCGGGCATGTCAGGCCCTATATCAGCTGCCATGGACAAAGTGATCACCACCTGATCCCTTTCTCAGAGAAAGCACATTGGCACCAGACCAGGGGCTGCTCAGGACCAGGCCCCCCTTTTCCCTGTCCCTATAGACTGTCTCCTGAGCCCTCCAAGGCACCCTTAGTTTTTATTCAGGCATTTATTTTTCTTGCCTGTGTTTGGAATCTTCCCTTGAGTTCTAGACCATGGACCAGGCAGAAACTATATATACAATCACGTTTTCTGGCTGTTTCTACAGTTATTCTCAATCTGTCTTCAGAGAACTCAGCCCTGGGCCAAACGGCTGCATAGTTCTGTAAAAAAAGAATAGTACAGTACTGCTTGAGTGCCTACTGTGTGTACTGGCATAGTGGAGGATGTGACAAAAAGGATGATCTGCCTGGCTGGTGTGGCTCAGAGGTTTGAGTGTCGTCCCATGGACTGAGAGGTCCCAGTTTGATTCCCAGTCAGGGTACATGCCTGGGTTGCAGGCTTGATCCCCAGTAGGGGCCATGCAGGAGGCAGCCAATGGGTGTCTCTCTCTCATACTGATGTTTCTCTCTCTCCCTCCCTCTCTCTAAAAAGCCAATAAAAACATATTTGAAAAAAGATCTAAAATTTCTGAGTCCTAGGGCCCCTTCCTGGTTCAGCCCTTCCCTTCCCATTCTAGGGTAGGAAGCTGGGAAAGGGGAGTGACTAGCCAGTCACCAAGACAGTCCAATGGCAGAACCAGGACTGGATTTAGGGTCTCCTGACCTGGCTTTCTGTCCCTTACCCGACTGTCTCTCTACCTCTGCCAGTTCTCCTTGGGCAGTGAAGGATGATTCCAGCCTCCAGGTTTTTGCTCCAGCTGAGAGATTGCTTTGCTTCTTCCCAGCCCCCTTCCCTAGAAGGTTAACGTTTTCCTGGCTCTTAGCAATTTGCAAAGGAGCTTGCAAGATGGAACAAACAACAAAAACCTGGATTGTCTCAGCCACTGTTTGAGGCACTCTGAGTTGCCCCAAGACATCTTCCCTGACAGCCCAGCCCCAATCCCAGGCTTCCTTTTAAAACACTTCCTTCCTGTTTCCTGAGTTTCTTTTCCTCCCCCTTATGGCCAGCCAGGGCTTGGAAACTCGCTCCGGAGGGATCAGGCAGGAAGTGCACACGACCTAAGTGGCTGCCAGTAAAATTCCAGCAGGTGCTCAGCCACCTCTCACCCATTCCAGGAGGAAATAGGGGTGGCCCCAGAGTGGCCCAATTTTCCGGTTTCTCAACACAAACAAAAACGTCTATTTTGTGTAAAATCTCCTAAATTGTTAATGTTGGCAATTAATTAAAATATGTGAATGCAGCGCAGTTCGATCAATACACAGTAACAGGCTAGATCTGCTCCTTTCCTCCTCACAAGCTCATCTGGTCGCTGGTTGCCTCCTCCCCCACAAATTGCCACAGGAGAGCCAGTTCCAAGAAGAGTGTATTGCTTTGCATACAAATGACATAATAACAGTAGCAGCTAGCAGAAATCGGATATCCAAACACTCGAACCAGCCCTATGAAATATTGTTATTGTCATTTTATACATGAAGAAAACAAGAGACTCAGAGAGGTTAAGGGACATGCCCAAGGTCACACAGCCAAGTCGGGATTTGAGCCCAGGTTTGTGTGACTCCAAGACTGCGATCTAGCCCAGTGGTGGTGGCACTGTCCCCAGGAGGCATTTTGGAAATGTGAGGGTGGACAGGTGTTTCTGATTGTCACAGTGATGGGGTGGGGTGCTTCTGCTGTTCAGTGGGTGGGAACCCAGGATAGGAGAGACGTTTCATGGTGCCCAAATAGTCCTGCATCATGAAGTCTTGTCTAGCCCCCAATGCCAATAGCGCCCCCAGTTTTCTCTCTTCCTCCACAATGGAAGCTATTATTGAGTGCCAGCTGTATGCCAGGGACATTAGATCCAGGAGCCCGATGAGGTAGATACTGTTAGTACCCCCATTTTATAGATGGGACAACTGTCGCTTGAAGAAGGGCATGACTCCACAAAAGATACATGACATGGTAGCAGGGCCCAGACTGGGGTGAAAAAACTTTAGGGTGCAAAATTTAAGGGAATCCTAAAAAACCCAGTAATCAAATAATAGTTTCATGCAATATTTCAGAAAACCATGCAAGACAATCCATGATGAACAAAATATCTAAGTCTTCTATAAAGACAGGATCTGCCATGTCAAGTAATATTGGAGTCCGAGGAAAAAGGAGAAATTACTAATACCGATCCTGGATATTTGTGCCCTGGCTGAGCGCCTCCCTTGCCTCAGCCTAGTCCTGGCCCTCAATGGCAGAGTCAGGGTTCGAACCCAAGGCCATACTCATGGTTCCTTTCTCTCTATCACTGGCCTCAGTAAGACGGGGAGTGGGGGCTGGGCCTTGATTGAGACTGGTTAAATTATAGACCCCGGAAAACCACGATTTGTAAGGCAAAAGACAGACAGGCCTTTCATTAGGGCCAGGCGGGTGGGTGGCTGGCTAATACCAAGTTCCCTAATAGGTGCTATGTTTGTGAATTCACTGGCTTGCTCACACCTTCTGGAGGCCCTTTGGAAACTTGTTCTGAGAAAGTTGGATAAACAGCTATTTCTACCCTGAGAGAAGGAAAAGGACTACAGCAGGGTGACTGCACCAAGGGTGGGCTCTGGGGGCTGCAGATCTGGCACAAACCCCAGCCTTGCCATTGACCTGCTGTGTGGCCTTGGGCAAGTCATAGCCACCCCTGAGCTTGTTTCCGCATCTGCAACCTGGAGATGAGAAGACCCACCCTATAGGTGTCAAGGAAGATTAGAAATAACACACAGTAGGCTCACACCCCTTATGGGTTTGGTTCCAACAATAACCATGTAAGATGAACATTCATCATTTACTCTTGAAAATCCCTACCTTTAAATTGTGAGGATCTGACACTTGAATGTTCAACAGGCAAGAAGGAATGTGATTTATTTCAGTTGCAATCTCCCTCTTTGAGGCCGGGAGGTGCGTGTCTAATGTTGGGGGGTGGTAGGAAAGGATGAAAGGGTGAAGGAGTCAATAAAGAATGTTCCTGTCTTTCCTCCTTTCCAAGTGAGAAAAATTCAGTTCTCATGATTTAGATACTTGGATAAAGAAATCCTGTTTTGGCTAAAAGTCTATAGCATGCGAAGGAGCTCATATTGGTTCTGGTTCTAATAAACAATTGCCAGGGGTCCCAGACCACCCGAGCTGCCTGCTTCTGGCCCTAATCACACATGAGAGCTGGTTAATGTCCACGGAATGAGTCTGGAGTGGCTGAGAATTCTGAGTGGATTCAGCCAGGGGCTGCTGTCTTCCTTGGGAGTCTTTAGTATGGCTGGTCCAAACTGGTCAGGAGGTAATTTGTGTTGGTGTCGCCTCTTTTACTTCCAAGGGTAATTTGCAAGGATGTGCACAATTGCAAAAAAAGACAAGCCACGTTGGGGTGTGCCAGCATGCTGATAACGGCCATGTCAACAAACAAGGAATTAGACCGAGAATGGAAAGATCAGCAGATATCAAACGTGGTCCTTTACTCAGGCTGGCGGTGAGCTGGAGGTTGGATGCAGTGGTTCTCAGCGGGGTGGCACTGCCCACAAGGACATGTGCTGGAAATCTGTGAGGATGTTGCAAGGATGGGAGAGGATGCTTCAGGCACAGAGTGGGCAGAGGCTAGCATACCAGGCGACATGCCAGGCGACCTGGAATGCACAAGAGAGTGCTGCTTATAATTTCCTGAACCTAGACTCTGACTCCATTTTACATATAAACACACCGAATAGCTTCTGCCAAGGTTTTAACATACCCCGAACTTTCCGGAGATTTAACCGTGGGATAAAGCAGGGGAAGAATGCTTTCTTCTATTCAGAGCTTTACCAAGACTTATGTACCATGTTGGAAAAACATCATGTAGCTGATGGCAGTGCCGCCTGTGGTATCCGCGCTGCCAACACACCTGGAGCTCTCTGATTTTGTCACCGTCACACTCACGATGCTTCTATGTATAGTGTAAGCACCTGACACCTTCATGGTGCCTTCTGGTGTCATTGTCATGACTAGGCATTTGCATATCGAAATGCCTACAGGTTCAGTATAAATGACTTTCCTTGTAATTCTCCTTTCTATTAAAGTTAGGGCATCCTATTGATTTGGGGGGACGTTCTGCATATAGGTAAGGCATATTGCCTACGAATTTCATTTTAGAGAAGTATGTGGTGACAGCAGTTAACAAGGTATTTGGGATCTAGAAAAGGGGCTTAGGGTTTGGGGGTAGAGAATGACTACCCTGAATGGTGCGTGTGTTTATATCTCTCGCCTACTCAGGGCTGCCTTCCTTGACCTGTCCTCCCTCCCTCCCTGATTGGCCCATACCTCTCTGCTTACATTTGCAGAGTGTTTGCACTTTTCCTTTGCAAAACATATAACAACCGAAAGGCAGGCCCGGCCAAGGGTGAACTGGCATGGCCATGAGAGGGAATGCCTTCTTCAATTGTGTGCCCTGGGCACCTCACTCGCCGCACCCTCTTCCGGGCTCTGCAGCATGATTTTAGGTATTTGTATAATTAGCTGTGATGCCTGTTTCTGCCCCTGTGCTGGGGGCTCCAGGGCAGGGACCAGTCTGCCGTGTTCACTGCCATACCGAGAGAGCCTCGAACAATGCCCGATGCACTGTGGTCACTGGTTGAATGAATGAAGGGCTGTATATTTCATATATATGAAAATAAAAATGAAAACATGTTCACTGTATGTCAAGGCTAAAAATCAGCCCTGGGCCTTGGGCTGGGTCTGCAAAAGCTAGTAGCAGAGACACAGACAAGGAAATTGTTGCAAAGCAGAGTGAAGTGGTCAACGGGCGAGAGGCCAGCCCATTGCCTGGAGAAACCAAGTCTATAGTCAGTCAGGGGTGAGGGACAACTTCGGGCACGAGGGGCCAGTTGAGGCATGGAGGAGACCAGTTTGCCAGGCAGCCACCGACCATCCAGTCAAACCTCTTATATAGAGAGAGATGGGAAAACTGAGCCTGGTTCTAGGTTCGGCTGTGCCATGTCTTGTAGTGTGACCTTGGCCAAATCTTTCCCCATCTTAGGGCTGCAGTCTCTCCATCTGTACAATGAGTGACCTCTAGGTCAGCCTGACCTTCTAGAACAGAGAGTCTCAAACTGGCGTCTCTCAGGCTGAATGCCATGTGTTGATGGTTGTTACCTGCCTGATACCAGGATGTATTTGAGCTGATCACCTATGTCCGAGGCCTGCATGAGGGCTAAAGACCTCATAAATTAGATGCCAGCATTTTAGATTACACCTAGAAGCACTGGTTCTCAACCAGAGGCAATTCTACCCCCAGGGGACATGGGCAAAGTCTGGAGAAAGTTTAGATTGTCATATGGGGCATGGAGTTGGGGTGGGGGTGGGGCCTGCTATTGGTATCTAGTTGACAGAGGTCAGAACTACTGCTAAACATCCCACAGTGTGCAGAAGGACCCCCATGACAAGGAATTCTCCAACCCGAAATTCAATAGAGCCAAGGCTGAGATGCCCCCCCAAAATGAAGTCCCCTTTCTGGGCCACACCAGCTCCTGGGAAGGTCCCACGGGATCCTGTTGTCTTTATATTTGGTGGTAAATCACCAGCATTTCTACTGTTGTCTGGAGCTGTTCTTTGATTGTTTTGTCCCCATGCTTCCTTCCTATGGGGCCAGGGCTCCCTGCTGGCCTCAAGTTCCCCGGTGTAGGGCCTGCCTCCCCACTCACACTTCTTTTTTTTTTTTTATCCTTACCAGAGGACATTTTTCCATTTTTTATTCAGATAGAGTGGGAGGGAGGAAGGGAGGGAGAGAGAAAGAGAGAGAGAGAGAGAGAGAGAGAGAGAGAGAGAGAGAGAAACATTGACGTGAAAGGGACACATCGAGTGGCTGCCACCCGCATGACCCAACCAGGGCCGGGGTCAAATTGCAACCGAGGTACACGCCTTTAGCGGGAACTGAACCCGGGTCTCTCTGGACCGTAGGCCGAAGCTCTAACCGCTGAGCCAAACTGGCCAGGGCCCCACTCACACTTTGATGTCTCTGGTTCAAACCAAGAAGCACCCTGGGCATAGCTCCTGCCTGTTAAGACCCCTCTTTTCCACATGGGCAAACAGAAACACAGAGAGTGTCATTGGCTTGACTGAAGTCACACAGCAAAAGAAGTGCTGGGGCTGGAATTTGAACTCAGACACCCTGACCCTCAGCTTGTTCTTTAAAGCTTTGTTTCTGAAAACTGGCCTCCTCTATGTCCTCTCTGCTCGCCACTCTCTATGCCTTTCTGGTTAGAACCGAGCCCTGAAGTTACACTGGAAACAGAAACAGAAGCTTCTTTGAAGTCCCTCCTTTGGAGATGTGCTGAGGCTTTGGGTTAGATCTCAGGACTTTCTGACAGCGGCATGTTTGGGTGGCAGGGATGGCGGGGACTCAGGTGGAAGCACAACACGGGGCTGAGCCAACAGGCTCCGGAGTCAGACCTGGGTTCTAGTGTTTGGTTTCAGCCCAGATCTAGGACAGATTCCTTTACCTCTCCGGGTTCTTATCTGGGCCTTGGCATTCCCCAGAGCCACCTCAGGCAGTGCGGGAGGGGGGCAGGCAGTGGAACCAGAAGACCCTGGGTTCAAATCTCAGCTCTGTCACTTACCCAGCTGGGTGATCCTTATTAAGAAAGAGAAGAAACACTTTGATATTATTTAAGCCATTGCTATTTGGTTCTCTACCACAATAGCCAGATCTGTATATTTAGTGACTCTGAGAACGATTTGGGGGCATACTAAGTGGGGTGGTCAATAATGACCTTTGTGAGAGGAGATATTTGAGCTAATATTTAACTGTGAGAAGGAGCTGACCATGAGAAGAGCCTAAGGCAGAGAGCCCTAGACAGGCCAGAAAGTGCAAAGGCCCTGGGGCGGGAGACTCCTCAGGGCTATCATAGGTTCCAGGGCACATTCCACCAACATGCTGTGTTATGATATCTACAGGGTTCTCACTCCTGTGGCAAGTGACCTGATTTTTCACAGCCTTAGTGTTCTCATCTGAGAAATGGGATAAGAACTGCACTTTCTTGTTAGGGCTTTCATAAGGCTTGATTGAGTAAATATGTATAAGGTTTTTAGGGTGGTGCCTAGTACATAATGGGTGCTCAATAAATGGTGGATTTGTTCCCTATCTTCTCTGAAAAGAGTTGGCTTCTTAACCGCATGCTTCCCAAGGTCAGAGAGGAGTCTCATTGGTGACTTAATGTGCAAGAATAGCTTTCTCAGATGGAAATTCTCTATTCCTCATGCCTCCCTTATTTTCCTTTTCCAATTCCTTCCATCCATCCATCCATCCATCCATCCATCCATCCATCCATCCTTTCATTCACCCGTCCATCATCCATCTACTTATCCACCATCTATCTATCCATCTATCATCCGTTTATCCATCCACTTGTTCATCTATCATTCATCTATCTACCCATCCATATAACTACCCACTCATCCACCTGTCTATTCATCCATCCATTTGTCAGCCATTTATCTATCCAGTTGTTCATCTATTATTCATCTATCCACCCACTCACATGTCCACTTACCCATCCATATATCAACGCACTCATCCACCTGTGCACTTACCCACCCACCTGCCTGTCCACCCCCCACTCATCCATCCATCCAGCAAGAATTTATGGAGAAACGGTGCCAGAAACGAAATAAACCCAATGTATGCCCTTGAAGAGCCCAAAGTCCCTGAGGCAGGATATGTACCTAAGTTGCCTTATAAAACATGACAGAGTACAGGGTTTGACACCCCCCCCTCCCCCGCTCTGCCACTTCACCTCCCTCAACCTTAACTTTCGACCAGCAAAACAAAGGTGATAACATCTACCTCCAAAGATTAGATGAGATAAGACAGATAAATTACCTTTCACAGGGCTTGCCCCATAGTAGGCATTCAAAATAGGGTTCCTGTTATTCTAGGGGAAACGAGGGAAGGTTTCTCGGAGGCTTCCAGGTTTAACACAAAAGGAGGGCCAGGGAAGGGTGCTAGGCAGAGGACGCGGGAGACACAGGCTCCGAGGGGGGAAACTCAGGTTCAGGAGGGGCCAGTGGGCGAGGACCGCTCTAGTTCCCTCCCTGTGTTCCCGGGCAGCGGGGGCAACTGAATAGGACAGGGGGTAGGATCGGCTCGGGGAGGCGAGGACCTGCGGCCCAGGTGACCCAGATGGCCACAGGCAGGCGGAACTGGGTCACGGGAATTAATCTCTGCCACACGGCGGGCTCCCCTCCACCCACCATCTGGGCTGGTGGGGCCTGGCTGGGTGGGAGGAGGTTTGTTTCGACACTTGGCTGTTCCACGGGCTTCTCAGACTTAACAGGGTTAAGTGGAGCTCTTGATCCCTCACCACCTGCCTCGAACTAGGGTTTCCTGTTTGGGCAACTGGCACCTCCACCCTCCTGGATCCTCGGCCACAAACCCGAGGGCCCTCCTCAGCTGCTGTCTGCCCCTGAAAACAGGCCCAAAGTCTGACCACTTCTCCCAGCTCCACTGCCAATCCGTAGGACCCCTGCGGCGGTCTCCTGGCCGCGCTCCCTCCCCGCCCCCAGGGTCAGCTCCGCAGAAGCCTCCTGCAGCCCTGGTAAAGGGGCTCTCACAGCACCTCGTCATCTTTCTTGACGTGTTCACTGTCTCGTACACTACAGTGGAGGTTCCACGAGGGGACAGACTGCCTTGATACCTTATGTACCTCCAGTTCCCTGGTACACAGTAGGTGCTCAATAAATGTGCATTGGATGAATGCATACACAAGGCCTTCCCCAGCGGAGAAGTTGAGGAGGCTTCTCAGAATCAGAATCACAGACTCATGGGCGTATTTTGGAGACATGTGAGTGGGGAGTCTCCTAAAGATGGTCATTGCCACCAGGCCCATTGTACAGATGTGAAATCTGAGGCCCAGGGAGGGGCAGGAGCCAGCCCTCAGGCACATAGCCCTGCCTGTGGCTGCAGAACCAAGGCTGGGACCCAGGCCTCTCAGTCTAGGCTTGGTCTTGGTCATGGTCTCACAGAATCCTCCTGACAGCCCCCGCAGTCTGTAGACCCTGACACCCTGGCGACCCCTCTTCACAGCCCTGTGCCAGCCACCTCATCTTTCCGTCTCCTATGGGGAGCTTTTCTAGACTTGTTGGTTTCTAGAAGATGCATTAGGAAGCAGAAAAACCACAGCCTTCTCCCCTCTGAGGTTTCCCTTGTAACTGCTGGTGAGTGGCTAGCAAGGCAAGGTCACTGGGTAGGGAGTTTGTGTTGCCTCTGAGGTGACCCAGCCAAGGGTGACCCAGCCAAGGATGACCCAGCCGCAGAGCCCCAGCCCAGCCTCTGCTTCCTGCAGATTCTAGATGGGAGGGTGGGTGGTACTGAGGGCCGGATCAAGCCAATGTTTGCAGCTCAGTTTGGTCAAGTGGCCCTGGTACAACCTCTTCTTTTTCTGAACCTCAGTCTCCCTGTGTGTAAAATGGGGTGAAACCACTGATAGTGCAGGGAAATGAATCTTTCTTGCTTCCATTAGAAAATACCAGCAACCACAGTTTGAGCACCTACTGTATGAACTCTTCCAAGTGCTTTCATTGTGGCTCTCAAGCTTTTAAGAAGGGTAGCCAGAGTCAGAGATACATTTACACAACAACCAGAGAGCACACTCCCCTGAAACAAACACCCACGACTCGCAGCCTTATCATGATCACCACTCAGGCATCTCCATTCTTATCTTCGCAATAGTGGTTGTGACTCAATAAATTGATTTTATGACCCTCAGTTTGAAAAGCACTGCGTTAACTCATTTAAACCTCACAAAACCCTACAAGAAAGGAACTATTAATACTCCCACTTTATAGATCAAGTAAGTCATGGAGTGGCGAGGCCAAGCCAGACCTCAAACCCTTCACTGCTGTGCTCCGGGCCCCTTTAAGGGCTCAGTGGGTAGGCAGGGCCCCTTCCTCGGATGAGGCCATGGAAACCTTTTCACAATCCCCTGGCAACTCCTTTTGGTTTCCCTAAGCAAGATGTCAGGTTAGTAAAACAGATCCCAGAGTTTAATTAAAATAATGATCTGTGCCAGAGAAAGGGCGCCAGGGCCAGCCAGGGGGGGGAGATGGATTCCAGTTATTTTAGGGGAAGGCGGGGAGAGTTGAGTGAGTGTGGGAGAGAAGAAAAAGGAAGGTAAAAAGAGAAGGAGGAGAGAGGGAGGGAGGGTGGGGGGAGGGGGCAGAGAGAGAGAAAGAAGTGAAGGAGGAGGGGGGAAAGGGAAGGGGAGAGAAGAGACTGAGAGAGAGCGCGTCTGATTTGAGAAAAGCAATCATGTTTTGATGAGGCTGTGTTCTATGATTATCTCCACCAACCTCCTCTACCAGAGAATCCCAAGTGTCTTTCTAGAGCCTTTTGTAGCTCCCTAGTGCCTTCAGAATAAATCCACTCTCCATACTCAAGGCCCAAGGATCTGTCTCCTCTCTCTCCCCCACACTCCCCCCACCCCATCCCCAGCCCCAGTTGTCTCTCCCTCTCCATGCTAGGCTGTTCTCAGGGGTACAGGAGGGCTACGCTCTCTGGGCAATCCTCTGGTCCTGCTAACTTAGCTTCTCCTTCAAGGTCTCTTTAAATGTCCCTTGGGGGCAGGCACCAGGCTGGACCTGGCTGGCAACAGCCGCTTCCTGAGTGCATGGTTCAGGGGGAGATACAACCACAAGGAAATGAATACAGGGGTAGAGGCCTAGGGCAGGGATGGGGAGTAGGTGGAGCCCCAGGCCCAGTCAGCACGCTCCGTGTGCGGTTACCTGCTGCATCTTGCTCCAGCCCTGAAGGGGGAGCCATCACCCCCCCCCCCCCCCCCCCAGCAGTGAAGCAGGCTGCCTGTGGCTTATCAGGGCAGAGAGGGGCTCTACTTGGGTACCTGGCTTTTGAAACCATCAAGCTTCCTGGTGGCTCCAAACAATAGGGGTGCGTGGGTAGGTGGGTGGGGGCAAGGAGGGAGGGGCAACTGGGTATTTGGTGGCCTGGGAAGGGAATCTTTGAGCTGAGACGGACAGGGCCTGGCCACGCAAAGGCGGAGGAAAGACGAGGTAGCTGAGCAGTGGGGTAGTCTGAGCCCAGCCTCTCTTCAGCCCCCCACGAGTTTCCCTCCTTCTGAAATGTGCTTGGCCCAGGCCAGTGTGAGTACTGGAAAGGGCCCGAGCCAAGTCTGTTGAAGGCCTGTGACAGGATACTGGGCCGTTTCCCTCTGCGGGTGACCTGGGGGAAAGGTCTAGGGGAGGGGCCATCAGTCTTTTCAGCAAACAGAGGTCAGGAGAGGGCCATGTCTGTCTCTTGGAATATGATGTCTTTTTAGTTGTCATGGATATGGCTTCATTCATTTGCTCCCTCCTGCCTCATCATGGCCCTTGCCCCTCTGAAGGCCTCTTTAGCCTCATCGCCTACTATCCTCCCCCAGATGTCTCCCCACAACATGTTCCACAATGACCTTCCTGCCATTCTACCAATAAACTGAGCTAAGCTCTGCCTCAGGGCCTTTGCATTGCAGTCCCCTCTGCTTGGAATGTTCTCTCATTCTGTGAGGCTATTATCAACTGAGCCTCAGCTTCCAGGAAGTGGTTGGGGGTGGGTCTGAAGTAGAGTTTTCATGATATAAGTGTAAAGTTGGTTGTTCACTATATCATTGTTTACTAGATCAGAAACTGTGGCCACAACATCAGTGTCCATCCTCGGGGAGAAATAGTTCAATACAGGGAACAAATAGGGAACAACCAAAAAAGAATATACACATATATGGATCTAGATTTACTTATGTATGGATAAATGATTTCTGGAGGAAATTGGTAACAATGGCTGCTTCTGGGGAGGAGAAAGGCTTTTCACTGGGTGCCTTTTTAAACATTTGACTTTCATACTAAGGAAATATATTACCTACTCAAAAAACCGACATTCCAATGTTTTTAGAACTTTGGCCATATCTCTAAATGGGTTATGCACACAAACGGACACATGAGAAAAGACTGTGTTTGCCAAACCACGCTACCCTTGCACCCCATCACAGACGTACCCCGAGAGAGCACCACGGGTTTAAAATATAAATGCATACGTAAACAAAACCAATCCTGTGGGTACCTTGTGAGCCTCACACTCCTGTTGCGTTGTAATTTTACCCAAGTGGGTCTAAAGCATGAATTCGTTGGATTTAATATTTTAAATGTACTATAACTTTAGAAATTTCTCATTTCTTTTTAAGACAAATTAATATTCCAGGAGTCTCAAAAAATAGAAGTCTTTCAGGCTTCTCTTGGCCCAAGGGGACCCTGTCTCAGCTCTCCTTGGGAAGAGACCAGGGAGGCTCAGAATAGAGAAACAGTAAACTCACAGTCCCACATTTAGCCACTCCTGGGGGACCGTGACCAGTTCACCAGGGTGCAGAGGCAAGGTCAGGCCTGCCCCTGGGAACGTGGCTCCTGGTGAATGTGGGCAAGAAGGAATTCCCAGCCTACAAACTGGGGGTACTGCCCGTTTTTTAGCTACCTCTTTACCTCTTTTGGAAACAGCCCCTCCCAGCACTGAGCCAGAAGCCCCACCCAGTTCTGTCCAGCTCCAGAGCCCGGGCGTTTTAGCCACTGCCTCAAAGTGAGAGATGTTGATGTGGCCACAGCTGTGGCCTGACCTAAACCAAGGTCAAAGTGTCCCAACAACTGGCATGATGGTGGAAATGCCCAAATGGCACTACGGATAGTGTATTCATGAGTGTCAGCCTTCACTGTCTTCAAAGTTCGTGCCCAGCCTGCTTCTTTCTCAATTCTCACGACCACCTAGGAGGCAGCAGGGTTGGTTTCATAATTCCCAGTTTACAGACAGGGAAGCTGAGATTCAGACTGGGGGAGGGGCTTGTCTAAGGTCACAGAGCTGAGTTTTATACAGGGTAAGGGTGTCCAGTTCAGAGCTCTCTCTGAGACACCACCCGGGGGACCACAGGGTGGGCCTAGCTCAGTGCCTTGGCCCCAGGTGTGGATAAAAGAGGCCCCTTCTCACCAAATTGGCAGAGTGCAGAGTAGAGGCCAAACGATTAGTTAAGACTGTCTCCCTGAGGCTGGTGATGGGGGAGGCATGTTGAACCACCAGTAACAGGGAATCTCAGAATATCTCATGGATCAGCAAGACTTGCTGGATCTGTCTTCAGGATGTGTCTGGAATATGCCCACCTCTCACCAGCCCCAAAGAGATCCCCTGCTCCAGGCCACCAACCTCTCTGGACAACGCAATCACCCCCTCATGATCTTCCCGCTTCTGTCCTGGTCCCTTACACTACATCACAGTCCATTTTCCACATTCATCCAGAGGGGCCCTGTTAGAGCCCAGATCATTTCATTCTTCTTTGCTCACCCCCCACCCCCCACCCCAATCCCCATGTCTCCCAATGCACTCAGAACAAACGTCAAGGTCCTAACATTGGCCCACAAGGTCCTATGTGGCCTGGCCTCTCCTTACCTCTCTGACTCTCTCTCCACTTCTCCCCTCCCTTACTGTTCTCCAGCCACACTGGCCTTCCTGCTCCTGGTACACACCAGGCACTCCCCAGCCTCAGGGCCTTTGCACTTGCTATTCCCTCTGCCCCCACATATAGGCTTTTGTCCATTTTCCACATCTTTCAGGTCTCTGCTCAAGTGTCACATCCCTGTGATGGTTTTTCCTGACCCCTTTATTTCAGATGGTACCCATCTCCCATTAATACCTGCCCCCTTACTCCTGACCTATTACATCTATGGATAGCTAGTGTATATTTAGTTGTGTCTTACTGTTTGTATATTGCTCTTTTCTCCCTTCTGGAATGCAAACTTTGTGATCCTTTTTTTTTAAGATACTTTTTTCTTTATTGATTTTAGAGAGCGAGAGATAGAAACAGCGATGAGAGAAAACATCAATTAGCCGCCCCCTGCATGCCCGCACTGGGGATTTGGCCCACAACCTGGGCATGCGCCCTGACCGGGAATCAAACCAGCAACCTCTTGGTGCATGGGTCAACACTCAACCACTGAGCCATACTGGCCCGGCCATAATCCTTGTCCTAGACTGCTGTATCTTCAGCACCTAGCAAGGGGCTGGTGTATAGCAGAAACTAAATCAAGACTTGTTAGAGGAACAAACACATACATTCCAGGTCTTTAGACAGACTCCTCAGGACTCTGACTGGGCCAGCAGGGTCTGAAAGGCATCATGGATCTTTCTCTCCAAGAAATGCAAATCCGGCTTCCTACTGGGGTTGGGCAGTTTATCTGCCGGCCACATGTCCAAGTCACTGCAGTACCCAGACAGGGCGTTTTGTGACTGGAGGCAAAGCACACTCTATTTCTCCAAGGCAGTCAAACAAACACAATAAGAACTTTTTAGAGCTTAATTTAAAATTTACAGAGTGAAATCTTGCTCCAAATACATAGTTTACAAGGAAGCAGAGAGGAACCAGGATGATTTCTTTGTCAATAGCAAATGAGATCTTATGCAAAGCCAGCTTTCCTTGGATTGGCTCTTATTTAAAAAAACAACAACAAACCATTAGTATACAGAAAATAATTATTCATAATGATGGTCACCATTAACTGAGCAGCTATTATGGGCAAGACACTGTGTGGAGCACACTAAGTACATTGTCTTCTTAATCCTCACAATATCCTTGAACAGTATCTCTGCCTGCCAGAAAAAGGTAGTAGGGTTCAGAGAAATAATACGCCTTGTTTGATGTCCCTCAGCCTCTAACAGGAGAACTCAGTGCTCAAACCCTAGTTTTCTCACCCCGAATCCAAGAAAAGATCCTCCAAGAACAGTACTACTGGCAATTTGCTGCTAAGAGAGCCATGCAGATAAGCACAGGCTTGCTGGCCAGGGCCCGAAACAAATCAGGATTCTAGGTTATCCAAACAACAAAGGTGTAAGTCATGTAGCACCCCGAGCTCAGTCTGGGGTTACTACTCACTGTGGGTGTGTTTCTGGAAGACACCCAGAGAGCTCCGGCCATTTTCTCTTAAGAGCTGCGGTAAAAGGTGAGGGAAGATGCGTTTGGAAAGCCTTCCCTGGATTCCATTAGGGGCCGGGAGCAGCCACGTGCTCATTGTCCTGCTGACTCACTCGTGGGTCTCCTGATGCTGAGGTGACATTGTAACCCAAGGCTGGGCAAAAGACCTGGATTTCCAAGTGCATGGTCCCTCAGGGGTGGGAGGCAAAGGTACCAGAGGCATAGACAAACATGGTAGGGATCTGCTTCACACTTGGCCCATGAAGCAAATGGAATTTGGCCCAAACCAACTTTGGCCAACATGAAGTGGTAGGAATATCGTGTTATGGGATGGGCCCTTTAATAGACTTGTGAAGCATTTTCCTCCAAAACCTCCTGTCTGCCATGAACGTGACAGCTATGTGAGTTTTAAAACATCATCCCACATTCTTTTTCTCTCTTTTTGTTAATACTCATCTGAGGATATTTTTTCCGTTGATTTTTTAGAAAAAGTAGAAGGTCAGTGGTGGTGATGGTGGTGGTGGGGGGCGTTGATGTGAAAGAGACACATCAATTGGTTGCCTCCCACATGTGCCCTGACCAGGGCCAGGGATCAAGCCCACAACCCAGGTAGGTGCCCTTGACTGGGAATTGAACCCACGATCCTTCAGTGCGCAGGCTGACGCTCTATGAAGTCACACCAGCCAGGGCCACCCCCGCGTTCTTCACCACTCCTCCATCAAGAGGTAAGGTCTGTGTCCCTTCCTCTTGAATTTGGGCTCTGTAATTGGTTTGTTCAATGAACCACAGCTGAAGTGATGTGGTGCCAGTTTCAGGTCCCAAACCTTGAGAAACCAGCTTCTTTCACTTCCTGTTTCTTGGTATGATCACACTTGGAACCCAGCCACCATGCTGTGAGGAAGCTCAAGCTACTAGGAACCACTCTCTGGCCAGGCAAGTGAGCCCCAGCTGAGCTGCCCCAGTGGACGCCGTACGCGGAGCAGCATGAACCAGCCCCACCACCCCTGAACGTGTTGCAGATTCATGAACAAATAAATAAAGATTTGTTTCAAGCCGCTAGGTTTTAGTGGTGGCTTGTTATGCAGCAACAGGTAGCCTTCCCAAATTGGAAGGACTTTCCTGGGTCTTGCAGGAACACCAAGGCCAGATGTAGGAGTTCAATCATAATAGAGAGGCCTGGTTATTTGAAGGAGGGCCAATAAGTCAGTGCAGAAAACTTCATCTGCTGACTTCTCCCCACCTCCCTCCAGTTTCGTCAATAACAAGAGCTAAGGATAGTTTTGGACTCTTCACTATTTGACATAGAGTCAGTCCTCCGTTAACCAAACACACCTCCAGGTCCTTTGTGGACAGGGGTGAAGGCATCAAAGGTGGGTAATAGGTTTTTTTCCTTACTTCAGGATTTAAGGTATTTTTCATGGAACACGGAGTTTCCGATAGCTACAGTCCTACTTGGAATAGTGAAGGAGATAAAGCCAGCACGCAGGAGAGTAGCAGAAAGCCCTCCTTCTGCTCTTCTCTCTTGCTGTGCGGGGCTGCCTCGGGGATGAAACTGGCAAGAGGCTGGGGAAGCTCAGTTATGCAACCTCCGTCAACATCTCTTTTTCTTTCTTTCTTTTTTTTTAATCCTCACCCGAGGACACTTTTGCATCTAACTTCAGATAGAGCAGGAGGGAGAGAGGCGGGAAGAGAGAGAGAGAGAGAAACAGCCATGTGAGAGAGACACATCGAGTGGCCCCAACTGGGGCCGGGGACAAACTGCAACCGAGGTACGTGCCCTTAGCAGGAACCGAACCCGGGGCTCTCTGGTCCCCGGGCTGACGCTCTAACTGCCGAGCCAAACCAGTCAGGGCCAACATCTCTTTTTCTAGGTCTTGGACTGGCTCCATGGAAATAGGTTTGTCAGATTTTCATAAAAGTGGATTTGTCATGTGATTTTAAAAGTCACTCAAACTCTGCCTGCCAAACTGTCCCTCTAAGTTAACTAGAAATCCCCAAAGGGCCATGATGCTAGGACAAGGCTCAGGAGGGCCAACAGAGGGATCTGAGCAATGAGACTGTAATGGACAACTTTCATCAGCATTATCTTGGAAAAAAAACTCTCAGGAACCCAGTGAAGGTGACTGGATGTAAGCTGTGGTCTATCCAAACAGTGGAATACTACTCAGCAATGAAAAGGAATGAACTACTGATAAATGCTGCACATCGAATGAACCTCCAAAACATTATGCTAAGTGAGAGAAGCCAAACACAAAAGGCCACCTATTGTATGATTCCATTTCCATGAAGTGTCCAGAAGAGGTGAATTCATGGTCAGAAAGTAGATGGGTGGTGGCCTGTGCCTGGGGTGGGAATGGGAGGTGACTGTAAGTCGACATGAGGTTTCTCTTGGAAATATCCTGAAACTGGGTTATAGTGATGGCTGCACAACTCTGTAAATTTACTAAAAATGATTAAATTGTACACTGTAAATGAATGAATTTTAGGGGATATAGATTATTCACCAATAAAGCTATTAAACAAACAAACAAAAAGAACCCAGGAAAGACAGAGGGAGGAGATGGGGTGGGGGTTGGGATTGTCAAGGAGATAAATGAGTATTTACTGGTCAGAAGGAATAGAAGCTATGATTTTACACCTAACTGGGGACATAATGGAATAGAAAGCCTCTGACTTCCTACTAGAAAGAAAGTGATTATATTACATGAGGGATAAAAACTGAGAATAGCCCTGGCTGGTTTGGCTCAGCAGTTAGAGCGTCGGCCTGCGGTCCAGAGAGACCAGGGTTCGGTTTCCGCTAAGGGCACGTACCTCGGTTACAGTTTGTCCCCGGCCCTGGTTGGGTCATGCTGGTGGCAGCCACTTGATGTGTCCCTTTCACGTCAATATTTCTCTTTCTCTCTCTCTCCCTCCCACTCTATCTGAACAAAAAATGGAAAAATGTCCTCGAGTGAAGATAAAAAACAAAAACCAAAACAAACAAACAAAAAACTGAGAATAATAATGAAAACTGCTTACACTTATTAAGTGTTTATGCTATGCCAGGAACTGTGCAACAAATTTTACGTGTATGGACTCATTTACTCCTCCCAGTAGCCCCATGAAGACGTGTGGGGAGACAATTCTCCACGGGTCTCAATGTCTGCATGTCTTCTGAGCAAGAGACACGAAGAGCCGTCTTCTCAAGTCTGTCTATATAGCAAACAACCTCGGGAGACAGAGACAGTGCTCCCTCCGGGGCAGAGGGCAGAGTTGTTTCCCCAACCAGTATAATAAAGATAAGGTCTCCCTCTGGGGCAAAGGCTGGGCAGGTGCGCCAGCAGCCCTCTTATAAGATTGGGGAGTTTCCTAAGCTTGGGGATCGTCGGTTGTGACAAATCCAGGCGGTGCCGTGTCCACCTGAGCTGTTTTGTGATGCTCCCATGAAACTTGGGGCAAAGAGAACTGATGTGAACGTGGAGCTCATGCTGTGCTGCCTTCTGTGCTGTGCTGCGAGTAATGAGGTCCTTTTCTCTGACCCACGAGTCTCGTGTCTTCTGCCAGCATCCTCGGAACAGCGGCATGCTGTTGTCGGCTTGCAAACAACGTAAATCCTTAGACCCTCCGCAGTTTTTGACAGTTGGCACTCACATCACCCCCATTTTGCAGATGACAGCTCTGAGGCCCAGAGAATGGAAACTTCTTGTTCAAGGTCACACGGCTAGCAAGTGACAGAGCTGGGATCAAAACTCAGGCAGATTGGAAAAGGCAGGAGAACAGAGCAGGGGATTGGAGAAGGTAACAGCTGGGAGCGATGGGAGCTGAAGCCCCAAAGATACACAGAAGGTTGTACCTCTCAGCATCCCAACTGCACACACCCCCAGATGCTGCCTGTCCCCACATCCGGCTGCTGGGGCTGAGCAGCCAATTTTGGACGGCCAAGATATATTTAACGGTGAGTCACGCTCTCCCCCAGCAATCAGTGGTGGCAGGCTCCGGAGGATGCAGGGAGGATCTCTGGGAATCCATACCCGAGGGTCACCATGGCAACCCCACCCAACTCGTTTGCCAGCAGCTGGGATGCCAGCACCTGAATTAAAGCAGAAAATACTCTCATAGGCCAAGTGTAGCCGAGGACAGGAGCAAGCCTGCCACGAACGATCCCAGGGGTTCACCAGAGGTTGCTTCGGGAGTCGTGCGGAATCAGTGATAAGGAAGCCTTGTGGGTGCATTAGTGAGCTCAGAGTCCCCCATGGAGGCCTGGTGTCCCTGGCTTGCTGGGATGAGGGTACTGGAGTTGACGGGCATTTTGGCGAGCACCACCTCCTTGTGCCTTGGCTCCTCCCAGTTTGCCGGTCTCTCTCATAGGTACCCACTCTCACAAAGAACCCTCTCCAGCTGAGGCTTCTACCCAAATACCATTAAAACAGCTAAAGACTGATGGCCACGTGGGGATGTTAACCACAGACATCTTTCAGGATAAGTCTCAGGACTTCAGAACCCAGGACCAACCAGTCACACCCACCCGCCCACAGGACATATGAGTATTGCAGTGAAAGCAGTTTGGAATCCATTCATTCGTTCATTCACTCATCAGTTTGTCCTCTCAGCTGTTCATTCTGAATTACATTCAGGTTCCCACGGGCCCTGCAGAGATCTGGACTTGGTTATCTCTCTCCATCTCCTTCTCGTCGCTCCCTCTTACTCAGCTCTAGCCCACGAGCCTTGTTGCTGTTTCTCGAACATACCAGGCACTTTCCCGCTCCAGGGCCCTTGTACTTGTTCCTCGTACCTGTTTGGAAAGTTCTTCCCCCAGACAGCCATAGCCTGGCTCCCCTACTCCCTTTAGGTCTCTGCACAAGTCTCACCTCCTCAGAGAGATATTACCAGGACCACCCTTGGAGAAGGCACCCAATCTAGCCTCAGCGATAACGTCAAATATACATATGTATGTATGTATGTATATATGTATGTATGTGTGTGTGTATATGGCATAAGTCAAACTGTGACTTAGTTCTAAGTGGAACAAGGAGAAGGAAATTGAACATCTGTGGCCTAGAAATGGAATCTGGCCCACAGATAGGTTTTGTTTGGGTTAAATAGTGTTGCAAAAAAATCAAATTAGTTGCTAACATTTAGAAATTTTGGGGAGATGTCATTTTAAAATCCCAACTTTCAACCTCTCTTGAGACTCCGGAAGATCAAGCTGCACATTCCTGCAGATGGAACAGCAGCTGACAGGGCTGAGCAGGGGGCCGTTCAGACAGGCCACGAGCATGCGGGTCTGCCAGGGGCCTCTTCATTCATTGATGTGCCCACAAACAGCCTCTGCGAGTGTTTGTCATTGCAGTCTGGGCCCCCAGTCTGAGGTCTCCAAGGGTCTTTGGTTTGGGATGAAGGGAGTAGAGCATAGCAAATTTTTTTTTTCTTTCATCATTTAGCACGGAGCTTCTGGACCACTCCAGGCACATAGGTGACAGCACTGGGTAAGCAAAGGCCCGGAGGCATGAAGACGTAGGGCAAGTTCTAGGACTGCCGATTAGTCGCCTGGAGTGGGAAGAGGCCAGCAAAGTCATCTGGGGCCAGAACTTGGAGGGCCTTGAATGCCTTGCTCAGTCACCTCAACTTCTCCTGAGAGTAATGGGGAGCCACAGGTGATTTTGGAGCAAGGAAAGGGACGTAATCAGAGTGAGTAGTGATGTGGGGCAGGGGGCGTGAGATTTATCCTTGATATCAAGTCTGGCTCAGGGGCCAAACTCCAGCCTGCAGTGCATACGGGGTGACAGGGGTGGTGTCTTCCACTAGCACCCTCAGCTGCCAGCTCCCTCCTCTGGCTGTCTTATAATAACAGTGTTTTCAATACAGACACTCTGGGTCCCCTGCCATGGACCACTCAGCCCCCCTTCCAGAGAGAAAACCGAAAGTGGTGTTTTTCCAGGTCTATTTTAGGCTGCTGCCTACATCTTTGTTCTTCTCGAGGAACACACACTCCCAGGAGGCCCCTTTCTCAGCTGTGGCCCAGCAGCCAGGTCTGGACCACCAGGCTGGGTTCTATTATGGGAAAGAACCGGCAGATGTAATGGAATCATGCCAACTAGGCCGGGAGCTGCATGGGGATGCTAAAGTCATGAAGTCCCAGAGACAAGGAGGTGAGGGGGAAGGTAGCTCATCCCAATCCACGTGCTTGACCTAGATGGACCATCTTTGACCATTCTGAGTGGCTAGGAAGAGCTCACCTTCACTGTTCCCCGAAGATGCTGTCTGGAATTTGGAAGTCTTTGATGTATGGCACATTTGTGCCCATTTTACTGATGGGCAGAGAGGAGAAATAGGGACGCTTCTGCACCTGGGTGGATCCAGCCCACCCATTTTACAGATGGTAAAACTGAGGCCTGAAAAAGGAAGCCTAGTTTGCTCTAGATTACAGAGCAGTAGGCCACAATCTGTAACTGAAATAGCAGAATGTAAGATCTCAGAGGGTATGTATTTTGTCTGCCTTGGTCAAACTCTGTCCCCATTACATAAGTCGGCAAATAAGAAGCCCTTGATAAATATACTTTGGATGAATAAATAACATCTCTACAGCTGCTTTCAGCTTCTACAAAGAATTCTCACACACATTCCTTCATTTTGACTGTCATGATTATCTTGCAAGTTAGGAATGGTGTTTGACCTCATTCTCCAGGTGAGGAAATGGAGTTTGAGAGTTTTAGTGGTCTACCTGAGATCACACAGCCTGGAAGCGGCAGAGGTAGGATTTGAATCCACAACATCTTACTGTGGTCTGTGCATCCCTTACAATTTTTAGGTAGAGCAAGAGACCTTGGAAATGCCCGGGTATGTATGAGATAAAAACCTTAATCCCAAGACAGCTCCCACCTGAATTATACTACACGGTCTGGGGGAAAGAGGGAGACCAAGGGAGCGGTTCCTCAAAATACTAAACTGAGTTGCCATATGACCCACCTACGCCACTCCTAGGTGTATACCAAAGAGAACTGAAAACCATATTCACGCAAATTACATTCTGCTGTGTACGTGAACGTTCATTACAGCCAAAGAGTAGAAACAACCCAAATGTCTTTCAACCAATGTAGGATAAACAAAGTGGTCTATCCAGACAATGAAATATTATTCACCCATATAAAGGAATGAAGTATTGATACATGCCACAACGTGGATGAGTCTTGAAAACATTATGCTAAGTGAAGGAAGCCAGACACAAAACGCCACATACTGTATGATTCTATTTCTATGGAATGTCCAGAAAAGGCGAATCTATAAAAACAGAGAGCAGATTAGTGGTTGCCAAGGGCTGAGAGTAAGTGGCAACAGAGAGTGACTGCTAATAGGTACGGAGTTTCTTTTGGGGGTGATAAAAATGTTCTAAAATTAGATTGTGGTGATGGCCACACAGCTATATGAACAGACTAAGAACCATTGAATCATACATTTTAAATGGGTGATTTTTATGCCATGTAAATTATATCCCAACCAAACCATTTTTATAAAACACCAAGAGAAGCATTTCCATGACAATGTAGTTTTAGAAGTGGGAACACACAAATAAGAAAATGTCACCAGCATGGGCGTCCCCACGCTGTCTTCCTGATGTCTCAGGAGGGATTTCAAGATAGGATTTCCACCTTGAGCTCCAAGGGTCTACCTGTGAGCTTGTTCCTAGAGAGTTGAGGATCTGTAAGACACCTCCTCCAGGCAGCCCTCCCAGATATCTCAACCAGAGATGAGAAAAAGAACCCATTGTGATGATAGGTATCACTTGGGGTCCAGGTGCTCTGCTTGGGAACATCACCCCCCCCCCTTATCCAGGTAAAGAAATAGAGGCTCAGAAAGGAGAAATAACTTACTCAATGTCATACGGCCAGTGTGTGGTACTCTCAGTTACCTCGTGGTACAACAGGCAGAAGGGCACGGGGATTGGTTAGGCAAGGTTTCCTGAAAGCTGGAGTAGCTCGGCTGAGTCTAGAAAGATGGACACTGGCTAAACCAACCCAGGTAATGAGTCAAGCCTAGCATCTGGCTGCTGTGGCACCTGTGAGTAGGTGAGGCCCTGCAGGGACCCCCAGGGCAGGCAGTCTCCCCCTCTCTTGGTGGCCCTTTGTAACACATCCCCACCTGAATCGGGGAGTTGACAAGTACATCTCTCTTCTCAGCTCAGGCGCCCTCAGCTCCCAGCTCCCCCCAAACCTAAGGAGCCAGAAGGAGGAGGGTTGTGATCTGCCTTCTCCAACCCAGAGACGGGGCGTTGGAAGGGGCTGATTTAGATTCCGTCTTATATAAAAAGACCAGAAAATGTTTGATTAGAGATAGAGGAAGGCGTGGGCGTCTGAGCCGGGGCTCTGTTTCTGGGCAAACGCTCACATTCCCCGATGCCTCCCTCCCCTTCACTTCCTCTGGGCAAAAACACCGACTCTCCTTGAAGCTCAAAGCAGCTGTCTTCCCTTCAGCCCTGACCCCAGCCCTTCGCCAGTACCCTGGAGTCCCTAATGCATCCGGCCAGGTTCGAGGCTTGCTTTCAGAATCAGAAGGAAACAGGGGAATGAAATGAGAGAATCAGCCAGAAATAAGGAAGTGTCCCCCACACCATCTCCCTTTGAAATGAAGAAGCTGAAACCCAGAGCAGCAGCAGAAATAAGAAAATCTCATTGAGAAAAGAGGCATACCGAGGAGTGAGTGCCAATTAGCACCCAGGTCCCCTCCTGAGAGTATCATCCATAAATATTAATGGCCATAATCATCTGGTATTAGTCATAATGCCTTGGAAATTAAGGTCATTTTACTGGGAGTAAATAGCTGAGTTAATGGCAGCAAAAGGTAACTGTCTCTGGCTGCCTGCCAGGGGTGGCCCGCCAGGTGATGGCATACATCAGAAGAGACAGGTCCAATCTGTGAAGTGGGGCAGCAGCATTTAGGGCAGGTGGGGGGAGCAGGGGCATGGCTGACCCTCTGATTGTCGGCAGTCCCCCTGGGCAGTCCCCCTGGGCCCTGGGGAGATCTCTGACAGGCACAGGGGTCCCGAGAGTCCGAACGCTGGGGCTAAGGGCAGAGGGCCCAACTCATTTCTTTTTAAATTTATTTATTTTTTGTTAATCCTCACCCAAGGATATTTTTTCCATTGACTTTTAGAGAGAGTAGAAGGAAGGGAGGGGGGGGGGAGAGAGAGAGAAACATTGATGTGAGAGAGGCACTTCGATTGGTTGCTTCCTGCATGCACTCCGACTGGGGCCAGGGATCGAACCTGCAACCCAGGTATGTGCCCTTGGCTGGGAATCACACTCAAGACCCTTTGGTGGGCAGGCTGACGCTCTACGCACTGAGCCACGCTGGCCAGGGCAAGGGTCCACCCTTTTTCATTGCAGCCTTGATGTCTTCGCTGTGAGATGCCGTCTCTTCTCTTCTTCCTCCACCTCATTTCCCCTCCTCTCTTCCTCTCCCCTCTCTGCCTCTCCTCCTGCCTGGACTGACCTCTGCAGGAGGCACCGGAGACAGAGCCCGGGGCTCAGACGACTTCTAAGGTCCCCTCCCCAGTGTTACCATTTCTTTTATAATGAGAAGGATAAAAAATGAACGTTTAGACTGCAGAAAATGTTTTCATGTGCAATAGGAACACATT
The DNA here is from genome assembly GCF_014108415.1 of Molossus molossus. Taxonomy (NCBI): domain Eukaryota; kingdom Metazoa; phylum Chordata; class Mammalia; order Chiroptera; family Molossidae; genus Molossus; species Molossus molossus. The sequence continues at coordinate 9,266,231 of NW_023425399.1, read as the reverse complement.
TGTCTTTATTCACGCAGCCAAAATGATAGGGTTTAGTGTTTTTTGGGGAGGAAAGCAGAAGAACCTGGAGCCCACGAAATTCAGAACGTGGTCCCGCTCTCTGCTGTCCCCCTTCTCCCACGCCTCGGTTTTCTTCTCCTTCTCGGCCTCCTTCTCCCCTTTTTCTGGGTCCTCGCCCTCCTCCCACCAACCACGGGATCCTAAGTAATCAGCATTGCCTTCTGGGGTCTCAGTTTCATCTCGTACAAAATGGGCTAATAAAAAAAATAATAATTACGATGAAGTGAAAAGCACAGAGTGCTTTCAGCAGCATTAACCCCCTTTCTTTCTAGGAGGGTCTGGTATCCTGGGAGTCAGAGGTGTGATTTATCTGAAAATCCCAGGAGACAGTCTCTGGCAATGCATGCTCCACCCTCCCCCACGATAAATGCACCGTCAGGCCCTCTCTGTTCGTACGTACTTCCTGGGCATTCCGTTCCTCTAAAGGGTAAATGCTTTTCTTGACCCTCTGAGAAAACCCACAAGGCACTTGATTAGACTAGATAAAACAAATAATGATTCTAAATTCCAGGGAAAGAAAGCATCCATTATGGTGGCTCAGGCAAAAGAGGGGGGCCTCCCAGCTCGTAATGTGCAGAACCTGGTGCAGAAGGAAACCAAGGGGCACCTTGTGTAGACATTATTCTGAATTTCAAGACAGTGGCAGCAGAGGGTTAAACAACAAGTCGGGCCCTGCTTGTGAGCCTGGAGCCTGAGCTACTTCCCAGGTTGGGTGCCCATGACAACGCCCACTGTCAGCACAGAGCTCCAGGCCCGTGGGTGGGCGAGGCATGGGGGCGGGGAGGTACCGGCAATGATACTGACTCTCAGTCCCCATCCTCCCACTCCACTGTTGCCTAGCACAATGCCTGGCACATACTAGGTGCCCAACAAGTTCACCTACCCCTCTCAGTGCTGGGCCCATCGTGTCCGATGAGACTTGTCCCTACCAGGAGGGAGGCTGGACATCTGGGCCAGACTTGCTGTCTGCTAGGTGGGCTGATCCCCTCTCCCTCCCCACTCCTCCAATTTTCCTCAGACAGAATGATCCCTGCTTCCCAGGAATGCTGGCTCTAAGCACCACCTGCTAATCACAAGCATCACAGGCTGGGAGTACAAATAAAACAATAATAGTCAAAATAATACAACCTCGCCCAGCCAGCGTGACTTGGTGGCTGAGCATCGACCCATGCACCAAGAGGTTGCTGGTTTGATTCCCTGTCAGGGCACATGCCCAGGTTGTGGGCCAAATCCCCAGTGGGAGGGGATGGTAAGCAGGAGGTAGCCAATTGATGTTCTCTGTCTTCGATGTTTCTAGCTCTCTCTCTCTCCTTCTCCCTTCCTCTCTCTCTAAAAATCAATAAAGAAAAATAAATAAATAAAACCTCAAGTTCATCAAGTACTTACTAGGTGCTATTCTAAGTACTTGACATACCTTAGCCTATTTTAACCACAACCTTCTGAGGTGGGTCCCATGATGATCTCCATTTGGCACATGAGGAAACTGAGGCACAGACAGGTAAAGTTGCTTGTCCAAGGTCACACAATCAGGAAGTGGCAGAGATGGACTTCAGCAAAGGCTGATGTTGGGCCACAGTGGGGAAGGAGAAGGGGTAGTCTTGTCACCTGTTCCCAGCCTCCAGGCAGGATACCCACAGACCCCTGGGAGGTGTCTTTTCCTGGGAGTGGGGTAGAGGGCATGGGCGACAGAAGAGGAGAGCGTGGCCCCGAGACAGCCCTGGGTTGGGAGTCCTGAAACCTGTTACAGTCGGGGCTCTACCATGATGTCAACCTGAAAGGGCACCCCCCCCCCGATCTGGACTCCCCCAACTTTGCTGATAAAGTTACACCCTCCGTTCACTCACTCCATACCAACACCCTGGCCTCCCTGCTGTTCCTACATCTACCAAGCTCATTCTCACCCCAGGACCCTGTACGTGCTGCTTTCTCATCGGGAGAGCCCTCACGCAGCAATTCACGTGGCTCCTTATTTTTCTGGTTTAAATTCAAGGACCAAGAAGCACGTGTGTGAGGGGAACATGGTCTGTCTTCCCTGTGGCAGACGCCTTCACTGACCACCTCACCTGGTCATACACGCAAAGTGCTCCAAACAGCGCCTGGCACTCGGTAAACACACAGACGTGTCTAGTACTCTGATCATCTACCCGAAAGCCCCTCTACTTGTCACTCAGCCCCTCTGTCCTCTCTTTTTCTTCACTGCACTTATCCCATCCTGAAATGATCTACCATGTTTGTCCGCGTATGTGCCCTCTTTCTCCATTGACCTGAGACTTTGCCTCGGTCACTTTGGGTCCGCAGAGCTAGCACAGGGCTCAGCTAGTGCCCCGAGGCTGGGAAATCAGCTCTCTGAGCCTCGCTTTCTTCACCTGTAGAAAGGAGGTAACAACAGCCTCTGCAAAGGCTGAGGAGCGGAGAGAAGGAGGGAGACCTGCCAGGGTTCTGTGATGCTGATGAGAGAACTGCAGTGATGTCATGGTTCCCAGAGTAGCCCAAAAAGGTGCCCACTGCTGCCAGGAAGCAGCCCCACTCAGTCCAGCACGTCAGGACGTGGGCCCCACGGGGGGTTTTCGCACCCAGCTGGCCACTGGCTGCCTGAGTCAGCACAGAGAGCTGGAACGGCTGTCTGACCCAGAAGGCTGCCCAGTCTCAGACCGCATCCTGGGGTTCACCTGAGCTCCAGACTTCAGCCCTGCCTTGGCCTGGAGGGCCGTTGAGGGGACTCAGGCACATAGACTGCTATACGGACCCTTATCTCACGGCATAGCATTTGATTCTCTCCCCCTGCCCCAAAGACTGGGACTCGAACCGGGGGCTGTCTGATTTCAAAGCTGCACTTGTAAACACATGGCGCTGCTTCCCAGGCAGGCTGGAGTCCAGAGATCCTCAGCAGGAGGAAAAGCGAATCTCACCCGGTGCTGGTCTGTGCCTGAGCCTTTGGGTGGAGCTGCGCAGAGACCCATGTATGTCCTCGGCTGGCTTCCAGCTCAGATCTGCCACTGCCTTACTGTGTGAGCGAGTCCTGCCCCCTCTCTGGGCCTCAGTTTCCCCATCTGTAACATGAACCGCTTGGAGCTGTTGGCCTCAAAGACCCTTTGACACTCAGCTTTTGGAAAATCCCCAAGTCTGAGGATCTCCAGGAAGCTGCTTATTCAGTCCCCCAATTTCCCCTCCATTCCTGACCAGAGGTCAGCAGCACCCAGAAGGTTCTATTTCTGTCTGAAGACTATGGCCACACTCCCTGGGGGAGCTGGGCTGTGGGAGCGGGCAGAGCTTGACTGTCCTGTGCTCTCTGCAGAGCAAGCTCCTTCCAGCTGCTGCCGACACCCAGTTCTCAGGGCAGTGAGTCCAATCATGGTTTCACACACTGAGCTTACACGGGCCACGCACTTGCCAAGGTGCTTTACAAATATCATATATAAAGATCTGGAAGAGAGGGACTACTCTTGCCCCATGTTACAGATAAGGAAACAGAGGCACAGAGAGGTTACACAACTTGCCTAAGGTCACTCAGCCAGTAAGCGCAGGCCACGCATGGCCCCAGGACGTCTGGTACCAGAGTCTGCGCTCATAACGTGAGGTTTCTGCACCACAGGGCTGCTGACTCTTTGGACTGGATAATTCTTTGTCATGGGGAACTGTCCTATGCCTTGTGGAGTGTTGAGCAGCATCCCCAGCCTCTACTTACTAGATGCCAGTAGCACTCATCCCTGAGTGTGACAACCAACAATGTCCCAGACATTCCCAAGTGTCCCCTGGGGGTCAAAATCACCTCTGGCTGAGAACCACTGCTCTAACCACAGCCCTGGAGGAATGGATCCTGGGTCCATCTGGGAACTCTACCCTCTTGAGCCCAGCGTAGGCTCCTGGGAGGCACTGCCAGAGGCCAGAGGGCCACACCCTGGGCAGCTGATGGAAGTGTTTCGAGGCAGCGTCCTCTGAGGCTGGTAATGGGAAGACACAGGGAGGGGCACTGGTGGGCAGCAGAGAAAACGCTGGGGAGGTGGAGTGGGTTTGGAGTTCAGCTGTGAGAACTTGGGCAAGTGCCTTGACCCCTCTGAGATGCAGACTGCTCAGCAAAACTGGAGGTAACTGCTTGCAGAGTCGAGGAGTGAAGCTTAAGCAAGCAATCATCATTACAAGTAAGAAAAAATGAAAACCAGAAACTGCCTCAGTATAGGGCCTACTTTGCTAAATTATGGTACGTCCATGCCATGGCCCAGTATGCAGCCATGAAAACAAACGAGGTAAATGTATTTTTGCTGATGTGAAAAGATCTCCAAGAGTTATTATTTATTAATAGTTAAAAAGCAAGGTACAGAACAGTGTGTATGATATAATCCCACTGGTACGAGGAAAAAGATTTGAACTTTCCACATTTCCTTACTGAAAACCTGCTACCTGCCAGGTGCGGTTCTAAGTGCTGGGAACACAGCAGTGGAAGAAGACAGACAAGAATCCCCATCTCCGTGGATCTGGCGGACTATGACTATGAATATACAAATACATGAAGATTTTATAAGGATGTCCAAAACAGTGGTCTCTTCTGAGCTTGGAGATGTGGAGATGAATTTTGATCTTTCCATTGTATACCCTTCTGTATTATTTGCATTAGTCTTTACTGTGTGCGTCATCAGTTTTTAAAAGACTGAATCAAAAAATCAGAGGGAAGGCAAAACCAGAGCCTGGCCTCCTGTAAATGGTTGCTTTTATTATGAGCATGTGTTCAGTAGCTTTTTTTTTAATTTATTTTTTTATCCTCACCCGAGGACATTTTTCCATTTTTTGTTCAGGTAGAGTGGGAGGGAGAGAGAGAGAGAAACATGGATGTGAAAGGAACACACCGTGTGGCTGCCACCCGCACAACCTACCAGGGCCGGGGACAAACTGCAACCGAGGTACGCGCCCTTAACGGGAACCGAACCCGGGTCTCTCCGGACCGCAGGCCGACGCTCTAACCGCTGAGCCAAACTGGCCAGGGCTGTTCAGTAGCTTTTCTTGAGCACTTCTATGTACAGGTACTATACTGGTTGCTGGGGACAGAGTGGTGAGCAAGAAAGATAAAAAAATTGCCCTCAAGGATCAGACACTCTAGTTGGGTGGGGGCTGGGCAGAGCGATTAGAGGAGTAACTACCAGTATCGTTAGTGTTGCAGTGGTGATGTCCAGGGGGTTAGGGAGCCACCAGAACCTAACAGAAGGGAGGCCTACACATTCGGGGAAATCGGCCCGAGGTCAGGAGCCTGGGCTCAAGCTCTCTCCCCCTTGACATGACTTCCACCCTGGGCTGTTCATAGGGTGTGACCCTTGCCTTGCTCTGGGGCTAATAAGAAAGAACAGCTAAAGTTGATTGACCTTTAGTTGGTTAAAGTTGATTTAACCAACCAGGCACTTTGTAAGCACTTTGCATGTTTAACCTTTTTAATGCTTACGACAACCCTATGAAGTAAATACTATTTTTATCCCCATTCTACAGAAAAGAAAGCTAAGGTACAGAGAGAATGGGTAACTTGCCCAGCGTCACGCTGCTTGTAAGTGGCAGAGGCAGAACTGACAACCAGGTGGTCTGCTCCAGCCCCACACTTGTAACTACTTCCTCTTACGACTTTCCTCCTCCTGCATGCTCATCTGGGGTAGTCCTCTGCCTCCACGCCCTCCACCAGACATGAGGACGACCTTCTGGTCCCACCTCCCGCAGAACATCAAGGACTGGAGAACAGCCCTCCACACCCTCACCTGTCCCATGGGCTCACAAGGCATCTTGGCTTTGCCCTCAGAGCCCAGGTAGAAGAGGAACAAGGATGAGCATGAACCACCAGCAGCACGCTGGTCCCTCTGCCGGTCTGTCCTGTAGGGGTGAGGACCTGAGTTGACTCTTAGAGACCCAAGGATCCAGACTGAATCTAATTCCAGCCCCTGAATGAGCCCTGATCTGGGTCACAGACTGAACCCTAATCCTGATCACGCCGAGTCCTGAGTCTGGCCACAGATTCCTTCATGACCCTGGTCCTAGTCTAAGCCCTGACCTCAGTCACAGTCTGAGCCCTGTTCCTGGGCACAGACCTAGTCCTAGGCTGAGCCATGACCAGGTCACACAGTGACCTGAGTCCTGATCCTTGTCAAGAATAAGCTCTCACCCTCACCAAACACCAAGTCCTGACCCTGGTCACATACTAAATCCTGATCCTGCTTATTGGTTGAACCTTGATCTTGGCCACAGAGTCAACCATGACCTTGACCCATGATCTCTGATCCTGGTCACACACTGAGCTTTACATTGGCCTCAGATGCATAGCCATCTGCAAATGCTGTTGTCTACTCTCCAGGGGCCTGAAGAACACTCAGAATGCCCTCTTTCCACCTCACCTGTAGAGGTAAAGACTGTCCAGAGTCAATCTGGGGGACCTGAGGAACCCTAAGAAAGACCAGGAAGGCCTGATTTAGACAGAGCTAAATTTCTGGGAGGCCCCTTTCCAAATATTCCAAAGGTTCTCAGATTCCTTCTATTTCTTGCCCAGCTCTTTCTCCCATGTTCATGCACAGGCTTATCCTGAAATAAATTCATCAGCAGAATTCTATCTTTAAGGAGGAGAGGTCAGCAGCAGCCCACCCAGAAGCTGGGCAGGATTCTATTAACAGGAAGAAGTGTCACCAGCAAGAAGGGACTGTGTCCTCTCCCACCTGGCAAAGAATTACTCCCTCTGCCCTGGCTGGTTGTGGGGCTCCTGCCAGGTGGGGGGGGTGACAAAGGGAGCCTGTCCTCCAGCTGTGGCTGTGTGCCCCCCAGACGGCCGGGAGCTGCCCCCGGTTCTGGGAATCAGCCCCAGTGTCTGAACAACACGGGTATAAAGATCTGAAAAGTGTCCCCCAAGGGTGGCAGGGCTCGGGCAGGGCTTGTCCTGTTGGAGAATATCATGTGGCCTCCTTGAGGAACAAGGTTTCCTCCTTAAGACCCCTGGGGGTTCCCAGCAAATGGGGTGGGGGTGGAGTGAGGAACACACATGCATCACACATCCTCACCCCCACAGAGCACAGACATTTGAAATCAAGGCCACTGAGCTGCGGCTGAGGTTTCCACCCAGCTCCCCTCCCTCCTCTGGAAGGGAAAGGGCTTGTGCTCCCCCAGGCCCGGGGGAGGGCGTGAAGCGGAGGAGAGAAGTGTGCTGCTGAGGCTGGTGGGGGTGTTCCAGATGCGCATCGTTTGAGCCTTACCACTACCTAGGACAGCCAGGCAGACAGACGAATGGTCAGTCAGTCTGTCGGACAAGGAGACGGACGGACAGACCTTTCATCGTCATCTATTATTAGTCAGATACAACAGGCACCCAGAAGACAGATGGAGAGACAGCAGTCTGTCTGTCAGCCATCTTGTCAATCAGACACAGAGACAACTAGCCGGGCAGTCAGACCAGGAGATGGAGAGATATAGGCTGTCATTCATCTAATCACAGCCAGCCAAACCCCCTGGAACAGACAGTCTGTCAGCCAGGTGGACAGACAGGGAGACAGGCAGACCCCCCATGAGCACTGGGTCAGACCCCTGGGCTGACAGACAAATGGTCAGTCAGTCAGATACTCCAAATGGCCTTTAAACAAGGGAATGGACAGGAGGGCAACTGTGATGCATCTGATTACAGTAATTCCTCGCTACATATAGTCCATGGGTACCTGGAAATTTAAACTTCAAGAGAAATGAAGCCAATTAGACCACGGGCTAACTGACAGAACAAGAGGACGTTTCTACAGCGAACTTCTGGTCGCAAAAACATCGCCAAACTTCTAAATGAAGACCCCAAACAAACACTTCTAATAGTAAATACTGAAATAAATGTGAGCTATCCATACATTTAAGGAAGATGAATGAAAACAAGTGAGAGAATTCTCTCCCAGCCCACTTCTCCCAGTTCAGGGCCGGGGTGCTGGAGCCAATCCTGGCTGCTCAGGGTGCGAGGCGGGACCCACCCTGGACAGGACGCCCTCCGTCCCCGGGCCACGCACACACTCACTCAGCCTGGGACCGTGCACACACGCCAGGTCGCCTCAGGTGCACATCCGTGGGGTGTGGGGGGAAACTGGAGTCCCCGGAGAAACCCACACAGACACGGGGAGACAGCGCAAACTCCACAGACAGGGGCCCGGCCGGGAATTGATCTGTTATTTTCTCATCGATGTTATAAAGAAACAATGTTGAACAAATGATGTTATTCAAGGACCTGCTGGAATTGGTTATGACAGCCAGTCAGACAGACAGACAGGCAGACAGGCAGGAAGACTGTCAGTCAGTCACCCATTTAGTCAGAGCACCGGCAATGCAGTCAGCCAGGGAGCGGGTCAGCTTCGCATCTATTTAGCCAGACACCCAGCGTTCCGTCAGGCACAGAGACTGACAAACAGTTGACCACCCATCAGTCAGACAAGTCAGCCTGACACCTAGGTGGACAGAAAGACACAGACAGTCATTCATCCAGTCAGTCAGCCACCCAGGTGGTTAGACAGTGACCCAGGCATGCAATCAGTTTGTTAGACGGATCATCAAGAAGGCAGGCAGCAGGCACTCAGACACCCTGCCTGTCATCAGTGGGATGGAGGACAAGTCAGACAGACACTGTCAGTCAGACCCAACCAGCCAGTCATTACGATGACATCCAGGCTGGGCAGAGTTATAACTGGATCCTGTGAGGGATGCTGAGAAAAGGGACAGGTGGTCTGAACATGTCTCTCAAGACCCTGACACAGCCCCTACACATGTTGGGAAAAGGGACAGGTGGTCTGAACATGTCTCTCAAGACCCTGACACAGCCCCTAAGCATGTTGGGAAAAGGGGCAGGTGGTCTGAACACGTCTCTCAAGACCCTGACACAGCCCCTAAGTCTGAACACGTCTCTCAAGACCCTGACACAGCCCCTAAGCATGTTGGGAAAAGGGGCAGGTGGTCTGAACACGTCTCTCAAGACCCTGACACAGCCCCTAAGCATGTTGGGAAAAGGGACAGGTGGTCTGAACACGTCTCTCAAGACCCTGACACAGCCCCTAAGCATGTTGGGAAAAGGGACAGGTGGTCTGAACACGTCTCTCAAGACCCTGACACAGCCCCTAAGCATGTTGGGAAAAGGGACAGGTGGTCTGAACACGTCTCTCAAGACCCTGACACAGCCCCCTAAGTGTAAAGCTTGGCTCAACAGGCAAGAACCAAACATTCCACGTGGGCTACCCTCTATACCCCGGCTAGGATTCAAGGCAGTTTTCCTGTTTGTGTCTCCCCTTTCCCTAACTCCAGTCCTCTTTTAGATATGAGGTTGGGGTCCACATATGTTCCCCCGACCTCCTTATCCTCACTGTGCCTGCCTCATCCCAGGAGCCACCCCTTCTCCCTCTGAAGCATGTGGAACAGTCTGAGAACACCCCAAAGGCTTACTGTTTTTATAGGCCACAGGGCTAGAGAAAGAGCTGTGTGTGTGTGTGTGTGTGTGTGTCTGGGGTGTGGTGTGTGGAGTCTTATGTCGGGCCTCCTCCTTTCTCCAGGCTCTGCCAAGTTCTCCGTACCTCCCTCCTCCCCTAGAGCTGGGGGTTGGGAGGCCCTCCTAGGCCACTTCCCATTTTGGGAATTGGGCTGAGAACTATGCAAGGAGACAGAAATAATTCCTTTTTCGAGCCTGGCCAGGACCACTGCAGCCCAAACACTGGCACAAAACCAGTGCTGAGGAGGGGCCTTGGGGGGTAGCTGGGGGCAGGGCTGAGCTCTGGGGCCCAGGCAGACAAAGACCTGAGTGTCTGCAGAAAAACTTCCTTTCCAGCCCCAGGACTGGGTACCAGGAACCTCTCAGACTGAGAAGTTTCCATTGGGGAGCTGCCAGGCCAGAAAATGTTGGGGGGTGGGGAGCAAGATGCAGAAAGTAAGAATAAGAAAGACGTCACAAAGGCCCTGCCGGCAAAGACAGCTTGAAAAATAGACCATTTCTGGAAGCCAAGAAGGGATCTCTGATAGCTACTGAGGACGTGCCCCCCTGCTATGGGCAGACCCACTGACCACTCCAGGAAGAGAGAGTGGTCTGGGACACACTGAGCACATAGTTGGTGCATACGGTGTCCTTCTGCTCAGGATTCAAACAGCTGGCTTCGCACCTCTCCAAGTGTATGACCCTGGGCAAGCCACCCCGGCCCGCTCGGCCTCACATTTCACATCTGTAAAATGGGAACAATGACAGAACCAACTTACCAGGGTGGCTACAAGGATGAAATGACATGATGGTGTAGGAAATCTCACACGTCATAGATAGGCAATGCATTTTAGTCCTTCCCCCTTTTTTCCCTCTCAAAGCATTGTTATTATTTTAGTGGGGTCTTTTGGCAGCCCAGCCAAGGGAGATCTCAGTCCACCTCTCAGTGACACCCACCTGGAACCAGCCTCTTCCTTCTGAGACTCGGTTTCCCTCGTGTATAAAATGGTAGTGAAGACAAGAGGAGCCCTGGCCAGTTTGGCTCAGCGGTTAGAGCGTTGGCCAATGGACCAAAGAGCTGTGGGTTCGATTCTGGTCAAGGGCGGCCTTGGTCAGGGCGCATGCAGGAGGCAACTGAATGATGTGTGTCTCTCTCTCTCATTAATCTCTCTCTCTCTCTCTCTCACTGTCTCCCTCCCTCCCACCCTCCTCCTACCCTATCTGAAGATAAATGGAAAAATATCCTCGGGTGAGGATTTAAAAAAAAAGACAAGAGGAGCTGTCCCGGAAAGCCCTTTTATCATCGTCATCACCAGAGACCATCTCTGGTGATCTTAACCATCTGATTACATCCTTCCCAGGATGCATTTTTCCTCCCCACCCTCTCCCTGGGCTGCTGGGGAGCCCTGTGGTCTTGAGGAAGCTGACTCTTTTTTCCCTAATCATCACGTCACACCCCCAGGATAAGCACACTGCGCCCTCTAGACACAGAGATCGCTCAGAGTGGAGCAGGTGATAGAACTAGCCCGTCAGGTCGACTTCTGAGACTTTCGCTGGGATGGTGGCAGTTCTGCTTCTCTGGATGACACGGTGTGCAAGTGTGAAGCCTCGAGGTACCTGTGGGGCTCGCCGGAGGGAAGCCAGCCCAGGAACCAAACTGACTCATAGAGAAGGGAGAGTGAACCACAGACATCCCCAAGACCTTGTGATACCTTCCCCACTCCTGAACCATACGTCACCGGGACTGTTCAGTTACACCCAACAAATGCCCTTCATTATTTATGCCAGTTTGATCTGACTTTCTGTTTCTTGCCCTCAAATGCTCCTTACAGACATATCTCCTTCAATGACTTTTTGCCAGTTTCGATCCTCATTGTTACCTTTGTAAATAGATAGCATTGTTCTTCCCATTTTAGAGATGAGGAAACAGAGGCCCAGAGAAGTAAAGTGACTTGCCCCAAACCACAGAGCCAGAAAGTGTCAGTGCTGGGATTTATACCTGGAAATGTCTTATGTTCCTTTCATTCTGCTACGTGACCCCTTTTACGTATCTCAGAGCAAGTGAGAGGAAGAAAAGCAGGAACCACCCCCCCCACACACTCCAGTAACAATCATCCCAAAGAAGACAAGTTTCATAATGTCATAGCCTGGAAGATACTTATAAATCATTCAGCTTAACCTGCCTCAACCATCCATTTTACAGGTGGGGAGACTGAGGCTCAGAGTGTGGAAGGGACACAGGGAGCAGGAGGCAAATCGAGAGCCAGGGCCTAGAAGGACGGAGAGGTCATCTGCTGTTTCAGGCATGTCTAGGTGCTACTTTTTGCTAACGAATCCTCTCACCCTTTTGGGGAACCATCTCGTATCCACTCTGGAGTCAGGTGCCTTGGTAAAGCTGGCTCCAGGCCTGGCCAATCAGAACTGTGAATTCCCCTGGCAACAGTGGAATTGGCTCAGTGTGGGCACTGACCAAACTGAGCAATCAGAGTGAGTCCTGGGACTTAGGCGGGGACTACAGGCAAAGGGGTGCTCCCCAGTCCTAACCAAGATGTCTTATTTTTTTCTTTATTGATTTTAGACAGTGAGGAAGAAAGAGGGAAAGAGAGATAGAAACATCGATGAGAGAGAACATCAATTGGCCGCCTCCTGCATGCCCCCCACTGGGGATTTGGACCACAACCTGGGCATGCACCCTGACCGGGAATCGAACCGGCTACCTCTTGGTGCATGGTCGACACAACCACTGAGCCACACTGGCTGGGCCAAGCTGTCTTTTTTTTTAAATCCTCACCTGAGGATATTTTTCTATTTATTTCCAGGTAGAGTGAGAGGGAGGGAGGGGAAGGGGAAGGGAGAGAGAGGGAGAGAGAGAGAACCATCGACATGAGAGGGACACATCAACTGGTTGCCTCTCGCATGACCCCGACCAGGGCTGGGGACGAACCGCAAATGAGGTACGTGCACTTGACTGGAATCGAATCAGCGATTCATTGGTCCGAGGGCCAATGCTCTAACCACTGAGCCAAGCCAGCCAGGGCCCAAGCTGTCTTTTTAGCACAGAGAACAGGCTTCAGGCTCAGAGCCTGTGGCAGGTCACCGTGACCAACTAGAGTTTAATTATCTAGTTCATTTTCATGGTATTAATTTTTAAGCTTGTCTTCCATGTAAGGTGATCAACTCAAACTCGTTTGTGAGGACATCCTAATTTTAAAACTGCAAAGTTCCATGTCCAGGGAACTGCCTCAGTCCTGGGCAAAAGAGGACAGGGGCAGTTGGTCACCCTACCTCCGTTTACGAGCATCAGATACTGCTTGTCTATTAATGGCAGGTTTCTTTTTTTAATCCTCACCTGAGGACATTTTTCCATCTTTTGTACAGATAGAGTGGGAGGGAGAGAGAGGAAGAGAGAGAAAGAGAGAGAAACATCAACGTGAAAGGGACACATCGAGTGGCTGCCACCCGCACGACCAACCAGGGCCGGGGACAAACTGCAACCGAAGTACGTGCCCCTAGCGGGAACCGAACCCAGGTCTCTCCAGACCGCAGGCCGACGCTCTAACCGCTGAGCCAAACTGGCCAGGGCAATGGCAGGTTTCTTTTAAAATAAATGTACTTAGCCCTGGCCAGTGTGGTTCAGCGGTTAGAGCGTCAGCCAATGGACCGAAGGGTTGCAGGTTCAATTCCTGGTCAAGAGCGCATGTCTGGCCCTGGCCAGTTTGGCTCAGCGTTAGAGCGTCGGCCTGCGGTCCAGAGAGACCCGGGTTCGGTTCCCGCTAAGGGCATGTACCTCGGTTGCAGTTTGTCCCCGGCTCTGGTTGGGTCGTGTGGGTGGCGACCACTTGATGTGTCCCTTTCACGTAGATGTTTCTCTCTCCCTCTCTCCCTCCTACTCTATCTGAACAAAATATCAAAAAAAAAAAAAAAAAAAAAGAGTGCATGTCTGGGTTGCAGGTTCCACCCCTGGCCCCAGTCAGGGTCATTTGGGAGGCAAACAATTGATGTGTCTCTCTCACATTAATGTTTCTTTCTCTTTCTCTCTCTCTCTCTTTCTCCCCCCCCCCTCCGTCCTCCCTTCCACTCTGTCTAAAAATCAATGGAAAAATATCCTTGGGTGAAGATTAACAAAAAAATAAATAAATGTACTTAAATTTTAAAGTGATCTGTAGAAGGGAAAATACTAAGAAAATAATGGCACCTTTAGTGAAAGGAAATGGCAAGAAACCATGGAAGCGGCATGGGAGTGCCAGCCGGTGCTGGGAGAACCGATGCCTGCAAGTTCGGAAACCCCAGTTCAGTCTCTGGGTCAATGGCCCACTGGTTGTCTGACCCTGGATAAACTGCTCACCCTCTCTGAGCCTCTGCATCCTCCCCAGCTCACAAGGCGGCGGAGAGGACAGACGCAGGGGTGGCATGGGGAGGCAGGCTCTGTTCCTACCCTTAAATTGTGAGCTCCTCTCAGGACCAAGTCTGTGGCCTACGGCAGCTCACAAATCCTCAGGGAGGCCCGTCACCCCCCTGCTGCGCTTGGCTGATGGGGCCATGCCTGCAAATTAGCCGCCACTCAGCATGGACGCCCTTTAGGGATGCTAATTGCCCTGTGCCAATGAGTCCTCCCTGGCACAGACAGCTGGCTGTCGATCCCCTGCCATTATTGTCTGATAATAGTGCTTGATTTGTCTACACAGACCAGGGCCCCAGCATGCAACTGGCATTTAGCTACGGCACAGCGCGTGGAGTACTATTCATTGATGCCTGGGCACCTAGCACACGGGCACCGGCAGGCATCTATTCTTATGGACACACCTGTCGCCACATGTGCACTTTCATGCGTGCATGCTTAGGTCCCTCAGTGTGGAAGAGAGTCAGTATACATGTGCGCTCTGTAAGCTGCTCATAGCCCGCACAGAAAGAGCCCAAGACAGGTACACACAGGACTGTGTCCATACATGTACAAACAGGCATGTGACATGGGTTGCTATGAGGATTAAATAACAGGTACCTGTAGATACCTGGGACAGTGCCTGGCATGTGGTTAGTTAGCCCACAACAAAGAGATCTATTGATCCATTCCCCCCCAATGTTTTTTTAATTATGAGGTATAATTTGCACATAATAAAATGCACAAGTTTTAAGTGTCCAATGCAATGCCTTTTGATAAAAGGATATGCCTGTGTAACCACCACCCGAATTAAGGTACAGAACATTTCCCTCACCCAGAAAGTTCCCTCAGGCCCCTTTCCAGTCAATATCTCCAGCGGCAGCCACTGTTCTGATTTCTCTCGTCTCAGTTTAGTTTTGCCTACTCTTTGAAGCTCATACAAATGGAATCATACAGTATGTTCTCAGCGACCACTATGCATGCTCAGATGTGTGCAAGCAAGCACGCACCGCCACACACACTTGTATTGATGTGCCTGGAAGCTCACGGATTCACCCATGTACCACTCAGAAAGGGGTATTTGCAAGCTGTAAATCCCTAGGCCTCGGTCTGCAGCTCAGCTTAGCCTCTCTAGTCCAGGTGGCTGAGGGGGGTGAGTTCCCTGGCACTGGGTCCAGACCAGGGGGAGGCCCCTTCATCTCCTTCAGCTCCGCCCCTGGACTGACCACGTACTATGTGCCAGGCACCATCCTAACCCATGCCACCCTTCCAGCAACCTTAGAATCTAAATATAGTTATGACCCTTCTCTTACGAGTAAGGAGCCTGAGGCACAGGGAGGTTCAGCAGCTTGTCTAAGGTCACACAGCCGAGGAAGCAGCAGGGTTGGATTTGAACTCAGTCCGGTTCCAGGTCCTTCACTTGCCACCGTTACAGTATCCCTCCTCATGGAGAGGCTATGAGGCTTACTGTCTCTGTCCACAGAAGGTCATTAATAAGTGTTAGGTGTGCCTACTACCAAGGACATTTGCAACCACTGTTTCGGGGATGCCTCAGAACAAGCCCTTTTTACAGATGAGGAGACCAAGGCTCAGCCAGTGACAAAGAATCTAGGTCCTCTAACCCAAAATCCACATTCTTTCTATTCTCCTCACTAGGGATATTCTATCCCACGAGAGAGGGACCCATGTGCCCAGCACCTAGAATAATGCCTGGCACACACACTTAGTACTCAAGAAGTGTTTTTGCCGTGAACAG
Organism: Molossus molossus; assembly: GCF_014108415.1. Taxonomy (NCBI): domain Eukaryota; kingdom Metazoa; phylum Chordata; class Mammalia; order Chiroptera; family Molossidae; genus Molossus; species Molossus molossus. The sequence goes on along the minus strand of NW_023425399.1, from coordinate 9,250,604 downwards.
GTGCATCAGGGAATTGGGAGGAATCACCCAGCCCAAAGCCCTCCTTTGTTGGGGGACCTGAGACCTAGCGAGGGGGTGTGCCCTGTCCAAGGTCACACCGCTCAGCACCATTGACTGTATCATTTTCTCCCTGCCTGGCTCGCCCTCTCTACTTCCTGTCCTGAGCAAGCCAAAAGATTCTGGAGCCCCCAGGCACTCTCAAAGGCCACGTTAATGGGGAGCTGGCGTGGAGCCTCTCCCAACTTCATTACGCCGTCCAAGGTCTCCGAGGTCGGTGCGGAGGAATGCCAAGAGAAACCTCAGAAAACGCCAGGGACAGCAAGCTAGGCCCAGCTTGCCAGAGCGCTCGCGCTGGGGCTGGGGCGCCTTCCTGGCACAGAGGGCCGGGAGGGAGGGCCGGACCAGCCTTTAAAAGCCCTTTGCAAACTGCCTCTTGGACTGCAGCCCACTCTGGCCATGTCTCCACCAAGTCAGCAGAGGAAGCAAAACTCTTCAGGCAGCGGGACCACGGGGCAGGGTTGGTGACAGTCCGTCCTGGAGATGGAGGGAAAAGAGAGGAAGGTGGGGCTGCTGGGGGCAGGGGGGGCAGACTGCCCCAGATGGGGTCACTCTTAGTTGTAGGTCCCTCGCACTTGGAAGTGTGCGGAAGTTTTAAACACGACGATGCCTTCCTCACACCCCGGCCCGTGAGGTGTGTCCCTAGAAGCAGAGCCTTGGATGAGGACTCTGCACAGGATTCATGGAGGAAGTACCCTTAGAGGCAGCCCCGGGGGGGGGGGGGGGAAGCCAGTCTCAGCAGGAAGTGAGCTCTGGCTGGTCCTTCAGGGAGCCCAGGAGCATGGACTGTGCCCCGCACAGGAGCTGGTCTCATCTTAGAGCAAGAAGGCTGAGTGTAGCCCTGGCCGGTTTGGCTCAGCGGTTAGAGCATCGGCCTGCGGTCCGGAGAGACCCGGGTTCGGTTCCCGCTAAGGGCACGTACTTCGGTTGCAGTTTGTCCCCGGCCCTGGTTGGTCGTGCGGTGGCAGCCACTCGATGTGTCCCTTTCACATCGATGTTTCTCTCTCTCTGTCTCTTCCTCTCTCTCCCTCCCACTCTATCTGTACAAAAAAATGGAAAAATGTCCTCGGGTGAGGATAAAAAAAAAAAAAAAGAAGGCTGAGTGTTTGTACCCCTGACTCAGTGAGTCATTGGCTACAGGCTGCGGGGGGGAGAGGGGGGGCTGTTATAGGCTGTAAACCCCTCGGCAGGTGACTCCCATTGGCCAGGGGCAGTTGTGAGAGGGGCAGCTGTGAGCTATTAGCAGATGGCCGAGACCCCCTGGAAAGATGTGGGTGAGGCACCTCCGACCTCCACCACACTGATCGCACCCGTATTGCATTAATTCATCATTAAACCTTCCTCAACTTAGGGCCACCCCTTAGAAGAAAGATGAAGACAAGACTGAATTGAACTGAGGTTGAGTTTCTACCACCCTCCATCGAAGGCCATGGAGTCCGGTGTTGGAAAAACCAACAGAGGCGCTGCCCCGGTCGGGCTAACGCAGGGCAAGGTCAAGCTCTTCCATCTGCAGGGCCCAGAGCCGGTGCCGCGAGGGCAGCGTGTCCCAACTGGAGCTCGCAGGCTCTCGGTGCGGCTCTGCGCTGGGGAGGACTCACCAGGAGAGACGGGGCGGGCCCTGCTCCAGGACCAGGCAGATGGAGTTACAAGGTGAAGAAAGACGAAGTGGCCCGGCCAGTCCTCAGGGGAAGCCCCAGGACAGGCCATGGGAGGACGGTGAGATCTGATCTCCGGGAAGGGGGTGTGGCTGAGCAGGAGATGGGGGCAGACGGTCCTTGGGAAGGGGAGGGCCTGGCCTGCAGCCCCCATCCCAGCTTCGAAAGGCACCGCAACAGTCAGCCCTGAGCAGGGCCACGGACGAGCCACACCACCTTCACCCATGGCAAGCTAAGGCCCCCTCGCCTGGGCACAGCACGCTAGTGAGCAGAAACACCTCAGCATTTTGAGGTGCATGAGTCAAAAACTAAATTCCACGCATGGGGAAACTGAGGCCCAGAGAGGCGCTGGGACTTCCTTCATTAACAGATGTTCATCAAGTACTTCCTGTGTGCCCAGTCCTAATTCAGGGGCTGGGATCCTTTAAACAAGACCGAAACCCCTGCTCACACGGAGCGTGCATTCAAGTGTGCCCGAAGGGAGGCGGGAAGATCATAATTACCGTGGAAAGAAAACAAAGCAGGGGAGGGAGAAAGAGCAGGGGGCGGAAGTTGCCATTTAAAAATAGACAGTGCGAGGCAGAAGAACACCGGCTTTGGAGATCTGCATTCGAACCCCAGCACGGCCATGTCCTCACAGCAGAGCCCTGGGCAAAGGGCTCAGCCTTTCTGAGCCTCAGTTTCCTCACCTGCAAGGAGGGGGCTCATGTGAGGAGGGTGTGGTTCCTATGGGCTGGGTCTCTGGATAAGAGGCTTCAGTGATGGGCACTAAGGCATGGGTGATATTCTTCGGAATTGTACTTCGAGGACCAGCTGCATCAGATCGACTGAGATCCTTGTTAGAATGCAGGTCCTGGGCTGCCTCTAGAGACTTTGATTCTGTGGTCTAGGGGCAGACCTCCTGGGGTTTCAGAGCCCCGGGCCTAGGCCTAGGGCTTGGGTGTAGGGTTAAGGGGCCTGGGCTGCTCCCTGATTAACACTCACAGTTCTCAGAGATCCCACAATCCAGCACGGTGCTCCCATTATGCAGACAAGGAACCTGAAGACCAGAGAAGTTGAGTGACAAGCTGAGTGACTTGTCTGAGGCCACACAGCTGGCAAGCAGCAGAGCTGGGTCTGGGAGAGTTGACCCACGGATGAAGAGATAACAGCCAGTTCAAGTGACAAGCAGTCGGACCTCAGCGAGCAGGGGTAGGACCAGGATGAGAGTTGAATTTCATCCCAGGAATCTAATTAATCCTCCTGGGTGGGAGATGGATGCATGTTTCCTTCCAATTGGAGAGTGTTCAGTGACCCTTCCAGGACTCCTGCTTGGTTCATTTTTTGAGAAACTGAGACACTCTGACCAGCCCAGGGCACCCCAGCCTCCCAGTGATCCATCCCCTTCCCACAGCCCAGTGGCCTTGATAAATCCCTGCGTGTGCTAATGTGGGACACAGCGCTGGTCCCAGATGCATTGAAATCTGAATTTCTCGCCCTCACTGCACAGTGGCATCACTTTGGGAGCTTTGAAAAATACCAGTCCCTGCGTCCCACCCCCACAGATTCTGATTTGATTGGTCTGGGGGGTGGCCTGGCATTGGGACTTTCAAAGATTCTTAGATGATTCTCACGTGCAGCCAAGATTGGTTTAGCTGTACAGGGACAAGACATCAAATTACATTGATCCGGAGTGAGGAGGTGCTAGCCTTTCCAATTCTCCTTCCAACCTTCAGACTCCCTAAAGGGGAAAGTCCTAGTTTGAAGCTAACGGGATTTTAACACTTCTCCAAAACACATACACCTCCCCTTTTAACCCAAGGAGAGCAGGTTGATCAGCCTCACAGCATCTGATTAGAAGTTCATAGCATGGTTCATGGCAAATGGTACCAATTCTTTGTGATGTCAAATTTCCTCTTAAAACAACTGATTTAAGTAAAATAAATGAATTAATTTAAAGGATATTAGCCCTGACCAGTTTGGCTCAGTGGTTAGAGCGTCAGCCCGCAGTCCAGAGAGACCCAGGTTCAGTTCCCGCTAAGGGCATGTACCTCGGTTGCAGTTTGTCCCTGGCCCCGGTTGGGGTTGTGCTGGAGGCAGCCATTCAATGTGTCCCTTTCACGTCGATGTTTCTCTCTCTCTTTCTCTCCCTCCCTCCCACTCTATCTGAACAAAAATGGAAAAATGTCCTCGGGTAAGGATAAAAAAAAAGGATATTAAGCAAATCCCTATTTTGGGTATTTCCCCTGAGCTCAGTGGTGGTTTATGGCCCGTGCTGGTCCCCACACTTACATCCTTTTCTGCCAACAGAGATTGGTGCAGAAATGAGCATGTGACCCAAGTGTGTCCAGTCAGAGCCAATCCTGGGATTTTGCTGGAACAGCCAGAAATGAGGGCCTCTCTTTCTGCTGCCTTTGGTGCTCAGGGGATGGAGTCTGGAGACAATGTCAGCGTAGAGACTGGAAGTGGTCTGTCCGAGGCCATAGGCCCTAGCAGTGGAGCTGGGATCTGAACCATGATCACCTGTCCCCAAAGGTAGTCCAACTTCTAAGTAAACCACATATCTGGTGAATTCACTGGGATTTTAAGAGCTCCCTCAGAACTTCTGTTTCCTGGGTTTGGAGCCTTCATATGGTGTTTGCTTAAGAAAAATTCAATAGCATCCTATAAATACAATCAGGTAGGTGTCTTTAAAAATCGGATAGAAGACACTGTAATCATCATTCAACACACTGTGAGCACCAGAGAAGAAAGATACTTGGCTGTTTGTAAAAAACGTGGTGCCTTTGTTCCTCACAGTCTAGGATGATAAGAACCTCCTGGTTTGAATTTCAGCTAGACATTTCAGACTATCTCATCCACTCCCCACTGAAACAAGTGTGACATTAGCTTTCTGCCAACTGTGACTAGCCTCTGAATTCATTCATCCATCCCGTCATTCAACACGATTTTGTGGAGTGCTCACACAGAGGTAGGCACAGAACACAGCACAGGAGTCCTGCCCTCTGGGAGCTCACGGTCCACTTGGGCTGTGGGAAGGCAGGCAGCACTCAGATAATCACGTAAATGGATGTGAAATTACAATGGAAACAAGGGCCATCCAAGACAGGCACGTGGAACTCTGAAAACCATAAAAGGGGATTTGACCTATTCAGACATCAGAGAAAGCTTCCCAGAAGGGGTGACATTCGATGTGGGCGCTTTAGGATGAGCAGGCAATCACCTGGTGAAGAAGAGAGGAACAGCATTCCAGGCGGAGGGAACAGCATGTGCAAAGGCCTGAGGCAGGAAGGAATTTAGTAGGTAGGAGATGAGTGTGGCTGCACTCAGAAAGCCAGGAGAGCCCTGGCCGGTTTGGCTCAGCGGTTAGAGCGTCGGCCTGCGGTCCAGCAAGACCCGGGTTCGGTTCCTGCTAAGGGCACGTACCTCGGTTGCAGTTTGTCCCTGGCCCTGGTTTGGTTGTGCAGTTGGCAACCACTCGATGTGTCCCTTTCATGTTGATGTTTCTCTCTCTCTCTCTCTCTCTCTCTCTCCCTCCCACTCTATCTGAACAAAAAAATGGAAAAATGTCCTCGGGTGAGGATAAAAAAAAAGAAAGCCAGGAGACCGTGGTGGAAGATGAAGTCGGAGAGGTGGGGGCTTGGCCTTATGGAGTCTTGCAGGCCACTGGGAGGTTTGCCCTCTCTCTCCAACCCACTCACCTTGGGAAATCTGAGCAATATAACAATACATTCACACAACAATTGGGATTGTTGAGTAACTTGAGGAATTGGAGTTACGTAAGGAGAAAAGGGAGAAGAGCACAAAGAGGAAGGCAAGAGTCTCAGAATAAAAGGAAGAAGCAAGTGAGGGGAAAGCCACAGAGAAGAGAGGTGTGCTGGTTCCCGGCCTGGGCTCGGGAGGTAACAGTCTGGCTTCAAAGACCACCCTGCCGCCTCTTAGCTGTAACCTTGTATGTCTTAACCTCTACGGGGCTCGGTTTCTCATCTGTAAAATGGGGTACCTTCCTCATAGGGTGTTGTGAGGGCTCAATGAGTTAAAAACACCTGTAGAGTGATGTAAGAGTGTTAGCTGTGCGGGTGTCATCAGAGAAATAGGCTGGGTTGTGCCCTCTAAACTCTCAGAGTCCTCAGGGAGGCCCCGGGCTCAGCCAGGGCAGTTTGAGGGTGAGCACTGACCGAGGGGACAGAGGACCCATGGCATTGGTCTAGTATGGGATGGGCTTTGGAGGGTGGCTAAGAAATCTCCCTGGGAAATCCAAAGTCCTCCTCCCTTGAGTGAGAATGTCTCATATCTGGGAGGGGGGCCAGGTTCTGCATTTTTCTAGTGAAAAGGGAGGGGGGCTCTGACCTCCTCCCTCATAAGGAACCTCTAGTTCAGGGAAGATTATCCCCAAAGTAACAAACTTTAGGATGCAAAAGCAGTGACCAAGGGTTCATCATGAGGGAAATGACATCAAGTTTGGGAAGTCAAGGGAAGAGTATTTAAGTAGAGTCCTAAAAGATGAATTAAGGAGGCCAAGGGGGCCAGGAAAAGGCTGCAAGATTGTGCTAGTCAACATAGCATGTGCAAAGGCCCTGAGGCAAGACTCAGACCTGAGGATCTGAGAATGGAAATAGGAAGCCATAGGGTGTATGTATAATATGAAGGTGGGTAGCCAGATAAGGATTCTAGAAGTTACCCTGACAGCAATTAGAAGCCACGAGGGCATAATGCCCCTCCCCACTGCCGCTGCCCCATCCAAAAACTCTATACAGATAGAGTGGATGAGATTGGAGGTGGGCTCTGCATGGATTAATTTCACCATATCTGAAGGACAACATTCATTCATTCATTTATTCAACAAATTTTTATTTGGTAACTACTATATGCTAGGCACAGTTTTAGCACTGGGAAGATAGAAGTAAAACCTGACCAAGTTCCTCTTTGATGGAATTTATAATGTAGTGGGATAAGACAGATAAGAGCCAGATAAACATAATACACAAGGTGGTAAAAAGGGCTATGAGCCCTGGCCTGGAAGCTCAGTTGGTTAGAGCATTGTCCCAATATGCCAAGGTTGTGGGTTCAATCCCCGGTCAGGGCACATACAAAAATCAACCAATGAATGCATAAATAAGCGGAATAGCAAATCGATGTGTGTGTTTTTTTTTCTCTCTCTCCCTTCCTCTCTTTCTACAATCAACCAATAAATAATTTTTTTAAAAGAAAAAGTCTATGAAAGAAAATAAAGGAAGGTAAAAAATGGAGCATGCAGGATGGGGGAAGGGTGTGCGGTAACCATTTACCGGGGATGAGACCCAGCAAATTGTCCCGCCAACCCCCTTTCCACTGAAATATTTGCACTATTGTAAGTAGAGTTTAAAGATGATTTTTAGCACCTCCTTACCCTCTGATCAATGAAGCTCCCTGGTTGGCACCAACAATGCATTTGTTGTGACCGCAGTGACCAGCAAACTGTTCCACTTCCCCATGTGTCGCTGCCAGCCACACATCTCCCGGGCTGGGGAGCCACAAGCCCTTGGCACTCTGTGCTGACCCTTACCTAACACTGTTTGCCTTTCTCTGCATGATAGGGTGGTGAGATGATCCAGGTGCACTCCGGGGCTTGGCAGGGCTGCTTCCCTGGGCCTGTTCCAGGTCAGCCGGCGAGAAAAAGTGGATTTAAACGAAATTGACAACAGGCTCAAGGGTCTTTGGCACGGGTGGGGCAGGGAAACCATTCTCCAGCCGCCTTCCCGAGGCTCATGGCACCTCCCGACCGAACGGGTGTCAGAAACAATAAGAAAAAGAGGCATAAAAGAATCCCGCTGGCTCGACAGAGGTCTGGGGACCTTCTGTGCTTCATTTCCTCAGAAACTGCTGCAAGGGGTGTGGATGACGAAGCGTTAATGACATATAAGAGACGAGACCCATAAAATAACCAATTAGGAACAGGAGTTCTGACTCCCAACATCAGTGTTCCCAACGTGCCCCCCAGAATTCCAATCGTGAGCAGCACTGAAGCGTCCTGACCTTGAACCTCAGCATTCCGACCCTGAGCAGGAGTTCCAGCCTGGAACACCAGCATTCCGACCTTGCCCGCTAGAGTTCCGATCATGAGTAGCAAAGCTCTGGCCACACACTCCTTGGGTCCAGTTAGGGACCTGAGGATTCTAACAATGGACGGCGTCCTCTGACCTTGAACCCCAGAGTTGTGACCTTGAATGGCAGTGCTCCAACTAGGAATCTCAGGGCAGTGATCTCGAGTGGCAGAACTCCAAACCTGAACACCAGAATTCTGGTTCCCGGCACCCGCATCTCTACCAGGCATTTCTGAACGCCCAAACTTTCCAGCATGACATCACTCCACAGGGACATAAAGTTTAATTCTACACAATAAACTGCCACAGGCCCACAGCCCCTAGAAATTAGCCAGATGCTCAGAGGAGGAGGAGGAAGAGGATCAAAATAACAATAAAAATACCAGCTTACATTTGGTGCACGTCAGGCACTCTGCTGAGCACTTTACATGCTTTTATGTTATCCGTTCCCTTGGACAGCCCAGGGAATTTATTATTCCCATCGTGCGGATGAGGAACCAGAGCCTCGGAGCCAGTCCGGTTTGCTGACTCAACATCAGTGCTTTTTCTAACCACCGCAGCAGCCTTTCCTTCTGCTCTGCTTGAGGCTGAGCAGGGGAACGTTGGCACCTCGTAGCTAATAAGCGCTGGATTCACCATGATTTTCCCTGACTTGAGGTGGCACCCAGCAGGTGTGAGCTGCCTTGAGTTTTAAAGCGGAGTCCCAGCTGGGCGGGACAGTCATTCACTCAACAAACACTTGTCACCCTGTGCTGTGCTTGATGACAGGAGTAAGGAGAGGGAAAGGGGGCCCATTGCGCCTGTCACCCAAGCTCTGCTCCCTTCATCGACCCCTTCTAGATGGAGGGCCTCAGAGGCGAGAAATGACCCTGCTCCCATTGCCAGCCATCCAAGGGCTCTGTGCTTCAGGGGTCAAAACCTGGAGTCCCCAGGGCTGAATGTGGCCTTCGGACATAGTTTGTTCGGCTCGCTCAAATGCCTCAATTTTTAAAAGTTATTTGCCAACACTGACATTGGGATATCTCACATGAAAATTAAAATTTCTGGATGGGCTCAGAAAAGAACCCGGCCTGGAGCTGAATAGCAGTGCCTCTTTATTTTTTATTTTGGTAAATTATGTTTTTATTGATTTTTTAGAGAGAGAGGAAGGAGAGAGATAGAATCATCGATTGGCTGCCTCCTCCACACCGCCTACTGGGGATCCAACCTGTAATCTGGGCATGTGCCCTGACCAGGAATCGAACCAGGACCTCTCAGTCCATGGGACGATGACGCTCAATCCACCGAGCCACACGAGCCGGGTGCAGCTGCCTCTTTAACTGGGAGAGTATGGCCCAGTTTACCACAGTCCCCACCACTCCCTGCTGCCTTCTTGACACTAAGGCTGAGTGTTAACTGGCTTCCTCACTGAACTTGCCCTGCCACGGTTCTTCAGCCAACTGTTTCACCTGTTAACCCCACAGACCTGGCCCCTGTAGCCATCTGAGCCTGAGGTCCCTGCTCTGGCCTCCGTGTCCTCAGCAGGGCTCGAGGAAGCACTTTTTCCGTGGCAGGTTCTCCGGGACTGAGGGGCCTTCTACTCCTCACCTAGGACTGCCGAGTCTTTCTTCCCAGAGGTAGGGTGCCGCCAGCATAGTCACGCAGGGCCCTGTGCTCAGACAGGCCCCATCTGGCTTAATACTAACGTCTCCACACACTTTTGAACAAGGGGGCTGTGTTTCCATTTTGCACGGCACCCCCACAGCTTCTGTAGCCAGCCCTGCCAGTGGGTCGCTTAGTACCAGGGGCACAGAGCATACACACCACACACACCACACATACCATACACACCACACACCACAGACTTCTCAATCCATGTGGAAGACCACCTCTTTGGATCAGCCTATTCTCTAGGTCGTGAGGCCAATAAGGGTCTAAACATTTCATAGGGGGGTCTTAGAGGCAGTAACCTGGAGGGGGGAGAGGGGACTAGGTGACTTGCCTTCGGTTGCATTTGCACAGAGCTTTATGGGGGTGTGATGAAGACTGGGCAGAGGGTTGGGGAGTATCGAAGCCCCCACCCCAGTCACTCCTTGGCACAGACTTGCATAAAGAGTTTGAGCAAGTGCCCAGCTGGTGTGGCTCAGTGGTTGAGCGTCAACCCACGCACCTAGAGGCACATGCCCAGGTTGTAGGCCAAATCCCCAGTGGGGGGCATGCAGGAGGCAACCAATCGATGTTCTCTGTCACCGATATTTCAATCTCTCTCTCCCTCTCCCTTCCCCTCTCTCTAAAAATCAATGGGAAAAAAAATTTTTTTTTAAAGAGTTTGAGCAAGCAAGGTGTCATCAGAGGCCAGATTGAGGCAAGAGCGCCCCCTCCTCGCTCCCTCCAGAGAAAAGGAAGGAGAAGGAAAACTAGTAAACATCTGTGCTTGGCCACACAGTGCTGGCCACTCTGGCACTCTGTCTTTCTTGCTTGGCAAAGTTACCGCACCCATTTTCCAGCTGAGGAGACTGAGGCCCAGAGACGTGGAGGGTCTGTCTAGAGCTCCTGTGGGGCAGTGTTGGGATCATAAACCCTCGGCTCCAGAGTTCCAAACCGGGGCTCTTTCCACCTGTACCAGGAAGACGGCATGAGGGGAGGGAAAACCCTGGTGAAGAGGACAGGAAGGACGCCTGCCCCAGGTGGGCCCAATCTCAACATAAACCAGAGATATTTTAGCACGGAAAGAGCGTGAACACCACCCGTCCAAACTGTTCCCTGTGTCAGGGAGGGCCCATCTGAAGAGGTGACATACGAGCTGAGATCTGAGGGGTGAGAAGGGGCAGCTGGATGGCAAGATATGGAGCCAGAGGCCCAGAGAGGTTAAGTGATTTGCACAAGGTCACACAACTAGCCTTCCCTCCCTCCCTCTGGCCCTCCAACCCTTCTGACAAAGCCCCCCTCCGTGTCAGGCCCAAGGCCACTTCGGAATGCAGGTCTGCAAACGTTTCCTGTGAATCCTGTTGTTACCCAACGCAGCCTTAGCAACAGGGCAATGACTGTGGCAGATGTACCAATAAAACTTGATCTATAAACCAACCAGCCCACCCACCCTGCTTCAGAGCACAGAAATAAATAAGATATAGTCTTAGACTTTGAGAACATCCTGCTTTAGTTGGGAAGATAAAACCAGTTGGGAAGAAAATCGTGTACAAGAGGGAGCGTGCTAAATGGTGCAGGAGAGGTAGAAACTGAGACTCTGTAGAAGAAAGATCATCCCTGCAGCTCAGCTCGGGAAGGAGAAGAATCAAGTTCAGGTTCTCAGAAAGGGCCCCCTACACTGAGAGGCCCTCTTTGACCCTGCCCTGTTCTTCGCCATCAAAACACTTTCTTTATTTCCTTCACAGCATACATAGTACACTGTGCAGTTATTTCATTTTTATTTATTTGTTTATTTTTTTGGTACGTGCCCCTAGCGGAAACCGAACCCGGGACTCTCTGGTCCACAGGCCAATGCTCCAACCGCTGAGCCAAACGGGCCAGGGCTCATTTTAATTTTTTACTTGTTTAATGTCTAACTCCCTCCCATAGGCTGTGGATTATTTTTTTCGCCAGCTTACATTTATTCTCCCTTCTCTTGGAAACAATACCTCAACTTTTCTTTGGGGAAGCACCTCATCCCCATTCTCACTTTCATCCCAGCTCTAACTATTGACATATGATCCATATCTGGCTACGTGATTGGCTCAGTGATGGGCCAATAAAAATTGGCCCCGGGATTTTGTTGAAACTATTGAGAAAGAGACTTGTTTTTTCCCCCCAGGATGGAAGCCTGGAGACTATCTTTCCTACCACGTTGGCCCAGCCTGGTGAGAAGCCACCACAGAGAAGAAGAAAACTTGAGATACTGAAATCAAGTCTTGATGACCTATTTAAGCCCCTGGATTCAGCCCTACCTGAAGCCTTACCTAACCAAGGACTTTTCAATTATATATATTTTTTGCTTAAGTCCATTTGAGCTGCATTTTTGTCATTGCAACCAAAAGAATCCTAACTAATAGATACACAAGTGCTTCTCAAGCACCCAGCATGGTTCCTGGCACATAGCAATAAATGTTTATCACAAAAAGAACAGATGGCATGTACATGGACCCGCATAAAGTGACAAGGATCAGAGAAGCCTAGAAAGGAAGCTCACTTTGAAACCAAAAGGATTGTCCCAGGAATAGGAGGGAGCGACTGAATCAAATTGCAGTCAGTATTTCAAGGAACAATAAAGGATGTGTAAACTTATCCAAGGCATAGGAGATGAAAGAAAATTGATCCATTCAAAGAGACAGTGGGAACTCCAGACGTGATAAGCAAATGGAAGGTTGGTTCAACATTATCCTCTTATCTCTGCCTTTCTTTCTGCTTCTCACATGTGACAGGGCAATCATGAGCTGCATCTTTGGTACAATTGGAACTGCAAGGACTCTAAGAGGCAGTGCTGGCCAAGGTCAAGGGCCTCAGGGATCACAGAGGCCTTGGAAAGACTCCGGGAAGGGCCCTAGGTAGCAATTAGTGAAATGTGGTAGTTTATTTTTAGAATCTGTTTGATTCCAGGTCCATTACCTGGCGGATGTGAGTGATGGTGTGGAATTGGCCAATGTAACATTATTCTCTCAAAGACAGTGTCCGCCTGCCAGGCCATGGTGGGCAATTATGATGGAGATCAGCCTTGCTGCAGAGTAAAATGGAGCAGTCAAGGTGGGAGGGAACACGTCAAGGGTCTGATTGAATCCTGTCTCTTTGCTGTGAATGGAAGGCAGGAGGTCACCCCTTCCTGGCCTAGGGAGTGTGGAGATCATAGTGGGCTGGTAGAGACAAGGAAGCCAGGGGAGGATGGAGGGGTTTACTGGGGAGACCCTTCTTGCCTTGTAAGGGAGACCCCTCTGATCAGTCATCATCAGATCATGCAAATCTGCCCATTTATTCACTCAACAAATGTTTACTATCACTTAACTGCAATAACAATAACATTAGTTAACTTGTAATGAACAATTGCTGAGTGCCAGGCACTACTCTGAGTGCTTCATATAGACCTGGTTGTTGTGAGGGTCCCCAGATTACGAATCAGGAAATTGACCAGAGAAGTTGTCATTCACTTTAGGGCGCACAGCTCAGATCCTGCTCTCCTAAGCATTCCTGTCTCTCTGTAGGTCACTCCTGGCATCTTCACAGTGTTCTGTGCAAGGAAGGTCTGGACATCAGCTTTCCAGGGCTCAGAGGAGGGCGCAGTCAGTGCTGCTGGAAGTGGGTGTGGGTGGCGGAGGGAGGGAGAAGCCGAGCCTTGAAGGGTGAGAAGAGAGAGGCTGCAGGCAGACAAGAGGAAGAAGAGGGTGCAAGGAGTGGGACTGGGGAAGGACGGAGTATTCGAGAAATGACAAAGGTGGGTGTGGTGGGAGCAGACCATACCATGGAGAGAGGATGGGAGGAGATGAAGGCGGAGAGGTTGACTTGAAGGTCAGGCTGAGGAGTCTGGACTTTACCCTGGGGGCAGTGAGAACCATGGAAGGATTTTTGAAAGGGGATGATTAACAGAACAGATTACATTTGAGAAAGATGGCTCTGGTTCCCTGCAGAGGATGGTTGGGAGGGGGTTGAAGGCAGGCAGGTGGTGTGGAGGCTCAGCAGCTCAAAGGAAAGGTCAGAGTCCAACGGAACAGACAAGGTCATCCTCTCATCTTACCTCCAACTCCTCCACTGGCTTACTCTGTTCTGGCCACACTGGCCACCTGGCTGTACCCTGACGACCCCACACATGGCCCTGTCCCAGGGTCTTAGCACATGCTGTTTTCTTCTACCAGGAACACTCTTCCCTCAACAGTCCACACGCCTCTCTCTCTCCCTTCCTGCTGGTCTTTGCTTAGTGGTCGCCTTCTTGGCGAGGCCTTTCCTGACCGCCCTGGTTAAACCTTCACCAGCTGACCTTTCTCCACGGCGCCTATTGCCAAACAAAATACGACATTTTTATGTGATATTGTCATTTGATATGACAATATGAAAACTTCAGTGTGTATATCTAAAAGATAAATATTTTAAAACATAATCACACGAGCATTATCACACCTAAAAAATAGCATTAATTCCTCAATCACCTTAAATATCCAGCCAGCATCTATCTTCCCTCGACTGTCTCATGATTTCTTTTTCATACGTTGCCTCGCTCCAGTCAGTATCTGTATTTGTTTATGTTGTGAATGGTTCACTCTCTCCCCGACTGAAAGATCAGTGCCATCAGGGCTGCGACCTTTGTTCTCTGCTGTGTCCTCAGCACCCAGCCCAGGCCTTGGCATACAGTCGGTGATCCATACATCTTATTGAATGAATGAATGCATCCAAATAAGAGTTTTATGCTTGTCAGTCTTATGTTTAGGTCTTTAATCCATTTTGAGTCCATTTTCGTATGTGATGTGAGGTAAGGGACAACCTGCACTCTTTTGCATGTGGACACCCAGTTTTCCCAGCACCATTTGCTGCCCTGGGTGAGGCTGACTCACGAGGAGGGAGAATGAAGGGAAGGCCAGTCCCCTCTGACTCGGGGAGGGATGGGGGCCCTGAGGTGGTGAGGGTCCAAGGCCCTAACACACAGGTCTTTGGTTGGTTCCCCCAGAACCAGATCCCAAGACAGGGATCCAAGTCCAGGTGATCTCTGTGGACGTGATCCCAGCGAACACTGGGAGGGGAGAGAGGATGTGAGACATGGAAGAGAGAGAGGCCAAGCCGGGAACCACTGTGGACACCTGGGACTTAATTCCGAGGAACTCTGGGGGCCAATTAGACTATGCACCTGTGAGTTACTCCATATCCAGGGGTGAGGGATGGATTAACTCAATCAGCTCTGGTAGCGATTCAATGAGGCAGGTGCTGCTATTGCACCCACATTGCACCAGGCCGCAGGGAGGCACAGCGCTTTGCCCCAATCACATGGTTAGTGAGCAAAGGCCAAACTCCGAACTCGGGCAACCCAGCTCTGATATCAAGGCTCCTATCCATAATGCTCTCAGCACAGAAGTACACGAAGTGCTGGGTGTGGGGTTGGTACTTAATGCATGCCTGTTCTCTTTCTTTAATTAACCTTTGGCCAAGATGCTCCTTTGGGCCTCACATTTTCCTCCTAAGCATGTCCTCCTTCTCTAACCTATCCGAGACTTTCAAAACCCCTGAAAGACCAGCTGCTAAGGTCTCTTATCCTAGTCAAGTATCCCGGAGAAATGGAGAGATCCCTGAGCCTCGATGAGGGTAACAGTGGGGTCAGAAAGGTCTGGAAATGGTTCCCAATCTCGACCAATGTGGTGTGTGAGCCAGGCAAGTCCTTGAAGCATCGTCCGTGCTTCCCTTGATCAAATCGGGATACTGGATTTATGAAGCGTGGCTTCAACACCTAACGTGCGCTATTACACTTCATCCTCCGGGCAACCCTGAGAGGTGGGTTTTATTCTCATCTTCACCTACAGGTTAGGAAATGGAAGCCATGAGGGGGATTGATTTGCCCAAAGTCCAGAGCTAGGAAATGGCAGGTCTGTGTGACCCCACAGCCAGGATTCTGAATCTGTAGCATATCGTCTCCCAGGAATAAATACAAGCATCCGGGATGACCGACCTGGGCCCAGCAAGAGCCTCAGTCAGATGACTCAGGGCACTGGGAAACCCCGTGGATTCTGAGTTGGTTCCCCTTATTTTTCTTGAGAATGCATGGATCCCCTGGTTCAGGTCAAGGAAGCAGAAGCATCGTCGTCCCTAATAGGGCAGGCAGTCATCCCGTAATCCACGCTGCAATGCCAATGCGAGATGTTGCCAACCAGGGATGTAGCCAGAATAGCGGAATTCAGTGATGACACTAATGATCTCCGTTGTCATTTATTGACTGCTAACCAGAGGGCTGGGCACTGGGCTAAGATCTTTATGCAGATTATCTCTTAATGGTCCCACATGGTGAGCTCCATTTCCTAGATGAGGAAACTGAGACTCAGAGGAGGAAAGGAATTTGCCCAAGGTCATATTCCTGGTAGGATGGAGCTGAGAAATGAACCACATCTCTTGGACTATAGAGTTGATCATTAAGTCTGTGGCAGGCAAAATACTGACCACTGTCCCTAAAAAAGAATACTCCCTCTTTGGAATATAATAATAACAATAATTCACAATAATAAAGTACTTCCCATTTGCAAATTCTATTTACATCTGGAATCTCAATGAATCATCAAAATAGCCTGGAGAAGTGGGCCACCATTCAGCAGATGAGCTCACTGAAGCTCAAGAAAGCTTGAATGGTTTAGGATTAAGAAACACTGGCCTGGGAACCTGACCACCCTGGGTTCAAACTCTGGCTCTGCCACTTTCATTCCTTCAACAAATATTTACTGAGAATTTAGCTGTGTGAGCTCTGACAAGTGACTTCACCTCTCAGCGCCCCCTCGGATTTCCTCTTTGTAAGAGTCTTAACACCACTCATCAAATCCATTCTCTCCTTCATCTGAAAATGCCAGACACTTGCTTTCCCAGGCTTCTTTGTGGCTATAGCATGAGCATGTGATCTGATCCTGGCCAATGGGATTTTTTTTCCCTTTATTGATTTTAGAGACAGAGGAAGTGAGAAGGAGATAGAGATAGAAACATCAATGAGAGAGAACATCGATTGGCTGCCTCCTGCACGTCCCCAAATGGGGATCAGGCCCACAACCTGGGCATGTGCCCTGACCGGAAATTGAACTGGTGACCTCTTGGTGCATGGGTCGATGCTCAGCCGCTGAGCCACACCGGCTGGACCTGGCCAATGAGATTTAAGGGGGCTCTTGGGAAGGGTTTCTCTTTCAGGAAAAAATGTGGTACATAGGATGAAATGCCCCACTTCACTGTTTAGATAGCATGTGAAGGCTGAAACTGGGCAGCCATTTTGTGATATGAGGCATCCAGACTGAGGACCAAGCCGCCTGCTGGAGATGGAGGAGCCAAAAGATGAAAAGAATCCTTAGGGCACCAGCTACCCTGGAACTTCCCGTTACGTGAGATGACACATCTCCCTCCTTATAGAAGCCACTTGGAGTTTTCTATTCTGTTACTTGCGGCCCAAACGGGCAGACGATCTGGATTGCTGAAGGGATCCAATGAGACAGTGGATGTAAAGTTCCACTCATCAGCACCTGGCACAAAACGCAGCAGCTACTCTGGAAATTAAGGAATTATCTTAGGGCCTGAACCCTGAGACTGTTCCAGGGAACAGGCCCTCCTCGCCTGGTGAATTAGTCCCCACTCTCTCCCACTGAGAAAAGCCTGTGGAGTTTTCCGAGAAAGCGGAAACCCAGTGGTGGCCCAACACCGAAACCCTGTCACTCTGTTGGGGCTGACCCCAGTTCCAAACAAGAATCAATCACACTGCCTTTTGCCTAATGGATTTTGATTTTCACTCCCCTGACAGCGAAGGCTAGGGCCTGTGCTTTGGTTTGTCGCTGCCTTGCCAGAACATCCCATCAATTATTCACGGCGTCAGCTCAGCCTTCCAGTGCTGTGCTAGGAGGGTTTGCCGCAGTTCAGCCCACCCAGCCATCGGGAAAGGCCCTGCCTCCTGCGTGCTGGGTACTGAGAGAAAGTTCGACAAACATGATTTTATGATGACCCTGCGAGGCGGGCCTTTTATCTCCATTTTACAGGCTGGAGACTGGGGCTTGGAGGGTTGAAGAACTTGCCTAAGGCCAGAAACTAGGGAGGGTGCTGGAGATGGGCCTGGACCCTGGGTCTGACCTTGCTCTTAAAGTATGAGATGGGGCCATTTCGGGACCTCACAGTAATGCAGGAACGGTCCTCCATTTCACCCTCTCCTTCTGTGGCCTCTGAGAAGTTTCCACAGGCCTCGCTGTCTGACAAGCAAGACGTCCATATTGGGGGGATGGGTGTGGGGGGTGGCAGGTGAGCACAGGGAACTGGGTTGCAGGTGGGCAGTGAGGAAAGAATGACAGGTCCCCAAACCCTGAGGCACAGTGACTGATGATTGATTCATTCATTTATTCTACATTTAGTGATTTGAGTTCCTCTGCGCCAAGCACCATGATGGGTCTGGGAACAGAGCAGTAAATACAACTCACGGCGCTTACACTCTTGTGTGGGAGAAACAGAGAAACAAAAGGAAGCAGATATCATTTCAGATGGTGCTTACAGCCTGTGCAGGAAAGACACTGCATGACATGACAGAGACTGAGGGGAAGGAGGCTATTTTAGACAGGGCTCAGGAAAAGTCTCGTTGAGGAGGGGACTTTTGGGCAGGGGCCTGCTTAAATGAGAAATGAGGAGAAGTGGCTGGCCATGAGACAATCTGAGAAAGCCTTCTAGGCAGGAGGAACAGCAAGAGCAAAGGTCCTGAGGTACGATAAAGCCTGACCTGTTTGGGGAACAGCAAGGATTCCAGGGGCGCTGGAGCGAGTGAACTAGAGGACAGTAGAAGAAATAAGCTCAGAGAGGTCATGGGCCTGCATTCATAGGGTCTGGTATGCCACAGTGAAGGTTTGGGTTTTATTCTGAGTGTGATGGGAAACCTCTGGAGGATTTTGAGCAGATGAATAATGTGATCCAATTTACATTTTGAAAAGCTCACTCTGGCTGCTGTGCGGGCAGTGGATTGCAAGGGGCAAGCGTGGAAGCAGGCAGACTGGGGAGGAGACTATGGCACTTATTCACCGTGGAAAGAACAGGGTCATTACAATCACACTTGAGTTTGAATTTCTGGCTGCTCCTGTGTGGCCTGCTGTGTGACCTTAGGCAACTTACTTAACCTCTCTGAGCCTCCCTATTTGAGAAAGGTGGGATAATGACAGAGAATTGGTATAAGGACTAATTGTGTTGTTGCACTTTTTTATAAAGTGTTTGATCAACGGCAGTTGGGATTTCTGTACTGAGAGCCAATAAGCTTGCCTGGCTTCCCATTTCAGCTCTGGCCGCCCATCTGCCAGGAATGCATGCTGGGCCGAGCCTGGGATCACTGAGAGGTCACAAAACTGTCCCTGCAAGCAGATTAACCCGACGGAGAGACGAGGCTGTTTATTCCCAAGCAGTGTCTTCTGCAAGCCTGAGCTTCCCTGCCTTGCTGCCAGAAGCCGGCCTCATCTCTGCCCTTTGCCTGCTTCTTCTCTGGGAGGGTGACCCTCCCCTGACCTGCCCCTCATTCCTATGTCTTAGGGACAGGGCAGGGAGGAGGGAGAGTCCTGTTTGGACCTAAACAGGATGTGGAGGGCAGAAACCCGTGTCAGGCCTGGAAATAGCAAAATAAGTCTGTTGATCCTAAGCCGGTTAAGGGTGAGTGGACTCTGTCTTAAGAGGGAGGCTTTTTGGACACGAAACCTGGGGCAGGATTATAACCAGAGGCAGCCCACAGCCTCAGAAGAGGAAATCCAGCATAGGAATCTCTCTGTCCTCTTTAGGGTTGACAGGGAAGAGGGAAAACCTGCAGGCTTCCCTCCACACTCCTACCAGCCACCCCTCCTGCATCCCTTCTCAGAGGCCTCCCCTTGGGCAGTTAGATCTGAGGAAAGGACCCCACAGGGTCTCCTTTAGACTTGACCCTGCAGATGAGCCTTCAGTGAGGAGCTAACGGAGCCAGGGGGATCCCACAATGAGAGGTCAGGGTAGATGAAGGCATCCCTAGCTAGTACATCATGGCTGGCATGTAGACTTCCTCCTTTTTTTCCGCATTTTTCTATGAATACATTGACCTATCTCCTCCACCTGATTTTTGGTCCTGCTCTCAGAGGGTAAGTTAGGTTCCATTTGTCTTTCCCAGCTTGGTCTTCCTGGATTTCAACATCAACGCCCTCTGGGCCCCCAATGAACTTCTTTATAGCACTGAACATACTGAGTTGTCATTTATTCTGACACCCAGCACATTGACCACATGAAGACAGGCCACTATCTCTCCAAGACAGCCCTAAATCCCAGCCTGACACAGAGAAGTTTCTTCTGTCCTAGCCTGGCCCCCACCCAAAGCCTCTCTCAGTCCCTTGCACCCTCTGCCTTTGCCTGGCAGCACACAGAACTCCCTGGCCCACTGGCTGTAATCAAACGCATCCCTGCCTCCTTCTGCTTTATTTTTCACATTGCCTCATTTTTCTCTCCGATTTTGAAATTTACATCCTCTTCCAACAGCTAAAGCATCTTTACAAGCTGCATCAAATCACATAAATAAAGAACAAACCAGGGGTGACCCTTCGCCCACAAGCATCCACAGCCAGCTGCATGCGTCATGCATGCACACCCCCACCCCTCAGAGTCTCTGCCTCATTTTTCTTACTTGTGTTAAAACTGCCTGACAGTATCTCAATGTCCTCCAAGCAAGTTTATAAGCTGCTTTCATTCCCTCCTTGGGGGCAAAGTGGGGTGGTAAATATAGGGGTAAATATTAAAATTGCAGGGCGACACCCCCTCCAGCCTGAGCCTGGGACTTCACAAGGGAGCATTATGGAGAATGGACCAAACTCAAATCCACTCCATCCCAGCAAGGCTTAGTTGCTTCTCTCTGCTCTCTTGCTCATTTGCAGTGTCCATCCTCTTGCTGTGGGGTTTTATGAGTCTCTATAAATCCTTTTCTCCAACAAAGCTGGGGTATAAAATAGTGAATAATGAAAGGATGGGGTGATCAATACCACATAGTAACAGTCTGAAGAGGCTGGCGCTCACTTCCAAGGTTTCAGCTATAGCCCCTCCCCCTTTCTGGTCTTTATATTGGGAACTCAGCCAGAGTTCCCCAGCCGTGGTCATCAATCTGGAGACACAGGCAGCGTCCCCCAGCCCAGCAGCCCCCAGATCCCATGCTCACCTTGGCAGCCACAGAGGAATTGGGCTTCTCCAGTAGGTCCCAGAGCTTTTTCCTCTTCTCCGCGCAGCACGTGTTATCGAACTCCTCGCCCTCCCGCTCGCGTAGGGTCTCGGCCTCACGCTTGAGCTCCTCGTTCATCTGCTCCTTCTTCTGGTGGTAGCGGGCCTGGCAGCAGGACTCCAGGTAGATTTCATCGATGCCCCAGTAGTCAAGTTCTTGGCTGAAGCTGAGTGCACACATCTCCTCCATCATGTGCAGCCGCCCAGTACGGTAGAAGTTGAGGATGGAGGTGAAGGCGCCCGGGTGGCGGTCGAAGAAGTACTCATTGTCCTCGAGGCTGTAGTCGTCGCACACCTCAAGCAGCGAGTCATGCGTATTGCAGTCGCGGAGCTTGCCCAGCCGCGTGCGGGGCAGGCGGTCCAGCGTGCGCCACAGCACCTCGTGCGCCAGGCCCCCAACATTAAGGCGGACTCGCCGCGAGCACGCCTTGCTGCGCACGATCTCCATGGGCTCGGGCGGCAGCGAGCTGGTGGAGCGGGAGCCATGCTTTGTCATGCCCGCCGGCATCGCTGGTCCGGCCGCCCCCGCCCCCCCTGCCCCCCCAGGCCGCTGTCACTGGACGGCAGGGCCAGCCGCCGCGGAGGAGGGGGGCAGGGAGCGCTGTGGGCTGTTGGGTGTGCAGGGGACCGCGCTGGCGCGCGTCACGGCCGTCTTCTCACCTCCATCCCGACGGCTGTGAGGCAGAAAGCAGACGCAGGTCAGCAAACAGGGAGATGGGCGTGGCCCCTCCCCACCTGTCCAGCCAGACCCCAGCCCAGGCGGCTTTGACCTTCCCAGCACTTAAGCGGCTCAGGGAGGGTAGAAAGGCTGGGTGCTGTCCCTCCCGCCGGTGCTGAAGTCCTCCCCACCCCACGAAGGGAGGGGCGGCCCTTCGGAGCTGGAGCTGGGAGAGGGCCCTCAAGAGGTGCCCCAGGGACCCTGGAGGCCCCAACAGTGTCTCTGCAGCCCAGGCCCAACCCAGCCGCCCGGGGCGCTGTCCGCCCCTTCGAGTGCTGAAACTCGCTTTTCTCTGGGTATCCCCACCGAGTCCCGATCCGGCCCCGAGGTGGGGAGAGGTGAGCTGCATTAAAAACTTTGTTTTAAAAATACTTCTCATCTTTTCCTTCCCCAGTTCCGAAATTATTAAGATTTGAGGGCTAGGGGGATGGCAGCAGGTTTGCTTTTTCTAAACCTTAAAAGATTTGGGGGAATTTTGGGAGGTTTCAGGTGCGGTCATAACAGACAGGGTGGTCACGACAGCATCACTGTCCTGGAGCAGCCCCTCTTCCCAAACCACAGGAGCATTTCTCGAGGTCGCTCTGGCGACGAGATGAGCCCTGAAAACGCAAAGCCAAGCTCTGCGCAGGTTCCCACCCTTCCCTCTGTACCCCCTAACCCACCGCAGGAGGGGTGTGCAGAGTCCTGGGAATCCACCTGCTCCGTCTTCCCTCGCTGCTTCCCCGCCCCCTTCTCCCCCTTCTCCAACAACAACTCCTCCTCCTCCTCCTCCACCTCCTCCTCCTCCTCCTCCTCCTCCTCCACCTCCTCCTCGTCGCTCCTCTCCTGCGATGGCTTTTTATAACTCTGGGTTCTGCGCCTTTCCCGGGGCTTAGAAGGGAAAGGGTGGGGAAGGTGGGAGGCGGGGAAAAGAGCTGAATTTTCTGGCCTTTTTAAAACGTCCCTTCTCCTGCCGTGCGCTGGTGATTTCGGGGTCTCCTCTGAGCCCCGGGCAGTGAGGCTCACGCCCTCTCCTCTCACCCCGAATGAGAACGTGTGTCTCCCCAGGCCCCAGCCCTTGTCCGCCACCCCCACCCCTCCTCGCAACACTAGCCTGGAGCCGCGGAGCCTAGGTAGACCAACAGGCCGAGCCGAGGCAGCCGAGTCCCCGACTAGTGTCCCCCGGCACTGTCACAGAGGGCCGCCCGCCCCAACACTCACCCCCAGGGCGGCCGCCTCCCGGGGCCAGGGACCACACATCGCCCCGGCCGCCCGGACGCCCCGGCCCGCGGGCAGCGGCGGACCGGGGCCGGGCTGGGCCCGGCCTACGCCGGCCGGGCAGGCGACGCGCCGAGGTTGCAGGCGCTGTGAATCTGGGTGCGCTCTCCGAGGCTGGGGGCGCAGGCGGGCGCCGCAGGCACGGGTGGCAGGACAGCGTTCGGGCGGCGCCTCCTGCTCCACCTCCTCCTCCTTCTGTTCCAGCGGAGGCGGCGGCAGCGACAGCAGTGGCGGCTGCTTGGGAGAGATCAACAAGTCGGGGCTGAGCTTCGGCTCCGCGCTCGCTGCGATTCTGTCCCGCACTTCAGAGCGCTCAGAGTCCGGCACCGAGGCGGGACTGCGCCACCTGCGGGTAGCAAGCGTGAGCGCCGCTTAACTCCTGCTTGCCCGGGCCATCCTGCTGGTGGGGTTGGGGGCGACCTGGAGGTTTGGGCAAGTAGGAGCCTGACCATCCTAACCTTTCCACCTGGGCTATCTCCGCTGCCTTCCTGAGAACCTCGCCTTCCTTAGTTCTGTCAGCAACATGCATTGAGTGCCTACTGTGTGCAAGACACTAGGATAAGCCTCTGAGATACAGCCGTGAACCAAACACAAACGCTAGGCTCTGGTGGAGCGGGCTGGAGACAGACCCAAAACAGAGTCAAAGAACATCTCAGAGGGCAATAAGCGTTTGGGGGGCGGGGGTAATAAAGCAAAGCAGAGAGATAGAGGCGGGGACTGGGATCCGATTGCAATTTCATTATTTATTTATTTAGTTGCACATGACTCCTTTATTACACTGATCTGGAAAAAAGATTGAGTAGTTATGTTCAAATGCATACTGGGCTCAAGTGGCAGGGCCAAGCAACTGGAACAGGATTCAGAACTCAGACACAGAGAAAGATACATCTGGACATGATCAAGAGACATTTCACTGCCATAAAACGATAAGGCAGGGGAGGGATTCTGAAACACACAGCCGGGTAATGCCGACACCTTACAAGTAAAGGAGCTTGTCCCACCTGGTGTGAGGAACGGCTTATTTTGTGATGACCACATGTGGGAATAGTTCACCCACCACTAGAAACCCCAGAGGGTTTTTTGTTTTGTATTATTTTATATAGATATACTTTTTTTTTTTTTTGGTAAAAGTAAATGCAATACATAAACATTCAGGACTGATCCCAATCTTTTGGAGCCAGCTTTTCTGGGTTCAGGGAGGAATCACCACATTCCTCTTCAGTGGAATGACTAGAGCCCCCAGTCACCTGACTACAGAATAGCACAGGACTGTTTCTGGGAACCCAAAAAGCTCTCTTGCCTCTCCTCATTTGTCATGTCTTAGCATGGCTTCTCCCTATCCCCCTACTCCAGCAGGTTCTTAGTAATAAACAAAACACTATAAAAAAACAAACAACAACCACAACAACAAAAAAGCCAGAGTTACTACCTCTGGACTCTCTTAGATGAGCCTTCCCTCAGCCTTGGACTGAGGACCCATGCCACAGGGTCCTGACTAGACTGCATGAAGGAAGTGGGTACATGAGACAAAATGGCTAAAACAAAATTGGGAGCCACCAGTCCCCATCTGCAGCTACAACCTACAATGCCTACAGATTTGGTCAGTGTGACATATGCAGGGGGGAGATGCAGGGCAATGGGAAGGGCAGGGAGGGTGTCCTTGGGAAAGCAGTCTGCCTGCTCACCTTCACTTCTTGGCCTTGCCCATGGTAGCCACAGCCTCCATGGCTTTATGAAAGGTCTCTTCATCCCCCGGAACCTGCATGGGCTTGATGGGCTTCAAATTCTTGTCCAATTCATAGACAATGGGAATACCAGTTGACAGGTTCAACTCTATGAGAGCCTTTTCAGAAAGACCCTCCGGATGTTTGACAATGCCCCCAAGGCTGTCGCCATGGGCTTCGATCCATACCCATTTCCCCTTCTTAATCTGGGGGACTATTTCTTCATTCCAAAAGGGCAGAGCTATGGCAATAGTGTCCTTCAAACTCTCACAGAAGGGTAGCTGATCTTCAGTGAGGTCTGCATACCTGTGATCCTTACTGATGTTACTGCAGAAGGGATGGTTGGGCTCCATCAGTGGTGGTGGTGGTATATCATAGGAGTGCCTCCAGATCTTTACCTGGGCCTCACCATGCTTAGCAGCAGTTTTGGCTGTATGAAGGCCAGTCAGACCCCCACAGTGCCGTTCACTGAGATGCCAAGTCCTCACTACAGGCAGCCACATTTGGTCAATGGCATCCAGCACTGTCCAGAGGGTCCAAATTGCTCTCTTCTGCACTAAAGTGAAGCACATATCAAACTCATAGCCAGCATCTTGCAGCGCCTACCCACTGCCCTTCACCTCCTTGTGCCCTGCTGGGCTCAGGTCGGCATCGGACCAGCCGTTGAAGCAATTCTCCAGGTTCCACGTGCTCTCGCCATGCCAGGTTAGCACCAGCACAGGCGGTCACGGTGGCAGTTCCATGTATGGTGCAGACTGGGACTCACCAAGATTCTGGAGTCTAGATTGTAATTTTATTTTATTTTATTTTATTTTTTTATCCTCATCCAAGGACATTTTTCCATTTTAGTGATAGAATAGGAAGGAGAGAGAGGAAGAGAGAGAGAGAAACATCGACGTGAAAGGACACATTGAGTGGCTGCCTCTCGCATGACCCAACCAGGACTGGGGACAAACCACAACCAAGGTATGTGCCCTTAGCAGGAACCAAACCCGGGTCTCTCTGGATCGCAGGCCGATGCTCTAAAAACTGAGCCAAACCGGCCAGGGCTAGATAGATTGCAATTTCAAATAGCCCTTGCTTTTGTGAGTTTCCAGTCTATATTCTAAAATCTAATGCTAGAATAGATTCTAGTGGGGGGATGTGAATAATGAATGCATCAACAAATATGCAATGTGGCAATTGGTGATAACTGCTAAGAAGAAAAATAAAGCAAGGTGAGGGAGAGAGGGGGTAAGCTAGTTTATATAGCCTGGTGATTCATTCACTCATTTATTTATTCATTCATACATTCATTCATGTTATGTTGAATAGCTAGTTATTGAGAGTTTCCTGTGTACCAGGTCCTGTGGCAGGCTCAGTAAAAGAAATGTCTTCCCCTGGATCTCCCCATTCAGCCGGGGGAGATAGAATCGATCAAATAATCCCCCAAAGTGAATATACAACCAAAGGATTTACCCGGAGAGGTGAGCAAGGCTTCCCTATGGATGCCATGGTTATCCCCTCCCCCACCATTTACTCATTTATTTTTTTTCAAATATATATTTACTACATGATAAGTAAATAGACCCTGGGATAGAACAGTGACCTTCTTACTCTGGAGGAGAAAAGCTGTGACTAAGCCTTCAGGCCCCAAGGTAAGTTCTTTTTCCTCTCTGGCCCTTTTCTTTATTTCTAAATTTAAAGGGATTTATTTCTACAGAGTTGAACATAATATTATTATGTATTTTTAGTCTGTTCACTTCTCGTCACCTCCATTACCATGACCCTTGTCCAAGATGACATCATCTGGTGGGCAGAGGCCAGGGATGTGGCTAAATATCCTTCAATACATAGCACAGACCCCCACAATAAAGGATTCTGTAGTCCTGAATGTCATTAGTGCCAAGGTTGAGAAACCCTGGATTAATTTAATGTAAGACAAAGGTATGTCCCGGTCTGGAATGAATAAATACATCCTCGTACATGAGGGCATATAAGAAACTTATGAATGACACACTTCTGACCTCAGGAATATCTGATCCTATTGATGGGGGTGGTGACAAGGTATATAGAAATAAAATTGACAAAAAACTCTCTTATGTCTCTGACTCCAAGTCTTTAATGAGGAGACTCTTTGAGATGATTCACAGCCTCAAGTCAGCTAAACTGATATTTGTGTATATCTTTGAAAAAGAAAAGAAAAGAAATGGCTAGTGTGTAAGCAATGTTCCAGTCCTCTGAGCAATCCCATATGCCAGATAGCAGAGGTCATGACTTGGTGATTTGTGGACTTCTGTTGTTTGATCATCATGGTATTTTTTTTTTTAATTTTGAGTAAAGATTTAAGTATCGGAGGAGTTTACATAAAAATCTGGATTTCTGGCTTCTCTTTAAAAATCAGAGGAACTAATTAACAGGGGGCTTGTATTCCTTTGTAACGGGGAAATTATGGCTGGTACAGAGTCGTGACTGCGTTATGAGCCACAGCTGCCCCCTTTAGGCAGGATGCGATCTCTGGTTTGCTGCAGTCTCTACCTCTGCCTAATGTTTCTCATTCAGGACGCTTTTCTCATTTATGTTATTTGTTGGTCTTGGAATAAATTTAAGTCTGTGCTCCTTGCATATAAAGACCAAAGAAGTCCGAAGAGGTTCTCTTGCCTTTCTCTGGCTCCTTGGGCTCTGCACAGTGTCTGATTTTGAGTTTTTATTTTCTAAATGAAAAAACTTTAAGTTATTTGAAAGCAACTGGTATTCATTTTTTAGCCTTTTCTGCCATCATAATTGGAGAGACTACCTAGAAATAAAGCCAATACAGGGGAAAGAAGAGCCCCAAAATTGAGATACTGAGTACTGACAATGTCACCAGAGCTCCTGGATCCAGCCATACCTGAAAGCAGTCCTCTCTGGACTTTCCAGGTATGTGATCTAGTGAAAAACCCTTTTTATTTAAGCCATATTGGACTGTGGTTTTGTCATTTATGTCCCAAAGAGCACAACTGATACAATTTTCTCCCTACTAACCAGAAGCATACCAACTCCTTAAAATGTACTAATAAAACATAGTGGGGGGGGGCGGATGAATTTACAGGAAACAGAGCAAAGAGAGTAATAAAACTCAGAAAGTTCTACAGAGAAGGGGCCCTGCAATAAGAGTTCAAGTACAACCATCTTGTTTTACAGATGAGAAAACTAAAAAGCTCATTGAGGGCACAGCATCCCAGTGGTCTACCAGCGAGCGAGCAGCCAAGTACCAGCACCAGGTCACAAACCATCTTCTGCTCAGGCCTCTCAGACTTCCTGCTGAGAAGTGTTGAGACTTTTCCCTGAGGCTGAGAGAGATCAACTTGGCACAATTCATCCATGTAAATACAAGTGAATCCCTCTCTAATTTGTACTGGTAAGAGACGTGTCCACTTGAAGTCAGATTTCTTTTCTTGGACTCCATAATGCCAGCCATTACTTATTTATAGTCCCACTGAGTGTCCTACTCAGGTTTCTCGGCACTCTGGACACTGAGCAAGACTAATTAATCCCTACTTCCTTCTCCTTCATGGACCCCTGGGAGGAAATAATTGCTTTACGAGGGTGGTTATGGGGGTACCCAAAGGCTCCAGGGAAATCACTGACATCTCTGAATGGATATCACTCAGGACAACTGCTCTTTGCTGTGACCTTGCCCAAAGTCCTAGCAGCTCCAGGTATTTTTCCATCAGCTTGATTCCAGTCTTTTTGCCCATATCTCTTTTATCATACCTGGTAACAATAATCATAATAATGGGGGAAATGGGGTTAATGATAGAATCTACCTTCTAGGGTTGCTGAGGGGACAAATGAGATAATGAAGTGCTTAGCACCATGCCTAACATCAGTAAGTATACGTTAATATAACAGTAGTAGCAATACTAACAAACAATAATAGCAGCTGGCATTAATTGAGCAGTTACTATATACTAGGCACTGTATTAAATGCCTTGCATGTGTCTGACATCATTTAAAAATCTGTTTAGCTTTTCTCACCCTTGGGCTGAACATTCTAATATAAGGAAGACCTATTAGCTGTTGGATGATACTTGATGACCAGATGTCTGATTCTAGTGCCTGTCCTATGCTAGCTTGATTGCCTTTATCAAACCCTGGGGGTCCTGGTCCAGGTTCCTGGTAAACAGGTGAGCCTGGTTTTCTGGCAAACCTAAATATTTATCCATTCTTTTTTCTATCTTTTGCTCATCACCTACCCATCAACCCAATCATCCATTCACCCATCCATATACTCAGCCACCAATCTTTCCAACTAGACATCCATCCACTTATCTACCCACTCACCCCTTCATCCATGCACTCACTCACTCACCCACTCATTCATCTTTTATTTCATTTATGCACATATTCTAACCACTATTCATTTTTCTACCCACTCATTTACCCACCATTTCTCCATCCATCTATCCACCCATACATCATGTCTTTTTACCCACCCATCTATCTACCCATTCACTATCCATCCATCCATCCATCCATCCATCCATCCATCCATCCATCCATGTACCAAATCACCTACCCACCTACTAATTCATTCATCCACCTACTCATTCATCTATCTACCTACTCATTCATCCCTCTACCCAATCACTCATTCATCCAAAATATTCATTCATCTATCCACAACTCACTCACCCACTCACCTATCCATCTACCCACCCACCCTTGAATCCATCCACTCACTTGACCATCTCCACCCATCTATCACCTAGCATTTTAGAGTATTTACTACATGTAAGGTTCTATGCTAACCCCTGAAATGGTCTTTTGGACTCCCTCCCTGGGAAGAAATGTGGGTGTCAACAGAGGGTCCCCACAGAGGAAAATAGGTAAACCTGCATGTTGTTCATTGAGCCCTTTTGTGGCCTGGACTTTGCCAAAGCTATTAAATTCCAGGGTTAGTGGCCAAACAATGATGAAATGCAGGCAAAGATGGACTAAGGTACAGGCTTCCAACAGAGCAATTAGTGGTAAGCTAATACGTCTTCCCCACAGAGGAGACTGGGAACTCCAAGATGTGACGGAAAAGGAGCAAGTCAGCAAAAGAAGGAAATCAAAACCACAGAGATCAAGCTAATAAACTGATTCTCCAAAGATAATATTTCATTAAAATCCAGCTCTTCAATCTTTGGGGTCTGATTTCTTTCCTATCCTCTCTCCATCACCCTTGTCTTCCTCTTACTGATCTCATCTCTTTCCTCTCTGATTTTCTCCCCCAGTTTTATCTTTTCACTAATCCAACCTCCCCCAGGCTACTGGGGTGGACCTCTAAAGGCAAAAATCTGATCCTTGATACACTGCTGGAGAGACCATGTGAGGAGGCCACTTGGAGAGTGAGAAGCCCTGAAATTACAGAGAGAGAGTGAAAACCAGAAGACCCATCCAGCAAAGTCCCTGTCAACCCATAAAACCATGAGAAATTATAAAATAGTTTAGTTTTAAGCCTCTACATTTGGGGGTTATCTACATAGCTATAGATAACTGAGACAGCGTCCTTGCTCATGCTGTCTCTACTGCTTATACTGCTTCCCCAGCCCAACCATCATTTTTCCTACACAGGGAACTCCTTTTCGCCTTTCAAAAACCCACACCCAGTGTTGCTTTTTCTGCCTCTCCATGTTCTGGGTCAAATTCTCTTTCC
Organism: Molossus molossus; assembly: GCF_014108415.1. Classification (NCBI taxonomy): domain Eukaryota; kingdom Metazoa; phylum Chordata; class Mammalia; order Chiroptera; family Molossidae; genus Molossus; species Molossus molossus. The sequence continues at coordinate 9,220,602 of NW_023425399.1, read as the reverse complement.
TTTGGGAAACTCTACTATGAGGCTAACATAGGATATTCATTTTTTCATCTCCTCCATTGGCTATGAGTGACAATAGTAACTCACTTAAAGCTCACAAAAAACTTATGAGGGAAATATTATTATCCATTATCCCTATCTTACAGGTAGAGAGGCTGGGGGACAAAGAGATGCTCCAAATCACGCTGGTATTACGTAGCTCAGCAGAGAGTCAAACCCAGGCAGAGCCAGTGCTTTATTTATTTATTTATTTCATTTATTGTTGAATGTATTACAGATGTTCCTCATTTTTCCCCACTGACCCCCTCCTCCCCACTCCCGCCCCCCTCCCACCTTTTCCCACACTGTTGTCTGTGTCCATTGGTTATGCATATAAGTTCTTTGGTTTATTTCTTCCCACCCCCAACCCCCTTCCCTTTGAGGTTTGTCAGTCTAGCAACCAATTTGTACTTCTTAATCCCTTCACCTTTTTCACCCATTCCCCCAACCCCCCTCCCATCTGGCAACCAACAAAATGTTCTCTGCATCTATGAGAATGTTTCTGTTCTGCCTGTTCATTTTGTTTGTAGATTCAATTATCTATAGATATGTATTCATTGCCATTTTGTTTGTTCATATATTTTATCTTTTTCTTCAAAAAGACCCTTCAACATTTCATATAATAACAGTTTGGTGGTGATGAACTCCTTTAACTTTTTCTTGTCTGGGAAACTCTTTATATGGCCATCGATTTTAAATGACAGCTTTGCAGGATAGAGTAATCTTGGTTGTAGGTTCTTGCTTTTCACCACTCTGAATATTTCTTGCCACTCCCTTCTGGCCTGCAACGTTTCTTTTGAGAAATCAGCTGACAGTCTTATGGGAACTGCTTTTCTCTTGCTGCTTTTAAGATTCTCTCTTTGTCTTGAACCTTTTGCATTTTGACAATGATGTGTCTTGGTGTGGGCCTCTTGGGGTTCATCTTGTTTGGGACTCTCGATGCTTCCTGGACTTGTATGTCTGTTTCCTTCACCAAGTTAGGGAAGTTTTCTGCCATTATTGTTTCAAATAGGTTTTGGATTTCTTGTTCTCCCTCTTCTCCTTCTGGCACCTCCAAGATGCGAATGTTGGCACATTTGAAGTTGTCCCAAAGGCTCCTTACACTATCCTCATTTTTTTGAATTCTTTTTTCTTTTTGCTGTTCTGATTGGGCGTTTTTTGCTTCTTTATATTCCAAATCGATGGTTTGCTTTTTGGCTTTACCTACTCTACTATTGAATCTGTATAAATTATTCTTTATTTCAGTTAGTGCCTCCTTCATTTCTGACTGTGCATCCATCATTTCTGAATCCTTTTTTATGCTCTTGAGGCCCTCACTAAGTTTGCTGAGGTTCTCACTAAGTTCACTGAGCATCCTTATAAGCAATATTTTGAATTCAGCATCTGTTAGGTTGCTTATTTCCATTTCACTTAGTTCTTTTCCTGAGGTTTTGTTCTGTTCTTTCATTTGGGACCTGTTTCTTTGCCTCCTCATTTTGACTGCCTCCCTGTGTTTGTTTCTATGTATTACTTAACAAGGGGTATGGGGCTAGCTGAGACCAGATGCTGCTTGTTTGAAAGAATTCAGGAAAACCTGAAGCAGGATCCAAGACAGGCCAATCCAATGGTTAAGCAACTGGCAACAGCTTGGTTTGGCCTGAAAGATGGGTGGGGCGGGGCCTCAGGGAATCACCAGGGCGGGGCTACTGGTGTGAGCCCGGCTGCTGGAGTCCCAGATATGGGGACTGTCTGCCGCCCCAGGGAAGGGCTCACCAAAGGAACAAAGGCCTCTGACAGCACATTTGTCCCGGAGAAAGCCCCCTCTCCAGCCCTCGCTCCAGTGCCAAACAGCTCAGTTCTCCCCTGTATGTCTCTAGTGCCCCTCGAGCTGCCTCCCCTCCAAGCTTAGAGGGAGAGAGTCCGATAAGTCCGTGCGCGGGCCCTTTAAGAGGAGCTGCCTGGGGCTCCAGCCGTGTCAGCCTCCCTGAGCCTCAGTTCCCGCTGGTTTTTCCAGCCAGAAGTGATGGGGATTCTCTTCCTGGCACTGGAACCCTGAGCGGGGCGCCTGGTGTGGGACGGGGACCCCTCAGTCCTCAGGAAGGACCTTCCCAGCCGAGGTGTCCTCCTGATTTTTATCTGCCACACGTGGGTAGGGGACCAGCCCGTCCCCTCCGTCCCTCCTACCAGTCTCCATGTGGCTGCTGCTTTAATTCCATAGCTGTAGGACTTCCATTCAGGGCGATTTCAGGTGGTTTTTGTTAGTTCTTAACTTCCATTAACTGCCCTAAGCCTCTCATTCCAGGAAACCAAAACCCAGCACTCCAGTCAGGAGGAAGGAATGATGGAACCCCTAACCCACCCCAAACTGCAAATGGTTGCTGGACAAGAAAAACAAGTTTCAGGAGACCCCAGCCCCCGACCAATCAGAACTCGGGAGACCCCAGGCCTGAGTCTCCTTGGCTGAACTCCACCCCCCACAGCCCTGAGTTTAAAAATCCTGTCTGTACAAGCCGGTTGCTACTCTCCCTAGAGGTAGCCCGCAGGCTGACTCCCAACAAACCTGCACTTCTGGAGACCCTGCACCGCCTCGTTCCGCCTCGTTCTTACAGGTTTGAGTGATGGTAACTTTGATGTGGTTGTGGGGGGCGGATACTGCGTTTACCTACCTGCCATCTTGACCGGAAGTCTCAGCCAGTGCTTTTAACCACCATGGTATATGGCCTCTGATTAGAGTCTACACAGTAATGGCATTCATTATCCCATTTAACACAGAAGCCAGACATAAGTGATGCCAGGGTCTGTCACAGGAGCAGAGGTCTCAGGATTCTTGGTTATTTCCCTGAGAATGCTATTATCCTCATGATCACAACATGGCTGCTATGGCCTTCTTCTCACATGATAACTCCAAGGTAGGGAGGAAGGGGGAACCTCTCCCACATTTCTGAATCTCCCCCACAGACTTCTCTGAGCATCTCATTGGTACTGGGTCACATAACCACCACTAGCCCAATCACTGGCAAAAGATGCCTGATACCTACACTTGGATCGGCCCCAGGTTTTGATTTGGAGGTTGGCCCTATTTTCTTTTTTTAAATTTTTTTATCCTCACCTGAGGACATTTTTTTCCATTTTTTTGTTCAGATAGAGTGGGAGAGAGAGAAACATCGACGTGAAAGGGACACATCGAGTGGTTGCCACCCGCACCACCCAACCAGGGCTGGGGACAAACTGCAGCCCAGGTACGTGCCCTTAGCAGGAACCGAACCTGGGTCTCTCTGGACCGCAGGCCAACGCTCTAACTGCTGAGCCAAACCGGCCAGGGCGGCCCTATTTCGCTGAGCACCTGGCTGCCTATGTCTGAAGGGTTATTTTAGCAAGGAGGTTAGGGGTTAGGCTCTTGGCCACAGCATTTTTTCCCATAGTGGTCAGCCCTCTGAATACCTGAAATAAAGGCACACGGAGACCCTGTTCATTGCAAGGGTCCACTTTGTAATGTGGGTACACCAGGCCACTCTGAGGTCCTAGGAGAGGTTCCCAGGGTGAGAGGATAGCACGCTGCCAACTCTCCGCATCCATCACCCTCCTTCCCCACGGACACACCTTCTGGATCACGTCTCAAGTGGCCGATTCCCAAGCCATTAAAGGTGCATTAAATGTTTACCCGTCCACCGTGAAATGTGAAAAATAAGAATGATGGAATGAGGTTCTTATAAAGATAAATTGATTCTATTGAAAGGAAAAGCTGTTGTTGATTTTCCTACTTAAACTCTCTAATGGCTTCCCTGGGCACTCAGAAGAAAGAGCAGGTGGCTGGCCGCAGCTACCGAGGTGTGCTCCGGGCACATGTCATGCCTCACCCGGCCCCGGCCTCCCAGCCTCCCTGTTTCTCAAACACACCAAGCCCTTTGCCTCTTCGGGGCCTCTGGGGAGGCAGAAAGGCCTGCCCTCGAACCCCACATCTGCTAATTAGCCATGTGACCTTGGGCAAGCCACTTCACCTCTCTGACCCTCAGTGTCTTCCCCTGTAAAAATAGAGACAATAATATCTGCCTTGGAGGGTAGCTGGAGGTATGACTTAGGGCCCTGTCCCAGTAGGCACATGGCAGGTGCTCCGTGCTCCCTTCCCATCCGGACGCAGCCGACTCTCAACCCGAATCACACTCAGAGGCAGTTTCACAAACAAGGATGGTTTAATATATTTCAGCACGTTTCCACTCAACATCGTATGAAAATAGAGCTCTTTATTTAAACAGCAAGGCGTAACAACCACTGCTATTCACAAAACACTTTATGTTTTTAAAAAAATCAAAAGCAATGGCTTCTGGAGAGACCCTTCGACTCTCCTCTGGAGAATGGGCAGGCAGGATGTCACCAGCTCCTATGCTCAGGGCCCACTGGTGGTAGAAGACCCTGGTGGCACTCGGACCAGGTGCAATGCACGGGCGACCCACACGGTGAGCAGCTTACTCCTTTTCCTGCCCTCTGCACCCAGTGATTGCCGAGAAAGAATCAGGGTGCTGCTGGCCTGGCTTTAATACCACTCGACTACTCGCTTGTCTCATTTCAGAGAAATGACAGATCTCAGGCTCGGAGCCTTGGCAACACCAGCATGGAGACCCCCTCCCAGTGAATTTATTTTATACAGTCACTTTCTATTTTTGACAATGAGTGATACATGTTGTCCATTACCAGCAGTGATAAAAAAAAAAAAAGTTCCCTTTTCAAACAATTATGTCTTTTTTTTTTTTGCACTTATCTTCAGATAGAGCGGGAGGGAGGGCGGGATGAAGACAGAGAGAGAGAAACATCGACGTGAGAGAGACACATCAAGTGGTTGAAACCCACATGACCTCAACTTGGGGCTGAGGACAAACTGCAACCGAGGTACGTGCCCTTAGCAGGAACTGAACCCGGGCCTCTCTGGTCCGCGGGCCGACGCTCTAACCGCTGAGCCAAACCATATAAATCCAACTATAGTTGCATAATAGTATAAAAACAACTATAAGTTTTTAAAAAATGAATCTGTTTAAAAGATCCGGTAAACAACAATATAAAATATAGCAAAAATAACAATGATGATGATGTTAAGAAAACACTTCAGTAGGTCAACCTAAGAGTGTTTCTAACATATGTCCTGCAATTTTGTGATTCTAAAGCAAGGTATGAAGAAATACAATGATGTCCGGGTACTTTCCTAACTAATCTGTAGCAAGGAGCTAACCCACTCCTCTCTCCCTCTTCTTTATATTTTTTAAAAGAAGAAGAGAAGGAAAAAAAATGATTAAAACAAGGGAAGGCTTAAATCAGTGTCTCCTAAGCTACACTTCAGTATCTCTGGTACCAGCTGGAGCTGCCTGATGGGAGAATTGTTTCTTCCTAATGACTGTGGCTTCAAGGAGGTGCACCACCTTTAAAGGGAATTGGCCTTTTTTTGAACACAGGTGAGAATCTGGCCTCAGTGACAAGGCCCCCTGATTTGGAAGGGGGGAGTCATAAGGGCCTTCCCCCAGCACACCAGGGTAGCAGCCTCGCAGAGACCTTCCCGCTGCTATTTCTGCTGGCCTTCTTCCTTCCCTTCCGAGCCAGGATGAGGCAGCTGAGGGTTGCCATGGAAACCGGCTCCATCCTCCCATAGGAGGCTGCTAGGCCTGATTTCTTGCAGAGTTAAGAAGCAGGCAGCAGCAGGGGTCACCCAGGCGTGAAGATGGGTTTCCCTGGGGATATCCCACCTCCTGCCAATCACACTATCTGTCTGGGAATCCTGGGGGCGCCTGGAGGCTGAAGGCCAGGAAAGCCCCCAAGCCCCCATGCTGCTCCAAGAAGAGCCTAGCCCCTGAAACACTCAGAGATTTCAGGTCCTCTATTCTCCTTCAGCTAAAGCTAAAGGGACCTATGTGTGTGTATATGTGTGTGCGCGCGCGCACGCGTGCGTGTGTCTGCATCTCATGAGCTACATCCACCCATGGGTGCCTCTGGCTCTGATGCCAAACAGAGCTGTCCCTACCCCCTTGAGCCCAAGGGATGCATTTGCTACTGGGACAATAAGTCTGCTGAATTCTACCAGTTTATGAGCTGAGTGACCCCGGCAATCACTTCGCCTCTCTGAGCCTATTTCCTCATCTATCACAAGGCTTACCCACCCCCTCTTTGCAGAGGTAATGTGAGAAATAGAAATACTATATCTGTCACAGGCATTGACAGAATCCTCAATAAACAGAACATAATATTAATAATCCTTACCATCATAACAAAGGTTTCTAGGCAGTTTTTCTCTTTGAACTGTTTTGGTGTTTGTTTTTTCCCCCTAAACTGATGCAAAGGCAAGTTTTCATCACTGATCTGTTTGTGCAAAGGGTGGTGCACACAGAAGGATGGACCATTGGTCTGAGAACCACCAGCAGGTTCCCATCACGTCCTCAAAGATCACTTCTAAGAGTTAGAACAGGGTTCTCGAGCTCGAATGCCTTCATGGGCCAGGAGTTGCCATGAAGGGAGACGCAGAAAGAAAAAATTCCACCAAGCAGAAACCCGGGTGAGCCGGAGCACACATGTCCCCAGATAAGGGATGTGGCTGCTTCCCCTCCCTGGCCAATGGCTGTCCTTGGGAATTTGGGCCCAGTGTGCTCAGACCTTCCAAGTTTTTTTAAAAATATGTTTCTATTGATTTTTCAGGGAGAGAGAGGAAAAAAAAAAACATCGATGTGAGAGAGAAACATCAATTGGCTGCCTCCCGCATGGACCTCCCCAGGGATCAAGCCCACAACCCAGGCATGTGCCCTGACCGGGAATCGAACCAGGACCTCAGTCCATGGGATGATGCTCAATCCACTGAGCCACACCGGCCGGGCAGATCTTCCAAGTTTTTAAAAGAAGCTGGACATTTTGAATCAACTCTCCCAAAGATAATATGAAAACAACGGATGTACTTTTTAAAAATGTAGGCCAAACAAAACAGGTCTGTCTGCACACTGGCTCATGGCCACAGCTGGAGCTTCTGAGCAAGCATGCAGAAAGCCAAAACCTCGTCTTTCCCAGCTTGCCCAGTCTGAGGAGCCCGGCTGCTTCCTTCCAGCAGGACCACCCATAACGTCCGTGTCTTTCCTGTTCCCGACTTGAGTCTCAGCACTGGCAAAGCTCATTTCAGCTGGAGCCCACGACTGCAGAACAGCGAGTCCACGGCTCAGAGCCCGGGGTCTGGAGGCTGCTCACCGTCTGAGCCTTGGACGTACCAGCTTCGGGAAAACCCTCCCGCGCTTTCTCAAGAATCCGTGTGAATGGAGAGATGAGGGAACCAGAAACGGGTCTTCTAGGACTCCTTTGGCTTCAGCTAGTTTAAGAATAATTTGGGGACCAGCTTATTTCAAGGGACACACTGCTAGGTCCCAGCTGGCCATTTTACAGCCAGCATCTGCTTTGAGTGGTGAAGGCCTCAAGCACACCCTTGTTAAGGACTTGGACGCTGGCCCCTCTGGGAGTTGGGGGCACAGCAATCAGGACTCCTGTCCTGCCCCGTCTGCCCTAATTTCTGTGGGTGTCATAAGGTAAAAGGAACAAGGTGAGCTGGGAGCAGAAAGTCTCATTTTGGACTAAACCTTCCCTCAGCTTCCTTTCTTCCCCGGCCCCGGACCAGCCTTCCAGGAGAAAAGCAGGAAAGTGCTAACACTGGCACAGTCGGTGGTCAAAGCTCTGCACCCAAGCCAGACGTGGACACAGAAAGTCGGGCGATCGGGGCGCGGGCTGGGGGGTGAGCACGTGGAGCCCGGTCTGCTCACAGCCGGAGGCGGTAGCGGATGGGCACGTCGTGTTCCGGCTGCATCAGCCCGAAGCCGTACCTGCTGAGGTCGAACTCGGGGATCTCCACATCCGGGCTGACCAGCTCCAGGTCCAAGTGCGTCAGCACAAGGAACACGAATCTGCAGAGAGATGCGGCGAAGGCGTGAAGGAGAGGGCTCGTGGGGGCTCGCCCGGAAACCGGCAGGAGGGCAATGGCTTCCTCTGGAGTCTGACCCCAACTCTCACTTCGGGACAAGTGAGAAAAGGAGGGCGGGAAGCAGAGCACAGGGGCCCAGGAGCTCCTACACGTGTGCCGCCCTGTGGGCGGGCAGGCCCGTGGACTAGCTCTGGCTGCCAGGCTCTGAGCACAGGTGACCTGTGTCTATTTCACACCAAAGCAGTCTAGAGCTTTCCCTTCGGCCTGGCACTGTGAGGGCCCCCTGTTGAGATGGAAGGAGGCCGAGTCTCTGCCTGGAGGGGAGGAGACCCCCGAACCCACCACCGACTCTGTGAGTGGGAACGAAGCCCCTGTTGTCCCAGCCGCTGAGACTGGGCGCTGGTTTGGTGCAGCAGCATCGCCTCGCTTCCCCTGATCGGTAGGACCGTGACCCTTCCAGACTCCCCCAACGATACTCACCCCCTCCCCCAGACTCCTGCAACCCTCACTGTCTGCCCTGGTCAGGGCTGCGGCTAAACCGCAGGCTGCCTTTGCAAGATTAGAAACAGGTACCCCCCCACCTCGAGACACTTGACTGTGTCTGTGGGGAAACTGTCGAATGTAGCGACTTTGCAGGAACAAGCACTCTTTACTGCCATCTTCCGGAAAACTGGCCTAGTGCGTATACAAGCCCTGTGGCCGCTCCCCGATGTTAACCGCTTCCTGCCCGCCTGCCTTCTCTTACTTGGCACCACCTAGGCAGTAAGGGTCAGAACTGGGTCTTCACCTACTCTGTCCCACCACCACCTGCTCACTGAGACCCAGGTGCCCAGTGTGGGACAGAGCCCACGGCAGGATTCTTTAATCTTACTGAATGAATGAAGAGGGAAGACGGGTATAGAGCGAAGTCAATGCTCTGGGCTAGAGAGCTGGGCACAGAACTGGGCTCTGCCTCCTGAGGGCGTCTGACCCTCATTCAGTTCCTTCCCCATGCTAGGCCTCGGTTTCCCTGTCTGGTCAAAGAAAGGAAAAAGGTGGGACGTATCCCTTCCAGCTCTGAAGTTGTAGGATGCTAGAGAGTGAGTTTGGATAGGGTGGGGGGCCCTGTAGCCACACCTGGATTTGGATCCTGATGCCTCCACTCACCAGGTGCATAACCTGGCAAGTGATTTGACCTCATTGTTAGGCTGACACCTACCTAGCAGGGTTGTCATGACGATTAAGTGAGATAAAAATAACAAATTAGCTAATTCATGTGGACACTACTATGCTAAACATTTAGTGTCCTAATATTCTCTCTATCTGTCCAGAAGCTTTAGGAGATAAGAGCTACAGTAGGTTCTGCTATATCAGTTGTTTTGGACACCTGAGTTTGCTCCTGTGTGATATTGATATATTATGGCACGAGTGAAGCTTAATGCAAATTTCACGTTAGCTTAGGTGCAATTCTATCTTCGAGAAACACAAGGAGAATGCAAAAGCCCACCCCCAGCTGAGCTGAGCTGAGCGGGAATTCCCAAAACACACACACACCTAAATCTATCCTCCACTGACCCCAGCTCACGGTGTGTGCATGTGCATGTGCATGTGTGCACGTGTGTGTGTGTGTTACATGCCACACCATTCATGCTGGGTGTCCACCTTCAGATAAGCCTCCTTCCACGCTTCACAGTAGCTCACCGCTGCAATCCCATCCACTGTCCACTCCCACAGCAAACCTCAGGTCGGTTTAAGAGTCAAGTGTAGCACTGGGCACTTCTTAGCCACTTAACACGTGTGAACCTGTAATACCATTTTTTCCTAGGTTCTTATCTTTTTCTCAAGGTGTCACTGATGAGGTGTTTGACTGTTGGGTGCTGGCCCCATTGTTCCCACAATCCCTGAAGTTTTTGATGTGATTTCTCAGGGCACAGTGAATTTTGGGAACACTCGTGAAGCTTTAGAGCAGAGCTTCTGCATTATAATCTCCATTTTCCTGCTGGAAAACACTGAGGCCGAGAGGTTAACGCAATGTGCCCGTTCACTTAGCGCAATGCCTGCACGTGAACAGTACTGATATCAGTAATCACAATAACTAACATTTAATGAGTGCCCACAATGAGCCAGGCAGTGGGTTGAGCATTTAGAAAGATCTCATTCCTTTGTCCCAACACCCCTGGGATGTAGTATAACCAGTACTTTCATTTTACAGTTGAGGAGATGGGTACAGAAGGTCAGCTTACGATGACACAGGGGCTGGACAGAAGGACTGGGTGGATATTCTAACCCCTGGTCCAATCTGTTTGTGATCCGGGGTTCATGGCTCTTGGGGTCGAGGGAAGAGAATGAACGAGGCATTAAAATAACCAAAGTGATGACGCTTGGCCAGTTACTGCTGAGAAGTTCTGGACAGCACAGCAGCTGCAGACAGACAGACAGGGTTGGCTGCACAGAATGTCCAGTGTTTGGTATTCTGGGTGTTTGATATTTGGACACTAGGCTTAGAGAAAGGAACCCATTGCCAGATCTGATTATGTCAAAAGAAATCAGAAAGCTAGCTTTTTACATAAGCTCTTCCAATTCTTAAAAGTTAGCACACACTTTTAAAAACACAAATAAATAGATTGTGGACAGAACATGGCTCATGGACTGTCCATTTGAAGCCTCTACCCTAAACCCTTCTCCTGGCTCAGCCTCTCTGTCTCGGAGAGGAAGGTGTGTGCCAACCAGACAGAGCAGGAGCCTCCCCTCCCCCAGGCCCTCTTCCCCCAAACTCACTGTTTGATGCTGCTGATGGCATAACCCCTCCCCAGGCACTGATTGTGCCCTGCTCCCCAGGGCATGTTGTAATTCTTCAGTCGCTTCCCATCCTTGTAAAAGTCTTTCTTCTCTGATCCATCAGCGTTCAGGAATCGGTTGTATTTAAATACCTGAGATAGGAAAAAGGTCCATTTCTGACTCCACCCCCACAACATACATGCATGAAGAAAAGCGATGAGGATGTTCATCGCAGTCTTGTTTATAAGAGGGAAAAACTGGAAACACCATAATGGGCAATTAATAGAGAACCGGTCAAAAACTTATGGCAGCTATTTAGAAGGTGGAGCTTGGTGACATGGAAAGAATTTTTAACACTGGTTGTTAGTAAAGAAGCAAGTTTTGGAATAGCATGCACTGTATGATCCTATACACACACCTATCCATTCACGAGTGTGAGCATGTGTATGTCTATAAAGGCATAAAAATAATTTAAAGGACACACTCCCAACCATTGTTAGGGAACTCTGTAGAACTGGTGAGGAAGGGAAATGAAGAAAAAATGTTACCTTTAAACATATATGTCTAAATATTTCTATTTATAACTATGTTACTTTTGTAATTTAAAATAAAAGCAATTATTTTTTTTAAAAGACAATGCCAATTTCCTTTGGTTACATTGTACAGTGATAAGGTGAGAATTGTATCTGAGAATAGGGTGGTAGAGTAGGTGCTAAATGAAAGATGGGTGAATGGACCAGTGGATAAACTGATGAATGGAAGGATGGGTGGGTGGGTAGATGGATGTGTGGATGGATAGACAGATGGGTACATGGGTGGATGGATGGATGGATGGGCAGATGGATGGATGGATGGGCAGATGGATGGATGGATGGGCAGACGGATGGATGGATGGGCAGACGGATGGATGGATGAATGGATAAATTGATGGATGGATGAATGAGCATACATAACAGTGCCTAGTATACAGTAAGTACCCAGATCTATTAAAAATTGTGCAAGTTTCCCCATCTCAAAGTGCAGGAAAAGGGACAAGTGTTGAGAAGCTGATATTATAACATTTTGAAAAAACGAAAATCACTCAGCTGTCATTTGTAAAGCATTCATGGTGTGCCAGCCACTACAAAGGCCTTTCTCACATGAGCTCATTTGATCTCCCTGACAACCCTAGAGGCAGGTGCTATCATGAGGTTTATTTCGCAGGTGAGGAAACAGAGACACAGAAAGGTAAAGTCATCTGGACAAGGTCACACAGCCGAAAGCAGAGCTAGGATGCCACTCGGATCTGAGTGATCTAGAAGCCACTGATTTTTCTCCCACGGTCCCTAGTATGCCATTTACCTCTGGGTCTGTGTAGATTTCTGGGTCCCTCTGGGGACTCAGGAATGGAAAGAGGAGGAGGCGGTCACCACGCCGCAGGGTGAATTCCCGCCCATCTGCCATGGGCATGGCCAAGTCCACTACGACCTCTCGGGTGATGAAGGGCGCGGCCGTGAGCCTGAGGCTCTCACTCAGCACACTGTCTGCACGGGGAAGGTACAAGGGTCAGTAGCTGCCCCCATACCCACTCATATGCCACCCCCAGCCCTCATTTTACAGAGGAAGATGAGCTCAGAAAGGGAGCATGACCTGCCCACCATTACACAGTGAGGCCAAAAAGGCCAGTCCATGAGGTGTGATTGCTACGGTCCCTCAGAGACTTTAGACATGAGGGTGTGGGTCTGATCCCAAAAGAAGCTGTGAGGGAAGGTGGGAGCCAGAGAGATATCGGAGGCTAGGGACCGAGCAGGACCATCAATATTGATTATTTCTGCCTGCCCCGCATACGTTTCCCTTCTGGAAACAGCCCCCTGATTTTCCTCTGGGGCCACCCCTCTCCCACTCTCAGGGGTTGGACTGTTGATTCCACCCCCAACTCCTGGGCTTGGGCTGTGATTCACTAATCAGAGCATCCCAACCCTCTGAACCCCGTGATTGGTTTAAGATGGGCATACAACTGGAAGACACCCAATGAGACACATTCCTCGGACTTTGGGTAGGAATGCTGCAGAAAGGCACCCCCTCGCGGGGCTGAGAACACAGTAGCCTGGAGCTTCTGGTGCCATCTTGCCAGCCTGAGTCTGGAGCTGACCCAGCAGAAAACAAGGCTGAGAGATGGAGAGAGACTGAGTCCTGATGACAGTGTTACAGCTCCTGGATCCTCCTGTACCTTAAGCTAAATACTTCTAGACTTTTTAGTTCCTTGCCCCAAATAAAGTCCTTTTTTTTGCTTCAACCAGTTTAAATTAGGTTTCCTGCCATTTGCAACCTAAAACCTCCACTGAGACTATGAGCAGTTGAGGCCAAGGCATGGAGAGGCCTAGTCTAAGAAGCGAGGAGGCTCAGGGCACCTTAGGGGCCTTAGCTCAGAGGACACTGATGGACCCTGGACGATGGGAGCCCATGTTGGGGAGGGTTTAAAGGGCCACGATGACCCAGTCTTTGGGCTGTCTGAGGTCTGACCATCTCACCAAGCACAGGCACGCTGTCTAAAACCTTCTGTGGGAGGGTGGTCATCTGCGAGCCAGGCTGCTCTGCTCGGGAGAGGACCTGCTCAACTTCTCCACGGACAGCAGCCAGGGCCTCGGGGTTCTTGAGGAGGAAGAGCAGGAGCCAGAAGGCAGCTGGACCCATGTTTCCCTGCAACGAGAAAGCCCCTGCTGTACATCGAGAGGGCAACCCGGCGTATAAGCTGACTGGTTTATGCCATGGACACAGCCCTGGCCAAGGCGCAGGGGTCAGGAGGCCTGAATTCCTACCCCTGCCAAACACCTGGGCATGACCTGTGTCTATCTGCAGCCTCAGGACATGGCCAGGAACAGCTCTATGGTTTTGGCATAGCCCAATGGCCACTTCAAAGCCATTCCTGGCACCCCTGACCTTGAGCAAAACCATTGATATGAGGTCACATAGGTAATTTCCATAGCTAATGAGCAATAATAGCAACAAAGTGTGTCAGTTAAGATTACTGTTAACATCTGCGGAAGACTGCACCCTTGGCCCCTATTCTGTTCCCTTCCCTGCACCTATGCCCCTTGCTGTGTGACTTGGTACTTTCTCCCACTAAAGAGGCAGAGTGTATTTCCCCGCCCCTTGAATTTGGGCTCAGTCATGTGACTTGCTCTCGCCAATAGAATGAGGCAGAATTGATAACAGTAATTCTAGGTCTAGGCCTTCAGAGACCCTGTGTGTTTCCACTGGCTGCCTAGCCCACTGGTCCCAAGAGGAGGATGGGGGACCACTGAACGGAGCTGAGCTGTTCAGCTGAGCCCAGTCTAAACCAGCTGACTCCTGGTGGGCCCATAGACAGGTGAGTTAAATAGAGGTGCATCAGTGTATGCCACTGAGTTTTTGTGGTTGTTTGTTACACAACAGCAAACTGATACAATATCTGAATATTTGCTTTCAAATATGTGAGTATTGTGTACACATAAAGGAAAGCAGCAATGATCAATGATGACTATAAACGCTATTAATGTCTTGGACAAAAATTATTTAAAACTTCCCAATAGCTAAATAACTAGGAAATGGCCCTGGCTAGTGTGGCTCAGTTGGTTGAGCATCATCCCAGGCACCGACAGGTCACTGGTTCAATTCCTGCTTGATCCCCAGTAGGGGGCATGCAGGAGGTAGCCTGTCAATGTTCCCCTCTCACTGATGTTTCTTTCTCTCTCTCTTTTCCTCTCTCTAAAATCAATAAAAATATATTTAAAATAATTAGGAAAATGGATGAAATTTCTTGCTCTAAGACTTTAGCCTTGACTGAACATTTTACTTTATTTATTTTTTATTCCTCAGCCAAGGATATTTTTCTATTTATCTTCAGATAGAGTGGGAGGGAGGGAGAGAGGGAGGATGGAGAGAGAGAAACATCAATGTAAGAGGGATACATCAAATGGTTGCCTCCTTCACAACCAGGGCCGAGGCAACCAAGGTACGTGCCCTTGACCAGAATCGAACCCGTGACTCGTTGCTCCACAGACCCATGCTCTAACCACTGAGCAACCAGTCAGGGCTTGGCTGAACATTTTAATACTCAGGTGTTCAGCATGTGGCTAAAATGTGTATGGGGGTACCTTTAAATGAGACATGGGTGAATGCCAACTAACCTCAGTTGGGGGGAAGATTCTTGTCTACATAAACGACTAGCCTATCCAATCATAACAATGGAATCTTAAACAGCCCCTGTTTATCTAGTCATTCTGTTACAGACATACTTGCACATGGACAAAAGTTATTTGCACAGGGATCATCACCACAGTGCTGGTGTAACAGCAAGATTAGAAGCGACCTCAGTGCCTAGCAACAGGAGATCAATGAGATCAATGGTGATCCATCCCTAGGAGGGTACAGGAAGACACTGAGAAGAAGCCAGCTCTGTGGGTATGGATAGAGAGCCGCAGCCAGGCACGCTGAAGCATGCAAACCCCGAGATGCAGAACGGGGCTCCGCGTGCCACCACGGGTGTGTTTGTTTAAAGAGGGCATGCGCGAAGAAGCCCAGACCATCTCGAAAGGGAGACTCTGATAACTGGCAACTGAGATTACCTCTGGAACAGAAGCTGGGAGGACAGGAGAGCAAGGAGGGGGAGGAGACTGGCATTTCACTGTGCATGTCTTTTTCAACTGCTTGGGTTTTTAAAAAATGATGTACTACTTTTTTTTTTTTTTTTTATCCTCACCCGAGGACATTTTTCCATTTTTTGTTTAGATAGAGTGGGAATGGGAGAGAGAGAGAGAGAGAGAGGGAAACATCGACGTGAAAGGGACACATCGAGTGGCTGCCTCCCGCACGACCCATCCAGGGCCGGGGCCAAACTGCAACCGAGGTACGTACCCTTAGCGGGAACCGAACCCGAGTCCGTCTGGATCACAGGCTAATGCTCTAACCGCTGAGCCAAACTGGCCAGGGCAATAATGTACTACTTTTAAGTGAAACAAAAGTGAATGATTTTTAGAGATCTGCAAGGACATGGAGAAATGTTCATGATACAATATTAGGTCAAACTAAAAGTGGGAATAAAAAACTGCATGATCTTGACCACAGAAGAAAGACATATAGAAAAAGCAATAAACAAATGCACAAAGCACTGATGATGGCGAAACGGATTTTCTATCTTCTTTTCCTTTAGCTACCGTGATGATTTCAGCACTACCATGTCCCCTTGTTCAATTCCCCCGTTAAGTACGCCCCATTATCGCACCTTTCGCTGAAAAGGAAAACGAAGTACTCCCTAGTCCCTGCCCACTGCCCAACATATAGCAGAGGCTCACTGGCATTTGTCAAATAAACATCTGTGTTCCTTTGGGCTGGGGCCTGCAAGTAAGCTCGGAAGGAAGATGGGCTGGCAGAGCCCTGAACTGGGACCAGGCAGAGTTGGGTTCAAATCCCAGCTCCCCACTTCCTGTCACTCCAGGTAAGTCACTCTCTCCTCTGGGTCTCAGAACTTCCCTTTTGCTGCAATAATGACATGCCCACCCCTGGGGCAGCCACAAGGGTCCGGATGAAAGCGACCACAGACCAGGTGCTCAGAAGAGGTTTCTCCCTCCCACTGGTCCCTCCCCTAGGCTTGAGAACAAGTGGGGACCTGGGACTCTCTCTGAGGTTTCCTCCAGCACCTCAGGTCCAGAGGAGACAAGGTCAGATGCTGTTCGTCACTTAAACAACCAGGGTAAGGCAGGCGATAAATAATTCAGCTTTGGGTTAACTCAGCTCGAAGGCCATTTTCTCTTGCTAAGTTAGACGGCGGCCATGGCTCGTTAATTACAAAGCAACATGGAGCACGAGGCTGCTCAGTGCTCTCTGCTTCAGGAAAAAGCTGTGGCAAGTTAGGGAGGTGACAAAGGCCACCTTCCACCCACTGCACAGATGTGTGTGAGTGTGTGCACATACATGTGTCTGTGTGATCACACGACCATAAGAGATTCTGCGTTCACTGCCCTGAAGCCGAGCTTTCTCTGGTGGGGCGCTGCCTCGTTTACCCAGAGGACATCTCCAGACTAGCCTCATTCCCCCCACAGAAGCCCAAGTCCAAGGCCCAGGGCTGGGAGGGCAGCCTGTGCCATGAAGGGCCCGCTGGGACTCTCGTCTGCCCACCCCAATCCACGTCCGCTTAGAGCTGGCCTCTTCGCCTACTTGGACCTTAGCTCTCAGGCCGCAGGCTCCTCCTCTAGCTCCTCTATGTCTCTGGGTGCGGGAGCTTCCCACTGACCCCTCCATCAGCTTTGGGGTTCTGGATTCACGGAGCTCTTGTGAGGACCCCGTGAGATCATGTCTAAAGTACTCAACAGGATGGCTGGCACACGGCATGCAGCAAGTGCTAGCCAGCTTCTGAAATCATTGGGCCTCCACTCTGACCTCACAGTAGCAATCACAGCTACCATTTCTCAACCCCTCGGAGTTCTCTCCAACCTGACCCTTGGAGGCGCTCCCTCCTGGTCCCCTCTGACTTCCCTGGCCACTCCTCCTTTGTCTCCTTTGCTGGCTCCCCCTCATCTTGCCCACCCCCAAATTGGAGAGGCCCAGGGCGCGGTCCACCTCCCCGTCTACTCTCACCCAGTGATCCCCAGTCCAGTGGTTTCAACGCCATGTCTACACTGACAGCTCCCAAACGAGCGTCTCCAGCCCAGACCCTGACCCTGACCTCGACTCTTTTCTTTAGGTACCCCCCCCATTCTCCATCTCAAACTCAGCACACTCCAAACCAAACCCCTAATTTTCTCCCCCAAAACTTCTCCTTCCACCATCTACCTTACCTCTTTTTTTTCCCCTCACCCGAGGACATTTTTGTATTTATCTTCAGATAGAGTAGGAGGGAGAGAGGGGGAAAGAGAGAGAGAAACATCGATGTGAGAGAGCCACATCGAGTGGCTGCCACCCACATGACCCCAACTGGGGTCGGGGACAAATTGCAACCGAGGTACGTGCCCTTAGCGGGAACCGAACCCAGGTCTCTCTGGTCTGCAGGCCGATGCTCTAACCACTGAGCCACACCGGCCAGGGCTCTACCTCACCTCTTAATGACAACTTCATTCTTGCCACCACTTAGACCCAAACCTGGAGCCAACCTTGTTTACACCCTCTCCCAATGTCCCAGCCAACAGCAAATCCTGTTGGCTCTACCGGGAAATATGTCCAGAATCCAATCTCTCCCCCTGCCCCCTGGTCTGGATCACCCTCTCTTGCCGGGATGCTGCAATGGCCTCCTCCCTGGTCTCCCTACCTCCACCCCCCGCCCCCCGCAGTGTTCTCGCTATGCAACCAGAATCTCTCTAAGGCGGAAGACAGGCCCTGTTCCTCCTCTGCTCAGAGCCCTCAAGTGGTTCCCATCTCAGAATAAAAGCCAAAGTCCTCCCCATGGCCTACAGGGCCCTGACTGGTCGGGTACCTGCTACCTCTCTGCCACCTCACCCTCATCCCCACCTCAGGGCCTTTACACATCTGTCTCCCCTGCCTGGATGCCCTCATCCTACATATCTACATGGCTTGCTCCCTCCCTTCCCTCAAGTTCCTGCTCAGATGTCGCCTTCTTGGTGAGGCCTTGACCACCCTGTATAGAGTAGGCCCTCCTCACTCCCCCCTGTGAACCGTTCCCCAGTTTTATTGCTTCTCCGCAGAACTTATTCCCTCTAGAATATTTTACATATTTTACTTGTTTATTCAGTCTGTCTTCTCCCACTAGAAGGTCAGCTCTATAAGGGCAGGAATCCTGGTTCTGCTCACTGCTCTGTCCCCAGCTTCTAGAAGAGCCGGGCACACGGTGGGCCCTCACTAAATATTTGTGGGATACATGTCTTGAGCTCTAGTTATCTGCCAAGCACAGTGACAGGTCTCTCAGGTAGCACCCCCTTTCCTCCTCATCATGACACCTAGAGGAAGGTGCTGTCATCTCCATTGTAAGGGTGAGTCAACTAAGGCACCAAGAGTTAAGCAGTTGACTTGCCAGGAAGTGGCAGGTTGGTCACAGAGCCTGCGCCTGAAACCACTGGGCTACACAGCATCTCGGCCCTGCTCTCAAGACTTGTATTCTCGAAGGGTCTTCCCACCGGCCTGAATTTTCAATGCTGCCAATGACTCCACCTCGGAGGATAACCTGTCCCCAACTCCTGCCCAGTCTTCCTGGCCCTGCCAAAGGCTGTTCCCCAGACTTTCTGTCACTCAAGCCCCCAGGCCAGTGTCCAGTTCTGCTGACAAAGGTCATTTCCGCAAGGAATTCTGGGGACAGTTTGTAGCTCCAATCTCTGCCCATAAATATGTTATTAAGCACTAATGGGACCCAACTGCTGATCAAACCCAGCCCCCGCCCCTGTCAGCCTCTGCCTGCAAGGACAGTTAACGGCTCTGAGACAAACCTAAAAATAAGTTGCAAGTCGATGGGGGAGGAATTACCCAGAAATGTCAGCCTGTGCAGCTATCACCCTGAGGCGGGGCTAAGAAAAGAAGGGGGCTCTACCCTGGCCGGTTTGGCTCAGTGATTAGAGCATCAATCTGTGGACTGAAGAATCGCAGGATCGATTCCTGGTCAAGGGGAAGTACCTTGGTTGCAGGTTCGATCCCTGGCCCCTGTCAAGGTCGTGCAAAAGGCAACTAATCAATGTGTTTCTCACATCGTTTGTTGTTGTTTTTTCTCTCTCTTCCTTCCTCCCACTCTATCTAAAAATCAATGGAAAAATATCCTTGGGTGAGGATTGGGGAGAAAAAGGAGGGGGCATCTGGGATCAGGGGATGGCAGGAGCCAGGCTTTCTCTCACCCCAATATCTGGTCCATTACTAAATCCATTGGTGCTACGTTCCTTTTGTTTCCAGGATCTACCCACATCCTCATCACTTTCATGACCTCCACCTGGTCCAGCCACCATGGTCTCCTCACTGTGTCCCTGCTTCTGCCCTTGCTCCTCAGATCCTGGTCCCGCCTTTGCTCAAAACCCTCCCAGGGCTCCCAAGTCACCCAGAGAAAAATCCCGTCTTTACTTACCAGGACCTGCAGGCCCTTTGTGATCCCGTCCCTCTGGCCCCTTCTCCCTCCTCACTCTGCCTCACGAATGATCTGCAGTTAAGAGAGTCAGGGAACTGCCCCGCTGATGTAGCTCAGTGGTCTGAGCATCGTCCCATGGACCGAGAGGTCCTGGTTCGATTCCCGATCAGGGCACATGCCTGAGTTGCGGGCTCCATCCCCAGTAGGGGGCGTGCAGGAGGTAGACAATCCATGTTTCTCTCTCACATCAATGTTTCCATCTCTCTCTCCCTTCCTCTCTCTCTAAACAAATCAATGAAAACATATTCAAAAGAGAGAGAGTCAGGGAACTGGGCATGTGTGCACAAGCCCACACCCCAACTATGGGTGCACACTCACAAATGCGCACACTCATATGTACACAACCACACGCCCACACCTGCGGCTCCCCCTCGCAGCCAGGCCCACCTGTGTGGCCCAGAGCTGCAGCACCAGAGCCCGCGCCTGCATCTCCTCCGACACGCCCATCTCCTCCAGGTGCAGCAGGTAACTCCCCAGCCAGTTGCTCCGGTGGGCCCGGGAGGCCAGCCTGGCTGGGGACAACAGCTTCCACAGGTGACCTTTGACTCTGCCCACAAGGTCCTTGTCCCCTGCAGAAACAGAGCCCAGAGAGTGGGAGTTACAGATCCACCCCCAGCCCAGGGCCACCCAGCCCTGACCTCCCATGAGGCCAAAGGTCTTCTGGGTGTCACCCCGTGGGGGTGGGGGCTTCCTGTGGGGAAGAGGCTCTGGGGAAGTTCTTTAAATGTTGACTTGCTGATTGTCTCTCACCCACAGCAACCGGGAGCAAGAGGCCTTGCCTGTTTTATTCACCTCTGTGTCCCCAGCAGCTGGCCCATAGTAGGTGCTCAATAAATATGTGTTACATGAATGGTGGTTCTTTACACAGCAGGAGAAGAAACACGAAACACCAAGCAGCATTCCCCAGACGCAGCACAGTTTCATTTGGAGACATCAGAAACAGACTAACTGCCATCAACAGAGGAGAGATCAGTCTGGGGTCTGAAACTCAACTACCTCCAGGGAAGGAGGCCAGGGAAGAGCTGTGGGGAACAGAGGGTCAGGGGTGGCTTCTCCTCAGCTCACCACCCAGCCCCTTGGGTAAATCTGTCCCCGGCCAGGGAGCCTGGATTTCAGAAGCTGAAAACCCAGGTGTTCGTGTGGAACCTTCTCATGTTTTTAAGGTCAGCATATAAGCAAGAAGTTTTCATCACTGTGCAGACCACACAAGCATCTCAAAAAGTCAGCGTTGGCCCACAAATCACCGGTCTGCAATCTCTATCAAACAAACAATGAAAACCCAATACAGCGAATGGGCCCACAGGGGCAGACTGTTGAGGGAACAAAGCCAGGTGCTTACTATGTAAATATTGTGTTAGTGATACAAGACAATGCTATATTTACCTATATGTGCACAAATATAAGATTTATTTTTTCCAGAATCACCCTTTGGAAGAGTGGAAGTTGCTTTGGATGGCTATGAAATTCCAAAGTTCCAGAAACTCTCTCATTGATTTTTTTGAAAATATTATGCTAAGTGAAATAAGCCAGACACAAAAAAAGAACTATTGTATGACTGCATTTGTATGAGGTAACTAGCAGTCAAATTCACAGCAGCAGAAAGGGTTACCAGGGGTTCAAGGAGAGAGAGATGGGGTTACTCCATAATGGATACAAAGCTTCTGTTTGGGATGATGACAAATTTCTGGTAATAGATAATAATATAGTTACACGATATTGTGAATGTATTTATTGTCACTGATTTGTATACTTAAAAATGGTTAAAATAGTAAATTTCATATTATGTATATTGTACCACCATTAAAGAGAAAGGTATGTGAATGTCATTTGGCAAATGAGCCAAAGATGGGGTTGTATAATAAAAATTTTTAAATGGACTAGCAAAAATAAGTTTAAAAATTAGCCCTGGACAGTTTGGCTCAGCGGTTAGAGCGTCAGCCTGCGGTCCGGAGAGACCCAGGTTCGGTTCCCGCTAAGGGCACGTACTTCGGTTGCAGTTTGTCCCCGGCCCTGGTTGGTCGTGCGGGTGGCAGCCACTCGATGTGTCCCTTCACGTCGATGTTTCTCTCTCTCTCTCCCTTCCTCTCTCTCCCTCCCACTCTATCTGTACAAAAAATGGAAAAATATCCTCGGGTGAGGATAAAAAAAAAAAAAAATTAGAGCAGTGTGCCCATCCTGGCTGGTGTGGCTGTTGGTTGGGCGTCATCCAACAGACGGGTTCAATTCCCAATTGGTGCACATGCCCGGGTTTCAGGCTCTGTCCCCATAGGGGGCTTGCAGAAGGCAACTGATCCATGTTTCACTCTCACATCGATGTGTCTGTCTCTCTCTCTCCCTCTCTTTCTTCCTCTCTCCCTAAAAAAAAAAAAAAAAAAAAAAAATCAATAAAAAATTAGAGTAGTGATTTGATCCTCAAACCAATTAATATTTGTAGAACCCCTCAGTACAGGACAGGGCACATACTACAACTTACATAAGATAGAGTTGCTGCGCCCTGGCCGGTTTGGCTCAGCGGTTAGAGCGTCGACCTGCGGTCCCGAGAGGCCCGGGTTCGGTTCCCGCTAAGGGTGCGTGCCTTGGTTGCAGTTTGTCCCCGGCCCTGGTTGGTCGTGCGGGTGGCAGCCACTCGGTGTGTCCCTTTCACATCGATGTTTCTCTCTCTCTCTCTCTCTGTTCCTGTCTCTCCCTCCCACTCAACCAGAACAAAAAAGGAAAAATGTCCTCGGGTGAGGATAAAAAAAAAAAAAGATAGAGTTGCTGCTAATATATATTGTAAGGAAAAAGTGAAGTGCCCATAACAGTGTGTTTGGTGTGCATTTATGAATAAGAACGTAGTCACATTTGCTTGCATTTGCGTAAAGGAATTCTGGAAGGATCTATGTAAAACTAATAAAACCAGCCGACTGTGGAGAGTGAGAACTGGGTGGAAGACGGTATGACAAGAAGGGAGGGGACGTTCCACCACCGTGATTTTCTATTTTCAATGTTTGAACCACATACAATATATTCAAAGTCTGGCAACCCCCCCCCCCCCCGCCAATATGAAAACTTTCAGCAAAAGACCACAATGTCACAGATGCAAAGATTCAATAAGTTCATCCCATATCTCAGACACGTGATTCTGGAGTGAAGAAGAGGGGTTCTGGAAAACTGAGTTTGGCGACTCAGTTGGGGACCCTGCTGACTGGCACGACACTGACGTCAAAGGTGGGGTCTGAATATAACCATTTCCCGGAATGCGGGTAGGAAGAAAGCAACATTTCTAAGTGGTCGGTTCATCCGGCGAGTGAGCTTAACAACAGATGTTCAACAAAATCAGTAAGGGGAAGTGTAACTTGCTCATTTCCACTCCCAATCATTTCTGTATTTGGGTTGACCAAAAGAATCTTCCCACCAGGAAAACAGGGGCTCGCTGTATATTTGGATCACAGTATAATCTGGGCTCGTGCTGTATTTCAACTCAAGAGACTGGTCTAGAACTGCACTGTGTCATAGGGTAACCATAGGCCTCACATGGCCATCGAGCCTTTAAAATGTGGCTGACGCCCACCGGGATGTGCTAGGAGTACGGTTACAGCACTGGTAACAAAATGTGAACTACCTCCACTCATTTGTATACTGATGACATGCTGAAATGCTAATTTAATTTTAGATTTACTGGGTTAAAGGAAATGTAGTATTAATATTGATTTCACCTCTTCCCTTTCCGTAAGTGTCTAACAGAAAATTTAAAGTTACTTACATGGCTGGCCCTCGAGGGACAGCACTGTTCTAGAAAGATAACACCAAATTGATAACAGTGGTTACCTTGGGAGTGACCCAAAGAGAATTTGCCTTTTCTGTGATAGTTAATTTTTGTATAAGATGCAGGGGAGCCCCGATAAGAGCCCCAGCTCTGGAGCAGAGTGCCTGACCCTGGACAAGTCACCTTCCCTCTCAGCACCTCAGTTTTGTCACCTATAAAATGAGATCGTAAGAGTACCCACCACAGGTTTACAGAGACTGAATGCGTTAACATATAACACATAAAAAGTGATACCTGCAACAGGCCTAATAAACATTAGCTATATTACTAAATAAGGCTTAATGAATGTCAGCAAATTATTAGTCCAAGGAGAATGTATTCACATACTGTTTCTATAATTAAGAAATAATGATAAATTGTGAAATAAAGAGCACACAGTTTGCAGCCAGGTTGAAATCCCAGCTCTGCCGCTTCCTAGAAGGATGATCTTAGGCAAATCGCTGTGTATCGCTGAGCCTCAGTTTCCCCATCTGTAAAATTGGGGCAATCTGGCTCATAGGATCATTAGGAGGATATAAAAAGACCTTACACAGAACATACTTAGTATTGGTAGGGGTTTGGTAAATCCCTTGCTATATTCTTGCCATTATTGTAAGATACATAGTATTATTTATAAGCCACAGTTTAATGACTCAATGCTGTCAATCAAATTTCCAGGCCCCTGTAACTGGTAATGGGGTTAGAGGCAGGAGAAGCAGTTTCGAATCCCAAACCTCCCATGCTGTGTGGAATTGGTTGAGGCCCTGTCCACCTCTGGACCTCACTCTTCCCATCTGTAAAAAGAGGGTTCCAGGCTCAAGTACCTCTCAAGTGTTCCCTTGGAAGTGCCTCTGTCCCCTGGAGACCTAGGGGCACAGAGAAACCTCCTTTGGGAGACAGGCCTTTAAAGTTTGCGTTTTCCCTTTAAAATGAATTAGGTTTTTGTATTATATTCTCTGATTCTTTAATATAAGAATGCCTTCTCCCCTAAAACAAAATTCAAATAAAATATAGTGCCCATACTCAATAATCCAGTAAAATGAATGTTCCAGAAAGAAGCAGTTTGCTTAGTTGGGGCTCTATTTAACTGTCCCCTGACCTCAATTCCCTACTGTAGAGAAGCACCAGACTCAATGGTCTAAGGGTCCCCAAAAGGGTCAGTTTTCTTTTAAAATACATTTATATTTTTTAAAGCCGAGAAGTAATACATGTACATGGTAAATATATATATATTTATATAATATATATAACATATATATTATATATAATGAAGAGAGAGAAAAAGAAACTCTACAAGTTCAAATGAGTATAGTGTAAAAGTAAGTTTCTCTCCATCCCATCTCAGCCTTGCCACAAGCAAAAATCTATACATGTTCTCACATTTTTAAAAAATGGATGTCAACTAAACCTATTGTGGTAATCATTTCACAAAATGTGAACGTCAAATAATCTAGTATACCTTAAACTCACACAGTACTTATATATAAAAATTATATCTCAATAAAATGGGGGGTGGGGAGCCCGGCTGGTGTGGCTCAGTGGTTGAGCGTGGACCCTGCACCAAGAGGTTGCCAGTTGGATTCCCGGTCAGAGCACATGCCCAGGTTGTGGGCCAAATCCCCAGTGTGGGGCATGCAGGAGGCAGCCAATCGATGTTCTCTCTCATCTATGTTTCATTTTTTTTTTTTATCCTCACCAGAGGATATTTTTCCATTTTTTGTACAGATAGAGTGGGAGGGAGAGAGAGGAAGGGAGAGAGAGAGAGAAACATCGACGTGAAGGGACACATTGAGTGGCTGCCACCCGCACGACCAACCAGGGCCGGGGACAAACTGCAACCGAAGTACGTGCCCTTAGCGGGAACCGAACCCGGGTCTCTCCGGACCGCAGGCCGACGCTCTACCCGCTGAGCCAAACCGGCCAGGGCTCATCAATGTTTCTATCTCTTTCTCCCTCTCCCTTCCTCTCTCTCTAAAAGTAATAAAGAAAAAAAATTAAAAGAAAAACTGGGGAGGGGGAGCACAGTATACCCACTGTCCTGTGTCTTTTTCGTAAATGTAGATTTCACCCTATACCAGTACATCCCTTTCTGTTTTGCAGTCCCATGGTTTCCTTTATGTGAATGAATAATTGATTTCATCTCAGCCGCTACTGGTGGACATTTAAGTTGTTTCCAGCGTTGGCTATTACAAGCAACATAGCAATGAATATCTTGGTGTGTCTTTAGACATGTGTGAGCATGTCTGTGGAATAATTCCCAGCAGTGGAAGTTCAGGATTAAAAGAATATGTATCTTATATTTTGATAGGGACAGGTTTGCCCACCAGCCTCTAGTCCTGAGCTGAGAAACCTTTCCCAATATCGCCACCTGCTGCCTTTACTTGGAAATGCAGCCTTCCTATAACCAGCCCAGGGCTGCTCCCAGAATGATGGGATTCCCCTCTGCATCTACTCAGACTCCCCAGGAGTCAGCATGGAATAAAGAACAATGGAGAAACCACTCTTTCCTGGAAAAGCAATGGGCGCTGGGATGTGTCAAGGGCTTAATGCACAGCATTTTGCAATCAGATAGATAAAGTTTACATTTTGCTGGCTCTGCCACCTACCAGCTGTGTGTCTATGACAACGGACCTCTCTGAGCCTCAATTTCCTTATCCATAAAATGGGTATAATGATACCAAAATTCCAACACTGAAGACAGGAGTCAATAAAATAAGTATTTGCCTCTAAAAAGACATTAAGAGACGTGAACAGGCAACTCACAGAGAGGAAAAGCAAGTGGCTGGTGAAATACAAAAACATGTTTCATCTCCGTCGACAGGGAGATGCCTATAAAGCCAGACACCCTTTTCACCCAACAGATTGGCAAGGATTTCAAGGCTGATAACAGCATGTTGACAAGGTTGTAAGAAAATGTAAATTAAAACAAGTTACCTGGCTCTGCCCATCAGATTGGAAAACAAGTGGGAAGACTGATAATATCTGGGGGGCTCCTTCCCTTTGGGTAAGTGTAGAAATTGCTCCATCTTTTGGAAATGATGTGGTAGCAACTAGTAAACATTTTAGTGGATATGCCCTTTGGCCTGGCAACCCCACTTCCAGGAAACTGTCATCAAGAAATAAAATCACCAGATAGTAGAAGAGATAGCAACCAGTACAATGAAATACTGTAATAGGCACACACACAAAAGGAAACAATTACACAACCCTTTGGAGGAGCATAGCTGCCTAAATACTGATATGTAAGGGCTGGAAAGTGTCTGTGTTTTTTATGTTAATTTTATATCCTTCTACTTTTCTGGATCCTTTTTTTTTTTTTGCTTGAGTTAGTTTTATCGTGGATTTTCTGAGGTTTTCCAGATATCGTGTCAAGTCATTTACAAATAGGAATAATTTTAATTCTTACATTGGTAATTGACTTCTCTCATCTAATTGCATTGGCTAAAACCTAGAAGATGTTTGTACTGACAGAGAAAATGTATCTATATTGTTAGGTTAAAAAAAGAATTTTAAATAATAGACATAACCCCTTCTTGTAAATACACACACACACTCTAGATATGTATATCTGTCTCTATTTGCAAAATAGAATATTTCTACAAAATACCGCAAAGGAATAAATCATCATGTTAACAATTTCCATAGAAAGCTGGGCTTGGAAGAGTAAATATTATTACTTTTCACTGTTAATATCTATGAATTGTTGACTACAGAATTTCTTTCTTCTTTCTTTTCTTTCTTTCTTTCTTTTTTCTTTCTTTCTTTTCTTTCTTGTTCATATTCTTTCTTTCCTTTCTTCTTATCTCTTTCTTTCTTCTTTCTTTCATTTTTTTTTGGTACGTGCCCATAGCGGGAACCGAACCTGGGACTCTCTGGTCCATAGGTCGACGCTCCAACCCCTGAGCCAAACCAGCCAGGGCTATGTTTCTTAATTTAAACAATCTAATGTGTTAAAGTTTGGTTTCTAACAATATATAAATAAAGAAAATGAAGTGATGAGCTGTTATGAGCACTGAATGAGACAATACTTAATTAACCTGGTATCTGGCACATAGAAAGTGCTAAAAAAGGAAAAGGTTTTTTTTCTTATTACCTCAGCCAATCCTGACAGCCTTTCCCCCGTTTTACAGGTGAGACACTGTACCCTGAGCCTGGATGCCCCCCCTGGTCCCCAGTCTGCCCCGGGCCCACCAGTCCCTCCGGCCCCCACCCAGGCCCGTGCTTACCCACGGACAGGGAGCCGCGTGCCAGTTTGGGGAGCAGCAGATCGAGCTGGCGGAAGGTGTGGAAGACGTCGGCGGAGTGGACGCGGTCCTGAGCCTGGCTCTGATGGGTACGGGGCAGGGCCTCGACTCCGTAAAGAGTCAGGTAGCCGGCTCTGGGGCAGAAACAGCCGATCAGGGCTCCTCCTCGGTCATTCCCAGCCAAACCCTCCCATGGCAGCCTACCAGCTCTTTATTCACACACCCAATGAGCACCTACTTTTCCTACTAACACGCCCCGACTGTTCCGGGCCGGGAAGTCACTGTGAACAAAACACAAGGTCCTCGGGGCCTCTGGGAGCGGACACTCTAGTGCAGCAGACAGACAACAGACAAGAGAAATGAGTCAACAAGTAATAAGTCAGCTGGAGCTCAGAGGTATATGGGGTGAGGGGAGGGGCTCACCATGAAGCCGAAACCTGAAGGATGAGGATGAGCCAACCAGGAAAGCAGAGAGGAAGAGGGTTGGAGGCAGAGGGGACAGTGGGTACCAGTATCCCAGGGCAGGAAGGAGATGGGCGCATTGAGGAGCAGCAAGGAGGCTGGTGAGGCCGGAGCAGAGAGAGTGCGGGGGACAGTGGGGAGAGACGGGGTCATGGACCAGGAGATCCTGCCCCTGCAGAGGGAGGCAGGGTCTGAGCTGAGACCTGCAGGGTGAGCAGCGGGGAGGAGAGGGGTCAAGGGTTCTGGCAGAGGGCACAGCCTGGGTGAAGCCTAGAGCCAAGGGAGCAACTCCGCCTAGTCAGCTTCCAGGTATCACTGGTCCAGGTCCTGGAGCTGGAGTGTGAGGGGACGGGGCAGAAGCGCACACACACATGCTCACACACGCGCACACACGCCCGCCTGCAGGAACACTTCCAGGACATGTTTTCTCCGCCAGTTACTTTCAAATGCTTCAGGAGCCCCAGGTCCACCAGCCTCAGTCCTGGGGAAAAGACCACAGGTTTTCACTTTGTACCTGTGGTGGGAGGGGCTGGCTGGGGCCTAAGCGGAGAGACACCACCAAAGCCCCTCTACATTGAGATCCTTCTAGTCCCTGGATCTCCCAGGAGAGGGATTTTCCTGAGAAGAACAGGGTGGATGCAAGAACGAGGGAGGCGGGGGGCCGAGGCAGGCCCGTCTAGTCCAGACTCTGTCCCTTACCCACACAGTGCAGGCACAGAGCATACATGTTTGATGGGTGGATGGATGGACGGACGGACGGGCGGACGGATGGATGGATGGATGGATGGACCGATGGATGGATGGATGGATGGATGGATGGATGGATGGAAGGGGGATGGGTGGATGGATGGTAGACAGCCGAACAGACAAGAGGGTGAGTGGATGAATGGTGAATTAGAACGTAACGCTGAGAACACTGATCTTGGGAGAAAATTACAGGGTCATCAGGCTACAGTCCACCTGTCCCCTGCATCCTGCTCACCTCCCCCCTCCCCCAGCCTCGGCTTGCATGCCGGCAGAGATGGAGAGCTCACAATCTGTCCGTCCCACTGGACGAAGAGGAAACCACCCTTCCTTCAGGACGGCTGAGACAAGCTCCTCCCCGAGTCTAACCCACTGACCTACTTGTGCCTCCGCATCAGCTCAGGAGGACTCTCTCCCCCTTCTCCCCAAACATGTGAGGCCCTGGCCTGTTTCCCATGGCAGATGTGGTAAAGGGCAGCCCACATAGTGGCTTCAGTCCACAAATGTGTTTTGCTTGGTCAACAGAGTTTTCCTAAAAGCAAACTAAGTGTATGTTTAAACATTTGGGGAATTTCACACACAGTCTGGATTTCCCCCTCATCTCATCTCGAAAAAGGGCAGAATCTGGCCCCCGAGCCGCAGTCAGGCCTGGAAGCCCCGAGTCAGCCTCCCCTTCAGACAGGAGAGAGCTGGCAGGGTCAGGCGGTGCTCACCAGGCACCACGGGCCCAGTGACACTGCCGTGAAACACCTGTCGCCGTTTGTCATCCCACTTGTACTGGCTTTTTTCTTAAAGCAGAGAACATTTGCCCTGTACATAATTTCTACCAAAATAGGCAACAGAAAATAAACCAAACAAAAACACCAAGAAGGCCACAAAGTTTCACACCATGGAAGTCAGGGCCCTTCTGAAGGCACCTCCACATTAAAAGGACACATCATCTGCTGAAGACAGACAATAATTACAAGTGTGAATACACACATAACCTACAGGTGGCGCCAGGAGCTATAGAGAAAAAGCTGGAATGAGCTAGGGAATGAGAGAGGGCCAGCATATTAAACGGGATGCCAGAAAGGCCTCTCTGAAGGAGGTGACATGTGAGATAAGGCTTGAATGAAGTGAGGCGGGAGCCATGCAGACATGTAAGACACAGCATTCTCAGGCACGGGAACAGAAACTGCCAAGGTCTCGAGGTCAGAGTATGCCTGGCCTGTTCCAGGGGCAGCAGGGTGGCTGGTGAGATGACAGAGGAGAGAGCAATGGGGCCACCAGGCGCGGATGAGAGCAGAAGAGGTCGGGGACATCACGCAGGATCCTATAGGCCAGAACTTTAGATATGACTCTGAGTGAGGAAGGGCCCACATAGGAAGGTTTAAGTGGTGGCATCTCAAGGTTGGGGGCCATGTGAACCGTCATCCAACTCGCCCATCCCTTTCTATTTCAGGGGCTCCAGATGACAGTGAAAAGGTCCTAGGCTGCCAGGCAAAGAGGCAGGAGCTCCAGCCCCAGCCTCAGGTCCTATGGACACAGGGATCCACTTACATCTGACCCCCGTGCTATACCTGCTGTTTCCATGAGCCTAAACAAACCCAGCTGCCACCATGCCATCCCCACCTCCCCCGGTGCCACAGCTTCCTCTCTCACGTCTTTGCCCACACAGGGAGACAGGGCGGCAGGAGCCAGGGGCCCTGGGAGTTGCCTTGCTGTGAGCTTGCTGGGTGGTTTAGCGGCCCCTTTCTGGACCTCAGTTTGCTCCACCACGACAGGGTGGGCCAACGCAGCAGCACTCAGACCAGTCACAGCCCTTGATGGTGTCTGCACCACTCCAGGGGAAAATGAGAAAAATGTGGACCTCTTACCCATCAAGGGTCACACTTGAGAGTGTAGGGTCTGCAGCCAGCCCTGCCAGGACCCCAACTATGAAATGGCTCTGGGCAAATCGGACTCCAGCTCTCCAGGCCTCAGTTTCCTTATCTGTCAAATGGGGTTTGTAAAGTACCAGCCTCATAGAGCTGCTGCTGATTGAAGGTGTTAACACAGATTGAGCCTGCTTATATGCACACACGTGTCACAAATGTGCTGTGTGCTCATATATGTCAGCGAATGCCTGTCCTTTATGCTGAAACTGTGTCCCTCTCATTTTTTAGAGCTGAAATGTCCCTTCTTTAATGAAAGCCAGTCAATGGCACCACCAAAAATCAATGAACTATCCTTACCAGAGTTCTTTCCCTCGCTGCCTATGCCTCCACCACCGCCCCACTCAAATCCTTCAGCAGGTCCCATCAACTCCATGCCCCAAAGTCTCACCGTGTCCCTGTCATCTCACTCGTCCAGGCCACGTGATCGCTCGCCTGGGCAACCACAGCTACAGGCCCTCTAACAGGTCCTCCTGCGGCTGTCTCGCTGCCACACACCTGGCCTGTGGCCAGCTCTCCACCCAGCAGCCGAGGAGCGCTTTCAACACTGTAAGTCTAACCACGTCAAGCCCCTGCGGAAGCCCCCGATGTCACTCATCTTACGCAGAATAAATTCCAGAGCCAACAGGACCCTCTTGTTTTGGCCTGTGTCTCCTTTACGACCCGCAGGCTGAGCCAGGTAAATACCTGGGTTCCCGGAGGCAAAAGGTCATCTTGCCATCTTTGCTTTGAGTGTCCTCATGGTTCCCACTGCTAAGGGCTGACCCAGGTCTGCAGTAATGGGCTCCCCTCCGGAGAGTGGGGCTGCCCGGGCTCACCTGAGCAGAAAGTTGTAGGAGAAATCGAGGAGACCCATCTCGTGCCAGCCACTGCCTGCGTCTGTGGTGTCGCCCAGCAGGACAGTGCGGAGGTTGGTGTACATGGCTTCCGTGAGCGCCTGCAGGTCTCTGTGGAGGAGAGTCCTGGGGCAGAGAGAGAAGAAGTGAGTGCTGCTTCATAAGGGTCACATCCGCACACAGGTGCCTCCCTCCCCCAACCTCAGGGCCGCAGGGCTCTGGTTCCTTGTTGGCAATGAGCGTCTTAGGAGGATTGGCTTAAACAAGGTGATATTATTGCTATCACCATCAACAATGATGACCAATACTATTCACTGTGCTAAGCACCATGATCTCATTTCATCTTTTGACAACTCTAGGAATAACAGTTACTATCATGACACCCATTTTACAGACAGAGAAGCTCAGGGACATAAAAGGAAGTGACTTGCCCAAGGTCACCCCACCAGTAAGTAATACAACTGGGATTAAAACCTTGATCCAGAGTCTAAACTCTTAACCACGATAGTCTATCCCTCCTCGGGGCACACAAGCTTGGATAAGGACCCCTTTAGTCTGAGCAAACCCCTAGGTTCTTGGATAACTCAAGAGTAGAACACTTTCAGAGGGGTCCCATGAATTTCCAGGTAATTAAAGCTTTTGGATGTTCAAGTCGGAACATTATTAGATTAACAGTAGACAAGATCCATATGAGATCATGTGTGTAAAGGGCTTAAGACAGCTCCTGGCACATTGTAAGTACTCAAGAAATGGGAGCTTGTGATTGACCTTGACTTTGACCTTGTTCCCCCCAATCCTACTCCAGGCACTAGTTCTCAACAGAGAAAGTAGCCTTTAGCAGATGTGATAACCATGCCCAGAAAACATAATGCCAACTTGTGAGAAATTTCCCAAAACTCTGGGGGTCAGACACTGGAGGAAACGGGTCCCCCCCTGGGTGGTGAGGTAGAAGGCAGTGAACTGTGGGCTCTTGTTGCTAATGGGCCTTCATGATCCCCTTGGAATGGCAGGATCCAGGACCCTCAGGCCCAGAACACTCCTAGTAGCTGTCCCACAAGGCCAAGGTCAGATTGGGCATTGCGTCTCATCAATGTTCGCCTCATAATGCTGGCCTTTCCTCAGCTGTAGCAGTCCTGCAAAACCTGGCCTTCTAGCCACAGACCACTAACTACCATCAGACTGCACATCTCTGCAGGGTAGATGCAGAGTCTCATCTCCTCAGTGTCTTGGGTGGAGGAGAATGATGGGCTTGGGTTCAAATCCCAGTTCCGGCACCTTATTAGTGGTTGACTTTGAGCAAGTCACTTCACCTCTCTGAGCTCCCGTGTCCTCACTTGTAATACGAGAATAACAACGCCTACCTCTTGAGGCTATTGCACAAATATGAAAGTGTGCCTATCAAACACCTGGCATATGGTAGGTGTCCTCAGATGGCGGTGGCATCATTCTGCAGCCCCTGCATCTAGGGTGGTGCGCAGTGTTTAGCGGGTCCTCGGATGTTTGCTGAATGAATACAGGGTGAATGTGCTCACCTGTCCTCTTGTTGATGTAAGCATTCCTTACATTGCAGGACCTGCACCACTCCCCAGCTGTGTGACCCAGGGCAAGTCACTTCTCTGAGCCCGAGGCCTCATCTATAAAACGGGGCTATAAGTTACTTACCCTCCAGCATTGTTGTAAAGATAATGAGATCAAGCATGATGCCTGGCACAGAATATGGACTCAAAAATATTAACCGTCCCACCCACCTCCCTTCACTTTGCGATACGGAAAACAGAGGCTCAGAGGGGGGGGTGACTTGTCCAAAGTCACAAGGCTAAGAAGGGGTGGAGCTGTGGTTTGGATCTAGGTCTGCCTGACCCAAAGCCTGATCTCCTCCTACTCAAATCAAAGCTGCCTCCTAAGAATTAATGAGTTCTTCCTCAGCCCAATTATTTTGGGTTGTTTTTTCTCTTGTTTTTGTTTGTTTCTTTGAAACAAAATGTCTTTACTGGACACCTATTGTGGAGACGAGCACAACTCGAACCCGCAGGGAGAAGCAGATCAGCCAGCCGGCCCACCCGCAGGTACTGTTGGCCACTCACGGTTTCATCTTGGCCTTCTCATCACTGGGGTTGTAATGTGGGAGCTGCACATCGAAAATCCGCTCCATGAGGAAGACGGCATAGGCGTGGAAATCCAGCTTCGTGCGAGGCTCCCACACTGCCGAGTCGTAGGAGTGTGGGTCCAGGAGGACAGTGACGTACCTGCCCCCCACCAGCACCTGGGAAGTTGGCAGGTTAGAGTGAGGAGTACTGCTGTGAACAACAGCAGCTCTCAGTGGCCAAGGGCTCACCCTGTGCCAAGCACTGGCCCCATCAGGTCCTTAACGGACGACAGTCTTTCATCTACCCCTCAGACCGCCCTGTGAGGTTGGGACCATCACTCACCGATTTACAGCGGAAAAGTGAGGCTTAGAGAAGGCACGGAACGTGCCCGAGATCACACAGCCGAGAAGCGGCAGAGTTCTTGAGCACCTGCCATGGTTATCTTGGTCACTGTCATATGTCCAGCAGCCAGGAGGGAGTCTGCCCACAGAAGGCAGCAGATGGATGTGTGTGCATCACAGGTGAATGGGTGGATGGGGGCATGGGTGCATGGGTGAATGGACAAACGAACAGAAGAATGTTGGTGGATAAATGCTAGTAGATAAATTATAAATGGGTGGATGGATAGATGGGTGGATAAATGAATGACAGGAAGGAAGAAAAAATGGATGCTGGTGGGTCAATGCTGGTGGATGTGCAAGCAGGACCCACTTCTTTGGGAGGCTGAGCTCTGTACATAAACTCTGCCCCAGAAGAGAAGGAAACAGCCCTGGAGAGCAGTGTAATCCTGCAGTCAACAAAGGTAAGGGCACTTCCCCTCAAATGTCTGTGCAGGGGTCACACAATTCTAACTGCCCTGGCCCTGTTTTCAAAGTATGGTCTGTGAGTCACATTAATGAAACTCTCTTATAAGATACAGGCCAATGTCCAGGAAAAAATGCTACTGGATGGATTGTTAGATGAGGGATAAGTGGTGGGATATGCCACTGAATGCATGTTGGGCGGAAGGATGGATGGATAGGCAGCTAGGGGCTGGTTGGAAACTAAATGTATGGGTGAATGTTGGGTACATGGATGGCAGGATGCTAAGTGGATATTGATAAACAGATTGAAGGATGACTGTTGGATGAATAGAAAAAGTTGGAAGAATACATGGAAGACGGATGGATGGGTGGTGGTTATTTGGATGTTGAAGGGATGGAAAGATGGAGATATAAATAAATCTATATGGAATGGATAGATAACAGAATGTTGGGTGAATAGTGGCAGATGGATGGAAACACAGGTAGACAAGTAGAAGAATGGAAGTTGGTGGAAATTGAACATACAAATGAAAGTTGGATAGATATTAGGTATGTGAGTGGGAGAGTGCTGGATAAATCTGGGGAGATGTAGAGAGGGATAGATGATGGATACATGGAGGATGGACAAATGCTGGAGAGGTGTATGGAAAGATGGATGGATGAGTGGATAGATGGAGGTGTAATGGACATGGAACATATAAATAACTGTGGGGTGGCTACGAGGATGGAAGGGTGCTGCTTAGATATTGGGTAGATAGGCAGACGAATAGATGTTGTATGGATGGGTGGATGTTGGACAGATGAAAGTTGAATGAATGGATAGAAGTGAGTTATATGGATGTACATGTAAGGAACAGACATGGAATGACTGCATAGCTCAATGTTGGGAAGACGCTAGAGGGATAACGAAGGGAAGAGTGTTAGATAATCATTGGATGTACAGTTGGTGAGACATGTGAATAGAAAGTTGGTGGGACCACTGGAAGGATGTTGAATGAGTGGGTTAGTGCAAGGATGGGTGTTGGAGGGATCAGTAAATATCTGGTAGGACAGGCCCAGGTGCGCATCCCTTCCCTCCCAAGAGGCACAGGAGGTACTTACAGTAAAGATATCACCGTGCTTCTCCTTCATCCTGGTGAGGAAGCTGGCAGCATCTTTTCCAAACTCCAAGGCATAGCCCAACCAGGGGATACTGCCCAGATCCAGGGGAGGCTCACCAGGTCGCCTGTAGAAACCACAGTGCTTATCACCATTTGATAAAACAGAGACGAGAATAAAGTATGGAGGACATGGGGTGTGGTTTTAAATAGAGAGGGTAGGGCAGGCTTCCCTGAGGAGAACCTTGACCAAAGTCCTGAAAGTGGTGAGAGAGGAAGCCATGTAGATATCTGGAAGAAGAGCCTTCAGATAGAAAGAACCAGTGCAAAGGCCCTGAGGTGGGATCATGACTGGTGGGTTCAAAT
The DNA here is from genome assembly GCF_014108415.1 of Molossus molossus. Classification (NCBI taxonomy): domain Eukaryota; kingdom Metazoa; phylum Chordata; class Mammalia; order Chiroptera; family Molossidae; genus Molossus; species Molossus molossus. The sequence goes on along the minus strand of NW_023425399.1, from coordinate 9,184,488 downwards.
AACAGTATAGAGGCCAAGGTGGCTGGATTGGAGGGAGCAAGGAGAAGTAGCAGATGTGGAGGCCAGAGCGGTAACAAGGCCCAGACCATGCAGGTCCTTGTAGTCAGCTGTGAGGACTTAGCTTTGTCTCAGTTAGGTGGGACCCATGAGAGTTTGGAAAAAAATAGGGACAAGATTTGGCTTAGTTTTTTTCTTAATAGGATCCTTTTGGTTATAAGTAGAGAATGGACCATAGGGGCTGAGAACAGAAGTTGATGGAGATGGTCATCTCTCTAAGGGTAAAAGTGAACTTTCCAGACCGCAGTAGATAAAGATACAGAGTTGTCTGTTTCAGCCAGCAGAGACCAGGGTTTTGGTCCTCTCACATTCCTGCCACACCCACAGAGAAAGGATGAGACTGGAGAACATGGCTGGAAGGGAGAAGGCAGTAGAAGGATGGGCCTCATCACTGACCCCTGACTGCCCCTCACTGGCTCAGAATCTGAGTTAGCTCAGGTGGCTAGAGGCCAGGCCTGTGGTCAGGCCCGTGGCCAGAGGGAATGTCCCAGGGGTACATGCTAGCTCAGCCTGGGGGTGGGAAGGCTGGGTGTGTAATAGTCAAGGTTGAATCATCTGTAAGAGCAGAACAACTCCTCTGATAATTTAATAACAGCTACAGCTCACTATGATAGACAGAATTCCATGATGACCTATATATACCCTTGTATAATTCCCTCCTACTGAGTGGGGGATAGATGGTACAGTTGACCTTAAGAAAGAACAATTCTCCTAGTGGGCCTGACCTAATCAGGTGGACACGGGGCTTACAAGAGACAGGGCTCTTCCTGGCAAGAGACTCAACGCATAAGAGAGACCTGACATCAGGGAGAGTTTCTGTTGCTGGCTTTGAAGATGGAAGAGGCCACATGGCAAGGAATGCAGGTGGCCTCTAGGAGTCTCAGTAGACCTTGTCTGACAGCAAGCAAGGAAATGGGGACCTCAGTCCCACAACCGCAAGGAACTGAATTCAGCCAGATTCTTCCCTGGAGGTTCCCAACAGGAAGGCAGCCTCAACTACACCTTGATTTCAGCCTTATTAGCTCTGAGCAGAGAACCCAGCTACACAATGATTGACTTGCCAGACTGTGAGCTAATCAGTGGTGCTGCTTTAAGCTGCTAAGTGTGTGATAACTTGTTACACAGCAAAAGATAAAAGCTAAACCATTAAAACTTATATTGCATTCCACTGGGCCCTGCCCTTGGCCAAGCGCTCAGTGAGTATGAAGTGGTGTGTGGACACTCATCTTGTCCACCACCCTCCGAGGGAGGGACTGTTAGCTAAGGAGAGGTGTGTCATTATCACTAAATGAGCCTCACAATATTGTATAGCTGGTGCTCACAGTGGACCAAGGGGGTCCCGAAACCCAGTCTTATAAGGATCAGAACCCCAGGGATGCAGAAAGCTCCCTGTCTGCTGAATGAGTTAGTGAATCATCCCACCCTCTTCTTCTCACTGTGGATTCATTCATCCCCTCATCAAACAGTAACTATGAAGCAGATACCGTTTGGGGTGCTGGAGACACAGTGGTGAACAGGACAGACAAGATCCCTGACTTCATTGGCTATACATACTAACAAGGAGAGACAGACAAAAAGCAAAATTGTTTCAGAGAGTGAGACGTGTGATAAAGAAGATGTAACTCAACAATGGAAAGAAAAATAGCCCAACTTAAAAATGCATGGGGGATTTGAATGGACAGTTCTCCAAAGAAGAGACACAAATGGTCAATAAACACATGAAAAGACGCTCAGCATCATTAATCATTAGGGGAATGTGAATCGAATCCACAATGCAGTACCACTTCACACCCACTAACAAGTTTTTATCTAACAACAGCAAAAAAAAAGGCGGGGGGTGGGGCATGTTGGTGGAGACATGCTGGCAAGGACGCGGAGAAACTGAAATATGCATATATTTCTGGCGGGATTGTAAAATGGTGCAACTGCTTTGGAAATGAGCCTGGCCGTCCCTTGAAAGGTTAAACAAAGTTACTGTGACCCAGCAATATACCCCCTAAGAATTGAAAACATATGTTCATACATAAACTTGTACATTATTGTTCAGAGCAGGATGGTTCAGAACAGCCAAAAAGTGGAGCCAACCCAAATGTCCACTGACTGATGAATGGGTAAACAAAGTGTGGTCTACTCATGCCTGGGAACATTATTCAGCCATAAAAAGGGTGAAGCACTAAATCATGCCATAATGTGGAAGAGTCTCAGGGCCGCTGTGCTACGTGAAAGAAGCCAGACACAAAAGGCCACACACTGTGTGATTCTATTTCTGTGGACTGTCCAGAAAAGGCAAATCAGTAGAGATAGAAAGTAGATTAGTGGTTGCCCAGGGCTGGGGGGTGGGGGGTGGTAATGCAGTGATGGGCACAGCGTTTCTTATTGGAATGATGAAAATATTCTGGAGTGACAGTGATGATAGTTGCGCAATCCTGTGAATACACTAAAAACTACTGAATTATGTATTTTATTTTATCATTTTATTTTTTAATTATATATTTTTAATCCTCAACCAAGGATATTTTTCCATTGATTTTCAGATAGACTGGGGGAGAGAGAGAGAGAGAGAAACATCACTGTGACAGGAGAGAGACATCAACTAGTTGCCTCCCGCATGACCCCAACTGGGACCAGGGATCAAACCTGCAACTGAGGCACGTGTCCTTGACCAGGATCAAACCCACAACTCTTTGGTCCACAGTCCAATGCTCTAACGGCTGAGCCAAACTGACTAGAGCTAAATTGTATATTTTAAAAGTGTGAATTTTATAATACATGCATTAGATCTCATTAAAGGAAAAAAAGAAGGGTGATATGAGATAGTGAGGGGTCTAGTTTAGACATGGTGGTAGGAAGGGCCTCTCCAAGGAGGTACCATGTGAGCCAAGACCCAAGGATAAGAAGGAAGTACAATGGAGGAGAGGAGAGAAAAGCATTACAGGCAGAAGGAAGAGCAAGTGCAAAGGCTCTGGGGTGGGAACGCACTTGGTGAGGTTTTCACCAGGGCAGGAGCCAGTGTGGCTGGAGTGGAGAATGTGGAGGTGAGAGGAAGGAGACGATGCTGGAGATGACTGTGGACCATGAGGGCCTGAAAGCCAAGGAGAGCGCGTGGCTTGTATGCCAAGTGCGATGGGGATCCTCTGGAAGGTTTGAAGTGGGAGTTGAGAAGTGATGTGGTTATGCTTTTAAAAGGTTGCAACAGAGAGAAAGGCAGCAGGGAGATGTGTCAGGAGACTATTGTGATCACCCAGGAGAGCAATAATAGAAGTGTAGGCCCCAGGCCCCAGTGAGCCAGTCCGAGCGTCCAACTCCCCCACTTCCAGACGTCCGGGGAGTACCAACTTCTCTTCATCCTTCTTCCCCTCCCTCTCCACCTTCCTCCACCATGGCTCCTGCCCCCTCAGTCTGGCCATCCTACAATATAACCCAAAGGGTGGGACAGATGGTGAATGGCGAGAATGGTCAGATTTGAGAGCCAGAGCTTGGGAAATATGGGAGCAGAACCAGAGGTGGGGTTTCAGGATGCTGGGAAGCGCCTTCCCCAGCCACATCCTCCTCTCTCCCCGGCCCTCACTCTGCCTGAGCCCATGATTGAGGACACTTGCAAAGTCATAGGTCCAGAATTCTAAGGGGCTACCAGGGAGGTAACAGGTACCTCCTTTTCGTAAGACCCTGGGTCAAGGCCACTTCTCCAGAAGGCTCCATTTAAAGGTAAGATGTCGTACTGGCAGAGCCTGGGACTGGAGTAACCCGTCAGCCCAGGGCGCACCAGCCCAGAGACCCAGGACACAGGAGCAGTGTTTTCTGCACGAGAAGCGGAGGGCGCGGTGGTGATGCGCTCGACTCCAGCACCACGCTTCCTGGCTTCACATCTCAGCCACGCTCTTGCAGGCTGTGTGACTTTGCTTCGCCATACCTCAGTTTCCTCATCTGGAAAATGGGAGTGACAACATACTGACCACATCAGGCTGTGATTACAGAAAGAACAGTGAGTGTCTGTCTGGCACCTCGTGGCCAGGGGGCACCTGAGTGGACCTGAGAAGCAGGACCAATTAGTCACCCGGGTGCCATTTATTGAGTAACGACGATATGTCGGGTACTATGCACATTCCACCTGTTTCCTTGCTGGTAATAAAGGCTAATACTTACCGAGCCCGGGCTGTGTCACCCTCTGAGGAAGGAAAGATTCAAGCCCATTTCACAGCAGATGGAACTGAGGCAGAGGGGCTGAGTCACTGCAGAGGATCTGATTCTATCCAGGCAGGTCTGGTTGCAGAGATGCTATCCTGGCCTCAAGTCACCCCAAGTGGACATTTGCATCCTCACTTTACAGATGAGGAAACTAAGTCAAGAGTGGTTTCAGTGACCTGCCCAAATGCAGGAGCTGAGGGTCCCACCACCCCAAGACCTCTTTGGGGACGCGGGTGGGGCCGGGGCTTCCTTTCCTGCCCTTTATCCCAGCTGCTGCCTGAGCTCCCAGCAAGCCAGGTGTTGTTTCTGGCAGCTTTTATCTTCCCCAGAAAAGCCCGAAGGAGCTGCAGACAAAGGCAGGAAGGTGGGGGCCCAGGCATCTGACCCTGCTGCCGCCGGCCGTGGGCTCCTCCAGCCCAGGGCCCTCAATCTAACTCACATTCCAGTGTGACTCAGCCTGGCCAGGAGGGTGAAGGAGGCTCTATTTTGGGGTCTGCGGTATCTAGCCTCTCCCTGGGACACTCTCACTGTTTTCTGGCACTGCCAGGCCCTGGGGGAGGGGGTGGGACAGGGATGTAGGGCTTGACCCAGCTCCTGCCCACATAGCTAATTGTCGCCTGCCTTTCTGATTTAGACACCAAGGCACCTTTTCTGATTTTCTCCTGTGGTTTTAATTACCACCACGTGACGTCCTCCAAAAACTGGGTGTTCCTCACTCACAGACCCTACTGCCAACCCTGCCACCTGCCCTGTCTCTCTCCATCCGACCCTTCGCAAATCAGGGGCAAGAGTCAAAGATGGCTCTCACCCACCTTTGAGTCTCATAAAGTATCACACTTCACCAGGAAAGTTCCACTGTGCCTGGCCCACAGTAGGCGCTGAATAAATATGTGTCAGATGAATTAATCATGTACACAGGTGGTGCTCAATGAGCAGCACCTGCCTCCCGGAGTTGCTAAGAGGGTTAAGGGAGCTGGTGCAGGTTAAGCACCTGACATAATCCATTTTCTCGCTCGCCCAGGGCAGAGGCTGCATTTTACTGTGCAGTGTTGGGGGATTGCCCAACCTCCTTGTCCAGCAGTTTTAACTCAGTTCAGGGCCTCAGGGCCTGGGAGGATTTCATGGAAGAACAGAAAGGGGCTGGTTGCTGTCCAGCTGAGTTGAAACAACCTGAGCTACTGTTTAGACTGCGTAACCCATTCTTTCTCCAGAGCCCACCTGTAGGCTGTCTGCTGTTAATCAAGAGCCTCCCTTCCCCTCTTTCATGCCCCCTCTCATTGACCCCCCCCCCCACTGAACAGAAACAGCATGTGACCATCTTGCTTAATTTTTTGTTTTCCTGTTTTTGTAATAGACACAGGTTCAGAGAATTGTTTCTTGAAATAAGAAAAAACAGTAGAGCAAATATAGCAATAAGCAGAACAGCTGTGTGTTGGAGAGAGGCAATAGGGAGTGGTAGAGACTGTGGCAAGGTTTAGAGAGGGCTCTGCTACTGAATCCCAGGCAAGTGTTACTAGATCTTCCAATTTTTTCCACAAGAAGCTGAAAATCTGGAGTTTTTTGTGTGGGACCCCAGTTCTCTCCCCTTGTGCTATGGGGTACACACCAGACCCATCTGGCACCAAATCCAGCCGTGGACCACCATTTGGTGACCTCTGGTTAGTACATGTTGGAAGGAGACATGTATTTGCTCCTAGAAACTCCATACTCTGCAAGGACCCAGATCAGCCCTTGAACCAGCAGGAGCCCTTAACCAATGCCTCTTGTGGTCTCTGGCCCCTCTAAAAGGGGCTTCCCACCCAGAAGACCTCTCTCAAGGTTCCCCACAGCAGTCACACAAGCCCAAAGAGGAAGAGATGCACTCAGCCTGGCGAAGCGGCTGGGGCGGGAGAGATCAGCTACGCGAGCCAGCTCAGAGCAGGAGAAACCAGGGCTGGGAAAGCAAGGAGGCTTCGATCCAAGGCAGATCAGAGCCGCAACGGCCACAGCAGTGACTCCTAACTCCCAGCTCACCACCTCTCCCAGGATGAAACACGCACTGTTATCAGTTATCAAGCGGGGCTTTACAGTACTTGCCGTAACTGCAGAAACGTGAAGTTAGACTCGGAACTAGCTGACGTTAAGAATTATTTTTTATAGTCTTAAGATAACAATGACAATTGTCATTGTTTTTTGACATGTATGCTAAGATATTAGTGGTAAGACATGACATCTAATTGTTTTAATGTTGACAACTGTCAAATCAAGGTGATGCATACATGGGCGTTCCTATACTATTCTATTTATCTGCATAGTTGACATTTTTCATAAGTAAATTTTTTTCATTCTAAAAGGAACAAAGCCACAGGTTAAAGACAGAGTTGTTGACCGGCTAAAGTAGTGCTTTTATTCTTTCACTGGGAGAAGCATACATTTTGGAACTGGCTAGGTGTGGGATAGAATTTCTGTGTGACCTGAAAAAGGTCACTTAGCGTTTGTAAGCCTGGGCTGTAGAATGGGGTTGTCGGCATTACCTGGAGGGGCGGGCAGGAGAAAGGAATGAGCCAAAGGACGTGCAGGACCTTGCTTGTTTTGACCCACATTTTAGATTACTGTCTACACCGCGTCAGCATCATCCACCTCTTTTTCCAACACTTGGTTATTGGTCCTTTCTTTTTTCTTTTTGTTTTTGCTTTTGTTAAAATATTTTTTACTTTATTGATTTTAGAAAGAGAGAGAGAGATAGAACCTTGGATGAGAGAGAACATCAATTGGCCGCCTCCCACATGCCCCCCAGTGGGGATCGGGCCCACAACCTGGGCATGTGCCATGTGCCCTGACCAGGAATCGAACCCAAACCGGTGACCTCTTGATACATATGTCGACGCTCAACCACTGAGCCACACCAGCCAGGCTATTTGTCCTTTCTTAAGAATCTTCTGGTGAGCCCTGGCCAGTTTGGCTCAGCGGTTAGAGCGTCGGCCTGCGGTCCGGAGAGACCCGGGTTCAGTTCCCGCTAGGGGCACGTACTTCGGTTGCAGTTTGTCCCCGGCCCTGGTTGGTCATGCGGGTGGCAGCCACTCGATGTGTGTCCCTTTCACATCGATGTTTCTCTCTCTCTCTCTCTTCCTCTCTCTCCCTCCCACTCTATCTGTACAAAAAAAGAGAATCTTCTGGTGATAGTTGTGTCTCTTACTATCTTAACATGATGTGGTTCTAAGACTTCTCAGCATTCAGATCACAAATATAATGGATGCCAAGAGTGAGAATTCATTTTTCCTGGGAATTAAAACTTCCCGCAGCCCAGATTTTTAATCCAGAAAGACTGTGAGTAAGTTGCTTGGCCTCTCTGAGCCCCCGTTTCCTTCTCTGTAAAATGAGGGTAACAAGAGTGTCCCTCACTAAGTCGGAAGGAGGAAATGACACTGGGAGCTTAAATTGGGGTCCTCCTGGGGTCTCCCTACAATCCATGCAACTGTCTCCCAACTGTCAGTGACCCCCATACCCACACTTCTCCCCAATACCCACTTGTTGACCTTCCTAAGCCACCCATAGATATAAAAATGAACAACTTACCCGCAAAGATAAAGCAGCTCTCTGGACCTGGCAAGAATTAGCTAAAATAATGTTTAATTGGCATTCCTGCGAACCCAGCAGTTCACTCTCAACTATTAGCATCATCATCTCCACTTTAAAGTTTGGGAAACTGAGGCAGAGCGTAGTTACTCAACTTGTTCTTATTTCTAGAGGCTGGAAATTTCCAAACATTGAGCACACAGGTACCATGCCTCCAAGACTCCGTGTATTATATGGCTGCCCCCATCACCCCGGAGAAAAGCACAGACCAGGAGGCCCCACAGGAAAACCACAGCACATGGTCTGAAATAGCAAAAACACTGGAAACAACCTAAAAGTCTGTCAACGGGGACAGGAATAAAAAGGAGCCACTATTCATAGTATGGAATGCTCCACAGAAAATCAAAAGAATGAATTAGATCTCCACATAGCAACATGAAGGGATGTCATAACTAAAATCTGGAATGAAAAAAAAAAACACAATGTAAAGTCTGAAAACACCTCTACACTGTCTCCTAAAAGCCTGAAAACTTAGGGGAAATAATTCATTTCATCATAAGAAAACTTATTTGTTGTCTTTTTTTAATTTTCCCCCAGGCAAAGGATTGAATACGTGATTTTCTTTTTTTTTTATCCTCGCCCGAGGACATTTTTCCATTTTTTTGTTCAGATAGAGTGGGAGGGAGAGAGAGAGAGAAACATCGACATGAAAGGGACACGTCAAGTGGTTGCTACCCGCACGACCCAACCAGGACACTGCAACCGAGGTACACGCGGGAACCGAACCTGGGTGTCTCTGGACCGCAGGCCGTCGCTCCAACTGCTGAGCCAAACCGGCCAGGGCAAATACCTGGTTTTCAATTTCACCTGAAAAGGTGTCTGGTTGTTGAAGAAAACCATCATGAACTTATTGTTTGGAAATTTCAACTAATATATTGTCTAAAAATAAAAAGTTTCCAGAAATTTTCAGACACCCCGATTTAAACAAATGCACCCGTGTGTGTGTGCGCGCGCGCACACACACACACACACACACACACACACAGGCAAGCACTTCCGCTGTATTAGTTACAGGCTCATGTCTATGTGTGTAATTGTAAAAACAGTAGGGGAGACTGAAGAGATATGACACCCTGGACTGGATCCTGGAATGGAAAGAAGACATTAACGGAAAAACTGATGAAATTCAAATAAAGCCTGCAGTTTGGTTAGTCGTAACAGACCAGAGTTGGTTTTTAGTTTTGACGAATGTATATTATAATGAGAAATGTTAACAAGAGCGAAAACTGGGTGAGGGGCACTTGGGAACTCTGTGTACCACCTCTGCAGCTCTTCTCTGGCTACAACACTAGTCTAAAATGAAAAATGTCCTCTAAAATAATCTGGAAGGTTGCCCCCCAACGGATCAACAAGAGAGGTCCAGAATTGTTGGAAGGGTGGTTAGAAGGGCTTATCCCTAATGGGATATTTGTTGTAAGTCCAATGTATTCAGTTTTTCCTTGTGCAATTCCGATTAACTTTTTAAATGTTTTAGAAAAAGAGACCTAATGCCATCTCCCTGATTTGAAGTGTACGCGTTTACTTTTTCTCCTAAATTGCAGATTCTCAATGTAGCGGGAAAACCTTTGGGACTAGGAAGCTGAGACATTTCTCCTTGTTTCTACCTGCCCAGGCCGTGGGACCTCTAGGGAGAGGGACCCCTTCCTGGGCCTCGGTTTCTCCCCTGGCAGAGGGAAATAGCGAGCCTACCCTACTCGTCCACGTCAGTGGGCCCCGTGGAAGTTGGGTTCAGGGCTGGTAGGAGGGCATCTCAGGGCCTCTGCCTCCGGCCTCGATCCTCCCATCTGTGTAATGGAGAGGAGGAGGCTACCCACGGACTGCAGAGAGCAAAGCGGGGTTTGACCTCAAGTGGATGCTGGATCCAGGTAGCAGCTGAAGAGCGGGAGAGGGCTTCTTCCAGAGGGGTCACACCGAGCCTGTCCACGCGCCATTCCCCACCCAGAGACCCTCGCTCCCCTCCTGGACCGGCACCGCAGGTCCCAGCCCGTGCGCTCTGGGCCAGACCTGGGATTCCTCGCGACCGGGCGATGGAGCGTGCGCGGTAGGTGTCCCTCCTGGGAGCTCGCCGTGTCCCCACACCTTCCTGGCCGTCCCTCCCCACTTCGCAGAGGCGGTGGGCTCGGTCCCTCGCGGGATAAGCGCGGGAGCCCCCTGTGCGGGGCGCCTAGACCCCACCTCCCAGGGGCTCTCCCCGGGGCTGCGGGTGACAATGGGCACCGGGGCGGGGGCCTCCGGGACAGTGGGGCGGGCGCCTCCGGGACAGTGGGGCGGGCGCCTCCGGGACAGTGGGGCGGGCGCCTCCGGGACACCGGGGCGGGGGCCTCCGGGACAGTGGGGCGGGGGCTCCGGCCTGGGCCTGCCGCTGGCTCCGCGATCCCCCGCTGCAGCCGGCGCGGGGCGGAGACGCCCCCTTTGTGTGGCGGGGGCGCGGGGGCTCCGGGCACTCACCGCGTGCGCCGGCGGGTCAGCAGCAGCAGCAGCAGCAGCGCGGCCAGGAGGCCGAGGAGCACGGCCCAGGACATCGCGGGGCGGCCACGAGCCTGCGGGGCCGAGCGAGCAGCGGCGGAGACTGCGGCCGCCCGGGGGCCGCCCGCCCACCCAGGTGCCTCTCCCCGCCCCCGCGCCCTCCCTCCAGCCCGAGGGCCCGGCCCGTTTAGGGGCGGGGAGCGGGGCCGCCCATCCCTCCCAGGTCCCGAGGGGTCGCTGGGTGCTCTCGGGGACCCCCTCCCCTCAGCTCAGGCCGAGACCGGGCCCCACTCCCTGGGCCAGGAAAGTTGGGAGAGTGGAAAATGTAGGATGGGGGGTATGGTGGGACGGGAGGGGTGATGCAAAGGGAGAGGACGTACTGAGGGAGAAACGATGTGAGGGAGGAAAAGGGGGTGGAGGAAGGGGAGGGTGGACATTTGGGGATGGGGGGTGTGGGGATGTGAGGCTGACTATGGTGGGAGGGTGGAAGGGGCCTTTCCATCACTTTCCATCTACACAGCCTCCACCACCCAGACCTCTCCCCACCCCATCCCCACCCGACCAGCGTTGGAGACGCAGCGTTGTCTGTGCTGCGGGTGGGGTTGGGCTGGATTCGGCCCGCAGAACTACAGGGCGGGGGTTACCAGAGCCACTCGGGACTGGGCTCTGAGTCCCCACTCCTCAACTGTGTACAGGACAGAGCAGTGAGTGTACAGAGCCCGTCCTGTGCCTGGAGCAGAGCAAGGGCTCAGGACACTGTGGCCATTGTCAGGATTACCTGGTGGTTACGGCGCCAGCAGGAGACCGCCCCGGGTGCTGGTGAGAACCCAGGTTCGATGCACACTCACCACTCCCTACAACCGCTAGCCCCCATTTTCACGCTCAAACCTCACACAGGTAACATCCTCTCAGGCCAGTTACTTCTCTGGGACCAGACAGGTCAGAGTTGTACTCACCTCCAAGGCTGTGTGAGGATGCGCAGAGAGCTTGGCAGTGACAGGGAGTCGTGAACACTGAGCGGTTGGCACAGGTGATTTCTGTGAGATAGTGGGCAGAGTGTGGGGCTGGGACCCGGAAGGTCTGATTCTAAGCCTGTGTTGACTGCGCACTGCTGGGTGGGTTCAGGCAGGTTTCACTGTGTCTTCCCAACAGCCCCCTGAAGAGCTGTTACTCCTCCTTGGTCTTCTGGCTTCAGCCCTCCTCTCTCCACAGTCCATTCTTCTCACAGTAGTCAGAAGGATCCTGGCAGAACCTAAGTCAGATCCTGTCACTGAATTCCACGCAGAACCCTCCATGGCTCCATCTCACTCAGAGCACAGCCCAAGACCTTACAAAGTCCTACAAGGACCTGCATGATATGCCTCCTCCCACCTTTACCTCCCTGTCTCATGCTCCCCGCTGCCTCACCCTCACCCTCTGCTCCAGCCACACTCATCTGTCATCCTTTCCCAAGCACGCCAAACTCACTTCTACCTCAGGGCCTTTGCACTTGCTACTCTTCCTGCCTGGAATACTCTTCTGTTGGAGATTTGCACAACTGACTCTTTCCATCACATCCCTCATTCCTCTGTCTCTACTGGACTGCCCCCTCCACAGAGAAGCCCTCCATGACCACCTGGTCTACAGCAGCCATACCATCACTCTATTGCATTAACCTGTTTTGTTTTGTTTGTTTTTTTCTTGACAGTACTTAACATTTCCTGCTATCATATTAAAGATTCACTGATTTGCCTGTTTAATGTTGGCTGTCAAGGCAGCTGGACGACTCTCGTGTGGCCTCAGGACATCAAAAGGGAAAAGGAGTTTCCTGAGCCTCTTGTTTATTTATCCAGTTTGTCCGCTGATGAAGCCAACAATCCCAAAAAGGCCACAGAACAGGCCTGGAGGTTTTCTCCAAATTTGGGGGCTCCGTGGGCGACCTTCTGGCAGTGGGGTTCACAGCCCGGATGGGCCAATACTAAGCTATGTGACCCTGCAGTGTGCTCCACCTCCGCAGGCCCTGTCTCCTCGGCGGAATGGAGTTGGGGTGAGGAGTAAATGATCTAATCCAGGCGACACACAGATCAGAGGGCCTGACACACAGCGAGCATTAGTGAACGTGCTCATTCCAGTTCCGCCTCCCGCGGTGAAAGGGGCGGGAGAGAGTGGACTAGAGAACTCATCACAGTGGGGCACCAGCCACAGTGATAAGAAATGTTAATCATGCTTTGCAATGTAAATTACGGTTGCTTTGTGCTGATTTTTTTTAAAAAGCCCACTCTGACCTGGCTGGAAGTGTATGCCTGAGTTTACCCCGGGGATGCTGTCTGTTCTGGTCTGAGGACAAGGGGGACCACCTGACCTCACGGAAGGATGAACAACCTCATTATCGGAACACTGGACCCTTGACTGCGACTCACCGGCCACCAGTCCCACAGGCTCCCCCCCAACACACACACACACACTCCTCCCCATTGCCTGAACCATTGTACCCATTGTTGTTCCTTTTTGTCTCCCTGCCCTTTCTCGTGTAGTCATTGTTTCTCTACCCTCTGAAAGCAGCTGGCAAGTGAAGGGGGCAGAGCAGATCTGACGGGGTCACCCAGTGCTCGCCCGTCTGCCAGCAATATTGGAATAAGTGCTCATATTTGATTCAGCCTGGTCTCTGCTTCATTGGCTCAAGGTGGTCAGACCCACTCGTTTTCCGGTTTCACCTTTCTGTGGGAGCCGGGGTCTGTCTCAGTTTTCTCATCTGAAAAATGGGGTGGACAGTTCCTTCCTCACAGGACTGTTGTGGGGACTGGATTAAGGGATAAGAGAATGGAATCACCCAGAGTGGGGCCTGGCACACTGTAGGTACTCAATAAATGTTAGCTCTTCTACCCCACAGCCCTGGCTTGTGTGCAGACCAGGGTCCCAAATAGCAGACCCCATCCCACCCCCCACCCCCGAGCTGCTCGTACACCAATGAGAGAATGTTTTGGGGGCCCCTGGCTTCTCCCTTGCTAACAGAACCTGATATTGTTCAGGAATCAGGCAAGTGTTTGGGAAGGTCATCCCATTCCCCCTCCCAGGAGGTGAACCACCTGGTCTGAGCCAGCCAGGGAAATCACTCTGTCAAGGATTGGTCCAGGGCTGTCGGGGCGGCACCTTCTGGCATATATTTTCCTCATTGTTTACCTCCTCTTTTGTGGGTGCTATTGTGTGAGGATGTGATGGTGGGGGTGTGAGAAGGGAAAGCAAGGGAAAGTGCACGGCCCCAAACTAGAGCGGCAGAATAACCCTCCCTGGCACCACCTACCTCTAGACTTCTTGTTTAATGAGATAATCAAGTGAATACACCATGAGTCAGATTTTCTCTTACTTGCAGCCAAAAACATTCTTAGCTAAGATGACCTTCCAGTTGTGGCTATGGAGAAGACTACATAAGATAATAAATAATGCATCTGACACACCTCTCCCAGTACCAGCCCATGGTGAGCATTCAAAATGTTGCTTCATTCTATTATTTTTGCTTTAAAAAAGAAAAAAAAAACTTGGGCCTGGCCGGTGTGGCTCAGTGGTTGAGCGTCGACCCATGCACCAAGAGGTCACTGGTTCGATTCCTGGTCAGGACACATGCCCAGGTTGTGGGCCCGATCCCCAGTGGGGGGCATGCAGGAGGCAGCCAATGGATGTTTCTCTCTCTCTCTCTCTCTCTCCCTTCCGCTCTCTCTAAAATCAATAAAGAAAAACATTTTTTAAATTGCTTGGACTTTCTATGCTTTTCAGGCGCACAGGGCACCCAGCTCTCCTGCCCTGGCACCTTGCAGAAACAGGCAGGCTCAGGAAAGTAGCAGAGACTCCAAACGCCCTGACCCATGAGGACTGACAGGGCCCTGCTTGGGGCCAGACTGGTCCATCCTCAGGATGAAGATGAGAGACTACCCCAGCCACGGTGAAAGGCTGGGACATCCAAGGTTTCTACAGGCAGACCCCAGCATTGCCACCTGTTTGCCGCAGGACCCTGAGCAAGGTGCTTTCCCTTATCTGTGCAATGAGCACATCGAAGCCTCCATCAGGGAGCGAAGCCCACGTGTCAGTGGACACTCAGGAAATTCCCCCATCTGTCCAACTGTACCAGGGACTGCCACCTAGTGACAGTTATCCGACATTCCCCTGTGGGAGTCTCAGTGTGTCCAGATGTTCACCGTCCAGCGAGACAAGACATCTGGGCAACTTTGATCCCGCTGAACATCTGCTCTCTTATCTGGCTGCTGGAGGATCAGGGGGTAATGTCAAGACCCAACTCCTTCAGAAAATGGGGGGCTTTGCCTGAGAAAGGGCAGCCCTCCCACGCACCCCCGTCTCCTCTCTTCCAGGAAGCAGGTCTGGTTCCTGTCTGCATCCTAAAGGACAAACAAGTCACGTCGGGGAAGGAAAATACTATGCACTGCCTCCTTCCAAGCTGGACACGAGCCCCATCAGGGAGGGGCTTTTTAAATATTTTTTTAAAGCTCTTAGTTGGTAACTTAGGCCATTTGAAACGCTTTTTTTATATTAACCCATCTAATCTGCACAAGACCCTATAAAATGAGTACTATTATTATCCCCCGTTTTCAGATGGGAAAACCAAGGCCAGAGAGGCTCAGTGACTTTGCCAAAGTGACAGCACTTCCTCTGATCAGTTAAAGCATGGACATTCAGTGCCCTCTTAGGACAGGCGATTCCCCCCTTGTGGTGTAAACACACCCTGGGCTTTTTCACCCCCACACCTTACTCATGCTGTTGACCTGCCTAGAAGCCACCCCCCCCCCCTTTTTGGTTTATCCAAATCTGTTATAGAAAAGTATGTTAGTCCAGGTCCTCAGCCAAGATGAGCTGAAATATATGAGAAATGTATTGAGGAAAATGCCAGGGAGGAAAATGTGAGGGAGCCAGAGGAGGCTGGGAGGAAGGGAAGGAAGGAAGGAAGGAAGGAAGGAAGGAAGGAAGGAAGGAAGGAGGGAAGGAAGGAAGGAGGGAGGGAGGGAGGGAGGAAGGAAGGAAGGAAGGAAGGAAGGAAGGGAAGGGAAGGGAAGGGAGGGAGGAAGGAAGGAAGGAAGGAAGGAAGGAAGGAAGGAAGGAAGGAGGGAAGAAAGGAGGGAGGGGGAGAGGGAGAGGGGAGGGAGGGGATAGGGAGGGGGGAGGGAGAGGGGAGAGAGGGAGGGAGGGAGGGAGGGAGGGAGGGAGGGAGGGAGGGAAGAGGGAGGGAGGGTTGTAGACTGCAGCAGGTCTAGGAAAGCAGTGAGGCCGACAAGAAGCCCCGGGGCCCTGGGAGGAGCCCATCATCTATCTCCCTGTCTCCCGGGAATGGACCTGCTGGCTCTGTGATGAACTGGGAGCTGCCCCTGAGAAGTTCTCCATTCTGAGGACTAAATAAAATAGCGTATGAAAATCTCTCTTCCATATTGGTGCTTGATGAATACAATCTATGGATACAACCTACCTCGGTGAGCCTTCTCCAGGGCTTTCTGAGTGGGGGAGTTGGATACGAATTCGAGTGATAAGCTTCCCCTTCCCGAAGCCCTTGCCCGGCTTGGCGGAGACGCAGTCTCGACACCAGTCCGAGCCAGGTCGTGGACATGCGAGCTGGGCCCAGCCAGGCCCTCACACAAGGGCCCCACACTTGGTTTAATGCTCTGCTCTCATCATCTTGAAATTCTTAATAATTTTTGAGCATGGGGCCCATACAACTTTGCATTCAGCCCCACACATCATATGACTGATCTGATACCGGTATTATCTTCACTTTCTAGGTGAGGAAACGGAGTCTCAGAGAGGGAACACAAGTAGCCTAAGGTCACACAGCAAGAAGGAGCCAGGAATTAAATTCTGATTCCAAGGCCCACGTTCCTGAGATGGACGTGCCAGGGCCAGGACAGTACGTCACACTCTACAAAGTCCTGCCTTACACTCAGTGCATGTAACTGGACTCTCACACCTACTTTAGAAGCAATGGTTGCCGCCCTGGCATCAAGCAGAGTCCTTGGATGCCAAGCAGCAGAAACCAGCCCTGGCTAATTTAAGGAAAATAAGGGGGTATTGGAAAGAGAAGTTGACCAGCTGGGACCTGGAAAGGCCAGGAGCAGGTCACCTCCGGGGAATGAAAAGCTGGAACCAAGGGTACAGGGAACAGAACCAAAGGGCAGGGCCTTCAGGGCACCAACTGTTCCTTATCTTAGCCTTAGTTCCCCTTAAGTTCCCGGTTCTCCCGAGAGAATCTGATTGGCTGATTCGGATCACGTGCCCACTCACTGACCTTGATGGACAGCCAAACAAGCTGGGAGAGTGGATCCCCCAAGGAGGATCAGAGAGTGGGGTGGGGAGATGGGGAGGTGGACAGGGGTGGCTGCAAGCCCATTTTACAGATGAGGAAGGGAAAGTCCAGAGAGGGAGAGGGATTGGCAAGGACATCGAGCCCAGGGATGGTTGAGTCTGGGCTCCAACCCGAGGCCCCGGCCGCCTCTCCCTCCGGGGCTCCAGGCCTGCAGGGAACAAGAGGGCACTGTGCTTGGGCAGGAATGAATGGCTGGCTCCTGGGGATGAGCTGGGACCCAGAGGAGGCCTCCCCAGGGTCCAGGAAAGGGCCTCCGACTGAGCCTTATTCAGGGGTCAAGACCTTCTCCTCTCCCGTCCCTACAGTGAACAGTTCCCCCTTCAAACCCAGCCCTGCCCCTGAGCTCCAGTCCTACCTTTTTAAGAGAAGTCAGGAAAAAAAAAAAAAAAAAAGCTTATTTTTCCAATATGTAAAACACTTTCTCAGACCAAGTAAAACTTCCAAGTTGGAGGAGGCTGAAGATGGCTAGTTTGTAAGCCCTGGAATGTTCCTTCGTACACACAAAAATCAAGGCCCTATTTACACAGACACCAGCAGGGTTGCTAATGCCCTCACTTTGACTTTGGCTATGCAAAGAAAAATAAGCCTTTTACCTTTTATATTCTCCAGAGAAATCATCTAGTGCAATGGTTAGGAGCAGGGATTTTTCTGGAGCCAGACTGCCTGGGTTCAGATCCCAGCTCTGCCACTTACAGTGTGGCCTCAGGCAAGTCACTTAACCTGGGTCTGTTTCCTCTGGGGGACATGTGCAACCAGTGTCTGGCATGGAGTAAATACCACCAAGGGCTCGGCTATTGTCCTCGGTCTATGATCTGAGCTTTTCATGAGCTTTCTATGGCAAGAAACACAAAATCTTAAGCCCCCTAATCATGAAAATCGTTTGTTCAGGGAAGAGTAGTAGCCTCACCCCGGTGCTGCGGGGCAAGCGTTTTCCTCCCTCCCCTGCTTCTCTCCAAGAGGGCGTCTGCCTGCACCCCATCTTGGTTACAGGGACACTGAGCTCCAAGGAGAAAGACTGAGACTCTGAAGTGCCATGTAGTGAGTCTCCCTCTGCATCAAGCAGAAGCAGGTGCATGAGCTCCTGAAATCCTTACCACCCCCGGGCAGGAGGAATCGTGACTGCCTAGCCAACGCTGGGGAGCTTGCAAGCAATGCAGGCGCATGAGACTCCAGGAGGTCCCACTCTGAAGCCTGGCTTTTCTCGGTTCCTCTCAACTGTGTGCTCCCACTCCCAGTGACGGGGTAAGACTCAGGAGCTCCTGTGCTCCAACCGACTTTTGTCACTGGATCCTGAAAGGAAAATCTCTCTCTCTCTCCCCCTTATTGGTAGAGTATTTGGTATGAGAACCATTCCTCTACAAGTAATAGTTCAGATGTTTAAAGTTACTAGTGATAGGAACTCAACTCAAACAGGCCTAAGCCAAAAAACAGAAGATAATGTGTTGGCTCTAGCAGGGAAAGTCCAGGAGTAGAATCCTGGCTTCCAGGAGCTGGGGAAATGCAGCTCCAGGTACAGCAGGATCCAGGAACTCCAAGGATGTTGTTAGGATCCGTTTCCCTCCATCTCTCAGCTCTGCTATCCTCTGTGTCGGCTTCACCCTCGGGCAGCCTTTCCCTGTGTTGGGTAAGGTGGCTTTTAGCAGCCCGGACATCTTGCCAGCTCAGCCGCCCCAGTAAAAGGAGAGTCTCTTTGTTAATAATAGTCTAAGTGAAAGTCTGGGGCTGACTCAGGTTGACCTTATTTAAGTCAGATGCAATTTCCTTTACTAATCCCTGGAGCCATGTGGAATGCTCATTTGGCCAGGCCTGGGCCTCCTGGCCACTTCTAGAGGTGGACATGGGGATGGGCATAGCTTCACCGCATTGATCCCCTAATTAATAAACTCCCTGGGCCCAAGCCCTTTGCACAGCTGAAAATGTTAAGTGATAAACCCTGATTCAGTGGAGCAGAGACACAGAATCAGGATGAAACAGTCATGATGGTTGAATGATTGCAATTGAGTTTCCTGGCAGCTAAGATAAGAAGGGAAATGTGTTGAGTTGCATCAGCCTGTTCACTTGATATTTTAAGAAGAAGAAGAGAAAGAGAAGAAGAAAAGGAAGACGAGGCTCTATGTAAGTTTGTCTAGAGACAAACATTTTCCTGGCCTTGACTCCAAGATGAAAGGGAGGGATCCTTACACAAGGAATCTAACAAAAAAAATTGGTGCTGTTCATTTCACTCTCCATACAACTTGAAGGCCCCCTATGACCTCAGGCTATTCTGGAAAAAACTCAGATAATGAGATTTCTTCCCTTCCCTTCCTTTCTTTTTAACAACATAGAAGTTTCTTTCTGTCCCTAGTGTAACAACTTAGAGGTCACTGATCCAGGGTTGGTGAGATGGCTCAGCCATTCCCAACATGCAACTTTCAGTCTCTGGGTACAAGGTAGCGGTTTCAGCTCCTGCCTTCACACCTGCCTCCCAGCCAGAAAAAAAAAAAAAAAAGGAAAAAGGAAGAGTTTGCTTTTGTGTAATCACATGTACCATCTTGCAGGACTAGGACTGACAAAAGCTAAAGGAACAGAAGTAAGGTACATCTGTAAGGCTGAAAATTAACAGGCTGCCAAAGTTCCAATGCTGGCTTGACCATTTACTTGAATTATTCCCTATGGCTACCACAGATTACCACAAACTTTGTGGCTTCCAACAACAGAAACGTATTCTCACATAGTTCGGGAGGCCAGAAGATCAATATCAGTTTCTCTGGACCAAAACCAAGATGTTGGTGGGGCTGAGCTCCCTCTGGAGGCTCTAGGGGAGAATCATCCCCCACCTCTTCTGGAGGCTGCTAGCATTCCTTTGTTTGTTGCCACATCATTGCAATCCCCCGTCGCCTTCTCCTCTTCTGTGTGTCCACTCTTCCTCTATCTTCCTCTTATAAGAATATGTGTGGTGGCATTTAGGTCCCAAGGATAATCTTCTCATCCTAAAATCCTTAATTTAATCCCATCTGCAAACACTTCACTATATATGGTGACATTTGCTGGTTTGAGGGATCAGGACCTAATACCTCAGAGGTCCACCATTTAGCCCGCTACACTAGCTGTGCGACCTTGGGCAAGTGTTTTAACCCTGCTGTGCCTCAGTTTCCTTACTGTAAAATGAGAGTAGCCACGTCATTGGGCTATTAGGAGACTTAAATCAATCAGATACATAAAACACTTAAAATGTTGCCCAGCACATGAAAAGAGCTTTTAATATGATCAAGACTCTTCGGCCATGACTAGAATCCCTACAAGGGCAGTCCCCCGCTCTGTCCTGGTCAGCACGGTCTCCCGGCACCTGCCACAGGGGACTTACACAAAGTAGGTGCTCAGTAAATAGTGAATGCGTGACTGCTATCGGCTGGCTGTGTAGCTTCAGGAAAGTTGTTTCTCCTCTCTGGACCTGCCCCCATGAAGAGCTGCTGGTGGGCGAGTACATCTCTCCATCTGGAGGGGCACGGCCTTATCGGGGGAAGAGGGTTCAGGGATCAGGGGCCGGCCACAGCTGCTTTTTCTCTGAGTCACTTAGTCAATTTTAGGCCAAGTGTCTAAATATTATGAGCAAGTGGGCTGGAGATAAGGTGGAGAAACACTGATTTGGCCAAAGCAAGTGCAGCCAAGGCACTGGGCTGGACTTCCCTGGAATTCGTCAGCAGCATGACTTAGTGCTTAGCACCTGCCAGGGCGGAGGGGGTCCCCGATGCCTAGCTGTGGTGGCGAAAGCCTGCTCTGAACATCTCTGTTCCCAGAGCCAGCATCTAGCCAAATCCTCGTGGCTCCAGTGGAGACACTGAGGCTCCAAAAGAGTGGAGATCATGCTGCTGACAAGGCGAAGACCCAGGAGTCCTAGCTCCAGCCCAGCACATGCAGAAACCACAGAGGGGGAGGGAAGGTTTGCGGTGTGTTGCAAGCAGGGAGCGCGCATGGGCAAACGCCCAGGGCTGAGAGACAGGACACAGGCTCGCCAACTAAGCTGAATGGGAGAGAGGGTTCCATGCCCCAAGCTTCAGACTCACTTCTGAGGGGAAAAGGGAACCACTGGTGGTTTCAGAGTCTTTTCCCAGGTGTGGTCCATAAACCGTTAGCATCAGAATCCCTCACAGGGAGGGCTGGGAGGAGATTGTCAAAATGCAGATGGCTGGGGTCTCAAAAACTCTCTCCAAGACCTGCAGGCTAAATATTACGCTGTGAACTCTGTTCCTTCCTGTGTGGGCAAATGGAAGCTTAGAGCTGGGTTCATGAGCTTCGGGAAGACAGAGTCCAGGGAAAGATCAAGGCCAGAGACCAGAGGTCAGAGGTCAGGAGAAAGTGGGTGGAGCCCGTCTGTCCCCTCGGCTTGACATCCAGAGCCATCCAGCTTAGAACCCAGTGGCCACACAGTCATTTCCCTCCGGGAGGCACGGAATTCAAATGTGGTTTTGTTTTCTTAAGAGGCGGGGAATAAAATACCATGTTTCTTTTGCCCAGCCTTGATCCTTTGAAGCATGGGAGTTGGGGGTGAGCGGACAATTAAGTCAAAAAACGTTGCCCAGAAAAGAAACCACTTTTCTAGACCCCAAGATACTTTGTTTATACAGATGGTTGCGATCAGAGCCCTGCCTCGGACCGTTAAAGATGGGGATTGGTGACGGAGGGGCGTCTGGGTAGCTGAGCAATCAAAGTCAAGGTCCTGACAGTTTAAACCACAGTGACCCTGCTCTCCAATAAAAAATGACAGCCCTACCCGATGGGGTCTTCTCCCAGGCAACAGGGAAGGATAAGGGCCCTTGTCCCGTCAAACAGTTTTACTCTGACTGTCCTTTAAGTGTCTGAAGCATCACCTCTGACCTCTGGGCTTGGATGACCCCTGGAGCTTGCACGTCTGGTGGGAGCCTTCCACACGTTCCTAGTAAGCAACAGCGCTCATTAAGAACTATGTGCCTGCCCGGCGGGGTGTGGCTCAGTGGCTGAGCGTGGACCCATGCACCAAGAGGTCGCTGGTTCAATGCCAGGTCAGGGCACATGCCCAGGTTGTGGGCTGATCCCCAATGGGGGGCATGCAGGAGGCGGCCGATTGATGTTCTCTCTCATCGATGTTTCTGTCTCTCTCTCCCTCTTCCTTCCTCTCTCTGTAAAATCAATAAAGAAAAAATATTTTTAAAAAAAGAACTACATGCCTGTCAGCCATCAATCGGGAGATGACGTCACCAGGGCGTTCACATTTTCTTTTCCTTCTCTGTTCTTCCACCAAAGAGGAAAGTGTTGGAGGGTGTTTGAGAGGGGCGAAAACAGAGAGAAGCAGCAATTCAGTCCACTCTTCTCCCTTGTGGGATGAAAAGGCGTTTCTGGGTGTTTCTAAAACGAGATTGGTCCAGCCGGTGTGGCTCAGTGGTTGAGCATCGAACCATGCACCCAGAGGTCACCAGTTCGATTCCCGGTCAGGACACATGCCCAGGTTGTGGGCCCAACTGCAGTGAGGGGCATGCAGGAGGCGGCCAATTGATGTTCTCTCTCATCGATGTTTCTCTCTCTCCTTCTCACTTCTCTCTCTAAAATCAATAAAGGAAAAAATATTTAAGAAAATAAATAAAGAAGTAAATAAAACGAGACTGGTTCTTCTCCATGCTTACTGTGCATGGGAAACACCCGGGGCCTTGCTAACAGGATTTCCCAGCATGCCCCTAGGCCACGCTGCTGCTGCTGGTTCAGAGTGACCAGGCCTTCGCACGTGGCTTGATGCTTGAAGTCGCTGCCGTTGGCGAGGCTCCTCAGTGCTGGCCAAGCCTGCGCCGGGTGCCCCCTGCCTCAGACCTTTGCTCCTGCCCTGCCTGCCACCTGGCAGCCCTCCCTGTCCGGGCGAGGCCTCTCCCTGAGCGCTTTGCCTCCTCAGAGAGGGCACCTCCTCCAGCCGGGGTCTGTCCGCTTATGGATCCAGAGCCTGTCTGAGCTGGAAGCACCTTGGACAGTCTCGTTCCACCCTCCCCAGAGTCCCCGGGTGCTTTGTGGCAAGAGCTAGGACCCCAGCTCAACCCAGCCAAAGAATAAAAATAAAAACGACAAATAAATGATTGCCTCCTGTACGTGAAAATCCAAACGTATTTATTGAAACAATGGTTGTGATCATTAAAACTCGGAACAACCTATGTGTCAACCCGGAGGACTGGCTACGAAAACAGAAGTTGGTTCATGTTCCGGAATGTGCTCCGCTGATAAAGGGGGGGGGAGGGGGGGGTCTGCCTATGCTAATGTGGAAAATCTCCAAGGTTTATGATTAAGAGAGAAATGCAAGCACAGAATGATATATACAGCCTGATGCCATTTGTTTGAAACACACCCAGAAACCTGTATTTTCTGCAGGTCTGCATTAAGGTGTGCGGCTGCACAGGCAGGCAGGGTGGCTCAGCCAGGGCACTGTGAACACTCGGGCAGGACACTCCCTTGTCGTGGGGGCAGCCCTGTGCTTTGCACAATGTCTCACAGCGTCCCTGGCGTCCACCTATCAGAAGTGACGACCAAAATGTCACCAGACATTGCCAAGTGTGTCCGGGGGGCAAAAGCGCCCCTGTTTTAGAGCCATTGGGCCAAGAGCCAGAAGCAGCCATTTCAAAGAGATTAGATCCGCCCTGGTGTGTTTGGCTCAGCGGTTAGAGCGTCGGCCTGCGGTGCAGAGAGACCCGGGTTCGGTTCCCGCTAAGGGCACATACCTTGGTTGCAGTTTGTCCCCGGCCCTGGTTGGGTCATGTGGGTGGCAGCCACTCGATGTGTCCCTTTCGCGTCGATGTTTCTCTCTCTCTCTCTTCCTCTCTCTCCCTCCCGCTCTGTCTGAATAAAAAATGGAAAAATGTCCTCGGGTGAGGATAAAAAAACAAAACAAAAAAACCCAAAGAGATTAGATCCGTTACCTCTGGGGGGATGAGAAGGCCTGGGAGGGGGAGGGCGGTTTTCCATTCACTGCTAACTCATTCGCTCATCCATTTCTAACCTAGTCTGTGCCGGACACTGTGCTAAACACTAGGGATGCAACAGGGAAGAAAAACCTCTCTGCTTATGTGCATGTGACATGCTCGAGGGGGCAACAGACAAGAAACGAGGGACATGTCACACGTGAGGCGCTGCTGAGCACTAGCGGGAAACTGAGGCAGGGAAGGGTCCTGAGGGCTGGGCCGAGGGGGGGGCTTCACAGCCGCGAGTGTACCGTTTGAACGTCTTAGGCGAATCTATCCATGTGTCATTTGAGTGGTCCTAGAATTCTTCAGAGACAGTGGACTGAGCTGTCCCTGCCTGGCTCCCCAGAGCTGGGACTGTCTTCACGAGGAGCTGCCCTCTGGGGGTCCCAGGCCTCCCTGCTTGTCCTAAATCCCCTGAGTTGCAGACAATAAACTCCTTGTCAAACACCCTCAGCCACACATCTGACGGCTGGCGGCCGGCCACAGGCACGAGGGCTCATGGCGCCCTCCTGAGGCGCCCTCTGCCTGCGTGGGTCCCCTCAGTCTGCCTCAAAGGGTAATAGTACCTTCTGACACGTCACTGCACAAGCGATAAGAGTGCTCTTGAGGGCCCGGATGTCTGGCCCCTGCGACCCCCTGACTTCATTTATTCCCACTGTCCCCCACGTCCTAGGATCCACACTGACTTTCTTTCTGCTCCTTGAACATTCGAGCTTGGTCCCGCCTTAACCACTCAGTCCATATCCCAAGTGCCTTCTCCAGTCCACAGAAAAACATGGCATGGGTCCCACATGGACTCTTTCATTTCTGACCTCCAACTCGGGTGTTATTCCCACCCCCGTTCCCCATTGCCCTGGTGTGGACGACGGAGAAGGGGGTCGGGACTCCCTGGGAGGTGGTAAGGACTGGGGTCTGCAGAGCCTGGTCGAACCTGGTTCTTTCAACAAGCCTCAGCTTTCTGCCCATAAATGGAAGCAATGTCTCTCTATTTATCTCTCTGTTTCTATCTATCTTTATCTCTCTGGTGGCACCTTGACTGATTCAGGAAGGATAAATAAGATAATTTGGCTCAGAGGTTAGAGCATCGGCCCGCGGATCAGAGAGACCCGGGTTCGGTTCCTGTTCAGGGCACGCACCTCCATCGCAGTTCGTCCCCAGCCGCAGTTGGGGTCGTGTGGGTGGCAGCCACTCGATGTGTCTCTCTCACATCGATGTTTCTCTCTCTCTCTTCCTCCCTCTCTCCCTCCTGCTCTATCTGAAGACAAATGCAAAAATGTCCTGGGTGAGGATTTAAAAAAAAAAAAAGATAATACTTAGGAAGTCTGGTACTTAGTCCGTTTCTCAAGAAATACTAGCGCCATTGTTCTCCCCTCACTGAAAGCACTCGTCTCGCAGTGAGGCCACCCTGAGGCCGGCGGACACGGCTGAGCAGGCACGGACCTGGGGGCACAGGACGCCTCCCTGCCCTCCCCAGCGCTGGGTCGCCCAGAGCCTCAGCACCTCCAGCTGTAGGATGGCAATAATCTACGTTTGCTGTGATCTGATGGTGTCCTGACTACCTAACACCGGGGACACCAGATACCTGATGGAGCCGCGTGGGCTTCCTTCCACTGTGTCTGTTTACTCACAGGCCGTAGGCACTGCGCTGGGCACTGTGGGGGTTGTAAGCCGCATAGAGGCCAGGGCTTGTCTCTGAACACACACACACCCTCTCCCTGGAGATGGACTTGAGGGAGCCAGGAGGGAAGGGATGGACATAGAGTTGGCCTGGATGACTCTGAGCTCAGAATCATGATGACCCAGTAATTTTCCTCCAAGATTAGAGTTTTCTGGATTAAGTCCTATCCATCCATCCAGTGAACTTGTATTGAGGGCCTGCTCCGTGCCTGCACTGTGGGTAAGGGACAGAGTCTGGACTAGACGGGCCTGTCTCGGCCCCCCGCCTCCCTCCTTCCTGTGTCCACCCTGTCCTCCTCCGGAAAGTCCCCTCCTGGGAGACCCAGGGCTAGAAGGAGTTCAAGGGGGAGCAATGGGGCTTCAGTGGTGTCTCTCTGCTTAGGCCCCGGCCAGCCCCTCCCACCATGTGGAAAAAGTGGAAACTCGTGGTTTCCTTCCCAGGACTGAGGCCAGTGGGCCTGGGGCTGGGGCTGGGCCCCTGGAACATTCGGAGTGGCTGGTGCTGAGAACATTTCCTCTGGGAGAGTCCCATTCGTGTGCGTGTGTGTGCACGTGTGTGTGCGCGTGTGCGTGTGTGTGCGCGCTGAAGGGGGCTGGGGGGAGGATGGGGGGACAGAAAGTATGTGTGTTGTGAAGTGGGGAAGGGGGAGATGGAGACTGACAGACACACAGATGAGAGACAGGGAGACAAAGAAAGAGACAAAAAGTCAGACAGAGATGGAAATAGAGATGGAGAAAGTAGGGACAGAGACAGGGAGAGACTGAGAGATGACGGAGACATGTGCACCCATGGATGGTGAGGCTGCCCACTGGACCCTGTCCCTTTGGGTCTCGGGTCTCCCAGGACCCGCACTGCCCTCTGGACAAGACCAGCCTCCCCTCACCCCCAGCCTGTGACCTGGCCCTGCCACCCTCTCCGATCCTTCTCAGACCCCTCCCACGTAGCTCCACCAGCATTCTGACCTGGCTACAGTTTCTCCCTGGTCTCCAGGCCTTTGCCCAGGCTGTGCCCTCTGCCTGGAGCCCCTTTCCCCCTTCTTGTCCCGCTGCTCACCCTACAGGTCTCAGCTCAGACCCTGCCTCCCCCAGGAAGCCCACCCTGAATCCCTCTCCAAGGGCAGGTTGAATGAAATGTAAGAAATCAGAACTAGAAGGGCCATTAGAGTTCAGGGTTGTCAATCACATACTCCAACATCCTAAGACACAAGTTGGAAATGACTGAGTGGCTGGGTGGGGACTGCGGTTGTCACTACTCAGCTCTAGTCACCAGCCTCCAGATCTTTGGATTTCTTAAGAGAAGCCAGCCATCTAGACTTTTATGAGAACTTTCCAACTTTTAAGTATTGGCAACTGATTTCAGACACGTAAACACGTCTGTGGGCAGGATGTGGCTGCAGGCTATTGGTCTGAGGCCCCTGATTAATCCAAACTCTTATGTCACAGATGTGGACACTGAGAGAGCATGAGCCACCAGCCCCAGGTCAGAGAGCGTAGAAAGTGGAGAGGAAACAGCAACCTTTGTCCCCAGCCGCAGCCCAGCTGCCCGAGCTCAGGGCACGGGCTGGCCAGCTCAGCCACGATCCCAAGGGAGGCCCTGACGCCTTCTACCGGGCCTGACAGTTCCGGGGTGAGAGACAGGTCATGATACCTCTGCCCACCCCACCTGGACCAGAGAGTAATTCCAAGCAATGGGCTGGCCTAGGCGGGGGTGGAGATGAGGGAGTACATTCCTTCCTCACTCCAGGGACCTGGACATGACTTCAGCAGGACTGGGCAGAGCTGAGGAGCGAATGGATTTTGGTTCAGTTCCCCTCTGGAGAAGCGTGCTCTTCCGGTGAGGCTTGGATTTCGGCCCAGAGCTTCCCTCAAAGACCTTGTTAAGCAGCTCTTATATGCCAGACCCATCTCAGCAGAGCTCATGGGACTCCCCACAACCTCCCTGACCCCCGTTCTCCATCCCCCCCATTCACTCTGCCCCAGTTACCGTGGCTGCCCTTCTGTGCCCTGAACACACCAGGCACCCTCCCACCTCAGGGCCTTTGCACTTGCTGTTCCCTCTACCTCTACACTTTCCCCATTATCTCGATGGCTCGTGTCCTTGCCTCCTTCAGGCCCCTGTTGAACGTGGCCCTCCTTGCCTGTTCGCCCTGTTTCGAATTGCAAACCATCCCAACGTCCCCTATCCTCCATCTGGTTTTATTTTCCCCGCCACACGTATCACCACCTAACATATTATATGTTACACTTGTAATTGGTGCATTAATTCCCCGTTACCGCTATAACAAACCACACCTTGGTAGCTTTAAACAGCACACATTTAGTATAGTCCCAGCAGGGTCTCGTTAGGCTGAAATCAGAAGGCAGGGCTGAGTTCCTTCTGAAGGTTTGGAGAGAATCCGTTTTCTTGCCTTTCCCAGCTTTCACGGGCTGCCTGCCTTCCTCGGCCCGAGGCTCCTCCTCCGTGATCCAAGCCAGCAGCACTGTTGGTCAGTCTCCTGTGTTGCATCCCTGGCGCTGACTCTCCAGCCTCCCTCCTGAACTTACTACATGGGTCCTACTTTGTAATCCAAGTTCATCTCCCAGCTCAAGGTCAGCCGCTTAGCATCCTTAACTCCCCCTCGCCGTGTAACCAAGCATATTCACAGCTTCCAGGGATTAGGACATGGACACGGGAACGCGCACTCACACGCACACACGCGCGCGCACACGCACACGCGCGCGCGCACACGCACACGCGCACACACACTCACACACACACGCGCACACACACACACACACAGCTCCAGCAGGGCATGGACATTGTCCATCTGTGCCCAGTGCCTGGCGCTCGGTGGGTGCTCAGTACATACTTAGTGCCACGATGGGTGGATGGAGTAGAACGTGGTGGCCGAAGGGAAGGGAGCCAGGAGGAGTGACTCAGACACCCAGGGCTCCTCTCCATCTTACGGATGGGGGGACCTTGGCTCTGAGGAACCCACCCTGCCTGGGCCTGGGGAGCTAGGACTTAGCCCCGGCCTCGCTGCGTGGGCCAGGGCGCTGCCCGCAGCATCATCTTGTGCCTACAGAGAGAGGATGGACGTGGGTGGTTTCACTCCCTCGTTGCTTAGCCCAGCCCATTCCTGGGATGAATGGGGCTTCTCACTTTTCTAACAGACCCTGGGCCCTGTGTGGGAGGCACAGGGAGGCCTGAGGTCGGGGTGACTCAGACGGGGGCTAGTCCCAGCCCTGACCCTTCTCTGCACACCTGCGCCGAGTCTCAAGGAATCCCTGCCCACGCCCTGCGGACGGTGCGTGCAGACAGCTGCCCAAGCCCGGCCTGCCCGGCTGGCCTGGCGGGGTGGGTGGGGCCGCAGGCACCCAGCGTTAGTCACGCAGCTGCCGGAGCACTTTCCCTTCCTGCCCCCCGAGTCTCCCCAGCTTCAAAGGAGACAGGCTCAGGCCAGGTTTCCTCATGACTGAAAAATGTTCCGCCCCGAAGGATATGAGCACACGGCCTGCTGGAAAGGAAGCAGAAATCAGTTCTTCTCGGCGTGGCAACAGATGCTGGGCCACATGGGCACCTGCAGAGACCCTGGAAACAGATGGGCGAATGAAAGAAGTGAGAAACAGAAGGAGAACTTCTCTGTAAATTAAAAACGTTCATGCAGCCCTGGCCGGTTTGGCTCAGCGGTTAGAGCGTCGGCCCACGGACCAGAGAGTCCTGGGTTCGGTTCCGTTAAGGGCACGTACCTCGGTTGCAGTTTGTCCTCGGTCCTGGCTGGGGTCATGTGGGTGGCAGCCACTCGATGTGTCCCTTTCACGTCGATGTTTCTCTCTCTCTTCCTCCTTCTCTCCTCCCGCTCTATCTGAGGATGAATGCAAAAATGTCCTCGTGAGGATAAAAAAAACAACAAAAAAAACACACTCATGCAGCCCTGCTGGTGTGCTCAGTGATTCGAGCATCAGCTCCTGGATTGAAGGCTCGCAGGTTTGATTCCTGGTCAAAGGCACGTACCTGGGTTGCATGTTCAATCCCGGTCCGATCTCAGGTCGTGTGAGAGGCAACCAATTGATGTATCTCTCTCACATCAATGTTTCTCTCTCTCTCCTTCCCTCCCTCCCTTCTGCCCACTCTATCTAAACAAAAAAAAAGTCATTGGAAAAAATATCCTTGGGTGAAGATCAACTAAATAAATAAAATATAATAAAATACTACTAGTAGTCTTACAAAGATACATAGACACCCAGGAACACGTGTTATAGGCCTGGGCATCAGGGGATGAAGGAAAATATAAAATAAAGTGAAATATTAAAATAATACAATAAGACAAAACGATGGAGATCCTTGACACAAACCAATGATAGCCTGTTTAACTCAACAAACAAAACAGGTCTACTTCACTTTCAACGTAAAAGAGAAGTTTAAACTATACCAAGATACCTGCTTTCATCTATTAGAGTGACCAAAAAGTTCATGACACATGGCATTGACAAGGTTGTGGGGATACCGGCACCCTCACACATTGTTGGTGGAAGAGTAAGTTGGTACAACCTCTACCAAGTGCAATTTGATCATACAATTGAAAAGCAAAATGCACAAGTCTTTCAAAAAATCTCATTCTCACAGATACACCCCCCCTACCCACACACACACAGATATTAAAGAGGAAGACAACTATACAGTATTGGCACAAAGTAATGGCAAAAAGCTAGAAATAACCTGAAGTTCCAGCAATAAGACTAAATAAAATAGGATTGAGCCACACAAATGGAATACTATGCAGCTGTGGAAAGGGATGGTGCAGCCATGTATGTGACAAATTCAGAAGATGGACAAGTGACAACAAGGCAAGATGCAAGACGCGGGTATATTTTGCTTCTGTTTATGTAAATCAAGAGTGTCTGTGGTCAGGTGTATTTGCAGATGTATAGACTTTCTCTGGAAGAGCCCGCGGAAAGAGTCAAGGCTGTCTTGGGAAAATGAACTTGGGAAGCTTGGGAGTCAAGGGTGGGGAAAAGGCTTTACTTTTACTGCACACCTTCTTGTACCATTTGAATTTTTTATCACTTACAGGTCTTACCTATGTGTTTTAAAATGTAACTTTAAAAAATAGAAAAGCAACATTCATTTATCACAACATTTAAACAATGAAGTGCAGCCCTGGCCGGTTTGGCTCAGCGGTTAGAGCGTCAGCCTGTGGTCCGGAGAGACCCGGGTTCGGTTCCCGCTAAGGGCATATACTTCGGTTGCAGTTTGTCCCCGGCTCTGGTTGGTTGTGCGGGTGGCAGCCACTCGATGTGTCCCTTCACGTCGATGTTTCTCTCTCTCTCTCTCTCTTCCTCTCTCTCCCTCCCACTCTATCTGAACAAAAAATGGAAAAATATCCTCGGGTGAGGATAAAAAAAAAATAATAATAAACAATGAAGTGCAAACAATGACATGAAACCACTACCATTAACCAATGACTAAATGAAGACTTACATTTGACATGCATCTGTATTGTGTGAACTTGTGGGACAGGCTACGTGACTTGAGATTAAACAAAACCTCTTTCTTTTTAAATCGGAGACGAGATGAGCAAAGAGACTGAGGTAGTTGTGAAGGTGAGCAAAGATCTGGACAGACCGTGGAGACAGGGAGGGGCCGGTTTCAGGAGACAAGTATTGGAGACAGGTAGGTGCTCAGGCAGGTAGAGACTAGAGGGAGGAGGTACCACAAGCTTCTATCTCCAAATCCACTCTGGGCCCATGTGTCTGTCCTGGCCAGCACAGGCTGGATGTGGGGGCCTGGACAGGGGAGACCAGGGTCAGGGTGAGAAACTCGGTGATAGGGGTCCTGGGGCACCAGGAGTGGGTACAAAGTTCCCAGATATTAGGGGCTGAGACCCTCAAGGGCAGAGCAAAACTAACAGATAATATACTGTGTTTCGAGAGTTAAACTCCAGATATACATGGAGTTCTGGATTCACTGCTGAGAAAGACGATGATGATGGTGGCGATAATGATGGTGATGATGATGACGGTGATGATGATACTAACAATAACAATAATAGTAACAGTGGCCAACGGGTTGTAGCACTTGAGAAGCCAAGCACTTTACACATATTAACTCATTTAATCCCCTCGATTGGTGTTATCCTCATTTCAGATAAGAAAACTAAGGCACAGAGAGGTGAAGTCACTTGCCCAAGATCACACAGCTCATGTGAGACGGAGAAGAGCAGGATGCACCACTAAGCAAACAGGAGGTCCCTTCCCCCCTGAGTCCCAACCTCACCTTCCTCAGTCCCGCTGCCTCTCCTGCCACCGTGGTATGGTCAGTGCAACAGAAGGGGCCGAGACCGCTCACGTCCCCACATCCGTGCCAGCAGTGGGTGTTACCATTTTCGCCAACGTGGTGAGTGAGAGGAGCCCTTGCTTACAGCCCCAGGAAGGTCATGAACGCTGAGAAGGAAGTTAGGGTTGGATAAGAGAATGTTGTTCATAGGAAACACGCACCGAAATATTCAGGGGTAAAGAAGAATCATGTCTGCAAGATATTCTCAAATGGTTCAGGGCTGGGGGCAGGATTTCTCCAGAAGGGAGAGAGAAAGAATGAATGATGAAACAAATGTAGCAAAATGTTAACAACTGGCAAACCCAGTGGTGGGTAAACTTCCCCACAGCATTAACTCAGCAACACTTGACTTTTCGCTTTCTCTTGGTTGTGACCCCTGAAGATTTCCCTTCAATTCTGGGAGCATTTACAAGGCCACCTGCCATGCTGCATCCAGAACCCCTAGGTGTCCTGGTGGGAGGGATCCCCGGCTCTCTAATCTGTCTCACAGCTCAGCCTCGTGAATCCGTGACTCAGTTGCTGCTGGGTATGGGCTGGGTTCAAATCTCAGCTCTGTGCTCACGTACGCATTGAAAACTACTCCACTCAGCCTTCTTTCTTCGTGTGCATGGGGTATTTCTGTTTCTCAAAAATTTTTCTATCTATCTATCTATCTATCTATCTATCTATCTATTAATCCTCACCTAAGGATATTTTTTCCATTGATTTTTAGAGAGAGTGGAAGGGAGGGAGGGAAGAAGGGGGGGAGAGAGAGAGAGACATCGATTGGTTGCCTCTGGTACACTTCCCAACTAGGGATGGAACCTGAAACCTAGGTATGCGCCCTGCCTGGTAATCAAACCCTCAACCTTTTGGTGCATGGGATGACGTTCCAACTAACCGAAGGCTAAAAAAATATTTTAAAATAATACAGACAGAAAACCGCACAGCATAAACAGATACCTTAATCATTTATGATAAGGCAACCAAACTTCCTTGTGAGCACCTCCAGGTGAAGAAACAGAGCTTCCCCAGGGCCTGCAGGACCCCTGTTCCACTCACAGCCCCTCCCTCATTCCGAGTGTACCCTCCACCCCGAGTTTTGGGTCATCACTTATGTGTCTCTATAGTTCTATCACCTCTGCGTGTGTCCCCAGACACTATGCGTTATCTTGCCCATTAAAAAAACAACTTGATAGCTGTTAAATCTTCTGCCTCTGTTTCCCCTTCCATCCCTTCCTTTTTCTCAGAGTCTACCTGTTGCAAAAGCTGGACCACCTGACCTGCAGACGTCCCCGGGCTGGCTTGTGACCACCGTAGCTCTACAGTGTGTCCTTGGCATTTCCTGCAAAATGGCAGCTGGGTGCAAACCCTTGATCAGGGATACTGACAAGGAATGGGGGTACCTGGCACGGGTGGGCAGCCCCCAGAGTACCCGCACCGTTCGAGGGTGCCCGCATGGCCCGACCACGCTCAGCCAGGCGAGACGGCTTCTCCCCAGACAGCCCGCCAGCCCCACCTCCGGAAAGTTCCAGGGCCGTGGCCGGCTCGTTCCAGAGGGAGCTGGCAGCAGAATAGCCCATAATTTTAGCTGTTTCTCTTCCTGACAATTATTTCCCATCTGGAAATCGTTTCCAAACCCTGCCCAGGAAAGAGTTGGTGGTGCAGGGAACATTTTTCTATTAAAAACAGCAACAAAAAAATAAGACCAACCACTGAACGCAGTCTCTGCAGCCCAGGCTCTGGAGGCCAGGATGAGCACCAGCTGTATACCCTGCCTTGAGGCCCAGCCAGGGAGGAGCGGAGGGTAAAAGGGACAGTTGGGGCTCTGCTCCCAGGATTGCCTGTCCCATCCTGGGCATGGACGGAGGGGTCTGCATGCAGGGCCGGGGTGGGCCTGGATGAGTTGGGGAGAAGGACTCGGCCTGGGGCCGAGGATCTTGCCCGGCCACCGGCCACCGGGGGCTATTTGCACAGAACATTGGATCACAGAGACACAGTTTTCCCTGCAGGGATTTTCTTGCAGCTGCTCTGAGCATCTCAAGGGGAAAAGCTCCCTTGCTGCTAGCATCCCCTTATCACCCGGCCAACTCTGTCTCCTGTCCCTTTCAACAAAGGTTTCCACACCGGACCAGCAACCACGTCTGGCAAAAATGCAGTGATGTTGTTTAGCTCTTATTGTATTTATTTTCATCCTTATCTTTTATTTGTGATCAATAATACAGGTTTTCCATTTCTGTTAATGATACGGTATGGTTTCCTTTGAACAGAAACAGGTTTAGTTAAATAAAAAGGTGGGTGGGCAGTCCATTTAAAAATGTAGATTAAGCCCAGTGGTGTGGCTCAGTGGTTGAGCATTGACCCATGCACCAAGAGGTCGCCGGTTGGATTCCTGGTCAAGACACATGCCCAGGTTGTGGGCCAAATCCCCAGTGGGGGGCATGCAGGAGGCGGCCAATCGATGTTCTCTCTCATCGATGTTTCTATCTCTCTCTCTCCCTCTCCCTTCCTTTCTCTCTAAAATCAATAAAGAAAAAATATTTAAAAATAAATAAGTAAAATGTAGATTGAGGAAGGCAGAGCATGGATGGCATAAGACAGAGCCAACTGGTCTGGGAGACTCAGGTGCCACAGTTAAGACGGTAGACGCCAGAGCCCGAGGGCCTGGGCTTGAACCCTGGTTTTGACATTTGTGGGCTGTGCAATCTCTCGGTGTTGGTTCTTTATCTCTAAAAGAAGGGCAAATAGCACTTCCCTCATATAGCTGCTTCCAAGGATTTGATAAAACTATGCTGGGAAAACGCTCCACACAGTACTAGGCACGCAAAGACTCGGGCAATTCATTCATTCAGCCAGAACTTGTTGAGCATCTCTTCCGAGTTCATAGCATTTCCTCAAAAAGAAGCAAAGAATGAAGGTTCCAGAACAGGTTCAAATTCCAGCTCCCCATTCACTGGCTGTCTGAGCAAGTTGCCCCACCTCTGAGGAAGTCACTGATTGTCCTTTGAACTTCCCCTGGAAGGTGGAGGGCCATCTTCTGGGACCCCATGGCACCTGCGTGTCCTGTCTGACCCCAGTAGTCAGTCCCTGCCTCTATGTCTCAAACTGAGCCCCACCATCTCTCTGCCTCTCCTGCTTTCCCCCCTCTTATGGATGCCTTTTAGCCAGACTCAGCCTTTGGGGTAGCTTGAGCCACCCCAGGGCCTTTGCACACATTGTCCCTTCAGTCTGAAATGTCTCCCTGCTTCCACCAGGGTAACTGTTGTTTCTCCCTGAGGAAGCAGGTGGGCTTCTTCACATCCCCCTGAGGCGGGGTCGAGCTTCGCTTCTCGGCTCCCCCAGCCCCCCAGTTCTCTGATATTGTCTCAGTCTCTGCTATGGAGGGTTCGTGAATGTTTTCAACAGACTGTTACGCTCTACTATGGTCTCCCCTCTTGAGCACAAATGTCTCCCTTTCTTCAGCAGATACACTTGCTCCCTCCCCAAAGGAGATCAGGCGAATGTGCAACACACCCAGGGCGTAGAATCCAAGGGCACGAGATCTGCCTCCACACACCCAGCCTGCAGCGTAGCCTCAGTTACCACCTCTGAATAACGAGGCATAACAGTGCCCGCTCCATGCTGGCTAAATGAGTTAACAAATATGGGAAGTCCTTAGCTCAGAGCCCAGAACAGCATAATGCTAGAGGCAGGGCAGGAGAATGGCACCTCCTGGTAGAATAGGGACCCTCAGACCAGGGCCTGGATGAACTACAGTGGGCACAGAGGTGCCCAGGGTGCAAAATTTAAGGAGGTGCTCACCCTCTGGACTGTGCAGTCCCAGGTTCTTGTGAATTGTATATCTCTGCTGCCACCTGTTGGTCATTCTTCAGAATGACATTTCTGCCTCTGCTCTCCCCTGCTCCTGACACACCCAGAGTTGGCTGGTAGGAAGTCACTTGACTAGCTTGGAGGGTCAGGTCCTGCCTCTGCCAGTGGAAACCAGGGGTAGGAGAGCCTGCCTCAGAGCACATGGAGAACAGGAGGCACTCCTCAATCATCAATGTCCGTCCTGCAATGCCAGCATTTAATGAGCACCTACTATGTGCAGAAGACTAAAGATGACTGAGACATGAGTCCTCCCCTCCAGGGGCTTAAGAAGTGAAGGGGAAAGAGCAGGAGGAAGTAGGCTGGGAACAGTGACTGAAGTGAGGCACTGACCCTATTGAGCACCTACTAGGCATCACATACTGTTCTAAACACTTGTATATTAACACATTTAATGCTCTCAGAACACAATGAGGTGGGTGCTATTTCTCATTCCTGTTTGGAAGCTGAGGCCCAGAAAGGTTAACTAACCTGTCCAATGTCAAGCAGCCTTGAGGGTGGAGATGGGACTAGAGCCACAAAATTATTGTGTGAGGCCGGGGTTTTGTACAGATCACCCATCCATTTATTCAACAAACTGAGCACCTACTATGTGCCAGGCACAGTGCTGGGTGCTAGGAAGAGAGCAGTGACCAAACAGACAGCCTCTGCCCCCAGGGAGCTGTTTACATGGAGGAGATAAGCTAGATACATGAATAAAATACATGTCACTTGGTGTCTTGCTGTATATAAAGAGCAGAAAGAGGAGAAGAAGGGCTGGAATGTGTTTCAATTTTAAATAGTGGGTTGAGGGCCTTGTAGGCCACTTAGGGACTGTGGCTTTCACTGTGAATGAGGGGAGGGGTATCTGAGCAGGGGATGAACGTAGGGATGAACATGGGGCATCCAGGGAGGGTAAAACAGGCTGGGTGGTCCAGGAGGCTAGATCAGAAGTTGAATTTCAGGTATGTCCATTCTGAGTTGCTTGTTGGTATGGATGTGGCGTTTGGACTTACCCGAATAAGACATTGCGCATTGACCTGGCACAGAGTGAGCCCTGTGCCAGCCAGCGATCACTGCTGCCACTGCGGTTGGTATTATTACATGAATACTGGAGGGCCCAGCTGGTGTCGCTCAGTGGTTGAGCATCGACCCATGCACCAAGAGGTCCCTGGTTCGATTCCTGGTCAGGGCACATGCCCAGGTTGTGAGCCAAATCCCCAGTGGGGGGCATGCAGGAGGCAGCCAATCGATGTTTTCTCTCACTGATGTTTCTATCTTTCTCCCTCTCCCTTCCTCTCTCTCTAAAATCAATAAACAAAAAAATATTTTTTAAAAATATTTTTAAAAAAATACTGGAGGAACATTTCTGAAATCTTGGCTCCTTCGAGGAGTGTTTAGTTCAGCCACCAGGTGGCGCAAGCGCACAGCGGGCAGACCGGAGACAATTCGCGGGGGACCTAGGCCTCCAGGCCAGGGGTCATCCTCTGTGGTGGGGGCTGTCCTGTGCATTGTAGTGGTTTGGCAGCATCTCTGGCCTCCCTTCACTCCATGTCAGCAGCACACCCCCATCCCTCTGTATGACAACCAAAATTTTCTTCTGACATTGCCAAGCAATCCCTGGAGAGAAAAATCGCCCAGGAGCCATCAGAACCCCGCCTTGGTGCCAGCCTAGCGGCGTTCATTGACTGAGCACCCGCTGTGGACCCCAGTTTGCTCTGCTCTGGGGCTCACAGCCCAAAGGACCAAGTACCAGCAAGGATCACAGCCAGACAGAGCGAGCCCCGGATGACAGCCAGGTAGCCCTTCCAGGCAGCGGAACACCCAAGTCAAGTTCATCCGCATTATGGGAAGAGAAGCCACAGGTGCAGTCCAGGTTTTCCATTTATTAACTGTGTGACCTTGGGCAAGTCACTGTGGCTCTCTGAGCCTCCATTTTCCCATGTGTAGAATGAGGAGTCTGTTTAGAGCCAAGCCCCAGGCTGGGGTCTAGGATCCAGCCATGGCCACTGTCACCTCCAGGGGCTCATAGGCCTGGACGAACGGCGTCCGCAGTGTGAATAATGCACAAGCTGGTTCATACACAAACCGACACCCTCGAAGCTTCCCTGCCTACGTTGTCTCCAGAGCGTCACCTGACATTAACTATTGTGCTCATCCCTCTGGTTTCTCACCAGGCTCCCAAGTCAAGCATGTGAGCTCCCAAGGGCAGAGATTTTTGTCGAAGTTGTTCACTGCTATATCTCTGGCACCAGGACTGTGCCTGGCACACTAGGAACTCCATCTGTTTGAGAGAAAAAATTCCCTTCTTCCATTTTTTACCCCACTCGCACAAGGCAGCCTGAAGGATCTTGTAGAAACCTACCTCAGATCACGTCACTTGGAACTCTCCTCACTCAGAGGAAAAGCCAGTTTTTCCAATGGTCTATAAAGCCCTAGATGATCTACCCCCTCGACCCCACCCATTTCCAACATTTCAATCTCATCTCCTTGACCTCATCACTTGCAATGGCCACTCAGTTACTCTGTGCCAGACATACTGGCCTTCTCGCCGTTCCTCATACACATCAGCATATTCTTGCCTCAGGACCTCTGCACTTGTTGTTCTCTCTGCCTAGAATTCTCTCACCCTCAGATATTGGCATGACTCCTCCCTTTCATCCAAGTCTCTGCTCCAATACCAGGGCCTCACAGGGGCGCTGTCCCAAATACTCTCTACCCAGTTACCCGATTATGTGTATTGCACATATCACTAGCAGGAAGGATCTTATTGAAATGTTAACTTCTTTATTGTTGGTCTCCCACACACCACAGGAAAACCTCTGCCCTCTTGGAGCTTACGCTGTAGTGAGCCAGGTAGTCAGGAAGGGCCTCTTTGAAGTCCTGACATTTGAGTTGTGAGTGGAAGGATGAGAAGGGACTGGTTTTTCGAGAAACGGAGGAAAGGTCTTTCCAGGCAGAGGGAGTAGCACGTGCAAAGACCCGGGGACGCTCAACCGCCAGAGCCTGCCTCAGCTCAGAGCTGTCTGGGCGGGCCCTGCTCACTTGGGGAGCGGGTTCCCAGGCCACACCAGCTGCTGGCTGAGCGCCCGTGAGCACCAGGAAGCCATACAGGATGGACAGGGGCTGGCTGGACCTGGCCACACAAAGGCCAACTGATGGTTAGGAAAGGGCCGGGCAGTCCAGATGGGCGTCTCCCGTCAGCTCCCAGGAAGCTCTGCTGGAAATAATGGACAGTCCAGAGCTTCCCAGGGGACGGGTTTCCCTGGGTGAGGGAGAGAAATGCAGGTAGCCTGGTCGCTTGGACACGCAGGGCAGCTGGGTAGGGGCTTTGAGGTCCCACGGCCCCACTCTCAATCCATCCCCACTCCTGATAACTGAGGGACTTGGCCACTTCAGCCCACTCTGTGAGCTCCAGTTCTCTCAGCTCTGAAACGGGCTGGAAACAGGACTGAGCCTATGGGCTGGTGTGAGGCCACGTGGGAGCAGCCGGAATGCGGCGCGATCCCGTCGGTACTTGACAGGTGGTGGTCAGCTGTGGGGAGATGGGCTGTGGTCAGCTGTGGTGGGCGGCTGTGGTGGCCGGCTGTGGTGGTCAGCTGTGGTGGCCGGCTGTGGTGGTTGACTGTGGTGGTCGGCTGTGGGGAGATGGGCTGTGGTCAGCTGTGGTGGACGCCTATGGTGGGCGGCTGTGGTGGTCGGCTGTGGTGGCCGGCTGTGGTGGTCAGCTGTGGTGGCCGGCTGTGGTGATCGGCTGT
Source organism: Molossus molossus (assembly GCF_014108415.1). Lineage (NCBI taxonomy): Eukaryota > Metazoa > Chordata > Mammalia > Chiroptera > Molossidae > Molossus > Molossus molossus. Next base: position 9,145,299 of record NW_023425399.1, on the reverse strand, counting down.
GGGGAGATGGGCTGTGGTCAGTTGTGGTGGCCGGCTGTGGTGGCCGGCTGTGGTGAATGGCTGTGGTGGACGGCTGTGGTGGACGGCTGTGGTGGTCGGCTGTGGTGGTCGGCTGTGGTGGTCGGCTGTGGTGGACGGCTGTGGTGATCGGCTGTGGGGAGATGGGCTGTGGTCGGCTGTGGTGGTCGGCTGTGGTGGTCGGCTGTGGTGGTCGGCTGTGGTGGACAGCTGTGGTGGACAGCTGTGGTGGTAGGCTGTGGTGGACGGCTGTGGTGAATGGCTATGGTGGACGGCTGTGGTGGTTGGCTGTGGTGGACGGCTGTGGTGGATGGCTGTGGTGAACGCCTGTGGGGAGATGGGCTGTGGTCAGCTGTGGGGAGATGGGCTGTGGTGGACGACTGTGGTGGACGGCTGTGGTGGACGCCTGTGGTGAGATGGGCTGTGGTGGTTGGCTGTGGTGGTCGGCTGTGGGGAGATGGGCTGTGGTCAGCTGTGGTGGTCGGCTGTGGTGGGCAGCTGTGGTGGACGCCTGTGGTGAACAGCTGTGGTGGTTGGCTGTGGTAGACAGCTGTGGTAGACAGCTGTGGTAGACAGCTGTGGTGGACAGCTGTGGTAGACAGCTGTGGTGGACAGCTGTGGTGTTCGGCTGCGGTGGTCAGCTCTGGTGGTCGGCTCTGGTGTTCGGCTCTGGTGGTTGGCTGTGGTGGTTGGCTGTGGTGGGCAGCTCTGGTGGTCGGCTGTGCTGGCCGGCTGTGCTGATCGGCTGTGGTGGTCGGCTCTGGTGGTACTAAGCATGAAGACCAGCAGGGGAGCAGGGCTGGGTGTCTGGCTAAGACAGCCTGTGTTGACTCAGACCTCCTGCTTTCTAGCTTAGGGCAGGTCTGCTCTCCTCGCTCCATGCCTCAGTTTCCCCATCTGTAAGACAGGGATCGTGAGAAGCCTGTCACAGGGAGGAGCATAAAGCAGCCAGCACGGGGCTCTGGCACTGTGGTTGTAGGACACCCAGGGTTTCGGGGAGCAGCCTCTGGAGGGCGGGCGGGAAGTGCGAGGGCGTGTTGCCCACAGGCTGATAACGCGAGGGTTCTGGAAAGGCCCAGCTGATAGACAGCAGAGCAGGGACATGAAGCGTGCCTCTGGGCTCATGCTGGGTTCGAGCTCCCTGTACTAGCTGTGTGTCCCTGGGCAAGTTACTAAGCCTCTCTGTGCCTGGGTGCCTTCTCCTGTGAAACAGGAATGAAAGCATCCCTACTAGGCCGTGGGGTAGGTGTGTGGTCCTGACGAGAGAAAGTTTATGCGAAGATTGGTTGATGGGCTGAGGGCCAATCTGATGACAGAACTGGGAAAGCTGGGAGGACGATGGGAAGGTGACAGGGCCCGGAAGGGCCAGAAGGCACCTAGGCAGCCCTGGGTGTTCGTGTGAACACGTTTATTAGCTCGGCCACGGGCTACGGTGGGAAAGAGCAGGGCCCGGGAGTGGAAGACAGCAGAGCGGTGGCAGCCGGGGCCACTGGAGGCCTGAGAGGTCCTGCTACAAAGGCCATCTGGGCCCAGATCGGGGACAGCGGGCATGCGCGGATACGGAGTGTGGACTTCGGCTGGGTGACAGGCAGCCACGGCCGGTTTAGGATGAGGGCCACGCCATCCTTCCCATGAGAGCTGGCCCAGCTCGGATACTCCTCTACACAGCTTCGTCCCCAGCACACAGTAGGTGCTTAGGGAAAGGGTTCTGGATACATAAATAAAATAACGGGCGAATGAGAAACCCATTAAACCCACTCAAAGCTGGCTCTTACCTCGCCGTTTAACCACATAGCTCTAAGAACCTTGAGTGTCTTAGAAACCGTTCTAGAAGAAATCATAGTAGCTAATATTTGTAGTGCAAATGTCCTGAGGCGAGAATAAGCTCAGTGAGCTCAGTGAGCCGGAGGCGCGGCAGGATGTAGAGGAAGTAGGGAGAGAAGGGCCCTGCCGGGCTTTGCGGGGTGAGAAGAGAGGACTTTCTTACAGGAGCAGTGGACACCCCTGCAGGGTTTTGAGCAGGGGAGTGGTTTGATCTTTTTTTTTTAAATCCTCACCTGAGGACATTTTTGCATTTATCTTCAGATAGAACAGGAGAGAGAAAGAGAGAGAGAAACATCGATGTGAGAGAGACACATCGACTGGCTGCCACCCACACAACCCCAACTGGGGCTGGAGACTAACTGCAACCGAGGTACGTGCCCTTAGCGGGAACCGAACCCAGTACTCTCTGGACCGCAGGCCGACACTCTAACTGCTGAGCCAAACCGGCCAGGGCAATTTTAAATCTTCTTCATCAAAGGGCTTAACTGTTACTATCATCCCCATTTTACAGATGGGGAAACTGAGGCTCCAGAGCACTCATGCTTTACCTTAGGTCACACAGCTACTAAGAGGCAGAGCCAGGATCAACCCCAGGCTGCGTGTCTCTGGGACCCACAAGGCTGGAAGCGAATTGGAAGATGCCTGCCGGACCCAGTGCAGGTCCCCTGAGTCTCAGGGTTGGGCCCAGAGCCACCCTCTAGCAGCCAGGAGCTGCCCTGGGGAGGTGTCCTTGACATCCATGCAGTTCTGGCCACTGCCACGGGGCTGAATGCTCCACAGGGAACTTGTGACAAGCTGCCGTGTGGCCTCGCGGAAGCCCCAGCCGGCTCTGGACCCACAGTGTACCTGTTATCTGGCCCTGCCCCCAAGTTTGCTGTGCCTGCCCCCACTCCACCCCACCCCCGTACTGTGTGGAGGAGTCCGGCCAATTGCTGATACTGGGCCCAGGAGGGATGGCAGAGGGCAAGACAGATAAAGGCAGGCAGCGGGAGGTCCCGTGGGCCCCACAAGCCCAGACTCCTGTGGGTGGGGCAGAGGCCATGGCTGCCTCGTCAGAACCCCAGGGGCCCGGGTGTAACTCAGATAACATGACCCAGGAAGAGGGAGACTCCAGCTGCAGAACTTGGCTTCTGTAAAAGAATGAAAGCAAAAGGGGGAGGGAGGGGGGAGGGAGGAAGGGAGGAAGGAAGGAAGAAGGAGGAAGGAAGGAAGAAAGGGAGGGAGGGAGGGAGGGAGGGAGAAGGAGGAAGGGAGGGAGGGAGGAAGGAAGAGGAAGGAAGGAAGGAAGGGAGGGAGGGAGGGAGGGAGGGAGGGAGGGAGGGAGGGAGGGAGGGAGGGAGGGAGGGAGGGAGGGAGGGAGGGAAGGATTCTATAGTTAGCATTTCATCTAATCCTTATAACAACCAATGGTGATCATTTTGCAGAAGAGAAAACTGACCCAGCCTGGCAGCCCTCAGATTCGAAACTTGCCCTTCCCCTCAAAAACACACAGCGGTCTGGACTGAGCCTCCGGGGCCAGCCAGGCCTGGCTGTGAACCTTGGAGTAAGGTGGGTGTCGGGGAGCCTGGTGGCCTCCCTGGGGACCGTCCCGAACAATCACAAGCTGAGGTGTCAGGCAGGAACCGCGCTTCCCTGCTAGAGCCTGCTCTGTCCTACCCCACCCAGGATGAGCCCGCTGCAACAGACAAGTCATCTGGGACCTGTGGGCCCATTTGGAGACATGAAAACTGAGCCCAGCATGTCCCTGTGACGTGACCAACGTCACACAGGGAGAGAGCAGACGCAGCAGTGATATCTAGGGGACAGGAGGCCTGGCTCATTGCCTCCCTCCCGTGGTCTCCTCAGCAATTGCCTCTTTGTATGGGCTTGTTTCTCCTCTCGGGGCCTCTTGTGTTATAAAACAAAAAGCCCTCCCTTGACCCGTCATTTTCCCACAGGCACCCCATCCCTGCATTCCGTCCCACATGCCGTTTCTGGTGGGCGTGCCCACCCTCCCTGACCCACTCACTTCTCACCCTGCCCCCTCCACCATGTCCTCCACCCAGGTTTCCACCCTGTGCGCCGCCACACGGCTCTGATGTCACAGTCCTTGCTGCCAAGCCCAGTCACATGGCAGCCCATGCTCACGGTCACCTCTTAGCAACATTCCCACCGAGCTCCGAGCTCTGTCTTTGGACCCTCCTGGCACGTCCTTGGCAACCTCACTCATTCTGCAGCTATAAATAAATGTGTGCGATGAACCTCACGTTCCCATCAGCATCCTGACCTCTCTCCTGGGCTCTGGACCTGTGTATCTAATTGCCCACTTGAAACGTCCTAAAGACATCTTGATTTCCCCAACTACTTATTCCTCCCCCCACCTCCACCCTCAACCTCCAGTCTTTGCCTCTCGAAACACTAATAGCTCAAGCTCCAAAGTTAGGCATCACTCTAGTTATCTGGTTATGAAGTCATCATCCATTCATGCATTCATCCAGCCAACAAGTATTTATTAAGCATCTACTATGGGCCAGGCACTGTTCTGCATACCTGGTTTCCGTCTACAGCAGCGAACAAGATAGACATAAGTCTCTGCCTCCACAGAACTATCATCTCTAAAATATGTCCTGCCCTGGCCAGTTTGGCTCAGCGGTTAGAGCGTCGGCCCGGGGACCAGAGGGACCAGGTTCAGTTCCCGCTAAGGGCACGTACCTCGGTTGCAGTTTGTCCCCGGCCCCGGTTGGGGTCTTGTGGGTGGCAACCACTCGATGTGTCTCTATCACATTGATGTTTCTCTCTCTCTCTTCCTCCTTCTCTCCCTCCCACTCTATATCTCAAGAGAAAATGGAAAAATGTCCTCGGGTGAGGATTAAAAAAAATTTTTTTAAATAAATAAATAAAATAAAATATGTCCTGAGCCCGGCTGGTGTGGCTCAGTGGTTGAGCATCGACCCCTGCACCAAGAGGTCACCAGTTTGATTCCCAATCAGGGCACATGCCCAGGTTGTGGGCCCGATCCCCAGTGGGGGGCATGCAGGAAGTGGCCAATTGATGTTCTCTCTCATCGATGTTTCTATCTCTCTCCCTCTCCCTTCATCTCTCCCTAAAATCAAAAAAGAAAAAAATTATAACAAAATTATAATTAAAAAATATATATATGTCCTGAATCATTTAATTCCAATTCCAATGCCAGTACTCCGGACCCAGCCACCACCGTCCTCACCTTTGGCCACCTTGCTGGCTTCTCTGTTGCCACATTTGCTTCTCACAGCTGCCAGAGGGAACTTTCAGGAACATAAATCAAAACATGTCACTCGCCCTGGCCGAGTATAGCTCAGCGGTTAGAGCGTCGACCTGTGGTCCAGAGAGACCCGGGTTCGGTTCCCGGTAAGGGCACGTACCTCGGTCGCAGTTTGTCCCCGGCCCCAGTTGGGTTGTGTAGGAGGCAGCTACTCAGTGTGTCCCTTTCACATCGATGTTTCTCTCTCTCTCTCTCTCCCTCCCACTCTATCTGAACAAAAAAAAGAAGAAAAAGAAAAAATGTCCTCGGGTGAGGATAAAAAACAACAACAACATGTCACTCACCTGCTAAAAACCTTCCAGTGGCCTCTGGCTGCCCTTCCAAAAACTTGAGTTCTCACCATGGCCTGCAAGGCCCCATCTTTGTCTTCTCCCCTCCCCTTCAGACACACTGGCTTCCTTTCACTCTAACAAGCCAGGTTCTTTCCTGCCTCAGGACCTTTGCACTTGCTCTTCCCTCTTCCATAACTGCCTGTTCCCTATTCTTGTCACAATGCCTCTTTGTCAAAGGTGAATCATCACCTTTTCACCCTGTGCTTTGTTCCCTCTCAACCCCATCCCCCTCCTTCATAGCTCTTAGCACGCCCGAGACTCACCTGTTTACTGGTTTCCTGTCTATCGACACCTTTCCCCAGAATGGTGGCTCCATGAAGCCAGACTCACGTCTATCTTGTTCACTGCTGTAGATGGACACCAGGTGTGTAGAACAGTACCTGGCACAGAGTGCATGCTCAGTAAATATTTGTTGGGTGGATGAATGCATGCATGGATGAATATGTAACCAGATAAACAAACCAGAACCTCACCTTCAATTATGCCATGTTCCCTCTCCAGAACCTTCCTTGGCCCTCAGACTAGATAGCAGACTCTTCCTGGTGCATTCAAAGCTTTCTGAACTGGTCCTAAATAGGGTACTCACTGCACCCTCAGAAGATCAACAAATCATTCATACTGGGCCATTAGGAAGTGGGTCAGGTAGCTGTCTGCCGCCCTGACCTGGCCACTTGGGAGCCATTTGAGAGCAGGGTCTCAGTCACCTCCATCTCGGGATCTCGGCGTGTAGCTCCTGGGCAGCAGTGTCGGGAGTTTGGTGAACAAGAGAGCGTGGGGAGAGCAAGCAGCCCCACTGTGGCCCACGCAGCCCACGAGCGAGAAGACTCAGAGCAAGAAGCTTCCGAGACCCAGAGAGCTGAGCTTTTCAAATTTAGAACGTGGGACTAGCGTCACCGTCTCAGGTCACTGTTCCTGGTTCAAAAGGGTGTGAAGGCGGGGCGCTGCAGTGGCTGGGAAGCTGGAAACCTCCCAGAAACCAGGCTGCAGTGTCTCCCGGGAGGGGTGGTGTGACTAATGACCTGGTTCTCCAGTTATAAGAGCTGAATGTCGGATTAGTCCAAAGACACTCTCACACAATTTTGACAAAAGCCACAAACTACCTGGGGCACTGCAAGAGAAGGTTCTAGGAGTGTCCAGTCTTGCTGATGTACTTCTGGTCTTTGCACGTGTCTCAGGCCCCTCCAGCCCCAGTCTCTTGGTTTGCATGTGGACAGAAACAGGGCTGTGATGCAGAAGGGGCTGCGGGACCTGACGTGGGGCCTTCGCCTAAGGCATCATTTCTAGAAAATGGACTTGTCCCCACAGAGTGGCATACCCTATTTTTAAGGTTCTTCTGATCAGTCCGCATCTTTGACAGGGTTCACCGGGCAACAGACTCAGAGACAGAGCTTCGCAGGTGGTTCACCGGGGGTCCCTGCGAGGGACCGGGGACAGCGAGGTGGCACACGGAAAGCTGGTGTTCGGTTTTTGAATGGATTCAGAAATATTTCCCGATTCTGTGGTTATGTCTCCTTACTTATTCCTAATCTTTTTATTCTTTTCCTGAATCAGATTTGCCAGGATTTATCTATTTTATAGTGCTTTCCCCAAAAAGCATCCTTGAAAAAGGTTTTTAAATTATTTCTACTAATTTGTTGTTTTTTATTTCATTCGTTGCAGAATTAACCTTTCATTTCTTACTCTTACTTTTAAAATAATTGTTTTCAAAACGTTTCATTTATTTATTTATTCATTTATTTATTCATTTATTTATTTATTTGCATGTATCTTCAGATAGAGCAGGAGGGAGAGAGGGAGGAAGAGAGAGGTGAAACATCAGTGTGAGAGAGACACATCGAGTGGTTTCCACCCACACGACACCGACTGGGGCTGGGGACAAACTGCAACCGAGGTACGTGCCCTTAGCGGGAACTGAACCTGGGCCTCTCTGGACCGCGGGCTGATGCTCTAACCACTGAGTCAAACTGGCCAGGGCAAAATAATTATGTTTTCCATTTTTTAAATTAAATACTTAACTCTTTTTGTTTCTATTAGAAGTTCTTTAGGCTCAGAATTTACTCTGGGGTACTTTGGAATGAACAGTGTCCAGTTTTTAGATAATTTGCCATTCTTGTTTTGACTTTTTTCTCTGATCTCTGATTCTGGGGTTATTTAGTAGAGTGGCTCTGATTTTTTTAAGAAGTTAAGAATTTGAGGTCTCTTCTCAAAATGTATTCTTAACCATATTGGACTCTGAAATGAGAGTGTGTTTTGAAACAATTTCTCCTGTGAATCTTGACCTGGCCACTTACCATCTCTGACCAAACCGGGTGACTTTGCCTCTCTGAGCCTGATCCTCATCTGTACAGTGGGCACAACAAACAGTTTCTATGTAAGAGGGGCCTGTGGCCACTGGGCCAAAGTGGGGCCAGGCACTGGTTCTGAAGCCGCCATTGCCTAGCAACTTGCTGTCTTATATGTCTGTTGGTGGTTTGCGGGGCATTAAAACTATGGGGCAGGGATCAAAGGCAGCGTCCACAGCCCTGAGCCACCTTGATGCTTCCACTGACCACCCGGATGACACCCAGGCCCGCTGTGAAGTCCCTGGTGTGTGACAGACACAAATGCTCCCTCCTAACCTGGTCCCCATAATGCCACAGTAGAGCGAGGGTGAGCTCTCCCTTGCAATCATGATTGCTGAGTAATTTCATGTTTATCATCACATGAGAATTAGCTGCAAGGGCAAACTGTTAAGGGTAGTTTATGCCACTTGTGCAATGAATTCTGCTCGTGGCTGGCAGAATGCGTCCCTGGGAGGTCATGAGCCCGCAGCTCCTTGAGGAAGCCCAGCCCTGCCTCCTTCTCTCTCCACCGGGCAGACCACTCCTCGCTGCCACCTCTCGGGCACCCTCAGCTCCCACGACTGCTAGACCTGGTGCCCACAGGCCCTGCTCGATTAATGCCCAGGACAGTGGTGGGGGGACTTGGTGAAGCAGCCACATAAGAAAGAGGTCCCCACGGTGTGGGGAGGCTGGGGATGAGGAATCGGGGAAGTGGGATGTGAGTCTGCTCTTAATTCTAGGAAGAACAGGGATCAGGCAAGATGCTCTGCAGCTGGATCCCCATCTACACCCAGGACACCTGGGCGAGTCCCATCCTTCTCCGGGACCCCATTTCCTGAGCAGTCAGATCTGGGGACTAGAAGAAATCAGGGTTGGTCCACATTACGGTCAAGCACCCTTCTCTCTTTCTCCCTTTCTTTCTTTCTTCTTCTTCTTCTTTTTTCCTTTTTCCTCCATTCAACAAATATTTTAACACCATCTATTGCTGGACACTGCTCTGGAGGGTGAGGAGAGCTGAAATTCTTGTCCTTAAGAAGTTTACAATGTAGCTCAGCGGTTAGAGCGTTGGCCTGCGGACCGGAGAGTCCTGGGTTCGGTTCCTGCTAAGGGCATGTACCTCGGTTGCAGTTGGTCCCCGGTCCCGGTTGGGTGGCAGTCAGTCAATGTGTCTCTCTCGCGTCAATGTTTTTCTCTCTCTCTTTCTACCTCTCTCCCTCCTGCTCTGTCTGAAGATAAATGCAAAATGTCCCCAGGTGAGGATTAAAAAAAAATAAAAGAAGTTTACAGTGTAGAGAGGGAAGTATAGAACATCAACCAGAGTACAAACAAGTGAACAAGTAGATTGATCTAATGATGTGATGTGGAAAAAAAAATCACACAGGACTGGGATGGTCAGGCTGCTCAGACAGGGTGCTCAGGGCAGACAGATACCACGTGAAATCAAAGCAGGGTTCCCAGCAGAGGGAGGAGCCAGGGGAAATCCCCAGGGAATGTCCCGAGTCGTTAACGGCCTTCCAATGACTTAACTTACTAAAAAGTGCCAGGCTCAGATCTAACATGTAACCTTTTTCACTTTAACCTGAATTGGTTAGGCAATAGGCCGGACATTTTTTTCTATAAAGGGCCAGGCAGTAAATATTTTAGAGTTTGGGGGCCACACGTCTCAGTCACAACTACTTGACTCTGCCATTGTGACTTGAAGCAGCCGTAGCTCACGCGTAAGCAGAAGGACATGGCTGTGTTCCAGCAAAACTTTATAAAACCAGGCAGCTGGCTGGCCAGAGTTTGCCAACAGTTCCCCTGACTCCCAACACACACGCCCACTGAGTTAGGCTAAAAATTAACAGAAATATGAATGGTGAAGGAGGATCCCAGAGCAGGAAAGAAGTCTAGAGAACATTAAACCAACACTACGTACTGGCCGGGAAGCGCAGCCATCGCTTGGGAGGAAACCACACCGCCCAACAAGCATGGACGCACCAGTCGGCTCCGTCAACACAAAGGAAAAGGACAGATTACACAGAAACCCGGAGAAGCAGGCCCGTCGAGTGGACGTGCCAATGACCACACTCAACTGCACCGTCGTTGATTCTGGGGCGCAGGGAGAGCAAGAGCTCACCGGAGACTTAGGGCAGTGGGGTGGGGACCTGACAATTTTGTGTTTGTCATTCTGCCTGAACAGATGATCAAAAACACAACAGAGCCAAGACAGGTTTTTTGTTTGTTTTTTCATCTAGAAGTTAATTCAACAAACATTTAATAAGGGCCCCCCACGTTAGGGGCTACCAAGATTTAAAGTGGTAATCATGGCAGTTGTTGTTAGAAGGCGTTGTTGAGAAGTAGCATTTAATTACTTTTTTATTTTTAATTATGGTAAAATACACATACCCTAAAATTGACCATCTTAGCCATTTTTATGTGTACCGCTCAGTGTTAAGAATGTTCATATTGTTGTGCAACCGATTTGCAGAACTTTTTCATCTTGCAACACTAAAACTGTGTATTTGTTAACAGCTTCCTGTTTCCCCCGCCTCTCTGTCTGGGGCAGGCACCGTTCTGCTTCATGCTTCCATGTTTGACTTCTTTAAAACCCTCACTCAGCCTGGCCGGTGTGGCTCAGCGGTTGAGCGGCGACCTTTGCACCAAGAAAGAGGTCGCCGGTTCGATTCCTGGTCAGGGCACATGACTGGGTTGTGGGCCCGATCCCCAGTGGGGAGCATGCAGGAGGTGGCTAGCTGATGTTCTCTCTCATCAATGTTTCTATCTCCCTCTCTCTCTAAAATCAATAAAGAAAATAAATAAATAAATAAAACCCTCATATAAATGGAATCACACGGTATTTGTCTTGTTGTGACTGGCTTATTTCAGTTAGCATAATATCTTCCATGTCCATCCACGTGTCAGAATGCCCTCCCTTTTTAAAGCTAAATGGCATTCCACTGTATGCACCCCACTTTGTGTCCATTCATCCGCCAGTGGACACCAAGTTCGCTTCCACTTTTCTGCCTGTTGTGACTAATGCTATGAACATGGACGTACAAATCTGTCTGAGACGCTGCTTCCAATTCCATTTTTTTAATAGAAAGGTTTTCAGCCCTGGCCAGTTTGGCTCAGCGGTTAGAGCGTCGGCCTGCGGTCCGGAGAGACCCGGGTTCGGTTCCCGCTAAGGGCATGTACTTCGGTTGCAGTTTGTCCCCGGCCCTGGTTGGTCGTGCGGGTGGCAGCCACTCGATGTGTCCCTTCACATCGATGTTTCTCTCTCTCTCCCTTCCTCTCTCTCCCTCCCACTCTATCTGTACAAAAAATGGAAAAATATCCTCGGGTGAGGATAAAAAAAAAAAAAAAAAAAAAAGAAAGGTTTTCATTTTATTTTATTATTATTATTTTATTTTCCGTTAATCCTCACCTGAAGATATTTTTTCATTGATTTTTAGAGTGGAAGAAAGGGAGGGAGGGAAAGAGAAACATTGATGAGCGACACATCGATTGGGTGCCTCCCACACAGCCCAGTTGGGGCCAGGGAAACCTGCAAGCCAGGCACGTGCTCTTGACCGGAACTGAATCCGTAACCCTTTGGTCCTGAGGCTGACACTCTAACCATTGAGCCAAACCAGCCAGGGCTGCTTCCAATTCTTTTAGATATCTATCCAGAAGTGGAATTGCTGCATCTCATAGTACTTCTATTTTTAGTTTCTTTTTATATTTTATTGATTTTTTTTTCTAAGAGAGAAATATCCATGTGAGAAACATGGATAGCTGCCTCCTGCATGCCCCCCACTGGTGATCGAGCCCCAAACCCAGGCATGTGCCCGACCAGGAATTGAACCGGGACTTTTCAGACCGTGGGACGATGCGCAATCCACTGAGCCACTCTGGCTGGGCTATTTCTGGTTTCTTGGAGATACTGTTTTCCATAATGTTAGCATCTTTTCACATTCCCTCCAACAGCATACACAGGTTCTATTTTCTCCACATTTTCACCCACACTTGTTGGAGGCAAACTGCTTAGAATTGAAATCTTGGCTATACCCTGTTACTCCCTAACATCGTCAAGACCATGAAGTTTGTTTGTCTCTCTTCCCAATTAGAATAGAGAACACAGGCCCTATTGTACTCACTGTTCAATCCCCAGCACCTAGTCCAGGACGGGTATATGGTGTGCCCTGAGGTACAGTGTTGGTGCTCAAATATTTGCTGAATGAACCTTCGCAACTTGACAGATAAAGAACCAAATAAGATAATGGAAGTAGAAAGAGCCAAACACACCTAACCCTGAATTCCAATTCTGGTGCCCACAGTGAAGTCACATGTCTCAGATCCTCTATTCTCCTTTGGAAAACGAAGGTGATGTACTTCCCACCTTGTAAAGAGCAAATCCCACCGCTTACATGCGCTCCCCAACAGGCAGGCAGTCCGTGGAGGCTGCACTATAAAGCACCATATATAAATATACAGGGTACTCTTACTGTTAAAGTCTCATGCTTCAGACCCACCCACCTACAGCAAAAGTAAATTGAAGCCAAGATTTGTAGTCGGTGGCAAGATCACTGACATTTTTATTGAAAGAATTATCTTCATGGCGCTAAATACAAACTGTCACAATACAGAAGGAGACCATGAGGTCTGTTTGCCTATTATTTAGGGATTTTTCTTTTTTTACACTATTTTTTAATTGGAAATCTACTGACTAATAAAAATATAGTTGCGCCCTGGCCGGTTTGGCTCAGCGGTTAGAGCGTCGGCCTGCGGTCCGGAGAGACCCGGGTTCGGTTCCCGCTAAGGGCATGTACCTCGGTTGCAGTTTGTCCCCGGCCCTGGTTGGTCGTGCGGGTGGCAGCCACTCGATGTGTCCCTTTCACATCGATGTTTCCCTCTCTCTCTCTCCCTCCCACTCTATCTGTACAAAAAATGGAAAAATGTCCTCGGATGAGGATTAAAAAAAAAATATATATATATATATAGTTGCGGGGACATGAGTTGGTCATGGCTGAATTGGATGGTCCAGGATTTCTCTCAGCAGAAAAAAACTTAGTAATTCTGGAGATTATACTTAATAGTGTAGCCCTGGTCAGTTTGGCTTAGCAGTTAGAACCTTGGCCCAGGGACCAAAGGGGTCACGGGTTAGATTCCGGTCAAGAGCAGGTGACTGGGTGGCAGGTTTCCTGGCCCTGACCTGGGCTGTGTGGGAGGCAACCAATCCATGTGTCTCACTCACATCGATGTTTCGCTCTCTCCCTCCCTCCCTTCCACTCTCTCTAAAAAATCAGTGGAAAAATCCTCAGGTGAGAATTAACAACAACCAAAAAAACCCCGACTTCATACTATAAAGATACTAAGTCTTCCCATGTTAACAATTCAACGTCATGCCAATCTTCACTCTACATAGATGTTCACTAGAAATCGACAATAAATCTAAATTTCACTGGATTAATATTAAAAAAATAGCCAAGAAAACATTGATAATAAACAAGGATGAGGTTATATGGATGTGTTCGATATGACCATTCAAAAAGCTGACTACTCACGCATGATTTCTGGACTCTTTTGTATGTACACTCCATTTCCAGAAAAACTTGTTTAAAAGTTGGAGGAGGGCCCTGGCCGGTTTGGCTCAGCGGTTAGAGCGTCGGCCCGCGGACCAGAGAGTCCCAGGTTTGGTTCCTGCTAAGGGCACGTACCTCGGTTGCAGTTTGTTCCTGGCCCCGGTTGGGTTGTGTGGGTGGCAGCCACTTGATGTGTCCCTTTCACATCAATGTTTCTCTCTCTCTTCCCCTCTCTCTCTTGCTCTATCTGAAGATAAATGCAATATATATATATATATATATATATCCATCCATCCTCAGGTGAAGATAAAAAAAAAAGTTGGAGGAGGAGCCTGGTTTGGTGTGGCTCACTGGATGGAGTGTCATCGGACTGAGAGGTCCTGGTTCGATTCCCGGTCAGGGAACATGCCCAGGTTTCAGGCTTGATCCCCAGTAGGAGGCATACAGGAGGCAGCCAACTGATGTTTCTATCTCTCCCTTTCTCTCTTTCTAAAAAATCAATTTAAAAAAGTCTTAAAAGTTGGAGGAGGAGATGGAGGATGAGAGACACTTGTCTTATAAAAACAAACTATGGAAACATAGTAATGTAAATACAAAGCCTGTGAGGCAGAATGAGACAGACAGCTCAGGGGAATGGAAGACCTCCTGCAGAATTTAACGTACGAGACACAGCATTTCAAATAAATGGGGAAGTTACATCATCACAATAAAAACTGTCAGGATTCAGTAAAGAATACATTCGGACCCTCCCCTGCCGCACATAAAGTCACTTCCGGGGGATTGATGATGTAAAGGGCATGGTCAAGCATAGATGGGACAAGGGCTAACTCACACTGCCTGTTTGTACGTTTCCCAGGGCTGAGAGGCCAAAGAGGCTGACCACTCCATCATCACATCAAGACTTCATTACGGGAACTTACGTACAAGGGGTGTCTTGGGTTGTGGCAGGAAGATATGGATATCCTAAGAAGCTGCTTAGTGAATGCTACAGAATGATCCAGAATGAGGCAGGATGGATAGGGGTACTGCCCAGATAAGGGGAGAAGGCCACCTTCCATGCTTGCCTGGGGCAGGACAAAGGCCTGTGCCAGGAACCAGCAGCACCTCGGGGCCGAGGGGAATGGTCATCAGATAGTCTCTGGCGTATGGGAAGTGATCTCTGTTCTGGCCCAGGTCTAGCGGGGGGTCTGGCAGTAGTCACTGCATGGAACTGTCTCTTCTCCACACTGCCTTTTCTTAGGACAATTTGGTATGTTCCATCAACATTTGAAACATGCGAAACCTTTGCCCCAGCCACTTCAGCAATTGGACTCTCTCAAGTTGACCTACTTAGATTTTGCACATGGATCTATGTGCATCTGTGTTCACTGTGGTGCATATAATGTGATAGTGGAAAATTGGAAACAAACTCATATTCAGGAGGAGAACAGGTAAGTAAATTACCTCCATCCACACAATGGGTTAGTACGCGCAGCCACTTAAAGGAGTAAGGTAGGTTTGTTGAGTCAATATCGACTGAGCACCTACTATGTGCCAGGACCAGTTCTTGAGCAGAGGACAAAACAGTCTCTGCCTTCATGGGGATTACTTGTTAGTGGGGCTGAGAGTCCATGAATGAAGAGCCAATAAAAATATAATGGAATTCAAGTAATAAATGTTGTGAAGCCGAATAGAGGAGAGCGAGGGATGCGGCATGTCACGCTGTTTACGCACCGGCCCTCGGAGGTGACAGGCGAGCTTTATTCGAAGTTTTCCAATCACAAAGAAGAGGTCACCAAGAAACAGTAAGCTTCAAAAACACAAGTAATTACAAGACAATTTATGTCTTTTTTTACCTGTTTCCCTACACATACATTAGGTATTTGGGTATAGGTACAGACACCTGCCAGAACGCTGACATTAAAGGGCCAGAGATTTAAAACTTTTTTTTTTTTTTTTAATCCTCATCTGAGGACATTTTTGCATTTATCTTCAGATAGAGCAGGAGGGAGAAAGGGAAGTAGAGAGAGAGAGAGAGAAACATCGACATGAGAGAGACACATCGACCGGCTGCCGCCCACACGACCCCAACCAGGGCCGGGGACAAACTGCAACCGAGGCACATGCCACTAGCGGGAACCGAACCCGGGTCTCTCTGGTCCACGGGCCGACGCTCTAACCCCTGAGCCAAATCGGCCAGGGCTAGAACTTTTTTCAACAAGCACATACTCATGTATTATGTTTACAATGCAAGTACTTGTGAACTGTGTCTGTGAAAAAAGCTCGTATGGGCACATATGCAAAGAAGAAGTTGGGTCAGAAGCAGCTTAGGGGTTCAGAGCATTGCCTTGGGGTAAAAAATACTTGGTGTCCACGTGCCCGCCGCCTCTATGGGTGTTTTGTGACCTCAGGCAAGCAGTTGCTGTGGTGGCTTCTGGGCCTCAGCCCGAGAGCAGGAACCAGAGGATTTTGCTTTTCCCAGGGTCCCCTGGCTGTCTGTTGACATTTTTGGTTGTCACAACTGGGGAGGCGGGGGTGTTACTACTAAACACCCTAGACTGCACAGGATGGCAACTTCCCTGTTCCTTGCACAGAGAATTACCCAGCCCCAAATGTCGAGGGTTGAGGTTGAGAAACGGCGCTCTAGAAAAAGGGGCGATGTCGACCTCACAGGGCTGAGAATTGTGTGCAATGTACTCAATCCGCACAGCCCCGGCCAGAACCAGCTCTCAATAAGTGGGAATTACTATTTTTATGACTGAACTTCCCCAAATTAAAAAAACAACAACACAAAAAGAGCTTGAGGAAGTAGTGGTACCTGGAGTCAACTCAGCCCACTTGAACTCCAGGGACAGATCTCTGCGTCTCGGACAGCAGCCCGGGGGTCCACAGGCTGTCTGTGAGTGCGTCAGAAAGGGCATGGAAGTTTCCGCGCTCCTCCTGGGCTTTTCCATGTTTTTAGTCTCCTGTCACTAGTTCGGGAGCACTCCTGCTGGGTTGTCCCTGGGCTCCTGTGTACTCAGCTATCTTTCTCTGCTGGACACTTCCCTCTGCTTGAAGACCACAGGTTTCTCCTGTTGAAAAGCCAAGATCAAAACCACCAGCCTTGCCCTGGCCGGTTTGGCTCAGCGGTTAGAGCGTCGGCCCGCAGACCAGAGAGTCCCGGGTTCGGTTCCCGCTAAGGGCACGTACCTCAGCCCGGTTGGGATCGTGTGGGTGGCAACCACTTGATGTGTCTCTCTCACGTCGATGTTTCCTTCTCTTTCTCCCCGCCCCCCTCCGGTTCTCTGTTTGCCTCTTAGGAAATTCAAGAGATGCCTGCACTGACTGCTGCCTCATTTCCTTCCTTCTTGGCCCACTCCAGTGCGCCCCCTCCGCATCCCCAAGGTCAACAGAATGGCTCTTGCCACCTGACCAACACCCTCTCCATTGCCGATCGTCAGCTTGCACTCCTCACGGTGCACCCTCCTTGCTGCGTCCTCGCTGCGGATGACTCCCTTGAACATCTCTTCCCTTGACTTCCCCGTCCGATCCACCCTGCCCCCCCCCCCCCCCCCCCTGTCTGCTCTGCTCACTCATCTTCTCAGCTGTTGCCAAATGGAGATCTCAGAGCCTCGGGCCAAGGCCACTTCCCTTGGCCTCCATGCTCCCGAGCTATCTCACTTATCCCTGGTTCACAAATCCACCCTGGTCCCAGCAAACCGGAGCACGCAGGCCTGCCTACTCGCCATTTCTGCTTGGTCGTTTCAACCCCCCCCCCCGAGCTTAATTCGCTCACAACCCATCTCATGATCTTCCCCGGGAACCCGGGCCAAGTCCAGTACCTTGCCGTCCACGCAGGTGGGGAAGCCAGCAGCGCAGCGGAGTCCTCATGGTCTCATAGCACTCATCGAGGCTGGAACTTTAACCTTGGTGCGTGTGGGGGACAGTAGGCTCGACACTGACCCTGCCTTCCAGCTCATCATCATATCCCTGGCACCTGGGCACAGACCTTGACACTCACTAAATATTAGTGAGTGGTCAACATTCATGTGATTATAATCTCTGAGCAGAGTCATGCAGACGGCAAACCCTGCACTGGTCCCAGAGGAACCTCACCCTCCCCTTGCCAAGGGGTCTTACTTGACCTGGGCGTCATGTGGGCCGATTCCTGAAAGAAAACCCGGGTGTGGCAGGAGGCCTGGAGAGCACAGTGGGGTTTGGTGCTTTTGCTACATCAGCTAAGTGTTTCACTCACCGGTCTGGCTGCAGGGGTAGGGAGGGCAGTACTTCTCTCAGGCACACCCAGTGTTCGGCTGAGCAAAGTGGAAGCCCAGAGCCTGAAGGGACACATGGAGGAGCTGAACTCCCACAAGAAGGGAGAGGCCCCAGGAAGCCCCACTGTCCTGGACAAAGAGAGACGACCACCAAGGTTTGGTTCTTGAATATGTATTTTTTACTGAAAAAATCATTCATAAATTAACATACAAAAATGTACAAACACATGAGTAAATAATGCAATGACAAAGGACTATCTTTGTGAAAAGTGTTTTTTAAAACATCTGTAGATTTCAGTGCAAAAGTGTACCCCTGGCACCTCTTAAAACATAAGAGCAGCTCAAAAAAACACCGTGATGGAAATAAGCTAGCTACGTTCAATGTCATCGTCAATGGTGAGTGGGCACAATCAATACGTGTGGCTGTTGCTCAGCAATTAATGTTTGCGGTAGAGGAGCTTGAACAAGAGTCCCTGTAATGTCAAAATGAATCTTTTTGCAAATAACCCCGCACCCCACCCCCAAAAAAGTGTGAAAGGAGAAAACTTTCCCTGTACAGCAATAATCAAAGACAAGAATGATTTAAGGGGCACACCCATCAGTAGCCTTAAAGAATTTCAGCTGCCAAAATATGCGCAAGGTCACATTTGGTTCTTATTGTTCTTTTTTTCCCCCCTAAACATGAGAATTTCACACCATTAACAGCACTCTGGGCCTGGATGTACGTTTTTAACATTTTAGTTTCCCATACAATGCTCAATGTGGCGAATAAATGACTAACAGTACACAGAGAGTTCACACTAATACAAACTTACACATGATTGTGAAATAATTTAAGTGACCCTACTTCTTGAGACCTTTTCCTTTTTGTCAAGTCAGCAGTTTCATTTTTAACTCAGGTGTTAGCCTTTTACCAACATTTGGTTCTTGGTGGTAAATATGTTAATAAAAAAGCTTCAAAGAAGATCACCTCACAACTGCCACGTACCAAGCAGTCTGTCCTGGCCAATTCCTCTAAATGGCATCATAGTTTTGTCACAGGGAGAGCAGCCCCGCCTTCAGTGACGAAAGAGGGAGGGGAACAAGAGGGGTGAGAACCGACAAGGCCAGCACACAGGGCTGGGGGGGGGGCATAAGGGGGACAAAGGGGAAAGGAATCTTTATTGCTATATGCACCATATATCAAAGGAAAAGTCAAATGAACTGTGTAATGTCCCCTCATGAAGGTCTTTTAAAGCACGAAATTCTCAAATTCTTTGAAAACTTACGATACAACTTACCAGCATTTTCAAGGGCAGCAGCCTGCTCTCTCATATGAGCCGATAAGAGCTTTACAATGCAATTGGTTTTCTAAATACCACTCTATTCTTCAAAAGAACAAAAACAAGGCCTGGCCAATCACTCCCACAGCTTGTGGGGATCATATGTCCATGGAACCAGCACATGCAACGGAAAAAACCAACCCACACGTGTATACACAAATATACCCCTGCACACACACATCCATGTAAACCATGAAAATTAAGGAAGTTGAAGGCAAACAAGGCAATTAAAAAAAATATAAAGCACTCTTCAGAAAGTACTCCCAATCATGATATATAAATATGTTTTATGGAAAAGGAGTGGGGGGGAAACTGGCATTTTTCAGAATTCTGTAGAAGTCCACGGGGACTATGAATCGAGAGGGCTTTGGCTCAGGGGAAAAACAAAGAGGCACAAATTCAAATGAATTTAGAATCTGAGTCCCCAAAGCACATGGGGTATGAACAAGCATGTGGGCTCTCGCACCCTGGGGCTTTGTGAGTCTCGTTTCAAAGCCCTGGTTGGATCTAACCTGGATCCCAGCTGCCCCCCACACAGGTAGGTGTCACCTGCTCCCGGCCAAGTTCTTCATTCGATTGCTCATTAGCTTCATGTCCTAGTTAATAACATTGATAAAGAATCTTTCTAGAAACCAAAAAGAGAAATATTCAGAGGAATCACTGAAGCTAATCGGTAATTTAGGCACAGATTTCAGAAACTGTGACCATGTTCCACAAGAGAAAAAAAAATTTAAAAGAGAGAGAGAGAGAAGGACAGACACCACACACCTCTCTCTTATGAGATGAAAGGACAAAACAAAGCCCAGGAACCATGGGTGTGCCAGGCAGCCCTCCCCTGAGGGTCTGCTCTGAGCAGGGAGAAGCACCCGCAAGACCGGAGGAGCACACCTTGCCCAGCAGGGGGTCCAGAGCAACCGTCAAGGCCAGACCTCGGGAGAAGGGGACAGTGGGGGCAGAGGTTAGTTACCAGTATGGAGATTGGACTATTTTGTTCTTTTGCGACATACCCTAAATCCACTCCCTTCCAAAATGACAGCAAGTTGGGAGATCTACTCTTTCACTGCATTTTAACTGAGTTCCTGAATTTGCCAACCAAATAAGTGATCTAATAATATAAATCCTCAGTCTGAATTGAAGCCAGCTATAAAATTAAATTTAAAAAAGGCATTTTACATGGCTTATTTACAATTATACTTCTTCAAGAAGTGATTGTTACATGTCTATTCATCTTCCCCAATCCCTCCCCTCCACCCTCAATCCCCACCCAAAGCAGGTAATTTTTTAAAAAATGAAACCAAAGAGAACACCAGAGATGGAGAATGGTGTGTGGAGTTTCATTTGCTCTTCCTAAAACACAGCTGCCCTGTGGTGGGTTTGGCTCTTTGCTCTGAAGGCCAAGAAGCTCCAAAGGCCATTCGCAGGACAGGCTCTGGGGCAAGCCCATGGCGGACCCCAGTTCCGGTTCTGGAGACTGCGGCTGAGACGGGACGTGGGGCAGGAGACGGGGAGAAGGGCAGCAGGACAGACGTCTGTCTCGTGAAAACAGAAAGCTGGTCCTGATGAAGGCGGCTCCCGAGCTCATCCCTCAGTCCCAGGGGGTCCGAACAGTGAGGGCGTTTTGTGCGTGTACTCTGTTCACATTTCCCTCGAACCCTGTGATCCTTCATTAGACACTGAACTTCTAACTCTCTTCCCATGTAGAGCCCCAAGACATCTCATCAGGCCGCTTTCTGGTGGTGGGGGGTGAAGCAAACGTACATCGTCTCCTTGTCTCAGTACTCGGTCACCTGAGCCAGCTCGGGTGTCAAGTTGACGGTAATGTTTTTATACAAGGCGTCATATGTGATGTTTGCAAAGTAGTTCAAGTTGTTGAGACCGTCCAGCCCTTGCCGCTCTTTGGACCTCCTCAGCAGAGCGTACCTGTCGATGCAGAGAACAGAGGGGGCTCTGAGAAGGGTCAACCTCCTCAGGACAGACCCCGGAGCAGAGCAGACCACAGGAGAGGACACATGGTGGGTGACCAGCCATTCAGCTACTCCATGCTAAATGCTGCTATTATTAGAATCACCTCCTATTTCATGCCAGGTGCTTTACTTATTACAAATTTCATTTAATGTACCCACCCCTTAAGCAAATGAGGAAACCAAGGCTCATGATATTAAATGACTTGCCCAAGGTCACAGAGTGAGGAAGTGGGAGGTAAGATCCTGATAACATCAGATGGGAAAGTTCAGTTGTATTCAGTGCCCTGTTACTCCCATGAAGACAGAGTTCATACAATCAGAATGGGCCCTCCAGAGACCCGTCCTCTCCCGCAGTTAACAACTAACCCTTGAAAATGCAGAGATGTCACTCCGTTCATACGCCCCAAGAGTCCAACCTAGGATTTATTTATTGAAAGCTGAGAGATAGTAAAGCAACTGCAACCACATGAACAGCAGCTCAGGGCCACCCCTCCAGAGCCGGGACTTGCAGAAAGGGTGCCAACTCAGCTCTGTCACATCAGTGTCAGTCACAGAGACCTTTACCCAAGTGGACTTTTCTCCAACTCTCTGAAGGCTACAGAGATTAATTATATAGCTTACGGTGTAGAATGAGTGATTTCCTTAAAAGATCTTACAATCAACATTTTCACCAATAGTCTGATTTCACCCTAAATGTCTGCCTCATAGTTAAAATAAACTATAAAACAGCTGTCAGAACAGGACCTTGGAGAGAGGCCGGGGGGTAAGACGGGGGTTGTAATATGCTCTGGGACATCTGGAAATGCAAAGTCTAGAGGATATTTGTAAGGAAAATAAATAAATGGCACCAACCTTCCAAGAAACTGGACTTCTCCTCGATGGTGATGAGGAATGGACTTGTACTTCCCTGTGTCCCCTTCCGGCCGGCTCACAGAATAGCCTGCGTTCTGTACTCTGTCCGAGACAAGGAGAGTGGCTTTTAAACAAAGCGATCCAGTCCTATAGGTGACCAATGCTTGGTCGAGGTTGAGAAACCCCAAGTTGAACAACAGAACTTCCTCTGCATCTAAGTATTAAAATTGCCTAGCTCTGAATGGTTTGGTTCAGTGGTTAGAGCGCTGGCCTGTGTACCAGAAGGTCATGGGTTTGATTCCCAGTCAAGGGCACATACCTGGGTTGCAGGTTCAATCCCCAGCCCCAGGCAGGGTTATGAGGGAGGCAACCAACTGATGCGTCTCTCTCACATCCATGTTTCTCTCTCTCTCTCTCTCTCTCTCTCACACACACACCTTTCTTCCCTACCTCCCTTCTACTCTACCTAAAAATCAATGGGAAAAATATCCTCGGGGAAGGATTAACAACAATAACAAAATTGCCTAAACTCTCTGGAAAAGTTCATGGTTTTAGAAAAGAAACCTACAATACAAAAAATTTTTGGGGAAAAAAAAAAAGTCAAAATGGAATTCAAAATTCCTGAGGGTAAGGTCTGACACGGGTTCTCAGGGCAGGTCCATCAGTGGGGTCCCTGGCGGACGAGTGCGCACCCACTCCCTCTGGCCAGCTTGCTTGGGTCCTGTCAGAATCTCTCTCGTGGGTGGACGGCACCTTTCCCTCCGACGAGCTACCATAAAGCAAGTCGGCAAAGTCAGAGTTGCTCTGCGTTTTCCCTATTTCGGGAGAAATCGTGTCTCCCCACTCACCTCCCTCGTCACTACGGAGGTGAACAAATTTACATGACAATCTAGATGTAAAGTGTCACCATCTGTGAACAGTCACCAAGAGGGAGGCAGAATTGAGGGAAGGTGTTCAGGATATTATCCTAACATGTTAAAGATAAGATCTCCCAAGCTGGGTTTACTGGAAACGTAAAAGGGCTCTAAGAATCATTAATAGGCTTTGGAGTCTATGTAAATTTTATGGTCATTTTCATATTATTTTGATATCCTCCTGCCTCCAAATTATACTCTCATTTGATAAGTACACACGGATGCCTACTGTGTGCCTGGAATCGTGCAGGGTGCTGGGGGGAATCCAGCCACAGTTCCTGAACCTAAACTGCCCCTGCTCACCTCGCCCAAGCTGGGGAGACAGAAAGGGACAAAAATAATGACAGATGTTCTGGGAGAGATCAACTGGATTCAAGGACGGTCAGACCAGTTAAATGTATGGAAAAGCTCCCTAGGTCCCTAAGAAACTCAAGTTAAAAGTGTAAAACGCAAAAACATTTATATATAAAATCCTGTGAATGACATGTAGATACCACAAAAATTGATACGGATTAACCGAAAACAATGATGGTGAGTGAAGGAAGTCAGACAATAGAGAGAACATGCTGTATAATTCCCTTTCTATAAAACTAGAGAATGCAAACAAATCTAAAGTAACAGAAAGCAGATGAGTGATTGCTTGAGGATGGGAAGACAGGGAACACAGGAAAGGAGGGATTACCAAGGAGCACAAGGAAACTTTTGGAGGTGATGGATATGTTCATTATATTGAAGTAATAATGTTTTCACTTCAAGTGTGTACATGTGTCGAAATTTATCAAATTATACACCTTATATATGTGCAATTTATTGTATGTCAACTATACCTCAATGAAGCTAGCTAGATATCTTTGTAATTTCAAAATAAAAGTATGAACCCTGGCCGGTTTTCTCAGTGGTTAGAGCATTGGCCTGCGGATCAGAGAGTCCTGGGTTTGATTCCAGTCAAGGGCATGTACTTCAGTTGTGGTTAGTCCCCGGTCCCAGTTGGGGTCATGCAGGTGGCAACCAATCGATGTTTATCTCCCCCTCCCACTCTGTCTGAAGATAAATGTGGCTATTTAAGAGCTAAAATGTGGCCAAAATTTAAAACGTTTATTTCCATTGTTGGCAATGGTGTAAGAAAATGGGCACCCTAATGCACCATTGGTTAGAATCTTTTTTGAAGGAAAATTTGGCAACAACTCTCAAAATTTAAAGTGCATTTATTTTTTGACTCTATAGTCTCACAACTAGGAATTTCATCTAAAGAAATATTTGAACATGTGAACAAAGGGTGTCCAAAATTGTAAATGACAACAGGAGAGGATTAAAATAAATTATTTTGTAAGTCCATAAAGGAATACTATGCAATTATTAAAAATAATGAAGCAGCCCTGGCCGATTTGGTTCAGCTGTTAGAGCATCGGCCTGAGGACCAATGAGTCTCGGGTTCAATTCCAGTCAAGGGCACGTACCTCAGTTGCGGTTCATCCCAGGCCCTGGTCAGGGTCGTGCAGGAGACAACCAGTTGATGTGTCCCTCTCCTGTTGATGTTTCTCTCTCCCTCCCTCCCATTCTATCTTAAGATAAATAGAAAAATATCCTCGGGTGAGGATTGGAAAAAAAAGAGAAAGAAAACAGTTCTCACTATTATTAACATGGTGGGAGGGGGGAAGGGATGTGTCTGAGTTGCTTGTAGATGAACAGAAAGAAGTCTAGAAAGAAATAGCTTGTTAAAATGGCTACTTCTTGGGAATGAACGAGGACGGCAATGGACATTAAAACTTACACCCTTTGCTTTATGTACTTTTCTATCATATGAGGTTTTTCAAAAATTTTTTTTCCTCACCAGAGGATATTTTTCTACTTATTATCAGCTAGAGTGGAAGGGAGGGAGAGAGAGAGACAGAGAAACACCAATGTAATAGAGCCACATCGACTGGTTGCCTCCCGCACAACCTGACCAGGGTGGGGGATGAACTGCAACCAAGGTACGTGCCCCGTGACTCATTGATCCGCAGTCCCAGGCTCTAACCGCTGAGCCAAACTGGCCAGAGCTGTATCATGAGTTTTTACCAACAAATATTACTTTGTAATTAACAGCCAACACATACTTTCTTTTTAAAAGCCAAGCTAAAAGTAATCAGATACAAGGCGGCAACTTTTTGCTTCTTCATTACTTATTAAGTTACTATACTACTCACAGCACTGTTCACACAAACTTATATAACAGAAGCCTTAGCTGACAGCACGGATAAATTTGTGTGCACATCACTAACATTCGACCTCTGGTTTGGGGAGGTTTCAGTGAAATGTGCTATGAATGGAAAACACACATCAGATTCCAAAGATTTAGTAAGAAAAAAGGAATGTAAAATATTTCATTAACATTTTATATTGATTACATGTTGAACTGATATTATTTGGATACACTGTGATAAATACATTGTTAAGATTTTATCACCATATTAAAATTAATTTGACCTCTTTTTTCTTTTTTAGCCGTTTGAAATGTGGCTACTAGACGTTTTAAAATACATGGCTCATGTTATATTCGTATTGCACAGCACTGGTCTGGAGAGTCTAAAGGAGCATTTCTAGAAGACACTGGAAAAAGGGCAGTACCTGTTCCACAGGTCGTCATCTTCTCCACCCCAACCCCAGAAAGCATTAGGAAAGCCATTGATTTTCCGAAACTGTTCCACTGTTAAGCCGCTCACTCCGCCGAAGAACTCGGTATAAGGGAGCCTAAAGGGAGATGTGGAGCATCAGGCATCTGTGCTGAAAGGGTGACTCTTCCCCAGAAGGCCATCTCACTGGAGAACTGTCTTAAGTAAAACAACGTTGTCTGTGCTGCTGCCTTGAACCATCTGGAACTGTTTCCTCATGCTCAGATGCATCAACCGGAGTAGCTCATTGAACATTTTTCACAACAGCTTTACTGAGACATACTGACATGTCACATAATTCACCCATTTCAAGTGCATAATTCAGTGATGTTTAGTATATTCACAGGGCTGTGCAACCATGACCACAATCAATTGTAATACATTTCATTACCCTCAACAGAAGAAGCCTTGCACTCATTAGCAGGTACTCTATTCCCCTAATCCCCACCATGCAACCACTATTCTTTCTGTTTCTATAGATTTGCCTCTTCTGGATATTTCATATAAATGAAATCATATACCTGTTATCTTTTATAAACTCGTTTTTTTCACTCAGCATGTTTTCAAGGTTCATCCATGTTGCTGCATATATCAGTACTTTGCTCCTTTATATTGACAAATAGTATTCCACTGTGAGGATCTACTACATTTTGTTTAATTCATCAGTTGATGGACATTTGGGTTGGAGCTAATTAGATTTGCCATCTTTGCATCTCTCACCATCCTTTTAGCTTTAATTAAGAGGAAATGATACTCACAGATACATATACTTATCCAATTTAGTTGCAAAATGCCTTGGCATCTGCCCGCATCCATAGTAGTTACGATCACTTTCTGGTATGTGATCCACATCATGAAAAATAAGACAGTCCCAGTCCAAGTCCTTCATTGCTTCTTGAAAACCGACATTGAAAAGCATGGCTCGATTAAAGGGTTGGGTGCCAACCTAAAAGAAGCAGAACTTATTTTTAAACGGACTCCTGAAGCAAAGTCGCTGCAGCCTCAGCCCTGCCTAAAGAACAGCTTACTGAAACCGACTGGGAAATATCCCTGGGCCAAAAGTCAGACGGGTCCGGCACCACTCATCACTGTCTCACAAACCACCTGACCTCTGGCCTCGATTTCCTGAGAAATAAAGGGGTGACAATGACAAACCCAAGCTTCTCTCTCCCAAGGCTGTTTTAAAGGCAGACAACATTTAGATTATCTAGCCCCATAAAGGGAAGGTGCAGCTCCTTATCATAAGGAGAATTTCCGGAGTCTGAAGACACCACCCAAAGCAACAACTCTAGCATAACCACCATAAAAGAGGCCTTTGTTCAAGGGTAAACAAAGTTCCACCCTGGACTCAATCTGTGGTATTGATTTAGCAACATTTCAACGAGCAGCAAAGAATTGCTCTCTGTTCCCTCTCCCAACTCAGGGTGACTCAATCACAAGATTACAGTTTTACGCTCTTCACACCGAAGATGGATTAGCTTGAAGCACTCTAAACTTCTGCCCCAGTAGAGAAAGGATAGGAAAAAAGGACCGACCACTCACTTGCTCAATTACATAAAATGCAAACCGCAGGCGCTGGCGCTGAAGCATGGGAATCAGGTGTCTGAGCAGGACAGGAAGGTGCTCGTGGCGGTTCCGGAAGGGGATAAGGATTGCCACCTGGAGAGGGTCACAGCAAAAGAGGCTGCCCTGTTAGTCCCCTCAACTTCTGAGAATCAGTGACCAGCTCTTGGGGAGTACGGCCAGGGTACTGTCTGGTCCTCAACTTCCTCTAAAGGAAGTACTACTCTGGCAAGTCGACCCCTCGGAATTAAGTGGACCCCGTTGTTACACACACCGTACTATGCACACAGGGGGCATGCTGAATGAATTCATTCTAGACCCCAGCCCCAAGGAAGACATATATTCTACACAGTGACCCAGTACATGGATACATCCATAAAACATGCTTCATAAAACAGTACTTCCCCTTACAACAGGCAAAGCACTTTAACACAGACATATTTATTTAATGATGGTCATTAAATTGATTTTACATTCTAGCAATGGGCTGGAAACACTCATCTGTTCCAGACCTGCTCTGATCATTGCTGCACCATGACCATCTCACAGGGCCGGCACAGAGTAAGCGAGAATATTCTATGTCAGGTGAGCTATCTCGTCTTTACTCCACTAAACTCATAGTAACAATGGCGACTAAGGCATGAAGCACTGAAGTTGTGAGGTGGCTTCTGTAAATGTGTCACAAGAGACCTACCAACACTCCTCCCTACTTAGTCAATAGTCCTACAAGGAAGACAAAAGGGTCCTGCTCAGTCACTGGGATAATGCAAACTTCTGGCTACATAAGAGTCCTTAGGAGAAACCCATTCCTCCAAAATATTGCCATCAAATGCAAATACTTTTCATCAGTAGCAGGAAGAAGCAAATTACAAAATGTCACAGTCAGTGAATCCCGTGGCGATCTGAACCAATGGCAAGTCCCAGGTGGGTTTCCCAGCGCTTCAGGTCTGACTCCACACCCTACCTTCCATCGGGGTACACAATCGGAAGGTGCCCAGTGACCTCCAGGCTTGATGGCTGGGTCTCTGGAGAAGAGTTCATGAATGGTATCCATTCCGATTTCACTCATGTTTATGTCTATTGGGCCCTCTGAACAGAGAGAGAGAAAAAAACTTAAGAGGCTGGAAAATGGTATACTCTTTCCCTTAGGTCCAGAGTTTTTACTCTCTGGAGAAGTTCAATACTTTTTCCAACTCCCTGCATTTTAGGTCATCACTATTACTGCAACAAATCAAGAAACTAGAGTTCTGCTTCTGCCTCGGGTGTAAAGAGAAGTTAAAATCAAGCAAACAGCAGCTGAACTTCTCAGAGGAAGGAGAAAGGCCGCCGAGCGTGGAGCCATCTCTCCATGCTCCCGAGGCGAGCACAGACGCACTGTCCCAATTACTTCATCAGTGACCCCGACTGGTCACGTCCAAACTCATCTCTCGCTAAGTCAAGAAGCAGAACTATGATACAGAAAAGGTGTAATACTTTACACTTTTTGTTGCTGCTTTAGATTCCGCAGGATTCCAAGAAAGAAGGCAAGAAGATCCAAGAATTTTTTTCAACTAGTACTTTGTTAAGAAAATAACTTCATATCAAACGAGTTATAATATGTTAAGATTTATACAAAAAGATGAAATTGGTTGCCTGTACTTTCTCTAGGATGTCCTAACAGACCCCAAGTTACAAATGAGGGTGTATGTGCAAAGGAAACCGGGAAAAGTGTAGAAAATGGCACCAAGAACACAGGCAACTTCGCGGGGGGCTGAGGAAGTCAGGACACAAGTAACTTTCACAGCCGTTTCCAACGACAGGGAGGCGCTTCCGGTCTCTACGTAGGTAGACACGCCGAGGGAACGTGAACACTTGCCCTCTTATTTTAATCAAATAAAAAGACAGCAGTTTCCAAAGTAGAGGAAGATACGCGAGAGCTCTACTCACTCATGGAAGGGAGCCTTTCTGGACAGGTGTGATTTGCAAAGTAGGTGAAGTCTTCAGGAAGAAAAGTTGTGGTTTGTAGGAAGGTTTCACTGTGGTTCAAGTCAAGAGGATAATCTAGAGAGTAAGAAAAAGAGGCAACTCAGACTGGTACGTGTGATCAATTCTGCAATTCTCAGATGACTACCAAAGAAGTTTTTCTCTTAGACATCATTTTGTGTGAAGCCGGACTCTGGACCAGCTCTTCACCACAGCTACAAATTTGAACCTGTCAATAAAAATGTTAACCAGCCTGGCCAGTGTGGCTCAATGATTGAGCATCGACCCCTGCACCAAGAGGTCGCCGGTTCGATTCCTGGTCAGGGCACACGCCCAGGTTGTGGGCCCAATCCCCAATGGGGGGCATGCAGGAGGCAGCCAATCGATGTTCTCTCTAATGGATGTTTCTATCTCTCTCTCCCTCTCCCTTCCTCTCTCTCTAAAATCAATAAAGAAAAAAATTTTTTTTATCAATAAAGGGAAAAAAAGGTTAACCAGATGATACTAAAACCAGTGTTTCTATTCTTTTTATTATTACATTGTATATGCATGCAGGGTACAGTCAAAAACTCCACAATGTAATGATAAAAACAGCACCCTTCTCCCAGACCTCATTCTCTAAAGGAACTAGGCTCACTTCGGTTAGCCAACTACTTTATCAGCCTACGGAGCTCATCGTGATGCTTCCGTTTTAGGTCTCACCTGCTGACTTCCACCACGGGAGAGGAGGGTTTCCCTCCCTGTCCTCCCCGCCCACCACACACATACCATTTCCGTCCTCCAGTCTTCCAACAGTCATATATGATCATTGTGGTTAGGACAGTCTTTAGTATTTACATGATGATGATCCTATAGATGCTATTCATAGCCGAGAAATGTGAAAGTTATGATTACTTTTCCTTCCTTTCCTGCGTATCTTTCCCCCAAGTGACTGTCTTGTTTTTCTGTTTGCCGAGTTTCATATGGAGTAATGAGTGTCCCAACACCAGCCATTCACCACTGCATTTCCACTTCAGACATTCACAGGCATCGGGTATTCTCTCAGCTTCATCCTCCAGAGATGGTCCAGAGCCTTCTGCCCCGCTCCAATGGGACTGGCTCTCTCTCCTTGGTGCCTGCATGCAGATCCTACCCTCAGGTCTCCCTTCCTCAGTATCCTGGAGAGACTTTCCATCTCTTTACAGTAATGAACCTCAGTTTTCCCAAGTTCAATTTCTCCCTTAATGGAGCACATCCTTAAAGTAGCTTCCTAAGAAGGGGAAATGGGAAGTGATTTTGAAACCTTATATATCTGATTGTTTTTTTTAAATCCTCACCTGAGGATATTCTTCCATTTATCTTCAGATAGAGTGGGAGGGAGGGAGAGACATCGATGTGAGAGAGACACATCAACTGGTTGCCTCTCACACAACCCCAACCAGGGCTGGGGAACAACCCAAACTGAACTGGGGTGCGTGCCCTTGACCAGAATCAAACCCAAGAATCTTTGGTCTTCAGGCCGACGGTGCTCTAACCACTGAGAAAACCAGTCAGGGCTTCTGATTACTTTTATTCTTCTTCACTTGACTCATAATTGGTTGGGTTTATAGAATTCTAGGCTGGAAATGATTTTCCTTTAAAATAATCAAGGTGCCTTCTAGATTCCACAGTGCCTGTTAAATGCAAAGCCATTCCAATCCCTGATCTTTGTCAGAGGCAATCAGTAATGTCTTTCTGGTTCTAGATTCCACAGTGCCTGTTAAATGCAAAGCCATCCCAATCTCTGATCTTTGTCAGAGGCGATCAGTAATGTCTTTCTGGAAGTGTAAAGAACTTTCTTTGTTCAGAAAATTTCATAATGGTGCCTTGCCAGGGGGTCTATTTTTACCACTGTGTTGACCATACCTAACCATTTTGCTACTCTACCAATTTCCTCAATTTTACCCAGTCCTTCTTTTAATGATCATTTCTGCTAGTATATCTTTAATGTCAGAGTGTTTTTTATTTTCTGAGTGTTCATTTCTTACAATATATTGTTTCATATTTGCTATCCTTTTTCTCTTACCCTTGAGAATATATATTATTGTTGTTTTAATATTCTTCTCCCAGCATAGTCTATTTCTTCCAATTTGCTGCTTCTTGTTTGTTTCAGTCCCTAGAGCACAGTGATCCTTGGTCATCTGCTAATATCAGCTAACTGAAAGGGTGTAGACTAAGGTTCTTCGTCCTAGGGTGGTCTGGCCAGAAGTCTGGTTTAGAAACTTCCAGCATCAGTATCGTTGGGTCTGTCCTCTTGGTCTGGTCCCACACCCCAGAGAAGTCTATTCCAATGTCCTGTCAGATTGTACAGTCTTGGCTACAAGCATCCTGGAACTGAGGACACCTAAACCAAGCCAGGTGACCCCAGTTGAGGGACCCTGTTTTACCATCTCTGAATATTATCTCTAGTCCTTTGTCAACATGGGGAAGAGATCTGGGCATCTGATTGCTTTTCATATATAGCTTTCAACCAACTGTTATCTAAGTTGCCACCTTTATTTTTAGCTCCAAAAGTATTTAGTATTGCTAATTCCTGAGCTTCTGGAAGATTCTGGGGTATAAATTAGGGTGGTTGATGGCTTTCCCTGCTGCCACCTTAGCAATCAGTTTTTGTGGGGGTCTGTTAAGTCCTTTATCACAAATGTTTCCAACTTCCAAACATTTTTGCCGGGGTCTCCTTTCTTATTCTCTTTATTCTTAAGGGCTTATAATATTACGTATGAGTACCTGCACCCACTGTACTATTTTTTCAGAATATTAAAATCTCTTTCACCACCCAGCCGGTGTGGTTCAGTGGCTGAGCGTCGACTCATACACCAAGAGGTCGCTGGTTCGATTTCCGGTCAGGACACATGCCCAAGTTGTGGGCCTGATCTCCGGTGGGGGGCATGCAGGAGGTGGACAATTGATTATCGCTCTCATCGATGTTTCTATCTCTCCCTCTCCATTCCCCTCTCTCTCTAACGTCAATAAAGAAAAAAATTAAAATCTCTTTCACCAATACTTTTGGATTCATGTTGATTCTATAACCATGAAAACTTTCTATTCAAATTCACTTTGCCACCTGGAATTCCAGAATCTTCAACTCAGATATTTTTTAAAAAGCACTATGGGATGGTTTCTAAGAACCAAACTGCTAATACAGTGAATCCTTTTATATAGGCAGACACATGGCTGCCTACTCTACAAGCTCAGAGGACAAAACTCAATGAGAGGCGCCCTGTCTGGTTTGGTTCAGTGGTTAGAGCGTTGACCTGCAGACCAATGAGTCGCGGGTTCGATTCTAGCCAAGGGCACATACCTCGGTTGTGGTTCATCCCCGGCCCGGCCCTGGGGTAGGCAACCTATCGATGTATCCTTCTCATGTCGATGTTTCTTTCTCTCTCCCCCCCACCACCACCATCCCACTCTATCTGAAGATAAATAGAAAAATATCCTCCAGTGAGGATTAAAAAAAAAAAACTCAATGAGAGGCAACTTGGAGAGAAATTCAACAGTCTCTCAACAGGGTAAGAAAGAAACAGAACACTTTCTATCCCTTTTGGTTGTAGGTTTCCTGAAAAACACTAAGCCTGCATTTATATAAAGATATAAACCAAATCAGCATTAACCCCAAAGGTAAAGTTATTTACAAAGAAATTAGCCCAAAGTCCTCAGTTCACACATGCAAACCTGTCCTAAGTTGAGCCTTTTCTGAAGGTATTAACACTTTAAAAAGCTATGTCAAGAACCTCCTATACTAATCATTTACTCTGGATGATTTTGCTTCTTAATTACACACACACACACACACACACTTCTCTTTAAAATAGCATTACAGCAATTACATTTTCCTAGAAGGCAAAGAAATTCTCAGAGGTATTATAATAAGCATTTTCATAAGCAATCAACAAAAAACAGAAGAGAATAACAATTCTGGGCAATGACAGAACTGAGCCTTAGAGCTACAACCGAAACAGGGAGTAAGTAAAAACAAAAACAAGCCCTGGCCGTTTTGGCTCAGCACTCACTTAGAGAGTAAACCCCTGGACCAAAAAGTCTCAGGTTCAGTTCTGGTCAAGGATACATACCTTGGGTTGCAGTTCATGCCCAGCCCTGTTCAAGGTCATTTGAGAGAAAGCCAATCAAAGTGTCTCTCTCCCATTGATATTTCTCTCTCTCTCTCCCTCCCTCCCTCCCTCCCTCCCTCCATCCCTCTCTATCTGAAAATTAATGGAAAAATATCCTCAGGTGAGGATTAAAAACAAAAACAAACAAGAAAACATGTAGGAGAGGAGATAAGAAAGACCCTGTCTAACCTTAATGATCCTACTTTGGGGGGTTTAAAGACACAGATAAATTCCTTTCTACTTCCTTCAAACACTGATGCAATAAGCCTGGTAGCAACAAGCACAGAAGAAAACACAAAACAAAACACCATGTGTTTTTTTCTCCTGATTTCTGATATAAGTGTCATTTTTAAAAACCCTCAAATACAGAACTCCTAAGTGGAAGTCCTCCATACTAACTTGGCCCTATATCTTGGGAGAAACCCCCTCAAAGTCCCTAATTTCCTCATTTCTAATTTTAAGTTCTATAGATAAAAAATTTTAAGAAGTGAAAACATTAATTGCTCATGACCTGGTAAAACCGCATGGTTACTGTGGAGCCCTGGTGCTCCTGTCTAGCTGCCTGGAAATAGGTGGTTTATACTACAGATGCTTCTCAGAGGAACCAAACATCAATGTCTACTCTTCTAAAGCAGGTACTTACTGAATGAGGGAACTGCTGAATGTCCATGGGCACGGTTTTACCCTTTCATTTAAATCAAGTCTCTTTCCAATCAGGACATGTTCTTCCAGCAAGGTAGGTAGAAGGGCAAAAAAAGGGCAGTTGTTTTACATTTATAAAATGGGAAAACAACAGACATCCTTCCTATCTAAAGATTCAAATGGCCTGCTTATTCAACTTTATTCTATACCAGTGGTTCAACAGCTTTGGTTGCACATTAGAATCATCTAGAAGCTTAAAAAACCCTAATGCCCAGACTATGCCCCAGACTAACAAGAACCTCTGGGGGTATGGTGTAGGCATTAGTATTTTTTTAAGTGCCCCTCCCAAACATGAGGGTTCCAATGTACAGTCATGGTTGACATGGCTACCCCAAAATATGAGGTGTGGCAAAACCCTGCTTTCTTCCTTATATTACCAAATCTGGTTGAGCAGGGTCTGGAAAGTGCTCACCAAAAGAAAGAACCATCACTTTTCCCTCCCACTGAGAAAAAAACCAAACACTTGTCTCCCTGCTTAAAAAAAATGTAGAAATTTATATATGCTAGAAAGATATCATGGGGACAATATCTGTGGAATATAAAGAATTAGCATTCTTGCCCTGGCCGGTTTGGCTCAGCGGTTAGAGCGTCAGCCTGCGGTCCTGATAGACCCGGGTTCGGTTCCCACTAAGGGCGTGTACCTTGGTTGCAGTTTGTCCCCGGCCCTGGTCGACTGTGCGGGTGGCAGCCACTCGATGTGTCCCTTTCACGTCGATGTTTCTCTCTCTCCCCCTCTGTTCCTCTCTCTCCCTCCCACTCTACCTGAACAAAAAATGGAAAAATGTCCTCGGGTGAGGATAAAAAAAAGAATTAGCATTCTTTTTTATTTTTTTTTTATTTTTATTTTTTTATCCTCACCCGAGGACATTTTTTTTTTGTTGTTCAGGTAGAGTGGGAGGGAGAGAGAGGAAGAGAGAGAGAGAGAGAAACATCGATGTGAAAGGGACACATCGAGTGGCTGCCACCCGCACAACCGACCAGGGCCGGGGACAAACTGCAACCAAGGTACATGCCCTTAGCGGGAACCGAACCCGGGTCTCTCAGGACCGCAGGCTGATGCTCTAACCGCTGAGCCAAACCGGCCAGGGCAGAATTAGCATTCTTGCCCAGCTGTGTGGCTCAGTGGTTGGGCATCGACCCATGCACCAAGAGATTACGGGTTCAATTCCCAGTCAGGGCACATGCCCAGGTTGTGAGCCTGATCCCCAGTGGGGGGCATGCAGGAGGCGGCCAATCAATGTTCTCTCTCATCAATGTTTCTAACACTCTCTGTCTCTCTCTAAAACAAAAAAAATCAATACAGAAAAAAGAAAAGAATTAGCATTCTTGAAGAGTTAGCATGCTTAAGGCCGACTGCCTGCAGGAAAGCAGACCTAAAGAAGGCTGTGGACTGAGCATTTGAAAACCAGAGAAAGGTCATGAACACCTGCTTCACTGCACATCAGAGTGCACTGGCAATGACTTCACTCGTTTTATTTGCCTATGGCAACAGACCTGTTCTGAGTGATGCGGATAACAGAACCTTTTTCTGCATGTGTGACTAGGAGGAAATTGGGACCGTAAGTGTGAGGTGCGGGTGGGTGGGTGGATGGGTGTGGGAGTGTGGGGGTGCATGTAGAGAAGTAAGAGATCTCTCTGGTTAGAAGTTACTAGATAGGATGGAACCTAGAAATTCATATTTAAGAATGAGAAATGCTAGGCTATCCAACTCCTTACCTCATATATAAAGCTAAATGGCTAGACTGGGTGACCCCAGATAATTCTCTTCAGATGCCAATATTCTTTTGCCTGCCTCCCCCTGCTACTCCTAGTAAGGTTTGCAGGATTCACAATCTCCCCTACCCATGGCTTTCAATGACAACAAGAAGCTTCTCCAGGTCATTACATCAGGCTTATTCCAGGCTCATAGTCCTGATACCCCAAAGAACATTCTTGATAGACAATCACCACTTTAGATTTCAAGGATAAAGAAAGCTAGCATTACTTAAATGTCACACTAAGCGTTTTAGCTATACTTGGCTAATGAAGGCCTTTGAACGTGAGTGTGTGCCAAGGCACTACTTACTGGGTGGGACAAGAGCTGGCAGATGACCTTAGTCCAGGCTACTGTCCTCAAGCCCACGGTGCTTCTGGTGGGTTGGCTGGGTCACAAGTGACAGTCATTTGGCTATCTCTGCGACTTTAGACCCAGAATACCCTCTCTGTGTTAGGTACAGAACTGCTTTGAACCCGGCTGGTGTAGCTCAGTAGATTGAGCAGCGTCCCATGGACTGAGAAGTCCCAGTTGGATTCCTGGTCAGGGCACATGCCCGGGCTGCGGGCTCAGTCCCCAGTACAGGGCTTGCAGAGGCAGCTGATCGATGTTTCTCTTTCACATCAATATTTCTCTCTCTCCCTTCCTCTCTCTCTAAAAAACTCAATGACAACATATGTAGCGGGGGAACTATTTTGAAATAAAATTGATAAGATTTTCACCAGATACACACCCAATTAAATTTCTTCTTTATTTTATTTTATTTTATTTATTTATTTATTTATTTATTTATTTATTTATTTATTTATTTATTTTTCAATTAGAAATAATCATGCCTCGGGTAAGCCTCATTGGCTATGATACTGCCACGGTGTAAAGCTGATATTTCTTCTCTAATACTCACTCAGTA
This sequence comes from Molossus molossus, assembly GCF_014108415.1. Taxonomy (NCBI): domain Eukaryota; kingdom Metazoa; phylum Chordata; class Mammalia; order Chiroptera; family Molossidae; genus Molossus; species Molossus molossus. The sequence goes on along the minus strand of NW_023425399.1, from coordinate 9,109,026 downwards.
AGCATGTGCCAATAAGATAGAAGCCAGTCAAGATGTTAATCTCAAAATTCGGCTACAACACTTAAACTGTATTTTCTTATTCAATTATTCACTTAATCATTTACCGAGTTTCCTATGTTCCAGGCAGTGTACAAGGATCTGGGGATACGAAGACAACAGAGGCTGTGAGGGCACTGCTGGGACCCCGATCAGCAAATCCCAACTCCACTGTTGCATCCAGTCTTCTCATACCTGTGTGCTTTGACCCCCGCATCCCTAAATGGGACAGGTAGTTACCTTAACTGAGTTCTTGTGAGGATTCCATGGGGGTGATGCAAGGAAGGTGTCTAGCATAGTAACAAAGCCCCCCAACAGCAAAGAATTCCAATTTGTAAGGGAAATAGCAACACATTAAATAAGAAATGGATGATTAACTACTGCAACCAGAAGGATGGTGCAGAGAATTATTTTGGTGCATGATAATATGAAAAATACATGTAAAATCAAATAATAATGAGTCCCTGAATATGCCTTCCATGGTTGCAACTCACTTCCTCGCTCAGTTTTCAAGGACAACAACCACTCAAGAAATGAGTGAGATCCAGTGTTTAAGACCAGCAATGGTGTAGGGATAGAGTCCTGCTACGTGCCCCCTCTAACTTCTCAAAGAGAACAGACTACCTTGCCAAATGCCCAGAAAGAAGTCCTAACATCGCCCTGGCCGGTTTGGCTCAGCGGTTAGAGTGTCCACCTGCAGTCCGGAGAGACCCGGGTTCGGTTCCCGCTAAGGGCATGTACCTCGGTTGCAGTTTGTCCCCGGCCCTGGTTGGTCGTGTGGGTGGCAGCCACTCGATGTGTCCCTTTCACATCAATGTTTCCCTCTCTCTCTCTCTTCCTCTCTCTCCCTCTCACTCTGTCTGTACAAAGAATGGAAAAGTGTCCTCGGATGAGGATAAAAAAAAAAAGAAGTCTTAACATCATCTAACCTTGGGGTGGCATGATAACTTGGACTGAATAAATGTCACAACAGCACAAATATTCCTTTATCCAGAGTAAAGAAAGGCAAAGAACTCTGGAATGGCAAAGGCCTCCCTAGTTTCACCATACAACCTAAAGCAGGTCTGGGCAGGGTTTAGGGCAAGGCACTTGAATACCCCCAAGATGATTTGTACTACATGTAAAAAATGGAAGTAACATAAAATCCTGCCCATCTGACTGGGCCATATTCTAGTGAAATCAGACAAAGTGTGTAGGATCATTTGCAAAGCCTAATGCCATACACAATGAATCAGGGAACAAAATCGTATTCAGCCTTCGCCCATAACTTTGGAAACCGCAGGGAGTCCTTTTCCAGGTATGCTTCAGAGCTCAGGCAATTTGTCCTGAGACCACAGTTCGGCTAAAAAGCCCTGAAAAGTCGATCACATGCTCTCTGCAGACAAAAAGTGCCAAAGCTTATCTGGTTTGCTAACTACAGTCCTTTCGTGCTGCTAAGCTGACCAGCAGGACAGACTGATAAATTAGAATGTGTTCAACTTTAAAAATTTACCTTCCCTTCGAGAGGCAATGCTTTCTCTTGAGACCCAAGCACACAGAATAATTCTTATTTGGAATGTCTGTAAAGCCAATTTCATATTCTACAGTGAGATGCAAACTATCTTAGAACTTACGACGGAAGGAAGGACTGATCTGAATGAAAGACTATTGTTTAAATACACATATTTTATAATAGTGGGCTTGAGTGAAAGCAGTAGGAAGCCATCGGAAAGCACATTAGTCCTCGGTTAGAGAAATAAGAGGCAAATCATGAATGCTTAACAGAAGAAATCTCAGAATCTATTTTTAAAATGAAAATCATCCCTAGCTAGACTGGACAAGCCTCACGACAGTCCCATTTAACCATCTGGAAATACTTCCTTTGTTCAAGTTTTGGAAGAGTTAAAAAGAGAGACATAAAAAAGACAGCTTTCTCTCAAAGGTAAAGAACTGCCTATATATATAGTCTTTTATAAAAATAGTCAAAACCATGACTCAAGAACAAGTTCTTAAAATACATTTAGGCAAGCCACCTAACCTGTGTCCTTTTCTCCTCTCTATATAATTAGTGCTTATAAGATAATAAAAGCCACAGGTAAAAGTACCAAAGATTGAGGCAGAAATGTTCACTCATGTCCACCACTGCAATGTTTAGCTGAATGGTCTGAATAGCTTTCTTCAAGGCTGAATGAATCTGACCACAGACTCAGCCATGGAGCTGGAATTAAAGCAGAGGATGACAACCATACCTAGTAAACTTCTTCCAGAAGGTGCTTTTTTAATTTGTGGAAACTATCCCGGATGGCATTATTATGAAATGACAACTTGTCAATAAGCATTCGTGGACAATGAGTTCTCCTGGGTGGAGCACATTCACGTAAAATCCAATAGGAAGAGCAGAGCTGGAGCAACTCTTCCTGTGTGACAACCAGGCTAGGTTAGCTTGGAAAACAATATGAAACACCGTCATCACCATGTGTAACTCGAAAAACAAAAACAATTCCCACAATGTGAAGCCATAAAATAAGTATCAGGAAGTCCAACCAAGTTCTGTTTTTCCTCACTGGCAGTATGGATACATTTTTTGAAATTACTTCCAGAAATAGCTCTGATGCTCCTGTTTTGCTGGGAACCTACTCTGTGCTTAATCTGCCTATTGGAGGCAACTACACTGAAAAAAAAGGGGTCTTAAAAGATACTCCTTACCTCCCCATCCCTGGTATGTATTAGGAGCAGCAAAAATGGAGTCATTTAGTCATGCTTAACATACCATTAGCAAAACAAACATGGATTCATTTTGTAAGAGCTTCTTTTTAGTAATAAGGTAAGACTCAGCCAAATCTTCCCGCTTTTACAATGCCCTTCATCCCAACAAAATAATTATTTGAACCAAATTTCCCTCTCTCGGGAGGAGACATTCTAAGCAGACCACTTCTTTACTAAAAACATACCTGAGTCATTTACGCTGCTATTCCTCTTGGCGTAAGCACTCCGAACCACCTGCTCGTAAACCTGAGCGCCTATTGTCCTCATGTTGTCCCGGATCAGAATGCCTTGAGCTTGCATCATGAAGAGGTAGGTGTTCACTGCAGAAAAAGAAGAAGGGGGAAAAAGAGGTGAATTCAAAAGCAACTAATAAAACAAAACAAAAAAACACACATAACTTTGGGTTTCTTTACTTCTTTTGAACCTCTTTTAGCTCTAAGACCCTACAAATGCCATAACTCTGTTTTCCATATTGGGTTCAGTGTTTTCAGGACACCAACATTCTTTGTGTAGCTAGCAGGACTTGGGGAAATTTCTGTCAATATTCAGCAGTTTCAGAAAAACCATACATTTAAAAAATTATATTTCACCAGGTCTTAAAATATCCAATCTGCATTCTAGCAAGGTAACAATCAGAAAGACATTTATGGATCAATTAAAATATTTTTTAAAAGATCTCTGATCTCACATATATGTATAACCCACAGACAACAGTTGGTGATGGCCAGAGGGAAGGGGGGCAGGGGCTGGGTGGAAGGGACAAAGTGGGGAGGGAAAATAGGGACATTTGTAATAAACAATAAAAAGAAAGAAAAATTCAACTTCAGTTCAGGCCCAGAGATGATATGATCCCATTGATTATGTACACATTCTGATTTTAGGGATATTAAAATGTGAGAATAATGTGTGTCTAAGAATTGATGAAGAACGGTAATAATAATGATTTTATTACCAACACTAACATAATTTTATACAATTATTATTCTTTGTCTTTCTGTGGACAATATAATGTTTCTCAAACTTCTGTAAAGTGTAAATAAAAGCATGTTTTAAAAAAAGCTCTCGGGCCTGGCCAGTGTGGCTCAGTGGATTGAGTGTCGTCCCATGGACTGAGAGGCCCAGGTTCGATTCCCAGTCAGGGCACATGCCCGGGTTGTGGGCTTGATCCCCAGTAGGAGGCTTGCTGGAGGTAGCCAATGGATGTTTCTCACATCAATGTTTCTATCTCCCTCTAAAACATATTTTAAAATATAAAATTAAAAAAGCTCCCTGGTCTCTTTAATTCACCTTCTCAACACTCGATGGCTATATGCAGAGAATGGAAACCACTGGCTGCTCTGTTTAAAGAAACACTCGGATCTAGGTCTGGTCTTAGAAACTTTTTAAAAGGGGTGGAGTGAGACTCCAGGTACTTTTCTTTACGGTATTTGGAGAGAAAAAGTTAGAATGTAAGCAGTACTCACTACCCACCCACCTCAGTCCCAAAGTCCGAAGCAATGGGGAAAAAGCAGAGGGGATAAGTTCAAGTGTCGATCGAAACATATTCGCTTTGCAGTAAGTACAAATATCAATGCGTGATACTGTATGAAAAGTAATATGCTATATGTCAATTATGTCTTAATAAAAACAGAACCAAAGAAAACAAAACACGAAACACACCCTGGCCGGTTTGGCTCAGCAGTTGGAGCGTCAGCCTGCGGACCAGAGAGTCCCGGGTTCAGTTTTTGATAGGGGCCGGTACCAAAAAAAAAAAAGGCAATAAAAACAAACAAACAAAAAACATATTAACAAATGATTATTCAGATTAGCTACCCACTCATTATCTTTTGGAAAGTGAGCTCCACTGGGTTTTCTTTAAGTCTTTTCTTTTTTGAATCTTCACTTGAGGATATTTTTTCCATTTTTCCTCAGACAGAGTGGGGCAGGGTGGGGGGACGACATCAATGTGAGAGGGACACATCGAATGGCTGCCTCCTGCACAACCCCGACCAAGGCCGGGGACTAACCATCACCACGGTACGTGACCTTGACCAGAATCAAACCCGCAACTCACTGGTCCGCGGGCCAAGGCTCTAACTGGTGAGCCCAACTGGCCAGGGCTCTTTAAGTCTCTCTGTGATATGAAACAGAGATCACAAAAAGAAGTGAACACAATTCCTGTGTTCCACTTACGACCTCAAATACCATGCCAGGAAACTGTAAGGTTTAAAACAGCGTCCTAGCTAACCAATCTAATTTACTCGCTTTCCCTTCACCACTGTGAAAGGGGTGTCTCGGAGGGTGGCACATTCACAAACCTAAACTCTCGTGTGTGCTAGGATCCTCCGAACACTTGGCTAACCTCCCACCAGGCCTCAGGCAGGTACTCAATGGAGAGCTTGAGCCACTGCTCCAGACTCAATATGCACGGCCTTCGGCTGTCCTGGCTCTTCCACGAGACATCTTTTGTTGACACAGTTTCATCATTATTATCACAGTGTCCTGTACATAATGCACAGTAAATAACCAAATGAATGGAATTTAAAAGTCGATTTACTTTATTTCCAGCTATTGTATTTGGGTGCTTGTGCTGGTGATGGGGGTGGAGGCTGGGACCCTCAACTGGCACAGCTCTCGATATTGAAAACCCCAGGTGGCCCACATTAACAGAGACACAAAATCTTCAAAAAAATTTCAGATCATCTCTAAGGAATGTCCCAAGCCAAAAAATAATAAACAGAAGAAGCGCCCTGGCCAGTTTGGCTCAGCGGTTAGAGCGTCAGCCTGCGGTCCAGAGAGACCTGGGTTCGGTTCCTGCTAAGGGCATGTACCTCGTTTGCAGTTTGTCCCCGGCCCTGGTTGGGTTGTGCAGGTGGCAGCCACTCGATGTGTCCCTTTCACGTCGATGTTTCTCTCTCTCTCTCTCCCCCCCCCTCCCTGAACAAAAAATGGAAAAATGTCCTCGGGTGAGGATAAAAAATAATAATAAAAATAACATACAGACAAGTATTCATTGAATATTACATATAAAGCTGTGAGGCACTGCAAAAAATATACTACCTCCTTCCTCACAAATTTCACAATCTTCTCTGCAAAGGACCCTATAGTTAAGCCCCTTTTTTAAATTATCCCCCTTTCTTAGTTCTAGGGTCCCAACTACAGAACCACTCTGAGGCAGTTCTCAAACTTCGCCCTGCCTCCCCTGTACAGCTTTTTACAGGTGGTCAGTGTGGTTGGTCTGCGGACCACATTTCTAGATCCAGGCCTAGGGAACTTCAGCTACCTTATAGTAACATTTACTGAGCAATTAATTACATAATTCTTTATCTCACTTAATCCTCATAATTATCTTAAGAGGAAATTAAACGATCCAATTTACAGTCAATTTCTAGGCTTCAGTTTCTCCACATAGGTCAACAGCGAAATGGACTCGAACCAGGTGTACTTTTGCTCTAACCACTAAGCTTAAGACCTTGCTTATCCATGTTCTACAATCTCCTCAAAGATTTCAAGCACCCTGATGGTTTAAAATAATTACTCGTAAGGGGATAGCTCTCAAATCTTTATCTCTTACACAAAGCTGCCAGATGGATCTTTCTTAATTACAGATTTATCCACACTGCTACTGCTCGAAAGCCTTCTATGCCTCTTGCCTGCATCCCTGGGCTTCTGCTGACCTTCAGGGCTTCTGGTCTTTCTGCCATGCAAACCTATTAAATCTTCAAACCCCGGTGCATATACTTCTCCAGCCTCTCTCTCCCTTCTCAAATCTCTGTGGTACTGTTACAGATTATTAGAAATGAGCCTTCTGTTTATATTTTGTCTTGGTTTATAACAACTGTTTAATATGTCAATCTTGTCATTCAACTAACAAACTTAAACAAACCACATCTTATTAATGCTTTTTCTAATTATCCACAGGAAGCAGCACTACGCTGAAAAAAGAAAAAGCTGAGGAAATAAATTTTGCAAAACAAAGGAAAAAATCACAAATTTACAGACTTGGAATTAGATGGGATTTTAAAGAAAGCTCTTCTCAAAACCATCAAATGCTTTTACACCACCCAAAAACTATGCCTTCCAGGAACACAGAGTCAGCATGTAAAATACAGCCATCTTCAAAGAAAATTTAACTTTGGATTGTGTCCAAAAATGTTTCCCAGTCACTTTTACCCACTGGTTCTCATTCTGCCCCTTGACAAAACAGTCAAATCCCTTTCCCCCACTTTAGATATTTTTCAATCTCCCTCACACTCACCCAATCACCCTCACTTCTACCCTACCTAAGCATCACCCACACCCTAGGCTAGACAGCCCAAACTCCTTTGTGAAGTATCATCACACTTCACTCCGCATCCTGGCTGCTCTCCTGTGCATACTGGCCCTGTGGTCTACACTGGACAAAGGGCAGTGCCCATGCTGGCAGAATGGTCCAGGTGCAGTCTGATGGGTCCAGAAACAAGTATAACTACCAGCAGCCCTGTTCCATCTGTTGCCAAAGCACTGTCAACTTGAGTCCTCTCTTGGACATCCATAATTCACAATAACGCAAGACCACAGAAATTCTCCATATTCAATTATCTAACTAGTCATTCCCCAAACCAGCTCCATCCCTGCCATATAATAACTAGTAACATCAAGTGGTTCTCTGCAGAACTCAATTTGGGAAATTCTGTTTCGGATATTTGTTAAAAGAATTTAAAACTTCCATTACATGGTTGCTAACCAGTCGATAATTAATGAATGTGGTTAGATAATACTCACACCATATTATTGATTTATATTGAGCTTGCTGGAGGTAAACCCTCAATCTTTTTAGATATGTTGCTGCTAAGATACCTTCTCCTGTTCTGTGTTCATGCAGTTGGTTATACAGACCCAACTGTACTTTAGGATAATCCCTATTGTCTTATTACCAAATTTAGCCCATGGCTCTGGCTAAATTGGGATGCGTATATATACCCATAATGCTTTCCATCTAAATTATCTCATTTAAAATTCACATCTTTGCCCTCGCCGGTTTGGCTCAGCGGTTAGAGTGTCGGCCTGCAGTCCAGAGAGACCCAGGTTCGGTTCCCGCTAAGGGCATGTACCTCGGTTGCAGTTTGTCCCCGGCCCTGGTTGGTCATGTGGGTGGCAGCCACTCGATGTGTCCCTTTCATGTCAATGTTTCTCTCTCTCTCTCTCTCCCTCCCACTCTATCTGAACAAAAAAAATGGAAAAAAATGTCCTCAGGTGAGGATAAAAAAATAAAATTCACATCTTTGTGAAGTAGATATCATCTTGATTTTTTACTTTAGATACGAAAGTCAAGTCCAGAAGTCTTACAGTTAGTGAGGTCGAGAACAGAGAGAAGTGAGGTTCCACAACATTTTGAAGAGCTTTACTCTGAAAAAAACAGTACTTTCCAATAATATGGTCCTGATCAATAGTGGCTGAATCCCAGCTTAAAATTTTTTAATTGGCACAGAGTTATTCAATCTATTGTTTTGTTTTGTTTGTTTTTATTGATTTTAGAGTGGGAGGAAGGGAGAGGGAGAGAGAGAGAGAAACATCGATGAGAGAACATCAACTGGCCACCTCCTGCATGCCTCCCACTGGGGATTTGGCCCACAACTGGGCATGTGCCCTGACTGGAATTGAACCAGCGACCTCTTGGTACATGAGTCAATGTTCAACCACTGAGCCACACCAGCCAGGCTCTTTTATTGTTTTAGTATCTGTTGAGTACCCACTTCCCAAGTGCTTTTCACACACTAGGTCAGTGGGGATAAGATGAGTTAAGATAGCACAGAATCCAGTGTAGACATAATCAAATAACCATAATGAAGCGTAAATGCTAAGATATAATTTACTACAAATTTAGGTTTACTAATAACTTTTTTACATTTGCATGAGAAATTGTAATAATTATCCAGCCCTAAGATCTAGATAGAGGAATCTGTTATGACCATAATTCGGTTGAGAACAAATAAGCCCCATTCAAGTTTACATAATCGGAAATTTCCAGCTAGATGTCAATGTAAGCAGCCCTGGGCCATGGCTTGAACCGGAGTTTCCGGGAGCAAAGCACTGGGTCTCCTAACAGGAAGACATACTCTTCCCTCTTCATTAGAATTCCAGCCAGCTTCCATATCCTCATGAATCAGTAACACAATTCTCACTTGAACACACACATTAATAAATGCCTCTGACTCATAAAAATTCCTCACAAGATAATGAAACCTGACATTCCAGATTAGGAGCAAAATAAACCCAAGAAGAAAATTACAAGACTCTTTGTATATCCTTAAACATATGTATCCTTAATGTTTGTTGCATCTGGCTTGGTAAGCTAAAAGAGGAGAAAAAGAAAGCCATTCCTTTGCTGACCATTCTTTAAAATCTGTATTTTATCCCCAATGCCCAACCCCCACACACACACACCTCTATTCTCCATACACAATCTGCCTTTCCTGCTCTAGGTTTCTATTTAACAGTACATACTTTCTTGTCTCTTGTTATCTCCCTCACTAGAATGTGAGCTCCATGAGGGCAAGTTGCTATAACCTCCCTGGTGGCAAGAACAGTGTGTCTGGAAGACAGAAGATGCATAATAAATATTTAAATAAGTGAATATCTAGGTTGGGACAATAAACAAATGAGTCTTCTGAACTCAGCTGTGCCTAAGGAGGCAAGGGTGATGGGATTCCAAGCCTTTCTCTCGTATTAGCACCCTACTCCTTTATGAGAGGAACCCAGTATGTTCTGAGTTAACCAGCTTCATTGCACTAACCTGTTCCTAAGAAAAGTTCAGCAATTGAGCAGAGCCATCAAATAGATCAGCCCTGCCCAAAGTTCTCTGGCACTCTCCCTCCTTACAAAGTTGTTTGGTTTTTTAATGTTCCTTAATATAATGCACAAGTTTATTCAAATCGTGTGCAGCAGTATTTGTAATATGAGGAACCCTTCAAAATCACCCCAATCTGAAAACAGAAGTCCATCTACAGAAGAACAGATTAAAAATGAATAGCCTATAAGAATTTCAGCATTCTGTGACCAGAATAAGTACACTACGACTGTATGCAACCACACAGATGAGTATCTCACACATCATGTGAAATGACACCAAAGAGCACATACGATATAATTCCATGTACATAAAAGTCCAAACACAAGCACAACAAATCAGGAGAATAGATATGGGGGGAGGGAGTTTGAAAGGGGGCTTCTGGTAATCTTTCATTTCTTGATCAGGCACTGGTACTAGGTATACTCATTTTATAAAAATTCATGAAGGGCCCTGGTCAGTTTGGTTCAGCAGTAGAGTATTGGCCCACGGGTCCATGAGTCTCGGGTTCCATTCCGGCCAAGGGCATGTACCTTGGTTGCGGTTCATCCCCAGTCCTGGTCGCGACCAGTAGATGTGTCCCTCTCTCGCTGATGTTTCTCTCTCTCTCTCTCTCTCTCGTTCTCTCTCTCCCACTCTATCTGAAGATAAATAAAAAACTATCCTCGGGTGAGGAATGAATGAATGAATGAATGAATGAATGAATGAATGAATGAATATTCATGAAGGTTTTCACCTATTTGAGTACATTTTAGTATATGTTGTACTTTAATAAGGGAGCACAGGAGAGCAGCTACTAAATCCCAATGTGAGGGCAGGGTCCGGAAGACATTCGAGAAGAGGACTCCAGGGTAAGGCCTTGAAAGGACAACTCTGAAACAGGAAAGGGAAGCGCACAAGTGGAGATGAAGGGGTATGCAGGGAGAAAGTACATCTGAAGAACTAAAAGCAATTCGGTATGGCTGGAATGAAGGGTATGTATGGCAAAAATGTGAGAGGAGGCTAGAGAAACAGAGGGGAGCAAGATCACAAAGGGCTTTCTGTGCTATATTTAGGGGCTTGACACTGAAGAAATGGTCCAGGATCAGATTTCAGGTGTGCCAACGAGGAGGTATCAATCAAAACAAGTATATTCACCCCCTACTCAAATTCATGGCTCAGATAAAGGGCTGAATTTTTCAGTATCCAGACAAATTCCTTAAAGGGAGCAACTTCTTTGCATGAATTAAATAGATTCTATATGTAGAACCCCATTTAGTTACTGAAAGTTGGGTGTTCAAATCTTATCAAAAGCTATTTCTATTTTCTACATGAATCAGCAGGAGGAATACGCTGTCTGCCAAATCTTGGAGCAGAAAGATGGAGTGAAGATGTCAAGATATAAAGCCAAGTACCACTAATACTAAGCACAGCCAGAGACAGTGGGGGTCGGAAGCAGGCATTTGACAGTCAGCTCAGTGCTGCTCAGTGCTAGGTGGGCCTGTCCTTCCCTGGATTTACTCGTATCATCCATCTCTGTTCTGAACCACCCCCGCTGAGACCACACAATGTGTGTGACTCATAACAGAGTCAAGTACATTTCATGAAAATACCAGAACAAATCTATGGACCAGGGTTATACCCCAATTCATAGGTCCATGCTTTCAAACTAAAATAAAAAATAGGGGAAAGGGAGAGAAGGGGACAGAAGCAGAAAAGCAATAAATAGAAAAGAGGAGGTTCTCACCATCTCCCTCCTCCCATATATAAGATATAAGATACAATAAAAGTTAAGGGCAAATAAAGAACAAAAATGTTCCCTGGCCGGTTTGGCTCAGCGGTTAGAGCATCGGCCTGCGGACCAGGGAGTCCCAGGTTTGATACCAGCCAAGGGTACGTACCTCGGTTGCGGTTCATCCCTAGCAGCTGGGGTCGTGCAGGTGGCAGCCAATCGATGTCTCTCCCTCATATTGATGTTTCTCTCTCTCCCTCCCACTCTGTCTGAAAATAAATGTAAAAATATCCTCAGGTGAAGATTCAAAAAAAAGAACAAAAATGTGTCCTAGAAATGTTGATGTTTGATTTTTCCTCGCTAGAAAACTGCAAAACCTGCATTGTCCTTTTTTTCCAATCTTTATTGTTTAGAGTATTACAGATGTCTCCCCATTTTTTCCCCCATTGCCCCTCTCCACTGGGTTCCCACCCCTATTGCACTATCTTTCTTGATCAATATTTTCTGAGAAACCAGACCCTAAAAAAGAACTGATCTCTACACCCCAAATCAGAGATTATCAGTGTTTACTGCTCTGCACAACAGATGTTGTGTAAAGAATAAATCCACTTATTCTACTTATAAAGAGATGGATTCCTGAAAAAGTAAACATTTACTGAGTCCCTATGTACCAATGCCTTTCTAAACATCTGTACGCATTATCTCATCTCATCCTCACAAGAAACCGAGAGGGAGGTTATTACCTTCATTTTGTAAATAAGAGGACTGAAGTTTAAATAAGTAACAACTATGTGGAGCCAAGATTTCACAACATGTCTTTGTCTCCAGAGTCCAAGTTTTTATCAGATATGTTCCATCATCTTTCAGGTTCCCAATGCCTAGAAACCCCTAGAATCCACAGCGATCATTCCCACACTGTACTTACTGGTTCCTTTTATCTGGATCTTTACCGTTGATATCTTACACACAATTGGCCTAATATTTCACTTTAGTAGTGGGTTCCAATGCTCATAAGAGAATATGGTGCATCCTTAAATTTTTATTAAGTTTTATAAAAATTTTGTAAGTTTGAAGCTCTAATGTGAATCCTGGAATTTTCACATTTCAGATCTACTTAAAATAATATCCAATGATACTCATACTACACACTGAGAGATATTAAGGCCCAAGGTTGTGGGTGACACATTTAAGAAAGAAAAAAAAGGAAGCTGGAAAGATGGTGAGTGGGGTGGAGAGAGGCTGGTTCTGGGCCAGGCATGGGCTGCATTTGATGAATCTTTTGCTTTCCTTGTCCTTCCCACTTGAGGCAGAAAAACCACCAAGTGGATCATAGGTTGTTTTCTACCCTCCCTAGTTTTTATCCCCAGCTATTTAAAAAAACAAAACAACCCAAGTGGTAAAAATTAACAGCTGTGAAACACCCTGTAAACATTTCCGCTGACCTGTTAGTCTATTTTCTGTTAAATTATTAAACTGTACATGAGATTAGAAATGAAAATGCTGCCTAAACAGATACTAACCAGCTGAGTAGTTTATGGCAGTGATTTCAACCAGTGTGCTGCAAGAATTTTTAAAACATGCAATACCTGACCATTTAGTCAGGGGTGCTGACCTCTTTTCCCTTAGACTGTCAAATAAAAATTAAAAAAAAGATGACAGCTAACACAACAGTTGTCCAGTGTGTCAGACTGGCAAAATATATATTTTTGGTGTGCTATAGAATTTTAGTAATTAGTTTATATGTGTGCCATGAGATAAAAAAGGCTGAAAATCACTGGTCTACGGTAATCATTTAACTGATTCAGCCTTGTTTCCCCCCAAATTCTTAATAGTATGATCAATTACCAACATCCAAGTACACACCCACGAGAGAGGCTCAGCAAAGGATGCCCAAATTTTGCACTGTATAACCGAAATGCAACCCTGGGTCAGAGGAAACCATCAATTACCTTTCTGGTGCTGTCTGCATTCAATCCATGCATCTACTTTGGCCTGTTCTGGGGGTAAAGTTTCAGGTGAGTACAGATGTCCCCAGTGGGAATGTGCTCGAGACCCTGACCAGCAGAGCAACACTGATCTCTGGAGCTGACTCTAGACAAAGGCTCTGCCCACCTCTTGGTCGTCACTTTCCCCCCTTCTGTCCCACTGACCAGGCAGAACCCTGTCTCCTGCCCCTGAGGACACCTCTCCTCTGCATACCCGTGCTATGGTGACACCTGCTCATACCAAGCTTTAATGGCTCTTTTCACAGCTTTTCCTAATAGCATTCCACCTCCACAATTAGAACTGTCCTGGCTCCCTCCCAACTGATACAGAAACTTCTATCCATGACTCTTAGAAATTTGAGCATATCTCTTCCAGCAGGCTATATGACTCCTTAAGAGTACAGACTGTCTTACTCTTTTCTTCATCTACAATGTCTGATAAATACTAGACGCTCAGCTATTGATTAAATTAACAAATTACAGCTTAGCAACGCAGCATGCTGTGGCCACTTGGTGAAGATGCCTTGTTTTCTCAAGTTAGAAGTACACTGATTTTTCTGCAACCACAGACGAAAGATTCTATAAGCCAGAAAAGGGCAGAATGAAACTGATACTCGACTAGCTTTGCTGGTATAAGTGTAAATTGGTATAACCCTTGGGGAAAACTATTTGCAAATTCAACAGAGACATAAAAATACTCATACCCTCTAATCTAGCAATTTCAAATGAATTATCCCAATACAAGGACATTCTGTGCAGTTTTTAAATTATTTCTAAAAGCAAAAACGTGGACAACAACTCAAAAACAACAACAAAATAACAGATAAGTTAACTGATACATACACTTGCTAGAATCTTATATAGCTTTAAAAGGAAAAGCTATGAAACCTTATAAACAGAACAGATGTAGAACACCTATCATAGACTATCACACTCTTACCCCATATAAATATCGTCTTTTTAAGGAAGAAACGTACAGGGGAAACTCCTGGGCTAAGGAAGCCAGTCATTTTGGTGTGAGTCCTATCCCTGGTTTTGTTGTCCTCTCCAGACCTCGACCACCCCATCTTGAAGATGGTATTGTTGAACTGGCTATGGTTTTCTCAGTCTTTCCAACCAAGCCCCGACCCCCATCACTGATAACACTGAAAAGCTAAGAGAAGAGCTATAAAGCTTAGTTTGAGCTATAAAGCTTAGTTTGAGCTTTAATGTCACCAGAGCACATTCACACAGAAATCTTCTGCAAATAAAAACCTTAGTTTGTATTTACATGGAATGTTTTCAAAATATAAATTACATAATATTGACTATGCTTTTACAAATTACACAAACCCCTATAAACTCTGATTCTTCTCCCTTCCCTTTGGAACTTGAGAATCACTAGCCTAAAAAGTCTCTCTCAACTTAAAATCCCACAGTTAGAGGTAAGGTACAGCATAGGGAGCAGAGTCAATAAATAATATCGTGTAACTATGTACAATGACAGATGGTTACCAGACTTATTGTACTCAACCATTTGTAAGGTATATAAAAGTGGAATCACTATGTTGTACACCTGAAACTAATATAATATTGTATCTCAACTATAATTAAAAATTAAAACACTAAAATAAACTCCCACAATTATCATTTCATTTTTCTCTCCCCTCTTCATTTTGGAAAATCTAGCTAACATACACCTCCGATTTACATCTGTCTGTCTCCTCTCTTTCCTCTCCCTTTGCATAGGGGAATCAGAGTGTGACTGTCCTACATGGTGGGCCTTCCTTTCCAGAGCAATGGCACTCTAGACCGCTTCCTGATAAAGCTGGGGAGTGGTGCCTAAATCAGATGGAAAAGCACTTTTCTGTAGCCACCTCCTCCGTCATACATACTGGTAGGAGGTTGTATTGGAGTTACCTTGAGTGAACATGGATCACAGAAAGGATTCTAATTCTTTATATTTCCTTTCTTCCTCTCCAACCATGCTGAAAAAATGCATTTTATTGATGATTTAAAAGAATACAATTCTACAGCAAATAGAATTTCTCCAACTCTGAAATGCTCTCTACCTACAACTAAGTGTCTTCTATTCCTTTACAAATATATAACGAAAGATTTTAGAATGAGGCTAGAAGTTGCTTGTCTGAATGATTCAAAAGAGCAGTCATAATGAATGTTGGTGAAGTTTGGGGAAATAGGTACCTTGTTACCTTGTAGAAAAGGAATAAAATTGGTATAACCCAAAGAGGGCAACCTGGAAATAGGTATCAAAGTAAAATGCTCATACTCTTCAATCAAATAGTTCCCACTTTCAAGGATTATCCTAAAGAAATAACTGGACAGATAAGAAGTATGTACAAGGATGTCTAACTTAATGTTGATAAAAAGCGTGGGGGTTCAGAATAACCCACCCAAGATGCACAAGTGGTATGCAGATTACTTTGAACTAAAGGCAATTTTTGCTTCAGGCTCAAAAGAAACTTCTGCTCCTTCCTTTACCTAGAAGAACTTGAATTAGGGGCCTTGCCCATAACAAGAGACTATCAGAGATAACTTCCTTTAACAAACTTCTATTTATTAAATGTCTGTTCTTCTTTATGCAGAGACCCTGACATCCCCAAGGTGGTTACCATGTCCCTAGCTCAGGATGTCATATACCTCAATGTGTGGTCTCTGACTCTTTATGGATGGGGGTTCCCATACGTGTATGTATTAAATTTGGTTATTTTCTCTTGCTAATCTGCCTCATGTCTATTTGATAATTATACCAACCAGAAGAACCTTGAGGGTAGAGGAAAGTTTGCTCAGTGATTGAATGTCGACCCATGCACCAAAAGGTCACTGGCTTGATTCCTGGTCAGGGCACAAGCCCAGGTTGTGGGCCTGATCCCCATTGGGGGGCATGCAGGAGGCGGCCAATCGATGTTCTCTCTCATCCATGTTTCCCTCTCTCTAAAAAATCAATAAAGAAAAAAAATTTTTCTAATGTCAAAGTCATACCAAAGAAAACTAAGCAATTGTTATTTCTTTTTTTAAAAAAATCATATTGTATAACAATTTATATAGAATATCACATTTGTATTAAAAAAAGATACCAGAAAGTATATGCACAAAACAATTTTAGAAATTGTGTATCTAAATGTTCACAGTCATTTCTGCTTAGAATTATGGGTCATCTGCACTCCCTTTTCTTTGTTACTATGTAGCATTTCCATGACTAGCAGAAAAACTCTTGTACAATAAAGAAATTCTCTAACAGTGAAAATTCTTGCAGTAACCAAATCTGTTTGAATTGACCCCAAATTTCAAAGTTTCCAGAGTTACTGAGAATGCCTTTTTCAGAGCATCTATGAACACACTCTATGAATGCTGCCTTAGGACATACCCTTTTCTTTTCATTTTTTAAAACAATAATCATACATTTTTTAATTAGGGAGTAGGGAGAGGAGACAAAAAACTCCACAAGAAATTTGCCTTATGAGGGTTCTCTTTTTTACTGCTCTAGACTGTGAAGAGAAAACCACAAGGGTCACTAGTGCTAAAAGCCCATGACACCAAACCTAGATTTAATACCTAATTAACAACAGTTTCAACCCCTCCCAGAAACATAATCTTAATCAACCAGTCTGAAATTTTCTGATCAACACCAATGAGGACTCTGTCACCTGAGACCTCTCCACTCCCTTAGAAAGAAGGGGCAGTCGTCTGCATGATAAAAACTCTTCCAGATTCTGCCCCCACCCATGTCTTTTATTTTCTTCTGTTAATAGTTTCCCTGTCCCACCCTTCTTCCTATAAAAACCTTCCATTTGTACAACCCCTAGGAGAGACCTTTTAGATGCTAGATGAAATGCTGCCTGATTCATGAATTGCTTAAAGCCAATTAGATCAAATTTACTCCGAGTTTTGCTTTTTAACAATGCACAAATGATTTCCCCCAATCAAACTATTATTCCACCTTTGCCTACCCACAGTGATTTATAATTATCCTAAAACCTCTGGCACTTCTCATTATAACTTCACCAAGCAATTTTCCTCTATCTAGCTGACAGTCCTAAAGTATTTTTCCATCAACAGCTCTTTGGTTTCCCTCCTGATCCTCTTTTGGAAAGAAGATTATTCTCTATGTCATGGGGATAATATATTATAATCATATTACTGTTAGCCTGCAAGATTATAACAGACTAACAGGGTTATCTACTCATTGGGAATTTAAGTGTTTCCAGAAGGCATCATTCCAGCCAATATTAACACCCAAATTGTCAAACACATGGATTCAGAGCCATGATATCCATAGAAAGGCAAAAATTACCACAGAAAGCTCGAGAAAATGTCTTGACTCTAAGGCATAAACACTTAGCAAAACAAAGTCTCCCCCGTGGGTATGAAATTCTTCCTCCAGACCAGGTGGCTTGTCATTTGCAAACATCAAATTATAGTCCTAGAAAAGAGTCCTCTGAACCATGCAGAACACTGGGCTCATTTTCTGTAATTTATTACATCACTTAGTTTTTCACTGGATCCAGAATGATCAGACATTCTTTTTTTTTTTCTTTAGCTCAGTGATGCTCATCTCACAAAGCAATGCAAGACCCACCAAGTCCACAGAAACAACAGGGCCAACCTACTCTACAAGGGAATGTTGAAAAGCACAACGTGTGGCCAAAACTTGTAAGACAACTCGGGAACATTAAAACCAACATGACTCTGGAACCTTAAAGCTGAATTCTTGCCCTGGTCGGTTTGGCTCAGTGGTAGCGTCGGCCCAGGGACCAATGAGTCGCAGGTTTGATTCCAGCCAAGGGCACGTACGTCAGTTGCGGCTCCTCCTCCAGGGCCCTGATCGGGTCATGCGGGAGGCAACCAGTGGATGTGTCCCTCTCACATCGATGTCTCTCTCTCTCTCTCTCCCTCTCCCTCTCCCTCTCCCTCTCCCTCTCCCCCCCTCCCTCCCTCTCAGCTACATGAAGATAAATAGGATTTTTTAAAAATCTTTCTGGAGATTACTTGATTACAAAGGGGAAATGCACATTTACAATGGAGAGATCAGACAGGCACCATTTGCCCAAGGGATCAAACTGTGTATCACTAACATTGGAACAGGCCAACATGACCTTCAAAATTCTTGCCAAAAACTTTTAACCTAAATCTAACCAAGCTTTTAAACTATCTTCCTGTTCAAAAAATACAGGGGATTAAGGAACATATCAAATTGACACCTGGTAATCCCAATGTAATCAGTCTATAAAACAACGGGCCTGGACTCTTCAAAAAGTTACTATAATGAGAAGGTGGCTACAAACTGAGACCAAAGAGACATAATCAAATGTGTGATCTGGGGGGAGGGCAGTTGTAAATAACATTCTGAGCACCACTAGGGAAATTTGGATATTGACTGAATACTACAAGATATTAGGAAAGTACTATTAATTTACTTAGTGGTTATAATATTATTGTGGTTATATAGGAGAATACTATCCTCATTTTTTTTTTTTTTTTAAGTTGCATGCTGATATATTTAGAGGTTAAGTATCTTCATATCACTCTACAATTGAATTTCATTTGAGGGTGGGGAGCCAGAGTTAAAATAAACAGAGCAAAATGGTAATAACTGTTGACTCTAGGTGGAAGGTAATATGTTCACTGTGTTCTTCTTTTAACTGGTGTGTATGTTTAAATTTTTTATATAATAAAAAGTGGGAAGAGAAGTTTGATTTTGAATGTGTCTAAGTGGCCAACTAAAATAAATAAAAGGATACTAATACCATACAAAGAATCCTGTAAATGCGTACAAAATTATAATACAGGGAGCAAAAACCTTAGAAATGTTCACATCAGAAGTTAAATCATTCAGCACCTATTCTATGTCCCACCCTATTCTTTATTTTGTTTTTGGAACCAAGAATTGCATTTACTCTTTAGCTATAATTTCACAGTAGAGTTGAAGAGAAATTATAAATAAATCTTCCTGTTATTCCCTCACTTAATCTTTGAATGGCTTTCCACTGCCTTCAAGGTCAAATTCACATTCCTCATGGTTAGCATGACTTAAAAGAATCCATAAAACCTGGCCCCTCTCTCAGACCTTGCCATTCCCCAATTCCAGCCACAATGGACAGCAGCAAATCTCTGAAACCAGCCAAGATCTCAGACAACATGCTCCTACTGTCCAAAAATTAAAGTCACAAAATACAAGATGGAAAACAAGGAAAAAATCCCTGGAAAAATGGACTATCAAAAAAAAAAAGCATGAGCTCAGGATAAAAAGGGAGAGGAGGGGAAAAGATTCCAGTGAAGATCAAACCCAGCTGTGCATCCCTCTCCTTTTACATGTAGCATTCCTAAGGCTGGCTTGTGTGAGGACCTCCTCAATTACATTGGTAGTGTGGGTTAAAAAAGGGCCACATACTCAACCTGACCAGCTCAGGGGAAGCCTGCAAACTCAGAGACTTAAAATAACCCATAGGAAGTTTAGTTAAAACTTAACTAAAAGTGAGTCATGGTCGGGTAGTCATGTCCTAGGCCTATAGCCCCCTTGACAAAGGTCAGTCTTTACCTTAACTGAGCGTGTCTATTGCACATACCTTTGGAATGTCAGAATAATCCCTTTTGTTTTCAGATCCATCGGGGTACAGTCTCCACCAGAACCCCTCCTTATCTTGTTCTCCAGTTTACCAGCTCAATGTGCTGTAAATGTTACTTGTTAACTTTCCTATACCCATCAATATAAAAGTGTGCCTCTCTGTTTTACTTTTTATCCAATCTGAGAGAGTTCCCCACTTGCTTTATTACTTTTTATCCAATCTGAGAGAGTTCCCCACTTGCTTTATCCCACCTCCCTAATTTATCTCCTTTGATTCTGATGTATAAAATAAGTGGCAAAACTGCCACTTTCTAGAGTATTTTCTCAATCCGGTGAGATTTTGCATCCCGACAACTGTCATCAGTTTGACTGAAATAAACATAAAAATTCTCTAAGGTTTGGGCATTTCTTCCATTGACAGTAGGTTCACCAAAAGAAAAATGACTAATTCCCAAGACTGGCCTTACTCTCAGACTAAAATTCTTAGGCTTGTACACCCCACAATAATAATTAAAAAAAAAACAACAAAAAACTGCCCTGGCCAGTTTGGCTCAGCGGTTGAGTGTCAACCTGTGGACCAGAGAGTCCCAGGTTCGGTTCCCACTAGGGGCACATACCACCAAAAAAAACCAAAAAACAAAAACTGCAGCCCTGGCCGGTTTGGTTCAGCGGTTAGAGCGTCGGCCCTCGGACCAGAGAGTCCTGGGTTCGGTTCCTACTAACGGCACTTACCTTGGTTGCAGTTTGTCCCTGGCCCTGGATGGGGTCGTGTGGGTGGCAACCAGTCGATGTGTCTTTCTCACATCGATGTTTCTCTCTCTTCTTCCTCCATCTCTCCCTCCTGCTCCATCGAAGCTAAATGCAAGAATGTCCTCAGGTGAGGATTTAAAAAAAAAAAAAACACTGCAGAGGTTGAGTTAAAATTCAGTGCACCCAACGACCTTAAGATACTGACCCTCTGCTGGCAACCATGAAATGCCACAAAAATTAAATTACTGTGCTTTGTAATAGATTTAGCACTTTGTTTTTAAATATTAACAAGACTGCCAGAGGGAGTAACTTTATCAAGGGATAAGAATCCTAGCAGAACTCACTCAGAGGCCAATTAACATTTCCCACCACACCGATAACTAGAGTCTCTAGGGTTCAAAGTTGCTTCAGACCCTGTGGGTTTGTCAGCAGAGGCCTCTGGCCAATAACCTAATAAAATCAGTGCATTAGGGGTTCAGTATATAACCACCTGAGCAAATCTGGTATGCCTGTATTTTGTTTTACTTCTAAAGTATGAATCCCAAACCTAATGGTGCTATTTGATTTTTAGTCTCTCTTCTCACCTTGGTTTTCCCTTCTCACAGTTATTTTTAAAATCAGTAAATGCCTATCATTCGTAAACTGTTGGTGGCCATCTGTACTTTTCACAATTAGATCACTGTTAAAAAGGAGCAAAATTTTCAGCTCTAGACTTTACTTCAACAATCTTGTAAATCATTAAAGAGGTGAGAATATGACTTCATCTATCAAGAAGGGTCACTGTACTATGAAGCTACCATAAATCAAACCTAATTCTTAAACTCACACAACTACATGTAGGCCCCGAGTCTTCAGGTTAGAGTTTTATTACTGCCTCTTCCATCAACCCAAACCCAGCCCCCAAAACAAATCTTGGCACTTTCTGGGTCTCTGTTCATAAAATGACTCAGCCCACAGACGGGGTAACTGACACATTTTTAAGGGATTAAAATATCACCAGGTAAAAAGTTAATTTAAAAAAAAATTGTCCTAGCCCTGGCCGGTGTGGCTGTTGGTTGAGCATCATTCCATGTACTGAAAGGTTGCCTAGTCAGGGCACATACCCAGGTTGCAGGTTCAATTCCTGATTGGGGTGTGAACCAGAGGTGGCTGATCGGTGTTTCTCTCCCCCCGCCCCTTTCCGCTCTCTAAAACCAATAAAACCGTATTTAAAATATATGTATATATTGTTCTAGCCCTGGCCAGTGCGGCTCAGTTTGTTGGAGTGTTGTCCCATGTACCAAAAGATTATTGGTTTGATTCGAGGTCAGAGTTCAGGTACGGTTCCCAGTTAGGGTGCTGTTAGGGAGACAACCGATCGATATTTCTCTCTCACATCATGTTTCTCTCTCTCTCTCTCCCCCCTCTCTAAAATCAATAAAAACATATTTTTAAAAAATACTATTCTAGCCCTGGCCGGTTTTGCTCAGCGGTTAGAGCGTCGACCTACGGTCCAGAGAGACCTGGGTTCAGTTCCCACTAAGGGCACGTACCTTGGTTGCATTTTGTCCCTGGCCCTGGTTGGTCGTGCGGATGGCAACCACTCGATGTGTCCCTTTCACATCGATGTTTCTTTCTCTCTCTCTCTCTCCCTCCCTCCTACTCTATCTGAACAAAAAAAAAATGTCCTTGGGTGAGGATAAAAAAAAAAAAAAATACTGTTCTAGAAAAGCTGTGAACTATATGATAAAAGAAAAATTCACCTAAAGAAAAAAAGATCAGGTAGCACCAATTATAACCTTCCACCTAAACAACTCCTCTAAATGAAGCCACAGAAAGATTTTTCTTGAAGTGTCTTTGCTAATTTGTGGTTAGAGCACAACAAACTCAAGAAAATGATGCTTGCAGCAGGACAATAATATTAAGTAATTTTATAAGATTATGTCTGCATTTGTGCTAATTTATGCTGGGAATGGTAATAAAAGAAGAAATGAAGTTAAGCTATTGATTGAAGACTGTACTAACCTTGTGTCAAAAAAAGGGAGGATTAATGAGTAAGTACCTTCAAGACACAGTGCAAAAGTGCCTGTCAACTGATCTCTTCCTTCTAAAAGGTCCTTTGCTACTATGGGCCACACCTCTTGCACTCGGCAGTGTGGAATGTGTGGAGGCTCAGGGTCCCAGAGCTAGGGCAGGCACATACAATACTGGGAAGCTGGCTGAAAGGAGAAGGGCCCAGCCAAACAGAACGTGCCAAAGGACTATCCTGGCCCACGACGGGGAAAGGAGAGGGGAAAACTACACAACAATAGTTTCCACGCTTTAAAAGAACAGGTTAAACAGCATTCATACTCTGTGTTTAAGATGACTAGTACCTGCTGCTTTCTCTCGAGTATAATGAAGGGGAGTCATCCTGAGAAACAGAGAATTACTTCTATCTACATAATCATTCCAAAATTATGGGACTGAGGCATTCCAATACCACCCTATGAGGTATGTGTGCCTATCTTTTTATTATTATTATTATTATTTTTTTTTTAGAGAGAGGAAGGGAGAGATAGAAACATCGATGTGAGAAAACGTTCATCAGCTGCCTCCTGCACACCCCCTACTGGAAATTGAGCCCGAAACCTGGGCATGTGCCCTGACCAGGAATCGAACTGGGAACTCAGTCCATGGGACAATGCTCAACCCACTGAGCCACGCTGGCCGGCATGTGTGCCTATCTTTTACAAGCTGTTATAGTTTGGCTGACTTCTTTGTTCCCTGCAGTATTTTTATAGCCTTTTCAGACAAAATTTTGAGTATTTGTCAAAGAGCACTGTAACTTTCTGATGTCATCTGGGGAGCATGGGCTTGAAAGAGAATCACAAGGCTTCAAAGATAGGATAGGCACAACTATACTACTTATTGTGCAGAAATGAGCCACCTGCAACTACAGTAGAAATTCATCTTGAGCCTGGTCGGTTTGGCTCAGCGGTTGGAGCGCTGGCCTGTGGTCCAGAGAGTCCCGGGTTCGGTTCCCGCTAAGGGCATGTACCTCGGTTGCAGTTTGTCCCAGCCCTGGTTGGGTCGTGTGGGTGGCATCTCTCTCTCTCTCTCTCTCTCTCTCTCTCTCTCTCTCTCTCTCTCTCTCAGTTTGTCCCAGCCCTGGTTGGGTCGTGTGGGTGGCAACTCTCTCTCTCTCTCTCTCTCTCTCTCTCTCTCTCTCTCTCTCCCTCCCTCCCTCCCTCCCACTCTATCTGAACAAAAAATGGAAAAATGCCCTCGGGTGAGGATTAAACAATAAATAAATAAATAAATAAATAAAGTAAGTGAATTGGGGAAACGCCTTTAAAAAAAAAAAAAGAGTATGAGATGTCAAGTAATCTCCCTCCCAAAAGTCTAACCCTAAGAAAACACTACGGATATTAAGTTTGGTAAAATGGTCCTAATCTCCTTCCACCCCTTGATCTCCCTCAGCACCTCACCCTACTCCAGTTTCTCCAAAGTAGTATTTCCAGAACGGTACTATTCTTTACTCCACTGACAATTTCAACACTGGCTAAAGTGTCCTATTATCCGCCATCCCCCCCCACCCCCGCCACTTTTTTTTATATTTCCTTTCACACCATTTAGGCTAAACACACCAATCGCTGATCCCAAATGCTGAGTGCAAACACTTAATGGTGATCAAGTAAGGCTTCTTTGATTCTATTCGACCTGTTTCTGATTTCTGAAGTGGAACTGTTACATGGAGAAAAAGTAGAAATTGCTTTTTATTATGTAGCTGAATGGATGAAACAAAAATTAAATATAAGTAGAATGTAATACAAAGTAAGTCACACCCTCCAAAATTGCATATGAATTTGTCTCACATAATAATAGGTAAAAGATATTTGTTTTATTTTATAAATATGTTTTTGATTTTTTTTTTTTTAGAGAGATAGAAACATGGATGTGAGAGAGAAACATCGATTGGCTACCTCCTGCACTCCACCTACTGGGGATCTAGCCTGCAACCCGGGCATGTGTCCCAGGCATGGGAATCGAACCAGGACCTCTCAGTCCATGGGACAACACTCAATTTGAGAGACACTGAGCCACACTGGCCGGGCGATAAAGTATCTTTTAAGTCATAAGTCAGTACGTGCTCTAAAAGACATTTCTACCTTAGGACACAGGGTAAACAAATTCTATTTCCTCAGAGCACAGGAGAATGTCAAGGTAGAGAACCAGATGACATTGGAAGTGAGCTTATATCTCACCCCTCCTGATATGCCAATCAGATACAACCTAGGGCTCCTGAGCTAAATTAAAAGTTGAAGGTCAACTCGGTTGGTTATTAATTTCCTAGAGACAGCACAAGGGAATCAAGATAGAAAAAGCAGAACCAATCCTGGAACTCAGATAGGATGCACGGCACAGGATTATTTATGGCCCAGGACAGGTGGACAATAATGTGGTTAGACAAGAATTTAGGCCCTTTCCCAAGTTTACTTACTCACCTACTATTCAAAGAATGCAGATGCCTTCCTATTGTAGCCACAAGCTAGGTGTGGGCACTGCCTCTGAAGGGCAAGACTTATAATCAGCTGGCCATGAGGTCTTGAAAAAAGCCTACCAGTGCATGCTTGATAAGATACACTATCACTGAGCCCGGGATGCCATCCAGGAACTCAGTCTGCGAGGATGACGTGAGCCAGGACACATAACAAGGACACACTCTTCTCAAACTTCCTCCTTGCTCAAGCCTTATTCAAGAAAAAAAAAAATTAAGAGTAAGGGGTTTCATTTAATTTAAATGAACTCAGTATTATTTTAATTTCACAGGAAAACAAGCCTAGAGTCAATCACTGCGTTGATCTGGCTTAAATGCTCCCAATAACTTTGCTACCGAGACTTTGGAGATCCTTGGCCTTCCTGGGTACTTTAACACAGACATTGTTGCTGTTACTGCTAACTAGCAAAGTGAAAAGTTCTCAGAGTTCCAAGAGCCCAATCCAAAGTCCCCTCCAACCTCCCTGATATAGTATTTTAATTCTTTGCCAACAAGATAATTACATAAAAAAGGAGAAAAGTTTAAAAATCTAGGGCCAACCCAGAGCTAACCACAATTCAAAAGGAGAGAACAATGGATACTTTGATCTTCCTTTCAACTTTCATGACGGCTGAAGGTTTTCAGCACTGCTTGGATGACTCAGTGAATTATAGGAAATGACCTGAAAGTTTTACTGGAAAGGACTAAACTGGGGCTGTCTTGGAAATAACCTCTTGCTGCTAATTTTCTTCTCAAAAAAGATTTTTAACTACCAAAGTTTTTTTTTGCAATTGCCAGTCCTGAAGTTAAGCTAAAAATTAATTTTCAGTCTATCCTTCATCATTCTCTGCCATCACAGTCAAGAACATTACTGAGACTTGACTCTGAGACCCAATGTTGGTTAAACAAACAACACCTTGTTCACATGTCAACTGAGCTTTCGGTGCCCTGACCCCTGAACTCCACGGAGAGCCGGGTTTCCCCTCAGTGCGCTCACTGCCGTAACTACTGCTGTTATGGAGCAAAGAGTACGAGTTATTTAGGAGACAGTGCAAATGACACCACAACTGCCCTCACGCAAGGGGCAAGCAATACAGGATCTACCCCAGGCTCAGCAATGTGTCTAATGAACAAGCTATGGATTATGCCCTCTATAATACCCCTCATTCCATTTCCAGGAGGGACCTATTCTGACTTGATTGCTACTTTTAAGCTATCACTTTTCCAGGTTTTCTATCTATTTCAAATGAGACAAGCTTATCTTTAATTAAAAATGCCATGCCCTGGCTGGGTTACTCAGCGGTTAGAGCATCGGCCGGCGGACTGAAGAGTCCCGGGTTCGGTTCTCGGTTGCAGTTTGTCCCCGGCCCCGGTTGGGGTCTTGTGGGTGGCAGCCACTCGATGTGTCTCTCTCACATTGATGTTTCTCTCTCTCTCTTCTCCCCTCTCTCCCTCCCACTCTATCTGAAGATAAATGCAAAAATGTCCTCTGGTGAGGATTAAAAAAAAAGCCACATAATGCCCGGCCAGTGTGATTCAGTGGATTGAGCATCATCCCATGGACTGAGAGGTCCTGGTTCCATTCCTGGTCAGGGCACATATCCAGGTTCTGGGCTCAGTCCAGTAGGGGGTATGCAGGAGGCAGCTGATAGATGTTTCTCTCTCACATCAATGTTTCTCTCTCTCCCTTCCTCTCTCTCTAAAAAAAAAATCAATAAAAACTATTTTAAAATCCACCATATCACATTAGCCAGAGAGTAAATCACCCAGCTACATGCTATCATTGTGGCTATTTTACCAGCAGCACAGATAAGAAAGAGACACTTCCACGAACTCTAAGAGCTCTCCAGACACACAGACTCTGAGGACTGTGGAACACAGGGCTAGGTTATCGAGACCTTCTGCAGCAAAGAATTCCTCTTACAAATAAGATTCCATACAAGAGGTTTATTATATTAATCATTCAAAGAAGTTTTAAAATATAAGAAAAGCACTGACACAAGCTACAACATGGATGAACATTGAAAACATTGTGCTAAGTGAAGTAAGCCAGACACAAAAGCACAAATATTCCATTATTCCACTTATATGGGATACCTAGAACAGTCAAATTCATAGAGACAGAAAATAGAAATGTGGTTACCAGGGCCAGAGGAAAGAGGAACTAAGAAATTGTTTCATGGGTGTGGAGTTTCCATCTGGGATGATGAAAAAGTTCTGGAAATGGACAGTGGTGATGGTTGCACAATATTATGAATGTACTTAATACCACTAGATTGTACACTTAAAATGGTCACAAATTTTATGTTACATGTATTTTACAACAATAAACAAATGGGATATATAAAAACCAGAATTGTAACTTAATAAGATTAAAGGTGGTGAATAATAAACCTAACCCAAGGGGCACGAAGGTTCTAAACTTAAAATACATTTAAGAGTCAAAAGAATCAACACTCCCAAAGTGTCAAAACAATCCAGACAAAGCTTTGGTCAGTCTCATCCTTCTCTCATCCAGTCTCATGACTTTAAATACCGTATGCATGCTGAGGACTCACTCCCAGATTTATAAGTCTAGCCTTGACTTCTACTGTGAACACCCGGTCTGTACACCAGCTGCATCCTCAACATCTAACAGTCTTCCCTAACTTAACGTGTCCCAACACTGTCCTTCCAGCCCACATCCCTACTCTACCTGTAGCCTTTCCTGTCCTGGTTAATGGAAACTTGACCCTTTCACCCTCAGCCCTTGACAGTCTTCTCAACCAGGCAGCCAGGGGCATCCTTTTAAAATAGAAGTCAA
The DNA here is from genome assembly GCF_014108415.1 of Molossus molossus. Lineage (NCBI taxonomy): Eukaryota > Metazoa > Chordata > Mammalia > Chiroptera > Molossidae > Molossus > Molossus molossus. The sequence continues at coordinate 9,081,125 of NW_023425399.1, read as the reverse complement.
ATGATCTCACTCCTCTCTATTCAAAAACCTCATCTCACTCAGAGTAAAAGTCAAACTCTGCACAATGGCCTCCAAGTCTCTAAATAAGGAGTCAGCAAACTTTGGGAGCCAAGTCCTGCCCGCTGCCTATTTTTGTAAACAAAGTACTATTGGAACACTGCCACACCTACTCGTTTCTGTACAGTATTGTCTATGACTGCTTTGGTGCTACAAGCTGAAAGGTGGAGCTGAGTACTTGCTACAGCCTACAAAGCTAAAACATTTACATCTCTGCTCTAAATGATTTGTACCTCATCCTCAACCCTCTTTTCACTTTCCCCCTCAATGGCTCTGCTCCAGGCACAAGAGACTCCTGGCAGTTCCAAGATACCCCAGGCAAGCTCCCACCTCAAGGTTACTTACTGCCCAGGCTGCTCTCTCAGCTGGTCCGCAAGGCTTGCTTGTGCAACTCCTGAAAATCTTTATTTAGTTGTCTTTTAGGGAGACCTTTCCCAACCACACTATAGTTAAAATTGCACCCCCTGCTCACCAAAAATCCATTTATCCACATTTTCCCCTTCTACGTCTATCTTTCTCCATAGCACTAATTGCCTAATATGATACATAATTTTCTTTTTGTCTGACCTCACCCCTACACACTAGAATGTTATTAGTTCCATGAGAGCAGAGATCTTTGTGTGTTTTAGTTGTGTATCCAGCACCTAGAACAATGCCTAGACTACAGTAGCAACCCAATAAATAATGTGTTAAATATAGTTGAAAAGGTATGCATGGCATAGTGAGTAAGCCTAAGGCAAAAAGTCAAGATTTCTATTCTAATTGTAGGAAGTCAAAAATAAAAATTAAATGATTAACAAAAGAGATGAGGAAAATTAGGATCTGTACTTTAAAAGAATCTGAAAACACAATCGTGGATTACAACACATTCCAAATACAAAGTTAAAGATAAGTTTCTCAATTAAAAAAAAGCAAACCCCAGTCTGGAATTTCAATTAAGTAATAAATACCACACATATTCACAATTTGAAACCTATTTCAAACTACAGCTCTCCAATTTATATCCTACTGAACTTTATTTTTAATATTCAGAAGTCTATATCTTAATTTATATGTATTCTATTCCAATATCCACCTTCCTAGCTGAAATGACCAACATGAGAGAAAAAACCTCCTGTTTGATAAAATAGGTTAAAGAAACGTTGTAGAAAGCCAAACCAACTTTTGTGCTAACAAAATTGGCAACTCTAATTTTTTATAAACAATATTTAAAAGAATAAAATGTATCATTCAAAGATGAAGAATGATAGTAAAGTATTTGCCCCACATCAAGAACATCAAGGAAATCTGAAAGGTCAATGTGTAAGAACTCCAGGTTTTGATTTTACCAAATAAAGTAACATATCAGACTTTTGATATTTAACAACACTAATATACCTGAAATAAACTCAGAAACTAAAAACACAGTTTATGTTTAGAAAAAGGGCCTATGCTGTTTCACAGTGGTTACTTGGAGGAACAGGGAAGATTAACAGGACTTTTGACTTCTTATTTTTAATGATTTTTTAGAGAAGGGAGAAATAAAAACATTGATGTGAGCAGGAACATCAGATGAGCTGCCTCCTGCACACCCCCTACTGGGGATCGAGCCCACAACCCAGGCATGTGCCCTGACCAGGAATCCAAATGGGACCTCTCAGTCCATGGGACGCCATTCAATCCACTGAGGCACACTGCCAGGCAGGACTTTTTTTTTTTTTTTTTTTTTTTTATCCTCACCTGAGGACACTTTTTCATTCCTTGTTCAGATAGAGCAGAGGGAGAGAGAGAGAGAGAGAAACATCGATGTGAAGGGACACATCGAGTGGCAGCCACCCGCACGACCAACCAGGGCCAGGGACAAACTGCAACCGAGGTACATGCCCTTAGCAGGAACCGAACCCGGGTCTCTCCGGAGCACAGGCCGACGCTCTAACCGCTGAGCCAAACCGACCAGGGCGGGGCAGGACTTTTGACTTTTTAAGATTATATATTACTATAATGTTTGAATTTTCATATAACTTTATATTCATTTGTGAGAGAAAAATAAAGATACAGAGAAATGATAAAGAGTGAAATAGGCTTGTATACCACAAATAAAAGTTTTCAACTAAAAATCATTAATGAAGCACGTGGGTATAAATTGTTTCAATCTCACAAATAGTTAATGATCAGATGAGAAGTTACAAACTATCCACACAAAATATGCTTTGTTTGGCCTACCCGGTGTCTTCTGGTTTTCCTTTCATCTTGAAACTGTGAAGTTCCAGCCCTGGCCGGTTTGGCTCAGTGGTAGAGCCCGCGGACCAATGAGTCACAGGTTCTATTCCAGCCAAGACGTACCCTGGTTGCAGCTGTCCCCGGCCCTGGTCGGGGTCATGCAGGACACAACCAGTCAATGTGTTTCTCTCAGGTCAATGTTTCTTTCCCTCTCCCTCCCACTCTATCTGAAGATCAATAGAAAAATATCCTGGGGTGAGGATTAAATAAATAAATAAACTGTGAAGTTCCAGATAGATAGTTTGGTGATTATAAGTATCAACTTTATTTATTTTGCATTTATCTTCAGATAGGGCGGAGGGAAAGAGGAAAGAGAGAGAAAGAAACATCGATGTGAGAGAGACACATTGAGTGGCTGCCACCCACACAACCCCAACCGGGGCAGGGAACAAACTGCAAGTGAGGTACGTGCCCTGAGCAGGAACCGCACCCGGGTCTCTCTGGTCTGTGGGCTGAAGCTGTAACTGCTGAGCCAAACCAGCCAGGGTTATAAGTATCAACTTTAGAGAACCACCTAGTAAATCCTACAGGTTGAATGACCTTGGGCAACTTCCCTAACTATTCCGTGTCTGTTTCTTCATCCATAAAATAGGGATAACAATATCCCTGCCTCATTTAGGATTAATGAGGTACAACACTAAGAAGAAAGCCTGGAACACAATAAGCACCAAATTTACTTAAATGTTTGCTATTATTATTCACATAAAAATCCAGATTTCTGGATTCTCTTGAAATATTGAAAGATCTAGCAGAAATGGGCATACCTTTCCACCTTGATGCAATGATCAGGTGCTAAGCAGCCTGGTGGCTGTCTCCTTTTAACAGAATGCCATGTTTTTAGTTGAGCCTATCCCTCACTAGGGCCTGCCTGGTCCTTACAACTAACAGCATTTGAGTTTACATCCTCTGATCTAACTGAAAAAGGAAAATATAAAATCTGAATTTCATTGTTTTTACCCTCCATGGAGCCGCTTTTATATGTATTATTTATTAATCTGACCATCCATCAACATTTGAGTGTCTACTAGGAAGCAATAGGGATCCAAAGACATTAAAATGGAACTGCAGCATAGTGGTTAAGAGCCTGGCCTCCAGAATAGGACCACCTGAACTCGAGCACTGGCTTTGTCACACTATATTAACGGTGTAATCCTAGTCAAGTTACAGACTCTCTGTACCTCAATTCCTCACCTGTAAAGTGAGGAAGATTGCAGCCATGTCTTTGGGTTAGAAAGATAAGCAACACATGCAAAGTATTAATTCAGAATTTATTTTAATTTAAAAAGAAAAAGTTGGTACCTGAACCAAAGTTGGTACCATATACCAAAAACACAAGCATACAAATCAATGTGTCATGCAATATTATTCAGTACTATAACAAAAGAAATCAAGGCACATGTGTAAACTTAAGTGACTCTCAAATGACACTTGAATGACAAGCCACTTGTTCATGTTCATTCTATCTCCACTCCCCAGTGAACACAGAGGAAATTAAGTTAGGCAGAATTAGTCTTTCATTTAGCTTAGACCAAGGTCTGAGTCTGGACTCTGCTTAGTTATATAATATTGAGCTCAAAACTGAATATCTAACAGTCCTGTGAGGGTTTAAAATGACGAGTAAGTTAGTGATAAGAACAAAGTTATAAGCATTGTTCTTATCAATGGGCAGCATAAGCATTTCATGCTCCTTTTCACTGGTGCTAGTAAGTCAGTTATTATTATTTTTATATGCCTTTTATTTTAGAAAAACTTTAGATTTATAGAAAAACTGTGAAGATATTACAAAGAGTTCCCATACAATTATTATTTTTATCCATATTGTTATTCTGATTGTGAAGAGAGGTAAATAATTTCTAAGCTACCTTTAAAACCCATGATAATGGCCTGGCCGGTGTGGCTCAGTGGACTGAGTGTCACCCCATAGACTGAGAGGTCCCAGGTCAATTCCCCATCAGAGCACATGCCTGGATTGGGGGCTCGATCCCCAGTGCTGGGGTGCAGGAAGCAGCTGATCAATGTTTATCTCTCACATCGATGTTTCTTTCTCTCTCTCCTTTCCTCTCTAAAAAATCAATAAAAACATATTAAAAAAACAAAAACCCATGATAGTGAAGGCTGTAACTTAAGGAAAATCCTGACTTAAGCACTTAAACACACCATACATTAGTAAACTGATTGCCCTGGCCGGTTTGGCTCAGCGGTTAGAGCGTTGGCCTGCGGTCCTGAGTAAACTGATTAACGGGGTTGTTAAGATGTGTCCTAGTTTAAAGGCAGACACGACCAAAAGGCTAAGATGCTCATCGTAGACCTAACAACACCTTCTCCATGTTACCATCTCCAACAGGAGCTTCAGCAGGTGCAGTGGGTACCCACCCAACTCATAGTCCGTGGCTTCAAAAATTCCTTTTTTGCCCCAGTACCCATCACAACACAGTATGTCCTAACCAACCAGAAAATGAAAAACCGTGGCCCAGACAGAACTGCATTTGAAAGCAGCATGGACAGCAGCTGCTGAGCTCTTGAAGGTCAGACTCTGAGTGGCCACCCAGAATGCTGTGGGCTGGCAAAGGAAGGGAGGAAAATGCTGGCTCCAAGCCTGAACCCAGTGCTCACCAAACAATTAATCACTTGTCCCACTCCCTCATATCTGTCTGACTCCTAGCAGCTGCCTATCATAAAGGTCATGTGAAAACATCAGTTTAAATTTTACAAAATAGAAATTAGGGACTGAGAAGAGACATATCCAGACAACAGCTAGAAAAGTGGGAAAAGAATGGCTACTGTCCCAGAGATGGAACGCAATTCACATTAACATTCAGAACAACTTTTTTTCTTTTTTCAGACCCTACTTTTAAGAGCTCTCAAACACCTGGTGCCATAGTCATTTCTGGATAGTTTTTTAAAGCTTTATTCCTTAAGAGTAAGAAAAAGGCATCCTGTGATTTGAAGCTCTACAGTAATTAAGGTGAAATGCTTGCTATGAGATGTGCAAGAAAAATGGCAGCATGAGCACTGCAGAGGGATGGCTCCTCTTCACTGATACTGAGCTGCTGCTGTAACAATCTTCTCTGACTCAGCACCTAAAAGGCAGGATGGGAAGCGAGTACCATAAAAAGGCCGTGCATTATTAATAAAAGCCTTGGTGTCACAGCAGAATGACTTGAAAAAGAGGAAAATGTCCACAGAATAAGAGAAAGAGCAGCAAACAGCTTAAGTGATTTTTGGCAGTGTCATACCATTCAGAAATGTCCCTTCTAAGTCATTGTTCTTCTATGTGGTCTGTTTCTCTTTTAACCCTTAGTTTTAGTCCTAATTTTGATCCTTTTATGTCCTTCCTGCCTTAAATTTCAAATGGTTATTTACATTCTGAGTGGATTTCTCTGTGTTAATTTGCTCCCGTCAGCTTAAAGATTGCACACGAGTTAGATCACAGTGAACACAGACTGCAATAGCACTGCTCTGCAGAAACCCAAGGAGATACCACGCATAAGGTGGGACCGTTCAAATTACCTGGTATCAAGAGTCTGTCTTCTCAACCCTAGAACAAATGAACATGTGACCTAACCTCCCAAATCACAGCAGGCAAGCTAATGGTGAAAAATTCCACTTATCTTATAACCATTTTGGGGCCCCTGAATCTGCCATCAAGTGATCAGGGAAGAATGAAAGATGATGAATTCAGTCACTCAGAATTCAATTCTACATCTCTGGTCATATATATCAAATTAGACCAGCGATTCTCAACCAGGGGTCATTTTGCTCTATAGCAGACACCTGACAATATCTGGAAATGTTTTTTGTTGTCACAAGCTCAGGGAGAGGGAGCTATTGGATCTATTGGGTAAAAAGCCAGGGATGCTGCTAAACATTCCACAATGCACAAGACAGTCCTAACAAGAAAGATTTATCCAACCCAAAATGTCACTAGTGCTGGGATTGAGAAACTCAGCTTTAGATAAATCATTTAACTTCTTTATGCTAATACTTACCACTGAGATTATTAGACAAAAAACATAGTAGTAATGTATAAATAAGCTTGTATTGGCTGGTTCACTTTTATTTTTTTATTTACATTTTTGTTATTAACCTTCACCTGGAAATTTTTCCATTGATTCTGAGAGAGTAGAAGGGAGGGAGGGAGGAAGGGAGAGAGACACAGAGAGAGAAACATCAATTCGAGAAAGACACATCTATTGGTTGCACAGCCCCTGGGGCCGGGGATCAAACCTGCAACCCAAGTACATGCCCTTGACCAGGAATCAAACCTGGAACCCTTTGGTCCACGGGCTGCCACTCTAACCACTGAACCAAACCAGCCAGGGGTGGCTGGTTTGCTTTTAGTTTAATAAATAGATATTTCTTTTTAATTCCCTTTACATTGGACATGTCTTCCTTTAATATATGAAGCACAGACTAAAATATTTTCTACAACATAAGGAATGAATAAAACACGAACAAGATTTATATAACACAGCTTCTGCTTCTGACTATGACTGAGTACCTTGATGCAGACAAGGGATGCCTCAGAGATTAACCAGAAAAGCCAGGTAAAAAAAATTGTTTTAAATCTGAAGACTTTGGAGAGCTTCTAAGGCTATCAGGACTTGAGAGGACAAAACCCTGGAGAAAGATGAACCCCTTAGGAGTGAGTCAACACACTGCAGTTGGTTTGTCCCTCAAGACATCTGCCAATTCTGAGTACCAAAAACAAGTATGAAGAAGCAGGCAAACACTTTGGGCACAGGACTAAAGCCACTACCAAGAGGCAAAGAAACCAGCAGAACTTGTAGCAGTATCTCAGGTCTGAAGAAACAAAAACAGACTTAAGGGGCCAGGATCCTGGTGAAAAGACGTAATCAAGTTTTCCCTGAAGAGATCTGTAAATCCCAGGGCCGCACAGGTCAGGAGGCTGAGAGACCACACAGAAAGCTTCTGAAGAGCTTGGCAGAGTTTTCAGCCACCCCAAGTGCTGAGGAGAAAAGACTGAAGTTCAGAACACACCATGGGAGAAGGTTCTCAGCTGGAATGCTACAGGGCTGCTCCCTAAGACTACAGGCAAACCAGAAGTAAGTGGTCCTTACCAAAATCACACACTAGCTTTGGTCAACTCAATCCCTGAAAGAGTAAACGGGACCAGTCTCCATCCTATCTGCCTAGTAAATGGAGTGAGCCTTCTCTAGAGGAGGATAAAATAATCTAGGGCCGCTACAATTTTTTATACACAATGTCCAGTTTTCAATCAATATTACCAGGCATGCCAAGAGACAGAACCAAATGACTGAATATGAAAAGAATTAGATAATAGGAAAAGATCCGCAGGTGATACAGAATTTGAGTTATTACTCATGAGCTTTAAAAATAACTACTTTCAAGAAAATATTTGAAAATAATAAAGAAAAAAGATAGGGAGAAAATAGAGAACTTCACCATAAAACTGGAATCTATTAAAAAAAGTATCAAGTAAAAATTCTACAGTAATCTATATTAATTTAATAGATGAATCTAATACTGGATTAGACACAGCAAAAAAGGAGAACCAGTGAACTAGATGACAGGACAATAGAAAATATCCAGGCTAAAGTCTAGAAGGTAGGAGAGGTGAACAGAAAACTATAACTTTATACTGAGTGCCAGCCTTGGAAAGTGTCTTGGCAAAATAATGTTTATGGCCCTGGCCGGTTTGGTTCAGTGGTTGGTGCATCGGCCTGTGGACCAGAGTCCAGGGTTCGGTTCCTGCTAGGGGCACGTACCAAAAAGAAAAATAGTGTTTATGTATCCATGGATCTTCTACATAGAAATGAACACAAGTGCTACACCTCTTAGGCAATAATACAAGGTTCATGCCACTTGCTCGTTTCCAGGACAGTACAATAATCACAAAAATAATCTTTGGACTCAATGATAAAGAAACAGATCCTTAACATAGTAAAGATGAAGAATCCAACAATTCTTAGCTCTTTCCAGAGCAATCTCAAAGTTAAAATGATCAAGGTGGTGTCAGATCCAAATGGCTCCATTTCTGCCCTATAATTGCAACTGGAACCTTAAAGGCACTAATATATAACATTATTTTAAGAAACATTTTATTATAAAAAGTTTCAAACACAGGGAACAGACTGATGAATCTCAGAGGGAAGGGGGCAGGGGGGCAGGAAGAGATAAACCAAAGAACTTATATGCATATATGCATAACCAATGGACACAGACAATAGTGGGATGAAGGCAGGGGGGACAGGAGTGGGGAGGAGAGGGTCAATGGGGGGGAGGGGGGACATTTGTAATACTTTCAAAAATAAAGATAATTTTTTTAAAAACTAAAGAAAAATAATTTCAAGCATACAGCAAAGTTGAAAGAATTTTAGTGAACACCCATATACTCACCATCTTGCTTCTACTCTTAGTTTTCTTATCACAAATATATTCATTTATTATTTATCAATTCATCTTATTTTTTCATGCATTTCCAAATAAATTGCAGAGATCAATATACTGCCCTCTAAATACTTCAGTATATGTATCATTAATAAGAGATCAGTATTTGCATAAATTTTCCATTTTGGGGTGTAAATTTTCATAAAATGAGTAAATATACATTTGCTGAGTTTTGATAAATGCACCTCTATAACCCAAATCCCTAGCAAGATGGGAAACATTCCCATCACCCCTGAAAGGTTCCTCAAGCCCCTTCCAAGTCAATCCCCATGCTCATCCCTCCCCCATGCTCATCCTCTCCCCCCCAAACAAGTGCTATTTTAACCCACTATTTTTCAGACCTGTATTTTGAACAATCTCCAAGTCTCTGATGTGAAGAGTTAACCTTAGAAAAAAAATGAACAATCCTCACCTTTGGATTTGAATTTTATCTATAATTTATATTCCTTGAATATTTGGCTTATCTTTCTGCATATGACTAAACCAAATCTTTCTTGGCAAGAATGGATCGTTCTCTCTGCTGTGAACTATAGTTACCTGGCTTTATCTAGCAACCAGTTAATTTAACATAAATTAGCAGATTATGCCTGTACACTGGTCCTAGAATATTACTTAACAGATAAGAGTTTTAAGTGATCAAAATAGTGCTTGTTGAAGCAAAACTTCCCTGAGGATCAAGTCATTTATTATTCTCATTTCTGAGATTACCTATAGATGGGAAAATATGAGTCATTCTGATAAAAATGAAGGTGTGGCACAATCAGACTGCTTTAGATATTACGACTATATAAAACACACACAAAAGAATGTTCTTCTATGGCACATGGTAAAGTTCACATTCTCTTATAGGACTAAAAACCTGATAGTCATTCTGCCTCAAGAATATACTTTTAACATTTTAAGTTAGCATACAAAACTGTATATATAATATGAGCTCAATTATGTTTTTGAAAATTATACATACTAAGTAAGAAATAGCACCAAAATGATAATAGTGAATTGTTCTGGAGTTATGAGATTTTAGGCAGTTTTTATTTTCCTTTTGCTTTGCTGTATTTTCAAATTTCATACATTAAATGTATTACAATTATAATCCAAAATAAATAAAAACTATGTGGGAAAAAACCAAAACCCTAGCCACACCAGTCCTGTAATGATCCCCATCACACTATGATTAAGCAGCTACAATGCTCTGTGTACCTGTTTTAATCTTGCTGCTCACCCCAAAGATAGATAGAACCTGGTTTTTCCAACAACCAAACACCTTGACATCCCTTTACCCCATGTCTGTAAGGACAACAGATAGTAAGTAATTCAACTGTTTTAAACCAAGCCCCCTATAATCAATCATGCCTTTTCACTATCTTTGGTGTATTCCCATCTGTCAAGTTTTTTGTTTTTCTTTTAACTTATTCACTGTAGTCTGCATTACAAAAACAAGTATGTTGAGTGTGCTTTTTCTATTTACATACAAACTTCCCTCTGCCTCACCCTCAATTAAAAAAAAAATCTTTGTATCATCATGCCATCATCATCATTGTCATCATCACTATCATCACCCAATGCCAACTTTATGAAAATCCTTGGTTTAAAAACTACACTAGGAATCAGTTCCAGTCTTGATATTGCCTGGGAGACTGAGTAAATCCTTTACCATCTCTTAAGCTTCCGTTTCCCCATCTGTAAAATACAGAAGTTGTTCCAGTAATCTCGAATATCTTCTCCTACTCTTTTATGTTGTAATTCTTCAGATCCTGTTATATTCCATATATGTAAGTTAGTACCAAAAACACACCTAAGATTACAGTCGCCCAACAGGCAAAATATCAATTATAGGAACAGCTAACATTTATTAGATATGCTCACCATTGCCAGGGACCTTGCTAAGCACTTCACCATGAAGTAAGAATTATTATCATCCCATGAAGAAACTGATGTGGGAACAGAATGGTTCAGTAACTTGCCCAGAGTTGGGACCTGAGCTCAGAAGGTGTAGCTCCATCGCTCACTGAAGTTTATGTCTCCCAGGTGCAGACAAATTCTCTCTGTCCTAAACAGAGCACAACACAGTACCATACAACTTAAGTGTTTCTAAAGGTCTGCAAGCCAGATGATGAACAGATAGAAAGTAAAGCAAGCTAGCTTTCTACACCTCTGATATCTAGGAGTCTGAGAATTGAATATAGATATACTTAACTATCTCACAGTTATTCATCATCAAGAAACAAGCTTACTCTTCTCACCACTTTCAAAAGCCGAGCTGACAGTGTGTTTATGCTCAGATATGATTAGCTCAACTCCTAGGTGGAGTAGTGCAAGTGAGGTTACAATGCCAGTTTGACTCCAGGGCCAAACTGCAGCTTTGCATAAAGAACTCTTTGCATAAGGAATAGCCTGGGGGAAGTTCCCCATTTCTACACAGCTACCTCACAAATGCCTAACACCAATCACAAGGGAGAGCTGATGTGAAGGAGGACAAAGATGCACCTAGAAAATTCCTCAAAACCACATGATGGACACCTGCTTTCAACATTACAAGTAGTCACATCATTCCATTCACACACGAAAAATAAGAGAACTGAGGTGGGCTGATAAAGTAAGCTCAGCAGAAGTCTAAACTGCCCTTCCTTAAAAAGCATCAGACAGCCCTGACCAGTTTGGCTCGGCGGTTGGAGTGTCGACCTACAGTCCAGAGAGACCCGGGTTTGGTTCCCGCTAAGGGCACGTACCTTGGTTGCAGTTTGTCCCTGGTCCTGGTTGGGCCCTGTGGGAGGCGGCCACTCGATGTGTCCCTTTCACATCGATGTTTCTCTCTCTCTCCTTCCCACTCTATCTGAACAAAAAATGGAAAAATGTCCTCAGGTGAGGATGAAAAAAAAAAAAGCATCAGACAGCTTAAGTATACTTTAAGACCTTAATTTTTACATTAGTTTCCAAAGAGAAGTTAGAAAAGTTTTGATCCTCATACTTCAAAGTGCCCTTTCTGTATAAAGGCAGAAATTGCACCCAGATCCAAAAAAGAAATGGGCTTATCTGGGCTTCACACCTGCTACCACTCCTTTGGGACTAATCCAGTAATATAGTCATTTAAGGGTAAGTGTTTCCAGACAGCTAATAGCATCTATTTTTCTTCCTCCAACTATAACTTTCAAGAGTTTCCACTTCCTCTTCTTAAATGAAAAGGAATCAAAAACACTGAGGAAAAAACTTGATCTAATGAAATGTATCCTGCCTATAGAGGCAGCATAGACTTATTCAAGAGCTTAGGCTGGGGGGGGGGGGGACGGGGGAGGACATAGGCCTGTATTCAAATTACACCCCTTATAAGTTATGTGACCTTGAACAAATTATTGACCTCTATAAGCCTGGTTTCCTCATCTGTAAAACGCGCTATTTCAGGGCTCAGGTGTTGATTAAAAGGACAATACACAGAAAACACCTACAGAAAGGGCTCCACCTACAGGAAGCAGCGCCTGCTGCCACCGCCATGTTGGGGACAGGAAGATGGCCTGCTGAGCTGGAAGGGGAGAGGCAGAAATGAAAACTATGACCAGGACAGTCACTTCTGGGAAACAGGCTTTCTCAAACACCACAGTCCCTATCTAAGGCCTAGGAAGGATTGAAGAGGAGGAGAAAGACTCACCATAATGATGTGGGCTATGTGTTTCACTTTGTCACCCTCTGGTTAGCTAAAAATATGCAGTCTATAGGATGAAATCAAGATTACCCTGTGCATCAAGAGACATAGAAAAAGTCTAAAAAGAATTTCAGAAAGATATGGTGACTATATTTTCAGAATGCAAACCTAGGTGGCATGGTCTGGAAAAATTAGCACCCCCCCCCAAATGAATTTACTTATCAAAATGTTTTATAAAACTTCTTCCCCACCCTGACCAGTTTGGCTCAGCGGTTAGAGCGTCGGTCTGCAGACCAAGGAGTCCCGGGTTCAATTCTGGCCAAGGGTACGAACCTCGGTTGCAGTTTGTGCAGGTGTCAACCAATCGATAGGTCTCTCTCACATGGATGTTTCTTCCCCACCCCACTCTGTCTGATGATAAATGTAAAAATATCCTTGGGTGAGGATTTAAAAAAAAACAACCCCTTCCCCTTTTCTTCCAAAAACAATTCAGTCATTAAGTGGGGCCAAGCTAGGTAGGTGTCTGTGCCAGGGGCCGCAGCGGGATGTCTGAGCACGCAGGATGAGGAAGTGTGCACTGCATGAGGTGTCATGGCCAGGAAGAGTGAGGGGAGCATCCAGCAGGGAAGAGGGCGTGCCGGGGAGGGATCCACAGTAGCAGCAGGGCTCAGAGGAGGTCTACCCAGGGAGGAAGGAGCGCTTGAGGCAGGTGTCAGGGCCCATGTGGGCCAGGAGGGCAACCATGCTGGCCATGAGGAGGTCTACCCAGGGAGGAAGGAGCACTTGAGGCAGGTGTCAGGGCCCATGTGGGCCAGGAGGGCAACCATGCTGGCAGATGGCCAGTGCAGGGGCGGGGGCTCAAGAGGGGTGAGGAGAAAGCACAACCCAGCAAAGAGAACTGAATTCTGTTTGGGATGAGAAAGACGTCCAAAAAGGGACCGGGGACAGAGTAGCATGGTTACATTCAAGGGAGTAATCAAATATATTAAGGAAAATGGGAGTTAGGATTCTCACTGTCAGAGAAAGGAGTCACAAATATGGAAAGGAAGAAAACTAGAATGAACCCCCAGGTATAGAATTTAAATCGTATGTATTGGTGTGAACTCACAGTGTCCACATATATACATGTAGAACTAAATATAGATGTCAATGTGTGTGTATATACATATATTCCATAGCTCTGTACATTGAGATGGCCTAGAAACCACAACACTCCAATAGCAATGTGTGCACCCGGCATCCATTCTCCACTAAAAAGAATCCGTTCTTTGGAGAAAGAGGTGATTCCAGGTCTGGGATAAGGAAAGCACAAAATGTGCCTAAAACCCCTTGTTATGCCAGGAAGTAAGGAAATGTACAAGAATGATGGATATGTGTAAAAAGGACAAGATATCAGGGCAAAAGGGTTCCCATTGGCCTAATCAAGACAACTGAGCATGAACATAAATAATAGAGTAACATTAAAGTCACAGCCATGTGATACAAATAAGTAAACTTTAAAAATTGAAAATCATGGGTCCATACAGATAGAAAGATATATAGAGACAGACAGACAGATAGATAGATAGGTAGGTAGGTAGATAGACAGACAGACAGATAGATAATAGATACGCTTTACAGTTGGAAAACTGGGCAGATACCTCCTTAATCAAGTAATTAAAGTGAGTATCACCAGCAATGGGACAAATCACAATCTGCGTCACCTCACAGGATGCATCAGAAGGACATACATCTGTGATATCTAACCATGCATGAGGCAACATCGGACAAACCCAAAATGAGAGACTTGCTGCAGAACAGCTGGCCTGTCATCCTCAAAAGTGTCAGGGTCATGAAAGTCAAGAGAAGTTTTCCAGATTTTCCTGAAGGAGACTAATAAAACATGACAACTAAACACAATGGGTGACTCTGAACTGGATCTTTTTGATGTAATGTTAATTTCTTAACTTTAATGGTTGGATTATCCTTTGTTGGAATGCCCTTGTTAGTTTTAAAACACATGCTAGCATTTAGGGGTGATGGGGCAAGAAAAAGTCACTGTACTATACATTTGCAACTTTTCTGTAAGTCTGAAATTTCAAAATGTTTTTTAAATCCTTTTTTAAGAATTTACGTATTTATACAAATTACATGACATTTTCTTATAGACAGTTCTGCTATAATGCTTATTTTTAAAATGCACACTTGTTCCAACACAATTGATATATTTGAGAACAGTATGAACATAACTAGAATTTCACATTTGCTTTCCACAATTCTGCCCATGAGGAACATCCAGAAAATGACACCTGGCTGAACAGCACACACCTCAAACATCTACTAGCACCCCGAGTTCACCAAGTAGGTACCCCATACACATCTGTTACAACTCTCAGCTGTATTTAAGAGAACCCTCCTCCTACCACTTCACAACAACTCATGAATTACAGTCCTTCTGATGCCTACCTCCACAAGCAAACTTCAGGTGTTTTCAAAGTAAAGTGACCTATTTATGGTTTTTCTTACCCATTTCACATGAGTAAAACTGCTGCTGTTTTCATTAGGTTCCTTTTTTGTAAAAAGGCACCAATGAAGTTTTGAGTGGTGTGTGCCTGTAATCCCATCTTTTCCATAAGCACTATGATTTTTAATCAACAATTTTGTAGAAAATGTTGATTTTTAGGAATGCTTAAGTCATGTTATAACATAACTGTATTTAATATAATCACGTTTACAAAAAGGAATAAATTGCAGGACATCAACAGTATCCCTATTCTGTACATATAGGAATAAAGGAAAAAAAGAAAATATCACATTTAGTTTCAACCTAATAACTTCAACAACTCCAAAGCAAAGGAATATACTGAGTTTTAATTATGTCTAACATTCCAGGTGAAATCTTCTAAAGGGCTAGGAAAGCCCGAGGCAGTCTAGAAAAAAACCATAAATAAACTTAAACTACAGATTTAATTCCTTGAACTACAGCTTTAAAGGGCAGGTTGTGTCACATGGCTATATCTGAAAAAAAAACAAAAGAAATACTGCCTGTTTAATGTGGCCAGAGCAGTCCAACCTTTGGTTTCTGCTCAACTGATGCCTCTCATTCAAAGTTTAGTTATTCCCAGCCCTGGCAGGGTAGATAATCGATACACCAAGGTTGCGAATTCGATCCCCAGTGAGGGCACATAACAAAAATCAACCAAGGAATGCATAAATAAGTACAACAACAAATCGATGTTTCTCTCTCTCTCTCTCTCTCAAATCAATAAATAAACTTTTTTTAAAAGTTTAGTCTTGACAAACTAGAGAAAAAAATACCAGACTGGAGAAAAATAATCACTAAGTACAAGTGTGTTTCTTTTTTTTCCCTACCATGTCCACAGCCAAACTTATCCCCAAGTCCCAGGGCCGGGGACCCAGGGCCCATGAACTGTGGTACTTGCTGTGGCAGTCGTCTGGGCCAGCCCCCGCTATGATGGGAACGAGGGCTGAATTTGACTTGGCTGCAAGTACAAGTAGGTTCCTGAGAAAGCCTTGATTTCTCCTTTGTAGAATCCAATCAAAAGAGAAGACAGAGCCCTGGCCAGTTTGGCTCAGCGGTTAGAGCATCAGCCCGTGGACCAGAGAGTCCCGGGTTCGGTTCCCACTAAGGGCACGTACCTCAGTTGCAGTTTGTCACCAGCCCCGGTTGGGATCGTGTGGGTGGTGACCACTCGATGTGTCTCTTTCACACCGATGTTTCTCTCTCTCTCTTCCTCCCTCTCTCCCTCCCATTCTATCTGAAGATAAATGCAAAAATGTACTTGGGTGAGGATAAAAAAAAAGAGAGAAGATAGAGCATATATTATATTTTCGTATTAAATTAGTCACACTGTTAGAACATTTAAAGAAATTTGAAATTCTTCTATTTAATTTTATTAATATTTAGGAATGAGATTAAATCGATTTGTTACCAAAGGGGCTAGAACTTCCTATCAAGTTTTCCATATATCAGTAAACACAGCAAGTATGTTTTCTTTTAATTCTCATCGGAGGATATTTTTCTATTTATCTTCAGAAAGAGGGGGAGGGAGGAAGAGGATGGAGAGAGAGAAAGAGACATCGAAGTGAGAGGAACAAATCGACTGGTTGCCTCCCGCACGATCCCAACCAGGGCCAGGGATGAACCGCAACCAAAGTACATACCCTTGGCCGGAATTGAACCCGCGAATCATTGGTCTGAGGTCCAACGCTCTAACCTCTGAGCCACACGGGCCAGGGCACAAATATGTTTGTTTTCTTTATAGCTTTCCTTTCAAGAATTTCTTGCCAGAAATAATCTTATATCAAGGCATTATGTGAAATTATAGTGGGGAAACACAGAACTAACCAGGAAAAGATGTTATAGCAAAGAGATTGTGAAGTTATTCTAGTACAAACACAGTATTTACTAAATTGCTACAACCCTTCTAAAATCAGTTCTCTCAGCCTAGCAATTCCTAATGTGCAAATTTTCCAAATATCTCTGTTCATATAAAGATGAGACAGAAACAAAAAAACTGAAAACACTTGTGATGAAAAGATGATCATGAATAAATTGCTTAATTTCCTTTTATCATTCTTAAAGTTGATTTAATAGTTTTAAAACATTCAACCGAACAAAGGTGGTAACATTTGTTAGATCCTAATTAAACATGATTCTGGGGTATTTCTGACGACACAAGCTTATATAAATATTCTGTGTTTGTTCAAGTATCACAATGAAAAGAGTCAGTTCTTCACACATACAACACACAACCTGAATCCATAGCCTCAATCTATGTAGATAGAGTATTTTACTATTTTAATAACAGAACTACTAAATTCATAGAATTAACAATACTCAAATTAAACTGGTAGCGGTATTTAATTTGTGGCTACTGGGGAATGCTACTAAACACACACCACAAAAACCTGTGCCAAAACAAGTCTGAAAAGAGGTATTTTTGCCATTCTTTCTGTTGCAAGCTTTGCACTTGGCTTTGGTCAAAGCTGGGGTAAACAGTTACAGAAATTAGCAATATAGTCTCAGAAAAATAAAGGCCAAGGGAACCAAAAGAACACAGGCGGTACATGCGCCAGCAGTAACCCTCTACTCCCAGGGCACCTCAGCGCCTTCAGAATCCTCCCAGAGCACCTGCTCCTCCAGCTCAGCTCAGCACAGCCTTTGAGCTGCCACCACAGCATGGGAAGGCTTATCCTTTGCAAACATGCTGACCCTTGTTCTTCCATATCTAAATTTCCAGGGTTCAAATGAAGGACAGAGTAATGGAATAAATTAAATTTGTCGTAATTAACTGCTTCAACCCTGCTCTACCATGTACCAGTTCATCAGAGTTGCTAACACTAGCAGGAAGTTTCCTTCTCCCCTTTCTCTATTCCAAATGAGCACTGTGATTAAGGAAGTGTAAAAGAGGAAGAAGACATTTATCTGTTGAATAACTATCTAGCACTAAGACTTGTAAACATCTAACACATATTCTTTCCTTTAAACCACACAGTAGCCCTGGCTGTTTAGAGCATCACCCAGATACACCAAGGTTGTGGGTTCAATCCCCAGTCAGGACACATACAAGAATAAATCAATGATTGCATGAATGGGTGGAGCAATGGGTTAATGTGTGTGTGTATGTGTGTGCCTCAAATGAAGAAATAAAATTTTTTAAAAAATAGGCTGTGGCCGGTTTGACTCAGCTAGGTTAGAGTGTCGGTCCACTAACCAATGAATTGAGGGTTCGATTCCGGTCAAAGGCACGTACCTCGGTTTTTGTTCGTCCCTGGCCCTGGTTGGGTCATGCAGGAGGTAACCAGTCAATGTGTCTCTCTCACATCAATGTTTCTCTCTCTCTCTCTCTCACACCCCTCCCTCATCCCCGCACTCTATCTGATGATAAACAGAAAAATGTCCTCCAGTGAGGATTAAAAAAATTTTTTTTAAATAACAGAAGCCTCACAGTAATCCTGTGTTGATAGACTGTTGGTCTTCCCTTTTTACACATTAAGAAACACTCATTCCAAAAACTGGATGAACTACACATCTGAACAAAATTTAAATCCAATCATTCAAAAGATTTAAAAATCCAGATAAATTAGCCCAAGTTTGTACTTATGTTTTATTTTGCTTTTTGGGGGTTTGGGGATAGGGGTGGACGGACCTTTGGGCCCTATCACCTTTATATTTTTCATAAATATATAAATGTCACATCAAAAAATTACCTTTGTTCATGAGGGTTCATTGTACTATTATTATTCACTCTACTTTGGTATGTGTGACATTTTCTATAAAAAATAGTAATAATTAAGGAAAAACATTATCTTAAACATAAAGCCAACCAAAAAAAGTATCTCTTACTCCTAGTAACAAATAAAATTCAAATAAACTCAAATATTTTAATTCACACAAATCTAAAGATTTCTAGATACTTAAAACCAAAATGAAAATGCCAGGCACACCAAGCCAACAATGAAACAGAAAATCAAACCAACACCAAAACCAAAAACATTTCACTTTCTCCCACTCTCACATTCAGATACACAGACACACACACACAGAGCACAGAGAGAGAGAGAGAGAACCGCACAATGAAGGATTCCACCTGTCCCTTTTAGACAAAGCAACTTACAGGTGCCGGCCTGACACTAGTCAAGCTCAACCTTTTACTGAAAAATAATCTTAGCAAGAGGCAAGGTTATTTCCACCATCCTATAGTTTGGAGCACTAAAGACTAGCCATTTATGAATAACAGACTTACTTTCTCTTTTTTTAAATTTATTTTTAGAGAAAGAGGAAAGAAGAGGAAGAGAAAGAGAGTGACAGAGAAAAACAGCAATCAGCAGCCTCCTGCATGTCCCCACACTGGGAATCAGGCCCACAACCTGGGTATGTGTCCTGACCAGAAATCGAACTGCCAACCTCTTGGTGCATGGGTCAACACTCAACCACTGAGCCACACTGGCCAGGCAATCTAAATATTTTTGTAACTAAAAATCAGAAACCAGGTTCCTAGCAATGTATTAGAATTCTTGTATCTGCACCATCCTAAATGAAGACTGATTGCTTTCCTATATCTATCAATTTTTTAATCTAAATTTCAAGTTTAGGAACAAGAAAAACCATTAATACATTCACTTGTGATTTTCAATTTGAAAGTATTATCATATGCATGTTACAAGAGCGCTTAAAGGGGTTCAAGTCCATGTTGAATCCTAAATGGGTAAAACTTTAAAAGTCCTACCTGTCATCTGCCCACAGATCAGGCCCCAAAATAACCAAACATCTGACTGCACTGGGCTTAATTAATCTGAAACTATGCTATGAATCATACTTTCAATTATAATTAACATTTTTACAAATCCATCACGTTTTTATTTCATCCTTTTAGTTTCTCACCTTGAAGTCTTAATAGTTAGTACGTTCACCTTTAACTTACCCAAATGAGCAGGGAACTGGCTAGTCGTACCTTTTAGGACCTCAGATTTTCTGCCTCAACTTTACTTCACTGACTTAGCAAAATATTCATCGAGCATCTACTGTATGCCAAAATAGTATTCTAGGCACCAGAGCTACAACAATGAACCAGAGAGATGTGGCCCATGTGCTGAACACTGAATGAGAGGTCTGAGGACGAGCAGGAGTACGGGAGTTAGCCAGTGAAAAAGACAAGGACGGAGCCTGTCTGTGCTGGAAACCAGGAAGGCCCTCGTGGCCGGAGGGAAGGGAGAGAAGTAGCACAAAGAAGCTGGAGAGGGAGGGAGGCAGAGGCCAGGTCAACAAAGGCCTTATAGGCCTTATAAACTACAATAAGAAGTTTGAATTTTATCCTAAGAGCAATGAGAGGCACTGAAGAACAGGATACAAAATACATCGTGTCTGACAAATACTTCCTGAGCACCTACTAAGTGCCAGTCTTCTAGGTCTGACACTCTTCAAGGTCTAAGGGGAGAGGCCTCAGTATATAAATGCATCCCTCCTCCACTGGTCCCAAGAACATCAGTGTTATTAAGAAACTTCAACCCTGGCCGATTTGGCTAGGCAGTTAGAGCGTCAGCCTGCAGTCCAGAGACACCCGGGTTCGGTTCCCGCTAAGGGCACGTATCTCGGCTGCAGTTTGTCCCCGACCCTGGTTGGGTCGTGCAGGTGGCAGCCACTCGATGTGTCCCTGTCTCTCTCTCCCTCTCTCTCCCTCCCACTCTATCTGAACAAAAAATGAAAAAATGTCTTTGGGTGAGGATAAAAAAAAAGAAAAAGAAATTTCAGGTCACTGCTCATCACCAGCACTATTCAGGAGATAAATAGCAGAAACATTTCCTATAAATACGAACACCACCACTACCCACTACCACTAATCCCTGCCAAGAACAGGCACAACCAATAGGCCCAATGGGGTAAGACATTAAACTAATTGTCTTTTCAAAAATTTCTTAAAATATTTTTTACTGTCTTAAATATCTACAATTAAAATATATTCACTCTTTGCCCAATCAGTGTGGCTCAGTGGACTGAGTGTCCTCCCATACACCAAGAGGTCACTGGTTCGATTCCCAGTGGGGGCACGTGACCAGGGTTGTGGGCTCAATCCCTGGTAGGGGGCATGTGGAAAGCAGCCAATTGATGTTTCTCTCTCTCCCTGTCCCTTCCTCTTTTAAAAAAAAAAAACCAATAAAAAATATATTCAGTAAAAACACTATTATTCCTGGCAATTAAGAAATGTTAACACCAGCCCTGGCCAGTTTGGCTCAGCGGTTGGAGCATTGACCTGCGGACCAGAGAGTCCCGGGTTTGGTTCCGCTAGGGGCATGTACCAAAAAAAATGTTAACACCAACTGACCCTCAATTGAACACATCTGTCCAGGAGTATAAAATCACTCAAAACTCTGAGCATTTTTTAATAACCCACAGTTGTGCTCCCTAGCCAAAGACTTAAAAAGTAACAGAGCCCTGGCTGGTGTGGCTCAGTTGGTTGCAGCATTGTCCTGTGCACCGAAGGGTCACAGGTTGATTCCCAGTCAGGGCACACACCCGGTTGCGGGTTTGATCCGCAGTCAGGGCACATACAGGAGGCAACCAATCAATGTTTCTCTCTCTGTCTCTCCCTCTCCCTTTCTCTTGCTCTAAAAATCAATAAAAAAAATATCTCTCCAGGTGAAAATTAAAAATAAACAGCAACAGAGATACGATGTCAGCTTCATTCATCACTGTACCCCCAAGTAGCAACTGTAGGAGTGTTACATGTAGAGAGTAAATGAATGAAGTTAGCTTTAAGAAAATAACCAAACCAGGCAAATGCAAAGCCAAGTTATAATTTTTTTCTTTTATCACAGACCCCAAAATATAAAAATTTTCTAAGTACCCACCTGTTTTTAATCACTACCAGTTATCACTCACATTTAAATAAATACTTTTGAAGTTCAGCTGATACCAGGGGGAAAAAATCAAACTGCCAAATTTTATCACAGGAGTTGTGTGTGTGCAGGATTCCAGCAGGTTTTTTACATGTTGGATTTTTCTATTTCCTCATTCTTTAGCACTCTCTTCATTCTCTGATAATGTTTTGAAGGAAATGGGGGGCGGGGGGTCCTGTGCTCACATCACACACCTCCTAGTCATCCAGGGACCATCCTGGCAGCCCCATTTCTCATCACCACCTGCCATCATGTGCCTGTGCCATGGACTGGTGAGGCATGGGAAAACAGAAGGCTCTGGTGAATGAAGAATTATCAACTAGAGTTCAAAGAACCAGAAGGAAAAAAAAAAACCACACAACTTAACACCAAAGGACCAGAATAGACATTTCTCCAAACAAGATATACAAATAGCCAATAAACACGTGAAAAGGTGCTCAACAGTATTTAGGTCATTAAGGAAATGCAAAGCAAAACCACAATGAGCTATCATTTCACACCTACTAGGATGCCTCAAAAGAAGAGAAAGAAAAAACCGAAAATAACAAGTGTAGGCCAGTATGTGGACAAACTGGAACTCACATACACTGCTGTTAGTAATGTAAATTGGTGCCACCATTGTGGAAAAGCCTAGCAGTTCTGAAAAAAATTAAATAGAATTACCATATGATGCAGCAAATCCACTCCTAGGTATATACCCAAAAGAACTGAAAACAGAGACTCAAACACATACTTGTACAACAAAATTCATAGCAACATTATTCACAATAGCCAAAAGGTAGAAACAATTCAAGTGTTCATCAACAGATGAATACATACAATGGAATATTATTCAGCCATAAAAGAATGCAGTTCTGACATATGCTAAAACTACCACATAAATGAATCTTGAAACCGTCATGCCCAGTGGAATAAGCCAGACACAAAGGGACAAATATGATTCACTTATATGAAGTACCCAGAAAAGGCAAATTCACAGAGATAGGAACTAGATTGGGGTGGGGAAAGTTATTGCTTAACAGTAACAAAGTTTGTTTAGGGTGATGAAAATTTTTGGAAATAGTGATGATGGTTACATTATATTGTGAATGTAATTAATGCCCCTGAATTGCACACTTAAATGATTAAAATACATGGCAAACTTTATGTTTTTTATATATATATATATATTTACCCCACACACACACACACACACACACACAAAACAGCAAGGGGAAAAAAAGTACAAAGTACTTTGGGGCAAAATGAATTCCAAGTCACTTCAAAATCAGGATTAATACAGGAAGCCCCCCCCCCCCCCAAGTAAATGCAATCCAACAATGAAGAGGCTGGCTTGCCCAGGCAACAGTTTCTTCACTCACATCATTAAATATTTAAGTGTATATAATGTAGTAGGCACTATCCTAGGCACAAAAAAATTTCAATCCAGAAAACTTCCCTATCATTACTCTATAAATTATGAGGATATGGATAAAATGAGCACAAGCTTTTGCTTAAAAGACACAGAGCCCTGGCCAGTTGCTCAGTGGTTAGAGTGTCAGCCTGCCGACCAAAGGGTCTAGGGTTCAATTTCCAGTCAAGGACACGTACCGGAGTTGTAGGTTCGATCCCTGGCCCCATTCCTAGTCAGGGGTCTTGCAGGAGGCAGTCAATCAATATGTGTCTCTCATCAATGTCTCTCTCTCTCTCTGTCTCTCTCTCCCTCTCCTTCCTCCCTTCTACTCTATCTCAAAAAAAAAAAAAAAAAAAATGAATGAATGGAAAAATATCCTCGGGTGAGGATTAAACGACACAGATTCAAAATAAGTACATTAAGAATCCTAAAGCCAATGTACTATCATCTTTGCTCCATCTGGTTTACTTCCTTAAATTGGCAATTTTGTCATTTTTCTGAACTGGAATAAAAGTGTTTTTTTTTTAACTATACAAACATGACCACAACACATTTAGAAAAACACTATTTTCTGACCTTCATCAGCCAATGGTCTACTGATCAGAAAATACACACATCACAATCATGAATATAACTTAGTCTTTGTGCCTAAAAGCAGAACTCCTCAAAATGGAGCAATTAGCAGTTCTATGAGGAAAAAATACTCCCATTTTTCCATCTAATTTTAGGGGTTTTCAACACATGAGAATTAAGGAAGTTTAAAAGACTACTAATCATACTTTGAGGACCACCTGGAGGGTGAAAAACACAGTTCCCTTTGTACTGATATTTAAATGTGTTATAGCTTTTTAATAATAACAAACAGTTGTGCTCACTAGTATACCCTAGATTAATTTAAGTTTTCAAACACAACACTGAGCTTTCCTACAATGTACACTTTCCTGTACTTGATACTACACAACATTTTTCATCTTCGTAATTAGGTCACTAATTGCCTCAAAGCACTGTTTATAATTGATGACAGTAACCAAGGTACCTCAGAAACAATGACCAGGTTCCCTCCTGGTGGCTGCAGAGTACCTGTATACTTCTGTAACCTGGGAAGGAGGAGGAACAATACCTAGAGTCTAATAAGTGCTTACGCAAACTAACAAAAGAAGGGAGGCAAAGGGGAAATTTGAGAAGAGAAAGCACTTTCAATTATTCAGTGTGATTCCTATGCTTGGGAAAACACTGAATTCACAGGATCAGCAGGAGGTATGAATGTATAAAGCCACAATATGAAAAGAATTACTGGGTCAAAATGTAATATTCATTTTCATTTAACATCCAGTTACCTAGAGGACTGAGGATGGGGCAGGAGCTAATGAGTCCAGGGCTCTGTTTCATGCTTAAAAGTAAAAGCGTGAAGCTAGAGGAAAGGACTGATTTAGCAGCTTAAAACTTAAAAGGATTACCCCGAGGACAAAGGGGTGGGGGGTGGGCTGGAGAGGGGGTCTTAACATCCAGAAGATACTTCCACAAAATTCGTTTAGTTTTTCCCTTTGACCAAGACAACACAAATTTCTTTTCTTTCTCCTTTCTTTGTAACAACTTCAAAGACAGACTTCAATGTAGAAATCCTAAGTCTTCTTTTTAAGATATATGTCCTAAAACAATAGCATTGCAGCATAAACTTTGCCATTCACCCCAAAAAGCAAAACGGCGAAGCATGACAATTACACACAAACACCACCATTCCAGCAGCAGCAGCGGATCTGACTCAATATTTCATCAGAGGTGGGAGACTAAGTTAATGAGAAATCTAAACTTTTAAAAATGGAGTTGTCTTTTCATTTTAATAGTGACAGAAGTCACTATTTCTTTTTATACTTCAAGGTTCAACTCATACTTGCTCAGAATCATGTTAATATCAGATCTAAAAGGGACCCTAGAATGTGTCCAATTAACTAAGTATATAGATGAGAAAATTTAAGTAAAAGCTTATATCTAGTTATTGGCCAAGTCAGACTGGAGCCCAATCCTCCTAACTCTCAGTGTAGTACCATCTTCTATGGTTATAAATAATAATTACAAATATAGAGTTTTGTGTCAAGCTCTATGTTAAGCCATTTTACATTCATGTTCCCTTTAATTCTCACAACACTCAGAAAGAAAGTATCCTCCATTCGGCAGATAAGAAAACTGAAAATGATTTGCCCACTCAGGGCTGATTCAAACCTAGATCTGGCTGATTTCTAAGTTGAAGTTCAGTCCTATTCTACCATGGCCTACAGGGTCCTGACCCCTCCTACCTTTCTGAACTCATCTCCTAACACTCCTCACTCACAAAATCTAGTCGACCTTCACTTAAGCTCACCCCTGCCTCAGGGCCTTTCCATGTGCTGAGTGCCCCTCAACCACCCCCCCTCCAAACCACCCCCTAGATCTGTGAGTGACTGGCTCTACCCTGTCAAGTCAAATATCACCTCTTCAACCAGACTGTCCCTAACTAACCACTCAATCGCAGACATTCAGTCACTCCTGCCACTGTCATGTATATATAATGTTGTCTCCCTTTAGAACAAAAGCACCACAAGGGCAAAAACACCCAGAAATGTTCTACCATATTCATTTCTAGACTGCCCAATACCCAAAAGAGTACCTGAGAAGAGGAGACACTCAAAAAATCTATCTGTTGAATAAAGGAATGAATACCTGTGTCTGAACCCCCATCTCATTAAGGGTCAGTATCATACAATTTAGCACTTGATTACATACTGTCTTCTATTTTTCTCTAGCGGTTTCTTTTGGTTAATCTTGTCTTTTCAACCATATTGTATATGCCTCAGGGATATGTTATAATTTTCTACTTTAGGCAAGTTAATGACTCAACACAGGCTTATGTGATCACCTACAAAAGAAGCAGTCAAAAGTCTAGAATTCAAATATCTCCTATAGTTGGTAACATGATAGGTAAACACTCAAATACTGTATTACTGACCCACAGATCTTAAATTTCTTTAATATTCTCACAACTTTCTACAAAAATACACATAGTGTGTAAAGAAACGCATTCATTTATTTGGTTAGTATTGGAAACTAAAGAGTAACTGCCCTTTCACTAATAGTACACACAAGCCTCCCTCGTTTCATGATAGCGCCATAAATTAATGTCTTTTAAACCAACACCCAATCTGTTTGCTTCAGATTATCTTTTATCTTGACCAACGTTAATTTCCAGTTTTCTCTATTTCTTTGACAGGCCTCAGCAGCATCACATTCCTTCTTGCTTGCTAAAGTTTTGTTTGCTTTATATGGTTCAATGTGTTCAACATATCTTCCATGATCTAAAAAACTGTAAAATTAGAGCAAGAAGGTCAGTAGCATTTTGGCTTCTATGGCTTTGAAACTCCTACTCCCTTGAGAGCTCTAACGAGTCATGGCAACACTAAGAGACCTTCCTTCCTGGTGATTTATTATATGCTGTTCCCACTGGCCTGTCAAGCACAGGGTAGGAAATTGGACTGGAGCAGAATCATCGACTGGCTTGAGTATCGATGGCCTGGAAAAGTAACTGATACGGTCTGACCGGCTGCTTCCAAAGACTGGCCAAGTCTAGCAGATGTTCACTGTTAAAGACGTTTCAACTCCAAACCCCAGACCTTGTTTCCAACATAGCAAAATTCTGCAGAGAGGACATAAAACATGACCAAAGTCCTGGTCATGGGTGCTGTTCAGATTTATAACTTCAACCTGTTCTCCAAATATGGTTTCCTCCTAAGAAGAATGACATGACTCAATACTCAAAGAAAATGTGAGTGTGCACATGCAGACACATATGGAGGCAGGGGGTGTCTTTAAGAGAGTGAGGCTTCTTAATTTTCTAAAATAAAATAACCCACACTGTACCACATTTATTTCATCCCAGAAAAGCTCAAGAACTAAGTGCATGGAGGCCTAACAGAGCACATTTTCATGTGAGAAACAACAACAAAAGACTATTTTCATACAATACTTAACTGGAGGGAAACCTGAAATTGTCCTGTAGTTATCAGAAAAAGTTGCATTTGATTATATAAAGCATGTTATCTTATCTAAAATCTTAAGTCCAATATTTGTATAGAATGTGAATGAAGTTTCAACTTTCTATATGTAAAAAAAACAATTCATTAAAAGTTTGATTAAGACGTAGTTCTAGTTTTCAACCAGCTTTGTTTTTTGTGCCAAGTATAAGATCAGAGAATCAAATGACTTGCTCAAGGTCATCTGGTCAAGTCAGGTGGGATTAGAATTACTGGTTCCTACTTTGCAAAAGCCAGGCATAAATCAAACTTTTCTTGGAACTACGCAGGCCAAAATGGAAAAACCATTCCCCATTTCCTTTCCTCAATGACCAAAGGGCAAAAGAAAAATTAGTTTAAACGGTAAAAGTGCAATTAATAAAATTTCATCAATGCATAGATTATTACCTCTAGCCATGCACAGGCACTTCTCTCAAAATTGGCAACGTTTAACAATTTACAAAGGTCAGTAACCTCGATACAACCTTCCCATATGACAGCATCATAAACTTATTAAGATGTTTTTAAATCAGCACTTTGTATGTACAGCTATAAATAGTTCACGTATCTTCTAAAATGGAATATGGAAGTACTCTGAACTCTTAGGTCTTTTTGAAGGTAAAGGATCATAAATAAGTTCAAAGTTTTCTTCAGAACCCTGAAAGGAATAGAGATATTTCAACATTGCAAGTAAAATAAGTGATTAAATAAACAAAAATCACTCAGACTGTGGGACAGAAAGGACTGGAGAAAAGAGGCATCACCATAACACTTTCCTCTTCCTTTTCCGAAGCCACCACTTTCGCCATACTTTCTGCCCCATCCTTTTCATTTCTACTTTCAAACTGCTGATCTAAAACATTACTTTTGAATCAACAACAAAACATAATGTCCAATGAAGCCATATTAAAAAAAGAAAAAAACTAATTGGATTGGGATGGGGATATTAAAGTAGCTGAAAGTACTTAAATACACTATTGTCATATTTAGTAATTTTCCTCACATCCAATTTCCTCGGTCAAATAGTACCATCACCCCATTACTGATGACCCTCAAATCCAGGAAAAATTCCCTTTGCTCTGAAACTATGAGTCACTGATGTTAAGAGCTTGCATTAGATCTCAAAAGTACTAAATTAATGGCTTAGGCGGAAATCGTGGCTGGGTTATATTATATGAACAACTTTAAAACTTTTAGAACCAACATGATTTTTTCCATCTCAAAGTCAAGTTTACCTATTTCTGAATACAGTTGTAACACACTCTTGGACTGATGATTTCTCTTTAGCCTTTGAGCAGAATGTGGCCACAGGGTATATAAAAGCAAATCAAAAGCAAGGACTGGAAAAAATTAAACCTGGAAGGACATACAAGTCTGACACTTTCCATTATGCCAGAAAACAATTGTCATTACTTGGAATTGTATTAGGTTGAGCCATTGCAAACTGCCATTATATACAACTGTATTTGCCCTGCAAAAACAGAAATTTCATATGGTTTGACCTAATATTATTTTCTAAGCTCATTTTAATAATCATCTCAAATAAGGTCTTCATATCCCAAAGCACATAAAACCTTCTAGTTTTCTAGACTGTCTTAACCTTTTGAAAAGATTTTGCTCTGTACAAACCTGATCATTTGAAAAATTAAGCTCATTTAACAGGAAAGTCAAGTAAAAGCCATCCAACTGGCTAAATGTAACAACCATGCTTTCATGAACCCTAAAACCACTCCACATCCTTTTTCCAGCACTTCCTCTCCCACTAACAGAACTTAAATCCTAAGCAGATCTGTCTTTAGAGGACCCACATTTAAGGATATACAATGAAAAATTTGAGTGCTTTCCAGCCTTTTCAGTGATCAGTGATATAGGAATCTAAGCATGGTAGAAGCCCATCACTTTTCACTAGGGTTCCACTGACCTAAAAATCTACCACTGAGGAATTTTAATTAAGTTGATAAGTTCCATTTCTGTTGGAGAATTTGGCTTCTAATCCTTCTAATCAAAAGGGTGATTACCATCCCAGTGGGATATATTTTTCCATTTAGATATGGCTGATTTATGCACCCACAGCAGAAATAACCTGTCACTTTCACAAAAGGGGTTATGGCTCCAAGACTGCCTCTAGGTCCAAAACCATCATTTCACAACCATTTTTATCAGAGTCTCATATCCAATATGCTAATGAACTATTCTCAATTAATTCTACTAATTACTCAACGTGTTCTTGTTCTACCAAAATTTCTGTCTACTGATCCATCAGGCTATATTCTCTGGCTTTCTAGAGGGATGCTTTTCCTAGGGCAATCTTATGTTGCCTGTTCTATCTTCCTATACCAAGCTTATAGTACAAACCATCAACACTAACCATCAAGTAAAAAAAAAAAAAATCAGGAGAGAATCTCCTGCTCTATCTAGAAATTTCTCTATTCAGCTAGTTCAGTGTTGACAGGTCAACAGAAAATGGCACTAGTCACACTACAATCCTACAGGGTATTTCTCTATAGTTAATTAAACCACCAACCTTTTCCTAACATCCAACTAATCTAGACTTTTTTTTTAATCCTCACCTGAGGCCATGCATTCATCTTCAGACAGAGCGGGAGGGAGAGAAGAAGGAAGATAGAGAAACATGGGTGTGAGAGAAACACCCACTGGCTGCCACCCACACAACCCTCAACCGGGGCTGGGGACAAACTGCAACCGAGGTTCGCGCCCTTGGCGGGAACCGAACCCGGGGCTCTCCGGTCCGCAGTCCGATACTCTAACCGCTGAGCCAAAACGGCCAGGGCAATCCAGACTTTTTCTGGCAGAATTTACTCTCCTTGCACCACCCCCAACAGCATCTCCTGCTCATTTTTCGCTCTAAACTGAGGTTTTCTCTAGAGTCCCATGGTGATGTTAAGTCAGGCAAATTCATTCCTGAAACCTTCCATCTACTCCCCTTTCTCCAGTTTTTTGTTTTGAATGAAAACGATGCATCAGGTACAGTGATAAATGTTTTAAACGGAAATCTATCTACTGCCATCCTTAAAGTCCCATGAGGTTAGGTTTACTATCCCATTTTACAGAGGAGAAAAGCTGAGGTTTAATAACTTACCCAAGGTCATACAGGGCAAGCACTCAAATCCAAGTCTGACCTCAATGTCCTCTGACCTTAACGCTCTTGCTGTAGTTCCTTCTAATCTCCCTCCACGACCTAGATGGTCCTATAAAGTCTTGGGCAGGGTCAGGTGCCTCAGTGGGTGTCTTTCCTTTAAAGAATATGGCTTTGAGAAGAGTGAGTACCCATCCCATCTTTTCTCCATTCTCCTCCTTCCCACCTGACACCCTTTCCCCAGGGCCCTTATTATAGCTCCTCCTCTAGGGCCAATTAAAAAGTCCCTTCTGACCCCAGAGCAGGCACCCTAGAATGCTGAGGGGCGACCTTCTACCCTCAAGGCTAGGAGAGGGCAAAAGTGAAAGAAAAATAAGAGCGCAGACAGCACCTAAGTCTACATTCAGGAGGAAACTGGCAGAGGACCGCAGGGTGGGGGTTTGAGAGGTGCGGGGGGGGGGGGGGGCCCGCTAAGGTGGGTGGGGTGAAAGAGTGTGCCCTTGGGGGTAGGCGGGGCGGGGCTGGGCAGAGAGAGCCCGAAGGCTCGGTGCTCACCGAGCTAGGAGACTGAATGGAGGGTGGACTCCATAGGGGGATGGAGGAGTACCACCGGGCGAGGACGGGACCGGGCCACCAGGAAGAGAACGTGTGTGTTGGGAGGACCTGGAGGGGGATGAACGGGGGAAAGTGGAGGGAAGACGGGGAAGGGAGAATGAGCAGGAAACGGTGGAGCCACCGAGGAGGCGGGAGGGGAAGATGGATGGCAACAGGGAAGGCGAGGCGCCCCCAGAGCCGGGCACAGGGTCTGGCGGCTGGGCGAGGACCCGCGAGCGGGCCGGAGGTTCGGGATGCACGGAATGCCGGGAACGGGGGCTCCCGGAGACCCCGGGGGCGGCGGCGCGCGAGCTCCTGAGCCGGGAACCGGGAAGTGAGGGCTCTAGGGAGGCAGGGCGGGAAGGGCTGTCGGGCATCCAGAGGGGTCCGAGAGCACGCGGCGTTCGCAGCGGGATGGGGCTGGGAGGCAGGAGGCTGGCGCGGTGGGGCGGGGGGAGGAGTTCCGGAGCCCGTCGGGGCGCAGAGGGCGGGAATGTCCCGGCGTCTCCCGAGGGCCGGGCTCGGGGTCGGCTGCGGGCCGGGGGCCCGGCGAGGGCCTGGGTCCCCTCGGGGCGGGGCAGGGACTCCGGGCCCCTCGAGGCCAGAGCGGCACCCCCCGGGTCCCAGCCCCTTCCTACCTATGCCGGGCGCCACATAGACGAAGTAGAGCAGCGAGGACGAGAGCGAGAAGAAGAAGAGCGCGGCGAGCAGCGAGCGGCGCGGCAACCGCAGCAGCCCCCGGCGGACGCGCATGCTGCAGCCGGGCGGCCGCCGGAGGGCCGGGCCGGGCCTGCTCGCGCCGCTTCCCGTCCGCCGCCTCCTCGGCCTCCGCCGCCGCCGCCTGGGCCTCGGCCACCACCTCCCGGGTCTCGCTGCCGCCGCCGCCCGCCGCCTCGCCGCTCCCAGCCGCCGGCCGCCGCGGGCCGGGATACATGAGCGAGCGGGGGCCGGAGCGGCCCTGAGCGAGCGCAGCGGCGGGGGCGGAGCGGGCCGCGGGGGCGGGGCGGGGCGGGGCCAGCGCCGCCGGGCCCCCGCGGCTGCCTGGCGGCCCGCAGGGAACGTCGCCAAATGGCGACAGCCCCTCTCCCGGCGCGGCCACCGCCCAGGCTTTCGGGGAGCGTCGCTCAAGGGCCCGTTAGCTCCGCGCCTTGGCACCCCCAGCCCGGGAGCCAAGGGACCGTCTGCAATGTCTGAAGCGGCTGGTCGCCAGGTGCAGCGCGACCTGGGATTGCAGACGCGGGAGCTCGGTACCCGCCTTCATTCATTCACTCATTCATTCAGTTCCCCATTTATAGAACGTCCGACCCAGGCCAGACACCGTTCCTGCCGCTAGCGAGGCTACGAAGAGCAAAACGGACAAAATCTGTGTCTTCTCGCAACTTACATCAAATGGGAGGAGAGCCCTGGCCTGTTCGGCTCAGCGGTTGAGTGTTGGCCTGCGGACCAGAGAGTCCCAGGTTCGGTTCCCGCTAGGGGCGCGTACCACCAAAAAAAAAAAAAAAACAATGGAAGGAGAAAAAGAAACAGATCAGTTCATAATATCTGGTACTGATAAATTGATAAATTCTAGGAACACAAGAAAACAGGAGAACATGTTGGGAGGCAGGCGAATGGAGTCAAGCAAGGCCAAAGTGAGCAGGTGACAGGAACTGAGTCATAAAAGGGTGAATAGCAGATGCCGAAGCCTGAGGTTAAAAAGCCTCATCTGTCCCCGGGTTGACTCCCCTAAGATAGGGAGAGAAGCACCATGAGGTTGGAACTCCAAGCAGCATCCACATCCCACAGAATCATAAGGAGTGTAATGATAACAGTTATCAATGTGAAGACATATGTTGAGAGACACTGGGTTTTACTTATCTTATTACATCCCCGCAACATCCCTGAGACATGTGCTCTTATTATTCCTATGGTTAAAAAAGAAAAAGAAACAGACTCCTAGAGGGAGGAGCAGTTCACCCAACCCTTGCTGTAAGGCCTCAAATCAAAATTGACCTATCTCCCAAGGCAGATCCTTAACCACTAGGTTGTAATTGCTTCGTCATTCCATCTGGCCCCTAATTATCATCCTGCAGGCAAATTGGTATCCTATGCCATAGAATAGTGTGAGACCGCATTCAAAACATCACTTTTCCATCAGCCAGACCAGAAGATCTCCAAAGGCAAAAAGCAGTCGCTAGAGACTCATGGTCAGGGCCAGTAGAACCAGCCCCAGCTTCAAGAACTGCCAGCTGAATTGAGGAGGCACATCTGAACCTGGGGGCACTGTCTTGGAATGCTAGAAGCAGTCAGGAGGGGAAAGAATTTTGCAGGGATTCTGTGAGAACCAACAATAGCCTGCTTTATATTCCTAAAGTTGATTTATACTTTTCACAGTGTTTCTTTGATCCTTTAAGTGAGGGCTGTAGACCCAGACAGCCCAGGTTCTCCGACTCCCAGCTCCTCCATTCTTACCTGAGTGACCTTAGGCAGGTTACTTAACCTCTCTGTGCCTCTCAGTAAAATAGGGGATGTTGCCCAGCCAGTGTGGCCCAGTGGTTGAGCGTCAACCCATGCACCAAGAGGTCACCCATTCAATTCCTGGTCAGGGCACATGCCCAGGTTGTGGGCCTAATCCCCAATGGGGGGGTATGCAGGAAGTGGCCAATCAATGTTTCTATCTCTCACCCTCTCCCTTCCTCTCTCTCTAAGATCAATAAAGAAAAAAAAAATTTTTTAATGGGGCACACCTTGGCCGGTTTGCTCAGTGGTTAGAGCATTGGCCCACGGACCAAAGAGTCATGGGTTCCATTCCAGCCAAGGGTACATACCTTGGTTGCAGTTCATCCCCGCCCCTTGTCAGGGTCCTGCAGGAGGCAACCAATCAATGTGTCTCTCTCACATTGATGTTTCTCTCTCTCTCTCTCTCTCTCCCCCTCCCGCCTTCCCACTCTGTCTGAAAATAAATGAAAAAAATATACTCAGGTGAGGATTTTTTAAAAAATGGGGGATGTTATTAGTAACAACTGCATCAGGTTGTTCTGAGGATTTGAGTAATAGATGCAAAGCGTGGCACATGTAGTAAACGCACATAGCTCCCACTAACTCCAACAACCCTGGGAAATGAGATGGGAGAGAAGAGGCACAAACAACAAAAAAGAAAGGCAGAGAATTTTGCCTCCGACAGATGTGGGTTTAAATCTTGGCTTGACCTCAACTGGCCGTGTGACCTTGAGAAATCACGAACCCCTCCGAGCCTCTATTGGTTACCTGTGAAATGATGTGGAATAAACGAGATAACAGAGGTGAGACCCTGGACCAGAAACAAGCTGACCTGAACTGCTTGTTTGGCCCACACATTGGCCTCTCCCCTGCCAAGTCCTCAATAAACATTTTCAAACATGCAGAAAACTTGAAATAACAGTACAAGGAACACTCCCCATCTGGATTCAACAATCATTATCATTTTTTACAGATTTATCTATCAATGTTTATAGGTACAATTTTTTTCTAAATTATTTCAAAGTAAGTTGCTGCTTTACTGGTACTTCATGTCTCAATACTTGAGCAAAAATCCTAGGAAAAATTGCATTCTCCTAGATAACCACAATAATATTATCACACCTAAGAAAATGAGCAATCATACCATAATATCCTATAAAATATGGTTCATTCTCAAATGTCCCTCTTTCTTTAAAGAATGTCTTTTATACCTATTTATTTTTCAACAGTATCAAATCAAGGTTTACACATTGCATTTGGAATTATTTCTAGTATTTGTTTATTTACAACACTCCCTCTGTCTCTCTTTTTCATCATTTCCCCCCAACACTATTTAAAACATCTTTAAACCTACAGGGAAGTTGCAAGAATGGTACAATAAACACCCATTTAACCACCGTGCATTGTTGTTTTGTTTAACTGAACTAGTACTAGGTCAATTGGACTCCCATGTGGGGAAGAAAAGATTCCTCACTGCTACCTCACGCTTTCCACAAAACCAATTCCAGGTGAACTGTAACTCTAAATGTGAAACAGAAGAATATCTTCATGTCCTTGGAGTAGGCAAAGATTTGTCACAAGACACAAACACCAACCAAAAGGGAAAATTTTGATAGATTGGGCTACATTCAAATAAAAATTTATTTTCATCAAAAGAGACCATTAAGAGGAGGAGGGGGGAAATGGGCTATACAGTAGGAGAAGACATAGAAATATAGAGAGCTGATAAAGAACTCCAAAATATAAAGACAAGAGCAGCAATCCAATAAAGAAAAGGCAAGGGAAAGCAAGCAAAAGACTAATACGCATCTCATAGAAGAAGATATCCAAATGTGAAAAGATGCTTACATCTTTTGAAAAATGCAAATAGAAACCACACCTCAATGCCATCTGTGGGCGGCTGCTTTTGAGAGAGAGAGGGAGCACTTGGGACTGAGCCTTGAGTAAGTCCAGCTTTGAATGGCAGAGTAGAGAGCGTGACTCTGCCAGGAAGGAGGGGTAGGAGGCTGGGTGTCCTGGAAGCGGAGGGAAGAGATGCTTCCTGTGAACATGCCAAAGGTGGCTCCTCAATGGCCTTGGATGCATGTCATTGGAAACCCTCACTCCATCACCTCCACATCTGTAAAGTGACACTCACTGGACTGACTTCCACAATGTGCTGGGAGGTGGAAAGTTCTCAGGGACTTGCCTACCTCTGACCATGCTGAGACAAGGAAAAAGATCTGATTGGTTGATATAAAATGGGTCGATATAAAATGGGTTCCAATTAAGAAGGGGGATGGCGCCCTGGCCGATTTGGCTCAGCGGTTAGGGCGTTGGCCTGAGGTCCAGAGAGACCTGGGTTCGGTTTCCGCTAAGGGTGCGTATCTCGGTTACAGTTTGTCCCCGGCCCTGGTTGGGTCGTGTGGGTGGCAACCACTCGATGTGTCCCTTTCACGTCGATGTTTCTCTCTCTCTCCCTCCCACTCTATCTGAACAAAATATCTAAAAAATGTCCTCGGGTGAGGATATAAATAAATAAATAAATAAATAAATAAATAAATAAATAAAATGGGTTCCAATTAAGAAGGGGGGTGGTGATCTAGCCAACTCAAAACAACAAACATCCTCTATAGTTGGATTCCCTCACCATGCACCTCTACCTTAGCCTAGGCGGGCAAGGAATTCCTCTGATCCCCTGAGCAAAGAGATGGGGAGATCTTCCTGCATCTGGACTATATACTGCTGACCAACCTCTCCTCATGTCCCACCTGAAATAACAAGGCATTAAAAAATAGCGGGTTGTTTTTTAATGGAAAAAGAAAAAAAAGATGTCAGGGGGTCCCCACCTCAAATTCTTACTTCCACACTCCCTTTCCAACTCTCTCAAGCCTGTATTTATGTGTTCATTCATTTACTGTTCAGTTCCTCAGTCAAACAAGCTCAAGGCAATTTTACCTCTGCTCAAAAGTTATCTCCTCTAAGAGACCTTTCCTCTAAAATATCTTCCTTCTCCCCACCCCAGAACTCTATCTCCTTACCCAGCTTTACTTTTTTTCAGAGCACTTTCTGACCATTATGTTATACATATATGTTTCTTTGTCCATTTTCTCTCTCCCATTATCAGAACATAAGTCCATGAGGTCAGGGATTTTGTTTCATTCTCTGCTGTATCTTTGCATCTGGCACAGTGTCTGGTACCCAGCAGGTGCTCAATAATTGTTGAAAGAATGCGAAAACAATATCAGGTGTGCGCCGAGCATATGCCGAGCATGGCGAATGCAGGGATGACTGTGTGGAGGCTCTCACAGCCCAGTGAACAGGAGGAGCAGAAAAGTAACTAGCACAATGCAATGAGGGCAGGACTCCTGTGCCAGGCAGGCTGGGAAGGTGTCCAGTGAGATTCTAGATGGTCCTTGAAGTGGGGTGAAGTAAGATTGCCCAAGGGCACTGAGAGGAGGCTGGCCTGGCTGGAGTAGCAGGTCTCTACAAGGAAAATGAAAAGGGGAGGGGCGAGATGTGGGTTGGGGGAGCCTGACCCTATGGCTCAGCAGGAGCCCTGGAGTCAGAAAGATCTGGTGACTAATCAGTCCTGCCTCTTCCTCCCCATGACTCTGTCATCTTGGCAGGTCATTTCACCCCTCTTAACCCCATTTCCACATCTGTAAAATGTGGGATCATACAGTTCCTTTCTCCTGGAGTGGCTGTGAGGATTTGAGATAGTGTCTATAAAGTGTCTGCCATGTAACAGGTGCTCAATCAATGGGAGCTGTCACTATTCTTACATTTGTTCCTATGGACCATAGGGAGCCCTTAAAGGTTTTAGAGGAGGGGAGTAGCCTAAAGAAAGTGAGGTCCCTGGAGAAATACCAGGAGAGTGCAAGTTGGGCCTTGTTTGTCCTACCCACCTTCTCAAACTCTGCTGGAGAAGGTTCCAGTCACCCGCCATGAGGAAGCCATTGCACAATCCATAAACACTAATCACCAGTAGCATGATAACATCACAGAACAATGACTACCTCAGTTCGAACTCCCAGAGGCAGACAGCAGATAAAGATAGTTGATGTGAGCATAACTGCTCTCCAGGTCCCGGGAGCTGGACTTAGCATTGAGTGCTTCCAGTGCCAGAAATGCCAATTGACTGTGCATTGGCTATGAGGTTCATCCTGGTAACCTCCAGCCAGGAAGTGGTTAATCAGCCCCTTTCCAAGGAAACTGAGGCTCAGAGTAGAAGTGACTGGCATCACTCACTGCCAGCAGTTTTAAGAGCCAGGATGTCCTTCGCCTCCCTTTTTCCTCTACCCCAATAACCATACGCAGAGCAGCTGCCCCAGCTGCTGGGTTCCACAGTGAGAAGGAAACTCCCCCAACCTCATCTGGCTGGGGATGAGCATGTAGCATGAACAACAACTAAAACTCTATTTTAAGCCTCTGAGATATAGAGGCTATTTGTCAATACTGCATAACCTTGGCTTAGCCTGACTGATCATGAATATACTCTTCTTAAACTTGCTTTCTCTTGCCTGGCCAGTGTGGCTCAGTGGTTGAGCATCAACCCAATGCAGCAGGAGGTCTCCGGTTCGATTCCCGGTCAGGACACATGCCCAGGTTGTGGGCCTGATCCCCAGTGGGGGCATGCAGGAGACGGCCAATTGATGTTTTCTCTCATCAATGTCTCTCTCTCTCTCTCTCCCATGCTCTCCCTTTCTCTCTCTCTCTGAAATCAATAAAGGAAAAAAATTTTTAAAAGAAAAACTATTTTTTAAAAAGCTTGCTTTTTCTCAACATTATTTTTATCAGATATATCCACAATAAAATATGTAGCTTGAGAGTTTATTCATTTTCCCTGCTGTATAGTATTTCAGCATACAATTAGGCCACACTTTTTTTTTTTTTTATCCTCACCAGAGAACATTTTTACATTTATCTTCAGATAGAGCGGGAGGGAGGGAGAAAGGAAGAGAGAGAGAGAAACATCAATGTGAGAGAGACACATCGAGTGGATGCCACCCACATGACCCCAACCAGGGTCGGGGACAAACTGCAACTGGGGTACATGCCCTTAGCAGGAACCGAACCCAGGACTCTCCAGTCCACAGGCCGATGCTCTAACCACTTAGCAACCGGCCAGGGCAAGGCCACACTTTTTAAAGTCCTTTTTTCCTGATGATGTCTAGTTAGGTTGTATCCAATATTTTGCATTACTGATGCATAGATCCTGAGCCACAATTCAAAATCTAAGAAATATGAAACCTATAGGTATTTTCATAATTTGTTTGGCAGCAGGACCTGACCTGACCTGAACTTCTTTAGTGTCAAAACTGGACCTCCTTAGGCAGAAAGCTATCTATAATCTTTACCACAGTTATTGTGAAGATACATGTGCTCCACTGAGTAAATATTTAGATTTCTTTTGCTTACAGGGTGACCCATCCCTCTCAAGGAGTGTTTTGTAAATATGCAGTGTGTGTACCATATTACTTTCAA
The DNA here is from genome assembly GCF_014108415.1 of Molossus molossus. Lineage (NCBI taxonomy): Eukaryota > Metazoa > Chordata > Mammalia > Chiroptera > Molossidae > Molossus > Molossus molossus. The sequence goes on along the minus strand of NW_023425399.1, from coordinate 9,042,270 downwards.
AATTCTGAGATTTCCTAAATTTCAGAACATCTGGCCCCAAGGTGGTTGGGTAAGGGATGGTGACCCAGTACAAACACCAGTGCAAGGAACACCTGTGGCAGAGTCTGTTTTCCTAAGTTGGCTTCAACAATATTTCCCAACTCCATGCTCTTCTAGAACTTTCTTTAATCCCCCTCCCTTTGAATCTGGGTGGAACTGTGAGTCACTTACAGCCAATAACAAGAAGTGGAAACGACATGGCACAAGTTCTGCGGTAATGCAGCTTCTGACTTGTTGACTGGCCTTTAGCATCATGCTGTGAGGAAGCCCAGGTGCTCTGGTCAACAGCTGCAGCCGAGGTCCCAGCTGACAGCCAGCATCAATCACCAGACATGTGAGAGAACAAATCTTTAGATATTTCCAGCCCCCAATTGCCATGTCATCCTCAACTTTCAAGTGTCCCCAGCGGAAGCTCCAGAGAGCTGTCCCCACTGTGCCCTTTCCAAATCCATGAGGAAAATAAAACGGTAATTGTTTACGCCACTTAGTTTGGAATAGATGTTACACAGCAATAATAACTGTAACCGCGCCCTTCCATGTGTATCCTGTGCATCAGGACAAGAGTTTCTCCAGAGCACAGACACACAAGAACGGATCTGATGAGCAGTAGGATATGAACGTCTTCTGCTTACCTATTTCCAAATTGTTCTCCAAAGTGGGTGTACTAATTTATACTCCTTGCAGCGATGAATGGGGGTTCCCATGACTTCCAGCCTCACCCACAGTTGCTATGATCAGACTTTTCCAGGGCTCTGACCCTCGGCCACAAAACCCCTCTGAAGAGAGAGTAAGATAGGAGGAACTGGTATAAAAGAGTTAGCCAGATTTGGCCCACAGGTTGTAGTTTGATAACTTTGCACTAAAGAATGAGTCTTGCCCTGGCCAGGTTGGCTTACCTGTTGGAGCGTCGATCCACTGACCAGAGAGTCCCGGGTTTGGTTCCTGCTAAGAGCAAGTACCTTGGTTGCAGCTTGTCCCCGGCACCAGTTGGGGTCGTGTGGGTGGCAACCACTCGATGTGTCTCTCTCACGTTGATATTTCTCTCTCTCTCTCTTCCTCCTTTTCTCCCTCCCGCTCTATCTGAAGATAAATGCAAAAAAAGTCCTTGGGTGAGGATTAAAAAAAAAAAGAATGAGTCTTTAGGTGTGGCTCAATGGTTGAAAATCATCAACCCATGCACCAGGAGGTCGCTGGTTCAATTCCCGGTCAGGATATATGCCCAGGTTGTGGGCCAAATCCCCAGTGGGGGGCATACAGGAGGTGGCCAATCAATGCTCTCATTAATGTTTCATCTCTCTCTCCCTTCCTCTCTCTTTTTCAATAAAGAAAAAGAAAAAAAGAATACATAGAAAACAAAATAAAATAGTAAAAAAAGAAGAATGAGTGTTTTTTTTCAAAGTATTTACTAAAGATTGAGTTCAGTAAAATTAATCACTACCTTAATTTTTACTTTGTCTTGAAAATTTATTTTTATAAGCCACCACCTTTCAATTTATCCTATTTATTTTCTTCACTATATTAAGCTTCGTGGAACATAATTTTCATTGGGTAACTCTTCTACTACCAGAACTTTGGTGGCTCCCTACAGCTTAAAGAACAAAGCCTAAGCTTCATTTGATCTTTAAGACCTTCCATGACCTGGCCACGACCCTTTGCCTCACTTCTCTCCAACATGTGAGTAGGGGTGTACAATAAACATTTCATATAAAAAGTTAGAAATGCAGTTAGTAACATTCCATGATTCTATACCACTGGGGCTCTGTCAACATTCCACGAGTCCATACAGCCAACATTCCATGACGATTCTATACCACTGGGGGCTCGGTCAACATTCCACGAGTCCATACAGCCAACATTCCATGATGATTCTATACCACTGGGGGCTCAGTCAACATTCCACGAGTCCATACAGCCAACATTCCATGACGATTCTATACCACTGGGGGCTCGGTCAACATTCCATGAGTCCATACAGCCAACATTCCATGACGATTCTATACCACTGGGGGCTCAGTCAACATTCCATGAGTCCATACAACCAACATTCCATGATGATTCTATACCACTGGGGGCTCAGTCAACATTCCATGAGTCTATACAACCAACATCCCATGATACTATATGTAGGGAGCTCAGTCAACTACACTGAGAAGGAGGTTCAGCTAACATTCTTTGAATCTATACAGATGAGGAAGCTCTGTAGATAGTCCATATTGATAAGCAAAGAGGCTCTGCAAACATTTAATGATTTTATATACAGGTGTTCTGCAATAGTACAAGATTCTGGCCACAAGAAGGGACTCTGCAAACATTTCCTGATTCTGTATACATGAGAGTGTTCCTCACAAACAGTACACAGAAAAGAGAAGTTTTTCACACACCCTAAAATTCTATGCACGGGTGAATGTTCTGTATTATTATTCTATACCTAGGAGAAGACTTTACAAATATTATATAATTCTAACAATAGAAAAGGGCTGTGTAGCCCGGCCAGTGTGGCTCAGTGGATTGAGCATCACTCCATGGACTGAGAGGTCCCGGTTGGATTTCCAGTCAGGGCACATGCCCAGGTTGCAGGCTCAATCCCTAGTAGGGGGTGTGCAGGAGGCAGCCGATTGATGTTACTTATTCATATCGATGTTTCTACCTCTCTCTCTTTCTCTAAAAAATCAATAAGAACACACTTTAAAACAAAAGAAAAGAAAGGGGCTGTGTAGATCTTTGGTTTTCCAATGAGCTGTGCAAACAGCTGGTGATCCTGAGGAGGGTTCTGCTAACAATCAATGATTCTACTCACAGGAGGGTGTCCATTTCCATGATTCTACCTAGAACAGGGGTGCTCTGTAAACATTCTATGGTGCTAAACATAGGAAACTGCCAGTTAATGAGTCTACAGATAGGAGAGTGTTCTATAGATATTCCTTGATTTTACACAGAGGAGGGCAGTGCAAACAGGCCATAACTATGCTCACAAGATGGTCTTCTGCAAATATCTTGTGATTGTGTATGTGGAGGGTTCAGAACACATTCCAGATTTCACAGAGATGAAGGGGGTCCAGTAAATATCCCTTGATTCTGCTGAGAGGACAAAGAATCTCTGTAAATATCCTTCCATGTCACATACTAGAGGAAGAGTTGAAAGCAGGTCATGATTTAATACATGGGAAAGTGCTTGGCGAATCTGTGGGCTGAGGGGGGCTTGGCAAATCCGGTCTTATAAAGGGAAGCTGGGCCCTGGCCGGTTTGGCTCAGCGGTTAGAGCGTCGGCCTGCGGTCGGAGAGACCCGGGTTCGGTTCCCGCTGGGGGCGTGTACCTCGGTTGCAGTTTGTCCCCGGCCCTGGTTGGGTCGTGCGGGTGGCAGCCACTCACTCAGTGTGTCCCTTTCGCGTCGATGCGTCTCTCTCTCTCTCTCTCTCCCCTACTCTATCTGAAGAAAGAAAGAAAGAAAGAAAGAAAGAAAGAAAGAAAGAAAGAAAGAAAGAAAGAAAGAAAGAAAGAAAGAAAGAAAGAGAGGAAGAAAGAGAGGAAGAAAGAGAGGAAGAAAGAGAGGAAGGAAAGCTGGGACTGGGTGACCGTTTTAACAATGGACACCACAAACCAGAACCTAGAGTCTCCAAATATTTCAAGTGCACATAAAGATATTTGAGACCTGAAAAATAATATTGACTCCAAAATATAAAATGGAAGCTGCAAAAACTGAAATTAATCAATGTTTAATTAAAATGTCTACAAATATATTAGGTCAATTAGTCAACTGCCTCTGGCTTCACATCTAATTGTATCTACTAGGCCATTAGGCTGCATTTTGTTATGCTTAATAGAATGTGGGTGGGGCCTTAAAAAGTAACAATGCTGGAGGCCCAGGAAGATCCTAAAATGGCCCTGGATGCTGAGAAGTCCCCAAGGGTAGGACAGAGAACTCTCATATCCAAGCCCAATGCAGCTCCCATCCAGCCCAGCTCCTGAACAAGAAAGCTGATGTTCCAAAGCTGGGCTCAGTTCACTCACCGCTGGGGTGAGAAAATACCCCAACTCCCGAGAGATGGACAGGGCTCCAAGTATCACCCACTGATTGGACGGAAGGTCGCCCATGTTGGCAACAAGGAAAACCAATTAGCCAAGGACATTATGTTGTGGCAGGTGTCTGGAGGAATCAGATATTGTCATGGTCTCAGGAAGGAAAAACAGCTGTTCCTGCTTCTCCCCTCTCTCCCTATATGCATCCCCTGAGTCCCAGGGGAGGCCTTTGAGCAGCAGTGTTACTTTAAGTAGAGTAATGGGGGCCAGAGAGAGGAGCTGTGGCCACAGCTAAGCCCCAGGGCCACAGGCAGGAATGAGGAGTGTGGATCAAAGGCAGCGAGAGAAAATCTGAGTCTAGGGTCTTAATTTCCGGGAACCCAGCCATAATCAATCAACACACATGACAGCAAATGTAATATTGCCCTGAGCCAGAGGCCACAGGGTGGCAGAGGTTACAGCTATGTTTCTCAGTTTTCTTAACCCAAACCCCATTTCAATGACCATAAAAGCACTTCTGTCTCCTTTGGCACTGTTTTGGATTTTACTTTTTTTTTCCTTCAAAAACACTAAAATGATTAAAGGAACATATAGAAGAATATATTTATGACCTTGGAGAGAGACGGATGTCCTAAATCAGGCACAAAAAGCACAAACTATAAAGGAAAATATTAACATATTGGACTGTATCAAAATTGAATACTCCTATAGGACAAAAGACCTCATGAAAGGAAAAGACAAGTGGATAAGCTGAGAGAAGATATTCGCAACCAATATACAAAGGAAGTATACCTAGAATTTATAAAGAACTCCCACAGATCAATAAGGGGAAAAATGACAATCACCCCAATGAAAAGGGACTGAAGAGTTTGAAAAAGCATTTCTGTGAGAAGAGAAAACCCAGAGGGCCCACAAAAATGTGAAAAAAGCTCAGTCTCAGGATTAATCAGGAAAATGCAAATGGAGACCAGAATCAGATACTGTTTTACATTCAGAGATAGACAGAAATTTTACTTCTGGGTGTGAGCTCCAAAGAAATCCTGGCAAGTAACAGGAGATATTCACAGGGATGCTCTTGCAGCACTGAGTCTAACAGGAAAAAATTACAAGCAACCTAAATTCCATTTTGAGGGGAACAGGCTAATAAAATGGGGTTTTATCAGTCACATGCTGGCTTACGGTGCAGGAGTTAACAACAAGCAACAGGATGAGGCACAAAGCAGGGTAACATTTGTCTGTATTGTGAAACATACAATGAAACTAAGAAAATATGAAAGTGCCCTGGCCAGGTTGGCTCAGCAATTAGAGCGTTGGCCCGCAGACCAGAGAGACCCGGGTTCGGTTCCCACCAAGGGCACGTACCTCCATTGTAGTTTGTCCCCAGCCTCGGTTGGGGTCGTGTGGGTGGCAACCACTCGATGTGTCTTTCTCATGTCGATGTTTCTCTCTCTCTCTTCCCCCTCTCTCCCTCCTGCTTATCTGAAGATAAATGCAAAGATGTCCTCGGTGAGGATAAAAAAAAGAAAATATGAAAGAGGCCTTTCTATGATTCAAAGTCCAGAAGCCATAAAAGATCGAAATATTTGACTACATTAAAAAAAAGTTTAGGGCATAAAGAGAGTGAGCAAAAAGGGACAGGGAGAAAAAAACTACCATGTGCAAAGTCAAAACACAAATGACAAACCAAGGAAAAATTCTAGTAATATATGCCACAAAGAGCTACTTTTCCTCAGTTAAGAAGAGCTCTTAGAGACAGATATGAAAAGTGGACAGCCCTGGCCGGTCTGGCTCAGCGGTTAGAGTGTCGGCTTGCAGTCCAGAGAGACCCGGGTTCGGTTCCCGCTAAGTGCACGTACCTCAGTTGCAGTTTGTCCCCAGCCCTGGTTGGGTCATGCGGGTGGCAACCAGTCGACGTGTCCCCTTCACGTCCATGTTTCTCTCTCTCTCTCCCTCCCACTCTATCTGAACAAAATACTGAAAAATGTCCTCGGGTGAGGATAAAAAAAGAAAAGTGGACAACAACCCAATAGAAAAATGAACAAAGGATGCAAACAGACAGCTCCTAGAAAAGAAAAATCAAATGTCTTAAATCAGGCACAAGAAGCACAAACTATAAAGGAAACTATTAACATATTGGACTATATCAAAATTGAATATTCCTATAGAACAAAAGACCTCACGAAAGAAAAAGACAAGTGGACAAGCCCCTGTCATTCTAAGAAATGCAAAGAAAACTACAGGAATCAACATGTTCCATCTATCTATCACACTAGCAAAGTTCTAGAAGCTTGATGACATGCTGGGTGATAAGAGTTTGAGGCAATGGGCACCACCATCACGATTCCTGGAAGGGTATAAATTGCCCCAATCTCTCTAGAGACAATTTGTCAAAATCTCTCAAGATGATAAATACATATACCTTTTTGATCCATTTCTGGAAATTTATCCTCAAAATAGTCCTGCATATATGTGAGATGACATTTGTATGGAATGATTTATTACATGGGCCATAATAGCAAAAAATAAAAGTATAAAACCCTATAGAATATACAACCAAGAGTGAATGTACCACCCTAAAGTAAACTATAGACTTTGGATGATAATGATGTGTCACTACAGGTTCATCCTTGGTAAAAAAAAAAATGTACATTCCGGTGAGCGATGTTGTTCATGGGAAGGTTGTGCAGGTGCAGGGGCAAGGAATATGGGGGAAATCTCTATACCTCCCTCTGAATTTTGTTGTAAACCTGAAATTGCTCTAAATACACATATACCTCAAGAGGAAAAAAAAATATTTTAAAAAAATTATTGGATGAATTAGTGATGGATTTGATCCTGAGGGTCACTTATAGTTAGAACAGGTGGGAATCCATGACCAGCAAAGTGCCCCCTGGAAAGACAGAGTGCACTGGGGAAAAGCAAATCCAGATATGCCCTTCCTTTGCTCAACACTCTTCCATAGCTCCCTATTGCCCTCAAGAAAAAAATCGAAATACCCTTACACGTGTGCCAGGGCTGCATGAAGAGGTCTCTGCCCACTCTCTCACTCCTCACCATTTTCCATTCAGTTTCTTTTCTCAAGAACATGAACCTTAGTGGTTTTCTTTATGTCCCTTGAATGAGACATTTTCATTCTCTCTCTCTCTCTCTCTCTCTCTCTTTCTCTCTGTCTCTCTCTCTCACCTTTTCCTGGAACCACCCCTCCCTTTCCCACACTGACACTAACACCTACACACCCTGCCCATCTCAGCTCAGATCTCACCTCTACCAGGAAGCTTCAGTTGCGGAGGTTACAGCTCACATAAGCACATAAGCACTCAGGGGAGGTGCCAAGTTGCCAAGGTGGAGCAGCCAAGTGAATGACTAGCTGGAGGGGGTGAGAGGGAGCAGGAGGAAGGATATCAGAGATAAAGTGGGTAGTGGCCATCACAGAAGGCCTTGTTGATCCTAGTAAGGCTTTTACAATGAATGAGCTGGGAGCCAGGGGAGGGTTATGGTCTGACTGAGGATTCTTTTTTTTATCCTCACCCGAGGACATTTTTCCATTTTTTGCACAGATAGAGTGGGATGGAGAGAGAGGAAGAGAGAGAGAGAGAGAGAGAAACATCGATGTGAAAGAGACACATCGAGTGGCTGCCACCGGCATGACCAACCAGGGCTGGGGACAAACTGCAACCGAGGTACGTTCCCTAAGCGGGAACCGAACCCGGGTCTCTCCGGACCGCAGGCCGATGCTCTAACCGCTGAGCCAAACCGGCCAGGGCTGACTGAGGATTCTTTTGGCCTCTGGGGAGTGACTAGTTAGGGTAGAAGCAAGAAAACCCAACATCCTCAATCAGAATTAATTCTCACTTGGTCTACGCACTGAAAACACATGCATGGACTGCTATAAACAAGCAAAAGCCTTTATGTCTTCTGTTTATATTCTAGTTGACTGTAAACAGCAGGCACTGAAGCATAGTGGTAAGACCCAGGGCTCTGGAGGCCGGCCTCTGGGTTGTAGCCCAGCCTCTCCACCTAATAATCTGCTTATTAAATTTGTTGGAACCTTCGTCTTTTCATCTGTAAAATGGACTTGATCAATTGTACCCACCTCCATGAAGTTGTTATGAGAATTAAACGAGAGTCATTTCGTTTATTGCAGTGTCTGTCTGTACTACTGTTAACAGGAATTTCTCAGGAGTTCTGTGTCGGTTTGACCTGGGCGCACAGGGAGCCCTTAGGCGAAGTTTGCTGGAAATTCCAGCCTCTGCTGACTGGTGGGGGTGGGGGTCTCCCCATCTTCTTTCCTCTTCTTATTCCCCCTCCTTGGTTTGTTGTGATTCCTGCAGAGTCCTTACATGTCAACGCCTCCAGAGAGCTCCAATGATCCCTGGGCGCCCTGGACAGGTGCAGAGACGTGTGGAAGCTTCCAAGCACAGGACACAGAGGCCTCAGAGCCCTTGTCTAATGCACACCGGGATAAAGAAATGGGGGACCAGACAAGTTAAGGCACAGGGCTCATAAGTTAGGGACAGAACCAGGGCAGGAATCCAGGTTTCCTCTTTCCAGGGCTGAGGTACTTTTATTTCCATCCATAAATTTTTAATTACACAAGTAAAGCCATCTCCTCATTAAAAAAAAAAAAAAAATGCAGGTAAGTGAAAAAAATGTCTTTAATGATCACCCTGTGCCATCTGCCAACATTCTTTATCCGTGTCCCCTGCTTTATTTTTCACCAAAGCACCCATTTCCACTTGACATACCACCCACTGGACACAGAATGCTAAGAGGGCAGGGATTTGTGCCTGTTTTATTTATAATTGTGGTCTCAGTGTGAGGATCGTTTCTGGAACAGAGTAAGTGCTCAGTAAATACCTGTTAAAAGAATAAATGCTATCCTGCAATTCTTGCTCCCTCCATGCCGAGGTCATTGCTTTTATTAGTTTGGCTTTGTTATCCATCTAGACCAGCACCATCCAATAGAAAATTCCACAGTGATGAAGATACTCTATATCTGCACTGTCCAATACACCAACCACTAGCCACGTGTAGCTATTGGACACTTGGAGTGTGGCTGATGCCACCAAGGAGCTGAATTTTAAATTTTATTCATTTCCATTAATTTACATTTAAATGTGACAGCTGTATCAGACAGTGCTGTCTACATTACTCATAGAGGGGTTTGCATTTTTGTGTTTTACATACATTTTCATGCTTTGTGTATGTTTTACATACATTTTCACTTCGTGCTTATGTTTCACCGAACACTGTGTTTCGGAAGCATTTTCTATCAGGCCAGAGAGATCTGCTTCATTCATTTTAACTGCGGCACAGAATTATAGAGTGGGATGCCATAATTCGCTTAGCCATTCCCTATCGAGAGATACTTAGGTGGTTTTCAATCTGCCACTATTAAAAAGAGTGCTGCTGGCCAGCCAGTGTGGCTCAGTAGATTGAGCGTCATCCCATGGACTGAGAAGTCCCAGTTTGATTCTCGGTCAGGGCACATGCCTGGGTTATGGGCTCAAACCCCAGTAGGGGGTGTGCAGGAGGCAGCCGATCGATGTTTCTCTCTCACATCGATGTTTCTAGTTCTCTCTCTTTTCCTCTCTCTCTAAAAAAAATCAATAAAAACATTTAATTTAAAGAGTGCTGTAATGAATATTACTATTCATATCTTCTTGAACACATATATGACCTTTCCTCTGTGGAATATCAATAATAATAGTTATTATTATAATCATAATCACTTGTATTTCTCGAGCCGTTATTATGTGCCAGCATTGTAATAACTCATTTACAATGATTCAATTCATATTACAGTCTAATAAGGGAGCTTTTATTATTGTCTTCATAGTACAAATGCAGAAACTGAGGCACAGAGAGAGTCTGTAATATGCCCAGTCACATAGCCAGTAAGTGGAAGAGCCAGGATTTGAACTCAGGCGGTTGCCTCCAGAGTTGCTTGTTTAATTTCAGTTTCCCTAGCTACCGCCAAACTACCCTGCAGAGGGTCAAGAGGTTGTGCCAGTGTATACACAGACATGGGTCCTTCATCCACAGGGCTGCACTGCCACACCAGGAATCTCTTTTCAGGGCTGAGAGCCTGGGCACTAAGTCTAGGGTAAGACACCCATCCCTGGAAACCCTGGAGCTGGGCTAAGCTGCCATTTGGGCCTATGTGGGCACCAGTAAACATCTGCTGACATGCCCTCCATCTTGCCCCTTCCCGTTGTAGGTCCCATGTCTTCCTTCCCGGCCTGCGGTGAGCTCAGAGTGGTATGGAGATGACAGCAAGAGAGAGAGTGAGAGAGAGCAGCAGGCGAACTTACGCAACCCAGCGGAAAGTGATACAGGGGGACTGGCTGATTGAATCAAACAGAAAAGGAGTCAGGCAGAGCTTCCTGGAATCCAGGTCTAGGGGCTGCCAAAAATGGGCCTCCTCTGTTAGGAACAATTGAATGTCACTGGGGTAACCGAACACTGCTGGCGAGAGAGGCCTCCTGCCCACAGCCCCACAGAGTGGCCTGCGAGAGCGAGGCTGGGCTCCAGAGGAGAAAAAGAGCCTGGCGAGGTGCCCTGCGAGGCCATCTGAGGAGACGCTGCCACTCTGGTGCAGGCCCGGCCTCTGCTGTAACAGGGCCGATGGGCCATGGCCTGCGGGATTCCCACGCACCGAGGCAGCGAGCCGAGCGTGGGGGGCCCTGGCCCAGTGGTCAGGCTCCGAACTCAGAAGCCGGGACACCTGGTTTCCAAGATAAGCTTTACCTGCTATGTGAGCCTGCGTGTGGCATGGCCTCCCAGTCTTCCCGTTAGTGCGAAGGGGGTAAAAATGTTATGAGAATCAAATAGGACAGGGGTCCACAAACCTCAGTAAAAATCCCAGCCTTTGTGGGTGCTAGTATCTCTGTCACAACTCAGCTCTGGTGTTCTAGGCCAAAGCAACCACAGGCAATAAGGAAACAAACTGATGTGCTAATAAAACTTTATTTTTTGTACCCTGAAATCAGAATGTCATATAATTTTCACGTCATGAAATAGCATTCTTTGGTTTTTAAAAAGCACATTTATTTACAAAATGTGAAAAACAGTCTTAGCCCAAGAGTTATACAGACAAGGTGGTGTTCAGCCAAAGGACCTGGCTTTGGTGTGCAAGCGAGCCTTTCATTTATATTCAACTGTAAATATGTCACTGGGGAAATAAAATATGACTCTCCCAATGTAAAAACAAAAAACGAGCCCTGGTGGTTGGCTCAGCGGTTATAGCGTTGGCCTGCAGACCAGAGAATCCCGGGTTCGGTTCCTGCTAAGGGCACGTACCTCGGTTGCAGTTTGTCCCCGGCCCCAGTTGGGGTCGTGTGGGTGGCAACCAGTCGATGTGTCTCTCTCACATCTATGTTTTTCTCTCTTTCTTCCCCCCTCTCTCCCTCTATCTGAAGATAAATGCAAAAATGTCCTCGGGTGAGGGTAAAAAAAAACAGAAAATGAGGCAGTTGGCTTAGCACAATTTAGCACAATGCCTTGCTCATATATGAGCTCTAAGCCATTAGCAATGAACATTTTGAAGGGAATCCAAAGGATTTGGGAAAGGTAGATAACAAGTGACCTTGTAAGACTTCAGCAGATCAAATAATAATAGCGAACATTTATTAAGTCATTGCTGTGGACCAGGTCCTCTTCCAAGCACTTTATTTGTCTGTATGTGTTAATTGATCACAATAATCCTATTCTTAAACCCATTTTACAGATAAGAAAAGGCACAGAGAGGCTAAGTAAACAGTAGGAATAGGACGCTCACCCAGAGAATCTAGTTCCAGAGCCAGCATTTACTCATGGGATATTTTTAAGCATTTTATGTTTTAACTTATTTAATACTCATAAGAACCCTCTGTAGTGGGGACTATTATTATGCCCGTTTTACAGAAAATGAAAGTAGAGCTCACAGTGGTTAAGAAAATTAGCAAAGAGTCCGGCTGGTGTGGTTCAGTGGTTGAGCGTCGACCCATGAGCCAGGAGGTAGCCAGTTTGATTCCCGGTCAGGACACATGCCCAGGACACAATTCCCAGAAGGGAGCATGCAGGAGGCGGCCAGTCGATGTTTTCTCTCATCAATGTTTCTAGCTCTCTCTCTCTCCCTCTTACTTCCTCACTCTCTATAATTAATAAAGGGACAAATAAAATAAATAAATAAGAAAATTGACAAAGAACACACAGTTAATAAACAGCAGAGTCAGAATTTGAACTCGCCCTGGCCGGTTTGGCTCAGCAGTTAGAATGTCAGCCTGCGATCCAGAGAGACCCAGGTTCAGTTCCCACTAAGGGCATGTACCACGGTTGCAGTTGGTCCCCGGCCCTGGTTGGGTCGTGCAGGAGGCAACCACTCGATGAGTCCCTTTCATGTCGATGTTTCTCTCTCTCTCTCTCTCTCTCTCTCTCTCTCTCCCTCTCTCTCCCTCCCACTCTGAACAAAAAATGGAAAAATGTCCTTGGGTGAGGATAAAAAAAAAAAAATAGAATTTGAGCTTAAGACAGTCTGATTTTAGAGCCTATGACTTTCACCATTAACCTGTAATATATATAGCTTTTCCTAACGCAATTTATCATATCATGCTCGGCCCTGGTTGGGTCGTGTGGGTGGCAACCACTCGATGTGTCCCTTTCACATCGATGTATCTGTCTCTCTCTCTCTCCCTCCCACTCTATCTGAACAAAATATCAAAAAATGTCCTTGGGTGAGGGGGAAAAAAAAAGAAAAAGATAAACACCTAAACCTGGAATTTGCAGGTCAAAGAACATAAACTTGGGGACTTTTGATGCATATCATTTAGACAGGTGTTTGTGCATGGGTGTGTTCTTGTTGAACAGTCGAGGTGGTGGGTAAAGGCCAGCTTTGAAGTCATAGGGATCAGGGTTCAAATCCCAGCTCAGCTATTTATTAGGTGGATAATATTGGGCAAGTCCCTTGGAACTCAGTTTCCTTACCTGTGCAGCCCTGCCTTCATTGATCCTCATCTCACTTCTGGGTGGTTATACTATAATGCCTTCCTCGCAGGACAGCTGTGATGATTCAAATTGAAATCACAAGACGGATGGGAGGTCCCACTTCTCTTTTTCTCAGGCAAGTTCTCAAAAGAGAAAGTCAGGAAAAGGAAGTAAGGCCGAAAACTTGGAACCTACAGAGTCACTGGGAACTGAGCGGAAGCATGGTCATCAGAATGGAGGCTCGATCCTTAACTCTAGTCCAAGATCTTTATTTTATTTTATTTATTTATTTGTTTTTTATCCTCACCTGAGGACATTTTTCCATTTTTTGTTCATGTAGAGTGGGAGGGCGAAAGAGGAACAGAGATAGAGAGAGAAACATCGATATGAAAGGGACACATCGAGTGGCTGCCACCCGCACGACCAACCAGGGCCGGGGACAAACTGCAACCAAGGTACATGCCCTTAGCGGGAACTGAACCTGGGTCTCTCGGGACTACAGGCCGATGCTCTAACCGCTGAGCCAAACCGGCCAGGGCTAGTCCAAGATCTTTAGATCATAAGTGACAGCCCATTCAAACCAGCTTGAGTGAAAAGGAGGATCTCACTGTGAAGAGTATTAATGAGGAGCATAAGTGAAAGAAGCCCAACTAAAATTGGTTTAAGTGAAAAAAGAAGTCGATTGGGTCACTTAGATGAAAAGACTGGCTTCAAGCATAGCTGAAGCCAAGGGCTAAAGTAATGCCCAGGTACATTCCCTCCATCTCAGCAGTGAGCCTCTCTTCCTGGGGACAAGATGGCAGCAGTGGCTCCAGCCCTCTCAGCAAATAAAGGGCCAAGAGAATCTGTCTTCTCACTGTCGTCAACAAAACATCCCAGATTGAAGTCCCATTGGTTCTAACTAGGTCATGTGTCCACTTCTGAACAAATCATTTATCAGCTTTAGGGGCTAAAACGCTGTGATTGGGCTGGCATAGTGCCAGGTAGAGATGGAATCAGCTTTGCTAAACACCATGGACAGAAGGTAGGAGAGAGAGTTCCCTTGGGAAAATTGAGGTGCCATTTCTGGAAGATGACCTGAAAAGCATTCCAGGTAGAGGGAACAGCATGTGCTAAGACCCTGTAGGGGGACGGAGTGTGTGAAGCAGGAGCGATGCAGATAGACTAATGGTGACCCAGGTAGAGAGTAAACCCCGCAACTTCCATCTGCTGACTCACTGAACCTTCATGACAATCCTGTGAGATAGCTACTGTTTTTAATATTATTTTGCAGATGAGGAAACCAAAGCAGAGAGAACTTAAGTAACTCGCTCAAGAACACATAGCTCCATCAGTGGTGGTAGAACTGGGCTTTTCCAACCAGACTCCCAAACAGCTGTAATCCTTAAGTAAAGGAAGGCAGGAGAAACCCATCCATCTGGGTCCGGTGGGTAGTCTGGGGGCCTTCCTGGACCACTTACACCGCAGCTGTAGCCGTAGGCTTTGTGGTTTCCATAACAGGGAAGGAGAGTGCACACGGCCTTTTCTAGCCACAGGCAGGAATCCCTTCAGGCAGTTATTGATGTTCAGCCACAGGAGATGCCATGGAGAGACACCGCGAGGAGCCGGCCTGGGGAGAGGCAGGCGAGAAGACCAGCACTGTTCCTGGAAGAACTCATTTCCCTTTCTAGCTCCATTAGGAGCGAGTCTGTTAGAACAGGAGTTTGGACTCTGAGGCCAACCTCCTTTCAAATGGCAGCTCTGTCACCGGCTCACTGTATGACTTTAGGCAAATTACATCCCAGTCTCCATTTCCTTTTTAAGCAAAATAAAAGTATCCAGAAAAAGTAAGTCTTTCAGTTTCTTCCCCTCCCCCATCCATAGTTGCTCATCTCCCCATCCCCCAAATGCATGCACCACATGTAGATAGAGAGAGAGAGAGAGAGAGAGAGAGAGAGAGAGAGAGATGCCCATATATAAATATACACACACATATATATGCATAGATTGTATCTGTTTGGGTATTTTTGGCCATAAGTACAACAAACAACAACCTACAAATGTAGGATTTACTTATCAAGAAGTCTGGAGGTAATAAATGCCTGTCTCGTGTGTCCACCTGTTACTCATTGATCTCGAATAGAAATGTCAAACTTAACATGGTTAGAATTGACCTTTCGATTCCTAATCCCCAGAATCTTTTTCTCCCGTACTAAACACATGGTTGGTTGTTCAAGCCCAAAAGCTCATTAGAATCGCTTTCCATTTCTCTCTTAAATTCGCTTTTTACACCCACCATCCATCTCTCAGTCTGATCCTGCTTTCTTTAAATCTGGAGGTAGGTCTACAGTGATGAGCATGAAACAGGTGTTCAGGCCCCTCAATTGCCCAGCCCTTTCAATGTGTTCACAGAGTCATGTGATTACATGACTATAATAGTAAAGATAAGGTTTTAATTGCAATCACCCAAACCATTAACTCCCCGCATTCCTTGCCCTGGCATTAGGAGGCATTGGGGAGCCAGGGCATTTTTTGTGGAACAGCTAAAGAGAAGCTAAACTGGGGAATCCGTTCAGTTTGGGGTTAGTGGTCATCTGGGCAGTCATATCTCTTCTATGCACTGTGAAGGTACTGCCTGCTGACCTGGCTTGGGAGTAGCTTCCAGGATACTCCTGCCCACACTACTGACTCCCCCAGTATTGAGACCCAAAGGTGCAGGCCCAGAAGTCATGGAGACCAGAAGAGAGAGAGGAAGACTCTGGATCCTTGATGATATCATTGCTCCTTAAAATGAACCCACTTTGAAACACTCTACATGCAGACATCTTAGAAGTAAGGCCTATGTTTGTAGGTTGGGTATTATTGTTTACTTACATACAGCCCAAAGCATCTCAACAGATACAACAGTATATGCTGCTGTACGTCTAAAATTTACCTAGACGGCCCAGCCAGTGTGGCTCAGTGGTTGAGCATCGACCCATGCACCAAGAGGTCGCCAGTTCGATTCTGGTCAGGGCACATGCCCAGGTTGTGGGCCAAATCCTCAGTGGGGGGCATGCAGGAGGTGACCAATTGATGTTCTCTTTTTTATTAATTTTTTTTCCTTTATTGATTTTAGAGAGAGAGAAAGTGAGAGAAAGAGATAGAAACATCGATGATGAGAGAACATCAATTAGCTGCCTCCTGAACGCCCCCCCATTGGGGATTTGGCCCACAACCTGGGCATGTGTCCTGACCGGGAATCGAACCGGTGACCTCTTGGTGCATGGGTCGATGCTCAACCACTGAGCCACACTGGCCGGACTTGATAATCTCTTTCACCGATGTTTCTATCTCTCCCTCCCTCTCCCTTCCTCTTTCTCTAAAATCAATAAAGAAAAAAACATTTTTTTAAAGTGAGAAACTCGGGACCGAGGAATATTTAAATTTTTTTTTTCCCTGGAAGGAGATATGCAAAACCGGTAATGGCGAGAGAGGGAGGGTTGTGTTTTCTGCATATTTTTATTTTTGAATTCTGTTTATCTTGAATCAGCTTCCACCATTTCAAAAATTAGAAAGCAAAACTTCAAAAGTCAGTGGAACAATTGGGTTTTACATTTCTTTTAAGTGCATGAAATAAATGTAATCTAGCAAGCCCGCCCTAGCCGAAATGGTCTCAGCAAGGACAGCAAAGAAAGAAAGGTGGTTGACAAGTTCGGTCACCGAAGAGCAGGAAGGTGATCTGGGACTCAGCATTCGGAGCTCCAGGGACAGTACGAGTTCTTCCTGCCTGTGTTCCCACCACCGAGCCAATCATCCAGCCCAGCCTGATGTTTCAAAGGACTTCCAGGAACCTGGCACCAGCTGCGCCCTTTTGAAGTTTTTCTGAATGTCTGCTTCAAATGTGTCAGCCAGCCTGTTTTTCTTCAAAGATGGTAGAGAAAATGCTGCTGGCGAGCTAAGGGCCCTCAAAGATGGTTTTGTCATTTGTTTTACAAGTCAGGAGGTAGGATTTCTTTCCAAAGTCACATGAAGTCCATTGGTGACAGGATGGGAGTCACCAAGGATTTCCTGTCAGCCTGTGTGTACTTAGTTTGGCACCTTTAATGCTTCTGGTCTGCCCAGGGTTCCTTATTTCCTCGAAGGGGCCTCCCTGGTCCTCAGTGTTAGCACTGGGAAATCCCCTCTGAAAACCAATTTGACATCCACAGTTCATTAGTCTGGGGAATGATGCATTTTCTAACCCCCTCCCGGAGATTCACGGAGCATGCTAGCAGATTCAAGGCTCTGGAAAGTCTTGCAATAAAGGAAACTATTTTAAGAAAAAAAATTTCCCCACAACAGCAGCTGGGGAGTCAGTCTGCCTTGGGTTCACAACCACCCTTTCCCACCCCTGAGCTAGGTGGCCCTGGGCAAAGCACAGAATGACTCTGAGCTTCAGTTTCCTCTTCAATAAAATAAGGATTTGAATGGCACCCACCTCACAGGGTTGCCATGAGGACTAATAGGGCAAGTCCACAGTCTCTGATCAGAAATCAACGTTTGAAAATGTAGAAATGTGTAAATTTGAGAAAGTAACGTGGTATCCATGGCACCTACGTTACAACATCTCGTAATCAAACACACTGATACGAAACATACGGAGATTCACTCTAAGTGGGTTCAACAAAACAATAAAGAGCCTCAGAAAAGGTCAGGGTCTGCTCCCAAATCAATTTTGGTGCCAGACTTTTGGGAAATTGTTGTTTTTTGTAGCTTTAAAAAATAATTTCACGCCCTGGCAGGCTTGGCTCAGTGGTTAGAGCGTCGGCCTGCGGTCCAGAAAGACTCAAGTTTAGTTCCCACTAAGGGCATGTACCTCAGTTGCAGTTTGTCCCTGGCCCTGGTTGGGTCGTGCAGGTGGCAGCCACTCAATGTGTCCCTTTCACATCAATGTTTTTCTCTCTTTCTCTTCCTCTCTCTCCCTCCCACTCTATCTGAATAAAAAATGGAAAAACGTCCTTGGGTGAGGATTAAAAATAATAATAATAATAATAAATTCATGGCTGTGGTGGTCTCTTGAGTGGGGGACCTTGGTTCTCCTTTCGTGATCTGGACCAAAGAATAACTTGGACCCCAAAAGGGATCCAGAGATTTATGGCCTAGACCAGGTACTCTACACTGGGCATCTGCTGTCCTTGCCTGTCCAGCATTCATTCCGCTATGTTTGCTCATAGCACCCAGTATTTATTAGGGGAACTTCACCCCACCCCACATTCAGTCCTACCCCAACAGGTATGTGAGCAGGCCTGGGCAATTAGTATTGCCTTCTCTGCGTGACAGTGATTGGTTCAGAGACGGGCCATGACCTGTTAGTTCAATCAGAGCAAATGCTAGAACTTCAGTGGAGTTTCCAGGAAATGACTCTCTCCTCCCCACCAGACTTGTACAGAGCCCCCCGCCCCCCATCTGCGGTTTGCTTTCCACGGTTTCACTTACCTGCGGTCAACTGCGGTCCCAAAATGTTAAATGGAAAATTCCAGAAATAAACAATTTATAAGTCTTAAATTGTGCGGCATTCTGAGTATCGCCATAAAATCTTGTGCCATCCGCCCTGGCCAGTTTGGCTCAGCAGTTGAGCGTCGGCCTGTGGACCAGAGAGTCCCGGGTTCGGTTCCCACTAGGGGCACGTACCACCAAAAAAAAATCTTGTGCCATCTATCAACTGCTTCCTTTAAGTGAAAAGGTATGTACAGGAAAAAACATAGTATACATAGGGTTCAGTATAATCCAAGGTTTCAGGCATCCACTAGGAATCTTGGAACATATTCCCCAAGGCTAATGAGGAACTACTGTACCTGGCAGGGTGCAGGTATGGAGCTACTGGTTGCCATCTTGTCGAGTAGAGACTGAGAACGGAGCCAACTCAGTGACGAGCGAAGTCAAGAGAGGGCAAGACAATGTCTGGCAACTTCATTTGGGTTCATGGATCCAGCCAAGCCTAAAGCCAGAACTCTTCAGTTAAGTCAGTGTGGGTTTTTTCGTTTGTTTGTTTGTTTCAGTTACTTAAGTCAATAAATTGCCCTTTATGCATAAGCCAGTTTCAAATGGGTATTCTATCATTTACACATAAAAGAATCCTAAGTTTCTCAACTTTTAGAGAAGAGTGTTTGAAAGGCAAATTTTCAGGTCTGGTCCCCAAAGATTGTGATTGAGTCACCCGGACTCCTCCAGGAACTAGTTCCTCCGGGTCCCCATGTAGGTGGTCTTGCCCACCCCAATCTGAGATGCTGTGACTTTGACTTTTGGGGAGAAAAGGGCCTGTTAATTGCACGTGGGGGTAAAAGAAACTCAGACCTTCCCATCCCATCACCAAGTCCCAGCTAGCTGCCTGGCAAAGACCAGGGGAAATACCTTTCATTCTTTCTTAATGACTCTGGAGTGGAGGAAATGAAGGCAGCTCATTTCCCCGAGCACCAAGCACCGGTGAGGTAACTAACATTAAACTTTGGTAACTCTCCTTGCTCCACAGTGTTGCTAAAGCAACTTGTCAAGAACTGTTTTCTATCTAAACTTAGAAATTGCAAACCCTGTGGCTTTGAGGGGCCAGGTAGGGAGGAAATACATAGGGAGTAGTCCTGCCTGTGGTGAACAGCATAGCTCAGGATGTCTCAGCCTAATCAATGACATTTAAAATGACTTATAGCCTGGCCGGTGTGGCTCAGTGGTTGAGTGTTGACCCATGCACCAAGAGGTCACCGGTTTGATTCCTACTGGTTGGGGCACATGCCCAGGGTGGGTCCTATCCCCAGTGTGCAGGAGACGGTCCCTCGATGTTCTCTTTCATCGATGTTTCTATCTCTTCCTCTCCCTTCCCCTCTCTCTAAACATCAATAAAAAGGGGGGAGGGGGGGTGTAGTAACTTATATACTGCCCTGAACCAGAGATGCACTTAAAGCCATCAGGATCTGACTAGTCTTTCTCATTTCAGCACTGCTATCCTCTGAGGTGGCCTTACTCTCAGAGAATGTGGGTCCCCAAGCCAACATCCTAAAGTTTAAGGACCATAGTAAAAAAAAAAATGTTCTCTTTCTCATTTGTTCCAACAGAAATCCAGGAAGAAGTTATCGCTGGCCCAGTTGGGGTCACATGGCAGTCTCTGAACTAATCACAGTCGCTAAAGAGTTATGGTGGTGATTAGTCATATCTGAGTCATGTGCCCCTCCCTGGAGTTGGGGTGGGGTCAGCGATACTTTAACCACATAGAAAGAGACCAGAGAATGGGAGGGTAGTTGCCTCCCTTAGATTGGGCTCCCCCAGTAGAAGACCCCAAGACAAGGACTTCAGGTGCAAGTAGATAATTTGGGTGATGATCCCAGGCAGCACCATTAGGGATTTAAAGGAATGAGACAGGAAAGGGAAGGCAGCGCATAGAGGATGTGGAATCAGGTGAGTTACCACTGCAGGCCATTGGAGCTTAATCTCAGCTGGGAACTCTGGCAGCCAGTGTGGAACAGGCACGTCAGAGTTACCCCATCTCAGGGTTGGGGTACTGAGGGATTTATCTACCAATTGCTGTCAGTTATCTGACAACTGCTCTCAGAAGTTTTAATTGCCCAGAACTTACATGCAAGGACAAACTGGTCCCTAGTGATTTCAGAAAGTCCTCACACAAAGAGGTAAAGGTTGGGCCAGTGTGCAATGAAGGTTATGACAATGGCCGGGGGACTGATGGCATCTTCTCCATTCTCCAAAGTAAAACTAGGGCTCTGTAATCAGAAGAAGGCACTGATGTCAGGCAGACCAAACAAACAGTTGTTCATCTTGGGAGTCAGCTGGGTAGCCCAATAATTTCTGAGTCCATCAACCAAGCATCGGCAGAGTAGCATACAGAAACCTGAGTTGCAGTCTTGTATGGACATTTCTAGCTTTGTAACTTTGGGGTAGTCCCTTGTCCTCTCCAAGCTTTGGCTTCCTCATCTGAAAGATGGGGATCATAACTCTTACCTGCACTAAGTGTTGTGAGGATTTAATGGACAAAGGATGTCAAGCACCTGGTACACAGCAGGAGCTCAATAAATGGTAGTGACTGTGGCAGACACTGCCAATTACCCACACACCCAAACCATTTCTTCTTCTTCATGAGTAATAGAAATCCTAAATTTAGCTGGGCACGTGGACAACCAGGATAAAGACTACATTTTCAAGCCCCCTTGACACTAGAGGTGGCCATGTGACTACCGCCTGACCGATGAGGTTGCCAGGGCCAGCCAGTTGGCTCCTCCCAGTGGCTCACACTCAGAGATGCTGGCACCACTATCACTCCCCACCACCCTCACACACAGCAGCGCAGTTCTCTCTGGTTCTCCAACCTTCTCCACCCCCCTCCCTTAACTCTATTTTATGTCGTGGGCAACTCTGTGCTAACGCAATAGAAATGTATCCTTTTTAAAAAAAATAAAATATTTTTTCTTTACTGATTTTAGAGAGATAGGAAGGGAGAGGGAGAGAGAGAGAAATATCGATGAGCGAGAACATGGATTGGCCACCTCCTGCATGCCCCCCACTGGGGATCAGGCCCACAACCTGGGCATGTGCCCCGACCGGGAATCGAACCGGCAACCTCTTGGTGCATGGGTCACGCTCAACCACTGAGCCACACCGGCTGGGCTAGAAATGTATCCTTGCCTTCTACCCTCCTTAGAACACATGACACATTTATGCCTTTAACCTGAGTTTTTCCATCTTGGCACTAGTGACATCTGGGGCCAGACACATTCTCTGTATTGGGGTCCATTCTGTGTACTGTAGGATATTTAGCAGCATCCCTGGCCTCTATTCACTAAAAGCCAGTAGCAGCCTCCTCTCACCCCTTCCCCCCAGTTATAATAGCCAAAAATGTCTAGACATTACCACATGTCCTCTGGGGGACAAAATCACCCCCAATTGGGAGCCATTGTTAACTCATGCTACGAACTACTGAGATGAGTAATATCGTCATTTTACAGATGAGGAAACCAGGGCTGTGGAAGTAGGAGGAAGTAAAGGGCAAAATCAGGGATTAAAATTAATCTCCCAAACTGGTAATTCCCCAATTCGTTAGCTGAGGAAACCCACAAGGGCATGAACAGAGGTCCCTGCCTCATCCCAGACCCAAACATTGGAATGTAAGAGTCATTCCCATTTTAAAGAGGAAACTGAGGCACAAAGAGATTAAATGACTTGTCCAAACTACTTAGTAAGAAGAGTGTTATCACATGCCTGAGCCCATTACTGGCAAGTGGATGTTTTGGAGTTATTGTGATTCACTTAGACTGTGTGTGTGTGTACACAATTACACACGTGTGTGTACTCAACCTGGACACAGAAACACTGGGGTTGGGGAGAGGCCCAGCCTGTCCCTGAAACACATGCCATCCAATGCATCCCCTCCCCACAACTGAGGTTCTGTAAGCAAGAAAGAAGGGACAGGACAATTACTGACAGGCAAACACCAGGATCTTCTTCATACTTCTTTCACTTTATAGATGGGAGAGGTCCCACAGCAAGTTGATTGGCTGGACTGGACCTTGAGCCCGTTGTCCGGGGCCAGCAGACTCTCCACACTGTCTGCTACAACCAGGGACTGCGTGTCTGCCGGAGGCTGTTTCTGGGGCAACAGCAATCAGCCACTGGCCACACAGACACTCAGGAGCCCCTCATTCCCCCTGCCAACCCTGAGGAGTCTATACAGAACCCACCTGCTTAAGGAGCAGGCGATGACGCTCTGGTCACTAGGGAACTCTTTGCCAAAGCAAAACCCTGTGAGTCACTCTCCTGAGGCTTCGGGCTAAAAGGACTCCCAGATAGCGGCCCATCCCAGAGAGAAATAAAGCCTTGGCACAAGGCCCAGGCTTTCAGGGAAACCAGCTGGCCCCCTTGGGGTGGAGAGGTCACCTTAAATCGAGGTCTCTCTGAATAAAACTGTTTTCTTATTCAATCATTCATCAACTACTTATACTTAAGATTTTTATTTCTTCATTCAACAAATATTTATTGGGAGGGGCAAGGGAGCTCACTTTTTTTTTTTTTAAACTCATCTTTATTGTTGAATGTATTACAGATGTCCCCCCTTTTTTTCCCCATTGACCCCCTCCTCCCAATCCCACCCCCTCCTGCCTTCCCCACACTATTGTCAGTGTCCATTGGTTATGCATATATGCCCAGAAGGTCTTCAGTTTATCTCATCCCGCCCTCCCTCCCCCCCTCCCTTTGAGGTTCATCAGTCTAACAAACAATTTGTACTTCTTAATCCCTTCATCTTTTTTCACCCATCCCTCCAGCCCCCACTCATCTGGCAAGCAACAAAAAGTTCTCTGTATCTATGAGTCTGTCTCTATTCTGCTTGCTCATTTTGTTTGTAGATTCGATTGTTGATAGATATGTATTAATTGACATTTTATTGTTCATATTTTTGTTCTTCGCCTTCAAGAAGACCCTTCAACATTTCATATAATACTGGTTTGGTGGTGATGAACTCCTGTAGCTTTTTCTTGTCTGAGAAACTCTTGATATGTCCATCGATTCTAAATGATAGTTTTGCAAGATAGAGTAATCTTGGTTGTAGGTCGTTGCTTTTCATCACCGTGAATATCTCTTGCCACCCCTTTCTGGCCTGCAGAGTTTCTTTTGAGAAATCAGCTGACAGTCTTATGGGAAGGTAGCTCACTTTTAACTATACTTTTGAATTGTATACATTCATTATTACAAAGAGCATGTGTTGCTTTTGTTAAGCCCCATTTTAAATTACTTTTTAATAATGACTGATACATAGACACATTCTTCTTGTAACCACCATGATGCAAGGTAACTTATACCATGATGCATGGGTGGTATCTTTCCAGACTCTATTTGTGCATTTCCATATGGACCCATAGAAAAGTTATACACTTGTTTTATGCATATTTGCATATATGCTATCATAAATTAATTTGTAATTTTTTTTCTTTATTGATTTTTTTAGAGAGAAAGGAAGGGACAGGGAGAGAGAGATAGAATAATCAATGAGAGAGAACATCGATTGGCCACTTCCTGCATGCCCCCCACTGGGGATTTGACCCACAACCTGGGCATGTGCCCCGACTGGGAATCGAACCAATGACCTCTTGGTGCATGGGTCGATGCTCAACCACTGAGCCACACTGGCCAGGCACATTTATAATTTTTAAAAGGCAATTAAAATTGAATTTATTGAGTTGCTATTATGTGCCATACATGGCTATGTGCTAGAGATACAGCAGTAAAATGAGGTGTAACTGCTCCTTGAGTTTAATGGGAGATATGAGTAAACAAAGAGATCATTATGAGACAACCTAATAAGTGCAATGAAACAGAGAAAAGGGGGCTATGTGAAATCCCAAAGAGGGGACCCACTCCAACCCAGGGTCAAGGAGTATTAGTTAGGTGTATTTAGGTTGTAAGTGATAGAATACCCACCAAACTAGTCAAATAAATAAAGAGGGGTAGAGAGATTATTGGTTTATGAGAAATCATGTAAAACTGCCTTCAGGCAAGACCGAATCCAGGGGCTCGAGTAGTGTGTGTGTGTGTGTGTGTGTGTGTGTGTGTGTGTACACATACATACATATCTGTCTCTTCTCTCTCTCTCTCTCTCTCTCTCTCTCTCTCTCTCTCTCTCTCTCTCTGTCTCCATCTTTCAGCTCTGCTTTCTTCTGTTTGGACTTACTTTCAGATTGGCTTTTGGCACATGGTGGCAAAGATGGCCAGCGGCCACTTGAAGCTTGCCTTGTTTTGGTAACTGGCAACCCCAGTGGAAAGGGAGATCCTCTTTTCCAACCATTCCAACCAAATTCCCAGGAATGAGTCTCATTGGTCTCTCTGGAATGACATGCCCATCAAGAAACCAATCACTGTGGCCAGAGAAATAGAATATGCTGACGGGCTGGGCTCACCTATGAAGCCAGGGGTCCATCCCTGAACCCCATGAATAAGAATGGGGGAGCCCTGGCCAGTTTGGCTCAGCGGTTAGAGCGTCGGTCTGCGGACCAGAGAGTCCTGGGTTCGGTCCCACTAGGGGCACATACCAAAAAAAAAAAAAAAAAAAAAAAGAATGGGGAGGGAGTGGTTTTCCAGAGGAAAATTGAAGTGCTGTTTTCTGATCCAGAGGTAAAACTGTTGCACAGGCAAGATAAAAGATCTCCACTGCAGAAAGCTTCCTGGAGAAGTTGACCTCTAAGTGGAAATCTCAAGGATGAACTGGACTGTGCCAGGTGACAGGGAAAACATGAGCAGAAAGGGGGGTGCTCCTGGCAGAGAGAACTTTGTGTGCAGAGGTCTGGAGAGCATTGCTTGTCCCAGGGAATGCAAGTGATTTCCTCTGACTGACTGGTGGTCCCGCAGGAGGAGGGCGAGGAAGTGCTGAGGTCAGAGAGAAAGGCAGAAGCCTTTAGGGAACCGTGATTTTTATCAGTCCCCTTTCACTCCTTCCCTACCTCCTCACCCCCTTCTGCTCCCTTAGGATCATGACTTAGTCATGGGGTTTTCACACTCTCAAGCTTAAAGCTTAGCACAGTTTCTCCATCTCAGCGAATATGTCTCCATCTCAGCAGAGCATGTCACACCACTGATCCACCATGGGATTCCCAATTGTCAGCTGATCATCACAGATTTGACCGAGTTTCACAAGGCTAAGGAATTCCAACTTGAAAATCAAGGGAGCATGAATACATGTGATACAGCCACATGCACAGCGCTGGAATGTTTAGGTGAGTTTTGTTCATTTGGAAAGAGGGAAATCACATCATGACTAAGTCTACAGTGTCCTGTCTCTAGGAGCTGAGTTCCCGTTCAGGCTCAGAAGAACTCCCTGAGGGAAATACTTTTGCTATCCCCATTTCACAGATGAGAACTGAGGCCAAGAACTCAGATTTCACTCAAATCGCACATGCATGATTTCTTTTTAATCCTCATAACAGTGCATCCCCATCTCAGATATGGGAAACTAAGTCCCCGAGAGCTGAAACAACTTGCCAGAGTCACAGCCAAAGTGAGGTTGGGGAGATTGGGAAATGGTGCAGTCGCTTTGGAATACAATCTGGCAGTTTCTCAAGAGGTTAAACAACATTATCATATCACCCAGCAATACCACTCCCAGGTATACACTCCCAAATGGAAAACATATGTCCACACAAAAATGTGTACACTGGATTTATAGCAGTATTATTTATTATAGTCGAACATAGAAACAACACAAATGTTCAGCAACTGAGGAATGGGTAAATAAAATGTAGTCTATCCACACAATGGAATATTATTCAGCAAAAGAAGGAATGATGTAGTGATACATGCTACAACATGGATGAACCCTAAAAACATGCTAAATGAAAGAAAGACCCAAAGGAACGCATAGGATATAATCATATTTATATGAAATGTCCAGATGGGCAACTCTAGAGAGACAGGAAGTAGATTAGTACTTTCAACAATAGCGATACATTTTAAAAATGAGTGATAAAAAAAGTAGATTAGTGATTACTAAGTGTCGCAAGGAGAAAGGTTGGGGGTTAAGTGGAGAGTGGGTAATAATGGCTAGAAGGTTTCTTTTTTTTTTTTTAATCCTCACCAAGGATATTTTTTCATTCATCTACAGATAGAGTAGGAGAGAGAGAGAGAGAGAGAGAGAGAGAGAGAAACATCGATGTGAGAGAGACACATTGATTGGTTGCCTCCTATACAACCCTGACCAGGGCTGGGGACCGAACCACAACCAAGGTACGTGACCAGAATCAAACCCGAGACTCTTTGGTCTGCGGGCTGATGCTCTAACTGCTGAACCAAACCGGCCAGGACATACAAGGCTTCTTTTAAGAGTGATGACTATTCTAAAATTGATTGTGGAGATGGTTGCATGACTCTGAATATATATAAAAAGCCATTCAAACACTTTATTTATTTATTTATTTTTAAAATTTAATTTTGTTACAGATGTTTCTCCTTTTTTACCCCATTGACACCCTCCTCCCCATCCCCCCACCCCGTCCCTAGCTTTGTTGTCCATGTCCACTGGTTATGCATACATGCATATAAGTTCTTTGGTTTATCTCTTCCCTCCCCCCACCCCCCTCTTCTGAGGGTTGTCAGTCTGTACCCCACTTCCACGTCTCTGGGTCTATCCTATTCCTCAGACTGTTATGTTCATTATATTCCACAAATAAGTGAGATCATATGATACTTGTCTTTCTCCGTTTGGCTTGTTTCGCTTAGGATAATACTCTCCAGGTCCCTCCGTGTTGTCTCAAAGGATAAGAGATCTTTCTTTCTTACAGGTGCATAGTACTCCATTGTGTATATGTACCACAGATTTTTTTATCCATTCGTCTACTGATAGACACTTGGGCTGTTTCCAAATCTTAGCTATTGTAAATAGTGCTGCTATGAACATGGAGGTACATATATTTTTTCTGATTGGTGTTTCAGGCTTCTTAGGGTATATTCCTACAAGTGGAATCTCTGGGTCAAAAGGCAGTTCAATTTTTAATTTTTTGAGGTAACACCATATTGTTTTCCATAGTGGCTGCACCAGTCTGCATTCCCACCAGCAGTGTACTAGAGTCCCCTTTTCTCCACACCCTCGCCAACACTTGTTGTTTGATGATTTGTTGATGGCAGCCATTCTGACAGGTGTGAGGTGACATCTCATTGTTGTGTTTTTTTTTTTATCTTCACCCGAGGACATTTTCCCATTTTTTGTTCAGATAGAGTGGGAGGGAGAAAGAGGAAGAGAGAGAGAGAGAGACAGAGAGAGAGACAGAGAGAGAGAGAAAAACATCGACGTGAAAGGGACACATCGAGTGGCTGCCACCCGCACAACCAACCAGGTCCGGGTACAAACTGCAACCGAGGTACGTGCCCTGAGCGGGAACTGAACCCGGGTCCCTCTGGACTGCAGGCCGACGCTCTAACCGCTGAGCCAAACCGGCCCAGGGCTGTTGTTTCAATTTGCATCTCTCTGATGATTAGTGATGTTGAACATTTCTTCATATGTCTCTTGGCCATTTGTATGTCCTGTCTGGAGAGGTACAAACACTTTAAATGGGTGAATTGTATGGTATATGAATTTTATATCTCAATAAAGCTGTTAAAGAAAGTAAAAAAGAAAGAAAGAAGGAAAGAAGGAAAGGAAGGAAGGAAGGAAGGAAGGAAGGAAGGAAGGAAGGAAGGAAGGAAGGAAGGAAGGAAGGAAGGAAGAAAAAGTAAGGGGATGGGCTGTGACCATGACCTAAACTACAACCAATGTTTGAACATCTACTCTTACTATGTGCTAAACTAGCCTGAGCCAAAAAATGGGGACAGGGGAAGGAGGAGAGAGACAGAATATATTAATTCACATAATAGAAAAGTCTACATTTTTCAGGGTATTTCAGGCATGGCTGGATCTAGGAATGTGGTCATGCTCATTCTTTTAGCTCAGATTTGCCTGCGTTGCCTTCTTTCTCAAACAAGTGAAAAGAGGGACTTGGAAGCTCTTACCATTCCGGCCACCCTAAAGGAGTACTTTCTTCTGCATGATTTTAGTAAAAAATTGAGGGAGGGTTCTCATGGACCTGGCTGGGGTCACTATTGAATTGATCACTGTGGCCAGGACCATTTGTGGCTCTGATGGGCCAGGACTGGGTGACATGACTCACCCAAGAGCCAGAGAGTGTTGTCAGCTCTACCCAAATCGTATGGTCTATAGAAGGGCACGTGGGTCCCCAAAGGAAAATTGGGATTCTGGCAGGTGTGAGCCACAAATGCCCATAGTATTGGGGGACCATGGACCCACTGCCCAGGTTTGACCCCTGTTTCCACATGCCAGTCCTGTGACCTTGGCAAAGTATTTCACCTTTCTGTGCCTCAGTGTCTTCATCCGTAAAGTGGACATAGTAATAGTACGTCCCTCGTAGGATTGCTCTAAGACTTAAGCGAGATGCCTTCAGTAAAGGACTTGGGGTGTGCCTAGCACATAAGAAGCACTCATTATGTTACCTAGCATTATCACACACGTGCTATCGAGCCATTGACAGTTACCCAGGCCACTTTGGGGACAGCAGGAAAGCAGGTAATACAGATATCAATTGCTGGTCAAAAAGGAGTTTTGGAGGCAACGGTGAGGAAAGGGAGAAAGCTCTGGAACTTCATGAGTGACTGGACCCACGCTGTGGGGCATTGCTCAGCCCCATCAGCCCTGGGGCCCCCTTGACCTGTAGTGGTTATGGGCTCTAAAGTTCATGCAATGTTAGGAAAAAGAATACAAAATTTTAAATATGAAATAGGAAGAACGTGGGTATTTATTGACAATGCAAATAGTAGCTCATCTCAAATTATTGGACACTTGGAGAGCCGGGACCATTTTTTCTGAGATCTCTCTCTTTTTTTTCCCCTTTTATTGATTTGAGAGAGAGAGAGAGAGAGAGAGAGAGAGAGAGAAACATAGATTTCTTGCCTCCCATATGACCCGTCTAGGACTGTAACTTGCGATCTGGGTATGTGCCTGCGACCCTGGCATGACGCTCCAACCAACCGAGCTACACTGGCCAGGGCTCTTCTGAGCTGTCTTTAGGCAATTTACACAGAAATGCTTCCTGGTTGTGCCCTGGCTACCCCTCAGTCACCCCGGAACACTCTAGAACTCCTAACACCTCCCAGTACTGGTAAATCTGCTTTTGGGTCCAATAAAGATTCTCCATAAACGTCTGTTGGATGACTAATTGGTCAAATAGCTACACCCAGATTAATGTTCACAATGGACAACCCACACACAGCTAAGAGCCTACTGCTTATTATTATTATTATTATTATTATTATTATTGTCCTTTATTGATTTTACAGTGAGAGGGAGAGAGAGATAGAAACATCGATGAGAGAGAACATTGATTGGCCGCCTCCCACATGCCTCCCACTGGGGATCAGGCCCACAGCCTGTGCATGTGTCCTGATCAGGAATCGAACTGGTGACCTCTTGGTGCGTGGGTTGACGCTCAATTGCTGAACCACACCAGCTAGACTGCTTTTTTTTTTTTTTTCATTTAAATAATGAAGATGGTTTTGAGAAATCTCCCCTCCTTGAAAGCAAAGATCCTGCCCAACTGATTCTGAGGCCTCTGCAATGAGACTGACCTGGGTTAGTTCTTGGTTCTGGGCTCTGCCTTGGACAAATCACCTCCCTTCTCTGAGCCTCCGTTTTTCTCCTCCATGCAATGGGAATACTTGAGAGAAATAAATGAGAATCATCTCAAACACGTAAGAGGCTTCACACAGTGCCTAGAATGCATATCTAATACATGAACTTCTGTTATTTTTCACTTTTTACTTATTTGACTAAGTTGTACTTTCAAAAAGGGTGAAAGGTGAGTCTCTCCTTCTCCATTTCTTTCCTCACCCACTTCCCCACCCCGGAAGCAACTGCAATTACAGGTTGCAAAATAGTTTTAGGTTTATAGAAATGTTGCAAGAATAATTCAGAGAATTCCAGTATACCCTTTACCCAGATTCACCAATTTTTAATATTTTACTGGGTTTGTTTTATCATCCTCTCTTTGTTCATGTGAATGTATTTATTCATTATTATTAGTATTTATTTTTCTGAATCATTTGAGAATAGATTGCACACATCATGCCCCATTTGCCCCTTAATATTTCAGCATATATTTTCTAAGAACAGGATACCATGTAACTACATCACAATTACCAAATGCAGGAGATTTGCCTTGATACAATACTTTAATCTACCATCCATACTAGAATTTTGTCAATTATTGCAACAATGTCCTTTACAGCACTTTTCCCTCTAGTACAGGATCCAGTTCAAGGTCATGTTTTGCATGTAGTCATTTCATCCGTTTAGTTTTCTTTTTTTTTTAATCCTCACCTGAGGATTTTTTTTTTCCCATTTATCTTCAGATAGAGTGGGAAGGAGGGAGAAAGGGAGGGATAGACAGAGAGAGAGAGAGAGAAACATCAATGTGAGAGAGACACACCGATTGGTTGCCTCCCGCACTACCCCAACCAGGGCCTCCGGAGGGCCTCAAACTGCAAATGAGGTATGTGCCCTTGACAGGCATCAAACCCATGACTCTTTGGTCCAAGGGCCGACACTCTAACCGCTGAGTCAAACCAGCCAGAGTTGTTTCGTTTTCTTTAATCTGGAGTGATTCCTCGATTTTCTTTATTTCTATGACATGAACATTGCAGGGATCTGCTTCCCTGCAACTTCTCTGACCTCAACAGCCCCCTCTCCTCTGGCTGGAATGTTGTTTCTCCAGGTGCTCACGTGGCCCACTGCCTCTGCTCCAAGTCTTTGCTTAAATGGTACCTTCTCAGGGAGGCATTCCCTGAGCACTCTGCTAAAGAGTGCAAACTCCAGACCTGTCTTATACTCCATATCCCATCTCTGCTCAATTTTTCCCCATGGCACTCATCACCATCTAATATACTGTATATTTACTTGTTTAATTATCGTCCATCGCCCTCCACTAAAGAGTTAGCTCCAGGAGAGCAGGGACCGTGTCTATTTTCTGCACAGAGGCATCTCCAGTACCATGCCTGGTAGGTGCTCAATTAATATTTATTGACTCACTGAATGAATGAATGAATGAATGAATGAATGAAGCATTTTTGTACAAACCATGAGGCTCACCTAGAGCTACATACATAGTGGGTTGCCCAAAAGTGCTTCAATTAATGAAATAAAGAATGAACAGCACCAACCTCACTTGTGAAATGAAGAATATGAGGCTGCTGTTCATGGTGACTTACTGATATTTCCTGTTCAGGAGCTGATGACATTGTTGGGCTGGCTGGCATCATAATGGACCCGGATGTGGGGCAAGGGGAGCTCTGTGGGCACCAGACTGGACACGGATGTGGTGATCGGGCTGCATCACAAGAGGAATTTGTGGGTGCCAAGTGGAGCATTTGGAGAGGAAGCTCATGCCTATACCTTGAGTTGAAACAGAAACTGTGGTGACTGGCAAGGAAAGAGGCCCTATTTGTGCCCCTCAGCGCTTCAGCAACTACTCTCTTCCAACAGACCACAGATACTTTTTGAGGCAAACTTTCTTTCTTTCTGTTTTTTAAATCCCCACTCGAGGACATTTTTGCATTTATATTTAGATAGAGCGGGAGGGAGAGGAGGAGGAAGAGAGAGAGAGAGAAACACTGACATGGAGAGACACATCAACTGGCTGCCACCCACATGACCCCAGCTAGGGCCAGGGACAAACTGCAACCGAGGTACGTGCCCTTAGCGGGAACCGAACCCGGGTTTTTCTGGTCCGCAGGCCAACGCTCTAACCGCTGAGCCAAACTGGCCAGGGTGAGGCAAATTTTCCACTGAAGTGTAACATACATACAGAAAAGTGCACACATAAATGACAGTTGATTAATTTTCACAAAGGCAGCACACTTGGGTAACCAGCCCTCAGACCAAGGAACGGACTGATACCATCACCTAGCAGCCCCCTTCCGGTCTCCACTACCACCCTCAGTGGTAACCATTACCCTGATTCCCAGGACCAATGACTAGTTTTCTGGTTGTGAACTTTGTGTAATGGTGTGATGCAGCACTAATTCTTCATGTATGACTTCTTTGCACAACACTGTTTTGTGCCTTTTAACCCTGCTTCTTCCTCCACAAGCTCAGAGTGGGAACAGGAACCTAAGAAGAACTCACTTTGCTCGGCTGGTTTCAAGGTGCCAGCCATTCCTTAGAGCCTCAAAACCACTTAGTGAGTTGGGCCTGTTATTGATCCCATTTCACAGATGAGGAGACTGAGGTGCAGAGAGGTTAAATAATTTGCCCAGCTAGGAAATAGGACATTCTGTATTTGACCCCAGATCTGTCTGATCTCTGAGCTCATGTTCTTACCCACCAGACACAATTTTTATCAATACAATGACCCTTTATTGGTTATCTCTTTGGGCTGGACATTGCGCTTGAGGTTTATGTTCATTGTTTTCTTTTATTTTCCCAGTCCTTGTATGAGTAATATACATTCATCCCTGCTTGACAGATGACTCAGAGAGGTTAAGTAGTTTATCCAAGGTCACATAGCTTAGAAAGGCATGAAAATAAAGATTTGAAACCTACTGCATTGACTCCAAAGTCAAATGTAGGGTGGGATCAGTACCCGGGAGTTTAGTGCATCTTTCAAATATACCTACAGGGCTTTTCAAAGAAGAGGTGACAAAAATAGCACTTATTTTTTGTAGGGCTACTTTGAGTCAGATGCTTTGGGCAAAGATTACAAATGATTCCCCCCCAATATCAGTTCCTGCCCTCCCTCTCCTAGGAAGAGAACACATGATTTTTAGCTGGAAACACAGCTTCCCATGACTTCACCACGTATCCCAGGCTTCTTTGCAGCCAGCTGGAGCCATGTGACTAAGTTATAAGCAATGGAAACCTCTTCCCTCGTGATCCACAGGCCCCCACCACTTCTGGGTCCTGCCCCTCACAGAGAATGGGCAATGCTGTTTCTTTCTCTGTTCCCTTCCTGCTGGCTGGAATAACAGACACGGTGTCGGGGAGCCATCCTGGACCACGTGAACAAGGCTGTCTCTGCAGCGATGGAGAAGCCAGGGTGGCGTGGCTCCACAGGGTGGGGCCTGGGCTCCTTCCACGTTGTTACTCATCCATCCCTGGAGAATGCTGAGGAGGGGGGTTTCACACTTGCCTAGGAACAGCCCTTAACCAATAAGTGACAGAAGTTGATGGATACATACCCCTACCCCTTCAATTGGGTGGACAATTCCGAGGGGTGTTTTACTCTGGGTCCTGGAGTTCTATGGTGGGCTGAGGCTTAGTTACCCAGAGGGAAACCTGCTCAGCAACCCACATTCTATTGGCTTCTTTTTCTTCCCTGTCTCACTTCCAGATTCCCCCACCAGTGCTTCCTGGCAAGCATTCTTTGAAAATATTCGCTTCATGCTTATATTTTTCTCACCTACTTTTCAGCTGGTAAACAATGCAAGCACTGACCTACTGATGTACATGGCAGAAAGGGACCCAATGGGAGAACACCCCCCCCCCCTTGTCTGGCCCTGGGACGGCTCAGGGATCCACCCTGCCTGCTGCCTCCTTCTCATACATCAATGTTTCCCTGAACCCATTCATTGCAGGGCTCCAGCCAGCTCCCCTGCCCACCCCGGGCGTTAGCCCCAGTTCCTTCCTCGGTGTCTATTTCATCCGTAAGGCCTCCGTGTTCTGTCCTGCCAGTGATAAGACATTCCACATCGTCTTTCTATCCCTGACCTTTAAAAGAACAGTACCCAGTACCTATCCAGGACCTGTGACGTTACTCCTTGGGGATAAAAGCAGCGGGAACGGGAAGATAGAGAAATGGAGGCACAGAGAGGTGAAGTAACTAGCCTCGAATCACTCAGGAGAGGCAGAGTGTGCTATGAACTCAGGGGCTGCTTCCACAGCCTGAGCTATGAACCACCCTTCTACACGTTGGTATTTTCTGATTTTCAAATTGCTGTCAGTCTTTGGCTGTGAAACATCTCTAAGTGTTTGAACCAACTAGATTACCCTGCTTTGGAGGGACCTTGAGGATCTTTCCATCCATTTGTTGACTAGTCAGGTGTCCTCTTGGGAAAAATGCCTCTTTGTAGCCTTGGCTGCCCCTAAATTTCTGATCTTCAAAGTAAATGCTCTGGAGGTCAGAACGCCGGGCAGGGCCTGGCACAGTGTGGGTGCTTGGTGGAAATATACCAGACTGAACTGGCCATGTCTCTCACCCTGTCTTCCTCTCAGAAACCTGATGCTGATTAATAAACCTGCGTATATGGCCCTGGCTAGTTTGGCTTAGTGGTTAGAGCGTTGGCCCTCGGACCAAAGGGTCTCAGGTTCAATTCCCAGTTGAGGGCATACACCTGGGTTGCAGGTTTGATTCCCCCGGCCCTGGTTGGAGTCAGGAGGGAGGGAACCAATCAATGTGTCTCTCTCACATTGATGTTCTCGCTCTCTCTCTCTCTCTCCCCCTCCCTCCTCCTCCCTCCCTTCCACTCTATCTAAAAATCAATGGAAAAATATCCTCAAGTGAAGATTAACAAAAAAATAAAATAACATAATGAACCTGCATATATTACTGGCCTATCACCGGGGCACATGAGCAGCTCCTTGGCCTCAAACCCATTTCTCCCTCTGTGATCTGACTCCAGACTATCTCACTGACTTCATCTCCTTCAACTCCCCACTCCCTTGTTTCTCATGAATCCCACTGGCCATTCTCCCGTCCCTTCACTCAGCCAGCTTCGCTCCAACCTCAGGCCTTTGCATGTGCCGTTCCCTCTGCCTGGAACTCTGCCAAGACCGCTCTGTCTCATCCTTCGGGCCTCGGCTCAAATGCCACCTCCTCAGAGGCTTTTCTACGACTTTGTTCAGAGGAAACAGAGGCACAAAACTATTGAGCATAATTGCCAACAATTATGCAACTAAAGTATCGGTAAGAGTTCTGAATTACGTTATCTTATTACATGAATGTATTTCCAACTTTTTTCTAAAATGGTGATGTATTCCCTACATGAATTTTTTTTCTTACTCAAATTTGAAATTAAGTAAGAGCAAAATAATAATAATAATAATAATAAAAATTAAGTAAAAGCAAATCCTTAGAGAGGACAAGTACATTTCTGGGGCTCTATTTGCCAATCTTCCTGGCTCAACACTTCAGCAGGATTGAAATAGGATCCTGGCCTTTTGTAACCTCCAGGAATTCCTTACTCCCCACCCCCTTGCCTGCCCTTGGCTATGTATGAATCATCAACCCGTAAGCAATCCTCAGATCCAAAATCTTCTCTGCTAAACACCTCCCCTATGGGTGTTTGTGATCTACAAAATGGGGATAATAAAAGCACTTACTTCAAAGGGTAGTTATAAGGATTCATTTTCATGGTGCTTAAATGGCATGTAACAGAAGAAAGGTTACTACTGTGCGGGAACTGTACTGTGTGATGAGTATGAAATCAAACAAACCCTGGATTAAAGCTCTGTTTGCTGTGTGACTTTAGGCAACTCACTTGGACTCTCTTAGCCTTAGTTTCCCCA
This sequence comes from Molossus molossus, assembly GCF_014108415.1. Classification (NCBI taxonomy): domain Eukaryota; kingdom Metazoa; phylum Chordata; class Mammalia; order Chiroptera; family Molossidae; genus Molossus; species Molossus molossus. The sequence continues at coordinate 9,006,223 of NW_023425399.1, read as the reverse complement.
TCTGTGAAATGAAGATTAAAAAAATCCATACAGCCCTGGCCGGTTTGGCTCAGCGGTTGGAGCGTCGGCCTGCGGACCAGAGAGTCCCAGGTTCGATTCCTGCTAGGGGCACATACCAAAAAAAAAAAAAAAAAATCCATACTGAATCCATTAGAATACCTTTTACTAGAAAGAAGAGAGCTAATAAAATCCAAACTGGCTTAACTGGAATAAGCCATCCTGCCTCCCACTTGGGACAGTGGTAGATGTAGCAGCCTTATGACATCATCAAGGCCCCAGGTTCTTTCTATTTCTGTTCTGCTATCCACAGTGTTGGTTTCATCCTGAGGCTGGTTCTCCTTGTGATCATAGGATGACTGCCAAGAGCTATCAGGGCTACAGGCGTCCTCTTTCATGTCCCGTATGCAAATAGTGTCACTTCCAGACCCTCTCCTGGAAGAGGGAGGAAGAACTTTCCTGGCAACCATCTCCTCACTTGTCATTGGCTGGATGTGGGATACATACCCATTCCTGAACCAATCTCTGGCAAGGGGATGCAATTTCTATGATTGGCTTAGACTAATTGGGTCCCAGGCCTATGGCTGGGCTGGAAAGGATGTTAAGGAGTCAACTACGCTGTCCACTGCACCTGCCTCAAGGGTTGCAGGGGAGATGAAATGAGATGATGCTTACAAAGCTTAGCACACAGTAGGTACTCAACAAATAGTAGCTCTTGTTACTATAATTATTAACATGGTCATCATCTTTGGGGGGCTTTGGCATCAGAGAGACTTCAATTAACAGTTTCTCCACTTCTTAGCTGCCTCGCCTTACAAACGTTGCTGACCTTCATTTGTACTCTGTAAAAATGGAAACAAGTATTCCTATCTCCTGTCATTGTTGAGTGGCAAATAGTTAATGTTCAATCTGTGCTAATTGTGCTTTTTTCTTTTTTTAGCTTTCCAGTTGGATTTGATGGCCTCTCCCTCTCCTCAGTAGATGCAGTTCAAGTGAGGGAGACTCTCCCTTCTGGCTCCAGGAGTGGATGCATTATCCTTACCTGAATTTCCAAATCCCTCAGGCCAATGTGATTGGTTCAGGGGAAGCATGCGATCCACACTGGACCAATGACTGGCAGCTCTAGAACTTTGCTGATCTTCCCAAGAAAAGGGACGCTCTATCCTCTCTCTCTCCTCTCTTCTCCCTTCTCTCTCAGCTACAAGGACAGAAGCTGGGAGCTGCTGGAGACCATCTTGGTGACCACATGGGAAAAGCCTGCCTGAGAATGAGGCCAACAGAAGGGAAAGCAGAAATAGGAGATTGAAAGGGACAAAGGCCTGTCAACACTGTTTAGCTCCTGGATCCAGCCATGCCTGAATGAGTTATACCACTAGACTTTTCCTTCTGTGACCTAATTTTGTTTAGATTACTTTAAGTTTCTGTTACTTGCAATGAGGAGTTCAGAGTCCAGCCTAGCTTGGCTGAGTGGGGAATCGGAGAAGGAGGCAGTCCTCTGAGGGCAGGACCATGCCTACCCAAATCAGCTTGGTTTCCTAAGAATTTTGCCCAGGCCAATGCATAGAACAGAATTCCAGAAGTATACTGAGTTAAAAGCACCGTCTGGCCGGTGTGGCTCAGTTGGTTGAGCATTGTCAAGTGCACCAAAAGGTTGCCGGTTTGATTCCTAGTCAGAGCACATACCCAGGTTGTGGGTTTGATCCCCGGTTGCGGTGTGTATGTGAATGTGTACATCAATGTATCTGTCTTACATTGATGTTTCTTTCTCCCTCTCCCTCTCCCTTCTTCTCTCTCTAAAATCAATAAAAACCATAAAACCAAAAAAAAAAAAAAAAAAAAAAAAAGCACAAATAGTCTGGTGAGAATTCCTTTTTCTTAGTTTATAATAAATAGACATACACACACAGAAAGAAGTCTTTTTACAAAACTGGAATCACACTGTACGTCTTCAAATGTCACTTTCTGCACAGGCCTTCTATGACCACCCCATCTACGTCGCTCGGCCTCCATCCCATCTCTTGTACCATAGCGTGTTTCACTATCTAAATTAGGTTATTTTGTTTCTTCTGCACCGTCTCTTCTCCCAGAATGTCAGCTCTACGAGACCAGGGGTTTTTCTCCGCTTATCATTGCTGTGTCTCCAGGCTCTCGAACAGAATGGTTAAGTATTCAATACGTATTTTTTGAATCAATATCGTTCTGTATGTTGTTGGTTTGTTTGTTTTAACGAAGTGTTGTGATCACAAACATCTTTCTAGGGTAAAAATATGAATCTCCCTCTACGTTTGAGATGAAGGCATGGAATTGTACTGGTCGGATGGGCCGTGTTTGTTTCCCAGACCTTACTGAATGACTGTGTGTGAAATAAACAGCCACATGAACCAGGGGATGGGTGGATCAGTACTTCTTTTCCTGCAGCGTAGAGTAGGGCAAGGGGAAGAAGAACCCACCCAGCTTTAACAGGCTCGTCCTGATTCGCAGGGAGAGGACTTGAGCAAACACAGGTGACTTTGTGCTCTAACAAGAATTTCCCAGGCAAAAACAGTCCTCAAACACACACAGCTGAGGACAGGCAAACAGTTCATTGAGGATGGAGTTGTTTATTAGGCTCCCACCCTCAAATAGAATTAACTTTAATTTTTTCTAATTACAAAAATAGTATTGATTTAGTATAATAAATTTTCTTTTCAGACAATACAGAAAAATATAAAGAGAGTAAAAAACAACCATAGTTTTAGAGCATTTTATAAATTATTTCATAGGTTTTTTTCATGGCATCGACATTATTTAAATCCTAAGGCATATTTGTGCTTTTTAAAAATTCAACAGTAATAGCTAAGGTTTATTAAGAACTTATAATCATATGCTTGTTGCTCTCTGTTTACTAATTTTAGCCTAACAATAGTTCTGTGTGATAAGTTATATTACTAACTCATTTTGCAGATGGGAAAACTGAGACACAGAGAGGTTAAATGACTTAGCCAAGGTCACACAGCTATAGAGGTGGTTAAGCTGGGATTCAGACAGAGGTTAGCCTGGCTTCAAGGCCCATGACCTTAACCACTACACTACATTGCCAGGGCGGGGCACAGGCCCTTTACTAAGACAATATCCACAGATAAGAATAATCATTTTTAGTATCTGCATTTACTTTCATATTAATGGATAATTAGGATTTTTGCAAGTTTCCCCTATTCATAAACAGAGGGGGATTTCCCTTTTGGTCTTTAAATGAGGTAAGAAAACTGGTTAGAGACACCACAACCAGTGTTTCTAACCCAGGAGAATCAATAAAGGGGCACAGCACACTTGGAGCCATTATGCACGTATACATCATCTGGGGGAGTTACTTTAATTTTCGAAATATCCATAAAGTACTTATCACGTGCCTGTCATGCTTCTAAGAATTCATGAATATAAGTTCAATTCAGTCCAAAAATAACACTCTGAAATACTTACTTGGGAATCTTGCCCAAGATGACAAAGGCGGTAAGGAGCAGTGCTGGGATTCAAACCCTGAATATTTGGCCAGTGTCTGATTCTTTTTTTTTTTTATCCTCACCGGAGGACATTTTTACATTTATCTTCAGATAGAGCGGGAGGGAGAGGAGAGAGAGAGAAACATCCATGTGAGAAAGACACTTGGACTGGTTGCCACCCACACGACCCCAACCAGGGCCGGGGACAAACTGCAACTGAGGTACGTGCCTTTAGCAGGAACCGAACCCAGGACTCTCTGGTCTGTGGGCTGATGCTCTAATGGTTAGAGTCTAACTACTGAGCCAAACTGGCCAGGGCCACGGTGTCTGACTCTTAACCCATGTTCTGCCTGACCGGTGGCCCACAGAAGCCACCCAGCCTGCCAGGCCTCAAAGCCTGCTTTCAGCTGGGAACTGAAAGGAGCAAAGTGAGTATCTTTTCTTCTTCTTTTAAACTACGTCCAGATTGGAGTTCTTATGGCCTAAGTCCACGCAGGCTCTGCCCTGTTCTATGCTCGGGGTCTCCCAGGCTGAAGTCAAGATGGCAGCCTGTCTGTGTCCTCGCCTGGAGGTGCGGGTGATTCCACGTCCAGGCCCGTTCCAGGCGGCGGGCAGAATTCGCTCCTTGCAGTGGTAGGACTGAGGCCCCAGTTCCCTTGCTTGTTGGCGGTAGAGGCTGTTCTCTGCCATTAGAGGCCTCCCGCATGCCTTGTCCCATGGCTTCTTGCGTTTTTTATTTAAGAGAATCATCTAAATATCCCACAGATTTGTCTTGAATAAGAACCAAAGAAACCGGGAAATCCCTTAGAAACAGGTGCTCAGCAGGACTTCAGTTTTGTTCGGGGCCCCTGTGCTGGTGTGAGGTGTCCCTTTCTACAGAAAGCTGGATCATGTCTGCTGGGCCAGGATAAGGGAGATTTCCCCAAACCAGCACCTTCGGGGTGTACAAGGGGAGCCTTGGAGATCACTGAGGAGCAGAGAGTTTCTTTGGAGAGGGTCTTTTGTGTTACTGCATACATAGCACATAATAGGTGCTTAATCCGTATTTCATGACTTATACTGGACACTATTACAGGTGTTAGAGTTCCTGAGAGTCTAAAGGGGATGACAGATAATAAGGAGGTAAATTAAAAAACAAACTCAGAATATTCTGCTACATAAAAGAAGCCACACCCAAAATGCCACATATATGATTCCATTTATAGGAAATGTTCAGAATAGGCAAATCCAGAGAGACAGAAAGTAGATCAATGATTGACACTTTGGGTGATGGAAATGTTTGGAACACAGACAGTGGTGATGGTTGTAAACATAATAAAAGCCATTGAATTGGACACTTTTTAAATGATGAAGTCTGTGCTATATGAATTACATCTCAATAATAGTTTTTCAAACTTTTTTTTTTGTGGTACGTGCCCCGAGCGGGAACCGAACCCGGGACTCTCTGGTCCGCAGGCTGACGCTCAACTGCTGAGCCAAACTGGCCAGGGTTAATTTTTTAAACATTTTAAAAAGGGAAAGAAATGGGATAATTTCACATGATATGTGCAGTGAGGACAAGGAAGTAAAATGTTGGAAGAAGTAGTAGCTGGTTGGGCAAGTGAACAGGGTGGTTTCTGAAGGCTCCAGGGAGGTGTGACATTTGTAATGACCCCTGATTTATGACTAGGAGGCAGCTATGTAAATATCTAGGACAAGGCAGATGAAAGATCAGTATATGTGAAGGGCCTTTTTTCGGAGGGCTTCCACACTGGGGAACTGGCGCGCTTCTAGGTGCCCACCGTGCCACGCCCCAAGCTGCACGCGGACGGAGCTCCTTTGTTTGGGACCTTGCTTACGTATCTCTTCATCGGGCTGTTGATTCACCAGAGTGATAATGCTAGCACCGTAATTCAGATATATCAAAAAGAAGCCATAAAGTGCTTCCTTTAAATGAAAAGAGCATCTCAAATGATGTCTGTGTTTACTTTGTGTTTTTATAGGACAGCCCTGCTAGGGCCTCTCCGGGTATAAGGGTTCGGGAAGGACTTATTTATGTAAAACAAAAGACACACCCAACTACTGATGTCAGTGTGCTTAGCCTGCTCCTTGTACAGCCTGGTGCACGGTGCCTCCCTGGACACCGACATGTGACTTGATGTTTGTTTACTGTCCAGGGGACGTGTGGAAGATCAAGGGCACAACCCTCATACCGATAACTTTTAAACATCCACAGATCCACGTAAGGATTTGTTCAATGAAGTGATTGACTAAAATGTGAAAACAACAACAAAAACCAAAGGCCCTGAGGTGGAGACAAGTTTGGCACGTTCAAGGAGCAGATCAGGGAGCAGAGCCTGGAGCCCAGTGAGTTGGGGTCCAGTGAAAAAGGTACAAGAGAAGGTCAGAGACCCCTGCAGGGCAGAAAGCAGACCAAAGAGGGCCTGCAGAGCACTCAGGGGAGTTTGTTTTTAGTTCACAATAAGATGGGGAGCCATGGGATACTTCAGAGCAAGAGAATAGCATGATATAATGAATGCTTAACAAGCAAGTAAGAGGCCCTGGTCGGTGTGTCTCAGCGGTAGAGTGTCAGCCCATGGACCAAAGAACTGCGGATTTGATTCTGACCAAGGGCACGTAGCTCGATTGCGGTTTGTCCCTGGTCCTGGTAGGGGTCGTACGGGAGGCAACCAATCGATGTGTCCCTCTCATGTCAATATTTCTCTCTCTCCCCTTCTCTCCCTTCCACTCTATCTGAAGATAAATAGAAAAATATCCTCGGGTGAACATTTAAAAAAAGCAAGTAAGAGTAGAAGCAGCAGAAAATACAAGTAAAGCCCTTTGTCACTCTGCCTGTCACGAGGAATGTTCAGTAACTGCCAGGCGTCTGTCATAAACTAGACACATGCCAGCTTGTCATACAGGAAGTCGAGGCCATGGTTATTTGATATTTTCATCTTTGACACTGCCTCACCTTCTTATTCCGTGAGTCACCAAGCTCTGTCAATTCTTCCTCCCTAGCCCCTCACCCCTTCCCCTTTGTATCCTTCCCACTGTCCCCATCTTGAGACCTAGTGACAGATGGAAACACTAGTTTCCAGGCTGCTCCTGGGATACCTTTTTTTTTCTCCCTTTAAAAATACCCCTCCCCCCCATTTCCTTGCTGTATATTATTTTCAGGGGAAAAAAAAAAATTAAATACCAATAAAAAGAAAAGGAATACCCATGATCTACAATTCAGAGACAACCGTTATCAAAACAACAATATGTTATTCCTGCCCTTTTTAATTTAATTTAATTTTTATTTCTTTTTGTCTTAGGTTTTATTTGTATCAAGGTTATGCATACACATAAATTGAAGAGCCAAAGTTTCTAAAAACAGAAATCTCCACTTCACTCCCTCCTCCCACCTCTCCCTTCCCAAAGACAACCACTTTGACCTCTTTTAACTGATGTTTGATATTTAACTTTATGTCTCTAAATAATAGGCTTCTATTTCCATTTCTAAATTTTCCAGTCTAATCGTCTTTCCCACTACAGGATATGAGGGTCCTCCTCTCTTTCCTTCCCTACACTTGACCCCAGCACGTACACATACCCTTCCCCCACCCCCCATCCTGTCAAGACTGTGATAGTTTTGGTGAGATCAACATTTACTGTTTACATAATCGTGACCATGCAAATGCCATTCGTAGCCGCGCTCCATGGTAAACTATGGTGTCCTTTGCTTTCCTGCACAGCTTTATAGTTTTCCTTGAGTTAATAATTGTCTTGTCCCCTTTCCCCACCCCGAGCGGACCTCAATTCCTCAGTATTTGTTTTCAGTTCAACTTTAAACTTTTGCCAGTGGTCCAAGTGGCCGTTCAACATCGTCCAATGCTTCAGAAATGGTATTCATTTACCTTTTTTGGAGGAATCTCCCTGGGGCCTTCAGACGTGCTGGAATCTTGACTGGTTACCCTCTCTGGGATCTTCCTTCACTATCACCCGGGAATTCCAGTTGTTTCTATTTTGTGCTGGGTTTCTGTTTCCTAAATGTGCTGTCAAGTGGGTCACCCTTCTGGGCAGCTGAAACTCTGGGAAACTGTTTAGAACATGCACCTCAGAGTTGTCCCACCCAAGGGGCAAGGGACTGGAGGTACTTGTCCTTCAACTTCTGTCAGTCATTGGTTGAGGGCTGTTCTGGGAACATCAGCATCCCAGTAACGCTGGCTTGTCCTGTGCTCAGAGAAGTGCTTAGAGCAGTAGGCCCCTCCAGGGAGTTATGAGCGGTCACCAACAGTCTGCTATGATGTCTGCTATGATGTGAGATCCGGACACTGGAGATCCGGGAGGGCTGTGATAGGACTGGAATCTGTATTTCTTCACAAACTCTCTCAGATGTATCTTTTGCACTTGACTCCACTGAATTCTACAAGCCCAGATTTTTCATTTCTGCCCAGTAATTTTAGTGCCTGTTACCTGCCAAGTGGCCAGGACTAGATTAAAACATTAAAGTCCACAGCTATAAAAAAAAAAGTATGCCCTTGCGCTGGCTGGTTTGGCTCAGCAGTAGAGCGTCGGCCTGCAGACCAGTGAGTCGCAGATTCAATTCCAGTCAAGGGCACATATCTCGGTTGCAGTTTGTCCCCGTCCCTGGTCAGGGTTGTGCAGGAGGCAACTAGTCGAGGTGTCTCTCTCACCTCAATGTTTCTCTCTCTCTCCCTCCCACTCTATCTGAAGATATAGAAAAATATCCTCCTGTGAGGAGTAAAAAAAACCAAAACGTTATGCCCAGCTCTCCCTTATATGTAAATCCACATGAAACAATACTAAATAGTAAAAATAAATGAAGGGAAGGTCAACAGAGAACTTATATTTTCCACAGTGTGGTAGGCAGAGAAATGCCCCCCACCCCCAAAATATCCACGTGCTAATCCCCAAACCCTGCAAATACGTTCTTTCACATGACAAGGGGGGATTAAAGTTGCTAATCAGTTGAATTTGAGAACATCAGGATGAGCTCAATGTAATCACAAGTCTCTTTTTTTTTTAATCCTCACCCAAGGACATTTTTCCTTTTTTTTTTTTTTTTGTTCAGATAGAGCGGGAGGGAGAGAGAGGAAGAGAGAGAGAGAGAAACATCGATGTTAAGGGACACATTGAGTGGCTGCCACCCGCACGACCAACCGGGGCCAGGGACAAACTGCAACCGAGGTACGTGCCCTTAGCGGGAACCGAACCCGGGTCTCTCTGTACCGCAGGCCGACGCTCCAACCGCTGAGCCAAACCGGCCAGGGCATCACAAGTCTCTTTATAAAGGAAAGAAGGCAGGAAAGTCAGAGAGAAGATGTGATGACCAAAGCAGAGGTTGAAGTAATGCCATTGTTGGCTGTTTTTTTTTTTTTTTAATCCTCACCCACCTGAGGATATTTTTCCATTTATCATCAGATAAAGTGTGAGGGAGGGAGAGAAAGAAAGAGGGAGGGAGAGAGACACACATCGAATGGTTGCCTCCTGCAGGACCCAGGGCCGGGGACGAACCGCAACCGAGGTATGTGCCCTTGATCAGAATCGAAACCACAACTCATTGGTCCGCGGGCTGATGCTCTAACCGCTGAACCAAACTGGCCAAGGCTCATTGTTGGCTTTGAAGAGAGGAGATGTGGCCACAAACCATGGAATGTTGGCGCCTCTAGAAGCTCGAAAAGGCAAGAAAACAGATTCTTCCCTAGAGCTTCCAGGAGGAACACAAGCAGCCCTACAGACACCTTGCTTTTAACTCCATGACACTTCTAACCTATACAACTGTAAGATAAAAATCCGCATGGTTTTAGGCCAGTTCTTTGTAATTAATCTCTTAATATATTTCTCCTCCTGGTTCTGCTTCTCTGATGGAAACCTGACTGGTACACATTTGGTAACTGCTTTGATTTCCTTTAAAAACATATTTGAAACAGCAAATGCATTAAGTTTTTGTTGGTGCCCCTGTTCTGCTGACAGCTTCGAGCATTTTCTAAGCTCTCTGGGGGAAAGAGTAATGAACAAGACATCGAGTTTCCATAGCTGTAAAATTAGGCTAATCAGAGTATCTCATAGGGTTTTTTATAAAAGGTAAATAAATTACTGAACATAATGTGCTTGGAATAATATCTGGTACAGAGTAAGTGTTCAATAAATGTTAAAAGAGAGAAAGAACAGCCTGGCTGGTGTGGCTCAGTGGTTGAGCATCAATCCATGCATTAAGAGGTCACTGGTTCGATTCCCGGTCAGGGCACATGCCCAGGTTGTGGGCCTGATCCCCAGTGGGGGGCATGCAGGAGGGGGCCAATCAATGTTCTCTCTCATTGGTGTTTCTACTTTCTCTTCCTCTCCCTCTAAGATCAATAAAGAAAAAAAACTTTTTTTAAAAAGATAAAGAACAGGATATAGACAGGAGTGTGATAAGCTCTGCTTTCAGGGACTTATATACTAGAGGGGAAAAAGGATGATAAACTTAGGAAAGAAGGAAAAGAGGGAGGGATGGAAAGAAGAAGGGTAAAAAAAGTCTGATACTGGTAAGTAGCTCAGAAACACTTATTTTAAGACTAGACTAGGCTCAGCTGTCCATGGTAGGCCAAATCCAGCCTGCCACCTGCTTTCATATGGCCCCTAGCTACAAATGGTTTCCACATTTTTAAACAGTTGAAAAAAAAAAATCAAAAGAATATTTTGTGACATGTGAAAATGGTAAGAAATCCGAATTTCAATATCCATAAAGTTTTATTGGAACATAGCCATGCCCATTGAAATAATCTATGGCGACTTTCCCACTGTAAAAGCACGGTGGAGTTGTTGTGACAGAGATCAGACTGAAATATTTACTGTCTAGCTTTTTACAGAAAAAGTTTGCCAACCTCTGCTTTAGGCTGAGTGGTCATGGAGGGCCTCCCTGAGGAGGTGACATTTAAGTTGAAATCTGAATGGCAAAGTTAGACATAAGAGGGCAGAGAGAACAGAGAACAAAGGTACAGCTTTCTCTCTAATCCTATAAAAACCTCCCAAAGGCTTCTGTCACAACCATGATGGGGCCTTGAGTTTCTGCAGGATCTGTGGGGTCCCAGGGTCACAGAGCCCACAGAGATCACGTTGGGGTAGGGAGCCGGGACTGCCTTGCACCAGAGCCTGCCATGCCCTGCGCCAGCTCCTTTGTAGCCTGGCAGGGCACAGGAGCCCAGGAACTGCATGTCAAATGGCTTTATTTGCCTTCCAGGGGGCAATGACCGGGGATTTTAGATTCGTTCCCAGGAATAGGTGAGAAGGGCCTGTAATGTACTCATAGGCCTGAGAGCAGGTGTTCTTTTACTTCCTGGCAGCAGGTCTGTGATTGCCACAAAGCCTGGACCTGATGACAGGATGTGTGGCTAGGGCAGTGGGTGGGACGGCAGATAAAATGGGGCATCCATTGCTCAATTCTGGGCCGTGCTTTCATCCTGGCTGACCTGCAGTCCAATGCAAGGGTCCTACCCCTGCCCATGGGGGCTCGACTCCAGCTAGTTGGGGTTTTCTGGGGCTGGAAGGAAAGTGACAACCTCAAGCCCTGTCCATAAGTGTGGCTCAGAGAGAACCTAGCTCTCAATCCCAATCATTTTTGCCAGGCTTCATCTGTGACAAGGGGAAAAAAGAGGCTGTTCACCCCATTTAGAGCACAGCCTTTGCCAGAATCACAGCCTCGGCACTTGCCAGCTGTGTGACCTCAGGCAAGTGATTGACTTCTCTGGGCTTTAGTTTACAGATTGTGGTAGTATCTGTCTCAAAAGAAATGTAAGGAATTGAGGAAACAATACTGTAGCCCAGCACCACACCCACAGGAAGGACTCAGTAAAACCTTGGCTGATTCTAAACACATTCTCTCAGTTAGCTTTGATAGCAGTTGAAAAAGGTATGGGTTTGAGCCAGTCAGATCTCTTCTCTGCCCAGCCAAAAGCTGGAAGTCATCCTTGACTTCTCTCTTTCTTTTACATGCCACAGTCCATCAGCAAATCTTACCTTCAGTATGCACCCAGAGTCCAAGCATTCCTGCCATCTCCATAGTATCACCTTAATCCAAATTGCGATCAGCTCTCACCCAGATTATTGCAAAGGCCTCGCGGCACATCTGAGGGCTTCCATCCTTGCCCCCAAGCACCCCCCCCCCCGCCCCACCCAACTTATGGTCAAAGAGGTCCTAATAAAAGTCAGGTCACGCCCCATCCGGTGTGGCTCAGTGGTTAGAGCCTCAGCCAGCACACCAAAGGGTCATGGGTTAGACTCCTGGTCAAGGGCACGTATCTGGATTGCAGGTTTGTTCCCTGGTCTCGACTGGTCAGGGCATGTGTAGCGGGCAACCGATAGATGTGTCTCTCTCACATCGATGTTTCTCTCTCTCCGTTCCAGTCTCTCTAAAATAATCAATGGAAAAAATATCCTCGGGTGAGGGTTAACAACAACAAAAAGTCAGGTCATATCACTCCTCTTTTCAAAACCCTATTGTTTCCTAACACATCTAGAGTTAACTAATGTCTTTATTTATTCAGTGATCATTTATTATTGAGTACCTACTATGTGCCAGCTACTGTTCTAGGCATTGGAGATAAAACAGAACAAAAACCTCTTCATTCTGGAAATTTACATGCTCATGGAGGGAGAAGAACAATAAACAAATATATATGTAAAACATAATAAGTTTGGTGTTCTGGTGAAAAATAACTCAGGGAAGGGGATGGGTCTTGGATTTTAAACAGGATGGTCAGGGAAGGTAGAACGGACAAGATAAGGATTAAACAAAAAGCCCTAAAGTGGGAAAAGTGGGAGCTAAGGGCCAACGGAGTACAGCCATGTGCCACTTGACAATGGGGATACATTTTGAGAAATGCATCGTTAGGTGATGTCATTCATCATTGTACAAACATCACAGTGCACACTTACACAAACCTAGACGGTATAGCCTACTGCACACCTAGCCTACCACTGTGTATGTGAGGTCGGTTGTTGACAGAAAGTCATTATGGTGATTATGCAGCACATGACTGTATTCTAGGTGAAAGGATCAGCCAGCGCAGAGGTGGCAGTGTTCCTGGTGTATTTCAGCACAGGAGAAAGCCACTGTGACCAGAGTAGAAAGAGTGCAGAGTGGAAGAGGGGATCCTCCTCAGAAGGGGAAAGAGAGTAGGGTTGAGTCCTGTAAATATTCCAAGTTGTCTTTTTTTTTTTTTCTCTGATAAAGATTGGAAGCCAGTGGAGGTTTTGAGCAGTTTTACTTTTTTTTTTTGTACGTGCCCCTAGCGGGAACCGAACCTGGGACTCTGGTCTGCAGGCCAATGCTCCAACCACTGAGCCAAACCGGCCAGGGCTGGGGCAGAGTTTTAAAAGATCACTGGGGCCCGCTGTGTGGAAGACCGTGGGAACAATGGCAGGGTCAGAGAGACCATTTAGGCAGCTTTGCAGATGTTATAAGATGGCTTGGACCAGGACAGAGGTAGCAGCAGAGGTGGTGTCAAATCCAAAAGCCTTATTATATTAGTCCAGCTCTCCTGATGGGATCCCTCTTACTCCTCTAACCTCACCTTGTTCCTTCCTGTATCACCAACCCACAGACCACTGCTGGGCACATATAGGCATCAATGATCAAATTAATCAATGATCCATCCCCTAGATCATTATCACCTATTTTAATAATAGCCATATAATCAGAACTCAATAAATGTTTACAGATAGAATACTGCACAATTCTGCAAAGGCCAGGGGGCTAGTCGTCTTTACAGCTGAGAGAAACTAAGGCTTAGACCGGAGAAAGGTACCCCGCACCCGCACCCGCACCCGCACCCGCACCCGCACCCGCACCCGCACCCGCACCCGCACCCGCACCCGCACCCGCACCCGCACCCGCACCCGCACCCGCACCCGCACCCGCACCCGCACCCCGTGGAGTCCCTCTGCCCAACCTAGGGTAGAAGCTTCCTTCCCCACATTCAATAAGGGTGAATCACAGGGACCGCTCAAGAGTTTCCCTCAAAACGTCCCCGCCCTGAGGTGGGGAAAAGCCGAAAAAAACCCCGTGGAGTCAAAAAGTCAAGAAGTCCTGGAAAAGCCCAGGAATGACCTCCCAGAGGCCTCCTCCCACCCCGGGCTATCGAGACAAAGGGACGGAAGGGCCGCCCCGGCGCGGCCGAGGCCCCGCCCACGGCCGTCGGCCCGCCCTCGCCTTCAGCGGAAGCCGGAAGCAAAAGCGGGCCCTGCTAGCCCCGCGGCGCCGAACTCTGTGGTCAGGAGGCTCCGCAGGATTGGGGAGAAGATGGCGGAAGAGGAGTGAGTGGGCTTTTCCGGGGCGGCGGAGGCGACAGGGCTGGGCCCCAGTGGGTGACAGCTAGAGCCTCAGGCCGCCCCCGTTCCCAGAAGGCGGAGCTCCTTGCGCTGGTTGGCCAGGACTGACCTTGCTGGCCCCTGCGAGGAGGGCGGGAGGGACGGGCCTGGGCCCAGCCCAGCCTTGCATTCTACTTGAGGTCGGAACCTCGGCCTGGGGATCGGTCGCCCAGCGCAGGCCTCGAAAGCCTTCTTGCGGCAACCGCAACCCCGTTTCCCTTTCCCAGTTTTCGGTCATCGGATGATTACGGAGTGTTCCGCCTCCTCCTCCGGGAAGTCCTCCTCCCGCATCCCTTAATTAGCCATTCTCCTCCACTGTAACGATCATTTTTCGCATCTGACTTCACTGAGTTTCATTCATTCCTTAACTGTTGGCCATCTACTATATTTCAGGCCCTGGGCACATAGTAGTGAGGGAGGTAGACCAGGAGCCGCCCTCTGGAGATTTACTTTGTAGTAGGAAAAGACCATAAATAGACAGGATGATTTCAGTGCTCTAAGGAAGTGAAATAGTGGTAGGGTGGGGGAGTCTACTCAGGAAGGAGTGCTAGTGCCGAGGGTACAGCGAATACAAGAGACCAGAGACAAGAAGGGCTTCAGTGCCTTTGAGGGACAGAAGGGCAGGCAAGGTGGTTGGAATGTAGAGAGCAAGGGGGCTAGCCATACAAGATGAGATGGGGGTGGGCTGGGTCCAGTCCTCCAGGTACTTCTGGGGAAGGACCACCTTCAGTCCATCTCCATGCCTGTTGGGCACAGTGTATTGCATGTTACAGATGCCTTATCTGTGTTTGTGGAATGAATATGTGAAAACTCACAGGGAATCCCATGGTTGAAATGTGGCTCCCTCAGCTGACAACTTTTCAGATATGTCTCTTGGCTGGGTGGTCATTTCTTTTAGTCACCTTATTTATTAAGCATCCACTTTGTCCCAGACACTAAACTGTACCTCAGCAGCACAAAGCAGAAGGCAAAAGAAGTGGTATGAACCAGTGATTTCAAGTTTGGTCTCAGTTCTGCCACTGACTGAGACATTGGCCAAGTTATGCAACCTCTCTGAATCTCTGTTGTTCATCGGTATAAAAGGGAAAGTAAGAGTATCCACCTCGGGCATGTTCTGCTTATTAAATGAGAAGTTGTATGTTACTTAGCCCCTGAATGAAGCAAGCCTCAATAAACATTAACTGTTATAATCACAGTTACAATGACTATTACATCAATATTGCACTAGTGTACAATCCCAACACATGTGAGAGAGCCATAGGGAACGTAAGCAGTGGAGTGGAGTGGGGTATTAGACAGGGAGGTTACACTGAGCCTTTTGAAATCTGAGAAGGATTTTGTCAACTAGGATAGGGCATTCCAACCAGATCACCAATTGCGCAAATTCAGGTGGCTTCTTCAACTTGTGGATATAATCCAAGGCAAAGAATGTAAACTGGAGAAATAAAGGCGCCAAGTAAATAATGTTGGACCTTGTAATTGATGAGACTCCAGTTTGCCTCTGTTTAAATCCCCGATTAAGGCCCCAAAGCAGGCGGCATGTGGTTTCTACACAGGCCCGGATTCCCTCTTGTTCCTGTCCTCTAAGTGGCTGCGTTCAGTGAGGACACTGGTACCATTCTGTGGCAGCAGGCAGGAATTTTCTTAATCAGTTTCTCGCCAAGGCCTGGTTGTTGGTTATAAGACTTATGATTCCTATGAAGCTCTGTGCCAAGTTCTCTCTGTCTTTGTATGTTGATACTTTGGGGCCCTTTTTCCTTTATCTAATTTTGTTTTTTTGTGTCCTCCAACAGGTTCCCCAACACAACTCATGAAGGTTTCAATGTCACCCTGCACACTACCCTGGTTGTCACTACGAAACTGGTGCTCCCGACCCCTGCCAAGCCCATCCTCCCTGTGCAGACAGGGGAGCAGGCTCAGCAGGAGGAGCAGTCAAGTGGAATGACTATTTTCTTCAGCCTCCTCGTCCTAGGTGAATGCTGAGTCACCATCGTCTGCCATCTTGAGTGCCTGTGTATGCTGTCTGTGTGGTTAACTCGGTTTAAATCACTGTTTAATTTGTCAAGTCCTCCATTTGGTTTTCACTGCAGACACTGAGGGACAGTGATCAGTGCATAATATTATAGCAGAGTACTTTTTTTCATAAAATCATAGAGCTTAGCAATTCTGAAGAGCCCATTATGAAATATCTTAGATGTCCTTTGGAAGAGAGAATTAAAGAGTTTTTTTACCTAGAAAGGACCTTGAACATCTTATCGTTTAGTGGATTTCAAACTCTGCTCATGAGAGTCTATGTGTGAGTGTGTGTGTGAGAGTGTATGTGTGTGGTGGTGGTGGTGGTGGTGGTGGCAGGAGGTAGGGGGAGTCAGATGGGAAGGCATCTGACTTTGATCAGAGCATTTGTCTCATATCTATTAAGCTTCTGTGTAAAATTTTATCTAAAGGTTTTGCTGCTGAGGAAAAGACCAGGTGCCCTTGCCCTAACACACTGCTGTCCTTAACCTCTCATTCCACTAACCGTGGTCATGACTTCCGTCGTATCTGTTATTTACTTATGTAATGTTTTTCTTTAAGTGGATTCACTCTCTCAAACTTAAAGTCTCATTTTGTTCAACCTCCTACTTTAACCGGTGAGGAAATTTAGGTCCAGAGAGGTTGTTAAGCGATTGCCTGGCGTTTGGGAGACTAGTGACTGATACCCAGGTTACCAGACATCGGTTAAGAAGTTTAGATAAAAGGCATCAACTTCAGTGCCTCCCAGAGTCTATAGACAGTAGACAGCTGTGTTAAACACAAAAAATCCAGTTGAAACTGTACAACTACTTTGGGTTAACTGACTATAGAACAAATAGCTTAGAATTTGACCCAAGTTCAAACTCTTGTTTGAAAAGCAAAGTTGGCATGTTTACATTTCCCAATCTTCTTTAATGATAGTTAGTCACATTACCAATTAGATCTTTTCATAAAAGTGAGAGTTGTAACTGGATTTAAAGGTGCAGAGTATTTCTCTGATGTCTATTAAGAGTGTTTTTTAAAAAAATATGTTTGTATTTATTTATTTTTTATCCTCACTTGAGGACATTTTTCCATTTTTTGTTCAGATAGAGTGGGAGAGAGAGAGAGAAACATCGACGTGAAAGGGACGCATCAGGTGGCTGCCACCCACACGACCAACCAGGGCTGGGGACAAACTGCAACTGAGGTATGCGCTCTTAGCGGGAACCGAACCCAGGTCTCTCTCTGGACCGCAGGCCAATGCTCTAACCACTGAGCCAAACTGACCAGGGCTATTTTTATTTTTTAGAGAGAGAGGAAGGGAGAGAGAGATAGAAATATTGATGTGAGAGAGAAACATCGACTGATTGCCTCCTGCACACCCCTCTACTGGGCATCAACCCTACAACCCAGGCATGTGCCCTGGCTGGGAATCTAACTGGGACCTCCCAGTCCATGAGAGGATGCTCAGTTCATTGAGCCACACTGGCTGGGCTTAAGAGTGTTTTTTGAGGGATAAGGTCATTTGTTTCACCCTTGCATTCAGACTATTTTAGAGTCGATTTTAATAATACAGTGATTTAATTTAAAGTCCTACGACTCATCCTTGTCTCTTCATAGATTAAAAAAACAAAACAAAACAAAACTGTTACATCAGGCTTCTTTCACTTAGCATCATGTCTTCAAGGTTCACCTGTGTTGTAGCATGTGTTAGAATTACTTCTTTGTATGGCTGAATAATATTCCATTGTAAGGATATACCACATTATGTTTATTCATTCACCAGTTGATAGGCATTTGTGTTTTCCACCTATTGACTATTGCAAATAGTGCTGCTATGAACATTTGTATACATGTTTCTATTTCTTTTGGATAAACAGTATATACATAGGAGTGGAATTGCTGGGTTAAATGGTTACCCTCTGTGTAACTTTCTCAGGAACTGCCAGACTTTTCCAGAGGCTGGCTGCACCATTTTACATTTCCTCCAGCAATGCCCAAGTGTACAGTGTCCCATACAGATTTATAATATGCCCAGGTAATTTTTTACCCTGTAAATGTAGTTAAAGTCTATTTCTAGGGAATTACTTCAACAATCAAGGACTCCTATTTTGTTAATTTTTGTTGTTATAGTAGCTGAATACAAAGAAGAAAAGCTGTTCTTTTCTTGATCAAGAAATCTTTAGTTCCTTAAGTCCTGGAGTATTTTTAATTTATTTACATTGTTGTCAGCTTGATATATTAGGGAATATAAAAGACTGGCCTGGAAAAAAACTTTTGTTTTGTGATCTTTTTTTTTCACAGGAGGATGAAAAGCATAAGTAAGACTCAAAGTAATTTTCAGGGTGTGTAGCATTTAAGATTATTTTGTGCCAAAGACCACAAAACTGGTTTTTATAATGTGCTTTTTCATCCAGGCAAGATTCTGCCCAGTGTTAATACATGTTTGGGGCCAGAAAGGTCTGAACTGTATTTAATAGTGCTGTATATTTCTCTTGGATTGTCTTCTCTTCATACAAATCATAAACCTAGGTTCTAGCGTCCCTCTAATGTCATGTGGGTCCCATTTTCACCTAATCAGATTCTTGGCAGTTTATGAGTTGGTATCTCCACTTTTTATGTGTAGGTCAACATGCTTTAGCAGAATGGAATGCTTCTTTTTAAGTAGATTTGAAGGTATTTCCTTTGTTCTTGTATATTCCTGATTAGATGTTAAGTCTGATAAAGTAAAAAAAAAATACTGTGAATAGGTAACTTGCTAACTCATTTAATGCATGAACTTTGTTGAACTGAGGGAAAACATTATTAGTCCATAGTTCATTCTAGATTTCAGGAACTACTAACCTGTAACATACTTGCCACTTTTGTTTACTATGTTAGTCAAATCAAATGAGATTGTAACATTTGGTCCCATAAAGATGGGAAAGGATTACAGTGTGTTCCTCTTTGTTGAGAAGGGATGCCAAAACTTTTGACTTTTAGAAACTTGTCATCAGTTGACTTATGTGTACTTAACCTTTGCTGATCTTTGACTCTGCAGAAACATTGCGGAGTCACTGTTATTGATTTGCACTAGAGTTAGCAATTAGCATCATTTGACACGTATTTTATGGGCCATTAAATTTATTGAGTTATTAAAATGGACATGTCTGTTTTAATATAATTTACATAATTATTGCTTCAGGCATGAAAAATTGGATGCATTTTAACTTTTGGTATGCATATCTTCCATGCCACATAGAAGTTTTTGTCTCTTCTTGCTTTCTCTTACCCCAAGTGTACTTGGAAACATGTATTTGTATTTGTGTATTTAGTTTTGTACATTCATGAGCACATACACACGTACAGGCATATATAGCTTGGAGTTTGTTTATTTTAATATAAACGGGGTCCTGTAGCTTGCTTTTTCTTCTCACAGAATGTCTTGGAGATCTTTTCATGTTAGTGGGGTTTTTTAAAATTATTTCATTTTATTTTTTGGTAGGTGCCCCTAGCGGGAACCAAACCCAGGACTCTGGTCCACAGGCCAATGCTCCAACCGCTGAGCCAACTGGCCAGGGCTCTATGTTAGTGTTTTTTATATATATCATCTTTTTTATTTATCATCTTTTTAAAGGATGTGTATGTGGTAAAAATAAACAACAAAATTTACCACTTTATTTTTTTAAAACACACAGGACAGCTTATTTATTTATTTTTAATCCTCATCCAAGAATATTTTTCCATTTATCTTTAGATAGAGCGGGAGAGCGAGACAGAGAGAGAGAGAGAGAGAGAAACATTGATGTGAGAGAGAAACATTGATGTGAGAGAGACACATCGACCAGCTGCCCCCCATACAACCCTGATCATGGCTGGGGACGAACTGCAACCAAGGCACATGCCCTTGATGGGACTCTAACCTGCAGCTCTTTGGTCTGAGGGCCCACGCTCTTAACCACTGAACCAAACCAGCCAGTGCCAAAATTTACCACTTTAAAGTGTACAATTCAGTGGCATTTACCACATTCACAATGTTGTGCAACCATCACTATTTAGTTCCAGAACGTTTTTATCACCTCAAAAGGAAACTCAATACCCAGTAAAAAGCATTCACTCCCCATTTGCCCCTGCCCCCAGTCTCTGGTAAATATAATTCTGCTTTTAGTCTAAGAATTTGCCTACTCAAAATATTTTCTACAAATGGAATCATAATATATGATATTTTATGTCTGGCTTCTTAGTGTCATGTCTTCAAGGTTCACCCATGTTGTAGCGTGTATTAGAATTACTCCTTTGTATGGCTGAATTGTATTCCATTGTAAGGATATACCACATTATGTTTATCCATTCACCAGTTGATGGGCATTTGTGTTGTTTCCACCTGTTAACTATTGTAAATAGTGCTATGAACATTTGTGTACATGTTTTTATATGGACATAAGTTTTTATTTCTCTTGGATATATACTTAGGAGTGGACTTGCTGGGTTAAATGGTTATTCTCTGTGTAACTTTCTTAGGAACTGCCAGACTTTTCCATAGAGGTTGGCTGCACCATTTTACATTCCCTCCAACAAGGCCCAAGGGTTCCCATTTCTTTACTTCCTTACCAACATTTGTTATTTTCCACTTTGTTGTGTTTTGTTTTTTAATTATAGCCATCCTAGTGTGTGTGAAGTTTTATTTCACTGTGGCTTTGATTTGCATTTTTATAATGACTAATGATGTTAAGCATCTTTTCATGTGCTTATTGGTCATTTATATATCTTGGAGAAGTGTCTGTTCAGGTCCTTTGTTCATATTTAAATTGTGTCGTTCTTTTTGTTGTTGAATTGTAAGAGTTCTTTATGTATTTTGGATACTAGATCCTTATCAGATATCTGATTTACAAATATTTTCTCCTATTCTGTAGGTTGTTTCTTTCAGACCTTATTCTTTTTAATGGCTGAAGACCTTCCTTGAGCCCTATATTTTGCTCCCTCTGTTGATAGTTTCCCCCTTTGCTCTGAAAGATGCAAATCATTCTTTGATTTATGAGAATAAATGTGTTAAATACTTTTTTTTCCATCCAGCTTGGTGCAAAGAAAGAGCAGAAACTGATTCAGCTCCCTAATTTATTATCAATCTACTTTTCAACCTGCCCTTTTAGACCGTAGGCATGCTTTGGTCACATGTTACAATTATGCATTGGAACTTTTTTCTTGCTCTTAGTATTTAATGTAGGATTTTTCTGACTAGGTTAAATATTTATAATAACACCACAGATTGACAGTTTAGAGCACAGAATGAAAGGAGGACAAAATTTCTATATTTACAACTGTTTCCTTTCTCTGGCCACCTGGTGCTTTTTGGTGGAACTAAAGATATCTAATTTGTCAATGCAGACTCTGAGGATGGCCATTTCACAGCCATGCAGATTGTTGAAACATCTCTTTTTACAAAAAACCCCAACAAAATTATTTTTAGTATTACTGAGATGATACTGTGATTGATGAGATGGCACACCACCTACATGCCTAGCAGAAAGAGACGTGCACGTTAACATTTGGACCAGGAAATTACATTTAGGAATATTTATGAGAAAGTATGCTTTTGGGGAGGGGGTCCAGAAATAATTTATTCCTCTCAAATAGTTTGATATTCTATTGTTCTCTTTTCTTTCATGATAACACCTCTGTGAGGAAAGTCAGACATTATTCGAATTTTGGTGACTGGGGAATGAAAACAGCCAGGAGAGAGGTGGTGGGTGCCCGAGGTTAAGGGCACAGGGTTGAAATCTGGTTCCACCCTGCAGTACCTACCAGTGAACTGATCTCTGATCCTCAGTTTTCTCATCTAGAATCAAAGGAGATGATGGTAATAATAGCTAATTAAGAGGGGTGTTGGGGGTCAGGTGAGACAGTGTTTGGAAGTGCTCACTGCAGTGCCTGGCTCATGGGGAGCCCTCAACCAGTGGGAGGCCCAGTATCCAGCTGGAGAGCAGGTACCCCATCTTGAGGTCTCTGGCGTTCTTAACAGCAAACCAGAATATTTACTTTGTTCTGTTTATAAAACACCCTCATTTTCTGTGTTAAGAAAATCAATGACCAGGTGGCGAAATACTTTGTGTCAGCATATTCTGTTGTAATTACATAAAAGTGATTGATTTTATTGACTTGCGCCTCACTATTTAGAGTTTTCCAGTGGATGACTACTTCAAAAAAGTTGAGGACCATTTCTTAGAATCAGGGAAGTTTGCCCTGGCCAGTCTGGCTCAGCGGTCAGAGCGTCGGCCTGCAGACCAGAGAATTAGGGAAGTTTGAATAATTTTAAATGGTTGTATAATGTTTAGAACAAAATTAGATGTCTGATGCTCTTAGATGTAAGG
Organism: Molossus molossus; assembly: GCF_014108415.1. Classification (NCBI taxonomy): domain Eukaryota; kingdom Metazoa; phylum Chordata; class Mammalia; order Chiroptera; family Molossidae; genus Molossus; species Molossus molossus. Next base: position 8,984,067 of record NW_023425399.1, on the reverse strand, counting down.
AAGCATGAAGAAAATGTTATAGACACTGTGAGTCTACATCCAGTTTAAGAAATAAGAAATTGAGCCCTAGCCAGTTTGGCTCAGCGGTTAGAGTGTCGGCCTGTGGTCCAGAGAGACCCGGGTTTGGTTCCCCCTAAGGGCACGTACCTCGGTTGTAGTTTGTCCCCAGCCCTGGCCCTGGTTGGGTCATGCGGGTGGCAACCACTTGATTTGTCCCTTTCACGTCGATGTTTCTCTCTCTTTCCCCCTCCCACTCTACCTGAACAAAATATCGAAAAATGTCCTCAGGTGAGGATAAAAAAAAAAAAAGAATAAGATATTGAGCCCAGCTGGTGTGGCTCAGTGGTTGAGTGTCAACCCATGCACCAAGAGGTCGCCGGTTCAATTTCTGGTCAGGGCACATGCCCAGGTTGTGGGCCTGATCCCCAGTAGGGGCATGCAGGAGGCGGCCAATAAATGTCCTCTCTCATCGATGTGTCTGTCTCTCTCCCCCTCTCCCTTCCTCTCTCTCAAATCAATAAAGAAAAAAATTTTTTAAAAAAAAGAAGAGATTGAAAATTCCACCGAAGTTTACAGTATCACTGACAGTTATCCATTTCCCTGGCAGCCCTACAGAAGTAACTGTTGCTTTGAACTTGGTGTTTATTGTTTAAAAATGTGCTGTTTTAACAATGTCTTGTTTTCCCCACAGCTATCTGCATCATATTGGTGCATTTACTGATTCGATACAGATTACATTTCTTGCCAGAGAGCGTTGCCGTTGTTTCTTTAGGTAAGTGCTTATTGGTGAGTCTATAATAAAAGCAGTAGCAAAAACTATCATTTTTTTAGTGCCTCCTACTGCCAGGAACCACAAGAGATGTGGCACATACCTGATCTCATTTAATCCTCACTGCAACCTGCCATGAGGGTGTTATGATCCCATTTTACAGGTGAGGACACTGTGCCACAGAGAGGGGTGATGACCTTATGAAGGTCACATAGAAGCCCCTTTGTACAGCTCGAAGGTCTTTTCTACTTCTAGAACAAACACATTGGGGCACATTGAGCTCTGCTACTAGGCTATGCTGGCATCCAGCTGAACTAAGGCATGTCACTGACACTTTAATTCATAGTGTCACTGAATTGTACAGCCAAGAGAGGCTCTCACTTTGCAGTTTAGTGAGAAATGACACACTTTAACCAGAGTCAGATCTAACAGTCTTCAGAGAGCATTCCATTCTACCCCGAATTTCTCTCGTTTCCTGTGGCAGTGAACTCTTAAGATAATTAGCCTCTATTTAGAGTGAATGAATTGGCATAATAACAGGTGTGAGCTCACATGCACACACGTTCATTGAAGTGGTTAGTGGAGGAAGAAGCAGAGACCTTATTTTCAGTATGTATTAAGATCAAGTGGAAAATGTGGGTGGATGCTTAAGGCATAGTAAGTAAGGTTTTACTAAGTTCAGCTAAAGCTCTCATCAGATTCTATTGTAGTTACTTACGGGCCTACTGATGATATTTAATTTTTTCTTATCGCTGATGCTTTAAGTTAATTTTCTTTGCCTTGTAGATCTTGTTTAGTATATTTAGTAATTCTTTCACAGTATAGCTGTGTTTTAGGTTAGCTTTGGAAATGAACTCTCAGAGTTTGTTCTTTCTCCTCCCCTCTGTCACCATCTGCATTCCTACTGCAGTGGTTCAGCCCCTACTATATTGTCCCCGCCCTTCACAGTACAAGTTCTGGCCTATGAGCTTTCACGCTGCCATCTCACTTAAGCCTCATGACCCCCAGAGATGCCATATTTTAAGGAAGAGGCACCACTGTATAGAATTGATCTTCGGTAAAGAGCTGGAAACCAGTTTTGCTCAAAGGAGATCCTGTTCTCTATTTAGCAGGCTCTTCAGCTGTGCATCCCGGCAGATTCCAACAACCTTAGCTAACAGTATAGCCTTAGTGCTCTAAGAATGGGAGGGTCATTCATTAACATCTCTTTCCTGATATTGGGCATGTTGAAAATAGGTACATAGCTAATACCTATTATTCTGGGGCATTTCAGTAAAGACTTTAAAAAAGCTATTCCAAGGAATTTACAGTTTTGCAGTCAGTTTTCATAGTTTCGTAAGAATAATAAATATAGTTGGTGTGTATTTAGGTGTGTGCACATGGAAATTAAAATGATGGTTCTTATCATTTGGTTTGGAATGTCAAATTCTTCACTGTCTCTTTAACATGTGGGTTACTGCAGGGCAGATCAGTGGCTACCGGTGCTTATATTAGGACCTACAACATACATTGGTGGTTGCCTACCCAAGAGCCCTCTCTTTCCTTCTTCCTTGAAAGTAGAACCTCTATATTGATCAGGTGTCTTGCCGAAATGTGCTCAAGGAAGATCGGCTCCTCCAGCTCAAGACTGGCCTTCAACATCATCATAATTTTATTCTCCTTTGCCAGAGAGGGATGGAGGCAGCAAGGAAGTGTGAAATCCAGTTCTGGCCAGTGAGACCAAGGGGAAGGGTGCTCACTGGTGGGTCTGGGAAAAATCTTTTCCTCTCTGATAAAAAGAGTAATCTTCCCTTTCTTTGAGCTATTATATGAGGATAGGCTGCCTGGAGTACTGGTAGCCATCTTGCTGTCACTGTGGCTCAAAGACAAAAGCCAGAATGCTAAGGATTGCCAGGGGACAGATGAGAAGCCTAGTCTGGACTGCATTTTTGTTTTGTTGAATTGAAAGCTACCTATCTCTGAGCTGCCTATTATATGAGATGATAAACATCTATTGTTTAAACCATTTTTTAGTCAGGTATTCTTTTACTTGCAGCCAAAAACATCTTAACTGATACGGGATAGAACTCTTTCCATTCAAAGGACAAAATCAATTCAAATGGACTCAAAGGAAATAAATTGGTGGGGATGAAGTTACACATCTATTGGCTCATAGAACCCAAAAAACCACAGGTGGTGCTAGCTTCAGACTTAACTGGGTCAAGTCTCCTGCACTGAGTTTTTCTCCATTTTTCCACAGTGCTTCCCTTTGTTTTGGCTTCACTTTTGGGCAGGCTCTGTCCATGTGGTGAGCCCTCATAGCTTCAGGCTTACTGTCTTCACAGTGGCAAGCACAGTGGGAAAGGTGGCTTCCTCTTCTCTCTGGTTCCACCAGAAACTGTAGATGAACTTTGACCCCTTGGCTACCCCAGAACTGGGCATGGGGGTGAATGGTGTTGGGGGTCAGCCAAGGCTCTCTATCCACAGGATTCATTTCTTCACTGATAAATGCAGAAATTACTATAATCTGTACAGCCAGGTCTTGGGAGGGGTGATGGAGAGTAAGTCATGCTTTCAATAATTACTTGCTGACTAGGGTGCTTGGAACACTAAGAGCACTTCCAGGAAGAGCGCTGGGGTCAGAAAGTAGTTTTTATTATATTAGAGGACATTTGGTTAAAAGTTAGAAAAGCTGACAAAGCTATCAAAATAGTTCTGCATTTCATAAAGTTATGTAAATTGAAGGAGAACTTTTGTACTACTGGAGCAAAGTGTAACAAAATACTGAGATATTCACCATTTCAAGAATTTCCAACTTTTGTTCCAAAAAATAATCTAGATGAAGCTGCCAGAGAGAATGGGGTTTTCATTCTTTCAGGGATAAATTTCCTAGCCTACCTCTTCTAGCCAGAAGTTACAGAAGTCCACAGTCATTCAGAGACGTTCTTGGCCTTTTGAGCGATAGGTAAGAAATTTCTTCAGAATTCCTAAGAAATTGTTGGTATAGGAAAGGACTTATCTGCACTGTAAAAGCACATTTTCTCCCTTATATTTTATTGTATTTTAAAATGAATCTTGAGACTTTTTTCTTTCTTTATAAAAATTAGTATCAACATGAAGTTCTAAAGATAGTTCCTTGGCCTGTATTCAGGGCTTTCATATACTTTCTATACTATATGAAATGATGTAGTTTGGACCTCTTTTTTAAAATAAAATTTTTGCACAGTTAAACAGCTATACAGAAAAAGGGAAATCCTATATGCGTAACCAATGGACACAGACAGTAGTTTGGGGAAAGCAGGAGGGGGGTGGGGGCAGGGAGGAGGGGGTCAATGGGGAAAAAGGGGAAGAACACCTGTAATACTTTCAGCAATAAAGATAAAAATAAAATAAAGAAAAAGGGAAATCCTTTTCATTGACAAATTTAACTATATCATGCTTCATTCTCTTCCACAGCATTTGTAGGCATATATATCGATTAGATTACTTTATTTGGTTTGAGTTAAATAATTTCTTTGTGTTTGTTTCTTTTTACTTTTCTTTCCATGTATTATTTAAGTTCACATATTTATTTTCATTGGCCATTTAGTGCTGATTTAGTGTTCACAGATTTGAGGCTGAAATTTATAAAGAAAAAAAGTGAAATTCTTATATTGTCCACTATCCTCTGTTGTGTATAGCAAAAACAGTAGTAGATTTTCCCCCCCACCCTTTATTTTAGAGCATAGAAAGGCCAGAATGGGAGTAAGCAAAGGCTGGAAATGTGACTTTCCAATGCCACGGTTTAGCCTGAACACCGCTGTTAGAAAACCTGGTTTTAACTTATATTGAGTGAATAGGATACACAAAAATACCCCCTGTCATAACCTTAACTATATCTGTGTTCTTACTTATAGCAATGCCTTGTTTTGACTAAAGGATTTTAATTTTTTTTTTAAGTGTAGTGCTCTTTTTTGTTGATGGGAATTTTGAGTGGAAGATGATGAGAGATCACTCAGTTCCTGAGTTATTGACTAACGGTAATTCTGGAAAAAAGCAAATAGAGTAATTATATTCTAATTGTACTTAAGTTATAAAAAATGGTTTTAAAGGAAACTTAAAGGGAGGCTCCTAACTGTAACAGCTTTCATTGCTTTATTTACTTATTTATTTATTTATTTATTTATTTATTTATCCTCACCCGAGGACACTTTTCACATTTATGTTCAGATAGAGCTAGAGGGAGAGAGGGAGGAAGAGAGAGAGAGAAACATCAATGTGAGAGAGACACATCGACTGGCCACCACCCACACGACCCCAACTGGGGCCAGGGACAAACTGCAACCGAGGTACGTGCCCTTAGTGGGAACCGAACCCGGGTCTCTCTGGACCGCGGGCCGACACTCTTACCGCTGAGCCTAACTGGCTAGGGCCATTACTTAATTTTTTTAAACACTTTTTTAAAGTGTTTTTTTATTTTTTATTTTTGAGAGAGAGAGAGAGAGAGATTAACATCAATCTGCTGCCTCTTACATACCCCTCACTGAGGTTTGAGCCCATGACCCAGGCATGTATCTTGTCCTGGAATCGAACCTGGACCTCTCAGTCCATGGGAAGATACTCAATCCACTGAGCCACACTGGCCAGGAACTTTTATTATTTTTAGACTCTTAGAGTCTAACACTGATACAGCTTAAGCTGTCTCACAGGTAACTCCCCGAATCTGAGGTGCTTTGATTTATTAGAGAAGAAACAGGCATTTGTGTGTTGGTATTAGAGTAGCTGTCTTAGAGGCCCAAACTCGTTGTCAGACCGACAAAATGATTACATTAGACTGAGGATTTTCCAGGCTGTCACAGTCTAAGGAAGTGTTAACACAGATTTTCAGCCTCCTTATTTCTAGAAGCATGGATTAGAAGTGCTAATTTATCCTTGGAACGTCATGTTGCTGTTTTGCTGCCATTAGCTAACTGTGTGCTCCATGTGTAATAACTACCTACTTTTGCCTGGAGTCTTGCTTTGCCTTTTCTAGTTTTATGATCATTTTCTCTTGTGTCAGCATTTTATCATCTCTAAGCTGTCTTTTATACTTAAATCTTCCAGCTATATGCCAGAATAGTGAGGGAGTCTAAATTTTAAAAGAAAAAAGTTTGTTGAAGAATTGCATTTTGAAACTGGCTGTATTGGGGCTAATTTCTACAAATTTCCTCTTTCACCGTATAAATGTTCTCTGTGGGTTAGTAAGGAATACCATTCCTTTGAAGAAGTCAGGTACTTTAAAAACAAAACATTTAGCCCTGGCCAGTTTGGCTCAGTGGTTACAGCGTTGGCCCGCGGACCAACGAGTCTCGGGTTCAATTCCGGGCAAGGGCGTGTACCTCAGTTGCGATTCGTCCAGGCCCTGGTTGGGGTTGTGCGGGAGGCAGCCACTCAGTGTGTCCCTTTCACGTCGATGTTTCTCTCTCTCTCTCTTCCTTTCTTTACCTCCCACTCTATCTGAACAAAAATGGAAAAATGTCCTCCATTGAGGATTAGAAAAAACAAAACATTTAAACAGCCTTTCTCCCAGAAAACAGACTGACAACCCTGAGGTACTAATTCCTATCTTATTGGCAGGTCTTCTGTCTTTTAGAGATTCTTTGGAGTCATAGATGCTTTACATGAGCAGCAGGATCAAGGACTGGATTTTCAAAATTACCTTATTGCAATATAACTTGATTCTATAATTATAGCAGACAGAACATGCTGACAATATTTTAAAGTATTTTCAATAAATCATTTATAGTTGAAAAGCATTACATAAGCAGTTATATTCCTTTTTGCCCGATTATGTAGTAGATCTATGTCCTTATGATGATCAGGGTCAATCATTCCTGCCAGTGTGGTAGCCTGTTTCTAGGCCCACTGGTCTATTGGCACAAAGAACCCAGTGACTGGGCAGCAGCCATTGTAACTCTTACTATGTGAACCCTGGTGGAAATGCCCTTTCAACTAATTGAGCCTAAAGTTCTAGGCTAAGGAAGCAGAAATTCCCCAAGTAGGTATCCCCACTCCCACGTGAGTCCTTGAGGGGTGTTGAGTGGGACCACATCTATTTATTGTGCGCTGTCCCCATGCTTACCTGTTGGGGACGTACCACCATATATGGCCGTCTGTTTAGAGAGTGTACTGTATCCTGGAGGAGGGCTCCATTCCTCACAGGATGTCACCTCCAGCAGGTGCCTCAGCTCCGTCTGTAAGAGGCCGTCTCAGCACTGCTGGCTGGCAGCTTGTGTCCCACAGAGCAAAACAAGAAGCGGGGAGCCCTTTCTGTGTCGGTGTGGAATGGTTTCCAAGATACAGTGTGAGTCAGAGACAAAGAACAGTGAATATCATACTACCATTTGTCTTAAAAGTTATTTTGTACGTGCATACACGATTTTAAATGTATGGACACTCTCAGAGAAAACATCCTATGTAACCAAGAAACTGATAACACTGCTGGCCTCTGGGAAGGAGAAAAGGGAACGGGGATGGGAGGGAGACTTAAGTTTCACTGAATACTGTTTTGTACCTTTAAATTTGTACTATACGCATCTGTTACATAATTACATGAGAAGAAAATAACTTATTTTTAAAACAATTCCAGATATGCTGTTTACTAGCTAAGTGTGGTTGGGTCTTAGCCTCAGTTTCCTTATATGTAAAATGTGAGTGACAGTGCCTTCACTTCCAGATTACAAGCACTAAACAGAGTGAAATGTGGAAATCCCTTAGCCTAGCCTCTAAGCAATCAATAAATGTTGGCTGCTGCTGTTAATGTTATCATCTATATTATTGTAGTTTGTTACCTTATAGGCTAATTGTGAGAATGAGCTAAGTAATGTATATTTTATACATTGGCATGGTGCCTGGCACTGTGTTTCAGTGTGTTTATTTTTAACACAGTGCAAATAAATATATGTGGGCAAATATATACTTTAAGGGAACTAGGATCATGTTCTACATACTATTCTGTAACCTGGTTATTATACTTAATGCATTTTAAGCATTTTCCTGAAATGTTAATTATCAGGAACACTGTTGTTTTACAGTGGTCGTGGTAGGCCAGCCTCATGAGGTGGTAGAATGTACCAGGGAAGTACTCAGTCCAATGTCACTGGCTGGTCCTGAGCTGTCAGATGAGCTTCTTAAACTCTCTGAGCCTTCCTACCCGCAACATTCTCTTGAGGATTAGAAATTAGTTAAAGTGACAAATCCTGGGAGAAGAGATTCAACAAATAATTATTTATTTATTTATTTAAATTTTTTTTTCTTTATCCTCACCCGAGGACATTTTTCCATTTTTTATTCAGATAGAGCAGGAGGGAGAGAAAGGAAGAGAGAGAGAGAAACATCAACGTGAAAGGGACACATTGAGTGGCCGTCACCCGCACGACCCAACCAGGGCCGGGGACAAACTACAGCCAAGGTACATGCTCTTAGCGGGAATCGAACCCCGGTCTCTGTAGACCGCAGGCCAGTGCACCTACCGTTGAGCCAAACCGGCCAGGGCTCAACAAATAATTACTAATTGTTCCCGATGTTTTGATTTAATCCAGCAGTGTCCATAATGAGGTGAGTGCATGAAGATCCATTGGGGGCAGGGGGGCAAAAGAAAATAGTAGAATTTATGTTTCTATTTAATTTTAATCTCACTTTTTTACAATTCATATTTTTTGTGTTCTAAAATATAGTAGCACTGTTTTATAATAAACATTTGTAACTCAAAAGGGCATGCTCAAATTCTTTTTACTGATAGGAATATAGAAAATTGTATCTAGGGCATTATTTCTATCTGATGGCCGGTTGTGTGGTATAAATTAATTTCTCCTAATGTTGGACCTCAATCTCAAAAGGTAAAAGAATAGTTTGCCAATTTAATGCTGCACCACAGTTTAGTTCTAGGATTTCTCAAAAGGATTACTCAAGCAATAATAATAATAAGACTAGTAGTAATAATATCGTATATTACAAAGCTTTCTAATGCCTCATAAATAATATAAAAACAAGCTTGGGCAATAGAATAATTACTGATTTTCAAATGTTACTGCTTCATGTGTAGTTACAAGTGTTAATCATGCTATTAAAATTTGGTGTACATTTACAAGGGAAAAAGCAAATTGAAGTTTTAGTAGAGCAGAAAAACACTAGCTTTAAATGTGAAATCTGAAACCACGAAGAGCCGTTCAACTTTCCTACTATTCAGGAATGATTACCGAAGGCAGATGGACTGCAAATGCAAATTGAACCCTCAAGTGCAGTTTCTTGCTCTCCATATTGGCAGAAATGTTTCAAGCCTGATGATGAGGGGGTTGGTGAGGACGTGGGGATTGCTCTGGTAGAAAGCAGTACTGCCATTTTGGAGAGCAATTTGGCAACATTTTCAGAGATAAAAAAGCTCATGCCATTCATTGTCTCTGGATCCACTTTAAGGCAACACTCTTAACAAGGGGCATGCACAAGCATGTTCACTGCAGCGCCAGTGTTAATAGCAAACAGTTGGAGATGCCATCATTGGGGGAATGGTTTTTGTCCTGGCCAGTGTGGCTCTGTTGGTGGAGTGTTGTCCCGTGTACCGAAACTTTGCCAGTTAGTCTCCCTGGTCAGAGCATACACCCAAGTTTCGGGTTACCCTAGTCAGGGTGTATATGGGAGGCAACCAATTGATGTTTCTCTCTCACATCCATGTTTCTCTTGCCCTCCCTCTTCCTTCTTCTCTCTCTAAAATCAATAAAAACATATTTTTTAAAAGTGACTTAAAAAAAAGTAAAATGTAATTTGTATACCATAAACTTCACAGTCTCTAAATGTACAATGCATTGCTTTTTGGTATAGTCACAGGGTTGTGCAACCACCACCACCATCTAATTCCAGAACATTTTTGTCACTACAAAAAGAAACCCTCTACTCATTTATAGTAACTCCCATGTCCCATTTCCCCTTTAGCAACTACTAAGTTGTCTCTATAGATTTACCTTTCAGGACTTTTCATATAAATGGATTACAAAAGATGTCTTCTGTGTCTGACTTCTTTCACTTAGTATGTTTTCTTTTTTTTTTTATCCTCACCCAAGGACATTTTTTCCATCCTTTGTTCTGATAGAGCGGGAGGGAGAGAGAAGAAGAGAGAGAGAGAGAGAAACATCGATGTGAAGGGGCACATCGAGTGGCTGCCACCTGCATGACCAACCAGGGCCGGGGACAGACTGCAACCGAGGTACGTGCCCTCAGCGGGAACCGAACCCGGGTCTCTCTGCACCGTAGGCCGACGTTCTAACCGCTGAGCCAAACCGGCCAGGGCTCACCTAGTATGTTTTCAAGATTCATCCATATTACTGCATGAATTAGTGCTTCATTCCTTATTTATATATGTGTGTGTGTATTTATTGATTTTTTTTAGAGAGAGAGGAAGGGGGGGAGAGAGAAATATTGATGTGAGAGAGAAACACCCCCATTGGGGATCAAACCCATAACTCAGCATGTGCCCCCTGACTGGGAATCAGACTGGGACCTCTCAGTCCATGGGATGACACTCAGTCTACTGAGCCACACCAGCCAGGAGTGCTTCATTCCTTTTTATTGCTGGGTAATATTCCATTGTGTGGATATACTACAATGTTTATCCATTTATCAGTTGATAGACATTTGGGTTGTATCCACCTTTGGGCTATTAAGAATAATGCTGTTAATGAACATCCACGTACAAGTTTCTGTAGGAAAGTATGTTTTAAGTTGTCTTGGTGGAATTCCTGAGTCCTGTGGTAACTCAGTTTAAATTTTCAAGGAACTGCCAAACTGCTTTCCCACATCAATTGCACCATTTTACAATGCCACCAGCAATGTAGGAGGGTTCCAGTTTCTCTATAGCCTTGCCAGCACTTGTTTTCTGCATTTTTAAAATTATAACCATCCTAGTGAATATGAAGAGGTATCTCATTGTGGTTTTGATTTGCATTTCCGTGATGACTAATGTTAAGCATCTTTTCATGTGCTTCTTGGTCGTTTGTATATCTTCTTTGAAGAAATAGCTATTCGATCTGTGGCAATTTCTTTTGGGGGGGGTGTGTATATGCCCCTAGCAGGAACTGAACCTGGGACTCTCTGGTCCACAGGCCGATGCTCCAACCGCTGAGCCAAACCGGCCAGGGTGAATCTGTGGCATTTTTATGTTACACTGTAGAACTGTTAAAAGGAATGAGGCAGCCCTGGCCAGTTTGGCTTAGCGGTTAGAGCATCAGCCTGCGGTCCAGAGAGACCCAGGTTCGGTTCCCACTAAGGGCACGTACCTCAGTTGCAGTTTTTCCCTGGTCCTGGTTGGTCGTGCGGGTGGCAGCCACTCAATGTGTCCCTTTCACGTCAATGTTTCTCTCTCTCTCTCTTCCTCTCTCTCCCTCCCACTCTATCTGTACAAAAAATGGAAAATGTCCTCGAGTGAGGATAAAAAAAAAAGCAATGAGACAGATCTGCATGTAATAATCCCTGATCTGTTATTACATATAGATTAAGACTTAACACTGAGCAAAATAGCAAATAGTAGAAAGATACATTACAGCACCATAAATTTTATATGAATACACACAGGTGTGTGCCTTGTGTATACACACACACAGTGTGTGCGCACACACATATGCACACACCAGGACTGTATGGTTAAATAGAAATATGTAAGGGGATAGAGAAGGGTCTGGAAGAATATTTCCCAAACCTATCAAGATGGTTGGTTACCTTGGGGCAAGAAGAGAGACAATTAAGATGAGAGTCGGGGGTGGGATCTCATCAAAAGGGACTTTTGTCTTTTCTATAACATCTTACCAAGTATTAATGAAGTGTTTGCTTAATAACATAAAACTCCTTAAAATGTATACACAATTTGAAAAGATAAGGACAAAGAAGCGATTGGGAAACTCCAGCTGGAGAGGGTTGGAAACAGTGTTTCCTGCCGTCCTGCAGATGCGGACAGTGACTCCCTGTATGGCTCATCTCTTTTCAAAGTAATTTTATTAGTCGTTTAATAATATATAACAATTCAAATAGCCTAGAGGTTCATAAGTTAAAATTGTTCATCTCCTCTCTTCACCTCAAGTCCCTCCTTCCCCAGGGCAATTCGTGTTAGTGCGACTCCTTTTCCCAATAAACTTCTGTGTTCTATAATTGTCTCCTCACCCCTCCCAACAAAGTATGTTTCTTCAGCTGTCTATAATTGATGGAAAGCTCCTTCCTCTGCTGGGGGAAGGGGGTCTGTTGCTAAGTGTCTATGACAGTGGTTTTCAGGCTTGCTTTGTGTCACCCCCTACCAGAGATAGTGGTTCAGTATGTCTGGAGTTCTGCTCTACTGTCTTTATTTTTTAAAAAGCTCCCATGGTGATTATAATGAGCCAGCAGGGTTAAGAATCGTTTACCTAGCCCGGCTGGTGTGGCTCAGTGGTTGAGCGTGGACCCATGCACGAAGAGGTTGCTGGTTCGATTCCAGGTTAGGGCATGTGCCTGGTTGCAGGCTTGATCCCCTGTGGGGGGTGTGCAGGAGGCAGCTGATCGATATTTCTTTTTTCTTTTTTCTTTATTGATTTTAGAGAGAGAGGAGAGAGAGAGAGAAACATCGATGAGAGAGAACATTGATTGGCTGCCTCCTGCATGCCTCCACTGGGGATCGGGCCCACAACCTAGTCATGTGCCCTGACCAGGAATCAAACTGGCGACCTCTTGGTGCATGGGTCCATGCTCAGCCACTAAGCTATACCAGCCGGGCTCTCATCGATGTTTCTGTCTCTTTCTTCCTCTCCTTTTCTCTTTCTCTAAGATAATCAATGGAAGCTTATTTTTTAAAAAAATCATTTACTTAGTGAGTAACACAGCAGTCATAAATTGTATCCATGATGCTTCTTTGAGAATTATTTTATGGGAGACTTATGAGCCTGTCAGCTTTATGGAAACATGCCTGACCTTAGATGGTCTGTTTTATTCCAAGAATTTCACAGAATTTTTACTTTAGGTTACTTTCAGCATTGGGATTTTATCTCTAAATATTCCACTTTGAGCTGCTGAGTCCAAGAAAGTGATCTTGGATTCATTTTTTTTTCTTTATTGATTTTAGAGAGAGGGAGAGAGAGATAGAAGCATCAATGAGAGAGAACATTGATTGGCTGCCTCCTGCATGCCCCCTACTGGGGATTTGGCCCACAACTGGGCATGTGCCCTGACCAGGAATCAAACTGGCGACCTGTTGGGGCATGGGTCGATGCTCAACCACTGAGCCACACTAGATTCCACTGAGCTGGGCTAGATTCATTTTTGAAAATAGTAGGAATAAGGGGCAAACTTAGCATGTAAGATTTCTCCCATTTCATGGTGATGATGGATGTAGAAATAATCAGAGGTATTAAATCTTCTGGGTCAGGCAGACAGACTGTCCTTGCGTACTATTTTGTAAACTCCCCCACGCCAATTTTTGTAGACTTTATTATAGTATGTTTACCTGAGGTGCAAGTCAGAAACTCATAAAACTTCACACTAATTTCCATTCTTGTGTTTTCAGACATGAAATTGCAGAAATCCATAAAAGCCATTTAGAGACATAATATTCACTTTCCCTAGAATAATAAACCTGAGTAATCTTTCTCACACCTTAAATTTATGTTAAACTTACATTTTCTCTTCTAGGTATTCTCATGGGAGCAGTTATAAAAATTATAGAGTTTAAAAAACTGGCAAATTGGAAGGTAGGTTTGCCCAACTATTCATTTTTCAATGTAATTATAATTTTTATTGGTTGTTATTTTTAGTAACACTGATGGTTATGGTGGCTTTCTTATCAGTGAAGTTTACATTATTATATAAATTTATTTAACATTCTATTAAATTAGGGTTGATACTTTCACATTTGAGTGGGTTTTTTTTAAAGCATATATCTGTTTCAAGTTAACATGCGGCACTCAATATTATGTTATGTTATTTATGCACATTTTTATAATCTTAGGGAAAGGCTCTAATTAGCATTACTTATTTTTATTTATTTATTTAAATTAATTTAGACAGAGGAAGGGGGAAAGAGAGAGAGAGAGACTGATCGGTTGCCTCCTGCACGCGCCCTGACCGGGGATTGAACCTGCAACCTGGGTATGTGCCCTGACCAGGAGGAATCAAACCTGCCACTTTTTGGTGTATGGGCCGACGCTCCAACCAACTAAGCCACACTGGTTGGGGATCTAATTAGCATTAAATATTGAACAGTGTTCATTGCTCCCAATTCCATTCTTACAGCTGAGAATAATAAAACATACTTGTCTAGCACTGTAGAGCTTACAGAATGCTTTACAAACTGTAGCTCATGTTGTCCTCATAATTTCCATGGGAGGTAGATTGAGTATTATTATCATACCATTTTACAGATGAAGAAAGTAATGCTCAGAGAAGTCGGGACATGTCCAACATCACAGAACTAGAAAGTGGCTGAGTTGAGTCATGTGTCCAGACCCTCTGGTCCTGTGTATTCTATATTTTCTCCACACATCATGCTGTCCTTAGTGTGTGGATGTCCATACCTTTGTGTTTACACAATGGTCATTAGAGAGTGAGCATCATCTTGTGGTATGAAGACCAACTGAAACTTGAATTTCAACTTAAACTTGAGCATCCGATATTGAGTAGAGGGATTAACAAGTGTGTTACAAAGTTGTATTTGTGAATGGACATAAGGTCCATTTCAAAATATTAAAGAATTGGATGGTTAAAATTGATCTAATTTGAGCTCCCACTAGGATTAATGTGCCTATTATGCTGTAGAGTATAAACTTTTACAAACAAGCCGTATAGCCTGACCTAAAACACAATTTGAAACTGTTAAAAATAATATTCAGGAAGCATTGTATGTATTAAATGAATTCTCAAGTGTATATTCAGCTCCTAATATTACAGAACTCCCCTCTGCTGGGGCTGAGACAGGCAGGCCTCACTGGAACACGTTGTAAATGGTATGTCTGCCTTCCTGCAACTTGTTAAATTTAACCATGCTCGCTGTGGCTCGTCCTAGGCCATGGGTGCAGACTAGGCTTGTTAGAGAATTGAACGTAATACATTTTGTTTCATTTGATTTAAAAGCAATTGACTAAAATTGGAATTGATTTAAAAACAATTAAAAATTGCTTGATTTTAAAATATACTTATTTTATATAAAATTTGGGAACTTCCACATAAAAATCTGAACTCCTAGCTTCTGTTGAAAAAGCAGCTCTTTAACATCAGCCCACATTCTGGTAGCAGAGATCCAAGGCACTGAGGGGCAACTGCTCCCCTGGTAATGTGTGGCCCCCAGAAGACTTTGAGTTGGTGACCTTGCTCTGAGTAGTGGGAGGAGGGGATGGGAGGTTACCTCTCACTTTTAGTTTTATACACTTCAGTGTTATTTTTATTTATTTTTTTTATCCTCACCCGAGGACATTTTCCCATTTTTTTGTTCAGGTAGAGTGGGAGGGAGAGAGAGGAACAGAGAGAGAGAGAAACATCGATGTGAAAGGGACACATCGAGTGGCTGCCACCCGCACGACCGACCAGGGCCGGGGACAAACTGCAACCGAGGTACGTGCCCTTAGCGGGAACCGAACCCGGGTCTCTCAGGACCGCAGGCCGACGCTCTAACCGCTGAGCCAAACCGGCCAGGCTACACTTCAGTGTTATTGAATTTGTTTTTCAAAATGTTTCTTTCCAAATAAAAATAATAGTAATACATTTAATAGTACAGACAAGTGAGCCCAAGTTGAGTGATGAATTAAGCACCTGCAGAGCCATCCAGACAACCAGTGCTTGCCCTCAGAACAGGGCGGGGTTTCTGGCGGGGATGGTTGGGGTAGGCTTCCTGGAAGAACAGGTGTCTGTAAAGCCGAAGCGGGAAGCAGCACCCGTTTGGAACCTGGGTGCTGCATGAGGAGTTGGAGATGAGAAAAACAAGGAGCTTGGTGTTTTTTCTCCAAGAAGTTCTATTTTCGGGCTGTCTCACTAGGCCTGCCTTCTACCTGTATTGTTATACACCTGATAGGTTTCTTTAAATCAACTTGCTCTTTTTCTTTTTTGGTACATGTCCTTAGGGGGAACCGAACCCGGGACTCTCTGGTCTGCAGGCTGACACTCCAACTGCTGAGCCAAACCAGCCAGGGGTCAACTTGCTTTTTTATTTATATACATTCTTATAGCAGTTTTTAAAGCTTTATTGTGATAAAATATACATAACATAAAATTTGCCATTTTAGCCATTTTAAATGTACAATTCAGTAGCATTAAATATACCCAAAATGTTGTGTAATCATCACCACTATTTCCAGAACTTTTTCATCATCCCAAGTAGAAACTCTGCCCATTAAACAACTCCCCATCGCCCCCTCACTTTCTATTCTTTTTTTTAGTAGCCCTATTCTATTTTGTCTTCATGAATTTACCTACTCTGAGTACCTCATATAAATGAAACCATACAATATTTAGCCTTTATGTCTGGCTTATTTTACTCAGCATATTGTTTTTAAGGTTTATCCATATTGTAGCATGTATCAACTGCCTTTCTTTTTATGGCTGAACGATATTCCATGTAGGTCTGTGCCACACTTTGTGTATCCATTCCTCCATTGACAGACCCTGGGGTTGTTTCCAGCTTTTGGCTGTTGTAAATAATGCTGCTGTGAACACTGGTATACTATATATACCTGTATTTTAAAGGAAACATCATAATACTGTTTTAAGTGGAAAACCAATATTGTTTTTATACATAAACATGATAAAAACAAAGGAGTACATACGCCTGCTGAAGCCTCTAAGGTCAAACCTGTTCTCTTTGTCAGAAAGAGAGGTCGGCACGCTGGAGAGAGGCGAGGCTGTACACGCAGTAGCACCAGGCCAAGGTGGCTCTGACTTAACTGGGATTGAAAAAGAATGCAAAGGGGCTGACTTTCCCAGTCTGTGGGGTCAGCAGTGTTGGGCACACACTTCTCAAGGGCCACCAAAAATCACCTCTGACTATTTTGGGGGAGATGTTACCAAAAGGAATCAGGGAGCCTAAGGTGGTGGGTGCATTTCCTATGGCCACTGTAACAAATTGCCACAAACTGGGTGACTTAAAACAACTGAGATTGCTCTCTCCTGGTCCTGGAGGCTAGAAGTCTGAAATCAAGGTGTTGGCGGGGTCACACTCCCTCTAGGGAGCAAATCCAGGCTCCTGGGGAGAATCCTTCATTGCCTCTTCTAGCTTCTGGTGGCCCCAGGCGCTCCTTGGCTGTGTCCTTCTCTGTGTCTGTGTGTCCTTTTCTGTCCCTAATGGGACACTCTCATTGGGTTTGGGGCCCACCCTAATCCAGTATGCTCTCATTTGAATTCTTCCCTTAATTACATCTGCAAAGACCCGATTTCCAAATGAGGTCACATTCTTAGGTTCCAGGAAGACATGAATTGGGGTTGGAAGACACTACGCAATCCATTGTAGGTGGGTTCTCCTTTTCCCCAGGGGAGGTTTAGTTTCTGAAACGCCAAAGGAATCTATACAGTGGCCCCACTGCACAGCTCCTGAGAATTGGTTGCCTCACAAAACACACGAATCAGCCCACTTCTTTTCACATGGTCCAAGTCTGAGTCACGAGCTTGTTGTACAGGCTCATTGTACTATTTTAAGACGTAATCAGAAGTCATCATTTGCTTCTATTTTGAACCTTTTAAAAATGCTATTTTAGTCTTCATGGTAACAGCTGTACATTTGTAAGAATACATTTAGTTATTCTTTTGAATAGGGAATTTTGATAAGAAACTAGACTGTCAAGATTGTGGCATAGAAATTTTCATATGAAAAGGGCCTGATTTTGCAGTGTTTAATAGACTGTATATTACATGTAGTCATTTTGGACGTGAGGACCAATATGTATTTTCCCCCAATCCACCAACAATTAGAGAAATCGATTAATATAGAAAATCCAAGTGTTATTTCATCCCACCAAAGTTGGCTGTATCTAGAAACACCTTTCATAATTGTAATTAGTATTTGAATCTGAAAGCACGGTGAGGGGCTGCCTTGATAGGCGTGTCCCAAGTCTCAAAGGCCTCAGGTGGGGACTCTTATCACTGTCAGATTTAGGAAAATGGCAGTTGTATGAGAGGCAGAGAAAAGGTGGGGCTGTCCTAGACCTTTGGAGGGTTTGCTCTTCTCTAAGTGGATTGTTTTAGGGCTTATCATTACCTTTATCCTGGACGGTTCCAATTTGTGGACTTGTTTTTGAAAGTGTTCTGTTTGGTCCTGGCCAGTTGGCTCAGCGATTAGAGCGTCGGCCCACGGACCAGAGAGACCCGGGTTCGGTTCCTGCTAAGGGCACCTATATCGGTTGTGGTTTGTCCCTGGCCCCAGTTGGGGTCGTGTGGGTGGCAGCCAGTTGATGTGTCTCTCTCACATCGATGTTTCTCTCTCTCTCTTCCTCCCTCTCTCCCTCCCACTCTATCTAAAGATAAATACAAAAATGTCCTCAGGTGAGGATAAAAAAAAAAAAAAGAAAGTGTTCTGTTTGAATTGAAATGTTTTCTGTATTAATCTTTTTTTTTTTTTTTTTATCCTCACCCGAGGACATTTTTCCATTTTTTGTTCAGGTAGAGTGGGAGGGAGAGAGAGGAACAGAGAGAGAGAGAGAAACATCGATGTGAAAGGAACACATCGAGTGGCTGCCACCCGCACAACCGACCAGGGCCGGGGCAAACTGCAACCGAGGTACGCGCCCTTAGCAGGAACCGAACCCGGGTCTCTCAGGACCGCAGGCCGACGCTCTAACCGCTGAGCCAAACCGGCCAGGGCTGTTTTCTGTATTAAAATGAACTTTTCTTATTAGTAAAGGATGAAAAGCATATGACTGACTGTTCCAAAGCAGTTCATTCTGCTTTTTCTTTAGCTGGTCACCTTTTAAAGCCACTTATCCTACATTTTTTTTTTTTTATTGACCTTTACCTGAGGATATTTTTTTCCATTGATTTTTAGAGAGAGTTGAAGGGAGAGGGGGGAGGGGGAGAGACAGAGAGAGAGAGAGAGAGAGAGAGACATCAGTGTGAGAGAGACACATTGATTGGTTGCCTTCCGCTTACTCCCCAACCGGGGCCGGGTAGTGAACCTACAATCCTAGGTACGTGCCCTTGAGCAGGAATCAAACCCATGACCCTTTGGTGTGTAGGCTGACACTCTAACCACTGAGCACCACCGGCCAGGGCTGTCTTACATTTTTAAATGCATGCATTTTTTGGGGGGGGTGTTTTTTTTGGTCTGTCTTCCTGCTTGATGTTTTAATGAGGTAGGTACTTGAACGTGGTCTGTTTCTACTGAGCCTGAAAGATGAATTACTCCTCATTGATGGGTTTATTTCTTAATTACACAAGTTTCATGCCCCTGAAAATACCCATTTTATATTTACAGGAAGAAGAAATGTTTCGTCCAAATATGTTTTTCCTTCTGTTGCTTCCACCTATTATATTTGAGTCGGGATATTCATTACACAAGGTAAGACCCAGGCACACATTAGGGGTTTTGGTCCAGGTGGCTTCTCGAGTTTGTAAGGCAAGGTCCTTAAAAGCCTGGATGTTAATTTCGCAGTATTGTCTCCACGCGCACATCCTGGGTGTGCATGGTAGAAGCTGGACGGGACTGCCTCACTTGTGGACAGGAGCAGACATGGTCAGTGGGCTGCTTTCATAGTTTCAGGCAGTGTGCTCGTTAAACTAGTATTTTCCACAGAGGGGTGCTTTGCCTAGGAAGGTGGTAAGAGTGATTTCAAATGGTAGATGGATGACACATTGACTCTTCTTGTTGGACACAGACTGACACGTGTGAATAGGATAGACTGTGTACTGGGAGAACAGGGACATGGGCCCTGGGCCTTTTGTTTCTCTCAGCTCATCACGTGGGGCCTTTCTACTTCCTTCGCTCATTCATCCTTCAGTGTCTCCCCTCTCAGTACCTGCCCTGGGCCTCAGCTCCCAGCTGGTATCCCCTTCTCCCCACTTTTCCATCTTTTCCCTTCTTCTGCCTGGCCCGGCTGCTCTGCACAGGCTGGAGCCCCCTCCTTCTACCTAGTCCTTCAGCTCCCACCCTTGGCTACCCGGCTCCACCCTGAAGAGCGGCGTCACTGGCCCCTGCACATTGCATTTGCCTTGTCATTTCTGGTCTCTCGTCCTCCAGCTTCCCTTTGGGCTCTTTCTGCCTGGGTGGGAGCATCTCACTTTTGAGCCAGTTTTGTGTGTATGCATGGGTGGGTTTTTTTCTTTGCCTATTCTTTAAATATAAAGGTATTTAGGTTTTAAAATAGATTATTCAACTTAAAATGTTAGTAATACAAAAGTTATTTTGTGAGTATGATAAAAAGTTATGAAGGTTGAAAGCACTAAGGTTTATCCTACCCTTGGAGAGAGGCAAGAGCCTGGACTTTGGAGCCTGAGACCTAGATCTAATCATGTGCTGCCCCCTATGGATTCTTTTTGGGTATAGTAGAAATTAAAAACAAAAAACAAAAATCCCAGAGAACCCTACCTCTCAGGTTGCTTTGAAAGTTACACTAGATGAAAAAATGTATTCAAAGCGCCAACCACCTCATTAAATCAACGGTAGTGCTTCTTGTTATTAAGAAGAGTATCTGTTGTTACTAATATCAATGTTCCCAGTAGTGTTATGAACACTAATATAATAAACTTGAGAGTTAAATTTGTCAGGAGAGTTTTGGTTAAAACACAAATTAATCTTTAATTTTTCACCTGGGTACTAAAGCAAAAATATTCTAAGATGTTCAGTTCAGATTTTTTTAAATTGTTATTTTATTTTATATCTATCTATATAAAATGTGAAAAGGGATTTTAATGTAAAAAAAAAATCCAAGTCTTATAAACCATTACTGACATCTGGTAATTCTTAAAAAGAAAACAAGCAAGAAAGAATTGAAGGTCAATGTCTTTTACTCTCTCATTTTATAAATCTTTAAAAGAACTATCAGTAGATTATGAAAATATTTCAAAATGTTGAGGAAGCGGATTTGATTTTAACTTAAAAACACAACACCTAGATTACTATATTAGAGCATTGAAAGTTTTATTTTCTAATTTTTTTGGAGGGAGGGGAAATAAACTTGCTCAAAATTTGAGGAAAATAATAGTTTCTTTAAAAATCATTTCTTGTCCTGGCTGGTTTGGCTCAGCAGTTAGAGCATCAGCCCACGGACCAGAGAGACCCAGGTTCGGTTCCTGCTGAGGACACGTACCTTGGTTACAGTTTGTCCCCAGCCCCGGTTGGGGTTGTGTGGGTGGCAACCAGTCAATGTGTCTCTCTCACATTGATGTTTCTCTCTCCTGCTCTATCTGAAGATAAATGCAAAAATGTCCTTGGGTGAGGATAAAAAATAAAATAAAAATAATTTCTTAACTTGGGGTGGTGAACACATATAATACAGATATATTATAGAATTGTATAACTGGAGCCCGTGTAATTTTATTAACCAGTGTCACCCCAATAAATTCAGTGAAAAACAAAAAAATATTTCTTTGAAGATGGCTTTCCAGCAGAAATAGTGATCATGTATGTGAAAGGGACCAATGTGATATGGAAATATGAATTAAGAAACTGTGTCCACTTCTTATCCTTCCCCAAAGAAGACAGGAAGTCAACGCTGAATGTTTTATTTTAATATTGCTGTATTTGCTGATGTAAATTTGGACTTGGAATAAAAAATTCAGTAAGACTATTCTAAGTTGATATATACTAGGGAGGCAGGTACTGGCTCTTTAAATTATTAATATCATACAAAGAATAGGACAATTATGTCAGAAACAGATAAATTCACTTTGTATAGCAAAGAGAAGTTCTTATAGTATGGTAACTTGTATTTGGGTAAAATTTCAATATCCAGATTGATATTAACCAACTATATATATTTTCTCAGAATTAGCTCCCTACAAACAGATCAAAACTTAGTTTAATCTATTTTTATTAAAAAAATTTTTTCTTTGATTTTAGAGAGAGGAAGGGGGAGAGAGAGAGAGAGAGAGAAACATTGATGAGAGAGAACATCAATTGGCCACCTCCTGCATGGCCCCCACTGGGGATTGGGCCCACAACCTGGGCATGTGCCCTGCCTGGGAACTAAACTGGCAACCTCTCTTGGTGCCTGGGTTGACGCTCAACCACTGACCCACACCAGCTGGGCAGTTTAATCTATTTTTAAAATAACAAAATAAAGCAGCTTTTTTGCAAAGAGAAGCTCATAGATGAAAGCCTTTTGTTTAGGAAAAAAACAAATCATCGTGTTTGCCTTGAGTTTTTTTAAAGTTCTTTGTGTGCTAAGGATTGTTATGCCAAGCAAAGTAATTGAATGTCAGATTATGGCGAGCCAGATCAAAATCGCAATGAATGTAGCAGAGAAACCTCCTTAAGGAGGTAGGATTAGTGGGCTGTCAGGGTTGAGCTGAGCACACCCATTTGAAGTGAGCTTTAAAATGTTAGTCCCTGTTGTCTATGGCTTGACAGTTCCTGATCAAAAAGATGGGATCCCTGGTCCACAGTCACAGTCAAGGTGTCATCAAGGTTCCCTGGTGTTGCTCCTAAGTGGATCCACAGGATTCTAACAAACTGCTACTTTTCTTAGTTTTATGGAAATTTGAAAGATGTTACCATGCTACTTGGACTCAAATATTTTCTCTTAAATGCCATATAGAGGGAAATATATTTTATCTATCATTTATATATGATGATGATGATACTAATAGAGTGAAATAAAAAATTGTTTAAAAGACCTAGACAGAAAAAATAAGTTTCTAATAGTATAACCTTCTATCTTGACAGTCTTTGTAGTAATGCACCTTTTCTTTTCTTTTATCTTTATTGTTTTATTTTGTTTTGTTTTATCCTCACCCAAGGACATTTTTCCATTTTTTGTTCAGAGAGGGAGGAAGAGAGAGGAAGAGAGAGAGAGAGAAACATCGACGTGAAAGGGACACATCGAGTGGCTGACACCCGCACGACCCCAATCGGAGCCGGGGACAAACTGCAAACTAGGCACATGCCCTTAGAGGGAACCAAACCCGGGACTCTCTGGACTGCAGGCCAACGCTCTAACCGCTGAGCCAAACCGGCCAGGGCTATCTTTATTATTGTATTACAGATGTTCCCTCCTTTTCCCCCATTGATCCCCTCCTCCCTGCTCCTACTACCTTTTCTTAATTAAATGAAAAATTATAATTGTATAAACTTTGAATTTAGGTCAGACATGAAACACAGTTAATTCCTTTGGTACCTATTCATTGGGCATCTTGCATCTAATAGGCATTATGTCAGTGGCGTTGTACAAAAGCAGATGTGGTCATTGCCCCTGTTGAGCCTGCAGCCCAGTGGGAAAGACAGATATCAGTCAAATAGTTAGATGAATAAATATAAATTTCAGCCATATCAAGTGCTGCCAAAAGAGAGTCATTGTGCATTAAGAGCATAGAACAGGATCTCACCTTGCTGAGAGATCAGAGAAGGCTTCCCTCAGGAACAGTGAAAATGTCCTGAGACCTTAGGATGATAAAAGCTCATCAAGCAATGAGGAAGGAAGTGTGGTCCAAACCCAGGGAGCACGGAAAGCCACCATTATGACTGGCCCCCAGAAAACAAAGAGGGAGGTTAGAAGTCTTCACAGGGATCGAATCATCCAGGCTTTGGTTGAATTTTAGCTGCATTTTGAGTGGAAGTGGGGGATCAGAGTGAAGGTAGCACAATCAGATTTGTCTTTTGCAAAGATCATTCTGGAAGCCTTTGGAGAGAGGAGGGCAAGGAGCCAGGACTGGTTGAGACTTGTTAGAAGCTATTGCAGTGGCCCTGGGAGAGGCGATGATGGCTTGGGCAAGGCGGTGGAGACATGACGATGGAGAGAAGCAGGGAGATGTGAGTGACATGGGGAAGGTAACGCCACTGCCTAGGCTCTGCAACAGATGTGGGCGTGAGGGAAGACTCCCAGGGTCCCAGCTTGCCAGACAGGGTGGGCGATGGTGCCTCTCACAGAGAATCAAGCACGTGTGGGGGCAGTGCCGTCACTGACTGGACCAGCTGTTCTAATCATTTCTCTCATTTCTGCTCTTTCAAACAGGGTAACTTCTTTCAAAATATTGGTTCCATCACCTTGTTCTCTGTTTTTGGTACAGCAATTTCCGCTTTTGTAGTAGGTGGAGGAATTTATTTTCTGGGTCAGGTAAGAAAAACATCTTTGAAAACCTTTGAGAATCTTACATTCTTAGAGCTGGTGCAGGGAGGTGGGGTAGGGACACCTCATGGGGCCTGGGTTCCACATTCGAGGTGAATGCTCCTCTGGAATGACCTCCAGACTCATGTGAGGCACAGTCAGTCATGTTAAAATTGTTTCTCAGATTCCTCGAAGAGCTCTGATGTCTGGAATTGAGTGAATCTTCTCCATAATCATCAGAAGTATTTGTTTGCTCTTACTTGCAAAGCAACATTGTCTTAAGTTGGAATACCTGAAGATAAAGAAGATTAGATACCATCAAGATCTTCAGATTATAACAATATCAGTTTTGTTGTTAGGTATACTAAATAGGGCAAATGCTCTTTTTTTGTTTATTAATCCTCCTGAGGACACCTTTGCACGGATTTTTTAGATAGAGTAGGAGGGAGGGAGAGAGAGAGAAAAACAAACAAACTTCAATATGAGAGAGACACATCAGTTGGCCACCTCCTGCATGGCCCCAATCAGGGCTGTGGATTGAACCTGCAACCCACGGGCCAACACTCCAACTGCTGAGCTAGACTGGCCAGGGCTAAATGCTCTTTTTTTTTTTCAATTGATTTTTTAGAGAGAGAGAGATAGAAACATCAATGTGAGAAGGAAACATCGATCGGCTGCCTCCAGCACACCCCTTATTAGGGATCCACCCAGCAACCGGGGCATGTGCCCTGACTGGCGATCAAACCAGGACCTCTCAGTCCATGGGACAACGCTCAATCCACTGAGCCACACCGGCCAGGCTAAATGCTCTCTTTTTAATTAAAATTTATGTTTTAAAAATCAAAGATGATTTTGAATGTGTTCACTCAATTCCAACTTGTCCGTCTGTAGACTTATATACTCTGGATTTTTCACAGTTACTAAACCAGTTCCCAGTGTCATCAATTGGCTGTTCTGTACTTGGGGTACAAATTACTCGAATTCACTTAAATCAGACCCACCTAGGAAGGTAGTGTCTCTGGTTTGCATTATGCACACCCATACCTGTCAGTTCTTTACCTTTATGGTCAGTAACGGAAGTTTGCCTGCCCCAGTTCTGTAAAGTAAGATGGAGGTTCAGGCAGCTGGGTGGTGTGCAGATTTCTCTTATGTGTGTTAGATGTGCTTGCTTCTTTTGATGGCTGGAGGCTAAAAACCATCCATCTGATTTCACCTTCACTGCTGCCTCAGTGGCACCAGAATAAATCTGTCTGTCCTGCAGCCTTCTTCAGTGCCCATCTTCCAGTACCAAATGGGAATACACTTCAAAGAAGAAAACTGAAGTTAATTTAGCTTGAAAAATGTAGCATGCTTTTTCATACTTCTGTTGTATGATGATCGGATGCATATTTAAATGAAAGCTTGGGAGTTTTTAAAAATTTTCAAGTGGTTTGAGGACTAACGATGAGTGTCCTTATCCCTTTGTGATAAAGCACTAATGGACATTTTAATCTTCTTGGCTGTTCTCCAGGGGATTTTTTTGTGTCTGTGTGTTTGTGTCTTTTATTTTACAGGCTGATGTAATCTCTAAACTCAACATGACAGACAGGTAAATCTTTCATACTCTAATACCCATGTGAGACTACTTTTGAGATGGGGGAAAAGCTTCTCCACATTAATTCCTGGGTGTAATACCTCTCTGTTCTTTTTCTCTTTTTGTTTTGCTGATTATTTCTCTGTAGAATCTGTTCTGAATTAATTTGGGTCTCTGAAATGAATAAAAACTAATCAAGGAAATTTTGAAGATCTCTAATCAGAGCATTGATAATTGAAATTATTAATTTAGTTTAAGCTTTGGAGAGAATAACTCATGACCTTATTGCCCCCCCGCCCCCCCCCACACACCACGTGCTACACCATTGATTTATTATGAAGAATCCTCTTCAACTGATTTATAAATCTTTTCAATGGCCACAATGAAAAGTTGTCTTCTTGATGGGTTAGGGATAGGAGTTAGGGGAAGTGAGATGTAAATCTTCACTCTGGGATTTCCACCAGTTGGGGGGGGGGGGGTGAGGGGAGGGAAGCAGACAGATGGGCTCTATTGCGCATGTCCTCCTCAGTCTGAAGCTACACCAGTAAGCTCTCAGAGCTGCTTTGCCTAGGAGCCCAGTCCAGGAATTCCCATATTGTCTTTGCAAGAAGCCACCTAGGCAGCTGTCTCTGAGAAGGTACCAGATCTAGTGCTGAAAAAGTGCACATGCAGAGTTCAGCCTGGTTTCCCCGCTCTGAGAAGTCCAGCGAGGATGCAGCCCTGCTCTGTGTTTCTGCGTCTCCTAAGTTCTGTCCTGCGGGGGCTGGTGTGGCTGCCACGCTAGGAAGCAGGGTGAGCGCTCAGCCCCGGGACACTCCCATCAGCCAGCCACCGCTTTCAGCTTATAGCAGCGCCCTGGGGACTAGAACCTGGAGCCCTTTTCCTGGGAAATGTGCCTCTGATAACATTAAGTCCAGTCTCATTTTTCTCCCAGGGACGTACATTTCAGAGCTTTGATTGTAAGATAGTTTTGATATATAAACAAGTAGCAAAAGTCACATTTTTATTCCATAAGGAGTTGGAAATAAAACAGAACTTGTCACAGACAATAGTTGGGGGAAAGCAGGAGGGGGGTGGGAGTGGGGAGGAGGGGGGAATGGGGGGACATCTGTAATACTTTCAACAATGAAGATTTAAAAACAAACAAACAAAACAACACAGAACTGGTACCTTGCATGGTGTAGGTATTTTGCCAGTAAAAAGAAATGTTCCAAGCCCAGTTCAAGCAAAGTAAGAGGTCACAGCGTTCAAGCCTTTAACCTGTTTGCGGGCAACTGTTAGAGATACAGAAAATGCTTGGCAAATTCTTGTAAAATTGAATTGGGCTTTTGGTTGGGATGTTCAGAGGAGATGAGTAAGAGAATTAATTGATCCTTAGACAAGCAGATTAACAGCCAGGTAGTTTCTTCCTCCATGGGCTGACACTTCGTTTCCTGTGGAAAATGGCCAGCATTTGCTTCTTTTTTTTTTTTATTCTTCACCTGAGGATATTTTTTTACTTATTATCAGATAGAGTGAGAGGGAGAGAGAGAGACAGAGAGAAACATCAATGCGACAGAGCCATATGAACTGGTTGCCTCCCGCACGACCTGACCAGGGCCGGGAACGAACTGCAACTGAGGTACGTGCCCTTGACCACAACCGAACCCGAGACTCATCGGTCCATGGGCCGACGCTCTAACCACTGAGCCAAACTGGTCAGGACAGCCAGCATTTGTAAACCTACACTGCTGCAGGGCCTGGCAGAACATGTCACAGGGGAAGCTGGCCAGGTGGCGACAGTGAACTGGAGAGCACGCCCTGTCTGAAGGAGACAGCCATGTCTCAGCTCCACCTAGTAATATTTAAGATTAAAAATACGTATCTAGTAATTCTGTGGGCCCAGAATTACTAGATAGTTTTTTAAATTTTTCAAAAGAGGCCAAGTTTTTAGATATTAATAGGGAATTTTCTGGTTTTCCATGTTGACAGTTTATTCAGTTTTTCAAAACACCATGTAGGTCAAACATGGGACCCACAGACCTCTGCACTAGAGAAAACATTTTTTTTTTTTTTTAATGAAAACTTTGTTGCATTTTATTTTAGTGATATTTCTGCTGGAGAGAGATTTTACTCATCGATACACCCTGAATTATTTCACCATCCTAGACTGTTTCCTTTTTGTTTTCTTGATGTCGCTATCCTTTGAGACGATGGAATCAAGAAAACACACTTTTAAATTAAACTTCCAGCTTCTGGCGTTTTTTAAAAAGTGGGTCATGAAGGGATGAAATGGAGCAACTGATGGCAAGGTCAAATGACCCCCCAAACTCAGGCCTCTTGATGACTCAGGCAGTTCATAGGTCAGACTTTTCATTGTCCTGTCAGATGCTCGGCCCCAATTTAGATTCCCAGCCAAAGGCAAATGTGTTACATAATTTATGAAAAGCGTTTTCCCCCAACCCTGTGTTATGAAAATCTCAAACTTGCAGCAAAGGTGGACATTGTACAATGGACACCCACGTGACCCTGAGTCTATCTTTTCCATTTCAGTGTATCTGCTTTAACACAGACCTTTCCATCTCTCCATCCTTCTATCCATTCATCAGTCCCCCTTCTGGTTGCTGCTCTCTGATTTCCCGTTCAGGACGCCACAGTGACTGTGACAAAGAACATCAGGCAGGCCTCTTCCAGTGCAACTGAAGCCCAGCGCTAAGTAGCTTTAGCAAAAAAAAAGGAAGTTTGTTGGTTCATAGAACTGAAGTGTCCCCCAGAGTAATGGCTTCTGGCATGACAGTTTCAGGGGCCCACGATGTCAGGAATCTCTCTTTTGCTGTCTCAGTTCAGCTCTTCCCTGACTGACTTCATCCTTGGGCACATTTGCCCCGTGTGGCAGCACTGGTGGCCCTGGGCTCACCGCACCCTTTAGCCATCCCTGCCAAAAGAGCCGTCCTAATTCCCCTGACTTGGTACATGCCTGGTGATGGCCCTCGTTCAACAAACGTGGATCCCTTGCTCACTCCTGGAGTCCCATGCAACTGCATGGATGGAGAGAAAGTAGGGGAGGTAGCCCCCCAAAGGAAAACTGGGTGCTATTACCAAAACCAGGGTCCATGGGTGTTCAGCAGGGAGAACCACGTCTGTCTGGTCTGCTGCACGGCCCTAGGGATGGAGGGAGGGGCCAGTTGAGCCGAACAAAGTCACACAGCCCACCAGATGATCCCAGAGCCGTCCCCCATGCCTCCACCTCACCCACCACTTCAGAATACACTTTCTAGATCTTCTTTCTTAGAGGCCCTTGCGATGTTGCCATGGGTGATGAGAGGGAACAAAAGAAGAGAAACCAGAAGGTCTATGTTTGGGTTGCAGCACAAGGGCCTCAAGGCCAGCTACCAACCAAACAGGGCCTCCCAGGTTGGCAGTCCCTTATTACCTACCCTCTCTCCCTGCCTCCATCCCTTCTGCCTGCCTGCCTTCCGCAGATCTCATTGGGCTATGCTTAGTACCAGTCCTGGGAATACACCTGTGACTAAAACACAGTGCCCGTGCACCTGGCACTCATGGTGCAGGTGAGAGGCAGGTAGAGTCACAGCTCATAATATGTATGACAACTTTTGTGAGGACAGAGAAAGTCTGGGAACTGGGGTCTGAGCTGAGACCATCTTTTGGGTCTGGTCCTCAGCTTGGGATCCAGAGACTCCTTGAGGTAAGCAGGCTCTCCTGCGTGAATTCACATGAATCAAACTCCCAGGGAGCTACCCAGGAGACCAGAATGCTAGGTTATTGATTTGCAAAGAGAACTGTAACAGGCAGGGCAGCTGAGCATCTCCTCCCATCAGCACCCCTCTCCCTGCACCAGGAGTCCAGTGACCATCCAGGGCTGCTGCTGGTGGCAGCGTGGACAGGGCACACTCCATCCCCAGGCCAAGTGGCTCCCTCTTCCCTCGCAGACTGCAAGCTGGCGAGGGTGGGAAGCAGAGGTGGACAGTCTCTGGCTTCCATCTCTCGTGCAGGACTGTCCCACTGGGGCTCTGTGTTTGGCCTTGTGTTGTAGAAGGGGCCGGCCGGCCATCCTGCTGGCGTGGAAAGAAGGCAGTGCCAGCCGTAGCAGTTTGAGGGGCCAGGAAGCTTGCAGGAACACTGAGGTAGAAGAAAGACAAAGGGCTGAGAACGGATCCCCCAGACCCCTCAGGTGGCCCATGGGGTGATCTGGCGCTGCATCCCTCGCCACCCTCTACCATCTCCTGCCACTCGCCTCACCGTGCAGCTGCCACACTCGCCTGTTTATTTCTCAGGCAGCCGAGCCGACTCCCACCTCAGATCTTGCCCTCTCATTGCCCCGGTTTCCTGTGTAAAACGTGCCATTTTCTGAATTGGTCTCAGTCTCTGGGTATCGCTATATCTAGTGGTGTGGTTCGGGGCAGCAACTCTGAGCCAGTAGATCTGGGTTTGAATCCTCACTCTGCCATTTGTTAGCTGTCCATCCTTGGGCAAGTTCCTTAACAGCATTGTCTCTGTTTCTCCTGTGTAATCGGGGCAGTAATAGTACCAGCTCATACAGTGGATCCTTGAGTTACTATATGTAAAGTGTTTAAGTGCCTGGAACATGGTGTCACATAAATGTTTGCTTTACTATTAGCGTCAGTGCTTGAAACACATTAGGCCATTAATGCATATTTGTTGGAGGTAATGGGCACTGTCGATGAGAGCAGCTGGCCTGGTGGGAGGTGGCACGGGGTGGGGTTGGTGCCTGTCAGCCAAGCCGCCTGTCCTCTGAAGCTGGGGTTGCTGCTGGCATTCGTTTAGATGTCACAGATATAACTGGAGGCTGGGGTCGGTCACAGGTGGTGGCAAGGGCAAAGCAGAGGTCAGGCCCAGGAGCCCATGGGTCATTTCGGGGAGGCCCTGGAGCCATCATGGTTCCAACTGCTCTGACCAAAAAAGCTGGGGAGTCTAATGCATTTAAGCAAAAGTTTTCCATCCATCACTGGTCAAAATCTTGATACTTACAGGGAGAAACGAGGCCATTCCTAACAACTCTTAGAGTGGGCACTTCACTGCTCCCTCACAGTCACTCCGCAGATACCTATTGTAAGAGGGAGGAAAGACGCCAACTTTGCCATTACTTCAACTGCAGCGTGTGTACTGTTACACCACATGCAGTCCCCGGCTCTAATGCTTTAACAGTGGACCAAGTGATGAACGTTACAGAATATCCCCTTCCTGTTCCCTTCTTTACAGTTTTGCATTTGGCTCCCTAATTTCTGCTGTTGATCCAGTGGCTACTATTGCTATTTTCAATGCACTTCACGTGGACCCAGTGCTCAACATGCTGGTTTTTGGAGAGAGTATTCTCAACGACGCGGTCTCCATTGTCTTGACCAAGTAAGTGTGCTCTCTTCAAGGGACAGAACTGAAGGTCTTTGTAACAAAGGGACGGGTGTTTCCATACAGCTCTGTATGCAATTGCTTGTCCTCTGGGTGATCAGTTCACCTGTTTCATCTTTCTGTCCTGACATGCCCGAGGGATGCTGTCAAGGTCCAGATTGATCCGCCTTTTATGACCTACCTTTTAGCAGTAGTTTTGAGTGCAGCTTCTCGTCTGCATTCCTGGGGTGCTTATTAAATGTAGTGTTCCCAGGCCCCACCCTCCGCTTCTAAGGCAGTGACTGGTCTGGGGTGAGTCCTAAGAACTTAGGTCTTTAATCATTTCCCCAGATGGTGATGGGGCAGCCCATTGAGGGATTAGAGTTTGGACTGCATTGTTGTAGACAACAATAGACAGAGGTTTTACTCTCTCACTTAGGAGCTGTTGCAGGTCATCTTTCATTTCACAGCTATAAAAGAAAGTAGTGATACTAATAGGCATCCCTCCTTAAGATGCTGTTGGGTGAGTCACTTTGGAAACCGCAAATCTTATTTATATGTCCATTGGTATTACTGCCCTTGTTGATAGGATTTGAGAAATTAAAGGTGATTCATAAAATGTCACTGGGAAAAGGAAATGAATTCAAGATTATTTCAAATGTGTTTATCTGATGCAGGGCTGTTTCCTTGAACGCTACATTTTGTGGTGGTCATTAGCGTGTGTGGGCAGGAGACCCAAACAGTTCTGCAAAAAAACAGAAAAGGCACCAATAGTCAACGCAGTTGGAGGAAAGAGCCCTTGTACAGTGTATCAGAGATGAGCCATGAGAATTTTAGGAGCCAATCAGTGTTCTGTTAGAGAACAGAATTTTCATGATCTGAATTCTGACTTGTTTCCTTTGTCGCAAGGTTCCTTGCTAAGTATAACATACTGTGGTAGTTAGCATTTTATTAAAAGCTTTATCATAGACCACATTTGAAATTCTTACATTGGACTAAAAGGATGTTTTGTAGTGGAAAGAGCCCAGATTTTGGAGTCAGGCTGACCTGGGTTCAAGGCCTAGTGAAGCCACTCAAAGCTGTGTGATCCTGGTCAGCTCTTCCACCTCCCTGAGCCGCAGGTTTCTCAGTAGTCTAGTGAGGGTGATAATGCCTCTGCCGAGGGTGGATTTAAGTATGGAATGGTTTAGTATGGTGCTATGTGAAAAGCGTCTGACATCAATTAACGTGAGACCCTTTCCTCTTCTACTCCTGCCCCCGTTACTGTTTCACTGTTTACCCCATTTTTATCCTACTTTTGTAGGGAAAAACTTACCAAAAGTTGCTTAATTGCAAGAGGTTCTCAGCAGACCTAAACAATACAAACTTTAAAATATTTTTGTCTTTCTAAAACTGGTACATTATAGCCCAGCCAATGTGGCTCAATGGTTGAGCGTTGACCCACATACTGAGAGGTCGCTGGTTCATTTCCTGGTCAGGGCACATGCCCAGGTTGTGGGCCAAATCCCCAGTGGGGGGCTTGCAGGAGGCGGCCCGTTGATGTTCTCTCTCATTGATGTTTCTATCTTTCCCTCTCCCTTCCTCTCCCTCTAAAATCAAAAAAGAAAAAGAAAAATTTTAAGTAGTACATATATTCTTCTTATGAAATTTAGAATACACACAAGCAAAAAAGAAATATTACCTGCATTATTACCCAGAGATAATTACAGTTAACAATTTGGTAGAAGTATACATATATTTTATTTAGATGGGCTTATATTCCATATACTGTACTGTAGCTTTTCCATTAAACAGAGTTGATAAAATAATCTTCTGTAATAGCATATACTGGTTACAGAGTATTCCTTTCTATGGATTTGCTACGACCTATTTAACCTATTCCCTGTTATTGGCTTTTTAAGATTTTTCTTGGTAACAATTTCTATAGCTTCATTAGGAAATTTTCATACATCATGCTATAAGACCTTTAAGAAACCCGATGGCAATATTTTTTTCTTATGTAAGATCTACCCTGAAAGCTTCTTAGCTTTCTGGTTTTGACTTTTATCTCATATTCTAGCTGCACATATTGAACATTTGTGATAAAGAATTTTGCCCAAATTGGAGGTGACATCATTGAGTTATTTTTATACATTAGGAGCTAAACTCAATGGCTTTGTTTCTAATTTATTTTGTTTTTAAAAATCTGTCAGAATTAGGATCTTTTCTGAGCTTTTTCATGTCTCTTTGCTACAAAAAGGCCGAAGATTAGGAGATATTTTATTTTTAAAATGAGAAATGATGGGATCATTCATTATAAGTAGCCAAAGGCTTCCTGGAAAAAGTGCTTTTGAAGTTGGAGATCACTTGTGATGATGGTCCCCCAAACTGGACCTGTGGACCACATGCACATATAGTTTGCAGCCCCCACCTCCAACACCCCTGGGACACAGAAGTCACTGACCTACCACACCATCCTCACTGACTCCAGACCTGCTACACATTAGTTGTCCACCATCAGCATTTGGTGAGGGCCCTCTGTGTTCCAGACACTGTTCGAGACCAGTTGGACTTGACAAACTCAATCCAAGGTGAAAGATGCTCACAGAGAAGTGAACACAGTGGTGCAGGGGGGAAACAGTCACTGGATTACAGAGAGGCCCTTGGGCAAGCTGTCTTGTGAGCTATTTGAGACAGAAGAGGGAGATAGGGGAGAAAGAGGCATGGTAGGCCTGCCCAGTTTCCGCATTACAGGTTGGAGCTGTTGTCCGCTTTCCTTGATTCTCACATAGAATCACGTCTTGTTTTTAAGGGTGTACGTCATAAGTGATCATTTTCAAAGTGATCTGACACATTTATCTTTGCAACTGAATATAGTAATGAATTGCCCCTTTTTTTAATGTTTTCACCTTCATCAGTGCCAGAATGCTGAGTATCTTCTGTTTCTTCTTTAACTTTAATTAAATTATTTTTGGCTTTGATTTGTTACTATGACAATACTTAAAATAATTGCTGTAGAGGAAACCTTTTGTTCTCTCCAGCTACAACTTAAGCTCATGAAATAGATCCTGAAACAGCATTGACTTATATTCTTGAGGTGTGAGAAACATGACCTGAAAAAATAAAATCCAGGCCAGAAACAGTCCAAATTCTACTTCTATTTATCTTGAGTTCAGAAACCATTGGCCTAAGCCTTCTCTGCGTAAAAAGAGAGCAGTGACACTAGTCAGTATACCAACCGAGGAAGCCATATGAGGTGGGTGCTAGACACTGTGTGCATGTGGTCCACAGGTCATTTGGGAACTGTGGGTGATCTTAGCCTTTGAAAGCACTGTCCCAGTAAGAACCCTTGTTGGATCCCAGCATCCCCCAAGATAGCATGTTAACCCGTGATCTACTAGGAAAGAAAGGGAGTGGGAGAGATTGTGCATTTAGGTGAATTTGGAAAACATTTGTGTGAAAAAATGTAGATTAAATTTTTTGCAGGACTTCTCAGAACCTTTATTATGTTACATTGTACAGTGAAGTGCCATGAAAGGCTTCTTGAGGTTACTTGATCAAGCTACTCTTTTATCAGAGATTATCTTGCTTTATAATTATACCAGTTCATGAAATTCTGAATAATGAAGCTGAATTCTTTATTGTCTATTGACAATTCTTCACTTTGTTTACTGATTCAGCAAAAATGGATTGAGTGTCTTTTGTGTGCTAGGCTCTGCCTTAGGTCCTGGACATATGGCAGTTAAACAGGATTGGTCCTCATGGAATGATTCGTTTCCACATGCTGTGGAGAAGGCAGCAGAAGAGCCTGTAAATGACTGGCTATGTGAAGGGGTCAGGGCAGGTGTCCCCGAGGAAGTAACACTGACCGTAGGTTCTGAGAAACAAACCGGGAAGTTAGCTGGGGCCAAGGAGGAGTGAAAGGTGACTTACAAGGAGGTGCCAGTGACCATGGGGCTGTCCCTGGATGAGGAGGAGATGGGATCAAGAGGTATGCCAGGGAGAGGAGTCAGACTGAAACGACACAGAGGGAGTGGGCCCGGAAATAGAAAATATCTGTGGCCAGGAGGCCAAGTTAAGACCAGGTGACCAGAAGGAATGCAAACATGTCACCACCCCTCCACTCTCTACTCAAAAACCTAGAGGTAGTTAATGTTTTCTCCCTTCTAACTGCCTGCTTTAACTACTGACCCGCATGCACAGTTGGTCGAGGTTTGACTGCTAGACTTGCTAGGGCGGTGGTAACCAGCAGGCCGCCATCTTGCCCCAGCAGCACACGCGTGACTGAAGTCACCATGCCCCGCAGCAGAAAAAGGAAGTCATCCCACCCTGAAATGGAGAATTTGCAGGCCTAATTTTTTCAAAAAGCCTGCCTTATTGTGTAAGCCCAGTTTGTTGCCAGCCTGTAAAAGCAGCCAAGCAGAGCCAGCCCCGGAGTTGGTTCAGAGGACCATCATTGCCTCTGTGCTGCTGTCCATGTGCTCGGGCACAACCCTAGTAAAATCTGTCTCAGATTTCTTTGGGGTTTCCTCTCAATTTCTGTCTCAGGGAACCCAAGAACCTCAACCCATTAACAAGGTTATGCTAAGAAGACTAGGCTTCCTCCTACGCAGCAGCAGGAAACTTGATGGGTTTTGAACAGGCCGATAACCTGATGAGGTGTGAATTGTATGAGGATCATTTAGGCCACTGAATGGAGAACGGGTTGGTCCTAGGAAGACAAGGAGGTATATAGAGAGCAATGAGGCATGAACCTGGGGCAGCAGACAGTAGGGCAGGGAGAGAAGTGAATGGATTTAAGAGACAGTCTGAAAGGGAGAAACAGACTGTTTAGGAGAAGGGCATTTAATGAGAGTAACTCCATTTTAATGGTATAACGGTTTTCCCTTGGGGGATAAAACCAACAATTGAATTTAATGGCTTCTGATAGTTTTACTTTGTTCTGTTACAATGAAAGGGAAGTTCTTTCCATTCTTCCTCCTAAACCCACACTCTCTGAACCCAATGGCAGTTTTTCTTTAGGTGGCTCCATTCTAATCTGACTTCATGCCACAGCCTCAGTCTCAGTTCTTACCACAGGGTCCCCCATACTGCAAACACTCCCCAGGGCCTTCAGGATGAAAAACCACCTCCTTAGCCTGGTTCCTCAAAAGCCTTCCCCAGGTTCTGCGCTGCCTGCTGCTCCGGCCTCACCTCTTGCCACTGTCCTCCCCACCGCACAGCCCCTTCTGTTCTGTGTCTTAGCCGTACTGACCTGTGCAGCAGCGCCCCAGAGTGCGCGGGTATTGTCGGGCTCTGCCTCTGCCCAGGGTGCTTCCCTCGGGGTTCTTTCTCCTCCCTAAACCCAGCCCGTGTGTCATGAAGAGTCTCCTTGAGGCGAGATGCCCAACTGTGTGTCTGTAGCCCCTTTGCTCTTACCCCAGATGGTCATTAGCTCCCATCTCATTAGACCGGGGGAGCTCCTCAAGGGCAGGGCCTTTGCGCTCATCTCTGAACCCCCAGAAACTGCCACAGCGCCTGGAACCAAGCAGGGGAACAAATGAACGCGTGACTCACTGAATGAATGATGGAACGAACGAATGAGAGAATAATCAAGAAATAAGTTTTGAGTTCTAAGTTAATTTCTAATAACTTTGTCTATAACATTTTAACTTCTTTCTGTTTTTCTTTTATTTCCTAGCACAGCTGAAGGTTTAACAAGAAAAAATATGTCAGATGTCAGTGGGTGGCAAACATTTTTACAAGCCCTTGGCTACTTCCTCAAAATGTTCTTTGGCTCAGCAGCACTTGGCACTCTCACTGGCTTAATCTCTGCATTGATATCCTTTTATACGATGCATATGCTTGGCTGAGAAGGGTATTCTTGATTATATCCACTGAGCAGTTCTGTCCGGTTCCTTGAGGGCACCAGTTCTAGTCTAAGGTTGTGTTTGATGGAGAATTTTTATCCTTAGTTTTGGTTTGAGAAGCCCTTTAATTTAAACTCAAGGATTTTTAAATTTAACATGAAAATTTTAGGGTGTCGTTTTTTTAAAGCTTAAAAAACATGTCCGGCTGGGGTGGCTCAGTGGTTGAGCATCAACCCATGCACCAAGGGGTCACCAGTTCAATTCCCAGTCAGGACACATGCCCAGGTTGTAGCTCCAGTAGGGGGCATGCAGGAGGCGGCCAATCGAAGTTCTCTCTCATCGATGTTTCTTTCTCTCTCTCCCTCTCCCTTCTTCTCTCTTAAATATCAATAAAGGGAAATTTTTTTTTAAAAAACGTACACTATTGGATATCAGATCTGATTTGGGAGGCTTCTTAGTTCCTAGAGTATGGTAACTGCATTCAGATGATTTTCATTTTCTGCTGTCTCACTTTTTTTTTCTATCTTCACCCGAAGACATTTCTCCATTTTTTTATTCAGATAGAGTGGGAGGGAGAGAGAGGAAGAGAGAGAGAGAGAGAGAAACATTGACGTGAAAGGGACACATCGAGTGGCTGCCACCTGCACAACCAACCAGGTTCAGGGACAAACAGCAACCGAGGTACATGCCCTTAGCGGGAACCGAACCCGGGTCTCTCTGGACCGCAGGCCGATGCTCTAACCACTGAGCAAAACCAGCGAGGGCCTGTCTCACTTTTCACATTCAAAAAATTAGAAATTAATTTCCTTTGAAAACATCAAATTGAGAAAATCTGGAAGTGTTTATCCCGAAGGACCAGAAAAGAGACTTTCAAAGTAAGCTCATCTGTTTGCACTGATTTTCTTGCTGAACAACCCGTAAGCTTTTCCAGCCAGAAAAGGAGCGAGGCTTGTGAAGGCCGATGACACCGTCCTTTGTTGCTGTAGAAAATTCATCGTGTTCATAATAGGAATAGACACCAGCCCATTTCTGTGCGAACCTAAGCCTACATTTTGGGGAGCTGGCCACCTGGCCCCCCTCCATGAGCAGTTTGTCGCACAGGTGGCTGGAAAAGCCTCTTTTCCCTGTGACCGGCATGTCTGCCGTCCTTTCGAGTTTTCCCTTCGACTCCTTTGTTCAGAAGTCTAAAGGCTCTATTGAGTTGATTGACAGCTCTCATATTGTACCAATAAACAGAATGGAAAAGAAAACTTTTTCCAGCTCAATACTTTCTTTCATATTTACTTTTTTTCTCAAAAGGGGCAGGGGGAGCATCTACTGTAATGAAGCCGGTGAATGGGACTGTGAGCTCCAGCATGGGCATGTGGACAGCACTGGAGTATGTGGGAGACTCCTTTTTCAGAAGCACGAGTTTGAAAATCTCCAGAAGTAGGAAAGACAGCCCTTCGATGGGGCATTGAACCCAGGGTCTAGAAACCCCATTAGTCATCTCATCTGATGGAGGAGGAGGGAGGTGAAAGGGTGACAAGGCCCTGGAAGGGACCTGGCAGTGTGGGCTATCCTCGGCCCATCTGCAGCCCAGCTTTGCCCCCACTGCCTTGGCACATTATCTGCCTTCCAAGTCAGCATTTTTCTAAAGAATTTTTTGGGGGGCGTTAATCCTCACCTGAAGATATTTTTCCATTGATTTTAGATATAGAGTGGAAGAGGAGGGAGGGAGGGGGGGGAGAGAGAGAGAGAGAGAGAGAGAGAGAGAGAGAGAGAGAGAGAGAGAAAATGTGTGTGAAATGTCAATGTGAGAGACACATCGATTGGTTGCCTCCCACATGACCCCAACCTGGG
This sequence comes from Molossus molossus, assembly GCF_014108415.1. Taxonomy (NCBI): domain Eukaryota; kingdom Metazoa; phylum Chordata; class Mammalia; order Chiroptera; family Molossidae; genus Molossus; species Molossus molossus. The sequence continues at coordinate 8,945,529 of NW_023425399.1, read as the reverse complement.
CTGGCAGTCGAACCTGCAACATAGGTATGTGCCACTGACCGGGAATCAAACCTGTGACCTTTTGCTCCATAAGCCAATGCGTTAACTGAGCCAAACTGGCCAGGGCTTAAAAGATTTTTTTAATTGACTTTTAGAGAGGAAGGGGGAGAGAGAGAGAGAGAGAGAACATCGACTGGCTGCCTCCTGTACGCCCCCTAATGGGAATTGGGCCCAGAATCCAGGCATGTACCCTGACTGGGAATTGAAACCTTTTGATGCATGGAATGAAACCCAACCAAATGAGTCACACTGGCCAGGGCTCAAGTCAATCTTTTTAAATGAGCTAACTTAGGTTGATTTTAATGTTCCCTCCACCATTTGCCTCAGGCATTTATATTTCTTAGTGTGTCAGCTTCCCTTTCTCAAAACAACAGTCTCCCTGCAAAGGAAAAAAAAAGTCCATGATGACAGGTTTTCAACTAACATTAGAGTGTTCCATAATCTTTTGTATCTGTTGTTTAACTTATATCTGGAAGGCAGCAGTTTTGTGACTTTACTAGATCTTCCTTCAACTGTCCCTTGATTCTTTTCCCTTGACAACTGTCATTTACGTGCTAAAGCATATTGACTTGAGGAAAACCCCTTCCTTGGAGTTCGGCATGATGATCATTTTTGCATATCTTCCCTACGGGCTCGCGGAAGGAATCTCCCTCTCGGGTAAGTGAACGAGAGCACTGAGGTGCTAGGTGATGGCATGCTGTCCTGCTCGGTGAGAGAAGCTGTGTCATCTGGGCCACTTTCAATCGCAAGAGGCAGTCACAACTCAGAACTTGCAACAAAGGGAATCCGCTGGCTCCTACATCTGGATTTACCCCTGGCTGGATCCAGGGCCTCTGTGTTGTCACACACTTTCTCTTTACCAACCATCCTGTAGCAGATCAGAATATCACTTCCAGTTTTGCCTCTTTCCCAGAACAAGAGCTCTGAAGAGTCTTTCCCCTGGAACCCACTGAGCTGCATTCTATCACTTTAGTTTTCTTTTACCAGAATGTCATATAAGTGAAGTCATATATTATGCAGTCTTTTGTGTCTTACTTCTTTTCAGTTATAACACTCCTGAGCAACATCATGTTTTTGCATGTATCACATTCATGATTGCCTCTACATTCTTGAGCACATAGAACATATTTATAACAGCTGTTTTAATGTCCTTGTTGGTTAATTCCAGAGATCTGTCAATTCTAGGTCTGTTTCTGTTGATTGATTTTCTTCTGTTTGTAAGTGATAAATTGCTACGCCTTGCTTGCCTATTAATTTTCTATTGGAGGCCAGTCATTGTGAACTTCATTATGTTGTTGATTATTCGATTTTAGTATATTCTTCATAGAGTATTGGATTTTATTCTGCCATATATCTAAGTTTCCTGGAATCAATTTAATCCTTTTGAGGTTTACTTTTAAACTTTATCAGGACAGGTCCAGAGTAGCACCAGGAACTACTGCACTGTCCTTCTGAGGACTCCAGCTCATGTCCTGTGTAATATGAGGTCACTCCATTCTGGCCCTTGGGAACGCAAACTATTCCTAGCCTTGGGTGTGCTTGGGGAATTGCTTGACCTATTCCTTTTTAGTGATTCTCTCCCAGCCTCTGGGAATCTTACCTCATGCATGTACAGATCAGTATCAGTCCAAGATTCAAGGGGACTCCATTGTAGCTCTCTCTCTTTTTTTTTCATCCTCACCCGAGGACATTTTTTCATTTTTTGTTCAGATAGAGTGGGAGGGGGAGAGACAGAGAGAGAGAGAAACATCGACGTGAAAGGGACACATCGAGTGGCTGCCACCCGCACGACCCAACCAGGGCTGGGGACAAACTGCAACCGAGGTACGTGCCTTTAACGGGAACCGAACCCGGGTCTCTCTGGACCGCAGGCCCACGCTCTAACCCCGCTGAGCTAAACCAGCCAGGGCAGGAGCTTTTTTTGTAGCTTCTCCTCTCTGGTATTCGAGCTGCTTTGGCCTCCCCCAACTCTCATTTGTCTTCTCTTCTCAGCAAGACTGAGAACGCTGGGCTGGGCTTGGGGTTCCACTGCCTGGTCCTCAGCCTGGAGTCTGCATCCAGGCAGGAAGCTGGACCGGGGCGTGGAGTAGCAGTGGCCACCTTGTTTGTTCCCTTCTATCAGGAAGGGATAGAAGGGATAGTCCTGCCCTGCCCTGCACCACTGTCAGAAGACAGTTCTGTTCTATATCTTTCATCAAGTTTTTTAGTTGTTTATGGCAGGTACAATAATTTATATTACGATTATTTCCTCATGGGCAAAGTGGAAGTCCCCAGTGATTTTTAATGACCCCGTTAAACAGATTCTTTCCACAGATCACTTTCTGGAATCACACATGGACACTCTGAGCAGATCTTGCCAAGGAGGAAGCAGAGAGGTCTCTGGCCATTTTCACTGAAAAACTCATTGTAAACATCAGAAACATCAGGGTTTTGGGTTTTTTTTTTAAATCCCAAGCCAGTTCTCTTGGATAATTTCATCCTGGCATCTGCCCTCCAGTGTCCCCTCTTTTGTGTGTGTGTGTGTGGTACGTGCTCCTAGTGGGAACCAAACCCGAGACTCTCTGGTCCGCAGGCCGATGCTCAACCGCTGAGCCAACCTGGCCAGGGCGTCCCCTCTTATCTTTCCCGAATTTGGGCACTTAGATAAATATTACCTGTGAGTCATTTGGCTCCAGCCAAGCTATTTTTACCTCTGTTTTTCTAAATTGTTTCTCACCCCTTGAGCTGAACACTGAGTACCCGATGGCAAAGATGTATTTCATACATCCGTTTGGAACCTGTGATTAAAACAAGGGAGTATTTGTCTTTTCTTCAGAGAGGCAGTTTTCTGTCTGTAAGGGTCTTGTTTCCTTAAGGATTTCAGCTGTTTACACTAGTGGGGCCAAAGACAGCACATGCCAGCCAAGGACATGCGAGCCACCTCTGCAGGACCTCTGGGATCTCTGCCACGCGGGGCTGGGGTGGGGGGGTGTGAGGACCCTCTGCGTCCCACTGTAAGATCATATTTTTGCTCTGTACTCCTGATTGTCACAAAGGCCTGATAGTGAGTGGTTCCCACGACCACCAAGCAGGACATTCTCTCCCTACAAGTCATTTACCCAAATCATGCATTTAGAACACAGTGGTTAAGGACACCAGACTGACCTGGGTTTGAATCCCAGCCCCACCTCTCCTCATTAGCTGAGTAACCTCAGTCAGCAGACTTAACCCCTCTGAGCATTCACTTCCTTAGATAATAAAAGCGCCACCCTCAGGCTTGTGGTGAGGATTCAAGGGAACCAAGCAAGTGAGAGTCCTGACAGAGGCATCCCTGTGTCATTACTAGGGCAGCCGTACAGTTTCTTGCTTTTGTCCCAACACGATAAATTAACAGCACACCCTTTCATTCACAAAAGTGTCCTGGTTTCAACAGCAAATTAAATAGTCTCCCTAATTACTACTCGGACGTGTGAGCTAGTCTCAGAATCTTTGTTCTAACTCTATTTCTATTTCTATTTTTCCTTCAAGTCAGGGTTGAGGGCTGCTTTGCCCTTTGGCTATAAAGAGCCAAAGATGGATCGTGCCCCGCCCCCCCTGCCATGTGAGCCAACTCTGGGCCGAGGGAGGGGAATTGGGGCAGAGAACTGGAGGGAGTCACAGAGGATGGAACTCTCAGGGTTGCAGGATGAGTTTGTAAAATTGATCAGGACATAATGCTTTCTGTAAAATGGAAACATGTTGGCCAAAGATGGGATGTATTGTACGGCACTCACATGCTCAGGCGTATGCCCCAGGAATTCCTTCGCAGCGCTCGGGGAGAGACTGCAAGCAAGGACATGCTCATCAGTGATGGGAATGATTGAGCAAGTGGATCCGTTGCGACTGTGGCATACTGCGCAGCCACTTAAAAAGTGAATTTGATCTATTTGTATTGCCACTCCAAGATATATTGCTAAATTTTAAGAAAGAAAAGAAAAACCATTCATTCATCTATTCCGTGAATATTTATTAAATACCCGCCCTGTGCCGAGAACTGTGAGAACTGTCCTTGGTGTCGGGCTATAGCGGTAAACAAGATTAAGTTTCTGCCTGCAGAAGGACAATAAGCAGTATTTATTAAATACCCACCCTGAGCCGAGAACTGTCCTTGGTGTCGGGGCTATAGTAGCAAACGACAAGATCAAGTTTCTGCCTGCAGACGGACAATAAGCAGTATTTATTAAATACCCACCCTGTGCCGAGAACTGTCCTTGGTGTCGGGGCTGTAGAGGTAAACAAAGCAAGATCAGGGTCCTGCCTGCAGAAGGACAGTAAGCAAATGAGGGAACACAGCATAGTCTCAGGCAGTGGGAAATGACATTAAGAAATCAGAGTAAGCCCTGGCCGGTTTGGCTCAGCGGTTAGAGCGTCAGCTTGCGGACCAGAGAGTCCCGGGTTTGGTTGCCGCTAAGGGCATGTACCTTGGCTGCAGTTTGTCCCTGGCCCTGGTTGGGTCGTGTGGGTGGCGGCCACTCGATCACATTAATGTTTCTCTCTCTTCCTCTCTCTCCTTCCCACTCTATCTGAGTAAAAAATGGAAAAATGTCCTCGGATGAGGATAAAAAAAAAAAAAGAAATCAGACTAAGTCCTGACCGGTTGGTCAGTGGTTAGAGCATCGGCCTGTGGACCAGAGAGTCCCGGGTTCGGGTCCCGCTAAGGGCATGTACCTTGGTTGCAGTTTGTCCCTGGCCCTGATTGGGGTCGTGTGGGTGGCAACCAGTCAATGTGTATCTCTCACATCGATGTTTCTCTCTCTTCCTCCCTCTCTCCCTCCTGCTGTATTTGAAGATAAATGCAAAAATGTCCTCAGGTGAGGTTAAAAAAAAAAACACAGAAGAAATCAGAGTAATGTGATGGACAGTGGCACGGGGGAGAGGGAGAAGCATCATGGCTTAGGAGGGCTCAGAAGATCTCCTTGAAGAGGTGAGAGGGAGCCAGCCGTGGGACGGTCTGGGGAGCGTGTTCAGCAGTGGGAACAGTAGGTGCTAAAGGTCCCAGATAGGCATGAGGGAGTGAGGCACACCCCAGAAGGGCAGGAAGACCGTGTGGCTGGGACAGGGGCAAGGACCCCATCCCGCAGGGTTCTATAGGCCTGGGAAGGAGTTGGGATTCTGCTAATCATGCAAAGGCAAATGTTGGAGGCCTTCGAAAAAATCATTTTGCTAGCAATACATGCCATATGTCTAACAGGATCCCGTTTATTACTTTTTAAAGATAGGTAGGTAAACTTCATAATGGCATAGTAAGAGAACTGGCAATCCGTATATCGAACTGTTAATGGTAGTTAACTTCTGGGCAGGCGGTGTGAATGAAGACTTGTTTTACTCTATACCTCTGAGTTTGGATGTCTTATAGCAAAATATGTTTATTATTGGCTAATTAACAGAAAACTAACTACGGTTTGACTCAGCCTTCAAAAAGTACGTTGTATTTTGCCCTGGCCGGTTCGGTTCCTCAATAGAGTGTCGGCCCTTGGTTAGGGCACGTACCTGGGTTTCAGGTTCGATCCCGGCCCTGGTTGAGTCATGTGGGAGGCAACCAGTTGTTGTTTCTCTCTTTCTCTCCACCTCTCCCTCCCTTCCACTCTATCTAAAAAATGGAAAAATATCCTCGAGTGAGGATTAACAAAAATAAAATAAAAAGAAGTACCTTGTATTTTACCCACAGTAAGATACAATACAGTGAAAATTGTACCATGATACCCTTTCAACGTCTGCCTTTCGGACTTGAATCCCTTTACTCTGCTCCTTACTGCGTTGAAAACCATGCATTTAACTGAGACTAGAAGTGGAGTTCCTCCCTCTTCCCTTTTTTCCTTCCAAGAGGCTGCCTGTTTCCCTACACTGTTATCTGCTTCCTTACATGATTTTTTCTTTTAAAAGAAGTCAATGTGAAAGGAACTCTTCCTTACAGGGCATTTTTATCTCTAGAAGTGGGCTTGTTTTCGCCATTTAGCCCGTTAGTGTTTTACAGCTCATGCAGGTGGCAGCTACAGTGGACGAGGGTGATCTGGGTGGTGGTGGAGTCACCTTTGCTTAGGGAGGGCACAGAGGGCAGACGCTTGAGCCATCCCTCGGGCTTTTGCACCTAGTGCTTACCTTGATTCTGGGCCTTGAGAGATGCCCTGACCCCACATCGGCTCAGGGTCGAGGTGGCGGCTGGCTGTTCACTCTGCAGCGACCAGAGGTTTATTTTTATCTGGTCTGAATTCATCCCCCGGATAGAACTTGTTTATTTATACAAAAAATTTTAAACATTTGAGTTAGTTGCCATCATTAAATTCAGCCCCCAGATGGGGTTTATCTATGCAGAAAATATTTAAACATTTGAATTAGTTACATCATTAAGTTAGGAGATGTCCCATGAGAAACAGATATCTGGCACCTCTAAGAAAACCGGAAGAAACACTGGTCAGCACGAGGCCCCATGCACAGGGCTGCCCTCAGCCCCTTGCAGATGGGCTTGTCTGTGCCTTCTTCACCCGTGGGCTCCTCTCCCACTCTTTATTTACTTTTATTGATTTTTTAGAGGAAGGAACATCAATGTGAGAGAAAAAATATAAATTGACTGCCTCCCACATGTCCCCTACTGGGGATCGAGCCTGCAACTCAGGCATGTGCCCTGACCAAGAATCAAACAGGAATTCTCAGTCCATGGGACATCACTCAGTCCACTGAGCCACACCAGCTGGGCTTTATTTTTATTGTCTGGCCCCTGAGGAGTCTGCTTCATACCCCTGGCCTAGTTCACCAGACTAAGCTGGCCAGCAAACCCCTTCTGTGCAGAGCCTGAGGCAGGATGGCCTGGGGCCTGGCAGTGGGCTCCAGGGTTCAGCACTGAGACAACGTCTGTGTTCCTCTGTCCTCTGACTTGCAGAGCCTTTGGCTTTCTGGAGTGGTTGTTTAATGTCAGGACTGCCGTGGACTGTAACAACCTGTTTCTACGAGTAGGACAACAGTGTGGTGTCACCACTTAATCAAGCTCCTCTGGTGACTTTTACTTCAAGATAGGAACCCCAAAGTCTCGGCTGTGGGGATATGGGGGTTTGGAAAATGGATATTTTATAACCTTGTGTTAATGCACTCTTAACCTTGTGTTAATGTATTCTCGGAAACCTGGCCCTCCCAGGTGCTTTGAGGGCCTCATTTGCATGTGAATTAGGGTTTGTTATCTTTTGGCTTCAAAGGCTTTTCCCTTAAACAGCAAGAGACCAAGCTAGGGTGGATGGCTTGTAGAAAGGCCATGTCAAGGACATGATTTACATAAATCCCCTTGTAACCTGAGGGTACCAATCTCCAAATAAATGGGACTGCGTCCAAAGCTTGGGAGCATTTGCCCCCTTGCAAAGCTCCCCCTCACTCCAGGCAGCGTGTGCTTGTCGTTTCATTGCGTTGCATCAATCCCGGCAGACTGAGAGATGGCACTCAGTTTTGCCAAGGAATTATTAAACAGGCTGGCGAAACAAAGCCCTTTGAAAGCCCAGAAGCCAACAACTTCCGTATTGGCCTGCAGTGCTCAAGACCAAGTCCGTAAAAGCAGAAGTGTGTCTTGTCCTGTTTTCCTCTCCGGTCTCCACGGGGTTCCAGATCCAGGTTCTGGTCTCTCCCCCACCACTTCCCCGTTGGCTTTGCCTTCTGATGGCTCTGTGGCAGGGTCAGCTCTCCAGGTGGTCACCTGCAGCACACACTGAACCACCAGGTGTGTGGTGTGTTTGTCCTCCCGCAGGGCAGTGGTTCAGAACGACTTGAGCTGCAGTCTTCGCAGTGCTCTGCGGTAGCAAGTACACAAGTCACCTGCTCCTTCCCTTCTCCCATCTTGTCGGGTGCGGCTGGGGACAGCATTGCTGGGATGTCCCTGTCCCACCTCTGTACAGGAAAATGAAAGAGCAAAGAATTTGCTGTTTCTTTCTTTTTTTAAGAATTTGCTATTTCTTAAGAGGGCTAGGAGATATAATGTCCTACTACTAGATAAAATGTTCCAACTACTGTTGTCCTTCAGGCCAGCAAATGCCTTTGGGCAACACAAAGAGTAGGCTTTTCCTGCATCTTGTAGGGTATTGTTTATAGAGCAAGTTTCACCGCTGAAATGTCTCCAGTGCAGTTTTATGAATTTTCACCCTTTTATAAATGGAAAGTTCACCAGTAATATCTATTTCTACAGAATGGCAGGAGTTAAGTTTTTTTTTAAAATCCTCATCTGAGGATATTTTTCCATTTATCTTTAGATAGAGTGGGAAGAAGGGAGGGAGGAAGGAAGAGAGAAACAGCGATGTGAGAGAGACACATCGATTGATTGCCTCCTACATGACCCCAACTAGGGTCAGGGACTGGATTGCAACCGAGGTACATGCCCTTGACTGGAATCGAACCTGCACCTCTTTGGTCCACGGGCCGACGCTCTAACTGCTGAGTCAAACCAGCTAGGGCTGGAGTTAAGATTTTGCTTATAAAGCTTGACTTGTGTCATGTATTTTGGCTTATTTAGTGACTGTGTAAAAATGTCAGCTTCCTTACATGAACTCGAGGCCCTAGACAGGGAGACACTCCTAGGAACCTCCCATGAAGTGCTTCGGAAGGGATTCGGGGTAGTGGCCAAATGGTGAGGCTCAAATCCTCAGTAAACAACAAAAGTTGTAAACTCTCATGGAGAGCTTTAAAGAAAAGACATTACATGTTATAGCACATTTCTCTTTCTATAAGAGTATTTCATGGTGATCATGGAGAAATTCAAAATTAAGACAAAGTATAAAAAGTAAATCAAAAGCTACCCAGATTCTTATACTCTCTGTCCAAAGAGTGGTTTGTCTGCCCTCCTTCTGACTGTGGATGACAGTGACAGCTCATACCTGTCCTGTGATGGGCACTTGCATGGCTAGTCTTCATTACCCTCCTAACAGTTCATGAGTGGGTACTGTTAGTTCCTCTGTACAGATGAGAAAACTGAGGCTTGGGGGGGGGGGTGGGGGGCTTGGCCCAAGGTCAACTAGCTGATAGTGAAGCTGCTAGACAGAAGGGGCTCTTAGAATTTCTCTGCAGCCTCCGGGAGGCCTCAGGTAATATTTTCTTCTTTTTCTTAAAACACCTAACACTGTAGGCTCCAAGGACTTGTGGGAAGTGTGACATTACTTGTGGATAACATGGTAGATGCTTTCCTGCTCCGTTCATGTCTGGGTGCTTTGCCCCTTTGTCCCTCTCCAGGCATCATGGCCATCCTGTTCTCGGGCATCGTGATGTCCCACTACACGCACCATAACCTGTCCCCAGTCACACAGATCCTCATGCAGCAAACCCTCCGGACTGTGGCCTTCTTGTGCGGTGAGTTCTGCTTCTCTGTGGTCCGGCGGGGGCCTCCTCAGAGGATCGTTCTTCTCACCCTGTTTGAGGAGCTGAGACTTTCCCTGGCAGAAGAGGTAGCAGGATCCCCCAGAGCCAGAAACTGCACTCCCTTATCTTTTGTTTGTTGCTCTGGCTTTCAAATTCCACAGAGTAGACCTAATACCTAACAAATGAACATTTGACACCTACAGTTTTAAAACCAAAAATAATGAGAGCTATTAATTATGAACATTTGAGCCTCGTACATTTTAATGTATTAAAGTGACATTTCCAAAAATGTTTTCCTTGGAACTGATATTAATGAGGGCTAGGTGAATAAAGACTCCATCATCAAAAAGCTTAGGAAATCCTGGGGTGAAGTTGAACACACTCCAGAATGGCAGGACTGGAACCAGCATGCATTGTGGGTTCTGAGAGAGGAACGTAGTCACAGCCTTTCCTGAACTTGTCCGCAGGCCCTTTGTTCACAAGAGCATCTCGAAGACATAACTTGGGGAAGTGTCGTTGGGCTTTTCAGCCCACGTACCTCCTCCCTAGTTTATGCCTGGCAGTGAAGGAGTCACTCTCACACTGTCCCTTTGCCCTGGTGCCCAGGTGTCTGTGCCCTAGCTGTCACCATCAGTATCACCCCTGGCATTTCCGTGGGACTTGCCACGTGGAAGTGTAGTTCCACCTTGTCACATGCTGGGAGGCTGTACAGGCAGCAGTGCCCGGGTAAGGGGACTCAAGCGCCGATGCGTCCAGCGACTTGCACACAGCCTCATGGCCCAGAAGTGACTCTGAGGCCAGGCCTGTCTCCTCTGGCCCAGTGGGTATTTTTTCCACAGCAGCCCTCTCAGAAAGTCACGGCAAAAGACTCTGACCCTGACTCTCACAATTAGAAGAGTGAAAAGCAAAACCTCTGTCAAATTCTGCTCTGTGCCCAGCAGATGAGTAAATTCTGAGTTTGATAAGACCCTCTTCAGCGCAGGTGTGTGGAAGACAGGCCCTGTGGGTGGGCATGCGTACTGAGCCATCCCTCTGGAGACTCCTCTGCAGCGTGTCTGAATGTGAAGTGCACGTGCTCTCTGACCCACCGGTCTACCGCCAGGAATTGTGCCTCTGCACAGGCACGTTTGTTGTCATTTGTAATATCAGAAATAGAAACAGTTGAATAAACATCTACAAAGAGTTTGTTAAATTAACCATGACATACCCATACAGGTAGGGCAAAAGGAGGTTTACAGTTGTTCATATGGAAAATAATACAATAATTAATACATAATAATACAAGAATAAATTCTAGCCCTGGCTGGTTTGACTCAGCGGTTAGAGCGTCAGCCTACAGACCAAAGAGTCACGGATTCAGTTCTGGACAAGTGCACGTACCTTGGTTGCAGTTCAGGTTCCCGGCCCAGGTGCAGGAGGCAACCGATCGATGTGTCTCTCTCACATCGATGTTTCTCTCTCTCCCCCCTCCCACTCTATCTGAAGATAAATGGAAAAATATCCTCGGATGAGGACCAAAAAAAGAGTAAGTTCTGTGTTTTGTGTACTCACAGCTGCAAACTTACTTTTGCCCTACCCTATATAGTAGAATTTATGCTGCCAGAGAAAAGCATAATGTAGATCTCAATGTGTTCTAAATGAGCTGATTTGGAAAGATCACAAAAAATATTTACTGGATCAGAAAAAAATTCAAGGAGAGAGGTGAATCTACTGTCCAACTTGTGGCTTGTTTTAAAAGGATACACATTTGAAGGAAAAAACATGGCCGAAATGTTTTAAAACAACCTTGCTGTATTATGATGTTCAACTATTTTAAAATACAGTCTTTTCTCCCTGGTTATGAGGCTGTTCTGGGGGGGTGGTTGTCACAACTTAAGCAGGGAGCCTAGCGCTGGAAATGTATGGGGTTCTTCTCCTCAAGGTACACAGCACCCGCTTGTACAAGGAACATAAATGTCAGGCCCTTTTTGATTTGTGGAGTAGAGCCGAGAGCTGGAAATATACCCCTTCCTGCAAACCCTCAGGGTGTGAGCCTTCTAAAACTGCGGTGGTGGTAGCTCTGTGAGCGTAATCAGCAGCTTTGTCCAGGTGGCAAGGACAATAACAGAGGGCCCTTCTCACCGGTCATGTGGCGTCTGTAGCCATTGGCTCTGAGTTTTTCTACTTTGCCAGCAGTCTGGATCTTTGCTAATCACAGTGTTCAGCAAATGGACTGAGGACTTATTTGCTTGAGTATTTGACAATTGCCTCATTAAATGACGACATTCAGAACAGCAAGCACATTTTGATCGTGTGACAAAAAAGAAGGAATTGTAGTACCAGTTTCACCAGGTGTTGGTTGCAGGATGTTCCAGAAAATAAACAGTGTTCTATTGGATGCTGACTTACCTGTGAATGTTTGCTTGCTTAACAGTTTAGTACTGTATCGGAAGAAATAGTTGGGGCTGAATAATCCATTTTTTGGTTTGTTTCAGAAACATGTGTGTTTGCATTTCTTGGCCTGTCCATTTTTAGTTTTCCTCACAAGTTTGAAATTTCCTTTGTCGTCTGGTGCATAGTAAGTATTTTCCTTGTTTTTTATTTAATTACTTATTCATAGCTCAGTGACCACATACGTAGATTCATTTATGTAACTGTTAACTGTTCAAAGTCAACAGCTACATAGACACTCTTATGTTTGTGTTTCTTTTGTTAAAAAAATCACTAACATACAATAAAGGGATGGAAATGAGTGAATGAATATCCCTGGAAAGGAATTTTTCCTTCTTTCTACATTTTAAGTGGACTTGAATGATATAGTCTTCTTTTAAAAGTACAAGTTTAGGGAGAAATGGAAATAAAGCTTTCTTAAAAAAAAAGAAGTACAAGTGTATGTATTTTTATATTAGATGGTAAATGCAGATTTCGGAATTGACTATGTATTTGAGCTAACCATGTAAAAACATTATTCATAGGAAAAAAAAGATGTAAAGAAAATTTCACCAAATGTTCCCAGTACTTATAGAACTGAGGATGATTCTTTTTCTTTTCTGTAATTTATAATGCATATATTTCTTCCTGCGGTTCTCTTTCGATATGTCCATTCATAAGCATGACCTTGACCACTTGTGTAAAGATTACCAGACCCTTAGTTTCCCTGGAGATTCATCCAGGGGACTCATCCCCGGTGATTCTTACCATCGGAAAGGTTTAGGAAACTGCTATAATTGGACTGGGGATGCAGTAGGAGACAAATTAAAATACATCTCTGAAAAAGGAAAGTAGAAGTTAATCATTTGCAGGAGAATCAAACCCTCGTGGGGGAATGAAAGCTTAGCATTTAAAAGAAAGGTCCAGCTCTTTCAGGCATCTAATCAAAGTGACACAAGTGACTTCTAACAATTTGGGCATTTTGCCCGGTGTCCCCAGGTCGCTGTCTGTGTTCCTCTGTGTGTCTGTTCCCTCCGAGCGAGCTCTTCCGGAGGCCCTCCTGCTGACTCACACTCCAGTCCCCAGTTTGATTTCTTTGTTGCCTTTTTAGATCCTTTTTTACTTTAAGGCATTTAAGAAGTATACCTTATTATTGTTGAATTATAATTCATCTTCAGTTAACTATTATTACCAACTCCACTTAATAAAGCACAGCTATCAAGAGGCAAACCTTTATTTCACACAGTCCTCTACCTTGTGCACACCAGGGAGGCCTACCTGTTTGGCATATGGGGAAACTGAGACACAGAGAAGACAAGGAGCCCTAAGGAAAAACATGTTTCTCCTTGCAACCTGGTACTTTCACCTCTCAGTCGGCAAGAGCACGTGGCTTTTGTCACTGTTATCTGTCCTCTAAACTCTGTTTCAGGACAAGAGGATGGCAGCAGGTCTTTTCTGAAAGTATAATCGTCTTTAGTGTGGTCACTAGGTAAAAGGGGCCACCTCTGGTGAAACCTGAGACAGAGGTGTCAGAATGGAAGATTGGATTCTAGTGGTGAAACGGAGGCGGCTGTGTCAGCCGTGGGTTGGGAGGAAAGGAGAATGAGATGCCCTGGAGCGGGGACTCGGTTTCCCCCGAGCACACAGGCTGGCCCTGCTGCTCCTGGGGGCCACTTGTGCTCTTCGGATGGATTACCTGCCACTGGATAGTGGTCAAGGGCATGATTTTGGGGACTGAACCAGGTTTGAGACTTGGCTCCACCACTCCTGCCTGGGTCAGCTTGGGCCAGTTACTTAAGCTCTCTTTGTCTGTTTCCTGGTCTCCAAAATGGAGACAGTATACCTACTTCATAAGACCATTGCAGGGATCTAATTTACCAAGATAATGCATGTTAAATGCTTAGCATATTGTCTGGCATATAAATGTTAGATGATTGGGAGCCATTATTAACTTGACCATCCAAGGTACACACGCCAAAGCACACTCATTTGGTGCTGGTTAAAAGGTAAACATGGAGCCTACAGGATGTTCAAGATTTTTTAAATGGAGGTGAGTTAGTAAGTAGCTCTAAGTATCCACTTAGATAAGATTTGAACTTTGCATAAAGCCGTATTTTGTTAAGACCAGCATGCCTTTGGAGATGGTTAGGAGCCCAAAGCCATGGCAAGCATCTGGCTGGGTTGTGTGGCCTCTTTTAGAACTTACCTGTGCATTCCTTTTGCTCGGGGAACAGTGTTTACATGTATGGGTTGGCCCTTCTCAGTCTTCCCTCCTTTACCTGAAGAGTAGGGCCCCCACAGGAGAGGCAGGAACACCTTGGCTGTCCCTCCAGAGCTAGCCCTTTGGGAATCATTAGCACAGCCCTGTCCCATGGTGGAGCACCTCTGGAGGAATTCGATTGCCCTTAAGTTAATTGATCTCTGGGTACTTCTGCATGGCCTCTTGGCATTTGCTTCTGTTCTGCTGCCATTACGAAAGCCATCGCTGATGCCTTGACAGTCCTCTCTTTCTGACTACTGAGATGTAACGTACAAAGCTTTATCCTTCCCAGACACAGAAACCAGGCAATGAGGACCACACCCGGCTGGGTTTCTGACTAGCATAGTGTTATCCACGCCTTTTATAACCAAGGGGGATGCCGTATTTGTAGTGGGTGTGCTACAAGTCCTGTGTGAGCTTCAACAAGCTTCAACTTGAAGAACCAGAGGTTTCCACCTAAGACTTGGTTTGTTGCTGTTAACAGGTGCTTGTACTCTTTGGCAGAGCGTTGAACATTTTCCCTCTTTCTTACCTGCTGAATTTCTTCCGTGATCATAAAATCACACCGAAGATGATGTTCATCATGTGGTTTAGTGGTAAGTCCAATCTGGAACGAACAGTGGGGGAACGATAGCTCTTACAAAGACACACTGCGCAGAGGCATATGGGCCAGAGCCCTTGGAAAACAAGTGTGCCTCATGAGCCCAAATAATACAGGTTCCCAAGCCTGTCTGTGCTGCCAGGAGCCACGCAGTGGGGCGACGGACAAATTGCATCCTGTGCTGTGGACTGTGAAGCTGTGTGGCCCTGGGGGGACACTGTTCTCTCAGTCTCAGTTCCTCCTCTGTAGAGTAACAGGACCTGCTTTATGGGTTTCCATGAACATCAAATGAGATCATGCACACAAAGCACTTAGCACAGGGTGTGGCTCACACACAGGAAGGCTCGGTCTGCACTAGCTGTCGTATTTCTAATATGTGAGTGTTGGGCTTGATAAATATACTCAGTCACTCACACTCGCGCGTGCACGCTCACGTACGGTACTTCATGGCCTGGACAGAGCACCTCATTTGATCTGTGAATTCACTTGACCCTGTGAAGTGGGGATGGAGGTGAGCCTCCACCTGGGCCCCACTTCTCTGCGCCTGCTTTTCTCACCCCTAGGGCCTCACATGATGAGTTTGTGCTCTCCGGGTGTCTGTTAGGATGTTCGCCTGCCATGATGCTGGGCCGTCCACAGGTCCCCTGAGAACTGGGTCAGGATATGCCGCTGTCTTCTCCTCCTCTTACTCTCTTCGCTGTTCCCCCAGGCCTGCGGGGTGCCATCCCCTACGCCCTGAGCCTGCACCTGGACCTGGAGCCCATGGAGAAGCGGCAGCTCATTGGCACCACCACGATCATTATTGTGCTCTTCACCATCTTGCTACTGGGTGGCAGCACCATGCCCCTCATCCGCCTCATGGACATCGAGGACGCCAAGGCGCGTCGCCGGAATAAGAAGGACGTCAACCTCAGCAAGACAGAGAAGATGGTTAGTGCTTGGTGGGTTAGTCCCTGCTGACTGCCAGGAATAGGGGAAATGAGAACGATTTGATGCTCAGCACCTGTGCACGCCCACTGCATGCACGCACACCTGCATGCATGCACACCCTGCACACATGCAGTTGCCCAACCTGACAAGGAGGTTGAACTAAGGTTCTGAAGCATGGCTGTTTGGTGCCTCGTCTGCCAGCCTCATGGCCTAGTGCAGCATGGAGGTCGTGGAGCAGGGGATATGGGCCTGTATCAGACTCTCCAGCAGCGCTCCTCTCCTGCCATCAGGGCCCAGGACAGAAGGTTTTAAAATCACATCATTCCCCAGTATTTACCGAACACCTCCTGTTGGGGCCTGAGTGGGGGAAGGTGCTTACAGTGGCTTTGAGGACCATGAGAGAGGTGCCCTCCACCGAGGCCGGACAAGGGCCTGATTGGGAGCTGAGGTGCCCAGGGCACGGCTGCAGTGAGCCTGCGGTCCCGGTACCTCTGCCTCCCTCTGTTCCTCCAAGCCACCCTTCTGCCTGGCAGCTGCTCCTGCCAGTGGGCTGTCCCTCCCAGGCCAGCTGTGGTCATGTGTCCCCTGTGTCCCCCTGTGAGCCCCATGTGCCGAGTCAGACTCTGACAGGAGCAGAGGCCGCCCTGGCCTCTCATCCCACCTTTCTGCACCCACCGCCCCCCACACACGAATATCCAGAAACTAATCTTTTTCTAGTTGCCTTATTCAAGGCCATCAGTAACTTAATTAGTCATGGATGGCACATCAATCCTCGACCAGGAACAGGGAGAGACGGCCCGCTTCTCGCACTGGAAGGCCGGGTCTGGGTAGATCTTGGCGCCTTGTGTCTGCCCTGCTGGGAAGGAGCCTTCCGGGGGCCGCGTGCTGGGCTGCCTCGGCCTTCCCGCTCCCGTCTCAGCTGCCCTTTCCCACCCTCCCACCAACTTCGTTGTTGTTTTAATCCTCACTGAGGATGTGTTTATTGATTCTCAGAGAGAGGGGAAGGGAGAAAGAGAGAAGCATCCATGTGACAGGGAAACGTTAATCGGTTGCATCCCATATGCGCCCCGACCCGTGGTTGAACCTGCAACCTAGGTATGTGCCCTGACAGGGAACTGAACCACAAACTTCTTTTGGTGTATGAGACAATGCTCCAACCAACTGTGCCACGCAGCCGGGGCCCAACTTTGTGGGTGTCAGAATCCGTGAAGGCTCCAGGGTCCTACAGGTCTGGGGTGGGGCTAGAAAGAAGTGGCATTTCTAACAGATTGCCAGGTGCTGATTCTGCAGCCACACTAGGTGACCCAGCCGCCCTGGGCTCCAGTAGAAGCAGGATGTTTGCTCAGAGGAAGCACATGCTGTGCGAGGAGTGTCCTATGGCGCAGGCACTGTGCTTGAGTCTCCTTGGACCCTCAGGTCGCCCGTGACCTGCAAGAAGCAGAGGCTCTCGTGCCCATTTTACAGATGAGAGCACTGAGGCACACAGCTAAGGTCACACAGACTCCAGAGCCTGCATTCTTTTTTTTTTTTTTTTATCCTCACCCGAGGATAGTTTTCCATTTTTTGTACAGATAGAGCGGGAGGGAGAGAGAGGAAGGGAGAGACAGACAGAAACATCGACGTGAAGGGACACATCGAGTGGTCGCCACCCGCACGACCAACCAGGGCCGGGGACAAACTGCAACCGAAGTACATGCCCTTAACGGGAACTGAACCCGGGTCTCTCCAGACCGCAGGCCGACGCTCTAACCGCTGAGCCAAACTGGCCAGGGCCAGAGCCTGCATTTTTAACTGCCACAGTCTCCATTAGTGGTGTCTGATGTGGGGCTCCTGGACCAGCAGCACCACTGGGAACTTGTTAGGAATGCAGATTCTTGGGCCCCATCCCATACTTCCTGAATCAGGAACTCTGCACATGGGGCCAGCATGTGGATTCACAAGCCCTCCAAACCTGCACTGGCTGCAGGGGCTCCCTGGTGGAGGCCCAGTTATTTTTATTTATTTATTTTCATTTCCCTTTTTTTTGTTGTTTTTTTTATCCTCACCCGAGGACATTTTTCCAATTTTTGTACAGATAGAGTGGGAGGGAGGGAGAGAGGGAGGGAGGGAGGGGGAGAGAGAGAGAGAGAAACATTGACGTGAAAGGGACACACCGAGTGGTTGCCACCTGCACGACCAACCAGGGCCGGGGACAAACTGCAACCGAAATACGTGCCCTTAGCGGGAACCGAACCCGGGTCTCTCCGGACCGCGGGCCAATGCTCTAACCGCTGAGCCAAACCAGCCAGGGCTCCCTTTCTTTTTTTATTTATTTTTGTTACAGATGTTTCTCCTTTTTCCCCCATTGGCACCCTCCTTCCGATCCCACGCCCCCCGTAATACCCCCCCCAGCATTGTTTTCTATATCCATTGGTTACACATATAAGTTCTGTGGTTTATCTCTTCCCTCCCCCTCGTCCCCCTCTTCTGAGGTTTGTCATTCTGCACCCTACTTCTATGTCTCTGGGTCTATTTTGTTCATCAGCTTATCTTGTTTATTATATTCCACAAATAAGTGAAATCATGTGATATTTGTCTTTCTCTGATTGGCTTGTTTCGCTTAGGATAATACTCTCCAGATCCCTCCATGTCATCTCAAAGGATACGAGATCTTTCTTTCTTACAGCTGCATAGTATTCCATTGTGTATATATACCACAGCTTTTTTATCCACTCATCTATTGATGGACACTTGGGTCTTTCCAGATCTTAGCTATTGTAAATAGTGCTGCTATGAACATGGGGGTACATATATTCTTTCTGGTTGGTGTTTCAGGCTTCTTAGGGTATATTCCTAGAAGTGGGATCACTGGGTCAAATGGCAGTTCAATTTTTAATTTTTTGAGGTAACACCATATTGTTTTCCATAGTGGCAGCACCAGTCTGCATTCCCACCAGCAGTGTACTAGAGTCCCCTTTTCTCCACACCCTCGCCAACACTTGTTGTTTAAGGATTTGTTGATGGTGACCATTCTGACAGGTGTGAGGTGATACCTCATAATCATTTTAATTTGCATCTCTCTGATGATTAGTGACATTGAGCATTTTTTCATATGTCTCTTTCTTGGCCATTTGTATGTCCTGTTTGGAGAGATGTCTATGTAGATCCTATGCCTATTTTTTAATGGAGTTGTCTTCCTTTTGTTGAGTTGTATGAGTACTCTATATATTTTGGAAATTAACCCCTTACCTCATGTATCATTGGCAATTATACTCTCCCATATAGTGGGTTCCCTTTCCATTTTGATGGTTGTTTCTTTTGCTGTGCAGAAGCTTTTTAGTTTGATGTAGTCCCATGCGTCCATTTTTTCCTTTGTTTCTCTTGCCTTAGGTGATGTATCAGTGAAAATTCTGCTGCGTGTGATGTCTGAAATTTTGTTGCCTACATTTTTTCCCAGGATTTTTATGGATTCATGAGTCACATTTAAGTCTTTTATGCATTTTGAGTTTATTCTTGTGCATGGTGTAAGTTGGTGGTCTAGCTTCATTTTTTGCATGTAGCTGTCCAAAATTCCCAACACCATTTATTAAAGAGGCTGTCCTTACTCCACTGTATGCTCTTGCCACCTTTGTCAAATATTAATTGAGCATTATGACTTGGGTCCATTTCTGGGTTCTCTGTTCTGTTCATTGATCTATATGAGGCCCAGTTATTGACTGTGGCTAGTGCAGCTCCTCTAGCAAAGCAGCAAACACTGCGTTCGAATCCTGTGTGGTTGGCTCTGCAGAGGCCTGGCGCAGGGCCGAGTAGATGCAGTGAACCTGAGACCTACTTGCCTTCCAGACCTGCTGCGCCAGGTGCAGTCTTCTCTTCATTCCTCTCTGGTTCCCGCTGGGATTGTGTGTATCTCCCCGCTCCCCCGCCCCACTCCCTCCCCTCCCTGGCACTGACCTGCAGATTAAAACCTGGAAGCTGGCCCTGGCCGGTTTGGCTCAGCGGTTAGAGCGTCGGCCTGCGGTCCCAAGAGACCCGGGTTCGGTTCCCGCTAAGGGCACGTACCTCGGTTGCAGTTTGTCCCCGGCCCTGGTTGGTCGTGCGGGTGGCAGCCACTTGATGTGTCCCTTCACGTCGATGTTTCTCTCTCTCTCTCTTCCTCTCTCTCCCTCCCTCTCTATCTGAACAAAAAATGTCCTCGGGTGAGGATAAAAAAAAAAAAAACCTGGAAGCTGCCCAGCTGGTGTGGTTGAGCGTCAACCCATGCCGGTTCGATTCCTGGTCAGGGCACATGCCCAGGTTATGGGTCCAATCCCCAGTGAGGGGCATGCAGGAGGCGGCCAATTGATGTTCTCTCTTACTGATTATTCTATCTCTCTCTCACTTTCCCTTTTTCTCTCTCTAAAATCAATAAAGGAAAAAACATTTAAAAAAAACACCTGGAAGCTTACAAACCAAGCCCAGCTCCAGCCCAGAACTTCTGACGTATTCACAATTCTGATTTATTCCTGGATATCCATGTTTTTACAAACCTTCCTGCCTCCCTCCAGGCTCTCAGGAAGCCCTCTGCCACCCACAGACACACTGCATTGATTCAAAAGTGCAGTTAGGGTTGGGGACACTGGTGCTGGGGTGAAGGGCTGCTGGGTAAGATGGGTGGTGTGGGGGCTTCCAGGAAGATGCTAGCCCATCTACCGACCCTCCGCTGCCTTCCTTCCCCCACAGGGCAACACGGTGGAGTCGGAACACCTGTCAGAGCTCACCGAGGAGGAGTATGAAGCCCACTACATCAGGCGGCAGGACCTGAAAGGCTTCCTGTGGTTGGATGTCAAGTACCTGAACCCCTTCTTCACACGGCGGCTGACCCAGGAGGTGGGCCGGGGGCCAGGCCACAAGGCCAGGGTCCTTTGCCTTCTTCCCTCAGAACCTGCAGTGGCCCAGAGGCAGGGGAGGGGGCAGGGAAGGCCCACATGCTGTGCTGGGGAGGCAGCCAGGCCACCTCCTCCCACTTGGCTCTCCTTCCCAGGATCACATCTGCTGTTTTTCCTTTGCTGCCGGATTTAGTGCTAGTTTAATAATAGACTTGTTAACACAGTTTGCTTTTCCTGGATGATAAGACTCGGGACACTGATCAGCTACTGAATCTGAGCTGAGGAATTTCAGACACGCCAGGGCCACAGGCAGTCTCGAGGCTCACTCGGGCTCTTGTTCCGTCATTCCGGGCACTGCTGGCCTCTGGGTGACAGTCTGTGAGACAGTCTCATGGGGGCCAGCTTGGGCCTGCTTTGCTGAACCCGTCACCCTGCCCCATGCAGGCCTTCAGGTTGGGGTGGGGTTCTTGGCTGCTGCCCCCCTTTGTTTCCGAGCAGTCACAACGCTGTACGTGAGCTCTCACACGAGCCAGGCGTCGCACCAGATGGTGTTCTCTGTTGCTTCTGTTCTTCTCCCAGCAACCTATGCAGCTGTTACCTTGCTTGATACCTGGGGAGGCTGAGGCCAGAGAGGTAAGGTAGCCCCTGAGGTCACACAGGCAGTTAAGAGGCAAAAGTGGGAGTAGAGCCCGAGTGTGTCTGATTCTACCGTTTCTGTTTGTTTGAGGGGGAGAGAGAGAAAGAAACACATTAGTTAGTTGTCTCTCACACATGCTCCAACTGGGGCTGAGGATCGAACCTGCAACCCAGGTACATGCCCTTGACTGGGGATCGGAGCTCTGATCACTGAACCCATCGGCCACAGCCACAGCTACCGTTTTTTGTGTGTGTGTTTTTTTACGTTGTTTTTTATGTTTTATTGACTTATTTATTTATTTTTTTCCTTACCCGAGGACATTTTTGCATTTATCTTCAGATAGAGCGGGAAGGAGAGAGGGAGGAAGAGAGAGAGAAAGAAACATCGATGAGAGAGAGACACATCGAGTGGTTGCCACACACACGACCCCAACCGGGGCTGGGGACAAACTGCAACCCGAGGTACGTGCCCTTAGCAGAACCGAACCCAAGACTCTCCGGCCTGCGGGCTGACGCTCCAACTGCTGAGCCAAGCCAGCCAGGGCACAGCCACCGTTTTTAACATCCTGCCATCCTGCCATCCTGCCATCCTGCCATCCTGCCTCCTACTCCTGCTTCTGTTCTTCTCCACCCCCACAAAGAAGAATCCCAGCTGAGTCAGTCAGTTAACACTTTGAAATTGCCTGTAGCCATGTACCCTGCCTCCCATCCCCCACACAAGATACTAAGCAGCTCCTCTCCCTTGACCCTGACCCTGACCCACTGGCTTGGTTGTGTTTTCTGTCTCAGGACCTCCACCATGGGCGCATCCAGATGAAAACCCTCACCAACAAGTGGTACGAGGAGGTGCGCCAGGGCCCCTCCGGCTCTGAGGACGACGAGCAGGAGCTGCTGTGACGAGCAGGGCCTCCCCTTCGCCCCCAGGATGGACACCCCACAAGAGCCCTGGAGGCAGGTGCATCTGGCAGCTTCTTCAGGGAGGATGAAAGCAGCGTGAAGCCAAGGCGCTGCCTACTTAACCTGACTGTCCAAGCCAGCTGGCTTCTGAAAAATGCCATCTCCCACTGCTCCGAGCCGGACCTCCGCGCGCAGCGTCACTCCCACCCGCAGATCGGAGGGACACCTGTCCAGGTAAACGTTTCCTTTAGCTCCGCAGCCAGGGAAGACAGCCATCTGCGCGGAGGAGAAATCCTGCGGTGGGAGCTGCAGTGAGGGGTGCCCTGGGGGGGGCTGGTCTGCAGCTTTTGCCATTTCAGGGGCGGGCGAGGTGCGAGAGCAGCCGCCAGCTTCCTGATCACCAGGATGCTCAGGCCTCGCAGCAGCACTTCTGACCCGAGTAGCCCAGAAATCTCCAAAACCTCACACTCCCCTTTGTGATGTTGCTTGTACACTCCCCCCCGCCCCAAAGAAAAACTGAGTGACCTTTTTCTTTACCTCTGATTGGCACCTCGCTGGCTGTCTCCCTGGGTCGCAGGCAGCCACTGCCTTCTCTGGGAATACTGTGAATGTTTACACTGGTAAGCAGCACGTGGGCACAGGCCCTTGGGAAGCTGCATCCCTCAGTTTTTCGTGGTGAGTGGGCCTATTCTGTGGTGTCAGAGCGCCCTCTAGAGGAAAAAAGCTAGAGGTACAGTGCTTAGGTGGGCCAGCAACTGCTGTCTGAATTGTTTCAATTCATGCACTTGAACAAAGTGGTGAGAGCCTAGCAGTCACCTCCCTCACCGTGATTCCCTACTTGGTGTCCTTGTGTGTCCAGAGGCCCCTTTTCCTGGGATCCACAGGGGGGTCTACTGCCACCTTCACTGCTAATCAGAATTTCCCAATTTTCTGTTGTTTGGGGTCCCACTTGTCCCCCATGCCAGTTTCCCAGCTCACCCAAGCACAAAGATGGGGTGCCAGAGCCTGCCACTCCTCCCCAGGACTCCAGTGGTCTGCAGCCACATGCATCCAATCCTCACCCACAATCCCCAAGCAGCCACTCTGACCCCAGGACCCGTTCCATTCAGAGTGCTCGCACTGTGTCTCACACGCACCATGGCCGACTCTGTGGGCCCGGCCTCTGGGCCATCTCAGGGTGAAGAGCTGCCAATCATGTCCAGATGAAATGGATTACTGACTCTCACATCCACTCCTCACCTGCCCTTTAACAAGCCTGGAACCTGCTTGCCTTTGCCCATCCATCTACAGGCTGTTTTGGCAATTCTCATGTGTGGCTTAGGGTCCCAGGCAGAGCTGGGACTTGGCACCCTCTGGGTGATTTAATTCATCATGTGCATGTTCTTGGTTCTGTGTGGGGCCTCAGTGGCCAGCATGGACCTGGCTGGCAGCCAGTACGCATCCATCCCTTCTCCTCAGGCAGTGTGGCTCTGGATGTCAGGAAGGACTGACATTGGGACCCTTCAGGACTGTCCAGCCCACGAGGCCAGGCCCCTCCCCTACGCCATTTCCTTTCCCCAGATGTGTAAGTGTAAGGCCAGTCAGGCAGGAAGCACGCGGTTTCCTTTTCATGCATGAAAAGTAAATTTGTACTTGATAGACTAAAATATGATCATTTGTTTTTATAATCTCCCACCTTAACCCAATAATTTGAGCCAAACAGGATTCTTTCACTCCACCTGATACCCCCCTGGAGAAGTAATGTGTGCACAATTCTGGTCTCCTCATTTCCTACTTCCTTTTAGTGGGAAAGTCAGAGAAGATCCAAGAGGGAGAGACCTTTGTCCACATGAAGTGGGGAGTAGGCAGAGATCTGGGACCATATTGTTCTCTCATCCCCCAACTCACAAGTGATTTACTTTCTGCCCTAAAACTCAGGGTCTGATCTCAGAGGTGGGAATTCCATTGCAAACTCAATAGCTTGCCAGAGGAAAACAATTTGTTTTTTTTTAGTTCACAGAGTAAGCAATGAAAACAGGTTCTTTTCAATTCAGACTGCCCCTTGTCACAAGGTCTTGCCTGGCTTCCCACTTGTAGCTGAGACCTGCAAATGACACTGTGGTAGAGAAGCATGTGGGGGACTTGGTGGAAGGTCCCCAAGGCGTGGCTATGGAGGAGGAGGGGCCCCTTTCCTGGCAGGTACCAGCACTGGCCTGGACCTTCTGTGGGCCTCCTCTGCCCCCTGCTGGCTGAGGGAGGGTTTAGCCTGGGAGACTGCTCCTCGGCAGTCTGTCTGGCTAGTCACCTTTGGAACAGGCAGAAGTCCATAGA
Source organism: Molossus molossus (assembly GCF_014108415.1). Taxonomy (NCBI): domain Eukaryota; kingdom Metazoa; phylum Chordata; class Mammalia; order Chiroptera; family Molossidae; genus Molossus; species Molossus molossus. Next base: position 8,921,261 of record NW_023425399.1, on the reverse strand, counting down.
GAGATATTTTTTCTGGTGGGTTTTTTCAAATGTCTTTGCCTGAGAATCAAAAATCGCTGCTGTGTACATTTAGCATACCTAATAATTCTATTATTTGGGGTAATAAATGCCTAGAGAATTTTAAAAATCCAGCATACCTCTTACCTTCTCGCACATTTTCTTTTAGGTCTAGACCATGGGACAGGAGACATGTATGTAGCAGGTAGAGAAGGTAATGCTTTAGAATGAGGTGAAGGCTGTGAGTCAGTGCCATTGGGGAAGCTGGCCGTTAAACCGCTGAACTCGGGAGACATGCCTCTCCTGGGGAGCTGGGGAGCCCTGGCAGCAAGACCCACCCCAGAATTCTCTCTGCAGCCCTGTCATTGTAGGACCCTTGGAACGCTCAGGGTGTGAGGCCTTACAGGGAGAGGAGCTGCTTTTCCTCGGTTCCCAGAGATCAAGTTTGGGCTGGCCTGGGCCAGGGCCAGGCAGAAGATGGCTCAGTTCCCTAGTCTGATGCTCAGACACTCAGCCCAGAGGCAGAATTGAGACCCTCCCACCCCCAGGCCAGCCACCTCTTTTCACAGTGGGAATGTTGGCTAGGCCCTGGTTGTTGTGAGGCCAAGTGGCAGGGTCTGGCCCAGAATGTTGGCAGCCCCCGGCTCCCCCCGCCAGCACAGACAGGCCGTGATTTGCCTGCAGGCTCCGTTGTGTGAGAAGAATGCAGAAAGATTGGTGAGTGGGGATCCTTCTCTCCTTTAAACCCACACTGGGGGTACCATCAGCAAGACTTGGCCTCATGAGGTTTCAGTTCCACATCCCCACAGGGGCCCACACACTGGGCAAAGTCCTCAGTGGGGTAGCCACAGACAGGACCCCACTTCTGCTTTGGTGGGGAGAGCTAGGAGAGGCAGGGTGGGAGCCAGCTTCTCAGCCAAGTCATGGCCATCAGGTTGCGGGCACGGCTTGGGATGGATCTGGTCGTAGAACCGGTCCCTGCTTCGGAGTGAGAAGGAATCAGCAGCAGCAATGCCGTGCCGCTGGCTAGAACTTAAAATGCAGGAAGAGAAGAGGCCCCCTTTTCCTTCCCCATCTCTAGAATGCAGGCATTGCTTCTCCTGCTGATTGGGGAGTAGAAATCAAATCTGAAACATTCCTGATGTAGCAGCCAGAAGTTGTTCCACCAGGAACCCAATCTCCAAGGCCCCAGGCCATATGTTTTCAATGAAAACACCACAGTCAGAATAAAGGCGCAAAGGGTAAAAGTAGCCACACTCCCTTCCGTTTAGGCTCCTGCCATTTCTCACACAAATGGGGTTAATTTTTCTTTTTTAATCCTCACCCAAGAATATGGTTTTCATTAATTCTAGAGAGGAAGGGAGAGGGAAAGAGAAAATTGAACCCACGGCCCCTCGGTCCACAAGACAGCGCTCCAACCAACCGAGCCACACTGGCCTGGGCTGGAGTTTGGTAGTCAAGGACTTCATTGGCCATGTGACAAAAGAAGGAAGACTTTTAAATTTCCCCTGATCCAACCATCCCCCTGGCCCACTCTGTTTTTTAGCCTTTCACACCCTGGCCAGCATTACCCCAGGGGGAAAAAGTCTTTCTTCCAGGAGTTGGTGTCCTCCCAGGCTGCTGAGCGGTTGAGTGTAGCCTCGGGGACCCTGTGCCTGCATGGGGATATGCGGTCACCTACAGGCCGGCAGCCACATGAACAGCCTGTTAGCACGTCCCGGCGCTCACTTCTCTCAGCCCCAGTCCCGCTCTGAGGAACAGGGAGCGCACCGAATGAGCAGTCTCTGTACTTGCTGGCCCGCTCTGAGGTTCCTGATTTACCAAGGGCTTTAATGTTTTCTCCAAGTACAGCTCCTGCAAACTTGATTTGTTCTCAAGGTGAATCAGAATCTTTTATTAAAAAAAAAATTTTTTTTTAATTAATTTTGAGAGAGAGAGGAAAGAAGAGAGAAACATCAATCTGTTCCACCCATTCATGCATTCATTGATTGACTCCTCCTGTATGTGCCCTGACCGGGGACAGAACCCACAATCCTGGTGTATCGGGACGATGCTCCAACCAGCTGAGCCACTCGGCCAGGGAAGAATATTGTTTTTTGTTTTTGTTTTTGTTTTTTTGTGGTACGTTCCCCTAGCAGGAACCGAACCCGGGACTCTCTGGTCTGCAGGCCAACGTTCAACCGCTGAGCCAAACTGGCCAGGACAAGAATCTTGTATTTTTTAAAGCAATTTTCTTCTTTTAAGTATGGCTTTTTAAATTTGTTTTAAGGACCACTGGGAAAGTCAGGCTTATTCTTTTGCCCTCCCCAAGTAAGTTGTCAGAGGCATCTGTTAGGTCCTGGTTCCTGAGAAATGACTTGCTACCCTTCATGATGGGGCCTCGGATTGTGGAGTGGAAGATGAGTCAGTGATGAAGGGACCTGGGGGCTTTAGCATCAGCCTGGTTGTGGGGACAGGAGGGACTAGGAGCCCTCTGCACACAGGCAGTTTTCAGATGATGCTCAGATGCAAATGGGGAAGAAAATAGGTCTTTGCTTACCAAAACAGGGCCACAAAAATGTAGTTGGTTTACACCGTGGCAAAGTGAACTCCTGCTTGGTGGGAGGGCCAGCTGGTTCAGTCTTTTTGGAGGGCAATGTGGGGACACCTGTCAAATGCCTGGAAGTGTCCCGTGCTTTGCTGTAGCAGTTTCAAATTGTTTGGGGAAAAAATATTTCATGACATGAAAACTATATGAAATTTCAAATTTCAATGTCCATAAATAAAGTTTTGAATTTTTAAATTAAAAAATTATGTAAAGTTGTTTTATTATACAAGTACCTACTTTTTTTTTTTTTTCCCCTCTGTGGTACACACCCCTAGCGGGAACCAAACCTGGGACTCTCTGGTCCACAGGCCGACGCTCAACCGCTGAGCGAAACTGGCCAGGGCTAAGTACCTACATTTTTTTGGCTGCCTAGCTCCCAAAGCTGAAAATATTCACTCTCTGGCCACTTACAAAATAATCTTACCCACCACCCCTGGCCTGCCCTAGAGAAATTCTTTTTCTTTTATTTATTTATTTTTTAAATTGAATTTAGAGAGAGAGGAAGGACGAGGGAGAGAGAGAGAGACATTGATGTGAGAAAGAAGCATCAACTGGTTGCCTCCCATATGCACCCTGATTAGGGCTTGAACCTGAAACCTGAATTATGTGCCCTGACTGGGAATCAAACCTGTGACCTTTCAGTATATGGGATGACTCTCCAACCAGCTGAGCCACACTGGACAGGCCTAGAGAAATTCTTACGACTCATGCACCATGACACACCTACAAGAATATCAGTAATAGCAAGATACTATACACAACCCTGGCCGGTTTGGCACAGCGGTTACAGCATCGGCTTGCGGTCCACAGAGACCCAGGTTCGGTTCCCGCTAAGGGCACGTACCTCGGTTGCAGTTTGTCCCCGGCCCTGGTTGGTCGTGCGGATGGCGGCCATTCGATGTGTCCCTTTTGTGTCGATGCTTCTCTCTCTCTCTTTCTCTCTTCCTCTCTCTCCCTCCCACTCTATCTGAACAAAAAATGGAGAAATTTCCTCGGGTGAGGATATAAATAAATAAGTAAGTAAATAAAGTAAAAGTGTCAACCTGTTCCTACCTCTGCCCATTGAAAACACCTAGAAACATTGACCAATCCAGGGGCAGTCAGCACCATGACTGCTCAGACTGTGGTCTCCAAATGTCATTTCACAGTGAAAGGACCAGGACTCTTTGCAGAAGCATGTGTTTCCAGGACTTGGGCAGGACCTGGAGCTTCTTGTCATACCCGGTAGTGAGGAAGCGAGGGGGTCGTGTCAGAAGTACTCAGGAGCCAGCTTGAAGAGGTTCCTACGGGCTACAGATGGGAATTTGAGCATCGATAACAGTAGAAATGATGCACTGAGACACTGAAAATATACTGAAATCAATGAGTTCATAATGACTAAAAACTAGTCACTCTTGGGGAATTCTAAGGCATCAACTCATTATTCTAAATAAAAATAAAGGGAAAGAATTAAGCATTTATCCTGCCTTTTTTATACCAGTGGTAGTCAAATAGTAGATGAAGGAAGAAGTTTTTTTAACTTAAAAAAAAAAAAAAAAAAGGTCGGTTTATAGGAAATTGCAGAAAAATAGTAATGAAAGCCCTGGCCCGTGTGGCTTAGTAGGTTGGAGTGTCACCACGTGTTGGTCCCCAGTCAGGGCACGTATCCAGGTTGCAGGTTTGGTCCCCAGTCAGGGCAGGTACAGGAGGCAACTGATCGGTTTCTCTCTCACATTGATGTTTCTCCCTCCCTTTCCTCTTTAAAATAAAAAAATAAAAATAATACCAAAAGGTCCCATGTACCCTGCACTCGGTTTCCCCAGTGGTAACATCTTGCACAGATACAGAACAATATCACAACCAGGGACTTGACATTGGTATACTCCACAGATCTTGTTCAAACGACACCGCTTTTACATGTACTCCTGTGTGTACATGTGTTTAGATCTATGCGATTGTATCACATGTGTAGATTCACACCAACACAGGGAAGTTTCTTTTTATAGTATTGCAGTTGCCAAAGAAGGAACGCTAGAGTTGGAGTATCTCCATTTTGCAACTTCCAGTGAAATCATGGATTTAAATACTAAGTAACAGCTCTTCATATCCTAAGGGATAGAATGGGGTATCATGTGCCTCCTGATGAAAGAACACAACATCTATGAAGTATTCTTCCCAAAAGGATCAAACCCTAATCTGAGTATGCCTCAAAGGTCAACTACCATGTGATATACTATATTAACAGCATGAAGGACAAAAACCACATGATCATCTCAAGTGATGCAGAAAAACATTCGACAAAATTTAACACACTTTCCTGTTCCTGACAAAAACACTCAACAAACTAGGAATAGAAGGAAATTACCTCCACAAAATAAAGGCCACATGTGAAAGTATATGTACCACAGCTAACATCGCACTCAATGATGAAAGACGGAAAACTTTTAAGATCAGGAACAAGGCGAGGGTGCCCACTCTTGCCACTTCTATTTAACCTAGTACTGGAAGTCCTAGCCAGAGCAGTTAGGCAAGGAAAAGAAATTTTAAAAATCCAAATTGGAAATAAGCAAAATTATATCTAGTCTAGGATGATGTGACTTTATGTGTAGAAAACTCTAAAAATTCTTAAAAAAACAAAAACTACTGTTGGAATAAATGAATTTCCAAGTTGCAGGATTCAAAATCAACACACAAATATCAGTTGCTTTCTACACACAATGAACAATCTGAAAAGAAAATTTCAAAAATAACTCTGTGCATCAAAGGAATACCCCCTCTCTGCTGCAGGCAGCCTCCCCCAGATCTCGCAGGCCCTGCCCCACTGTGAGAGTCTTCCAGCCAGTTTCCTATCCCTCCACCTGCCTCGGGCTCACTCAGGGGTTTTCCAGCTGAAGGCTGCCCCAGAGAGTCCTAAACTGGAGATTCTCCAGGGACAGGGACTTCTCAGAAACCAGGCTTTCCCGTTACTGAATTTTAGTTTCTCTTTCATTCTTAGCATTTGTCCAGGTTCACCTGGACCACCCACTGATGACTTCTCAGTTAAACTGGAAATGCAATTTCCATTTGCTATTTCATTTACATCAGTTGGGACTGCCCAGTGAGCCTGGCTAAAAGCAGAGCCATGTAGCCAGACTTGAGATTTGGCCATGGCTACAGCTTGGGTCCTGGTGCTGGTGACTGTGGTGCTGGGCTTTGCCAGAGCAGGCCCTGTCCCCACATCCCAACTCACCATATCCAGGAGGGTTCCACTCTCTGTTACCACGGGAGCTGGAAGCTTTCAAGAAGGCCAATGACACCTTGGAAGAGTCGCTCTCCCTGAGTAACTGGAGCCCCAGCTCTTGCCTCTTCCCCAGAACTAGGGACCTGAGCCCTGTGGCCTTGGGGGCCCGGCTAGACTTGATACACATGGTCCTGGGAACTATGGCTGACGTGTCCCCTGGGGGTTGTCCTGGACCAGCCCTTCGAAGGCTGTGCCACATCCACCCCAAGTTCCAGGTTTGTGCCTCGGCTCAGCCTACAGCAGGCCCCAGCCCGAGGCCACCTCTGCCACTGGCTTCAGCTCCAGAAGGCCCCAAAGGAGTCCCAAGGCTGCCTGAGGCCTCTGTCACTTTCAACCTCTGTTGCCTCCTCACGTGGAACCTGAACTGTGTTGCCAGTGGAGCCGTGCCCGGCTGAGAACCGGACCCACCCCCACCCATCCGGGGCCCAGAACTCCTTTACGCGCTAAGCTCCACCTAGGCCTTAAGTTCTCTCCTTATTTATGAAGCTGCAGCCCTGACTCATAAGGAATGTTTATTTTTCCACTTTTGTAAACAGTAAGGGATTGGAAAAAAAGAGCCAACGACCAATTTTCAGGAGATTGAAAGAACATAGGAACAGCAGGGCCGCGATGAGCAAAATGTAGACTGGCAAACTTGAAAGGTCATTCCAGTTTCTTCAAAAAATATATTTCTAGGAAAAGAGAAAGATGGGGCCCCTATGCTCTATAGGGACATTTTATAGAGTAACTGTGATTTAAAGAGCTATCCACCAATCCCTGGGACTTTTTTAGAGCATGGATTTATAAGACCACTGGACGTAGGACATTGACTGGATATTTGTCACTATAAAGCAGTTCTTGACCTGTGGGTCACGACCCCTTTAGGGGTCGAATGACTCTTTCACAGGGATTGCCTAAGACATAACAGTAGCAAAATTACAGTTACAAAGTAGCAACGAAAATAATTTTATGGTTGGGGGTCACCACAACATGAAGAACTGTATTAAAGTGTCACGGCATTAGGAATGAGCGGATAGAAAAAATGCACTTTAAGGAAGATAATAGCATCAGGAGCCCCCTTCCAGCCACAGCCCCACCCTCTTCTTCACTCAGCTTCCACCTGCGTCTTACGTGGCTGCTCCGTTCCAGCCAGAAAGGAGGATCAGGGTGGGAAGGACGACTCAGAAGCCACACAAAGCACTTTTCCATCCCAGGGGACCAGACAGTTATTTGACCACACCTGGCTTCAGGAGAAGCTAGGAAAGGCAGTGTTTATTCTGGATGGCCATATATCTGAAAACCAGGGCTTCCGATACCAAAGGAGAAGGGGTGAATGGAGATCAGGGTTCGATTTGCAGTGTCTGGCACAACACTCATCCCTCTGACACAGGTACAGGTGCGTGGGGTGCCACAGACTGGTGCTCGGAGCTGGCAGCAGAGCTAATGTTGTACAGCTGGTGGGCCCGATGATGTTTAAATATGCTTGTCATTTACATTACAAATTAAGAATCTGCTCGAAGCCTCCACTCCACTTTGGATGCAGAAGCGAGTGTCTGGCTTCCTTTGCTCTCCTAGGCTGGGTGCCTACCTCTTGGAAGCTGTTACTGGCAGCCAGGATGGTGGGTGCCATTTCCTAATGCTGTACCTAAAACCAAGCCCAGCACCTGGGCCCTGATCTGGCCCAAGGCCTGGATATTTGTTTAGCCGGTGCACGAAATGGAGAAAGCTGTTCAGTCTCTTCCCCGGCAGCTGAGCCACCTCGTGGAGGCCAACCCAGCAGAGTCAGCATCGTGGGCACATGAAGCCAAGGCACCCCAAACAACAGCTGCTCTTATACCACCCTTAAGATTTTTGCCATGCATTTTGCTTTTGAGTCAGGTGTCATTTTTTTTTTATCTTAAATTGATTTTTAAAGGAATCTCCCATCATTGCTGTAGATAGAAAACCAATATAGCCTACACTAAAAAAGGTAACTGAAAACCTAGCTAAGATTCTGCCAAAGGCTCTGAGCCTGAAGCCTTTCTCTCTGTTAAAACAAGCTAACATTAAACTGACTTCCTCTTTGAGGCATTAAAATGGATCGAAAGAATTAAAAATGGAATTCCTTTTTTTCCATAACATCCTTCAATGTTATTTAATGCCTGTCAGTCACCTACAACAGTCATTTCTCCTGGGCAACATGGCTGAACTCTGTATACCTGTTTCCCCATCTGTAACCTTATAGGAGTGTTGAGACTATTATATAAGCTCATGCATGTAACATCCCAGCATATAAAGTGCCTGGCTCATAATATAAGCACTCAAATGCTGGCTCTCATTATCTGTCAGTTTCATGGAAAAGACAATGTCATTAGGCTGGCTGGTGTCGATTTCCAGGCAGGGCACATGCCTGAGTTGCGGGCTCAATCCCCAGTAGGGGGCGTGCAGGAGGCAGCCGACCAGATGTTTGTCACTGACATTGATGTTTCTCTCTCTCTCTGAAAAGTCAATAAAAGCATATTTAAAAGGAAGAAAATGTCATTAAAGAACTAAATATGGCCTGGCTGGTGTGGCTCAGTGGACTGAGCATCCTCCTATGGACTGAGAGGTCCCGGTTCGATTCCCAGTCAGGGCACATGTCCCGGTTGCGGGCTCAATTCCCAGCAGAGAGCATGCAGGAGGAGGCTGATCAAGGTTTCTCTCTCACATCGATGTTTCAATCTCTCTCTCTAAAAAATCAATTAAAAAATATTTAAAAAAAAAAAAAAAAGATCTAAATAAAACCCGAGCAACTCAAACTTCAGAGCAGCAGGGAAAGAAGACATAAAACCCCAAACACTTTATTTAATAATGGAAGACACTTTATTATTTTTTTAAATCATCCCTCAACATTTCAACTCTTGGTAGAAATCAAATGCAAAACACTTGCATTTTTAAATTAGCATATATTTAACTTTCTCACTCACAGCAATCTCATACAGAGGCACACACCGAGGAGCATGGTCAGCGCATTTCCTAGTCCAGTCCACGAACACAGTATTTCCGTGATGAAACAAACATGGGACTTTCTCTCCAAGACAGACTTAGCCGTTCCTGCTTTCGTCCACTGCATGAGTTACGTGGCATCAGTTGGTAAAAAGAGTTACTGTAGTGCTGGAGTGATTGGGAAATGGAAAACTAGAAAACTAGAGCTCTCAGGAGTGGGACAGGCATCGACACTTCTGAAACGTGGAAAGGAAGAACATCAAAGATGAATGAATGCCCCAGAATGGGGTGGTCTTAGTAATAAAGTTGGTTGAAATTCAGCTTTATATACACGTTTAATATCTACATGTAATCTACTAGATATATATAAAAAAGCCATAGATTTGAAAAACCTTAAAATCACTCAACTGAGTTGGAAGAACACCAGCAAATTCACAGTGGCCTCAGGATTCAGCCAGACTTAAATTTGTTCAAGAGCTGAATACCTCCTTCCACCAGAAAACCCACTGCATGTAAATTCCTATAACATTCTGTACATCACAAACACTTATGGCTAGAATATATTATTATTTCACAAGGAAGTAGTTTTATTTTCAAACTCTTGCCCCACTCCTGCTCTGCACCCCAAAAGGAAAATCCAGGGGTCAGTCATTCACATGAGGAGTCTAAGGGGCCTTCGGGTTTGGAAGCGCTTGGGCTCAGCTGAGACTCTCAGGAGACACTGTCTGATGCGGGCACATGCCAACTCCTCCCCACTTTTAGTGCAAAAAGATCGCAAATGGTGCAGAGTCCTGGGAAGAGGTGAAGAGAAGAGGACTGAGATGGAGGGGTGATGGGAATCCCATATGAGTTTCCTTCTGAAGCGAGACTCGGGACATGTGGAGTGTGAGGTTCACACTTGGCAAGTGGCAAAGACCAGGCTGTAGATCCGCAGGCAAGGTTCCTGACTTGTCATGAGGTTGTCAGTCTGCAGGTGCACAGACCTCCCGGCCCGCACCAACCCCCGAGGTGCACACTGGAGGTAGGTGTATATTTATTGTAGGGAAGACAGTGGCTTTCCACCAACTCAGGAGCAGCCTCCATTCCTCCTCTGCCCCCACACTCTCCGCTCTACCTTCGGGCCAGAGTGAGTGGAGGACACGACATGGAAGGCCTGAGGCCCTCCCTTGGAAGACTAAAGAACCCAGGGCATTTTTATAAATAGCTACACAATTAATGTTTTAACCACTTTAAAACACACAGCAAGTTGAATATTTATTTAAAAATAAACTTCAAAAATTATCTATTTACAGTACAGTAAGAAGGGCATGTGCAAACAACAGAAAGGGGGAATCAGTCCTGCTGTGGAAGGTCCACACTTCAATGTGTTGGAGCAAAGTTCACAAACACCATTGGCTGAACTGAGCTGTGGTGGCAACAGGATGACATTCAGCTAATACCGTATTGGGGGGAGGGGGCAGCAAAGGGATGAGCCACTGGAAGAGGCCCAGTGTGGCAGGAGGGCTCATTTCACAAGCCAACAGGCCTCTAGCTCGCCATTCCAGGTGGGCATTTGGAGGTGACCTGGAGGTCCCTTCCCAGTCCAAGTTGGCTTTGTGGGGGGAAGGGCAGATGTGGCAAGAGTCCCAGAGATAGAAATCCTCTTAAAAAAAAAAAAAATAGGGAGTGGAGAGATTAGCAAAAATGAATCTGAACGGAAATGCCACCCTCTCCCTTGTTAGGTGAAAAGCAGCCATCAACTGAAATATGTCAGTCACTAAGTGAATGCCCACATGGTGCAGCCAACCCACATCCCCGGCACCTACATGGCCAAGTGCAGGTCTCTGCTTCCCAGGTCAATGCTTTGACACTTCTTCCCCAGGACACCAGAAAGGTCAGCGGTGTAGCCCTTGGAGCAGGGAGGTGCAAGGTCCAGTTTATCTATACACGAGATGGGAGAACTGGGTGGACTTGTAGTTCAGCTGGTTGTTGGGCATGAACTTGTGCAGCTCACTCTTTTTGCAGCAGGGGTCGTAATGGTAGGCGCTGAGGCAGGCATCGCAGGAAACTTTTGAACATTGGGTGCAGGTGTTGGTGGCACCCGGGCGGTTACAGAAGCCGCAGCGGGAGGTGGCAGTAGTGGAGGACTTGGACTTGGAGTGGAGGTGCGCCAGCTGAGTCTGGCCTGCATACTTTTCCCTCAGAGATGACCCATGGGCCAGGCTGTCGTGGGTGGAGGACTTGCCGGGGAAGGCGCTGGGCTTGGAGGCTGGGGGACAGGGGAGCAGACTGTCACAGCGCTGGCAGAGGGAGGAGCTGCAGGACAGGCCGCAGTTTTGGCACTTGGATAGGGCGGACTCTTTGGCGGGGGGCGAGCGCTTGTGGTAGATGGAGTGGGCATCGTTTCTGACCAGCCACACATCGGGTCGCAGGGCGTCCTGCCTCCGGTAGGTGGCCCTAGGTTCTGAGTCCGTGTACAGATCCACGTCATCCTGAGCAGAGAAGTACGTGCCACGCAGCAGGCCAAGGCCATTGCTGGGGGAGGAGGATGGATGGTCATCAGGGCTGCCATGGGGGGAGCTGGCCATGGCCAGGAGCGAGGGGGACGGGCGGATGATCTCGTCCTTGAGGTCATCTCCCACATCTGCCACCGCGGGCTCCTTCCGCAGGCTCAAGGAGGTCTTCAGGGGCGGCTTCCGGCTCTGGCTCTCCCAGTAACTGTCGTAGGCGTCCACCGACCTTGAGAGTTTGGTCACACGGGGCTTGTAGTAGTCCTTGGCCGCCCGCTCGCTGGCCGACTTCTGGAGGGCCACTCGGGCCATCGAGGCTGGTAGGTGCTCTCGGGCCTCGGCCCGTCGCCGCAGGGCGTCCGAGCAGCCCCGCACGTCCTCCGCACTGCTCTTGCGCTCGCTCACCACGTCCAGCTCCGAGTAGCCCTTGTCCTTGACTTGTGAGTGGATTTCCAGCATCTGCTCGCACTCCACCTTGGCCAGAAAGAGTTCAAAGGAGACCATCTTCACCTGCAGGGTCTCCACCAGCTCCGTGAGCTTGTATGCAGTCCCCAGCTCAGGCACGTAGCCCATGTAATTCAGGATGGCTCGGATGTCCTCCTCCAGTAACGTGGACTTGACGTAATAAACGAAGGGGCCCGTGTAGGTCTAGAGAAGGAAGGGGGACAGACAAAGAGGCAGGGCTTTCTCTCTGACACACGAGGAAGCCACCTTAAAGCACAGCACTTCCAAGTCGGGACTGGAGCGTGGGGAAGCGCGGAAAGGGGAGGTAGTGATTCCAACAGCTTCTCACTACAAGGCAGAGGCCAATGCTCACCAGCAGCTCAGCCACTGGTGGGAGGGAAATGACACACGGCTCCTCTCAAGCACAGGGGCAAAGCCATTGGTTAGCTTTCTGCAGGGGGCAGGGCAAACTCAGCGAACAAAGAGAACTGGATCAGAGGCAGATGCCTGAGAGCAATGCGAGTATTCCTTTCTGGCATTTGTACAAAGGTCTGAAAAATACAGGTGAGGCAGAAGTAGGTTACAGCCCTGCTGGTGTGGCTCAGTGGACTGAGCCATGGCCCATGGACTGAGCGGTCCCAGTTTGATTCCCAATCAGGGCACGTGCCTGGGCTGCCGGCTGGATCCCCAGTAGGGGGCGTGCAGGAGGCAGTGGATTGATGTTTCTCACATGGATGCCTCTCTCTCTCTCTAAAAAAATCAATAAATTTAAAAAATAAAAAGGTATATAGTTTTTCTTGTGGAAAATAATAATACAAGAATAAACTCTGTGTTTCGCATACTCACAACTGTAAACGTACTTTTGCCCCACCCTGTAAGTCAGGCTTAAGACTCTGACTTGGTGGAAACCCCCCTGAACCATCAGTGCCTTCAGAATGACTCAGAATTCTCTCACATTCATCCTCCTCACTCCTTCTCTGTGACTCCCAGACCTCTGCGGCAGCCTCAACTGGTGTCCCCACCCACTCCTGCCCCTCAGTAGTCTATTGCCCGTACACCAGCCAGAAGGGTTCTCTTCGAATGTAAACTGATTCCGGCACTGCCTTGCTTCCCAGCCCACTTAGGATGAATCCAGGCCCTCTGCCCTGGGCCTCAAGGCCCTGCACAACCTGGGTACTGCCTGCCTTTCCAACCTCCCAGCTGCAGACGTGAGCTGCCAAGGGCGAGGACCAGTTAAGAGATGACACTAGACAGAGAGGCAAAGTGGGGAGCCACAGGGGTAATTCTGGTTATCTCAAAGGCAGTGGGGAACACAGGAGGGTCTGCAGGCAGAGGAGGGATGTGATCAAACTGGCACAAACCCTCTCAAGATAGACTGGAAGGGGCAAGAAAGCAGAAGGGAGACCAGTGTGGAGGGCCCTTCCCTAGACCTTACCTTGATGCTTCGGAATTCCTTCTTCCATGGGTAGAGGAAGAGGTTGACACCCACCGTTTCCAGCACACTGAAGGCGCAATGCAAAGCCCGCAGGCTAGAGGAGCTCAGGGCACGCAAGGAGCTCTCCACCACCTCATAGAACTGTATCAGCCGAAATCGATAAAAGGGATCCACCTTGTGCAGGCTGAGCAGGGTCGAGGCTGCCACCCGCAGGTATTCATCACTGCCGGGCCGCTGCTTGCTGGGGGGGGTGTCCACTTTGCCCTCATGGAACTGCACGTACTTCCGAAATAAGTCATCCTTATATTTTGTATCCATTGAACTGGGCTTCCCCATGCGATCCAGGGACAAGGGGCTACCTCATCCCCTCCATGGCCTCGGGGTTAGAGGCAGGGACATGGCTAGAAGCACTAACATGTTGCCCACCTGGACCAGCGGAGTGCTCTGGAAGGGGAAGAACGAGAAGCACGTCATTCCTCACATGGTCCACAAATCAGCTGTGGCTGCTGCGGCAAAACAAAATACAGAACTGACCTAAGGCACAGTGGGCACCACCAGCCCTGGGCCCCACTCTGCTCCTTCATTCAGCACATTTACTGACCACGTACTACATCCTCACAAATGAAGAATATGATTAGGGAACCTAATCTGGTTTTGTGGGGAGAAGCAGTGTTAAAAAGTCCTCCTGAGCCCCGGCCAGCATGGCTCGGTAGGACAAGCTTGGTCCCATGCACCAAAAGGTCGTCGGTTAGCCAAGCTGGTGCGGCTCAGTGGCTGAGCACTGACGCGTGCATCAAGAGGTTGCTGGTTTGATTCCCGGTCAGAGCACATGCCCAGGTTGTGGGCCCGATCCCCAGTGTGGGGCATGCAGGAGACGGCCAATTGATGTTCTTTCTCTCTCATCGATGTTTCTATCTCTCCCTCTCCCTTCCTCTCTCTCTAAAATCAATAAAGAAAAAAAATTTTTTTTTAAAGTCTCCAGATGGATTTTTGATCAGGGAACATGCCTGGGTTTTGGCCTTAATCCCCAGTAGGGGGCATGCAGGAGGCAGCTGATTGATGTTTCTCTCTCACATTGATGTTTCTCTCTCTCCCCCTTCCTTCCTCCCTCTCTAAAATTAATTAAAAATAAAAGTTCTCCTGAGCCAGTGACAGTTAGACCTGCAGGCTGAGGAGTGTGCCAGGCAGAGGTGGGCGAAGGGTGTAACACAGAACTGTTGGCAGGCAGAAAGGCCCTGAGCTAACACTGTCAGTGCTTACCACGTGCAGGTACACATTCTGTCTTCTCTACAACCGAGGAGACCGGTACTACTGTTATCCCCATCTCACAGATGTAAAAACCGAGGCATTAAGTAAATTACTGAAAGTTACAAACTAATCAGAAACAAAGCTGAGACAGAGCCCTGGCAGTCCGGCTCCAAAGTCCATGCCTTGAACCACCACGCCCTGCTTTACTGAGGCAGGAAGGAAGGAGCTTGGTTATGAACAAAAAGCCTACAGTGCGGCTGAAGCAGTGAGAGGGGAGTTGAAGCTGCAGGCGTGGGCAGCACTCCATTCCCAAAGGCCGCAAAAGCAAATTAAGAATTTTACATTTATTCCAAGAGCCATGTGAAGCACCTGTCTGAAGAGTTCAAAGCAAGGGGAAGAGAGACATGATCCTATTTGCAATTTTTTTTTTTCTTTTCTTTCTTTTTTTTAATCCTCATTCGAGGACATTTTTTCATTTTTTGTTCAGACAGAGTGGGAGGGAGAGAGAGAGGAAGAGAGAGAGAGAAACATCGACGTGAAAGGGACACATCGAGTGGCTGCCACCCGCATGACCCAACCAGGGCCGGGGGCAAACTGCAACCGAGGTACATGCCCTTAGTCAGAACCGAACCTGGGTCTCTCTGGACCGCAGGCTGACGCTCTAACCACTGAGCCAAACCAGCCAGGGACTATTTGCAATTTTTAAAAAAGACCATGCTGGCTGCTGGTCCCTGGAGAGTGCTTACATCTGCCTTTGATGGCCTGCATTCCCCTTTACCTTAAGAGCAGTTTACAGTTCCACTGGGAGAGGACAGACATTCTGAGCCGGGACACGCACAATTTACACACTCTTGCTGTCTGCTTGGCTGCCCGTTAGTGGAACACTTACAGATCCAGCAATATTTTCTTTTTTAAAATTTTTCTTTTTTTATTGATTTTAGAGAGAAGGAAGAGGGAGAGAGACATAGAAACATCAATAAGAACACTGAATGGCCACTTCCTGCATGCCCCCCACTAGGGATTTGGCCCACAACCTGGGCATGTGCCCTGATTGGGAATCGAACCGGCACCCTCTTGGTGCCTGGGTTGACACTCAACCAGTGAGCCACAGCGGCCGGGCTCCAGCAATATTCTTGATGCCATAATGCTGGGAGCAAATCGGACTTACTGAGGAATTTGGCCAGGGCCAGGAGCAGGCAACACGGCACAGGGGTGACAAACAGATTCCAAAGCCAGGCTTCCGGAGTATGAATCCCGGATCTGCTTCTCTAGGTTACTTTGGCAAGTTACTCAATCTCTGGGCTTCAGTGTTCTCATCTGAAAAAAGGGGGCTGATAACAGTACCTAGAGTTGGTGGACTCTGCACTCTGGACTTAAAATTGGTATGCCAGCTTAGAAGAAGTCCTTGATAGACAAGCAGCCATTCCTGGTGTTTGAAGGTGCTATACCCCCCAAGATGCCAGGCTTTCCAAGAAAGTAAGATCAGAGTGGGACAAATCTGACAAGATGATGGATGTGCATTTTCACACTCACCTGTCCTGCCTTTCCTGACCACAGCTCCATGGGTGCAGGGATCATGACCCAGTTACTCAGTAAGGTAACCTAAGCATGGGGCCAGGAGCAGGGTATGTGCTTCAGAAATACCTGCTGTCTGGCCCGGCCAGTGTGGCTCTGGCTGAGCATGGACCCATGCACCAAGAGGTCACCGGTTCAATTCCTGGTCAGGACACATGCCCAGGTTGTGGGCCCGATCCCCAGTGGGGGGCATGCAGAAGGCAGCCAGTTGATGTTTCTCTCATCGATATTTCCTATCGGTCTCTCCCTCTCCCTTCCTCTCTCTCTAAAAATCAGTAATAAAGAAAAAATCTTTTAAAAAGAAATACCTGCTGTCTGGGTGAAGAAGGCTCCTGCTGGCAGTGGAAAATGGCAAACAAATCCACTTAAGATAAATTCTACATCCTGACTAAGGTCAAAGGCTCTACACGTTCAGACCCCTGCTCACCTCTCACAGCAGTCTTTCGCTTCCCTAAGTCCCACCCACATGACCTGTATGTTCCTCAAACTTGATGAGCTCCATTCTATCCCAGGACCTTGGCACATGTTCCTTCTGCATCTTCTTCCTCTGACTCTTCCTATAGCTGGCTCACTCTCACTCAGGCCTCAGGTCAAATAGCAGCCTCCGCAGCCTCACCGACAACCCCAGCTCAGGAACTCCCACCTTCCCCGTCCCTCCTTATCCAGGTGTCCTGGGATAATCACCATCTGAAATAATCTACTGTATTTATCCATTTCCTGGTTTCCTCTTCGTCTCCCTCAATTACACAGCAATCTACACAAAGGCAAGGACCACATCTGTTTTGTTCACCAGGATGCCTAACACAGAGCCTGGCACTTAGTAGGTGTTTGATAACACAGGTGAAATGAATGATCCAAAGGATGTAAGCAATCATGATGCCTGCCACCCTTTTGTTTCTTTTACTCTCCCAAGAATCCTGGAAGATCAGCTGGAGAGAGAACAGAGGCTCCATGTCATGACATACTCTAAGTAGCTCAGGGTTAGTAAAAGATGGACCCAAGATTCCAAGCCTGGCTTTCTGACTGAGAGCCTGTGTTCCTCTCACCGCCCCATGATTCCTGAGTTCAAGTATTTACAAAGCACCTACCTCGTGCCAGGCCCTGGGCTGGATACAGTAGGGGTGGGTACAGGGTGGTAGGAGCAGAGGGGACAACAGTTGAGAAGACATAGCTCTGCCGTCAATTCTAGTTCAAAGAATTTACTGTCTAGTATCAAACTATGTATGTTCTCTTGAAAAATAAAACTGTACTGCAACCTGAAAGATGACATCACTGTCCCTGTGAATACAAACCCAGATGTATTCACCACTTTTTATTTACCTAAGAGAAGCTTCCTTCCTGCTTCTGGCCCAAGGACTGCTTGTTGGTATACCTGAGAACAATTTAAACAGAGGCACATCAAGGCTCCTCCTAAACACTGCTGTGAGTTTTCTCCCAGGAAGTCAGTTAGTGTTCAAAATCCTAAAGTCAAGGATGGGAAACCCATCTAAGAAGAATCTTGAACCAACCTACGTAGGTGAGAAAAAAGGTGAAAGAAAATGAATGTTAAAATATAATTAAAGAAAGGAGAGAAGGAAACTGACAATTATTTCGGTCCTATGTGCTAAGCACTGAGCTTTCTGCTTCAACTGCATCATCCCGTTTAATCCACGGAATAAGGCTATGAAGAAACCAAGGCTCAGTATACAATCTGCCCAACAGACCTTCAAAGGGTCAAAGGTGCGATGTGAACTTGAGGCGGCAGACCCTGAGGCCTGTGCATTTTCCCATTTATCACATTTACTGTTAAAATTAGTATCATTCTCCAAGGGATTAGTACATAAGACCCGCTGCTGAGGCTCAATGAAATTCAATGAAACCCTCAGGACAGCCCCAAGGTTAAAGAGGAAACTGAGGCTCAGAGGGGCCAAGTCACTTGCCCTAAATCCAAGGCTAGGAAGAAGTGTATCTGAGATCTGAACCTCAGTCTGATGCCAAAACCCTGACTCAAGCTCTCCGCTGCCCCGCTTTTAAGCAAAGCTGTCCGCTACATCTGCTGGACAGCTGCACTCGAAAGGGCTCCGCTAAGCTAGAATGCCCTATGACAGGGAGAGCAGAGCTGAGTTCCAAAAATTCCTCTAGTAGCAAAATTCACATCTTCCCACACAGAATGGGGCTGGAAGAGCCACAAAGCTCTGTGATGTAAGCTCAAGGGCCAAGGGAAGAAGCTGCCCAGAGGCCAGCCAGTGGAAGCAGCTGACATCATCATCCATCCTGAATACATTTTCTGAGAATACAGGCTGCATTATAGCTGGTCATAGCTGGTGTCTCTTCTGAGCGTAGAAAATTTATGCTCAGCAATTTATTCCCAGCACTCTGCAAGAACCCAAAACACGCTCACTGCAAAAACAATGTGGTTATAGGAGACCAGACAGCGCGGTGACAGAAGCTGTTAATTTCTCCAGGCAACCCAAGGATTGGAAAGCCAAGACGTGCCAGACGAGCAAAAAAAAAAAAAAGAAAGAAAGAAAAATGGCACTTGAACATCCCTAACAAAGTCAGCCAGGTGCCCAGAGCCAAAAGACCTGGTCAGCACTTCCTGTACCCACAATCTGGGCCCCTTTTGAAAAGCAAATCAGTGAAGAGATAAGATACAGCAGACTGCAGTCAGGGAGGCGTTGGCTTTTTAATTATTATCTTTTAAGCATCTCAAAGGAAAACTGTATCTGTTGAAAACCCACTGAATGTAACTGAAATGATTCTGGGTAGCAGAGCATTCGCTTGGCTTTACCTCCACTGGCCCATTCAAGCAGAAACATCCCTCAAGCTGCATTTGAAGGCGCTCCCTCCCTGCACAGGCAGGAGCTATTTTGGTACCAGCATTGCCCGAGTCCACAGGTTTACAGATCCCTGGTCTAGCTTCGGCAGACTCAGACTTCCTTCAGCCTCCTAACAGCAGCCAAGGGAAGAGCAGTTCAATCCCTTCCACCTCCGCACACCACTTCTTTGCATTCATTCCAAGCCGAGGCTCTGGAGACATATCCAAAACAACGTTCCACTGGCTGTGAAACACCAGAGAGTCCCCACACACCAACCAGATTCCAGAGAAAATCAGAGAGAGGCCTTCCAAACCTCTGAAAATAACCCCGGCGGTGCTGAAATGGGGCTTCCCTAGTGGCAGCTGCCTCTCAGAGGGGCTCTGAAGGAAGCAGTTTCCCCTCCCTGCAGGGGACAGAAGCTGGCGGCTGCTATTCCCAGCCTGGTAATTCCTACAGCCGTGGAAAGCCTCGTCAGTTGTAAAAAACACCCTAGACCCAAACTCGGGCCCTCCCCACGGGTCTGTGAATGAATTAACAGCAGCTATCATTTGGGGGCGCCTGCTGTAAGCCAGAGCTGCAGCTTCACAGGCATTATCTCATCTCACCCCCACTACGGTCCCAGCAGGCAAGTCCACTCCCATTTAACTAACTGATTGGGCAACTGAGGCTCAGAAGACTAAGTGACTTGTCCAAGGTCACACAGTGAGTACAAACCCAGGCCAGCCGCCAAAAAGCTGGGCCGAGGACCACTGTGCCGCACCTGCCTCACGCTGGGATTGGGGTGTCCTCCTCCTTGGTTAGTAGCTAAAGAAGGGGTGTTCCTCCTGAGCTGCCCTGAGCCACCTATGGCCGGTCCTAGGTGTCTGCGAAGCAGCCCCTGCGGACAAACTGGGCTCCCGGGGGGCCGAAAAGGAGGGCCGGGTCGTCGCTCCCGCCGTCCGCGAGGGGACCCCGCTCCCTGGCCGCCGAGCCCCGCGGAGTCGGACGCCCCCTCCGCCCGGGGAAGCCCCAGAGGCCGTTTCCGCCGCGGCCACCGCACTGACCCCGTCACTGCCGCCGAAGATGCCCGGCCGAAGGAAGCGAGAAGGAGCCGCGGCCGCCGCCGGAGCCGGGCCCGGGTGGGCTCTCGCCGCTCCGGCCGGCTGCAGGAGATCGAGACCAGTGCCCCAGGGCCAGTGGCGACCCGGAAACAATCGGCCCGGAAGTGATGTTCCTCGGAGGCGGGTCCAAAAGGAGGCCGGGCTGCGGCTGCGCGCTGGGCCGGGGAAAGGCCGAGGCCCAGGGATGGCGGCGGAAGGAGCGGGAGGCAGAAAAGCGAGCACAGAAGCCGCGGAATTTCACTTTGGAGACTAAAAGGCCACTGCCCGGGCTGGGGCTAGGACCCGGAAATAAACGGGCCGGGAAGTGACGCACGCTGTCGGCCCCAGGATGGCAGCTAGCCGAGTTGTCATGGGAACCGGTAAGGAGCCGGCGGCGCGTCCCCGAGCTGGGAGCGCAGACAGCGGCCCTGGCCTCCGCCTCCCGGGCTCGCCCACCGCCGACGTGACCCGGAGCTGTGCTCCCCACTGCGCCTGAGCAGGAGCTGACGGTCGGCTCCCCGCCTCCTTTGTACAGGCGGAGACGCGGGGCTTAAAGAGAGCAAGAGATGCCCAGGATCACGCGAGATGAACCCAGCCGAGAGAGGACTGTCATGTTATAAGCTGTCGTTAAGAGGCGGGTCCCGGCTTTGCCTTTGTCCCTTACCGACCTGCCTGACCTTGGGCAAGTTAACTTCCCTGAGCCTCAGTTTTTTCACCTGTAAAACGGAATAGTAATAGTACCGTGACCTGGGATTCACGTGAGAGCTGAGTTCATTTATGGGAACCGCTTATTACAATAGTTGGCATAAAGATCTAAATACATTCAGCTTTTTAAATCTGGTTAAGTCAAAGGAAGTGACCACTCTTTGCCCTCACCTTTCTTTGTCTTTTTTTATTTTGGTACGTGCCCCTAGCGGGAACGAACCCGGGAACGAACCCGGGACTCTCTGGTCCGCAGGCCGACGCTCCCAAACCGGCCAGGGCAGCCCTCACCTTTCTTAAATGGGAGTCAGCCTTGGGGAAGACCAAGATATTGCTTCCATGCTTTGTGACTTTTCACCAGGCTCCTGCAGGACCTACATGGGCATCAGTCCTGGTGGCTTGTTACTTCACTTCATGGGTTTGTCTTTACTCCCACCCACGCGTTGCCCGTGAGCTTCCCAGGCACTTGGTTTTTGTGGTTCACTGCTCACTGACTCCTTAGTGCTTGCAGAGTGCCTAGTACATACTCAAGACTGTTGAATGTATTTGCAACTGAACCATTCATTATATCTCTCTAATTTATTCCACACATTTATTCAAGACTGGAGGTCACTCCCTGCCAAGTTCTCTTCCTCCAGCGTGCTCTTGGCTCCCTGAACTTAGCATGCTCTTCTACCCTTCTGGCCTTTGTGCTCCAAATGCTGTTCCCTCCTGTATGAATGACTTTCCCCTCACCTCAGCATCCCTTCCTTGCTTTTTCAGCTACCAGTCCCAGCTCAGTCCTCACTTCTTTTCTGAAGCTTTCTCCGTTTTCTCCAGGCAAAAATCAGCCTTCCTCTGGTTCCCCACAACACTGTCTTTCATAATCTTATCTCAGCTCCTACCACAGTGGATAACATATATTTTTAAACCTGACTCCCCCACAAGACCTGGAGCTCCTTATACATCTGTGTTTTTCCTGAGCTCTGAACAAGTCTGCTCATGAGGTGCCCAATAGAGATTCCTTGATTAAAGGATTCTCTCTCAGCCTTGGTGTCCCCAGGTGGGTCTTGTCTCAGTGACATAATACATGGGGAAGCATTTGGAGAACCGACAACCTGCTATTCAAACAGCAGTGATTACTATATTTATCTGTTGCTGTCTGAGCACTACTCAAGGAGTTTATGTACTGCAGCTTGTATCAGCTCATGTTTAAGCTCCCCATTCTTTTTTTTTTTAATATGTTTTTATTTATTTTAGACAGAGATAGAAACATTGATGAGAGACAACATCGATTGACCACCTTCTGCATGCCCCCCGCTGGGGATTGGGCCCACATCCTGGCATGTGCCCTGACCAGAAATCGAACCAGTGACCTCTTGGTGCATGGGTCAGTGCTCAACCACTGTGCCACATCGGCCAGGTGAATTGGTGACCTTTTGATGCATAGGGTGATGCCCAACCAACTGAGCCACACTGGCCGGGGCTAAGCTCCTCTCTTAATTACCTGCAAGGTAATGGTGTTTACAGGATTTCCAGCTCCACCCAAACTCCTTGCCTTTGCAACAACTCAAAATAGTCCTTTGCAAACTGTTGCAAGACTGCATGAGCCTGCTAAAACATCCCTCCCAGCTCTGTGGTTCTGTGACAGACAAAAGGGAACCAGACCAGTAGGAAACCCTGGTCATTGAGACGTGGTGACATTTCATATCAGAAAAGACCCAAAGTCACTGAAAAGAGCCATGTTTTTCATCTTTTAGACAGGGTTGAAGGCCAGAGATTTCTCTGCTTGGTGATGTGGAATCACAGGAGCATCTTTTTCAGATTTTATTACATAATGATTAACAGATTATATAACAGTCATGTAACAATGATTAGGTACCTCTGCTTTCTAAGAGCCAACAACATGAACAATCTACCTACTTCTTTCTGTTTAGTAGGGTTTTTTAAATCACAAAAGTAACACATGAATTCCAACAATACAGGCATATATAGAGAGAGAACAAAACACAAATGACAAAGAAAAGCAATCCTATGACCCAGCAATTTTATTTCTTGGAATCTACCAGAGAAACAAGTGTAAGTACACAAGAGACCTGTTGCATCATTGTAATGCAAAAACAAAACCCAGAAACATTTTAACTGTCCATCAGTAGCCTAATGATGTATCCATACTAATGACTACTACGGATCACTTTACAGGATTACATAACTCCAAGATATGCAGTGTAATGAAAAGAGACATACCCTGAAATGGAAAACAAAACATCAACCAATACTATATATTTTCTAAGGATGCATATACATTAGTGCAATAATGCAAATTTAGATCATTTGTTTTTTAAATCATTCCACAAATACATATTATGTGATTTTAATTTTCCCCCAGAAATCAGTTATCTCCATAACATAGCTAGACCTGTTTTGCTCACAATTTTTTTAAAATTAATTAATTTATTTTTGTTACAGATGTTTATCCTTTTCCCCCCACTGATTCCCCCCTCCCTCTCCCTCTCCCTCCCCTCCCTGTCCCCAGCTTTGTTGTCCATGTCCATTGTTCATGCGTACATGCATATAAGTTCTATGGTTTATCTCTCCCCCACCACCCCCTCTTCTGGGGATTGTCAGTCTGTACCCCACTTCCACATCTCTGGCTCTACCCTATTCCTCAGACTGTTATGTTCATTATATTCCACAAATAAGTGAGATCATGTGGTATTTGTCTTTTTCTGCTTGGCTTGTTTCACTTAGGATGATACTTTCCAGGTCCCTCCATGTTGTCTCAAAGGATAAGAGATCCTTCTTTCTTACTGCTGCATAGTACTCCATTGTGTATATGTATCACAGCTTTTTTATCCATTCGTCTACTGATGGACATTTGGGCTGTTACCAGATCTTAGCTATTGTAAATATTGCTGCTATGAACATGGGGGTACATATATTCTTCCTGATTGGTGTTTCAGGCTTCTTAGGGTATATTCCTAGAAGTGGGATCACTGGGTCAAATGGCAATTCAATTTTTAATTTTTTGAGGTAACACCATATTGTTTTTCATAGCGGCTGCACCAGTCTGCATTCCCACCAGCAGTGTACTAGAGTCCCCTTTTCTCCACACCCTCGCCAGCACTTGTAGTTTGATGATTTGTTGATGGCAGCCATTCTGACAGGTGTGAGGTGATACCTCATTGTTGTTTTGCCCACAATTTTATCACTACTATCTGCCCTGCATGCAACAAGAGGTTCAACAACAGTAGTTATTTCTGATGGAAATTTTCATTGATGTTAGATTTAAAGAGCATAACTGTGAGCAAAACAGACACAGCTCCTGCCCTCAAGGAGTGTACAGTCTCCTTATCAGAAAGAATATTAATAAACCAAGAGTAGGATGAACTAAAAGCCTATGATTCAGAATCCAAGGTGGTAAATGTTATGAGAGGGGTATAGAGCTTGCAGCGGTTCTCAGCCTGCGGGTTGCAACCCCTTTGGGGGTCAAACGACCCTTTCACAGGGGTCGCCTAAGACATAACAGTAGCAAAAAAATTACAGTTATGAAGTAGCAACGAAAATAACTTTATGGTTGGGAGTCACCACAACATGAGGAACTGTATTAAAGGGTCGCAGCATTAGGAAGGTTGAAAACCACTGGTTAGAGAATGGAGAGGGGACCTCTGACAGGGAAAGCTGGGGACAAAATGGAAAAGGTGGCATTTGAGCTGAGCTTTGAGTGAGTTGCATGTGTGAGCATCGCCCGTTTTTCTTCCAGCTGGAGGGAAGAAAGCAATCTGAAGAAAGTACTAGAAATTGAAACAACCGCCTCCAAGCATAGAAGGTGGGGGTAATTAAGGTACTAGAGTAGGGTAGTCTCATACTATACATAGTACCTGGCTCACAGGGAGCCTTCAATAAATACTTGACTGAGAAAACCGATACTCTGCACTAGCCCTTATGGCTCAGCAGTAAAAGCGTTGCCTACAGACCAAAGAGTCCCGGGTTTGATTCCAGCCAGGGGCACGTACTTCAGTTGCAGTTTGTCCCCAGCCCTGGTTGGGGTTGTGTGGGTGGCAACCAATCGATGTGTCTCTCTCACATCAATGTTTCTCTCCTCATTCTCCTTCTGTCCCTCCAGCTCTGTCTGAAAATTAATGTAAAATATATCCTTGGTGCACACCAAAAGAAACAACCATCAAAATGTAAAGGGAACCCACTGTATGGGAGAGCATAATCGCCAATGATACATCAGATAAGGGGTTAATTTTTTTTTTTTTTTTATCCTCACCCGAGGACATTTTCCCTTTTTTTTTTTTTTGTTCAGGTAGAGTGGGAGGGAGAGAGAGGAACAGAGAGAGAGGAGAGAAACATCGATGTGAAAGTGACACATCGAGTGGCTGCCACCCGCACGACCAACCAGGGCCGGGGACAAACTGCAACCGAGGTACGTGCCCTTAGCGGGAACCGAACCCGGGTCTCTCCAGACCGCAGGCCGACGCTCTAACCGCTGAGCCAAATCGGCCAGGGCTAATTTTTAATATATATAGAGTGCTCATACAACTCAACAAAAGGAAGACAAAGAACCTAATTAAAAAATGGGCAGAGGAGCTAAGTAGACACCTTTCCAAACAGGACATACAAATGGCCAAGAGACATATGAAGAAATGCTCAACATCACTAATCATCAGAGAGATGCAAATTAAAACAATGATGAGGTATCACCTCACACCTGTCAGAATGGCTGCCATCAACAAATCATCAAACAAGTGCTGGTGAGGGTGTGGAGAAAAGGGGACTCTAGTACACTGCTGGTGGGAATGCAGACTGGTGCAGCCACTATGGAAAACAATATGGTGCTACCTCAGAAACTTAAAAATTGAATTGCCATTTGACCCAGTGATCCCACTTCTAGGAATATATCCTAAGAAGCCTGAAACACCAATCACAAAGAATATATGTACCCTATGTTCATAGCAGCACTATTTATAATCGCTAAGATCTGGAAACAGCCCAAGTGTCCGTCAATAGATGAGTGGATAAAAAAATCTGTGGTACATATATAAAATGGAATGCTATGCAATTGTAAGAAAGAAAGATCTCTTATCCTTTGAGAGTATTATGCTAAGCGAAATAACCCAGTCAGAGGAAGACAGTACCGCATGATCTCACTTATTTGTGGAATATAATGAACAAGGTGGGCTGATGAATGAAATAGACCCAGAGACATAGAAAGGAGTATGGTTCAGACTGACAAATCTCAGAATAGGGGGGGTAGAGGGATGGATGAGATGAACCAAAGAACTTCTATGCATGTAAGCATAACCAATGGACATAGACAACAATGCTAGGGGGGTGGGGTGGGGAGGAGAAGGTTTGGCGGGGGGAGGAGAAATATGTGTAACAAAAATAAATTAATAAAAATTGGAGGGAAAAAAAAATATCCTCAGGTGAGGATTAAAAAAGAAAAGAGCCCTGGCCGGTTTGGCTCAGCGGTTAGAGCATCAGCCTGCGGTCCCGAGAGACCTGGGTTCGGTTCCCACTAAGGGCATGTACCTTGGTTGCAGTTTGTCCCCGGCCCTGGTCGGTCGTGCGGGTGGCAGCCACTCGATGTGTCCCTTTCACATCGATGTTTCTCTTCCTCTCTCTCCCTCCCACTCTACCTGAACAAAAAATGTCCTCGGGTGAGGATAAAAAAAAAAAAAAAAGAAGAAGAAAAAACAGATACCCCTACCATGCTCCAGCTGATCATCATCAATTTCCTCACTAATTGTGATCAGATGTTTAGGTTTCTGAAAAGCAGCTAGAAGTCCAGATTTTTAAGTGAAACTTCTCAATTACAAACAACATGTATAAATATACTTCCTAATTCCGTCTACTGAGAGAGCCCACAAGAAGTAACACCCCTGTAGCAACAAGCACCCAAATCTTGCTTTCTAAGTACCATTCTCTACTACAAGGAACAAAGGCTTTTTGGAGAGATGACATTCTCAGGACTGGGGCAGGGAAATTGCAGTGTGAGCCTGGAACATCTTACTGAGCCAGAAAGTGTGCGTGTGTTTGTGAGAGAGATGTAACAATAAGGTAAATGCGATACAATTAGGGAATCGGGTTGAAGGGGGTCTCTGGGAGTTTTTTAAATTTTTTTATCCTCACCCGAGGACATTTTTTCATTTTTTTGTTCAGATAGAGTGGGAGGGGGAGAGAGAGAGAGAGAGAAACATCGATATGAAAGGTACACATCGAGTGGCTGCCACCTATGCGGCCCAACCAGGGCGGAGGACAAACTGCAACCGAGGTACGTGCTCTTAGCGGGAACCGAACCCCGGTCTCTCTGGACCGCAGGCCACAATCTAACCACTGAGCCAAACCGGCCAGGGCTCTGGGAGTTCTTTAAGATATCTTAGCAATGCCCTGGCCGGTTTGGCTCAGCGGTTAGACTCAGCCCCAGAGAGACCCGGGTTCGGTTCCCGCTAAGGGCACGTACCTCGGTTGCAGTTTGTCCTCCGCCCTGGTTGGTCGTGGGGGTGGCAACCACTCGCTATGTCCTTTTCACGTTGATTTTTCTTTCTCTCTCTCTTCCCCTCTCTCTCTCTGAACAAAAAATGAAAAAATGTCCTCGGGTGAGGATAAAAAAATAAAATATCTTAGTAACTATTCTATAAGTCTAAAATTATTTCAAAATAAAAACTTATACAAAGAATGACCTAAATACAAAATAATATTTTATCTCCTACAACTAAAGAATAAAAAAGACAACCTAATAAAAAAAGTGAACGAAAGACTTGAGCAGACACTTTTCCAAAGGAAGACATACAAATGACAATAAGCAAATGAAAGGTGCTCACCATCTTCCATCATTATGAAAATTAAAGCCACGCGATCCCACCACACACCTGCTAGAATGGCTAAAATAAAAATGGCGGACAACCAAATGTAGGTGAGGATGTGGAGCAACTCGTACATCATTAGAGGCAGTGGAAAATATTTGGAAAATGGTTTGGTTTGGCAGTTTCTAATAAATTTAAGTGACCCAGAAATCCCACTTCTATATGGATACTTCATTTTTCAATGTCTTGCTCATTGTGATGACT
Source organism: Molossus molossus (assembly GCF_014108415.1). Lineage (NCBI taxonomy): Eukaryota > Metazoa > Chordata > Mammalia > Chiroptera > Molossidae > Molossus > Molossus molossus. Next base: position 8,893,647 of record NW_023425399.1, on the reverse strand, counting down.
TCCTCCTATTGTTAGCCAATGTCTCAAGTCAATATATTTGTGGCTGGTGGTGGTAGATTTATTTATTTATTTATTTTTCTTTATTGATTTTAGAGAGAGAGAGATGGAAACATCAATTGGCTGCCCTCTGCATGCCCCCCACTGGGGATCTGGTCCACAACTTGGGCATGTGCCGAACTGACCAGGAACCGAACTGGTGATCCCTTAGTGCATGGATTGACGCTCAATCACTGAGCCACGCTGACCAGGCAGGTGGTGGTAGATCTAAATCCCTATTTCAATCAGTCTTGCTAATATTTATTGTTCAGTTCTAGTTCTTGTAAGATCTTACTAGATCATTATTTTTACCTCATTATGTGGCTGATTCTTGATATAATATAAACTGTCAAATGCTGTGTAAAAACAATGAACTGGTGGGGTAACTGATAAACTGCTATTTTTATGATATCATTCACTGTGTCTTTCCTGTTTGTCCAAATCATTCATGGCCATATCCCCCAAACCCATTAGGATGCCTGGCACAAATAAGCTATTGGTTGAATGAATATTTACATATCAGTTTTACTCATGTTAAACTCCTTGCAATCCAAAACTATGTCCCCTTTTTATTTTTACTTCCAGGCTAAGTACAGTAAGGCATAATGGTCAGGGACAGTAGATCCTTAAGGAACTGGAGAGAATAAGGAGGCAGTGTTCACCTAGCTGGGCCAGTGAGTCTAGGAGGTACTCGTTTGCCCCCTAGTGGTGTAGGTGGAAATTCCTCTTGGCTCTTACCAGTTTGGCAATCTTGAATCTCATACTAGTTTGAAATCAAGATAAAATTATCTGCTTATAAATTAATAAATGTGGTAATACACAATGCTGTAAATTCTGCCTGCTTTAGATAAGTATAGTAATATGTTTTACATGTGACCTGAATCTGAGAGATAGGGCTTGATTTGAGGGCTGGCATCATGTCTAATCATTTCACCTATTCTCCCACAGGGCCTAATACAATATTCTTTAATTTTTACTTAAAAAGTAATGCATAACCCGGCCGATGTGGCTCAGTCGTTGAGCGTCCACTCATCACCAAGAGGTTGCCGGCCAATTCAATTCCTGGTCAGGTCACATGCCCAGGTTGTGGGCCCAATACCCAGTAGGGGGCATACAGGAGGTGGCCAGTCGATGTTCTTGCTCATTGATGTTTCTATCTCTCTCCCCCTCTCCCTTTCTCTCTCTCAAATCAATAAAGGGAAACAAAATGTATATATTTTGAAGATCATTCCATATCAGCTGTATGTTCACTTAACAAATATACATGGAGTTACCTACCATGCACTAGGCATTGTTTTAAAAGCTAAAGATACAGCCCTGGCAAGTTTGGCTCAGCGGTTGAGCGTCGACCTGTGGACCAGAGAGTCCGGGTTCGGCCCCAGCTAGGGGCAGGTACCACAAAAAATAAATAAAATAAAAGCTAAAGATACAGTAAACAGAATGAAAAAAAAAATCTGTCCTCATGGAGCTGACATACCAGTAATTATATCATATTTATTTTATCACTTTGCTACTGTGACCAATGCTGTCCTTGACATCTATGTGTCTGTATCCTTCCCACATGTGTGAGTAGGTCTATAGCAGCACTGTTCACAGAACCTTCTGTGACAATGGAAATGTTCTATATCTGCTGTGTCCTGATACATAGCTATTAGCTACATTTCTAGTAGCTACTGAGCATTAGAAATGTAGCTAGTGAGACAGAGGAAATGAAAATTTTTTAAAATCCTCACCTGAGGATATCTTCCATTTATCTTCAGATAGAGTGGGAGGAAGGGAGGGAGAGAGAGACACACATTGACTGGCCACCCCCCGCAAGACCCTGACCAGGGCCCAGGGCTGGGGACGAACCGCAACCAAGGTATATACCCTTGGCCGGAATTAAACTCGAGACTCTTTGGTCCACGGGCCGTCACTCTTACTGCTAAGCCAAACCTGCCAGGGTGAAGAATTGAAAATTTTAAATGTTTTATTGATTTTAGAGAGAGGGAAAGGGAAGAAAGAGAGAGAGAGATTTGCTGTTCTATTTATTTATGCATTTTATGCATTCATTGGTTGCATTTTTTTTTAATCCTCACCCGAGGATATTTTTCCATTTATCTTCAGATAAAATGAGAGGGAGGGAGGGAGGAAGAGAGAGAGAAACAGTGATGTGAGAGAGGCCCATAGATAGAATGCCACCTGTACAGCCCCAACCGGGGCTGGAGACAAACCACAACCGAGGTACGTGCCCTTGGCCGGAATTGAACCTGGGACGCTCCGGTCCCTGGGCCAATGCTCTAACCGCTGAGCAACCGGTCTGAGTATTGGTTGCTTCTTTATGTGCCCTGACTAGGGATCCAACCTGCAATCTTGACGTATTGGGAATGGCAAAGAGAAGACACAAATCTGCATTCAATTAACCTGGTTTTAACAAACATGATTTATTTATCTCATGTAGACTCCTTGCTATGAGGCCTTTGTGCCGTTTCAGATAGCAGTTTAATTGATTATTAACTTTCCAGGTTAAGAAAACTAGGTAGAATTTAATTGTTAGTACAGCCTGTGTTTTAAAAAAAAAAAAAGATTTCTCTTTTGTTAAGTGGGTGTATGCAAAAGTCAATCGGGTGCAGTAGAAAGTAGAGAAAGTTGGGATTCAAAACATCTGGGATGTAGGCCGGCTCCTTTCTTGTGAGGCTGAGACTTTGTCTCTTCAAGCTTGAGCTTCAGCTTCCCCATCTATACAGAGCAGGAGCCGGACCCTGTCACCAGGGGGCATGTGAACACAATATTAAATAATGTTGGTTCAGAGAGGGAGACATGCTTCCCATTACTTCTGCTTTCACTAGTATGTCTCAATGTGGTGATAGCCTATCTTCAACACCTCTCTAGTAATGGCTAATCTCTCTTTTCAGCATCAACAGTATTCAGCATGAGTTAATAATATTGTTTTCGGGGGCTCTCCCTCATGGGAGCACGCCAACATCTTTCTTCCCTCTCAGGCGTACATCTCCTAACTTCTAAGAGTCCCCAGGTGACTTGTAACCAGGGGAGCAATGGGCAGTGGCAGCTCAGCCAGGCTAACCCCCTGAACCTATCTGCAAGGCCCCCTTTTCTCTGACTTTTCAGTAAGCCAACAGCAGCCCTGCCTAGGCTCATTTCTTTCCTAAAACAATTCTAGAGTCAAAGCAGCCCCTCTGAGGATCTCTCGTGTTGCTGCTTCTATCCTAAGCCCGTCCTTGTTTCACGGTCGCCAGCTTTAATAAATGTACTCTCAAAATCACCTGGAAAAAATTATATTGTTTTGTTTCCCTTGTATCTTTGCAGTTCCCTTGTAGAAAATAAGTGATACTGGTTTTCTATTTGTAGCTCAGGAGTGATATCACAGTTTCTTTTAAAATGTGTTTGATTAGCCTGGCTGGTGTGGCTCAGTGGATTGAGCTCATCCCATGGACTGAGAGGTGCCGGTTTGATTCCTGGTCAGGGCACACGCCCAGGTTGCAGGCTTGATCCCCAGTGGGGGGTGTGCAGGAGGCAGCGACCGATGTTTCTCCCTCACACTGATGTTTCTATTTTTCTCTCCCTTCCTCGCTCTCTAATTAAAAAAAAAAAAAAAGCAATAAAAACATATTTTAAAAAATAAAATTTGTTTGCTTAAGTTTATTTATTTATTCATTCCTTTCTTCTTTTCTAAATTTTTTTCTGTTTTTGTTTGCTTAAATTTAAAGAAATCAACACGGTTGGAAGAGAAATAGTAATAGTGCATAAGTAAACACTAAGTAATAGTAATGATTTAAACGTAAGAAACAGGCCCAAAGCACAAAACCGGTTCCAATTCTGCCAATCTCGAGAGCCGTTTTCTACATTTTCCATTATTTCTCTTGGCCTCCTCCCTCCCTCCGGTCACAGCCAAGGGGCGAGGCGCACCCATGAGCCCCGCCCCCCGCCGGGTGCACTGCCCGCAATCCACGCCCCCAGGGTCCCTCCCCGCCCACCAGCCCCGCCCTCGTGCCGGCCCCGCGCTGGCCCGCCTCGGCCCCGCCCCGTCGGGCTCCTCCTCCTCGGCCCCGCCCCGTCGGGCTCCTCCTCCTCGGCCGCCGTTACGCTACGCTCCGCGACAGCAAGATGGCGACGCAACAGCCGGACCGTGAGGGTGGTGCGCAGCTGGCAGGGCCTGCGGCGGAGGCCGACCCCCTGGGCCGCTTCACCTGTCCCGTGTGCCTAGAGGTGTACGAGAAGCCGGTGCGAGTGCTCTGCGGACACGTGTAAGCGGCGAGCCCGGGCCTGGTCGGGGGGCGCCTGACTGGGCGGAGGGGAATGGAACGAGGGGCGAGGCCCCGGCAAGGAGGGTCTCGGGCGGGAGCGAGAGGTCCGGCCGAAAGGGGCCTGTCCGCGGGGCCCTCCTGAGCGCCCGAAGACCCGTGCAAGTTGGCCTGCTCCCTCCCAAGTGTCCTGTTCTTTTGACGAGCTCCTGCGGTGTTCCGGGCGGCCTGTCAGCTCCTTCCCACGCGTGATCGTGGAGTTACACCCCGCTGGGGGTTAGGTGGGGTCCGAGCTCTGCCCTCGAGAGCCACAGTTTCCCTTGAATAGTGCGTCCCTCGCCCCTGAAGTGCAGTACATCTGACGTCACGTATGCAGCTTTACCAAGGATTCTAATGTGCACCCAAGTTGGAGAAGCACTGAGCTAAGCTAAAAGGAAAAAGGGAAGGAAGTCTTGATAAAAAGCTGACCAGTCTGCCCTTAACTGTGAAAGGGGTTGAGAGTTGCCAGAGAGGGATTGTTAGCATTCCTACTTGCTTGGGTACAGGTGTGTTTCATGCGTTTTGAGATTAAGCCTCCGTGGCCTGCAATGTTGCTAATAGACGCTGGGACGACTAAAGGAGGGGTGTGTGTGTGTGTGTAAAGGTCAGTGCCAGACCTGGGCTGGGGTAGGTGTTTTGAGCTTGGCCTGATTTGAATCTCGGCCTTGCTCTATCAGACACAGAGACACCAAAGTTGAAAAAATTGTAGAGAACTTGGCCACCTACTTCTTGCCTCCGGGAGTTGGCATTTTCTCCGTGGCCTCCCTCAATGGGGTATCATGAGCATCACCTTGGCATTCGTCTGAGGGCCTCTTAACTGGTCTGTAGGCACAGGAGGCGCCTGCTGGGCTTCACAGGCATCATTTCTACAGCAGTCCTGCAGAGGAAGAGCCATTTTGCAGGTGAGAGAACCGAGGCCCACCATTGTCTGGCTTTCCCAGAAGGACTGCAGGCATCTGTTTGCCAGCCCAGAAAACAGTTAGCACCTGGCAAGGGCTCCCTAGCCACATTGATTGCTTTTTGCTTCAAGTACATGAAGCTTTTTGTAGCTTTGGGCTGTTCTGTTTGCAGTTCATTTTGCCTGGAATTCTTGCTCTCCCATCTGCACCTCCCTTATTACTACCCCAAATCCTTTTCAGACTTCAAGTCCCAATTTGTTACCTCCCTTGTCACCATTCCCATTTAAATCGCCTCCAGCTCTGCCCAGTTTGGCTCAGTGGTTGGGGTGTCAGCCCTCAGACCAAAGACTTTCAGTTTCCATTCCAGTCAAGGACATGTACTCGGTTGCATTTTGATCTCCAGGGGAGTCATGCAGGAGGCAACCAATCCATGTGTCTCTCTCACATCCATGTTTCTTTCTGTCCCTCCCTCCCTCCATCTCCATCTGAAAATCAATGGAAGAATATCCTCAGGTGAGGATTAAAATAAATAACCTCCAGTATCTTGCACAGAGCAAGATTTAGGGTCATGAGTGCAGTAACCATATATATTTTGCCCCTTATATCTCCAGTGCCCAGCACAGCAAGCATCCATCTTCTAGCAGACCAAAATATTTGTGTGCTTACTATATGCCAGATTTGGGGGGCATAGTAATGAGTAAAGGTGATTCTGCCCTCAGAGTTCACAATCCAATGAATTGATAAGTACCAGCAAACGTTCAGACTATTGTGAAAATTCATTGTGCAATGGAGGGTATTATAGGAATCAAACGGGTAGGGGGGAGGTAATTGATGAATGAAGAAGCTTGACCCAGCAGGATTTACCAACTGAAGCAAAATTCGAGGTTTCCTTGAGCCAAATGAACCTTTCCTGGGTCAGAGGTCAAGGGGACAGTACTGGGATTCAAACCTTGACTTTTCCCTATACTCACCATACTAGTTCCACATGTTCATCACTTCAATGTTGATTGAAAACAGATGGATGCATCTCTCGAGTCTCCATTAACACCGGCCAAGTGCTTTTTGCTCTGCCTAGTTGTTTTTTGCTAACTTTTGTAGTTGGAAACTTGAGTATCACTGCAGCTCTAGCTGGGCATAGCTTTAGGTTTTATAAAACTTGTTTTCAATCTCTAAATGATTATATCCTTCTACAGTCTAGTGGAATACAGCTGGAGAAGGGCAGGTGGCTGGGTGTCCAGGAGAAAGGACTTTGTACATAGCACTGTAACAGAAGGGGTGGAGCATCTAGAAGGCTAAACTAGGAAAAGACCCATACATAGAAAATGGAAACTGAAACCAGGCTGTTTTTCTTGGGCATGATTCATGGCCCCAGAGGTCTTCCTTTCTGCTTTTCGGACACCCCTCTGCACTTGGTGTCATCTTTGTGTGGAATTATGCATCCAGTCTGTGTGGCTCTCCTCATAATTTTAGGTCTTAGCTCAAATGTTACCTTCTTTTTTTTTTTAACTTTTAAAATATGTTTTTGCTGATTTTTTTTTTTTTAGAGAAAGAGGAAGGAGAGAGAATTAGCAACATCAACTGGCTGCCTCCTGCACACCCCCTACTGGGAATCAGGCCTGAAACCCGGGCATGTGCCCTAACCAGGAGTGAAACTGAGACCTCTCCGTCCATGGGACGATACTCAGTCCATTGAGTCACATCGGTTGGGCACAAATGTTACCTTTTTTTCTTTTTCATTGAATATTTTTTCTTTATTGATTTCAGAGAGAGAGGAAGGAAGAGGGAAAGAGATAGAAACATCGATGAGAGAACATCCATTGGCCGCCTCCTGCATGCCCCCCACTGGGGACTAGACCTACAACCTGGGCATGTGCCCTGACTGGGAAGAACTGGCAACCTCTTGGTGCATGGGTTGATGCTCAACTGCTGAGCCACACCAGCCGGGCAAATGTTTTTTTTTTTTTTTTAATTTATCTTTATTGTTGATTGTATTATAGATGTCCCTCCTTTTTTTTCCCCCTTGACTCCCTCCTCCCCACCACTACCACCCTCCTACCTTCCCCACACTATTGTCTCTGTCTAGTGGTTATGCATGTATGTGTATTAGTTCTTCGGTTTCCCTCTTCCCGCCCCACCTTCCCCCTTCCCTTTGAGATTTCTCAGTCTGACAACCAATTTGTAATTCTTAATCCCTTCATCTTTTTCACCCAACCCCCCTTTCATCTGGCAACCAACAAAAAGTTCTCTGTATTTATAAATCTGTTTCTGTTCTGCTTGCTTATTTTGTTTGTGGATTCTATTGTTGATAGATATATATTTATTGCCATTTTATTGTTCATGTTTTTTTTATCTTCAAGAAGACCCATCAACATTTTATATAATACTGGTTTTGTGGTGATGAACTCCTTTAGCTTTTTCTTGTCTGGGAAACTTTTTATATGGCCAATGATTCTAAATGGTAGCTTTGCAGGATAGAGTAGGTTGTAGGTCCTTGCTTTTCATCACTTTAAATATTTGTCACTCCCTTCTGGCCTGCAAAGTTTCTTTTGAGAAATCAGTTTCTTTCGACAGCCTTATGGGAGCTCCGTTGTAGGTAACTAACTGCTTTTCTCTTGCTGCTTTTAAGATTCTCTCTTTGTCTTTAACATTTTGCATTTTGGTGATGTGTCTTGGTGTGGACCTCTTTGGGTTCATCTTGTTTGGAACTCTCTGTGCTTCCTGGACTTGTATGTCTGTTTCCTTCACCAAGTTAGGAAAGTTTTCTCTCATTATTTTTTCAAATAGGTTTTCAATTTCTTGTCCCCTCTCTTCTCCTTCTGGCACTCCCATGATGCAAATGTTGGTACGCTTGAAGTTGTCCCTCAGGCTCCTTATACTATCCTCATTTTTTTGGATTCCTTTTTCTTTTTGCTGTTCTGATTGGGTGTTTTTTGCTTCCTTATATTCCAAATTGATGGTTTGCTTCTTGGCTTCACCTACTCTACTATTGATTACCTGTAAATTATTCTTTATTTCAGTTAGTGCATCCTTCATTTCTGACTGGTCCTTTATTATGCTCTTGAGGTCCTCTCAAAGTTCCTTGAAATTCTCACTAAGTTCATTCGTTCTTATAAGCAGTGTTTTGAATTCTGCATCTGTTAGATTGCTTATCTCCATTTCATTTAGTTATTTTCCTGGAGTTTTGTTCTGTTCTTTCATTTGGGACATGTTTTTTTGTCTCCTTATTTTGGCTTCCTCCCTGTGTTTGTTTCTACGTATTAGGTAGAGTTGCTGTCTCCTCGGCTTCTTAGAGTGGCCTATTGTAGTAGGTGTCCTGTAGTAGGGTCCAGTGGTACATCCTCCTTGGTCACCCAGCTGGGCCCTTGAGGTGCACCCCTCCTGTGGACTGTACACCATTCTGTTGTAATTGAATCTTGATTGCTGTTGCCACGTTGATGGAAGGGTTTTACTCAGGCTGATCAGCTACAAGGACTGGCTGTGCCCACTGACCACCAACCTCTGACCAACTTGGATGATCAGCAATGCAGGGGCCCACCACACAGAGCAAGACTTACTTCAGCAGGGCTCTGGTACCCACTGAGTCCATTCCTTGAGTGTGTCATTTGTGGAAGTGATTGGTTGGTAGTGCTTCAACGTGGTCTGAAGCTGTCCACTCACTGTGCTGGTTCTGGGAAGATCAGCCTGTGCGCTACCCGGGACCACCAGGTGTAAACTACAAAGTGATCTGTCAATGGCTGCTTCTTGTGCTGGGCTTGGAGGTGCCCAGGCAAAGCCAGTCTGTGAACCAAGGCTGGCTGCTCCTGGTGCCAGGCCTGGGGCCACTCAATGAGAGGTATGGGGTTTACTATGCCCAGCTGGTGCTTGTTTGAGAGAATTTAGGAAAATCTGAAGCAGGAGCTGAAACAGGCCAATCCTGTGGTAAAGCCACTGGAAACAGCTTTGGTGGGCCCCGAAAGTTGGGTGGGGCAGGGCCTCAGGGAATCACCAGGGTGGGGCAAACAGTATGAGCCAGGTTGCTGGAGTCCCGAATATGGCCTCAGTCTGTCTGCTGGCCTCATGGGGGAAGGGCTCACCAAAGGAACAAATGCCTCCACCAGCATATCTCTCCTGGAGAAAGCTCGCTCTCCAGCCCTTGCCCTGATGCCAAACAACTCAGTTCTTCCCCGTGTCTCTGGCACCTTTCCAGCTGCCTCCTCTCGGCGCTGGAACTCGGAGTGGGTCTGAGTAAGTCCGTGCGAGGGCCCTGTAAGAGGAGCTGCCTGCAACTCCAGCAGCCTCAGCCTCCCTCAGCCTCAGTTCCCACTGGCTTTCACAGCCTGAAGTTATGGGGACTTCTCTTCCTGGCACTGGAACCCTGAGCTGGGTGCCTGGTGTGGGAGGGGGACCCCTCAGTCCTCAGGGAGGACCTTCCTAGCTGAGGTAGTCCTCCTAATTTTTTTTTATCCTCACCCAAGAAATTTTTCATTTTTTGTTCATAGAGTGGGAGGGAGAGAGAGAGAGAGAGAAACATCAACATGAAAGGGACACATCGAGTGGCCGCCACCCACACAACCCAACCAGGGCCGGGGACAAACTGCAACCAAGGTACATGCCCTTAGCGGGAACTGAACCCGGGACTCTCTGGACCGCAGGCCACTGCTCTAACCACTGAGCAAAACCGGCCAGGGCAGCCCTCCTGATTTTTCTCCTGATTTTTGTCTGCCACGTGTGGGTGTGGACCAGCCTGTGCAAGCCTCTGCCCCTCCTACCAGTCTCGATGTGATGGCTTTAATTTTGTAGTTGTAGGATTTCCATTCAGCTTGATTTCAGGCTGTTCTGAAGGATATTTGTTCTGTAATTTAGTTGTAATTTTGATGTGGCTGTGGGAGGAGGTGATACCACAGTTACCTAGCCGCCATCTTGACCAGAAGTTCCAAATGTTACCTTCTTTTTAAAAAAAAATTTTTTTTCTTTTCTTTTTTTTTTTTTTTAATTATCCTCACCCGAGGACATTTTTCCATTTTTTGTTCAGGTAGAGTAGGAGAGGGAGAGAGAGAGAGAAACATCGATGTGAGAGGAACACATCGAGTGGCTGCCACCCGCACGACTGACCAGAGCCAGGGACAAACTGCAACCGAGGTACATGCCCTTAGCGGGAACCGAACCCGGGTCTCTCCGGACCGCAGGCCAACGCTCTAACCGCTGAGCCAAACCGGCCAAGGCAAAAATTTTTTTTCTTTATTAATTTTTAGAGAGAGGAAGGGAGAGAGAGAGATGGAAACATCGATGAGAGATAATAACAATCGGCCGCCTCCTGCCTGCCCACCCCCCAATTCCACTGGGGATTGGACCCACAACCTGGGCAAGTGCCCTGACCGAGAATCGAACTGGCAACCTGTTGGTGCAGGGGTCAACCCTCAACCACTGAGCCACAGTGGCTGGGCATCAAATGTTACCTTCCTAATGAAGCTTTCTGTGATCCACCCCAGCTAGATCTCATTTTTTCATTTATTTTCTTCACATTTTTTTGTGTTTTTGTTTTAGTTTTTTTTTTTTTTTTTAATTCTCACCCTAGGATATTTTTCCATTTATCTTTAGAAGGAGTGGGAGAAAGAAACATCGATGTGAGAGAGAGACACATCTACTGGTTGCTTCCCACACGGCCCCAACCAGAGCTGGGCCAAGGTACGTGCCCTTGACCAGAATTGAACCCTCGACTCTTTGGTCAGAGGGCTGATGCTCTACCCACTGAGCCAAACCAGCCAGGGCAGTTACCTTCACATATTTAGTCACTATATGAAACTAACATTTGTGTTTTTCTCCACTTTGGAAGAGAACCGTTATGAGTACAGTACTCAGCTTAGTTCAACATTGTGATCTCAGTAGACCCTCTCACCTTCTCCCAACCTGGTCTAGAATTTTGCCTAGCAGAATAACATCTAGCTTAATGACAAAGAGGAAGAAAATTCTCAGAGACAAAGAATTGTCAAATGTGCAGATTACCTTTTGACTATACATCCTGCCTTAAACCTATCAGGTTGGGTATATAGCCGAGGTATTTCCTTATTGTCCATTATTTCCGTGTACTTTATCACAATCACCACCTGTCTAGGCTTCAAGATAGAAACTTGGGCCCCGCCGGTGTGGCTCAGTGGTTGAGCCTCAACCCATGCACCAAGAGGTCGCTGGTTTGATTCCCGGTCAGGGCACATGCCCAGATTGTGGGCCTGATCCCCAGTGGGGGGCGTGCAGGAGGCAGCCAGTTGATGTTCTCTCTCATCGATGTTTCTATCTCTCTCTCCCTCTCCCTTCCTCTTTCTCTAAAATCAATAAAGAAAAAAAAGAATTAAAAAGAAAGATAGAAACCTGGCCTTTTTTCTTCAAATTCAGTAAGTTACCCGTCCTACTGATCCCACCTCTGAATCACTTCCTGAATTCATTCTCTGTTGCCTCAGTCGGGCCCTCACAATCCTTTGCTGTTAGCCATCTGTTTGGATTCTACTTCAAGTCTCCTCTCGTCTTTCTTCACAACAAAAAATTTTAAAACCAGCAATTCAATTGTCTGTGATGATCCCAGAGTTATTTTTCTAAAGCTTGGATTTTGTCTTGTTGATACTTGGCTTTAAACATCTGGGTCCCTACTGCTTATGAGGAAAAATGTTAGGCTTTTATTTCCTTGAATGCATCATGGATTTTTAAGTCTAAACATCTGGAATATTCCCCTGTTCTGCCAGTTGAACTCTTTCTTTTAAGGCTCTTTCATAGATGTTGCCTCTGAAGTCTTCCCAGCTCTGTCCTTAGGTCATAACTAGTTAGTTGCTCTTGTATTTGTGTTCCCATAGTGCTTTGCATTCTCCTCTAATGATAGTAGCTCCTGTTTGTGATGCATTTCAGGTGTGCTAAACACTGTACTAAGGTCTCCCAACAGTCCTAGAAGTGAATACAGTCGTCCCTCGTTTATCGCGGTTCATCCGTTCCATACTCTAGCAGTTGCATCTGGCGTTGAAGGATTCCTGGGGTGCTAGAATGCATAGGCCTACAGTCCATACGTACAGTAATTTTAATTGTAATACAGGGGTGTATAATTGACTCAGACAACCCAGCGCGCGCTGTATCATTTTCACTGTCTCGATAAACTTTTTAATGAATATATTTGAAAAAAACCGCAATAGAGTGAAGCAGCGAAAGTTGAAGCATGAAGTGGCGAGGGACAACTGTACTCCGATCTCCATTTCACAGAGGAAAAACCAAGATTTAGGAAACCCCTCAGAGCACCAGAACACCTTTTGCTGTGTATCACAGTTTGCATTTGTTTCTGTTGCTGGACCTGTTTATTGTTTGCAGGACCTGTCCCCTACCCTCATTTTTCTGCCATAGGAGACTCGGTATTTGAATCAGGAGTAGGGAGCAAGTTGTCTTTAATCCATTATTCATTGATGTCTTTTTAAAGTTTATCCATTTTGTTGTCTTGTCTTCACAATGCATGACTCAGGTTCTCTGTATGTCTTGTTCTAGCTTTTGCTCTGCATGCCTGCAGGAATGTCTGAAGCCGAAGAAGCCTGTCTGTGGGGTATGTCGCAGCCCTCTGGCACCTGGCGAGCGAGCCGCGGAGCTCGAGCGGCAGATTGAGAGCACAGAGACTACTTGCCATGGCTGCCGCAAAAATGTATGTGGAAGGAAAACGGAAGAGTCGGTCTTGCTGTGATGAGATGGGGTAAAACGTAGAGCTGTTGCCATGTAGTTTCTGAAGTTAGAGCATGACTGGATAACTAATAGCACGTGTGCATGCTAGTTATCTGTGGCGATGGCTGTGCTGTTTCATTTTGGTAACCTTAATTGGGTTTATTTTTTAAGAGTTGGCTTAGTATATTACATACTTTAGCTTTGAAAATCATAGAAATCAGTTATCCCAGTTTTTTCCTACAAAAGACCCATTTTTCAAAGCATCATGCACCTTTTTTGTTGTTAATCCTCACCTGAGGATATTTTTCCATTGATTTTTAGAGAGAAAGGGAAAGGAGGAGAGAGAGAGAGAATGAATCATCCATGTGACAGAGACACATCAATTGGTTGCCTTCCTCACAACCCAGACTGGGGTCAGGATCGAACCTGCAACCCAGGTACAAGCTCTTGACTGGAATCAAACCTGAGATCCTTTGGTCCAGTGGGCCAATGCTCTAGCCGCTGAGCAAAACCTGCCAGGGCAGCACAATTTTAATTAGAATATAATGACAGAATGATATTTCTTAATATTTTTTAATATAAAATGAAGTCAGTGACTCAAAAAATTATCTATTGCAGTTAGTTTGAGAGGAAATTTAAAAATCTATATCAGCCCTTGTGGTGTGACTCAGTTGGTTAGACATTGTATCATACACCAAAAGGTGGCCGGTTCAATTCCCAGTCAGGGTACATAACCAGGTTGTGGGTTCGATTCCTAGTTAGGGTGTGTGAGGGAGGCAGCTGAATGATGTTTCTCTCTTTCTCTCTCCCCTCCCTCTGCCCACTTCCTCTCTCTCAAAATCTATATCAGCTCAGGCCGGTTTGACTCATTGGTTAGAGCGTTAGCATGTAGACCAAAGGGTCTCAGGTTCAATTCCTGGTCAAGGGCATATGCCTAGGTTGCAGGTTCAATCCCCGGCCCCTGGCCCTGGTCAGGATCTTGTGGGAGGCGACCAACCAGTATGGCTCTCTCAACATTGATGTTTCTCTCTCCCTCCCTCCCTCCTCTCTTTCCCTTTCTTCCTTCCACTTTATGTAAAAAAAAAAAAAAAAAAAAAAAATGATGGAAAAATATCCTTGGATGAGGATTAACAAAAAAAATTCTATATCATTACAGATACAAAGTTTAATCAGCTTTTTAGCACTTGACAGAAGAATCATGATACAAAGATCAATATGAAATATTTGATTTTAATAGCAAGATCTAATATCTAAATGCATCCATGCTCTTTTGTATAATCATATTAGAGTTAAGTATATGTAACATCTGTTACAACCGCAAAAGATAAAGATTGTTGTCTTATTTTCTTGTTTTCCAAGAGATATACACAGGTTTATCGGTTTTTGAATCGTTATGATTTTGTTCATTCCAGATAGTATAAAAATATAAAATAAATGTAGGCTTGTTCCCCACTCCAGAGATTACTTTTTTTTTTTTTCTTATCCTCACCTGAGGACATTTTTCCATTTTTTGTTCAGATAGAGTGGGAGAGAAAGGAAGAGAGAGAGAGAAACATGGACGTGAAAGGGACACATCGAGTGATTGCCACCCACACGACCCATCTAGAGCCAGGGACAAACTGCAACCAAGGTACATGCCCTTAGTGGGAACTGAACCTGGGTCTCTCCGGACCACAGGCCAGCTTTCCAGCCGCTGAGCCAAAGCGGCCTGGGCCAGAGGTTGCCTCTTTAAAGTGGTTCAACTTAGAAGGCTGCAAAATATTTTCTGCCCTTTGACAAACAGATATAGGATCTTTACAAAATGGGATCATACTGTAGTATATATTTCTACAATTTTTTTTTTGCATTTGAAACAATTTTTTCCCCTTTTAAAGAACCGTTGGACAGCTTTGCACGTCAGTGTCCTTAACTCTAACACCTTAGTTTGGATAGTCATAGAATGGATACACCTTACAATCTTCCTTTCAGAGTGATTTAGCATGAGGGGTACCCAGTGGGTACAGTTCTGAATGGGATTTTTTTCATCCCTTTTAATTGGGAGCTCTGGTTGGCAGCTTGAAGTCAAGTTCTTTAGCTGGAGGTAAGATAAAAACATCATGGTAAGCCAGAGCTCAAATATTGAAGCTTTTTTTTTCCCTTGCAGTTTTCTTTAATTCAGAAACTCAAGATACTGAAATAAAGTTTCCCTTCATCTTCATGCATGCATGAGTCTTTTTGTATTTTTTTTCTACATGTTTTTGATTTTCTTCATTTTAAAGATTAGTGACTGTATTGCAGTAAACTCTAGAAATATTTTCCTTCCCTGTGTCTCCCCTCTTCCTTCATTCTTTACATGTTTTCTTTCTTTTTAGAACACCTGTGATTAAGCACTTTTTGGAATTTCTTTTCTTTTTTCTATATTGCAAAGACTAGATTTTAGAGATGAAATAGAATTCAAATTTAGGTTTTGTTTGTTGTTTTTTTTTAAAGATCATTTATCATAATCTGGCAGTTTGTACTTTAACTAGGATTACTAGCCTTTATCCTTTTCCCCTGCTTCACATAATGGAATGTAGTTCTTGGCTTGCGGTAAGAAGATGAGTTTAAATGCTAGTATGGAAAATTTTAAAACTGGGTTTGGAGTGTGTCTGTAAGCAGAGAGCAGGTGGTGAATAAAGCAGACCTCTAGGAAAGTTAGTGTAGAATGGAAGCAGATGTCTTGGTTTGGTCAGGTAAAACCTCAGCCTTGGTCTTAACAGAAACCCTGCAACAAACGTTCAGGGGTTCAGCCCCATCAGCACAGCCAGGGGACTGGTGAGATGTTTGCCAGGGTGGTATAGGTCTAGTTTTCATCTTGCCTTTGCTTTGGGATGATGATGTGCCTGGTACAAGGTCCTGACTAACTTTTGGTCTCTGATTCTTCCTGTCCAAGTTCTTCCTATCCAAGATCCGGGCCCACGTGGCTACCTGTTCCAAATACCAGAATTACATTATGGAAGGTGTGAAGGCTACCACTAAGGATGTGTCCCTTCAGCCAAGGTAAATGACTTAATCACTCCCTTGGTCGAGGACATCTTTTGCTCAGTGGACACTTTGCATGTTTGTGATTGAGGTGTATGAGTGTTGTTGTTGTTGTTTTTTAATCCTAATCCAAGGATATTTCTCCCTTAATTTTTTGACAGAGCGGAATGGCAGGGGGTGGTAGGAGGGGACATTGATGTGAGAGAAACATATTGCCTGGTTGCCTGTCATACAGCCTTGGGGGCCGGGGTATCAAACCTGCAACCCAGGTAGGTATGTACGCTCGACTGGGACTCGAACCCACAGCCTTTTGGTCCAAGGGTCGATGCTCTAACCATTGAGCAAAACTGGCCAGGGTGAATTTTAGAAAGTGGAGGTATATCGCCTGGCCAGTGTGGCTCAGTGGTTGAGCATTGACCCATGCACCAAGAGGTTCCCTGTTTGATTCCTGGTCAGGGCACACGCCCAGGTTGTGGGCCGAATTCCCAGTGGGGGGCATGCTGGAGGCGGCCAGTTGATGTTCTCTCTCATTGGTGTTTCTACCTCTCTCTGAAATCAATAAAGAAAAATATTTTTTAAAAAAAAGAAAGAGAAAAGAAACTGGCTGGTGTGGCTCAGTTGGTTGAGTGTCATCCCCGTGTTCCGAAAGGTCACCAGTTCAATTCCTGGTCAGGGCTCATACCCAGGTTGCATGCTGAATCCCCAGTCTGGGTGCCTGCGGGAGGCAGCTGATTGATGTTTCTTTCTCACATCGATATTTCTCTCTCTCTCTCTCCCCCTTTCCCTTCCTCTCTTTCCAAAAAGAAAAGAAAGTGGAGGTGTAATTGTAATTCTGGCTAAAGCTGATGCAAGTTTGTGTATGGGGGAAGGTGTGGAGAAACTCTGATGTTCACTTCAAATATTAGCTGTGCTGATAAGTTATTTTCAGAACACTTAACCTGGTTCTGAAGTAATCATCACCATCCCTGCCATAACACATTCAGTGCACTTTGTTCTTTTTTGGAGGGTACAGTAGCTGAAGTTGCATGTACTCACAGAGGTGTTTTTCTTGCCTTTCGTCTTCTAGGAATGTCCCAAACCGTTATACCTTTCCTTGCCCTTACTGTCCTGAGAAGAACTTTGATCAAGAAGGACTTGTGGAACACTGCAAGTTATCCCATAGCACGGATACCAAATCTGTGGTAAGAGTAACTTCCTTTTTATACTTCTTATGGGGAAAAAGTCAGACTTACAGAAAAATTACAGGATTAGTACAGTGAACTTGAATGTTTCCTTCATTTAGATTCTTGGATTAATAATATTTTACCGCCGTGGCCAGTTTGGCTCAGCGGTTAGAGCATCGACCCGCAGACCAGAGTGTCCCAGGTTTGGTTCCCACTAAGGGCATGTACTTTGGTTGCACTTTGTCCCCGGCCCCGGTGGGTGGCAACCAGTCGATGTGTCTCTCTCACATTGATGTTTCTCTCTCTTCCCCCCTCTCTCCCTCCCACTCTATACGAAGATAAATGCAAAAATGTCCTCGGGTGAGGATAAAAAAATAATAATATTTTACCATATTTGTTTAACCATGCTTTCTGTATACAAATTTTTTGCTCACCATTTGAGAATAAGTTATAGATGTCATGACCTTTTGACCCTAAATACTACAGCATATATTTCCCAAAAACATTTGCTTTAAAAAAAACAAAAAAACACCACCTTTTTTGTGTGTTTGTCACACTCAGGAAACGTAGCATTGAGATAATCTAATATCTACTGCGGAATTCATGTTTAAATTTTAACAATTATATCAATCTTCTTCTGCCCCCAAATCCCACTCGGTGTGTGAGATTTAGTTGTCATGTCTCTTCAGTCCTCAGCCCTTCTTTGTCTTTCATGACCTTGACATTTTTTTATTTATTTATTTAATTTTTTTATTATCCTCACCTGAGGACATTTTTCCATTTTTTGTTCAGATAGAGTAGGAGGGGGAGAGAGGAACAGAGAGAGAGAGAAACATCGACGTGAAGGGACACATCGAGTGGCTGCCATCCGCATGACTGACCAGAGCCGGGGACAAACTGCAACCGAGGTACATGCCCTTAGCGGGAACCGAACCCGGGTCTCTCCGGACCGCAGGCCAACGCTCTAACCGCTGAGCCAAACCGGCCAGGGCGACCTTGACATTTTAAAAGAGGACAGGCAAGTTTTTCTGTAGCAAGTCCTTTAGTTTGGGCTTGTCTGCTTTTTTTTCCATGATTAGTGCAGGGATGCTCCATAAGTGATGTTTCCTCCAGGTGTCACATTCAGGGTCATGTGACATCTCTCCCTCCATTGTTGGTATTGTTAACTTGGATCCCGTGGTGTCCACCATGGTTCTTCTCTGTAAAGCTGCCATTTTTTTTTGAGTCTGGCTTCCACCTGCTGACATCACATTCTCAGTGACCCCAGCTGATCTCCTGAGTCCTTGTTTTCTGTCACCTCTTGGCTATTTTGTTGTTTGTTGTTAATCCTCACCCGAGGCTATGTTTCCATTGATTTTTTAGATAGAATGGGCGGGAGGAAACGGGATGGAGAGAGGGAGAGGAAGAGAAACATGGAGAGAGGGAGAGGAAGAGAAACATCGATGTGAGAGAGAGACATTGATTGGTTACCTTACCCACAACCCGAGACCTGGTCTGGGCCGAGTTCTAACTGCTGAGCCAAACTGGCCAGGGCACCTCTTGGCAATTTAAAAATTTTGTTTCTTTGTATCTAGTCAGTTTATTGTATAAAAAGTAAACTGTAAAAACTATTTCCAGCCCCTTCCCCTAGTCCCTTGGTTCCCTCTACACCATCGGTTATTCCCAGTATTTCTTTTTAATTTTTTTATCCTCACCCGAGGACGTTTCCATTTATTTTCAGAGCGGACAGGAGAGAGGGAGGGAGAGAGAAACATTGCTGTGAGAGAGGCACACCGACTGGTTGCCACCCACACCCAACTGAGGCCAGGGACAAACTGCAACTGAGGTACGTGCCCTTAGCGGGAACCGGACCCGGGACTCTCTGGTCTGTGGGCTGATGCTCTAACCACGGAGCAAAACCGGCCAGGTCCCCAGTATTTCTTTATATGCTTGCAATGTATTGTGTTTGGATATGATAAATATATTATATTTCCATTTGCCATTATAGAATAATAGAAATAAACCCAATATCAGAGTAATACACCACAGCATGGTGGCCTGCCCGCCTTTCAGAAGGTAGTCACAAATAATTGATTCTCGCTCAAAAATAAACAGCCTCATTATTTAATACTAATACTCATCTTTCTAACATGTTTATTACATAGAGAATTCTGGAAATTTCTACAGACAAAAACCTGGGATGGTCATTGCACCTGCTATTTTACTTTTTCTGTGATTACAAAACAGATGTACAGGACATATTCGTTGGCTGTGCTAGGCAAGATGAAACACCCCAAATCCAGGCTTTTAGCTTCTTCAAGACATTTGAGCTGTGGTTCTTGAGAACTAATTGCTAATTAAAAAGCAAGTGTGCATGGACACAGGGACACACACACCACTCACCTGCCCCACTACCCATTTTAGCCAGAGAAGCACGACTGTTTTGGTAATAATGAAAACTAAAATGGATGCTAAGTAAAATGACAGAGATACTCTAATTCATTTCCTACCACCATCTCTCCTGCACTCTTTTTAGAAGTAAATAAGAAACCATTGTGCCAGCCAAGTTAAGTGGATTGTCCATTTCGTAGAGCTAGGTAGTGGCAGAACCATTACTGGAACCTGGTGTCCTGGCTCCGAAATCAGTTTTCCCTTCACAGTGTCAGAAAATGCCTCTGTTGTTTGCCCATTGGCATCCGAGTAGTCCGCGTTTGTGAGAAACACAGAATCCTGGGATCCAGAGACGTTCCTAACTTTTGAACGTCCTTATGAGATTCATGGATGTAGCCCTTTTTGTCCCTCTTTTTATGCAAATGACAGCACATTATAGAGACTATAACTACTATTTTTGGCAGCTGTTCCATGTCAGTGCATGTAGATCTCTTTTTTAATGAGAGTCACAGTTTTCCATTACTTTCTCTTCCATGATTTAGCTGGTCCCTTATTGGTCAGCATAAAGGTTAGTCCCAGACAGTATCAGGAAATTTGATTAAGGATGAGATATTAAATGCTACTAAAGAACTATTGTTGATTGATAGGTGGGATAATGCTATTGTATTTATAGAGGGAAATACTTATTTTTAGGACTATACTGAGTGTTGTGTCTTATTTTAAAATGCTTCCTTTTTGCTGAAATAAGTATGCCAAATCTGGGTGTTGGGGATAAGGACTGGTTCAACAAACTATTATTTACTTTTCTTTGAAGTTTTTCATAGTAAATTTTAGGTTTGAAGTTTTTCATAGTAAATTTTAAAGGCTGCCATAAATTTTAACATATCTTTGCCTAACTAAAGTCTTTTACTAAAGTAAAAGTCTTAGCTGTGGATTGATTTGGTTGGAGGGTAAGTGTACTCATATAATTTTTAATCAGTATCGTTGAACTACTCTGGTTTCTGGTACTGCAACCTAAACCCCCCTCCCCCCTTTGGCTTTCTGAAATTCTTTTGATCGTTTTGTCTCTGTTGAAGTCTCTCTTCTGTCAGCCCGTGGCCCTCTGTTCCATCTCCTGTCCCTGTATAGAACTCCTTAACTGTCAGTATTGATGCACTTCCCTTTGGAAGCACCTCCTCTCTGTCTCTCTCCTGACTCGTGGCCCAGCTCCAGCTCCCTGCCTCGCTCTTCCACTCAAGGAGTCTTCCACTGTTTCAGATTCATCTCTTACCTTCCCCCTTTGTCACCACATCTTCCTTGTAAATACTGGGGTTCCATCTCTAAGCTGGACTGCTTACGCCTGCTTCTTCCCTGCCCCAGCTTCCCTCTGTCCATTTCCATGAATTTTCTGTTCCAACCTCACTGATTGGCTGTTTGCCTGTTATGCTGCCTCTTGGCCTTTTCTCCTTGCTACTGCTGCCCCTCTTCTGGAACACCCTTTCAGGTGTTGTCTTTCCCACTGCCTCCCAGTCTTCAAAGCCCAAATCAGCCTCTCCTATGAGGGGTTTTCAGCCTGAGCCCCCTCATCTGAATATTTACTTTGTAGAAATAGCACATTAAGGCTGTGTTTTAACTTCCTTGGGACATTGCTTATCTGTCATTTCTTTGGTTTTCTTTTTGTCTTGAGTCATTTCATGTGTGGGGGTTGGAAGGCTGTAGTCTAGGCCCCCACTGGGCTGATGTGTTGTTCTGACATAGTCGGAAATCAAAGGGTGGTATCATGGCGTAAGCCTTTACCCACCCCCACGTGTCATTAGACTCGAGTAGGAGACTGATAGTGTTTTCTGGGATGTGAATGTGCACTCAAGGGAGTGACCTGGCTCTGGACTGGTGGGTCAGGAAAGCTGTCCTGGGAGAGGAGACCAGACGCAAGCCACACAGGGTGGATGTCAGCTCAGAGGTCAGGGGCCCAAGACCATGCTTCTTTGTTGAAAGGTTTGTCCGATATGTGCCTCCATGCCCTGGGGAGACCCCAACTACCGCAGCGCCAACTTCATCGAGCACATCCAGCGGCGGCACCAGTTTTCTTACGACACTTTTGTGGTGAGTGGAGCCCAGGCTCTTATCCCTCCCTCCCTTCCATGGGCCCCATTGTTGAGCTTTGTCATGATGCTGTGGGTTCCCTGGAATGGCAGCTGTTCGGTCTGTGAGCCAGGTGAGGGGCCACAGCTTTTCTTGTGTGGCATTGAAGATGAACTGGCTGGCCATCTAGACTGAGACAGTGCCAGCCTACTCCTAGGTCCCCCTCACCCAAATGTTTGCCTGCTTTTGGTGTGTGTAGTTTCTACCTATTATAGAACTTGGTTTGGGAATCTTAAGCTTAGATGCCCATGGGGCCAGGCAAGTAATGAAATTGGCCCCCATGGAATTTTCAAGCTGGATTGTGTGTAGCTCTTTATGCTGCCAGTAGCTTCAGCTGATTGTTGTCATGTGGAAATACAGGCACAGCAATGCCTGTCTCCCCCACCCACCCCAACTCCAAAAAGCTGAGAATGTAGAATGTCATATGATATACTACATACCTATTTTTAATTTTTTTTCCCTTTATTGATTTTAGAGGGAGAGGAAGGGAGAAGGAGAAAGAGATAGAAACATGATGAGAGAGAACATCAGTTGGCCGCCTCCTGCATGCCCCTCACTGGGGATTGGGCCCACAGCCTGGGCATGTGCCCTGACCAGGAATCGAACTGGCGACCTCTTGGTGCATGGGTCATTGCTCAACCACTGAGCCACACCAGCTGGGCTACATATTTATTTTTAAAGTATTTCAGATCAGACAAAGCACATTCACTGGCCAGATGTGGTCATTAGGTGTGTGTCTTTTCCCTAGAGTGGTGTTGAAGGGCACACGGTTGTCTTGGCAGTATAGTGATAGATAAAAATTTTTTTTTTCTTTATTGATTTTAGAGAGAGAGGACGGGAGAAGGAGATAGAAACATCGATGAGAGAGAACATCGATTGGCCGCCTCCTGCATGCCCCTCACTGGGAATCAGGCCCACAACCTGGGCATGTGCCCTGACCAGGAATCAAACTGGCAACCTCTTGGTGCATGGGTCGACGCTCAATCACTGAGCCACACTGGCCGGGCGTGATAGATAAATTTGGTCAACTATTTGGAATAAACCTTCAAGTTAGAATTTTGGAGGAGTAGTCAGTTTTTTGTTTTTTGTTTTTTAAATCCTCACCCGAGGACATTTTTTTATTTTTTGTTCAGATAGGGAGGGAGGGAGGGAGAGAGAAACATTGACGTGAAAGGGACACATCAAGTGGCTGCCACCCGCACGACCCAACCAGGGCCGGGGACAAACTGCAATCGAGGTACGTGCCCTTAGTGGGAACCAAACCCAGGTCTCTCTGGACCACAGGCCGACGCTCTAACCACTGAGCGAAACCGGCCAGGGCAGGAGTAGTCAGTTTTAATGGCTGTATTTCAGGACCTAAGAAGGAAAGCATGATTCTTTACTAAGTTGTCATAAAGAATATTTATTTATAGTCTAATACAGTGTCTGAAATTCAGACTTGAAAATAACTGTTCTTTTTCTTAATGCATAAAGATCAATATAATACCCAAATAGAAAACTTTGCCTCGTTGAATTAGAAAGGCTAATTTCACTGCAGTGCACTCCACGTTTGAGCAGTTGGTCTTTGCCCAGGTCCATCTGGGTGCTCTCCAGTCCTCACACTTCCCATCTGAGGGAGCCGTCGTTGTTATCCTCAGGATGGAGCAGCAGAGGCACAGAGAGATGAAGCAATCTGCCTAGAGTTCCGTGGCTAGCATTGCCCGCCATGGAGGTGGGATCTGGCCCCTGGCAGCTTTCTCCAGGGCCCCATGCTTGATTTTCCCGGTTCTCTTACTGAAAGTGAGTCAGACAGGTGCTGAGGTTGTGTCTGTGTTTTGCCCCTAGGATTACGATGTTGATGAAGAGGACATGATGAATCAGGTGTTGCAACGCTCCATCATCGATCAGTGAGCAGAGCTTCTGCTGTCCGTCTCACGTTCCAGAGCTTCCATTACATGTTATATGTGAAACCTTTAATATACAACAGACCCAGAAGTGAGCCTGGTATTAGGACAGGGTCACTTCTAACAGGGAAACAGTTCCCAGGTCAGAGCCCTCCTTTCCTTTGGGCTCTTCTTCCCCTACTGTTAACCCTGTTTGTCACATGTCTTGTCTTTGATTGCTCCTTAGCTACTTCCTGGAGTTTCTGCTTCCTCTTCTGGAAGAAAACCCAGCTTCTCCACCTGTCCTCGTCTCACACTAGTTCCTCTCGTCCAGTGTTCATCTCTCAGGTCTTTCGAGCCAGCCAGGACCTTTTGTGGGTCATGAATAGCACAAATGAGACAAGTGTCTCCTCTCCTTGTCCCTGGGGTGTGTGAGCGCTGGCAGCAGTGCATCTTATCAGAGCTGGAGCGCCTTCGGTGTAGGAAATTCTGTTAGTTGCTCCTTCACAGCAGCTGCCAGAGCTGGAGTTGACCTCCCAGGAAACCTTTCAACAGTCTGCTGGGGCGAATGTTCTGGGTTTAGCACGGTCTGATCCTGGACGTTTTGATTAGTGATATTTTGCTGCCACTCCAGCACACCCTTAGAATGAACTGGTTTGATCCTAAATGCCTGCCTGGTGCCTTTTTAGGATAAGGTGTAGCACGTGTTTTTAGTGGAAATAAATGTTTCTAGGTTAGAAACTTAGGTTAAACTCCCATTTCTCCACAAGTGGGGAGGAAGGTCAGCTAAGAGACAGGAAGACCATAGCTTTTTGCTTATGATTTTCAAACTAATAAGGTATTTTCAAATGATTGGGTCATGTTTACCTCTCTGTTTGGGAGCCTGCTTACATTCTTGTCCTTGAGGCACAAAAAGGAGTCCTCAAATGAATAAGAGGGAAGAGGTTCGGGGCCCAAGTGGATACCAGTTTTTTTATTTGTTAACTTAGATTAAACTGAGCATTGCTTTTCTATCAGAGAGAGGTGGTAGGAAATCTAATACCACAACCTGCCATCCCTTCTGGCAAGACACTGTTCAAAGGTACAACATCTGTGAGCAGTTGTTAATGGAAACTGTCTCCTAGAAACTTGCTTTGGTAGTGGCCCAATAAGCTTGAAATTCAACGTGTTTCACAATAAACACAAGGCTGAGAGCCGGCAGTCAAATCCGTAGGAGCAGAACCTTTGACCAAAGGGCATCTGGATTTAGGTTTGCTTCTTCACGTCAGACCTCTCTAGTCTGAGATGGAAATTTCTTCTGGTTCAGTGGCTGAGGTTGCAAGTGACAGGGCTTGGGGCCTGTGCCCCCCACTGCTGTGGGCCTCTCCCTACCTGCCAGTAAGAATTGTGAATGCCTCATAACCAGCAAAAATGGGACCCTTTGGGGCAAAGTAATTTTTTCTAATGTGCTGTTGCTTGGAAAGGCCCAGATGTTAAGGTCAGCTTCTTCACTGTAGTTTTTGGAAAGTGTTTACCCAGACCTCCCTGAATTGAGATCATCTTGGTCTAAGTTTAAAGAGAACTTGAACAAAACCTTCATTTTAGGGAACTGAAGAGAGCGTGTCCGTCTCACTGGTGGTACCAAGAAACTGATTTCCTTGTATTAAGTGCACTTCATGTATTTCTAATAAGATGATTTTCCAGAAAGTGAAATTTGTTACATTCTGGCTTTTAAAAGGCAAAGTATAAATAAATTTCATAATTTATCCAACTGGTAAGCTGCAGTGCCTGTTTTCATTACTACCACTTGCTGAAGTCTGGGCCTAGGGAGCCTCTAGAACATTGTTGCTCTTTCTAAGGGGAAGTTCTTAGAAAGTCACAAGTGATTCCCATCTGGCGCTGATCTCAGCTCTGAGATTTCACCAGCTGAGCCTCGCTGGGCCTGTCTGCTCTGGAAAGTGAACTCACCCCCACTTCTCACAGTTGGGAGATCTGGTGAAGTGAGAAGTGACTGCTCCATGAAGCAAGGCCTAGACACTGGCTT
The DNA here is from genome assembly GCF_014108415.1 of Molossus molossus. Lineage (NCBI taxonomy): Eukaryota > Metazoa > Chordata > Mammalia > Chiroptera > Molossidae > Molossus > Molossus molossus. The sequence continues at coordinate 8,868,231 of NW_023425399.1, read as the reverse complement.
TAGCTCCATTCAGATGGCTGGACAGCAGCCCCGAGACATTGTAGTGACAGTTTCACAGGTTGGGATCTGAGGTCCTGAGTGTGTTTGAAGTTCTGAGCTCTGCTACTGGCTGTGGGACATTTGGCAAATACTTGCCTTTTCTGCACCCATTTCTCTGCGATCAAGTTTTTTTGGCCAAGTTGAACTTGTACTGTTACAGATGAAATACTCAAATGTTTACCTGTTTTTAATTACATATATGTTTAAAACAAATGTAGAAATAGCTAGGTTAGCTATCACTAAACCCAGAACATTAGTCTTCCAGCTCCATCTTCAACATATTTAATGCTACTGACCCCTCCCTCCTTTTAGAAGCAGTTGCTTCTGCAACACCATCCTGGTTTCTCTACCATATTCCTTTTTGTGTCCCCAACAGCCACTTCCTGGTTCCCTTTCCTATCTATTGGAGTTCTCCAACGCTCTGCCCTAGACTCCTACTCACCCTACACCCTCTCCTTGGGCAGACTTACTCACTACTTGGCTTTCATTGCCATCCATGTGCTGATGGGGCCAAGAGTCACGGTTCTAGACCAGACACCTTTCTGGAGCTCCAGGCCCCTAGAACCCGCTTCCTCATAAACCTGTCCACCCACATGACATAAAGATGTCCAGTTCTGCATGGCTCATACTGAACTCATCCTCTGCCCTCTTACTACCCTCACCTCCTGCTAGGTTAGGTTCTTTTCCCCCCAGGTGGTACCACCATCCCTCCAATTGCCCAAGAATTAACCTGAACATCTTAAACTCCTCTGTCCACCTCAACACCCTATATCAACAAATTATATGGATTTTAGCTCACACATTGAACACATTTGTGTGTTTTCACCATCCCACTACCACCAGCATCTCAAGATCCACCATGATTTCACCTGAACATTGCGACAGCTCTCCTTTGGTTTCTCTCCAGTGCAGCCAGTTACCCTCAGCGAAGCCCCAGCACCTCACCGTGGCCCTTGCAGGCCTCCTGTCCTCTGTCCTGTCTCCCTCTCCAACCTCAACTGTCACTCAGTTCCACACTCAAATCATCAGGCCTTTTTTCTGCACCTCAAATGGGTCACGCCACCCCACCGCCCCACCGTTTTCCCTCTGGAATATTGGTGTTCCCTCCAACCCCTGTCTTTGCCTCCCAACTGCAGTTTGGATGTCTAGATCAGAATTTCATGTATAATGTTCCTGTGGAAGATTCTACTTCTAGTACTAATCAGGGCATTTATTAACTCATGTGAAATACCCTTGCTAAACTATAACCTCTCCGAGGTTAGGTTCTTGTTTACCTTGCAGCCTCATCACTCAGTGTTCTGGTTGCAGCACTCCCAGTTACATGTGAATTTCCAACAACAAATAACGTTTTAGTATGACTCTGTACCAAATATTGCATAGGAATATAATTTGCCTAAGTCAGGAAGTGAATGCCAGGAATATTCATACTAAATTGTTTAAAATTCACATTTAACTGGGCATCTGGTGTTTTTATGGGGTAAGTCTGGAAACTCAGTATATTGGCAGTACAAATGTTCTGAAATCTGTGTCGGGCAATTCACACCTGATTAAATTATTTGTGCAATTGTTTTTTAAAGTCTTATTTATTTTTTTAGAGGAAGGGAGAGAGAGAAACATTGATGTGAGAGAGAAACATCAATTGGTTGCCTCCTGCATGCCCCCCAACAGGGTAATGGACCCAAAACTTGGGCATGTGACCTGACTGGAAATCAAACCCTTCACCTTTTGGTGCATGGGACAACCTTCCAACCAACTCATTCATACCATCTGGGGCTACAATTACTCGTTTTTTTGTTTGTTTTTTAATCCTCACCCAAGGATATTTTTCTGTTTATCTTCAGATAGAGTGGGAGGAAGGGAGAGAGAGAAAGAAACATCGACATGAGAGGGACACATAGGCCGGTTGCCTCCCACACAACCCCAACCAGGGCCAGTGATGAACTGCAACCAAGGTATGTGCCCTTGACCGGAATCAAACCCGTGACTCATTGGTGCGAGGCCCAATGCTTTAACCGCTGAGCCAAACCGGCGAGGGTGCAATTACTTGTTTTAATAGATGTCTCTCATAGTAAGAAGTTAATCTTGATTTTTTTTTTTTTTGGTATGTGCCCCTAGCAAGAACCAAACCCGGGACTCTCTGGTCCACAGGCTGGCGCTCTAACCACTGAGCAAAATCTGCCAGGCAATGACTATGCCTGTTCATGCACCACTGTCCTCCATACTTGGCCCCAAGTAGACTCAATAAATATTCCTACAATTGAAGTGGAACTCAAACAGGACCCTTGGGGAAGGGAGCAGGGAGGAGGATGTCAATGGGGGAAAAAAGGAGGAACATCTGTAATACTTTCAATGATAAAGAACAAATATATAAATATATATAAAAAAATAAAATGGCATCCTTTTTTTTATTTTTTTATTTTTTTTATCCTCACCCAAGGACATTTTTCCATTTTTTGTTCAGATAGAGCGGGAGGGAGAGAGAGAGAGAAACATTGATGTGAAGGGACACATCGAGTGGCTGCCACCCGCATGACCAACTAGGGCCGGGGACAAACTGCAACCGAGGTATATGCCCTTAGTGGGAACTGAACCCGGGTCTCTCTGTACCGTAGGCCGATGCTCCAACCGCTGAGCCAAACCGGCCAGGGCTTTTTATTTTTTTTAAATAATTCTTTTTTTCTTTATTGATTTTAGAGAGGGAGAGAGAGAGAGAGAAACATAGGTGAGAGAGAACATCAATTAGCCACCTCCTGCATGCCCCTCACTGGGGATCGGGCCTACAACCTGGGCATGTGTCCTGACCAAGAATCAAACTGGCGACCTCTTGGTGCAGGGGTCGATGCTCAACCACTGAGCTCCACTGGCTGGACATAAACAGGATCCTTTTACAATGGTACTTTTTTCAGTGGCCACTCTTCCTGCTCAGAATTAGGGACCAGTGCAATGGTAAGGAGAGCCTGAAGGGGGCAGTGTTTCCTGAGGCTCTGGCTGACCCTCCATGTAATCTTTGGATGCTCTTCCCTTTCTTCCTCTGGTTTTGCCCTGGCTTCCCATAGTGTGCCGAATGTCCCTCATGGGGGCCAGTTGGGGGCTATGAGCACAGAATTAAGAACAGTGATGCTAATCTTCTTCATCCCTGATTCCTGACATAGTGCCTGTTCCCAAGTCTGATTGAATCCTCCCTCCTTTAGCTCCTGAGAAGTCCATCTCGTTGAATCCTCTTAACCGGACCTGCAGGAGGGGCACTAAATAGCATCTCTATTATACAGATGAAGGAGTGGAGGCCGGGGCAGTGAGTAACTTGCCCAAGTGTTACAATGTAGAGGTATCATTAGACTGTTGGTGTCTGGCACACAGCACAGCCCCCTGTTCCCAGCATCCACACTGCTGGCTAGCTGTGTGACTTGGACAAGTTATCTGAATCTCTTTGTGCCTCGGTTTCCTCATTTGTAAAATGGGATTAAAAGTTTCTCATAGAGTTGTGGGAAACTAGTGAAATAATTGACGTGAAACATTAGAATAGAGCCTAGCACAAAATAAGTGCTTAATAAATAGGAACTACTGATGTCACTACTGTTGTTCTCATCCACTTCTGAGCCACCCCAGTGCCCTCTTCACCCAAGCAGCTGTTTGATGACTAAACACTACTGTTAAAGGAAGTGTTTCCCAAACTCAGCCTGAAGATATGAATTACCTGGGAGGCACTTGTTGCAAAATACATTCTCAGGCCCCTCCCTTGGAGATTCTGGTTAGTAGGTGTGGGTGGGGCCTGGGAATCTGTACCTTTTAAAAGAGCCTCAGGTAAAATGCATCCTTAGGCTAGTTCAGGAAATAATGTAAGATGTGTTGCAACAAACTATTGTAGCTGGGGTGGGGCAGCAACTTGGTTGATGTTTAGAATCAGGTGGACAAGCTCAGGTCTTACAGGTTGCAAGACTTTAGTGATGACTTTTCTGATTATAAAAACCATCTAGAATATTTATTTGGTCTCAAATGATCTACAAATTATTTACAGAGGGAAAATTAGCCTTGTAGTGGGGAAACCTTGCAGACACCTTCTTCACCAAGTGATCAGGTGGTATGACAAAGGGACCAAGCCTGGGTGAGGATGGGGTGCACTGAGGACACAGCACCACTTCTGAGGTTCCAACAGAAAAAGGTGTAACGAGTTTAATTGTAAGGAAACATCAGGTAAGTCATCCAAACGAAGGGACATTCCACAAAACAGCTGGAGTCTTCTAAAATGTCAAGGTCAAATTAAAGGAGACTGAAGTGGCATGAGAACAGGGTCCCCAGACTGGATCCTTGATGGGTAGGGTTGCCATAAAGGATGTTATTGGGCCAATTGCTGACATTTGAATACGGACTATGGAATAAACAACAATATTTTATCAGTGTGAGATCTGATTTTGACAACTATACCACAGTTACATAAGAGAATGTTAAAGAGATATTCACCAAAGAGTTTAACCTGTTAACCGGGGAATAACTGGGGAATTCCCTTTTCACTGTATGCAATGTTTGGCGTATTTATACGTCCCGCTCGGTTAACAGGTTCAAAGGAAAGGACACGATGTCTCCAACTGACTCTCAAGTGGTTCAGAAAAAAAAATAGTGTATGCCGCCCTGGCCAGTTTGGCTCAGTGGTTAGAGCGTCGGCCTGCAGTCCGGAGAGACCCGGGTTCAGTTCCCGCTAAGGGCATGTACTTCGGTTGCAGTTTGTCCCTGGCCCTGGTTGGTCCTGCGGGTGGCAGCCACTCGATGTGTCCCTTCACGTCGATGTTTCTCTCTCTCTCTCCCTTCCTCTCTCTCCCTCCCACTCTATCTGTACAAAAATGGAAAAATATCCTCGGGTGAGGATAAAAAAAAAAAAAATAGTGTATGCCTGTGTGTAAGTATAAAGATATAGATAGGGCCCTGGCCTGCTTGGCTCAGCGGTTAGTTTCGGCCCATGGACCGAAGGGTCACAGGTTTGATTCCCAGTCAAAGGCATGTGCCTGGGTTGTAGGTTCAACCCCTGGCCCTGGTCAGGGTCATGTGGGAGGCAACCAATCGATGTGTCTCTCTCACATCCATGTTTCCCTCCTTCTCTTCCTCCCTCCCTCTCTCCCTTCCACTCTAACTGAAAATCAATGGAAAAATATCCTCAGAAGATTTAAAAAAAAAACAAAAAAAAACAGCTTTGTCCAGGTCATTGGGATGCAAAGACCTCCGATAGAACCTCGCTGACCATGCTGTCTTGGGTGGTACTTTCTGCTGCCACTACAGTGGCCCCTCTTCAGCCCAGGGGTGTTGCAGGCCACAAGGATCTCGCACACGGGCACCCAAGTCTTGCCCCTGTACCACCTCTTCCTGAATATAGAGGAAAAGTTGGCTATGGACTGATCTCTGAGGAATTCTTCCAGTTATTTTATCCTAAAACAGGTGTAACAGGACCCTGTCTGCCCGAAACTGGGCTTACCCTACCTTTTCTTTTCTCTTCTCCTCTCTTCTCCTCTCTTCTCCTCTCTTCTCCTCTCTTCTCCTCTCCCTCTCCCTCTCCCTCTCCCTCTCCCTCTCCCTCTCCCTCTCCCTCTCCCTCTCCCTCTCCCTCTCCCTCTCCCTCTCCCTCTCCCTCTCCCTCTCCCTCTCCCTCTCCCTCTTCCCTTTTTTTGGTACGTGCCCCTAGCCACTAGGGTCTAGCGGGAATTGAACCCAGGACTCTCTGGTCCACAGGCCGACGCTCCAACCGCTGAGCCAAACCGGCCAGGGCTACCCTATATTTTCTATCCAAAGAAATCTATGTGGTTACTCCAGAGACCATCTCTGCCATTTCAACGATAGGGTTGCTTGTGTATGTAATTTAAAAATATGGTACCTCTATTGGGGAATTTGCTGATGAACTCAGTGAGCAAAAAATTGCCCAAGTAGAAGAAGCGAAACAGGCTTCCATCAAAACATCCAACATGTAATTGGTCTGGGGAAGTCCCAGCAGGCACTGGTTCAAAAGCGCCGTTACCTTTTCGATGTCCAGAGGAATAACATTGCTATGGCCTTGGTGGTTACTTAGCACGAACGGCTGCAGAGAGTGTGCGAGGAGGTCAAGAATCGCCTGGACCATCCTATCTCTGTGCAGAACATGATGCGTCGGAAGGAACAAGAGCGCATGGTGAGATGGGCGGAGAAGCACGCGGTGCAGGGCATCTCTGCACAGCAGGAGGAGACAAGTGCCAAGTGCATTGCAGTTCTAAGGCTGCTCGCAGTGGCGCAAGCACAGCCAGTCACGTAAATGCGTCTGTCCCGACTGAGACAGCTCGAAACACTTAACTGACAGAATGGAGACTGGGCTGTGACAAGCGTTCTGTATTGCCGGCTGCTGGAGTTACAGTTTACCTCGCCTAAAAATGAAAGCGTGAGTTTCATCTAGTGAGAGAATTAAAACCATCACCATCTGTTGGACAATGACATGTTTCTTGTCCTTCTTGCTCTGCATTTTGAGTTGTTCCATGATCACTTTTGTTTTTATCCTCACCCGAGGACATTTTTTGCATTTATCCTCAGATAGAGCTGGAGAAAGAGAGAGAGAGACACATCAAGTGGTTCCCACCCACACAACCCCAGCCGGGGACAAACTGCAACCGAGGTACGTGCCCTTAGCGGGAACCGAACCCGGGCCTCTCTGGTCCACGGGCCGACGCTCTAACCACTGAGCCAAACTGGCCAGTGCCCATGACCACTTTTGAGTAAGCAGTTTGCTTTTAATAAAATTTGGTACCTGACCAAAGAATAAACAACAAAAACAAAGATAGATAGGGATATGATAAAGCAGATGTGCACAAAATTAAACATTATGATGCTTTTTAAAAAAAATCCTCACCCAAGGATATTTTTCTATTTATCTTCAGATAGAGTGGGAGGGAGGAAGAGAGAGAGAGAAGCATCGATGTGAGACACATTGATTGGACGCCACCCACACGACCAGGGCAGGGGACGAACCGCAACCAAGGTATGTGCCCTTGACCAGACTTGAACCTGAGACTCTGGTCCATGGACCAACGCTCTAACTGCTGAGCCAAACCTGCCAGGGCTATATAATGCTTTTTTTTAAAAATAGAAAGTAGGGCAGAAAAATATAAAGAAGAAAGTAGAAACCACTGCTCCTCCCACCCCACAGACAGACAGACATCCACTTCCGTCTACAGTCAATAGTGAAATACTTACATGACCTTGGGTCACCACCATATTTTTGTAAAAGGCAAAAGATTTATGTGGTCTGAAGACCTGAGTATAACCATATTTTTGGTTGAAACTTAAAATGTGCGAATGCTTTACTTTCTGCCTATAATTGTGTTTTTCATTCAACATCTTTTATGTCAATGTGGTGGTGTTATTATTTTTTTATCCTCACCTGAAGACATTCTTCCATTTTTTGTTTAGATAGAGTGGGAGGGAGAGAGAGGAAAAGAGAGAGAAACATCGACATGAAAGGGACACATCGAGTGGCTGCCACCCGCACAACCCAACCAGGGCCGGGGACAGACTGCAACCTAGGTGCCCTTAGCAGGAACTGAACCCAGGTCTTTCTGGACCACAGGCCGATGCTCTAACCACTGAGCCAAACTGGCCAGGGCATATTTTTTTTTTTTATCCTCACCTGAGGATATTTTTCCATTTTTTGTACAGATAGAGTGGGAGGGAGGGAGAGAGAGAAACATTGACGTGAAGGGACACATCGAGTGGCTGCCACCCGCACGACCAACCAGGGCCGGGGACAAACTGCAACCGAGGTACGCGCCCTTAGTGGGAACTGAACCCGGGTCTCTCCGGACCGCAGGCCGACGCTCTAACCGCTGAGCCAAACTGGCCAGGGCCAGTGCATATTTTTAATGGCTGCATGATGCTCTAGGTAAGGATGGGCCATACTTCCTTTATCAACGGGTATGTAGGCTGTTTCCAGTTTGACTGTTCTAGACAGTGCTGGAGTGTGCATCCTTACAAATAGTATTTCAGCTGAGTATTTCATATGCAGAGTTGCTGGGTCAGATGGAGAGAGGTTGAGAGAGACAAATAGGGAGAAAGACAGAGAGACACAGTGAGGCAAAGTCAGGGGGGACAGAGACACACCCAAGGAGACAGAGAGAGGGAAGAAAGAGAGCAAGGTGGAGGGAGAGACTGGGAGGGGCAAGGGTTGCTGCTCTTCAGAGTGACTGAGAGGCAACCTGTCTGAGCCATGTCCACACACAATTCTAGGCAAAGAAGTGACTAAGTGACTTTAGGCACACACCCTACAGATACAATGGCAGATGAGGTCAGAGTCCTTTGTGCAAGGATTTCCATGGAACAATAGTTCCTGAAAAGCAAAAGATGAGAAGCAACCTAATTAGCCGCTGGTTGTAACTGGTTGTAGATCGTGCAGAAAGTGCTGGAGCCAGTTTCCAAGCTGGGCGGCTGGATTAAGCAAATACAAATCTAAGAGCCGGCATATATATATGAGGCCCAGTTAAACTTGAATTTCAGAGAAAGAATAACTCTGTCCCATGTAGTCTTATTATACTGAAAGCTTATTGTCGTTTATCTGAAATTCTGATTGCACTGGGCATCTGTATTTTATCTGGCAACCCCGTGTCTGAGGTCAGTGAGAACAGCGAGGTGGTCGGAATGGAGGATGTGCACAGAGGGCTGAGGGGCTGCTGAGGGGCTAGCTCCTGACCTGGCTGCTGGTTGTAGTCGAGGGGAAGGGACATATCCAGGGTCACATAACCAGCTTCGTGCTCTGCAATAATTTGTGTATGTCTTAAAAGTGTTCATGTATTAAATAAAAATACCAAAGCCCTGGCTAGTTTGCTCAGTGGTTAGTGCATTGGCCTGAGGACTGAAGGGTCTCGGGTTTGATTCCCAGTCAAGGGCACGTGCCTGGGTTGCAGGTTCAATCCCCAGCCCCAGTCAGGGTGGTGTAGGAGGCAACCAGTGATGTGACTTTCTCACACTGATGTGTCTCTCTGTTTCTTCCTCTCTCTCGCTCTCTCTCTCTTTTTCTCTCCCTCTCTCCCTCCTCCCCTCCCTCCTACTGTATCTAAAAATCAATAGAAAAATATCCTCCGGCCCGGCTGGTGTGGCTCAGTGATTGAGCATTGACCCATGAACCAGGAGGTCACCGGTTCAATTCCTGGTCAGGGCACATGCCCAGGTTGTAGGCCCGATCCCCAGTGGGGGGCATGCAGGAGGCGGCCAATTGATGTTCTCTCTCGATGTTTCAATCTCTCTTCCTCTCCCTTCCTCTCTCTCTAAAATCAGTAAATAAAATAAAAAGAAAAGAAAAATATCCTTGGGTGAGAATTAACAAACAAACAAAAGCCCTGGTTGGTTTGGCTCAGCAGTAGACCAATGAGTGGACCAATGAGTCGGGGTTCGGGTTCGGTCGAGGGCACATACCTTGGTTGTGGTTTGTCCCCGGCCCTGGTTCGGTTGTGTGGGAGGCAACCAGTAGATGTGGCTCTATCACATCGATTTTCCTCTGTCTCTCCCTCCCTCCCTCCCACTCTATCTAATGATAAATGAAAAAATATATATATATCCTCAGGTGAGGAATAATAATAATAAAAAGTGAAAGAGACCACAGATTTTTATTTTTATTTATTTACTTTTTTGGTATGTGCCCCTAGCAGGAACCGAACCCCGGACTCTATATGGTCCACAGGCCGACGCTCCACCCACTGAGCCAAACCGGCCAGGGCAGAGACCATAGATTTTTAAACTCCATTTGAGCATATCTGACTTTAAATCATACTGGCAGTCACAAAACCTCTAAGCCTTAGAGTCTAAGGGGCTTAGGACTCTCAGTGCTGTGACCTCTGCCTTCCTGAAGGACTTTTATATCCTGAAACACTCATACACCCACGGGCTTCTTAATCATGGAGGTCACTGGTCACTGCTGCCCGGAATGTCCTCTCACTTTCTCATCCTCTTACCTGTCCCTTCTTGTGACCTCAGTCTGGAGTCAATCTGGAAGTCACTCCTCTGACTCACCCGGGGTCCCTCACCTGTGAGCTCCATGGGAGTGGGGACCTGTCTTGTTTATCACAACGACCCAGCCCCCTCGGCCAGGTACACCACCATTTGCTCACTGTGACTTGAGCATATTAGAACCTCACCTCTGTGGGCCTCGGTTTCCCACCTGTGTGATGGGGCTGATAAGCTTGCCTGCTTCCCAGGGCTTGCTGGGGGATCAAAGGGGCCAATGTGACCGAGATGGGAAAGGGAGACGACATTAGCATCTGAGGTGATGATGTTGGAACTGGGACAGGCTCTAGGAACATCTGGGGAGGGTGTTTTGGGCAGAGGGAACAGCGAAGACAAAGGCATGCTATGGGGAAGAAGCTTTGTGAACGGAGCAGAAAGAAGGCCCGAGAGGCTGGAGCAGACCAGCAAGGCTGAGAGTTGGGGTGATGAGCCCCTGGTTATGTGGTGTCGAGCAGGGCTGGGATTTTCTTTTGTGTCCAAAACAAAGAGCTAACTTTGACCTAAGAAAAAAGTTTGCTGACACTTCCCCCTCCTTGCTCCCACACAAAAGTCTAGAGGTAAGACAGGTGGGTGCCGGAAGAGAGGAGACCCTGGGGGCTTTTCCTGGAGACAGTTTCAACCTTTTGCCAGGAAGGTGGAGATAACAGGGTGCTATCAGTCCAGTCCTAGGGCGAGGCTGCCAAGGCCCAATTAGTGTGCAAGATAGTCTGAGAGATACTGTGCTGGGAGCCACTGGGGGCAGATGCTCGGAGATTAGCTGGAAGATGCGCTCAGCACCTTAGGAGATTCCAACTACCTGTCCCAGGTCTGGAGTGCCAGGGGGACCTCCGGGGGTGATGCCAGGCAGCAGGTGCAGAGAGCCTGGTTTCAGGGCCCCGCCTTGGCCCATACACATCCACCTACCACCCTCTAGGCCTTGGACAACTTCCTTTTTACCAGAATGCCCACCTTGTTCTGGCTGCCAGGATGAGAACTCCCTCGAATCTGGGCAAACCAGGACAGTTGGTCCCCCTACTTATTACCTGATTGGCTAGATGAGGAAACCGACTCAGACGCAGTCAATATCTGCCTTGGTTTTGTGGCTGGGCTTTTTCATGAAAAAGTATTTTTGTTTGTTTTTTATCCTCACCCGAGGACATTTTTCCATTTTTTGTTCAGATAGAGTGGGAGGGAGAGAAAGGAAGAGAGAGAGAGAGAAACATCGATGTGAAAGGGACACATCGAGTGGCTGCCTCCGGCACGACCCAACCAGGGCTGGGGACAAACTGCAACCGAGGTACGCGCCCTTAGCAGGAACCGAACCCAGGTCTCTCTGGACCACAGGCCGATGCTCTAACCGCTGAGCCAAATCGGCCAGGGCAATGAAAAAGCATTTTATTTGAAATGGTGATGCATGTATCTGAAATGAAACATTCATACCCTTCAAAAAAGGTTTGGAGCCCTGGCCAGTTTGGCTCGGCGGTTAGAGCGTCAGCCTGTGGTCCAGAGAGACCCGGGTTCGGTTCCCACTAAGGGCACGTACCTCGGTTGCAGTTTGTGGGGCTGTCTAGAACAGAGTAGATATTTAGTTTCTTCGGGCCTCAACAGTGAGGATAGTATGGAGGTACTTATTTAACAAGAGAAAACAAATTTTCACATATTTTTATTGATGCAATTCAGAATATAATAGTATTTAAATATGTGTGTGTGTGTTTTGGTGATACGGGTCTGTGAGTGAGAATGGGATTCTCTTTCGAAGATTAACATTTGGCTGTAATTGGGTCTCCAAGTCAGAGTGCCCAAACTAACCTCAAATCAGTTGCAAATATTCATCTATAAAAACCACTTGGCCCTGGCTGGTTTGGCTCAGTGGTTGGAGCATCGGCCTGCGGTCCAGAGAGACCCGGGTTCGGTTCCCGCTAAGGGCATGTACTTCGGTTGTAGTTTGTCCCCGGCCCTGGTTGGGTTGTGCGGGTGGCAGCCACTCGATGTGTCCCTTTCACATCGATGTTTCTCTCTCTCTCTCTCCCTCCCACTCTATCTGAACAAGAAATGGAAAAATGTTCCCGGGTGAGGATAAAAAAAGAAAAGAAAAGAAAAAGAAAAAAAAACACTCTTGGCTCAAGAGCCATACAAAACCCTCAGGTCAGATTTGACCCGAGGGCTATAGTTTGCTAAACTCGGGTCTAAAGGGCAATCAGCAAAATAAGTAAAACACACTGTCGAATTGTGGCTCCTGCTGGGGAGAGATTAAACGGAGTGAGCCGAGCGGAGGGGCCATCTGGGCAAGCGCATTCAGGAGAGGAAACAGCAGAGGCGGTCGCTGCAGCAGGAGCCTGGTGGGGTCCACTGCGGCCGGAGCCTCCCAGGCTGGTTGAGCTCAGAGGGGCCGCGCAGGGCCAGACCCTGCAGGCGTCTCGCGGCCACTGTGATGACTGCTTTTTCCTACAAGAGGTGGGAACCGCGGAGGGTTTACGTGCACATAGGCTCAACATTTTAACAGCTACAAAATAGTCCTGATTGGACTGTTATACATTTAACAAGTCCTCTATGATGGACAACTTTGCAATGCTATTAAAATTAATGAGGTTAATATAATTTTTAAATGTAAGACACAGGAAAGGGCATGTAGTAAATCTCCCTCCCATCCTTGCCCTTCAGCCACCAGGTCCCCTCCTCAGAGACAACCAATTCCTGGTGCCCCTCCACAGGTGGTTTCTGTCTCCTTAAGAAATAGCTTCAGCCCTGGCTGGTTTGGCTCAGCGGTTGGAGCGTCGGCCTGCGGTACAGAGAGACCCAGGTTCGGTTCCCGCTAAGGGCATGTACCTCGGTTGCAGTTTGTCCCCGGCCCTGGTTGGTCGTGCAGGTAGCAGCCACTCTATGTGTCCCTTCACATCGATGTTTCTCTCTCTCTCTCTCTCCCTCCCACTCTATCTGAACAAAAAATGGAAAAATGTCCTCGGGTGAGGATAAAAAACAAACAAACAAACAAAAAGAAATAGCTTCAGCCCTGGCCGGTTTGGCTCAGCGGTTAGAGCGTCGGCCTGCGGTCCAGAGAGACCTGGGTTCAGTTCCCGCTAAGGGCACGTACCTCGGTTGCAGTTTGTCCCTGGCCATGGTTGGGTTGTGCAGGTGGTAACCACTCAATGTGTCCCTTTCACGTTGATGTCTCTCTCTCTCCCTGAACAAAAAATGGAAAAATGTCCCCGGGTGAGGAAAGAGAAGAGAAGAGAAGAGAAATAGCAACATACTGCACTCTTTTTTGTGCAAATGGTATCACATTGGACATTGTGTTCTGCACCTTGCTTTTTTTTTTTTTTTTTTTTTAATCCTCACCCAAGGATATTTTTCTGTTTATCTTGAGCTAGAATGGGAGGGCCCTGGCTGGTTTTGCTCAGCGCTTAGAGCGTTGGCCCATGGACCAGAGAGTCCTGTGTTCGGTTCTCACTAAGGGCACGTACCTTAGTTGCAGTTTGTCCCCAGCCCTGGTTGGGGTCGTGTGGGTGGTGACCACTCGGTGTGTCTCTCTCACGTCGAAGTTTCTCTCTCTCTCTCTCCCTCCCTCTCTCCCTCCTGCTAAAAAAAAAGAGAGAGAGAGATAGAATGGGTGGGAGAGAGAGAGAGAGAGAGAGAAACATTGACGTGAGAGGGACACATTGACCAGTTGCCTCCCACACGACTCCAACCAGTGTTGGGGACAAACCAAAACCAAGGTACGTGCCCTTGGCTGGAATCGAACCTGCAACTCATTTGTCCGAGGGCCGATGCTCTACCACTGAGCCAAACTGGCCAAGGTTCTCTGCACCTTGCTTTTTACTACTTTAAGTCTTTTTTTTTTTTCTTTATGGATTTTAGAGAGAGAGGAAAGGAGAGGGAGAGAGAGATAGAAACATAGATGAGAGAGAACATCGATTGGCCGCCTCCTGCATGCCCCCACCCTGGGGATTGGGCACACAACCTGGGCATGTGCCCTGACTGGGAATCCAACTGGTGACCTCTTGGTGCAGGGGTTGATGCTCAACCACTGAGCCACACCTGCCGGGCACCACTTAATGTCTTGACATGACTCCACACCCATTCATTACACATAGAGCTCCCTCCTTTGTGACAGGTAGGGAATATGACTGCACTGTAAAATGTATTAACTGGTCCCCTGTGGGCCTTGGTTCGAGGGCAAGAACTCAGCAAACAAACGGGAATGAAAGGGCTTATACATTGTTCCTTGGAGCCCCCAACTCTGGACCACACCCAACAGACTTGGATCGGGAAGCTTCCCCTGAAAGCCATTTGTATCCTGGGTGGTGACTTTGATTACTTCACAGGGGGCATGGGTCAGGCCTAAGGCTGAATCTGTTTGTTTTAGGGCAAGTGTGAGACACTCAAAAGGTTTTTGTCTTTTAAATCAAGGATAAGGGTGGAGGTTGACTCATTCATTGAACTCTCCATGGACAATGTATTCTTCCCAGTCAGGATTAACACTCTGACTCTGATTGATTCACTCACTGATTAATGATCTAATCAGCAGGGGCCAGTTAGCCTAATATGCAAAGAGCTCTTAATTCATCAACTCAGTGACCAAAGGACACAAAAGGAGAGTTCAGAATGTAGAGAAACATAAATGGCTTTGGATATGTTAAAAAAAAAAAAGTCGCTCCACCCCACTCTTGTGAAATGCAAATTATAACCGGGAGATCTCACTTTCCCTCATCAGATAGGCAGAGAGAAAACAGACAATACCCTGCCCCCACCAGGCTTTTTTTCCCCCTTTTTCCATTGATCTTCAGAGAGAGAGAGAGAGAGAGAGAGAGAGAGAGAGGTGAAAGAGACACATCGATTGGTTGCCTTCTGCACCTGCCTTGACCCAAGCCGGGTATTGAACCTGCAACCCAGGTACGTGCCCTTAACCAAGAATCAAACCTGAGACCTTTTGGTGCTCTGGCCAAAGCTCCAACCACTGAGCAACACTGGCCAGGGCACCACCAGGTTTCTTGAAGGGATCCTCACCTCCCTGCTGGTGGAAGTATAATTTTTTAATTTATTTTTTTGTTACAGATGTTTCTCCTTTATTACCCCTTTGGCACCCCCCTCCCCACCCCACCCCCACCTCGTCCCCGGCTTTGTTGTCCATGTCTATTGGTTATGTATACATGCATATAAGTTCTGTGGTTTATCTCTTCCCACCCCAACCACCCCCTCTTCTGAGGGATATCAGTCTGTACCCTACTTCCATGTTTCTGGGTCTACCCTATTCCTCAGACTGTTATGTTCATTATATTCCACAAATATGTGAGATCATGTGATATTTGTCTTTTTCTGCTTGGCTTATTTCACTTAGGATAATACTTTCCAGGTCCCTCCATGTCATCTCAAAGGATAAGAGATCTTTCTTTCTTACAGCTGCATAGTACTCCATTGTGCATATGTACCACTGCTTTTTTATCCATTCGTCTACTGATGGACACTTGGGCTTTTTCCAGATCTTAGCTATTGTAAATAGTGCTGCTATGAACATGGGGGTACATATATTCTTTCTGATTGGTGTTTCAGGCTTCTTAGGGTATATTCCTAGAAGTGGGATCACTGGGTCTAATGGAAGTTCAATTTTTAATTTTTTGAGGTAACACCATATTGTTTTCCATAGTGGCTGCATCAGTCTGCATTCCCACCAGCAGTGTACTAGAGTCCCCCTTTCTCCACACCCTCGCCAACACTTGTTGTTTGAAGGAAGTATAATTTAATCTAACCTTTTGGGAGACCATTTGGACAAATCTATCAGCATTTTATATAACATACCTTTGACCAGGAGTACAAAGATGTGTGTACAAGATATTTCATTGAAATCGCCACCTTGTTTGAAGTAGCAAAAGTTGTAATCTAACCTAAATGCCCACCACCAGTCCCCTTGTTAGATTGTGTGATTATGGTATCATCCATACAATGAAAGTCTTGCAGTTCTGCAACAGACAGCTGATGTAATGATATGGAACAATTTTCAAGATACTGAATACTGCCCGTCCAGTGTGGCTCAGTGTTTGAGCATCGACCCATGTACCAAGAGGTCACCAGCTCGATTCCTGGTCAGGGCACATGCCCAGGTTGTGGGCCAGATCTCCAGTGGGGAGCATACAGGAGGCAGACAGTCAATGTTCTCTCTGATTGATGTTTCTATATCTCTCTCCCTCTCCCTTCCTCTCTTTCTAAAAATCAATAAAGAAATAAAAATTGAAAAAAAAAAAAAAGACAGTGAATACTGTTACTTGGGAGAAAAAAGCAAGGTGTAGGCTAGCGTGTAGGGTCCCGCTTGTGTTACATAAAGAAGGGATATGCATACTAATATACACATACTATCTGTCTCCTCGTCTCCATAAAGACCATCTCTGAAAGATCATACAAGACACTGGTAAAAATAGTTGCCTTTGGGGAGGAACATGGAGATAATGGGATGGAAGGAGACTTTCTTTTTTGGTTGGTGGTAAATCACATTTCTTAGTTATTGTGTTTACCTAAAAAAAAACAACAAAAAAAACCCTTCACCCAAGGATATGTTTTTATTGATGTTAGAGAGAGAGAAATGGAGAGAGAGAGAGAGAGAAACATCCATGTGAGAGAGAAACATCAATGGCTTGCCTCCCAGAAACAGCATTTGGGTGTACCCCACGATGCTCCAGCTAACTGAGCCACCCGCCAGGGCAGTTATTTTTACTTTTGGGGGATGGACACCTGTGGAAGATGCAGGGCTGCAGTCAAATGTATCTCCTTCTCAGAGGCCTTTCCTGGTCACATTAGGTTTTCCCAAACTGCTCTCCAAGTCCAAGGCTTGTGTGCAGGGCCCGACAGCCCAGAGGCGGTAGCCGGGAGCGCCTCGGCCGGCAGAGGGCGCCGGAGGGCCGGAGGGCGGGGGGAGGCCGGGCGCTGGCCAGCGGGCAGCAGCTCTGCGGCAGAGGGTCTGCCACCGCCGCGTGGTCTCGCCTTCCCCTGCGGTCCCAGGGCCTAGCCCACAGCCCCCTTCCACCTCGAAGTCTCCGCCGCCAACAAAGAGGGAGGGAGGAGGGATGGGTCATTGATCAGAAGGGAGGGGCAACCCAGATCCGAGAAGCCCCTCCCCCGCCTTGCCCGCCTCCAGGGCGCAGGTGCTGAGGGGACGGGAAGGCGGGGCCGGCGCAGGTGTTTTGAGCTCCAGGGGCCTCTGGGCTCGTCATCGGTCCCTGCATCTCGAGGAGACACCCGTCGCCCATCCTTTACGGTCGAGGAAACGGGGCTCAGAGAGGCTAGGTGACTCGGCCAGGGTAGCCCCGCCGGAGGCAGAGCCGGTAATCTCATTCACCAAGTGCTCCACTGAGCCTCTACCAAGTGCCGAGGAGGGTAATGGGATCAACTGAAGGGACAAGTGGGATTTAAAAAGCGTCCTTGGGCCCTGGACGGTTTGGCTTAGGGGTTAGAGCGTCGGTCCCCAGACCAGTGAGTCTCGGGTTTGATTCTGGTCAAGGGCACGTACCTCGGCTGCAGTTCAACCCCTGGTTGGGGTCGTGTGGGAGGCAACCAGTCCATGTGTCTCTCTCACTGATGTTTCTCTATCTGTGCCCCCCCTTCCACCCTCCACCCCACTCCACCCCCAATCTGAAGATATTTGAAAAAAATCCTCTGGTGGTGAGGATTAAAAAAGAAGTGGGGTTGGGGGTGGCAGGGTCAGCCCTACTTTGGCTAGAGTGGATGATCAGGACAGGCTCCCTTGAGGAGGTGACTTAATTTTTGTTTTTGGTTAATTGTATCATTTATACCCAAAGTGTTTCAATTGCTTACACTCAGTTTAAAGACCAATAAAGATCTTTCTGTGCTTAAGAAACAGAACATGACCAAGAACTCCAGAAGTCCCTCTTCTCCCAACTATCCACTCTCCAGAATTTTGTAGTAAACATTTCCTCGAAGTTTTGTTGTTGTTAATCCTCACCCAAGTATATTTTTTTCATAGATTTTTAGAGTGGAAGGGAGGGGAGGGGAAGAAGAGAGAGAGAAACATTGATGTGAGAGAGACACATCAATTGGTTGCTTCCTGCAGGCTCCCCCACAAGGGCAGGGACTAAATCTGCAGCAACGCAGGTATGTGTCCTTGACCGGGAATGGAACCCAAGACCCTTTGGTGTGTAGGCCAACACTCTATCCACTGAGTCACACCTGCCAGGGTTCCTTCCTATTTTTTTTTTTTTTTTTTATCCTCACCTGAGGACATTTTTTTTTCAATATTTTGTTCAGATAGAGTGGGAGGGAAAGAGAGAAACATCAACGTGAAAGAGACACATCGAGTGGCTGCCACCCGCACAACTCAACCAGGGCCCAACCAGGGCCGGGGACAAACTGCAACCGAGGTACATGCCCTTAGCGGGAACCAAACCCGGGACTCTCTGGACCGCAGGCCAATGCTCTAACCGCTGAGCCAAACCGGCCAGGACCCTAGCTATTTATTTATTTATTTATTTATTTATTTATTTATTTATTTTAATCCTCACCTGAGGACATTTTTTTGCATTTATCTTCAGATAGAGTGGGAGGGAGCGAGAGAGGAAGAGAGAGAGAGAAAAACATCGATGTGAGAGAGACACATTGAGTGGCTGCCACCCACACAACCTCAACAGGGGCCAGGGACAAACTGCAACCGAGGTACATGCCCTTAGCGGGAACCGAACCCGGGACTTTCTGGACCGTGGGCCAACGCTCTAACCAGCCAGGGTCCCTTGCTATTTTTTTTAAAAAAATAGTTTTACCACCTCCATATATGTCCCTATACAATATAGAGTTTAGTTTGCCTGCCTTTGAAACTTATGTAAATCCAACTAACTGTACGCATTTGTGTATGACCTGATTATTTTTCCTCAACATTGTTTTTTTTCTTTTAGCTTTATTGAGTTATAATTGCCAAATAAAATTGTAATATATTTAAAGTGTACAATGTGATGGGGTTTTCCTTCTGCTCCTCCACTGGTGCTTCTTTTAAAAAATATTTTTCTTTTTCTTTTTTTTTTTTTTTATCCTCACCCGAGTACATTTTTCCATTTTTTGTTCAGGTAGAGTGGGAGGGAGAGAGAGGAACAGAGAGAGAGAGAGGGAAACATCGACGTGAAGGGACACATCGAGTGGTCGCCACCCGCACAACCAACCAGGGCCGGGGACAAACTGCAACCGAGGTACGCGCCCTTAGCGGGAACCGAACCCGGGTCTCTCAGGACCGCAGGCCGACGCTCTAACCGCTGAACCAAACCGGCCAGGGCTAAAAAATATTTTTCAATTATAGTTCATATACAATATTATATTAGTTTCAGGTGTAAAACATAGTGATTAGACATTTATATACCTTGCAAAGTGATCACCCCAATATCTCTAGTATCCATCTGTCACTGTACATAGCTATTATAATATTATTGACTATATTCCCTATGATGTAAATCCCCATGACTGTTTTTTGTTGTTGTTGTTGTTAATCCTCAACAGAGGATATTTTGCCATTGATTTTTTATTTTTATTAATTAATTAATTTATTTTTGTTACAGATGTTTCTCCTTTTCCCCCCATCCATTGATTTTTAGATAGAGAGGAAGGGAGGGAGAGAGAGAGAGAGAGAGAGAAAGAGAGAAACATCCATGTGAGGGAGACACATGGATTGGTTGCCTCCTGCATGACTCCTACCCAGCCCAGGAATCAAACCTGCAACCCAGGTATGTGCCCCTTAACCAGGAATTGAACCTGAGACCCTTTGGTTTGTAGGCCAACACTCTAACCACTGAGCAAAACAGCCAGGGCCATGACTGTTTTTATAGCTGACAATTTGTATTTCTTAATCCCCTTCACTTTTTGGCCATCCCCTCACCCATTCCATCTGCAACCATCAGTTTGTTCTTCATATCTATGACTTTCTGTTTTGTTCGTTTATCTTGTTTGGGTTTTTTTAGAGTCCACATATAAGTGAAATCATACGGAATTTGTCTTTCTATATCTGACTTATTTTACTTAGCATTACCTTTTAGGTCCATTCATGTTGTTGCAAATGGCAAGATTTTATTCTTTTTATGGCCAAGTAATATTCCATTGTAAATATGTACTACATCTTTTTTTTTTTTTCTTTTTTCTTTTATCCTCACCTGAGGATGTTCTTATTGATTTTTAGAGAGAGAAACTATGATTGGTTGCCTCCCTTATGCGCCCTGACTGGGGATCCAACCTACAGCCTAGATACTGTATGCGCCCTGACCAGGAATCAAACCCACAACCTTTTGGTGTATGGGACAATGCTCCAACCAGCTGAGCCATCTGGCCAGGGCTGCACCACATCTTTCTTGTCCAGTTGTCTACTGATGGACACCTAGGCTGCTTCCATATGTTGGCTACTGCAAACAAAGCTGTGATGAACAGAAAGGGGTGCACATATCTTTCCGAATTAGTGTTTTTTCTTTTTCTTTTTTTAATCCTCACCCGAGGATATTTTCTCAAATATCTTCAGATAGAGTGGGAGGGGAGGAGAGGGAGGGAGAGAGAGAGAGAGCGAAACATCGACATGAGAGGGACACATCGACTAGTTGCCTCCTGCACAACCCCGACCAGGGTCGAGGATGAACCTCAACCACCGAGGTATGTGCCCTTGGCCGGAATCGAACCCGAGACTCTTTGGTCCACAGGCTGACACTCTGCTTTACGGCTGAGCCAAACTGGCCAGGGCTCCAATTAGTGTTTTCAATTTCTTCAGAGAAATACCTAGAAGTGGGATTGCTGAGTCATATATTGTTCTATTTTTATTTTTAGTTTTTTTCTTTTCTTTATTTTTTTCATTTTTTAATTAATTATTTTTTTATTTTTTTCTGGTGTACTATTTTTAATTTTTTGAGGAACCTCCCTACTGTTTTTCATAGTGGCTGTACCATTTGCAACTCCACCAACAGCGTCAGGATTCCCTGTTCTCCACATCCTCGCTAACACTTGTTTTTGTAAAATTATGTTTTTGAGATTGATCCCTGTTGCTACATGAAGTGGTAGTTCATTTTTATTGCTGTGTAGTATTCCACAATTTATTAACCCATTTTACTGTTGATAAACATTTAGGTTGTTTCCAGTTTCTTGCTATTAGAAACAAGGGTGCAATGAACAGTCTCTTGTTTCTTCTGGGTTTAGGACTTGGTGTCAGTTCTCAACTTTGGCTGCCCATTAGAATCCCCTGGGAGTTTTAAAAATACTAATACCAGAGGCCCCCTCCCTATCAGACTGATTAAATCAGGATGTCTGTGGGGGTGGGGTCCAGGCTCAGCAGTCTGGGATGAGATCCCTGGGATGATGATCTTGAAGAATTGCTGGGAGGAGGAAAGCCACCTGTTACTAGCTGATGCCAAAGTTTTCCAAAGTGCCTATGCCCATTGACACTCCCCCCAGCATGGGACAAAGGTCCTGCTGTCCTCACATCCTCATCAACACTTGATATTGACCAAATTTTAACTTTTTGTCCTTCTGATGGGTGTGAAAGCCTATCTCACTGTGGTTTTAATTTGCATTCCTCTCATTACTAACGAGGCTGAACAGTTGGGGAAATTAATGCTGAAACAGAGACTGCAAAGGAGCCAGCCAGGTGAAGTTCTGGGGGAAGAGAGATTTAGGGGGCAGGGAGGATGGAGGGCAGATGCCAAGGCCCTGTGCTGGGCTAGGGCTGGATGTGAGGAACAGAAAGTTGTGGGCGGGGGATCACTGTGCAGGGGGAGGGGGAAGGGCGGCTCCAGACAAGGTCAGCAGAGGTGAGATCAGGGCGGAGGGCTGTGGTGAGGACTTTGGCTTTTACTCTGGGTGAGACAGGAACATGGGAGGGTCGGAGCAGAGGGACTGTGGTCCTACTCCCCCTGGCTGCATATGGAGGGAGAATCGGAACTAGATAGACATAGGAGAGAAATATGTTCATCATAATGACTGTGTATGGCCTGTCTTCCCCACCCCAAACCTGGACTCGTGGTAAGGACAATTGTTTTGTGCACAGCTGTTATCCTTAGCACCTACTGACCCCAAACTGACAGTCCTCTCTGCCTTCATTCTAGGGGGTGAGTGGAGGGTAGGTTCTCACGGTCCTTGACTCACAGGTGGGACCGAGTTAGGCCCCACCCCTACCCAGTCTGGAGTCAATGGGCTCACAGAAGAGCTGGGGGCGAGGGTACAGCTGTCTCTCCCCTGGGCCCATCCCACAGTGGGTCAGTCAGTGCCTCCTTTGGCGCCCAGTGTTCGGTCCTTGAGGCACACGGGATTGATGACCCCCAGACAGGTGAGGAGACCTGCCTGGGCACCACACTTCCCTACTGCTCTCTCCCACCTGCCCAGAGTGATCTTTCTCAGTGAAACTCAAACAGGTCCCTCCTCAGCTGAAAAGCCTTCCTTGGCTCCCCAGTGTCCTTGGGGCAAAGTCCAAACTCCTCTAGACCCTGGAGGCCCAGCAGATCTGACCCCTCCCAGCCGGCCCACCCCACCCCCATCTCCGAGAGCTCTGTGATAGTCACTGATTTTCACCTAGAGCCTTTCCCCTCAGTGTTTCTGCATTTCTTCTGGGAAGTTGCCCTGGACCCCCTGTCCCGTGAACTGCCTCTTCTTGACTGTCCCAGAACCCTGTGGCCTCCCCCACCCCTCATCAAAGCACACTTTCCCTTGCATTGTAATCGGCTGTTACCTTCGTCTGTCTCCCCTACCTGCCGCTGAGCTAGCTAGCCTTCGGCAGAGACCGCGCGTGTTTTGTTCGGGGCTGAATCCCCAGCTCCTGGACCAGTGCCTGGCCCGGAGCGGGCGCGCAGTAAACATTTGCTAAGCGAAGGAACGAAGGCTTTTTGTTAGATGATGCCCAGATAGCTTTGCAAAGAAAAGCCTTGGTGTTTCATGAAGACGTCCACATGAAGACGTCCGTTTCCTTGCATCCTCCCCAGAAATGTGTATTGTTCTCGGTCCACGCCACGCTCTCCGCCAGGCGCCAGCCGCGCGTAGGAAATCTCCGCCCCCTCCCCAAGTCCAGGCGGAGGTGGTTTCGGAACATCAGGTGTCCGGACCCTCGTGCACGACGCCAGGGGGCGCCAGAGGCAGGCGACCGTGCAGCGCTCAGCTGGCGGGTGCGCCAGATCCCGAAAGGGGTCCCGCCTCGCCTGGGGGAATCCCTACGCCCGGCGCCCCGCCCCACAGCAGCTCGCGGCCCGGCGGTCAGTACCGCGCCGACAGCACGACGTCGGAGCAGCCCCCGCCCGGCTGCCAGCGCCACGCGGCGCGAGCCCCGCCAGCCCCTCGCGCACCTGCTTGGGGCGTGGCCTTCTGCGACGGCGCTCCTCGATTGGCGCAGGGGCCTATCTCGGCCACGCCCCCGACAGCGGGGGTACTTAAAGGAGTTGGCGGTTCAGCTCGGCTCCCAGTGCAGCGGCACGGCCTCGCGGGACAGGGTTCTTGCGACGCCAGCGCAGCTAGGTGACCCCGGCTTGCTTCGGCCACCATGCCGCGCTCTTTCCTCGTCAGGAAGTCTGCCTGCTCCCGCCGGAGGCCCAACTACAGCGAGCTGCACGACTCTTCTCCAGGCGAGTGGCGGGGGCCCGGGGGAGGGCTGGGGGGATATTTCAGGGGAGCGGACAAGGGGAGCAGGACGAGGAGCCCAAAGCGAGCCAGGGGATTCGGCACGGGGAAATGGGAGAAGTGCGAGGAGCCGCGGCAGGTGGATCCGGGCGGTTGGGGGAGGGCTGGGGGAGGCCACGGTCTTGGTTTGAAGGCAGGTCTTAGCGGCCGGCCGAGAGGCGAAGGAAGCCCGCGAGTGAAAAGTGGGAGCGGAGGGGACTTCTTTGGTAGAGACACGGGTCAGGGGCCGGGAAGTCCGGAGTCCAGAGGGTTTGAGGGTGTATGAGGAGGGGGAGTGGGACAGCGGTGGTGCCTCGGAGCTGGGTGACTGGGGACTAGGATGGTGGGGTCTTGGTTCGGCCGGGGACTTGGGGAATTCTGGAGGGATTATCCCCGTGAGTTGGGGCTGGGGAGGGGGATCCTTCCCTTAACGATCTGGAAGCTGAGGTGGGAGAACCAGGCCCCGGTGAGGAGGGGCCTCTTCGAGGGCTGTATCCTATCTGTCTGAGCCTTTGATTTATCCAATAAGTGTCGTCAGATCCACTCAGCCCCTGGCCCATATCAGGCTAATGTCTGTTAACTGACTGAACGATCCTGACGCTGCCTTTTTCTTGGTTTCCCCTCAGAGTTCACCTTCCAGCAGCCCTACGACCAGGCCCACCTGCTGGCTGCCATCCCACCTCCGGAGGTTCTCAACCCCACGGCCTCACTGCCCACGCTCATCTGGGACTCTCTCCTGGCACCCCAAGCCCAGCCAATTGGCTGGGCCTCCCTTCTACCCCAGGAGATCCCCAAGGTGGTCGAGCTGACCTCCCTGTCAGACGAGGACAGTGGGAAAGGCTCCCAGCCCCCCAGCCCACCCTCGCCAGCTCCTTCCTCCTTCTCTTCCACCTCAGCCTCTTCCCTAGAGGCTGAAGGTTATGCTGCCTTCCCAGGCTTGGGCCCATTGCCCAAGCAGCTGTCTGGGCTCTCAGGGGCCAAGGACCCCCAATCACGCAAGGCCTTCAATTGCAAATATTGCAACAAGGAATATGTCAGCCTGGGTGCCCTCAAGATGCACATCCGAAGCCACACGCTGCCCTGCGTCTGTGGCACCTGTGGAAAGGCCTTCTCCAGGCCCTGGCTGCTACAGGGCCACGTCCGGACCCACACCGGTGAGTGCGCTGCAGGCTGGCTGCCCTTCTCACTGTCCCCACCGCCTTCTCTACCAGCCCTTGTGAGGCTGGGCTTACTGTCAATTTCAGGTTGAAGACACTGAGTCTTAGGACTTCTAGTGTAAGAGTTTAGGGGCCTCGCTCTCTGCAATGCTTAGCAGAAAAATTTCTTCATTCATCAGCTAAGCAGATGGGCTAAATGGATAATTTTACAAGTACCTCTGCAATCTCGGTTTCTCAGCCAAATGGGTTGGAGCTGGATATGGGAAAGGTGCAACCAACACCTTGCTGTTGGAGGGAGGTGTGAAGGGGCCCTCCCTGCTCCACCCTCCCCCAGCCCACCCCCACCTCAGCTAGACAGGATGTTGTTAGAGGCCCCCCACCTGGCTCTGAATGCTGCTTTGAGAACTTTCTCAAACCTTGGGTTGATTTTTCACTGTGAGCCTCAGTCTCCTCATCTGTCATCTGAACACATAAGATACTTTGAGGGGTTTCTGTGTGGATTAAATGAAAGAAAGAATACAGAAAGTAGCTGGATGTATTTGGTACATATATAATCAGCGTGCGCAGTAGTAGCAGTTGGTGTTTGTTCTGCTTCTATGCTGTGTGACCTTTAGCAGGTGATTTAACCTCTGAACTTCAGGATTATGATAGAATAATCATATAAGGTAGATTTCGATAGTGTTTTATACGGTAGCTATCAAGATTCAGTGGCTCTTTAATCACGTTATAATAGATGGTTCTCAGGGCTGCTCTCCCCACCCCCATCTTGGAGAAGGTAAACCCAACCCTATCATGCTGACCCAGGAACACCTTTGCTGGCAGAAAACATGATTATGTCTTGGTATTTCAAAAACAACACTAAATGTGTACAAAATTGTGAAATGGAGCCTTTTCTGTCCTTTAACTTTCTGGAAATGGGCAAAAAGTAGCCGCTTTTCAGAATTTGAATGGTGAAGCTACCATGTTTGGGGCTGCTCTTTCGAGTGACTGTTGAGGGAGAAGGTTCAAGGGTCATATTATCAGCTTTGGGGTCAAGCTGTCCGGTTGGAGACTCAGTTCTGGCATTTCCTGGCCCAGGGGGCTGACCTCTGAGCCATGAGGGTCAGTGGGGTGGTTTGTGAGTAATGCATTTTGCAGACATTATCGGTGTCTTTAATACTCCTACAAAGTGGTCCTGGCATCCTCCCCAACTTGCAGATGATGGCTACCGCTTTCTCTTACTTCATGCACAAATGGCCCTGATTTTAACGTGTAAAAGTCCAGTTGACTGGCCTCTGTCCTGGGTGCCTGCCCAGCTGATGGGGCTCTATTTGAAGGGAGTTGGAACCTGGAGTGCACCTCTGGTCCTCCTTCTCCTCTCTTGAGACCTTATTTTAATGTAAAGGCATGGCTCAGACAAAAAGCTTGTTGAAATTCACCATTACCATCTTCACTGACACCCATTGTGTTCCTTAATGGTGGCCTCAGTGGGTGGGGCTGGCGGGGTGGAGCAGGTGCATAGGGCAGCGGTGCCCAGCACCTGTTCTGGGCCGCAGCTGCTGGCCCACAGCGGGTCAGGCCCCTTTAATCCAGGGAGTATCGCATGTACAGTGCCCCCCTCGGTGGCCTTTGTCCCTGCCGGCCTGGTGCCGATTTCACACCCGCCAGGAGCACTATAAAGGCGTCTGGGGGTAGGAGATCAGTGAGGGGTGGAGGTCTGTGCCTCCTGCTTGCACACAAACCTCCACCCCATCCCCTCCTACAAGGCCTCCTTCCCCCTTTGTTCGGGCTACGTCTAATCATGTATAACATGAAGGTGGTGTTCACTGAGCGCTTGCTGTGTGCGCGTCAGCGCTCCGGGCTTCCTTCACCTCTGTTAATGCAGTAATTCCATTAACAGCCTTAGGAGGGAGGTGCCATAATCCCCTCCTCACAGATGAGGAAACTGAGGCACAGAGAAGGAAGTGACTTTCTCAAGTCACAGTTTACAAGGCTGAAGACTGGGCTCCTTCACCTGCCCTAAGTAGTAAGGGGAACTGGATTTCTGTGCCCTGGGGAATACAGAACTCCATCCCATTTACCATCTCTGCTTACAGTAAGCCCTTTGTTCACAAGGAAGTGTGTGAATGAGGAAGAACTTCACCTAGACCTTGTAGAATGCCATCATCAAACCCTTCAGGCCTGGTAGGCCTGTGCTCAATATGGCAGAGCAAATTATATCCCTTTCCCAATTCTCTGGCTAGATAGCCCCCTTTCTGCCATCTAGCCTCCTCTCTGCCTCAGGATACTGAGCCTTTGAATGGATGGTTCCACAGTCAGCCTCAGGCATCTGACTTCCGGACCCCTCCTTCCCAGTGCCCAGCACAATGCCCCAGGCCCCCAGTAAACTGATGTGGTTCATTCATTCCCTGCTATTGAATTCCAACACTGGGACTTAACCAATGGGCCATGGCCTGGGGGCTGATTGATGGGCAGGTCGGAGAATTGTATTTTTTTGGAAAGTGGTATTCAGTGTTATAAATAGTGCCCAACATGTAGTGGGAGCTTGATAAGTATTTGTTTAATGAGTTACTATTCTGATTTTTTCATTTGGGAAATGCTGCACCCCTAAGAGACATTGTCAGTGTTTTTGGCCCATGAACTATATCCTCTTGGTTGGGCGGGAATTATAAAGAGCGTTATCGGATGGTGAGTGACAGGTCAGGCTCCTCTGAGGTCTTGAAAACAAAACTTATTGTACAAGCACTTACTGAACACCTTCTGTGTACCCAGCCCCAGTAGACAACTTCCAAAAACAGTCTTGCCCAGGCAGGTGGCATGAGACTCACAGGTGGGGAGGGGTTTTAAACAAGTCCGAAGGTAAGAGGTTTTTGTAGCCTCTTGGGGGTTCTCAGGCCCTGGGCTGGAGGCTTGGAATGGATCCAGAGGAGGCCTTTGCCCTCATAGGACTCAGGCTAATTAGGGGGCAAAGAGACTTGAAATTACTTTTGAGTGTGATCAACTTCAGTTTGGCCCAGAGGAGTGGCCAAAGCTGCTGGGACTTTAAGGCTGACTCTTACACTTTGTCCCCAGATGAAGCAAATTCAGGAGTGATAATAATAAGGAACACCCACCACAGCCTCCTTAATGGAGAGGCAGTCTGCGCAGTGGTGAAAATCAAGGGCTCGGGTCTGGCCGCTTCCTGCTGGCTGGCCCTTCACGTGCTGCTTAACTTCACTGTGCCTCAGTTTCACCATCTCTAAACTGAGGCGAGGGGAGGATTAAATGAGAAGTGGAAAACGCTTCTCCCTGCCCTGGCACAAAGGAAGTGTCCAGTGAATGCAGTTGCCATCGCTGTTGAGCCCTTCCTGCCGGCACTGTGTGCATGAGGCTTGACTCCACACCTCTCGGCCACCAGCCCCTGGGCGTGGGGAGGGAACAGCACGTGTTACAGATGAGCACGTGAAGGCTCAGCAGCCAGACTTGCTGGAGCAGCAGAGCTCCCGAGCAGAACCAGGCCTCTGGACACTGGATAGGGCCTGGTCGTCCCGGGACACGGGACTCCTTCATTGTTGGGGGTGGGTGGGGATTTCAAAAAAATTCAGCTGTTGTCCAAGCACTTTAGCAGTCCCCTGACTGTCCGGCTTTCTGTCCGCAGGGGAGAAACCCTTCTCCTGCTCCCACTGCAGCCGCGCTTTCGCCGACCGCTCCAACCTTCGGGCCCACCTCCAGACCCACTCGGATGTCAAGAAGTACCAGTGCAAGACGTGCTCTCGCACCTTCTCCCGCATGTCCCTGCTCCACAAACACCAAGAGTCCGGCTGCTCCGGGGGCCCCCGCTGACCTCCAAGGCCTCTGTCTCTCCAGACCCTCCCCCTGCAGCCGCCTCCCCCAACTCTGCAAAGAAGGACCCCCACATCCTTCTCAGCGCCGTGGAATTCCCTTCTGAGCTGCCCTTTGGCTCTATGCGCGCCTCAGGGCGCGGAGGACCGTTTTCCAGTGCGTCTGCTCTGGGGGCTTCAGTTGGCCTTGCGGACGGGAGGGTGGCCCCTTCAAAACTGGATACAGCTGCTTTGAGCTACAGGACAAAAGCCAACAGACTGATAGGAGGCTCCCACCCCACTCAGGGGACCCCACTTCTCCCCACCCCAGAAACCCTCAGGCCACCTCTCCAGGAGGTGTGAGTAACTGCAATAACGCACCCCCAGGGGCGCCCACGGGGCCTGTGGGGGCGGTCACTGACACGAGGACGTGTCTAGACCCCAGGATGCCCAGGCCTGGGCAGCTATTTCAGCCTCCTGTTTGTCACGGTGGCACCTGTTTCATGGGCAATTTAACAGCGTCTCAAAAGGGAATGTGAGTAATTGCCGTCACTTGTCGGGGGCCCAAATAGGGTGCTTCGGCCCAACCAATGTGTCTCCCAGAACTATTTTCAGGGACCCGACAGGTGGGCCCAGGAGGAAGATGTTTACATTTTTTTAAAGGTACACTGGTATTTATATTTCAAGCAACATTTTGTACTAAGGAAACGTTTTGTATAGTTATATGTACAGTTTATTGATATTCAATAAAGTGGTTAATTTATATATGTAAGAAAGTCTTGGTGTTTTTTAGAGGAGTGGGTATTTCAAAGGGCCTGTAGGGAGCGGGGAGGGGAGCAGGGATTCCTGGAGCTCAGATATTCCTGGCACAGCCTTAAATCATGTCCTCCTAAACGTCATGTGACTTGACTGCTGGGTTCGATAGTCGGGGAGCTTGTTTGTGCACGTGGGCTTTCCTCCGAGCCCGGTGTCCTGTGTGATGAGGCTGGGAAGCACCTGCGGCCGGGCCGGGGTGAATGCAGGTTCCTGCGCTCTGTGCATGTGGCGCTTATTTGCTCGTTGACCATTTTGGAGCTGACCAGGCCTGCAGGCTGCGAAGCTGGCTCCCTGGGTCGTATCAACTACACGGGCTGAGGGCTGTGCCCAGCACTGCAGGACTTTGGGAGAGGGCTTGGCTGCTGCTCCCAGCGGGTGGAGTGGAATGCCATGAGCAAGAGGGGCAGAGGATGTCCTTCCTGTTTCCAAGGGCTCTGCCTCCCTGTCGGACCCACACCTCTGTCTGGCCACTGGGTACCAAATGGCCTTTGATGCAAGGAAATTGTCTGGCTGGAGCCAGGAGGGTGAGAAGCCAGGCCAAAGGGTAGGGGTCATTCAGCTTCCTCTCCAGGACAGGACGGGGAGGACAGTCAGCTTGCCTCCTGGGCTGGGATAATTCACTCCTGGCTGGCAGGCTGTCTAGTGACCTCAGCTCTGGGGCCCTCCTGGGGCCAGGAGAAAATGAGTGTCCTTTTTGAGCACAAAAGGTGCTGAAGGTGCCAGTTTCCTGCGGGGAGCTGAGCAGGCGTGCAGGCGTCCCAGGGCTCGGAGCCCCAGAGTCAGGCTGGGGGTGGGGGGAGCTTCATGTTCCAAAGGAGAGATGATTCTTTCTTCTAAACAGGAAATGGTGACCCGCAGGCCGGGAGCAGCCCTTAATGACTTGCAGCTTTCCTCCCAAAAGAAAAAAAAAAAGTTCTCTAACAATCACCAAATTGTAGCCGGCCTCCCTGAAGGGAAGTTAGAGAGTTAGGGGGGGAAAGTTAGAGAGTTGGGGGGGCGGTGCAGGACTGAGCACCAATTTGCTGAAGTCCTACTGTGTCCCAGGTCCCTGGGCTGCCATTTACATCCATCCCACATTGGTGGCGAATGAACAAATGGCTTCAGCGGCTGGGCCTGGTGGGAATACCCAGCCGGCATTTAAAACCGGGGCTATCCTGGGAGCCAGGTGTGCCTGGCTCATGTCCCTGACTCTCAGGGTGCCTGGAGCAAGGCTCTCCTGGACCCCCACTTTCTGCCTCTAAAATGGGGTGTCGATAGTGCCTCCCTCCAGCTTTGATGAGCTCCGTGTGTGCCAGGCCCTGTTCTAGGCCCTGGGGTTATAGCTGTGGACAGATGGACAGTCCCGCGCTCACGGAACTTACGTTCTAGCTGGGAGACAGAAGACAAACAAGTGACTAAACAAACAAGCCGCTTTCCTACAGTGTGGTGCCAGGATGGAATTAAAGCGAGCACGTGCTGGAGAGCAGTGGGTGGGGCTCCCTCAGATAAGGCAGGCTCGGGGAGCCGGGGCTGGAGAGTCGGAGCCTGGGAAGGGCTGACATTCCAGTGGAAACCCGGAGGAGACAGTTCCAGACAGGGGAGGGCGCAGCAAGTGCAAAGGCTGAGGCTGGAGGAGCTGCCCCCTACCCCAAGAAAGACGGGGGGGCCCGGGGACTGGGGAGGCAGGGTGGGGTTGGTGAGCCTGTGGGTCCTGCAGAGCCTGTGCGCTGGGGTCACAGTGTAGCCCAAAGAGCAGCCATTGGGGATTTTAAGTGGGAGTGCGAGGCCTGCTTCCCTCCTACACCAATGCCCTGGCCCCTGGTGGAGGATGGGCTTAGATAGTCAAGGGAGGAGAGAGACAGGCTGGGAGCTCAGCTGGCCTAGTTCAGGGTGGGGGAAGATGGATTTAAGAAGCCAGCGGTACTGTGCTGGGTACACCTGAGTGCCAGTGGGTGAGCTATTTGGGGTCATTAAAAGGGGACATTGGAATTGGGGTGGGAATAGAGGTGGGCTTAACAAGAATGAGAATCGTTCAGCCAGTGTAGCTCAGTGGGTGAGCATCCACCCATGCACCAAGAGGTTGCTGGTTCGATTCCCGGTCAGGGCACATGCCCAGGTTGTGGGCCTGATCCCCAGTGGGGGGCATGCAGGAGGCGGCCAATCGATGTTCTCTCTCATCGATGTTTTGCTCGCTCCCTCTCCCTCCTCTCTCTAAAAATCAATAAAGAAAAAAAAAAAGAAAAAAGAATGAGAACTGCCCTGGCCGGTTTGGCTCAGCATTTAGAGCGTCGGCCGGTGGACCAATGAGTCACGGGTTCGATTCCGGTCAAGGGCACGTACTTCAGTTGTGGTTCGTCCCTGGTCCTGATTGGGGTCGTCTGGAAGGCAACCAGTTGATGTGTCTCTCTCACATCAATGTTTCTCTCTCTCCCTCTCCCTTTCCCTCTCTTCCTCTCTTTCCCTCCCACTCTGTCTGAACAAAAATGGAAAAATATCCTTGGGTGAGGATTAAAAAAAAAAAAAAAAGAATGAGAACTGAACAGCCCCACTTGACATAGAGCAGCCACATTGCTAAGTGAAAAATAACCTGCAGAACATGCTCCCTTTTGTGGGAAGAAAGAGGGGGTGGGAATGAGCATGTTACTCATTCTCATATTTGCCTATGGAAACTCGAGAAGGATTCACAATGACCTAATAAAAGCATTTGGGGGTGGAGGCATCGCAGGAGGTGGAATGGGATGGAGGGAAAGATCAAGGAGACCGATTCTTAGATTTTTTTAAAAAGCTTTTAATTTTGCCCGGCCGGTGTGGCTCACTGGTTGAGCGTCGACCCATGTACCAAGAGGTCGCAGGTTGGATTCCCAGTCAGGACACATGCCAGGTTGTGGGCCCGATTCCCAGTGGGGGGCACGCAGGAGGCGGCCAATCGATGTTCTCTCTCATCGACATTTCTATCTCTCTCTCCCTCTCCCTTCCTCTCTCTCTAAAACCAATAAGAAAGAATATTTATAGAAAGAAAGAAAGAAAAGAAAAGAAGAAAAAAGAAAAAGCTTTTAATTTTGAAATAATTTCAACCGGGCAGAAAAGTTTTGAGAAAAGAACAATAAACTGGAATCTTTCATTTAGATTCTTCAGTATATTAACATTTTACCATGTTTGCATTTTCTCTCTCAGACCCAAACCCACGTATGATTTTCTTTGGAACCATTTGAAAGCATGTATTTCTTAAGGCAAGGACATTCTCTCATATAATTATAGTTCAATGATCAAAATCAGAACATTGAGCATCGGTGCAATGCTATGTCTGATCCACAATCATAATTCAGTTTTTCCAACTGGCCCAGTGATGCCCCCCAAAGCCTTTTGGAGGGTGGGGGTGGGGAGAGATCTGGGATTACTGGTTGCATTTATTTGTCCTGTCTTTTCCCTCTGTTATTCTGAGAAACTCTTTTCTTGGTTTTTGGTGATTTTGACATTTCTGAAGAGTTCAGGCCAACTATTTTGTAGGATGTTCCCCACGTTGGACTGTCCCAATGCTTCCTCACGACTCAGTGAGGGTCGTGCGCTTGGGGCAGAGTCCCAGAAGTGGCGTTGCGTCTTAGTGAGCGGTGTCACGAGACACACGAGGTCAGTCTGAACCAGCACGGCGGACGTCAGCTTGGACCACTTGGCGAAGGTGGTGTCTGCCAGGTTTTGCCTGGTAAAGTGCCTCTTTTGTACTTAATATCTTGTGGGGAGACATTTCGAGATCATGTGACTAACCCTGTTACCCCTCAGACTTCCACCCGCGACTTCTAGCTCTCACTGGTGATTTTTGCCTAAATTAGTTATCACTAAGGTGGCTGCCAAATGGTGGCTTTCTGGCTCCATCGCCCCTTCTGTGTTTACTGGTTGACCTTCTACAGTAGGGAAGAGCATATTCCTCTTTCCAGATAGCAGCCCAGAGCCATGCGGTGGGGGCGATGGGAGGGGGCAGCAGGGTCTGGTGGGCCGTGAGACCCTCCCCTGGGCTTTTCTTTAAAACAAGTCCACAAAATAAATGGGCTGTAAAGCCGATCCCCATGCAAGTGTCCAGGCAGCAGGTCTGGGGCCAGGGCCACCTCTGGGCACATCTGGGCCCCATTAGTGAGCCAGCAGCTCCTCATGGGTGTCCCTTGAGCTGGGATGGGTGGTACTCCGGTGGGCAGGGATCTGGCTCCTCCTTGCTCCTTTTTGCTTTCAAATGGTCAGTTTCACACTTGTTACGGGACTTTACTTTTTTCATTTAAAAACATGAAAAGAGTCCTGGCCGGTTTGGCTCAGCGGCTGGAGCATCGGCCTGCGGACCAGAGTCCCGGGTTTGGTTTCCGCTAGGGGCATGTACCAAAAAATAAAAATAAAAACATGAAAAGATTAAATGTGAGGCTCAAGTGATGTGATCAACACACTCTATCTCAATACATGTATTGTCCCCAGTAGGGTGCTGTGAGTATCTTTTTGGATTAGAGGAAACAAACAGATATGTTTATATGCACACATGGCTCTAATCTCACTCACAGGAAAAGCCAGAGTCCTTACCTTGACCCGCAGACACCTGCAGAACTGGCTCCATCACCTCTGTTTCTTCCCTTCCCCCACACTCACTCCCTCCAGCCACAGGGGCCCTCTGCCACCTCAGGGCCTTTGCACTCACAGTTCTTCTGCCAGGAAGACAGGGCCCCCACAGAGCCGGCTTCCCCCTGTGGGTCCAGTGCCCTCCCCTGTTTTTTCAGCACCGTCACCGCTGACAAACCATATATTTCACTGTTCACAGTTTCTCTGTTGCTTGTCTCTCCCACCAGCACGCCAGCCTCACGGGTGGAAATTTTGTCTGCTTTATTCACCGCTAGGTCCCTAGTGCCTCGTGTCTTGGTCACAGCAGGCGTACACCCAGTGAAACTGTGCTGAATGGACGAGGAGTGCATGTACATACGAGCCAAGGAAATACAGCGTCATCGCCACTCTCAGGGAGCACGGTGCTGAGCACTGCACGTACATAAACTCAGACCTTCACCTCCGGCTCCAGACAGAGAAAACCAAGGCTCAGAGAGGTTAAATAATGTGCCCAGGGTCACACAGCAAGTAAGTGGCAGAGCTGGGATTTGAACCCTGAGTTCTTTTATTATTGTTGTCATTTTGTTCTTTCTACTTTGGGGATGGGTGTAATTAAAATGTGTCCATTTGAAGTGCAACAAAGTCTGTGTCTTTAACTACGACACCTACTTGCCTAGACCCTGTTTGGTCCTTTAAACCACACACCTCTTTCATCAGCCAGGTAGGCTGCCAAAAGTGGGTATAGGTATGGGGCGGGGGTGGGCCCAGGAGGTATCTGGGTGGGGTGAGGATATCCTGTGTGGTCCCTGCAGACCAGGAGGGGCTTCCAGACCAGGAGCTCCATGAGGGCAGGACCACCCACCTGGCAAGACTTCCCTCCCCACCCTGGGCCTAGACCCACTCTGGGTGACCGCAGTTGGGTCATATATTAGTTTCCTGGGGTTGCCATAAAATATTCCCACAAATTGGGTGGCTTAAAACAACAGAAGTGAATTCTCTCACAGTTTCAGAGACTAGAAGTCTGAAATCAAGTGTTAGCCGGGCTGTGCTCCCTCCCCGGCTCCAGGCCAGAATCCCTTCTGGCCTCTTCCAGCTCTCCTGCCCCTGGGAGTCCCGCGCCCAGGTCTGTAGCTGCGTCCTCTCTGCCTCCTTCTTCACGGCGCTTCTTCTGTGGCCTGTTTCTTGGTGTTCTTCCTCTTTCTGCTAAGGACACCAGCGCCTGGATTAGGGCCCTCCCTAACCCCATCTGACCTCATCTTAACTTGATAACATCTACAGAGACCCTATTTCCAAATAAGGTCACATTCACATGTTTTGGAAGTTGCGACTTGAACATACCTTTTTGGGGGACGCAATTCAACCCACTACAGGTGGCTGCAACCAAGGGTGTTGCAAGTCTTTCTGGGGCCCGGAATGCATTTGTGAGCTTTTTATTAATCACTTGCCAAACCCCGAGGGAGAGTCGGGAAGCCAGTCTGGAGGGGGGGACGAGGAGGAGGAGGAGGAGCTGAATTTTGCCCCTGTGTTTCCTGGAAGAGAGAGGGCCAAAGGCAAAGCTCCTCTGACCCCTGATCTCAGAAGGTACTATGTGAGCAGCCCGGGGGATGGATGACAGCCAGCCGAGGTGGGAGAGGTCAGCTGGGATTAGGGCCAGGGCCATGCAAGCCTCAGGGGAAATTTTGGTTTTGTCCTGAGCTGGGAAGCCATGGGAGGGTTTGAGCAGGAGGAGGGACGTGAGTGAATTTGTTCTCTGGGAAGATCCCTTGGTGGCTGTGTGGGGAGCAAGGCCAGCAGCACGGAGGTCCCAGCCTCTCCGCGGCAGGCCCCTGAGACAGAGGGAGGAGGAATCAGAGATATTCGGGAAGTTTGGCAACTTGTGGACGTAAAGAGCGCGGGAGGGGGCAAAGGCGATGCCTTGTCTGGGTTTTTCAGCAACTGAGGGAAATAAAGACCAATGAGGCAAACGGCCACCAGTCAGGCAAATAATAATAATAATAGCAATAATAATGACATAAACATCTCATGAGGGTTCACTTCCTGCTTTGCACAGATTTAATATGATTTAATCTTCACAACAACCCTGGGCAATATGAGCATAGGAGCTCGGTTATGTAGCCAGACTGCTGGGGTTTACATCTCTCCTCCATGGCCTACCTGCTGTGTGACCTGTAGTGAGCTGGCTCAACCTCTCTGTGTCCGTTTCCTCACCTGAAGAATAACCCTTCCTCCCCAGGGTTGTTGTGCAGATTAAATGAGTGAATACTTACAAATTGCTTGGCCTCAGGCCTGGTACAGAGTAAAGCCTCGGTACACACTGGCTATTATTATCTCCATTTTACAAATAGAGGCTCCAGGCTCCAGAAGGGCAGAGACTTGACCAAGGTCACACACAGGATAATCCTGTTTCTGGCTCTTTGTGTCTCTTTGCCCTGATGGCTCTTATGGATGCCTGGGGGCCTGAGCCAGCCTGCTGACTCCCAGGGTCCGGTATCCTGTGTCCCCTGGAGCCTTGAGTGGTGTTGGGTGACCAGGGTGCAGGGGAGCTGGAAGAGTCTCCGTAAAATCTGTGTCCACCACCCCTCTGTGGGCACCAGCTGGAAGGACCTCAGGTGAGGGCTGCCGATGCTTCCAAACCCAATTCTCTTCAGCTGGTGCCATGGCCTGACATGAATACTTAATTAGTAGGGGCTGAACCAAGGAGAAATGAACCCGGTGTGTTACTCGGTGGGGGGGAGTCCCACAAGGAAACCTAGTTTTACGCCCAGGGAAATATGGGAGGCCGGTCAGGGGCTTACCTAAGAAACTCCATCCTATTCTAGTGGGTCCAAGAGCCACCACCGATGCTTCACTCGGTGACCCTGGATGGGTCCCTGCCCTCTCTAGGCTTCACTTTACACATCAGTAAACCATGTTCAGCCTTTGACCCGATAATAAAACAAAAAGCACATAAACACATCCCCCCAGCACTTCTCTGAGAGCAGAATGCTGTAAACAACCTACATGCCCAGCTCGAGGGGACTGGAGGTGCTCACTGGGGTCCTTGCCTACTCGGAGAACTTTGTGGCTATTATAAATGTCAATCCAGTCCTTAAAATAGGTTTTGTGTGTGTAGCACATGAACGGAGAAAGAAAAATGTCTGGCACATGACAAGCACGCCAAATATTTCTTGAATGATTAAATGAATGAACAAACGAGTGGTGGGTACTCAGTGCCTATCTGTTGACAGGAAGAAAAGAGAGAGGGAGGAAAGCAAAGCAAAAGGAAAGACCTGTAAGACATGTACCCACTGTGATGGTCTCCGGGGGTAGGTGGGGGTGCTGGCGAGGAAGAGGGCATTGCATTTTTTTTTTTAAAGTTTTTACACGTTTAAAAAATTTTTTTTTCTTTATTGATTTTAGAGAGAGAGGAAGGGAGAGGAAGAGAGGCAGAAACACCAATGAGAGAGAACATCGACTGGCCGCCTCCTGCACGCCCCTCACTGGGGACCGGGCCCACAACCTGGGCATGTGTCCTGACCGGGAATCGAACCGGGGACCTCTTGGTGCATGGGTTGACGCTCAGCCACTGAGCCACATTGGCGGGACACCCTGTCACTTTCTTTTTATTTTTTATCCTCACCCAAGGACATTTTTTGATATTTTGTTCAGATAACGTGGGAGGGAGAGAGAGAGAGAGAGACATCACCGTGAAAGGGACACATCGAGTGGTTGCCACCTGCACGACCAACCAGGGCCGGGGACAAACTGCAACCGAGGTACGTGCCCTTAGTGGGAACTGAACCCGGGTCTCTCCGGACCGCAGGCCGACGCTCTAACGCTGAGCCAAACCGGCCAGGGCCCTGTCACTCTCTTGAGGGCAGCAGGAGATGCCTGGATGTCATTCAGAGTCCACGCCGGGCACTGCCTGTGGGCTGCATTGGCTCTCAGCCTCTGGGTCTATGGGTGGCCCGTTCTCCAGCCCCCGTGGGTCCGTTCTTCACCACGAGTGTAAATACTGCCCAGGCCGGCTGTTTCCTGGCTCGAGGAGGCCAGTCCTCGCTCAGAGAGCCCCGGGACTTTCCCAAAGGCACGCAGCTGTGAGGTCACTGGTGGCACCAGGTGTCTTGATGGCTTCACTGAGATACAGCTCACGTACCATACGATCCATCCGCTTAAAGGGTACAGTTCCGTGTGTTTCGTACACGCACGAGGTTGTGCAACACCCCTCCATCTAATTCCAGACCGTTTCATCACCGGAAAAAGCCGCCCGTGTCCACTAGCAGCCGCGCCCCGCTTCCTCTTCCCCTCGGCCCTGCGCACCGCGGCCGGCCTGCTGTCTCCACGGGCTGGCCCGGTCCCGACAGTTCACACGAAAATGAAATCGTACACGTGAATCCCGCAAACCACCACGCGTCCTTTGTGTCCTTTCTCTCACGCAGCGTGTTTGGAGGTTCGCCCACGTCGCGTGTCAGAACCTGCTCCTTCCAGCCCACCAGGACTGTGCTTAGCGGCCTCAGCTGATGCACACGGGCTGCTGCTCCTCGTGGGTTCTGGGGAAGGACGCGGCTGTG
Organism: Molossus molossus; assembly: GCF_014108415.1. Taxonomy (NCBI): domain Eukaryota; kingdom Metazoa; phylum Chordata; class Mammalia; order Chiroptera; family Molossidae; genus Molossus; species Molossus molossus. Next base: position 8,829,765 of record NW_023425399.1, on the reverse strand, counting down.
GACATTCCTGCAGGTTCCGCGGGACCACAGCCATGAATGAAACGGTTCAAGCTGTACCACATCCTTGCCAGCACTTTGTTATTTTGGTTTTTAGTTTGTATTTCAGCCAATTTAGTAGGTAAGTGTGTGACTGTGTAAGTTTTCTCAAGATGTAACCAACCGACATATAATAAACTGACCTTTATAAAGTATAATTTAGGTAAGTTTTTCTTCCTCTTGGGAAATAAAAGAGTGGATTTTGGGGGGTCTCTGCTTAGCCACAAGGATTTGAACCAGGGTCTGCCTTGTCCCAGGCCAACGTGATTTCTGCTGGTGAGGCCTGCTATCTTGGGAAGGAGAGGCTGCGATGCCCCTGACGGGCCTTGGGCTGGACCGTCCCCCCTGGGTCTCTCTGGGCAAAGGGCAGGTCTGTGACAGGTCTGTGACTGAGCTCACTGCTGTCTGCACCCGGCACATATGCCCCGAGCCCCTACTGCGTGTGGGCCTGTTCCAGGCACCAGTGATGCAACAGCCAATAGACAGGTGAGTCCCTGTTCTCAGGGAGCTGGCAGTCCAGTGAGGGGAGCAATGTGGGAGGGGCATTTGGGGAACCCTTCCCAGAGATGCTGAAGGAGCAGGAGTTAGCCAGCCAGGCAAAGAGAACGTCGGCGGGAGGAGGAAGTTGAAGGCAGAGGGAACAATAAGTGCAAAGGTCCTGAGGTCAGAATGTGCTCAGTGTATTCAAGAAGAGGTAAGGAGGTCTGTGCGATGGGAGGGGAGAGAGGTGGGAGAGAGGTGGGGGATGAGGGGGAGGTGGGCAGGGGCCCACCAGCCAGGTGTTTGGATTTTGTTCTAAGCTATAGGAAGCCACCAGGGGATTTTATGCGGAGGAGTGACTTCCCTCTGGCTGCACGTGGGAAACAGACTAAGGGAACTGAAAGGAAGTGGGGGACAAGAGAGGAGGCACCTGCAGGCCATGGCTTCCGCTGGAGAGCCGTGGGAGGAAGATGGGTGGGAGATGTCTCTGTGCACAAGCGGCGAGGGTGGAGAGCGATTGAATGGGAGGAAGGATTTCAGTGCCTGGATGTGGGCTTGAGCCATGGAAGGGGGCTTGGCGGATGGTGGTGCCAACTGACAAACTGACGAGACAGCAAGGGTAACGACAAAACATATTTTCTTTCTTTCTTTTTCTTTAGAGAGATTGTAAGGGAGGGAGAGAGAGAAACATAGATGTGAGAGCGATTCGTTGCCCGCTCGACCCTGATCAGGGCCAGGGATCGAACCTGCAACCCAGGTACGTGCCCTTGACTGGAACTGAGCCCGAGACCCTTCGATCCGCAGGCTGATGCTCTAATGGCTGGGCCAAACTGACCAGGGCGGAAACATAGTTCTTATCATTCTCTTCTTGTTGGACTCCCAACCATTTCTCTCAGCACCCCCAAGCCACCCCTACCTCTGTGTTCAGCCCAGGCCTGGGGCCTGAGTCTTGATGCTTCACACTAGCAAGCGAGTGGACAGACCCTGGACTCTGCATCCCCTCGCTTCTCCACTCCTCCCTGGCCTCACCGCCTTCCTCTCCTAGAGCCTCCTCCACCAGACTGTGGTGAGTACCTAGGAAGGGCACCTGGTACAGTGCCTGGCACACAACAGGCACTCAAATACTTGCTGAATTAAAAAGGTTGTAGATGACCTTGGTAGAGACTATGGTACTAGGGAGCCATGGAGGAGCTTGGAGAAAGGGGAGGCTGGTTCTCACTCTCTCTCTCTCTTCACCTTGGCCTGTGGAAGGGCAGAGGCTTTCCAGGATCTTAGCTGAGGTAGAGCAACCAGTTCTAGAGCCCAGGAATGAAGGTCATCACACAGCCCTCGGGAGATGCATGCGCTCTTCCTGTCACATGCCCACTGCACAGAGGAGGAGACTGGAGTCCAGAAGGAGGAAGCTCTTGCCCAAGGTCCCCCAGGTGATAATGGCCTAGCAGGGATTTGAACCTAGACCTGTCTGACTGCATAGTCCTTATCTAACCTTTTGTCCTCAGAAGGACGTTTTAGAAAAATGAAAATAAAAAAGTAGCGAATCAAGGGACAGGGAAGGATTTGTGTAGGTAGAGGCCCTTCCAGAAAGTTTCAAGGGTAAATACAGCCCTAGCTCAGTTGGTTAGAGGGTCGTCCCGATACGCCAAGGTTGTGGGTTTGATCCCCATCAGGGCACATAGAAGAAGCAACCAATGAATACATAAATAAGCGGAACAACAAATTGATCTCTCTCTCTCTCTCAAATCGATTTAAAAAAAAAAAAAAAAGAGTAAATACAGACAGGTGTTAGCATCTGTGTCCGGTGACCTGTGCGGAGGAGACCCGAGGGCTAGGCTCAGGGCAGCAGGAAGACTGACGTCATGTTTTCTTTCTGAACTCTCTCCCTCTTTTTTCTCTAACTTTTAATGAAAGTCTAACGACCACTGTAGAGAGATGAGCACATCAGAAGTGTTCAGCTCGATGCCTTTTCTCAAGTAAACCCACCTGTGGAACCAGCAGCCCGATCAAGAAACAGAAAGAACATTCCAGCCCACAGAAGCCAGCTTCTTTAACTCGGCACAAAAATCTGTGGGATTCATCCACAATGCCGAATGTATCAGTTCCATGTACATTTTGTCATTGTTGTTGTTGTTAATCCTCACCAGAGAATACTTTTCCATTGATCTTTTAGATAGAGTGGAAGGGAAGAAGGGAGGGAGGGAGGGGGAAAGAGAGAGAGAGGAACATTGATGCAATAGAGACACATCATTGGTTGCCTCCCACAATGGGCTGGGGATGGAATCTGCAGCCCAGGTATGTGCCCCTGTGACAGCTTTGGTCCATGGGTCAACACTCTAACCACTGAGAAACACGAGCAAGGGCCTCTGTTCATTTTTTAAAATATGTTTTTATTGATTTTTTTAGAGGAAGGGAGAGAGATAGAAACATCGATTGGCTTTGGCTGCCTCCTGCACGCCCCCTACTGGGGAACGGGCCCACCACCCAGGCATGTGCTCTGACCAGGAATGAAACTGGGAATTGAACCAGGACCTCCCAGTCTATGGGAGGACGCTCAATCCACTGAGCCACATGGGCTAGGCCTGTGTTCATCTTTAGTGCTGATTATTATTCCACCCTATGCATAACCCACAGTTCCTTTTTACTCAGCAGCTGATGGACACTTCAGTTGTTTCTAGTTTTTTGCGATTATGAATAAAGCCACTATAAGCATTCACATGGAGATTTTTGTGTGAACATAAGTTTGATTTCTTTTGGGTAAATACCTCAGATGGGATTGTTGGGTTGTAGACTATGTGTTTAACCTGGTAAAAAACTGCCCAATTGTTTTCCGGAGCTCTTGCTGTTTTGCATTCCCACCAGACATGTCTAAGAGAGTTCTAGTTGCTCCATATCTTGGTCAGCACTTAGTATCTTCATTTTTTATTTTAGCCAACCTAAGAGATGAGTAGTGTGTGTGCACACATTGTGTTTAACGGCTTTCTCAATATGTAATTGACATACAATAAACTACCATATATAAAGATCAAAATCTGATGAGTTTTGACGCATGTAGACACCTGTTAAACTGGTACAATTCAGACAGTGACCCTGGCCAGTTTGGCTCAGCGGTTAGAGCGTCGACCTGCGGTCCAGAGAGACCCGGGTTCGGTTCCTGCTAAGGGCACGTACCTCGGTTGCAGTTTGTCCCCGGCCCTGGTTGGTCGTGCGGGTGGCAGCCACTCGATGTGTCCCTTTCACGTCGATGTTTCTCTCTCTCTCTTTCCCTCCTGCTTTGTCTGAATAAAAAATGGAAAAATGGCCCTGGCCAGTTTGGCTCAGTGGTTGAGCGTTGGCCTGCGGACCAGAGAGTCCCATGGTTGGTTCCAGCTAGGGGCACATACCCCCCCCCCCCCACTCAGAAAAGGAAAAATGTCCTCGGGTGAGGATAAAAAAAAAAAAAGACAGTGAAAACATCCATTTCCCCCCCAAAGTTTCTTATGCTTCTTCTTTGTAATTCTCTCTCCTTCCTCACCTCCCACCCTGGACACTGATGGTCTGCTTTCTGTCACTATTGACCAATTTGCATTTTCTAGAAATTCTATCAATGGAATCATATGGTCTGTTCTCTGTTTTGGTCTGGCTTCCTTCCCTCAGCATAATTATTTTGCAATTCATTGCTGTTGCAGTGTGTATCAACAGTTCCTGCTTCTTTACTGTGGGTGGTGTTCCACTGTGTGGGTGTACCATGCGTGGTATACCATTCACCTTTGATGGACATTTGAATTGTTTCCAGTTTTTGCTAATTACAAATAAAACTGCTATAAACATTCATGGACATATGAATTTGTTTGTGTGTGGGCATGTGTTTACATTTCCTTTGGAATGCAGCTGCTGGATTGTATAATAAGAAAGTGTCAAACTGTTTTCCAAAGTGGCTGCACCATTTTGCCTTCCGACCAACAGTGTACAAGAGTACCAGTTCTTGCCTGGCTGGTGTGGCTCAGTGGTTGAGCGTCAACCCATGCGCCAAGAGGTCACCAGTTCGATTCTTGGTCAGGGCACATGCCCAGGTTGTGGGCCTGATCCTCAGTGGGGGGCATGCAGGAGGCGGCCAATCAATATTTTCTCTAATGGATGTTTCCATCTCTCTCTCACTCTCCATTCCTTTCTCTCCAAACAATAAAGAAAAGAAAAAAGAAAAAAAAGAGTACTAGTTCTTCCACATTCTTGCCAACACTTGGTATGGCCAGTCTTTTGTTTGTTTATTTATTTATTTATTAATTAACAGGCTTTATTCACTTTTTCTTGTATAAAATTATGTGGTGGCCACAGCTGGAGCCTGGGTCCTCTGCACAGAAACTCTGGTGTGGGTCTTTACAAGATGGTCGGTGAATTCCTGATAGGGCGACGTGGTGAACACAGTCTCTTTCCAAAGATCGGGGGTGAGATAACTGTAGGTCTTAGAGATGGCATCAAAGGCGGCCTTGGCAAAGTTGCCCAGGGTAGCAGTGCAGCCCCTGGCCGAGGTGTAGCAGTCGTCAATACCAGCCATCATCAGCAACTTCTTGGGTACAGGGGCTGAGACTCTGCCAGTGCCCCTGGGGGCGGGATGAGGCGCACCAGTACAGAACCACAGCGGCCAGTCACCTTGCAAGGGACAGTATGGGGCTTGCCAGTCTTGTTCCCCCAGTAGCCTCGCTGCACAGGGACAATAGAGAGCTTGGCTAAGATGATGGCCCCACGGGTGGCAGTGGCTACTTCCTCCGAGCACTTAACACCCAGACCAACATGTCCATTTAGTCCCCAATGGCGACAAATGCCTTGAACTGGGTCCTCTGGCCAGCACGCGTCTGCTTTTGCACGGGCATAATCTTCAAAACCTCATCCTTGAGGGATGCTCCCAAGAAAAAGTCAATGATCTCAGATTCCTTGATTGGCAAGGAGAAAAGATAGATCTCCAGGGACTTGATCTTCATGTCCTTGACCAGGCGGCCCAGCTTGGTGACGGGGATCCACTCCTTGTCCTCCGCCTTGCCTCCGCGAGCTCCGCGGCCGCGACCGCGACCCCGGCCCCCATGCCTCTGCCAAATCCTCCGCGGAAGCCTCCGCGGCCTCCCATTCCAGGGCCCCCGGGGCCTCCGGGTATGGCCAGTCTTTTAGATTTTAGCCATTGTATCGGGCATTTAGTGGTATCTCACTGTGGTTTTCATTTTATTTCCCTAACAACGAGGTTGACCATCCTTCCATGCATTTATTCACAATCCATATATATATATATATATATATATATTTTTTTTTTTTTTGGTATGTGCCCCTAGCGGGAACCGAACCCGGGACTCTCTGGTCTGCAGGCCGACGCTCAACCGCTGAGCCAAACTAGCCAGGGCCATATATTTTAATTAGTAAAGATACACAATATAAAAGTCTTTTCTCCATTTCTTAATTGACTTATTATTGAATTTTTGAGAGTTCTTTATATATTCTGGATATAAATTCTTCACCAGCTATGTCTTTTGCAGATAGCTTCTCCTAATCCGTGGGGATTTCTTTTCTGATCATTCCCTTTACCCATTTTTCTACTGGGCTAATCAATACTCTTATCGACATTTGTGTTTCTTCTCATCTTCAGTTTCTGGGCACAGACCATGCCTGTCCCAGCTCAGGATGTGGAGAGAGACACATTGTCTAATCAAGGAGAATTCTACTTTTGCCTTTTGCTGCCCCTCCCATAGCGTCAGCTTCCTCATTCATCTAATGGGGATAATTAAGTAGCTCCTCCTAGGCTGCAAGAGTGTGTACGCGTCATATGCTGGAAACCCTGGCTGGCAGTTTTATTACAACCATTTTCATCGCTGTATTTGCCTAGATGTGGTCTAGAGTGTAAGTGTGAGGGTCCAAATCTAGCTCTGCCATCTGGGCAAGGGTACTTCCATCTATGTCCCAGTTTCTCCAACCGTAAAGTGGTTGATATGAGGGCTGAATACATGAATGCATCTTAAGTGCTCACTTAGCACACAGTAAGGGCTGGGAAAAAGTTAGACATTATTTTTATTGCATGCATCTTCACAGAGAGGTAAGTCACCAGGAGGAATCCCACCACTAATGGGTGCAGACTGGGCATTGATCTGATATTCTTCCTCCCTTCTGTTCCTCTCCTGCTGCCCTGGCCATCCCTGTGCTGAAAGATGGGCAATTAGACCTGGTCTTGCCTGTGCCACATCAATATATCATGTCATTATGAGTGCAAGAGACCCTGGTTCAAATCCCAGCTTGGCTACAGACCTGCTGAGGGACCTTGGACAGGCCTCTTAACCTCTCTGAGATTCAGTTTGCTCAGCCGGAAAGAGGAGTTATACAGATGTCAGGACTGGCAGAGCGGTTGAAAGGAATGGAAAAAGTAAGGTGTGAGAGCCCTGGCCTGTTTGGCTCAGCGGTTAGAACATCGGCCTGCGGTCCGGAGAGACCCGGGTTTGGTTCCCGCGAAGGGCACGTACCTCGGTTGCGGTTTGTCTCTGGCCCTGGTTGGTCATGTGGGTGGCAACTACTTGATGTGTCCCTTTCACATCGATATCTCTCTCTCTCTCTCCTTCCCACTATCTGAACAAAATATCAACAACAAAAAAATGTCCTCGGGTGAGGATAAAAAAAAAAAAAAAAAGTAAGACGTGAGAGACACCTATAGTAAATGATTAAGAAATATTAGCTAAGAATGCTCTTGCCTACATACTGTTTCTTCTGTCCAGAACTGCCTTTTTGATGTCCACAGGACTCCAACCACCAGAGACTTCTCTATACAATCCTATGGACTATTTCATGTCCTACCCACCTCTCTCACAGAGCCCCTCCCCCACACTTTCACTCCCTAACCCCTCCCCCGCTTTATTTTCCCCCACACTTTATTTTGTGTTTCTGACACTTTATTTTAGGTGTTTATTTGCCCAGTCTGGCTCCCCCACTGCAGTGGCTGCCACGGGAGGGTAGGGAGTGTTGTTTTGTTCCCTGCCCTGGCCCAGTCTCTAGGACAGGGCCTGGCGCATAGTAGGTCTCCATAGAGAAGCCTGGGCTAACCCTAACCCCAACCCACCCCCTCCTGTGCGACTGTGGACAATTCACCTCAACTCTGCTCTCGGGTGCTGTGCTGCAGAACGGGCTGGGGCCGTTCCCACACTGCATGCGCTTGGGGGTCTCCTGGGACCGGCGGTCCGGAGCTCCCTTGGCGCTCTCCGGAGCGCTCAGCAAATGCCGGCTGGTGTTCTTGTTTTGTTTTTTTAAATGTATGTTTATGAATGTGGAATTCTCCAGGCTGCGTCCTGGGAAGGGGGCCCTGTCTGCAAGGCGCAGGCCAGGCCGCGGCGGGTGAGCCCCCCCTCGCAGGCCGGGCGCCCCTCCAGGCCGCCGGCCCCTCCCCCGGCCCCCAGCGAGACGAATGCAGCACACGGCCGCCTTTATGGGGCCCGCAGACAGCGCGTCGCCAGGCTAACCCTGCGTGGAAAATTCGGAGGTGGAAGGCAAGGCGCCTTAATGAGGGGCCGCCAGCAGCGGCGGCGGCCAGAGGCAGAGGGGGCTGCGGGCCGGCGGAAACGTGAGCCGGCTCGGCCGCCACCCCCGCGCATCCCCCCCTCCCGCCGGCAGGTGGAGGGGGCACGAGCGTGCACCCCTGCTCATTGCTGCCGCTGCTCCCAGGACCCTTGCTTCTCTGGCCTCGACGTTTCCCTCCGTGAAAGGGGCCCAGCCCTCCTCGGGTGGGCGGGAGGATCCGAGGAGCTGACAGTGCACTGGTGGCCCGCTCGTGGGAAGCCCAGGACAAAGCTGGGCATTGATGGATACGATTCCTATTACGATTTCATCCGCCACAAGTAGAGGCTGAGTTATTCAGAAGAAGTGGCACATTCGGGTTTCTGGTCTGTTCCCCACCATCGGTGGGGAGACCTGAGCCAGGCCATCAGGTCAAGGTCAGGACCTGGAGTCGGACAGAGCCGAGTGTCCAGCCCCAGGACGACCATGTGAGGCTGGAGTCAGCCCAGGTATCTCTCTGAACCTCAGTTTTCTCATCTGTCAAGTGGACATGAGCCAGGCACTGTGCCAATTGCTGGAGGAAGAGCGGGGAACAGGACCACCCAGTGGGAGGACAGAGGGATTCCCTTGAAAAAGGGAAACAAATAATCTCACAGATGCTTATATAATGAACACCCTGGGCCCTTGGGCTGGAAAGAGTGGGAGGGAGGGAGGGATGGGAGGATGGATGGAGGAAGGGAAGGCAGGTGATCCCGGAATGGGGGAGCTCACTTTCAGAGTCAGATTCTAGGAAGGCAGAAAGCAAAGCTCAAGGCAGTGAGACCTGCGACTTGCTTTTCCTTCCGTGTGCAACACTGTTCCTTACCCGTGTCCCCACGGCACTTCCCCTCACTTCCTCCTGCCTCTCCTTAAAGGTCCCCTCCTTGGAGAGGCCGCTCCAGACCACCATCTAAACTAACCCCTCCACCCCAGGCCGGTTTCTTTGCATCCTCAGCCCAGATTCATTTCCCTTTATCGTACCTTATTGTTCACTGTTTCTCTTCTGTGTCACCTACCTGTGAGCTCAGTGAGGACGGGGGCTTTGTTCACAGCTTGCCTCTGCTCCCCGCCTGGCACACAGTAGGTACTCAATAAATGACTACGGAACGAACGGACGAATGAAGAACTGAAAGGACAGAGCTAGCCAGGCAGTAAAGGACAAAGAAAGTTGTCCCCCTTTTTTCTGGTGACTCCATTTCTGGCTTGTACGGGACAGGTTTCTTAAGCTAAGGACAGACAGACAAGGGTCAGGTGAATAGAGGGAAGGGGACAGAGGCTCCAGGGCCCTGCAGAGAGAAGCTCGCTTTTATCTGGCTGCAGCAGCTCCAGAAGGGCAGGCAGGCCTGGGAGCTGGGAGCCTGCCCTGCGTGTCACTGGCATGTGTGAGAAAACTCTCACGTTGTAATCACAACTCGGCTCCCTTCTGGCTGGGGCCGCAGGCTGGATCCTCCCTGGGCTGGCCTGGAGGTTCCCAGGGTCCCCAGGCTGGGTGGTGTATATGGTGGGGCCTCCTAGACCCTGGGATCCTCTTCTTGGGGGTGGGGCATGAGCCCTGGGTTTTCACAGACAGGATAGTATAAAGCTCAAGGATGAACCAGCCTGCCTGGGTTCAAATATCAACTCAGCCATTTAGGGCTCTGGTCAAGCTACCCAACCTCACTGTGGTCCTTACCATAAAAAAGCATAAAAATAATAGAAATGTGAAATAATGTAATACCTGGGCTCGTTCAGGGGCTCATCTGCTTTTGTACCATGGACCCCTTTTATGTTGATAAATTATTATTTTTTATTTTAGAGAGAGAGGAGGGGGGTGAGAAAGAGAGATGGATTTGTTGTTCCACTTATTCATGCATTCATGGTTGAGTCTCGTATGTGCCCTGACATGGATCAAACTTAGTGCCTTGGTGTATCTGGACGATGCTCTAATCAATTGAGCTGCCTGGCCAGGGCCTTATGTTTATAAATTTATATTTAAATTTATAAATGAAAGTTTATAAGATGAAAAGAAAACTAATTATATTGAACTAAATTTATTAAAATATTTAATAGTCATATTTGATATGGTGACAGCGGTACCTCTCTGTTAATGCGTTTAATGACGTGGTCTGGCGGTGGGCTTAATAACCAGGGTCATTTTGAAGCCGAGAAGAGGATAAACGCATTTCTAGACACTGTAGAGGAACATGGAAATGCCTGTGATTTCTGAGTGACAAAGCCACAATCCAGCTACTGCCGCTGTGGTTTGGTTCCCACATCTGCCCGTAAGGGAAGGAAATGCCAAATTTCAGTTGGGGGTTAGTGAAATCAAGATGTACCTTTCTTTCCCAGTCCAAGTTCATGGGTCCCTGAATTCCAGTGGTGGGGGGAGGAGATGGGAGGAAGCTGGGGGTGTTGGTGAGTGACAAGGTCTCTCTAGGGATGGTCCAGGCACCCAGGAGCCCAGGTGAGTCAAATGAAGACACCTCAAGTGTTCTAGAGAGAACTCTGGATGCAGAGTCCCCTGGATCTGGGTTCGAATTTGGCAGGCTCTGGATAACCTTGGTCAGTAGCTGCCTGTCTCCAGGCTTCCTGGGCCCCCTGCTCTTGGACACTAGGAGGGAGTGAGGATGCGGCAGGACAGCAATAGTCAGATGCTGGTCACAGGGGCCAGGGCCCTAGAGAGCAGCTCAGGTTTGGGGGATGCACAAGATGGGGGGCAGGGCTCTGAGAGAGGGCAGCGACCATTCTGTGCCTGGTGGCCTCTCGGTGGGACCTGGGCCAGTGTGTAGGTCACTGTTTTGTGTTTGTCATCTGGATAAGCATGTGTGTATCTGGGAGTCGTGTCAGGGGTGTGTGTGTATTTGTGGGGGCACATGTGTGGGTATGTGAGTCAATGGGGGGCCAGTCCAGTGTTACTGTGTGTCGTCTCTATTTGTAAGTGGGTATACTGGGGTGTCCATTATGGGGGTGGATTGGGGTGTGTGTGTGTGTGTTTGGTTGAGGGGGCTCTGATGTGTTTGTGTGGGAGTCGGAGGTCTCTGAGGTGTGTCTGTCCCTTCGGCTTGGGGGGTGGTTCTCTGGTGTGAGATTGTGGGTGTATTTGAGGACGGATGGGAGGGTGGATAGTGTGTGTGTGTGCATGAGTGTGCACACGCATCAGGGTTGGTGGGGGTGTCCGGTGTGTGTCTGTGTGAGCGTGTGTGGCCCTGTCACCGCCAGCTCCAGGCCCAGCCACATAAACTTCACACCCCTGCGGGCGGGCTCAGGCAGCCCCGCGTCAGGCAATGGGAAGCAGATGGGGCCGGGATGGAGGCCATATGGGGCTGGGGGCGGGGGCGCATTCCTCCCTCAGAGCCGCCAGGAAGCCCCCTGCCTGCTGGCCCAGCATCAGGGTGGGAGCTGAAACTGACACAGTAACAAATGTCCCTCAGCCAGCGTGGAGCCAGGGGAGGCGGGGAGGCAGCCCCTGCCCCGTGGGGGAGAGAGTGAGAGAGAGAGAGAGAGAGAGAGGTGTGTGTGTGTGTGTGTGTGTGTGTGTGTGTTGGGGGGCGGTCCAGGAAATACTAGCTGTGTGGTGATGCTGTCCTGAGAAGCCATAGCTGAACCCAGGGCTGTTCAAGCTTGGGTGTCACACCCACCCACTCTGTGCCTCAGTTTCCCCAGCAGGGTCACAACAGGGTGTTTGGGATGGGATACTGAGAAGTTTGGACCGCCCTATTTCCCACCTTCAGGTGGGCCCCCCTCTCCAGAAAGCCCGGCAGGTACCGACAGCCACAGTGGCACTTGGAGCAGTAGCAGCTGGGCTCGGAGGTGCCAGGGGCACTGCTGGGTTAGCGGTGGGTTCTGCAGCCACACTGGCCTGGACTGCACTCTCCTGCTCTTCCCCTTGCTGGCTGTGCCACCCTGGGCAAGTCACGGCTCTCTGTGCCTCAGTTTCTCTTCTGTGAAATGGAGCTACCGATGACAGCGGTCTGTCCCTCCGGTGGCCCTGAAGACAGAGAGCAGGCCTGGTGGGAGCGCTCGCCACACAGCCAGCCCCAGACTGCAGGCCAGCCTTGGGGCACAGCTGTTTAGTAAGTCTTAGTTGCCCCATGAGCTCATGGGAACTCCACAACCCAGGGGCAGCTCCTGGGCTTAGGGCCATTTTGCAGGTGAGACCGGAGAGGCCAGGCCCTCAGCCGGCCTGGGCCCACGGGGTTTCGGAGGCAGAGCTGGAGCTCAGGCCTCTTGTCCCTAGACCCCACTCTCCTGACCACCTTTCAGGGGCCAGCTGCGCCTGCTCTTGCCCTGGCCCCGTTGGTGAGAGGCGGCCCTGCCTCCAGGGCCCGAGTGGACTCCGGCGGGCAGGTCCCCATCTCTCTGCGGTGCGGCTCTAGGCAAGCGCGTGGACCTCCGGGAGCCTCGGGAGCTGTGGGGAGGGGTACTGGAGACTGGGTTTGAACGGAGGAAATGCAACAACTATTATTCTCAGGGCGAGTGTCCTATAAATTGTCCCTATTACTTTTCTTCTGCTGAAGGTGAGATCAGAGCCGGGCATGGGTGGCCTCGGCGGGTTGGTTCACCCCCTCCGAACCTCCCAAAGGGATATATCCAAAGGGGATTGTCAGGAACCTTAATAGGATCTTGTAAATAAAGCAGCACATGCTAAGAACTCAGCATGTATTAAGGCCACCGGCTCTGAAGTTTTGTCCCGTGTGGGCCCCTATAGAAGATGTATGTTGGTTCCCACCCAGCACCCACTCCCCTCCTCTGATCCTCAGTCCCAGAGCTGGGGGGGGGGGGTATTGGGGAGGGATTGGGTGGAGCCAACTTCGGCCCTAGGGGTGGAACCTGTGACCCGGCACTGACCAATCAGAGCACTGCATTCTCTCAGCCAATCAGAAGCAGGCCTGGGATTTTGGGAGGACCTGGGAGGAATAGGCACTTTCTACTGGGGTTGCTGGCTGGGAGGAAGCCTAGAGTGTGGGGTTCATCTTGCCTTGATAGGACAGGGAGCTTGAATGAGAGTGGAGCCGGTCATGATGAAATGAAATGAAATACCTGCACGCAGTCGTGCTTGGTACCATCACGGTTCCTAGTGTGTGGGTGAGAAACTGAGGCCAAACCCGTAGTCACAGCTAGGAAGGGGCAGAGTGGGGATTTGAACCTCGGCCGACCGGCGCCAGTGGCTGTGCCTGGAACCTCTGGACTCCACAGAGCCCTTTGGTGTAAATCCCTCCCCCTAGCCTGGAATCCTCTCACCCAGCCTGGTGTTTGAACTCAGCTATTTCTGAGCCTCCCGAGGGAGAATGTTTCCTGCCTCTGGCAGAAAAATCAGGGGAGAAATGAGAGCCCTGTGGTTTGGCCCCAAACTCAGTTTGGGCAAGCTCGAGACAGCTGAGAAGTCTTTCTTTTTCTTTCTTTCTTTCTTTCTTTCTTTCTTTCTTTCTTTCTTTCTTTCTTTCTTTCTTTCTCTCTCTCTCTCTCTCCTCCCTCCTCCCTCCCTCCCTCCCTCCCTCCCTCCCTTCCTTCCTTCCTTCCTTCCTTCCTTCCTTCCTTCCTTCCTTCCTTCCTTCCTTCCTTTTCTTTCTTTCTTTTTTTCTCTTCCTTTCTCTCTCTTTTTCTTTCTTTTCTTCTTCTCTCCCTCCCTTTTCTCTCCCTTGTTTTCTTCCTTCCTTCCTCCTTCCCACCCCCTTCCTCTTGACTGAAATAAAGCATCACTTCCAGCTCCCCTCACAATGGGTGGCGTTCTCCCTCGGCCTAGATGATCTCCATCTCAGCCTGCTCCAGGCCGAGCTGGCTGCATTAGGCCTCAGCACAGCAGCCACCAGGGACACTTATTAAAATGCAGACCCCAGGGTCCTGCGTGGACACAGCCATGCTTGCACATCTGGGCGGGCTGGTGGAGGTGAGCACCCAGTGGAGGTTTGTATGCAGGTGGTCCATGGGACACTGCGTGAAGGTGTCCTTGTCAGGCCTGGAAGATCAAGATTAAAAACTGTGCCCGGGAGGTAGGAGGGGGCTGGGAGCCGAACAGCTCTGAGCTGGAACGGACTGAGAATGGGGCCCTGAAGGACGGGCCCTCTCAGTCCTTCGAACATTGGATCCAGGTTCCAACTCAACTAGTTTTCACACTGGACAGGTGCCATAACTTTTCTGAGACTTGGTTTCTCATTTGAGAAATGGAGATTAAAAAAGCCAACAGCACATCTCAGTACGTGTTAAGCTGTTAGTACATACCAGGCTCTGTGCTAGTACTCACAGCCCCACAAAGTGGGTACTTTATTATTGACTTTTAAGAAGATGAAACTGAGGCTCAGAGCGGTCAAGGTCACACAGCTGGTGGGTGGCAGAGCTGGGACGTGAACCCAGGCATCTGGCTCCAGGTTCTGTGCTTGACCAGTATAGAGTTTTAGCTTTGTTTCTTTTACTCACTGCTGTGTCCCCAGTTCCTGGTCCATAGTAGGTCTCAATAAATATTTGTTGAATGAATAAATGGATCGATTGCCCATTGAATTAATAGGTACTCTGTAATTGTTCATTCCCCCAAAATGCGGGAGATATTAAAGTAAGTGCTAACCCTACAGAGACAGAGTCTTGGTCCCCTCCCCCCACTCTATGTAGCAGGAGTAGGAACAGTCCTACTGAGATAACACGGGACAGCACCTAGCCCCACCATGGCATTAGCAGGTTTGATCAGCTTCATGACCCATGGGCATCAGCTGGTTTGATCCATGTCCTAGTCTCTTCTTCACTCCAGTTTCCTGGTATGATCCTGTCTCCCTGGCAAGCCAGACGGGGCTCTGCTTGATGCCAAGACACAGTAGGCGCTCAGAGGAGGAGGACAGCTACCCGAACTCTTGCTGTGTGTCGGGCTTTTTAAACACACATCATGGGATCCACTTTTCCTTGCAGCCAACACAAAGATGGGGCTCGGTGGCTGGCCTGAGCAGACAGCCCATAGATGTTTGCTGAATGACTGAATGAAGTGCGGAGTTGGCTGCATTGTTGGGGTGTGCCTGGCACCGGTATCACCTGCCACCCACTGTCTGCCAGCTCGGAGCCAAGCCTGAGTTTCCACATCTGCTGGCCTTGCCAGGAGGCGAACGGGCCTTGAGGGAGGCAGTTCCCGGCCGCGGAGCCGGGGACTTGTCAGAAGGCTGCTGGGGGAGGAATTTCCTTCACGTGGTTAAGCCCGGGCTGAGTAATTTCTCCGGGTTCTTGTCCAGCAGCGGCTGGGAGGGCAAGCGAGGGGCTGCGAGACTCACCAGGTAGAGCGGAGCCTGGCGCTTTGCCAGCTTCAGTTCTTGGGCCCCCAGCGGTGCCCCAGGATGAGGAGCAGCGTCCCGGAGGTGCCACCATCAGGTTGCACGAGTTACGTGGCCTCTCTGAGCCTCAGTTTCCTCCTTGGCACCATGGGAGGGCAGCTGTCTCAGCCTGGTGGAGCTGTTCTGAGATTCAGAGGGGTCATGCGTGCCAAGCTGGGGCAGGTTTTATTATCTTACGGAGGACAGAAGCTGCCTGGGGGTGCGGTCGACTGGCCTCCGATGCAATGGGCCCAGAGGCCTTGGGTGAGTCACTTCCTTCTGCGTGCCCCGGCTTTCCCCAGCGGCCCGAGCCTGGGACTGGAGCAAGAATGTTCTTCGAGGTAGGAACTTTGGAACCGTAAGTGAGAAAACACTGACAGCCGCAATAATAATAATACTTTTACAGAGGGCTTTCGATCATTCATTCCTTTGTTCCTTTAGCTCCATTCATGCGTGTATTCGGCGAACGTTAATTCACACTTACTTCACACCAGGCCAAGGCGAAGGTTGCCAGATCCAGCAAAGACAAAAACAAGGTCAACGACGAAATGCCAGGATGCCCAGTTATAGTGATTTTCAGAAAAACAACCAATACTTTTTTGGTGTAAGTCTATCCTGTGTAACATCTGTTAGTGTAAGTATATCTCGTGCGACCCCACGGAGGCCCCTTTGGACACACAGCCCGTGAGGCGAGCATTATCCCCATGTTTCCCCGGGAGGAGATGGGGACTCAGAGGTGTGCGTCCAGCTGCCCGGGCCACCCTGTGGGCACGCTCAGCCCAGCTCATTTCCCGGATGGCAGTGTGGAGAACACAAGGCTCGCTTGACAGCTGCCCAGCACTTCCCCCCACCCCAGTTCTCACCTCTTGGGGGAAGTCTGTTTGGGGCACCCAGGGCTGGAAGCTGGCACAACCAGGGCGTGGGCTGGGGAGCTCAGTGGGCAGCGGGGACATCGAGAGAGAGGGAGACAGATGGGCTGTGGTCACAGAGCTCCCTTGGCCACTTGGCCTCCCATCTGCCCCACAGCCCCTCGTCCGCAAGCAGGGACTCACTGACATCCTGGGGGAGGCCTGGACTCAGGGGGGCTCCCGGTGTCACCCGCCTCCCACCTGCATGGCCTTGGGGGTGTCTTGGTCCTTCTGTAGGCTGAGATCCTTCCTTCCTACAAAGAGACACTCATTCCTTTATGTGTGTTTTACTTCCACAGATATTTTTTGAGCACCTACTATGTGCTGGGCACTGTTTGAGGCATGAAGCATAGGAGGGTATACCAGGAAGACAGACAAAAATGTCTTGGAGATGGTAGTCTAACAGGGGAGACAGACAATAGACACATAGGGAAGATACTTTCAAGTAGAAAAGTAATAGGATGGAAAGAAAGCAGAGGGAGGTGATGGAGAGTGGCTATGGGGCACCCTTGAGACAGGGCAGTCCAGGAGGGCCTCCCCAAGGAGGAGACATTCCAGAAGAGACCCAGATGGTGAGAAGCAGCGCATCTAGGACAGATATGGGGAAAGTGTTCCTGGCAAAGTGAACGGCAAGTGCAAAGGCCCTGGGGACAGAACAGCTGGGTGACTGTGAGAAGGTGTTGCTGGAACGCAGTGAAGGAGGAGGAGGCTGGTGGGACTGAGGTGGGAGAGGGTGGATTGTGCAAAGTTGTGCAGATCACAGTTAGAGATCCTCTTGGCTCCTCCCTCAGTTCATTCAGACTCTGCTCTGAGTCACCTCTTCTGAGGAGCCTTCCCTGATGACCCTGGTTAAATAGCCTGTTTCATTTTCCCATGGAATCATAATCTGATATCCCTTTATTTTGTTAATGAGGATGCATTATTTTCCTTTCCCCATATTACAGTGTCAGCCAGGCAGGGTTATCCA
The DNA here is from genome assembly GCF_014108415.1 of Molossus molossus. Lineage (NCBI taxonomy): Eukaryota > Metazoa > Chordata > Mammalia > Chiroptera > Molossidae > Molossus > Molossus molossus. Next base: position 8,812,579 of record NW_023425399.1, on the reverse strand, counting down.
GAGTTACCCAATGACTGACACGTGGCGTGGAAAATGGGACCACGAGGACCGAAGCTTGGGTGCTGTTGGTGGATGACAGGAAAAAAGGTCCTGTGTTTTGTGGATTACAGTTTTGACTCCATTCAAGCCTCACAAGCTAACTCTGGAACCCACGCCCTGAGTACGATGACATGCTCCTGAAATACTGATAATCACCATGGCCAACCTTCACGGCTCCTTGCTGTACGCCAGACACTGTGCTGAGCTCGCTCCTTCCTTCCTTCCCCCCTTCCTTCCTTCCTTCCTCCCTTCCTTCCTCCTTCCTTCCTTCCTTCCTCCTTCCTTCCTTCCTTCCTCCTTCCTTCCTTCCTTCCTTCCTTCCTTCCTTCCTTCCTTCCTTCCTTCCTCCCTCCATGCTTCCTCGGTCGTTCCTTCCTTCCTTCCTCCTTCCTTCCTTCCTTCCTTCCTTCCTTCCTTCCTTCTTCCCTCCCTCCATCCTTCCTCCTTCCTTCCTTCCTTCCTCCTTCCTTCCTTCCTTCCTTCCTTCCTTCCTTCCTTCCTTCCTTCCTTCCTTCTTCCCTCCCTCCATCCTTCCTCCTTCCTTCCTTCCTTCCTTCCTTCCTCCTTCCTTCCTTCCTCCTTCCTTCCTCCTTCCTTCCTTCTTCCCTCCCTCCATCCTTCCTCCTTCCTTCTTCCTTCCTTCCTTCCTTCCTCCTTCCTTCCTTCTTCCTTCCTTCCTTCCTTCCTTCCTTCCTTCCTTCCTACCTCCCTCCATCCTTCCTCCTTCCTTCCTTCCTTCCTTCCTTCCTTCCTTCCTTCCTTCCTTCTTCCCTCCCTCCATCCTTCCTCCTTCCTTCCTTCCTTCCTCCCTTCCTTCCTCCTTCCTTCCTTCCTTCCTTCCTTCCTTCCTTCCTTCCTTCTTCCCTCCCTCCATCCTTCCTCCTTCCTTCCTTCCTTCCTCCCTTCCTTCCTCCTTCCTTCCTTCCTTCCTTCCTTCCTTCCTTCCTTCCTTCCTTCCTCCCTTCCTTCCTTCCTTCCTTCCTTCCGTCCTTCCGTCCTTCCTTCCTTCCTTCCTTCCTTCTTCCCTCCCTCCATCCTTCCTCCTTCCTTCCTTCCTTCCTCCTTCCTTCCTTCCTCCTTCCTTCTTCCCTCCCTCCATCCTTCCTCCTTCCTTCCTTCCTTCCTTCCTTCCTTCCTCCTTCCTTCCTTCCTTCCTTCCTCCTTCCTTCCTTCCTTCCTTCCTTCCTTCCTTCCTTCCTTCCTTCCTCCTTCCTCCCTCCCTCCCTCCTTCCTTCCTTCCTTCCTTCTTCTTCCCTCCCTCCCTCCCTCCCTCCCTCCTCCTTCCTTCCTTCCTTCCTTCCTTCCTTGTCTCTTTCTCTCTCTCTCTTTCTTTCCTCTTGTTTTTTATTCATCCTTACCCAAGGATTTCTGCTGATTTTTTTCAGACAGTGGAGGTGGAGAGGGAAGGAGAGAGTGAGAAACATTGATGTGAGAGAGACACAGCAATTGGTTGCCTCCTGCATGACCCTGACTGGGGCCAGGGATGGAACCTGCAACCCAGGGACGTGCCCTTGATCGGAATCGAACCCGAGACCCTTCAGTTGGCGGGCCGACACTCTAACCCCTGAGCCAAACCTGCCAGGGCTAAGCACTTTTTCTTATTGTGGTAAAGTACACATAGAATCGACCATTTAAACCATTTTAAAGTGTGCAATTCAGTGGCATTTAGTACGTTCACGGTGTTGTGCAATCACCACCGCTATCTAGTTCCAGAACATTCCATCACTCCAAGAGGAAAGTCTGTACTCATTGAACAGTCCCTCCCCACCCCCCTTCCCTCCAGCCTCTGGAAAACACTAACCTACTTTCTGTGTCTGTGAGTTCGCCTTCTCTGGGTATTTCGTATTAATAGAATCGTACAATGTGTGGCCTTTTGTGTCTGGCCTCTCTCACATGTTCCTCCGTGGCGTAGCATGTGTCAGGACTTCATTGCTTTTTATTGCTGAATAATAGTCTATTGTGTGGGTGGATCACATTTTGTTCGTCCATTCATCAGCTGATGGACATTTGTTTCCACATTTTGTCTATTATGAATAGTGCTACTATGAACATTTGTGTACTAGTTTTTGTTCGAACATCTGTTTTTAATTCTTCGAAGTGTGTACCTCGGAGTGGAGTTGCCGGGTCCTATGGTGATTCTATGTTTAATGTATTGCAGAACGGCCAACTAAGCGCTTTTTAAAGTGTGCGTGATCCTGGGATTCTCACAACGAGCTAATGAGGGAGGCTCCGCGCTGCCCCGACTCTGCAGACGAGGAAACGAGGCTCAGAGCGAGGAATGCATCAGCCAGGTCACTGGTGAGAAGTGACGAAATCGGGTCCGCCGGATCCCAAGCCACCTTGGACCCGAGCCGGATCGGGAGAGGGGAGAGTGAGCACTAGGCTGTCTGTAGTCCGTCGTTGGCCCTCGAGTTGCCATCCACAGAGGAAGCTGAGGAAAGAGGTAAAAGCCAGGGTTTCTCTATCGGACGTGCTTGGGGTCGAGTCTCCCGTGCTCCTTCCTGGCTGTGTGACTCTGGGCATCTGGTGCGCCTCTCTGGGCCTCACTGAACGGTGCTGAGAGAATCCCGCCAGACCCCTGCTCTTCGTTTGGGTGGAGCTGGGGGCAGAAGCAGTCAAGGACTCAGAGTCTCCTCCTAGAGGGGCTTGGGGGCAGCAGGGCCCAGGGCTGGAAGGAGTGGGCAGCCCGGGGTGGGACTGACGTCCACCTCTAAGCCCCACGTCCGTGCCGACACCGAAGGTCTTGGATGGGAGAACAGTGCCCAGTCTTCCAGACCTGCGTGGATACCACCTCATCAAAAGAGAAAAGTAGCCGGGGCCCATTAATTCCCCAGAACCACACTGCATTTTTGGCCAGAAATAATAATAACGATGGCTTGTTAAGTGGGCTCCAGAGACTAAAACCTAACCTGGGCATGTAACTCTAACAGGAGGGACGGGTGACTGGGGAGTCTCACAGACCGGCTTTCAGGGCAGGCATGGGGGCGGGGGTCCCCACACCTCTTTGCTGAACTCAGCACAGACGCGGGCTTGTAAGCTCAGAGCACCTCAGGAACATACGTGCTGTATGTACAGACTCATCAACCCTCAGAACAGTGGCAGGCAGCGCAGACGGGGCTACAGAGACCCAGAGAGGTGAAGACACTGGGCCAGAGTTGAACAGCCAAGTGGCTGAGCTGGGGTTGGAGCCCAGAGAGTCAGGATCTGCGTGGAGCCCTCGCTCTGAGCCACCGTGAGCCTGCCTCAGGGAAGGGCAGGAAAAATGTCCTTTGTGTACTGCAAAATGAAGTGACAGTGTCCGGCTGGTGGGCGGAAAGTTGCTGACGGAGGAAATGGGGAGGGGTAGGGACACCCCAGGAAGCACCCTGTGTCCCGTTGGCTAGGTATTTCCCTTCCTGGACTGGGTCAAGTTGTTTCTTGGTGAGTGTGTAGGGCTTGAGGGTTAGGGAGAGAAGGAGACGCCAGCTCCGGAGCTGGAAGGAGTTGGGACCCTCCTACCTAGCAGGCGCCTGGGGAAGCATGGGGTCTGTCTACACTGGCCAAGACTCGGCTCCACCAAGCCTGCTGCCTGGACTTGCCAGCTGAGCGCCACCACTGCCCGCACCGGATCCCCAGGGCGCCGGTCCTGCTGTGTGACCTGGACAAGTGTAGCAGACTCTCTGGACCTCCGTGTCCTCCCCCGCACACAGTTGGGAAGTTACGTGGTTGGTGCTGCTGCTCAGTCCTGCTGCTGCTGCCAATACGAATCCACGTGGAGTGTCTGCCCTGCTGAGGGAAGGACACCCCTGGCCCGAGCCCCTTGGACATCAGGTGGGAGGGCCCTTGGTGTCGGCCAAGGCTGGCTCCTGCCTGGCCGCCCGGACGTGGGGGGAGGGAGGCCCCTAGCCAGCCAGACTCCTGAGTCACAGTTTCCCGTTGCTGCCAGCACCAGGCAGGAAAGGGGGATGTGGGTGGCGATGGGGGAAGGGAGGGGAGTCTGACGGGGAGTGGGTGGAGAGCTGAGATTCCAGTCGTGGCCACTGCTGGGCAGGACAGACAGAAAACCATCTGTCAGACAGACGGGGGCCCATGGGTATCAGAGTTGGATCCTTGTACCTCCTGGGTTACAGGCAGTAAACTGAATCCCCACATTTTCTAATCCCATGCTTCCTGCCCTTCACATTCGCAGGGACCACACTGAGTTTCAGGACCTGCTTTGTGTTTTTTGAGTCTGTGGATCAGGTTCCAGCCTCAGGGCCTTTGCACTTGCTATTTCTTCTGCCTCAAACATTTCAAGGGACTGGTTCTTTCTCAACCTCAGGCTTCAGTTTAAAACGTCACCTCCTCAGAATGGCTCTCCCTGATCACCTGAGCTTTAAAGTATACTCTTCCTACTCCCTTCCCAATTCCTGTAGCTCATCCATTCTCTCATTCATCTGCGCAAAATATACCGAGCACCTGCTGTGGGCCCAGTCTTGCTCTGGACATGTGGGATAAAACGGTGAACAGAGCGGACAGTTTCCCTGCCCTCAGAGTTGTGATTCTAGCAAGGATCACAGGCAAGCAGCAGTGAGTGTGTAATACAGTGTGCTGTAACAAGGGTTGGAGGGAAGAATCAAGCATAGTGGGGGAGAGGGATGCCAGAGGGAGTGACCTCCATGTTGGGTGGGGGCTGAAGGAAGGTGTCTCTCAGGAAGTAATGCCAGGCAACAGTTTGAAGGAATTAAGGGAGGGGGCTATGTGAGTATCCAGGAAGAGTTTCAAGAAGCAGGAACAGCAAGTGCAAAGGCCCTGAGGCAGGAATATGGCTGGCCTAATCCAGGAGTAGCAAGGAGGCCAGGGTGGCTAGAACAGAGCAGGTGAGGTGGGATGAGTTCAGTGAGGGAATGGGGTGAGGAGGTCAAGCAGACCGTGGTGAGGATTAGCTTTCGCTGAGTCAGTCCTGTGGAGTCCTGAGCAGAGGGAAGACACAGGTAGTGAGATGTGGTCAGATTCCAGGTAGATTTAAGGGGAGAATTGATCTGTTTCAGGAATGAATTCGGGTAAGGGCTGGAGACAGGGACGCGCCAAAATAATGATCCGGTCGGAATCAGGACGTCCCAAACCCTCAGGCAGACAAGCAGGATCCCCCTACCTCGCCACTGCCTTGACATGAGGCCCGAGCCCCAAATCAGGACCCTGCCCCACAAATAAATTGAGGCTTCCACAGTGAGGCCTGAATCTGCACTGGGCACGGGCGGGTCCTCACGGGTCAGCGGTCCCCCATGGAGAGCTCTTTGGAGGAGGGAACCCTGTCTTCTCCTCTTTAACCAGCTAGCTAGGACCTTGGTCAGTCTGGGAGGTGGCTGGTGGGGAGGGGCTGGGGTGTGTGTGTGAAGCAGAAACCACTAGTGAGGGGGAGAAGCAGCCTGTGACCAGCCCAACACATCGCCTCTCACCATGTAGACTTAGTGTCTCATCCCTTTGGCCAAGATCTGACCCCCCAACTCCAGGAGGACCAGGCCCATGGGATTCTGTCCAGAGCCCTGGCCAGTGACTCAGCAGGAATCGCCACAGACAGGAGCCGGCACCCCAGTGCCCAGACCAGAAACCACCCCTGACCTGCGGCTGGACAGGAACAGGGACTGAGTGGGTGGAAAAGCCCTCAGACCAGGAGAGCTGGGCAGAGGTAGTATGGGAAGACCCCCGGTCCAAATACAGCTCTGGGCCACCTGCCCCCCATGGTGTTTGCTGGGCTCTTGATCATAGTTTGAGGAGGGGGTTCTTGGCTGCTCCAGCCAGTTCTGTTGAGGCCTGAGGGTCAGTCTGGCTTTGCTGGGTCGTGTTGGTTGTCACAGTCTATCATGTCCGTTTCATTGCATCGTTTCTGCTCTGCCCTATGTTCTGGTCTGTTCAAGGGCCTACCCTCCCTTTCTTTTCTATTGTGTTTATTTATTCATTAGACAGATATTTATTGAGCACCTACTATGTGCCAGGCAGTGTTCTAGATGCTGGAGTTACAACTTGGAATAAAGCAAGATCCCTGCCCCAGGAGTTCAGCAGCGGACTAGCAACAGACGAAAACACAGCACCTGGCAGTGCTGAGATCAGACCACAGCCGGATGGGGGGTGGGGTGGGCGCTTTCAGCAGGGGCATGGACTGGGGTCAAGAATGGCTCCCCGCCCTGGCCGGTTTGGCTCAGCGGTTAGAGTGTGGCCTGCGGACCCAGGGCCCAAGGGTTCGATTCCCGGTCAAGGGCATGTACGTGCGTTGCAGGTTGGATCCCTGGCCCTGGTTGGGGTTGTGCTGGAGGCAACCAGTCGATGTGTCTCTCACTCACATCATGTTTCTCTCTCTCTCCTTCTCTCCCTCCCTTCCACCCTGTCTAAAAATCAATGGAAAAATATCCTCGGGCTCGGGTGAGGATTAACTAAAAAATAAACAAAGAATGTCCTCCCTGGGAAGGTGACATTAGAGCTGAGACCTGAAGGAGGTGAGGGAGGGAGCCACACAGCTATTTACAGGTCAGGAAGAGCATTCCAGGCAGAGGGAACAGCAAGTGCAAAGGCCCTGAGGCTGGAATGTACCTGGTGTATTCAAAGAACAGCCCAGAGGCCAGTGTGGCTGCCAGCAGGAGAGATGGGGTGGCAGACAAGTCCTCTGTGCATTTTGAGCAATTTAAGGATTTCTGATAATATTTTGCTCTCCAGAGCTTTCCGGCTGGTAAGCACATGGAGGCATGGGGAGAGCAGCCCACTAGAAGAGAGCATAGGAGTTCTGCACCCTTCTCCACACCTTGCATCGTGCATCTCTTCCCTTCGGCTGTTCCTGAGTTACGTCCTTTTATCGTGAACTGGCAACCTATCGCCATCTCATCTGTACAGAACAGGAGCTCTGGTAGTTTCTGCTAAAGACTTTGCAGTAGGGCCCTGGCCGATTTGGTTCAGCGGTTAGAGTATCAGCCGGTGGTCCAGAGAGACTTGGGTTCGGTTCCCGCTAAGGGCATGTACCACGGTTGCAGTTTGTCTCTGGCCCTGGTTGGGTTGTGTAGGTGGCAGCCACTCCATGCGTCCCTTTCCCATCGATGTTTCTCTCTCTCTCCTTCCTACTCTATCTGAACAAAAAGTGGAAAAATGTCCTTGGGTGAGGATAAAAAAATTAAAAAAAAAAAAAAGACTTTGCAGTAGGAGATGCTTTCAAAACAAAAAGCAACAGCTATTTTGAAGATCAACTTTCTAAAATCATATTCGGATGGCCTTCTCCAGGCCATGGGGACATGGTGCCCAGTGATCCCGTTCTTTTTCCGCATCCCGGCGACCATTCCACCAGCCATGAGTTGTCTGGTTTTTCCTCTGTGGCTCCAGCCAGAAAACAACCCCAAGAGTTACTTGCATTGGATCAAGTTAGGTCACATACTTCTCCCAAACCAATCACCAAGCCAGGAAGATGGGGTCCTATTAACAAGGAAAGATTACCCGGCTGGTGTGGCTCAGTGGTTGAACATCGACCCTTGCACCAAAAAGTCGCCAGTTCAATTCCCACGTAGGGCACATGCCCAGGTTGTGGGCCCCATCCCCAGTGGGGGGCATTCAGGGGGCACCAATCGATGTTTCTATCTCTCTCCCTCTCCTTTCCTCTCTCTCTAAAATCAATAAAGAAAAAAAAATTAAAAAAAATTTTTTTTTGCCTTCCCCACCAGATTGAGCAGCAAATCTCATCACCCAAGATATCTCTGTGGCATTCTGGCCCAAGACTTTGCTGTCTGGGGCCTGATCTTGCTAATGCTCTCCCCCTGCGAGCTGTAACAGGCCCTGGCACTGGTTCATCCATTCCTCATTCTTTCATTGGTGCATTCGCTCGTCCACCAGCGTTTACTGAGCTGGAACAGTGAGGAGCGAGACCAGCACGGTCCCTGTCCCTGCCCACGGGGAGCACAGAAGTCCAACAGGGGAAGCCTGGATGGAGGATCCCAGAAAGCCTGGGCAAAGGAGCTAGAAACATCTGCAGAGGGAGATGATACCCACTCCAACACAGTAGGAAGTAGCGAGGGCCCGTCCCTTTTCTGAGCCCTTCTAGGAATTAGCTCATTCGTCCTCAAATAACTGTTATTGTCCCCGTTTCACAGGTGGGGAATCGCAGGTGCAGGGAAGTGACGGGCAGGACGGGCAAAGCCAGGCTTTGTTCCTCGTGGCAGGTTCTGGTCCTGCCCTCTCAATGTATCCCATGAGGGCTGGTCGTCGGGTGTGGAGAGAGGGGCTGACTGTCCAGTTCATGCTATTGTTAGATGTTACATTATCATTATTTTTTTTTTACTTTTATTGATTTTAGAGAGAGAGGGAGAGGCAGAGAGAGAGAGAAACATCGATGAGAGAAGACTGGCCGCCTCCTGCATGCTCCCCACTGGGGATCAGGCCCACAACCTGGGCATGTGCCCTGACCGGGAATCGAACTGGTGACCTCTTCGTGCATGGGTTGATGCTCAACCACTGAGCCACGCCGGCGGGCAGGTGTTACATTCGTTTCATTGATAAATTGTTGCCCTGGGCCAAGTGCTTCACTGCCCTGTGCCTCGGCCTCCTCATCCCTGGGTGGGAACTGAAGGTGTTAGCAGATACCAAGCACTTGCTATACACGGAATAATAAGTCATTCTTCTTCCTGTCTGGTGCCAGCCCTAGGTTCATTTCACCAATGAGAAAAATGGGCCCAGAGAGGGTGAGGCTCTTGCCCAAGACCACACAGCCAGGAAATGACAGAGCCAAGATTCGAGTCCCCACATGTACTCTGTGCCCACGAACACAAGCACATACATGTGTAACGTGTGCGGGGCCCCCAGATCCACCCGGAGACACGCGGGACTATGCACCGCTCACGTGCAGGGCCTGTTTGGGGAACAGCCGGGGGTCAGCAGGACCTGGAAAGGTCAGCTCCCGGGTAGGGGTTGCAAATCCCAGTGCCTCTCGGGCTGCTTTTGGGAGCCCAAAGTCTTCCTCCCTCCCCACTGCCTGAACGTCCACAGTCTGTTCCCCTTCCTCTAGCTTTAAGCCAAGGTCAGACAACCCCAGTGCCTACGGACGCTCGGCAGGCACTTACGGGAACAAAATGTGGGACAACAGAGCTTCATAGGGACTGTGGTGGGCGGGATCGTCGTCATGTAGGAAAGTAGGCCCGTTGCCATGAGAAAACTGGAAGTCTGCATTTTGCTGCAAATCTGTGGGAATTTGTGTCAAACCCTGTGGAGGCCAAAATGACTCCTCTGTCCCTCCGTGGATCTGGCTTGGCTGGAGGGCCTCCAGTGTGTGGTCTGTGCCTGTCGCTCGGGCCAGAGGCTGGGAGCGCTGTGTGCCTTAGAGAAGTCCAGGGTCTCTGTGTTCAGTGGCCCCGGGCGAGGCCCGGCGGAGTGGAGCTGGGACAGTCCTGCGGAGACGGACCTGGACAGCGGGGCGGCACTGTCTTGCCTGCAGAAGGCATTTCTCACTCCCACCTCCGCCCCACTCGCCTCCGGGCGGCTGCCAGGACCTTAATGGATAAAACATCCTGCCAGCGCTTAAGTAAGCCCTTCCTTCATCCCGAAGTAGGATCAGCTCCAGACGGCCGTGTCAGGTCGGACTCCGGAGTGGCAGAGTGAGGCAGGTCTCAGCAGGCCAGGGTCATGATGGAAGTCTTCCTGGAGGAGGGGGTGGGGCTGGAAGCAGCTCTGTGGTTGCTGGCCTGGGAGTCAGGACCACTGGGCTCAAACTCCGTTCTCACAAGGGCAGTGATTATGTCGCCTTGGTCACTCTGTGTCCCCAGCTCCTAGGTCAGACCCTGGGACACAGTTGGCACTCAACACGTTTCGGTGAAATGGGAGCGCCTGCTGTACCTGACACACCCGGGCTCTCACGCCTCGCCCGGGGCTCGGCTTTCATGGGTCCGGCTCCCTCCCCGGCCTTGCTCCTCTGCACGGCAGCTCCTTCTCCTGCTGCAGCTCCAGCGTCGCCTCCCCAGGGCTCCGGCAGCCTGGCCTCACTCTCCAGTCTGCTCTGTCTCATCATCCTCATCACAGCGGAGTAGTCCCGTGGTCTCTTCCTTGTTAATTCTGTCTCCCCACTGGAAGGTCAGTCCTCCAAGGGCTGGGGCGTCTATCCCATCCTGCCCTGTCCCCAGACCCAGCACAGTGCGTGGCAAATCCCTTGCTGCGGATTGGATGTTTTGAATGGATTGGGGTCCAGTTAAATGCCCGATGCACAGTAGGTTTTCAGCCAAGGCTACTGTGACATTGGTGGCCCAAGGAGGGGCAAGTTAGAGGAATAGGAAAAGCATGCAAACTTGGGTTTGCGTTCTGCTCACTGTGTGACCTTGGGCAAGTGTCCTGTCCTTTCTGTGTCTGGGCCCCCCGTGGCCTCAGCTGGAATAAGGGAGGAGCACAGACTGCCTCCAGGCTTGTTGGGAAGACCGGCGAATTCTGTGAGAAATGGGAACTGGCCCGCCCCCAGCAGGTGCCCACATGCCCCCTGCTCCGGGCCGAGGCTCCCCAGCAGCTGGCGAGGGTGAGTGGGGAGGCTGGCGCCAATGATGTCTGTGCTGCTCCCTCCCCAGGCCAGAGCTGGGTGCACCTGCCCCAGGTCACAGAGCACAGGCGGAGCCAAGGGAGTGGGGAGCAAGCATCCCGGGGTCTCTGAGAACAAACCACCCATTGTGGCCTCGTGGGTGTTGGGGGACTCGCAGGGTTTGAATGAGGGTGAGGAGGCAGGGGCAGGTGTGGAGCAGGTGTCCACTGTCATCCTGCGGCATCGCCCCAGGGTGGGGGAGTGCCCCCCCATACGTGCTCCAGAACTGGCCTGGCTGGTCGGACACCTGTTCCTCGCTGCTTCTTGTCAGGAGCCGTCACAGGCATGAGCCAGGACTAGGGAGAGGGGCAGTGGGGGAGGGAGGGTGGGGAGGCGAAGGGGGGGTCACGAAGGGTACAGGGGGAGATGAGAAGTAGGGGGAACAGAGACCTTGAGATCTGGTGGATCTGGTGCAGTGGGGGCTGGGACTGAATCCCAGCTCTGCTCCTTCAAGCTGGGGACACTGAGCAAGTCACATTACTTCTCTGAGCCTCAGTTTTCTCATCCATAAAATGGGGCTAGAACTCTCCTCTGTGTGCAGCATCTGTGCCCCTGAATTTTCCAGGCAGATTTGAGGGTGGGACCTAGGGGGGTCTGAGAAATGCTTGGGGCCTCCGGCTGCTCACAACTCACTCCCACAAAAGATTTTATTATTCTTTTCACGCAAGAAACAATTGTTGGGCACCTATTGTGTGCCCAAACCATGCTAAATCCTGGGAACACAGGAATGAGTGGGACAGATGAGGTCCCTGTCCTGGGAAGAAGTCAGAAAATCAGCAGAAAGAATGAGCTAGAAAATTCCAGTGATACGGGCAATGAAGAGGGAAACGGAAACTCTGCTAGAGGGTGAAGGGGCGGTCAGGGGCCCCTCTGAGGAGGTGACAGGGGGCAGCATGGCAGGAGCTGGGGAAGGGGCTCCAGGCAGCCAGCACAGCCAGGGCAAAGGCCCTGAGGCGAAACCAGCTTGCTCTGCATTTTCGGACAACAGCAAGGAGGCCCCCCCATGAAGGGGTCTGGCCTGAGGGGTCCCTCTCACCCTGTTCCCAGGGGTGGAGGCCAAGGGGCAGGGCCTGGGCCAGGCTGGAGGAAATGGGGCCAAGACCCCGGCGGGCAGACTCCCCTGGGACGGCTAATATCCCGAGTGCCGGTGACGAGACGCAGTCCCGGTAGCAGGGGTGGGGGCCGGGCCTCCATAAACAGCATGGCTCATAAAGCCGATCAAAGCCGCAGGCCCGGCCCTCGCTGCCACTTCCTGCAGGCCCAGGGCCCCAGCCTGTGGAGGGGCCTCTCGGTGGCTGGGACGTGCTTGGGGTCTCTCTGTAGCTAGGGGCAGGCAGGTCCCTGAGCCTGTTCCGACCTGTTACCCCATTCGACTCTGGGGGAGGCTGACTGGAACCTCTGGACAGCCCGTTTCAGTTGTGTCATTGACAAAAACTCAGCCCCTGGAACCGCCGGTCTGGGTTCGAATCGCAGCGCTGCTGCTGTGTGACCTCAGGAAGTGACTGCCCCAGTCTCTGCCCTCAGTTCTCAAATGGAGCTAATGGCAGTATCTCCCTCAATACCCCCGTTTCAATGCCTCATCACCTAGCTCATTGCTTCTCTGATAGTAGCGGTAAGTAAGGATCCTCAGGCGTCCTGCAGAGAAGCTGGGTCCCAGGCAGCAGGGTTGGCAGAAGTTTGTGGGGGGTGGGTGCCGAAGGCGAGGGCTGCCAGGAGGTCCTGACCCCTCACCTGCTCCCTCTGGGTAGGTCTGGGCAAGGAGAGGTCCCAGGCAAGAATTCTCAGGTCAAGTGTAGGCTTGTCTGGGCCGCAGCCCAAGGCCCCGGTGAGGCAGCACTCAGGGTTCGCTTCCTCGGCTGTCGAAAGGGGATAAAATCGACCTGAGGAAGATCTGAGGATGGAAACAAACCCAGGAGCCTGTGGTGTCTCCCCACCTCCCCTGCCACCGTCCTGGTCCAGCCTCCTCCTCTGCCACCTGGACCATGGCAGTGCGGTTGTCCGGCCGCCCTGCCTCCCCCACCCCCGCACAGTCTACATTTGGCCAGAGAACTTAAGTCAAACCATGTCCCCCTGGCTCAGCACCCTCCAGGGCTCCCACCTCGCCTGTCCCCTGCCCACAGCCCCAGCAGGGCTCGCCCTCCTCCACCCGCCCCGCCACTCTCAGACCTGGCCTCACCGCCTGGAACCGCCCGCCTCTCCCTGCTCGGTCCAGCGCCCCGGATAGAACCCATTCCTCGGCCTGTCTCCCCTGACCCTGTCGGCTCCCGGCCTCTTCCTGTTTGGCTCCCAGCTGCACCCCCAGTTCCTCGGCGGCAGGCGCCTGGTTCGCATTGTGGAACGCGTGAATGACCCGCCCCGCTCCGGAGGCAGGCGCTACTGTTGTTTCAGTTTTATGAAGGAGGAGAGTGAAGTTGAGCAAAGTGGGAAGTCGGTGAGATGCCCGAGATCTCAGACAGCTGGGGAGTGGGCAAGTCAGGGCACCGAGAGTGGTTAATAATAATAACAATGACGCTAAATACAAGAGCTGGACGTACTGAGCTCCCACTCTGTGCTGGCCTGTGCCGGGTGTGGGAACAGCAATGGGAGGAAGAGCAAGGCACACAGTGAGTGCTTTATGTGGGCGCCTCCCAGAATTCCAGTGGACCCCCTGCAGAGGGCTCTGTCACGCCACAGATGAGGAAACTGAGGCTCAGAGGCACGAAGGAACAGGTCTCTAACAGTGACAGCGACTGCCCGGTTTCCTGAGCTGTGCTCTGGGCACCGGTGTCCACCTGGCATCTCTCACCTACCGCACGTCATGTTACCCTCTGCATCCAAGAGCCCGGCTGCTGACAAGTGTCCGTTCTAAGGTGAAATGTGGAGCTTGAGCCCACTGCCCAGGTTCTCCTGCCCCATACAGGCCTGGCACGGGGAGGCGGATGGGCCGAAGTCCAGAGCCCATTGCACATTTGGTGGCTCAGAGCCAGATGACCGTCCCTGGCACTTTGTTTCCCTAAGTCCCTTTAGGTTCTCAACCTTCCTACTGCCGCAACCCTTTAATACAGTTCCTCATGTTGTGGTGACCCCCAACCATAAAATTATTTTCGTTGCTACTTCATAACTGTAATTTTGCTACTGTTCTGTCTTAGGCGACCCCTGTGAAAGGGTCGTTCAACGCCCAAAGGGGTCATGACCCACAGGTTGAGAACCGCTGCTAGGGTCTGGGGCCCAGGCTTCCCCAGCATGGACCTGGTGGGTGGCGTCCTTCTCATGCACACTTGGGATTCCACTGTCTTTCTCTCTCTCTCTCTCTTTTTTTTTTTCCTTTATTGATTTTAGAGAGAGAGGAAGTGAGAAGGAGAGAGAGAGAGAAACATTGATGAGAGAGAACACTGATTGGCCGCCTCCCTCACGCTCCCGATCGAGCCCACAACCTGGGCATGTGCCCTGACCAGGAATCGAACCGGTGACCTCTTGGTGTATGGGCTGACACTCAACCGCTGAGCCACCTGGCCAGACCCCACTGTCTCTCGAGAGCACTTGAAGTAGTGGCAACTTTGCTGTGTGACCTAGGGCAAATTGCTGTGCCTCTCTGAGCTGCCAGGCACAACCGACTCCATGGAGTCACAGCTGGCCGAGAGGCTTCTGGGATCTGGAGCCGGTGTCTGGGGAGGAGTGACATTAGCACTGTGCAAGCTCCCAAGAGATGGGGTCCAGCCCGTCCACCCGTCCCACCCAGCCTGTTCTGGCCAGCCCTTCTCACTGGGAAAGAGAAGTGAAAACCAGGGGGCCGCAGTCTCCAGGCCCCACTTTATTCACCGAATCCATTTCATTTCACCTGCTCCCGCTGCCCCGGCCCCTGCAGTTCAGCGTGTGTCACAGATCTGCCTCTTTTACGGATTGGGAAACCGAGGTGCCTGGACTGATCCTGGGTCCAAGGAAGCCAGGCCATCTTCCCAGAGGGCCACAGGGATCGCTCTGAAGTCCAGCTTTTTAAAATTTATTTATTTTTTATCCTCACCCGAGAACATTTTTCCTTTTTTTTTTTTTGTATGTGCCCCTAGCGGGAACCGAACCTGGGACTCTGGTCTGCAGGCCCACACTCCAACCGCTGAGCCAAACCAGCCAGGGCCATTTTTCCATTTTTTTGTTCAGGTAGAATGGGAGGAAGAGAGAGAGAAACATCGACGTGAAAGGGACACATCGAGTGGTTACCACCCACACCACCGACCAGGGCCGGGGACAAACTGCAACCGAAGTACGCGCCCTTAGCGGGAACCGAACCCGTGTCTCTCTGGACCGCAGGCCGACGCTCTAACCGCTGAGCCAAACTGGCCAGGTCAAGTCCAGCTTTTCTTGTCACGCCCTTGCTTGGGGTAATAATGGCTCAGGTGATGGAGCACATGCCCTGTGTACTGTCCTCCATCTCACAGAAGGGAGAGCTGGGCTTCAGAGGGGACAGACACCTGCCCGAAGGCACAGAGCCAGGAGGCGGCAGAACTCCGTCTGACCCGAGCCTGTGACTACGGGGAAGTCGGAGGCCCTAAGAGGGGCCCAGGGCCCGTGGAGGCTGGGCTGGTGCTGGAATCACTGGAATCCAGGGGGAGCCTTCCCACGCCCTGGGGTGGGTGTGGGTGGGGGGACTGCCTGGCATTTCCTGTTTGTGTGGGCAGGACCTTGGACATGACCTGAGCAGGAAGATGTGGGGACACTTCCCATGGCCCCTTCCTAACCTCAGAAAATAACCTGGACCAGGGAGCCAGGCGCCCACCCTTCCCCGGGGTGCGGTGATGGCAGAAGCCTGGGAGTCATTGTGCTGGGTTCCCGGCCTGTTCTCCCTTATTGTCTGTGTGTCCTTGCTCCATCCCCCATCCCCCCCTGAAGTCTCTGTATCCTTGGGTGTCTCCATTCTCACCATCCAGTGAACAGACTCAACAGAAGTCCCAGGTCCTCAGGAGAGCCCTGGGCCATGACCTTGAACGAGCACATCGCGCTCGGAGCCTCAGTCTCCTCTGCTGTCAAATGGAGCCCTTGTGAGGGTGACCTGAGAAATGCCGACTCAGCACTTGGCGGACTGCTCGCCCTGGGGGCAGCAGTGAGTCATCAGGTTCCGACACCGACCTGACAGGCAGCTCCCCAGAGGCAGACAGAAGTGACACCTGGCAGTCAGAGCTGGGCCAGCTGATGCCTCCCTGCCGCTTCCTAGGAGACAGCTATGCAGGGCCAAGAAGGCACATGTCAGGGTCAGGGACCCTGACTTCAAACCCCAGCCTTGCCGCCCACCAACTGAGGCTCAGTTTTCTTTCCTGAAAAATGGGGAGAAAACGAACCCGATGTCAGGACTTAATGAGCCAGTTAAATATATAAACCACCAATGGTGTCCAGCACCCAGTGGACCTTCGATTCATGGAGACCTTCCCAGAGGAGAGGCTGTGCTCACCGTCTTGGCCCCACAGTGGGGTGCGGGCTGGGCAGGGTGAAGAGTCCGGCTGGGTCCGCTGGGAGAGTGAGAAGCAGTCACCGACCCACAGGACACGGATCTCTGCATCCGGCCCTCCTTGGGGCTGCCACGCCGTCCTCAGCCCGTCTGGTGTGTGCTCCTGGGTACCCGGTGGTCCCCACTCCAGCCCCCCACACTCAGGCTTCTGCCGTGCTCCAGCCATGCCAGCCCCGTTCCGCCCTCACGCCAGCCTCACGCGTTGGCACCTGCGGGCGTCTCTCCCCAGATCCCCTTCCCCCATATTTTCCCTTCTTTAACAAGAATTTTATTTTTTCAATTCTATCATTAGAATCTAAAACAGAACTCAGAATATTTTAGGCATTTAATAAATATTTGTCCCATGAATAAATGAATGACGTATGAGCACCTACGAGTCTTTTTTTTTTCTTTTTTTCCTTTTTTGGTTAATCCTTACCCGAGGATATTTTTCTGTTGATTTTTTAGAGAGTAAAAGAGAGGGAGGGAGGGAAAGAGGGAGAGAGAAACATCCGTGGGAGGGAGACACATCGATTGGTTTCCTCCCACATGACTGCGGCCAGGGTACTGCAAACCAGGTACGTGCCCTGGGCCAGAATTGAACCCGAGACCCTTCAGTCCTCGGCCAGTGCTCTAACTGCTGAGCCAGGGTAAGTCTTTGTTTTTTTAATAGACCCATTTAACCCATTTACGTTTATTGTTTGCATGGATATGCTTGACTGTGTGCCGGCCTGTATTCTGTTTCCTGTTGGCTGACTGAATGAATGAAGAAGCAGAATACATTCCAGGTTGCTAGGATGGGGCTTCTCCAAGCTGCCCTGGGCCTGCCGGGACAGAAAGAAGATGAGGCTGACCCCTGACCCCTTACTGGCAATGTTTTATTCTATAGAACTTGGTCTGGCCGACGACACTTCTCTCCAGTCTCTCCCAGGTGTCTTTACTCCTCCCCCCACCCCTCCCCCACCCCAGAAGTGCCAGATGTAAGAATCTGGTTCTAGAGCCCGCCCTGTGTCCCCACCCCGGCTCCCCCGTTAGCTGGCGGTGTGGCCTTGACTTACCTCCCTGGACCACTTCCTCACTTGTAACATGGGGGTCACAGGATTAGCTTCCCACAGTGATGATTGTTGAAAGGATTAAATAAAATAACTTGGGTCGAAGGGCTTGCGCCGGGCTTGGAATAAGTGCTCAGTAAGCATTCGATGTTTGTTGTTGTACCTCAGTTTCCTTCCATTGTAAGTGAGGCAGCTTGTCACTTCCTTCTCTGCGCCTCAGGATCCCCCCTCAAGGTCTGGAGCTGGAGAAGAACTGTTCAGCCCCCCGCTTCTCTCCTTCCCGCCCCCGCCCCCCAGCCTCCACGGAGGGTCGTTTTGAGGACTCAGGAGTCCAGAGAGGCCTGACCCACCCACAGGAGGTGGGGAGAGGAGACAGCACCAAAGTGGAAGGAGCGTTTCATTCCCTTTTCATGGCCACAGCAGGGTTATCCCCACCACACAGATGAGGAAACTGAGGCTCGCTGGCTCAGGTCATCTCTGAACACCTGCTGTGCACAGGCTGTGCTGGGCTGTCTGCCACAGAGCTGAGAGTCTGGGGTGCGGGGGAGACTGGGAAAACATGCCACTCTGCGGGATTTAAATCAAGTGCCTTCCCCAGCCCCTAAAAGGCTCCCAGAGAACCTTCCAGCATCCCCACCTGGCAGGGGCACCACTTCCTTTTCACAAAGGAGAAACTGAGGCCAGAGACGGGACATCCCGTGCACAGCAAGCAGCTTCCAAAGGATGTGGACACCTTCCTGCCTTTGCACTGGCTGGTGCCTCTGCCCGAAATATTCTTCCCTGGCCCCTCGGATCCAGCGCAGTGTCCGGGCACTGCATGGGCGTCACTTCCTCAGGGATGCTTCCGGGCTGGAGGGCAGGGTCAGGCCTGACACTCCTGCTCAAGGACTCGCGTTTCCTCTTTTCTAACACGTGTCTTCTCGCTCGTCGCTCCCCGAGCTTCCTGGGCAGGCACAGGCTCTGCTGCCTTACCTGGCATGCAGGAGGGGCTGAGTCAGCGTGGGAAGGAACCTCTGCAGGGGCCCCTCCTGGGGCAGATGCCACCACCTCCCTGGAGTCAGCCTCTACTGCAGGTGCGCAAAGCCCAGGACCGGCTCTCCGGCCCTTTCTGCGGTGGCATCTCTGCATCTGGTCTGTGGGACGACAGTTTTGTTGACCAGCGTTCTCTCTGGAACGTCAGGAGAGAGATCCTGTTTCATTCACCAATGTGTCCCCAGCACCCAGGACAGTGCCTGGCACATAGTAGGTGCTTACCATCGCTCTCAGGAAGGAACAAAGGATGGAGGGGTTGCAGTTCATTATCCTGTTTCCACGTGTTCACTCGGTGAATACTTACTGAGTGCCGAACGTAGGCTAGCTCTGGGGAGAGTGACGTGATTCTTGCCTTCAAGGTGCTGACTTTCTGGTCACTGCAAACAACTGTGATCTCAGGTGGTGCAAAGTACTAAGGGGAAAGGTACAGCTGGAGGGGCTGGAGAGAGGGCACCTCGAAGGGGCTGTCAGAGGAGGGGGCAGCGGGCAGAGGCAGGGGCAGGCCCCAGGTTCCCCCACCCTAGCAGGTGCTGTCGTAACTGTGGGCAGCCGGGTTGCCAAACTCCACCACAGCTACGTCACTGAGAGCCAGGAGGGCTGGGAGGCTGAGGGAGGGCTTGGAGGGGCCCCAAGTCAGACAGCGCTGGGTCAAAGGCCTGGCCCGTCTCTACTGTTAGTCACTGCGTGTAATGTGGCTACATGGCTACGTGCTGAGATGGACTATTTTTAACTTGCAAAAAGAGTTGAGAAACGGTGCCTGAGTGTCCATGTTCCCACTTCCAGAAGAGAAGCAAAACGTGGCAGAGATCCCTGTGCACCCCCCGCCCACCCTCCAGAGATGACTCACCCTGGATTTCGCGTCCCTTCGGGACTCTGTGTAATTCCATGTTACTTTCCTGGGTCTACCTCTGTGTGTCCCTGGGCAAGTCGCTTACCCTGCCTGGGCCTCGGTTTCCTCATCTGTAAGATGGAGATGATAAAAGCCCCCCACCCCCAGAGGACTGAGGGGAATTAAACAAGCTCATTTGTGTAAAGTGCTCAGATGAGGCCTGTCGCATAGTGAGCTCGTTATTGCCACTCAACACCCAGAACAGGAGGCAGACAGACTCCACTTGCTCAAAAATATAAACTTCTGAACAAGCTGTCACGGTGGTGCCAGCATTCATAGCAGCGGCTGGCTCACTGAGGGGCCGAGGCACTAATTCTGGTTCATTCCAGTCCACTTCCTGTTGGGTTTGCTCCCCACATCAGCTCTGCAAAACCAGGGTCCAGCCTGGCTTGTTCTCTGCTGTCGCCCCAGCTCCCAGCCCAGGGCCTGGAGACTCAGGATGGGTCTGCCAAGTAAATGAAAGAGGCTCAGTTTGCTCATCTGTGTAATGGGTCTCGAAGTCCATAGGAATGAGAAAGGCCAGATGCACACTAAGTGCTTTATAAACTCTTCTTTGTTTCCTCCTCTCTCAGCTGTAGCTCTTTCTCCTCCTTCCCCCCTCACCCTCGGGCTAGGCCTGGACCCCACTGCTGTCAGGACAGCCATGATGCTGACCCCACTGGCCCATTCATTCATTCATTCATTCATTCATACATTCATGTATTCACTCCTGCATGCACGCATCCAATGAAGTTTCTTGAGCACCTACTGTGCTCCAGACTTTGCTCTATGCTCTAGGGATACTGAAGTGAATAAACCAGGCACGTCTCTATCTTCCTGGAGCTGACATTCTATCAGGGAGACAGACATCTGACAACAGTGTGATCCAAGCTAAGATTTACCGGGACCTGGGCAGGGGGAACCAGGGAGGCACCTGCCTAACCCAGTCTGGGGCTCTGGGGAAGGCTGTGAACTCAGACCGGAAGGATGAGAAGTTAGACAGATGACAGCTGGGGAGGGTGTCCCTGATGGAGGGACCGGCCTGTGCGAAGGCCTGGGCGTGGAGGGGGGGCGGGGTGGAGGGTGAGATGAGCATGCAATTTGAGGACCTGCCTATGGCTTGGTCTAGAAGCGGGTAGGATAGGACCTGGTCCTGAGGGTGAGGGGGGTAAGCTGGGAGAGGCCTGACTTGATTTAGATTTTACAAGGTTTGCTCTGGCTGCAAGTGTGGGGCCCAAACTGAAAGGGTGAGGCTGGAGGTGGGAAGACCTGAGGGGAGACTGGAGGGCAGGCAGAGCACAGACCGAGGAGCTAAGACACGCTGGGCTGGGCCTGGGTTTCCCTGGAAACAGGTCCAGGATGTGGTTGCTGAGGAGGCTTCCTCCCTCCTCCCAGGGTACAGGATCAGGCGTCAGCGACACCCCTGCCACGAAGGACAGTCTGAGCCCTTGGCCCTCAGACTGCTTGTCCTGTAACTGGCCAGGCCCTCCTGGGAATGGACACACCCTCCCCCTCAACACCATGTGGCATGAGTCCCATCCAGGTATTTGCAACACGGTCAGCACCAGCACAATATGGAAGCAAGCCAATGATGCCTCTCTGAGCTCTCGTCAAATCCACCGGGATCCATCCAGACAGCTAGGCCTGGACCCCACGGCCCTCAGGACAGCCATGGTGCTGACGGATCTGGGCTCCCCGTGCATTCATTCATCCATGCATGCATTCATTCGTTCATACATTCATGTATTCACTCCTGCATGCATGCATTCAGCAAAGTTTCTTGGGCACCTACTGTGTTCCAGACTGCTCTATGCTCTGGGGATACACACGCTGGGAGCAACCCAACGATGCCTCTCCGAGCTCTTGTCAAATCCACCGGGACATTCTGGTATCTGGGAGAGGCAGGAGGTGCAGAAATTCAGAGCACAGACCTAGGAGTCTGACTGGGCTCGAGTCCTGGCTCTGCCAGTCATTGCTGTGTGGCACTGGGCAGGTGCCTCAGTTTCCCCATCTACAAAATGGGGATGATGAGAATAATAGAACCCCCTAGGAGGATCGCTTCACCCCATGGTTAGTAAGTGAATCCATGTCAAGCATTTGCAATGGTGTCCAGCACATAGTAAGACCTAGAGAAACCTCTGCAGCTGCCATCACTATTATTAACATTATGATTATTATAGTAGTCGTGGTAGAAATATGGACTAATCCAAAGGTCACAAAAGGAAGGGGCAGGATAGAGTGTAAAGTGGCCGCCACCTGTAGAAAATGGCAAGCATAACTGGATGCTGTGTGTGCAGACGCTCACACCGCCTCAGGAGATCCAGGACCCTGCTAACGGAGTTCCTCTGCGGGGGGACATGGGGAGGGGGGAGGGCGCCGACTTTTCACTCCGCACCCCTTCCACCCGTGTGCCGGCTGACTGGTGTGTTGGGGGCGTGTGTCCCCTATGCACTTGCACGTACATTCAAACCAAACCCGTCAGAAAGCCACTCTGGAGGAGGTTTCCTTCGGGAAGGCCCCAGCCTCCGCCCACCGCCCCCGCATCCTGGCCTGTGTGTGGCCCAGTCGCGCCGCCACTGCTGGGTCTCAGAGCTGTAGGCCTTGGAGCAGGTCTGAGCTAGAGTGCCCTGCAAGAAAGGGGGCTCCTTGGAGACCCCCAGAGCAGCCTCGGCTCCGGGTGGTGTGGGGTGTGGGGGCTGGGGGGGTCCGGCCAACTGATGAGAACTCCAAATGCTCCCCAGCCGGGCCGCTAATCGCTTCCAGATTGGCCGGGTCAGGGCCAGGGCCGCCGCCGCCTGGCTCCATAAACAGCCCGTCGCTCCAGATGGCGGCTGGCTCCAGCCTGGCGAGCAGGTTCACGGGGGACTGGGGGGGTGGCAGCAGGTGGAGGACCCCCACCCGCCGCACTGGGGCAGAGAGGCCCCTGCTGCCACTCATCCGTGCTGCCTCCAGTCGGGGACACCACGCCAGAAGGGATTGTAGGAGTTGAACCCATTTCTTGGAGGAGAGAAACTGAGGCCCAGAAGGGGCAAGGGACAGTTCGAGGTTAATGACAGAGGTGTGAGGAGGGGGCTCCTGAGGGTTGAGGCTGGGCTCGCTTCGCCTCTGGGAATCCAGCGTAAAGACAAGGGAGGAGAGGAGAGGAGAGGAGGGACTTGATTGCCTCCTGGGCTCAAACCATTTTCATTCCCTGGCCTCAGTTTCTTTTCTTTTGTTTTAATTTATTGATTTGAGAGAGAGAGAGACATGGATTTGTTGTTCCACTTGTCAATGCTCTCATCGTATGTGCCCTGACGGGAGATCGAACCCGCAACCTCGGTGCCTTGGGACAATTCTCCAGCCAACTGAGCCACCCAGCCAGGCTTGGAGACTCAGTTTCTTCATCTGTGAAATGGGCAAGGCTGGTGCACAGGCCCTGGCAGCCTCCATGGCCCACGCGAACCGCGCGGCGGCAGGCTGTAGGCGCGGTTCCCCCGTTCCTGCAGGAAGCCCCCTGACTTCCACTCAGACCTCTGCCTTCGAGCCAGGCACTGTGCCCTTCCCGTGGCCCTCTCACGGAGTCCCCCCCACACTGTGGCACAATTGGCACCCAGGCTAGTGCCCTTCCGCAGATGAGGAAGTGGAGGGTCAGGAGACACCTGTGCTATTGTCCCCACCCACTCGTTCCTGCAAATGAAGACACGAGGGTCAGGGCAGCAGCGCCCTGAGGGCCGCTGCCAGGAAAGGCAGAGCTGGTTGGTGCTTCTGGTCACAAAGCACCCGGTCCGACAGGAGCGCCAGCTGCTCTCCGGCCCCCGCCCACCGACCTGAGAACCACATTGTGGCACAGGACGTGGGGACCCAGGTCTGCTGCCGCTGGCCTGGTCCTGGGTCACAGTCCCCAGGGAAAGGGGTGTGGAGCCCTGGCCCTGGATGCCCCTGGGTGGCTGGGCGGTGGCCTCTCCCAGGGGAGCACACCACAGGACACGGAGGGTGCCCTCTGCTGTCAGGGGTTCCCTGCGGATCATCTCTTTCTACCCAGCTGAGCCAGGATGCAGAACCTCAGTGGCTGAGCCTGGTGCCTCACCATCCTAACTGGCACAGAACACCTCCGGGCAGCTTTGCTGAATGAGTGACTGAGTAATCATAATGCCGAGCACTTTCGGGCCAGGAACCTCCTGAACAATTAACTTATGGTAACTTCCTTGATATTTACATCACCTCCTGGGGGAGGGGCTATTACAATTCCCGTTTCACAGATGAGGAAACCGAGACTCAGAGAGGCTGAGTGCCTTGCTCGAGGTCACCCAGCTGGAGCTAGAATTTGAACCCAGGTCTTCTAGCACCAGAGCACACACTCTTAACCACATGTGCCCACTCCTAGGGCAGCAGTGAGCCTGAAATAACTTCAGCACCTGGCACATAGTAGGTGCTTTTCCAGAGCCCCTTCTACGTTGCCCGGTGCCTAGATTTCTGATTTAGGCCCAGTTTTGAGGTCAGTGCCCGTTCTGCCCTGTGCCAGGAGGAATGTTCGTGGTGGCCTCGGCTGGGGTCCGAGAAGAAAGGCAGCCTTGTGGGCGAAAGGTGAGCCGCTGGGTGGGCGCGGGCGTGTTTACCCAGGGCCGGGCGTGTGGCTCGGGGTGGCGCCGCTGTCAGCCGCGACGGCTGCCCCGGGCCTGTGCTGGCCTCCAGATGTGAGCTGGCTCCAGCCGGCCGGGCCCCCCCACCCTGTGCACAGAGGGGCTTTATCAAAAGCGGCTGTGAGGAGGCCCGGGAGGCCGCCTGGCTCCAGCTTGCTGGCTCCAAGCCCCAGGCCTGCAGAGCCCAGCAAGCTGCACCCGGGCTTTTGTGCCCAGGTCTTCCTCTGCTCCACAGCCCGGCTCCTCTGCGTCCCTCGGGTCCGGGGGGGTCCAGGCAAGGGGTGCAGCCCCCGTTCTCAGGAAGCTGAAGCTCCAGGAGCAATCTGGAGGGGTGACAATGCAAGAAAACTTCTTTTTAATTTATTTTTTACATCCCTGAGGAGGAAAGGTGATCCACACAGGGAAAAAGTGCAAAACTCAATAAAATTCCAGGGATGCTACGTGAGTAGCCAAAGTGAAAACGCTTGTGGGGAGGGCACATTGCAGATTCAGGATGGGGGGGCGGGGGTGGGGAGTGAACTGGGAAGGTTCACAGGGGCTCAGTTCTCTCTACAATATTTTCTTTCTTGGGTTGGATGGTGGGGATATTATTCTTCATATTTTCTTTTTTGGCCTGAACTATTTCATATCAGTGAAGAATAATAACTAGAGAAAAAAACGAAAAGAACTAAGACTTCCTTCTGGTCCTGACTCTCAGCCCCAGCCCTGTGTCTTCTGATTTACTTTTTAGAGACTGCCTGAGAAGCCACACGAATCCACCTGTTCTCTTTCCCATTTTCATGTTGTCCTTGTTTTACAAATATAGTATCAAAATACAAACTGTTTAGCACCTGGCTGCTGTCACTTTACAATGCAGCCTCATTCTTTTTCACGGCTGCATAGTATTCCACTATGTGAAGGCATCACACGTTATTCTCCAGGCTGGCTTTGGTGAGCATTTAGGTTTCTGCCCATGTCACTCCCACAGGCCACAATGAGACAAACCCCCTTTGTATGTGTCTTTGGGAATGCAGGCAAGTATTTTCTAGATGAGCAGCTCTTAGAAGTGGAACTGCAGGGTAGACATTTACTCTTCTGAGAACCATTGCTGATTTGATCTCCCTGAAGTCTGTGTCCTTGTGTTGCCCCACCAGCAATGCAGCCATGCACAAGGAAACTGAGGCACAGATTGTCAGCTGTTCTTAAGGGTGAGTGGAAACAGCTTCCCATGAGTCTCGCCTAAAAAACAAGCGCCCCCCCCCCCCCGCCGCCAAGCCCTTCCTTTGTGATTGCAAAAGAGAAACATGTTTAGAAACTTGAAAAAAATACAGAAATCGCAGATTTAGAGAATAAAGCCTCCCCGCTCCCCACCGCCCACCACCAGCCTCTCTGGCTGGACTATCAAGGTCCCCTCCTCATGGGTCACCCTGCTCCCAGACTCCTCCCTGACAGTTCTCCTTGCTGGCTCACAGGGCGATTTCACCCCCCACCCCTGGGGGGCATGTGGCAATGTCTGGGGACATTTTAGGTGGTCACAATGCATCTGGTGGGCAGAGGCCAGGAACACTGCTAAATACCCTACTGTGCACAGGACCGAGAGTGATCCGGCCCAGGGTCATTAGCGCTGAGGCTGAGAAACTCACTCTAGACCCACATCATGTCACACCGTCCTGCGCTCAGACTTCCCGCGGCTCCCACCTCATCCAGGGAACAGCTGAAGTCCTGCCATGACCACGAGGCCCTGAGAGGTGCCTCCCCTCCCCCACTCAGCTCCAGCCACATCAGCGCCTCCTTCTTCCTCCCACCTGGGGCCTTTCCTCTGCGTTTCCCAAACTCTCTTTCCCAGACATCTCACATCCCCTCCCTCCCCTTCGGACTGTGTCAAGTGTCACCTCCTGCCGAGGCCTCCCTGACCCCTTCTTTAACATCGGCTGCTCCCTGAGCGCTTGTCTTCCTTCTCCCTGGCACCTGGGCCAGATGCCTTACTGAGTGGTCCGCCAGTGGCCCCCCAGGAACATCAGCCACTTGAGGGAGGAGCAGGGCTGGTCGTAGTCACAGCTGTGCAGGTTACACAGCCTCTAGTACACAGCAGGTGCTCAATAAATGCTAACGGATTGACCAGTGGCCCCTTCACCCCCACCCCAAGATCCTGGTGTCTGGGCAGCAGCTGGGGACAGAAGTCCCGGTGGCCATCCTCACCAGGGACAGTGGCAAAGAGGGAGGGACCCCACGGACAACTCCCCAGCCACTGCCAGCACTAATGGAGCACTGACTGTATGCCCCACTCTGGACGGGGCAGCACAGAGACTGTATTCCTGAGGACCAGGGGTAGTGAATTGATCACCTCCCTGCCCCAGGGCCTAGCAATAGCCACCATATATTCAAACATTTGTGGGGCACCTACTGTGTACCAGCAGCTGCTGAGTGTGTCCAACTGCCGAGAGAGAGTTTCCAGATGGGGGTTTGTAAGAGGGAAGTCAGTGCACTTTTCTGTCCATGCTTTTAATTAAATTTCTGCTTCTACAGAAACATTCTTTGTGTAAATAAATAGACACGAAGAATTCCCAAGTATGAAAAAATACAACGCTACCACCCACTGATGCTGGGAGGAAGCTCGGGGGGCCTAGGAACCCAGAGGGGGCTCCGTGGGGCTAAGGGAGGCCTCCAGGAGGAGGTGAGTTCTGAGTTGAGGCCCCAGGACGCATGGTGAGGAGGAAGAGCCCTGCACAGACCCGAGGGGGCAGCCGGTCAGTCAGGGCGCTGAGGGTCTGGCCCCCAGCCCAGCTGCAGGCCGAGTCTCTTGCCGCATGTGTCCCCGAGTTCAAGGTTTTTGGGTGGCGCTTATTGCAGTGTCTGTAGTGACCTGTTTCTGTCTCTCCCCAGCCCCCACCCTGAACTCGAGCTCCCTGAGGGCAGAGCTCACCCTGTCTTGTTCACCACTCTGTCCCCGGGGGCCTGGAGCACAGTAGGCACTTGTGGTGAGTTGAATTGTGTCCCCCCCCCAAGTTCATGTCTACCTGGAAGCTCAGAATGAGACCGTATTTGGAAATAGGGTCTTCGCGGATGTCCTTAGTTAAGGATCTTGAGATGAGATCATACT
Organism: Molossus molossus; assembly: GCF_014108415.1. Classification (NCBI taxonomy): domain Eukaryota; kingdom Metazoa; phylum Chordata; class Mammalia; order Chiroptera; family Molossidae; genus Molossus; species Molossus molossus. The sequence continues at coordinate 8,785,889 of NW_023425399.1, read as the reverse complement.
GGATTGGGGTGACTGGTGTCCTTATAAGGAGAGGACACAGGGACACACAGAAGAAGGCCACGTGAAGACGGAGGCAGAGACAGATGCCTCTACAAGCCAAGGACCATCAGGAGCCCAGGAGATGGAACAGGCAGGGGACATGTCTCACCTGGAGCCCTCCGAGGGGCCGGCCTGCTGACACCTTGATTTCGGATCTCCAGAACCGTGGGGTGCCTTGTTTGAAGCCACCAACTTGGTGGCAATTTGTTAAGGCAGCCACAGGAAACTCATACTGACGTCATTCGCATGGGTGAATGACACATGAAGGAATGCATTGCACCTCGGCTTCGGTGGCCGTCCAGGGGGTCGGAGACTGTAACCTGGCTCCGTGCTGAGTGATGGGTGAGTGGCTGCTCCACCCCGGGCCTCAGTTTCTCCATCTGTAATTGGAGGAAAGTCGCCCAGCTTGGAGGAAGCTGTCGTGAGCCCTTGGCCCATAGGTGTTCACTAGCACGAGTGGGCCCGGGGCCTGATCTCCCGGGGATGCAGCCCCAGATCCTCAAGAGGAGATTAGACTTTCCCAGGCCTCAGATCCTTTCAAAGCCCCGACTCCTGTCCTGTGGCCCCACAAGGCCGTCCCACCCCCAGGAGTTCAGAATCTTCAGAGGGACCAAGGCTTGGATTTCATGCCCATAAAATGCCTGAAATCAAAGCAGCGCTGGAGACACGGGGGTTTGGAAGTTGCCCAGGGCAGGAGGGGGCATGAAATTCCCAACCGTCTTGGCCCCTCTTTGGGTAGGGTGTCTGGGTCCTGGGCAGGAGGGTAGTGGCCAGGTATGGGGGCACGTGTCATTGTATCAGTGATCTGAATCCCAACAAAGGTTCAATCATCTCAAGTGTTAGACAAGACAACTGGGAAAGCTCAACTGAAAACCCCTTTACTTGATGTTAGAGGCAGCGAGCAAAGACGAAGGGCCCCATCTTTGGATGGTGGGGACTTGGGTCCTGGAGTGAGGGTTCCAATCCCTGCTCTGCCACTTACTCACTGTGTGACATCAGGCAAGTCGCCTAACCTCTCTGTGCCTCAACTTCCTCCTTTGCCAAAGGAGGGATAATAACAGTTTCTCCCTCGAAGGGTTGTAGAGAAGGTGACCAGAGTGATTTTATGTGACGTGCTGGTTCAGCCCCTGGGTATGGCTGGTGCTCAGTCCCTGACACTGTCACTATTATTTTTCCTAAAGACACTCATTAAACCCTTGTCGGGTGAATGAATCTGGAAGTGTGGATGCCGCTGTGTCCCGGTTAACTGGGGAGATTCAGGGAGCACTGCGATTCGGAATCACCCTGTAAACTGTAGAGCGAGGTGCTCACTGGCTGCCACGGCTGAGTCAGCATGTTCTCAGTTGGAGTTTGTGGGAAACGGGCAGCTGAGGGTCCTGGGTGTTTACAGTCAGATTCCAGAGCTGGGTGCTGATCAGGGGCCAGGGCAAGGGGGCTTCTGGGTCTGGCTGTAGGCCTCTGACCACAGTGTCAAGTTTGTGGAGCAGAGGGTCAGGAAGGCGGGGAGGACAGGGAGGCCGGAAGTGGCTGGCTCAGTCTTCTGGCCTGAATTATCTGGGAAGAAAAATAATCACATTCCATGGCTTGGGCCCTAGAGCCACTGCAGAAGGGGGTGGGGGAGGGGCAGGGCTGGCCTGGGCAGGTGGTGGCCACACCTGAGGTTCAACACCCACCAGGTGCTACCAAATTGTGAATGGTTGGGGCATGGCTGCTAGGGCACATCTCCTGGGGTGCTGGGGAGACCACTGCTCAGGCTGGGGTGCAGCCCAGGGACCCTGGAGCTGGTTGAGTTTCTACCTCATGCCAGGCAGTGTCCACTCCCATCCCCCAGACCCTGATGGGGGCAACGGGGTCAACAGAGGGGGCTGCTGATGCTATAAGCCATAGATAGAACCTAAAAGAACCAATGGCCCTTCCTAGGATGGTCCTAAGGTGTGTCCTCTCTCTGCGACTTGTGACTGTATGTGCCAATGCGGCCACCTTTCAGAAAAGATCTCATCTCCTCAGACTAGACTTCAGCCCAGGACAAGGTGGGGTGGGGGCTACAGAAACCCAGACCACTGACTTTCTGAGACCTGGCCCAGGGAAATCAGCCACCAGCTCAGCTCCCCTCTCCACCCATACCCCTGCACCAGCCTCTTGGACTCTGGGCAGTTTCTAGGCCATAGACAAGGGGGCGCAGGCCAGATTGGAGGCGATGTCTGGGGCAGTCCAGGGGCCCTTCAGCCAGAGGGGAAACTCATTCCCAGCTGGCTGTGGATGGGGCCAGAACATGTGTAGGAGAGGTCTGGGATTAAGTTGATGAAACCAGAGACACAGCAGCTGGACTCTGGCAAATCCTGGATTCATTCATTCATTCATTCATTCATTCATTCATCAGGTATTGCCTTTCCCACCCTGGCCTGACATAGCACAACCATGTTCATTTATCTACCTGTTCACAGAGTGTCTGCTATGCATTAAGTGCTGTGGGCTTTTAATGTGACAATGTGACATGTACCCCGGAGCCTTTGCAAAGAGCAAAGTTCCCTTCACCTGGAACTATCTATTGTGCCAGGTTCTGGGCACAGCTGGTCCTCCACATACTTGAAGTCACCTCCTTAGGGAGGACCTCCCTGCCCAGAGCTGCCTCCCATTCCATTCCTTTGGGCATGTGCTTAATGCTTCAAAAATCACTTTGTCTATTGTTCATCTTCTCCATTCAAAGATCAGGTCCGCAGCCCTGGCAGGCGTGGCTCGGTTGGCTGGGCGTGGTCCTGTGCACTGAAATGTTGCCGGTTCATTTCCTGGTCAGGACATATGCCTGGGGATCCCAGGTTGGGGGTGTGGGAGGTGGCCAATTTATGTTTTTCTCTCTCCCTCTCCCTTCCTCTCTCTCTCTCAGCTTTACAAAGGTGGGGTTTTCTTGTTTTGTTTTGTCCCCAGCACAGGGGTCGGCACACAGCACAGGTGCACCGCAAAGGCTTGTTGAATGACTAAATGAATGAATGACGAAGCAGTGGGCGAAAACTCCACTGGGAACGTTCAGGGATGGGCTTTGGCTCCGAATCCAGCTGGAGAAAATCCTGCAAACTGAGGCCTGAAGGAGAGGGACTGGGTGGGAAAAAGCAGGGAGACAGTTTGGTCTCAAAACGCCTTCCTCCGAGGGAGCATTAAAGGTAGCTCAGGGGTGGCAACTGGTCCCACTGTAAAACCTGAGATTTTTACCAAATTCTGATGACTGGCTTTTCTTGAAACATGGAAACATTCGGCCACCCCAAGCCGGCATTCCAGAGACAAATCCGGTCAGTTCAGCAGCCCGCAGCAGCCTCTCTCTGGCTCTGCGTGTCAGCAAGATTCCCTCCTGGCAGGCACTCCCGGGCTGGGGGACCGCGGCCGCGCCCTTCCTGGGCCTGGGCTCCACTGGGGTGAAAAATGGGCTGGTGGCGAGGGTGCACTAGGGAGGGGTAGAGCTCCTCCAGGTATGGGGGTGTGGTGAGGTTGCGGAACCCTCCTCCCCGGGTCTTCTGCAGGGTTCCCCTGCGCCCAACGCACACAGCAAGACGCGAGAGCCCAGCTCAGACGGGGTCTCCCGGCCTAGCGGCCACATCTGTCGCCTCCTCCACGCCCAGCCCTGGGGGCTGGGCTGATCCGGGAGGGTCCGCAGCGCGCGGGCGCCCTCTGCTGGCTCACGGCGCGCGGGCAGGCCCGAGCCAGAACCGGGGAGCCCCAAGCAGGAGACCTGGGGAGTTGCACTTTTCTCCTCCCGGCATGGGGTAGTAAGAGGGGCTAACTGACGCTTACCGGGGGTCTGTTTGTACCGAGGACCGTGAGAGTCCCACCACGGGTAAAATCCCACGTTGTCCTCACAGCCCTGTGGATACCGACAGGCAGAGGGGTTCAGGACCTGCCTCACAAGCTGGGGTCCCGCGCTGGGATCTCACCTCCACGCACTCAGTCGTGTGTCTGTCTGTCCTCCCACACACTCGCCCACTCAGTCTTCACCTGGAACTGCCAGCCTCCTCAGCCGGTCCACCTGTTTGTCTCTCCGCCCTACTGTCCACCGGCACCTAACGAGTACGCAGCAGGACGCATCACAGACCAGCAGACCCCCCTTCCCACTCCCCATGCCTGGCAAGTCCCAGCTGAGGGGAAAGAACCCAGACCCACACATAAGAAATGTGTATGAAAACTGGGAAATAGCACGTTCCGCTCCAAGAGGGGTAGGCACAGAAGTCTGATCAGAGAGCGGGCGGGAAGCAACCTGTCCTACCGTGTTGGTGGGAGGGGAAGCTGAAACTTCTTTGTAGGCAACTTGAAAATGACAAAATTAAGAATGCCCCGTCCCTCGACAGAGAAGTCCATTTCTAGCACTTTATTCCATGGAGACACACCCCCACCCTGAGGCTGGTGAGCAAAACTACTGTGTCCCGGAGACAGGGCTGGTCACCTGGGTGATGGCACTCCCAGTTACTGGGTGCTCTGCAGGGACTCCGAGAGGTCCCGAGGGAGAAAAGCACCCAGGGAAGAGCAAAGTGGAGGCCACATTCTCAACTGTTAAAAAAAAAAAAAGTGGGTGGGAAGAAAGGAGAGTCAGGGGGATCCCCCGCCCACAGGTACCTGGAGAGCATGGTGTCAGAGGCAGGGGGACTTCTATTCCATTTCTCCTGTTTGCAGTACCTTCTAGGCTCGTGTATTCTCTGTCTAGTAAACATGAAAATGGGCTCTGCAGCTCAGATTTGCTATCGAAGTGTAAGGGGCAGACTCATCTGATGTGGTCTGTCCTTCACCACGGGTGGCCTCCACCTCTGTCCTGATCACCACCGACAAATACACCTGCGTCCCACCAACTCTCAAGGGGACACACATCTTAACCCGGAATTGGAAGTCCTTATATTCACGTGTCTTACACTTGTAACTGGCTGCATTTTTTCTTGGTGGTACATACAGGGGCATCTATCTCACAGTGGACAGCACTGCAGACTCCCTGAAATGCGGGTCTGTTTCCCGTGGCACCTCCCACCACGCTCCAGGGACCCCAGCATGTCCCTATGCAGAGCTCCCAGGACCACAGACGTCCCAGAGGTTCAAGTCCACCATGATGGTCTCAACAGTGGCCTCCAAGCTGTGATAGTACTTTGCTCTACAGAGGGAATGAAGTTTGTGTCCCACAGTTGTGTGACTTGCTCTTTATTATTGACACAAACACTGGGGAATTTCACATAAAAATCTACATTCATGGCTTCTCTTGGAAAGATCGGTCCTTGGTTGAACCCATGTTCCTGGCACTGAGTAGCACCTTCACCTCACCTGCCATCAGTTAGACCCGTGCAGAACCCTGACGATGTGGCCGTGCCGTCTCGTTCCAGGTGACAGGACCAGCGGCATCGGTGAGGCTGCCCCGAGCACTGACGTCTTCCTTCTTCCAGGGTCACCGCAGCCAATGCACAGCAGCTGACTAAACAGGTGGCCACGCGTAATGCTCACGAAGCCTTTGAGGTGGCCCGTGGCCTCTCTGAGCTCAGAACTGCGCAAGCTGCCCTCCTCGGAACCTCCTCTGCCGAGGACGAGAAAACCCCTAATGCCACGCCCCGAGTCCTTCCACGGGGTTCTGCGACGGGGGGATAGCAGGGAACAGGCACACAGAGAAAGGGAACATGACCGAGTGTCCACTCATTCCCAGGCGTGGAGGGCAAAAGGGCGAGGGGCCAGAGACCCGCCGGCCGCCGGAGGACCTGACACGAGGCTGGGTCCACACCGTTCACATCGCTACGTCACAACTAGGGCAGCGGTGTGGCAGTGGCCCTACCCACAGGGCCCAGCAGCTTTTTCTCCTAATCCTCACCCGAGGACATTTTTCCATTTATCTTCAGATAGAGTGGGAGGGAGGGAGCAGAGAAAGGGAGAGAAACATTAACATGAGAGGGACACATCGACTGGTTGCGTCCCGCACGACTCCGACCAGGGCCGGGGACAAACCACAACCGAGGTACGTGTCCTTGGCCGGAACTGAACCTGCGACTCAATGGTCAGCGGGCCAACGCTCTATCCCGAGCCAAACCGGCCAGGGCAGGCCCAGGCGCCTTTTCTGCAGACACCACAGCTCAAGGGATCTGCCCTCACCCCAAGATTCGGGTCAGAGGTCACGAGTCAAGGGGGACCCATCGCTGGTTTGCTGTTGGCCAGTCAGAGGGGGAGCTTTACCGCCAACTTCATCAGGTCACTATGGAGACCTCCCTGCATCCTCGAAGTTCTACATAACCTGGAAGTATCTTCTCTCAGAAGCAGAGGACCTGGCAGGAGCTGGGAACTGGAGTATGACCCAGGGAGGCCAGCTGCCGCTTCTTGGCCCTAAGTTTAGGCCTAAACTCCAGCCATAACCTTCACCACCTGTGAACCCACCAGCAACAGTAAAGAGCAAGTGACACAGCTGTGGGACACAATAACCACAGCTCGCAGACGCCAGCAGTGTTTCAAGGAAGTTCTAGTTGTTTCTGAAGCGCCCAGCCCAGTTCCCCGAGACCCACTTAGGTAGAGGGGCACGCTAGGGTTTCGGACAGGACTGTCTCCTCCGGAGGTCACTCAGCACAGAAGAGCTGCCATCCTTAGGTTTTGCTTTGAGGTTTTCCAGTAACATTTTGAAATAATTTTAGAACCTCTCTGTCCTTTCTCCCTTTGGAGTTGACTGAGGGTAAAGAACCCACAAATGTCCCTGGCCCAGAGCTGAAAGGCAGCAATTCACTCCAGAGCTCAGAGGGCCGATGGCAGAAATTTGGGCAGTGCTTTCTGGAGGGTGGCCTGTGAGGAACAAGCTGGCTCTTCCCAGACAGCCAGGTTCTGACATCCGAGCTGGCCCCAACAGCCACAAGGGAATGGCCTGGCTCCTGCCACAGGACACCAAGGGCGTGCCTGTTGGCGGTTGGGACCACAGCAGGAAGTTCAAATGCTGGGTAAAAGCAGCCACAGATGTTTCCACCCCTCACAAGTGAATGGTGGACAAATTGTCAATCATCAGATCAAGTCTCTTTTCATAGACCAGAAATACGTGTGAAAAATCCTCCCCATCCTTCCAGTATACTAAATCTAGCCAATAAATAGCTTCTAGTGGAGATTTAATAGTCCAACAAAGCTACTTAAATCAAAGGATGTCATCCCTTTTGTTTACTACAATCTTTTAGGTCAGGGGCTGGCAAACTGTGGTCTACAGGACAAACCTGTGCCTGTTTCAGTATGACCCCTTAAATAAAGAATGCATTTTTTTCTTCTTTGATTCTAGAGAGAGGGAGAGGAAGAAACATCAATGAGAACATCAACTGGCCACCTCCTGCATGCCCCCCCCCCCCCCCATTGTGGATTTGGCCCACAACTTGGGCATATGCCCTGACCGGGAATCAAACTGGCCACCTCTTGATGCATGCGTCATTGCTCAACCACTGAGCCACACCAGCCTGGCTGAATTGTTTTTTCCCTCACCCAAGGATATTTTTCCATTTACTTCAGACAGAGTGGGAAGGAGAGAGAGAGAAACACTGATGTGAGAGAGACACATTTATCGGTTGCCTCCCACATGAACCTGTTTGGGGACCAAACTGCAGGCAAGGTATGTGCCCTTGACCGAAATGGAACCTGCAACCTTAGTCTGCAGGCCGACACTCTAACTGCTGAGCTGAAGAATGAGTTTTACAGATGAACATTTGCAATTGATTTGATAATAGGGAATACTAACTTCGTATTCCAACTAAGCAAAATGTTCTCCCCTAAAATAAGAATTCCCATTTTCTCACTAGTAGGCCTGTAACATTACAAAAAATTTGTACTCAATTATTTTACTTTGAATTTCATCAATAAAAAAATATGTGGGGCCCTGGCCAGTTTGACTCAGCAGTTGGAGCATTGGCCCTCAGACCCAAGGGTCTTGGGTTCAATTTCTGGTCAAGGACACTTACCTGGGTTGCAGGTTCGATCCCCAGCCACAGTTGGGGTCATGTGGGAGGCAACCAATAGATGTCTCTCATATCAATGTTTCTCTCTCCCTGCCTCCTTCCACTGTCTAAAAAATCAATGGAAAAATATCCTCAGGTGAGGATTAACAACAAAAAATGTGGGAATTCGTTTTCTCTCATTATATAAATACTTATATATCATCTTCAATTTTGCCTCTTGGCCCACAAAACCTATTTACTAACTAAGGCCCTTTGCAAAAAGCTGGCCAACCCCAGCATAGGACGTCAAATGGAAGCCCAAAGCATCTACAACGTTGAGTGCTGTTGCTAAGTTATCTGCCAAGAGCAAGAAGAGCAGAGCTTCTTAAATATTAATGCACACTTTTTTTTATTATATTAAAATCAGGCAATGGTCTGACAATAAAAAGGCTGCTTATGGAGGAATACTGTTATGTTAAACTTTACTTACAGGATGTTAAATCCTTACAACTAAGGTTTTCCCCAGAAAAAGATTAATGGAAACATCAATTGCTTTTCAGACTTGATAGTTGCTGCTTCAAAAGGTGGTTTTACACAAACACTAAATTACAAAAAAAAAAAAATCCTTTAGAACACAATGAATCGCTTTTATTTCAGTATGCATCCACATCTCAGCAATTAGTGGTCCTGAACAGAAAAGTGGAAAAACGCAGCAATTTGCCAGGAAGTCAAGCCCGCCAATTTCGGGGTTCTGCCGTGCACACCGAGTTCTTTCTTAATCCCTGCTGAGGACCGTGAGAAGCTGCAGCACCAAAACCAAAGTACGCACCGAATTCAAGGTTCTTTTTGTTCCAGTTGTCAGATTCCAAACTAGACCCAAATGGATTGCAAAGATGACCAAATAAGAGCCCTGTTTAAAACCTGGGCCCTGTTCAATTTGTAAAAGCAAAAGCAATGATGGGAATAGAAAAAAAATTCATTCAAAGGGATCATGTGTGCTTACAAGTGTCTTCTGTGGCCTTCCTGAGCTAAAAAAAAACAAAACAAAACAAAACACGCATCAGCTGATGATGACAGCAGAGGGTGGCAGGGCTGAGGACCCAATATTCATTTCCTAGGCTGGTGGATACTAAATGAATGTGGTTCCAAAACTAAATGAGGGAGGTCAGAGATTCTTTCTAACCTTACCTGATGGCTTCTGGCCAAAGCAAGGGAGTGTCATGGAAAGTATTGGGTGGTGATGGTGCAAGAAAGGACTTGAGGAGGAGGAAGGAAAAGCAGCACCCCTCGATATAAAGGTGGGGGGAGAAGATATGGGGAAAGCCCTGAATTCCTCACCAAAGGCCAATTTCGGAGGGGAGCAGAGGGGGTTACAATCTATGCTTCGGCCAAGGGTGGTAATAGAGAGTGGGGAAAGGATGATGGCTTGGAAGGGGGGGCATCATTTAAGACTTAAAAAAAGAAATCGGGTGCAAACGAAGCACCCCCACACACCCAGCAGTAGTCCCACAGGCTGTGACCTGAAACCTTCACATCTACTCTAACAAGCCACCCCAAACTGGAGGGCTGTTGCAAGGAGGTGGGGGTGGGTGGGGAGGGAGGGAGAAGGCAGAGCCCCCAGGCCATGTAATCAGCAGCAAGGTGATTGTGTGATGTCTTTTCACAGTTGAGTTAGATGTGACCCACCAGTTATGATGGGAATCAATTTAAATATACTTTCTTGATCCCAGAAGTTCAACTATGTGGACAGTGGTTACACTCGACAGGATGATTTGTTATAGCACAACTTATATATTTCAAATGGACAAAAAATTAGTATCATTTACAGTATCTTAAGATAAATTGCCTTTGAATGGGAGCTTCCTTTCCAGTACTTTGAGGTCTACAAGACGTATCTAGAAAATTTACTACTGTGGAAAATGAAGACTGCTTAAATCGAATGGGGGAGGGGTGGGCCTGTGGTTTTCTTTTTGATTAATTGCTGTAACACTGTCCTTCAGGTGGCTGAGGGAGTTTCATATTTTCTTTAGACATCATTAGGCGCCGAAGCTCCTGCAGGACAACTTTGATACTATATGAATTCTGCCATTTTGCTAGCACTGATATGGCTCTTGGGTCCACCTATAAAAAGGCAAACAAAAACAAATTACTGTCTGGCTCTCAAACAAAATAACCGTACAATGGAGTTACGCTCCAGTACAAACTTGACGCACTTTTCAAGTTGAACATGCTGATCACACAGTACTGGACATGCAGAATACCTGCAAGATCCCTCCCGCCAGTCTGTTTCCCCTTTTTATGTCCTAAACTCTCACTGTCTGGGAGAAGAAAATTATGGCTAAGTAAAGCCACCTTCAGAGAAATGGCCAAACACTCGATGCTCTGTAAGAGTTAACCTAATCAGCGCTAAAACAATGACTTGTTTCTGGGTGGGCTGCTGCTCTGGCTTGATCCTTGCTTGACTCTCCACCCAGGTGTCGGATGATAAAGATGAGCAGGGCAGTTGGAAGAGCAAAGGCAATGGGTGGCCTGGACCCAAACTCCAGTGACAAGGGCCCGCCTCAGAGTCATACTCTGTCAAGTTAACACGGCATTCCATGAAAGAAATGTCCCAAAGTGTGGGTCAAGTTCTGGATTCTGGACTTTAGGTGGAACTTGGATATAACATTTAACACTGAACACAGTAACAAAGCTTATCTCTTTTCAATATTTTCCCCAAATCTTCGGAATACCTCAAAATACAGGCTTAGCAAACATGTGCAACACCCTCGGACACCTGCTGATCTCCCCTCTGAACAAGAGAGCAGGCCTCAAAGGCTCGGAGGCCTTGGCAAGCAACACGAGGAGGAAGAATTTATTAGCTTTGCTTTGTTTTTGTAGTAATTCTTGTTGTCATTATTGCCTTATGACAAGTAAGACTGGTTTCCATTTATGGTAATAAAAATAAGTTTAAAAAAGCAAGCCCATTAAATAAATTTTAAAAATTATATACCAGTGGTCCCCAAATCAGGCCCACAAGGTAAAAATGAGACCCTGGACAAGCTCTTTCACCTCTGTGCCTCCGTGTCCTCATTTCTACCTCATACAGGTATATCATAAAGACTGAGTGAGCGCATATTTCAGAAGCTGCTGTGAGTAATGGTCAAATACAATTGGGAAACAGGCCCCCACACCAAATCTGCATGTTTTTATTGCCATATATTTTATCATCAAATAACCAAGGACCACGTGGGATCAGGCCCAAAAGTACAAAGTGTTTCTCTAGCTCGAGGAACAAGTAGGGGAAGAAAAAAACAACTTACCACTCCATTAGAACTATTAACTCCATTCATATTAATTTTTGTTACAAATCTTACAAAGGGGGGTGCTTCTGGGTATTTAGGTCCACATTCTATTTTAAGGCTGTATATTCGGTTTTCATAAATTGTCTGGAAAAGAAGGGTACAGAGATGTTAGGCAATTACAGAGAGTTCAAAAAGGCAGACCTCTGAAAGCCCCTGACTGTAGAACGGGTGTGTCTGCTTCCGTTACAAAGAGCCTACCTGCTGTTTGATAAGTCAGCGGTGACTAGTCCCTACACTAGTGTCTGTGAATTCTGGCCTTGGGGGAATAAAAATGAAGACAGAAAAGTTAGCATCACTAAAGTTTATTTTTTATTTTTTTATCCTCACCCGAGAACATTTTTCCATTTTTTTTGTTCAGATAGAGTGGGAAGGAGAGAGAGGGAGAGAGAGAGAGAAACATCAACGTGAAAGGGACACATCGAGTGGCTGCCACCCACACGACCAACCAGGGTCGGGGACAAACTGCAACCAAGGTACGCACCCTTAGTGGGAACCGAACTCGGGTCTCTCTGGACCGCAGGCTGTTGCTCTAATTGCTGAGCCAAACTGGCCAGGGTACTAAAGTTGTTTTTTTTTAATTCCCACCCGAGGACATGCTGAGAGAAGGGGGGTGAGGAAGAAAGAGAGAGAGAGAAACATTGATTGGTTGTCTTCAGTACATGCCCTGACTGGGGATTGAACCCAAAACCTAAGTATGTGCCCTGACTGAGAATAAAACTGGCAACCAGTACAGAGGACGATGCTCAACAAACTGAGCCATGCTCTGGCCAGGCACTAAAGTTTTAAGTTAATTTCTCTACCTTGCAGAGCTGCCCAATGCTCTGGGGATGGTGTGTAAGAGGCATTCTATATTCTGGGAAGTCACACTAAATGTCTATCCATGCCAGGATCATAGCCAGTGCATTAAATGTCATGATGTCCAAAGCACAGAACAGGCATCTCTCTCTCTTTTTTTTATCCTCACCCGAGGACATTTTTCCATTTTTTGTTCAGACAGAGTGGGAGGGACAGAGAGGAAGAGAGAGAGAGAGAAACATTGACGTGAAAGGGACACAGAGTGGCTGCCACCCGCACGACCCAACCAGGGCCGGGGACAAACTGCAACCGTGATTCGTGCCCTTAGTGGGAACCAAACCTGGGTCTCTCTGGACCACAGGCCGACACTCTAACTGCTGAGCCAAACAGGCATCTCTTTACAGAACTTCAAAATTACGCAGAAGGTAGGAGTGGGGGTACAGATGGGTACAGATATGAGAGTAGCTTTCCCACTTCATCACCACTCTGGGCCTGTGCACTGTGCAAGAGATCTCAACCACTAGGTACCAACTCTCCCTTGCTGCCTTTATAATAACCCAAGAGATTACTAGCAGTTAGTGTGTGAGGTGGGGGATGGGAACCCAGGACAACAGGACTGCATAAAAAAATATTCCTTCTTCAAACACCAGCCATGCCTTTGTTAAGAAACACTGGAAAAGTCTAAACCCCCACGTCAATGAACTTTTCACTGAAATGTCTACCAATGTGCTGCCATTTCCAGGCTGTTCCTTCTGCCTACCGTACCATGTTTCCACCTGAACTACCACACAGCCCTTTTTAATACCCTGTTCAAACATCACCTAATCAAACACTTCCCAGTTCAAATAGCATACAGGACAGAAGGCGAATCCACAGCTTTCTGTCCTACATGAAATCGCATTGCTGTCACTTGTGTCTGAAGACCACACTGTGGTGACGTCTCCCCATCAGACAGCACCCTTGAAGGCAGGGGCCATCCTCCTATGGTTCTTCTCTTAGGCACATAACCTTGCCCCTTCTTCAGTGCCGGCTGTAAAAACAACAGCTTCCGTGTAAACAGCGACATCTAGTGTCCTTGGGGAAATAAATTACAAAGGATGTGACTTAAACCCCTGAAAATAGTGTCTAAACAGTGGCTTGTCTCTAACTAAAAAAACTGGAACATATTTTAAGATTCTGAAGGCATTCATAATATATCCACAGAAAGTTTACATCCATTTAACAGAGACCCTCAACTATAACAAAACCAAAACTCAAATCTGGATGTTCACCCACCCTCAACCCTGCTCCACCATCTGGCAGTTAGTGAAGACAAAACCCTAGCAGCCAGCCACAAGTCCCTTTTCCCATAACCCCTACCTTCCAATCATCAAAAAGTCTCACACCCATCCACTTTCCTCCACCACTGTACTTCACCTGACTCTCCAAAGTGTTTTCTCTCTAACTCCCTACAATCTGTTCTCCACACAGCAGCCTGATTAACCTTTTTTTTCCATCCCTACCTGAGGACATTTTTGCATTTATCTTCAGACAGAGAGGGAGGGAGGGAGGGAGGGAGGGGGAGAGAGAGAAAGAGAGAGAGAAACATTGATGTGAGAGAGACACACTGAGTGGTTGTCACCCACACAACCCCAACCAGGGCTGGGGACAAAGGCAACCAAGGTACACGCCCTTAGCGGGAACTGAACCTGGACTCTCGGTCCACAGGCCGACACTCCAACCGCTGAGCCAAACTGGCCAGTGCTGATTAACCTTTTAAATCCAGAAACAGTTCCTGTAGGCTTAACCCTTCCAATGTCTTCCTAGTGACCTGAGAAAGAAGCCCAAGTTCCCAGACTGGCCCTGTGCACCTCTGCCTTCCTCTCCTTTTATTCTTCTGCCTCCCCATCCAGGCCCTCTGGCCTCCATACTCGTCAAACACGCCAAGTTCTATCTTGGGGCCCCTACACCAGTCATTCTTCTACATCCTGCACCTCTCCGGCTCAAGTGAACTTTCCTCTTACAAGTCCCCCTGATCTCCCACCTGAAGATCTCCCACCCAGTCTGGTGTCAGACCTCCCTCACCAAACACAGAACAGGGAGGGCAGGGGATTCAACAGAATTGGTGCTCAAATGTTTGTTGAATGAATGGATACTGCCCTCATGTTAATATAAAATGAACAGCTTGTTGTCATTAAGGCGTTTCCTCAGAGAAAAAAAAAATCACCCAGTAAACATAACAAGTAAAAAGCAAACAGAAACAGGATTTCCATATAGAATTATAAAAGGTCTATCTTCAGAACCTAGCACAGTCTCCCATCAGCAGCTACACACTAAATATCTGTTGACTGCACGGATCCCAAATTCATCTGCGTGTCCTGCATTCATGCTCAATGGTTTATCTGTCACACAATTCAAAGACAGAATTTCTTACATACAAAAGTCCTTGGGGATATGGGCACACAGCATTGCCAAAATCACTAAATCTTTAAAAATATTTGATATCACACTTTGGAGGTTCTGATACAGCAATATATTCATCTGCTGGGATGTTTTGTGGCTTATCAGTATTGATAAAATTCCTCTGATACCTATTAATAACAACATATAAATGGTTAAGAAGGTGGGCAGCTTATTAATAGGATTCTGATTATTATATAGATTAAATCTTTTTATTTTATTTTTCTTTATTTATTTTAGAGAGAAAGGAAAGGAGAGGGAGAGAGAGAGAAACATTGATAAGAGAGAACATGAACTGGCCGCCTCCTACATGCCCCACACTGGGGATTTGGTCTACAACCTGGGCATGTGCCCTGACAGGGAATCGAACTGGTAACCTCTTGATGCATGGGTCAATGCTCAACCACTGAGCCAACCAGCTGGGCCATAGATTAAATCTTAACATTACTCTTGACACTATGAAGTCTAATTTAAAAACATGCATTCTATGACTAACTGCTTAGAAAGAAAAAAGACACTGAATTCTGACTACTGATGTTCAACTGGAAATTTCACTGGAACGCAGTAAAAAAAAGTCTCAATCCAGTGAACATAGAGACCCCTGAAGGGTCATTAAATTTTTTTTTTCTTTATTGATTTTTAGACAGAGAGGAAGGGAAGAGGGTGAGAGAGATAGAAACATCAGCGAGAGAGAACATCGACTGGCCACCTCCTGCATGCCCCGCACTGGGGATCGGGGCCCACAACCTGGGCATGTGCCCTGACTGGGAATCAAACCAATGACCTCTTGGTGCATGGGTTGATGCTCAACCACTGAGCCACACCAGCTGGGCAGGACCCTATTTTTTATAAAAAATCTTCCTTTGGGCTTTTTAATTACCCTTCAGGGCCTGGCTGGTGTGGCTCAGTGGTTGAGCGTCGACCCATGCACCAAGAGGTCATTGGTTTGATTCCCAGTCAGGGCACATGCCCAGGTTGTGGGCCCCAATCCCCAGTGCGGGGCATGCAGGAGGTGGCCAGTCGATATTCTCTCTCATCGATGTTTCTATCTCTCTAAAATCAATGAAGAAAAAAAGACAGGGTCCTGCCCAGTTGGTGTGGCTCAGTGGTTGAGCATCGACTCGCACCAAGAGGTCGCTAGTTCGATTCCTGGTCAGGGCACATGCCCAAGTTGTGGGCCAAATTCCCAGTGGCCAATTGATGTTCTCACTCATCTATGATTCTCTCTCTCTCCCCCTCCCTTCCTCTCTTAAAAAAAAAAAGGGGGTCCTGGTTTTCTTCTTTTGTTTGTGAGTGCTCCAGGGGACCTGCTAAAAAGGTTTCATGAAAGAAAGGAAATGCACTCGATGGAAAATTGCTAGAATATTCTACCTCTGTAAGGAACACAGTTCTCAAGATTCATTATTTGATCATGGAACAAAAACTTTCTACATTGTTGATGTGGCTTGAGCTTCATGGGACAATTTGGCAGTGCCCATCATAATGTGAAATAGGCATGCTCAGACAAGCAAGACCTTTTCTAGGAATTTCCTACAGGCAGACTCATACTTGTGCACAAAAATGTGAAGCACTGTCTGCAACAGCAAAAATAACTGTAAACAATCTAAATGTCTACCTGCAAGGGACTAACTAAATACAGTATATTCATTTAATCAGATACTTTGTAGCCTCTTCAAAGGTTGAGGCAGGCATACACGCATAGCACACGCGTACACACTGCTAAGACAGAGCTGGTGGGATAGCCAGCAAGCTGAAGATAGGTACCATCTATAAAAACAAATGCCTCCCTCCAACTCTGGGTATATTTATGTGCACACAGGATATTTCTCCGTTAGGCACAAGTCCAGAGCCTAAAGATTACAAAGCTTTTTCTGGACCTGGTTGGGGTGGGGTGGGGTGGGGTGTGTGTGTGTGTGTGTGTGTGTGTGTGTGTGTGAGAGAGAGAGAGAGAGAGAGAGAGAATCCCAGCCTAATCATGAGGAAAAACATCAGGCAAATTCCAATATAGAGACATTCTACAAAATACCTCACCAGTACTCTTTAAAACTGACAAGGGCAACAAAACAAGAAAAACCTGAAATTGTCACAGCCACAAGGAGCCAATGATAAGACGACAAACTATAATGAAGTATCTTGGGTAGAATTCTGGAATGGAAAATAGACATAAGGTAAAACTAAGAATACCTGAGTACATTATGGACTTTAGTTAACGTGTCGATATTTGTTCACTGGTTTTTACAAATGTACTACACTGCCAGGCTGGTGTGGCTCAGTGGACTGAGTGTCATCCCATGGACTGGGAAGGTCCCAGTTCGATTCCCGGTCAGGGCACATGCCCAGATTGTGGGCTCAATCCCCAGGAGGAGGATGCATGAGGCAGCCAATGGATGTATCTCTCACATATCGATGTTTCTCTCTCTCTTCCCCTTCCTCTCTCTCTAAAAACATCAATTAAAAATTTATCTATTAAAAAAACACACAAATGTACTATACTAAGATATTAACAATAAGAGAAATGGGTGAGGGAACTTTCTATACTACCTTTGCAACTTTTCTGTAAAACTATTATAAATTAAAATGTATCTGAAAAACATAAGAATAGGAAAAAGGTACTGACTTAAATATGCAAATCAAATGACAAAATCTAAATTAATATATAAGATAGTGTTACTGGGTCAATTAAACATCAACTGCTACTCAATTCACATCTTATGTAGTTATATAAAAATTATGTTTAATGTGGGCACATGCCATGTAGAATAAAGCACAGGCCCTATAAAATGTGAAACTGCAGAGCTTGAGAAGGTCTTAATGACTCAGGATATAGACAGGTAGGTAAATGCAGAGAAAGGTGTGAAAGAAGATGCACCAAACTGCTGCTCATAGTGAATCTGGGGAGGAAAGTGGGATGTAGCAGTGAGGGATAAACCAGGAAAAGATACCATATTAGGTATTTTAACAGAGAATTTAATATAGAAATTGGGTTACATCAGTGTCACTGGACTTAAAAACGATTTAAAAAGGGAACCTGAGCTAACACAGGGGTAATAGCTACAGGGAACAGGTGGTAACCCTTAAGGTTGGGGGGACAAAGGGAACAGGCTCCAGTTGATCAGACCTCGATGCTCAGAAGACAGGTCTCTGGGACTGAACAAAGACCCCTGAGGAGAGGCTGTGGTGTTGGGAGTGTCCCCAAACGCTGGAGGCTGGAATCATAGGTGATGTCAGAACGCAAAGCTGCTACCAAAGTGACATGGACAGAACAGTCCCTCACCCTGCCTTTCAGTCCCTCTCCTGTGTCCTAAACAGAGAAACCTAACAGGAAGCCAGCTGATAAAGGAAAAACATAGTTTGCAGTATCCAAAGCTGAGCAGAGAAAGGTGTACTTGGGAGTTTACTAACCAGCACCTGTACACGCCCTCTAGACAGTGACAAGATACCCTCTTCCTTTGTACAAAAACTCTCCCTCTCTCTACCAGTCAGAGTATCCTTTCGAGTGAGCCACAGGATCCATCTAGAGGCCACAGTAATTATTCATTTCTCTAATTCAATCTTAGTGCCACAGGAATGTTCTACAACCTAAAGACTGAACTGTGAAGTTAACTACACAATACTAAAATACAAAGGCACCTGCTCATTTCCATTTGCTTTCCGTTTCTGTCAGTGTCACCTGGCATGAGCCCCTCATCTTGGCAGCAAGAGCTGCTTCTGGTCTTGAGCATTCCCCTAACCAGTCCCTCTGGCCTCCGTAGGCACCAGCAGCAGAGGGTACCTCTCCTCTAGGGCTAGGTTCTGATAGCCCTAGCCTCCTCTAGTGCCCTCCCAGCCCCAGGGAGTGGCTACTATTTCCTGTAGTGTTATCTTTGTGTTCCCACAGTGTACCTTTTTTGCTTTTTTTCAGTCCAACACCTATTTGGTCAACTTCCTATATTAAATTATCTTTGTTGGAATATCCAGTATAGTTTCTCTTTTCCTGATTGATGCAAAGAGTTAAAGGAAACAAAATGCACTTCTCATTCCACATACTCTGTATATTGTTTAAAATTTTTTTTTTTAGTTAGGAAAAGTTGAGGATTGAGGTGTCAGGCAGTAATATTGTTTTTTGTTTTTTTTTTTTTGCATTTATCTTCAGATAGAGCGGGAGGGAGAGAGGGAGGAAGAGAGAGAGAAACATTGATGTGAGAGAAACACATCGAGTGGCTGCCACCCACATGACCCCAACCTGGGGCCGGGGACAAATTGCAACCGAGGTACGTGCCCTTAGCAGAAACCGAACCCGGGACTCTCTGGTCCGCAGGCCAACGCTCTAACCGCTGAGCCAAACCAGCCAGGGCAGTAATAATCTTTTTGTTTTATACATGTACACACCTAGGAGCTTGGTAACAAATCATCTAAAATAATAATGAAGTTTTTTCATTTGAAATATTTTAAACTAAAAAAAAATTTTTTTTGAGAATATATTTATACATGTAACTTAAAGCTTTTAAAAAAGAGAGGTCAATATGCACTGATGTTGAAAGATGTCCATCATCTGTTAAGTGAAAAAAAAAGTTGCAAAACGTTATGCATAGCCAGGTCTCACTTGTATTTAAAAGGATATGTATTTGTTTGTGTACCTACAGCAACAGCCAGAAGAAACACACCACACAACTGACTAGTTTTTATTCTGTGGGAAATATTCTGAAATGGGGGAAGATCATTTTCCTTTTACTTCATATACTCCTGTAATTATCACGTTCTTAAGCACACACACAGTACTTTTAGATAAGTGTGTGTATAAACACATGCCCAGGCTCTATTGCACACATAAAACACTATCTGCAGAACCCCAGAGCCATAATAGCGCTTCTCAACCAAGACAATTTCTGCCCCCACTGCCCCATAGTGAGGGGAATTAGACAACATCTGGAGACATTTATTGTTGTCACAACAGAGTATGTCACAACTGGCATATATTGAGTAGAGACCAGGGATACTGCTAAACATCCCACAATGTACAAGACAGCTCCACAACAAAGGATGACCCAGTCCAGTATGTCACTGCTGAGGCTGAGAAACCCTGCTCTTTAACCTGGCTACTGTTAGCACCTCTGTGGCCAGAATAGAAATACTCCACACATCTAATGCTGTAACAGTTGGACATTTTCCTGAATTTTACAAAGGGCACTTGGATGGGTTTAGGTTCGGAGAACTTGCTTTCCTTACCACCCCCCCCCCCCAAAAAAAAGCACTCAAACAGCTAACACACACATATAATTAAAGCATACTCAAAGAGTACAAAAAGATATATGGTAAGTCTCTTTTACACCCTGGGTCCAGCCAGCCAGATCCCTTCTGAAGAAGGCAACCATTGTTACCAATTTCTTTTATGTTCTTCCAAAAGTATTCTAAGTACACAAGAGCACAAGTATTACGTATGACCTTTTCTTCTCCCACCGTGGCCCTCCATCCCACATGGCAGCTTATTCTGTATACTGCTTTGCATCTCACTTTTTTTCATTTAAACATCACAGAGATCATCCCATTTGCAGCACACACAAACTTGTTTCATTCATTTGAAGAGCTAAACAGTAAGTAATATGGTCAATTGAAAGACCCCGAGGCAGTTTCCAATATTTTGCCACTATTGAAAACACTGCATGAAATTATTTTGTGGACAATATATTCAAGAAGAGCTGAGTAAATTTTTAGCAGAATTGCTGGATCATGTGGGTATATATCTTTTTTTATTTTTCTATTTTTATTTATCCTCACCCGAGGGCATTTTTGTATTTATCTTCAGAAAGAGTGGGAGGCCGAGAGGGAGGGAGAGAGAGAAAAACATTGATGTGAGAGAGACACATGGAATGGTTGCCACCCACATGACCCCAACCAGGACCGGGGACAAATTGCAACCAAGGTACATGCTCTTAGCAGGAACTAAACCCGGGACTGTCTGGTCTGCAGGCTGATGCTCTAACCACTGAGCCAAATCGGCCAGGGCTATACATCTTTTTTTAAATAATTTTTTTTCTTTTATTTTTTTAAATCCTCACCTGAGGATATTTTTCCATTTATCTTCAGATAGAGTGGGAGGGAGGGAGGGAGAGAGAGAGAGAAACATTAATGTAAAAGAGACACATCGACTGGTTGCCTCCTGCACAACTGGACCAGGGCCAGGGACCAAACTGTAACCAAGGTACGTGCCCTTGACTGGAATCGAACCTGAGACTCTTTGGTCTGTGGGCCGATGCTTGAACTGCTGAGCCAAACCAGCCAGGACTAAACAAATATTTGTAAATTGATTTTTAAAGAGACAGAAAGCGGGGAAGGGGAGAGAGAGAAACACTGATGTGAGAGTAAAACATCGATTAGCTACCTCCTGCAGGCCACCTCATGGGGATCGAGACCACAACCCAGGCATGTGCCCTGACTGAGAATTGAACCAGGAACCTTTTGGTGCTCAGGACATTGCCCAACTAACTGAGCCACACTGGCCAGGGCTGGCTCAGTGGTTGAGTGTCGACCCATGCACCAAGAGGTCACTGGTTCGATTCCTGGTCAGGTCACACGCCCAGGTTGTGGGCTCAATCCCCAGTGTGGGGCATGCAGGAAGTGGCCAACTGATGTTCTCTCTCATCTATGTTTCTAACTCTCCCTCCCCACCCCTCTAAAAATCAATAAAGAAAAAAATACATTTAAAAATTTTTGATGGATTTTCTTTTGAATAATACAATAACAAAAATATAATAGGGAAATGAGTAACTCAAGTGCTCTATTTAGATGCTTTAATACTGGCATATAACTTGTATGCTAATCTTAAAACAGATTGGTCATAGGAGGCACCTAGAAGCAGACAGTTCCTTTTATGACTTTGCTTTTAACCTCGGGGAGCCAGGACAATCAAAACTATAGTGGTAAAAAGACAGACAATAACAAGTATTGGTGAGGATGCAGAGAAATTGAAACTCTGTTGCATTGCTGGTGGGGATATAAAATGGTGGAGCCACTTTGAAAAACAGTTTGAGCAATTCTTTAAAATGTTAAACACAGAGTTACCAACAATTCCATCCTATGTATATACACCCACGAGAATCTAAAACACCCATCCACACAAAAACCTGTACATAAATGTTTACAGCAGCTTTTTTCATAATAGGCAAAAAGTGGAAAAAATCCAAATGTACATCAACTAATTAATGGATAAACAAATATGGTATATCCATAATGGAATATTATTCAGTCATAAAAATGTAAGTGCTATTGCATGGATGAACTTTGAAAACATTATACTAAGTAAAAAAGTCACAAAAGACCACATGTTATATGGTTCCATTTATATGAAATGTGCAGAACAGGCAAATTCATAGAGATAAAAAGTAAATTAGTGAATGTAAAGGGGGGGGGTAGTATGGAAATGACTACCAAAAGGAATGGGGTTTATTTCTGGGGTAATGAAAATGTTTGGAAATTAGTGATAGTTGCACAGTTTTGAGTATAATAAAAACCACGTAAGTGTGTATTTTAAAGGTGTATTCTACGGTAAGTGAATTTTATGGTATATGAATTATATCTCAAAGCTGTTATTTATTTTTTTAAAGGATGTATGGAAAGCATTTTGCATACTTAAGTTATTTCATGAAAAGCTAGCTTCTTTTTAAAGAGATACTCTGAAACTCAAGGTGATCTGAAGTGTTTTAGGTAGAACAGAATATTTTCAACAGAACTTAGTGGTTCATTTCACTTGTTCATTTGTTTATGTGTATAATCCAGTGGTATTTAGTGTATTCAATGTTGTGCACTGGTTCATTATTAAGTTGTTAGTACCTGGAAACGGTTCTGTTGATTAATAAATCTATTGAACAACTAGCCCATTCTTAAGTTGTCACTTCCAGGTGCTCTGGATAGTAAGGAGTATGGAACAATAGTTCTCATCCTCAAGAAATCGAAACCACTCTTAGAAAGAGATGAAATGCAGTGAAGGAAACCATCACCACACAATGGACTTTCAGAGACAGCAAGAAAAATGATCTCCATGAAGAAATGAGCTTTCTAGATTAGGTTTCCCCCAGTATTCAACAGATTCCGAAAATCCTGGATTTCATAGGTTTAAAAAATGATCAAGAAATTAGTAAGAGCAGATTGAATATATTTTTTAAAAAACCCGAAACAAAACTAGTGTTACAAAAATGACTCAAGAAGTAACAGTAAAAGGCAAAGCCAGTCATTTGTCATGAGTGTTTACCACAGTCTAAGATCAACATTAGACTGTCCTAACACTTTATGAGCATAACACTTCCTGGTTTCAGTTGAGGGCATGTTCCATGTGGCTTTCTATCTCCTACAGAAGTGGTGCAGAGCCTTGCATACAGAGAAAAGAATGAAGATCATCATCCTTACGCACAAGTGGACACAGGAAAGGCCCACCTGCATTCAGGCAGAATCTCCTACTGCTTGTCTGAAAAATGTATCACATTATGGGAATCTCTCTCTTCACTCCTACATCACATTACTACTTAACACTGGAAAATTCTATAATGGGGACAGAGGAAAACAAAATATAAACAGGAGGGACACAATGTAGCATAGTGGTTAAGAGCACAGGGTCTGGAGTCAGACCTGGTTTGGGAATTATCAGCCATGTGACTTCGGGCAAGTAACTTTACTTCTCTGAGTCTGTTTCCTCATCTATAAAACAGAATGCAACTAGACAATAGTTTATAGTACCTAACAACAAGTTCTTGTGAGAATTAAATTATATTTCTGAGCGGTTTACTATGTGTTATAAAAAATGGTTAGCTGGCATTATGAAGACTGGGAACTCTCACAAATCACAAAGCTTTAAAAGAGAGGTCACTTTCCACTGTCACTGTCTTCTTTGCAAAGGTCTCTGAGCCTAACAGTGCCTGGAACAGACCAGAGCTGACCAGGGAGGCAATAACCCTTCAATGAATGGTCCCCAAAAATTAGGATATAGGTGCATATGGGAACTGGGGAACAATGAATAAAACCACACTATGAGTCTAAACAGGTTTTTGCTTACCATAGAGGGATTAAACAGCATCAGAGGTTCAAATATATAAACTGAAACTCGTCAAAAAAAGAATAGCCACATTTCAGAAAATATACCATTGGTGAGCTTTTTCTGTGATAAGGCTAATACTTTTTTTAAAAGGAGGCACAGTGAATTTAAGACATTGACATTTATAGCCGTAGCTCGACGCTTACTCTTGGAGGCCCAATTATCATCCCTGTCCATCTTGTAAGTGTCATGTCTTCGTCATCTTCTAGACCCCAGCTAACTGTGCCATCTCCTACTCCTTTCTGGCCTTCTTCGAGTTCTTCCAACAGTCGAAAATTGCGAGGGACTTTTACTCCTAAAATAAATGGAAAGAAATTCAAGATACTAGCAACTCCAGGGAAACGTGTAAGCCTAGAGTTAGTTGCTCATTATCACTACCTGGGAATGAAGATGCTGACATGCAAATGATGCTGAAAGTTGTTGTACCTCCAATTTGCTGCTTTCCAATCTATTTGTAATTAACCAGCACAACCAAAAGGAAGGGGCATATGGTTTTGTTTCAGGTGAAGTGATGACCGAATCAGGGCTAGACGCCCAAACCTAAAAAGACACCCCACCCCATCCCCATGGCTTTGGCAAACTTCATAAAGGGCTTACAAGTAGAAATGTTGATTGATTTGGGTCCATTAGTTTGAAATAAAAACCATCAACAAAGTGCTAACAAAAGTGCCTTGGAAGAAAAGAAGCAATTTCTTTTGTTTTGTTCTTATTACCAGTTTCTGAGGTGAAGAATGTGCTCATTTGCTGCAATGACTCTCAAACTACCTTGAGAGGAAGAGTTGTCCTGGCCATATCAAATTACAATAATGTCCTCTTGATCAACTAAGAGTCAACTGGAAGGCACCAAGGATAACATTTTCAATTAAATTATAGTTTCTCTGTTAAAAGACAAAGCTAAATAAAAGAGGGTAGGCAGTTCTCTGATACTTGTTTCCAAAAATCCCTGACAAGTAGCTCATGAAAGCAAGTACACAAACACACCTCACAGGTTCCAGCTACTACTCCCAAGTTCAGGCTGAAGCTTGAGTGGGTCCTGGGTGTCTTCCAGAACGAGCCTAGGCACTTGGGCTAAAGAGGGCATGAAGCGGTGGCATAGGGCATAAAGGAATTCTCCCAGGGTTGCTCTCCCGAGTCCTGCCTACCTCTCCCTCCTCCCCACCTCTTTCCCTAGCATTTGGACTATTTCCTCTGGATAAAACTCAGGATCCAGGCAAGTTACGAGCCTTCTTTGCCTTAAAAGCTGAGTCCCCAACTGGCTAGACTCTCAGAGGCAAGTAGCTCAACATATGACTGAACAAAGACCCACAGGAGGGATTCAAGGCTGTGGAAGGTGTTCCCAGTATATCTCAGTATTTCCCAAAGTGTAGGATGTGTGCTACTATTAATTCAATTTGAATAAATATCTGAGCATCTACTATATATCAGATACTTTTCTAGGCACTAGGGAATAAGCAGCGAACAAAACAAAAATGCTTGACCTCATGGAGCTTACACTCTAGTGGGACACATATAACTGACAAAATAAGTATGTAAATTATGTAGCATGACAGATGGTGGTTTCTGGAGCAGAAAGTAATGAGAGGAGTTATAATTTTTATTTTTTATTGTTGAAAGTATTACAGATGTCCCCCTTTTTTCCTACTGACCCCCTCCTTCTAGCTCCCACCCCCCTCCTGCTTTCCCCAACCTAAGGTCTATATCCATTGCTTGTGCATATAAAGAGTTATACTTTTAAATAGGGTGATCAAGGAAAGTCTTACTGCAATCCGGAGTCATAACTGAAGATCTGAAGATGGGGGAGCTTGACTTATGGATAGCTGGGGGAAGTCTTCCAGGCAGAGGAAACAGGCAAGTGTGAAAGCCCTGAAGAAGGACTTTGCCACATTGTCAAAGAAAAGCAAAGATGCCAATTTATCTGCAGTCGGAAATTAGGAACTCCCACCATTACTGAGTGACATAAAAAAGCCACCAGAGTTCTAAACAGGAGTAACAGGATCTGACTTGTTTTTTAAATAGGATCCCTCTGATTACTGTGTGAAGAACACAGTAAAGGGAGCTAGGGTAGAAACAGCTAGGGGTTTCAGTGAAGGCGGTAAGAAGTAGCACAATTCTAGATATTTAGAGGTCTAAGCTGATACGGTTTGCTGTCTGATTGTCTACGAAGCATGAGAGAAAGGAGTCAACTATGGCTCCTAGGTTTTTGGTTTGAGCAACAGATTAGATGATTTTAGGTGGCACATGGGTGAACACCTGCTTCAGGTCATGTACTTATTTTTTTATCTTCACTCAAGGACATCTTTTCATTTTTTGTTCAGATAGAGAGGGAGGGAGAGAGAGGAAGAGAGAGAGAGAGAAACATTGACGTGAAAGGAACACATAGAGTGGCCGCCACCCGCATGACCCAATCAGGGCCGGGGACAAACTGCAACCAAGGCACATGCCCTTAGCGAGAACCAACCCGAGTCTCTTTGGACTGCAGGCCTATGCTCTAACCGCTGAGCCAAACCAGCCAGGGCTCATGTACTTATTTATTTATTTTTTTTATCCTCACCCGAGGACATTTTTCCATTTTTTGTTCAGGTAGAGTGGGAGGGAGAGAGAGGAACAGAGAGAGAGAGAGAAACATTGATGTGAAAGGAACACATCGAGTGGCTGCCACCCGCACAACCAACCAGGGCCGGGGACAAACTGCAACCGATGTACGCGCCCTTAGCGGGAACCGAACCCGGGTCTCTCAGGACCGCAGGCCAACACTCTAACCGCTGAACCAAACCGGCTAGGGCCTCATGTACTTATTTTTAAGAATAACATATTTAGCTCTAGCTGGGGTGCTCAGTGATCAGAGCGTCAGCCCAAGCACCGAAGGGTGCGGGTTTGATTCCCAGTCAAGGGCATGTACCTGGGATGTGCCTGCCCCTCCACTCCCTGTCCACTCTCTCTAAAAATCAATGGAAAAAATTTCCTCAGGTGAGAATATTTTTCCATTGATTTTCAGAGAGAGTGGAAAGGAGGGAGAGAGGAAGGGGAAGAGAGAGAGAAAGAGGAGAGAGAGAGAGAGAGAAACATCAATGTGAGAGAGTCACATTGATTGGTTGCCTGCTGCACAATCCCAACCGAGGCCAGGGATCAAACCTGCAACCCAGGTACATGCCCTTGACCGGAAATTGAACCCGCGACCCTTTGGTCCAAGGACCATGCTCTAACTGCTGAGCCAGGTAATACTATACTAACTTCCCATTTATGCTGATGGTAAATTTTTCCTTTGAAAATAAAGTAAACAAAGAAGACAGCTGATTGAAGAAAAATATCAAATAGCACAGCAAAAACCTGAAAACAGTCTGGCCGGTATGGCTCAGTGATTGAACACTGACCCATGCACCAAGTGGTTGCCGGTTCAATTCCCAGTCAGGACACACACTCTGGTTGTGGGCCCTATCTCCAGTGGAAAGCATGTAGGAGGCGGCCAATCGATGTTTCTCTCCCCCTCCCTCTAAAATCAATAAAGGGGGGGGAGGGATAAAAAAACAAAAAAACAAAACCTGAAAGCATACTTGAATGGCTTATTTGGGAAACACTCATTTTTCATCCACAGAAGAGCCAACTGGATTATTTAACTATTGTGGATCAAGTCTCCAGCAAACACAAAACTGAAGGATGTTTGTGACATTATAAGCAAATGCCAGAGAACACAACATCTTTTGTTCAGAAAGAGTTAAATCTAAATCTGTAATAATCCTAACTAATTTGGGTTAGGAAATCACTGTGCATTACTGCTGGTTAATTTATAAACCTAAACTAATAAAAATGAATACTCAAGGAGCACAGAGTCATACTACTAGGAAGACTGATACATATCTGAGGTACCTGTTCATAGATGGTGTCATGAGCTGAACTGCGTCCTCTCAAATTCATGTTTAAGTCCTAACTCCCAGCACCTGAGAATGTGCCTATATTTGGAAACATAGCTTTTAAAGAGCTGATTAAGTTAAAGTGAGACCATTAGGGTGGGCCCTAATCCAACTGGACTGATGTCCTTATAAGAAGAAATTCAGACACACAAAGAGACACCAGGGATGCACCCTTGCGGGAGTAAAGACCATGTGATGAGGACACAGTGAGAAGGCAGCCATCTGCAAACCAATGGGAGAGGCCTCTGAAGCAGCCAAGCCTGCTGACACTGATTTTTTTCACTTCTAGGCTCCAGACCTCTGAGCAAATAAATTTCTATCTGTTGTTTAAGCTATCCAGTCTGGTATTTTGCTATGCAACCCTAGTAAACTAATACAGATGCTAAGTGACATCTTAAGTTTAAATTGGAAAGTACAGAGATCAAGATGGTAACAGTAGTTAGTTATCTCTGGGTACAAAGATTATGGGTGATTCTCCCAGCCCCCTTCTACATTTCCTGATTTCTTTTACCTCTTGTTATTTACATAGCAAAACAAAACCATAACAATACACTTAAGGCCCAAGTCAACCACACTGTAGGCAAGGTCCTACTTTTAGGCCTTTGCGCTTGCTATTCCCTCTGCCTGGAACACTCTTCTCCCAGATACCCATCAGACATGCTCCCTCCCCTGCAATAAGGATCACAGATTTTCTGAGCATGGGAATCTCACTTAATGGTATTCCCTGACTAATTTTAAGTGTCTGTGTTTTTTAATATTACCAAACTTGTTCATGTCAAATAAACCAGGCAAAATGCAATAGCTCTATAGCTAAGCCCTTTATTACTGAATGGAAGTTGCTTTTTTGGCAAGATAAATGTGCTACTTTTTTGTGTCAGATAAAATTTAAATAAGGCTGGATTAACTATTTTCAGTATGACTATTCCTCTTGTAAACTTTGGCAAAGAACATCCCTATGACTATGATGTTATCATCTAAGAACCAGATCTGATTAGGACATCCTACTCCAAATATTACAAGCTCATTGCTATTAGTTTCAAAACAGGTGATGAATTCAAGGTATATTTTTCTGATGTTTGATTCCTACTTGTCAAGTAGGGGAATTATATATTACTAATGAATTCTATACTTCAACAGACATTTCCATGGGATTAGACATTCAAATACTTAAAAAAAACAAAGTGTACAAAGCCCATATACACAACTGAACAACAACAACAACAACAACAACAACAAGAGTCAAACTTATTTTAGATTAGTATTTAGAATAATAACCAAACACCAGAGAATTGGGCAAAGTCAGCTTTTTGTTATTATAGCAGTACTGACATTCTAGGATAATTTGATTTGACTTAATTATAAAGGCATAATAAACAGTTTAATAAATAAAAAAAAGTTGGACTGACCAATATCTATTAGGCAGTCTTGAATTATTCTAAGCAGGAGTTGGAATATACATATAAATATCATAACTGTACTATATACTGATTAATTACAATAAGCATTTATTCCATTTGAATAGCAATTCTCAAATTTTTTTCATCTCAAAACCCCTTTAAAATTACTGAAGACTTCAAAGAGCCTTTGTTTAAGTGGGTTATAGCTATTGATATATACTGAATTAGAAATTAAGACAGAGATTTCAAAAATATTTGTAATTTAAAACTAACAAAGACAAACCATGAATGTTAAGATAAAGAACATATCTTATGAGATAAATGTATTTTCCAAAGAACAAAATAAAATTAGTGAGAAGAGTGGCATGACTTTGCAAATTTCTTTCATGTCTGGCTCAAAACAGATTTAAGAATGAAGGTGAGCCCTGGCTGGTTTGGCTCATCCGTTAAGAGGTCAGCCTTCAGATCAAAGGGTCACGGGTTCGATTTCTGGTCAAGGACACGTACCTGGGTTGCAGGTTCAATCCCTGACCCCATGTGGGAGGCAACAAATTAATGTCCCCCCCCCTTTCCACTCTATCTAAAAATCAATGGAAAAATATCTTCAGGTGAGGATTAATAAAAAAAAACAAAGAAAGAAAGAACCAAGGTGAGCTGGAGAATACATGTCCTGTCCAAAGGGGACAGTTACTCCTTTGCTCTGGCCAAATGTCTGTGGGTCAGATTCTGGTTACGGTCCAACACTTTGCAACACCCAGGGTCACCTAATTGTCCTCAAAAATTCCTTTCAATCCTAACATCCTAGGTTTAGCCCAGCATGTATTTAAAACCCTTTCTTTTGTCCAAAGGGTAAATAAAAATTGATAAACATTGTGCTAATTAGGCATCAGGCAGTTAAGTACTCTGTTAGCCCTTATTTAGCTAAATCTTGAATTTAAGCCCACCAACTGGATAGCATTTAAAGGAGACTTCCTTTTTAATTCACTTTTTCTAAATCACAAACTTTTACTTTCGTTAAAAAATTTATTATAAGCGAATTTTGGGGAATAAACACTTGGCAGAAACCAGGAATTACAAAAAATTTACAAATTATGAAGTGATTCATTTAGTCTTTTCTGGTATTTAAATAGAAGTGGCTAATTAACACCAGGTTAGCTGGTATACCAAACTCTACTTGGTAAGGGACCACTTGGGGGCTTACCATGTTTAACGTGCGTTAAGTCTAAGCTCACTTCACACTTACAGGCAAGAAATCCACACATTTCAAGACTGTAATTTTAAAAAGTCTGCGAGGCTTTTTAATAACCTGCTTGTCAAAATTCCCCTTCATATAAATTTGCTAGTAACATGCATATAGACATACACCTTCTTTCAGTGCAATAATTATCCAACATCATGCCAGACCTTCTAGGGGCTATGAAAGAAATAAAAACAGGGCTTCCCAATCTTACTATGGAAGCAAGATATACACATATCATGTTCAATAAAATAAAATAGTATTAAAATATATGAAAAATATCTATCACAGGACAATGTTTCTTAACCTTTGAGGTGGGTCACTGACCCCTTTGAATTTGATGAAAGCTAAAGAGGTGGAGCTACATTACTAGGAGGGACTGGACTTTATCCTGAGGGTAATTAGTGGGCAGCTGAAAAAGGCTCTGAGTAGGACAAGAGATAAGGCAAATCTCCTGGGTAATGTTCAGGATGGGCTGAAAGGCTTAGAGGCCAGGTTAGGGAGGTGCTAATACTAACAGTCTCCAGAGCCAGAGGCATTTTTGCAGACTACAAAGCAAGAGGCATTTGCTTAGAGCAAATACTGTGACAGGACATGTTATCAAACTTCTTACAGGCCTAGATAGGTAAAAAACAGAAGAAATATTAAGAGATTTAAGGCAGAGCATGTTAATTTGAATGACAGTGGTGGTAGTTGTCATGTGACATAAAAACAACTGGCCTTCACACCATAGGCTTCAGATAAGTATTTTTTGAAAGATGAGAGTCTTTTATACAAAGACTATAAAATCAACCCAGGCTTCCCTGTAATTGATCTTTAGATACTTTTTATGATCACGAATAAGATACCTGGACTACAACTCCATTTTAAAAAGGCTGGTCAGGGTAATGGCTAAGTTATCTTCTACAAATAAGAATCAGAGTATAATATAATTTAGAGAAATTTCTTCACTCTCTCAGCAGAGGATTAAGAGCACTGGCTTAGAATCAAGTCCCCATTCCAGAACTTTCTAGCAATCTAGCTGTGTGACTATGTAAGTTACTTTGAGCCTCAGCAAAACAGGGATCTCACTACTCTCTGCCTCTATAGGTGGCAGAATGAATGAATAAAGTAAAACTTGTAAAACACCTTCTGTAATACCTGATATAGAGTACTTACTGAACCCCCTTCATCAGCACAGTATTATCCATCATAAGATTTAAAAAACCCTCACTTGACATCCATCTCATTTGTTTGTTCTTTCTTAGCAAAAAACCTCAAAAGGGCTGCCTAGACTCCCTGTCTGTAATTCTTCACCTTCCTTGCACCTCCTCCAATCAGGCTTTTATATCTAGTCACTCACCAAAACTACTCTTTGTCAGGGGCACCAAGCAGCACCCTCCAGCAAAATCCTGAGGTCAATTCTCAGTCCCCACCCCAAGTTCCTGAAGCTCTCAGCAGCACCCAATTACTCCCTCCTTTAACTCTTCCCTTAGCCTCAGGTTCTCTTCTTACCTGGCTTCACTCCCCTGACCTCCAAACACCGACCTCTGCTCCTCTACTACCCAAGTGATTTTACCCAGACCAAGGAAGCTGATGAGTCTTCAATTTACATTTTCAACTAACTGCCAACTAGACATCTCCATTTGGATGTCTAATAGGCCTATCCAACTTAAAACACTTCCAAACAGAACTCTCTTATACTCCTTAATCTATTCCAAAAACCACCCACTCCTCAATCTCAGTATATGGCACATTTACCAGATCCTGCTGGCCAAAAATCTTGGAATCATAAGAAATCTTTCCTTTACATACTATACCCAACCTATTTCCAAATATATCCCCAATATGATCATTTTCACCATCTCCACTGTGATCACTATGCTACCTCAGCTACTTACCTGGTTTCTTAGTTTACCTGGTCTCTACCTATAGCCTATTTTCCAGTGAGCCTTTTTTTTTTTTTGGTTAATCCTCACCTGAAGATATTTTTCCATTGATATTTTTAGAGTGGAAGGGAGGGAGGGAGAGGGAGAGAGAGGGAGAGAGAGAACCATTGATATGAGAGAGACACGTGGGTTGGTTGCCTTCCGAATGACCTCCACTGGGGCTGGAGATTGAACCTGCAACCAAGGTATACATGCCCTTGACCAGGAATTAAACCTGAGACCCTTCGGTCCATGGGCTGATGTGCTAACTGTCAGCCAAGCCAGCCAGGGCTCCACAGTGGGCCTTTGAAACGTTAGATTCATCACTTCCCTACTCAAAGCCCTCCCCACTAGCCTCCCCTTGTAACCAGCATACAGCCAAACTCCTTACCTCACCTACAGAGATGCACCTGCTTCTCCAACATCATTTCCTGCCATCCTTTCCCTTGCTCCTCACCTTCCTTCAGGAATGTCTTTAAGTTTCTGAATGAGCAAACTGGCTTATTTCCTTTACACGTGCTGTTCCTCCACCCTAGAATTCTTTGTCCCAGAGCTGTAAATAGCTGGCTGGCTCCCTTAATCCTCATTAAGGTCTAACTTCCCATTCTCTTACCTTGCTTTATTTTTCTTCACAGCACTTATAGCCACTTGACATTAGTTTACTGTCTGTCTGTCTGTCCCATCGGAATACAAACTTCACGGGGGTAAAACTTAATCTGTTTTGTTTACTTCTGACTTTCCAATACCTTGAAGAGTGCTTTGCTCAGAGTATGCACTCAAATGCTGGGTGTTAGCTAGTGATATTACTTCAGAATGAATGATGCTCAACGTCACAAAATTTTAACTCTTGTTTATTTCTGAAAATATAGCAGGGAAACATTCATAGTCCTATTAAAAAGGAAGTCTAACATTATAGAGATAATCATAGGGGCTTACTATGGATTTTAAATAGCCTCAGAAAAGTTATACTTTAAATTTTGAATATAATGATCTCAAGAAGAAACACAAAACTTAAATTAGAAGCCAGGCAGTTTGCAGAGGTCCTCTCAGAACCCTCCCTCCCCCATATATTTTTACCCTTACACAATGTCTGTTTTGTACTCTTTTCTTTACATTTTATTTTCTCTTTTTATTGTCTGACTCACTCTCTGAGCTTCTCAAGTTGGAGCTGTGACTCATTCAATCTTGCCTCCCAATAGTCTGGTATGCTACCTGGCATATAATGGCACTCAATTAATGTTTCTTGATTAACAGTATCTCTTCCGTTCCTACTGTAAACTCTAATATGGTCTACTGTGGACAAAATGTTGGACACTCATACTGTACTCTATTTTGAGATAACTATTACTTGATAACTAGTTTTCTTTTAACTCTTTTTGGTTTTCAGTTTTTTAAAAAATATGATTTTATTGAATTTAGAGAGAGGAAGGGAGAGGGAGAGATAGAAACATCGATGCAAGAGAAAGATGATCGGCTGCCTCTTGCATACCCCCTACTGGGGATTGAGCCCAATCCAGGCATGTGCCCTGACTAGGAATCAAACCCATGACTTCTTGGTGCATGGGATGATGCTCAGCCAAACAAGCCACACTGGCAGGATTCAGTTTTCTTTTTATTATTTTTTTAATTGCTTTTTTTTTTTATCCTCACCCGAGGACATTTTTCCATTTTTTGCTCAGATAGAGTGGGAGGGAGGGAGAGAGAGAGAGAAACATCGATGTGAAAGGGACACACATTGAGTGGTTGCCACCCGCACCCAACCAGGGCCGGGGACAAACTGCAACCGAGATATGTGCCCTTAGCAGGAACCGAACCTGGGTCTCTCCGGACCGCAGGCCGACGCTCTAACCGCTGAGTCAAACCGGCCAGGGTTCAGTTTTCTTTTTCTTTTTCTTTATTTATTTTTTATCCTCACCCGAGGATATTTTTCCATTTTTTGTACAGATAGAGTGGGAAGGAGAGAGAGGAAGGGAGAGAGAGAGAAACATCGACGCGAAGGGACACATCGAGCGGCTGCCACCCGCACGACCAACCAGGGCCGGGGACAAACTGCAACCGAAGCATGTGCCCTTAGCAGGAACCGAACCCGGGTCTCTCTGGACCGCAGGCCGACGCTCTAACCGCTGAGCCAAACTGGCCAGGGCTCAGTTTTCTTTTTAAATGAAGTGTGATAGAGACTTTTAGGGAAACAAACCATAAAACAAAGTATTATTCACTACAAAATGAACTTTAATAAAATAACGTATTAAAGTATGCTACCGATATTTCAAACCATTTAGAAACTGCATATAAACTTAATAGCAGTATTTTCTAAAAAGCAAGAACATTTAACTCCAAATGGCCCAACCATTCCTAGTCCTAGAACATCAGAGGTATTCCAGGCACATAAATCCAAATATTGGTGGAGTTAAGAGATCCTGCAGATCTTGTGTATCAGTCACAAATGAAGACTTCATCCCATCCCAAATGGAGAGCATAAGCTCAAAATTATAATATATTAATTTTAACAAAAGATTTCAGGGACTATGTTAAAAAATTAAATCCACATATACCAAAAAAACCCAGACATATATCAGACTAAAAAAAAAAAAAATCCTCAAGCCCACCTGGTGTGGCTCACTGGTTGGGCATTGACCCATGTACCAAGAGGTCGCCGGTTTGATTCTTGGTCAGGGCATGTGCCCAGGTTGTGGGTCAGATCCTCAGGGGGGTCATGCAGGAGGCAGTCAATCGATGTTCTCTCTCATCAATGTTTCCATCTCTCTCTCCCTCTCCCTTCTTCTTTCTCTAAAATCAATAAAGAAAAAAAAATATATTAAAAAAAACCCTCAAGAACACTCTAACCTATTTTTCTTCCTATTGCACTTTAATCAATTGAATCAATCTAAAATTTAAGATTCCTGACATTAATGTGTGAACCTGACTCCTAAAAGGCAGCTGGAAAAACAGCTTCAAGTGACAATACAGAGGATGTAAAAACAGACTATTGTCAATCTTAATAGACTATAACTATTAAAAAGTTAACAATGAAAATGTTATAACTTCACCAACGTGCTAAAATATCACAATAATCCAAGATGGATGGAAGGAAGGAAGGAAGACAATGCCTAGCCGAGGTGGTTCAGTGGATTGAGCGTTGTCCCACAGACTGAGAAGTTCCGGTTCAACTCCTGGTCAGGGCACATGCCCAGGTTTCTGGCTCAGGGGCATGCAGGAGGCAGCAAATGGATGTATCTCTCTCACATCAATGTTTCTCTCTCTCACACATTGATATTACTATCTCTCTCTTCCTTCCTTTCTCTCTTAAAAAAACAATAAAAATATATTTTAAAAGAGAAAACATCTGTTCCTGTTACTTCAGAATTCTTCTTTCTAGAAGGATTTTTCCTGGATCTGTGTCAGTATCAAAACTCAGCCAGTTATTCTCTTGGCTAAATATAAACTGAAAAGTCAGCAGCTGCAGGATATTGCAAAGAAAATAAGACAACTAGGTTGAAAAAGCATGAATATTTGATAGGGCTTTATACCACGTCATAGTAAA
This sequence comes from Molossus molossus, assembly GCF_014108415.1. Lineage (NCBI taxonomy): Eukaryota > Metazoa > Chordata > Mammalia > Chiroptera > Molossidae > Molossus > Molossus molossus. The sequence continues at coordinate 8,750,320 of NW_023425399.1, read as the reverse complement.
ACTTTTAATGCAGTAATTTAGAACACAACAACATATTAAAATATTTCTGGTACAAACAGGATTTTGAAAAATCATTTGGGAAAATCATGACCACAAAGCAGCAGCTATTACAGCATGCCAATCTTAGGAAAACCCTGGCCTGGCTTGGGTCTTGATTTAAAACGGCAGAGCCTCACAGGTTTCTCCTAAAAAAAAAAAAGCTGCTAATTAAAACTGGTTTGGTTGCCTATTCAGGGACGACAGTACACTGAGCTAGATGTCTGGTTGGAAAATAAGGAGGCCTGGAAGGTGATGTGTCTGGATTCAATGTTCCTGAAAAGTGTATATAAAGTTAGGGGAAGTTGCCCTGGTTGGTTTGGCTCAGCGGTTGGAGCCTTGGCCTGTGGTCCAGAGAGACCTGGGTTTCGTTCCCGCTAGGGGCATGTACTTTGGTTGCAGTTTGTCCCCGGCCCTGGTTGGGTTGTGAGGTGAACAACAACAACAAAAAAAGTTAGGGGAAGTTAACTTTTATTTCTGAGCAACTGGCAAGTGCTGTCTGGCTGCCTAGTTAGTACAGACAAGAGAAGCCTATTTTTTCTCTCCTCTACAGCATCACCTGGGAACTTCCTAGAAATGCAAATCCTGAGGCTGCACACCAAACCATTACACTACACAACAGAACTATTGAATCTGAAACTCTGAGGTGGGACCCAGCAATCTGATAAACTCTCCAGGTGATTCTGATGCACACTAGTTTGAGAATCACTAATCTAAGGGGAAGAAACAGCGACAATCATTCTTTACAGTCCAGACAATGTGACAACAAACAGCTGATGACAAAATGCAAGATTCTGTGTGTTTTTTTTTTATCCTCACTCGAGGACATTTTTCCATTTTCTATTCAGATAGAGTGGGAGGGAGAGAGAGGAAAAGAAAGAGAGAGAAACATTGACGTGAAAGGGACACATCGAGTGGCTGCTGCACAACCCAACCAGGGCCGGGAACAAACCGCAACCGAGGCACGTGCCCTTAGCGGGAACCGAACCCGGATCTCTCTGGACCGCAGGCTGATGCTCCAACTGCTGAGCCAAACCAGCCAGGGCGACTCTGTGGTTTTTTGCTGCTAGGGAGACCAAGGCCAAAGATTAGATGTTCTCTGACAGAGTGGAGACAAAGAACAAGATGTGGGAAGTGTGTAAGGACAATAAGGGAAGGAGAGAACAGAGTTAATTCTATGCTCAAGTACTTTTATAAATACCAACTAATCAGGAGCTTTCTGTTTTGAAAGGCTGAATAGCCATTTTGCTTCTGCCCTATCAGACACAGTTTCTTCAAATATGTCAAGTTTATATATTTGGCTATATCTAGGTAAGACCTGGATCAATTCACTGTAACTTCAATATTTATGGAGCACCTACTATGTCAGGGCCTATGCTGAGTGCTAGGGGCATAGCAGAGAACAAGGCAAAATCTTGCCCTAGTGGAAAGGCACAAAAAATATGCAAGAAAGCAAATGAAACTTCAGATAAAAGCAAGTGCTTTGGAAGAGAACAGAACAGAAATGTGATAATGACTGAGAAGACTACTGAATGGGGTAGTCAGGGATGGCCTTTCTGGAGAGCTGAGACCTTAAGAAGCAGTCAGCCATGTGAAGATCTGGGGGCAGAGCACTTATTCCCAAAAGGGAAAGGGCAACAGCAGAGGTGTGTCTACTATCACATGAGGTCAGGGGGCAGGCAAGACCAAGACCACAGAAAGTCTTGTGGGCCATGGAGAAAAGACTGATTTTATTCTAAGTACAGTGGGAAGAGCTTTCTGCAGGGGAGTAGCAATTTCTGAGTTTTTGTCTCCTCTATGGATCATTCCGCCTTCTTTATGAAGAATGTATTGCATTGGAAAAGGGCAAGACCGGAAGCAGGATGCTTTTGCAGTCTTCTAGGAAAGAGAAAGATGGTTCTGATTAGACAAGAATGACAATAACGAAGATGGAGATGAGAATTTGGCATCTACTGTGTGGTTACACCTACTGGACTTGTATTGGGGAGAATGTGAGGATGAGGAAAGAATCCTACTTGACAATCATTACTACCTACCCATGAAAGAACTAATCAGCAAAGACAGATGTGTCAACAGACCTGCCAATGGCTGAAGGAACTTGAGATGCCTAGCTTTACAACAGGCAATGGAAGCTGGAGGAATGATAATACAGCCAAGAGCATGTGTCCTGGAACAGAACTGTCCTGGTTCTGTACTCTGGCTCTGAGCCTCAGTTTCCTCATTTTCACAATAGTTACATGCTTCAAAGGGTTGTTCTGAGAAATCAGATAATGTATTTAATATAGTATCTAGCACACAGTAAGCCTTAGAAGCGAAGCTTAAAAAGAAGTCTGAAGGGCTTGCATGTAAATGGAAGACAAAGACCTACTTTGTATATGATATGAGGGGTATCCCAAGCCCAACGAGTATAACTTATTGAATATAAAGTATAAGCAAGAGCTTCCTTAGAAATGGACTTCATGTTACTCAGAATGGGATAAAAGGGTCCAGGGATGGTATAAAAAGGGTTCGTGCTACAGGTGGCAGATGCTTCTCATTAAAGCCGTTTCTCTCACCAAGCTTAACCACTACAAGACCTAGGAAGAGCGTATTTCCAAACCCATGCCTTTCCATTTCCTTCCTAAGGTACTGGAGCAGGCTGGGTAGGGAACTAAGTCAAAACCCCTGGGCTCTAGTTTGAGTGTCACCACTCCTTGGCCAGCCACCAATCTTCCTCAGTAACATATGGGGCCAATACTTCCCTTGGTTAGCTCACTGGGTTGTGGAGGGTTGGATGAGATGACACAACAAGTAAATCAAAGTGCTTGGAAAACTCTAAAGCACTATATATAATATAAAAGTTATAGTGTTAAAATGTTCACTTCACCAGTGTGCTGTACTTCACTGGGGCTTTTCAGAATGAAACAGAGGATTTCTAACCTTACATTCTATATTCCACTTTTATCAAATTACCATAGAACAACATTCAGGTTGGAGTGAGAAAGAGAATGGGGTGGGGGTGGGTGGTTTTAAAGTTACTATAAAAGGGAAAATTATGATTATCAAAATTAACCTTGGCAATCCCTAAGGAAAGCAATAGGTTGTCCTGGCCCAGCAAAGTGTTTCCCCTTCCACCACTGGAGCAGATTGCTGTTTCTTCAGCTGAACACTATATGAAGCAGTTCTCTTGAATATAGGGCTCATGTTGTGCAAAAGGTACATAGCTACAACAAGCACAACAAGATGTTCACATAGTGAGACACTCGGGAACGAGACCAACTAAGAGCCAACAGGTTCTCATCTCCCATCTCCACCTCTCTCTGGGGAACACCCTTGAATGGAATGGAAAATTACTTAACCTCCACTGCCCATATGGTTAAATTTTCATAAACTGAGTGTGTGTATGAGGCCATGCCAATGTATGCAAATTTAAAATCATGCCCAGCCAGGGCTTACCCTTCTGGCACCCAGTTTCTGTTTATCTATCAGGGAAGCCTGTAGAATGCTGGGTGAGAAGAAGGACCTGGCAGCCAAGAGTCACTGTATAAGGTCCTGTAATCCTGGACAAGGCACCTGTCACAGCACAGGCATCTAGAGGGATTCTAGTGGGCTTTTCATAATTCCACCCTCTAGGATCTATGCAGAATCACACCCTGAAGAACCAAGGGAGGTGGGAAGGTGTTGTAGCCAAGTGTGAAAGCAGTGACCATAAAAAACTAAGTTCAACCCTTACAGGAACTTAAAGGCTTCACAGTTGTTTCCTGGCAACCAAGGGCAGATTAATGGAGGGGCCTGTTTTAAACTTGACTAAGGAAGGCCTTAGGGCCCCTGACCACACCTCAAAGACTTCTCAGGATTAGAAAGCAAAAAGGCTAGTACACTCATTTTTAGTTTAACCTAATCAGGATCTTTCTGCTTTACCCGGGTGGTGTAGCTCAGTGGATCAAGCATTGTCCCATGGACTGAGAGGTCCAGGTTCAATTTCCAGTGAGGGCACATGCCCAGGTTTTGAGCTCAATCCCCAGAAGGGGCATGCAAGAGGCAGCCGATCGATGTTTCTCACTGATGTTTCTCTCTCTCTCTCTCAAAAAAAAAAACATGTTTCTGTTTCCACTCTTAGCACTCTGTACTTCTTTCACTGCCTAGGGGCACAAGTCAGATCTTTTTATTCCCCTCCTTTTCAGACTCTTATTCATTCATTCGTTCGTTCATTCATTCATTCAACAAATATTTACTGAATACCTACTTCATACCAGGCACTTGTGCAATGGTTTCCCTTACAATGAATAAAATCCAAAAGCCACATCTCTCTAACTCATCATCCTTAATAAGCCTCCCTTGCATGCTAAGGCCTTTGTTTTCTTCTTTCAACATGCCAAGCTTGGTCCTATCACAGTGCCTTTGCACACACCGTCTCTCTTCTCTTCTGCCTGTAACACATGCTTTAGGGTTGGCTCCTTCCATCATTTGTCTCAGTTAAATGCCCCCTCTCAGAGGAGTCTTCCCTGACCATCTCTCCAGACATCTTTTATCACATCACACAATTTCCTTCCTGGTATTTACTGCTATCTGAAATTGTCTTTATTATTTGCTCCTTTATGGCCTCTCCTGACTAAGTTCCTCAAGGACAGGGGCTATGACCATCTTGTTCACTATTCACAATAGGACATAGCAGGCTTGTTGAATAAACGGATAAAGGAGTTTCAGGAAACCCATTTTAAAGCACCTCGAAGCCTGTTTGTATTATCTAAACCATGCCAAGTGCTCCTGTGTTCCACTAGACAGCAGCTGACATTGCTTTATCTGACCACCACTGCATTTATGAAGCACTCTTCAATTGGCAGGGCCCCAAGAAGTTAGAATTAAGTAGCTGTTAAACCGGATTGTAGGAGCCAATCTCAAGTGGCTGACAACAGGGCTGAGATGCAGTACCACTACAACACTGGTTGCTACAGGTACCCCCTTTACTCCCAGTTCATAGCAACCTGGTAGGGGTGTTATTCTGGTGAGAAGTTTTCCACACCAGTCTGGCCTGACTCAGCCTCTCTCTTCTGACAGTGTCTGTGGCAGTATCTTGGTAAATGAATCGACTCAGCACTGTTCCAATTGAAACCAAAATCTATGAAGATGCACGGTCTCCTCCCTCTATCCCACAGGAAATCCCCACTGCTTTAAGTGTAAAAGACAACTTGTGGCAAATCACTTTAGTCGGATCCCCTACATCCATCTCCTTCTATTCCCATGCAACAATCAGACAAAGATGGCTCCCTGGGTTGCTGGAGGAACAGCATCCTGGAAAGATGGGACTCCCCTTACCCTGTTCCTTTTAGGTCATCAACCCTCTCCTGACAGTGCTGCTGCTCTGTGGCCTTAGGTAGCCAGAGGATTTCAGTACCCAGGCCAGTGGCTCTGTTTACCTCCTCCGACGGGGCTCACTCACTATCTGGGAGGACCTCCTTGGCCAACTTCACTGGCAGGCACTTCAGGGTAAAGACTCCTCAACAAAAGAGGAACACTGTCGCCCCCAAATCCCGCACTTCCAGAATCTGACTCTCTTATCTCATCAACCCCACTGGGGACCTTTGCCAGACAATCCTCACCCCTCCTCCTCAGGAAGGCCAGTCTGAGTCCATCTCCTGATGTCCAACTGGGGATGTTAAGCCTGAAACAAACCTTTCGGGATCTGATACTCAGGCCCGGCTTAGGTGTGCAGGGCAGGGAATCCGGTCTCAAAACGAGTGCCGCTTCCCTTAACCTTCCAGGGACTGGAAGAACGCCCCTCCCCGGCTGTGGAGCCCCCACATTCTCTGTTGCCCTCCTGGAGAAATGAGGGTTACTCAGCCTTCCTTCCCTTAAGCAGCCACCCAAGCATTCCCCTCTCATCTGCTCCGCTCCCCATGCTCATCCGGCCTAGGGGGAACTTCTGACCTGAACCCACATATTTGTTACCAGTGAGCCAAAGAGTAGAAAGAGGTGCCAGTCTCCGTAAAACAGACACTTCTGGGGTATGCTGCCCTCCTCCAATTAAAGAAGATTTTCCTTCCCTAAAAGAAACGTCTCTGAAACCCTCCCCCACACTGCGTGGGGCCTCCCTCAGTGGACCCCCTACCCCCACCCAAGCAGACACCCCCGGGGCCCCCGATTCACCTATTTTCCACCAGTTTCCGGCTACCGCCCCACCGGAGCCTGCCTCCCAGCATCGCGCATCTGTGTCCCCAGCCAGGGGCTGGCGATGACGGAGTCATTGCACTGTGGCCGCAGCAACCAGCATCCTCGGGAATCAGGGAGCCTGTCCCCCTCTCACTATCGTGTGGAGACGCCCTCGCGCCTCCCAGGAGCAGCCACCCGAGGCTCCCCTCTCCTAGTTAAAACAGAGGCTCCCTCCGCTAACGCCATCCATCCCCGAAACTAACGCTGGCGCGGTCCCGGGAGCCAACGGGGGGTCCTCGGTCCTCCCTCAGGACCCCGTTTCCTCCGCGCACCCATCCTGACCGGCTTCTCGGAAGTCCCGGCCGAAGCGACATCCCAAGGCGCCCCCCTCAACCGGACCCAAAGCACCCAGTAAAGGGATTCCATCCGCTTTGGGGCGCCCCCTTCCCACCAGTGAACCCCTCGATCTCGCTCAAAGAGCCGCCGGCCCCAAGCCGCTCCGGAGTGCCTCTGGGCTCACCATTCGCCCGCTCAGCAGCGCCGCGGGCCCGGCCCTTCCCCTCGGCGGGGCCCTCACGCCGCCCGGGGGAGCTTCTGGGCCTCGCCGCGCCGCCCACAAGCCCCTCAGGCCCCCGCCCGTGCTTCCGGCCGCCGCCTGCTCCTCCTCCCCACTCAGGCCGGCCGGGGAGCCTCCGCGGAGCCCGGTGGACAGATTCAGCTCAGAGGCCCTGGTCACGCTGCAATGGCCTTCGCGAGTCCCCGACCCCCGGCCCGAGCCCGCGCTCCCTCAGCTGGCCGGGCCCGGGGCCCCCGCTCACCCGAGCCCGTGGTGGCTGCCATCTTGCGTCGCTGTCGCTCGAAGGCCGGCCCCTTCTTCACCCCCCACCCGTTCCCGGGCCCTTCTGCGCAGGCGCGCGCGAACGCGCAGACGCCGCCGCTGACGCCGGCTCGCGGACCACGGGACCCGGCGCGGGGAAGGCTTCTTCCCCCTGCGGGCTCAGCGAGAGGAAACGGAGGCGTGCGCCAGGGCCCCGCAACCTGCAGTCCCCCCGGGCTCGGGTGCGAAGGAGGGGTTGAGGTGCTTGATGAGAACGGCAGGGGTGATTAGTCTTGGGAGGGCGCGATTGTAAAAGAAAAAGAAAGGAAAACGAGGAAAAAGCGCCTGTTTCCCTTCGGGCATTTTCTTGTCTGGTTGGAGACGCACAACGTCTCTCCCAGGTGGGGATTCATGTGAAAGATGAAGCTGAGAGGGGTTAGGCGATTTATCTAAACTCAGCCGTTAAGTGCGTGAGTCAGAATTTGAGCCCAGGCCAGATCGCCTTGCTTCCAGAGTTGATGCTCCCCGGCCAGAGGAGGCTTGTAGCGGAGGAGCTAGATGATTTGAGAGCCTTAAGGTGGCTGGGAATACATTCATTCATTCATTCACTCAGCAATCCATTTGTTCATCCAAACAAACAATTAAGTAGGCATCTACTACTGGGCTTGGTGCTGGGGATGGATATACAGCCCTAACGAAGCAAGTCCCTGCTCTTACTGGCTTACATTCTAGTCGGAGACAAAGCAAGTAAACAAGTAAATAGGAAAGAACGCAATTATGATAGGATAGAGAGTAAACCAGGGAAGGGGCAGCGGGCAGTGGTCAGAGAGACTCCCAAGGGAGACCTGAGTGATGAGAAGGAGGTCTGAATGATGAGAAGGTAGAGGAAACAGTTTGTTTACAGGCCCTGGGGACATATCACCACCTTTACTGTACATAGTCTGAGAAGCCTTTATATGGTTGTGGAAACGGGATGTGAGAAGCGAAGGGACTGCTTCAAGGTCACACAGCTAAACACTGGCAGAGGAAGAACCAGAACTTTCAGTAGGTAAGAACAAGAAAGCCAGAAGCCCTTACCCAGCACATCCCATTCATCACCTTGTTCTGACAGCAGTGCTTCCTGAGCATTTCTCAACTCCATCCACTTTTCCTACTTAGGGTAGGCTGCCCTTGTCTTCCATTTGGATGACCCCAGCAGCTTTTATTCCAGCCTCTATGGGCCATTCTCGACATGGTAGAGTCTTCTCAAAAACCCTTCCACTACGACTTTCATTGGTTCCCCATTCCTTCGGGATAAAAATACAGCCCTGGCTGGTTTGGCTCAGCAGAGTGTTGGCCTGCAGTCCAGGGAGACCCAAGTTTGGTTCCCACTAAGGGCACGTACCTCCGTAGCAGTTTGTCTCCGGCCCTGGTTGGGTCGTGCGGGTGGCAATCACTCGATGTGTCCCTTTCACATCAATGTTTCTCTTTCTCTTTCTCCCTCTCCCCCTCCCTCCCACTCTATCTGAACAAAAAATGGAAAAATGTCCTCGGATGAGGATTAAAAAAAAATACAGACTACCAATTGAATGACCATAGAATTATCATCCAACAAGGACAGTCATCAGAATGAAAGGGTGCCTAGTATAATCTTGTCAGGACAAGACGAAATCAGGATTCTCCAGGGTAAACCAGGATGGATGGCCACCCTACCCACAATCCTGCACATAGGACCAGGACTAAGATGGGGCCAGAGAGGTGTCTAGGCCCCCAATTTTTTTTTTTTTTATCCTCACCCGAGGACATTTCTCTATTTTTTTTGTTCAGATAGAGCGGGAGGGAGAGAGAGAGAGAGAAACATCGACGTGAAAGGGACACATCGAGTGGCTGCCACCCACACGACCAACCAGGGCCAGGGACAAACTGCAACCGAGGTTTGTGCCCTTAGGGAGAACCAAACCCGGGTCTCTCTGGACCGCAGGCCGACGCTCAGGCCGACGCTCTAACCGCTGAGCCAAACTGGCCAGGGCGAGGTCCCAAATTTAAGGAGGCTTTCACTCTGAGGTCCTGGCTCTGCACTGGCATGACCCTGTGAGTGAGTGCCTCCCTAACATTAGCACCCTGGGTACCTCACCTTCCCCCCTCCATGGCACTGCCTGCACCTCTGAGACTTGCTGTATCTCTCCAGTTACACTGGCCCTTTTCAAGGCCTTGGGAACACATGTCCTCTCCCGCCTCAAGGCCTTGTACTGTGCTGTTCCCACTGTTCAGTTCTCACAGCCAGCATCGCCCCATGAATTTGATTCGGAACGCCACGTGTAGCTCCCAGCCCTGGCCACATGCAATTATCTGACATTATTCCATGTATCTCATGATTCAAGTTACCTTGAAGAGAACAGAAAATGCCTGCCCTGGACTTTGGGTCACTATAAAGCATCAGGTAGCAAGTGAGAAGCATTTGGGCCCCTAAGGTGGACTCAACTGAAGTGTAATTTTCTGGATTCGAGTCCTCCTTCACCGCTCACTTTGCTGTGTGATTTCAGGTAAGAGACTTGAACCTCTCCTGGCGTTAGTTTCCCCTTCGGAAAAGAAAGATGAGGGTATCAACCTCACTGGGTGGCTGTGTAAATAAAATGCTCTGATAAAACCCTTTGGCATATTGGAAGGAGAGAACACTGGAAGAACTGACATTTACCAAGATATATCCAGCTTTTAATCCTCACTACTCAATACTGCAACTCCTAGGAATATTCCCGTTTTAGAGATGAGGAAACGGAATCTTCGCGCTCACAGATGATGTGAGGATTAAAACACAAGCCTCTTATCCACGATCTTATGTTTACTTGCATAGATCCCTTGGTTCTCCTAGGGAATTTCTGGCAAGCAAAATCGACCATAAAGCGTATTCCTATGCAGAGCACCTCGCAGGAGGAAATGCGTTAAGCAGGACGCCCCCGGGCATACTGGTCATTGTAGTCCAGCGGTGCCGCAGAGCCTGCTGGGACTTGTAGTCCTGCTTGCTTACGCTCTTGGAGAGGCTGCACCTCCTCACCAGCGGTCAGTCGGTGCCCAGTGCAAGATTTCTTCTGGCGCGCCTGAGCCGGGTCCCAGCTCTGCTTGACGCGGTAGCTTCGTCTGATGAGGATAAGAGTCTAATTTTATCAGCTTGTTAGAAAGGTTAAAATGGTTAATAGAACTAAATTTAGAGAAGGACTTGGCACAGAGCAAGTGCTATATAAGTGTTAGCCGCCATTATTATTTAAACCCCAAAGACCCTTGAAAAGTAGCTATTAACCCTGGCTAGTTTGGCCCAGCGCTTGGAGTGTTGGCCTTCGGACCAGAGAGTTCCAGGTTTGGTTCCCGCTAGGGGAACCTACCAAAAAATAAAAGTAGTTATTATCATCTCCATTTGTAAGATAAAGAAACTGAGGCTTGGAGGAGTTAGCTGGCTTTCTCTGAGTCACACAACAAGGAAGGAGTAAAATCAGGTTTGGAATCCAGTTCTCTTAATCCTGGGGCACATGCCTCTCTGGTGAGGGATCTGGATGGTGCCTGGGAAGTTTTAAGTAAAAGGTATGCGGGTTTGTATTTTTACCAAGTGCAGCCTGGAAGCCCTAGGGGATTGAATTGGGTAGCATCAGACTGGAGATGGGGAGACTAGAGGGGTGTGTTGGACACCACTGACTGTCAGTCCAGTCACAATGTCCTTCCATGCTTACAGAAGCTGGGTTTTGTTTAGGAAGCCAGAAGGTCCAGTTTCTAGGTGTGAATCCAAGCCAGTTTTGGGCACTGCCATTTCCTTTTGCCATTGGTTGATCCAATGGTGTACCTGTGACCTAGTTCTTTCTGTCCAGTGAGTTGGGGAGGGGGGTGTGTTTGGAAAGTTTTACTCCCCTGATAATAGCCTTTTTGTCCCCTTTCCAGCTTTTCTAATGAGGTTATGATGGTTGGAGCTGTGGCAATCATGATAAAACCGTGAGGCATAATCCTGAGGCCAAAAAGCTACACACTGAAGATGCCAGCACAGAAAGATGACAAGAGTTAGAACCTGGATGACATAGTTCAGCTGCTGAATGAACTCTGGGGCTGCCTACTTACAAGCTTCTTATGACATTTGATAACAAGTGTCTTTATTGCTTAAGTTGCTCTTAAAGGTAAGTTTTTGTTGTATATAGCCAAAGTATATCTGATAGATACAGGAAGCTGGCACAGCGCTCCAGTCAAGAGATATATAGACACGGACTGTTCCACAGCATTGATTCCAAAACATTGTTCTCAACAAGGTGGGAAAACATCTGGGTAGTTTGGGAACCTCTGGGATTTAAAAAGCATGAATAGCGTGAAAAAGTATATTCAAAATGTAATATAGCCTGGCCAGTGTGGCTCAGTGGATTAAGTGTTGTCCCATGGACTGAGGTCCCAGCTCCATTCCCAGTCAGGGTACATGCCAGGGTTGTGGGCTCGATCCCCAGTAGGTGGTGTGCAGGAGGCAGCCAGTCGATATCTCTCTCACATCCTCACATCTGATGTTTCTTTCTTTCTTTTTTGGTACATGCCTTTAGTCGCTAGGGCCTCGTGGGAACTGAACCTGGAACTTTCTGGTCCGCAGGCTGACGTTCCCACCGCTGAGCCAAACCAGCCAGAGCTCACATCGATGTTTCTTTCTCTCTTTTCCTCTCTCTCTAAAAAAATCAATTAAAAAAAGTAACATACTTTACAAAACCTACAGAATTATTTTTTAGAGCAATGCATGCTTTTCAAACTCTGATGTGTACACAGATCATTAGGAATCTTCTTCCTCTTTTTTTTATCCTCACCCGAGGACATTTTTTCCATTTTTTGTCCAGATAGAGTAGGAGGGAGAGAGAAGAGAGAGAGAGAGAAACATCGATGTGATGTGAAAGGAACACATCGAGTGGCTGCCACCTGCCCGACCCAACCAGGGCCGGGGACAAATTGCAACTGAGGTACGTGCCTTTAGCAGGAACCGAACCCGGGTCTCTCTGGACTGCAGGCCAACGCTCTAACCGCTGAGCCAAACCGGCCAGGGCAGGAATCTTCTTAAAATGTAGATTCTGGTTCCCTTGGGAGTGGGGAGTGTTGAGATTCTGTATTTCTAACAAGGTCCTAGGAGATGCTGACCTGCAGACCAAACTTTGAATAACAAATTTGTGGATAATATTATATAATTTTGTTTATGTTTCCAATTTAGAGTTAAGACAAAACCTCAACCTCATGCTATAGCTTTTATAATATAAACTACAGAAAATAAAGCTGTTGAACTGTTGACAGGAAGTGTCATGAGCACCGAGAAAGCAGAGAGTAGAACACCTGGGGAGGTGTTTGTGGTTGATGGGGTGTGTGACACATTTGCTAGTCGCATTTTATGGCACATACATGGAGTCCTGTCCCCTTGGGGTGTGTTTGAAGTATATCACTAAGATATTTACTGTTTGATGTAGTTGCTAAAATATATAATCAGAGGGGGATTGGAGTGGGTGGGTGGGTAGGGGATCATGGTACAATTCATTCACTCCTCTATTGCTGGACATCTGGGTTGTTTCCATTGGATTCCTCCTATACAATTTATTTCTGTAATGTCAACACATTTGTATCATCTGTTACTTTTGTGGTCAGGAGAAAAGGAATGAAAACTAGGGGGTCTTGCCCTGGCCACTTTGGCTCAGGGGTTAGAGCATCAGCCTGCAGACCAAAGAGTCACAGGTCCAATTCCAGTCAAGGGCACATGCCTAGGTTGCAGTTTGATTCCCAGCCCTTGTCAGGGTCATGCAGGAGGCAACCAATCGATGTGTCTCTCTCACATCAATGTCTCTCTCTCTCTCTCTCCCTCCCCCCAACTCCATCTGAAAATCAGTGGAAAAAATATCCTCAGGTGAGGATCAAACAAATAAACAAAAACAAACAAACAGGTCTGGATTTGGGGGAAAACAGAAAGGATGAGGTCTTTAAATTTTAAGAAAAAGATAACCTCAAAGAAAGCTGATAATCATACAAACATTTTTGGAGCATTTACTGTGTTTCAGAAACAGTGTTTTGCTTGTATTAATTCATTTAATCTTCAGAACTACCCTATGAGGTAGGTACCATTATTATCCCATCTTACAGAGCATGACTCTGAGACACAGAAAGGTTAAGGAACTTGGCTAAAGTCACACGTTTGTAAGTGGCAGAGCTGGGATTTGAACTCAAAGCTCTTAACCACCACTACCCTTCCTCCCAAGAAAAATAGGAAAAAGACATGGACAGAGTAAGGAAATTAGATAAGATACCCAGTCTCATTCAACATATAGTATTTCAATGATTCTAAAATGCACATATTTACATTTAAACATCTGTGAAATCAGGATGCATCTTATAATCAATGATATATTAGATTCAATGAAATACAGTAAGAGAAATGCAAATTAAAACCACCTATCAGATTGGCAAAGAACAAAACACTCGATAACACACTGTGTTGGCAAGGGTGTGGGAAAACTGGCACTCTTCAAAGTTGTGAGAGTTTAAATGGGCACGGCCTCATTGGAAGGCAATGTGGCATGAGCTATCAATATGGAACACACGAACACCCTTGACCCAACCATTTCTCAGGATTGACCCCTCAGATCTACTGACCCTTATGAGCAAACACTTCAGTTCTCCTATGCACTTAATAGTAATTTGTTTGTATTATCCAAGACTGAAAACGACCCAACGTCCAGTGAGAGATGAGTTTAAAAATGCAGGTCCAGCCCTGGCCGGTTTGGCTCAGTGGTTGGAGCGTCGGCCTGCGGTCCGGAGAGACCCGGGTTCGGTTCCCGCTAAGGGCACGTACTTCGGTTGCACTTTGTCCCCGGCCCTGGTTGGTCGTGCGGGTGGCAGCCACTCGATGTGTTCCTTCACGTCGATGTTTCTCTCTCTCTCTCCCTTCCTCTCTCTCTCCCTGTACAAAAAATGGAAAAATATCCTCGGGTGAGGATAAAAAAAAAAATAAATAAAAAAAAATTATTTTAAAAAATGCAGGTCCATTCTGAAGTTGGAATGCTACACAAAATAAGGAAGCATTGATATAACACTGTCTGCAAAATATATTGAGTGGAAAAAGGCAAGGTGTAGAACTGTGTAAATAATAATCTATCTATTTTTGTGAAAAGGGGACAGGCATGCCCCTATGTCTATATAAGGGTCTTGTTAAAATTATGGCCTCCGGAGAGGGGAACCGAGGGCTTGGAGAACCATGAGTGGGGAGCAATTTACTCTTCACTCTAGACCAGAAGTTGGTTAAGTTTTCCTGTAAAGGGCCATGTTTGTAAATATTTAGGCTTTGCAGGCCATTTGATGTCTTGATCGCCTCTGTATTGAACAAGCAGCCATAGACATATGCAAGTGAGTGGGTGTGGCTGGGTGTCAATACAACAATATAATCCATACTAAAATTTGAATTGCATGTGTTAGGAAATCTTTTTTCCTCCAACTTTAAAAAAGTGCTCATGGTGCCCTGGCCGGGTAGCTCAGTTGGTTAGAGCATCGTCCCAATATGCCAAGATTGTGGGTTCGATCCCTGATCAGGACACATACAAGAATCAACCAATGAATGCATAAAGTGGAACAACAAATCAATGTTTCTCACCTCCCTCCATCTCCTTCTTCCTCTCTCTCTCTAAAAGTTAATTTAAAAAATTAAAAAAAAAAATACTCAGAAAAACAGGTGGGCCCAATTTGGCCTACTGGCTACAGTCAGCTGACCTCTGTTCTAAACCCTTCTGTATTGTTTGATTCTAATTCTTTACCTTATGCATGCATTACTATTACAAACTAATGTTCAAGAGGGGAACTTGAAATTTTAGGTTTATCAAAAGGGGGTGGTGTTCAAGTGGGGAGCGGTGCCCTGCTCAGACCCTTCTAAGAAGTGAGCACAGAGGGTGACACAGGACAGTCTATGGAGCTGGAAATCCCTCTTTGCCCTGCGCTGCCACCTGCCTCAATCCACCACCAGAGAGCAGCACAAATCCACCTAAAACCTAGCCATCCCCACATCAGCTGGGAAGCTGGGAGCAGAGGTAGACCGGCTGGTATCTGTTTTCTTTTTCCCAAGATATGCTTAAAAAATGGAACCAGCATTTAAAAAATCTGGGTTTACAGATCTTTAATTAATTAATGCATTTATTTATAATTGAATTTATTGGGGTGACATTGGTTATAAAATTATATAGATTTCAGGTATACAATTCTACAGGACATAATCTGAATATTGTATTGTGTGTTTACCACCCCAAATCCAGCTCCTCTTTTTTTTTTTAATCCTCACCCGAGGACATTTTTCCATCTTTTGTACAGATAGAGTGGGAGGGAGAGAGAGGAAGAGAGAGAGAGAGAAACATCGATGTGAAAGGGACACATCGAGTGGCTGCCACCCGCACGACCAACCAGGGCCGGGGACAAACTGCAACCGAAGTACGTGCCCTTAGCGGGAACCGAACCCGGGTCTCTCCGGACCGCAGGCCGACGCTCTAACCGCTGAACCAAACTGGCCAGGGCTCCTCTTTATTTTTTAAAAAATCCTCAACCCTAAGACATTTTTTTCCATTCATCTTTAGATAGAGTGGAGAGGAGGGAGGGAGGGAGGGAGGGAGGGAAGGAGGGAGGGTTGGAGAGAGAGAGAGAGAGAGAGAGAGAGAGAGAGAGAAACAGAGAGAAACATCAACACGAGAGAGGCACATTGACTGGTTGCCTCCCTCACAACCCCGACAAGGGCAGGGGACGATCGCAACTGAGGTACGTGCCCTTGGCCAGAATCGAACCCACAACTTCTTGGCCTGCAGGTGGATGTTCTAAACACTGAGAAAAACCGGCCAGGCCCAGCTCCTCTTTAATCAGCTGATGTGAGTAGCAGCTGTCCTGTGGGGGCCTGATGTCTCCAGGCCATCCGAGTTCTCAGCATCAGCTGCTGTTTCTCATCCTGCTGTGTTGCTGTTTTCCTATAGGGCACACATGTCTCACTGGCTACCAACTTCCTCCGCTCCCTCTCTCCATTGGGGCTGCAGGCAGGTGTTAGAGCACAGTGGCCCTGGATCAGATCCGCCCTGCCACCTTCCAGTTGTGTGACGGTGGGCATGTTACATAACCCTGTGCCTCAGTTTCCCTATTTGCAAATGGAGCTATGTGTATTCCCCACTTAGCTGCAGGGACTGCCTGATGGGACCCAATGCAGAGAGCTCTCTACAGTCTGGCACATGGTAAGTGCTCAGTAGGTACTAGCATTTCCCCTCCCCTGCTCCCACAGGCACTTGTTTGCAACACCCCCATCTCACAAACGACCCTCACACTCCCGACCTGACTCAAAACATACCTTTTTCTGTTTTTTTTTTTAGAGATGTATTCTTTTTTTAAAAAAAATTTTTTTTTCTTTATTGCTATATTAGAGAGACAGAGGAAGAGAGGGAGAGAGATGGAAACATCAATGAGAGAGAACATTGGCCGCCTCCTGTATGCTCCCCACTGGGGATTAGGTCTACAACCTGGGCATGTGCCCCAACTGGGAATCGAACTGGTGACCTCTTAGTGCATGGGTCGATGCTCAGCCACTGAGCCACACCGGCCGGGCCCTCTTTCTGGTTTTGAAAAGTATTTTTCCCAGCTCCTGGGATTCAAGAGCAGGGAGACCATCTGAGTATGAGGCCTGGCTCCGCCTTACTAGCTATGGGCAAGTCTTCACCTCTCTGGGCTGGTTTTTTTGCTGACTAAGGAGAATTAACATAGGTTGGTAGGGCCTGGAAAATCTCCCCAGCAGGCCTAGGAATGGGAAACCAACCCCTGCAGCTCCAAGGCTGCTTATCCGCCCCCTCCAAAGGGTTTGGCTGTTGACCCATTCCACTGTAGACTTGTTTTGATAACACATTAATTTTTCTTTTGGGAACCATCCCTCTCCTCACATCCTGTGACTTAGAAAATGTGGATCCTATCTCTGCAACTACAGGTGGACGTTTCAGCTCCAGCCAATCAGAACACTTCTCCACCAGTTCCCACCCCCACCACCAAGGTGATTGGTTCAGGGATAGACACATGGCCCAATCCTGGCCAATGAGAGCTTTGCCTGTGGCTTTAACTCCAACTACTGGGAAAGGAGACTTTTCCCACTGAGACGGCTGAGCTGGTCCAATGTCAACCCAGAGATAAATGAGAACTAGTCTGAGACCAAGTTCTGATGAGTCATGTGAGCCTGAGTCCTGCCAAACCTTAAGTCAAAACCACCTCTGAACTTCTCAGTTATATGAACTTATAAAATTATTTTTGCTTAAGTTGTAGTTTTCTGTAACTTATGAGTTGATGAATTCTAACACCCCTTCCTTTTGCAGTCTCTTTAGACAGTCATAAATTAAAGGTCTAGTGGAGGACAAACTTAAAGGAAAATGAAGTTATGGGTCACATTTTTAAAAAAGTGCTTCATCTGTGACTTTTTTTTTTTGTTACAGATGTTTCTCCTTTTTTCCCTATCTGTGACTGCTTTAAGAGTCTTGTTATTTCTCTGTCCTCAACAGGCTTTTTCGTCTAATCCTGTAGAAATTCTCTAGCCCAGATATTGACTGTAATGCCTGTAGTGTTCACTACTGAAGCACAGTGCCTAGGCACATAGAAGGTGCCTCATAATTATTTGTTCGGTGAATAAACAAGATACTCACTTGTCTGAAATGTCCAGTGTCTCCCCAATTGCCTCAGCCTGTGAGGTTCTGCATAAGAAGTCCCTACTTTTCCAACCTCATCTTCCACCTTCCCCTTGCTGGCTTCAGTCCAATCACACTGTCACTTAAAAGCCTCAAGTTGTTCCTGCCTCAGGGCCTTTGCACTTGCTGTCAAGTGGCCTCTTTCCCCACTTCTCTCCCTAGCTGGCTCCATCTTCCCCTCTAGGTCTCAGCTCAAATGTCACCTCCTCAGATAGCCCCACCGTGCTTTTCCAATGTGGTTCCATGCTGTTTGACTTTTTTTTTTTTTTCTAATCTCACCCAAGGACATTTTTTTTGTTCAGATTGAGTGGGAGGGAAGGGAGGGGGAGAGAGAGAGAGAGAGAGAGAGAGAGAGAGAGAGAGAGAGAGACATTGACGTGAAAGGGACACATCGAGTGGTTGCTACCCACATGACCCAACCAGGGCCGGGGACAAACTGCGACCGAGGTACATGCCCTTAGTGGGAACTGAACCAGGGTCTCTCTGGACCGCAGGCCGCCGCTCTACACTGAGCCAAACCAGCCAGGGCACTGTTTGACTTCTTGACAAATCAACATCTGAATGCCCATGTGCATTTATTTATGTTTATTGTCCCTTTCCCCAGGAGGTCATATCCACTAGTGTAAGTCCTTTTCTATTTAAGTTCACTGCTGTGCCCCAGGGTCCAGGTCAGAGCCTGGCACACATTAGGTGTCAATAAACATTTGCTGAAGGAATTAATAATCTATCTCATGACCTCCTGCAAGAAGACGATTCCTTACTAAATCATGGGTCCCTTCCAAGTGTTTGGAGCAGATAACAACATTAATTCACTGTCTCAGATGACAAAACCCCATCCTGAGCCCGGGGTTGGGGGGGGCGGGAGCTGGGAATAGGCTAGGGGTGGGTCCTCACCCTCCAGACTCCTTACCCGTCTCCCCCAGCCAACCAGGAAACACGAGGCAGCCGAGGTTAAGTAGAGTCTTGCTGCTTTGTTATAAATATATTATGTACATCCAAAACATGACGTTAAAATATTACTCCGTGTTACAGAAAAGATATTAAGGCTTTCTATTATTTACATTAAACAAGCAAGCACCTTTAAAAAAAAAAAAAAAAAACCCAAGAAGCCCACTGTTCCTTCTCTGACATACCCCTGGCTAGAGGAGACACTATGTCGCCTTTCAAATGATCAAAACCCCACTGCAGGGGTTGTGCCTTGTCAAGTCATCCTTCCTTCACTTAGAAACATCAACTCTGGCTGGAATCATGGGCACATGGAGGCAGGACAGGGGAGGAGGTGGGTCCAAACTTGGGCAGGGGATTCTTGCCTCTTCTGGCCAACTGCTCTCAGACCCTTGCTGCACTTTGCTAACCTTGAATGTACAGGCTGGGCTGGGGCTGTCCACCAAGGCCTTTAGGGTCAGTTTGCAGGACTATGGCAGGGCAACGCTCCAGGGACACTTAGGTGTGCTTGGGGCCTCCTAGGCCACTGGGAGCAGACAAGGAGGGACAGATAATACGACTTAATGGCCCCAATGCCAGCCACGCCGAAGGGTTGCTCAGTGGGGCTGGGGTGGGGGAGACTGGAGTGTGGGAAGTGGGTGAGCTTTCCCTCTACCCAAAGGGCTCTTTTTATTGTTTTTTTTTGTTTGTTTGTTTTTTGCAAAGTCAGGCTTGGCAGACAGAGCAGCTCAGGTAGCTAAGGAGGGGCCAAGGAAAGAAAATGGAAAAAAAAAAAAGGAAATGAAAAATCAGTGGCTCAAGTATTCTGTGTCACAAGGGTGGGCTGGGGGTGCCCAGGCCCAGCCCAGATGGCGCCCTTTCCACCTGGAGGGGCCAGCGCAATGAAGGCTGGAATTTGGCAGATGGCTTCGGTTTGGGGAGGCCAGGAAAGGTTGGCAACGAGGTGGAAGGCTGGAGGAGTTATTTGATCTTCTGGGCCCATTTCATATCATCTGCCCGAGGTTTCTCGCCTGTCAGGGCCTGGATGAGGTCCTCTAGGCGTCGCCAGAAGCCCATCTTCTCCAGAGGGTAGTTGAGCCAACCTGCAGTGGAAACAGGGCACCGAGCGGTTGAGTGCGAGAGGAGCAGTTGAGGGAATATAGGGAAAGAGCTCCTGCCTGGGGCAGGGAGCAACAGGGAATGGGTCTGCAGAGGGGAGGGGACAAGGAGTGATCAAGGAATCTGGGAACAGGGTCCTCCCACCAATGGGCTCAGGAGCTGCTTAGACATGCCTTCACACCCTCATTCATTCTCTTTCTTTCTTTTTTTAAATTTTTTTATTTACTGATTTTTAGAGAGAGAGAAAGGGAGAGGGAGAAATAGAAACATCGATGAGAGAGAATATCGCCTCCTGCATGCCCCAAATTGGGGATTTGGCCAACCTGGGCATGTGCCCTGACTAGGAATCCAACTGGGGACCTCTTGGTGCATGGGTTGATACTCAACCACTGAGCCACACTAGCTGGGCTTGGCATGGTTTCTTTTTTTAAATTTTATTTTTGTGACAGATGTTTCTCCTTTTTTACCCCATTGACACCCTCCTCCCCATCCCCTACTCCGTCCCCGGCTTTGTTGTCCATGTCCATTGGTTATGTGTACATGCATGTAAGTTCTGTGGTTTATCTCTTCCCTCCCCCCACCACCCCCTCTTCTGAAGGTTGTCAGTCTGTACCCTACTTCCACATCTCTGGGTCTACCCTATTCCTAAGACTGTTATGATCATTATATTCCACAAATAAGTGAGATCATGTGGTATTTGTCTTTTTCTGCTTGGCTTGTTTCGCTTAGGATAATACTCTCCAGGTCCCTCCATGTCGTTTCAAAGGATAAGAGATCTTTCTTTCTTACAGCTGCATAGTACTCCATTGTGTATATGTACCACAGCTTTTTTATCCATTCGTCTACTGATGGACACTTGGGCTGTTTCCAGATCTTAACCATTGTAAATAGTGCTGCTATGAACATAGGGGTACATATATTCTTTCTGATTGGTGTTTCAGGCTTCTTAGGGTATATTCCTAGAAGTGGGATCACTGGGTCAAATGGCAGTTCAATTTTTAATTTTTTGAGGTAACACCATATTGTTTTCCATAGTGGCTGCACCAGAGGGTTTCTTTTTATTTGGCTCGAATGCCACCAAGAAGCTCCCTGACCACCACTTGAACTGTGCTCCAGGCCTGTGGCGTCCCCTTCTTTTATTTCTTTATAGCCTTTCTGATAATGTAACTAATTAATTAATTCAGCACTTCCTGTGTTTTTTGTTATTGTTGGCTTTTTTCTCCAATCCCCAACTAGAATGTCAACTCTAAACAGAACTTCATGTTCTTGCACTGTTGATCCCCAGTGCCTAGAATGGTACCCAGCACAGAGTAGGTGCTCAAATCATATTGCTCACAATCTTATTTCACATCTGTATGACAGTCTCCCACCCAAACCAGGTAGATACTATCATCAGTCCCCTTTTCCACAAGAGAAGACTAAGACTTAGAAGTCTTAGAGGGTTTCCCAGTTAGCAGATGGCCAAATCAAGATCGATCCCAGGCCTGGTGAGCAGTTAACTGAACTCCCAAATGGCCTAAATTCTAGCCCCTCCACCTGTTCTCAAAAAGCATGACTTTAGGACATGCAAAAAATGTTCTTTTGTGGCTCTCAGTTCTGCCTCCAGAAAAACAACCCCTCCCCTCAAACCCCAGTAGCTTACTGAGTGCCTACTATGTGCTAAGGACTTTGCACCTGCCATCCTGCCGTTCACACCCAGCCCTGCAAAGGCGGTATGTGAAGGAAGTGGCCGCAGCCCCATTTTGTGGATAAGAAACACGGGATCAGGGGAGGCTGAAGTCTTCTAAAGGCACACATGGAGATGACAGGTGAACCGAAGCTGGCCTGACTTGATAGCACCTTATATACTTAATCTTGAAAGACACCCAGCTGGCCCTGGAAAATCTGTTTACCTGCCTCACCTCACCTCATCTCTCTGGTACTGGCCCATTACCAATGGCATGTGTGCATCCTTATTGTTCCTTAGTCACTCTTGGCATCTTTCTGCCTCAGGGCATTTGTATTTGCTGTTCCCTTGGCTTAGACTGAACCTTCCCTATTTATCTGCAAGGTACTTGCACTTATTTCAGCTTTCTGACCTCCTTATATAAATAGCCATTCCCCCTCCTCCACCCAATGCCTCTCTGTCCTTCACCCAGCTTTGTTTCCCCCATAGCATTTCTCAAACATGGATTTGTCATCTCCCCCATCACTCTGCCCCTCTAACCCTTCACTCTACCCACAATAGCCTCCTTGCTGCTCCTCAAACAAATGTGCATGCTCCTGCCACAGGGCCTTTGCACCCACTGTCCCTGCTACCTGCAGTGCTCTTCTTTCAGGTCTGCATGACTTTCTCCCTTAGTTCAAATGCCCCCTTCTCAGTGAGGCCTTCCCTGACCATTCTACTTAAAGGGCAAAGCTCCCCCTTTCCTTCTCCTACCCCCTGCTTTATTTTCCTCCATACCAGTTAGCATCATCAGATGTAGGACTTATTGTCTGGAATGTCCCCTATTAGAATGTAAACTCCTTAAAAGCAGGATTTTTGCCTCTTTTGTTCAGTGCTGTGTCCTAAGCCCAGAACACTGCCTGGCACATAGCAGGTGTTTAATAAATATTTGCTGGATGGATGGGTCGTTGGAATCACAACTCCATGAGGTGGGGAGGGAGTTTCTGTCTTGCTCATGGCTATGTCCTCAGCACCTGGAAGAGTGCCTGGCACACAGCAGGTGCTCAACAAATGTGTTCTGAGAAAACATTCCCACAGGGCAAGAGCTGCATGACCTCCCACTGTGACCTGTGCCCTACTGACCCTGAGAATGGAGTTGTAGGCAGAAGGGGGTTGGTGTCCTATTTTATGCCACCATATAGCCGCACCTGTGGTGATGCAGAAGTAGGTCTCGTGAGGTGAGACGTGGTGGATACGATGGTGTTTACGTGGCAGGATGACATGCCAGTCTTGCAGGAGGATGACCCAGCGTGGTAGCCCAAAGTATGTGTGCGACCACTTGTGGATCTGGTTGGTGAAGGTGGTGAAGATGACCAGGCAGAAGACAAAGCATTCCCAGGGGAACAGCTGCTCCAGGGCTTCTGCAAGATGGGGAGAGGGTGGGTACCCATTGGGCCCACATAATTGCCACATGGGGTGGGGATCCACCATCAGCCGGGCTCTTGCCACTTGCTTGGGGTAGCTCCCATCCCAGGTGAGCACCCAGGCCTCCTTCCAGCCTCCCCCGTGGCTCCAGGCCAGCGCAGACTGCCCTCCTCTGCTCTGTGGGCAGATACTGAGTGAGTATAGGTAACAGTTAAGAATGTGGGCTCTGGAGTTGCAGTGCTGGGTTCAGGGCCCTGCTATGACATTTCCTGGCTGTGAGAGCCTGGGTCAGTGACTCTGCCTCTTTGCGTCTTAACATCTTCATTAATAAAATGGGACCAAGTCTTCGTCCAGGTTCTAGAAGCACAGCCTGAGACAAGGATTTGGGTGCATGTAATTTATCGGGGGTGGGGGGAGTGAGGGAAAGCCTCTCTTCTGGAGAAATGGGAGGGACTGAGGGAAACAGGACGGGGGAGTAAAGATGGGGCAGGGGGAGTCTTGTCTCAGCCCAATCCTGGGCGGGAACCCTGGAGTGTTAATGGCTCCACAAAGTTGGTCCCACTCAGAAGTGAGGGGGCTGGTCTTTTGTAGGTGTTTCCTGTCACTGGCTTCAGGCTTATCCCCAGGGGAGAGGCAGGACCTGCCCTACCGGTTCTCAGAAGAGGCAGCTGGGACCTCTTAGCAGCCACCATGCACAGCAGCCAGGGGAGGCCCCACCCCTCGGGAAGAAGATGTGGGTGGAGCACCACAGCACCCGGTCCACCATCTACTCATCACATCTACCCACAGAGAGGTTGCTCTAAGGATCAGTGATGTGTCAAGTTGTTAGAACAAGACCTGGAGGAGAAATGACTAATTCCCCACCTGACAGATAAGGCTCAGAGAAGTGAAGTGATGTGCTTTGGGACAAGTGCCCTCCCTAAAATAGGCAGGGCAGAGATCTGAATGCGGGACTGTCTGAGTTCACAGCTGATACGCTTTCCACTAAGCCAGGGCAGCAAAATCAGCTCTCAGGGCCAGGCAGGTAATACAAATAAGCAAGGGAGGCGGGGTGTAGGACAGTAGGGAGTAGTGGGGTCTGTGGCAATTGGAGAGTGTGCATTCCTGTCTAAAGGTGGCAACCGCAGCTTAGCTCCAGCCCAGTGAGAAGCCAAGTGGGAACCAGGACCCAGCGTGGCCAGATCGGGTTGTTTAAGAGAAGCTGGAAACAGACCTTTATGTCGTGTATCTCAATTTTACATGTAGGTAGGTCACTAAAAATTTTTTAACACTATGAGGGGCCAAACACACACACACACACTCACTCACTCTTACACGCCCCACAGGAAGCTCACGGGTCGGGGGAGTTTGTCTCCGATGGGCCCCTGGAGGCCCACCACCAGCTGGCATGCTCACCAGGGCTCTGGGTATGGAACTTGTAGGCCATGTTCAGCAGTGGCAGCAGTGTCACCAGGCAGTTGTCCCCATTGGTCTCGATGAAGTCATGACGTGTAATGGCTGTCGGGTCGATGTGATGCTCCCGGAATGGTCGGATGAAAGCCTGGGGTGGGACAGGGAGGCGGGCATGGGCACCGATCCAGCAAGCCAGCCTCTGGTGGTCAGCCACTCTCCATAACCTCCTGCACACAGTTTGAGCTCACCACCTCGGCTGTGGGATGCTGTAACATTCCACCATACCACTGATGCTCCAGGCCCCACCCAGCCTTCAGGGTCCGGTCTAGCAGAAGACAGGTCAGAAGGACTTGGCAGGGACCTTGCTTGCGCTGGTATTGCCCCCTTTGGGCCTGTCTCCCAGCTTGGGCTGTCAGGGGTCTTGGAGACAAGCTCTGCCCTTTCCCACCCTAAGACAGTCCAGGAGGCCCTTACAGTGATAGGCAGGACCTTCTATTTCTTCCCAGCAACCAAGCCCTTCTTTCTGGTAACACCTTCCCCCTCTTCTCTTGGTACAATTAATTCTGATGGGGCTAAACCCTACCACTCCCCAGTTAAGAGTGAACATGTGACCCTTGGCCTGACCAAAGCATTCCGTCACTCTGGCCACACCTGGCTGAGATGGTCATGTGACCCAAGCTCAGCCAATGGGAGTGAGCCATGGGACTTTTGCTCCATGGGAAAGGAAGCAGTCTCCTTCCACTGGGGGTGGGTGCTGAGCTGGGAGGATGGAAGTCTTAGAAGCTGTGAGCCATCCTGGCCACCTTACCAGGGGGAAACCTACGGGAGTGTGAAGCCAACAGAGAGGAAGGCGGAGACAGACATGGAGAGAGACTGAGTTAGAAAATATGTACGGTCTGTCTGTCCTACTGGACTCACCATGCCTTAAATTGGCTTTACTGAACTTTTCAGTGCATGAATCAGCACCTTTGCTTGGTTAAGCCAGTTTGTACTGTCTTGTACCAGTCTGACTGGTGCAAGACAAAGTTCAGTGAAAGCAAACAAGCGAGGCACAGGAGGGCGGGCAAAGGAGAGTAAGACGTGGTCCCCAAGTCAAGGGGTTCTGGTGAGCTGGGCACATATCAAAGCTCTCTGACTGTCCTGTGCCTGATGCTTCTGTTTCCAGAAAACCCAGGGGATTCCTGTTCTAGTTCCGGAGGAGGGGCAGGCATCTTTCTGACAGAGGCTCAGGCAGGAAAGGGAACTCACCCAATGTCAGAGAGCCCACTCCCCTCCAGAGGAGACAGGCTGGGCTGGGTCAATGTACGCACCTTCCCCACGATGGGCAGCTCCACGGAACCCCAAGTGTCGGCTCCCCAGTGCACCAGGCCAGACAAGAAATCAACAATGACAGCCCCTGCAACTGTGGACAAGAACAAGGTGAGTGGTGACAGAGGACAGGGGACACACAGAGGGACATCTCCCCATCTGCCCACCCCAAACCAGGGAACCCCGCATTCCCTCATTGGCTTGTCTGCTCATTCACTGATTTGTTAGTGGGAAGGCTGTCCCTTCTCTACTTGGGTGCTTTCTTTCCTGTGAATAGAGCCTCAGGCATAATGCTCCTGGCCTCAATCTGGATCTGTCCCTTTACGGGTTCTGCCCCAGGGGAGATGCGGGGACTGGAGAGAAAAACTGGGCATGCTTAGATCAGCCCAACCTTTCCCTGTTTAGGAGCTGACTGTCCCATCTCCTGCAATCGCCCCACACAGGGAAGCCTACCCTGTTACAGTGTTGTCGGTGACTAGATGAAAATACCCTTTTGGGGTTTGGTGTCAGAAGTATCTTACTGGTTTATTTTGCTCAGCATAATAATCTCCAGGGGGACGTCTGTAATACTCTCAACAATGAATTAAAAAAAAGAAAAAGCCCTGGCTGGTTTGGCTCAGCAGTTGGAGCATTGGCCTGCGGACCAGAGAGCCCCGGGTTCGGTTCCCACTAGGGGCACGTACCAAAAAAAAAAAAAAAGAAAAGAAAAAAGTACCTTAGGTGCAGATAGACACCACGCTCCCCAATCCAACCTAGCTTTTATCAACAATAAATGTGGTAACATGGCATCCAGCAGCCTTTTGTCTTTGTTCTCAGTTGGTTCAGAACTGAAGTGAGATTCCCTTAGAGGCCCCAACACCATTTACCCAATGATTCAGTATGACACAGAGGTAACGAGCCTTAGACCCGGACTCAGTTTCCAGCCGGTGCTCACTAGCTATGCGACACTGCGCATGTTCCTCAGCCTCTCTGTGCCCATCTCCTCTAGACAGATGAGAAGGATGATTTTTAAAAAAAATAGCAGCTACCATTTACTGAGCACTTTCTTTTTTTTTGAACATTTTTTTTTTCTTCTATCCTCACCCGAAGACATTTTTCCATTTTTTGTTCAGATAGAGCGGGAGGGAGAGAGAGAGAGAGAGCGAAACATCGACGTGAAAGAGACACATCGAGTGGCTGCCACCCGCACGACCCAACCAGGGCCGGGGACAAACTGCAACCGAGGTACGTGTCCTTAGCGGGAACCGAACCCGGGTCTCTCTGGACTGCAGGCCGCTGCTCTAACCGCTGAGCCAAACCGGTCAGGGCTACTGAGCACTTTCTTAGTGTCAGACACAAGTGCCTTACATGCTGGATTTTAATCAATTCTCATAATCTGTTAGAAGACAGGAACTTCATAGAGACGGGAACTGAGGTCTGGAGAACAGAAGTAACTAGACTGATGTGGCAGAGCCGGGCTCTTAACCTGCCTTAAGGTCCAAATCTAACACAGCAGGATGAACCATCACCACTGCACACACGGGGAAACTGAGGCAGAGGCGCCCACTTGTCCAAGGTAACACCCCAGCGCCACACTCCCCGCTCACTGCATCTCAGCCCTCTTGGTGTGTCCCTTCCCTTGCATACCCCACACGGCTCAGGTCTTTGCATTTGCTTCCCCCTCTGCCCGGGAATTCTTTCCCGAGATGAAACACAGCTCACTCCTTCACTTCCTTTACTTCTTTACTCAAAGTCCTCCAGGGACACCTGGTATAAAACTGTACCCACTCTCACCTGCCCGCATTTCCTATCTCCTGCCTCCTTTTGTCCAAGCACCTGTCACCTTGGATTTCATTTTCTTTGTTTACGGTGTCCCTCAAGAATGTCAGCTCCACAAAGGCGGGGATTTCAGTCTTTTGTTGATGGCTGTATCTTGGTTCCTGGCACTTACCAGGGGTTCAGTAAACACTCACTGAATTAATCAGTGCAAACACTAAGTACAGTACTTGGCACCCACGAAGCCCTTGATACCTATTACTACTGTGGTGGTTCTTCCGTCATTTCGTCTGTCGAGCAGCAGCCTGTGAGAACCTGTGCTGTGCACCAGGCTCCAGAGCCAGAGATGCATCAGGCTGAGCTCACTGTCTCTGGCGCAAAGAGACACGAGGTGGGCAAAGCTACAACACGAAGGCAGTTTTTAGTGATGACAGGTGTAACCCACTGGGTCACGTGACTTCAGGCAAACCCTTTCCCTTCTCCTCCCTAGACTCAGTTTCTCTGTGTGAACTCGTTCAAGGCCCAGCTAGGCCATTTAAGGGTTCTTTGAGTTCTGCTAGGGTCCTTGTGACAAGGACCTTGGTGACAAGAGACCAGCACATTGGGCACTGTGGAGGCTGCAGAAAAGTCCCCAGAGGCCTCCCTGGAGAATGGGGGTCACGAGTGAGGGGCAAGCCTGGGCAGGTGGGTCACTGTGGACATGCAGTTCTGATCTCTGGGCCCAGTTCCAGAGGCCCTGGAGCCTCCACCCCACGACACCAAACGGGACAGATGGTGGGGAGGGGGAGACAGCTCTATGCAGGCACCTGCAAGGTCTTGGTGCCAAGGACAGGTGGGCAGGTAGGGCAAAGCACCACTTCCTGGCATTGGACAATGAAGGATAAGCCATAGGGTGACACTGTACAGGTGGGTGGGTTGAGGTCAGGGCTCAGCAGGGCCTCCCAGGGCTGGGCAGTCCTGCTCCTCAATGACAATGCTGGGAGGGTGGACCCAGGCAAGAGTGAGGGAAGCCAGGGAGAGGGAAGCCAAGGGCTTTGCTCTTGCTCTGCCTCTAGCTGACACCCCACCCCGCCCTCAAGATCCCCGCGTGGCTGGCCCCTCCTCAGCCTTCAGGTTCAGGGCAAACATCACCCAAACTGCCTGGTGAAAGCCAACCTCTCAGGCAGGTGCTCTTGGTCACGTCTCTGTGCTTTATTTCTATCACGGCATTTGTCACCGCCTGAGGTGGCGTCGTTTATTATCCCCACTTCTTGGATGAGTGAAGGGGCTCTGAGAAGTTGATCTCCCCTTCCCCCAGTCCCACGGCATGGAGGTGGGGGCCACGGGATGGGAAGAGGCGGGTCTGCCTGCCTCTAAAACCTGCACCCTTTCATGCCCTTAAACTGTACCTCAGTAGGTCCAGAGGCATTAACAGAGCTCCTACTGCATACTACAGGATGCTCTATACACACTACCTGTGTCTACCAGGAGGGACAAGAGGCAATGTGGCCAAGAGCTAAGGTGAATCTAGATCTAGAATCGGAAGCCTCATCTCTTGCTATAATATTGCTGTATGACCCTGGGCAATTGCTGTATCATCCCTGCATAGTGAGGAGTCAACTGAGGTGCCCCTTGAGGCTCTATCCCTACCGTTCTGATAAATGATGCCTCTAAATGCTGTCTGCGCTCGAAGGCAGCCCCCCAGTGGGTGACCTTGTGCCCCCTAATTTTCCTCCCACCCATTCCATGCAACCGCTGATCTGTTTATCATAGATTGGTTTTGCAGATTCTAGAACTTCACAAATATGGATTCATGTAGTATGTGCTCTTTTGAGTCTAGCTTCTTTCATTAGCATAATGCTTCTAAGAGTCATCCTGTAGCTGATGCATCAGCAATTCATCCTTCTTATTGCCGAGTCATATTCCATCATCTGGATGTACCAGAGCATGTTCATCCGTCTGGATGTACCACAGCTATTGGATGTCTGGGTTGTTTTCAGGTAGGGCTGTTATGACTCCAATGTCCGCGAAAATGTTCATTTGCAAGCCCATGTGTAGACATAAGCCCTTATTTCCTTTGGGAAAAGATGTCACCTATTCAATTACTTATATTTTTCTTGACATTTTTCAGGCACTTTAGGTACCAGGCCCTATGTCAGCAGCACCTTAAATGTCTTATCTCTTTTCATCCCTACACTGCACCAAGGCCAGTCCTAAGCGGGTTACACATCTTATCTCCGTAATCTCCCTAAGCATTTAATTCTTACAGAATGTGCAGAAATAGTAATAAAAACAATATAGACGGTCCCCGACTTACAATAGCTCAACTTATGACTTTTCAACTCTACGATGGTACAAAGGCGATACACATAATAAATGACATATGATATTTAATAGTTCATTATAAAATAAGCTGGGTGTGATGATTTTGCCCAACTGTAGGCTAATGTTAAGTGTTCTGAGCACATTTAAGGAGGGTTAGGCTAAGCTACGGTGTTCAGTAGGTCAGGTGTATTAAATGCTCTTTGACTTATTTTACCAGGATGTAACCCCATCCTAAGTCGAGAAGCATCTGTATTAGAAAAACAATGCTTGTGATAACGGTTAACGTTGGAGCCCTTCCTGTGTGCCTGGTGCTATGTAGGTGTTAAAAAGTGCACTATGGGGGGGGGGGTCATAGCTCCCCACACCTTACATATGGGCACAGGGACTTCCTTCCAAGGAGAATGCAGTACAGGAGGGGTAGGAGAGTAACTGCACTGGAGAAAGCCGACAAACACTACCTGGGCCAGACGGTCAAGGTCAGCGTCACAGGGCTAAATCATGGTGACAGCACACACCCTTGCTATGATGTGATGAAAATGGCACTTTACCTCTGAGCTCTTCATCTCCGAAACAGATTACCCAGTCTAAGAAAAACACCCGACAAACTAGTAGAAGGGCAGCCACTGAAATTCCAGGCCTCAAAACTGTCAAGGTCACGGAAAACAAGAAAAACCTGAGAAACTGTCACAGCTGAGAGGAGCCTAAAGGGACATGACAACTAAATGTAACGTGGATTCTGAGTGGGGTCCCTCGGGTAAAAACGAAGGCGACCTGAGTAAACTGTGGACTTCAGTTCGTAATAATGTATCCATACTGGAACAGTAATGATAACCAATGTGTGATCCTGACTTAAGATACAAGAGGCTAATAATAGGGGAAACTGGGGGCAGGGGTATATGGGAACTCTCCGTACTAACTGCTCACTTTTGTAAATCTAAAACTGGTCTTAAGATAATGTCTATTTAAAAAAATAAGTAGTATTTCAGTTCATGGCCACTGTGACGGGCCCTACTACTTCCCGACTTCCAGAGGAGGACATGAGGCTCAGAGGGTAAGGGCTGCCCAGGGCCCCACGGCGGCCGGGCCGTCGGGGCTCCTAGCACACGGCCAGAGACCACTGCAAGGTGTTCAGGATGACACTGAGCCTTCATGTCCCAGTCTGGGAAATGGGGATTTCACCAGTACGCACTTCACCGGACTAAAATCAAGTTAATAAGATGGGCTGATGGAGGTCAAGTGTGTAGCACGGTCCCTTGGACACAGTACGTGCTCCCTGAATGTAGCTCAGGTTAGTAGTTTGAATATTCCTCTCAGAGCCTCCGTCTGTCACCTGTGAGTGACCAGCGCTGGCCTTTGCGGCCGGCCCAGCAGGGAGGGATGTATGCTTGGACAGGTCAGGAGTCATCCTGGGAGAAGGAGCTCTGCCCGCCCTCTGGGAGGAACCGGCCCTGTGCTCCCGAGGCCCCTGTGGGTGGCTGTCTTTAGACTCCAGGCCTGCTGCCCGAGGCTGCTTTAATGGAGGCAGCGGTGGCGGGGGCAGGCACACAGAAGCTTCTTTGTCCCAGCTGCTGGCAGTGGCTGGCGGCTGGCTCGTCCTGGGGATGGCTTCAGCCTGGTTACGTCCCTCTCTCAGGACACTGGGGTGGGGGCAGGGAAGGAGTGGATGGCTCACTCCAGGCTACCTTGACTGACTGGGTGACTTGAGATAATCCCTAGGCTCCTTGGTGGGGTCCATTTCCGCACAGGTCACTCAGCAGGGACTTCTCCGTCCCTGCCCAACTCAAGGACTGGTATGGAGACAGAGTGGACACTGCTGAGGACTGGTCCAAATGGTCCTGGGCCAAACCCCAGCTTTCAGCTCAGAACCATATGGAGATGCCCCACATGACCTACCAGGCCCGCCGTGATCTGACCTCTGACCTCACTGCCGACCTTTCACCCCTGTGCTCCCTACCTAGAACACCCTCTCCTGTTGGTCTGCAACTCACAGGCCGCACCCTCCTCCACTTTCCTCGGTGCAGCACACAGCCCAGGGCTCCCGGGCTGCTCACTGGCTCACTCGTTCATTCACAACAGTCCTGGTCAGCTTGCTGATGACCTCCGCGTGGCCAAATCCAGTGGTCCCCTCACTGCCCCCAAGTCTTCTGGAACATCCTCCTCTTGCCATGCTCCCCACCTCTTGGCTGGCTCCCCTCCTCTCCCAATCTGGAAGCACCAGCAGCCACGGGCTCTGCTCCCACTCGGCCCATGGGGGTGCTCCCCCGCACCTGAGCTTCAAACACTACCCCCAGGTCCCCCAGCTTTCAATCTCTCGTTGCCGTTTCCAGTTCTAGACTGGGATTTCTGATTTCCTGCTGGACAGACCACCCGTTTGGCTCCCAGGCAGGCATTTCAAGCATCTACCCTCAAGCCAGCTCCTTCAGCCTCTTCCCTTCCATCACTTGGGCCAAAAGCCTGGAGTAGCCACTGACCCCACCCCTCTCGGCTCCACAGCCAATCTGGCAGCGTATGGGTGGCTCACCTTTCACAGCTCACCCCTAATTTGACACCGCCTCCACCGCCCGACCCAGGTCTGGGCCGTCTTCGCCTCCCCTCGTTTCCCTGCAGCATCAGTTGCCGTAAGCCCCCTGCGGGAACGGCAGCTCACAGCCTTTGCAATAAAATCCCCGGCCTCCTCTCTGTTCCCCAGAGCACTGGGCACACACCAGCTTCAGGGCCTTTGCACTTGCTGTTCCCTTTACCTGGAATACCCCTCCCCGAGACATCAGCCAGGCCCCCTCCCTCACCTCTTTTTTTTTATTTTTTATCCTCACCCGAGGATATTTTTTCATTTTTTGTACAGATAGAGTGGGATGGAGAGAGAGAGAGTGAGAAACATCGATGTGAAAGGGACACATCGAGTGGCTGCCACCCGCACGACCAACCAGGGCCGGGGACAAACTGCAACCGAAGTACGTGCCCTTAGCGGAAACCGAACCCGGGTCTCTCCAGACCACAGGCCGACGCTCTAACCGCTGAGCCAAACTGGCCAGGGTTCCCTCACCTCTTTCAGGTCTCTACACAAATATCACGTTCCCAGAGAAACCTTCCCTGGTCTCACCTCTTCCCTGCCTACTCCCTTGTCTGACTGTGCCTGCAGCATTGCACCATCTGTTTGCATTTCTTAACAGGGCACCTTTTCATGCTTCTGCTTTCCCTTGTTTCAAAGGCCTTGCAGAGTCACCAGAACCTCTGGGGAGATAATGCTGCATGGGGGGGAGGGGCTCTGTAGGCTGGTACCGTGTGGGTATTAACATACAAATCAGTGTAGCTACTTAAACTGATTAGTGCCTGTGTAAACACTGCTATCAGGGGATTGTCAGCTCTTATCAGCCCAGAGGCAAAGGTAGAAGATTGGGAAACTGGAATCAGATGAGCTGGCTGGATGGTCAGAGAGCTTCTGGATCTGGGGGCTGGAAACTGCCTGGTCCCAACCACGGAAGGGAGTGGTGACCTGCATGGGATGCCCACTGTCCTGGCTCAGACAACACAGCTAGGCTGAGGCTGCTGATCCTCTGCCCCAGCTGGGCCTGCTGTCTAGAACACCCTTTCCCCCCAGTGCCAACCGGAGGCCGTACATATTATATAAAAGAGTAGGGTGAGGGGCGGATGCATAAAAGGGCTGTTATTTTTGAGGAGTAACTGGGGGGGCTACCTGAGAAGGTGACCTCCGAGCAGAAACTGGATGAGGCAGTGAACTATTAGGTATCTATAGGAAATGTTCCAGGCACAGGGGGAAGCATATGCAAAGGCCCTGAGGTAGGAGTGTGTCCAGCACATGGCAGAGGCATAGTGAAGAGGCCAGTGTGGCGGGAGAAAGGTGAGCCAGAGAAGAGTGGAGGGAGATGAGGTCTGAGGAGGAGCTGGGGCCGGGCTATGCTGAGGAGTTGGTGTTTCACTCTGTACCGCAGGCCGACGCTCCAACCGCTGAGCCAAACCGGCCAGGGCGAGTTGGTGTTTCATTCTGAGTACACAGGGCAGTGGTATGACCCGGCTGAGGTAACAGGATCCTGCTGGCTGTGCGTGGAGAATGGAGGCAAAGGTGGAAGTGAGGAGACCAGGAAGGAGGTTCCTCCGATAGTCCAGGCGGGAGAGGGCGGTGGCTGGGCTCGGGTGGGGACAGTGGAGGTAAGGAGTAATGGTTGGATTCTGGATGCATTTTGAAATTGGAGCCAAGAGCATTTGCTGATGCTTTAGATGTGGAATGTGAGAGAAAGAGAGGAGCTGAGGATGACGCCCAGGTTTTTGACCCAAATGACAGGAAGGACACAGGTGCCATTGATTGAGACGAGAGGTGGAGTTCCCACAGCATGTACTGCACTAGTGTGCACACACACAAGTACGCACGTATACACATGTGCAAGTCACCATCAGAGGGGCACAGACACTAGGTACGTCCCTGGCCCCTGTGGAAACTGAGGCAGGCAGCGGAGCCGAGGGCACTCACCAACACCCAGCAGTACAAGGGGCGTGTGCTCCCAGCGGGCCAGCAGCAGGAGGTGGACCAAGTTGTGGGCAATGAGGCTGAAGCACAGGGTCACGCAGCACCACTCCTGGAAGCGCTTGCCTGCAGGGAGAGGGGGGAGGTGAGCATGTCGGGCAGCTTCTCATTCTCAAGCTAGAAATCAGGACCGGGGTGTGAAACCTCTTTAAATGTTGCCACAGCCCTGGCCGGTTTGGCTCAGCGGTTAGAGCGTCGGCCTGCGGTCCAGAGAGATCCGGGTTCGGTTCCTGCTAAGGGCACGTACCTCGGTTGCAGTTTGCCCCCGGGCCTGGTTGGGCTGTGCGGGTGGCAGCCACTCGATGTGTCCCTTTCACGTCAATGTTTCTGTCCCCCTCTCCCCCCCCCCCCCCACTCTATCTGAACAAAAAATGGTAAAATGTCCTCGGGTGAGGATAACATTTAAAAAAATAAAAAAATAAATGCTGCCACATATTCTTAATAGGCAAATAATCTTGGACAAGCTGATTCACTCACTGCAGCTTTGTTTGCAGCAAGAAACCACTGGAAATAACCTAAGTGTCCACAACCTGAGGGAATCAGCCAAATTAATTTGGTCCACAGCATCTCTGTAGCCAGGGAAAAGCCAGGGTGTACACATGTTAGAACATCCAAGACACACTGCTAAGTGCAAACAGCAGCCGTTTATGCAAATCAAAACCAAACACTATATAGTTGAGACTAGCTTTTCACTTCCTTTTGAATTTAAAATTTGTTAAAAATGTACTCACTCTATCAAAAATCTTCTCTTGTAATTTTAAATCAAAAATGTAAAAAGGAAAAGGAAATAAAAACAGCATGTGGGTGACACAGAATGTGTGACAGGGCCCCTGAGAATATTGTTTTCCCAGGCAGCTGGTCCCAAGGGTCTTCCAAGACCCTTAAAAATAATTTTGTTATCATTAGTGTTTAACATCTATTGAGCAGTTACAATGTGCCGAGTACCAGCTGAGGTGGATGCTACTTTGCAGATGAAAAACCTGAGGGTCAGACTGGTCCCAAGGCCACCCAGCTAGTCAGCTACAGACCAGGATCCTGTGGCCAGAGGGTCTGGCTCCTAAGACCCTGCTCTTACTTGTCCTGCTGTCCCTGGTCCCCTCCCTCCATTCCCTATCACCCTGATGGCCCTGACCACATTCTGGGACAGGATCACCTTACACAGCAAGGCCAGGCAGGCCCCTGTGAGCGATTAACCACTGAAGGGGCCAGGGCACATAAAGAAGTTTTCTCCTGCATTTGTCCTCTCCCTCTGTTTAGTGCTTTGTACGTGCTGTTTCCTTCACCCCTCTGCACCGGGCTGACTTTGGCCCTGCCGTTGCACATCTTGACCCGGAACGTCTACCTCCAGGAAGCCACCTGTGATTCCTCCTCTGAGCCCTGGGCTCCCCCAACATGGGTTCCATCACGTGGGACTGTTACTGCCTGTATAACGCCCATCTTCCCCAACCCAAATGTGAGCTCAGGAGGCCTGGGACTAGGTCTGGTTTGCTCATCAGGACACCGCTAGTACTCAATATATGCTTGTGGAGTAAAATTCCCAATGATAACCCTAAAGGAAAAACTGCCAGGCTTTGTCTCTGGGCTCCCCTCCCCAAAGCACCTTGGGAAGAAGACATCCCATTGTTCTTTTTTTTTTAAAAGAGACTCTTTAAAAATTTTTTTTCCTTCACTGATTTTAGAGAGAGAGGAAAGGACAGGAAGAGAGAGAGGGAAACATCGATGAGAGAGGGCATCGGTTGGCTGCCTCCCGCATGCCTCCCACTGGGGATCGGGCCCACAACCTGGGCAGGTGCCCTGACCGGGAATTGAACTAGCGACCTCTTGGTGCAGGGGTCGATGCTCAACCACTGAGCCACACCAGCCAGGTTCCTATTGTTTTTGATAGGGAATGAGGTGCAGAGGGGGGAACACACACACACACACACACACACACACACACACACAGGCCTTGTCCAGGTCACACAACAGCAAGCTACACCCTGAGCCAGAATCAGAATAGCTGCCCTCTCCTTGCCCTGTGAAAGACCAAGACTCAGAGCTCAGAGTGGGGAAGGGACAGCCCAGAGTCACATTCCCTTGGCCGTCTCATACAGATGAAGGCACTGAGGCCCAGAAATAGCAAGGACCCCAGCAGGGGTCACACATTAGCAGAAGGGGACCTGGAACTCCTGCTTCTTGATCAGGAGCTGTTTCCTTTGGGTCATATGGCCTTGCCACCCCAGTAACCTGCAGCTAAGGTCACCATGATCTGGCCCAGCAGGCCCTTCCCCATCTGGTTCCTCTTTGTGGCCAGTGCCTGGGGCTCAGAAGCAGAAATCCTGGGGAGAAGGATCAGCTGGAGGCAAGGGACAGGTGATTTCTCAATGCCCAACTGTCTGCTCGCTGCCCAGGCTACAGACAAGAACCACAGATGATACCCACTGAGGCCTACCACACCTGCAGTGCCAGGTTTAGCCCACATCAGTGATGCCACAGACCCATTCCCTCGGGCACAGTTTGTTCTCAGTTAAAAAAATTAACTATACTAAAAAAATAAAATCCCTATTTCCTGCTTCTCTTGAGAACACAGGACTCTGGCCGCCTTGGGGCCTGAATAGTAGTGGCTGCCCCATCAGAAGGGGGCACGAGCTCCCAGTTAACCCTGGTCCCCTCCCCTACGGGTGGCTTCCCTTGGTGGCGTCCCTGACCAGGCCCCTGCAGTCATCTGAGTTTTTGAGCCTGAGGCAGCCTCTCATTCAAATCTCAGTCTCCAAGAGAACCCGGGTGATTTCCCTTCTCAGATGAGGAAACTGAGCTCAGCGGGTAAAAATGAAGAGCTAGGTTTGGATCCTGGATTCGTGCATGGGACACGACAGCCAGAATGTTCGGGGCTGTCCTGATTCCAAAGACTGCCCAGCTCTCTCCCCACGCCGTGGAGCATGTTCCTGAAATCTGAATATTTCCCCATCTAAACTCTCTTTGGCCTCTGGCATCAGGATCCTTCTGCAGATCGAGACCTCAGCTTTGATCCATAAAAAATACACCTGCAATAATAAATGGCCTTCATGAAGTACATCTTAAGTGCCAGGTAGAGTACCAGGAGGGTTCCCTCGGCCAGCTCTCAATAGACGCCATAGATAGTTGCCCCATCCTTCTGAGGGAGAGACTAGGCCTGGAGAGATTAGGTGATTTATCCAAAGTCCCTCGAGAGTCACCTAAGTCACAGTACGGGCAGTCGGCCTGGCAGGGCTTGCATGATCGAGTGGTCTAAATGCTGTCACTTTCCAGATTGGTAGACTGGAGTCCTTGGAGGAAGGGCTTTGCCAGGACACACGAGCTGGGGCTGCC
The DNA here is from genome assembly GCF_014108415.1 of Molossus molossus. Taxonomy (NCBI): domain Eukaryota; kingdom Metazoa; phylum Chordata; class Mammalia; order Chiroptera; family Molossidae; genus Molossus; species Molossus molossus. Next base: position 8,712,899 of record NW_023425399.1, on the reverse strand, counting down.
TCTGGCATTGTGGGGCCTTGTTTTTTTCAGCCACCCTGGCTGGCCAGGCCCATGATCTGGGCTGAGTTATAGCGGTGACTGCTGTTGGCCTGGGGAGGGGCTAGATTGTGTATGGTGACTGTGGAGGGCTGGGTGGTGCAGGGGAGGTCAGGAGCCAGGTCTCAGCCATCTCTGCTTTCCTGGGGGCGGGCTGCAGCCAGAGCCTTGGCATCAGGCCCAAATCTTCTCATTCAGTCAGACAAACTCTGAACACCTGTACTTCTGATGGCCGTTGGCCTCTAGGAGACCCTGGGCCTCAGGACAGTGTAGACAGGAAGTAGGGAGAAGGCAGGTAACAGAAAGAGACAGAGAGAATGACATGATAGAGAACAGGAATCAAGAGACACAGAGATGAGAGAGAAGAAAGAGAAAAACAGACACAGGGAGAGATTACCAGGAGACAGAATAAAAGAGAAACAGCATGGCCAGAGAGAAAGAGAAACAAAGAAATGGAAAAAGAATAAGATGAGGGAGGCAGAGAGAAACCTTGGCCCAGAGTGTGGCAGGGACCAGGCCTGGCCAGGGAACGGGCCCCAAGCCTCTGTCCTCTGGCTTTAGTCAGGCCCGTCTGGGGGACTGAACCTAGGCTCAGCTCTGGGGCTACAGGCCAGGAGCTCCACTCAGTGTTCCCGACACCCTCACCTTTCCCCTAACCCTGTAATAAGAGCCCTGGGTCCCTAGGGCAGGAGCATCTGCAGTTAGCCAGGGGGAGGTGAACAGCTGAGTCTAGAGAGCCCTTCGGATCACCCCCGGAGCACCTGAGAAGTGTTGTACACACAGGCAGGATTCGGCTGGCACCTGCCTCACTTGCTGGCTTGCCCATGAGGTCAGGGAAAGCCTGCCAAACCTTCACAAATCCTGGCACCTGGCACAGGGCAGCTGCTGCTGCGAAACTGAAATCCAGAGTGGAGTGGGCCATGGGTCTCGGGCTCCCGGGACCGGCAGGACCAGGCCCCAGCTCCCTGGCCAGACACTTAGGGGTCCATGGGATTGGGCCAGGGCTGCCTCACCCCTCGACATTCCCTCCGCCCCATGCCATGCTGATCCGATGACTCACAGCTCCCCGAAGACACCAGGACCACTCTCTCTGCTCCGCTGACCTGGAACATTGGTCCCATTCCCGCGTGCACACCCTGGGCTGGCTCACGCCCGCAGTCAAGATGGAGAACACGGATCCTAGAACACCCCCACCAGTGTTCTGGTTCTAGCCCTGATGCTGACTGACTGTGTGTGACCACAGGCAGGTCCTATTCTTTGCTGCGCCTCAGGAAATGTCAAGGTGGATGGGGTACTCATAAAGTGCCAGGCAAACTTCAGGGAAACCAAATAAATACAACCTCTGACCTAGCCAACTACTCTTCTGGTGCGGACAGGTGCAAGGCCAATCCAGGCAGATTACGGATGGAAAGAACACGTTCTTCTCTATGAGGAGGCGGCTGTGGGGTGGGGGTTGGGGGGATGTCTCAGTTTCCTCTCCTGTAAATGGAGTTAATACCAAGGTCCTCCTCAGACAACTGTAGTGAGGATGACACGAGAGCATGTGAGGAAAATGCCCAGCACGTGACAGGGCTGAAAATTTTTTCTTTGCTTTGTTATTGCTTACAATCGTGATAGTGTCTGCCCACTTCTAGCCCCAGGAATCTCAAGATTCTAGTCCTGGAACCCAGAAATGTCTCCTACTCTCCCTTTGCTCACTCTCCTCCAGCCCACAAGCCTCTTTGCTGTTCTGCAGACACTCTAGGCATGCTCTCACCTCAGGGCCTTTGCACTTGCTGTTTCCCTGGTCTGGACTAATCCTTCCTCGAATATCCTCATGCTTCCCTCCCTTCAGATCTCTATTCAAATGTTACCTGTGAGGCTTTAGCTGCCTCCTCTAAAATTCACTGCCTCAACATTTCATTTCTTTCTGCTTATATATTTGTCCTACAGGCTTTGTGACCACTGGGCAAGCAAGATATTTCCTTTCTATATAGGGCTTACTAAAATGCCAGTCCCATTTTTCCTTTCTTGTTCATTGCTTTGCCTCCAGCATCTAAAACAGGGGTTAGGACAGAGCTGCTTAGTATGTAGTGAGCCTGGCTGCTCATTTTATAGGTTAGGCCCAGAGAGGTCAAGGTATTTCCTCAAGGCCACACAGGGAAGGGACAGAGGGAGCCTTACGAAATTTGGAGAAACCAATCTGGCCAGTTTCCCTTCCTCCACTCCTCATACCCCCGAACTCCATGTTAGGAGGAGTTATGCCTTGACTGCAGGTTTGGGGCACCAGGAGGCTGTTTGCAGCCTCAGATCCCTGTGTGACTGTTCTTCAGAGAGTGGGGAACACTTGGGAAGACCAGAATGAGACAAAGATGCCATCATGGTGGAATGGGGAGATGGTGATCCCTAGGGGAGGCTCAGAATGCCCAGGTATGATTGTTAAAAGCAGGTAGGGTTTACTCGAGTGGGCAGGGATGGACACCAAAGGAGGAGGCCTTTGAATCCTTACCCTCGATTCCCAGGTGATGAATCTGAGGACCAGAGAAGTAAGGCAGCGTACCCAAGATTCACAGGAAAGGTCAGACCATTGGGTTAACAATAGGGAGTGCCTACTATATGCCAGGCACTGAAGATGATCTAATTTCCCCTTCTTAATGACACTAAGGAACAAATAAACTTTACCATGTATCTACTTTTTTTTTTCTTACAAAATTATTTTTTAATTTTTTAATTTTTTTGGTACGTGCCCCTAGCGGGAACCGAACCTGGGACTCTCTGGTCCGCAGGCCAATGCTCCAACCGCTGAGCCAAACTGGCCAGGGCTTTTTTTGTAATTTTTTGGTGTTTTTTTTTGGTATGTGTCCCTAATGGGAACCGAACCTGGGACTCTGGTCCACAGGCTGATGCTCCAACCGCTGAGCCAAACCGGCCAGGGCCCATGTACCCACTTTAGAGGAGAGGAAACTGAAGCTTAACAGAGGGAAAGTGGCTTGGCCCAGGCTACACAACTAGGTAACAGAGTCAGGACGCCAAGCCCAGCCTGCTCTAGAAGTGCAGGAGTTAGTCCATAGGGGTGTTCTGGGAAAAGGCTGAAGAAACTACAACAGTGTGGGCTAGGTACCTATGTTGGGTCAGGAAAAACAAAACAAAACAAAAACAACCCACGCAAAGCATGGGATTGCAAGTCCAGAAAGGTCTCTGTGGATCCTCAAGGAGAAAGCAAATGGCCCAATGACATGTAGCCCCAGTTATGGCAGAGATGGTGTGCAACCCAGGCCAGTCAAGCAAAAGGTGGTAGTGGACCCATGCCCACTCCAGGCTAGGCCTGTGCATGGTGGCAAACGTTAAGATGTCAGAATGCTTGACAAACAGCTTGGTGTGATGACCATGGTCAGCAGGGGGCCCCTGGCAGCTCCCAGTCACCTGACTGTAGAGTACTCAAAGGCACTTAATGCCTGGGGACACTTGGCCTTCTTGGGGCCAAGCAATGAGATTCCTGGGGCAAAGGAGGAAGTCAGAGAAGGGGTGGGGGCTGATGCTTGCTGGAGCATAAATGGTAGGCGCAGCGGTAAGCAGCCAGGGGCCTTGGCTTGAGAACAGAATGGGAGCAAATGTCTCTAAATTGTGGTCTAATGGAGGGGGCTAATATGTCCATCCACATGGGGGAGGGACAAGGGATGGAATTGTGGCTTGTGTGTGGGAGGAGCTTAAACTGGTGGATTTGCACCGGGCACCCCACCGGGAATTCCAGAATACCAAGAAAGGGGCTGAGGGTGCTCATTGCAGGGAGTGGGTGGGGGCGGTGATGGAGAGGAGGGAGGAAATAGTGGTCTGTAGTTTCAGCCATTGAAACTATAATTAGAATGGGGCTCTAGTGGAAAGGCATCTGGGGGACACGGTAGCTAGGGGCCTTTGCATTGGGGTTCCCATTGCAGGGGGTCTGACGTACCCAGATTTGGGGGCCGAGGTCACTGTTTCCAGCGCAGGGCCCTGGATGGGACGCAGATGGGGCCCTAGGGTGTGAATGCTGGATCCAGGGAACCTGGGAGGGGGTGTGACTTTTAGGGAGCCGGGCGCAAAGCATCTAGCTAAGGAGCTGCCTCTGGCTTGTACTGGGTTATGGGGTGAGGGTGTCCCTAAATCCAGCGGCGGTCTTTGCAGCCGCATGTGCCCGGGGGCTAGGATTGGGATCTGGGGGTGCGATGGGAGCTCTATTTGTAGTCCCGGGAGCTGATACTGCAGTTCTTTGATATGGGGAGTCTAAGCATCCAGAACGTCTCGGGACTGGGGTTCTGGCTTGGGCTTGGAAGCGGTGCTGGTACAGGGTCCCTAAACTTGCAACAGAAGTCGAGGCCGGAGTTCTGCATCCGGGCCTGAGGCTGGGGTTCCGATCCGGGGACCCGGGGTCGCTGTCCACAGCCCGTCTGATGGCTGCAGGCCTGGAGGGGGGCCCGAAGTTCCTACCTGGGGAGTAGAGCGCGGCCAGCTCGCGGGCCCCGGCGTGCTGCGCGCCCCAGCGCCGGCAATACGCTGCTTCGTCTTCATCGAGCTCCGGTTGCAGTCCAGGCTCGTCCTCGGAGCCCGCCATGGCCACTCGGCCCGCCCGACCGGGTGCGCTCTGCTAGCAGCGGCGGCTGCGGCAGCAGGGCCGCGGAACCGCGGCTATATCACGCTGTCCAATGACCGCCCAACGCCGGGGGCGGCGGCGGCGCCGGCGGGGGCCTCGCCCGGCCACGCGTCACAGCCAATCAGAGCCCGCGCCGGGGCTGCGCGGGCCAATCAGCGGCCTCTGAGCCACAGCCAACCGGGGCGCGCGGGGGGTAGTACCGCAGCTGGGCGCAGCTGGGCGCGGAAGCGAGGGGCGGCGGCGCGTCCTTGCCAGCCTCGCTCCGCCCTGGCCTGTGCTCGGGAGCACGCTTCGCGGAAACGCAGGCCGCGGTCCTCCACGTCGGTCTCGGTTTACTGTCCCGTGCAATGGGCTGAGGTCGTGCGCTGTTGGACCCAGAAACGGGTATTTCTTCAGCACGCACCGTCCAGCGCCTACTGTGTGCAAAGAACGCCAGGGCGCTGGACCGGGCCAGGGAGCCAGCGCTTGCTGGACACTTGGAATAGTGCTCCCTAGCTGGGGCCTGTTTAAGATGGGCGAGTTTATAGAGCTCTCCCGCGTGCAGATTCCGAGGACCGTGCGTACACCTGCTGTGTGCCACCTTATGCTGTGCACCCGGGAAGAGAAACGCCCGGCCTCCTGGAGCTCCTGTTCTCCTGAAGGAGAGAACACTAAACTGATGAGAATCACCCTAGGAGTCACTGTAAGATTTGGTGAGCTCTTAATCTCTGTTAGGAGCCGGGCCGGAGCTAAAGGGCAGTATTTCATTTACTCTTTTTTTAAAAAAAAAAATCCTCACCCGAGGACATTTTTTCATTTCTTGTTCAGATAGAGTGGGAGGGAGGGAGAGAGAGAGAGAGAAACATCAACATGAAAGCAACACATCGAGTGGCTGCCACCCACATGACCCAACCAGGGCCAGGGACAAACTGCAACCGAGGTACATGCCCTTAGGGGGAACCGAACCTGGGTCTCTCTGGACTGCAGGCCGACGCTCTAACCGCTGAGCCAAACCGGCCAGGGCTCATTTACTCTTAATAACCAATGGTGGTGTCTCTTCAGAGGCCTCTCCTGACCACTCTGCTCAAAGTTACCCCCTCCTCCAGTCACTGTGACATCACCCTGTTTTGTCTTCACAGTGCTTATCCTGGGCAATGAACTTGCAGTTCACATCTCCCCCATCAGACAACAAGCTCCTGAGGACCAGGACTTGCTTTGTTCACAGCTGAATCCCACCTCTTGGGCACATGATAGGCTCAGTAAATGCTTGCTGAACGAATTAAGGCTTAGTCACATGCTTTTACTACCTCAGCCGGTAAATGACAGGGGCAGGGTTTTACCCGGGTCTAGCTGACTACAAAGTACACAATTGTTAACATAAATTCCAAACATTGTCACTAAATGGGAGCCACCCTAGCGACCACAGAAGGACCCAAGGGGGAGCAAAGAAGGGAGGTAAGACCCCTGCCTTTTGGAGACTCCACCCTGCCCTGGTTCTCTGAAGTTTGTTTTTTTTTTTTTCCATTTTTTGTACAGATAGAGTGGGAGGGAGAGAGAGGAAGGGAGAGAGAGAGAGAAACATCGACGTGAAGGGACACATCGAGTGGCTGCCACCCGCACGACCAACTAGGGCCGGGGACAAACTGCAACTGAAGTACATGCCCTTAGCGGGAACCGAACCCGGGTCTCTCCGGACCGCAGGCCGACGCTCTAACCGCTGAGCCAAACTGGCCAGGGCTCTCTGAAGTTTTAAGCCCTGGATTCCTCAGCTGCTAGTCACCCTCGTCACCTTAGGTCTGTTTCCTCAGTGTCCCTGCTATGGGCAGCACCTGTCCCCAGCCAGGCCCATGCTCCCTCCCTGCTTCCTTCTCCACCTCCTTCAAGGAAAGAAAAGTTCATTTTGATGGCAGGGTCAGTTTTCAGTTTAAGTCCAGGTGAATTCTGGAGAAACTGGCTGGACTTGTCATTTATTGACACATTTGGATTTTCAACCCAGGAGTTTAAGGGCTGCTTGCCTTGGTGGGGGATGGTAGGGGATGGGAACTGGGTCTGAGATTTCAGAGAAATACCCTCCAAAGTTTTCTGCACATGTCCCCGACCTCCAAGCAGTCTGGGATGGCTGGTTACCGCTGTTGTCTGGTGTCTGGAACCCTCCTAGTGCCCAGCACCACTGGTGACAGACTAACAGACAGCCGGAGATCATTCATTCATTCACTCAACAGATGTTTATTAAGCATCATCCTGGCCCAGGCACTGTTCTAGGGAAATAGCAGGGGACTTGACAGGTTCATCCATGTTGTAGTACTTCATTCCTTTTTATGGCTGAATAACAAACATTCCATTGTGTGGATAAACCACATTTTGTTTATAAATTTAGTTAATAGACTGGAGTCATTTCCACTTTTTGGCTATTCCAAAATACTGCTGCTGTGAACATTCCTGTGCAAATCTTTGTGTGGACATCCATTTTCATTGTTCTTGGGTATGTACCTAGGAGTGGAATTGCTGGATCATATGGTAACTATGTTTAGACTTTGAGGAAGTGCTGAACTGTTTTCCATGGCAGCCGCACCACTTTACATCCCCACCATCAATGCACAAGGGTCCAATTGCTGCACATCTTCACCAACATTTGTTATTTTCCACATTTTTTGGTTATATCACCTTAATGAGTGTGAACTGATGATCTCATTGTGGTTTTAATTTGCATTTTCCTAATGTGGAGCATCTTTTCATGTGTTAGTTGGCCATTTGTACATTTTTTTGGGATAAAACATTTGACCATTTAAAGACTGAGTTATTTGTCTTTATTACTGAGTTGCAAGAGTTCTTTATATATTCTGGACACTAGACCCTTATCAGATATGTGATCTGCAAATATTTTCTCTCATTCTGTTGGTGATCATTTCACTTTTTTTTTTTTCTATTTACTTTTTTGATAGTGTCCGTTGATAACAAAAAGTTTTAACTTTTGATGAAGTCCAATTTATTTTTTCTAGGTGTCATATTTCCTCATTCTTTTTTGCAACTTCATTGTACGTTACTGTGTGGGTGGATCATAATCATTTAACTAGTTGCCTATTAATGGACAGACACTTGGGTTGTTTCCTGTCTTTGGATGTTATAAACCTTTTACATAATATTATTTGACATGTGAAGGTAGATCAGTAGGACACACTCTTGGAGTGGGGTTGCTGTGACAAATATTAAATGCCTTTGTTGTTTTGATAGACAAATCTATCAGGAGGTAGGTATGTAGATATTGCCATTGGAGCCATATGCTAATTTACACTCCCACCAGCTGTGTTCAAGATGCCCATTTTCCACAGCCTTGCCCTCAGAGTGTGGCTACTAAACTAAGATGAAAAATTCAATCTTTCAGTTATGCTAAGCACATTTCAAGTGCTTATTAGTCACATGTAGCTGGTGGATGCTGAGTTGGACAATGCAGACAGAGAACATTTACACCATTGCCAAAAGCTCTGTTGTGAGTTCTGGTAGAGAATTGACAGTGACCTTGACTTTACATTTTAATGGGATTCCTCTGGCTGTGTGTGTGGAATGGACTCAGGGATTGTGCTGAGGCAGTAGATCAGGGAGCAGATGACTGCAGTAGTCCAGGTAGGAGGGGATGGAGGGTGAGACCAGGGTGACTGTGCAGGTGGGAGAAGTGGTTGACTCCGGATGTGTTTGGAAGGTGGAGCAGCCAGGATTTGCTGGTTGATGAGATGTGGGGGTGAGGGAAAGTGAGGTGATGGGCAGTGGAAGGAGCCCAGCCTTTGAAGCTTGTAGTCTCATAGCTGTGTTTCTGAGCCTATGTAGGTCCATTTTCCTTCTGCTTCATGGGCTTATTGCAAGGTTCACAGGATAGTGAGAAGTAGGGTACCTGGCAGGCAGGAGACACTGCAGAGATATTTGTTTCCTCCTCTGGCTGTTACACTTGACTAGGTAGGTGTTGGAATGAGATCTACACCTTCACCTGACATTCAAGGCCCTGCTGACTCTCCAGTTTTTTGTTTTTGTTTTTTCCTGAAATCTCCTATTGTCAGGTGAGAATAGGGCCTTTGCACTCACTGTACCTGCTTCCTGGTTCATGCTCTTCCCAAGAGTCATGTGGCTGGCCCCTTCTCCCCCTTTAGGTTTCTGTCCTCTAGCTCCTCCTAGCTCTAAGACTGCCCGAGATGGACACCCCCAAGGTGTCACAATGTTGGAGGATGAAACCTTTCATGACTTGCATCATGGTGACCGGATTGCCCCATTCACTCACCAAATCTGAGACCTGCTCTGGGCTGGAACTTGTGTAAAATGTTGGCAGTACAGCGGTGAACAAGGCAGATGAGGTCCCTGCTCTCACAGTTGCAAGAAGGACAGGCAATAAATAGGTGAAAAGATACTCTAATGCCAGGTAAGGACAAGTGATGTGGGAAAATGAAGCAGGGTGCAGAGATGGTTGGAGAATGAAAGGGACTTCTTCCTTAGGTGGGGAAAAAGGGAAGGAATAACCAATCAGCACAGGGGATGAGAGCAGAAAAGCATGGTCAACAGTGATGACCACTTACTGAGCACTTTCTGTGTGCCAGGTCACGTTATCACCTCAGTGAATCTTCGCATCCTTCCCCAAAACAGTTGCTTAAGACAGCATCGACTTATTACTTCTCACAACTGTGTATTGGCTGGTGGTTTCTCTTCTGGTTTTACTTGGGCTCATTCATGCAGCTTCATTAAGTGTCCAGCTAGGCTTGAAGGTCCAATATGGCCTTATTCATACGTGCAGCAGTGGGTGCTGGTTGTTGGCTGGAGCATCTCTATTCTGTTCGCAGCCTCTCATTTTCCAGGACTGGCTTCTTAACATGGCCTTCTCAGGGTAGCATCCAAGAATCCTGCGCTCAAGAGTCTTATAAAGTCACTTTCTCACATTTTGTAGATCAAAGCAAGTCAAAGACCAGCCTGGAGGCCCCTTGTTCCTTATTGGCTCTCTTGCATCACATGCTCATTTTTTGACCAATCACTAGCAGGGGGATAAGATGACCCTTAGGTCCATCAGGGCTTCTCAAGGATCAAGGGTTGGGGTCACTTCCCTGAGGCATCTGGGCCAATGGGGGCGGGGTGGAAATTTGAACAAAACTGCAGATGAGGGAGGGGCCGTTGCTGATCACTGTTAATATTGGGTGAAATTTCCTTCTAGGTATTTTACAGACCCAAATAAACTGAAAAGGTCTTCCTGCCTGCCACACTTATGCTGAGATCCCTTTTCTGGGAGACTCTTGGGACCAGGGCCTAAATGGGGCCTGGTTTCTGGACACAATCATGACATGAACTTTCTTTTTAATGAGAGCAAATGGAAATAACAGATGAAAACCATGTTTTAAAAATAAAACCAAAACATAGGTGATATTTTAAAACTTAAAAATATTTCAAATTTACAGAAAAGTTGGAAGAATACTGCAGTAAACTTCCTTATCTCCTTCACTCAGATCCCCAAATTGTCAGATTTTGCTACACTTGATTTGTCATTCTTTCTCTGTGTAGTTTTTATGAACCATTTAGGAGTCAGTTACAGATACAATGTCCTTTTACCTCTAAAACTTCAGTGTGCACCTCCTAAGAACGAGGATGTTCTCTTACATGACCTCTGTGTAGTTTTCAAAATCAGAAAATTTAATGTTGATGTAATATTATAATTTCTATTGTCCATATTTATTTATTATTCTTTAAAAATATTTATTTATTTATTTTTAAATATTTTATTCTTTATTGATTTTAGAGAGAGGAAGGGGGAGGGAGAGAGAGCTAGAAATATTGATGAGGGAGAACATTGACTGGCTGCCTCCTGCATGCCCCCCACTGGGGATCGGGCCCACAACCTGGGCATGTGCCCTGCCTGGGAATCGAACCAACGACCTCTTGGTGCATGGGTCGATGCTCCATCACTGAGCCACACCGGCCGGGCTGTTATTCTTTTTTAAAATCCTCACCTGAGGATATTTTTTCCATTGATTTTTAGAAAGTGTGGAGGGGGGAGAGAGAGAGAGGGAGAGAAACATCAATGTGAAATAGAAACACTGATTGGTTGCCTCCTGCACAGTACCCTGACCAAGGTGGGGGATCAAACCTACAACCCAGGTATGTGCCCTTGACCGGGAATTGAACCTGGGACCCTTTGGTCCACAGGCTGATGCTCTAACCACTGAACCATGCTGGCCAGGACTATTGTCCATATATATATATTTTTTTTTATCCTCACCCGAGGACATTTTTCCATATTTTGTTCAGATAGAGTGGGAGGGGAAGAGAGGAAGAGAGAGAGAGAGAGAGAGGGAGAGAGAGAGAGAAACATCGACGTGAAAGGGTCACATCGAGTGGCTGCCACCCGCACAACCAACCAGGGCCGGGGACAAACTGCAACCGAGGTACGTGCCCTTAGCGGGAACCGAACCCGGGTCTCTCTGGACTGCAGGCCGACGCTCTAACCGCTGAGCCAAACCGGCCAGGGCTATTGTCCATATTTAAATCCCATCAATTGTTTCAATAATGACATGAAATCCTTATTCTTAAACTAGTGACTACCAAAATCATTGCACCATCTTCCAAGGAGATAGATGTGCACCAGCCCAAAGAGAAGAAAATCAATAATCACAAAACTGCTTAAAGAATCTGTGCTTAGAAATCCTACTCACAGGCTCTGTGAGTATCAGCATTTCTCAAAAGGGGATGATTTGGGCCCCCGGGGGACATTTGACAGTGTCTGGAGGCTTGTGGTCATCAAACGGGGGTAGGGATATGATGCTGGCATCGTACGGCCAGAGGCCGGGAATCCTGCTAAACATCCTACCGTGCACAAGACAACCCCCACCAGAGAATTCTCTGGCCCAAAATGTCAGTAGTGCTGAGGTTCCGAAACTGATCTATAAGTGGATTGGGGAGAGACACCTCCCTCTGTTGCAATTGGAACATCCTGTGGATTTATAATTCACCCCTGCAAGTCTATTTCTCCCCAGCTACTGTGGAAAACTCTGCTCCTATAGGCATAGGGAGGCCCAGCCAAGTCTGTTTATGACTGTTTCAAACTGGAACTAACCCACATGCCCCATTAGGAGGAGACTGATACATAAAACAGTGTAGTCACGCTGTGCGCTGTGCTCGTGGCTCTTCCCTTGGCTCCATTCGCTCTTCTGTAAAATGAGGCTGAGGAGCTGGGATTGGAAGGGTGCCAGTTATCCTCGGCCCAGCTGCTACTCGATGACTTACAGTCATAACTGTTTCTGACTCATGCATGATTGACGCATTGAGCTTACACGCAGACATGTCTTCCCGCTTTTACCGATAGGAGGCTGCCTTGGAACGTCTCCCCATTGGAATCCAGGGCAGGGCCTCTGCTGAGTCACCTCTGGCTCAGGGTCTGACCCATTCTAAAAGCAGCTGCCATTTCTTTAGTTCCAACTGTACACTAGGCTCAAAGCGGAGTCTACATTGTAACTCTTAGAACTCCCACATGGAAGGAGCACACTTACTCTCCTCTTCCATTTTATAAATGAGGAAACAGAGGCTCAGAGAGATCATGACCCACAGCTAGGAAAGACAGAATCAGGATTCAATCCTAACATGGGTCAAATTCCAAAGTCCCCACAATTTTCAGTCTGCTGCACCTTCTCCCACACACGGTGGGTGCTCAGAAGATGTGTGAGTGGCAGAGAATGGACAATATTTCATTGGTAATAGAACCCTGAGTTTTAGCAGAAAAGATGTTAGGTATGTTAGTTAATGACTACTGTTCCTCGCCTCCCTTGCAACAGTATAAGACATGTGACTAATTCCAGCCAACAGAATGAGAATGGAAGTGGTAGAAATGGTTTGTGCCCTTAAAGAGGCTGAATTCTACTTCCTTTTCTCAACTTCCTACCAGCAGGAATGTAAATATGATGGCAGTGCTAGAGCAGCCACCTTGGACCATGAGATGGGAACTGCTGGTTGAAGATGGAAGAGCTATAAGACAGGAAGAGCCTGGGTCCCATAAAGCCACCATCTGAACTCAGACTGTTTCACTCAGATAATGTGAGAGAGAAAAAATTAACTATTTTCTTGTCTAGGAGACACTTGTTATTTGAGCCTTTCTTACAGCATTGAGCCTGTATCTCAACAGTGAAATGACTGAATGCATGATCGAATGACAGAGAGAGCAGTCAGATCCAGGCCCACAAACATAAAAATGCACAATGAGTGAACTCAGGCCGGGGTGGAAGCATAGTCCAAGTACAGTAGAAAAATTCCTGGCCGGAGGTAGCCAGTTCCAAACCTAGCCCTTCTAGCTTGCTGTGTTTCCCTGGATAACATGTGCTCTCTCTGGGCCCCACACTCCTCGGTTGTAAACCAGGCTTAGCGAGCTCATGGAATCTGTGCCGTTTAAAGATGTTCAATGCTCTTTACAATTCCACTTCAGGAATCCATTCCCAGAGAAACTGTCACTTCATAGCCCACGAACACAGGTGCAAGGATGTCGTTTGGTTTGTGGAGCAAAAATTTGGAAATATTCTTAGAGGTGAATTAAATAAACTATGGAACATTCGTGAACTGCTGTGGCCACGGGGGATTCTCTGGTGACACTTGCTGGCACAAGACGATAATGCAGCCCTGGAGCCGGGCAATGGGGATTTCCAGAACAAGAGCGATTCTGGGTAGCTGGGAGGATAGTTTGGGAGCCACTGAGCAGGGAGAGATTTGGAAGGAAGGCCAAGGCTGAGAGGTTGGCCTGAGCATGGAGGTTGAGAGCATTGACCTGGGTTTGAATTCCAGCTTCACTACTTCCTCGCTGGGTGAGCTGGGGTAGAGTTGGGACTTGGTCTGAGCCCCAGTTTCTTTTTCTATCAAATAAGGATCCTAGGGTCCATCTTATAGAGTCTGGTGAGGATTCAATGGGTAAATTGATTTATTTGAATATTTATTGAACCAACATTAGGTACCTGTGATGTCGATGATTGATTGGGTCTTACCCTCATGGAGCTTACAGTCGTGTGTGTGTGTGTGTGTGGGGCGGGGGGGCACAATAAAGAAGTAAATGTGCATATAATATAATTTCAGCCCTGGCTGGCGTGGCTCAGTTGGTTGAGTATTGTTCCATGCACCTAAAGGCCACCGGTTCAATTCCTGGCCAGGGCAGTCTCGGGTTGCATGTTCAGTCTGCTGTCGGGGTATGTGCAGGAACAACTCATTGGTTTCTCTCTCACATTGATGTTTCTCTCTCTCTTCCTCATTAAAATCAACAAAAACATATTTTTTAAAAAGACAATTTCAGGTATTGATGACACTCTAAAGGAAAATAAAGCAGGAGTTGGATCTGTGCAGGTAGAGGCCTTGTTACAATTAGGCTTTGATTGTTACAAATGCCCGGGTGGGGCATCTCTGAGGGGGTCTCAGCAGACGCCTGGAGGAGCTGTATCTTGTGTTTGTAGAGAGCACATAAAATGCCAGGGGAGAACCTGGCTCATAGTAAATGAACAATAAATGGTGGATCATAGTCATAGCCTAGAACGGAAAGGGATTAAAGGGGAAATTGGAATCTATTTCCCAGGGTCTGACGCAGTCACAAAAAGTAAAAAGAAGATTCCTTGGCGTCTGGTGGGTCTGCACCTGAGCAGACTCAGCTCTGCGAGGTCTTGGACAAACCGCTGTCTGGGCCTCCATTTCCTCATTGGGAACAGGGTTATAATGCCATCTTGTGACAGTGGGAGGTATTATGGGCTGAATACGTGCCCCCACAATTCATATGTTGAAGTCCCAACTCCCAGTATCTCAGAATGTGACTGTATTTGGAAAAAGGATCTTTAAAGAGGTGGTGAAATTAGAACGAGGTCATTAGCATAATCCCTAATTTTTTTTTTTAATTCTTTTTTTATCATCCTCACCCGAGGACATTTTTCCATTTTTTGTTCAGGTAGAGTGGGAGGGAGAGAGAGGAACAGAGAGAGAGAGAGAAACATCGATGTGAAAGGGACACATCGAGTGGTTGCCACCCGCACGACCAACCAGGGCCGGGGACAAACTGCAACCGAGGTACATGCCCTTAGCGGGAACTGAACCCGGGTCTCTCTGGACTGCAGGCCGATGCTCTAACCGCTGAGCCAAAGCGGCCAGGGCATAATCCCTAATTTAATATGACTGGTGTCCTTACAAGAAGAGGAGATGAGGGCAGACATATTCAGAGGGAAGACCGTGTGAAGAGGGGGAGGAGATAGCTCTTTGCAAGCCAAGGAGAGAGGCCTCAGAAGAAAACCTTCATCTCAGACTTCCCGCCTCTAAAACTGTGAGAAATTATATTTCTGTGGTTTAAGCCACCCAGCCCGGGGCACTTTGTTGTGGCAGCCCTGGCTAACTAATGCGGGCTGATGTATGCAGGGTGATGAGTACGGGCACCCGAGGGGCCCTTGAAGAGCCTGGTTTCCTCGGCCTAGCCACAGGGAGCCGCTTGGAGCCCGAGCCCGACTTGTCAATCGCCAGCATCTCTGTAGGCTCAGAGCCAGTCTTGAGGTCACTGAGGTGACTCTGCAGCATAGCCCACACTGTGCCGTGGGATTGCCATGACTTGGGGACCCAGCTCATTTAATTTCTGCCCCCTCCCCCGGTTCATTACTCAGTCGGTCCACAGACTTCACGTGGCACTACTGTGACTACTCTGTAAGTTGTGGCATGGCTGGTCTATCAGCTAGGGTCCAGTCTGGAGAATGGGGACCACTCCAGGAATTTCAAATAGAAGGAATAAAATACAGGGCATTGTGTATACAGATGCTGAAAGAGCTGAGATGCCAGGGCAGGATGGGGCACCCCAGGATGAGCTACAGCTGGGGGCCCAAGGGAAAGAAGGAGGGGGGTTTAACAAGAGACCCTGGAAGCTTGGGCTAGAACCCTGGTGGGGGCTGCCTGGCGGGAACTGGGACCAGGAAGGGAAGGCCTGTTGGGCAGGGACTGGTTTTCTTTGCTCTCAGATCCATTTCCTGCCCTTCTCCTGCTTTGCTCTGAATTACAGAGGGGCTGACCTCTGAAGGCTGTATTTCCCAGGCTCCAGGTCAACTGACTGCCCAGTGGCCAGGAGGAGGTCCTAGTGGGAGATTGGAGGCCAGAAGGAGGGGAGACGCCAGAGTATTTCTCCCTTTCTCCTTACACCTTGGGCTGCATCTGCATCAATGACCGAGTCTCCTCCATGGCTCCAGCTCCCACCGAACAGTCCACTGTGCTTCTAGCTTAGCTGGGTGACCACAGGCGCCAGGCTACTGTAACCTCACCTTCTTCCTTGGTCCTTCCAGCTTAGAGGTGGCAATGGTTTTCTGGTGCTACAGATCGCTGAGCTTCTTGGCAGCCTCTTGCTTGCTTTGGGGTGCCTCCATCATCTCCGTAACCACTCCCCTGTTGGAAGGTCTGTTTAAATGCTCAGTGGTTTCCAGGTTAGGCAGTGATTGACAGGAGGGAAGATTATGAGAGCAAACTGGCAAGTGGCCAGCCCAGCAGGCCTCTGCAGCCCCCGCCCCTTTCTTATAAAAACCCAGCAGCCTGGCAGATGGGGAGAGGCAGCTGGGTGCTCAGGGAGTCAAGAGGTGGCCCTAGAGTCAGACAGGACTGGTTTTGTTCTCTGCCACTTGTCAGCTCTGTCAACTTTGCCAAGTTACTTCCCCTTCCCGGCCTCAATGTCCTTGTCAAGTGGGGATAAGGATCATACCCATCGATTCAGTACTGTCCTGAGGATCTGATGAGCTGTGGCATGGAAAGGACTTAGCCACAATCTTCCAAAAGAATAGGAAAGAGGAGACTCCCCTATCAGCAGCTAAAAGGCGCACGCCATTCTAATAAAACATGGGGTGCTGGTGCAGTGAGGCAGAGCAGGGTGCCGGAACTGCCGGTGTGGACGTGAGAAATAAATACACAATAAAGGCTGCCCCACAGCCCACCCAGAGAAGGGGAGATTGTTCAGAAGATGGTGTTGAGAAACTGGCCCCAAATAAAACTGACCTCACACTGCAAACAAAGGTGGGCTCTGGATAGATTAAGACTTGAAATAAAGTGCAAACTTATAAAATTAGTAGGACTTCTAGACACACAATGGAATACTATTCAGCTATGAAAAAGAAAAGTTCTGACACATGCTACAACATGGATGGACCTTGAAAACATTACAATGAATGAAATAAGCCAGTCATAGAAGGACAAACAGTGTATGATTGATGTGTAAGAGGTACCTAGAGTAGTCAAATTCACAGAGGCAGAAAGTAGATTAGAGGTTTCCAGGGGCCAAGGGGAGGTGGAGACGGGGGTTATTGTTTAATGGGTACAGAGTTTGAGTTTGGGAAGATGAAAAGTTTCTAGAAATGGATGGTAATGATGGTTGCACAACACTGTGCAATTAATACCATTAAATTGTACCTTTAAAAATGGCTAAAATGGCCCAGCTGATGTGGCTCAGTGGTTGAGCATTGACCCATGCACCAAGAGGTTGCTGGCACATGCCCAGGTTGTGGGCCCAATCCCCAGTGGAGGGCATATAGAAGGTGGCCAATCAATGTTCTCTCTCACTGATGTTTCTATCTCCCTCCCTTCCTCTCTAAAATCAATAAAGAAAAAAAAATATTATCTATATTTTACCATAATACAAAAGCACCAACATATAAAACTTGAAAAAAAATTAAAAAATGATTTTGATTACATCAAAATGAAGGAATTCTGGCCACAAGACAGCATGGACAAAATTAATAGACAGATGTCAGGGTGTGAAGACATTGCAGTGTCTAAAATTGCAGTGCTTAGAATATACAAGAAACTTGCAAATAAGCAACAGAAACGACAGCACCCCAATGACCAAAGGACAACGGGTGTGAAGAGCAGTTTACAGAAGGGGAAAACCACAAGCGCAGAAGAAGGCTCAGAATCATTAGTAGTAGGAAATGCAAATACACAAAAAGAAAAGAAAAGAAGAAACAGGAGAGAGCACTTTATTTCTAGGGGGCTGGTAAAAATTCAAAAGTTGGACCACACTCGATTTCGGTTTCAAAATCCCCATTCTCCACTAAAATGAACCCGGGCAGGGCTAAGAAAAGCATAATCTGAGCCTGGAACACGCTCGGCGGATAATGGCCCTGTGGTAAAAGGACACAGGAGGCAGCTGGCAGGGGCGAATGCTGGCCGAATCTGGGTCAGTTCGAGCATCAAGTAAGTCACGGTAGCTGTGGCTTTAGAACGCATGGAATGAAATCAAATCCATACTGATATAAGTGAGTAAACAAACAAGTGGCGGTGTGATTTTAAGATCTGTCCACAGATTCTCTGATGCCCTTCTCAAGAGGTGGAGTGCAGTTCACGTCCTCTCGCGTGGGGCTGGACTCCGTGGTTCGAGTCTAATGAGTAGATGGCGGCAGTTGTGATGCTGTACAGGAAAAGTAGGTCACGAAAGGCACATGCTTCCTTCTTGTTCTCCCCGATCCTCGTGTCTGGGGGAGGACAGCTTCCCTGTCGCGAGGACGCTCAAGCAGCCTAAGAGAGGCCCATGCGGTGAGTACTGAGCTGTGCAACACAGTGGCCGCTACCATATAGGCTACTCCAAACTGGACTGTGCTGTGATGTGTACGCCGAGTTTCAAAGACAGCGCGAAGAGAAAGATGTCGAATATCTCGTTAATAGTTGTTTGACATCGGGATCATGTTGAAAGGATGAGGTATACTGGGTTACATAAAATATATCACTGAAATGAATTTCACCTGTGGCTTTTTAAACCGTGGCTACCCAAACTGAAAATTAAACATAAGCGTGCGGCTCATACTGTATTTCTGCTGGACAGGTGAGCTTTCTGATCACCTGTGCCAGCCGACACCTTGACTGCACCTTCTTAGCGACTGGAAGCCAGGACCTTCCAGCCAAACCGCTCCTGAATCCCTGACGCACAGGGACAGTGAGAACATGAATGATGATTATTCTAAGCTGCTGAATTTGGGGGTCATTTATTACATAGCAATAGATTGATTGAGGCAAGCACACAAATGGATGTTCAAGTCAGTGGGTGAAAGTTGGAGGAATAACACTATGTTTAAATAGTTAAAAAAGATCTCCCACCCCAACCAGTTTGGCTCAGCGGTTGAGCATCGGCCTGCGGACCAGAGTCCTAGGTTCGGTTCCCGCTAGGGGCACGTACCACAAAAAAACAAAAACAAAAAAATCTCCCTTCACGGTACTTATTCATTACAGAGAGAACAACAGGAACTTGACAGTAGTGAAACCTGGCAGTCATCACCTTGACCACATGATCAATATCAGCATCACCAGGTAGGGGACAAATGGCTCTCAGATGCCTCCTGACGGGAATCGCCAAGGAGGAACACCACCACTTGGGGGATTCCTGACAAAGGAGCAGAGGAAACTTCAGACCCATCAGAGGGACAGTCTACAAAGTAACTGAGCTGAACTCTGAAAGTTTCAAGATCATGAATGAGAAAGAAAAACCAACGGAAGGAGACCAAAGTGACAGGGCAACTTCCGTGCAGAGTCAGTTGCAGACACCAGTACACCTCACCCCTCAGCACTTTATCATTAGCTAGAGGGCAATATTTGTTTCTCTGTCTGTAAAATGTACACTCAGTGAAATGCACACATCTTAGGTGTACCCTAGATTGTTTTTGACAGATGCATCTGCCTGTGTTATACAAACTCTTTCCAAGATATTGAACATGAAGTGGGTTGTGTCCCTCTAAGAGAGATATTCAAGTGCTATCCCTGAGTGCAACCTTATTTGGAAATAGGATCTCTCAGATATAACCAAGTTAAGTGAGATCATACTGGATTAGGGTGGGCTCTACATCCAGTGACTGCTGTCTTTACAAGAGAAAGGAGAAGTAGATTTGACCTCAGACCCACATGGGGGAAGAGGGCCATGTGAAGACAGAGGCAGAGATTGGAATGGTGTACCTACCAGCCAGGGAAATACCAAGGACTGCTGGCAGCCACCAGCATCTGGAAGAGGCAAGGAAGGATTCTTTCCAAGGGCCGTCATAGGGAGCCCCTGATTTCAGACTCCCGGCCTCCAGAACCGTTAGAGAATAAAGGTATGTTGTCTCAAGCCACCTAATTTGTGGTACTTGGTTATGGAAGCCTTAGGAAAGTAACAGAACATTTACCACAACCCCCACAAGTACCTTGGGACCCTGCCCCGTCAATCCTCCCCACCCCCAGCTGTATTTTCCATCGTAGATTAATTTTGCTTATTCTAGAGCAGGTAAGTGGAATCATGCGGCAGGCACTCTTTTGTGTCTGGTATCTTTCGCTGGGCACATGATTTTGGAGTCATCCGGATCGTTGCATCGGTCAGTGGTTGGCATGCCTATAGATAAAGTCAATTTGCTGCTGGAGGGGGAAGCAGATTTTAAAGTTAAAGAGAGGAGCAGAGAACGAGGACGGGAAACTTCTCTTCAAAGCTGGGCTTGGAGCCCCCTGCCTTGGAGCCTCTGGCCCAGGGAATTATCTTGTGTTTTGTCAGTTCAGGTAGCAACTCTGGGACATTGGAGGCTGGGCTCCATCGCCACCTGGTGGCCATTCTAGATAATGCAACCACAGATGCCTGCACGGGGCCCAGCCGGCTGGGGAGATTGTGCCATCAGGCAAGTGTTTATCTTCTTGAATTGAGTCCTCAAATCACTGAGCACCTTACTCAGCACTTCCGTGGGGGTGGGGTGGGGTGGGGTGTGTGTGTGTGTGTGTGTGTGTGTGTGTGTGTTGACCTAGCTCCCAGGGGAGGGAGATTACATAAAACTAACTCTAGTAGGGGTGGACTCAGATCCTGGAGGCACGAAGGGTAGAGAGTGCAGAGGAAGCAGGGAGTTATTTCACTTAGACATTCAAAGGAAGTTTCTCCGGCCGGTCTCAGCTGCAGGTGAAAGGGAAGGGCGTCAGAGGCAGAGGGAACAGCACAAGCAGAGCGCGGAGGCAGCGCCATGCATGTGTGGCTTTCTGAACTCAAGCCAATAATAAGGTAATACATGTCTGTGGCGAGCATTTCAGTTAGAAGAGGATGCAGCTCTTCCTCCCCCTCCCCCGGCCCCCAGCGCTTCTCCTGTGGTAGACTTACTGCAGGGGCTCCCCGTGAACCAGATGCCTGGTGTGTGTCCCTTGTTTGGTCCCCTGCCCTTGCTCTGAGCTGGCTGATGAATGTGACAGAGATGGTGTGCCGGGCTGGGGCTTAAGCGTGAGGAAGGCCTAGCCGCTGGGTAGCTTTCACGTCCGTGCCCTGGGGTAAACCAACTGCTACGTAAGAGGTGTGGCTCCTTGCTGCGGGGACCACGAGGCAAGGCCACCTGGAGTCACAGCTGGGACCATGTGCAAGGGCCATGTAGAGAACCATGTAAAGATACCTTGTGATAAGGCTGCCGGTGCCGAGGTCTCTAGGAGAGGCCACGTGAGGAGGGAGACATTGGATAAAGGAGGACCAAAGAACTGAGGCCTAAGTTGGAGCCATCCTTGCTGGGGTGCTACAATGGAAGGTAGTCACCTCGGGCATTCCAGCCAGCAGCCAGCAGAGACAAACTGTCCCCTGGTGCCTTGTCCAAATTCCTGACCCACAGGATGGTGGCTGTTTTAAACCACGAAGTTTTGGGGTGTGTTATTATTACACAATATTGAGCATCCTGGACCCCAGCCTGTCACTGTTGCCAGTTTCTTAGGGACTTCCCAGCGGGAGACCGCATCCTCAAACACACCCCTGGGTCAATGCCCAAATCCCCCCTCGTTTATGTGGGGGTTTGCACATCACACATCCTGGCCTGCACTTGGCTTTTTTCACTTTATTTATTTTAAACCGTTAAAAAAGGTTTTTGTTTTTCTTTATTGATGTTAGAGAGAGAGAGAGAGAAACATCAATGAGAGAGAACATCAATTGGCCTCCTCCTGCATGCCCCACACTGGGGATCAGGCCCACAACCTGGGCATGTGCCCTGACCGGGGATCGAACTGGCGACCTCTTGGTGCGTGGGTCAGTCTGGCTCAACCACTGAGCCACACAGGCCAGATGGCTTTTTTCACTTAACAAGAGATCTTAGAGAGGGTTCTCAATGTGTGCTGGTCAGAAAATAGTCACTAGCCTCAGGCTATTTAAATGTAATCAAAATAGAACAAATAAAATATCCAGTTCCTCAGTCACACTGGCCACGTCTCAAGTGCTCAGTGGCCGCAGGTGGCTGGCAGCTCCTCTGTGGCACAGGGCAGCTGTAGAACATTTCCACCATCCCAGAAAGTTCTGTGGGATAGTGCCGGACTGGGTCCTCTCCCACAGAGATGGCTCAGTCGTTTTAGCAGCTGCCAAGTGTTTTCTGGTAATGACAGCTTCTGCCATTGCTGTGTCGGTTTGTCTTTGGGCAGGTATGTCTTTGTGGTATAAATGCCCGGCATTCCTGGGCCCAGTGGTATTTCCCATTTTGATAGCCATGGCCAAATTACTTAAAAATGGGGGTTGTACCACTAAAAGTGTGTAAGAGGCCCTGGCCCGCGTGACTTAATAGCCAGAGCACTGGGCCTTGCACCAAAGGGTTGTGGGTTCAATTCTCAGTCAAGGGCACATACCTGGGTTGCAGGTTCGATCCCCAGTCAGGGCACATGCGGGAGGCAACCAGTCGATGTCTCTCTGACATCGATGTTTCTCTCTCTCTTTCCCTCCCTTCCACTCTCTCTAAAAATCAGTGGAAAAATGTTCTCAGGTGAGGATTAACAACAAAAAAAGTGTGTAAGAATACCTGTTTTTGCACACCTTCCTCAACTCTGTGTTGTTCATATGAAAAAAATTTACCTGCTGGTGAAAGTTTTCAAGACAAACACGACTCTGCCAGGACACTGTTTTGCCATGCCTTCTTTCTCATCATGGTGCCTCAGGGCGTCTTTCCACGTCGACATGCGAAGATCTCCCTGGTCTTAAAACAGTCGTAGTGAAATTCACCTGACATAAAATTGACCATCTTGACCATTCGAAAACTGACACTCCATGCCTGTCAATCACTAACTCACTCCCCTTTGCTCCCCTCCCCTGGCCCGCCGGCACCCGCCATTCTACTTTCTGTTTCTATGAATCGCCCTGCTCTGGGTACCTGTGTTAAGTGGACTCATACAGCATTTGTTGTTCTTTTATGACTGGCTTATTTCACTCAGCATAATGACTTCAAGGTTCATCAATACTGTAACATGTACCATTCTTTTTTTTTCTTTTAAGACTGAATACTTCATTTATGTGTAGATCCCATTTATGTTCTTTTTTTACTGTTGACACTATTCCTCTGGGCTGGCTGGCAAAACCTGACTGAGCATATGCTGCCACCACATGGCAGGCTCTGGGAATGCAGGCGTGATTTAAATGAATCCTTTTTACTGAGGCTCTGCTCTGGGATACCGAGGCCAGCACTGTGAATATGATAGATGCTCATAGGACATGAGCAGGCCATTGAAAGATGTCCAGCAAATAGCCAAAGGGTGCTCACTTTCATGTAGTGATTCAGCAAATACTACTTTTTGTCCCCTATTCCCCACTCCTCCCCGTCCTTACCCACCTCTACCCAGCAACACCCCCTACCCCCACCCCAGCCATCGCCACACTGTCGCCTGGGCTATGCATATATGTTCCTTGGCTAATCTCTGGACCACATTTTGTGTATCCATTAAGACATCAATGGATACTTGGGTTGCTTTCACCTTTGGCTGTTGGGATAACGCTGCTATGAACACGGCCATGCAAACATCTGTTCGAGATCCTGCTTTCAATTCACTGGTGTACGTTCCCAGAAGTGGAATTGCTGGATCGTATGGTCATTCTACGTTTGGTTTCTCGAGGACCAGCCATACCGTTTCCCATCGTGGCTGCACCATTTTACATTCCCATCGACAGTGCACAAGACTCAGCTTCTCCACAGTTTTACCAATGATTATTTTGTTTTTCTTGATAGTCGCCAACCTGGGGGTGTGTGAGGTGGTCTTGATTTGCATTTCCTTAATGATTAGTATGTTGAGCATCTTTTCATGTGCTTTTGGCCATTCATGTATCTCTTTGGAGAAATGTCTATTTTAAGTCCTTTGCCATTTTAAGTTGAGTTTTCCATTGCCAGGTTGTAGGAGTTCTTTCTTTCTTTTTTTTAATCCTCACCCAAGGATATTTTTACATTTATCCTCAGACAGAGTGGGAGGGAGACAGAGTAGGAGGGAGGGAGGGACAGAGAAAGAGAGATGGGGGGGGGGTAGAGAGAGAGGGAGACATCGATGTGAAAGAGACACATCGGTTGGCTGCCACTCACATGACCCCAACCGGGGCCAGGGACCAAGCAACTCAGGTACATTGCCCTTGGCTGGAATCAAACCAGGGGCTCCTTTGTCCGCAGGCCGATGCTCTAACCGCTGAGGCAAACCGGCCAGGGCTAGGAGTTCTTTATATGTTCTAGATATTAACCTCTGATCAGATAAATGATTTACAAGTATTTTCCCCACTCTGCAGGTTACCTTTCCCTCTCTGTTTTGTCCTTTGCTGCACAAAGTTTTTAATTTTGATGTAGTCTAGTTTATCTGTTTTTTTCTTTTGGTTGCCAGTGATGCTGCTGTCCCTTTAGATGGCTATGGAGTGGTCCATTGTGTGGCTGTTTTGCAATGGGACTTATCAGCAAATCCTGAATGTTCTACTTTCAAAATAGATTAAGAACTGACCACTTCTCCCCTCCTCCATGGCTACCACCCTGCTGGGATCCATACCCTGTCACACACTGCACAACTGTACTTTCCTCCTCACTGGGCCCCCTGATTCTGCCCTTACCAGTCCATCCCCACACGCAGCCAGGGGATTCTGTTGAAACCTAAATCGGAGCCTATCCCTCCTCTGCTCAGAACTCTTTGTGGCTCCCGCTCACCCAGAGTAAGAGCCAGTCTTTCCGATGGCCCACCAAACCCTGTGTGATATGGCCCCCACTATTTCTATGAGATAACTTCCTGCCACTCTCCCTATACTCTACCCTACCCACAGCAACTACATGGGCGAGACATGCTCCTACCTCAGGGCCTTTGCACTTGCCATTCCCCCTGCCTGGCACACTCTCCCCATAGCTACCTACACAGCCCACTCCCTCACCAATTCATGTTTT
Organism: Molossus molossus; assembly: GCF_014108415.1. NCBI lineage: Eukaryota > Metazoa > Chordata > Mammalia > Chiroptera > Molossidae > Molossus > Molossus molossus. The sequence continues at coordinate 8,688,155 of NW_023425399.1, read as the reverse complement.
TGCTTAAATGTCATCTCAACGAGGCCTCTCTTGAACTAACGTTAAAATCAAATCCTCCAGCACTTGCCTCCTCTGCTGTATTTTTCTCCATGGTGCTTACCAGAGTGTAACACAATGTATACTTTCCTTATTAATCTTATTTATTGTTTGTCTTCCCCAAGGGGAGTGTCAACTCCATGAGAACAGGAATGGCTTCTGTCTTGTTCGTGAGTATGTCTCTAGGCAGGAGCCACAGTAGGTGCCAAAAAGTATTTGCTGAATCACTAAGTGAAAGTGAGCACCTTTGGACTATTTGTTGGACGTTTGTATTTCTTTATTTTTTTTCTGTACTGATTTTTAGAGAGAGAAGAAAAGAGAGGGAGAGATAGAAACATCCATGATTGGCCACCTCCTGCATGCCCCCCACTGGGGATTTGTCCTGGGCATGTGTCCTGACCTCTTGGTGCATGGGTCGACACTCAACCACTGAGCCACACCGGCTGGCCATTTTTATTTCTTTCAATGGCTTGCTCATGTCCTGTGAGAATCTATCATATTCACAGTGCTGTCCTCTGTATCCCAGAGCAAGGTCCCTAGTAACTGGTTCTCATTCAAAAACATTGTCACTCCTGCCTTCCCAGAGCCTGCCACGTGGTGGCAGCATATGTTCAGGCATGTTTTGCAAGCCAGCCCTGAGCGTTGCCCAGGACACTGACACCCAGTCTTCAGGGATTCAGTCCCAGGCCCATTAGGCAGAGAGAGGGGGAAAGTGAGACCGCAAAGAGGAGGCCTGGTGGGGAAAGTCTCGGACGTTGGAATGGGGGGGGGGTGCGGTCAGGCTTTTAAGTCGGCTCTTCTACCAGTTCACTGCGATCTTGGGGGACGTCTTAACCCTCTCTGGGCCTGTTTCCCATCTGCCTGCTTTGTGAGGGGTTTGTGACTTGCCTTCTGCGGGGTTCGGGGGAGGTCTGATTCACTCCCACGTGCCAGTCGGGCCCGTGTAAGGGGCTGAGGTCTAGAGGGGACACAAGAGCGCCGCGATCAGGAGGCTACAGAGCCAGGACAAATGTCCAACCCCTGCAGCCCCTCCACTCTAAACACAATCTCCACCGACCATCTCGGATGGACCCCCTTTCCGCCTTATTTTTCTGCCCGCTGGCTGATTTCTAAGCCCCTCTTTATCACTTTGTGTCAAAGCAGCAAAGTGGGACTTCCTTTGGGCAGGTCACCTCGCTTTTCTCCTCCTGGAAATGGGGCGAAGGCAAAGGACTTCTGAAAGCAGTTTTGGGGCAGAGGAGGGAGTGCATCTGGGTCCGCTCCCTCCACAACGCCCTCCTGGCTCCTGCCCACCACTTGCAGCCATGTGGGCCCAGCCCACAGCTTTTGGTTTCAAAAGAGAAGCTAGAAATTGGAAGTTTGATGTGAAATCTCCTGATTTTTAAATGTTGGCAATACATTCACCGAAAGAAATAACAAAACAAAGCAAAAATACCACGGGGTCAAACTGAACACATCTGTGGCTTGGATTTGGCCACTGGCTGCCAGTTTGAGACCCTTCCCAATCTAGGTCCCTACAAACACCTTGGAAGGGTGTAACTGGGAGAGGTCACTGTGGGTGGTGTCAGATGGATCCTGGTTTCTGTGTTCTCGCTGCCCACAGGGCCAGCGGGGGGAGCCCCGGACCTCTGGGTCACACGGGTTCAGTTGCCATCAGCCCCCTCCCCAGGAAAGGCTGGGTGTCAATGGGAGGCAGCAGGCAGGGCCTGTTGAGCAATGAGCCTTGTAAAAACAAGGGCTTACGTCACCTGAGCAGGCACGGAGCCTCCTTGCAGGACACCTGGGGGGCACTGAGGTGGCAACTGGCACCGACTTTACTTTCAGGCCAGAATGGGGAATCCTGGGCAGGGAAGGGGAGAAAGCAAAGGCTCAGTACTTGTGGAGTACAGTTACATCTGAGGCCAGCAGGGCAAGATGAGATGGGGCCGGTCCCCAGGGTCTGTGTTGCCTCTTGACTAACTGTGTGACCCCATGCCAGCTTTCTCTGGGCCTCAGTGTTTCCCCTCAGTAAATGGGGTTCACATCACCAGACCTATTATGATTTATTACAAACCCAAAAGGGAAGGTCAGGCTGGAAATACTTGAATCTTTCCCACCCCTTTAATGTGACCTTGAGCAGACACACTTAGCTCTGCTGGGCCTCAGTTTCTTTGTTTGTAAGGTGGGTATAATCACAAGACCCGATTCCTACAAGTAAGCAAAAGGATTAAAAGAATACACACAAAGAGCTTAAAATGTGGTTCAAATAGGGTACACAGGAAATCCTCCAATTAGCTTTAGATGACCCCTATCCCCCAGGTCTCACTGCATCTCCCCAGAACTCTGAGAGTTGGGAGAGGGGTGCTGAGGCTCAGAGAGGGGAACCATTTTATCTGAGGTCACACAGCCCAGCTAACCAGGGACCTCACCTTCTCCAGCCATTGAGCATCTCCTGTGTGCTGGAAGGCCCTGGGGGACAGCGGTGAACGAAGGAAAACCCCTGCCCTGGCGGGGCTGACATGGGGGGGAGACAGCAGGGACAGAAAACAAGACGAGCAGGTGTGAAGTAATTTTGATAGTAGTGAGAAAGGTAAAGGGACTAAAGCCGGGGCACGTGAAAGGAGTGACGGACAGCCTGGGACTTTCAATGGGGAGGTCAGGGAGGGCTTCTTTGAGGAGGTGACCTTTGAACTGAACCTGGGCAGAGCTGGGGAAACAGGGTTCTTGGTCCAGAGGGTGACAGCAAATGAATTCATTCGCTGGTAAATTTTGGGCTTGTCTGGCCCAGGTGTTCCAGTATTGGGGGGAGAGCCCTCACAGAGCAAGCAGTCTGGGTGGAGACTGAGGCAGACAAGACAAGCAGGATAATGGTAGCTGGAGATCTGGGCTGCAAGGGAAGTCACCAGCAGGTGGAGCAGGGAGGGCCTGTTGGAGGCGGTGGCCACAAGCTCAGCCCCAAGTACCCTACATGTATCTAGGGCCTAGTGGCCCCAGGGCCTTGGATCCTTCCTTGGCGCTGGGAAGGCCCAGAAAGCCAGCAAGCTGGGTCAGTGTTTCATCCCATCCCTCTGTGCCCTCCACCCCCCAAGGGCACTTGGAGAGGTCATTTCTCTAGCTCGCCAGGGCAGAGGTCACTCCCTGCTCAGCAGATAAAGCTGAAGGTTGAGCAATGCCTGCTTGCCCGCCAGGGCTGGGGTCAGTGGGCCGGGGGTCAGCCCCAGGCAGGCTGGTAGCTCTTGCCTGGGCCTGAGTGACAGAGGGGTGGGTCCAAGGAGCTGCTCAAATGGCCCAGGAATGGAGCTGGAGAGGGCAAGGGACTGCTGGAGCCCACTCAGCAGGGAGGGCCTCAGACACCTTTCAATCCAGGCTTGGCCATGTGTTTGCCCAGCTGTGAACCAGGAGCAGCCAAAGCCTCTCCTGGCAGGATGAAGAAGTGAACCCTGGGTCCAGGCCCACCTGCAGTGCATGGTAGGGACTTGGTAAATATGGGGAGAAGTTTCTTTTCTCTCCTGCATGACCCCCAAGGGACCTGGCTTGACTCCCCTCCCCACCAGCCTCAGAAACAGGTTTTGTGGCCTCGGGTTGGCAAATAGGTCTCAGGGCGCCCAGATAAGGGCTTTTCTTTTGAGGCTAATGGGGGACATGAAGCCATGTGACCTTGAGTGTGCTAGCCCCCCTCTGGACCGCCTTGTATCCGCTGGGAGAGGCCTTTCTTGATGATGTGCCTCCCAGAATGGATTTAAGCTAAGCCTTATATTTGGGCATCTGTGGTGGAGACAGTAATACAACTAATAACAGTAACAACACCTTAATGGAACCTCAGAAGTGAAGTGACTTGCCCAAGGTCACATAATGTGGTAGAGCCAAGCACCCTGTCCCTTTCTACCTTCTTGGGGGCCCAGGTCAGGTTGGGGTGGGGCTGGAGAAGAGCCAGGTGTGGTCTGAGGCGGCAGGCAGGTGTGGTGGGTGGAGCTCGGGGAGGGGCGTGGCCGACCCCCGCAGAGGCCCAGTGGAGCACGCCCCTGACCTGCCCCCCTACCACCCGTATTGGAGGTGGCTTTAAGCTGGGAGTCGCCACAGAAGTGGGAATCCCCTTCTTCCAAGAGCTGGGGATGGGGGCAAGTTTAGGGACGGAGCCACGTCCGGGGAATGGCAGCGCAGCTCGAAGCTGAGGTCTCCAGGATCCCGCCTGGGAAGTACCCACTCTGTGGGGCATCGGGGCTGGGCGCCGCGGACCCTAAAGCCACCGCCTTCTCCAGCAGGGGGCGGGCCGCCGCCGTGTTTCGGGTGGGGTAAGGCGATAGCATTGCCCCCTCCCCGGATTCCCTCCCACTTTCAGTATAGCCTCCGAGCCCAGAGGGGGCGGTCCGGGGGCGGGGTCGCACCTCCCCTTCTCGCTCCCAATCCCGGGGCAGCCGGGTGGGAGTGGGCAGGGGGCGTTAGGCCGGCCCCCGGGGCCAGGGGACCCCCGAGGGTGCGCTCATGGTTTTCGTCAGGCCGCCGACCTCTCGGGGGTCTCAGGGGGCCACAGTGTGGCCATGTCCCGCCGGCTGCGGGAGGGGCCGGGGCGGCCGCCAGGCGTGACGCACCGTTGCCATGCGCCGCCTTATAAATAACCGGGCTCAGGAGAAACTTTAGCGAGTCAGAGCCGCGCACGGGACCGGGAAGGGGACCTAGCCAAGGGCCCAGCAGCCAGCCCCCGCACTAGTAGCGGCCACTCCGGCGGCGGCGGCAGCAGCAGCAGCAGCAGCAGCAGCAGCAGCAGCAGCAGCAATAGCAGTAGCAGAAGCAGCGACACAGCGGCAACAGTTTGCAGCGAGGAGGCCGCGCCACCTGCGGGCCGGCCGGAGCGGGCAGCCCCCAGCCCCCTCCCCGGGCACCCGCGTTCATGCAACGCCTGGTGGCCTGGGACCCAGCATGTCTCCCCCTGCCGCCGCCATCTGCCTTTAAATCCATGGAAGTGGCCAACTTCTACTACGAGGCGGACTGCTTGGCTGCTGCTTACGGTGGCAAGGCGGCCTCCGCGGCGCCCCCCGCGGCCAGACTCGGGCCGCGCCCCCCCGCCGGCGAGCTGGGTAGCATCGGCGACCACGAGCGCGCCATCGACTTCAGCCCGTACCTGGAGCCGCTGGGCGCGCCGCAGGCCCCGGCGCCGGCCACAGCCACGGACACCTTCGAGGCGGCTCCTCCCGCGCCCGCCCCCGCGCCCGCCTCCTCCGGGCAGCACCACGACTTCCTCTCCGACCTCTTCTCCGACGACTACGGGGGCAAGAACTGCAAGAAGGCGGCCGAGTACGGATACGTGAGCCTGGGGCGCCTGGGGGCCGCCAAGGGCGCGCTGCACCCCGGCTGCTTCGCGCCCCTGCACCCGCCGCCGCCGCCGCCGCCGCCGCAGCCCGCCGAGCTCAAGGCGGAGCCGGGCTTCGAGCCCGCGGACTGCAAGCGGAAGGAGGAGGCCGGAGCGCCGGGTGGCGGCGGCGCAGGCATGGCGGCCGGCTTCCCGTACGCGCTCCGCGCCTACCTCGGCTACCAGGCGGTGCCGAGCGGCAGCAGCGGGAGCCTGTCCACGTCCTCGTCGTCCAGCCCGCCCGGCACGCCGAGCCCCGCCGACGCCAAGGCGCCCCCGGCCGCCTGCTACGCGGGGGCGGCGCCGGCACCCTCGCAGGTCAAGAGCAAAGCCAAGAAGACCGTGGACAAGCACAGCGACGAGTACAAGATCCGGCGCGAGCGCAACAACATCGCGGTGCGCAAGAGCCGCGACAAGGCCAAGATGCGCAACCTGGAGACGCAGCACAAGGTCCTGGAGCTCACGGCCGAGAACGAGCGGCTTCAGAAGAAGGTGGAGCAGCTGTCTCGCGAGCTCAGTACCCTGCGGAACTTGTTCAAGCAGCTGCCCGAGCCCTTGCTCGCCTCCTCCGGTCACTGCTAGCGCGGCCCCCGCGCGCGTCCCCCTGTCGGCCGGCCTCCGCGCTGCCGGGCGCGCGGCGGCCGAGACTCCGGGAAGCGCCCGCGCTCCCGCTCCCGCTCCCGCCCCCGCCCCTGGTGGCGCCGGCAAAACTTTGGCACTGGGGCACTTGGCAGCGCGGGGAGCTCGTCGGTAATTTTAATATTTTATTATATATATATATATATCTATATTTTTGTCCAAACCAACCGCACATGCAGATGGGGCGCCCGCCCGTGGTATTTAAAGAAGAAATGTCCTGTGTGTACAGATGAATGATAAACTCTCTGGCTCTCCCTCTGCCCCATCTTCAGGCGCCGGCGGGAGGGCCGGTTTCGAAGTTGATGCAATCGGCTTAAACATGGCTGAACGCGTGTGTACACGGGACTGACGCAACCCACGTGTAACTGTCAGCCGGGCCCTGAGTAATCGCTTAAAGATGTTCTACCGGCTTGTTGCTGTTGATGTTGTTTTTGTTGTTGTTTTTTTGGTCTTTTGTTTTTTTTTTTGTATTATAAAAAATAATCTATTTCTATGAGAAAAGAGGCGTCTGTATATTTGGGAATCTTTTCCGTTTCAAGCATTAAGACAACTTTTAATAAACTTTTTTTTTTTGGAGGATGGTTAAAAAGCCTTTTGGGGGCAGTAGTTGGCTTTTGCTTTTTTCCTTTATTTTGGATTTCTGTGGTTTTATTTTTGCTTTTCTGGTGTCGGGGGTTGTTGTGCGTGGGGGCTGCTAATATTTTTGGCTTTTTTTGGCGGTTGGGTAGGGTGTTGCAGCTGGTTTGTCTCCTCTGCTACTCCCCCTCCCCCAGGGCCTGTGCTTGGAGATGGGGGTACCAGAACTGGGTGGGGAGGAGCAGAAGAGTGCTTGGTCAGGCTTTCAGGGTGACTCAGGGCCCCTGGGTGCGGGGGAGGAGTGACTGAGAACCCTGCTTGAGGAGGGGTCCAGGGTCTCTGGCAGTCCTGAGTGCTAGGCTTGGGTTTGGAGGGACGTAGAGGTCTGTGACCCCTGCACAGTGTTCAGGGCCTTGTGATTGCTGGAGGAGGGGGTACAGGGCTGGAGGAGTTGGGGCAGATTCTTTTAGTAAGTGTAGTGGGTTGGGCTGTTTAAAAAATACTTTGTGTCTATATGTTTTAAGAGAGGAGCCTGGGTATGTGGGCGATCTTGTGTTTGTGTGTCCCTGGCCAGTTTGGATGTCCCTGCCTTGGAGGGGAGAAGCCCAGCCGGATGGAGAGAGGTGGGGGAAGGGTTCCTGCACTTTCACTCCCTTTCCTGGGAATGGGAGATTTACCACTGCCCTTCGTACCCAGATGTGGACCGAGGCCCAGCCTCACCTGCTTGTTTCAAGGTGGCTGAGTCTAGATTTGAACTTGGGGACCCTGTTCCCAATTCCCTGGGACAGAAACAGCCCTGGCAAGGCTTCTGCGTGTCTGCCCCCGATAGGCTCCCGCCTCTTTTCACTGTACCCACACCCCCATTCCAGCCCTGGACAGCATTCCTGAGAGTTGAGGATGTAGACAGAGGGGTTAGTGGATACACGTACCGCGTCCTGCGGTGCCTGGCACGCAGGAGGTGTTATATAAGCCTTTGCTCTTGTTATTATTTTTCGCTGGGAGGCTCTTGGCATTTGGCACCCCAGTCTGCAGTGCACTGTGAGTGTGGCGAGGGCTTGCCAGGGGCCAGCGTCCGGTAAACCCTGGACTTACTCATTCCATTTAAACTTCACAACAACCTTTGGAGAGGTGGGTACTATTATGAGGCCCGTTTTTAGAGCAGTTTTTGGCTATCAGATCCCTATGGGCAAGAAACTGGTTCGGGGTCCCCCTGCCTTAGGAATTCAGCAGTGGGGAAGTGAAAGGGAGTTCATGGATTATTTGGCCAAAGGCTTGGGGCACCCTGGGATTTTGAGAGCAGCTGTTGATAACTGTGGTTTGAGAATGGGGAATGCTTTTTCCCTCTCTTTCCCTTTGGGGGCCTGGAGGTGCTCTCCCTGTGGGAGCCTGGGATGTGGGGCACAGACACATGCAGCCCCATCATTATGGAGCTGAGGATCAAGGCAGTTTCTATCTCCCCAGTGCTAGAATCTCTCTGGGAGTGCTGGACAGAGATAACCTTACTCCAGCCCTGGGCCTGCAGTGTGGCTCTAAACAGGTCTCCTCCCTGCCCTGGGTGGCCGGGTGACGGCCAGGACGCTGGAGTCTCCAAGTCAGCCCAATACCAACAGCAGCACATCTGCTCAACTACCTGTAGGATTTACCTGCTGCAGCGCATAGGCCAGGCCTAACAGACTAGGTAGGGAAGGAGGCGGCTCAGTTTTTGGAGGGGGTGAGGGTCACAATTTGGGAATGAGTCTCTCCAGTCTCTGCTCTCCCCTTTGTCACTGAGAGGGGAGAGTGGCTGCTGCTGGTGGCTGCTGCTCACCCATTTTGCAGAGGACGCAAAGGAGGTGAGAGGGGAGCAGCGTGCTCGGCAGTGACACCCGGCCCCCCTTCCCTGAGCCGTCTTGCAGCCAGCCTGGAGCGCAGCTCTTCGCTTGCGTACACCTGCTCGAATCTACAGAACACCCGCGGAAGGTATTACACACATTTCGCAAAAGTCCGCCGAGGCCCACAGAAGGGGTGTTGGCACTCAAGGTGGAACGGGGTGGAGCCAGTTACACGATCCCAGTCTCTGGGGAAAGCTTGGGCTGGAGACCCTGGCTTGTAATCCCAGCCCCCTGCCCTAAATCCTGAGCCCCCCTGGAGGGCTCCTTGCCTAACCTCAATTTCAGGCACCCCGAGCACCATAGTTAAGTGACTTGCACATGGTTTCACACTTTGGAGACAACAGAAAGGGGATTTAAACCTGAGCCCATCTGACTGCACCTGAAGAGGGCTGGGAAAAATAGTTAACAGGTGGAGGGCTCTGATGGGCTGGGTTGTCTGATGTGGGAGTATGGTGGGCAGAGCTGTGCCCAAAGGACTTCGGGAAATGTCATAGACAGGATACCCACCCTGTGCATCACTGGGCTAGGAGGGCTAAAGGCTTGCAGGGAGGAGGGACCACCGGTTCATTCAAAAGTCAGGAAACAAGAAAGAGTAGGGCTCTGGCCGGTGTGGCTTGGTGGGTTGTAGCATCGTCCTGTACACTGAAAGGTGGCAGGTTCGATTCCTGGTCAGGACACATACCCAGGTTTCAGGTTCAGTCCCTAGTCAGGATGCATGTGGGAGGCAACCAACTGATGTTTCTCACATTGATGTTTCTCTCTCTCTCTCTCTCTCAAATCAATAAAAATAAAAAAGAAAGTAGAATGGGGTGAAGCTTAAGGGGAGCCCAGGAGGCCAGGGATGTGTTAGGAATCATAGTGGAAGTGAGTTCAGTGCTCAGAGTGTGCAAGGCACCACTCCAAGGTCTTGGCCCTTGGCAGATGGACTGGCTGGATCCTTCCATCTGCCCAAGAAGGCTGGTCATATTAACCAAAACCCATTTGGTAGGGTTGACTGCTGAGGCTAGTTAGGAACCCCAACCAGTGTTTGCTCAGGACAGGAGAGTTGACAAAACACATTCACACCTCAGAATCTTGTGCAACTGCCCCGTGGCCTAGTGCTCTTACCTAGGAGAAGAGTGGGTGTCGAGAAAGCTGGAGGCATGCTGGTCCACTGCTGGTGTTCAGAGTGTGCGAGTCAGTTTAATCAGTCTCTTGGAGGGCTTGGCTTTGCTGTTGGCATTTTCCTGCCAAGCAGACAGGCTCAGAGAAGGGAAGTGACCTGTCCAAGGTTGCACAGCTAAGAAGGGTAGAAGCCGGAGTAGAAAGGAGAAGGTGGACTCAGAGAGAGTGTAGACTCCATGTAAACACCTAAAGAATGTTTCCTCCTCTCCTGAAGTCCTGTTCAGACCTCCCTGGGACTGTTTTGTCCTCGTCTCTGAGACATTATCTGTCCAGTTATCTTTTTCCCATTTATTTGACAAGCATTTATTGAACACCTGCTATGTGCAGGACCTATGCTGGGTGCTGGGGACATGCGGTGACCAAGGTGGAGGTGACAGTTTATAAGAAGAGACAGACTAAGTGTCCAGTAGCAGGCACAACATAATGGCAGGTGGGGACAAGGGCTCCGAAGGAAGGAAGCGGGGCAGGAAGGGCTGGGGAGGTCCAGGAAGGCCTCTCCTGGGGGCTGGCATCTGAGCCGAAGCTGATTGAGGTGCGAAGGGGGAGGAGCCTTGGTTTAACGAGCGCTCAGTCCTCACCAGGTGTCACTGTGTGTGTTTTATGTGCCTTTATCCTCACAATAATCCAGTGACATGGGTACTGTTCATCGTCTCTCTTTCCTAGTTGGGGAAACTGAGGCACAGAGAGACAAAGTCACTGTCTCAACAGCTGGTGAGTGACTGATGTGAGATTTGAATTCACACATTATATTTGAACTTGAGAGGCCTCCGTCTCCTGCCTGCCCCCGTAGCCCTAAACCTCTCATTCTGTCCCTGTCCTTCCTTTTGTCCTTTCTTTACCCTGGCTGACCTCCTGGGTGACTCGTGGTAGAGTCCCAGCGGCCCCAGCTGGCTGTCTGCCCCTCATGGGGGGTTCTCAACTTCGCAGTGGCTGTGGTCATATGCAGGGGGTGAGGGAGGCCAGGATGGGCTGAGGAACGGGGGTGGGGGTTCTGAGGTCCAGACTGTTGGAGTTTGAACCTCTCCTGGGTGTCCTCCGAAGCCAAGAGGTAGCAGTCCCATTTCAAAGAGCGGGGACCTGAGGCGTTGAGAAGGAATGTCACTAGCCCACCAAGCAGAGAAGTTGGAACTGGAATCCATCTCTGTCCTAGCCTGAGGCTGAGCCGCTTTCCTGTCTGCCAGTCTCTGCTTTGTTGGGGAACAGACGGGCAAACCGCGATTTTAATACCCCTGGAAGGGGAGGACGGTGGGAGGAGCTTGGAGCTTTGTTCTTCACTTACTGGGTGACCTTGGGCAAGATGCTGGGCTAATTTGGGCCTGGGCTTCCTCACCTGTGAACAAAGAGCAGTACCGTATCCAGAAGCATCTAGTGTGAACCCAAGACTGGTCCTTGTGCCCCTGGAGCCGACATTGTCATGGGAAGACGGACAACAAACAACCAGTAAATTGTCAAGTTAATTTTAGATTGTGATAAAGGCCGTGGGGGAAGTGGTAGAGGGTGACTAGGAAGGGTATTTAGAGAGCACTCTGGGCAGAAGGAGGAGCAGGTGCAAAGGCCCTGAGACAGGACAGAGCCCTGTGTGGCTAGAGCAGAGGTGACCAGGGTGGAGTGAAGAGAGAAGGACAGAGGGAGCAGGGTCCTTCATGTGGGGGCTGTGGAGACCGGGGTGAGGCTGAGAGAGGTTGTTTTGAGGATGAATGACTAGGTGTTCATGCCAAGGCCTGGCACCCAGAAAGCCCTTGATAAGTTTGTTGATGGGACAAAACAGGTCGGTTGGCCTCTGGAGGAGGCAAAGTGCAGTGGGTGAAGGGCACAGGGAGGCCCCCTGCCAGGGCCCAGGAGACCTTGTGGGTGAGGAGCCTCTGACCCAGGGCCTGGAGCCATGCAGAGCTGTTCACCAGGCAGGAATGAGGGGAAGGGCATGCCAGGAGGCGGGCACCAGAGGGGCGAAGGCTGGCAGCCAAGAGAGGGAGAGTTCTTTGGGAAGCCTTGACTGCAGGGGAGAGGGCACCAAGGAGGGAGAGAGACAAGGCTGGAGAGGGAGGCAGGCAGGGCCCGGCTTCCCTGAGGCTTCTGGGGTGGGAGTGGGAGGAAGTTGGGGGGCAGGTAGGAGGTTGGTTTTATTTGCTTTCCCAAGTAATGCACGATTGTGGTGGGAGGGTTGGAGAAGGCAGAATATCAGAAAAGGACATAAGGAGCACCCATAGTTCTACTCTCCAGAAATAAACCCTGTTAACACTTGCTGTGCAGCCTTGGGCAAGTCACTTCACCTCTCTGGGCCTCAGTTTCCTTATTTGTAAAATGGAATAACAGTACCTGTCTCATAAGGTTGTTGTGAGGATTCAATGAATTAATCCACGTAACAGGTTTAGAGCGGTGCCAGCACATCATACGTACTTGTCATCATCGTCATTAGTAGCACCATTTCCATTTTGGGGGATCAAGAGCCCAGATGCCACAATTTGCCTGCTTGCATTCTAGTTCTGATCTGGGACAAGTGACTGTCTCTCACCTGTAGCGAGAAGAGAATAACATTTCCCCCGAGTTTTGTAAAGATACGACAGGTTAATTCACAGAGGATGATTGCAGAGAGAGCACTCTATATGTGGCAGTTGTTACTTTTCCTTCCAGAGTTTTCGTGCCACGTGCCACGTGCATTTTTTCTTCATTGTAGCTAACGTTGCCTATTTGATACTCAGACCTACCTTCTTTTTCCTTAGCAATGATACCCCTGTATTACTGGGGGCAAGTGCTCTAGTAAGACTGCATTTCCCAGCTTCTCTTTTTTTTTTTTTTTTTTTTTTTATCCTCACCCGAGGACATTTTTCCATTTTTTTTTTGTACAGATAGAGTGGGAGGGAGAGAGAGGAAGAGAGAGAGAGAGGGAAACATCGATGTGAAAGGGACACATCGAGTGGCTGCCACCCGCACGACCAACCAGGGCCGGGGACAAACTGCAACCGAGGTACGTGCCCTTAGCGGGAACCGAACCCGGGTCTCTCCGGACCGCAGGCGGACGCTCTAACCGCTGAGCCAAACCGGCCAGGGCTCCCAGCTTCTCTTGCAGCTAGGGGTGGCCCGTGAGATATAAATAGCAGCTATAGGTGAGGTGTCCAGGAAAGCTCTTTAAAGGGGGCTGACTCAGCTATGAGAGACATTCTCTTTTGTCTCTCTCCTCTGCAATTTCCTTTCCCCCCATTACTTTTTCCTGCTTCCTGCCAGGACCTCGGATGTGATGGTCTGAGCTTCAGGGGCTAGCTTCAACCATGAGGCAAACCCTGAAGCATGGAAGCCACGTGGTGAAGGCGGTGAAACCAGAAGATAAAAGGCTCTCGGGTTCTTGATGGTGGTGGAACAGCCAGCCACACAGGTCCTTGCCTGCCTTGCTCTGGCCTTGTTTACTTGATAGGAAAATAAATCTCTGCTTATTGAGGTCTCTGTCATTTTGTCTTTCTGTTACTGGCAGCTGAATCTATTTCAGATACATTTGCCAAAACAGAATCAACTTGTATGAACTGTTCTGTGACCTGCATTTCTTAGCGATGCCCCAGTGCTTCCTTGTCTGAGAATGTTCCCCTGACACTGCTGCACATACACACAGAATGGAGGGCTTGCTCTTTCCTTAGGAAGAATCATTTGCATCCGATGTGGTGGAAGAATTTCTTTTAATTCATGTTAATTGCAGAAGTAATGCACAAAGATAGCCTGCCGTGAACATTTTCTACCTGTCCTCGGGTACCCCCCCCCCCCCGCCCCCGAGACTCTGAAATCTCAGTGTGCACCAGGACAGGCAGGAATCAGGCCCTTGGAGTGGACAGAATTGCTTCTGCTAGTTCCAGCGAGCTCAAATCCTGCTCCCCATCCTCCGTATGTGATCCACCGAGGAGGCCTGAGCCTGGAGACGGAGAGGGTGAGCCCTGCTGGGGTTCACAGAATGATGGCAGCTCCGCTGGGGCCAGAGACCCCACCCCCCGGAATAACCCTCTGCCCCCTGCTCCACTGATGCCGCCACCACCTGCTCCGCCGAGCCCTTTGCCAGCCTGCCTGGGGCCAGCCCAGCTGGGATCTCTGAGAGGTGAGTCTGTAGGCCAGGGAGCTGGGTAGGAGAGCTTTATTTTTATAGCTGTCACCAGATCCCTGCCTCACAGGCCGCAGCCCTGGAGCCCTGGAGGGGAAGGAGGTGGCTAGGAAGGAAGAAGGCTCTTCAGAGAGACTGATGGGTGGGGGTCAGCAAGCAGTGGAGGAGAGAGGACTGGGACCGTGTCAGTGCACCGGGCTCGTACTCAAGCCAGGCCTTTGTCCTCTCGTGCTAAATGGGGCCGGTCATCAAGTGTACCTTGCTGACCCTCTTGGGTGTTGGTGAGGGACATGGGGCAAAGGGATCCTTTCGTTCCTTTGGTCTTGGAACTTAGGTGCAGAGCATTTAGCTAATTCTACTTGCCAGTTCTTAGGGTACGATCGCCATCAGTCCTTGCGAAGCTTGCATTGCACCCCAGCTCCCTGCATCTAGCCCACCCACTTCTCATAGCCCCCACCCCAACGTGGTTGATACCTATTCTTCCATGTACACATCATCACATCGTGTTGTGTCTTTTCTTCTTAGCGAGATATGCACACATCGGGAAGTGCACACAACATAGGTATACAGCTCAGTGAATCTTCCCTGCCTAGAGCCACACTTACAACTTGAATCCAGATCAAGAAACAGACCATTCCAGCACCCCGGAAGCCCCCCATGCCCCTTCTGGTCACCATCCCCCCCAAGGGTAATCATTATCCTGATTTCTAAGAGCAAACATTAATTTTGCCTTTTTCTGTAAATGTAAGTGGACTCACACACCATGTATTTGTTATCTGATTTCTTTTATTCGGTATTGTAACTGTAACATTCATCCAAGTTGTTGATTGTACCTATCAGGGTTTGTTTCCTTTTTGTTACTGACTAGAATGCCATTGCTTGGATACACGCAATACAGGGGGGAGCAAAAGTAGGTTTACGGTTGTGAGTACCCGAAACACAGGGTTTACTCTTGTATTATTTATTAATTATTGTATTATATTTCTTTTAATCTTTTTCTTTATTGATTTTAGAGAGAGGCAGGGAGAGGGAGAGAGAGAAACATCGATGAGAGAGAACATTGATTGGCCGCCTCCTGCACGCCCCCCCACTGGGGATTTGGCCCACAACCTGGGCATGTGTCCTGAGCAGGAATTGAACTGGCGACCTCTTGGTGCATGGGTCCACACTCAACCACTGAGCCACACTGGCTGGGCAATTATTGTATTATTTTTCATATGAACAATAGTAAACCTACTTTTGCCCACCCTGTGTATTTCCCCATTTTTGTTGCTGAGGGACACTTGGGTTTCCAGCGTTTAGCTCTTTCAAACTGGGCTGTGATGAGCAGTCACTACATGTCTTTTGGTGAACATATGTGCATATTTCAGTTGGGGCATATTTCAGGAGTGCCTTGCTGACTCATAGGAAATGCTATGAGTATGTGTTTTAATTCCTGTTCATGGTCTTCAACCCTAGATCTTATTCTATTTTTTACTGTTTTTTTTAAAAAAACACACAACTTTCTGTCTTAGTCAGTTGGGTCTGCTCAAACAGAATATTCTAGTCTCAGTGGCTTATATAAACAACAGAAATCTCTCTCTCACCATTCTGGATTCTGAGAAGTCCAAGATCAGTTTGCTGGCAGTGATGTCTTGTGCGGACCTGCTTCCTGATTCACAGAGGCTGTGTCCTCACGTGGCGAAGGGGCACAGGAGCTCTTTGAGGTCCCTTTTGTAAGGGCACTAACTCTCTTCACAAGGCCTCCACCCTCGTGACCTAACACCTTCCAAAGACCCCGCCTCCCCAAACCATCACATTGGGTTATTTCCATACATGGATTTTGGTGGACACTGACAGTCAATCTATACCACATTTCACCTTGAAATAGATCTCACACTTTTAGAGAAGTTACAAAAACAGCACAAAACACATTTTTTTTCTTGATATATTTGAGAATAAATTGCTGACCTGTTGCCCCTATCACTCCCCAATACTACTTTGAGATAGAGTTCTTATAAACAGAGACATTTTTTATCTAACCACAATATAACCATCAAAATCCAGAAAGTAACATGATCCATTGCTACCATCTAATACGTTGCCAGTTGCCCTGATAATGCCCAGTAAGAGAGTCTAGTTCAGAATCACATTGCATTTAGTTGCCACGTCTCTTTTAGTCTCTTTAGTGTAGAGGAGCTTCTTGGTCTCTCCTTGGTGTTCGTGATCTTGACACTTTTGGGGATGGCAGGCCAGCTGTTTTGTAACATGTCCCTCACTTTGGGCCTGTCTGTTGTTTCCACGTGTTTAGATTCAGGTTATGCATCTTTGGCAGGTAAATCACAGAAGTGAAGTTGTGTTCTTCTCTTTGTCCTAATGTTGATGGTGTTCACCCCCCCATTTTAATGAGATATAATTGACATATAACATCCTATAAGTTTAAAGTGCACACCATCATGATTTGATATAGGTATATATTATTAAATGATTACCACAATAAGTTTAGTTAACATCCATGACCTCACATAGTTTCAACTGTTCTTCTTGTGATGAGAATGATGGTGTTCACTTTGATACTTGACTGAAGAGATATCTACCAGACTCTGCATCTTTGTAAAGTTACTTTTTTCTTCTTTGCGGTAATAAATTTTTGAGGGGAGGTGCTTTGCACTATGTAAATTATCCTGTTCCTCCTCACACTCCCACTGGTTCTTTTTAAAAAAATTTTTTTTTATCAGTATGGATTTAAGTTTTTCTATTTTATTCAATAGCTTTTAGAAAATTGTTATTCATTATTTATATGCTCAACTTTTCCCATATATGACCACTGGGAGCCCCTTCTAGCTGGCTTCTGGGCCCTTTTGACATGTCATCATTATTTCTTAGCACTTCCCTAGCTTCCTGTCATAGGTGCTTCAGGCTCACGGAGGCCCCAGCCCTGGAACCAGCCATTTCTGCAGAGCTGTGGCTCCCCTTAGTGGAGAAGGGCCTTTAGAAACCAAGGTCTCAGCATAAAGTGTGCTCATTGCTGCCGGGGGGTCACGACTCTCAGACCCTCTCAGTCCCTCTCGGTGGACAGAACTGAGGACTGTATATATGCATGTTCATGGATACATATTTATATCTGTATTCTTTCTGTATCTAATGACTAGCCAGCTACCTATCGATCATCTATTTAGAAGCTATAAGTTTATATTGATACCTCCAGTCCCAATCCAGCACCACATAATTTATTCCAATGATCTCTTCCTGTATTTGGAACCCTCTCTTCTGACAGTGAGAAAATTGGCTTCCATTATTCTTAATGTAGTTACTTATTTGGCTAATCCCCTGCCCATGTCCAGTCTCCCCACATCCCCCTGCCCCTCCCCCCCAGCTGGAGGCCCTCCTCACGCTGCTCTGCACCCACGTCATGCTGCCTTTCTTACGGTGACCTGTTCACCCCTATGGCCGCCATGCATTTCTTCAAAATTTTTTATTTAATTTAAATACATAATATGTGCTTATTCTTTTTAAAAAAATTTTTATCCTCACCTGAGGACATTTTTCCATTTTTTGTTCAGATAGAGTGGGAGGGAGAGAGGACGAGAGAGAGAGAGAGAGAGAGAGAGAGAAACATCAATGTGAAAGGGACACATCGAGTGGCTGCCACCCGCACAACCTGACCAGGGCTGGGGACAAACCGCAACCGAGGCACACATCTTAGTGGGAACCGAACCCGGGTCTCTTTGGATCGCAGGCCGATGCTCTAACCATTGAGCCAAACTGGCCAGGGCTATATGCTTATTGTTCAAAATTCCAGAAGTATGAAAGAGTTTATAGTGAAAACTATATGCCTTCCTCTCCTGCCTTCACATTTCCAGTTGCCTTCCCCAGAGGTCACCCAGCAGTCTCTCTCTCTCTCTCTCTCTCTCTCTCTCTCACACACACACACACACACACACACACACACACACTATTTATACCCACCACATATCATAGCAGTTTTCACTCTGGTCTATACTTTGCTTTTTTCTTTTCTTTTTTTGTTAATCCTCACCTGACGATATTTTGTCATTGATTTTTAGACAGAGTAGAAGGGAGGGAGGGAGAGAGACATGAATGTGAGAGAGACACATCGATTGGCTGCCCCTGCACAACCCTGATTGGCTGGGGATCCAGTCCGCAGCCCAGGTACTGAGCCAAACCAGCCAGGGCTCTCCTTTGCTTTTTTCATTCAGTAATATGTTTCGGAGGTTGCTCACATCAGTAGTATAGAGCTGTTTCCTTTTTTTTTAATGATCACACAGTATTCCATTGTATTATGTACCATAATGATTTAACCAGTCCCCTTTTGATAGACATTTAGGTTGTTTCCAACCTTGTCTTTAGCTCACGCTATGTTACAATGGACAACCACATCAAATAGGTCATTTTTTGCGCAAGGGCAGCATACCTTCCTGGAAGACTGTGCTTTTGAGATGTCTCCACATTGCTCTGTGTTCCTCTAATAAATTGTTTTTCACTGTAATGCATATGTTTTTCACACGTTCTTCTGTATGTGTCTGCCACATTTTAACACACTGTTCCCCTTGTGATGGACACTGATGTCGCCTCCAGTCCCCACAGCTGCAAACACTGCTGTGATGAGCAGCATCGAGCGTGCCTCCGTCACAGGCTAGGTTGTCTGGATACTGAGGGGGAGTTTGGGAGAGTGTGGTTGAGGGATGGACCCCTGCACACAGTTCTTCCTTGTTGCCTTTGCTTCCTTCACTATAACCCTGTCAAGCTCATGAGTCAGATATCCCAGCTTTGTCACTTAGATATTTGACCTGGAATAAGTGACCTCCCCCTTCTGAGCCTCAGTTTCCTCCTCTGTACAATGGGTCTCGTCACATCCCTGACTGTTGTGTAGCGTAGGGCCTGGTGGAAAGTAAGCCCTTGATAAACAAAAAGGTCCCATTATATTTGGGTCCCCAGGCCTTCATGGCTTAAGTCTCTCCCTCAAGCTTAGGTGTGGGGACACTGTGCCCCTAAGATAGTGAGAGGGGCTGACTTGGAGAGGACCAGGGAGTCAGGGAACTTGGGCTGGGGTTGTTATGCCACAAGAAGAGTTGTAATCAGACTTCTGATTCAGTAATATTTGAAGGAAAAATGGTCATCTCGATGGTGACCGGTTTTCATCATTCATTTATTCATGTTTCTCTTAACATCTTGTGACTTTGGGCAAATGACTGTACTTTTCTGTGCCTCAGTTTATTTGATCTGCATAATGGGGATGGCGACAATGGTACCTATCTCGCAGGGTGTGGTGAGATTAAATGAGATGATATAAGCATAGTGCTTAGAACAGTGTGTGACACATAGTAAATGCTCAGTAAATATCAATTATTATCAAAGTTCATTTTTCCCCCAACATATCATTTACCGAGAATCTGCTATTTGTCAGGGTTAGCCGTCTCTCTGCCTGCAAGTAGAACCACCTGGAACCTCAGATACTGTAAAGTCAGAGCCCAGAAAAATGACAGGATCTTGGGGTGTAACTGCCCCACCTAGTATTCTAGCTGCCAAAGGTGGTTTAAGATCCCTGCCCCCTCCATTTCCATCCCGACATCCCTGTAACTGCCCCCCCAATCTAAAGACATTGTGACACCCTCAAACCCTCTCCAACAGTGCTGAGTTGAACCCTTGTGGACTCAGAAAAAAACAGACTCAGGCAGCAAAACCCCATTTGCGCAGTGGGGACTCCCCTCCTGAAGTCCTAGACGCTGCTAAAGGGTCTGCACCACTGTTTCTTTGCAGCCAGTTGGGCCCTGGGAGCCAATGGGCAGCAGAAGTTGGCCAGGGACTTCCTGCTGCCTGTTGTCGTTAGTTCAGTGTGGAGCAGGGCTTCTCAACCTTGGCATTATTGGCATGTGGGGCAGAATCATTCCTTGCTGCGGGACACTGACTTGTGCATCACAGCACCCCTGGCCTCCACCTGCTAGATGCCAGTAGCATCCCCACCCCCAGTTATGACAACAAAACATGTCTGCAGACACTGCAGGTGTCCCCGAGTTGAACACCCTGGGGTGGAGGGTGCAGCAGCCTGACTGAGCCCTGCAGGCTGAATGGCTCACGGTGGGATGCTGGGGAAACCCCTCTGCACTCTCGGGGCCTCAGGTTCCCATCACTCAGTTAGGGGATCAGGCTGAGCCGGCATCAGGGGCTCTGCAGCCTGATCTGACTAGAATCCTAGCTCCTGCGTGTTCCTTCCGTCCGGGTTGCAAGTTCTAAGAGGCAGGGCAAGGACTGGGGCCCAGGAGACAGGGGTGGGTGGGGACAGCCCTGTGTTTGTTCTTCCACTTCATGCTAGGTCCTCCCTCCAAGTGCAGAAGAGATAAGAATTACAGAAGGAGGCTCTCGACTGCGTCTCATTTAATCCTGGTAACAGCTCTGTGACGTGGGAGGTTTGATGATCCCCATTTTCCACCCGTGGGACAAGTCATAATTGTGCGCCACCTGACAGGACACACACGAAGAACACAGCATCACTTCTGTTATGTCCTTGCAAAGAGGCATGACCTAAATCCAGCCGCGAGGAAACGTCAGAAAAATCCCAAGTGAGGGACCCATGACAAAATAGCTGGCCTGTCATTCTCGAAAGTGTCAAGGGCAAGAAAGTCAAGGAGAGATGGAGGAGCTGTTGAAAGAGCCGAAATACGGAAGAAGGAAGCTAGGTGCGATTCTGGACCAGGAAAAAATTAATCAGACCTTTATAGAGAAGTTCCGGAATGTTGAGTATGGTGTGTGGATTCAATAGAAATCCTTATTGATGACAAGTGCACTGAATTTGATAACACTACTGTGTGTGTGTGTGTGTGTGTGTGTGTGTGCACGTGTAACAGGTCAGGAGATCCATGTTGCAGGGTCAGAGATCAAAGGACACCATGTCTACAACGGACTCAAATAGTTCAGTACAAGAGAGAATATAAATGGAGGGTAAATGATGAATAAAATAGGACAAAATACAAACCATCTGGGCGAAGGATATCCTGGAATCCCTTGTTCCTATTGTAATTTTTTTGGTAAGTACTAAAGTTATACCAAATAAATTAAACAAGAGATCAAAACATCTGACCTTCAATATACCCAAGATAAATGAAAATATACGTCCACAAAAAGACCTGTAAGCGTATCCACAGCAGTTTTATTTATAATCGCCAAACTGGAAACCACCCAGATGTCTTTCAGCAAGTGGGAAGAGGAACACATTGCAACTCTGTAAGCGGATGCTAGTGAGCGGTAACGCGGAGTAGCTATTGACTTGTGCTCACTATGGTGCACCTGAACAGCGTGTGCTGAGGGACAGGAGCCAGACCCAGAAGACCAGCGTGACGCTTCTGATACGAACGTCGGGAACAGATCCGATGAACCTAGAAGTTACCATAGTGGTTCGTTTTGTGGGTAGAGGTGTTACTGCCTGGGAAAAGTTCTGTGTCTTGACCTGGGTGGTGGTCACATGAATCGATCAATATATAAACATTCATTGAGGCAAAAATTCATAGAGAAAAGTTCCCTTTCTGCACTTTCCTGGACATAAGTTAAACTCAAAATCAAAGTAAAAGAAAATTCACGAAAGATATACATCAAGCCCTGACCTGTTTGGCTCAGTGGTTAGAGTGTCGGCCCGCAGACCAATGAGTCGCAGGTTCGATTCTGGTCAAGGGCACGGAACTCGGTGGCGGTTTGTCCCCGGCCCTGGTCGGGATTGCAAGGGAGGCAATCCGTCGATGTGTCCCTCTCATGTCGACATTTCTCCCTCTGTCCCTCTCTCTCCCTCCCACTCTATCTGAAGATAAATAGAAAAATATCCTTGGGTGAGGAGTGAAAAAAAAAAAAAGAAAGATACACATCGAACCAAGAGAATGAGGTGGGCAGGGAGCGGGGAGCGGGGTTGAAGAGAAGAAATAAATTCGAGCACAGAGGAGACTCGCGTGGACAGGGATGACACCCTGTCGTGAATCAAGGAGCTGGATAAGCAGCCCTTCGCGCCTGAGGTTCAGAAGGAACAACTAAAAGCACACAAGAGCTCAGAGAGAGGGATTACCTTTTCTGAGGTCACACAGCGAGTGGGTGGCAGAGGCTGGATTTGAATGTGGGTCTGGGTGACCCCAGCGTGTGCCCCTTACCCAGTACTTTGGCTTGGACGCACTGTGCCGGACAGCCCTGCTCAGCTCCCAGAGGCTCCCCAGGGCCTGGAGGGGGATGGCGAAACCACTGCCTGGCAAAGACCATCCCAGCTCGGTTGGCGGCTCCAACTGGGAGGGGAGGCAGTGGGGCAGAGGGCGGCCCAGCCCGCAGCTCACATACTGGAGCTCGCTGCCTGGCCGCTCCCTGGCCTGGGCGGCCCTGCCAACCTTGCTTGCCTCCCGTTAGCCTTTGCCTTCCTTCCTGGGCCAGCACGTGGGCTCCGGGGACCCACACGTTGGGTGCAAATGTCAGATGTGCCCCTACTGGCTATGTGACCTGGGACAAGTGGCTTCCCACTCTGCCTCAGTTTCCACTTCCAGAACCCGCCCACGAGAGCACCTGCCTAAGAGCACCGATGAGCAGAGTCGAGGAGTTAAATGTGCGTGAAACTCGACCCGGTGCCTGCACAGACCAAGTCCTTAATAACGGTAACTGCTGTGCTGTTACTGTCATTGCTACTGTGTGTGGGGGGGCTCCTGTCGTCTCTGGGCCTCACAAACACCAGTGTTCGAACAGCTGGCACAGAACGGAGAAGGTTAGAGAAAGGGGCTCTCGGACCGTCTGAAGTTTACTCAGAAAACTCTCTTAATTTCCACTCTGGGTTTTGCAAAAGTTCTTGGCAGGACTGGCAGGCCCCTGGGCAGCCGCAGTCCGGACTGAAATGCGGAGTCGTTGCAGGAGGGGCTGGTCCTGGGCAGGACTGTGGCATCTGGTGAGGTCACCAAGCACTTTCCCCTGAGTTGTGTCCTTAGACATTCAGGAACATTCTTGGAGGTGTCCCCATCACTAACCTTGCTGACCTCAGTTTCTTCACCTGGAAAGTGGGAAGAACTTCGTGCAAGGCCACGAAGAGGAACCTAGGTTTTCCGGTTCCCAGCTTCCGTCGGGGTGGAGCTAAGGTAGAATTTGGGAAAATAAGGACTTGGGGGCCCAACTAGAGCCCACAGAACGTGCTTAATAGCTACAACGTGCTCTTTGACTCCCTGGCCTGCCCTTTTGCCTTTTTTACAGTTACTTTTTGATTTAAAATGATGCTGGTGATACAAACATCCATTCTTTTAAAACAGGAAAACATGGCCCATCAGGCTGAAGTTGGTGGTGGACCACTTGCCCCAGGGCTGGCCCTTCCTTCTCCCGGGGGGTGGGTGGGTTATGATTTTGGGGTGCAGACTCTCAGACCTTGGTATATGCATTACTTTCATCTGTGTGTCCACGTATCTTTTCCTTTCTTTCCTCTTTTTTGTGTTCTGTTATACTTTGAAAAATGTAAACTTGTTACGGAAGTATAACCTGGGTCTAGAGGAGTGGACACGTTTCCACCAATTCCAAACCACCCAGTGCTCACCCCGTGAGCGTGTCTTTCTGTGGTTCACCCCCACCCTCCCGCTCTCCCGGGCCACCTCTCTCCTGGTCTCTGAGTCCCCGTGTATCCGTCCTGTCTGGGTGTCCATGATGCTCCACGATCCCCGCGTGCTTGGCCCCGTGGGTAAATGGCTGGTACATGAACGAACGGAAGCAAAGGGAACACACACAGAAGCACAACTCAGTACCGGTAACTGAGAGCTCTGTCGAGGTGGGTTGCGTCAACTGGAGTTTCTCGTGAAGCCTGTGAACGCAGGTGTCAGCAATAGCAGAGCCCAGCATTTTCCAGAGAGGAATAACAGTACCGTATGTGTCACGAGGTCCTTGGAAGGAGCCAAAGGGATGGCACTACCCTGCAGGCCTCCTGAGTTTCCTGAGGTCCCACAGCCAGGGGGTGGCTGCATGAGGTCCTGGACCCAGGGCTCTGTGCCACCTTCCACAAGGTTTGCATTTTGTTCTCGGCTGTGTCTGTGACCCTGAGCTCCACAGACAGAGGACGCTCAAAGATGCGCTCCAGGAATGACTTCCCTGAGCACCTGCCATGTGCCAGGCCCGGTGCAACTCCCAGGAATACCGCAGGAAATCAGGCAGCCCCGCCCCGTCTTCACGAAGTTTCCATCGTCACGGTGGGAAACACAGTCGGTCAGAGGCCACGTGCTATGGAGAAGGATAAAGAAGAAGCAAGGAGTGCTGGGGCACGCGTGCTGTATTCACGAGAGAAGGCCATCGTTCAGCAAAGACCTGCAAGAGCTCAGGGAGAGGCCATGGGGGTATCTGGGGACAGAGGGAACAGCAAATGCAAAGGCCCTGAGGTGGAACCTTGTGCTTTCTGTCCGAGGAGCAACGGGAGGCAGCATGCGGGGACTGTGCGTGAGGAGAGGACAGAGGAACAGGAAGGTGGTGTGTGTGGTGGGTAGGTAGGGATGGCAGCCGATGAAGGACACGCTTTGACGTCTTCCTCCCAGGGTTATGGGATGGTGTGGCGTTCAGGCAGAAGGGAGAACAAAATGAAAGAACTGGTGGACAGTGCTGAGCCCAGGGTCTGGTACACAGTAGGCACTTAATAAACAATCAGTGGCGTGTTACTGCAGAGGGTGTGTGGGGGCTTGGGTGGAGTGACCTGCTAAGTCTTAATGGGGTTCCTGGTGGGCTGGTTATGCCTGAGGGGACCCCCCTACCCCAGCCTCCTCTCCTGAGGGATTGGTGCCCCCATGAGCTGGGGGCAGGGAGGGAGGACCCTCCTGCTCTGAGGCAGGATCAGCAGCTGAGTGGGAGGAGGCAGCCTCCAGGGCTGGCAGGGAGCGGGGAGCTGGAGTGGGGCCAGGGAGACAGTGTTCCGACCAGGAGGGCAGGCCAGGGCTGGTTCTGCTGGGGAGAGAGGCAGGAGATGGGATGGCCCGAGCAGAGCTGGCTCCCCAGCTTCCCACCTGTCCTCTCTCTGACTCTCCCCATCCCTCCCACTTACGGGTCCCCCTTCCTCAGCTTGCCCTTGCTGTTCCCTCCTCAACAAATGCCGTTCCCTCCGCTCTGGACCAGGTCCGTGCTCCCTCACTGCTTGGTTCCCAGAGGAGAGGGTCCTCCCCAAGGAGGCCTTCTCTGCCCCCCCGGCTCCCCTCCATTCCTGCGAATGGTGCTCACAGCCAGGGCCCCGTTTGGGGTCTGCCTGCGTGGGCTTATCTGTGTGTGGTTAGTCTCCCCCACAGGCGCTGAGCTCCTGGGTGGAAGCAGGCAGGCTGAAGCTGTGTTCCCAGCACTCTGGTGCATGGCAGGTGCTCTGAATCTTGGAGTGAGGATGAAGGATGGGTGGTTGGATGAATGGTTAGGTCTATAGACAGAGAGATGGGTGGACAGATGGATGGATGGACTTGGATGTCTAGGGCTTGGCCAGGTGAGGTGTGAGCAGTGAACAGGCGGAGGAGGGACGGGTGGGTGGACAGGTTATTGGGTGAGGTGGATATATATGAGTGATGGCTAGCAGACAGGTGACTGGACCAGGGTGGGGTGGAATGCAATAGAAAACTCCGGGCCCAAGAGTCAGTGGTCCTGGGTTCAAGTTCAGCCTTGCTACATATTAACACCAAGGCCTGTGGAGTCGTAGTCTTGTTCAATTGCCTCTGTTTTCCCATCTATTCGTTTTTCAGCGTCATTATTGTTTTTATATCACTGCAGAGAACACTTTTCATCTCCCCCACCCAATTTTTCCAGAGTCTCACCACATGAACGAAAGGGAGCTGTCGAGGGGGCAGGGTATCTCCCAGAAGTCCTATGAGCTGGGGAGACAACTTGAAAACCCAGCTGGACAGCCCACAGTTCTGCCAGGTCCTCCCTCATGAGTCCCTCCTCTCTGGGCGTTTGCTAAAAAATGCAGACTTGAGGGTTCCTTCCCCCAAGCTTCCCCTGCAGGTGCTTTTTATAAACAATCTCTGCTCTAGGACCTGAGCGTATCCCGGGGATCTCGCTGCCCACTTCCGGGACAACAGGGTCCCGCAGGTCAGCAGCCAGGTGTGCCCGGAGCTTGTGTGCCTTGGGGATGGGGCTGCTGTGACATTTTCTATATGTAACTGGAAACAACTCGAAGGTCGTTCGGTGGGGCTGATTAAGTACCTTGGGGCTGGTCCACCCTCTGGAGGACCCAGCAGGTGTTAGAAATAAGGAAGGAGGTTCTGGTAAGGCAAGATCTTCAAGATACGGCTAAGGGGGAAACGCAGGTGCAGGACCGTGCCCATTGTTTCATCATGTGTGTGAAAGACGGACACGCGGAGACGATTCTGGAAGGACACGCAGGAATCTGGGCTCTGGGGAAGGAAACCGGGAGCAGGAAGGAGACCCTTGGTTATGTCTGCATCGCTTCCTGAGTCTTGGATTTGAATGTCGATGCCAATGAGCTCTGGGACCCCAAGCCCTCTCTGAGCCTCAGTTTCCCTGTGTGTAGATGGGGCCACGGCGTTTGCAGCTTGGGCCCGGCTGGCGTGGCGGGTACAGGCAACTCGATTCTGCTTTGGCTCCTGTGTCTCAGGAAGCTCCCGGTCAGGCCTCACCTTCTAGCAGCCCCACTCGGCCCAGGGATGGTGGCAGGAAGGTGGGGGGCAGCCCAGTTCAGGGCGGGGTCGAGCAGGAAAAGCCGGGAGGGTTGGAGCAGTTTGTACGGGTACCAGCTTCACTCCTCTGCCTGGAGACTTCAGGGATGCTCACCCCTACTCCAGGCCCCTTCTTCCCCGACCCCTCGCTTCAGGCTGGACACCTGGGGAAGGGGAGAGTGACTGGGCATTGAGCCAAGGGGTGGGGGGCAAGGAGAGAGGGCGAAGGAGAGGGAAAGAGAAGGACAAGAGAAAGAGAAGCACAAACACGCAGGGACAGCCCCGCTCAGGCCTGGAGAGGCAAGGACCAGAGTGAGGGGAAGGAGCCAGCGCAGCGCCCAGCGCAGGTGGGGTCTGGGCTTGCTCTGGCCAGGTGCCTAGGGCTGGCCGAGGTGCAGGCGTGCTGGGGGAGGAGGGGTGTGAGACCTGGCGGCGGGGAGGCGTGCTGGAGGCATCCCAGCAGGGCGTACACACCTCTGCGTTGCAGCTGCGGTTCTGAGTAGCCCTTGGAACCAACTCAGGGCCCCTTACTTCTTGTCCTCCAGTCCTCCCCTGGGACCTTGTACCTAGAGGCCTCCTCCCCAGGGGCCCTCTCAGAGCAGAGCTGAGATGCCTGAGGTGAAACCAGGCTAATTAGTGCTCAGAGCAGAGATAATCGCTGCCTGGAATGTTCCCTAGGAGGTCCAGTGGGGGTGGGCAGCCAGGCCCCATGGAGTACCTGGGACTGGCCCAGCCAGGCCGCTGCCTGCTGGCTACTAGAGCCCTGGATACAGGAAAGAGGACTCAGGAAGCCTGGATTCTTAGTTCTTAGAACCTCCAGTTCCTCAGGCCCCTGTAGACCATCCTGTAAAGCAGATCCACTGGACTCATCTGATATGTCTACCCCAACCCCTGCCTAAAGCCTTCCATGGCTCACCATGGGCCATAAGCTAAAAGCCAAGCTCCTCACCTTGGTCTAGGAGCGCCTGCTGATTTGTTCTTGCTCCTGCCTTAGCACCCCGGCCCTCCCTTTCCACCCTTTTACCCTCGAACATTCCACGCTTGGCCCACCTCAGGACCTTTGCATATGCTGCATCCCCTCCTTATGGTCTTCCTCCATTTCCTCCCAGAAATCTCCTCTCTGCAACCTCCAGGTGTCAGCTCAAAGCTGCCTCACTGGGGAGGCCTTCCTGGTACATACCCGTGCAGTCTCCTTCCTAGCAGTTGACACTTCTGGTCTCTTAATGGGACTCCATATTTGATGCCTGCTTCCTTCATGCAAGTGTCAGCTCCTTGAGGACAGGCCCCAAGGTCATCCTTGTGTCCCGTGGGACCTGGCGCACAGCAGGTGCTCCACGAGCAGCCAGTGGCCAGCAGGAAGCGGCCTGGGCACTTTTTGCTCTGTGGAATGCTCCTAGGAAGGGACCCTACCGACCCCTGGGTCTCCCTCCACCATACCCCACCTCCCCCCAGTCCCAGCCCCAGAAGACCTGGCTTCTGAGTCTGCAGGCTCCACAGGGCGGTCCTGGCCGTGATGTGATGAATCACTGGCCAGAACCTGGTCTCAGTTATCTCCTGGATGGCATGGCCTGCGTGTCCTCACAGGGCCTAGGACCACAGGCCACCATGTCAGAGACTCCAGGTGTCCCACGGGGCCTCTTGACTCTGGCCACAGATAACAACTAACAGCACCCCACCCCCTCACAGGCACCTGCACCAGGGACATGCCGGGTGGCCTTGGAGAGTCCCTACCTCTCTCTGTGTTGCCGGATCACACAGGGTGAGGTCCCACCCCCTAGGACAGAGTGGGGAACTGGGTAGAAATGGAGTCTGTGACTAGGAGACCTTAAATGTAATAATAACACCGACTTCTCCAGGCAGAAGAAACTGGTTACTCCTGGTGGGATTCACATGTCTCCAACTGGGGGAGGGGAGTCCAGGGTGACTGACCCGCCCCACGGTACCTTGGATGCCTGAGGTTGGCAAGTGTTTGGGGCCTACTGAGGTGGGGCAGAGTGTTGGCAAGTGGGGGCTTGAGCCCTTTCTAGGCCACTGATCCCACCATGCCTTTTTTTTTTTTTTAATCGTCACCCGAGGACATTTTTTGTTCAGATAGAGCGGGAGGGGGAGAGAGGAAGAGAGAAACATCGACGTGAAAGAGACACATCGAGTGGCTGCCACCTGCACGACCAACCAGGGCCGGGGACAAACTGCAACCGAGGTACGTGCCCTTAGCGGGAACCGAACCCGGGTCTCTCTGGACCGCAGGCCGACGCTCTAACCGCTGAGCCAAACCGGCCAGGGCCCACCATGCCTTTTTTTCCTTCACTGTGAAGCAAGGATAGTAAGAGTTTCTACTTAACAGCCATGTGCTAAAATGAGATACTCTCTGTGAGGTGCTTGGAACAGTGTCTGATCGTGTGACGTGATCAATAACTACCATCACTATGACCTCCTAAGGTCTCATCTCACCCTGTCCCCACCTCTTCATGCTTCCTAGTCCCACCACCAATCAGGCTTGGCTGAATCACCTGAATGGCTACAACAGCCTCCAGATGATCTGCTCCCATTTTCAGTTTATTCTCCACATGCTGCCAGAGGAGCCTGAAACATGTAAACTGAATCACCATCCTCCTTTGCTCCCCAGTCTCCCACAACTTCCACGGTCCTCAGCATAAAGATAACTTCCTAATCATGACCTACATGTGCTGGGCGATGGCCAGCTCCTCTCTCGGAACCTCTTGCTAGAGCCATCTTGATCTCTTTTAGTGAATCTGGCTTCTGACGGCCTCAGGGCCTTTGCACATGCTGCTTCCACTACTGGAACGCTTTCATCCCTCTTCTTCACCTACTTAGTGCCCAGATCTAAGATCAGGGGACCCCCCCAGGTTCCCTTACACTGGGCCCTGCACCCATTTTCCAGATGCCATGCAATGTTGGCAGCTATGGGGTCCCAGCTGGATCTCCTTTCTAGAGATTTGCCTCACTGAACAGGAGCTGCCTCATTCAAGAGGTCCTCTCAATTGCAATCATCAGAGGCAGACACAGCCAAAACTGATTAAATCAAGGGAACAAAATTCAGCCCTCTTAGTTCAAGGTGGGATCAACGCTGCAGTGCAATTCATATTCCAGACTTCCCATGGGGCCAGGCTGAAGCTAGACGTCAGCAGAGACCACATCCTAGCAAAGCTCTTTCCCAGACCCTGTCCTGCCTCCCTCTCTTCTTCTCTCCCCAAAGCATTCCTCAGTGAATCACATGCATTCCAGTCTCCTTTCAGGCTTTGTTTCTGGGCAACCTGACTTAAGACAAATCACCAGGGAAACGTGCCAGGATCCCCTTTTCTGGCCTTATCTCTATGGACCTCTCCTTATGGCCATATTTTACATTTCCCTAGATGATGATTCGATTGAGGTCCGTCCCCTGCCCTAGAATGTAAGGCAAGAATCATGTTGACTCTGTTCCCTGCTGCATCCCCAGTGCCCAATATAGGGCTTGGCACACAGTAGGTGCTCAATAAATGTTTGTTGAATGACCGAATGAATAATGGCCAGGTCAGTTAGAGGTGGGGGAGGCTGGGCATCACTGAGACCCCGGGTTCCTCCCCCCTCATGGTTCTGCCATGTCCTTCTAGCCCAGCTCTTCATAGCTCCTGCCATCTCTTCCTCACGCAGCCATGGCCAAGGCAGGAAAAGGCCTTCACGTGTTCTCTGAAGAATGAAGAAACTGTTCCCAGAAGTCCCTTGGCAGACTTCCCCAGCTCACTGGCCACAGATGCATTCCATGTCTGGCTTCAGCCAGTCAGTGCGAGGGAAGGGAAAGGGCCCTGTTTGACTGGGGCCAATCAGCATTTGCCCCAGGGTGCCTTGGGCAGAGTCTGCCTTTGCCCAGTAAGAGAGACTCCAGATGGGGCCAGGTCTGGCCTGAGCTATGGACCCCTGAACTGGGGGCATTTGGAGCATCCCTGAGGCTGTGGGTACCCTACCTGCCCCCGTCCCTGGAGAGCCCTGGCGTGGTGGCTGTCAGAGAGGAGGTGGGTGAGGGTTTCAAGCAAATCAGGCAGCCAGACACCTTCACCTCAGTAAATGTCTATAGAACCAGGAATGGAGAGAAGGTGGCGGCCCCGAGGGTGGGAGTGTAGGGGAGGCTGCCTGGGCCAGAGGTATTGGGGGAGAGGCACAGAGACATGATGTAGAGACACTGAAGGAGAGAGGGGCATTGAGGGTGAGACAGAGACACCGGGAAGAGACAGATGCAGGCGAGAGACAGAGAGACATACTTCGAGAGCTGGTCCGAGAGAGGGAAAGAGAGACCGAGGGAGGGAGACTTTGCCAGGGAGGCCTGGGCATCGGCGCCTTGAGCAGTCAGAGGCCCCGTCACGGTGGGAGCAGTGTTCTGCCCCCTTCTCTTTGGCTCGATGCTGTGGGCTTGTCCTGCATCCTGCCTGAGCCTCAGTGCCCCCCTGCCAGGTGGAATGAATGACCCTCTTCCCCAGGACTGTCTGAGCTCCTACCACACGGGGGTTATCACTGACCCATGGCTTCCTTTGGCCTGTAAATGGATCGGTGATGGGAACTGTCACCCCAGTGGACGGTGGGGAGACTTGGCAGGGTCACAGCAGGAAGTCAAGAGGGCTGTGGGCTATGGAGGTGTGATTCTAAACCCTGTGTCCTGTCTGTGCCCCACAGGGCTGGGGGGGAGGCAGGGAGGCAGGGAGGCAGGGAGGCAGGGAGGCAGAGAGGCAGGGATTCTCGACTGGCCAGTAACGACAATTCTGGGAATAATAATAATAATGATGGCCGCCGTGTTCCGAGCGCTCCCCAAGCGCCAGGCAGCAGCCCAGGGGGAGGAGCTCCTTAATTTCACGTAGCTCATAATTCCCATTTCACAGATGGGAAGCCTCCTCTGAGAGCCACATGGACGCCCGAACAACAGAGTTGGGTTTGCAGTTAGGCCTGGGTCTGAGTCCCTGCTCCACGCCTGACAGGCTGGGTGACCTGGGCAGTCACTTCCTCTCTCTGAGCCTCAGTCTCCCCATTTGCACAATAGGAAAATAACAGCTTCAAGGTTGCCAGGATTAAATGAGATGATATACAGAAAGTGCTCAGCACAGGACCCGGTACACAGTAAGTGCTCAATAGACGTTACATGGTGTGTTTTGGGTAACAACTTTAAAGTAATTTAAAAATAATTCCTTTAATCGCTCCCCCTTCTTCCGAGGAAGAGCTGAGGTCCAGAGAGAGGAAGTGACTTGCCCAAGGTCACAGCTAAGTGCAGGAGCTGAGATTTTAACCCAGTGAGGTCTGGGGCCAGCGCGCGCTCCCGGCCTTCCACGCCACGCCAGCTCAGCCCTGGATGACCTGCTTGGGTCTCAGTCCTGTGGGTCAAGAAAATGACTGTGGCCTGCCCTGATATGCCTCTGGCTTGGCATCCACCACGCTCACCCGTTGGGGAGGTTGCAAAATCCCACTCCCTTCACCAGTCGATAAAGGGTGCCCATTGCAAAACTCAGCGGAGAAATTATTAAGTGTTGTGTCATTTTGTGGCCAGGCCCTGGGTGCCCCTTTCCTGCCTGGAGGCCAGGGTGGGGCCAACTCCTCACTCTCTCCCTCCATAGTCCTGACCTGACAGAAGCTGGGGTGGGGGTCCGCCAGGAGCTTTTGGAGAGTGGGCAGAGGACAGACCTGGAACTCAGTCCACCCGTAGCCCTCCACTCTCAGGAAACAACAGTTCCATTCTTCCAGGGGCTCAGGCCCCAACTCTGGGGTTATAGGAGTCTTCTCTTTCCCTATAGCCAATAATTGGTCAGGAAGTCCTATCAGATCTACCTTAAAATTCACCCCGAATCCAACCAGGTCCCCCTCTCCACTTCCACACCTGGATTGAAAGCACCACCCGCTGGTCTCCCTGTTCCCATCTTCACTGCTCACAGTCCATTCTCCACACATAGCCTAA
The DNA here is from genome assembly GCF_014108415.1 of Molossus molossus. Taxonomy (NCBI): domain Eukaryota; kingdom Metazoa; phylum Chordata; class Mammalia; order Chiroptera; family Molossidae; genus Molossus; species Molossus molossus. Next base: position 8,655,904 of record NW_023425399.1, on the reverse strand, counting down.
GGGGTCCTTTTAGATCCAGGTGGATCTTACATCAGAACTTTTCCTTCTGCTCCGAAACCCTCCATGGCTCCTGCCTCAGAGCACAAGCCAAAGTCTTTATGAGGGCCACAGGTCCCTGCCTCATGTGGCCCCATTGCCTTTCTGACCTCCTCTCCCTTGCTCGCTTAGCTCCAGCCACATTGGCCTCCTGCTACTCCTCCAACACACCAGGCACGATCTGACCCCAGGGCCTTTGCACTTGCTGTTCCTGCTGCCTAGCACGCTCTTTCCCCAGCTCTTTCCCACAATTGGATCGTTTACTTTATTCAGGTCTCATCTCAAGGTCACTGCCTCAGAAAACCCTTCCCTGGTTACCCTGCTAAAGTGTCACCACCTGTCACCCCTGGCACTTTAATCTTTCTTCCCGAATTGCCATCATACTATATATTTATTTATTTGTTTGTTTAATGTCTGTCTTCTTTCTTAGGATGTCCCCTTCCTCAGGTCGAGCACTGTTGTCTGTTTTGTTCACGGCTGCCCTTGGTACTCAGCCCGGGCCTGGTACTCAGTAGGTGCGCCACAGAGACTTGCTGAATCAGTGAATGGGTGGGCAGGAGGGGTAGCATGGCTTGAACCGTGCCTCAGCCCATCTCACGAGCCCCTGTTTCTCCAGCTGACAGCTTGGATGGTGCCCACCTCACACTTGGCCCTCCTTCAGGCTGCAGTTGGAGGGACTTCCCTGGCCGCCCTGTTGAGTGGCCCCTGACTCCCCAGCTCCCGGACAGCGCTCACCGTAAGCCTGGCTGGTTTTGTTTGTTTCCATATGTATTATCAGCCGGCTTCTCCCCCTTCCCCTCCCTCTCCGACTCTCTGAGGACGGGACCTTGTCTGCCTCGGTGCTGAGGCTGTCCCCCAGTGCCCAACATGGGGCCTGGCACCCTGTGGGACATGTCAGTGACTGGCCGATCAGGTTTGTGTCACATGCCCCTTTGGCTGGGCCAATCATGGCCATGAGGGAGTTACGAGGAGATGCTATGCCTGGACCTGCAAAGTCAGGGAGAGAAGGGGGCCCACTTGGGTCTTAATTATAACATGTCCCATAATGACACAGTGTTATAATAGGCACACAAAGTGTATTAATCTGATATTATATCTGGGCTTTTTACAATTGATACAATCAACCCGGCTGCAGTTTGCTAACTCATTGTCAACCGATCTCCACACTCCACCTAGATTATTATCAGCTTCCTTAATTAAGTAGAAGGCAAAGCTCCGCAGGCCATGCCCACAGCCCCAGCACCGACGAGTCCGGCCTGGCCCTCCCAGAAGCTGGGATGATAGCTACTCCCACACGGGGTGAGGCTTGTGCCGCCTCTCCATCCCAACCCCCTGTCCCAGGCTCGGGCGTGACAGGCCTGTTGAAAGCCCAGTGAGCCACAAACGCTAACCACCAAGGACTTGCACTGGCGGCCTGAGTGCCGGGTCAGCCTTCAGGTGCTCTGTGTTTGGCACATGCGGTGCTTTTGCTTCAAGTCGAAATGAGTTGCCAACACGAAAAATGACAAGCATCCAGCTTGCTGGCTTCTCTTGAGAAATGGGAAGATCCAGGAACTCTGGGCTCGCAAGCGCTGTGTGCTGGAGCTGAGGAGCGGCTGTCCCCACAGACAGGGCATGGCCCCAGCTGCCCCCCATCTGTTTCCCTTTCATGTCCCTGCCTGGCTCCTGCAGGCCGCTGGATCTGCACCTCCTGCTCTAGGGTTAGAGGTCAGTTACCCGTTCACAAGACAGGACACTGAGGCTCAGAGAAGACATGGAGCTAAAAGGATGTTGCACAGTGAGCCTGGACTCGGGTCGCAATCATTCAACAGGTCGTTACTGAGCTTCCACTGGATGCCAAGCACTGGGGACACAGAGAGAACAGGGTAGATATAGTCCTGCTTTCTGGGGGTGACAGTCTTCTGTCCCACAGCCATATTGTCACCTTTATTGCGGGGCAGCGGGTCTATCGGAGACAGGTCCTGTCTTATCCCCTTGAGGGCTGGAGTGGATTCCCCATAGCTGCTGGGCCCATCCCAGGACAGGGTCTGAGAGTGGCGTCTTGGAAGGAAGCTCCTGGCAAGCATTCCCACAGAGCTGCCCCTACTGCCCACCGGGGCTCTCAGAGAGCAGGCGGGGCGAGCAGGGGTCTGACAGGGGTGGTGAGAGGGAGTTGGGAGGGCAGGAGTGGGGGTGGGGATGGGGAAGGAGCAGAGAAGGCACAGTAGCATCACAGAAGGCACAGAGCATGGGGACCTGTCCATCTCGAACCAAAGGTGAACAATTAGGCTTCTCTCACTCCGCTTCTAAAGGCAAGACTAGGAGGGACAAGTGACTGAAATACCCACATTCCCTGCTTTCTAGCCCAGGAGGAAGGCATTTGCTCAGCCAGTTTGGGAGAAATTACTACCCTCCTCCCCACCTGTCACAGCGCTTCCCCTGGTCAGGAGGAGAAACTGCAGCTTGGAACCTCTATCCCCAGTCGCTCAGTATGGGACCCAACTTGGGTCCCACTGACCCAAAAGCCACCAGAGCTGTTGCAGACCGGTCCCAGGAGCCATATCTGAAGAACACTAGGCAGCCCGCACGCCCCGTGTTAGCTCCTCACTGAGGCAGGGTCGGGGGAGAGGGGGTGAATAACAGTCTTAGCCATCATGTGCATTGGCTAAAAATAAACTTGACATACTTTTGCATTGGGAAACAATGTGGATTCCAAACATTCTCAAAGGGCAGAGAAGGGAAAAAAGGAAGAATGGAAATCAAGTTTTTGAGCTTAGTAATTAATTAGTCTGTAAACAAATGATTCACACTTTTTCCTGGCTATTTTTCATTCCCCTTTGCATGGATTTTCGAAGGGGCCAGGGAGGGAGGCCACATGAGCCAGTTGAGAGGCAAGACAGGGCCCAGCTGTGTCTCCCGGGGGCAGAGGATGGTGACTCCCTCGAGAAGGAGTTGGCCAGTTGCAGAGTGAGGGGAAGAGCTTCAGGTGGAGGGAACAGCATGTGCGGTGACTCCGAGAACGGAAGGGCTTGGCCTATTCAAGGACCAGTGAGGAGGCCTGTGTGGCTGGAGCAGAGGGAGCAAAGGGAGGGGGGGACAGAGTGGTGGGCAGGGGCTGGATGTCGCGGAGCCCTATGACTGTGTTACGGCATCTGGACTCGATCCTGAAGATAGTGGAAGCTGTGGAAGGGTTTTGAGCCAAGAAGGAACATTGACTGATTGATGTCCTTTAAGAAATGGATGATAAGAAAAATAAATTATAAATGTTCTCTGTTATTTGGATGCTTCTTATGTTTAGATTCCCCAAATAAGTGATTATCTAGCAGTTATATTTATGAAGGGTTTATATGCTTATATGTGTCTTCTCTCCACAGAACATCAGCCCCATGATATCAAAGAGTGTTGGTCTTGTTTACTTCTGTGCTCAGCACTGAGACCAATGTTTGGCACAGTGGGGGCCCAGCAAATGTATGTCAAGTGACTGCCCTCTCTGCGAGATCAGCGGCCTCACTCCGTTTTGTGGACGAGGAGTGGAAGGCAGGTGGGTCTCCATGACCCGCCTGGGATGGTGTTGGGAGAAGGTACATTTTATTTAGTTCAAAACAAGGAGAAGTTTTATGGCTGGAAAAATCTACTCTGTAAGGGACTGAGCTCCCCAGCAATGGGAGCATTCAAATAGGGTGCATACTACAGCCCCACAATACCCCTCCCTGATTTGAGACAAACTTTGTGCTGGCTCACAGATGCCACCTGATGAGGTTGCCATGTTGTTATGTCCATTGTGCAGATGGAGAAACTGAGGCCCAGAGAGGCGCTGTGACATGCCTAAGGCCACAAGGTTACGAGTGGGGGAGCTCAGATGGGAATCCAGGTCTGACGGTAAAGACTGTGCTTTTAACTTATTTTTTTTGAGCCAGAGATATTGGTTTGAATCCCAGCTCCACCACCTAGATGTGATGTGACTGGGGGCAAGTCACTTTGCTTTTCTGATCTTCGCTGTCCTGCTGCATTAAATGGGGATGTGACACCTCTTTTGGAGGACTGCTCGGTGGAGTCAGGGAGGTTTGCATGGATACTGGCTGGCCCACAGGTGCTCAATGCATGTGTACCCCTCCTCTCCTTGCGGAAGCCCTTTGGCCTTTGGCCCTCTTCCTGGGCTGCTGACTCCCGCCCAGGCCCGTGGCTCTGGAGTCCACTCTCTAGGTCCCCACCCACTCACTGGGTGTTGATTCACCCTTGCCATGAGCTTCTTGCCCTCCGTTTCCCTTTTCTTCCTCCTTTTCTCGGTAAACCCAATGCCTTCTCTGATTGCCAAAGCTCCTCTGAGGGGGGAGGCGGTCAGTGGGGAGGACCCCATCATCCCACGGAATGTCTCCACCCTTCTACCCTTGCCACGCCTGGCTGAGGTCACCAGGCTGAGGCCTGGGCCAGGACACAGGTCACAGTTGGGGGTTTCATGAATCACATGGGGCAGGTGGGGCTCTGTCTGGTCCAGTGTCCCCCGTGTGGGGAGCCAGGCTGGTGGGGAGCAGACGGAGGGGTGAATTTCAAAGTACAAATTCTAGAAAGGATGGTGCTCACAGCCCATTGCAAACACAGATTTGGAAAAGCCCCACTGAGTGCTAAGGGGGGTGCTCCAAAGGGATGGGGTGGCAGAGGTGGAAGGGGTCTTGGAGACTGGCTTTGTGAAGTAGGTGTGTTGGAGCCAGGTACGCAGAGGGGAGACGGAAGGCACGCCGCTGGGGCCGGCCCACCTGGCCTGGAATCTCAGCTTTGCCCCTTTGCCGTTGTGTGAATATAATCAAGTTCACATCTCCCTCTGAGCCTCAGTTTCCTCATTTGGAAAACGAGATAATGATAATAGCACCCCCCTCCCAGGTGTCGTGAGGACTAAGGGAGATGATGCAGATAAAGTGTCTAGAACGGCCAGGCACTTAGCTAACCCTCAATACATGGCAACTATTATTTTTTATTCTCACTGTCAGTATAGTGGAACGTACTAGAATTGCAGCTTCAGGCAGGCCTGGGTGCAAATCTCAGCTCTCTGCATCTCTGTGTCCCTGATGAGCCCTCCCTCCTCTCTGAGCCTCCGTGGAGGTGGAGATGGTTTGACTTCGAGGGGTTCACTGTGAGCACAAGGCTTGTGAATCCGTGTAAGTGCTGAGCATGGTGCCTGGAACACAGTAGGCACCCAGGGAGTGGTGGTTGGCATCCCCTGGTGCCTAGTGGTTAAGAGCATGGAGTGTCAGGTAGCCCTGAGTTCGAGCCCTGGCTCTGCTTCTGTGGCTTGCTGTGGGGATTAGACCATAGGTCTGAGGTGCCCAGTCCGGTGCTTGGCACATAGTAGGTGCACGGTCAGTGGGAAAAACATCGGGAGTTTTGTGTCTCTGATGCCGAGTGTGAAGCCACCCTGACATCCTTCCCTGTGAGGTGGGGATGTTTCTACCACATTCACCAAAGAAACCGAGGCTTAGAGAGGTACACTACTAGTCGGAGGTGCGGCCCTTGGTCTGCCTGGCTCTAGAGCTGTCTTTCTGTCAGGGCGGGGTGTGTCACGGGGTATGTGCATTGCTGAACGTGTGTCTTACTGTGCTCCTTAGGGCCACCACGGATGTTCATGGAACAGCCGTTCACGGTTAAAGAAGCAGTGAAAGTAATGACTCTTGATACAAGCTTCTGGGATCCAGCATCGTGTCCCCAGAGCCCCAGCCCAGGCGGAGGACCAGGGATGGCTTTGAGGTCCTGGGACAGGGGGAAGCTACTACCAGGCCCAACCTGGGCCTTTCCTTCTCTACCCCTCCAGCTCCGTAGCACTTTGCCTATTGCTTTTTGTTTGTTTTGTTTTGTTACATTATCAGGCACTTGATTGACTAATTTAATCCTCACAACAATCTCGTGAGGTAGGTATTACTGTTTACTCTACTCTACAGACGAGGAAACTGAGGCTCAGAGAGGCCAAGACATTTGCCCACGGCACACAGCTCCTAGGGGGCATTGACTCTCTAGAGCCCTCAGGAGCAGCTGGGTGTCTTACTCAAAATTCTCACGACAGGTGCTTCCTGCAGGTACCTGCCCCACACCGTAGGGACTCAGGAAATCCTTGCTCTGTGAGTTTATGGGATTTAAATCATCATTGCCATTTAAGTCGGGAGTGCCCTCCCCCTTGCAAAGGAAGAATGTGTAGCTGTCATTTCGCAAGAAAGGAAACTGAGACACAAGATCACACAGCCAGAATGTGTGTGTGTGTGTGTGTGTGTGTGTGTGTGTATTTGAACCTCAAGTAGGAGATTATTCTACACACAGGCAGGGTGATCATTAGGATCGTCAGCCATTTGGATTTGAATTTAACCTGCCTGTGTGCATTGAGCAGGCCCTGCACAGTGGGCTGGGGAGAGGTCCCTCCCTTGTCCCTCCCTGCTCAAAATTCCCAAGGAAGCGATCCAGGCTCATCCTGCACCAGGCCCTGCCCGATCTGTTCCCTCACTCCACCCGCCTCTGACCTCACTTCCCACAACTCTCCCTTCTTGCTCTCTGCTCCAGTCTCCTCCAACACAACAGTTTCTCACCCCAGGGCCTTTGTACATGCAGTCTCCTCTGCTTGGAGACTCTTTCCATGACGGCTCCATCTCACCCTTTGGCTCTCGGCTTGAATGTCACCTCCTCAGAGAAGCCCTCCATGGGCACCTGAGCTCCAGTCTCCCCCAATTGTTCCCTATCATGTCACCTTTAAACAATATATTCCTGCTCCCTCGATGGGATTTTCTGATTTGTTTGTCATCTCCCTCCTCTAGCGGACTCAGCTCTTGTGTGCAGGGACCAGGTCTGTTGCGTTGCCTGCTGTACTGCTGGCATATAGTAGGTGTTCAATAAACATTTATGGAAGGAAGGAAGGAAGGAATGGAAATAGTTTATGAATAGAGGTGCTGATGGGAGGAATAGAAAGCCGAGGGCCCAGGCTAGGGTCCAAGCCCTGCTTTCCCTAGTTCCCCCTGCCCTGGGGAGGCGCCCCTGCCAGGCAGGAGGGTGGGTGTGGGGGGCAGTGGCAGGGCTGGGCAAGGCCTCCTCCTTCCTTACTGTTTTCATCCTCTTGGTAATTATGGGCTCAGACACTCCTCGATGCCTTCCCAGAATAATAGCCGGGCCTATTATCAGCAGCATCTCTGGGACCTTTTCACAAACAGTCATTAATCAAGTCTCACCACCACCCTGCCCTCCCTCCTGGTGGAAACCAAGGCACAGAGAGGTCAGGCCACTTTCCCAGCACCACACAGACGATGGGCTCCTTAGCCCTCGACCCTCTGCTGTGGGATGGGGGTGCCTTCCTTGTTCCTCTCGGGGAGGAGCCTCTGAGCCTGCCATGGCTTGGGGGCCCTGCCCCCAGTTCCTGGCCCCTCAGCCTTCCTTGAAGCCCTGGGGGCCTTCCAAGGTGGCCTCTTAATCACTGCTGGTTAATTAAGGAGGTTAAACTACTCTGCGGGGCCCATGCGGGCCTGCCCGGGGAGAGGGTGGCAGGGCCGCCTCCCAGCGAGGGCCCTGCTCCCTGGCCGGGCAGACACCGAGCCGTCTTTGCCCTTGTCGGGGCCTGGGGGTCTCGGGGAGGGTGCCATAGCGCCCCATTGTTGGCGTGTGCCCCCTCCCCTTCTTTGGGTGGTGTGTGGGAGGCGCTGGCATCACTTAATGAGGCCTCCACAGCTGCCAAGGAGCACTGGAGGAGTTGAAACAGGTTCTGGGTGAGGTGAGTTTCGTGGGCTGGGCACAATCCATGGCGCTCTGCCATGTGGGTGCTCCCTGGGGCGGTGGGGGGCAGGTCTGGGACCCCTGCCTCCTTCCTCTGCCCCTGTGGGGCGGGAGCAGATGGAGCTTGGGAGAGGGCAGCCGTGATGAGAAGTGATGGTGGTCAGGATGGGAGGCTCCATCCCAGCCTCCATGCCTCCTTCACGAGCCTGCGGGAACCATTCCAAATAGAACCGCAGTAACAGGGTCTGGGGTTCCCAGGACGCTGGTGATCTGAGCTCTGACATAGACTTGGGCCTCGTCTTCTGACGTGAGAGCTGGGGGTGGTTGGGCGTGATGATCTCGGGCTCGGGGCTTTAGATGGGGAATGATCCACCTCAGCCAGAGCTCCTGGACTTGCTGTGTGACTTTGGCACGTTGCTTCCCTCCTCTGGGCCCCCGTGGCTCTGGCTGTATCTGGTGGTGGTGGTGGGGTGGATGATGCTGAGTGGTCATTCCTGCAGACCCCCCGTCTCTGCTGAGGCTGAGAACACCTCGTGAGGGGCGCCCAGACCTGCCTTCCCAGAGAACGCCAGGAAGTTATTTGCTGTCTCTCCTGGCCCTGGGGAGACTAAGGCCTTGAACTTAGGCCAAGGAGGGTCAGGAGGAAACTCCCGGTGGGTGCCTGGTGCCCTCTGAGGCACGGCTGTGGGCCCCAGGACCGAGGGGGCCACCACCTGTGCACGGCTGAGCCTGCTCAAGGCAGAGCCTCTGTGTCTCAGAGCCTGTGGGGTGCGCCTGCTGACGTCTCCCCAACCTCTTTTATAAAGTAACTGTTTTGAAAGTATAATTTACGTACAGTAGCCTTCACCTTTTTTTGGTGTACGGTTCTAGGAATTTTGACAAACTCATGTACAGTTGCATAACCACCGCTGCGATCAAGATAGAGAATATTTCCATCACTCTAGATAGTTCCCTGGTGCTCCGGTGCAGTCAGTTTCTTCCCCACCACCGGCTGCCCACAACCGCTGATCTTCCTGAACTCTTTTTCTTTTTTTAAAATTTCAAACTTATAGAAAACCTCCCACTGCACTGCTGTAGTTAGTGCCTTCACCCAGATTTCCCGGCTGTCAGCACTGTGCATTCTTGGTCTCTCTCTCTTCCTCTCTCTCCACGTGACTTTTACTGAACTGTTTGTGACTTGCAGACATCCTGACCCTCACCCTAAATACCCCAGCGAACATCTTCGAAGAACAATGTTCGGGTGTTCTCGGACACAACCGCAAGGCATTATCACACCGGAGGAATTAGCACTGATTCGATATGTCACCTAAGGACCAGTCCATATGCGGTTGAATGAGATTGCTCCAAAGTGTCCTGGAGAGCTGGTTTGTTTGTTTTTACTCCAGACTCGAATCAAGGACCAGGCCCTGCATTTGAGAAGTTTCTTTGATGTCCTGGCTTGATATATAATGCATTCTTTTTTTATTTATTAAAAAAATGTTTTTCTTTATTGATTTGAGAGAGAGAGGGAGAGGGAGAGATAAAAACATCGACGAGAGAAAACATTGATTGGCCGCCTCCTGCATGCCCTCCACTGGGGATCAGGCCCACAACCTGGGAATGTGCCCCGACTAGGAATCAAACCAGCGACCTCTTGGTGCATGGGTCGATGCTCAACCACTGAGCCACACTGGCCAGGCTAATGCATTCTTTTTAAAAACTGTCATTGTGGTTCTCCATACCTGGAGCTCAAGGGCAGGTCCCAGGTGTCGTGAGTGTCAGCGGAGAAGACAGCTGTCTTGAGGACATGGGTTGTCCTGCGGGTCTTTTCTTAAAAGTTTTGTTTAAAAAGAGAGAGAGGGAGGGAGAAAGAGAGAGAGAGAGAGAGAGAGACAGACAGACATGGGTTCATTGTTCAACTTCCAACAATGCTAAAAAATTCAAAGCAAAAAGTAAAAGTCATCCAATTCGACTTGAGTGGGCTCGGAAGCTCTAGGGCTGTGGCTCAAATCCCAGCTCCACCTTGCGCTGGCTGCGAGGCCCAGGGCAGGACCATCACCTGCTGGGCCTCGATTTCCCCGTCTTCAAAATGAGGATGATACCAGTCTGCCCGCCTCCCTGTGGCTGTGAAGATTAAATGAATTAGTGTATACAGATAGAGTATCAATAGCAGCACCTCCGGTTGTTAACAACTGGATGACAGTCTTTTCAGACATTTCTCTGTGTACCTGGGTACACGGGTATACAGGGGTTGGCAAAAGTAGGTATACAGTTGTTCGTATGGAAAGACACACTACACTAATTAATGAATGATATGAAAATAAACTGTGTTTCACAACTGTATATTTGCTTTTGCCTATCCCTCTCTGTGACTGTTATGTAAACTGGGTCACCTCCTCCCCGCCCCCCTCAGTAACTTATCATAAGCATCTTCCCACATCCCAAAATGTAGCACTCCCCTATCATTAAACATTTTTTGACCTTTATTAATTTTGCCAACAGTATACCCACGATGTAGTATACACATTGTATGTCCTAGTGTACAGACGATACGCACTGTCTCTGTGCCTTGCTATTTTCACTGAGCAGTAGATCTCGGGGATGCCCGCCTCTGCGCGCCAGGAGCGCCCCCTTGCTTTGGGAGGCTGCGTGGTATTCCTTGCGGAAGTGGACCCTGATTTAATGAACCAGTCCTTGCTGACGGGCACTGAGGTGCTTGCGGGCTTTCGCCACTACAAATGGCAACAGATGGCCTCGTGCGAACATCTTTGCGCCCACGCGCAAGTCCATGGGATGCATTTCTAGAAGTGGAATCGCCAGGTCAGGTATCATGTGTACTTGGTGCTTTTCTCTGCCATCATTGTTAATGGCTGTACAGACCCCGGTGTATTTAACAGTCCCCCGGTTGGGGGCATTTAGGTGCTTCCAGTTTGTCTTCTTATAAACAATGCCACAATGGACATCTTTGTGTAGCTGTTTCTGTGTGCAGGAGCAGCGAGCTTACGGGGAATTCCCAGGAATCTGAGGACAGATCAACAGGAAGTGTAGGGAAGGGAACATTGAACCGAAGGGGTCAGCGTGGCCTCAGGGTCTGTGGGTGTGGATGATGGTTGGAGTGGTTACTGATAGGACTCTCAGAGTAACAGAGTCCTCTAACCCTTGCTGCTAGAGAGTGGTCTGGGGCCCATAGCATGGGCCCTCCTGGGAGGCGGTTAGAAGCACAGAGTCTCGGCCCTGCTTCAGCCCTGTGGAATCAGGGCCTGCATGGGGCTGGCTCAGCTAATTTTGAGAGGAGCCGCCATAAAATAAACCCAGAGACCCCAAGATCTATTACTGGAGGAAATAGTTCAGCCTCGGGTCTGGTTTCACCATGCACTGGCTGTGTGACTGGGGGTGAGTTAGGTGACCCCTCTGTGCCTCAGTTTCCTCATCTTTATAATAGGAATGAGAGTAGCACTAACCTCATAGGGTTGTTGTGAGAATTGAGCATAACCACTCATATAAAAGTGTTTACCATGTGTTTGCACATAGTAAGTGCTCAATAAATATTGTTGTTATCGAGGTACATGCTATGTAAGGGGATGTGGAAGTCAGATCTCTTTGTCTTTTGGTCTCTGTCTCTGTCATCACAATTCACTCTGTTTCTCTCTGTCTGTCCCCATCTGTCTTGCTATGTCCAACTGTCCCCTCTCTGTTCTGTCTCAATATCTCTCCTTTTGTTTTGGTCTTTCTTCCTGTCTCCCCATGATGCATCTGTATAAGCATCTGTGAAAATGCTAGAAACCTGGAAAGATGCAAACTAAAAATGAACAATAATGTAAAGGGCAAAATCATACCATTACACAAACTCAGAAAAATCAACAGCAAAACATTTATGTTTTTTAGTGGAATGTGGGGCCCTTTCAACTGGCTTGGTGGACTGTGGTAGGGCCCATTTTCGCCCCTCTTCCTTTCTCTTTGGACCTAGTGCAGCCTGGGGCCTGGGTAGAGCTGAATGATGAAGGAGCAGAAATTCTGGTTCCAGATGATAGTCTCACTGCGTGATCCTGGGGAGGCACAATCAGTGAGTGGTGAGTGTTCTTCCAGCTCATTTATTGAGCACCTACTACGCCAGACCCTGGGACACAGCAGTGAACAAGATAGACAAAAGTCCTGCCTTGTGGTGCTTATATCCTAGAGGGTGTGCATGAGGCAGATAATGTAGGAGTCAATGAATGAACATGCAGCACAGTTTTAGATAGTGCTGTTATCTGATGAATAAAATATGGTTATGTGACGGACAGATCGGGGTGGGGCTACGTCCCATGGGAGTTAGGGGCCTGGGAAGGCTGCTTTGACCCGAATTCAGGGACCAGAATGATGAAAAGGAAGTTCTGGGAGAAGGGCTTTCCAGAAGAGGGAAGAGCAGGTCCAAAGGCCCTGAGGCAGGAACAAACTTGGGGGTATTTCATGCTTAGGAGCTTTCAGAGAGCAAGATGGTCTTTGCTGAGTGCTTTGAACAAGTCACTGGCCCTCTCTGAATTTAGTTTCCCCCGGTGTAAAGTGAGAACACTAAAAACCTAACCCTTAGCGATGAGTGAAGATTAAATCCATGGTGAGCCAGCATTTCTATACTGGAGGGGCTCAGGGAATGGTTGGGGTTTGGGAGGATTTGTCTCGAAACTGTGGACACAGCAACACCCCTCTGTACTTGGACGGTTTCAGGTGGCTTTTGGGGGTGACAATAGAGATTACTTGGGGCTGAAAGTGGTGCCCCGATCTCTCCAGGGCTCAGTGCCCGATTTCAGGAGTTAATAGCTTAAATCACTCAGCATAATGCCTGGCACCGAGCACGGAGGCAGGAATGAAGAGGACATTCCAGGTGGGAGGAGAGGCGTGTTAGGGGAAGAATGAGGAGACCAGCCTGGCTGGTGGGGAGAGGCGAGGAGGCTGGAAAGACAGGTTGAGGCCCAGGATGAGAGTTTGAATGGCATGCAGAAGGAGGGTGGGCCTTAGCTTGTAGGCCGTGGGGAGCCCTTGCGCGTTCCGGAGCAGGAGAAACTGTTGGGGTGGTTTTGGGTTCTGGTTTGGTTTTCAATGAACTATTTTTAGACATTCAAAAATGTTCCAAGGGTAGTGAAATAATCTTCCACACGGCCATCGCTCAGCTTAAGAAGAAAACACCCCAGTGCAGGCGACACACCTACATGCCCCTCCCTGGGTACATCGCTCTGAGAAGTTACTGCAACCTGGATTTGGTGTTCGCCTTTCCACGCACGTCTTTGTCCTTCTGTGGTGTGTCTGATGGAGGTAGAAAGCACACACAGGAAAATGCATGAATCTTAATTGTACAGTTTGAAAGCCCATGGGACCAACACCCAGATCAAGTCAGAGACCATTTCTAGCCTTGGGTTGTACTATTCTTGAACTCACAATAAGTGGAATCATTTCATGTGTGCACTGTTGTATCTGACACTTTCGCTCAGCATTGTGACCGTGAGATCTAGGTTTTGTGCCGGTGGTTCATTTCTTTTCACCGCTGTGTAGTACTCCACCGCTGAAATGGACCTGTGTGTCGAATTGCCCTACTGTCTATGGAGATGTTCGTTGTAGTCTAGTTTCCAGGATTTTCACTAGTGCTGCTGTAACATTCTCCTACATATCTTTCGGTGGACAGAAGAACACACTTCTTCAGGGTAAATTCAAGAGTGGAGTTGCTAGCTGATGGGATATGCACATGGTTAGTTTTTGTAGCTATGGCCAGTTTCCTGAAGTCGTTCTACCATCTTTATACTTTAACACACATGCACGCACGCACACACACACGCACACATGCATCCCTGAGGGATTTGGGTCACTGCTTTGGTTGTGGGTGTGATTGTGCAGATGGCATCTCTTGCACCTTTGCTTCTACTACTTGCCCTTGCCCCCCCCCCCCCCCCGCAAAGTTCTGTTCTGGAGCTGGTGCAGCAGCTTGGGTGTACCTCTTCATTCTGGATGTAGGCTTTGTGGTATGAGCAGACACCGTGCTCTCCTCCAGGCTCCTGTGTGCACAGGCTTAGCTTATTCCTTCTAGTTTCTCTTTCTGGATTTTCACGCTTGTCTGTTATGTGTTGGGTGAGGCTAGTGAGGATGAGGTCGGGGCAGTTGCATCCGTCCCGGTGGGAGATGAAGACGAGGCCCGCTGGTGCAGACAGATTTGAGGGACTTTGAGGGAGCTTGGTTGTGGCGGGGGAGGAAGGAAACGAGGCTGGGACTCTGGGGGCCGGAAGCCCAGGGTTGAGTCCCTCCTTCCACTTTCTGGCTGTGTGACCTTGGGCATGTGACTTTGCTGCTGTCTCCTCACCTATGATTTGGACCATTCACCCTGCCTTGCAAGGTGGTCGTGAGGGTTCAGTGGACTCGGCAGGGTTTAAATTCATAGATTAGCTGGTTGACTCTAGGGCAAGTTGCCTCCCCTGAGCCTCAGTTTCTTCATTTGTACAAATGGGGACAATAATACTACCTGCCTCCCAGTGACTTTGTGACAATGAAATGAGAGTCTGTACATAAAGCACCTATTCAATACTCAATAACTGATAGCTGTAATTCTTACTGTTGTTGTTGTTGTTGTTGACTTCTCTGTCTTTCCCACCAGAAGGTGGGTGCTGGGGTGGCAGGGCCTGCCCTTCCTCCTTGGGATCATTGAAAAATCTTTCGAGCCTAACTATTCACAACTGCTGTGTCCCGGGTGGGTGACCTTGGGCAAGCCCAGTCCTCGCTCAGAGCCTCAGTTTTTTCTTACAAAATGGGGTTCACGGCAGTGCCTACCTGACCAAGTGGTTTCCGGCTGCGCACGTGATCTTGAAAGAAGAAAGCTTTACAGAGGGTCAGGTGGGGCCCGGTGAGGGGTGACATTTTCCTGGCAATGTTAAGGCTAATGCACTCTGGGGGGCCTCCCAGAGGTGGTGGGGGTGGCACTTCTGGCTGAGCCCCTTTGCAAAGAGGACGTGGGGGCAATGAGAAGAGAGGGGGATGGATTTTAGCTCTGTTGACCGCCTGCGGGCAGGTTTCAGCAGCAGGGATGTCCCAGCCCCTTGCTGCAGGGTGGGGACCTGGGGCCCCCGTGAGAGGGAGGCTGGTGTCCCAGGTTCCTCACCTGCCTCTGGGTGCCTGGGGCACCTCCTCTGGGCCTTGGCTTCCTTTGCTCTGATAGTCCCAGGAAGGCCTTGGTCCTTGTCTGCTGGATTTCCTGGCCCCTGCAGACCCCCTGGCCTGGCCCCCTTGCCCTCGTGGAGGCTGAGGCCAGGGCTCGGGGCCAGGGCTGCGCACCTTGACAACCCGCCCACAACGGCACAAAGGCTCATTGTTTGGGCCCACGTTGGCGGGGAAGCGGGCGGGGAGCAGCCGCCTTTCACCTAACCCGCTTGTGGTCGATGGGGACTGAGGAGCGATTCACAGAGGCCCCCGCCCCCTGACCGGGCACCCAGCCAGGCCGCCTCCTGGGCAGGCACCTCACCAAGCTGGGCCAGCTCCTGCGAGAAGCTGGGCCTCAGTTTCCCTGTCCAGGGACAGGGAAGCAGAACAGCTCCCGTATGGAGGCAGAGCTTGACGATCGGCCCAGCTGCCCTGAGATCCAGGGAGTTGTGGCTCCCCTGGCACAGAGAAGCCACCCCCACTACATCTGAGGGGCATGGGCACCAGGGCTTGGGGCCTGACAGGCCTGGGTTCACATTTTGGGCGAGTCTGTTCACCTCCATGAGCCTTGGTTTCCCTGTCTGCTAAAGGAGACTTGGACTCCACTGTTCTCCTGGTAAAACAAGACAAGTGATGCCACAGAGTGGCCTTCATTCGTTCGTTCGTTCGTTCGTTCATTCATTCAAAAGCAATACTGGTGTCAACTATGAACAACACTGGTTATAGAATTTGGGGGGGCCCAGTGCAAAGTGAAATGCTGTCTGTCCCCTTGTTCAAAATGAAGAATTTTAAGATGGAGCCAGCATTGAACCAAGCATGGGAACTTCTTTTTTTTTTTATCCTCACCTGAGGACATTTTTCCTTTTTTTTTTGTTCAGATAGAGTAGGGGGGTGGGGGGAGAGAAACATTGACGTGAAAGGGACACATCGAGTGGCTGCCTCCAGCACAACCCCAACCGGGACCGGGGACAAACTGCAACCGAGGTGCGTGCCCTTAGCGGGAACTGAACCGGGTCTCTCCGGACCGCAGGCCGACGCTCTCACTGCTGAGCCAAACCGGCCAGGGCAGCATGGGAACTTCTGAGCGAGGCCTGTTGGTCGCCTGGGTCACACTCCTGTGAAGCCCACCCTGCCCAGGCCATGCACGGTGAGCTGAGGCGCCCGGGATTTCCGGTGAGGCTCTGGCGTCTGCGGTCCCCACAGTGGTGATGGGGACGCACAGTGGTGATGGCTGACGTGGCTGAGCACAGACTCTGCTTGGGCTGATCAGGCAGCCTTACGAGAAGCAGGGCAACGTGCTACCTGCTGCACCGCTGAAGAAACTGAGGCTCGAGTCAGTGAATGGCAGAGGCAGGATTTACACCCAGGCTGCTTGGCGCCATCCTGTCCTCTGCCAAGGGGCAGCGGCAAGCCAGGCGATATGTACCTGGGACAGAGGCCCTGCTGGGGTTCGAGGCTGGGAAGGGTATGGGTGTGCTGGTGGCCTGCCAGCTGCCACCTGGGTTGGCCCTGCTGTGTGGCCCTGAGTCACAGCCTTGTGTCCTGGGAAGCTGGCTGTGCCCCAGGCACCCATGGGACCTGTCACGGCAGAGCACACCCTGCCACCCTACCTACCTCCCACCTGGGCCTGGGAATAGGCAGGCCCTCCGAGCTGGTCCCTGCCTCCTTTTGGGGGTCAGAGGGAAGTACCTGTGTGCAGCCCCAGAGCACTTTTGTGCCTCCTCTCATTGAGCCCAAACCCACACTTCCAAGCTGCCCCAGAATGGATTAGCTGGCTGGTGAGTTACTGAGCTCCCTGTCACTGGGAGCATTCAAGGCAGAATAGCTTGTCAGGGGGGCTGAGGCCTGATGCTGAAGTCTGTGACTTCCAAAGCCCTACATTTTATTCATGTGCTCATTTTTAAACAGCTATTGTGAGCAAATAATACAAAATCTAAAAGAGGATATGGAATAAAGAGTAAGTCTCCACCTTCCCCAACCCCAGGCTCTGACTCCTCTTCCCCAGAAATAGCCACCAGTAGCAGATATCCCCCCAGAGCTCATTTATGTGCATACAAACTAATAGATGTATACATTGTCCTTTCCTCCCGGCCTCCTTCCCACACAAATGGGAGCCAATGCACTTCATACCCTATCCTGCCCCTCGCGCGTGTTTTGTTTTACTTGATCACTTATCTTGGAGACTGTTCCAGATCAGAACACACAGAGTGGCTTCATTCTTCTTACCTCGTCACGTGGCGTTCCTTTTATTTTCGAAAACAATCTAGAACACATTTGATTAAAGAGCTTTTCCATTCTGGATTTTCGTTTTGGGGATCTATAATGTCCTTTGCTCCGGTGGTAGCCTGAGAATGTTCAGAGTTTGACTGGAGTTATAAGCTCTTGCCATGTCCGTGGGGTTTGGGGAAGTCTGTTTTTGGTTGAAATTAGAAAAGAAATAGGAAGAGAGAGTGTGCATGGGAGAGAATGAGCACCTTCCACCCACCTCTCTCCGTGCCAGGCACGGTGATCTAATAGTGAATCCCACAGGCACCAGCCCATCTGTCTGTACTGTGGCCAGGCCCTGGGAGGAGGTGCCCATGTGCGATGCCAGGAAACCCGGAGGAGAGGACTTCCGTGTGTGTGTGTGAACATGTGTGTGTTTATGTGTGTGTATGCGTGCATGTGTGTGCATGTGTGTGCGCGTGCATGTGTGTTTGTGTGTGTGCAAAGGGTCATGGATGGCTCCTCAGAGGAACTATTGAAATGGTGCCTTACAGGGTGCATAGGAGCTCATATGAAAAGTATAGACATGAGCCTACCAGGCAGAAGGAACATCCTGACGAAGGTAACTGCTTGGTAGATGCAGAAACAGCTGGTAGCTTCCATTTATTGAGCACCTACTATGTGCCAGATACTGTGCTCAGTGTTTTACAAGTCATTGCTGCATTTAAACTCACCACAATTCTAGGTCTTGTCACAATGCTGGGTGCTGTAAGTGCTCCCTAACTGTCACGGAAGAGCCACAAACAGTAACGAGGGAGCAAGGGAGTCACTGGGGAGCACTCACCTGGCCTGTCCACACTGGTGGGTTCTGGATGAGGCTGGAGAAGGGACGGGACCTCGAGGTGTTGGTGCCTCCAGGCCTCAGTGCTCTGTCTCAGGGGCAGCTCTGGTGGGCACGTGGGCCCAGCCCCTCTGGAAGGAGTGTGAGCAGACCCTGAGCCCAGAGAACGATCCCTATGTGTCCTAGGGCACTGGGCCTTGGGCTTTTTTTAAATTTTTATCCTCACCTGAGGACATTTTTCCTTTTTTATTCAGATAGAGCGGGAGAGAGAGAGAGGAAGAGAGAGAGAGAGAGAAACATCGACGTGAAAGGTATACATTGAGTGGCTGCCACCCACACGACCCAACCACGGCCAGGGACAAACTGCACCCGAGGTACGTGCCCTTAGCAGGAACTGAACCTGGGTCTCTCTGGACCACAGGCTGACACTCTAACCCCTGAGCCAAACCAGCCAGGGCTGGGTCTTGGGCTTTTAAATCCCACTGACCGTGCAATGAAGGTTATCGTCATCTGATTTTGCAGACGAGAAAAAAAGAGGTTCAGAGAGGTGAAGTGACTTGTCTAAGGCCACACAGCAAGTAAAGGGCAGAGCTAGGACATAAATCCAGACCCTGAGTTTGACTCCTAGCCACCCCACACTCCTGGCCCTGTTCGAGAGGGTTTCCCCACCCTTGTTGGGGGCTGAATCTCTCTCTCACCTGCTCTTCAGAAAAGGGTAAATGAGCCATTACCCTGGGGAGCTTGAATGTGCATCCAGGGACTCGGGATCCAGGGGGGACCTGGAGATAGCCTGTGCTGTCCCCCACCCCTCAGCCCCAGCATTAAGGCACAGGGCCCATGTTCTTTCCTTGCTTCTCCCAGAAGTGAGAGAAACATAGTCGGTTCAAATGTCAGGCGTGCTCTGCTGCCTGTGGGGAGACTGGTTGAGCAGGTCTCGGGGAGAGACGGAGGCAGGAAATTATTAATAATTGAACAGCAGCCAGCCCTGTGCAGCCTTGAAATGTGTCTGTGTGTGTTTTCAGAGGTGTGGGGTTGGTGGTGCTAATCCTAGGGACCCTGCCCTGGAGTGGGGAGTAGCCTGGAGATCAGCTGGAGCTTCCCAGGGGCCTGTGTGGGTGGGGAGGTGACGGGGGACAGAGTCAGCGTCCCCGAGTTGAGACACATCTCGGCCTCCCTGCCTCTGATCGATCCAGGTAAGGAGGGATCGGCCAGTGGCGAGGAGGAAGGAAAAAGCTGACTCTATGCCTTTGGAAGGCATCTCGCTACTCGCCAGATTTAACTCTCACAACCACCAGGTGAGGGTGGCAGTGTCGTCTCCAGTTGACAGTTGGGGAAACTGAGGCACGGAGGGATTAAGTCAGGCTTGAACTCAGGGTGTCTGATTGTAGCTAGACTGCCTTTGTTGGCATCTGCACACCCTGCTGGGGTGGAGGGATCCCCATTCCCTAGAACAGGTCACAACCCACTCCCCCATCAGCACAATCCCCGAGGCCATACCCCAGAGGATGGGGGTGGGTTTGAAGCTTCTCTGAACCTCAGTCTCCTCCTCATCTGTAGAATGGGCACCACCAGAGTTTCTTCCTCCAGGGTCAGGGGCAGACAACAAGGGGTGAAGGTAAGGAGGAAAAGGTTTACCACCTGCCCCGAGGTCTCCTCCCTGTCAGAACCAGCCCCTTTCCTTCCTCCCATCTCCAGCACGCTCCTGCCTGACAGCCGACCACAGACAGCTGTCCCCTGGGTCTTCCCTGGCCCCTGGGGGACCTAATTCGGAAACTTTCCCTCTAACACGTTTGTGAGTGATCAGTGCACACTCTAGCAGGAAAATGGCTTGAATAGTAGAACTTAAGACAGAATTTGGTGAAGGGATAGTGGGAATTCGGGGAACTGAAAGCGAACCTCTCGGCTTGGGGTAGTTGCCACCTGTGGCAGAGGCATGCCCAGATGGCGTGCCACTAGGTCCCAGGGCCGGCCACAGTCTGTGGGGTACCTCAGGGCATCCCCCTCCTTGGCCTGCTCTGATGGACGGATAAGACCCAGCCTCCAAGGAGGCGGCGGCCATAATTACAGGCCTTGGTGGTGGCGGGCAGGCAAGTCATGGGGTGGGGGTGACTCAGAGGATTGCTCCATGAGCAGGGCGGGGGTGGGGGCCACCCATCTGCCCCTTACCCAGCTGGCTTGAGGAGGCCCTGTAGGGCCACTGGGTGCAGCAAGGCCAGGATCTCACCCCTGGGCCTGTGATCCAGGCCTCTGTGTCACTTGGCATCCTTGGAGATTGGCACTGCGTCAGGAGCTGGGACAGGCGGGGTTTTCCCCCTGGTCATTCCCAGGCATCAGTTTCTGGGAAGTAGGAATCAGGACTCAGGAGCACCAGCCTTGCAGATTTACTGAACCTTACAGGCAGGGCATCAAGAATCCCAAGAGAGAGAGAGAGAGAGAGAGAGAGAGAGAGAGAGAGAGAGAGAGAGAACCTCAGTCAAGTGCCCACTCCGAGAACCAGCAGATTATTTCTAGAGCCAAAATTTTCCAGGTGAAGGATGCAGGTCACTAGATCTGTAGAACTCCAGACTTACAAGACCAGGAACTCAGTTACAGTTGGTTCCAGAGATTCATACATTCATGGAACAAGAGAGTTTTCAAACAACCACAGCTGCTGAAGAGTTCGAAAAACTCTTGGTTTTTTTTTTTTGCAGTTAAAAAAAAAGACAAGAAAATAAAAGTATAAATATTAACCTTTTCCATTCTATCTGGCAAGAGGGAAAACACACACAGCAAAAAGTCAAGAACTGGTGAGTCGAGGTGTTCATTGTACTGTTTTGTTTTTTTTTACTTCCTATGGGTTTGAAATTTGTCACAATAAAAAGCTGGACAAGAGTAAAATAGAAAATGAAATAGGAGCATAAACCGTAGTATACTAGACTATATAACCTGGTGATTTGCAAAATTATGACTCTCTAATCTGTACATTCCAAATTCTCTTAGAGTGTCTAGCATAACTTTTATTTACAGAGCACATACTGTGGGCCAGGATCGGTGCTGAGGGCTCCACAGATATTAACTCTTTTAATTCTTCCAACAAAGCTACGAGGTAGGTGCCATTACAATACTAATTTCACAGATGAGGAAACTGAGGCACAGATAGGGGGCGTAAAAGGTTCAAATTGTGATCAGTGTGTATTGTGCTAGACTCTGGGACAGGGGTGAACAGGACAGACATTGTCCCTGCCTTGGGGGAACTTGGCAGGGGAGACAAATAATAAACAGACGAGTAAGATTGTCCCCAGTGCAAGGAGGAAAATAAGCGGCTTTGCTGGAGGGCAGGGGGTGGGGCTCCCTCAGAGGAGGTGCTGTTTGCCCCGAGACCTAAGGGGGAGAAGGAGGCTCACCGGGCAGAAGGCCTGCTGTTTGTCCAGGCTGTGCCTTCTGCCTGGAGCTGTTCCCTTTGCCTCTCTGTGCCGAACTCCCACTCGCTGTTCTCGGCCCTGCTGGGCAGGTAACTCCTCTGGGAGTGGGAGGCAGCTTGCGGGGCTTCTTGGACCCAAGGAGGAACTTGTCCTGCTCCCTAATGTCTCCTCTTTCTTCCCTATTCCCAGAGCAGACCTTGAATTTGGGGAGCCTTCATTAGAATCAGAGATGAGGTCCAGAGGGGTTAAGGGACTTGCCCGAGGACACACAGCTAGCAGGTGTTCGGGGAGGGATCTACACTAAGGACTTACAAACTGCCTTTTTGCTATTGTTTACCTGCCCACCTCCCTGCCCACCCTGGGGTTCTCTCAAGGGCACGTGCCAGGAGCCAAGCTTAGTGCTATGTCCGGCATCACCCAGCTCTGGGCCGGGGCTGCTTCGAGAAGACTGTGGGGTGATTTGACCTTTGCCTGGCTGAGAGCACGAAAGTGAGCAAGGGGCCAGGCCAGGGCCCCAGGGGTTAGCTGTACCCCCAGGGGAAGGCGAGGGGGACCTGTGCCCACTGCCACCCTTCATTGCCCCAGCAAACATCAGAAACCCACTTGGGACAGGTGGCTGACATCACTTACCCTTGGACTGGTCCAGACTCTTCACTCCCCAAGCCGGTTTCTGGCACCGATTGGCATGAGCCCAGGCTGCCCGCACACCTGGCTCCCATCTGGGCCCCAGGGGCTCCACCAGGCGGTTGGGACAGGGAGGTGCTGAGGAGGTTCTGACCTAGGCAAGGGGTGTGTGTGCCTGGGGGCAGGGTTCAGCTCCCCACCCCCACCCCCATGTCTGTCTTACAGGGGAACCTGCTGGGTTGGAAGGAGCCCAAACACTAGAGGCCCCCAGGGTTCAAGGCCAGCTCTATCCTCTGAGGCTCTGGAGTCTGGGAATCTCGGTCTTCCCATGTGCAAATGGAGGCCATAAAGCTACCTACGCAGGTGGGAAACAGTAGCACAGTGGCTGGCACAAAGCAGCTGCTCAACAAAGGCAAGATGTTCTAGCTGCAGACGAGGCCATTCCTGAGAGCTTCTGTGATTCCGCTTTCATTCACTCACTCAGTCCCTTCACCAGGATTTATGGAGACCCTACTCTGTGGCCAGCCCAGGGCAGAATGTTGGGGTCACATCACAGAACAAAACAGACACGGTTTCTGCCTTTGGACAGACAGACAGTGAACAAGTAGGCACACAGCCTCATTTCAGACCGTGGTAAAGGCTCAGAAGTAGGGAGTGTGATGGAGACCAGGGACTTCTTTACATAGGGTGTCTGGAGAGGGCCTTCCTGAGAAGCAGCTTTGACCCCAAGAGGGGCGTTGAAGGTGAAGGAACAGCAAAGGCAAAGGCCCTGAAGTAGGAGGGACTTAGGTGGGTTCAGGGAACACTAGGTCAGTCACTGTGGCTGGAACAGAATGGGCGAGAGGGAGAGGGTCAGACAGAGCGGGAGAGGGGAGGAATTTGAATTTCATTCCAATGGTGATTATTATAAACAAAGACCAAAGTTTATGAGTGACTACAGTATACGACGAAGTGCAAACTCATGGTGATCCACTTCCTGCCCGGAACGTGGGACTTGGGACCAGACATCTTGCAGGCTCCCCTGCAGCCTTTCTGTTATAGGAGACACCAAGGTAACAGGTTGTTGCATTCTGTTAGATGCACACGCAGCGTGTTAGCCGTAGATGCGAATTTGTTCATTGGGAACGTGGCCACACTCTCTGGACTTCAGTGCTTGCGGGGGGAGCGAGGTGGGCTGGGGAGGGGGCGCAGTACCACCAGCCCTGATTTCAACAGCACCATGCCAGTTGGGGAGGGTTGGGAGGTCAGCTGGTGCAACCCCCTGACTCTCAGATGAGGAACCTGAGGTCCAGACAAGGGGAAGTGAGTGGCCAAAGGTGACACTATGAGTCATAGACGGATTCAAGACTTGAACCCAAGCCCCCTGACTTCCAACCCAGACTTTCTGAGAAATGGGTGTCTTGTCATGTGCTTCCCCTTTGTTCTTTCCTTCCAGACAGAGTCAGCTGCCCTCGGGCCAGGGAGGAGCCGGGGCTGGGGTCAAGGTTAGGGACCCACCCCTACTGTACTGCAGAGTTGTCCATTGGAAGCGCTACTGCTGTTTGAACCGGATAATCCTCCACTGTGAGGGTCCTGGTGGAGCTTACAGACCACCTGCCTAGTCCAGACAGACGCCCTCTGGAGACAGGGATGCCTCTCCAGAATAGGGAAGGAAGAAAGACGTTGAACCCAGAGTCAGTAATGACTCCTGCGCTTTCAGCCCCACGATGCCGAGGCATCTAAAGGATGAATGAACCGAAGAGCTACCCCCGTGTCAGACGAAGAGGTCCTTCGGCTCAAGACAAAATTCTTTCACTGAAGGGGTTTCACAAGGGCCACTTCCCGTCAGCCTAGTGATGACCACGCTGTGATCTGGAAACCCGAGGTGTGAGACACAACGAGCAGCAGAGCAAGCAAGATTCCCATGTCTGAGGTTTGCAGCCAGGGTCGGAGAAAGTCATCCCGTGCGCTGTAAGAGTGTGGGGAAAAGCATATTGGAAAAAGAATCTTGTTTTTAAGAATAGACTTTATTTTTTGAACAGTTTTAGATTTACAGAAAAATGGAAAAGATAGTACCCTACCCCCAGTTTCTCCTGTGCTTACCGCCTCAACATTAGTATGGTGCTTCTGTTACCAGTAGGGGACTGCTGTTATTTGCTGTGAAGTCCATAGTTTATTCAGGTTGTTCTAATTTTTACCCAATGTCCTCTGGGGTTATGGGTTGGGGGCGGGAGCTCTCAGAAGTAAAATGTCATTTTTATCATATCATATCATATCATATCATATCATATCATATCATATCATATCATATCGGTATGTACCATCAACATGACTTAACACTTGATGTTGACCTTGATCACCTGGCTCAGGTAGTGTTTGTCAGGTTTCTCCACTGTCGAGTTACTCTCCTTTCCTCTGTCCACACTCTCCTGCCTGCAAGGAGGTCACTCTGTGTAGCCCCAACCTCAGGAGCAGGGTTCTGCTCCCCTACATACATGATCTGGAATTCCTCTGCACAGGAATTTTGTCTGTGCTCCCCTATTTATTTATTCAGTCTCTTATATATGTCAGTATGAACTCCTGGATATCTATTTTATTTATGCTTTGGGTTATAATTCAATAGTATTTAATTTTATTGCTCGAATTGTTCCAGCGTTGACCATTGAGAGTTCTTTTGGTTGGCTCCCTTGCCCCTTGGTGTACCACCATCAATGTAGATCTCCCCTTCCCCCTCCCTTCCCCCACCCTCCCCTCCCCCTCCCCTCCCCCACCCTCCCCTCCCCTCCCCCTCCCCTCCCCTCTCCCCACCTTCTACTCCTCCTCCTCCTCCTCCTTTTCCTAGCATTTTTTTACATCTGGCACCACAGGATGCTCCAGGCTCATCTTGTCTATATCCTGTCCCGGTCTCAGAATCAGTCATGTCTCCATGGAGCCCTGGTCCCTTTTATTGGAGAATGTTATTAGAGACCAAGATCCGGGTGTCAGGTATGCCCATTGCTAGTGGGGTGGCATTTCTTTTAGGCCTTCTCAGAAGAAATATATGTGTGTGTATACCAACCCACATATAGGCACATATCTATAAATATATCTACATCCGTATTTAACTACATGAGTTTATACTGATGTCTCCAGAATCCACTATATTTTACAATGTGACTTAAAGTAGTGTTGTGTCACTGTACTGATAACCATAATTATCACTACCATTTACTGTTTATTATGTGCTAAGTACTTTCTAAGCGCTTAACTATATTATCTCTTTAAGCTTCCTGACAGCCCTAGACCCTGGTTACTCCCCTCAAGCCTGTTTTACAGATGAGAAATGGAGACACAGAGAAGTTAAATATCTTGGCCAAAGTCTCCCCGCTAGTAAGTGATGATTGAGTTTCAAACCCAGGCTCAATTATGTCAAACAGTAAAATACATCTACATCTTGCATTAAAGAGAGTTTACATACACCTAAGAACAAAACAAACAAGGTGTGCCTTACAGTTGATTGGCTGACATAGTGTGTTTCAAAGACATTGAACTTCTAGGTCATGATTACCTTGAAAGCTGGTACATTTGTGCTTTGGATCTCAGACATTTTCTGCTGCAGCTCTGTCGTCTCTAATGGTGAATGGATAACAGAGCTCAGGCACATACCAGTACCAGTTCTTCCAGCCTCCTGCTGGGTCATTCTCATACCCAGCTCTAGTTGGCCCCTTGGGAAATTTACAGGGATACAGTCTTCTGGGAAACATGCCCCAGCCAGCCCAGATCTCAGAGGGCAAAGGGGATGGAAAGGGAGCACGTGTGGAGGGAGGAGACAGGCAGCTTTGGTGCTCTGACCCCCCACATGTTCCTGGTGTCAGTCTGGTCTGACCTGCTGGGCTTCTTCGGTGGGGAGTCTTGGACAGGAGCCTGCCTTGACCCCAGTATGGCCTGAGGCCAGTCTGAGGCCCCTCCTGCTTTTCCTTCTACAAGGCCTCCCACCCTCAGGCTGGCCCCACCTTCCTCAAGCCTGAGCCCAGCCTCATTTGACCTCCTCCAGGAAGTCTTCTCTGACTGCCCCACCCGCAGTGATGTACGCATTTCCCGAAATCCCAAACCTAGACCGAGGCTCTCAAACTAGAGGCCCTCAGACATACTTCAGCCTGCACAGTGTTTTTAACATTTTGATTTGGTAGCCAGCATCAGCGAGAGATTCCATGGACAGATGTGGGTAGTCTCTCTCCCGAACGTGGAAAGCCCACAGCGCTGGCTCGCGTTCCACCAGCTGGTTCAGCCTCTGCCAAGCACACAGTAGGTGTCTGGCCACAGCTGATAGCACGGACCGGCCAGGCTCGCTCAGCTTGGAGCCCCGGCCTTGGAGGTAGACAGGCCTGACCCACTTGCTGGCCTCAGAGATCTCTTCCTGGTACAGCTGAGAAGAGAGACATTTCATTCACTTATTTAGCCACAAATTCAACAAGGGTCTATTGAACACCTACTGTGTGCCAGGAGTTGTTTGGAGCACAGAGGATACAGCAATAAACAAAATAGACAAGTTTCTGCCATCATGAAGCTGATATTTTGATGGTGGCAGATAAATAAATATAGTGTCAGGTGACACTAAGTTCTGTGAAGAAGACTTACAGGCATAGTGGAGGGGCTGCTGCTTGGTTGGGAAGGCCTCTCTGTGAGCAGGAAGGGAGTAAGAACATTCAACACAGAGGGAACAGCAAGTGCAAAGGCCCTGAGGCACAGGCCTAGAGTGTTTCAGAGGCAGTGAAAAAGCCTAGAGGAGAATGAGTTAAGTTTTTCTGTAGTGGTAGGATTCCTCTCCTACTTCTCTCCTTCCTTCCCCTCCCCACCTTCTCTCGCATTATTATTTTTGTTACAATGAGTCTCTTAATTTTTAATCCAAATACACAATGACAATATATAAAAATAGAAATAATGTCAGGGAAGCTCTTGGAATGTTGTTGGTAGGCAGGAGAAGTAGCTGCTATTATTGTTTCTTTTTCTCACTTTTGGTAGGAATGAATCACTTATTTCTAATGTTTACTAAAGAGGCGATGGGCCCTGTGTCCTTGTCCCACTGTGGAGTGACTTTCTTCTTCTCTTTTCCAGCTATGTTGAGATACAATTGGCATATAACCCTGAACTTAAGGTGTACAACGTGTTCACTTGGTACACTTATATATAGTAAACTGATTACCACCATCGCATTAGCTAAGACCTCCAGCAGAGTACTTTCTTCTATCCCATCCTTCTGAGGGTTTCTGGAAGGTGACTATATGGGGGGGGGGGGTTGTATCTGTGACAAAGGAAAAGTGCCCTCCCTCCCCCCTCCTCTCCCCTCCCCTCCCCTCCCCTCCCCTCCCCTCCCCTCCCCTCCCCTCCCCTCCCCTCCCCTCCCCTCTTCTTTTCCATCTGTAAACTCTTTAGCAGAAGGAAGCACCCAAACTGGGGAAGTCCTGTTTCTGGGCCGTCGAGAATGTGTGGGTGATACAGAGAGGCCTGGGGGACACCTCACTGTGTCGGAAAGGGGGTGGTGGTTCATGGCGTGCATGGGCATGAGCCTTAAAATAGGGCCTGGTCTCACCTGCAGAGCTCGCTCTCAGTCCCCAGGGCAGACTTCCAGGCTGCTGTGTATCCCCCACTATCCCAGACACCGCCTGCGCCACCCTGTCCCCTGCCCTGACCATCCGGTCACCTCCTCCCTGGGCTCCCTGCTTCCGATCTGGGCCCCTGGGTCAGTTCTCCACACGCCACCAGAGGTGCCCCTTGGAATGAAGTCAGACCATGTCGCTCCTCTGCTCGGAGCCCTCCCGGGGTCCCAGCTGGCTCAGGGGTCCTATGAGGTCCTCCAGGGCTGGCATGATGGGACTCCACCACTGCCCCGAGCTCCTCCCTGCCCCCTTGACGCCTCCTTCAGCTCTCTGACCATGTACACAGCTGTTTCTCCCCCGCCTCTCACTGGGTCAGCCCGTTTTCCAACAGCCTTTTCTGTGTGCCCTTCGGGAATGGGGTCTCCTGTGACACTGGCCCGCGGCTCCATCTCCACCCTCCGAGCCCTTTTTCACTGTTTGGAGGGACGCATCCAAGGGTCTGCTCCCTGTGTCCTTTCAGGAGTCAGCCCCAGGAAGGCGGGCTGGGTCTAGGGGTCTGTGCCCTCGTGCAGGGAGCAGCATTGGCATGCAGTATGCAGTAGGTGCTCACGGAGTGCTTGGCACATGAGGGAGCCTGCGTGATTTACAATCAGACCTTAAATCTCTGCAAGGTTCTTACGACTCCAGCAAATGGAGAGCTCAAGACGCGGAGGCTCTGAGCTTCAGGGCTCTGGGGCCTCCCTGCCCACCCAGGCCAGGCCCCCCCCCCCCTGTCTCCTTGTCTCTGGCTCTCTTCCCTCTCACTCTCTCTCCCCTCCTCTTTGTCCTGTGTTTCTCTCTCTCTCTGTATCCGTCTCTCTCTCTCATCTGTCTCTTTTTCCTCTGCCCTCTCCTCCCTCCCCCCCCCCGCCTCTCCTCTTGTCTGTCCTCCTCTGTCCTGTCCCCTCTCTCTCTCTCTGTCTCTCTTCTGTTGTCTCCTCTCCTCATCCCCTCCCTCAGCCTCCACGGCTGCTGCGGGCTCCGGCTCTAGATCCCTCTCCTGTCTCTCCAGCTGCCATCTGCCCACCAAGGGGCTCCCTCCAAGGGTGGCAAGGTCAGCCCTGGAGGAGCGGGGAGGGAGCCAGGGAGGCTGGCGCTGGGCGTGGGAGCTCAGGACCCTTCTCAGGGTGCGATGACCTCCCTGCTCCCCAGGCCCCCTTTCCTTGCCTCTCCGAAGAGAAGAACCATTTCTGGGACTTCCTTTATTTCGAGTCCAAATATGCTTATTATTTTATTGGCTTGTGGGGAAGCTCAGAGAAGTCTTTGGGTGGGGGAACTTCACCAACGCAGCCTCCACGGCAGCAAAGCAGCGCTTGCCAGGAGCGAACCACGCGGGGCCAGGCCAGGCGTGTTCCCTGGCTCAGGCGCCGTCTGCCCTGGGCTCGGCACGCAGGGCCTTCCGGCCCGGCCAGGCCTCCTTTGAGAAACTTGAACTCACAGGCTGCTTGCAGTCTCAGGACCGCAGCATGTGCTGTTCCCTCTCTTTAGGGTGCGTCTCCGGCTGTACTTGGCCTACTTAAATGTCAACTCATTCTGATTCTGGCTCAAACACTTCCTCCAAGAAGCCCTCCCTGATGATACCCCCAGAAGTCGGGTCACACTGTTAAACACTGTCACCACAAATTACTTTATTTGCTCTCAGCCTCCTACACAGGACTCCCTACCCCATTATCTGAGCTTAGGTCTCCCCCAGAGGGAAGTTGGGAGGCCCAGGCCCATGAGTCACAAAAGTTTTTCTTCCCTTCTTGGGAACTTTTTCTGGGGAGATTGGGAGCGGGCTTCCTCCAAGGGGGACTAAATTCAAGGGTGCCTAGATGGAGGAGAGGTGTCCAGGGCCTCTTCCCATGCCCCAGGCCAGCCCTCCAGCACCAGACAGCTCTCTCCATCTCCATGACAACCCCTTCCTCCCTGAGCCACCACTGACATACTTGCATATCCGCCTCCCCAACCTGGAGAAGCCAGAGGAAGCTTCTGAAAACCAAATCTAACCTCCCATCTGCCTTGCTTCAAACCCTTCCATGGCTCCCTATTACTCAGAATAAAGCCCGCTCTCCTCCGTGGGGTTACAATCCCTCTGTAGCCTGACCTTGCGTCTTTCCCTTCATGCCCACAACCCCCGCAGCCTGCAGCGCGGCCTCCAGGCTTTATGCTTGCTGTTCGTTTTATCCCGAACACTGTTCCCCAGACAGAGGGCCGTAGAGCCCTCTTCCCCACCTCCTTCAGGCCTTCGCCCCAACGTTACCTCCGCAGGTACTTTCCTGCTGCCCTATTTAAACATTTAACCTCAGCCCTGGCCTGTTTGGCTCAGCAGTTAGCGGTCTGGAGAGACCTGGGTTCGGTTCCCGCTAAGGGCACGTACCTCGGTTGTGGTTTGTCCCCGGCCCTGGTTGGTCGTGTGGGTGGCAGCCACTCCATGTGTCCCTTTCACATCAATGTTTCTCTCTCTCTCTCTCTTCCTCGCTCTCCCTCCCACTTTATCTGAACAAAAAATGGAAAAAAATGTCCTCAGGTGAGGATAAAATAAAATAATAAATAAAAATAAACATTTAACCTCCTCACCATTCCTTCTCCCCTTCCCTCCTTTATTTCTGCCTATAACCTTGACTCCTGGCCACATAGCTTACTGATTCATCTTGTTTCTGGTCTGTCTCCCCTCACCCCCCGAATGCCAGCTCCCCCACGGCAGGCATTTTGGTCACTATTGTTCCCTGCTGTATCCCCAGCAAGGAGTGGGCCCAAGGCTGTGTGGCTTTGGTGTCAGATAGGCCTGGCTTGGAGTTCTGGTTCAGCCACTTTCTGGCCTTCTCCTCTCTGGACCTCAGTTTTCTCATCTGAAAAATGGAAGAAAACTAGGATTGAAGTAAGGGTGACATAACAGCCTGTGTGTAAAGTGCCTACATATGTCTAGAAACCAAAAGAAAAGAAAAGAAAAAAAAGAGAACCAAAATGAAAAATTCATCATTCATCATTTTGGGTAAATGGGTAACTCCATTCTGGTTTGTCTATACCGTGGACTATTATGCAGCTGTGAAAAAGAATGGTTCACAGTTTTCCCAGGTACCTTGCGTGGTTAACCTTTTTTGTTTTGTTTTGTGTTTTTGAAGAAAAGAACCTTTTAATAAAAACTGCTCATAAAAATCCTCATAAATTTCAAAGAGCAAGATATTTCTTAGTACAGTTATAAAAGAACATTTGGTCCTTTTACAAAAAGCTCCCTTTTAATTTAAATACATTTCTTATTTACAGATCTGACAGAAAATAGCATCTCTAGTTGCAAAGCGTATCATTACAGAGAAGCGTGTGTGATCTCCATAGGTGTTCCAGAGTTTTTTGTTTTATTTTTAAACTTTCATAATTACCCAGGTATTTTTTCCCATGGAATTTATTTTTCAATTGAAAAAATTCAAGGTAAAATACAGTGTATTAGTATTCTACCTTTGTTTCAAAAATGGAGTTTTAAAGATTGAAATGAAATTCCCAAACATAAAAGTAACCATTTTAACCCTGGCTGGTTTGGCTCAGCAGTTAGAGCATCGGCCTGCAGACCAAAGAGTTGTGGGTTCGATTCCAGCCAAGGGCATGTACCTTGGTGGTTGCGCTTCGTCCTCTGCCCTGGTTGGGGTCGTGCAGGAGGCAACCAATTGATGTGTCTCTCTCACATCAATGTTTCTCTCTCTCTCTCTCTCCCCTTCCCACTCTATCTGAAGATAAATGGAAAAATATCCTAGGGTGAGGATTAAAAAAAAAAAAGTAGCCATTTTAGCCCAGGCTGGGTGGCTCACTTGGTTGGAGTATTGTCCAGTGCGCCAAAAGGTTGCGGGTTCACAGGGCGCATACCTAGGTTGTAGGTTTGATTCTCAGTCGGGGTGAGTACGAGAGGCAACTGATTGACGTTTCTCTCTCTCTTTCCCTTCCTTTCTCTCTCTAAAAATCAATAAAAAAACATAACTTCGGGTGAAGTATGATTCAGTGACATTTATTAGTCACCATGTTGTGCAGCTATCACCTCTATGTAGTTCCACAGTGTTTCCATCACCCCCAGAAGAGACTGCACCCACTGAACACGTCACTCCTCAGCCGTGCCTCCCCTGGGCCTGGCCGCCACCGGTCTGCTGGTTTTCTCTACGGTTTTATCCGTTCTGGAGATTTCCTATAAACAGAAGCGTGTAACGCGTGACCTTTTGTGTGGCGTTTCTCTCAATTAGTGTAATATTTTTGAAGTGCTCCGGGGTGGTAGTTTGTGCCAGCACCTCCTTCCTTTTTATGGCCAAATAACACCCTATTGTGTGAACAGACCACATTATGTTTCTCCATTCATCTGTTGATGGAAACTGAGGTTGTTTTCACCTTCTGGTGACTGTGAAGAATGCCACCACGGACACTCGAGCGCGGTTCTTGTTTTGTGGGTTTATTCTTGAAGGAGAGAAGCGACGGGGTGTGCACTGGGGTCCTGATTTGGAAGAGAAACGACGGAGAATGAGACCCCTGTCCAGGCGTAGTTTGTATGGGACTTCCATGCTCACAGGAGAATTGGTGGGCGCCCGTTCTCAACCGTCTACACGGGGACCGAGAAGACCTTCACAGAAGAGGAAACGCGAGAAAAGAAGGCCAGACGCCAAGTCAAAACAGTGCACACAAAATGATTTCATTGAGGCCCGTGTGACCCGTTACACATTGAGTCATTGTGTATGTAGATGTAAGAAAAAAAAGCCAAACAAAACATCCCCCCCAAATTATTCTTTGCACAAAGGGTTGGCCAGGGGCCTGGTCAGATGGAGAAACTGAGGTTAGAAAAGACGATGGACTGCCCAGGAGTGAGCGTTCTGCAGAGCAGACCACCCCTGCCCCAGTGGCCAGGTCCCGCGGCAGTGACCCCCACGTGGTTCTCATTTCCTGCAGGGCGGGTGAGCCCAGGGGAAAGGTGAGAAGGGGCCCAGGAAGAAGGAGAAGTGGTCAAGTGGGCTGAAGGCGGCGGCGGGGGGCAGACCCTATGACTCGCACTGACCTCAGCACCCTCACCCAGGACTCCCCCGTGGGCTGGGCCTTCAGCTGCTGCGCTTGCTTGCTCTCTGCTGTCCCGTTCTTCCCTTTAGGAAACGTTTCAACGCCCCGCAACGTCGCAGGAGAGAGTCTAATGAGCCCCACGTCCCCATCACGCGGCTTTGTCCATTCTTAACAGTTTACCATGTTTATTTCAGGTCTCTAGCAGTCCGATGTGGCAGGAAGCAGACCTCTCTCAATGGGTTGCTGCGGGACCTCGAGGAGAGCCTAATAAAGGGCCAAGGGAACCAGTGACGACAGGGGCAGGGTGGGCTGGGATCAGTGGGGAGCTGATGTTTGCAGGGATGGGGTGCACGGAGAGACCCGAGCAGGAGCTGAGGCCTGCAGAGAGGACTGCTCCAGCCTGGGGGACACAGCCGGAGGGAGCTGTCCTGCCCTCCCGTCTCTGGCTGCTCTCCATTCTGGGAGCCTCGTAGGAAGCCGAGAGCAGGGTTGGTGGCCTCCACACAGGCCAGCTTCCCAGGCACAGAGGAGGAAGAGATGTTGAGAGAGGGCACGTCACCCACTTACACCAACCTGGAGTGGTGGGGGAGCATCTTCCGTAGCTCTCTGGGGTTTCTCTATTTTCATTTCTGGCCTCCGGGACATGGATGGCATGGCAGGGGTGTGTGTGTGTGTGTGTGTGTGTGTGTGTGTGTGTGCGCGCGCGCGCCTGCCTGTAAGCTTTGCCATTTTCAGGCTCTGGTTTTAAGCACCTGTTTATTGAGCACTTACTGCCTGCTCCATGTTTCACACAGCTGATGGCCTGTATCCTCTCTCCATCTAGTTTTATAGTGCAGGAAAGCAAGGCCCAGAGTGGAGCAGGGCTTCGTGCAAAACAGGAGCCAGAGCTGGACTTGAACCTGAAACAGTTGTGGGAGAGACCTGAGCGCTTAGCCTTCGATGCCCTCTGCCTCGTGGTTCAGGTGTCCTCCATCTCTACTCTGTGGAGTCCTCGGGAGGAGCCTCCTGCTGCTGAGACAGTTCCCTGCAGGTGTTCTTCTGATGCCTGGCTCCAGCTGGGAAAGGGTCCTGATTCAGCCTGACCTGGGCTCTGTCAACTCCACCTGTATCAACTTGGGTGATGATTTGACTCCCCAGGCCTCAGTCTCTCCATCTGGAAAATGGGCACAGCACAAGCCCCTCCATGCGGTGAAGTTGTAAGGGTTTGATGTGTTGACCTGCAAGAAGTGTAGAACCCAGTGCCCTGCTGGGTTTCTGATTTCCCCTGAGTCGCCTCCTGGGGGCCGGATCCCCAGTTGGAGGAAGGATGGGGCCAGCCCTGGGGGCCCTGGGGGGCCTGGTCCCAGGACAATGCAGAGCATTGAGTTCATGCCAGCCCTAGTTTGAGGTTGGAAAAATAGAAGAGTAATCTGGGCAGGACTCAGACAAAGACCTGGGGGCTGGGTTGGCAGAGGGGCGTCAGGTTACCCCCCACGGGCTGCAGCTACACTACTGGTGCTCCCGCAGTAGCTCAGCTCGAGGGGGTGTTTTTCTTTCCCCAAAGATTATAATTAAACAAGCCATCAGGGCCCCTTGCTGAGGCCTCAGCAGGCAGGTTTCATTACAGGAAGAACGACAGGTACAGGGGTTCACGGGTCTGAGGGCGTGTCGCTGTGACAGTGACAATGGCAGGGCTAGCCGTGACAGCCAGCTGCGGTGTTTCCGGCAGACCGGGCTTCAGGGAGCAGGTGTGTGTTTTCCTCACCCCCACAGCCCCGGGAGGCAGGGCCGTGTGGTTCCCGTTCACAGACGGGCAAACCGAGGCTCAGAGACACTTCGGGGGCCTGAGGCTGTTCCCTCCATTTGCTCAGCAGGGGTGAGGTGGTGCGGGGTCTGGAATCCTCCCTTCCTCTCCGAGGTTTTCTTCTCTGGGAAACGGGGATAACCCCGTGCTGACCTCACTGAGTTGTCATGGCATCAAGTAAGTGGGCGCACAGTGAAGACTCAGAAAACATCCGTGGCCTCCTTTCTTGTTGCCAGAATGAACGGGGGCCAGCCCTGCCTTTACGGGGCTTGCACCATCGATGTCCCATCCCCACCCCCTCCCATTCCTCCTTGTGTGGAGAAGCAGGTGGGGAGGCTTTAGAAGCCCTGGGGCCGTAAGGACACACCTGCTCCTACCTGGAGGGAAAGTGCTGCTATTGCACCCATTTTGCAGATGGGGAGACTGAAGCTCAGGGGAGAAACGGCTTACCCATGTCTGGACCGAGACCATGGCTGAGCAGGAGATGCTGAGGGAGGGTCCCGGCCTCTCAGGTGAGCACCCTGAGGGATGAGTAGGAGACCCCCCTCCCCCCCGCTGTCCCCTCCCTGTTAGTGTCCCTGGACAGTCCTCTGGCCTCTGTTTACCCAGCCCAGACACCCCAGACACTGCCTCTTCCTTGCCCGGGAGTCTCTGGCGCCTTCACAATAGGATTCTCTGTCTCTGCAGCTGGTTTTCATTCAAGCCCTTTGTGCTGAAAATAAAAAAATGAAAAGAAAACTTGGCTCCACCCCTCCCCTTTGCTTCCTGGGGAGGGAGGAGGATCCCAGCCTCTTCTTTCCCTCACTTGGGGCCCAGAGATGTTCACGGCCTGCCTGAGGTCACACAGGAGGGTGGGAGCCAGGGCCCTGGCCTCCTCCTCCAGGGCTCTGTGAACTCTCACTCCCGCCCCCTGACTTCAGGCCAGCGGCCCCCTCCGCACCTCTGCCTCTGTTCTTTCTGGCTCTGTCCTTTAGGCTTGGAGGGAGCAGAGGAAGTGGGACTAACGTTCCCTGCAGCTTACTGCATGCTGGGCACTCTGCCATCCCCACACACAGGATCCTCACGCAGCTCTGTGAGGGCCTGTCACCCATTTAACAAATGAGGAGACTGAGACTCAGAGAGAAGTGCCTCCGGTCCCACGGCTGGGCAGCGGCAGAGCTGGGCTTCGAACTCGCGCTCCCACCGTGGGCTGGTTGCCACATCTGGTGCCCCCTTTAGGGGCCTGTGGGGAGCCTGAGCCCTGGAGGGGGTGGGGATCTTGCAGGGAATTGGGAGCCTGGGCAGGGCCAGGACCCTGGAATGGAACCGGGCAGGAACAATGGGACCTCAGAGACCGTGGTGGCCCTGGGTGGAGCATGAGCTGGAGCCAGGGGCTGCAGTGCACCGAGGCAGGTGGACCTGGGAAATTCAGTGCTCCTTCCCCCTCCTCCAGTTCCTGGGTCAGGACCTGGGGACACTCCAGGCACCTCAGCTCCAAACCCGACAGACCCAGGCTCCAGCAGGAGGCAGGGCCGGCCCCGAGTAGCAACAATGGCTGATACCCACCTTTCATGTGGACCAGGCACGAACCAGTCAGGCTGTGCACCAGGGCATCCTGGGTGCTCCAACCAGCCGCGGTGGGGCTGTGACTAAGGCCCTTCTTAGAGATGTGCCAACTGAGGCCCAGAGAGGTCCTCAGCCCTTGCCTAGGGCAACACAGGGCCAGAGAACTTCGGAAAGTGTGGCCCTCAGAGAGTGAGCTGCCTGTTCCAGGAGGCATGCAAACAGAGGTGGAGGAAACTCAGTGGGGTCAGAGCAGGGACATGGTGGGGAGTTAGTGCTCACTGAGGATGATTCACTGAACACGGGGCCAGGAAAGGCAGGAGCTGGGGAGTGGACGGAGCCTCTTGGGCTGTGGCGGGGATTAAACAAGTTATGGATGCGCAGGATTGGAAATGTGCCTGGTCTAACATCTGTGGGCAATGAACAAGAGCACCTTTCATGGAGCACCTACTGTTTGCAGAAATAGTGACACACGGATGGAGACTGCCAGGCACCCACACCACAGGCCTGGATGGTTCTGCGTGTCCACAGCCTCTCGACCACTTTGCTGATGCCTGCTGTTCTTATTTCCACTGGCAGATGAGGTCGAGGCCAGGGGTACTGTGGGAGGCACTCAGCGAGGCCAGGGGTACTGTGGGAGGCACTCAGCGAGGCCAGGGGTACCGTGGGAGGCACTCAGCGAGCCCAGGGGTACCGTGGGAGGCACTCAGCGAGGCCAGGGGTACCGTGGGAGGCACCCAGTGGGCTGCGTGCACGGCCAGTCGCTCTCCGCGGTGTGGGCTCGGGCAGCTGCTCACGTTCCTGGGCTGCCCTCTCATCTGTAGCGTTAGGTGTGTTTATCCGTGGCCTCTTAGGCTTGTCGGTGAGGCTTTAAGTGTCTGCAAAGTGATACCTTTTTCTGCCAGCAGCTTGCTGCCCCCAGTGAAATTCTCTACGACCTCTTTCCGGCCTTCTGGTCCCTCCCCCTTCTCCTTTCTCCCCTGGCTCAGCGTTTATTCCTGTTTTCTTCTTGTCCCAGTGAGTCCATCCTCCACGGCTGAAACAGTAAAGACGTCTAATTACATCTCAGAACAAGAAGCCCAGATGTCGGGCTGTGCCAAGACTGGTTAGCTGGGTTCATGTTTCTTTTCCTCACGGGTCCCCGTGGCTGCCTTGGCACCAGACGTCGTGTCGCACATGACCGCAGCCTAACCAGGAAGGGAAGAGGGTGGGCAGAAAGGGGCCTTTCTGGCCCAGATCTCGCTCCCTTATCTCAGGAAAATATTTCCCGAACATCCCAGTAGACTTCCCCTGGGGTCCCGCGTGACAACGGAAGTTACATGTCCACCTTTAAACCAGAAAGGAAGTCTCATGGCTGCCTTAGACCAGTCAGGACTCAGCCCCCCAGCTGCCCCCAAGACACACAGCTCTGAAGATGCCGGGGACACAGCAGGGCCCCCCTGTTTCCAGTCTCGCTGACGTCCCACCTGCAGGTTGCGCGGATGGGCCTGAATTTGTGGGGCCCCCTGCGACTTGTCCTCTTGACCGTGTTCAGGGGCCCTGGCCATGGCCGTGAGCACACTTTCCCCAAACCTGCAGCTCTCTGGTTCTCCTTCCTCCCTGCCCAGGCCTCACAAGTGGCCCTTGGGGGGGTGGGGCCTCCTCCCGCCTTCCTGTGACCTCACCCTCAGTGAGCTGTGCGGCAGGGGGTCCCTAGCAAAGCCACGAGGGCTGGCCAGTCCCTGTCAGTGTCCCTTGGTGTCCCACAGGCCATGTGACTGCAAAAGCCCAGTGTCTTCTTCCTCCTAGGCCTCCTTCTTGCTCAGCTGCCCCAATCAGAGACATGGGTGTCACTTAACGCCACTACCCGCCCCCCGCCCATGGGGTGGCCCTGCTCAGAAACTGGCCCTGCTCCCCCCCGCCCACTCAGGGGATCGAGCCTCAGACCCCAGAGCTGTTCTGTCTCTGCTCCTTCTAACCCCACATCAATCCGTCAGCAAGCCCTGGGCTCGCGTGCCACCTTCCGACGGTCTTGGATCCAGCCTGTGGTGCCCCCATCACCTGGTCCCCACTCCTCATTCCCCTCCCGAGCCCACCCTCCCTGCCTGCTGGAGGGACCCTGTTGGAACCTCCGTCAGCTCCTGCCTCTGCCTTGCTCAGAGCCTTCCCCTCCCCCTCCTAGAAAAGCCCACCCCAGGCTCTGCAGGATGGACCCTGCACACCCGCCCTTCCCGCCTCCCTTCTCCCTTCTCTGGCCACTTTGACTTTCACTCCTCCTTAAGGAAAACACAAGCTCCCCCAGCCCCTTGCCCTGCTGTCCCTCTGCCTGGAGCACTGTCCTGCTGGGTCTTCCCATGGCGTGCTCCCTCTCCGCACGGAGGCCTGCGCTCCTCAGAGGGGCCTCCCAGACCGCCCGGGGCCCTCCGGTCTCCGTCCGGCCCTGATCTAGCCTGCTGAGCACTGCCCTCCTCTCTCTGCTTGCTTGTTCCGTGTCTCGTGCCCACCCTGCCCCACCTGGAGGGCGCTCCTGAAGCCGGCCGGCTCACTGGGCACGCAGGAGGCACACGAAACGCGGTGCTTGGCGACAGCCTCGAGCTCCCCGCTGTGACGCGGCCTGTGGGGACATAGCTCCCGATGGAGGGCTGATGGCCCTCCCCTTCCAGGGACACTGCCTGGACCACAGAGGAGAGGTCGGAGGAGGGTCCCCGAGCCTCCACCTGCCCGGAGCACAGGACACCCGTGCCTGGACCTTCGTCACTGGCGTCTGGGAGGTGACACTGGTCAGGAGTGGAAGCTAGGAACTTTCAGTTCACCCTCAGTGCTCCCTTTGGGAACATCGTGTCCCCTGGTTTTTATTTGTTTTCTCTTTCCCGAGCTGTGGCGTCCATTGTTCAGCAGACGGCCAGTGCGGTGGCCACAGCGCCCCAGGCGAGCGCGGAAGCTGGCCTGCAAGGTGGAAATCAACCAGCCCAGTTCCCCTTCGGGGTTTCCACAGGAAGGACACAGCCTTCCCCAGCCCGGTCGGATGTTCGGCGTCCATCCATGCAACCCCCGACCCCCCAGCGGCAGGTCCTGCCCAGGGGGCGGCCTGCTTGTGTTGGGAGGGGCACAATGTGGGGCCAGGGCTGCATCTGCGCGAACGCTGCCTTTGGGGGAACGGTGAGCCCACATCTCCCCCTCCTGGCACATCCACCGGGCAACAGGCTCCTCTCTCTCGGAGGCAGTTTTTATTTTGTGCTGAGCATGTGCAGTTAAATGCCTGTCAAAGCGACTCGGTTGTGACAGTCCTGAAAAAACACAGACAAGTGGGGAGGGCTGTACTGGTTGATGTGGGAATGGGGGCCTCCTGGCCTTGACCTCTTCTCCAGGGTGACCCCAAGGCCCGTCCTTGGAAAACTGGGCTCAGGGGAACCCGGTCTGAAAGCCCACGACGGAGGCCCATCCCTTGGTTCCCGATCAGGAAAGTAAGGCTCAGGTGAGGGTAGTGCTCTGGGGACCCGGACTGTGGTGGCTGCAGCGGCCGTCCTGGAGGAGGGGTCTGGCAGGGCAGGGGTGTGGCTGACCCAAGGCCGAGCAGGATGTGGGAGAGGGAGTTGGAGGGTGTGACTCGCCTGCTGTTCCATTCATTCTGCACTTATCATTCATTCACTCAGCAAATATTACTGAGGCACCTACTCTGTCCAGTCTCTGGGGAGACCATGACCCCTGCCCACAGGAGTTTTGTGTGGGAGACAGACATGAGCCTAATTACCCTCGGATGTCAGTCTGTGACGGAGACGTGCCGGTGGTTTCTGGAGTGGGCAGGAGGTTGGCACGGTGGGGAGGTTAGGAAGGCCCCCTGGGAGAAGCCGCGTTGAGAACGGAAGGAGCAAAAGCCACGTAGGTGAGAAAGGGAGGCATGAATATTCCAGCAGGTGCACAGCAGGTGCAAAGGCCGTGTGGTGGGACAGCAGAGCGAGCAGGTGACCCTAAAGGACCGTGTGGCTGTGAGGTGAGGGGTGAGTGGGGAGCAAGGACAGCTGAGGGCTGGGCTGGGCCGGTTTTCGGGAGGGGCGCGGTCGGGGTGCAGCCTGGTCTAATGCTGAGGCCAGTAAAGAGCTGAGAGGGTCTGAGTAGGGAGATGGGGCCACAAGACACCTCTGTCCACCTCTGCCCACCTCTGCCTTCCCACCTCACCACCTGTCACGCCCTGGCTCGGCCTGTTTCATGAAGGCGCCAGGGGTTGAGCCCAATTGTCAGATGAGGAAAGTGAGTCTCTGGATCTTCCCATGGCTCCGCCCACTTCCTCCTGCCTGGAGAAAAGGGGAACGAAGAACTGACACCCAGGGTCAGCTGGGAAGCGTCTGGGCTGGGAATGGGGAGGGTGGGGCCCTTGGGGGCCCGCACTCGGGATGGGCAGGGGCCCTGCTTCCGTTTAACCACAGCCCTGTGACATGCCCCAAAAGGGAAGCAGAGACCGCCTGTCCCCCTCCCCTGTACTCTAGGGAGGGGCCTGGGGATGTCTGGGGGAGGGCGGGAACCTGGGGAGGCCTCACAGGATGCCCGACTGGGTTCTTGGAGAACTTTGGGGCTAGCTGGGCCCAGCTGGGTGACCTTGACCAAGTCCTATCACCTTGGCTTTCTCCTCTGTAAACAGGATCAAACGCTCCCTCGGACTCTTCTCGGGATTAGCACACAGTGGGGCCTCCTGAATGGCTGGCTGATTACTGTCGGTTGAATGAGCTAAAGCTGTTTTTCTTCCTGATAGGAGTAGCCAGTTAGAGAAAGATCCCATGTGTCTGATATTAACAAATATTTCTTGAGCACCTACTGTATTCCAGGCATTTTTCTCTGTGTTGTGGAGACAGCAATGAGCAAACCAGACGCAAATGCGAGCAGATGTGCCCCCACTGTGCTTCTTGGTCTGTGGCAGACATCGCTGGTCAGTCACCTTGCCCGCCGTGCGCCAGCTGGGGGCTGGTGCATGAGGGAGACGAGCCTGTCATGCCCGGGGTAGGACAGTGAATGGGACCCAGGCGATCCCAGGGAGAACTTTCTAGATGATTTCAGCTGTTTCTTCTCAGACTCTTTCAACAAACATCTGTTGAGTACCTGGCTCTATGCCGAGTGCTAGGGACACAGCAGTGACCGGGGTGGACACAGTGCCTGTCCTCATGGAGCTGGGGTTCTGGTGTGGGAGACGGACAAACAAGTAAACAAACAAGTAGACACTTCTAGACATAGGTACGTGCTACAAAGACGTGACCAGAGGGGTGCGGTGGAGGGCCACAGGAGGCGTCTGGGGTGGCCTGGAAGACGGGGGGCTCAGGAGGAAGTGCATTATTAAGAGCTGACTAACCAGTTGCAGCCACCAAGGAAAAATACAGGGGAAGTGTTATATGTGGAGGGAACAACATGGGCAAAGGCCTGGAGGTGGGAACCAGGTTGATTTATTTAGAGAACAGAAAGAAGCTGGTGTTCTTGGGGAGCCCCGAGTGGTGGAGCAAGAGGAGGGAGGTGGTCCTGGAGGGGCCAGGACAAATGTCCAGGGCTGGAGGCAGGGTCGGGCATCTGAATTTCATCCTGGGCAGTCCCTGGGAGGTTGAAGCAGGGGAGAGACTGGGTTGGTTCCAGTTTTAATCTTTCCAGCTGCCACAAGGAAAGAGTGTGTCGAGGACAAGGGTGAGGCAGGGGACCAGGTTGGAGACACCTGTAGGTGTCCAGGACAGCAATGACGGTGGCTCAGGCCAGGGTGATGACCGAGAATACAGGAACAGATGGCGGGGGCTGGTGGGAGGCCCTGGGCTCTGCATTCGGTTTTGTTTTTCCTTTTACACAATCCACCAGGGACTCTGGGTCACTGGACTTTCCCTGGCACAGCTGGTGGAGCCCACAGCTTGCTGGTGATCTGGGCTTTCTTCCTTCTGGCTCCCTCCCTGCTCTGCCCTGGGCTCCAGCCCCTCCCCTCCAAGGGCAAGCCCAGCTCCAGTTACCCTGTTGCTGTCTCCCTGCTCGCTCAGGCTTTGCCTGTGGTCCCCCAGTATGCTGCTGTTCTGTGCCTCCATCCTCCAGCCCTTGGGGCTGTTTACTTGGCATCCCCAC
Organism: Molossus molossus; assembly: GCF_014108415.1. NCBI lineage: Eukaryota > Metazoa > Chordata > Mammalia > Chiroptera > Molossidae > Molossus > Molossus molossus. The sequence goes on along the minus strand of NW_023425399.1, from coordinate 8,613,964 downwards.
TGGGCAGATGCTAACTTACCTTCCTCGGCTCAGATTGGTCTCTAAGGGAGGCCCCGAGAGTCCAAGCTGGCAGGAGTAGAACTATTCCTGGGGCCCTGATTATGGAGAAGTACCCAACGGTAGCTTGTAAGAGGGCAGCCTCTGTCTTGGGGACGTTTTCCTCCGATCCAGCCTATTGCTGGGATGGAGCAGGCAGACATTCTGTCCTTGCGTACTCTGGCCTCAGGTGCTCGGATTGGCAGGGGCTGGAGAGCTTTGTTGAGCAGGGTTCTGAGGCTGCATCTGGGCTCCCAGATAGGAGAGTCACAATCGATTAGTAATGTCTGCTGTGAGCCCAGGATTGGGGATAAGGGTCATGTGGCCTCATCTTTGTGTCCCTCGCCTGCAGGAGATCCTCAGCCTTTCCCATGTGCCCCTAAATCTTCAAGTATCATAGAGGCTGGTTGAAAACACCCTATGGCCTTGGTTTCCTCGTCTGTGAAACGGGGGTGACGACGACAATGCCCCCAAAGGGCCGGGAAGCTTGGAGTAGCAACTGGAAACAGAGGCCCCGTGAGCTGCACTGTCCAGAGTCATGCAGCTGGGAGATAGCAGAGCTGGGATTTGAACTCAGGGCCGCTGAATCCGAAAGGGCAGGCAGAACGATTGGGCTGAGGAGGGGAAGGTGCCGCCCAGATCTTCCTGTGACCCCAGACCCCACTTCTCCTTTCTGCCCAGTCACTTCGCACACAGGAAGCCTGGCTGGGGCCTCCCTTGCCCATTCTGTCTGCAGCAGGGTGGACACGGGGCCCTGGCGTCACCCGCCGCCGCCCAGGGGCCTCCTCCTTCCTGTCTTGTGCAAGACAAGGCATCCCCTGCTCGGATGGGCAGGGTGCTCCAGCAGATGGGGTGCATGGGTACATGGGTGCATGGGGGCCTCTCTGGCGGGGTCACTGCCCGCGGTTACCGCCACAGGCCTGGCCTTGGCCCCCACCCCTTCCTCTCTTTCCCCAAAGTTCATGCAACCTTGAGCAAGAAGATGGCGGACCCAGGATGGGGAGGCACCTCACCAACATCTTGTCCCAAAAGAGCAGGCCTGGGCTCTGGCCACTGTGGAGAGGTTCCTAAACAGCCGAGACAACTATTCACAATAATGACTCCTTATTGGGCGGCTTCCATGAGCCAGGCACTTCTCATTCAAACACATTTATATAGGCATCTACTTCGGGCCACGTGCTATTCTAAACCCTGTATCGCTAGTGACCCATTGAACACCCACAAAAACCTTGTGGGGTACAGCAGTTCAAAATTTTTTTTTACATGTTTTTTTGCATGTATCAAGAGTGGGAGGAAGAGAGAGAGAGAGACATTGACGTGAAGGGAACACATCACCTGGTTGCCACCCACATGACCCCAGCCAGGGCTGGGGACAAACTGCAACCGAGGTACGTGCCTTTAGCAGGGACCGAACCCGGGACTCTCTGGTCCATGGGCCAACACTCTAACTGCTGAGCCAAACCAGCCAGGGCTAATTTTTTTAAAAAATCCACACCCAGGAATATGTTCATTGACCCTAGAGAGAGAGGGAGGGGTAGAGAGAGAAACATCAATTGGTTGCCTCCCATACGTGCCCTGACGAGGGATCGAACCCTCAACCTAGGTATATGCTGTGACTGGGAATCGATCCTGAAAACTTTTTGGCCTGTAGGATGACGCTCAACCAACTGATCCGCCCGGCTGGGACTAGTTTTTGATTTTTGTGTGGATCCCTCTTCTCCGGGAGAGGAACCGGAGGCTGAGCTGGCCCAGGGTCACACAGCTCTGCCGCCTCCCGCTGAAGGGCACTGCGTGCCCTGGGCCTGGCACTGCCTGGAAGTAGGCGCCCAGAAGGAAAGTGTGTTTTGCAGTGTCTGGCTGGGCAGCCCCTGGCATGTGGGTGGCCCCTCGGCCTCAGTGCTCCCAGCTGTACCAGCTCTGGTCTCTCAGGCTTACGGGTTTGGGTCGGCGGGTCCGGGGCAGGGGCAGGGTCGGCAGGCGGGGAAGAGGAACGGCAGGCACATCTGGGACGGCGGCGGCGCCAGGTACCGCCAGTGCTCACCTGGGCGTCACGTTCGAGGCCACTGCCCAAGGGCCTCCTTGGCGACAGGAGTGTGGGGCAGAAGTGAGAGACCCTTGCCAACAGAGGTGGGACCGGTGTGTAAGTGCCCTGGGGGGGACAATGCTGAGGCCTGTTCTGCTCCTTCTCCAAGAGGCCCTGGAGCCCACAGAGGCTCCCTGCTCGCCCCCCATTCCTTGTGTCATGTCCTGACTCCCAAGTGCTTCGAATCACCTCCCAAATAAACTGCTTGCTCCCCAATCCTTGGCTCAGGTTTGCTTCGCCCCTAAGCCAGCAGCTCGGCTACTCGGAGGCTAAGGGCTTTGGAATCAGAGACACCAGAGTCTGAACCCTGGTATTGCCACCGACTTTGCCTGTGACTTGGGAACCTGCCTCTTTTCTCAGAACCTCAGTTCCTCCATCTGTGAAATGGGAACTTAAAACCAGAGAACCAAGCTACAGACAGGGGAGTGTCAGGTGACAGGGACCAGGGCTGAGGTCTCAGCTGCGGGGCCCACGGGTGATGCTGGGTGCCATGTCTGAGTGCTTCTGGGGGGGATGAGTAGGAGCTGGGTGGTGGGGTAGGCAGGGAAGGAGGGCAGAAGGAGCAGCTTGGACAGAGTTGTGGAGAAGGAACTGACGGTGGTCCTCCTCAGCCCTGTCTGGCTGGTGGGGCAGGTAGACAGGTGGAAAAGACATACAACCTCGTCCCCACCCGGGCCGCAAGGACTCCGGGGCTCCCTGAAGGATGCTCAGGGCAGAGCAAGGGACAGTGACTCACCCACTCTGGAGCGAGTCGGGAAGGTCAAGCGTATCTGCAGGGCTCTCACCAGGCAAACAGCCCTCGTCCCGGGGGTTGAAGATTCCGGGGCCAGCTGGGATTCCTTCACTGATTCTGCGCTGGAGGCAGGGGTGTGGGGGCAAGGTGCCCCTCTACCCTGGGTGGGGCCTCAAGCCCGGAAGAGCCTTCGGCCCCCACCACACGTCTGGGGTCTTGCCCGCGGCAGTAACGGCAACCCCAGCTCCCCAGCTGCCCAGACGCCCGGTGCGCTTTTCCATGTCCTGCCCACGCGACCTGGTTGCCTATGCTGTTTCTTGTCTGTCTCCTTCCACGGGAATGTCACCGTCACCAGTGGGGAGTTTTGTTGGCTCACTGCTGGACCCTGGCACCCAGCACGGTGCCTGGCACACAGGGGGCGAATGGAGAATAAAGAAATGCTCTGTTGGCAGTCGCGGCGGCGACACCCAGAGAAGGTCCCAGGGGACTCACAGTCCAGTGCTCGTCCTCCTGGGTCACCCTGGTCTCTGGGGCAGTGTGGCCACAGAGAAGCTGTGCCACGTTTGGGGGCCTGGGTGTGAGTTTCAGCTCACGCGTGTCCGGGGTTGTGCTGCGGGACTGCAAGCAAGTCCGCTGCCTTGTCCACAAGCCGGGTCACGGGGAGGTCCCCGGGGCGCGGGGCGAGGTGCCAGTGGGACAGGGTGGTATGTGGTGAGGGCTGGGCACACAGTAGGTGCTGAGTACATGGGAGTGGGGGTGGCGGTGGGGGAGGCTCTGGCTTGTGGTCCCCTCCCCCTCTGTTTCAGGGCCTATAATTATCATTCACCCTGGTCAGTGGGCCCGAGAAATTCCATGTGTGGGCAGGGCTGCGGCCAGGGTGCTCACCCAGCCCCCAGAAGGTCCCACGGAGTGTCCGGTGGGCCTCATGGCTGACATTCCGGGCACGTCTCCCGGCCCTGCGGCCACAGGCCCGCATAGGTGGGGGTGGGGGTCACAGGCCTGAGGCTGGACAAACCAGTCAGCCTCCCAGGCTGGGCCGCCTGGCCACCGACTTCCTGCTGGGCTCCCAGAGGGCCTCCCGGTCCTCCCGCCTGCCTCCGCTGCCATCGTCACTGCCTGTCCACACGGGCACGGAAGCCTCCGTCCGGGCCCTGAGAATTCCCGCTGCGCACTCGGCCAGGGGTCCTTGAACACTGGATCAGCCCACGTCACTCCCTCGCTGCGCCGATCCCCAGAGTTCTCAGAACAGGCCTGCAGTTCTTCCCTTGGCTCACGGGCTCTGCATCATCTGACCTCCTTTCCCACCCCTCCTCCTCCCTCCCTCTTCCAGCCCTGCTGGCCGCCTCTGGGTCAGCCAGCCTGTGCTCAGGCCGCCCCGGGGTGTTCGCAATGGCTGTTCCTCCTGTCTGGTGCGCTGTTCCCTCAGGTGTCCACAGGGCCCCTCCCTCCCTTCCTGAGGTGTCACCTGCACATGAACCCTCCTCTGACCCCTCACCTCCACTCCCTGCTCAGTGGTCCATGCTCTGTGCCTGCTCTGTACTCATCCCCTTCTGACACTGGGGATTTTTCTTACCCACAAGGTAGGGATCTTTGTCTGTTTTGTCCTCTGTTGTACCCCTATGCCCAGCACAGTGCCCTGGACATAACAGGTGCTCAACAAACATTCGAATGAACAACTCTAGGAGTTGTTGGCAGATAAGGACACTGAGGTCCCTCGGGGTAGGTGACCAGCCCAAGGCCACACAGCTAGTCTGAGACCGATCCAGAAGGGTCTGGGTGCATCGGCTCCTGCTGCTGGCATTTCAGAAATTGCTTCTAGAGAATAACAGATGGGACCGAGGCCCTGTTGGTTCTGCTGCCCTGCCAGCCCCAGGGTAGGGCAGTACTTGGGCTGGTCCAGGAGTCCGGCCTGCCTGCCCAGGCATTCCAGGCTCCAACCCAGGTCTCGAGCTTTCTATTTTGAGCCTCCTAGTCCCGAGGACTGTGTGTTCCCCGCAGGCGGCGTGGGCCAGAGGCTGAGCCTGGGTGTGGTCGTCACCCTATCTGGGGCCCTGTGGTGGTGGGAGCCAGAGCTGGGGCTCCCGTGGCCCCAAGGACCCAGATTCCCCATCCTTTACCTGTTGGCTGCTGAGGCCTCTGGCCCAAGTCTTGTTCTCTGCCTGACTGTCCCCATTCAAACCCCTGCCTTGGTATCTTGCAGGGGTAGTCTTGACTCCCTTTGTCTTGGATTGTACCCTTCTGTTTGTTGCGAGGACTTCAGGCCCCATTTGAATCCTGACTCTGTCCCGTTACAGCTGGGTGGCCTTGGGCAAGTTACTTCACCTCTGAACCTGTTTCCTCACCTGGGAAGGGGGCCGAGGAGAGGACCTATCCCTGGGTTGCGGTGGAGATCAGGTGGGGTGACTCAGGCCAGCGCCCTGCCCTCAGTGCCCCTCACTCTCCCCTCACTCTCCCCTTCCTCTTCTCGCCTCTGCCACGTTTGTATACATTTGCCTGTGGTTGTTGTCTGTTTCCTCTCTAGGGACTTTCTTCTGCCTTGTCACAGCTGTGCCCCTTGTGCCCAGCACAGCGTCTGGCACACAGTAGGTCCTCAACAAATGTTTGTTGAGAGAATGAATCAGTGAATAAGGACCCCCTGGAGGAAGCAGTCCCCGAGCTCGGAAAGTGTGTGCTCACCCCTTCCTTGGCACAGAGGGGGCACTAAAAGTTCTCAGGTGCCTGTTGGTACCACAACCCTCTGCTCCCTCTCATCCAGCAGCCAAGGAGACTGTCTGAGTTGGCACCACCTCTTCCCACAGATGGAGAGAACGGGGCTCAGAGAGGGAGAGTCACTTGTTTCATACCACACAGCAGTCAGCACCTGAGCCAGGGTTCCAAGCCAGGACTGCATGGGAATAGCTCATGGTTTCCTTCGCGGGAGTCAGTGGTGAGGAAGAGCGTGGTGGTCCTGTGAGGAGGTCCCAGGGAGGGAGAAGGATGGGAGCTGAGTCACGCCTCTTGAGTTCCATCTCCCTCTGTGTCTCTGTTTCTCTCTCTTTGTCTTCCTGGATCCCTCTGTCCCCATCTTTTCCCTGTTTCTCTGTCTCAGTGTCTCTCCCTCTCCCCCGGGTAGGTGACCCGCGGTATGAGACAGGGTGCAGGCAGCAGACCCCCGGCTTGGGGGCTGGATCTGAGGCTAAGAGAAGGGAGGATTGACATCTGGGACTGAGTTCAGTCTGGAGCCAGGCCCTGCAGCCAGGCTCAGGGTGGTCCCCAGGGTCCTGGTCTCAGTCTCCACACTTCAGGGACAACCTTGGGACCGTGAGCAGTTCAGAGAGCTCCAGGCCTCGCTCCAGATGACTTCGGTTCTGATCTCCGCTTTGCCACACCCCAGCCAATGGCCTTGAGCGCGACCTAACCTCAGTTCCTGTAAAATGGGACCATCGACAGCCCTGTTTCATAGGGTTTTATAAGGAGGCATAATGTGAGGGCCAGGCCGGCTCCCTGAAGCCCCATGTAGCAAGGAGAGCATTAGATATAAGCTAATTATAATGGCTTGTTTTTAGCAGGTGGAAAAAGTGAGACTCAGAATCAGTTTATGAATTCATTATTATTGAGCACCTACTATGTTCCAGGTGCTTTATTTGATAGTCATTAACCCAGGAGTTAGCAAACTATGACCCTGTGGCCAAATCTGGCCCGTAGCCTATTTTTGTAAATAAAGTTTTATTGGCACGCACCATGTCCATTATTTACACATCATCTATAACGGCCTTCACCCTACAACTGCAGTGTGGAGTAGTTGTGAGCAAGACCATAAGCCCCCCCTCCCCAAAGGTGAAAATATTTACCATCTGGCTCTTCACAGAAAAAGTTTGCCAATTCCTGGATTAATCCATCACAACTGGGAGGAAGGACAAATCATCACCCTGATTTTACAAGTTAGAAACTGCAGTCTTCCCCCAATGTCTCTCACAAGGTTGGGTCTCGATACACACTATCTAGGCCTCATCCCTCCTCCCCTGCACCCCAGGGGTCGTCCCAACTCTTGCTCCCATTCTCCATGGATGCTGAGGGCGCAAGTCAAACTCCACAGTGGAAAGAGGGTCAGGTAGATCTGAGTTTGAATCTCAGCCCCTCCCTTGCTGGTGACCTTGGGTGAGAGATCGGCACATAGTAGGTGCTTCATCAACACCCCCCCCCCCACACACACACCATGCAGTCCCCTCCCTGTAAGTCTCAGCTTCCTTTTCAGTTACGACCGGGGAACATTTTACAAAATGCAGGCAGCTGTGGGCTGGGTGTGGTGCTGCGGTGAGTGGTGGAGCGTGCGGCATTGGTAGGAGAGTATTTGGGTGTCGGAGAGGCTCCATGTCAGAGGTGGGGGATCTCACTGACCCCCAAGTCTTTCTCTCCTGGCTTGAGGCCTCAGCCTGGTCCCTGACCGCAGCCCCAATCCCTGCCAAGCTCCTTCCCAGCCTTCCTCCTGCTGGCCAGGGGAGGCTCCCGATTTGCCCTCAGCCCTTTTCCAGTGGTCCCCGCATCACTAATGGGCACCCCTGCCCACTGCCTGGAGGAGGCAGCGTTGGTAACTCAGGGACCTCTGGCTTCTCCCAGCCCAGGGCCCCCTATTTTGATCTGGGGTGCTGAGAAGGGAGGTGACGCTTCTCCGGAGGACTCACCTGCTGCACCTCTATTAGAGCAGCCTTCCTGAGCGAATCAAGTCACTGATTACCTCCCCGGTGCTGGGTGACACCTTGGGCAAATTCCTCCACTCTGGCTCTGCAAAGGGAGCCCTGGTGGCACCTACCCCTCGGAAAGCAGACAGAAAGAAATGAGTCAATGAGAGGAAGTCTTGGCATGGCCCCGAGCGTGGTGGGCACTCGATACACATGCTCGTAGACTCGTCCGATGGCCCCCTGAACACTGTGGTGCCTCCCTGGGGCCAGCCTGGTGCTGGGGGAGGGGAAGAGGGGGACAAGGTGCCAGAGATGCAGTCCTCGTCTAAACACGGGTGACTTCTAAAGACATCTCTCCAACCTGGACACCTCCCTGACTCTAGACTCAAGTCTCCACCCACTCCTCCCCATTGCCACAAACCCAACCCCTGGTCTTCCCCCAAACCATCCCTGTCTTAGTTAATAACTCCTCCATCTGCTAGGTGCTCCCCCAAACTCTGGAGTTCTCAACCCCTCGTTCTCACTTGCCCCCTTATCTGAGTATTCACCACATCCTGTGGGCTCCACCTTTGAAATGTAACCAGAATTTGTCCGTGTCTCCCCTCTTCCACTGCCCCTGCCCTGGTCCATGCCACCAGCATCACCTACCTGGGGATCTCACCCCTTCTCCACACACAGCCAGAGGGATCCCCTTAGAACCCAAGTCAGATCCTGTTTCTCTCCTATTCACTGCCTTCCCAGGGCTCCCATCCTGATCAGAGTCAACGCCAAAGTCCTCCCAGTGACCCCAAGGCCCCGTGTGACCTCTCTTTCCCCTGGCAAACCCTCCACCTCTCTAATGACCTTGTCTCTGCTCACTTTCCCCCTTGCCTACTCCCTTCCATCCCCATGGCCTCATTGTTGTTCCTCTAATAAGCCATGGATCTTCCTACCTCAGGACCTTTGCACATGCTGGTTCCTCTGCCCAGAACCCTTATCCACCACATATTCACATGACTCTCCTACCTCGCCCCCTCAGGTCTCAGTTCAGATGTCACCCCTCAAAGCAGCCTTTTCTGAGCCCCCATCCCTGCTTCATTTTTCTTTATTGGTGGGGGAGATGGCACAGGGAAAGGGTACTCCCAAGAAAGGGACAGCATGTGCAAAGGCCTGGCAATATGAACAGTGGGAGGTGTGTAGGCTGGTGGATGGGTGGAACTGGTGAGGACAGCAGAGCAGAGTGAGAAGTCCGGGTGCTGAGCTCCAGAATAAAGCATCATTCAGGCAGAAGACAACCTCTAGCTCTGTCCTCCACCCTGGCTCTGTCACTCCCTGGCTGTGTGACCTCGGGGAGCCATGCCTCTCTCTGGACCCAAGAATCCTTGACTGCTGTTGGAGACTTCCTAAGTAGACTCCTTATTTAACAAATGGAGAAACTGAGGCTGCAAAACTTCTTCTATGATCAGATTAAAAGGTCGACCCAGGATTAGGGGTAAGCTGGGGACAGCTAGCAGTCACTCACACCTTGGCCCAAATGAGCTCCCTAGATTCTTGTTTACCCAGTGAGTCCTAGACCCTGGAGGGTCTGGGAGGCAGGGCGAGGGTGGGGCTGAGGGTCCCTGCAGGGCTCCAGGTTGCACAGTCACAACATCGATGGCTGTGACCAAGGGAGGTGACACATGCTCTCTGAGAGTCACCCCTGGGCCATACAGCCTGGTTGCACACACTCCCCACTTCCCGCAAGGACTGACTTGCACTCTGCTCCAGGCCGTGTGACTCTGGGCAAGTCACTCCCCCTCTCCAAGGCTCAATTTTCTCTTCTGTAAGGGGAGATCAAAGCAGTACCTACCCCGCTGACTTTTGGGAGGATTTACTCTGCCCTGCCACACTCCTCCTCTTGCTCTTCCTCAAACATGCCAGGCATGCTCCTACCTCAGGGCCTTTGCACTTGCTATTCCCTCTGCCTGGAATACCTTTCCCAAATACAGCTTGCTGTCACTCCTCCTTCAGGTCTCTGCTCAAGTGTCACAACTCAGTGAAGCTTTGATAATCCCTGACTCTCCCTTTCTTGCTTAATTTGTCTAACCAGTAGCTCTAACCAGTTCTCGATGCATCCTGGTTATTGCTTGTTTGTCTGTCCATCCCCCGTGGGACGGCTGCTCTATTTTTGTCTTTCTTGGTCATTATTATGTTCCCAAACCCCAACATGGTTCTGGCACAACAAAGTGCTCAATAAAGACTTGTAGGATGAATGAATGAATGAATGAATGAATGAATGAATGAATAGTGCTTAGCACCATGCCCTGCCCACAGTAAGTCCTCGCTACCCATGCAGTGAAGGGTGTTGCTTTGGCAGCTGCTTTCCAGCGCCCCTCACTCTGGCCCTCTTCAGTTCTTCCCTCGCGAGCCTGGCCTCCTGCTGTCTCTGCCAGGCCGAGATCCCAGGCCCAGCTCCCTGCTGCTCATGCAGTCTTGTCCCTGGGTCCTGGGTCAGGGTGACCTCTGGGGCGTCGCAGGCCTGTGGGGTGGGTGCCCTCAGACTCTGCCTCTGGTTCCTCTTACATCCCGGGCAGAGCTTCTGGGAAACGGGCAGAGCAACGCTTTGAACCTCCCTGGGTCAGACCCACTGAGCTCCCGGGCTTCCTTCAGCACTGCCTGGTGTGACCCCGTTACTGCACAGAAGGGGACGGAGCGGCTAGAAAGGGGCAGCTGTGTTGGGTGTCTGGCCTCAGGGCCTTCTGATGCGTCCAGGGCAGCTCCCAGGATGCTGGCTCTTTGTTGCTTCGGGAACAGGGCTGGGGCTCAGGCGCTTGTGTTCTGGGTGGTGAGACTGAACCTCACACAGGCTGAGGAACCCGCTTTGAATCTCATCCTCCCATTTCTGGGCCACGTGACGGGAGGCTTGTCACTCGGTCCCACCGAGCCTCGGTTTCCTGGCCCGTGGAAAGGCACGCCAATGCTCCCCTGCTCACGGGTGGGTAGGAGGACAGGACCAGCCGTTCCTCCGGCACCCAGGGTCTCCAGCCCCTCCCCTGTGCCCAGGGTCGCCCCAGACCTCCTGGGCCCTGGCCACTCTGGGCAGGCCATGGTTGCCTCGTTGTTGGGGTAACTGACAGTCCCAGGAGATTGTTGCTGCTGCTTTATTCCCCTTCGCTGACTTCTCCCCGCCTCACTCTGCCCTGCCTTCCCCAGAACCAGCTTGTTTTTGTTTTCTGTTTTTACGGCTCCATAAATGAGTCACGGGCCTGATTTGATTTAATTTCGTTGTAATTGTTATCTTTTCAAGCTTGTTTTTTTCCACTCGGTTACTCACGAGACCACAAAACCTAAACAGGACCGGGCCTTCCCCGGCCCGCTGCCTGACACTCACCGCCTGGCCTCCCGGTGATCTGGGGCTCGGGGCCAGGGTCAGCCACTCCTGGAGGGCTGAGGTGGGGTTTGTGGGGCTCCTGGGGGAGGGGCCTAGTGTCCTGGGCAGGCCTGGGTGCCCTGAGTCCCACAGCAGCCCTGTGGTGCGTGCTCTGTCACCCCGCGAGAGCTGTCAAGCTCGCTGGGCCCCGTCCCCCAGTCGGTGCCCTCCTTGGCAAGCTTTAGAACAAGGAGTCAAAAACTCAGACATCTTGGGGCCAGGAAGCGACATGATGAGTGAGGTGGGCTGGGTGGTGACCGTGGTGAACCGGAGAGCAGGCCCCTCTCAGGGGACAGCCGCCTCTTAGCCGGCACGCGGCCCAGATCTCTCCATTTATCAGAAGAAGCCAGAAATCCGAGGTCATATGTGAGAAGTCCTCATTTTTAAATGTCGTCCAATGAATCCGATGAAAAACAACCAACAAAACTCAACTCTGTGGACACCTCTGGTTTAGAAGGTCCTAGAAGAGCGGCCACAGTGCAGACAGACTGGTTTTGCAGAAATGACTTTCTCCATGATTTTGTTGGGTTGGCCACAGGCCCCTGAGAGGACGTCGCATGGTGCTGTCACGCAGTGTTGTTGACATCTGTTTGAATACATCAACGCGCGCCTCGTCCTAAGCATTTGTGTGATTATATGATCAATGGGTTAGGTCAAAGAGAAAATCAATTTGTTTACACACACACCCCCGCCTCTGCCTCAGTCAAGTTTCTCTGAGGTCAATCTTTATTCGGAAGTTTTGACCCTGGGTCTCAGAGAAGTCACTTTTTCCCTGTGGCTTTTTCCCTCGGTCAAGTTGTCCACCTTTCTTTTCCTTTTTTTTTTTTTTTGGTACGTGCCCCTAGCGGGAACCGAACCCGGGACTCTGGTCCGCAGGCTGACGCTCTAACCGCTGAGCCAAACCGGCCAGGGCTCCACCTTGATTTTCTGAGCTTCCTCCCTGAGGCCTTCAGAAGCTGCTTCCCGGCCAGCCCAGGTTCCGCTTGTTCTGTGAGGGATGCCGGGGTCCCCCTGCAGGGACCCATCACCCACCACCACCACCTGTGGCCTCCGCCCCCAACCTCTGGCCCAGCCCTAGCACCCCCTTCTCTGTTGTTCTCTGGTCTTTCTTTCTCCAAGCCAGGACCCAGGTGACCCTTTGGGGGCTCTCTGGCCCGGAAGGGAAGCTCGGTGGGTGCTGAAGACCACGGCGCCCTGGAACTGGACTCATTCTCTCCAGGACAAGGGAATCACGGGCTCTCTCTCGACCAGGCCTCTGCAGTTCTAAAATTCTAATGCAGGAGGCCCACTCAGTGCATCTTTATTGAGCATCCACTGTGTGCCAAGCACGGGGGAGACAGCAGTGAACAACAGGGCGAGCTCCCTGCCTTCACGCACGTATCAGAACTCCGATGAATAAAAGATGGAGTATGTCTGCTGGGAACCAACGGCGAAAGGGAGCGAGGAGTGTGGAGCTGCAGAGTAGCGTGGGCTGTCCCGGGGACAGGAGGCCAGGGAAAAGTGAGGGGCTGGCCCTGCAGATGTCTGAGGCAGGGTGCTCCAGATGGTGGGAACAGCAGATGCAAACGCCCTGAGGTGGGGAAAATCTTGCATTGTTGGGGAAAGATAAGGAGAGCAATCTGGCGGAGTCAGCAGGGGGAGGGTGGGGAGAGGCGGGTCAGAGAGGCCGGCGGGGCTCAGATCACCCAGGGCCCTGTGGGCCTCAGGAGGAGGAGCTTGGATTTTAGTGCAAGTGAAGTGGCAGCCCCTGCGTTCTGAACCCAGAGAGACCGGGTCTGATTTAAGTTCAGAGATAAGAGTTTCTCGACCTTGACCCCATGGACACGTGGGCCAGGTGATTCTCTGTCGTGGGGGGAGACTGAGCAGTGTCTCTGGTTTGTCCTCACTGAGGCCAATTGTAAGCACCGCGTGAGGAAGGGTATGGGAAGCGTCTACGTAGCGAGGGGCTGATGCCTCTTTTCAACAGCTGATGAGAACCTAGGCCGGCCCACGGCCACACGAGCAGGTTGGGAAGTGGGTCCTCTCCCGGCAGAGCTGCGGGGCCACTGCTGCCCCGTGGACACCTTCACTGTGAACTTGGGAGAAACCTTGAGCCAGAACCACCCAGCTGGACCGTTCCCAGACTCCTGACCCACAGCAACCATGAGACTATACATGTTTGCTGTTTTGAGCTGCTCAGTTTGGGGGTCGTTTGCAGCAATAGACACCACACACACACACACACACACCACACACTAGTTGTAACAAGTAAAGATATATCCAGGCAGTGCCAAATGTGCGCTGGGGTGCAAGTCCCCGCCAGCTGGGAGCTGCGTGTCTACCAGGATCCCACCGGCTGTGCGTGGGGAGACCTCAGGATTCCAGAGCCCGCGAGGGCGTGCAGGCGAGAGTAGTGGTGGGATTCTGGATCGCTTTGGAAGGTAAACTCAGCGAATTTGCTGGATTAAATCTGGAGAGAGGGCTAGGGAGAGGGAGAAAGAGAGAAAGACAACTTGAGGATGACTCCTGGGCTTTGGCCCGAGCTGGGGTGGGTGAAGGTGCTACGGTTGACTGAGATGGGGAGCTGGTTTGGGGCCACTCAGGGGGGTTCTCCTTCTGGATTATAATGTAGTCGGTCTGGGCGGAGCCCAGACCCTCGCGTGGTCACAGCCTGGCCCCAGGTGATGTTGAGTTTTTCAAATTGTGTTTCAAAGAATGTAAATGTCCACAGAGGACTCAGGGTGGTGGAGGGAGAGGGACAAGTGGGCAGGGAGCCCCTCACTTCAGCCAGGCAGGGGATTCCACCTCAGAGCTGTCCTGCGATGGAAGGACCTCGAGCCCTTTGCTGCGGGTAAGGACGGCACACTCAGGTGCATGGCTCAGGTGACTGCTGGTGAGAGGGGCAGGCCCTTCCAACGGGGGCATTGCTCCCGTGCCACCCAATTGCACCACGTGGCAGGCCAGGACTTCCAGGCTTTCATAAGAAGCTGTAAATCTGCATTAATTTTTAAATGTTGGGGCAAATGTATAAATGCACTGGCCAGTATTGGTTCCAGGGCCATGAGTCTGACCCCTCTGTTCTGCCCAGCCCGCCCATCCTGCTGCTGAGCAGGGTTCCGGAGAGTCAGAAGTATGGCTGCCCCAGAGAGGGCACATGCCCCTGGGCCCGGCGGGCGTGCGCCGTGAGGAAGGTGGAGCTGGGCTGACCTCTGAAGAAGGGTCAGATTCCATCAAAAGAGGAAAGGGCCATGCCAGGAGGTGGCGGAGCGTGAGCAAGTGTGAGGTGACGGAACGTGGAGGAGGTAAGGAGAAGTGGGACCAGGGAGTGGAGAAGGGTGCGTGATCACGGGGGGCTGGGGGTGCTGGGAAGTAAACAAGGAGGCCGGGTCGAAGGAAGGGCCGGGCAACATCCCCAAAGGACTTTAATGACATTAATCATTTCACTTCCTAAATTGTTTGGCCACATGCAGCTCATTCTATTTTGCCACTGACTTTGGGTTCTTGGCGATCCCCACGTACACCAGGGAGTGTTTCCCAACAGGGAAGATTCTCGTTTGCAGGTCGTTTTCGAGTGGCACGAAAGTTTTCGTAAACACTAAATTAGACATTTAACACCGAATCGTGACGTTCGAGCGGATTAATAAAAGACTCACTCATTTCAATTTAGCAGATTTCTTTAAGTCTTTCAGAGGCAGCGCGATGCACCCCTAAATCTCCCTTACAGATTCTCCACCTCACGGCGGCCAGAATTTGAGGTGACGCGTGCGAAGATAGCGGCTGCGTAGTGAGAGAGGAGGGTTCGTGAAGGTGACAGGGGCTCACTTTCAGGGCAGGGTCAGGGCAGGCACCCCGGAGGAGGTGGTTTGACTCCGAGGGGCAAAGGCTGGGTGACATGCAGACCAGGAAGATGGGTTAGGGTGAGGGCATGGCGGAGGGTCCACTGCGTGGAGGTGGGAATGACGAGGTCTCGGAGTTTGGACCACGGGGCTGGTAACAATGGGGGGCCCCGGAAGAACCAAAGAGCAAAGATGAGCCCTCTCAGAGGCATAGTCAGGACTGAGAGTGGGGAGTGTGAAGAAGAAGGGTCAGCTGACCTCTTTTCAAATTGCTAGTGGGTGTGGAAGGGCAGCAAGGGGCCTTCCCTCATCCCAGCGGACTCGCCGTCGGTGAAATCAAGGACAAGTCGCCGTGTTGAGTGCCTACAGAAAGCCCAGCCCTGCCCGGAGGGCTCTGGGGCATCGGCTCACTCACTCCTCTCATCAGTTGCCTCAGGGAAGTGTTGTTCTGATGCCCATTCTGCCGAGGACACGAAGGCCCAGAGAGGTGAAGCCACACGTCTGAGTTCACACAGCCAGGAAGCGGCAGAGTGGGCTTGGAACCCAGACCTGTCCGAGCCCAGTGTCCACGCTCCACCCACTGCTCTGCACTGACTCCTGTGCGCCCACCGGGTCTGGCTTCCTGCGGCCTGAGTACCTGAAGCACCCCCATTTGTCAGAGGGGTAAACGGAGGCTCTGAGGGGTAGAGTTACTTGAGTGAGGTCACACAGCTAGAAGTGACAAAGCCAAGGTCTGAGTCCCTGAGGCCACTTGGCTCTCCTTCCACCAGATAGCATAGCTGGTCACTTTCTCAGGCCTGTATTTCCTCACCTGGTAAATGGCACTGAGGACGATGCCCACCTGATGGTGTCCATGTGAGGATCAGAGGTGGTCCATATCAGTTGCCCTGCTCAGTGCCTGGCACTTAGTAGGTGCTTTAAAAATGATGGCTGTGATTATTTGTGTGAAGGTGGCGGCACAGTAAGTAAGTGAATTAACGCAAGGCACTTAGAACAGCATCTAAGTAGCACTTGTTTTGCCTAAGGGCACATAGTAGGTGCTCAAGAAATGCTAGAAGGTGCTATTATTATTATAGAACCAACCATGGGACCGCCCAACATCCTTCTAAACTTTCATCCTTATCAAACTGCCTTCCAGTTGTTTCTCCCTTAATCCACTAACCTGACCTCAGAGTGTAGGCTAGGATTCGGGGTGAGGAGATGGAGCCTCCTGCCCATCAGTCAGAGATGCTGGGAGTACCCGACGAGGAGTCCAGAATTCTGGGTTTGCACCCTGACCCATTGTATGACCCCTGACAAGTGGCTTGCCCTCTCTGCACCTCAGTTTCCCCTTTTATCTACAGAGCCTGAGTCAGGGTGCCAGCCCTTCCCAGGGATAGGGACAGCTCCCGTGTCCTCTTGGCCACTGGTTTCCACCTCCTGCCTCCGGAGCTGCAGGCCCGCCCGGCTCAGCTGTGACGACCAACCAGCCAATCTGTTTACTGAACTGGCTCACCCCTTCCGGGAACTCGGCCCAAGCTTCCCAGAACTCGGGTATTAATGACCCGAAGCCACATGACAGAGCATGACACAGCACTTTTGGGCACAAGGCTGGGCCCAGAGGGGCGCGTGGGGGGCCCTGACCCAGCCCCCCAGCCTGGCTGGCCGGTGAGTCACCCCTGCCTCCTGCAGCTTCCTGATCCTGGCCACTCTGCCACCCTCCCCCAGCCCCAGGACCTTCTCACTCTGCCAGGGCCACTCTAGGACCCCTGGACCTTTGCCCCAGTGACCTAGAAGAGGCCTTCTGGGGTTATAGATGGAAAAAGTAAGGCCCAGAGGGCTGGAGCAAATAACAGTGGGCACTTATTAGGCACTTACTGCATGTGAGGCCCTGGGCAAATATCCTAGCCTCACAACAACCCTAGGAGTAGCATACGCCAGATGGAGAAACTGAGGCTCAGAGGGGGGACGAGGGCATGCTGCAGGGCGGGGCAGCATGGACCATGGACTCCAAGCATCTCTATTTGACCTCAGGTGATCTTTCATTCTCTCAACAACCAGACAACGGAGGAGCCATGTGGTCTGTTTTATAGCTGGGTAAACTGAGGCACAGAGGGGCTGAGTACCCTGCCTAAGGTCTCAGTATTCGTTTGCTCCCAGGATCCGTGCTCTGGCACAGAGCTTGAGCTCATATAATATCTGTGAACTGACCAACACATGCAGCCTTTGAGGTCAGGCAGAGCTGGGTTCGAATCCTGACCGTGTCTTTTCCTGACTGCTTGGCCTGGCGTACGTGGCTGCACCCCACTGTGCCTCAGTTGTCTCCCTGGTAAAGGATGATCCTGACCTTCCAGAGCAGCTGTGGGCTTCGTGTGTGCTTTCTAGAAAAACAGCGCACAGTGAGCACTGACTTTCATAGTCTGCATCTTCTCCCAGCCCAGGTCTCCAAAGCCTGGTCAGCCTCTGGGCCCCATGCCTGACTCCTTCACCCTTTGCTGCCCAAGGGCAAAGTGAGGGTGGTAGTTTTTATGGGGCTGGGAACCAGACAGGCTCTGGAGCTCAGAGGGGGCCCCTGCCGGTGGCGGGAGTGGGGCCTCCTGGTTCTCAGCCCCTGAACTTCAGGCTGGGGGCTAGGTGTGGGCAGGGGTGGGGCATGACTTTGATGATCTTCCCTTCATTCAACCATGGCTTGAGCACCTACTGTATACCAGACTCCAGGGGACACAGCAGCAAACAAGGTCTCTGCCTGCTTTCTTGTGGAGGAGACAGGAGGTCCGTGAGGAAACACGAATAGATAAAACAGTCTCAGCCAGGGAGAAACACCACGACGGAAACAGACAGGATATTTGGGAGCTTCATGAGCCAGAGAGGGCTTCTCAGAGGAGGTGACATGGAGAGACATCTGAAGGAGGAGAAGGAACGGACCCTGGGGAAAGGGATGTCCAACACCAGGGGAACAGCAAGAGCAAAGGCCCTGGGGCGGATTTATGCTTGGAATGTTCCAGAAAATACAAAGAGGCCAGGTGGCTGGAGGGGAGTGAGGGAAGGGAAAGTGACAGGAGATGATGTTGGAGAGGTCAACAGGGGTCAGATCATGTAGGGATTGGCGGGTTGAGTGCCCCTGATTTGATTAGGAAGGAAACTGACGTGACCTAATTTGATGAACTGCAAGCCTTTATTTACTATAACATTCAATGGTCCGGGCCAAGTTCACCCAGAAGGTCAGTGGCAGGGTGGGGATAAACCATGGTGGTTGGACAGCCAGTTCAGGACAACTGTTCCTACTACGCAGAGGGAAGTAAGAACAAGGAGTCATGGCTCACGGATCAGCATCGTTTCCTGACAGAGGAAGCGCCCTCTCAGCTGAGGTTGGAATAGAGCTCTTGGTAGAGGGAACGGCATGTAGGGAGGCCCGGAGGTAAGTGAGAACAGGGCACATTTGGGAAATGTATCATCGCTCAGGAGTTAGGAGAGGGGAGGGGCGACTGGTGATGTTGTCAGGATCCTGATCCCAGGAAGCCTTGGGGCCAAAGGGAGGAGCGAGAACTTCATCCTGAAGACCTACTGTGTGCCAAGTCTGGGCTGGACCCTGGGGACACCAGGACAAGTGCACGTTCGCCTGGCTCAGAGGAAGTCTCTTTACCTTTCTGAGTCTTTGTTTTTCTCATCTGTAAATGCCATCTGGAAAGATATTGTGACAACTCAGTGAGATCATCCTTTCATTCAATCATTTATTCATTCATTATATTTTGAACACCTACTATGTGCTAGGCACTAGACTGGGAACTGAGGACCCAGCAGTGACAAAGAGTTCTGCTCTGATAGAGGAGATGATGTGGAGTAGTAGGCAGTTACTGGAGCCAGATAGTCTGGGTTAGCTCTTGGCCCACCACTTGGCTGTGTGACTTTTGGCAAGTCGCTTTACCTCTCTGAACCTTGCCTGTAAAATGCAATAATGATAGTACCCACCTCATAGGGTTGTTATACGGACATATAAGCTAATACATGTAATGTGTCTAGCACAGAGTCTGGTACACAGTAGGTGCTCAATAAATGTTCTCCATGCTGTGCTCAAATAGGGGAGATAGACAAAAGATTATTAGATGACAGGTGAGTATATGCAATGGCGTCTGAAGTGGGAAGTGACAGTACCAGCTCTTAGTACCAAGTGGGTATGCAGCAGGCACTCAAGTGTTTCTCCTTTGTCTCTTGAGCCCAGCTTGGACTGTGCTAGGGGTCTGAGGTTTGGGAGTCTGTGTGGATGGGAGGTCTTTGCTGATCCAGAAACCCAGGGCTGAGCTTTGAGGTGGGGAGGGCAGAGAGGTCTCCACCAGCCCCAGCCCCCATGCTCCCTGCACCCCATCCCCAGCATGGTTCACAGCCTGGGTGGCTGGCACAAGCCAGAGCCTGCCCTGTGGGTCCCCAGTAATGACACTCATTACACAGGTGTCTGGCAGTGCAGGGGGAGGTGAGGGCCCCAGAGGCCGCGTTCAGATGGCACCCTGCCAGCTCACCCCAGGCCCTTCCTCATCCTTTATGAGTCTGGTGCCCAGGGCAGGCAGGCAGGGGGAGAGGAGCTGGCAGCGGGCCAGCTGGCACCTGGTGAAAGGAGGGAAAGTTGAGAGTCTGGGTGCCAACGGCTGATGTGGAGGACTGGGTGCTGGGGTGGTGGTGATGGTGATGGTGGTGACGGTGGTGGTGGTGGTGGTGATGGTGGTGGTGGTAGTGATGGTGGTGATGGTGGTGGTGGTGGTGATGGTGGTGGTGGTGGTGATGGTGGTGGTGGTGGTGATGGTGGTGGTGATGGTGGTGGTGGTAGTGATGGTGGTGGTGGTGGTGGTGATGGTGGTGGTGGTGGTGGTGGTGGTGGTGATGGTGATGGTGGTGGTGATGGTGGTGGTGATGGTGGTGGTGGTGGTGTGTGTGCACACACATGTGTAGGTACATGCAGGGGTACAGTGAATATGTGTACTAGTCTAGGTATCCCTCCAGCCTGTCCGTGTGGAGGTGAGAGGGTTTATGTAGGTGAAGTATTGACAGTCACCGGAGTGGGCTCATAATCTTCAATATCCATTTCAATTTGTTCATTTAACCCACTAATATGTGGGTACCAGGCTGTGCCCAGCCTAGGCCTGGTGACATCAGACCCAGAGCCGAGCCAGTCCTAGGTTCTACCATCTAAATCTGCAAATGCAAGGAGAGACAGATGTCCAATAAGAGGGACATCTCAATGAAGCCTTCGGGGGAGGGAAATACAGTTGGATGAAAGAAAGAGCAATAGGATAGGGTCAGGGAGAACCTTTCTGAGAAGGTGACCTTGGAGCTGAGGACTGAAGGATGAGCCACTATGGCAAGGTCTGGAGGAGGGCATTCTGGTCAGGAGGAACAGCAAGTGCAAAGGCCCTGAGGCAGCAGGGCCTTTGTGGAACATCAGAGAGGCCCTGGGTAGAGAAGAGTGAATGAAGAGGGGGTAGGAGGCAGGTCACACATGGGCAGGGCCAGACCACATGGGCTCGGGTAAGGACTTATTCTGAGTACAATGAGAAACTTGGCACATGGTAGGCACACAGATGCACCCCCGCCCCCGCCAAGGGTGAATGGGTTTGAAGGGGGGGGCAGGCCCACTGGGTGTGGGAACGATTGGCTTTCAGAGCTACAGACAGGAACGTGGGCTGCTCAATTTGTGTTTGAACCTATTCTCTCGGGTTCAAACCCCCTGAAACCTGGAGCCTGTTATTAAGCTGGCTGCACCCCGGGGCGCCTGCCTTTATCCCCAGACAGGGCCTGGCCCGCCTGCCCTGAGGTCGACCCTGGCCCCCAGGTGAGAGTGGATGGGTGGGACGGGTAAACCCCGTGCCCGCCCCAGCCCCCACCAGGTGCCTTGGCAAGGCTGAAGCTGCTTCTACCTGCTGGAAGGAGACTGGAGCGGAGCCTCTCATTCATAGACCGTGGGACTGAAGCCCAGAGGAGAGGGGATGTACCAGGGCTGTGTGGCAGGGGCTGGTGGCAGCACCCGGGAAGCTGCCATAACTCATACCTCTTTCCACTTCCTGCCCTGCCCTGCCCCTGAGCCCTGCTCACGGCCACTCTAGCAGGCGAGCAGTGGTGTCTGGGCAGGGCCAGAGGGAAGAGAGAGGGCCGACTTTGGAGGCCTCTTTTAATTGGGCCCTACAGGAAGAACGGCCCGGCTGTTGAGATAGTAAGTTACCCTTTATTACAGCCACACAAACAGTCCCAGATAACAGCCCTTCACCTGCGTACAGATTGCAGAGGGTTTGGATGAATGAGAGACTATTTCCCTTAAGTTCTGTGATTCCACAGGACTTGGACTTAATCTTTCCCTGTTCAAGCCTCAGCTTCCCAATTGTAAATTAAAAAAAAAAAATCAAAGTGACCTCAATAAAAGACAGTCTTTTTTTTTCATCCTCACCCGAAGACATTTTTGCATTTATCTTCAGATAGAGCGGGAGGGAGAGAGGGAGGAAGAGAGAGAAAGAGAGAGAAACATTGACGTGAGAGAGCCACATCGAGTGGCCGCCACCCACACGACCCCAACCAGGGCCGGGGACAAACCGCAACGGAGGTACGTGCCCTTAGCGGGAACCGAACCTGGGACTCTCCGGACTGACATTCTAATTGCTGAGCCAAATTGGCCAAGGCTAAAAGGACATTCTTAATGACGAAACTTCCCTGCTTCTAGCCCTTTCTTGGCTCCCTAGTCCTTAGGAGACAGCTCTGATCCTTACTGTGGCCCAGACAGCGCTGTTGTAGATGCTGCGACCACTGGATGCCCAGTGCTCTCCATAATTTAAATCTCCGCCAGCCCTATGCGATAAATACTATTATGGGATCCACTTTATAGAGGAGGAAGCGGAATTCTCAGAGAGGTCAAGTCTCTTACCCCAAGCCACACAGCCCGTGAGCAGAGGAGACAGGATTTGAACTCAGCCATCTGCAACTTAATACCACACACTTTTCTTCTTTCCTTATGTGGCATATTTTCGTCTTTAAAACTTTGTCCGTCTCCTTCTCCAGGAAGCCTTCCGTGACTACCCGCCCAGTCCTTTGCTTGTGCCCTTCCTGAGTTTTCCCATTGCTGCAGCAATCACACTGTCTCGCAATGGTCTTTATTTCTTAAACAGCTTTATTGAGGTGTGACAGACATACGATCTTCGGCCCACATTTTAGTGTGCGCTTGGATGAGTTTGACATATGTCTGCACTCATGAAGCCACCAGCACAACCAAGATGGTACACACATCCATCACCTCCAAAGGTTCCCTTCCGTCCTTTGGTCCGTCACCCTTCCTGCCCGGCCTCCGTGCTCCCCTCGGCAGGTTACCGCCACCAGCGTCCTGTTGCTGTGGTGGAGTTGCGTTCTCTAGAATTTTCTGTAAGTGGAATCATATAGCATATTCTTCTTTGCCAGGCTTCTTTCTCTCCGCATAATAATTCTGAGATTCATCCAAGTTACCGTGACCGTTATTATTTTAGATACCTGCCCCCCTCCCCATCAGACAGGGAGCTCCATGGGGCCAGGACTCTGTCTTGTTGTTGTTGTGTTTTTTTTTATCCTCTCCCGAGGATACCCTTCCATATTTTGTTCAGATAGAGTGGGAGGGAGAGAGAGAGAGAGAGAGAAACATTGATGTGAAAGGGACACATCAAGTGGTTGCCACCCACACAACCCAACCAGGGCCAGGGACAAACTGCGACCGAGGTACGTGCCCTTAGCGGGAACTGAGCCCGGGACTCTCTGGATCACAGGCCGATGCTCTAACCGCTGAGCCAAACCGGCCAGGACGACTCTGTCTTGTTTATCTCTCTGTCCCCAGCACCCAGCACAGGGCTGGGCACCCAGGAAGTGCCTAATAAATGTTGACTGACTGACTGGGTGGAGGATGAGGCCGTGTCCACGTGGGGGAAGAGCAGGCACAGTTGCATGGCCGAGAGGAGCCCGAAGACTGATAAAAAAACAGCCCTTGGAATGATCTGGAGGCCTCGTGGCCCCATCAGATAAGCACATCCGTTCATCCCTGTGGCTGTCTCCGTGGAACAAAGATCTGCATTGCACAAGGGCTGGGCTTGGGCCGAGGAGGCACTTAGTGGCCCCTTTATCTGGCGTGGGCATCTGGCTTCGTGTTCTCAAACTGCGCAGCCCACACCTCCCAGCAGGCTGCACGGCCTGAGCACCGGCTGTGGCCGAGGGCGGCCAGGTGGGCGGTGGGAAAGGGAAGTGGCTGCCCGGCCCTCCCCAAACCAGTTGGACTCCTTTGCAGAAGTTTCTGGAGGCGCGGAGCTGAGTAAGGGAGAGCAGGAGGCCCTGAAAAGGAGGATGAGGAGGGAGGAATCATTTAATTATCAAACATTATAGGGAATTTCCAGTTCATGCCCCATCGGGCTGGGCAGGGATGCCGCGGGTATTACTCAGGCGGTTTCCAGGTACCAGCCTCAGCAGAGAAGGCTCAGCGAGGCCTGGAGGCCTCCAGGTCTCCGTCGATGGCTGAAAACTCAACTAGCCGGGGTGAGAAAGTGACAGAGCTACATCCTGACATAGAACCTGCACCAGAAGCCGAGCGTAGACATGTACTTCCTGCGTCGGTCCTGCTGAGATGATCTTACTGCCCATTTCCCAGACTGAACAACTGAGGCTGGGAGCTGGGGTCACAGCTGGGGTCACTGGGGAATGGGGAAAGCTTAAGAATCAGGAGTTGTTTTGGAGTGTCTCCTTCAACAATAACCACATTCTTTTAGTAAAATCTTATTGAACACCTACTGTGTGCCAGGCATTGTGCTCAGCTCTGTGGATTAAAAAACAAAAACAAAAACAAAACCATGGGCATATATTGTGTGTTGTATCTTACCTTCTGATGGAAATGTTTTTGAATACAGAGACTGTTTTGTGAAACTTTTATTTTCTTATTTGTGGAAGCAAAGAGTTTGGACCAGACTAGCATTATCCAAGTGGGGTTCCGAAGGATGCAATTTCTCTGGCATGTTAATAAGAGGAACGTGAGGAAAAGGGTTCTATGGTCCAATGAGTTTTGGTTCAATTACTGTGTTTAACAGTGTTCATGTTTGTTGCAGGACTTCTCGGTATCTTTAATGTCTTAACAAGCACAGTGAACATCTAGGTGGATGCATAGTCTGTGAGTCAGCCTCTGAGATACATAAGCAAACTTGTTCACTGTTTTCTTGTCTTTCCTGTCCACTGTTTTCCTGTCTTTTTGAATCCTGGTTTGGATACTACTATCTCTCAGGAGCCTTCTCTGAATCCCCAGATGGACACAAGTCCCCTCCTGTGAAGGCACCTACCTGAACCTACTTTGACATCTTTCTTAATATTTTCTACCTCGAGTTGTAACTATCTGTTTCTGTCGCTAGAATGTGAGCTTCTCAAGGGAGGGACCAGCCGTGATTCATCTCTTGGTTTTGGTACAGGGAATAGAATGAGTGGATGGAGACTTTAATGGGTGGAAGGGTGAGTGATGATTTGATGGATGGGTGGATTGTCACATGGATGATTTAATGGCTGGGTACAAGGGTGGATGGATGAAGGAACTGTTTATGGATAGATGAGATGAGTGAAGGATAGATAAATAAAAGAATAGGTGAATCAATTAATGAAATGATGAAAAATATGATGAATGGATGGATGAATGGATAAAAGAGTAAAACATTAGTGGATACATGAATAGATGAATTGGTGATTCCATGAACGAGTAGATGAACAGATTTATGGATGGTTGGATGGACGAATAAATGGAAAAGTAGATGGCTAATGGATAGATGAATGGAGAATGAATGGATAGATGGATAGAGGATGAATAGATGGGTGGGCGATGGGAGAATGGATGCAAGTATGGATGAATTAATGGATCGGTGGGTGGATGAGTGAGTGATGAATGGATTGATGGAAGAATGAATGGGTGGTTGGGAGAATGAATGGGTACACAAGTGAATGCACACAATGTCAGAAGATCTGAACTAAGGTCAGGATGGCAGAAATATCCCTGCATCCCTTCTTGATGCAGCAGTTTAGCAAGTTTTTGGAGTTTGAAAGCAAGGTACCATATCTCCAGAAAATTGCACAAAGACACCGATTTTAGGAGGGTGATGGTCATTGAGCCCTGGAGCCACCTACAGAGCCTAGGGGAGGAGGCCCAGTGCAGCTCAGTTAGTCTTTCTCTATTCCTCACGCCCTGACCTTGAAGAGGAACCCAGCCCAGAGGGATGAAGGCAGCTGAGAGGGGACATAAGGTGTCCTAATGGAGGGGACACTTGTGCATTCACTTTTCATTGCACAACATTCCTTTGGTTTTTCTGGGAGGTTGTGAGGATTCCCGTCAGAAGGCAAAACTGTCTCTCATAGTGGCGAGTATTTGGTGCTGTAGTCAGACAGATTTCTTTTAAAATCTTGTCTCTAATACTCACTGGCTTGTCTCTAATACTCACTTAGGTGACCTTGGGAAAATTAGTTTACCTTTTTGAGCCTCCTCTTCATGTGTAAAATAGGGACAGCAACAATGTGTACCCTTTTGGGTTGTAAATAGGAAAACAAGTGTGTAAAGCACATAGCCCAGTGCTCAGCACACAGTACGTGCTCAATAAATGCTGGTGAGCCAGTGGGTGTCTAAGGCACTGTCTTGTTCCTTAAAGGAATAGGTAGACAAGACAGACAAGTAAACAGAGAATACGGCCAACACAGGCTGGTTGGAGCTGTGCTGGGGAGTCCTGAGACATCACGTCAAGGGTCCCTTGGCACTCAGCATCCGTTTGCATGAATGTCTCCTAGCTGAAGTCTGCAGAGGCTGGAAAGCTACCAGTCACATTTCCCAGCCTCCTTGGCTGCCAGGGTTTTGTGTGCCCCTTAGGTCCTGCCCATCAGATGCCCTCCCAGGAGACTCGGAAAGTGGAGGCCATCTTGGTTTCGCCTTGGTTCTCTTTCTGCCGACGCACACGGTCATGGCCTGGTTAGCAGTTCGGGGGCGGGGTGCCTAGCGTGGTGGTGGTGGCCTCCTAATCTTCGGATTCCTGCTGCGGTGCTGTGTTCTCAAAGCCGACAGTTCTCCACCATCGTGGCTGGCTGAGGTGGCAGCATCCCCGGCCAGTCCTGCCATATTTTTCTGGAGTCCATTCGGTCCTTACAGTGACTTTGTGGGTGCCCAGCTCCCTGCATTCCAACCTTTCCGTGTAAATACCTCGAGGGGTTCCTGGTTCCTGCAGCTGTAGCCTGACTCTCGCACAGGGGGCTCTAAGACCCCCGACGCGCACCAACCAGACTTTGGCGCTCGGGGAAGGCTTAGGAAGCCCATGACACTGACGTCGAGTCCTGCAGGGCACCGCGCAGTTGTCAGACCAGAGCTGGGGGTGCGGGAGAGGAACACAGCAGGCTGAAGCAGCGCCGGTGCAGAGGCTGGGGGGCGAGAGAGGGCTGGTGTGCTGGGGAGGGAGTGTCCAGGCTGGTAGAATGTGCAGGGCACAGAGGAGTGTCATGGGACCACGTGGGTCCTGAGGGTTGGCCACGACGTGTGGACCTCCTCTGAAGGTGGTGGGAGCTCCATCTCAGAGCTGCAGGGGACAGTAAATGTCACCCAGTTGCTGTGGGAAGCTGTATTTGGGGACGAGGGATGGCGAATGCAGGGCGACCCGTGAGGAGGCAGGTGCAGTCACTGGGGAAGAGGTGAGAGCGACGGATCTGAAGGAGATTGCAGATGAAACTCCCCGGCCTTGAGGACCAGTCGGGTTGAGGGTGTGGAGAGGGGATGCCTCTCGGGTGATGCTCCGGCTCCTGGCCGTGGCCTTTGGGCAGATGGCGGGCCTCTACGAGAAGGGGAATGGAGGCAGAGGAGCACTTTGGGGGGAAGCTGCTGAGTTCGCTTCAGGTGCTTTGACTTGGAGGATGCTTGGGGCCATTCAGGAGGAGGCATCTGGGAAGCAGCAGAGGTGTGGTCAGAAAAATGAGAAGCCAGGACTGAGACAAACTGATCGGATGGGGATGGGGACCCATGACTTTTGGGAGCGAGATTCCCAGGGCGTGGGTGCAACACAAGGCGAATCCTATCTGTTTGTTTCTGAGCACCCAGCACCTGGCCTAGGGCCTGGCTGCTCGTTAAATGAACCGGGAGGAAGCCCCGAGGCCAAGCCTTGGAGGATGGGCTGGCTCCGAGCAGGAACAGGTGAGGCGAGGCCCCTGTGGTCTAGTGTGTGGGTCCAGCTCCTCTGTGTGCTCTGGGCCAGGCGTTTTGCCTCCCTGAGCATCAGTTTCCTCATCTGAAAACTGGTCATAAAGGGACATGGTAAGATTCAAAGTGATGCTTGTAGAAGCATGTAGTTGGAACACATGGCTGGGCAGGGATGTGAATAGGGCTTTGGGGGTGACCCGGGGCACAGAAAGAGTCACCTCCTTCCTGAGGTTACAGGGACGCGGCAGACAGGAGAGAGAAATTCGGATCCGCCTGGCAAGCACATCCACAGCTGTGTCCCATGTGGGAAAGGAGACCTCGGTCCCCGCCCCAGGCCCCCTCCACCCCACAGCCAGCTGGAGCAGTAGGAGGGGCGGGGGAGGCCCATGACGTGGGGTGGAGGAGGGGGACCAGATGACAGGAACCTCTCTACAGTCCCTTGGAGCTGCTGGTGCTGGGTTCTGGCCGCCGTCCTGAGCTTCAGATCCTGGCTCAGGATCAGACTGTGATCTTGTCCGGCCGTTCCCTTCGGCCGGGCAGCGGCTGCAAACCGGAGGCACAGTGGACAGAGCCCGGCCCTCTGGTGGGCTTTATTTGGCCCACGTGGAACTTTTTTAATGAATGGAGTCACCGTTTAAACATCTGTAGCTATCACATAAAACCTGTGTTTCTGGCTCGCCGTAGAAAATCAGGGGATCTGCAGATCTGACTGCATTGGGTACCCATTCCCAAGAGGCCGACTCGGCTTTGCATGCGGCACATGCGCAGTCCCCACCGCTCCCTCTCGTCTCTCTGAAACAGGCTGAAGAGTGGTAACTATTTATCATGTTACCCTGGTCCCTTCTCTCCTTTCAAGTTCCTGCCTGGTCCCTGGTGGCACTGAGTTTCCACCAAGGCTTCGGCCCTGGTTCCAGCCCCAAGCCCCCTACTCTCTGCCTCATGTGAACTCCTAGCCCCACAAGGCCCAACACCACGTCCTGGGGGTGGGGATGGGCTGCGACTTGGCCAGGGCCATTTGGACCCGTGGGAGGCAGACCCACATCTGCTCTGCGATGTGTCAGCTGGGCCTGGTCGCGCTCTTCATAACTCATCCCTGAGGCATGTGGGACCAGGCTGTGTGCTCTGGGCCAGCCAGGGTAGTGGGTGGGGCCAGGCCCAGAGACGTGCTGTATGTCAAGGCTGCACGCAGGCTGGGTATTCCAGCTGCAACCACATCGGCTGAAAGAGGAAGGAGGAGGGGAGAGACATTCTGCTCTAGCAGAAAATGCCCAAAACACAGAGGTGGAAAGACCTGAATTCATACCCTTAGTTGCTGTGTGACCTTGGACAAGTTACTTTACCTCTCTGATCCTCCAGTTTAAGGTGGAGCCAAGGAGAGGTCCCAGTACTGGTAATGTGACTGATGTGGGTCCCAAATCCCGACTTTGGGGGTAGATCATCCTGCCACTTGGGAACTGGGTGACCCTGGGCAGGTCACTTCTCTATCTGGACCCTGGAGTGAACGTCATAAACCCAGTTCCAGCTAAGTCCTCACCAAATTATTCTGAGGGAAAAAAGAATTATTCATTCAATAAATATTTATTGAGCACTTCCTGCATGTCAGGTGCTGGGGACACAATGGAACATGAGATAGTCAACAGTCTCTGCCCCCATGGGGTTCACACTTTTATGGGGTAAGAGATAATAAGACAAATAAGTTGTATATTTTGTTGGAAAGGACCAGTGCTACGGAGAGAAATAAAGCAGGAAAAGGAGATGGGGATTTAAGTAGGTGGGGCAGGGACAGCCTCATTAAGGAGGTGACATCTGAGTAACAATCTGTAGGAGATGAGGGAGGAAACTAGCTGTAGCAAGGATCTTCCAGGCAGTGGGAACAGTCAATGCAAAGGCCCTGAGGTGAGGTGCCGCAAGAAGGAGGCCCATGTGGCTGGAGCAAAGCGAGCAAGGAAGGGAGTGGGAAAAGGTGAGGGCAGGGAGGAGATGGAGGCAGAACATGAAGGGCCTTAAGAACTTTGGCTTTTTCTCTGTATGAGGTGGGAGCCATGGAGGGTTCTACACAGAGGAGGGTCATGGTCTGACATGGGTTTTCACAGGATCCCTCTGGCTGCAAGTGGAGAATGGGCTACAGAGGTCAGGATGGAAGCAAAGAAAACAGAGTGGAGGTGGTTACAATAGTAGGCAGTCCCAGCATCTCCAACGTGGTTGTCCTAAGTTACCTAAGTACCTACTGTGTGTCCAGCCCTGCCTCTATGCCTGGGAAGAGACAGAGGCCAATTGGCCTGGGTTCAAATCCTAACTCTGTCACTCAGTAGGTGTGCTATCCAGGCAAGTTACCTAACCCTCTGGGCCTCAGTTTCCTCATCTGTGAAATGGGGAGAATAAAAGTATTTATCTCCTAGGGTGATTAGTGAAGCCAGTGAGATAATGTGAATAGATTTTCAGCATATGGAATAAGCACTCTATTAATGCCAGCTATTATTATTACTGCTAATTACCAGTGGTGTGACTCAGGTGTCACTTACCGCCCTGTGCCTCAGTTTCCTCTTGTGTGAGATGGGGTAATAACCTTGCCGCCCTCATGTCATTTCCGTGAGGACTGAGACTAATATCTGTAAATGGAGCCTGGAGCAGGGTACGCACTCAGTGACTTTTCAAAAGATTTCGAATGTCGAACTTACTTAATTCAATAAGTTATCACCGATCTATAAACAGTCCCTGCAAAGTTCTTTTGTTGTCCCTGTAGTCAAACAAACGTGCATTTGATTTCACCAAACTTAGATGAGGAAGAAAATTCCCAGCCTTGGGATATGCGCTGGAACCCCACAGGGCAGCAGGAGGGACACACGCTTCCAAGGGACCGCTCCGGAAGATCACTGCGATCGTATCAACCTCCCAGGTGATCACGACTGCGCAGCTGTGTGACCTAGGGCAAGTCCCTTCCCTTCTCGGACCCTCAGTCTCTTCTTCTCTACAGGGGTTATGATCATTTCCTACTTTCCCGTCTAGCTAGCTCGTAGGATGATGGTTTGGCTCATACCCATCTCAGCTCTCTTTACTAGGCGCCTCCTCTATGCAAAACAATGTCTGTTATCTCCCTCTTCCCGCCTGCCCCTCCCTCCCGGGAGAGAAGGTTGGGTGCTGCCCGTTTCTCAGGAGAGGACAGTGAGGCTGAGGAGGTGGTTAGGGATGCAGGCCCAAGGGAGGGAAGGAAGTGGGGGGCTGGGGCAGGCCGGACTGACGCAGCTGTGATGTCAGAGACAGGCCACAGACGGTGGCCAGCCCAGTGCTAATGGTGTGCTCTCTGCTGGCCTGGCCCCAAGCCTCTGCCTGGGGGGGTGGAGGGGGTAGGAGGTTAGGGGGGTGGGCGCTGCCCCCCTTAACCCCTTCCCAGCCCTCCTTTCCCAGACAGCCATCCCCTGGGCCTGGCTTTGCCCACAAGATTCCCAGATTTCACAACTGGGGCTGGCGCTGAATCATGTACAGTAAGTCCGGGGAGAAACTCCTGGCTGCCCGGCGTCCCCGGGACAGGAGAGCTGCCAAGCCTGCCCTCCCTCCGACGGGCTGAGTGGCTGCCAGGGAGCCAGGGATCATCCCTCCAGGCTGCTGACCAGCTGGGGTTGTCCGGCAGGACGCACAACCTCTCTGGGCTGCACCAGGAATCAAGGGGTTGTGCTCATCTCCAGGGGACCTTGACGCTCTGGGGGCGGGGGCGGGGTGTGGCTGCAGCCCAGTTCTTTACCTCTAAGCTACAGTTTCCTTATCTGGAAAATGAAGATAATCACAGGACTGACCTCATGGGGTCACTGTGAGGATTAAGTGAGATGATCCATGCAGAGTGCCCGAGAAATACGGCTGCTGTTGTGATGCCCACAGTCCTGACGACACTCTCTAGGACCCTGGAGAAATTTTTCAGTCCTTTGGTGACATTTCCCCTGGAATATCTCCCCTCCCCTCATGATATAAATTATTCTTATCTTTTAAAAACTTCTTCATTACATCAACAAACACTTACCGAGCACCACGGTGTCCTGGGCATGCTCTCAGGTCCTGAAGATACAACTGTGAACAGAGAAAAAATGAAACCAAACCTGTGTTCTCACGGAGCTGATATTCTAGCAAAGGGAATCAGAAATTTGAGATCAGCTCAGTGAGTGATCAGGGCTCCGAAGGAGACAAAGTGGAGGGTGTGAGGGGGAGAGGCTGGGAGGGCCCCTCTAAGGAGGAACATGTCACCAGAGACCCAGGAACAAAGGGGAGTCAGGGTGCAAAGGCGTGGGGGTCAGTGCTCCAGGCAGGGGAACTGCAGGTGCAAAGCCTCGGTGGTGGGCATCGGGCGTGTCTGAGCATCTGCTGGGTCAGTGAGGCTGGAGCAGAGGGAGTGAGGGGCGAGGAAGGGGTACAGGCGAGCTTGGCAGGGTGGGCACAGGACTCCAGCCCTGGACCAGTTACACCCCAGGCTTTTCCAGACAGTGGTGCTGCCTGGTGACCAACCTGGCCTGTCCTCTTCCCACTGGGGGCCCCAACCCTGGGGACTGCCCCCCGCAGTGGAAGGCCTCACTGCCCGGATCTCTGGGGAGGGCCAGGCCCTGTGCTGGGGCAGCTGGGACTCCAGCTCCCTCCCCGAGGTGGGGATGAGGATCAGAGGGCTTTGGGCCACGGGTCAGACCTGAGTGTGGACCTTCCTGCCTCTTCCTAGCTCAGGGCTGTAGCATCTGCAGCTCAGAGCCTCGGTGTCTCCTCCTGAGAGATGAGCCCCGTGCTCCTCCGGGAGTATTCAAAGGAGGAAGAGGGGCTCTGGCTTCAGGTTCTGTCTCAGCTCTCCCCGCCCCAACCCAGGGCTGACCCCTGGGGGAAGCGAAACATCCAGGGGTCACCTGGACCAGGCTGTGTTTCACAGCTGGACCAAGAGCTAGGATGTGTGTGCGCATGTGCATGTGTGTAAGACAGACCCAGGAGCCACCAGAGAGGGCAGAGGGAAGCGGTCGGCTCCCGGGGTCGGAGACAGCTGGGGCCTGGTTTAGGGGCACGAGAGGAGGGGGCAACATGAGGTTCAATCAATATCCCCAGGGGTGTTTTAAAAATAATGTATTTATTTCCAGAAAAGTCCTTCACCATTTCCCATTAGGTCGTGGAGGCCGGGATGGCTGAATCATGGGCAGCTTTGCCTGACATGTCACTTTTGCACCGAAACAGGCGGCTGGGGAAATGAAATGCTGGGATTGCACAGGGTCTGTGCACATGACAGACACGACCACGGTCCTTGTGGGGTAGGCCAGCTTCTTAGCCCTACTGTACAGACGAAGAAACTGAGGCCGGAGAGGGAGGACTGTTGCTCAGGTCTCCCTGCTAGGGCAGAGATGGCATTTGAACCCCAGCCTGTTCGGCGTGCACCCAGCACAACCCCAGTCCCGTCTGGGGGTCTTGGGGACAGGCGGTTAAAGCCAGATGTTTATGGCATGGAGGGCACCTACACATCTGGAAACGAGCTGGCCTGGGGTTGAAGAGAACCAGGTGTGACCCCTCTCCATCTTCCCCCAGGCTGGGAGTAAATTACCTGCCCGGGTTAATAGTGCCCACTTCCTACCACCTTTCATCAGCACTCCTGGAATTGCCAAGCAGTAATTAACCCTCACAGCACCCTCTGAAGTTGGCATTGGAGACAGACATGTTATTAAAGCCATTCTTTTACAGGTGGGTAAACTGAGGCAGAGCCCGTTGTGGTCTGGGAGCCTGTTGTACTCTCATGACTCAGGAGCTAAATCAGTCTCACTTTCTTCCCACAGGAAGCAGTAGGCTTGTCCCCAGATACCCTTAACCCTGCGGGCCAAGCGGCAGGTGACAGGCCTGGCAGGTCCTGGCCATTCCTTGTTGCTGTCCTCTTCCTCAGAGCACGGACGTGAGGCCGATGGGAGGGGCTGGGGTCTGCCCCTGCTCTGAGACCCTGGACAGGTTACTGCTCTTCTGTGAGCCTCCGTTTCCTCCTTGGTGAAACAGGGATGCGCAGACCCACCTCGCGGCGTTGTCCAGAGCGAAAAGCAGAGCCGCCCTCGGATCCATCTCTTCTCCCTCTGTTTGCTCTAGCCACCAGAGCACGGATTTTTGTTTTGTCCCCCATGCATGTGTTCCCAGAGCTCAGCTCGGTGTCAGGTACACATGGGTGCTTGAGAATGGTTTCTTTCTCCATCTTTTTCCTTGCTGGCTCCAAGGTCAGCAATCAACGGGCTGCATGACCCTAGGAACTGCTTCCCCCCGCTGGGCACCATTCTCTGGAAGGACTCATGTAGCTTTGAAATTCCCGGGGCCTCATCTCCCAGGTAATGGGGGTTGAGCCCAAGAAAGGGGGGAAAGGCGACCAGACACTCTCTTTTCTGCTGTTCCGTCCCCTCCCCCGTCGCCTCTGGTGTATGGGCTCACTCTGGGCAGATTCCCCCAACCAGCCACCCCCTCTCTTGGCACGTCTGTCAGTGCCCTTGGGGGAAAGAATTTGCAAAGGGGAGGAAGAGAAAGAAAAGAAATCAGGGTGCAAGGGGACGGTTCCCACACCTGTGTAAATAATTTGTCATCTTGAAACTTGTCAAATATGCTCACCTTTAACGCCTGGTTCTTGGGCTTGTTTTCCTTGGCAAGGCCCCCACGGGAGTGGAATTTCGACCAAAGGGAGCCCAACTGTCATCTTCTAAGCAGGTTCCCAGGCCAGGGG
Source organism: Molossus molossus (assembly GCF_014108415.1). NCBI lineage: Eukaryota > Metazoa > Chordata > Mammalia > Chiroptera > Molossidae > Molossus > Molossus molossus. The sequence continues at coordinate 8,580,388 of NW_023425399.1, read as the reverse complement.
CTGAGGAGGCTCTGGCCGATGCTCCGCGTCCATCTCCAGGAGTTCGAGCCCTCCTTGGAGTTTAGGGAGCAGCCTCCGGCTCTGGAAGCTGTCCCGGAATCCTGCAGTGTTGGGATTCGAAAGGCCCCCACTTTCCAGAGGAGGACCACGAGGCCCACAGAAGGGAAGGGGTTGGCCTGAGGTCGCACACATGCTGGGTTGAGCTAGGGTTTGCCCATGTGGAAGTTGAGCAGGTCAATGCCCATCTTCCATTTCCAGCTAATAGCACCCCAATTCCCTACTGGAGAACCTCCTCTTCCCCCATCTCAGTCCATGAGGTCTGGGTGAGGTGCCCAGGACCCTATCTCCAGGCGTGGGCACATGACCAAGTCTGGCTCTAGTGATTGGTCCAGGGATGGGCTCGTGCCTAAGCCTGCCCAATGAAACTCGGCCCTGGGACCTTGGTGGCTGGGAATTATTCGGGAAGGAGATGTGATGTTACCATCAGATGGAGAGTGAGCAAGCAAAAGCCTGGCATTTCAGGGGACATCACAGGGAAAAGCTGTCTGAGAGAAAGCAACACAGAGCAGGACAGGGGTTGAACCCCTGGATCCATCCATACCTGAAATTAGGCACCCTTGGGCTGCTATATTTCCCATTTGGGGCTGAAACAGTTTGGGCTGGTTTTCTATCACTTGCACGCAAAAGGTTCTGACTCACCCTGGGCCTGGAGGGGCAGGGAAGAGAGTCCAGGCAGAGGAAATAGTGACCCCAAAGCAGCAATGCCAAGAGACATTCGAGTAACAGGGAAAAGAAGGACTCCCCCACCAGGTGAACTTCGGAGTTGGTCAGGTGGTCGGTGGGAGAAGGGAAAGGGTCCCTCCAGCAGAAGGAACAGCCAATGCAAAAGCTGGGGTGGGGTGACTAGTTAGTAAAGGCTACCATGTGCCAGTCTTGTGTTGGGTGCCAAGGGACAGAAAGAAAAAGGCACAAGTGAATCCAGTTCCTTCTCACCTGCACCAGCTAAATGCTGCCCCTCTGCTTTGGAGCTGAGCCTTCACACCTCATGCCTGCTGTGCCCTGTTAGCATGCTGTCCAAGACACTTGAGTGTTCTCCTAAGTGGTGATGGGCATGACTGGGGCCACTCCACATCATTTTATAGGGTGTACAGAGCATCAAATCCCAGTGAGTCATATAGTGAGAGTTCTTCCCTTGCAAATCCTTTCTAGTCCTTCCTTTACCTAAAGAGAGTCTGCATCTGGTGCTAACCTGTCTCGAACACTGAATACTCACTAATCTCCCTGTGTGAGAAAGGGCAGGTCTCAAGCTCCATACCTTGGTCACGCAATTGTATCTAGCTAGACTTCCAAAAACTGTGTATTGAAATATGGCACACACACACACACACACACACACACACACACACAAGAAGTACTCAGCTTGATGACTTTTCACAGCCATTTAATCAACACCCAAACGAACAGACAGAATGGTCCAACAAAGAGCCCCTCTCTGTCCCCTCCAGCCACTTTACCTTCTAGGGGCTCTGCTCTCCTGACTTCTGTCACCATAGGTCAGTTTTACTGGTTTTTGAACTTTCTATCTGGTCTGTTTTCTGTTCCTATAAATTTGCCTTTTCCAGACTGTCATCTAAGTGGAATCCTACAGTATGCTGCCTTTTGAGTCTGTGTTATCAGTACACTGTTCTTTGTTATTGCTGAATAGTATTCCTCTGTATGGATGTACCACAGCTTATTTACCCATTTACTACTTGAGGGCTATTTGGGCTGTCTCCAGTTTTTAGTGATTATAAGCAAAGCCACAAAAAATGTTTGCAAATAGTTTTTTAAGTGTGTGAACATACATTTTTATTTCTCTTGGGGAAATTTCAAGGAATAGAATTGTTGAGTTATGTGGTAAATGCATATTTGACTTAACCAGAAAATGCTGAACTGTTTCCAAAGTGCCTGGACCATTTTGCATTCTCCCCAGCAATGTATGAGTTTCAGCTGTTTCCCGTCCTTGCCAACACTTGGGATGGTCAGGTGTTTTTGGTTGTTTGTTTTTAAATTTTAGCTATTCCAGTAGATGTATACTAGTATGTCATGGTGTTGTTAATTTGTATTTCCCTAATGAATAATGATGTTGAGCATCTTTTTATGCGTTTATTTGCCATCTATATATTTTCTTTGGTGTAGTGTTTGTTCAAACTTTTTGTCTGTTTAAAACATTAAATTGTTTTTTATTAATGGGTTTAGAGAGTTCTTTATACATTCTGGATACAAGTCAGTTCTTTGTCAGATAATGTGATTTGCAAATATTTCCCTGCATCTGTGGTTTGTCTTTTGTGTTGTCTTAACAGATAGACTTTAATAACATGGTTATGTTTTTATTGTGAACTTTGATTTGTGGCAAGTGTTCTTTGCTTTCTGTTTTCAAATCTAGGGATAATAGCAAATGTTTCCTTTTAAAATAAATGTATTTAAATAAAAAGGTAAGTCGACTTGAATAAAAATGTGAAGTAATAGTAGAACTAGAAAGCAGACTGCACAAAAATCTTGAAGATAGTTCCTTGAATAACCAGGGTGTGCAGCTTCGATCGAATACATATTTAATGCACACATGTTGATTGAACACCCACTATACGCCAGGCTCTGCCTCAGGTGCTGGGACACAGTGACAAACAAGAGGGACAGTTTCTGCCCTTTGGGTTGGTGCTGGTTTCTCCCTAGGAGCTCCTCTTCATTCTTCAAAAGCCACCTGAAAGGACCCTCCGTCCAGCCTTCCCGGGAACACTCCCCGTGCTGTATGTTTCGTTTCCACGCAGGTCCTCCTGGGATATGTCTGGCAGCCTCTGATCAGGTGGCATGGAGTCAGGTGCATAGCTTCTCAATAAATAGTACCTCCCAAAGGAGATGCTATGAGATGCCAAAGCAGAGTTTGCTGATTTCATTGGCTGAAATAGCCGGGTCCATCCTGATGAAGTGGCCCGAAGTCCCTCCCCACTCCAGTCTGCGCTGGCCCCATGCCTACCAAGGTCACCCTCCTTCCCACTAACAAAGACACCAGGAGAAAAAAACCTCCCAAACCCAGTGCCTTCAGCTTCCCCCTTTGCTCCCCATCCAGCGCCCCAGGATGCCTTCCTTGAGTGACTCATTGATCCCATAAATCCTTACCAGGCATCTCTTTGCTCTGACTTGGCCCTGTGTCTGCTGCGCCTGACCTCCTCGCATCCCGCCTCTTGCTCCGCTTCTGCACCCCAGCCTGGGTTTGCCTCCCACACACCAAGCCCACCCCACCCCTGGTCTTCGCAGTTGCTGTTCCCTCTGCTTGGAACCCTCTCTCTCCAGCTCTCTGTGTGACCACTTTCAGAGCTGAGCGGGAATGACCCCTCCTCAGAGCCCTCCCCGGCCACACTGCCCAAAGCCCCTTCTACTGTGCGTCCCATCGTCCTGTTCATTTTCTTTAGTACCAGTGACTTTCATTTCAGAGTTTATTTGCACACTCACTTGTTTCTTGTCTGCACAAAAATCAGTAGCATGAGGGATGCCAGGTCCACGAGGGGTTTTGGTCTGGTCTCTGTCCCCTCAGTGCCTGGCGCAGTGCCCAGCATAGAGTGGGTACCCAGTAAGCACGTGCGGAACGAGTGAGTGCGTGAACTCTCCCTTGTCAAGATGGGCTCACAGCAGCGTTGAGTCCAGCAGCCCATGGGGCAGACTGATGGCCTGTGAGCTCCTTCAGGGAGGGACCCCATGTCTTCCTTCTGGTGCCCATCCCGCTCCTGTGTCCAGCACCCGCGGAGTGCTGCCCCGGGTCCGCCAGGCTCGTGTCCCGCCAGCGCCCAGCCTGGGGGTGCTTCACCACCCTTGGAGCTGGCCTGTCAGAAGTGTTTCTCAGGACCATGGGCCAAGCCATGGGCCATGGTCAGGGCTGGAGGTAGCTGGGTGGGGTCCAGAGACCCTGCATCCATCCTGTCCCAGCTCCTGTCCACCCTGCTGGTTACGCCACAGGGAGGAGAGGCTGCACTTGGGGCTGGTGTGTCCCTACCCCCGTCCTACCGCCGTTCTCTCTAACACGGCGCAGACCCCAGCCACGCCGTCGGCAGCTTGCTTTCTGGCTTTGCTTCACCTCTCTGTATACTTGCCGAATAGCTTCCATTTCAGAAGAGCCTTAGGTTGGGTTCCCCTAGAAGTGGACCCCTAAGAGATCTGCCGATTGGAAAGCAAGTCAGGAGACGCCGGGAGGAGAGCAGGGGAATGAGGCTGGGAAGGAAGGGCAGCCAGTACCGAGAGTTATCAAGTGAGTAGCCAGGGCTCGCGGGGCTCGGCCTGCTTGGACCTCTGGCACAGGCCGAGCACCTCTGGGTGATGCATGCGGGGCCGGGGGAAGCCGAGGGTGGTGTGCACCCGCTCCTGTTGTCTTGGTGGATGGTGATCCCCGCAGTGTTAATTCCCAGCTCTCTGGCTCCGGCAGGTGGGCAGTCCCACAGGTGGACAGGTGCTGGCAGCTGGAATTTGGTCTGTGGGAGGGGAGATGGGCAGGGCACCACCAGCACATGCCTCGCCCTTAATACTGGTTTCTCATTTACAGCAGGGATTAAATGTTTCCTTTAAAACTAAGTCTAAATAAAAATTTAAAGAGCAAGTTGATTTAAAGGAAAAGTGCGCATATAGCGTACAAGGGGAATGTGGCAAACGCTGCTATTCTTTTTTTTTATCCTCACCTGAGGACATTTTTCCATTTTTTGTTCAGGTAGAGTGGGAGGGAGAGAGAGGAACAGAGAAAGAGAGAGAGAAACATCGACGTGAAAGGAACACATCGAGTGGCTGCCACCCGCACAACCAACCAGGGCCGGGGACAAACTGCAACCGAGGTACATGCCCTTAGCGGGAACCGAACCCGGGTCTCTCAGGACCGCAGGCCGACGCTCTAACCGCTGAGCCAAACCGGCCAGGGCAACACTGCTATTCTTAAGGGCATTCAAAGCTTTCGAAGGGCCGACACGTCTCCTTGGGGACCCCCCAGGCTGCTGGGTGTGTTGGGGGCCGTGGAAAGACCCCTGTCCTCCCAGCATGCCTGCCTCACACCCACGCCAGCACTGCCCTGGGTTCCTCAGAGTCTTGGAAATGGGCCACGGAGCTCAGAGCCCTTTGTGACCTCCCATCTGTCACTTGACATCTCTAGGCGTGTCTGTTGAAAGGGTGTGTTCTAAAGTCACAGGAAAGAGTCAATGTGCAAAAAACAGCCAAGACAATTCTGGAAAAGGGGAACTAAAATCCACAGGACAGAAAGCAGACCGGAGACTTGTTTGTCCAGACATTAGGATGTGAGAGAGGTACAGAAAATAGAGCAGTATGGACACAGAAAGGGGCAGATACATCGAGAGGACCCAGTCGAGGGTACAGACATCAAACTGGGTGTCACTGGTGCTGCTGAAGGGCTGCAAAAGGGCTTGGAAACGGGGAGACATCAGTTAGCATGTGATTCTCTGGGTTATGTCAGGGCTGGAGCAGTCGCTCCCCCCACCTCTGGCCTTTCCTTCTGACCCACCTACAAAGGCGCTGGAGAGACTCACCCTCACGGACCCCCCCCCCCCAAGTCTGTCTGGAAATCTCAGAAGCCTCAAACCAGGATGAGTTAGATAACAGATGGCACCGAGGAGGACGTTCCTCCCTCTGTGTTCTCTCCGGTTCTTCTGATTAGCCCACGGAGAAGCCTCGTTTGGGTGCTGGCAGGTCTTACCGCCTCCCCAATGCTCCTCTCCCTTTGGGGCGGGCAGGCGCAGGCCGCAGCCCTCAGCGGCCGCAGACCCCAGCCAGCATTTAATCCTATTGCGTTGTGATCGTTGTTTTTCACGTTACTTTCTATCTGTAGAGACGAACACTTATTTTCTCTTTCTGGCAATAATACAGATTTTCTTTTAACAATCATTTTGACATATGCTACAAACCAAAATGAACCTCCAAAACATGATGCTAAGTGAACAAATTTAGACACAGACGGGCACCTATTGTATGATTCCATTTCTATGAAATATCCAGAATAGAAAAATCTATAGAAACAGAAATCAGATTGGTGGTTGCCCGGAGCTGGGATGGGGGGGCGGGTAGGAGGAGAAATGGAGGAACAGGAAGCAACTGCTTAATGGGCACAGGGTCTCCTCTTGGGGTGATGAAACCGTTTTCCAACTAGTTTAGAGGTGCTGATTGCATAACGCTGTGAATATACCAAATGCCACTGAACCGTTCACTTTAAAATGCTTAATTTGATGTTATGCGAATTTCACCTCAGTACATTATTTTTTAAAAACCAACCAAGCATGCAACCACTATGGAAAACAGTATGGAGGTTCCTCAAAAAATTGAAAATAGAACTACCATATGATGCAGCAGTTGCACTCCTGGTATTTGTTCTAAACACTAGCTTGAAAAGACAGGCAGCCCTAAGTTCATCGCAGCGTGATTCACAATAGCCAAGATCGGGAGGCAGCCTGTGTGTCCACTGGGGGACACATGGATAAAGAAGGTGTTGGACGCATGTACAGTGCAATATCATTCAGCCACCAAAAGTGAAATCTTACTATTTGTGACAACATGGATGGACCTACAGGGTATGACGCTACGTGAGATAAGCCAGACAATGAAGGACAAATGCAGAATGATTTCACTTAGCTGCGGAATCAAAACAAATGCACAAACAAAACAAAACAGAAATAGATTCACAGATACAACGAATAAACTGATGGTTGCCAGAGAGGAGGAAGGTTGGGGATGGCGAGAAAGGTGGAGGGAAATAAGAGGCACAAACTACCAGTTATAAAATAAACCCATCACAGGGATATAATGTACAACATGGGGAATACTGTCCACAATAGCATGATAACTTTGGATGCTGAAAGATGGTTGTTAGACTTCTCGTAGTGATCGCTTCATGAGGTGTATGAATGTGAAGTCACTGTGTTGTACACCTGAAACTAATATGATATTAGTTTGATAATATGATAGTTTATTCATATGATAATAGATATCAGCTATGCTTTCATAACAACAAAACAAAAACCAAAAACTAACCAAGCAAACAAAAACATCAATGTACGTAATAAAAAGTGTGACTGGGTTTAAGGATGACTTTTAAGTGAGGTCTGGGAGACACTGGCTAAGAGGGTCAGTCTTGCTTCCAGGCCCTGGCTCATGCCTTGTCCAGGCCTAGAATGCCCTCTGTGCCCTTGGCCCGGGCCAGGCCAAGCCTCATTTCTGCAGGCCACCCTCTTGGCTTACACAGGCCCATCAGGTGGCCAGAGTGGGCAGGTGGGCCCAGTCCTGCAGCCCTGACTCGGGTGTGAACCCGCCTGCTGCTTGCTGGGCTCTCTAATGTGGAGCATGCTGCCTAACCTCCGCAGGAGGGCCTCGGTCTCCTCATGTGTAAAATGGGGGTTATGGTAGTTCTTTTTTTTTTATCCTCACCCGAGGACATTTTTGCATTTATCTTCAGATAGAGCAGGAGGGAGAGAGGGAGGAAGAGAGAGAGAAACATCGATGTGAGAGAGACACATCGAGTGGTTGCCACCCACATGACCCCAACAGGGGCCGGGGACAGACGGCAACCGAGGTACGTGCCCTTAGTGGGAACCGAACCCGGGACTCTGGTCCGCCGGCCGATGCTCTAACCACTGAGAAACCGGCCAGGGCCCGTGATAGTTCTTATCTCACAAGTTGAGGTACACGTAGGAAGTCTGAGGATAGGGCCTGTGTGGAGTAGGTACCCTTGATTCACGCTTTGCATTGAGAATCACACCAAAAATTGCACTCATTCGCCTCCTGTTTCCTGGCCTGTAAGCAAAGGCTCAGCCTTCATGATCTCTGTACCCGCATTCCCCGTGCAGGGCTCACACAGAGTGTGTCCCAAGAAGGGTTTGTTGACTGACACCCTTTTCTTTCCACCTCCGCTGCCCCCACGCTGGACCAGCCCCCTCATCACCCACCTGGGCTGTTGAACAGCTCCAGGTCTCCTGGCGTCTGTGGTGTACCCCGCCCAAATCCATTCTCCACAAGCAGCCAGAGGGATCGCGTTAGAATCTAAGTCACATCCTGTCCCTCTGCTGCTCAGAACCTCCCCGGGCTCCCGCCTCATTCAGAATAAGAGCTGGAGTCCTCCCACGGCCCAGAAGGCCAGCAGTGTGAACCCCCCGACCCGGCCCTCTATCAGCACTGCCCCCCCAGCTCTAGGCATGACAGTGCCCTGCGGTTGCTCCAAACTCCAGGTCTCCACCTCCGGGCCTTTGTACCTGCTGTTCCCTCTGCCAAGGACACTTCCCCAGATACCACCCACTGCTCACTTCCTCACCCCCTTCGCCCCCGTTCAAGGAGGCTTCCCTGGCTCCCCAGATCTCACGGGACCCCAAAGCTCCCTTCCGCTCCCAGGAAAGGCCGTCGGCTGGGGTCCTGGGCCCTGCCCCACATCCCAGGGCAGAGGAAGGGCAACCAGGCCTCACTCTGGACGGGGGCCTGGGTCAGCTGTGGAGGCGGCAGCGCCGTGGGAGGCCGCCCTGCCTGCCCGCGGCTTCCCCGGTGCAGGCGGGAAAACCCCACATCCTCCTCGCTTACCTGACGGGGCTGACTCAGACCCTCACCCCTGGCCAGAGGGAGCCGCAGCTGCCCCACCCGGCCGCCTGATGGGAAACAGCTTTTCAAGGGCCCGGCTGAGCCAAACACTGACTCACTTCACCCCGCCCAGCCGCTGCCGCTGGAAGTCACACTTCCCTCTGGTCAAGGACGCTGCAGCCCTTGCTCCCAGGGAGCTGTCCCACTCTGCCTTGGCCCCGCCGTGCCAGGCCAGGCCTCTGCCGGAGCCCTTCTGTTCCTTCAAGCCCAGCCTGAGGGCCATGGTCCTCCGGGAAACGTCAGAGTCCTCAGCACAGAAGGCCAAAGGGGTGGTGGGACATGTTATAATAACAACAACAATACTAATTACTATTATTATGATGATGCAATGATAATAGTAACTAGCCATGCGTACCATGTGCCAGGCACTGTACTAAACCTTTTATCCGATTAACTCATTCAACCCTCACAGTGCTCTTGAGAGGCAGGGACGTTTATTTGTCCAAGGCACAGCGTGGTTAGCGACCAGAGCGAGGCTACCAGCTGGTAAGTGGGAGAGCGGGGTTTGAATCAGGCAGTCTGGATGTCCAGCCTCCGTTCTCACCCCCAGATCTGGAGAACTGAGTGGAGGCCCTGAGGCTGGGATGCGGGGGGCTGGACAGGGAGGCGGACCAAGTCCTGGGTCCCGTGTCAGTGTGGCCTCCCCACAGTGGCAACCGGCCCTTCTCTTCAGGGGACAGCCTCCCGGTGGGAGGGCTTTGCCACCAGCACAGGCAGGGCCTCGGCCCTCTGTGAGGTGAGCCCTCAGAACGCGGGGTCTGGGCGGTCCATCCACAGCCTCTGCAAGGACTTCACACTGCGGAGCAGGGGACAAGGCCCGGCCACTTGACCTGTTCACCTCCCAGCAAGCCTGTGCAGTGCGGATCATGCTCACAGTTGTTTACAGAGGTGACTAAAGCCCAGAGAGGAGCAGGATTTGCTCGGGGTGGCAGAGCTAGGATGTGGCAGGGGCTGAATTCAAACCCAGGATTATTCTGCCCCACAGGCTGGAGTCACTTGTCCTGGGTGGTAACATCACATCTCAGTGAACAGGGCAGAGCTCAGATGCCAGAGAGAGCCTAGAACTTCGGTTCACATTGCCCCTCCCTGCCTTCCACGAACTCCACTCACCCATCCCTTCGTCTCTCCATCCACCCACCCAGCCGTCCTTCCATGTTTGTCCATCCACCCATCCATCCATCCGCCATCCAAATGTGTATCCACCCTTCCTTATGTTATCCTATCTCGCCCTTCTATTTACTCATCCATCCATCCATCCATCCATCCATCCATCCATCCATCCATCTACCATTCTATTCATCTGCCTATTCCATTTTCTATTCCTCCCACATTCTATTCTTCTATCTTTCCATCCTTTCATTTGTTCACCTATCCATCAATTTAAACATCAATCCATCCATCTACACATAAATTTTTCCATCAATGAATCCATCCATTTCTCCATCCATCCATCCATCCATCCATCCACACACCCACCCATTCATCCATACATCCATGTATCCCTCTACATGTCCATTCATCCATACATCCCACAAATATTTTGTTAACTGACAGCTGCTGTGCCCAAGCCTTTAGGTCGCTGCGCCTTGAGCCAGGAGAAACACGCCTAATTAGGTTTATGTTTATTTGTTGTTCCAGGAAGGCTAATTGTGGGGTTTGTAAACAGCCCTTTGATGGCAGGGAGTTACTTAAGGGGACAGTTAAATAAACAACCGCTGGATGGAAAGCGTCAGTGCTGGTACACAGCGGGTCCAGAGTCATGACCTGCCTTTCACAGCGGGAGGAGGGCTGAATTCCAGACAGCGAGGAGGCTTTGGGGTCAGAAAGGAAGTCAGAATAATGGAAACAGTGGCAGTAACAGCTAACATGTGTTAAGTGCCGACACTGTGCCAGATGCTATGCTAAGCACAGCCCTTACAGCAACTCCAGGTGATAGAAACCATTATGATGTCACGTATGGATGGGAAGACTGAGGCTCGGGGGAGGGGAAGTCATGTGCTCATGGTCACAAGGCTGGGAAGCAGTATAGTCACAACACTGATCTAGACCTGTCTACGTGCAGCAATGATGGTAATAATAAAAAATAATTATATAGCACTCACTGTGTGCCAGGCAGGCACTGTTTTTGTTTTTAATCCTCACTCAAAGATATGTTTTTTTATTGATTTTAGAAAGAGAGGAAGCGGGGGTAGGAAGAGAGAGAGAGAGACATGCCCCAACCACCCGAGCCACCTGGCCAGGGCGCAGGCACTGTTCCAAGGCCCTCTGTACTCGCCGAATATTCATACAAGCCTAGGAGGTCAGTACTGCCATTTTACAGATGAGAAAATGAAGGGTGAGAAGCATAAAGTAACTTGCTAAGGAGGCCTGAGCTAGGCAGTAGCAGAATTTTTTTTTTTAATTAAATGTCTGGACCCAAAGTCCTACTCTTAACCATGTTATGCACCTTGTATACATTTAGCTTAGAAAGAGTCAGCCGTACATGGTTGGCCAACTTTTGTTTTAAATCATTTTTTCCCCGTCTCTATTTTATGTATCTAGAAATACTGTAAAATTTTAACTTTATTATATCTTTGTTACTTAGTTCAGGGGTCAGTAAACTTTTCTTTAAAAGACCAGATAATACATATTTTAGGCTTTGTGGGCTGAATGGTCTCTGTTGCAAGAACTCAGCTCCTTCCTTCCAGCCATAGACAACGTGAACCCAATAGGTGTGGCTGTGTACGAATAAAACTTTATTTACAAAAATAGGTGGAGGGACAGATTTGGCCCAAAGGCTATAGTTTGGTGACCCCTGACTTTGTGCATTGCACATGTATTTATGTTCACCAAGCCATGTGCTCTTGCCCTCTTATGAGCGACATAAAGGATTTTCAAGGATACGTTCAACCAGCGCCAAATTTCGCCTCCAGGCTGTTTGCTCACTGCGTCCCCTTTATACCATTCACTCCATTTGCCCCCCCTTGGCAGCTTCTGAAAGAATCTGCAAATTCCTGGGATTAGCCTGATTTCTTTATTCACAAGGTCAATACATAAATGACACCCTGCTCAGCCTGGCTGACTCCCCATCAGGGACCCCGAGAGTCCTAAGTGCCCTGGAAATGACTCTTCTCCACACCAATTTCTGTAAACTTCTTACTGAAATACACACACACACACACACACACACACACACACACACACACATATGTATATATATGAAGTGAAAGTTAAAAAGTCCTATGGCTGGGGCTCTAATGCTATTTTCTATTGGTGACAAGAACAAGGAAATGAAAGGATGACCGGTAGTTATTACAAAATGTACTCAGGGGTAGTGGGAACAAAATGGGGTAAGGTCAGAAAGATCCCCTTTCCTCTTTATCCCCACCCCCTTCCCTTCAACCTCTATTTCCCAGTCTCAGAAGCGGCGTGAGCCTGGGGAACAGCTCGTGGTCACTCTAAAGTGAAAAGAACAATGACACAACATAAATGTAGGCAAATGGTTTATTTCCATAATATATAAAAATCCATGTAGAACAACAAGAAAAAAACACCCAACCTATTAGAATAACGGGGCAGTAGAGGGGAACGGGCAGTTTACGGAAAATGAAATACATGTGGCAAATAAACTTGCAGGTTGTCCAACCTTGCCAGTAACCAGGCAAAGGCAAATTTAAAAAATGATTAGATAACATTTGCCACTGCTCAGGTTGACAGAAATAAAAGACTGATAATGTAAAGTGTTCAGGAGACTGGGGGGAGGAGGAGAAATGGCCACACTCATATACTGCTGGTGGGAGTGTACATTGGAACAGCCTCTTAGGAAGATAATTTTACAGTATCCAGTAACACTGTAGATTTTTATTTTCTAGAACTCAACAATCCCATTGCTGGGTGTCTCCCTTAGAGAAACCACAGGCACAAGGAATATGTGTGAAGGTGGTGACTAGAAACAACCTAAATATACATCGACTGGGGAAGGGTTAAACTTTTCTTATGGTGGTCTGAGGTCTCCCCATCTTTTGAGGCAGGGCTGCCCACTTCCACCAGACATTGAACCTGCTAGATGCTCTCCCTTTCCAGCCTTTCTTGCAGCTTAGTGGTTGGTCACATGATCCAGGCTCTACTAATCAGACACACTACCCAGACTCGGAAGCAGTGCCCGTCCAGTATCAGCAGAGAGGTCTTACCTGACCCAGCCTGGGGTATGATTCAGGGCACTGTCCCTGCTGATCTTAAAACCTGGTTCTCCAACCTTCCCAAGCTTCTCAAGTCCCCTATTTTAATTTGAACCTTTCACTTAAGTGTAGCATACATACAGAAAAATGCACAGGTCGTAAGTGATAACTTGACGAATCTTCATAAGTGAGCACCGTATAACCAGCCCTACATCAAGAAACAGAACATTCCAGTCCCCTAGAAGCTCCCCTTGTGTCCTCTTCTATTCCTGACTTCCCCAAGGGTGACCAAGGGCAGTGTGCCTATTTCTAGTGCTTTACAGAAATGGAACCAGACAGTATGTGTTTGAGCCTGGCCCCTTTCTCTGAATGTCAATGTCTTCAAGAACTATCCATGAAGTTGCATGAAGTTACAAGTCATTCATCCTCATTGTTGTGTCATATTCCATTGTCTCAATCTGAGTTCATTCATTCTCTCTTCTACTGATAGGCATGTGGGTACTTTCTAGTTAGGGGCTATTTATAAAACAGAGCTGCTATGAACGTTCTTGCACATGTCTTTTGGTGATCATCTGCCTGCATTACGTTGAGTACAGACCTATTGCTGGATCATATAGTAGGTGCCTGTCTCACTTCATTAGCATTTGTCAGCTTTCCAAAGTGCCCGCATCATTTTTCATTCTTACCAGCCGTGTATGAGACTTTCTTCTGGATCACTTCCTAGTGGGTGCATAGTGGTATCCCGCTGTGGTTTTAATTTGCACTGATGATCAATCATAAGCACCTTTGCGTGTTTACTGGTCATTTGGTATGTCTTTTTGAGAAATGCCTCTCAAATGTTTGCCCTTTTTGTCTATTGGATCTATTGTCCTCCCCCCCCCAAAAAAAGTACTCTTAATAGATTGATTGTCTGTTTATTTTAATTTTTTTTCCTTTAAAAAAAATTTTTGTTACAGATGTTTCTACTTTTTTCCCCCATTGACACCCTCCTCCCAATCCCCGCCCCCTAGCATTGTTGTTTATGTCCATGGTTAAGCATACATGCACGTAAGTTCTGTGGTTTATCTCCCCCCGCCCATTCCTCCCTTTTGAGGTTTGTCAGTCTGTACCCTACTTCTATGTCTCTGGGTCTATTTGGTTCATCAGCTTGTTTTGTTCATTATATTCCACAAATAAATAAGATCATGTGATATTTGTCTTTCTCTGATTGGCTTGTTTCGCTTAGGATAATACTCTCCAGGTCCCTCGATGTCGTCTCAAAGGATACGAGATCTTTCTTACAGCTGCATAGTACTCCATTGTGTATATGCATCACTGCTTTTTTATCCATTCATCGACTGATGGACACTTGGGCTGTTTCCAGATGTTAGCTATTGTAAATAGTGCTGCTATGAACATGGGGGTACATATATTCTTTCTGATTGGTGTTTCAGGCTTCTTAGGGTATATTCCTAGAAGTGGGATCACTGGGTCAAAAGGCAGTTCAATTTTTAATCATAAGGTAACACCATATTGTTTTCCACAGTGGCTGCACCAGTCTGCATTCCCACCAGCAGTGTACTAGAGTCCCCTTTTCTCCACACCCTCGCCAACACTTGTTTGATGACTTGTTGATGGCAGCCATTCTGACAGGTGTGAGGTGATACCTCATAGTTGTTGCTTATGTGTTTAAATTGCTGTATCAGCCAAGGTTCTCCAGGGAAACAAACTCAATAAGATACATTTATTTATATTTATATGTTTTTAGGAATTGGTTTATGTAATTGCAGAGGCTGACAAGTCTGAAATCTGTAGGGCAGGCCAGCAGGCTGCAAACGTAGGCAGGATTTCTATGTCCAATCTTGAGGCAGAATTTCTTCTCCAAGAAACCTGTTTTTGCTCTCAAGACCTTCAACTGATTGGCTGAGGCCCACCCACATTATCAAGGATAATTTCCTGTATTTAAAGTCAACTGAGAGTAGATGTTAATCACAGCTCCAGAATACCTTCAAGGCAACATTTAGACTAGTGTTTGACCAAGCATCTGGGCACCAGTCCTGGCTAAGTTGACATGTACAATTTAACCATCCCAATTACTCGGAGTTGTTTAGGTCACTTGCAACTCTGAGCCCTATCTGATCCACGATTTATATAAACACAAACATGCACACACACACAATATCAACAACAGTGTTATGCATTCCTGTGTGTATAAGTGCATAGAACTGAGTCTGGAAGGATACAAGCCAAACCTGTCACGTGGCCACCTTGGGGAGTGTCCAGGATGGAGGGCAAAGAGAATTTTAACCGTAAGCTTTACAGTAAGGACAATTTTCAAGAGTATAATAGTGTATTAATTATGTGATTACAATTAATTTTTAAGAGGGGAAAACTATTAAAAGACAAATAAAAGAATCATTAAGTCCTCATTATTCATTTATCAAATATTTACTGAACATCTGCTATGTGCTGGTTGCTGGAGATATAAGATAAGATAGGCAGTCTCTATTCTTGTGGAGTTGACATCATTGTGGAGGGGTCAGGCAATAAAGAAGTAAACAAAGAAATGAGCAGATAATTTCAGAGAATGTTAAGAAGTGTTCTGAAGATAAGTAAACCAGGTGTAGAGACAAAGAATGAATGGGGACATGGAGTTTCATGGGACTGGGTCGTCAGGGATGGCCTTTCTGAGATGACATTTGAGTTGAGTCCTGAAGGAGGAGAAGGAGCTGGCCTTGGAAAGCGCATACCAGGTGGCCAACTCAGCAAGTGCAAAGGCCCTGAGGTAGGAATGGATCAGATGAGGTGGGATGAGAACCTGAGCAATGCTTCTGCCTTGGAAACTGAGGACCAGCGAGGGAAAAGGACGCCTGAGGCCGGAGCACTGGATGTGGTGTAACCAGACGGGAACCTCTGCTGCCTGTCCCCAGAGGAGTTTGTGCTGCTGAGCTGCCTGACCACGTGGAGGCCTCAGCTGCTCAAAGGGCTTTATCCATGCTCCTCTCCAGCAACCCCCCTCACGACTGGAACTGAACACTGGAGACCCAGCCCCAAGGCTTTTGCCAGCCTTGCCCCGCCAGCCAAGGCCAGCAGTATCTCAGAGGGCCATCTGA
The DNA here is from genome assembly GCF_014108415.1 of Molossus molossus. Lineage (NCBI taxonomy): Eukaryota > Metazoa > Chordata > Mammalia > Chiroptera > Molossidae > Molossus > Molossus molossus. Next base: position 8,564,499 of record NW_023425399.1, on the reverse strand, counting down.
GGGCATCACACTCTTCACCTCAGAGCTGGAGGGTCAGCAGAACCCACAGTCACGTCTTAATTATAACATAACAGCGGCCAGGGAAGGTGCCAGGAATAGATGCTTTCCCTGCACCATCCCATCGACTCCTGGTAAGAGGGGGGTATTATTATTCCCATTTTATGGCTGAGAACACTGAGACTCAAAGAGATTAAATGGCTTGACTCCAGAGCCTGTATTCTTCATCCTTGCAGTCTAGACTCTGCCCTTCAAGACTCCAGGGCAAGAGCAAGGTCACCTTTTAAAAACGACAGAGCCCCAGATGGGGATGGACAGGCCCATCTAGGCCTTCATTACGCAGACGGGAGCTCTGAGGTCTGAAGAAGAAAAGGAGCCATCTCCTGACTGTACAGAACCAGAGCTGGACCTGGGACTCCTTGCTCCCAGGGCCCTTCAGCTTTGCCCTGATCCTCCCTCACCTCCTTTCTCTCCCCCATGACAGCTTGGCTGGTCTCTAGGCTGTTGCTCCAACCTGCCAATCTCAGTTCTGCCTCAGGGCCTTTGCATTTGCTCTTCCTCCACCAGATCTGGCCCATGCTTCTTTCTTGCCTCCCTTGACCACTCCAGTGACAGTAGCCCTGTGTTTACTCTTCCTATCTTGATTTGTTTTTCTGCCGAGCGCTTCTCAGCCTCTGTCATCGCATTAATATTTATCTAGTTGTTTATTGTCCGTCTCCCTGCCTAGAATCCCAGCTCCTTGAGGACAGGGACTTTATTCACGGCCATTCCCCATGTCCAGCCTTGGGCCTGGCCCTCCATAATGCTCAACATGTGCTTGTGGAATGAGTGGATTGAGGCTCGATGGATGGATGAATGGATGGATAGGTGATGGATGAATGGATGGGTACAGGGATGAACATTTCTCCCAGCATCACTTCCCACCTCTGGGCTCTGGGTCTCCCACGTGCTGTTCTGACTTGCCTCCTTTGGCTCCAGTCCTGAGCAGACAGCTCTGGGGGCTTCCACAGGATGAGGCAGGAGTCGCTGCTTCTCTCCCTCCTCCGAGGCTGGGCAAACAAAAGCCTTTGTTCTCCCTCCTTTGCTTGGCCCCACTGCCGCCCAGGGTGGGAGGCTGCTGGCAAGTCGGCGATTTCACTTAACTTGGAGGCTTCGCCTGTCGAGCGGAGCCTGTGGTCCACAGGGGGACGATGTGGGGCACGGTGGCCAAGGCACAGAAATGCCGACCTGGGTGGACGCCAGAGCCTTCTGGAGACACTGTCATTTATTTATTTTTGAGGCGATAGTTTCCAACTGCCCTAGGTGGCAGGTACTCTTCTAATCCCCATTTCATAGATGGGGAAACTGAGGCACAGAGCGGCAAAGTCAATGGCGAAGGACTCGCAGCTGTTCCGGGGCACTGCAGACTTGCACTGGGGTCCGTGAGTCTGAACTGGGGCTCTGGCTGCCCGCCCCTCCCTCCTCCAGAGTTGTTATTTCTGATGCCTTTTGACCCACTCAGTTCAGCAACCACAAGGAATTGACCCACTCAGTTCCACAAGGGATTATTGTTGTTGATGTTATTTTTTGCCATAAATCCCTCCTGGTCTTTTTTTTTTCTTCTTTTTTTTTTTTTCCCCCTTTAACCTCAGCACACAGACAAACTCCACATCATAAAGGCTGAGCGGCTTCTGGAGGTGAGCACTTCTTTCCATGGGCTACGGTTGCATGAACCATGTTTATTAGGCTTATTTTAAATTGCTCTCCTACCCCCCATGAAAGGCGGGAAGTCTTAAAATTACTTCTCTCCAAAAACAGTGCTCAGAGGCGCCACCCTGCCCGGAAGCTCTCTGACCTGCCTCATAAGGGATTATTAATTATGATTTGTCTTTATAATTGTCCATTTGGAGCCTTGGGTGACACACGCTCAGACTTGCCCATTCTTTAAGAGCAGAAATCAAAGGTTCATGGAATAAGTTATACTTAACTAGTGGAATTACTTGGGCTCAGCCCTGGGTTTAATGTGTGACCTTGGGCAAATCCCTTCCCTCTCTGGGCCTCTGTTTCTCTAGCTGTAGAAGGACGAGTGTGGATGAACATCTAACACGAGGTTCAGACTATAAATTTCCTAAAAGGTGACTATGCCGGGGGGTTTCAGTTGTACGTGGATGGGTAGTTCATACACCGTACTTTTTATTTTTGCTTTAAAAATGTAATAGTGTTATAACATTTTATTGATAAATGCAGACCTTTTTGGTCGTTGGGATGGCCACAGGGAGGAGGAGCTCTGCTTTATATAGTCACTCAGGTCTCCTGACTGGGAGGGGCTCTGCCATCTTCAGCTGGTGGCTTCCCAGGTCACCCCGGGTGTCAATATCTAGCCAAAGAGAGGAGAGATGGTGGAGAGGCACCCAGCTGCCCTGAGTGACACATATGCATACAGATCCCCCCACATTCCAGACCTTGTCACATGTGTCCACCCAGATGCAGAGGCAGTTGGGTAATTGCCTGACCAGACAGCTGCTTATTTTCAAGTTAGAGGAGGAGAGTGACTCTTCGGTGGACCCTTGGCCATCTCTGCCTCAGTTACTCTCTTCGTAAATGAATAAGTAGAGGAACAGAGCTTTGCCACACCACTTACCAATGAATTAAATATGATGTACAATTTTTCTACAAGGCAGAAGGACTCATTCTATTCAGTATTAAGATTTACTACACGGTAATCAAGACTGTGCAGTATTGGCTGAAGGACAGACATGAATCAATGCAATAGAATCGAAGATCCAGAAATAGACCCGCACAAATGTTCCCAGCCGGTTTTTGACAAGGTGAAAAACAATCCAATGGAAGAAGGATTTATTTCCAATAAATCGCGTTGCAGCAATTGGACATCCATAGGAAAAAAAGAGAACCGCCTCATATCTTATGTAAAAATTAACTCAAAATGAATCATAGACTTAAATGTAAAACCTAAAACTCATTTCAATCTCATGATCTAAGGCGAGGCCAAGAATGATTAGACTTGAACACCAAAGGTACAGTTCATAAAAGGAAAAGTTGATCAATTGTGCTCCATCAAAATGCAAACCTTCCGTGCTGTCAAAGGCCCTTTAACAGGATGAGAAGAGGAGCCACAGACTGGGAGAAAATATTTACCAACAATGTATCTGACAAAGGGCTAGTATCTAGAATGTATCAAGAACTCTCAAAACCCAGCTACTAAAAACATCCACTTAGAAAATGAGAGCAGACATTTCACTGAAGAGGACCCACAGATACAAATAAGCATGTGAAAAAGAGACTTAGTGTCATTAGCCATTACAAAAAGGCAAATTAAAACCACAGTGAGATATTACTGCACACCTATCAGCATGACTAAAACCGAAAAAATGATGGGAACCCAAAATGCTGATGAGGATGGAAGAAACTGGATTGCTCACACATTCCTGGTGGGAATGTGAAATGGTACGATGTCCTGGAAAATAGTTTCTTAAAAACTACCATATGACCTAGAAATTACACTCCTGGACATAGAATGGAAACTGATGTTCACACAAAAACCGGTACACAAGTGTCAGAGCAGTTTGATTCATAACAAGCAAAACCTGGAAATACCTCAGATACCCTTTCACAGTGAGGAAAGAAACTGAGACGGCCATACAATGGAATGCTACTCTGCAGGGAAAAGGAACCAAATACTGATGCACGCAGCAATCTGGGTGAATCTTTAGGGAATTATGCCGAGTGAAAAAAGTCAATTCCACATAATTCCATTTATATAACATTCTTAAACTCACACGATTATTAAATGGAGAACAGATTGGTGGCTGCCAGGGGTCAGGGACGGGGTTAGGGGTGGGAAAGAGGTTTGACACTGAAAAGGCGACGTGAGAAACCCTGGTGGTGATGGCAATGTTCTGTGTCTTGACCGTATCAATGTCAACATCCTGGTTGTGACACTGTACTACAGTTTTGCAAGATGTTATCATTGGGGGAAATGGGGGGGTGGAGCGGGGGCATAAGTAGGATCTCTCCGTTTATTTCTTCCAGCGTTCGTGAGTCTATAATAATCTCAAATGAAAAATTTATAAAGAACACAAATCCAGTTTTTTTTTGCACCCAGACACGGCTGAATATATTGTATCTTTGGTCACATGGAGGCACCATCAGAATCTCAATCATCGACACAGTGCAGTGGTTAAGTCTATGGCTTGACAATGGGGTGGCCTGGGTTAAAATCTCAGCCCAGCAGACCTCTCACCCCCCTGAGCCTCAGTTTCCACAAGTAGCTGAGCAATGACAGGACCTACCTGGAGAGGTTACTGTGGAGACTCAGTAAGATGATCCAGGAAACACGTAGAGCCCAGTGCTCACTCACGTACTTGTTACTCTTCAGGGCCGTGCCGGGTGGACAGAGGGACCTGGCAAGGTGTCCTCTGACAGCTGTAGCTTGGGATTGTGACCGGCCATCCTGTGGCTTGTTTGAGTCCTTTCTCACAGAGGAGCGGGTACTGAATGGCCTGATTGGTTCCCATCTGCCCTCTGGACGCTGGTACATACTTTCATGGACGTTTCTCAGAGAAAGAACACAGCCAAGTGCCTGTGAGCCGGCTGCTCAGGCGGACCAGTAGCCCAGAGGCCGGCCTCTCTAAGGCAAGAAAGAGAAGGACGCGAACTCATGCTTACTGCGCACCTACTATGTGCCTAATGACCGAGTGCTCCAACTCCCTGGATTCTCCCAACAACCTTGCACAATAGTATCATTATTATCTTGCTTTCTACAGGAGAAAACTGAGGCTCAGGGAGGTGGACAGACTTATCCAAGGCTATGCAACCAGGAGATGGTGGAGCTGAGATCTGAGCCCTGGCCTGTCTGAAATCCAGAGTCATGTTCACTATTAATAATAACTTTACCATTTATTAAGCATCTACTGTGGCCAATGACTATGCTTGCTCTTTACATTGGGGGATCACTTTGCCCCCTCTCGTTTTTGAGAAGAGGAAACAGGGATTAAGAGAGATGAGTCGCCAAGATATCTAATAGTTCTGGAAAAAAAACAGTCAACTGATAACTCTCCTTTGTGCCCTCAACCCCACCCTCAGCTCCAGCTCAGTCCCACCAAGACCACTCAGCTTGGAGACGTAAATGCTGAGTCGGCACACAGCTGGTCCCTGGAGATGGGATGCTTAGGCAGGCTACAGGTGTCTGAGCTTCAGCTTCAGAGGGTCAGGGTCAGCCGGGGCAGCCAGAGCTGGCCCCCGGGGGCTTGGTGGGATCACTGGGAGTCACAGAAAACCCCCCCTCCTGCCTCGGGCCTGAGAGACAGTGTGGCAGTTAGAAGAGGCTGGAGATGGCGCGGTGGTGACGGTTTCCTTTTGGGTAATCACATTTACTGAAAAGCAGTTCTGCTTTTAGCATCACAAGTTCACCACCCTCGCAAGCAGGCGCCTAAGAATACCTTATTTAACCACAGTTCAGAGATTGACACCGATTCCCTTCTTCATTACCTCCAGGAGAGTTTCACATTTGGTATCAAGGGAAACCAAAGACCGCAATTATTGGAGGAGGCGGGAGGGGCGCAGCGCGGAGGGTGATGCAAGGAGGGCCAGGTGGCATAACCACAGCCCCCAAAGCCTCCACAGGCAGCCTCCGAGCAGCGGCCCAGCCCCTCACCCTTCAGTTACTGGAAAGCCATTGACAAGCTCAGAGTGAAACTGAAGGGCTGACAATTTCTCTTCCTTTTACAAGAAAAAGAAAGTGATTATCCTTGAAGCAAGTATAGGACTGGCCCTGGCCACTCTGTAAGTTAGAGACAGAGCCACAACTGCCCCGGAGGCTCCAGGCCCTTCCTGTCACTCTCCGTTAGTGCTAGGGTCCTTTGAAGAGCCCCCTTTCATATGTCCCTGGAGATCCAGTCTGCACAGGGGAGGGGAGGGTCTTCAATGTTCGGAGCTCACTCGGGCCCCAGGCAGCTGCAGGATGGCTAAGGGCAGGTGGGGAAAAGGTGTGGGGTGTCAGACAGAGGCAGGAGGCTGCAATGAGCAGCTCCCCACCTGATCCGGCCTCCTGACTCATGCTAGAACCAGAGGCAGGCGAGGAATTGAAAAGAGTGTGGCGTTGGAGTCACATGGATATGGGTTCCAATTCCACCTCTGTCATTCAATGGTTGTGTGACCTTAGGCAAGTGACTTTACCTCTCTGATCCTCAGTTTCTTCATCTCTAAAATGGGGAGGGCTGCTCTGACCTCCTCTTTTAAATTGCTCATATTAATTACTCTTTGTCCCTTTACCCTGCATTCATTTTTCCCCTACTACTTGACATTATCATTTTGGGAGTTTATTACTCAGCGCCCCCTAGACTCTAAGCTCCAAAATGGCAGAGTTCAGTTCTATGTTATTCTCCGTGACATCTACAGAGCTGGCGCGTAGTAGGTGCTCACCAAATGTTTGTTGAGCAAACTAGTGCAGGGTTGTGTGGTGAGCATGGAGAGTGTCGATTGTGCCAGCACAGAGCACTCGCTCACTAAATGCAACTCTTGCTTCCCTTCCAGAACCAACCATGCGCTGCATGCTTCCTGACCTTCTGCGACGGAAGGATGCCTTTTGCAGATGCAGAATCAAGGTGGAGAGCCCAGGTGACCTGCCTCATCGCCCATAGCGACGGGAGGCTTTGGAGTCTGCTCTGCAGAACTGTGAGCCTCCTGGATGATGGTGGCAGCATCTGATGTGACCTGGGCCTGGCTGGCTTAGGGTCTGGCTGAGGGAAATGGCTGGGGGGGCCCTTCGGACCCTTGACAAGGCTATGGGCAGTGTGGGGAGCTGGCTCTGGTTTTGAGGGTCTCCAGCCAACATCTGGCCTTGAGACCAGGGTTCACGCCCTGTTCTGCACCCCGCAGTTCCCATCAAGAGGGCCCAGGGGGCCCAGAGAGGGGCTTTTTAAACTCTGTTTCTGGAAAGTTCTGTCCCAGGAAGGGCAGAGGCCTGAGGAGCTGCTGGATGTGGCCGGAGCCTCAAAGACTAGGAGACTGCGGGTGTCCTCTGGCCCTGGCACCCCACCAGTTCTGAGGAAGAGGGGCTTTCCAGAGAGGTCTGCCCCCCGCTCCTCTGAGCCTGCCCTTGAGACAGGGGCCCAGCCTTGCCTTGGTTTCCCTGTTTTCACTTCTCAGAGAGGCCAAGGAGTCTGGGGTGAATAGCCTCGGCATGTGGGCTGGTCTCCCCCGGGCCTGGCGTGGGAATTCTGGAGCCACAAACTGGCTTTTCACAGTCTGGGGCTGAGACACCGCATCGGCACCGCTGCCTCGACCCTGGGTTGAGCTGGGCCTCTGGTGGCCTAGGGTAGGCTGAGCAGTGGCATGTGGGTCTTGCTTAGAGCTGGGGGGTGTTGCCTCTGCCCATCAGGGCTGCCTCAGCTACACGCGGACCCCTCCCACCCTGCCACAGTGAAGGGGATGCAGTGAGACACCAGGGAGAACTGTCTCCTAACACTACCATACTCAGAGGCGACAGACCTTGTCAGCCAGCCACCCAAGGCCAAATCCAGGCCAGGGGTATGTTTAATTTGGCGCTTGAAGTATTTTTTAAAAATGTGAATCGGTTGCCAACATTCAAAATATCAGGAGATTTCACATACAATTTATTTCTCTGGCTCCTCTTGAAAAATGGGAAGATGTGGGTGCACCGGCCCACATTCCTGCAGGGCACAGGAGGCTGGAGTGGTCACGGTGCCCCTTTCAGAGTGACACAGAAGGTAGTTTTGTCTTTATCCCAGTCCCTGCTCAGCCCACTTTCCCCATACACGTTGCCTACCAAGGTCTTGAAGCATGAGTAGGAGTTTGCCAGACAAAAAGGCGGAAGAGTATTCCAGGAAAGGGCAAGAGCACGTGTCCATGGGGTTCATCTGTTCAAGATTCATTGGACAAATATGCATTGAATGTATATACTGGGGCACACGGCAGGGAAGCAGCAGATAGAAATCTCTGCCCTCCTTGAGTTCATTATCTCAGCCATCTCAGCTGAATACTATTTTGTCCCCCAGGGACACTTGGCAATGTTTGGTGTCACAACTGGGTGGGGGAGGGGATGCAAGTGACATCTGGTAGGTGGAGGCTGCTGCTGAATGAATCCTGCAGGGCACAGGCTGCCCTGCGCAACAGAGGGTGACCTGGCCCCAAGGGTCAGGAGTGGGAAACCCTGGTTTGGGAGCAGGTAATAAACCAGACGAGCTTCTCCGTGCAGCAGCTGCAGTCAGGTGGGGCTGAGAGTGTCCTGGTGAAATCGATCCGAGTGTGGCAGTGGGGGTGGGGCTAGGAGAGGGGTGCAGGTGCCTGGGGGAGGTTCTATTTCAGCAGAGACCTGAGGATGAGGAGGAGTGGGTGCTGAGAAGATGGGGATGCCTCTGGCAGGGTGGCCCTGCAGCGTCCTTGCTCGCCGAGCGGCACTCTCCGCCTTCCGCCCCTCTCTGTCCTCACCGCAGCCCTGCTGATGGAGCCGGGATCCACAGCCTGTTCAACTTTATAGACAGAAGGCCTGGCCTGAGGTCACAAACCCCTGAGGGGCCAACCCAGGCCACCTGACCCCTCTGAGCTGGTGTTCTTGGGGTGCCTGGAAGTGATGGTAATCACCAAATAGCCTTCTCTCACACAGCCCATCAACAAACGTCAATCAGGGGCCCATGGTGTCCTAGTGGGACGGAGCAACTTCAGGGTGAGACGCTGCACACAGTAGGTATGCAGAAAACACTGGTCAGATGAATGCGAAGAAGGGCTAAGTGAGTAACAAGCCCCAGTCCGTGCAAGATAATGAGCATGGCCAGCATTATCTGAGTGCCTACTGTGTGCCAGACCCCCGAGCTGTGTGTACGCGTTTCACAGAATAGAGACCCCTTGGAGGAAGGGACAATGCACGGTGAGAAGACTGAAGTGCAGAGAGGGGACATCAGTTGCCCAAGGCCTCACCGTAAGGATGCAGCGGGATTGGCAGCGGGGCCCAGGCCTTCAGGATCTCGGGGCTGCACCCACTGCCTTGGCATCTTGTGTGCTCTGACTCAGTTTGTCATCCCACCAACCCTGTGAGAAGCTGGTAACATGATCTCATTTTACAGACGAGGTAACTGAGGCTCAGAGAGGCAAAGTGACTTGCCCAAGGTCACACAGCATGTGTGTTGGGGTCTACATTCCACACTTTTGACCACTAAGTCCTGCCCCTTGTCATCTCTGGCTGCACCTTGAGAAGAGTTCACCCGCCCCAAGGGGTCGGGGAGGGAAGATGGGCCGGGTGTTAAGCCCCTCAGGGTCTGCAGGACCAGGCAAGAGGATCTGGAGGAGGTAGGGTCCCGGGGTGGGGGTGGGGGGGCAGGTGGGCCTGGGGAGCTGCCAGCCTTCCGCCCCCACACAGGCGCAGCCGCCAGGAGAGCCTGTTGAGAGGCTGCCCTGTGGCATGCGCCAGGCTGACAATGGCTCCTTGTGTCTGCACAGGTGGTGGGGAGGGGAGGCATTGTTCTCAGGACACCTTCCCGCCATGGCTGGCTGCAGGCGGTCTCTGTCCCAGGACACTTGGCACAGGACTGTTCCGGGCGCCTGAGGGAGGTGTGTGTGAGAGATGCTGAGGAGTCATGTGTGTGTCTGTGTGTGTGATGCTGGGGAATGTGTGTGTGTGTGATGCCGGAGTGTGTGGGCATGTGTGTATGAAGGGGATGCGTGTCTAACACTGTCTCTGAGTGTGCCCACGCATGTCTTGCGCACCGTAGTGGTGTGTCTGGGCAGACTTGCGGCTTTTGGCATCGGTTGTGCCTGAGCGTAGCTCCCTGGTGCATCTGCGTGTCTCCGACTCCGTGTACGTGGGGTTGCGTGCCCTGGTGTGTTGAGTGAGTCTGCCCTGGTCTGCATTGTCTCCACTCCATCGGGGTCTGTCGTGGAGCATCCTGACACCAAGGGGACAGCAAAGCAGCCTGGGTTCCACTTGTTGCCCACGTGTGGAACGGGTTCGGGCAGAGGGGTCGGCGAGTGCGAAGGCCGGAGCAGGACGGAGCCGGGCTGTGCAGGAGCAGCCAGGAGGCCAGGCGGCTGCAGCGGAGTGAGCGAGGGGAGAGGACATGGAGGGCCACCTGAGGGCCAGTGTGCAGAGGTGGAACTTCATTCCGAGCGAGATGGTCGCTGGAGGGTTTGTACTGGGGTGTGGCAAGGTCCGGCTGCGTTCGATGGAGCGGCCTCGGGCTGTGAGCGGAGTGGATTGCAGGGCGATTGTGACGGCTGTGGGGGTCGCCGTGGCCGTTTCAAGAGACAGTCCCACAGCCATGGCCTCAGGGCGCCCCCACTCCCGGCAGGAATTGCAGCTCCTCATTTTGCAGAGGTGGAAACTGGGGCCTGGGGAGGAGACATTTGGGAGCTGGTTCAATGCCAAAGCCAGGTCTCATCTCCTCACCTGGCTGCCAGCCCCCCCCCCCAGGCCCTTCCTGTCCTGAGGCTGTGGGGGTCGGGGGCTGTACTAAAGACAGAGGACCTGCTGTCCTCCTCCTCTCACGAATCAGCTCTCTGGAGCTGGGTTCAAATCCTGTCTCTGCTGCTCAACAGCTGGGTGACCTTGGGCAAGTCACATAACCTCTTGTGCCCCAGCCTCCTCACCTGCAAAATGGGGATAATGATAAAACCTCCTAATTATATTATGCCACTGATAATCCTTCCCGTAATGGATTCCCTCTCTGCTTCACCTTTCTCCCAAACACTTCGCACCTTCTAACACACCGTGTTCCATCTGCGTGCTGCAGTGCTGGGGTGTCCGGGACGGCGGACGGTTGGGCCGTTTTGCTCACTAATGTCTAGAATAGTGTGCTGCACTCTGATAGTGCTCAGCGAATTGTTGTCGAATGAATGACATCCGGTGATGCAGGGGAGACGCTGGAACACGGCCTGCCACGCAGTAAGTGGGACGCGAGTGTCAGCTACACTGTAACTGGGCCGGGCGTGGAGCAGGGCGATTGGAAGCAGCAAAGGCCGCCAGCCACGGGGGGCTCGGAGGCCCCAGCCCCTCCTGCACGTTGTTCTCCACTCCGGGTGGGCTTCGCCCTCACTGGGCCGACGTCTTCTGTCCTCAGTCTTCATGGCTGGAAGACAGGTTGGCTCTGTCGGGTGCTATGCACTGGTGGTTCCGTGCCCCTACGAGGGACCAGGGACTTGGTGTCCCCTGGCCAGGGCTTACCCAGAGGTTCTAATGGTCTCCACTGTCAGGACATCCCCAGTATTGCGGCCTGACTACCCCCACTGGCAACAGCAAACAGAACCCGCCGGTGGGGGTGCAGATCTAACCGACGGTTCTGATAGAAACGTCCCGTCAAGGGCCCGAGGAGCCCCTGAGCACATGCTGGTCAAGGCCCGCATGTGTGTCCAGAGGCAGCTTTGTGGTCTTTCGGTCTCGCTAAGAAAGAACAAAAGGAGAGGCTTGGGTCTCAGAGGCTAAGTGGGTCCTGATATCCAGTCCCCGGCCACCTGGTCATCAGCTCTGGCTCCCCTTTGCACCCGGTGTCCCTGATTCCCGAGGGGGCCGGGAACTGGAGAGGGCAGTGGGCCCGCGCGAAGGAAAAGCCTCCTCTGTCCTCTCGCTTCTTCCTCCTTCTCCTGACTCCCAGGCCTGGCTGGGGACACACAGCAGGTGCCAGGGCTGCTGAGCAGACGTGGGGGATGGGGCTGGGGTGTCCATGGGCCCCTGCTCAGGAACCAGCCAGGGGATGGGTAACCTTGGTATCTGCCCACGAGACCCCTATTCTCTCCCCACCCTGCTGCCAGGGTTCGGGCCTCTGTCTCCCAGGCTCTCATTCAGCCCACATTTATTGAGCCCCTACTGTGTGCCTTGGCCCCCGGGGCTGTGAAAAGGCCTTTTGTAGGGGACGGCTTGGCCCGTGAGCAGACAGCGAGGCGGCCAGTGTGGCCGGAGCTGAGTGAGCTGAGTGGGGGAGGCGAGGACACGGGTCCGAGGGTCCAGAGCCACAGGGCTCCCAGGCCAGGGGATTTGGACTTCCTTCTAAATGTGATGCGGACCCACCGAAGGGCCCTGAGGAGGACAGTGCAGGAACTGCTTTTAGTTATTTATGTATTTTAATCCTCACCCAAGGATATTTTTTCCTCATTTATTTTCAGATAGAATGGGAAGGAGAGGGGGGAGGGAAAGAGAGAAAAACATTGATGTGAGAGAGACACATCGACTGGTTGCTTTCCACATGACCCCAACCAGGGCCCGGGACCGAACCTCAATAGAGGTACGTGCCCTTGGCTGGAATCGAACTGGTGACTCCTTGGTCCATAGGCCAATGCTCTAACAGCTGAGCCAAACTGGCCAGGGCAGGAACTGCTTTTATTTTTTATTTTTATTTTATTTTTGTTACAGATGTTTCTCCTTTTTTACCCCATTAACACCCTCCTCCCCATTCCCTCCACCCCATCCCCGGCTTTGTTGTCCATGTCCATTGGTCATGCGTACATGCATATAAGTTCTGTGGTTTATCTCTTCCCTCCCCCCACTACCCCCTCTTTTGAGGGTTGTCAGTCTGTACCCTAATTCCATGTTTCTGGGTCTACCCTATTCCTCAGACTGTTATGTTCATTATATTCCACAAATAAGTGAGATCATGTGGTATTTGTCTTCTTCTGCTTGACTTGTTTCGCTTAGGATAATACTCTCCAGGTCCCTCCATGCCGTCTCAAAGGATAAGAGATCTTTCTTACAGCTGCATAGTACTCCATTGTGTATATGTACCACTGCTTTTTTATCCATTCGTCAACTGATGGACATTTGGGCTGTTTCCAGATCTTAGCTATTGTAAATAGTGCTGCTATAAACATGGGGGTACATATATTCTTTCTGATTGGTGCTTCAGGCTTCTTAGGGTATATTCCTAGAAGTGGGATCACTGCGTCAAATGGCAATTCAATTTTTACTTTTTTGAGGTAACACCATATTGTTTTCCATAGTGGCTGCACCAGTCTGCATTCCCACCAGCAGTGTACTAGAGTCCCCTTTTCTCCACACCCTCGCCAAGACTTGTTGTTTGATGATTTGTTGATGGCGGCCATTCTGACAGGTGTGAGGTGATACCTCATTGTTGTCTTAATTTGCATCTCTCTGATGATTAGTGATGTTGAGCATTTCTTCATATGTGTCTTGGCCATTTGTATGCCCTGTTTGGGGAGGTGTCTATTCAGCTCCTCTGCCCATTTTTTAATTAGGTTCTTTGTCTTCCTTTTGTTGAGTTGTATGACTACTCTATATATTTTGGAAATTAACCCCTTATCTGATGTATCTTTGGCAGTGATGTTCTCCCATAGAGTGGGTTGCCTTTCCATTTTGATGGTTGTTTCTTTTGCTGTGCCAAAGCTTTTTAGTTTGATATAGTCCCACATGTTCATTTTTTCCTTTGTTTCTGTTGCCTTAGGTGATGTATCAGTGAAAATTCTGCTGCGTATGATGTCTGAAATTTTGTTACCTACATTTTCTTCTAGAATTTTTATGGATTCACGGGTCACATTTAAGTCTTTTATCCATTTTGAGTTTATTTCTGTGTATGGTGTAAGTTGGTCTAGTTTCATTTTTTTGCATGTAGCTGTCCAATTTTCCCAACACCATTTATTAAAGAGGCTGTCTTTACTCCATTGTATGCTCTTGCCTCCTTTGTCAAATATTAATTGAGCATAATGTCTTGGGTCCATTTCTGGGTTCTCTGTTCTGTTCCACTGATCTATATGCCTGTTCTTGTGCCAGTACCAGGCTGTTTTGATTACAGTAGCTTTGTAGTATAACCTGATATCCAGTATTGTGATCCCACCTACTTTGTCCTTTTTTATCAAGATTGCTGTGGCTATTCGGGGTCTTTTTTGGTTTCATATGAACTTTTGAAGTATTTGTTCTAGTTCTGTGAAATATGTCATTGATATTTTGATGGGGATTGCATTGAATCTATAGATTGCTTTGGGTAATAAGGACATTTTAATGATGTTAATTCTTCCAATCCGTGAACAAGGTGTGTGCTTCCACTTTTTTATGTCTTCCTCTATTTCTTTTTTCAATGTCCTGTAGTTTTCTGCAAATAGATCCTTTACTTCTTTGGTTAAGTTTATTCCTAGGTATCTTAATTTTTATGCCATGATGGTAAATGGGATTGTTTTTTCAGTTTCTTTTTCTGTTAGTTCATCATTGGTGTATAAGAATGCCATCGATTTCTTGATGTTAATTTTGTATCCTGCTACTTTGCCAAATTCATTTATTAAGTCTAGTAGATTTTTGATGGAGTCTTAGGATTTTCTATGTATAATATCATGTCATCTGCAAATAATGACAGTTTCACTTCTTCCTTTCCAATTTGGATCCCTTTTATTTTTGATTCCTGTCTGATTGCTGTGGCTAAGACTTCCAGTACTATGTTAAATAAGAGTGGTGAAAGTGGGCATCTCTGTCTTGTTCCTGTTCTTAAGGGAAATGCTTTAATTTCTGCCCATTGAGTATGATGTTGGCTGTGGGTCTTTCATATATGGCCTTTATTATGTCGAGATATGATCCCTCTATTCCCACATTGCTGAGCATTTTTATCAGAAATGGATGCTGGATTTTGTTGAATGCTTTGTCAGCATCTATTGATATTATCATGTGGTTTTTATTCTCCATTTTATTTATGTGGTGTATCACATTTATTAATTTGTGAATATTGTACCATCCTTGCATCCCTGGGATAAATCCCACTTGGTCATGGTGAATAATTTTTTTGATGTATTGCTGGATCTGATTTGCTAGTATTTTGTTCAGGATTTTGGCATCTATGTTAATCAGGGATATTGGCCTGTAGTTTTCTTTCTTTGTAGTGTCTTTTTCTGGTTTTGGAATTAGAATTACGCTGGCCTCATAAAACAAGTTGGGAAGTCTTCCTTCTTCTTGAATTTTTTGAAATAGTTTGAGGAGAATGGGTGTTAGTTCTTTTTTGAATGTTCGGTAAAACTCCCCCACGAAGCCGTCCGGGCCTGGGCTTTTGTTTGCTGAGAGAGTCTTGATTACCTCTTCAATTTCCTTAGTTGTTATTGGTCTGTTCAAGTTTTCGATCTTTTCCCAGTCCAGTTTTGGGAGACTATGTGTTTCTAGAAATTTGTCCATTTTGCTTAGATTGTCGAATTTTTTGCCATATAATTGTTCATAGTAGCTGTTAACGATCTTTTGTATTTCTGTGGTATCAGTTGTTCCTTCTCCTCTTTCATTTCTGATTTTGTGTATTTGGGTTCTCTCTCTTTGTTTCTTGGTGCTCTGATCTTTACTATTTCCTTCCTTCTACTTGTTCTGGGGTTTTCTTTTTTTTTTATCCTCACCTGAGGACATTTTTCCATTTTTTGTATAGATAGAGTAGGAGGGAGAGAGAGGAAGAGAGAGAGAGAGAAACATCGGCGTGAAAGGGACACATCGAGTGGCTGCCACCCGCACGACCAACCAGGGCTGGGGACAAACTGCAACCGAAGTACATGCCCTTAGCAGGAACTGAACCTGGGTCTCTCTGGACTGCAGGCCGACGCTCCAAACGCTGAGCCATACCGGCCAGGGCAACTCTGGGGTTTTCTTTTTGTTTGCTTTCTGATTCTTTAGGTTGTGAGGTTAGATAGTCTATTAGAAATTTTTCTTGTTTCTTGAGGTAGGCCTGTAATGCTATGAAATTCCCTCTCAGAACTGCTTTCGCTGCATCCCATAGATTTTGTGTTGTTGTGTGTTCATTTTCATTGGTTTCCAGGAAGTTTTTAATTTCTTCCTTGATCTCCTCAATAACCCATTCATTGTTTAATAACATGCTATTTAGCCTCCATGTGTTCAAATGTCTTTGCATGTTTTTGTTGCAATTGACTTCTAGTTTCATGCCATTGTGATCTGAGAAGATGCTTGATATGATTTCAATCTTCTTGTACTTGTAGAGATTTAGTTTGTGTCCTAACATGTGGTCTATCTTTGAGAATGTCCCTTGTGCACTTGAGAAGAATGTGAATTCTGTAGTTTTGGGGTGTAATTCTCTGTAGATATCTATTAAATCCATTTGGTCTAGTGCTTCATTTAAAGTCTCTGTTTCCTTGCTAATTTTTTGTCTAGAGGATTTATCCAGTGATGTCAGTGGGGTGTTGAAGTCCCCTGCTATGATTGTATTGCTGTCGATTTCTCTTTTGAAGTCCTCCAGAAGATTTTAAATATATCTTGGTGCTCCTATATTGGGTGCATATATGTTTATCAAGGTTATATCTTCCTGTTGGATAGATCCTTTCAATATCATGTAGTGGCCTTCTTTGTCTCTAGTTATGGCCTTCATTTTGAAATCTATTTGATCAGATATGAGTATTGCTACCCCAGCTTTTTTTTCCTTTCCGTTTGCTTGGAAGATTTTTTTCCATCCCTTTACTTTCAACCTATGTGAGTCTTTTGTTGTGAGGTGGGTCTCTTGTGAACAACATATAGACGAGTCATGCTTTCTTATCCAATCAGCTACTCTGTGTCTTTTTATGGGAGCATTCAGTCCATTTACATTTAAGGTGGTTATTGATATGTACTTATTTATTGCCATTTTTGTTTAGTTTGGTTATATTTTTCTTCCTATTTCTTCTACTAATTACAGCAGTCCTTTTAACATTTCTTGCAGTGCTGGTTTGGTGCTAATATATTCCCTTAGCCTTTTTTTGTCTGGAAAGCTCTCTATTTGACCTTCTATTTTGAATGACAGCCTTGCTGGGTAGAGTAGTCTTGGATTCAGATCCTTGTTTTTCATGACCTTGAGTACTTCATGCCATTCTGGATTACTTCTGGCCTGTAGTGTTTCTGTTGAGAAGTCAGCTGATAGCTTTATAGGTAACCTGTTGCTTATCTCTTGCTGCTTTTGGGATTCTCTCTTTGTCTTAATTTTTGGCAATTTAATTACTATGTGGCTCAGTGTGGGCCTGTTTGGGTTCTTCTTACTTGGGGCTCTCTGTGCTTCTTGAACTTGAATGCCTTCTTCCTTCACCAAATTAGGGAAGTTTTCTGTCACCATTTCCTTGAATATATTCTCTATCCCTTGCTCATTTTCTTCTTCTTTGGGGACTCCTATGATGCGAATATTATTACGTTTCCAGTTGCCCCACAGTTCTCTTAAGCTGTCTTCCTGTTTTTCAATTTTTTTTCCTTTTGGTTTTCTGATTGGTTGATTTTTTCTACCCTGTCTTCTAATTCACTGGTCCGGTCCTCAGCTTCCTCTACTCTGCTGTTTATACCTTCCAATGTGTTCTTTGTTTCTGATATGTCATTCTTCATTTCTTCTTGGTGGTTTTTAATTTCCAGTTGGTTGATTTTCAACATTTCTATGTTCTTACTCATGCTGTTGAGCTTCCTCAAGATCATGGCTCTGAATTCTAGCTCTGTTAACTTGCGTAACTGCTCCACATTTATCTCATCTTCGGTAGAGGTCTCTTGTTCTTTCATTTGGCTTTTGTTTCTTTGTTTCACCATTTTGGCTATCACAGTGGGCTTTGGAGCCTGCCAAATATTCCCTGTGGGTGTTGGTGTTCTGCTGTTTGTGGCTCCCTCTCCTAGGTTTGGATGAGCGAGGGAGGACCCACGTTAAACACCACTGTCAAGTCTTAATTTCCTGGTTAGAGTTGCTAGCCCAGGAATGGTACAGTTATCCTCTAGCTTTTTGCCTGGAGGCTATCAGTAGTTGAAGACCCTTGGGTTCTCAGTTGAATGAAAAACTCCCTCAGGTACTCAGTATAAGGGGATTTCCCAAGGGTGGGGCAGATGCTGGTTGTTAATGAGCCTCAATTTGCATTTCATTGGCCCACCTGGGTGGGGATGAAATCTGAGGGAGGGGCTGCTGCCTCTCCCCAGAGCCCTGGGAAGGAGCAAGATGGCCACTGTCCTGCATGGCTACACTCAGCAAAAGCTCTGAGCGCCCCCCAAATCCTGAGAGTCCCCACACAGTTCCAGTGCAGTCTGCCCTCCCTCTGCCGGAGCCCAAGGTGAGTGGCTGTGGCTGTTTCAGCCTCTGTCCTGGCTCTGCGCTGTGGAGCCGCCTGGGAGTGTGACCCGAGGGGCTGCTCCCAGCTGAGGCCGCTGCTGTCTGTGGGCTCCCAGCCCCCCTCTTGTGCCTCCACAATCCTACCAGGATGGAGTCAGTGTCCCTGGCTATATGGTCCTCGCAAGCTGCTTTTCTGTTGCTTTTTCCCGTCGATTTGTCTGTGTTGTAGTTGTAATTCCAGTGTGGTCCTGGGAGATGGTCTGTGCAGCTGCCCTCACTCCGCCGCCGTTTTGGGATCTCAGGAACTGCTTTTAAATTCACAGTGTCGGAAAAGAGACATTGTCCTTTTAAAGGATCCCTCTGGCTGCTTTGGAGCTTGAGGGTGGGGATGGGGACCAGGTAGGAGTGACCTGGCCCAGAGTGGTGGGCACAGGGGTCGGGGGAAGTGGCGGTCAGGGTGTATTTTGAAAGTTGGAGCCACCAAGTCATCTGCTGAGTGCACTCTGGGGGTCACGACGAAGGAGAGGAGTCCAGGACGGTCCTGGGGTTTCTGACTGAGTAACTGAGAGGCTGGTGGGACCATCTTCTATACCAGGATGTGGGGTAAGAAGCAGATCTGGGGGAGCAGACGCTGTGCTTGGCTCAGAGTGCACTGAGTTAAGGTGTTTTAGAGGCAGGTGTACAAGGAAAGCTGCCACCTGCCACCTCCCACTGCCCTGTCCTGGTTCACACTCCCAAGACCTGCCCCGGGGCAGTGGCTACAGCTACCCCGTAGTCCTCCCAGCCTCTCCCTGTTCTAGCCTTTCCTCTTCCACACTTGTTGATTTCATCTTCAGAAAGCACAACTCTAGATCCTGCCTTTGCTTTGTTCTAGAGCCATAGATGGCTCCCCACTGCCACCTGGATGAAGTCCGAACACCTTGGCTGGGTCAGCCCAGTCCTGCACCATCTACCCGACCTCTGTCTGCAGCTTTTTCCCCATGTGGGCGACCAAGCAGATGGTCCCTTGGTTCCTCAAACACACCTTGTCTCTTCCCACCTCCTTGGCCTCCGAACCCTTCCTACAGCAGAGTGCCCTTTCTCACCCTACCTCGGGGCTGAGTTGAAAACCTTGCTGCTAACGTGTGTAGCCTTTTGTTTGTTTCTTTCTCCCAGGACATGTCATACAGCGCTTTGAATTACACTTATTTATATCTTCCCCTCCTCCCCACAGGCAGAAAGGTGCCAGATTCATTTCTGGGCTTGACGCCAGGCTCATAGCAGGTCCTCATTAGATTCAGTGGGTGAACCGTGGGAGGTGCTGCATTTGCAGTGCCTGGGCCCACCCAGTGCCCCTTTCCCCCTTCTTCTGGAGAAGTGCTCTGAGTTTCCCTGGGTGTCACCCCCTGCTTGGTCCATGGTGACCAGGTGAGCTGACCTCATCCCCAGGGGTAGACTTCTGGAACAGACCTGTCTGATTAGGACTTTCCAGGCCCCTGGCTACATTGATTGGGGATGAGTACATGATTCAACCACAGCCAACAGAAGTCAGTTCCGTGGAACAGAAGAACTGTTGCCTTGAGGTGGCTGAGCTAGTGGGATGGCAGCCAGGGGCAGCTGTGACTACTCTGCCCCCGTAAGAGCGAAGCCTGCCAACACAGGGCAAAGCAGAGCTGAGAGGGAGGTAGCCCAAGTCCTAACAATGTCATTGGTGCTCCTGGATCCAGCCGTGCCTGAAGCAGACAGCCCTGAAATTACATAAGCCAATACATTTTTCTCTCATCCTCCCTTTCAAAAACCACTTTGGGTTGGGTTTTCATTGCTTACAGCTACTAGGGATTCCTGACAGTTAATGAATTTGCTCCTGAATATACCCCCTGCCAGCCCTCCATGGCCCTCTGTGAAACCCCCCAAGAGAAACTACTTTGAATGTCTACCCATAGAGCTGATGTGCTTGTTTCTTTTCTTACTTGTGGACAATTCGAGTAGTGATCACTGGTTCTAGCCGCCTCAAACAACTTTTGGAACAAGACAGGAGGCAAATAGAATAACCCAAAGCAGTAAAATGGGCTCAGACCCCTGAGGGCTAAGGCTGGGCCTTCTGCCCGTGGCGGCTGAGCATGGGCCTTGGCACACAGAGGATGCTTCTTGGCCATTCTCTTCTCCATAAGTCTAAGGCAAGGCTTTTCGACCCGGGCACGAAGGGCATTCTGGACTGGAGCTTCCCTGTGAAGTACCCTAATCAGGAGTCCTCCCTCCTGTCTTGGGGGGTTGGGAGACAGTTTCTCAACCTCCATACTGCTGGCATTGGGGCCAGATGATTCTCTGTTGCTGTACTTTGCAGGATGGTTTAGCAGCATTTCTCTCTTCTTTATCCGCCAGACGCAAGCAGACTCTCTGCCCTGGGTTGTGACAACCACAGATATCATCAGACATTGCCAAATGGCCCCTGCAGGACAAATCACCCGGGCTGAGAGCCCCTGGTGTAAGTAAGTGCTTTGCACGGGGCCTAGCACAGAGCAAGTGCTCAGTAAATACCAGCAGTGATCGTGTGGCGATAACAGGGCTGGGGCGATCATTTAGGAAATGCGAGTGTCTCGGTGAGAGGTCTGGCTAACTCAAGCAGTAAGGGAATTTATTAGAGGGACATGGTGAGCTTACAGAATTTATAAGGAAGGGGGAGAATCAGGTAAAAAGCACGGAAACGAAGGCAGTCCAGAGGGTCCAGAGGTAGCCGTGCTAACAGCAGCAATGTGGTCACGAGCTGGTCCTCGTTTTGGCCATTCCTCCCACTTCCTATTTCTAACAGACCCCACGGTGCTCAGGCAGCACCCCCCCCCCCCCGCCGCCCCCGGCCCCGCCACACACCCACCATCCCTTAGACACCAGGAAGGGGCCAACCAAGCTCCAAGGGGGCAGGTCCCAGTTGTTTTAAGCCAATCCCAGTGGCCCCTTCTCCTCTGTCCATGAAATGCAGTTCTGGCCAATGGTATCTGCTGAGAACTCTGGGAACGGTTCCCTTGCTCCTCAACAGAGACAGGGGCTTCTTTCTTTCTGAGGTTGGATAATATTGCATTGTATGTAAATACCATCTTCTTTCTCCGCTCATCTGTCACGGACATTTAGGTTGCTTACTCATCCTGTCTATTGCGAACAATGCTGCTATGAATTTAGGAATGCAGATACCTCTTTGAGATTCTGATTTCAGTTCTTTTTAGATAAATACCCAGAAGTGCCATTGCTTGATCATTATGCTCCATGAAATAAGCCAGTCACTGAAGGACAAATACTGAATGGTTCCACTTATGTGAAGTGTCCAAGATAGTGAAACTCAGAGGAATAGAGAGTGGAAGGGGAAACAGTGAGAAACAGGGGTTCTATTGAACAAGTGTTCGGTTTTAGTTATGCAAGATGAATGAAGTTCTAGAGATCTGCTGTGCAACATGTCTATAGCTGACTATTGTCTTGTACACTTAATTTGTTAAAAGGATAAATCTCAAGTTCAGTGCTCTCACTAGAATAAAAAAGAACACTTATAAAACATTATGTGGAGTTCTCAATGATACCAATGCTTAAAAAGATTTATGTATGCAAGTTCTTAGATAAAGGGGAAAAAAGAAACAGGCTCTTCTCTCTCTAATGTTGTTGAGGAGAGGTCGTGATGGTTGGAGCGGTGGCAGCCATCCTGAACCAAGGAGGAAAGCAAAGCCCAAGTCCCAGCACCTGGGTCCTTGTTGATGTCACTAAGCTGTTCAATTAACCAGTCCTGATTCCGCATCACGTCCAATGGTGTATGGGATAATGTGTCCTTAATTCTTAAAGCCTCCGTAGGTTGGGTTTTTATTCCTTGCAGCTGAGAGCACTGGACCAATGTGCCAAAGCCCATGGATGAGTTGTTGTTCCAAATCGTCTTTGGTGTTTTCTACCTGGCTTCTGAGTAGTACAGAGGGACTTACTCTCACTGCTGGGGAAACCGGACACCAGGGTCCACCTCTGGCTGCCAGGCATGTTCTGTGGCCTGTGGATGTCCTCAGGGCTCAGGCAGAAGGATTCTCAGGAGACCACCTGCCGGCTGCTTTGTAATGTTCTGACTTTGCCTCTCTGGGCCTTGGTTTCTCCATCTGTGACCTAGGAGTGCTAAATGGGGTCACCTATTTCATAGGGTGTTTTGAGGATTCAGTTATTTCCTATAAAGTAACAGGCAGAACGCCAGGCACATGGTAAGTGCTCAGAAAACACGAGCTATTACTCTTCTTGCCATTTTTATTATTACCTGGGGAGGGGGATGATGGAACTCAGGCCAACCCAGTATGGTGCGTGGCAGGTGGAGACACGAGACCGGCTGCCCTAAAAGCTGAGACTGGGGGTGGAAATAAGGGATTCAGCCGAAGCAGACAAGGAGGCTGCAGAGGCGCGAGACCCTGAGAGGATGGCAGGGTCTTCATCTTTTGAGAAAGGTGCCTTTCTCCTTGAAAGTGAAAGAAAGCTCCCAGGAAGGCAGGAGGCCGAGGGACACCCTGCATTAAGCTGGAAACCGCCCAGGAAATGTTCACTCCTCCTTCCAAATACATGTCAGGGTCATTGGCTGCAGGCCGCCAGCTGGGGGTGGAGGGTACATGGGGACCCCTTCCAGTGCCTCCAGCATTCAGACCTGGGCCTGGGGCCTCCTACCTCAGCCACCCGGACTCCCAGCACCTCCACAGCGGGCTCTGAGCACCTTCCCAGCCCCCAGCATCTGTACCTGTCTCTCCCGGGAAATCAGAAGGCCTCGTTGTCACCGGATGGATTGAGCAACTCAGGCGAACGAGCATTTTCCAGCTCATGCTAACCACCATTCATTCACTTCCCTTCATGCTCACCAACTGCTTTTCTTCTTGTCACTGCTCAGGGTACACCGTGACCCTTTCTGTGAACCCTCTACAGTGCAGCCCAGAACCTGAGTCACCCTGAGATAGTATCTCCGTTAACCTTGGTCCTGGAAGCCCCTGGCCTGGGTCACAGATAGAAACAGAAATAATGGTGACAATGGCAATAGCTACCAGTTCTAACAGTGCCCCTCACACTTTCTTTTTATTTTTTATTTGTTTTTTTCTTTATTGATTTTAGAGAAAGAGGAAGTGAGAGAAAGAAACATCGATGAGAGAAAATGTTGACTGGCTGCTTCCTGCATGGCCCTCACTGGGGATCGGGCCCACAATCTGGGCATGTGCCCTGACCGGGAATCAAACCTGGTGCATGAATCGACGCTCAACCACCGAGCCACACCAGCCGGACTCGCACACTTTTATGTACTAACTTTGAGGCGGGTACCGTGCTTATCCCCATTTTCAGATGAGGGAAATGAGGCTCAAAGAGGTTGAGTAACTTGCTAGGAAGGGGAAGAGTCACGATTTGAACCCAAGCAGTCTGGTTTGGAAATTCAGTCCTATTTTAGGTAAACATTTAACAAACACTTTTTCAGGGAAAAATACCCAAAACAATGAGGAAGAAATAAATTGGAAATTCTATTTAAAACGTATCATCAGTTCATTCATTCATCATATTTCCGTAGTAGCTACTGCGTGTCAGCAGGTGCTTTGCACGGGGGACATGGAGGTGAACCAATAGGCGGGGTCCTGGCCCCTGGAGCCCGAGGTCCAGTGAAGAGTCCATCGGTTGAGGACCTGAACAGTGGTGTCAAGACCACCGCCTCTGTGCAGAGCAGAACGGTGTAAAATTCTCTCCAGGGCCTTTCCAAGCTTTTAAAAATTCAAACACAGTTTTTTTCAAGGAAAAGACCTTAACCCAGGCTTTCCTCCTGCAAAGTGAGGGTGTTAGGATATGAGGAGAAAGGCCCAAGGACCTTGAGGGGCTCGCGATATCACAGGAGACATGGAGCTCTGGGGCAGACCTCTGGCGGCAGACCTCAGCCCTGGCCAGCATGTGAGCCAGGGCAGGTCACGTTCCCTCTTCTCTCGAAGCCCCAGTGTCCTCATTCAGAAAAGGGGACAACATGTTGTTCTGAGGCCACTGTGAGGATAGTGTGTCAGTGTGGACACTGTGAGTTAAAATGCGTTTGCGTTCATCTCGTGGTCGGCTTGACGATCCCAGAAAGGCTAAATGATGACGGTTCACCGTCTTGGTAAACATCAGCTGGGCTCAAAAAAGCATCACAGGCCTAAGTGGCGGAGGAGCCCGGTCCTTCCAACAAGGGAGGCAGCTGGATGGGGCTGTGCTGACCTGCGGGGGTGGCCATGACTCAGTTTCCAGGGTAAATGCACCGCGGTCAAGCCAGCAGGCCACTGTCTTCAAGAGAAGCCAGAAATCCAAATCTTTATATCAATATTCCCAACTTGTAAATGTTTCTGAGTAATTAAGAAGCAGCACTGGCTTACCACCCCACACCTTCTAGGATGGCTATGATCAAAAAGATGGACAGGCCCTGGCTGGTTTGGCACAGCAGTTAGAGCACTGACCCTTCGACCACAGGGTCACAGGTTTGATTCCCGGACAAGGGCGTGTACCTGGGTTGCCGGTTCCATCCCCCATCCTGGTCGGGGTCGAGTGGAGGCAACCAATTGATATATTGATGTGTCTCTCTCACATTGATGTTTCTCTCTCTCTTCCTCCTTCCCTTCCACCCTATCTAAACACCAATGGAGAAACATCCTTGGGTGAGGCTTAACAAACACAAAAGATAGACGGTGGCAAGTGTCGGCGAGGATGTAGAGCAGCCGGACCCTACACTGCTGGTGGGATTGTAAAAGGTGCAGCCACTTGGAAAACAGTCTGGCGGTTCCCCCAAAAGGTTAAACATAGTTACCAAGGGACCCAGCAATTCCACTCCCACAGACACCAAAGAAAATGAAAAACGTCTTCACACAAAACCTGTACGTGAATGTTCCCAGCAGCCAAAATGTGGAAACCCCCCAAGTGTCCACCAAGCGATGACCGGGTAAACGACGCGGTCACCCCAGACAACGGACTGCTCTTTAACCATGAAAAGGAGCGAAGTACTGATACTCGCTGCGTGTGGATGAGCCCTGAGACATCGTTAGGTGCAAGAAGCCCGCCGAGAAAAGCCACAGAATGTGGGGTTCCATTCCTACTAACGTCCAGAACAGACAAGTCTGTAGTCGCCAGGGGTGAGGGGCAATGGGACGTGACTTCTAATGGGCGTGGGGGGTTTTGGGGTAAATGCACAGTGGTGATATCGGCACACTCTGAATGTGCACTTTATTTATTTATTTATTTTTTATTCTCACCCGAGGACATATTTCCACCTTTTGTTCAGATAGAGTAGGAAGGAGAGAAAGGAAGAGAGAGAGAAACATCGATGTGAAAGGGACACATCGAGGGGCTGCCACCCGCACAACCCAACTGGGGCCGGGGACAAACTGCAACCGAGGTACCTGCCCTTAGCAGGAACCGAACCCAGGTCTCTCTGGACCGCAGGCCGATGCTCTAACCGCTGAACCAAACCGGCCAGGGCTGAATGTGCACTTTAAATGGGTGAATTAGGGATCGGGAGGAGGGAATCAGTGGGGGAAAGAGGAGAATCATCTGTAACAAAAATAGATTAATTAATAAAAAAATTTAAAAATAAATGGGTGAACTGTATGGTATGTAAATCATATCTCAATAAAGCGGTTAAAACAGAAAAGTGTTGACCTAACAGGGCCTCGTTGGTCAGCGCCCACTGCAGGCCACGCTTTTCCATTCTCCGGTTCGGAGGTCACCCTCCGGTACCAGACACTCAGCTACCTGGAGCACCCTGTCCCCACAGAGCAGGAGGGACTGCCCCAGCGGGCAGAACTTTCTCCCGGGGCTCAGCTGCGGCAGAGAACCACCCTGGAGTGGGGGGTTGCTCCGGACACCTCCCTTTTTGCTGCTTTTAAAACGAAGCAATGAAACGCAAGCGGAGAAAGGTTCTGTTCGTTCGCTTCTCGCCCCACCGAGGAGGAAACAGAGCAGGGGAGTCTGGCTCAGGTCAGCCTCGGCGTCCCCAGCACACGCCCTGCAACGTCGGCTGTGTCCAGCTGCGAAGCTCCTGGGAGCTGGTGCCCGTGCGTAGCAGGCTGGGGCCGCTGTCCTGCGCCTTCCTTCTCGCCGCCTCACCACTGTGATGAAGAGGAGACAGAAACCTGTGAGCGGCAGGACAGCAGTGATCCCCGGGGAGCGGCGGGCTATGGGGGCTGTTGATGGCGTGCTCTGTCCCCGAGGACCTGCGGGGACGCAGCGCCTAGGCCGGCACGGAGGAGCTGGGACAGGGACGCAGCGCCTAGGCCGGCACGGAGGAGCTGGGACAGGGACGCAGCGCCTAGGCCGGCGCGGAGGACCTGCGGGGACGCAGCGCCTAGGCCGGCGCGGAGGAGCTGGGACAGGGACGCAGCGCCTAGGCCAGCGCGGAGGAGCTGGGACAGGGACGCAGCGCCTAGGCCGGCGCGGAGGAGCTGCGGGGACGCAGCGCCTAGGCCAGCGCGGAGGAGCTGGGACAGGGACGCAGCGCCTAGGCCAGCACGGAGGAGCTGGGACAGGGACGCAGCGCCTAGGCCAGCACGGAGGACCTGCAGGGACGCAGCGCCTAGGCCAGCGCGGAGGAGCTTGGACAGAGCGCGAGCCCCAGGGGAAGTGTGAGCCTCTCCTGGGGGCGGTCAGGGAGAGGGCTGTGGCGAGAAGACAGAGGTGGGAGAGACCCGGCGAGCAGTGTGGCCGGAGGAGGTGCCACCAGGCAGAGCTGACCTGAGCCCTGGCTGGGTGTGTGACAGCCCTTCACCCCACCAGGCTGAGCACCTGCCGTGCACCAGGCGCCGTGCTGGGCGAGGGGCCACGGCCTCTGCGCGCGGTGGGACTTCCCGTGGGAGGGACAGGTCACTGCACGGGGCCCCAGCACAGACCGCCACACGGGAGGGTGATGGGGGCAAGGCAGCGAGAGAAGCTGGGACCAAAAGGGGCAGTGTTTTCAGCAGGGTGGTCAGGGAAGGCCTTTCTGGGGAAGGGACATTTCAGCTGAAACTTGAGTGAAGCCATACCTGAGGCGGAGGAACTTCAGTGTAAAAACCCGGAGGCTGGGACATCCTGGCACGATAGAGGCCACTGTGGCCGGCGGAAGGAGATGGGCGAGGTCAGGGGATTGTGAGGGGCCAGATCGCAGGGACACGTGGCGGTTAAGAGGACCTGGGCTCTACTCTGAGCGGGGAGCCAGGGAGGGTCCTGAGCAGAGGAGAACCTGATCCGATCCAAGTTCCCACCGGATTGCCTGGCCCACGGCAGAGAGTGGGCTGTGGGTGGAAGCAGGGATCCAGGGAGCAATGGTCCATGGGGAGGTGACAGTGGCCGGCCCAGGGCAACAATAATCGGGGTGGAAAGAAGCGGTCACTGTTTTCTCTCATTGCACAACCTACTTTCTTCCCAGAGACACCGGACAGGTGAAATCAAGGAGATTCTGTACACGCAGGACACACACACACACACACACACACTCTACATACGTGGAGATTCTACACATTTTACACAGTATGTATATACTCTATGTACATACAAGCCCTACACGTATATACGCTACACGTGACCCTACACATATATTCTATACACATATACATATATTCTCCATACATATAGATTGTACATATACACACATATATTCTACCTTTACATAGTTCCACATATATACTATACACACACAGAGTCTGCACATATATTACACATACATTCTATACATGTGTAGATTCCACACCTGTAGAATGCCTACAGGTATGTGTTTTCCATCCATACAGATTCAACACATGTACTACAAACCGAGTTGACCTTGAGCGCTACCGCCTGGGGTCGGGGCCTTGTGTCGGGGCCTTGTGTCCCGAGGCGGGCACAGCTCTGGAGTCAGGGCGTGCAGACTGCTGCTCGCGAGCTCTGCGACTCGGGACTTGCTCCTCCAGTCCTCATTTCCTTCATCTTTAAAATGGGGGTGACAGCGCCTGCATCACGGGGTTGTCGGGAGGCCTGGGTGAGATCACCGGGTATGCAAAGCAGCTGGGCCCGGCATGGGAACTGGGACTATTTATTAACAGTCTTCACACTAATAATGAGGTCAGTTTTGGGGCCCAGCAAACCCCACGGAGCACCTTCCTGGAACAAGAGTGTGCACACACACCCGCACACCCACTCTCCTGCTGGGGCGCGTGGGAAAAGGGGCTGACCCGCGGCGGCCTCTGCATGGGCAGGACACTGCAGTGGAAACCTGTGAGTCAGTGACAGGCATAGAACAGTTAATGGGTGTGCCACCACGGCTATAGTCATGATGGAGAGATAGAAGCTTAGATAATGTCCAGAAGGCAGGTGGATTAGTCAGGGCTCTCTCAGTTCCAAGGGACAGAAACCCAACTCAAACCGGTTTAAGCAAGAGAATTTATTGGGTCATGTAAAAAAAAAAAAAAAAGAAAAGAAAAGAAAATTTCAGCTGTGTCTTGCTTCAGGCATAGCTGGATCCAGGTGCTTGAATGACATCATCAGTTTTCCATCTCTCTGGAAAACTCAATATATGTGAACCACTAAATAGTACCAAACACACTGAATCCTCCATAATATTAGCTATTATTTTACTACTACTATTACTGATACTACTGTCAGCCTAGCAACCCAGAAAAAAATGAGTGCTTTTTCTTAACTATGCCTATAAAAAGTCCCAGGACTGGTTCTTATTGGTATAGGTTAGGTTGTGTGGCCATCTCTGAACCAAATGCTGTGAGCCATGGCCAGGTTCTGTGACCATCAGGTTCTGTGACAAGGTTCATGTGACCGTCCTTGAGGCTGGGGGTGGAGCCAGCTCTACCCAAACCCCCTGGACTGAGAATGGTGGAGGGGTCTTCTCAGCAGGAACTGGGGGCTGGCCAGGCACAGCCATCCCCCTACAGGGGCCGTGATGGGATCATTTCCACGCCTGCCGCCCCCTGAGGAGGGCCTTGGGTTCTAGTAGCAGCTGTTCTTCCATCACCCAGAGTCCTGAGGCCTACGTCTCCCAATATTACCTTCTTGGCATGAAGGCGGCCTTTAGAGTTGGACAGACGCGGGCTCCATACCCGGTGTCATTGCTTAACTGCTCCGCCTCTCTGTGTCTGTTTCCCATCTGTGAAATGGGACAATTATTGCACCTCCTTAGTTCAACAAACGTCCCGTGAAACACTGTATCCGACACTTATTGGGTCCCACTAGCCTCAGCACGTCGTTTTTCTTCTCTTTTGATATTTTTCTCAACACTTTTTGTGAATGAACTCATTTGACCCTCACAACAATGACTACAGGAGTGGAGTATAACCACCCCGTTTTTACAAATGAGGCAACCGAGGCGTGGAGAGAGACAGTCACTTGTCTAAGGTCACTCCGCCTGGGCATGGCCCAGCTGGGATTTGAACCTAGGTAGCCTAGCCTTAGAGCCCCAGAACTGGGGATTAGGACATACGGCTCAGGGGTGTCATGTAGGAGGTGCTCAATGGGTGGAGGCTGTCCCTGGCAAATATGTCCCCTTTCTCCTGTCTCAGTCTTTTTCATCTGTAAAACGGCCTCACAGCGGTGGAACAAAGAGATAAACGGGGACAAAGTGACCCAGGGGCCTTTGTTCATTTACCAAATACTTATCGAGCACCTGCTGGGTACTGGACACTGAGCTAGGCACGGTGACCATAGCAGCGAATGTGGCAAACTCCCTGTCTTCTGGGAGCTGATGGTCCACTGCTGGGAAGGGCGACAGGTGAGTCAACACAGAGACGACGAGATGATTTCAGACGGTGAGTGCAGCCGGGAAAACAGAACGGGACTGTGAGGCCGTGGCAGGGTGGCTGAGAGGCTTCTAGAAGAGGAGGCATCTCAGCTGTGTCCTGGGATGATCTAGGCTCGGGAAGCACCTTCTAGGCAGGGACACCCACACGTGCAAAGGCCCTGGGGTGAGAACTGGCAAGACAGAACCAGGTCAAACCCTGCTCTTGCCACTGGTTGGGAAACCAAGGTGGGGGGGGGGGGCAGGGACAGACCCAAGGCCACGCAGCTGG
This sequence comes from Molossus molossus, assembly GCF_014108415.1. NCBI lineage: Eukaryota > Metazoa > Chordata > Mammalia > Chiroptera > Molossidae > Molossus > Molossus molossus. Next base: position 8,534,534 of record NW_023425399.1, on the reverse strand, counting down.
CAGAGACAGAGCTGGGGATGCGTGGAGAAGGCACCACAAGGGGGGGACCTCTGCAGACCCCGTGCCCCCCCCCTCCAGCCAGAACCTTTCAGGCTGCTAGAGGGGCAGCCTCCCTTCCCAAGCCGTCCCAGTTGCGGGGACTGCTGCTGTCCTGGTTCCCTTGTTTAATGACAAACAGCGTTTTTCTGCCCTCACTTAATTATGCAAAAGACATCCACGGATCTGCCACCATCTGGCCCCACTTCCTGGCTTGGGATGATGGGGCCCAGGGACTGTCCTTGAGGGCAGAGAGGGGCACCTCGATTGGGAGGGGCCAAGCTTGGCATGGCCTCGGCACTGTGACTGCACCTGGCCACCCCCGCGCCCTCCTCTGCGAGGACCAGGAAGGGTCCGTGTGAGGGTCTATGAGACGACAGCAGCCTGCGCCCAGCACCGAGTAGCCCCCTTCTCCCAAAAGGGCTGGGATGCTGTCCCCAGAAGGCGGGCTTGTCATCGCTTGTCTCAAGAGTAGAGCAGAGAGGGTGCAAATCCATCTCCCGGCAGCCTGTGTGGCATCTCAGAGATTTCCCATCTGGCGGATGGGGACACTGAGGCTGCAAGGGGCTCAGGCACTTGCCCGGGGCCCCATGGCATCTGAATGAGGGAGCCGGTTCAGCACTCAGCTCCAGAAGCTCCAACCCCCGCCCCCCACGCCAGCACCTCGCAAACCACAGCTTTTCACAAGCTGTCGCTTGTGACGGAAGCATCCCCATGGCTGATCCCCTGGGAACTTTGCACTGGGCTCTATTTGTGGGCTGCGGCTGCTCTAATGTCAAAGGGGATTTGAAGCCCAAACCAGCCCTTCCAGCTGGGGAGGGGAGCTAGTGAATTGTTTCCTGTGTCTGAATAATAATAGTAATGTAGTCATAATAATGGTAAATGGCGGTTATTGAACACTATAGCTATGTCGCAGGGACTGTCCACGCATGGTCTTCATTTTAGTTTTTAATTCTCACTAGAGGATATTTTTCCGTTGATTTTCAGATAGAGTGGGAGTGAGGGAGGGAGGGAGGGAAGGAGAGAAACATCACTGTGAGAGAGATACATCAGTTGGTTGCCTCCCACACAACCCCAACCAGAAATGGGGATCAAACTGCAACCAAGGTATGTGCCCTTGACTGGAATCAAACCCGAGACTCTTTGGTCTGCAGGCCAGCACTCTAACCACTGAACCAAACTGGCCAAGACGCATGATCTTCTTTTGAAATTCACATAACCTTGTGAGGGAGCCTCTGTTATGCCCAGTGCACAGATGAGAAGCCTAAGGCCCTGAGGATGAAGGACCTGCCCACAGCCACACAGCTGGGCTGTGGCAGAGGCAGGATTCAAACCCAGGCCCGCCAGACAGCAGAAACACAAGCTTCTGAGAGCCGTCTTTGGAACATGGGACTTTTCCGGCGGCACCCTCTTCTGACCTTTATTTAAAAAGCCAGTCCGAGTGGCTGGATTCCTCTTTTAGAAGCGACGTACTCTGGGAGCACTGGGAAAATCCCAGCAGCAAGTGTCCCGGGACAGCTCCTGGCAGGCGTTTGGGTCACACACACCCATGGAGAGGGTAGGAGACACGGACGGCAGAGCCTTCAACGCACAGGAGCTGTGACGTGAAAAGAAACACCTGAGGACCTGTGTCCAGCCCCGCAGCAAGCTAGAGGCTCTGGGCAACTCTGCAGTACTCTGCCCCTCACCCTCAGCAACCTGGCCCTGCACCTCCTCAACGACCCTACCTTCCCAGATCTCCTTGCGTCTGCCTTCGCCCCTGTCATCCATCCAGAGGGGCCCTGTTAGAACCTAAGGCAGGTCATGTCCCTGGCCTGGTGAAAAACCCTCCAAGTGGTCTCCTTTGCTCTTAGAATGACCTCCAAGTCCCTGTCACAGTCTCCAAGGCCCCACGTGGCACCTCTTGCTAATCCCCACACTTCAGACACTCTGGCCTCCCTCCAGAACCCATTCTGCGAGTTCCCACCTCAGTACCTTTGCACTTGCTGTGCCCTTTGCCTAGATTTCTCAGCCCCCAGATCACACAACTGCCTCATCCTTGGCTCAAATGTCTCCACCTCGGGGAGGCCTTCCTGATTCCCTGGAGCTAAAGTACAACCTGTCTTTCCCACATTCCACCCTGGATTCCATCCTGAGAATCCAGTCCACACTGTGGCCAAAGTGGCTTTCTGAACCCTGATCTGAGCAAGGTCCTCCCCTGCCTAAATCCTCTCTTTGGCTGGACCCCCTGCCCCAGTCCCCAGTGCAAAGCCCCAGACGAGGCCACGTGCATGAACCTCTCCCCGGCCTCTCGCATACGGAGCTCTCCTGCTGGTCCAGGGGCTCTCAGCCTCAGACAGGAACATGCTCTGTCGGGGGGCTGTCCTGTGCGCTGAAGGCCATTTAGCAGCTCCGCTGGCTTCCCCTACTACATCTTTCCCCAGCTGTGACACCGAAAACATCTCCGGACTCTGCTGAATTCCCCCGGAAGAGCAAAGTCGCCCTGGTGGGAACCACTGGGCTCAGCTTTTGTCCACGCTGTTGTTTTGGGGGAACACCACCCACCAGCCCTCCACCCTCATCCTGCTCACTCCTGCCTGTACTTCAGGTCCCTTTTCCACACCACCTACGAGGAGCCTTCCCAGCCTCAGGTGGGGTCAGGAGTTTTCCAGGTGCTCTCCAGGGCCGGGGACAAACTGCAACTGAAGTACGTGCCCTTAGCGGGAACCAAACCCGGCTCCCTCCGGACCGCAGGCCGACGCTCTAACCACTGAGCCAAACCGGCCAGGGCCCAGGTGCTCTCATAATCTGCCACTGGAGACCTGATGAGGCCACCTTGTCCTTGTTAGGCTTGTCCTTCCCCCACCCCCCCGGCCCAGGGACAGCCAGCTCCACCTGGACAGGCACAGTTCCGCTCCGTTCATGGGGCAGAGGCTCAGTCCCATTTCACACTGCCTCACTCCTCCCTGCCTCTCCGACCTCTTCGTCCCGACAGCTGGTTAGTCACTCCATCGCCCCAAGTCCACGGGATGTGCAAGGTGCCAGAGAAACTGAAAAGAATCAGACATGATTCTGGGCCGAGCGCAGGGCATTAAGAAATGGCAAGACTGTTTCAGCTGGCTGGAACCACAGGTCAGAGGGGCAGGTGCTGGTGGACAGCGCTGAGCAGACAGGAGGGCTGGCTAGGGCGTGTGGCCACGGTGAGGAGTCTGTTTCTCTTGAGCGAGTTGAACGCCATGGAAGGGTGCAGGCAGAGGAAGGACAGGAGGGGACCTGGGGTCTATCAGCATCTCTCTGGCTGCCTGTGGAGAATAGACTGTTGGTGGGCAAGGGTGGGAACAGGTAGAGTTTAGGCTGGGGAGGATGGCGGTCCGGCTTGGGGCACGGCCGTGGAGGTGGGCAGATGTGGTCTGGTCTGAGGAAGATTTGGGGCATAAACCGATCATTATGCTGGTTTGGACATGGGGGTGTGTGTGAGGGGAAACATCAAGGATAATGACCAAGTAGCCTAGGTCAGGATCCCTCTGGACGTGGCCCCCTACACCTCCCGGAGCACCCTATGGGGGTGGGGGCAGGTGCAGGGACGCAGCTTTGGCCCCCAAGACCTTTGCTTACCCTCCAGGCGCTCTCAGGTGTGGCCCTGGCTCTCCCACACCCCCCGTGTGACCCTGGGCCAATTTCTTGGCCTCTTCAGGGCCCGTTTCTGGAGCATCTGTGGGTGCTTCTCTCCAGGAAGAACATGAGGGTGCGGGAAGCCACCAGCTCAGGCAGAGAACCTGGAAGAACCTGTCCCGCCAGCCCCACCCGCTCTTCCTGGGTACTCAACAGGCGGAGGGGCACCTGGGGCCGGGCCTGGGCAAGAGGACCTGGCTCAGATCCTGTTCGCCCTACCCTAGCAACCAGCCGTCTCCTCATCTGAGGACGCTTGGGCCCAGACCTCCAGTGCCAGGGGCTGTCACCCCAGGCCCGCCTCAGACTCCGAGCCTGACAGTCTGGCAGAGGCCTTGGCAACCACGACCTCACTAGCAGCCTAGCTTGGTGGTCAAGGTCATGGGGACTGGAGTCAGGACCTGAGTGCGAATCCCAGCTCTGCCCTTTCCTCTGTGCAACCTCAGGCAAGTGACTCAACCTCTCTTATGGCCGGGAGGTCACCTCCCACACAAATGAGACTTTCACATGCAACGGGTGTGAGTCCCAGGTCGCAGATGGAGCTGTATGGTTTTTATTTTCTTTGTTTCCAAATTGAATTGAATTTCCATCTCGTGCCGTCATGCTGCCAGGCTGGCGGAAACGTCGCCTGGTGGTTGGTTCTCATTTCTCCACCGGCCCTTCCGCACGTCTCCAGGGCTCCCGGCCTTGTGTGAGGCCAGGGGCTTAGGGACGAGAGTTAGAGCAGGGACGTGGGTCTGGGGCGAGCTGGTTCCTGCCTATGAGGCCACATATGGTGCCGTGGCTTTGGGTCCCCTTCCCATCACCTATGTCCGGGGTTCGTTGGCTGTTTCCAGGCCACTCCCTGGGGCTGGCTGGGGGCTGCCTTTCCAGGATTCCAGATACTTCTTTTCCTTCCTGCAGTTCGAGCCTCTTTGGGCTCAGGTCCTGGGGACACCCCTGTCACTCGTCTCTCTGCTCCCATTCTGGACCCCTGCCTCTGCTTCTGGATGGGGGGATCTTGTTCTCTGCAAGACGATTTTTCACAAATGGGAGTTTTTCCAGCTTCCTAGGCTCTTGAAGCTCCAAAGCCAGGAAGCCTTCGGGGATGCTGGACTTGGTACCCCACCCTGTCCCAGAGGCTCTGAGCACAGACTGGCCCAGGGCCGCCTTCCACGGGGGAGGGGCCTCGAGGGAGGGGAGGAAAACCAGGGGCCAGGGCAAGGGGAGGGAGGAAATGCCAGCTAAGGCAGCATCCCCAAACGTTTTGGTCTCAGGATTCCTTTACATTTAAAAAAATGATTGAAGATCCCAATGAGCTTTTGTTTAAGTGGATTATGTCCATCGATATTCACATCGGGAATTGATACTAGGAGAGTTATAAAATATTTATTTTATTTACTTAAAAATCAGAATTGCCCTGGCCGGTTTGGCTCAGCGGTTAGAGCATCTGCCTGCGGTCCGGAGAGACCCGGGTTCGGTTCCCGCTGAGGGCACGTACTTCAGTTGCAGTTTGTCCCCGGCCCTGGTTGGTCGTGCAGGTGGCAGCCACTCGATCCCTTTCACATCGATGTTTCTCTCTCTCTCTCTCTCTTCCTCTCTCTCCCTCCCACTCTGTCTGTACAAAAAATGGAAAAATGTCCTCGGATGAGGATTTAAAAAAAAAAAAAAATCAGAATAAATTCAGTGTATGTCAACAGCATTCACATATTTTTGAAATAAGTTGCTATATGTTTCAAAACTGGAAAATGGAGCGAGAAAAGTGGCAGAGGCACGGTTTTGCCGTTTTGGCCACACTCTCAATGGCTGGCCTTGCAGATGGCTGCTCACGTCGGCTTCTGCATTCGGTCCGATGTGGGATCTGGTTTTGGTCGAAGCAGCTGCAGAAAACTTGGCTTCCCAAAGGCACACAGTTGTGGGCACTCTTCAACACCGCACCAAAACTTGCCAGCCCGGGGTTTCTTCAAGTGTAGTTGTAGTGCGGAATCTCAATACCTATCAATGAACTTTTCGAACTTTTTACACTCACGTGAGAATGAGAGTAAAAAAAGCAGATTATCTTGTGGATGCTCCAAAAGGGTCTAGGGGACCCCCAGGGATTGTTGGCCACACTTTGGGTACTGCTGAGTTCTTAGAAAAGAAAAATACCCTCTCAGACAGAAAGTTGCTAGCTGACTCCCAGGAGAGACAATGCCAAGTAGGATGAAGAACATGGGTTCAGTTCCCATTTCACTGCTTCCTGGCTGCGTGTCCTTGGCCAGATCACTTTGTTTCTCTGTGCCTCAGTTTACTCATCTGTAAAATGGTGATAACAAGACCTACCTGACAGCATGATAACAATACATGCTTATTTCCAGGACCCATAAAAAGCATAGTGTAAATTGCGAAGGACTTTTTCATATCTGTCCTTCATCCTCATACATGCCTTCCTGCCACAGGGCCTTTGCACAAGCTGTTCCCTCTGCCTAAAACCCCTTTCTCCCTGCCTTTGCCAAGGGCACGCCTTCTTACCCGTCAGCTCTCAGCTCAAGTGCTGCCTCCTCCAGGAATCCTCCCCTGACCTCCCTGGAATGTCAAGCACCTCTATCTCAGGACCCCAGAGCATGGTTGGAGTTTATATTTTTTAGAATCATTAGGTGATTGCCTGTTTCCCGCACCAGGCCAGGAACCCAGGTTGATCTTTGCCCTCTACCAGAGTCGTGCTTGTGTGGAATGAATGTCGTTGAGAGAATATTAGTCATAAAGTGTCATCTTTACTTATGCCTTAGTCTTTCTGTCCTTGGAATGGAAAAGCTGGGCTCTGACAAGTATCCTCTCCCCAACCCTCCACCTTCTCCGCTAACAGCTGGATTGCATCAAGGCACAGGGGAGACAAGGGTTTGTGCTCCAAGCTGCAGCGCTCTGTCTGGGGGCCCAGCTCCTGCCTGGATCCCCCTTATGAAGGGTCCCCTGAAGCCCTCTGGGGTTATACCACCTCCCTCAACCGGCCCTTCTCTTTCTTCGGATGGTTTCCTGCTCTGAGCCAATAACCATCTCTTAGGTATCCAGCTGCTCCATCCGTCCACACATCCTGCTCCCTCTTCTCACTGTCCCTTCAAGACTAGCTCAGTCAGGGTTTCCTCTTCCCATCCCCATGCCCGGACCGAGTCTCTGTGTCCCTGCCGCCACAGCAAGGTCCATTGCCTGTGTGTTGTTCTCTCTCCATCCCCCACCCCCAAACAGGCAGCATGTTTGTCAGGGAAGGGATTATATTATCTCTGCTCCTCCAGGATCAGGCAATTGGCCTGGCACCCAATAAGAAGTGTCCAATCCATATTTGCTGAAATGACATGAAAGCAGAAATTTGGGAGGGATTTCTGTCATCAAAGGGAGTTGTATCAGTTAGTTTGGGCCTGCAAATCATAGAAACTCAGCCCTAAAGGACTTAACTATAAAGGAGATTTATTGGCTTACATAAACAAAAAACATAGCAGAATGTCAGCTTCAGGCTTGGTTTGATCAGGGTCCCAACTTTTTCCCTCTGTGTTTCACCCAGCTCTGCAATTCTGTGTTGTTGTTTTTTCCCTTTGGCTGGCTTTCTTCGTGGTATTAAAATGGATAGAGCAATTCCAGGCCTCACTGTTCAGACGCAGGTCTCTTGGAGTGGCCTCTAAGGATTACTTGAAATGCCTCTTTTCCAGAAGCTCCCAACATTTTGAACCAAACTGGTTACATGATCATCCTCAGCCACTAGCCACAGCTGGAGGCTGAGATTTAGAAAATTAGCTTAGGTTTAGGGTCAGGACAGTCAGTCAACTCCCCTCAAAAGGAGGGCTGCCCGAGGGAAATGGGACTATCCCCCAAACTGGAGCAGTCACCAAGAGACGAGAGAGAGGAAGCCTACTTAGATTAAATTCTGGAGAAAAAAAATAAGTTGTTCTTTGAGCAAAGACAAAGCTGGGAAAAACTTTGCCAGATGTGGAGATATTTCACTAGAACCTTGTATCAAAGGCAAGAGGATCACAGATTTTTCTGCTCTCTGATTGAATTCCATTAGTCCAATCCACAGCCAAATCACAAAGCCGCTAATGGCCTTATTGACTATATTTTAATGTGTTTGTTTTTCTGATTATGACAACGATACATGCTTGTTGTTAAAATATGTAAATAATGCAGAAAAGTGTTTAAAACAGTGGTTCTCAACTGAGGGTCGTTTTGTCCTCCGGGAGACCTGGCGATGTCTGGAGACATTTCAAGTTGTTATGACTGGGATAGGGGCAGGAGTGCTAGAGGCCAGGCCCCCTGCTAAACATCCTGCAATGAATATGACCGTCCCCTGAAACCCAAAACTCTCTGGCCCAAAATGTCAATAGTGTCCAGTTTGAGAAACTCTTACAGGGAAGTAAAAATTACTGAAAATTCCACCACCCAGAAATAAACACTGCTGACCTTTTGGTATCCTCTAGAAGTCTCTCTAATATAGGCGCGTGTGCACACACAACAGTGCAAACTAGGTCATGCTCATGAAAATATTTTTCTCTGCAGGATTTCATGACATCTCTCTATATTGCCATTTGCAACGGGTATTTTAAATGCAATTTAATAAAAGTTTTATATTTACTGGATGTGATCTATTTTGAATCCAACCCTTTACCATTGTTTATTTAATGACTCCTCTGGAGTTTTGCCTTTGGATCTCCCCCCCCACCCCAGCCGCCAGTTTTTTACTACTGTGAACAGTGCTTCCATGAACACCTTGTCCACGGAGACTGCTTGGCCTATTATGTCTTTAGGGGAAATGCCCCAAGGTTCCATTTCTGAGTTGCTTAAAAATTTCTGCCCATTGAGCATCATGGCGCACAGCGCCATTCTATGCCAATCTGATAGTTGGGAAACGATATATCATTGTAGCTTTTATTTGCATTTCCTTGATTACTGGATCTTGTAATCATGTTTACAAGGTGGATCTTGTCTCCATGTGTTTGCCTGCCTTTTGCACTTCTTCATCTGTGAATGGTTGATTTATAATCAGGTGTTTACCTTTTCCTATTGTTTTGCAGGAACTCTTTGTATATTAAGGGTATTAACCCTTTCTAAGAGTTCCATAATAGACTTTAGAAGCCTCTTTTTCTTTCTTTCGTCTTTGTTGTGTTTTTTTTTTTTTTTTTTTTTTAGTTCCCTTGTGCTTTCGAAGGATGTGCCTAATGTTCTGGCAAGCGTTTTGTGAATTACATTAGGAAATAACTTTTGTAACAAACCCATTTAACAACCATTCTTTGTTCCCGCCTCCTGATAATGCTCAGAGCCGCGGAGGCAGCCTTTGCCCAACTCCATGTCATTAACCCTTGATCTTTTCCTGCTGAAGAGCAGATTGCTTTCCGGAGCTGGGAGCACAGCTCCATTTCCACCTTCCTGCTGATCGAGCTGCCACTGACTCTGGGCCAGACGGCTGTTTACATAAGAAATGATTTGATTATATTGTATAACCAATGGCAGCCTTTCTCAGAAAGAAGAAGCCAGAAACATATAATCAAATCCATTAACTGTGTGCAAAGAAATGCAGCCCCCTCTAAATCTCCTACCAACCATAATAACAGTTTTCTAGGGAAAAACGAGAACAGGGCTATGGTTTCCTACTAAAAACGTGTTAAGGGAAAGACTTTGAAAAGGAGATTGTGGCTTCAGCTCAGATGCCCTGTTCGATCATACCAGCCATGCTCAAATCCCAACTCTGTAACTTACTGTCTTTGTGACCTTAGGAAAGTCACTTGCCTCTGTTTCTTCATTTGCAAAAATGGCTATAATAATAATATCGATCTCAGAGGGTTACTGAAAGTATTAAATGAGACAATGTATATGAGGCATTTTCTTTGAATGTGTTGTTCACCTACAAGCAATAGAACCATTGACTAAAGGTGGCAAAAGAAAAGAAAAAAAGAGATAGGGGAAGAGAGGGCACATTTCATTGTCTTTTTTCTTTATATTAAGAGAAAAGATATTTCTGATGTGCTAAGCAAATCTTGGGCGATAAATTAGCAGCATGACTAATTCAGCCATTGCTATCACCTTCAGATAAGCAAAAAGAAAAAGAAAGGGAAAGAAAATTCCTGATTTCATCTAATAAGGCCGTTCAATTCAAAGGCAGGAGGATGTAAACAAAAACTGGCATTCTTTCCATTTTCCTGCTCTGCCATTCTCAGCAATTTATGGATGCCTGTCCTCATGATCTCAAGGTGGCTGCTGCAGCTCCAGTCATCACACACAGATATGATATCAAGTAAAGAGAGGAGGGGTATCTCCTCCCATGTGTCTCCTTTTGTGAGGGACAGATGCTCCCTTCCCATTGGCCAAGATTATATCACATGCTCAATTCCAAACCAACCACTGAGGAGGGAAATGAGAATTACCACAATTGGCTTAGACCCATTACAACTCACTCTGAGGACAGAGAAGGAAATGGCCACTGTCCCTGAACACCTGGGGTAGACACACATCCCAGAAAACAACTAACAAAGAAGATATGAGTGGGCAACCACTGTGTCTGCCATAAGCATAGTTCCTGGCACACATTAGTTCTCCCAAAGGTCAGGATTTGGTCCGGGAGTCCATGCGTGGTAGGACAATTCCAGCTGGCCAGGGGGTCCCTCTGCGCACCACACCTCTATATCCAGTCACCTGCTCACCATCCCCATTTGGATGGCTCATAGGAACTCACCAACGCACCCTATTTGTACGCAGGGTCTTCTCTTCGAATTCCCTCCCCATCCCCGGCCCCCACTGCCGTCCACCTTGTCAAGTCAGAAGCTGGCTGGACCTGAGGTTCCCTGCTTTCCCTCCCCATCTATGCCTGTGCTTCTCCGGATCTAACATTGTCTGCCACCCGAACCTCCTTGTCCTCCCTGACGCTGTCTGGACTCCTACGCCTGTGCTGTTCCCAGTGCCTGGAACGCTCCCCACTGCGGTTCCCCCACCCCCTTTCTCAGGGAAGCCCCTCCCACTCCCCTCAAGCCAACGCCCACTTTGCAGCCCCTCGCCTCCCTTATCACACTTCATATTTATTTGTGATTATTTGACTCGGCTCACCCCACCGGCTCCGCACTCTGAAAGGGTAGGAGCTAAGTCTGTTCACTGGTAACCCTCAGTGCCTGGCACAGAGCAGAGCCTCAACTTTTCCAAACAAATAAAAGAAATCCGTTCCCCACCCTGTAGTCAGATCTTTCTAAGAAGCAGATCTAATCACCTCACCCTCCTCCCTCAAGCCTCCGATGACTCCCTTGACCCCTCAGGGCAAACCCGGAGGGTTTAACATGGCTTTTCCGGGCCTTTGGAGGTGGGTCCTGCCACCCTCCAGCCGCATCTTCCCCTGTACCCATTACTCTCTGCCCCAGCCACCCTCAACTTCTTAGGTGCCTCCAAAGCCCCCTGTTCTCTCCTGCCCCCAGATCTCCATAGGATCCAATACACTCTGCTTCTGTCTGGAAAGTTTGTCTAGAAAAATCTCCCTTCTCACCCTGGTCGGTTGTTCAGTGGTTAGAGCATTGGCCTGCGGACCAAAGAGTCATGGGTTCGATTCCGTCCAAGGGCACGTACCTCGGTTGCAGTCGGTCCCTGGTCCTGGTTGGGGTTATGTGGGAGGCAACCAGTTGATGTGTCTCTCTCACATCAATGTTTCTCTCTCTCTTTTTCTCCCTCCCCTCCACTCTGTCTAAAGATAAATAGAAAAAATATCCTCTGGTGAGGGTTAAAAAAAAATCCCCCTTCTCATTGTCAAGCCTCCATTTAAAAGTTGCCGCCTCTGCACAGCGACTGGTTGCCTCCCGCACGACTTGACCAGGGCCAGGGATGAACTGTAACCAGGGTACACATTCTTGGCCGGAATCGTGACTCTTTGGTTCATGGGCCGACACTCTAACTTCAGAGCCAAATTGGCCAGGGCTTAATTGATGTTATTTGCTTAACTAATGCTGACAAAGGTGCTGGGGGGTTGGGGAGAAACTGGTACATTTCCAGGGGAAAATTTAATAATTGAAATCTCATAGTAAATGTGTACATCTTTTACTCAGCAACCCCACTTCTAGGAATATATACTAAGAAAATAATTGGTCAACTGCATAAGGATGAATGTGTGACATGTTCATTAAAGTGCGGCAGACATAAAAAATAAATAAATAAATAAAAGTTGCCTCCTCTGGGAAGCCCTCCATACTTACCCCCACCAAGCCAGGTTAAATACCTCTGAGGTATTTACTCATGTGTTTACTCCTCTATATTAGTCAGGCTACCATCTCAGCTGCTGGAACAGAGACCTCAGTGGTTCAAGGGGACAGAATTTTACTTCCAGCTTAGGGATGGAAGGTTCAAGGCTGGCTGGCTGGTTTAGTTTTATAGGCTTATTCTAGAAATCCCAGTTCCTTCTATTTAGTTGCTTGGTAATTATTATGTCACAGCTTCCAGTGAAGTCCAAAATGGCTGCTGGAGCTCCTCCATCACGGTGACATTCCAGTGTGCAGGAAGAGAGCAAGGGCCGTTCCTTTTAAGGGCATGACCCAGGAGTGGTTTCACATGGCTTCCACTTATCCTATTGGCTAGAATCTAGTCATATGATCACACTAACTGCAAAGGAAGCTGGGAAATGTAATCACTATCTGGGCAGCACATGTGTCCCACAAATATCCCAACATTCTCACATTATGAGGAAAAAGATTGTGGGAGCCCAGCCAGTGTGGCTCAGTTGGTTGAATGTTGTCCCATGTACCGAGAGGTCACTGGTCCAATTCCTGCTCAGGGCATATGCCTGGGTTTCCAGCTCGATCTCCAGTAGGGGGCTTGCAGGAGGCAGCTGATCAATGTTTCTCTCTCAATGATGTTTCTATCTTTCTATCTCCCTCTCCCTTCCTCTCTCTCCAAAAATCAATAAAAATACATTTGAAAAAAGAGATTGAGGAGGTTGGTGAACACTGGTAGTCCCTGCCACACTCACTGGTGGCATTGGATGCAGAATTATCTGGTTACTACCCATCAGCCCAGAGAGACTGTGAGCTCCCTAAGGACAGTTGGTGGTCACTGTCGCATTCCCAGCAACTAGCAGCCTGGCTGGCACGTGGCAAGTGGGAATGAATGGCAGAGGCGGAAGTGTCAGCTGGAGAAACTGAGACAGGCCCCAGTTCAGTTCCTCACATGTTTTGGGGGTGCCTATCACATGTGAAATCCTGGGGTTCACAGCCTGGTCAGTGTGAGGAGGCGGTGAGGCTGGCTTGGCCCAGCAGAATCCTGATAGACACTGCGTGTAGGGTTGCAACATCTTGCCTGATGGGGGAGAGCTGAGGCGTCCCAGGGCTGGTTCAGAAACAGGGCAGAGTTCACAGCCAGGAGGAGGGGGCCCCATGAGTGCCCACAGGTGGTACAGGTCCCTAATCCGGATCCCACCTGGCTCTGGGCCCACCGCACTTCCGGCCCAACCCCAACTTCATCTGGCTTTGGGCCCAGTGCTAGGCCTCCTGGGCCCTTAGCTACTCTCCTTGTTCATTCATTTGCTCACCTGCTCTCTGTGTCCTCCAGCTGAGCACTGGACCCTGTCTGTTTTGGCCTGGCACGTGGGAGGTGCTCAGTAAGTGTGATGGACTGAGTGAGTACTCCATGTGAGGAAGGATGCAGGAGGTAGCATTATTGAGCACCTACTACATGCCAGCTACGTTCATGATTCCCTTCCAGCCTCACAGCCTCACGTCCTGGTCAGAATTATTCTCACATCACGAGGTAATGAAGTGACTCTACCGAGATCACTCCACTGGGAAGGGCAGGTCTTGGATTTGAAGCCCAGCCTCAGACTGGGGGAAATCTTTGCAACATAAATACAAAGGTCTTGAAGGTAGAAGTAGGTGTGGGGTGCACACATCTCAAAGCTCAACAGCCGTCCACTTTATTTTATTTTATTTTATTTTATTTTATTTTTTTTAATCCTCACCCGAGGACACTTTTCCATTTTTTGTACAGATAGAGTGGGAGGGAGAGAGAGGAAGGGAGAGAGAGAGAGAGAAACATCGACGTGAAGGGACACATCGAGTGGCTGCCACCCGCACGACCAACCAGGGCCGGGGACAAACTGCAACCGAGGTACGTGCCCTTAGCGGGAATCGAACCCGGGTCTCTCCGGACCGCAGGCCGACTCTCTAACCGCTGAGCCAAACTGGCCAGGGCAACAGCCGTCCACTTTAAATGAGAGGTTCCAAACCGGGTGACTTTGCCCCCAGGAGACATTCACCAGTGTCCTGGGACATTCGTGGTTGTCATGACTGGGTGAGGAGGTGCTACTGTCATCTGGGGTGGGGGCCGGGTGCTGCTCAGTATCCCGTGATGCACAGGATGTCACCCAAACAAAGAATGATCTAACTCAAAATGTCAGTAGTACTGAGACAGAGAAACCCTGCTTTAAGTACATGCAGGTTATTGTACATAAATTAAACCTCAATACAATTGATTTTTTTTTTATCCTCATCTGAGCACATTTTTGCATTTATCTTCTGATAGAGCAGGCGGGCGAGAGGGGGGAAGAGAGAGAGAGAAACATCCATGTGAGAGAGACACATCGACTGGTTGCCACCCACATGACTCCAAGCAGGGTGGGGACAAACTGCAACGAGGCACGTGCCCTTAGCGGGAACTGAACCCAGGACTCTGGTCTGCAGGCCGATGCTCCAACCCCTGAGCAAAACTGGTCAGGGCCAATTGATTTTTTTTTTAAAGGATTTATACCCTGAATAGAAAAAGACTCCTGTCAATGAGAAAGGAAAAAGCAACTCAGTAGAAAATGATGGCCCGATCATTTAAAAAGGCAAATTAACACACCAGAAAATACTCGTAGCCAATACAGAAGTGATAAAGGGGTTCTCTCTCATTCTAATCAGGGAAATGCAAATGATAACAAATTAATGATTTCTCCCCCCATCACAAGGGAACCAATTTTTGAGTGACAACACCCTGGCTGGGGAGTGTGGGGGAGCAGGTCCCCTCGGACGCGGTGGGAGGGCGTGTGCACTGGCAGAGCCCCAGGGTTGATTTGGAAACACTTGCCAACAGTTTAAGTAGACTGCACGTCTACCCGCAGTTCCAGTTTTGTCAAGGTGCCCGTGAGCACGCAGAGCTGCAGGAGACGGTCGCTGAGGCATCGCTTAGCGTGGTGGACATGAGGGGTGGGGGAAGCTGAGTGTCCGCGAGCAGGGGACTATGTAAATAAACTGTGGTACAGCCATCCCGTGGAATACTATGCAGCAGGTCAGAGTTATAAGGAAACCTCTAAATGCATATCACTAGGTGGATTAAAAGAGCAAGGCTGCTCTGGCCAGTTTGGCTCAACGGTTAGAGCGTCGGCCTGTGGTCCAGAGAGACCCGGGTTCGGTTCCCGCTAAGGGCATGTACCTCGGTTGCAGTTTGTCGCCGGCCCTGGTTGGGTTGTGTGGGTGGCAGCCACTCCATGTGTCCCTTTCATGTCATTGTTTCTCTCTCTCTTTCTCTCTCCACCCCCCATTCCCCCCAACTCTATCTGAACAAAAAATGGAAAAATGTCCTCGGGTGAGGATTTAAAAAAAGAGCAAGGCCAAAACCACGTTTATAGTCCATTTCCATTCAGGTAACAAAACACAAATCCGAGGCAGACCCCCTGGTGTTTGCCTGTCCTCCGTCACCTGTACCCTCACTAACAGGACTCTGGTTTTGAAAGGGATGGCAATGGGCCCAAATCGCATAGTTGCCTCCCCAGCCCCCTTGAGGGCACGTAGGTGCAATGCAGTGGCCACGTGCCCCAGTTCTGGTCAATGAGATGTCAACAGAAAAATAGCTTGCGGAGCTCCGGGAAAGCCACATGTCCTGGGTCTGAGGGGGTCACGAGCCCCCCCCCTGGCCTGGCCCTCGCCCTCCCGCCTTGGCTGAGCTTACGGCGCCAGGCCCTCGACAGCCATGAGTTGGAAAGTCACACGCCACCGTGGGAGACAAGGAAGCCCGGCTTCTTTTTACACAAGAGAGAGGGAGTCTCCAGCCGGCAGAGCCACTGAAGCCAGGGACTTGGGACTTGGGACTTGCAGCCGAACACAGTCCTCGAGATGCAGCGAGCTCACAGGAGAGCATTGCTTGAGCCTTCTGCCACAGAACGGTATTCAAGCGTTACTTGTATAGTTGGGATTTAAAAAATTAAAACAGAAAGCAAATCTAGCTCATCTGGCTAGAATGTGGCCCCTCGATGTTCCTTTCCCAAGTGTGTGCAGATGGGCTCAAGCTCTCCTGACCCATGTGGAAATGCCAGGAAAAATGCCAGGGAAATGCCAGGAGGGGCGGACCGCTCCTTCTCTTGATAAGAAGACGCAGGCTGAGTCTCTGACCCCGGGAGGGAGGCTCGGGGTCAACCTGGCCAGCCCAAACCGGGCTGTCCCCACTTCGTGACCGGACCCTGTGGCTCTCCGCCCGGACATGCAACCCCCCAGGCGCTGGCCTGGCCACCTTTCCTGCTGGTTTGTCCTCTTCTTCCCAGAAGCAGGGCGCTCCCTTTATCTCGGGCCAAAGTCCCCAGGGGAAGGGGATGGAATGTCACCTGGCTGATGAGTCACCTCCTACTGGCTGGAGGCCACAGCAGGTCTGACTTTTCTCCCTTTTGCCCCCCTCCCAAACTTCCCTTTCAGGTGGGGAATGATGGGTATATCACCCTACAAGTGGCGACAGTGACAGCCACCATCTCTGGGGCGCTGACCTGGAACCAGGCCCTGGGTGGTTCAGAACTCAGCTTGGGACTCCGACCCCTGGGTTCAAATGCTGACTCCAGCATGTCCTAACCTGGCAGCCTGGGGAGGTCAGTCAGCCAACCCCTTCCAGATCCCCCCTCATCCATTCAACAAACATTCATTGAGCCAGCACTCTGAACAGGACATGAAGATGCTGAAGATGCTGCTATGGACACCCCAGAAACAGTCCTGCCCTGTGGGCACAGTGGGTGAAAACATTCCAAACCATGATGATAATGTTACTAACATTTTAAATGTAAGTTTCCACGTCACCATTGGTAATGATGCCGTGGAGAGAAGAGGGCCAAGAGAGCTAATGAAGGGGGGCTTATCCTTTAAACAGGGTGCTCAAGGAAGCCCCTGGATACATTTACATCTGAGCAGAGACCTAAAGCTGGTGGCAGAGAGGCCATGACGTTATCTCTGGGAAGAGAGTCCCAGGCAAAGGGAACAGCAAGGCAAAGCTCTGGGGCTGTACTGTGCCCGGTGTCTCCCAGGATTGGGGTGCATGCCGGCGTGGTGGAGGGAAGGGGTCAGAGAGTGAAGATGGGGGCGACCACACAGGACCTATGGACCACCGCCAGGACCTTGTCTTTTACTCTGGGTAACATGGGAGCCACAGGGCGGTGTTCAACGGAGACACATGATCTGACTTCCTTCAGACGGGGAGAAGTGGCAGAATGGAAGAGAAGGTTGGAGAACACTGCAATAGTCCCAGCAAGCATTTGGTGACTCATACCAGGGTGGGGCTCTGGAGGCTGGGTGGGGGATGGGGGCCGAGGGAGTGAAGTGATAGGATCTGGAGCCTTCTGAAGTCTATGGATGAGAAAGAGAGGGGTCAGTGAGGATGTGAAGGCTTTTGGCCCGAAGCCCTGGGAAGACAGAGGTGGCCTTTTCCGAAACGAAGACTACAGGAGGGTCAGGTTATGCAGGGAAGACAAGAGGTCCCGTTGCACCTGGAGGTCTGAGCTGCCCATTAGGCATGTTGAGCCACAGCTGGGTATTCAACCCTGAGTTCAGGTAAGACTCCTGGCAGACGTATGTTAGAAATGTTGGCATGAGGATGGTTTTTAGAGACTCAGTTGTTCCATCTATAAAATGGAATTAAGCAGTATCTGCTTTGCAAGGTTGTTGTGAGGCTGGGTTAAGCATTGAGAGGCTCTAGTCAGGTAGCAAAATGCAGGTAAATGTCAGCTCTAGTAATTACACACCCAACTCATCATCATCTTTGGCTTTACAGACAATGAAATGGGAGCACAGAGAGGTCAAGTGACTGATCCATGGTCACACAGCCCGCAAATGGCACAGCCGAGATTCAAAGGCTGAATTTAAAGTCTTGCTCTTGACCTTTCACCCTGCTGCTTGTACTCCCAGCACCAGGACCTTGGATCCTGAACTCACCAGAGGGCGGGGGGGGGGGGGGGGGGGGGCTCCCAGTCAGGTGGGGAGATGACTGGAAATGCCACCAGGACTAAACAGGACCTGAGCCTGCCCACTAGAGGCATCACCTAAATAGAAGGAGGGCTAATGAGGCAGGGTAGCCTTTGGACCACCTGAGTCCAAATTCAGCTCTGCCCCTCACTGGCTCTGGGACTCTGGATATAAGACTCAGCCTCCCTGTGCCTTAGTTTCCCCAATTGCGAAATGGGATAACAGAGGTTTGGGGGAGGACTGCATGGGTTGATCCATGCAAAGTGCTTAGAACAGGGCCTAATGGAACTTGGAACGTAGTAGACAACTAATAAATGCAGGCTGCTGCTACACTGTTGCTCCAGCTCAGTTTTCACTCAACATGTGGTCCCAGGGCCAGAGGCCACCTGTCATCACTGTGTCTCCATGCCCCTTGCTCCGTGTTCCTGTCGTGCCTTGACCTCTTCACACCCTGGGTCTCCCTGAGCCTGAATTTCCATCTGCCCCGCAGTGGGGACAGTGACGAACAGACACAGTGCCTGCAAAGGGCACATGGTTGTAACTGCACTGGGCAAAGTAGGTGCTCTGTGTGCACGGTTGTTCACAACAGTCAGAAACTCAGACCTGGATTAACAAACTGTGGAGCAGCCTTACAGTGGACCGCGGCTCAGCAATAAAAGGAACCAATGACTGATACTTGCTACCGCACAATGAGTCTTGCAGGTGTTATGTTGAGGGAAAGAAGTTGATGTGTGGTTCCCTCTGGTTGAAACTCTGGATGAGCCCATGACAGCACACAGACCCGTGGCTGCCTGTGGCTGCCTGGGGCTGCGGTCACCGACGGTCATTTGGAAAGGAGCATCTTGTTTAAGTGGTCAATTCTTGAGCACATCTGTCAGAACTCATCAAACTGAACCCATAAATATCTGTGTATTTTATTGTATGTTCACTGTTTTTAAAAGTAAAAAAAATGTGTTGTTTTTGTTGGTGTAGTGTATTATTATTTCTCTGACTGTTCCCTGGCCACCAAAGCCCCACCTCTGGTCCTGCCAAAGCTCCTGACACATGAAGAAGGTGACTGGGCATCACACAGAGAGCCCCGGAACCCCAGTACAAACCTGGCTCTGCCTCTTGTGTGCTGTCGGCCCCAGGAGGGTCATTTAAACCTCAGGTTCCTCATCTGTTAAACGGGGCTGATACTGGTGCCTGCTCATGAGATTGTTGCCAGGATTCAGGAAAGTGAGAGGTGCGGAGGCCGGGACTGTCAGAGACTTCACAAAAGCAAACCAACAAGCTGGAGAGGGTGGGGTGATTGAGAGTAGGGGCCAGAGCACCAGGGGCAAATCCCGTCCCTTGGGCCAGTCCCCTAACCTCTGTGTGTGTCAGTTTCTTTATTTGTGCAACTAGGATGTGATGCCCTCCCACCCCACCCCCACCCCTGCCCCACCCCCGCCCATAGGGGTGGTTTGAA
Organism: Molossus molossus; assembly: GCF_014108415.1. Classification (NCBI taxonomy): domain Eukaryota; kingdom Metazoa; phylum Chordata; class Mammalia; order Chiroptera; family Molossidae; genus Molossus; species Molossus molossus. Next base: position 8,515,244 of record NW_023425399.1, on the reverse strand, counting down.
GATGAACGGGACAATCGGGGGCCATTAGAGCAGTGTTCAGCACACAGTAGGTGCTCAGTGAACATCAGTCACTGCTTCTGTCATTTCCAGGTATAGAAAGAAGGGAAGGTGCTTGCAACCCGAGGAGCTAATTCAGGGAGCTCAGTCCCCTGAACTGCAGCCAGCCTGTGTCATAGTGCCCCTGTGGGTTTGGGGGCAGGCAGCCCAGCCGCCGTGGACCTGGGTCACAAAGCCACCAGGCAAGTCCTGGGCTCCTCGGTTGCCCCCCACGGCTGGGACAGATCGTTTCCTTCCTCTGTTCTGGGTGCCAGACGGGCCCAGAGACCGCCTGATGTCAGCAGGGCTGGCCCGCCCTCTGATGGGGAGGAAGTGGGCGGGTGCTGTGGGCACAGATGGGCCAGGCAGACGTGCCCGGAGGTGGCACAGTCAGGGCTGATGTGAACATCACGCACCGGCTGCTTACTGGGCAAGCCCCCCCCAGGTTGGCCCACGCCAAGTGGTTCTGAGACTGCCCTAGATCATAGCAGAGATCCAGGGTGGACTGGGGTCAGGACACGTGACCAGTCCTCACTCCTCAAAACACAGCCCAGGGCTGGCTCCCGGGGCCTGGCCTACAGGAGGGGCAGGTGGTACATGTCCCGGGAGGTGTGGCTCGGATGTATGTGGGGGCTCACTGTGTGTGAATGGGGGTGACTGCATACCTAAGGATGTGTGAGTGAAAGTGGGGCTTTAAGAAGGCAAATGAGTGTGCACACATGTGCACGTTTGTGTGTGGGTGTGAGTGAGTAGGCATCTGTGTGTGTCAAGGTGCCCAGGCCGAGGGCAGAGTCATTACTGAGCATGTAAACCAGTTTGAGCATGTGTCTGGGTGTGAGAATGACAAAATAAGTGCGCATGTTTAATTGCGTGAGAGTGTGAGTATGTGTCCCTGGGTCTGAATCTCAAGGTCAGGTGTGTCTGAGTTGTGTGTGAGCATGTAAGTGTGAGTGTGTATGTGTGCACACTATTATGAAAAGTCCCACAAGGAACCCCTTTTGCATACAGAGCTTTGCCCCTTGCATGGGAATTTCCATGGATGGGTGTGATCAGTGCGTTTAGAATCTTAACGAGGGTGCCCAGGAGCTAGCTCCCAGGGAGGAGGTGTGATCTTCAAACTGAGCCCTGACCAATCAGACCAGGGGCCAGCTGCAAACACCTGGGCCGGCTGAACTGGCTCTTGTTACCCCGATTTCTGATGATCCCACCAGCATCCAAGAAGGTCTTGACCTGGGGACATTCTAAGGCAGCCCCCAAACCAAACCAACAAATAGTCATCCTTTCTGTTAGTTGATAGTAATAGTAAACATCCATTCGTGCAGTCATTCCTTCGTTAGCCCATTTTTCCCGAGTGCCTGCAATGTTCCCGGCACTAGAGATGCAGCAGAGATCAAGAGGGACACAAATCCCTTTGCTGGTGGCGTTAGCGAGCTGGTGGACCGGGCAGACAATGGAAATAAGCAAGCAGCAGATGTAGAGGGTTAATTGGTGTAAGGACTGCAGATAAAATAAAGCAGGAGAAGTAGACAGAGAGCACCAGATGGGTTTGCTGTTTTAAAAAGGTTGGTCGGCTAAGACGTCAGTGGGCAGGTGACCTCTGAGTGAAGACCGGGAGGAGCGAGAGGTAAGCCATGTGGCCAGCTAGGGGGAGAGCATTCTAGGCAGAGGCTACAGCAAGTCCAAAGGCCTTGGGGCGAGTGCATGCCTGGCTTGTTGAAGGAAGAGAAAAGATGCCAATGTGGATTTAATGCTGTGTTTGTGTGCGTGCGTGTGTGTGTGTGTGTGTGTTTTAACTGATTGCAAAGCAAAGGATGCTCATGGAAAGATCAAATAATAAAGAATAAATAAAGGAGAAACTGCAAATCTATGGTAACTGGAAGGGGGAGGTGGGATGGGCTGAGATCAGGGGTGTCTGTTGTACAGTTCACCCGATAAGCAAAGCGATTCCATTTTGACAAGGCAGCATCAAAATAGTGCAGCTGTGACCAAATCTCCCAATGGCAGCAAAAAGCCAGCCTTTCGGCCCTTAGTTCATCCCTGAGCCCAGCTGGATACTTAGGTGCTTGCTGAAGGGAATCTCTGCTTGCACATCCTCCCAGTTCCCTAAGGCCTGAGGGGGGAGGAAAGATGGGTGCAAACCCCCTCAGCACAGAGACGTAGCCCCAGTTCCCGCAGGCTGCCTGCCTGGCCTCCAGTGGCCCCAGAATGACAGCATCACCTCTTCCTCCTCCTGCTTTTATGAGCTGAGAAGGAGGCTTGTCCCACGTTGCACAATTGCCCCTTAATTGCTATTTCCTCTCAGTTATGAATTGTGTCATGGATACGGCTGCTCACATTATTAAGCTTCCACAGAGGCCTTATCGTCTGGACTCCAGCCAGCAACCTAGGCTGACCTACTTTCCCACTGGATTTCAAAACCACCTCCCTCATCCTCTCGTTGGACTTTTCCTAAGGAGAGTTCGCCGTGCCCAAAAACTCGCTGCTAAAAATAAAAACTAGACCGAGGGGGGCGGGCACAGTTGGCCCCAGGCAGGCCTGAGGCTGAGAGCAGCCCCTGCGATTGTGGCCAAGCTCCTCCTCCTCTCAGAAGTTTCCTCAGGAGCCCGTCCTTGGGACGCAGGGTTCCCATCAGGACAGGCTCTGACACGGGCCACCGTCAAGGGCTCCCGGCTGATTGGATCTAAACCTTTCATTTCTCAATTATGGATAGAACTGACTTCAGAGTCAGGGAAACCTGGGTTCAAATCCTGGCTTTGCCACTGACCAGCTCATTCATTCATTCATCCCAGGGATATTTATTGTTTCCTGAATGTTGGCACTATGCTGAGCACTGGAGAGGTATCTGAGAACAAGGCAGATGCAGTCCCTGCCCTCATAGAACTTATAACCTAGTGGGCAGAGATGGGCACAAAGCAAATCATTTTGTATTAAGAACAATGAAAATAAATAAAAGCGAGACAGTGTGGTGGGTTAGATACTGACAGGGACACCATCAGCTCAGATGATCAGGGAAGTCTCTCTGAGGAGGAAGTCAGTTAAGCAAGACCCAGATGATAAGAACCAAGTCTGGGAAGCAAGGCAGGACAAAGGGGAGGCAAGCAAGTGATCCGGGGTACAAAAGGTGAGGGGGCACTTGGTCTCAGCCTTGTTCAAGTGAAGGCGACCCTTGAGAGTGAGTTTTCATCAGGACCTCTCATTTGCCTCAATCTGGTTCTGGACCTGTTGGGAAGAAAAAGAATCTACGTAGAAGAGCACAGCATGTGCAAAGGTCCTGAAGTAGGGAGGGAGCCTGGTGTGATGGGGCAGAGAGCACCAGGAGGGGTGAGGAGGAGAGATGGTTAGAGAGGTGGTGTGTGCCAATCATGGAGGGCCTCGAAGGTGAAAATTTGGTGAGAGAGATGTACAGTTGACCCTTGAAAAGCATGGGTTTGAACTACATGAATTTTTTTGATACATAATTTTTTTTCAATAAATATGTACAGTACTAGAAATGTATTTTCTCTTCCTTATGATTTTCTTAATACCACTTCTTTTCTCTAGCTCACTTTATCGTAAGAATACAGTATATGATACATATACAAAATGTGTTCATCAGCTGTTTACCTTATCGGTCAGACTTCTGGACAACAGTAGGCATTTAAGTTTTCAGGGAGTCAAAAGTTATACTTGGATTTTTGACTGTGCAGAGGGTCAGCAGCCCTAACTCCTTCCTGCATTATTCGAGGGTCCACTGCGTTTTGAAGGTCGAGTCCATGGTACTCGAGGGTGAACTGATATTTGCTGGGGAGGTGGGAGGAACCGGAACTGACTCCTGGGCGGGATGGACGGTGGTTCTTTGACCTGGAGGAGATTGGCAAGTGCTCCATCTCCCCGAGTCGTTTTTCCTTCATCGCACACCGGCCTCCCCAGACTCTGGATCATACTTAGCTCAGAGCCCGGCATGTAGTGAGCGCTCTCCTGACGGCCCAGCCAGGCTTAGTGATTTACCTGGAGTCAACCGGCAACTGAACGGCACAGTCTGGACTGGAACCCAGACCCTGCGCTCCGAGACATGTCACAGCAGGCGGGCCTGGGGCTTGGCACATGACTCCGTAGAAATGCAACCTCCCAGCCAGACAGGCCTCAGCAACAGAGGACGTTTTTTTCCTGTCTGAATTGTGCTTATGCGTGGGGCTGTTTATCTGACTTGGCTGGAGTTGGAGGCCTGGGCCTGTAAACATATCCTTTTAATTATTACACAAATGGGACATGCTCATGGAATAAAAATTCGAAAATGCACATAGGCAAAAAATAAATAAATAAATCAGGCCAAAAAGCAGAGAGGGGGAGGGGGGTGGAGGGTCGGGGACAAACCATGCATCTAAATGAACACATGCGCACCAAGGTACATACAGGAGGACCTTCGTCACGTGGTTTTTCCGGCACAAGACTGGAAGCAACCGGAGGAACCAGGAATAGGGGCCTTTTTCACCAAATAAATTAAATAGTATTCCGGTGTCACGAAGCCACTGAAATACAAAGCAGATCTCTGTGACCTGGATACGAAGAAACCGCCAGGATACGATGTTAACTGAGAAAAACGATGCAAAACAGGGATCATCGGAGGCTACAGTGCGTGCGCGAGTGCGTGTGCGTCTGTGAAGGAAAGAGGCAGTATAAGGACCTATTTGCTGGGAGACACACAGACCATCTCTGGGGGAGACACAGGGCCTTGGTGGCAGCGGGGCTGCTGGGCAGAGGGGTCAGGGTGGGAATGGCAAGTTGGAGATGGGAGGGAGGTCTCTTTTCTGTCCTGGTCTTTTTGCGCTGTCGGAAAGCTTTTGTTTTGGTTCTGTCTTCTGAGAAACATTCTAATAATGTCTGAAAGAACAGAGATCCCCTCTTGGTCTCAGAGATCTTTCCAAAAACCTCGGGATAATCTAAGCTGGTGTTTCCTAAAAGCCTTCCCGCAAACCCAGGATTGCAATGAGGGGCCTGTAGGCCGTGGGGCTCGGGGAGGAGACTGCGGGCCTCCTGACCCTCCACTCGGAGCAGTTTCTCTTTTATCTTTTTTTATAGGTTGGACAGTAAGTGAAGGTTCAGCTGTAAAAGGATTTTGCCTACTTTGAAATGAAATGTTTGAAAAGCTTTGATCTTGAATAATCTCATTCTACTGATGGGAAGACAGGGGCCCAGAAAGGAGAAAAAAAAAAAAAGATGGTCCCAGACTCAGGCAGACCTGACCCTGGCTGAGTGATTTACATGGTAAGTCTGCCTCCTTGAACCTTAGCTTTCTCCTTCAAAAACAAACAACCTGATTAGTCAGACTCTTCAGAGATATCTTAAGTGGAAGTAGACCCTGAGTTCTCAGTCCTTTTGGTCTTGGCAGAAACATACTCAGGAAATCAGACTGTTTCTCTTTTACCAAGAAGAGCAAGAATGACCCCCTTGTCTCCCATTTCACTCAAGTCCAAGATCAGGCATATCTCAGTTTATCAGAAGTCAGCTCACTACAAAACTCAGGTATTCATTAGGCTGCATTCAAGTGCAGGCACAGGAAAACCCAACACAAATGGCTTAATCGTTCAGGAAATGCATCTTCTCATATGTTCAAAAATGCAGAGACCAGGAGGCTGGTCCATCAGGCATGCATTCAGCCGCATGGAACGCAACGCCTTACCATTGACGAGTTTATATTATCTCCTGCTACTAGAAATGCAGGCATCTAGAGCTAATAAGATGACGACTCAGTGATGCCACCAGAGACCCAGGTTCTTTCCCACTTTTTGCTCAGCCATCGTGCACATGCGGCTTTTGTCCTCATGGTTGGTCGTGGTTGTAAGATGGCCACTTCACAGCCAGCTCCTGTCCCCATTACAAGCAGGAAAAAGGGGCAGGTGGAGAGCAGCATGCTCTTCATGTCTGTCTGTTTTCAAAAGGCTTTCTTGAGAGTCCTGCTCGAAAAATGTGGCTTAATTTTCATTGGTTATACCTGGATCACATGGCCACTCTTAGCGGGGAGGGAGTCTAGGGGAGTGAGTGCTTTTAGCTGGCCCATTTCCACCCCAAATACAATCAACATCCTTTAACAGGCAGACAAGGGACAGTGGGTATTGAGTAGGCACGGAGCAGTGTCTTCCACAAGTAGTTCAGGGGTTGTTAACACAGTGACTCAGAGACATTATCAAGGACTTACGTTTTTTCTCCTTCTCTACTCTGCCATCACCAGTGTGTGGGCTTCTGCCCTGAGACCTGACTTACCTGCTCAGGTGAGGGAGGGGGGCCCTTCTTTGAGCATATAGATGCATGCCCCTCAAATAGAAGAGAGTTCTCTCAGCCGGGGAGAAGAGCTGACAATGGCTGTGACTGGGCCATCGATGATGTCTGCCACACCCCTAATAACCAGAACTTTTTAATGTTGTCCTCTTCTCTCCTGAGCTCACTGTAATCTCACTTCCGTTCTCACTACATGCACCATTCAGCTGTGGCTGCAACAATGCCGTGTAACAAAACACCCCAAACCTTTTGTTCTTTTGTTTACTGTCATTGGACCTAAGTTCCTGAGGACTTTTGTGTTTCTCTGGTTCCCGGAAACATGCCGGGTAGTGACAAAGAACTCTGGAGAAAAATACAGCAGGGGAGGGGGAGGGTTATTTTGGGAAAGAGACACTATTTTGGTGGGTTTGACTTCTCTGATAATTAGACATTGCAGTGAAGGAAGTAAGGGAGCAGCAAGTGCAAAGGCCCTGAGGCCAAAGGGGCTTGGTGGAGGCCAGTGCAATGACTGGAAGAGATGAAGGAGGTGAGGGCAGATGTGGCGAGAAAAAGCCCGGGGAAGACAGAGGTCTGGTAGGCCACAGTAAAGGCTTGGCTTTGACCCTGAGGGAGGTGGGCACCATAGGAGGGTTTGAGCAGAGGAGAGATGTGACAGGTTTCCATAGGATCCCTCTGGCTACGTGTGGATAACAGTCTGCAGGGGACCAGGGTGGAAGCAGGAAGCGGGGTTTTGCGGGCCTCACGACACATGTCAGAGAGGGGATTCAGGTGTTTGAGTGACATTCTCAAAAACCCCAGGAAAACCAAACAGGATTTTCGGGTTAGCTCAGAATCGACCAGAAGTACCGGCACGCCTCATTCCCAGGCAGCCCGGGCTCCTGCCTTTTCTGCAGCATCCCTGGGGCATGCTGGTGCTGTGGTGCTGGTGTCGGGCGGGTTTCCCCTGTGCTCGCTGCTGGCAGTTCTGGGCAGCGCTGGGGAAGGTGTGAGGCTCAGCACACGCAGTGTGGCCTCAGTGACGGTGACTGAGCTCCGAATCAAACATGCTGACGACTTTGAACCGAGAACAAACCCGGGCGCTCCTGATTCTGCAGAAGCAAGCCCTGTGTCCTTGCACGCCAGATCCCCCCAGCGCCAAGCTGCCTTATCTCGCTGCAGAGTCCTTCAAAGAATAACACAGCGTATTTGTGTCTGTGGTTTGGGTTCCTAAAACCTGTGACATCAGATAAGTGCGATGTTCAGAAACATGAACAACATCACAGACAGTGAGAAAACAACCGAAAAGAAGGCCCTGGTTTCGGCCTCGATTTCCTCTCCCAGGAGGAAGGGGCGCCAGCTCCGTGCTGAGGTCTCACGGTGCAGAGCATGACGGTGCAGAGCATGACGGTGCAGAGCATGACGGTGCAGAGCGCTGCCCGGAATCAGCGCGGCCTCTCCGGAGCCGGCCCCTCTCAGCCCGCACATCCCCCTGCAAGCCGGAAACGCCGCCTCTCGGGCTGCCATCGAAGAGATTCGATAAAAATACCAATCATGGCTAATCTGTGGATCAATCATGTCCCATAGGCCCTCTTCTGGGGGTAATCTTCACCCTCTGGAGTCACTACAAGGATCACCCCTGGTCTTCAGATGGGGCAAGTGGGGCTTGAGTCGGAAAAGAAGGTGGTTACAAAACACTGCCTGGCCACGTTTCTTTTGAAGAAAATGCAAACGCCCTGGCCGGTGTTGCTCAGTGGTTAGAGCGTCAGCCCACAGACCAAAGAGTCCCGGGTTCAATTCCAGGCAAGGGCACGTGCCTCGGTTGCCGTTCATCTCCGGCCCCTGTTCGGGTCGTGCAGGTTACAACCAGTCGATGTGTCTCTTTCACATCGATGTTTCTCTCTCTCTCCCCCTCGCACTCTGTCTGAAGATACATGGAAAATATCCCCGGGTGAGGATGAAAAAAATATAAATCTAAAAAAAGAAAAAAGAAAATGCAAACATGCAAAATAGAAATTAAATAAACGTATACGTATAAAAATAGAAGTGGGCGATAAAATGTGGCAGGATAAATGCCGAAATGTCACAGTGCTAGTCCTGGGTGTCACAGGTACCACTGAGGCAGTGGCCCCACGCTGTCAGTTTTCCACTGTTCAGGTCTTAGCAAGATGTCACCTCTGCCCAGAGGCGGTCTCAGCCCCTGTCTGCAGCGGGCCTCCAGCCCCTCTATCCCATCACCTGCTTCATCTCCTCTCTCACTGGTCATCACCAGAAGGCACCTGAGTTTCTCATCTGTCTCTGGGTTTCTTGCCCATGTTCCCCACTGGAGCAGGAGACCCACGAAGCAGGAACCCGTCCCGTGTGCCCTGTCCGCAGCTCTTGGAGCAGTCTCTGCCACTATTAGGCCTCAACAGACACAACTTGACAACTGACTGTGTTCTCTTATTATTTATTTTAAATTTGCTTTAAAAATAAAAAGATCAAGCCATATGGGTTATTTTCAATTGTTGCTTTAAAGTGCTGGTCAGAAAGGAACCAGCTGGAGCCTCCGGAGAGGACAGTGCCTCCCAAGAGGGTGTCCTGCCGGCCCCAGCATAGGCCAAGCGGCCGGCTTCCCAGAGTTTCCCAGCCCAGCCTGCTCTGCCCTCTCTGGCCCTGGAGATCTCCCCGCCTGGGACAGAGTTATCTATGAATGACAGCGTGTTCGGTCTCCCCCATGGGGTGAGGCTGCCCTGAATCTCAGGGGGCACCAGGGAGCCCCGGGGCCAAACGCAGCCCACGGGAGGTGTTACTTGGCCCACACAGTTCCAACAGCTTGGAATTTCATCATCATTTAAAAACCAAGTGACTTCGGAAGAAAAAGAAACTATCTTCCCAAAGGGCATGACATAAGATGACAGTAAATAAACGGGAAGGCTGCACATCCTTGAAATGACAATTCTGCCGACATATATAAACTTGTAATTTCAAGTAGTGACCTGCAGGATTTTTTAATTGGATAAAATAACCTTGGAGTTGACAAAGAAAAGTATGAAATGGAAGAACAGTGGGGAGGATTATGACAAAGTTGGTATTTCAACTCACTGGGAGACGGGAATATTTAATCTAGGAGACCAGCATAGCACACTGTCTATTTTATTTATCACTAAAATAAAAATAGACTCCTATCTTCCACCATATTATTTTTTTTAAATCCAGATATTTCACATGAAACATCTGGATTTTTAATTTGCCTGGAAACTCTGGAAACCCCGGGCCCTCATTTCCCAAGGCAGCCATGGGCTGGTGCTGAGTTAAAACTCAGGGCGCTTCCAATTTGCCACAGTCCCCACCAATCCCTACTGCCTCCCACCTGCCTGCCTTCAGTCATTCATGCGTCCTGCTAGGGCACTGACGTCGTCGGGGTTTGGAGCCCCTGAACTCAGGGAACATTTGCAGTTGGATTTCTGCTCTTTGTCACCTTTGCACTCATTTCGTTTTTCTTGGTGAAGCGACAATTCTGGAGGAAGGATACGGCTTGAGGGATGGTTGAAAGTATGGGCCTGGGAATCAAAGGACTTTGAGTGACCTCTGAAGAGTGACTCCCCTCTCAGTGCCTCAGTTTCCTTCTCGGCCAACAGAGATAGTAAGAGCTATCACCCATCACTGTGGGAGTCTGCGCCCTGGAGGGCACGGCCAGGGCTCAGCGCAGTCACACCAGGGAAGCAGTAGAAGTGGTGAGGGGGTGACAAAAATCCTCCCTGTCGACGTGAGGGTTTGGGGTTGTCAGGCTCCTGAGGGAGAGAAGGAAAAGGGGGAGGAAAGGAGAGAGGATGCGGGCAGGGCAAGGCTTTGTTTTGATTCCTTTTGCCAAAAAGGAGGGACAAAGGAAGCAAACAGTCCTGGCTCCTCGGATTTCACTGCCTGCCCCTGGAGCTGATAAGAACCAGCCAAAGTCGAGTTGGGTAGCTCCACCCTTTCCCTGGACATGTAAAGCCTGGGACCCCAAAGCCTGCACCCCGCCCGAAATAGTCCACCCTTAACCCCCTTCTCACCTTTTCCCAGGAGACCTGATGGGGAGAAAGACGGGAAGATGTCCCCACCTGCACCCCACACAGCAGATGAGAGAAAGGGCTTGGAAGGGGGCCTCTGGCACGTTAACAACTCAGCCCCCGACCCCAGGAAGGAGCCCCCAACTGGGGACTAATGGGAAGGCGTAACTCTCAGGCGTTTGCCCTGGCAGTGAATGGGGCCGAAGGAGGTGAAGTTTCTGGTGAAGAACAGAAATGCATCTCCACCCAGCAGCGGGCAGAGGGAACCCACGTGGCACAGAGGTTCACAGTGTGGCTTTGAAACCATCCCGTTCACAGTGGTGTGACTGTGGGCAAGTGACTCCACCTTGTCCAACTTCAGTTTCTGAATCGGCCCTGGCATCTGCCTTAAGGCATTGTCCAGGGTTGAATGAGCTAGTGCCCATCAACTGCCCGGCACACTGTCGGCCCAGCACTTGGACACTGTTATTGTAAATGGCTTAAGGAGTCTCGGGGCAGACACGGGCAGAGAGGCGAAGAACTGCCCAGTCCTCCAGTCCAGAAAGACGAGAGGACAGCTGTTTGAAATCTCTACGCGCCAAGGGCCATGCGGTCAACGAGGTCAGAAACCGGGGCCTGTCTGAAGCTGGGGAGAGGTAAATCCCGGACAACGCTTAGCACAGAGGACATTTCCTCCACGTTACTCCCCAGGAGGCCCGGCCAGTGGCTCTGAGAGGGAATGGTCCCTGGGGTCACAGATTCTTTTCCAGTTCTGCTCTTCCTCGCTGCGTGACGGCTCTGCGCAGAGCAGGGAGTCGCAGCGAGGGCCCCGGAGTGCGGCCTGAGACTCGGTGACCGTGGTGTCCCCTCCACCCGTCACCTGACCCAGGTGCCATCTGCATGCGAGGCTCTGAGGGTCCTGGCTCCTGGTCCACAGCTGAACCCATGGGGCGGTTTGCTTCACAGACAGTTTCCGGCAGAGCCCACTCTGTGCTGGGCACTGGGTTCCAGAGAAAATGCAGATCCCTCCCCTGCCCCCAAGATCCTGAGGACAGATAAGTGTGCAATGGTCACAGCCCAGAAAAGAGAGCAGGAGCCAGGGGTGGGGGAGGTCAGTGGAGCTCCCTGAGGGGAGTGTCAGGAGGGGCCCAAGGAAGTGCCGATGTTGGCAAAATAACCAGACTGGACAGACGCTCCTAGTGAGGGCCAGTCCCGGAAGGCTCTGGGCAACTGGAGCTGGTGGGCTTGGAGAACTGGGCGTGGTCACCTGTGCCAGAGTGCTGGGGGAGGGGCTTGCCCACTCACTGTCCTTGTGACCTTGGGCAACCACATCACCTTTTCTGGGCCTCGGTGTTATTATCTGTAAAATGGGAACAACGATAGTACCCATCTCCTGGGGTTTTCTTGGGGATTAAGTGCATTAACACATGCAAAGACCAGTGCTAAGCTTGGGGAAGGGCTTATGAGGGTGAATCGGTTTTGTTGCTACAAGTGTCACAAATATGCAGCGTTGAGTTGCCCAACCTACCAATCAGCTCCTTAGATGTGGAAGCCCTGAAGCCCCATCTCCCTGTCCACGTTCCCGGGACCACTCAGGAGGCCGCAGGGGAAGGGCTGCTGCCTGCCAGGACATTGCACGGAGCGGCAGGTGCTCCGGCGTCGCCTGGCCCCAGGTGTTCCAGCTGTGTCTCCTGCAGGCCTCTCCTGTCCTGCGTGTATAACATTTGTTTCTCCCTTGACTCACTTTAACGCTCTCCTCCATTTGTGAGTCACATTTGACCCTCAAGTTTCTCCTTTTCAAATGCCCACGAAGACGATGAGAATTTTTCAGCATTGTTGAGCACTTGCTATGTGCCTGGCATTTCCATCCATCCATCCACCCATTCGTTCATCCATTTCTTCAACACGTAGTTGTTGAGCACCTCCTGTGTGCCTTGGGGTTCATCTGTGAACCACAAAGGTCCCTGCCCTGGTGGGGCTCACATTTCAGGGGCAAGGGAGGGTGAGGAGCCGAGGCAGAAATCTGCAGTCTAAAAACTGTTCTTTGTGTATGTCAAGTCACCAAATCAGCAACCTTGTGAAATATGTATCCCCACTTTCCAGGTGAGAAAAACCAAGGCTCAGAGAGGGGAAGTGACTTGTCCAAAGTCATGCAGCCAGGAAATGGCCGAGCTGGAATTTGAAGCCACGCCCGTCAGACTCCGGCGCCCAAGCTCTTAGCCTCTTGGGAGGCTGTCTACTAAGACAAAAAGCGTTGGCCCGGTTCCGCCCACAGTCGTCTTCTGCACCAGCAACATATTCTGGAGGCTTCACGCTGTTCCAGGTCAGGGTGTTGGTGCCTGGGGGCCCAGCTCATCCCCGTGAGTCCTCAGTCAGGAGGCGCTCTGCCCACCCTCCCAGCAGCCTTCAATGGGGAAGTCCAAGTAACCGGTTACTCTCTGGCCAGAGCCAGTGGGAACAGGACGTCCTGGTCCTGTTGCCCTGGACGGGCCCAATGAGCTATTTTGGGGCACGTTTATTGATGGGACTTGAGTGCCTGTTGGACTCCTGATTCAAGAGGAAGGCCCAAGGCTGGCCTGGGACGGTTCTGCTTCTCCAGACCCTTTGCTGCCCTGGGCAGCCACCATCAGTGTCCTGTCCACATCCCAGGCCAAGAGTGTACCCTGAGCTGACTGGCTCTGGGCAAGGCCAGGGCCCCCGCTGGTGCGGACAGACGCTGGGGGTCGTGGGGACGACTGTTTCCCCGAATTCTAAAGCCGATTCAATTCACAGGAGGAAGAATCCAGAATGAATACAAGAACTGAGGTCAGACACAGCTGTGTCCCTCCCAGCAGCTTTACCTTGGGCCACCCGGGTCAGCTCTCCGAGGCTCCGTTTCCTGTCTCTGAAGTGGAGCTGATAGTGATAATCCTCGCTCACAGGGAGGGCGCACCGCTTCAGTGAGATAGGACCTGCAGCATACAGTCCGGCGAACCGTCGGCGCTCAGTAATGAACACCTTCGTAAACAATGATCGACAGCTGACATTTATTAGGAGTATAGCATGAATTAGACACTGAGCTAAATTATTGATCTGGTTTTTGTTATCCTCACCCGAGGACATTTTTCCATTTTTTGTTCACATAGAGTGGGAGGGAGAGAGAAGAAGAAGAAGAAGAGAGAGAAACATCGACATGAAAGGGACACATCGAGTGGCTGCCTCTGCACGACCCAACCAGGGCCGGGGACAAACTGCAACGAAGGTACGTGCCCTTAGCGGGAACCGAACCCGGGTCTCTCTGGACCACAGGCTGACGCTCCAACCGCTGAGCCCAACCGCCAGGGCTATTGATCTGTTTCATCTCCTTCTGTCCAACAATTCCAGGAGGTGGTGAGTGACACTGTTAGAGGTGCCAATATTATCCCCTTGTACAGATAAGGAGCGTGAGGCTCAGGAAGGTACATGACTTGCCCAAGATCACATTGCAAATATATGGCAGAAAAACGTGCCTTTGAACTCAGACCACAAGAGGGAACCAGGCTGGCCTAAGTCCCGAGGCCAGACCCCATGTCCCCAAGCCTCTGCCTAGAGGATGGTTACTCGGGTCCCACGAACACCCACATCTCCACCATGCTGTGTTCAACTTGGCCATTCCTTAGTCCTGAGAAATGACCTCCAGGCACTTCCATGTGATGGGACTCCAAAGGTTCCAGAATATTCCCTTGACCACCCTCTCTTCCCTCAGGGTTATTTTGTTATCCTGGTTCATGGGCAAAAATCTCCAAGAAACTGGCTGGGTTGGCCAAGGCTCCGGGCTGGCTTGGAGGTTATTTTGCTGTGTATGCTGAGGGCTGGGGGCTGGGGGCTGGGGAGGAGAGGGCAGCGGCTTCTACACCTGCGGCACCTAAGGCCAGAAGTGGGTGCAGTGTTTCCTTCTTGAGGTGCTCTTACAATTCAGCCCTGTGCCCGGAGGGTACATTCCAGCCTCCTTTGCTGAAAAAAGCAGCCCTTTGAAAGATCTTCCGTATCTCCCAACCCCGGACCCCTCCCAAACCACTCTGTAGAATGGCTATGCTTTCCCTGCTTTGAGAGAGACCTTTGACTCTGCTGTTCCCTCCCTGCTATGCTGTTCCTCCTTCTCTACCTGCCAGATACTTCTCTTTATACGTGTGACTCCTCCACCGTGAGTACTTCCCAGAACACCCCCTCCGGAACCCCCAATAGTGTTTTCCCCCTGGCTTGGCATTGTCATAGCAACAGAAAAACACTTTGCTCTAGGCTCTGATGCCCAACTGTCAACATCTCTACATGAGTGTCACACAGACACCCCCGCCCCCCATGTCACAAAACGGGACCTCCCATTTCCCCTCCTGAAATCACACTGCCCACCAGTCTTCTCATCTCAGGAATGGTGCCACCCCTCATACAGGGCTCAGGCCCAAACCTGGGAGGCATATTTTAGTCCTGTTCCCTTGCCCCATGCATCCTGTTGATTTGACTGCCAAATCCATCTCAAATTCATACTCTTGTCGCTACCTTTTAGCCACCATCACAGTGCAGGTGGCCACCGTCTTCACCTACCTGGACTGTGACACATGTCTCCTCCCTAGTCTCTTGGTTCCCAGCTTTGCTCTGCTCCATTCATTGTGGTCAAAGGAAACTTTTTAAAAAATAAAAAGTCATGTCATACCTCTGTTCAGAACTCTCTTAGGACTCCCCATTCATCTTAGAATAAAATTTCTCCTCCTCAAATGTGGCCTAGAAGACCTTGTATGATCTGACCTTTGCCCACCTCCTTAACCTCAACCCTACCCCCTTCCCTCACTCACTTTGTTCCTCACACTTGCCTCCTCCCTGTTCCTGAACTAGCAAGCTTGTTCCTGTGCCTAGGCGGAAATGTGCTCTTCCCTTCACCTGAACCTTCTTTGCCAGATACCTGTCTGGCTCACGTTCTTGCTTCATTCAGGTCCACAACCTGCCTGTCTAAAGTACTTCCCCTCCATCACCACCTATCTCTCTACTTACTTTATTCCCTTCATTGCAGTTGTTTCTAGCTAACTATGATATCTTATCAGCACATTTGTTTTAACCTAGAGTTTGCTACTAAATGCTTAACCACTGGTTCTGATGTTTACATCTGCCGATTTCTGTGGTGTAAATACTCCCACCAAGGCCGACTTCAAGCCGCCCGCATGACTCACTGAACGTGGAAGTGGGAAGAGATGGGCAGTGGCCCCCCGTCCTGTACTATTTTCACCTTGTAACGTGGTCTGTGATACAATATGAAACAATAGATGTCAACAACCTCGAGAACACGGAAGACTGTAAAATCGGAAGGGATGCGTTTTGAGTAGTTGTCACCTTAATTTTTATCCTAATTATTTCACTGTCAATTCATATCATTTCATTTCTAACGGTGACTGTGTAGAACAACCCGGCGCACAGAATCGGTGAGCCAGGAGGAGCCGGCTCCGGCACCGCTGGGTACAGGCTACCTGGAGACGGGAGTATTGTCCCCCTGTCCCGCGCTGTTTCCCTAGAAGGGGAGGAGGAGCCCACAGTAGGTGCTCAGCCCGTGTTTGTGGAACATGTCGTAATGCAGTTTGCTTCAGAGAGTACCAACTGTCCGCCTCCGTCACCTTGACTGTGGGCTGAGTCCAGCCCGCAAATGGGTTTCATTTGGTCCTCAGAATGTTTTTCACATTTAAAAAAAAAAAATGCGGTGCCAACATTTAAAAGTCAGGAGATTTTTGCATGAAATTCCACAGGAACCTAGATTTGCATCCTGCCTTGAAAAGTCAGAGGCTCTGGGCACACTGGACCCGATCCTGTCGTGACGACAGAGGTTAGGGCTGAGGGGCAGTCACCCCTTCAGACAGGGCCTCCGCCGCTACCGGGCCCTCCTCCTTCGTTGTCATAACCGCTGGGCCCTGTAGATATTCCAGTCGTCACTGACATCTGAGCCTCCATTCTAACTCTTGTCGTGGTGTCCCCGCCAGACGGAGGCCCCCTGGAGGACAGGCTCTGTGAGTTAGGCTCTCCATTCCTTACCATCGGGGCTGGCACACAGTAGGCCCGCAGGCCCTGGAATTGGCTTAAATGTTTGTTGCTGAATGAATCCCAACCGCCCAGCTCCCCTAACTGGGGCGTGCACCCGGTCCAAGCCCCGACCGACCAACCGGAATGTAACAAAGAGGTTGGCCAAGGCCAGGGTTTAAAAATACCCCAGGGCTGGTCAGCTGCAAGCGCTCGGAGGTGTTGAAACCAGCGGGCAAAGTCTGGCCAGAGGCCAGCCCCCCGTCTTTGCTCTGTGCGAATGTGGGCCACCGGCAGTTCCTGGTGGGGGTGAGCAGACTGGGCTGCAGCCCCCTCCCTCAGTGGCCTGCTTGGGAAAGGTCAGCACCAAGTTTATAAACAGCGTCGGGTGACATTGCACAATTCCGCACAAAGGGTTACCAGGCAGAGCACTAACCCAGGGCGGCCCCCTGGTGTTTTCACACCGTGGTCAACCTGAGCGGGGATGTTGCTCATCCCACGGCCTTCAGAGCTGCCCTCCGGCCCACTGGAGCCCGGGTTAAAAATAAGGCTCACGGCGCAGTGCCCTGGGGGCCGCCAGAGTGGGGGCCGGCCGGGGAGGAGCAAGCTCGGACGGCGCGTCCACTGGGTGCCAGGCGCTTCGGAGACCTTAGCTCATTGAGCCTGGGGAGGGAGGGCTCGTCGTCCCATTTACTGGTGGGGAAACTGAGGCCAGGGAGTGATGCCACTCACTGGTTCAAAGTTTCCTGGGAAATTCGTGGCAGCGCTGGCGTTCAAATCCACGAGACTAAAGTGCAAGAAGTCAGGGGCTCAGTGTTGCACTCTGCTGGGCCCCGAGTCCCTGGGATTGCGCCTGGGCTTCAGCCGGCCCTCCGGCAACTCCCACTCACGCATCCAAAACCTGCTCCTCTGTCTGGCTTCCCAGTGGGCAGTCCCCGTGGAGCTGACACTCTGGAGTTGGGGGTGGAGAGGTAGATAAACACTGACAGGTAAATGACATATGTCATGTTTCAGATGGCGGTAAGTACCGAGGAGAAAAATCAACCAGAAGGGAGCTGGAGAGGCTCGGGGAGGTACGAATCTAAATGCGGGAGCCAGGGGAGACCTTGTTGAGCAAATATTTGAGGACAGACTCAAACGATAGGAGGGGTTGAGCAATGGGGATAGCTGGAGGGGGAGCATTCCCGACAGAGGAAACAGCAAGTGCAAAGGCCCTGAGGCTGGATTCTGCCTGGTGTGTGAGGATGACGAGGAGGGCATCATGACTGGGCACCATTAGTGAGGGCAGCCCGGAAAACATGAAGGCAGAGACGAGGGGGGAGGTTGTGCAGAGCCTTGCACATCATTGGAAGGATCTTAGCTTTTCTCTGGGGTAAATAGGCGCCATAGAAGGTGCTGAGCAGAGGAGAGCATGGCCTGATCTAGATTCTGAAAGAACCTATCTGGCTGGCTGTGAAAAATGGGCTGTGAGGGGCACAGTGGGAAGGGGGACAACCCGAGAGGAGATGACTGCAGTGGTCCGGGCAAAAGATGATGGTGACTGGGCCCGGGGTGGCTGGGGAGGTGGGGAGAAGTCCATGATCTTACATTCTGGATTCATTTCGAAGACAAGGCTGACAGGACACACTGCTGGGCCACACGTGGCAAAAATCAGGAAATCATGATGACTCTGGGCTCCAGGCCCGGCAAGGGCGAGGAGGGAGCCCCCACCTCCCGGAGAAGCCCAAGCACTGTGCTGGCGGCCAGGAGAGGACGGGCGTGGAGCAACCCTTCCCGGGGCCAGGTGGGACCTGCGCGAAGCCCTTCCCAGTGTGGTGGGCCTTGCTTTCCGAAACCCCTCCTGGTTCAGATCGGGGTTCCTCCCCAGGCTTCCCATTCCATCGCTGTCCCCGAGCCCCTTGTTGATTGTACAGAAGCCACCAGGTTCTTTCTCCCCGGGCCCTGAAGAGCAGCAGACACTTCTGTAGCCTCGCCATGTGCCTGGCAGGATCCCAGCCTTTGCCTTTGTGAACTCATTTGATCATCACAACAATTCGAATCGTGGAAACTATTAGTACATCTGCTTCGTGATTGGGAGAACGAAGGCCCAGAGAGGTTAAGTCACTTGTCTGCTAGCAAGTGGCAACAGCAGGATTTGACCCCAGACAGTCAGGCCCAGGATCCATGCTTTAAACTGTTATACTCTCATGAGACGTTCACTGTTGACCATGAGGAGCCCACCTGGGCTTGAGGAGTTAGGGCAGAGGGAGAGGGCTCACATAGTGGGGACAGTTGTCGTTTTCTGAGCACCTGCCCCATGCCTAGGGCTGTGCCATGCTCTCTCCATTCTGCACATCAACTGAAAGGGTGGATAGTATGATGATTGCTCCCATTCTACAGACGAGAAAACCGAGGCTCAAAGAGAAGAAGTGCCCATGTCCAAAATCACACAGCCAGGCGTGAGAAGCCAGGGTTCTGGAGCTCCAGACCTCATTCTGTCCCTTCCTTTACACTGCCAGTGTTTGTCACTCGCTTCTTGCCTTGGTAACGAGAGAGCACGCAGGGATTTGATGGCCAGGATGACTGTTCTTCCA
This sequence comes from Molossus molossus, assembly GCF_014108415.1. Lineage (NCBI taxonomy): Eukaryota > Metazoa > Chordata > Mammalia > Chiroptera > Molossidae > Molossus > Molossus molossus. Next base: position 8,496,379 of record NW_023425399.1, on the reverse strand, counting down.
ACTGGCTGGCAGAGGATGAGGAAACGGGCTGAGGGTAGGGAGAGGTAATTCAGGAACAGCGCAGCTCTTCGGGCTTGTGAATTCTGTCCGGTACAACCACCATTTCTGAGGCCAGCCCTGGGGCAGGCGCTGGGCACACGGAGGCAGGAGCATGCCGCTGAGCGTGAGAGAGGCGGAGGTTCTGGTCGCCTCTGACACATAGGAAGTGGTGGCGTTGTCATCGGAGTTCAGATCAAGAGCAGCTCAGAGGATAAGGGGCTCATGAACCTTTGGCCTTGGGCAGCCTCTTCACCTCCCCAAACCTCGGTGTCCACCTCTGTGAAATGGGTTGATAATGCCTGTATCAGAAGGCTGTTGTCATGACCAAAGCTGTGTGCCAAGGGGCTCCCTCCTTCTTCAGCTGCTCACTACTGTCTTCCAGGACAGGAAGAACACGACCCAGGACACCACGGGTGTTCTGGACACTCAGAGCTTGCTGCACGTGTGAATAAAACGCAATGGACTTCTTTGGGGCTTATTTTCTTCACCGTGAAATCAGTGCTTTCCACCTACATGTGCACAGAACCTCTCACCACGTGGTGAGGTGAGTGCTGAGATCATCACTGAACGGTAAGAAGTTGATGCTCAGAGAGGTTGGGAGACTTAATCCAGGTCACAGAGCTAGGAATGGGCGAAGCAGGTATTTGAACTGGGCTCCCTCTGCCTTCTTCGCATCCGTTCTTCAGTCACAAGGCTGAAATGACAAAAGCCTGAATTGTATCGAGCCACGCATCAGTCCACGCACTTGACATGCATGAGCTAATATTAATCTTGACCTCAAATGTATGAGACGGGTGCTATTTTCTTCCCATTTTATGCATGAAGAAAGAGGTTAAGTTATCCAAGGTCATGAGCTAGTAATTTACAAAACCAGGATTCAGACGCAGGCGGTCTGGCTCCAGAGTCCATGGTTTGAAACCACAATAGTCTACTTAAGAGGTTTAGCCACGAGTACAAGGCACAGTGCCTGGCACACAGACAGCGTGCAGAGAATTGTTACACCTTGGGCGAGCACGTAGAGATAAGCAGGGCTTTCCTAGTCTAAACCACACCGAGGGCTCACTTGAGAAGCGATGGTTCCTTTACTTCCCGTCCCTTCTTGTCCGCCCCACTTGCCAGAGCAGAAGCTGCCCGTGGGCCATTCTACCCCAGTCCCTCCCCCCCCATGGGAAAATTCTGTGCGGCATCCACAGGTCATGGGGCTGCTGGCTGGAGGGCCGGCGACAGCAGAGTTTGGCCAGGTTATCAGGTTTCGTGGTCAGCCACCTTTGCCCCTGACCAGAGCTGTCTTTCCAAAACAGAACATTTAGTCACCGCCTGTCCCTGTGCTCCGTTGTCCTTGTGCCCCTGCCCTCGCTTCCTGCCCACCCACCCGGGATTTTTCCTAGTATCCTTGTCTCTCACTGACATCTTGCGAAGATGACCAGAACCGAGAAAGAGGAACTGAGAGGCTGAGAGAGTGTGAGAAAATCTGAGAGGCTGCCAGACTCTGACAGACACAGAGAGACGGTAATGAGAGAGCCCGAAAGAGGAGACGGCCAGACAGAGAGAGAGGGAGACCTCTGCCCTCCAGACTCCTCCAAGGGCCGTGTCCATTCCCTTGGGTCTCCTTCCAATGGGTCTTGACCTTCTCCCAAGGCTACAGCACCCTCTCCCAACCACGGCTTTCCCACCCAGCGCATAACCCTAACTCCTGCTTATGCCCCCTCCTCCAGGAAGCTCTCTCTGCATACCCCAGCTGCACGTATCTCACTGCTACCATGGACCGTTTATAGATTTGTCTCCTCCACCGGAATGTCAGCTCCTTGAGGACAGGGATTGGGTCTGTCTTGCTCACCCTGCATCCCCGCACCCAGCACTCGCCTGCTCAAGAAATAGTAGCTAAATGAAGTCTTAAACCAACTGTTTGCCAGCCACCTTCCAGAAGCCTGCCCTGATAGTGCTCATCACTGTCTGTCTCCCTGTGTGTCTCTCTGATTCAGGGTCTGTGTTCCCACTGCTCCACAGAGGAACAGGGTCTGTGTCTGTTATGTTTACCCTTGCTTCCCCAGTGCCTGGAACAGTTCCTGGAACCGAGTAGGTGCCCAGATATTGGTGGAATGAATGACTAAGCAAATGAATTAACCACTAACCATCTGGAGGTTTTGAATTGTGTGTTTTCATTCATTTGAACCCAGCTCAAATGCTCCTTATTCAAATCAAACCGAGGTCCTTCCCAAGGCCTGTGAGGTCCTGCATGATGGGGGCCCTGCCACGGTTTCCCGCCCAGCCTCTGCCTTTCTCGCTGTCCCCTCCCACTAGCACCAACGTCTTCATTCCCCAGGGCACAGTGCATTCTCAGCCCCGCTCGGCACCCCACCATGAGTATGTCAGCAGAGTTGTTTTTCCTGCGAACAAGACTGCCTGGAAAAGTAGAGCTTATTTGTACAAACAACCTCAATGTCACCAGTGGACCTTGGTCACTGTGGGACAGTCTCCAAGGTTCAACCGGCCAGCTGCCCAGGGCCTTGTCCTGAGATAGGGTTTGAGTCCTAGCCTCCAAAGGGCTCACTGGCTGGGAGGAAGGGCATGTCTTGGGGGCTCCTGAGTCTGACCTTTATATTCTGGAAGGGAAAGAACGCAGAAAGGCTATGGGGATCTGGAGCTGGGGAGGCAAGGCTGAGACCAGGCCCTATCTGCTCCCGAAATCTCTCTCGGCCCCCGTCCCCACTTCTGTGGACTCCGGCCCTCTCTCTAAGAGCAGCTCCAATCACATTCTGCTGAAATCTCCGGACTTTTTCCTCCACTGGGCTGTGCTCAAGGCCAAGTCCTTACATCTTGGTGTCCCCAGAGCCCAGGCACGAGGGAGGCATCAGCAAATGTGCTAAATGAACAAAGTGATGATTGCACACGCCCTTCCTGCTCTGGCTGACATTGACTTCTGTCTCTCATTAGAAGGGGGGTCCAAGGACCTCATCACCTTCGTCTCTGTTCCCCAGGGTCTGACACTGCTCGAAGCATAGGAGGTGGCATGGAATATGTGTGGAATAGACGAATGAAAAAGTCCTTCTTACCACCCATCGCATTTGTGTCTCCCACTGTTCTGGGAGCTCTGGGAAGTCAAGGACCAAATCATATTTGTTTCTAGTGCCTCTGAGTCCAGCATAGAGCTTCCGAAAAGGAAATACGTGGTAGGTGTTTATTGGATGGACAGATGGATGGAAGGATTGGTGGACGAAAGAATGGATGAGTGGATGGATAACTAGCTGGGCACATCAGAATCCATTTAAGAACGCTCTCTCTCTCTCTCTCTCTCTCACACACACACACACACACACACACACACACGTGGGCCTAAGCCCTGCTTCAAAAATAAAAATAAAAGCCAACATTTAATGAGTGCTTGCTGTATCCCGGGCCCCTTGCTCAGCCTGTGATACAGAGCACTCATTACATCCTCCTGGCCACCCCCTGCGGTAGTAACTAATGCTACTCTGTCCTCAGAGGACAAGCTGAGGTTCAGAGGTAAAGTCACCAACCCCAGGTCGCACAGGCAGGAGGTGTTGGAGCCAAGATTCAAGTCAAGATCTGCTTGATCCCAGAACCAAGGTTGACTCTGCTGGGCCAGTGGAGCTCCTGGGAATCTGGCCCTGTGCGCACTCCCCAGGTGACTCCCAGGTCCAGCCCAGGAAGCGCAGCGAGGTGTGGGGGCAGCGCTCTGGCTCTGGGCCCAGCTGATCGGGCTCCAGCCTCGCAGTCTGTTTCCCCCTCTGTGGCGTGGGGCTGATGGCAGTGCCCACTCAGGGGCAGTTAGGAGGATGGACCTACCGAAGCAGAGTACCCTCCAGACAGGCGGCCCTGGGGAGTGTCCCGTGCATGGTGCTGGTGGCGGCAGCAGCACTGTCACTGGACTGGGGGCCAATGGCCATCCTGCCCCTTCTCATGGCTCTGTGGGTACAGACATTTCTAACCTTCTAGCTAAGGTCTTGAGACAAGCTGAAGAAGGTCTCTTGGGGGCATTCAGGAGACCACAGTGTGAGTACAGAGAAGGGGTGCGGAAGCAGCTCTAGAAAGATATCCTGCACAGGTGCATGTGTCCACAGATGTGTGACCAGGTGATGCTACTGTGCAAATGCCAGGAAGCAAGTGTGATCACAGCAACCACTGATGTGTATGTAGAGCAGGTCTCCTCAACTCGGAAGTATTGAAATTTGGGGCCACATAATTCGCATGCGCGCGCGCGCGCGTGTGTGTGTGTGGGGGGGTGTCTGTACTGCATTGTAGGATGTTTAGCAGCATCTCTAGCCTCAATCCATTAGATGCCAGTAGCACCCCCTCCCTTGGTTGATAACCAAAATTGTCTCCAGACATTGCCAAATGTCCCCTGAGGGACAAAATCACCCTCGGCTGAGAAACTCAGGTTTAGAGCTTGCTCTGGGCATGCATTTTACCCAAGCCACCTCCCCCTACCTGGAGATGGGCGCGGTCTGTCCTTCCACCGTACAGAGGCACAAACAGGGAGGTTAGTGGTCTGCCCAAGGTCATATTGCTGGCATTTTGGCAAAGCTGAGACTTGAACCCGCGATAAGTCCCAGATCCCTCTTCTTCTGTAGTCACTTTTTGTGGGTTCCTTGGATTCTAGTCACAATCATGTTGTCTGAGAGCAGAGATAACTTCATTTTTTCTTTTCCCATCTGGCTGCCTGGGCACAATTGAGGACAGAATGTGCATGGCACGAATTATAGCTCCAGTAGACTGTCACCTGCACAGAGATTCTATCTTTTGGGAAGTGAAGTTTGCTCAATTTGGAGCATATAGAATGAAAAGGAACTTCATTGTCGGACTGCCCATCAAGACCAACTCTCTAGCAGTTTTGTCCTCTGAGTGGTTGTCTCTGCTTCGAAATTGGGGGCATTCAGGAGACCACAGTGTGTAATAGCTGTAATCACACTTCATTTCAAATCCCACTTCTCCGGAGCTATACAAGATCATGTTTTCACATTATTATAAAATCCTCTTAGACATTATTTTTCACTGTTGCCTATTGTGGCAGAAACCCCTGTTTCTCCCCAATTCTCTCATCTTTCTCTCTTCTTTAGTAATAGAAATCCCATGCCCATTCAGTGAAGCATGTGTCTACCCAGAAAAATACAAAACTAGTCTGGCCGGTGTGGCTCAGTAGTTGAGCGTCCACCCAAGAGGTCACTGGTTCGATTCCCGGCCAGGGCACATGCCCAGGTTGTGGGCCTAATCCCCAGTGTGGGGCATGCAGGAGGCAGCCATTCGATGTTCTCTCTCATCGATGTTTCTATTCCCCCCTTCTTCTCTCTCCAAAAAAAAAAAAATCAATAAAGAAACAAAAAATTAAAAACAAAACTAGGTGTGTTCATGTGACTAAAGTCTGGCCAGTGGAATATAAGAAACTTCTAAGTAGTGTCCTGTGGGAGAGGGTAACGGCTCCTTCCCATCCTCCTTGCTGGCCGGAATGCAGATGTGATGGCCAGAATCTGAGCTGCTATCTTGGGCTATGATGGAACAACGAGAGCAAAGGAACCTGAATGCCTGCTGAGTGTATGAAGTCACCCCACAAGCCCTGGACTGCCACCTCACACTTCTGTCATACAAGAGAGAAACAAACTTCTATTTTATCTACGCCCCTGTTATTTTGGTTTTTCAGCCACCCTAAAATGAACCCAGTCCTGAGTATTGCACCAATATTTTGCCAGAGGAATCATCACGGACATTCTTTTAGAGACGATCACTTAATTAATGTAAACATTCCCTGGTCATTGGGCATTTAGGTAGCTTCTGACTCCTCACTACTCTAAGTAATTGTGTTGGAAACATCTCTGTGCACTTTCACTGTTTCTGATTATTTCCTCAGTACAGAATTCAAGAAGAGAGATTTGGGGTGGGGGGTGGGGGTGTCAAAGACCATGAGTATTCTTAATACCTGTTCATACCTGTGACCTAACTGCTTTCCACAGTGGCTCAGCTGACAAGCCTGCCCCGTCCCTGAAACAGGGGAGGTGGGGCTCCACTGCGGAGCCAGGGTGACAACTCTAACCTTCAAAGCCTTTGCCTCCAGTGGCCAAAGATGAGTCATGGATGGTCATTTTCTTTTTTTTAAATCCTCACCCGAGGACATTTTTCCATTTTTTTGTTCAGATAGAGTGGGAGGGAGAGAGAAGAGAGAAAGAGAGAAACATCGACGTGAAAGGGACACATCGAGTGGCCGCCACCCGCACGACCAACCAGGGCCGGGGACAAACTGCAACCGAGGTACGCGCCCTTAGCGGGAACCGAACCCGGGTCTCTCCGGACCGCAGGCCAATGCTCTAACCACTGAGCCAAACCGGCCAGGGCTGGATGGTCATTTTCTAATAGTTCTCGAATAAAAGATAATGATAAGAAATTACTGACCATGAAGCTGAGGAACCTAGAACGATCTATTGTCAGTCAGGGGGTCTGAGTGGCAAGCAATATATTCCACCACTCTGACTAGTGTCCACAGAGAAGTTTATTCGAGGTTACTGGGTGGTTCACAGAATGAGACCCAGGATTTATGGACGAGCTGCCCCAGAGAGGCTGCTTTCTCCCTGAGGGCACCCCCACTGCGCCATCCCGGGCGGGGTCTGTGCTCCTCGGAGCTTTGTCCTGTGCTTCTTGTCTAGTGGAACATCCCTAACAGGCATGGTTGGCCCGGGGAGCCCAAGTCCCAAGTTTGCACCAAGCTGCAAGAGAGGCTGGGAAAGCGAGTTTTCTGGCATCTTCCTGGGGAAGGTCTAGCTACCAAGGTAGGAACTTCCCTGAAGGAGGTATGCAAGGTATGGGGCAGCCAGAAGGAAGGGCGAAGCTTAGCTCCACGAGCAAAGACCCGCTGGGCTTGTGGGAGAAGCACGGGAAGGCTTCTGGCCTCGCCTTTTCACTTCTCCTCCACTGCTGGGGAGAGAACAGAGGGAGAGGTAAGGGTGACGAGGCGAGCATTCTCCTGGGTCACCCTTGCAGTTCACCCAGCTCGGCAGATGCTGAGTTAGAGCCGGGAACCCATGTCCCGCAGGCCCTAAGCCCTGTTCTCACCACGCCACCGCAGCCAGCAAGTCGACCTGGATGTCATCATCTGACGCAGGTGTGTCTCCCTGACCACTGACCACATCCTCCAGGAGGTGGGCCTGTCTGCTTACCCACTGTAGGACTCCCAGCACCCAGATAGACCCTGGCACACGCTAGGTACTCTACAAATAAATCATTTTTTAGATATGTATCTCTTTTTTAAAGTATGTTTTTATTGACTTTTTTTAGAGAGAGAGGAAGAGAGAGATAAAACAGCGATGTGAGAAACATCGATCAGCTGCCTCCTGCACGCCCCCTACTGGGGATGGAGCCTGCAACCCAGGCATGTGCCCCGACGGGGAATTGAACTGGGACCTGTCAGTCCATGGGAAGACACTCAATCCACTGAGCCACATGGGCCAAGCTTGATATATCCTTATTTTTGAAAGTATTACAGATGTCCTCTTCTTTTTATCTTCAGTGACATCCCCCTCCTGTTCTCCACTCCTGCCTTCACCGCATATTGTCTGTGTCCATTGGTTATGCGCATAGGCATATAAATCCTTTGATTAATCTCTTCTTACCTCCACACCCCTTCTCTCCGACAGCTTGTCAGTCTGTTTCCTACTTCCATGTCTCTGGATCTATTTTGTTCGATAGCCTATTTTGTTCATTATATTTTACAAATAAGTGAGATCATGTGGTACATGACTTTCTCTGACTGGCTTATTTTGCTCAGCATAATACTCTCCAGGTCCCTCCATGTAGTCTCAAAGGATAAGAGCTCTTTCTTTCTTACAGCTGCGTAGTACTCCATTGTATAAATGTACCACAGCTTTTTTACCCCCTCATCTACTGATGGGCACTTGGGCTGTTTCCAGATCTTAGCTACTGTAAATAGTGCTGCTATGAACATAGGGGTGCATATATTCAATAGATAAACCTTGAAGGAATAAATAAAGGATGACAGTCAGTCCTCAGCCTCGGAAGGGACCTTAGAACCCTGGAACTCACATTGATTGATTCAGCCACTATTTCCTGAGCACCTGCAATACTCCAGGCCCTGTGTTAGGTGTTGAGGATACTGCGGAAAGAAAACAAACCACGTTTCTGCCCTCATAGTGAGGGAGACGGATAATAAATAAGAAAACCCCCAAATATTAATATAATGTAACATGATATATGATACCACGTACTGGTAGATGTTTTATGGAGAAATATAAAGCTGTATAAGTGACTTTAGAGATGCTATTGGAGAAAAATGGTTGAGTCCTCTTAGAAGTCCTCTCTGAGAAGGTGACATCTGAGCAGAGACCTCAGGTAGGTAAGTTAAGTATGTACCTGCGAGAAGTCTATTCCAGGCACAGGAAACAACCAGTGCAAAGGCCCTGGGGTAGGAATGAGCTTAGTGTGTACTCTTTGTGACAAGGCAGCCAGGGAGGCAAGGGTTACACAAGTTTTCCAACTTCAGCAAATCTATAGAACCCTTAACTGGCGGAAACAGCATGGTGGGGTGGTGGGGGGAATGAGTTCTTCACTCTCAAGCTTCTCTGGAAAAACATGATGTCAGAGACAGACAGTAAATCTTGACTTGTCCCGGAAAACAATGGGCCCACGAAACCAGTGAAGTGTCAGGCTGAAAGTAAATGGCCAAAGGGCCCGGGCACGGACAGATCATGTGGAATTTGTTAGCAGATCTGGTTTGAGAAAGAATTTCCCAGTTAGGGACAGAAGCTTCTGGCCAGCATCAAAAAGACGTTTATTGTGGTGCCTCCATGCAGACATGAAAAATGAAGATTTGCTGCCTAGCTAGAAATGTGGAGAGATGTAGCCGATCCGTTAAGTGAGAAAAACAGGTCACAGGACAGCGTGATATATTGTGCAGTCCCTTTTGGAAATGCGCTCATTCATTCATTCACTTGGAAAATATTCATGACAGGCCTACTGTGTGCTGGCACTCTGCTGGGAGTGGGGGACAGTCGCATGCCCGTCCCTGCCTCCTGGAACTCGCCGCACAATAGGGCAGGAAGATAATAATCAAATCAGTGCACAAACATCATCACAAACTTTGATCAGCACAGAGAAGAAAAGATCCCTGGAGCTCCAAGAATGTGCACCTACATGCAGTGGTGGAAAAAGCCTGCGAGGATACGTTCCAAAATGTTAAAGGGGTAGTCACATTTCAGGTCATTCTGCTTGTTTCCCTTTCTTTGGATCGTGTGTCTGTTCTAACTTTTTTTTTAGAATGTCATGCTTTGTAATTGAGTGAATTAAAAACACAAACAAAACCAAAAGGAATAGAGGGGTTGGAAATCATGTGTCCAGAGATGATTTAATGCCAGGAAAGAAAGGAAGGACACGCAAGAAGCTGCTAACTGAGTTGGCTTCCGGGAAGGGAATCCAGAGGCTGGGGGGGGGGGGGGGGGGGGCTCGCTTCTCGCTGGACACCCTTTGAATCTTTTGAATGGGCATGTATTCAAAAAACAACAAGAATACAATAAGCAAAGGTATTTTTAAATGGAACTTCAAGTTGGGTTTTATTTTTATGAAAAAGCAGGCAACCGTAGGATCGCAATATAAATATGTTAACTGAGCCAAATTACCCCGAAAATCTGAGGGTAGTTTTCTCTGGGTGACCGTGTCTTCTTCTTACTTGTCTGTATCTCCTATATTTAAAATTAGAAGAATAGAAAAGACAAGACAAAAGACTACTGTGCTTTACAGATACTGTTTTGCCTAATCCTCACAGCAGTCCTCTAAGGCATATACGTTTCTTATCCCCATTTGACAGATGAGGAAACTGAGGTTCAGCAGGTGAAGCCCCTGTCCCGAGGTCACACAGCTGGATTCGACCCAGGTTTGTCCAACCCCAGAGTCTGCCTTTACACCAGGATGCTCAGGTGCCCTTCAAAAGGTCTTTCAAGAAAATTGCATTGCTTTGAAGACGAGGGTTGGGGTGAGGGTGGGGGGAGAACAGCAAACAAACCAAACAAGAAATATTACATTTTTTTAACCACTTATTCAAGCTCTGGTGGGGCCTGAGACCAACTGGGCTCGGGGAGGGTTTCCCGCCAGGGACACTGTTTGTATTTTGGGTGAGGCGCCCTTCGTTGTTCTTGTCCCCCCCACGGTACGTCCCTGCTCTCTAAACAACGGCTGTACCCCAGTTCATGTGTCTCCCGCACCCCTCTGAGCCTTCCCCCACTCAGGACTGCCAGATGGGACCTGTGATGACGCTGAGTTCTCGCTGTGGGCCGGGACCCCTGTTCGAGTCGACCCTCCCTGCAGACCTGAGAGGCAGGTGCCTTGATGGTCTCGTTTTATGGAGAAATGAGGCTCAGAGAGGCTGGGTGACTTGCCCAAGGTCACACAGTCAGAACCTGGCCCCAGGCCTTGTCCCCTCTCTGTCCTGTCTCCCCCTCTGGGACCAGGCAGGAGCTGTCTCTTTTAGGATCCAGGCGGTGGGAGGGAGAGAGGAGTGACCGGCAGCCCTAGGCTCACAGGCCAGGTGGCCACCAAGTGCCGACCATTCGAGCCAGCTGAGGCCAGGCCGGAGAACTGAGGCCGGGCTGTGAGCTGCGAGGCTGGGCAGGCAGCCACCGCCGTGGGGACCGGGAAGGCGTGCCCTCCCTCCGCCTGCCCGGCAGCTGCCCGTGGCCGCCTGCCAGGCCCTGCCTGACGTCAGGGTCTGACCAGGGACATAATGTGCTGGCGTCAGGACAAGGGCTGGCTGCAGGGAGACAGGGCCGCGAGGCGGGGCGGTCAGAGGGAGACAGGCGAGGGGGGAAGAAAAGGAGAGAGAAAAACAGAGAGAGAGAGAGGTGAAGAAGGGAAATACAGAAACAGAAAAGGAAACAGAAAAACAGGAAGAGGGGGTGAGACAGTAAAAAAGAGAAATTGAGGTAGAAATGGAGAGACACGGAGATAGAGGAAACAAATAAAACGTTGTTCAGAGAAAACCAGGAAGAGAGAAAAAGCCAGAGAGGAGAGGAGAGAAGGGAACAGAGGAAGAGGTGAGAGACCGTGGTGGGGAGCGGGGGAGGGGGTAAGAACAAGCTTGGGAGAGCCCAGACTTGGGCCGGATGTGGCTCTGCCCTCGTGGGCTGGGGACTCACGATCGGGTCTTCTGATTCTGTACCTGGGCAATGGCAGCCTTACTCGTTTGGGGAGAGGACAGAGCGCCCCTTCATGATGGGGTTGGTGGGAGTCACTCTGTACTGTGCACTTTGGCAAAGCCCTCGCGTAGTAAGTGCTCAGTGAACTGGAGGGGAGTGTGGGAGGGCGGTGGGGAGGGAAGGAAAGAACCCGTGGACGTGGGCATCGACTCTGCGCAGAAGGGCCCTCATTCCACCCTTTCATGCAGCCGCTGGGTGCCCCCTCCCCACCCCCTGCAGGACTCAGCATGAGGTCACCACACAGACCTTGGCCTGGCCTTGCCTGTCTCGGAGCCCAACCCCCTGTTTATGGGCTCAAGAAGGCCGTGATCCCAGGGCCATCGCGTCACCAAAGCCAAACAAGGCCAGGCCCTGGTCACTGCTGGCCTTCCAGTCTCATCAGCCCTTAACCAGCTTAATTATTAAATTACCCAGCAGGGCTGAGGGTCTGAGGCGGCTGCCCTCCAGGTGTGGGCAGTTGTGTTAGCCTGTCCCCCATTAACGCAGGGGCACACATTCGGGAGACTCCAGGTAGAGCTTTTTTTATTGATTATTTTAGAGAGAGCTAGAAACATTGATGTGAGAGACATCCATCGGCTGCCTCCTCCATGCCCCCTACCGGGGATCGAGCCCGCAACCCGGGCATGTGTCTTGACCGGGAATCGAACCAGGACTTTTCAATCCACGGGACTATGCTCAATCCACTGAGCCACACAGGCCAGGTTATTATTCCATTTTACAGAGGAAGAAACAGAGGCTCAGGGAGCTGCAGTCACTTGCTCAAGGCCACATGCTAATAAGTGGCAGAGGCAGGATTCCAACCTGCCCACCCTCCTAACCAGACAGCAGCTCCCACTCCCTGAGCAGCTGCCGAGTGCTGAGCTTGAGCCAGAAGCTTTGCCCACATCAACTCCTTCAACCCTCAGGACGATCCTGTGAGGCAGCTACGGCGATTTTGTCCCCCAGGAGACATGAGGCTATATCCGGGGACAGCTTGGGTTATCACACTGGGGAGATGCTACTGGCATCTAGTGGGTGAAGGCCAGGGATGTTGCTCAGCCCTCCAAAATGCCCAGGACAGCCCCACAACAGAGGACAATCCAGCCCCTACTGTCGGTAGCACTGAGGCTGAGAACCCTGCCGTGGGAGAAATTGTTATGATCTCCATTTTACAGATGTGAAAGCTGAGGCACGGAGAGAGAGAGCACCACTCCCCCAAGTGGCCCACTCCATGCCCCTGTTCTTCACCGTAGACCATTCTGCCACTCCTGATGGCTCCTGTCCTTAGAAGACCCTGCCTCTATTCTAGGCCCTTCTAAGGCCTTGTTTGCCTGGTATGAATGATGCCTCACCACCTTTTTTACATAAGAAGACAGTGTTTTAATCCGAGAAAATAGATCAGGCCAAAAATTTACTAAGAAGGTCAGAATGACTTGAAATGAGTTTGTGTTTTATTCACAGCAGCATTGAGGGACATTTGAAATTGGCCTCACATGGATTCATTAAGTATTTTCTAGTACCTACTATGTGTCAGGCCCTGTCATTGGTGCAAGAGATCCATCAAAGACCTGCTGGGACTTTAGGAAGGACTGTCTTGTGGGGAAAGTGGACAGTAAACAAGAAAACAATAGACAATCAGGATAATTTCAGAGCGTGCTCAATGTGACAGTAGGAAGAAGGAAGGGCCAGGGTGTCCAAGAGGGCCTTTTTGAGGAGGTGAGACCTGAAGGATAACAAGGAACCAGCCTTGGGAAGAAGCAGAGTGAAAGGTTCTGGGCAGAGGGGACAGTGTGTGCAAAGGTCCTGAGGCAGAGCTTCCATGGAGTACTGAGGTGCAAAAAGGAGGCCTGTGGCTGGAGTCAAGTGAGGGAGGAGAAGAGGAGAAGGGGATGAGCTTGGAGAAGCAACAAGCACACCAACATGTAGGGCTGTGTGGCCACTGCGAGGACTTTGCATGTACTCTGAGGAAGGTGGGAGTCATGGGAGGATATTGAGCAGAAGAAGCACAGGATCTGACTTCGGTTCTAACAGGATCCCTTTGGATGTTATGGTCAGCTGAATAATGCCTCCCAAAGATGTCCACTTCTTAATCCCCGAAACCTATGAATGTTACTTTCTATGGCAGAAGGACCTTTTCAGCTGTGACTTGATTTAAGGATCTTGAGGTGCAGAGATTATCCTGGATTATCCGACTGGGCTCGATGCAATCACAGGAGTCCTTCTAAGATGGGGACAGAGGGAGGTCTGATTTCAAAAGAAGGGGAAGGCAGAGAGAAGAAAGAGACTGGCAGAAGCGGAGGCTGGAGGGACAGAAGAAGGGGCCACAAGCCAAGGATTGCAGGTGATCCCTAGAAGCTGAGAAAAGGCAAGGGACAGCTTCTCCCCAGGAGCCTGTGGCAGGACCCAGCTCTGCCAACACTTTGACTTCAATCCAGTGAGACCGACTTCTGAGAAGTCAGACTTCTGACCTCCAGAACTATGAGAAAATAAATTGATGTTATTTTAAGCCACTAAATTTGCCCTCATTTGTTACAGCAGCCAGAGGGAACTAATGCAGACGCTGTGGGAAGGACAGACTAGAGGAGAGTGAAGAAGGAATGGGGGCTAGGAGGGAGCTACTTAACGGTCCAGGCAGGAAATAGGGGTGATGGAGAGATGTGATGAATCCAAGAGAGTTTTAGGTCAGAACAGGCAGCTCAGCTGATGGGCTGCACGTTGGGGGAAGGGGGAGGAGAGGCCGGGGTGTCTGGCTCGCTCAGTCATCCCTAGGCTGATGCCCAGGTCACAGAGCTGGCCACCGTGTGTTCCTGCTCCGAGAAAGAATTCGACTGGAGGAGGCCCAGACATAGTGACAGGGTAATGGGAGAGCCATGAGGCTTAGCTGCCCCACAACCTCATTTCTCATATCATCCGAGTCTCTCTCCTGATGTCACCTCTTCAGGTAGGCCTCCCTGATCACCAGCTCAGAGAGCCCCTCCCATTTTCCCTCCCTCCCTCAGCTTTAGTTTTTTTTGTGGGTCTTATCCTCGGCCTAAACACATGTTTGTCTGTTTCTTTGCTGTCTGGCTCCCCCACTCAATCATCAGCCCCATGAGAAGAAAGACTTTGTTCAGTTTCTTCACTGCCGAATCTCCAGCATCAAGGGGCCATCTGGCCTGAGAGGTGTTCAGCACATGTGTGGAATGAATGAATGACTCCCCATTTTCCAAAAAGAACACTAAAGAAAGCTACAGCAAGGGAATGGATTCACTCGGGGTCACACAGTTGCTGAGTGTAGGGCCAGGATTTGAACCCAGAACTGATTCCAAAGTTTTCGCTAAGTAGCCCACTTGCTCTTAACACCAATGGCATTGCCTGTGCTCCAGAAATTTCCCCTTTGTGGGGGGTAGTGCTCTGTCCTTCCTGAGATGTCAGACATTCTAAACAGCACCTCGGAACCTGCAGAGCACCTGACCAGCCTGTGGATCTTACAAGACAGGGAAACTGAGGATCAGAGAGGCTGAGGTCTTCCCCGAGGTACACAGCCTGCCAGGGGGATTCAGCCCCTTCTGGATCCCACAGTTGGGGTCTTCTCTCACGTGTACAGCTCTGGGCCTCTGAGAAATAAGAACGATCGTTTTGGCCTAAAAGACAGAGTAGGTGTAGATCACACCGCCCATTGTCCTGCCTGAACCTGGAGGAAGTCAGCGAACACCTCAAGCTGGGAGTTTCTGAGAAATGAGGGTTGGGGGTTAGGATCTGGGGCTATGGGGTCAAACTCCAGCTCTACCCCCTCCCTTGCTGTGTGACCTCAGGCAAGTGGCCTTCCCTCTCTGACCCAGGGCTCTTTTGGTCACTCAAATGAAAATTCTGGACAGAATAGATAGAGGCCTATCAAGCACATTTTAAAATAAAAGACCCAGCATGTATTCTATCTAGTTGATATTTTACATTAACTTGTACTGCTTAGGACATATACATATAGTCATAATAAAATATAATGAACTCAATGTTAAAAAATCAACACTAAACAAAAGAGGACTTTGTTTCTCTCTTGTGTGAATGAAGGCCAGATGTAGGCAGTTTAAGGCTGGTTTGGAGAATCCAGAAAGCTCTCAGTATCCCAGGCTCCTTCCTATTTACCCCTTGCCACTCCCAGGCTGTGGCCCCTCTTCTCATGGTTCAAAATGGAAGTCACAGCACAGGCTTCACATCTGCCTATCAGGTAGCAGGACAAACAACAAAAGATGACGAGTATAGGGAAGGCAACAGCTAAATTTTCAGAAACTGCCACGCACACTCCCAATTATAACCCATTGGCCAGAACTTGGTTACATGGCCACACCTAGCTGCAAGGGAAGCTGGTAAGCTCTGTCCCTATTTTGCACAGCCATGAACTCAGCTGAAAGTAGACCAGACATCTGTAAATAAACTAGATAACTTCAGATGGTGATGTATGCTGAGAAGGAAGAAAACAGGTGACCTGAGGGAGAATGACTGAGACATAAATGATGAGAAGGCCTGGGGGCAAGCATTCTAGGCAAGGGGATAACAGAAAGTGTACCCCCTGGCAGAAACAAGCCTGGTGTGGTGAAGAAACAGAAAGGAAACCACTGTGGCTGCAGCTGGGATGCACAGCCCAGAGGAGATGAGGTCATAGAAGTCAGCCAGGCCAGATCCTGGGGGACACTGTAAGGCCCAGAGTGGAGTTTGGGATTTTTTCCTGTGTGCAATGGGGAGATACTGGAGGACTGAACTGAGGAATGACTTGACTTGCTGTGATATCCCTTTGAGAGGACTCTGAGGTCCCTGGGTTTGCGAAGTTTACCTGGAACTCTTCAGAGAGCTCCATTCATTTCTTCATTCATTCAGTGCATGGGCTCTAGTCGCAGAACTGACCCTCAGGAGACGTGCAGACAGACTGAGCAAACACACACGCAGATCAATACAGCTCACAGGTGGTTGTGAGTTCTTGAGGAGAAGACAAAGGCACACAAGGGCCTGAGTTCATCTGGGGGCCAGACCTTCCCATGGGAAGTGATATTTAAGCTGAAATTTGAACCACAAGGAAGCATTACCTTGGTGAGGTCTAGAAAAGAAGGAGAGAACATTCGGGTAGAGGGAACAGCCTGTGCAAAGGCCTGGAGGCAGACAGAGAATTGTATGTTTGAGAACCTCTCCAGACTCTGGCCTGGCAAAAGGGAGGAGGATGAGAGGGGAGGTGAGCAGAGGTCAGATCTCAGAAAGCCGGAAGGAGGGACTCAAGGTTTCCATGCTCTGGGCAGAATGATTTAGTAAGAGCCTTGACCCCAGATCCCTGGGATGGGCCTGTGGCCGGATCCAAGACAAGCAGCGACCTAGCTCTATCAGAGGGTGTTTACAGGCCCGCTGATGACTCGGCCGCTGCCTTCCTGCGGCTTGCTAGTCGCTGGGCTCTCTGTGCAGGTATACTCTCTTGCTCCCAGCCAGGCGTGCCCTCTGACTCAGCCTCCTGTCCCAGCAACCCCTCCCATCACCACTAAGGCCACTGTCTCTACCCCCATCCCTCCTCTCCAAGGCTCAACAGAATTGCACGACCCTGGCGCTCAGAAGAGCATCTACATCTCCCATCAGACCTGCCCATTTCACAGAGGGAGAAACTGAGGTCCCACGAGAAAGAGCCCCTTTCTTGAAGTCTCTCTCCAAGGTTGGAATAGAGCCGAGGCCTGGGGCCCGGTCTCCTGATGCCTGGCTCTAAATTTTCACACTGTTTAATTTAAAAAGAAGAAAAAGAAGAATGCAGGCAGGGAGGGAGAGCTTGAGAAACCCTAATTCAAATTGAACTTCTCAGCGTGAGCTCTTCCCAGGGAGAGGGAAAGGAATTAGCATGCACTCTCTGTGTGCCAGGCACCTTACCTATGTGAGCTTCTTCGCCGGAATCCTCACAGCTACCCAGTGACATGGATGTAATCACATCCTCTAAACGGGTTGGAAAACAGAGAGGCAGTCCAACCCACCCACCATCACACAGCAGTTACCTGGAGGAGGGGAGATTTGAACGCGGGTCTGGCTGCCATGGCCAGCCCCCAGCACGCTGCCGTTGCCAGAGCTGCCTCCAGCCCAGCCTCTCCTCTGTTTCCCTCCATGTAGCTGTCGCAGCCTCCTCTTTCAAAGGTAAACAACTGAGGTTTTTTCCTGGCTGCCCACAAGCCTGCAGATATGTTTCCTTTGGCCCTCTTGGCATTTTAATGAAATTTGAGCCAATGTTCACAAATCAAGAGATTTTACATAAAAACCCAGATTTCTACCTCCCTTAAAACACTGGAAGATTTGACTCTGCTGAGCCCATATTCTGCCTGACGGTAATAAAGGGGCCGCTCCAGTTCCCCACATTCCCTGTCTCTCCCTACTGCTGCCCACTCCTAAACAAAACAGGGCTCTGCTTATGAGAACAAGAGTCTGACTTTCAGTTAGACAGCAGATGGTGTCTTCACATGTACACTTCAGCTTCCTCCAGAAATCTCAGTGACACGGCAGTAAAGGGATTAAAACAAGGGCACAGATGTACCAGGTGCAGAGACTAGGCCATGAGAAGGTAGAGGAGAGATGCGGCCCGGGTTCCAGAAGCTGGAAGACAGCACATTGCCCATGCTCCTCTGCTGGGGTCCTAGTCCTGGCTCTGCCTGGGGTCTGCTGTGTGGCCTTGGGGAAGTCCCTTCCCCTCTCTGGGCCTCTGTCTCCTTGCAGTTCAGGGGAATCTGGGCGTGGATGGAAGCAGAGACCATGGGTCCTTTGCTCTGCTTGAGAAATGATTCAGAAAACCTTTGGGTAACTTTGGATTGACCCACAGGTTTCAGGGGTCAGTGCAAACCCATCAGCCCTGGAGGTACAGGAAAACTTCCAGCAACTTCCACTAAAGAAGACCCTTCATAAATTGCAATGGATAATACTAAAAGGATGTATGGGAAGAGGGACCACTTTGAGCTCCTATGGGGTGCCCAGAACTTTATATACATTTTCTTACTTTATTTCCTTATTTTCTGTGTGCTCTCAGAGGAGTACTTAACCACCCCGTACTTCAGTTTCCCCATCTATGAAATAGGATGTGGTTGAGACTGCAAGCTGTCCCTCAGTATCCTGCCCTATTCCATAGTAATGGACTCACAGCTGAGCATGGGGCTATCTGGATAAAGACTACATTTCCCAGCCTTCCTTGTAGTTAGGTACGGCCATGTGACCAAGTTTTGACCAATAGGATGTAGCCAAGCAATATGGACAACTTCCAGGTTATCCTTTAAGGGAAGGGATAAGCCTTTTCCCCTTTCCTTTTCCCAGTGGCTGGAATGTGGATGTGAGGTCAAGGCATCTTGCACCATGAGACCAGGTAACACCCTAAGGCAGGGACAACCACAGTAGCAGCCTGGGTGCGACAATATGGATCTGCCCTGTCAGCCCCAACCCGATAAGTTTGCTGTGAAGATTCAATGCATCAACACATGTAAATCACTGAACACAGGGCTTGGAACAAAGTAAGCTCTTGTGTAAGTCCTTGTGGGTCCAATGCAGTGGTTCTCAATCAGGGGTGCTTTTGTACCCTAGGGGACATTAAGTAATGTCCGGAGACATTTTTGATTGTCATGGCTGGGAAGGGGGACCAGCTCCTGGCACATAGAAGGTGGAGACCAGGGATGCTGTTAAACATCCTACAATACACAGGCCAGCCCCCCACCACAGGGGATTAAATAACTGGCCCCAAATGTCAACATGGCTATGGTTAAGGAACCTGGTCTAAAGGGGTGATGCCCACCACTTACCTTGTGCCCAGCTGGGGTGGGAGGCCTCACGGGCCCCAGGTAATGGACAGGATTCTTTGATTCCCTCTGCTGAAAGGCGTCCCTCAGTCCCACCGCGTCTTTCCATATCACGCTCCCTCTCTGTCTGCACAGGCCCATTCATGGGGCGAGGGATTTGCACCCGGGGAAACGATGACCTCATCACGTTTCTGTAGCAAAGTCCCTGCTGTCTTCCACGGCTCCTGAGGTGGCCAGGGGCATGTTCAAACAGCTCTGCGTTCCTCCCCACCCACCCTGTGGCCAGCCGGACCAGTTTCCGGGTGGTGGGCGGAGGGCATGGCGCCACCCCAGTGCGGTCCAGCTTTCCCAGCGCAGGGTTTTGCCCCTGGAACGCGGGGCCCACACCGTCAGGGCTGCATGGGGATGGCTGAGCGCTGATGAAGGCTTGTGGACTGTTGAGGAAACTGCTTCCTAGAGAAAAATCCAAATTTCTCTCCCCTAAATTCCTAGGATGTGGTGAGCCCTGGCCTCCTGGGATGGCAGGGCAGGCTTCCAGAACTTTCCATCCCGGCCACACAAAAACCAACAGACTGGAGCAAAGGCCACTCCCCTGAGCAATTCCGAGGATTCACTGGAAATGCAAGAGGAAGTGGTGCCCACGCGAACGTGTTCGGAGGCATTTCTCTACCGGTAAGCAGTCACTCATTTACTTAAAAAAGACTGCGCCCACCGTTGGCGACCCAGTGGCTTCCAGTTGGCGGTGCCTGCATCTCTTTGCGGAGGGCTCTCTCTCGCCACCGAAACCCACTGAGCCCATGCAAGACAAGCCGGAGGTGCCCCAGAGTTCATGCCCTGGCAGCAGTCCTCGCCAGTGGCTGATGAGAGGTGGTGGATAAAAACCCATTTCCTCACCCCTTGGGGGCATGTTCTGCACGGTCCCAGAGTTCCCCAGTGGGACTGAGCCTTAGGTGCCCACAGCACTTGAGGGTACCCAACCTGAGGCCTACACATTCTGTGAGTCAGCCATACCGGTATTCGAGGACCAGAAGGGACATGGCTGCCCTCACTGGGAACTCCTGATTAGGTGGAAAGCCAGACACCCGCTAATAGTCACGCCAAAGCAGAATTACAAATGGTGACAAGGGCTCGGACAGTGATGAAACACAAGACCTTCTTAAACCTCCTAAGGGTTGTCTTCTGCTCCCAGGTGACAAAGGCAGAGTCCTCACTCTGGGTTGAAGGTCTTGCATGACCCGCCACCACCTTACCCTTCTTGAGCTCATCTCTGTCCCCTGTGCTCCAGCCTCAATGGCCTCCCGGCTGCTTCTAACTTGAGCTGGGCATGTTCCTGCCTCAGGGCCTTTGCACTTTCTATTCCCTCTCTTCGGTGTGGTTTCCCCAGATCTTCCCATGGCTGGCTCCTTCTTGACTTAGTCTTGATTCAACCATCACCTACTCAAGGAGGCCCCCACCACCTCCCACCAGTCACTGTCTTTCCACTTCACCTTGGTTGTTTATTTCATAACAACCTGAAGTTATTTTGCCTGTTTACTTGTTTATTGAATGATCCTCAAATGTGAGCTCCATGAGGGCAGGGGCTGTGTCCCAGGGCCTGGAACAAATCCTAGAGCCGAGTAGGTGATCTATGGATGTTTGCTGGATAAGGGATTGAATGTTCAAGTGATGGAAAGAAACAATGAATAAATGAATGATGTACGGACATTTGACAGGACACCAAATCTTGTCTGGAATATCAGGGAAGGCTTCCCTGAGGAGGTGACATTGGAGCTGAGATGTGAATGGGGATGGGGTATTAACCGGGTCAAAAAGGCTGGAAGGGCTGTGCAGGAAGAGAAAACAGCATGTCAAATGCTCAGGTAGATCCCAGAAGTCACCCCTGAAATCTGCAGGTGAATAAACCAATTGTAAAAGACTTTTAATTTAATTTTATTGAGGTATAATTGACATATAACATTATATTAGTTTCTAGTGTACAACACAATGATTTGTACATATTGTGAAATGATCACCACAACAAGTCTTGTTAACATCCCTCACCATACTTACTACAAAATTTTTTTCTTGTGATGAGAACTTTTAAGATCTCTCTTAGCAACTTTCCAATATGTAATACAGTATTAACTATAAGCACTATGTTGTAGGTTACATCCCCATAACTTACATATTTTATAACTGAAAATTTGTACCTTTTGACCCCCTTCACCCATTTCACCCAGCCCCCAGCCCCCACCTCTGGCAACCACCAATCCGTTCTCTGTATCTATGAGCTCAATTTTTTGTTTTATATGGTATTTGTCTTCCTCTGTCTGACTTATTTCACTTAGCATAATGCCTTCAAGGTCCATCCATATTGTCACAAATGGCAAGATTTTATTTTATTTTTTAAGGCTGAATAATATTCCGTGTGTGTGTGTGCGCGAGTGTGCGCGCGCCACATTTTCTTCATCCATTCATCCATAGGAGGGTAGTTAAGTTGTTTCTATGTCTTGACTATTGTAAACAGTGCTGCTGTTAACATAGGAGAGAGGCATTTTTTCAAATAAGTGTTTTGGATTTCTTGGGATAAATGCCCAGAAGTGGAATTGCTGAGTGTGATAGTTCTATTTTTACAATTTTGAGGAACCTCCATACTGTTTTTCCTAGTGGCTGCACCAATTTACAATCCTATCAACAGTGCAGGGAGGGGTCCCCTATCTGCACAGCCCCACCAGCACTTGTTTGTTGACTTTTTGATAATAGCCATTCTAATAGGTGTGAGGTGATATCTCCCCGTGGTTTTGATTTGCATTTTTCTGTTGATTAGAGATGTTGAGCATCTTTTCATGGACCTGTTGGCCATCTGTGTGTCTTCTTTGGAAATATGTCTATTCAGATCCTCTGTTCATTCTTTAATCAAACATTTGATTTCTCTGCTGTTGAGTTCTATGAGTTCTTTATATATTTTGGATATTAGCTCCTTGTCAGATATATGACTTGCAAATATTTTCTCCCATTCAGTTGGTTGCCTTTTTATCTTGTTGATGGTTTCCTTTGCTGTGCAGAAGCTTTTTAGTTTTATGCAATCCCACTTGTTTATTTTTACTTCTGTTGCCTTTGCTTTTGGTGTCAAATTTTTAAAAAATTATCGCCAAGGCCATTGTCAAGAAGAACACTTCCTACATTTCTGTCTAGGATTGTTATGGTTTCTAGTCTTATATTTAAGTCTTTAATCCATTTTGAGTTCATTTTTGTGGACCGTGTACCAAGATTGTCCTTACTCCTTTCCCACCTACTCTGTGCCAGGCTCCTGAGTACAAGGGGAACAGAGCGGGTGTGTCGCTGTCCCGTCGGTAGTTCCCGTCTGGTGGGGAGGATGATGATAACCGAAGAGCTGGAAAGATGTTTGTTCCCAAAGACTGAGCTGCCCGCGGGGCCTCGTGTTACATCACACGCTAGACACTCATTGTCTAAAAGACCCCAGCTACATGCTCTTTAGGAACACCTGCAGCACAACAACACATGAGCACACACATTCACAACAAATGAAGACTCCCTGAATTGCCCATCAATAGGAAGCAAAAAGAACATTCAATATAGCTCCTTTTTTGTTTTTTAATAATTCATCATCTTCCACCAATGTGATCACCATGAGCACAGAGTTGTGAATTCCTGAGTTCAAGAAAGAACGAAACTGGGCTACACCATTTATATTACAATGGAGATGCCCGTCTGCATTCTCCCTCCTCCCCTCACCCTGCCTTCAGTTTGCCAAGAGCCGCCGCCAGCCCCAGTCCCTGGATGGGTTCTATGTTGAGCGCTGAGGAGGTGCCGAGTTTTATCTTCTGGCCTCCCAGTTTGGGGCTCCTGTCTTGCCCCTCCCCAGCAGTCAGAAAAAGACTCCAGCCTCCCCTCCCCTGTGCAGCCACAGCTGTATCGATCCTCCTCCCTGGCCCCATCTTATCCAAGCCTCCGTCAAGAAGGCCTTTTCCTCCTGCCCCACCAGGGCCTCCAGCTAGGGTCGTGGAGATCAGAGATGCGTTCCCTTCCCTGGGGAGCTCAGCCACCCAGAGGACTCTGAGACCATGGAACCTGATGTTCTTATATCTCCCCGGGAGAAGTCACTTGCCTCCAGGCACACACTCATATCCTTCAGCAGAGGGGGTTTGACAAGGGGACTGGTTACCATGGCGGAGACGCCCCTGTGTGGTGGAGACGCCACAGCAGGGCGAGACAGTCCAGAGCAAGAAGTTGCTACAGTCCCTGGGGTGGCAGGACAGGAGACAAGGTGGTGTCACTGACGCCCAGAAACCAGCTGGGTGAGGGCTGGAACCAGGGAGAACAGGCACCCAGGCTAATGCCCAAGGCAGAGAGGGGCTTCTTTTCTCTTTCCCTCCATCTCCCTCCCACCCTCCGATGCAGCCCCCCACAGGCCAGACACCCCCCCCCCCACGCCCCAAGGAAGCCAGAGGGCAAGGAAGTGGGGAGAGACTGCTCTGCTGGGAGATACAGAACCAGCAGGGGAAGGGCAGGGGCTGGGGCTGAGAGCCAAGCGCCGTCACTGTCATAGACACACCCCTCAGGTGTCTGTGACCCTCCTGTTACCACGCCCTAAGGATCAAACACTCAAAAGCCTTTAGGAGCCTGGCAGAAGTGAAGGGTGTCAAGAAACCACATGGTGCAGAACAGCAACTGACCCCTGTCTCCAGGTCAAGCAGACAGCAGGGAGAGGTGGAGACTGGGGCAAAGTGGTGAGTATATGTCCCATCTAAAGGGGCAGCTGCTCAGCTCCATCTGGTTCCTGCCAACGGGGAATGCAGGCCCAGGCCTGCCGGATTGTTCCCAAGAAGACAGAAGTTCAGATTTTTATTTGCAATCTCCCAGTTTCTAGAGTTTGACAATTTAATTTCTGTGTGTGTGTGTTACCAACTGTATAGAACAACCAAAATACAGATCCATACAGACGAGCAGTTTGTGACATCTGTGTCACAGGCCCTGGGAAAGATGGTGCCCAACTGTGGCCTACTGGTCTAAATTACGCAATGACTAGATGTTTGTTGACTGACTGAGTGTCTGGCAGGCAGTAGGCTCAATGAAAATCTCCAAAACATGGCCAACAACCCGTCTCTATTCCAGTGCAGTTTTATGTTTTCCAATCACGCTGCCCCTCCGGTGCCTTTATGTTTCCATAACTACTGATGTTAACAAGTTGTTCAATTCGGCCCTGGCCAGTTTGGCTCAGCGGTTAGAACGTCGGCCCGTGGACGAGAGCGTCCCGGGTTCGGTTCCCACTAAGGACACGTACCTCGGTTGCAGTTTGTCCCCCCCCCAGTTGGGGTCGTGTGGGTGGCAACCACTCGATGTGTCTCTCTCATGTCGATGTTTCTCTCTCTCTCTTCTTCCCTCTCTCTCTCCCTCCTGCTCTATCTAAAGATAAATGCAAAAATGTCCTCGGGTGAGGATTTAAAAAACAAGTTGTTCAATTCATTAGCTGACCTACTATGTGCGAGGCTCTGGGAAACAATTCTTATGTAAAGTTGAACTAGCCAAGTCCCTGCCTCCAAGCTGCTCAGAGTCTGGTGAGGGACCATTCCTATGAAGATGACCAGATGCAGGGGCTGTGTCTGCTACATTCACCATCTGTCTTCTGTGTCTAGAACAGGGCCTGGCACGTAGTAGTTGTTCAGTACATTCTGGTCAACTGAATAAACACAAGGTAACAAGAGTTATGTTAACATGGGCAAAAAAAATCATAGATATTACAATATATAAGTATACATACAGTTTATCTGTGTATTAAAATTTCATTGGGGGAGGAGGGTTGGCAAGTAGGAAAAAACTATCTACAAAGGCTTCTGGGGTGCAGTAGGTTGAGAAACACAGTTCTAAAGGGGGAGCACATAGCAGGGACCCTTAAGCCCACCTGGGAGATCACAGAATACTTCCTGCAAGAGGAGGCATTTCAATTCATTCTTTTTTGTTTTTGTTGTTAATCTTCACTGGAGGATATTTTTTCCATTGATTTTTAGAAAGAGCGGAAGGGAGGGAGGGGGAGAAAGAGAAACATTGATGTGAGAGAAACACATTGATTGGTGGCCTCCTGCACACACCCCAACCAGGGCCGGGGAGCAAACCTGCAACCCGGGTACATGCCCTTGACCGGGAATCAAACCCATGACCCTTCGGTGCACAGGATGACACTCCAGCCACTGACCCACACTGGCCAGGGCTCAATTCATTCTTAAAGGAAATGGAAATGTCAGCTAGATCAAGAGTCAGCAAACCTTCTATGTAAAGGGCCCCCTAATAAATATGTAGGCTCCACAGGTCTCTGCCACAACTCCCCAGTTTTGCTGTTGTAGACCAAAAGCAGCCATAGATACTACTCAAGCCAACAGATGCGGCCGTGTTCCAATAAAACTTTGTATATACGAACAGGGGATGGGCTAGATTTGGCCCCCAGGCCGCGGTTTACCAACCCCCGATCTAAATGTTGGGAAAGGAGAGGTCACAGAGGAAACAGCTTGAGCAAGGTGCAGAGAGCGGGGAGCACAGCGAACTAGGGAAGAGCTAACACTGTGGTTTTCCTTCTCCCTGGGGCACACAGACACCTACGTTTACATAAGGACGTGTGCTGTCCCAGGCTCCTGCATTCATTCAATTGCAAGTACTCACGGAGTGCCTCCTCCGTGCTAGGCATTGTGCTGGGGACATAGCAACCAACAAGATCCCTTCTGTGTCCTCAGGTCCTGAAGCCCAGCCAGGCATGTCATTTTTGTTAAATAAATGCGTTGACTAAATGGATGGATAGATGATTGGATGGATGGATGAGTGGGGGAGACAAACACTAAATCCTCAGACAAATGAACAAACAAATAAGCAATTACATGCAGCTTCCTCCTTAGCAATGTGACCTTGAAGAAGTTACCTAACCTCTCGGTGCCCCAGGAGGTTAATACAAGCAAAGTGCAGAACCAGCACATCGTGGCTGCTCTGTATATGTAGCTGCTGTGATTCTTTTAAGTCTGTGTGCTATTAAATACATACGCAATGTACAAAACTGATAAGTGCTACACCGGAACAGAGCAGGTGCGTGAGAGAGGGGAGGAACTACTTTGGACCAGGTCGTCT
This sequence comes from Molossus molossus, assembly GCF_014108415.1. Classification (NCBI taxonomy): domain Eukaryota; kingdom Metazoa; phylum Chordata; class Mammalia; order Chiroptera; family Molossidae; genus Molossus; species Molossus molossus. The sequence continues at coordinate 8,470,275 of NW_023425399.1, read as the reverse complement.
GAGAGGGCCTCTGAGAAGGTAGCGGTCAAGGCTGTCCTGGCCACCTCCCGTGAGTATATCCTGGAACTGGTGACGATCGCGGCCGATGCCCTGCCTGCCCTGTGGCCTCACAGAAGCAGCCAGTTACGAATCTTCTCTCATTAGAATGCTTTGAAATCTGAGGATAAAAGGGGGAGAAGGGGTGAGGCTCTGGTCACAGGGCCAGGGTGCCCCAGCAGACCCCATCCATGATCCCCGAGAACTAGACCCATGCTCTTGCAGGCCTGCCTGGAGCTGGCCCTCTCTCAGGTCCTAGGTGGACTAGAGCAGAGGTGTGGGGAGGGAGCCGAGCAAGGCTGTTGGAGCCAGACTCCAGCTAACGTGCCTAAAGCAGCAGGCCCAGCTTATGACAACAAGGTGCTAACTTGAGTTAGATGTTGCCAATCCTGTCACCTTATTGCTGTTATTGTTGTTGTTACCTGCCACTCACGAGATGGGTCAGCCTGGGTGAGTTCCTGACCCTCTCTGAGCCTCAGTTTTCTCTTCTTTACAATGGGGTGATTACAGGAGTGCCAGATGCAGGCCAAGCACATGGCACAGCGCAGAGATAATGACACTTCTCCTGGTGGCCGCCTAGAAAGCCATTACCTTGTGCCAGGCGATGCTTCAAGCACGTTATATGTGTTAACTCATTTAACCCTCACAGCTAGCACCTCCTCTTCCAGACAAGGCTCTCCGGGCCACCGGGGACAGCTCCACATCGCCCAGCTCAGGGGGCATCCCTCACACAGAGCGGTTAAGTTGCTTGCTCAAGGTCACACCAGTACATGGCAGAACTGGGATTAGGTGCCCACCCCACCCCCGCCCCTGGCAGCCTGGTTCCAGAGCCTGACTCCTAACCCTGAATCAGTGTTAGCCCTTATCAAGATGCTCGTTGTAATGAGCGTTTCTGGGTCACAGAGACATTGGTTTTCCCTTTGTCCAGCCAGACTGACGTCAAGTCTCGATCCATCAGCCTCTCACTTCTCTCTATCCCCAAAGCCCGCGTATTTCCAGGGATTGTTGATGTTTTCATTGTCTTCATGCGGCAATGCGAGGGAACTTGTGGAAATGCCAGGACATCAAACCTCAGAGACTGGCACTGGGTGTGGCCCTACCTCCATAATCACCTGCTCAAGGCCTTCACTTGACAGATGGACCCAGAGAGGCAAGGTGACTGGCCCAAGGTCACACAGCAGCCCACGAGCCAGATGCCGCCGGCAGCCTGTTTGATTCGGCCTGCGTGGTGTTTTCACACAATTAAAGTTTCTCATCAGCATTTAAAGAATGGGATATTTCCAGGAATAATATTCAAAATATTTAACCAGACCGGCCTGAGCATCTACCTTTCAGAGTACACACTATCAGTCCAACAGAAGCCATGGATATTATAAGGAAAAGCAATTAAAAAAATGGAAAGGTCTAAAAAAAAAAGGAAAAACTATGGAGACGCCAAAAAGATCAGTAGCATCAAGGGGTTCGAGGGGAGGGAAGGAGGACTAGGCAGAGCACAGAGGATTTTGAGGGTATTGGAACTACTCTGTATGATACTAGAATGGTAGATAGATGTCATTATTTATTTGTCCAAACCCACAGACTGTATACCACCAAGAGTGAGCCCTAACGCCAGCTGTAGACTCTGGGTGATAATGATGTGCCCGTGTGGAGTCACTGATTATAACGAATGTCCCACGCTGCTGGGGGAAGTTGACAGTGGGGAGCCTGTGCTTTCTACCCAATTCCGCTGTGAACCGAAAACTCTCTAAAAAGTCTATCTGAAAATATCAGAGGGTTTGTCTACACTGCTCTTACATTTTCAGGGGGCCACAGTGGGCTTCAGCCGAGTCCCGTGCTCCCTTCAATTGAGTGTGTGTGCCCAGGTCTGCCAGGCTCCCGACCCCACCTCGGTCCAGGCATCCTCTGGACAACCCTGTGTGTGACTCAGGCACAAAGGGGATTCTTCAGAAGTTCTCCATGAGAAAGAGAACTGGGTGAAAGTGTGGCCTGCCGGAGCTGACCAATGGGGAGGAGAGGGATCCGGTGACAGCTGCCTTTATCAGACCCTGCTCATCATCTCCTTGGGCGGGGCCTCCTGTGCATTGTCCACGGGCAGAGTGAGCCAGTCTTGATTCACCCTTCATCTGCCCGGACCTGCGGCGGGCGGGGCTGCAGCGGGACATGACCTGTGAGGCAGCCTCGCTCTGCACAGGGGCAGGTGGAATCAAGGCTTCGAAGTTGAAATGATGCCAACCTCCGAGCTGAGAATAAAAATGGGCAGGACATGGAATATCAGAAGCTATCTTCCTGACCCTAAGAAAGTATCCCTAAAGTCACATCCTTCCTGATAAATCAGATTAACTTTTTTTAAAGTAGTTTACTTGTACAGTAACGCGTTCATTAAAAAAAAAATTTTTTTTTTCCCCCCCTGGCCGGTTTGGCTCAGCGGTTAGAGCATCCGCCTGCGGTCCGGAGAGACCCGGGTTCGGTTCCCGCTAAGGGCATGTACCTCGGTTGCAGTTTGTCCCCGGCCCTGGTTGGTCGTGCGGGTGGCAGCCACTCGATGTGTCCCTTTCACATCGATGTTTTCCTCTCTCTCCCTCCCACTCTGTCTGTACAAAAAATGGAAAAATGTCCTCGAATGAGGATTAAAAAAAAAAAATTTTTTTTCTTTATTGATTAGCGAGAGAGAGAAAGGGAGGAGAGATAGAAACATTGATGAGAGAGAACATCGATTGGCCACCTCCTGCATGCCCCCAACTGGGGATCGGGCCGACAACGTGGGCATGTGCCCTGACCAGGAATCGAACTGGTGACCTCTTGGTGCAGGGGTCAACGCTCAACCACTGAGCCACACTGACCAGGCATCACTCATTCATTTAACAAACAAACATCGAGCACCAAGCATGTCCACAGGAGGCCTTGAGTAGAGACAGCAGGACTGTTGAGGGGGGTGTTCAATAGGTACCTGACCACGGTCCATCCCCTCATCTTCTGATAACAGCACTGTGGTTTTCCTTTGGGAACCCACTCCTCCCCAACTATCACTCCACGTGGCTCAAGAGGGAGTGGGCATCTTCCCAACAAGAGGGGTAGAGGGCCCTGGCCAGCTGGCTTAGCAGTTAGAGTGTCGACCCGTGGACCAATGAGTCTCAGGTTCGATTCCAGTCAAGAGCACGTACCCTGGTTACGATTTGTCCCTGGCCCTGACTGGGGTCATGTGGGAGGCAACCACTCGATGTGTCCTTCTCACATCGATGTTTCTCTCTCTTTCTCCCTTCCTCCCTCCCTCACCCTTTATCTGAACAAAAACGGAAAAATATCCTTGGGCAAGGATTAAAAAAAAAAAAAAAAAAAGAGTGGAAGAGGGATCAGTCCTGGGCAGTGAGCATATTCTTTTCCCCAGCCCCGAGGATTAGTTCTGGGGTGGGCATGCGACCCAAGTCAGGCCAACCAGTGTCAACCCCCATACTTGTGCTGGGACTTCGTAGGAAAGCCAGCTTCCGTCCACTTGGCTTGTTGACCTGGCAGAATGGAAGCCCAGGCAAAGCTGGGGACTATCTTTACCACCACATGGGGTGACCCTAACTGACACAGCTGACAGTTGGATAGAGCACGATGCCTAGACAACAGGTGCACATCTGGATCCAGCCATTCCTGAAGCTCAACCCACCTCAAAACTTTTCACTCACATGAACCAGTCACACACATGCTGTTTTTCTTCAACTGTTTTGAGTTGAGTTTGTTTCTCACTTTCAACCAGAAGACCCAGACTGTACAGGTGGGCAAATGGCTATTTTTAGCCTGGAAAACAGGCAGCTACAGCGAAAGCAGACCCTGAGAAATCCACGTCAAGCACTCTGGAAGCTTCGAGGAGAGAAGGACCAGAACTGACTTCAGGGAAGAGACAGCCTTTTGTTTCTTTCCACGAAAGTTCACTCTTCATTCGGAGTTTTGATATTTTAATAACAAGGACCGTTTTCTGTATGACACAGGGTGTCAGGTCCTGTGCTGAGCCTTGCTCCAGCCTTCTCACCCTCACAACAGCACCACGAAGTAAAACTGTTGTCCTTATTTTACATCAAACAACACTGAGGCTCAGAGAGGTGGAGCGACTTGCCCAAGGACACATGGCAAGTAGACAATGAAGCATTGACTCCAAAATCCAAACCTTTCACCCCCGTTGCACCACATCATGTCCACATTGCCAGCATTCTAAAGTTTTGCCAAAAAATGTGTTACCAAGAGATGCTAAACAGATATTTAAAGACAAATATAAAGTGGTGGACATGGACATGGGCCACCCAGAGCCCCTTCCAGGAAGGCCTTGCTGCGTGGCCATGGGGAGAGAGGTCAGCAGGCGGCTTCCAGCAACTTCAGGGGCGGCCTCGGCTGCAGAAAGCCACCTCCTCCCAGGTCATGCCCTTTGGGGCATTTAGGGACAGAAGGGTGTCTAGTGGGAATGGAGTGAGGAGAAAGAGGATGGCAGCAAGTGAGGCCAAGGGGAGCAGAGAAGCGGTCACCCAGGGCTTGACACCCCAAGCAGAACCGCTCATGATCAGCAGGACCCAGTGCAAGATGAAAACGCAGGGCCCCTCGCTCGGAACTGACTGAGAATCTCAAGACCACAGGACCACAGCACTGAGCCCAGTGCAGGCCCTTTGGAGCACGGGGTGCTGTGTGACCACCCAGGTTGCTCACCCAAGTCGGCCCTAAAGCCACAGTTCAGAATTGGATTTTGTTTTCTGCACAGGTGAGACATGAAGTCTCAGGGACATGCGGTGACTCTCCCACAGTCCCGCAGAGAGCCAGTGCTGGAGTTGGGATTTGAACTCAGGTCTTGTTCTCTGAACTGAAACGAGAGCTGGGAGGGCCACAGGCAGGGGCATTGGGCAGCCAGGATTAGGTGTTTGCTGCCCTGAGACTCTGTGGTCGGAAGACCTAACACCCATTCCCTCCTTGCTTTCACCTTTCATTGTGGTGCCCACATGGTCACTTACCCAGCATTCCTTGCAGCGGAGGCAGGCATGTGATCAGTCATGTGATCAATTCTGCCCAATGAGATGTGAGGGGAGCTCTTCTGAGGGTCCTGGGACATCTTTTACTTTGGGATAAAGGGGACAGGTGTGGCTGGTGCTGCCCTTCTTCCTGCCTTAAGAAGACCTGAAGCATTCATTCTGAAACCACGAGGGAGAAGCCAAGAGGACTGCAGAGATGCCAGCAAGAGCCCCGATTCTCTTGAGCCACTAAGTCAAAACCAACAACTGCCTCCCTGTGAACTTTGTATTACGTGAGGGAAATAAACCTTGGCTTGTTCGAGCCACAGGCAACTGGATTGCCAGTTACTTGCAGCCAAATGCATTTCTATCTGTCACAGTCACAGGACCATAAGTTGCCCTGGATCCCCACTATACATGTGGAGACACCGAGGTCTGAAATGGAGAAGAACTTCCCCAGGGTCTCCTGTGGAGTCACAAGTTCAGTGACTCACCATCCAGTGCTCCTCCCGCTCACGCCATACCTCCTGGTCTATGTCCTTCCATCTGGGCTGCTGCAGACTTGACCAACAGCTGTTTCACAAATTAAACACTAGGAAGTGATGACCTCGGTCTTGAATCCTTCTGCTTTCTTACGTAAATAGCCCCCAGGCCACTGTCTTCATGCCTTTGGACCCAGGACAACTTCCCACATCCTTTAAAAATATGAGTTGACCAAATGTAGAGTCCATGCTCCTGGAAAGGTATGAGTCATGAATCTTGGAGCAGAAAGTTCACAGCCAGGAGCCTATGGCACTGGGGGTCCGGGCCCCCAGGCTCCACCGAGCTTGTTTACTGCAGCTCTGATTCATCTGACACTTGGGTCATTTTCTGCTCTTTTTGTGCCCAGCTGGTAGCCTTTAATTAGGTGCTGTCAACTTCCTGTCTCTGTCCACGTTGCCTTTCCCCATATTTTTAGAGGATTATCTAAATATTATAATAATAATAACAACAATACTAACAGCCCTTACTATGGTCTCAGTGCTTTAAATGAATTTAAATTTATTTTTGCTCAAAAAATCACAGTCTAAGTAAGATGACTACTTTAAATGAATTTAAATTTATTTTTGCTCAAAAAATCACAGTCTAAGTAAGATGTACTTTATGGACCAGAAAACAAAGGTGTAGGAAAGTTAAGTCAGTTGCCCAGGGTAACAGACTGGGACTGCTCGGTGAAGCTGGGATATGACCGTGAGTGTGCCTGACCCTGAACTCCAGCTCTAAAGGACAAAACCAATTGGATCCATCAGGTTAGTGTCAGAGGCTCCATGACAGCATTTCAGACTATAATAACATGTATTGTTTACTTAAAAGACATCTGGAGATTAGAGACCCTGGGGTGTATTTGGCATCTCAAGGTTTCATCAAGGAACAAGGCTCTTTGCACCCTCCCTTCCCACTGTCATCAGCAAGTCACCAGAATGTCCTTAGGCTGGTCACCTAATGTCACAAGATGACTGCCATAGCTCACTCATCACCCTTTCACACAACAATGTCCAAAGCAGGAAGGGAAGGGAAGTGGCAAATACGTCTTTCTTGATGAGCCTCTTTCTTATCAGAGAGGAAATTCTTTCCCAGAATTCCCCAGCAGAGTTTCCCTTTGGCCAGAACTGGGTCACATGGCCCGGAGACCAATCACAGGTCCAGGAGACTACATGGCCATGGTGGGCTTAAACCAAATGTGGTTTATTTCCCAGTGCTGGGCACATGGCCTGCTGAAAACAGTGAAGGTTCTGTCAGCAGGAAGGAAGGGGGGATTGGCAATTGGCAAGGCAACCCCCAGTGTCTGACGCCCGGCACTTTAAAATGTTGAGCTCAGGCACGCCTGTCGGTTTGCAAGATCATTGTAGGTGGTACATGGATGAACTTGTGTGTGTGTGTGTGTTTAATTTTAGTATTTAATAAATATGTATGTGCATCTAAAAAAATACATATATCACTAACTTGTCAGAACCATGGCTAGTATTTCTCCAGATGAAACAGTTATATGAGTTAAAGAAAAATATTAAGTAAATAATAGTTCATTTACTTCAAGATTTGGCAACTGGAAGGCTAGGAAACACTGTTCTGTGTTATCGTGCTTGGCACTTTTTCCAACTTCTCAAAGGCATTCTGCCTTCAGTCTCCCTCTTGAGGAAAATAAACACCCACAAAGATTTTTTGCATCATCTGCAAATATGATTCAAATACAGCCTCCAGCTCAAATTTAATCCAGGCTTCCTCAGCTGAGAGGGGCAGGCATCTTGACTCCAGTCCTTGCCTGGTATTTCACCTCTGTCTTAGTGGTTTTACAGTTTTCTGGGGTCTGCCCCTCGTGTTGTACGCTGCCGCCAAGCCTATTTCTGCAAGAAGCAGATATAAATATTAAACCGAGTGACCACTTGAGATTCCTGTCCTTGCTGGGAATTTTCAAACTTTCCTAAGACACGAATTCTTTTCATTTAAACAAGAATCTGAGGGTCCATCGTAAGAACCAGATAGATAAATTACAGCTCAGCGACACAACGAGAGATGCTAGAGCTGTTGTTAAAAGGAATGAGGTAGATTAATACGTACTGACATCAAAAGATCCCCAGGGTCTGTAGTGGCGGGAAAAAAGCAGAACAACGTGTACGGTATAAACCAGGGGTGGGCAAACTTTTTCTAGAAAGAGCCATGTGGCCATTGGTCCCAACACTCAGGTGTGCCATCGCTGCACAAAGCGGCCACAGACGGACTGGAACACGTGGACAGGGCTGTGTTCCAATAAAACTGTATTGATGGACACTGGGATTTTAATGTAATGGTCTTGTGTCTAAAACGATTATCCTACTTTTGATTTTTTTCCCCAACCATTTAAAAATGTAAGAAAATGTAAAAACCACTCTCAGCTTGCAAGCGGTACAAAAACAGGCAGGTTGATGGATTTGGTCTAAGAACTGTAGTTTGTTGATCCCTCTTATGAACCATTGGTGCCAAAAGAAACGCTAGGGAAACATAGGAACTAGAGAGAGAAAGATGTTACATTACGTGTGTGTGTGTGTGTGTGTGTGTGTGTGAGAGAGAGAGAGAGAGAGAGAGAGAGAGAGAGAGAGAGAGATTTGGAGACAGTGGAAGAGAGATTTGTTTATGTATCTAAAAGGACACGTGAAACACTGGCAAGAGGAAATGCTTCTGCAGAGGGGAGCTGGGAAAATCAGATGGAGGCAGAAAGGAGACGTTTTTCACTGCAACCCTTTTATACTGTTTGAATTTTTCTCCGTGTGCGTGTGTTACTTTTACAAGGCAGAACACATTTGCCAAAGCGAAAAAGATTCCTATGTCCCAGTCCATGAAAACGGAATGATCTCAATAAACGCCACAGGCAGCCAGGGTACAACTCCGGGGGCCACCGTTCATAGGGTCAGTTACAGAGTGGGGCTGGGCTCACCCTGTTGGTGACAAAGCGAACAACGAGAATTTGTATGAAGTGAAATTAATAAGTAAATATTGAGGGAGTTTGTTGGGGGGGAAGTTGTGGGCGGAGCGATCCAATCTCGCTATATTCGTTTTATGCTGTTCCTTATCTGGGTCACAGTAAACCAATGTTCTGCCAATATTTACTTTTGATCTTTGCTCCAGAGTGGAGGAAAGATGCCCAGGCTCAGCATAAATATGAGGGTGGAACTGAGAGTTATGAGAAGAGAAAAGAACTCACCCTGAAATAAAATCACTTCAAGAACCTAGATATGAAAATGTCACTCATTGCGCAGAAACACTCGAAGACCACGTCTGCTTGTTCAGCACCCTCTCTTGGTACTCCACTCAGCTTTTCCAGAAACGTGGGGTCCCATGAGAGCCCTTTGGAAGCATGTTGGCTGAGGTGAGAGGTCACAGAGGGCAGCCTCCCACCCTAGGTGAGCTGCCGATGTGGATTTTTGGATCAGCAGTGGTATCAAGATCAAGACATTTTGCATAAATATCAAAGTCTCTGGTTTCCCCTGAAATACTTGGAGGTCCGCCACATTGGGCCCACGTTCCCACGGGGAAGCTTCAGGCTGTAGTCGGGTGGTAGTTGTACCTTTCCGATGGGACAAGGGCTACCAGTTAGTCACAGTCCCCACCAAGACTTACCACCCTCTAACAGGACTGCCTCACTCACTTCTTTTTGCATTTATACACATTCACGCAGCCAATATTTATTGAGCACGTACTATGTGCCAGGCACTGAGATTATAACTGTGAACAAAACAGACAAAAATTCCTCACTTCATGGAATTTATGGACCTAACAGGGGGTGAGAGAGAGAGAGACAGAGAGAATCTGAATAGCACAGGTGGGCCCAGCTAGCAGACCCTGTCTTTGTCCCCAAACACAAGACAGCCCCTCCATCCAGTGGGTTTGATTTACTAAGAGGTCACAGTGCACTATGGTCAAAAGAAAATTTGATGTATTTTCTAGGATCATTTTGACTCTACATGAGAGGAGACTTTTTTTTCCCAACAAAAGTGGGATCGCTTTACACGTGTTGTTCTGTACCTTTCTTCTCCACGTAGTAACATACTCAGAACCTCTCCCTGTGCAAGCTGCTCTCTCCTGGCCTTCTGGGTAGGAGGGGGCTTCTGCGGGGTTCACACGCACCACGGTCTGGCCTGTAGCACAGTAAAAGTCTGCTGAAATACCATGAATCTTCGCGACATTGAGTGAAAGAAGCCAGACAGGAAAGAACACATATTGTGTGTGAGTCCATTTCTATGAAGTTCAAAAGCAGTAAAATTAATCTATGGGGTTAGAATTCAGGACTTTGGTTAACCTTGGGATTTACTGGGAGGGGACGTGAACGGAGCTTCTGGAAAGTTATTTGTTTGTCTGGGTGCTGATTACATGAGTTTGTCCACTTGGTGACATTTTTCGCCGTGTGATGTGGGCACTTTTCTGTGCAATTAAGAAAACACCACAGAGTTCTCAGGACATGTGCTATGCTGTATGGAAACACGTGTTTCATGTTTTTGCCACACATAGACATGTGTGACTGTTTAGTGGACTAGATATGAAGTTGGGAAAAACGGGGCTGAGTCCTGGCTTCACCACTGTTAAATGTGTGACCCTGGACAAATTACTTAACCTCTCTGAGCCTCCATTTTTTAAACTGGACTCCTTACCAAGCCCACAAATCCCACAGGATCAGCCTCTGCCAACCTCTCCAACTGGGTCCCCTAACCCTCTCTGCTCTTTCTCTAAGCTCCAGCCACACTGGCCACCATTCTGTTCCCCCCACAAGCAAAGCATAGTGTAGGCTCAGGGCCTTTGCACTGGCTACCCTGCTACCTGGAACTGTCCTCTCCCTGTTTTTCTGGTGATTGGTTCTTTTTTCCCATTCCTGTCTCAGTTCAAGTGTCACCCCCTCAGAGAACCCCTCACTGACCAGTCCCCACACCAGCCACCAGCCAGTCTCATTTTCTTTCCACCTCCTCTAACTATCTGAAATTGTCATGTTTGTGTTGCTGCTGTTGTTTACTTGTTATTTGTTCAGCACTCCCTCTAGACCTATTGACTCCACGAGATCAGGGATCTTGATAGCCTTATTGAGGGATCTTGATAGCCTTATTCGTTACCACATTGTCATTACTAAAACAATAAATATCTGTTGGATTAATTAATCAATCTACACAGTGATCTGATTCTACTTTATAGACTCCTTAAGAAGTTCAAGGAGATGATGTTTTGGAAGTGCATTTTAAGCAGCCAGGTTTACAAAATAGGGGAGAACTTCGAAAACCTTGCTTGAATGTAGTTGACTCCACTGAGAGAAATCTAAACAGGCTTAGGATTCCCCTTGAGCTACACCTTCAATGATCTGATCTGTGCTAAAAGTCACTATATCTTTTGCAGCCACCCCCGCTCCCTATCTTTCATGCTATTGGCCGTTTGCCTGGAATAAATGACTAATATTCTTATTTATTTCTATACTATTTCTATAGTTATTCATTTCTATAACATCACATTAACGTGGTATTAAGTGATTCAGAAGGTACACGGAGTGTATAGTGAGAAGTCTGTGTCCCTCTGACTCCTGCCCCAGAGGCAGCTAACATCTCCAGATACCTGGTAAGTGCTCCCAGAAAAGCTCTGTGTCTAACCGGGCGGGTGGAGGACAGACCCCGACCTCCTCTGTTTACACATAAAGGATCTGGTTATGCACCTGCTTTGGATCTGTGCTCGTTTGGATTTCTACTGTGCAATGTTTCTGCATGTGCGGGGTTTGGTCCTTCCAGAGGCTGGTGGTACTTCGGAGGTTTTGTTCATCCCTCCTGTGGACCCAGGGTGGCTGCAGACCTCTGCCTCTGCAAACAGCCACGGTGACTGTCCTTGCGCGCGCATCTCTGGGCCCAGGAAAGTCAGGGAGCCCTTCTGAGCCTGGTAAAGGAACCCGAGAGCTCACCCTTCCCCAATCTCATCGCCACCCCCTCCAAACAGCCTCCCTGGTGTTTGTGTTTTGGCCTTTTAAAGACTTTTTCAAAATTGACTTTGGCTTCTTGGCCTGAACCCTGAAGTGTTTGAGCTGATAAGATAGCAGGCTTGGCTGAGGGGGACGGGAGTCAATAGTTACCTTGGAGGCCCTCAGCCCAGCAAGGGAGGGGCCGCGGCCCGCAGCTCGCCCCGCCTCCAGAGGGAGCGGTGAGCACAGGAGGACGGTGCATCCGCGCTGGTCCCAGGCGGGCTGGGGAAGGGAGGAGGCGGGCTGGCAGCCGCGCGCAGGCCCGCGGCTCACCGGTTCCTTGCAGCTTCGCGGATGGTGTTGAGGGCCCAGCAAGGGTTGGCTTGTTTACAGGAGCCTCTTCTAAAGTAAACAAGACGAGGGCAAGTTGGAGCAAAGTCCTGGCAAACCTCAAGGCTCAGCCACATCCCAAAGAAGCCTTGCACCCTGAGGGGCCTGCAAGGGCCCAGGAGGGGCGCTGTTCCCAGGCGGTGGCACTGCCGCGGCCTCAGCTCGGCCGAGCCACCCTCACCTCACTCCGAGATGGTGGCCTGCCCGGCACTGGTCTCGTCCCGGGCTACAGAAGTGAACCAATCAGTTTAGATTCCTACCTTCCAGAACTTTCTTCGGTCCACAGTGGCAGAGAAATGACAAACAGGCAAGAAGTGCCCAGGGTGCTGGGGGCTAAAAGGGGAGACAGACAGGCTGTGGGGGCCAGAGCTGGGGCACTGCCTGGCCTCGGGTGGGAGAAGCCCCCCCCCCCCCGTCATGCCCCGCCCCAGCTTAACACCCCTTTGGGGCTCCCTAGGGCTTCCTGGTGTTCCCAGGGCCCACAGCCTCTGCATGATCTGGCCCTTCCCGCTCTCCATTCAGGGTCAGCAGCATCAGCTGGTCAACACTCCGCGCCCACTCCCGCCTCGGGTCCTCATACCGTTGCCCCTCGGCCTGCACATCCTCACCTCCCACTTCCTCGGCTGAGACGCCACCTCCTTCTCCAGGTAGGCCTTGCCTGAGGCCCTGGGAGGGTCTGGAGCCTCCGCTGCAACGTGCCCCTGTCCAGCCCCTGTCCAGCGCTGACACTCAGGATGGAGATCACCTGTCTGTGGGTGATAACCTAGCCCAGCATGCTCAGGGTCCAGGCCCTGTGACTGGTTCCCCCTCTTAGCTGTACAACCTGAGGCCACCGTTTTCTCACCTGGAAAATGGACATTATGGTGACACATACCTCACAGGGTAGATGTGAGGAAGAAGAGGTTTAATGTGACTGGAACAGCGTCTGGCCCAGAGGTGACAGTAAAGATCGGCTGTGTTGTTACTATCCCACCCCATCTCTCCCACAGACTGTAGTAGTTGCTCACTCGACATTTGCTGGATAAATCATTGCAGCCCCTCAAATATGTTTGTGAGGATGAACACTGGGGGTCGTGGTGAGAAATGCTTGTGTTATAATGGAAACGTTTTTAAAAACACAACAGTAAATAACTGAGTAGCATGATTTACAACCACACACACACACACACACACACACACACACATACACCCCCTAATACCCTGCCTTAGGAGAAAGAAAAAACATAATGTTCAGTGTGGTTGCGTTAGAAGGATGGGACAAAGAGTAATTTTTCTTCCTTCTTGTTTGATGTGTTTTTTCCTCATCTTCTTTAATAAGCATTGTTTCCATTTAAATGGGAAAAAATAACAACAAATCTAGAAAAGGGAGCCCGCAAGCCCTTTCTGTTCCACAGTTTTCCCACAAGCTGGGGCGGGGCAGGGCGGGGCGGGGCGGGGCGGGGCGCAGAGGAAAAGCTGCCCTTTAGAAGTGAAGCAAGAGCGGGAAAACCGAGCAGTCCGGGCAGTGGAGGGTCAGCCGACCAGGGGGAAGTTGTGCGAATAATGACAAAGCAACCCTCTCCCAACGTGGGGCATCGTGGGACCTACTGGATGCTGCCAGCCCTGCAAAGCCTCCTCGGACCCCCAGACTGGGCTAGCAACCTGTTTAACACCTCGGCTCACGATTCCCAGCGGTCTGACATGCATCAGCCCACGTGTCTGTAAAGGGCGCCTATGTGCCCCCTTCACATGTGTTACCTTGCCCAGCCCGGTCCTGCCACACTGCCTGCAATCAAGCCTGGGTTACTATTGTTAGCCCCATCTCAAAGAGGAGGAAATGGACTCAGGTTTAATCATTTGCCCACGGTTGCCCAGTGGTAAAAGGCATACTGAATCCAACATTATTTGTTTCCGTCCTTGTCTGTGATTGGCGTCATCCTTCTCATTTCTGCTAAACTAGATGGTGAGTGTCTAGAGGAAGGGATTGGGTCACAGTCTTCACCATGTCCCTACAACCTGGCCTAGGGTCATACTGGTTGAGTAAGCCAACAAATGGGTTATTGATGGATCCACTGAAGGATGCATGCATGCGTGCATGAGTGGATAGGTAGATGGATAGGTGGATGGGTGGGTGGATGGGTGAAATGAATGGTGGGTGAGTGGTGGGTGGATGAATAGATGAGTAGATGGGGGGTAAGTGGAAGGATGGATGGATGGATGGATGGATAGCTGGGTAGATGGATAGAAGGGCAGATGGGTGGGTAGATGAACGTATAGATGAGTGGATATGTGGGATGAATGTGTGGCCGAATATGTAAATGATTAATTAAATAAATGATGATGAAAGGCAGAAGGCACTAACAGGATGAAAGTGTTTGTTCCTGGACATTGAGTGTGACCTTCAGGAAGGTTGCAGACCGGTAGCTCTCAGACCATATGGAGCCTCAGACTTGTTTTGTTTAGTTGTCACAGGGTTTTAAATTTTTTAAACTAATTGTCATTATTTAAAAATGATGAAATTTCATATTAGAAATCTAGATTTCTGGCTTCTCTTGCAAAATTGAGCCAGCGCACGTACCGGGAAACAATGTGCCAGGACTCACAGGGCTAGGCCCTCTGGGACGCCGCAGTCCCCACTGTCCCCCAATGACTTCCTGATGCTGAGGTTGGGTGTCAGCTGCCATTTGTCATGGCATTTTCAGCTGGGTTTTTCTCATACTACCATTATGAGGAAAATGCAAAATCCCTTATACCCAGCTCTCCATCAAAGGTGGGAAGATAGCCCTGGCCGGTTTGGCTCAGCAGTTAGAGCGTCGGCCTGCGGTCCAGAGAGACCCGGGTTCGGTTCCCGCTAAGGGTGCGTACCTCGGTTGCAGTTTGTCCCCGGCCCTGGTTGGGTTGTGCAGGAGGCAGCCACTCGATGTGTCCCTTTCATGTCGATGTTTCTCTCTCTCTCGCTCTTCCTCTCTCTCCCTCCCACTCTATCTGAACAAAAAATGGGAAAATGTCCTCCAGTAAGGATAAATTTTTTTAAAAGGTGGGAAGATAAAAATAGGTACAGAGAAAACCAGGAGAGGAGGTATTTTTGTGTGTGTGGAAGAGAATTTTCCTGTGGATCTGATGATTGAAGAATGGGTATTTTCCTGAGCAACAGTAGAGTTCAGCGGTTAAGGGCACAGATGCTAGAGCCTGACAACTCGAGTTCAAGCTCCAGCTCTGCTACATTCAAGCTGTGTGGCCTTGGGCAAGTTGCTGAGCCTCTCTGGGCCTCCGTTCTCTCGTCTGTAAAGCAGAGGTGGTGTCAGTCCCACTTCCGAGGACCTGCTTGGGGCACTTATGTGACCTGCCGGGGCCATAGCAGGGATTCTCAACCAAGGGTCATTTGGACTGTTATTACTTGAGGGGAAGGGCTGCAGGCATTTCATGGGCAGAAGCCAGGGAAGGGGTTAAACACACTCCAGCGCTCAGGACAGACCCCAACGCAAAGGACTGCACAGCCCCAAGAGTTAATAGTGCTGAGACTGGGAAACCCAGGTCTACAAGAAGCCGGGCCCCCAGAAGAGGTGGGTCGAGGCCAGACATCTGGGAGGCCCTGAAGCAGCCAGATGTTTCTCTCAAGGGAGATACAGGCTAAGGAGGCTGCCCTGGTGTTTCATGAGACAGTCCCTCTGGCCCTGAGCCCCCAGCCCCAAGGATCATCAGGTCCCAAGTGTTGTCCCATTTCAGGGCGCCTGGACCTAGCTTGTTCCCAGCCCCACAAACTAGGCAAGGGATGTGTCCCTAGCGCCTTCTGGTGGCCTCATTCTTAAACTACATGACACACTCAGTTTGGGGGATGGGGACTTGCCCCAGAGTCCTTCCTCATCCACACTAGTTGGGAACGTGGGAATTTAAGGTAGTAGAAGGTGGAAACAAAGGCTTGGGAGACAAAGCGACATGGCTTCAAGTCCCAGCTCACCACAGATCAGCAGGAGACCTTGGACAGATGCCATGACCCCTCTGGGCCTCAGTTTCCTCTTCTGTAAAATGGGAATGCTGCTACTTACTTCCCAGTATTGTTGAGAGAATTAGATTAAGTAACATACACTAATAGATGGCAAATAAAAATATCAGATGCTTCAGAACCCTCCCCTCTGACACTTGTGTTCATATAAATCCAGAGCCATTTGCTTTTTATGAATTTCCGATGTACCCGGAGTTATTTTTAAATAAGTACTAAATAAATAATCGTGTTGCAAGAGCGCATTGAGAGATACGAAAAGGGATCTACAGTATATCATCAAATGACCATAGTCCTTAAAAACATTGTGCACAGTGGGATCCTGTTTTTGTTTGATATATCTGTATTTTTTTAAATTAATGTATTTATTTGTTACAGATGTTTCTCCCATTGACACCCTCCTCCTGATCCTGCCCCCCCCAGCATTGTTGTCTTTGTCCATTAGTTATGCATGATATATCTGTATTTTTTAATATGTTTATTTGTAACATATCTGAGAAACCGATGTCCTTTAGATATATTTTTAAATTCTCAACCTGACATAATAGGGAAGAATATGCAGATTAGAACTATGATGGACACCTTTCCCCCCTATCTGATGAGGCAAAGATCAAGAAGTCTAATCATAGTTGGCCTTTGCCGGAAGGTGGGGAGCCCAGTGCTCCCATATGTTGTTGTTCTAAATGTCAGTTGGTAGGTACGACCTTAGAGAGCAGTTACACCATTAGTGTCAAAATTTAAAAAGGTGTCTGGCCGATGACTGGGCAGTTCCGGTGCTAAGAATGTATCCTGTAGAAGTAGATCCACATGTGCTGGGAGACTCCTGGGAAAGGAATACTAATTGCAGCACTGTTTGTCACAGCAAAGGACAGGCGTCACCTCCGTGACATCCACAGGGGACTGGTTAAATAAATTACTATATCCAGACAACGGGAGAAAGCTTTCCTGGTGCTGGTTTGGAAAGCTCTTCAATGTCCATTGTTAAGTTAAAAACAAAACGCCAGAACCAATGCAGAACAGGGTGTGTGGTACGCTTCTATTTAGAGACACAACTACAGGAATCCGTGCACCCGTTCGCTCATCTACACCCTGGATACCTCTGCGATTATCCCGGAGAAACTACAAACCCGGATGGCTTCGGGGAGGGGAGCTCACAGTTCTAGAGCTGGGGCCACGGGGGTGGGTAAAGATTAGGGGGAGAATATCCACTGTAAATATTTTGGTATACTTCAATTATTTCTCATGTGACTGTGTTTTCTTATTTTTTAAAAAGATGTTAATGCACCGATAGATGAGAGAAAGAGAGACGCCGGGAAGGATGTGCTGCCAAGTGTCAGCGGAGCTTATCTCTGGGAGGCTGATGTGAATTGGGGGTGACTTTTATTTTCTTCTTTTTACTTAGATGAATTTTCTAATTAAAAAAAGTTTATTGATTGGTTGATTTGAGAGAGAAAGAAACATCCATCTGTTGTTCCACTCATTCACAAATCCGTCAGTTGACTCCTGCATGAGCCTGACCAGAGATCGAACCCACAACCTTGGCATATGGGAACGATGCTCCAACCAACTGAGCTACCTGAGCAGGGCCTGGGTTTTCTAATTTTAAAAAGTAATTGTCAGGGAATATTTGGCAGTTCAAAAAATTCTTAAAAAGTAGACCCTCGATGTTTTCTTGGTGGTCAGAGGAAAACTAACTTCTACATCAAAACAACAATAAGATGCGCTCCCCCAAACAGTCAGATTACTTATGGCCAAGAATGTTATAGAGCCCAGAGTTGGGTGGTTGGAAGTACACTATGAAAAAGTGAGAACGAATACAGTCATCCCACCACGCACCTGCTATGCATCAAACCCCAAGCTTCTCACCCAGAGCTGTGTTTGAAATAGGTTGGGCCATTTATTAGCTGGGCATGCCATTCCCGCTCTCTGGGCTTCAGTTTCCTCATCTCTGATAAGGAAAAATCATAGAAGCCCTAGGAGGCTTGTGTGAGATAATGCCCATCAGCACTTAGCTCAGCGTGCACACAGAGCGGAACCCAATTCTTACCCCACGCACAATGGGCAAACAGGGAACAGGCTGAAATTCTGCACACCCAAGGACAGGATGAGGGTGAGAGGTGGAAGATTTGCTTCCCTCTGGACCAATTAGCAAATTCCTCTGCCCAGAGTACCTGGCCCATCTTCGCGGGGCAAGTCTTCCGACAGTTTGGAGAGGGTGACACCAAGTGGCCAATCCTGAAACTACACCTTACTGCCTCAGGTGTAGCAAGAGCCTGGGAGCGTCCCCTTATGCCCTCCAGCTGTGGTCTTGAGCAAGGCACTGAATCTCTCTAGATCCGTTTTCTCAGCTGTAGAGTGGAGATAACGCTCCCTACCAGGCAGAGCAGAGGTGAGGAATAAGTAACGTAACCCACGGAAATCATCTCCAGAGCCGCTAGCTTGCACAACTTGAGGGGGCGCCCTTCATGAAGTTGTGTAACCCAACAAGCGCCTCGAAACACGTGGCTCTCATCATCATCACTGTCTCAAATGTCTAGTTTCCTCCTTCCCTCCCCCAGAGTGATCCTCAAACAGTGTCTTCCATAGCATGAACCAAGTACCAATGGTGCTGCATGGGAAGATTTTAGTGGGTATGAGGCCCACTAAATAACCAACAAATACCATCTCATTTTCTTCCAATTGTTCTGATCCTCCCATCTAGGCGATGGTCTCATTGATACGATATGTCTTTAATGCCTTTCTCACACTCCCATCTCCCTCTTGAACAGAAAGAGGGCCAGCCTCAGACTTAGAGCCTTCAGAAGGCAAGGTTGTTTAGCCACAATTTAATCAATTTAAATGTTTTTACAATATTTCTTTTTTGCAGCCACCTTCTATTGAGGGCAAGTGGTGTTGGTTTTCCATTTACAATAGATTTGATCAATTGTGTTATTGTCAGTGTTTATGGGTCCTTCCCACTGGCATTTTCCTGGTGACTCTCTCTACTGATGTCAGACTTGGCGGTGTGACTTCCTTGGACCAATAGAATGCGAGCCAAGCTTCCCAGCAGAAGCTTTGAGAGCCAGCATGTGGTTCTGCCATTTGCCCTTTTCTGTCTACCGAGAGAATGGCCTGCCCCAGGGATGGGCTGTTTCTTCAACCTGAACCCCAGAGTTAAGAGGACACATGGACCAGAAATAAACCTTCATTGTTAACAATCTACTGAGATTCTGGGGTTGTTTGTTATTGTAGTGAAACCTAGCCTGAGTTGAATGATACAATAGAGATAAAATGTTTCCTTTAAAAATAAATACACTTAAGTAAAATAAATGTGTTTGTTTAAAGAAACATATTAAGTAGATAACTGCGAAGGATATGCGTAATGAAGGCAGTGATTGAAGGACTGAAGTTTGGGAAACACTGATTCATGGTGTGTTCTTTTTATTGATTTTAGAGAGAGGGGAAGGGAGAAGGAGGGAGAGAGAAATATTGAACTGTTGTCCCACTTATTTATGCATTCATTGGTTGATTCTTCTATATGCCCTGACCAGGGATCAAACCTGTAACCTTGGTATATCCGGATGACACTCTAACCAACTGAACTATCCGGCCAGGGCCTGGTGCAGGGTTTTTAATGTGAAAATTGTTACTCCAGGTTGCAGGTGGCTCATCTCAGAGCCCCCAACACATCATTCAACTTACATTTCAAACTTTCCAATCTGCCTCCCACCATGTAGTCAGAATGAGTTTTCTAAAGTGCAAATCTTATCAGGTCCCTCCCCCGCTCTGACCTCTTGGATAGTTCCCTAGTATCCTGAAGATAATCCACATTCTTCATCCTGACTTATCAGGCCTGTCTCCTCATCTCCATCTTCTCTCCCTCTCCCTGCTCTAGCCACACTGATTGCTGTGTTATTCTTCAAACATGGCAAGAATGCCCTTGCCTCAGGGCCTTTGCATTCACTATTATTATCTACACCCCCCCCACCACCACCCATAGGAACATGGCAGTTCTCGCACTCCCTCAAGGCTCTGCTTAAATATTTCTTTTTTTTTTTTTATCTTCACCCAAGTACATTTTTGTTGTTGTTGTTCAGATAGAGTGTGGGAGGACAGAGAGAGAGAGAAACATCCATGTGAAAGGGACACAACCAGGGCCGGGGACAAACTGCAACCGAGGTACATGCCCTTAGCGGGAACCGAACCCGGGTCTCTCTGGACCGCAGGCCGATGCTCTAACCGCTGAGCCAAACCGGCCAGGGCTTAAATATTTCTTTCTCAGAGTTCTTCCCACACCTTGCTATATAAAATAGCAATCCCCCATTCGCCTGCCCCCCCTTATCCTGTTTTCTTTTCCATAGTGCCTATTACCCCCTGACCACATTACATATATGTTCACTATCTGTATTCTCGATTAGAAAGTTAGCTCCTGGAAGTCAAGGATTTTATCTGTTTGTTTGGTTTTTTTTCCTCACTGCTACAGCCTCAGTGCCTAGAACCCTGCCTAGAAATAGTAGGTGCTGAGTAAGTATGTGCTGAATGAAGGCATGAATAAATGATGGCAAAGGTGGACATCAGCAGCTCTAGGCCCAAGTTGTCTTAGCACCAGGTCCAGCTGATAAAGAACTTCTCCTTCCCAGTGGTTTCGAATTCTCATTGGCTACCTCCGATCATATGTCTCTCCCTGGACCAATCACTGTGGACAGGAGAATGGAATACACGGATTGGTCAAGCTGAAGTCACATGTTCTCTCTCCCTCTCTCTAAAAAAATCAATAAAGGGAAAAAAAATTTTTTTTTTTTAATAAAACATTGTTGAAAGAAGTTAGAAGTTTGGAGCCAAAAGAAATCTCCGTTTTCTACATGCAACTTCTTACATAATCAGCAAAAATATTAATTAATCTCTTTTCTGACACTGAAGATGACACCCTTGAGAAGAAATATAAAAATAACCATTGTTGGCTGTAATCTATACTGTTGGTTAGTTTGAGGGCCCATGTGTGTTTATTGCATGATACGACCATAAGGCATACCACAAACCCTATGACCAGCCAAGTGAGGCCTCCTGAAATTGGCAGTCACGGTCAGCTGAAATTCTGAAACCATATGGCATAGTGCTGTACTGGGAATGAGTAATCTATTTTGTTTGAGAATTGAAATTCTAAACTCTTTAATAATGCCTCCAATGGTGGAGTCCGAGAGTTGTCCCTCAATGCTCGTTTTCCCCTTCTATGATGATTGCCGCTCCATAGAAGCACGTGACTGCTCAGAATAAAGACTACATTTCCCAGCCTCCTTTGCAGCATGGAGTCATCATGTGACTTGGGTATGGCCAATGGGATGTGAGCAGAACCAGGGAAAGTAAACATGGTAGCCAGCCTTTTGGACTTTGGGATGGGGACAACATGCTGTGAATAATAGAGGAATAAGTTGGGGCCCAAGTTCCTGACAACTTCATAGTGTGGAGCCACCATTCCAATCAGGTTTCAGAGTAAGAGAAACTTTTTATGTATTTCAGTCTCTTATGTCTCTGGACCCCATGGATGAAATTATATTCTAAATAATACACCTCTAAAGAAGTTAGTCTGGCTTGCAAAATTCCATAAATATATACACGGGACGATGTTTTTTTAAAAAACAGAAGGAAGTACACAATTTTGATGGACTTATATCAGTTTATTCCTCTTCAACAAATAGTTAAGACTGTCTAAGGAAGATACCTGGCCAGGAGGACCCTGTATCTTGGCTGCTTTAACAAAACCACTCTTTGGCACCTCTGATTTAAGTCCTCCAGCCTACTAAAGCTGGCTATTGGTAGCATATGGGGCATCATTTTAAAATACAGATTCCTGGGCCTTGACCAGTTCATGTGAAGTTGTGGGATATTAGGAAGTTGTCAATTTTTAAAGCACTCGCTGTCTTAACAGCTTACCTTGAACAAGTTATTTAACTTGCCAGTTCTGCCACGCCCTCCTCCATTAAATGGGGATGGTAATAGCACCTGCCAGCCGGGCTGCTGTGAAGGTGGCACCTAGCATCGTGCCTGGAACTGAGTGAGATCAATAGGTATTTGTTATCCTTATGCCTGTTGCTGGGGGCCTAAGTTACTGTAAACTTTCTGGAGAACAGTTTGCACTATCTACCAAGATCTACTCTTATGGACTTAAATATGTACTCTCTAACCCAGCAAGATGATGAATGAAAACAGGCTGTGATTGCTCTCACTTGTCCAGCTACATGCCCAAGAATGCTCCTTGCAGCATATCTTATTCAACAAGTGTGTATTGAGCACCTACACTTGAGTCAGGATAAAACAGGCTTTGCTGCAGTAATAAACTCCCAAGCAGCAGTGACAATACAGCAGAGGTTGGTTTCTGTCCCATTTTGATGCAGACCGAGTACTGCTCTTCACCTTATTGCTGTGCCCCCTGGAGCATGTGGTCTTGGAGATGGACATGACAGGCAACGAGAAAGCTAGAAAGCCACGTGGGGTTTTCTTAAGGGCTAGGCTGGAAGTAGCTGACATCCCTTTTGCCTATCCCATTGGGCAGAAACAAGCCACATAGTTCCAACCTAATTGCAAGGGAGGCTGGGAAAGGCAGAATGGATATTGAGTGAGCCTTGTCTCTGTGATAGCTGCCACGTTCAAGGGACTGTCCTGGGAGCTGGGGGACCAGAGGGGAACAAGATCAACAAGATCTCTGCCTTTGCCAAGCTCCCCCTGCAATAAACCTCTGTTCTAAACAAGATGCCACATGTGTGTCATTTTACACTTGAGCCAGAATATCTGAAGGATGCGCTTTGAGACATTAGGGCGATGCATCAAAGGGTGTATACATCTGTCACTCTGGCCCATGTGATCACATTGCCCTCCACAGGACTGTGCCGATTTTCACTTCCAACAAGGTGTAAGAGTGCTTCCATCCCTGCAGCCTGCCAACACCAGGCGCATCAGGCTTTTGGATTTCTGTCAACCTGACAGGTGAGAAATGATCTCTCAGTGTACTTCTGATTTGCATTTTTCTTATTATAAAGGACGTTGAGCATCCTTTTATATGTTTATGAGCTATTTGTATTTCCTTATCTTTGAACTGTGTGTTCATAGCCTTTGTCCATTTTCCCACTGACATTATCAAGTGAAACAGTGAAGGGGCAGAACAGAATGCAGATTATAATTATGTTTGTAAATTAAACACAAAATAATATTTTGGCATGTATGGGTAAATAGTCCTACATATGCATAAAAGTTTTCTAGAAGCAACCACAGGAAACTATTAATAGAGGAATAGACTTGGTGCCATTTGTTATTTTGTCTATGAGCAAAAAAAAACAAGTTATTATTTTAATTCCTTGAATTTGGGGATGCTCCGTTATATACCTGAGTGCTAGTTTTTTGTTTTGTTTTGTTTTTGTTTCTTTTTTATCCTCACCTGAGGACATTTTTCCATTTTTTGTTCAGATAGAGTGGGAGGGAGAGAGAGGAAGAGAGAGAGAGAGAAACGTTGACATGAAAGGGACACATCGAGTGGCCGCCTCTCGCATGACCCAACCGGGGCCAGGGACAAACTGCAACCGAGGTACGTGCCCTTAGCGGGAACCAAACCCGGGTCTGTCTGGACCACAGGCTGATGCTCTAACCACTGAGGCAAACTGGCCAGGGCCTGAGTGCTAGTTTTTAATCTTTTCTGAATGACTTCACTTTTTAACCATGTGCAAATGTTACTTATATTATTTTTTTAATGTCAGTAAGGGTTATCTGGCCTTTTTTTATTTGTCTTTATTTCTTTTGTATGTATTTTAAAACTGTAATGTATGTCATTTTAATTCAAAAAACATTTAAAAGCACACTTCACAAATTGAAGCCAGGACCAAAATTCAGGCCAAGTTTCAAGAAGTATTAGTTGGATCAAAAGAAATAGAAGCTTCTCTTTAACCGACTCTCCAAAGACCCCACATGTAAAATTACAATATTGTTTTGTTTCCAAGATGAATGACAGAGATCAAAGTTAGCTGCTCTTTTAGGGGTGTGGTGTTGTTTTTTAAGGTGAGGAGGCTGGTCCCTTTGTCCCATAAAGTCCAGGGCTACTGCAGAAAACATTGAAAGGCATTCTCCTGTGACAACACCTCTGTCAGTAATGCCTGTCAGTCCCAATTTTATATCTCATTGGTCAAGTTTGGGTCAGGTGCCCATCTCAGCCAATCATTGTTGCCTGTGGGTGGGCCACTCATTGCCAGAGAGTCTACACCACCCAAACCAGTGGGAACCAGAGCAATGGAAATGTGGTTTTGCCCAAAGGACAAGTGGAGTGCTACCATCAGAAGGAACAACAGATGCTGGAAGGCAAAAAACAACCACACGTGTCCACCACAAACACCTGCTGTGTACATACAGGGCACTGGACAGGCTGAGGGGATGTGATGGTGATCAGGACGGGCGTTTTCCCAGCCCTTACGGAGCTCACATCTGAGTGGGAGAGATTTTTTTAAAAAGTAAACTAACAAATGTTTTAAAAATTACAAAGTGTAATAAATTCTATGAAAGATAGACAAAAGACTGAGGAAATATTTTGCATACGGTGGTCAGAGAAGAGGTGACATTTCATCTGGGACACAGAGGATGAGAAGGAACAATCAGATAGCCATAAGGGAAAAATCAAGTGGGATTCCTCCTTCACACCCAAGCCAGGACAAAGTCCAAGTAGATCACAGATTTAAACAAATGTAGTAAAATAGAACTGGTATAAGCCTTTCATAACTTCAAGCTGTAATAAATGAAGTAAAACCCAAATGTCCTAAAATAAAAGAGAGATAAATTTGACAACGTAAAAATGTTTTAAAAATATATTTATGGCTTAAAACCACCTCACTACATTAAAATGCCAAAAGACAAATGGGCTAATTTGGGCTAGTCTCATTGGGCTATTTCCCCTAATATGAAAAGTGTTCTGACAAGTCAAGAAAAAGAATGTCAACTCAGTGTGAAAATGGGGGAAAAAATTATTCACAGAAGAGGAAAAACAAGTGACTTTTTTTTTTTTTTCTTTATTGATTTGAGAGAGAGAGGAAGGGAGAGGGGAGAGAGATAGAAACATCAATGAGAGAGAACATTGACTGGCCACCTCCTGCATGCCCCCCACTGGGGATCGGGCCCACAACTTGGACATGTGCCCTGTCTGGGAATCTAACCAGCGACCTCTTGGTGCATGGGTTGATGCTAAACCACGGAGCCACACCAGCCGGGCACGAATTGCTTTAAAGTATGTAAAAAGATGTTCAATTTCATACATGATAAGATAAATGAGGTATCACTTTCTTCCACCCCTCACCCCCATCCCATCAGGTTAACAAAAATCCCACTTTGACAATCCGCTGTGTTGGTAAGGGCATCAGAAAATGAGCACTCTCATACACTGTGAGTAACCTCCACAGAAAGAAGAAGACATGGGTAATATTTATTCAATTTCAAGAAAAAATTAATATCAAATGCTTTTAGGAATTTAGCCTATGGGCTTGTTTATACATCAGCTAAATGGTATATATACAGTTATCCATGATGACACTGGGGTTTTTTTGTTGTTGTTTTTGTTTTTAATCAAGATAGTTTTATTTTATTATTTTTTTTACTTTAGACAGTTTTTTTATTTTTTTTATTTTATTTTTGACACAGATGTTTCTCCTTTTTTACCCCATTGACACCCTCCTCCCCATTTCCTCCACGCCGTCCTCAGCTTTGTTGCTCGTGTCCATTGGTTATGCGTACATGCATATAAGTTCTGTGGTTTATCTCTTCCCTCCCCCCACCACCCCCTCTTCTGAGGGCTGTCAGTCTGTACCCTACTTCCACGTCTCTGGGTCTACCCTATTCCTCAGACTGTTATGTTCATTATATCCCACAAATAAGTGGGATCATGTGGTATTTGCTTTTTTCTGCTTGGCTTGTTTCACTTAGGATAACACTTTCCAGGTCCCTCCATGTTGTCTCAAACGATAAGAGATCTGTCTTTCTTACAGCTGCATAGTACTCCATTGTGTATATGTACCACTGCTTTTTTATCCATTCGTGTACTGATGGACACTTGGGCTGTTTCCAGATGTTAGCTATTGTAAATAGTGCTGCTATGAACATGGAGGTACATATATTCTTTCTGATTGGTGTTTCAGGCTTCTTAGGGTATATTCCTAGAAGCGAGATCACTGGGTCAAATGGAAGTTCAATTTTTTTGTTGTTGTTATTCAGATAGAGTGGGGAGGGAGAGAGAGAGAGAGAGAGAAACATCAATGCAAAAAGGACACATAGAGTGGTTGTTGCCACCCGCACAACCCAACCAGAGCCAGGGACAAACTGCAACCAACCGCTGAGCCAAACTGGCCAGGGCACCGTCAATTTCTTGACGTTAATTTTGTATCATGCTACTTTACCAAATTTATTTAAGTCTAGTAGATTTGTGATGGAGTCTTTAGGGTTTTCTACATATAATATCATGTCATCTGCAAATAGTGACAGTTTCACATCCTCCTTTCCAATTTGGATCCCTTTTATTTTTTCTTCATGTCTGATTGCTGTGGCTAAGACTTCCAGTACTATGTTAAATAAGAGTGGCAAAAGTGGGCATCCCTGTCTTGTTTCTGTTCTTAAGGGGAATGCTTTTAGTTTCTGCCCACTGAGTATGATGTTGGCTGTAGGTCTTTCATATATGGCCTTTATTATGTCAAGATATGATCCCTCTATTCCCAGATTGCTGAGCGTTTTTATCAGAAATGGGTGCTGGATTTTGTCGAATAATTTTTCATCATCTATTGATATGATCATGTGGACTTTATTCTACATTTTATTTATGTGGTGTATCACATTTATTGATTTGTGAATATTGTACCATCTTTGTATCCCTGGGATGAATCCCACTTTGTCATGGTGAATCATTTTTTTCATGTATTGCTGGATTCGATTTGCTAGTATTTTGTTCAGGATTTTGGCATCTATGTTCTGTAGACTATGGTCTGTAGTTTTCTTTCTTTGTAGTGTCTTTTTCTGGTTTTGGAATTAGAATTATGCTGGCCTCATAAAATCAGTTTAGAAGTCTTACTTCTTAAGTTTTTTTAAATAGTTTGAGGAGAATGGATGTTAGTTCCTTTTTGAGTGTTCGGTTAAACTCCCCGGTGAAGCCATCCGGGCCTGGGCTTTTGTTTGCTGGGAGACTCTTGGTTACCTCTTCAAGTTCCTTAGTTGTTATTGGTCTGTTCAAGTTTTCTATCTCTTCCCAGTCCAGTTTTGGGAGATTGTGTTTCTAGAAATTTGTCCATTTCACTTAGATTGTCCAATCTGTTGCCATATAATTGTTCATAGTAGTTGTTAACGATCTTTTGTATTTTGTGGTGTCAGTTGTTCCTTCTCCTCTTTCATTTCTGATTTTGTGTATTTGGGTTCTCTCTCTTTGTTTCTTGGTGAGTCTTGCTAAGGGTCCATCAATCTTGTTTATCTTTTCGAAAAACTAGCTCTTTGTTTCATTGATACTTGGAATTGTTTTTTTGGTCTCTATGTCATTTATTTCTACTCTGATCTTTACTATTTCCTTCCTTCTACTTGCTCTAGGGTTTTCTTTTTGTTTGCTTTCTGATTCTTTAAGTTGTGAGGTTACATAGTCTATTAGAAATTTTTCTTGTTTCTTGAGGTAGGCCCGTAGTGCTATGAACTTCCCTCTCAGAACTGCTTTCACTTCATCCCATAGATTTTATGTTGTGTGTTCATTTTCATTGGCTTTCAGAAAGTTTTTAATTTCTTTCTTGATCTTCTCAATAACCTATTCATTGTTTAATAACATGTTATTTAGCCTCCATGTGTTCAAATATCTTTGCATGTTTCTGTTGCAATTGATTTCTAGTTTCGTACCATTGTGATCTGAGAAGATGCTTGATATTATTTCAATCTTTTTGCACTTGTAGAGATTTAGTTTGTGTCCTATCATGTGGTCTATCTTTGAAAATGTCCCATGTGCACTTGAGAAGAATGTGAATTCTGTAGTTTTGGGGTATAATTCTCTGTAGATATCTCTTTTTTTTTAATCCTCATCCGAGGACATTTTTCCATATTTTGTTCAGATAGAGTGGAAGGGAAAAAGAGAGAGAGAGAGAGACATCGACGTGAAAAGGACACATCAAGTGGTTGCCACCCAAACAACCCAACCAGGGCCGGGGACAAACTGCAACCGAGTTACATGCCCTTAGCAGGAACCAAACCCAGGTCTCTCTGGACCGCAGGCTGACCCTCTAACCGCTAAGCCAAACTTGCCAGGGCTCTGTAGATATCTATTAAATCCATTTGGTCTAGTGCTTCATTTAGAGTCTCTGTTTCCTTGCTAATTTTTTGTCTAGAGGATCTATCCAGTGATGTCAGCGGGGTGTTGAAGTCCCCTACTATGATTGTATTGCTGTCAATTTCTCCTTTCAAGTCCTCCAGAAGATTTTTAATATATTTTGTTGCTCTTATGTTGGATGCATATATGTTTATCAAGGTTATATCTTCCTGTTGGATAGATCCTTTCAATATTATGTAGTGGCCTTCTTTGTCTCTGGTTATGGCCTTCATTTTGAAATCTATTTGATCAGATATGAGTATTGCTACCCCAGCTTTTTTTTCCTTTCCGTTTGCTTGGAAGATTTTTTTCCATCCCTTCACTTTCAACCTATGTGAGTCTTTTGTTGTGAGGTGGGTCTCTTGTAAACAACATATAGATGAGTCCTGCTTTCTTATCCAATCAGCTACTGTGTCTTTATTGGAGCATTAAATCCATTTACATTTAAGGTGATTATTGATATGTACTTATTTATTGCCATTTTTGTTTAGTTTGGTTATATTTTTCTTCCTATTTCTTCTACTAATTACAGCAGTCCTTTTAACATTTCTTACAGTGCTGGTTTGGTGCTAATGTATTCCTTAGCCTTTTTCATTTTTGTCTGGGAAGCTCTTTATTTGACCTTCTATTTTGAATGACAGCCTTGCTGGGTGGAGTAGTCTTGATTCAGATCCTTGTTTTTCATGACCTTGATTACCTCATGCCACTCCCTTCTGGCCTGTAGTGTTTCTTGTGAGAAGTCAGCTGATGGCCTTATGGGGGTTCCTTGTAGGTAACCTGATGCTTATCTCTTGCTGCTTTTAGGATTCTCTCTTTGTCTTTAATTTTTGGCATTTTAATTACTATGTGTCTTGGTGTGGGCCTGTTTGGGTTCTTCTTACTTGGGGCTCTCTGTGCTTCTTGAACTTGAATGCCTTCTTCCTTCACCAAATTAGGGAAGTTTTCTGTCACTATTTATTCAAATATATTTTCTAACCCTTGCTCATTTTCTTCCTCTTCGAGACTCCAATGATGCAAATATTATTACATTTCCAGTTGTCCCACAGTTCTCTCAAGCTGTCTTCCTGTTTTTTAATTGTTTTTTCTTTTTGCTTTTCTGATTGGTTGATTTTTTCTACCCTGTCTTCTAATTCAGTGATCCGGTCCTCAGTTTCCTGTATTCTGCTGTTTAGACCTTCCAATGTGTTCTTTATTTCTGATATGTCATTCTTCATTTCTTCTTGGTGGTTTTTAATTTTCAACTGGTTGATTTTCAACATTTCTATGTCTTTACTTATGGTGCTGATGTCCTTACTCATGCTGTTGAGCTTCCTCAAGATCATGGCTCTGAATTCTAGCTCTGTTAACTTGCTTAACTGCTCCACATTTATCTCATCTTCGGTAGAGGTCTCTTGTTCTTTCATTTGGCTTTTGTTTCTTTGTTTCACCATTTTGGCTTTCACAGTGGGCTTTGGAGCCTGCCAAATTTTCCCTGTGGGTGTTGGTGTTCTGCTGTTTGTGGCTCCCTCTCCTAGGTTTGGATGAGCGAAGGAGGACCCACGTTAAACAACACTGTCAAGTCTTACTTTCCTGGTTGGAGTTGCTAGCCCAGGAATGGTACAGTTATCCTCTAGCTTTTCTCCTGGAGGCTATCAGTAGAGGTTACTTGAAGACCCTTGGGTTCTCAGTTGAATGAAAAACTCCCTCAGGTGCTCAGTATAAGGGGATTTCCTGAGGGTGGGGCAGATGCCAGTTGTTAATGAACCTCAATTTGCATTTCAATGGCCCACCTGGGTGGGGTTGATTCTCCGAGGGAGGGGCTGCTGCCTCTCCTCAGAGCCCTGGGAAGGAGCAATCAGGCCACCGTCCTGTGTGGCTGCAACTCAGGAAAAGCTCTGAGCGCCCTCCAAATCCCGAGTGTCCCCACACAGTTCCAGTCCAGTCCGCCCTCCCTCTGCCGGAGCCCAAGGTGAGTGGCTGTGGCTGTTTCAGCCTCTGTCCTGGCTCTGGGCTGTGGAGCCGCCTGGGAGTGTGACCCGAGGGGCTGCTCCCAGCTAAGGCCGCTGCTGTCTGTGGGCTCCCAGCCTGCCTCTCGTGCCTATGCAAGCCTACTGGGATCGATTCACTGTCCCTCGTTATATGATCCTTGCAAGCTGCTTTTCTGTTGCTTTTTCCCAATGATTTGTCTGTGTTTTAGTTGTAATTCCAGTTTAGTCCTGGGAGACGGTCTGTGTAGCTCCGTTCACTCCGCCGCCATTTTGGATTTCTCGACGACATTGTTTTTAATAAAAAGAAACAATGCCTATTGATAAAGGTCTGGGTAAGTGACAATTAGGCATACAGTGAAATACTGTTCGGTGGTATGAGAAGAGGCAGCTGTATGTGAACTGGTAAGTAAAGCCCATACCAGAACCTGCTAAGCAAAACGAAACAATGTGGAGCCCTGGCCAGTGTGGCTCAGTTGGTTGGAGTGCCGTCTCCTACGCTGAAAAGCCATGGGTTCCAATCCCAGTCAGGGCATATAACCAGGTTGCAGTTTGGTCCGGTTCAATCCCTGGAGGCAACTGATCGATGTTCCTCTCTCTCTCTCCCTCTCTCCCTCTCTCTCTCTCTCTCTCTCTCTCTCCCTCTCTCCCTCTCTAAAATCAACATCTAAAAAAAGACAATAAGCAGAGCCATGTACATAGCATGCACTCATTTGTGACCCTGTAAGGAGGTGGAGAGAAAAAGAATACATATTCATATTTTCTTACATATGCAGAAAAATATCTTAGAAGGATATGCAAGGGACTAATAAATAACCAGATGCTAGAAGGAGCAACACATGCAAAAGCCCCCAAGTTAAAAAAAAAAAAAAAAAAAAGTGGTAAATTCCAAAGACCAAGAGTGTGGCTGGGAAAGACAGCATGTGACAGGTGGCGGCCAAATGCTACAGAGCCTTTAGGAGTCTGGTGTTGAGCCCAAGTGCGGTGGGAAGACATTCAAAAGAAGAACATGATTCAATTCACATTTTAAGAGCATCTTGCTGCCACTTGGAGAAACTACTGGAGGGAAGGCAGATGGAAACAGGGGGACTAATTAGGAGTCCGGACAGTTATCTAGGGGCTGGACCTGGAGGTGGCAGAGGAGATGGTGAGGAGCAGACAGATGTAAGGGAGAGTTAGAAGTTGGAATGCATGGGTTGAATGGATATAGCAGTGAAGCGAAGGGAAGGCTGGAGGCTGATTTCTGGCTCATGCACCATGAGTGGTGATGGTGTTGACTGGGTTGGGAGGACTAGGAAAGGAGCCCAGGAATGGCTTGGATGAGGGTGTGCTCCAGGGTAGGACATGCTAACTTTGAGAGGCCGGTAAAATGTCCACGTAGGCAGGTGGGTGCTTGAGGCTGCCGTGGGGAAGCCAGAAGGAACTGAGATGATTCATACACAGTAATGAAGACAGATCCTGCATGGATCCCAAAGCAGGGCCCTGTGCCCACCCCACAGAAGTGTAGGCGCATGTCCCCGAATATTCATAGCAGCTTTGTTTGTAATAGATCAAAGCTGGGAATTGCCCAAGTGTTCTTCAACAGCAAAAATGAAAAATTTTTTATATGTAATAGATAGATGGTGTATGATAAAATAATGAAAAGGAATGAGCTAATATACACAAAACATGAATGAATCTCACAAACATGTTGAGCAAAAGAATCCAGAAACCAAGAAATGCATAGTGTGTTATTCCATTTATATAGGGTTCTAGACTTGGCAAAGCTAACTTATGGTGCTAGAAGTCACAATGGGGGTTACTGCAGGTGGGGAGAGCAAGGGAGTAGACTGGGAAGAAAACAGGGAAGTTGGGGGGAAGGGGGCAAAATGTTCAACATGAAAGACAAAGACCAGCACCAACGAACAGTAAAAGGGATCAGAGAACAAGCCAAGATATGCGGGGAACAGAGGACAAAGCATCCAAGGAGAAGCCTGGAGACCTGGGTCTGCTTCCCAGCTTTGTCATTCCTAGCAGGGCTGCCTGTGGTGGTGCAAGTTGTAGGGTCATCTAACTCTAGAGGGCGCCCTTCATATTAAGGTGTAAATGATGCCCCTAGCATTGTACAGCCTCCCTGTATATTGGACTCTCGGTCACTCTTTTCCTGGAAAGTAAAATGACAGAACTTCACACTGGGGGCTCCTGGAAGGCAGACAACCATCTCGGTAGCTTTCATAGTCCCCAAGTCTAGCATAAGTCTATTAAGTTGGCTCTCAGTAAATGTTTGTTGATTCAATAAGGGAACTAGTAAGTGAATGGGTAAGTGGGGGAGGGAGGGAGGATGCGCCCATTGATTCGCAGTGTCCATAGCATTTCCACCGCTCTCACAATATCACAGGAAAGTAGGCAGCGTCATGGAGTGGCCGTGAGTCCAGGCGCTGGGGGCAGACTTCCTACTTCAAATGCCTCTGAGCCTCTGTCCTCATCTATAAAATGGAAGTGGCAATGATGATGCCTGCCTAAAAGGGTTTTTTTGTGAGCATTAACTGAGATGCATAAAAAGCACCTGACAAGGGCCTGGGCAAGCCTTGTCAGTTAGAATTAGAGATGGCTATATAAAACAGAAAACCCAAATAAGTGACTTAAGTAAGAAAGACATTCACCCCCTCCCCATCCCATATGCTCAAGAAATCAAAAGGTGTGGCATCTAGTGTTGGAATGAGTAATACACAGTCATCAGGGTCTTAGGCTTCTATCTTTTGGCTCCATTCTCCTCCAAGATTACCTCATAGACCAAAATGGCTGCCAGCGTGCGAACCATCATGTCCACATTCCAATTCCAGGTTGAAAGAAGGAGGAAGTGAATAGGGGCAAAAGGTGTGTACCTGCCAACTTTAAGCCTCACCCAACTACTTTTGCTAGCTTCTTATTGGCCACTCCTAGCTGCGTGGAAGGTACACTGCTGCCCAGACCACATCGGGGCCTGTTAATAAGGAATGAATATTGGGAGGGCAGCCAGCCATCTCTGCCACATGAGAGCACAAAAACTATTAGCTGTTATTATTATAGTTCTCCACATTTTAGAGAGGAGAAAAGAAGCTCAGAGAAATTAGGTAATTTGCCCAAAGTTCTATTCAACTCATTCAATAAATGTTAACTGTATTCTTACTATGTGCTTGTCCCTTAGGATACAAATGCTGAAGAAGACATGGGCTCTCTCACAAGGACACGAAAACAAGTCATTTCAAAGAACATGGCAAGAGCACTGGGAGAACACGTGCAAGGTGACACAATGGTTCCAAACACAGCCTGGGGTGAAAGCGTGGGGCTGGGGTCAGGGAGGGCTTCCTGGAAGAGGCCAACATCAGGATCATGACCATACCTGCTTTAGAGGGTTGTGGTGAGTAAATGAGACATGCCAGGACAAGCTGAGCACAGTGCCTGCCACACAGTGAGTGCTCCAATTAGTGGCAGCTCTGACAGGAAGATTATCATCACCCTCATCTTCACCATCACTATTATGAGTTTATTAGTGTCTTGCTCATTTTGCAGAAGCAAAAAAAGGCCACTTCTCAACTTCAGAATATTTTGCAAATGACATTATCTTCAAAGGATGATGGCCTCCAATAGGTATTTAAAAAGCAGAACAACAGTAAACAAAAATTCCTCATTTTCTGTTGAACCTAGGCCAAAAACTGACCTTGGGAATGGTGAATTCATACACTCTCCAGAAGGATGGGATTTTAAATGCTGGCATCTTAAGCTTTTTATCAAGCGCTCTGCTGCCGTCCTCTCTATTCAATAATAGGAAAGAAAGACAAAGGGTTTAAAAAA
Organism: Molossus molossus; assembly: GCF_014108415.1. Lineage (NCBI taxonomy): Eukaryota > Metazoa > Chordata > Mammalia > Chiroptera > Molossidae > Molossus > Molossus molossus. The sequence continues at coordinate 8,436,353 of NW_023425399.1, read as the reverse complement.
AACAACAACACTTTTTTTTAACATCAAGAGATTTGGGTTCTTCTGAAAAGGCCAGAAGAACTAAAGCTACTTCACATTTTAACCCCAAGAGAAATCATGTTTCCTGGAAGAACAAAAGGCAAGGCAGGGTCTGTTGAAAAGCGAACTCAAAGTGAGACCAGATTATGTGGGGGCCACAGGCGGTCTGGAAGCTGAACCTCAGAAATAGCATGTCCCCTGGATATTTTGGGAGTGTCCTCAGCAGAGCATGGTAGCAGCCAAGGCCCTGTTTGTGCATCTTCTCCAAGGGCGCACCTAAAGAATGCATCACCTGGCCTCCCCTTGACCCTATCCCGGCCCAGAGCCGTGTCAACAGCAGTATAAATGGGACAGAGATAAAGGGAGATATTTAAGCACCCAGAAATCATCTTCTAATTTAGGAACCAAGCTGCCAAATATCTTTCTCCCATAATAGCTCGACTTGGGAATTTGGATTTCAAGCCTCTTCTCTACCCGGGCCACCAAAATGTCTTCGTGTATTAATAGAAGGCGAACGTAAGGTTTCAGGGACGGGGCGCTGTTGGTCACAGATTGTCTGGAATCAGAAGATTAAGACCATCGGAGCCATTTCTGGGCCTTTGTTTACTCTGTGTTTCCACTGGGGCTTATAACCGCCTCATCGCTGCTGCTCTTGTTACAATGGTTATTAAGCACTTGCATAAGAAGTGTGCAATCCTTTAATTATGGTCCTCCCTGCGTCATCGTCAGGGGCGAGCTGGAATTGTTCTCCCTGTTTTGCACAAAAGAAAATGAAGGCCCGGGTGAGTGAACAAGTCCAGGGTCAAAAATTACTCAGCACAAGGGAGATGACAGGATGTGGGTGGGAATCGGGAAGGCCCTGGGTCCAGCCCAGTTTTAAATGCTTGCCGGTCTAAATGCAAGATGGGTTTCTTCTTGAAGAAGTGCACATGTGTCTGTGTGTGCGTGTTTGTGGCGTCTGTGTGTGTTTCTGTGTGTGCCTGTATCTGTGTGTGCGTGTTTGTGGCGTCTGTGTGTGATGTTTTGTGAGTTGGTCTGTGTATGTTTGTGTGTCTTTCTGTGTCTGTGTGTTTGTTTATGTGCTTCCATGTTACATATCTGTCGGTGTGTCTGTCTGTCTGTGTAAAAGGAGGAACAGAGATGAAAGAGGGAATATGATCATGAGACAAGGAGAAGAATCCATTAATAAGACTTAGAATGGTAGGGCTGGAAGTCCCCTGTTCACAGCGCGGAAGGGGCTGGAGGGGGAGTGAAGTAGATAAAGGGGGTCAACTGTATGGTGACAGATGGAAGCTAGACTTTTAATGGTGAGCATCATGTATACGGATGTCAAATTATAATGTTGCACACCTAAAACATAATGTGATTAACCAATGTTACTTTAATAAAAACTAAAATAATGTAAAAGCTAATAATTATTTAAAATCATCTGGTCTAGCCCTGGCCACTTTGGCTCAGCGGTTGGAGCGTTGGCCCACAGTGCAAGAAGTTGCGAGTTCGATTTCGGTCAAGGGCACGCACCTCAGCTGCGGTTTGTCCCCGACCCTGGTCGGGATCACGTGGGAGGCAACCAGTCGATGTGTCTCAGTCGATGTGTCTCTCTCACACCGATGTTTGCTTCTGTCTCTCTCTCCCCCTCTTGCACTCTATCTGAAGATAAATGGAAAAAATATCCTCGGGTGAGGATTTTTTAAAAAAATCATCTGGTCCATGTCAAGATCTCATTGTTAACTTTGGTAGGTAGGAAAATAGCATGGTAATTTCATATTTTTAAAAAGCGATTATCAAGTATTTAGCAGTGAAATGACAAGAGGCCATAATTTGCTTGAAAATACTCTAGCAAGGAAAAAGCAAGTTGAGGGGAGAGAATAAAAATGGGAATGCCGCCCTGGCCCAGTGGCTGTTGGTTGGAGCATGACCCGTACACCAAAAGGTTGTGGGTTCGATTCCTAGTTGGGGTGTGTACAGGAGGCAGCTGATTGATATTTATCCCCCCCGCCCCAATTTTCTCTCTAAAATCAGTAAAAACGTATCCTCAGGTAAGGATTAAAAAACAAATGAGATTGCCAAAATGTGGATAATTGTTGACGATGGATACCCGGGTGTTAGTGACATGGGTCTATTTTTCTACATTTGAAATTTTTCATAATATTTTTTATTTTTAATTATTTTATTTTATTTATTTATATATATTTTTTGATATGTGACCCTAGCGGGAACCGAACCTGGGACTCTGATCCTCAGACCGACGCTCCAACTGCTGAGCCAAACCGGCCAGGGCTCATAATTTTTTAAAAATCATCTATACCAGTTGCTGCAAACAAGGATCCTATGGGTCAAATATCACTCATACAAACCTTTATAAAAATGAAACTAGTTGCCAATATTTAAAAATGGGAGGTTGCATATAAAAATCTTGTTTTCCAGACTTTCTTGAAAAATCCAAAGTTCTGGTAACTCTGGTTCCACACTCCCTCTGGTAACAGAGCGGGGAGCACAGCCTTCAGTCGGGGCCTTTGCTTTCAGTTTGCCACAGTCCCCACCACTTCCTTTCCCTCCTGATACTCAGGTTGTTTATCATCCCTCTTGGGTCAGTTTCTCGCAGTGGGAATAAGAGGACAGTGCATGAGTTCTCTTGGGATGAAGACTGTTATTTGCCACACAAATGTCTAATCTCTGCATCAACCTTTTTCTTTTTCTTTATTGATTTGAGAGAGAAAGGAAGGGAGAGGGAGAGAGAGATAGAAGTATCAGTGAGAGAGGACATCGATTGGCCACCTCCTGCATGCCCCCCTCTGGAGATTTGGCCCACAACCTGGGCATGTGTCCTGACCAGGAATCAAACCAGCAACCTCTTGGTACATGGGTCAACGCTCAACCACTGAGCCACACCGGCCGGGCTCCGCGTCTTTCTTAGTAATACACACTCCTACACTATTAGTGGGTGGAAATATTTTTCCCAGTGTTTCTCCATCAGGGGCAGTTTGTCTCCCAGAGGTCATCTGGCAATGTCTGGAGACATTTTTTTGGTTCTCATAACTGGAGAGGGGGTGCTGCTGTCAGCCAGTGGGCAGAGCCAGGGATGCTGTCAACCATCCTACAGTGCACAGGACATCCTCCCACAACAAAGAATGTATTCAGTTCAATATGTCAACAGTGCTGAGGTTGAGTGGCCAATGCATTGTAAGTGAAAGCTGATATTGGGCCTTCCAAGTGAGCGCTTTGGTGCCTTGCATTTCTCCTTCATTTTCCCTGCAGTGCAGACGTGATGGCTGGAGCTCAAGTAGCCTTTTTGTGACCTTCAGGAGGGAAGTGCTGTGCTCAAGATGTAAGTAAACAGAATCCCTAACGACATCACGAAGCTACCATACCTTTCCCTTGGATTGTTGACTGCCAGACTGCTTTTATGGGAAAGAAATCTCCCATTTGTTTAAGCCACTGGAGTCCAGTCTCTGTGACTGTCAGCCAAGTGCAGTTGCTAAATGATTTGTCTCTGTGCCTAGTTCTCTCTGCTGGTGGGGAAAGGAAAGGTAGACTAAGAGGGCCAGATGTGCACTTCCCTCATTTATGTCCCTTCTCAGCCCCTGCAGGCAACTCCTGGCCTGGTCCAGCCCCTTCACCAAAAAGATGAGGAACTGAGGCCCTCAACAGGTTGATGGTGACCTGGGGGCCAATCCGCACCTGGTCCTCCTCTCTTCACATTTCCAAGGTGGTGAAGAATGTGGTTTCTGGAGCCAGACTGCCTTGGTTCATACATCATTGATTAGCTCTATGACTTCAGGCAACTCACGTAACTTCTCTGTCCCTCAGTTTCTCATCTATAAAATAGGGATGATGATCAAAGCACCTACTTCCTAGGGCTGTTAGGAGGATCTCATCAGTCAGGGTCCCAGCAGAAGGAGAGTTTTATGAATGGATTATTTATAAAGGTGTAAGCAGGGCATAGGGACCCCACAGATGCTGCAACATCATGGGTTAGTAACAGAGGGGGTGTTATCACCGCTAGGTAGTAATGGTGGGGCAGTCCAACCCTTAGACAGTGACGGTGAAGGCATTACACCCCAGGCCTGCGGAGCAAAGAAGAATGTGGTTGCCAGGTCTGGAGAGAAGGGGCCCTGTGGAGAGGCTGCCTGAAGGAGCTGTGACCTTCAGGGACGCAGTAGCCCATGGTGACCCAACAGGAGAGCTGGGGGATAAATACCCAGATGTACTCTACTCCTTTTCTCGCATCTCCTGCCAGTATTTCTCATTGGTCAAACCCAATTAGAAGGCCGAGGGCAAGAGGGCCCTGTGATGCTCTCCACATAAGTCACAGAGCAGAGTGCAGAAGGCTGGAGGAGGAGGAGCCTGGAGACCAGGATTTGCATTCTCGGCTCTATTATTGACAGTTTCTGGGTTGTGCCATTGGAGGGAAAAAGGGGCCCGGCCAGTGTGGCTCAGTGATTAAGTGTCGACCCATGCTCCAAGAGGTTGCCGGTTTGATTCTCAGTCTGGGCACATGCTAGTTGTGGGCCTGATCCCCAGTGGGGGGCATGCAGGAGGTGGCCAATCGATAATGTTCTCTCTCATTGATGTTTCTAGCTCTCTCTCTCCCTCTCCCTTCCTCTCTCTGTAAAAATCAATAAAGAAAAAAAAAAGTCCCATCTTCCTCACTTTTTCCTGTTTCCACTCACAGGGAGGAATAGGGATATGATGGCAGGAGCTAAAGCAGCCCTGTTAGACCACAAAGTGGAAGTCAGGTGTTGAGGGTGCCAAGTGACAAGATAGCCAGAGCCAGACAGTGTGGAACCACCATGGCCAACTGGACACTAACTTATAGTCTGTTCCATGAGAGAGGACTGAAGTTTTGTTCAAGCCAATTATTTTGGCTTTTATTACAGCAACTGAATGGATAGCCTGACCAATACAAGCTTTAAATCGGGTACTTGCTCAGATTTTGGATCTATCTTAGGCTGAGCTTTTTAAAACAAGCAAAAGTGACTGGCAAGTTACAGACTGCTCAACAATTCTGTTAAGGAATCTGCTTTCCAGGGAGATTCAGCATAGTACAGTAGGGAGCAGTGTTGGGGGGGGGGGGGAGTCTTTAATCTAAAATTCCTCTGGAATTGAGATGTTCCCTAAGCAAGTTCACTTGTCAGCAGCCCAACCACTCTAAGCTCAGGAGGGATGCAAGAGAGAGCTGCTTCCTAGTAGCTACTGGAGAAATCCTGAGGTGAACTCTGATTGGACCAAGTTGTGCCACTGCCCATCCCTGAACCAATCATTGTGGTCATTGTATTTCAGCCACTCTGATTGGCGGGTGCTAAGTCATAAGTCATTTTTCAGGGTGTGGTGTCACTGGAACAGGGAGAACTCCGGGAAGGGGTGGCTCCCAGTGGAAATACAGGGTGCTTGGCACAGAAGAGAATGCAATAGTTGCAGAAGGGCCTCAAATCAGCAAACATCCTTCACACTCACTAGTATGAAAAGAAATAATATAAAGTATCATGGTCCCCGGGGTACTTGCTGTGGGATTTCCCATCAGCCACTTTGCAGAATTTCTTCTTGGCAAATGAAAGTATTGAGCCAGACTAACTCTTCCCAGCCAACATTCAACATGTGGGACTATCCCCAAAAAATAACTAAATAAATAGAAGCAAGAGACACCCCGGGCTGGTCACCCAAGGGACAGTTCCAAAGCTACCAACAGAGCATCCTCTGTGTTTCAGTAACTTTCTGTGAAATACAACAAAGGAGTTCATGTGAAATAAAGGGGGCGATTATGTACCAAAGGGTGGGTATGAGGCTGATTAATGCCACGGGAAAGAGGAGGTCCTTCCACCCAGTGAATAGGAGTCATCTGCTTCTGCTCCAGATGGCATTATTACAGGAGTGCTGTTGAATCAAAGAACAGCATGTTCCACCCTGTTCTTTGGGGGAGATTTAAAGCAAGACTGTTTGCAATGAGATCCAGTTGACATCTGAGTTTGGAAACCCCCGATTGCAAAGCTTGTGTCTTCCCCCAGAGTTTGTGTTTCCCCCAGAGGCAGATCCTAAGACAAAGATTCAAGGGCAAATCATGTATTTGGAAAGTGAAAGAGGGAAGAGGAGAGTGAGCCAGGGAAGAGAAGACAACCCACATTAAGCAAGTTATCGAGACATTTACTGTGGGCAACTGGAGCTTAATCCCACTGGCGCAGATCACGTCTCAGAGCTGTTCTATTTGAGGAACCAGAAGCTGGGGTATTGATACACCATTCCTTCCATGCATCCTGGACCACTGCTGGGCAGGGGGTTGGGTTGGGTGGGAGCATGAATTCTTCTAGTGTGCTTGATGCCAACAGTCAGGGAAAAGACCGAACTCACAAAAAGATGCAGATGCTAGCAACTAGAAGTCGGGCTGACGATAAAACCTCAGGGCCACAGACAGCAAATGTTTATTTGGGAAGCAACCCCAGGAAGAACAATGACGAGGAAGCTGGAACATTTATCCACATTGCCCATCTCGCGATGGTTGAAGGATGTGCCATCAACTCCCAGGCCTTTCCCTGTGGCCTGCTGTGTGCACCCCAAGCACACAGGCCCTCTACAGAGATGCAGATGCTGGAGGCTGGAAGCCATAGGCATGTGCGGAACTGTCCACCAAGCTGCAAGCTGTCCCCTGGGGTGAGCCAAGGGGGTTGACAGTGGCGCTGATGCTGACCAGGAAACTCAGGAGAAGGAGGAAAAAGGGAAGAGGGTACAAAACCAGCACTTACAAAGTTCAGGGCATTTGACATCCATGAGCACATCTGATCTTGTTGTAATTCCCGTTTTACAAGGTGAGGGAACTGGGGTTCAGAGAAGGATTGTAACTTGCTTGGTTAGGTGGTGACTTGCTCTTGGTTAGGTGGCAGTTCAGTGGTGGTGCTGAAATTCCAGTCCAGATTTAGTCTACAAAGACAGTGTTCTCTCTCTCTCTCTCTCCCCCCCCCCCTTCATCTCTCTCATTTTTTCCCCAAATGACATTTAGAGAGTTATCAAGACAGAAGCCAAAAGAAGCCTTCTGCTCTCCTCAAATTTATTTATTTATTTTTATCCTCACCCGAGGACATTTTTCGATATTTTGTTCAGATAGAGTGAGAGGGAGAGAGAGAGAGCGAAACATCGACGTGAAAGCGACACATCGAGTGGTTGCCACCCACACAACCCAACCCGGGCTGGGGACAAACTGCAACCAAGGTACGTGCCCTTAGCGGGAACCGAACCCGGGTCTCTCCGGACCGCAGGCCGACGCTCTAACAGCTGAGCCAAACCGGCCAGGGCTGCTCTCCTCAAATTTAAAAGATACTTTACAAAAGATAGTTTTTCTTTGCAGTCTCATTCAGTCAACACCTCTATTAAGTATCTACTACATGCAATACAAAGGGAACAAAACAGACCAAATCCTTGCCCCCGGGGTTTGTATTAAAGCAGGGGGAAGAGACACTGAACAGCAAGGGCGTCATGGACCTTGAGTGGGCCAGGGAGACAGGGAAGGGAGGTGCCGGTGAAGGGTGTCCCGGATCACAGCTGTGATGCAGGGTTCACTACTTCAGCCCTATTGATATTTGGGGCCGAATGGCTTAGTGGTAGGGGACTGTGTTGTGCATTGTAGGATGTTTAGTCTTGCAGAACTGGACACTAGGTAGAGTAAATCTTACCATAGGTAGATTATGCCTTAATAAAAATAGTGAAAAACAGCCCTGGCTGGTTTGACTCAGTGGTTAGAACATCGGCCCGCCAACCAAAGAGTCACAGGTTCAGTTCCGGCCAAGGGCATGTACCACAGTTGCGGTCCGTCCCCGGCCCTGGTTGGAGTCATGCGGGAGGCAACCAATCGATGTATCCCTCTCACATCAATGTTTCTCTCTTCCTCCCTCCCTCCTTCCCACTCTGTCTGAAGATAAATGGAAAAATATCCTCCGGTGAGGATTTAAAAATATATATATAGTCAAAGTATTATTTCAAAAGACTCTACAGTAGAATGGCACTTTGGGAGGGGTGTTGTCAAGTTTGGTGAGAACTCTGAAGCAAATCTTGACTTCACTGGAGGACCTGTGCGAGTCCGGAACCATCTGGACCACACTTACCTATAAGCAACTGGGAGAACTTTATGGAATGCAGGTGTTTGGTGTTGGAAGTAAGGAATGACTGTTTTTCAGCACATAAGAGGATTATTCCAAGCAGGTCAGTGCACAAGCAAGCCGGGGGGGATACGACTGGATTTTATACCTGCCTGTGAGGTTAGCTGTGGAGAGACCTACATTGCTGAAAGGGGGAAATTCAGCTGAGTAGAGAGAATCCTGTTTGCAAGCTCTTGGCCATCTTCAGATTATGGGCACGTTTAGTCTTGACTTTAGTTCGGTAGCTCTGTAGATCTTCTTCATATGTGTCATTAAAACCTAGTCTCAAAAGCAGGAGATCGACATAACAGTTAAGATTCAGGCAGATCTTCAGAATCACATCCGGCCCATCCAAACCCCAAAGCGAATTGGGATTTCATTTTTTTTTTTTTTTTTAAGTGAGACACTTCGGTGCCAATAACAATGCAGTCTAATGAGTCAATGACCCTTGCAATTTCAAAACTGCGGTTTTTACTTTATGGCTGGTGGGGTCTTCCACAGAAGTCACAATATGAATGCCAGAAGAAACAATTTTTAAAAGATGGCAACATGACCGAGGCATAGAGCAGCATCTGTATGTTTGCATGTGTCCAAATAAATCCAATGCTAGTGGCATCTGTAAGTATAACCGAAAATGGCAGGGCCAGCATATGCTCCCGGCTGGATGAAAGGATACCCCTTCATCCTTCCAACCTCCAGCTTCATCATCTCTAAAGCAGAAATGGCAATAGGACCTGCCTCATAGGGTTATTGTGAGAATTAAAGAGATATTGTGTGTAAAATGATCACTAAGGTGATGTATTAGTGTCCTCTGGCTGCTATAGCAAATTATCCCAAATTCAAGCGGCTTAAGCAACACAAGGTTGTTATCCTATAGTTCTGGAGGTCAGAAGTCCAAAAATGGGTCGGATGGAGCTAAAATCCAGGTGTTGGCAGAGCTGCGTTCCTTCTAGAGATTCTAGAGAAGAATTTGTTTCCCCGCCTTTTCCAGATTCTAGAGGCCGGCTGAATACCTTGGCTCATGGCCCACCCTCCGTCTGCAAAGCCAACAGCATGGCATCTCGTGCTTCTTTCTCTGGCCCCGCTTCCTCGCTCACACCTCCTTCTCTGGCTTGGACCCTCCTGCCTTTTATGAGGACCACTGTGGTTTTACATCGGGATGACCCACCCAACCCAGGGTGATTTCCCCATCTTAAGACCCTTAACCCATCACACCTGCAGAGTCCCTTTGCCATATAAAGTACCCCCTTTACAGATGCCAGGACATAGTAGGACATAGGCTTCTTTGGGGGGACCATTGTTCTGTCTCCTCTTAGGGGCTATTCACAGCATTGTCAGTATAGTTCGCTGGTTACATAAAGTCTGTGGTGATGTAGAATAAGGACAGTAAGGGAAAAAGATGCTCCCAAGCTGCTGTATGAAAAGCTTCATCGGACATCGGACATGCTAACAGTGATCGTGAGGGGGGTCAGTCCATGTAATTAAGGGGTTTCTCTTTTCTCTATTTTCATATCCCTTTTATAATAAAAATATTTAAATTAAAATGCTAGTGAATATGAAAATAGAAATATCTTTTTTTAAAATAGGTTTTTATTGATTTATTTTAGAAAGAGAGGAAGGGAGAGAGAGAGAGAAACATTGATGTGAGAGAGAGATATTGATTGGCTGCCTCCTGCACACCCCCGACCGGGGATGGAGCCCGCAACCTGGGCATGCGCCCTGACCAGGAATCGAACCAGGACCTCTCAGTCCATGGGATGACGCTCAATCCACTAAGCCGCACTGGCCAGGTGAAAATAGAAATATCTTAATTGTCTACATATACTATATTTATATATTGTTCTGGCTATCCGATGCATGACAAATCACTCCAAAACTTGGTGGCTTACAAACAACAATTTATTATCAACATTCACAGTTCTGTGGGTTGACTGGGCTCAGCTGAGTGGTTCTCACTTGGGGTGCCTCATGCAGTTGCGGGCAGATAGCCGCTGGGGCTGACATTATCTTGACTTGGGCTGAGCGTCCAAGATAGCATCTCATTGCTCTCCCACTGGGACAGCCTGGCCCTCTTCCACGGCGGCTCAGGGCTGCACAAGGCAGGAAGCCCCGAACTGGCCCAGCATCACTTCCACCATCTTCTATTGGTCAAAACAGACACAAGGTCAAGGCCAGTCCCGATTCAAGGGAGTGTGGCAGTAGACCCCGTACCTCAAGGGCGAGTGGCACACACATACACATAGGGAAAGTGTTGATGACAGGCATCTCGTAAGGCAAGCTAATGTATACCTTCCTCTTCCTCTACCCTTCCTGCCCCTATCGCCCCAGGTAGTTCCATGCCCCCCCTTCCTCCATGTCATCCCAGGATGTCTCCCTCTTCTTCTTTGAGGGGATTATCACTGAGGAAATGCATCACAGTTTTGTGGGGTATAAAGCAAGACTTGAAATGTGTCTCCTCCTGGGGCATCAAGAGTTTAAGCTTCTTAGAGAAGTTAAGGTGGGACGTTTTTTGTTTTGTTTTGCTAAGTCTAACATCCTTTCCCACTTCCTGTGCCAGGATCCCATGTGGAGGACGACTGGTCAACCACAGTGCCTTGTACTCTATTAGCCTATGAGTGGGCAAGTGAGTCAAGCCAAGCCAAATAAACCCTTTCTGAAATGTGAATCTTGGACAGAATGACAAAAAATAAATAAAAATTCTGCGAAAAAGTTTTCAGTGTCACTGTAGGCTACTCCCCACGAGCTATTACACCCCAGGTTCAGGGAAGGCCTGATTAGTCTAAGGCTGGGTTTCCTAACCTCTGCACTGTTGACACTGGAACAGAGAAGATTCTGTAGTGTGTGAAGGTGGGAGGAGCTGTCCTGAGCACTGTAGAATATTTAGCTGCACCCCTGATTTCTACCCATGAGATGCCACTAACACCTTCCTAGCTATGATATCCAAAAGTGTCTCCCGACCTTGCCCAGTGTCCTCTGGGAGCCCAATTCAGTCCCTGTGCCTCTTGCTGATGATTGGTTCAGGGGTGAACAGACCCAAGCCAGTTGGGTCAATGAGACACCAGGATAGATGATGGGGGGGGGGGGCCTTCTGGAAGCAAAGCTTCCTTACTCTTTAAGAGAGCAAGCCAAGGGAAGATACTTTCTCTCTCTCTTCCCCACTGGATGTTCACAGTTTTATAGCCTAACAGCCACTTTGCAGCCACAAAGGGAATCAGCGTTCAGATGAAGCCAACAGTAGATTGAGAAGGAAGAAAGAGAAAGAACCTGGATTCTCAATTACATTCTCCAACTTCTGACTCATCCAACCTTGGAGCTGCGCTCCCTACCAACTCCCTGCTTAAGCCAGTTTGAGTTGAGTTTTCTGATCCTTGCAGCCAAAGCATCCTACAACACACGTCAGGGCTGAAGAGAACACTAGCCAGTTTATGCAACCCAGATCCCCCGGGGCATCCTGTTTCCAATCCTTTCCAACTTTGCTTCCGGAGCGCTCACTCCCTTTCTGTAAAGTGCCTTGCATCCTTCTCAAGATTGCCTCTTCTGTCCCCGGTGGCCAGAACCAAGTGTGTGACTTGCCGTGGGAGAATTCTGTTGCTGTAGTTGACTCATTTCAGCCCCCAGTCCCCAACATCCTTAACCGCCATACCACACGGGGCTACCTCAGAACCTGCTTGTTGAATACGATCAACTCACTTGGTGTTTCCCTAAGTGCTGTTCATGAGACCAGCAGGAGAGATGGAGCCTCATGTAAAGGGTTGATGGGAAAATCACACAGAAAACATTCTGGTAAGTTCTCTGGACCGCAGGCTGACGCTCTAACCACTGAGCCAAACTGGCGAGGGCCATTCTGGTAAGTTCTAAAGGAAGTATCACATGGGGGTGAGGGGGTCACGCCAAGGGCAGCCCGTTGGGGTTCCCCAATGCTTCCTGAGGACAGCTAGATCCAGCAGAAGTAGGTGAGAGGGCAAAGAGAAGATCCCCTGGTCTGGCTCTCCCGCCAGCTCGCTCTGTAACCTGAAGGGAGTTGCTTCTCTCTCAGCCTCAGTTGCCCTGCCTGTCAAATGAGCATTATCCTATTAACTCCTCGGGGTTGATGTGTAGTGTAACTGACATGACACATCTAACCGGTTTAGTGGTCTGTCTCAACTTGCTGAAGTGTAGCTATGAAGTATTATTTTGTATAATAACTACTACCAAATACTCTCTATTGAAACCTCCTTTTGCCCTCTGGGTAAAAAGAGCAACAATAGAGTGGGTGGCATTAGCAGTAGAGGCTGAAGAAGAGGGAGAAGCACGCTCCCTACGTGCCAGACGCTGCGCTTAGCCCCTGCCATCTAGGAACTAACTCCCCGAATCCTCACAATGACCTAACGAGGTAGGAACCAATGCCATCCCCATTTTAGAGAAACAAGAGGTTAAGTAATTTGCCCAAAGTCATGCAGCTGTTAAGGGGTGGGCTTCCTCAACCTACCTCTCTCCAATTTCATAACTTGTTAGACTCCTGGTTACCAAAGCTGTCTCATTTTCAGCTCTTACAACTCAATATTCCTCAAGTTAAAATGTCACTTTCAAGAGGTGAACCACAAGTGCACCCAACAGGGATGCCTGTCATGGTCACGATATTGACTGAAAGAAGGCAGACACGAGGGCATGTACACTGCATGGTTCAACTGATGTGTAGTTCAAACAAGGGCGTTAGAGGTCAGGATGGCGGTCCTTGAGGAGGGGAAGTGAGGATGGGTACAAGGTGGCTTCTGTGTGGCTGGCAGAGTTCTGTATCTTACCAAGGTGCTGGTTATGTATGTTCAGTTTGGGGAAATTCTTTTTTCTTTCTTTTTTTTTTAATCCTCACCCGAGGATATTTTTTCCATTGATTTTTAGGGAGAGCAGAAGGGAGGGAAGAAGGAGGAGGAGGAGGAGGAGGAGGAAAGAGAGAGAGAGAGAGAGAGAGAGAGAGAGAGAGAGAGAGAGAAGCACCAATGTAAGAGGGACACATTAATTGGTTGCCTCCCACATGGCAGGGATTAAACCTGCAACCCAGGTACATGCCCTTGACCAGGAATGGAACCAGCAACCCTTTGGTCCATGGGCTGATGCTCTAACCAGGGCCAAACTGGCCAGGGCGGGGGGATCTTTAAGCTGTGTGTATGTGTGTGTGTGTGTGTGTGTGTGTGTGTGTGTGTGTATTTCTGTGTCTTGTTATATTTCAAAAAATTTACCTGTAAAAAACGTCAATCTCGGATTTGGTTCAGAGTTCTTCTACACACCCTCCTGCCCTCCCTCATCCAGTTCAAGCCAGAATCATGGCTCCAGGAGCTTGGAGATGTGGGGGTAGGAGTGGGCGAGGGGTACCATTCTGCCGAATTAGCTTCTCAGCTTGCCTTAAAGAGGTGGCTGGTCCCAACTGCTGGATGACCTCTGAACTTAGACTGAGTGATTCAGGGGGCCCAAGGGCCCATAACATCATTTCATTGAACATATATGTAAAGGGCCTGGCACAAAGCAGGTGTGATGAGGCCCCTAGATGGAAACACAAGATTTTTGATATCTTGAAGGCTAGGCATTGGGATGTTCACCTCTTGTAAAGATGCCAGAAGTTTGTAGATTCATAGTTGGTCAAGGAAGACACTTCTATTTGAAGCTTGTTAATTAGTGAGACACAAGGAAAAGCCAAAGTCAACTATCTTAAAGATCAATCTGCCCAGAAGCCAACTCTGAGACAAGAATTGGAAGGCAAGTATGTTTGTTATTTGAGAGGAGATCTTGGAAGCACCAGTTGAGTGGGGAAGGGAAGAGACATTCATAAGCAGGTGGTCACTGTGGGCAAGTGGGCATACTCCAGTGGGGACCCCTGAGGCACTGTGAAGACCACACCTCTGAGCTGCCCTGCTTGAAGAGCAAGGAGCTCAGGTTTTTACCCACAGCTTCCATTTGTCATTGGCGAGGGCTGCTTCTGAAGGTGTGAAGTCACGGGAACTCCCAACCAGATCCTAAGGCGAGCTGAGCCTGCTCCTGTGGCTGGAAAAGCGTTGAGCCAGAGAGCTATGGGTGTGAACATCGCGGGTTGAAGGGACGTGGGCAGGTCATCAGCATGCAGAGTGAACCTATCCCCAGACTTTTAGTTTTGCGGGAAAAAGAAACTCTGACCTGCTTAAGCTACTGTTAGTCAGACTGGGTGTTACTTGTAGCTAAAAGCATTCCTAAGTGATACATGGAGAGCACGAAGAAGCTGGAATGTAGACTGAAGCAACAATTAAGAGCAAGAAGAGATGAGTGATGTCCTGGGCAATTTGGTTCAGCAGTTAGAGTGTTGGTCCATAGGCCAAAGAGTCCCAGGTTTGATTCCAGCCAAGGGCGCATACCTTGGTTGCAGTTCGTCCCTGGCCCTGGTTGGGGTCGTGTGGGTGGCAACCACTCTATGTGTCTCTCTCACATTGATGTTTCTCTCCCTCTCTCTCTCTCTCTCTCTCTCTCTCTCTCTCTCTCTCTCTCTTCCTCCCTTCCTCTCTTTCCCTCTATCTGAAGATAAATGGAAAAATGTCCTCAAGTGAGGATTTTAAAAAAAAGAGAGAGATGAGTGATAATCAGAGTTCTAGGGAAATGTATTTGGATTTCACAGACAGCATCACGGAGGAGAGGGACCTGGTTTCCAGCTGCTTCACAAGGTGGGAATTAGGCCGCGCAGACTGGTTGCTAAGGGATGACCCCCTCTGAAGGGTAAAGAGCTTGGAAACATTTTCATTTGATAAAGAGACAAAGAAACAAAGAAACAGAGACCTGGAGACAGGCGGACAGAGTGAAAGGTCGGAGAAGAGCTGAGAAAAGGTGGAGATGGAGAGACAGTGAAAACTGTGAAATGTGAAAATACACATACCCAAATGCTAACAGCACCATCGTGAGTGGTGAGACAAGAAAGTATATGTTCTCTCTTTCAAATGCAATTTTCAGGATATCTTCATTAAATGTGTATGACTTTCACGATTAAGAAAACAATTAAGGAAAACAAAAATGTCCCACCTCCAGTGCTAGAATTTACAACTCTGAATGAGAGAATAACCACTTTGAATTGCTCCTCACTTTAGTTCTTCCATATTTCTAGAACCGATTTAACTACAAACACAGCTCCCTTCCTTCTCCCCCGCCCCGCTTCTTCTTGAGCAGACCTGGGTCAGGCAGAGCCGGCTTGGTGGAACCAGGGCTGAGGCTGACCGCGGGCAGATTGAAGGTAATTTATGGAGGCGGGACTAGAAGCTACTTTGGAACTGAGAACTGGATTCATTTTTCGTGCTTCTTTCTTTGCAAGAACTGTCTTGTCCTGGAGTCGTGTAGGAGGGCAGTGGGAGGGACACTGGCTGTGTTTAT
Organism: Molossus molossus; assembly: GCF_014108415.1. Lineage (NCBI taxonomy): Eukaryota > Metazoa > Chordata > Mammalia > Chiroptera > Molossidae > Molossus > Molossus molossus. The sequence goes on along the minus strand of NW_023425399.1, from coordinate 8,420,853 downwards.
GGAGGTAATGGAATTGGATGTAGATGATTCATTCTTTCATAGATTCATTTAACTAGCATTCAGGGAGCAGCTCGTGTTGCCCAGGTTCTGAGCTGCCCTGGGGATATACCACAGTCCGTGCCCGCCAGGGGCTCCTGGATGGCGGAGAGAGACCCCCCACGCGGACTGATAAGACAAACACGAAGGACTCGATCCATGCCAAGATAGAGGTTTGCACAAAGCCTGAGAAGTTCTGCTTCTACCCACCCAGATACAGATCTCGCTCATGAAATGAAGAAGTCAAGAGAGATAAGGGAGATTCTTATTTAGAAGGCCAGTGGTGACAAATTAAAGCAGGTGGTTTCCAGAGGACCTTGACTTCCCAAACGACTGGTGCTTTGGGAAAGGAATGTGGCTAAACTTGAGACGCACAGGGCTGGAGGACAGCGGAGAGAGAACACAGTGCACCGGTCAGCATGCTTTTGGCTGCGAGTGATAAACAAGCCCATCCAAAGTGGCTTCAACCATAGAGGCGTACATGATCTTTACAAAGAAGCCCTGAGCGAGGTGGTTGCAGCAACAATTCAACAAGTTCACGTGGCTGTCAAGGACTCGGGAGTTTTCTATCTCTGTGTCCCTTAGCCTGGTGAAGAAGAGATATAGTGCCTCCTGCATGACTCTCTTACAAGACGGAGTACCCTTCCCGGAAGCTCCTGGGCAGACTTTGCCTCCTATCCTGCTAGCCAGGATTGAGCCCTACGTCCATACTTTAACTTCAAAGACGGCTTGGTGAAGGAGCACCTCACTTTTCAGCTTCTGTTATAGTGGGGGTGGGCTCTGGCAGCCAAGAAGAAGAAGGGAATGATGAGTAGATAGGCAACCAATAGTATCTGCCTCAGAAGGGAATTAACCTCTGCTGGGCACTGTTTATAACCCTAGCTGTCCCCAAAATTCCCAGCTTCCCCTTTAATATCTATTTAACAATAGGACCCCATGACTTTAAATAGACCAAACTTTTATCAGGTTCTTTCTACAGGATATTACTCAGAATCTATGGGGAATGTTCACATGTCCTATGGACCATCCTTGTGGTTGCTTGGCAACCACAGTGAGCCATCGCTCCCAGGACTTCTACTGTCCTGTCTACCATTTCTTAGCTGCCTGCACCAGGATGCTGCCCCATCTCCAACCGCATCTTGACCTGGAGGTGGTATCCAGTCCTCTTCCTTATCAGCCCCCCAAACATGGCTAGGTGAATTAGGATACAGGTTCAGCTATTGTTACTGAGACCCCCACTAACAGTGGCTTAAATGAAACAAAGCAGAAGTTCATTTCTAACAGTCAGAACAATGCCTGTAAGCAGCCAGGAAGACTGGACTCGTGCATATCAGCTGAATATCAGCCCTGTTTATGTCTCTTTCCTGTATCATTCTCTGTGTGGTCAGTCTGGGGATGATGACCACAGGGTCAGGGTGCCAGGTTCCTTCTATCTTGTTCTCTTCCATTCCTCGCATATTGCCCTTGTCTGCACAGTTCACAGTGAAGCCCACTATGTGCACAGTCCAGGCAGCAGGATGGAAGAAAAGGTGAAAGAAAGAAGTTCCCCTGCCCCCTGCCCCCCCCCCAGTGCCCCCTGGGCCTTAAGGGCTGATTCAGAAGTGAACCACATCAGATCCCACTTCTAGGAATATACCCTAAGAAGCCTGAAACACCAATCAGAAAGAATATATGTACCCCCATGTTCATAGCAGCACTATTTACAATAGCTAACATCTGGAAACAGCCCAAGTGTCCATCAGTTGATGAATGGATAAAAAAGCAGTGGTACATATACACAATGGAGTACTATGCAGCTGTAAGAAAGAAAGATCTCTTATCCTTTGAGACAACATGGAGGGACCTGGAAAGTATTATCCTAAGCGAAACAAGCCAAGCAGAAAAAAACAAATACCACATGATCCCACTGATTTGTGGAATATAATGGACATAACAGTCTGAGGAATAGGGTAGACCCAGAGACGTGGAAGTAGGGTACAGACTGACAGCCCTCAGAAGAGGGGGTGGTAGGGGGAGGGAAGAGATAAACCAATGGACATGGACAACAAAGCTGGGGACGGGGTGGGGGGATGGGGAGGAGGGTGTCAATGGGGTAAAAAAAGAGAAACATCTGTAACAAAAATAAAATAAAAAAAAATAATATAAATAAATAAATAAAAAGCAGTTGCACCAGAAAAAAGAAAAGGAGTGAACCACAGCACTTCCACCCACATGCTATTGGCCAGCATATAGTCACATGGCATATCTAACTTCAAGGGACGCTGGGAAATGTAGTCTTTAGCTGGGCAGCCATATGCCCTGCTACAATACTTGTATGGGGACCATTAGTATCTGACCCAATCACTAAGATGAGCCCATAGCAGGGAACAACATTTCGCTGAAGCATGGAGGATAACAGGTGGGAATTACACAATGCAGAAAGGAAAACCCAAAATGAAATTGTAAGCAAATAGCTCCTAGAGCGCATGTACCTTCATCATACTTTCCCTCATGCCCGCCTTCACCCTCCTTTCTCTCCAGCCTGCCACCATGTTGTGGGAGCCACTCTAGCTCCCATAGATGGAGGCTTCCTGATCCTTTCTCACTAGGATTTAGAGCCACCCTCCCCCACTCCTTGCCTACCCCAGATGTGAGCAGTGGAACGATCCAGGTCCTTCAGAGGACAGCTCCTTTCCTCATGCAGTTCCCGGTGGCCCAGGCGAGGCCAGCAGGAGAGCTGTAAGCGTATTCCCCCATACCTGGGTCCCTCTGCTTTTAGTCACACGAAGTGAGTCCTCTCCACGGGCCGCCCTCCAGCACAAGGGAGAGGAAAAGTCCAGGCCAGCTCCTCCCTCTCTGCACAATTGGGTCTCAAATGGAAGACCATTTCCATCTTCAAATACAAAAAGACGAGCAAATAGCTGATCAAAAACACACGTCTCTCCCAAGAACTCCGGGAACACTGTGTCTAAATGTCAACTTAGAAGTTAATTCTTTTTCTCAAAAAGTCCTGCTATGCTCTTGCTATGGAACCACTCAACTTACAGACATCATCCAGATGCCGTGGTGCAATGGTAGACAAGTTCAACCACCAACTGTTTCCTCATCTGTGAAATGAGGCTAATGACAGACCCTCTCACGGAGCTGTTGGGGAGATCTAGAGAGATGGTAGAGGTAAAATGCTAGATTAGCCCAGGACCTGACCCATAGTTGATGCCCAATATATGCAGCTATTATAGCTACTATTAATAATAATAAACAACTCAGTATGGGGAACTGTATCTGGATAATGTCACAGTTTTAGGACTTCCCCCAAGAACAATGGTTCCTCCCAGAATAAAGGGGGAAGACCATTCCCACCTTCAAAGACAGAAACTGTTTCTATCCCACTTAAGTAATTGAAAATCTAGAATCTCACCTCCAGAACTGGCTACATAATTTGGGGGGCCAGGTGCAAAGTGATTGTGCAGGGCCCCTTGTTCAGAAATGACTGAGATTTTCAAGACGGCAACAGCGGAGCATTACACCAAGCACGGGCCCTCCGGAGCACAGGGCCCCGTGCAACTGCACGTGTTGCACACACGTCACAAAGTCACAAAGCCCTGGCCCTGCTCACCTCCGCCAGCAGGACAAACATTAGAGATGTAAACAGCAAGTTGCAACATATGCTATGGAAACATCTGGAGACAGAGGGCAGCCTGTTTTTTCCACTGTGTAACCTACACAATCGTAGTAACAACAGCTACATGTATTGAGTCCTTGCCAGGAACTAGAAACCAGGCTAAGACACCGTCTCATTCAACCACCACATCCTTGCTTTAAGTAACAGATGGAAAACTGAGGATCAGAGAGGGGAAGGAATTTGTCCAAGGGCACATAGCTCAAGTCAGCCAGATTCCAGGACCACTGTGTGTGCCACAAAAGTGTGCCCCCATCCTGACCCTCTCAACGGAGGGAGGGCAGAGTTTTAGTGACCTCTGGAAACCCTCCCAGACTCCTCCTCTGCTGAAAGCATGGGATCAAGGTCTAACTTCCCTCTCAGACCTTCCCCCAGGCCTCTGACCCTCCTTTCTCAGAACCCATGTGATGCCCTAGTTCCCTCTGAGTGCCTTCTCCTCCCCCCACTGAGACAGTCACCCTTATAGGAGAGGCAAATCAAGAGTAGATTTATGTATTTATTTTTGTTCTATTTTTAAGGGCTTGGAGTAAAGTCTAAAATACTTTATGGGGATGGGGGAGTCTTTATTAGGATGGGGAAGAGAGCCCAGGTGGATGTGAACAAGGAGCCTCTGAAACAGTACAGAACTCACATACATTAATGGAATTTCAGAAGCAATATCTAGAGCTACACTGGATTCAAATTCTGGGCTCACCATTTCTTAGCTGTGTGACCATGGGCAAGTTGCTTAACCTTTCTGTGCCTTGGTTCAAATGGAGAACACTAATTATAGGCTTCACCATGTTGTGGTAGTGATGTTATTAGCTCTTCGTTGTGACTGTTTGTTTCAAGCTTATGGGAGTTCTTGCAGAGCCTGCACACCAGAGCTGAGAGCTCAGAGGCTGAGACCAGACTGCCTGCATTTAAATCCCCCTTTACTATTTATAGCTGTGTGACTTTGGTTAAGAAATTGACTTCTCTGGGCCTAGAAGTGGCATGTGGGTTCAACTGGACCAATGAGATTCAAGGCCAGGACTTGTGCTGGCACCGCCAGGGAAGAGGAGTGCTCTTTCCATTGACGTTGCTGAGCTGCTGACTGTGAGCCTGGAGCTGCTGGGGCCATCGTGGTCACCCCAGGAGGACAGTCTGCCTGAGAGTAAAGCTCACATGGCGAGAAATAGTTAAACGAGCTGTTGAGAGACAGTCATGATGACATTGTTTGAGCCCCTGGATGCAGCTGTACCTGAAGCAAGCCATCTTTGGACTTTCCAGTTTCATGAGCCAGCAAATTCCCCGTTTTGTGAAAGCCACTTTCAGTTGGGTTTTTCTCACTAAAAGGCATCCAGGCAGACACCAGGAGGTTAAGCAACTTGCCCATGACCCGAAAGCTAGTAAGTAGCCAACCCAGGATTTAGAAGCTTCTAACCCGCGGTGCCCATTGCTCCAACATCAGGGCCAGCATTCTGTATTTGTGTGTTCGTTGATTTCACCTCTTTCCCCTCCCGGAGCAGCCACTTTCTCATCTGAAAAATGGAATAACACCTGACTTGCGGGGCTGTTGGAAAATAGAAATGTTGGAAAATGGAAAATGCTAGACAACAGTGTTACCTAGTGCTGTCTGTGGCTGAAGGCGGGAGCTCTGTGCATCAGGCTTCCAGTGAATTGGCCTTTGGCTTTGTCCCCAGTTAGTTATTCCAGGTAATCATCCAACCAGCCAAGGTGCCCAACTATGTTAGGAGAGCACGTGTGAATCTCAGAGGGAAGGGCCACTTCCCTTCCTGGCTATGTCCTCGGTGGTGGTCAGAGGGAGCGGGGTGATCCTGAGGACCCGTCAGCTCTGTTTCTTAGGTAGAAAAAAAGCCCTGTCTTCTCAGTTTCTGGAATTTTCCAAGGACTCATGGGCTATCTGGGAATGACCTGTAGCTTCAGGAAAACAGCACTGAACCAAATTGACTTAGTTTCTTTTCTTCATGCAGTCTACATTTAGGGGTGGAGACAGATGATAAACACCTAAAACAAATATATAACATAATGCCGTGGTAACACTAGAGAGAAAATAAGACACCAACTGCCCGCCGTTTATTAGGAGGCATCAGAAGGGGCCTCTCTGATGAAGTGACATTTCATCAGAGACCGATTTGGCCTCATTCTGGATCCCCAGCTCTTAACACTGAGCCATCTGCCAGGAAAAAGACCAGGACCGATTTTACCAGGAAACCTGCTGACACTGCTAAGTTAGGAGTCGATGATCCTTGGGTAACAGTCATCCTTCTCCACTGACAACTCTTTAGGACATTTAAAAAAGTTTAATGGGTCATTGATTTCCTCCATTAGCTAAATCCATGAAGGAAAGGCCAGGGAAACCACGTGAGATCATGCCTGCCAGGAAAAGATTTCAGCTATCATTACACATGGTCATTTGTTTATTTTCTAACTGGTCGTCACTAAAAGATTCCTAATCACCACCGTCACATCTCTGGGGGATACAAGGGCTTGGTTGGTTCTAGGCCAGGCGTTGGCAGGGGATCGGGGAACTTTACAAATGAAAGGAAGCCTCAGAAAGGCATAGAAGACCCAGTGCCATGGGTCACTCCTCCCCTCCAAAAATCAGACAAGAAGTTGAGGGAGATTAAACAGATGGGAGAGGAGGAGCTATAGAGAAGAATACCATGTAAAGATGGAGACAGCGATTGTAGAGATGCTGCCACAAGCCAAGGAAGGGTTCTCCCCTAAAGCCTTCAGAGGGACTGTGGCCCTGTCAACCCCATTGATTTTGGAATTCTGGCCTCCAGAACTGTTTGAAAATAAATTTCTGTTGTTTTAAGCCACCAAATTTGTGGTAATTTGTTATGACACCCCTAGGAAATTAACATAGCCACTAAACAGCCCAAACTTGCACCCAGCTTTACCCTGCTGCAGTCCCCCTCTCCTCCGTCAAGAACTTGTGCATAGCTTTGGCTCCACTCAAAGTCCACTGCCGTCATTGGGTGACACTCCCTGCAGTCATGAGGGTCACTTGGGCTCCAGATGGGCATTTGATTTATTTACTTAGCTCAACGCACCGGGATAGGAATGAACCAGCCCTGTTCTCTCTTCCCCCAAGGAATTCTGTGAGTACCAAACTAGCACTCAAATCAGTAAGGACAGGAAAGTACACCAGAGCCTGGAGAGTCACTTAAATGGGCTAAGATTTAAATTAGGCAGCTTTCAAGTGTGGGGTTCCCAAAATTTTCACCAGAACTGGCATCTTTTATTAATGTCCTCCATGGAAAACTCAGCTTCTAAAGACATTGCCTATCAAATCAATTGCATTTATTCAATAAGAATTCATTTACCTCTCATTTGCTATTATTTGGAGGTATATAATAATGCAGGTTAATTTTATTGACCAACTCACTATACTAATAGCACTATATATACTCATTCAATCTTCACACCACCTCTATGAGATAGGTACTTTTATTATCCTAATTTTACAAAAGAAAGCAGGCAGAAAAGGTTAGATATTTTGCTAAAGGTTGCACAGCTAAGATTTAGTAGAACTGGAATTTGTACACAGGTAGCCTGGCTCCAAAGCAAGCATTTCCCTGGAGATTGGGTTAGAATGCTGGCTTCCATACCAATATGCAATGCTACTCTGGACAAGTGATTTTGTTTCTCTGCACCTCAGTTTCCTCATCCGTAAAGAGGCATAATAATAGTGCCTATATTGTAGAATTTTTGTGGAGACTGAGAATGTGTAATTGGAATGCCAGACAAGTGCCTGCCACAAACACTCAAGGAATTAATTCAACCAGCGATATCAGTACCTGCCCTGGGCAGGCTTGGGATGCAAACAGGGAACAGAGATAATTCGGTCTGCTAGGTTCTCTGGCCCTGTGCAATTCACAATTCCATATAATGTGCCAGGCCAGAGCTGGATGGCTTGGAGTAGAACCTGCAACAAGGCAACCTGACCAGCCCTTCTCTGTGCTTCCGGGACCGTAGGTGTACAATTAGCTGGGGTTTGCTGGTAAAAAGTGAAAAATTCTTGATATCTGAATCTTTTGGAGTTGGACCCAGAAATCTGCATTACTTGACATTCTAATGCACCATGGAATTTTTGAGTCCAGTCTGAGTATTATTTCCTTGATAATTTGGGAAACTGAAAATCGTGCCAGGACTCCGATCCATTCATTCCTGCAGCCCCCGAAATTGGAGACCCCCAAACGGAAATCTTGCATTTCAGTACAAGGACAGTACAGAGAATAGAGGGCCTTCTTCGGCAGCCTGGTGAATCATGAAGCTCTAAGTTTCATGAAAAGACGGGCGACATCTGGCCAGAGGCGGGAGGCAGGAATGGGGCATTTTTTCTAGGCCCATATTCCAGCTTGGAGCACTGAGGCCAGGGGCCCTGGTGCTGCAGGAACGATACATGGCTACTTCTTGGCCACCCTGTGACTCATCGGGCCTCCTAGAGGTTTGCTCTCACCATCCGAGGTGGCCTGGCAAACCCACGCGCCTTGGGTCCTGTTGCCGGGGTCGCCTAGGCAACGGGCTTGAGCCACGCCCAAGCTCGGAGTTTCGGAGGGGAGGGGGGAAGTGATCACTGCAAAATGTCTCGCGGGGCTAAGGCCACTTCCCACAGCTCCTCCCCCTGACTCCGCCCCGCGGAAGTGCTGGCCAATCTATTTGACCGCTGATTGGCCTTCACTCGTGAGGGCGGAGCCCACGGCAGCGCGGTGCGTACTTCCGGCTGCCGGGTTGACATGAAGAAGCAGCGGCTAGGGCGGCGGTAGCGGCGGGAGTCGAGGCTTGCAGCGGGACTCCCGGCAGAGTGCGCGACGCGGCCTAGAGCGGCAGACGGCGCAGTGGGCGGAGGAGGCGGCGCAGCAGCCGCCCTGGCCCGTCATGGAGATGGAAAAGGAGTTCGAGCAGATCGACAAGGCCGGGAGTTGGGCGGCCATTTACCAGGTGCGGGAGCTACCCCGAGCGCGGCAGGCCCTCCGGTTAGGCCGCGGGAACCTTCCCCTCAGAACCCCCGGCCCCACGCTCCCTCTGGGTCTTGACCTCTGCCTCCGCCCTGCCGCCTGAGGATTCAATCCGACGGCGGCAGAGGCCGGCCCCCTCTCTCTTTGTCCCTCGGGTGGGCCTTCGTCCCTCCCGGACCTCGCAGTCCCCTCTGATCCCCCACTCACCTCACCTCCTCTAGCCCGGTGACCTCAACCTGGAGGCCGCGGGTCTCTGCTCCCCGCTCGAATCCCTCGCACCCCGACCCCGCCCCCCTTCCTAGCCGCTCTTTGTCCCCTGGGGTTGATGGAGCACCCCCGCTGCTTTCTTTTCCAGACTGGACCACCTCAGACTCTTCCTTTGTCTCCCTGGGGGAAAGGGTCCCCCCTCCCCCCTTCACATTTCCTTTCCCTGCGTCCCCGCGCGCGCCGGAGTCCCAAGGATGACAGTCCCCTTCCCCCTTCCTGTTCATTCATTTAAGGGATAGGGGTTGGCGAGCCTGTTCTCTGCCAGGCGCTGCTTAGGCGCTGGAGGTGGTGTTTCCTGAACCAGACAGGCAAGACCTGAGTCCTCGGGGAGCTTGGAGTCAGACTGGGCGGCCAGACGCAGAAGCAGATCATTTCAGTGACAGGTGCTGTGGAAAACAAAAAAACAGCATCGTATGGGAAGGTGGGCCGCCTCACAGAAGGGGGCCAGGGACGCTCTGTCCGAGGAAGGGGCATTCGCTCCCTGAGCTGAACAGGAGCAGCGGCAAGCCATGGAGATCGCAGGCCAAGGTGCTTCCAGCCAGGAGGCCTGAGGTCAGACCCGCCTCACAGGGCCCGAAATGTTACCCTTTCAGGCCGGGACCGGGTCAGGGGACGTTTGTACCCTCTCTGAAATAGCTTCTCTCCCCGGTGAGCATCTTCTCCTTTGGTCATGGCTGAGATGATGGCTCTTCCAGGCCCTTGTCTCCTTGTGGGCTACGCTGGCTCATGACGGAAAGTTAGGAAGGTAGGGTTTTGACATCTCTCTGAAACATCAGATTGAAAACATGAAGCAGACAGCTAAACCCTCTCAAGAAAATATGTGTGCTCCTGATTAAATGTCACTGCGGGGGTTGTGAGGATTAACCAAAACCACACTCGGTATTTTAAATAAATGATGTGCAGAATAGAGAGATTGTGTTTCTTGTGTAAAGGGAGAAGGCAGTTGATTCTGTTTCCAAATTGTGAGATCTATCGGCTGGTAGTATTAAAGTCTATTTCGAGCTCCACTTAAAAAGGGAAAAAAGCTTTAAGCAATTCTTTGGTATGCTTGACTAACAAAAGCCTTTTTTTGGCAGGCTTTGTTTAATGTAGATTTGCATCAAGCTTGTTTGACAGTATTCGTTTTACTTGGACTATAATGTATATTAGTTATTGAAAGACTGATATTCATAACCACTGTGATCTGTGTATGATTGGTAAATGTATACAGTTGGAACCCGGTGTCTAGTCTATCAGGTAATTGAGGGAATTCACCTAGCCACTTTGAGAATGTGTAGACGTGTTGTCTATGTCAAATTTAATGCAACAGAGTCTAAAGTAGCTCTAAATGAAAAACGTGTTGCTTTGAAGCGTTGGACACTGTGATATATATATCTCGTCTCACGTGGCGGTGGTCTCCACGAGTCATTGGGGGAAATCTATTATGCCGAAACTGAGTTGGCAACAACAGATCCATATTCTAAAAGAATTTGATTTCTTACTGTTTCAGGCTAGAGCTTGGAGCATGTTCATCTTTAATTTCCCTCATTGTTCTTAAATTTCTTTACCGCATTTGAACACCAAGACTTAGTCAAGATTGCTGGATGTTGAGATTCCCTCAGCTTCTTAACTGACTGCCACGTTCTCGGAGGTGGTGTCTTTTGACCTTGGTTGTCCATTATGGGCTTTTTCACCTCTACTGTGCAGGTATTTTTCTTTTCTAAAATTGAAATCCGAAGCTCTTCTCCTTTTCGAGTTGAAAAGTGGCTCTTTATTGGGCAGTGTGGCATTTTTTAAAATGTAGAGTTCAGATGACCTTGAGTTGAAAGTGGCACATTTCCCAAAGTGTGTGTCAATTTACCGAAACCATTATTTTTTCAGGAATTAAAAGAAATGAGTTTCAGGTTGGGAGAGAATGGAAGTTAAAAAAAATTAACAGTTTATAGCATGTCACAATGAGGACAGTCCTTGTACACAGTCTATTAAGCTTGCTTAGTCTATTGTGATTAGAAAAATATAGTTTCTGTTTAAAATATTATAAACAAGGCAGTGCAGTTATTTCTCATGATACTACTTTTCTAACTAGAACAAAAAGATGCAGAAACTTGGCAACAGTTGGGAAATGAACAAAGGGTAAAAGTAGACTTGAATGCTGAGGAATGTGGTAGCTTAGAAAACCAAAGTGTCAGGCAAAATTCTATGCAAGCTTAATCTGATAAAATGAGCATAACTTTTTCATTTTTAGCGCTAATAAATAGCATAGGTACTAATAAGCATTTAGGTTTATAAAAAATCAGCTTTGACAGCATATGTAGATGGCTTTAAAAATGGTTTTCTATCATTTGTGCCTGGTTTGAAAAGTGGGAGTAATACTTACTTAGTGAGCTTAGAGTTTGAGTTGGTTGTTCTGGCTGTCCAAGCAGAGACAGAACACGAACAGGGAAAAGGGATTGGTTTTTGGAGCTAGGATGAGAGAAGACAGGGTTTGAATGAATGAAAATAGCTGATAAGCTGCTCTCCATCTGTAGTTTAAGCTTTGGGTCAAGTGTTTTGTTCTTTCTCTTATCTCTAAATTCTTTGATTCTGACACTCTTCACTATTTTTCAATGTAAATGATTTGATTGTTTCATATAAAGGAGGTTGCAACTGCAGCTTGTGACTTGAAGGCAAAATTTATTCCATGCTACAGGCAGTCTTTGTAAAATAGGCCACTCTTCCAAATGACATTTGTTTTTATAGCTGCTTTCATTATGAAATGCGATCTAATGCATATCTAGGTTAAGCCATGTTATAACAATAGTTCATTAAAATTCTTTACTGCTATATTATCGCTTATGTCATAGTCCAAGAAAATGAATATTAAAATTCTCCAATATTGTTGATTTAAATACCAGTCTCTTCAGAGAAAAACTATTTTGTGAAGAGTAGACAGATCTATATACACTATGACTCACTTCACTTAAAAACAAAAAAAGACAAACGGAAATGACATGGAGAGATTGGGAAGTTCTAGTCATCTTCAGTGACCCATTAGATCTAAATGTTCATGTTTAGTCCTTGTTTTAGTGAACTAAATTTAGGTGTCTGATCACCACTTTGGAAATGGTGTAAAGTCCTTTGTAATTGTCTGGGCTCATATTAAATTAACTGGGAGCACAAGGAGAAATAGTGGAGGGAACTTTCTGCTATCATTATTTGTTTGACATCACTGCCATATTTATAGGAGTACTTTGGTACTTTTGGAAGTACATAAACACAGGTCAGCTGGGGGATAATGCTAATGCAAATGTTCTTCAGTTGCCAATTACTGCATTTTGCATTTTAGCAAGAATAGCTCCTCCAACCTATAAAAATACCTGGTATTGAATAATGTGATTGAATGTATACAGAATTTCATGATAGAAATGAATACGAAGTTTCCTGTAGGGGGTTTTTCAGAGTATAAACTGTTGGAATAATGACTGTGCCTTTTCTTTTTCTTTCTTTCCTTTTTTTTAAATTTTTTTTATATTGTCTGTTTCTGATCTTTTTATTCAAATTAAAAAAAATTTCTTTATTGATTTTTAGAGAGAGAAGAAGGGAAAGGGAGAGAGAGATAGAAATATCAATGAGAGAGAACATCTATTGGCTGCTTCCTGCATGCCCCCCACTGGGGATGGGGCCCACAACCTGGGCATGTGTCCTGACCAGGAATCGAACCAGTAACCTCTTGGTGCATGGGTTGATGCTCAGCCACTGAGCTACACTGGCCAGGCTGTTTTCTGATCTTTTAAAAAAAAATGTTTATATTGATTTTTTTTATTTTTTATTTTAAAGAGAGAGAGAGAAACACCCATGTGAGAGAGAAGCATGGATCAGTTGTCACCCTGAACAGGGGTTGAACTCACAGCCTGGGTATGTGCCCTGACCGGGGATTGAACTGCAACCTTTTGTGCATGGGATGATGCTTAGCCAACTGAGCCAACTGGCCAGGGCTGTTTTCTGATGTTTTAGAGTGCAGAAATTTTGTCCTATGATGTGCTTTTAATTGCTGGTACTTTTTCTTAAGCCTGCCTGAACCCATATGTGTTTTCCACACTGGCATTTCTCTCTACAGTGTTTGTGTGCGTTCGTTCATAGTAACCAACTAATACTAACAGGCTGGGCATGTTTCTTGCTATTGCCCATGTTCTGGAAAATGGGAAGTCTAGCTGGGTCATTGTTTCCAAGACAGCTTAGTTTGGTACCAGGCACTTGGTTCGTGTTTTGAGTATCCAGGAGTACTGGGGACTTCGAACTAGTTCTTGATTCCCCCTACCACATTTTGTTGATTGGTCACCATAGCATTCTTTCTACCACCCCAGTGGTCTACATTCTCAAACAACTACAGCTGTTTCTAATTTCACAGTAGAAATGAGTGAAACCAGTTACATATTAATATGGTCCCTCCAAGTCTCTCCACATCCCCTCTCCCCCTACCATGTGTATATTCTTCACATTGTCGCTGATCATTGTGTTACAAACAGACCTGAGTCTGTCACTCCTCTGCTCAACTACTTTCATTGTTTTCATAATATCTGTTAGATCCAAACTCCTTAGCATGGCAGCCAGGTTCCAGCCATCCCCTCCCATGTGTCTTCTATTCTAGCCACACTAGAAGTTACAGCATTCTTCAGACTCATCCTTCTCTTTCATTCCTCTATACCTTGGCTCAACACTTTGTCTAGCTTGCATTTTCCTCTCAGATGTGTGCCCCTCACACTAGATCTTCGCTCTCTCACCTGTGTGTTTCTTTTTTTTTTTTAATCCTCACCCAAGGACATTTTTGCATTTATCTTCAGATAGAGCAGGAGGGAGGGCGGGGGGAGAGAGAGAGAAACATCCATGTGAGAGAGAGACATCGAGTGGTCGCCACCCACATGACCCCAACTGGGGCCTGGGACAAACTGCAACTGAGGTACGTGCCCCTATTGGGAACCGAACCCGGGACGCTGGTCCGCAGGCCAATGCTCTAACCGCCGAGCCAAACCGGCCAGGGCTCACCTGTGTGTATTTCCATACAACTTCACACTTATCTCTTCTGAAGCCTTGCTCTCGTGGGAGCCGTTTCTTTAGATCCAGATCTATCTCCTCCAGAGTCCAAGCTTCCTGAGACCAGCTAGTCCATCTTTCTCATTTATCTTGGTGTCCTCTGCACCTGGCACAAAGTAAGTGCCTAACAAATGCTGGAACTGAATTGGTTGTCAGCACTTTGCCAGGCCCTGACAATGTAAAGACAAACAACACATGGTTCCCAACTCCCATTCTAGGGAGCGGGGATGAGAGTACTAATAGCAGAGGTGACTTTTGGAGAAAACCATCACATTGTGAACCCACTTGGTGACTTGAAGAAAGGCTTGAATTCTTACCCGTAGAAGTTGATACCACCAGTTGTTTCACAGGAACTTTAAGTTTAACAATAAATTTATACTTGGCCTGAGGCGAACTTAATGGGAAGTTTGCAGGTGCTATATCTGTCTCTTTAAGAATTGTTGAATTACTCTCATCATCACTCTTGACTTGTTCTCACATGCTTTCTAGAGGGCTTTGCATGTAGTTTGTAAAATGGTTTTTGATTGTGGGATGTAAAATATGGTTCTCTGTAAAGCAGCAACCCTACAATGTCTGTGATTTTTTCCAAAGTATAAATGATAAAAGCTAACATTTTGGCCTTTGATCAGCCCATCCTTCAGGCCAAGAGAGTAGTTTAATCTTTTGTTTTTTTCTGTAGTCTTAGCTCTAAAACTAACAATGCTCAGTGGGTTCCCTCCTTTGTAAGAGTTACCCTGGACTAGCTGATCATGAAATTCACTTTGAGTAATAAAAGTCTTTAATGTGCTCACAAAGAAAATTTAGTGTTCCTGAAGTAATCCTTGTAAAACACTGCAGTGGGTACTCAGTTTTGTAGGGCGTGTGGATGTCTGTGGGTACAGTTAAGCTAAATAATTTATAGGGGTTTTGTGAGTGGAGTTAAGGACTCAAAAGAATTGACTTTTTTCCCCAAGAGGTATTAAATTAAACATTCTTACTAAGTAGGGTTCATTTGATTTAGTAATGTGGGAAAATGAGTGGCCCTGACACATGAGTTATTTTTTCTCTGAAGTAGCAATTGGGTGGTTTTTCCTGTAAAAGATAGAGGAACTGATTCTTGAGAATTTACGAAAGGCCCAACCCGAGCTAGGTACGTGAAGGGTAGCTGCCCTTATGTTGTAATTTTTTAAAGAAACCAACATCTGGTCTAAACTTCATTTGAATAGTGTGATAGTTTACATCCCTGCCATGTTTGAGAAGAAAGTACCTAAGTCTCCAGCAGTTTAGAAATAATGATTTACTTTGTGTAGAAGTGGGCTTCCTAGTTCACTAGCTGCTGCCCTCTTTTTTTAAGACAGCTTGACATAATCATGAGTCTCTAACTGACGGTGTGTACATTTTGAATGTCTGAAAACTGGAAACAAGACCATTTCACGTGGGACCCCCCCCCCCAAATAAATAGCCAAAGAAAAGTTTAGCTCCCCTCTCCCCAGATCAGTGATCTTTGGGATGTGGCACAAGTTACACTGCAGACAAAGTAATACTACTGATTTTCAGTCTTTTCTTTTTTTAAGTGACATGATTCAATTAGCAGTTCTGAATGCTTCTATTTCCACGAAGGACATGAAGTTTTATGGTGCAACATGGTACTTAAAATTGGTACTTCCAGAAGTTAGTTCTTCAGTATGGACTCAAAAAGTAAACGGCTTATTAACAAAGTGACATTTGAGGCCTGTATTTTCTTTGGAGAATATATGTATTTCCTGCTACTATTTATCTAGTACTGTGCCAGGAACTTCTAAATCCTTTCTGAGGTTTAATCACTGTTGATGGAAACCTTTGGGCCCAAGTGGTCTGTGTCCTGAGTGGGCTTCTCTTTACTGCGGAGGTTTCTTCCCAAAGACTGAGTGAGGCATGTTTTCTTTACAGATGAAGAAGGAAAAGCCTTGACTGGTGAGTGACACCACTGGCAAAGATAAGATGAGCATAGCAAATCTAGGTTTCCAAAATTGTATTTGAAAAATTTATTAGTTAGTTATTAGGGAAAACTTTTCCTTATCTCCGTTATTCTATTAAGAAACATCTCTCCCCTTTATTCTTTCTTCATGGATATCTTATTGGTGCTTCTCTTCCTTTTGAAGAATCTCGTTTAAAGATTGCCATGCTGAGTTCCAGCAAACAGTATAGCTAGTTTTTATTCTGATGAGTACTGATTAACTCGGAGGATTATACACTATTGTGACTTGCTTACAGGAAAGTGGACATCAGGTAATTAATTATTCCAGATAGTTGGAGCTCTCTTAAGAACATAGGCTTGCTTAAAAACATCTGCAGGTGAAATCAATTCTGAATATAACTTCACTCAAGAGAAGAAATAGGCAAGCTGCATCTAGCATAATATAGTAAAGTAGTTTTACATTCGTGATAGTTAAACATCGGTCACTGTTACATTTATTCCGTTCAGATTTTGTGTAGCCTCACTATTCGAATAGTCAGGGTGTAAGCTTGCTTCTGCAAGGATAAAGGCAAAAGATGCCTTCATGGGTCACAGATACTTGTATGGCTCCCTTTTGCACAGAAAGAAGGGGCCTCTGCCCTGGCCAGTTTGGCTCAGCAGTTAGAGCATTGGCCCACAGACTAAAGAGTTTCAGGTTTGATTCTGGTCAAGGACATGTACTGCGGTTGTGGTTTGATCCCCAGCCCTGGTTGGGGTCATTCGGGAGGCAACCAATTGATGTCTTTCTCTCACATCAATGTTTCTCTCTCTGTCTCCCTCCTACTCTGTCTGAAAATCAATAGAAAAATATCCTCGGGAGAGGATTAAAAAAAAAAGAAGGGGCCTCTGAGAAGATATGCAGTGGTCTTTTTCGGGGGGGAGGGATATTTTGTTTTGTGTTTTTTGTTGGCATTGTTTTACTTTGTTGTTTTTACCATGGTTTGGGCTGTATTTTAAGAGCATCTTAGAGGTAAGAGAATTATTCTTTACTACCTGGACACCACCTCTCTGTTGGTAGGGTCTTTAGGATCAGCCTCCCAAAGACCCTGGGGTAAAACAATGTTGCAAGATCAGGAAGTTGCATTAAGCCACATGGGGTTTACAGGCACAAAGCCACATTTCTGGAACAACCCCCAGTACACCAGGTGATTTAGCCACACTGAAGGATCAGCTGGCCACATCTCTCTTGAATATTCCTTGGGAATCCACATCCTGTGATTCTGGGTTAAAAAGGAATGAGTCCTTTATGTACTTACGGTACCATTTCTAAGTATATTTAAATAGTCCTCATGTCCTACTGACAGTTTTCATGATACACCCTAGGGATATGAGTGTCATTAGCAGTGTTTCATTTCATCTGTTCTTGCCACATATAACTACCCAGGTCTGCAACTTTCTCTTCTACCTGCTAATAAGAGTGCCTTTGAGAGTCTGAGTAACTATTTTGGAGTCGACAGTGGCAGTTGGTAGTTTCTATACTCATCTTTACTTCAGCACTTGTTTCCATCCTTTGGGAGTTTGAATTTCCCCCAGAAAACATAGTTGTCACTCAGAGAATCACTGTAAAAGTAGTTGAAGGTGAACAAACCCATTACCTTTTTTTTTTTTTTTTTCATGAATGCATATTTGTCAACTAAACTTCCTCTTGCAACTTGTTCTACTACTTGATGACAACAAGCTTTTGTGTTTCCCAACAGACTTTGTTGTTTGGAAAATGTTGCTTTTGAAAGTAGAAAATAAATGGCTGTAGGAGATGGAGGCAAACTTTGGTTTGAAGTAGAAGTCTGGTATGTCCCTAGTGCTCAGTGTGAAACACAGCTGGAGATGGGTGTGGTCCGTCATCTAAAATTTCCTATCTTCAGTTTGAGGGGGTGGTTACCATTCTAACCACTTAAGAACTGCACGGTACATGCTGTTTTATTCACAGGGCAAAACTTTGCTCTATTGGTTCTCTTTATCCTTGCCTTCAAATTAATAAAATGTCATTTTTCTGGTAATGTTTACATGCCAGGTCCACTTTAGAAGGAAGAAAGGATACAATTGAAGTTAAAGGATTACATTGGCACCACACCTTTAGTTTTGTAAATGCCTTTAGTGTTTGATTTTTGTAGGTTGATCATAAGGAAGTGATAAGTATGTTAGGTTATTTGTGGTTTGAGCTAATTTTAGTCTCCTATTCTCAGCTTGCTTTATATCCTTTGACATTAAAACATGCTTTCTAGAAAGATATTTTTAATGTAGGACACAATCTATTTTCTCTATTTAGGCTACATTTCAAAAAATGCTTCTCAGTACTTTGAAAATTGGGCAGTTTGAAGCATAATAACATTATTTGAAAATCATTGGTTCCTTTGCTTAATGACTCTACTTTCCCAGCAAATAAAGTAGATTCTTTCAAAGAGGTTTGGAACTCTTGTTCCAAGCCAATGGCCAAAAGAGCATAGTTGATATTAGAGGATTTAAAAAAAAATTCCAACCAATCTGAGATGTATCGAAGCAAGACTTTGGGTATAGGAAACCTTCCCTGCCCTGTCCCCTTAGTGACAGAGCCTTTAGCTCCTAAGGGCTGGGGTTTGTCTGTCTGCAATACGGTTATTGGTTTCGCACAGAACAGTTTTGTTTCAAAGCTGTAGTCCCAAACTGCCCTGCTACGCTTAACTAACCACCTCAAACATACATGCCTCCAGGGACTTGTGAGGTAATGGAAAAAGAGGACTGGGGCTTCTGAGTCTGTCTGCCTTTGACTGTTGTGGGACCTGGAAGGAGTTACATGCAGGATCTGTAAAATGTGGTGATTGGACCAGACAGCCTTATAGCACGATTCAAATCTAACATTCTGCAACTTTATGGTCACATGAGGAGTCAGGAAAGTGGGGCAACCTTTTTGGAAAAAGTTGGGGCTTCATGACCTACTCAAGCTGGATTTGGATGTTCTGTGACCCTCCTGATCTAAAAGAATGACAGATCTTAAAAATTTCATATTAACTCAAATTAAACTTAAAAAAAAACCCCATCATTATGTTCTTTAAAAAATAATAAAATGCTCTGTGAAGTCATAAATCACATTATTTTATAAAATTACCAAATGCCACATTGATGAATGCAGTTCCCTTTGAAATGTTTCTCATGTTTAAAGGGGATTATTGGGTTTTGTAATTGGTTCAGAAACTCCCATTCAAGGGAGAAATGCAAAGTCTGATCTGTGTTCTACCCTCATTCATAATAAAACTCAATAATAGCTAACATTTATTGAATTCTGTTATGTGCCCCAGGCCCTGCGCAAAGTGCTTTGCATGAAGTACCATTTATTATACACCATAAATTGGTCTTTAATAGCAGGAAATGTTTTAGGAGGACAATTAGGTGTCAGAGCCTAGATGTTCTTCTCTGCCTGAGGTCTCCTGTGTCCTGAAGCCAGCCTTACGTGCTCACCCTGATAACCAACTACAAAGAGAGATGAGCAGTTGTGCTAAGCCTCCCAATTTTTAAGACAAAGGAAGGGATAGTATATAGATTTTGATTTTTGCTCAGTTTTCTGACCTCTTACCTAGATATAACAAATTGGCCACCCACAGTCATATTCTGCTTGGTTGACATAGTGTTTTAACAAAAAGAGGAGTTTAATTTTTGGCCATTGTTTATAAATCGAGAGAAATCGGATACAAATCTGGACTTCTGGCTTCTCTTGAAAAACCTGAAAATCACACCGTCCCAGCCCCCCTTGGGCAGTCATCTGAGCTGGGGACACTGTTCCTGGTGCACAGACGCATGTGTGTTCTTTAGTTTACAGTTCCATGGCAAGTCCCATTGTCCTCGCTGTGTGTGCTACCTAGCCTTTGGATGAACTTGAGTTTGCAGCCTCTGCTCCAGGCTTGTTTTTTTCTTGGAGTTTGATATTAATGTTAGATTTAAGATAATTAAAAAACAAAACAAAACAGGTGTTTAGTCTTGTAAGTAGTTGATTTACTCTCTAGATAAAATCAAATCAAGGAAAGACTAACTAGAGTTAAAGTTTGATGGCTAGTGTGAAAATGCCTGAGAGAGTGCCCTTGACATTAAACTCCAAGATAAAATCATAGTCCAGGTGCTCTTTTCCTTCTTACGTTTCCCTTTCCCTTTCCTTCCTTAGACCCCTGTGCTATTTTGAGGAAGTTGGAAGCTGCCACCATTGTTTTCCACCTTGGGCAACTGAGTGTGACTGTATTTTTGTCCCATGTTCAGTTATTTCCATGACCAACTTGGAAATTAAATTGGGTGGTCCCCATGGAAATTGATAGAAAGGAATGACTTATGTGCTTGCACTGAGAAATCTAATAGTGTTTTTGATGACTTATGTGATGATTAGAATTGATACTGTTTGTCATCTGTCTGAGCTCACGATTAGATGGTTTCTCTACCGTACCTTTTCTGTCAAGGAGTGAAATAAATGATAGCCAGGATAAAAATAAAATAAATGTATAGGTTACAAAGAACATGTGTTGTTAAAAGTTTCTAATCCTATTTAGTGACAGAAGTATATATTATATTGTAGGGCAAGCTATAAATAGGAAGATTCTTTATCATTATAAAACAATCAAGGTCTTTGTTCCAAGTTTTGTACCTTCCTCCCCAAAGCTGAATCTCAAAAGAACAAAACCAATTTGGTATTCTAGCATTACTGAATTATGTGGCGTGACGGCATAGCCACTTTATACTTTTTTTGTGTGTACAAAATTAAAATCAGTAATTGAAGACCAGCTTGTCCATGAAGCTTTTCATCTATCCTTCATTTCTTCTTCTATTCTAGATTACAAGCTCCTTGCAGGCAGAGTCCATTCATTCAGATACTCATCAAATACGTGAGCAGCTATTGGCGCCAGGCTCTGTGCTAGATAGTGAGGATAAGTGGTGAGCAAGATTTAGTCCTTGTCCTTAAGAAGCTTAATACTTAAGCCCTGGCCGGTTTGGCTCAGCGGTTAGAGCGTCGGCCTGCGGTCCTGAGAGACCCGGGTTCGGTTCCCGCTAAGGGCGCGTACCTCGGTTGCAGTTTGTCCCGGGTCGGTTGTGCGGGTGGCAGCCACTCGATGTGTTCCTTTCGCATCGATGTTTCTCTCTCTCTCTCTCTGTTCCTCTCTCTCCCTCCCACTCTACCTGAACAAAAACTGGAAAAATGTCCTCGGGTGAGGAGAAGAAAAAAAAAAAGAAGCTTAATACTTAATAGTTCAGTCAGCAAATGGGCTGAATAGAGATGATCCCAGTTCAGTGGAACCCTCATAGCTCTAGGTTCCAGATCTTGTGGGGACACTCAGGAAGAGGCAGCTTACTGGGTTCGGGAGCAGGAAAAACAGATGGAGGACATATTAGGCAAGGATAGTCTATAAAAGTAGCATCTAAGTAAAGATTCCAAGGGCAAGTAGGTAGGTATAACCCCTTATGTGTTCTCCAGACCCCTAATCTGAGGCTTGCTTCTCCTTCTCTGTTGATATTAAATGTTTTGTTACTTAAGCTTGAAAGCATAAGAGCGTTATTTAATTTTCTTCCTCTTAGGTCTTAACCCTTCTCCCATTGCTCCCATTCATATGCTTTTGAGCCCTCCTCCCCCATCTCTCCCTTCCTCTTTCTTCTTCTCTCTCTCTCTCTCTCTATATATATATATATGGGTGGGGAAAAGTAGGTTTAGAGTTATATGTGAAACAGAGGTTTTTTTTGTAGTATTATTAATTATTGTGTTATTTTCTAGACGAACAATTGTAACCCTACTTTTGCCCACCCCTGTGTGTGTGTGTGTGTGTATGTGTGTATTTATTTTTTACCCTCTCCCTTCCTTTCTATTTCCTCTGCCATTGCATCTCACCTAGATTGTGATAATGGCTTCTGAATCTTTCTAATAGGGTGACATAGTGGAGGTTACATTGTGGCATTGACCTCACACCACCATGTATATGTCTTCTCCAGGAGGATGTTTATGTCCTGGTGAGTTTTATAGCCCTAAAGCACCAACCCAGGTCCACTGCACTTAGTAGGCAGGTCGTATAATATTTATTGCAATGAAATGATAACTTTTGTGTAAAGAGTTTTATTTTTCTTATTAAAATGTGTTTGCAGATACTCTATTTAGTCTGAATAAAAAGCAGAATTATAATATATTTAATACGCAAAATATTTTTTAAAAGAATCTTTAAGTATAAGACTGACTCTCTAAGAATAAATTGAAAATATGTGGCTAGCCCCCTGATTTGCAGCTGACACTATGAGAATAAAGATCTCATTTATTCATTATGAATTTTGAAGGATATTTTTAATGATACTGGCTGACTTGTTCCATTATGTGGTCTGTTTATTAGCAGTCCTTCATACACAGATGGCTTTGTTTGAGTGATTCTTTCAAGTCAAGTACCTTGTAAAATAAGTTTACTGGTAATTATCCTAGTATTTTTTTAAAATGTTTTTGTTGATTTTTTTTTTTTTTTTTAAGAAAGAGGAAGGAAAAGAGAGAAACATCAATGTGAGAGAGAGATATCCATCAGCTGCCTCCTTCACTTCCCCTACTAGGGATTGAGCCCACAACCCGGGCATGTTCCCTGACCGGGAATTGAACCTGGACCTCTCAGTCTGTGAAACAATGCTCAGTCCACTGAGCCACATCAGCAGGGCTATCCTTCTTTTAATGATTAAGTGATAGGCTTTAAGTTTTAGGCATTTTAATATTTTGGATATGATTACAAATTCTGAGATTTTATGATTGATTTAAATAAAATTATTATCTTGAGAATTCTAAATGATTTATTGATTTTTGCTTGTTTTCCATTCACATATTTACAAAACTCTTTCTTTGCCATATAGCAGTCAGGATTAGATATCTGCAAGCCATTGAAGTTGTGCAGACATCTTCTCTTTTCTTCTTCTAATTCTAGCTGCGAAGGTTATATGTAGAAGTGGTCCTGAGTTTGACAATTAAAAAAATAATTGTTAATTACTAGTCATACTAGTTTAAATACTGTAAAGGGGGAGAGTTTTCCTTAACAATGGGTGACAAAATAAAATAAAAGAAGCTTTGGCTATTTTTCTTTTAATGGTGGGGGATGATTAAATATGGGTTGTTGTTTTTTCTAGTTTTATTTTGGAGTCATTTACATGTCACTGAGTAGATATGATGGGACATACATAGCAGAAGTGGATTCACTAAAACATAGCCATTAAATAGCCATAATATTATATGGGGGAAACAATTGTTTTTAAGACAGAGTAAGTAAGAAAGAATTATGAAAAGACAGTCTTTATAGAAGTCCATACTCTAGGTAGGACCTCCCGTTCATTGATTACGTTTTGTCTTCAGATTTGCTGAGGAAACACTTGGGGTTGGAGAGGAGATAAAGATATGAGTGTCTGTATACATCATAGAGAGGATTCATCAAGCTTTTCTAGGCAGTAAATTGCCATACTGGGGGGTTGTTTAATTACTTGACTGTATTACGCTAGTTGTATTTTAAATGTGCCCCTCTGCATCCCTTCCTACTCCCCATAATTTACCTGCCTCACAAGTGTCTTCTGTTTCTTTCCTTTTTTTTTTTTTTTTAATCCTCATCCGAGGACATTTTTCCATTTTTTGTACAGACAGAGTGGGAGGGAGAGAGGAAGAGAGAGAGAGGAAAACATTGATGTGAAAGGGACACATCGAGTGGTTGCCACCCGCACGACCAACCAGGGCCGGGGACAAACTGCAACCGAGGTACATGCCCTTAGCGGGAACCGAACCCGGGTCTCTCCGGACCGCAGGTGGACGCACTAACCGCTGAGCCAAACCGGCCAGGGCAAGTGTCTTCTGTTTCTAGGCTGCTGTCACCCCTGGGCCATGTCAGTGTTCATTTGCGTAGCTGACCCTAAACCCTCCCCTTACACTCCTGGGACTTCATATCCCTCTCCTTATGCCATCTCCTTCCCATAGGCATGCCCTGACTTCCCGATCTTTTCTGCCTTTGGCAGATCATCGGGCTCAGCCCTTCCGCTTTCCAATCACAGCCTCGTGTGCTTCCACACGCCCTTACTCAGTTACTTCCCCTTTGAATCTTCTCCTGCATCCAGATTCCCAGCTGCTCCTTTCCTGACCCTGAGTCCACTTTTCACCTTATGCAGCTAAGACCATGGTCACGACATCACTTGAAATAAACTTCTTCTCTAACACTCTAGCCCTTTTGCCCATCTTCTAGCCATTGGCATACTTGACCAGCTCTAGCTCTGGACCAGGCCAGCCAGCTGCCTTTCTCCTCCTGGGCCCAGACTCCTCTAAGTGCTGCTGGAGAAAATCTCCCACTTTTAAGATTGAGCCACTAGAAGTCCAGTCTCTGACCTCAGATCTTTCTCCCTCAGTTCTGGCAATCATATCGAAAGCTTACCTGCTATCCTTTCTGCCTTACTTCTCTGACAAGGAAAAAGGAACCTTTGTTCCTGTCTAAGGCAGCCCTCATGTCTGTACTCTTGACACCTTCCCAGCTCACCTGCTCAAGGCATCAAGTCACCGTTTAGAGACTCTTTTAGGTATGTACCCTAAGCCCTCCCTCTCTGTTGTCAATTTACTTGGACCATTTAAGCATTCTTAGGCTTCCTCTAGCTGCAACTCTCCCTGAAGCCACTGCTGTATCCTTTCCTTCTCTAGTTGAAATGTTTGAAATAAATAGGTCACTGTATCCATCGTTCACCTCCCAGTCACTCCTCACCCAGGGAAGTTAGGCTCCAACTTACCAAGCCACTAAAATAATTCTGGACTAGTCACTGTTAGCTTCCTTGTTGCTTATCCACGGGATATTTTGCATCCTTATCATAGCACCATTTAACATAGTTGACCTCTGTTTGCTTCTTGAATGTCTTCTAAAATCCCAGTTTCCGTAACTCTTTTTTTCCTTTTCCTACCTTTTATATCTTCTCTTTCTCTAGCTAGTCCTAACTCACTTTGCTGGGGGAGCTTCTCAAGGGTCTCCCCATGATTTTCTTTTCCTCTGACTGTTCTTCCTCAGCTGTCTCATTTATTCACCCAGGAAGTAGTAATGACCATTGAATTCAGAGCATGCACGCACACATTCCTGCACTCTGGTACAGCTTTCAAAAGCGTTTTTAGTTCCTGACATGACAGTGCTCTCTGTCTCTTCAGAGGCTTTGCATATGCTGTTTCCTCTGTCTGGAACAGTCCATCTTGCTAATTCTCATTCTTCTTCTAGTCACATCTTAGGCGTCCTTTCTGAGAATAATTTCTCTGATTTCCCCTTTCCCCAGGTCCAAGGTAGGTGCCTCATCTAGGTTCTCCCATCGCTCCTGTACTTCCCTCCCCTTTTATAGCACTGTGTGTGATTATACTGTAATTATATCATTTGTTCTCAAATAACTTGTTTACTTATATTGCCAAGTAAGTCTTAGAAGGGACAGGACTGCTTTCATTTCAGTCATTTGTATCTCTTAGTACTCAGTATAGTACCCAGCATATAGAAAGGACCTGATAAACAGTCTCTAGATGAAGAGATGAGCTACGCTATTTAGAAGGTTCATGAATTGGAAACTGATGGATAGGGCAGCATCGAGTTTATGGTATTGTGTGAACCATGTGATACTGACTCACCATTAATTTAGCACACACTTTGTTTTCTCTGTTGTCCTTTATATTAATTTTCTCCGTGTGGCATACCTCCCCGGTGAGATTAGAAGGCCCTTCTGAGTGTGTGTGATTCTTGGTATCTCCCTCAGGGTGCCTTGTATGTAGTCAGACTTCATTTCAGGGGCCTAATCCCAGGTATATGTGATGGAACTAAGTCTCATCTATAATCCTTCCTTGTCTTTCCCAGCTGGTCCTGTCTGTGCCATGCAGACCATGCCACTCTGGAGGGGCAATTTCTCTGTGGTTTCTTAGCTCTTGTGTTCCAGCATGCTGGCCAAGTATGAGACAGTCAGTGGTATGAGAGTCTTTTTTGTTCAAACTTCATAGGTTTGGTACTTAGGACTGACCAGTGCTACAGGAAATAGAGGTATTTATTTAAAGCCAGAGGGCTGTCAACTTGCAGGAAGCAAAGCTTTTGTTAGCATATGATTTTGTGGTTGGTTTGGTGGTCTCTCTCTAACAGTGAAGAACTGGACAAGAATGGGAGGAGCATGTTTGGGCTCTAAAGTTAGATCCTTTTTCCTAATTTGCCTTTAGAGTTTCATTTGTTTGGAATTTCCTGAGATTTTGATCTTGCCAAAAAGTTCACAGCAAAAAAACTTGGGCAGGTGAAGCATTTGCATCTGGAATGAAATCACTGATTTTGTTTTTAACTTTTTTCCTTAGCATATTATCCTTGGTTCAGCCCTGAAGATTATTCTGTTTTTTGTAGATTTCAACTTTCCTTCATCTTCTGGATCTTATGAAATGGGTGGTTTTTGAATGGAGAAGAATAAAAATAAATGTAGAACCCTTTTTCTTGCCTTGGCAAGCTTGACTTTGTGTCTTGGAGTAGAATGACATGTCTAGTCTGGTAAAGAAGGGATATTTAGGGTTGGTTTGGCTTCTTACTCTATTTGATTTTTTTTAGGTTTGTCTTTTAAACTGGAATTTTTATGTGAATGTAATTGAATTTAGAATAAAACCACTTAGTTTCACAATTTGCGGAGCACTTTTCTGTTACCTATTTTAAAGACAAATCATTGTTGTAAATGACTTGAGGCAAGGATTATTTTTCGAAAGAACAGAGACCCAGCAAGATGAAGTGGTCCCAGGGCAGACCTGGGATGGAAGGGAATCCTGCTCTTCCTGGTCCAGTGTACTTTCCTCCAGATGTGCTACTTTCCTGACGTCCCAGGATTGCCTTTCATCATGGTGATGGAGTTTTAGCGGAATAGGCATTTCAAGTCAGTTAGAGCGGTGGTTCTGAATTCTCAGTATTACTGAGATTATTTAAACATAAAAATGCCCTTTAACAAGATTGAAGGCCAGAGGTGGAGTACTTGAGAACAAAGTAGGAATAAAGCTATAAAGACAGGGCTGTCGGCCAGAGTCTTAGAAAAGATTGTGTGGGAAGCAATAGTATTTGTCTCCAGTGTGTTGGGTTCAGACATATTTATTCGGTCCCCACATTGTAGTCTGTGTGTTACTGAGTTCCCACCCACAATCATACTCTTCATTTTATTTTCCCCCATCCTTGCTTTTCCTCCTTACCACCCTCTCCCCCCAGGGCTACCACAACCACCACTAGTAATTACCCACATGCTGGATCTTGGGGCTACTTCCCTATAAGGACACGGGGCAAGTGGTGTTGGCTCTAGACATGATAACCAAACTCTGTGGGTTCCCTCCCTATGTACCTCGTGACATTTGACAGACTGCAAGCTAGCAATAAACTGCTGCTTCTGTTGTCTAACCTGTCTGCAGTTCCTGTCCACCTCTATATTTAATGGCACATCTCTCCTTTCCCAGTGCCAGTAGAAGAGGATACATGATAGAAGCATATGCTTAAGCAAGTTAGGAAAGATGTTAATAACAGCCGGAAAACTAACTACAACTGCCTGTAAGATTGACAGGGTCAGTTTGTGGCAAAATGTTGTGTTCATGAGGTTTTTTGTTTGTTTGTTTTTTAAATATCCCCATATAGTCCTTTTTAAAGCCATAGGCTTTGGGTAAAAGCCATGGCTAGTCTTTCTTTCTTGTTTTTGCATTTCTCTTCAGATAGAGCGGGAGGGAGAGAGAGGGGAAGACAGAGAGAGAAACATCTATATGAGAGAGACACATCGACTGGTCGCCACCCACACGACCCCAACCGAGGCCGGGGACAAACTGCAACCAGGGTACATGCTCTTAGCCGGAACCGAACCCAGGACTCTCTGGTTTGCGGGCCGACGCTCTAACCGCTGAGCCAAACTGGCCAGGGCACCATGGCTAGTCTTATGTGTCATGGAATGCCTGGCTTGTGACTCTCAAAGATGATGATGATGATGATGATGATTATTTAAGAGTGTCTTCCTAAATCTTATTTGGATCAGTTCCCAGGAACAATGTTGAGATGGAATTTTCTGGCTCGCATGGAGTCGAAATGGTAACCAAGCATGAAAGTACAGACAGTCCCTAGTACACAAATATACTAGGGACATTTTGAAGTTTGAAAGTTGGTTTGTCTGAGACTGAACATATATTTCTATGAATGGTGGTTAAGTTTCAAGCTCACCCATGGACATATTTAATGTGCAGTATATCAGAAGTATTCCTATTAAGATTATATTAAATTTCCCCATAGAATTACTATATATGATAATGATTACTGCATATACCATTTAATGTTACATATAGTAGTGATTTTATTAATAGAAACCATTCTGGGTTCTACCTTGGGGGGTATTGACTTCCATGGATTGTGGAGAGAGGATGGATTCCAGGATGCTGGGGGTGGGTCAGAGCCATGAGGAGTATGATTAGGCTGGAGTTTCTGGGACTGGAGAGCAATGACAGTGCCCAGGGATACTTCTTGGGCCTGGCTATTTTTTCATTACAGACTTTTGTTTTCTTCTCTTTTTTCCTTGGCTACCATTTTTTTGCTTCTGACCAGGGATTTTGCCTTTTGTCTACAATTGAATATTCCTATCAGAGTCTCCTGGTTTTTTTTTTTTTATCCTCACCCGAGGACATTTTTCCATTTTTTGTTCAGGTAGAGTGGGAGGGAGAGAGAGGAACAGAGAGACAGAGAGAAACATCGATGTGAAAGGGACACATTGAGTGGCTGCCACCCGCACGACCGACCAGAGCCGGGGACAAACTGCAACCGAGGTGCGTGCCCTTAGCGGGAACCAAACCCGGGTCTCTCAGGACCGCAAGCCAGTGCTCTAACCGCTGAGCCAAACCGGCCAGGGCAGAGTCTTCTGGTTTTGAACTAAATATATAATCTTTTAGAGGCTTTCTAAATTAAGTGTTGTGGCAGAGTTACCACATGTTAATTTGTCTGTGAGAAATTATAGAATCCCAGATGACTAATCTTTACGAACTGCATATATTTCAATCTTATTCTCCTCTGTTGTGTATCACATTGCAGAAAATAACAGCTTTTATGATTAACATTGCCTCCCTTGGTTGTATTTCTTATTTAAGATTAATTTTCAGATGAGACCTTTTCATGATAGTACATGAAACTGTACAGTGTGCTTCCTTCCTATTTAAACCCTCTAAAACTGTCCACTGCAGTATTTCTTCTGCCAGGAGACTGGATAAATCTGTGGGTCGATCATCTTTGTGGTTTCTTATGGCTCAATTCATGCCTCACACGATAAAAAAGGCTTGGCAACGTAAGGCAGTCATAACACTGGGACCTAGGAGAGGCTCTGAATGGCCCCACAGGGCTTGGCCCTGACATCGTTTTGAAAAAAATAATTTGTCTCTAGGACTCTCCTCTCCCATAAATATCCCATCTTCCTTCTTGAACCCATAGGCCCTCAACCTGTACCCCATTTTTGTCCTCAGCCAAACACTGTCGAGATGCTGGGGCATTGGGCTGTTAGATGAAGGTGGCAGGCCCGGGGTGTCCCTTTAGCAGCTGGTGCTTTGAAACCAGCTGTGGAGAGCCGCAGAGCTGGAGGCTCCTTGCTTGTTCACATACAGTTTTCGTCCCTGATCTCACAGCTGCTCTTTCACTTCTCAGCAGAAAGGAGCACCCATTACACCCATGCACACCCATGCCCACCCGGAAAGGAAGGTTTGATGTACCGCTTCTGAAGGCTTCGCTTCTGACACCGGTGCACAAAGAAGATGGGTCAGGTGGGGCTGGAGGCGAAACATGGCTGTGTCCCAAACTCTCGGTTGTTCCACAAGTGCATTCTGGCACAGTGTGATGGAAGTTTCTGGCATTTTCTCCTCTTAATTATTATGAGTATAGAAGGTTGCCATAGAATCTGTCATATGAAACAGCATTTTCTGCTTCTATTTTTTAATTACTTTTTGTTAGAATTTGTATTTGTATAATTAAAACAAGATTTCAAAAGAGTTTGTAAATGGCAATGCTGAACAGTTTTCAGACTCTCAGTATTTCCTTTTTTATTTCAAGTTATTTTTTCTTTATTGATGTTAGAGAGAAAGGAAGGGAGAGGGAGAGAGAGATAGAAACACTGATGAGAGAGAACATCGATTGGCCGCCTCCTGCATACCCCCCACAACCTGGGCATGTGCCCTGACCGGGAATCGAATCAACAACCTCTTGGTGTATGGGTCAGTGCTCAACCACTGAGCAACAACTCCTGGGTTACATCCTTTTTTTTTTTACTTTATTTTTATTGTTGCACTTTCTGCTTTTAAAAAATATTGCTCAAATGACACTTTAGATGGTCTAATTTACTGGCAGTTCTTCTGAAAAATATTTATTATTTTTGTCCAGAAAATCACTCAAACGCTTAAGCCATTTTTTTACCTCTACAAATATGCTACATTCTTAAAAAATATGTCAGAAGTGGGTTATCCACAAAATGTGATGTTCTCTAGTGGATTCTTTTTACTTAAAATAGGTTTCTATAGACTTTCTCATGCTTTTGTTTAGAGCAGCAGTTCTCAACCTGTGGGGTCGCGATCCCTTTGGGGGTCGAACGACCCTTTCACAGGGGTCGCCTAAGACTATCGGAAAACACATATTTCCGATGGCAATTCATAACAGTAGCAAAATTACAGTTATGAAGTAGCAACGAAAATAATTTTATGGTTGGAGGTCACCACAACATGAGGAACTGTATTAAAGGGTCACGGCATTAGGAAGGTTGAGAACCACTGGTTTAGAGGATGTATTTTGTAATATAGAGGGCTGCTTCATCTTGTAAGCTTGATTTTTTTTAAGCACGAAGCATTTATTTTTGTATTTAGAAATACATTAATTATAAAATCAGTGGACACTTATGTTTACAAGTTAATGTATGTGTCTGTTCTTAGTTGTACTAATGCAGAACCCAAAGTAATCTTCAACTCTTCAGTTTACTCTTACTATACAATTGATTGCCAAGTCCTCCTACTTTATACTTAAAACATGCATCTGAACCTCCTTCCTTCTCTTCTTACCATCTTCCTTTGTTTTGTTCTGGCTCCCTTATCTCTGGCCTTTTACAGTCACCTTCAGCCCAGCCTCTTCATTTTCGTCCTGTCTCTTGCAGGTCAAAAAGTGAAGTCACTGTCCTACTTGAGAATTTCAGTAGCTCTGTGTTGCTAAAGGGAGAGTGTCCAGATTCTTTGGCCTCACTTAACACTGGTGCTTAAAGCAGGTCTGGGTGTAAAGGTATTCCCTCAGCTCTCCAGCCCAGCTGTCCCGGCCAGCCTGCCCCAGCCCCCACACCTTCATCACACGCTCAAGTCTCGGTCCTTATTGGTGCTGTATCTTCCCACTGAGCCAACTATTCTGTTATGGTTCCCCCTCTTCTTTTTGTACGATGGGAATTATTAATATGCTTTCTCTGTTGCCTCTGTGAACACATTAACTTTTCCCTAATTCACCTGAGGAATCCATCTGTCCTAGGGCTGGAAAATTAGGATTTGGTTACAGAAAGCCACTAGAAAGAACATAATAATCTTCTGATATGCCAAATAGCATTTTTTGCAGCATGTTATTCCTTTGTAACACTTAACAATAGTTTATATGAATTAATATTTTTATTCTATTGCTTATTTATTAATTTTTTCTTAGCTACCATGTGAACCCTCTAGGAATTTGGGATCTTGTCTTTTACATCTTTATATCCTTAGCACCTAAGGTACCATTGTGCTTTGTGTCGCCCGTGGAATCATGTCATGCACACATTTAACCTTCCTTAGCTAAACTGTGTACAGTCGTCCCTCGCCACTTCCCGCTTCGACTTTCGCGGCTTCACTCTATGGCGGTTCTCTTCAAATACTATCCAGTATACTATACTTGAAAAAACCGCCATAGAGTGAAACCGCGGAAGTCGAAGTGCGAAGTGGCGAGAGACAACTATGTATAAATAAAGAATCCTACTTCCCAGAAATTCATTTATCACAGTAGAGTCTGGAACTGATTAACCGCGATAAACGAGGGCCGACTATACTATTCTTCTCCCCAAAGAGAGAGAAAGAGAGAGAGAGAGAGAGAGAGATCCCTTGAAATACTACATTGTCCTGTCAAACCACACCTTGATATCCTCTGTAAGGAAAGGGAGGCTAAAGTTAAAAGAGAAACAAAAGAGATTAAGATCTGTGCTTAAAAATATCTAAGGCTTCAGTCCTAGCACTTTAATGTATTCTTTCCAAGGTTTATTTCAATTATATGCAACTTTGCCTCCTCACTAACTACAGAATTGCTATATAAGATGCTGTACCTCTCCCTGGCTAGTTTTGCTCAGTGGTTAGTGTTGGCCCACAGACCAAAGAGTCTCGGGTTCAATTCCCAGTCAAGGGCACATACCTGGGTTGCAGGTTTGATCCCCGGCGACTCTATCTAAAAATCAATAGAAAAAATATCCTTGAGTGAATATTAAAAAGAAAAAAGTCCTGGCGGTTAGAGCATCAGCCCGCAGACCAGAGAGGCCCAGGTTTGGTTCCTGTTAAGGGCACGTACCTCGGTTGCAGCTTGTCCCCGGCCCAGTTGGGGTCATGTGGGTGGCAACCACTTGATGTGTCTCTCTCACATCACTGTTTCTCTCTCTCTCTCCCTCCCGGTCCCCCTCCCACTCTATCTGAAGATAAATGTAAAAATGTCCTTGCGTGAGGATAAAAAAGAATCAGTACCTCACCTCTGTAAATCCTTCAGAAATGTCTGTGGAATTCAGTAAACCCACATGAAGGACTCAGCACTTGAGAATAATCTACCTAATAATTATTCTTGAACAGTGGAGTCCTAATTTTCTCTGTAATCCTTTATGATGGTCATCTATAAATGCATATAAATTACACTTAATTCATTACAACTTGATTGGGTGACTGTAGTTGCCAAGCCATGTGCTAGGCACTGACAAATTCAAGGATGATCAGGAGCACATACCCATGGTCTCTTTATAGTCATAGGAGGAAAACATGAAACAGTCACACAAATGACTCATTTTAATTGTGGAGGAAGTGCTATAAAAGAAAAATAAAAGGTGCAATGAAAGTGTTGAGGAAGGAGCTGTGAGCTGGTTTGAAAAGGTCCTTGGATGCTTAGGCAAGGACTAAAAGGTTGAGGTGGGCAAGACTTGTGGTTAGAAGTGGCTTAGCAGTTTTCAAGAACACAGAGGAGGCGTGTGTGGCCGGGGCATTGGTCTCCGGAGTACATCACCTCCTCAAGTAATGACTGCCAGAAGTTAATTATTCACTGGTAGAAAATGGTACTTCCCCTTGGTTTATTCAGTATTTAAAAATTAAGAATTTATCTTCTGTTGGAATCCCATGATTTGTTAAACAGCTATAATCACTTTGCTCATATTCTTTGAGATTTTATAAAATATTTTCAGATGTTTCAAGTCTTGATTATATACTTTCTCCCCTTGTTAAGAATTCTTATTTTTCTAATCATATATTATATTTTATTATAAAGTAATATGTTTACTGTGGAAAAAAATTTTTTTCTTTATCCTATCACTACTCAATATAAGTACTATAAACATTTTGTCTATATTCTGCCAATTACATTTTTTTTTTTTTGATCCTCACCCAAGGATATTCCTCCATTTTTGTTCAAATGGAGTGGGAGGAAGGGAGGGAGGGAGGGAGGGAGGGAGAGAGAGAGAGAGAGAGAGAGAGAGAGAGAGAGAGAGAGAGAAAGAAAGAAAGAAACGTCAACATAAGAGGGACACATTGAGTGGTCAACATAAGAGGGACATATTGAGTGGTTGCCTTCCTCATGACCTCAGTCAGGGCTAGGGGTGAATTGCAACCGAGGTACGTGCCCTTGACCGGAATCGAACCTGAGACTCATTGGTCTGCGGGCCATCGCTCTGACTGCTGAGTCAAAGCGGCCAGGGCAATGCCCATCATGTTTTTACTCATATTGCAATTTTCATTGAGATAATTGTAGATTCATGCGCAGTTGTGACAAATAATACAGAGAGATCCCTTGTACAGTTCACCCCACTCCCCATGCAAAACTGCATGTAGTACTATATCACAACCAGGTTAGTGACATTGATGCAACTCGCCCAGGTTATTCACATTTCCCTAGTTTTACTGTTACTCATTTGTTGTGTGCATATTTGTTTTCCATAGACTACGTATTAGTAGTGTTATCTTTTATGTGATTTGGTTTTAGTTTTTTCCCCCTCAAAAAGCATCCCTCCCTGCCCTGGCCAGTTTGGCTCAGCGGTTGGAGTGTCGGCCTGAGGACCAGAGTCCCGGGTTCGGTTTCCGCTAGGGGTATGTACCAAAAAAAAAAAAAAAAAAAGCATTCCTCCCCTAATCGTATATCCCTCTCATGCTCTTGTGTATTTTCTCTAAGCCTGTTTAAGAAAGCAGCTACTTGTAAGAGAAATAAATAGGTAGAAAATAGAATTGTGGGTCTGAATGTACTTTACCAGCCTGCTGATTGTTATATAGACAGTTTAGCCAGTTTATAGTCTCTGAGTTGCTGCTGAAAGATACTCTGGATGGTTTCTAACCAAGAGAGAACCATTCAGTGCCATTTAAAATAGACTGAAGTGTCATTGTCAACTATGTCTGAAAAAGATCGGACAGTGATATAAATGTTAAGTTGCCTGTAATTTAAGCAGAGCAGAGTAAGGAGAAGAATAAACATACAGGGAAAGTACCAGTAACAAAGGAGGCTTTGAGGTCTTTGCTCTTAATCTTGAGTGAATATTCTTCCTAGATGGTAATAGATTGTCTGATTTTCCACCGCTCCCCCACCCACCCACCTCTGTGGGACGAATAACCAAGAAGATATTCACCACTCTGGTTGGAACACATGTGGTCAGTTGATTTTCAGTGGTCATATGATTTTCATATGTGGTCTGGCTTTCAGTTTTGCTTTAATTTTCTAAATGAGAGTATGTTACCTTTATAATCAGAAA
The DNA here is from genome assembly GCF_014108415.1 of Molossus molossus. Classification (NCBI taxonomy): domain Eukaryota; kingdom Metazoa; phylum Chordata; class Mammalia; order Chiroptera; family Molossidae; genus Molossus; species Molossus molossus. The sequence continues at coordinate 8,385,974 of NW_023425399.1, read as the reverse complement.
ATACCCTCAATCATCAGTTTTGGGGTGTAAAAAGGAAAGAAACACTTGATAAATGAAAAGTAAAAAGGAAGTTGGTTTTTTTTTTAAGATTTCTTTATTGATTTTTTTTTTTTTTTGAGAGAGAGAAGGGACAGGGAGAGAGAGAAAAACATTGATGAGAGAGAACATCTATTGGCCACCTCCTGCATGCCTCCTACTGGGGATTGGCATGTGTCCTGACCGGGAATCGAATTGGCGACCTCTTGGTGTATGGGTCTAAGCTCAACCACTGAGCCACACCGGCTTAGTAACTGAGATCAGAAAGCATGAAGAGAGCAGGAGAGAAACCAAGATGATTGATGCTAGTCATCGAGTCACATGGGGTAGCTAGAAGCACATCGACCAGATAGCTGGAAAAAATTTAAAAGCAAGGGACTCAATCTAAGCAAATCGAAAGGACCTGAGAAGAAAAACAATTAGGTGTGACGGTCAGATTAGAATTTGGGTATTGAGAAAAGGGAGCTCTTTCCGTCCAGAATAGGTGCTCTCAGTGGAGGTTGGTCTCTCCCTAATGAACAGTAACTATTGAGTTCTAGCAGGACTTATACAGCAGCTCTTAGTAACTGAAACTTAACAACATAAGGATAGAAGGAAACTACTTGAACGAGAGAACCTGTTTAACAAACCTAACTGTTAAAATGCTGAGGTTATTTATTTTTAAGTTTTTATTGATTTTTTTACATTTATTTAAATATTTTTATTAATTTTTAGAGAGAGAGGAAGGGAGAGGGAAAGAGAAACATCCATGTGAGAGCAAAACTTCGATTGGCTGCCTCCTGTACACCCCCAATGGGGGATCAAACCCACAACCCCGGGCATATGCCCTGACTGGGAATTGAACCGGCAACCCTTGGGTGCATAGAATGATGCTTAACCAACTGGGCCCCAACAGCCAGGGTGCGGAGGTTATTTTTAACTCACCCCAGCTTTTATTGAACATTGTTGTAGGGGTTCTAGATAAACTAACAAGGTAAGAAAATTAAATTATTGCTAAAATATTGGGAGTGACAGCTTTATTCTATTTGCCAGTGTGACTAATACAGAAAACTCAGTTAAAAAACAACATGAGTAAATGAAGGTAAGGTTAGATGGCTGAATAACAGCTGATGTTATAGAATAACGTGTATAGTTTGAGCTTATCTATGTAAAAACAAGCAGTGAAAATTCATTATGTTTGCATGTGTCTGGAGAAAAGTTTGGAAGAGTACACACTATTAAACTGTTAACATTTGTTGTGTTTTTTTTTCATTATATCTTTGCATGTTATTTTTATAATTTTTGAGGAGAAATTTTATAAACGATTAAGTCTTTTGGTATTTAAGAATGTTTGTATTTTCTAATGGTTACTTCTTTACTAACATGTTTACATGTTTACAGTATACCCTTAGTTCCCTCAGTTGGGGAGTATTACTGTGATTCTCTTCCGTGAGCAGTATTGAAGTTAGCTCCTACAGGCATGCACACATAACAGCATTTTGGTAAACGATGAACTGCATAAATGATGGTGTGTACCACCCAGCCTTGCTGTGTAATAGGCTGTACCACCTAGGTTTGTGTAAGTACACTCTAAGATGTTCACACAACAACGAGCTTACCTAATGACGCATTTCTCGGAATGTATACCCACCATTATATGGTGCATGACTGATCATTCCTTCTCCTTCGCTTCCCTCTCCTCCAGCATCTGATTTGAAGTATTCACAGTTGATATCTGAGGATTCTCAGTTTGTATCTATGAAACCAATCAACAAGATTATTTTACTTTTAAAAAGCTCTCTCTGTTCTGCCTACCATACTCCCTTTTTGATAATTGTACTCTACATTATAGAGTATACCATCTCCCTTCCATCCGTTCTTTTGTCTTAGACCTACCAGTAAATATTAATGCTCACTCTGAGTTCTTTCCTATATCTCTCTAGTCATTGTTTGCCTGACACTCATTCTCTCCTATATTCCTCAGAAAGGGTTGATGGAAACAACATTTCACAAATTAACAGTGCATGTTCACAACAGTTTGTCAGCAGCCTTTATATTTGAAGGCCATTTTGTTTCTATATAAAAACCTTTGGGTCCTATTCTCTTTCCTAAAGTAATTTAAATATGTCATTGCATCGTCTTCTGGTATAAAGCATTGCTCTTGGTATTGACAATCTAATTATCTTTCCCTTATAAGTGATTTGGTCTTTTTGCTTAGATTCCTAATGGATTTTATTTTAACCTTTTATTTCAAAGTTTAAAAATTTTGTATTCTGTTAACATTGCTTTGGTTTCCTTCTTCAAGGGCTCAGCTTATTATATGTGTGTTTGATCTTTTTTGCCTGTCATGTTTCTTTCGCTTTCAAAAGTTTAAAAATCTTTTTATTAAAAAAAAATGAGAAGTTATTCAATATAATTTCAAAAAATTAAATATAATTTTAACTTACAGAAAACTATAGCAATAATACATGGAACCTATTTCTATTTGATTATTTCCTTTTGAATTTTTAAAAACTCTTCCCTATTCGGTTTCTTTTAAGGCATTATGTTTATTGGCTCTTATGTTCCTCCTTGTTTCATCTTCATTTCTGAAAATATTTTTTCTTTTCTGAGTTCTTTCCTCTTTTTAAATCCTTCTATTTTATAGTTACCTTGTTTCTTGATTTTTCACTCATTTATGTTATTCTTCCATAGCGTCTACTGTTTTCTTAATTTTATTTAGCTTGTTGGATTAGTGTTCATCTGTGGGAATATTGTTTTATTCCCTATTTTCTATAATGTGATAACATTTTATAGATTTCAACTGCACCTTGTCTGCTTATTTTTAAGTGAACAGTGTTTCTCTGTAGTTTTAGGAAGGAAGAATTGTATCAGATATTCTAGCTCAGGGCCCTCAGGATCTCTATTCATTGGTCTTTGTGATTTTTAAAATAACCTTGTACTTTCTCAGATCAGCCTTTCCTGTTCCTCCCATCCTACCTTTTATCTCAACCTCCTCTTTCTTCAGAGCTTTGTCCTAGAAGGGCATTTCAGTTCCTTAGTTTTGAGAGTCTATTGGATCCAGACTTCCATATCACCTTGTGGGGAGGGAGCACCAGGCGTTCACTGACTGGGAATTAGAGCCTGCAGAATCGACTCCCAGTTCGCTGCTAACACAGATCAACCTGTCATACTCATACTTTCCAGAGCCATCAGTCACCTGTCTTGATTCTACTTCCCTCCATACAAATGCTGATACCACATGGGTCTCAGTAAGTGACTCATCTCCGTTTATTGGTACTTTCGGAATCAAAGGGCGCCTCGTCCCTAGGTTTGTCTTAATTGTCATCTGAGGGGTTGTCTGTGTTCTTTGTTGCTCTGTTTTTGTTTTTTTGTTAATGCTCACCTGAGGATATTTTTTTCATTGATTTTTAGAAAGAGTGGAAGGAAGGGAGGGAGGGAGGGAGGGAGGAAAAGTGAAGCATTGAACAGCTCAGACATGGCCATTGATTGGTTGCCTTCTGTATGACCCCGACCTGGGCTGGGGATTGAACCTGCGACCCTTTGGTTCAAGGGCCTATGCTCTCGCTGCTGAGCCAAACTGGCCAGGGCACTCTGTTTATTTTTATGGAGGAATTCAGAGTAAGTTAAAAACTATGCCACTACTGCCACCATCTTCCCAGAACCACGAAGCTGGAGTAATCTCAGAAACATGTAATTCCTCCACCAGAATTTTTTAAAAATTGAGTCTTATGATGCCTTTATGGTCCTGGCCAGTTTGGCTCAATGGTTAGAGCATTGGCCCATGGACCAGAGAGGTAAGGGTACGTACCTCGGTTCCAGTTTGTCCCTGGCCCCAATTGGTGTCATGTGGGTGGTAACCACTCGATGTGTCTCTCTCACATCGATGTTTCTCTCTCTCTCTCCCTGAAGATAAATGCAAAAATGTCCTTGGGTGAGGATTTAAAAAAAAAGACTCCTTTATAAAACTGTTAAACATATAGAAGTAGAGTGATTAATATAGTGAACCCCTATATATCCATCACCCAGTTTTAATAATTATTGAACTAATGTCCCGTTTTCTTTCATTTGCCACCCCCCCGCCATTAACCTCCTTCCAGCTCTGATTTGTTTTGAAGTAAATCCCAGCACTATAACAAATACTTCTTTAAAAAAGAAAAAATTTGGACACTTGCATCAAAGGAGCCAGAACCCCCTCTACTTAGACTCGGACAGGAAGGGGAACTATCAAGGAGAGACTGTGATACCATCCGGGGTCTGGGCTGAGGTGTCCATCAGCCTGGAAGTACATTCAGAGTACTGCTTGTGGGAAGCTGATCATCATGGCAATCTCTGTGGCACGTGGCACAAGGAGCTAGTAAGACAGCACTTGCCGTTCCTGCCTGAGTAGTTGCAGCAGGAAGCCCCAGTGTGTCTTGGTTTGAGAATGCTTTATACTATATTGAGTCTCTCTTCAGCCTGGCATGGGGGCTCCATGTACAAACCTAAATATTTCAGCCATTGACCTGCTCTTTCCCAAGTGTGTCGGGAGGATGGAGGGAGCCTAGATTCCATTGCAGATGGAATGCAGCCTTCTGGAATGCTTGAAAGGAAAGCTCAGCAATGAAGGCTGGGGTGAAGAAGGGATAGCCATTTCAGAAAACCATGCTGCCTGCAGGAGCAGGGAGGAAGAGTCACTTTCTTCCAAGAATGTGTCTATTACACCCTGCCATTTCCTGGGTATCATAGCCAGAAATTACTCATTTCTGGAAAATCATTCATGAGCTTTCTATTGAGGAAGTCAAAGAGAGAGCAGAGTTCTCAAAGTTAGTTAGGTCATTGGTATTTTCTTATGCCGTCAGTCATTATTTTGTTTTCCACTGTCATCCTCACGCTGTATCTGTTTTCTTAATCCAGATTCATAGCTCTCACTTTAGTGCTTTCTGATCTGTTTATCATACTCATTCAATAAATTCTTATTGAGGGCCCTCTGCAGGAATTGTGTTACACTGGTGAACAAGCTATACCTGATGTATGTCCGCTCCTTTGTATATCTCCAGAAAAGTCTGTCCAGCCCTGTTAAGTAGAGACAAGAAGTTTAGAAAGTGGTATGTGTATCCTGTGTACCGCTAGGAGTCTAGGCAAACGGACATGGGTTGCAGGCCACTGTAGCATGGTGTGGACCCAATCTCCCTTCCTAATCTTTGGTGTGATGGCAAAGGTTTGGAGAGTAACACAAGCAGCAGGCTTCTGAGTTTGCTGCAGTGGAGTATGGCCATCCCTTCAGCCCAGCCTTCATTGCTGAGCTTTCCTTTCAAGCAACAGTGCTGGAACAGACTGAGCAGAACAGCTCAGACATGGCCCATATGATTTTTCTTTTCCTCCCATTGATGCCAGCCAAAGTCTGCCAAGGAGAGTTGACTGATCAGCAATGCCAGGAAGATCTCCCTTTCCTCTGAACCAGATGCAGCTGCTCCACAGTTACTCCTGAGTTCATTATTCTCATTTTTGCTAACTAACCTTGATGCCTTTTCCTATAGAATAGCTTTCCTCTCTGATCACTACTTTCTGCTCAGCGGTGCTTGTTGTGGCTACAGGTGGTCTTCCCCCAGTAAGTGGGAACTCATTGAGGACAGAGACCATGAGGACCTGCCCCATCAACACTTGGCATAGCTTGAAATGCAAGGACAAGAATTGGCAGCAAGCACAATGATATATTGTGGTCTTGATTCTGAAGGTGATCCTCAAAACTTGACTTTGGTGTCTTATGTAAGAATCTTCTTTAAAGAATATACTTGGGTTGTAAAATCTATTACCTTTAAAAGAACTTTACAAGTTTTTTGGTTTTTTTTTGTTTTAATCCTCACCTGAGGATATTCTTCTGTTGATTTTCAGATAGAGTGAGTGGGAGAAGGGTGAAGAGAGAGTGAGAGAAACATCAATGTGAGAGAGACATCGACTGGCCACCTCCCATATGACCCTGACCAGGGCCGGGGATTGAACTGCAATCAAGGCACGTGCCCCTGATCTGGATCGAACCCTCGACTCTGGTCCTCAGGCCAATCTCCAACCACTGAGCAAAACTGGCCAGGGCAAGAACTTGACAGTTTTGGCTTTTTAACTGTTATGTCCTCCAAGGAACATATCTCAATGAAATGTTATACTGTTTACTGTGAGTGATCTTGTGAAGATTACTTCCTAGCTCAGTAGGAAAACAAACATCCTAATAGTGATTTTTTTAAACAATTTATATAGTGTCATTACATGAAAATGTCATTAGTTTCAGCGTTTCTAAAATTCTTTATTCTAATTATTGCTCTATTTAGTTCTAGGGATTTATTTTTTCTCTAGCCCAACTTAGATGTCATTATTTTGTGAGCCTTGGGAGGAAGAGGGTCTAGCTAATTGTAATATCTTTGAAGGACATTGCCTCTGCAATAGCTTCAGTTACTATGTAATAATAATGACCCAGGTCTGTATCTAGCAATATGTATATGGATTTTGGTTCCTATATAGTTTTAGATGTGGTGCTGAAATATTGAGCAAAACCTCTTGAAGAAGGATTTGGCATTTGTCAGCCATCAAAAGCTTCTAAAAATTGATTATATATTAATAGCAAAGGTTTACTGCCTCCTTCTAGTGTATAGAAAATAAATGTAGTTTTACTCATTCAGTTCTAAGAAAGCAGATGACCAAAAGATCATGCAACTGTTGTCCAAGGCTATGACCGGAGAGGAAGAAGGGATAGAACCTTTAAAAAGAGCTTATCTAGCCCTGGCCAGTTTGGCTTAGCGGTTGGAGCATCAGCCCGCAGACCAGTGAGTCACAGGTTTGATTCCGGTCAAGGGCATGTACCTCAGTTGCGGTTCATCCCTGGCCCTGGTTGGGGTTGTGTGGGAGGCAGCCAGTTGATGTGTCTCTCTTGCATCGATGTTTCTCTCTCTCCTTACTGTCTCCCTCCCACTCTATCTGAAGAAAAATGGAAAAATCCTTGGGTAAGGATTAAAAAAAAAAGATCCCATCTCACTAAATATGTTGAAGAGATGAGAAGATGTACTAATTTAATTTGTTGAGATCCTGCTACTTTATGCTGGATCTTATTTGAAGTAGTTACTCTAAAAGTTGCTTTTTAATTAAATATACTTAATTAAAAATTTGCTTCCATTGAAGTTAGAAAGTTAGAAGTCAGATAACTGACATGGAGAAAACTGCTTTTTGTTTGTTTTAACAGACCTGCTTATGAACATGGTAAACAGAAACAATTTAATGTTTTTAATTATTGTATTTCACTACAAGTCAATACACAATACACACACTGATATATACCAGATAAATGTGGGGAGTAGATTTTGTACCCGAACCATCCTGCTCTTTTTTTCCTTAAAGAAGAACAAAGTAACAGTAGTATTAATTTTAACTGCAGAAATACTATTGTAGGTTTTTTAAATTCTGTATATTTTTAATCTGTTGTGTTCCGCTTGATCTTTTTTGTTGTTGTTAATGTATTTTTTAAAATTTATTTATTTTTGTTACAGATGTTTCTCTTTTTTTCCTCCATTGACAACCCTCCTCTCAATCTTACCCCCACCCCCAGCATTATTGTCTGTGTCCTTGTTTACACATACATGTGTAAAAGTCCTGTGTTATCTCTTCCCTCCCCCCACATCCACCTCTTCTGAGGTTTGTTGGTCTGCACTCCTGTTCCATGTCTCTGGGTCTATTTTGTTCCTCATATTCCACAAATAAGTGAGATCATGTGATATTTGTCTTTCTCTGATTGGCTTGTTTCGCTTAGGATAATACTCTCCAGGTCCTTCCATGTTGTCTCAAAGGATAAGAGATCTTTCTTTCTTACGGCTGCATAGAATTCCATTGTGTATATGTACCACAGCTTTTTTTTTCAATCCTCACCCGAGGACATTTTCCTATTTTTGTTCAGATAGAGTGGGAGGGAGGGAGGGAGGAAGGGAGGGAGGGAGAGAGAGGGAGAGGAAGAGGGAGAGAGAGAGACATTGACGTTAAAGGGACACATCGAGTGGCTGCCACCCACACAACCCAACAAGGGCCGGGGACAAACGGCAACCGAGGTACGTGCCCTTAGCAGGAACCGAACCTGCGTCTCTCTGGACCGCAGGCTGACGCTCTAACTGCTGAGCCAAACTGGCCAGGGCTGTACCACAGCTTTTTTATCCACTCATCTATTGATGGACACTTGGGCCATTTCCAGATGTTAGTGATTGTAAATAGTGCTGCTATGAATGTAGGGGTACATATATTCTTTCTGATTGGTGTTTTAGGCTTCTTAGGGTATATTCCTAGAAGCGGGCTTCCTCTTAATTTGCTAAATAGTTGCAAAGAATGAATCTAGCCTGCATCATCTTTAAAACATACACATACAACTTTACCTAATTGTAATGGTTCAGCTATCTCTGAAAAATAGTAATTCATTCTGAAATTTGAATTATCAGCTGCAGCTGCATTTTGTTACTATTTGAATTTAGGGAGTGGGAGGAGGAGCTCTCTGTAACATACAATCTGAGCTGTTGTAATATGCAGACACAGAGTTTACACTGAGTGTAGGCAAACTGCTAACCAGCAGAAACACTTATTCTAGCATAATATGAGACTTAAAGGCAAAATAAAGGGCAGAGGTGAAAATAATAGGAAAAAAGTAAACTCCAGTTGGACTGAGATTAAATCTTTTTAAAAAGTGAGGAAGAATACTAAAGAGAAAGACTTTTCTGCTAGAAGTAATAAAGGAAAGTGTAGAGGAAAAGGTCAGTAGGTTTGAATACATTAATATTTTAAACTACTTTTAAACTTTTCAATACACAGGCAGTGTGTATTTGCTGTAGAAAAAAAATTGGAAAACAATGGGAAATAAAAATCACTCATAATCCTGCCAAACTAGCAGTAGCAGCTCTATTGTTATATAGTGACAGCTTTATGATTATCCTACCACACTTATATTTAATTTCCTGTACATAAATTTTTATTTTTTGGTTAATCCTTACCCGAGGATGTTTTTCCATTGATTTTTTTATTTTATTTTATTTTTTAGATAGAGTGGAGTGGGTGGGGAGAAGAAACATCATTGCGAAAGAGACACATTGATTGGTTGCCTCCCACATGACCCCGACTGGAGCCAGGGATCGAACCTGCAACTGAGTCATGTGCCCTTGACCGGGAATCAAACCGGAAACCCTTTGGTCTGTGGGCCAATGCTCTAACTGCTGAGCAAAACTGGCCAGGGCTATAATTTTTTTTAATGTACAAATAGGTAAATTGGAAAAGTGGTTTTTAGCACAGGCAAAGAAGTGATGGCTTTAATATATGGTAAGGAGTTTATATGAGTAAGAAAAACACTTACATTCTCAAAGATTGTTAGGCACAGGATAGAAAGAGACAAGCCACTCTGTGTGTGCATCATCCAGCAGACATCGAGCACCTACTAGCTAAGTTAGGCATCCTCATTAAAGTTGTGCTTACTGTACACACAAAGAGCTGTTGGAGAGACAGACATGTCATCTTTTTCTTCTTCAGTTGAACTTTCAAGAATAATGTAGGATAATGTGGTTGTTTTTTTTTCCTTTATTAATTTTTAGAGAGAGAAAGTGAGAGATAGAAACATTGATGAGAGAGAACATCGATTGGCCACCTCCTGCCTGCCCCCGACTGGGGATTGGGCCCGCAACTTGGGCATATGTCCTGACCGGGAATTGAACCAGCGACCTCTTGGTGCATGGGTCGACGCTCAACCACTGAGCCACACCGACTGGACAATGCATTTTTGAATTTGGGATGGACAAATGTTTCTTAAACAAGGTACTCTGAAAAAAGCTAACAATAAAGGAAAAGATTGACAAATTGAACTACATTGAAATTAAAAAATTCCCTTCATTAAAAGTCACCATTAATATGCAGAATTAGTCCCAAATTCCTCCCACCCCTGTCTGCATTCCCTCTGAGTGTCTCTCATCAAGAGGAAGAGAATCCCTTTTGAATTTACCCTTGGTCACATGACCTGCTTTGGCCGGCAGAATATTGGCGATCATGACACAAGCAGAGGCATAAAAAAGTATTTGTATATGGGCCTTGCCCTCTCTTGCTGCTTTTGAGAATTCTACAGTCACTACCATGTGAACAAGCCCAGGCTAGTCTATTGGATGATGAGCACCATGTGGCCTGATTACTGCCATCGCCCTTGTCAATGGCCAGCCAAGCATCAGGTATGTGAGTGAGACCGTGGGCTACCAGCTGACAACAAATGCATATTAGAATGCAGCCAGCATTACATGGAACAGGGACAAGCTATCCTAGCTAAGTCCAGCCCAAGTAGCCAAACTCTAGAATCATGAACAAGTGAGTAGTTGTTATAAGCCACTATGTTTTGGGGTGGTTTGATATACAACACAAGTCAACTGATACAGAGAAAGATATTAGCAGTATATATGACCACCAGAGGACTTCGACTAGAATAAATAAGGAACACTGCATATCATTTAGAAAAAGACAACCTAATAGAAAAAAGTAGACAACGCTGACATATGATAGGATTTCAACTATATGACATTTCTGGGAAAGGCAGAACTGTGAAGAGTAACAAGATCAATGGTTGCCAGGGGTTTAGGGAGAGAGAAAGAAAGATCAATAGGTGGAGGACAGGAAGATTTGGGGCAGTGAAAATATTCTGTATAATACTGTAATGGTGGATACATGTCATTACATGTGTCAAAACACATAGAATTGCCCTGGCCAGTTTTACTCAGTGGTTAGAGCATCGGCCTGCGGTCCAGAGAGACCCGGGTTCGGTTCCCACTAAGGGCATGTACCTCAGTTGCAGTTTGTCCCTGGCCCTGGTTGGGTTGTGCGGGTGGCAGCCATTCAATGTGTCCCTTTCACATCGATGTTTCTCTCTCTCCTCTCTCCCTCCCTCCCACTCTATCTGAACAAAATGGAAAAAATGTCCTCTGGTGAGGATAAAAACAGCAACAACAACAAAAACCAACACATAGAATTTACAACACCAGGAATGAACCTTCCTCCAAAACACTTTAAGGGCCCCCATGGCCTGTAGCAATAGCATCTTGCTCTAACACTGCCACTTGTTCAGATGCCTTGTGAGCAGTTGTGATTTGTGCCACTTACTGCTTTTTCGATGCTGATGTTATGAATAAGTTACTTTAAAAAACTAAATTAGTAAAATTATCCGTAAAGTCATTGCCATGATGTTACTTTCACTTGCGTTATTCTTGAGTAGAAATTTCAAGTAACAGAATTGCGTGACCTTCTTGGTGGAAAAAAACAGATAGGAAACCACAAGCTATGGACTGACGAGTTTTGTCTCTTGTAGCCTCATTTGTAAGACTAGCATGACTTGGCTTGGTAAATAATAAGCATTCACTAAACTGATGATTTTCGTTTTTGTCAGTAAGTCTTCTTTCACCAAATTGGCCCAGAGATTTTTTCCTTGAAGCCCTACAGTTTTAAAAACTATGGTGTTTATTTAGCAACATTCTAAATTAGCTTTATGTCTCTAGAGTTACATCTCATTCATGGGTGAGAAATCTGTATAGATCAGGTTACTTAATTTGTCCATAATGGATGGTGTATGTCGTTTTATGCGTATAACCTGGTACTATTGTTCTTAGGTAGATTTCAGTGCTACAACCCTTCATTTAACCCACAGGATGATGCAGGCACAGATATAAATTGGATCTTTGAACCACTCACTGTGCCTTTTCTCCAGTGATCAGATCCTGGTGGTGGGAAGGGGCTTTTCTTATCTGTTACACTTATTTTTCTGTAAACTTGATGACTAGCAGATGTGTTTGTGAGAGTTACAGGTGACAGCGCCTAGCTGAGAACCTCGAATCTCTTTGTCTGTCTTCCCCACTGGAACACAAGGTTCATGGCAGCAGGACTTTTGCCTCTTGTTCACCTTCATCTTCTTAGTGCCTGCCACATCACATAATCCATACTCAGTATGTACAGTGTAGGCAAAACTAGGTTTACAGTTGTTCGTATGGAAAATAGTACAATAATTAGTAACATAGGAATAAACTTTGTTTCCTGTACACCTACTTTTGTCCCACCCTGTGTGTGGATGAATTGAAGGGACTCATACCCTGAATCTAAACCTTGCTTCCGTAATCCACATACACAGAGTTCTTTGGAAAGCCATGTGGAAGAGCTTGGTTACCTGCTTCTTCTCTTCCCCAAGTTGTCATTTTATTTTTGTGGTCTCACTGAAGAACTATCCCTTCATGCTTTGGGACATTGGTCATGTTTTCCTTCTTCATCCCTAATCCCCCAAATGGTGGTATAGAAAAATACATTACATCTAGAAAGTATTTAGAAACCTCATTTTGGTTGATAATAATAAACTTTCTTTGGTTATGGTAACAGAATCTTGTTCTGCTCTTAGAATATTAAAGAAATTCTTAACCAAATCTGGTTTAGTTTTGACATTTTATTTTCCTCCCATTCACACTTTTTAAGTTATGCACAGAAGAATCATAGTTTTGTAATTATGGTTCTCAGTCATTTCAGAGTAGGAATATCATATAGTCCCTCCCTGTGACCACTGAGCTTAGGAAATTAACCCTGGAGGGAGGAAGCTGGTGGTTGGCAGTCTGATGCCCTGTAAAGGAAGGTGTAACCCTTCCACTTCCAGATGTGTGCCAGCTACTTGTGTCCTTAGTCAGCTGCACCACTGTCCTCTGGCAACTGCTCCAACTCCAGGGCCTGAAATACTTATTCTGTCCTTATGGAAAGCAGAAGGTAAACAAAGCAGAAGTGAAAGTAGATTCAATTTTTTAGACTTCTTACAGGAATAGTTTTGTGATTCTCAGCATTTAAAAAGATACTGGTTCCAATGTGTTTTATTGACATCAATTACTGTAAGTCTGATTCATTTTCTCCTTATTGATTTCTGCCCAAGGTGAAATTCATGACATTAAACAGAAAACATAAGTGATTAAAAAACAAAAACAAATCACAGGTACTCTTAAGGACTGTAAAAATAAGGTTTAGTCAGTGACACTTGAAAAAGCAATTTTATACCTCTGTGTTAACATTTTGATTGCATAATCATAGAGTTGTTAAAAATTAGGTAAATGGCAGTGTTAAAGCTTTATTAAGCTGCCAACATATATTGTAATTTACTTTGATGATTCTTTAACCTTAATATTGTGCAGCTTTAGCCTTACCCTAATGTGTCTGGGCTCTGACTTATTATTTAGGTGTATGCTGGGGCGTCTCTATCCTCTGTTCTTTCATGTTTCCTAGTTCTCCATGTTGTATTCCTTTGTACTAGATTTCAATTTTGCTTATCCTTTGGCTGTGTTCAATATAGAGTTTACTCTCTCAGTGATTATCAGTTTTAGTTCCAGAATCTCATTTGTTTTTTCTTATCTACTTATTCTGGTTTCATTTCTCCCTGTTTTTTAGGGGAGGGAGGACACATGATGCCTTTATTTATCCCTGATTTTAAATATATGTATGTATCTTGAAAGTGTCTGACAGGTTATACAATAAATTTCAAGTAGAGTAGATTCATTTTTCTAGCTGATGTGTTGGATATCTTTTTCAGAACTAATTTTCTGGATTCTTTTGGCCCTGTGCTTCCAGATCATTTTGAGTGGGAGGCCTTTTGTTTCCTTTTTATTTGTTCTTGTTCTATTTTTTAGCCTAGCTGTGCCTTTGTGCTTTTCTCTATATTTAATTGACAATTGCTTTTGTTCAGAGCAGAGGGTGTACATCAAAGCGTGAAATTGGTCCCGCCGTCTCCACCAGATGTTCCCCTTGCCAGCTTGATGAAGGATATTTCATACCTCCCATTCTTGCCCTCATCCTTTCATTTGTGGGGAATTTGTAAAGGAATTTGATTATGCTTCCCATGTCATTTTCAAATGTATATAATTGTTCTGTTAGTGATTTGTAACTCTATTATCTTTTAACCTCACCCAGACCAGTGGTATAAGATGACCCAACACTTCCTCAAGCTCTAGCAGGGGTGATTGTTGTATATCCTGCTGCCTTTTCAATGCTGACTACTTGTTCCTTCCTCCTTCATCTCTCCCATCTCTTTCAGCTGCCACATAAGATACTTAGGTGCTTGGTTTACTTTTCAGCATTTTTTAAATTCAGTACATAATTATTTTAAAATTTACGCAAAACGAGATTGCTATTGTTTAGCTAAATTTTAAGCTTTTTCCTTTATTATCTAAGCATTGTAGTTTATCCTAAAATTTAACAGTATTGCGTATATGACTTCTTGCATATTGCAATATAATGCTTTCCTAAGGTTTTTGTAGTACATTATATTGTTCTATTAACTTCCATATATAAAGGATACAGCTTTGCTTTCAGCTTTAAAAGACATTTAACATCTGACTTTGACTATTTGTGTATTTCTCATTTGTTATACAAAAGTTTTATGTTCTCGTATATAATGAGATTTGTGATAAAATTTGTTTAGTACGTTATTTTGAAGATTTGGTTTCTAAAAGTTTAGACTAGCCCCCCCCCATTTTTATTTTATATATATATATATATATATAATCTCCCTATTCAGTGGTAACTACCACTAGAGTTCCAGGAAACGTACACATTATGTGTACACTTAGGCATTTTCCTTCCATCTAGCTCACTCTGTCCATTTCTGAGAGCCAGTAGCTTCCATAAAGTACTGGGTAACAGCTCAAACAATCAAATTGAGCAACCATTTCTAAATGGGGGTGGGGGGGACAGAAGACGTAAAAGTTGTCAAGGGACTTTGTAGTTCACCACAGGCCTAATGAATAAAAGGTGTCCCTGGAGTTTTTTCCTCAAGACTTAAAATATATCACTGTCAGAACTATTTAAAAAATAACTTTTTCTTTGAATCTATGTTGTAGTATTTTGATTCTGTCTTATCAGGAAGCTGTGTGGCCCAATTGCAAAGCAAAATAATATTTGTTACTATTATTGTTCCAATAACTTCCATTTTGTAACAGGTAATAAGAAAATAGGATTGGGCCAGACATTTACTTAAACATATTCCCTTTCAGTAACATTTCTGTTTCATAAAATAAACATTGGTGTAGAATTAAGCTTTGAGAGACTTTAGAACCATTCATTAATTTAGTCAGCAAAATTACGTTGAATGCCTACTCTGGGCGTGGGTATGAGGTAGGAGGGGATTGAGAGGTGAGAATCTAGACCCTTCTTATCAGATTCCAACTGCTACAGGGATGAGGTATGCTCCTTCTACCTCATCACTTGTCATAGTTTAAAAATGAATAATGCATTTTACCACAGAACCAATAAGAGACATTCACTCAATTGTGAGACTGAAGAGAAAGGTGTGTTAAAACCAAAATTGCTATGTTTAACTTAATGAAGTGTTTACTATAAACACTGAAGATTATACTGGCCTTTTTGCTTCTGTTTTTTTTTTTTTTAATAGAACTCTCAAATCAGAAATTGACAGATTTCCACCTGTTTGACTTTTTGCCTAATTGGATTTGGGGAGTATTTGAATAATGGATAATAAGCTTTCTGTATTCTGAACAAATACAGAAATTAATTCACTCTGGGCATGATTTCATTCTGTTACCAGAGCTTTGTTATAAGTATGTCATCCTCTTGTATTCATTGGGAAATCTATCTTGTCAAATTAGTGCCCTTCCATCCCTGGAATGCTGAGGTACATTTGAATGATTCTTTATTTTGGTCTAGGGGAGACTTCTGGGAACCTGTTTCATGGCAAGTTTATTACTTCCTTTTTGGCTTGGCTCCTAAATTTACTCAGTGTTCAACTTCTCATCATCGGCTTTAAGGCCTTTGTTTTATTTTATTTTGTAGAGATTTTATATACTTGGTGGACTGTTTAAATCAGCTTAATAAAAGGTAATAGGGATATTTTATGCTTGTGATAGAAGTTCAACTGACACTTGTTTATTAGTGAGCAGTCTCCTTTTTCTATAGCTATTTGAAAGTTAGCCTACCTTTGATAGTTTTAGAAGAAATCTTGTTTTGCTATAATTCTGTATGAAATTTTATGGCACAGTAGTTTACTTATTTCTAAACCACTGTTGGTAATTACCTTTAATTTAAAAGATATTTTATCACTTCTCAAATTTAAGACTATAATCCTGGCATTTTATTTTACTAAATGAAATATAATTACTTATATTCAGAGTCAGCATATATTTCCCATAGGCCATTCTAAAGTAGAGAAACTTAAATGGATATATTTTATTATTTGTAATATGGGTGCATTTTAGTCTACGAGTATACCTTAATTTTAAAATCTGTTTTTAAAAAACTATTGTGTGAATACCTCTTATTTTCCCTTTATTAAATGACATATCCAAGTTTTTACTCTCTCTCTGGCACCAAAAAAGTTCATATTTATAATCCTTTGGGTGAATCAGCTGCACACTGCGGTGGATATTTTGTCCCTTATTTATTACTCAGAGTATTTGGTGGTTTATCCATATTAATTATTTCTTCCATCTTCATCCAGTCACACCAGCTGGACTGACCTGATTGTTCACCTCACAAGGCAGAGTTTGTACCTATGGCTAAATGCTTCAGACTTTGATTTTTTATTTCTTCAAGTTATTTTTGTGTGTGCTCTGTAGCACTTTCCTGAAAGCTTAATCATCCATAAAAGATGTGATGTGTGTGTTACTACTATCTTAATTTGTTTAATTATAAACCTACCTAAGGGTAGGCTTATAATCTGTTGTCATGCTTTTGAATTTTTGGTTTATCCTCTAGTATGAGTAAAAAAACTCGTCCCTGCCATTTTGCAGTTTTTTTTAGTAAGTGAATAGCAGGATGTGGGCATTTTTAAAAAGTCCAAGTTAAATATGCACATGGCTTAAGAAGTTAAATAGTATCATACAGGTTTGTTATAAAATCCAGTTATTGACCTGCCCACACCTCAAGCCATTTCCCCAGTCTTTTCTCCCCACAATGACAATTTTCAACTCTTGAGCTACTGGTTCTAGCTTGTATATATTGCATATATCCAAATATCTAAGGAACATGTTTATCTTTTGAGTTATTAATTTAGGCCTTTACTAAACTAAATTTCATTTTCTTAAATAGCCATCTGCTACTTTTTCTCCCCTTTTCTTTCTCTTGCCATCCTCCCAATATGGTATATTCTTTGGTAAAAACAATATTATTTACATTATTTGCCTATGGTAGTCAGAGAGAGTGTTGTACTGGGCTGTTTAAAATTTTTTCTATAGTTAATAATTGCCTTGTTCTTTTCATTTGCAACGTTTTGTTTGTTTTTTCTCCTACCTATTGCTAATTCTTCTCATACCTTCTGGTAGCCTCTCAGAACAATTTTCCCAAGGTCACTTAGTGTTGTCCAATAGAGATACAGCGCGACCCTTCATTGTAATTTTCTAGTAGCCACAGTGAAAAAGGTTAAAAGAAGCAGATGAAATTAATAATATAGTTGACTTAACCCAACATGTTCAACATGTTATTTCAACAAGTAATATTTAAAATATTTGAGATATTTTCCTTTCTTTTTTTAGTACTAAGTTACCAACATCTGATGTATATTTTACACTTTACATAACCTCTCTTTTCAGATTAGTCACGTCTCAAGCACTCTCAGTAACCCTGTGGCTAGTAGCTGCTGTATTGGACGGAGCAGTTTCAGGTGACTGCTCAGTTTCAGTTTTTTCCTTGCAGACATCCCTACTACAGACCACTATTCTCTTTCTCTCTGGGGAGTTCGATGGAGGCCTGTCACACAGAGTTAGCATCTTGACACTTCCTTTGCTTTTCAGTTGGATTCCCTATTCCTAGGCTCCAGGTTTTTTCCTCGCCTTTCTCTGGTCCTTGAGACCACAATTGGTATACGGACAGAAGCATGTTGTTGACACATCTATCTATTGAGTCATTCTGCTTTAATCTGGCCTGTCTACCTCCTAGGTCTGTACATGGTTATCACCCTGAGAGCTCCTTCTTTCATAGCTTTGGGAGAAATTTCCTTTGCCTTTGTTCTTGTGTCAGATTCTTTTCCTTGTATATCTTACATCTTTCCTTTTTGGTTTATTCTCCCCTCCGGTAGAAGACATGCTCCACTGGACTGCTGAGTAAAGGGAGCGTAGATGGTCAAGTTTTTGAGACCTTACTTTTCTGGAAATGTTTTCATTGTCCATTCTCACTTGATGGTTAGTGTGCTGGATATAGAATTCTAGGTTGGAAGTCATTTGTCTTCAGAATTTTTAAGGCATTGCTCCATTTCCATCTAGTTTTTTGTGTTCTTCTGGCAAAGTCAGAAGCCATTCTGATCACCTTATCCTTTGAAGGTCATCTACTTTTTTCTTCCTTGAAACTTATAGAACATTCTCCTTGTCTGCAGGATTCTGGAATTACAAATTAATGTGCCTTGATATGGGTCTGTTTTTATCATTATGATGAGCACTTGATGGGTCTGGAAGATTTTCTTGAACTATTTTTTTATGTTTTCTTGTATTTTTGTTTTGCCTTATTTTTTGCTATTATGGTTGCTTTTGTTTGATTGATTTTACTTTCTGAAAAAAATTTCTTCTATCTTTATCTTCTGACTTCTCAATTAAGCTTATCATTTCTGCTATCTTGTTTTTAACTTCCAGGTGACATTTTTGTTTATTTTATGTAACATCCTGTTCTTAATTCATGGATGCAGTATCTTATCTTTCTGAGTATATTATCTTTTCTTATCTTTCTTAGTATATTAATATATATTTTTAAAGCTTTCTTTTCTCTGTGGTTTATTAAAACGGCTTTTTTTCTGTGGTTTATTCCCCCCTTGTAAATCTCTTTTATACTAGAGGCTTTGCTCTTATAACCAGTGGTTATCTGCACATGGTGAAGAGTAGGATTTTACAAGGCAAACTGAGAGCTCTGAGCAGGTGGAAGAGGTTTGTTCGTCCTGATGTGGCCACGGAGCCTAGTTGTCAGTTGCACACCCTGGTGAGAGTATCTTTAGGTCTTTCCTCTTGTTGCTTGGATCACCAGGGGAGCACTCTGCCTCCTGATTTGTGCTTTCTAGAAACCCCAGCTTTCTGCAGAGGCCTGAGGCAGCGGTCACCTAGCAGCAGGACGGGGACAGTGAGGGTGGCAGAGACCGAGCTCCTCTCAGATTCCCCCCGTGCTGAGTCCCATCCCTCTTTCCTGAGAGGCAGCTCTGCCTACGCCTTTGGAGGGTTCTGTGGTGGAGATTAGGTGGCTCTCTCCTTTCCCCACTGCAGGCTGGTAGTCCTACCAGCTATTAATCAGTCTGATTTCCAGCTTCCAAATTCTGTTGCTGTTGTCTTCTCTCCTGTTCTTCCCTTGTGGGTTCTTTTTTTTTTTTTTAACCGTAGTAAAATATATATAACAAAAATGTTTCCATTGTAACCATTTTTAGGTGTACAGTTTAGTGGCATTAAATGCATTCACATTGTTGTGTGGATTTGTCTTTTAATAATAATAAAATACAGCCCTGGCCGGTTTGGCTCAGTGGTTGGAGCGTCGGCCTGCGGTCCAGAGAGACCCGGGTTCGGTTCCCGCTAAGAGCACGTACCTCGGTTGCAGTTTGTCCCCGGCCCTGGTTCGGTCGTGCGGGTGGCAACCACTCGACGTGTCCCTTTCATGTTGATGTTTCTCACTCTCTCTCCCTCCCACTCTATCTGAACAAAATATGGAAAAATGTCCTTGGGTGAGGATAAAAAATAAGAATAAAATACAAATGAGGAAGAAAAGGTTTTTTAAATGTGATTATGGTGGTGTTTTAGGGGGGCAAAATTAAATGTGTATAATCAGTTTAGCAGGAGGCCTAATGCAGGTTTTCTGTTAATTCAGGCACTTCCTCTAACAGTAGAGTGTAATGGAATTTGTTTACCACCTCCTAGGAAAGCAGTTGGATAGTTTATTGGCATAAAGTGCATTTTATCTGCTCTAACAACTATAACTTTATAGAGGTTATAGGTGGAACTCCCAGGACTGACATTCAAGGCTCTCAAAAGTCTGGCCTACCCACCTGCAAGCCGTCTGTCATTCTTCCCCACCAGCCCACTCACTGTTCCTTGCATGAGATGTGAACTTCAGCCCCCGTACCTTGCTGTGCTGGGTGTTCCTGAGTGGATTCCCTCCTACCCACACACCTTCCATCCCCTGCCCTCTTCCGCATGTGTCCAGCTCCCAGCCCCACACTGCTTCCTTGAACCCCAGCCACGGAGTTATTCCTCTTTTGTTTTTCTCTCATGACCTTGTACATGCCTCTGAATTATCACCTTGGGTTTCCCACACTGCCTGACTCTCTTTGACGTCTGTTTCTGCACTGGGTCTTCCTCCGTGCCTGGCACGTAGCCCATGCTCGGTTAAATCTCTGCATGAATCCCTGATGCCAGAAATTTCAAAAGAGAACTCTTTATCCTTTTTTCATAGGATATCCGACATGAAGCCAGTGACTTCCCATGTAGAGTGGCCAAGCTTCCCAAAAACAAAAACCGAAACAGGTACAGAGATGTCAGTCCCTGTAAGTATTCACGTCACCGTTACCGGTCTCACTGCTTCCATCGCCTCGGGCTCTCCCGGCTCAGGCCTCAGGCAGGACCCCTTTAGCTCTGGCTTTGGTAATGAATCCGTAGCAGTAGAGGGTTAGGACTCGATTGTTTCCTATAACAGACATTAGAGACTTTTAGTAATGGTTCATTTTTCCACCGTTGTAGAAGGGGATAAAGTTTCCTTTTTTTCTGGAAAATTCAGCAAAGTTCAGAGCAGTTTTTTAGCTTTGACTGTTTTTCTGATGAATCATTTTCCTACCAGCTGAAGCAGAGTAAAGCCGGCGTAATATAACCTTTTCTGGATGACTCAGCAACAACATTATTAGACCCCAAGCATTGTATTGAGCTGTAATGATGCCCTATGCAGGAGGCATTCAGGGTAGGAAAGGCTCACTCTCTCTGCTAAAGACACCAGTCAGCTCTGCTTGTCGAGTCCCACCCCACCCTACACCCTGCTGCCATCGTATTTCCAGCTCTTTCCTGCCGGTAGCTCTTAGTTGCCTGCTGGCCTCTGGCAGCCTCCTCTGCCTTCTGAATAGCTGGCTCTCAATCTACTGATATCTTGAAAGTAAATAAGTAAATGTGTTAGAATGTGTGTAAAGCAAGACACACTGGAACCGAGTAAAGGACATGCACTTTGCCATCTCCTCCAGGCTACAGAAGCCCTTTTGACTCACCTCCAGGGTTTTCAGACATTGTCAGTCAGTGATGGTTGTAGCTGCCGGCATCTTCTAGGACAGTATTGTGTGCCAGGGGAGAAGATTCTGTGGGCTGTTCCTCAAACAGGCACTTCCTGCGCACCTCTTAAAGCACACTGTCCATGTCAGCAGTGCCCCCTGCCCTAAACGGTACAGCACCCAGGTTCCTGGGAGAGGAGGGGACCTAGATTGGTACAGAGCAGTGTGCTTCTGACTGCTGTCGGGGTTCCCTGCCTGGGTTTGTATCTCCACCTGCCACTTATAGCTGTGTGGCTTTGGGCACAGTGTTCTCTTCTCTGACCTTCAGTAAAACAGTACTCACACTGATCTTGTTGGGTTGTGTGACCATAGAATAAAGTAACAATGGCCACTTACCCCAGTGTCTCACTCAGAAATGTTGGCAGTGGTTGAGGTGGTCATTAACTAAATGAAGGTGAATGCCAACGATATCTGAGGTGCAATTCTAGGTCATCAGGTGACATGATCGTGCCCACCCAACACCTAATATTCATGAGTTAGCTTTTCTAGGCTGTGGCACATCAAAAGGTTTTATTTATTTTAAAAAGATGTTTTTATTGATTTCAGAGAGCAGAAGGGAGAGAGAAAGATCAATTGGCTGCCTCCTGCATGCCCCCTACTGGGAATGGAGCCTGCAACCCAAGCGTGGGCCCTGACCAGGAATCAAATCAGCGACCTCCTGGTGCATGGGACGCCCAACCAACTGAGCCACACTGGCTGCGCAGAGGTTTTATTTTTTATTTTATTTATTTTTTAATCCTCACCTGAGGATATTTTTCCATTGATTTTCAAATAGAGTGGAAGGGACTCGGGGGCAGAGGGAGAGAGAGAGAGAGAAACATCGACATGAGAGAGACACATTGACTGGTTGCCTCCCACAAGACCCCAGCCAGGCCTGGGGATTGAATCGCAACAGAGGTACATGCCCTTGACCAGAATCGAACCTGAGACTCTTTGGTCCGTGGGCTAATGCTCTAACCACTGAGCAAAACTGGCCAGGGCAGAGGTTTTATTTAAAAAAAAACAATTCCCTGAGTGATTCTGCTGTGATGTCCTGGCCATCTGTCCTGAGCTTGAAAGAACAATTACTATTTGCATCTTTCAGCAATTCCAGAAGGTACCCTTGGTCTCTAGCTTTTGCTGTACTTGCTCTGAAACAGTCAATAATGTGTTCAATACTCCTTTTTTACACCTTTGATCAGTGCTTATCTACATGGTTTTATGAACCAGTTTTACAGAGAAAGAAAGCATTTAAAATTTCTTCTAGGGAAACATTCTGAAACTTTTTTGCCCCCAGTCTCACTTCTCATATTTTTCTTTACTCTCCTACTTCCACACTCCAGTAGAAAAAGTAGTTTGCTTTTTTAAGGTTATGGGGGAAATGGGAGAGTGATTCAAGGTAGAAGGGGATCTTGTTATCTTCCCTTTGGCAAGTGAAAAACCCAATGCTCAGAGGAGTTGTTTGCCCAAGGTCACCCAGAGCTGTTTGAACTCGTTCACATAACCCACAAATGCCAGTCACATAATTTTTCTGAGGTATTTTATCTCCATGACCCACTTACATGTTACCAAAGTATTTCAGTTCGTATTAACCCTCCACAATAAGAAGCAGTATTCCGAACAGTTGCTAATTTTCAAAAATATCTCTTTGGAATCTTTTAGAACAAAAAGCCCCAACTTATTTATTCCCATTAACTTCTTTTCCATTGGGCTGAGGAGAAGATGCTATCTATGAGTGGTCGCCTGAGTTCATCATCCCTTGCATTGTACCAGAAATAAAAATAGTCACCTGCTCTTGTTAGCTGCACTAGCAGGAATAGGGAAGTGGCCCTCGGGGAACCATTGTTTCTGTGACAAAGTCATGGTAAAAGGGAAAAAAAGTGGCTGTACTTTTTTAATAAACTGGGCAGAATTTCCAAATGAGAGTTTATTTTTAAAAATGATTCTGTGTTGCATTTAATATACTTTCAGTTTTTTTGGATTCAACATTACTTTTTCAAGTTAGACTCTCTTTTAAATGTCTTTGATCTTGGTGGATTCTGACTTTGAAAGATTTCGAATCATTCAAGTATATTATACTTGAATTATAGGGGAAAAACGTGTAAAAGAATTCAAGATGTGATTTTTCACTCTGTTGTATACTTAGGCCATTTAATCTTTAAACTTTTAGATGTAGGTTAAATTGAAGAGTGCTAATAAATCCTACCCTATTAAAGTATATACAGGGTGAGGCAAAAGTAGGTTTACAGTTGTGAATACACACAGTTATTCTTGTGTTATTATTTATTGTTGTATTATTTTCCAGACAAACAACTATAAACCTGCTTTTGCCCCATTCTATATTAGGCATCAGAGAACAGATTTCTTGATACCTCCTCTTCCAGCCTACCAAGTTGTGAGGACAGTCATAAGTGTTATAGGAATATATGACCTAAGAACAGATTTCCCAGATAGGATGTAATCCATGTTTTGGTGTAATTTGTCCCTGTTTGAAGTGTTTTAAACACTTCAGAAACCTTTTTGAAAGTACTAGTTATCCCCATATAGATGACTGTTCTTAACTTAAAAAGCATGGCCTCAGCCAGTGTGAATGCCATTAATGCTATCAACTCACTTTCTTTGCTTTCCCTATGGGGTGCAATGCCTGTGTAGACACTTTGGCTGTCCAGGATTAACCTCTGAGTTCTGATTTGCCTTTCAGTTGACCATAGTCGGATTAAACTCCATCAAGAAGATAACGACTATATCAATGCTAGTTTGATAGAAATGGAAGAAGCACAGAGAAGTTACATTCTTACCCAGGTAAACCCAGGAGTGTCTGAATATTTTTTAATGGTTTTTGCCTTACTTGATGTCAATTGAAGCATTTTAGAGCGCTGTTATCTACACCTCAAATAAAATCTGCCACATCCTTTAGAAGCTCAGGTTTTAAACCACCCATAAAAACAAGGTAGGGGGGAAAATCCTCCTTCAGAGATTCGTTTGGTTATAACACTAATCTTTCTGAGAAGTATGACATTGCTGGGCTTGTGAAGAACAGCATTTACATGGCAGAATGGCCTGAGGTCTGTTACAGAGGCTGCGGAGCCGTGGCTAGAGGAGGGCGTGGGCATACATTGCTTTCATGAGTATTTGCCTCGGAGCCTGGAGTGCTTCTCATGGGACTCTAGAGGGTTGGCAGTTACCGGAAGAAACCTTTGTCCAGAGGTCCGTTCAGAATTCCATGGCATGGTCCTCCTTTTTTGGTCCAGGGGAAAAAAAGCCCAAAAAACTAGATTATGTAAACAAGGATACAAAATCACTTAAAATTCCCATTGGCTTTGGCATCTTTATGGAAGGAATCGTAAAAGTAGTTTAATAATTGATCTTTTTGTGAAATACTTACTGGTATAAAGCCTGGAACAGCAGGTATCTGGGAATAGTGATAAAGGAATTTCTTTTTGATTAACTTTCTCAAGTCTTATTCTGTGACCTGTAAGTTGATATAGACAGTCTAAGTTTCTCTCTCTTTTTTTTTATACTCACCCGAGGACATTTTTCCATATTTTGTTCAGATAGAGTGGGAGGGGGAGAGAGAGAGAAACATCAATGCAAAAGGGACACATCAAGTGGCTGCCACTCGCACAACCCAACCAGGGCCGAGGACAAACTGCAACCGAGGTACGTGCCCTTAGCGGGAACCGAACCCGGGTCTCTCTGGACCGCAGGCCGACGCTCTAACTGCTGAGCCAAACCGGCCAGGGCTCTCTCTTTTTGTTTTCTATTCCATATCAGTTTATCAGTCTTATTGGGTTATAGGGTGATTTTGAACATCAGAATTCTGCCTAATATTTGGAAATTAAAATTATGCTGATGCCAGAAAGCACTGTGAACAAAAGGGCTGCTTTTAGGGCCAGGAGCTAGATGAGGACATATCCACCGTGGCCCTTCTTCTCTGCCCCTTTTCTGTTCTGTCCCATTTCCCCCTGTCCATGACCATAATCAACCCAAACGTGTCCCAGTCGATGTACGGAATGTCAGCCGCACAGTGTTCACTTCTGGGGGGCTACTAAGTTCTTGGTAGGTGAGTAGGGGATAGGCCTTTACCTAGCACCTCTGGGGTGGTTGGGGTGAGCTCCGGGAGGGGGGAGGTGATAAGGAGGAAGATCCCTGGTGGTAGCAAGCTGGTGGGGAGAGGCTGGGGCAAAAGTGCTTCTTGGGTACTTCTGTTTTTAGTAGAAATCAAATCTTACTTCCTGATTTCAGCCATTAAACTTTGGTGTAGGGTCAGGAAGCCCAAAGCAAAGACAGATAGGATGTATAAAGTCCATTGGAGCAAGGAAATCACCATGGAAACTTTGGCATCCTGTCTTCCTCACCCCCATACCCTGGCAGTTACTTGGTACATCTGAAATTCTGTCTATTTTGTCAGGGGGCACCATGGATGTATCTAGCTACTGACATGCTCTCCCTGTGCCCTGGGATTTACAAAAGGGATTGAAGCATCCTGACCCTGAAGTTGCACCTCTAGATAGTATAACTAAAACCTTTTCCGAGCCACAAAACCAAGAAAACCCTGTGCATTTTTTATTTTCATTGTTGTTCATTATGCAGATAATACAAGTCTTTTTAAAAATCCGAGTTGTAGAAGTGTAGAGAATGTCAACAGTACCCGCCTTCACGTTCCCCATGAAGTGTTGGCTAAGTTTGGTGTATATCCTCAGATCTTCCGTGATATTGAATCCCTCAGACCCATTCTAGACTGGGTGGCACTGGAAGGTAGGGAAGGCGGCAGCTCGTAACGAGCCACAGAGAGCTGCAGCTGTGAAGGCCCGGAGCGGGCCTTCGTGCTCTTGTCAGAGGGTGAAAGGCCTGTGTGGCAGCCAGGAGGCCACGTGATTCCTGCTTTCCAGGAGCCGCTTTTCTGTTAGTTGGGGGAAAGGTAGACGCGTGTAATCCCTGTTGTCTGAGTCCTGTGGCACGTACGTGGAGTGTGGACCTGTGGTTCAGACAGCAAGTCTGAGATGAGTTCAGGGAAGGAAGAGGGAGTACCTCAGGTTTGCATGAGCAAGGAAAGCGTGGGGAGACTCCAAGGGAAAACATGTGAAGAATAAAGAGAATTTAGATGAAAATGCGTGAGAATGGAAACCATTCCAGTGCTGGCTGGAGGAGATGACATGTTCTGACCTAGAGGTCATAGTGATGTCCCTTCCAGGACCTACTAAAAATTTAGACCAACTTGAAGCATTCATACCCTGTATCCAGTAAACATTTGTGCTCATTGCCAGGTGGGCCAGAGTGAGAGCAGTCACCCCATTATGCCCTGGTAATACCATGCCCCTGGGGCCACCTGACTGACCGTTTGTGTCTCCACGTCGCTTATGTTCCTTGGTCCAAGGTTGAAGGCTATCTATGGTCAGGTTTACCATTCTTAACAGTAATAATAATAGCTAACATTTTATTGGTTGTTTACTGTGTTCCAGGCACTGTGGGAAGGCCTTCATATATGTGAACATAGCTAATTTTCAAAACCCTATGAGTAGATGCTGTGGTTAGTCAAGTCAGATAGGTGGAGAAACTGAGATATGAGAAATGAAGTGACTTGTCCAAGGTCACCAGAGCATCACTGTTGATCACCTTCCCATGCTGCCTGTCATCTGTACCTGGTAGTTTTGCCTAATATTGCATCCACCCTTAATGGTGGATCCTAGTGGAGCCCCTTGGCTGACCAACCCAAACCAGAAAGCAGAACCAGTGTTTTGTCTCCTCTGTTGGTCAACCCTGAACCAGTCCTGAGATGTAGGAATGACCTTTCACCATGTGTTAAAAAGTAGAATTGTGGTTACTGACCACTAGGCAGGGAGAGGTGGGTCCCTGTTCCAGCCTCTTCCACCACTCTGCCTCGGGGCACTGTTATATGCTAACTGCCAATGATTAGCTTGCACTGCAGAATGTTCTGTGTAAATGGCATGCACTTTGTGGGTTGTGTGTTTGCAGGGCCCACTGCCTAATACATGCGGTCACTTTTGGGAGATGGTGTGGGAGCAGAAAAGCAGGGGCGTGGTCATGCTCAACAGAGTGATGGAAA
Organism: Molossus molossus; assembly: GCF_014108415.1. NCBI lineage: Eukaryota > Metazoa > Chordata > Mammalia > Chiroptera > Molossidae > Molossus > Molossus molossus. The sequence goes on along the minus strand of NW_023425399.1, from coordinate 8,358,648 downwards.
AGGGATCGGTAAGTCGTGCGTTTACCTACTCTTATCACTGTCTGCCTGTGTGCCAGTTCACAGCTTTAATAGTTTGTTTATTTCTTTGAATTGCTTTTAGATATCTTGTGGCTTTTTTATTTAAAAAAATTTTAAAGAGGCACTATGTAAATACATGTTTATAGAAAATAAGTCAGATAAGTATGTAAATTAAAAAGAGGGATAAAAGTAAAGCTGCCCCCCATCAGTGAGCCTCTCTCCGGAGTTTGATGCATGTGCTCTGCTTCCCCCTCACCCGTGGTTCTTGCGCTGCTGCCGTGGATCGGGGACTGGAATGAAGTTTATCGTGAGAGGCCAGTGTCTCCTGTGTCTTCATATCAGCTCTTCTGGCTGCGGGAGCAGCTGGACTCTGGATTTGCCTCTGTAGAATCCCAGCCGCCTGGCTCCTGGCCACTCTTCAGTGTGGACACTGGTGCATTTACTTCGGGATATGTGTCACCCTTTCTTCCAAGTTCTTTGCAACTCTTAAAACATCCCTCGGGATGGTACATGGACTACAGGTGCACCCCCTGTGCGTCTGTCCCTTTAGCCACCACCACCACCCTGCCTTCCAGCTGGCTCCCCTCTGTCTGTTCTGACCTGGCATCCAGAGTAATCTTTCTAAACCCAGTCTTGCCACACCTCTTCCTAGCTGAAACCCTTCTGGGGCTCCCCCTGCCTCCCAGTGACATGTAAGATGTCTGCAGGGTTGAACGTGGTATTGAGTGTGGTTGGGCCCTAGTTAACCTGGACCCCACTCTCGCACCTCCAACTCCAGTCAGCAAACCTTTTTTTTTTTAAGTTTCTTACCATCTTGCCATGTTCTCTGGGCCAAGGATCTGAATTACAGTGCTCACCTTCACCCCACTTCCAGGTGTCCTCAGATTGCTTCCCCTCCAGTCAGCCATGGCTTGTGCTGCCTGCCCCTTCCTACACGGCTCATTGTGCAGGTTGCCTTGAATAGCCTGTCTCCATGGAAGACTGCGTGCGTGCCTGGCACAAGTGTGGTGTACAGCAAACTGATGCCATATCCCATGATCCAGGCCCTTCCCTCCTCCCCCGACACCGCTGGCTCAGCTGGGGCTCTCCAGCCTCAGAGGAGAGGCCCTGAGAGAAGATGAGCTGAGGCTTCTGGAGACCTACATGAACGGGTGCTCAGGAGCAGAGAACTGGGTGTGCCAGGCCTGGCCAGGTACCGGCACTGCACCCGCTGGTGCTTGGCTGAGCACTGTTCTCTCAGCTGTCCCAACCACCTTGAGATGCAGGTGTGGCTTGCCAGAAGAATGTGAAGGCCCCAGAGAAGCCACTCCTCCAAAGAAAGCACAGTCATGGCCCTGGAAGGTATAAATAAAGTGCACAGAAGTAACACATCAAAGGAAACTTCAGCAGTGAAGTGGGAGGCATTCACCGCAAAGCTCTTCGCTGCCCCCACAAGAGAAATGGTCTGTTACAGCAAACAATCCTCCTACCAGGGCACATGTTTAAAATCATGGATTTTGCCTCTGTCCCCTATTCTTAAAGGAAAGTATTTATTTGCTCAATAATAATGAAGCACTTACCTGAATGTTGAAATTGATGAAATAATGCTTTGAAAAAAATGTTTTTAGTGAAAGTGGTTTTTAATTTTTTCTGCTTCAGTGGCTAGATTAGTAAAATGTGAAGTTGCAAATGTGAAGCAAGCCCCCACCTGTCACCACTCTTGTCAGCAATTTTGAATAAAGAAACAAAACATTAGGTTCCCACAGCACACGCTCTCCGCAAGAGAAAGTGAAACATGGTGGCCTCTGGGTGTTCAACACAGATCAGCATTCAGGGCCTTTCAGGTGGGGCACTGCTGATGTCAGGGCTGCAGCATCCCTGGTCTCCACCCACCGGGTGCTAGCAGCACCCCGCCCCCAGTTATGGCAACCAAAAATGTCTCCTGACATCGTCCATTATCCCCTGGGAAGGGAGAACTGTCCTTGGTTGACTGTTCTGGAGGATGTTAAGGGTTGGGAGTTTCTAATTTTTTTTTTTTTAATTGATTTTAGAGAGAGAGAGAGAGAGAGAGAGAGAGCTAGAAACATCGATGAGAGAGAACATCAATTGGCCGCCTCCTGCACACCCCCCACTGGGAATTGGGCCCACAACCTGGGCATGTGCCCTGATCAGAAATCAAACCGTGACTACTTGGTGCAGGGGTCGACACTCAACCACTAAGCTGGGCAAGGGTTGGGAGTTTTAAGTTGAGACTTATTTATGACTCCACTGGTCAAGCATCGACCCCTGCACCAAGTGATCACGGTTCGATTCCCGGTCAGGACACATGCCCAGGTTGTGGGCCCGATCCCCAGTGTGGGGTGTGCAGGAGGTGGCCAGTTGATGTTCTCTCTCATCAATGTTTCTAGCTCCCTCTCTCTAAAATCAAAGAAAAAAATACTTTTAAAAAAGATTTATTTATTTAAAAATTATCAGTTATGATAGCACTTTTTTTTTATTTATTTGTTGCTAAAGTTCAAATAAAATCCCTTCGTTGTTTACACGTGGTTTGCTTTAGCTCCTGTTGTCACGGTTCAACCAGGAGCAGTGTCCCAGCACTGTAGTTACATGTTCGTCACCAGGCCTTGTTCTTGGTTGTCTCTCACCCATAGCTGACCATCAGTGGGCCGTAGATCCACTGTAACAACCTTTCCCCTGGGATTGGCCATTACGAAAACATGGCTGGTTGGTTTTGTTGTAGTTCACTGCAATGACAGTAGTCCCTGTTTTCCTTTATAACTGTTTTCACTCAGGGTCATTTGGGCATGAAAAGCAACATGTGATTTGACACTTTTAATGTAGCATCAACATTATCACCCCATAAGGAATGACTGGGAAAAATGATAAGAAGATACAACGTCTTATTTGCTCAGCTAATCTAATATCACAGCCCGTGGTAAAGCCAGCTTGCAGAGCATTTCCATTTACTATATATATGTTTTCTGGTTTCCTTCCTTCACCAAGTAGTGTAGGATGTTCTCTTCTTGTTTTTGGCAAATCTGCCTGTCTGTTACCCTTTTGGGACCTCGTGTTTTCTGGAAAACAGCGTGCAGAAAATGACTGTGTGTGTTAGACTGTGGCCCCGCAAACTGCCACATGGGTTTGATTTCAGCATTAACTTAGGACGTGTCATGTGGAATTCGATGTGCATGTAGGGTTGGGATCATCGTTTAGGCAGGGGAAATAAGAATGGCTTGTGTCTCCTGACATCCCCACTAAAGGTACTGTTTGATTTCAGGTGCTTTTGTGCCTTGTCCATCTCTCTTGTGCTCTGCTTGTTTTCTGTGTTCATCATGCTTTGAGAAAGCCAAATTGACCATCACAGGGTCATCCAGGTGACTTTCATAGATTTTTTTTAAGATTGCCTAGCTGTTTGTTTTAGAAGGTCCCAAGGGCTCTCTCTCTCTCTCTCTCTGTCTGTCTGTCTCTCTCTCTCATTGACCTTCATGGCAGTAACGGCGACTAGGACAGCACTGCCACATTGTGTTTAGTTCTGACCCAAGACTTGGCTCAGGTGAGACCTGCTGAAGGCCTGCTTGCTAATTAAATCTTCTTTTCAGGTCAGTATATATCCATTTAATAGGATAACAAGAAGTAATGAGCTTGTGCTTATTGTTTTTTTTATTTTGTGTGTTTAAAACAAAAATTTCTACAGGGAATGACAGAGTGTGGCCTAAGAGTTCTCAAAAATAAGCATCATTTGCCCTGGCCAGTTTAGCTCAGCGGTTAGAGCCAAAGGACTAAATAGTCTTGGGTTCGATTCTGGTCAAGGGCATGTACTTTGGTTGAGGTTCAGTCCCTGGCCCTGGTCAGGGTTGCTGGGAGGCGGCCAGTCGATATGTCTCTGTCACATCGATGTTTCTCTCTCTCCCTCCCTCCCTCCCTCTCGGTCTCTCTCCCACTCTATCTGAAAATAAATGGAAAAAAGTATTCTCGGGTAAGGATTTAAAAAATAAAATAAAAATAAACATCAGCTGATGGATCACTTATGTTGCCAGAATTCTTCCTCAGTTGTAGAGTTCCAGAGTCTTGGTCTTTACTCAGACTACAGAGATTTATTAGACTTTATATTTATTTTTGAAAGTGGATACTAGCTGTGTGGAGGTGAATTTTTAAAAACTCGTCTTTCTTGCCCATGAGACATGAAAACATTGGCCTCTTCTTTGGTGGCAACTGGCCATTCTGTGGCTCTGCCTCTTTACCCCATTCTTTCCCTCCACGTCCCGTGTTGGGTGCGCACCAGCGCGCGTGGTTTTGAACTTACCTGGGCAATCTCTGTTTCTGGGGTCTTAAGGAATTACACAGGTCTAATTATTTGAAGTGTGGGAATAGCATCCTTTAAAGGTCTTCTAAAGTCTTGCTCTCAGCTCGCTGCCTCACCTCCTCGGGCTTGCCATGTCGTTAATGCTCCCGTGTCCTGAGAGGCAGAATTGCCTCCATGCTGACAGATTGGCCCCATTCCAGAGGTTCGTTCATCTTTGGCAGTTCATCAGTGTGGCGGGGTGACATGGGTGAAACTGGCCAAGACTTTCAAACAGGCCTGTGTCCAGGCTCTTTAGCAAGCCCTATCAACCTTCTGCTTGGGGACCATGGAGTTAGATGTTGTGTTGGCATCGCACGCTGCTGTTTCTTGATTTGTTTCTGTTTTTGAGTAGCATGCCAACTCAGCAGAACGGCTCCTCATTGCCCAGGTGGTGCCGCAGGTTCGGGGCTTGCTGCCAGTCACTGTGGTCTGGGCCTCCACTGGCCCCATCTTCTGCTGCTCCTCTGAGACGTGCTGCTTTGTAGTCAGTGCCTAGGAAATCCTAGACATCCTTCCAAACATGCCTCTGTCAGCCTGCTTCTGCCATCAAGCCTTCTCTGATCTCTTTCCCATAACTTCAGCCAGCCAGAAACATTTACCTCTTCTGATTTCCCATGGCACATCCATAGCGGTTCTCCTCAGCACTTCCCTCAGGCCACCTTGTCACTGCTGGGCCTGAGCAGTCTGTCCTGACAGACAGTTGGTCCGGGAGGCCCTCCATCAGACACAGTCGTCTTTCACCTGCAGGAGGTATTGAGGGGGCGAATGCATGTCGAATTACAGGTGTCTTGAATTTGTACTATTTCCCAAAGAGCTATTTACACACACTGGTATTTCATTTGCTGGAAGCCACAATGTCTTCGAGGTTCCCTCTGTCTAGGCGCATGGTCAGTCTTTCTGGCTCTTCGTCCCTGCAGCTTAGCCCCTGTCCACCAGCTGCTTTTGACTAGAACAGTCATCAGTAAGTAGAAATGGTAGATACTGGCGCAGAAATTTAGCTCAAAGTATGCCATAAAATTTGAGTCAGATTCTAATTCTTGAACTCTAAATGAAACCAAATCTTTACTTTAAAGAAAAAGTTAATGTTACATTTAAATCAAGACCATCAAGTAGTTTCTGAAATTATTAAACTAGAACATCAAAAGTATTTTTCTGAACTGAACGAAACCAGAACAAAAGGGTGGGACGAGTCACTGTGTGGTCCCGTGCCTGGAAGGACCCCTCTCCAAGCCTTCGCTAAATAGTTTTCTCTCAATAACAGCCCTTCAACCTTTTAGGGTGTTTCACATGGAGTCTCTTCCAGCCGTGTTTTCAATTAGCCTGTTATTTTCCCCAGGGTGAGGTGTCTACACTATGCCAACAGCACCAATCAGATTCCTGGCAATCTTTGAAATGGCTACACAGAGTACTTTGTGAGAGACTAAACCTTTTACACATATGGCTTCCCACCGTAGGTGATAGGCAAAGAAAGGATCTGACCCCTGAGATGCCTCATTGTATAGATTACCAGGGAGCTGCCTGGCTAGATCTATACAGATATACATATATATATGTACACACACACACACACACCCATCTTCCCAAAGGGAAGGCAGGTTATATGCTGACAGTGACTTCCAGGCCTTCAGGTTATGTTCAAGCTCATGGAAGGTACTTCAAACCTTCTGTCACAGGAAAAGTCATTCGCTCACAATAATTTAGTGTTATTTTCTCCTTTAGTTAAAATGTGCACAGTACTGGCCACAAAAAGAAGAAAAAGAAATGATCTTTGAAGACACAAATTTGAAATTAACATTGATCTCTGAAGATATTAAGTCATATTATACGGTACGACAACTGGAATTGGAAAACCTCACGGTAAGTGCGCGTAAGGACTTCAGACGGTTCCTGGTTGAGGCGTCTTTTCCCTTGGGTGATAATTACCTGCTGCTGCCAGTTCTTCTGAGTGTGTCCCTGAGCAAGATGTAATGTTGGCACTATGGTGAGCAGAGCTTACCTGCTTACCTGCCAGGGGACCAGAGGTGCCTGGGTGGCAGGTGGAGGGGTCTTAAATATCTCTTTTCCCACGGAGCACACCCTCTCTCTAAAATTTACATGAGGTAACACTAGTTCTTAGGAGAAGGGAGTTTCTTATCTAAAACGTGTCTGTTCCTGCCTGTGGAACTGCGGAGGGACGACAGGGGCAGCCCGAGGTTACCTCCAGCAGAGCAAGCTGTCTTTCTCCTGCAGCGAGAGGAAAGGGCCCTTCCAGGGCTCGGCCAGCTCCATAGCCAGTGTGCGTTTTCTAGGTCAGGTCTGGGGTTCCTCTGTCGGGAAGAATTGATAACACCCACTGCTGCCTCTGTTGGAAGATGGTGCTGGAACACGGCAAGGCCCTGGGCTGAGCAGCACGGAAGGGCCCTGCCCTCGAGGACTGTGTCACTCTCCTGGAGCCACCTCTCCGAGGAGCCCACAGTTCAAGGCAGCTCCTGGGACATGCTCAGTCGTGGTGGTCAGGCACTACCCTCTGGACGAGGGTGCCCGGGATTGATCCTGGCCCCATATCGAACTGTCAGACTTCGAGCAAGGGACATTCAGCTCGCCATGTCTCAGTTTCCTCCTCTGTCAGGTTGGAAGGGGTAACATATGTGAAGTGTTAGAGCAGCACCAGGCCCAGAGCATGTGCTCAGGAAGGGTTAGCAGTGTGTGGGGTTGAAGTCCCCTGGGATTATTCCAGGGCAGTAGAGATGACCAGCAGAAGTCAAGGTGGGGGCATGGTAATCACATGGATTAGGGCTCGCAAGGCAGTGTTAAAGGATCTGCTTCTGAGTTACCTTCGCAGCTTAGGTGCTTTACACTCCTGACTCCTGCTGTTGAATTAGAGTTGAAGTGAGGTCCAGAACTTGGCACAGGTTACTGCCAAGTAGAGAACAGGTTAAAATCGCGCGGCTTTTGAGGAATGCAGCAGTCCTTTATCTGAGTGCACACTCTTCTCCCTCTGATAGCGCGGGCCAGCCGAGAGCCCTGCCCTGGCCCTGCACTGAGGCTTAGGGAGTGATTTATGGAGGCTTTGACGGAGGATTTTCAGGAATAATGCTGGCAGTGGGCTGGAATGTGCCTGGAGGATTATGTAGTAGGCTTTTTTAAGTGCGTTTTTAGCATTTGCAGGACTGACATATTAAGAGTGACTTCTGGTAAACGCTTGAGAATATTTCTCCTGCTTATTGAGGGAAACAGAATTTGGACTGAGCAGAAGAGATTGGTGCTGCCTTGGTGGTGGAGCAGACACAGCCGCTCAAAGGCCTTGGTGTTAGGAGATCTGTTTGCTCTAACGAGCTTTGTTTTTTAAAAATAAAAATAAAAATTCTCTTCTCAGACACGTGTATCTGTTCAAACACAGATCTAGAATGAATTCCTTGAGAACGAGCTGGGCAGGCGTGAGGGAGGATATAAACGAGATAACGCACACCGTCTTCAGGATTAAGAGAGAGAACGCACTTTTGGCATGTTTTCTTATTCAGTTTTTAAATGTATTTTTAAGTGCTTTTCTTTCCCTAAAAAAATAGAAGAGGCATTTCTCTTTTAAGCCATTAAAGTATTAGGAGATCATTTTCTAGGGAGGAAAGAATGGAATTGCCTAGTGTGGTTCTATAAATTACCCTAATGTTACAGGCAGATTTCTCCCATTTCTGCAGACCGATACCAGTGTATGCAGTAGCTGGTGCAGGGTGGACGGGTCGTCTTTTCTGATTTTAGGTCATTGGTGTTTATGGCAGATCCTTTCTCACGTTTTTGTCACAGTAGGGTCAGGGAAGGTTGTTATAACTGAGTTGTAAGCTCTGGAAGGGCAGAGGTTGTATCTTGACCTCATTGTGCCTGGCACGGTCACTGGCACATGGTAGGCACGTTGTGGACATTTGCCAAATAAAGGAAGACAGTGTTGGTAAGTGGGTCCCTGGCTTGAAGCGTTTCTCCATCAGCTGCTCTCAAGGTGACTTGCATTGCCATGGCCCTTGGCACTGCTTAGCAGGAGACCGTCGTGGCTGGCAAGGTTTCTCCAAACCTTCTTCCTGTGCCCACTTTAGCAAGGCTTGCAGGCCTCACTTGCCCAGTGCCTGCTTCCCACTCACTGTGTGCTCTTAGCTTAGAGAGCTCTTGAGTGCTCCCTTCCCAGTGAGAACTGCATTTTGATTGATGCTGCTGGAGACCAGGTGTCCACTTGCGGTGGACTCTCAGGCTTAGGGGAAGGACCATATCTGGAAGCAGCACCGGAGGCCATTCTTTCTGCTTCAGTGGGAGAGACTGGGTCTGGGGAGAAGCCTGTGGGGACATGGGCCAGGGTCCTCCTTTCAAAAGTTACTGCCACAGGCTCTGAACCTGGGTTCTGGAGTCAAGCAAACTTAGATGGAAACTCCTGCTCCCCTGCTTAATGGAGGGTTGGCCTCTGAGCCTCAGTCTCCTAATATGGAAAATAGGAATAATGGGGATACATGCCTTAAAGGGCTGGTGTGAGAACTCTGAGCCGATGTGCTCAGCACTAACGTGAAGTGAATGCTCAGGACCATCCCTGCAGCTGGGTGTTAAACCACGTGTAACAACCTCCAGTCTTTGGAAACTAAGCTGGTTATTTTTTTCTTTAAAATGATGATCCTTTGAGATGTCCAGATAGTCTTGTAAAGTCTGAGTTACCCAGAGCTGATGCCACACACACATACTTTACATTTTCACTTTCATGTGAAACCTTGTGCTGCTTCATGACACAGTTGTGGGTGGCAGTGTGGCGTCATTGTGGGGCAAAGAGAAATCCGTTGTGACCGTGAAGACAGTAGAGGTGAGAGCCAGTGGAGAAAAGAGGTGGGCGAGACTGTTCCATCCTAAAGGAAGTGAAGTCAAAACAGGAGCAGCACAGGGCACCTTGGTGCCTGGTATTTGTGGCCTGCGGGGCGCACCGTCCCTGGGAGAAAATCTGAGAATTAAAGCTGTTCTTTGAGTGATTGGAGGTACTTTGTGCTTATGTGGAACTTGTGATTTCTGTACAGATAATTCTCTTAGAATCATCATTTTTCTCTTTCAGTCTAAAGAAACTCGAGAGATCCTACATTTCCACTATACCACATGGCCTGACTTCGGAGTCCCCGAATCGCCAGCCTCGTTCCTGAACTTTCTTTTCAAAGTCCGAGAGTCAGGGTCACTCAGCGTGGAGCACGGCCCCATCGTGGTGCACTGCAGCGCCGGCATCGGCAGGTCTGGGACCTTCTGTCTTGCCGACACCTGTCTCTTGCTGGTAAGGAGGCCATCGAAGACCTTGAGAAGAGAAGGGACCACGTGTAAACCTCTACCCTGGCCTGGCCACAGCTTCTCTGGTATTGTCTCTGCAGTAAACGAGCTTTGAGCATCACTTTTTATCAGCTTCCCTTCCATAGAAATAGTTTTACCCTAAATAGCTTTGTTCAGAGGGATGTTCTTAGTTTTAAAGTGAAATCCAGGAAATCCCTTTGTCTCTCATTCTTTTCTGTGTGCTCACATAGTCCTGATTTTGCTGCACTGACTCAAATTTTCTAGAATCCTGCCTTCCCTGCTGTGATTTTTTTTTTTCCTGGGTGGGCCCTGGAGTCAGGGCTGGCTGAATTGTGTCTCCTATCTGGCTTTCAGATGGACAAAAGGAAAGACCCTTCTTCTGTTGACATCAAGAAAGTTCTGTTAGAAATGAGGAAGTTCCGGATGGGACTGATCCAGACAGCAGACCAGCTCCGTTTCTCCTACCTCGCTGTGATCGAAGGTGCCAAATTCATCATGGGAGACTCTTCAGTGCAGGTCAGCATTGCTTTTGCTTTCATCCAGGTGTGTTGATTTCCAATTTTTGTCTCTGAAGAAGGGGACTGTCAGTTGTAAAAATTGAAACACTGCCATGTGCCAGAGCAAATAGCTGTACTTTGTGTTCAATTGTTGGAGAGTTGTGGAAGTGTTCACTGGGTTTCAGCTTCTGCCTTTGAAGCGTTCACATAGAGAACATTAATAAGGAGAATAGAGTTTATTTTCAAAATATTTCATCTTCAAGTGTATGTCTAGAGACCGGAGAAGCAGAGAGCCAGCCCCTCACCGAGCTGTCACCTCTGCTTGCTGCCAGGGGACCAGATTTCCTGACAGAGCAGTCAGCCACGAACACTGATGGCACTCCTTGCTGCTTTTTCCAGGAGCAATGGAAGGAGCTCTCCCACGAGGACCTGGAGCCCCCGCCTGAGCATGTCCCACCCCCTCCCCGACCACCCAAACGAATCCTGGAGCCACACAATGGGAAATGCAAGGAGTTCTTCCCAAACCACCAGTGGGTAAAGGATGAGTCCGAGGAGGATAAAGAAGACGGTCCCATCAAGGAAGAAACCAGAACCCCCTTAAATGTTCCCTGCAACATGGAAAGGTAATGTGAGAGGGTCCTGGCTTATTGGGGGTGAGGAGAAATGACCTTCTCTTCTAGAAACACATGTTGATATTGAAACCCTGTGCATGCAGCCTCCTGTTGGCACACAGTGCTTCAGTGTCCTTGGGGAATGGGGCCCCTGGACTGTCCTGCTCCTCCCTGGCTGGAGGAACCTAGGTACTGAGCCACAGTTTGGCCCTGAGAATGACCAACTTCAATGGGGTTTTAGCACCACCTTGTGGTTCTTGTTGGAATCAGGCGTTCAGAGTGCTGGGAGTCCTGCTGGTGATGACAGTGCCCGCCCCAGGCTTCCAGCCAGTCCAGAAATGGGATGTCCAGGCTTGACGATGCACCTTCAGCCCCCAAAATGGTCCTTTTGGGAACTTAACCTTTTCATGTAGCCTTGACCAAATGGATTGCCATTTTGCTTCCTTATGGTTTAATAAAAATTGTTGAGCACCCACTGATGAACGTGAAATACTGAGATAACTAGGCTATAGCTCCTAGTTTATGTTCTAGACCCTGCTGTTGGGAAGGGGACTATAAATTGCAGTGGGAGCCTGTGGCCAGTGACGTGATGGAGGTGCACGCTGGCGGGGTCAGGCGCACAGCAGACACAGCCCTCCCGGGGGTAAGGAAGGCTGCCTCCAGGAGGTGGCACTGTGTGGGAGCATGAAGAGTGAGGGGAGCTGGCTCCAGCCCGAGACTAGCGGTGATGCCCTTGGGATCTGCTTTCTGGAGGGCAGTTTAAGAGGAGTGTATATTTTGACCCAGTATTTGTCTGCATCTAAAAAGTTAGCCTACAGCAGTTCTGAAACAAGTGTGCAAAGAGATGTATAGGAAGAGGTGTTTGGTGTGTCATCATTCGTAATGGTGAGAAGTTAGAGATGAGTTGAGTATATACCCAGGGATTAAATAAATCCTTTCTCCCTATGTTGGGGTGCCCTGCAGCTGTTAAAAGAATGGGCCCTGGCTCTTCTGATGTGGCTGGACATTAGAGGGGTAGGATCTGAGAAAGCAATGCTCCGCAGGGTCCTCTGGTTAGATTGATTATCAGTATCTCACCAAGGCACCAGTTCTGACTCGTGGACCTGAGTCCACAGGGTCCTTCATGCAACTGGTCCTTATCACAGAAACACCAAATCTGGTTCTGGAGAGAAACTTGCCCAGCGGGGCCTCCCATGGCACGTATCTTATAATGTGCTGGGCAACGGCTCGTCGACTGTCTGTTTCCCAGGGCCTCTGCTGATGTTCTCATGGTGGGCCAGTGTGCTCCACCTGAGGGCTCTCAGAGGGCCCAGGATGAGAGCAACAGGCTGTAAATGACTTGTGTCACATTCATGTCACATGTTCTGTTTTTTTTAATCCTCACCGGAGGACATTTTTGCATTTATCTTCTGGTGGAGCAGGAGGGAGAGAGAGAGAGAAACATCGATGTGAGAGAGACGCATCGAGTGGTTGCCACCCACACAACCCCAACCGGGGCCGGGGACAAACTGCAACCAAGGTACGTGCCCTGGTTAGCGGGAACCAAACCCGGGACTCTCTGGACCGCGGGCCAGTGCTCTAACTGCTGAGCCAAACCAGCCAGGGCTGTTTTCTTTATTCATGGAGACCTGTGAAGAGAGAAGTGCCTTTCACACTTTCTGTGTGAAGGTGCTGTGTAGGGAAAGATGGATTTGGGGAGCTAAAAGCTAGAGCGTCCCAGAAAAAAATGGAGTTGTGCCAAGGACATAAGTACTGCTGGGCACCTGTGGGAGCCCACGTGCCCATAGACCTCAGCGCTGTAGCCAGAGCCTGCCTGGCAGGGTGGGCGCTGAAAACCAACTGCTCCCTGCAGCTTCCTGTCTCCTAGGAAGGTGGTGCCTCAGGTGGTTTTGCCAGGCTCAAGATGCTGCTGGGGTAGGAAGCCATGGATGCACGTGCGAGGCCAGACTTCCCATGGCCAGGGCCTCCTTGATGGAAGCAAAGATGGAAAGGGACGGGCCTGGAACAGGAGGGGAGTGGAGAAGAAAGGCCTGGCTCCTCATGGTCCCATGAGCCTCTGCTAGCCTCTCCTGAAACAGCCCCAGAGCAAGAACACGTAGTCCCCCCCCGGGTCACTTTGGCTCACTACCACAAAGGTAGCCAGCTGACTGCACACAGGACCCCTGGGAAAGGGCCTCCTGGCAGGGTTGGCTTAGTGCTGGGGATTCGGGCCTGGGACGGGGTGGGCAGAGGGTCATTGGGAATGTGTGGCATCTTCATGTCAGCAGTAACAAAGGCCATTACCCACCCTCCGTCACTAAGGAGTCCCCAGGTCTGTAGAACCTTACCCTGGCTGTGAGGGACACCTGAATCCCTAGGTAGAGGTGGTGACAAGTGGGCCTCAGACCTGTGTCAGCAGCACTCAGCTCTGTTTACGTGCAGCCCCGTTTTTCCTAGCATTCCCCCCATAGTAATAGCGTCTTCGCCATTGTTTTCCCCAGAGTGAGTAACCCATCTCTGCCCTTCTCATTCCTCAGCACGAGTCAAGACACTGAAGTCAGAAGGCGGGTCACAGGGGCAGGCCCTACCCAGGAGGAGCCGTCACCACCCAAGGAGGAGCAGGACCAGGCGCTGACTCACTGGAAGCCCTTTCTGGTCAACATGTGCATGGCCACGGTCCTCACGGCTGGTGCGTACCTCTGCTACAGGGTGTGTTTCCACTGACGGACTGCTGGCAAGATCGCGTGACAGAAGCACTGGCCGGCAGCCTGGCATTAGCTTTCAGTGCTGGGCAAGGATCTGAGCCAGTCTCAGAAGAAACAGATCAAAGGTTAAAGTCTGGAACTGTGAAGGGCTAACAAGAGAGGATTGAGGATTGATGCACTGGGGTTTTAAGGAGCCCTGTGGTCCCAAGAATACAAGCGTCTAATCTCAGGGCCTTAACCTATTCAGGAGTAAGTAGAGAAAATGCCAAATACATCTCTCTCTCTCTTCTTTTTTTTTTTTTTGTTCATTTGTTTTTGGAAAAAAATAGAATTACAACACATTGTTGTTTTTAACCTTTATAAAAAGTAGCTTTTTGTTATTTCTGGGGGGGAAAAGAGACTAGGCACTTAGGAAACTTTCTTGTACCCTTAGGTGGTGTAAGCTGATACACATTCTATTTGATTTCCCAGGGAAGGACTCCCACCCTTGGAGGAACGTGGAGTCCTCTGGAGAAGAGGGTTTAGGATCTAGGACGCTGCCTTGCTCAGTCACTTCCTCTGCTGTGTGTACACTGAGCTGGGCAGGGGCTGCCAGCTTTCCCATTTTAAGAAGAAAAACAACAAAGGCCATCTCTAGAAATTAAAACCCGGCTTATGCTTTTGCTCAGGGTGTCCCCACTGGTTTTCCACCATCCATTTCTCTATCGATCCCTTCTTGTTGAGCCGTCTTGCTCATGCCTGCCCTCAGCACCCCATCCTCCAAAACAGGGTTCCTCGAGGCCCCTGCCTAAGGGTCCGAGGCCACCACAGGGTGGCCTCCGGCCTCACCCTGCCACTGAGATAAAAAAGGAGCAGTTTCCACTTGATTCGGATATAAATGCCATTTCAGGAGCCGCCACACATGACACGTGTGTTGCTGTTAAAGTAAGGGGAAGAGAGAGAGGATTAACTTCATGGAAATCACCTCGCAAGACTTTTTTTAAATCATTTAAATATTTTGCCTCTTTTCAGGCAACCATCTTTGAGTGCATCAGATGGTTTAGCAACACACGGTTTTTCCTTAGGGATGATTTTGTAAGGGGTCGAGGGCTATTGTAATAAAAAAAAATCAAAGCCCCTTTTCACTGGAGTGGCCAGGGGGTTGGGGTTTGCCAGGTAGTGCCAAGTCTGCAGCTCGGTGGGGTGGTCTGGTCTCAACTGAAAATGTTTGGTTTCATTCCAGTTTCTGTTCAACAACAACATAATCTGACCCACCTCCACCCCACTGCCCGCCTCTGCTCGGAGCCCGCACCCGACTAGCAGGCTTCGGGGTGGGTAATCGCGTGTGAGCCCGGCAGACGTTTGCTTTGCACTGAAACTCCCCTCCCCGGCTCTGGGTCTTACCCCTTCCCTTTTACTCCTGCCCCCCTTCTTTAAGCACCAGATCTACAGCCCAGTTTTTGAGGCGAGCAGGAGAGCCACGCGGGGCCCAGAGGAAGGCCTGTGCAGGGCCGCATTTCCCGGCAGGCGCCGCGGAGACGGCGTGTGGTGAGCCTCTCCGCTCCGTATTTATTTTTTTATTTTTCCCCAGAGGCATCCATAGTGCACTAGCATTTTCTTAAACCAATAATGTATTAAAATTTTTTGATGTCAGCCTTGCATCAAAGGCTTTCTCAAAAAGTACAATAAACCCTCAGGTAGTGCTGGGAACGTAGGACTTTGCCATGAGCCCGCTGCGTCAGACCAGTACTGGGAAGGAGGATGGCCGTGAGCAGTGGGCATTTCATGACACTGGGTAAAGTGAGAGGAGCTTTGGCATTTGTGTATAGAGCAGTGGGATAATATATAATGAACACTTGGATATTTAACATACATGACGGGAGATGACTTTGTCCGGTTATTCCCCTCCCTGGTTTTATCTGATAGACCTTTGTTCTCAATCACTGCTTTCCCCATGTGTATTAGAATGCATGTTTGGTCTTCTTGTGTCCTGATCAAATACCACGTGCTTGAAATACTTAGATCTCTGCTTACTAAAGTGCCCTCGTGTATGAGTCCAGTCTCCCCTTGCATGATCAGACCGTTACGTGGCTGTGGTCCCTGAGACTGTCGCTGAACTACTCGCCGTTCGGCACTGGAGGGATGTGTTCAGTAGCAGATATTTGCCTAATTCCTGGCATGACACTCCGGTGACTTCCTGGTGAGGCCCGGCCTGTCCTGGTCCAGCTGGGCCCCACTGTAACTCAGACATTCCAGGGGATGGGAAGCCATAGTCACACCTCACGCTCTGGACATTCAGGCAAGCAGGGTCCCCTGCACACACACCTTTGGGATCAGCCTCCACCATCCCAAGTTCACATTCTTCTTGCAAAGACTGTGATCTGGAACCAAGGCAACTGTTGGAAACCACACTTCTTGAAGCAGCCTGGATGATGAAGGTCCCTTGGAGTCAGCTGGCTGCTGTCGCATTCGGGAGGGCCTTGCTGAGAGAGGCGTGTCTGCCCCTGCCCTTGAACCCTGGGGACTGATGGTGCTCACGACTCTTCCTGCGAGGGGAACTTAAGACCTCCACGTTAAGTGGCTTTTTTAACAAGAAAAAAAGGCAGCTGTAGCTCACGAGCTGCTCTTTTGCCAGCATTTTCACATTTTGCCTTTCACGTGTTAGAAGCCCGTGCAGAGGAGTTCTGTGGAGGGAACATGCGAGGCGCCGCCCGCGGGCCTTGGTGAGGTGTGGATACGGCCAGGTGCCAGGCTCTAAGCAGTTCGAGTTGGGCTTGCTTGTTTGTTTCGGAAGTCCTGTATATGTATGTAGTAGTCTGGGTGTGTATATATAGTAGCATTTCAAAATGGATATACTGGTTTAACCTATCCTTGGCAACAGATGGCTCTCCATCTTGTTACACGTATGTTAGAGAAGTAGCGAGCTGCTCTGCTATATGCCTTAAGTCAATATTTACTCAGCAGGTCATTATTTTTTACAATGGCCATGGAATAAACCATTTTTACAAAAATAAAAACAAACAAAAAAAGCGAGGTGTTTTGGTATAATACCTTTTCAGGTGTGTGTATATGTGGATGCATGATGGGGTGGGGGGGCGCATCTCAGGGTCTTCTGTGACCTCACAGAACTGTCAAACTGTACAGTTTTCCAACTTGCCATATAAATGATGGGTTTGCATTTTAGTTGCAACAATAAAAATTTTTCTTTCTAAAGAACATGGATTTGGGGTGCTTTCCAGTTCTTTGCACAACAGGCTAAACCAGGAAGGGCAGCCATGCTGCTTTCCGTCCCTGCATGGGGGCAGGTGTCGAGCAGGGGTATAGTTTTCCACATCGAAGAACCACGAGGGCCTCCTGGGCCCTGAGTGCCTCTGTGCTGGGCATATTCCCTTACGGGGAGTTCCCTTAGCACCTCCGGCCTCAGCCCTTGGAAGACCCAGGGCCCTGGGATAACTGAAGAAGCTTGCACAAGTTGTTTGAAGAACTGTTCAGACCTCAAGGACGTGCCTCTTGCCCGGCTGCCTGTGAGACCCCGTGGAGGTTAGCACGTCTCCGTACCTCCGTACAGTCAGTCGATGTAGAACTGACATCGAAATAATAAGATTCACAAAATCCTGTGGTCTTCCTTTCTCGTTCAGGGTTAAATGTAAATCTACTCTAAAATGTTTTTTTTTTGCTTTTTGTTTTAAAATCATTTTTGACTTGTAAAATGTTGCAAAGATGGTACAAAGAATTCCCTTATATCCTTCGAGGTTTCTGCCTGTCGCAAGGCTGGCTGCTGAGTACACTGTTTATGCTTTGGCCTCCCGGCAGGATCGATGAAACTGGGAAACGAACACATTGCGGTCATGTGACCACACAACACCCATGGGGGACTGGGGCCAGGACAGTGGTGTCATGCCCACTGTCATTTCAGTCTCTGTTTCACATACAAGAAATGGCATCTATGCTTTGATGAAGAGGCGCAATGCCGGTGTGGGGAAAACCCAACAACTCAATTTGTGAGTTTGGAACGGAAATCAGATGGGGCCAAAGGCCAGGCAAGGGCCATGCCTTGCAGAGTCTGGATAGGACAGGAGCCTTCGAGAATCCCAGGGGCACACTGCCTTTCCCACGCCCACCTCTGACAGCTGCTTCACTGTCACCCTGGAGAGCACGCTCAGGGACAGGATGTTTGGGAAAACAACCACTATTGACGTTTTTCAGGTAAAGTGAAACACCAATAAAAATCGTTCTTTTTCATTGAAATTTCAGAAAGTTGAACATATAAACAAGTCAAATAAATACTAAGTGAAACTGAAAAGCACAAAACATATACAGGAAGTATAAATGAGAATGTTTAAGTTAGAAAGCTCAGCAATGCCACTGTCGATAGGCACATCCACACCCCAGGTCATCTCGACATTATTAACACACAAACAGCTCAGGACACGTTCGAGTCTTAAATAGGAAACTCATGTTGCTTCTTTAAAGCAACATGCTGTTCAGTGAAATCTTCACACCAGCTATGGCATCTGAAGCAACTTACTGAACAGGCCCGACGTTGACCTGCTCTGTCAGCAGGGTTTCATTTTGTGCGGTGGGGTCAGAGTGACTGCTTTCACTGACACGACACTTGAGGCTCTGTTTCCTGTGTGCTCTTGACCACGGTGAAAGGGAGGTCCATGGGACCAGGCCTTCGAGTCGCAGCTCAGGTGAAGAGTTGAATCATAGAAACCCTGGCTCTGTGCCTTCCTGCCTTCCCCAGGTCGCCCAGGTGACAGCTTCTGCAGGGGAAATGAGTGGACCCGCCGCACTGTTTCCTTAGCGAACTCATGGGCCGGCTGGCCTCAGTCCCGTCCTTTGAACCAGGAGTGCTGAGCCAGCTGCCCGATGAGGAGACAAGTTCATGTCGTCTGGGAGCCTTCTGTTCCAGGCCTCGGCTCCACAAAGTGGCCCGCTCTGCTTCCTGGGGAGGACCTCAAAGCCGAAGCTGCGAGCTTGGTCATACCCCTTGTGCCAAGTCCCACGTGTGCCCCGGGGCATTGTGACTGAGCCAGAGACTTCAGGGAGCAGCCCCGGCCAGCTTACACTTCAGGGGAGCACACAGCGTGCCCGCATCCACAGCTCAGTCCCTGCGTCAGGACTGGGCAGCAGCAAAAACAAAGATGCCACATTTGAGCTCATCGGCTGAGGTTTTTTAAAATATTGTGATTTCAACATCTGCCTCCTGGCAAAAAGCCTCCTCTCTTTGTTCTGAGCAAAGTTTGTCCATCTTCTCAAAAGCGAAGCGTCCCCTTTCACCTACAATATCAAGGTGACTTGTCACTGGACTGTCCCCTGCCTCGGCGTTTCCTACTCTGGCAGGCCGAGATGGCCTCAGCAGTATCTGACGCCTGGGGCTCCGGCGCCGCTGTGGAGGGCAAGGGCCAGGAGCCCTGGGGGAGCTCCTAACTGGCCGACCCGTGCCTCGCCCCTGCGCCCGAGACAGTCTACTTGGTGTCTGCTTTTATTCCCAAGAAACAAACGGAAGAAAGGAATCAAGCGTTCCCTACTACCTCCACCCTGAGGGACCCTGCCTCGGCCAGATGCAGTTGGACGGGTTGCCAACAGTGCCTTTGGAGAGCTGGCCGGGGCTGCTCTGGCATAGCCTCGCGGGGACCCAGGAACCCAGGGGCGGCACTGCTCTGGACGCTGTACTTTACCAAATGACAGTGTGGCTTCCCGGGCGGCTGTTCGCACGGCCTCCAGGTCGGATCGGCACAGGCCGGCAATCTGATCAATGCTTTCGACGCCCTGCTCGAGGGAGAGAGCGTCCGTCAGGAGACATTTTAAGAAAGTACAAGCCCTGCAGGATCAGCCCTAGCACAGTCTGGGGCCCGAGCCCCTTTTCTGAAGACTTCTGGGTTGCTCGTGTCACCCCAGGTTCATCAGAAGCACCACTGCAAGTGTCTCGTCCTTTCAGTCCTGACACCTGCCAGCAAGCAGGCCACCGGCACTGATGGCGGGGACAACTGGAAGGCCCCGATTGAAAAGAGAAGACCTGATTCCCTCTGCACCTTGACATCACCTCTCTGTTCTCCCAGCCGTCCCTCCAGGTCAGACTAGGAGAGGGGCCCCCGTTCAGGAACCCCTGACCCCAGGCTGCTCTCCAGGGCTAAGGCACAGAGTCCACTTCAGTGCCCTTTCCTGGGCACCTGGACCCTCTCACTGATTATTTTTACAACCAAATAGGCCTAGACTTTCCTGTCGATTCACTGGAGCTTGAATGGGATGAGTTTAATCTGTTCTGGACTATTTTCATCTAGTAAATTGGCCATTACTTTTTAAAATGAGATTTCTTTTTTTTTTATCCTCACCCGAGGACACCCTTCCATTTTTTGTACAGACAGAGTGGGAGGAAGAGAGAGAGAGGGAAACATCGATGTGAAAGGGACACATCGAGTGGCTGCCACCCGCACGACCAGCCAGGGCCGGGGACAAACTGCAACCGAGGTACATGCCCTTAGCGGGAACCGAACCCGGGTCTCTCCGGACCGCAGGTGGACACTCCAACCGCTGAGCCAAACTGGCCAGGGCTAAAATGAGATTTCTAAATGCGGTGAGGTTAAAGCTTTATGCACAAAACTGTTTATAATGACAATATTTATAATAAGAAAAGGATGGTGAGCTTAAAGTTTTTACAGTAAGAGCGGGGAGCCCTGGCCAGCAGTTTGGCTCAGCAGTTAGAACGTCGGCCCATGGACCAAAAGGTCTCGGGTTCAATCCCCAGTCAAGGGCATGTACCTGGGTTGCAGGTTCGATCCCTGGCCCCTGTAGGGATGCATGTAGGAGGCAACCAATTGATGTGTCTCTCTCACACTGATGTTTTTCTCTCCCCACCCTCTTGTCCCTCCTACCCTATCTAAAAAAATCAATGGAAAAATATCTTTGGGTGAGGATTAAATAAAAGAACAGGGAGTAGGTTAAATTAAGGTATACCTTTGATAGACCCTTTATAAGGAATTCCAAAGCATTACCAATCTAACACAAAAAGTTCTTATTTTGTTCACTGTTTCTAAACTACATTTAATATCAATTTTCAATGCTCACACATACCCACAAACAAAAAAGAAATTACCAAGATGTCAGTAGTTTCCCTTAAGTATGAGGATGATAGATAACGTACATGTCTGTTTTATACTGTTTTTTCTACAGTGAGCTTCTAGAAATCTTGAATTTTTTTTTTCTTTATTGAGTTTAGAGGGAGAGGGAGAGAGAGATAGAAACATGGATGAGAGAGAACATCGATTGGCCGCCTCTTGCATGCCCCCCACTGGGGATTGGGCCCACAACCTGAGCATGTGCCCTGACCAGGAATCGAACTAGCAACCTCTTGATGCCTGGGTCGACACTCAACCACTGAGCCACGCCGGCCGGGCTAGAAATCTTTCCATGGAGGGTATTAAAGCATGTAACCCAAGAGTTCAGAAGTGAGTCCCTGGAGCCGCCTGCTGTTCACACAGAGCCAGAGCAAGTGGTCCCTGTGGCAGGCCCTCTGCTTGCAGAGCCTCTGCTGGGGGGCTCGTGGCTGCTCCTCCCAAACCAGCTCTTTAGCTCCTTTTTTACTAACAGTGTTTTTGTTTTTTTTTTGGTCCCAGTGGAAAAATCTTGCAATGAACTAACTTTAACATTAACCGCCAGCAGGCGTCTCCACCAGCAGGCGGAACAGGTGGAACTCACCCTGAGCTGTTTCAGCGCCACGCAGGCTGCCTGCTGGAGTTGGGCGTCGTTCTCGGTCAGGGCGTTGGTGTAGAACAGCAAAGCCTGGGAAATAAGGCTGCTGTGAACACACGGGAGGGAGGGCACCGAAAGCCAAGTCCACGGTGCCCCCGGCTGATCTTCCGACTGCTGACCGTAAGCCAAGCCCTTCTTACCTCTTTCTAAACAAAAATCAGGCCGCGATCCCTTAAATCTTTGGGCCAGGTGCACCATCTCGAGATATGTACTACAATATAGAGCTTATCTCTCAAGACGCTGGGCTGGTGGTGATGGAAGGAAGAAAGGCCTTTTTGTCTAATGCTGTTTATGAAATGCATTCTGAGAGTGCCCTCCAGAGAAAATGCTAAGTCAGGAATCAGATGTCCAGCCGGGACAACTGAAGAACTGAACACAGACAGAGCCGTCCTCAGAAAGGTCCCCACCTTCCAGCCGCAGCCCTGCCGCTGCCCCCGTCGGTCACATGACCGTGGCCAAGTCACTTCCTCTGGAACACGAAGCAGGTGCTTGCTCCAGGAAATTGTTGTGGGCAGTGGGGATGTGCCTGGCCCTCAGTGAGCCCAGGAGACTACCTATAAGGCCCCGATGTCGCCCTTCTGCTCCCACCTCGGGGTCTGGTACCTTAAGTCTAGAATAGCCACAGGTCCAGGAACCTAAAAGGCAGAGAGGTCCAATTTCTCGGTTTTCAAGTGGACTGAACACAGTGACCCACCAGCCACATATGAGTGGCCAGTAAATGAGGACGACCGTTGCGGTTCTCAGAAACATTCTACATGCAAGTGACGCCTCAAAGACTGAACAGATAATGCAGCTCTAGAAATACCAAGGTGAGTGAGGTAAGTGGTGGTGTGTGGTTCTGTGGCTTCCCCCGGCGATGGCCTGGTCACCCCAGCCCAGATCCCTCCCCAGGGCTGGTGCTGCCGCTGGCGACGGCCAAGGAGCTGTGTTCCTGTCTGGAGATCCCTGAGGCCAAATGGCATGCAGCCAGGGCAGCCCCCAGCACTCACACCTTGACGTTTTTTCCAGAGAGCGCCTCCCTCCACCCGCCACACCTAAGGCCAGGAGGCCCCACCTCCCGTCCGCCTACCGTACCTTTTCCCGAAAGCTCTTGTTCTTGGCTGCCCCGGCCAGGGAAGCCCGGGCCGCCCGGCACACCTTTGGAGCCCCGTCCAGCTGGAGCAGCGCCCAGGCCCGTAGTGTCTGGGGCAGGGGCTGGAGCTGGCTCAGCCGCTTGCCCTGCAGCTTCCTGACCGCCTTGGCCTGCCCCGGGCACTGCAGCTCCTCCACGAGGGTCACTAGGAGAGGCAGAAGTGGGCTCAGGGTCTGCTCTGGGCGGCTGGGCTCTCCAGCGGCGGGTTAGTTTGGCCACTGCCATTAGGCTTGGAGAAGCAACTCCCAGAGCAAGCCCATGTGGTCACCGAGGCCCAGCCTGGACTGGCTTCAGAGGGGCCTACTGGAATCTCTAGGAAGGCTTTCTAGCAAGGGATCAAATACGCCCTGAAAATTGATACAACCCCAGCCCCTCCTTCAAGGATGCTGGCCAGCAGAGCTTCCCCGTCACATCCCGCTCTGACCCCTGCTCTGTGCCAAGTGCAGCCTGCTTGCTTCCCCTACAGCCAGTCTCATCACATGGGCTGGGTGTGGAGTCTGATTGAATCAGGCTTCTCAAAAGTACAGCTGGAGGGGAAAGACCGGGTTCTGAAAAGCTGGCTTCCAAGAGCTGGGACAAAGGGCCCCGCGGGGGGCAGTTCCTCTTGTTACCTGTAGCCTTGAGGCCGCCGGCCAGCCTCCCAGCCCTACCTTCCTTGGTGAGCTGGGCAAAGTGCTTCTCCAGGTCCGAGACACTGTGCCTCTGCAGGTAGCTGTGAAACTGGAACCAGGAGACAGTCTGTTCTTCGGGGAGGCCGGCCCCGGGCAGCAGCCCGCCGCAGCTGACCACCTGCTCCAGGAGCCTGCGGCACGCTGGCAAGAGGACAGGGCAAGGCCGTGAGGGGAAACGAGACCTCGCGCCCTGGGAGCTGCTTAGCCCGGCGGCCGGGTCATTTAAGGCTTTCTGACAGCACGTGGGCGGGTGGCCCCCACTGCGCCCGCCGTGCCGGCGAGAAGGCGCATGCTCCAGCCAGGTGCAGCCCTGGCTCCGGCGGGCTTGGGGGAGCACCCACATGGCCAGGGCTGGGGCTGGGAACATGCAGGCCATTGAGCAGCCAGCTGGGGTTAGAGCTGACAGTCCAGAGCCACTACCTGGGCACAGCTGCCACCCACTTGGGAACAGGAAATGCTCTGCCTTCTGAAGCTGTGTCCAGACACCTTCATGGAGCAGATAAGGGCCTGCCTACCTGCTGTGAAGGTTCTTTCTTAACCTTTCCAGTTCTGGTGGGAGCTACGGACTCTCCCCGGGAAGGTGCACCAGCCCACCAACGTGCAGCCTCACAGACTCCTCCCGGTACAGGAGGTGGTAGTGGGCCCGCCGGGAAACCACCTCGTCTGAGGCCATGAAGACACTCAGGGATGAGGCCCAGGCCGAAAGGAGGCCCCTGTGCCAACACTGAAGGCCCGGGACTCCGGACAGCGCTCTGCGGGGCAGGGGCGCTACCTATTTCCAGTTGCCCCGGGTACTTCCCCCGGACCCTGTGCAGGAACGTTTTCTTGAGCTGGTTCAGCAGCGCCGCGGCAGGACAGGCCAGGACCCCGCCGGGCTCCGTGCACCCCCTCCACAGCTTCAGGCAGCCCTTCCTCCGAGTGGCCTGCGGAAGGACTGAAAGCCCAGGCTCAGACACCTGCTGCGGGCAGAGCGAGCACGGGGGCCCAGAGATGTCCCTCCGCCGGGACTTGAGGCCAGAAGGCTGAGGGGGACAGGCAGCATCCTTGTCCTGAACTCCAGTGTGACACACAGAGGACAAGCAGCTTCAGCTCTGAGCACCTTCCCCAGGTCACCACCCACAGTCCTCACAACAACCTGAGGCGACAGCTGTCACCAGCCTCTCCTTATGGACCAGGGAGGTCCCAGGGGGCAGAGGCAGAACTGGGGTCACAGCTACTGTCTATGTGAGCTAGCGCTGTGTGCCCGGAGTGGGTCCTGCGGATTCCTTCGTCCCAGGGGCCTCCCCGTTACCCAGATTGGGGAGCTGAGGCTCAGAGGGTGAATCACTAGCCCAGGGCCACCCAGCGGACCGCGGAGCGCGTGCTGCTCGCGCCAGGTGTGCAGCCTCCCTCCCCGCCCCCCAGGGTGTCCCTGAGCCCAGTCCAGCCAGACACCGCTGGGTCCCAGTTAACTTGGGACGTCAGGAAGGGAGATGAGGCCCCCGGTGCTCCACGCCCGTCCCTTCACTCCATTCCCACGAGCAGCCAGTGGTGGCGGCAGTTACTTACTCTCTTCAACAGATGTCGCCTTGCTGACCTTCTCAAAATCAAGCATAGACAGCGTCTCCAGGACCTGCTTTTGCTGCGCAGCTTCTTCCAGAAGACATTCCTGAACCATCCTCGACACATTAGGGGAGGCCAGTTTCTGGGAAGCAACACGTGGGGCTCCAGGTCAGCGCGAACACGCCCCGTGCCGTCAGCCGCCACGACCCCACCTGCCCTGACCCATCCGTTGTATCCCGGTGGTAGCTCCTTGACTGTCACCTGGGAACCCCCCCCCCCCAGGAGGCCGAGACAACAGGATACAGGCTGGCGCTGCCAGGGGCTGCCTTTGCCCAGGAAGGGACCAGCCTGCCCGAAAGTGAAGCCAAGCCACACAGGAAAGCAGAGCTGAGAGGGAGAGGCCCAGTCATGACATTTGAAACCCTGGATCCAGCTGGGCCTGAAGCCTACCTCCGGGCTTGTCAGTTCTATCAGCCAATACATTTTCTCTTTAGATGGAGCCAGTTTGGATTGGAGCTCTGGCTTCTACAACTGAGTAAGTCACAGCCACTGCCTTTGATTCGGGGCTTGGGCTGCGTAAGGGCCACAGGAGTCTTCACCCAGGCCTGGCCTGAGCCTTCCAAGGGGGAACTTCCTCAATGTCATTGGCTCTCAGGGAGCACGCAGCCTCTCCGCCTGCACCACGCTCCCTGCCACCTTCAAGGTCAGCCCTTTGCAGAGAGAACTCCCCACCTCACCTGCACCCCCTGGCCAGCCCCTCCCTCTCCATCCCAGCCCCCCCACCCCCAGACCCCACAGCCACCTGCAGCAGAGCCTTGCAGACTTGGAGGTGGACCATGAGCAGTGTGTCCAGCTCGGGGGCACCAGCTGTGAGCTCCCTGGATGCCTCTTTCAGTGACGGCGGCGGGGGCGGGGTCCTGTCCTTTCTGAGTTGAATAGAGAACTGGGTGACCATTCTGGTAAGGGCAGAGGGAACCCTCCCTCCCTGGAGAGCTCTGATCAGGGAGGCCGAGGTGGTGCGGTGAGGCAGGTGAGGGTGGACGGCTATGCAGAGGGGTCGGGAGCACGGTCACTGCTGCATGTCGACTAGGTCAAGGTCAGAGACTCTGCTGTGTCTTCTTCCATCATTATTTTTTAAGATTAAAAAAAAAAGCCCATTGCTCAGAACAGAAAGCCCAGGGCCAGGCTGAGCTAGTCTCATTCACTGTGGTCACTGGCGACCTGCTCTGCGCCAGGCAGTGGGCGCGTGGGGATGGCGGGGGCACCGTAAATAATCAAACTAAATACGGATCAGCAATGGCAGACACAGGCCAGGGGGCCACGGAGCTAAGGCTGGTCACCCGGTCAGTGCTGGCAGGTGCACTCACCGGGAGCCCTCGGGGCCCCCAAAGAGGGACAGCTCGTGGGGGACGAAGTCCGCGTTGAGGAAGGCGAAGCTCTCCAGGATGCACTCCATGAGGCTCTCGGCCGAGCTGTGTTCCCGGCAGCCTCCGCGAGGCTGTGGACGGAGCAACACCTGAGGGCAGCCGGCCCCGCACCGTCTAGCACCCCCACCTTAACAGTGTCCCCCAAGTGGGTGATGGGCCCGGGATGTGGCACTCCCCAACCCTTCCAAATGGCATGTGACAAGGTGTGGTGCAAAAACTCGGGGAGGCAGACACCCTCGGCCACAGGGCAAGTGACAGGAGTGAGTGAGGGGTTGTGGGGGGACCATGGGAAGTGGGAGAGTAGGTGCCCTCCCCCAGGAGAGCAAGCTGCTGCTGCAGCTGCCACCTGCCACCTGCCACTTGGGACCATGGGGCCGGTGTCGTCTGATTGTTCAGTTTTCTAAGAAAAGCTGCAAACTTAGCTTTTCGTGGGAAGCTGCCCCATTTTTAAACATTGACAACTGATTTCAAATTATTTTTAAAATATGGTGTGAGTCAGGCCAAACACTTCAGGAGGCTCAAATGTGCCAGGTTCGCCTGCGGATTCCACGTGTCCCTTCTCCCGGAGAGACGGAGGAGCCTGAGGCGCTCGGAGCGCCTCCGATGGCACCTGGAAACCCACTGCTGAGACCTGGGCCTCGTGCCTCCTGCGGCGGTCTCCAGGGCTGCTCCGTCCCCAGGCCCAGCGTGGCCCCACACGAGACACAGCCCGAGCAGTCGCTGCCCCGCCAGCAAAACTGGGCCCCGAAAGTGGAGCCCAGAGACAAAACCTTGAGCAGCAGGAGAAGGAGTCTAGCTGCACAGATCTCCTTTTCTGATCGGAAAAGCGTCCGTCTGGGCACGCGGTCCTCGGTATTCACGGCCGTCTGCAAGCCGCCCTGGCCGCTGGGTTTGTGACGCTGGGGCCGTGCCCCTGGGGAAATGCAGAAGCTGCCAACTGTGTAGAAACGACAGCTTCTGCAGTGGCCAATATGTAACCTCGTAGTGTGTGTGTTTCCGTTTAGACGCCGTACTTCATGTGCATTGTTTATCCCCGAACGAGTTCAGTCCAGCAGCACGTGACTCACGCCTAAGCCTCGTGTTGTCTCCAGGAGGCACATCCTTGTGCTCAGGACACTAGCCAGCACTTCGGCCCTGTGCTGGGGCCATTTAAAACGTCACAGTTGTCCGGCTGGTGTGGCTCAGTGGTTGAGCGTTGGCCCATGGACCAGAGTCCCGGGTTCGGTTCCCACTAAGGGCACGTACCTCGGTTGCAGTTTGTCCCCGGCCCCAACGGGGCGGTGTGGGTGGCAGCCACTCGATGTGTCTCTCTGACACTGACGGTTCTCTCTCTCTTTCCCCCTCTCTCCCTCCCGCTCTATCTGAAGGTAAATGCAAAAATGTCCTCAGGTGAGGATAAAAAATTTAAAAAAAAATTGTTTAGGTCAAACTAAAAACCATAGCCTGTCATCATTTTTATTCTTCTAACTTGGTTTGCCAAAAAAAAAAAAGAAGAAGAAGAAGTTTCTCAAAGATGTTTAAAATCATTGCCTTACTGTGGTATTATTTTAAGATTTTTATGTAAAGTGGGAAGAATTTTTCAAATTACAGATGACAGGCTGGTGTACACTGACAAATTGTTCCACAGAAAAAAACACTTCAGAAATTTTTTTTTAAAAGGTGACTGCATCTTATATGTTTTCCTTGAAATCTTCAGGCAGGTCCATAGCAGTGGTAAATAGTGAACTTGTATTTTTTTTAAGTTACTGGCTAGAAGGTGAAAATCCACCTTTCTGTCACCTGTGCTGGTTTGCAGTGTTGGGGTGGGGAAGGGATAAAACGAAACAAATATCTGTAGGGATGTGAAGCTGTGTCCGTGCCGATGTGTGTCCTGCACAAAAGACAGCGGTTTCATAGCTTCGTTCGTGTGTAAGTAGGCGCTGGTGTGATACGTTTTATTTCACGTCCATTTAAACTTATGTAAACGAAAAAAATAGGATAATCTGCCCAGGCCAGCACCTCTGAGAGCCACGTGAGAACGGCCCCTGGCGCGGGCCCTGGAGACAAGACGTCTTGGCGTGGGGCCGTGGCTGCTGGGGGCTTCCCACCACCCCAGCTCTGGCTGTGCGAACGCCCCAAGTTTGGGATTTCAGGGCCGAGCGGCAGCCTCACCTGCTCGGGTCGGAAGATGCCAGGTGGGCTGGGTTCTGGCTGGATGTGGAGCAAGTTATCCACTCTGAGCCCCAACTTCCTCCTAATCCTCCTCCCAGCCCGATGAGGGCTCTTGTTATCCCCACTCGACAGATAAGCAGACTGAGGCCCAGAGAGGAGACATCGCTCGCCCGGTGGGGCAGAGGCGCGCCGGGTGCCGGCCCAGGTGGCTGCCCCTAGGGCCCCGTCCCGCTTGTTACACCATTGGCACAGCAGGGCTGCCGCCCAGCAAAGAGTGGACGTACCTTCAGCCGGTCCCTGAAGCTGAGGACCTGGTACTCCAGCTCTCGGAGCCGGGGCTGGGAGGGGTCAGTGCACCTCAGCAAGTCCAGGACCTCCTGCAGGGGCCTCTCGAGGGTCACCCCAGGCCCATCCACTCCATCCCTGGTTTCTCCTTCATCGTGGTCTTTCTGGCTGCCCAGCATGGTATGGTTGTGGAGGGGGGAGCCCCGTGGCAGGTTGGGGCTCTCTACTCCCAAATTCCTCCAGCCAGGCCGCTCCACAAATGAGCCTCCTACCAGGTGGGC
Organism: Molossus molossus; assembly: GCF_014108415.1. Taxonomy (NCBI): domain Eukaryota; kingdom Metazoa; phylum Chordata; class Mammalia; order Chiroptera; family Molossidae; genus Molossus; species Molossus molossus. Next base: position 8,330,017 of record NW_023425399.1, on the reverse strand, counting down.
CATCTCTGGCAAGAGGCCCAGGGGTGGGGAGTCCTCCAGGGCCTCCTCTTCAATGGAGGCCTGGGGGCCAATGGCCAAGGGCAGGAACCCCACGTCCGAGGTGGATGCTGATGTGCTGGTCTCGGTGTCTCGGGGGTCCTCGGAGCTGAAGGAGTCCATCTCAGGCAGCTCCTGACTCTGGCTGCACAGACCAGGGCCCCGAAGGTCGCTGTCGGACAGGCAGCTGAGGGTGGAGGGGGGCCCTGGGCTGCCCAGCAGCAAGGCCTGCTGCGCTGGCTGCTGCAGGACAGACTGGAGAGGGGGACACAGGACCAGCCTCACTGGCCACCCAGGGACCACAGCGAGGTCCCCAGAGGGGCTCCCCCTGCCACAGACACTCGCTCCCCATACCCACTTCCTCCGATGACTCAGGCCCACCAAGCTGACTTGGAGGGGCTGCTAGAACCGTCCATCCTCTGCTCTTACCCCCGTCGACCCTCTCTCACACCTCCAAGCCCCAGAGGCCTCCTTGCTGTTTCTCATGCCCTTTAGGTTCATTCACACATTTCCACCTCAGGGCCTTTGCACTGACTGTGCTGTCTGCCAAGGAACGTTCTGCTCTATTTTCCCATGGTCCGTCCACCACCCCTGGGCCAGGCAGGGCTCCCCGGGGGCACAGGCCTCGCCTGGCCGGAAGAAGAGCCTGGCACGTAGTTCCGAATGAGTGCAATGAGCTGAGAAAGGCAGGACAGACGGACCTGACACACAATACCCAGCCAGTGCTCGTTGTATAGAAACAGCAGCAGCTCATTAGATGATGTTTACATGCCCTGTTCTGAGGGCCTCTGAGTCCTCGTCTTGTATCCCTCACACCCCCACTCTCCAGATGCACCACTAGGTTAAAAAGGCTTCTGTGGACTAAAGGGTGGAGGAAAAGACGCATTTGCTCCCAGAAGGCAGAGAGCATCGCTGGAAGGATCTGGAAGGAGCTGACAGCGGTGCTAAGGAGGCCCAGATCCCTGGGGCTACAGGAGAGAGATACTTACTGTACTCTGTCAAGGTATTACCTACTGGAAACATTCAGTGTAAGTTTAACACAAATTAGAAGCCAAGACCATGGCTGGGGTGGTAGAACCGTCCAGAAGACCTTATTCAAGGTGTCCGGGAGAACTAGCCAAGCCTAGCAGCCCCCCAGAATAGAGGGAGGGGCCAGCATCAAGGAATAAAAAGGACATCAAAACAGCCAGTATCACCCAAAGCAGAGGAGGCTGAACCCAAAGCTTGCTACATCAAGAGGTGCCAGGCCGCTCGGCCCAGTCCCACAGGGCGGCCCCTGGGGAGTCACCCCACCGCCGGCAGTGCCCGCGTGACCCAGCGTCCCTGCCCGTCGAGGCCCACTCACCAGGTAGTACCTCTCCCGGAAGCTGGGGGTGCTCGGGGGCGTCCAGTTGTACAAGGAGCCCTTCCTGCTGCCCACAGAGAACTTGACTGAAGGGCTGGGTGACACCAAGAAGCTCTCAGTGTCGAACGGGCTGGAGGGGACGGAAGGCCAAGGTGTCACTGCCAGGGACCGCAGGGGAGATGAGGGCGCAGGGCCTCGCCCCGGGTCACAGCGAAGCCCAGGGACTCTCGATCCATGTTCTCAACCGTTTTGGAACCGTCCCTCAGACAGCCACCACCCTGAGGGCCCTTAGCCAGGTAGCAAGGGGCAGGGACTGGCCACCACACACGTGAATGACACCCCCTTTAGAGGTCCCTTCGAGAAGCCCAGCAGACCCGTGGTAGACACTCGGTGCTGCCCTTCCCGGGGAAACCACGTTCCACCCTCTCAGATCCTCGTAAAGGGCACCGTTCTAGAAGGACCTCTGCGTCAGTCCCAGTCCCAGGGAAGCCCGCGACCCAAGGCCTCGCCGGCCCTGCCCTTGGAGCAGGTGGTTTGGGTGAACCTCCCAGCCTCACAGACACCTGCTCGCTCATTTGCACAGAGGCCTGGCCAGAGGTGTGCGGGGCCCAGCCGGACCTCCGGGCCTGGGACTCGGGCCCTGCACACACCTGGGAGAGGAGGGCGGAAAGGCCACAAGTGCCTGCCAGGGTGCAGCCAGGCCAGCAGGGGGAGCCAGCGAGACCCCTCAGGCTTGGCTCTGGGCGGGTGGCCCTCCAGGTGAGGCGTGGGGCTGGGGGGACAGGGAGCGAGGCTGGCCCCACTCACTTCCACAGCACCTCCAGCTGCAGCTTGATGGTGCCCAGCTCTGTGATGTCCACCACGATGACCTGCGGCCGGGTCGTGAAGAAGTCGGTGATGTCACACGTCACTGTGCCCACCGCCAGCGAGGTCAGGCCGCGCAGCTCTGTCACCTGGGGGTGGGGAGTTGAGGGTGGTCTGAGCCCAGCCTGGGGGCGCCCGGGCCCTGCAGCTAGGCCCCACCCACCTTGATCTCGAGGTTCTCGTGCAGGGTGGGGATGAAGGCCTTCTCCTCCTCATCCCAGGTCTGGCTGTCATCAGACTCGATCCGGCCCTTCAGCTTCCAGCGCTGGCGGCCCAGGCGCATCAGCACCTGCGGGGGACCCACGAAGGGATGGGCCAGCTGCCCCAGGGGACCCTGGGGCCCCCGAAGGTCTCGGGGAACCCTGAGGACTGACCCCAGGGGGCGGTCATACCTCATACTGGTCTCCTGGGCAGAGGCGTGCGTAGCCCACCAAGCCTGGAACACAGAGACAGGCTGATCCCTCGGTCCTCCTGTACCCCTGCCCCGAGGGTCACAGGCCCTCACTGGGGGACCCCCCACCCCTGAGTAAGCCATCATGATGGACAGGCTTGGGCCCTTACACCCAACTACCTAACTCAGAGAGGGGGAGGCACCGCCCAAGGTCACATGTCACAGGAGTGCAAACCCAGGGCCGGGCCAGGACCCATGAGTTCTGCCCAACATCCCAGCCTCAGCAGAAGTCCCAGGGCCCTCAAGAAGCCCCCCCCCCCCCCCCCCCCCCCCCCCGCTGAATGGGCTGCTGCTCACCCCTCCAGCCCTGTTACCTTTCATCCGGATGTGGAACTCGCCCAGGTGCACCTCCAGGGCCCCCTCTATGAGCCACATGTCCTGCAAAGCCGTGCAGGATGGCTCAGCGCCCGCCCCCGGGGGCCACGGGGCTGGGGCTGGGGGGCGTGCCCAGACCCTGCCGGACCGGACCGAGGCTGGTGGCAGAGCTCCCCCAGGGCCCAGGGAACCCTGCCCCCTGCCGGCTGGCGGCCCACCTCGGTGCACTCCCCAGGGAACCCTGCCCCCCACGGGCTGGCGGCCCACCTCGGAGCACTCCTGCAGGCTGCGGCCCAGCTCCTGCAGGCTCTCCCGGGAGGCGCGGCTGGGCGGGCACCTGGAGAAGGCCCGCTGCATGTTGGAGGCGCCGTCTCGCAGGCGGCACTGGATGCAGTAGCCCTCGTAGAGCTCGTCCACCTGCCCGGGGCACAGGACGGTGGGTGCTGCCCGGCCTGCCTGTCACTCGCACCCTCTGCCCTGAGCTAACATCCCGACCCCAGCTCCCGACAGCGGCACACAGTGAGCCCGCGGGGGCAGGAATCCCCAGCACCTGGCAGCGGCTGGCATGCGGTCAGTGCCCAGTGACAACTAGTGACCTGGGCATGTAGCTGCAGCCCCCCCTCCCTGCTGATTTGCCACAGAAACGGGAGGTGGGTTTGATATCCCGCCTCCCCACTGAGCTGCTGGGGGCGTAAAGCCAGACCACGGAGGAATTCGCACACTGCAGACCTTGAAGGACTCGCTGTGTGACCTGGGGCAGTCCTGTGCCTCTCTGGGCTTCCACCCTCCCATCCCCCTAGCGGGTGCGTGGTCCCGGCCTTCCAAGCCCTCTCAGGTTAGCACGAGGTCTGTCTGGGCTCAGCCCCTGCAGTCCCTGCTCCTCCCCGACTGGCTCCCTCCCTCAGCACCCGGAGAACCCCTCCCCCTGCTCAGAGGGGCCTCCTGGCTCCTGCTTTGGGGTGGAGACCCAGCAAAGACAGCAGCCGCCCCCACCCCGAGCCCCTGGGAGCCAGCTGACCTTGCTGATGTGAAATTCCATCTTCCGAATGTGCCTCTCCACTGAGCGCGTTTGCTTCTCCCAGGAACAGAGACGATGCTTCAGAGGTGGCCTGGCCCACCGCCTGCTCTTGCCCCCCTCCTTCAGCCCTAACTCAGAGACCTGGGCTCCAAGCCAGGCCAGCTCCCCCACCCCGAGAAAAGCGCATCACTGGGCCTCAGTTTCCCTATCTGTGAAATGGGGAAGACCCCAGGTATTTCTCCTCTAGGACGACCAGAGGATGCAGTGCGGGGAGCAAAGACACCTCATGGAGCCAGGCCTAGCCACAGCCCGCCGCGCTCACCAGATGGGGGACGTTTGACTCACCTTGTCCAGGTCGTAATAGAAAGCCTGTGGGGGGGGGGGAGAGGGTGTCAGGACTCCGGATGCTCCCTCAAGATCCAAGAGGCTACATCCAGGGGCGCCTGAGCTCAGAGGACAAACAGCCAGCAGCCGCTCCACCCCCTGAGGCCCGTGGTCCGGCAGAGGAAGAAGAGGGACTAAACACAGGCACTTTGGGTGAAGCAGTTCTAAGCCTGGCCCTGTCTCTCGGCTGTGTGTCCCAGGAAAGTTACTCAACCTCTCTGAGCCTCTATGTCCTCAAATAAAATGGGATAGCCATAGCATCTACCCCCTAGGGTTGCTATAAAGAGTAAGAGACAGAGCAAGCACTGTGTATAATGGGGGCCATTGCGATTTGATAGTTTAAGGGGTGACTTCTGCCATGGCCAGAAGAATTCAGAGTGGGGAGTGGCAGCCGGCACCACCCAGGAGTTCAAGCCTCAGGAAATGGCAGAACCAGACCGGCCCGTCCACGCTAGGGGCCAGGTGTCACCAGTGAAAAGGAGACTTGGTCCCGGCCTTGGAGCATGAAATTGGCCACAGTGTGTGAGTGACAGGTGTGGCCGTGGTGAATACACTGTATTTCTACAAGAGGCCTAGTTTGCCACGTAGACCGGAATCACCGAGCGGAGCCGGGAGGGATCCCCACAAGGTTGAGACCCACTGGGGAGAAGCAGCAGGTGTGGAAGAGGGTGTACACTCTGGTTTCATCTCTGTAGGACAGCTCGACCGGAACCCTCTCCATGCACCTGTATGTATGTTTATATGATTATGTGACCAGAGAGAAAACCGTGAAAGATAAATATTAGGGTTCAGCAGGGTGAGAAAGACTCAGTGCAGGAGGGTGTCGGCAATGAGGAACGAAGGAGTCAAGTCCCCAGATTCTGTGCTTTCCCATGTATGGATTTATGTGAAATCGTACATGTGGGATTATGAAATTAAGGCTTCACGTAAGAAATAAGTAACTAGGAAAGTCCCCAAGTCTTTGGAAAGAAGAGTAACTTCACACAGCTCCTTGGTAACCAAGAACCAGCAGCATCCAGGGAGGCAGGACCCACACCCGTCTTCGCGCCGTGTGGCCTCAGTGTGCCCATCTATGAAATGGGAACAGCTAAAACGTAGGAACCTTTATACACTTGTCTACCTTAGAATTTCTTCTAGGACTGGGACAGAGAGACGGGGGGATGTGAGAAGCCCTGCACCCATGTGAGAGGGGTGCAGTGGATGCTGGGGGCCAGGGTGGGGTCTTAGTAATGCCTCCTCCCTCCACCTTCATGGCCTGACGCCCACCAGGGCCAGACCTCCCTGAGCTGCCCATCTTCCCCTCCCCAGAGCAGCCGGCACACTTGTGAGCCCGGGGCCCTGTGTCTCCCACCCTGCCGACCCCTGCAGGAGCCAGGAGCCAGGGCGGCGCTGCTGTTTGATAGGAAGATTCGCCTCCCCCTGTTTTTCCCGGAGATGCTGGGAATCAGCTGGCTGGTTGGAGGAGCCCACAGGCTGCAGGGCCTCCTGGCTTTTGTGTCTAATCCCATTAGGACCGAGGGGTGGGGCAGAGCAGAGGGGTGGGGACTTCCCAAGACCGGAAAGCCAGCCTCCCACTGGGGGGGGGGGGGGTCTTGAGCTGGATCCTGGCCCTGTGAGCAGATAAGACACTGGACACCCAGTGCCATTTACGGTTCCGGTAAACAGTGACTTTTGGTTTTAGTATGTCCCATGCAATCTTTGGGACATACTTACACGGAAAAATTATGTGTTGTTTATCTGAAAATCAGATTTTTTTTTTTTTTTTTTTATCCTCACCCGAGGACATTTTTCCATTTTTTACTCAGATAGAGTGGGAAGGAGAGAGAGGAAGAGAGAGAAACATCGATGTGAAAGGGACACATCGAGTGGTCGCCACCCACACAACCCAACCAGGGCTGGGGACAAACTGCAGCCAAGGTACATGCCCTTAGCGGGAACCGAACCCGGGTCTCTGTGGACCGCAGGCTGACGCTCTAACCGCTGTGCCAAACCGGCCAGGGCTGAAAATCAGATTTAACTGGGACACTGATTTTTGGTTTTGGTCTTGATTGTGTGTGTGTGTGTGTGTGTGTGTGTGTGTGTGTTTCTAGTCAGGCTCTGCTAAGGGGGCAGGGGGAGCAGAAGTCCAGAGCAGAGGAGGCTGGGGCTGGACGGGCCCCAGGGCAGCCTCAAAGACGCAGCCCTCAAGGTGATCGGAAAGCAACAGAGCTGCTGGGTGATCGGGAGACACGCAGGGCCGAACAAGCACAGCGTCAGGGGCCCCGTGACAGACCCTACATTCGATGCCTGCCCCGATTCCTTGGCATCACATAAACCCCCTGACTGCAGGGCGCCCAGATGGCCAAGGTCTAAAACAGGCGCCTCTGCACACCAGCCTGCCCCACAGTCACTGCTGGAACCAGAGAATGGGGGTGGGTCCCCAGATGTGGGAACTCTGCCCCAGCTGAGGGGGCGGGGGAGCTTCCCACCAGCCTCTGGGGTTAAATTCATCCTGATATAAGCAAGGCCGGTCCTTAGGCCTCTGAGTTCGGGAGAGTCACACCCAGGGTGCAGGCAGGGGGCCGAGGGAGGGCCCATTTCTGGACCTCGGCCAAGGCTGCTCCGCTGGGAAGGGCGGGGAGGGGGCTCACCAGCCGGGAATTCCTGTGGGTGTCCTTGTGCCGTCCTGACAGGTAGTCCAGCTCGGCTTGCTGGACACACAGGTGCTCCCTGCGAGAACGGGGAGGAGATGGGACAAGAAGAGAAACAGAAGCAGTGACCAGAGCTCCGAGAGCCAGCAGCAGCCTCACGAGAGCGGCTGTGGTTCTCGGCAGGCTCGGGGGTCAGAGGGCAGGGCCTGCCCACCCACCTGGCAGCCTGGCCCACCCACGGGCCTCCAGAGCCCACACCCTGTGGGCAGTGCCCAGCACTGTCAAAATGGAAAGTATCTCTGTTAACTCCCCAAACAACCCCACAAGCAGGTTCTATTCTTATTAAACCCATCTTAGAGATGGGCAAACCGACCCTTGAAGACTGCAAGTAACCCCGCACAGGGTCCCACGGCAGGGAGGGGCTGAACCCATGTCCGAAACCCAGCAGTGGCCTCAGAGGACAATATCTTCACCCTGGCCCAGGGGAGGTGAGCAAGAGCACCTTCCTCGTGGACAAGGGCGGGGTGCCCTGCTGGCTGGCTGCCCAGGACCAACCACCAGAGAGGCGCCTGGAAAACCCTCTGGAAAGCAGAGAAAGCCGTGGGCCGGGAGGGGACATTTCATGTTGTGTTTCCGGCCAAAGGGACTCGGGCGGGAAACCTGCCATCTGGACGCGGGGGCCAGGTGGGACTCCGTCAGAGCTGCCCGTTTGCACTGCTATCTACCAGGCTCTCAGGGAGAGGCGGATGCCGTTGACCCAAGACCCGTCTCAAACAGGTGGTCCCACGGGAACCACCAGAAGCTGTCGTCGCCGCCCGGCACACCCCAGCTCCCACGCTGCACCTGTCCCGGCTGCGCCACGGGAGGAGGGTGCCTGGGTGCTATTGGCCGAGGAGCCCCACTCTGCTTCCTGGCCAGGCTGCTTCCCATCTAAATGAATGACCAGCAGCTCCCCCTGAGGCCTGGTACAGACAAGACCTAACCATGTTCCCCGGGGACAGACGGAGCAGAGCAAGCAGGCGAAGGCCAAGCTTACTCTCCAAAGGCCACAGCCAGCCTGTCCTTACCTGAGGCCTCTCTTCAGCGCTTCGAAGACCTTCTTCACCTGCTGCGTCTTGGAGCCCGGACACACAGACCCCTTCCGCAGCGTGCCATACATCTTGGAGGATTTCGCAGGTATGCGAGACCTCACTGAGTTCCTTTGGATGGACTTTCTGTGAGAAGAAATGGGGGGGAGGTTTAGAGCAGAGGTCTGGACTAAGTCCCTGGGCCAGGCACTTTGGGAACAGTAGCCAGAGCTGAGTCCCACCCTACTGCCACCACACTATGTAGTCTCAGGAAAGTTACTAAGACTCTCTAGGCCTAAGTTTCCCCATCTGTAAAAAGAAGTTTTAGATTTTAGGATTAAAAGATTACTAATATTACTAATAATCAACTGATATGAGAAATTAACTTACAGTGAAAAAGACAATCAAGCTACTCAAATGCCAGTGCTCTCTGTTTAGAATGCTTTGTCAATGCAGGCAAAGCAACATGGGAGGCCAAATTATAGCCCTGTGGCATACCCATGGGGTGGGCACCTATTGGATTTGCCTGCCCAGCATCCACCCACTTCCCTCATTTAATAGTACCTCAATTTTCCTCTGGGTAACCTCCCCAGCCCTGCTTTTTATACATATGGTTTGGAAGGAGGTGGCCTGACAAATCAACATACACACACATGCACACACATGCACATGCACATGTGTGCACAGGCATTTTGAGGCAAACTCATGCCCCAGGCCTGAGTTAGTCAATATATTCCACTTCCCTGGCCCAGGGAGAGGCATGGAAACCAAGTCTGGCCAAAAACTCTGTGGCTAAGCTGGGATCCAAACCCAAATATATGCAGAATCTCAGCCTGGGAATCTTAACCACGCAGCGGGAGCAAGGTGCAGGATTTCCAGGGTCCTCAGAATCACCTGGAGGATTAGACTCGGGTTGCTGACCGTCCCAACCCCCCACCCCACCAGAGTTTCAGATTCAACAGTCTGAGGCCTGAGAACTTGCATGTTCATGTGTTTCCAGGTGCCGGCGATGCTGCTGGTCCAGGGACCACACTTTGAGGGGCACGGTCTTAGGGGATTCACCGTCCCTGCTTCACTCGGGAGATGTCCTATTGCTAGAGACCCAGCTCCATGTCTCCCTGGGAGCCTTCACAGTCCGCTGCATGTTTAAGGTCTAAAATCAGCGGTGCAGGACTAGTTCATTCATTCAAACACTCACAGAGCAAGGCTTTCCCGGGTCAGGCACCATGATGAAAGCCAAGCTGCCAGCATCCCACTCCGAAGGCTCACAGTCCTCGGGAGGAGAGGGGATTGTGTCTGGAGAGCCAGGCGGGGGGCAAGTGGAAACAGCTCGTGCTCCTTTGCCAGGCCTGTGACAAGGGCCACTGGTCCCCCAGAGGCTCAGCAAGCGCCGGGCTGTATTTCCAGCCCAGCCAGATGCTGCGCATTCCATGCACAGGCGTAGACACCTGCTGTTGACTCAGCAGAGAGGAGTGGTCCTGGCTGCCAGGGACCAAGCCCCAGACCCGTGGTTCCCTTCCACGGCTGCACAACCATGTCACAAACCAACATGCCAGAAATGTAGACCCCAGGCCCTGGGCATGCTGAGAGCTGGTCGTAGAGGATGCTGCAGCAAGGAAGGACCTGGAATCCCGCACAGGTCAGCTGCCCATGAGAAATCCCTGCCCCAGAGGTCACAGGTATTTAACTGGAGCCTCAGTTTCCCCATTTATCAAAGGGGGATAATAAGAGTGCTTGCCCCACAGAGTTAAAAAATAGTCATTCATTCGACAAATATTTAAATAAGCACCTACTGGGCACCAGTCACCATTTTAGGGGATGGGGATACAACAGGGACCAAAACAGACAAAACCCCTCCCCCTGTGAGCTGCTGAGCCAGCTGGGGCAGGCGGTGGGCAGCGGTAACAAGGGCAGGCTCCAGAGCCAAACCAGGGTCTCTCTCCAGCCTCCTACTTACAGGCTGTGTGACTTTGGGTAGGTTATTGAACCTCTCTGTGCCTTAGCTTTCTCATCTATAATGCGAACCAGAGGAAAGGTTACCATGGAGCTACACGAGTTAATAGATGTACAGGCTTCGAGCAGTGCCCGGCAAAGAGTAAGGCTGTCTATGGTCCAAGCTAAGTCAGAGCACGTTTCAAAGCCTGCATCAGCGAGTGCTTCGTGCCAGGGAAGAACAGAGGCAGGACGAGTTTAAGCAGGGTGAGCGGGGAAGGCGCTCCACTCAGGTGGTGTCACAAAGCCCATTATCATCAGTGCTCATCCCTGTGCCTGCTGACATTCAGATGTTATATGACAAGTGACACTTTCCAAAGGCCAGGAAGGGGCTGCACACCCTCCTCCCTCACCCTCCCTGAGGCTGCATCACCCACCTCTGGGAACAGACCCTCCACAAAGTTGCCATCTCCAGGCCCGGAGCTGGGCAGGGCTGCAGCCTCCCAGAGGCGGGTTTCGGACAGGCTAGTGTCCCCGGCGGGTAAGCAGGCAGCGTGGAGGTGGGAGCCACGCTCGCCTGCCAGCACCCAGGGGCCCACCGTCCCCGGCAGGTGTGTGCCCTCGGCCAGGCCCCCCTTCCATCTACCTGGAGACCTTGCCCTCCTGCTGTGCCAGGCGTCTGCTCCGGGGAAGCTCTGAGCCCCGAGCTCTGGTCGGAGCTCCAGCAGGACAGGTGTGGCAGCCACTCGGACGGCGGCCCGCCAGGGAAAGCCAAGTGCGGCAGCCTCCCGATGGCGAAATCAGGCTGCGCGTCTGGCTGGTGTCACAACTGCCCGGGCAGGGAGCGCCCTCTGGGGCGGATGTTTCACCCGCTCTGGGAGGACTCAGTAAATATTAAACAGCCCCTGGCAAGCCAGACAAGATTCCAGGCGGGCACGTGCAGCCCACTGGCCCAGCCCTCACGTGAGGCCACGGGGGCAGTCCTGCCGGGCGTCGTGGGGAGATGCTGTGTGTGGTTGCTGCGGACGCAGGCTCTGGAGGCAGGCGGGGCTCGAGCCGCCGCTCAGGGGGACACCAGGGTAAGCTGACCTTTCCTCCTGTGCACGGTGGTATGAGCTGGGCAGGGATGAGGACGAACATGCACTCGGCATTCACAAAGGTCAAGCTGCTGTGTGTGCTCCACGTGCTAGCCCGTTTCTCCTGACGCCCCCCATGAGATCCCCAAAGTCTGTGGCTCCACAGTCACAGGACAGTGTGAGCAGCTCGGCTCTGTCCTCTCCCTCCAGCCTCCTCTAAGGGCCACTGTGGGGTTTCCACCCACCCTTCCCAGCTGTCCCAATGGAGGAATTCCCAAGCTGGTGAGGACATTGCAGGGCTCAGGAGGGTGCCTGCCTGCCAGCCTGGGGGAGGTGACAGGCTGAGGAGTGGCAGGAAGTGGGTAAGAGCAGCCATGCCTGTCAATCAGGGCAGAATGGGACAGTGTCAGGGCCTGGCCTCCTCTTGTCCCCCCACCTCATTATATATATATATGGCTTAATTATAGCAACCATTCACACCTTAGTATAAACTTCCCCCACCAGATTACTTCCTCAAGTGAATTCTTTGATTATGGAATTAAAAACCCAGTCCAGAGTCAAAGGGGTTTCAGGTGCCAGAGCAGGGGTGGGGGCGAGGACAAAGGGGCCAGCTACCCACCCCATCTATGTCGAGCCCTGTTCTCCTGCCCGGCCTCTAAGGTTATTTTACCGGACCCGTGCCAGGCGCTCAGTGCCTTGGCAATGTGGCTGTGTTTCAGCCTGGTTGAATTACCTGGGAAATAAGGCCAGAGGTGAGGCCTGATACCCAGTCCAGGCTGTCCAGCCCTGGAGCCAAGGGTCCAGACCTCTGGGAGGTGGACAGAGACAGGAAGTTAAAAATAGACGAACTTCTTCCCTATGGTCGTGGGCAGCTTCTTCACCACCCAGGGCCAAAGGGACTGCAGAGGCTGAGGCCAGATGGTGGCCACTCAGGGACCGCAGAACCCGCCTAGGCAGGCATCCCCCCAAATTCCCTAAGTGGGACCCCCAGGAGGAGGAGGCTTCAAGATAGTTGCAGCCATCAGAGCCCTCCTTCTTGGACTAGGGTGCAGACTTGGCAGGGCCTGACTCTTACCCTTGCTGCTGACCGATGAGCCCCAGTGCCTGGGTTGGATGCCCTCTGTTCTCTCTCTCCCAGAGGGCTCGCCCCAGGAATCCAGGGTGGGGGACGGCTTGAGGGGACATTTCCTATGGATGTCGAAAGTCCAGAGGCCCCCCGAAAGCCTGACAGGAGGGGAGCTGCAGACAGGGCCAGCTACAGCCTGGGGCACAAGAAAACACAGGAACCTTTGCTCAGCACCTAGATGATGACAGTGGAGAGTTAATTCTACTCGACGGGCTCTGTGCCAGGCAGCTGGCCCCTCCTGCTGCCAGACCACGGGGTCAGAGTCCCCACAGAGTACCTTCCGCTGGACCAGCTCCGTGCCAGGGCGCATCGCTTGGAAGGGTCACAGGGCCGGAGGCACCCTTGGCCGGGCAACCTGCACAGCTGTCCTTGGCAGCCCTGACTGTGGACCCCATGGGGTGGGGGACCCGGATGAAGCCCAGGGAGAGGCAGCTCAGAAATGGTTCCTTGGGTCAGGAAACAGCATCATCCCCTGGTCAGCTTACACCCGCCTGTCGGCATTTACGGAGCGCCTGCTGCGTGCCTCCCGCACAGTGGCGTCCACACTTTCTCCTCTCAGGCTGGGGCCAGGGCACTGGGTGGTCATTCCCCTGGGACACTGGCCAAATTTCTTCCCATCTTGGGCCTCAGTTTCCTCTACTTCAGCCCCTCACACTGGGAATGTCCTCACAGTGGCCCATGAGGCCCTGCAGGGTCCTCCTCCCTCCATCACTACTGTCCCACACGCCAGCCGCAAGCCCACTTTCTGTCCCTCAAGGCTCATTCCCACCTCAGGACCTTTGCACTTGCTGTTTGCTCCGCCTGACAGGCTTCCCCGCCCCTGCATCCCGTCGGCACACGACCAGCTCCTTCCCTTCTCTCTGGCCTTCCTGGAACGTGCCCCTGCCTCGTGGGGAGCCTCCTCTGAGATGGCCGTCCTCACACCCCGCTCCCCACAGCACTGCCGCGCTGGTCTGCCTGGTGATGGCTGCCTGCGTTTGCCGCCCTGGAGGAGGGCGGGACCCGGGTCTCTTCCCGGAGCCTGGGACTGGGGCTGGCCCAAGCAGGTGCTCCGCCCAGATTTGTGGAATGAATCAGGGATGCCTAAGGCTGCTTCCAGCTGGGACACTCTGGGATTTCGGCCCTGAGGTGCACCCCTTCCAGGCACACCTCGGAGCTGAGCAGCCCAAGACACGTGAGCTGGGCCTGGCCGTCAGGGCTCTAAGCTGCACCTGTTAAACCAAGGGAAAGAGCTACTGGAGGGCGAGGGCCTGGTCTGGGGCCAGGGGGTCCCCAGGACGTGGCATTGAAGCAAGGCCCGAAGATCAAGCAGGACCTGGGCAGGTGAAGACGGAAGAGAGCTCCAGGCGGAGGGCACAGCCTGTGCAAAGGCCGGAGAGGAGAGGTCGCCATGGCTGCACCGAGCCCTGGAGCCAGGCCAGGCTGCTTGGGCTGACGGGGCAGTGGCCCCGAAGCAGAAACGCAGCTTCTTCCCGGGGATGCCCTTCAGCTGGGGAGACACGTGGCAGAGCAGCCATGACCGCACATCCAGAGGGTCAGCACCGACCCAGGTCCGTCTCCACAGAGGCTGCTCCTCCTCCTCTGAAAATTTCCCACAAGCACCTGCCATGTGCTGGCGTGTGCCAGTGTGTGCCGGTGTGGGCCAGGTGTGGGCCAGCGTGTGCCAGGTGTGCGCCAGCGTGTGCCGGCGTGGGCCAGGTGTGGGCCGTGTGCCAGGTGTGCGCCGGTGTGTGCCAGGTGTGCGCTGGCGTGTGCCAGGTGTGTACCAATGTGTGCCAGAGTGTGCCAGGTGTGTGCCGGTGTGTGCCGGCATGGGCCAGGTGTGCACCGGCGTGGGGAAGGTGTGCGCCGGCGTGTGCCAGGTGTGCGCCAATGTGTGCCAGGTGTGTGCCGGCGTGGGCCAGGTGTGCGCCGGCGTGTGCCACGTGTGCGCCAATGTGTGCCAGGTGTGTGCCAATGTGTGCCAGGTGTGTGCCAGAGTGTGCCAGGTGTGTGCCAGGTGTGCGCCGGCGTGTGCCAATGTGTGCCAGGTGTGTGCCAGAGTGTGCCAGGTGTGTGCCGGCGTGTGCCAATGTGTGCCAGGTGTGTGCCAGAATGTGCCAGGTGTGTGCCAGGTGTGCACCGGTGTGTGCCGGCGTGGGCCAGGTGTGCGCCGGCGTGGGCCAGGTGTGCGCCGGCGTGTGCCAATGTGTGCCAGGTGTGTGCCAGGTGTGTGCCGGCGTGGGCCAGGTGTGGGCCGGCGTGGGCCAGGTGTGTGCCAGAGTGTGCCAGGTGTGTGCCAGGTGTGCGCCGGCGTGTGCCAGGTGTGTGCCGGCGTGTGCCAATGTGTGCCAGGTGTGTGCCAGAGTGTGCCAGGTGTGCGCCGGCGTGTGCCAATGTGTGCCAGGTGTGTGCCAGAGTGTGCCAGGTGTGTGCCAGGTGTGTCCCAGGTGTGCACCGGTGTGTGCCGGCGTGGGCCAGGTGTGCGCCGGTGTGTGCCAGGTGTGCGCCGGCGTGTGCCAATGTGTGCCACGTGTGCACCAATGTGTGCCAGGTGTGTGCCAATGTGTGCCAGGTGTGTGCCAGGTGTGTGCCAGGTGTGCGCCGGCGTGTGCCAGGTGTGTGCCGGCGTGTGCCAATGTGTGCCAGGTGTGTGCCAGAGTGTGCCAGGTGTGTGCCAGGTGTGTGCCAGGTGTGCGCCGGCGTGTGCCAATGTGTGCCAGGTGTGTGCCAGGTGTGCACCGGTGTGTGCCGGCGTGGGCCAGGTGTGGGCCGGCGTGGGCCAGGTGTGCGCCAATGTGTGCCAGGTGTGTGCCGGCGTGTGCCAGGTGTGTGCCGGTGTGTGCCAGGTGTGTGCCGGTGTGTGCCAGGTGTGTGCCGGCGTGTGCTAGCTGCTTGCCATCTGGCACCTCTTGTGCTCTCGTGACAACCCCGTGGGGGAGGGACATTTGTGGTCCCCATTTCACTTACGAGGAAACCAAGACTCAGAGGGGTGAAGTCACTTGCCCCGGTCACAGAGCTGGGGTCGGTGGCTCCGTTTCCCATTTTTTCAAGCAGGAAGAACGTTCCATCGTAACCCCGCCCCCAGGAGCCCGAGTTCCAACCCTGCGTCAGTCTGGCTGTGTGACCCTGCGTGAGTGGCTCCACCTCTCTGAGCCTCGGTATTGTGCTCTGCCAGGTGGGCCAGATAGGTTTCTCCAACACCGAGAGTCACAGACGCACAGACACACGACCCACCACCACGCACGTTCTGTCCTGGGCTGCAGGCCTGGCGTGGGAGTGAGCCTCAGGACAGCTGGCGGAGGGAGGAGGTCCCTGCTGTCCCTGCCCAGCCCCGGAAAGAGCCCCCCAGCCCCCCAGCAGAACTTACGCGATCCTGCGGCTCTGCGCACTGCTGAAGCCCGCGAAGGAGGCGCTCCGGCCCACGACCCCCACGGCCCCTGCGTCCCCGGAGGACAGGAACCGCACCCTCACCGACATGGCTGTCACCTACAGGGAGAGGACAGGACGGTCAGCCTGGCACCGCCACCTGGTGAGAGCTGACCAACGGCCTCCACCATGGCCTCCAAGGCTGTTACGACAGAGAGGGCGTGGCTAGTACTGTCCCCAGCTCACAGATGAGGAAACTGAGTCTTGGTGAGGTTAGAGAACAGACTTGGGAAGAACAGCAGGAGTGAGTGACATTCGAACCCAGGTCCCTACTCTGCTCAGGTTCTTAATGCCCGAGTAATGCTGCGTCCTTGTGTGGGGGAAGACAGCAGCTCCTGACCCCAGCTCCTCTCCCTCCCCCTCTGATGCTCCTCTCTGCCAGGGACCCTCACCCCCCCTCGAATCCTCACTGAGCACCTACTGTGTGCCAGACACCAGGCTGGAAACACACCCTGAGCAGACAGGCGAGTTCTTGCCCTTCGGGGCTCCCCGCCCAGCAAGGCGGCCAGCGAGCCCCGGACGGTTACAGGAGGGAGTCGATAGTGGACTTCCTACTGTAACCAGGGGGCCCTTGGCCTGGCCATGGAGGAGGCGACCAAGAGCTGAGAAGGAAAGGCTGAGGAGGAGAGAGGGGAGGAGAAGGAAGGGTCTCTGAGGCAGAGGGAACAGCATGGTCAGGCCAGGAGAGGCAGCTGACATGGTGTAACCCAGAAGCAGACAGATGTTCAGGTGAGGTTGGAGGCCAGCAGAGCGCAGGTCACGGAGGAGAACGTCCGCCTACAACGGGGCGAGGGCACCTGGAGCCATAGGAGGGTTTTGAGCAGGGGGTGACAAAGCCCAATTCCCATCAGCAGGCTGCAGGCATCCAAGGCTCCCAGAAGCCCCTGCCCCACTGCCCCACGTCTGACCCAGGCTGCAATGAGGCCAGCCTAGAACCTGGTGTCTTCTCTTGTTTCCATACCATCTCTAGATGGGAAAAAGCCACCGCATCCCTCGGGACTATCTCCGGGCATCTTCCAGCCCGGACCTTGGAGAGCTCTGCTCCGTATCTAACCTAAATCTCTGCTGCTACGGTTTCATGCCGTACTCCTCAGCCAGGGCGGGGCCGCCGGGGTTCCAGAGACCCCAGTGCCCAGGTCAAACCTATGGAAAAGCCCCACCCCACCGACTCCCGCCTGGTCCTGTGGTGAGGCCCCTGCACTCCACACCGCCTGCACCCCAGCGGAGCCCCGTCTCCACACCTTTGCTCAGGTCGGGGCCTCTGCCTGGAATACATTCGGCTCTTTCCCTGCTGATGGGTAAGCAGGTATCAGGATGCATCTGTCCCCACCACCCTCAGCACCTGCTCTGGGTGAACCTTCTCAAACGGCTTGACCTCCTCCCCCCCGGCTGGGCAAGGGAACAGGAGGGAAGGGAGGGAGATGGCCAAGTCAGTGGTGGGGTGTGGACAGCCGGGGGGGAGTCTGGGGGGATTCACAACACATCTTCATGGGACCAGAGGACAGGGACCGGAAGCTGAGGCTGCCTCCCCACGTCACCGGGCTCTGCAGACAGTAGGAGAACAAAGATGAGGGTAGAAAAGTACGAATTTCCGCAACATGCTAGACGCCAAGGGTGGACAAACGCTTTCTGCAAACAACCAGAGAGGAAATCTTTTCGGTTCTGCAGGCCATATGGTCTTTGTCACAACAACTCAGCTCGACCGTTTAGAGCAATAGCAGCCACAGACGACACGGACATGAATGAGCATAGCTGTGCCCCAATCATACGTTATGTTCAAAAGCAGCAGCTTCTGACGGCCGACCCTGGGTAGCCGGCACTCTGCCCGCTACCTGCTCTGAGGGCTCAAATCTGTTCTCCCCCACACTCTAGGAAGCAAGTACGATTATTATTCCCATTTTGCAGATAAAGAAACCGAGGCTCAGAGACAAGGGCAAATGACTCATCCAAGGTCACGCAGGTAAGAAACCCCAGAGCTGACATTTGAACCTGGGCAGGACAGACTCCAGCGCCCGGCCACTCCATGCTAAGTTGCCCTGGCTGCCGCTTGCCGTGAGCCAGACCCAGGCTGAGGGGGAGGCGAGGGCCTCAGAATGGAAGTAGGTGCGTGAAGGGGACTGAGGGGGGCCTAGCTGAGACCCCTGGAATCTCAGGCACCCTCAGGGGCAGCCCCTGACCAGCCCCAAAGAAGGCTGGTCACCTTTGACCAAGGGTTATATTCCCGTTTAATCATTATTCGAGATGGGTGCTGACCACTGAGAACTGGGCACCTGGGAGACTCCCTCCGCCTGCAGGCCCCCTCCTTCACCCTCCCCTGCTGCGCCTGGCATTAACCCTCTAGCTGCTGGGTTGTGAGCAGAGCAGCCCTGGAGGGACAAGCCAGAGGCCTCGCTGGCCCCTGGGAGAGGAGACAGGCACAGAAGTCATGCAGGTCCCAAACCTTCAGTGGCAGACAGGACTGCCTCTACCCGGGTGTCCCTCGCTGCCTCTCTCTGGCCTGGAAACCCGGACGCGGGGCGTAGCTGGTGGGCGCAGGGAAGCCAGACAGCTGGAGGGGCTTCTCACGCAGCCAGCTGTCCCCAGACTCTGGGGACTGTCCGGGCCTCTTGCCCCAGCGTGTGGCCGGTGCAGGGAGCCTGAGCCCTCTCCACTAAATCTGTGCTCTCGCCGGCCGGAGCCACCGCCCGCCGGAGGGAACCTGCAATTTCACCTCATTTGGAGGTGAGGCTTCTAAATTTAACGGCTGGGCTCCCAGGGCTGGGCAGCTTTTATGCCCGAGCCCCTCACTTAGGGCTCTTTCATATCCGCTCAAATGCCAGCCAGGGCTTAGTTTGCTTATAGAAGTTTCCAAAATAGCCCCTCTGGTTTAGCTATTTTAGCAAAATAGCCCGGGATGAGGAATGTGAGTTGAGACGTGAGGCCTGGGCGTCCTGGGGAGGTGGCTCTGGAAGCTAGCCGGTCTTCTCCGGCTGGGGTCCCCCCTGTGACCCTCTGCCCACGGCAGGCCTGGGAGGGTTCACGTCCCACTGCGACTCAGACCTGCAGGTGCGGTGAGGGCCCGTCACCTGAGTGACCGCATGAGGGCACAGGGAGGCCGCCGCACCGGACTTCACACCACACCTGTGCCCCTTGCGGCCTCAAATGGCCAAATGCAAGGGGAAGGGTGAGCGACCCAAGGCTCAGCCCACGAGACGGCTGTGTGGCCATCAGGAATGGGACTTGGAAGAGTAACGACGTGCGAAATAAGATGCGAGTGAAACACAGCAAGATGTCCATGACACGCCACAAGGTCTCGGTTTTCACTGAAACCGCCTCACCCACACTCTGCAAGGGGCGTGCATCCCTCAGAATGAGAAGAAAATGCCAATTTGAAGGAAACAGCCGTCTTTGCCTGCACAGTCATTCGGCCGAGAAGCTGCCCCCGCGTGTCCTTTTGTCCAGAGGCCATTGACCCCAGATCAGAGGAGAACGCTCCTCTTCAAAAAAAAAGGTTTAAGGTTCATCAATATCGTCCTCACTCCCAGGGACTCTCCTGTGTGTTACGGATAAAGATGACTCATGATTCTGTGAAACGTCCAGAGGGTGTTTTAATTTAAATGGCCCGTCACTGCCCTGACCACGGGCGACTCCCTCCCGTCACCGGGTTGGGGGTCACTGGGAAGAGACACTACTCTTTGGGGCAGGAGCCCCCTGAGCTGCCATGGGGGTGGGGTGCGTGCAGGTGCTGGGGATGGGGTGGGGGGCAGGATGGGGAATAACAGAGGTGAGGACCAAAGCCAGGCCTCTGAGACACAGAGGGACAGCTGAATCTCCTCCCAAACGCCAACCCCCCCCCCGCCCCGGTCCCCTGTAGGACCGGGGACAACATGGGGCTGGGCAGGAGGGTGAAGCTGAATGAGTGAGGGTAACTGAGGACGAGGCAGTGCCCAGAGACACCACGGGAGGACGGGGTGAGGCCACGCCCAGGTCAGGCGCCTCTGTCGGATGTCGAACAGTGAAACCAGCAACAGCGCTGACGACAATCCACACTTACGAGCGCTGGCCCTGGGCCAGCAGCTGGGTGGCACCGCTGACACTGGGGCCGGACCATTCCTTGTGCCCGGTTGTCATGTGTATTTAGCAGCGTCCCCCCTGGATGCCAAGTGCTCTCTCGTCTCCTGCTGTGACAGCCAAGGGTGTCTGCAGATGCTGCCGCGTGTCCCCTGGGAGACAGCGCCCCCTCCGGTGGGAACCACCGTGCTAGAGGCAGCCCTTCAGATCTGCACTACGGCCCGTGGACGATCACAATGCCTGTCACGCGGCCGTTTTCATGGGTGAAGGGAGAGAGACTGAAGACACCTTATTCGGTTGACTTCAAATATTGTCCGCTTCTTCCCCTTGCCCGGTAGGGTGTGGGAGCCTGAGGGACCTGGCAGCCTGGCGTTCCCGGAGGGGCCCTGGGCCTGCAGCTCCCACTGGGCTTCTGCCACCCCACCCTGCGAACACGCATGTACACACATGAACGCATGCACGGGACATGGACAAGAGCCTGGAGGCCTGAGACCGGGCACTTGGACTTGGAAGGGAGTCCAGACTCCTCCTTGGGACCCATTTGCTGTGACATTTCTGTGTGAGACCTGCCTTCCGTGTCACCCCACCTGGCCTCGAGGAGAGACCCAAAGACCGTCCCCCTTTGTCTCCAGAAGAACCTGACCACCATGGGCGCACGCCAGGGCGGGCGGCTCAACACGGGCAGGACTGGGATTCAAGCCAGGCGGGCCGCCTCGGCCAGCACTCCGCACCACGCAAACCACCGGATTCTCCAGAATGCCAGGGACCCAGGGCCTGCCCCGGCAGCGGGCCACCAGAGCCGGACACCGGGAAAGAATCCCTCCTGCGGCCGGCTGCGGACGAGGCTCGGCTTCCTCTCTCCGGGCTGCGGGCCCCGTGCGGGGCCCCAGGAAAATGTCTGGATGTTGGATATATCGTTATTTATATATCAGTAGCATGTATTTCATTATGTAATATGTACAGCTCTATACCAATTTGTCACAATATACACTATTCAATACTTTGTATTAGAGTTCCATGAAGGCTAAGGTGCTCGGGGCCCGTGGAAGTCACCACAGGGGCTGTCCTCCAGCTTCTCCTGGGCTCCGATCTGTCTGCCCCCAAACAGTCCTCCCTCCAGCCCACAGGTGCGTTCTCCAGCTCCTTCCCACCCAAGCCTGCTGATCAGGTCAGCCCTCTGTGGCTTCTCCCCCTTCTCTCAGTGTGTCTGCCCCTCTCCCCACTCCCAACGCCCCGGCCCTAGCAGAGACCAGCACTGAGAGTCAGGCCGGACCTCGCCCTTGACCTGACCTAGCTCATCTGACCCCCACCAAGACGTGATGCTGTGGGTTCCACTCTGTCCCGTTCAGGGCCTTGGGACTGAGGAGTTTAAGTGGAGGTAGCCTGGCTCTGGGTCCGACCTTTCAACTACAGGCCTAAACCTACAGGTCAGTAAACTGGGCCCTCAGAAGGAATCATGTCTGCACTATGAGAGCACAGCCCCCCACCCATCTGGCGTCTGTGGGGAGGCCTCCCCTCCCTGAGGAGTCCTGTTTAGGCTCACATCTGCCTGCCCTTGTGGCCCACTTCCCCCCCTACCCAATGGGGGGCTTCATTTGTCCACTTGCATTTCCCTGGTTCCTAATGAGATCCCTGGGCCCACCGTCTTTAGAAGCTCCTCTTCCGGGATCCACCAGTTTGCATCTTCCTTTGTCCCGTTAGCTAGAGTTTTCTTATTGATTGCACGGACCTGTCTGGAGATCCAGGACGGTGAGCCTTTCTCGGTTTTCACCCAGCCCCGCACTCGCTGTTTAATGCATTCTTTTTTTTTAATCCTAACCTGAGGATATTTTCCATTTATCTTCAGATAGAGTAAAAGAAATGGAGAGAGAGAGAGAGAGAGAGAGAGAGAGAGAGAGACATCAACGTGAGAGAGATACATCAATTGGTTGCCTCCCGCATGATCCCGACCAGCCCCGCACTCGCTGTTTAATGCATTCTTTTTTTTTTAAATCCTAACCCGAGGATATTTTCCATTTATCTTCAGATAGAGTAAAAGAAATGGGGAGAGAGAGAGAGATACATCAATTGGTTGCCTCCCACATGATCCCGACCAGCACCGGGACCAAACCACAACCGAGGTACGTGCCCTCGACTGGAATCGAACCCGCGGCTCTCTGGTCTGCAGGCCAACACTCTAACGGCTGGGTCAAACTGACCAGGGCTTAGCTCATTCTTAATGAGGGGCGCGTGTGTGTGTAGCAGAAGCTTCCAATAATTAGGTGCCCGGTCTACCAACACTTTCCTCCCGTGTCTTAGTGTGGAGTCTGCTTTCTGGCCTCTGGGATGACGCCTCTAATCTGTGCCGCCACAGCCTCGCTGCCTGGGTGAGAGCCGGCCAGGCTGTGAGTCCTCCAGAGCCCTCTGCCCTCGGGCTCAGTGAGGGGGTTTCCCTGCCGCCCTGCTTCTCAGAACCCCTGAATCTGCCCCCCGCCCTCTGCCCCACAGGAAGACAGAGTGAGCTTCTTAAAATTCCCATCAGGCCCTGGCCGGCTTGACTCAGCGGTCAGAACGTCGGCCCACTGACCAAAGGGTCTCAGGTTCGATTCCCAGTCAAGGGCACGCACCTGGGCTGCAGGTTCAATCCCCGGCCCCGGTTGGGGTCCTTCGAGAGGCAACCAATCAGTGTCTCTCTCACATCGCTGTTTCTCTCTCTTTCTCCCTCCCTCCCTCCCACTCCATCTAAAAATCAATGGGAACATATCCTTAGGGGAGGAGTAAAAAAAAAAAAATTTCATAAAATATCCATCAGCTTTCTCACACCCCACCCCAGGCTCCAGGCTTCTGGGCATGCTTAGAATTAAAATCTCACCCCCACACCACCCCCAAACCACCCTGAAGGAGATACCGCCTCCAGAAAGGCCCCCAGAGATCTCCACGAGCTCCCAGGAAGGCAAGTGCACCCCACTGGGCCCCCTTCTCACCCCTCAAACATTAGTCAACAACCGGGTCTTGTCATCAGAAGAGCAGCAGAGACGGCGGGCGTTTCCACGATCGGCCTATTTTCTTCCACCCCCGCCCAGCCTGGGAGGCTGGCAGGAAGAGATGTCCCCACACCCCTCCCCCACACCCCTCCCCCACCTCTGACAGCTGACGCTGCGGCTGGGAGAGGGGAAGCAGGTTTCCACCCTCACACAGCCAGGTAGGGGTGGGGGCAGATGGGAAATCTTGGCGTTCAGGCATATTTTGGGCACTTCCATGGTGACAGGTAAAGGGGACCACACTGGAGGAGCCCGGTGTCCATCAGGACTTGCTCTCCGTCCTCACCACACCCCACTGGCTGGTGGCCTCGCCTACACCCTGAGTCCCATGAGGATCCATGGCCCACTGAGTCAACCCCCTGGAATGCCCGAGGCTCCCCCAATAGCAGGCTCCGGCCGCCTGCACAGACACGTGGTCCGGTGGAGAGGGGCTGTTAGCACGGGAAATGGTCAAGGGTTCAACAAGAGATGAGCCATCTGGTCGTCCCGAGGTAAACAATTTACAAGAGATAAAGCCAGCCAGCCTGCTGTTCTGGTTCGTCTTTCGACCGAGGGATGTGCGGTTTCCCTGTCCTCTGGGTGCTGGGCGGAGAGAGGCTGCCCCAGGCACCTGGCTCCCGCTCCAGGGCCTCCCTCGGGGCACGGGGCAGGAAAAGTCAGATTTTTTTCACACCTCTTTATGCCAGATGGTTAACCTACACTGTAAGGAGAGTCGATTTTTCTCCCAAACAGACTTATTTTCTAGAATCCTAACCTTGAATTTCTAGAATCTTCAGCCTTAAATCCATTTCCTGTTGGAAGAAGACCCCCTACTGGTCTCCCCGGGTACTGTAGCCCTGTTCTACCAGCCTCTGCAAATGCCCACAAAAGCAAAAGAGGGGTTCCATGCTCACCCTTGGGACGGAAGCCAGTGGGTTCCCAAGCACATGGGATATCTATGTGGCTCAACAGCCTGACATAAACAACGTGTGCCGGAATTGTCATCCTGGAGTTTCCAAAAGTGTTGCAAAACTTTCCAGGCTGACTCCGGAGTTTGTGTACCACCAGCTGTTTATCAATTAATTCCCTCTTTGCCAAACATTCTTGCTTGGGTCTATTGGGAGATGATTTTGGTGGGAATGCAGCTCCAGTTTGGGAAGAAAAATTGCCAATTTTGCAATGAAAATTTTGTAACGAAAGAGGGCTTGCTTTATAGAGGATCGTGTTACAAAAAATGGGGCAAGAACAGGTAGTTCCCACAGGGATGAGGACGAGGATTGTGCTAAGCTCCAAACTCATATTAAAAAAAAAAAAAAGTGACATCAGGGGACCAGGATTTGGGGACTCTGCAATAACCTGTGACATACACATCGCAGAGTCACGGAGAGGGGATGAACATAAGTCTCTGGGGTCAAAAAACCCAAGTTCAAGTGTAGCCTTTACCTCTTTCTAACCATTTGACTTGGAGAAGTCCCTTGTCCTCTGAGCCTCAGTTTCCTTATTCATAGAATGGAAGCCATTGCAACCACCTTCCTTTACAGTTGCGAGGACACGCATTTTTCTCCCCATTAAAAGGAAAAGCCAAACTATAACTGACAGCCTTTCCTACTGCTCTGCACTGCTCAGGGTAGGAGCGTGGGGAGGTGTATTCATTCTCTGCAGCTGCTGTAACTGAGACCCCACGCTGGGCGGCTTGAAGCAACAGAAATGTAGAGTCCCGCAGTGCTGGAGGCTGGAAGGCCGTGCTCCAACGACTCAAGGAGAGTTGTTCCTGGCCTCTTCCAGGTCCGGTGGTGGCCATCACTTCCTGGCTTGTGGCTGCACCCCTCCAGCCTCGGCCTCTGTGCGTGCACGGTGTTCTCCCTGCGTGTCTGTCTTCACAAGGCCTTTCCCTCTGTTACAGGGACACCAGCCACATTGGATTAGGGCTCACCCTAATGACCTCCCCTAACCTGGGTACATCTGCAAAGATCCTATTTGCAAATAAGGTCACATTCACAGGTACAGGGGGGTGCGACATCAACATATGTTTTGGGGGATACGATTCAACACGTAACCGGTAGAATACACTCTGTTGAGCCCAGCAGTTGAATGAGGTTTTGGCTGTGTCGAGGTTGGCCCCAAGCAATGGGGGGGAGGGGGGGGACGCTAGACTGTTCCCGAGTAAGAAAAGGCAGAAATGTGAGTGTGACGACTGACGGCTAGAGAAGGGGAAGGTTTTGGGGTGGCAAGGGGACAGCACATGAAATTCTCCGGGCAAAGGATGGGGATTCTAGGCTATATTTCCAAGTGTGCTTCCCTTGGATTCCCAGGACCCCAAATTCTGTGGACCTTCTTCCCGATGGCACCCTGTTTTCCCTTGGGGGATTTAGTTCTTGCCTGCTGCTGTCGGTCCCCATGGTCCCCTCACCGAGGGGAGGCACAAGGCCATGCCAGGCCCTCCCTGGAAAGGAGGCTGGAGCAGGACAGGGCCCGGACCATGCTGGGTTTCCATCCTGGCTGCGGTGGGCCCGGATGCGACTGTCTGCTGTGAATCCGTCCTGGGTTGCTGAGCCCCCGGTTCAGGCCATTTCCAGGCCTGGTTGTCTGGATCCATCAGTGGGCCAGATATTTTTACACCGGCTCACAACCGATATCTCCCAAGTCTGCTGTTTCAAAAGCCTCGTGTTAGCGCTGCTTCGGGGAGAACACATCGGCACGAAGGTGAGTGGAAGAAATGCTAAGCCCCTAAAGAATCCCTGGGGATTGTGGAGAATCAGGGAGCAGGCAGGGGCCTGGGTTTCCCGCTGGGGTCTCGCCAGGTTTAAATATTCCAGGGAGGGGTATGCCACAAGAAGTCCAGGAGATGGGGCGCCCAGGGGCTGACGCTTGGGCATCCATGTCAAGTTCCAAGTAGAATGCCTGGCGCACACAGACACAGGACAGTGGTGACCGCAACCTGACACACTGCCCTCCGGAGAATGTGGCCCTCCCTTTGGGCCCGGGCATCACAGCCTGGGCCAGACGCCTCCCCTGTGGGGTCTGGGCCCCCGCCAAGGGAGCCTCTCTGCAAGCACGCTGCTTGGATTCTGCGCCCCTCGGGCTTTTCTGGTTTTCCTGCTTAATGAGGTGAGGTCTGCC
The DNA here is from genome assembly GCF_014108415.1 of Molossus molossus. NCBI lineage: Eukaryota > Metazoa > Chordata > Mammalia > Chiroptera > Molossidae > Molossus > Molossus molossus. The sequence goes on along the minus strand of NW_023425399.1, from coordinate 8,304,196 downwards.
CAGCTCAGTAAAAGCCTCGATGACCCAACGTGTTGAGTTTACAGGGGAGCGCTCCCTGAGGGCTGGGTTGGCTGGAAACAGGTGCTTTGCTCCTTCCAAAGACAGTAATGAGGTCTGAGGATGCCAGTGGAGGCAGGGGTGCTGTGGATGCCAAGAGCCCTGGGCTGGGGGTCAGAAGATCTGGGCTCCAGCCCCAGCCGACTAATTGGGCATTTGGGGATAGAACACATACCTCACAGCACCACTGTCGGGCTACAGCAGATGTAGAATCGGCCTGAAAACCACGGCGCTCTCAGCAAGGGAAAGAAAGCACCAGCCTCCCTGTAGCTCCCATCATCACCATCACTGGAACCTCAGACCTGTGGCAGGAGAACAGTAACCCCCGTGACTCTGACCTGGAGTAACCCTCTCCTGCTGGGGTGTGGGCGCAGGCTGTGAATATAATGGGATATGGCTCTTCTGATTATGCTCCTCCAGGCGTAGAGGTTTAAAGCACGAGAGGGATCGGCGTGAGGAGGTTCTTTCTGGCTTTGAAGACCGGAGGCCACGTGGTAAGGAAAGCCGAAAGTGGCCCCGGCTGACAACTAGCAACGACAGGACCTCAGTCCTACAGCCGCATGGACCTGAATGGCGCCAACAAGAATGATCTCGGACGTAGCTTCGTCCTGGACCCTCCTGGCAAGGACGCGGCTTGACCGATACCTGAACGGCAGCCTCGGGCGGCCTGAGCGGAGCCCAGCCTCCTGGGGCCAGCGTGCCGCCCTGCAGGACGGGCAGCCCCCCACGGGGACGGTGAGCTGCTGGGTTTGTGAAGGAGGCCCGCCAGTGGAAGGCGCCTACCCCGCCTGCCCTCCCGGTATGGTCTAGGGGTCAGAGACAAGGCTCAGCTCCCGGCTGTGTGATGGTGGCCACGCTACCCCCTCACCTCTCCGCGCCTCCGTTCCCTCATCTGGAAAATGGGGGTGGGGATTAAGCGTGTGTCAGGCATGGGAGGGGAGTGCACGGTCAGGGCACGCAGTGAATGCCCAGCCACGCGAGCGCTGTACGTAATGACAACGGCCAGCTGGCCACCGTGCGCCTCTGGTCTGCAGAGCCCGACCCGCACCAGGACACAGGAATGAGCCCTGACTGGGAGTCACAGGCCACTTGGGGAATCACTGCCCCCCATCAGGGTCCGGGTCAGGCCCGGGTGTAACTCCTTCCTCGAGTCCCCTCTGCACCGACTCCGTGAGGAGGACATTTGGTTTGAGGGTTCTGCTGCTCAGCCCCTGTCTCCAGCCTGAGGTCAAGGCCTTGCCCTTGAGTGTGCGGACAGATCGGGGGCCTGGGCACCGCTGGTGGGGTGTAGACGGGGCAGCAGCTCTGGAAGGTGGTCTGGCGGTTCCTCCAATGGGTACGAAGGTTACGAGACGGCCCAGCATGTCCGCTCCTTGGTGCACACCCAGGAGAAATGAGTGCATGTCCAATAAAACCTGTACACTCGTCCTCGGCAGAATTATTCCTAACAGCCGAGGAGAAAATGGCCAAATGTCATAGCTGATGAATAGATACAGTAATAAATGTGGTCTGTCCGCACAGTGGGATATTAGTGGGCCATATAAAGAATGGAGCATGGATCTATGCTACAACGTGGGTGAATCTTGAGAACACTATGCGGATGGGAAGAAGCCAAACCTAAAAGGTCACATATGATGACCATTTATGTGAAAGTCCAGCACAGGCAAATCCATAGAGACAGGAAGCAGGTCAGTGGTCGCCAGGGGCCGGGAGCAGAGAGAACGGGAGTGACTGCCGATGGCTACGGCATTTCTTTTGGGGGAGGTGAGAATGTTCTGGAATTAGATGGTGGTGATGGTTGCTCAACTTTGTGAATATGCTAAAAAAACACTGAACCATACACTTTAGAAGAGTGAATTTTATGGGAGGTGAGTTATATCTCAATGTTTAAAAACGGATTTCTTAAAAAGTTCTGGCTGTTACTCGCTGCCTGGCCTTGCACAGGTGACTTGGCCTGAGCCCCCGGCTCCCACCAGTAGAACAGGACCATAACCACGGTGCCACCACGTGGGCCTGCTGAGACCACGTGAGAAAATGCGAGCAAGCCGTGCTCCGTAAATGGGAGTTTTAGAATCTGTGTTAGGATCAGTTACTGGGAGAGTAGAAAGTCGGGGTGATCTCTCGAGGGCCTGCCCCCTCCGGCAGCTCTGCTCCCTAAAACACACGCCGCTCGGCTGACTGTCCTCCTGCCCGCCCCCGCTGCCCTGGCTTACCCTGTTCCTTCTGCCTGGTGCCCTGCACGACCCTCCCTGGCAGGTCCAATCTCCTGCCTTCAGGCACCCCGACAGCTCCCCCTCTGGGCCGCTGTCCTGTTCCCAGGGGAGCCACAGGGCCCGCTGGCCCTTTCCCCAGGCCCTGACCGGGAGGCGCTGCCGCAGCTTCTGTCACCCCAAGTGCGCTCATCCCCAGAGTCAGGCTCTCTGAGCAACTTGATGACAGGGGTCATGTCTTCTGCCAGCGTGCCCCAGATTTCATTCGAGGAACAGCTGTAGCCTTCGTTACTTAACCCTTTTCTTTAAATCAACTCACTTTTCAAAACGTGCATTTTAAAAGGACGCTTCAGTTCTGACCGTAAACGAACAGCCAGGGTCATTTGTAAGCAGGGACAACACACTCAGGGACGACTGCAGAACAGCACACTGAGCGTGAGAGCAGGTGGGCACACGTGGGCTCAGGTGGGCACAGGTGCCGCGACGCTCTGCCATTCGGGGGCAGGGCAGTGGGTCTCGGGGAGGACGTACAGACACTACAACAAACAGACCTTTTCACTGGCAAAATTGGGACTGAGAGATCTTTGAAAAGGGACTTCTGTGATCTGTGAGTCACGGTTACTAGTGCCTGGGCCTCCCAAGTCATCTCTCCTCACCTCCTGCAGGTTGTGACTTAAATACACCCCCTCATGAGGCGTTTCCTGGCCCCTCATCTCTGCGGGTCCACCCCTGCCCCCCATTTCCCAATCTTCTCTTGCTGCTTTATTTTTCCTTTAGCACTGGTGACCGTCTGATATCTACACACATTTTCCAATTGTCTGTCATCCAGCTAGATGGACGGACAGCTCCAAGACGTCGGGCCCGGCACTTTCAGAAAGTGCCCAGCATCTAGGGAACATTCCGGAAATATCTCCTGAATGGATGGATGGATGGACAGATGAATGGATGGGTCTTGTCTGTCCAGCAACTTTGCACCATCTTGCTTTGCACCAAATCTCACACCTAGGAGGTGGCCCAGTAAACGGATATACCATGAGGAAGTGAACAAATGAATCAATCAATGAGTTTTTCCCTGGACAGTGAAGCTCCCAATTTTTGAGATAACCCAGGCCTCGTGTGTGTATGTTTTCAAAGTCCCCAATTCTAAATCCTTCCTGCAGATGGTCTCCAGGACTAAAAGAACAGAGCCTTTGCCAAAACAAGTGGATGAATTACCAGGCCTCCAGTTTAGAGAAAGTTGGGAGCCCCAAGAAGTTGTGGGGAGCCAGAGGAGTGGGGAGAGTGTTCCCCAGGGACCAACCCCTCCTTGCCCTCCTGCCCACCGCCCCTGGCACACTGCTGAGTGGGAGAAGCCAGCCAGACACACAGGCACGCTGCACTGACTAAGTGAGCCTAAGTACATCAAGATGCGCACGCTGACGCCAGCCACTCGGAGTGGATCTGGAATGAATTGGGGGGTTGTTAAGATCGCCGACTTAAGCCTCTTCTCACAGGAAAAATATTTATTTCACTGAGCTCTGCTTTTTGGAAAGCTGCACCTCTAACAGTCTGCATCGATCTAGCAGAGTTTTGGCTACTGCTGGCTTTCGTCTCCTCTCCTGTCTCGGGCGGAGTGGGCCGGGTGTGTGTGTGCGTCGGTCCGTGATGATTAAGCAATCAGCCAGAAGACGCAGCCAGGACACTCTGCTCTACTTGAACCAGAAAGCAATGGGCACCAACTGACTTCATGACACGGGACAGACACAGGGCCTGGGTGTTTTATCTGCAGAGATGCCTGCTTGCAAGAGGCAATGACTTCTTTCCTTCCCTTTTTATATAATATGCTCCCTTTTTTCCCCCTCCCTGGTTCTGGGGGGAAAAATACAGACAATTATAGGGAAGGAAGTAAAAATCCTCTTCTAAGGAGCCACGACTAGCCTTTAGCACACAGTTCATTTCTGGTCTACTCTTCGGAGCCTAAGGGTTTGGGTTCTGGCCTTGCCACTTGCTGGCCATGTGACCCTGACAGTCACATCACCACTTGGAACCTCTGTTTCCTCATCTGTGAAACAGAGTCAGAACAATACGTACCTCTGTGGGTTGTTTCAAGGAGTAAACAAGAGAAAGTGCATACAGAGCTTAGCAGTTTCCAGCACATAGTAAATGCTCAATACCTATTTTATAGGGTAAATATATGCAATCTGTATACTTTCCTTTTCCCCTTTCAGGATTCTTATAAGCATTGTTTAATAACCACAAAATATTCCATTGCAGGGCTACACTAACATTATTTTTTAACTGTTCCCTAGGGATGGAAACAGAGGTTGCTTCCACGCTATTACAAAAATTGCTGTGACAAATTTCCCTAGACTCAAATCTTGGTCTGCATTCGAGGTTCTGTCTTTAGGATGAATTCTCAGAAGTGGAATTAGTGGGTCAATGGTATGAGCACTTCCAAGAATCGCAATAGATCACATTTAGCACTGGGAGTTGCTTTCCAGAAAGATCACCATGGACATGTACGGGACATTCCACCTCACCACAGCCCAGCTGCATGGATGCTGTTGCTAATTTGACAGGCAAAATGTCATTTCAGTTCCTTGATTTGCATTTGTTAACATTTTACTCACTATTTTTCTAACACTGGGTATGTACTATGCCGAGCATGGGCTTAGGACTTGTTGTAAACTGTCTTAATCACCCTCTGGGCAAGAAGTGAAAAGAGGGTCTTAAACAGACTTCTGCACACCTGTGTTCACAGCAGCATCATGCACAACAGCCGCAACAGGTGGGAGCAACCCGTGCCCACCAACAAATGAACAGATGCACAAAATGAAATATATGCTAAAATGGAATATTATTCAGCCTTGAAAAGGAGATGGATTCTGACACATGCTCCAGTACAGATGAACCGTGACGGTGTGCTGAGTGAGTAAACCAGTCAAAAATGGACAAGCATAGTATGATCCGTGTATATGAGGTTCCTGCAATAGTCAAATTCATAGAGGCCAACAGAATGGGGGTTACCATGGGCTGAGGGAGGGGGTGATGGTAGTGTTGCATGGGCACAGAGTTTCATGGGGAGAAGGAAACCTTCCGAAGGGTGGTGATGGTGGCACAACAGTGTGAATGTACATAATGCCACAGACCTGTACCTTTTTAAATGGTTAAAATGCTAAATTTAACGTGATATATGTTTTACCATAACAAAAAAAACTTAATCAATCTGCATGACAGCCTACAAAGCACATGTTATTATTACCCACCCCCCTTCTTTAAAAGATGATGAAACGAATCATCAAACAACAAGTGTTGGCGAGGGTGTGGAGAAAAGGGGACTCTAGTACACTGCTGGTGGGAATGCAGACTAGTGCAGCCACTATGAAAAACAATATGGTGTTACCTCAAAAAATTAAAAATTGAACTGCCTTTTGACCCAGAGATTCCACTTGTAGGAATATACCCTAAGAAGCCTGAAACACCAATCAGGAAGAATATATATACCCCCATGTTCATAGCAGCACTGTTTACAATAGCTAAGATCTGGAAACAGCCCAAGTGTCCATCAGTAGACGAATGGATAAAAAAGCTGTGGTACATATACACAATGGAGTACTATGCAGCTGTAAGAAAGAAAGATCTCTTATCCTTTGAGACGACATGAAGGGACCTGGAAAGTATTATCCTAAGTGAAACAAGCCAAACAGAGAAAGACAAGTATCATATGATCTCACTTATTTGTGGAATATAATGAACATAACAGTCTGAGGGATGGGGTAGTCCCAGAGACATGGAAGTGGGGTACAGACTGACAATCCCCAGAATAGGGGGTGGTGGGGGAGAGATAAACCACAGAACTTATATGCATGTATGCATGCACAATGGACATGGACAACAAAGCTGAGGACAGGGTGGGGAGGGAGGGAGAGGGGGTATCAGTGGGGGGAAAAAGGAGAAACATCTGTAACAAAAATAAATTAATTAATTTAAAAAAAAAAAAAAAAGATGATGGAAGTACTGCTCAGAGAGGTTGAACACATTTCCCGAGTTGCACAGCTTATAAGTAGTCGAGACAGGCTGAGATCCAGGTCATACCCTTGAAGGCTACATTACCCTACAAGAAGTCTGTGGATGCAGGAGCCAGAGGGAAAATTCAGCCCAACTCAAGGCAGCACGTGGAGTCAGCAAGACGGAGTGCCAGGCCCCGGCGCTGCTGGCCCTGGAGCTGAGTTCAGTTCTAAACGTAATCTCCAGCCTCCCTGTGGGTTCTAAATATGGCCAAACAAGTTCTTCCAGCCTAATCAATGACGTGGGTGCATTATTTTGAAGATCAAACCTTCTTCCTGGTATGAAAGTAATAAAAGAATGCCGAGTTTGTTTGGAGAAGCAGTCTGTTAGCAGCCATCTGGAGTGAGCCTGGGCTCACTGATGGCGGACACATGGAGCTGTTGACTGATTTCTCGGGGATGGGGATTAAAACCATTTCCTAAACTGGAGTCTGAATTTCTCCTCCTGAATGATCCTGAAACAGGCCCTCGGGAAATAACTAGGCAAAAATTCTAACCTGAGACAAATGTAAAATTTTCCTAAAATTACTAATTAAGAACAAAATAGAACTCTTTAGATGGTCTCCAGGCTAGGGGGAATGGCAGGGTCTTTGTCATTCTGTGAGTCCCCACTTCTCTGGGAAGGTGTTGGGGTGGCCAACTTGTCCATTACCCCTTCTCAGACATGCTACTTCCACTGAGGCGGAGCAGTCCTGTGACCCTCGAGGTCTGGCTACCAATGACTGAACAAGCCTTGGACACTGGACCCAGGAGAGACTGCCACTCACTGGCCAGAAACATACAGCTTCTGGTGCTTGGTCCAAAAGGATGAGCCCAGACACCATACTTTCTCCCCCAGGAATGCAAATCAAGAAACACAGGACATCCCAACTGATGCAGATACTTGAGCTGAAGGGTCATGGATACATGGAGTCGGAATGGCCATTCTGGGGGGCACAAGCACACAGACATCTATGAAGAGGGGTAGGTACTGTGGCACTCTGGATCATAGTGATAGTGTTCAGTGGCTGGATCAAACTCCACCTGAAACCTACACCACCGGACTGTCAAATTCATTTTACTAGATTTTTCTGGGTTTAGATGTGTGTTTTCTTTAATCTTCCCGAAGATGCATTTTATTGATGAGAGAGAGACCAAACCCACAACCTTTTGATGTATGGGACAATGCTCCAACCAACTGACCCACCCGGCCAAGGCTTGACGTCTTTTTTAATAACCAAATAGAACCAAAAGGAACATCCGTACAACCTTGCAAAGCCTCCCTTTTTTACCTGAAATGGTTAGAATAGGTTTATGATCCACAGAACCCAAACTGACGACACCAAAACAGGCAGAAGCCCTTTGGGAGAGTGTAGGGTTCAAAGCAGTGTCCCTGCATGTCCCAGTGACAAGCTCCCTTTTCCTGATCTGAGGCACTTGGAAGAGGGACAAGGAGGTTAGGACTTTGCTGCAGAAACATGCTGTCCTCACGACGACCCCTTTCAGCCCCGGAACTGCTGGTATCAGACTCTCTCTCGAGGTTGGACAAAGGGTGAAGCCAGGAACGCCTGAGGCCAAGGGGCAGTCAGGGGCCTGGGAGAGAAGGGGCTGCGAGTGGGCACAGCTGTTGTCCACAGTCAGTTTAGCTGACAAAGGGGACACACTGCCCTCACTCACAGGCACTGACCCATTGCTGGGCACTACCGGGGGTAAACCGAGTCTCATCGAAGCGAAGCAGCTTAGCCGTGAGTGGTGGCTCTGGGACTTGAACCTGCATCTGCTAGGCTCCAAGCGTGGCACCTTTTCCAATATCTGCCCTCGAAGTTCCCTTCCAGCTGGTTCTGCAATCAGCAGCCCCTCCAGAGGCTGCAGGGAGCTGACTGCTGATGAGGAAAAGGATTCGCACCAACCTGACTCCCTCTCTCCCTCCTCCGCCAGCCCCACGGGAGCCGTGGGTGTGTCCCGCCGACCTGGGAGCAGCTGCTTTTGTCCTCACACAGGGCCGCCGTGGGTAGGATCCCCTGAAGAAGGGGAAGCCAGAAAGAATTCAAAGCAAATTTCCAAAAGGAAACAAACAAGAAGTGGCCACACCTGGGAAACAGCACTTCGAGGCGCCAGGCACTGGCCTGGGTTTGAGCCCACGTGGTGGGCCTGCAGGTGCTGCCGTCGCGACTGCAGGGCTGGCCTCGGGGAAAGCTGGAGGCGCTGAGGCCCAGCACCCGTAGGCCACTCTTCATCCAGGGTCCACGCGGGACCCTCCTCTCCAAGGCCGGGCACTGACTCCACCGTTGGCTTCTTGCGGTTTCTCAGGGGCCCCAGGGAGTCAGCTGAAGCGGAACCAGGATACGGATTTGCGTCCTCGCTGACCGTGTGATTGGGGTAAGTCAATGCCCCTCTCTGAGCCTCGGTTTTCTCATCTGTACAATGGGCGGCTTGTGCTAGACCAGAGATTTTTCAAACGGCTGACTGCACCTGTCTGTGCGCTGTGGGCTCAACTGATGGAGTCACGACGGGCTTGGATCGATGTCATTCCACCTCCGCGTGAGGGGCACACCCTGTCCGTTCTGGGAATGACCACATGCTTCTCTGACCTCACCTGGCACGCTGCTGGGCGCCACGACCTGACTGGTTAAGTGACCTGAGCTCTCTGTTCTGTTTCTCTGCACAATGTCTGCGGGCCGTGAGTGTGACTGGGTCAGGGCTAGGGTCAGGCAGCCCTGCCTTGGAGCCCGGTCTGTCCTGACTCCAGTGTGGCCGCCTCTCCAAGCCTCTGGTTCAGCATCCGTCCTAGGGATAACTGTACCTCCTTCCTAGGAATTTGGGGATTTGCATTGAGATCATGCATGCAAAGCTCTTGGCTCTGTGACTGGCATGAGCCTTCTAAAACAACAGGCTCCTTGAGCTCAGGACAGCCGCGGGGACTTTCCTCCTGCCGAGGTCAGCTGGGTCTTGGGCACCTATTTTCTGACTGATTGGCTGCGGCTGAGCTGGGAGAACAAGAGATATTGAAGGACTTTCTCTCGACTGTCTGGCTTCCTTCGACTGGTTGCCAGCCATCTCTTCCCTCCAGGACAGCCCTGAGCCCCATCCCCAGCCGGGCCTTACTTCGGCATCACCTCCTTTGAGAATGTGTGTTTGGTGAGGCATGTACTTGGTTTCCATTGAGATCTCTGTGGACAGACCGTTTGCCGGTCGGGTTCCTGGTGCATCGTCCTGCCTGTCTGCCTGTCCTGCCTGTCTGCCTGTCCTGCCTGTCTGCCTGTCAGGCCACACTGAGCGAGATCCAGGTCAGCGGCCGCGCCGTGGCTTCCCTCTGACCTCGCGTGTACTTCTGATCCGTGTGCAGCCTCGGTTTGGAGTGGAAATCTCCACTGAGCGGCCGCTCTCCTCTTAATGCTGGAATCGAGCGGATCCCACAGGCAAGTCGGGAGGGTCACTGAGTTCCTGCGTGACTCTAGGCCAATCACGCCAACTCAAAGAGTTTTAGCTTCTGTATCTCCATCGGCTCAGAACAGGCATTGCAAATCGCTTTTGGCTCGTGTTCTAACAGCAGCGGGTGGTGTGGGCTGCTTTGATGGCGCTGCGGTGGGTTCCGAGGCTGTTCTGCTCACTAGGACAGGGTGATGTGACTGATCGAATTGAAGGGTGGACAAGAAGTGTGTTTGGGGTCACGTACTTGCTACCCCAACCCAGAAGCTCTGTGAGGCTCCTCAAAGTGTGAAACAACTCTAATTCTTAAGATCTCACTGGATCACACACAATTTAAGATCTCTCTGTTGATTTGACCTTTTACCTAACAGCACCCCAGTTTCTCCTGGTCAGTGACCCATTACTACTTTCCAACACACACCATGGAGGCCTGTGCAGATGCCCACAGCTCACAGCCACAGGGGCTGGTTCGGCCAAGGTCACTGACAAGCAGCCCTAAGACCCCCATCCCGACACCCCGCCGGATCCAGCCAGATCTGAGGCTAAACCTAATCCTACACGTTTAAATTCAGTAAACCAATACAGTCTTTTTTGCTTAAGCCACTATTTTAAATTTTTTTTTTTCTTTATTGATTTCTAGAGAGAGGGGAAGGAAGAGGGAGAGAAAGATAGAAACATCGATGAGAGAGAACATCGATTGGCTGCCTCCTGCATGCCCCCCACTGGGGATCGGGCCCACAACTTGGGCATGTGCCCTGACCGGGAATGGAACCGGCGACCTCTTGATGCGTGGGTTGACGTTCAGCCAGTGAGCCACACCAGTGGGGTTAAGCCACTATTAATCAGAGTTTCATCACTTGTAACTCAGAGTCCTAATAATGCACAGATTCTTTTGTTCCCAGTCAGGCCCAGAATGGGCACCAAAGAAGGTTTGGCTAATATGACAGTGAGAACATCTGGGGTTTTGTTTTTCTTTTCTTTTCTTTCTTTCTTTTTTTAAATCCAGCCAGAGACCTAGAATGCAGAAAAAAAGAGATGAATTTCTTCGCCCTGGCTGCTTTGGCTCAGCAGTTAGAGTGTCAGCCCTCGGACCAAAGAATCGTGGGTTCAATGCTGATCAAGAGCATGTACCTCAGTTGTGGTTCGTCCCAGCCCTGGTCGGGGTTGTGCAGGAGGCAGCGAGTTGATGTGTCTCTCTCACGTCAATGTTTCTTTGTCTCTTTCTCTTTCTCCCTCTCTCCCACTCTATCTGAAGATAATTAGAAAAATATCCTCGGGTGACAGTAATAAGTGATAAAATGACCCCTGCTTCGGATGAGTAGAGTCAAAAAAAAGACAAATTGTCTGGAACATCCTTCTATTCCTCCCCCCCGCCCTAAACACCGTTTTCATGAATGCTTTTTCCCTAGCTTCCTGGGGCACTGAATCTAGCTTGGTTAAAGTCTGTTTAAAAACATTGACATAAATCATAAATCCCCTGGAGAGGGACCATTAACCATCAACCAGCAAAGTTAATATCCCTGCACCCCCGTCTCCTCCAGTTACATGGTCTGGAACCTCCGCCCCATCCCCAGAGGAAACTTCCCTGCCTTGTCCTAGAACATTTCAAAATTGGGTTTCTGCTTTAAGTTCGTAACATGTCCTCATCCCAGCTCAGCATCCTGGCTTGCTCCTGCACAGCTCTGGGCATTTCTGGGGTCTGGCTTCTGAAGTTTTTAGGGGGCAAATTCTTCTCTGCCTCCCCACAACTCTCCGGGAACCTGAAGGGCGCAGCATGCCTTCGGAGACACAGACCCTGGTGCCGCCATCCTAGAGAGGGGCCGAGAGAGCAGCAGGAAATCTGAGCTGAGGTTACCTAAAGGCCTGAGGTACTGCATCAGATTAAATTGACCGGATTACACGACATCTGGTGTTTTTCCTTGTTGCCCTAGGACGAGGGTTTGTGAGAACGCTCAGATCAATTACAGGAAATAAAGAGAAGACATTTCTCGCCCCGTACGCATGAGCAGAGGGCCCCATCAGTCACCAGGAGGGACACTCCTGTGGGTGGGACCCACACGGTCCGTTCAGCACGGTGTCTGAAACGTAGTCAGTGTTCAATGAACATCCACGGAAGAAGCAAACGCGTGTTCCAGTGCTGACGCCCCTCGGCAGCAGGCAAGAGCGCGCTGTGGACTGCGGAGGGAGAATTCTTTTCTTGGCTTCCTCAGGGACACAGGCTTTGGGGTCAGACCCTGGCTCAGCCCTTGTGTGGGCAGCTTCTGACATGGCCCCAATGACCTCACCTTCTGGTGGTCATGCTCTCTTAAATGCGAGTGGACCTAGTGACTTGCTTCTAATAAACACAATGTGGCAAAGTGATAGAATGTCATCTCCAAGATCAGGTAGTAAAAGACAGTGACTCAGCTCTTTGCATACACACACGCACACACACGCGTGTGCACACACAGGCGCATGTGCACCTTCTTGGCCTGCTCACAGTGGAAAAGCAAGCTGCCCTGCTGGGGAGGCCCACGAAGCTAGAAACTGAGGCCTCCAGCCAATAGCCACAGAGGAACCGAGGCCTTCGGTCCAAGGACCTGCAAGGAACTAAATCTCGCTCACAAACCCAGAAGTGGATCTGCCCGCGTTGAACCCGGGGAAGACTGAAGCCCTGCTGACACCGTGGTTGCAGCCCGCGAGAGTCCCTGAAGGAGAGGACACCGCCAGGCCATGCCTGGACCCCCATCCTGCAGAAACCTGAGACCATCAACGTTTGTTAAGCTGCGAAGCTCTGGGGTCCTGTGTAATGCAGCAGTAGGTAACTCCCATAGCTCTACACACGGGGATGTGTGTGCCCTCATCTGAAAGGGAACATAATAATCACACCTTTCCACCCTACAGGTGCATTGCAACGACCAAGAAAGTGAGTGAATGAATGAACGGGACCAGTGGTTGGAGCAGTAAGATGATCGGATTCAGGAAAGAACACCCAAGGGGCAGGTTGGAATGAATCTGACGAGCTCTCACTGAGCAGCTGCCACAGGCCGAGTGCCCATCTGTACCCCTGGGAGGGTCCCTCGCCAAGGTGAAGCCCTACCTCCATCCTCCCCTCGCCAGCCAGTTCTTCTCGGGGCTCCCAAGGACCACTGCTCAGAGCTGCCAGGACACTCAGCCTCCTTTGCCACCCCCCCACTCAGTCCCGCTGTCCCTTCTTCATGGACTATGTTCCCCATGGGACTGCTGTTGCCCAAAACCTGGCCAGGCTTGGCGCCACGAGACAACCAAGCCGATAGCCACGGCATCTGATAGCCCCAGAAACTGACCCCCGTGGGAGGGCCTCAGCCAGCTGGCAGGAGTGTCACAGCCTGGCCACATCTCCGGGGCAGTCAGTCCTGGGGTGACAGGGACAAAGGGAGGGAGGGGTCAGACCACAGCCTTCACAGGGTGACAGATGCCTGACTCCAAGTCAGGAGAATGAACTTAGACCTGGATACATATCACAGGACCCAGGGGCCTTAACAAATGTCCTGTCCAGCATTCCCTGCTGGTCCGTGTGACCCTCAAACCTGAACTGGACCCGTGGTGCTGAACCAGGCTCGACTGCCCATAGAGGCACATGTCTGCCCCCATCTCATCTGGGGCTGGAGCCACAGGGACCATGTGGCCACTGTCTGTCCTTCCTCACTCCTATGTCGGAGGTGTAAATCAGACCCTTGATGTCCACAGGGTCTGAAGGAGACCGGCCGGCAGCCCATAGGCAACTCACCTGCAGCAGGTCGAGCTCTGGGGGTAAACCTAGCCCCCATCCTGGGTCCTCCCCGCTCCAGCTGATCCCACAGCCTCTCAGATGCTGGGCACACGGGCCACCCAGGCTGGGTGACAACCAACATCGGTACTGGTCTCCCAACTGCCCCAAGGGGCGGTACCTGGAGCAGGCTGCTGCCCAGTGCGCATCGGGCGAGTCGGAGCCTGACCCCTAGCTCAGCCACCCCCATCACTGTGACGACAGTGGTCAGTGTTAGTGAAACTCGCTCTGTGCCACCAGCCCAGGGAATCCCCACAAACCTCGTCCACAGGCCGGTTATGTTATAATCCCCACTGATCCCGGGCGAGCTAAGGCCCGCTGGTCGGTGGAGGAAGCGAGATCTGAACCCGGGCAGCGTGGCTTTGGGGCAGCGTGGCTGGCCCCCCTCAGGCCCGCCCCCCGCAGAGCCCTGAGGCTGGCCTGTCCTCCAGGAGGCCTCGTCTCCCCAGGGGCCTCCAGCCCACTCGCTGGCCGGGGAAGGCTCCGGCTCTCCCTGCTGACACAGCAACTCTTTCTTGGCCCCAAAGCCACAGTTGTTGAAAATTACAATCCTTCCTTCCTGACTCCGAGCTCATGGCTCCAAGGGACTCCTAATGCAGACGTCTCCGTTGTCCAGAGCAAGTTCTTTCCATGGCCGCGGCCCAGGCGTGGTAGACAGGAACTGCGGAGTGTCGTGTGGCAGCAAGCTCGTTTGTCTCTGTCAGGCCCTCCCCACGGGCCCCTCTCCCCTCGCTGTCATCCTGTGAGGGTCTTGGCCAGGTCTGGCCGGGGAAGTCGGGGCCTGTGGACCCGACGGAGTGAACCACTTTGCGAGCATTTAATAGCGCGATCTCGGTGTCAAATAAATCTCACCTTAATGGACCGTTTTTCAATGTGTAACCCCGAGTCAAGACTCCCAAAATGTTACCGGCTGTCGGGGGTGAAATGTGTGCCTCTGATACGCTCTTACATGCGTGGGGGTCACACGGCTTCCTACTCGTGGGGGGCCAGGCCCCTGTGATCTGAGGCGGAACACAGCTTCACATTTGCCATTGGCAAGACCAGCTACATTCCTCCCCCACACACTTTTATAGCCTCTTTGGGGGACATGTGTCTAGAGAGAGGTGTGGGCCAGGAGAAGTCTGTCTCAGACGGCTGGGATTCTGGGACAGAAACTACGGCAACATCACGCTCTTGGGATGGGATTGGAGGGCTCGAAACCTTACCAGCTCTGGAATCAGAAAGAAAAGGGTCCAAACCCCAGATTTGCTGTTTACCAGCTGTGCATCCTTGGGCAAATCAGTTCACCTCTCTGGGCCTCAAACAAGTAATCACAGAACCCACTTCACAGACTGTGGAGAGGGCTAAACGGGAGAATAAAAGAAAGGAGATCAGAATGTGCTGCAGGAATCCTGTGGTAGGAGGAGTGTTAATTTTTATTAGCCCTGGCCAGTGTGGCTCAGCGGTTAGAGCATCAGCCCGTGGACCAAGGAGTCCTGGGTTCGATTCTGCCAAAGGTACATACCTCGCTTGCAGTTCGTCCCCAGCCTTGGTCATGGTCGTGAGGCAACCAATGTGTCTCTCTCACATCAATGTTTCTCTCTCTCTCCCACTCTATCTGAAGATAAATGGAAACATTATCCTCAGGTGAGGATTAAAAATAATAATAATACTAATAGTAATTTTATTACATGGTGTCATGAATTGAACAGTGTCCCCCTAAATATGCATGTCTCCCCAGAGTCTTAGAACATGACTTGCTTTAGAAATAGAGTCTTTGTAGATGTAATTACTTAAGATGAGGTCACACTGGATGAGGGTGGCCCTACGTCCAATGAATGGTGTCCTTGGAGAGGAGAGGAGGGGACACAGGGAAGAAGGCCTAGGAAGGCAGTGAACATCTGCTCATTCATTTGCTCTCTTCTTCTGGAAAAGTCCAACAGCAGACAAGGAGGGGACCCGGGCCAGCACCAATGGAGCAGGGAGTCCTCTGGCCCAATCAGTGCCCTCAAACAGTTCTAAGGTCACCCCAGCATTTACACTATCTGGGTTTTTGGCAATTGTTGCCGCTAAGCTGTAGAATGGGGGGGGGGGAGTAGCAAAATATAGGCAAAACCACCCTTACGGTGCAACCCAAGAGCAAAGATTCCCCCACCCTAGATCAGGGTGTTTTTCCACCAGGAAACCAGAACAGTTCATCCGAGTTTCTTCACCCTTTGTCCCAAGATGCAAAAATGTCAGAAATGTGCACGGGCTCTGGCCTGAGGGACACTGGCTCTCGCCCCCGTAGTCCATTTCCTGCACCGGCTGAGGGTCAGGGTGCAGACCACTGCCTGGAGAGTCAGGACGGAGGGCCGGCTCCTGCTGGGTCCCACGCTTGCTGTAGAGCAAGGGACGAGGCCTCCGTCTCTGGGAACTGGTTTTCTTCCCAGCAGACTGGAGGTGATAATATTTGCAGACATAATCTGGAGCAGATGACAACCAGAGGTCGTACTGGGCTATTTTCCTCTGTCCTCCCTAAGCTTAGGGTCAGCAACATGCCAAGTGGGCTCTCTCAGTGCCTCCCTCCGACCCTACTTTATAACACGGGGACTCGGACTGCGGGCAAACCCATCTGTATTCACAAAGCACCAACAGCAAGCTCACGCCGTGCCAGTTTCTGAGAGGTGGTTACAACTGCTCACACCAATGCTTGGCAACATCGGCAGTACCACCCTTTGTTGAGCATTTGCTAGATCCAAAGCATTCTGTGCTTTGCCTCGTTAAATTCTCACCACAAACCTGCAAGACACGTATCATGAGAACCCCCATTTTCCAGGGAAAACTCAGCTCAGTGGCAGTAACTTGCTCAAGGCCCCACAGTTCGGTTGGACTCCCTTTGAACTCTGCTTCCAAAGCAGACGCTGCTGCCCACACATACCCACAACCCAGGGGGCAGCGGTGGTGAGACCCAGACCCTCCCATAAGTGTGACATTCCTCATACGAGCTTATATTTCTAGTGCCCGACACGGAGTCAAACAACTCATATATATTACATCATACATTACATCATAAACCTTCCTGAGAAGCTACCATTATTATCATCCTGTTCATACAGATAAGGACATAGAGGCCAAGGGGTGACAAAGGTGGTAACACTAAGTCAGGACCAAAATCTGGCCTTCCTGACTCCACATCTAAGGTTTTGCCCCCACCCTTTCAAAATGGGGCCAGATACCATGGCTGCTAAATCCATGCAGAGACAGTCACAAGTGTTGGAGAAAAGCCCTAGAGGGACTTTCTGGAGGAAGAGGATCACAATGGATGGGCAGAACCTGCAAGGTACACATTCCCTCTCTTCAGACACCTCAGGGCATTTGCCAGGAACCTGGGAGCTGGCGGGCCCAGGCCCAACCTTCTGAAACTTAGCCCCAGGCATCTCATTCCCCAGGGACTCGAGGAATCCGTCCTGCCCCCACCCACCCCACACAGGCCTGTCTGCATCCCGGCCAGGGCTGGCCCTTCGCCCTGTGCACCTCTCTCCACTCTGCAGGCCTCAGGAAGGAAGGTCGGGAGCCGATGTTGTCCTGGGCTCGCATACCTTAGGGGAGGGCTGGGTACACAAAGCCGCAGGTCATTCACGGCGGCATTATTTGCGACCACAAAAGACTGGAACCAGTCTCCCGTCTGTCAGCAGGAGCCGGGGTGAAGACACCCTGGCCCAGCCACGTACCACGCAAGTGCCAGCGGAGGAAGAGTGGGGTGATTGGGACAAATGCTGAAAGCGTGACATTCGGGAAGAACCTGACGCACGCAGGGGCAGGGCCTCATCCAAGCGAATGAACCCTTAAAGCAATCTCGGGGGGCAGGCCCAGGGTCATCACTTTGAAACGAGGAAACTGAGGTGTGGAGAGGTCAAGTCCCTGGTGCCAGGCTGACGGCTGCACGCGGCGCAGCTGGGCTTGGGGCAGGCGATGGGTATCAGAGTCACGCTCCGGTCCACTCTGCCACATGGCCTCCCGCTGCTCCGTCTTGACAGTAACCTCCCTCGGCCACGAGCACCCGGAATCGGGGAAGAAGAGAAACGCAGACAACCCTCAGCATCAGGGCCCTGCGCTGGCGGGGAGCAGGACTCGTCGGCAGGGGCCTGACGGACGACTGTGGACGACTGTGATCACTCACACACCCTGGTAGCCAACTCCGCTCTCCAGCCAGTTACGGCCAGCGGGCCCCCTGATTATTTTTATAGCCTTCCCTGGAGGCGTGACAAGGAAAACGAAACGATCCGCAGGACCCCTTTCATCGCTAACAGCCGGGTTTCACTGTTGGGGTTGGAGGAAGGAAAGAAAAATCAGTTTTTCCCCCGCTTTGAGCTCATCAACAGAACTCAAGGCCGGGGGGCCAACATGTCGAGAAAAGCTGTTCTCAAGCAGAACTAATTGGCAACAGAAATGGAATTTCCCCCCCAAAAAGGATAAACACGCTCTATCCCTGGGAATTACCCTTCGGAATAGGTATTCCAGACACGTGGGCAGCTACCCGTGGGCAGCCTCACCCAAACGAGGCCAAAGGCGGCCTGGGCTGGTCACCATTCAACTCGGTCGGCCTGCCTTGCTCTAAGATGTTCACGGAGGTCGATGGCCCAAACCAGCCCAGCCTGGACTGCACACGGCTCTCCACTTGCCCAGCATTGCTTCCCTCCTCCAGGGACAGCAGTTGGCTTTGGGGTCCCCCAGACACTGATCTGGGTGGAGCTGATCCCCCCCAACTCTGGGGACGGCCCTGGCAGGCTTACACCAGTGAGCATATCCAGGGCTATTTCAGGAATGGGCATCCGACCCAACCAGAAACAAGAGGCACGAGAAGAAAACATTGGCTGAGGCTTCTGGAAAGGAGAACTCTACCTTTGTAGAGGTGCGGAGATGATACACACAACAGTCAAGATCGCAGCTACCGCCGTGGACAGAAGTAACGGTCAGCATGCTAGTTCCCAGTGGGTGGCAGGTATACAGGTATTTTGTTGTTGTTGTTGTTGTTCTTTATTGAGTTTAGAGAGAGAGGAAGGGAAAGGAAGAGAGAAAGAAACATTGATGAGAGAGAACATCGATCGGCCGCCTCCTGCATGCCCCCTGGGGTCAGGCCCACAACCTGGGCATCGAACCGGCGACCTCCTGGTGCATGGGTCGACACTCAACCACTGAGCCACACTGGCTGAGTTGTACAGGTGTTTTTATTTTATAAATAGATGTGGCAAGACTTCGATGGAAGGGTAAAGGGCCATCCGGGTGCTTCTTTCAGCGTCTCATGACGAGATGATGATCAGTTCAATTCTACCTGAGGTCCATTTTTTAAAGTCTTGAGGAAAGCTCTCTAGACCTAGATCTGGGGACCAGAGATCGATGGGGACCCCTGTCCCTGGGTAAGTGAGCAAAAGACCTAAGGCTGTTCCCTCTTTGGTTAACCGGGGACAAGCCTATTTGGTCCATGGTTGGGGAGGGGCAGCCAACGGTGTATTTGGAGGGAACACTTATACCCCTCCTCATGCCTCTACCTGCAGGGTCTCCCCCCCCTCCGTGGGGAGACTTTGGAAGGAGATGCCGGGCATGGTCCGCAGTGGAGAGCTGCCCACAGCACTGTGTGGGGCTGGAGGGTTCAATTCAGGGGACAACATAGTAATAGCCACCTGACCACAGCAGAATCCAAGCCCCACGATCTCCCTGACTCCGGGGTAATCTGGACTCGGGGAGGAAGAGGGTGTTATTTCCAGGGCCCTCCAAGCCCACCTGAGACAGGCGAGGGGAGGAGCGCGGGGGGCCACTTGAAGGGCGGGAACCTGGGCCCAGGTTGGTCTGACAGGCACATCTGAGGATGCCCAGCTCACTGCCTCTCACTGTCATGCGGATGAAGGGCCACTTGATGAGTCAGCACAGACCACTAAACTGTGGAATTCATAAGTGAAATATGGCTCTAATTCAGGATTCTCCCCAAAAGTCTGGCTGTCTTATCACCCTTGGCAACATAGCACAGCAAGTATGTCCACGAGTACCTATGGGGTGCTCACTATGCGCAATAAGCATTTCCTAAGTGCCTGCTGTGGGTTATAGCACTGAATAAAACAGGCCAAAAGAGAGAGAGAGAGAAATCCCTGCCCTCAGGAAACTTACATTTTAGGGGGCATTAAAAAAAAGAAAAGAAAAATATGTAGTATGTTGGATGATAAATGGTGAGGAGTGAACCTTGTGGAGATCCGGACAATGAGTGGTCCAGGCAGAGGGGAAAGCAAGTGCAAAGGTCCTGAGGCATGACTGTGCCTGGCACAACGGAGAACCACAAGTACAGTGAAGGGGAGGATGAGAGAGGTGAGGTCCAGTTCCTGTAGGGCCTCGTGGCCATCGTGAGGACTTTGCCTTTTACTCCAGGTGTGGTGGGAGCCAGGACTGGGGGATGAGGGTGTCCTGGGCAGAGGAGCAATGGGACCTGATTCCTTTTCACAGGACCTGACCGGCTGCAAGCGGAGAACAGACTGTCAGAGAGGCGAAGGAAGCAGAGACCTCAGTGAAGAGGCAACCATGATGGTCCAGAGAAAGATAACAGCTGCTTGGACCAGGCTGACACAGGGGAGGTGACCGGAAGCGGTCAGCACCCAGTTACAGGTTGAGGGCAGAGCCAATCACATTCTTTTTAGTGCAGAGTGGGAGCAGGTGGGCTCTCCTTGTGTGTTTTGGGATCAAGAAAGTCTGAGACCTGGTTAGAAGGCGGAGATGTGGTTGCCAAAAGGGATTTCTTCTCTCAGCCTCCTGGGACTTGGGTCGTGCCGGCTCTGCATGGTGTAGGTCTGCATGGCCTAACGGGGAAGACGCCCGGACACGCGGGCCAGTGAAAACAGCAAGAAGCAGATAGAAGGAGAAATGCTCTCATGTTTGAAAATTATGACCTGTGAGTGAATGAATGGCTGGAAAAATAGGTGCACCTGGCTCTTAATGACCTGGAATGAAGATTTAAACTCAGGATTGCCCTCCCTACCACGCAAAATAAAATGATAATCAACCCCGTCTTTAGTTCTCTTTAAAATGTCGGTGGCACGGCTCCCCGCTGCCATCACAACAGGCTCCTCGGAGCCAGTGTCCCTACCTGGGCCTCCTCCTTGGCCTGGACTGGAAGGGAGGCGGGGCTTGGAAGGGAGAACTATTTTCCTCTTGTGCTTGCTGGCTTGGGAGAGCTGGAAAGGGCCCACCTGGCTCCTAAAGTTTCTAAAAATAGAAAGTTGTCTTAGCTTTCCTATAGTTTTGGCTTAGCTGTTCCTTCTACTTTTGCCAAGATGCCGTTGGTATTAGAGAATCGTCGCTGTGCGTGAAAATGCAGGACGGCGGGGGCGAGACTGCAACGGGACCGAATGAGCGGGCAGCTGCCACGGATGGGCCGCCAGGGATGCTGCTGGTGTGGACGACACCTCCGACCCGCCCAAGCCCTGCATCCATCCCAACCGGCGGGCAGGACAGCACTTCTGCCGTTGGTTTGTTTTAGCTGAGAAGAGGAAGTTGAGGGAACTGTGTCCAAGGCCAAGTGCCTGGAGTTTGAATCCTTCTGGGTGAGGGCTGAGGACCGTCCATGAAGGACTTCCGAGACCCTGGGCACAAACATATATGCTGTGGGGCCAGCGGTGTGCTGGTAAAGGTTAATAACAAGCTCTGCAGGAGAAAGTGTGTGTGTGTGTGCGTGCACATGTGTGTTTACACAGATATATGCACATACACATGCACAAGCACACACACACCTACACACATATACTTAGGTTTATTATAGAGTGTATTGATGTAAAGGATATCTGGCACACAATTTCCAAATAAAGGTAAAATTTACCATGCCCCTTTTTGTAAAGTTCGTATCATCAATGGATTCATGCAGAACGTTTTCATTGGTTGTTTTCCCCCCTCAACTCTGGTATCTGTAGTCAATCTAGGGTTTTAATGGGTGAGCAACTGTAGTCCTTCAGGGATGTTGGTTGATATTTGATTTTAGCTTAAGGAGTAAGACCAACGAGATATAAGGAGCACGTCAGAGTTTAACTAGTTTGTCAATGAAATGAGCAACTTCCTCAATTTTAGGTGCTATACACAATTTTACAATGTAACAGCTAGAGAGAGAACAGATTTGTTGTTGTTGTTGTTGTTGTTAGCTTTTCCATTGATATTTTAGACAGAGTGGAGGGAGGGAGAGAGACACATCGACTAGTTGCCTCCTGCATGACCCTGACCAGGTTGGAGATCAAACCTACAACCCAGGTACATGCCCTTGACTAGGAGTCAAACCCAAGAACCTTTGGTCCATGGACTGATGTTCTAATCACTGAGCCAAACCAGCCAGGGAGAGAACAGACTTTTATGTTTAATCTGCATCATTAACTTTTCCTCCCTCACGTTCTCAGATCTAGACAATGAACAGAACAATAAATTAAGCCCTGTGTTGTACACGTTTGCCAATTCCCGAAGTGTAAATACTCCTCATGTGGCCTATATCAGGCTACCAACTTGACATCACTAGAGATGAAAGCGGAAGGAGAGGGCCCAGCACACCGTTATGTAGTGCTTCCACCAGGCAGCTACGATCGATGTCAATGACCTCAGGAGCACAGGTAATATGGACAGGCGGACCAGCTATCCCAGTTTGCCCGGGACTGAGGGGGCTTCTGGGACCATTAATCACCCTAGAGCTGGGACCACCACTCAGGCCTCTGCTTGAGCCTAAGACAGAGCCCGTCCCTAAAAGGACGAGAGGTCTGAGTTAGTACAGAACTGCTGTAGGATGGAATTTTCCAGGGAAGAGAAAACAAGAGGCCACATCTGGGTGCCGGGACCTCCAAGATGCCTGACCCCCTGAGGGATTCCCCACCTGCCGTGGCCGCTTATCTCTTGGCTGCTGCCGGCCACAGCTGTGGGGACGCATATGCAAATAGCCTGCGATAATGCGAATGTGTGACTCCCCAGGGGCAGGCATGTGGAAAGCAGTGTTTCACAATTCCGCCTCGTCCAGAGGAGCAGTGGGGGCGCAGAATGATTTGAAACACATTTTTTGAAAAGGCAAAATAAAATTGGAACGAAACCTAGCAGAGACATATGCCACTCTCTCCACCCCCAGCTCTCTCCACCCCTGCCTGATATTAACCCTGTTCTCTCACACGCTGGAGTCTCCTCCGGCAGAGCGGCAAACACAGCAAATGACACCGGGCCCTCCATTCCGATCAGGAGCCCCTGCCCGTCCCAGGACAGGGGCTGACACACCCTCCAAGCAGCTACAGGCTGCTCACCTGCTTGCTTCTTCCTCTGCCCAACCTCTCTGCCTCCCTCCTCCCGATAATGCGCCCTCCTCCTCCCCCCTGCTTCCTGGGATAATCACGGATGCATAGACCACAGCATACAGACCACTGGAGAAGGACGGTTTAGTGAAAGTAAAGTCCGAAAAGCCGAGATCTGATTGTCATCTCTGCCGCTGACCAGCAGTGTGTCCTTGGGCAAGTCACTTCACCTCTCTGAGCCTCTGTTTGCTCCGTGTACAATGAGGAGAATGATGGTAATACCTACTCCACAGGGATAGCGGGGCATCCCCGAGCTGCAGTTTCAAAATGCCTAGCACGGCGCTTGGCACACAAGAGAAAGCGGTCCCAGCAAGAACCCTTTGAAGATCCCGGGTTCAAGCACTCCGTTTCAGAGCCGGACAAGCAGAGGCCCAGAGAGGGAAAAGAACCTGCCCAAAGCCACACAGCATCTCGGCCTCAGCACCGGCTCCCGGCAGCAGCTTGGGGGGCTCCGGGTTGGAGAGTGAGGACGCGCTGCCCGCCCCTGGCCGGTCCCCTGGCCGGTCCCCACCCCGGATCCCCGATCCCCGATCGGAGCAGTCGCCTGCACTCACCGTCAGCAGGGCTGGACCTTCGGGAGCCCGCGGCCACCCTCCGGGAGGCAGCCTGGTTGGTCGCTGTGGCTTCCCATCCACATGGAGAGGAGCCCGGACTCGCCCCAGGAGCCCACTGTCCCCGTGGTCTTCGCAGACCCGGCTGCGGGCCCCGATAGCGCCGCCGGGCTCTTATCTGGCCTGTGTCAGGGTCCAGGCGCTGCAGATCCGGGGTTCCAGGAAGCCCGCCCGGGGCGCCCCCAGCGGGCCCCGCTCCCCCGGATGCCGCCTGCGGCTCTGGACGCCTCCGATTGCCTGTCAGTGTCACTCGGAGCTCCGCCCGGGAGGATTCCGCGTGGGCCCCCCGCGGGCCGCGCCCCCTCGCGTCCCACCCCCACCCCCGTCTTGGCGAGGGGACTGGGAGAAGGCAGCGAGAGTGGCGAGTCCGCCCGTCTGGGGCTGTGTCCTGGACTCTCCGCGATCAATCACGGAGCATCTGATGCCTGCTTTGCCTCCGAGGGGGGTGAGGGGGCGCCCAGAAGTTTCTGTTTACTCCGCTCTGCACCGGGCTGCGTGCTAATCGCCAACAGGCCGGAGGCAGCCCCCACCCCCACCTTCCTCTTCTTACCTTGCCCCGCTCTCGTCCCCTCCTCCGCTTTCTCCTGTCTTCTCCCCTCGTCGCCATCTGTCCCCTCCTCACACCGGATCTGCTGCTCCACACACCCCTTCCTCTGGCCCTGGGTTTCCCCAAATCCCATCATCGCCTTGTGCCTCTGGCTTCTCGGATGCGAATTGGCTTCGCCTTTTTCCTTCACATCTTTACAGCTAGTAGGCAACCTCTTTTACTGCCCCCCCTTTACAACCTAATTATTTCAGGGTTTGCCCCCCAAAAAAACACACACAACCCTGTGATATTTGTGTGTTAAGACTCCTCAAAACTTAGTGTCTCTGAGTCAAGGGGGGGAGGGGTGCCAGGCTTTTTTTGTCACCTCTGCTCATCTTGCTTTGGATTCTGCTCAGGGATGCACCGGGAACAAAGTCCCCATTGACGGAGACGGCACTACAGGGCCTCCCAGCCTGTAACACCTAGAGATGAATTTCCCTGCCTCACCCTGGCTCCCTTCCACCTTCCAGCCACTGCAGACCAGAAGCCAGGGCTGAGCAGCCCCAAGAACAGAAACTAACACCCCCCCCCCCCACTCACACTCACACACACACTCTGAAGGGTAACCCTGCACAAGCTTTGAAAACCGAAAGCAAGAATAGGGTGCCACCCGCACATCACGTAAGCATGTGCAGTAGGAGGCATGCCCATGGAGGTTTGCTAGGAAAAAAAAAAGGCTAATCACAGGAAACAATCGGAAATAAATATCCGTCAAATAACGATTGTTACATAGAATGCAGAAGAGTCAAGCTGTGGTTTGCCAGGCGGTGGGTTAGAAAGCGTGCCCCGTGTCTATACGGAACTACAGAGGTGGATCTCCAAGATGCCTTGTTCAGTGAAAAAGGGGTCAGAATGGAATATTCCGTATAATCCCGATTGTGCGACCCTCCCCCTTACGCACACATAAAATGAAATACTATGGAAACACATGTACAACCAGGACAATAGTCTGGACGGATATACCAAACTGAGTCATTACCTCTGGGAAAGGGGAGGCAAAAGGTTTCAGGGTGATGCTCTGACCTGCAATAGCTTTATTTGGAAAAATGGAAATGGATTCGTCTGTTACTTGTGTCCAACCAGCTCCCTTCTCTGGGAACACGGCACCTCACATAAGGAGAAAATTTCATCCCCCCATCTGCCTGCTTGGACTCACTCAAAGAATTCTGCAATTTGTCAGCAGAGAAATAAACAACAATCCTGAGGCGCGCACCCAGAAAGTCTGCAAGCGCTCCAGTTGGATCACCTCCGCTTAGATGTTGGGGCCCCTGGAGCCAACAGTGACTTATCACGGTGCAATTCCTTAAGAGCAGAGGAGCTGTCCCGTTCCTCCTGACAACGAGGACAGCAGATACGGACTTGAAAGGAAAGTACTGGAAAGCGATCCTGGGTTTCAGGAAACCATGTCATCCTCTAACGTATAAAACATGAAAACCATTTTGAAGCATTTTAAAGGCATGAACTTGAACGAGTTCAGACGAAGGGCTACTGAGCAGGCACAGTATCGGCTGAGCCCTTCCTCTCCCTCGCTGGCTACACAGAGGACACGTCTCACAGACACGAGGGGCAAGCAGGCCTGGTACCCCACGCAGGGCTCATGCTCGGGCACTGCGGATGGCATTCTCCAGCACGTTCTCTTGTGTTCACTTGTCAAAGGCCTGCTTTAGGAGAGCAGCCAGGGGCGTTGCTATGGAGAAGACATAACATTCTCCATAGCCCTGAGCCCGTGGGGGCAGCCACCAGCCCCCACCCCCATCCTCCAGGTTTGGAACCCGGTCATCTTGAACTTGGGGTTTCCAGCTATCTGAGGCAGAGCATAGTCAGACCATGCCATTCCCAAATCAGGGCTCACAGAGGGTGGTACCCAACGGGACGTTAGGCACCCAGCAAGGCTGAACCTCACAGCGGGAAAGTTTTTGTAAACCGGTGACAATACTCTTCCAGCCCCTGTGACCTCGGAGAACAGCTCCGCTTTCTGCGAATCTGTCTGACATCTATACCATTTCCTAACCTCCCTTCTTAGCCATTGACACTTCCCAATTTTTAATTTTTTAAAGTTTGAAAGTGACTCTACCAGATAGAGAAAAACGAACAAACCCTTAACGAAACATGGAGTTTAGTTCACGATCGTGTATCAGTAACGATGTACGATGTCAACGGGAAGGGAAACAGTGAGAAACCGGGTCCAGGGTAGCTGAGAATTCTGTCTACTCTTTGTAACTTTTCTTTACATCTAAAACTATTCTAAAAATTGAAAGTGTATTTAGCCCGGCCAGTGTGGCTCAATGGTTGAGCATTGACCCACGCACCAAGAGGTCGCTGGTTCAATTCCCGGTCAGGGCACATGCCCAGGTTGTGGGCCCGATCCCCAGTGGGGGGCATGCAGGAGGCGGCCAGTCGATGTTCTCTCTCATTGATGTTTCTCTCTCTCTCTCCCTCTCCCTTCCTCTCTCTGAAATCAATAAAGAAAAAAAAATTGTATAAAAGAAAAGAAAGTGTATTTAAGTATTTTAATGAGCCTAGAAAATAAAAAATTCTATGGTGTTTTTTAAAACATATGTACGGAGAGAAATAGAGTAAATGTGACAAAAACACTAACAGCAAATTTAGGTAAGAGGTACGTGGGCGTTCTTGACGCTATTATCTCCCTGCAGGTCAGAAGTTTGTCGAAACAAAAAGTTAGCCAAGAATCAATGAATTTAAACAGAAATATTAAGTCCGCAGGAGCCCGGGTGGCAGACAGATTTGGCCAGAGTTGTCGAGGTAGTACCTGAGTTGCTGGCATTTGGGGAGCACTGGGCTAAGAGGTGACCTGGCAAGGAGGTAGATCTGCAATGACCCCAAATGGTCTCTCCAGTCCCGGAGCAACGCTCACCACCTGGCCCCAGAATCTTCTCTGCGCCCCACCCCCAGGCACACGATTCCCTCGAACGGCTCCTCGTGACGTAAGCAGGGCGGGTGTCATCATGCCACACGCCAGGCTGGGCACTGCGGGGACAGAGAAGAACTGAGAGGAAGTGTCCTGGTGCGAGACCGAAGTGTACATAGAGATCTGTTCACGCTGCCAGGCGCTAACCTCAGCCCAGGGGCGGTGGGGGGGCCTCTGCCTGGGCCAATGAAGGGGACACCCAGGGAAGCGCGTTTCCAGAGATGGCTGAGTACACAGAACGGTTAGAGTGACTGTCCCAGAACACCTCTGTGCTCAGACCCCAGGGTCAGGCCAGCCCCACAGCCTCAGGGTCGGGTCCCACCTTCGTCCTCCTCATGTCGCCTGCTTGGGAAGGGAGCTGGTGAGTTTAACAGGAGGAGCAGTCTCCCAAACCCGTCCCCCTCGGTCCAATCCATCATTCTCCTGCAGATGGTGGCATCAAAATTCTCCTCTTTTACCCACCCTGCCGACCGTCGGCACTGAACAGAACATGGGATCGCTGGGTTCTTTCTGGAGATAAACATCTCCATCCATCATTCCAGGCTCGTCCTGCCCTCTCGCCCTGGCCCACAGCCTCTTTGCTGGCCCCTCAGCTCCACAGGGACCACGGGCCCATTCATCAGACAGACGTGTGCTCTGTTGAGCTGGGCGAACGTCTGGAATGACAGGCTCCCCATCTGGCCTCAGCCAGGGCCATAAACCTTGATTCAGCAGAGAATGAACCTGCCCTGGAACCTGGGGGCCTTATCAATTGGAGGGATTAGCAAAGGCCTTGTCCTGACCTGAAAGAAAATCCCAGACACCGTCCACACTCCCTTAGGGACCCTCCAGAGTCAAATATTTTCAGAACCAACTCCAGTTAAGTAAATAGTTTTCTGCACGTGAGTGCCCACGGGGTTTCTCGGACGACCTGACATTCTCCACTTGGTGACAGTCATTTCCTTACAAACATAACATTGGAAGCGATCTTTGCATTCCCAGAATGACTTCCCCCAGCTGAGGAATTCTGCGATCTTCAGTTCGGGGCCGTTGCTTTATTTTGTGCTTTGATGACAACACCCCCCCGAAATGCATCCTGTACAATTTGATAAGAGCCCTTTGCGCCCCCCACCCCACCCCATGCCTGTCTTTCTTCACCACAGATTTCTAGGAAACTCTTCAAAAAATGTGCTGCTTAAATTGAACCCTGATGCTAGGAGCACTAATGGGCGCCCTCTTCAAAGGGATTCTCTGCAACTCAACAGTTTACATGGTGCTGGAGACAATGGACTTAAGCGCACAATTTATTTGGCTTGGCTGGTTCCATGCTGGTTGGAATCTGCTTTGGGGGGAAAACAAACCCTGCATATGTTTAGATTTATAATTTATACCAAAAGCACAAATACCTCGGAGCAGGGCGAGAGTGAGACGCAGTTACGAGGAGGAGCCACTGCTCACGGGGATTTGCCTCTTTCATGGACGGACTATGAGGGGTTACAAACTGCTTTTCAGTTAAGCCCCCTTCTTTTCTCCCTGCTTCCCAGAGAAGCATCTACGGCAGAAGCTCTGGACGGCCTCCTGACCTTGTACAATCGCCCTGATCTGGCTCTTCCCAGCTGTCTGGGGTGGTCCCTGTTCTGTGCCCTGTTCTGAGAGGTTCCCCCTGACTCCCTCACTCCATCCTCACAGCAGCCGTCCTGGGTCTCCCGGACCCCAAGCTAGAGAGGAGGAAACTGAGGGACAGGGAGGTGCAGCCACGTTCCCAAAGTCCACACAAGCAGCGACAGAGCCAGGAGTCTAAGTCAAGGAGTCTTGCTGTAGAATTGATGCGCTGGCTCCTTGGGTGCTTTTCGAGTAAAACCTACAGAACGACTGGTCGGAATGCTTGATTAACTGGGCTTTTTAGTGTAGACGAGTTGGAAGAGAAACGAGATAACGGCAAGAAAATAAAAGGAAGTCATGACTTCACCAGAGCAAAAATGACCTCCCGCTCCCCAATTTAAACCAAAGAGGAAACGGGAGAAGAACATATTCAACCTAATTTCTTCAGCCTTCTCCACTTCCAGGCTCAGACAAGACATACCAAGTTCAGTGAGGAGACTCGGGGTCCCGGAGGACTCTCCATCAATAAGGAAGACCCAGAGCTGCCCTTTGGGGTCCAGGACAAGGACCTCGAGGGGTGGACTCCCGAGAGATGGCTGGGATGGGGCATTATAATAAGGGCCCCCGTGACTGTGCCTCCCTGGATCCATGGTCCCCTGCAATGTGCTGATGCAGCCCCTTCCGAGGGGGTGGAGCCGGGATTCTGCCGCTTGGAACTATGACCTGCTTTGACTCAGAGAATGAGGCGGAAGTGACGGTTCGCCAGGTTTGAACCTTCACCCTGCACTTTCTGTCTTTTTATATATATATATATATATTTTGTTCAGATAGAGTGGGAGGGGGAGATAGAGAGAGAGTCATTTATGTGAAAGGGACACATCGAGTGGTTGCCACCCACACGACCCAACCAGGGCCGGGGACAAACTGCAACCGAGGTACACGCCCTGAGCAGGAACTGAACCCGGGTCTCTCCAGACCGCAGGCCGACGCTCTAACCGCTGAGCCAAACCAGCCAGGGCTGCACTTTCTGTCTGCTCTCACTTTGTTGGAACCTCAAGACCAGCATATGAGGCAGCCTGGGCTAGCCTCCTGGAAGATGGGGGCTCACGTGGAAGGGAACCACGGCACCGCACTGACAGCCTGGTCCCTGCTGGGCATGTGAGTGGAGCCACCTGGACCCTTCAGTCCCAGTCGAATTGTGAGATGACTGCTGTCACACAAGTGAGCCCACATAAAACCAGCAGAATTTCCAACCCACAGAATCGTGACAGCCAGCCACCTCGACTTTGTGTTGCACCACTAAGTTTTGGAGCTGTTTGTTACACAGCAGCTATTGCTGATGGTTGCATGATTGTTATATAGATGTCATCCATGGTGATAATGAAGGTTCTCCATGGCAACCACAGCTATAAAGAGAATTCCTGTGGACCAAATTGTGGGTTCGATTCCAGTCAAGGGCATGTACCTCGGGTGCAGTTTGTCCCCGGCCCTGGTTGGGGTCATTTGGGAGGCAACCAGTCAGTGTATCCCTCTCACATCAATGTTTCTCTCTCTCTTTCTCTCTCTCTCTCTCTTCCTCACTCCCTTCCTCCCTCCCTCCCTCTCTATCTGATGATAAATAGAAAAATATCCTTGGATGAAGATAAAAATAAATTATATATATATATATATATATCTCCAATGTTTTCTACACGAAAGAACTGTATTTAGCACTGGGGACACAGATACACTTGGCACAATACCAGCCTCCAAAAACTCTCAGGACAACAGAGCAGGTGGGCAAGAACACTATTCTACAATAATTCATTGTTGAATGCCAGGCCCTTCGTTAAGGGCTGGGAATACAATCATAGGAAAATCACAAATCCAGACCTCCTGGGGTCTGTGTCTAGTGGGGGACATAGACGTTAATAAAAAGAGAACACATAAATGCGGGGTTGCGAGTGGTGTGAGGAAGCAGCACAGGGTGTTCTGAAAAAAAAGTAGTCTGGCCCTGGCCAGTTTGGCTCAACGGTTAGAACGTCGGCCTGCGGTCCGGAGAGACCCAGGTTCGGTTCCCGCTAAGGGCACGTACTTCGGTTGCAGTTTGTCCCCGGCCCTGGTTGGTCGTGTGGGTGGCAGCCACTCGATGTGTCCCTTCACGTCGATGTTTCTCTCTCTCTCCCTTCCTCTCTCTCCCTCCCACTCTATCTGAACAAAAAATGGAAAAATATCCTCGGGTGAGGATAAAAGAAAAGAAAAAAGAAAAAAAAAGAAAAGTAGTCTGGTGAGAGGAAGCCAGGAGGGCTCCCTGGAGGAAATGCCTCTCAAGCTGAGAACTGAAGAGCTCGTGCAGTGCCTTATGCAAGAGAAAGGGAAGAATGCTCCAGGTCCAGGGAAGAGCAGATGGCAGTGGTTTTCAGCAGGAGCACTTAGGCTAATCTAGAACCCAACTCCATTTTACATATAAACACAGAGTGGTTTTTGTGTGGTTTTAATGTATACCGAATGTTCCTGGAAGGCAATGACCGCGTCACCTGGGAGAACACGAACTCAACTTGAGTGGGAATTGCCACTGGTCACTATTCCGCAGTGACAACACAGGCAGCCCTCCCGCTCAGCACGCTGATGGTGCCAAGTGGCCAGCACCCCGCACCGAGAACTACCTGCATCCTGGTGTTTCTACCTGTCCGATTCAAGCACCTGGCTATTCCATGAGGACTTTCAGCACTATCAGGCATGTGTTTTTATTATAAATGACTTTCCACCTATTCTCCTTTATTTTAGAGTTTCAGAATTACATATACAGGTTTTCATTATATGAGTAGGTAGCTCATATCATGCATGAAGTTTATTTCAGGGTAGGCAAAGAGGCACCGGGTCTGATAGGGTTAGAACCATGGGCACCTTCAAGACCCTCCTCTGGCTGTGGGACAGGGACTCAGACCAGTGGGAGAACTGACAGGGTATAT
This sequence comes from Molossus molossus, assembly GCF_014108415.1. Taxonomy (NCBI): domain Eukaryota; kingdom Metazoa; phylum Chordata; class Mammalia; order Chiroptera; family Molossidae; genus Molossus; species Molossus molossus. Next base: position 8,272,719 of record NW_023425399.1, on the reverse strand, counting down.
GGGGTCAGAGCCCAGACAGCCAGGAGCAGTGTGGTACAAGTTGAGGCTGGAGGGGGTGTGGGGAAATTGGAGCCCTCAGACCCTGCTGGAGGGGATGGGAATGGGACAGTTGCCATAGAAAACAGCCTGGTAGTTCCTCAAATGTTAAACACTGAGTATTATCTGAAACAGCAATTTAATTCCTAGGCACATACCCAAGGGGAATGAAAATATATATTCACACAAGAACTTGAACACAAATGTTCTCAGCAGCAGTATTCACAATGGCCCAAAAGGAGAAACAACCGAAATGTTCATCAGCTGGTAAATGCATAAACAAAGTGTTGTAGATCCATACAATGGAATACTATTCAGCCAGGCAAAGGAATAAAAGGCTGATACATTTGTTGACCTTAAAAAATAAGAGTCGGTTATTTTACCAGCAAAATGGGTTTATTCAGAAATAGTAGAGGAATTGGAATCCAGGACAAACAAACTACAGAGAACCACAGACAAGTCTGAAGAACAGAAGACAGGGCCTGACTTTTGTAGGGAATAATAAGGAAGTTGGGAGGGGCTGTTTCTGGAGAGTTCAGGGTGGTAACAGCTTCTCATTGGCTGGGCTGTAACCAGGAGCCCAACCTGATGGCAACCAGCTAAAGAGGTTCCGGTGGCCACGCTGGACAGGGAGGAATTCCTCCTGCTGTGGTGTGTCCTGTTCCGGGTCTGGGTGTCAGTATGTGAGAGCACCCCCTTCAGGGCTTCCGACTCCATTTCAAATGAGCTTTTCTTTCTTTTGAACACACACTACAATGTAGATGAATCTTGAAAACATTATGCCAAATGAAAGAACCCAGACACAAAAGGCCTACTGTAGGGTTCCATTTACATGAAATGTCAGAATAGGCAAATCCATAGAGACAGGAAGTAGATGCGTGGTTGCCAGGGGCTGGGGCCAGAGGGTGAGGAAGGGAGGGGCACATGGACAGCGACTGCTAATGGGCATGGAGCTTCTCTGGGGGTTGATAAAAATATTCTGGAATGAAATAGTGGTGACAGTTGTACAACTCTGTTAATATACTTAAAAACCACTGAACTGTACACTTTCAAGGGTGAATTGTGTGGCATTTGAATTATATCTCAAACAAAACAAAACAAAAAGATGACGCTGAACAGATAGGGCACTGTGGCCCATGCTGAGTTTTATCTTCAGCCTCAGAGGACTGGGAGCCGTTGAAGGTTTGAGGCACCACAGTGGCAATTTAGGTTGCTTTTCATTGTTTTTTTAATCCTCACTCGAGGATAGGTTTTTATTGATTTTTTTTCTTTTTTTAGAGAGAGAGAGAAGAAGGGGGGTGGATAGAAAGAAAGATTGATGTGAGAGACATTGTTTGGTTGCCTCCCATACGCACCCCAACTAGAGATCAAACCCTCAACCTTGGTATATACCCTGACTGGAATCGAGCCCGCAACCTTTTGGTGTCTGGGACAACCCTCCAACCAACTGAGCCACCAGCCAGGGAATAGGTGTGCATTTTAGAACGATCTCCGTGAAGGTGGACTAGGGATGGTCAAATGGGTGGTTTCGAAGGGTGAGGAAGAGCGAGGTGTGCGTGATAACTCCTGGCTTGGGGCTTGAGCGCGTTGATGGAAACGGTGCGATTCGCAGCAGGGCTGGAAGGTAGCATGGGGAGAGCAGTTTGTGGCAACAGCGGTCACAGGGACAAGATCTGTGCTTGAAGAGACAAGATCTGGAAGAAATCACTTCTGACTGGTGGCCTCTGGGAACGCTTCTTGGAAGAAGCGGCATTTGAGCAGAACTTGGCAGGGCTGGCTTAGGGCATACAAAGAGTCAAAGAGCATGCTAGGAAGAAGGACTCACACAAGCACAAGTCTGGGGGCTAGGAGTGCCCAGGGTTAATGGGGCGCTGTTTAGCCAGGTCAGAAAGGAAACAAGCCCTGGCTGGTTTGGCTCAGTGGTTAGAGTGTCGGCCTGTGGACCAAAGAGTCAATGTTCAGTTCCAGTCAAGGGTATATGCCTCAGCTGTGGTTCAGTCTCCAGCCCTGGTCAAGGTCATGCAGGAGGCAATCAATAGATGTATCTCACATCGATGTCCCCCCCCCCCCCACACACACACACACTCTGTTTGAAGATAAATGAAAAAATATCCTTGGGAGAGAATTGTTTAAAAAGAGAAGGGAAAAAAACTATGGTGATACATTAGTCAGGGTTCTCCAGAGATACAGAACTAACAGGCTATCTCGGGACTAATGTAAGAGGCGACTGATTCCAGAACTGGTTTGCGTAGGTACGGAGACCCAGAGGTCCCACGATGTGCCGTCCAGAAGCTGGAGAACCAGGAAAGACAGCGGAGGAGTTCAGTCCAAATCTGAAGGCCCGAGAAGCAGGGGAGCTGTGGTCCAAGGGTGACGACGAATGTCCGGCTCAAAGGCAACACCGTTGCTCTTCCTTCACCTTGCTGGATTCGGTTCCTCGGAGGACACCTTGGATGATGACCACTGACCTTGATGAGGGTGACCTTCTCTACTCAGACGGCTGATTCAAATGCTGCTCTGGTCCGGAGACACCCTCAGGCACCCAGCAGGGATGTTTCACCAGCTATCGGGCACCCCTTCGCCCATCATTCTGACACAGGAAGCCCGCAATCACAAGTCTAGCCCTGGTCACCTTGGCACCTGTATGCGTCTCCTTAAACCACACCTCACCTCCTAATAGAGACAACGCCTCGGTCATAATTCTGCCTGACATGAACAGCTATCCTGTGAACAACTGAACACACACTGGCCAGAAGGGGTGTCCTCCCATCCTCACACCTTCCCGGGAGGCAGTAGCCCCTTTCCACAGGAGACTGAGGTTCAAAGAGGCCTCAGGGATTCGACCTGAAGTCCCACAGCACGAAGGGGCTGGCTGGTTTTTAATCTTAGGTCTATTTGAAAAGAAAATAGATGGCCCAACCAGTGTGGCTCAGTGGCTGAGCATTGACCCATGCACCAAGAGGTCGACGGTTCAATTCCTGGTCAGGGCACATGCCCAGGTTGTGGGCCTGATCCCCAGATGGGGGCATGCAGGAGGCGGCCAATCGATGTTCTCTCTCATCGATGTTTTTATCTCTCTCTCCCTCTCCCTCTCTCTCTCAAAATCAATAAAGAAAAAAAAAATTTTTAAAGACGCACAGGGTAGGTTCAGGCCAACTTGTAGCATGTGGACTTTATTTTACAGTGAATAAAGTCATTCTTTTCTTGAGCTGTAAAACTCAGTCTTCTCCGCATGTCTGTTTTGGATTACACATTCCAATCCCTCGAATCTTTCGATAGCAAGTTTCCTTAAGGGAGAAATTGTGCTCATTGTTTGGAGAATGCAACCCACCGCAGCACAGGAGATTGATGGCTGAAGACTCCTGACTCCTACAGGCAGGGATGCAGGGTGTGTACGGTTTCAGTGCCAGAGAGGCCGCAACCTGTGAACGCTGCGTCAGCGAGGCGGTGACAGCTGCTAACATTAAATAGCCACGTGCTCCTTCTGCCGCCTAAGCTCCCCGGCTTTGCTCTGAGCAATACGTACCCAAAACAGATACATATTTGTTGAGTTCTTGTTTAATTCTGTTTTGAGTCCAGTGCTGAGATAGAATCATTTCTTTTATGTAATACTTTTTTTTTTTAATGTACTTGGATATTTGTACCTTATACAAATATCCATGGATATCCATGGTTTCAACGGCCATGGAAAAAGCCTTGAAATATTCTAGAAGGGAAAAGGGGGAGGCGGGTCACAGGGAGAAAGGATACAATGATCAGAACTTAGGAACCAGCGCTAACCTAGTTGAAAACAATGGGGACATCTGAAAGGGAAGAAAATGAACAGGGACAAATGCCTAGCACAAGCCACCAGCTTGCTTTTCGCCCGAGAGTCTGTGCAATCTGGGACACCCAGAGAGGGCCTGTCTGAGGGACAGGGCGACCCTAGGACTCCTGGGAGCTGCCAGCCCTCAGAACAGCAGAATTGCCTCCCAAAGTTAGTGTGCTGTTTCTCTGGCCTTTTCCAGAAACTGCATTCTTTCCCAACGTGCCTCAGGGCAAGAACAGGCACAGGTGCTCTTTAAAAAGGCAGGTGTAAGGACCTTACCTAAATCCAGTGAAACAGAATGTCCAGGGGAGATTCTTAACTGAGCGATTACGGGCAAGTTTATCAGCTCCCACGAGCCTGTTTCATCCAAGAAGAGCGACAGAACAGCACCAGCCACGGCGACGTGTGAGGACTGAATCGGGGAGCCCCGGCGACGGGCTCAGCAGCACGCTGGCACCCATTCATACCGGTAAGTGTCACCCGCGTACCTCCTAGTGTCTGTGTCACCCAAGACACAAATCTACAAGTCGCCTTCTCTGGCCTCGGTCTCCAGAGTCTCCTCAGTCAGGCTGCCCCTTGATCAAACCCGAACACCTTTCACCTGTTGTGTTTTGGTGACACCGCCTGTGCTCTGGTTCACCTTCACCAGGGTTTAGTCTCAGGTGGTCGCTGCCTCCGAGAACGACATCGATTCCGGTTGACGGCCCCCATTCACCCGTGAGCACTGACCCCCGGACAGAACTGTTCTAGGTCCTGGAAGTAAAGTCTGCAGACAAAGCCCTGCCTTCGCGGAGCTCCCCTCCTTGGGCGGGAGGCACATCGCCAACGAAGAAAGCGGGCAGATATGTGCAGAGTCGGACCCTTCCTCCCGGGAAGCAGGGAGCTGGAAGAAGTGGGAGAGAGACGGAGGGCACCTCAAAGGCCCTGAATGAGGGGAGGGTGGGGGCAGATAAGGTTGGGGAGGAAGGAAAGATAAAAGCTATCAAAGACTATTGTAAGGAATTTGGATTAACTGCGTGTGAGATAAGAGGCTTTCAAAGGGCTTCACCCAGAGGAGAGACGTGATATCATTTAGGTCTTTGCAGGTTTTACCTGCTGGCTTGGTGCAGAGAATAGACTGCAGAGGGGCAGGGGTAGAAACACAGACCACAGAGAGGTGGCTACTGCAACAGTCTAAGCAAGAGATGGTGGAGACTCGGTTGACTTGGTCCAGAGTACAAGACACAGAGGTGGTGAGAAGTAGTTGGATGCTGGATATATTCTGGAGATCAAGCCAACAGAAATGGAGGCAGGGTGTGAGAGAAGCAGGGGAGTGGAGGATAATGCCAACAGTGGCCATCGATCGGAAGGATGCATGTGCAAGGATGGAGTTACCGCCCGCTGAGGAGGAGAAGGCATCTTGATGAGCAGGGGGTGGAGACATGAAGAGTTCAGTTTGGACCGTGTGAAGTTTGAGATGCCTAAACAATGGAGGGGCTGAGCAGGCGAGTGAACACACACGGAGGTCCAGGAAGAAACAGGGGCAGGAGATAGCTGTGTGCAGGGCCATCAGCACATGGGTGGTATTTAAAGCCATGTCACTGAATGAGACTACTGGGGAAGGAGGCATAGAAGAAAAGAGGTCCAAGGACCGAGTCCTGGGGTGCTCAGGGTGTAGATACGGGGGCCAGTCCAAACACCCACTCTACAGATGCAGAATCTGAGCCCTCCTTAATTTCGTCACCAGTCTCTAGACCTTGGACCTGCTGACGGTGGGGGACAGTGGAAAGAACTGGATTTAGATTCGAAAGCCCTGGCCCGTCACTACCATCGGATCTTGAGCACAGTGTTCCACCGCTCCCAACTTCCTCGAAGAGTGGGAATGTCACTTCCCCAGCCGCGGGCCATGGCGAGGACCGAATGAGCTGGTAACCAGAGGGAGTACCACAAACTGCAGGGCACTAAGTCTTGGTCATCACTTACTTCTTCCTCGAGGGGCCCGTCCAGAAACCTGCACTTCATTCTAGGTTCGTCCATATCGTTGACGGACGTTCATCCATTCATTCAACACACATGTCCGGAGTCTCCAAAGTGCCCGGACCTGGTTGGTTACCCAGCCGTAAAGACAGACACAGCCCCTGGCTTCCTGGAGCTTATTTTCTAGTGAAAGGACCATTGTCCTAATAACCATCTTGAATGGTTGCATTTTGTGTTTTTATTTTTTTCAGTTTGGTTTGTTTCTAGGAGGAGAGAGGAGAGATGTTCAGGTTTTTATTTGTAAGCACTGCTCCATGGGGTACAGATGTATGTAGAATCATTGCTTTTTTTCTTTTTTCTTTTGGTTAATCCTCACCTGACAATATTTTTTCCAGTGATTTTTAGAGACAGTGAAAGGGATGGGAAAAGGGGGAGGGAGAGAGATCGATGTGAGACACATTCGTTGGTTATGCCCCAACCGGGACCAGGGATCGAACCCGCAATCCAGGTACAATTCCTTGCCCAGGAATCAAACCCCAGACCCTGTGGTGCATGGGCCAATGCTCTAACCACTGGGAAACACCGCTCGGGGCTATTTTTCTATTTAATGTTGATTTTTCAGTAACACGGGCTCCTCGTTAACTAGATTACAGTGGCAGTGTTCTTCTGTGGTAGAAACAAAGCAAATAAAGGTCTAAGAAAGAAACAGTTTGATACTGAAGAGCCTGCTCGGTGCTCAGGGAGTGTCACCCAAGCCAGCCAGTGGTGAGCCAGGGTCACGCGCATGCTCGGCTGTCTGCACGTCTGTCTGCACTCCCTGGGCACGTGGAACGCCGCCCCTGCCGGGTGTTTTAAGGAAAATTTAAAAATAATTACCCTATTCATCTTTCTAAAGTCGAAGTTGAAACAGAAGCCATTGCCATTTTTGACATTTCAAGGGACTCTCTCAGGACACCCCTAGGGGATACTGTTAAACAGTTGGAAAACGTTAAACAGGTAGGGCTTCAAATTCCAGCTTCAAATTCTCTCTCTCTTTGACCATTTCCCGGCTGCATGACTGTAAATAAGTCATTCCATTCTTCTTTTTTTAAAAACTGATTTCAGAGAAAAAAAAGAGAGAGAGAGAAACATCGATTTGTTGTTCCACTTACTTATGCATTCCTTAGTTGATTCTTATATGTACTCTGACCAGGGATCGAACCTGCAACCTTGGTGTATGGGACAACACTCTAACCAGCTGAGCTACCCAGCCAGGGCACAAGTCACTGCATTCTGCTGACTCGGTTGCCTTGTCCATGAAGAAGAGACTTCCTACCTTTTGAGAATGAAATGACGTCATGCCTATAAAGGCCTTCACTTTACAGTCAGCTCTCCGTAAATGGCAACCATGAGGATGGGGACAGAAGACACAGATCGGTTGGGGCCGGGCCCTGGAGAGCCGTGAGTATCGGGCTCAGGTAGGGAGGGCGGCCCCCCAGCCAGCTGGCTCCAGAGGGGCAGGTCCGATCGCTCTGACTGCAGCCCTCAGACGGGGGCTCCCAGGACCCCTCCGCGGTGGTGTTTAGCTTCTGCAGGAGATCGTGAAGGTCCGCCCCGGGGTGCTGCTGTGTGTTAGACGTTTTGAAGCAGGCAGCTACGTGGATGTGCGAGTGAGGAAGGAAGAGGGTCCTGGGCGGCCAGAGAGAGAGGGATTATGCTGAAGACAGAGAAGCGAAGACAGATGATATTTAGGAAGAAAGAGTTCAGAGAGGGATTAGAGGAAAGGGAGTGGCTGTGGAATTTGGGACGTGGCCACCTCTTGTCCTTAAATAACCTCTTCAGGGCAATGCACCAGCGATAAGTAAAAAGGACTCTGACCTCAATGAGATCTGAACTCTGGGGCCCTAAATGAGCACCACGAGAGGTCTTACTGATGCTCCTCTCTCTGAGTCAGAAATCCCACTCCCAGCTCAGACTGCCCTCTGTTGGACACCACAAATGGCGAATCCTGATCCTCTTAAGCTCCACAGGAGATGAAGAGAGGGACATGATTTCCCGAGCCTCCCAAACCTTTTCCATACAGTTCTTTATTTTCACGATCACTCCGGGAGAAGGTTACTCTGTCCAAGAGAGGGAAACTGAGCCAAAGCAGAGGTAAGCTTGGAAGCCAAGTTCCGTGCTCGACTTAACTCTTCTCAGCTGCCCCTATTCATGACAAAGATGACTGGGTCCAACTCAAGTCCCAAGTGCCTCCCTTTCGTAAGGGGCTTAAGACACTGTCTTAAGGACCAAGGTTCAAATCTGACACAAGATATAATTATTCAAAGCCTTCACTCCTGGTTCTGCCTGGGGCACCCTACCGGTCAAGGCCAATGGGCAGAGGGCTGATAGAGGTGGATGACAGAGTCAGGAGTCTGTGTTCTTGGCTCTGTCTTCACCTCATATGTGACCTCCATCGAGTTCTTCCCCCTTTCAGCCTCTTCATCAGCAAAAGGAGGGGTGAGTTCAACAGCACATCTTCCCACTCTGGAAGCTGACGATGATTTGTACTATCTTTCAAGAGGACGATTTTGGCAATACCTACAACACCCACTGACTTCTTGGAATCTCTCCTAGAGAAATACACATAAAAGTGCACGAGATGTACACACAGGATGTTTGCTGCAACGCTGTGAGTAAGAATGACCTGAATGTCCACCACGGCAAGATTGCCTACATAAAGTATGGCTTAACCAGAGCTTGGAAAGCAATGCAGCCTGGGAAAAAATGAGGACGGTATTGAAGTAGCAGACTGGAAGTGTTACTGTGCTATGTTGTTGAGTGAAACCAGCAAGATTTGTTTAAAAAAAAAAATTCAGTGTAGTGTGAGCCATTGCTATATTCACAAGCACATCGTAGAAGGCCTAGAAGGAAGGGTACAGGGGAGGTTTCTTTTTCCCCTACAAAATACTTTACTTTTAGCCCTGGCTCGTTTGGCTCAGCGGTTGGAGCATCGGCCTGTGGACCAGAGAGTCCCAGGTCAGTCCCTGCTAGGGGCACATACCAAAACAAACAAACAAACAAAATACTTTACTTTTAGAATAAAATGATTTTAAGATATTTTTAATGGGGGGGGGGCAGGATTGGAAGAGGGTGTGAATGGGGGGAAAAGGAGAAACACCTGTAACAAAAATAAATAAATTAAATTAAATATTTTAATCTGTAGAGTGCTTCATAAGTCTATATGGATCTCATCCAAGCAGTTTGAGCTCTTGAACTACCACAAGGACGTGATGAGATTTGTAAAATATTACTCAAATTCGGGTGGGTCTGGGGCTTTATGTGTTATCTACACCCAACAACCTGATGGAATAGACCGTTTGATGGTAGGGAAACTGCCCCCCCCTCCCGTGATTGAACCCTTTGGGTTCCTACAAGAATATTTATGTTCCTATCTTTTGGGATCTCCAACCGATGACACTTATCACATCGAATCGTAACTGCGGGCACAAACGCCATGCTTCTCAAAATGTGGTCTGTTGAACCTTGCACTAAAAAATGGGGCTTGAGCCTGGCTGGTGTGGCTCAGTTGTTGAGCGTCGACCCCTGCACCAAGAGGTTGCCAATTTGATTCCTGGTCAGGATACATGCCCAGGTTGTGGGCCTGATTCCCAGTGGGGGGCATGCAGGAGGCAGCCAATCGATGTTCTCTCTCATCCATGTGTCTGTCTCTCTCTCTCCTTCTCACTTCCTCTCTCTCTAAAATCAATAAAGAATAAAATAAAAGATTCAATCACTCTCAATTTCATATAAACCAAATTTTTTAAAAAATGGGGCTTACATTTTTGTATGTCTTCAAGATTTTGAAATTTTATTTTTTCTGGTAAATCATCTTTGTTGTATTTTACAGAAGTATCCGTCTGCAACCATTAAAAAACATTGTTTAACGGCTCCTTCAGCACTGTGTCCGAGAGCGCCGGGCTGCTGGAGGGAGCGGTTGAAACGGGGGCAGGCCCTCCACGTTCCGTGTGGGATCCGCGCGGCACTGAATGAATGAATGGCTGTAGGAATGAGCAAGGGTGTGACACCGGAGGGAAAATGCCCAGAATTCAGGTTTCTCTTGCAGGGCTCTGCAAAGCAGGGAGAGTTTAGGGCTTCAAGTTCAGGGCCAGACTCCAAGGGGCATCACTAAACAAACACTCACTCCCCTGACTTAGAGATGAAGCTGAGAGACCTTCCCGTCCCCTCCCTCCCAGTCGCAGAGCTGACCGTCAGAGGAAAAGTACCGGCGAGGCCCGCCCGCAGATGACAGGCGGCTTTCACTGCTCACCGTGCGAAAACCAGACGGGGTTCCTGGACTAAGACAAACATTCTCCTGCCTATCCCGAACCAGTAACGGTGAACACAGGCTCTGTGCACAAAGACCCTGTTTTAAGTCCCACTGTTTACGAGGAGGCTTTTGGACACATCTACCTCCAGGTGATGAAACTGAGGAGGGGGCTAGGTTCAGCCTGGGGGCACAGGTTCAAGTCCGCCTGGAAGTCCTTCAAGTGTGTGGCAAACGACTTCAGCCTAAAGTTTTGCCTCTGCGCACAGGCAGACACTCCCCCATCCAGAAGGCCGCCAGGCACACCTCGCTCCGTCTTGAAATCTCCCTTTCCAGAAACAAACAGGTCTTTATATTTAAAGAGACTTGGGGTTAGAAAAATGACATATTTCTTCTTATTGTTGTTGTTGTTTCAAGTTTCCCTGTAAAGTTGTGCAGTAAAAGCAGAGTCAGAGCCCTGGCCAGTTTGGCTCCGCGGTTGGAGCGTCAGCCTGCGGTCCAGAGAGACCCGGGTTCGGTTCCCGCTAAGGGCACGTACCTTGGTTGCAATTTGTCCCCGGACCCAACCAGGGCGGGTGGCAGCCACTCGATGTGTCCCTCTCACGTCAATGTTTCTCTCTCTCTCTCCCTCCCACTCTATCTGAACAAAAAATGGAAGAATGTCCTCGGGTGAGGATAAAAAAAAAAAAAGCAGAGTCAGAATGGACCTGGGTCCTAATCCCTTCTTCTCTGTGTGAATCGTTAAGGCAAACCATCAGTCATCCCCTCTTCACCTTGGTCTGCACATCTGCAAATGTAACAGTACCCCAGTACCTGCATTAAGGTGAGGAATAAGCAGCAGGTTGTGTGTGGCACAGCTGGCTGAGGCTGACAGGCGTGAGCCCTCCGCAAACACTCTCAGATCTCTCCGATCGCACGCTAACGGCGTCCTGAGCGACAGCAGGTACAATTTACTCAGCCTGTGTGGTGGGCCAGAAACAGTGCTGAGTGACACACTTATAATCTGCTGGATTTAACACAGCCTCTAAGGCAGGTACTCAGCATCCCCTTTTGTGGGGCTCCCCTGTCCCGGCTTAGCAGCCCGGAGACATGCAGCCAGGCACTGCAGCAGGCTCCCGGCTGTGCTCCCCATCACCCAGCCCTCAGGTTCTCGGCTTCCTTTTTGTTTTTATCCTCACCCGAGGACATTTTTCCATTTTTTGTTCAGTTAGAGTGGGAGGGAGAGAGAGGAAGAGAGAGAGAGAAACACCGATGTGAAAGGGACACATCGAGTGGCTGCCACCTGCACGACCAACCGGGGCCGGGGACAAACTGCAACCGAGGTACGTGCCCTTAGCGGGAACTGAACCCGGGTCTCTCTGGACCGCAGGCTGACGCTCCAACCGCTGAGCCAAACTGGCCAGGGCTTTATTTTTTTTTGAGAGAGAGAGAGAGAGCTAGATACTTCTACGTAAGGGAGAAACATTGATCACTGCCTCCCGCACCCCGGGCATGTGCCCTGACCAATCAAACTGGGATCCCTCAGTCCGCGGGCCGCTCATTCCCTGAGCCACACCGGCCGGGCTCGCCTGGCCTCCTCGCTTTCCTCCGTTTCCCAAGAGCACACGACGTGGGCACTGACTCCGGCCGGCTTTGTTGTTGTTCTCCAGCTTCTTCCATCATTGGTATAATTTTACACAAACTTGGCATTCCTCTAAATCTTTAAAAAATATGTTTGGTTCTTAAATGTCTCCCGAGGGAGAGAAAGGTTTCTCCAAATGATTTCGTTTTCTTTTCCTTAATGTTGAACTTAATAAGGCTAAGTTACTGGATCTCCGTTCACGAGTTGGGTTGTTCGCTGGTTTATTTTCATTTTGGAAACTCCTCTGAGCAGAGAACAGCACTCTCTCTCCTCCTGAAAAAAAAATCCCAAGAGGAATTTTGATCAGATGCTGGGGCTGTGGGGGCAGATTCTCCGGAGGGTGTCATGTTTCTAGAAGGCTCGTAGAAGGCAACAAGTCTTGCAACCTGACCCTTAACTGACTTTTTACCTGTAGGATTGTCTCAGGGCAGGGGGGAAAGGACACAACGGTGCTTTCTGCTTCCAAACAAAACGATGTATTTGATAAAGGAAGAAAGACTTTCAAACCAAGAACTGAAATTCACTTGACCCTATAAAGGCAACGTAGGAGGGCGAGGGCCCTGGAAATCAATGGCTTGGGTTTGAGTCAGCTCTGCCACGTACCTGTGTTATGTTCCTGGGCAAGTTACTTAACTTCTCTGTGCTCAGTGTCCTGATCTGTAACATGCGGGTGAGAACTGTCCATATGTTTTCGTGAAGATGAAATAGCGTTTGCTAGGACTTTTCTGGGGTTTTCTGGGAGTCTCGGGGCTAAAACTGGGAAAGTCCCAGGTCAGCTGGGGGAGTTGATCAACGTCAGACGAAATGAGAGTAGAGGTGTATACGCTCCAGGAGCGGCCGCTGCACACTTTAGTGCTCCGTGACATTTATGTTATTATTCGTGGCTGCCTCCAGCGACAACCTTATTCCTGGGGGTGTGTCGCCACCGTCTCTGGTTTCCTCATTATTCCCTACGCAGGGCCTCCAGTGTGCCTTTTATTCTTACTACGCCGCTGACAAACATCCCCAAAGTCCCTAACAAAAATGTTTCTGTCCATTCACGGGACAAGCATCGGGAGAATTTATCTTATGCCAGGCAAGCAGCTTTTTATTTAAAACTTTTTTTCTTTATTGATTTTAGAGAGAGAGGAAGGGAGAGAGAGAGAACATCGATGAGAGAGAAGATCGATTGGCCGCCTCCTGCATGCCCCCTACTGGGGATCTGGCCCACAGCCTGGGCATGTGCCCTGACCGGGAATCGAACCAGCGACCTCTTGGTGCATGGGTCGACACTCAACCACTGAGCCACACCAGCTGGGCGGCAAGCAGCTTTTTAAAAAATTGTTTTTATTGATTGATTGGTTTGGGAGAGATAGAAAGAGAAACATCGATGTGTTGTTCCATTTATTTCTGTATTCACTGATTGATTCTTGTATGGGACCATGCTCTGACAAGGGAGCTACCCAGCCAGGGCTCCAAGCCAGCACCTTTGAAACGAATCCTATAGTCTTTTCCCTTTTTTCATCTTTCAGGCAACATCTAATTTAAAAGTTAAAATGGAGAAACTGCCACGTGATTATGAAATCAGAGACTCCAGTGATGCCCCTGTAACCCCAGGAGCTAGAAGAGAGGCCTGCATCAGATCCCGCCCCTCCCCCACCCCCAGCTTCCAGAAGGACCAGCCCTGTCCACGTCAGACTTCTGGCTTCCCGAACTGTGAGAGGACACATTTCTGTTGTTTCAAGCCTCCCCATTTGTGGTCCTTTGTTATGACAGCCCTAAAAACTAATGCAGTCCCTTACATGACCCGAGTCCTGACCTTCCCCATCTTGTGTCCTGACACACACCGGGCCTCTTCATGGGTCTTCCTACCTGCAGACTTTCTCTCGCCTCGGGTCTATCCTGGAACTCCCGTGTCTAACTCCCAGGTCAGAAACCCGCAATGATATGCTGACATCAACATTTCCCCAGACTTACTGAGAGTAAGAATGCCCTGGAGAATAGTTAAGATTACAGGTTCCCTGGGCCCCCTTCCAGACCTCCAGAAATGGGACCACAGAAGGGGGCCCCTGGAACCTGCATTTTTAATAAGCACCCAAGATGATTCTTATCCTCAGTCACGTTGGGGACTCCCTGGCTTACAAGACAAAATACATGGATCTCAGGTTCAATCCTGGTCAAGGGCACGTATCTCGGTTGCAGTTTGTCCCCAGCCCTGGTGGGGGTCATGTGAGAGGCAACCAGTCGATGTGTCCCTCTCACATCGATGTTTCTCTCTCTCTCCCTCCCTCCCCCTCTATCTGAAGATAGATGGAAAAACATCCTCGGCTGAGGATTAAAAAAAAAAATAGCAGCATCTCCAGCCTGGCCAGTGTGGCTCAGTGGTTGAGCGTCCACCCATGCACTAAGAGGTCGCTGGTTCGATTCCCGGTCAGGACACATGCCCAGGTTGTGGACCTGATCCCCAGTGGGGGGCATGCAGGAGGCGGCCAATAGATGTTCTCTCTCATCGATGTTTCTATCTCTAGCTCCCTCTTTCTTCCTCTCTCTAGAAAATCAATAAAAAAAACAATATTAAAAAAACATATATATATATATATCAGTCTATCCTGCCCTGGCCCACTGGGCAGTGGTTAGAGCGTAGGCCCGTGCACTGAAGGATCTCAGGTTCGACTCCCGGTAAAAGGCACATACGTGGGTTGCAGGTTCAATCCCATCCCAGTCGGGGCACGTGTGGGAGGCAACCAATCCATGTGTCTCTCTGCCATCGACGTTTCTTTCTCTCTCCCTCTCCCTCTCCCTCCCTCCCTTCCACTCTCTCTAAAAATCAGTGGAAAAAAATATCCTCGGGTGAGGATTAACAAAATAAAAAAGTATGTGTATCAGCCTCCCCTGAAGGCTCAGACAGAACCTGCCACTAGGAAGCGCGTGTTCTCGAGCAGCCACACGGCTGGCAGTGAGCCCTTTGTGTGGGCTGCACCCCCTCTTCTGCAGGCCCCTCCCTGCTTCTTTCCTCCTTGCAGTCACCTGCCTGGGCCACAGAGCAGTCTTGTTTGTGACACTTCCCTGCCCCGCCTCCCCATGGGTTCTCTGGCTTATCGTCTGCCTCTCTTAAGCAAAGACGTGGTCTTATCCCCAGAGCAGCTCAGCATCCAGCCTGTGCCTGGCACATTGCTGCACCGCCATAAAGATGTGCTGGCTGGCTGGACGGACGGACGGACGGACGGTTGGACGGACGGACGTCCTGCCTCCTCCCTAGGTCTCAGGGACCACACCATTCATTCGGCCGTTTAATCATACCCTTCCCTGCAAGACTCCTTCGTTTGCTGTCCAGCGCCTACCTCCTCGCTCGAGCTTATGGAAACACAAATCTGATCCTTTCATCGCCCAGTTCTACAGAGTTTTCCTCTCCAGGCACCAACTGGAGAAAGCATAACCTCCTCCCAAGGCCTTTGAGGTGCTGTCATCTGGTTCCCACCTACTTCTCCAGCCTCTCCAGAGAGGACCCCCACTGAGCACACAGCCAGCCTCACTCAGAGGCTCAGGGAACACACCGTGTTCTTCACCCCCACACGCACCTCTGCTGGGAAGCTCCCTCTCCCTGGAATGCCTCCTCCAGCCTCTAGAAAACTCCTACTCATTCTTCTGCCCTGGCTCGAACCAAAGGCACTTCACCCCTGAAACACTCCAGACCTCCCCAGGCCGACTTCGTCATCCTCTCTCTTCTGCTCCCGCCCACCTCTTTCATGCCCTGCCTTGTACTGCGTAATGTCTTAAAATAGCAGCTGGTGTCTTCTGAACACTGAGCAGCCTTATCACCTTTAATCCTCACACCCCAGCAGAGCCCTTCCTGAAGGTTGCCCCCCACTCGGGAGGGTGGGGGTGGGTGGGGGACAGCTGGGAAAACAGGAGGATCACTTTCTCACCTCCAGCTTTCCTGAGAGGCCATCCCTGGCCACCTCATTTAAATTTTTCTTTCTCCATCCACACCTTGCCCCCCCCCCCCGCCCTGCCCCGTTCCAGGCCTCCCCATCCCCATTTCTTGCTTAATTTTTCTGCAAGGCTCTTAGCACAAGCACACTGTGTATTTTAATTAAGCAATTAGTGTATTCTCGCTCCCCCGGAGGGTCAGCTCCAGGAGGGCGGGATGCTGTTATGTCTTACTGACCACAGTATCCATCTAGGAGGGTGCCTGGCACATCGCAGACACTCCCTGGATAGTGGGGGAGGCAAAGATGGTCTATACTATTACCATCTTCAGTTCACTCCTGTGGAACGTGGTCTTTAGAGAGAGTAAGACAAGTGCCCAGAGTTCCACAGCTGGTTGTGGAGGAGCCAGATGTGACTGCTGGGTAGTCAACTGCACCCCCCCCACCACCACCACCCTTGCTGCTGTGCCCACCACTTCCGGAAGACAGCACTCCTGGGCCTGGCTCTCAGCTGGAGCCCCTTGGAGGCAGGAACTCGATTGTGGTCATGTTTCTCTGACCGATCCAGGTAAGAGCTCAAGGAATGTTTGCTGAGCCCATCTATATGTAAACTGTGAAGCGCTGGACAGTGAGAATCATACCTTCATGCTCCTTTTTTATTATCTTTCATCTCGAAGTCAAGCACAGTGTTATAAACACAGTTGGGGTTTGTGCATTTTTTTTTTTCGAATTTTTTTTCCTTTATTGATTTTAGAGAGAGAGGAAGTGAGGAGAGAGACACATCGATGAGAGAGAACATTGATTGGCCACCTCCTGCATGCCCCCCGCTGGGGATCAGGCCCACAACCTGGGCATGTGCCCTGACTGGGAATCGAACCGGCGACTTCTTGGTGCGTGGGTCGATGCTCAACCACTGAGCCACACCGGCCGGACCAGTTGGGGTTTATTAAATAGTCATTAATGAATTCTGTTATGGCAGTAGGTAATAGAAATAATTAGACAGCAATAACGACAATAAAAGGTAACATTTATGTAGTCCTGACTGTGTGCTGAGTTCCATCCTGTGCTCTGTACATAAATTAAGACAGCGATTCTCCTAGTAATCTCATTTCACAAACGCAGAAACCAAGGGTCAGAGAAGGCAAGAACTTGGCCAGCGTCACTCAGCTAGGATGGCAGGGGCAGGGTTTGAATGTTAGGCCTCTGGCCCGACTCCTGTTCTCAACGACTCTAGGCCAGCTCTCGGCCTATCTAAGAGACATCCATTAAAAGGCTGCCCTGTGAAAACAAAAAGACTGGTTTATTACCCATTTCTGTTTTATTTCAAGGAATTATTTTCAAAGGCTTTCAAAGGCAATATTATTTGCTGAATAATAACCACTGATGTTCACACCACATCTGATGCTTGGCAGAGCTGTTTCATGGATGATTTCTCATCTGATCCCAGCAACAATGCGATGAGGTGGGCACTGCCATCTCCTTTTTGTTGTTGTTGTTGTTAATCCTCCCCTGAGGATATTTTTCCATTGGTTTTTTTGACAGAGTGGAAGAGGAGGATGAAGAGAGAAACATGAATGTGAGAGAGGCTCATCGGTTGTGTCCCACACGACCCCAACTGGGGCTGGGGACTGAACCTGCAATCCAGTGCCCTTGACTGGAAATCGAACCCGAGACCCTTCAGTCTACAGGCTGATGCTCTAACCACTGAGCAACACCAGCCAGGGCTGCCATCTCCTTCCACAGAGGAGGAATCTGAGGCTCCTAGCCATTAAGGGAACAGGGTCAAGGTTACCCAGCCAGCAAGGAGCAGAGCAAGGGCTCAAATTAACATCTATCACTTAAAAAAAAAAAATTAAGGTCTGAAGGCTTCCAAACACAAAGCTCTTTCATGCTGCTAAATGTAAATAAGATAATCCTCGGGCGAGCTTTGCACAGTTCCTGGCACCTGGTGGGACCCTCCTAAGTGTTAGTTTTCATCATTTTCACCAACACTTCCCAGGAACTGAAATCTTTTAGCTGATGACTGCAGCCTGTCTGTTGACCTTGAAAAAAAGATTACCTTTTTCCTTCCAGTTTACCCCTGGTAATGTTGAAATAATGATCAATCTTCATTATCCCCCGGGTACCACAGAACGTTAGGAGCTGGAAGGGACCGTGGAGATGATCTCATTCTGGCGCCTGCATTTACAGATGGAGAAATTGAGTCCCAGAGAGGGAAAAGGTCAGCTCCTCACGGGCAGGGCTTATGCACAGTACCTGGCATATACTGCCTCCCATGAAGATGGTGCTTCGTTTTTGTGTCGTTGTTGTTTTTACCTAGAAGGGCATCTAGCCTCTTATAGGCTACAGGAAATAATTATTTAGTTTCTGGAGCTGTGAGTCCCACCCCTACACAAAGTACTAAAATATTATAAGCTATTAACCAGAAAACAGATCATGTGACTTAATTCCACCTCTGCTAAAGAGCTTAAAATGCTTTAGTGAGTAGTCTGAGATTCATAAATATACACTTCAACTCTTTCAAAGAATCATTAACCAGCGCCATCAAAACTGGAACTTGAGCAACCAAGGAGAAAAAGAGCTGGCAAGAGAAACTTCTTGAAAAATACCTCACCACCATTGTGTACGACTTCTTGCCACCTCTTTTCTCCCCACCCCAAGAGTTGGAGGAAGAAGGAAAGAAAAAAGTATCATTATGCATGACCGGAATCAGTAAAACTAATTGTGGAAAATTACAAACTCCACCAAACGAACCCAACAGTGTGTTAAGTTGTAGAACTTGACATAAAGTCTTGAATAGGATAAAGCAGAAATGTAACCCTCACTAGGTCCTTTCAGGGGGTGGAGATGGGTTGAGAGGTCAGACAGTGTGTGGGTGTGATAATCAGCGGTAGCCAGTTCCCAACTAATGATTTTGTGCACCTAGTAATTTATAGAGTCCGTGTCACGAACTCACCTATCTTCCCAGCTCACTGAGTGTTAATTCTCCCAGGCCAGCTTTTCCTTCCATATGTAGGTCTTGATCAGCTTTAGCTCAAGGATTTGGGGGTGGGGAGGGATGATGGAGAGAAATGAGATTAGACTTCAGTCTTCAAACAAAGATACAGGGATACAAACCCTTCTGTGTGCTTTTCTCCAGGCTTCATGCTTCCAGAGAATTGCTGAAATTCAGGCCCTGTGAACACACTTGTGGCCCGAGCAGCTCTCAGGATGAAAGGGTTCCCCTCCTCCACAGCACCTTTATCAAATTCAAACTATTTTCCACATTCCTTCCTTACACAGCCCAGGCCCTCTTGTGAGACAGGCCTCGGAGCCAATTCTGCTTAGGAGATCCAGGAAGCTCTGGCCCGGCCCTCCCTTCCAGAAAGGAAAGTCCAAGTAAAGAGGGACGCCACACCCTGGGGGAGGGGAGAGAGGATGTGATGACACCTCAAGGAATGCAGGGCCCACGCAGGTGTGTTGGCGCCCACGAACTTCCTTTTAAAAAAGGCCTGATAAATCAGTACCAATAACAGTAATAAAGCTCAACCATCTGACAATCCTCATACAGAACTGGGGCCCTTGCTCCCAGGGTGTGGCCCTGACAACTGGGAAGAGGAGGGTGACAACTGAAACTAGAGATCCCTAAAGGTTATGTTTTCTAGTCAGTGGTTCTCAAAGTGGGGCCCCTGGGACCTTGCAAAGGGATTCTCAAAGGCAAAACTATTTTCACAACACTGTGATGTCACTTGCTCTTCTCGCCCTCCTTGTCTCACAGGTATACAATGGAGTTTTCTAGAAGGCACATGACATGTAATGATATCATCACCCTGATGACTACTGGAATGTGTGCTTGTGTGTTCTTGTGTCTTAAACATTTCTGTTTTCATTCTACTACGATGACTACTGAAAGACATAACACATATAAACAAAATACCTGGGGGGCCTCCATACTTTTTAAGGGTTTTAAGACCAAACCATCCCACTGCCTCATCACAGGGCCACACTTCATTTCCAGCTCAGCTTGAGTCACAAAAAAGGTACTTATGAACAGGGGTGGAGAAGGCAGCCTTATTATTATTCAGCTTGGGATGGTATCTTTTCCACCTGTACTGCCACCCATAATGGCTAGAAAAGCCTTCAATTCCCCGACAAGCATTCGGTGACCTGAACCACTCAGGGGAAAAGATAGACTTCTCACCTTTGAAACCAGATGGGCCAAAGTTAGCATGGAGAAACCAGCACCAGCAGCCAGCACAGACACATCCGAGTACCTGCCAGGAGTCAGGTCCCATGCTGCGGGCTCAACAATGAACAAACCCGACGTGGTCCCTGCCTTCCCACAGCTTTGATTCGAGGGCAGAGGTGGATTACTCATGAAAAAACAGAGGAAAACTGCAAAGTGTGAGTCACAAGTGCTGAGAAGGAGGTGTGCAAGGTGTTAGAATGTGAGATGAGGAGAGGAAGGCCCTGAGAATTCAGGTGGCATGAAGCACCCTACCCAGCTCTTGTTGGCCATCCCGGGCTAGAAACACGCCCGCAGGCCCAGGCCCAGCTCACAAGAGAGGTCAACAGCAGCAGCAGTCCCACGGTGAGCCCTTCTCAGGGTGGGTGCAGGTGCAAGGACTTGGGGATCTCCTCACCTCCCCAACACGGCTAATGCTAAACAGGGTCCCTGTGAGGAGAACTGGTCTCTAGGGCATTTGGAGATAATTCAGTCTTTTGTTATCAGAGACACAGTCCATCGTGGGTAATGGCCACAATCCAAAGGCTGTCATTGGTGGAAACAGCAAATGGCCAAATGGCTGGAGGACTTCAGAAATTAAAAAGAAAGAAAGAAGAAATCTCTGGCAGACCTGTCTAGGAGAAATCCTGAGGGAGGCCATACCTGCGAGGAGCCATCCTGGGCCTCAGCCCACTTTCCCTCCCTCCAAGCACCCACGCAACCCCTCGGGACTGGTGGATTGCACAAGGAGTCTCTAGGGACAAAACCCAGCCAGACAAACCCTGAGATTCTTTTTCCCCCACTAACTGTGGCAGAAGCGGGAAAACTTGAATTTTGCAACCAGATTTGCAGCCCGACACCTAAAGGACGCAAAAGAATTGTGGAAGGGCGTTGTTTCAGGCTGCAGCACCCCAAAGCGGGAGCCGGAGGACCGCGGTGGAACCCAAGGCGCCTGGGCAACGAAGCCGGCCGCACGTTCCATCCCCCAGCGGGATGCGAGCTCCAGCCGGGACCCGGGCAACCAGGCGCGCGCGCCTGCGCGTGAGCAAAAGGCCCACCCACCCAGCTCGCCTTCAGGTGCGCTCGCGCTTCCGGCCGGCCTTCCAGGGGCGGAAACTCCATAGCCCGTGCATGCGCTTTCCAGCTCTCCTGCTCGGTCAGAGAGGCCCATGGCTTCAGGTGATCCCGCCCCTCCCTCGTAGCGCAAGACCAATCGCGCTGCGGTAGGCGGGACTTTAGGGAAGGTGGCCCTCCCACTCGCCGCCCAAGGCGTGTGTGGATTGGTTGGCGCTGCGGGCGCAGGTGCGCGCTTCCTATTGGGCGTGGGCGGAGCGCGAGCTTCCGAGGCTTCTACGGAGGCTGCAGGTGAGCGCGCGCACGCGCCGCGGCTCCCGCCCGGCTCGGGTGCGCGCGCGCGGGCTCGCCGGGGAGGCGGCCGAGTGCGAGGCTGCGGAGCCTGTCGCCTCTGCTCCGCCCCCTCCGCCTCCTCCTCCGACGCGGGTGCCGCCGAGGCCCGGAGGGAGGGAGTCGCGTCCCCGCCCGCCGCGCCGCCAGTCCGACCCTCGGTCTCGCCGTGCGAGGAGCAGCCGACCCGAGCTCTGCGCGGAGATCCGAGCCGCGGCCGCCCCCCTGCAGGTGCCTGTGAGGAGGCTCCCGGGCCGCAGCCACGTCCAGAGCCCTCCGGCCGCGCACTCTCTCCCCGCGCTCCTGGGGGGCGGCCCGGCTGGAGGAGGCCGCCGCGGGGCCCGGCCTCAGCATGAACCGCAGCCACCGGCACGGGGCGGGCAGCGGCTGCCTGGGCACCATGGAGGTGAAGAGCAAGGTGCGCGGGGCCCGGGCTGGGCGGAGCGGCCGGTCTGATGGCAGCGGGGCCTGGGGGAGGCCAGGGGCCGGCCAGGGGCGGCCGGAGGAGCTGCCCCGGCGCCTGGGTCGCTGGGAGGCATGGTAGTGGGACTTGGAGGCAGGAGACGGTGGATGATCAACTTGCTGAGAAGGCGAGGAGGGTGGGGCCCGTGTCCGCTCCTGTCGGGCAGGTAGACCAGTAGGGCACTTTATCTCGTTCATTAAATCTCATTCCTGTTCAAGATACACCCAAGCCGTTCGAGCGCACAGTGGCTTCACAGCATGGGGGGCATTCTGCTTTCTGGCCTACGAGTAGAAGGCATTTGGAACACCCGTGGTCACGACATGTCACCCCCTTCCGTGGTTCAGGGGTGCATCGAGTGGTGAGGAGAGCGCCCAGTGAACCAAAGAGCCCTTTGGAAGTTAGCCTTGCTTCCTGGTAGGCATGTTTCTGGCACCAACTTTGGTATGTGCTGAATCTATAAAATTAACTATCACCTTGCGTTTGAGTAGCACTTTACATGTGAGCCTGGATGCTCTTTTCATTCCATCGTGCTGCCTTTTCACGTCAAGTGTTTTCATTCTTGACCAGTGGTATGCCAGTCTTCGGACAGATATTTCGATGTCTAGTGAATTCTGAAACCGCCAGGCTCATCTGCAGGAATTAGGTAGGGAATGCTCTCCAAAGGAAGTTTTGAGTTGGAATTTGAAGGTGATTGGCAGCCACAGGAACATTTTTCAGCAAGGATTTCATGAATTGAAGAGCCCAAAGGATCTTAGGTAATCTAGTGTAATTCTCCGAGAAGGCAGGAGCTTAGAAAGGTTATGACTTTGCCAAGCTCTGCTTTGATGACAAAACCTTAAAGCTTTTTACGGAATAACTTTCAGGCTTTATACAGAACAAAAGACAACACTGGCTGGGCCCTGAGAACATGGAAAATAGTGCTGGGAAGACCAAAGCACATAAAAGGGTAGGAGAAAGGAAAAGCATATCAACTTCAAAAAATAATGAAACATCATCGCATGTAAGACTGCTTAGAATGCAAATGAAGTAGGGTAAGGAAAGCTTCCTGGAGCCTGTGGATAGAATGGTTTTTATTATCTAGAGTTGATAAAGTTCTGAAGTTGTTGTAACAGACAATCACATCAAGAATACATTCATTTTTTTAAAAACTTTATTTTTACAATGTTATCTGCAACTTAACTCATGTATCAGGATAGGCACCAGTTTCAGAAACCTTTCTGCTTAAGAAATGTGATTAGAGCAATTGAAGGAATACGCTCTTGCCTGTGTCCCCTGTGCAACTGCCACAGCAAATCAAAGTGACATACTTGAATTAAGGGTTAAGTTGATTAAAAATATAGAGAGCTTTTCCTAGAGCGGTATAGAGGTGATCGTGGTTGGTGCCCAGTGGTTGAATCTTCTAATGGCATTTCTGTTATAAATCTAGTTTGGTTTTATGGGAGTTGAGGTTAACAAAAGAAAAACATGATATTGCATGATCTTAACATTCAGTTTGTGGTCCTAATCTTGGTAGCAAGCCTTTAATTTTTTTGAGCATAGGGAGAAAATGGGTAGGAATTCTAGGTACACTGATAAATACAGCCAAACAGTAATTTATCTCTGGGACTACGAAACCTTAAGCATTTGGGGACTGGAATTTCAGGCTTTCTGCCCTTCTGTCAACTGATTTGTGAATCTTTCCCATACTTACGTCTAACCTATATTACATATTTGACCTGCCATACTGCACTTTTAGTGAACCATGTCTCTTAAATAGAAGCAAGGCATTCTGAAAACCTGCAGGGAATGAAGTGTCATCCCACTGTTATTCTAGCTGTTGATAAATAGGCACAGTATAGATACTATTTCTAGTGTTCCTGTGACACCTTGTGTTTAGAATATATTTGGTTGATACATTTATTTTTAATAAATTAAATAAAACACTTGTCATCTTAACCATTTAAAAATATTTGGACAGGTGTTTGAAACAATATTTCCTTTTTCACCACTTTCGTGAAGTCACAACTTCTTACAAAAAAGGATCACGGAGAGGTTGTAACCACAACTAGGTAATGTGCAAACCCACATTTCAGGGTCTCTTTTCTTCTGCATAGAACACAGTGTCACCTTTATCATCGTTGTTCATGGAAGGGGAAAATGGTGCAAATAGAGTAATGGATAATGCAAATATAACATAGTGAAATTGTGATACCAGCTACCATGTGACTTTTCTTTGGTAATGATTTATCTTCCTGTTTCACCAAGTTAGGAAAGTTCTTAATCAATAATCAAGGTGGTGTCCTTTAATACCCTTGGAGCAGTCTTTGAGCTGTACATTCCTAATTATCCGTGGACAAACAGAATATTAAGATTAGGTTTGCATTTCTGTAAAGTACCAACAGATGCTTAGGAGAAGGGTGTTGATTCACATTCCGGGTGATCAGGACAAACTAGACCTGGCTAAAAAGTTGTGAATGGTTTATATAGTGAGTAGATATTGATTGGTCTTAATTTTATCTCTATCTTAGTATTTTTATTTATGTAGTAGTAAAAAGTCCTCTTAATCCTATTGTTTTGATGCAAGAAGCATAACAATTTCTCTTTTTTCCCTAACATTTGCAAAA
Organism: Molossus molossus; assembly: GCF_014108415.1. Taxonomy (NCBI): domain Eukaryota; kingdom Metazoa; phylum Chordata; class Mammalia; order Chiroptera; family Molossidae; genus Molossus; species Molossus molossus. The sequence continues at coordinate 8,248,431 of NW_023425399.1, read as the reverse complement.
GGGCACATCTACTGTGAAGCCATACAGTTTTCCATTGTTTTTATCATAACATTTAAGCAAGAGGAAAAAAAAATGTTGAGCAAAGAATTTTCATCCAACAGCTTTAGCAAAAACATTGAAACCCTAAAATGTTCAGTTATTAGATGTTACTCCCATTTCTCTATCAGGGGAAATGATAAACCCTGAGATGAATCAGAAAGTACTAGGACTCTTATGTTGTGATACCAGAGAAAAGAGAATGAAGGAGAAACTATGACTTTTGATAACATCATAGGACTAACTGATAGGAAGGGTGTTCCCGGGTTTTTATTTACTTTGAAATGAGAAGGTGTGACTACACTTTTTGAGAGCCCTAGGTATGAGTCACCTTATTTTCTTGACAAGTGTTAGTATTTATGATTCAGGAATGCATTTTGGAAATTTTTTTTTTTTTTAATCCTCACCCGAGGACATTTTTTGCATTTATCTTCAGATAGAGCGGGAGGGAGATGGGGGGGGGAAGAGAGAGAGAGAAACATCGATGTGAGAGGGACACATCAACTGGTTGCCACCCACACAACCCCAATCCGGGCCGGGGACAAACTGCAACCGAGGTACGTGCCCTTAGCAGGAACCGAACCCGGGACTCTCTGGTCCGCGGGCCGATGCTCTAACTGCTGAGCCAAATTGGTCAGGGCGCATTTTGGAAACTTTTGAAAGTATTTATTAGAGGTAAATGGTGGTTTTAGAGTTTTAATCTAAAACTACTGAATAGCACGTGCAAGCAAGGCAGATGGACTTCATAGAGTAAGAGCTGTGACTCCAGACACCATCCAGCCCTTGGGGAAATGAACTGATACTTGTAGCTTCAAATTATTCTTATAGGGACTTCTCTGCATGTTGCTTAAGGCTGTCTTTTTTTAATCCTCATTCCGAGGACATTTTTCCATATTTTGTTCAGATAGAGTGGGAGGGAGAGAGAGAGAAACACCGATGTGAAAGGGACACATCGAGTGGCTGCCACCCACACGACCCAACCAGGGCCGGGGACAAACTGCAACCGAGGTACGTGCCCTTAGCGGAACCGAACCCGGGTCTCTCTGCACCGCAGGCTGACACTCTAACTGCTGAGCCATTTATCTTCAGATAGAGCGGGAGGACTTAAGGCCGTCTTAGTGGTATAGTAGTTTTTCTTACTAATAATAGCTGTTTAGAGGAAAATTATTTCAGTAGTCAAGCATATTTGGCAAACATTTGTTTTTTGTTTTTGGTTTTTATATTCAGATGCTTATATATTGAACATAAACCTTGAGACAAAGTTTAAATGGTATTTTTTTCTGGGGGAAAATAATCAGTGGTAGAAACCTTTTAGCCTTATCTAACTGATAGTTCCTCGGGAGTCAGATGATGGTGGTTGTGTGTTGCTTTGTTCCAAATATTTGAAATTCACTGGCGAAAAGGGGTGGGTAGGTTGCCTCCTTGTACTATGATTCAGTTTTGTGATATTCAGTTTCCCTTATAGACCTTTTAGTTGAAAATATCATTGTTTTCCTTATTTCCCGTAGCTTGTAGTTCTTAAATAGGTAGGTCTAGTTGCTGCATTCAGTCTCTCCCAGTCTGTTTCCAGAGCTTGACTCTAGGGTGTGCTAGCTTCCTTGCAGGAGTGGGGAATCTCCAGCCCGAGAAATCAATACCAGCTAACATCACATGCCTCACCAAATTAGCCCGACCAAATATAGCAGGCTAATTTTTTTTTCTTTATTGATTTTATTTATTTATTTATTTTCCAACCTATGAAGATTTCTTTCTTTCTTTTTTTTCTTTATTGATTTTAGAGAGAGAAGAAGGGAGAGGGGGAGATAGAAACATTGAAGAGAGAGAACTTTGGCCGCCTCCTGTATGCCCCCCCACTGGGGATTTGGCCCACAACCTGGACATGTGCCCTGACCAAGAATTGAACCAGCAACCTCTTGGTGTATGGGTCGATGCTCAACCACTGAGCCACACCTGCCGGGCTAGCAGGCTAATTTTTAAGTTGATACTTTTGTATGGCCCATGAATGATGTTATAAATATCCAAATGGTCCTTGGCAAAGAGAAGGTTCCCCACCCCCATTAGAGCAGTCTTGATGTTGCTTCTTTAATTCCCTATTTATAGGACTTTCATTCAACCAGATTTCAGGTTGCTCTGTAGTTTAGTTGTAATTTTGATGTCTTTGTGGGAGGAGGCCCTTACCGTGTTTGCCCATGCCACCATCTTGACTGGAAGTCATTTGCAAACAATTTGTTTTTATTTTTATTTTTTAATCAACCGCAGGACTTAAGTGAGCTTATACTATCTGGTCTCCACAGGACTCCTAAGAGTGTGATTATAGTCATGTAGCATTTCCCACTTATGTGGCTGATTCACCTTTCTTAGGTTTTCACATTTTGGGAAATGCCATGCTAGTCCCATAGTAAATCTTATAAATCCTGTTGTCTATGGACTAGATGAAGTCAGTCCTCATTCGGCACTTGGAGAACAGAAGTCTGGTTCTAGCGTAGGGAGGCAGACCTGAGAATCAGAATTGTGAAGATAAATATTGGGCCTGGTGGAGGTGTCATGTACTCGCTGTTGGTGGATCCCTTAATACCTCTCTGATGTAACTATTCTCTTTATCCAGTAATGGTGAGCTCAGGCAGCCTCAGCCTTTCAGTCTCTAGGGTCTAGCACTGTGTCAAGCATGTAAACACTTCTTGTGTTAATTGGGTAGTTGTAGGACATATATTTGATGTATTAATAAAACATTTTATGACATTAACATATGAAAGATGCTTATCTCTAGTCCTATTTCTCTTTTTTATTCCTCACCTGAGGATACTTTTCTATTTATCATCAGATAGAGTGGGAGGGAGGGAGAGAGAGAGAGACAGAGAGAAATATCAATGTGATAGAGCCACATCGACTGGTTGCACTCTTGATTGGAATGGAACCTGTGACTCGTTGGTCTGAGGGCCGACGCTCCAACCGCTGAGCCAAATTGGCCAGGGCTCTAGTCCTATTTCTTAAATAATATACTTCCATTTGTATCATACCTTAAATGCCAAGAAGCTCAAAGTCCTTTGTGTACATGTTTCTGTTAATTCTTGCCACTTCCTGTGAAATTGAAATTTCTTTTATGGGGGGAGGAAACTTAGATGCTTTTTGTTAATGGCCAAATTAAAGACTCGGGCACATCTTACCCCATGGCCTGAGTGAGGATAGTCCTGCTGTGAGGATATGGGCTGCGGACAGGGTTTGAGATGAGTTAGTAAGCAGAACAGTCCCCAGTGAGGCCTGGGTAACCCAGGCATTGAGTTGAGCCCGCATCTCTTGAAGATAATGCCCTTTAGAGAGACAGCATCAAGAAGGCACATTCCTGTGCCTTTCTTTTCTTCTTCTTTTTTTTAATCCTCACCTGAGGATATTTTTCTATTTATCTTCAGATAGAGTGAGAGGGAGGGAGAGAGAGGGAGAGAGAGGGAGAGAATGAGAGAAACATCATGTGAGGGAGATACATCAATTAGCTGCCTCCCACACGACCCCGACCAGGGCCAGGGATGAACTGCAACCGAGGTATGTGCCCTTGACTGGAATCAAACCTGCGACTCTTTGGCCCAAGAGCTGACACTGTAACCGCTGAGCCGAACCGGCCAGGGCTCCCGTGCCTTTCTTTTGTTGTTTTCTCTCCGGATAATGAGGTTTCTGACAATAGACTGCATCACTGGAACTGTCTTCTTTATTAAGGGAAATAATAGATCTGATAATTTTTCTATGGCATGCATTTTAAAATTGAGTCCTATTTTTTAAATTAATATGTTTATTATATTTATAGTTTGGAGCGGAATTTCGTCGTTTTTCACTGGAAAGATCAAAGCCGGGAAAATTTGAGGAGTTTTATGGATTACTGCAGCATGTGCATAAGATCCCCAACGTTGACGTTTTGGTGGGCTATGCAGACATCCACGGAGACTTGCTGCCTATCAATAACGATGATAATTATCACAAAGCCGTTTCAACGGCCAATCCACTGCTTAGGATTTTTATACAAAAAAAGGGTAAGTACTACTGTTTACAAAAATTCTTTTAGAAATAGAAGTAGTTTATTTTCCTCATTGATAGGATACACAGATTTTGCCACAAACTTAATGAATAGACATTTTGTGTGAGTCTTCTTTTTTTTTTTTTATCCTCACCGGAGGACATTTTTCCATTTTTTGTTCAGATAGAGTGGGAGGGAGAGAGAGAAATATCGACGTGCAAGGGACACATCGAGTGGCTGCCACCCGCACAACCCAACCAGGCCGCGGACAAAGTGCAACTGAGGTGCATCCCCTTAGTGGGAATCGAACCCGAGTCTCTCCGGACCGCAGGCCAACTAACCGCTGAACCCAACTGGCCAGGGCTATGTGTCTTCCTACTATATTAAGCAGCAGGGGGTTTTAAACATTTTCGATATTGTTGGTTTACACTTCACTGATGTACTTTAGAAAATTTGTGGTTTTTTGTTTTTTAATCCTGAACCGGGGATATGCTTACTGATTTTAGAAAGAGAGGAAGAGGGAGAGAGTGAGGAACATTGATATGAGAGAGAACATTAATTGGTTACCTTCCATAAATACCCCAACTGGGGATTAAACCTGAAACTCAGGTATGTGCCCTGACCGGGAATTGAACCTGCAACCTTTTAGTGCATAGGACAACCCTCCAACCAACTGAGCCAGTCTGGCCAGGGCAGAAAATTTGTGTTTTTAATTACTTTAATTATATCCTCTTAGATTTTTTAAAAATAGAAATTAGGAATTTTTTGCATCTTCACTTCATTGAATGAAATCTTGTCCATTTAGAAAGATGTGGTGGAAAGAGTATGATTTCAGAGTTAGAGAAACATTCTGTATTTTTGGTGACAACCAACTTTCAAGTGCTGAACTTACTACTTAATAGATATTTAAAGGAGAGTTATTTATCCTTCCTGGGGCTCAATGTCTCTTTCTGTAGAATGAACACACTCTCTCACAGGATTACGGGAAGATTAAAAGAGCCGAGTACAGTGCCCTGGAATGTAATGGGCAGGCATCCAGGGAATGGTTTCTGTCCTGTCTCTTTCAGGATATTTCAAAGAAATAAAGTTAGTTAATCATCTGGAAAATTAGATAGCAATTCATTATTTTGGAGGAATGTAAACATTGATGTTAGTCCTACAAAAGAACATTTGAAATAACCACTCTATATGGCATTTTCAAACGTATGTTGAGCCTTAAACTTTTTCTTTTTTTAAACATGTGGCCTCCTTCATGTGTGTCTGTCTTTCTGCAGATGGGCAGGGTGTGTGCCATTTACTCCTTTGTCTTTGGTAAATTAAGAGTTAGGAAGCTGGCATGAGAGCAGCAGGCGCTGTATTGGTGGGATCATCAAAGCCTTGCTGTGTTTGTAAACCAGCCCAGAATGGGAGAGAATGGGTAGGGCTTACCCTTGAAGATGAAACTTTCTTTCCAATCGGTTGATAAGCACTGGACCACTCCCAGGGCTTTGAAATTCCACTGATTGTGTATCTTAACTTTTATTTATTTCTTTTTTATTTTTTTAATCCTCACCGGAGGACATTTTTCCAACTTTTAAAGTTTATCAACAGCACAAACTGCCAAGCTAAGTAACTTGTGTCTTTATCACTTGACTATTTACAAAATACTGACAAACACACAATTGATTTTCCCTGAGAGCCCCTGAGATGGACTGTGAGGTAATGGGTGGTACAATTAGAGCATCGCTTTGGGAGACAAATTGGAGTGAGCAGCGGAAGAGGGACTGACTTGGAAAGAAAACTGGTTCGGTTTTAGGGCAGAAAAGCTTATCTGCTGGTGAGTTTCAACCATGTTGATGTAGGAAAATAGAAATGGTGAATGAAGACCAAGGATTGACCCTTGGAAATCTGTGTATAGAATGTTAGAGAAGAAAGAGCTGCAGCAGCGCCCTGGCTGGTTTGGCTCAGTGGTTAGAGCGTCGGCCTGCGGACCAGAGAGACCCAGTTTCGGTTCCTGCTAAGGGCACGTACCTCGGTTGCAGTTTGTCTCCGGCCCTGGTTGGTCGTGCGGGTGGCAGCCACTCAATGTGTCCCTTCACATCAGTGTTCTTCTCTCTCTCTCTCTTTCTCTCTCTCTCTCTCTCTCTCTCCTTCTCTCCCCCTCCCACTCTATCTGAACAAAAAATGGAAAAATGTCCTCAGGTGAGGATTTAAAAAAAAAAAAAGAAAGACCTGCAGCAGAGGAGAGAAGGACAAAACATTTTAGTGGAATTTGTCATTTTGAGCAGAATAATTGTTGAGTAGTAGGCCTTTCTTTTTTGCAGTTGTAATTTTCATTAAAAATTTAGTTGCTTTTTGGAATGTATCTTCAAATGTAAAATGACTATTTTTAAACTACTGCCATCTGACAAAATTATCCTCTTCGTTAGAAAGGTTTTAAGAGTTGGACTATACCACCTTATGTTTTTGTTACTGGAATTGTAACACATGATCATGGGACTAATTAATCCTAACATCTTTTAAGGGTGGTTATCTACTGCTATTTCCTTTTTAAATCTTCCTTCCTTCCTTCCTTCCTTCCTTCCTTCCTTCCTTCCTTCCTTCTTTAAATTTTTTTCTTTATTGAGAGAGGTTTAGAGAGAGAGATAGAAACATCGATGAGAGGGAACATCAGTTGGCCGCCTCCTGCATGCCCCCACTGGAGATGGGTCCCACAACCTGGGCATGTGCCCTGACCAGGAATCGACCTCTTGGTGCAGGGGTCGACGCTCAACCACTGAGCCACGCCACGCCGGCTGGGCTCCTTTTTTCAAAATCCTCACACAAGGATATTTTTACATTTATCTTCAGACAGAGTGGGAGGGAGAGAGAGGGAGAGAGGGAGTGAGGGAGAGGGAGGGAGACGGAGGGAGGGAGGAAGAGAGAAACATTGATGTGAGAGAGACACATCAATTGGTTACCACCTATAGGACCCCAACTGGGGCTGGGAATGAACCACCACCAAGGTACGTGCCCTTGGCTGCAATCGAACCCGGGACTCCTTGGTTTGAAGGCCAACACTCTTAAAGCTGAGCCAAACCGGCCAGGGCAGCTGGGCTCCTTTTTAAATGTTTCTATGTTTTAGAGGTGAACATCCAATACATTTAATATCCCTTAAAGTTTGGCTTAGTAATAGGCAGTCCATTCAACAGAGAAATTTTTTTTTTTTTTTTTAATCCTCACCCGAGGACATTTTTCCATTTTTTGTTCAGGTAGAGTGGGAGGGAGAGAGAGGAACAGAGAGAGAGAGAGAAACATCGACGTGAAAGGGACACGTCGAGTGGTTGCCACCCGCACAACCCACCAGGGCCGGGGAGAAACTGCAACCGAGGTACGCGCCCTTAGCGGGAACCGAATCCGGGTCTCTCAGGACCGCAGGCCGACGCTCTAACCGCTGAGCCAAACTGGCCAGGGCGAGAATTTTTTTTAAAATATAAATTTAATACAAACATGATTTAAAAAATGCACAGAAGTTGGTCGATTCATTCTCATCTTTCTCAGTTCCCTCCGTCCCTCATCACAGCCTCACTGGCTTCCTCTCCCTCAGACTTGGTTGCTTTTGCACTTTTATTTTTAAAGAAAGGTTTACCTCCAGCTCTTCCCATGGCTGCCTCCTCATCCTTGAGTTCTTAGGTCAGATAAGTTTCTCAGGGGTCTCTTGCGACCACCCCAGCTCATGGGCCACGCCCTCCCACCTTTAGCAGATAACTCTTCTCTGAAGACCTGGGATTCAAAGTTTCTTTGAGGGAAATCTCATGATTGACTGTGGAAGCTACTTAATGGCCTGAACTTAAAGATGGTGATGAAAAGTTTTATATTTTGTAATGTGTTAGAAGAAAAACCCCATACTCTTATTCTTAGGGCTGTTATCATGAAAGCAAAAACAAAACAAAAAAACTGATGCCTTAAAAATTATTTTCACAGAGAGGATTTCCAGGTCTTTTGCCAAGTGTCCCCACTGGAGTTTAGGGTGTCCTCATTTTTGGGGGGGAGGGGAAGAGAAGATGCAGAATAGAGTTTTCCTTCTCTTGTTGTTTAGGTTATTATTGTACAGCAAACAATATAAGCAAATATTCAAAGGTTGTACCTTTAAAAATACTTGTATTATTCCTGTAGGTTTGGAATACAGCAAGGGAAATGTCTGTTTAAAAAAAAAAAAACCTTCTCAACCAGTTACGATGATCACCCAAGCCGAGGGTCTGCCCGAATGCAGACGCCTGGCCAGTTCTGATCGGAATGTGTGCCGTATCCCCACAGCTTCTTGCCGCGGCGCCACCTTTTTGTCTGTCATTAGACAAGTACTTTTGCATCATGGTTTTTTTCAAAGGGGTTTGCTGGAAATACTAGAAGGGCCTTGCTTTAAGCATCATCTCTCTTAGGACGTGGCCGGCTGCCCCAGACGCCTGTAACTGGCAGGCACCTGAGTGATCTCAGAACTCTCCTGTGCCGGGACATTATTTTGTAGATGTACCTGTCTGCACTGCCTCTGCTCCAGGCCCAGTACCACCCTTAAATCACTGCATAGCCTCCTATCTCCCCTCAGGTCCATTCTGCAGCTTGCGGCCAGAATGAGCTGTAGAGAAAAACCAAAACCCTTGTTTTTTCCCATTGCCTTAGGCCAAAGTCCATAATCCTCAACACTTCCCTGGGGGCCCTGCTGTTCTGCCTTGGCCCCTGGCTGCCTCTGGTTTGGCTCGGACTCCTCCTTTTCCCTCCCCACATGCCCTTTAACCTCACTCCAGTCATTGGCCACATTATGAGGTTTCTGTCAACAAATCCTGTGGCATATACTGTGGTCCCATTAGAATAATGGAGCTGAAAAATTCCTATCGCCGAGTGATGTAGCCTCTGTAAGGTTGGAGTGCATGGCATTCCTCATGCATTTTTGTGACGCTGCTGTAAACAGACCTGCGCTGCTGGTCACATAAAAGTACACCACATGCAATCATGTACAGTACTTAATACCTGATTATGATAATAAGGGACTGTGTTACTGGTTTACATGTGTACTATACTATACTTTTCATTATTCTAGAGTTTACTCTTTCTACGTATTCACAAAAAAGTTTGCTGGAAACTATGCCCTGTTAATACTGGCAACATCCTTATCTCATGTCTCTGGATTGCATCATTTTCTCTTGTGCTTGATCTGATCTCGTGTAGTTTTGTGCAGTAACCTGCTGTACAGGCTTGTAGCCCCGGAGCACTAGGCTAGACCACGTAGCCTAGGTGTGCAGTGGGCTATGCCATCTAGATTTGTGTAAGTCACTCTATGATGTTTGCACAACGATGAAATTGCCTAATGGTGCATTTCTCAGAACACATCCCTGTTGTTAAGCAGTGCATGACTGTACATTGGACCCCTTCCTCTACCCCTATCCTGCTCCTCTCTTTATTGTATTCTGTACCTGGAATGTTCCTCTCTCCATTCTGCCTGATTAGCTACACTTCTAGTCCCAACGTGATCCTCACTTTCCTGGAGATTCGCCTTACCCTGTGAACCAGGCTAGGTTCTCATTTACATACTTGCACAGCACCGTGTACGTCACAGCTCCTGGCACCTCTGTAATAATGTAATTATTTGAAATTGTTAATTGCCATCTCCTCCTTTAGACTGTAAGCACCATGAAAACAGCACCTCATCTGTTTTGTTCACTGGATCTACGGCACAGAAAACAATTCTGGGCCACGTACAGGATGCTTCTTAAATATTTGGTGATTGATTTTTCTTGTTAGGAAGTAAAGGGATCTGCAAAATGTGAAGGTTGCTTTAAGTCATGTTTAATCCTTGTAAAGTTTCCAGCTCTATTCCATATAACCATTTTGGATTAGAACAAGGGTTGGCAAAGTAAGGCTTGCTGTCTGTTTGGTAAATAACATTTCCTTGGAACACAGCCGAGCTTGTTCCTTTATGGATTGCCTATGGCTGCTTTTGCAACAGAAATTGTGTGACCTGCGGTATCTGAAGTATTTACTGTGTAGCTCTTTACAGAGAAGGTCATCAACCCCTGAATTACAACAATGTCAAAAATTATTTCATTCTTCCCCCATCTTCCTACTGAATTTCAAATGGGTCGTAATCTTGAACTTTCTTGATTGACTCGGACATGAACTGTTACTGTTTTGTTACTATACAGGGATGCTGATGGTTTGTTTGTTTGTTTGTTTGTTCAGATTTGCTTTGTGTTCACTGTAGGCTTTTATTGTGTCTGCTACTCACTAGTGGACCCTTACCCCTCACTCTGAATCCGACTTATAACTCTCTGTGAGCTAAGGAAGGAGATAACCAGGCTTTTCAGAACCGATGTTTAAAGAGTCAGAGGTCCAGAGGGAGGGCCTGCAGGGCTGCTCTGTGAGTGAAGCACAGGAGGGTTTGTGTGGGAAGAAGTGAGACATCCACCTTAGCAGCTCAGTGGGCTTGCAGGTGGATCCTCGACTCTTCCAGTTCGCTGAGATTGTCCGCTGAGTCGTAGGCTCGGGGTACGGGGGGTGTTGCTATGTAGACCGGTATCGTGTACTGTTGTGTAAGCCTAGGTTTATACAAGTGGAAGGTTGCTATGAACCAAGTTTCCAAACTTCCCATCACAATCTGAGTTCAGTGCTTTGATATACATACTCAGGTAGAAAGTGAACTCCTGTTCCCTGTGGACATTCACCTTTACACTTTAAACTAACACCCTGCACCCTGGCTTTCTGCCAAAATATTTTTTCCCAGTGGCTGGAAACTGATTAGCTAGATGGGAGAACAAAGGTGCCTTTGTACAGGGGCATATTGCTTCTGAGAATTTAGCAGAGAGCATTCAAACAGGGTCGGGGTGCGATGCCAAATTATGCAGATTTGGGGGGGGGGGTTTGGTCAGGTTTCCCATGAATAGGTATGTAGGCAACTTAATTTTTTTCTCAGTATAGACTGGAATTTTTCTTATATTTATTATGTGGGCTTTCTTCATTGATTGTTTTAAAATGGAAATATATAATTTTGAAAAACACATTTAGAAGATGATTGTTGTTAGATGTTTGGCCAAATTTTGCCAAAAAGATTCTTGTATCAATGGATTTATTTCCAAAGCCAAATTATAAATAAACTTCTGTCTCTGTTAGAACACAGTATAAGTACTTTATCTGTAATGAAGACAGAATTATTCCGGGGAGGGAGGGATGCCAAAAAAATAATTACTTAAGTACCCCTAGTCTTGCACATTTCTCTGAGACTAGGTTTTGAAGAATGTTCAAGTACATGGGGAAAATACTGAAGTTCTCTATACCCTGACCCACAGTTGACACCTAACATTCATTGTGTGAATGTGTCAGGTATTGGCCTAGAAAGAACTCCTGGTCCAGTCTTTTCTCTATAACTTACCTTGTTCCCTTCATTTCCTGGTCTATAAAGTAAAGATAATAATATTATCCATGGGGCTGGGGGTAAGAATCATGGGAGAGAATACAAACTGAAACCCTGGACGGACGGTGATGTTACTGTATCTGTAGCAGTAGCCGACACTAGGATTTTAAACTAGATTTTGTGGGGGGGGGTGCTTTTGTCTTTTTTTTTTTTTGGTTGAAATGGAATTTCAACTCTTGTGCCTGTTGTTAATTTCATTTCCTTTTCTACCTCTTATTTTGTTTTTTAATATGTTTTTATTGATTTTTTATAGAGAGAAGAAGGGAGAGAGAGATAGAAACATTTATATGAGAGAAACATCCATCGGCTGCCTCCCACACACCCCCTACTGGGGATCGAGCCCACAACCTGGGTTTGTGCCCTGACTGGGAATCCAACCGGGACCTCTCAGTCCATGGGGTGATGCTTAGTCCACTGAGCCACACCAGCCCCGGGCCCTTTTCTACCCCTTATTCCCTGAAGAGATGTTTTGTTTATAGACAGTCTTCCTTCAGCAATGTGATCTAAGAATATCTGTTTTAGGTACCCTGTTTTCCCTTACTTTACATCACAGATTATAATTTGTTGGCCTGAAGAATGAATCCAACCCCCGGATGTTATTTAGTTCAAATGGTTTTTTGTTGTTGTTTCACTGGGTATCAGCATTTAAAAATGGGAAGATTTTTACCTAAAAACCATGAGTCTGGCAAATTGCTACAGTGCATGAAGTAAAACTGCCCGGAGTGAAGAGCCGTAGTGCCGTTAAATGGGGAAAATACATTTTCAAGTAACTGTTTAAAAATGTTTGCAAGACTTAACCAGAATTTCATTTACCGTGCTTAACGTTGTTTAATAGCTATTGAGTTTTACTGAATTTAACTTCGTCTCATTTTATGTATGCTTGAGAGGGCCACCTAGTGGTTTTTTCTGGTATAGCATATCTTCTGCACTACATTTTTGATTCTTTTAGAATAAGCTAATGTTTAACTAGTGTGTTTATGTACCAAATACATTTTAGTTATCCTTTTTGTAGAGACAACTGCAGATGTTTCACAGCATTTCTATAATTATTTTATTTTATTTTTAAACAGAAGAAGCAGACTACAGTGCCTTTGGTACAGACACACTAATAAAGAAGAAGAATGTTTTAACCAATGTATTGCGTCCTGACAACCACAGAAAAAAGCCACATATAGTCATTAGTTTGCCCCAAGACTTCAGACCTGTGTCTTCTATTATAGACGTGGATATTCTCCCAGAAACGCATCGTAGAGTTCGTCTTTACAAATACGGCACCGAGAAACCCCTGGGGTTCTACATCCGGGATGGTTCCAGTGTCAGGGTAACGCCACATGGCCTAGAGAAGGTCCCAGGGATCTTTATATCCAGACTTGTCCCAGGAGGTCTGGCTCAGAGCACAGGACTACTAGCTGTCAATGATGAAGTTTTAGAAGTTAATGGCATAGAAGTTTCAGGGAAGAGTCTGGATCAGGTAACAGACATGATGATCGCGAACAGCCGCAACCTCATCATAACAGTGAGACCAGCAAACCAGAGGAACAATGTCGTTAGGAACAGCCGGACCTCTGGCAGCTCCGGCCAGTCTACTGATAACAGTCTTCTCGGCTACCCACAACAGATGGAACCAAGCTTTGAGCCAGAGGATGAAGACAGTGATGAAGATGACATTGTTATTGAAGATAATGGAGTGCCACAGCAGATCCCTAAAGCTGTCCCTAACACACAGAGCCTAGAGTCACTAACACAAATAGAACTCAATTTGGAGTCTGGACAGAATGGTTTTATTCCTTCTAATGAAGTGAGCTTAGCACCCGTAGCAAGTGGCACAAACACTGAATTTGAAACGCGAGTTCCAGATCAAAAACTCTTAGAAGAAGATGGAACGATCATAACACTATGAGACCATCATTTGACCGTTTTCTGAGTGATGATGCCATGGGGACCTGTACATTCGGCTAGTTTAAAGCATATATACCTCTGACCTAGTGCCCTGGAATAGGCATGAGAAAAAATAATATTGCAAGCTTAAAATGTCATTAAAATAATAGTTTGATAATTGCTAATATAAACTGTGGTGGGTCAGAGGTGAATTTAAGTCTAAAACAAAGAGGCCTTTGCTAATGCAATTATGTGCTTTTGCTATTTTGTCTACAGAGAACTGGATGTTAGAGCACATTTTCAGAACGTGTGAGGGGACTAGATCGTATCTGTCTGAAGTGGTTGCCTATTTAACCTGCTGTGCAGAGCCCTTTTAATTTTCCCTTTATATTTTTTAAAAATTCTAATGTGAAGAAGTCTCAGTCTATCTTTTGGTACCTTGGGGACCTCAGCTCCTATGTTCCCTGTATTTTATTTTGATTTTTTAAATGTTCCTCTGTTGTGAATTATGACAAGTAATTTTTTTCAAGTGCTCCTTTTTTTTTTAATTTCTGAGAAATCAAACTAATTGACTATTTTTAGGAGTTGCTTCCTGTTATAAAGCATCAAAACTTCCTGAATTAAGAAACTAACAGTTGTTCAGGTGCCTGCTTGTCCATCCTGTAGCTTTCTTACTCACAAGCATTCCATATGGGTGTAACTTACCTTGGAAACAGCAATTCCGTGGACTCTGGGCATGTGGGAGATCCTCCCTTAACCTCAACCTTTTCTTCACCTCTTATCCTCATCCCAGCCTCATTGGAAATCATTCCTTTTGTTGTTTATGTGTGTGTTGGTGGTGTGCTTTTATACTCTTTAAATGTATTCGAGTAGCGTGAATCATTTTGGATTAAAAAAATGCACCCAAATTAAGAGATTTTTACACAACAGGACAAATTTGTGCACTTTTTATATGAATAGTTTGGGTTTTCCTTAATGGGATTTCTTGGAACACTGCCTACACTTTATGAAAATTATATAGTATTCACCTTTGACAGGAAGAGTTTATCACTATTAATTTTATGAGGCTATTTATTACTTTCCAGTGCATCCACTTAGAACAAGTTAAGCATAAGGCTGCTAACTTCCATTCCTTGCCTGATTCACTGTGATGTGCACAGACACTACCGATGCTTGTATATAGAAACGAAGAATGGGAGGAACTACATAAGTTCCCTGTGGCTTATGGATATTACTGTCAGAGTTATTTATTGATTAACTTTATGGTAGGGCTAGTATGGATACCTTATAACAATTGTGTGCTGTTAAAACAATGAAGAATCAAATGACTCCGTTTTGAAGGATATTGTCTCTATATGGTCACAATATATGAAGAAGTAAAGTGTTGATGAAATGAAGATCACTTGACTCAGAATACTTAAATGTATTTTGTTCACATTACCACTAAACCTATTGTCACTAAACTGTTAACTGCACAATACTATGTAATACAATGTACTTTTTGTTGAATTTCACTGAAGTCCTTCCACTTACATGTCACTGTTTTTAATGGCATTCCAGCTTTAACATTCTTTGAGTGTTACAAATTTAACTCAAATGGCAAACAATGATAATATGTATAAGGTTAAATTTCATTTATAAGCGGTGCAGGGGTTCAACATTTTAAGTAAAAATACTTTCACACACTACCTCTCTCTCTCTTTTTTTAAACAAAGTTTTAACATCAGAACTTTTCTCATGGGGGAAAAATACTTCAGGGCTTGACTTTTTGTACAAATTTTAACTATAAAGTATAGACTTGTCAGAGCTGCCAGAGCTTTTCATTTTAATGATCCCGCTGGTGTTTTCAACTAGATCGCACTTCAGTTACTGGTAGAATGATTGATTATTAGATATATTGTAAAACCAATAGATCTTGGTTATACAATAAAAATGTAAATTCATTGGTAGCCTGAATTGATTATTTCAAGTGTATTATTAAAAATATCAGTGGATTCATGATAAAATTTTCTAGTACTAAATGTCAAGCCTAACTGTGAATTTTGTTCTGTATCTTTAAGTAAATTTATGATAATGTTCTCATGCTATCAACAAAATGTATGTACTTTTGTGAACGATGAATTTTCTAATTAAATTTTACATACAACAACATGATTTTTACATGGATGACACTTTGTTTAAACTATCAAATGTCAGTATTTTACTACAAGTTTATTATAAAGTGTACATTATCATTAACTGAACTTTGATTTTAAAAATCAAATTAGCTTTAGTTGTATATTATTTTTTACAAATAAAGATAGACTTGTATAAAGGCTATTTTTCTTATTTGCAAATATTATGAAAAGTCACCCAACAGTTATTTACCTGTTACCTATGATATAAGTTATAGCAAGGTCCTGGCTTCCTTAACTTACTTTTTTTAATACTCACCTGAGGATATTTTTTTCCATTGTTTTTAGAGAGAGTGGAAGGGAGAGAGAGAGAGAGAGAAAGAGAAACATCAATGTGAGAGAGACACATCGATTGGTTGCCTACTGCATGCATCCTGACCAGGTCCGGGGATCGAACCTGCAACCCAGGTATGTGTCCTTGACCAGGAATCGCACCTGTGACCCTTCGGTACATGGGCCGGCACTCTAACCACTAATCCACAGAGGCCAAGGCCTTACTTTTTTTTTTAAGTAATTTTTAGAAATATGTTTTTATTGGTTTTTAGATAGGAAGGGAGGAAAGGGAGAGAGAGAAACATCTATAGGCTGCCTCCTGCATGCCCCCTATTGGGGATTGAGCCCGAAACCTGGGCATGTGCTCTGACTGGGAATTGATCTGGGGACCTCTTGGTGCATGGGATGATGCTCAACCACTGAGCCACACCGGCCAGGTTTAACTTTTAATTTTTAGAAGATAAACACCAAGTTTTATGTACATCCACTCCAACTATGTATGCATATGTGGACTGAAAGAGAGCATCAAAAATAGTTAACTCTGGTAATGTGAGAAACCACATAATACAGTGGTACCTCGGTTCTCGAACATAATTCGTTCCAGGAGGACGGTCGAGAACCGAATTGTTCGAGAACCGAAGCAATGAAACCCAATAGGAAAGCGGACTCCACAAAGCGTGACTCTCTCTCTGCACTCACACTGATGACGCAAGCAAGGCGCGCTGGGCCGAATGAACGCCATTCGGCTCAACTCAGAAGTAAGAGTTCCAAATATTTGTTCGGATTCCGAGACAAAAGTTTCTCGAATCCTGATTTGGTCGAAAACCGAGGCGTTCGAGAACCGAGGTATCACTGTAATCCATCAGTTACCGTTTTAGGTTGTTTAAGGTGATTTGAACCCAGCTGCTTTGCCTCAGTGGTTGAGCGTTGACCCATGCACCAAGAGGTCATCGGTTCAATTCCTGGTCAGGGCACATGCCCAGGTTGTGGGCCTGATTCCCGGTGAGGGGGCGTGCAGGAGGTGGCCCATCGATGTTCTCTCATAGATGTTTTTATCTCCCTTTCCCTTCCTCTCTCAAATCAGTAAAGAAAAAAAAAAGATTTGAAATAAGACAGAAGTAGTTTGTAGTGTGACAGTCTATTGTCTGAAACTCAGATTCACTTATTTGTACTTTCTATTGCTACCCTATATGGACTGAATTCAGTTAATACTGAAACATGTAAGAGGCCCGAGATAAAAAAGACCATCTCAAATACCAAATTCGTCATCCTGTCACTGGTTCCGTTAATCTCTGCACTGACTCCTGCTAACCAGTGTGCAGGGCAGTCCAGATTCCTTCCCCCAAGTGAAAAGCAGATTGGAAACCCTCTGGGTAGAAGTTCAGCATCCTGTTGGTAGACCTCATCATTCTGTTGCATCCAACTCCTGGTATTCATCTTGGTTTCGGGGTCTGTGAAACAATGGTGTACTGAAATATCCCTTTCACCCCAAAATGTGACCCCAGTGCTGTTTGTATCTTAAATCCTTGCTGCTTTCAAGTTTCCAATCTGGGAAAGGAATAAAACTTGGCTTTATTTATTTAGATATTTATTTTTTAGCCTCATCCGAGTACAGTTTTGCATTTATCTTCAGATAGAGCGGGAGGGAGAGAGGGAGGAAGACAGAGAAATGTCAATGTGAGAGAGACATCGAGTGATCACCACTCACACATCCCCAACCAGGGCCGGGGACAAACTGCAACCGAGGTACGCGCCCTTAGCGGGAACCGAACCCGTGTCTCTCTGGTTTGGAGGCCGACGCTCTAACCGCTGAGCCAAACCGGCCAGGGCAGAACTTGGTTTTAAAGTCATAGAAACCTACAAGGAAAAGCTAGCCCCTTTGGTTGTGTACCTTCAGGTGCCCAAATTCATGGCTAGCGACTGGCTCTTGTTTGCTTTGGTTTAATTGTGGGTAATGAGCTTGAAGATGTGTATGCCAGTGACTTTGGCAGGTGAGCTCTCCTGAACAGGTTTGGGAGGGCCTTACAAGACACCGAACGTTTTGACTGTATTGGGGGCAGTGTGTCATTTGGTGATGGTGCTACCTGCAGAGTAACACACACTGCAGTTGTGAGTCCACCGAGAGGCACCTGAAGTGCTGCGATTGGGTGGATGTCTGGCCACTGGACAGGAAATTCATGTTCGATTTCACAATTTAAAAGGATTCAGTATGTACTATTTGAAAAACACTTTTGAAGCACTTTGCTTTCTACTTGAGTGATTTGCTATGGAAAAATACCAGCTTTTTTTTTTTTTCCTAAGGGGAGAAATACACTATTGCTTGCTTTTTTAAAAATTTTAAAATAAACCTAGAAAAGAGCTGCATGGAAAGTATAGTTTATACCCTTCACCCAGATCATACCCACATTTGTTTTATCTCTGTATTTTTCCTGAAACATCCGAGACTTGGTTGCAGAGATCATAACCTCTTAACCCCTTAAAGACAAGCATGTATTTCCTAGGGACAAGGACATTCTCTTTAAAAAAAAAAAAAAAAAAATTCTTTATTGATTTTAGAGAGAGAGGAAGGAAAAGGGGAAAAGAGAGAAACATCAATGAGAGAGAACATGGACTGGCCGCCTCCTGCATGCCCCCCACTGGGGATCAGGCCCACAACCTGGGCATGTGCCCTGACCAGGAATCGAACCAGCGACCTTTTGGTGCATGGGTCGACGCTCAACCACCAAGCCACACTGGCTGGGCAAGGACATTCTCTTAACACATTCCCTTATACCATGGTCCTGCTATCAAACTAGGAATAGTGGACAGCTATAAACCATACTAGAATCTCACCAATTCTCCCCATAATGTCCTTAACAGAAATGTTTCCTTGATCCAGGATCCGGTCTGGAGTCATGTATCACATTTAAGAGTCACGTCTCTTTGGTCTCCTTTAATCTGGAATAATTCCTCAGCTTTTAAAAAAAATCTTTCATAATACTGGCATTTTTTTGGTATGTGCCCCTAGAAGGAACCAAACCGGGACTCTCTGGTCCACAGGCCAGTGCTCCAACCGCTGAGCCAAACTGGCCAGGGCAATATACTGGCATTTTTTAAAAGTAAAGACTTTGGGTTTATTTCCTGATCTTTAGATTTAAGTTACATATTTTGGGCCAGAATAGTACATTTATGATGTTATATCCTCATTGTATGATGTCAGAAGACATGTCTTACCACTTTATTTTCATATTGATGTTAAACACTTTTTAAAAAATGTCTTGATTTGAGAGAGAAACATCGATTTGTTGTTCCACTTATTTATGTAGTCATTGGTTGATTCTTGTATGTGCCCTGACCAGGGATCAAACCTGAAACTGTTGTATATTGGGATAACACTTTAACCAACTGAGCTACCAAGCCAGGGCCAAACACTTTCCGACGGGGAAAAACTCTTGGAATCTTATGTGTTATCCATTATTCTAATTGTTTTTATGCTGACAAACATCAGAATTTGTTCTACATCCTCAATTGCTTTGTAATTGAAGAAAGAGTAGAAAATGGTAAAATGGCATGAGTATTCTTTTTTTAAAATAGGTTTTTGTTGATTTGAGAGAGAGAGAAATATTGATTGGCTGCCTCCTGCACGCCCCCTACTGAGGATGAAGCCGGAAACCCAGGCATGTGCCCTGCCCGGGAATTGAACCAGCAGCCTCTTGGTGCACCGGACGATGCTCAACCATCTGAGCCACACCTGTCAGGGCAGCAGGAGTATTCTTGAGTGTCATTTGCTTAACTGCATTCTGGACCCTGTGATTATTTTCTCTGGTGCTGAAGGAAAACACCCAAATGAAGCCTAATCATACACATGGTCATTTTCTTAGTGCTAATCGGAAGGTTCTGCCTTTGGGTCTTTGGGATTATGAATAAACCCAACTCCAATTGCATAAATAAAAAATACTTATTGGCGTACGTGGCTGGAGAGTCAGGGCTAGAACTTTGGCCCAGATATTATCTAACAGTGCTGCCTGGTAGAACTTTCTGCAATGATAGGAATGTCCTGTAGTTGCCCAGTCCAAACAGTAGCCACTATCCCACACGGGGCTACTGCATATTTGAGATGTGGCCAGTGCAGCCGAGTGGCCGAATTTTTAATTTTATGTAATTTTAATTTAAATAGCTGCACAAGGCTACTGGCTACTGTATGTTACAGCACAGGCTAGGATTTCTCCATTTCTTGCTTTGCTCTCTGTTTGCTCTCTTCTCAGGCAAATTAACCCCTCTGGTGGCAAAAATAGCCTCCAGCAACTCCAGTGTACATTCTGATCACAACCAAAGCCTCAGAGCGGGCCCACGCTGACCCTGTCTGGGTCACGGGCCGAATCTGGACTGGGTTGGCGAGGGACAGTTGCCCAAAGACAAAGGACCCCAAGGAAGTCAGTACAGTGATGTCACTTGCAGCTTTGCTTATGAAGTACTTGGGCATCCATTTTTTATAAAGGAGAGAGTTAAAAGCACAAAGTACTTTGCAAAACAAAACAAAAGACAGCAGTCCTCGGTCAAAGGAAAATGGTAAAGGTGGCATGTTCTGAATTTGAAGGGAAAGTTTAAATCTTACACTAATAGCAACACTTGGACCTGTGTTTTCAAGTATTATTCTTTATTTTTATTTCATTCAACAACTACATCTGATACAAATCTAACAAAGACTATATAAATCCAATAGAAACTTCAATCTGAAATGGCAGAAGGTTCAAACGTCATTACTTTTGAAATATAGAGACACGTGCAAGAGAATCAAAGGTCTTAGAGCAATGAGTAAATTCAAATTTTCCAAGGAGCCAGAGTGGGCAGAGTGGATGGGGCTGGTAACCTACAGTCTCTCTCTCTCTCTCTCTCTCTCTCTCTCTCTCTCTCTCTCACACACACACACACACACACGGCATGGCAGCTACATTCCACTGTTGCCCTTTGGGTATGTGTAGGTCTGGTGTGAGCTGTTCCTGCTTCTCAGACATCAGAAATCCAGAATTGTACGTGAAACATCCTGATTTTTTAAAGATGTTCAAAAATTATTTTCAGTCCTAGTTGGCATACAATATGACATTAGTTTCAGGTGTACATTATGATTCAACAAAGTGATTGATCGCCACAGTAAGTCCAATAACCATCCTGTCACTCACTGTACATAGTCACTACTGACCATTCCCTGCACTGTGCCTTACATCCCTGTGACTCGTTTTATGACTGGAAGTTTGTATTTCTTAATCCCCTTTTCTGCCCAACCCCTGACCCACCTCCCCTCTGGACACCAGCATCAGCTTGTTCTCTGTATCTGTGAATTTGTTTCTGTTTCATTTGCTTATTTGTTTTGTTTATTTTAGATTCCACATATAAGTGGAAATCATCTGGTATTTGTCCTTTTCTGCCTTACTTCACTTAGCATAGTGCTCCCTATGTGATTCTGTGTTGTTGCAAATGGTAAGATTTTATTCTTTTCATGGCTGAGTAATATTCCACTGTGTGTGTGTGTGTGTGTGTGTGTGTGTGTGTGTGTACACACCACATCTTTATCCATTCATCTATCGATCAACACTTAGGCTGCTTCCAGATCTTGGCTATTAGAAATAATACTGTGCCCTGGCCGGTTTGGCTCAGCGGTTAGAGTGTCGGCCTGCGGTCCAGAGAGACCCGGGTTCGGTTCCCGCTAAGGGCACGTGCCTCGGTTGCAGTTTGTCCCCGGCCCTGGTTGATCGTGCAGGTGGCAGCCACTCGATGTGTCCCTTTCACGTCGATGTTTCTCTGTCTCTCTCTCTTCCTCTCTCTCCGTCCCACTCTGTCTCAACAAAAAATGGAAAAATGTCCTCGCGTGAGGATAAAAAAAGAAAGAAAGAAAGAAATAATGCCGCAATGAACACAGGGGTGTATGTATCTTTTCATATTATTTTTATTTCTTCGGATAAATACCCAGGAGTGGAATTGCTGGGTTGTATGGTAGTTCTATTTAAACATTTTTGAGGAATCTCCATATTCTTTTCCACAGTGGCTGCTCTAAATTACAGCCCCACCGACAGTGCACAGGGGTCCCCTTCTCTCCACATCCTTGCCAACACCTATTTGTTGCCTTTTTAGTAATAGCTCTTCTAATAGGTGAAGTGATCTCTCGCTGTGGTTTTGATTTGCATTTCTCTGGTGATTAGTGATGTGGAACATCTTTTCATGTGTCTGTTGGCCATCTGTGTGTCCTCTATGGAAAAATGAGTTTTTAAAAAAGATTGAGTTGTATGAGTTCTGTGTATATTTTTCATCTTAACCCCTTATTGGATAAATCATCTGCAAATATTTCCTTCCATTTAGTAGGTTGCCTTTTTGTCTTGATGGTGTCTCTGTGCAAAAGCTTGTTACTTTGATGTTGTACAAAAAAAATTTTATTTATTTCTGCGTTTGTTGCCTTTGCCCGAGCAGGTGTGTGTGTGTATGTGTGTGTGTGTGTGTGTGTATGAAAAATTGCTGACACCAATGTCAAAAAGTTTATTTCCTATGTTTTCTTCTAGGAGTTTTATGATCTCAGGTTTTATATTTAAGTCCTTACAGTAATTCATTTTGAGTTTATTTTTGTATATGGTGTAAAAAAGTGGTCCAGTTTCCGTTTTTGTATAGCTCTGTCCAGTTTTGCCATCACTATTTATTGAAGAGACTCTTTCCCCCTTGTATATTTTTACCTCCTTTGTCCTAGATTAACTGACCGTATCAGCCTGAGTGAACATCCTGATTTGTAAAACATCTCATGAGACGGTCCGAGCGGACCCGCTGGCGGTGGCTGGCCTGTAGGCTGCCCTGCGCCCGCCACCCGGTCTCAAGCTCAGGGCTCACAGGCTGCCTGTGGCCTGAACCCCCGCTGTGCGGCCAGTCCCCCAAGGCGCTGTGAGGGTGACACGGGCGATGTGTACGGAGCGGTGAGGACAGGGCCTGAGGGCTAATAAGTGCTGAGAGAATGTGAGCTGTTCTGTCCACTTTCCCGGGAGAGGTCTGAGGCCCAAAGGGACTGTCCGAGGCAGTCCCCTAACTCCCTGGGATTCTGAATTGTTATCTGCAGACCACAGCGCCTGGGTGCATGCCCGCAATGCAGGTGCTGAGGCCCCGCCCTGTCCACTGAACAGTCTCTGCGGGAGGCGTCCAACATGTGCATTTTAACAGGTTTCCCGGGCACTTCCCATGCGCGTGAAGGTCTGGGACGTTCTCAAATCCAGCTCACTTTTCTGTGTCTTTCCTTCACTCTTTTTGAAAAAGACATAAAATTGTGTTTTTTTAATGTGTTGATTTTGGGGGGTGGGAAGAGAGAGAGACATTGATTTGTTGTTCCACTTATTTATGCATTCGTTGGTTGACTCTTGTATGTGCCCTGACCAGAGATCGAACCCGCAACCTTGGCATCTTGGGATGATGCTTTAACTGACTGAGCTACCCTGCCAGGGCTCCCCCTTCACTCTTAGCAGAACTGCTTTAATGAGCATGGCTCGTACTTCCTTCTAGAATTTGCTCCTCTGGTGTATATTGTACTGTCAACTCGGCCAAAATCAGTTTCAGTCTCCAGCCCCCTGTGCAGAGGGTCCCACTTCCTAACTCCATAGAATCTGACTTACCAGAATTGCACTTTGGATGGAATACCGTGATTTCCCCCTCACCTCCCTGCCCACCAAATCATGATAGGTGCGCCGAAAATAAGCCCCTGAAAACTCCAGGCTGGATTTTTGTGCTGGCTTATCTGCAAAAAACAAAAACAACACCTGAGGAGAAAGGCTGGACTTGGACTAGCAGTACAACCCCCAGATGGTATCAGTGTCGCATTCCTGTTCCGTTCGGTCTCCTAGCAATGCATCGGACCTCAAGGAAGTCGCATTCAAAGCATTGTTTCTGGTTCAGACCTGGAGCAGGTCACGCTCAGATGAAACTGGCACTGTGCTGATGGAACATTAGCGCTCTGTTCCCAGGCTCTCTGCCCGCCCGCGCCTCAGAGCCTTAAATCTACAGTAAGTCGTAGGTTGCATATCAGGTTTTCTCTAACATTCCCAGAGGCCCTCAGCTGCCATCTCAGGTATGTACCCCAGGTGACTCAGGCAAAACTCTGTATGCTTAGTGACTCAGAGACTAAATCATTAACTTGGTAAATTCCTGCGGAGCGTGAATAAAGGAAGCTGAGGGAGAGGGTGCAGACTGTGGGCCTCCAATAATGTCAATGGCCGTGCACGCATGAGAACAGCATTCCTGGGCCAAGTGGCTTTTCGGATGGACCAGTGACTAACCCTAGAGTCCCCTGGAATCAGAAGGAATCTCCCATCAGTCACTCTCAGGAGCAACAATCCACGCAGGTAACTTACAAAGAATATACATTTCATGCCTGTGAATCTCTGTCTGGTAAAGCAGAACAATGTGGGAAAGGCTTCTTGGCTTAAAAACACACAGACACACAACTTTTAACTAATTGATTTTAAATCAGGAATATGTATTTACACATACACCCACATACACAAATCTGGTCTTCCTGAATGTGACATTAAACTTCTGGTGCGTGTGTGCACGCGTACACACACACACACCACACACACACAACGCCACGCAATATTTGAAAAACGATGGCAAGCAAATCTCACCCAAAAAATGGCCGTCAGAATTTTTCAGTCCCCCGTGGAAGGCAATTGTAACACCTTTGCAATAAAACCCTTGTGACTCGGTTGTGACACACAACAGCTTTTCTAGTGAGCTGCCCTTCCTCCACCCCCTGGGCATCTTGGCTGGTGTTCACAGGGCCCGTGCCCAGTGGGGCTGGCATGTGCCTCCAGCAGCCAAGCAGACAGGGCCAGGGGAGAGCCAGGAGAGGAGGCAGAGCGGCTGGGAAGGTAGCCAAATGGCTCAAGGCTGAATGGGCCACATCAGCTCCTGACAGCTCCTCAAATATCCTTGCTGTCCTTTCCCACTTGCTGCGTGGATACCAGGGGAACACAAAACCCCTCCGCCTGGGTGTCACCAAGAATTCACACACGTTCACTTTTAAAACAGCATGTTAAGTAGAGCAAGATGCTTGTGATTGTGAGGGATGACAAATTTGATGCAGAACATGAGCTCGCCTTGCCATTGAACGTTCAGCTTGCCAGGTCGATCCCTTGCCTAAATCAGGGTTAGTGTGTCCTCTTTAGAAGGGTTTGTGTTTGAACATTTGTGCCCAGTCCAGGGGGAAGGAAAGACGAGACTGATAATGCTTATGATGTGGGTATGTTCTCTCTTTCCTCTTTTAGCTATGCAGAGACAAATAATGGTTAAGGATGGATAAAATATTTAACAGTGGCCATCCATAATTTATTCCTGAGCCGATGCCCATTTCCAGCCCAATGGTTTGCTCGCAATTAGAGCTTCTCAGAACATCGAACCCCACGTCTCCTTGGCAAACTGACATTGTGCTTATTTTTACTCTTTTCTCCCTAAGGCTAATTGTTTCTACATTTTCCTATTGAAGTACTTATTTCCCAATGTTGTTTTTATCAACAGGCAACAAAAGTTAAAATCGTAGGCAAGAGATGTGTGTGTGCATGTGCGTGCATGTGTGTGTGTGCGTGTGCGTGTGTGTGCGTGAATGTGTGTGTGTGTGCATGTGCGTGTGTGTGCGTGTGCGTGCGTGCATGTGTGTGTGTTTCTGGGCCTTAGGCTTTACTCTGGGCTTCAGAGACATACTTGGGAAGGAGAAAAATATTTGTGTATATAAATGTTGCTCACGAAAAGTAGACTGCTGTATGCCCACTGGAGTAATATATGATTTCAGGAGACATTTTAGGGAAAAACAAAAAAAGTATATAAAAGAAAAAAAGCCAGGCCCTGGCCAGATAGCTTAGTTGGTTAGAGCATCATCCTGATACGCCAAGGTTGCAAGTTCGATCCCCAGTCAGGACACATACAAGAATCAATCAAACAATGACTGCACCCATAAGTAGAACAACAAATCCACGTTTCTCTCTCTCCCTTTGTTCCTCTCTCTAAAATCAATAAAAAAAATGAAAAGAAAAAAACCACCTCCCCCAAAAATCACTCTTCATAGATAATTACTCCCACGTTTTTTGTTTGTTTGTTTTTTTATCCTCACCGGAGGACATTTTTCCTTTTTTTTTTTTGTTCAGATAGAGTAGGAGGGAAAGAGAGGGAGAGAGAAACATCGAAGTGAAAGGGACACATCGAGTGGCTGCCACCCGCACGACCCAACCAGGGCCGGGGACAAACTGCAACCGAGGTACGTGCCCTTAGCGGGAACTGAACCCGGGTCTCTCTGGACCGCAGGCCGACGCTCTAACTGCTGAGCCAAACTGGCCAGGGCTCCCATGTTTTTTTAATCCTCACCCAAGGACACTTTTGCATTTATCTTCAGGTAGAGCAGGAGGGTTGGAGGGAGGGAGGGAGGGAAAGAGAGAGAGAGAGAGAGAGAGAGAGAGAGAGAGAAACAACGACGTGAAAGGGACACATGGAGTGTCCCGCACAACCCAACCAGGCCCGAGGACAAACTGCAACCGAGGTACGTGCCCTTAGCGGGAACCGAACCCGGGTCTCTCTGGTCCGCAGGCCGACGCTCTAACCGCTGAGTAAACCATCCAGGGTCACTCCCATGACTGTTGGTCCATGTGCACATCAATATATATTACCTCATGTGGTATATATTACCACAAGCAGGGTCATAACACCCGTATAAATTATTCTGAACTCTGCTTTCTTCAGAAGACAGGATCCTGTGAACCTCCTCACTGTGCGCCGCCTCCCACGGCTTCCGCCGTCAGGTGCAGATGAACCAGCATTTCCCGGCTCCTTTTCCCTGACTACAAACAGAGCTGCCGCAAACAGCGTTTACGCTTCGCCCGGGTATTTCCTTAGGATCCGCCCTCGAAGGGAACTCGTTAGGGCAAGCACATTCAGATCTGGAAAAGGAAGAGGGTGGGCTCATGAACAGAGCCCATTTCGTCCTGGAAAGACCCTGGTTTACATCCTCCCGGGGTCCGCGTGAGCCACCTTCCCCTCCAGCCGCCACCTTCCACTTTGATACTCTGTCTCTCTAGTAGGGGAAGCATGTCATTGTTTTACTTTGCACATCCTTATTAGTTTGGGAGTGTTGTGTTTTGTTTTGTTTTTTAATTGTTCATTGTGTTTCTTCTTCCATCCGCTTCTCTATTTGAGTCCTTTGTGCAACATTTAAAAAATTGAGCCCTGGCTGG
Source organism: Molossus molossus (assembly GCF_014108415.1). Classification (NCBI taxonomy): domain Eukaryota; kingdom Metazoa; phylum Chordata; class Mammalia; order Chiroptera; family Molossidae; genus Molossus; species Molossus molossus. The sequence goes on along the minus strand of NW_023425399.1, from coordinate 8,221,425 downwards.
TTTGGCTCAGCGGTTAGCGTCGGCCTGCGGTCCAGAGAGACCTGGATTCAGTTCCCGCTAAGGGCACGTACCTCGGTTGCAGTTTGTCCCCGGCCCCGGTTGGGGTCATGCGGGTGGCAGCCACTCGATGTGTCCCTTTCACGTTGATCTTTCTCTCTCTCACTCTCTCTTCCTCTCTCTCCCTCCCACTCTATCTGAACAAAAGAAAACAAAAAATTGTCCTCGGGTGAGGATAAAATAAATAAATAAATAAATAAATAATAAAAAAAATTAAAAATTGAGGTATCGGAGCCTGGCCGGGTAGCTCAGTTGGTTAGAGAGTCGTCCCGATATACCAAGGTCTCCCGTCTGCTCCCCAGTCAGGGCACACGGAAGAATCAACCAGTGAATGCATAAATGAGTGTCTCCATTATGGAGCGTCTACTGTATACACAACCGCACCGTGTACTCCAAGGACAGGAAAGAGCCTTCAAATCCTGGTGAACAGAGATACAATTTCATGAAGCAAGAAAGCAAATCTATCCAAGTGTCCCAAATCATCTCAAGGACGTTGTTCTCACGAGGGCACTTACCTACTTTCCAACACCCGATGTATTCTGCCATCTCCATGTGAGGTAACAGATCTCGTGGGTTCGAAGCTCAACTCCACAGTTATACATGTGAGCCACATACCCACGCGTCCAGGGCCTCAGTTTCTCCGACTGTGAAGTAGGAAAACAAGTCCACAATTCCTTTTTTGCAATTCTGAAATTCAGGAAACTAAAAACCATTAGCTTTGTCCCCCATCCATTCAGCAGGAATTCATTGGCGGAGTATCACCTGAGCTGAACTGGCATGAGGTTTTGTTTTTTGGTTTTTGTGTGTGTTTTTTTATCCTCACCCGAGGACATTTTTCCATTTTTTGTTCAGGTAGAGTGGGAGGGAGAGAGAGGAACAGAGACAGAGAGAGAAACATCGACGTGAAGGGACACATCGAGTGGCTGCCACCCACACGACCAACCAGGGCCGGGGACAAACTGCAACCGAGGCACGTGCCCCCAGCGGGAACCGAACCCGGGTCTCTCTGGACCGCAGGCCGACGCTCTAACCACTGAGCCAAACCGCTGGCATGAGGTTTGATTCAGGCCTTTATTCAACTCATGGAGGGTGAATTATCATGCCTGTTGCAGAGAAACACTAAGTGTGCCAACAGGAGCCTGCCCTAGAGGTGTCGACACTGTCAAACCCAGAGTTCTCATTCTGAAGCTCGTCCATCCCCGATGGTGTGGCACAAGGGCTGGTGGACCGACAGTGTTCAGGGGGCCTGTGAGCTCTGATGAGCATCTACAGAAAGCACTGAGCCCAGACCTAGCATTGGGCAGTATTTTCCTCCAGCATCCGTTTAGACAGGCCCACACTTTCAGTCCCTGGGAGGGATAAAAACTCCTCTCTCTAAAAGCCGAGACTCTCACTTCTCAAGACCCAGCTAAACGTTGACGTGGATGGAGCAGTCTGAACCTTGACCATTGGCCTCTCGCCGCCTAAGCTACAGGCCCTTTCTGTAGCTCTGTTGTGGAAGGGGGAGGAGTGGAGAAAAACGGATCAAATTACCTGGGAGAGGGCCAAGCTTTCCTTTACAGGGAAAGACCAGCAGGAGGTGCTGTTGCTGTCTCCTGTACTGTAGAGTGCCAGTCAGAAGGGTGATAGAAAGATGCTTTTAAAACCTGCTTTTTCACGATGCTTCTATGGGTTGTGTTCTAAATTATGTTGCTAGTGGGGAAACAGATGCTAAGCAGGAGAGTGGCGTCAAATTTTAGAGAGATGTGTTTTTTTGAGGACTTTGTGCAAAGGCAGCCTGCTGAAGTCCTGTGTCAATCTTCCGAAACAGGCATGAGACATACTCTTTGTCCTCTGGGAACTTTCTGTCTGGTGGTGAATGACAACTTAGCAGAAGGGGGAAGGGATCGGAAGGTGAGCTTAAAGGGCACATCTGTTTGGGGGTCAGAGAAGGGCTGTTGAAGACAGAACTGGGAGGCTGGTGGAGGTCAGGGAGGGCAGTCAGCTCAGGGGCCGCTGGGACACCCCAGATGGGAAACGCTGGACATGGCGTGGAGCCCAGCAGACCTGGGCATGTTCAGGTCTACCACGGAGTCAGAACTTTGGATATCTTCAGGGACCCACAGGTCAGTGAGCGCCTGGGCCAGGTGGGGAAGACGGGGGCAACCTGGAGCAGCTCCTTCCCTGGCCACGTATTACCAGGCCACAGGGCGGGCCCACAGGTTCCTGACCCCTCCTTTCTTTTTTTTTTTTTTTTTTTTTGTATCCTCACCCGAGGACATTTTTTTGATATTTTGTTCAGATAGAGTGGGAGGGAGAGAGAGAGAGAGAGAGAAACATCGACGTGAAAGGGACACATCGAGTAGTTGCCACCCACACAACCCAACCAGGGCCGGGGACACACTGCAACCGAGGTACGTGCCCTTAGCGGGAACCGAACCCGGGTCTCTCAGGACCACAGGCTGACGCTCTAACCGCTGAGCCAAACCGGCCAGGGCGTGACCCCTCCTTTCTTTCTGAGAGAAGCCATACGTTTGAATGTCCATAGGAACCATAGCCCGCGAGGCTTATGAACAACAGACAGTTATTTCTGACAGTCCTGGAGACCGGGAAGTCCAAGGTCACGGCACTGGCAGGTTCAGTGTCGGGTGAGAGCCCGCTTCCAGGTTGCAGACAGCCAGCTTGTCACTGTGTCCTCACACGGTGGGAGGGGCAGGACAGTGATCTAGGGCCACTTATGTAAGGGCCCTAATCCTATTCGTAAGAGCTCCACCCTCATGACCTAATCACCTCCCTAAGCCTCCACCTCCTAATCCCATCACCTTGGGGGTTCGGCTCAACGTATTTTTTTTTTTATCCTCACCCGAGGACATTTTTCCATTTTTTGTTCAGATAGAGCGGGAGGGAGAGAGAGGAAGAGAGAGAGAGAGAAACATCGATGTGAAGGGACACATCGAGTGGCTGCCACCCGCACGACCAACCAGGGCCAGGGACAAACTGCCACCGAGGTACGTGCCCTTAGCGGGAACCGAACCCGGGTCTCTCTGTACCGCAGGCCGACGCTCCAACCGCTGAGCCAAACCGGCCAGGGCCGGCTCAACGTATTAATTTGGGGAGGACAGAATCAGTCAGTCTACAGCAGCAGGCTATGTGGCAGGACCAGGACTCGGGAGAGGCCAGCAGGAGCCCAGGGCACTTAATGCAAGGAGACCCTCAGTCCCAGGGGCCAACCCCGATGGGAGGCCCCTCACAGTGTATACTCTAGGCGCCTTTCTCCCTGGCTCCTGTTTGCAGCCGAGGGTTCAAAGAGGAAAGCTGTGAGAAACATCGGCAATGTAGGGCCAGGTCTTTGACGTTCACCTGGTGGGCACTGGGGAGCCACTGACGAATTACGAGCAGGAAGGGAGATGAGCAGCACGTGCTTTGGGAGGCAGTGGAAAGGGTGGGTTGGCAAGGGCTGTCCTAGGCCAGGCTGGAGCTAGGGAGGCGGCCACAGGAACCAAAAGGGGTTTGGTTTTCTCGTAGGTGGTTCTGGAATCAGACTGAGTTCAAATCCTGACTTTCCCTTTTACTAGGTATGATCCTGGGCAAGCACGTCTCTGTTTCTCCCTCTGTGAAATGGGCATCACGGCAGGGCCTGCCTACCTCTCGCGGGGGCGGAGTCTCAGTGAGGCGTCTGGGTGAACAGTTGAGAACAGTGCCTGGCACATCAGCAGCGAGGACTAATGAAGAGACCAAGGGACCACAGGATCCCGGGCACCCAAGAGTTAAGCAAGCACAGAGACAGTGCAGGTTAGAAGCACCTTCGAGATCTCTTAAACCTCTCCAGACCAAAGCCGCACCCCAGACCAATTAAATGAGTCTCTGGGGTGAGGTCTGGGCATTATTATTTTCTGGAAGTTTCCCAGGAGTTTCCAAGGTGCAGCTGAGCTCAGGAGTCATTGCTAATCTAGAACCTTGTGTGCCTGAGGCCTGAGCCAGGGAACTGACCTTGAACAGACACAGACAGGCAACCATTTTGCAGCAGGAGGTGAAGCCAGATGAAGTGGGGGGAGGGGGGGTGTGTGACCTCAGGACCCCTGACCTCAGGGCCCAGCTGGGGCCTACTAGGGCTCCTGGGGGCCTTGCGGGCCTAACTGTCCCTGGCATCCCCACCGAGGCTGGGGTGGAGGCCGCCCTCTAGACACTTGGAGGACTCTGGAGTGGGAGGCCAGAGCAGCAGCTCCGAGCCGGGCTTGGGCGCCAGGGGGAGCTCGTGGGGCCGCTCCACGGCTCCATCCCCGAAGCTGGTTCAAACTGGTTTGGGCAGGGTGCGGCCCTGTCCGGCATTCCGGGCCTCTGGTTTGCGGCCTGCTCCACTGTCTCCCCAAGATCTGTGGACCCAAGGCAGGGCGTTGGGGGATGGGCCCAGCACACTGAGAGACAGGGAGATTTTTATGAATTCAGTCCTCTTTGTTTAAAATCATTGCTTTGGCCTCCCATGGGGGTCCCTGGCTGAGGCCAGCAGCAAGGAGGAGCTCCCTAGGGAGGGGTTACTCTCAGACCTGGCGAGCATGGGACTCAGTTGCAGAGCTTTTCAATGCTGGTGCCCAGCTCCACAAAGATGCTGATGCAGAACGTTGGGGCCGGGCTTTGGGCATCTGTGCTCTTAGCAAACGGTTTCTAAGGCATAATCACACATTTAGAGGAAAAAAGACTAGAAACGAAATGACTGTTGGCTAGCCAACCAGGCCCAGGGTGTGAATCACTGAGATGCTTGGGATGCCAGATCACTTCCCCAGACACCCCATCTCCAGGGACAGGGTCTCTGGGCAATCTGCACTTTCAGTTACACCCCAGGCTTTTTGTGTTATTTATTTATTTTTTTATTTTTTTATCCTCACCCGAGGACATTTTTCCATTTTTTGTTCAGGTAGAGTGGGAGAGAGAGAGAGAGTGAGAGAGAGAGAGAGAAACATCGACGTGAAAGGGACACATCGAGTGGCCGCCTCCCGCATGACCCTAACCGGGGCCTGGGACAAACTGCAACCGAGGTACATGCCCTTAGTGGGAACCAAACCCGGGCCTCTCTGGACCACAGGCCGATGCTCTAACCGTTGAGCCAAACCGGCCAGGGCTTTTTGTGTTATTTTTAATGAGTTATCTTGGGCATTCAAAAAGTGTAAATGTTATAACCAATATTAGCCGAAGAAATAAAATGTTGCAATTATAATTGAACCCCCATGCCATATCCTTCTCCACTCCCCCCACAGAGTACCCACTTTCCTCACTGGCACGCCATTCTCAGACACAACTTTATACTCTCACTCCATATGTTTGTATCCATGAACATCTAATGTGCTTTCACATGTTGTTAAAACTTGATGTTAATGGCAGAGTGCCCTACCCACCAACAACTCGTCTTCCTTCTCTCTCTCTCTGCATTATGCTTTTGAGATTCTTTCATCCCGGGACATTTGCTGTGCTCAGGACTATTTGGCTAATTTGAGGCCACCCTGGGCTTTTCCAAGGGAGGGCCTCAGCCAGCCTGCAGGGGTGAGGGTCTGTGTATGTGATGCATGAAAAGGCTCTGAGCACCGGGAAGGTCCTGACAGTTATGAATGACCGAGTGCAGGTTCAGTGAGTTTCTATCAAATCCTTTCCCTAAGCACCTGAGGCCCACGTCTTTGCCAAGAATTCCAGAAAATGACTCTGGCCTGAAAGCCTGGATGTTTGAGTGGGGACATGGAGAAATGACCAGTGGGCAGATGTGGAAGTGAGAATTATGCCGTGACAGATTGCCCAGAAGGCAAACCAGTCATGTGCTGCCTCCCCTACCTACGGTCATCGGATAAAATATAAATTCAGATTTAACGGGAGGGTGGTGAGGGGCATGCTGTATATTTATTTGTAACCCTAAGCCCAGCCAAATTTTTAAAAACGAATTTAATATTTCAAAGGAAAAGTCATTATAGGAACTAGTAGAACTCTAAACTTCCCCCATATTTCTTTATCTTGTTTAGTCTTTTCTTCATTAGCATTGTTTTGGGGGGTGCATCCCACCCGAAAGAATCTAGACAAGCCTTCTATAAGGTGATTGGGAGGTGTCAAATTTAGTGCTCTTAAGAATTCTCTGGGGAGCTTATTTTAAAAGCTGCCACACGGAGGAATGCCACACCCGCATTCCCTAATTTCCAGGACCCCCCGCCTGGCGCCAACCAGATGCTGGAGGAGGGTGGGCCGTGCGAGCCGGGACTTTAGTCTTTAAATGAAAGGGTCTTTGAGGATAACCGTTTCTATCCTGGATGCTCGCTGGATCACCTGCGGAGCTTTAAAAACAACCGGTGCCCTAGCCCCACCCCTGGGATTCTGGCTGAGTCTCCGGGAGGCCTGGCTTCTCGGCTCCTGTAAACTCCCCGGGGCCTTCCAACGTGCAGCAGCGGCTGGGAACCTGGGACCCACTGCCCCCCGGATTCCAATGAAAGGGACCGTTTACACCGATGGTTCTCAAACTCGGATGTATGTTGAAATCACCTGGCAAACTTCAAAAATAGTGACGCGTAGGTTCCAACGCGAGACTGTGTGTGGCCCAAACTTGGGAAGTTTTATAAGAGCCCCAAGAGGTTGCAATCCGCCGGCGAGTTTGGGGATCTCTTGTTTACCAGCGGGCGCGAGGGCCGGGCGCAGTGAGCAGCGCGCGCCACTGGGCGGCGCTGCCCACTCGGCCCGGCGCTTCGCCAGGCGCGCGCCGCAGCCGCCTGGTGCGCACCTGACCCGCCTCCGCCAGGCGGTCCGCGGGGCATGCAGCCGGCCGGGGGCGGGACTCCGAGGCCGGGCCGCGGGGACCGGCTCCCGGGCAGCCTCGGCCAGCTGGCCCCCGCCGCGCCCCTGATGCTGCTCGTGGACGCCGGCCGGCCGGAGCCCGTGCGCAGCGGAGCATGCGAGCTCGCGCTCATCCTGACTCCCGAGCCCGGGGCGGAGGTACAGGACGGGGTTGGAGGCGCGGGAGGCGAGGCTTGGGTGGGGGCCGGGGGCCGCGCATCCTCGGGGAGGAGTGCACTGGGGCGGCCCCGGCGCCTGCTGCTCCGACCCGGACCGCGGCTCACCTGCAGCATCCTCTCGCAGCCGGCGCGGGGGCTCCGGGTCGGGGTAGCGGCGTGAGGAGGGCCCTCGTTTGCAGAGCGCAGACACGCTAGGGCTACCCGGAGATGCGGGGCAGGTGGCGCCGGCTTCCTCTTCCAGCCACCCCCACACACACCAGGGGACCCAGACTCGGCCCCCACCCCACCCAAGGCCTCCAGCCTCGGCCCGGACGTCGGAGCTGCTGCCCTTCGCCAGGCTGGGCCCCGAGGGAGGACGACCCCTGCCAGGGCCCTGGGCCGCTCTGCCCGAGCTGCTCGCCAGGGGCCCAGGAGGAGGCTGACAGGCTGCGTCTGTGCGCGGACTCGCTGGGCCTCGGTCCCGTCTGTTGCTAGGAGGGAAAATACCTCGTCTCTGCCTGTACTTGCTATTTTAAACGCACAGAATAAAAAGATCTAAAAAGAGACCCTTCTTCCAGCAGAAGCCAATCTGTTGACAGTGCCGTGAAAAAGTTACTTGCCCAAGTTCACCAGGAGCTATTTCGGTAGAGCTACAAACTCAACTCATTCTCTCTCTAAATCTCGAAAGCAGTACAGAAGGATATAAAGTAAAGGGAGCACCTTCTCCCTGTTCTCCCCCCCCCCCCCGCCCTAGTTCCCTGAGATAACCGTCAGTAAGAGATTGGTGTACAACATTGCACACATTTTTAAAAAATGCATGTACAGATGTGGGAATGCATATAAATAGTGATGTATATTCGTTTTTCTAAAACCCCACTTGATACTGTTGCAACTCGCTTTTCTTCACTCGAAACAGCATGGACTAATGGGGAGTGACCGCTAATGATAAGGTACAGGGCTGCTTTTGAGGGTGATGAAAATGTTCTGGAATTAGTGGTGATGGTTACACAACTTTGCGAATATACCGAAAACCACTGAACTGTACACTTTTAAAAGGGTGAAGTTTATGGTTTGTGAATGATATCTCAGTTTTTTAAAATAGCATGTCCGATAGAAATCTAATCTGAACTACAAATATGAGCCATCCATGTAATTTTAAATGTTCTAGGAGCCACATAATAAAGGGAAAATAAACAGGTGCAATTTGTTTCAATTATTTAAAATCACAGTGCATCCAGTATATCTATCATTTCAATATGTCATCAGTGTAAAAGGAATTTTTCATGAGATTTATATATTCTTTTTTGTTTTGTACTAAGTGTTTAAAATCAGGTTTTATTTTTGCGTGTACGTGCCCCTAGCGGGAACCGAACCCAGGACTCTCTGGTCTGTAGGCTGATGCTCCAACCACTGAGCCAAACCGGCCAGGCCTGAAATCAGGTTTTTAATATAGAACTTACAATGCGTCTCAATTGGGACTAGCCACACTTTAGTGCTCAATCATCATCTGAGGCTGGTGGCTCCCGTGGGAGAGAGTGTAGGTCTACATCATTCTTTGGCTTCCTAGTACCTCACAATTAAATAACAATGTCTCCTTTTCCTGGGCACGTACTGTGTGCAGCTGTGTGCTGAGCGCTGTTCGTGGGTTGTGGTGCCGCATGCTGGCAGTGACCCAGTGACCAGGAGGCGGGTATGTCGATTGTATAGCTGAGAAGACCGAGGCCTTGAGGAACAAGGGACATCCTATGTGTGCACTGTAACTTATGACCCATGCCCCCAGAGATGGGCATTTAGCTTGTCTACAGATTTTTACTGGTGTAAGTAACCTGAGTGTCTTTTTTTGTCCCTTCTCTCCCTTACTCTCAGCAGTGAGATGTCGCTGTGCCCGGTGGCTAAACCTCAGCTTCATTTAGTCTCTATTAGGGACAGCTTTCAAGAGAAACTGCGTGCATTAACTTCATTTCCTCACTCAGGGCTCTCTTTAAATCAGACACAGGTTGGCTCACACTCATTTGTACGGGCCTTAATGAGGAGCCCAGCTCCCTGTAGCTCTATGGGGCAATAAACCCACTCAGAGCCCTTGTGGAGGTTTATTTACCAAAAGAAGCAGAAATGATCAGAGGAGAGTCATCTGCAGCCTCTGCTTCAAGCTTAATTCATTAGCAGGTCCCTGAGCTGAGGCTGTCTGCAGATGGGCAAGTGAGCAGGAGAAGCGAGGTCTGGTTTGGGAACAGGCCGGGGCAGCAGGTACCTCCCCCACCGGCCCTTCTCCTAAGACCACCTTGGGCTTTTAAGCGGAGCAGTAGAGCCTCAGGCCAGCCCACTCCAGTCCTAGGGGAGCCTTCAGTTCCTGGTGAAACGGACCTGCTTCATTGAATACCTTGAACCCCTACTATGGGCCAGGTGCTGTTAACCACAGCAATAAAACACGCGAGGGCACAATAAACACAGAACACGTAAAACCTCTGCATCGTGAGGAATGCCATGGAGAGTGTAATGTGGAGTGGTGTGATAGCAGGTGTCTGTCTCCGGGAGACAAGGGGGGAAGGCCCCTCGGAGAAAGCCGAGACCTAGTGGTAACCATGGAGGGATGTGCAGGGAAGCGGAAGAACAGAGCTCCAAGATCCAGGAGGGTGAATAGCGGAGGGACGCTGACTTTTTCTGGGTGAGATCAGGGAGGGCTTCCCTGAGGCGGCGTCAGTTTAGGCTGAGCCCTGGAGCATGAATAGGGGTTGGCTGAAAGGGAGAAGAAAAATATTCCAGGCGGAGAGACTAGACCTTGCAAAGGCCCTGGGTGGATGAAGCAGGTGTTATTTGGGATATAAGTGCCGCAGGTAGGGAGCAGGGGAGACCTGGCTAGTGGGGAGGGCGAAGCCATGCCCAGGACTGTGCACTGTCTCCCGGGACGCAGGAGCTGCTGAGAGCAGCATGTCGAGATTGGCTGGCAGGTGAGCGTTTGACTATTTCCAGTGCCCTTGGGATTTTCTGTCCCACCAGTTTTGTGTGTGTGTTTACTTTCTTTTTCTGGTTCGAACTTCCTATTTTGGGGGACGTTTCAGGGAGGTCTCCGGAAGCTGCTTTAAGGTGTCAGGGAGAGAGATGTTTGCCTCTTGGGTGCCCCCTGACTTAAGATGGAGGGGAGCTCAGGGCCCTCCCAAATAGTTGAGCACTGCTACCCACACCCACAGGTACATTTCTGAGCAGGCTCTTTCAGAATCCCACTTGGTGTCTGTGCTGGGGCACAAGGCAGGTGTGGCCCACAGACGGGGTTAACGGCCCAGAGGGGAGGACATGAAGCCAGCACTTGCTCACACCGGGGTCTGGGCTTGAATGAACAGAGGGTGATGTGGAGAAGGATGATGTGGAGGAGGAGCCTGGGTCCTTTAACCACACGTGGATTAGATTACGGATTGCTGTGATTGGTTTAATCCAGAGAGGATTTTTAAAATGGAGAATTTTCATTTTTAAAAAATCTGAGCTTCTTATTGATTTAAAATAATGAAGAGTATGGTCATCCCAGGTCCATGTTTCCTACTTGCAGCCCCGTTTGCCACAGTCCCCACTCTTCCCTATCGTTCCCCCATGCCGAAGGTGTAATCAGTTACCATTTGCCCTTGGGCTTGAACTTTTGATTTTTCTGCAGTCATGATAAGAGGAAAGAGGAACTCTTTCTCCAAACCATGTGCCTGGACTAAAGTAGGAAAGTGTAGATTAGCCAAAGATGCCCTTGAGTTAAAAAAAAACAAAATGTAGAAGAGGCAGTTCTTTGTGGAAGCAGATAATATTCTGTGGAGTCCAACCTGCAAACACCCTGTGCCTATGAGAACCCCCTCCCCCACATGTGTTCTACCCTTTAGACATTCAAGCTTTAGAAGTTCTGATTAGAAGCCTGTAGGGCCCTGGCCGGTTTGGCTCAGCAGTTAGAGCGTCGGCCTGCGGTCCAGAGAGACCCCGGTTTGGTTCCTGCTCAGGGCATGTACCTCGGTTGCAGTTTGTCCCCGACCCTGGTTGGGTCGTGTGGGTGGCAGCCACTCGATGTGTCCCTTTCACGTAGATGTTTCTCTCTCTCTTCCTCCCGCTCTATCTGAACAAAAAATGAAAAAATGAGGATTAAAAAAAAAAAGGAAGCCTGTGGGTAGAGCCAGGGCACAGTCTACTCGGTCTCAAGCTGTAGCTCTGTGTTAACTTGCTCCTCGGATCTATGACAGACCTGCTGTGTGCTGGGCCCTGCGCTGGGCGCCAGGGAGAGGCCAGCGAGACAAGGGCGGTGCCTCCCTCAAGGCCTGGGGCAGCGGTCGGATGAGCAGACTAATAACGATCCGAGTAACTACGTGGTGATCAATGCCCTAAAGGAGACACCCGAATGGGGTGGGATGGAGACGCAGGGAGGCCTGGAAGGGACCACAGGGCAAAGGTCTGAGACCTCGGTGATCCAGGGGAGAGTGGGCAGGGCCACTCCAGGGCCCGGCCACGGGGTGGAGACTGCATCTGATCGGGGCCGCGGACAGAGGCTCTGAGCAGGGCAAGCTGGGTGTGAGCTGGGAGAGATTGGTGAACAGATGGCTGCTGTCTGGGTGTGTCGGAGGCGCTAGGGTGGCGGCTGGGAGACCACTGATGTGCCCGTCAGGTGGACGTGGACTGAGCCGGCCGCACCCCTGAATCAGAGCCTTCGGGAGTGTGAGGAGCCAAGGCCAATGCAGGCGCTGGAAGAGGATCCGCCTCTGTTAGTAGGAAGCTCCCCTCTTTCTCCTGCTGCGAAAGGAGCCGCCCCAGCTCCGCACAGCCTCTTCCCACAGGGGGGCTGTGCTGTGGGGGAGGGTCAGCCCAGAGCTTGGCCAGAGGCTCCCAGTCTGGCTGACCCTCAGCACCAACCGAGACGCTTGAACACAGACCGGTCCCCAGAGAGTGGAAACCACCCAGGGGCCATCAGCACGGGCTGGGCGCGGGGAGGCTCCTGCGCAGTGGCCAGCTGCCCACGGCCTGAGTCAGCTCTAAGTGCACCGTCCCTGCCAACCGCAGCGCCACGAAGGCAAAAGGCAAGACACACCGAGGGGTGCGCGGTGTCAGTAACTTAAAAGAGCAAAAACACCGATTTCATGCATCTCTAGATAGGAGATTAAGTTAAACCCGTCCCTAGGGGTGGGGTAGTGGGTAACCAAGGTCATGAGTGCTGACATAGGGCGTGGTTCCCAAACTTTGCCAATATTGGAGTCATCGGGGGATCCTCGGAAAAAAAAAAAAAATACTGGTGCCTGGCTCCACCCTTGGACTGTCTGATGCCACTGGTGTGGGTGCCACCTGGACACTAGGATTCTAACAGCTCCCCAGCTGGAGCGGCCAGTCCGATTGGTCTGTTGGAAAATCACTGCGGCTGCTGGTGGAGAACTGGAGGGGTGCCCAGGCCTGGGGATCCGGGCTTGAAACACACTCCTCCCCTGGTGATCCTGATGGCCACCTGTTTGGGGAACCGTGGCCTGGCCTGCCTGCTGCTGCCTGCACCTGGCACCGAGTGACTCTACATATCTGTCGAAGGAACATCCTTTACAGACGCGTGGACCCCCTGCCCTGGCCCTCCTGCCCCTGGTCAGGCGGGGCTGAGTGTCCGAAGACGGGAGCCCCTGAGCCTCGGCCGGGCTCAGATCTCGGCTCTGCGCTCGGTGCCTCTCGGTGCCTTGTCTCCTCTCACGTGCCAGCGGTAGTGTTTGATGAGCTGAGCCACGGGAAGCGCTTGGCGCAGGGTCTGGCCCATAGGAAGCAGTCTGGGGACATGAGCTGTGAGTATTCATGCGTTCACTGCGAGATGTCTACTGAGCAGGTGCGACATGGTGCCAGGCGCCGGGAGGTGGGCGTGCGTGAGGGGCGTTTCCTCCTCGGGGTTTTCCGTCCCGGCAGGTGGGAAGGTGGGGTGACGGACGCACGCTGACGGTTCGGTGCAGGGTTTGGCAGTGGGCGATGTCAGCCCTTCGCTTGTGCTGAAGATCACGAATTTTCACTCACCGCATGGCCTCCTGTAGGCCTGGACATCGGTCTTAACTCTGACCTGCGTGCCCGAGGCCCGGCACAGAGACCGGCGTTCAGCTTGCAGAACACAGCTGCCAGGCACATGGCCCAGAGGAGCCCCCGGCTGTCTGAAGCTGTCTTGGGGTCTGCAAGTGTGGCCTGTGGGTTCTTTCAAAGTAAATCGGAGTTGATTTTGCTTTTTAAATAACTTTTGTTTTAAAAATTAAAAAGTGGCCCTGGCCGGTTTGGCTCAGCGATTAGAGCATCGGCCTGCAGACCAGAGAGACCCGGGTTCGGTTCCCGCTAGGGGCATGTACCTCAGTTGCAGTTTGTCCCCAGCCCTGGTTGGGGTCATGTGGGTGGCAACCACTCGATGTGTCTCTCTCATGTTGATGTTTCTCTCTCCCTCTTCCTCCCTCTCTCCCTCCCGCTCTATCTGAAGATAAATGCAAAAATGTCCTCAGGTAAGGGGAAAAAATGTGCATGCCTGCTACAAAATCCCGAGGCCCCAGCGAGCCCTCCCAGCCTGGTCCTCAGCCCTGCTGTTCTCTGCGGAGGCTGCTCAGGTCTGGGTCCCCGTCCCCACTCGCCACCTCCCCTTCTGCATCGTGTTCCTCTCCCTTAATATGTCTTTGAGATCTTTCCAGAAGAGTGCACAGAGAGCTGCCCACTTATTTTAGCTGCTAAACAGAATTTCAGGGCCGAGTTATCCAGGTAATCGTGCCTCTGTTGGTGGGCATTTAGGTTACTTGGAGTCTGGCTATTACGACGCCTACTGCGGTGAGGATGTCCATTTGCCACGTTGAACCTCTGCAAATAGGTCTGTAGGATGAACACCTCGTGGGGGCCTACCCGGCCTTTTACATTTTGGCCACTGTTGCCAAATTAACCTCCTTCGCGGTCAGGGCCAGGGCGAATGTAGAGTAAAGTAGTCAGTCCTTTCTGGATTCTCACCTCGAGATCAAGGGTCCTTCTGGGGCCAGCGAGGGAACTCTTGTTTGTCCTGCTTTGGGGGCCAGGGAGGAAGGAGTTCTGGGTCCCCATTTGGGGATGTAGATTGTCAACAGATGTGCCAGGTCCTTCGGGCGTCCACAGGGCTGTGTGGAGAAGCCCTCGTTCATGGCTTGCCCCAGCTCCAGGGATCTTCCGACTGTCATTTCAGCTCTTTCATCCCGCGCACAGAGATGAGGCTGCTTTTTCTGCCGCCCATCGGGCTGGTAGAAGGAGAAACACCGACACCCAAAAACCTTCACTTTCGCTGTCGTGTGAAGGGGCCACCACGCGTGCTTTGGGGGAAGAGGTGACATTCCCGTCATGTCGCGTACGCCTGGCGCAGCCTGGCTAAAGGAAGGGGCAGGTGTAGGGTGTGCAAGCAAAGCCAAACACCCACCCGGAGTGCCACGCAGCTGCAGGTGGATGTTCTTTGGCTGGCACAGCGATTTTGATTCAAAAAAATGCTCAGTAGTTGCCAATTTCTCAAAAGTGGGAGTTTCCGATAAAAATCCAAATGTCTGGCCTCTAAATATGTTGCAGCAGAAGGTGCAGGACTTGACTTCGGCGGTCCTGTGCCTGGCCCGGGCCGAGCAGACCTTGCAGTTTCTAGGAGGATTCTGTGTGTGTGTGTGTTTACAGCATTACTGAGACATAATTCACATACCACACAACTCACCCATTGGAAGTGTACAATTTAACGATGTTTTGTATAGTCACGGAATTGCACAGCCATCAACCACACACCATTCTAGAACATTTTCATGACGCCCAAAGAAACCCTCTTCCCCTGAGCTCTCAGTCTCCCAAGACCCCACTGATCTTCTTTCTGTCTCTCTAGATTTGTCTTTTCTGGACATTTCATTTATGTTTGTGTTTTAAAGTCACCTGTAGGCCGGAGGTTTGAACGTCCTGTTTAGCCTGTGAACAGGTTTGTTTGGCCATCGTGGATTTTTTTGAGTTGGGAGAATTTGCATGAATACCTGGACCTTCGTTTGCCTTGAACAAAGCAGGTTTGGCACGTTCCCATCTGGAACAATCTGCTAGAGCCCTCTTCAGATGGGGCAGCGGGTCTCCTGTTTGCCACAGTCCCCACCCCTCCCTGGTGTCTCCCCACCCGGAGTGTCAGCTGCTGTTTATTGTCCTGCTTGTGCTGCTGTGTTTCTTAGAGAAAAGTAAAGGGTCTCTGTCAAAAGTAGGAAGCTGAAAACAAGCAGTGTGCTGAAACGATTCTTAAGCATGGACCACCTCCCTCCTGCCCATTTCCTGCCTGGTTTCTGGGTCCCTTTAAGTTTGGACACCGTGGTAGAGTCCAAGTTACCATCATCTCTTTTATGGATACACATCTCGCTGAGAGTAACCCAGAGAAGTTGTTTAATTGACCCTCCTCAGCTTCCATCTCGAGACAGACAGAGTCTGAGGATTGTTCTCCTCCAGTTTTCAAATGGGGAAACCGAGGCACAGAGATGCTCAGAGATGTGCTGAAGACCGCACAGCAGTCTAGACCGCCGTTGCCAGGCGGGGGCTCCTCCAGGAGAGTGAATTTCCTCTCCCCTTTCCTTGTTCCCTTTGCTCTCCTCGCTGCCGCCGTCTTTCCTTCCTGCAGTGACCATTCACTGAGCAGTGTGTTGGTGACCAGTTGTCGGGTAACAAACCTTAGTGGCTAGAAGCAGCTACCACTTATGGGGCACGGTTTTGCAGGCGGCGGGGCTCATCTGAGCAGTTCTTCTGCTCCCCTGGTGTCAGCTGAGCCTACTCAACGGGCTGCATTCAACTGGAGGCTTGGTCACACCGCAGGGTCCCACATGGCCTCACGTATGTATCAGGCCGCTGGCGTTGTCGGCTGAGCATCTCGGTTCCCCTCCACGTGGCCTCTCCAGCAGAGTTGCCTGGGCTTCTTCACACGACCTTTGTCTTCCAAGAGGGTGACTCAGATGCTGCAAAGTCTCTTGAGGCCTAGACCCAGAAGTCACAGAGCCTCGCTTCTGCCACAGTCTATCGGTCATAGGCCCGGCGATTCAGGGGTGAGGAGGAATGGATCCCATCTTCGTGGGCAAAGTCATATTGCACAAAGGTGTGTAGGACGGGGGGAGGTGGAGGGCCAGCTTTAGAAACACAAGCACCTACTATGTGCCAGGCATTGTTCTAGGCCCATCCTGGGAATACATAGGGGATTAAAAGAAAGTACAACCCCTGCCCTCCAGGAGCCTATTTTGGTGGGGGAAAATGACAGGAAACAAGAAAAATATATAGTATGGTAGTAAAACTAAAGAGAAATAAATTGGGTCAGGACAGGGAGTGGTGGGTGAGTTGCAAGGTCAGGGGAGGCCTCACTGAGGAGAGACATTTGAGCAAAGGAAACATAGGATGAGCTTTACTGGTAAAGGGAACGGCAGATGCAAAGGCCCTGGGGTGAGGACATGGCTGGTGTGGTTGATGGGGAGTGAGCAGCAGGTGATGAGTCGGAGAGGAGGTGGAGGATCCAGATGGTATAGGGAAGGGGGCGGGCCTCTGTTTGGCATTACTGAGTGAGGTGGAGAACAGGAGATAATTCTTTTTAAATTAAGATACTGTAATTCATAATATAAAACTGACCATTTTAAAGTATATAATTCAGTATGTTTTAGTGTGTTCACTATGTTGTACAAACATCACCATGACCTAATTCCATCACCCAAAAAAGAAACCTGTGACCATTAGCAGTTGTTCCCCAGACCCCCTTCCTCTCATCCCTTGGGAACAGACAACCACTCATACACTTTCTGTCTCTGAGGATTTGCCTCTCTGGACATTCACATCAGAGATTATGCAATACACGACCCTTGTGTCTGCCTTCTGTCGCTCAGCATGTTCTCAGGGTTCACCGTGCTGTGGCGTGTGTCGGGATGTCTTTCCTTTTATTACTGAATATTATTCCATTGTGTGGCTAGACCCCATTTTGTCCATTCATCTGCCGATGGACGTGAGTTATTTCCACTTTTCAGCTAGTATGGATACTGGCCAAGTTTTTGTAACAATGTATGTTTTGGAGATGTTTGGATGAAGGGAGATGTTTTGGATATATAGCTGGATCATCAGGTAACTATATTTAACTTTGTAATTTTTAATTATTGATTTTAGGTGGGGGGTGGGGAGAGAGACATCGGTTTGTTGCTCCACTTATTTATGCATTCATTGGTTGCTTCTGGTACGTGCCCTGACCGGAGATCGAACCTGCAACCTCGGTGCATCGAGACAATGCTCTAACCAGCCGAGCCCCCCGGCCAGGGTCTCTGTGTAACCTTTCGAGGGGCTGCCAGCCTGGTTCCCAAAGCTGCTGCCCAGTGTCACGGCCCCACCAGCAGGCTAAGAGGGTTCCACTTGCTCCATGTCCTCCCAACGCTTCCTGTTTCCCTTTTCTGTGCCCGTAGCCATCCGGGGGCTGCGGTGGAAGATTTGGAGCTGAGGAGGGCGTTGGTTTTAACAGGATCTTTCGGGGGAGTAGACTGAAGGGGAGCAAAAGAGGAAGCGGGGGCCAGTGAGCAAGCTTCTGCACTGGTCCCAGCAAGAGAGGACAGTACCTTGCACCAGGGCGGTGGCAAGGGAGGTGGGGAGAAGTCGGATTGGGGATACATTTTTAGGGCAGAACCGAGAGAACGCGTGTTCAGGTGGATGGGATGAGGGTTGAGAAAGAACAATGCGTCGAGGACGCTCCCAGGTATCTGGCCGGGCAACTGGACAACGGTGTTTCCATTTGTTGAGTTGGAGAAGACATGGGTGGAGGGTCTTTTTGTGTTTTCTTATGCCAGTCACTTAGTGGGCAGGGGCCAGCCCCCCACCCCCTTTTTTCTGCCAGCCCAGCTGGGAAGTTTTGATTGGCAGTTTGGGAGGGGGGGGGGTGTGGAAGAAGAAAGCAAACACTATAATTCACACATGTTTAAAAAAAAATGTCCACTGGCCAAGCCCTGAATGTTACTTAAAATGAGCCATTTGTGTCCTTCCCCTCAGAGTGGGACAATTTGTGCCCAGGGAGTCACAAAGGACGCTGAGGCCATTCATTTTGATGATGGGCTGGTTAAAAGGGTGTGTGGGCTGCAGCCTGCAGGCCTCTGGGTTCTGAGGCCACTTAGGGGATTATCTAGAGGGAAAATTGTCCCGGGAATGATTTGTGGGCATGGCGGGGCGCTAATCCTGAGCTCCTTCCTGTGGGTCAGGAATGTCTTTGGGCTCGTTCCTCCCTCAGCCCACCAGTCAGCAAACACTTCCTGGGGTTTCTCCTGCTTGGGGGTGCTGCCCTAAGTACCAGGAGGGAGGTGGGGGGCACTGCAGCTGACAGGTAGCAGTAAAGGGGACACAGTGTCTCCTCCCCCAGGAGCATCTCGGTGGTTACAGTCATCAGCTCTGCAGTCAGAGTGCTCAGGGCCAAATCTGGCTTCTGTATTTATGAGCTGTGTGACCTTGAGCAAGTGACTTAAGCTTTCTGGTCCTTTGTTTCTCAGTCCAGCAAAGGGGGAAACTCCAGCACCTACTGTAAGTTCTCCTGAGCCTCAAATGAGATCATCCATACCTAGAGATTGGCCCTTGTGTTTATGATCCAGTGAGAGATACAGAAAGCATCCACTTATGGTGCACCTACTGTGTGCTGTTAGAGGTGTGCCGTTAGAGGACTCAGCCACATGCAGTGTGTCAGGGCAGCTTCCTAACAGACCCCGGGGGAGCCAACTAAAATGCAGAGGGTGAGCCCTTGGGTTAAGGTCACAGGGCCTGGCAAAAGAGAAGACGGGATTTGAACCCAGGACCAACTAACCTCCCTTCTGCACATGTCAGGGTGGGCTGAGGTGTGCTTCCCACAAGCAAGACCATCAGGCCCATCTTGGGAAGGAGGCAGCCCGTCCAGCTGAGCAGGTCTCGTGTACCGTGCTCTGCAGGGCGTCGCCAGCACCCACCTGTGCCCGGCTCCCCCTCTGTCCTCGTTCTCTGCATCAGAAGGAACAACCCACCCTCTCCCACCTTCCTTCTCCCTTAGAACATTCAAGACTTTTTTTTTTGCCATGATTTCACTTGGAGGGAGAGCTTCCCGTGTGTGTCCCAGTCGCCCCTCCGCTGAGGTTGCCTTGCCCCGTCAGCCTCCCCCGTTCAGGCCCAGAAATAGTCCCAGCTGTGAGATGAAGGTTCCAGAGCTTAAAACTGCAACCGGGTCCTATTTATACTCCAGCCGGAAAGATGTTTTTTGCACAGTGGTTTATTTTGTTGTGGTGACGACGGCGCACACTGCAAGCCGCCGGCTCAGGCACTGTGTAAACATTTCTCGGGGACAAGTGGGTGGCGAGGAGCCTTCAGGTGTGGGGGGCGGTGCCAGGCCTGCCCAGAAATGTCTGGTGTCGCCTCCCTAGAACAGGATGGTCTGGCCTGGGAGGCCAGAGCATGAGGCTCCCAGCTGCCTGGTAGTTAACACACCGACCACGCAGGGGTTCATACGCCGTGGGAGCTGTACCTACTCGAGGGGGGAAAGGTTCAAGCCAATTTTGACACAAGTGCTGAAATCCGGGTTACAAGTTGGCAGACCCTCACACGTCCGTGTTTAGCTTGGCCCGTGGAGCGTGAAAAAAAAATGGTTTTTTGAATTGGTGCCACTATTTAAAAATTGGGACATTTCCCATAAAATGAGAATCTCTGGCCTCTCTGGAAAAATGAAAGGGATCTGGTCCCCCTGGGCCTGCTTCCTGGGGCTGCTCGGGGCTGGCTGCTCAGCACTTGGAGGTCACCGCGAGACCCAGGGGCGTGCCGCCGCCCATTCGCCTCACTGCCTGGCCCTGGACCCTTCAGACAGCAGGGAACCTCCTCGTCTCCCTCGTCAGATGCCCCAGCCCCTCCGCTCCAGGCCGCAGTAAGCCCCGTGAATAGGGTCTCCAGCGAAACCACAGGTGCCCAGTGAGCATGTGAATTTCAGGTACACAGTGAAGAGTATTTTAGCTGAGCATGTCCCCTAGCTCTTCCCAGTTTGGTCCAGTCACCGCAGGCCCCTGTCCGTTGGCCACACACACATCTTGGTGTCGGCACGTGGTTCAGTGTACAGTCTGCATCTTGCACAAATCATGTTTCCTCTCTGGGGTGTTTCTTGGGGCGTTTCTCAGAGTTTGTAAGAGCTCGCGTTGAAGCTGCGTGAGGATCCTGGACCGCCACGGGCTAGCTGTGTGGCCTTGAGCGGGTTCCCTCCTCGCTCCGAGCCTCAGTTTCCTCATCTGAGCAGCAAGGAGGATAAGGGTGGCTTTGTTGTGTCCTGTTGGCGTTCACGGCGTCTCTTCGCAAAGCCGCGTCGAGTGGCTGGTCCGTGGCGGCCAGTGCTCAGGTGTCCAGGTCGCGGCCAGCTCGTCGCTCTTGCAGACGGGGCTGGAGGGGTTTGCAGAGGAAAGGAGGTCTAGCAGGAACTGGGCAGATAATCCTGAGATTGCGTTTGCCTTTTTTTTTTTTTTTTTTTTAGATGAAGGGCATTTGTCTCCCTGGAAACCACTTGCTAATCTCCGGGATGTTGTCTCTTTTCAGGCGAAGGAGGTGGAGGAGGCCATCGAGGAGATGCTCCTCAGGCTGCAGGAGTTCTGCTGCCTGGCTGACACGGTGAGCCTGCCTGGGAGGGGCATCTAGACCCAGCCGGACGCCAGGCCTCCTGGGGTTTTCCTGGGAGGCCATTTGGGTGGTGAGTTAGCAACCAGAGGGAGTGGGGCAGCGGCCGGCGGTGGGAGGGACCCCCTCCCCCCCACTTGGTCACACGCTCCACACCAAGGCGTCCTGGGGCGGCCATCTTGCTAGCGTCCTTCCCCCAGATGGCTTTCTTGCACGGAGGAGCCGGGAGCGGGCCACCAGGTGGCACTCTCGGCACCGACGCGCGTTCAGTGGGGATGCTGACTATATTTAACTCTCCTCGGTGCAGGCCCCAGGCAGACATGGAGACGGCAGGAAATGGCTGCAGGCCGGCCAGGCCCAGCGGGAGCCCTGGCCCAGGCCCTGCCCGTGGTGGCAGTGGCGTCCCTCCCACATCCTTTTGCCCTCCACTCTGCCTCCTACCCTGCTTGTTGTTTTTTGGATCAGATCCCCCGGGCTGGGTGGGGAAGACCATGGAGGATGGTGCCTTGGGCCCAGAAGACAACATCTCCACTCCAGGTTCTCTAGAAATTTCTTCTAGATCCTCTGGCTGGACTTCTGCCAGCCCGTTGTGAGGCCTCAAGGAACAATGGTAGAATTTTCTGGAAATCCCCAAGAGCCAGATGTGGAGGCTTCTCGCAGGAAGGCCAAAGGGTAGAGCTCCGTGTTATGACCAGGTCCTGCCTCTTCCTAGAGCCGGGGACGCCCAGCGGGCCCAGGGGTGTAGGTCGTGCCCCCGGGAAGCCGGGCCTGCAGAGTCCGTGGGAGCCCACGGGGGTGACAGTCGCGGCAGCCCCAGGTGGTCACTGAGCCTGCTTTGTGCCAGGCACCCTATGAAGTGATTCCCCTGAATCTCGTCTCTCCCAGAAGCAACCTAACGCGATGGGCACCGTGTCACCCCCGTTCATTCAACAGACCCTGTTCAGTGCCAAGCTTGGGGACACAGCAGTGAACAGACAGAAGCGTCCCCTGAGGACCTGGTGTTTCTCAGGAGCTGGTGTTTTAGTTCAGGTGGGGGTGCTGACGGGAGCTGGGTGGTGAGGCAGACTGAGTGGCCTCGGCCGTCCTTTCCACCCCCCGACGTGGACCCTTCTCCGACCGGGTCCTGTGTGAGTCGGAGGGTGCGGAGCTGGATCTGCTCTGTCCCCCTTGAGCCCCGGACAGGCGGGGAGCCCGCTTTGTGCTGCCGTCCCTGTCATTCAGCGTGGAGATGCTGTCATGACCATGGGCTCGGGGGCAAAGGGAGGCCACAGAGGCTGTGCCAAGAGGAAGGAGCTGAGGAGGGACTGGGCACGTCGCCCTGGGACAGCTTCGACCAATGGAGAAGGAGCAGAGGCATGGCGTTCTCCTGGGCGAGGGAGGCTTGTCGAGTAGGTGCGGGTTCACTCGGGGGTCGAAGGAACCGCAGAAAGAGTTCAGCTGCCCGAGAGGACAGGCGTCCAGGCAGAGGGGCTGGCCCAGGGGTGTGGTGTGCCGGGCACAGCACGGACAGTGGGGGCCCCCGGGGGGGCGGATTTGGAAGATGGTGTAGACTGGTGACCCAGGGACATTTTTGTTGACAAGTCTTAGCCCATCCCCTTCCTGGGAAGAGAGACGCCCTGTCGATCCAGGAGGACAGCTTGGGGTGGGGGCAGCTTGGACAGGTGGAGAGGAGCCCAGACCACACTTGCCTTGAAAACCCCCAGGGCTTCTTGTGTGGGGAAGTCAGTGTCTGGGTCACCAGGAGGCCCAAGATGGCAGGCTGCCCGGGAAGGCCCTCTCTGAACTCAAAGCCTGGAGGGGCATCTATGCGAAGATATATATAGTTTTAAATAGTTTTTCTTTATTGATTTTAGAGAGAGAGGAAGGGAGAGGGAGAGATAGAAACATGCCCCCCACTGGGGATCAGGCCCACAACCTGGGCATGTGCCCTGACCAGGAATCGAACCAGCAACCTCTTGGTGCATGGGTCGATGCTCAACCACTGAGCCACACCACCGGGCCATCTATACAAAGATTTAATACAGAGGCCGCTCACAGGTGACTCACAGGCCCAGTACATCCATCATCTGTTCGTGTTTTTTTTTCTTTATTGATTTTAGAAAGAGAGGAAAGGAGAGAGAGATAGAAACATCGATGAGAGAGAACATCGATTGGCTGCCTCCAGCATGCCCCCCACTGGGGATCAGGCCCACAACCTGGGCATGTGCCCTGACCAAGAATCAAACCGGCAACCTCTTGGTGCATGGGTCGACGCTCAACCACTGAGCCACACTGGCCAGGCTGCTTGTGTGTTTTAAGGGGGAGTATGTCTCTATACTTTGGGCCCTACTGAAAGTGGGCAAATAAAACCTGACCAAGAGGGCCCCTGTTTCAAGAAACGGAAGAGAGTGCACTCCTGTGGACATACAAACTATTTTGGTGTGTTTATGTGCAAACGTGTGTGTACATTGATAGAATGTGCCTAGTGTGCACTTTTGTGGCCCCTGGAGGTGTTTTGAGTGTGCAGTCTCTACATCCATGCTCTGTGCTGGTGCTGTTTAGATTAGGGGTCCTCTGGGCCCCCCAGCTAATGATCACTGGTGGGTCTGCATCCAGGTGTTGATAGCTCCACGGCACAGAGGTGTCCAGCCCTGGCTCCGAGCCCCATTTCTCTCTCCATCTAAGCTGGGGATGAGTGGGGACCTCTGGGGGGCAGGCGATGTCACACCATGGACCACTGTACGGGCCCCTGCCTCGGCTTTTGGAAACACCAATCAACTTAGAGGTCTGAGAGAAGCCACCTCGTTTCTGATAAAATCGGCCTGTTAGAAATGAGAGTCCATCTTCCTGTCTGGTGCATGAACCCCTCTGCCAGCCTGTCCTCAGTCACACTCTGTTACTGGAACGCACTACCCTGTGCCTGGGACCTGTTTTGACCTTAGATGTCGTGCCAGTTGCTGCCACTTCGAGCTTGGAGTCTTCCTACCGTGGGGCCTTGGGTGCAGCTCGTCAGCTCTCGGTACCAGTATTTACTCTAAAATGGAGATAAGGGTTCTGACCATCCCTTGCTACATCCAGTGACCCCAGAACTTAGTGGTGTAAAGCAAAACCCATTTATGATGTGGGCCAGGCAGGACACAGAGGGGATGGCTCATCTGAGCCCCATGACACCTGCTGGGCTGGGGATGGCAAGGTGGTGCCTTCTCTCACTGGTTGGGTGTCTGGGCTGGAAGGAGGGGGAGCTGGGGACTGGTCGGCCTGCCTTTGAGTGTGCAGCCTCCCTGCATGCTAGCTTGGGCTGCCCCATAGCGTGGCGGCCTGGCCCCCAGAGCGAGCATTCCGACAGACAGGAAGCAGAAGATGCTAGTCTGCAGGCTTGCATATGGAAACCGACATCGTGTCACCCCTGTCGTATTTTTGTTGGTGGTGGTAGAGCAGTTGCCTAGCTCACCCAGCTCCAAGGGGAGAGGATGCAGACCCCACCTCTGCCTGGAAGGAACGTAAAGAACTGCGGACACCTTGAACCCCCTACCAGTGGTTTCCATCTGCACAGAGTGATCGTGAGGAATAGATGAGGCAGGGCTATAGGCTTTCCATCCGCTAGCGTGGCCACAATGAGGAGGACCGACAACAGCAAGTGTGGACGAGGAGCTGGAGCCACTGGAAAGCTCATTCATTTGCTGGTGGAAACCGGTTTGGCAGTTTCTTATAGAGTCAAGCGTACACTCACCCTACATCCCAGCCATTCTAGTCCTGTGTAATTACCCGAGAGAAACGAAACCAAGCGCCCACAGGGACTTGAACGCAAGTGTTCACGGCAGCTTTGTTCACGACGCCCCAGCTGGGAACACCCCAGATGTCCGTCGGCAGTAGGAACGGGAGAGGAAGTGGTTGTTCACACACGGCAGCGGCAACGGATGAACCGCCGGGCACAACGGCGCGATGGCTCTCACCAACGTGACATCAGGCGAAAGAAGCCAGACACAGGGGCACGTTCTATGTGGTTCCCTTGGTATGAAGTTCAAAAATAGGCAAAGCTGGCTTATGGTGATGGAAGTCAGAGTGGTCAGCTTTGGGGGGTGTCACACCTGGGCAGAGGCCTGATGGAGCCTTATGGGGTGATGATGTTCTGTGCATTGGTGTGGGTGGTGGTTACACAGACGTAAACACACATGCACATTGATAGGTCTGTCCACTTACGGCTTGGGAACTTGATGTCATTTGCTCTCAATTAAAAATAATTGCCCAGCACGGTGCCTGCTGTGTGCTAAGTGACCACACACAGGAGCTGCCGGGCTTATCGTCCCCGGTATCGGCACCAGAGGGCTGGACACTGACGAGGTTATGTGCAGAAACTGGATTTGTGAAGCCTTCCAACGCGGAGCCTCTGGGGTTGGGGCAGCTTGCCCAGGCCCTCTGAAACCCCGGTGGCCTCAGGCGTACCTTCTGGCAGGGAGCAGACTCTCACTTTGCTCATATAAATGCAGAAAATTTCCTGTTGGCCTCAGCCCAGCAATTGCATTTGGTTCTTCTTCCTGGGGTCCCTGAATCATCTTAGACAGCGTCTTCGCTCTGTGATCACCCCACCTCCACGGCCCAGACTGCTGGGCTCCAGAGACCCGCTCTGGGGAGGCAGGGTTACAGGCTGGGGAAGGGAAGGGTCTGCCAGGCCCCTGACCCAACAAACCTGGCTGGGGGTTCGTCCTGGAGGGGCTCAAAAGCATTGCGTCCTCACTGACGTGTCTTTGCTGTTCTCAGGAACATACAGAACGCGCAAACTCAGATGCCTGGGGTGTGCTGGTGTGTGAGAAAAGAAGTGTGTCGCTTCCCTCTGACGCCCCCTTGACCAGAGAAATGCACACGGACGGGCACCGTGTTGGGGAGACACTAGGGAGTGATGGGGACTGTGGTTAACCAAAGCGGGCAGCTCTCACCCAGCTCTAGCTGATTGTTGCCATGTGGAACTTGACCTCAGTGTGGCCTGGTCTTCAGAAGCCAGAAGTCTAGATTT
This sequence comes from Molossus molossus, assembly GCF_014108415.1. NCBI lineage: Eukaryota > Metazoa > Chordata > Mammalia > Chiroptera > Molossidae > Molossus > Molossus molossus. The sequence continues at coordinate 8,195,850 of NW_023425399.1, read as the reverse complement.
CTTTTTTTCTTTTTAATTTTCTTTATTGATTTTAGAGAGAGAGGAAGTGAGAGGGAGAGAAAGATAGAAACATCGATGAGAGAGAACATCGATTGGCTGTCTCCTGCATGCCCCCTCTGGGGATCAGGCCCACAACCTGGGCATGTATCCTGACTGGGAATCGAACTGGCCACCTCTTAGTGCTTGGGTCGACGTTCAACCACTGAGCCACACCAGCCGTACCAGAAGTCTAGATTTCTAAGGGACATAGTCTTCATTTTAGATCTTGGCACCTAACTTGGTTGTGCTTTTGTTGATTTCATATGTGTGTGTGTGTGTGTGTGTGTGTTTAAGACATGATGCAGGCTGGTTCCACGTGGACAGACAGAAGAAGCGTGTCTGTGGATCTCTGGTGTTGGGAATTGGCCTCAGACCAGCCTGGAGTGGAGACCCCCATCTCCCACTTTGTAGCTTTGCGATCTGGGACCAGCTTATTCAGTTTTCCTGAGTTTTTCTCAGTTTCATCCACTGTAAAATAAAGTTGAAGATAAAGTAGTTTGTCTTCACGGGTCTGTTTCCCTGAAGATTACCCTCTACTTCCCCCCAGGCTACACCTCTGGGTAGGTGTAGATAGTTCCCAACACCTGCAATCTTGGCTAGAGGGGAAGCACCCGGAGAGGGGCCCCTGGCTCAGCCCACAGACCCTCTGTCCCTCCGGGTCCCTCGGATTTGGAGGAAGGCAGGGGGGAGCCCTGTGAATCTGCTCTCTGCAGCACGCCCTTCTCTTGTAGGTTGCTCAGACTAATTCCTCCCGATTATCACCCCCCCAGCGTGTTTCTTTACAGATTAATAGAAAGAAGAGACTGCATTTGATCCCCTGTGTTCTGACCTGGCCATGAGTTACCTGCTCTGCAGTGCATCACGGTGATTGCTTCTGAGGTTAGCCTTGTTGAGAGGTGGGCTTTCCTCTCGAAATGCGGCCTTAGAGAAGGCAGGGGGGTATCGAGGACTGTTGCCTCTCACGGTAGCGAACGCCGGCGCTGGCGGGAGCCAGGCAGCACGTAGACATGAGCGCAGGGGATGAGGTGAGGCGTTAGGGAGGGGTGGCGACTGGGGAAGCGGAGAGCTCGTGCCCCGTCTAGAGGGAGCAGCCTTCGGCGCCTGGGGAGACGCAGGCCCTCCCTGTGCTGCTGAAGCTGCTGACCCTTAAGAGCAGTTGCACGTCCAGACTTAACTACTTCAGTATTTTTTAAAGTCATGTTTATGTGTTTTGTTGTAGAATAGTTGTAGATTTACAGAGAAGTCCCTGGGGCAGTACAGAGAGCTCCCAGGCCCCCTCGTGCAGTGCCCGCTTTGTCCACGTCTCACCTCACCGCGAACCTCCGCTGAAACTGGAAAACCCGCCCTGGCCGGGGCTGCCCACTCGATGCGATGGCACGGTCCCCTTGCATGTCCCGTTCCCGTCGAAGGGGCCACGTTGCCTTCCGCCGCGGCGTCTCCTCAGCCCCTGCCGCCTCGGACCTTCTTCCCCGGCTCCCTGGACGGGCCGTTCAGAGGGGCACCTGCCAGGCATTCTGTAGAGTCTGAGATGCAGACGACCTCTTCATTGGGTTTGTCTGATGTTGTTCTTGTGGTCAGACGGGGGTTGTGGGTTTCGGGAGAGAATGCCGCAGAGGTGAGGTGCCTTCCTGTCGCATCATCGCGGGCAGGACCCCGGTGACGCCCGCAGGACCCCGGTGGGATGCAGTCTGGGTCCGGTGTCCGCGCCGTGGCACCGCCACACGCCCATCACGCTCGCAGCAGACGGCTGGTGTCTCCTTTATGCTTTGGGTCTCACCCTGAGCTGTTGCTGCCAGCCTTCGCTTTGTGAACGTCGTCCTTCCTGGCGCCACGGGACGGATGCTCCAGACTCTCCGTTCTTCCACCCTGCCCTGGGACCGGCCATTTCTCCCAGGAGCCCCATTGGAATGTTAAAGTCGGAAATGAAATAAAGTTTAAAAACTAAAACAGCTCAGCTGGTTGGGCATCATCCCATGTACCGAAAGGTTGCAGGTTCGATTCCCGGTCAGGGCACATGCCTGGGTTGCAGACTCGATCCCTGGTAGGCGGGGGGGGGGGGGGGGGGGCAGTCAGTGTTCGCTCTCACATTGCTGTGTCCCTCTCTCTCCCCCCTCCCTTCCACTCTCTCTCTAAAAAAATCAACGATAATATTCTCAAAAATAACAACAAAAAACTAAGACATTTTGTGAGCTCGGTCAGGTCCATCTGCGGGCATATCCAGACACAGACGATCTCGTTTAGTCCCCAAAGCATTCTTTTGAGAGAAGCACCCGTCCGATCCCCGTTTTACAGATGAGGAAACCGGGGCACAGAGAGGCCAGGACAGGACTGAGGCCAGGCAGCCTGAGCCACGTCCTAGGACGGTCTTCACCCGCCTGGGGCCAGGGCTGGACAGTGGTCTGGGGGCCAGGTGCCCTGGGAGATGGCGGTGCTGTGACCAGAGGAGGGAAGAAGCCGGGACAGGAGTGTGGTTTTGGACATGCAGGGCCGTGGGGCGGCCTCCGAGAAACCCAGGGCGTCCTGCGGGCGGCGGGAACAGAATTCTAGGAGAGCCCCCCGAAGTCTCCTGTACTTAGTACAAAGGGGAGGAGACACAGGTACGGCTTCTGACAACATTTTTACAATGAAAATCGTGTCCTGAGTTGTCCCCGTGTTACTTATCTATTGCTGCCTGACCAATCCCCCCCAACGTAGTGAGCTCAGGAGTTCTTTCATTCGACAGTGTCCGTGGGTCAGGAGTGGGGTGTGGCCCAGCGGGGTCCGTGGGCAGGGGCTCGCAGGCCCGGCAAGGCGGTGGTCTGGGCGGGAGGCAGCCCCTCACGGGCGGCGGGCAAGAAGCCCTCCGTTCTCAGCGGCATGGGCCTCTCCGTCATGGCAACCCGCTTCAGCAAAGCTAGCGACCAGAGGACAGTGAGAAAGAAGGGGAGGGAGAGAGAGATCGGGCATGAACAAGCCAGCAGCAGAGAGGCGCCAGCAAAGTGAGGAGGGTCCTCTGGGAACTCGTCTCGGGAGTGACAGCTCTCGTTGGGCTGGCTCCTGGTCCCGCCCACCGGCACCACTCAGGGCCTGGCCAGCAGGAGGCGGGGATCACTGGGGACCGCGTCCAAAGCTGCCAGCACACACCATTGCAAACACTGCTCAACGTCTTCTCCCAACATTCCCAGGCAGCAAGGGCCCGCATAGTTGCTTCCCTGTCCAGAGAGGTGAAGGCGGGCTCAAAAGGGGCAGTGACTTGTCCAAGGTCACACAGCTCATGGTGGTGTTCATACTCCACTCTGAGTCCCAAGTCTAGCTCCTAGTGGGCCCGCTGGTGTTTCTCTGACTGTCCCCAGACCCCCACTCCAGCATCGCCTTGGAGCCTGGCTGATAACAGCTTGCAGCCGACCCCAGACAAACTAGCCCGGACTCCGACGGGCCTGGGAATCAGGATTTGACTGGCTTTCTGCAGGGGATTCGCATGCTCCCTGGAACCTGACAGCAGAGCACATACTGCCTCTCTGCACGGTACGGACATGATAACTTGGACTTTCTCTCTCATACGCCAACGGTCGGCTTGGTTTTTGGGCTCTGAAGGAAAATGGAGGCTTAAGTGTCCGAGTTCAGTGACCAAGGAAGGGGGTGGCCTCATACAGGTCACAGTCACTTTGGGAATCCTTCCAAGCAGAAGAAACGGAACGTGCACTGAGATGCACGGTGCACGGGAAACGCTCAGTGCAGCGTCTGCACGCAGGAAGTACCCTGATAACTTGTGTTTTTCATTAACATTGTTCGTATTAATGATAAATTTATTAGCATTATTAATTGCAGGACAGTGAAAACGCAACTCACCTCGACTTCAGTTTACGGATTCTTTCCCTTTGCTGCAGTCTATTGGTTCAGAAAGTGAGGACCTGGCCAGGTAGCTCAGTTGGTTAGAGCGTCGTCCCGATATGCCAAGGTTGTGGGTTCGATCCCTGGTCAGGGCACACAAAAGAATCAACCGATGAATGCATAAATAAATGGAACAACAAATCACCGTCTCTCTTTCTCTCTCCCTTCCTCTCTCTCTCTAAAACCAATCAATCAAGAAACTAATTAATTTTAAAAGAAAATGATATTTTGTTTGGGATTAATGTTGTTGGTTGGTTGGGGGGAAAGCAGTCTGTGGTTCAGCAAATCATAGCTGGGTAGGTCTGAGTCCTGAGAGGTGTTGGTCCCTCCCTGGGTCTCTGGGTTGATCTTGGGCCTGCCCCTGGCCAGGATGCCGCTCAGTGCTTGGCCATTAGCAAGGTCTCTGCAGTCCCTGGCTCCCGGAGGGAGGTGGGAGGAGGCAGGCAGAGGATGAGCCGTGACCGGGCAGAGGGCCTCACGAGCTGTTTGGTTCCTTGCAGATCAGAAGGGACACTTCGCAGATCTTGGAGGAAAACATCCCTCTCCTTAAAACCAAGGTGATGGAAATGCGTGGCATCTACACCAGGGTGGACCAGCTGGAGGTGTGTCCGGGAAAATGAGCTTTCTCTGTGAGACTCGTGGGCTTGTTCTAGCTCTTTCATCCTGTCTTCTGGGATCCGGATTTGGCCTTGAGAGAGTCAGGCATCAGCCCTAGCACAGGGAATTGGGTCCTACGCTCACGTGGTGTTTAAAAAACATGACAAATGTGTATTTATATAAAGCACCCTATTTAAAAATTGGGGTTCTTTCTATAAAAATCTGAATGTTAAGCTGCTTTTGAAAATTTAGAAGCTTTGGTAACCTTGGACCCACATTTCTTTAAATACATTCATTTATTTATTGTTCAAGGTATAAATATATAAAATGCACCCATCTAAGTGCACAATTCCATGAATTTTTACAAATATAAGGCCACACGTGACCCAGGTTGAAAAATGGGACATTTCCAACCCCTGAGCTGAATTGTAGAGCTGCTGGCAGCTGCCCTTCAGATGAGTCATGTAATCCCTAGTTCACCGCAGTCCCCACTGTGCCCTATTGCCTCACTGCCGCCTTCTCTCCCCCGTCTGTTGCCTGTGTGGGCTGAGCTGCATGGCATCTCATTTTCCTCCTTGCTGTACCACACAGTTGTCACCCTCCCCGTCCCATCTTCCAGAGGAGGAACATAGGCTCTGAGATGTAAGCCACTTACACAGAGTCACACAGCTGATTCTGTGAAGCTGGGACTCAACTTCCATCCACTGGGGCCTAAGGTCCTGAGTGACTGTGGCCCTCAGCTCGGGATCTGGGCTCCTGGCACAGAGAAGGACACACAGGCTGGGAGGGGCCTGCAGTGGTCACCTGGACGGAGAGGGTGTGGCCCCTCCGAGCTGCAGAGGAGAGCGTGGAGTCAGCACTGGAGTGAGCAGAAAATTAACATTCTTGTCAGCACAGAATGAGGCAGGAATATAATTAAAACTTTGCCCTTGGAATAGCTGATTCATTTGCATTTTATTCCACACACTGGAAAGGGGAAAAAAACGTGGAGATTTGCAGCCCTGGTTCTTCTTGCCTGGGTTAGCCCAGCTCTCAAGCCCGATTCTCTCCTTGGCCTTCGGTTCGCTAACATGTATTGCGGACCTACTGTGCGCCACTCACAGTGAGAAAGACAGGTGCGGTCCACGCCACGTTCTAGCAGGAGACACTGGACAGCAAAGCGTCGCCTTCGCTTCCCATTGCCACAGTAACACCACCTCAGCTCAGTGGCTTAGAACGTGAATCTATCAACGTATAGCTCCTGCGGTCAGAAGTCCAAAATGTGCCTCACAGGCTAAACCTGAGGTGTCCGCGGGTCCCTTCTGGAGACTCTGGGGCAGCCTCCATACCTTTGCCGTTTCCAGCTTCTAGAAGCCGCCCGCATTTCCCAGCTCGTGACCTCTTCCCCGTCTTCAGAGCCCACAGCCTAGTGCCTCCCAGTCTGTCCTGCTCCCCTCTCCTAAGGACCCTGTGCCTACGCGGGGCCCACCTGGAAAGCCAGAGTCACTGTCCCTTTTCAAGGTCCTTCGTCACATCTGCAAAGTCCCTTTTGCTATGTAAAGTAACATGTTCAGAGGTTCCTGGAATGAGGACGTGGACATCTTGGGGCCGTCATTCTGCTGACCACAATTGCCACGGGTGACTTAGAGCGAGGCCAGTGCTGGGGAGGGGAGTGGTGACCGAGGACTGGCATCTGCGGGCCCTGGAGGACGAGCGGGAGGAACAGTGTTGGGTGCGAGGGGTGGGCAGGGGCACAGTCTGACGAAGGCCCAGAGGCCGGAAGGGTCTTGGCTCCGGGGCAGGAGGAGATGGGGACACCAGGAGGATCTTGGGGTGTCCAGATCACAGGGACATGACCAGAGCAGGGCTGGAGAAACTGGGCAGCAGGAGCGCCATTGTCCAGGCCTTGTAGTCCAAGGTCAGGGTTTTGGCCTTTATCCTGAGGAACAGGAACCCAAGGAAAAGACAGGATTGCCCAGTGGTTAGAAGAGCAAATGCTACACAGTCTAGTCTCAGTGCTTTTAAGACTCTGGGCCTGAAATGCTCTGTGGTGGGGGCCGTCCTGTGGGCATAGTAGGACGTTCAGCAGCACCCCCGGCCCCCACCCATGAGATGCCAGTAGTATCTTCCCCGACCCCCACCCTTCACCCCATGTGAAAGCCACAGTGTGTCTGGATGTTGCACATGGCTCCCTGGTGGGGACCTCTGCTCCAGGGTCCTGCTGCCTGCGTTCAGAGCCCGGGGCCCCTCTTCCTAATGTGGACCCCAGCTAATTCTGAGCCTCCAGTTCCCTGTAAATGGGTAACAGCAGTGAGGTTCTCGACCCCAAGTCGTATCTGTGTTTACATTTGCTGAACGCTTCCTCTGGGCTACCCTGAAGTGGGTGCTGGGGACATGGCCAGGTGAGGCTCCCGGACCCTGCTAGCGGCCGGGGGCTTCTGGGTGAGGAATGGGTCAGTAAGACAGGCCACCTGCAGAGGGTGCCCAGGGGCGTGACCTGCCCGCTAAGGCCTGCAGGCGGAGGGGCGCGCCTGGGGAACAGCTGTGCAGAGGCTGGAGGCTGGAAAGAGAAGTCCTCTCCGGCTGCTGTGGGTAGACACAGAGCTTAAGACCGAGGGTAAGGCTGGGCCGTGGGCCAGGCTGACCACACAGGGCCAAGTTGTGGAATTTGGACCCTGTTTTGAGGATGACAGGACTTATCAAAGGGATTATAGTTACTATACTTTTTTTTTCTTCTTTCTGTGAAACTCCAAAATAATTCTTTTTGAAGAGTTCCATTCAGAGGTTCTTTGTATATTTACAAGGTTGTACAGTCATCACCATTATCTAATTCCAGAACATTTTTATCACCCCTAAAGGAAACTTCATATCCATTAGCAATCATTCCCCACCTCCAGGCAGCCACTAATCTGCTCCCTGGATCTATGGATTGACCTATTCTGGACATTTCATTTTATTGGAATCATAAAATATGTGGCCTGTAGTGTCTGGCTTCTTTCACGTAGCATACTGTTTTCAAGGTTCATCCATGCTGTAGCATGTGTCAGAACCGCATCCCTTTTTATGACTAAGTAATATTCCATTGTATGGATATACCACATTTTTAAAAAATCTTTCATCAGTTGATGGATACTTGGGTTGTTTCCACCTTTGGGCAGTAATGAAAAGATGTTTTTTAAGTTTTTATGTGGGTATGTTTTCATTTCTCTGCTGAGCCAAACCAGCCAGGGCAGTGTTTTCATTTCTCATGGGTAAATACCTAGTTGTGGAATTACTGGGTAATACAGTAACTCATTTTAGAAACTGCCAAACTGTTTTCCAAAGGGACCACAGCATTTACTATGAGTTTTATATTTATTTATTTATTTATTTATTTATTTATTTATTTATTTATTTTTATCCTCACCTGAGGACATTTTTCCATTTTTTGTTCAGATAGAGTGGAGGGAGAGAGAGGAGAGAGAGAGAGAGAGAGAGAGAGAGAGAGAGAGAGAGAGAGAAATATCGATGTGAAAGGGATACATCGAGTGGCTGCCACCCACACAACCAACCAACCAGGGACGGGGACAAACTGCAACCGAGGTACGTGCCCCTAGCGGGAACCGAACCCAAGTCTCTCTGGACCGCTGGCTGACGCTCTAACCGCTGAGCCAAACCGGCCAGGGCTTACTGTGAGTTTTGATAGAGACTGCAGACTCAGGTGCCAGTGGGATCCAGGACCGTGCCGAGCAGACCAACCCCAACGGCTGGTGCTGAGAAGCAGCTATACCCTTCAGTGGGTGTGATTCTCCAGGCTGCCCCAGTCTCCACTCTGCCCTAGAGCCTCCTCCCCATTGAGGCTGAGTGGCATTTGCCTTGTATCATCACCTCCCCCCTTCTCGCGCTGTTGTTTTTCTTGAGGAGAGAGATTTTTCTCTCTAACTGGGACTCTATCAAAAGGAGGAAAAACTAATCTAGCCCAAGAGAGTCGTGGACTTCGGGGCCATGGGAGAAGACAGATCCCCCACGATGTGGTGTGACGTCGGAACAAGGAAACTCAGGGCCCTGTGAGGACCTGACTGTGTGCGGAGGCAGAGCTGCCTGGGCCTCAGACCTGCCCCTGGGTATCTCTCTCTTCCTCTTAGGGCCACGTTCCTCCTCTGCACACTGGGGACATGCCATTTGTCACTCAGAGTCATTGTCAGGCTAGCACTGGCACATTCAGGTGCTCAGTGAGGACAAGCCATCATGGTGCTGGTCGCCCACAGGCTGGGAAAGGGATGGATGGATGCTTGCTACTCACCCAGCTGGCCATGGCCGCGGGCCCCAGGGTCCTCCAGGGAGCCCAGGACACCTTGCTCTCAGATCAGTGCGACCCACTGCCAGGGGGGAGCTTGGGAACCGCGAGGTGACATCTCAGGCCAGACCTGGGCTCTTTCTCAGGTTTAACAGTAAAACTAATGTTTGTGGAGCACCTGCTATGAGCCAGGGACTCTTAGTGCTGCACTTGTGAGAACGGGCTGCACCCTCCCAGCAGCCCAGGAGGAAGGTCGTGTTGTCAGCCCAGTTGTTAGAGAAAACCGCTGAAGCACAGAGAGGCGAAGTGAGTTGCCCAAGGTCACACAGCTGGAGGTGGTGGCTGCAAAAGTGAGCACTCCTGCCTGCTCCCCGGTGCTGACTGTGGACACTCTCTGGACAGGGACCTGCTCCGGAGCTGGGGCCTTTGCCACAAGTGTTCAGATGCATTGGAACTCACAAATGCATTTCAAAACAATGGGCCTTCCTTCCTTCCTTCCTTCCTTCCTTCCTTCCTTCCTTCCTTCCTTCCTTCCTTCCTTCCTTCCTTCCTTCCTTCCTTCCCTCCTTCCTTCCTTCCTCCTTCCCTCCCTCCTCCCTCCCAGGGTGGCTGTGACCGGCTGTCACCCTCTTTCTGGCCCCAGCCCGGTCTGTGTGGATGCAGGGGCGTCTGCCCAGGTGGGTGCAGGCCGGCTGGCCCAGGTTGGGCTCTCCCTGGCCGGTGGCCGGGCTGCCCCACTGGCCGGCAGTGGGAGGCGGGCCGCCTCTGAGCGCACATTCCTCAGCAGGGCCTCGCTCCCCACCAGCCTGGTATTAGCGCAGGGAGCGTAAAATTGGAATCGTCTGGAGGCAGGGACTGCAGGACTTTCTTCTGTTTCACAAGCAGATGTGCTGGCTGAGCATGGCCGCCACGCTGGAGGGCCGGAGCCCTGGTCCGGGAAGCTTCCTGCCGTGGCCCTTTGTCCCCAGCACCCCCCCCCTGCTGTGGCTTGTTCAGCCTTTCAGCCCTTCAGTCCTGCCAGCACCCGGGCGGCCGCAGCACCGTCTTGGGCTCGTCCCGTGCCTTTTGCTAAGGGTGCCTTCATTCGCTCAGGCACGACGCATCCACCCGTTCCTGTGGGTCGTCATGCCTGCGTCTAGTGGAGCCGCCTGGCTGACCAGGCTCTGGTCTTGGCCTGTGAACTCTCATTCTAGAGGAAGGTGGCCTGTGAGTAGACAAGAAGGACGTCAAGTGGGCAAGAAGGGCTCCGAAGACAGGTGGCTCCACTGACGGGCTATGTCAGATCGGGCGGTCAGGGAGGCCTCTGGGGGGGGGGGGTTCTGTCCAGGGCTAGGAAATGAGCAGCATTCATCCCATGGAGAACAGAGAGAAGGGCACTGCTGGAGAGAGCTGGTGCAAAGGCCCTGTGGAGAGTGAGGCCTGGAGACCCAACCTCTCTGAGCCTTGGTTTCCCTGCTCTGTAGAACAGAGGCATCAGTAGGGTCCCTATGGGGAGAGTATGGGAGGACACAGGAGGGGCTTGGCCAAGCCTGTCAGCAATGGAGCTGTTGCTGTTATTGTCAGTATTCCTGAAGGTGGCCTCCTGGCGAAGCAGGCCGGACCTCTCCGGGCCGCAGGTGGCCGTGACTGAGAGTCTGCCTCTTCGCTGGCTGAGGGAGCAGCCAGGAATGTGCTCCGGTCGGGGTGGGGGTGGGGGAGTGGGGGGGCAGCTGTGGCATCCCGGCCCTCCCCTCTCTCCGCCAGGCCTTTGTCAAGATGGTGGGACAGCATGTCTCCTTCCTGGAAGACCACGTGCTACAGGCCGAGCGGGACCACGGGCCCTTCTCACAGGCTCTGCGGAGGTGGAGGTGGCTGGGCTCCAGGGGGCTCCCCTCCTTCAGGAAGGTGAGTATCTGCCCCCTCCCTCCCAGACCCTGGAGTGGGAGAGGGCTCAGGAAATGGGAGGTCAGAGGGCAAGTCTCATTTCTGCAGACAGGAAACGGTGTCTGGCTGGCCCCGTGGAGTGCTGGCCCAGGTGGCTGGGTGTCTGTCCCTCCCTTGCTTTGAGCTTTGAGCTTCATTGCTGTGACTGCTTATTCGTCCACCATTTATTGAGTGCCTGCTGTTTGCTGAGCATGGTGGTCCGTCTGGGATCGCCACAGTGAGCAGAAACAGACCTTGCCCCCCGTCTGTCCTTAGGAACCTGAGGACGTGCTCAGAGCAACACGCAGAATTCAGGTGGGGTCCTCCTTCCCGGGGCACCGGTTGGCCTCCAGCAGACCCGAGGGCCTGGGGACCGGGGAGGGGTATCTAGCCCGTGTGTGGCCTTTGGGACTTGTAAAGGCCTCTCCTCTGACTTCTGCTTTCCTGGGATCCTCCCTGTGACCCCGTAAGGATCACTGTGTCCCTTTTACTGGCGGAGAAACAGGCTGGACTCAACCTTCAGTGTTTACGATTCCACGGGCCGCTGCCCTGGTCCAGGGGGCGCTGGGCAATGTCCAGAGGCGTTTCGGTTGTCAACTGGAGGTGAGGGGTGCTACTGGCATCTAATGGGGAGAAACCAGGGATGCTGTTAAACACCTTATAAAGCCCCCAACAGAGAATTATCTGAATGCCAGGAACGCTGAGCGCGTGAACCCTGCCCTGGGCTGGTTTTGTTCATTACCATGGGTCTGTTCTGAGTGCCTTGCATGTTTTACATGGCATCGATTCTCACACGGTCTTTGGGAAAAGGTCCTGTATCATCATCCCCGTTTTATAGATGAGGAGACGGAGGCTCAGGGAAGCGAAGGGACTTGCCTGAGGCTGCACAGCCTGGTATGACCAGGGTGGATCGCAGCCCTGGTTGGCATGGCCCTGGGGCCTTGCCCTTCACAGGGTAGGCATCTACCCTGCCAGCGCCCTGTCCTGCCCCGGAGGGGTCTCTCACTGTTCTTTGAGGTCTGCCTCTGGGTCCCCCCTCTACCCCTCCGTTCCCCTGTGCCTCCCCTGCCCCCACGTCTCCACGTCGTGTTACCGCCAGGGCGCATATACTGAGTGCTTACAGGTGGCAGGCACTGCGCTAGGCACCTCGTGTGCGTTGACTCTGCCTTTCCCAGTCACCACGCACACAGGGTATTCAGTATCCCCGATAGACGAGGAAGTGGACGTTTGGAAAGCTACAGGGGCTGCAGGCTTGTAGCCCATGGACAGAATTTGGCCCGTGTGAATTCATTTGATTTGTCCAGGCAGTGTTACTTAAGCAGAGTATCTCGGGATGTCTGACAAGGCATTCGCTCTCTCGTCCCTGCCAGAATCGCTCTGCTCCATCTTGTCTTACAGCGGCCTCCCTCCGGGTGAATGAATTGCCCAAGGTCAGTGACAGCGAGGCAGTGGCCTCACACATCTCGTGATCTACAAAACTCACGAGTCCTTCAAAAACCCAAGTTAATCCCACCTCTTCTGAGAAGCCCTCCGGGATTTCCCCTTCCCCAGACAAATGCAGTCTTTTTGCCTTCCAGTGACAATGAAATCAGAAGCTGCTTCCTTCGTCCCCCTCTCCCTGAGTGGCCGGGGGTACCCGAATCCCGCAGTACTCTGCCCCCTGATGCTTCAGAAACATATCGGGGAGGAAGATCGGAGCGGCTGCCCATGGCCTGCTGGGCCCTTGACTGCCGCTCTTTACAGCCTTGTTCTGTGATCCATGCAGGCATCCCCGGGTGGCTGGCACTGGGGTGCCCATTTACAGGCAAAGACCAAGGACTGCAGAGGGAGAGGCACGTGTCCGAGGTCGTGCTGGGGTGGAACTCAGGCCCACGAAGCTCTGAAACTGAGTTTCCGCGCCCGCTCCTGCAGCAGGATCCCACCGGGGTGTGGCTGGGCGTGTCAGGACCTGCACCTTCTCATCTCTGCCAGACTCGGGGGCCCCCAGGCCTACCTGCGGTGACTTGTTTCAGGAAACTTGTCACAGCCCAGAGGTGGTGAGTCATTCTGCACCCCAAGCATATTGATCTTGGCTGCAGGAGGGCTTTGTCTGGGGCAGGCATTGCAGATGAGCGGTGCGTGTGCACTCACACTCACACACGGGCAGACCTGAGGGTCTCCGGGGCTGCACCTGCCCCCAGGGTACAAGCTGAGGGGTGCTTCTAGGATAATGGTCATCATGGCCTCTGTTCAGGGCCGTGACTATGCAGGGAGTTCACATCCCACCTTGTGAGGTAGGTCTGGTCATTGTCCCTATTTTACAGATGGGGAAACTGAGGCAGTGAAGGGTCAAATTGCTTACCCACCCTGAGGGGTGGAGCTGGGGTTCGAGCCTGTGAAGCTGGCCCCAGGCTGGTACCCTGTACTGCTCAGCTCGGCCAGGTCTTTCTGTGCCTGGTGCCGACCACTGGAACTGCTGCTGGGGGTTAGGTCCTCGCAAAAGGCCCAGATGACCCTTCGTTTCTCCCATCTGGGTTTCCCCCAAGCCAGGATTCCACACTGTCCCAAGTCGGCCCCCCAAAGTGCCTTGCAAAGTGGGTGCTGCCGCACCCGCAGAGCGGGCCCCCCCACCCCGCGGTTCGGAGAGGCTGCTCCTCACGGCCCCAGACTCCATCTCCTGCCCCCACCCGCCCTCCGTGGGTCCCGGGTGGAGCCTGGGGTGGGACGGGGACTCTGGAGCCTCACCTGGGGCCATAGGAATGCTGGCAAGGGGTGCTGTCCCTGTGGGGCGAGCCACACCACTGCCCCAGAAGCCTATCCCCAAAGGAAACAGGCCACCCACTACTGCCCCTGTGGCCTTCCCAGAGTCAGAGGAGGGGTGGCAATGGGGAGCCACGGAAGGTTCATGGGAGGGGCTGACTTGGTCAGATTTGCTTCCCCTGAAAAAGTGTCCAGGCCTCGTTCCCTGCCCTGAGCTAAGGCTGACATTCGGGGTCAGCGGTGTCTTGTTGAGACTTGAACACGAGGGCTGAGCAGGAGCTGTGTGCCTCCGGGTTTCAGAGTTCAGTCGTCACAACTGCGCCTGGACCGAGTCCTGTGCCCTGAGCTCATGGCACCCCTCGCATCAGGGGGTCTCGGGGCCCTTGTCCAATCAGAAGAGAGAAAGGAGGCTCCAGGTGAGGGGCCCAGGGGTCCCCAAGACCCCGCCTGAGGGGCGGCTGTCAGCCCAGTGCCTGCACGCAGCGGGCCGGCACATCTGGAGGTCATTTGCAGACGTGAACGTGTGAGATGGAGCTAGAGTCACGTGGGCCAAGGGCCTCAGAAGGGCAGAGGAGGCCACGCCAGGTGTCCCCCCTGGGGCCAGGTCCCAGTCATGGCTCGGTGGCCGCTGTGGGTGTACTGCTGACCGTGCCAGGCCCCCTCCCGGCGCACGTGCCCGGGGCACGGAGCAGCCGCACTGATTTGTTGTAAACCACTGTTTGTTTTCTGCCGAGCCAAAACATCTTGTTCATGAGGTGTCATTTTGATTAATTTCCCGATGGATAGGAGTGCGGTGCTTTCCCAGGAAGGCCGTCTGGCTCGTAGCAAAACCACTTGAGGCCAAGTCCTGACACCCACACAGCCAGGCTGGCGGGGGTTTGTGGCCTGGCCTGGACTTGGGCCTGTCCAGCCCACCTGTTCCCCTGACGGAGACCCACAGGCAATCTAGTAACGAAAATAAGTGTGTCAGGTGTGACACAGGCTGGAGTGGTGGGGACTGTGGTGGATAGCAGAGCCTAGGCCTCACCTAGAGGGGCGGACATGCCCCGCAGCAGCCAGATTTTCCTGTTTTGGAGAAAAAGCTGTACATCTGTTGGCCCCCTCCCCCCCAATGTTAAGCACGGTGGGATAAATCTGTTGCACTCATGTGTCGCACCCAGCGCGCTGGATTTTAGGTGGCTGGTCTGTACCCCTTTGGCCTCACCCCGTCAGAGGCATTGGGGACCGAGAGAGAGTGGAGAGGCAGCCCCTTCACTTCCCTGCACCAACCCCAGCAAGCGCCTTTAGCTTTTAGCAGTAGCATGACGGACAGCCCATGATTTTATTGAGCATCTACTATTGCCCCAACTATTGTAGTTATAGTAAGCTTGTCCATGAAGGGCTTTCTGTGCCTTGTCTCAGCTTCCCATAACAACTCCAGAGATAGATGTTATTCTTCCAGTTCATGAGGAAGGGACCAGAGGCTCAGAGAGGGCTATTCACTTGCCCAGGGTCACACAGCAGACTTGGCAGATCCCGGCCTTGAGCCAGCTTTCACTTTGTTCAGCGTGTTTCTCCCCTCCCTCTGTGATTTTCCCGAAGGCAGGAACTATAGCTTCAGTAGCCAAGGTTGCAAACTGGAGATCTTTAGGCCAAATCTACCCCGTGGACATATTTTTTGGCCAGCTTGATGTATGTATACATTTAATTTGAATTCGTTGCCAGCATTTAAAACAAGTTTCACTTCTGGCTTCTCTTGAAAGAGCAGAGGTCTGGGCCCCTGAGCAGCATCCCTGCCAAGCCATCCTCTGGCCCATCACCCATTCTCAGTTCCTGCCTGTGGGCACTGAGCTTCCTACCAGGTCCAGCACATAGTAGGTGTGCAGTGCATATGAATCAAGGCTGCTCTTTCAGCTCCCAAGGCCCTTGATGGCCTCCCCAGATTTCTTCCAGGCTGTCTCCAGGCAGTGAGAGCGGGATGGAGTGTCCATCCTCCCTCCCTCCCTGCAGCTTGGGCTGCCTCATGGGCTTTCATGGAGGTAATGGAGGCTGTGGGCGGAGCTGCCCTGCCCAGGCCGGCCTGCAGGAGTCCTCAGTGCCAGGTTTGGTGTCTCCTCCCCTCCCCCCTTGGGCTCCCCCAGCTCCCTCCCCACCCCACCCCGCCCAGCCCAGCGAAGAGGGAGGGAGGCTCAGCCCTGCTGGCTGCCTCCCCTTCCTCTGCCCTGTCCCCCTGGAGGGTGACTCCCGGAAGGAGGCAGGCTTGCTGGGGCTTTATCTGGTGCTAGAGGCCAGCAAGCACCTACACAAAGCAGGGGACGAGGTTCCATGGCGCCTTCTCTCGGCCCTGAACTGGCCTCTCCTCTCCTTCTGCCCCGTCATCCCTTGCGGTAAAAATGCAACATGAGCAGATGGCAAATATTAACGTGACAATGGAGGGCGGAGTGGCGCTGGTCCCCAGCACCTCCTTCAGCAGCCCCCATCGAACTGGCTCCCAGTGAGTTACTCAGCACTCACACATGAACGGGTCTGCATTTGATGTCATACGTGCTGGGGAGGGACAGAGGGCTCCTGGCAGGCTGGTTTGGGAAATATATACATATACACACACACATATACACATATATATATACACACACACACATATACACACATATACACACACATACACATATATATATACATATATACACACACATATATACATATATACACACATATATACATATATACACACACATACACATATATACATATATACACACACATACACACATATATACATATACACATATATACATATATACACACACATATACACATATATACATATATATGTGTATATATGTATATATGTGTGTGTGTGTATTTTAAACATTGCATTTATTGTTGAAGTTTTAAGGGTGTGTGGGGAGGAAGTTCCTTTTGACAAGGAGGGGTTTTATGGGGGGCTGTTTGCTGAGGCCTACATGGGAGCACCCCAACTTCTCCCTGGTTGGTGAGACATACTCAATGCACCGTTGCCCAGACACTGTCACATTGGGGGCATCACTGTGACAACAGGGTCCTCAGACCGGGCTCTGCCATCCCTGGGGCTGGCAGACACTGTCTGTGGCCTCCGCACAGGCTGGTCCCCTGCCTAGAATACCCTCCCTGCTTCCTGCCTGGTAATATTTATTCCGAGTCAAAGGAATGCTGCCACCTCTGGGAAGCCACCTGGATGCTCCCAGGCAACACTCCTCTGGGCCTCCCAGCCTGTCATTCCCTGGGAGTCGCTGTGTTTTCACCGGTTGCTCCCCCAGACCCAGAGCTTCTCAGGAGCGGTATAAGGACTGTTTTACCTTTGACTTTGAAGTTATGATGATGCCAGCAGCCAGAGTTTTCTGGGCTCTTCTTTGGGCCGACACAGGCTAGCAGTTTACCTGCCCTAGCCTGGTTCACCTCCGTGCCCATCTGTGACACAGGTACTATTACCACTCCCACTTTACAGATGAGGAAACTGAGGCTCACGGAAGTTAGAACATTTTAACCTAGCCATTCAGGCATGGCTTGTTAGATTCCAGAGCCCCATACTCGTCATGCCCAGGGGTCGAAATTCAAGTACTCACCAGGGTCAGGTAGGGCCCAGAGGCAAAGGGGCTGGGTGGGGACTGTGGCTAACAGAAGAGTCAGGTGCCCTCAACTGCAGTCAGAAATAAAGGCTCAGAACTGCTGAGCTTGCCCTTCTTTATTAGAAAGAGGTTGAGAATGTAGATTTTTTTTTTCTTCATCCTCACCCAAGGACATTTTTCCATTTTTTGTTCAGATAGAGTGGGAAGGAGAGAGAGGAAGAGAGAGAGAGAGAGAAACATCGACGTGAAAGGGACACATCGAGTGGCTGCCACCCGCACGACCCAACCAGGGCTGGGGACAAACCGCAACCGAGGTACGTGCCCTTAGCGGGAACTGAACCCGGGTCTCTCTGGACCACAGGCCGACGCGCCAACCACTGAGCCAAACCAGCCAGGGCGAGGATATAGATTTTTATGTGAAATCAGTTGATTTTAAAGACAAATCTGAGAGACTCCTAGAAATCTCGGGCCTCCATCTCCGCCGTGGCAAAGATCAGTGTGAGGTAGTGCCCAGCCCGGTGTCTGGCCTGCCTGTTTCCTGAGGGTGGGAGAGAAGGAGGGGGGAGGGGCTGATGTCACAGCGGCGGGGGTCGCCCCGAGAACTAGAGTGGGGTGTGTGCTGCGCAGGCGGGACGGGACTCTGCACTGGGCCTGGCCTCTGCGGTCCTGGCCATGGGCACCCACTGCCTGTCTCAGACCCGGGTCATTAGTGCATCCAGAGGGGGGACCACAGTGACATGCCTCGTGCCAAGGGGTGAAGAAAGGATGACACTGGGTCCCTGTCTGTTCCTCATAGAAGGTGACCCATAGGCGGGCGCAATTACAGGTGATTAGGAGGATGGCTTTTGACCTCTGCGTGTGAAGGAAAAGGAGAGGAGGGAGGTCAGGGAAGGCTGACCTAGGTGAGGGAGGGGCACAGCATGGCGATGGGTGGTCTGGGCGTCTCCACCCGCCTTCGCAGGTTCCCGGTGACCTGGTGAGCGGACGTGGGTCCTTCGTTAGTGTGGATACCTGCGTGAGGGGTCGCTGGGGTCGGGGCGTCTGGAGAGCGTGTGATCCTTTTGATGCCCAAGGAACCTGGAAAGCTCTTGAACTTGGTTCTGTCCGCGGTCAGCTTTCTGCTGGACAAATAAACCGCATCTCATTAAGCAGTAAGTTCATCCGGGCGCCTGCTCGGCTGATACCATCACACCTGGTCACGCTGCCAGACCTAAAGTCAAGGCCAAAGTTCCCGCTACCTGGAGAGTCCTAACTGAACCTGGGAACACAGAGGGAGGGGCACTGCGGAGCCAGCGTCGGGAGGGGCAACGTCGGGAGGGGCAGCGTCGGGCTGGACGTTGCTGAGTGCCCGCTGGGAGGTGCCCACTGGGACCGGGGTTGGGATCTCGGCATTGTGGCCCTGGGTCCGCCTCTTCCTTTCCCGTGTCTGGTGTCTGGCAGCTCTTTGCTGGCCTGGCTCCAGCTCCAGGGCCCTTGAGCAACTGCCCGAGTGTTTGTGTGTGTGTGTGTGGGGGGGGGGGGGTGGCAAGAGGGACCTGATGGCAGAATCATTGCTGGGAGAGAGCCCGATGCCCAGTGCACCCCAGTGGTCTGTCCCTGTCTGGCCAGCAGGCGTTGTCTGAGCACCTACTGTGAGCCAAGTGCCCTCACTGATAGCCTCGCCTCGCCCCTTGGTGGCTGAGGGGTCCTGGCACTCACCATTTTTGAGGCTCCTTGTGATTAAACATAAAAGCAGTACTAGACTTGGCTCCCGCAATTGTGATTTAGTTGAAATGTTCATGTTTTGAAACTGAATGCATTTAATACTAAAAATGCAGTCTTACAGAACTGTCCACTCAGGCTGTCTGCAAGCTGAGGATGGCATTTAAAAAGAATGTGAATTCAGGGGGCCTCCATCATCATGAAATCAGCCAGCATTCATTGAGCACCTACTGTTTTCTAAGCGACTGCAGTTAGTTGGGCGTAACACCCTGGCCCTGTTTCCAAACGAGAGAACGAGGCCCAGACAGGTCAAGCTGGCCGAGGTCACACAGCTAGAGAGGGGGCCGCTGCCATCTGAGGGGTTTGGAAATGGGACGCCACCTACTGTGCTGGATGAAGGGACCCTGCTGTCCCTTCCACTGGGGCTTTGGAAGGCGTCACAAACTCTGAGGGCCTCTGTGCCTCCCACCGCTCCTACCCTCGTTCCGAAAGCAGCGTGAGCCACGTGGTAGGGGGTGTTGTGCACCGGCAGATGGTGGGAAACCCCCAAGGCTTGGTCCCTGAGCCCCTGAGAGCCCCCAGAAAGGGAGCTCGGACTCCATCCCAACCCATTTCTGGTTCTCTTGAGAGTATGTGGCGTGGCAGTGGGGTGGGGTGGGCGGCATGGCTGGCCCGCAGAGCACCACTCTCCTGGGCTCCTTTCTCTTTGTACCTTGGGCTTTTGCTCCTAGAAACCTGGGGATCTGGGCCCTGGAAACAGCCCTGCCCATCCCCCTCTGTGCACACGCACCGGCTCCCCCTCCCCCCACATTCTCCTTTGAGTTCTCCTTGGCTAATCCAGGAGCTGCCACATGTGTGACCCCCGCCCTTTACCTCTTCCT
Organism: Molossus molossus; assembly: GCF_014108415.1. Classification (NCBI taxonomy): domain Eukaryota; kingdom Metazoa; phylum Chordata; class Mammalia; order Chiroptera; family Molossidae; genus Molossus; species Molossus molossus. Next base: position 8,176,279 of record NW_023425399.1, on the reverse strand, counting down.
TCCCCAGCCCCTGGGCTGGGCTTAACTCCTTCGATGCCAAATGTCCATCCACCTCCCCTCTCTTCCGTTCATGCGGGAATCCATTCTTTCGGCGAATTCCCGCTCATCTGTGTGAGCTCGTACCACTTCATCTCGAAACCCAGGGAGGCCAGGAACGATCCGGTGTAATGCGTGCTGTGCCCCAGGGGAGAGAACACTGAAGGGCAGGGAGAGGGGTGGGGGGTGGGGCAGGGAAGGCTGGATGCGCAGTACAGGTGGCTGGCGCCTGGAGGGAGGAAGGGATAAGGTGTTCTGGGGCGGCTGAGGGAGCAGGGCGGCCGAGTGGGTGGCCTGTGGGAGCCGGTGTGGAAGTGGGGAGCGAATGGAGCAGGTGTGGGGGCTGCACGGAGGGTTTGGAGAGGGGACCCGCCCTGCGTGTGGCCCCTGTGGAGGAAGACGTTGGGTGTGCACGGGTGGAGGCAGGAGGGTAGAGATGCCGATGGCCGGGACTAAGGTGGCCACGGTGGAGCTGGGGCACTGTGGTCTGTTCTGTGTGTTCGCTTGAAATGCTTTATTGAAGTAATTGTGGATTCAGATGCAGTTATACATATATATAAAGTACAGCCCTGCACAGAGTGGCTCAGTTGGTTGGAGTGTTGTCCTGTACACCAAAAGGTGGCAGGTTCGATTCCTGGTCAGGGCACATACCCAGGTTGTGGGTTCGATCCCTGGTTGGGGTGCATGCGTGAGGCAACTGATGAACGTTTCTCACTCTCCCTACCTCTCTCTAAATATCAATTAAAAAATAAAATAAAATAATGTAAAGAGATCCCTTGTTCACTCTGCCCAGTCAGCCCCAGTGGGAACATTTTGCAAACCCGTAGTATAATATTAGAGCCGGGATATTGACTGGATACAATCTGTTGTTCTTACTCAGATCTCCCCACTGGTATTAGTCTGTGTGCGGTTTTAGGTTCCATACAGTTGTATCCGTTCTGCACGGTTGTGTCTTATCCAGGTGTCTCCACCCCACCTCAGCAACCGCTGCCCTGCCCTCCATTTCTAAAACTGGGCTATGCCAACAATGTTCTATAAATGGAAGCGCACAGTGCAGCCCTCGGGATGGTTTTTCTCCTGCAGCGTAGCTCCCCGCAGGGTCTCCCAGTTGCCGTATGACTGGGGAGAACCATCTGGGCGCATTCGCAGGTGGCGCCCCAGCTGGCCTGCAGGGTGAGGTTTGGGGCCAGAAGCATCCTGCGCAGTCTGTGGCTGTCCCCCGAGGCCGAACGAGACCGCCAGGGAGGCAGAGGGGTAGATCGATGACCGAGCATGTATTGATCAAGCATCTACAGGGTGTCAGGTGCCGTTTGAGGCACAGGGGACACGGCGTGTAGAGAAGGATGAGGTCCCCGTGGTGGTGTGAGGCTGAGCTGGGGCTGGAGACCCAGATGCTCAGCATCGTTTTTCCTCCTCTCTTCTCTTCCTCCCCTCTTCTCTCCGCAGCCGGAGGGGCTGGGGCCCTCCTGAGGCCCCCAGGCAGAGCCTGAGTGGAGCTTTAGACCAGAGGTTTTCAGGAGTCTTGAATTAAATGAGGAAAGAGTGAACTGTTGTCCTCAGGCAAGAGGGTGTCCATTCGATCATGACTGATCTGGCTTCTCAGATGGCCTTTGTCCTTGACGAATATTCTTTTGGAGGGGGAGGAAGGGAGAGAGGAACAAAACCTGGAGTGGTTGTCCCACTTGTTTATGCATTCATTGGTTGGCTCTTCTGTGTGCCCTGCTATCCCCACAACCTTGGTGTACCCGATGACGCTCCAACCAACGGAGCTACCCAGTCAGGGCAAGAATATTCTTTCTTTGACAAAGGGATGTGGTTGGGATGGAGGGGATGGGTGTCCTTGCCAGGCACCATGCCTTGGCCTGGGTTTGGAGAGGCCCGAACCCAGGGACTGACTCCCCCACTCCCATCACGGTCTCCTCCCCTCTGTCTCCTTGTCCCTAGCCCCCCATTTCCTGTCACCCCCTTGGGCTCACCTCACTTTTCTATCAGGGCCACTGGGCTTCGTCCTCTCCTTTTCACACTATTTCCTCGTTTCTTCCCTCTTTACCGCTCTGTTTCCACTTTCTCTTCCCCATCCCCCTCCTTATTTTCATCTGTTCCCTCTCTTTCTAAATCCCCCCTTAATGGTCCTCTCTCTCATTTGCTCTCCCCGCCCCGCCCCGGCTCCGACGGCCTCGCCTGCGTCCCCACCCCAGCTGGCTCTCCTTGGTCGCTCCCTCTTTCTTTCTCCCCGGCTCAGATCTTACTTCCCAGCCTTGACAACCGTCCTTCCACCTCCGGGGCCCCCTGCTACTGTCCTGACCAGGCCAGGGCGGCACACGATGGACTTGTGGAAGAGCTTCCGAGACCGTGCCGGGCTCTGGGGAGGGACGAGGCCTTGGGGCAGCATCCACGTGGGGACAGTGACCGCCTGCGGCCCTCAGGCCAGCGTGCAGGCCACGCGGTGAAAGACGTACCTGGCTGACTCCTGGGCCCAGACAGGAGCCCGAGGGCACCGTGTGAGGACAGAGTAGCCTGAGCAGGGTCCTGGAACAGGCGACAGCCCGGGCGCCGGCAGCTGCGGGGAAGAGAGCCCAGCGGGCAGGGACTGGGTTGCGCCTGCGGCTCTGGTGGGTGCTCTGTTTTTGCCCCATGGCCTGTTTGTGTCCTGAAGGACCACTGCCCACCCAGGGACCCGGCAGAACGGTCTCGTGTCTGTGCGCCTTGTGCTTCCCAGCTCGCTGGTGCTCTGCTCTGCTCTTCCGCGGCGCCGACCTCGGAGGCCAGCCGCACAGCCTCTGACGAGCCCCTCGGTGACCGGCATCGGGGAGAAGTGTGCAGTTCCGGCGTGACAGCAGTTGGGGCCGGACCTGTGTGGGCTCGGGCGCTGGCCTGGAGGGGTGCTCGTCGAGGTGGGCGCGGCGGGCAGGGACCTGGGCCAGCGCCTCGGGTGGAGAATCTCAGTTTGACGAGGAGGCAGCGGACTGAGCAGGCACTGGGCGTGGGTGGCTGGTTCGTTGCTGTTCTGGAGGGAATGTCTCCGTCCCTGCTCTGTGCCCAGAGTCGGGCAGTGTCTGCTCCAGCCAAATCCCTCCGCTGATGTCCCCCCCAAAGTCCACCCCTGCCACCCCCTCTGCCCCATGCTGTTCTCTCAGCCAGGAGTGCTGGCCCCACGCTGCCCACGGAGCTGCCCACGAGTGACCTTCCCGAGACACAGCATGGAGAACACCCAGCCTGGGAGCACACAGGGCCCAGTGAGAGCCAGCTCTGTGATTGGCTACAGACTCGCGGGGCCAAGAGAAAAATGTCAGGCCCCTTTCAGAACTTTGACAAATTTCAAGTCGGTTACAGCAGAATATTCGACCAAGCACAGGGCCTGTGCGGCCACAGGTCACACGCCTGGGTGGCCAGCTCGATCACTTGCAAATGTCATGCTCGGAGTGAGTTCCCAAGCCTCAGTCTCCACATCTGTAAAATGGGGTGGACAGTCATCGCCTCTGCAAAGGATGGTCGTGAGCAGTAACTGAGATCGTGTAAGGGTTAGCTGCTCTCGTCATCGTTGGTGACGTCGATATTATCACTTCCGAGCCACCATCTGTGTTGTCCCCCGGCGCTGTGCCTAGGCTGTATGGACTTGCTGTTTCTTCTTAAATGATCTTTTCCTTTCGGATACTCTTAGATTTGCGGAAAACTCGCAAAGACTAGATACAGAGAGTCCCCATACGCCCCTTACTCAGTCCCCCATGGCTGTCATCTCATGGCACCGTGCACGGTCATTGCAGCCTGGACACCAGCACTGTCCCCTGCGGTCATAAAACCAGACCTGTTTGTACTTCAGTCTCCTCTCCCGCCGTGTTCTGTTCCAGGCTCCCACCCAGGGCAGGGCATTGCTTTGGTGCTTTACTTTTAACGTGACCTTGCGTCTCTAGCAGTGCGTCACAGACCTGGCCAGGGCAGGGACAGCAGCCTTGAGGCACCAGTGACTCCAGAATAGGCCCCTGCCGGTGTCCTTGTGTGGAGACAATGATTGTCATTGTTGGTCTTGGACTTCGGATCCTGACCCAGCCTGAGGCCAGCACCCAGGCCCTTCCTGTCCTTCTCGGGGGTTGACAGACTCTGGTCCATCCATTTCTCATGGCCCGAGTGTCCCTTTGCACCAGGCTTGGGCTGCCACCCGGGCTGAAGACGGACGTGGTCCCCAGCCCCCTGGAGCTCAGCCTGGTGGGGAGACACGGAGTAACTCAGGAAAAAGGTGAACAGAATGTACTCCACAGAGCTGCCGCGGAGCAGGTGACCCCTGACTGGAGGTCCCTTAGGAGGGTCTGAAGGAAGGCAGACAGACCTGGCGGACACACCTTGAGCGGGGACAGCAGGCGCACAGGTCCCGTTCATGACAGACCCCATTGGGGTCCAGGCCCCAGCTGGAGGCTCGTGACAGGAGGTGACAGACCGAGTTTAAAGGTCAGGTTAGGTCACGAGCGTCTGGGGTTGGAAACCCTCAACATGAAGGAGCCAGGCGGGTGGCAGAAACGAGTCACCCAGTTGGGGGACCTTGCAGGTCAGAGCTCAGGTCGCCTGTCCTAGGACGGCCACTACTCAGCACCAGCGCGTCATCTCTGCCAACGTGCCAGGGATCCTGACTTCAAAAGAGAAGCGTGAATCCATTTTTCAGAGAAATGGCATTTCATTAAAAAATGTGAGAACCAAACCAAACAAAGGCAACAAAACTAGGAATGAAATACATGCCAGCAGAGGCTGCGCGGTGTGACCGCCTGTGGTCTGGCTCCGGCCTGCCCGTTGGTGACTGTGGCTTCAGGGCCCGGTGACCATGTCCAGGAGTCGGACTTGGTTCTCACTACAGTGAGGCCCTCAGCAGAGGATCAGATTGGATTTTCAGGACAGTCCCTTGGGCTGCTGTGAGCAGAGGCTGGGAGGGGGGCCGATGGGGGGGCCGATGGGGGGGCAGGGGTGACCGAGAGGGAGGTGGGAAGAATCTGCAGACAGATTGAGGGTGGGTTGGATGTTGCAGTGGGGGTCGAGGGAGAGCCCCGGTGTCCTGTTTAGACCACCTGGGTGGAAAGAGGTTCTGGTTAGCAGGTGGGCCCACAGTGAGTCAGCTGACTCCTGAATGCCTCCGGTGTGTGCGAGGGCTCGGGATACCGGTGCCGACTTGGGTCTCTGGAATGTAGCAAGTGCTCAATTAAAACTATTCCTGTAACTATGTTTCTATCTTGTCTATAGTCAGACCATTGCGGCCAGTGGCTACGTGATGAGAAGGAAGCCCAGGGCTTGGTGTTCGCACAGGTTGACTCCAGCATGGACCTGAGGAGGGGAGTCAGACCCCCTCCAGGAGGTGGGGCGGGGAGCAGCGCAGCTGGAGGAGGAGGGGCTGAGGCCCCAGAGAGACCAAGTGCAGAGGGGCCTGGCTTCACTCACCCCACCTGGCTGCCCCTCTCTCCTCCCTGGGGTGTGTCAGTTTGAACGCAGTAGCCAGTGTCTTGCAGAACTTCTGAGGGCTCCTCCTCTGCTGGTTTCCATGTTAACGCCTTTCCTCCGGCTCAACAGAATCCGCGGGGATCCAGGAACCTAGAGCTGCTCCGGGTCAGCATCGCCCGTAACCAGATTGCTCCGGTTTGTCCCTGCTGCTGGCCACCCCCTGAGCAAGGGCTTCCCACTCCAGGAGCCCAGCCCTGTGCCTCTGTCTCCCGGGCCTCAGGCCCCCACAGATCCCCGCTGCTGCGGCCACCAGGCTGGTAGAGGGCGGCGGGAGCCAGGCTGGCAGGAGGGTTCTGCGGGCAGGGGGTTTGTCTGTGTGACGTGTGCGGGCACTGTGGTCTGGCCAGCCCAGTCCTTCTGGCAGGATGGGACGTGCAGGGGCTGCTGACAGCTGTCAGAGCATCTGGAAGAGGAGCAGCCCCGGGCAAGGCAGCCGGCACGGTAGGAGCTGCAGGAAGCCCAGAGGCAGGACTGAGGAGGGAGGTGGCACCAGGGGCAGAGTCGGGCCAGGGGCTCAGAAGAGCCCTTGTGAGTCCCAGCTCTGACTTTCCAGCTGTGTGGCCCTGGGCACAGCCTACCCTGCCCTCTCTGAACCTGCTTTCTCCCCCATAAAACGGCACCGTTGCAGAACCTGCCTCTTGCGAGCACCAGAGGAGACGGTCGTGGGGGGAAGGCAGAGCGTGGGGGGAAGGCAGAGTGTGGGGGGAAGGCAGCAGCGTGGGGGGAAGGCAGAGCGTGGGGGGAAGGCAGAGCGTGGGGGGAAGGCAGAGCGTGGGGGGAAGGCAGCTGGCCCCAGGGCAGGCCGGCGTGGGGCCGGGCAAGGGCTGGAAGCAGGGCTTCCCCTCCAGCTCCTCGGCAGCCCATGGAGACTTGTCTGGGCCATGTGACCGGAGCCTGCGGCCACTGCCAACTCAGAGGCCTGCAGCTCGTGCGGACCAGTGAGTCAGGCCAGCGGGACGGCGAACCGGACAGCACATGCCCTGTCTGAGGGGCCAGCTCACTGCACCCCGCAGGAATGTGGGCCGGTGTGGCCAGATCGCCCTGTTGTTCAAGAGCCATGGGAGCTCGGTCTTTATTCGGAACACCCCGCTTCGTCCATGTTGGCAGCGAACTCAGTTTTAAACCTGCCTGAGTCAAACCCATCAGGTCTGTGGGCCAGGTGCCAGCCCGAGGCCACCCGTTTGTGATCTCTGAGGACGCTGGGAGGGGTCCCCTCAGGGTCCCAGGTTGGAAAACAGAGGCTGAAGGGACACCCCGGCTTCTGGACAAGCTCAGGGGCAGCGTAGATCCTGGAGCAGGGTGGGCCTGGGTTTGAATTCAGCTCTGCCGCTTACCAGCTGGGCGATCTTGGGCAAGTGGCTCTCTGAGCCTCAGTTTCCTCTTCTGCAAAATGGGATTATGTCTCAGTGGCTGTGAGGATGACTGGGCCGTGGACCTGCAGCCATGGGCTGGGCGCCCAGGGGGTGCTCCCTCCTCGCTGCCACTGGATGAACTGAGGGGGGCCAAGGGCTTGGTCTGTGCAGACAGCCAGAGCTGCTGCTTCAGTTTGCTCCCCCAGTCAGTGTTTTTATCGTAGAATTAGAGCCCAGTAGTTATACAGAGTTTCCACATGCCCCTCCCCCAGTTTCCCCGTCACAACCTGAGTGTACTGTGCATTGTACACATTGATGTACTGCTGTTCAGTAACTCCACGTGGATCTAGATTTAACTAGTTCCCCCAACCTTTCCTATTGCAGGATTGTATCCAGGGTACCAGACATTTTATATTAATTTATTTACTTTTTGTTAAGCCTCACCCAAGCATATTTTTCCTTTTTTATTTTTAGATAGAGTGGAAGGGAGGGAGGGAGAGAGAGACATTAATGTGAGAGAGACACATTGATTGGTTGTCTCCCGCAAGACCCCAACCAAGGCTGGGGACCAAACCTGTAACCCAGGTATGTGCCCATGACTGGGAGTCAAACCTGTGACCCATTGCAGGTTGCTGTGGAAATCAAGAAAATGGGCATGACAGGGCTGGGTTTCCGTAGCATCTGAGGTGCCCGTGCTGGGGCCTGGCCTGGGGGTTCTGTTCTCCACACAGCAGCTGGGGTGCCAGGTAGTTTTCAGCCCCGCAGAGGGGCCCTCACCTGCCGTCCAGGTGCTCTGGCCCCCTTCTGAGGTCAGCGTTTGTTTTCGACAGGATTCTGGGTTGCAAGTAACAGCCACCCAGGTCTTAGTCAAGGAGAATCCCACGGCTCAGGAAGACCCCCAGGGTAACTCGAGCGTCAGGCACAACTGGATTCAGGTGCTCAAGTGGTCCTGTCGGGTCTGGGTCTCGCTCCGTCTCCCTGTGCTTCCCTGTGTTGGTGCCCTTCTCAGGCAGGTCCCCCAGGGCGGTGGCAGAAGTGGCCCTCAGGCACCTGGCCGATCCTCACAGGAACCTGGGTGGGACATCCCTGTCCCACTAGCAAAAGTCCCAAAGCTGCTTCTCATTGGCCCAGCTTGGGTCATGTGCTCACCCCTGGCCCAATCACTGCGGGGGGCTGGCACAGGTCATCCCACAGGAAAAGCAAGATGCCCACATCAGAATGGGACGTGGAGGCCAGATGGGCAGGAACAGCACACGCCCACCCCACGCCCCCCCCCTCTCTAGAGCGGCCTTGGGAGCTGAAGAGACCCCATCCCAAGCCCCCTGGCTCACCACAGGCCACCTGGCCCTGGTGGACTTCAGGCCAGTTCTGCCAGCGAGTCCCTGTCCCACACGTCTCCGTGCGGCCCAAGGTGGCAGGAGCTTGTCCAGGCCGAGATGAGCTGCCAGCCTTCACAGCCCTATCACCAGGCCGGGCCCTTGGGGGGTGGGCGAGCCTGTTTGCTGCGGCTTGTTCTCGGGAGCCGCTGTGGGCTCCTGGGCTCCCTTTTCTCGTGTGCACAGCAGCTCTACCAGTCCGTGGGCCCTCTGGCGGGGCTCACCTCCGCGTCCCTTTCCCTGTGTCCCATGTCTCCCTCGGGAGGGGCGCCATTTCTTGCATCACATCTTGCTGGATCTAAAGACACCATTACATCTAAAGCTGCTAAAAGTCTCTTCTGACTGCTTCGTCTTGGTTCCTTCATAATTAGATTGATTTCCTCCGTGTTGGTAGAACCATGCCCCCAAAACGGGTTCGGGATGAGGCCCAGCAGCCCCAGGAGGGGCCATGCAGCTAGGCCGGGACACTGGCTGTGACCTGGCCTGTCACTGGCCTTTGGGAACCCTCACAGGCCCCCCTCTTGCCATGGTCCTAAGCCTGTCTTTTCAGGGTCACAAAATGCTCTCCAGCTCCCACCGTGTCAGGACGAGGGCGCTGGTCTTCGCATGGTGTGTTTTCTCGGTGACAGTGGCCAGCGGGCCGGTCCTCAGGAGAGACAGGGTGGGGTGTTCTGAGGCTCTGGGCTATCCCCACACTGCTCCCCGGCCGTGCCATGTCCCTGGGGTGTCCTGGTCACGGTGCTATCGGAGAACGGTGTCCGATCTGCAGGGGTGGGATGCCACCCAGGAGCTGCTGGGAGAAGGGGGACAGGTGGCAAAGGCCTGTGTCCCAAGTGTCCCCTAAATGGGCAGAGCCCAGGCGGGCTGCCCGGACGGAGTGGCTGGAGTGTTCTGTTTGTCCTGTCGTGAGGTTGGCCTTTGGCCAAGGTGCACTGCTGGTCTTGGGGTGCACTGCTGGTCCAGGGCTGGGGTGACCACACAGGGAGGTGTGCTCCCGCGACACCTGACCTCGCTCTGCCTCGTTGGAAATCCTCTGCTGCTTTCTTTCTGCAACTGAGAGGGCTCGGTGGGGGGCTCCGGGCCTGGCTCCGGCATTGGACTCGTCCGTTCCCACCCTAAGCCCTGCCCAGGCCTCCGCTTGGCTCCTTCCAGGGCAGCGTCTCCACAGCCTGGCAGACCCTCTCTCCTTGGAGCGGCCACTCACTGGGCTCAGCCCTGGCTCTCATGGGAACCGCCCCAGAGCCTCGAAGTGACCCGGCCCAGGCCACAGCGCGGACCATTGACACAGACTCGGGGTGGGGCCTGAGCACAGTCATTCCGGACTCCCCAGGAGACGCCCCTGTGCAGCCCAGTTCGAGGTGTCCCTCTGTAGACGTCCTTCGTCAGATGCACATGTAACCTGGAGCGTCCTGCCAACTGGACAGAGCTTGGGGAGGGGTGCCTGATGGAGCCCCCCTTCCCAGCCTCCCTGCAACAGAATGCACACCAGAAATGAGTAAGCGCTTCTTAAAATGGTTCAATTAAAAAAACACAGCCACCCCGTGCATGTAACACACACACTTCGGGTAGCACGGACCGGTCCTCGATCAGCCTGCCCCCGCCCCCCAGCGGCAGGCCCTGCGCCCAGGCCCCAGGCACCGAGGAGGACAGGGACCCGGGGATGGCCGGCTCCCCGTGGGCTGGCCCGGCTGTCACCGCAGGGCTTCCGGAGCGTCCCGGACTTTTCGGTGACATGCACGACTCTCCCTACAGACTGAATTCCTCCAACTGCAATTCTTGGGTCACAAAACAAGTGCAGTCACATGGCTGATGGGGCACCCCGTTTTCTCTCATTCCAGAAACCGTCTTCGCCGGTGTCCCCGCCGTTCCAGCTGCCCACACTGTACAGGACTGAAGACTATTTTCCTGTGGGCGCCGGGGAGGCAGCGCCCCAGACCCCGGCTGCCGTCACCGACTGTGAGCGCCGAGGGCCTGCCCCCGGGGATGTGGGACGTGAGCCTCCGCGTTCGGGGCAGCTGGGGTCTCTTCTGTGTTTATTGTCGTCGACGTGGCTGCTGAATCCCGCCTTGCTCGCGTGAGCCGGGTGTGGAGGCGCAGTTGGAACCTGTGGGGTGGAGCCCGGGGAGGAGCTGGTGGAGGCACCTCCCCCAGAGCGCGCCTCAGGTCTCATGGGCGCTGTGCTCCAGGGACCGGGCTCACTCGGTGCCACCCGGCCCGTGGTTTAGGTCCATCACTGTTGGCTGGTTTGTCTGCGAACCCCCCGTGCCCATTGGCACGTGAATCATGTCAATAAAGGTGTTAAGAGGTCACATGTGGTCTGGGTGTGGGACCCGGTGGGGGTGGGGGGTGACTGGTTCCTTTTTCCTCTGTGTAAATGTTTCCTTCAAGGTCACTCCTGGCACCTGGCAAACCCGCCCCTGCAGTCTGACAAAGGCCCTGGCCTGCGCCTGCTGGGGTACACACAGAGGCCTCAGGACCTCCGGGCTTCCCAGGGGTGTTTGCTTCCATTGCTTCTCATGCAGATGAGGTTCCGGCTTATCCTGAAAGTCCACACTCCACACTTTAGTAACGGGCCTTTTAGTTTTTCCAGCATTCCTCACGGAGCCGAGAGCGCACACACGCACACACACACACACACACACACACACACACACAGGAAGGGAGACAGGGAGAGACAGAAACGTCGATGAGAGAGAACATCGACTGGCCGCCTCCTGCATGCCCCCCACTGGGAACTGAACCAGGACCTCTTGGTGCATGGGTCACGCTCAACCCCTGAGCCACACCCGCCGGGCTGGAAATCTAACCGAGTGAATCAGGCAAGATAGCAGAAAAGGAAATTGTCATTTCTGGAATTAAAAGATAAAGGTGGACCCCCTTGTTTCAAGAAGAGCTGACATTTTTTTGTGGAGATGACTTTTGTGAGCATTTATCCTTTTTTATTTAAAATGTTTATAAATTCCTGGGAGTTACGGAAGTCTGACCCCCAGAGAGGTGCGCCGAAGCGTGTGGTTCATGAGCTGTCGGACTGAACACATCTGTTTGCCCCTCCCCCAGGGAGAAACCAGCATGGTCAGCACCCAGAACCCGCAGGCTCCCTCCCAGGTGCTGCCGTCCCGACTCTAGTACAGCGGGTGCTGCAGGCTGGTCCGCGGTGGGTGGAGGGACCGGAGGCTGCACGCACAGGATGCCCCCTTGGTGTCTAGCTCCCCGACACTGTGCCTGTGGCAGGCGTCCCTGTGTGGCTGCGGATCGTTAATTCTCGTGGCTGCGTCGTATTGATTGGGACTGTTTTTAATGAAGGAAGCCGAGGTACTCGCTGGGTCCCAGGCTGCTCCAGGAGAGCCTAGATTCGGTGACAAGTTCATTTTTCAGACAAGGGGGGAGGACGCCAGTTCCCAGAAGGCTGAGTCTGTGTTGATGGCTGGAGAGGCCCAGGCTTCTTCCCTCTGCCAGAGCCTGAGCCAGGGGAAGGCGCTGTCGTGGGAACGAGCCACGGCAATTTCAGTGCCGTAAACAGACCGCAGGACCCTGCTGAGCTTACAGGCTGAGGCCCGCCTGCCCGGGGCACCGTCCTCCCCTGTGTGCCTCGGCTGTGTGACCCTGGGCTAGTTGCTTACCCTCTCTGAGCCCAGCCTCCTCCTCAGTAAGGATAACGGCAGAGGATGTTGCGAGGCTGAAACCAGGAGCCAGCGTGCGCACCGGCGCAGGCCTGGCCGGGGCACCCAGTGATGGGTGTCCGGCTGCGGTGGCGGGCAGGCTGGCTGTGGCTGCTTCTCAGTCGGCCCGTGGCATTCACGAGCCTCCACAGCAGAGACTTAGGAACAGCCCTGAATTCAGAGGAAGAAAAGTCAGGAGGGGGGCTGCCAGGAGTCCGACTCGTCTGCCCGGGTTTTGTGGTCCCATCCGTGAGGACACATGGGAACACCTATGGGACACGGTGGCTAAAGAACTAGATTGACCCGTCCAAGTTCCCTGGGAAGTGCGGTGCCAAACAATGAACTCGGGGGCACTGGGGGACACCGGGGGAGGGAAGGCCAGTCACAGCGCCTGCCAGGTATTCCCGACCTGGGTCCTTTGAGCTGCTGGGGTCCCGGAGGCCCTGTCCTGGTGCCAGGTGAGCCAACAGGCTTCCCCTTTAAGGCCAGTGCCTGACGTGCTCCCGTCCAGCACGAGAAAGCCGGGACACCGACTCAGCCGGTGCCCGAGCCCCTGGCAGGGTCCCTTCACAGCCTGGGAAAGGGCCCTTCCATCTCTGGTGTGGCTGTCGTTGGGCAGGGGCCCCGGGGAAAGGCCATTTATTACACATCTTCATCAGAGCGAGGCTCCTCGGCTGGCCACCCCTTCTCTCGTGCACGTGAACTTCATGTCGCAAGCCAGAGGTGCCAGGACGGTGGCCCTGGGTTGACAGAAATATGTGGTTTGTCCCGAACTGTTTTTAAATTGTTTTCATGTTGCGACAACTGGGTAACCATCTGGAAAAAAAATGAGTTCCATACCTCACTCTGTACACCAGGAACACTTCCAAAATTCCAAATGGATTAAAGAGGAGTTAAATGTATAAAAATTAATTTTTTAATTGTTGACACTATTACAGATGTCCCCCATTTTACCCACTTAAAAGTTAATTTATAAGGATGCTGAAACATTACAGAATCATACAAAACGCAGAAGCCATAAAAGCTAGATAAAATTGATAATGTATAATTAATCCTCTGCATGGCAAAAAAGACCTCAGAAAACTCAATCAAAAAAAAAAAAATCTCAAAACCAAACAACAAAATCCTAAGCATATTCAAAAGACAAATGACCAAAAAGACTAATGACAAACAGGGGAAATGTATTTGCAGCTCCTATTACAGAGGGATAATCTCCCTAATATATAAATAGCTCCTACGGATAAATAAAAGAAAAAAAATAGAAAAATGGGCAAAAGGCATTTCACAGAAAATGCAAATGACTTTTAAACATTTGAAAAGCTAGTCAACCACAATCTATACCAATAAGTATGAAAGAAGATTGAAATTATTTTATTTTATCAGGCTGGCAAAAGTGAAATGTTTTTTGAAGACACTGTTGGTGAAATTTTTAAAAAGAAAACACCCATGCCCTGGCCGGTTTGGCTCAGTGATTAAAGCATCGGCCTGCAGTCCAGAGAGACCCGGGTTCAGTTCCCGCTAAGGGCATGTACTTCGGTTGTAGTTTGTCTTCGGTTGCAGTTTGTCCTCCAGCCCTGGTTGGGTCGTGCAGGTGGTAGCCACTCGATCTTTTACATCAATGTTTCTCTCTCTCTCTCCCTCCCGCTGTATCTGAATAAAAATGGAAAAATGTCCTCGGGTGAGGATAAAAAAAAAAAAAAAGAAAAAACCCATTCAATTTCATACATTGTTAGGGGGACCCTTTCTCATGGAGGTCTGGGGAGCTGTATCTATCAACAATAGAAATGTGTATACCCCTGAACCTAGTAACTCTACCCTTAGGGATCCAGCCTCCCAATGTACACACAAGAGAAATGATAAATGCAAAATACTATTCGCCACACATTGAAAAAACAAAAGATTGGAAAGAACCTTAGTCTCCAAAAATGGAACTGGTTGAGTTCTAGCTTACCCATGCATACATGGACAGATGGAGTCCCCTGAAGTTATAAAAATAGATTAGGAATTCTTTATGGATCATTATAGAAATATCCCCAAGGTCAGAAAGCCAAAGTGCATAAAAATGTACACGATGTGTGCCACCATCTGTGTGTGAAAGAAAGACACGAAAATTCTCAGAACTTTGAGAACAGTGAATAGCTGTTTCGGGTGAGAAGTGGACTTTTCTCTTTCGTATACTTTTTTCAATATTTTGGTGTTTACGTATTCAAAAATTAAATGAAAATTAGTTGCTACCAATGAATCATTTGGACAGTCAGGAAAAAGACCTGGATTTCCAGTTTCTTTTCAGAAACTGAATTATCTCGCAATGTTGGCCCATGGGCTCGCAAGGCAACAATGAGCTACAGCGGAGTCGCTTTGGAGGGGCCATGCTGTCCAGGTTTCTCTTGTATCCACATTGATTTCACCTGCCTGGCCCTGTGGGCGTGTGCGTTTCAGAGCCCGAGAACCACAGGGAACTTACTCCCGGGAGATGAGGAATGAGAAGCAATGCAACGAGGGCAGCCGTAGAGTCACTGTAGTCGGAGCATCTGGCAGGCTAGCGAGCATCTCCGTGCTCCAATTTCAGATTCCAAGGGGGCGGGGGTGGGGGTCTCATTATAGAAATGTGCTTTCCACGGCTCTCCTTTTGGGAGTGACTGACACCAAGTCAAAGGTATCATAGGAAAGCTACAGACCAGCTTCCCTTATGAACACGGATGCAGAAGTCCTCAACGAAGTATTAGCGGACTGACTCCAGCAACCTATGGAAAGGATTACACACCATGACCCAGTGGGATCTAGAAATACAAGGTTGGTTTGACCTCCAAAAGTCAGTGTAACACACGGTATTAATAAAGGTTAAAAAAAAAACACCATGCTAGCACCTCAGAAGGTGCAAAAACAGCATTTGACAACATCCATTTGTGATAAAGGCGCTGCTTCTCCGGGTGGGGAGAGGAATTCTTGGGAGGGCTGGATGCCTCCCCCCTGCAGCTGGAGGCAGCAAGGCAATGCTCCTGCCCATTTTAAAAGCAAAATTCCACTTGTCTTACAGTCAAGAGCACAGCCATCTTGGGGTTTGGAAAGATTCAAAGCAATCCTGACTCCGAGCCGCCCCCGAGAGTCCTGCGGGTTCTGAGTCCTCATCAGCTAGATGCTCTTCAGGCTTGCAAGCCGCTGGGGAGGGGTGGGGGCCGGAGGCTCGGCTCTGCCCTCTTCATCGGGACTCTGGCAGGTCTGCCTTGCTGGCTACATACGACGTGTTTGAGGAGTCAAGGAGCACGCTGCCAGGAGGTGTATTCTGTTCGGTCCGGATAAATGTGTGGCTCCCCAAGGCCCACGGCAGCCAGATGCTGGAGGTGGGCCCCTGCCCCCGGAGGGCTTTCTCCCTGGGTCTTGCAAGGAGTTGCTCCGTTCCAGGTGAAGTCAGAGCTTCGGCAGCACCTCCGCTGGGAGGCCAGGCCCCAGGCATCTGCAGCCTGGAGACCTGGAGGAGCGCCCCCGGAGGAGCACCCCGAGAACAGGTATGTGCTTTTCTTCTGTCGGCACTTCCGCCGCCGCCGCCCTGGGGACGTGAGCCAGGGAGCAAGAGTTCTCCATCTGGGGTCGCGGTCCCCGGGAGCCGTGTAGCAAACGTGTTCAGTGTTGGCTACACACCGGTTGTGTCTGTGAGGGCAAAGAGGGGTTTTCCAGGCTGTTGGACTGGTGGTTGTTGAGTGGGGGGGGGGGGTTAGAAAAAGTGGTCTCACACAGGAAACCACTGGTAGCAAAGTATTACACGGGGGAAGGCTCGCTCTGTAGCCCCAGTTTGCGTGTGTCTTTAAAACCGCGGCTTCCAGCCCTGGCCTGGTAGCTTAGTTGGTTAGAGCATCGTCCAGACCCCCGAGGGTGTGGGTTGGACCCCCAGTCAGGGCACAGGCAAGAAGCAACCAATGAATGCAGAAATACGGGCCACAACACACTGGTGTTTGTGTCTCTCTCTCTCTCCACTCTCTCTCCCCTTCCCTCAGCCCCTCCCCTCTCTTCCCTCTTCCTCTTTCTCTAAAATCAATACATTAAAAATTTTGTTTTGAAAACAGAGGTTCTCAATCTTGATTGCACGTTGGAGTCAGCTGGGCCACCCTGGAAGGCCACTTACCTCTGTCCTGGGGGAGGGGCCTCGTGGCTTCAGTGTGCACCAGGGCTGGGGGTGAGTGCGCACCAGGGCTGGGGGTGAGTGCGCACCAGGGCTAGGGGTCAGCACTGCTGAAGAGTCAGTCAAGCATGTTTTTTTTTTTTTTCCAATCATCACCCAAGGATATTTTTCCATTTTTGTTCAGATAGAGTGGAAGGGAGGGAGGGAGGGAGGGAGAGAAACATCAATGCGAGAGAGAGAGAGAGAGAGAGAGAGAGAGAGAGAGAGACAAAGACAAAGGCAGAGACAGAGACAGAGACATCGACAGGCTGCCTCCTGAACCACCCCAACCAGGGCCGGATGGACTGCAACCTGCAACGGAAGTACGTGCCCTTGACTGGAATCAAACCCGCGACTCATTGGTCCACAGGCTGACGCTCCAACCACTGA
Organism: Molossus molossus; assembly: GCF_014108415.1. Lineage (NCBI taxonomy): Eukaryota > Metazoa > Chordata > Mammalia > Chiroptera > Molossidae > Molossus > Molossus molossus. Next base: position 8,159,832 of record NW_023425399.1, on the reverse strand, counting down.
GCCAAACCAGCCAGGGCAGCAGTTGAGATGTTTTTTTTAAAGGAGGATTTGCTACCGCTTCTCAGTCGTAGCAGCTGCACGTTCCATACTTGATGAGGTTTCTTTTGAAAAGTGTAGTGGCTGATGTGGCTCAGGTGGTTGGCTGTTGCCCCATGCACCAGGGGGTTGCAGGTTCGATTCCTATCAGGGTAGGTGCTTGGGTTTCTGACTCGAGCCCCAGTTGGGGGGTATGCCTGTCAATGTTGTGCTCTCACACTGATGTTTCTCTCTCTGAAAATCAATAAACTATTCTTTAAAAAAAGAAAAGGAAGGTATAGGGGCCTCAACGTCCGTCTCACGCCTTCCTGAGTTTGGTGTTTGAGTTGGCTTCTTGTTTGGGTTGAATTGATTCCACCCAGGTCAAAGAGGGGTGCTGACCGGTCTATGCCGATCAATCCATCCCAGCTCCGCAGCTCTCGAGGTAGCTCGGCCCAGGCCTGGGCAATAGAAACTTGTTCTGGAATGGTCAAATTGGCCCTGAGTTCGAGTCGTGTTCAATAGAGGGAGGGGACACACTCTCAGTGAAGGTGGAAATGCCCGATGAACCCTAGAGTGCCTGCCTAGGATGAAGGTGACCGTGTGGGTGTCAGGATGAAACAACAGAGGACCGGAGCCCTTGCTGATGTCACTGAGGCAGCCTGCCCCACGCAGGCACAGTGGGTTTCCTGCGCGTCCCCTTTATTACGCCCAGTCTTAGTTGGAGTTCCTATTATCTGCCTGTGAGAATCTTCTTTCACGGAAAAGGAGTCTAAAGCCGGGGGAATGAGGTCATCACAAAGACTTCCCTGGGAAGCACTGAGCCAGAGCCCTGTCTTGCCTTCGGTTGGGGCCACAGGCATGCATTAGGTCACACAGGCCACGGGAGACAGACGTGAGGCCTGACCAAGTCTTTGTCTTGCCTGGGCCAGGGGGAAGGTCTCATTTTGATACTAGGGTGACCTGAACCCCTCTGATTTTTCCTTTTTGCTAAACAGAGCAAGTCTCAGGCTCACAGGTCATAGCAATTACAGGTGGCAAAAATTGACTGTAATGTTTTGTCTGGTATTTATTTTTATGGATGAAGACTTTCATTAAATGGCAAATGATGATGGTTTTTGTGTAGACAGCTTTCCTTTTTAAAAGGGGAAGTTGAAATGTACCAAGTACTTAAAGCAGTTTCTGAGGCAGATGCGGCAGAAATGATGAAGAGGGCAGCAAGAACAAATGGAGTTCGGAAACGCTGTGTCAGGGAAAGTGTGTGTTGGCGTCGAGACCAGGGCTCCTGGGTCTTTGCATTCACAGCAGAGACAGCCTTTCTTAGTAGCCTGGTCTTGAGCCAAGACCAAAGCTGCACAGTGTGGTTGGGGATTCCAGTGACTGTGGACTCGGACAGCCTGGGTCCAGGTTGGCATTGCTCCTGGGATCTTGGGACCAGTCAGCTTCTCTGAGCCTTCGTGTTCTGAAACCAGGCACTGATACTCCCCTTATGAGACTTTTATTTGGGACCAGGGCAGGACTGTTTTGAAGATTCAAATTACCTTGGAATCTATTGTTCCACAGCTAGTCCCAGAACACTTCAATGATGTTCACAGAGGACTTGAGTAAATACGTACTTGGGATGTGTGCTGAGCTCCAGGTGTTTTTTTTTAAGGAACAGTGACACACTTATAGGCAAGGTGTAGTCATGCCTCTGTCCTGGATGTCCCCTCCCTGGAGGAGGGCCGAGTTTGAGCCCCTTGGCCTCCTTTCCAGAGAAGCCCATATAAGCTGTGCGGGCCACCAGTCGGGGACACAGCAGCCTCCAAGGCAGGGTCTGTACATTCCCAGACTCCCAGATGGTGGCTTCTCTTGCACAGCTGTCACACTGTTCCCATTTGATAGCAGCCAATACAGTGCCCCCATTAAGTACACTGGAGAAGCACATTTCTAGCCTCTTGCTCTCTGTCTCCAAAAGGCAAACAACGTGCTTATTAGGATATCCATGTTGCTTCATTTGGTAATAAAACATTAATGAAGGTACAAGATTTTTTTGGGGGGGCAAAGACCAGTTTAGGTTAAAACAGCTGCACATCTTTCTATGGGGTACTGGGAGTGGGGGAGGGGCTGGCTTGTATCCCAGATGCACAAGCATTGTATTCCGATGAAACACACACACCTGCAACAATGCATTTACAGAGCCGCAGATTGCGCCCTTTATTCCACTCGGAGCATGTCCTGGACATGACTATGGGCCTTCCTGTTTAGTTGGAGCACTTTGAAATCATGACTTCAAGATACGCAGTTTTCACCTTATATGCTGCTTTTTGAACACAGCCTCCACTAGATTCAAGTTAGTGAATGTCAGAGTTACTGAAAGTGGAGTTAAGTTGATGGGAAGTAGCAGGATGCAAAGAATTACCAAATGGTGACCCTCATTTGGTGCAAGTTTGAATCAATTTTGAAAGCTAACCTGCCAAGTACTAGCTGGTAGAAAATGCCTTTTTTATTTTCTAATTTAACTCACTGTTGAGTTTATCTCAGCTGAGTCTTTTTCTAGTACACCTTGTGGTGGTGGGTGGCCAACTGATAGTTAGGGCACCATTTCAGAAAGGTGGGAGCTGCCCCTTTATTTCCAATCTTCTGGGGATCCTTGAGATGCTTTCACATGACACTTTGGTGAGACATGCAATTGGTGCCAACCCAATGAACAGACGGGGTGGATTAGAAATGAGGGTTACAATGGGTACAAAAGACCATTGCTGAAGGGACAGAGGCTCACCTGATGTTCTGTGAAATCCAATATACTCAATGCCCTAATAAACTTCATTAGCAAAGAGTTGACTTTCCATCTCTCAAGCTAAATGGTTCTCAAGCTTCAGTGGCATAGAAGCACCTAGAGATGACTTGGGGGCCCTCTGGAGGGTTTGGTGCTGGTAGCCTACAGTGGAGGGGAACCAGCTCTGTGTGTGGCAGTCCTCACTTGGCAAGCCATTTTAATGGCTTCTAGCAAAGTGTTTCAGATGGGGCATGCCCTCGTCTGCCAGATCACTCTCAGAGCTGGTGCACATTTGTTTTCTGAAATAGTGTACATTTTTACAAATGGCCAGGCATTTGGACCAGATATACACAACTACAGGGCAAAAAAAGACACCTCACAGCTTGGATCTCAAGAAGGGACAAAGAGCTGTTTGATAGAGACCCTTGTAACTGCTCGGTGAAGGAACCGGAGATGGGACAAAGTAATACTTTGATGTGCTGAAAAGGGAGAGAAACATAGTGCTAGTCAATCTGACTCTGGAACTCACGAGAAATTTGAAGGGCAAGAAGTTCTCTGGAATCAGGTTTTTCCTTGTTCAAAAGAAAATTTACAGAATTGTTCAACTTCCAGTTATATTCTCTAAGTAGCAGTTTGCCACAGCTTTTACTTCCAGATTATTCCAAAAGCAAACAGTAGCAACAACATTCTTTTAAAATGGCTTTTATTGAGATACTTTTAGGGCTTCTGCAACATTTTTAGTTGGTCCACTTCTTAGGTGGCTAAATTCTTTCTAAATGTTAACAAGGTCCACTCCCACTACCTCAGCAAGGAAGCACTCATTTGTCTCTGCTCAAATGTCCAACCAGGCCACCCCCCGTCTATTTTGCACAATTTTCTCATTGGTACTCCACATAGGACTAATAAGCTCAGGCCAAATTCTTCCCACATGTTGATGAGGCAGAGTAATTTCAAAACAAATGTGAGATGGCTTCAATTTGGCTGGTATTACTATCCTCAAGTAACAGACCTTCTCAATGCTGCCCCCGCTCCTGACCCGATTTGGTATTTGGGGATATCCTGTCCTAAATATTAGCTGGTGTCCACAGAATGTACAACCTATGTAAAAGAATTCAACGAACCCATGCCAGTCCCTCACACTCTAAAGATTCTATTTTTATGCTTTCTCCTGTATTGAGTAGCATGACTTCAACATTTTAGGGGTAGATTGGTCAAATTTCTACTCTCAGGCAACAAAAGCATTAACAAGATGAAATATTTTGGAAAGTCTTAGAAATTATAGAAACCAGCCACTTCAGAACTGAGAGGTGGCTGACCAGCCTCTGCCCGCTGCATGGATTGGAGGATTCCATGGTTATAATTGCTGAAAATGTTGGCTAATTCTGCCTCCCTGTAACTTCCCTTCTTTAATACGAGTTGCTCTTGGGAATCTTTGCATAGTAAGTATATCTGGTCTTTCCGTGTTGAAAGCCCTCCAAATGCGTGATCTCCAAAGCCTTTTTTCTTAACAAGATGGTCAAGTTATAGCAAAAGAGAGTAGTTAACTGTTTAGTACAATTGTTCCCATTGTAAGGTGAAAACGAACATTTACTTCATTTAGAACACCAGGGCATTAAAATTCTGCTCGCAAATCAATGCCAATTTATGTTTACATCTTTTTATCATCAAAACATTTACACATATAAGCAGGCTATGCTCCTTAACAAAAGGTGAACTGAAAAACTCAAGGATGTTTATTTTAGCAGTTATAAAGGAAAAAGACAAAAAAAAAAAAAAAAAAAAAGACAGCCCCAAAGCCTTCTTCGTGTCAATGGCAAATCTTGGTCTTCCACCAGTCTCCTCCGTGGCCGTGGCTCCATCTCAGGTGAGAGAGCCATGGCATCACCCGACTCAGACATAATGGACACACAGGACTGTAATGTGTAATAAAGCAAATATTTACATTAAGCACAATACAGCAATTTATTTAGATGCTTAAAATGAATACAAAGGGAAATAAAGATCACAAAATTATACATACTACAACAGTGTGTCATATATTAGATGGTATAAATGAATACACCACGTGGTGTTTAACTAAAGATAAAACTAAATATCCAAAATGCAGCACTCATTGGTTTGCTGCTTCAACACAACACACTTTCATACAGATCTAAAAGGTGTCAAAATTAGTTGCTGCAAAGTCAATTCTTGCATGTGATTTTTAGCTTAAAAGATTTCAGAAAACAGATCTGAAATACCAGTTTTTGTTTGTCAGCTGTAATGTCAAGGATATTCAGAACAAGAAAAATTCTATAATACAAGAGAGTCCAGATATATATCTTATGTGGCTGGCCTCTGTTGCAAGATTGTACAAGGTTATGTGCAAAAACTAAGTCTGTTCAAAAGTTTATACTAGCGTAGTTCCAAGCTTCTGCTAGGTAAACTAGATACAGCGTTTATTACACAGCAAGGGCAACACTAAAAAAGAAACAAATCTATGATGGGTACACAATAACAATATTATAAGCATTACTTGAATAGGTCTAAAAGACTGTACAAATATACATTTCAACTATTCAGAATGAATACATGAAAAAAAATCAATTTTCCCCAGTCTACTATACACGTATTGGACTGGTAGCTTGTATGTTGGCCCTACGCTACCATGTGAATCAGGGTAACACTTCTTAAGGACATCCAAACATTTTACAGAGGGAAAGAAATATTGAGAAGGCAGATAAAATAAACCTCTGCTTTTCCTCATGTGCATTCGTGAGCCACCAGCTTATCGGTTTTTCACATTTAGTTACTGTGTCTGTCAAAGCAAGTTCTAAAGCAAGATCAGCCAATTACGTGTCATAGAAATAACCATCGGGACTGCAGTGGCCACATGTCCTTACAGCCTGATGACCCAGCACTCAGAAGGCAGTAACAGAATAGTTTTGCAGTCATACTCAAAGAACAGAGTTCCAGGCTGCAGCATGTCACTGATGCCAGAGAACCTGGCCCTGATGCCAGAGAACCGGTCTTTATGCCTGTTGGCTGCTCAGTTTAACTCCGGTTAAGCTGCCATGCATTGGCTCAGCTACTCCATCAGCCATGTTCTCAAACTGCTCCCCATCCTCACTGTCAATTGTGCTATTCTGCCACTCAATCTGTGGGTTGGACAAGCGCTCATCATTTTCAGATGCATTCTTCCACTGTGACTGGTCCTTGGACCAAAACCCTTCAACTTTTCCATAGGAACTATTCTTCCATTTCAACTGCTCTCTGTCACCTTGCATGGTAGCCTTTTTTTTGGCAGCTGGCTTACTGCTCCTTGCATCTTCACTCTGGGAAGACTCATCGGACCAGGTTCCTGGCTTCATTTCACATGTGTTGTCCTCAAAGTCTGACACTTGTTGGGAACCAGGGCCACTCTCAGATGGAGAAGCACCATCTTTCCACTCAACAACATCATCTTGGTCAACCTCACTATCAGAAGCATCATGCATTAGTTTAGTTGGTTCCTCAGTCAAATGAATAGTTTCATATTTTGAACCATCCACCTCTTTTTGGTCTAGCTTCTCCTCAGATTCTAAAGCATCCTCAGAAATTACCTTCGGTATGTGCTCCTCTGGATTATCATTAGGGATTTTAGGCTCAACTTCAAAAACAGGGTCAAAAGGGCTACCACTTCCATTGGATTCTTCTTCCAAGTTTTCAAAACTGTCTGAGGAACTGTCCTCTTCCTTCCCAAGGTGGAGCTTTTTGTCAGCAGTTTTACTAGCATTAACTCTGGAATCCTTCTCATCATGATTTTCAAATAACCACTCTGCATCAAAATCCATCTCATGCTTAACTTTGTTTAATTCTTTCATGTTGAAGCCCAGTAACACACCAGGCTTGTACTTCTCACAGTCTCGGACACACTTCTTCCTCTTGTTACTAAAATGGGAAGCAATGTCACTTTTCCACAACCATAAACTGGCTGCTAGCTTCTCAATTTCTCTCCTGGTGGGATAGGGCTGTTTGTTGAAATATTTTGTTAGGAAGCTTTTCCTGGCTTCATAGGAATCATCTTCATGACCCTTGGGGTCTAAAGCTAAAATAACAGGTTCCTCAGGCTTCTCTTCAAAGAAGCTGGGTGCATCACTATCATCATCTAACTTTCTCTTTTTCAGCAAGGGGAACTCCATTTGCTCGTAAGTGCGCTTCACAGGTGCCAGTCCTGGAGACTGATTAAGCCGAGAGGGTGCATTTGTCTTATCCTGGCCATTTTGAGTCTTTCCGACACCCCTGCAGTGAACTAGATGCAGAGTGATAGTTGAGGCCGTCATGTTGCTGGTATACACACCAAGGCAATGAATACATTTGTAGGTGAGCTTTTTCTCCACTGGATGAACCGTCTGAATAACTTGGTGCCTCTCTCGTAAGTGATGTGCAAGTGCATCAGATATGGGTCCTTTTAGGATTGAAAAGCAAAGAGGGCAAAGGGTTTTCCCGACATCTTTTTTATAGGGCACTGCAGCTTGAGGTGAACTTTTAACAGGGGCATCTGCCTTTTCCTGAATTTTTGGCTGTGGCTTTGGAGGGACTGGAGGATTATTTTGGGCATGGTAAGCAACAGATTCAGCTGGGGCATCCCTCAAGTTGTATGTGGTTACAAGGAGATGAATGTTAGTGTGACTACCCTGCTGTAATGTCAAATCAAAACTCAAGGTAGAATCTGTTTTAGGTCCCATCTCTTCATCAATGTGAACCATCCTCATGTGTGCTGCCATCTTTTCCACATCATTGAAAGTTGAACGACAATATGGACAAGACAGACCATGAATTAACATATGGTTGAGCAGGGTATCTGTGGGCAAATAGCGATTACAGTAGAGGCATTTGCTAGTAAAATTGTGTATTTTCATAATGTAGTTGGCTACTGCTGGGACTTTCTCAGCTTTATGTTCTTTTTCGAAGTGCACACTATAGACATTCTCAGGAAAAAGCTCATTACAGATTGTACATATTTTCCACTTCTGGGTTGAGGAAGTATTGGCTGGGGGAGGGCCTGTGGCAGCTGCAGTAGGTTTGGAACTAGACTGACCTAATACTCTGGATGCCTGTGACTGTGAGAGGGAAGTAGACTTCATCTGGCCTGATGAAAGAGAAGAGGCATTAGCAGACTGCAGGGCGTATCGTGCTGGTGCCTGGGACCTCTGCTCTGACCCAAGCCCGTAAGATCTTCCATTTCCACTTGGAAGTAACTGCTTCACAGACTGAGACTGCTGAGGGATGGAAACGGGTGCATTTCCACCTAGACCCAATCTCATTGACTGACCAACGCCATAGCCCTGGCCTACAGATTTGACTCCATAATTGTTCTGCTGTAGGTGAACATTGGACATCATGTTGACTCCTGTAGAATTTAAGTTAGGCTTTGGTATTGAAAGTCGATTCACCATCTGCTGTGAAGGCAAAGACCGGACGTTTCCAGAAGCAAGGGAACCAATTCTTGATTGGAGTCCCATGCCCTTCTTCTCTTGAGGTTTGGGGGCAATTAGCATCAGAGGTTTGGATCGGGGAACTACCACATTTGTGTGCCCAATCATGGCAGTGACCTGATAGCCTATGCGTTCATGGTCTTCGATGACATGCTGAACCAAAGCTTCATAGGACTTTGGCATGAAAAGGCATCGCTTGCAGTGAATACTGCCCTCTTCCCGGGCATTTGAGCCTAAGGGGACAGCACCGTTGAGTGATTTTTCACCTGCCTTTGCTATGTAAGGTGCTGCCACATGCTGAAAATGTTCCCTGTAAATGTGCTTCCTAACTATTTCATAAAGAGGATCTCGGTAAGTGCACTTCTTACAGTAATAAACAGCTTGCTCCACACTGTCAGCCTGCTTAGGTTTAAGGCCATCATTTTTGCTTTTATCTTTGAAAGTGCTGAGGCTGCTACTTGGTGCGCTGGCGTTTGGAGCATGAAATATTTTAATGTGTGTTTCCAAAGTCTTTTTGTCTGCATTGAAGGTACAGTAGGGGCAATTAAGGAGAATCCTATTTTCAAAGTCTTCACTATGGACATTCCGGAAATGACTTTTGTAGGCAGAGAAGAATTTTGAAGAAAATGGACAAGCACTGCAGCAAAATGGTTTTGTCCGATAGTCCTAAAGAAAAGACAAGACTGGAATCAGAATGCCACTTCAGACAGGCAATAACAGGTTCTAAGTTGTTGTTCAGACATTCTCTATTCTTAAAGTCGTGTTAGTTTTAAAACTGAAACTCTAAAGCACTGATTTTTTTGCAGAATAAATTTATGAAATATAAACTCAAACGAGAAAGCAGTTTTAAACTAAATACTTTTGAGTCCCACAATGTAAATAGAAAACTTCATTTTTAAGCTATTCCTCAATGCTTAGAAAAGACCAGAATCATATTTGCTGATTGGTTGTAGACAAACGGCTTTAAGATAAATGTTCTACAGTTAGAAATGACAAGACATAAATTATTTGTAATCACTTTCACTCCGTGAATCATTAAGGCTTCAGATTTACTATATAATAAAATTCAGAACCCAGAATGGTATAGTATAATTAGGCAATAAAATATAAAGATACACCTTTTGTCCTTTCCCCATCGTGAAATTTTTTATAGAAAAAAGGCACATCTTCAAAAAATCGCAAACATTTTTTCCTCTGATCGAAGTCCAGTATGGTATTCAGATTTCATTGCTGATCAAAAAACTGATCTGAAAGTAGGCTTTCTTCTACAGGCCATGCTGTTCTTTCTTAAGAAAGAGCAGCCTCAAAAGAAGTAATGAAGTAACTGCTTCTTAGATTCAAATTAACAAGTTAAATAAAAAAATGTCCTACAGACTGTGAGGAGCCCATGATGTTACAAAAAGCCAGAAGCACTGGTATCAAAGAGCAGCTTCCAGAATTATACTCACTGACATTTGGTCCTTTGATGAAAAAAGGTGAAACACAAGGTTGGCCAAAGATTATATTTTCGCCCTAGAAACCTACTTTGTTTTAGATACTGGTCTGAATCAAAATGAAATACTCCATTTTCCCCTTAAATCTCAACCCTTCTTTAGTGTTAGAATATGAGGCTTTGGGATGGGATTCATAAAAGTGAATAATGTGTCCCACTTAGAAGCTTTGGTATTTTAAGACTGTTGGTTAACACCTTTTCCTGGGAAATAAGTAAGAAAGAACCAGGTAACTATACTATCAAATTTCAGAGGAAGAGTTTAAAAAAGTACTAATTCCCTACCAAGTATGTTCCAAGAGATGAACAGGTCAATAATCTAGAATTACAACCGATACTGAAACAGTTAATTGTAAAGTATGAATTGACAATCACTTCTCCCTGTGGAAAAGAAAACACTACCTACTAACTCCCTCTATCTTTGTCATATCTTCAACTAATGATACTTGTTGGTATCGCTGGTGCCTCACATTAAGTATTATTTTTAACTCCTGTTTGCAAACATTTAAGTTACACCTCTCTGTCACTGATATCTCTTACAGAACCACCAACTCCCTCCCGTCCCCGATGTGCTGGCTTAGGCCACCAATAGAGATGGAGTGAGATGAACATAAGAAAACCTAAATGGAATAAACAGTCTGGTCTTCCCCTTTCTAGAGAAAACAAGAACTGCAACACAGATATAAAAAAATGATGAATATCCTAGATGAACAGAATGTTGGAGGGAACATTTTAGAAAAAGGAGTAGTACTTTTGGGGGAGGAGAGAATGCTGGTGTACAACAGGCTTCAGAACTTTTTAGTAAAATCTCAAGTTTTTACACTCTAAGTTTTAGTCCAATGACAAAAAAGACAAAAAATTCTTCCTAGTTTTCCCTACTATGTAAGAAAATATGAAATACAGTCATGCGTCGCTTGACCAACAGATATACGTTAGATGTTATCATTGTAGACCTACATGGCACAGCCTACTATATACCAGGGCTATCTATATGGTATAGGCTGCTGCTCCTAGGCTACAAGCCTGTACATGTTACTTAGTAATAACAGAGGTAATCGTATCACAATGGTTAAGTACTGTGTATCTAAACATACCTAAAAGGTCTAGTAAAACTATGGTATAGGAGATAGAAAATGGTACACCTGTATAGAGAGAGCACTTACCATGAATGGAGCTTGCAGGATTGGAAGTTGCTCTGGGTGAGTGAGTGAGTGAGTGGTGAGTGAATGTGAAGGCCTAGGATATTTATACACTACACAGACTTTATAAACACAGCTACAAGCAGACCACACTAATTTATAAAAAAAAAATTTCTTTCAATAAACTTTAGCTTACTGTAACTTTTTACTTTATAAACTTAATTTTTAAAAACTTTTTGACTCTTTTTATAATAACAGCTTAAAGCATAAACATACTGTATAGAAATTATTTTTCCTTCATATCCTTATTCTATAGACTTTTTCTATTTAATTTTTAAAACTTTTTTTTTTTTTTTTGTTAAAAGCTTGAACACACACACATTAGTCTAGACCCACACAAGGTCAGGATCATCAATATCACTGTCTTTCACCTCCACATCTTGTTCCATTGGAAGGTCTTTGGGAGCAATAATAATGCATGGAGCTGTCATCTCTGATGATAACAATGCTTTTTCTGTAAGCAAATAATGTACCATGAACATTTTTCTCTATTAATGAGAACCTTTCTGTGTTTAGGTCCATGTTTTCAAACTTTTTAAGAGGCTTGCTGAAGTCTGCAAAAGCTTCTGCCAAACCCTTCACTGTGAAGTTTCTTGGAGATTCTTTTTCTTGTCCTGCAGTTTTCTTTTCTCTTGCCTTTTCTTTGGCTATGTGTTCCTGTTCCACTCCTGGTGACTCCTCATTAGTCAATTTCCTCAGGAACCACCTCTAGGAGCTTCCGAATTCCTTCCTCATCCATGCCCAGGTTAAAGTGGTTTGCCATTGTTCAACCACAGCCTGATTAATTTTTGCAGCGTCCCCATCCTTGGCAAATCCTTTGAAGTCATGGATGAACCTACTGCATGTCTTCTTCCAGATGTATTCCTAGGTGACATCACCACAAGCAAGGTTATTAAGCAGTCACAGACATTGTAATCCTTCTAGAATTTCCTCAGTTATTGCAATAGTCTGGGCAAAGGTCCTGGCTTTAAAAGCTTCTGTATTTCCCTGATCCATTGGTTGGATCAAAGAGGTGGTGTTTGGAGGGAGAAACACTACTTTGACACTGGGAGAAGATCACTAATAAAAGAAGTATGTCTGGCAGCATTATCAACAATAAGCAAAATCTTGAAAGGCATGCTATTTTCCAAATAGTATTTCTCCATTTTGCTGGTGTAGCAATTCAAGACATCTTGGAAGAGAAGCTGGGTCATCCATGACTTCCTATTAACTCTTGTAGTACACTATCAGTGTGTGCTTATTGATATGGTTGAAGACCGGGGTTCTCACTGTGCCAAATCACAAAGGGTTCAATTTGTAGCCTGCAGCACTGCTCCCCAAGCAAGACTGCCATCCTGTCCTTAAAGCCTTCAAGCCTCCAAGCCTCCTTATGGATTTAAGTCCTTTCAGGCATCCGTTTCCAGAGTAGAGAGGTTTCATCCATACAGAATATTTGCTCTGGCAAGTAATTTTCCTCCACAATAAGCTTATAGAGACTTTCCAAAAATTCTTCAGCTGCCTTCACATCAGCACTAGCAGACTCACCACTCACTTTCATATTATGTAATGAAAAATGATTCATTCTTGAATCCTTTAATCCACCCAGAGCTAGCAGTATTCTCAACATTGTAGTTGGGTCTAGCCTTTTCTTTCAACATCACAAACAAACATTTTGCTTTGGCCATGATCATTATGGTGCTGAGAGATAATGCTTCTGTGTCTGGTCTTCAATCTAGGTCATTAGAAGTTTCTCCATGTTTGATATAGGCCCTTCTTGAATGTTAGTCTCATTGCTTCAATGAAGCAGCTACTTTAACAGCTTCTGTCACTTTGTTCTTGTTCTTCATAGTGGACTGGGATATGCCTGACTGATGAGCAATAGCCATCCACCTTCATAGTCCTTAATCACTCTTAATTTCACTTCCAGGTCAATCACTTGATGTGGCCTCTCACTGTCAACATTAGCAGTGGATTTTGTATGCTTAGGGGTCATGATGAACAAAACAAGATTAAAACAAGCACAAGAGAAATTATGTGATCAAGAACGTGGTAGACATGTATGAAGCTGCTACTGATATAACACAGCATACTATTTTACAGCAAACTTTTTTATGTAAGTAGAAAGAATATACTCTCAAATGACAAAAAGTGTAACATAGTAAATATATAAATAACATAGTTTATCATCATCAAAGATTATGTACTATATATAATTGTATCTGTTATACTCTTTCTAAAAATCCTCACCCGAGGATATGTTTTTACTGATTTTGAGAGAGAGAAAGAGATCGATGTGAGAGAAATATTGATTGGCTGCTGCCCTCTGCACATGCCCTGACCAGGAATCAAACCCGCAACCTTTTGGAATTTACATAGGGTATAATTCCCCTTCGTAAAAATGCTCTAACCAAGTCACCTGGCAAGGGCTATTCTATACTTTTATATCACTGGCAGTGGTTTGTTTACACCACTAACACACGAGTAATGAGTTACACTACTATCTTACGGCAGCTTCAACATCACTAGGTGGTAAGAATTTTTCAGCTCTATCATAATCTTATGGGACTACCATTGTATATTTGGTCCATTTTTTTTTATCCTCATCTGAGGACATTTTTCCATTTTTTGTTCAGAAAGAATGGGAGGGAGAGAGAGAGAAACATTGACGTGAAAGGGACACATCGAGTGGTTGCCACCCGCACAACCCAACCAGGGCTGGGGACAAACTGCAACCGAGGTACGTGCCCTTAGTGGGAACCGAACCTGGGTCTCTCTGGACCACAGGCCGACGCTCTAATCGCTGAGCCAAACCGGCCAGGGCTATTTGGTCCATTGTTAACAAAAATGTCATTATGCGGCGCATGACTGTAATCAATTTTGACATTTTCCACTACGACAGGACTAGAGCTGAAAAGGGAATATACCTGTCCCACTTACCTGGTTTTTTGTAAGTGAAGGGTCCCATAGTCCTACATCCTCCCATGTAGTGTTTTTCAAATAAAAGTCATTAGGTTCAAACTGTTTAAAATCCTAGAAAACAGTGAAAGAAGTTTACAAAAACATAGTGGTATCAACTCTAGCCCAATCTTACTTATACATCCTTTCTCTTAACTAGGGTTGGAGTGATGTACCAGAAAATCAATACCACCAAGAACTAAACCAGGAGCCATAAGGCTCTTAGAAAATACAAAAAGGTATATAGAAGTTGCACTGAACATTTTATATTAACCATTCCCCTAATGGTCTGCCAAGTTTTCAAGGAAAATGCTGAAAGTTCTAATTAAAAAATGTAGTCACAGATTAATACCAAAGTACCCTTCATTAGAGTACTGCAACTCATCAGTTGTAGTATTAGAATGGAGTGTGACATTCTGGTTCTGCGCAATAAATAAAATAAATAAATGGCAGGGTTGGGGGAATTGGACTGCAAAGAAAACTCAAGAGTTCTGAACCCCCAAAAGGAAGAAAGCTATTCAAAGAAAGTAAACAGTATTATGTTAAATTTATACTCTTATGTAAAAATTTAATGGCCTGCTTCCTCCCAAGCTAGGAAGATAAAGTCCTAGGGTATAATTCCCCTTCCTCCTAAAAGGTTCACAGTTCAGTGTGGGAAAATCAAGCACATGTAAATTACAAGATATGTTCTGGGTGTAATCATGGGAGGGGGGAAAAAAATCAAATGTAGGATAGAAAAGGTACCTTATTTGCATTATTTATTCTTATGATCACCCCACTGAGTGCAACGTGAATGGACTATTTCATCAGGCAGATCTACCTGAAGTTGAGAGGTTGGAGAGGGAGTGGAGTGATCTTCCACACTGGGGACAACATAACTCGAGAAGCTTCAGTCTACATAATAAATCCTAGATTATTATTAGTGGAAATCAGGGAAAGAAAATCTGTTGAATAAAGGAATTTTTTTTTTACTTTCAATTCCATCCAAACATTTACTTAGTACCTATTTTGTACCTAGTTCTATGATAGGTGCTGGGGATACACGGATGGACAAGGTAGTTCTGGGCCCCTGACAAATTGGGACTTAAAGGTTAGTGGGCAAAACAGCTTTGAACTTTTCTTGTCAATCAGAGGCTTTGTAGACCAACTAAACATAAGACCTGGAACAATGAGATCTGGAAAAAAAGGAACCAATGCACTGGCTATTCCACAGAGCTGTTGTGAATAAAGCTCATAGAATAAAAGGCTAGAAAAAGTTTGTGAGTCCAAACTGTTACACAAGGGGAAGATAATAGTCTATGATGGGTCAAAAGGGCCAACACATGCTCAAATCCTATGGAAAGAAACAAAAAGCACCCAAACCACCACGCCTCAACAAACAGAAGCTCAACCAGAACATTCAGGTATATCAGAATGGGATAAGGCTCTGGAGTCCCAAAGACAGACCCTGCCAACGCATAACTGTGAGGTGGACCTATTTCCTTACAGTTTCTTTATCTGTAAATTGGAGATAAGATTTTCTATATCCCTCCAGGGGCTGTTTTAAGGATTCAAAATTTAGAGACAATTTTAAAGCACCTAGTAAATTGTCCGATATGTGTATGTCCTCAATGGTAACTGCTTTTGCTTCAGGATGCAAAGATGAAAAAGCCTCATTTAGGGAGAAGAAAACAAGTTAGGCTAACTGAGAATCTAATGCTGAGGTTCAAAATCAGAATCATACCTAAGAGTTCAACATCCTGGCCGCCAACACAAAGTAATGGATCAGAAGCTGAGTTATGTTAAAATTAAAAAATGGCATGCTACTTACTTCTATGTGTTCTTTACAGTATTCCAACCCAATGTCACTAAGTATTTTTTTCACAGTTTTCCGGGCTTTTCTTAAACTGCCAAGATTGTTGACAGGAAGTTGGAACATAGTTTCTATTGGGAAAAAAAATTTAAGTCAAGTCAAAACATGTACAAATTGTAATATTTACTAATTCCACTGATAGTAGGATCAAAAACTCTGGCCCAGTCTGACAAAAAAAGATAAGTAAGTATTTTAGTATGCTCTCAATACTTAAAGCAGGCAGGCAAAATAAGTGCTCTCTGACTTTTCCTATTTTTAACAAGACATTTTATGTTATAGATTGACTATGAGTCTAACCAGGCACAATTCTGATTAAATTTTTGGTGATGGACTTCTAAAGTTAAAAATTAGATAAATAATACCAAATGACTATTTTAAAACCAAATGTGAGTGCTTTACTCCTTGTGATGCCAGATCTCTGAAAATGGAAAATGCTCACCATTTTAGCATTAATGCCACATAATTTTGAGCGCCAGGGAAAGCAGCTTATGGGATCTGGAAATTGTCTTGAACATTACCCTTGTATTCTTTAAAAAAAAAAAAATGACTTGTATTCTTTTTTTTTTTCTTTTTAATGTTTTTATTGATTTTAGAGAAAGAGGAAGTTGGAAAGGAAGGAAGGGAGAGAGAGCAAAACATCAATGTGAGAGAGAAACATTGATCAGTCAATTGACTCCCACATGCCCTGACCGGGAATTGAGCCTGCAACCCAGGCATCATGCGCCCTGATGGGAAATCAAACCCAGAAACTTTTAGTGCATGGGATGATGCTCAACCAACTGAGCCACATGGGCCAGGGCTTGCTATAGTATTCTTGAAGAAACATTCTTATAAGTTTCAGTATGCTATGCAAACTAAAGACATTAATGATGGTGTAATTTGCCCCTCACCAGCACCATACCTGGACAAAGGCACTCACTTATGGTCACAGAATGAATGCCGAGATGGGGAAAGCTGGGCTCAGCATCAGAGCAAATAATGGTACCTGGTATATGATTTCAGGGGATTTTTTTTTTTTTTTTTAATGGAAAGCTTGTATATGTCTGAGGGAACTGAAAAATTATTTGAATGACATGACCATATATCGAAGAAGAAAATGTAGATCATTTCCCCAAGTTCCTTAAAAACAATGGTTAAGAAAATAAAATTAGTAAAACTTGGGTGGATGACAACTCATATGCCTTCCAATAAGATCATAAATGTTTCTTATAAAATACGGTAGCAATTTATCATCAATAATCTAAATAAATTTTGCAAGATCTATAGTACTAAAAACCAAAACAAGGCAAAAACCCCCCAAAACAAAAAGCTAAAGCAAAGAATTAAAACTTAATACATGCAAACCTGCTTTTCTAATTAATAAAGGCTGTTACTCTATACCACTACCATTTGTAAACAATCATAAAGTCAACTAATGCAAACACAGTACCATGTTACCTCATTTATTTTTCTAATCCAAAAATCAATATTAACTATGAAAAATGGAACAACAACAAAAGAATGAGGCCTACCAAAACAAATAGTAACTCCTAGAAATTTGGAATCTGGGTATGTTACCAGAACTTAGAAGTTTCAATATATTCTATGTGAAGAACCAAAGCTGAGGCCATAAGACAAATGAGACAAATGTATTTCACTGAGGAAAACTTATCAGCCTTCTCACCTTCTAGATGGAACTCCTACTAGTTATGAAGCATAACTATGAATATATTCTCTGTACTCTGCCATCCAGTAATCTGTATAATATTTAGCTAAGAGCAGACTTAGAAGTTACTTCTGATACAATTTAATGTGCATTCAAAGCCAAATCTATACCTTATGGTAATATGATTTTTAAAATCCTCACCCAAGGATACTTTTCTGTTTATCTCTAGATAGATTGGAGGGAAGGAGAAACATCGACATGAGAGGGACACATCCACTAGTTGCCTCCCGCACGACCCTGACCAGGACCAGGGAGGAACTGCAACCAGGGTACGTGCTCTTGACCTGAACTGAACCTGCGACTCATTGGTCTGCGGGTGGACGCTCTAACTGCTGAGCCAAACCAGCCAGGGTGGTAATGTGATTATTAAAGAGACATTTTGTTTCTCTAATCATTTCATAAATTCTCCATGGGTCAAAACCCAGCAGTTCTTTTAGAACTTCCCAAGTTAATCCTGCAGCAGTTCAGAGCAGAGATGTGCCCAGAAGGCAGCCATTGTTGGTTTCCTCTGCCTCCTGGATAAGCTGCTCAGTATCTCAGCAAAACAAATACACAAAGATCTGGAAATGTTGCCACCACTGAAGCCACCAGTCTATATAGAAAACATCCAGGGTAGTCAAACTGTAGCTCAGGAAAAGGAAGCCCCATTTGGAAAATACTAGCCATTCTAAGTGCCCACAGACAGCTAACAAAGTTGTCTGAAGACATCCAAGTGAAACACCTCACTGCATGGTGGGTACACAATTTATCCACCTACAGTTCTAAAAAAGTGAGTATGCTCATAAGGGAATGCCATTACAACAAACATAATTTATAAAGAGTGACATTTCTGCCACCAAGTAAATCTCAAGTTTACTTATTTAGGCTGAATTAAATAGGCTTATAAATAAATTAATGACACCAATTACTGGAAAGTGCTGTACAAAAATGGTTCTTTGTTCTATGATTAGCAACTAGGAGAAAATCAGGTTAAAGTTTACATTGAAAGATGCAGAATATTCTGAGTTAAGATTATAACTATCTTCATGACATTTCTAATCTGGGGAATTCTATCACTGGCCCTTTCCCCAGATGGAGCTATCCTCTATTGCTTACAGAGGCCATTATCCCAATATTTTGTTCATCTGGAGCTGGAATAACACATTCATATGTGTTAGAATCCTCAAAAGCATTTACAAAGATTCTTTTCTTTCTTTAAATCAAACAAAAACACTTTTCTCAGTATATGAAGCAGGCACACAGTACAGGAATGTAAGTAAAGAAGGCTTCCCCTACTCCTACCCTCCAGCCATGCAGCCCACGGTTACCATTTCTTGTGTATACTTCTTGAGCTTTTCTATGCCTATATAACAAGCCAAAGGTTTATTAAAAAAAAGACTTTAACAAACTCTATCAGTTATTGGCAATTATTATGGGTGATAAAAAGAACTCAAGGGTTCTCTCTATTTTTTTTTCAGCCTATTGCTTGCTGTTAAGAGACTTCAAATCAACAGCTGGCTCCAGGGTTCATTATTTTTATCTATTTGATTCCTGTTTAAATACTTTTACAACAATTACCCCTGGTCTTCTCCCCACTCCTGAAAAGCCTGCTGATTTAGAAATCTGGAGAAGATGCCCATACCTTAAATGATGAAGGATAGGAACAGAGTAAATAGGGAACTTACTGCCTAAGATTAAAGACCGTTTCTTCACTTTTGAAATAGAAAGAGCTAAAAACAAAATATTTACAGTCATTACTCTTGGGGAGGAAGATGTCTTACAATAATGTGAAAGTTGTGTAAAGATGGGCTTTGAAAGGAACGCAGAGGGATGGAGCTTATCTTTCTCTCCAGATTTGTCCCCCAGTGGCTAACCCTTTCTCTTGAGCTACCTTGACTATCAGGATGGCCATTTTCACAAGGTCAGCACCATTATCCCAATACCAAGGAGAGCTCCCTTCAGCCAAACCATAAACCTCTCAGCTCATGGCATAAAAAAAGGAAAATATTCAATTTAACAGAATGGTACCATAGTTCATCTGTCCATCTATCATTTTTGAAGCACCCACACTTTGCCAGTCAATAAACTAGGAATAGAGAGATTAACAGGACACAGTTCTTACCCTTCAAAAGTCCACTGATTCTAGGGGATGGATCTAGAGCACACAACAGGCACGGGGTTACTGGAGCACAAAGATACTTTGTTTCTGCCTAACTTCCTCTTGGAACCACCACGGCCGCCCTGTTGTGTGGTCAGTTAGGAAGCCTTTCATTCTTTAGAGCAGAGTGTATATGGCTCAGACCACCAATTAAAATAGTCTATCACTTTAGACACTGATTAGTACAGAGTAGGGCATGTGCCTCAAACAGGGCTGACAGTGATGCTGAAAAGCAGTCAGGACCTGCCACTACATATAGAAAGCAGAGGGAGAGAAAGATTTCTGCTGACACTGCTTAAGGTCAACATACTTGTGTCCTGACAGCCAGCCCCACTACCCCCCTGACTTTTCAGAAACAAAAGCAAACACAGTATCATTCATTCATTCTCTCTCTTCCCCAAGGACATTTTTCCATTGATTTTTTTTAGATAGAGTGGGAGGGAGGAAGAAAAGAGAGGGAGGGTGGGGTGGGGGGAAGAAACATGGATGTGAGAGAGAGACATATCAATTGGATGCCTCTCAAAAGAGCCCAATGAGCCTGCAACCCAGGTACGTGCCCCTGACCAAGACCCTTGGGTCCAAGGGCCGAAGCTCTAATCACTGAGCAAACTGGCCAGGGCGTCATTTTTGCTTAAACTTTGGTTCATGTCACTTGTTAATCAAGTCTTGGTGTCCTGCAGTGGGTCACAGAAGAGGAAGTAAGCGGGAAGATGGGGAATTTTGTGTAAAATAATTATAGTTGTAATTGGGTCTATTGGCAGAACAGCAGTTTGCCAGGAAGTTGTGGTTATTCTGAAAGACGCTTTGGCCCCTGGTTTCATTAATCAAAAACACAATATGGAAAGAGTAAAGCATTTTCTAAAATCTAAGAATCTGGGGAAAGCTCAATGACCTATTAATAACATAGTTAACATTTGTAAGTTGTTTTATTAACACAACTGAAGATAAGTAGCTTCTGAGTAAACAAAGAACACCTGATGAACTAGACTTAAATCATTACATCATTTTTTTTTTCAGAATGATGTAAAATTATTGTTGAATGAATGATTCAGTCACACTCCTTTTTCCTACCAATCTTTGCAAATTATACCCTCACCTACTGATTGGGGCCAAAACAGGCGTTTCACTAATCCTGGGTCAAACTTCTACTCACATACTTTTGTCAGAGGACCAAAACAAAAAGCTAAGATCCATAGCCCTAGGCTACAGATGAACTACAACCATATAAATTATATATCTGACTGATCTACTGCATGCACCTCTTTACCCTCCAAGCACAAATACTCCTTTACTCCAAGTACCAAGAGGGCAAATAAAGGCAGAGAGTGTCTGTCTCATGAGGATATACATACTACAAACAATTTCAGTCTTGGTAACATCATCAACCCAAATTAACATTTAAATAACTCAAAACAAAGTACAGTTAGTTGACCCTTGCACAACATGGGGGTTAGGGGCACTGACTCCTGTGCAGGGATTCTGTACAGGGGAAGGATGATGATATAATATCAATGACTGTGGACTTTACTGAAGCAAAGAGGTCATTATAATCACTTATGAAAATACAGCTCTGCCAAAAGGCTCGGATCTAGTCAGGTATACTCGGGATCTTATGAGTCAGGAAGATAAAGGGAAACTCAACAGATGCCAGTGCTAGTTTAGCAGACTCAGGGCAAGGCCTGCAGAACCTGACAACCAACAGTCAATGGGGATTGCCTATGTAGTAGGTAGTCCCTCTGCAAAGCTGAAGGATCAAAGATGGTCTAATTTAGTCCCCGTTTTTAGGGGTAGAAAAACAAACAAACAGGAGAGAAAGCATTTATAACAGTGCCATCAGAAAGTAAAACAAAAAACCAAAAAATCCATAAAACCCAACCATAAACCTTTGACCAGGCACAGATAAATAATCAAGCTAGGAGGGAAAAAAAGCCTCCAAATTAAACCTCTCCAGGTTGTATTTTAAGTAGCTACAAGTGTGGATCTAGCATGGCATTTTCCAGTACATAATTCTGCATATTTTATATTCATTCTTATATGATGTTCCCCTCATTCCTAATAAGTACGTGTGTTAATTTAACATGCCAGAATATACAGAAATAAATATGATCATGTGTTCTAGTTTCCATCACCTGCTGGTATAACTCTGCTACTTTTTCTTTCTTTTTTTTTTAATAAAATTAATCCTCACCTGAGGATATTTTTCTATTAATTTCCAGAAAGAGTGGAAAGGAGAAGGGGGGGGAGAGAAGAGTGGGAGATATACCAGTGTTGAGACACATCAACTGGTTGCCTCCTGCACGACCATGAACGGAGGCCAGGGATCAAACCTGCAACCCAGGTATGTGCCATGCCCTGGACTGGGTATTGAACACATGACCCATTGGTCCATGGGCCAGTGCTCTAACCACCGAGCAAAACCGGCCATGGCTCTACTACTTTCTAATACAGAATGAGCAAAGTAGGTTTACAGTTGTTAATACAAATAAATAATATAACAAATAATAATACAAGAATAAACTCTGTTTCATGTACTCACAACTGTAAATCTACTTTTGCCCAACTCTATTTGGGAACTGCAATCTGAACACATACCAGAGTTACAACAAATGCATCAGTTATATTAGCGAATGCAATTCAAGAAGCATTTCTAACACTGCACTGAGAGCCAGACAAGGATGGCTACATTTCTTCAGGGTAACATCTAAACATAAGTTGCTTAGTCTAAACCAATAGTTTTGAACCCTGCACCACCCGCCAAAGGGGTGAAACCCTTACTTCTAAAGAAATCTTAGGTGAGCCCTGGCCAGTTTGGCTTAGTGGTTGAGCATCGGCCTGCGGACCAGAGAGTCCCGGGTTTGGTTCCTGCTAGGGGCATGCCCCCCCCCCCCCCACACACACACAAAATCTTAGGTGAGATATAAACAAGATTAAAAGTGGAGGGGCTCAGGTAGAAAGAAAGAAGAAAAAGTTCTCTGTCCCCAAATATTTCCTTGAAACAGTAGTTACTTGTCTAAACTAAGCTCATGATGCAAACTTATGGCAAGGTGGCTGTCTACTGAAACAAAATCTGGACCTAGCGGGCAATCAACCAAAACAGGAAAGTTGATGGCTATAGCAAAATTCCAACCGTTTAGTGAAAATATCCCCTAAATAAAATTAGTCTGATCAGAATACGGTTATAGGAAGCCTAAGGATTGTAACATAGCTTATACTTTGATATCTTTTAAACATTTTTACAGTAAAGCTGTAAAGATAAACACAGTCTCTCTGGGAGTTTTTTTTACCGGGAGGGGGGAAAATAAAAAAGAAACAAACAAAAAAAACCCCCAAAAAACAACCAAGACCAGAAATTATGCCATTACTAGTGAAGAAAATGGCTGCCGTATTTTCTAAGTTAATAAAAATTAGAAAGACATTCAAACTACTATACAAACAATTTCAGTTTTGGTAACATCATCAACCCATATTAACATTTAAGTAACTCAAAACAAAGTACAATTAGTTGACCATTGCACAACATGCGGGTTAGGGGTACTGACTTGCTGTGCAGTTGAAAATCCTAGTGTAACTTTAGACTCCCCCAAGGCTTTACTACTATTGACCAGAAGATGTAATAATAACATAAATAGCTTATTAACACACATTATGTATGTTAATATGTATTATATGCTGTATTTGTACAATAAAGCTAAACTATTAAGAAAATCATAATAAAATATATTTTCAGTACTACTGTACATATTAATTGAAAAAAATCTGCATATAAGTGTGGACCCATGCAGTCAACTGTACTCCAATTAATGCTGATGAAAGTATGTAACAACCTTAAAACCCACACTGGGGTTTAAGAGTCTGATATTTGAAGTTTCTTTAAACAACTAAAAAAGTTATGCCATTTTCTAAAAAGCCAAGCATTTTAAGATTCTCATAAAGTGAATCAAAGCACCAGTTAATTCACTACTACCCATGATGGTACTTTAAAAAAAACAACAGATTTTGTAATGTTTCTGTGGAAATATTTAGGACGTGGTTAAGATAAAAACAGTTTACTGATTTTTTGAGAGAGAGAGAGAGAGAGACAGAGAATATCGATGGGCTGCCTCCTGCATGCCCCCTGACCAGGAATCAAATTGGGACCTCTCAGTCCATGGGATGGCTGCTCAATCCACTGAGTCACATCAACCGGGCTATATATTTGTATTTTTAAGAACAAATCTTGTAAAGCTATGCTGGAACTACCCTCCAATATGTGAGCATACCGAGAGCCCTGAGCCTACATTCAATCTGGAAGTAATCATCCTACTCAATCTTTTTCTAAAACATAGTCCTGAACAGAAGTAGCTGATCTTTCAATTTCCTATAAACTTGGGCAAAAGACCTTCCAGATGCCAGAAACTCTTCATAGAAAGACAGCTTTGTCGTCTTCTCTCTTTCAGCAAGTAACTGTCTGACTATCCCAGGGGCAGAATGCTATTCTAGATTAGCAGATAAAATGTGCAGCATTACAGAGGTAAGAAAAGAAAGTTTCGTCTCCCCTCTCAATGTCTAGTAGTGTTAAGGCTAAAAAAGGGGGTATTTGGAAAGCCCTGGAGAATTAGAAACTACTTTGCAAACTCAGACACACTTATACCAAAAAGCTAAATCTGAATAATGAACACAACTTATATTGCTCAGGATAATCATATTGGAATACTGTTAATAAAGACAAGAAGCAGGCAGGAAATGTAACCAATCTGTTTTATTTTATGCTCAACTACTAGTGCATTGACTTTTACTAGCCTATTTGATAATGGAAAACAAAAAACTGCCACCCAATTAACTGAGTAAAATGTCAAATACAAAACTGCCTCCACTAAAGAAAAAAACCAACTTTGATTTTCAATTTTTAACCAAATCAATTATTATTAAATTCCATATAATTAAGTTTTCATAACTACTTCTTTGGTAGGCAGACTATATTTATTAAGGCAAAATGAGTATATTTACCTAAATATAGCATTCTGTATGAAAATGATTGGTCTTAGGAATACTTTTGGCCACTTTTTATAAACAGTGTGTGAATCCCTTCCAGAAATAACCCTGCTCTAAGAGACTATCTTGCTGCCTGATCACCTCAAATGAGGGACGCACAAACCCTACCAGGCAGCTCATTTCACAATGGACAGCTCTGTTCATAAGTTCACTCTTTATAAAGTTTTGTAACTGCCCAGAACGCTCAGCTCAGCTACAGAAGTTTAATCACTTAGCCACATAACAGCCTTTAAAAATTTTAAGACACTTCCTCCTCCCTTCCCAAGTTTTCTCCTTCTCCAAGTTAACCATGCTCAGTTCTTTTCACCGTTCCTTGTTATTGCATAAGCCAGTCACCAATGGCTGGGCTCCAGTTTGTCAATCTCACTGATGTCCTGAATTAACTCATTTCTGATGTGACATAATCAGAATATCAAGTGGGACAATACTTCTCTAATTCTGCATATTATTTTTAAATTAATGCTCCAGAAAGGTACATTTGTGTTGGTGGCAGCCACTTTACACATGATCACCCTAAATCTTTTTTTTGTATATGTGCTGCCCTTTTCAGCAATTAGCTGGTTCAGTTGGTGGAAAAAACATATTCTATACTGAATCCAAGTCTGGTTAGAAGGGAAGTAATGTCGGCTGTCTTTAAGTTACCTTCTCAACTGAAGGGGCATGGGCATTCTGACTGCAAAATGAAAAAGAACCAATATCCATTCCAGGTCTTAGGAAAGAGAAGAAATTAAGATTCACATTCCAAATCATAATACCAACTGCAATGTTATGGAAAAGCAGCACTTTGAATCACTGGTTGTCTAACCCAACTCTTCTCATTTTACAGATTAACAATTGAGGTGAAGCAACTGCTCTAAGGATGATCAGCTTGTTAGTGACGGAGTTGGATCTCAAGGTTATTTCCGGATCTAGGATGCAGCACTCCCCTCAGTATCCACATGGATGAAGCTCTGATCTCTGACATTAATTCAAAGTGAACAACAGCATGTTCTATACATACATCCAAATGTGCCAGAATGTTAATTCCTGGGATGAAATGATGTTAAAATGTTCAGCCAAACTAGCTCAAGTGGTGATACAGAGATTAAGAATATACACTCATCTCCAGTCAGATGGTCCCATTACACCCAGTGGAGAACTGAAACAGGAACGCAGCTCTGAGACCATCTGCTCTAAAGTGCTCTATACCATCACCATGGATGCCAACATTCACTGGATAAGTCATATCTGAAAGATATCTTTCTACCCAAACTGTAATGGTAATAAATTACAAAAGGAAAACCATAACCTTGGTATTTTTAAATAAAACAAGAGCTTTTAAAAAACAAAGGTATGCTATGTCTCTAACTTTACCATTTTTCCATTACCAACACTCAAAGCATGTTCTTCCCAAAATTGCTTGGGAAAACAGAGGCTCTGGGTAATCATTTTTTCTTTCCCTGGAGGGCAAGGCTAGGTAGGAGGCTAGTGAGCTATTAAATGCCTCTTTATCAACTTTCCCCAATAAAGTTCCATTAGTTTTTGTTACAAAAGCAATTGGGAAATGAAAACATACATCCATACACAAATAAACAAAAAACAAAACAAAACAATCATAATACCCAAGGAGAAACAGCCCAACTGATAAATGAATAAATGTAGTATATCCATACAATGGAATATAATTGAGCCATAAAAAGAAATGATATACCTATTCATGCTCCAACATTAATGAACCTGAAAAACATTAAGTCAGTTATAAAAGTCCACTTATTATATGACTTAATTTACATGAAATGTCCAGGAAAGGCAAATCTACAGAGATAGAAAGGAGATTAAAGTTGCCTAGGGTTTGGGGATTTAGAGGGGAAAACAGAGGGTAACTGCTACCGGGTTCTTTGTGGGGTGATAAAAATATTCTTAAGTGATTCTAGTGATAGTTGTACAACTCTGTGAATATAATAAAAAATTTTAATTGTACACTTTAAATGGGTGAATTGTATGGTATACGAATGACATCTCAATGAAGCTATTACCAAAAAAAAAAAAAAAATCTATTAGGCCTAGTATAAGATTACAAAATACAGATAAGGCGAAAAACAAACTTTACGCAAAGACAATAGTTAACACTGGGATAATATTTATCCTTCAGATTTTTATGCACACATAATTTTTCTTTTGCAAAAAACAGTATTTATCTCACTGCTTATCCATGCAACAAGAAAACCAATGCTGCTTGAAAATTTTGTTAACTTTAAGAACTGTGTTTTCCAATAAGGTAGCTACTAACCATAAATGGCTATTAAGCTTAAAATGTGGTTAGTCTGAACTTAACTGAGATATGCTTAAAAATTATTTTGTCTATTTATATTGTTGTTAAATACACTTAACAAAAACTATTAAGATGCTAGATTTTATGTGTACAGTTCAGTATTAAGTAGTCATACTATGGCACTATCATTACCACCAACCACCGCCAGAACTTTTCATCTTGTACATTGAAACTCTATACCCATTAAACAATTAACTCCCCATTTCTCCCTCCTGTTCTGTATCTGGAAACCACCATTCTACTTTGTCTCTATGATTTTTACTACTCTAAGTACTTCACATAAGTGGAATCATAAAGTATTTGTCTTTTTGTGACTGGCTTAGTTTACTTAGCATAATGTCCCCAAGGTTTATCCATATTATGGCATATGTCAGAATTTCCTTCCTTTTTAGAGCTGAATATTTCACGCTACATGTACACATTTTGCTTCTTCATTCCTCTGTTAATGAACACCTGAACTGTTTCTACCTTTTAACTGTTGTGAATAACACTGCTGTGAACATGGCTGTACAAGTATCTTCCCCAGATCTTGTCGTACCACATAATTCTATGCTTCCAGAGCAGCTCTATCTTCACATTCCACCAACAGTACACAAAGATCCCAGTTTTTCCACATCCTCATCAACACTTTTTTTGTTTATACTAACCATCTTAATGGGGATAAGGTTTTATAGTTTTGATTTGCATTTCTCTAATGCTTAGTGTCAGTGAAAATCTTTTCATGTCCTTTTTGGCCAGTTGTGCATATCTTTGCAGAAATGTCTACTGGAGTCCTTTGCCCATCTGAGATATGCTTTTAAGTATAAAACATACTTCAGATTTCTAAGGTTTAGTATAAAATAAGCCAAAACACTGATTTTCAGAGGAGGGGGGCTGGAGGGAGGGATGAGAGAAACCAAAAAACTTATTATATACATGTATGCGTAACCAATGGACATAGACAACAATGCTTGGGGGGCAGGGTGGAGATAGGGAGGAGGGTGTCTGGGAGGAAAAAGGAGAAACATCTGTAACAAAAATTAATTAATTAGAAAAATAAATAAAAGATTGAGAATAAAAAGATAACATTTATTTTAATTTTTTTATCCTCACCTTAGGCCATTTTTGCATTCATCTTCAGATAGAGTGGGAGGGAAAAAAGAGAAACATTGATGTGAGAGAGACACATCAAGTGGTTGCCACCCATACGACCCCAACTGGGGCCAGGGACAAACCACAACCAAGGTACGTGCCTTTAGTGGAAACCAAACCCAGACTCTGGTTCGCGGGCCGACGCTCCAACTGCTGAGCCAAACCAGCCAGGGCAAAATAACACTGATTTTAAAATGACAATATTGTGAATATACTGAGTTAAAATACTATTAAAATTAATTTCACTTTTAATTTTTTAAATGTGGCTACTGGAAACATAGATGGACCCCAAGACTTGCAAAATAAAAAGAGCTAGTCACAAAAGGACAAATACTGTATGATTTCACTTCTGTGAGATATTAAGAGTAGTGAAATTTATAGAGGCAGAAAGTAGGAGGGTAGTTGCCCAGGAAGGGAGAACAGTGATTATTGTTTAAATGGTATAGTTTCAGTTTTGCAAGTGAAAAAAGTTCTGGAGATGGATGATGGTAGGTTGTACAACAACGTGAGTGTACTTAATATCACAGAACTGTACACTTAAAAGTGGTTCAAATGATTATTATGTTATACATATTTTATTAAAAACAAATTAAATTTTTGGTGCTCTCCCTCCAGGGAGCATGCCCACGCCCATGCCTCTCAGGTGTGCATCTCCTAAACCAGTGGTTCTCAACCTTCCTAATGCTGTGACCCTTTAATATAGTTCCTCATGTTGTGGTGATCCCCAACCATAAAATTATTTTCACTGCTACTTCATAACTGTAATTTTGCTTCTGTTATGTCTCGGGCTACCCCTTTGAAACGGTTGTTCGATCCCCAAAGGGGTTGTGACCCACAGGTTGAGAACCGCTATACCTAAACTCTAAGGGTCTGCTTGAGACTTGCAACCAGGAGAGCAATAGACAGCAGAAGCTTGTCTGGGGTTAAGCCCCCTGTACCTGTCTCCAAGGCTATCTTCTCTCTGACTCTTCAGTGAGCCAAAGCAGCCCGCCTAGGCTCATTTCTTTCCTAAAACAATTCTAGAGAGTCAAAGCAGCCCCTCCTGGACTCTCTCCTGTTGTTTCTTCTATGCTTAGCCCTTCCTTGTTTCACTGTCCCCAGCTTTAATAAACATACTCTCAACATCACCTGGACTTGTATTGCAAAATCTTCCCTGCACAAAGTCAAGAACCCACGCATTAGGCACTACCAGCTGGCCCAAGGCAGACCAGCTCCGGGCCCAGTAACATCCCCACACTCTTTCCCTCTTCCCTACCCTCCTCACTTTTTAATACCCTTTGTCCCAGGATCTGCTTCTGATGAATCAACCTAACACACAAAGCATAGTTCCCTACAACCCACCGCAGCTGCCTTTTACTGTGCATGTGCTATATGGTCACTGTTGTCAAATACCTACAGATAAAGCTTTCATTTAATTTACACAATAACCCAATCATTACTGTTACCCGAAAGGAGACCTCGCTACGCAGCCCCCAAGCAGGTCTGCCTGGGGCCAGCTGGTAGTGTGTGGGCTCTTTGTGCAGGATAAACTTCACAAGAGTCCAGGTAAATTTTAGAGAATGTTTATTAAAGCTGGGGATAAACAAAAAAGGGCTGGGGAAGTGAGCCTAAAGTGAGTCTGCTTTGGCTTACTAAGGAGTCAGAGAAAAGGGGGCCTTGGGGATAGGTTCAGGGGTTCACCTGGGATGAACTGCCACTGCCCAGTGC
The DNA here is from genome assembly GCF_014108415.1 of Molossus molossus. Taxonomy (NCBI): domain Eukaryota; kingdom Metazoa; phylum Chordata; class Mammalia; order Chiroptera; family Molossidae; genus Molossus; species Molossus molossus. The sequence goes on along the minus strand of NW_023425399.1, from coordinate 8,130,107 downwards.
TATCCTAGTTGAAAGCCTTGCGGGGAAAGAAGGGTGGGGGGGAGGCACAGGAGTGTTCCTGGTAGGGACGCCTTGCGCTAGGACCTTAGTTTTGAGGGGTTTTAAAGGCTAGGTATTTAAATGATTGACAGAATATTCAACAGATTTATGCTGATATACCAAAATGAGATTTATTCTCTTAACTTTATCTGTTGGTTGTCAAATAGCACTAATTAGATTTTTATCTTTCTTCCTAAGTAGGGTGGTTTAAGCTATTTACCCTCTGGTTGGGGAGAAGTGCAAACCATTTTCTTTTTTGTTGATGTTGTTAATCTTCACCAGAGGTTATTTATTTATTTATTTGAGAGAGACTAGGAGGGAGGAGGAGAAGGAAAGGGGAGGAGGGGGGAGGGAGAGAGGAAGAGAAACATGGATGTGAGAGACACATCAATTGGCTGCCTCCCGCACACACCCTGACTGGGGCTGGGGATTGAACCTGCAACCCAGGTACGTGCCCTTGACCAGGAATCGAACCCAAGACTCCAGCCCATGGGCGCTGTAATCACTGAGCCAGGGCCAAACCATTTACTCTTAAGTGTCCTTGGCTTAGGGAAGATAGGATTTACTAGATGGCTGCAAACTGCTGATTAACTGTTTCCCTTTCTGCTTGTCCTAGTTTACTAGCCTGCCTCATTATCACCATTTTGAAGAGAGAAACAGAGACCATGGAGAGGCACAGTCACACAGGGGATAAATGGCAAAACTGGGATTTGAACTCAGGTCTTTCCTATGTCAATGTGTCTGGTTTTAACCATTACATTTTCCCATATTTATTCATTTGTGTACCCCGGACACAAAATACAATGTCTGGGCCTTCATGGACCTTTAATATGTTGTATTAGTCACAGTTCTCCAGAGAAACAGAACCAATAGAATATAACAATGGAGATTCATCATAGGAATTGGATCTTGAGACTATGGAACGACGATCTACCGTCTGCAAGCTGGACACACAGGAAAGGCAGTGTGCTGACATGTTCACAACCCCATAATTGATAATTGGTAAATTATTGTGCTGATTTGTTTATAGCTCCATAATTGATTGAGAAAGTCACTGTGTGCCCTTTAGCTGAACCTGTTTTGTAAAGAATTTAATCAACAGGATAGAGATAAAAATAACCTCAGTAAATTGGAATACTCCCTGAACCAAGAAATTGTCGGGAGCTGGCTACATGTCTGACAGAGTCCAGGGAGCCTGGAGGTCTTGAGTCCGAGACTCAACCACCCCCACAATCTCAAGGAATTAGGTTTGTGTTGTGCTTGTGCAGCTTGGGGCTAAGTGTGACTCAATGTACATTGAAATACCTGGGTGTTCCTGTTATCCACAAGGCAAACTAATTCTATACAGCATTGTTGTAGCCCTGGGTATTATATCAAAAAGATCCTATTTTCTTATATCATTAAACTTTTTCTGTAAGGTATAAAAGGCATGTAATAAAGCATATCGAGGCTGATCTCTGAAGACTCTGTCACAGGGTTGTTGGGAATCAGACGCCAGCCAGCTAATAAATGGCTCTTACTTGGACTTCAATTCTCTAGTGGTCTTTCTTTGACTTTGTCATGCCACAATGGCAGTACAGTAATGCAATCTGAGTCTGAACCAGGGGAGTGGATGGGGTAGGTCCCAGTAGGAGAGGAAAGGCTAGGAGTGCCAAAGTCCAGGGGTTGGTGAAGATGGACGTCCCAGCTCACAGGAAAGTAAATTCGTCCTTCTTCCACCATCTTGTTCTATTCAACCCTCAGAGATTGGATGACATCCACCTGTAATGGTGCGGGTGGATCTTCTTTACTCACTCTACCAACTCAAATACTAATCTCTTCTAGCAACATCCTTACAGACACACCCAGAAAATAAATAAAATTTTCAGACCACTTTGGACAATATTAAATGAGTGACTCCATGGTAATATATTAATGATCCCCAAACTGTTAAGTACTTAATAAAATCTTAGTAGAGAGTTCACTTTCCTGGCAAAACTGCTCCACTCCAAGAGGCCAGGAACAATGGAATGTAGTAAGTCCTCACTTAAAGTCATCCTTGGGAGGTTCTTGGAACTGCAGTGACAGGATGTATAACGAAACCAGTTTTACCACAGGATAACTGATCTGAAACTATGCTGATCGTTGTACTAAAGGACATTATTTGAGAACCTGCTGTGTATCACTTTGTCATTGTCAAAGATCCAATTAATTTGGCCTTAACTTAATAGATTTAATCCAGCTGGAGTTATTTTAACAAGAAATTCAACTATTTTTTTAGTTTTGCAAAACTGAAATGATTCCAGAGTATGTAGCAATACAAAAACGTTTACAGCCATTCCAGACCTACTCAATCTGAAAGGTCTGCGAAAGCAGCAGAGCCTCAGTTATAAGGCAATGAGACATTGATGTGATAACAAAAGGAAGGAGAAAAAGGGTTCAAGGGTAAAGCCTACAGCCTACATCAAAATTTGTTTTCATGGACAAAAATTTAGATGACCTATCAGCCACATGCAAACATTTTTACCTCATAACTTAAAACTTCTGTAACAAAAGGTAAGGTGACAAGCACAGGAAAGAAAGATGTTATGATACAGTGACTAAGAATACAGCCCCAGAACTAGACAGATCTGTACTTAAATACTTGCTCTGTCACTATCTCTGTGACCCTAAAAATGATACTAATCCTCTGGAGGTCTGTTTTTTTTTTTTTTTATGCTCATCCGAGGACACTTTTCCATATTTTGTTCAGATAGAGTGGGAGGGGGAGAGAGAGAGAGAAACATCGACATGAAAGGGACACATTGAGTGGCTGCCACCCGCACAACCCAACCAGGGGACAAACTGCAACTGAGGTACGTGCCCTTAGCGGGAACCGAACCTGGTTCCCTCTGGACCGCAGGCCAATGCTCTAACCACTGAGCAAAATCGGCCAGGGCTATTATTATTTTTTAATCATCAGCGGAGGATAAAATAGGAGGGGCGAGAGGGAGAGAGAGAGAGAAACATCGATGTGAGAGAGACACATAGACTGGTTGCCTTCCACATGACTCTTACCAGGGCCAGGGATGAACCGCAATCGAGGTATGTGCCCTTGGCCAGAATCAAACCCATGAGTCTTTGGTCTGCAGGCTAACGCACTAACCGCTGAGCAAAACCAGCCAGGGCTGGCGTATAATCTTTTTTAAAAGCATGAACTATTATTATTATTTCCGAGAATCAGATGTATTTGCCACATATCTATTCCTATGCACATTATAATGTACATGGACCACTCATGTCAGAGTAATATTCTTAACTTTACCAAGCTCTGTAGCACTTAAAATGCTTACGCAATAGAACATCTGCAAATACCCAAAATAAATCTAGGTGACTTAAAGTTACGAAGAAACATAAAAGTGTGATCTAGATTTTACATATTTATTTTAAAAAATACATGAGTCGCTCCTCTTTTGAAAAGACTTGTTGAATGAGAAAATAGCGAAAATGCTATTATGTTGCTGCTTATCCTGTTACTTTGAGATTTCAGACAAGAATCCTAGCTATGACCACCAGAATTTCTAACAGCAATGGAACCAATAGTTTTCAGGGTTTAGTTCTGAGAGTGTGCTGAGAGACGGTAAGATAATGAGTTTGAATGGAGGGGAAGATGATGCCTAAGGGACAATCCTTAATTTTATATACTAGAGTGCACTTAAAATGTATTTGAAAGGGAAAAAGATGCCTCACTGTTTAATAAAAAGAAAAAAAAAAAGATTGAGAATATCTCCAACATCCCAATCTAGTTTTAGGGAGTGTGAGCTGGGGAGCATTTTCCAATTTATTACTTTTAAAATAGGCATTCCAGCAAAGCAGGGACACATTGTGGGAAGTGATTCTAACACTTTGCTGTCTACCTAAGAACGCCATAGGCTTAGAGACGCTGGCTGTCAATACAGGTGGAAAACCTGGCTTACGAGAAATGTGAAAACAGATAACCAACTTACAGTGGGCCTAAGAGGACATTCAGATATGTCCTCTGGAATCATTCCAGAAGCATGTGGCTGGCCTTTGCATTTAAATGGCATAAGACAAAAGTAGGTTATTTTCAACCCCTTGAAAATGTACCACACTTTATCAAAACTTCAAAAATAATTTTCCCATCCATAGTATTGGGGAATGTACTTTTCTCACCATTCTTGGGGGGAAAAATGCTACATTTAAACTATTTCTAACTCATCTTCTAAAGTCAAGGCTTAGCCAAAGCATTCTGTGTAGTAAAAACAGCATTTTTATAGCAGGTTTTGACACTAAATGGTCAATGCCTACATTTTCTGCAGAGAAGTTTTGTTTTTATTTTTCTTGTTTTTAAGGCTAACGATCTTGAACCAGGATTCTGAGCACTCCCTACATTAGGACACTCCAAGTCTCCATTCTAGTCACCTTTCACAAGAGCAAGAATTCTGACTTAAATTGGTAATTCAAATCTAAATTTTTTTAACCCATTTTGCTATATTTCCACTAGATGGAAGTTTCTTCAGATACCTAGGTTTCAAAAGACACCACTCATGCAGGTTCTCAATGTTGCCAGCTTTTGCCAGAAAAGGAAAGCTTTACAATTTTCAAGGGAAGCACGTTTCCGTGAGCTCTTACATGCAGTATAAAGGGTTCAGAAAAAGACAGAAATGGCAGAAGGGCAAAAGCCAGCAATTATCTGTCTAAGCAAAAATAACTGCTCACAAGGGAGAAGGAACAAGACTGGCCTAAACTACAATATTGGGAAAGGCAACAGGACCACAATCAAACTTTCTTTTTAGATCCTTATACAGGTAACTTCAAACCAGACATATACTACTTCAACTAAAAGCTACTGTCACAATTTTCATCTATATTGTCCTGTTGGGGGTGTGGCTGACTTTAACTGTGGAGCCCATTTGGGATCTTAGGGTGTTAGCTGACATACAAGCACAAAACATCACTATGAAGTTATGAAGCATTCATCTGAGCCCTCATTAACCAAAGAGCTCACAGGAGCATTTTATAAAAGCCTGTATTCCAAGCACAGGCCTAGGAACCAGCACAGACATATTCTGGGGCTCACTTCATTACTGCACGTGGTAGTGCCTTAATTTCCCTACTTGTGAAACAAGGAAAGTCCTGAGAGAATTGTTTATAAGTACTTGGAAAATAAAACAGGCAAGACATCAATATTATTTTATAATACCACAAAGGCCAGCAAGGGAGCCTTTACACTCATTAAAGACATCAACCAAGTCATATGAAAAATGTCACATAAACACAAACAACCCAAAGTTGAGCAACTCAATTACAAATCTACCTACCCTTTCTAAAAAGGGAACTAAGATGTGTGGAGATTTATTTTCAATTGTATGAGCTGGTCAAACAATGCATGAGTCTCTTATGGATGTGCATGTCTTTGAGTTAAATTTTAAACTGCAGTACATATTCAGGGCAGTCTTCCCTTAGTAAACTCTTACCAAAAATCTTTTATGCTCTCCTTTATTTCTGAAACTGCTGAAATTCTTAACATTTTTGGATTTCTTTAGCTGCTGTCTTGGAACTATGCTGGGATCAATAAAACCAAGGAAGCTGTGAGTGCATCTCAAACTGCTAAAGGCAGAGGACAGTGAATACATAAATGGAGGTAAGAGAACCCAGAACAGAAATGGTGTTAAGAATTTTGAATTTTACACTGATTAGAATAAAAATGTACACTCAATCAAAACTGCCACTTTAGTTTGCTCACATTTTACCTGTGACTTTTCCACACATACACCCCCTCCCATATAACCAGGTTTATATATATATATACACTTGAGAAGCCTGGTAACATGTGAGGGGGCCTGTTTTCTCCTCCCAATGAAGCAGAATATGGATTTTCTTTTAAACTGACCCCTAATCTGACAGATATTAAAGGTAGGTTATGACCTAAACAGAGGTATAAGGAGTACTAAGACATGGAAGGAACTCAATCATCATTCCTATCACTTTCTAATTACAGGGTCAGAAAAACAATAAAAAAACCATGAAGTCATCATGATGGAACCATGGTCATTCATGTTGGGCAAAACATGGATGGCTTCTCTTATAAAGTGTCTCAATAATCAAGATGGAAAGTGCCAATGTATAAACAAGAAACAGCCTTTATATTAAAAAAATCAATTCCTTTAGTGTGGGCCTTTGGTTCATAACAGTTTCAAATGCCAAGTTTCAAACTAATAACATAAAATAATTGATGCACGTCAGCAAAATATAGCATTTTCTTCAGATTCAATGAGCTCTTACAAAACCGAAGAAGAAAAATCTGCAAGTTTACATGATGCTACTAACACGCCAAAGTCTGTTAATTGAACTATAATCAAATTATTTATATAGGGGAGCAACATTTTTCTTCATCTTCGTGCCTTTTAGGCAACTAAATGAAAGTTAAACTCTCACGGAAAGTATTTTACCTTCTGGAAGACATAACAGGGTTATAACATTCTTTTAAAGTGAAAGTCCTTTGGAAGTTGAAGTTGAACAAGTAGATTACCCAACAGTATTGGGCATCTTGATATAAATGACAAACTAGCTTCTAATCTTATAAAATAAAAATTTTATTTTTGTACTTTCATATTATTTTTAAAGTTTATTTCAACAAGATTTAAACAGGTTATTTTTAAAAACTCGACACTTCAATTCTATGTTTTTCTCTGCACTTAATTTCTAACTTTAAAACAGCAGACTGTATTTTGTGTGTGTGTACACACACACACACGTGTAATTAATGGAATTAATCTGCCAAGGTCTATTACAACTTACGCAATTCTGTTATTTATATGTTTCTCAAAAGAAAAAAAAAACCACATAAATTCTGAACATTTCTTTTATCCTTTCTCTATGAATCCCTATTTGCATTTTATAACAGCTCTATCTTCCTTATTAAATCATAATTTTCAATTAAATGTGTAGTCAGAATGTGTACATCTCAAATATATCAACCAACAGATTGCTGAGTATTTAAAATGGTAAAACACTAAGAATTATTTTTAATAGATATTTTCCTTTCTTTTAAAAAAATAATTAAAGGATATTTTTCCATTTATCCTCAGATAGAGTGCGAGGGAGGGAGAGGCAGAGAGAGAGAGAAACATCAATGAGATACATCGACTGGTTGCCTCCCACATGACCTGGCAGGGCTGGGGACAAACTGCAACCCAGGTATGTGCCCTTGGCTAGGACTGAACCTGAGACTCTGGTCCACGGGCCTATACTCCAACTGCTGAACCCAACTGGCCAGGGCTTTAACAGATATTTTTCAAAATTTATAAAGTTACAAGAAAAGCAATAACTCATAGTGTACCTTATGTAATTAATCATGCTTTAACTAATATAAATAAGAAATAAATGTATGCATGTATGTTACAGTGAAAATCGAAAGCCATTTTACTTAATAAAACCCTATTTATTGGTTGGTTATTTGGTAGAAAGTACACTCTTGACAATCTGTTCAATATGGTGACGTTTTATTTTAATATAAATAGTATTAGAACTTTCCCTGCATTCTGGTTTAAGAGAAAAAAGAGAAATTTAAGCAAAATAAATTAACAGTGAATATGTTTAAAACCAATGACTTCCATATAGGTAGGACAAGGAGGGGGTCTTTAGAAATTCACAGCCCAATCACCTACTATTTTCTATAGAGACTGTAAGACCCAAATCAAAGACTTAGTTTGTTTAATGTATAGCAATCACTATAAGGTAGTCTTAGAAAAATTTCAACAAAGGCCAAAATGAAGAAATTTCTACTTAATGTTCAATTAAACAGGATACCCATAAACTACCCTCTAGTTAACTGAGGTTTTTCATATAAACTTTAATGAACCCTCACAATTTAAATTCCAGCCTTCAAACCCAACTGTTTCACCTTTTATTTTTCAGTGTCAAAACCAGGGAAGCCTTTGAAACCACAGAATACATGCTTTTCTAAGAGCTCACAGCAACTGTAGGAGGAAACCAGCTATTACCAATAGGTCATCAGTTAACACTGTATCTTATGTATAGTTCACTAAATCAAACAAAAGAATCTCCAAAAACTTCATCTCAAACATAGCCTCAAATAAGAAATTGTCTTCAAATTACTCATTTATAGCTCGTGTAACTATATACCTAAGACCAAATATAGATCAAATTATGTTTGTTTAACAAATACTAAGTGATATTTAGAACTTACAAATAATACCCATTTAGTTTAAATATCTGATTCTTGTAATTACTAAATAATTTAAAAGCAAGATAGTTAAGTTTCTAATGGAACACCTGAACCCAACTACCTCCTTTTCACTCACCAAAATGCTACTTGGTAACAAATGCTCAATGAAAAGTCTCCCTTAAGCACCAAAGTAGTCAACTATGTATCAAATAATATACCTATTAATTTTCCCATAAATTTATCTTGGTTTATCTATATAAAATACTTGTAACAAAGCCTTAAAATACTCTTGAGTATCAACAACCAGTCAATCGTTGGTAGCAAGTACATGTTCATGGAAAAGCCTGCTCTAATCAGAGAATCTTTAATGTCTTTAGAAGCTTAACAACTCTTGAGATTGGGTCATCAAAATAGCATAACCGAGAACTTAACATACTTTATGTACAAGAGTGCAGAATGCAAAAGATTAAACATTATTAGCAACTTAAAATTTTCCCTCAAACAAGTCACAAGTCATTTCTCTGTTCAGAACCCATGACTACAACCAGCTCTGACTGGTTCCTTGAGGAATGTGGCTAGGCTAAAATTTTGGAAGTGTTGGCTTTGGTGGTGACCAAGGAGGAAGAAGTCTCTGGCTTCCCTGTTGCTGCTGTTCCCACCCTTCAAAATGAATATACCCACCGGTGTTAATTGACAATGTGGTCCAAAAAGCAAAGCAGGAATGGAGTCCAGATCCTCAAAATGGTAGTACAGGGCATAACCATTAGTCCACCTATCAGTTCAGTACAAAAAGTACAACCCTGCGCATCATGGTGCAAAAGCTGGGGCCTAGGTTTCGCATTGTGCATCTCACACCTATGGAAATAACAAGAGGAGTAAAATCTACAGAAATCAACACACCCTAAGAAGGTGGGTGTTCCAAGAAGACTGGTGTCAACACGTTTGCAAAGGTGGTTGGCTACTAAGATAATGAATGGCAATTACAATTCGAAAGTTGGAAGGAAACAAAATTTTACAATCAACTGTTGAGTTTGATAATGGGGAATTCAACATGGGCTTGATGTTCACCAACTAGGCTTTGCAAATCAAGACACTCATCTACACGCTTATGACAATTACTACTACCCCACTAGTGTCTACCATATCTCAAGAATGATTAACTCTCAAAAAAATTGGAATGATTTGGACCATGAAGAAGGGAAGTAATCAGAAACACTCCAAACCAGTTACTCTTAGGTTTTAAGCTTGTCCCTTTACCATCTGACCTTGGAAAGACATAATGACCTGTTCAAAGTTTAAGGTGGAAGAATTCCAGACTAGGGGAAATCTGTGTACCAAAGATGTGCCAAGATGATTCGTCAAGAACTAAGGTAGATTCTTTGAGGGTCAACAGTTTTGAAAAGTAAAAAGAAAGAACTTCTGAAATACAGAGTAGATTCTTTAAAGATATAAAAAAATCACTGCTCTTGACTCAATCCTTCGCCATGTTGCTGTCAGCTCACCAACTAAGAGTGCAGTGTGTCTTGCTGGGCCCATTTCCCCATGGTCTGTAGAAGGCGCTGTGAAGCACATCCTGTTCTAGCTCTGGGGCCCTTCCCCCCTCTGCAGCCTTACCCAGTGCAGAGAATGCGCCCCCTACTGACTCGAACACTCATAGCCTTTAGCCGACTTGGCTGCAGTGCATTTTGGGTGGGGGCTGGTATTTTCTTCATGGCCATAAACCAGAAGCAACAATGCAGATTTATAAAGAAACTGTATCAAGCTCCCCAGGAGATTTTTTCTTTCATTTGGAAGGTTCAAGGCACTGGCACGAGAAGCATCAGGAATAGGAACTGGGTGTGTGGGGATGGACAGTATGAAAATGGCAAACACAGGAAACAGTTTGGTTCTTTTTCCCTCCTACCCCTTTGTCTGAGAAATGGGGTTATGGCAAGAACTGTCCAGAGGACCTGGCGAATGCAAGAGCATCAAGAAGACTTGGTGTGGGTGTGTGTGGCTGAAAAGGATGTTAGACCTCAGCGCCGATCTTGGGCAGAAGAGGAAGAGGAGCAATCGCGCCTTTTCCAGCAGACAGGCATCCAGGTGGGGGTGGGGGCAGGCAGGCAGGCAGCCCAGGGCAAAGAAGAGGTGGATAAAAGGGTGCTCAAAGAATCACTCCCCATTCATTGCACTAAAAAAAAAAAATCCTCGCAGCTTTCTGGATCTCCGTTTCCTACCACCTCACTGCAAAGTTGGGCTCGGAAGCTCCCGAGGTCGCGCTGCCCAGCGGCGGGTCGCGGCGCGGAGGGCTCGGCGAGGCGGAGGGAGCTGGCATGCTGGGGAAGGACCGCGCAGGAGGCAGACTTTCCTCCGCGCCGTGCATGCTCCCCGCCCCCCGCTGTCCCCCTCCTCCAGCTCGGGGTGGGCAGCCCTGGCGGAAGATCGTCCCAGGCGCTGGGGGTGTGCGTGGGGCTCGCTGGGGGGGCGGGAAGGAGGGATGCGTTCCAGGGATGGAGAGCTCGGCTCCCGCTGGGGGCGGGGTGCAGGGCGCTGCCATCGGCTGGGCTCCGCGGGCTCCGCGGGCTCGGGCTGCAGGAGGAGGCGCCTGGCCGCCGGAGCGGAGCCGGGGAGCGGGCCGGGCGGGCGGGCCGTCAGCCCGAGTATGCAAAGGAGCGCGTGCGGCCGCGGGGCCGGCAATCGGAGCACGACGCGCCGGGGCCGGCCGGCGGGCGTCGCGCGGCCCGAGGGTCGGGGCAGGGCCGGGCCGCGCGCGGCTTACCTTGACTCGGCCTCGAGGCGCGCGCGGGGCCGGCGTGCTCGGGGGCCGGGCGGTAGCAGCGGCGGGCGGATGGCGGCGGCACGGCGGAGGCGGCGGCGAGGGCGCGCCCGGGGCCTCGTCGCGCTCGGGCTCGGTGGCCTCGGCGGGCTCCGGCTCGCGCCGCGGCCGCGGCTGCTGCCGGGGGGCGCGGCGGGCGCAGCAGAGCGGCGGGCGGCGGCGGCGGCGCGAGCGGCTCCCTCCAGTCCCCGCGCGGGCGGCGGCGGCAGCAGCGTCGTCGAGCGGTGCAGACAAAGGAGGGGCGGAGGGCGGAGACGGAGGGTGTGGGAGAGGCCGCTTCACCGGCGCGGGCAGGCGGGCAGCGGCGGCCGCGCTCCTCTCGCTCCTCAGCTGCGGGGACCGAGAGAGGGAGCTGTGCCTGAGGAGACGCCAAAATCCCCCTTAGCGCTGCCCGCGGGAGGGGGAGGGGGCACAAGATGGCGGCGGCCCGGGGGGGGCGGGAGTTCAGCTCATGGATCTCGGCGGGCGGCGGAGGGGAGACCGGGCCGGCGGAGGCTGCGGCTGCAACGGGCGGGGGAGGGGGCTGATCCCGCGTCTCCCCTCAGCAGACAATACAAGCGCCTCAGAGCGAGTCCCCGAACCTGCCCTAGCCAAAATGGCGGCTGAGAAAGAGCGGAAGTGACGTAAGTGCTCATTAGCATAAGAGGACTCATTGTCCAGCTAAGTGGGGGGGGAGGCAGTACCCTTTCCCCACCAGTCCCCCAGGGACAACTCTTACTCCCACTGTGCTCGCACCTAACTTTTTCGGAGGGAAGGTGGCACCAGCACCCCACCACCCGCCTAAGGGAAATTATATAATCCCCACTGAGGGGCAACTCTCGCGAGAACCAGGAGAATTAGCCATTGCCCACTAGGAGGCGCCGCAGATAATGGCCGCAGTGCGCTTCCAGGCCGTGTGCACGGCAGGCGCCTTCCACTGGCCGCAGCGCCGGCGGCGGAGGCACAAGCAGAGGGCCGCAGCACCCCCTGCACTCAGTCAGGTGGCCGCGCTGGGGATCCCTGCGCGGGCCCAGCTGGGCCTGGACTACATCTGGCGGGAGGGGGCGTGTGGGCAGCCTGGCGGCTCCACGTGCCGGGAGGCCCGCGCGCTCACTGGCTGGGCAGCGGCAGGAAGGGCAGGGACACCTGGCGGGTCGGGCCTGCGCCTCCGGCCCTAGAGGAGGTGTGAGCGCCTCGTGCTTCACACCCTGCCTTGCGATGGGCCGCAGCCCCACGGATGCCGCCTGACCTCTTCGCCCTGGCTCAGTCTTCCAGCAGCGATGGACTCCTCCTTGGCCGTGAGGAGACGAACGGGATCCCCAGCATGTCGAGGCCATTGGACTGGTGAAGCCCAAGGATGAGCAATGATGTTGCCAATGGACTTCAAGATCCTTAAGAACTACACGTCCGTCAACTGTAGTCCCGGGCCCGTTCCTTCTGGGCCCCAGTCTGCGGCACGTGGACCGTTTGCCTTTGTAGACTTAAGTCAGTCCCGACCAGCACGTGATCTCCTCGCCAGTCTGAACCAATCCTTAACAGCAGAACGCATCCGAGTATATCATTGGCTGAACGCATTGAATAGTTAGTAAATGCCAATTGTGAAGGATTAAGCAAGCCTGTTTTCTTAAGATGTGCCCTGTAAATCCTCTATCTTTTGCTGTTACTCAAAATTTCAAGGTAACAGTTTCAAACCATATTTAACACCCCAAAAGAAATTTACCTTAATTGAAAATAGTACAAATTGTGGTTGCATGTAGCTCAATGTAACCTTCAGGTAGATTTAGCAAGGTGTTTCATCCAACACAGTATTCCATTAATTTCTGAAATTGTGATAAAATACACCCTTAAAACCCAAATCAGTATTTCAAAGGAAAAAACAATAGCTGGAAAAAGTTGTAAAAGAAAAATGTGTGGGGGTGCAAAATTTGGTTTAGAGACAAAGATGACTCAATTACATGTTGCAGAAGACAGGCAAAAGCTAATACGAAATAAGCAAAAATTTTATCTGAAGTTTAGCTTTCCTTAGTTATACTTAGATTTCATACAGTGATAATACAAAGGGAGAACATCTGGATTTCATCCTTGGCCTCATTTACAAAGTAAAAAGGGATGCTGGATTCACATGTAAATGATTTTAGTGTTTAAGTCACCACATCTACTACAAAAATGCATCTAAATAGTCCACATTCCTTTCTAAATAACTTCCAAATGGTGAAAGTCTTCACTGCTCGAATACTTTCTTTACTGTAAACTCCAATAAGTGAGCGTGCTGTAATGACTGTGGGAATGAGAACCGAAAAGAGTAAAAAGGCAAAAGATGCCTCCTCTAGTGGAGGTTAAGAAGGCAGTACTCCTCGTGGGTTCTCTGAGGCAGTTACTTCATCTCTGTTCCACATATTTGACAATGAAAACTCAACTTCAGATTTAAATGAAAAAGAACAGATTCTAAACACTTTTTAAAAAGGATATTTCTATTGTTAGCTTAAAACTAATTCTATATCAAAGTGATGCATTTTCTAGTTGTTAATGATGAGAGAAATCACCTCCCGAGGAAGGTGGGTTCCTGGTGGGCCACTGCAGCGCTCTGTGTGAACGGGAAATGAAATAGCAGAGGTCCTATGGATTCAACAATGGGAACAGGCAATGTTCAAAATGACCCAAGGGTTAATACTCTAGTATTTATTTCTGGTATGATGTTAGAAATGGAAACAAAAAAATCAGACTTAAAATTTCTTGACTTGAGCAGTCAAATTAAGCCAGGAAAATGTAATAATTAGGAATACTGTTCACTAAATGTTTATTAAATAACTTAGAGATGCTTCTTTTTACTTGCAAAGTCAACTTGATCTTAAGCTTATATGCTCACAGTATGTCTTACCCGAAAACTTGAAAGACACTTCATGACCCAAAAGCTATGTTAGAGATTTATCTTTTTTGAAATACCTACATTAGAGAAGGTAAACAGAATATCTGCACTGGCTCTACTGAACAATTTAACCTGCACTTTAACTGTCAGAAGACGTTTCTGAACAGAGAGAAAAGCTCTAGGAAAGGAATTTTTGTTTTTTATAGTAAAGACATATACTTCATTGAAGGTCCTGAAATATGAAAATATTTTATATAGTTTGTCAGATGTTTAAAAATTACTATAGCAGCTAAATTATGCTTTAATATAATCAATATTTTTCTTTACTGATAGAAGTTATTGCTCAGAGGAGAAAACACAGCTATGCTATCAACTGTTATCAAGTTGTTTCCAATTCAAATATATATTTAAAATAGACTTGCTTTGACAGATGAATTGCTTCATCAATTCAACAGCTGCAAAGACCCAAACTCTAAAACTGTGCTCTAAATGTATTGTTTTATCTAAGAATTTTGAAATACATTTTCAAAGAAAGGGCAAGAGGTGTGTATTTCTTTTTCAATCCACACAGAAACAGTCATATGTATTTCATGAATATAACTAGCATTCCTCTTCTGACATTAAGTACAAAGAGCTATGAATAATCTAGGTTTTATAGAGAATATTTCAAAATCTCCCCCCTGCAAGAAATTTTACATTCACACACTCTAATGAAAGCAGCAATATTTTATGCAAAACCCTATATGCATTTATTTATAGGTTTTACTTAATACAGCAAAATGTTAAAATTGAAAACACTGCTCATTTTTCTAATTTAATTTGACATATAAAATGGAATTTCTTCAGAAAAAAAGATTTGCATGAAATTTACCTTACTTATGATTTATGCTCTGAGAGTACATTTTATAAAAATCAGCAACCAGGCTTTTTTATGTTTAAATTGAAATGAACATGATAAATATAAATACATTTCTTTTAGGTAGTAGCAAAAAGAGTCAATAATCCTTTCAAGAAAGAGACTATTTCATTTCCTCCCAACTTGGATTCACCGTAAACACGATCCACAAATGTTATTGGAACCTAGTTAAAAAAATATACGTTAAGTCAGTCTTCAAAAATTACGAATACAACAGAAACAAGACTAATTCTATGACAGCAATTCCTATTCCTTCAATTCTTACAGCAACTATGCACACCTCCAACTCTTTAAAATTAAACAAGCATTTTATTATCTAAAAATAGTCCATATAAACCAAATTGGCAACTGTTTGAAAAGCATTGATCCTGCATTTTAAGTTGGTTTACTCAAGTTTCAGACTGCATTTCAAGGAAAAATTATACTCCAAAAGTTAAATGGCCTTAATTTTTTCATTAGTTTGTCAAACTTAGCTGGCATTGTTTTAGTATGAAGTTAAAAATCTTAACATTTCCACAAGACAAGTGGCATTCTAGTTAGCTACTTCTTGCTCTGAATAAGTCTTACTGTTAAACAAGGGGAGTCTTCCCTAAGAGTTCACTAGCTAGCTGTAAATATTACAGACACCCCCCTCCAATTCCTGTACTTTTCATTTACTCACAGGAAATGGGCAATGGGACTCATCATTCATTTTAAAGTCGGTGGCTGTGGACTATGGCAAGAGGAAAAGCAGCAAACAGACTCATCCCAGAAGGCAGAGTGGTCAGAAGAAAGGGCAAGGATGGAGAAGATACCAGTAACTTTTAATTATTTATAAAAGAATGTTGCCTTCTGTTAATGTTTTCGTTTTGGTAGGTCAAACATATCGATGTAAAAGGGATGTGAATTTTCATCTGTTAGTGCTTGGGCATTCTAAATAGCTGGAAGCCTTTCACATTTATTTGGCAGTTATAAAAATTAAACTTTTAACAATAAAAAGTCTAAACCTTATTTCTTTATGAGGAATACAACATATTATTTACCATCAATTTCATACCTCGCCAATAGTATAATTCAACTGTCTTGCCCGAACAATCATTTCCATCTGGAAGACGTAGCCTTTAGAAACACATTTTTCTATTAATTTCTGTAGAACTTCTTTTCGATATAATCTGTGTGAAATTTAAAAATATATATATAAACACCTGGATAAATACTCCTGCCTACATGCATCCTAGTATTTCTAAAAGTTCACTGGTATTTCTAAAACCTAAAACTTTCACTAGCCATTTGTATACAGAAAAGCTCTCTCAGTTGATATTATGATTTGTCCTGAACCAGAAGGGTCATGAAATATTTTGTAAATAATTTAGAAATTAATTCTTAGTATCTTTTAGAGAATTATTTTCCTACCGTACTATCAGAAATGATAAAAACATAGTAAAGTGAATCATTCGAAGCGGAACTACCTATTGTTTTTAACTTACTGGGCATCACAGGATTGAGGCAAGCCTGGTGGGACACAGCTATCACCAACTGATGTCACAGTTAGATATTTATAATGGGTGAATGAATGTGCAGTCGAACTGTGGAAGGACTGTAGGCCAGACACAGAGCTCATCAGATTTACAAAGAAAGACAGGAGCTGGGAAGTCCTGTGAGTGACCCCAAGTGCTTTCTTGAGGAGCTCCCTGTTTTCAGTCAGAGGTGAACAAACAAACAAAATACCCCTAAACAGTCTCAGTGAGTAGGAAGGCAGCAATTTCTGCCTCTCTCTCTCTTTGGAGCAAGTTAGGAGAGGTAGTTTGGTGTAACTTTGTTCTCTTCCCAGTTAAAGGCCACCTGGATTTACAGTGCCTGAGGGCCTTACCTGGAACCCACATTCATTTTTCTCAGGTGCTTTCTAAGGAATCCTATTAGACAACACAGTCCTTAGAGGAACCTGAAAAGGACTAGTGTGCACTTTTACCCACACAGCTTCCATAAGAATTTAAAAGGATAAGTTTGGAATAAATCTAAAGTGAGAGGAATCTGATGGTAGTAATATTTAATCAATAATAAGTATTTACTAAGCAACCTACTGTGTTTAAGGCATCTTTTTATGTTTTGGGGTTTTAGCAGTAAAAACTAAATAAAGATATATGTCAAATAAAGTTAAATAGGGGAGGAGATTGGGACTATGGGAAGGACTAGGATCATGATGGGATGTTTCAGCATTACCTTTTATTTTATTTTTATTTTATCCTCACCGAGGACGTTTTTCCATTTTTTGTTCAGAGTGGGAGGGAGAGAGGGGGAGAGAGAGAGAGAGAAACATCAATGTGAAAGGGACACATCGAGTGGTTGCCACCCACACGACCCAACCAGGGCCGGGGACAAACTGCAATGGAGGTAGGTGCCCTTAGCGGGAACTGAACCCAGGTCTCTCTGGACCGCAGGCTGACGCTCTAACCACTGAGCCAAACTGGCCAGGGCAGCATTACCTTTTAAATTGGGGTTCAGCTATGAATTCTGCCCCTTTAACAGTCATTTTATTCCTCATAAGAGTTATTTTGTAAGACATTTCTCTTTATTGCCATCCCTTCTCCCCACCACAGTATTTTTAAAACTATGGGTGATGATGTAATACTGCATACATAAAGCCATGAGCTGGTAAATTAGGATAATTAGGATCCAAATGGTCTTTGCTATTAAATGGGTTTACATCAGACTGCAATCTTTTTGGGTTTCCTTTTATCTGATAAAAGGCACATGCCTCCTAAATACTAAGAACTTTAACAAGAAGTTGAGCTTTAATAAAAGCACGTATTAATAAATCATTACTCCTATGAAGAGACAGTGAGCTTTATTTAAAAGTAGTGAAATCGACAGGCTTACTTTCGTGTGTTTGGCTGCTCTGATATTTGCACAGAATACGCCCAATCACTGTTTTCTCTAGAAGCTATCGACAGCTCCAGGCCAGCCTTCATCCTCACCCCCTCCTCTACTTCCTGCATGGTTCTGGTGGCAATGAAGTGCCACCACCCATTACTCTCTGCTGTGTTTTTCTCCACAGCAGGGTCCCCCCATGTGATGCTGCACCTACTTTATGTAGTTAGTTGTAAGTATCATGTCATTAGAATGTATAAACTCCATGAGGATAGGAACTTTGACTCTTGTCCAAGGATTGGCACATAATAAATATTTGCTGAATCTAAAATGAATCACCTTTGAACTTTTTGAAAGCATCTGCAGAGCTTTCAATAGGGTCGCTAGGCCAAAAAACAAGGCCCCCACTCCACAACCCTTGGAGCCACCCTAGGTCTTCGATCGTAGTCATCATGCCTATGAAGTCTACACGGGCCATTTGTCTGCACAGAGATTTTGCAAGTGCCACGACTCTTTGCATTGTTGCTACTGGGCCATCAGTGACCTTAATCAGATAACGTATATTCCTTTGCCTTGAAGTGGGGGACAAAGGGCTCCATTTATGGCCAGATCTGTCTCTTACACACCAAATTCTGCTTTTTAATCAATTTCCATTTTAATTCTAGAAAGGCTTCATTTTCATTATTTGACCTCTAATTTGTGATGGCTCTCTTCATTTGGCGGGGGGTAGGGGTCGGGGAGGTGGGGGGGGGGGGTGTCAGGGTTGCGGATGGGGCAGCTGCCCTTGTCTCATAAGTACTTTTATTTTTACTAAATAAGGACATTAAAAAAAATTTCTCTTCACTTTTGACCCTCTCAGTCTTACTATTTCTGAACTACTACTATTCAAGACTTGCAGTTACACTACGAATACTAGTTACTTGAACAGCCAGCTCCTAATTTGTGTGTGAATTCTAACGAAGGATCAAATATCAACATTATTTAATGGAAAAACTAACTATTAAGTAATATAAATTATTAACTAATGCATGGGGCTTGGGCCTTAAAGAAAACGAACAGGCATTTTATAGTTTCAGAGATAAAAAAAAAAATTTTGGCAGGCTTTAATCATTTGGCATGGTCATACAAACCAGTTCATCTATTGTAGCAAGTCTAAAATTAAACACATACCCCCCCCACCCAGAGTAAACAAAAATAAAAAACCCCAGGGACCTAGCAGGAGGCTTTGCACCAATTAAATAAGACTTTTAAAATAAAAAACATATGGAGAACAAGGTAACCGAAAAGGCTCTACATAAATATTAAAGGTTTTAAACTTTTCTGTGGACAATGCTATCAATATGCAGAAAAACTGCAGAAAATGCCTGGAAGAGGCACTGTCCTTTGGAGCACATTACCAGTGACAGCAGTGTTCAGAAAGAGCAGTGAGTGGTCACCTTGGACCCCCCTAGGGGCTGAACATTAATACTAACATAACAAGCACACTAACCTGAGCCCTGCCTTTGATGCTCTTAAAAAGGCACGATATTTGCCCTGGCCGGTTTGGCTCAGCAGTTGGAGCGTCGGCCTACAGACCAGAGAGTCCCGGGTTCAGTTCCCACTAGGGGCACGTACCAAAAAACAAAAAGGGCACAATATTTTTCAAGATGCATTAGTGTCCCAGGACAAAAACAGGGTAGAAATGAAAAGCATCTCTTTAAAATAAGCCATTGTAAAGCAAGAAATTTAGACAAGCAGTTATAAATAGTAGACATATAAAATCACAGGTTTTCACTGTACCTGAAACTTCCTGTTAAATCGGATGCTCCTGGTCTCAGCAAAATCTGAGTTATAAAATTGGCCCCACGGCTGTCAAATAAAACAATCAGATCTTCTTTATAAAATAGTTTCTAAACAAAAGAAACACATCCAAGAGCAGAGTAGTACAAATACTACACTAATTTCATAAATAAATGCAACACTTTCACAAAAACATTAATTCTATAGAACAAAATTTTAGTCAGTGAAAGGAAATCTGATGTTTCTCATTTTCAGAAAACGGGGACATTTAGAGGGAACCTATAAAGCAATCATTCTTTCAAGCTTGACATATGAATGGTAACAGATTTTTAACTTGTGTATTTGCCAACAGCCATTATTTAGAATTCCAAACATCTGTCAGCCAGCAAAGAGATCAGGAATCTGGAGTTTCCTTTTCAGATTCCAATAAGCACAAAAGGGATAGTGGCTTCAACTAGGTAATAGGCCAGTCTGCATAAAAATGGCACTTTTTTTTTTTTTTTTAAAGAAGGTGTGTGCAAGTGGAAGAGGGTTTTGGTTTTTGGTAATCTCTGGAAACTGATCATGGTTCTCTGGGAGACTATCTTAGTCTGCTTGGGCTGCTATAACAAAATAGTGGAGTAGGTAGCTTAACAACAGACACTTCTTTCTCACATTACTGGAGGCTGGGAAGTCCAGGAAGTGAAAGCCCTCCTCCAGGCTTACAGATGGCTGCCTTTCTGCAGGAAGGGGTGGGGGGTAAGCTCTTGTCTCTTCTTCAAAGGGCACTAATCCTACCACGAATGCCCCATTCTCAGGGCCTCAACTACACCCAATTACCCCCCAGAGGCCCCACCTCCGAATACCAACACTTTCAGGGAAGGTACTCTAACATGAATCTTAGCAGACACAGAGTCCATAACAATGACTTTAGGGCATGTACTTCAAACACAACTAAGTATCAATCAATTACAAGCTATTACTGACTAACAGCTATTATTAACATTTCAAAAAGATGTGATGTGATCCTAGAAAAAGTGACTTTTGTACTACAGCTATTTTATTGTGCTCAGATTTAAAACAAACAAACATTTTCTAGGGTAGCCTGGAGAGAAGTTTTCAAAACCAAAGTAAGGGTAATTGTTATAGAAATAACACAGGGTTATAGCCAGAATAACAGCTAACAAAAAAATCCTCCCTTCATTTTGCTTCAAAAACCTATAACAGAAAATTCCAGGACACAGTTTACAAAATGTGTGTACTCAAAGAAATGTGAGTGCATGTGTGTATATATGTGTATGTATGGTGTATATGCATGTATTTGTACATCTAATTTATTTTTACATTGGTGTCTCTTAATATGCAGCAAAAGTCAGACAGACTTGGATTCTGGACCATATAGCTGAGACCTTGCACAAGTGATAACAATCTTTCTCAGGAGTTTATACTTTAAGTCAGCTCAGACATTAACAACTAATGACAGATACAACTAAATGATCCAACTAAAAGTTGTAAACTGTCTTTGGGACTCCCCAGTTTTGAATAACAGCTGTAACGCCCAGGTGCAGAGAGGCCTGAGAGCTCACTGTTGGTCTCAACATCGTCTGTATACAGAATCACCTGGGAAGCCTGTGGAAAATACCAATGTTTGACCCCACCTCTGGAGTAAGTCTGCATGGTGTGTGTGTGTGAGAAAGGACCAATAGGGCGCAGTTGCATGTCATTTTCTCCCTACGTGACTCCAATGTTCCCTACATGAAAACCACTGTTTTCATCCAACCCTTTCATTTCTCTGAAGAATGAGGCACTTACATGTTTTAAATGACTTGCCCAAGGTTCACAGTTAAGAGGCAAAACTGAGATAAGCAGAATCTTCAACAGGAATGAAGTGGGTGATAAAAAGTACTAATAGCCAAAAATTCTTTAGGGGTTGTCCATTCTGTTTCTCCACCCCTTAGTTAGGGGCTGCTCTGACCAAGAATGAATGTGCTATCAGCCCTAGAACCCGGGACTCGAGAAGCCCTGTGGCCGCGCCTTGGTACTGCTGGACCTACCCTTAGGACGCCAAGGAAAGAAGCTGGTCTAGCTTTCCAAAAGGGGAGGGACCACATGCAGAACTGAGATGCCCCAGCCCACCACCGGCACCAACTCCTGGATGGGTGCGCGAGGCAGCCCAGCCCTTCCAGCACGGCTGCCTCTCCAGCAGAGGGGAGCTGCATGGATGAGTCCAGGCGAAACCAGCAAAGGGACCACTAGCCAGTCCACAGAACCAGAAGAAATAATAAATAGTCGTTTTAAGTCACTAAGCTTTGGGATCGTTTGTTATATAGCAATAGAAAACGGAAACAGTAGGTTTTATTTCCACTTTATAACGAGGAAAGTAAAGCTTAGAAAAGGTAAAACGTGCAAGGTGACACAGGTAGTCAAATGACACAATCGGGATTCTAACCTAGGTCTGACTTCAGAGTCTCACTACTTTATGCTGCTTAGGAAAAGTTGAAATCGTTGTGTCTGATTTACTTAAAATGATTAAAAAAAATATATGGAAAAAACTATATAGTCCCAAAATACAGAAGAACAGTTCGCTTAAAACCAAAGCTGAAGGTCCAGTGGAATACATTTGTGCTGAATCACACTATTTTTACCAAAGGTTCAAAGGTTTATGCTGATTTTTCCTTGGTGAAAAATATCCAAAATAAAATAATCATAAAAAAAATGTAGGTAAGAAGCTATCTGAAAGTATTTATTGAAAGTTATACTCTGATCCCACAAATACCAAGGCAGCATGGTAATTTAACCTAAATACCTGTTATAAACGTATTTATAGTAGTTACACTGAAAAACAAGAGAAATCATAGTACAGGTATATACCTGATTAATTTTCTTTTAAAATCCCAGCCATAAACACCTCCATTTCCTTTGTATCGAGTCCCAGAGACAATGTCGAAATTACCTTCCTTCTGCTTCCTGTGGAACAAATAAACTAGCTGTCAATTGGAGAAGGCTGTTGAGCTTTCATAAGTTATTTTCAAGAGCTACACAAACAGAACGTTCAAGACTCGCATCTAGAAAAAACAATACCAAGGAAACAGATGAACTATAGTACTGTAAGATCTTTCAAAGTAAGGTTTTTAAACCTGATTCTTTTCTTTATTAATATTTAGAACAGTACATTTGCTGGCTGCGCCATGTGAAACCAGCCTAAAATGTAGTAATAAAATTAAATTTTCACAATCCCCCTGCATTCTGTTCTCGGCTCCCTGAAGTAAACAATGCCAAAACAGCCTGGTAACCTTTCAGACCTTTCTCTGTTCACAAGGAAGATAACTCAGACACACACACACACACACACACACACACACACACACACCTCTAGGGTTTTAGGTCACTTTTACAAAATTGGAATCCAAAAAAAAGTACATTTTGCAACTTCTTCTTTTTTTTTTTTTTCCAGTGAATAATACAGAATCATGGAATCATGGATACCCCTACAGGTCAACAGAAAACTTCCCCATCCTTTAAAAAAAAAATTGTTTTTTCTTTCTTGGTTTTTAGAGAGGAAGGGAGAGTGAGAGAGAGAAGAGAAACATCGATGAGATAGAACATCAATTGGCTGCCTCTGGCATGCCCCTCACTGGGGATGTGGCCCACAACCTGGGCCTGTGCCCTGACCGGGAATCAAACCATCAACCTCTTGGTGCAGGAGTCGACACTCAACCACTGAGCCACACCGGCCGGGCTTCCCCACTCTTTTCTAATAACTGCAAAAATATTCCATAGACTATTGAGCCCATTTACTCATATGATTGTATCCATGGTGGGTCCCTCCGCTTCCAAGAGCACAACCACAATGAATAGTGCTGCATTCTTATAAATGTATAGCCTGCTGCTTAGACTACCCAAAGTAGAACATAATGGGATTGCTAAAATAATTCTAACAGATCTCACCAGAAATTACTTGTAAAAAAGGTTGTAGCAACTCACTTCCTCCTGCAATATTTGAGTGTGCTCATTTTCTACAATCTTATTGGTGCTGGATGTATTGCTGGATTGAATTTTTAAATCTGATAAACTAATGGGTAATAGTAACAGTTGTTTTTAATTTGCATCACCCTAACTACATCCTGGGGTGACTAGTTTCTTGTAGGTTTATTAGCCATTTGGATTTCTTCTACATTTGGCCTGTTTGCATCTTTCCCATTTTCTACTCCACTGGTTCTATTTCCCTATCAGGTCAAAGGGACTTTGTGTATGGGAGAAATAAGCAGAGCTAGTATCTCTGAGGTGACTTGTGCAGAGGTCAAAGGATGAGAAGTTGTTGGCCACTAAGGAGCAAAGAGCAGGGCAGGCGAAGGGAACCTGGTGCGCTGTGCGGGCACAGGAAGGAAGCGGCGTGCCTGCAGAGGAGAGCAGAGGGGAGAGGCTTAAGGGAAGTTCAGAAAGGGAGGCAGGGCCCAGATCACACAGCAGTTTGAGGGGCAAAAAAAGCAGTGCAGATTTTTTCCCATGTGTTAATGGGAGCTCCCTGAACTAGTCTAAACAGGGAGTGACATAATCTGACTTTGTTTTTGTATATTTAGCTTATATTCAGAACAGCTACCAAATTCTTATTTGGACAGGTTTTGTGCTCTCTTGGTTTTCTAAGAATATAATTATATCACCTGCAAATAAATATAATTTTGTATCCTTTACCAATATTTATACTAAATTCGTATCTTACATTACTTAAAATCTCCATGTTTAATGGTAGCTGGTATGCCTATCTTGATGAATTTATTAGAAATGATTCTACATTTCACCATTTAGTAAAATGTTTGTATTAGGACTGGGTTACCTTCATCATGTTTAAGTGGTTTCCTTCTATTTCTACTTTGAAGTTTTTATTGGAAATGGATAGTGAATTTGATCAATATCTTTCATCATCTACATACTTAATCATGCTGCTTACTTTGTTAATGTGATAAATGATGTTGACAATTCCTGAAGATGAACCACTCTGGCATTCCCGGAATAAATCCTATTTGTTCATGGAGTTTTACCCTTATGATGCAGGGCTTAATTCCATTTACCAGGAAGTTGCCTTCTGTCTTTTTCTGTAGTCTGCAATAATCTAGATAACAAAGGGATTATCTGTTGATCAGTCCCTCAGGACTCCTGAAACATCGTTTAGTCACATATCTATACACTCATGAGTCTCAAGTCTACATGTTGGTTTTATTTTTGATAGCTAACAAAATATCATGTTCGTTTTTAATTAATGAAGAATGAAAAATAAAAATGAGTCCAAAATCAATATAAGATAAATGATGTGAATCATATTTTTTCCCCAAAATATTAGAATTACCTACCTAATGAATTCAGGAATAAATTTTGGCTGAAATTTAGAAAGAATAAATAGTAAGTCAGTATAACAGGCTAAGACAATCACAGATCACTAAGAAAGAAAGATGCTACTTACATGGTGTGAGAGATCAGCATCCATAATAATTATGTAGTTTCCTGTGGCATGCTTCATTCCATGTATATATGCAGTTCCTAAAAATGAACATATTTATCTCCATTAATGAAAATGCTTACGTATACAATGTCTGAACAGAGAAGAAACTGTTAAGCACAGAAAAGCATACATTAGTCCTCTCAATATCATCCTGAACTATAAGTAAATATTATTTACTCTCAATCAAAAACATCTCTCAATTCCATTCTTTGTCTCCAACTTCACCTTGGTCCCAGGCACCATCTCCGGACGATCCCTCCCTACCAAGTTCCCTTGCTTCTGCTCTTTCCATCTTTCCCGGTCCATTTCCACAAAAGTGGCCCTTGTCAGTGTCTACACTGTAGGAAGCCTGGTACACTAGCCTGCTCTGGCATTTGGGGCCAAAGGCACAGCTAGCAAACAGACTTAGCACCTTCAGGCCTAGAAGTTTCTTAGGGTTTGGCAGGTAAGGTAACTGGTCAGGAGCAGGATTTGGGGATTCCTGCATTCTCTGGCTGCAAGCCACCACAGTGTCTTCTAACTTCTTGCTAAGAATGACCACCACACCTTTCTGTATATGCCACTGACTGGTCAGTAATTCTTGGTTGCTTTTATAGCAGTGTCCAGATTATTTCAATCCTAAACAACCTTCTGGATTCAGATATTCAGAACATTTAATGATGCCAATTAACGAATAGTATTCAGGAGAACAGATATTCAATTTTTCAGAACTGTACTTCTTCCATGCTCCATCCCCCCATTTTTCAGTAAAATTATACCAATTCTTTACATAAACAACTATGACTAACAACAGAAATAAAGGCATTTAGATCTTCATTCCAGAATGACTGAGCTCATCTGAAATTTTAACTGTTAAAAGCTGGGAAAGCTTTCTTTTTTAAAAGTAAAGAGTATCTTTTTAAAACTTATGACTTAAAAAAATGTTCGAAGATTTATAGCTAAGGCAGTGTGTAGGTCTAAGATATTTGCCTCAGATCCCTTCTCTGGGCTTTCCCTATATTGCAGGGAACTTATTTCCCAGGTTCTTTTGTCAACTGGCTTCCAAACAGCGTTGGGAGGCAGGAGAGAGAAGGGGAAAGTCTCATTCTTGGCCTCCTAGCACTGACTGCATATCCTCAATGTCTCCAGCTCCTGCCAGGTATCACCGACTCCATCATTCTGGCCCTCTTTGGGTAGCGTGGGTTGGCTCCTGGAGTCTAAAACCAACATCTCCTATTGCTGCTCCATCCTGAGGTGGTAGGAAGCTGCAGGTATTACTAATCTCTGAGCAGCCTCACTGTTCCATTTGGCTTCTCAGTAATCCCTTCACCTGTGTAACCAGATTCTCTGATTCAATTCCCTCTACTGAAAGACTTATAGTGGTTTCTGTTTTGCCAAGTGGGCCTTGACTGATACAGGCAACTCAAACCATTTAAATATCATTAAGATCATTAAAAACCATCAAAGGGGGTTACGTATTTTGTACCTGTTCCAAACTAGGAAAATACGCACTGGACAATCTTACCAAGACAAAAAGCATGTGAGGGGTGAGAGGTTCTACTTACCTAGTCCCAACTTTTTCTCCCGTGGTCTTAGAAGCTGTAAGAATAAGAAACAACACATTGACACAGATCATTTAAAAATATATTAAATTTTTTAAAATTTGTATAGTGCTACTCATTTTAATAGAAATACAGCTGCACTTCTTACACTTTAGAACAGAGTATGCTTAACATTGTTTTGCCAAAGTAAAAAAAAAAAAAGGCATTAGTAACAAATCAAATATTTCAACAGCTTTTAATGAAAAACATTCATTCACCCCAACCTCACAATAAAAGCCAAATTTTACACTTTTTTTTTTTGAGCTATTCAGAAAACTATATAAACAATATTTTTACATCTGTCACTTGACTTATCATTTTAAATAATATCTATTGATTCCTTCCAAGGAAAACTGCAGGTCTAACTCACTTATTCTGTACCTTTTTGGAATATCTGGTAGCCAGATCTGTTTTTCAACGCCCTCTGTGATTTTAAAGGGTGTTATCATCCTTCCTGCAACAACTTACCTTGACCTTCTACTTGGATGACCTTATCTCACTCTCTACTGGCCCAGTGACGGGGTATAAATTCTTTCTCTTTTCTTGCAGTTTGTCAGTTACTTAGTCTTTCAACATTTTTTGCTTCACATATGAAACCTGACTTAGTTGCTTTTCACCTAATGTGAAAACTCCCGAAAAAGCAGAATGCCAAGGTTTGGACTCTGCTGTTTCTGAGATGCAGGGTTCAGGCAGGCGCCCACCAGAGCGCATCTTGTCCCTACTGCATCTGCCAGGACACCAGCAAGTTGCCTCAGACTGCAAATCTCTAAACAAAGTCTTTTCAGTTCCAGTCACCCAGGATAGATTAATTTTATTATCTTATTATTTTTTTTATTTTTTACTACATGCATGCTGCTCTAGGTCTTGCAGAGGAATAAAAAGAGATAAAATACATTCCTGCCTGATGAGCTCTTATAGAGAGACTAAGACAGTCAATTAACTACAATAATTACAATTCACTGAACGAAATCGAACAAGGTATGTCAGGTTTTATTTGATTTTGTGACAGTTGCTAACAAAATACTGAGCCCATCTGATCTCCGCCCTGAAAAAGCCAATCTTTTAAAGTTCACCTTAGATATTCTAGTACCCCATGTTTCAGCTGGAAAAACCTCTTTGTTTCAGATAAAGAACAATTTTGTTATTTAGAAGTTTCAAAATGTTCAAAAGTTCATACAAACTATAAACCATGTTGTATAGGATAGAGTACTATGAAGCAGTTAAAAGAATGGGGTCATTTGGTGACAAAAGATCTCCAAGATGTAAGTAGAAAGTAACAATGATACAGAAAGGTTGTATTTATATTTAAAAACAAAAACCATCAGCACAGATACCTCAGTTCTAAGAGGTGGCCACATACACAGATATGCACAAAAAGGGTAACACCCCAAACTGCTGACCAGGATTTACCCTGGGGCGGAGACTGGGATGCAGGTCAGGAAATGCTAAAGGCAACTTCAGTTTTATCAGTAACATTTACATTTTACACCAAGAACCTGCTTATTTCTTACACAGTGAAAAGTTCGACTTGTTTCAAGTAGTGTGCTTAACTTTCAGACCCTTAATTCTACCCCCCTCCTGGGCCTCCTCACTCTGGTCTGGGCGTCAAGGGCACCGCGGAGCACGCCTCACCCCACCCGGCTGTCATGAGAACGAACAAGCAGTAAGTGCACAGGCTGCCAGGCACAGCCTCTCTGAGGTACGCTTACAACACAACTGCTTATAAACTCCTTCATCTGACACTATAATTTGCTTGACAATAAATGTGTTCTATAAAAAGTTTTATCCTAGAAAATCTTCATGACACT
Organism: Molossus molossus; assembly: GCF_014108415.1. Lineage (NCBI taxonomy): Eukaryota > Metazoa > Chordata > Mammalia > Chiroptera > Molossidae > Molossus > Molossus molossus. The sequence goes on along the minus strand of NW_023425399.1, from coordinate 8,101,832 downwards.
TCAGACAAATTCTATCAATCTATACTAGGATCAACAGCATCTGAGTGAATCTGTTTTACCATACTCTCGAAAACAATGGGTTGAAAAGAGAAAAACACATCTTTAGCTGAGAAAGGCTAATAACTCTTCTCTCCTCCTAGTTTCCAATTCTTTACTTATCATTGAGGCTCATGTGTAGTTCTTGTTTCATGAATTATCTATTTTTGTACACTTGACTGGGGTATGAATCTTTTTGTTAGAGATAATTTGGTATTTGGGGGTGAACAAACTATTTTATTATAACAAATTACTCAAATCTCTCAATCCTACAATTACATTTGCTGTTTTAAAAGCAATGAACCTACCTCACTGTACAGATGTATATGTGAACAAAAACCACTTCCATCTGTTTGTTCTTCCTTGCTGTGACTTTTGACCAACCTCACTGTCCTTAAGAAGCATATCAAAGCCTTTTAATCAATAATGATCTGTGTTCTTTAAAATGTACCCATAAATACTTTTGTTAGTAATGGCCAGGAAGACAACTGAGATGAGTGTCAATCTGGTGACAGTATCAGTCACCAGAGGGTATGGCCCCTGGAGCTGCTGCATTCTTTGTCCCTTTGTCTTTTCAATCATTAGCACCTGAGTTTTATTAGCAGAGAATAATTTGTACAAAACTGCTGGGCTAGATTTGATCTGATTTCAGGTTGGGGGAATGAAACAAGCCTGGAAGTCAAACATGACAGAAGCATTCAACATAGAAAGGTTGCAGCCCTCCACAACCTCAGATCTCCCTGCCCTGGACCACGGTAACAGTTTGGAACTGTGTCTCCAACTTTTCTAAGGGCCCACCTCTGCCATTTATTAGTTAGCTGTGCAATCTTGGGAAGTGAATTAACCCTCTTGTCTGCTACCTCACTTACAGAGTAAAAAAACAAAACAAAAAACTTCAGTCTTGTCCTGAAATATCCATTTCAACCAGTTTGAAAGACTAGCCAACAAAGCATCTGTGCTGAACTACTTTAGGTGAGAGAAATAATCATTTTTATCCATCTGTCCCCTCAACTAAACATACATACGTCACTTAAAAGCAAGTAAGTACCACCTCTGGCAAGGCCTGACACTGGAAAAAAATTCCTACTTTAAATGATTTAAATGTCATAAAATAATGAACAGGAAATTTCCCTGGTACGGCTGGAAAATCGTGATAGTAAATGCTAACTTTTTTCTTACTCATTTTAATTTTATTGGGTTGATGGGAAAAATTAAACACTTTGAGGAACAACGTTGTTTTCAAATTTGTGATGGTCAATTTAGTAGGCAATTCCTAAAATCAATCAATTACACCTCAAGGCTGAGCTTCTATGACATGGTATTCAAAATACTGCCAGGCTGATGTTCCAGATTAAAGTGCGCACATAACTCAGGGTATTCTACATATAGAAAGTGTGCATCGTGGCTGTGGCCATGGCCCAGGATTTCTAAAAGATAAACTGGGGAACTCTTGGCCAACCTATCAACCTAGCATCACTGGAAGTCCTTGCTAGAGGCTGAAAATCTGTCAACTTTTATCTCTTGTACTCCTATACAACAGAGATATTCAGAGAGGACTGGAAGAATGTCAGATCTGTGAGACAGACAGGAAGAATCTCTAGTATAGGATAGATTTACCATGTATATAAGAGTAACACATTTCATTACACTCTTCCTACCAACCAAGATATCCTCCGACTAAACAGAAATTATTTCATTATTTAGATTAATCGAGAATATTTGGACCTAGTTTTTTATGATGCCAATTGCCATTTCTTGAAATGAAAATATCAATAAAGGTTCTCCAAGAGACTTCTTTATGTCTATGCCAATGGTTCTTTATTGGGAAGCGGGACGGTTTTACCCATAAGGGGACATCTGACAATACACTGAGACATTTTTGGCTGCCACGCTGGGAAAGAGGGTAGCTGCTGGCATCTAGTGGCTAGAGACCAGGGATGATGCTAAACATCCCACAAAATACAGGACAGCCTCTCACAGCAAAGAATTATTGGGTCCCAAATGTCAATAGTGCCAAGATTGAGAAACTCTTATAATACCCAATGCCTAGAATGTGTTTTCTCATTAAGTCTGGGCTTAATTGTATATTTGGGCCCAGCAATTATCCAAAGTCAAGCTCACTAGTATGCTCATACATTTTAAAATCCAAACCAGTGATCAAAAATAAAAATTGTGAAGCCATTAGAAAATGAACTCTACATCTGCCTAAGTTACTCTCACAGACGAACAGTTTTCAAGGTACAGTGGGAAAATCTAAAGTTTAAGACTCAGAAAGTGAACCTACTCCCACAAGACTGTTTTACAGATAAAAATAAAAACAAAAACAAAACTGCCAAGTACTCTGAAAAGCCATTCCTGTTCCACAAGAAAACAGTCACCTATCTCAGCTGTAAGCTTTTAGCCACAGGCAGTCTTTTCCACCGAAAGCGTGAGAACACCTAGCAAAAGGGAGCAAGAAAGATCAAGTCACCCTGGTCAGTTTGCCTCAGCGGTTGAGTGTTGGCCTGCGGACCAGAGAGTCCCGGGTTCGGTTCCCGCTAGGGGCACGTACCACCAAAAAATAAAAAAAAGATCAAATCACATATTACTATCTGCAACCTAGTTCTATAATGTTCCTTGTGAATTCAATATCACGCTTTAATTTTATCCTTCAAGAAAATTTATCTACAGAAGTAATCATAAAAAACAGAGTTCATCCAAAGACTCACTATTTTGCTGTAAAACTACTGATCCAACATATCAAAAAGATCTAAACCTCAAGCACAATGAAAACACATCAAAATCTCAAGTGCTTTTTCTTTTCAGTTTCTAGACAAGCAGACTGAATGTAAGCACTGTTTCTTTCTCATCTTTCCCCTACAAAACCGCAACTGGTGAAACAGAAAAATATTCACATGACTTACAATTTTGTCTGACCCATAGATCTTCTCCAACTGTTCAGCAACGTCCCTTGTTCCATCTGGGCTTCCATCATCTATGATTATAATTTCATAGTTGATTCCACTAAAATAAAAAAATTAAATTTGCATTGTTTGAATACAGTATTCTCAATTTTTTTTAAAACAAACTTTAAAATGACTAATTCTTAACTAGTAGTAGAAAACTTCAATTATCAAATGAAATGTCAAATTTCCAGTCCTTCACCTCCAAACTCAGCATGTTGCTGGAAAATGTTATTATAAAGTCCTAAGATGTTAAAAAATTCTCACAGAAAACATACTCTTCACCTGATAAGTTAGCATATGAAGTTTTATTTACTTTGGAAATAGAATTGTGGAACCTTAATATCAAACCTTGGTTTTATCAGCTATTTCAAAAGTATATTTAAAAGACAACTCAAACTGATTGAGTAGCTCTGAGTGATTATTCTTTTTAATTTAATCCCAAATGATTTAAAGAACATAATCAGTATTAAATCCGACTTAATTTCACCCTTTAAAAAAATCTACTTTAGAATAGTGACACTCTTTTACACCACTATTGCAAATAGTTGTACCCATCATCCTGCACTGTCAAATAAAAAGAAATAGCACAGAATTACAAAAGATTTCACTATCCTTCAAAAGTCACACCTTTCTGCTGCTCTCCACTGTCTTTCCGGGAGAATTTCTATTCTAAAAACAAGCCAACATAATACTTGGATGAACATGAGATCGCCACGTCTGCCACTACCCCCTTTAAAAAACATTCTTTTTACTAACTTCATTGGAAAACTTAAGGGGAAAGAAATGAGGAAATGCCAAATTCTCACACATAAACAACATTCTGTTTCTTCTTGATCCCCCAAAACACATTCCACTGTTCAAGGCTTGAGAAAGTCAGCCCCAGCAAACTTGCCAGAAAGCGAACTAGCCTATCAATTTTTCAGCCTCCCACTGTCCTATCAGGCTTGTGCTTTTTGTGTGTGTGGGGTACGTGCCCCTAGCGGAAACCGAACCCGGGACTCTGTTCCCCAGGCCGATGATCAACCGCTGATGCTCAACCGCTGAGCCACGCTGGCCAGGGCTGGGGCTTGTGCTTTACAAGCCAAAACAAGTAAGATGTTGATTGTAGCTGATGTGCTGAAAGATACACAATTCATAAGCAACTATAGTCATTCATAAGCAAAATAACTTCTCTCTCCCACTTCAAAGCACCTACACCACCTGAGGGTGAGGTAGCTTAAAGGAATCAAGCTGAGCAGACATTAGATAACATAATGTGACTGCATCTGGCAAAATAGTTGTTTCCTTCATTAAACTTCATTTTGATTTAAAAAATCCACTCGGGCCCTGGCCGGTTTGGTTCAGCGGTTAGAGCGTCGGCCTGCGGTCCTGAGAGACCCGGGTTCAGTTCCCGCTAAGGGCATGTACCTCGGTTGCAGTTTGTCCCCGGCCCTGGTCGGTTGTGCGGGTGGCAGCCACTCGATGTGTTCCTTTCACATCGATGTTTCTCTCTCTCTCTGTTCCTCTCTCTCCCTCCCACTCTACCTGAACAAAAAATGGAAAAATGTCCTCGGGTGAGGATAAAAAAAAAAAAAAAAAAAAAAAAATCCACTCGGAAACTAAAGATAAACTGCACTACATAAAATACTTAAAAATAAAGCAAAAATATTGTACAGTCAGAAGACAAACAGGAAAAGATTGGCTACATGACAATTTCTTTAAATTGAAAAGAGCCTGAAGAAATCAAAAGAAGATGATTTTAAGAGAGGAAAAAGTGATGAAAAAGCCTGCAGAGCTATGTATGTAAATATAGTTATCTCAATCAAAGAAATATAATCAAAACAGCAATGCTGTACACCTGCAACTAATACAAAATACTAAATGTAATTGAAAAATAAAAGTAAAACGAAATGGTGCAGCTGAACAAAACAAACCAGCAATGTTTTTCACCAAACATTTCCAATGATGTAAGTTTAATACTATGCAGGCTGGCTGGCTGTGGGGGAACAGGCACTCGTTGAAGAATGCGGGACAGTCCTAAACGGGGTACAATCTTTTCTGAGAGTAATCTGGCAACAACGATCAATTTTAAGGACATCTCTGTCGATCCAGCAGTATCACCGAGATTTTAATCTCGATTTACCAGCAAAAGTATGTGTTTGTTGCAACGTTCATCTAATAAAGGAGCAATCACTATGTGTCAAGCACTTTTCAAAATGCTGGAACACGTGCAGTGAACAAAGTCCCCGTTCTCTCTTGTAAAGCAAATGTCAAAAAATAAAAATAAAAATCTTGGAAAATAACCTATGTGCGTTGACACGAGCCGGTTAGATAAAATACAACACAGCCAAATGGAATATTAATTAATTTCCAAAATAATTTGCTAACTGTGTATGTGCTGAGATGGCAAGATCTTAAAAGAGTTCTACAACATAGTCCCATCAGTGAAACCGTAAAAGACGTTCCTTCGTAATGATACCGGGATTTTTCCAAAGTTAAAGAAAAAAAAAGACAAACTGTATAAACACTTTCAAGTCCCAGGTTCTAACGACCACAACAATCGTCCACCAGTGGTCAGCGAAGCTGCCCTGCTGCTCTCTCCAGAAAGGCAGCTCCCTAACCCGGACACCGAACCTCACGCTTATATAAGCACTGGGCTCGGGGCGAGAGCAGACTCCCGGCTGCGGCCGCAGGGCCTGCCCACCTGGAGGGACGAGCGGGGTCCAGCTTACAGCCTCGCCCCAAGTGAGAGTGACCAGCGCTTCCGAGAGAAAGGAATGGGGGCGGGGCGGGGGAGTGAAGATAAAGAAGTGTCTCAGGACCCCGAGACCCCGAGAGAAGCCCAGAGGGTCCGCCTCTGCGTCCCTCGCGGGGTGGCCTCCGGAGACCTCCCCTCTGCAGCCGGGAGGGGCCGGGCCGGGCGGGTCGCGCGGCCAACGGCCGGCAAGCAGGCCGGGGAGCCAGCTCATCCCACTCGTCGGGCGCGGCGGCGGGCACGCTACCTCTCGGAGAAGCTCTTCACCAGCAGCCACACGATGAGCGGCAGGTTCTCGCGCTCGTTGTAGGTGGGCAACAGCACCGAGTACTTGTCCCGCGGCGGGGCGCGCCCCCCCAGCTCCCGGCGAGCCCGCGGCGGGGTCCGATTCGCTTCCTTGGAGGCCATGGCGGAAGTGCGCGAGCCGTCGGAAGCGGAACAACGTCAAGGCGGCGCGGGCAGGGAGCCAGCCGGCCCCGGATCCGGGAAGGGGGGCACGGCCTGTGTGGCCGAGGGCTAGTTGGACAGACGCAGCGCTCGGGGGCCCCTCAAGCCGAATCTGAAGCTGGCTTCGGGAAATCCAGAGCCATCTCCAAAGCTCCCTCGTCTTTTAGTTTACCCCAGTCGCTAGGCGACGGTAAGCCGGAAACGGAAGTGCCCTTCCAGATAACTTCCGGAAGGGACCGCCATGGCTGCCAGGGAGGAGGTTCTTGCCTTGCAGGCTGAAGTGGCCCAGCGCGAGGAGGAGCTGAGATCCCTGAAGCAGAGACTGGCGGCGGCTCTTTCGGCGCAGGAAGAGCCAGAGCGGCTGGTGCCGGTGCCGCCCCTGCCGCCGAAGGCCGCCCTGTCCCGAGAGGAGATTCTGCGCTACAGCCGGCAGCTCGTGCTGCCCGAGCTCGGGGTGCACGGACAGCTGCGCCTGGCGACCGCGTCCGTGCTGGTCGTGGGCTGCGGGGGGCTCGGCTGCCCCCTGGCGCAGTACCTGGCGGCGGCCGGCGTGGGCCGCCTCGGCCTCGTGGACTACGACGTGGTAGAAATGAGCAACCTGGCCCGCCAGGTGCTGCACGGCGAGGCGCTGGCCGGCCAGGCCAAGGTCTTTTCGGCTGCCGCGGCCTTGCGCCGTCTCAACTCGGCCGTGGAGTGCGTGCCGTACGCGCAGGCTCTAACGCCGGCCACGGCCCTCGACCTGGTCCGCCGTTATGACGTGGTAGCCGACTGCTCCGACAACGCGCCCACGCGCTACCTGGTGAACGACGCCTGTGTGCTCGCCGGCCGGCCCCTCGTGTCCGCCAGCGCCCTGCGCCTGGAGGGCCAGATCACAGTCTACCACTACGAGGGCGGCCCTTGCTATCGCTGCGTATTCCCCCAGCCACCCCCAGCCGACACGGTGACCAGCTGCGCGGATGGCGGGGTGCTCGGTGTCGTAACTGGGGTCCTGGGCTGCCTGCAGGCGCTGGAAGTGTTGAAGATCGCCGCCGGGCTGGGCCCCTCTTACAGTGGCAGTCTGTTGCTCTTCGATGCTCTCCGAGGACGTTTCCGCTGTATTCGGCTGCGGAGCCGCAGGCCCGACTGTGCAGCTTGCGGGGAGCGGCCCACTGTGACTGACCTGCAGGACTATGAAGCCTTCTGTGGCTCCTCGGCCACCGATAAGTGTCGCTCCCTGCAGTTGCTGAGCCCAGGGGAGCGAGTTTCTGTCACCGACTATAAGCGACTTCTGGATTCTGGGTCACCGCACCTGTTGCTGGACGTCAGGCCTCAAGTGGAAGTGGACATCTGTCGTTTGCCTCATGCCCTACACATCCCTTTGAAACAGTTGGAACGGAGGAATGCGGAGAGCCTGAAACTCTTAGGAGAGGCAATCCAGAAAGGGAAGCAAGACACCCAGGAAGGGGCAGCTCTCCCCATTTATGTCATTTGCAAACTGGGCAATGACTCCCAGAAAGCCGTGAAGATCCTGCAGTCCTTGGCCGAAATCCAGGAGTTAGACTTTCTGACGGTTAAGGACGTTGTGGGTGGACTCATAGCCTGGGCTGCCAAAATCGATGGAACATTTCCGCAGTACTGAGGTGGCTAACGTACACAGTCTGACCTGAGAAAGATGTGAATTGCCATATTACCTTAAAAATATATTTATTTGCATTTTTCTCAGTAATGTACAAAGAGACTGGGATTCTGCATCTGTGAATATGGACTTCTTTTTATAAGGGGCTTTTTAATGGTAATTTATTGGATGATATAGTTGTTAATGGGCTATAATATTGTTTCTGAGAACTGCCCTGTGTTTTCAGTACTTGGAGGGTGCCTTGAACATGTGAGATATATTGTAAGCGACAGGATTTTGTATTTTAATCCGCAGATCATTTGCCTGCCCTGCTTTTTTCCCACCTCCCCCAATCAAAAAGCTCTCTAACTGGTCTGTTTTATGCCTGGAATTAAGTTGTTGTAAACTTAGTCTTACCAAGTTGATCACAGATGATATACTTAAGATCAGTTTATTGTTTACTAAAGGCATCCTTTGGGTCTTATTTCTACTTCACATGATAGAATATGTCCTACAGAAATAAATGTTAAGATGTAAATTGTTTGGATTTTCTGGAAAGTGGTCATTAAATATTTTGAAGCATATCAAAGTGAAATATTTACAGATTAGCAAGATAAAGGAAGTTACCTTTATAGTATGTCAGTTTCTCTTATAAATTGCTGATTATTTTCTTTTTTTTTTTTTTAATATCCTCACCCGAGGATATTTTTTCCATTTATCTTCAGATAGAGTGTGAGGGAAAGAGAGAGAGAGAAACATCGATTCAAAATAGACACATCAATTGGTTGCCTTCCTCACTACCCCAATAAGGGCTGGGGACCTAACTGAAACTGAGGTATGTGCCCTTGACTGGAATTGAACCTGCGACTCTGTGTTCCACAGGCGGATGCTCTAACTGCTGAGCCAAACTGGCCAGGGCGCTGATTATTTTCTTAAAGATAGTGTCAGGGTCCACCTTATGTTGTACACATAACATTTTCTAAACTGTGTACTATGGTTTGGCTTGCTTTGGAATCTTCAAGTCCAAGTTCCAAACTTCTGCCCTCTTTCCACCTTTTCCTATCCATCTGTTTTTATTTTTGGCTTCACTGTATGGTCAGGACCCTAAATACAATATTGAATTAAAGTGGAATAGTGAACATTATCTCCTCAGTCTCAGGTGAAAATCTTTGCTGGTTTGATCAGTATTGTTTATTATTGCTTTGATAAAGACCCTTTATCAGATTAAGGAAACTTTCTTCTGTTTATAGTTTGCTAAGAGTTTTGATCAAATTTATCAAATGCTTATTCTGTATTTATTAAGATTATATGTTTCTTAACTTTTTCCTCTTCTGTTCATGTACTGAATGACATTGATTTTTTTTTATTGTAGGAAAAAATCATAAAAATACACCCTTCCATCATTTTCCAAATATACAGTACAGTATTGTCAACCATCTGCACATGCTTGCATCAGATCCCAGAATCCCCCTCCTGCATAACTAAAACTGTACACCCACCAAAAAACTTCCCCCTCCCCTCAGTTTGCCTTTTCTATTTTGATTTAATCTGTTTTATTCCAGCATTTTGTAGTAGTGAGAAATGTAGATGTTTTTGTTTTTTTCTTTTAAACAACATTTCCATGAAGTAGCGGTACTCTGCCCAATTTCCAATATCTACAAAAAAATTAAAAGTGAAAAATTGATATGTGAGTATATATCAGTGCCAAATTCAATGGGAAATGCTTTGTCAAAGGGGGCTTCTACTCCCCAACTGGCTTTCGTGCAGACCTACTTAGAATCAGAAATCACAAACATAAACGTGAAATCTTTGTATCTCTGGTTACAAATGTTCTTTGAAAAAGTGAAAAAGCATTGTGGGACAAACAAAACTCTGTATGTCAAATTTACTCACCAGTTTACAATCTCTGATAGCGACTCTTGTTTTATTAAAAAAGGATGGTATTTAACAATCAAATTCACTGGCAGGTGTGGCTCAGTGGATTGATCCTTGTCCCATGAACTGAGAGGTCCCAGTTCGATTCCCAGTCAGGACATATGCCTGTATTGCAGGCCTGATCCCCTGTAGGGGGTGTGCAGGGAGGCAGCCAATCGATGTCAATAAATACAAACAAAAAACAATTTCAAAATGAGGATAGTCATCACTTTTTAACTGAAACATTGCAGCTAATTTTTTTGAATAGGTGTGCTTAAAATATGATAGGCCGTTCTGTGTTATAAACACGGAGCAGGTTTCTCGTAGGTGCTTTTCCCAAGCAGTTGTGGAAATAATGACAGATGTGAACAGGAGAACAAAGATGGCTGGACTGTGTCTTGTTTCTCCCAGGACCAAAGCTGAATCTGATATGTATCAGGAAACAATCAAGTGGACAGACAGGAAGTATTTCATATTGTAAAGACTAGTGTCTTAAAGTTAGGCAATTTTGGTAGTTCTGGCAAACCTAGTTGTGCGTGGGACAGACCCAAGGCTATACTTCCAGGAACCACGCCCAAAACCATGCACAGAACTGGCCTCCCGAGAACAGTCTAGGCTGTGCTACCCCATGCAGTCCCAGAGGGAACTTCCAGCAGAGCTCACTGATCCCTGCCTGTCTCCCAGAGAGCCCAACACCACCCACTGCCCAGGGGCAGGAAGCAGAGTGCCCCATACTGTATTGTTCTTTTCTGAGTGTTATGAGGGTGTGTCTGGCTGGTGGAGCCTACTCACATGCTTACACACTAGTTGCAAGAGCGCTGGGAATTTGAGTTCTGTTGTCTACAATGGGGAGGCAGAACTCATTATCTGGGATTTTCTCAAATTAGTGAAAGATTTTTCAAAAGATGGGCTGTTAAGAATATGAAAGTATCCAACTATGGGACCCAAATATTTTTATTCTTTGAAGCCCTGTTTTCTCTGGGGATGGTGGCTACATTTTTACATTTAGATGGGACTGAATTTTTTTCCTTTTCATTTAACAAACATCAAGTGCCTTAAGTGTACCAGTCATCTTTCTAAATTCTGGGATAAAGATGAACAAGAGATTTCCTATTGTCATGGAGTTTACATTTAAATGGAGACAAATCTAGTAAATTAGTGATAAGTGCCACAAAAGAAATCAAATTGATGTATTGGGTGGGGAAGGAGGAGCTATTTTGGATAGGTTAATTGGGGGAAGCTTCTTTCAGAGAAGGGTTGACGTTAAACCCAAAACCTGAATGGTGAGGAGCCAGTTAGATCTGGGAGAACATTTCATACTGGGCGAAAATGCAGTGGAAAAACCCTGAAGCAAATAAACGCAGAATGATCAAGAGACTGAAGAGGCACAAGTTGGTCTGTGAACAGTTGGGGAGAGTACAAGAAGATGAGGTTTGAGAGAGAATATATCCTGTAGGTTGTAGACCATAATTGGAATTTGGTGTTCATTCCAAGTAAAATAACAGCTAACATTTATTGAGCACTTACTTAGTGATTTCGCATTTGAACCCACTTGGTCTGGCTAAAGAGCCAGCAGGTGCCCTAGGCACTGTGCTGACTATACTGACTGCTCAGTGAAAACTTTGTAACTGTTTTATATGTTCTCATTGTTGAAAAACAATGCCCTGATAATCACAGAATGGAAAGGGCTTATATTTCAGATACAGTAGAAATAAATGTACTCTGATGCACTTGGTTTGCAGACTTCTCTCTAGGGGAGGAACCCCAGAGTGAAATCCCTGGGAGACCTCTGACACCCGTGTGTCATATAGGTAATGTTCATTTAATCATGAGCCACTTTGGTCAATGAAAGCGAGAAATAAAGTCGCAACATAAGGAGTCACAGCTGGTAACTGGAAGGGTTGCCAAGGAGGGGACAGGTCATAAAAGGACAGTAGGTCTGAGAGTCACTGTCCAAGGGGATATTTTGTTAATGCATACCAACCTGCCTAAGAAAAACTACTTCCCAACAACTTAGCGTAGTCTTTCCAAACTTTTAGATCTTGGCCATTCTGATGCTTTTTAAAGTCTCTCATTGTGTTAATTTATGTTTTCTTAAGTTTGAGCAGTTTTTCACATCTTTTTTATTTTATTTTTTTCTTTATTGATTTTTAGAGAGAGAGGAAGGGAGAGGGAGAAAGAGACAGAAACATCCATGAGAGAGAACATCGGTTGGCCACCTCCTGCATGCCCCCCAATGGGGATTTGGCCCACAACCTGGGCATGTGCCCTGACCCGGAATCAAACTGGTGACCTCTTGGTGCAGCATGGGTCAACGCTCAACCATGGAGCCACACCGGCCAGGCAGTTTTTCATATCTTAAAAGTCTTTTCAAATAAAAAATACTGTTTATTGCCTGGCTGGTAGGGGCATGCAGGAGGCAGCCACTTGATGTTTCTCTCTCTCTCCCTCTCCCTTCTTCTCTCTCTTAAAAATCAATAAAAATATTTTTAAAACACTTTTTATTTTTAGCTCATTTTTCTATGAATTGTATGTTCTCATTCTTATTAATTTATATGGTTAAGAAAGACCACTGGGGGTGGGGGGTGGGGAATCTGTGTTCCTTAGCAGAAGGGTTTGACATGAATTCATTCTTCAGACATTGAAAGTCTACTATGTACCAGGCATTTGCCAAGTTCTGAGGACACAAGATAATTGGGGCTGTGGGGCTTGCCTGCCAGGTGTTCGTAACTCATTTTACAGCTTTACACATGTGATTTCCAGAGTCCTTTCCCACCTACATGATTTCATTTAATCCTTCAACAACTCTGAGATCAAGGGAACCATCTCTGTTCATAGACTTCTCTTCTGTGTTCTCACCAACGATAGATTGATCTGGAAGAACTTAGCTGAGCGTGGGCCTTGTTCTCTGAATGGAGCCCTTCTGTCCCTAATGAGATCGGGCTCTGCTGACCTTGTACAGCGTTTTAGAAAAGATTCTAGTGTAGACTGGGTGCATTTGTCAGCTCTTCCCACGTATCTCCTGTGTCCTGATGGTCATCACAGAACCCTTTTCTCTGGAGCCACAGTGAGACACTGTGAGCACAATGAATTGCCGCTGTAATGAGGCTTGCATCCTGTCGGTCCATTGTCGATGGTCTCCAGATGGAGCCAGACACACTTCAGTGTGGCTTTTGGTCTTTTTTTCAGATGGTTGGAGGCAGGGTACCTGGGACACCTGGATCATTAGCTAAGTGCAGATATTTCTGACACACAGTCTTTATTCCCATTGAATGGGTTGCATATATTGCTTTATTTAAGATTTTCTGTGTACATATTTTTAAAAATTGTTTTATTGATTTTTAGAGAGAGAGGGAGGAAAAGAGAGGGAGAGAGAACATCGATTGGCTGCCTCCTGCATGCCCCCGACTGGGGATCGGGCCCACAACCTGGGCATGTGCTCTGACCAGGAATAAAACCTGCGACCTCTTGGTGCGTGGGTCAATGCTCAACCACTGAGCCACACCAGCTGGACTTTGTGTACATATTTATGATAGAATTTCACACTTGGGTTTCCTGATTTGAAAACAAGTATATCATGGGTGCTGGTTTTCCTTGGTAGAATTTCTGAAAGCCAGATGGCTTTACCACTTACCACATTTCCAAGTCCCAGCCTACTTTGAAGTTTTGATATTAGAAACGCTTACACGTGTGAAATGATGTAAAAAGGAAAGCTGAATCCAGGACTCAGGAGACAATGACCTTGGAAGAGGAGGGAGGGAATGGGGATGGGGAACCGTGTGGTTAGATGCCCACCTGATGGTGCTGAGTTTGTTTGGTGGTGAATTTGTGGCTGATTTACATTATTAAAAATAACTCACAGTTGCCTTGGCCGGTTTGGCTCAGCAGTTGGAGCGTCAGCCCACGGACCAGAGAGTCCCGGGTTTGGTTCCCGCTAAGGGCACGTACGTACCTCAGTCGTAGTTTGTTCCTGACCCCATTTAGGGCCGTGTGTGGGTGGCAGCCGGTGGATGTGCCTCTCTCACATCGATGTTTCTCTCTTTCTCTCTTCCTCCTTCTCTCCCTCCTGCTCTATCTGAAGACCAATGTAAAAAAATGTCCTCGGCTGGGAGGACAAAAGAAAAAAAACAATAACTCACGACCCCCAACCAAGTAGCTCAGTTAGTTAGAGTGTCGTCCCAATACGCCAAGGTTGCAGGTTTGATCCCTGGTCAGGGCACATACAAGAAACAACCAGTGATTGCAGAAATAAGTGAAACATCAAACTGATGTTTCTCTCTCTCTGAAATAAATAAAAATTTTTCATTAAAGAAAATTTATGAAATAAGTAGAGCACATCATGCTTGGCCAATTATGAGAAAGTGTCACAAACCGGTATGTTTAATCCAGTTATGGGCACTTGAAATTCAAAGAATAATGTTGAATTTGATCACCTTAAAAATCAATCTATTGGATTGCAAAATAGTTTGCTAAAAATAGACAAGAACTGCTTGATGGATGGTACCCTATTCTCTTTCACTTTGTTACATTTTCCTTCGTTGTTTTCTATGAAAGAAAAGGCAAGCAGCCCACCCCACCCCCTGACATTTGCCTTTATTTTTGCTCCCTCTTCCAAAGAGTTATTTAGAAAGACTCTCTGGCGCATTTAATTAAGAGTTTTCTAGAAAGGCTCTTAGGACCATTTAATTAATCAGCAGCTGCTATATATTTTACCCTTATCTGCCCGTGTGTGGGCCTGTAACACTGACCCAGCACAAGGGCACACGTTTAGAACAAGATTAGAACAAGAACCCGAGTGCTTACAGAGGTCGTCAAGAGGGAGGGCACTGAGGTCATGTAGGGGAACACACCTGATTCATTCCAGAAGCCTTTAATGGGCATTAGGAATGAGCCGATAGTGGTGCCTGGGACACAACTGTGAGCCAGACAGACTCGGGTCCTGTCCACACAAACTCACATTCTAGTGGAGGAGAGAGATGACAGATCATCAAATATACAATCATAAAGTGTGATTTTTTTTGAAAAGGAATAATGGCTGCAGTGGTGGCCAGTGAAGACCTCTGGTAAGCGGTCTGAAAGGGGTGATGGCAGGAGTCATGAGAAGAGTTGGGGACATAGCATTCCAGGCTGTGGGAACAGCAAGTGCAAAGGCCCTGGGGCTGGAAAGAGCATCCGGAGTTGGGAGAGTCAAGAGGACCCAAGTAAACTTGGAGCAGAGTGAGTGAGGGGGAGAAGAAGGAAGGGCCAGATCCTGAAGGCACAGTGGCCACGGCAAGGAATCTGGATCTTATTCTAAGGGTAACTGATAACCACGATCCTCAAGCTGTGCTTGTGTGCAGAGCTGGACACGCATGCAGCTCCCAACCACTGACTGACGGGAGTTATGGGTAAATAAATCTCCACATCTCCAGGCGCCTGGAGTGAGACAGAGTGGAGGTGCATTCTTCAGCCTCCCAGAGGTCCCCAGTGGGACTGAGCTCCTGCTGCCCACAGTGACCACCTGCCCGCGAATACCCTGTTCCTTTCCCTCCCGTCTCACTTCTCCAGGCCGCTTCCTGAGCGTCCTGGGATCTCCTCCCAAATCAACCGCTTGTACTCGGATCCTTGTCCCAGGGTCCCCGTGGTCTCACTCAGCTTTCTGGGACCCTGACCCGCGGTAGGTCCCAGAAAGCGTTTATACAAATGTCCCTGGCAGCTGAAACATAGAGAGAAAGACTGGCTTGGGATGTTATTTCTTTGTTTTGACTTCTTCTTATTATTATTTTTTATCCTCACCCGAGGACATTTTTGGATATTTTGTTCAGATAGAGTGGGAGGGAGAGAGAGAGAGAGAGAGAGAAACATCGATGTGAAAGGGGCACATCGAGTAGTCGCCACCCTCACGACCCAACCAGGGCCGGGGACAAACTGCAACCGAGGCACGTGCCCCCAGCGGGAACCGAACCCGGGTCTCTCCAGACCGCAGGCCGACGCTCCAACCGCTGAGCCAAACCGGCCAGGGCTGACTTATTTTTTTTAAAGGGGAACTAGAGAATATTATTTTAGTACACAGCCGTTTTTATCCGAATCATCTGCAGTACATTGTGTGCACTCCATGAACTCTCCAGTGGCTTCTGCTCGCCAGGTGCTGGCGTTTTTCTCCTCTGGAACTTGATTCCTGAGCCCTTAGGAAAAACACAGAAGCCCTGGCCGGTTTGGCTCAGCGGTTAGAGCGTCGGCCTGCGGTCCAGAGAGACCCGGGTTCGGTTCCCGCTGGGGGCACGTGCCTCGGTTGCAGTTTGTCCCCTGCCCTGGTTGGTCGTGCGGGTGGCGGCCACTCGATGTGTCCTTTTCACGTCGATGTTTCTCTCTCTCTCTCTCTCTCTCTCTCTCTCCCCCTCCCACTCTATCTGAACAAAAAATGGAAAAATGTCCTCGGGTGAGGATAAAAAAGAAAAAACACAGAAGTCTTTTGCTGGGGCTCCTCCCTCCAAGTCTGGGCCCCGGGTCCCAAGGTTGGCTAGGCTGGCAGAAGTTACCCTAACACTCAGTTCTTCAGTGATGAAGGAGATGGTCAGGCGGAACTGTCCCTCAGGCCCGTCACTGCTGCTGGCTGGCATCTGTGCTCGGCTGGACACGGGGACACCTGGCCGCAGGGACTGACCAATGTTCCTTTTATTGCTGAGTGGTATCCATGGTGGGGGAACGGACTGCCTTTTATTTCAACTGTTCATCTGGGTTATTTCCAGTTTGGGAATTTTATGAAAAAGCTGCTATGAACATACGTAGATTTATTTGATACATTTTACTTCCATTTTTCAAACTGAAGCCCCAGTCAAACTTTTCCCCCTCTCCACTATTTACTCTGAAATGTGGGTCCCCATTTTAAGTAGATTTACCACAAACAGCCTTTTTCTAGCTCCCGTTACTTGCCTGGCTCGGGCCTGCGTCCTCGGCGCCTCTGGCTGCGAGAACCGAACCCGGCCGGCTCAGATGGCTGGATGGGAGCAGAGCTGAACTGGCCAGAATTAGTGCTGAGCGAGGCCTGCCTGGAACGGGCAGAGCTAGAAATTCAGCGTTTAGCCCTGGCCGGTTTGGCTCAGCGGTTGGAGCGTCGGACTGCGGACCAGAGAGTCCTGGGTTCGGTTCCTGATAGGGGCACGTACCTAAAAAAATAAATAAATAAAAGAAATTCAGCGTTTAAGAGCCCCCCTCACCCCTGTCTTATCTTCTTACATCTGGGGATTACGGCTCAGTCCAGCTCACACGGCACATGGAGGACCATGTGAGAGAGACACAGACCACACAGGACACGCACGAGGAGTTGGGAAGAATGTTCCAGCAGCCTGGGGAAGGAAGGCAATTGAATTGAGCGCCTTAGGCGGGGAGGCTGACGTCATACTTCCCTTCTGCACCCCTCCAGGCTGGATCAGCTTCTCCCTGTTCTTTGTTGTCCTCAAGTATTTTTTGAGCACTTTCTCTGTCGTCATTGGGGGTGCCGCAGTCAGTAAGGTAAGCACCCTCTTTGCTCCCAAAGCCCAGGTCACGGTGGGTAAGAACATTTTAAAAAACGAGGTACACACCCAGAATCAGCTAGTTTGCAAGGCCCCTTGCTCAAACACCGGCAAGAATGTCACAGTGGGGACAGCCCAGCACTGCACCGGGCCCTGTGCGACTGCACTGGACACAGCGACCGTGTGTGGGATATTCGGAGATGTCTGCAGACATTTCTAGTCGTCAGAGCGGAGGATGTGCAGGGGGGCGGGCCGCTGGCATAGCATGGGAAGGGACCAGGGATGCTGCTGACGCCCGTGCCCAGCACAGGCTCACAACAGAGATTTATCCGACCCAGAGTTCAAGTGTGTGCAGATTGGGAAGACCTGCGTCAGCCAGCGATGATTTTGATGTGGGCCACAGAGAAAAAAGGAAGGAGAATCGGGAGGGTCTCGGCCGTGGTCTGGGGAAGGCCTCGGGGGAAAGGCTCTTGGAGCTGAGCCGTGCAGAGTGAGTCTGAGTGAGCAGAGCCAGGAGGAGAGGAGGCGACAGATGCTGGGTCCGGGGGGTTAATCCTTTCGTTCTCTGTGGAGGTTCAAACCCAATGAGAGAGGGACATGGGACTTCGGTAGACGAAGGTGAAAATCCCACCTTTATAACTAAGAAGGCTACTTGGAGGGTGTGCTTAGGTACTGCCAACCTGGTGACCACATTGCCCCACCCTCGTGCACCTGCCGCCCCAGCCTGCAGGGCCCCGCCTGCTGCTCAGCAAAGAACACCCCACACCCCGCAGGAAAAAAAAAAAAAAAGAGGAGACAGAAGGGGACATAGTCTATTCCCCATTTCCCTCTCTCCAGCTCACCATCTGGATCAGTCTGCGGCCCTCCCTGGAGGATGAGAGGGTGAGGGAGGGGCAGAGCCGGTCACTCCTGCGCAGTGGTCTCCTGTAGCTGCAGAGGAAATCCCCTGGGGAGCTTGGATACGCCCTGCTGCCCAGGCACATTCCAGCCCAGAGCGGACCAGCATTTAAGGGGCCAGGCACTGGTTTCTTCCTTTCTTTCTTTCTTTTAAAGCTCTTCCCTCCCAGGATTTTCAGATAAACTACAGGACGCCCAGTTCACTTTGTATTTCAGAAAAAACAAATACATGTTTTAGTCCAAGTATGCCTCAACGATGGCATGGGGCATGCTCATATTACAAACGTTATTTATCTGAAGTGCCAAGGTAGTGGGAGTCTTGCATTTTTAGTTGCTAAAGTTGGCAACCCTGGGATCCCAGGTGTGTCCCACCTGCAGCCAAGGTGGAGAAGCCCTGGACCAAGGACACAGGAAGAGTGGGAAAGAGGTGTCCTCCTCCCACATGCTCCCAGCTGTGGTCCCCTGGACCCTGAAGCTGAACTGTTCAGCCTGTGGACAACTGGGGTGGGCTGTCCCCGTGGGGGACAGCAGTCTTCAGACCAGTGCTGGGCCTGCCTTCTTTTGTTTTTTTTAATTACTTTGTTATTATTGTTTTTTAATCCTCACCCGAGGAATTTTTTTCAAATATCTTCAGATAGAGTGGGAGGGGGAGAGAGAGAGAGAGAGAAAGAGAGAGAGAGAGAGGGAGAGAGACATCGATGTGAGAGGGACACATTGACTGGTTGCCACCCTCACAACCCTGACCAGGGCCGGGGAAGAACTGCATCCGAGGCATGTACCCTTGACCAGAATCGAACCCGAGACTCTTTGGTCCGCACAAACTCTAACTGCTGAGCCAAACCAGCCAGGGCTGGATCTGCCTTCCTGAACCCCCAAATCAGCCAGTGCTCCTTGAGGATCTTAGGGGTGGGGAACGTTCAACCTGTGGGCTGTTTGAGGCCCTTGAAATCAATACCGGCTCACGTCACACGCCTCACCAAATTAGCCTGACCAAATAGCAGGCTAATGTTTAAGTTGATCATTTTGCATGGCCCGCAGATGATGTTATAAATATCCAAATGGCCCCTGGCAGGAAAAGGTTCCCCAGCCCTGGCAAGGGCCCGCTGGCTCAGCAGTGGACGGCGGAGAGCACCTTCATCAAGTCAACAGAACCAGCCTCGTCAGTAGTCCCCACAAGTGAGTTTCCCATTTCTTTCCCCACCCCCAGTTACGGCCAGCTCTGTGATCCAACATGACCCATCAGGGGCTCGGTCACGGGATTACGGATAGTGACGTGGACCCCGATTGCTTCGATCTTACAGCTAATGGGGGCAAGCGGATTAGCGCAGCATTTCATTCCTTTGGGTTTTGGGTTTTCCTTCACTTTCGGCTCCAAGGACTCTGGACATTTGTCCCAGAGGACATAATAAAGCCTTTCTTATTCAAAAGTGGAGGCATTGGACAGTTAACCCTGGCAAATGGGGTTGACACTCTGATGGGTCAGGTCTGGTCACATGCACCCCTGGAACTGGGCTGGGTACAACTCCATCTCATCCCGTGGACTGGAAGTGAGGGACAGGTGGTTCTGGTTTTAAAATGCAGGTTTTATGATTATTCAGGAATGATGAGGCCCATAAATCAGGAGAGGACTTCCACCGAAAAAATGGTTTATATTCACAGATCCCAGGAGGAGGGGACATGGGGAGCCACAGAGGGAGGCTGGGGGATGGTGGTGGTGATGGAAGTGTGGACAAGCTCCTTCTACTGTGGTTCCCGTGAGGAGCAGGGAGGCGGGGTAAGCAGATTGCAGACTGGCTTGTTTAAATGATCTCAGAGGCTCTGGGGCCCGGGACTGACCCTAGCTGCCAGTACCTGGTCCTGGGCGATTAGAGCAGGTGGGTAGAGATGTGGCGTATGAGAGCCAGACAGAGGAGGAAGTCGGGGCTCCGGGCTCTGGCTTGGTTGGTTTGCATATGAAAAGTACTCTGCAGGACGTGTCGTGTACCATCTCTAGGAACTGGCTAATTCAGGGGGGACCGGACGTGGAGACAGATGCCAGGCAGGCAGAAGCAAGTGATAGCCACGACCCAAATACAATTCCAGCCACTTCTGACCCCAAATTCAGACTCTGCTTACTTGGTCAGCTTTCATCCTCACACTCTCCGACGGCTCATCCTGCGTCGTCACCGGGATTCGCCGCACCCAGCGGCCTCCTGGTTAGTCCCATCCTGGGATCCCTGACAACACGTCCAGGTCTTCTCCAGGCTTCTCGGTCCCATGTCACTGGGTCCCCGGGCCACATCTGCCACTGTCACTCACTCTGATCAGTTGGGCAGAGCTGACAGTTGCTGCGGTTCTCACTTCCCTGGCACCGGTTCCTCTGGTTTTGTTAAAAACCATCCAGAAACTGCCTGCTGTCGCCAGGAGCGGGGGTGATCCGAGCGAGTGAATGCTTGTCTTCAGGGGCTGCTAACAGGACTGTCGTCCCCTCCAGGCACGGGGTCGGGCAAGGCGAGAGACACACCATCAGGGCAGCTGCCATGAGCACTGGGGGAGACTGTCAGGTGTTGAGACACTTTGGGCTGTTGGAGGGGCTTTGCCCTTTTCGTCCCCACCCCCTCAGTCATGGAGATCCTTCCCCAGGGAGCTGGGCCTTCACGGGAGCTACGGATTAGAGATCATGGTGGTTTTGTGGTTGGCTCCCGGGAGCAGAAGCTGATGAATGGAGGGGGCTGGAGCGGGGTTCCGGGGTTTGGAGTAGGGAGGCAGGGTTCGGACATCTTCCTCAAGCAGGGGGCGTCCGCACCAGCGCTCAGCCTTCTGGGTTCTCTAGCAGCCTCTTTAGCTCTCCTCGCACCCCAGCGGGAGTTTTGCACACCCACCAGGCCTTTTTTTCTACTGCTTGCGAATTCGGGCACTGGGCAGTGTCCCCTGGCCCTGGACTGAGGTTGTTTTTTTTTTTTTTGCAAGGGATTATTTTGGGATCATCTTGAGCTCTATGAACCCAAAGAAACTTGCTTTGTGACACTGCTCCTCCCCCAATCCCTCCTTCCCAAACCCATCCTTCCCCTGGTAGTCCTTGGCTCCTGAAATGTCACCGCCACCCTCCTGGTGCCGAGGCCACAAACCTTGGAATCCTCTTTGCCTCCTCTCTTCCTCTGTTCCCCCATCCCATCTGCCATCAAACCCTGTTGGCTCTACCTTCAAAATATACCCGGAGTCTGCCCATTTCCCACCATCTCCTCTGGCCAACCACCCTGCTTCTAGAATGAACCATGACTTCCCTGCTCCTACTTGGTCCACCTCCATCTGTTTCCCCCAGCAGCCAGAGGGACTCTGTTCACACTTAGGTGGTGTCCTGTCACACCCATGCTCAAAACCCTCCCCTGGCTCCCGTCTCATTCAGAGTAACATCCAAATTGACCAGGGGACTGCCCTCTGCCCTCTGACTTCTATGCCTGGTCTCCTATGCTCTCACCTGTTCACTCCGCCCCAGCTACACTGCCTCATTGCTGATCCTCCAACACGCCAGACATGTGCCTCAGGGCCTTTGCATAGGCTATTCCTTCTGCTTTGCCTAAATGTCACTTCCTCAGGAAGGCCTTTCCTAACATCTTCATTTAAATAGTTTAAAATTTAAAAATGCAATTTCAAATTGCCTCTCCTCTCAGGCTTCCATGCTTGGTTTTTCTCCATGGCAGGTCACCCTCTGGCATACTGTTTTCCTTGTTTATTTGTTCACTGTCTGTCTCTGCCCCAGGAGGGCAGGAACTTACATCTGTGTTGTTCCCTACTGTATCCTAGTGCCTAGAACACAGGAGATGCTCAATAAATATTTGTCAAATGATTGATCGAATCACTCTGGCAACCATCCTATGGTCTGAAAAAGGGGTTTGGAATTGTTGATGACCCTTAAAAAAAAAATCTGAGTGATGTGTCCGAGTTTTGACTCTGCATAAGGGTCCCCCGTCCCTTGCCAATTTGGTGGCTGAGGGAATAAGTAACCTATTACTCTTCCTTGTGAGTGAAAAGTGCCATTGATACTGTGTCTACACATTCTTTGAAAATGTCAGTGGGGATGAATCATGGGCCCAGGGATTGCACCATGGAGCTGACCCGTGAGCCAACTCGATGACTAAGTCTCCCCCATGTAATGTCACCAGAGTCAGAGATGACCCCCCTCCCCCCCCCAAATTTCACTGGGGACTCCTGAACCTTCTCGAATGTGGCCATGTCTGACCTGGGCAGTGTGGCAAAGGTCAAAGGCATGACCTTCAGGGACACTTCTAACTGTCTGGCAAGTCACTCACTTCTCGGAGTTTCCTTGTGTGTAAAGTGGGGGTGGGGTCGCGTTCATTCATTCAGCCAGTATTTACTGACCCTGAAAAGGGACTGGAGATTTGAGTGAGCAGATAGACAGGCACCTGTTTCCTTGAAGCTCACAGGTGGTGAAAAACCAGACGATAAACGGGTAAGAAAAGAAAGACATTAATCACACTACTGAGAATGTCATGAAGGGAATAGAACCGGGGTAGTGGCAAGGAGAATTCCGAGCCAGCCAGCTTGGGACCAATGTTAGCAGGGCCATCGGGATGATGGTACCTGGCAGATGAAATCTGGGTGGAGGGACCAGCAAGGGCAAAGGCTCTGAGGTGGGAATAAGCTCAGTGCATTTGAGGACAGAGGCCAGTGTGGCTGGAGTTGGGGGAGGGGAAGGAAGGGCACTGAATACGGTCAGGGTCAGAGGATGTAGGGCTGGGGGCCGGGAGTGGGGCACGGGGAACAATCTGGTCTATGGACCCACCCAGGACAAAATGTCATGATGTATACAGAGCATGAGTGCAGTCGGGTGAGTCCTTCTGGTGTGTCTCCCTTGGAGAAGGGTCAGGGTGGGGCTAGACCCCCGCTGAGGACCTCCTGGTGGGCTTTCCCCTGGGCTTCCTCAAGCCTGCAGACATTCCCAGGAGAAAAACCAGGCTGTCCAGGGCAGTGCCGTACTGGGGAACCAGAGAGGGATCCTGGAGAGGGTGCAGGGTGGCTGGCTGAGTCTGGGTTACCTTGCAACCTGGGGCACACTGGAGTCCTTAATGATCATTGAACAGCAGCGGCATGGTGGGTGGGCTCATGGTGAGCTAGTTCAACACTGCAAGGCCACATTTTTCGGGGCTGGCAGTTGGAACATCCGGTCTTCCGTCTCCGAAGAAAGCTGACATTGTCAGCCTTGCTGATTTTCTGCTCCAGAAATACAAGGATCAGGCCAACAGCTGCATCCCACTACCAGGAGGGGGCGCCAGATCCCTTTTTAAAAGCTTGTCATGTACAGTTGTACTTTAAAAAATTGTAACATTTATTTAAATCAACTTTTAAAAATTAAAAACCCACTTTAGTCTCATTTCTAGTAATAATGCCATTTAAATCAAAGATTTGTTGTACTGGTTTAATTTTTTTCTTAATATTCAAGAAAATAACTACATCTCAATCATCACAGCAAAAGCAATTTTTTTTTTTTTTACAGCATGTCCTGTAAACCAGGCATTGTTCTCACAGCTTTAGAAATATGGACTCACTTAATTCATGCACATTATGAGGTGAGCACTATTATTATCGCTCTTTTAAAGATAAATAAACTGAGGCAGAGGCTGGCAGACTTGCCCTGTGGCAGGTGTTGGAGGTGGTTATATGCGGTATCTGGAGTGGTCAAAACCACAGAAACAGAAGGTTGAGTGGCAGTTGCCAGGGGCTGGGGGAGGGAGAAATGGAAAATTGCTCAATGGATGGAGTTTCAGTTTTGCAAGACGAAAAAGCTCTAAAAATCTGTTGCACATAATTGAATGTACTTAATACTACTGAACTGTCCGCGTAAAAATGGTTTATATGCTACATTTAATGTTGTGGGTTTTTTTTTAGCATAATTAAATTAAAAAACAAAGTAAAATTTTTTATTATTTGAGGTCCAGCCATTTAGATATTCTCCAATGCAAAATAAAGGTTCAAGGGTGATAGGAAGAAAGGTGTGTGTGGTGGACCCCAGAGCGCAGTGTTCAAGGGTGAGCATAGAGATTGGGGACCTGTCAGTCTACCATGTGACAGCCATGCTCCCCTGATGTCACCGCAGGGCCTTTGCCTGGGAGAGGAGTCTAAACGGGGGGAACTGGGAGCTTAATCGTGTATACCATTTTAAAAAAAGTAAGTATGCTATCAATTTAGCATGTATTTATTTATTTAGTTATCTTCCTCCCCCCCAACTAAATGTTGTGGCTTCAAGAGTTAGGCTTCAGATTTATTTCAACTTTCCAACTTGAACTTTTAAAAAAAGATGCTTACACATGCTTTTATTTATTTATTTATTTTTTATCCTCACCCGAGGACATTTTCCCATTTTTTGTTCAGATAGAGCAGGAGGGAGAGAGGGAGGAAGAGAGAGAGAAACATCGACGTGAAAGGGACACATCGAGTGGCTGCCACCCACACGACCAACCAGGGCTGGGGACGAACTGCAACCGTGGTATGCGCCTTTAGGGGGAACCAAACCCGGGTCTCTCTGGACCACAGGCCCATGCTCCAACTGCCGAGCCAAACTGGCCAGTCTTTTTTGATGAAGGACGACTTCTTCTTCTTCTTCTTCTTCTTCTTCTTCTTCTTCTTCTTCTTCTTCTTCTTCTTCTTCTTCTCCTTCTTCTTCTCCTTCTCCTTCTCCTTCTCCTTCTCCTTCTCCTTCTCCTTCTCCTTCTCCTTCTCCTTCTCCTTCTCCTTCTCCTTCTCCTTCTCCTTCTCCTTCTCCTTCTCCTTCTCCTTCTCCTTCTCCTTCTTTCTTCTTTCTTCTTCTTTTTGGTCCCATAGTTCTCTTTGGTAATCTGCTGGAATCTATGACATTCTTCTCGGGAAAAAAAAAGGTTTTTGTGTGCATAAAGTAAAATACACAGGAATACAGGGGACCAATGATGCGGAAATGCAGTTCTATCCATGGATACTCAGGGAGCTGGTGGGAGCTGGATATGGACCCCTAGCTAGTTTCTAGTCTATTTTCTACAACACGTAAGAATTAGTATGTGCTATAATGAATATCCTGGTGCACATGCCTACTTATTTGTGTAGGTTACTTTTCTAGACATAGAATTGTTGGGGCAAAGACCTTAATTTTATACCACTGCCTTAACACAGAAAAGGGTATTTATAACAATAACACTAGCCCCAAAGGGTGGTATCCAGGGTCAAATCCGACCAAAATAGAAGGACTCTTACCTTCTATTGGGATAAACAGGTGGTGAACAGTAGGAAATACACAAACGATAAATAATATTAACTGTGAAGGAAATCAGCCCTGGTCATGTGACACGAGGGGCTGAGCAGGGAGGAAGGTCATGGCCTCTTGAGAAAGGATGCTGGGAGGTGATCTGAGTCTGAGGACTGAAGAGCGACAAGTCGCCAGGCATGTGAAGATCTGGGGGAAGGTTATAGTTTTCTCATGCTTACATTATCCAAATTTTGGAGTTGACTTCTAATCTGAGGTGGAAGCTATAAGACAATTGGGAACGGATGTTAGAGACAACCTAAATACTTCCCCCTGGCTGATTATGGAAAGGTCCAGAAGAACATGGGGGACAGCGGGGAGCCTTCTCATGAGAACTTCTTCCAGATACATAGATGTGTTAGGATTCTTACCTCCTTTATGGGACTTTTCAGACCTGGATTATTTATTAGCAGGGTCCGCCGGGAGAGCTGACTTGACCCCAGAGTGTAGTTCTCAGAAAGACCAGTAGGTGGGGGTAAAGGACAAGGAACAGACAGCAGTTCTTTGCAGCCTCCAGACCACCACCATTCAGGTCGAGCCCATCACTCCCTGAATCTAGCTCAAAAGTATACCAGTCATGGTATACCATTCATGTACCAGCTTCGAGTACATGAATCTGAGTACATATGAGCTCCCACAGAGGGAAATCAATGAACAGTTATGTAGCACCTGCTATGGGCCAAGGAACCTCAAAGCTTATTTGCATGCAAACTTCTGCCTCCCCCCTTTCCTACCACTAGATAAATCAGGGGTCATGCAGGGAACATAAATGAGGGGGAAAGGCATGGGGGGTGACTAGCACATGCCCTTTAGTAATATTTTTTATTTCCCCACGTTGGGTAAGCATCCTCAGTTCAGAGAAACATTTTTCTATTATAAGAAGCGTTACAGCCAACACTTGAGCTGGTGGGCGCCGTGATGGTCTCCTGATGCCGGTGGGGACTCCGGTCATTTAAAGGGACAGCTGTTTCTCAGCTGCACCAGGGGCTGCTGGGTGGGAATTCCCGGTGCTGCCGAGAACCTGGACATCTAGATTTTTTTCTGTAAAAGCTCCAGGTTTTACAATGTTAGTGACTCACCATACAATGTGTGGTTCCCGTACAACGCTTCCTCGGGCTGGATGCAGTTTCCCTTGTGAGAGATGCCTCGTCCTGGGAGGAAGGAACATTCTTATCACCAGAGATGGGACGTCGAGGCAGAGAAAAATCTGTGCAAAGACACTTGTGAAAATAACTCACCTTCCTTCAGTCTCCCCATATATTTTAGCGAATTCTCCATCATCGCTCTTGTGTGTTCAGCCCAGAGAGAAAGCACTGAGGTATTGTCACTGCACTGGGACTTCATCTCCCTGGGAGGCCTCCTGTGCCACATAGAGTCTTTATTCAGTGAACGTTATGCTGTTCTTTGGTAACGCTGTCTTTCGTTGGAGTCCAGCTGAGAACTGAGGAGGGTGGAAGGAAATAGAGCTTTTCCTCCCCTCCACCTCCGTCACTAAAATCCCAGCTAGTCCATGTTTCATTCCACCTGCTGCTTACATGGGAAGACGCCTGAAAACAGTGTTCATGCTCTGCAGTATCTCCAAACCGTCGTAACGATCAGAACCACAGCTTGTGAACTGATGGGCTTCATAACGAAGCTCGTTGGTTACTGAACCACTTACTGGTTTTAGGAAATACTTTGACAACTGCGTTTCAGGGGCTGGGTTTTTATTGCAATCTTGTGCACAGAGTCTGCACCCCCTAACGGGCTTCCAGGGGACGTGAGTGCCACTGGTCCACGGGCCACAGTTTGAGGAGCCAGGGTTGAGAGCACACTCATGCTCACTGAGAACCTGCTATTGTGAACCAGCTACCCCGACTGGGAGAGAAGCGGCGATCATCTGCAAAGCACATCTGTATTTCCCGAGGCAAACACAGACCAGGCCCCTCTCCACTGGACTGCCAGGGTCCAGGTTTGCAGAGCAAATCAGTGAGTATATATTTGTCTAAAACCCACGTACACCACTGGCCAGCAGCACCCATCACGGGCAGTGGCTGCTGGATCGGCTTTCTGAGACTTCAGTTCCTCCTGCTTGGGTGCCGAGGAGTTGCATTTTGCATGATTCTCTCCTCTTTCCTCCTTTTTTTCTCACTTACTTCTCGCCCCACAGCAGCCTGGTTCAACGTGCAAATGAAAGGCAGTCCCGGGAAGATGAGAAGTCCCGCTGGTCCGCCTGCTGGGAAGAGATCGAAATGATTATTTTTCTCTGTCCCTCTCCTGAGCAGGTTTGTTGAAATTGCTAGAAGAAACAACATTGACATCGGAGCTTCTAGGAATACTTTTTAAAGGAGTCTCTGCCCTAGCTCCTTCAGCACCCCAGCTCCCTCTTGCTGCTGCTTCCGTAGGAGGGCTCCAGGGCTGGGTGGTTCAGCGTGGCGGGGCTGCGTCACGGACCTTGGCAAGTTTCTTATCCTATCTGTTAAATGGGATACTGACAGTGCCCACTGAGCTGGGCATTCTCTGTTTGCTCCCCAGACTCCTCTCTGCCCAGAGAGGCTGACTGTCAGGGATGGCATCAGTTGGGCATCCTGCCTCCTGGCTTCCGGTTGGGTTTGCAAAGGGGGGCACCGGCAGAAGACAGGAAATTATGAACCTGTTTCCTTCCTGCTCTGGACTGCGGCTGTGCGTTTCTCTCTGACCACAGCTCCTTCTGGGACGGCGCCTCTACAGCTCCAGGCCTGGGGAGGTATGCCAATTACCAGTTTATTGCCTCTCAGCTCCAAATTCACCCTCTGATACCTACCTGCTCTGCGTAATGGACAGAGTTCTTCATGAAGCATCTCCTTTGCGGAGTGCAATGCTAAACTTTCTCAGTAGAGGGCGCTATGGTGACAATGCTGGCTCTGCCTGTTTTCCTCCTTCCCCCTCTCTCAGACCACGGGGTGGGTAGAGCATGTCCCCAGGGCCTGGCCAATC
This sequence comes from Molossus molossus, assembly GCF_014108415.1. NCBI lineage: Eukaryota > Metazoa > Chordata > Mammalia > Chiroptera > Molossidae > Molossus > Molossus molossus. The sequence goes on along the minus strand of NW_023425399.1, from coordinate 8,073,547 downwards.
AGAGCCTTGCCTCCTGGTGGCCTCATTGATCCACTCAGGGATGGGCACATGGTCTACGCTACTCCAGTCAGAGCGAATCTCAGAACTTCTGGCGAGAGCTCATCAAAAGGTATCTTGGCTCTTTCCTGTTGGACTTGAACTTGAGAAGATGACAGACTGGGCTGCTGAAGCCATGTTGTCACCGGAAGGGAGAGTCCTGAGCTGCCAGGTGGAGCATGAGGTTGAAGCCAGCAAGTGGAGACTGTACGAAGGTGGGAGACGGACTCCTCATGACACTGAACGCACCTGCAGCTGGCACGACCTTGGGACTTTTCAGCTGGGTGAGCCTTCAGACTCCCTCTCCACCACCCACATTCCCTCCCCCACCCCCAAGGCAGTTTGAATTGGGTCTTCTGCTCTTTGGAAACATAATACTCCTGCCTGAGACAATATTCATTTTAACTTTTACAACGTGGCTTTAGGAAAAAAACTCTCACTAAATATCTCCTCTTTGCCAGGCACCTGACTGCCAAGTCTCGTTGAATCCTCTCCCCATCCTCACCTAGGTTCTCAACCTGTGGGTCGAGAACAGGGGTCGCCTAAGACATAACAGGAGCAAAATTACAGTTATGAAGTAGCAACGAAAATAATTTTATGGCTGGGGGTCCCCACAACATGAGGAACTGGATTAAAGGGTCGCGGCATCAGGGAGGTTGAGAACCACTGCCTTAGAGGAAGGCATTCTCGTGACCCCCTTTTTTCCAGATGAGGAAAACAGTGCTCAGAGAGGTTAGGTAACTAGCTCAGGGCCACCAGCTAGTGAGTAGTGGGAGCGAGGCACACACCGTGCCACCGCCCCAGGCTGCCTCCCAGCAGAGGGGAAGCCAGCCATGTACCTTCTCAGGTGGCCAGACCTGGGCGTCACAGCAGAGGGGTACATCCTGGCCGTGGGGTGCGGGCAGGGCCGAAATCCAGTCCGCGAGTAACTGCCCAAAGATGCAGTCCCCCATGTTCATCACTCACCTGCCAGCGAAAGGTCTCCAGATGGTGGTTCTACCAAGTCTCTTGTAGCAAAGGCGAAAGCGCACCTGCCGTCAGCAGCTGCCATGTGGCCCCCGAGAAGCGTGTGCAAGCCCCTTGGAGCGCTGCCTAAAACCAGGCCAAGGCCCCGTCGCGGGGAAATAATACACAAGAATAGTAGTAGCCACTATTTATTGAGCACTTACTGTGGGCCAGTTTGCGATGCTTTCTATTCTTTATTTCACTTAATCCTCATGGCACCCCAGTGTGGTGGGCATTAGTGGTCCTTCTTTACAGAGGGTGAACAAGAGGTTTAATAACTTGCCCAGGGACACACACCAAGGCAGTGGCTTGTCAGGGCATCGAACTTGAGATGCTTTGGCTCCAAAGCCCAAGATCATTCTGTGGGGTCGGAACTTGAACGCTCTCTGCTACTCCAAGTCGTCACACTCTCAGGAGAGGCTGTGCCTATTTGGGGTGGTTCAGATGAAGACAATGATGTGCACTGACTCCTCCGAAGGCCAGTGTGCCCGGTGGGCAACAGTGCCAAGTTCGGCTGTAGGACCTTCGTGCTCTTGAAGGTGCCCTGATAGGTGCTGAAGTTCACCTTCCTGGACTTATTCAAACCCAGCCCAGCTGCTCTGGATGGAATAAGATCCAACAGCTAAGGCCACGGAATAAAGGGATGGCATCCCTTCCCCACGCCATCCCCGGGCACCTCGGGTGACTGTCGCCGCTGAGTAATTTTCCTGCCAATTGGAAAAGAACCCTGAGCTTCCAAAGTGAGGAGGCATTTCTCTTTGTAGAGAAAGAGCTTCTGTCCACTTAGCAGTGATGTTGGGCCCCTATTAGGGAGATTTGTCATTAAGAGAATGAGTCTAAGTATGTACTTGTTTTTCAAGTTTCATGTGTATATAATAACACACCTGATGGAATACCAACAGCTACCCAGTAATGCAGACCTAGGGTATAGTCCTGTCAGGTTATCCTCCCCCCTTTATTGTTTTAAAATCATTTTTTCTTTATTGATTTTTTAGATAGAGAGGAAGGGAGAGGGAGAGAGAGATAGAAACATCGATGAGAGAGAACATCGATTGGCCGCCTCCTGAATGCCCCCCACAGGGGATCAGGCCCACAACCTGGGCATGTGCCCTGACCGGGAGTGGAACTGGCGACCTCTTGGTGCCTGGGTCAACCCTCAGCCACTGAGCCACACCAGCCGGGATCCCTGCTTTTGTTTTGTTTTGTTTTGTGTTTCTTAAGCAAGGCCAGTGGTGGCTTTAAATCTGTCAACACACTTATTTATTTGGTCATTTGAATAAGCAGCATGTTCTTTTCAGAAAAGAAAGTGAAAAGAATCGTTCGGGCTCGGATTTATGGTTTCAAAACAAAGTCCTGTAGTCCCTTTTCATACATTTAACTCAAAATACAAGGGTATTCACGGAGGACTGAACCCACAGGGTGAGGTTGTCTCCAAGCAGAAACCAGCGAGTGACTCTGGGCGTGAGTCTGTTATGGATCGAGGAGGTTGGTAGAGCTGAAAGAGAGATGGGGGGGAGGCAAGAAGACCAGGTCATGGGGATGGGATGTCACCAGCTTTTTGGGGGGAGTGACATGAGCCGAGGAAGCACATGAGCTGTCTGGGGTTCTAACAGGGTCTCTCTACTGTTGTGCAAGCGCGGATGGAGAGGAAGGAGGAGCGCAGGGGAACCAGGGAAGAGGCCCCGGCAACAATTCAGGCGGGAAAGGACGAGGCTGGACTGGTGGGGAGGCGAGTGCACCCCTGTCACTTCACCTGTGAGACACTTTATTCTGTGTCTTCTCCATCAAATCATTGGCACCTCTGGGGCAGGAACTCAGTCCAGTTCTGTTGTGTCTGCTTTGCCCCCAGTTGCTTTGATCCCGTCAATTTCAGGGCAAGGTCTCTGGAAATGCTCATTGTCTGCTTAGCACAGCCGGGCTTTCTCCCTGGGAGGACCGGTGCTCCCCGTAGGGGCGTGTTCCTGAGCACAGGTGCTCCTTGACACCTGGAGAAATGTCTGGGTCTCCCCTACCTCTGGGCCTTGGCACTGGCTGTTCTCTCTGCTTGGATCACTGCCCCCTCCCCACTCCAGGTCTCTTTTCAATGCCACCTTCTCAGAGAACATTCCCTGACTCTCTTAAGTGGCTGCTCCCCGGCCCCGGCGTCAGGTCTCTGCCAGGTCGCCCTGTGCTCATCACCAGGAATTACTTCCTCTATTCACTTGTCTCTCTCCCTGTCACGGTGGGGGTCCCATGAGAACAGGGGCCTGGCTCTGACATGCTCACTGGGGTAGGAGGTGGTGTTGGTGCCCATTCTGATGCCCTTCAGCAGCTGGGGTGCCCGTGCCCTCACTTCTTGGGAGATGTCCTGGGCCTATCAGTGCTGCCTCGCTGACGTGCCAGGGCCCTCGGCACAGGACCAGAACTAGGAGTGGCAAGACAAAGCTTGACCCTGCCTTTATTTAAAAGGTACCTATTTTGTTCATTGCGAATTTTTGGCATTAATCTTGGTTTTTAAAAATACTGCATTAAAATATGATTTACCTTGACCACTGAGCTTTTAAAAACATTTTTTTATTACTTAATAAATTAATTTTTGTTACAGATATCCCCCCCCCGCCGGTTGATACCCCCCTCCGCCCCTCCGCCCCTCCGCAGCACTGTTGTCTGTGTCCATCGGTTATGCTTATAGGCATAAGTTCTTCGGTTTATCTCTTCCCTCTCCCCCCGCCCCCTCCTCTGAGGTTTGTCGGTCTGAGCCCTACTTCTACATCTCTGGGTCTATTTTGTTCGTCACCTTATTTTGTTCATTATAATCTACAGATAAGTGAGATCATGTGATATTTGTCTTTCTCTGACTGGCTTGCTTTGCTTGCGTAATAGTCTCCAGGTCCCTCCATGTTTGTTTTTTTTGGCTCCGCCTAAAATTCTGAGCCCAAGGTGAGGTTCCAGCCCTGCTCAGAGGTGAGGCCTGAGAATCTGTGTGGTTAAATAAGCCTTCCCAGCCCTCCACTGTGAGTCTTGCAGAAGCAATGAACTCAATCGGAGCTGGAGGATAACCCTGTTACCTAAACTATAGCAGCTGAGCTGTTTCCCTTAGAGCTGTCATTTCCACACCGTCCTGGCTGCGTGGAGTTAGTCGCCTGTACCAGGGTCAAAAGGGGGGCCCCCTTAGCGCAGGGACAAGGGATCGTGGCCCATACTTCAAGCAGAACAGTCCTCATTTGATCCAGTTTATAGCTGGGCTTTCTGTATCGGATTTTACATCGTTGAAACAACGTGGAAAAGCCATAATCATCAACTTGGTCACGGTCCTAAAAGTGGCTAGTGAGGTGTGTTGAGGCCTCGTGATTCTTAATTAGGAGGTTTTGAGGGGTGCCTAAGTCTGGGGCTCTGCCTCCATCACCAGCGCCAATCAGAATCTTTGCAAGATGCCAGAAACCCGACCTTCAGTGACCCCAGCTGCTCCCTGCACAGCCGTAGCCTCTGTCCTCAGGGGCGGGGGTCCCCTTCTAGCGCTGTCCCAGCTCCTCCACCCTAAACGGTATTTGCTTTCTACCCCCTTGCATTTTAAAGGTCTCCATTTATACCTCTTTCTGGGTCACGTTCTATTTAGCATTTGCAGTGTCTCCTGTCTCTTGTAGCCACTTTGGAGGGGAAAAAAGGTCATTCCATAAATCTAAGGTATTGTTACCGTGACGGCAGTGCCGATGGCTATGACACCCCTGGGCTGGGAAGGGAGAGCTAATTAGTTGGAAACTTACTTTTCAGGCATGTCATGGAAGCAGGTGTCAGGGGGCCTTTAACGAGGCCCTCGTGACTCGAATGATATTTCCACTCTGCATCACTGCGTGGGTATTGCACTGAGATGCCCCCTCACTCCCCAGGGGAGAAAGAGGCGCTTGGAGGCCCAGCATCCAATGTTAAAAGCAGATGCTTTTCTACTTTCTGGTCTCTTTCCTGTTTCCCTTCATTTTCACTCCCTCCCTCATTCATTCATTCATTCATTCATTCATTCATTCATTCATTCAGTGTTTACTGGGCACCTACTAGGTGCTGGGTGCTAGGGGTCAGTGGTGAGCCGGGTAGCTGAGTCCCTTCCAGCACAGCACCAGCCTCCTCCTGCTGGAGACCGACCATAGCTGAGTGGCAGAGAAATAAATGAGGCGATTTCAGAGGTTGGTAAGTGGATGAAAAAGATCAAGCAGCTTAGGAGACAGAGTGGTGGTGGTGGAGGTGCTGGAGTAGACTCTTTAGAGAGGGGGTCAGGGAGGTGATGGGAAGGAGCCAGTCATGCAGTGTTCTATAGGAAGAGCATTCCCTGCAGAGGGGTGGCAGGCATGAAGGCTCTGATGGGAACGGGCGAGGCTGTGGCAAGGGAAGAACAAAGGGGCTGGTGTGGCTGGATGGAGATAGAGGTGGGGGCCGGAGCTGGAGAGGAGGGCAGGGCCCAGTGCATGCAGGGAATTTGGATTTTATTCCCAACGTGACGGACAGCCCTTGGCGGGTGAGGCAGGACAGCCAGTGGTCGGGTTTGTTTTAGAGCGTGCTTTGCGCTGCTGGCCGAGGGGGGGCGCTGTGGCCCAGGATGCGGAAGAAAGTGACGCTGCTGTATCTGACGCTGAAGACAGGCCGTGACTGTGACTAGGGGCGAAGCCCCCTCACCGTGCCTGGCACTGAGGGACTCTGATCCCGGGGCTGAGTTAATCTGGGGGCTGGCCTGGGGTCTCCTCAATGGTGGGTCATCCGCAGTAGGTGAGGTCAGGAGCTGTTCCCGGCGGTGGGTGCTCTGTAGGCCTCTGGGGGACATGGGAGTCCTTTGGGGGCTTCAGACTATGCTTCTCAGACCTCCCCGGGAACCACGACCCACCTTCCTGAAGCATCAACCCCAGCCTAGGTTTAGATTTCCCTTCAGGCAAATACTTTAAAGTGTTTTTTCTAAATATTCAAATCAATGTGGAATAGAATTAAAAACACACACTCTTTCTTTCTTTCTTTCTTTTTTTTTTTTTTGGTACGTGCCCCTAGCGGGAACCGAACCTGGGACTCTCTGGTCCTCAGGCTGATGCTCCAACCGCCAAGCTGTACCAGCCAGGGCAAAACACACTCTTTCTAAAAGATAAAATGAAGCAACATCACCTTTGTAGTCGGCAGAGCTGACAGGCCCCTTGGTGTGCACTCAACTGTGAGGGGTACCTTGGGGGAAAAGTTTGAGAACACAGGCCTGAAGGTGCAAAACAGGAGGGAAGAGGATGGGAGAGAAGGAAGAAGGGAGACAGAGAGGGAAGTCGGTATTTACCGACGATTTTCCCAGGGGTATCTATCTGTTCCCTCTTTCCCTCCAACCCCACGGGGGCCCCGCCAGGCCTGAGGGGCCCTGGGAAACAGGTCCTTTACTTCCTGTCGCCGTCCTGGCTGGCTCTGCTGGGAAATACTTTCCTTTAAGAGAGCCCCAGCGTGGGGGGTTTCTCCCCTTTCCTCTGGTGTTCTTTCTGCATATGGTCCACAGTAAAGACAAACACGGTTGCGGCCACTTGTATTCTTTTCTCCAGGCAGACCCATAACGCAGGTCTTTGCTGGGCGTGTTATTTACATGGTGGAAAGGACGAGTCATCTCCCTGTCGAGGGAAACGGCTCGAGGGCTGGGGCAGGCGGGGCACCGGCCCGGCGGTGTGCTGGGCTCCTGGCCGGCCCTGTGGCTGGGAGGGTGGGGATCGGGTTGGTTCTGGGCCAGGGCGACGCTGGGAGTCAGCACGTGCCTCTGCAGGCTCCTGCAGTGATGGCGGTAGCTTCAAGCCGCAGAAGGCAGGCAGGGCTGGGGGCGTCCTGGTGGAGGCAGCGGTGGCGGGGTGTGTCCTCTGGGCTCAGTTCTTGTCTCTGGTGTCCGAGGAGGCACTTCCAAACAGGATGTCGCTGTCCTGGGACATGCCGCTCAGCTGCGACTTGGTTTTGATGAGGAACTGGGCTCTCCGGAACATCAGTCTCTCCTGCTCCTGCTTGAGCTCCAGGTAGGAGCGGGAGAAGGTGTGGAAGATGGAGGTCACCGGGAAGGCCATGAGCAGGATGCCACTGAGGATGCTGCTGAGCGCCACCACCTGGCCAGGCGTGCTCCTGGGCACCATGTCTCCATAGCCCACAGTTGTCATGGTGATGACAGCCCACCAGTAGCAGGCAGGGATGCTGGTAAACTCGGGGCTGTCGGCCATCTCGTTCTCGATGACATAAAGGAGGGGGGCAAAGAGGGCAATGGCCACGCAGAGGAAGAGCAGCAGGAGCCCGAACTCGCGGGTGCAGCGGCGGGCGGTGAGCCCCAGTGTCTGCAGCCCCAGGGAGTGGCGGGCCAGGCGCATGACGTACAGGATGCGCAGCGCCCGCAGGACCCGCAGCACCAGCCCCACCTTGTCCAGGTAGCTGTTGCCCGAGCCCGGCTTGCGGCGGCCGGCGGCAGCACCGTCCACCAGCAGGGTGATGTAGTAGGGCAGGATGGCCACCAGGTCGATCAGGGTCAGCGGGCTCCGCAGGAAGGTGAACTTGCTGGGCGCCTGGATGAACCGCAGGAGGAACTCGAGGGAGAACCAGCCCACACACACGGACTCCACAATGAAGACGTTGTGGCACATCTGGGAGCACAGGCCCTGGGAGAGAGGGGACAGTCACCGAGAGGTCAGTGGTCCCACCAGCAGGGAGTACGGAGCTCTGCCCTGGGCGGAGTGCTGTGCCAGTGTGGCCACCAGAAGGAAAAGGGGCTGTTTCCCAGGGTCCCTCGGGCCTGGTGGGGCCCCAGTGGGGTTCAAGGGAAAGAGCGGGAACAGACACCTTTGGGAAAATTGTCGGTAAATACCGAATTCCCTCTCTTGCTTCTCTTCCACTCCCCCCAGCCCAGGCCTCTCTGTCTCTCTTCTTCCTTCTCTCCTCTTTTCTCCTATGTTGCACCTTCAGGCCTGTGTCCTCAAACACAGCCAGAGGGACTCTGAGCACAGGAGCCAGATCCCGGCCCTCCATGACTCAGAGGGACAGCGCACATCTCTGAGGACACAGGCGACCGGCTGCCACCTCTGCCACTTCCCCACCCTCGCCCACCTTGCTCACCGGCTCCAGCATCACCAGCCTCCTCTCTGCCTCTCCAGCAGCCCAGGTTCGCCCCCCAGCCCGGCCTTGGCTTTTTCTCCCCTTGGCAGGATGCCTTCCCACTCACATGGCTCTGTCCTCCTGCCTCCGGCTCTTTGCTTCACTATTACCTCCCCGGGGGCCTTGTGACCCCCCGTTTGAAAATCACCCCACCCAGACAGGTCCCAAATGGTGCACATTTTCTCTGTCTTTTCTTTGGCGGGTGAGGAAGCTGGAGCACAGGGAGGTTAAGTAACTTGCCTACAGACACACAGCCAGAGTGGAGGAAATAAGATTTAGATCCAGGCCATCTGGCTCCAGCCCTGCCTTCTGCATCGCTACCCCTTATGCTCGTCAATAGTTCATTTTATTGGTGGAGTGCTGTTGTCGCAACACGTGCGTTTAAAATTCAGCATATAAAAACGTGACAGAAACCCTCTGGGTTAGAAATGCTAAAGTGTCGCTGTTGCTTCCAGAGGGTGTGCATGTGGAACACCCCTCGTGTGGCAAATAGCCCTGCTGTCCCATCAGAGAGCGCGTGTTGTGTACGCAGCTGGCGTGATATTTATGCTCACTTCCTACGGCATACCCACTTCTCCGCCATCTATACGGTTGGTACCTGTCTAAACCTTTAGGTCTGTCTTGAAACTTGCCCCCAGAAACCGCAGGTGTGGGGGGAAGGCGCCTGACTCAGAGGCCAGAAGGTCTTACCCAGAAAGAGGCTGAACTGGGGGGGCAGACGTCTGTGGACCGAGAGCTGCCGTGTGGATGGCAGGCTCAACCATTTAGATTTTTAACGGGAGCTAGGAGTTTGAATTTTTAAATGAAAAATATCTTCCTTTTAAATGTTGGCGACCCAGTCAAAATTTTTGGAAGCGTAGTGTGGGCCAATAACCCGCTTTTGTGGGGAACCCATAGTTCCACATTGAAGAACGCGGAATTTGGGCTCAGTCAGACCTGGGTCTGGGCAAAGCTGTTCCGCCTCAGTGTTCTCATCTGTCCAGTGGGCGAGAGAGAACGCCTCCTGTACAGAGCAGCTGGAAGAGTCGCTGGTAAGGTTGGACGTGGGCAGGGCCGCAGCCCTGGGTTCTATTAGCTGCTTACGTGGTAGCCCTGAGATCCGCGCACACACCCCGTGCCAGGTTCTGGAGTAAACCCCTACCTGCGTTCTCTTATTTAACACGAAGCAATGCTCGCTCTCTGAAGACACGTGCACACACACATACCTACCACAAAAATTATATTCAGCACCCAGGAAGTGTTCCTGGGATATTTTTATACAAGGGAATCAGGAAGGTTGAGGAAGGACGTAAGTCAGTGAAATAAATTTGGATGATACATGTCATGTGCTTAGCTCTGGGCCAGGCACATCACAAATCATGTCACTCATTCATTCATTCATTCATTCACTCAACAGAGAGGGGCCCAGTGCCTCATGGTGTGGGACACTGTTCTGGACACTGGGGCACAGTGTCTAGACCAGGACAGGCCTGGGGCTCATATTTGAAGATGCAGGTGGAAGACAACATGTAAACGTGATGTCAGGAGGGGGATGCTACTCAGCCAGGGCAGTCAGGGAAGGCCTCCTGGAGGAGGTGACAGCGTGCACTGTGAAGGATGTGCACTTCTGGGAGGAGGTGGTCTAGCAGACAGCTTTGTCTCCTGCCGGAGAGACCATCTCTCATGCAGCGACCCTCCCCGAATACAGTGGTGGGCTCTTACCTGCTCCTCCTCTTCCCTCAAGCTGGGTAAGGTGCTGATAGAGAGGTTGACGGCGGTGATGGTGACAAAGAGCACGGACAGGCAGGCAAACACCTTGCCTGGCAGCCCCGAGTGCGGCCTCTCCACCATGTCGCGCAGCCTCCGCATGCAGTGGCCCAGGCGGCCCTCGCCCTCGCCAGGGCCTTCGCTGTCCTGGCTGTCGCTGTCCAGCAGGTCTTCGTCCTCCTCCCGCTCGGCCATCTCGGCGAACTCCTCCATCTTCTGCAGGTAGCGGCGCTTGCAGCAGCCGTCCAGGTGGTCGTCCGCGATGCCCCAGTACAGCAGCTCCTCCTGGAAGGACAGGGCGCACATCTCGCGCAGCAGCCGCAGCTTGCCCGCCCGCAGGAAGGTCAGGATGGTGCCGAAGGCCCCCGGGTTGCGGTCGAAGAAGAACTCGTTGCAGGTGACGTCGTAGTCGTCGCACACGTTGAGGATGTCGTCGAAGTTGGTGCAGGCCTTGAGCTGGCCCAGCCGCGTCATCGGGAACTCCTCCAGGGTGGTCCAGGGCAGTGAGTACTTGATGCCGCCCACGTTGATGATGATCCGCCGCCGGCGGTCCTCGGGCAGGCCTCCCTGCTGGGGCGCGTCCTGGGGCCCGAGCTGCTGCGCCCGGCGGTAGAAGACGCCCTTGAGTGGCTGGGTCTGCGGCAAGAAGGCTGGGTGGGAGGAGGCGTCCGAGGTGCAGCTCAGGGCGCTGTAGTCGTAATCAGAGTTGTCTCCCGGTAAGAGAGTCATTTTGGGTCTTCACATCCCTCTCAGGCCTGGGAGGAAGAAGGGAGGAAAGACACACTCAGTGACTCCGGAGTCTCAGCGGACAGTGCTGATCCTGCAGATATTAGGGGCTAACCTGTGCCTGCCAAATCCACAAGGGGACCATATCCGGGGCTGAGGCCTTTGGGCAGTGATTAGGTCTAGATGAGATCATGAGGGTGGGGTCCTCGCCATGGGATTAGTGCCCTTATGAGGAGAGGAAAAGACACCAGAGTGAGGACCAGTAAGGAGGCACCATCTACAAGCCAGGAGTCCCCACCAGGCAGGCGCCCTGACCTCAGACCTCCCCGCTCCAGAGCTGTGAGCCATGCACGTCTGTCCATGAGCCGCCCAGTTCGGGGTTTTGTAAGAGCAGCCGGAGTGGACGCAAACATTCACTTAAGAGTGAAAAGAGCAACACCATCCTTCAGCATCCCCTAAGCGGTACAGTTCCTCCATGTCTACCTCATTTATAGAAATCTTCCGGGTGCCGCTGTGTGCCAGGTGCTGGCTTGGCACCGCTGACACAGCCACGCGCAGAACAGATGGGGTCCCTGACCCGCGGAGCCAACCTACCACTGGACTGTCAGGCGCCCTCTGTACTGTTATTTACTTAACACGTCACTGTACAATAGCCCCATTTTTTGGTAAGGTCGTTGAGTGGTTCTCAGTGAGGGTCAATTTGTCCCCCAGGGGACACATGGCAACGTCTGGAGGCATTTTTGATTGTCATGTCTGGTGGATGGCATAGTACATAGGGGTCAATGATGCTTCTAAAATGCCTACAATGCACAGAGAATTCTCGGTCCCCAAGGTCCACGGTGCCAAGGAGGAAGGGCCCTGGGGCTGTGGTTACAAGCATGGATTCTGGGGCCGCATGGCCTGGGCAAGTTACTCAACCTCATGTGTTTCAACTTCACTGTATTCCGGGAGGGTCCTTATCTGTGAATTAGGTGTAACCATATGGCCCACTTCATAGAATTATCACGACAATTCAGTGAATTATGTACATAAGAGCACTCCGTACAGTGCCCAGCACATATTAGGTATACAATAATTACTATTACTATTTGTATTTATCTTTTCTTTAAAATCCTCACCGGAGGATATTTTTCCATTTATTTTCAGACTGAATGACAAGGGGGGGTGGGGAGCGAGAGAGACATCGATGCAAGAGAGACACATCGATTGGTTGCCACTTGCATGACCCTGACCAGGGCCAGGGACTTGAACTGCAACCGAGGTATGTGCCCTTGACTGGAATCGAACCCACGACTCTTTGGTCAGTGGGCTGATGCTCTAACCGCTGAGCCAAACCGGCCAAGGCTATTTGTATTTATCTTAAAGGGACACTGCTCCCATAAATGAAAAAAACTATACCATTTGCCATCAATTAGAGGTCATGTCACAGTGATGACAACAATGCCAGGTGTTCATGAATCAGCAAACATTCTCTCGAGGACACAGGCGTGAACAGGACAGGCATGCTTGCTCCTCCAGGGAGCCTTCCTTGCTTTTCCAGCTAAATCGAGCTCCCTCCGCCCCCATTCATGGGGCATTTATCTTCACTGCACACATCACCCAGTTTTAGAATGATCTGTGTGCAAGTCCCGCTCCTTTACTGGACTCCTTGCTCCCCGGGGGGAAGCAGTGTACTCTACTCATCTCTTAATCCCTGTGCCCAGCAGCACCGGCGCTCAAAGAAGTGCCTGCTAAATGAGTGCATTTCCTGCTGGCGAGGCCGACGCGATGAGGGCCCTTCTGAGAAACGGAGGTCAAGAGATCGGCTTACGGAGATCCCTTCCTTCCCAAAGCTAGAATGAATTGCTTATTCATCCATAGCTCACAGGTTGGATTTGGTGCATACATATTTGCCTGGCTCTGAGAAGATGTTGAAAAATGAAAAATGTCATGTAAAAATTCATATTCTTGGTTTCTCTCGAAAACCAGGCTATCTGGTTCATTTGGCCCCACTTCCAGCTGGGAAATGGCTGTCCCCTGAGGCAGGGCGTGCATGCTGCCGTCCACCTCCGTCCCCACTTCTCCCTGTTGTCTTCCCAACACCCACTCTGCTTCGCTTCCTGGCCCCGGCAGGCATCTGAGTTCCAGACCCTCAGATTATAGCAACAGAACTAAGCCAATCCACAGAAAAGAAGAGTCAAATACTTTGCTTTTTCAAAGCACCATCCCTTCCTCAGCCCCAGCCCCCTGGAAGTACGTGGTTCCGGCAAAATCCATCAGTTCCACGTGGAAACCCATTTCCAGGACCCGAGTGTCCATCTGTACCCTGGACACGCTCAGGGAACACACACACATACATGTTTGTCCAGTGGGAGCCACGGGGGTGGCTTTCCACGTTGGAAAGGGGATCTTTCCGAACAGGATCCTTCTACCAAAGCAAATCACCACTCATTTGTCTTTGGGGAAAGCGAATTTCACAGATTGGGTTTTGGAAAACTAGGGTGTACCTGTGTGAAACAAAAATGATTTCAGTTTACGGTGTTGAGAACGCTTTTAACTTGACCTGAAATCGGAACCCATCTCCCCAGGCACCGCCTGCCAGCACCCCCACCCCCAAGCAGGGCTGCCAGGAGTCCCTCAGGCACTTCACGCGCGTGACGTCGCCTTCAGCTTTGCCTCTGCACCACTGTCACCGAAGATGAGGACAAACGGACACACTGTTTGGGAGAATGATGATGGAGGCCAAGGAACGGTCCTCAGGCCCTGCAAGTCCCCGAGGGAGAGCGTCTGTGAACCCCCCAGGCTGCGATCCCCTCTGCTCCTGAGGAATTTCTGCTTCCAGCCCTCTGGGGAGGCTCCCCCAGTGAACGGTTCCTCCTCTTTCTCTCATGACGCTCGCCGGCTGTGAATTAAAGCCTCAGCATCCTGCGTGGGAAGTTATCCTGTCTCGGCCGACGGTTTAGGATGGAGAAGAGGGAAAAAGCCAAGTTCATCAGACCACTTGTACCCGGAGGGCCAGACTGACCAAGCAGGAATGGGCACACTTCTCCTTGCACCCCGTCCGACGGGTGTGGGGGCGACGACTCCCCATGCTCTAGGCTCCAGAGTCTCCAGTGAAGGTCAGACATCGAACAGGCCCCCGAAGTCCTGCTTTTGGAAAATAATGCCACTTCCCACCCAGCCGGACACCCTCACAGAAATCTGGCCTTTTAAACTTTCTCTGCAGTGTGGTCTGCGGAGAACTTCGAGGGCCTGACGGATCCCAGTGATTTCACCTCCCAGGGCCTATGGGTGCCAGCTAGAGGCGCATCTTACTGACCACCCCAGGCTGGGGAAGCAGAAGAGCCCACTGGCTCTGAAATCAGGAGGCCTGGGTTCAAGGCCAGTCATGGTTTATCTTTGAGACTCAGTTTCCTCATCTGTAAAATGGGGACATGAATAGCTACTAAAGCAAATGACACGGCGATGTGATTGCCCCAATGCCTGACACGCAGTGGACACTGGTTGTATAATTATACGCTGTGCGGGGGTGGGAGTGTCCTCTTCCACCAGCCAAGGGTGACTCCTTTCTTGACCCGAGCCAGCAGGATTTGAACCTGGCATTGTCTGACCCCCAGAGCCCGCTGCTGAGGGAGTGTGGTCTGGTATTGCCTCTGGGAAAGCCCCCACGGGTGCTGGGGGACAGGAAGGATGTGGCCCAGGAATCCCACTGTGGGTACACTCCCAGATCTGGGTTTCCCGGGGTCTTGGCAGACACGGCCAGTAATAAATCATTTGTACTCAAATCCCTGACTCAGGATCTGCTTCTGGGGAATCCGATGTAAGACAGGAACAAGGTACAAGAATATGCGTCCCATGTTGCGGGTCATGCTAGGAGGTCCCCTAGTGTCTATCAGGGTGGGGTTAGGGGAAGGACAAGGGAGACATGGTAGATGCAGATGGTGGACTCCTATATGGCACAGGAATTGGAAACAACAAACTAGATGTAGATTTAGCAACACATTTAGGTCTTAAAAACATGGTGCCGAATGGAGAAAGAAACAGAAGTTTATAGCACTGTGCTATTTATGTAAAGGAACACAACATCACATACTTTACAAAGATTCATATACATGTAGGGATCTATATCCACCACGGGGTGGGGGCCTGAAGGGATGGAAAGGGGGGACACGCAGGGGGAAGGGGACTGGAAGGAAGGGGACAATGAATAACAGGGCCAGGATGAAGAGCAAAGCAGAGTATGGTTAACACAACTCTGGGCTGTAATCCAGACACACACACAAAGAAGAAAAATATGGAAATAAAGAGCACAAGAACAACCAAGCCTGCAGGTTCCGAATCGCCCTGGTGCTCAGTGGAGACGCAGATTCCCCATCCTGTCCCCAGGTCTTCTCAACCATAATGCCTGAGGGCGATGGGCCTCCCGACAGGTTCCCTTCGAAAGCCTCACCTACGCTAAGAGAGAAAGAGAGGGTACTATGACCCCCCGGGCAGGGGGCACAAGGGCTGCTCTGGGCTTTGGAGGGGAGCCCCTTGCCCCACCTCTCAATGTCCCCGGGGTTCCAGAAGGTCAGTGGGGTGGCATATTTGGGGAGCTTCACTGGAGAAGTGGAAAACCTCTGGACCGAAAGAAAGACTTTCTGCACTGGGACCGCCTCAGTCAGGTTCCCCTGCGTGAGCCACAGATCCGACGACAGGCCCCTGCAATCTCGTGGCTCCTCTTGGGAGAAGGGTGATGTCCAAAAGCAATGACTGAGGGCTGAGGACACATTTCCAAGTGACAATTCCAACCGTAGGGAGTTCTGAGTGGCAGCCCCACCACGGGGCCGCGCTGTGGTCAGAGTCTGACTCCGGGTGGGGGTAGGAGTGGGGAGCAGGAGGGGACTCTGCTTGTCCACCCTTAGGCCAGAGCTCTCTGTCCCTCTCCTGAGGGGGAGGGGCTGCGGAGAGAGTAACGTGACGGCAGCAATCCCAGCTCCCTGGTCGCACACGAAGTGCCAGGCCCTGTGCAAGAGCCTTAACTGTGCGAGCCGCGTCCTCCCCGAGAGGCAGGCGTTACCATTAACGCCTCCATTTTGCAGAAGAAGAAATTAAGGCTTTGAGAAGTGAAAACTCAGAACCCTGGTGATAAGTGAGGACGCCAAAATCAAATTAGGTCTGTGGGACTCCAAACCAAACCTCGTTAACTTTGCACTTTTCTGCCTCCCCGGAGGTTTTGGGGTGTGAGTGAGAAGGTCCTTTCCTATGGGGTGTGTATCCCATCACCTGGGCGTCTCATCCCTATTGTCTTCAGACAAGCTTTCGGATGGACTCTAGGATGAGGAGAAGCAGGCGACTCTCACAGATGGGGGAAACGCCTTTATTCCTGTTGTGCGTTTGCACCGGTGCAGAGTAAGACACCAACAAAATGCCTGGGTTGGTCAAATGAGTTGCCATTTTGGCCCCGGGCAGATGCTCTCCGGTGGCACCAACCAGGGGTGAGGGCAGGGCCTCTGGCTCACCATTTACTAGCTGTGTACCCCGAAGCAAATGACCTCACCTCCCTGTGCCCGAGGGTCCTCAGCGGTAGCCTGGGTAATCACCTCCCCAGCCTTGTAAGTGCTTGCAGCTGTGCCCAACAGACGTGTTTGCTAGAACGGCTTGTGCGCAGCAAGCTTGCCGCCCCCCCCCTCGAATTCCCGCCTTCGAGGAGGAACGCGGAACAGAAAGCGCCTTCCAGAGGCTGAGCGTCAGTGCTGGCTCTCCCTCTCAACTGCCACTGGAGCCAAGCCACTCACCTGGCCAAGCCTCAGTTTCCCCATCTGTAACATACATTGAGGAGACACGCCCCTAGGGTGGGCAGAATATTGCTCCCCCAAAGACGGGACCTTGTACTTTGTTCCTTACATCGGATTCCCAAGAAGCAGATCCTGAGTCAAGGATGAGTACAAGTGGTCCCCGGAACCTGAGACTTTGTTACCGTACACATCAAGGGAGATTTTGCTGGTGTGATTGAATGCGGAATCTTGAGATGGGAAGGAGATGCAGATGATTTGGGATGATCTAGTGGGCCCTGTGCAATCACAAGGTCTTTATGAGAGGGAGGGAAGAGGGGCAGTCAGAGGTGTGATGGCAGAGGCAGAGGCTGGAGTGAGGCGGGCCAGGAGCCAAGGATGCAGGCAGCTTCTGGGAGCTGGAAAAGGCAAAGACAAGGATTCTCCCCCAGGAGGTGCACAGTCCTGCTGACCCCTTGCTTTTAGCCCAGAGACCCACTTCGAACTTCTGATCTCCCCAAACTGAAAGACAATAAATCTGTGTCACTTCCAGCCACTAAATTGGTGGTAATATGTGGCAGTAATAAACTCACACGGCCTCCAAGGCAACTTTTGAAAAGAAAAGCATTTCTTTCCTGAGCTCTTGGGTCACTGGTTCCTTCTCACACCATGCTTCTCAACCTGTGTAATTCCCCAAGTCCAAGTAGGTGTCAGGGGACCCTACCGATCTCTCCACGCTGTGCCCCTCCTGCCCCCCCCCCACCCCAGTGCAGCATCTTCGGTCAGGTTAGGGCTTCTGGCTGGGATGACTCAGACTTGGGTGATGCTGCATTAATCTCCAATTAAAATGTTAATCAAAATGGATCCAGCCATTAGCCTGGCCCAGGCCCTGGCAAGTTGAATCTCTGAGCGATGCTGTACCCACGTGGAGAATCTTTCCTAGCTGCCTGCTCTCCATCCTCCTCATAATCCAACCAGGCTGGACCTCATTCCGGCTTCTTTTGAGCTGGGGCTCAAGTCCCTGGGGTGGGGGGCGTTATATTTTCTGGGAGCTGGGCTCCTCCCTCCATCCCCCATCTGCTCCCACATGTGTAAATGTCACCCATAAAAAAGACAGAGGCAGCCCCTGGAGCCTCCCTACTCAGGCAAAATAACGCCAAATGCACATTTGCCTTCCACCAGGAGGTGTTTTGGGGTGTGAGCCAGAAGGTCCTTTTCCATTCGTCTCCTTGCAGGGCAAAATTTGGGAACACAGGCATAAGCAAAGGAGCAGGCCTGGGGGAACAGTGGGGACCCTGGGACAACAGGAAGGGGACACCTGCTTAAATAACCCCTCAGTTCTTTTTCCTTAGTAAGCCTTAAGGCTGAGACACTGGGTACGCGGGGTGGGGAGGTGAGGAAGGGAGGGACCGCATGGCGGTGGTGCTTGCCCCCTGCCCAGGAGCGGGCCCCGCAGAGCAGGGGAAAATCCCAGGCACAGTTCAGATCCTATCTGTAGCACATTCAGTCTACGTTCTGCTTTTGTTAATCAAACACAGCCTGCTATATAATAGAAATGGCCAACAGTGATTGAGAGCCCGTAGCTAGACTCTCTTGCCTCTCCCTTTCTGTTAATTCTATCTGGAGTAATTCTTCCAGCCATTTCCCACTCAGGGGCTCCACTTCTGAGTTTAATGAGTCAACCAAGAGCGGCTTCCCGGACCCCTATATCTTTGGCAGCCATAAATGTTGACTCCTCGCTTATAAGAAAAGAGATGTGGAGAAAGGACAGCCCAGTCAAGACACCCATCAGGGGTCCGGGGGGTTCATTCCTTGGGTCTCAGGACACATCTCTGTGCTTCTGTTCCCTGAGGCATCCCCCTCACCTCTGGCCAGAGCCCCGCTGTGTGTCTGGTGCAGAGAGTTCCAGGTGGTATGGGACTGAAGCCTGGCTCCCAGAACTGCCCTAGGCAGCTCCAGGGCGGCCTGAGGTTGCAAGTCTCCATAGAGGGATGCAGCCTGTCTTGCTCCCAGCACATCCATGGTTCCCTGTGGGTTTGGCGTGTGTCCCACGCCAGACATCTTTCTGCTGGAATGGGCTGGGTTAGGGAATGACTGCCTCTGCAGAGCTCCAAGGCATAGGACATAGGGGTCGAGCTCAGGCCCGGCAGAGCCTGAGAAGTCCATACCCTGGCCATGCGCCCCTCCCCTGGCCCCAGCATCAGGGCTGCTCTCCGTAGTGCCAGACTCTCCTTGGAGATAGGCTTGGTGAGGCTCCCCACAGTGACTCTGGCTGCTGCCGTGTGTGTGTGGGTATCAAACACACCCTAGTGACAAAGCTCTGCTCAGCTTCCTGTGCCCCCACCCCAGTGAATCAGAGCAGCACCTGCTCCCTCCTCTCGCCTCCCCCTGAACTTATCTCAAGGTGTCGGCGAAGAGGGGGGTGGTCCCCATGTCTGTCTGACTTTGGCGCCTGGCACCCTGTAAGTGCTTAAGAAAATGCCTGCTGAATGGACAACTAACTCACAGACCCCACGAGTGGCAGCCTGCCGTCCTCTGTAACGTCAGATCAGTTTCTCGCCCTTCCTCCCCATTCCCACCCTCACCTAGGGAGCATTTTAAAGACCTCTTCCTTCTATCCAAGAACCTGTTCCAGACTCCCTTCTCCCCTTGAGAACGAATGCATTAGATGCCCAAGGGCCATTCTGCAACCTGGGCAGCGACTTTCTGCCCTACACACAGGGGGGCTGCTAGAGACAGCCACCCCCCAGGCTGGCTCTTCGAGGGAGGAGCTGGGTGTTGCTGCTTACTTCTCTTTAAGCTGCAAGCTGTCTTCCACCCTGTCCTGTCCCCACCCCATCCTTCTCCTTCCATGTTCTCTTAGCAGGGTGGGTGCCTCAGTAACTGTTTGTGAAATGAATGAAACAATGACTGCTAGGCTCTTGGCAGGGTGAGATGCGCACAGTAGGTGCTCAGCCAATCTCTGTCCAATCAGGAATGAATGAATGAGCCCCTCTCTTTTCCTTTCTCACCCCCAAACGTCAATCCATCCAGGCTGAGCCTCTCCTGAGTATGGGGACCTTGAAGCTGAGGTGGTGACTTCCCATCTTCCCTACCAGATGCTGGAGCATCAGGTGAGAAGAGCTGTCCAGGAATCCCCAGCCCAGCACACAGTAGGCACTCAACAGAAGCTTGCTGAGTTAATGAATGACTCAATAAAGCCCACGAGTGGAAGCTCCTCTCGGTGCCTCAGGGCAGAGTGAATGAACGCGTGACAGACACCCCCTTCCACCTCCCCCAACGCTCCCTCCTCCAGGTCCCAAGGCAGCGAGACACCTGGCTTCTGCCAGGACCCCTGCCCCTGCTGCCCCTCCTGCCTCTGCCAGGACCCCTGCCCCTCTGCCCCCCTGCCCCTCCCGCCCCCCTGCCCCTCCGGCCTCACCTCCGGTCACCGAGGCAGAGAAGGTCCCGCACTTCGCATCCCAGCGACTCCCTCGGGAAAAGCACAAGCTGGTCGCGCACCGTGACCGTGGCCAGCACGCTCCACGCCCGCCCGCAGGTGCACCTAGGTCCTCCGTCGCCCCAGCCACCCTCCTCGGCAGGTTTCGGGGTCCCCGCGGCGAGCCCCGCGCTGCCCGAGCCGAGTTCGCAGGCGGGGGCGCCGGCGAGGCTGCGGCGCCAAGTTCCCACCTGAAGTTGCCGTCGCGGCGTCCCCGCCTCAGAGTTGGCCCGGCTCGCGTCCCCGCGGACCCGGAGGCAAGGGGCGGGTGGCCTCCCGGGCGCCCCTACCGCCTCCGGGGCTGCGGGCAAACTTCGGCCCGCGCCCGGCTCGCGCCCGCGCTCGGACCCAGGGCCGCCCCTCTGCTCGCGGCCCCGCCGGGCTCCGAGTGCGCCGGGAGAGCGCCGGCAGCCCGAGGGAGGGAGCGGGCCGGAGGCGGGCCGAGGGAGGGGCTGAGCGCGGGGCGGCGGGAGCGCGGGGCCCGCCTCGCCCCGCAGCCCGGGGGCAGCTGCACCCGCGCCGGCGGCCGCTCGCACGGACGGACTGCGCCCCGCGCGGCCCCTCCGCCGGTCCCTGGCCCCACGCGCGCAGCGCCCCTGCCCCCCGCCCCCCTTCCCGCCCCTCCGCGCTCGCAGCCCGCGTGGCTCCCGCGCTCCGCTGCCGGCGCCCAACCCGCGGGGTCGCGCGTGCCTTGCCGGGCGTTCAGTGCGCCGCCGGTCTGGACCCTCCGCCACCGCTGCAGGGGCTCCACGGGCCACGCAACGCCCACTGTGCCGGCCGCACGCCCCTCGCTTCGGCCTTCTAGGGGCTCATGTGCGGTTCCCTGGAGCTCAGGGGCGCCGGCCCTCTGGGCCCCGCATGCCCGGCCACGGACTGCAGGCGTCTGGGAGCCTCGACTTCTTAGGGACGGCACGTGCTGGGCCAGGTGCCTTCCCTCCAGGTCCGTAGGCCCGGCATCTCGGAGTCTGCGTGGCCCAGCGGTCCCTGGGTCCTGGGGTCCCTGGGTCCTGGGGTCCCAGGGTACCGCGCCCGGGGCACAGGCAGCCGGCTGGGAGCAGCGCGTCCCCTCAGAATTGGTAGGAGTCGTTCTTTTGCTGGGGTTTGGGTTGGACCCGAGAGGGCGTCACAGGAGAACCAGCCTTTTAAAAAAATGTACTGATTAATTTTAAAAAGAGGAAGGGGCGGGGGAGGAGGAGAGAGGGGGCGAGGGGAGGGAGGGAGGGAGAGAGAATAAGATTTGTCGATTTGTAGGTCCACCATCCATGCCATGCATCCATGCATCCATGCATTCATTGGTTGACTCTTGTATGTGCCTTGACTGGGCATCAAACCCACAACCCTGGCATAGCTGGGCGACGCTCTAACCAACTGAGCTACCCAGCCAGGGCCAGAACCAGCCTCTTAAGGTTTCTTGCCTCACCTCCTTCTTCCCTCTTGCCTTCCGGTCTCTACAGCCTTTTCTCATGGGAGAACCAAGAAAGGAGTGAAGAAGCCTGGTTGTGGGCCCCCCGTGGCCTTCTCCTCAAAGGTGGGGAACAGGCTCCTGAGTGGTGGGTGTCCACTTCTTCTGGGATTTCATGAAGAGGGTTAGAGTGTTCTCTCATTTGGCAGAGCTTGGCTCCTGGTGCGCTGGAGGTGGCCACACCTACCCCGAGAACTCACCTTCTGTTGGGGGAGGGGCAGAACCAGGAACCCTGCTGCCTGCAGAGCAGGGTGGGGGTCCAGAGTGAGGGGAGAGGCACCACTTTGGATAGACCTATGAGGAAGTGACTGGCCCTAGAAAAGGAGCAGGAGCCCGACTTTGGGGGATCTGGGAACAGCTTTCCAGGTGGATGGAACAGCAAAGGCGATGGCCCTGAAGCAGGAGAGAAGAGCAGGGGCACCAGGGAGAGCCACTGGGGAGGGTGTGCAGGAGAGGAGGTCCCTGCTGCGTGGGCCCTGGGGTCAGGTGGTCCCCGAAGTACACTTTGAGAAACAGCTCTGTGCGAAGGATCAGGCAGGTGTCTGCCTTCCTCTCACACCTGCAACTTGGTGTTTATATGTTTTTTCCTTTCTCGTTGTCTGTCTCCCCACTAGACATCAAGCTCCATCAGGGCCCGGCTGTGCTGCCTCCCAGCACCTTCCACACTGCCCGGCACAGCTGGACCAGGCTTCTGAAATACTTAGGGGAACGCTGAGGACTGTTGGTGTGGATTTGATGATCCCAGAGACCTAGCGGAAGAGGATGTGGACCCGAAGCTTCTGAAGGTCTTGTTAAAACCCACAGGTTGACCCCACCCCTGAGTTTCTGATTCAGTGGGTTTGGGGAGGGGCCCTTCTAACAAGTTGCCTGTTGATACTGATGCTGCCGGTCTGGGGATCAGAGTTTGATGCTGAAGACTTGAAACTCAACCCAGCTGGGTCTGACTTCAAAGCCCAGTTGAGCTACCAGATCCATTGGGGGATCCAAGCCTTACTACCTATTGTGCAGGGTCAGCTGGACGGATCTATGAGCACCTCTGCGGAGGAGCCACACCCAAGGGCTGGGACTATTAGAACGCTGCACCTGAGTCAAATATTGGGGTGACCCATGAACAGATGGTCCTGGAACACTGGGTGGAAACCATCAGTAAGGGCGTTCCCCCCCCTCCCTTCCTGTCCTCCCACCCCCATCCACCTCACAGACATAGAAGCACTTGCTGTGCCCAGGAGTTAAATTACTGTCTGATCTTATCCTTGACTTGTGCTAAACTATGTCCAATAAAATTATTTTAAATCCTTTTAAGGAATTCCCTCTTTTCGGTTCCTCCCTCCCTTTAGAGCCTTCCAGATTTTCAGCTCTTAGTATCTTCATTTTCTGCCTGAGAACATTCCCTCCCAAGCTGCGGTGTGGAAATGGATGTCGATGATGCCTGTGCATGTTTTCTGAGAAGATGGGACTGCTCGCTGCTCGCTGAGCACCTGCAAGGGGTCGGGGGGTCGCCGGGCAGTCTGTAGACGGCGGAAGTCCACGCTGGGCCCATACATGGGCTGGGACTCGCAGACCTGCTATATTTGGCCCCGCTGGGTTACTTTTTAAATTTTGAATTAGTTGCCAACTCTTAAAAATTGGGATATTTCACATAACATGTTTTCCTTTGAAACATTGGCACATGTGGCTGACACCCCATATGAAAGTGGTGTGCTGGTGCTGGTCATGCCCCCGCCCCTTGCCTCTGGTTCCCCCCTCAGCCTACGTCATGTCATTTCAGTTACCACCGGGCCCAGGGAACCATGAATTACCGACCTCTCGGCTTGGTAAACTGTCTAGGGTCACACAGTAAATGGCAGGGCTGTATCTGATCCAGGTCAGTCTGACCCACAAGCCCTAGCTGGTCACTGAAAAACAAGCCACTATTAGTACGGGGGGCAGGAGGAGGATGTGGCGTCTCTGGCCCCGAGGAAATGCCTTAAAAGGGAGTTGCTGTCAGCGGTTTAAGAATATGCCTTCCTTCCCATTCATAACCAGCTGTCAGTAAGTCATAAAGTTCTGGATTGTTTTTCTGTGGCATGAAGGGTTATCCAGAGCGCTCCAAACTTTTTTACCCATCCTCTCCCTTGAGATGAGAAGGCTAGGATTTGCAAGACAACTGGTTAGAGTTGGGAGGTGAGTCTGGGGAGGGGGTGGCGGGTGGTGTTTTTTCTGCCTTAGCTCTGGAGGGGGAGGACGGGGGACGGACGGACCTAACTGTGTGTGTGTGAGTGTGGGGTGTTGCAGCTGGTGAGCTGGGGTAGGGACGGGGGATTTCACCTGCCACTTCTGCAGCCGCTCTGGTCCAGGCCTCCCCTCTGCCTTGGACGCCCAGGCGAGCTTAGTCCTCTGTTGGAGGTGATCTTCCCATGGATTTCCACATGACTAGTTCCTCCAGCTCTCAGTCAGTTGTCACCTTGAAACTCTTGGTCCCAGCTGGGATCAGAGTGTCAGGGTGCAGGGGGTGAGGCTGGGGCATGCAAGGGCACAACTTTACTCAAAACTTTATTGTAAAAGCTGACATCTTGCTCATCATGATTTTGTTTTGCACTAATGTTGATTTAATGAAATATTCTATCACAATGTTATCATTAAAGAAATAGTTTTTATAAGTTTATTTGAGCCAAACTGACGACATATGCCAGGGAGCAAGACGTCAAACGCTCTGGAGCATGTTATTTACCTCAATTATTGAGCTTTTTGGTGCCTCCTTACATTTTGCATCCGGTTAAGTGCCTGCCTGCCTCACCCCAGCCCCAGCTTTGCTCTCAGGCCAGGGTGCTCTGGATGGGGTATCAGGAGGCCTGGGTTCTGGTCCAGCCTTTGCCACTAGACTAGCCATGTGACGGGACACAAGTCCCCTCTCAGCTGCACCATCTCCCGGGGGAGGGTTATACCTGACTCTAGTTCTAGAATGATCTGAGACACCTACTAGAGCTCTGATAGGTTGTGCATTGTCTCCTGGGCCCGTTGGGGCTGTTTTAGGCCTTGCTGATTCTGGTCATTATGGGCTGTCACCGTCCTTTTCCCAGCACCCCATGCGAGGTGTGCCTGAGTGCAAACACCAGATCTTCGGGGCTGCAGCAGGCCGTGAGCATCGAGGCCCTTGCTTGTTTTCCCTGTTTGGGGGGACATCTTCAGTTTCGGAAGTGTGGCCATGCCCTCTGTTCTCTGATGTCTTGCCTTTTGCTTTTTGGTTTCATTCATCGGATCACGGCACACACATTCATTAGGGACTGAGCAGGCACTTGGGGTACAGGAGACACATTTCCAGCCCTGGAAGAGCGTACGTTCTCGCATAAGACTGCACGTCAGCTGATCTGTGTGCTGCAAGAAGTCTGCGAGGGGTGAGGACTTCTAGCTGAGCTAAGGCCCCATCGAGAGAACCATGCACCGTCCTTTCTCCGGGGAGGACCTGCGGCCTCCCTGCTGCCTCCAAGTGCCACCAGCCCAGAGCAGCCTGGGAGCCCCTTCCAGACACGAGAGGGCTGCAGTGCTCAGTTTGAGAGTTTTTCCTGGTCCTGACACGCTCAAAGCCCACCTCCTTTCAGCTTTCCTTCGCCGCCCCAGCCCTCAGGGACTCGCTCCCTCACGTGCCTCTGCAAAGCCTTTACGAATGAATAGGCAGTCAGTCTAGAGCTTAATTAGGCTCTGTCTAGCGTTCCTTGTGGCTTCAGCCTGGCCAGAAAGTCCTGGTTCCTGCAGGGAAAGGACACTTGCCTGGCAGTCAGCAGGGAGGGCTCTACCCCTCAACTTATAAAAATAATGAATTATGTGCCAATATTTGAAAACCAGGAAACCTCAAAAAAAATCTGGATTTCTGGCTTCTCTTCAAAACTTAGAAGATGTGCTGACCCTGAACTTACTGGTAAAATTGGCTAAAGCTGGTAGCAGCTCTTCCGTTAGATGGGGCATGGGTTCTCCAGTTTGCCACAGTCTCTACTACTCCTTAGTGTCTAACACGGGGCTCCCTTTACTCATCTACTTTACCTTCCTGGCTCCTGTGAGCATTTGAGATTTTAACTCTGGCTTTCAACTGTTTTCTTTAAGAGGAAAGAGCTCATTCAGAGCTGGTATGCACTAGCAAGGCCCAGAAGGAGGCTGGGCATCATTGCTGAAGATAGTTGGGTAGATGAGGGGGGGCAGAGTCAGGAGGATGCTTGCTAATACTTTATTTTGCAGCTTCTTTGTATCAATGAACTCAGGTGTTCGAACTTGGTTGGTATTATGTTGCTTTACTTGTCTATGCAGAGATAATATTTAATGTGAATATAGAACAATACATTGATAAAAATGAAAATAAAATAAACTAACGTATTGAGAGCACTTACGATGTACCAGATACTATTCTCAGATTTTTACATTTAATTCGTAACAACCCAGTGTGGCCAGTACTATTATTTCTCCCCATTTTAGAGCCGAGGGTGCTGAGACACAGGTAAGTAATTTGCTCAGGATTGTAAGAAGCTGTGATTGCAACGTAGACAGAATGACCCTGAACCCCAAATTTAGCAGGATTGGAGGTACTGGTAGATGATGGCTTTTTACATGGTTGTCTTCTCCGCTTCCTCTCATTTCCTGGGATTGTAACCTGTCTCCCTCCTACGAGGGGTGTGAGGTTCGAGGCTTCCTGGCAGGGTGGGAGGTAGCCCGTCTGCGGGTCTGTACCGTGGGCTGTTTGATCTGGGGACAGGCATGAGGACAGGGTGGGAGTGGGGCAAGGCAACAGCGTCCCTGCCAGCCTGGACCAGGTCCCCTCCGATAGCCGCGGACCCCAGAGGCGCAGGGCCCACCAGCCAGCCCTGGTATGAGCTCATCCCCGTGTCCCCGCCTGAGGTCAGCAGCCCGAGCACCGCTTGCCGCAGTGGAAGATTTTAGTATCCTGTCGCTGCTTTGCATTGCTCTGGGCTGCATTCCCTCTTATTTCATTTTCATCTGAAATCCTGAGCTCACCCTCCTCAGCAGCTGACGGGACCATTTATTTCCAAGGCTGCAGCCAGTCAGAGGGCTGCCGACAGCTAAGCGGAGCACTCTGGGTTTCTGCCACCTGGTTTTATTCCTGCAGACAGGGCTGGGAGAAAGAACATCTTCATTTTGCAGCAACCAAGCTCTCAGAACCTCAGAGCCTCTGCTCTCATCCCGTTTGCCCAGAGGGCACTGCCCTGGTGGGCTCTGCCCCTCGGTCCTTTGTGCTTTTGGGCTGGAAATCTTGAGAGAACACAGCCTGTGCTTTGCAAGTGCCTTGTCGATTGCCCCGGGAGAGTTGCATCGGCTTGGAGAGATTGTGTTGTCAAACCTTCTCTCAGATAACGAAACAGAGCCCAGAGAGGGCAAGCAACGTGTGGGATTGCACAGCAAGTGAGTGGCAGAACGAGACTGACAGGCTTGGCCCCAGCCCTATTGTGCTATACCAGCCTGCCTCTTTAGGGTCTGAGGGCCAAGTCTTAAGGGACTGTTCTCTGTGCACCGACCACCTGGAATGCTCTTCAGCCAGCCCTTCACGCGGCTGCTCCTCCTCCTTCTTCGTCTTGGCTCAGTTGTTCCCTCTTCAGAGGGCCCGCTGTCCAAGCATCCCCCTCTCCATTACATTCTCTCACGTTCTCCATTTTCGTGTTCTCAGAGCTCTGAGCAACATCTGAAATGATCTACGATCAGTTTAATGAACACTTTTATTGTCTCTCCCTCCAGAATGCAAGCTCCACAGGGGCGGGGCCGTCTGTCTTACTGCCTCCCAAGCACCTGAGGTTCTGCATGGCTGTATGTGGAAGGAGGGGCTAAGTCTAGCCAGGTGGGTTTCAGGGACTTCAGAAGGAAACAATTTTCAGTAAGTAATGGAAATTTAAATGTCTGCGGAATCACTTTTGTTTGCTTTCGATAAGGAAACAGGGTCCACTCCTAAAAATGCTCGGAGGTCTGTACATCTCGGCCCGCTTTCAGTGGTCCATTTGGCACCATTGCTGAGCTGCAGGTCTGTGCCACGCCCTGTGTGAGGAGCTGGACACGCAGAGACCAGGAGAAGCCGGAGTAGCCCGGAATCGTCTCAAACTGGCTTAATCACAAAGGAGAATCCACTGGGTTCACGTGACTGAAAAGTCAAGGGTTGGTCTGACTGACTCCAAAGCCCATGTTCTTTCAAAACTACTTAAAAAGTATATACACACTTTACATAGGGCAAAATGCACAGATCTTAAGTTTACTGTTTGATCAGTTTTAGCAAAGGCATACACCTGTATCACTCATAAGCCTATCAGGGTACAGACCATTTCTATTACTCCCGACAGTTCCTTCTTCCCATCAAGCCCTCCTCCCCCAGCCCTGCCGTCCCAGGACCAACCACTGTTCCAGTTTCTTTCCCCATAGATCAGCTTTGTGTCTTCTGCAGTTTCAAGTGAATGAAATTATATGAAATGTACTCTTTAGTACCTGCCTTCCTTTGCTCATGTTGTTTCAAGTATCGGTACTTTGTTCCTTTTCATGGCTGAGTACTGTTCCACTTTATGGACATACCACATTTTGTTTCAGCATTCACCTGTTGATGGCCGTTTGGGTGTTTTCAGTTATGGACTACTGTGAATAAATGTTGCCCTCATGTACTACCAGCAGCCTTCTGGACATTAAGAGGGTGTGGCGGGGTAGAACTTACAGGTATCTCAGACTGTTGACAAGAGGGTTGACCTACAGCAGTTCAGTTAGCACGCCACGGAGTCCTGGTTTTAGGTGGACACCTTCATGCGGGGTGATCCTCGGGGGCCTCTGAGCAGCTGCCAGCGGAAGGCTCTTGTCTGGCTCTGAAAGCCCAGGGGTTAGTTCACTGGTGGTGGGTGGTCTGCAGGGATCGACTTGACTCCAGAGCTCTCATTCGAATCCTATTCTTGGTCCCCTCGAGTCTGGTCCTCAAAGTCTCCAAGTGTGTGGGATGGGGATCTCTGGCAGTTTCTCCGCTCTTTTCATATCATTGTTACGGCATGCATTTAATGCCTTATCCCCTTGGGGCCTCCGTTTATTTTTAAGAGCTTCTGTGTGGGTAAGGGGAAGAAAAGAACCTTATCAATTCCTTCTTTCATTTCTGCTGAAACGATTTAATTCTCTCCCACACAGTGTAGATATTTCTGAATTATATGAGTCTTGTATGGGCAGGATGGGCAGAGGAGGCAACTCCACCCCCACTCCCAGACCTCTCCAACCTCCGTGAGGTTTTCTTTGTCTCTTCAGTTTTTTTAAAAATCATCATTTGACATATTGTGTGTATATATATACATACATATATATATATTTTTTCCTCACCCGAGGGCATTTTTGCATTTATCTTCAGATAGAGCAGGAAGAGAGAGGGAGAAACATCGACGTGAGAGAGACACATCTAGTGGCTGCCACCCACACGACCCCAATCGGGGCCGGGGAAAAACTGCAACCAAGGTATGTGTCCTTAGTGGAAACCGAACCCAGGACTCTCCGGTCCGCAGGCCAATGCTCTAACTGCTGAGCCAAACCGGCCAGGGTGACATATTGTATATTTTGATGAATTGCTATTAGCCTTAGATCAGAAGCAATGAGGGGAGGGAGCAGTGTTGGAATCCAGAGGGAGAGACTGTGGAGACAGAGAGAGCTGTCTTTTTTTTTTTTTTTTTTTTTATTTCTTTTATCCTCACCCGAGGATATTTTTCCATTTTTTGTACAGATAGAGTGGGAGGGAGAGAGGAAGGGAGAGAGAGAGAGAAACATCGACGTGAAGGGACACATCGAGTGGCTGCCACCCGCACGACCAACCAGGGCCGGGGACAAACTGCAACCGAAGTACGTGCCCTTAGCGGGAACCGAACCCGGGTCTCTCCGGACCGCAGGCCTACGCTCTAACCGCTGAGCCAAACTGGCCAGGGCGAGAGAGCTGTCTTGAGAGGACCAGCAACCTTCTGTGGAGGGACCCAGGCAGCCTGATGCAACCCCACGCTTCTCCCTCCCTCTGATCTTGCTGAGGCTCCCCATTGGCCAGATCTGATCAGAAGAAAGGGAGAGGTACCCGTCAGCCTCTAAGGGCACAAAGAAGGGTGGAGAAAATGATCTGAAGTGGAAGCAGCCTTCAGACTCCTGTTTGGAGCTCTAGGGTTTTTACTGAAGAGTTTTGAGGCCATCACAATGGGCAGGGCTGATCCCGTGGACTGGACCCTGGTCAGGCTAACAGCGTCCATGAGTATGGGGTGGAGAGAAGGTGGAGAATTGGAAGGCATGAATTTGAACATCAGCTCTCCCACTCTCTAGGTGTGTGACTTTGGACAAATCACTGTGCCCTCTGAGCCCAGATACTTACCCTGCGCGGTGGTCCTCTCAGTGGTTATGAAGATTCACTGAGGTTCAGGATGTGAATGTGCTTTGCAAACAGCAGAGCCTTGGACAAAATTGGTTGTTTTCATCTCAGCTGCCGGTGCGTTTCCATTGTTGACTCAGACACTCCAGGTCTAGATGCAAAATGGGTTAGTGGTCACCGCGAGGACCTGGGATATGACAGATGTGTTCATCCCAGGCAATCGACTTCACTTGGTTTCTGATGGAAAAACCCACACGATTCTGAAGATCCCAGGTGTGGGTAGCAGTCTGTTCCTCATTGGGATGCAAGAGCCCAGTTTGTGCGGGGGGCCTGGGGATGGAATCTTGAATCCAGCTCCATGAATGTCTCCAGTGGCATCTGCTCTCCTGTCTCCCCCTCTCGCTCCAGCCAGAGCAGCACCTCGGGGGTGAGGGAGGGGAGGCTGGTGGGCAGGGCTCTGTGCTTCCTGCAGAGCTGTAGGAAATGGCAGTCTCTCCTTTTTCTGTTTGGGGACTCACCTGACATTCTGGAGCGGGCAGGAGACACCCCACGGCTGGAGCTCTGGGATCCGGGCACCAGGGAGCAGGGAACATTGCCTGTGGTTGCCAAGGCACGTAGCTGCAGAGGGGCGTCTCTTTAGCAGTCTGGGCCACTAGCCCAGCGTGAAGTCGCGCGGTGGGCACCACGCCGCTAATTGCTGTGATTTGGCCTCCAGGGCTGAGAACAGCGCTGTACCCAGTGCGGGTTAGAGGCGGTTCTCGCCAGCGCCGTCGCCTGCTGTCGGTCTCTGCTTTGATAATGAGTCAAGAATCATGTTTGCTATTGGGGGTGGGGACAGAGGCCCTCTTTTTCTCTTTTTCTCTGTTTGGCAGCTCTGAATCCATTCTCGTTTCCAGCCGTGGGGTCCTGGGGTTCAGCGGCTCAAACTCTAGCCTGGGTGAAGGAAACCGGGGTATTAGTCTCAGCCCTGCCACTGCCTTATTCCCGGTCTTTGGACAAGGTGCTTCTTTTTCTGGGTGTCAGTCTGCCCATTAGTAAAACGAGGGTCTTGGACGGTGATATGAGATGTTTCTTCCGATGTGAATATCTTGTGTTTTTAGGCAGGGTTTGTCCGCCTGGGCACCAGGGACACTTGGGTCAGGACCATTCTTTGTTGGGGGCATCTGGTGCATTGTAGGATGTTTAGCAGCAGTCCTGTGTGGCCAGTAGCATCTCCCTGAAAGTTGTGATAAACAAAAATGATTCCAATAAAAAATGATGATGAAAATCCCCTGGGGAGCAAAATTGTGCCTGGCTGAGCACTGCTGTTTTAGGTACAGGTTGTGGAAAATATTTCTCCTGGTATTTACTCTAG
Source organism: Molossus molossus (assembly GCF_014108415.1). Classification (NCBI taxonomy): domain Eukaryota; kingdom Metazoa; phylum Chordata; class Mammalia; order Chiroptera; family Molossidae; genus Molossus; species Molossus molossus. The sequence continues at coordinate 8,042,572 of NW_023425399.1, read as the reverse complement.
GGGGTAAAGTATTGTCATTGCTTTTGTCGTTATTAGTTACACATACACGTATGCATATATGTAAATACCTGTGTCTCCATCATCACATGGCCTTCTTCCCTCTTATGTCCATCCATGTCTCTGCATCCAAAGCCTTCCTTTTTTCTCTTACAAAGACACTGGACTTAGGGCCTACTGTAATCTAGAGTGACCTCATCTTAACCTGGTTACATCTGCAAAGACTCTATTTGTAAATAAAGTCATATACTCTGTCTGCTGTGCACCAGACACAGAATATACAATTGAACAAGACAAACCCGTTCGTGCCCAGGGAAGCCCACAGTCTAGAGGGGCTCTGAGGGGAGGGAGTCTCAGGGCGAGATCGAAAACCTCTGTGTTCAGGATCCTCTCCAACATTGCAAAATAAGAATTTATAATAATAATTAAGTTAATTACTAGTTAGAGTAATAATAATGCCTTTCAACAGCAATTTACGCTGCAGTCAGCATTCACATTTATTTAACCTTTGCAGGTTATGGACTTTCTGAAAAATCAGTGTTACTGAACCAGTCTCTTTACAGTCAAAGTTATAAACTGTTTTCTCTTTCTTGTTCTGGAAAAGTCTTAGTGCTGCAGTTTCCTGCGAAATTCGCACGCGATTCCAACCTTTTCCCAATCATTGACAAAAAGGGAGAGCTGCCTCCAATCCCCCGTCCGACACACACATACATTAATTAATTGCATTATTTGCTGTCATGTAATGTCCCCAGCGAGCATTGCCCTCACACAGGCCCATGTCTGGCCATGCTGCTTGCACCCGGATTCAGAATTTGGGTCCCAGACACGGCTCCACGTCATCTGAGCAAGCAGAGCTTCGGCCAACCTCGCGGGCAGGCAGAACAGCCACGCGCGATGTGACCCGCCTTACAAACAGGGGGCCTGTGCTGGGAGGTCAGAGGGATGCACACAGCCCAGTTGAGTCATTAGCAGAGGATATTGTGGTGCCTTTAACCGGCCCAGTGAGCTCTGCATTCATCTCACATCACAGCAGGTGTTGATCTTAGTCCATAAAAACTGAGCATGCCAGAAAAAAGAAGGAACACATTTCTTTATTTGCTGTCATTTCAGGCTGGTGGTAAATTCAATCTCAGGCCTTCATGGGGCATTGAATCTCCCCACACAGCAGCCAGAAGTGTGCCAAGGTCTTGGCAGTGCCAAAGTGGCAGGGATGCCCTTGATTCTGTTTCATGTTTGGGGTACAGGTATCATCATTGAGGGTGGGCATCCCTCGGCATCATCCTCGGACAGTCGTCCCCAGTGGGGGGCAGTGCCAAGCATGCTGTAAAACAGTCTACAATGCACAGGACAACCCCGCCCCCCCCGCCCCCCGCCACACCACACAGTTCTCCTGACGTCAGTGGTGCTGAGTTGAGAAACCCTGCTTTCAGAGATTCACAATCCTCCATTTTCCCAGCCTTCTGACCTCTGACACTTTATAGTCGGAGGTCCTCTTTTCCTTTCTCTTCATGTAACTTCCCTCTCCATTCTTGTTATCTTCTAAGGTACCTCACCCCTCAAAGAGCTAAGTCTTTCACCAGCCACAGAGAAGAATTGTGACTTGTCTAAGCCAACCATGCCCACACCACAGTGCTAGATACTGGCCTTCCCAGCTTCTCTAACAGCCAAGGATTGCTATTTGGCACAGTTCTGGCCGATTAGATGCAAGGGGAAATGTGTTGGGGGGCTTCTAGAAAAGAGATTATTCAGAGGTGAGTTGTTTTAGAGAGGAGAGCTGGCTGGTGTTAACCCCCATAGTGTCCCTGCCTGGAGTATCCATATGAGGATGTGATGTATGGGGCTCTGGCAGCTATCTTGTGACCACGTGGTAAGTTAGGAGAATTTCAGAGCTGCCTGACCTTTTTGAACCCTGGAATTATCCACCTGCAGGCCTCTTGTTAAGTCATTCACAAATGCCCTTAGAGTTTAGACCATATTTGATACACTTGGGCAAGCAGCTTAACCTCTGCAATAGGGGAGACTAAAGTTGTTGTGGATATTTAATGAGGAGATATCTGTAAAGTATTTGACTAACTGCCTGGCATATACTAAATATTTAAGGTATTGAAGATGTTTTTATTACTGTCCCTATAAATGGAATTAATAAGGGATGATACTGTGGGTTTATGGTAAGTTTATTCTATTGGTTGATTGTCCACTCAATTATCCAACAAACATGTAGTAGAGCCTGCCAGGCTAAAATACTGGAAATGATAGGAAATTTTAAAGTATGTAATGTTATTTACCAATGTTACCACAATAAGTTTAATTTAAAAATAAAAAGAACACAGTTAGAGGGAAACAATAGCCAAGAAGTTGTCTGTTAGATCTCATAATAATTCCCTGGTATTTAAGAGTAGTATTTCACAAACTAGTTTTTCACAAACTAGTTTTCCACATTCTGTCTTTATATTTGTCATATCCATTTACCATGTCATTGTACTAGGGCATCACAGTACTCTTTTTGGTTAAGTAGATTAATTTTTTTTTTGGTTGGGTACAGTGAACTTTATTGATGGTACATGACAAAGTAGAGCTCCCTAAGCCCCTCCCCTTCAGGGGGTCTGGGATGGAAACTCGAGGTCAGGAGATCTCAGTGTGTTGAGGGGTCAGTTTGGGAAAAGGACTCCCCAGCAGCTGAGGGCCTCTCTTCTCCTCGCTGGGGTTGGTGGTCCAGGGGGCTCTTACTCCTTAGAGGCCATGTGGACCATGAGGTCCACCACCCTGTTGCTGTAGCCGAATTCATTGTCATACCAGGAAACAAGCTTGACAAAGTGGTCATTGAGGGCAATGCCAGCCCCAGCATCGACGGTGGAGGAGTGGGTGTCACTGTTGAAGTCACAGGAGACAACCTGGTCCTCAGTATAGCCCAGGATGCCCTTGAGGGGGCCCTCTGATGCCTGCTTCACTACCTTCTTGATATCATCGTATTTGGCAGCTTTCTCTAGGCGGCAGGTCAGATCCACAACAGACACATTGGGGGTGGGGACACGGAAGGCCATGCCAGTTAGCTTCCCGTTCAGCTCAGGGATGACCTTGCCCACAGCCTTGGCAGCGCCGGTAGAAGCAGGGATGATGTTCTGGGCAGCTCCTCGGCCATCATGCCACAGCTTCCCAGAGGGGCCATCCACGGTCTTCTGGGTGGCAGTGATGGCGTGGACCGTGGTCATGAGTCCTTCCACGATGCCAAAGTTGTCATGGATGACCTTGGCCAGGGGGGCCAAGAAGTTGGTGGTGCAGGAGGCATTGCTGACAATCTTGAGGGAGTTGTCATACTTGTCATGGTTCACGCCCATCACAAACATGGGGGCATCCACAGAAGGGGCAGAGATGATGACCCTCTTGGCTCCACCCTTCAAGTGAGCCCCAGCCTTCTCCATGGTAGTGAAGACACCGGTGGACTCCACAACATACTCAGCACCAGCATCACCCCATTTGATGTTGGCGGGATCTCACTCCTGAAAGATGGAGATGGATTTTCCATTGATGACAAGCTTCCTGTTCTCAGCCTTGACTGTGCCTTTGAACTTGCCATGAGTAGAATCATACTGGAACATGTAGACCATGTAGTTGAGGTCAATAAAGGGGTCATTGATGGCGACAATATCTACTTTGCCAGAGTTAAAAGCAGCCCTGGTGACCAGGCGCCCAATACGGCCAAATCCGTTCACTCCGACCTTCACCATCGTGTCTCAGGGCTGAGGCTGCTGGCACTGCGCAGGAAGACGCGGCTGTCTGACGAATTAGAGGAGCAGAGAGCCTTAATTTTTTTTTTTATCCTCGCCAAGGACATTTTCCCATTTTTTGTTCAGATAGAGTGGGAGGGAGAGAGAGAAACATCGACGTGAAAGGGACACTTCGAGTGGCTGCCACCCACATGACCAACCAGGCCGAGGACAAACTGCAACCGAGGTACGTGCCCTTAGCGGGAACTGAACCCGGGTCTCTCTGGACCGCAGGCAAATGCTCTAACCCCTGAGCCAAACTGGCTAGGGCTAAGTAGATTCATTTTAAAAAGAAACTTTGTATCACTATGGTAAGAGGAAAACCAATATCTCTTGGCATAAACAAAGAAGAGCCAAAATATAAATGCAATAAGACTCCCCAAGGTTAAATTAAAGCAAAATATTTATTTGTCTGTTACCTAAAGTCATCTTGCATACCACGGTTGTATCTATAATCATATATCGTGAAAAAATTTAAAAAGTTAAAAAAAAGCTTGAAATTCATAAATGCTGCCATGGGTCCTGACTTAGAAATTAGACATAAATAATATGATTGTTACACCTAATTATTCCTCAGCAGTTCATCATCTTAGAGAAAAATGACTGTGAAATATAGTGTGGCTTTCTGGTTAGCAACATTTCCCCCTCCTTATTAAGTTTAGGAAACATTTCTCTTTCATAATGCCCGAGATATTGTACCATGAACGCAGGAATCCAATAATACCTTTCAGTGATTTACTCTTCATCCAGCATTCAGATTGACTTAACTTTTGCAGCTGATGGGCCTTCTGAAAAATCAATGCTACTCAACCAGTCTGTTTATGTCAAAGTTATACAGCGTTTTCTCAAACTTAGCACAACATTCCAACATTTTTCAAATGGTTGACAAAAGCTTCCCCTCTCCACTCCCCAACACACAGTAATATTTCAAGAGTATATTACAATAAATTGCCCTTGAATAAATCTGAACCCGGATCACTCAGCCTTTGGGAAGTGTCTTGACTTAGGGTTATTTTGTGATTGTCAGTCGAAGCCCTGGTGGGTTGGAGTAAGGTCTGAAGGGAATAGACTCTCTTGTCGGTTGTCCTGGGAGGAGAGGTGAGAAATGATAGGCGCTGAACCTGGATGAAGCTGTTCAGAAGGAGAGATCTGCACAGTTTCAGGGCCAATATTAACAACTTGCGGGTGGTGGTCCTTAAGAATGTGGTGGGGTCAGGCAGCCTGTGGAACGGGAGAAAATATTTGCAAATTATATACCTGGTAAGGGGTTAATAGCTAGAATATAGGATGTCTCCCCAAAAGTATACACACACTTTGAATAATTATAAAGCCAGGGTTTATTGAAATACATTTTGTTTTCAAAATGTAATCTACAGACACCCTGTATACATTTAAAACATTTTTTTTCTTTATTGATTTTAGAGGGAGAGGGAGAGATAGAAACATTGATGAGAGAGAAAGAACATCGACTGGCCGCCTCCTGCATGCCACCCACTGGAGATTGGGTCCACAACCTGGGCATGTGCCCTGACTGGGACTCAAACTGACGACCTCTTGATACATGGGTCGATGCTCAACCACTGAGCCACACAGGCTGGGCCCCTATATACATTTTTTTGAGACACCCTGCAACTCCTACGACTAAACAACAAACATCAAACAACTGAATTTAAAAATGGGCAAAGGACTTTCTCCAGAGACAATCCACAAATGGCCAAGGCAGCCACTCGATGTGTCCCTTTCACGTCGATGTTTCTCTCTCTCTTCCTCTCTCTCCCTCCTACTCTATCTGAACAAAAAATGGAAAAATGTCCTTGGGTGAGGATAAAAATATAAAAAGAAAAAAAGAAAGTAGAATGGTGTTTATCAAGCTCCCAGAGGAGTGGGGGAAAGGGGGTCGTTGTTTACTGGGTATGGAGTTTCAGAGTCACAAGGTGAAAAGAATTCTGGAGATTCGTTGCATAAAAATATGAATGTACTTAACACTACTGAACTGTATGCTTAAAAATAGTCAAGATGTAAATGTTATGTTGTATGTATTTTAGTACAATTAAAAAATATATATAGATGGGTCCCTTGGGAAGTTACTGAACTCTTTGCCAATATGGGCAGGTGAGCTTAGCGCCAGGGCACCTTGACTACTGCAGAGAATATGACGTTGGCTTCATGGTTACAGACAGAAACAGGCTGGTTACTGTATAGGAAAGAATCTTCCCTTTGCCCAACCAGGGCCTGGGAAGGTTTGGTGGAAAGGTTCGCATCCAGAACAGTGCAGGCCAGGGCCATCTGCTGCATGCGTGTGCAGGTGTGACCATCCAGCAGTGGCCCAGCTGTTCCTTCAATGTGTGCGGCAGCTGGAAAACTGGGTTTCAGAACACTTGAATGTTAGAAAGCTCGTTCCCCCCCCCAGAGTCGAGGCTGGGAGGTAATGTCTCCTCCAGAGAGAGAAGACTTCCCTATTCATCGCTGACTGATTTTGGACACACTGTAGGGGTTTAAAAGATTTCCCCAGGATTTGGGGGTTTAGCTCTCTGCTACTGTAGCTCCTCAAATGTTCAGGCTCCTTGAACTTGTTGCTGGATTATTGCAGCTGCTTCCCTGACTCTGCCTCCCACCCTGAACCGAATGCATTCCTCACGATGGAGTCAGATCCTGCTCCCAGATTTGCAACTGGGATTCAGTCACTGTATTGCCCTTTGCAGAAAGTCTAAGCTCGGTTGAGCATTCAGGGTTCTGCACCATGTGATTCTAACCCTTCTCCCTAACCTTGAACCCCTCTTACCTTTTGCATCCGGCTGCTGGCAGAACACACATACAGCCCTCTTTCTTGTTTTTGGCCTTCGACCTTGTCGTTCCTTCCTCCCTGGTCTCTTAATCTCATTCATCGGTTCAGGCTGAGCTTAACTGTCGCCTCCTGTAAGAAGACAGCCCCCGAGGGACCGAGTGCTGCCAACACCACAGGAGCGAGCTCCATACGGCTCCTTCCCCAGGCGAACCTCTGGATGAGGCTGCACTCACGCTGCCACCTTGACTGCAGCCTGTGACAGACCCCACGCAGAGGACCCAGGAAGCCATGCCTGGATTCCTTAGGCACAGAAAACGTCAGGTGATAAATACATGCTGTTTTGAGCCTCCAACTTTTGGGGTGAGTTTTAAAAGCAACGATACATGACTAACACAGAAACAGAGAGGCCACAGAAGACCTGTGCTCAAGGTCACGCAGCGAAGATTGCCAGGCTGGTGTCGTCATCCCCACCTCTGTGCCTCTGGAGTCTAGATCACAGTGGATTTAAACGCCTGGTGCGGGAGTGCGGCCCCTTTCGAGAAGGCCGTGGGAAACCACTGAAGGTTTTGGGGTGATGTGGGTTAAGGGGAAAGACCATGTTTTCCTGAGTCAAATATCTTGACTCCAGCCGGAGATGGCTATGCCAGCCTGGGGGCCGGAGATGTCAGGGTCCTGCTGGCAAGACCTCAGAAGGTTCCCTGGAGTTGAGCAGAGGGTCAGAGCAGGAAACGAGCCCTGCAGCTCAGGGGTCCCTCCCGTCACGGTCTGCTGAAGAGGCTCGCGTGTTCAGAGGGAAGGCGAGGGGACTGCGTCCTGTGATAGTGACAGGGACACGACGGCAACGTCTGAGCCGGGACGGTCTCGGCAGCAGGCTCGGTCTCGACCCACAGCCCACCTCCTGCACAGGTAGCCTATCTGTGACCACCCGCGGCCCCAGATGACAGCTGCTCAGGAGGCTGACATCTTCCATTTCCTCATGACAATCGTGGAGAAAAATAGCTTTCTGGACTCAGCCCGAAACTGATAATTAAATGAGCACTTTATCGCGGGAAGCAGCCACTGATGGATTCCAGAGAAAGGAGGAAATAGTAAAAATAGCCTTGCTCCCTTCACTCTCGTTCTCCTCAGACGGGAACAGCTGACAGGTCTGCGAACCCCCTCGGCTCTGTTCGCGTCTCCTCCGTCTGCCCTGGGGACCCAAGGGACACACTTCGGGGCGAGAGTTGTCAGGAGTTCAGGCTCACGTCTCCGCAGGGACCAGCTGGTCCCATCCGGTCTCTCCACCTCTGTGGCTTCCGGGGCCATTTCCTTAGAAAATGCCCCCCGGGCAGCGGCGGGGGCAGGGGGACACGGGGACGGGCACGCCTGGCCTCAGGTGAGGATCTGAGAGTAGGGCCCGGGCGCCAGCCTGCCCCAGGTGCCAGCACGGCTTCTGGCATTTTCTAGCCGCGTGGACCTGGGCAAGTTCCGTGACTTTTCTGAGCGTCAGTTCTCTGACCTGCCAAGAGTGCTCCCCCCGCGCAGGTGGCAGTGAGGGTTCACGGCCATGATGCGGGTTCGGCACCTCGCATGGCGCCTGACATACATTCCAACAACCCTCAGGTCCTAGCAGCGTGTCGAGGCAAGTGCGATCGGGCGGGGTGGTTGGGGAGGATGGCACGGGCAAGCCCTGCACCCCAAGATCACAGTCCTAGAGCTCGCCCTGCTTGTCTGGAGGCCAGACTTCGCCCCAGGGACGCCAGCTCCGGGGCCTCGCGGGAACCAGAACTGTTCGTTCCCTCCGAGGGCCGTAGGAATGGCCGGAAATCAGAGTATCGAAATGTGGGTGACGTGGCCCAGGATCCAGGTTTGGGGGATCCACGTTGGACACTGCAGATTGGTCGGTATTTGTCTGGGCATGTTTGAAATGAAAGACCCAACTTAGGGGGTGTGTGTGTGTGGTGATTCTTGTTTCATTTTGTGCTTAAGGATATGACTGCGCCAGAGGCTAGGAGGTGGGCTGGGATAGAATGACCACGGCAGTGGGGTCTGGACAGTCTGGTCTGAAGCTGAGACAGACGTCCTGCCTGTGTCCTCAGTTTCCCTCAGTGTGACGTGAGCAGCCAGGTCTCTGGCCCTTTCCAGCTCTTACAGTTGTGTTGGCCCCACCACCTGTGGGCCTGTGGGTTCACCTGTGGGCCTGTGCGGCTTCCTCTGGGAAGTGGGGTTAATAACCATCCCCGCCGCCCAGGGCTGTCGTGAGGGTTCACTTGACAGTGCACACTTAGCAGGGTGTCAGGGACTGGTGGGAGCTCAACAAAGGGAGGAGAATGCTGCCTCGTAGCCGAGCTCCCCAAAGACAGAGCCTGCGACCTGAGCTGTCGTGAGGGTGCGGTGGGGGTGGGGCAGCGGGATGGGCGGGGACAGCTGGTCAGGCCATGGTCTCAGCTGGAAGTGAGCTTCGGCCTGATTCCAGGGAGCACCTGTGAAACGCACAGAGCAGTCTTGCTGAGCCGAGGGGCCAGGCTTTGTGAGCCTCTGTCCCCCGTCATCGCTCACCCACCGGCTGCCTTGTGGCGTGGAGGTGGGGCTCCCTTACAGAGGAAGGCAATTCTCGGGAGGGGGGGATGCTAGGAGCTGTTAGAAGCCAACACTTACGTGTCCACAGGAGGCAGGGGTGGGGGTACGCCTGGTAAAGGGGATCTGGGTGGACACCTGCAGGAACCCCTCCACCTCTTCCTTATTCCTCAAAGGTTGAGGCCTGGTGGTCCTGCTGTTTCTATGAACAGTCGTTGGGTTCATGACCTGTGGTGGGGCCAGTGGCTGGCATCTGGAGGACTCAGCCCTCCAGGTGGTCTCACCTACCTGGAGTTGATGTGTCCTCATTCCCACCGGCTGGCAGTGCCAGGCAGCGGAGGAAAGGCTGTGTCAGCCTTCTGCCCGGTCCATCCCGCCCTTGGCTGGAGATGAAAGCAGCCAGAACCCTGCCCACGCAGAGGCCGGAGTGATGAGATCCGAGGGGCCGCACGAGGTGTGCGAACTCGCTGTCAAAGCACATGACCACAGCGAGGGAGAAAAGGTTATCACAGGTTAGTCCCGGGGAAGCGTGGGGCCTTGGCCGCTGTCACGGGGCTTCCCAGGGTCGAACAGAATTCTTCTCCGCGCTAGAGGCTGAGCGATTCCAATCCAGATTCCCTGCAGTTCGGTTCTGTCCTTGTAGATAAATGGATGGGGGTTTGAATTTGACAGATGAAGTCCCCACGGCTAGGAATGCACCGCAGCGGGCTAGAGAAAGTGTCTCAGGGCTGCGGGGTGGGGCGGGAGCCCTTGGAATCGGAGAGATGCAGAGCTGAGAGAAGCTGCTTCATAAACTGAAGACCCAAACAGGGTGCAAATCAGAGAGGTTAGCCTGGGAGCAGCGATCCTTGTCATTGAGACACGGGGTAGTTGGGGGGAGCTCTGTGGAGCAAAGTTCTAGAATGAGAGTTGTACGTGAACTCATTTTTTTGCTCACCCAACCATCTCTCCGCCCATCAATTCCTCAGCATTAATTAAAACATCTTTTTTGAATCGTTAGCATAGGGGAAAAACTCAAATAGAACAAAAGGATAAAATAAGGCCAAGACCTTAGCATCTTGGTTTCCCTCCCTAGAGAAAAAGTCTCCAGATTCGGTGCCTTGGTGTTTTGTGCCTGCTTGGGCAAGTCTGGGGTGCACCATGTATGTTTCAAGAACCAGGGTGAGCACAAATAAATCACAGACACAGCCGTTAAAAAGTTCCGCCAACTGGGTTTCCAGACATCAAACATCAGTCAGGTCTTTAGATTTTAGAATTTTTCACTTTCCATCTGAGTAAGGACAGCTGGAGTTTCATGCATCTGCATCACTTGGTTATAAATTGTTTTCTTTCCTGTTCTCTAATTCCCAAGATAAATCAGTGGGGCATTTTCCACTGATGTTGCTGAGTAACCAGTTTTCCACGAGAGATATTAACAGCTTACCTGTTGTTATGCTGACAACCTTCACACCTATGGATGAAAGAGGGATCCCTTTATCCACAAACATAATTGGGTTTTTGTGCCCAATTCATCCTTTTCTTTTTTTTTTAATCCTCACCCGAGGATTTTTAAAAAAATTATTGGCAGAGTGGGAGGGAGAGGGAGAGGGAGAGAGAGAGAGAGGCATCAATGTGGGAGAGACACATCGACTGGTTGCTTCCCGTACAACCCTGACCAGGGCCGGGGACCAAACTGCAACCGAGGTACATGCCCTTGACCGGAATTGAACCCACGACTCTTTGGTCTGCAGGCCAACGCTCTACCGCTGAGCCAAACCAGCCAGGGCCCAATTCATCCTTTTCCTTAACTTTTATTTTGAAAACTTCAAATCTATAGAAAAGGTAACAGCATAGTATAATAACCATCCTTGTATCCTTACCTTAGGCTCACCAGTGGTTGGCATTTGACATTTTGCCCTATTTTTTTATTTTTTCCTAAACTATTTGAAAATACATTGTAACCATTATAATCCTTTATCTCTAACTACTTCAGCCTGCATCTCCCTAAAATGAGGATATTCTTCTCCATAACCACAATACTATTATCATGCTCCAAAATGTAATAATTGATATAATAATCTCATCTAATGTCACATCCATATTCAAATTTTCCCAAGTATCTCATTATCATTCTTTGAAGCTGTGTTTCTGTTTCTCTTTCTTGATCCAGGTCCAACCAAGGATCACCCCTGGCATTTAGTTGCCATGTTTCTTAGGGCCCTTTCATCTAGAATGTCTCCCCGCACCCCTAGACTTTGTCCTTTCTATGTCTCATGGCAGAGGGACATGTTGAAGAAACCCTTTTGGCAAATGTCACGCACAGGCGATGATTTTCACTTCCCATCCCATTCATCTGGGAGGTTCATGAGGTCAGTCCTGGTCCATCACTGGAGAGGCTGCATTTGAACCTGCGCTTAAGGTGGTGTCTGCTACATTTCTCCACTGTGAGTCAACAGGTGAGGCTCGGGGATGATTCTGTTCCCAGTAGCCTTTCTCCAGTGGGTTTAGCATCAATCGAGGCTCCTTGCCTGAATCAACCATTATATTCACAGTTATAATCTTCTAACGCCGTCATTCATTCATGCCATTCGGTCTGTATTTATTCTTGTGTAAAGAACAGGTGCACCCCATGCCCCCCCCATCTTAAATTTCTTCTTTTTAGTATCACTGGGGCCTTGTGGCTTCTCCCACCTGCCACAGGATTTGGCCACTGGGAGCAGAGTCAAGCTGGCTTCTTTGACCTTGTTACATGCCTCCATCAACTCTGATACAGCGAGGTGCTGCCCCAGAAATGGCATCCATCATTTCTCCCTTCAGTAGGGGCATCGTATGGAGGAACCGAGATCTGGGTTCTGGGTGCGCTTTCTTGATATTGGGTGTTATTACTTCTAGATCTTTTGAGTGGAGAGCTGGGCTTTGCATATATTCACATCATGAGTTCACAGTGATACCATCAGTCCTTCCTTATCCATTCCCGCTCCATACTTGTATCTTCATTCTCCCAGAGTGGGAACAGTTATTTCCACAAACAAACAAACAAACAACCCAGTGTATCTCCTCATTTACTCCATCATACAGCACACACAAATACTCTCAGAATGACTGTCCTGTTACCCTCAACACACACCTAGTGGATCAGGTCAGGATCTCTCTGGAGTCCTTGTCGGTCCTGCCCAGGAAGGGTATCAGTGAGAATGCGGGTCTCAAAGTTACTTTGCATCTGTTCTTTTCTCCTTGGATTGCATTACTTCCTTGCTGTACAGTTAGAGGCTTTGTTTCTGCTTGTATTCAAATGTAGGGTCTGCTGCTTCCTGCCCCTTTTGATTTAATTAAGTGGTTTAAAAGCTAAAGTATATAAAAAAGTGTGCTCAGAGCAGACTCCCTCCCATCTCCGTCCCTTTCACCCCGTTCTCATCTATGCTCGTAGCACATGATTTTTATTCATTTCTAGTTCCTTCTTCCTGGGCTTCATTTTGCAAATAAACATTATACACACACATTCCACTGTTGTGCACTGTCGTTTTTTTCTTGACAATACAGGGTGGGGCAAAAGTAGATTTACGTTGTGAGCATGAGAAACACAGATTTTATTTTTCTATTATTATAGAAATTCTTGTATTGTTTTCCATACAGACAACTGTACACCTGCTTTTGCCCCACCCTAGAAATCACTCTATACCAGCTCATAGGGATCTCCCTCATTTTTTTTTTTTTTAAATAGTTTCTTAGATTCCACTGTGTGGTGGTATATATTTTAGTCAAACACTCTCCTGTGAATGGGCATTTAAATTGTTCCCTATATTTTTCTATTATTAATAATGCTGCAATGAATAATCTTATACATATATATTTTTTTCAGATCCAGGGAGCTATCTCTGTAGGATAAATTCCTAACAGTGGGATCAGTGGGTCAAATAGTAAATACACATGTAATTTTGTTAGCTATTGCCAAACTTCCCTCCCTAGGGATTATATACCATCAGGAACTTTCACCAGCAGTACCGTGCGTGCCTATGTGCCCGACAGTCTTGCTGATAGAATTTGGTGTTAAGCTTTTGAATTTGCTAGTTTGATAGGGGAGAAATGACATCTCAGTGTAGTTTTACTTTGAACTTCTCTTATTATGAATAAAGTTGAGTATCTCTCTTATGTTTTAAATCTCATGTATATTAATTTTCTGTTGACTGTTCATGTCCTTTGCCAATTCTTCTAACAGGCTTTTGAATTTCTCTTCCTCTATTTTTAAGTTTTTTTATATAGTAGATATAAATATACACACACACAGACACAGACACAGACACACACACACACACATAATTTTTTTAAGTCTATAGTCAAATTTGAGATTTCTCTTTCTTTTTATGTCTTTATTCAACTAATTACCAAGACGTGATGTTTCCTTCTGCCTAATATTAATACTTATTGAATATGGTACTTTCTTTCCACAGACCCACGACTAACCACCTGCCTAGTCATTGTCCCCCCATGGCTATAAGATCCATTCCCCTGGCTCCAGCGTTTTTGACCCTCTGTTGCCTTGAAGAATCTTCTTAGACCTCTCAATATTGTCCTAAAAGTTTTGGAGATTCTGTTCACATTTTATGACCCTCCCCCCACCCCCTGTCGTTTTTCAACCTGGATTATTTCTGTTGACCAACCTTCAAGTGAGCAACTCTTTTCTTCGTTATTTCCAATTTGCTGTTAAACTTGTCCGTTGAACTTTTAATTTCATACGATGCATTTTTCACTTAGAGAATTTCTATTTGATTTCTTCTTGCATTTGTTTTCTTTTCCTGCGGAGATTTTCTATCTTTTTATTCACCACGAGCCTGTTTTCCTTTACAGCTTTGAGCAGTTATAATAGCTCTTGAGAACTGGGTTACGTTGCCTATTTCTTTGTATGATGAGTGATTTTGGTTTATACCTTGGATATTGTGAATATTATATCATGGAGACTTTCGACTCTTTTACTTTCCCAAAGAGTGTTGATATTTATTTTAAAGCAGGTAATTGACTTGGTTGACCCCAAACGGCGGTCTGTCTCTTGAGCGGCAGCTAGTATCTCCGTGTTTTGTGTTTTGTTTTACCCTTGTCTAGGCTGCTGGAACGTTCCCCATGCCATTCAGGAGTTGGCCAGAGCACCGGGGAAAGTTAATATACAGGATGTCAGGGCCTGTTCTCCCCGCACCTCTCCCTTTCAGGACTCCCTCTCCCTTTCTAGAGGCTGTGGTTGCTCCGAACCATGACTTCTGATTGTTCAGGCCAGAAAGATGGCAGGTTTTAAAGAAAATTTATTTTCATTTTAAATCAGAGTTTTAGCTGCCCATATAGCACTTACTGTGTCCTGACCGGAGGCCGAGAAGCACAAAAGTTAGGAAACCAACCTCCCGACATTTTTTTTCTTCCCCAAGTCCCCTCCTCTCTAGGATGTGCCGGGTTTGGTTGACCTTCCAGGGCCTTCATGGAGCTGTGTTCTGTCCCTGACGGTGCCGTTGTCATCGGTGGGAGGGTCAGTCCAACGGGAGCTCACTCAGCGGCAGCAGAACTCTGCGTCACCTGCCAGCCACACGTTCAGCTTTTCCCTCTTGGACAAGAACTGTCACATGCTATTGGCCACGATGTGCGTGGCCAGCGCTTGAAAATGCTTGCGGTGCCTCCCCCCGTGGTGCCCTTCCTGTGGGGTGGCCCAGAGCCTTTCTTTAATGGTGGAAAATGAACACACCAGTGTGCTGTTTGAAAATAAAGACAATGTTTAGGAGAATAACAAGCATGTCTAATTATTTCTAATGATTAGTATTTGCCTACTTACTCAGAGGAGGGGAGCAATTAAGAAGAACAAGCAATTAAGAGTGTGTTCTAAAGAAATATGAACCCTTAAATATATTTAATATCATCTCAAATGTGGTTGCTAAACTTAATTAATTCTGATTTGTCTCAGATTGCTGGAAGAAGTCCCCTTTCGCCTACCTGTACCCCAGCTTTAGGCTTGTTCTCACACGCTAGTGACCGGGCTAATGACTGCAGCCTTTTTCTTTTTTGTATTCTGGTATACTCTGCTATTTTTAAGTACCAAAATACTTAAAAAAAAAAAACACGTAATAATGGCCCTGGATGGCGTTGCTCAGTGGTTAGAGCGTTGGCCTGTGCACCAAAGGGTCCCGGGTTCGATTCCCAGTCAAGGGCACATACCTGGGTTGCAGATTTGATCCCTGGCCCCAGTTGGAGTTTGTGCAGGAGGCAACCAAACAATGTGTCTCTCTTACATTGATGTTTCTCTCTCTGTCTCTCTCCCCCTCCCTCCCTTCCACTTGCTCTAAAAAAAAAAAAAAAAAAAAAAAAAAAAGATCCTCAGGGGAGGATTAACAACAACAACAAACCAGTAATACTCTTATTTTCGTATTGTAAGGATTCTGAAAATTGAATCGTTTACATCTCAGGACATTCCAAGAGAATTGTATGCTGCATTAAAAATTCTAATCGAACCAAACGTGACTTGCATAGAAGACATCTTTCTCACCTGCACTGTCCTCAAGGGACGGAAATCATTTCTGTGCAACAAAGTGAAGCTTGTGTTGTAAAGAAAACGATCGTAAAGATTCGCCATGTACGTGGGACAGGAACATGACAGGTTTGAGGCAGGTACGGGTGACCCCCGAAGAACAGCCGGTACGAACTGGGAACATTTCTTTATTTTTTTAATTTAATTTGTATGTATTATCATTTTTTCTTTATTGACTTTTAGAGAAGGAGGAAGGGAGAGGGAGAGAGAGATAGAAACATCGATGAGAGAGAACATGGATTAGCTGCCTCCTGCATGCCCCCCACTGGGACTTGGGCCCCCAACCTGGGCATGTGCCCTGACCGGGAATCGAACCGGCGACCTCTTTGTGCATGGGTTCACGCTCAACCACTGAGCCACACTGGCCAGGCTGGGAACATTTCTTTAATTTGAAAACTCCAAGCTCTGAGCAATAATAAATTACACTCTCTGCAAAGAAGTGAGTTATTCCAAAGATCTCAATGCTATTTGAATGTGAGGGTGTCAGAGGCAAATATTTGGATTGGCTAACTCCTCCCTGTTCCTCTCATGGTGTTAAGGACCCAAACGTTTTCCAACAGCTGAAAAATTTTCCACAACAAAATGCTTGAGACTCGACTATGACATCATTGACCTATACTTTTATTTTTTTATGAATGCCTTTGAAGAATCAAATAATACCGTATTTCAAACTTTCCCAATGACTTAAAATTCCTTTTATTTTTATTCAGTATTGAATGCTTTATTAAATTTTATCTGCTGATAATTTATATTAACTACATAACATGTACCCCTTATATTTTATATTTTTAACTGCACCACTCCTATCTTATATGCTCATTGGGGTGCTTAACTTTCTATGATGTTTATAAATGTATGTGGATGATTCCTTTGGGGGAGTTAAAGTAATTGGATTAATTCCCTACACTTTTGGATAAGAGTGGTGCTAAATACAAAATGCTGACGTAGTCATTGTCCTCTGGTACCTGTCCTCATTTATTCGGCCTCCGGCAATGTGGCAAATCCCTAATGGAAGATCCTTGTCTGCGCCCCGTTAATCCTAGGACGATGTCAGAGCCAGTGTGGTCCCAAGAGGCAGGCTGGTGAATGAGAAAGAGAATGAATTCAGGTGTCAGGCAGAATGCAAGCCGGAGTTAGGATCCCAGGGCGAGATTTCCCTTCTAGGAGCCTCGGTTTCTGCGTCTGTAAACGAGGAACGGTGGTGTCTACCTCGTGGGGCCCCGGTGTTTATGAAATGAGAATGTTTGCCAACGCGCTGCCTCCTGCCAGACACTCGCCCTGTTCGTTCCCTTCTCTCCCCCCCTCCCTAAACGAGGCCTTTTCTCTGCTAGAAGATACCTGTCAACAGGAAAGGCGGCTGAGCGGGGTGTAATGGGTTTGATGACATATGGCTCCGATGCCGCGGGGAGGAAGCCAGGGTCTTCGACAGCCCAGGTGGAGCTCCTGCGATGGGCCGGGAGGTGAAACCGACATAGGAGTCCCCTGAGTGAGGAATCAGGAGGCGGAAAGCGGATGCCCAGATTCACATTTAATTTTAATCCCTTTCCTCTCTGATGCATCTCAACTGGAAGAGCAAATTGAAACAGTGGGAACTGCAGTGTGGAAGCCTCTTCATTTGTTTCTGAGGCCACCCAGAGGGAACCAATGGGGCCCCAGTCGGGCGTTTGTTCTGAAGAGAGTTTGGGAGGAGGTGGGGAGGGGTGGAGAGGTCGCGCTCCTGCTGTGCCTGTGGAACGGAGTTAGACCTTGCAAGTGACGTGGGGAGATGTCCCTCGAACTATTTCCCCGTGTACCCCGCGTAGCCGTCTCCTTCCTTGCCGAATAATTCAGAGGTCAGTAAGCTCGGCGGCCAAGAAGGGAGTGTGTGGGGGTCACTATCTGCAGTGATTCCAAGTTTACCCGATTTTTGCAAGATTCCATGACATAAATCTAATTGGCTTGAAACTTTCGGCCAACAAACCCCATCTCCTTCAGATGCTGCCCAGGCTGTGGTGGGCCTTCTTTTCAACCCCATGGATCACGTGACCAAGCTCCTTTTAAAAACACTGGTGACACTGTTTATTAAACTCAAGCTTTGTGCCCAGGCCGGCTAAACCGTGTCTGTCCACTCCCCTCTGGTGTGAACTGAAACCTGGATCCCTTATCTTTCTCCCCTGACCCCAAGCACAGGGCTGGGCACCTGGCAGGTGTGGCGTATCTGCTTTAACTCAAGGTCCCTGAGAGGTCTGTTCACATGCACGTGGCAGATTTCTGCGGACACCCTGCCCAGTCGTCCCCATTAGGAGTCAATTCAACAGCTATTTACCAAGTTCCTCCAGGCTGGTGCGGTTGCCCCAGTCCTAGAAGGCGGCTGTCCGCGCTCCCAGCAGAGGGCCCCCTGGTCAGGTGATGCTGGTCCGATACTCAATAGGCCAATCGTCTCCAGGACTCAGACTGCATCTTCCTCAGTCCCCAGCCAAGCACCCGTTCCTTGTCACTAGAATCCCAGAAGCTGGAGCTGGAAGGGATCTAGGAGGTCAGCTAGGTCAGTGGCCCATGAGCTCTTTTGGGGCACAGGGCCCTTTGAGAACTTGCTGAAAGTCCTCTTCCCAGAAAAATGCCCCGTGTGCATAGTCGCTCTCATTCCAGAATACGGATGCCCCACACCCTGTTCCGAGTGCTGAGATCCGGCAGGGAACAGAATGGTAAAAGCTGCAACGCTTACCTTCTGGATTTAGGGTGGGAAGGATGGACAAAAATAGTATTTAATAAACAGACATATTGCGTCCCAGAACGTGATACACGCGAAGGAGAAGCATAATCAGGCAGGCACACTGATGGAGGAGGGCAGAGATGGGACCTCTTCCTGCCGGCTCTGTGGACTTCCCCAGAGCCTGGCTGAGGAGTACGGGAAGCCAGGCTGTCGTCTGTGAAGTCTGGCCAGAGGGATGGAATGGATTTGTCACAGAGACTGCAGGACTCTCTGTCCCTGAAGGCTTCCTGGCAGGACAGGGCAGGCCTGGGTAGAAGCAGGCAGTGGCTAAGGAGTGTGGAGCCCGCACTGTGGAGTCCTTACCTGTTCTCTCTGTTTCTCCAGCACCCTGAGATGAACCCAGACGACTTCGGCACGCCTGTCTTTCCTGCTAGACTCTAGCAGCTAGACTGTGGCTTCATGGCGCAGGGCTGGTCTTTCTGAGTCTCTGCCCTCAGAGTCCAGCTCACTGCCTGGCACATGGCAGGGGCTCCATGAATATGCAGAGGAAGAATGAATGGAGGCTTGCAAAGCACAGTGACAACGCAGAGAGAGTAGCTAGCTCTGGGAGGTGTAAGAATGTTTCCCATGGGGCAGTTGCTGTCACTTAGGTGAGTAGGAATTTTCCAGAGGGAGAAGGAGGGTGGGATATTACAGGGAGAGCCAGAGGCAGGTGCAAATGCACAGAAGTATGGAACCGAACAATGTGCTAGCTGAGTAATTTAGGTAGGAGGTCTGGGGAAAGATGTTAGGGGGAGGGGCAGAGCGTGGTGTCCCCTGCCCTCCCTCTCGTACTCCCCGTGAGCACAGAACTTCCCATTTAAGTCTTTCCCCAGCCCTCCCTCCCTCCCCCTCCTCCCCAACAGAATCTCCACCCTGGCACCTCAGCTCAGACCTATCTGTTAATGAACCACGAGTGAGAGTGTGTGTGTGTGTACATGCGCCACAGTTAGAATGAGTCAGCAGGCTGTCCAAGCAGAAGCCTCCAGGCAGCAGAATGCCCTGCCGTTGACAGAGTCAATTACTGCAGCCCCCAACCCCCCAAGGGCTGTTTAGCATCTTGAAAGAATTAACCAACCAGCGCATAATTATTGCAAATGAACCACCTCTTAATTATATCCATGTTTCCATTATACACCCTGGGGCGCTCCAGCCTCCTGTCCAGGGCCCCTGGTGCTTTTTTAAAATCCCTCCTGCGGCAGCCAACTTCTCAGAGAGGACCGTGGGCACACGGGTGGGGACAGCTGCTCTCCTCCACCCTCCACTTAGTGGCCATGACTCTGCTTGCGGACGGTTCTGCCAGAGGAACAGGAAACAGCCAGGTTGTTGCGGCTCCCAGGGGGCTGGCCTCGCGGGATCCGGTTCGTTCAGGAACAATAGCTGCCCTGCTGGCGTGGCTGTGCGCCGGACACGTGCATACTGCTCCCCTGCCCTCTCCCGCTTTACAGGTGGGGAAACTGAGGCTTGAAGGTGCCAGGGACATGCCCAAGGTCATCTGCGGGGACACTGCAGACGGGTATTGACCACGGGTCTTGCTGGAACCTGCATCTGTGCCTTGCTCTGGAAGATCGTGCCGCCTGTCCCCCAAGTCAACCCAGGATGTGTCTATGGACCTGCTCCCTGCCGGCTGGGCCAGCCTGGGGCACGTGGCGTAATCAGCTCTCGTCTGAGGCGTCCCCGCCTCTTGAGGTCTAGTTGGAGTTTGTCTCAAACCCCATTTGATGCTGCTTGATGGCAGTTGGACGTTTTGCCCAAAGTTCCTGAGAAGTCCCTGGAGGCTTTCATTTCGGATGCACTGGGTTGGTTAGGGCCCTTCTGCTGGGCTCTCCTGCTGTCCCTGTTCCTCACGGTGTCAACTCAGTGTCAACCCAGACAGGGTCAGTCTGTCTCTCCACTGCCCACAGAATTGCTCCACTTGCACCTGGCATTTTTGCAGGGAATGGGCTCTACAGAAGATTTTTGGAAAGATAAGAAGGTAGCTTACATGGCTGAAATTCCAACAATTTTCAACTGAATAGTAGGCATTCTGTTGTTGAATGTAGATATACATATATCTACATATATATATTTATTTATTTTAATCCTGACCCGAGGATATGTGCTTTTTAGATGGAGTGGAAGGAATAGAAGAAGAGAAAGAGAGAGAGAAACATCGATTGGTTGCCTCCCGCACGACCCTCACCGGGGTTGGGGATCAAACTTGCAACCCAGGCATGTGCCCTTGACTGGGAATCGAACCCATGACCCTTTGGTCTGCAGGCTAACGCTTCAACCGCTGAGCCAAACCAGCAAGGGCAGAATGTACACTTTTTATTCAAGCACATAAAGAAAGTAAATCACAAATGTGTAGCTGAATGTATTTTCACAAGGTGAACCCAACCAGTGTCTAGACTGAGAAGCAGAACATTCTAGTACTCCACAGGGCCCCCCAAACAAAGACACCCGCCCCCATTCTTCTCCCTCCGTGCACTTTGTATGCAACTGCTATCAAGAGAACATCTGCTGTGTGCTAAATCTCTACGTGCATTGTCTCATTTAATCTTCCCATTGACTTCTAAGAGAAAGGTTTTCTTACTAGCCCCATTTTACAGAGGAGGAAACTGAGACTCGGGCCCAATTTCTTCCTGCAGGTAAGGGGTGGAAGCAGGATTTGAACCTGTGGCTACTGACTCCAGTATCCCGATTCTTAAACCCCAGTCTGGAACGTATCCTGCACTGAATCCCGCTGTGTGTGGTCCAAGCCCTCCTTGAATGCTAGCTCTGCTTTCCAAAGGTGGGGTTGCGTAGTGGGCTTCGGTGTCTAATCTGGTGCAGTGCGTTCAGAAGGCATCTAATAAAGCCCGGATAGTTGAATGACTAAACAAAAAGCCGTGGCTCAGAGAGAAAAAGCTACCAACCATTTGCCCGTCTCTCCCTGTTAGGCGGTAGGTTGCAAAGTATAGCAGTCCTTTGGTCTTTGCTTCGTAACATTTCCTTGTCTTTTAATTTGTGATCAGAGGACAGAAGAAGGAATAAACACCGCGACGAGGCGAGGAAAGGTTCCTTAGTTCCTGTCAGGGGAGGCGTGTAAAATGGATTGAGCCCTCCAGCCGCTCCGAGTTCACGCTGTTTTTACTGCAAAGTTCTTTCCCTGCCTGATTTATCGTGCTATCTGCAAAATCAATTTTTTCTCCTCGAGACCACAGAGGCGTCTGTGTGTTTCAAAACACAGTTGGGCCCTTAAAACTAACATATTCAGTCTCATTGCCCCTGGTGTCTGTAAGCAGACCCATTCCGTGCTATATTTAGGGTCATTTCCAGAAAAATAATTTACTTTTCATTGTGGAGTCTGTAAGCTAAGTGGAGTTATTTTCTTTGTGGAGTTGGACGAGTAAATCCAGGCCTAAAAGAGGAGGATTTAAAACATTTCCCGCAGAGACGGGGCTCATAGCTGGGTTTATCCTGTAAAGTAAAATCAAAAGGAGCTACCAGAAGGCCTGCGCGTCCGATGTGCGGCGTTATCATCTGTTGGGTCTGTTTTCCTAAGTAGGCAGAGCTGTTTGCATTAATAATAAAAATGGCTCTATCAAGAATTGCTTTTGGGGGCTAAAAGGGATTGCAAGTGAAGAGCTTAGATTTTGGGGTTGGATGGACCAGGATTCAAATGTGGGCAAGTTACTTAACCATTCTGGCTTCAGTCTCTTGGTCTGAAAAACAAGAAGAATAATAGTACCTACCCATCAGTTTCTCTTCGGGGTCAAGCAGGGGAAGGCCTGAGCATCAGGGCGGATGTCTCCACTGGGCACCGAAGGCACAGGGTCTAAGCCTATGAATCGTTTAGGGACCTACACAAATATTTCCATTTTTTAAAAAGCAGAAGAAATGTACATAGTAAGAATGAATACATAACAATGAATCTAGCCCAGATTATAGTTGTCTTTATGCCAACACAGTTGTAAAACACAATTTTTAATACTGTTTATAGAGGAAGGAGCCCACGAAAACCAAAGTGCCAGGATCCATAAAACTCGCGCTGCGACCCTGGCCTGTATTAGCTGGGGTTAGATTACCCCGACAGTAGCTTCAACAAATGGAAGTATATATTTTTCTTTTACAGAAGAGAAGTACAGAAGTTAGCAGTCTGAGGCCGGTTTGGCAACTCCTTGGTCTTCAAGGCCCTGGACTTTTATTTTTCTGTAGCATCTCCCTCAAGTTTGCCTCATGGTCCAAAATGGCTGCTGGAGCTTTAGCCATCATGTCTGCATTCCAGGCATCAGGCAGGACGAAAGGGAAAAGGGCAAAAAGAGTCCACTTCTCAGCTGGGACAGCTCCCTTTAAGGAATATTCTAACAATGTCTGCACGACATTGAACTTGCAGGCCTAAGGCCGTAGCTTAGCTACAAGGGAGGGAGGGGGCAGGAAATGTCAGGTTTGGGTTGGGTGCATTGCCTTTCTGGATGAAAGGTGGTTTTATAGCAAAGGAGGGAAGAACAGGGCCAGGGCACACAACTCAGAAGTAAGGAGACAGTAGCTCTCTGTGGGGAACACCTTGACCAAGAGGGAGACAGGAGAGAGCTGGGCAGGCAGATTTGTTCTGCCGGGTCCCTCACCTGTGGTGAGCTGCTTCATCCAGGCCTGAAAAGGTAGGGGCATCTCTGCACAGGTGGTGTTCTAATCAAATGAGAGGATCAAAAAGGAAGGGATGGAGGGAATCCGGCAGGAGCGTGAGCGGTGCCCAAACAGCTGGTTCCCTCTCTCCATCAGGACTCTGCGCTCGTCTCTCCTCCCGGGAGAAGCCACCCCTGAGCACAGAGCCCCTTTTCCGGCTCCTCCGCTCCTCACTCACCCTGTGCGTGTCGCCTGTACGCACCTCTCACGGCCTGTAGGGTGGCTCACTTATTGTCTGTCTACCCCGCTGGAGTGGGGCTGCTTGGAGGCAGGGACCTGACTGGTGCTGCTCGGCACAGCGTCCCGCCTGCAGCGTCTCGTGCCTGGTGTGTGGTGAGCAGTCACGCGTGTTGAACGGATGGCCTGATGCATGAATATCGGCCACTGGGAGACTGGACTAGCGTGGGCTCTGGTCCCTTTCCCATGCTTCTCTGGTCTTGTCTACACTCTTCAGCTCTCTGGCTTCATGAATTGTCATCCAACAAAAGGTTGTTGAGCCCACTGTGTGCCAGGCGCTGTTCTGGGCACCGGGAATCCAGCAAGAAGCAAAGTAGATGAAGGTCCTGCTCTCAAGGAGTTGATCTTCTCATGGGGGAGGGAGATAGATAAAGGTGTCAGCGGATGGCAGGTGGTACGGAGAAAACCAAAGCCGGGAGGGGGCTCAGTTCTGGGAGTGAGGTGTTGTGATCGGATAGAGTCACCAAAGGAAGGTTTCACTAAGAAGCAGTCACGGTGGAGCAAAAGTCTGAAGGAGCTGGGGAGCCAGCCGTGTGGACATCTAGAAGAAAATGATCCAGGCAGAGGGTACAGTAAGGGCAAAGGCCCTGAGGCAGGAGCCTGCCTGTCTTTCTGAATAACAGCCAGGGTGGTGGTATGGCTGGTGGAGAGACTGGGAGATGAGGTGGAGGGTGCCGGAGTTGGGGGACATCACACAGGGTCTGTCTGTCACTGGCAGAACGTGGGTGTGTATTCTGGGCTATGGGAAACCAATGGGGAGTTTGGGGCAGATGAGGAGCTGGACTTGACCTTCGTTGTGAAAGTGTCCCTCGGGCTGTGTGTTGAGGACTGACTGTGCGGGGGGATTGGGGGGGGGAGCAGGGGGACTGTGAAGGTTCATTTTCCATGTCCACTTGACCGGGCCCAGGGCTGCTGGGACAGCTGGCACACACCTCTGAGCATGTCTGCGAGTATGCCCCTGGATGAGAGGAGCCTCTTGCTTGGTGAGCTGAGACAGACCACCCTCCCTGGTGAGGGCCTGAAGGGAGCAGAAGGCAGAAGAAGGACAAGTGTGCTCTTTCTGCTCGGGCCAGGACATCCACCTTCTGCTCGGGCTGGGACATCCACCTGCTCCCGCTCGGGCTGGGACATCCACCTGCTCCCGCTCGGGCTGGGACATCCACCTGCTCCTGCTCGGGCTGGGACATCCACCTGCTCCTGCTCGGGCTGGGACATCCACCTTCTGCTCAGGCTGGGACATCCACCTTCTGCTCGGGCTGGGGCATCCACCTGCTCCTGCTCGGGCTGGGACATCCACCTGCTCCTGCTCAGGCTGGGACATCCACCTTCTGCTCGGGCTGGGACATCCACCTCCTCTTCCCCTTGGACAACAACACTTCTGGGTTTTGGCCCTTTGGACTTGAACCAGGACTTACTCCACCGGCCCCTCAATTCTCGGGGCTTCAGGTTTGGGTCGAAACGACACCACCGGCATCCCTGGGCCCACAGATCTCAGCCTCCGTAACCTAGTGAGCCAATCCCTCTTACCAGTGCTTTCCATAGATACCCTACGGGTTCTGTCCCCTGGAGTACCCTAAACAGAGGGAGGTATACGAAGTGTCATTTTAGCTCGACACACTTCTCCCCATACCCAAGTCTTCCTTAGAGGTGCCGTGTACCCTCTCCCCCCCAATCAGGCTCCCCGCAGGTATATCCGTGTGAACCCCACTTGCGGACAAGGCTCGACCCCACAGTTCTCAGTGGACACAGAGGTGGGACTTTCGGCTGGCAGGCTCCGAGGTGAAGTTAGCCTGCAGATGAGACAGGACACACCTTCCTTCACAGGAGTGTGCTGCTGTCTGGTGTGGCCGCAGGCCCCGCCGCTCCCTCCCGCCTTCCACACACGGCCAGCTTCACCCACTCACGTGACCTATCTGGTTTCCGAGGAAGACACATGAGGTCCGTGTGAGGCGGTTTTGCCAACTTGAGTCTGTACCCGCTGGGATTTCTATTCTGCAGACCTTATTAACCCCATTTTACAGACGGGGTAAATAAACTGGCTCAGAGCCAGGAAATGACTAACCCAAGGCCATGTGGTTCTTCGTTGGTGATTAGGACCCTTCAAATCGTCCTCCATCCCGATCGACTGGCTTTTAGTTGGTGAGAGCTGAGAGAGAAGTCTCTTTCATCATCAGAGAGATGTCATACCCTATTTGTAGACAGAAGATTCCAGAAACAAAGTAATAGGGAAGGGACTGTGCTCATGTTCCCTTCCACTCTCCAGCAAAGAGAGAAGGAACACTCACCTGGGGGCTGTCGTTCTGACCACAGGACACGGGCAGCGTGCTGCACGGTCTCTCTGTGTACGACCACACTTCCACGTTTCTCCAAAGGCAGGCTCTCCCCAGAACGCGGCGTCGGTAACACATGTGTGCTTGTCAACACTTACGATTATATTTTTACATTCGTAGCCTGTACTTATGCTCCCGTCTACCCCTGGTCCTGGGAAACTATCTTTGGAAGGTGGTTCTTAGTGAGACTAGCCATATTGTGACTTAAATTTCAATGCCTTGATGAAACCCTTGCCAGGGAAGGAGAAGGCGACAGAGTCAGGATTGTCTTCTCAAGTGTTCCCAGAGCCTGTCCCAAGTCCCGAGGGACCCCAAAGTCAAAGGGCCTTTGCCCTCTGTGGGTTTCCAGGAAAAAAAGACACTCAGCAGTCATTGACCTTTTGCTACCTTTCCCCAATTATCTCAATCTGTTCCTATGGCAACCCTAATAGGGATGGGGTTGCTAGAAAAGCATTCGTTTCTATAGGAACAATTTGTTCTATAAGAGAAAAAGTTTACTTGGTAGCACATGAAATCTAATATTAGGATTTTGGTTTTGGTGGTGGATTTTTTTTTTTTTTTCCAGACAGAAGGATATTTCCCAAACCACCTACAGACGTCTGTTCACCTTCCAGCTCCAATTCCCATCTCATCGCGTGTGCTCAGATGAGCTCCCAGCGGAGCCTGAGTCTCAACCCCTCGGGATCTTCACTAAAAATACGACATTTAAGACATTTTAGACCATTCACATGCTCAGGTGCAAGGGGCTAGACTAGATGATCGCTTGAGATGTTTTTTTTTGGTGCCGGGATTTGCTGTTTCTCTTGACTTTCTTGTGAAAACCCTGGGGATTTTCACTAAAACCAGATAGATGGTTTTGGTTACCAGGGACAGAAATCTAACTCAAACTAGTTAAGCCAAGGAAATAAAGGGGGGAGAGGGGTATATTAGTCCTCGGAGTTTAGAAGTCTGGAGGTTTCAGGTATGGCTGGATCCAGGGTTCATTAAGGCCTGGTCGCTTTTCCTTGCTCAGCCCTACCTTCCACTGTGTTGGCGTCAGACTCCACTCCGGAGATTCCAGCGGCTTCCAGCTAAGTGTCTCCAATCGCTCCTGAACTGACATAGGTCACATGGCCAACCCTGAAACATGACTGGGGACCTGGGGTGATGAAATGAGCTGATTGGCTAGGCCTGGGACAGGTGCTCATCTTTGGGGTCAGAGGTCAGGTAAGCAAATCCCAGCCCCTGATGAGTAAAAGAGAGGGAAGAAAGTTTCTATGGAAGAAAATTCGGAGGCAGAGCTAGAAAAAAAGGGGGATGGATGTGTTCCTGGCCCCAGCCTGTCTCCAGTGGCCCCATTTGACCATATTCTGAAATTAGAGGGCTGGATCTTAAAAAGCATCCTTCATCCCAGCTTGGGCAGAGAGAGCCAGTAAGGTTTTCCTCTCTCAATCATTTTGTTTTTCTAATTAATCTGCTACCAGCTCCACCTCAAAAACCATCTTTCAAACAAGATTTTTTTTTTTTTAGAAAGAAGCTGAAAAAGAAAATCAGAATACATTTGCATGTTACCTAAAACATTCCACACCCAAGTATCATATCAGTCACTGCACAGCCCTTTAGTTTTAAGGTTGTTGTCTGTATAATTACCTTCAGCCTTACCAACCCCTTCTTGAAAAGGTTATTGTGATCAGGTTATTGTGGACAAAAATCATTTGGAAACAATTCAGATCTGTTTTTCAATTGTCTTTTCATCCCAAAGTTCAGAGCTTTCAAGAAAATCACGTGTCAGCAGAAGCAGCACATGAGCAACCTCATTTAGTGATTTTTTTTGGGGGAAAAAACCTATTCCCTAAGATGATGGAAGGTGTGAGTTATTTCAGGGAGGACTCTGGTGTGGAGCCAGTAATTTAAATTAACTGGATTTTCTTTCTGGGTTTATGAAGAGCTTAAATAGGATTGTTAAAATTCAGAGAGCATTTTAGTTCGAAGTTCATTTCTGCTATAAGGGCTCTTTTGTTTAAAAAATGCTTTGTTTTCATTGTTTGCAAAGATATTGCTTGCAAAGATTTGCTTGCAAAGATATTGAAAAGTTGAAAATATCTTTAGGATTTTTTTTTCCTTGTTAATAAACTGGGTTAGTAATTTCATGGGGATTGCTTCCAACAAAAAGCTCTCATATTTTAGGTAAGGGCTAGCCTGTTGGGATCAGACGGGAATCCTTTGAAACTTTCAATCTCATGGCAAGACTAAGTGTTTCGCATAAATGAACCCTTGGGTCTCAGTGGATGTTTGAAAGGCCCGTCCAGATACAAAGCCTTGTGCTTCAGAAGAGAAAACCTTTTAAGTAGGGCTCACAAGTGAGGGACTTGGACAAGCCTAGTTGTAGGAAGTTTGCATGCTCATGTGTGCACACACGTGTGTGCATGGGTGTGTGCATGGGTGTGCACGCACATGTGTATATGCACGCATGCATTGGAGGTTGAAGGAATTGGGTTGTTAAGTGTTCTTTATAATGCTGAGGACAAAGGGTGATGTTCAAGTGAAAAACCCCACGTGGGGCCATCCCAGAGGCCTTGACGTCAGGGGAGACTCAGATGCACACAGAGAAGCAAGGACCAGTGCTAACGGCAGCGCCTCCCAACCTTGAGTGCAGCCTTGTCCCTGAGCATCTTGTCTGGGGCAGGGCCTAGGATTCTGCATTTGCAACAAACTCCCAAGTGCTGCTGGTGTGTGGACCACTGCTTGAGGGTGGAGATGGCAGACTGCTTCTTTGTTTCGCCCCAACTGGGCAAGAGTCTGAAAATCATATTTTGGATTCTACCCGTCCCGAGCAGTGCTGGCTCTGGTGGAATTAGGACTTTATGTCATACTGGAAAAAGAAATCCCACTTGAAGGGTAAGGCTCAAACACCATATGACTCAGAGGCACTAGATCAGAGGTTCTCAACCTGTGGGTCGTGACCCCTTTGGGGGTCAAACGACCCTTTCACAGGGGTCGCCTAAGACCATCAGAAAACACATTTCGGATGGCACTTCATAACAGGAGCAAAATTACAGTTATGAAGTAGCAACGAAAGTAATTTTATGGTTGGGGGTCCCCACAACATGAGGAGCTGTATGAAAGGGTCACAGCGTCAGGAAGGCTGAGAACCACTGCACTGGATGGTGTCCTAATGCTGGCGGAGGACCAGGCGGCAGGTAGAGAAGCAGAGGAAAGGACAGATCAGCAGAGATTCGGGCAGAACTCACCTTTCACAGCAGCACCCGCAGTAAAGCCTGGCGCGCCTTCAGAACGTGCCAAGAGTCTCCCTAACTACTATGGGGCCTGTGTTCCCCGAGGGGATGCTCGGTAGTGTCTCTGTTCCTTTAGCTGAAGGCGAGTTCTCTTCCCCCCTCCTTGGGGGCTGATCTTGTACCTGACTCTTCAGCTAAGAGGCCGCACAGAAGCCTTTCGTCAGAATTCTCAGGGCAGTGGCAGACTTGGAGGGAAGAAGGAGCTGGCATCGAAACCTGAGCTTTGTGGAGAAGCTCAGGGCAGGAAACCTGTATCAGGTGGCTCCTCCTGCATAACAAGCCACCTCAGAACTCAGCGGCTTCAAACAACCACCTTTTCGTAGTTCTCATGAGGTTATAGGTAAACTGGGCAGCTGTGCTGATTTCATCTGGTGCCACTCACCTGTCTGGTCAGCGGGTGAGTTAGCTGGGGTGCCTGGCTTTCCTCCACGCTCCTCCTCTTTGCTCCCAGTCCAGGCATGTTCTTATGGTGGTGGCGTGATCCGGGAGAGAGCTGGTATCCCGGCCATGCCAGAGGGCAAGCAGGGCACCCACATGCTTTTCAAGCTCTGCTTGTATCACATTTGCTAGCATATGCCCCTGGCCCAAGCAAGTCATCTATCCGAACCCAGCTCAGAGAGGGAGGGACAACAGAGTGGGGTGAAGGGTGTAGATGCAGGGAGGCTCTTCACTGGGGCCTTTGGTGAAATTCAGCTACACGGCCCTGATCGAAAGCTGGAGGTTGAGTCGATGCATCTCCAAGTGGGACTCTTTCATTCACTTGATCATTCATTCATTCATTCATTCATTCATAAACTATCCATTGTCTTTCTCTTATGCAAAGTACTGGGTTCTGTCAGACTTTACTTCTAAGTTTCACTTACTTCAGGATCGACTCCACCCACTGAAATTCCACCTCCGGACCACCTCCACGCGGGAACTGTGAAGCCTTAGCTCTCTCTCAGGGAAGCTATGGGGCCTGTGGAATCCTATGTAGAATGAGGGGGAGGGTCCTCTCCCCAAAGTCCACGGAGACAGCAATGCCCATTGCCACGGCGATGTTGGGTAGCTTTAAACAGACCCTCCCTGCCACCCACTCCAGGGGCTGCTGCCTTTTAGAATAAAAGGGCCTGGTTAGAACCCAGAAGGTCTGTGGTCCACTCAGACCCTTGGGTTCACCATCTCTTGGAGCCTGTTTTCATCATCATCGAAGCAAAAAATAATTCTTATGTCACAGTTTTGTTTGTTTGATTTGGATGGATTTAAGAGCATATTGTAAATACTGAAGTGCCATGAAAATATAAAGGTTTCTTATTACGTGCGGGAAGGAGGGCCCAATGCACTCTCCTACTTAGGTAGTTAAGATCATGCTTGTAAATGGTCCATGGATGGGGTGAGATGAGAGGGTGGGGCCGAGCCCAGATTTGTAACAATTGCAGATTTCCTGGGTGTAAATACCTCATGGATGATTTCTGCCATGGTTGCCACCAGTGATTTAATAACTGGCTTGTAAAATTCTTGTGTTAGTTAATACACAGAATTTCTGGGTATCCAACAATTTACTTTCTCAAACTCATAAGAGCCTGCCCAAGTTCGCCCTGGCCCATCTCAGGTACCAGCTCTGCCTGGATTGGACCCAGCTCTGCCTCTTACTCTCTCTGTGATTTTGTGTGAATGACTAAACGATGTCTTCATCTGTAAGATGAAGTAGAACAGCACCTGCCTCCTAGGATGGAAATAAAGATTAAATGAGAGCTATTGCTATCCATGCTGCATCTCTCGGTCAGCTGATGGTACAGGGTCCGGTAGACAGACTTGCGTAACGAGGTTACCCAGTCCTGTCGGCTGGCAGTTGGCTCATTCCATCTCCTGCCCAGGCCCAGCCAAGCGTCCAGCCTCTTAGAAATCATCCATTCATCTCCTCCCACAGAGCTCAGAGCACTTCCCTCCGGTCAGGCTCCTTACAAACCACATCTCATGTAGTCCCCGCAGCAGCCCTGGGAGGGAAGGACAGTCAATGTTCAGGGGGGCTGAAAAAGTCCCACAGCTAGAAGCAAGGAGAGGCAGGATTTGAATCCAGAGCCTTTGGGCCTGAACAATCTCCTCACTTTTTAAATTTTATGTATATGTTTGTATTGATTTTTTAGAGAGAAAAAACGTTGATGGGAGAGAGATACACAGCAGGCTGCCTCCTGCACGCCCCCTACTGGAGATCGGGCCCGCAACCCAGGCTTGCGCCCTGACCGGGAATCGAACTGGGACCTCTCAGTCCATGGGACAACGCTCAAGTCCCTGAACCACTCTGGCTGGGCAACCTCCTCACTTTTTAAAAGAAAAAAGCCCTTTCATTTTGAGTAATTTCCTGATTTTTCCTATGCTCTTCTTTTTATAGAGGCTTTATTGGAATTTAATTTACATATACAGAACTTGCCTTTCAAAGTGTGCAAATGGATTTGTTAATATAATCACAGACCTGGGCAGCCATCACCGTGATTTAATTTTAGAACATTTCCATCACCCTAACAAGAAAACCTAGATGCCCTTCTCCTTCCTCCCCAGAGAACCCCAGAAACACTGGCCATAGCTCCTGCTGCCACAGAAACCACCCTCCGCTCAGCCAGCGGGCCCTGCAGGGACGCGGGGAGACTCTTAAGCAGGAGCGTTTTGCTCATATTCAGTGACTACCGTGTCCAGGTCCCAGAACGCGTCACCTGATTATATCGGGCTATTTATTCTGCTCTCCCTCCCAACCGAAAGAGGGAACATTTAATTATTTACAGGGCCACAGGCTATTCTCATGTTATTCCTTGCTCCTCCCACCCCCATCTTTCTTGATTTTGGAAGAAAGCAGGCAAGAGGAGGGCACTGTGATTAGAAGTCTCTGTGATTAAAGCCTCGCTCTCCCTAGTCCCTGCCTCCTGTCAGCTGCCCCTTCCCCTAGTGGAATTGCATCAGATTCTAGGCTCGGGGATGAAGGAGCTGTGATTGGGACCCCCTGGTGTGCTAATGGGGGCGGGATAGGAAATTAAATGGTGGTGTTTCTAGACAAACCTGGAGGCAGCTGTTTGGTACTTAAAGATCAGGCTGTGTTTAATCGCCGGGGAACATATGTATTAAACGCAGTATGATCGTAGTATTGTCTAAACAGCCCTCGAATTTGTAAATGACATGTGGCAGGGGTATTTTTAGCTCAGTCTTTCAGAAGCGGAACAGTTTCCCCCTCCCTTCTCCGTGTTAGACTCCGCGCAGGATAATCTGCGGCTCTGCTCCCTCACCTTCCTGGGGCGGTGACGTATGCGAATCACGTTCAGCGCCTCACCTGCCACTTTGTCTTTGTTTTCTGGCTGTGAGTGTACGAGGTGGCTGAGCGGAGGAACTGATCGTTGGTTGTCTCCGGGGCCCGAGAGTCTTGGATGTGTAAGCAGGACTTGTGGGAGTCTCTGTGTTTCCTGGATGTTGAAACCCCAGTGAATCCTGTTGGCATTTGAGCAGGAAGAATTCCAGCAACATCTCCATCGATCCCTCTGTGAGAGAAAGACCCAGTGTGGTTCCAGCTCAAGACTCATCAAGGGCTGGGGGCCCCTCTTCCCCGGGCGCTTGGGTGTGATTACCTGCGTTGTCCATTTGGACGAAAAGGCAGGTGCCTGACCTTGCCCGAGAAACAAGACATTTTTGTCCTCTGTGGGCCGCAGGAAGGAAGAAAGTCAATGAATTCTTATTAAACGAATAACCTCAGAGCCGAAGCGTGGGAGGGCACAGCGCGTTTCTTTTCTCCTTCTTGTAAGTGGCCTGGACTTCCCAGTCGCACAGTGTCGTCGACGCACCATTAACAAAAGTAATAGCTCCCTGCAGGGCCGCGCTGGTCTGTGCCTTAGCGGACTACCTCGTGCACCCTCCGAGGATGGCGGGGCTTCTCACTGGACATTTGGGGCAGGATCATTCTTTCGACAGCCAACAATACCTTCAGGCCTTGCGAAGTATCCCCTGTGGGGAGTCCCCCGCAGTTGAGAACCGCTGG
This sequence comes from Molossus molossus, assembly GCF_014108415.1. Lineage (NCBI taxonomy): Eukaryota > Metazoa > Chordata > Mammalia > Chiroptera > Molossidae > Molossus > Molossus molossus. Next base: position 8,009,715 of record NW_023425399.1, on the reverse strand, counting down.
CGTGTTCGAGTGGGGTGGAATCGAAGGAGCAGGAAAACGGCAGGGGGAGGAGGTGTAAGGACACTGGAGAGAAGCCTGTACAGAGGAAAGGCATGTGAGCCCAGAGGGAGAAAGAGACGGCCGGGTTGGGGGGGCCTCGCCTTGGTTCTTGGGACCACCGCTGACTTGGCTGTGGGCCCCCTGGCTCGTCTTTAACTTCCCTGTGCCTTGGTTTTCTCATCTGTAAAATGGGCCTCTGCCACACACGATTAGTTCTAAAGAGCAAAAGAGGTTGCCTGTCATGAGAGCACAATGCGTATCGAAGCGATGCTGACCACGGCTGCCTGTGCTGGGGACACAGTCAGACCAGCTCGTCTCTTGGTCACGGTGAGCGGGGCTGTGAAGGGGATGCTCTTGAATTTGCGGTCCACCACGAGAACGGGTAGGACAGCAGCGGGGCGGTCTCCTTTACGCTCAGAGGACAATCTGATTGGGTGAGGCCGAGTTTGGACAAGATGCAAGGCACAGTGCGGGTGAGGCCAGCAGCCAGGGAGAAACCTGAGTTTGGTGGAAGGGAAAACACATCTGGGATGGTCAGGTCCAGAAGCCTTGGCTGCCCCTCCTCCTCCTTTCTCTTCTCTGCAGAATTCAGCCGGACCCCCTCAAGCAGTGTGGAGGACGCAGCCCTGAAAATTAGACTCGGCAAGTCTGGCTCAGTCCGTGCACTGAGGAGGACAAGAAATAGAATTTTCCTTTATTTTCTTTAAGTCTATTTCAAGCCCACTTGACTTGTTCTTGGGGCTCCCTGCATCCCACCCTCTCAGGATAGAGAAAGGTTTAGGGGCCCAAAGCCCAGGCTGGGGCCCTGTGGTCATCGACCCACATTTGGTCACTTTGGAGGTACATGTCGTTTCAGCCAATCCCAGGTCTTCCTTCCTCTTGGTCAGACTGAGGCACTGTGACCGGACCCTTTCACAGATGTGATACCCCCACCCCATGGACCTGAGTCCTGCTGGTGGCCCACAGTCTGAAGGAAACTCTCGGTGCCCTGGGGTCATCCCTCCCTCGTCTCTCTTGGTGCCCTCTCCTGGTGTGCCAGGCAAGCTGGCTAAATCCCATCCACAAGCTATTTGTCCTTGAAAGACAAAGCCAGCGATGGAACTATTTCTCAGACCACTCCAGCTTCTACCCCCCTGCCATCCCCCACCTCCCCCCTGCAGACGAGCAAGCACAGAACTGGCCCAGACGTTAAAGCTTCAAGACATCGTCTCCTACACTTTGTTCGTCATCTCCAGGCTTCCTGGCCCACCTGGCCAGGTTCCAAGCTTGGAGAGCCATCCGAGACCAGCGCCAGGAGACGAACATCGTTGCCCGCACTGGGTGCCCACTGAACACTCTCTGAGTGAGAGAATGAACGGGGCTTTTGGCTAAGTCACTGGTGTCTGCAGCCTCGTCTTCCGTGTTCATGACTTCAAATCAAATTCGCCCGGTGGGTGAGTGATTAAAGGGATGACTTGGATTTCGACATCCCCGCTAGCCGCCTTCTTCGTGTAATGAAAAGTCATTTTTGTTCCTCGCTCTTCTGCCTGGTGCAAGTTGGGGAAGCTGCTCAGCCATGCCAGAGGGACTTTTTCTTCTGTAATATAGCACTGGTGCTCTGATATTTCCCCAACTCTTTGGCCCCCTCCACCTTCCTGGTTGTCAAGGAAACAGTTTCCTGGACAACCTGTTGACTTACTTGGCTGCGGAGTTTGTATTATCCAGTGTGGGAAGCTATAGTGGAGGATTTTTTAAAAAAATGTCACCAAGGTAACCATCAGCAGCCGCTTAATTATAGTTTTAGGTAAAGATGAATTCTCTTTTGCAAATGTTAGTGTATTTTTGGTTGGGTGGGGAGTGTGTATGGGGGGTGGAGAACCACCCAGAGATGAACATTTTCTAATTATATGCTTTCAGCGTGGACAATTCAGTTTCATTTGCAACTAAACTTGGTTTCATTCAGGATCGATTTTTTTTTTTTCCTTCTAGAAAACAGATAAAACAATGAAAACAAAGAGGGGAAAGACATCAGTTGGGCAGGAAGCAGGCGTGGAGTGTGGTAGCTATGGCAGGGATTAGGCATTGATGAAGGACATTGCTGGCGGCTGCTTCTTAAAACAAAAACCAATCCGTGGTCTGAGAGGTAGTGCGGGGTAGTGGCCACACACCTGGACTCTGGAGCCAGGCTGCCTGGGTTCAAATTCCATCTCTGCAGCTCACTAGCTGTTTGACCTCAGGCAAGTGACTTCACCTCTCTGCGCTTTAGTTCCCACAGCTGCAAAATGGGGGTGGGAAGGAGGAGTTAGTCCTGACGATGGGTGTGCTGGGAGGGTTAAGATATATTTATTAAGCCTTTAGAAAAATCCCAGCACAGCATAAGCACTCTGTAGTATCAGCCATCATTATCAAGTCAGGCCTCCTACTAACCCGTGTTTGCATACTACTGGCTACCCACGAGGCAAAGAGTAAGTTTTAAAATGGTTTGTTTGCTTGTTTTGTTAATCTTCACCTGAGGATATTTTTCTATTGATTTTCAGAGAGAGAGTGGAAGGAAGGGAGGGAGGGAGAGAGAGAGAGAGAGAAACATCCATGTGAGACACATCCTTCAGTTGCCTCCTGCACGCCCCCCACCGGTGCCGGGGATTAACCCAGGTACATGCCCTTGACCAGCATCGAACCTGCAAACCTTTGGGGCCAATGCTCTAATGGCTGAGCCACACCAGCCAGGCAAGTTTTTAAATTTTTTAATGAAAAGATCAAACTTTTAAGGGCTTTAGGAGAGGCCTTCTTTGAGCTGTGTGTAACTGCTTTTATTTCCTCCTTGCCTGCCCAGTATTGATCACTCCGAGAACGGAAGTGGACCTTTGCAGGGAAGTGTTTTGCTGAGGAGGAGCCCTTGGCTTCGGTCCCCTGGGCTTTATAGGAGATGCCAGGTAGTTGCAGGTTCCTCGGGCCTAACTGGGTGCTGTGATGTTCAGGGCTTTGGCCCTGCTCGGCCTCCTGGCGCCCTCTCCCAGGTCTGGGGCGGTCAGGCTGTAGATCCACAAGGCTGAGGGCGGGTTGCACTGGGGGGGGGGGGTCCCTTCCACCTTCCAGGTGATCCTGGGATGGTCACGACGACTTAGTTGGGTCCAGAGCAGGACAGCAGAGGTCCAGGTGTGAGCTCAGGCAGGAGCTCCCTTTATGCTCCAGGTTTCTGTAGCTATGAATACGAGGACTTTAAATAGACTATCTCCAGGAGTTTTGCCAAGTCCGAACAGTGGGATTCTGTAGAGGCAAAGCGAGTCACAGGGCCTCGAACCCAGGTGGGTCTGACTCCAACGACGACCCTCGGCCCCGGACTAAACTCCTCGGATCGTTACCGAGACCACAGATTCTGGAGCCAGGACCCTGGGGTTGGAACCTGCCATTTCCTGGCGCAGCGACCTGGGCAAGTAATGGGCTTGTCCGTGCCTCAGTTTCCTCATTGGCCCAATGGAGACACAAATAGTACCTGCCTCTCAGGGTTGTTGGGAAAGAAGTGAAATAAAGTGGGGTACATACATTTCATCGGAGTTCTCACCATCATCATGATGATGCTTCTCGTTAGTTTCCCTACACGGGTTTCTGTACTATTCATCTCGTTATTTTATATGTTGCATCCTTACAAATCTCCCAGAGGGCCCCCCTTTTGTTTTAATTAATTACTCAATGTAATCCTCACCAGAGGATATTTTTTCATTTATCTTCAGATAGAGTGTGTGTGTGTGGGGAGAAACATCAATGTGAGAGGGACACATCGACTGGTTGCCTCCTGCACAACCCCGACCAGGGCCGGGGACGAACTGCAAGCGAGGTACGTGCCCTTGATTGGAATCGAACCCACAACTCTTTTGTCTGCGAGCTGACACTCTACCTGCTGAGCCAAACCGGCCAGGGCAGACCCCCCTTTTTAGCAAACCCTCTTTCAGTGGAGATTCAGCTCTGGTGCAGCCCGTCAGGGCCGTTGCTCCAAGACCACAGGGGATGTGTTTCGTGCTTCCCCCTCCTGTGCGTTCTGTGCACCTTCATCGCTTCAGCACGAAGACCTGAACAGCGCGAACACGTCGGTCCAGAGCAGCCGGAGCCATTGAGTTTTGGCATCAAATGCCCGTAGCCACCAGGATGGATGAATCAAGGTTCCCGAGGCTGCGTCTTAGCCAGGCCGGGGCTTCTGGAGGAGGGAGCGGCAGCCACAGGCCCGGTCCTCTCCTCTCCTCCTCTCCTCACCCCGGCCTTTGCTTTTATTCGCTCCAGGCTTTAACGAGCAGCCGCAGCCAGAAACACAGACTCCCATCCACTTGCTCACTCCCCCTCGGGGGACCACAAAAGGTCCTTTCTGGGCCCTGAAAATGCATCACGCCTGCTCCCCACCCCCAGGCTTTAAAAAGCCTCAGTGTTAGATTGAAAAGCACACATCCCACCAGGATGATTGAGGAAAGGTAATTATGTATTATAAAATGCAAAAAAAGAAAAAGAAAGAGAAAAAATTGTTCTCTGCAACACCCTGATGGCTTGGCAGAAATGAAATAGCAAAAATGCTTCAAACGGTTTTCCTGCCAGCAGGTGATTGGATGCCTTCACTCTCGATGTGAGGTCACGGGCCAAGGGGCCTTGCTCGACATGAGTGGGGACCCTGAGGGTTGGGGATGGGTGGCTCCATTGTGTGGGCCTTTGTGGAGACCTGGGTGGGCTGCAGAAGGGGAGGGAGAGCCCAATTCACAGAGGAGCTGTGTTTTCCTCGGCTCAGAGGGTGGGTGGTCTCCGACTTTGGACAAGTCCATAACCTTCCCGTGGAAGATGATGTTGATCACACCCGATAACCCCAATCACAGCCCCTGCTCAGACTGCTGTGGTGCAGAGTGGGGATAGGCTCAGGCTGGAGGGTTGGAACCTTAGCTCTGCTGTTTGTCAGCTGTGCAACCTCGGGCGAGTTACTTTCTCTCTCTGTGCCCCCAGTTCTCCATCTGAAAAATGGGGACAATAATGATACGTACCTACCGCAGCTGTTGCAAAATGAGCACACGCGTGTAAAGCAATTAGAACGGTGCCTCCCGAGCACTCTCTTAAGTGTTGGTTGTTATTATGACATCTCTGTTCTCGGCGCCAATACCCAAGTGCATGACGAAGTCAGCGGGGCTGGCTCAGTCTCATCACAGTGGAAAAAACCGGACTGAAGGCGCAGGCTTCAGGACGCCACATTTTATTGAATTTTCTTTATGCTCCACAGCTGCCTCCTGAGGGTGGTTTTCATTTTTCACATCTCCAACACTGGTTACAGCTTGTTCAGCCGACCCGGACACAAAGTCCTCCACGGTCGGACGGCCTCGGGTTGAATACTCAGGACGCCCTTTTCTGATCCTCTGCTTTTCTCTCTCTGTAAAATAGGCTTTGCGATGACGACCATGACGTGACCTTGCTCCGGGGGGAAGCTCAGTTAAAAACTAAAGCAAGAGACAAGCCGGGCCCTGCAAGGTCAGAGGGCTTGGCTCAGAGGGGAACGCCCGCCGTGGATCTTCTAAGAAGCTGGTGCTCAGAGTTCGGGCTCCAGAGCCTCCAGAGTGTCCCCCTTGTTGACCCTGGGGAAGGGAGGCAATCAGACTTTCCAAGAAGGTGCGTGCTTTTCACAGCCACATTAACAAAGTATGTCTGCCTGGCATCTCTCTCCCCTTTGCACCGCTCAGAGGAAGGCAGCATCACGGCAGGTGGGAGGTTCCCCGCTGTTGCCTTCTTAAGTCTCAGGCCGTGATCAAGGATGAGGCAAGTGGTGAAACTGGAAATCGGACCCCTCCAGGAGCTGTGAGCTACAGCGGAGGGGAGGGAGCTGGCCGCTGACTTGAGATTTACCTCTGCGACTACTGGATCCCAGGGAGCTTCCGCGGTGACAGTGACACGCGTAGATGCTTGCTTGGGCTGCACAGGGCCGTTCCCAGGGCCCTGGCGGCTCTGCACAGCCCAGGAGACCGGCTCTCAGGGTAGCTGTCCCCCTTCCCATTCTGCGCGGGGTTGTTTGGGGAACAGATGACTGGACGGAGGAAGGGAACCTGTGTCTTTTCCTCGCAACACATATTAATGAGATGCAGATGCTGAAACTGCTGTCATTTATTGAGAGTTCACTTTGCATTAAGTGCTTTATTCCTGTAAGATTGTGGAGTGTTGCTGGAATATTGCTATTTGCTTCTCAATATTCATCCTTTCCTTCCTGCTAAATGAACCCTATCTTATGCTGTGTGGCAACATGCCCAGCTCTGGGTGAGTCCTAACTGGCTGAAGGCTTAGACTTCAAGCCCATCAAAACAATCCTGTGTCTCATTTTTCCAGGAACGCTTTCCCATGAAGCTGTGGATGGCTATCAGGCCCACGTTAGGCCAACGAAGCCTATGGCGATGTCTGTTGCAGTGGCTCATGAGAAAGCGTCCTTTTCTTTAGATATATGGAGTAGACCTTGCGGGTATAGCCGTCTATTATGCCCCTGTGTGGCTTGCCTGCAAATGAGCTGGCTGGAGCTGGAGCAGCCACTTTGTAGCCATGAGAGAAAGGCCAAGTCTCTTGTTATTCAAAGTGTGGACTGAGGACCAGAGGTCAGAAATGCAGAATCTTAGCTGATACAAACACTTACAAGCTAAACAGTTTTATATGAGACACCTGCCTAATCCACCCAAGAACTCTATGAAGGAAGGGCTGTTTTATCTCTATTTTACAGGTTACGAAACAATCTGAAAGAGAACGCTCTATTTCCCCGCCTGAGACAGCTGGTGAACTTGGAGAACCCAGGCCACCTGGCCCTTCCCCGAACATAGTGCCGGCTCACCTTTTCAGCTGTCACTCAGACTGAGACCCCTCCTCCAAGCCAGCGGGAAAGAACCATCACTGCCACTCGGACGGTCCTGTCCATCCTCCCCCTCGCCCTGAGCACAGACCTCACTCCGTGTACCCCGCTATGTCTTCTCTGAAGTACTGGCCTCTCTTTCTCTTCCCCAGTCACCCTCCCTCCCAGCTATTCCTTCCCGGGGGCTTCCTCCCGGGGCCGCGTTACTTTCAGAACGCAAAGGGGGGTCCAGGTGCCCTCTGGTTCCCCTCACGAGGCATGGGCGCCTTCCTCAGGGACACCCCCAGGCTTTCCAGTTGCAGATCACCCCTCTAAATAGTGTGCCTAAGAATCCCCTGGGGAGGCGGCACACATTTAAAAATCAGACTCCAGAGCCGTAATGCCCAGGGGGTCTCACTCAGCAGGGCTGAGGTGGGTCCCCAGGAATGAGCATTTCTCAGTCAGGGCTCGCCAGGTGCCTCTGAGGGTCACACATGGAAGGAGACTCATCCGAGCTGGGAAGTTTGGCAGAGAGACCGAGATGAAATGTTATTCCGCCTTCTTGCTCACATTTTTCTCTGCCACTTGATTGATGTTTTCTTTGGGGAGTTGCCGCCCTCTTGGTGTTGACCGTGTAGCGATGCTTCGCAATGCTCTGGGAATGCAGGTTTTCTGGGGAGAAACAATCAAACACCTGTGTGGTCCCCGATTCAGGCAGTGGAGTTGGTGGGTGCGTTCCAGCCCTGGCAGATGTTTGGAAATGGGGACAGCTGGGACTCCTCTGGGTTGGATGCAGAATGCGAGGCCGGTGCTGATGTGTGGGCTCAGGTGACCAAAAAGTGAGGGCAGGATCTTTGAAATTAGGAGGGAAGAGTCTTGGGGCCTGTGTTAGGCAGAGAGGCCCTGCCAATGTGTGTACACCCTGTCCCCGGAACCTGTCAATATGGTGTGTTATCTGGCAAAGGGGACTTTGTGGATGTAGTTGAGGTTATAAACTCTAAAGTAGGGAGGTGATCCTAGATGATCCAGGAGAGCCCAATCTAATCACACGAGCCCCTAAAATTAGCAGAGAAATTTCTCCAGCTGGAGTCAGAGAGTCATGGGCAGAAGGTGAAGCCAGCGAGGTTTGAGGTGTGAGAGGGACTTGAGCTGCCTTCCTGGAAGGAGGCCACATGGAGAAGGAATGCAGCAGCTGTGAGGAGCAAAGACCAGTCCTGGGTGACAGCCAGCCAAGAGCCGGGACCTCAGTCCTGCAACCGCAAGGAACCGAATGCGGACAGCCACCTGAATGAACTTGGATGTGGAGTCTTCCCAGAGCCTGCGGTGAGAATGCAGCCCTGCTCACACCTGCACGGAGACTCAGTCCAGCCCGCCTGGCCTTCTGACATACAAAAGCTGGAGATAGTAACTTTGTGTTGCCTGAAGCCGCCAAGTCAGTGGCATTTGTTAATGCGGCCACAGGAAACGAACACAGGGTTTCATTTCTGAATCCGGAGAGGACCTTTGCCATGACGTCTTCTCGTCTGGACCTTGCCCTCTGCTGACCTTCCAGCCTCGGCTCCCCAGGTGCGCTCTTGACTGAAGTCATAATGCAAAGACAGTCCCACAGATAGTCTGTCGGATGGGTGTGCTGTGATTTACTGGTCCATTCACCAATTCTTGGACTTCAGTTTATTTCCTTCCCTTTTATCCCCAACTATGAATAATTTCATTTTTTTAACCTAAAGATGCCCTCCAGATTCTGGGTACCATCTAAACGGCTTCAGTTCACTCCCTAAGAATGGGTGGCACCGTCTCTTCTCTCTCTCCTCCTGGAGTCTGCCCTGTGGGGCTGGGCACACAGTGGGTGTCCCATCAGCACCAGCAGCCTCATCTCATTCTTTATTCATCATCACGGACCCCTCACGACCTCTGAGCCATAGACAGACAGTTTGGGGAGCGGTGTAACCTCACCCCATCTTGGAGATCCACTGTGCCCATTAGCCCTTGTCAGAGGCATGATTGCCAACCCACAGCCTTGAGGTGTGCGCCAAATACCATGTTTTGCTGTTGTTTTATGGGAGTGTTGTTAAGCGGCTCGGGCCTTCTCTGAGCTGCTGTGCATCGGGCTGGTGGGGAATCTAGACTCGGCCATTCTGGGGCTTTTCCTCATTTGGTGCTGAACAAGGTCCTGGGAGGGGTGTCTTAGGTGGCAACAGCTATCCCTTTGTCCGGAAGCTCTGCTGCCTCTGGGGGTGCAGTTCTCTGCCGGGGTCCTGTTTCTCCGGGTCCTGCCGTGTACTCGGTGGGAAAGGGACCCCCGCGTTCCTGGGCTCAGGTGTCCCAGAGTGTCTTAGGTTCCCAGCTCTGCAGGTTCTTTCATCTCTCTCCTTGTCTTCTGTGTAGTCTGTTCGGGATGCTGTAACCAACGTGCTCTACACCAGGGGCTTAAACAGCGACATTCGTTTCTCACAGGTCTGGAGGCTGGGAAGTCCAAGGTCAAGGTGTAGCCAAGTCAGTGTCCGGTAGGGGCTGCTTCCTAGATCACACGGGCTGTCTTCTCGCAGCATCCTCACCTGGCAGGAGGGGCAGGAGGGCTCTCTGGGACCCTTCCATAAGGACACTAATTCCATTCATCGTCACGACATAATCACCTCCCAAAGGCCTCACCTCCTGATACCATCACGCTGGGGTTAGGACTCAGCATAGATTTTAGGAGGACACAAACATTCACTTCGAAGCCCATGACCCTTTGCTTGCTGCTGGAGGACATCTCAAGTTCCCTTGCTTCGTACCTGGCTCATAAAAGGCCAGGGAGACGGGTTTGAGGCTGCCCTTCCTCCCATTCTGCAACAGACCCCAGGGCCAGGAAGTACAAATGGGCCTGACTTCTAGGAAGAGAGTCTGTGAAATGTTGGAAGGGAGAAAAAACAAAACAAAAACCCACACACATGAATTATTGAAAACAATTATTCTGTCCTTCTTAATAAAGGCTCTGAGAAGTCCTGTAAAAAAGAAACTTGCCTAACTTCCTATTACCCAGTTTTTCTAAGCTCATTTTACCTTGCCTCTTAACACCTCATAATTTTCTTCCGAGTTGTGCCAAGTACACTGGGAAATACCAGTCTGGCCCAATTCCTGTGTTGGTTGATAAATGAGGAGAGTAATACCGGAAACATAAAGTCTTTCACACTGTGTTCCTTACCCATAATCCCACCCATCTGTGAGGCAGGACTTAAATGTCTATCATCTGGGGGAAACTTTCCCGAAAAGAGTGAAGGAAATCAAATCCCCTTCAGGTGAGCCATGCGTTTGTCCGATCCGGGAGCTCACTGTTTACAATCTCCTTCAAGTTCTTTTCCGAAAGCAATGAGTCCAGCTTCCCCTAACCCTCCAGTGTGTCATTTGTGTATCGAGAGCTCGTATTTCAGCTCTTGGCCATGAAGTGTCACAGGGGACTTGCGAAGCCATGTCAGAACCAGGGACCCGACACTGTCAAGCCTCAGAGCCCAGTTCTCTCTGAAAACCCAGGAGTGGGCTGGCGTCCCTACACGGGGGAGTCCGTCTGCCGGGCTCGGGCTCTGCTCTCAAGACGTGAATTGTTGGTAATGTTCAAGGAGACAGAATGTGAGAGAGAAAGAAACATCCTGTCTCGGTCTCTCCGAGTCACTTTGACAGTGGGGAGGAACGAACAAGAATAGAATTTATTGAGTCCGTTCCAAGCCAGAACTGTGCTAAGTGTTTACTTGTTAAAAAGATGCTTCATCTTTACAAGTAATACATGCCCCAGGCACAACATGTATACAAAAGTGTCTCCCTCCCACATCTACGTCCAGCTGGCCAGTTAGCCTCCCAGCAGGTGCCCACCATGCCATCTGCTTGTGCCCCTCCTCTGACATCCTGTACAGAATAAGCAGACAGGCAAATAAGGCGAACACGAAAACCAGCTTACTATCCACACTGTTCTGCGCCCTGACTTGTTGGCTTGGAGATTGTTCTGCATCTATGCACTTGGGGCGGACTTACTCTTTCTACCTGCTGCACAAATTTCACTGGATGGCTGGGACAGGATTCACTGAACTGATTCTCTACGAATAGACTTTCATTTATTTTAATTTTTCTTTATTGATTTTAGAGAGAGGAAGGGAGAGGGAGAGAGAGAGATAGAAACATCGATGAGAGAGAACAGCGGTTGGCCACCTCCTGCGTGGCCCACAACCTGGGCATCAGACCCACAACCTGGACATGTGCCCTGACCAGGAATCGAACCAGCAACCTCTTGGTGCATGGGTGAATGCTCAACCACTGAGCCACACCAGCTGGGCTGTATGCATAGACTTTTAAATTATTTCTCATCTTTTTATGCTAGGTCAGTGGTTCCTCCCGGGGGGTGATTTCGTGCCTTGTCCCACAGAAAACATTTGGTGATGTTGGGGGAGATTTCTGGTTGTTACAACTGGTGGGGGTGGGCGCGGGTGCAGCTGGCTTGTAGGGGCAGAGGCCAGGGGTGCTAGCAGACATCTCATGGTGCACAGGACAGCCACCCAGAGCACAGCGGTCCAGCCCAGGGTGTCGGGGGTGGGTGTGGGGAGTGGAGTCCCAGAGCACAAGACGAGCACGTGCTCCCGTCACGAGAACGCCTCCCTTTCAGAGAGGAGGGCGGGGCTCCAGCTTATACCCCTCAGAGTTGCAAGGAGACCTGTCTGGAAGGAGCCACCATCCCGAGGCAGGGTAGGGATCCTCTTGTCCCTCTTATGCTATTTGTCTCCTAGATTCTGCCTAGGATCTCCAGAAGAGTGGGCTGAAGATGCAATTACCCTCAACAAACCCAACGTAGTCATTACATGATTCCCGAAGCTTTTAATTATTAGTATATTAGCATATTATGAATGGGGACGCAGCATTTTGTACATAACAGCAGAGGCATCAGAAGGAAATGCCTTTTTTTTTTTTTTACCACTAATTAAGAGAATATTATGGATAGAGAATTAATTGCACTCAGTACATCTTTAGAAGGAAGACAATTAGATAAAGATTGCTTCTTCCCTTCCACTTCACAATATTTGCAGGCAGATGGCATGATTCTGGCTGAGAAAGCGTGGTGGTGTCAACAGAAACCACCGCCTCCCTCCCCAGGATTCACCCCATTCACTGGCCTTCTCTCTGCAGGATGTTGTTATGATTATTTACATCGTGCAGGGCTCTGGGCTTTCAAACACGTCCATCTGCACAGTCACGTGGAATCCTGTGGGACGGCCCGGGTATTGTTGTCCCTTTGCTACGGGGGATTAAAAGCTGGGGGAGACTTAGTGGGGACTTGCCGAAGGTCAGCAGCTCAAATGGGTGCAGCCGGGATGTGTGCCAAGTGTTCACCTGGGGAGGGGCTGCCATGAGGAAGCCAGAGCAGAACCTTGGTGTCGGGAGGACCTGGATTCGAATCCCAGCTCCGTCCCTCTCATTCGATTGGCTTTGGGCTAGTGAGTTCACCTCTTGGCACCTGTTTCCTCTTCTGTAAAAGAAGGGTTGGGGCTCTTACGGGGCTGCTGGGAGGATTCAAAGAAACGGCGCTTAGGAGACGCTCCATGTGGCCCCGGGGCGAGTCTGGGGCGAGGCAGAGCACCGGTATTAGTATTGCTCCTGCCTGAATTTGTTGGCTCCTCAAAGTGTCTTGATTGTATCCGGGCTCCACGTGGGCACACACACTGGTCACAAACGAGGTGGCTTCCTCGGCCATAGTTTTTTTTTTTTATTAATTCATTTTTGTTACAGATGTTGCTCCTTTTTTCCCCTTTGACACCCTCCTCCCCATCCCCCCCACCCCATCTCCAGCTTTGTAGTCCATGTCCATTGGTTATGTGTACATGCATATAAGTTCTGTGGTTTATCTCTTCCCTCTCCCCCAAACCCCTCTTCTGAGGGTTGTCGGTCTGTACCCTACTTCCACGTCTCTGGGTCTACCCTGTTCCTCAGACTGTTATGTTCATTATATTCCACAAATAAGTGAGATCATATGATATTTGTCTTTCTCTGCTTGGCTTGTTTTGCTTAGAATAATACTCTCCAGGTCTCTCCATGTTGTCTCAAAGGATAAGAGATCTTTCTTTCTTGCAGCTGCATAGTACTCCATTGTGTATATGTACCACAGCTTTTTTATCCACTCATCTATGGGCACTTGGGCTGTTTCCAGATCTTAGCTATTGTAAATAGTGCCGCTATGAACATGGGGGTACATATATTCTTTCTGATTGGTGTTTCAGGCTTCTTAGGGTATAGTTCTAGAAGTGGGATCACTGGGTCAAATGGAAGTTTCATTTTTAATTTTTTGAGGTAACACCATATTGTTTTCCATAGTGGCTGCACCAGTCTGCATTCCCACCAGCAGTGTATTAGAGTCCCCTTTTCTCCACACCCTTGCCAATACTTGTTGTTTGATGATTTGTTGATGGCGGCCATTCTGACAGGTGTGAGGTGATACCTCATTGTTGTTTTAATTTGCATCTCTCTGATGATTAGTGATGTTGAGCATTTCTTCATATGTCTCTTAGCCATTTGTATGTCCTTTTTGGAAAGGTGTCTATTCAGCTCCTCTGCCCATTTTTTAATTGGGTTCTTTGTTGGCCATAGTTTTGGTGCCTCCTCGGGGTTGCTGCTTGCTTCTAAGCCCTGCTGGTCCCACCCATGCTGGGGAGCAGGTCCCTTTGGTCTCCTCAGTCACCAGTTTTCTGGTCTCATGGTCATGAACCAGGTTAGCAGCTAAGGGGGTGGCTCCTGCCTTTGCCATGTGCTCTGGTGGGGGCTCACTACAGGGGACTGCTGGGACCCCGACGTGGCACTGTGCTTGAGGAGATGGCTGTCATCACACCCACAGCATGTTTCTCATCAGGGTGAACACACATGGTCACGGTCACCTGACCATGGTGGCATCCAGTCCTGGACCTCACACTGTACCAAGAGTCATTCCTTCTTTTCAAATCCGGGGCTCATTTGCCAGGTTAGCTTCTGTCCTTGGGATAAGTCTCCAGGAGCCCAGACTGGACGCTGGCGGGTCTGGTCTGCCAGCTTCCCTTCCTCTTGGTTGTGGTAACCGAACCTTAGTTTTACTTTGGGGAACTACCTGTTCTCCACTCTCAGCTCCTACGGTGCAGGAAGGGCTGACCAGATCTGGCCGATGAGGATGCTTATTTCCCCGGCCACAGATTTGACTTGGGGATTGGCATGTAACCAAGTGAGGCCAATCAGAGCCAATCCCAGGACTTTTGAGGAAATTGTTAGAAAAGGGATGATCTTTCTGCTGTGGTTGCCCAGCTGGTCGATGCATACCTGGGATTGCAAGGCCTCTTGGCAAGGACGTGGGGATGCTCTCAGAGAATGAAGCCAACACAGAGGATGACAGAGATCAGAGATGGCCAGAGGGAAACTCCTGGATCCATCCATGCCTGAAGATCACCAGTTTGAACTGAGTTTCCATCATTTGCAATCAAATGAGTCCTGACCGATCCAGGGTCCCGTGTCTGCCCGGACACTGAAGCGCCTCTCAGTCCCTTCACTTTTGCTCCACTAGAATTGCCAGAATAGCTGGAATTCCATTAATGGGCTGACTTGAGTTCTTTTCACAGGCATCTAAGAACATAGATAGCTTTGAGAGGGGGTTGGAGAGAGAGGATATTTTCCATGCCCCATCCCCCCAGCCCGGTTGAGACTCCACCTTACATTTATTAGTCTCTTTTCTCCCTTATTTTCCAAGACCATCTTTGAAACTGACCACTTTCAAGAGGAAATGACAGATTATTTTTTCATGATGAATGCCCTTCTGTAACCTAGCAGATATTTAATTAAAATGATTACCTCCTACAGTTAACATAGAAATTCATCTATTGTGACAGCATAAGGTCCCATTTTTGAAACTCCCCATTTATACCCCAGTCGAGGAGCCTATCATTTGCTAAATCCCAGCATCTCCTCTCTCAGCATCTCTGGATAGTGAAGGTGAGGATTTTATAGTCCTGAACATCAACTCAGACAAAACCTCCTTTATGACACGTCTCTTGAAACCCCCGACCCAGCCCCAAGCATGTCACCTCTTTTGCTTTTTTGTGTCCTGCACAAACCCTCTCTCGGCACTCATGACACTATGCTATGATTTATTTACCTGTTTCCCTTCCTAAGTCCTTGGAGGACAGCAAATCTATTTTCTTCATATTAGAATATATAGACATTGGTATTGGTCTGGTTCTTATTTGTGGCTATAGAACAGTGCCTGGTACTGGTAGGTGCTCAATAAATACTCATTAAAGGCACTTTGTATTCTACACGCATTGCAGAGGGCTCGGCTCAGCAGAGTGACACAGGACTTGGAAGAAGGAAGGAAGGGGGAAAGTTGTTACCAGTGCCCACCATACCGTTGTTCTCAGGCTCAACCATTGTGGACTACTCTGTCCTTTTGTCCAATCAGACACCAGCTGCCTTTCTTTTCATCCAATCAGACACCAGCTGCCTTTCATTTCATTCATGCATTTTATGTGTCCCACACACACTTTGCGGTACCATGCTGTGCCCGGTGTAAATGGAAGAACATGTACCAGGTGTTGTGCGGGCGACCACCGTGCTGGGAGGAAGGCACATTGCTCCCATTCCTCAGATGTGGAATCTAAGATTCGGTGAAAAAGCCAGAGATCACCAGGTTGAAACAGTGGAGCTTGAATGAACTATCTTTTGCTTTTTGTCCAACTGCCTTCCATAGACATTCCACCTACCAACGATCACAGCAGTTTCTGGAAAAGCAGGGTTGGTATTTTCTTGCATTTCGAGGGAAAGACTGGGCGAGGCGCCTAGTAGGCTCTCATCAAACAGACTAAAACCTACTGCCTGTTGCTCTGGCTTTTTCGCCTGCAGAGGGGCCCAGTCATCTCATCCTTACTGGGAGGCATCACCCCTCTGTGTTCCTGAACCTTCTGGACCCCTAACATACGCGGTTAGCTGTCCCCTGACTCCAGCATGGGCAAGGAGACAAGGGTGTTCACAATACCACTTGGAACAAATACAACCTGTCGACATTGCACACACATCAGCGCACACGGCAGCGCTAAATAATTCAGGGAGGAAGCTGGCAGCCTGGTGCATTTTTATAGTAAATAATTTAAGCTCTTTACATTGCCTCACCGCTACATTGGCCTGTCTGCCTGCTGTGGAGGGAGAGGCAGGGCCCGAGGGCAGAGCACGTCAGGGCCACCGCACCGAGACACTCTCCCCGTTATGGCTGCAGTGGGCAGCCTGGTTTCTGCTTGCCCGTGGGTCCAGGGCACAGCCGTTCAGACTGGCAGCGTTCAGGCTCTCGCTACCTATCTGACAGAGCAGAGAAACAAGAAATCGGTTTCTCCTGACATCTGTCTAATTAAAGACAAGCAAGTGAGCCATGTGCTCGAGAGCTGTGGGCATCGTGAGCAGTACCAGCATCCTGGCACGTCCCTCCGGAGTCTGGGTTCTACCAGCTACACAACTCCGGCCAGTGACGAGACCTCCCTGTGCTTCGGTTTCCTCATCCGTAGAACGGGGTCAATCATAGCAGCTACCTTGTAGGATTGTCTTGAGGACCGGAGGGGAGTGTACAGGGTTGGGCATGTGGAAACTGCTCAATAAATAGGTCCATTGCCCAAAGTAAGTCAAACCTCTCCCTTTCCTAAGGGAGTCACTGAGGCTCAGAAAGGGAGGTGACAAGGCCGAGGGCACACAGCTGTAACTAGCAGACCGGGGGCAGAGGTCAAGTCCTCAGTTTTCCATCTACGTGGACTTACGGCAGAAGGAGTGGCTACGTCCTGGGAGCTGAGATACAGTCAAGAGACCTTTTGTCACGAAAGAATTCTTCCGAGTATTAAGTGTCATCACACAGAGTTTGTGTTACTCTCTGTTTTAGTATCAAATAACAGTAATTCCTTTTACTGAACTCATCTGCTTTAAAACACTTTTTAAGAAATTGATTTTAGAGAGGAGGAAGTGGGAGAAAGAGAAGAAACATTGATGTGAGAGAGAGACAAATATCAGTTGCCTCCCGATGACTCTGACCAGGGGTTAAACCTGCAACCCAGGCATGTGCCTAGACCAGGGATTGAACCTGTGACCTGCTGGTGCACAGGAGTAGGCTCTAACCAACTGAGCCACACTGGCCAGGGCATGAACATGTATTTGTTTAATCCCTCCTAGGTACCTGACTCTGGGACGATAGCTATGAACAAGACAGATCAAATTCCTGCTCCCATGGAGACAATCAATAAGTAAACCAATTGACAGATCATTTTATATTGTGGTAAGTAAAAGGACCCTAAAATAGGGTAAGGGGTTAGAGCGTCACTGGCAGCTCCTTCTACTGGGGGCCTGAGGTCAGGGAAGGCTTCTGTGTAGAAGTGACATTTGAGCTGGGACAGAAATTGTGAGAAGGAGCTGAGCATGCAGTAAACTGGGCATGACAGAAAGGTCGGCACGTGCAAAGGGCCTGGGGTGAGGCAAATTCAATGAATTTTTCTTCTCAAATTTTGGAATCGTTTTCATGGTTGTATTAGATTTTTGTGGATGCTGTAACAAATGACTGAGTGGCTTAAAACACCAGAAGTGTCTTCTCTCATAGTTCTGGAGGCGAGCCTGGACTTGAGGTGTCAGCGAGGCCACAGTTTGGAGGTTCTGGGGGGAGGGGGGGATCTGTTCTTTGCTTCCTCCAGCCCCAGTGGCTGACAACACTCCTTGACTTGTAGCCACATCACTTCAATCTCTGTCTCCATCCTCACATCACCTTCTCCTGTCCCACCTGTCAAGCTGCCTCGTCCTCGTGCTTAGAAGTGAATAATGAGAGTAATTTTGTCATTAGATTTAGGGCTCACCCAGGGAATTCAGGATAAGCTCCTCCTCTCGAAATCCTTAAATTATTCACATCTCTTACCATATCAGGTAATGCTCACAGGCTCCAGGGATTGGGCTGTGGGCAGATCTTGGGGGGGGGGGGCACCATTCAGCCCACTGCACGGTTGAGGAAGACGTTCTAGGTTCTAGACATCAAAAGCAACGGCTGAGAGGCAAACCCCCGCCTCTGTTTTGAGTTGAGCTGAAAAAACAAAACGAAAACAAACAACAACAAAACCCAGGTTCCAGCTGTGGTAGATATTTCTGACAACATTGGCTTTATGATATTTATAATTCGCTCCAAAGATGCCGCCGGACACAGCAGTGTGGACTGGCCTGGAGCCGCGGGACTCCACGTCCTCCCTGCCTGTGCTCCTGGGCCCTGTTCCTGTCCACTGAGGGCGCAGGGCGTGCTGGCTGCACCTTGGGCGCTCCTGAAAGTGCAGGCTCTGGGCTGCTCCCCTCGGGGTTCTCCTCCGGTAAGTCCGGTCCAGGCCCAAGCATCCGCATTGTAAACAGCACACCGGGTGCTTCTGATTCAGAGGCAGGTGGCTGGGGACCCCGCTGGAGAAATGTGTATGGAAGGGGGCGGGGAGCTCATTTTTAATTACTGGGAGTGGTGGTGGAAAAAACGTCCCCTCCCCCCCTCCGTTTGGTGTAGACCCAATTTCGGCGGCATGCACCTTACAAAAGGCTCAGGGTGCCTGCAGTTCTCTGCCCACGTAGAGTGTCCCTGCGGTGGAACAAGCCCTGGAGGCCTCAGCCCTGGAGAGGGCTCCGGGGAGCGAGCCGTGGCTAGGAGTCCAGTCCGGCTCAGGCTCTCGCCTCCACTCGAAGTTCAGTGGCCTTGAGGTCTTGGCGGGTCACTCTCTTCTCAAAGCCTCAGGGTCCCCCGCCGCCCCCCAGGAACAAGCCCGTCACGTAGTAGGCCCTCAACGAGCGTGTACTGGCTGCGGGAAGGGCTAATGAATGAGCTGGGTGGCTTCAGAGCTGAGGGCCGCAGCTGCTAGTTCATCTACAACGTGGAAAGAAAAGACTTCTAACCAGTGACCACTGAGATCGGCTTAGTGAAGGTTGAAAGGCAGGGTCAGGCCAGGTGGCCCTGGATGCTGGGCCCGGGCCAGAGCCTGATGCTAAGAGCAATTCTAAGAGCCTCTGGAGGCTCTGCAGCAGGGCTGGACAAGTTGGGGTCACCCTGTAAGCTGTCACCAGGCAGCATAGTGTGAATTTGTGGGGGGAGAAGAGACTCAGGAGTTGGGATGAGGTGACCCCAGCAGCTGTCCTGACCACAGTGGTGGGGGGATGGAGAGAAGTGGGAGCTACTGGTTTAAACCCATGTCAGGTGGGTCCCATGTTCTGTCTGCCCACCCGCAATGCAGTGGGGGAGGTTTGCAGACTTCGGGGAGACCTTGGCTCGCTCGGGGTGTGCCCGTGGCGGCGGCTCTGGCACGGGGGCCCCGAAGCTTGTCTGGGCTTTGCTGTGCACACTCTCCCTCCCGAGTCCCGGCCCTTCCTCTGCCCCGCGGGGGAGGAGATGGTTTATGCCGAGAGCACTCCACACCCCGTAAAAGTTAAGTGTATTTATACACAACGGGCAGGCCTGGGGAGCCCAGTGGAGGAGCTGAGGGAAGAAATGTAGTCCTGGAAGAAACCCGTGACAAGTAGCCAGAGCTCTCACTGGAGGGAGGGTGTCCCCTCGGTCGTGACGTTTGAGTTGAATTACTTCCAACTCGCGGAGGCTCCAAGGCCTGGAGTGAAAGGCATTTGGGACGGAGCCGCTGTTCTGAGCTGGGGCAGCGGAATTCTCAGGTGAGCGGGTGGGGATCCGTAGCCCCCAGACACCGTGCCTGGCCGAGAGGGGGCTGCTTTTGGAGATCACCAAACAGGAGGTGAGAAAGAATAACAATAAGTACCTCTGCAATGGATTGCTTTGCCCAGCACCGGCCCAAGGCACGTCTATTCACTGGTTTGATTCCGGCAACCGCGTGCGGTGGGGACAGACATTATCCCAGGGACAGGGAGTCTAATAATTCACTCAGGGTCATAGACCAGAAGGCCAAAAGCCAGGGTTCAACCTCGGGCATCTGGCTCTACGTGCTGTTACCACCATGCGAGGTTGGGGACCAGGGATGCCCAGGCCTGTCATTACAAAGCCCCAGGCAACCTGAATTTGCCCTGCTGGCCAGCATGCAGATGGTCAGAGCGCACCTAACCCTTGAGAAGTGCCTCCGACACTGGCTTAGCGGCGGGACTTCACGTGGGTGCTCAGGCCTGTCCTCTGCTACAAGGGCTGTGCTGTCCCCATTGGCCAGATGAGGAAACAGAGGCTCAGAGCACTTGTGTACCTTGTGCAAAGCCCCACAGCAATCAGGAGGTCAAACCAGGCTGGACCCCAGGGCGGACCAAAGCCTTCTCTGTTTTTCTGCAACCTCCAGGCTCTGTGCTTTTATTTTTGTGGCCTTCAAAGCCGGAGCATCCTAGCTCTTTTGATAGGCGTTGAGACCCAGAGAGGTTAGACACTCTGCCTGAGGTCACACAGATGGTGAAGTGGGGGAGCTGGGACTCAAATGCAGGTGGGTCCAAGCTCTTTCTCCTCGTCATCTCTAAGCAGTTTAGACTGACCGTGGTTTGTAATATGGGGCCTCCTTCTTTATAAAGTGGATTTTCCCATGTGTGTGGTGATGGTCTGTAGCTGGATCAAAACTTGGACTGGAGATCACAGGGATTGGGTTCTAACCCTCGGCTGGTCATCCTCTCCGAGCCTCGGGACGACAGCAAGACCACCACCTCCAGGCTGGCTGCCAGGACTAAATACCATAACCCACTAGAAAAGCATGGACTCCCAAACGCAGGAGTTTGTATCTATGTTCCCATGATCCAAATCAGTAAGTGCCTGATAAATATCTGTGGAAGAAAAGGAGGGAAAAAGAGAGGAGGGAGGAATCACGTAAATGATGGCTATTGATATGATCTCATCCAGCTTCAGAATATCCTTCTGAAGAACAAAGGGGCAACAGTAATTGTACCCATTTTGCAGGTGGAGAACTGAGTACCTGGATGTGTGAGGGGAGGGCTGGCCAGAACAAGCCTGGTGATCACTCAAATGGATTTCTTTGCCTCTTTGTTCTTAATCATGATCCCTTCCTCCCTTCCTCCCTTCCTCCCTTCCTTCCTTCCTCCCTCCCTTCTTCCTGCTCTCTCTCCTCTCTCCCTCCCTTCCTCCCTCCCTCCCTCTCTTTCTCTCGGCCTGGGTTTGAATCACCGCTTCAGCTCCTGGCCACTTGGAGACTTTGGCAAGTTGCTTCCCCTTTCTGTGCCTCACTTTTCTCATCTGTAAAATGGGGATGACAAGAGTCCCTACCTCATAGGATTATTTTGACTCCTAAATGAATTAGTATGCATTCAGCACTTTCTCTCTTTCCCTCCCTCCTTCCTTCTTTCCTTTCTTTCTATGATCAAATGTCAGAGTGTCGGCATGAGCCAGTGCAGGGGGAATCTTTAGGAGGAGGGGCACAGGTCTCCCGGATGGGCCCCAGGACTGTCCACCAGCAGCCAAACACTAAGTGCTCGGCACTACCGCCTGGTGGGGGTCTGTGAATCCCAGGCCTCCTCACGTTCAGCGGGTTGCCTGCTCCAGACAGCAGACCTGTATCAGTCAGCAAACCTCGCTCTCTTTTACGGCGAGCTGTAACAAAAGGGAACCTGAGACACAGGGCGGTTTTCTCCAGGCCTGCTTAGGGCTGACTCTTCCGGGATCTTGTTGGAAGGGCGTTGGGGCCCCAACCTGGCTTTTCCCAGAACCCCTGGATTGCTGCTTTGCTTTCAAGTTCCTCCCAGGGCAGTTTGCAAGTAGAAGTCATTTCCCTGAGAAAACCAAAGATGCTCAGTTATATTAGACTTTCACATAGGCTACGAATAACGTGTGTGGAACATACTTAGACTAAAATAACTCTTGGTTGTGTGTTTAAAATTCAAGTTTATCTGGGTATCCTGTGGTTAGCTGGCAGCCCTCCCTGGGGCCTCACTTTCTGGTTGACTTCAGGGTTAATAGCGAGGACACTGGCCCAGACACACCCCTATTGGAACCAGCTCTGTCCCTCAGGGGTCACTCAGCCACAAGCAAGACGTCTCCCCTCTGGAGCCTCCATGTCCCCGTAAGCAAATGCAGACAGCAACACTTCTGCCTCTCCTGGTTTTACCAACTATAAACTACTGTATGCAAAGCACATACTAAGCTCTCAGTAAATACTGTCATTAGGAAGCAGAGCCAGAAACATATTTGTAATGTAGAGCCTTTATTTTTCTCCTTCTAAGAGTAAGACATGCTCATTATGAAAAATTAGAAAGTACAGACAGATATAAGAAAGAAAATAAAAACCACCCATGTCTCTACCATTCACAGAGAAGTCCTTTGATCACTTTGGTGATTATTCTAGCTTTTCTGGCCCCCCTAAAACATATATATATATATATACACACACACACACAGAAACATCCGTTTCGTGATGCGGATCTGCTTTTCTTTCTTTTTTTTTTTTCTTCACTTAACATCATATCATAAATATTCCCCCAAGTTGTTAGATAGTCTTTGAAAATCTAATTTTCACTGTAGGAATATATACAACCTCTTCCAGTTGAACAAACAAATCTTTGTTGCTATTACAAATCGTGCTGCCGTGAGCTCTTTATCTTTCATTAAAGTTGTGTTAGATCTTGGTCAGACTGTCGGAGGCCGGTCCCAGAGGGCGGGGTCCTGGCCGTGTCTGGTCGGTTGGCCCCAGCGTTCACCAGAATGTCTCTGTCAACACCAGAGATGGATGGATCTCAGCCCTGCCGGTGGGCCCAGGGACTGTGCAGAGGGCCCGTTCGTCACTCTCGGCTCTTGGCAGCAGAGCCTGCTGAAATGTACAAACACATCATCCTTTCTGATCAAAGGGGAATCTTCTTTCTGGCCTCCAGACTCTGTCTGCTCTGTTCCTAGTTGCTTGTAAGACATCTCCATGTATTGCCCTCATCTTTTCTGTTCCATGCAATTGGGAGTAGTGGAGAACCTCCCGAGGTCCTGAGCTCTGCAGGCCCCAAACAACCCTCCGCCGGGATGGGACACCATTCCCTAACTTTGCTAGCAAACCTTAGTTTCCACGGTGTGTCTGCCTTCCAGCTGTGTTTGCCTCCTAACCCACACTGACAGAGCCTCTGACTTACAAGCAACAAGCTCACGGCACCAGCTGTTCTTAGATTGTGCCCCTGGAAACGCAGAGAGAACCACCTCTTAATAGGAAGCTAGTATTGATCTACTTTGGGGCTGTCCTTGCTTGAGACACCTCAACGACTCTGCGGGACCCCGTGGCTATATACTTGTCTGTGGGGAAGCGGGACTGAGTCCTAGGCCAACCTCACCCAGGAACATTACCCAATAACTCCGCGGCAGCGACTGTGGGAGAAAAGATTCTCCAAGTACAAGCACAGCGACACAGAGAAGAATGTCACATGGCTGAAGCAACGCAGCGTGTGTGTGTGTGTGTGTGTGTGTGTGTGTGTGAGCGATTTGACATCTTCAGAGAACATAGCTTGGTTTTATAAAATGGTTCCGATCCAGAGGGCAGACCACATAAACGTGTCCAACCTAGTCCTCAGGGCCGGAGGCTGGAACAAAGGGCTCTTTACCTGCTCTGCACCCCATTCCGGCCCGAGAACCTTCTGGAGCATACTTCTCAGAGCAGATTTGAAACAAAGAATTGATTGAACTGCGGGGCTCATATGAGCCCCCCACATGTCTTCTGGCATGCCCTGCTTTTTGTCTAACTTGGTTGGGTTGAAAATACAGTAATTCTACCCAAATCTGCAGCCATTTACCCTGGAGAACTGATGGGATTTGCATGTCATTCAGCCACAGGACTGCGGCAGCAGCGTAGCTCTTTGGGCTCTTGCCAAGTCCTGCCAGCCTTGTTCGAGGTGTCTGGGCCCCGGGGAGACCCCGGGATGGTTCAGGGCTTGTCTCCTCCAAGATGAACACCCCAGCTGAGTGCAGGGGCAGCTCACCGGGTTCAAATCACCGCTTCAGCTCCTGGCCACTTGGAGACTTTGGCAAGTTGCTTCTCCTTTCTGTGCCTTACTTTTCTCACCTGTAAAATGGGGATGACAACAGTCCCTACCTCATAGGATTATTTCGACCTCTAAATGAATTAGTATGCATTCAGCACTCCAAACCCTGTCTAGTTCGTAAGCTGTTATTTATTATGTTCCCAGTCATATTTGGCTTCCTTACATGAGAAACACTGAGAACACACGGGCTTGTTAAACTTGAACGTGCACACGAAACACCGCAGGACTTGTTTAGATAGAGATTCTTTTTAAAAAAATATATTTTTTCTTTATTGATATTAAAGAGAGAGAGGAAGGGAGAGGGAGAGAGAGATAGAAACATCGGTGAGAGAGAACATCGATTGGCCACCTCCTGCATGTCCCCCACTGGGGATTGGGCCCACAACCTGGGCATGTGCCCTGACCGGGAATCAAACCAGCGACCTCTTAGTGCAGGGGCTGACCCTCAACCACTGAGCCACACTGGCGGCGCTAGATAGAGATTCTTATTCAACGGTCGGAAGTGGGGCTGAGACTCTCTGTGAAGACTGCTGTTCCCAGGCCACACTTTGAGGTGCAAGGACCTTGAGAACTTAGAACAAAATTGCAGGTCCCCAGGGCCCAGCCCAGACCCCCGGATTCAGG
This sequence comes from Molossus molossus, assembly GCF_014108415.1. Lineage (NCBI taxonomy): Eukaryota > Metazoa > Chordata > Mammalia > Chiroptera > Molossidae > Molossus > Molossus molossus. Next base: position 7,985,276 of record NW_023425399.1, on the reverse strand, counting down.
ATTATTCCTGAGCCTTAGGGTCTCATGGACTTTGCCTCCACCAAGAGTTAGACCTGCCGGGGACCTATCACCCCTTCCTCCTTCCTTGTTTTTCCCCCTTGAATGGGAACATCTGTTCTATGGCTGTCCCACCCTTGTGTGTTCGAAGTCTCTACCTTGTCTGGTTCAAGTTCACAGCTGCAGAGGACTTTGCCTCAGGGTGAATTGTACCTTGAGCCTCACCCATATCTTATTTAGATGCTATTTAGATGAGACTTTGGACTTGAGACTTTAGAGTTGACACTAGAATGAATTAAGACTCCTTGGTCTGTCGGGATGTAATGAATGTGTTTTGCATGTGAGAAAGACATGCATTTGCGGGGGCTGGAGGGCAGAATGAACTGAACTGTGCTCCCCTCAAATTCATATGTTGAAGCTCTAATCCCAAAGGTGATGGTATTTGGAGGCGGGGCCTTTGGGAGTTATTGGGGTTAGAGGAGGTCCTGAGGGTGGGGCCCTCTGGTGGGATTAGTGCCCTTATCAGAAGAGACACCAGAGAGCTCTTTTTGCCACGTGAGGACACAGTGAGAAGGCGCCGTCTGCAAGCCAGGAAGACAGCTAGCACCAGAACCTGGGCACGCAGGTGCCCTGATCTCAGACGCCAGCCTCCAGAACTGTGACAAATACATGTCCACTGTGCAAGCCCCCGGTCTGCGGTCTTCTGCTGTGGAGCCTGCGCTGCCGGAGACCGAGGGGTGGCGCTCAGAGCCAAGTGTTCACTGGGGGACTTGATGCTTCCAAGTCAGGTGGCTGGACTGAGTTGATTTCGCTGTTCCGGAAGGTGTGGTCCAGCACATGAGTGTGGGAGAGAACCCTGTCATTCTTTTTTTTCTCTCTCTGAAAATCCAGTTTATTTCCATGGTGTGGACAGACCCCGTCAGTGTGATCAGTTTTTCTGCACGTGTAATAATTTATCAAAATAAGTTTTCCCACAACAACTCTTTTCCATCAGCTCTGAAAATCCCGGTCTGACAACAGCTCTGAATATTACCTCTCAACGTTTGGAAGAAACTGTGGCAAGTCTGTAATATTTACGGATCTAAAAAGGCTAAAGAGCGATTCACGTTTTCCAAAGTGACTGGCAAAACAGGTGAGCTCAGGACATTAATGTTCTAGTGACCTTTGCTCCAGTTTTAGCCAGCATGCTACATTGTCCTTTTGGGGGCGTGGGGGGCGCACAAAGTGGACCTGAGGATCCCCACTGTACGGACAATACAGGACTCTGCAAGCAAACCAGGGTAGGCTGCCTTTGTTCTCAAGACCTGGGTGTTTTAAGAGAGAAGTTTTGCAAAACATGACACAATTTTAGCATTGAATGAGAATATCTCGTTGTTACACACCATCACGTTGCTAGTCAGAGGTGCTGCAGTAAAGAGAGTCAATGCTCGCTCGGGCCACCCAAGACCTCATTTCTACAACATTCACGTACAAATAAATAATGCTCAACACAGCCAACACAACGTCCTTGGTTTTCTTCATATTGAAGCCCCCTAAATCTTCTAATGGGGCCTTTTGCTACATAAATGATGGTTCTGCACCCTCACGGCCCACCCACACGGCAGCAGGTGTGCACGGCCCTCGGGCTGCAGGTGCTCACATGTCATCGTCCGTGTCGTTCTTTCTTTAGGGCCTAGGTTTCCCCCTTGCTCCCAGCCGAGGCGGTATAGCTCAGTGGTAAGAGTGTCCCTCTGGGTTTGCCTCCCAGCCCTTCCCCCCCGTACAGCCGAGTGGCACCTCTATTAAAACACGGATCCGGTGCCAAAGCCTCTATTTCCTTTCTTGGGCTCATGTCACTGAGTTCCAGATTTGTCTGTTCAGCGTCGCCAGAGTGCTACAAGTTGAATCTGTCCAGCGGTGGCATGTGTCAAAAATGCACCCCCACCGCCGGAGATCGCATGCTGGTTCTCAAAATCTTCGTTGGAGATCCTGAGCTGGAGCAGAGGATTACATTTGCTCAAGTTCAAATGTGGTTTGCTGTCTTTCGAGCAGAACGGGTCTCTCGGCCCTGAATTTGTACATCTCCCTGTTGATCATTTTGGTGGACTTTCCTGAAGAAAATCATCGTTTGCCGGAATCAAAATGTAATAAAAATGGTCCCCATTTACTAGTGAATCGATGCAGGTAGAACTGAACTTATTCAAATTCCAGAGCAAAGGTGAGACAACAGACATCGGGCCTTGGACCTGGCCCTTCTGGTGGAGGCCTTATTGGAGAGGGGCATAGTCTCTGTGGGTGGTCTTTGTCCCCCTTGTCTTTCAAACAAGGACGCATCAAACTCCGCATCTGCATTACCCGGTGATTTTCCGCATGGACCCCAAACCCTGAAAAGTTGACCTGCTCACCTCTTCTGCTACAGAGAGGTTTAGCAACTTGGTAAGGTCACTCAGCAGGTGAAATGGAGAAGCTGGAATTTGAACACAAGTCTAGCCCACTCCCGAGCCTGTCCGCTCTCTGCTTTGCAATTCCTGGAAACGTTGGTGAGAGCCGGGGCCGAGGCAGGGGCTGCCCCCCGATTCTTTCCTCCTCCCTGCCGGTCTGGGAGCTGCTGAGAGGGGCTGGGCCTAGGAAGTGGGGGAAGTCGATACAGCTGGTCAAGGAATAAAAGAAACGGTTATCTTTCTCCCTCCCCCCCTCCCTTTTTTCCTTCCTTCTCTCCCTCCCTCCTCCCCTCCCCTCCCCTCCCCTCCCCTCCCCTCCCCTCCCCTCCCCTCCCCTCCCTCCCCTCCTCTCCCCTCCTCTCCCCTCCCTTCCCTTCCCTTCCTCTTCCTTCCTCCTCCCTTCCTCCCTTCCTCCCTTCCTCCCCGTAAATGTCCATTGAGCACCTTCCGCTGACAGTGACTATGCTGGGCTCTCTGGATGTAGCAGTGAACAAAACAGATCAACTCCTTGCCCTTGTGCAGTTCATATTCCAGTGGGGGAGGTGAACACTAAGCAAAGCAAGCAGGTAAAAGGCCAGAATAATGTCAGATGACGGTCAATGCTATGGAGATAAACTGAGGCAGGGAAGGAGGATTGGGAGTGTCAGGAAGGGGATGTGCTATTAAAATAGGGTGGCCAGGGTGGATCTCACTGCAAAGGTGAACTCTGAGCAGAAATGAAGGAGTTGAGGGGGCAAGCAATATGCATCTGGAAGAAGGGTGGTCCAAGGAGAGGAAGCATGTGCAAAGGCCCTGAGGTACAACTGAGCCTGGTGTGCTTGGAACAGCAAGGAGTAGATGCGTGAATGGTGATGGATTCAGAGAAGTGAAGGGGGCAGATTGTAAGGCCTCTATAGGTTATGGGGAAGTTGTTGGATTTTATTCTGAGTGAGGTGGGAGCTAGGGGAGGATTTAAGCAGGGAGGAGCAGGACCAGTCGGGCTGCTGTATGAAGAACAAGGAAGGTCAGGGAGGCGGCTAGTGTGATTATTCAGGTGAGGGACCTTGGCGACTGGGTTGAGGCTACTGCAGTGCAGGTGGGTGGAAGTGGACAGATTCATGAACTGTTCCAAAGGGAGACAGGTCTGGCTTTGGTGCTTGACTGGATGTGGGGCAGGCACTGAGGAGAGTGGGGAGGAGGCGCCCCAGAAAGCCTGGGCCGGGGTAGAGAACGTGCCAGCGAAGACAGCAGTAACAGAGTGCCAGGGTCCCATCCTGGCCACCTCTCAAGGTGCAACCCAAGCGCTCCTTCTGCAATGAGGGTCCAGCTGTCCTGTGTGGGTTTCCCCCAGAAGCAGACTTTGTGGCAAGGGTCTGAGTGCAAGGCCACCCCATAGGGAGTGGGGAAGGGCAAGAGGATAAACGAGGGGCTGCCGTGGGGGGTTACTGCGCGGACAACCAGAGCTCGGTCCTGCTGGGAGACGCTGGAGCAGAGCTGGACAGGCGGCCAGGGCCCAGACCCACCAACTCCCTGTCTGCCAGGGCTGGGGGCTGCTGCCTGGGAGGGGCACTTCACGCTGCCTGCTCACTGGCAGAGCGGGCTGGCACTGCCAGAAACAGCCCTCAGGTAGACTCCCAGGTGTCTGCAGGAAGCAGCCTGAACCAGGAAGAATGCATGACAGGGGCAGGGCTGGGGACAGGTCCAGCAGCATCTGCAACCGCGGCCTGGCTGCCTTACATCCTCTTAGGAACCTGCCAGCAGCTCCCCACTGCCTTCTGAGTGCAGTCCCAAGTCCTCAGCATGGCCAGCAGTGTCCTCCAGCAGGTCTTTCTCATTATACTTTCTCTGCAGGGCTCAGCCAATGTTTCCTTAAGTGCCAGGGAGCAAGCATTTTAGGTTTTGCTGGCCACACAGGGTCTCAATCCTGCTGTTGCGGGAATGCAGCCTCGGGCAATATATACATGAATAAGCCTGGCTGTGCTCCAAAACTTTACAAAACTAGCCTCTGGCTGGAATGGCCCCCGGGCTATAGTGTGCTGGCTTTTATAGGATGGATGAGAATCAGACAGGTAAACAGGAAGGGTGGGTACTGTGCGGATGCTACTAATGATAATTATAAATAATTACCATCAAACAAAAGAGCTCTTGACCGTGCCCTCGGGAAGGGGAGAGCCCATCTGAACTTGAATTATGCAATGTGAGGTTTTGATCCAATTGCATTTCCCCGAGCATCGTGTCTTCCTTCCGAAAATCTCAAAGTAGCATTTATACCAGAGGAAGTTAATAAAGCCGCAAAGAGATCTATGCTTCTGCAGCTGTCTGCCTGGTGCAGCCCACAGTTCACAGAAGTCATTGGAGAATCGTTGGAAAGTGGATTTTGTCCCTCTCCAGTCTGGGGCCTAGGACCCTGTTCTTGTCACTGTAATCAAGTGCCGGGGTTCTGTGGCTTTGGAGACCAGCTGGCGGGAGCTGGGTGGATCTTTAATTCCATTTGCCATTTGGTATGACTTTCCTGCTGTGCTGAGACCCGCTAGTCCATCACCGAGGGCGACTGTCTTTCATCAAAGGTCTCTGTACAAACGTTTGGCCTCTTTGTTCATCATTAGGATCCCAAATAGGAATACAAATTCTCGGTTTTCCTTTCCTTGATTACCTACTTCAGGGTCATATTCTGCTCTCCAGAATAGGTTTTGAATTTGGACACATGTGGGTTTCTATGCATATTGTTTTTCACTTGTGATTGGGGAACTTGAGAAAGTCAGTTTTACCCTCTCCTGTTTTAGGTTCCTTACCTGTAAAATGGACACACTGGTGCCTGTGTCCTTCTCTCTTCCTTCACCCCTCCCCCCCCAAACACAGATGATCACACACATGTAGAGAGCAGCTCCATGTGCCAGGCGCCTTGCAGAGAGCATTACAGCCATTACTGTTTTAAATCACCACAAAGTTCTGATGAGGTTGGCATTATCTTCATTTTAAAGGTAGGGAAACTGAGGCACAGAAAGGCCAAGGGTCTTCCTTGTTAAAGTCACACAGCTAGTGAATGGCAAAGACAGCACCTGAAGACACTGTGATGTGGGAGAGGTGCGTTGAGGACAAGTGAGAGACAATAGATGGGACACTTCTTGGCCCTCAGTAGGCACCCAGTGAGTGAAATGGGGGAACCACATCCCTTCTGTTGAATTAGTTCTCTTCCACGTGGTGAGCTTTAGGCTTATCAACCAGTTGATATCTCTCTCTCCCCCTCCCACCCTCCCTCCCTCTTTGTCTCCTCTTTGTTTTCGTCAATGTGCCTGGCATGATGCAACTGGGTCTGTGGTTGCCTCATGTTCAGGAGGTGCCCCTACACATTAGAAGTCTCTACAAGGGCAGGGTGGAGCCCAGAGAGAAGAAAAATATGGAGTAAGCTGCTCTAGACCCTGGGAAAAACAAAGGTGTTCTTGAGGGTTCCATGGTATATCAGCTGGGTGTTCAGTTGCAAATAACAGTATAATGAACTAACAGTATCCTAAGTAATACATAAAGAAATCTGCGGGTGGGCTTTTCCATGAGTGGCTTGGTGGCTTGACTATGTCATCAAGGCCTGAGGCTCTTTCTATTCTTCTGCTCCATCATCCTGAATTTGTTGACTTTTCATCCTTTAGCTTGTCTCTTGGTCACAAAATGGCTGCCACAGCTCCAAGCATCTCATCTTCACACAATCTCCTTAACGCAGGAATTAGCAAGAGCCTCCTTTTTGCCATTACTTTTATCAAGGACCAAAAGCCTCACTATATCTCTTCCTGTGTCTCATTGTTTAGAACTAGCCGACACACCTTGCCCCAGTTCAATCAAACCAAGAAAAGGGGAGTGACATTATCATGCCGGACCATCTAGGTTCATCCTCTTGTGCTGGTGGAGGGCATCACATTCCCTGAACGTGCTGGGCCCCACACAAAATTGAGGTTCTATCATCTAAGCAAGAAGGGGAGGGACTAGCTGTTGGACAGCAAAGAACAGTATCCACCACAAAGAGCCACAGTGATAAGTGGCTAAGAAGCAGGTCACATGTCCTCCTCCTCTTACATCAGCCTAAAATAAGGGGTCTTGGCTCATCTGGATTAGAGACCCCACACAGGGAGTGAGACTCACTCATAGCAGAGTCCGTGGGTTGTGTATAACGTTAGCTCTCTGTACCTCAGTTTCTCACTTGTAAACTGAGGATGGATATAGTACCTGCCTCATAGGTTGCTGTGGGGATTAAGTGAGTCAATCTGGTTAAAATTCTTGGAACTATGCTTAGCAGGGAATGTACTATATGAATGTACCTGCTCTGTTTAATGGGGCCAGGCAGGTACCCACCATGGTCAACAGTCTTGGTTTGCCCAGGACCAGGAGAGTTGCTAGGATATGGGACTTGCAGTTTTAAGACCAGAACCATCTGGGGCAGCCCGAGACGAGATGATCACTGATAGGAACACAAATGAGTGAAGTGGGCGGGGGGTGGGGGCTCGGGCAGGCTGGAACCACCGCTTCGCCTGGTGGTTGCCATCTCTGGCCCACTGTGGTCAGAACTGAGTTTGCAGGAGAAGCCAGACAGCTGGATTTTTATATTAAATCTCTGAATTTTGAAAACCCACTGCACTACTTTGATCCGAACCAAACACACTTGCCGACCACGCGGGGTCCTGGGGGCTGCCGTGACCCCTTCCTCTGCTCCCAGCGCACCCCTCCCGAGGTCCTGCTTCTGGGCGGGGCGCATTTCCTGCCTCCCAGAGCTGCTCTTTCATTCAGTGTTTGTTGCTGCAGGAAGTGCCCGCCGGAAATTAAAGGAGAAAAATGTTCCATAGGTTTGTTGGCCACACGTACAAAAAGATTTCCCGATAAATATCCTTCCCCATCACTCATTTGTCAAAGCAGCATGATGCGAGGTTCAGCTCGGGCGGGGCTGCTGAGTGATTGTCACCGTGGCTGGAAAATGAAAGCCATTCATCTCGCCGGGGCGACAGGCAGGGCCGGCGGCTTCTCTGCTGTGGGTTGTTTTTGCGGCGAATTTGTGCCAAATCCCACCAGTGGCCTCCATTTCAGGAATTCAGGGAGGTTTTGGAAGTGGTTGGTGAGTGTGAGGTAGCCCTTTAGGAAGGTTCAAGGTCTTATAGAAAATGTTTTGTGAATGCTGATGAAAAATGTACACACATTCTTTTACAAAATTCTTCCTACGTCTCTGAGTCGCAGGCACCCACGTGAACCTTCCCACCTCCCCCTTCTGACATTCATACTTGTCTCAGTTTAGTCTCAGGGGGCTGGCATCAGGGGTGCTTGAATCCTCAAGGGGTGTTTATATTTGAAACAAGGATCACCAGTAAATGGGTCACCCCCATGACGAGCAATCTCCCGATTGCATTTCTAGATAAGAACAAGAAACAATATAGAATGAAGTTTAACAGACAAACATGATTTACAGTCATATCAAAAATCAAGTGCCTAGGAATTAATGTAATGAAAGACGTATAAGAATCTATGCAAACAAACAAACAAACAAACAAAAAGCAAGAAAAACCCCAACCCATTGAATATTAGAAAGAGAAATAATAGAAGAATAAATAAATGGGGAGATATGGTATACTAGTGAGTCAGAAAGTTCAATCATGCAAAGAAGTCAGTTACTCTCAAATTAATCTGCAGCTACAAAGCGATCCCTCACGACGTTAACAGGTTTCTTTCATGTGTGCTGTTTTGATTCATATGAAAATGTAAATGTCCAGAAACAACCCAGACAGTCTTGAGAAGAACAAAGTTAAAGAACACATATTACTTGATATTAAGACTTATTAACAAGGGACAGTAATCAAGACGGTGTGACACGGGCCCAAGAATAGACAAATGAGCAAATGGAACGTTCTAGAAACAGACCCGCAGATGAATGTATGGCTTTCAGAGCAGTGTGGGAAAGAATGGTCTTTTCGTTAGTGTTGCTGGGTCAGTCAGCTTCCCGTAAGGAGACTGGACCGGACGAGGTGCTGAGCTGGCTTGGCAGGTGGTGGGGCTGGTGGATGACACCTGGGTTGGAGCGTGTCCTTTGCTGCAGTGCAGTGGAGGGGAGCAGGTGACGGAGGTGTGCCGGCAGAGAGGGCCATCGGCCTCCTCCCGCAGCCCCTGCCAGGCAGCTGGGGGATCTCACGCTGCGGCTCTGCTGCTCCGGCCTCAACCTGTTTACAGCCAGGCCCCGCGGAGGCATCGGGGGCACAGCCTGGCGCGGAGTGTGCATCCTGACCAACTCTGCAGTGTCTGCAAGTGGAGCTGGAAATGAGACTTAAATATTCTGGGTCCCGCAGCCAAGAACTCCACGCGCCCTTTGGGGCCCTGGGACTGCTTCCGCTCAGAAGCTGGGAACTGGGCAGTGAGTGGCCTGGGTGTCTGGGGTCACCAGGAAACCAATGGTCTGAGAGTTGGCAGCACGGCTCCGTTCCTGGGACCTCCTGGTGAGGTCGGCTGTTGTTCTGGCCCATCCAGCCCACTCCCTCTTCTTCTGGAGACAGGGTCTCGATTTCTTTCTCCCCTCCCCACTCCAAGTCCACTCGGTCAGTTGGATCTGACCCCCAGATGGGAGGTGGTGGCTTCCAGCAGGACAGGCTTAGCCACTCTGTGCGGAGAGAGGTCTCCCTAGGAAGTTCCTGCAGGGACCGGATTGGTCCTCTTTGGGTCATGTGCCCAGGCACACCCACTGAGGCAGGGCAGTGGGGCACTCTGGGTAAACTTGGATCACATGCCACCTCCTTGATGGAGGGGGAGGGTTGAAAGACTCACAGCTACACCACCCAGCATCGGGCTCTCCTCAGAAGTGATGGTGGGTGACCTCCATGCCCAACTCAGCTCACAACAGCCTACGAGGAAGGCGCCCATGTAACCCCCACATGACAGAGCGGGAGCGGACCTCAGTGACTTTGTCACCTGTCTCAGGTCACAGCAGGAGGTGGCAGACCCCTCCCCGAACGGGGGAAGAAGTGGGTCGTAAGCTCAGCATTGGGTATCTGTGTATCTCCATCCTGTTGCATGAACCCCGCTTCCCTGGCATTTCAGAGGGTTCCTCGCCAGGGGAGGAGACTGGCTCCATGGGTGGGAGCTGGTTCTTGGGGTGCAGTCTCATATGTGGAAGGTGATAGGAAGAGCACTGATCTTGGGGTCACTGATCAGCTGTATAAACGGCGAAGGACAGACGTTCTGAGCCTCGGTTTTCCTCATCTGTGTAAAGGGAGAAATAGCAGGAGCTACCTGAAGGCTGTAGGGAGGGTTCAGTGAGCTAATGTTTGCAGAAGGCCTTGGAAACGGGTAGCCCCGGATGTGATTTTCTCATACTCTGGACCTTTCCCCAGTCCCTTGTTATCAAAGGGTGTCTGTCCCCCGTCCCCTGCAAAGCCGGTGCTTCTCCAATAGTATGTTGCATGCTGATGGGTCAGGAGTAGCCCTCTGGGACCCAGAATAGCTGATAGTGCTCACCGATGAAATGTCCCAAGCAGTGTGCCAAGGACTTCCCCTACAGTCACCTGCCCCTCACCTACTCCCTGAGGCAGGGTCTCTGACTGTGCCCACCTGCTGGATGGAGACACAGGCGCAGGGAGGAAGGAAGGTGCAGGAGCCCACTCAGCTGGTAAGGGCAGAGCTGGGCTTGAAGCCGGGTCAGTCGGGTTCAGAGCGCTGTGCGCTTTACCGTGTGGTTGAGGACTTGATTGGATGGGGAGCAGGGATGCGTCCATGGGAGGCCCCCAGGGTCCCGCAGGGTCTGGTGCCTCCTCCAGACACATGAAGCACCGATAATGATTAAGCCTCCCGCAGAGCTCCCCTCACAGATGGCTCCCGTCACAGATGGCTGCACCCTGGGCTCCAGGAAGGACACGTGCAAAGCAAGAGTGTTGGCATCAGCTCAGCCTCCGTACAGGCGGGGACGTTTTCAGCACAGACTTTGGATGTGTGTGACCTGCAGGGGCGGTGGCCGAGATGCCAAACTGAGGAGGTGCGAAGGTCCCAGACGTTTCTGCGTTGATTGCTTGCGTTCGTGAAGGGGAAAACGTATTTGTTAGGGTGCGCGGACCACCAGCGGCACAGACCCGACCACAGCAGCTAAAGGCTGGGAAGAGCTGCTCTGTTAGCAAGAGGCCTGGAGAGCAGTAGATGCCACCAGAGCATGACCAGGGCCCGGGCCCTCCCCCGGACGCCTTTCTGAGCTGACATTTTGTCTTGGGATTTGTCATCTCCTGGTTATGAGATGGTTGCCACAGCTCCAGGAGTCTGTCCTCACCTCCTTCTGGGGAGGGGGCAGGGTCGCAGGCAAGAGGCTTTCTCTCTGTGTCTTTTCACCAGGGAAGATCCACTTGCTAGAGTCTTTGAGAGACCTGCGCGCATGGCTCAGTGACCAGGACGGGGGCACATGCCACCCCAGGCTGTAAAGGAGCCAGGGAAAAGCCTGGTGTCAAGAGGCAGAGGAGAAAGGGGCGGACCTGGGGGCCGGTGATCAGCCAGTGGGGGGACAGCGAGGACACCGTCCCGGATGTCCCTCCGTCTGTCCTGGGGGCTGAGTGGAGGCTCCCCTGGAGAGGGTCCAGCCTCTCGTTTTTCTCCTGGCTCCACCACTCACCTTGTGACCACGTGGACAAAACAGGGATTCAGCCCATGGAACAGACTGGAATCAAGTCCCGTGGGCCTGAACCCATCTGCAGATGCCCATCCAACCTAAATATTCCTGACCCAACTTTTACTGGACACCTATGAAGGCTGTCTAATGGAGGCATGTCCCCTGCCACGAGTCTCCACATGTGCTGCCTTGTCCACTTTCTCGTTTACTGAAGCTAGACTTGCTGTAGCATGCCGCCATCAACAAGGCAGGGACGGGCAGCAGGGGTCAGCCAGGTGAGCCCGGGCAGCGGGGGTCAGCCAGGTGAGCCCGGGCAGCGGGGGTCAGCCAGGTGAGCCCGGGCAGCGGGGGTCAGCCAGGTGAGCCCGGGCAGCGGGGGTCAGCCAGGTGAGCCCGGGCAGTGGGGGGATCAGCCAGGTGAGCCCGGGCAGTGGGGGGATCAGCCAGGTGAACCCGGGCAGTGGGGGTCAGCCGGGTGAACCCGGGCAGTGGGGGTCAGCCGGGTGAACCCGGGCAGCGGGGGGTCAGCCGGGTGACCCCGGGCAGCGGGGGTTCAGCCAGGTGAGCCCGGGCAGCGGGGGTCAGCCAGGTGAACAGACCATCACTGCCCCGGGTAGACTTCACACACAGGAGATGAAGGGGAGCTGGCGGAAGTGTGCGCTGGAGCCAGAGCTCATGGCATTCTGGCCTCACGCTTACTGAGTGTCAGAAGGTGATCTGCACGAGGAGCCGCCACGCAACCCTGATGCGGGGCTGTGGACAACACGCATGTTTGGAGCCATGCCGACAGTCCGCCCACTCGAAAAGGTGCGCATTCGGTTTACGCCAGACACCCAGGGGCACGTCAAGGGAAAGCTGAGATTTGGAGGATGAGTGGGAGTTGGGTGGGGGTGGGGGATGGGCTGGAGGCAGGTGGTGGTGGGAGAGGCTGGGGGTGGGGGATGGGCTGGAGGCAGGTGGTGGTGGGAGTGGCTGGGGGGCCCGGCAGGAGGGAGGGAGCAAGGCGACTGATGACACGGGATTGTATCCCGTGGATGGCGCCCGTGTTCATTCCGCCGGTGCTCTCCGTGTCCAGGTCCTGGGGGTACACCCCTGCGCAGTCCGGACTTGGCTAAGGAGCTTAGTCTTTAGTCTCGACTCGTGGGGAGCCTAGGGAAGGCATTATACAGGGAAAGGAAGTTAAAACAAGTGCTTTTAAGAAAGATGCAGAGGCTGAAACAGTTAGGGTTCGGACCCCAGCACAGATAGGAAAGGGGTCTCTATGGCCCGGTGGGAACAGAGATGTCATGGGGACCAACACCACGGCCCTTGTGCCTTGTCCTCCATGGAGGGTTGCGATGTGAAGTACAGGATGCACAGTTAAATTTGAACTTCAGATAAACAATGGCTAATTTTTTAAAGTATAAGTATATCCCAAGTATTGCATGGGGCATACTTATACTAAGACATCTGCTATCTCTGGTAAGCCTGGGTCACAGCCTGGGGCTGACTGGTGGCATTTGGTGGCACACCAGGTGCTTCAGGGGTCACCAGAGCTCAGCCCACATCCCAACAGAGAGCAGGGTAACATCTGCGGAAGACAGAGGTGGAGAGAAGACAGAGGATCTCCGCTTCGCCTCCTTGGAGGCTCATGATGGACTGTCCCCCACCCCCTCTGCTGCCGCAGAAGGCTGGTCTGACCCAACCTGGCCCTTGTCCCCTGTCTAGTAGGGTGAGGAAGGCAGTACCCTGAGTTAGTCCAGATGTTGACCACTGAGCTAGTTCTTCCCAGATCCCCTCGTGCCTGGAAGGACAGAGCGAAAAGATACAGCCCAGCCCTTCATGCTCAGGGAGCTCAAGGGTGCCAACTGCATTCAGGAGGTGTCTCCTGGTCGCCCCTGAGCAGGAATAGCAGCGCCTGCCAGTGTTTGGGTCCCTCCCTTGCTGGCTGGTGCGGAGTGGTGCAGAACGCACGTTCAGAACCAGCCCTTGGAAGTCAAACATCTTTTGGTCCGAGCCTCAGTCTTACCATGTGCATGATCTTGGGCATGTTACCTGTCCTTCCTGAGGGTGGCTGTCCAATCTCACGGGCTTGTAGGGAGTTGAACTGAACCCACGTGTGGGAAAGTCTGAGCTCCGCAGTGCCCGGCTCCTGGCCAGGCATCCAAAAGGACACCCGTGGCGCCGACCCAGGAGCGTGTCATCTCGAAGCCGCCAAGGAGGACGCAGGTTCATGGAGGTGAAGTCCAAGGGTGAGCATCCACTAACCCACACAAGCAGCCCTTGACCTTGACCCACCTTCCTGAAACTCAGAAGGATCCTCCAACGCGGAGCCCGTGGACTTCTTTAAAAAGCTGAAGCTCATTTGATTGCATGACTAATGCATATTCATCAAAGATAATTTAGAAAAGGCTGTTTTGCCAAAAAGAAGAAAATAAAACACTGGCGCTCTCACCACCCAGAGATAGCCATGGCTGACTGCTGCCGCGTGTATTTTAAGACTTCGGGGGAATTTTAAAAATTTAAAGCTGAGATTGCTGTACTCTTTATTCATAGCCTAGGGCTGAGGCAGGACTCTCGACCTCAGCGCCCTTGACATTCTGAGCCCGACAGGTCCTGGTGGTGGGGACTGTCCTGGGCACGGCAGGGTGGTCAGCAGCGTCCTCGACCTCCACCCACCGCACCTGTGGCACCCTCTTGAGTCCAGATGACCAAACATGTCTCTAGCTATTGTGAGTGTCCCCTGGAGGGCACAGAGGCCTCGGTGGAGGAGAGCAGAGCTGGGGGCAGATGGAGGCTCTGACATCGGCCACACCTGGCGTTTAATCCCAGCTCAGGTGCGCACTCAGGCAAGCTAGCGGAGGACTCATGTATGAAATGGGTCGGATCTGCCCTCCCGGCAGAATTATGGACTAAAGGAGACGGAGCCTGGGACATGGATCTACGAGGGAACCGCCTTTGGCATCAGCGTCCTCTGAGTGGGTGGCTTCCCGGAAGAGACCTGACTCCACAAAATCGACGACAAAAAGCTCACTCACGGGCGTTTGGAAGGCCTTCCTGAGTGCCACGCTCAGCTGGTATGAGAATGGCCACGGAGTTGGGATTAAGATCTGGCCTGTTTTTACATCCTGTCTCGGTCCCCAATTGCTTGTGAAGCTTGGGCAAGGGACCGCACATTTCTGTGCCTCGGTTTCCTCCTCTTTAAAATGAAGGCAACGGTGGTGCCTGCCTCATGGGGTGGTGAGGATTGGGTGAGTTTGCCCAGTCAGTGGCTGCATAAATATTATTATGACACGTGCCCAGCCCTGGGGAGAGGATGTGAGGGACATGCGCATCTTGGAAATGACGAAGACGGGATCTTGCTTGGGGACACTGGATGAGAGGGCGGCTCGGGGCTATGTCTCTCGGCTGCTTTCCGGGCCTGGGTGTGTCACTGTCCCCAGGGCCTGAAGGCCTGTGATTGTCCGTCTAGTTACCCTTGAGAGCTGGGACACGGGAGTCCACACCCCAGGGACATTTGAGTTTAAAAAATCCATTGTGTCCTGGGGGCTCCTAGTGATTTTTAAAATATTTTATTTTTATTTTGGTAAAATATAAATCTTCCCCTGTTAACCACGTAAATGTAGAGTTCAGGGGCATTCAGTACATTCACGTCATGTGGGACCATCACCACCATCCTGTCCTGAACTTTGTAACTTTCCCAAACTGCAACTCTGTCCCACGAAACAATGTTTCCATTGACCTGTGATCAGCCTCCGGTATCCTGCCTTCTGTGAATCTGTCTCTTCTGGGAACCTCACAGCCCTGGGGTCCTGCAGTGTTCGTCCTTCCTGTCTGGCTTATTTCACCGCGCGTGATGTCTTCAGGTTTCATCCCGTTGTAGCCTGGGTCAGAATTCCCTTCCTTTCTTTTCTTTTTGTTTTCTTTTCTTTTGTTTTGTTTTCTCTTCTCTTCTTTTCTTTTCTTTTCCCTTTCCTTTCCAGTTTTTCTTTTTTAAAAAATAATTAATTAATTTTTGTTACAGATGTTTCTCCTTTATCCCCCAGACACCCTCCTTCCTATCCCGACCCCCAGCCAAGTTTTGTTGTCTATGCCATGGGTTACGCATACCTGCATATAAATTCTTTGCTTTATCTCATCTCTCCCCCCACCCCCAACCTCTGAGGTTTGTCAGTCTGAACCGTACTCCTTTCTATGTCTCTGGGTCTATTTTGTTCATCAGCTTGTTTTGTTCATTATATTCCACAAATAAGTGAGATCATATGATATTTGTCTTTCTCTGATTGGCTTATTTTGCTTAGGATAATACTCTCCGGGTCCTTCCACGTGGTCTCAAAGGATAAGAGATCTTTCGTGCCCTGGCTGGTTTGGCTCAGCAGTTATAGCGTCGGCCCGTTGACTAGAGAGACCTGGGTTTGGTTCCCGCTAAGGGCATGTACCTCAGTTGCAGTTTGTCTCCGGCCCCAGTTGGGGTCGTGTGGGTGGCAGCCAGTCGATGTGTCTCTCTTGCATCAATGTTTCTCACTCTCTCTTCCTCCCTCTCTTCCTTCTGCTCTATCTGAAGATAAATGCAAAAAAAAAATGTCCTTGAGTGAGGATAAAAAAAAAAAGAGAGAGATCTTTCTTTCTTACAGCTGCATAGTACTCCATTGTGTATATGTACCACAGCTTTTTTATCCATTTGTCTACTGATGGACACTTGGGCTGTTTCCAGATCTTATCTACTGTAAATAGTGCTGCTATGAACATGGGGGTACATATATTCTTTCTGATTGGTGTTTCAGGGTTCTTTGGATATATTCCTACAAGTGGCATCACTGATTCAAATGGCAGTTTCATTTATAGTTTTTTGAGGAAACTTCATAATGTTTTCCACAGTGACCGCACCAGTCTGCATTCCCACCAGCAGTGTACTAGAGTCCCCTTTTCTCCACACCCTCGCCAGCACTTCTTGTTTGAGGATTTGTTGATGGCGGCCATTCTGACAAGTGTGAAGTGATACCTCGTAGTCATTTTAATTTGCATCTCTCTGATGATTAGTGATGTTGAACATTTCTTCATATGTCTCTTAGCCATCTGTATGTCCTTTTTGGAGAGGTGTCTATTTAGATCCTCTGCCCATTGTTTAATTGGGTTCTTTGTCTTCCATTTGTTGAGTTGTAGAATTTCCTTCCTTTTGAAGGCTGACTAATATTCCACGGTCTGCACAGCCCACACTTTGTTTATTGCTTCACTCCGGGTGGACACTTGGTTGCTGCACTTTTGGCCGTGATGAACAGGAGCGGCGCCACCATGAACATGGTGTGCCCACCTCTGCACCCTGCTTTCAGTTCTCGTGGGTCTGCACCCCGACGTGGGGCTGCTGGACCATTCGGGAATTCCATTCAGTTTTCTGAGGACCCACCATACTCTTTCCCATACCAGCGGAACCATTTTACATTCCCACCAGCAAAGCACAAAGGTTCGGATGTCTTATCTGCAGGGATGAGAAGGCAGAGGGAGAGGAGAGGCCCCTCAGGGAGCGCCCCGTCTGTCCTCAACAAGCCCCGTTTTCATAGCTGCTACTGTTTGAGGGGTGAGACTGCGCGCCTTCCTGTCTCGCTCACCTCGTTGGTCTCTCTCTCACGGGACAACGCCAGCGGGACACTTGGGAACACATTGTGCCTTTTCTTCACCCTTCATGTGACACAGAGTGCTCTGTATTGGGTCAGTCCCAGCTGTCACCCCTCTTAGCCACGTGGCTTTGTGAAATCCCCCCTCCACTGCTATGCCTCAGTTTCCTCATCGATAACATGAGATAAGAACAGTGCCCACCTCGTAGGGTTTCTGAGGCGGTTAAATGAGCAAATACACGTAAAAGTGTTTAACATAGTGCCAGGCATAATGTAAGTACTCCATACATATTGGTCATAGTCATTAGAGGAAAGACATCATCACTCAGCACGGTGCCCGACACATTGTGGGCACGAATAAATAGTAGTGAATGGTTCTCATTATTCCTCCAGGTCTGGACACTGCCACCCAATTAATTGTTCTTCCTCCTGCCAGGCCGGCAGGGTCTCGCCTCCTTGGTTGGAGCTAATGGAGACGGGACAGTGGAAATCAATAATCCAGAAATTTCATATTGGCAGCGCCATTGAAAGCTGCTTGGGGAGATTCCAACGGGGACTCAGGGCTGGAGGCGGCTGTGATTGGGAAGAAGTCCAGCTCTAGTTGTCACTGATGTGTGAAATAACAACTTGAGACGTGAGACCGTGTCGGCAGAATTCCAGGGGCTGGACCGGGGCTGCAAACCCAACACGGTTAGGCGAACATTGGCGATGCTTTAAGGAATGACAGCCCTTTGCGTCCTCCGGCCAACCCCCCTTCTGTGCTTGTCCAAGCGGTTCCTGCCCAAAGCTGCCCCTTTGTCCCTGCCATCTTTGGGCAGGAGTTAGTTAGCTTGGACCCACTTCCCTCCCCTAATAAAGTGTTGGCTCCCTCTAGGACCATCATCTGCCATTTCCCACATTCTCAGAAGAGCTGGGGGAGAAGGCACCGGCTGGCTTTCATCTGATCATTACGAGTGCATGCTCAGTGGGCCGTTCTGATTTTGTTTTTTAAATTCTTGGTGAGCAGCCGGCTTCCAGGAAACACGTTGTTAAGAGGAGCTTTCAGAAGAACTGGAGACGGGACAGTGGAAATCAATAATCCAGAAATTTCATATTGGCAGCGCCATTGAAAGCGGCACCAGATTGCTTGTAGGTGGCAGGTACTGGGGACTTGGGGCCTGACTCCAACTAGGTACATGCGCGTTGACACAGTACCGCCCGTGGGCTGTGACTCAGCCACCCCCCCCCCCCCCCCCGGGCCTCGGTGGGCCAGGTTCTCACAGGGCTACACCCAGAAGTGAGCTTGCTGGACCACACAGTGAAACAGGGACTTGTTCTGTATAATGGGGACATTGAGACCTTGGCTTCTCCTTTCCTCAGTGTGACTTGATATAGGTATGAAACAGTTCAGCAGTGAATAACAGAGACCTAAGTAACAGTGAAAAAGGTAAAGGTTTATAGCTCTCTCTTGCAACAGTCCGAAAGGAGGCTGTTTCGGGCTGGGAGGGCAGTTCTGCTTCAAAAAGTCCCCAGGGACTCAGGATCCCTCTAGCTTGTTGCTTCCCTAGGTGTGACTTCCATTTCCCAAGGTCACCTCATTGTCTAAGAAGGCTGTTGAAGCTCCCACCATCATGGCTGCATCCCACCCAACAGGAGAGAGAAAGAGGAAAGACTGGTATGCCCATTCTCTTGAAGGACTCTTTCTATTTTTTTTTTCCTTTATTGATTTTAGAGAGAGAGGAAGGGAGAGGGGGAGAGAGAGAGAGAGAGAGAGAGAGAGAGAGAGAGAGAGAGAAACATTGATTGGCTGCCTCCTGCATGCCCCCGGCTGGGATTTGGCCCATAACCTGGGCATGCGCCCTGACCGGGAATCGAACCAGCGACCTCTTGGTGCAGGGGTCGACGCTCAACCACTGAGCCACACCGGCCGGACTGAAGGACTCTTTCTAGGAGTCGCACACATCTCATCATTCACATCCAGCTGGCCAGCACTTAGTCACGCGGCCACCAGCTGAAAGAGGAGCTGGGAAATGCAGTCTCCGTGCCCAGCAGCCACGTGCTCAGCCACCAGATCTGTAATCTCTCTCAGAGAGAAAGGAAACCGGCCACTGGGGAAGAACCAGCACGTTATTCGGGAAAGAGCAGCGATCCCGTGGGAAACACTGCTCAATGCATCGGAAGACCTCTGTTTAAATCTCGGTCGGCCCTCTCGCTTCCCTGAGTCTTGTTTTCTCGCCTACACAGCGGGGAGGGGGGAACTGCCTCACAGTTTATGAAGAGTAAATGATACCTTGTATCGGAAGATACTTTCTAAGATTCTAAAACACCTGTGGACACTCTAGCACGTGTGGTGGGAACTCATTTCTGGCGCTGATGATGTGTGTCTAATTTACGGAGGCCTTCGTATGAAAAGTAGGCGCCTGTCTCCAGGCCCGCACTTGCCTGGGTCTGGCAGCCTGGGCTTTGTGGCTTCTCTGTGGCTGGTTGGCAAGTGAAATAATGTGTAAGGCGCCGGGATCTGTTCATGCTGGTAGTGTGGTCAGCAAGTCCGAATGGGGTATGGTGAGAAGTTCTGAAGTGTGGTGTGGGTACAATGGCTGCCCAAGGTGATTTTAGATAAAACCTTTACAACTTTTAAAAATTAGGATGTGTTGCCCTGGCCGGTCTTGCTCAGTGGTTAGAGCATCGGCCTGTGGACAGAAGGGACACGGGTTCGATTCCCAGTCAAGGGCACATGCCTGGGTTGCAGGTATGATCTCGGTCCCAGTTGATACGTCTCTTTCACATGGATGTTTCTCTCCCTCTCTCTCCCTCCTTCCCTTCCACTCTGTCTAAAAATCTATAGAAAAATATCCTCGGGTGAGGATTAACAACAACAACAAAAATAATGATGTGTTTATTTTAATATATCATTAGGAAAAAGGAACGTGCTCATCAAACCTGGACCTTTTACAGACATGATTGTTCAGGATGGGGTTGTTTTTATAAAGTGAGCCTATTTAAAGAAAAATCCAGTAAATAATAAACTAAGTGGTGCTTGGTTTTGGCAGGAACTCAGATGAGAATTGCATCCCTGGCCAATACCTTGGTTTTTAGCCTGGGGAGCCCCTGAGCAGAGGATCCAGCTAACCCTTTCGGGGACTCCTGGCTTGTAAATGGGAACTGAGATAATCCGTGTTGTTTGCAGCAGGTAAGTTTGCGATACGTTGTAACGCAGAAACAGAAGATGAATACACGTGGCTAGAAACGAAGGCTTGCGGAATGTCGTCTACCTGGCCACGCTTCTGAAATCAACCATTTCCTCATTTGTCATAGAATGACAGGAAGACATATTTGCAGGGTTTCTGGAGGAATGAGTGAAAAATAAATATAGGTTTGTACCTATTGTGAGGGAAGCATTGAACTTAATACTGTTGATTAAACCCAAGGATATAGGATCGGTTCATTCCACAAGTACCACATTTGCCCAGCTCCATGTCCCCAGGGATGGGCAAACCTTGGCAAATTTCAATAAAGCTTTAGAGTCCACAATTTGGCAGACATTTCTTTATGACCTAGTCATTTAGTTTTTTGACTCTTAATTCTCTCCAATCATTTCGAAAGGGTCTGAACTTGGACCTGAGCCTGATGAGACATTTGAGCATAAAAATTCTGGGTTACATACCATCTTTACCAAGAAAAGATTGGAGGCTGATGCTTTGGGGTGTGGGGTCAGAAGCCAGAACACTTAGGGGACACGAGTTCCCCGAACCTTCCCAAGGGCCTTTCTGATGGGGTCTGAGGGAGAAGCACTCTGCCCAGAATTTGGACAGGACAGCAAATCACAGGATCCCATATCAAGACTTTTTGAAATACATCAGAAATAATTTCTTAACAAGAACGGGGTGCCAATAAGAACAGTGTCTCGATCCGGTTTGAGTTTTGCTAATTAGAAAAATGTATTGATATTCTAAAGCAACTTCATTACAGACAAGAAATCGCTGGGTCACTTGTTTGAAAAAATCCCCAGATGTCCCAGCCCCACACCCAGAGAGAGAGTTGGGTTCAGGCAGCCTTAGGTAGTCCCCAGCTGTCTGCATTTTTATCAAGTCCCCAGGGGGTTGTGGTGTCGGCAGGTCTTTGAGGACAGCAGGTGCACAGGCCAATGTTTAAACAACTGCTTTTCTGGGCAAGTAAGATCTTTGCAGATTTCCGAGGTTTAAATACTCCCACCATGGCTGATATTATTGCAAATTGGTAAGAAATACACAGTAGCATTCCATTATATAGTATTTCCACCATACAGGTAAAATAGATGGAAACAACCTCAAGAGAATAGAAGTAAAGTAGTAAGATAATTAAGAAGCGATATGTTTTGAATATTTATCTTTGTTTTTAATGTAATTGATTTAATTTTGATTTTATGTAATGAAGTGGTCATGGTTCTGTTTACCAACTGGCTGACAAAATTCCTGAAAAGTTAACAATAGGCTTTTGCAAGCCAGTGCCAGTCTGCTCCAATAAACAACTGAGCTGAGGGCCATTGATTTCATTCTAAGCCAATTGATGATTTCTGGGGGTGCGCCCCACTCCGGTAGCTTAGCTCTAACAGCTCCCCAGGTGATTCTGATGTTTATCCAGGGCTGAGGACCACTGGCTTGAACCCTCAGTACAAGGGGGGGCCCCTGCACCTGCAGTGTCGGCATGACCCGGGAGCTTCTTAGAAATACTCTCAGGCCCAGCATTTCAATGAGATCCCAGGTAAGTCCTGTGCACAAGAAAGTTCAGGTAACGCCAATAAAGGTGAAGGATTCAGAAGTCACTGAACTTCTGAAGCATGTGCTTTAAAATGCAGATTCCTGGGCTCCCCACCAGAGGTCCCCACTGAGGAGGTCTGGGGTCCAGGGACCCCTATGGGGGGAGGATCTGCCTGAGTGATTGCGATGCACTGCGACCAAGCCGGAGAGGATTCACTTCGAGTCTAGTTCCGGGGAAAACCAAACAGGGGGAGAGAAAGCCTTCAGGATGTACCTAGTCACTGTCACCAGGCACAGACTGGAGCAAAAAGGACGCGTGGAGAGCACGAGGCAGAGGCGGCCAGAGGGCGATGCTGTTAACGGGGTCATGCGCCAGGCGGGAACAGCGCCCCGTGGGAAGAGCTCGGACTTTGGAGTTAGGGGGCCCGTCCCTCACTCCGGAGCAGTTTCTGAGCTGCCCTGGGCCTCAGTCTGGTCTTCCGGGAAATGGGGTATAATTCCTCCCCTGCCAGGATTACTCTGAGAACAAAGGAGGTGACGTGTGTGGAGGGGCCGTGCAATCAGGAACCTCAGCACACACAGCAGCGGCCGAGGCGAACTCACCGGCGGGAGCCGGGGCGTGCACATGCATGCGTGTGCACGCGTGTGCGCATGTGTGGTCAGCACTGGGGGCGGGGGGAGGGGTGAGATGATCAGCGGGAAGGTAGCAAGATACCCACGCTGGCTAAAGGCAGAACCTGATGATGAGTTCAAGGACAGACGGAGGTCAGGGTAAGTGGAAAGGGGCCTGGCTGATCAGAAAGGCGTGTAGCAAAAACCAGAGCTAAGACCAGAGCCTCAGCCGGCAAAGGGCAGAAGGGACACAAAGCCCCTCCTCGCACCGGGCGGGTTGAAAGAACGGAGGGAGGTGGACAGAACCACTGCGCCTCTGAATCTGGAAGGAAAACATAACAGTGGCAGAGTCTGGCTCTGGGCTAGTGTTTTTCGTCTGTTGGCAAAGAAAAGGCACACAGAGCTGGCTGGAGCGCTTCCCCAGAAAGCGAGCTGATAACAGGGGGTGTCATCAAAGGTGCAGAGCAGCCACAGGTCCTCCCCTTGCTGCTCGTGAACTTGGCAGCCATTGCTTTTGGGAACCACCCAGGAGTGATCCCTGGGTCTGAGGAGCAGGTGGCTGAGGGGTGTGCCCCAGAATAGGAGACATAAAGTGCCCTGGGCACAGGGAGTTTAGAGAAGGGGCCAGTTTCGGTAGCACCCTGTGGGAAGGTGACCCTCATCCCCAGCACTGTAAGGAGCTCCATTCACCTTCAGGGGTTTGTTCTAGACTTCGACAGTATAGCGGAGAACAGGACAGAAGAAAACCTGGGTCCTCACAGAGCTTTCACTGTGGTTGGGACAGGGGATGAAAAACAAGTAAAATCAATGTCTTACTTCGGAAACTCAAAAGACAGCCCCCCGCCCCATTTGAATATCTTTGAAACTGCGATACGTTTTGCAGTGGATTGAACTGCTACCCTGTGCTTGTGTGGGGGAGGCTGTGGCCACGGTGTACTTGTCATTGTGTGACCACGCGCAAACGTCCGTTCAGCCATCCTTGTAGCTGTCCCTTCTGCAGGGTGTGCGCTCTCGGAACGATGCACGTGGAGTTTAATTTCCATTTCAACGTCTTCAACTCCACTCCACCGGAATCAGCATTGCTCACGTGTGTGGAGAGGGCATGAGAGTAGGGTGATAGGGCATTTGTGTGGCGTTAGTGGAAGTGAACAACTGTCATTGGAGTTATCATCCTAATTCCAGTTTTTTCCCCCCTTTATTGATTTTTTTTTTTTTAGAGAGAGAGAAAGTGAGAGGGAGAGAGAGATAGAAACATCAATGAGAGAGAGCATCAATTGGCTGCTTCCTGCATGCCCCCGACTGGGGTGCAGCGCACAACCTGGACATGTGTCCTGACCAGGAATCGAACTGGCAACCTCTTGGTGCATGGGTTGACACTCAACCACTGAGCCACACTGGCCGGACCTAATCCCACTTCTTATTGTAAAGCGACATCCTTGTGCTGAATAGGCGAGGAAGCTACTGAAGGGTCGATACGCTTGGGCTGCCTTTGGTTGTTGAAATAGTTGCACAAAGATCCCCTACCCTTAGCCCTTCAGCGGTGGCAAAGGCAAAAGGATTGGCCAAACTTCCCTGAAAGATGATGGACATTTAAGAACATCGAGAGGTTGGTGTCACTCACTGACTTTTCTAATGAATTCAGGACTATTGTTAAGGCATCGTGTTATATATATACTTGTTTTTAGTGGTACATAAAATAATGTCTCAGAGCCGATGGCATTTTAGAATCAACAAAAAATGGTGGTGTGACAGATGGCAGTAGTACAGAGTTGGGCAAAAGTTGGTTTACCATTGTTCGTATGGGAAATAATACAAGAGTTAGTAAATAATGGTACAAGGATAAACTCTGTGTGGCATCACCACTATAAACCCGCTTTGGTCTCACCCCATATCATGGGGAAACGCATCACAATTCCTGGTGTAAAAAAGGGGTAAGGAGTTGGGAATATTGCAATTTTAAACGTGTGATCAGAGCAGGCCTCAGCATCATCGACGGTGGTGGTGTCATTATTCAATACTAAGGCCAAAAAACGAGGTCTCCTAGAGAATGTTGCTCTGGAGGGACGATGGCCTTTACTTTCTGCACAGTGAGAAGCTGTTCGAGGCGGACTGCAGGGTGACATCTTTGCTGTGTAAAAGGATAGTTCAGGCTGCCATGTGGCAACCGGACCGTATCGGGAGCATCGAGGTGACGGTGGCGAGGGCTTGGCCGGGGCGCGGCAGTGGAGGTGGGCAAGTTGGGCAGGCTCTGGTTGCCTGTGATGGGACAGGTGACAGGAGTGATAGGGGACGGGCCCATTCAGGGGTGGTCAAGGCCATGTGAGGTTTTTTTTTGGCCTGAACACCAGAGGAATGGAGCTGCCATTTTCTGCACTGACAGCCCCATCAGGATAGAGGCTGGAGAGGAGCTAAGTCAAGAGTTTGGGTTCACGCCTGGCCAAGAGGTCGCCAGTTCGATTCCCAGTCCGGGCACATGCCCAGATGTGAGCCCGATCCCCAGTGGGGGGCATGCAGGAGGCAGCTGGATGTTCTCTCTCTCTCTACCCCTCTCCCTTCCTCTCTCTCTAAAAATCAATAAAGAAAAAAAAATTACAAAAGAATCTGCGTTCGGAAATGCAGTGTTTGATGTTGTTTAGTCCTCCAAGTGGAATGTCGAAGGGGCAGTTAGTTTTATGGGTCAGGAGTACAGGGAAGAGACCTGGCCTGAGGGCAGGTATTGGGGGGCATCAGGGCAGTTTAAAGAGGCACTGCTGGCAGAGATCCCCTAGGAAGAGTCTGAGGACTTGGCCCTGGGACCCTCCGAGGTTTGGGTGTGGCTGGAAAAGAAGGAGCAGAGGAGTGGCCAGGGAGGGAGGAGGAGAGGAGAGTGGGGCGGGGCGGGGCGGGGCGGGGGGAGGGGCTAGAAGCCACTGCAGCAGGAATTCAAGGTGGCAGAGTGTCTGGCTGCACCAGGGTGCAGACTGAGTGGGATTTGAAGTGAGAATCACCACTGGGTTGGCAACATGGGGTCACTGGTGACCTCCACACACTGGGGGAAAGGGTGCCCGAGTGAAGTGATCTCGGGAGGCAGCGGCGAGAGGGTGAGGACACCCAGACAGGGAAAGGCCATGGGGGCGGAGGAGGGTGTGGGTCCGAGTGGGGAGCAAGGCTGTCAGCTGAGAGTGGGGACAGGTGGAGAAGGAAGGAGACGACGAGGAGGAGGTGAGACGGTCACTGAGACGCTCTCGGCCATGGCGAGTCCGAAGGGGTTCAGCCCGGAGAAGGGACCTAGCATCGTTTTGCCTGGCGCAGCGTTTAACCCGGAGAAAGAAATTGCCTGGGATTTTGCACGTTTCACAGCATATTAGTAAGCGTTTCCATTCAGGGTTCCCTGTCACGAAAAGATGCTTTTAAATAATTGAGAGATTTAAGCATGTTTTACTTCATCCCAGTATGTCGCATGTTTCCGGAGCATGTTGCTGTGTGTATGTGTTTTGTTAGCAAAAGGAGACCTGAGGTTTCATGGTTCCTGTCCCTCCGGATCCCTTAGAGCACTTCTGTCTTGAAGCTTTGCTCCCTGGCTTGCCCTCCGCCCGCCTGCCCGTCCTCATCCCGGTCCCCATCAGTTCATAGCTCTGGCCAGCCTCCCCGACTCCAGTCCCTGGCTGCCCCATTCATCCTGCCTCAGTAATATTGAAATACTTTCCTCCCTCTGCTGCTGAAATACAGTGGTGTCTCTGGTTCTGCAGTCATGAAATATCCATTACCTGGCCTGGGTTCACCTCATTTCCATCCCATTGGCCCACGGCATACCCTGAGCTCCCAGGAGGCAGCTCTCACTTCCCTCTCAACACTCCAACTTCTTTTCACTCTTTCCTGACTTTCCTGCCTTCCCACTGCTCTTAGGATAAACCCAGGCTCCTCACCGAGCCCGGCAAGGCTGCATGACATCTGTACTCGGCTCACTTCTCCAACCAGACGGGCCCTGCCCCCGACAGAGTGAGCAGTTTCCCACCGCAGGGCCTTTGCACTTGCTCCTTCTTCAGCTGGGATGCTCCGTCCCATTCCTTCACATGCCTGCGTCTGATCTACTCTTCATCTTCAATGTCGCTCCTTGGGAAGACCTCTCAAGCTTTCCTTCAGACATGTCCCACCTCCAGTTTATTTCATTTTGCCTCTGTAGTTTGTTTGTTTCAAAGAAATTGCTACCATTTGACCTGACCTCGCTGATTTTATCACCCGGCCAACCACCGGAATGTAGTTCTGCAGGACGGGAGCTGTTCCCTTTCCCGGTTGCCTCTGCCCTCCCCACCCCCCCAAGTGGGGCTCCGTGCCTGCTGTGGAGTTCGTGGATGACCTTCCCCTGGCCTGCATGCCACTCCCCGCAGCCTGTCACTGTCCATGCTGTTCGCTGCTGGGACCCTGTACCCTGGTGTCCCGCACATGTCGTTGCTCAAAAAAGAATTCTTAAAGCCTGGTGGCATCGACCCCACAGCAGTCCCCTCCGGCAGGGATTCAGTCCTGACCGCTCATGCATTGCTCGTTTCCCTGTCCCATTTGTCACCGAGAGTGGCTCCTTCCGGCTGTCTGTTACTTGGAGATGCTTCTGAAGAGCGCCACTCGCCACGGTCACGTCACTCACAGACGTCTGCGAGGGGGCAGGGTCAGCCGTGTCACAGGTGAGGAGGCGAGCAGGGAAGTCTGGAACTCGCGCCCAGGCCCACCGCCGCGAAGAGATGGAGCTACTAACGGATGGGGCGTGATGGCGGCGCGGTGGGACACGACGGAACCGTCAATTATCTGAGCATCGTGAGGGGCATTGCGTTCACGGTCAGATCCGAGGTGCTCTTTTGATAACGACTATTCTGTAACATCCCCTTTGCCATCCTAAACGGATATTCATAGATTATATAACTTACATGTGCACATATTGAAAAACATAATACCATAACCTAAAGGAAATAAACAAAAGGCAGATGAGTTACTGAGATCATGTATCTGGCGAATGTTCTGATGTCACCAGCTTTCACTTAGTCCATGAAGCAACGTTCAACTGACGCTCTTTGGCACTTGTTATTTTTTAGAGAAATAGGCCACATGAGAAACTGTGAGTGTGACAGTCACCGATGCAGACCGGGGCATCGGTGGGACTCAAATACCATCGGCAGTGCTGCAAGGGGGACACGGGGCACCTTTCCCCTGTGCCTGGCAGCACCCCCGCCCACACCCTCTAAATGCCAGTCATGCACCCAGAATGCCCCCGTGAATGTTCAAAATGCCCTCCCAGTTTCATCTCTATTGAGACCCACAGGTGTGGGAGAAGCTGGGCTTAGTTTGAACCCAAACAGGGGGAAGGGTCCCCTTTGAGGTCTCTGAGTAAGTCAGCTAGCCTCGCTGAGCCTCTTCTTTTTTCTAAAATGGGGGGTCACAAATCTCCCCTCTGAAGAAATATTTGAGGGTGAAACAGTCTAACGTGTGTGCTGCCTGTGACACAGGAATCTGGCACCCAGCAGGCTCTCAACACTTGCTCGTCCTTTACTTGTACCTGGGCAAACCCATTCTCCAAAGGGCCTAAGAAATCCTGTAGGCTTTGTGGGCCACATGCTTTCTACTGAACTCTGTGGTTGTCGCCGGAAAACAACCACAGATGATTCAGAAACAAATGGGCATGGCCAGGTTCCAATAAAACTTTATTTACAAGGTCAAGTGGTGGGCCAGACTTGGTCCGGGGGCTGCGTAGCGTGCCCATTCCTGCTCTATGCCCATACAATGTCAGGTCACCACTTTCTCTGCCTGCTCAACTGGATTAAAATCTCCCGAGTGTCCCTGTTTCTAGGTTTTATCACAATTAGTCGGGAAGAAGAGAGTGATCAGCCGTGGCTGGTGGCTGGAGCAGGCAGGGCCCAAGGCGGTTGCCAGAAATAATGAAGTATCTACAAAGCAGAGCAACCTCTCATCTCCGGCCAGCTGCCTCCAGGGACCCGAGTGGGGAGGGAGAGGCAGGGCTGCTAATGACCAGTTCAGGGAGGAGGACATCGTTGGATGAGAGCGTGGGTGAGGCAGGGTGAGATCCTGGGGTGGCGTGTGTCTGAGGGAAATCCCCATTTGCCCCTTGCGTTTCTTTTCTGAAAGTTTCTTGTCCATCCAAGAAAAGAGAAAAAAAATAAAGTTTCAAAAGGGCCAGAGATCATCCAGCAAGCCGATCGGAACCCTGCAGTTGCTAATCTCAAAGAAAGTGTTACGTGCCTCTCGCTCCCCCGCAGTATGTTGTCGGAGTTCCATTTTTCATTCTGGCGATGGGTCTGGGGAGAAGGAACAAGGGAGGGACTGTAAGTTGGTTCCCAGGCCAGGAACTGGCACCCTGCGGGACAGCCTGTGCCCGGGGACACGTTTGTTTCAATCCTCACAGAAAGGGTCTGCTTGCCTGAAAGATTAGCTTCCCACAAACAAATCGGAAGGCCCAGGGGCTCCGGGACTGTCTTCCACCAGCACCAGTGGGGGGGGGGGGGGGAGGCTGAGGGGGGCTGCTGGCTGTGATGGGGGACATGCTCCCACGTCCTGCCAGCTTCCTCCAGGGGCCTCTGTAGGCATTTGCATCTGAGGTGTCTGTACCCTTCAGGAGTGGCACACCAGGTGAGCCGCACACTGTGGAGGATGGGGGTGGCCTGGGGAGGACACTTGGTCTCTGATGGGGCCTCCTTGCTTCTCATCTTGGCTCCGTATGGTGATTTCTCAGATAAAATGATACATAAAAATGCCTGGCTACTGACCGGTTTGGCTCAGCGGTTAGAGCTTCGGCCTGCGGTCCGGAGAGACCCGGGTTCGGTTCCCGCTAAGGGCACGTACTTTGGTTGCAGTTTGTCCCCGGCCCTGGTTGGTCGTGCGGGTGGCAGCCACTCGATGTGTCCCTTCACGTCGATGTTTCTCTCTCTCTCTCCCTTTCTCTCTCTCCCTCCCTCTCTATCTGTACAAAAAATGGAAAAATATCCTCGGGTGAGGATAAAAAAAAAAAAATGCCTGGCTAGTCTGTTACTTCTGGGCTTAATCCCCTCGCTGGTTCCCGTTGTCAACTGGACAAAGACCCCAACCCTTAACACAGCCGGCAGGGTCCGGGGTGGTCTCGTCTCTGCCCACCACCCCAGCTGCCTTTCTCCCCTTGTGCTCCCCACTTGCCGGTTCAAAGGCCAGATTCCAGACACATCGAGCTGCTTTCTTTTTAAAAAAAATGTTTTTATTGATTTCAGAGGGAGAGGGGGAAGGGGAGAAAGAGAAACATTGATGTGAAAGAGAAACATTGATTGGTTGCCTCCCGCACAGGATGGAACCTGCCACCTGGGCATGTGCCCTGACTGGGAATCGAACTGGTGACCTTTGGGTTCACGACCTTGCAGTGCATGGGACAACGCCCAGCCACGGAGCCACACCGGCCAGGGCCACGCTTCCTCATCTTCACAAACGGCTTGTTGTGCCCTTTCATGTTTTTATGGACCCAGATTTTAAATGTACAACTTTGTTGAGACAGACTCATTTCAGTTAAGACTGGGTTTGCTTGAACTTGACAGGAATTCGAAATATGCAAAAGGGAAGCTTATTTTCCTTACATAAGGATCCGGGTGTAGGCGCCCGGAGCTGGGGGGCATGGCAGCGGCACGGTGCCCGGGGACGCAGATGCCTCTTCTCTGTCCCTGCTGCACGTGGCCCCTGGCCCCTGATGGTGGCATCCGGATTCCCAGCCACAGCGTAGACAGGACGGAAGGAGGGAGCCCAGGGGGCGTGCACGCCGTCTCTGAAGTGGGGGTCCTGGAAGAGGAGTCAGAGATCTGTACTTCTCACTGAATTCTGGCCGGTGGGGTGGCATAAGACACTGGACGTGTCGGCTTTGTTCCAGGAAGCCATGTGCTCACGGAGGAGGTGTGACCCGCATACCTGACGGGTCCCCACTGGTCTCCGGCAGCTCCTGTCTTCTGTGCCACCAGCATTGTTATGAGGAGGATGTGGATTCAGAATCGCCCGCCCCAAAGCTGTGCTCTTAACTACTCTGCTAGGCTGTTTCCTGACACACAGCGCACACAGGAGGCATTTAATACCCGCTCTTAGAATAGTGAGAAGGAGACGGGGCGTGGGTGCCCCGGGAAGTGGTGGTCTGCGGCCGCTTCGTGGATGTCCTTCGAGGAGAAGGCCAGGGCGTCTTCAGACCGATGGAGTCTTGCACCTGCCGAGGGCGGCTCTTCTTTTTCACCTGTTTGCTGGCCATTTATATCGTCCTTTCCGAAGTGTCTGTTTGAATCTTTCGCTCCTTCTGTTACGGGGTTTTTGTCTTGTTATTGAGCTGCCAGCGTTGGGCACGTGTCCTGGACACAGTGCTTTGTCGGATGCACGGGGTGGCAACGTGCGCTCGCAGGGCTGGAACGGAGGAAGGCGGCTGGTCGTGAGGGCGCAGCGGCTTGGTTAACGCGAAGCGTGGCCCTCCCAGCGTGAGCCCGCCTTTGCCCACCCCGCACCCGTTTTGAACATAGTCTCCCAGTTTGTGGCTTGCCTTTTCATTTTCCAAAGGGGTCTCTCGATGGGTAGAAAGTCCCAATTTCGACCTACTTGCCCAGTCCGCCAGTTTTTCTGCTACGGTTGGCGACTGCGTGGTGACTGTGAAGGGGCCACGCACCTGCTGTGTGGATGGTCAGGAAGTGGGTGCTCGAGTGGGTGGACCCTTTCTCAGCAGGCGTAGCTTCCAAGCCTGTCCAGACGCGACCTCCCTGGGCTCTCTCTGGTTTTGAGGGTCCGCGTTGGAAGGCTGCCCCCCGCTGCGGCCCTCCAGCACCCTGGGAGTCAGGCTGCCGGAGGGTCGGCATCAGCATCCGCGTGGGTGTGCGCTCGTGTACCTAGGAGGCAGCAGTCCACTTTGTCTCCCCGGGTGAGCTTCTCCCAGGTGCCTTCTTGGCCTGACATGCTCGGGGAAACATCAACGGTGAATTGTGTCATTACCCTCGGTACCCTCGGCACACGCCGCCGGCGCCGGCTCTCTGGGAACGAATCTGGAGACGGTGTCCATTCACGTCTGAGCGCAGATTAAATAATGAATAGGCGTGTCATGTCTTCGTTCTAATTTAGAACCCTTGTATCATTTTTTTTTTCCCCCGGATGAAATTGAACGTCAAGAGGAGGGGAAAACTCGAGGTAAGGGGGGAGGGGCTGGAACAGGAAGGTGGGCTGACTCATGCTGCTGGAGAGGGGGCTCTGGTGTGGGCCCTCTGCCCCTCCGAGGTCAGAGCCGGGCAGCAGGGCTGTGGGGCCACGAGGCTCACGGAGGCAGAACGAGGGACATGCCCATAGGGGCTGGTGTCCTTGCTGCCCCATTATTCCTCACCTTCTGACATTTTCCTCTGAGAGAGAACTGTCGAGTGCAAAACAGCACGGAAGGGAAAACAGTTTCATCGTTGTCCTGCCACCCAGAGGCAGCCGCTGTTCGCATCGGGAGCCTTTCCTCTCTGCTGAGTTTATTTTTCTTCTGAACACAGTTTGAGACCGGACCGTGAGCACAGTGGTCTCTCGGGGTGCGCCGGTTCACCCTTAGGACGTAAGCACTGTTGAGTAGGAGTGCACACGCTCTCTGAGCAGCGGCCGCCGTGGCTCCGGGACCCTTGTCTTCTCCCTCGCTGTGTCCCCAGCCCTCTGCAGGCACCTAGCACAAGACAGGCGCTCAGTGAGCATGTTGGGAGGACAGGCCATGCTTAGTGCCTGCATATCACTCCTTAATAACAGCAGCCGGCAGTACGGGGTGCCTGTGCCAGGCCAGACACGTGTAAAGAGCTTTATGGTGTCTATCACGTTTATTCTGCATAATGCCCTCATCGGAGACTGTTCTTGACGTGGCTGAGAGCAGAGACCTTGGAGCAAATGTGACAGTGTACTGTCATGCTTGGGAACTCGAGAGCTGGATTCTCTCTCTAGGTTTGTGTCCCAGATTCATTGCGTTTAAGCTGTGTGACCTCGGGTAAGTCACTTAACCTCTCTGTGCCTCTGTTTCTTCAGGCATAAAAAGGCTTTAATAATAATATCTGCGTTGTAGAATTGCCAAAAGGATTCAGTGAAATAGCTCTCATCAGGGCCTGGCAACAAGAAAGTGATTTGGACTGTTAGCTAGAATTATTATTCATGACCTGGGTGACCTTCAGCAAGTCATTTTAGCTCTGAGACTTAGTTCCCTTACTTGGAAGATGGAGAGTCCTGGTGATAATTGAAATAAGACATGTAAAGAGCTGAACGCAGAGCCTGGTTCATAGTAGGGGCTCAACAAATAGTTATTAATATGTACTCAAAGAGCAAGATCTTTTAAGCTCCTACTCCTCCTTCTAAACTCACCTGAAGGGTCGCTTCCTCCAGATGTCTTCCTTGATTTCTCTTCTCCCCCAGTGTCTCCTCCACGTTCCTCCAGTGCCCTGTGCTAGTTTCTATCGCAGCACCTCCGCGTGGCCCTGTCATCTGTCTTAACTTGTCAGAGTCCTCATCAGACCCTAAACTCTCTGGAGGCAGGGACCACCCATTGTTCCCACTGTGTGCCCAGACTCCGTGTCTGGCACGAAGGAGGTGCTCTACGGAGCATCGGCAGAGTGAGCCACGCCTGCAGCAGCCGGGACAGCCAGACAGAGGCCGAGCGCTTCTGCTGTCGTCTCAGAGGGGAGGTGTTAGCAGAGGCTTCTGGAACAATCCGCTGCTTGTCGTACATTCCAGCTCTGTTTGGTAATGCTTGGCCAATCTGTCTTTTCCTGACTTAATTCAAAATTGGATGGGAGGGAAAGAAATTTGTCTGGGTGACTCCAAGTTAACAAGCCGTAATGATGCTCCGGGAACCGCGTAGCTCGCAGCCATCAATTTTCAGGGAGAGAAGGCAGCTGTGGAAAAGTAACTACGGGGTGTTAGGCGGGTTGTCACGGGATGGAGGGAGGAGGATTCATGGTACTTGTTGTAAAACGACTTCATTGAGGTGTAATTTACATACAATTGCAATGCACCCATTTTACCTGTACAGTTTGGGTTTTAACAAATGCATACACACCTGTGTAACCCACCCGTTTGAGAGAGAGAACTTGCCTTTTTGGGGCCCGTCCCCTCAGCTCCTGCTCTGGGCAAGGGCTGACCCTCCTTCTGTCACTCTGAATGGGTTTTGCCTGTTGTAGGATTTCATAGTACATGGAATTGTATGGCATAGACTCTTGAGTATCCGGTTTCTTTCATTCAGAATATTGCTTTTGAGAATCATATGTTTTAAGGTAAGATTTAATCCTGCTTCATCATTATACCGGTTCTTTCCTATCACCCATTGCAACAGTGGGGCGAGTTCTCAAGCCGACTCTGTAACGTGCGGCTTAGATGCCCTCCGTTCTGAGATCCCTTCCTGACATCGTCTGGCTGGGCTGCTGCGGATCTTACCTGCCATTTCACAAGTCCTTACCTTGCTAATAGGCATTTGCTTTACAAAGGTTATCCTGTTCTCATAACCCTCATCTGAATTAGGTGTTAGTGTCCCCATTTCAAAGAAAACAACAACAACAACTAAGGCTCAGAGAGCACGAGCCACTGAGCAAACATCACACAGCTAAACAGTAGCGGAGCCAGAGTGTGATCCAGGACTGTGACCCCAGGAACTGTGCTCAGTCAGGGACCGCTCTCCTGTAGTGTCTCGTGGGTGGTCTGCTGTCCTCACCCGCATCCTCGTTGACCCTTCTTACAACTCCTGTTGCTGTTTCATAGTTGTTTTACTGTCTGAATTCTTACCAGTCTGAATTCTTAGCTGCAAAGGACAGAATCTACTCCAGCCATTTAACTAGAAAGAAAATGCGCCCTGGCCAGTGTGGCTCAGTTGGTTGAGCATCGTCCTGTGCATCAAAGGGTTGCTGGTTCGATTCCTGATCAAGGCACATTCCTGGGTTGTGGGTTTGATCCTGGTCAGAGTGCGTGTGGGAGGTGACTGATCGATGTTTCATTCTCACATCGATGTTTCTCTCTCCCTCTTCCTCTATTTCTCTCTAAAATTAATAAAAAATATTTAAAAATATATTTAAAAAGACAAATAGAAAGAAAATGCACTAAAGGAAATTAGGTGGTTCACAGCATCTCCAGGAAAGGTCAGAATCACCTTGGAAGCTTTGCAGCCAGGAATAAAGCTAAGACTTGGCTGAATACCACAGCCCCGCTGCCCCTGAAAGCCAGCAGACACCCTCCCCAGAACTAGCCATAGGGCACCTCTGTCTTCAGTTGCTGACTTCTAGTGGAAGTAACACAACATTCTGTGATTGGTGGAGCCTGTCATGTGGCTATGCACTGGGTGCGAGAGATGCCGGGAGAAGGAGTCTCAAGCTTCCGCCTTGGGGCATTGTGGGGCCCTCAGACCCAGGACCTAGAGGCCCCTCCTGAATGAGGCAGCTCCGTGGACTGATGTAGGCATGAATGGGGAAGCCATTCACCATGTATCCAAACGGGGAGTCAGGGCTCTCTGGAAGCAGGGTGCGGCCGCAAGCAGAGAGACAGCCTCTGTGTGCTTTGCCCAGTGACAGGGATGAGGAGCAGGTGGGACGACATGTATTGAACACCTACGATGCTCCAGGTACTCGATGTTCTCTTACTGAAGTCTTGCGTCAACCCTTTGAGGTAAGAACGAATATTCCCATTTTATGGATGAGGAAACTGGGTGCTTGGCATGTAGCAGGTGCTCGATATGGATGTCCAAGTGTTCCGGCACCCCTTGTTGAAAGATTATTGTTTCTCCGTTGAATTGCCTTTGCGACTTTGTCAAAAAACAGTTAAACCCTGGCTTGTGTGGCCCAGTGGTTAGAGCACTGGCCCATGCACGGAAGGGCCACAGGTTCGATTCCTGGTTAAGGGCACGTACCTGGGTTGCAGGTTGATCCTCGGCCCCAGTCAGGGTGCATGTGGAAAACAACCAGTCGATCTCTCTTTCTCTTTCTTTCTCTTTCTCTCCTGCTACTCTCTAAAAAAAAACGTCAGTGAGAAAAATATCCTCGGGTGAGGATTAGCAACAACAAAAAGCAGTGGACTATATTCCTGCGGGTCAATTTCTCGCCTCTCTGCGCTGTTCCATTGATCTGTGTATCTATCCTTCCACCAACACCATACCATCATCATTACCGTGGCTTTAAGTAGGTCTTGAAACCAAGCAGTGCGGTTCCTCCAGCTTCGTTCTCCTTTTCCAGGGCCGTTTGCCACATAGACCTTTACGTGCTGTGGTTCGGCGCCCGCACGTTTAGAGCTGCTGTGTCTTCCCGGGGGATGGGACCCTCAGCGTGGTGCCGTAACCCTCGCTCCCTGAAATAGTCTTTGTTCTAAAGTCAGCTTCGTCATGCCCCGGCCGGTTTGGCTCAGTGGCTGGAGCGTCGGCCTGCGGACCAGAGAGTCCTGGGTTCGGTTCCCGCTAGGGGCACGTACCAAATAAATAAATAAATAAATACATAAGTCAGCTTTGTCTGAAATGAACATAGCTACGCCAGCCTTCTGTGGCTCGGTGTTTGTGTTTCTGGTCCTCCTGCCACGCCCACGGAGGGGAAGAATCTCCTTCTCTAAACATTCGGGAGTCCACGTGTGTCGATTCCCAGCACTGTCAAGACCCGTGGCCCTGCGGCCCCTTGTCTGTGGCCAGACTTCTCAGGGACAGACGGGCGCGGGGAGACCTCTGTGGCCTCAGAGGCTCCCAACTTGGAAGGTTCCTCATCCCGCATTTCCAGCATCTCTTCACCTTCTGGGTCACTTGATACCCAGGAGCTCACCTTTTAGAAAAAAATGTATTGATTGATTTTATTCCTTTTTTTTTTCCTCACCCGAGGACATTTTTCCATATTTTGTTCAGATAGAGTGGGAGGGAGAGAGAGAGAGAGAGAGAAACATCGATGTGAAAGGGACACATCGAGTGGCTGCCACCCGCACGACCCAACCAGGGCCGGGGACAAACTGCAACCGAGGTACGTGCCCTTAGCGGGAACCGAACCCGGGTCTCTCTGGACCACAGGCCGACACTCTAACCGCTGAGCCAAACCGGCCAAGGCTGTATTGATTGATTTTAGAGAGAGGAAGGGAGGGAGAAACTTCAATTTGTTGTTCCTCTTACTGATGCAGCCATTGGTTGATTCTTGTATGTGCCTGACCTGGGATCAAACCCACAACCTTGGTGTGCATATCAGGAGAACGCTCTAACCAACGGAGCTACTCGGCCAGGGCCCAGGAACCCACCATTTCAGCTGACACTTGGTGTGTGCACTGGAGGAAAGGTAGAGGGATTAACTGTAGATGTAATTTTTATTAAAAAGAAAGAAAAGTAAAAGCAGGTCTTTCGCAAAGCCCACTGCGGCGTAATTGCACAGTGGGCTGGGACAGGAAGGGAAGCATTCCAAGGTTCAGTGGGAAACACATGAGGGACAATCCGGACCAAGGTCATGCCTGCAGGAGTGAAGGTGAATTCGGCACCTTGCTCTCTGGCCGGCTCCTGATTATTGGTATTCTCTGGGAGTTTTCATTGCAACAAGGGCGGAGAGGGTACAGGAAGGGGAGGGGACTCACTGCGGTCCTCATCTATATTCAGTCACCAAGAATAGCCTCCCGATTGTAATTGAATATAACTGGAGACAGAGTCAGGCTGGCTGGCTGGCAGCCGGCAGAGTCTACCTTCATGGCTATGGGGTGGGGGTGGGGGGGATGGGGGCACGGGGTGGAGAAGGAAGGCCCCGTCTGCTCTGCTCTGCTCCTCACTGTACTGGCAGCAAAGACTAGGGTTAGGCAGGCCCGAGTTCAAACCCCACTGGCCTGCTGGGCGACTTAGCTCTTCTCTGCCTCAGTTCCCCTATCTGTGAAATGGGGATAATATATACTTAGAGCATGGTTGTGAGGGTAACGTGAGATAATCCATGTATGTTCTCTCTCTCATGTCCTTGCTTCTGAGTGTGGTTCCCAGACAGCAGCAGTGACTTCTCCTGGGAGCTTGTAGGAAATGCAGGATCTCAGGCCCCTCCCGGCATCTGCATTTTAACAGGCCACAGTTGATTCCAATGCACCTTGAAGCTGGGACCTTCCTGCCTTTAATACCATCTTCCTCCTTCCACATTGAGCCCACAACACGTCTGAGGGCACTGGGCTTCCTGTGGTCTCCGCCCTCCCTTCTCCCAGAGTGTTCTTTCCACCCACATCAACAGCACTCAGAATGCAGAACATTTGGGGATGGCAGTTTCCTGCTGCTCTGGGGAGTCCTGGCCTCTGTTTGGAGCATTAGGGTTGAATTCCTTCCTTGCCTTCACCCCGTCCACAGACCAATAAACTGCCATCACTTTGTGCATCTGTTAACATTTGTGAATACGTAGCCTTTGGGCAACTTAGATCCCATTTTTAAAATGTACCTCAGGGTACCCAGCTGGGGTGGCTCAGTTGGCTGGGCATCGTCCCGTGCACCAATCATCATCTCATGATTCCAGGTCAGGGCACAAGCCCTGGTTGTGGGCTGGATCCCCAGTAGGGGATGTGCAGGAGGCAGCAGCCAACTGATGTTTCTCTCTCATCGATGGTTCTCTCGCTCTCCCTTTTCCTTCCTCTCTCTCTAAAGAGTCAATAAGAACAGCCTGGCCGGTGTGGCTCAATGGATTGGGCATCGTCCTGTGGACTGAGAGGTCCTGGTTCAATTCCTGGTCAGCGCACATGCCTGGGTTGCAAGCTCGATCCTCAGTGGGGGCCGAACAGGAGGCAGACAATTGATGTGAGACACATTGATGTTTCTATCTCTCTCTCCCTTCCCCCCTCTCTAAAAAAAGATCAATAAAAACATATTTTAATAAACAGTAAAATTTAAAAAATGTACCTAAGGGAGCCTGTCATTTAAAAAAACCCCATGGTGAACCCTTCTGCAAAGCAAATAATTGCCAATTAATTCCCCATTTTACAGAGCTCAATTTTTGCAAATTATGATTTCAGAACGAAGCAGATTGAGCCGTTGGAAGCTTTAGTGATTAACGATATTCAGGATAGAAACTGTTGGCGTGGCGAAATAGGATGTTTCCCAGTCTCAGGAGGGCATCGCCGTCACCCGTGGGACTTTATACTTTTATATTTTTTAAGTACGTAAATCTTAAGTGCCTGGCCCGATGCAATTGCACACGGACACACCCGCGGAGCTGAGCTAGGCGGTGTTCGCACGACCCTGACAGCCCCCTGGCGTTCCTTGCAAGTCAACAATACTTCCCCGAGGTTAACCTTTTCCTGAGTTCGATCGATCGCATAGATT
Source organism: Molossus molossus (assembly GCF_014108415.1). Classification (NCBI taxonomy): domain Eukaryota; kingdom Metazoa; phylum Chordata; class Mammalia; order Chiroptera; family Molossidae; genus Molossus; species Molossus molossus. The sequence continues at coordinate 7,947,105 of NW_023425399.1, read as the reverse complement.
GGTTTTTCCTGGTTTTGAATTCCATATAGTGGAATTATGCAGTAAGTATTGTTTCATCTTGCGACAGACTCTTGGCTTTAATCAAGAAAAAATAGAAAGTCAAACGAAGCCACCTTCCCTGCCACCAGTGCCTCTCAAACTTCAGCCTTCAGCACCACCCCTGGCACGACACAGGGATTGCGGAGACACAGCTTGCCCGTCTGATTCAGTGGGTCTGGGTGGGGCCTGAGAATCCGCATCTCTGACAGGTCCCCAGGGGCTGCTGGCTCAGGGCTCACGCTCCAGAACCACTGCCCCGGAGCAAAGGCCGAGCCTGGACAGACTTGCCCGGAGTTCCTCTTCTGCGAGGATACAGTGATCAGTCTGCCTTAGCTCTCAGTTGTTGGTGAGTGTGTGTGTGTAGGTATATATTTGCTGTTGATGTGAGAAACGCACAGACCTGCAGAGAATTGTTATGGGTTTATTTGAGCCAAACTGAGGACAATTGTCGGGAAGAGAAATCTCAACAGGTTGAGAAAATGCTCCGGAAAATGGTAGTTTTACCACTATTTTATAATCACAGGGGAAGACGTAGAGGGTTACAGGAAATCCACTGGTGATACATTAGGGAGGTGGGAGAAAGCAAGTGGGAAAATCTCTCATTGGATAAATAGTAAAAAAGAGCACCTGGCCGGTGTGGCTCAGTGGCTGAGCGTCGACCCATGCACCAAGAGGTCACCAGTTCGATCCCTGGTCAGGACACATGCCCAGGTTGTGGGCCCGATCCCCAGTGGGGGGCATGCGGGAGGCGGCCAATCGATGTTCTCTCTCATCAATGTTTCTCTCTCTCTCTCCCTCTCCCTTTCTCTCTCTCTAAAATCAATAAAGGAAAAAATATTTAAAAAAGAGTAGAACAGAGAGACACGCTTTTACATTGGAGGGTATAGGATAGTTGAGAAGCAGCATCACAGCACACGGCGCTGGTAGGCGGGAAAACAAGGTCCCCGGCGGGGCTCTGTGGTCTCCTGTTCTGGTGGAGGCTGTGCGCTGAGGGGCCTGGAAAAAGGGTTTTCTCGGACGCTCCAAAGCTTTGTTATCGTAGACGCAATAGACAGGCTCAGGTAAGGTCAAGACTGACCTTTGTCGAAGAAGCTACAGGCCTCGCACGTGACTCACCTTTAGTTAAGAAGTTTTACGTTCATCCTGTGTGGTGACTTTGGGTCCCTGAGTTCGTAAGGACCGCCACGCAGGCCTCCCGGAGTGGTCAGGTTGAGTGCGTGGCCCCGTTGCCGTCCACATGTCTAGCTACCTCTGCCAGCTGTACCCGGTCGCTGCTTTGCCTGTTTGGGGGAAGAGGGAAGCCACGGGTGTCAGCATTTCTCAGCAATCTCCTGCCTGATTTCTTCCACAGTCTTGGATTAGGAGGTAATTCGTGGAGACATAATCTGTTTTACGTGTAGTTTGTTTTTTTTAATCCTCACCCGAAGGTACTTCTCCATTTATCTTCAGATAGAGTCGAAGGGAAGGAGAGAGAGAGAAACATCGACGTGAGAGAGACACATCGACTGGTTGCCTCCCACACGACCCTGACCAGGGCCGGGGACTAACTGCAATCAAACCCACAACTCTTTGGTCCACGGGCTGATGCTCTGACTGGTGAGTCAAACCAGCCAGGGCATTAAGCGTATTTTTAATGAAACAAAACTGCAAAAAGCAATTTTGAGGCAAAAGAAACAGAAAAAAAAGAGAACATTTTAAGCCTCTGAGTGGGCTTACCTGTAAACCTGCTCCCTGAACCATAGGGTCCCAGCTCCTCCAGACCCCATGGAGGTCGTCTCCAGGTCTCCCCTGACTTGCTGAGGAAATATAAAGAGGTAGTTCTGCTCCTGCCTCACCTCTGCCCAGCCCTTCCCAGCCCCGACAGAGGGGGCACGGTGGAAACCCAGGCCGACCTGGGGCTGGGTCTCGGGGGCCCTGAAACCCAGAGACCGCCTGGGGTAGTCAACTCTCCTTTGAAGGCAGAGATGAAAAACCAAGTCTGCTGACTTTGAAGGAAGTTCTCTCTTTCTAACTTTTTGAACGAAAATGATTTCAACATCTAAAAGAATTTTAAGGCTTTTCCCATTTAAAAAAATGTTAAACACCTTCCGGCTGCAAACTACCTGCTAATTCTCCGCAGCGGGTATTTCTCCTCGGGGCTCCCCTGCCCCCAGAGAAATTTTTCTCGAAATGGATGGCTTCCTAACCGACAGTACAACCTCCCTATACAATTTCAAATAAGTGTGCATGTGTGGCCCTCATGTAATGTATAGGAGAAATGAAATAAAATGAACTCCTAGTAGAATATCGTATATGTCAGTGAGCAGATGCTCCTGCAGAACTCCTAGCGGGTAAGAGGAAGTGCTCAGGTGGCCACACCTGTACAGGGCGCTGGACAGGCAGAAGGTAAGAGCCGCAAACGCAGGACGACCCGGATGCTTTGTACCAGCCACTCAGAGAGCACGACCGGCCTTTCTGCCGGCCACGTGATTCTCCAAAGGGGCCAATAGCTCTTCTTAAAACATTAAAACAGCCCCGGCCGGTGAGGATCAGTGGTTAGAGCGTCCACCTACACACCGAAGGGTCGTGGGTTAGATTCCAGTCAAGGGTACATACCTGGGTTGCAGGTTCGATCCCTGGACAAATTGATGTCTCTCTCTCACATCAATGTCTCTCTCTCTCTCCTTCCCTCTCCCTCCCTCTTCTCTTCTCTCTCCTTCTCCCCCACCTCTTTCCCTCCCTCCCTTCTACTCTCTCTAAATAATAAATGGGGAAAAAGTCCTCCAGTGAGGACTAACAGCAACTACAACAAAAAACCGACATACAGTCTTCTCTTGATTTCTGTTTGCATGATAGTTACATCCCTGGAAAAGGCAGGATTTGTCAGAGTCATGCAAAAATCCCTCTTTTTTCCCCCTTAGATATAAACAGGAGGTAAGTACTAGAGGTTCATTTTTCAGTAGGTTTTCTCCCATGTGAGTGTCAGGTGGGACATCTAAACCTGTGCGGGTCTGGGAGAGTCTTCTTGGGAGGGTGTCCTGAATATTTCAGGTCACGTAGCATCCCTGCTCACACCCCGCCCCCAGTGGCCAGTGGAGTTCCCTGCCATCGTGTCTGCCCGTACCTTTCCAGGTTCCCGCGCGGGCCGTGGGTGGTGGGGCGGTAGGCGTGAGAAGACTGTTGGATGGCTGTGCAGTCATCAAGGGGAGACGTCATGATGGCCAATCCAGGACGGTGTCCATGAGGCTGAGGGAGAAGTGGGTGGATTCTGGAAGTAGCATCCAGAGGGCTCCGGTCAGACGTGGGGTGCGTAGGTGCAGGAAAAGGAGAAGCCAAGGAGAACCTGCAGGTTTCTGCCTGGAGCAACTGGGCCCTCCCGTTGACTGCTGCGCGGAAGAGGGAGGACATCGGGAATGGGCAGGATGGTCAGCACATCCACCTTGGACATACTGAGCGTGAGATGCCAGTGGAAGAGTGGACACGTCCAGGATGCACTTGGACTTGGTTTGGGAGTTGAGGCTTAGAAACTAGACAGAGGCATAGAGACCCAATTTGAAGGCTTGGGGGTGGATGAGGTCTCCTGGAAAGGGTGCAGAGGGCCAGGAGAAGAAGGCAGGACCCTGGGCCCCAATGAACCCTGACATCTAGAGGCTGCACAGGGGGAGAGAGCCCCGAGGTCCTCCGTCTGCCATTTGTGTAAGTCACATCTCCCCAGCTCGGTGCTGAAGTCCTGATGTAGGTGTAAAATGAACACATCATGGTGCCTTGTGGGGCCCCCCACGTTCTTCCTGAAGATGACAGGGGCTCTGAGTGTATCGGTTGTTGGCTGTCGAGAGGTGCATGCTGATCACATTTGGTATTTTCAACTTGTATTTGAAAGCAAGACAAAGCCCATCTGTGTATGCCATTTGTTTCTTCAACTCTGATGACATTTAGAAATCCGAGTCAGATGATTGGCTGGGACTACGTTGGTGGCGCTCCACGCCGAGACGCGGGAGGGAACAGCAGCTGGGGGGTCAGCAGGCGCAGACTAGTGTGAGAAGCCCACAGTGAACCTGTCTCATGCCATACCTCACGGAGAGGACATGCTGTCCATTGTAATTTAATGAGCTTGCAACTCTGTGAAGTTTCAAAAAGGAAGAGGAACCTCAGGGGGTCCTGAAGGTCCAGGCCACCAACTGAATAGGGTATCATGAGGTTCGATGGTAGCAGGTGTATCTGCCAACTTGCGCCACAGTACTGCTACATGACCATCCATCCCCAAATTCTGTGGCTTGTAAGAAACAAGCATGTCTCCTAGCTCATGTGTCTGTGGGTTGCCTGACCAAGGCTGGGCACTTTGGGGTTCAGATCCAAGCCCCTATCTTCCTGGATCAGCGACCCCCTGGAGGGTGTGCTTGTCGTGGAATAGGCAAGGAATACAAGCATTCCTGCATCGGCCTACGCTTGTGCCATCTCTGCCCAAGTCCCGTTAATCAAGCAAGTCACATGGCTGAACCCCAGATCCAAGAGTCGGGAAGTGCACCCTACCTCAACTGGGGGAACAGCGAAGTTGCGTGGGCAGAGGGAGTGGCATGAATTGGTACCATGATGTAACCTACAGGAGAAGGGATTGCACTTTCCCATGCCCCACAGGACCTGGCAGGGCACCCTGAACAAGCAAGAGGCTGGGTAGAAGGGACGGAGGGATGTCATGTGTCATTGACCTGCTCATCACATCCACAAACGAATGTGATCGACCCCAAATTTTCTGGAACGATTTGGCCCTCATTTCCCCACCTCTGGGTACAGAGAATGACTTTTCTAGAGCATTGAAAGCGACCAGTGCTGGGGAGGCAACAAGGAAGGGTAGGGACTGCGGCAAAGTGGAGAGCGTGTGCCCTGTATACAGGGTGGAGCTGTCACTTAATTTGAGCCCACTGCTGTCAGACGGGAATGCGGGCTCAGCATCGCCTGGTCTCTGAGATGTCAAGAACCGCTGAAAAATCCATATTTTTATGCGAAATTTCCAAACTTGAACAGGTCGAACAAACAAAATCTTTGAAGGGTAGAAAACGGACCACAGGCCACTGTCCTGTCGCTTCTGTTCTCTAAGTGGATTCACACGGTTGGTGAGAGCCAAGGCAGGACTTTCTGTTGTTACGTTCCTGCTCCCAAGTGGCCACCAAGGGGTGTGGATGCTGGGCACCTTGAGGTCCTAATGGCCTTTGGAGTGAGGTCAGCGAACTCAAAGATGTCAGAACTCTTTCCTCCTGGTTCTCCTGTTCCCATAAAAGTTCAATTCTATTTAAACTGCAAGGCACAGTGAGTCTTAATGACTGTATTTCTAAAAATTATATACAATTAGAGTGGGTTTTCAGGAACCAGCCAATTCTCCCCCAGAACGTACATTGAAAGGCACATTTTAAAAGGACAAAAGATGATTGGGGGGCAGTGCTAGAATGTGAGGCCACTCGGGGTTGTTTTGGTCCTTGGTTTTCGGGGGCAGAATATAGATTCTTTCTGGGCTCTGGGCTCTAGCTGGAATCCAAATCAGTCTTAGGACATCGGAATTTCTTCTCGAAGATTATATGCAGAGTGGCTGCATTTCCCAGGCCAACAAGTCAGGGCGTGTGGTGGGCTGAGGATTTCATGCACTTGACATGTCTGAAATGATAAGAGAGGGAGACAGAGTGCTTCCTGGTGGCGGGATGGCTGGGTGACTCCGGAGTCCCAATCCCTCCCAGACATGCGACTTCCTTCGAGAGGCACAGGACAAAGCCCTGCTGGAGGAGGACGCAGGGCTGGATGAGACACGAGGGGCTGCCTTTTTCTCAAACCCAAATCTCAGGGCCCACAGACTTTCACCCAGGCCAGAGGAGCCAGAGCTGAGCTTCCACAAGACCCCACCCGCATCCGCCGTGCATGTCACCTCCTCCCCCGGCCCTGGAAATCCATCATGCCCGGCTGTCAACTGCTGTTCCCTGAACACGCCGTGGGGATGCCATCGCTTCCTTTGCCCATTTATCAGGATGCGGTCATCGCGGTCTTACTGGATGCTTTCCCTGCTGCCCACCCTGCGCAGACCCCAGCGCCCTCCCCTGGGAGCTCCATGGCTTAAACTCAGTGCCTCTGTTTCCTCTTCTCACTCTCTCATTACTGAAGGTGTCAGGGGCTCAGGGCAGGTGGGCGCTGCTTGGTGCCGGGAGCCAGGTACTTGCTTGTCCTTTCGCCCCACCATTCTTAGGGGTGTCTTCCCCTGTATGGACCCAGATACTGGCCGTCACCAGGTCAGATCTCCAGCCAGTGAAGAGGGAGAAGGGGAGGGGGGCGGGGCATGTCTCTTTCTCTCAAGAAAGCTGTCATCATTCATTAACTCATTTAACATGTATTTGCTGAGTATTTTTCACATGCCAAATACTGTTTTAGACACTGGAGATTCAGCCATGAATGATACTAAAAATATATCCCTGCCAGTACAGAGCGTATATCCTACTAGGGGAGAGAGAAGTTAATACAATCAGATATAACATATATGCTGGATAGCATGAAAACTACCAGAAAAGAGGAAATTTGCTCTTAAGGAGCTTCCAGGGTGGGGGTGGGGGAGGGGAGTGCTTGGGCTCCAGAGGGAGGTGTTTGCATTTAGTAACAGACAGGTGGACGGGTTCATAGGTGGTTCCCGGAGGGTAACTGATAACCCAGCAGTGAGACATTCCCTCCTGCAGGTGGCGCCCCTGAGCTTGTGCACCTGCAACCTGTCTCCCTGGAGGTGAAGGCGCTGCCGCATGGAGGGGACCTGCATTCGCTCTGAAAACCCGTCTCTAAGCTCCCCTTGGAGTTCTTTTAGAGGTCTGGACTGTCTCACATCTTATCCAGAGCCTGTCTCATTCTTGGAGATGGATCATTTTATTTTCAACAATGGAACATCTATTTTTTCCCCCCGAAGTCTCATTTCATTCATTTTTCAGGAGCAGAAGCTCATTTCTCCTGGCTTGAATTTAAGCCACTCTTGTCACTTCTTCTTTATCCCCTCACTTGAAATAGCAGGTGGTTCCAACTCTTCCTTTTTCTTTTTTGGCCCCGGGTTTGACAGAGAGCTATCTACTTGCTCTTCTGGTCCCCCCCACCCCCCACGAGCCTGCTGTGCCACCTCCTCGGCTCGAAAACGATGCCTCCCTTGTGACGGTTAAATGTCATGAAGTGTATGAGTCAGGTGGCCAGATTCAGCAAATAAAAATGCAGGATGCCTGTGCCAGGTGTGTTTGATAAATATTTTTTTCCAAGCGTAAGTATGTCCCAACTATTGCCTGGGACATACTTATACTAAAAAATACACATTTTGAATTTTTAAATATGAAACACATTTGTCTGGGTTCTCTGCATTTAACGTGGCAATTCTGATAGAAGAAGCTGAACAGAGGGTTGCCGTGCAGGCGAGGTGAGTGGGAATGACCCTGATGAGCGTGACGATGACTTTCGTGTATTGATAGGTGCCTGCCCCAGGTTGGGGGTGGAGGTGGGTGTTCATAAGAAGGGTTTCCTAGCGCAATCCAGGCTTAGACTGAGTCTGGAAGAACTTTTCATTTATTCCTCATTCACTGAGCATTTATTATGTGACAGGCTTTGCTCTAGGCGCTAGGGAGATGGCAGGAACAAAACATAAAAATGACGCCCATGCTGCCTTCATAGGCTTGAAGTATTAGTGGGGGAGACAGTCAGCAAAGAAGACAAAATGTATAACACGCTGGATCAATGCCAGGGAGAAGAGATAAGGCAAAATAGAGGGATATGAAGTGTTGGCCTGAACTGAAGTTTCGGGATGGGTGGGAAGGAAGATCTTATTGAGAAGTTGACTTAAGTAAAGACATGAAGAAAGTGAGGGACTGAGCCATGGAGATGTTTAGGGGAGGAATTATTCCAGAAAAGAAACAGCAAGTGCAAAGGCCCTGGGGTAGGCGTGTGCCTGATATGCCTGAGAAACAGTGAGGAGGCCACTGTGGTAGGAGCAGAATCAGAGGCAGAGAGGACAGGCAGGGCTGGATTGTACAGGTTCTTGGGGGACACCTGGCTTTTACTCTGAGTGAGATGGCGCCACCACAGGGCTTTGACACATCCACACAGATCCCCTGGCTGCTTGGGGAGGACGCACTGTGGGCGGAAACGGGTGACTGCAATCGTCCAGATGAGAGTGCAGTGGTCTGGACCGGGCTGGAAGCTTGTGAGCCCATTTTGAAGGGCGCACTGATAGGACTGCCTGATGGTTCCGATTTGAGGGGGGAGGGGGAGGGAATATAAAAGTGGGGAGGGAATATAAAGTTTAACTTGAAAGAGCTGGAAAGGTGGAGAAAGGGGAAAGATGCCAGGGCCGAGACCTTTACCCAGCGAGCTAGGAGCTTGTCAGCAGGGCCAGGAACCGGGAAACGGCGTGGAGCAAGGACGTGGCTTCCAGGGTGCACACGGGCAGCCTGTTTCTCCACCCTCCCACCCGCCTCGGTCTAACGGTGGTCCTTGGAGACGTCTGCTGCGCATCTCACATCTTGCTCCCTAACCGCCGCCCAGCCGGGGCCCGTACCTTCCGCCGTCCAGCCGGGGCCCGTACCCTCCGCCGTCCAGCCGGGGCCCGATTCCCTCCGCCGTCCAGCCGGGGCCCGATTCCCTCCGCCGTCCAGCCGGGGCCCGATTCCCTCCGCCGTCCAGCCGGGGCCCGTTCCTTCCGCCGTCCGCCAGGTGCCCGTACCTCCGCCGTCCAGCCGTGGCCCGATTCCCTCGCCGTCAGCCGGGGGCCCGATTCCCTCCGCCGTCCAGCTGGGGCCCGATTCCCTCCACCGTCCAGCCGGGGCCCGATTCCCTCCGCCGTCCAGCCGGGGCCCGATTCCCTCCGCCGTCCAGCTGGGGCCCGATTCCCTCCACCGTCCAGCCGGGGCCCGATTCCCTCCGCCGTCCAGCCGGGGCCCGATTCCCTCCGCCGTCCAGCTGGGGCCCGTACCCTCCGCCGTCCAGCCGGGGCCCGATTCCCTCCGCCGTCCAGCCGGGGCCCGATTCCCTCTGCCGTCCAGCCGGGGCCCGTACCCTCCGCCGTCCAGCCGGGGCCCGATTCCCTCGCCGTCCAGCCGGGGCCCGTACCCTCCGCCGTCCAACCGGGGCCCGATTCCCTCTGCCGTCCAGCCGGGGCCCGTACCCTCCGCCGTCCAGCTGGGGCCCGTACCCTCCGCCGTCCAACCGGGGCCCGATTCCCTCTGCCGTCCAGCCGGGGCCCGTACCCTCCGCCGTCCAGCCGGGGCCCGATTCCCTCGCCGTCCAGCCGGGGCCGATTCCCTCCGCCGTCCAGCTGGGGCCCGTACCCTCCGCCGTCCAGCCGGGGCCTGGTCCCTCAGCCGGGGCCTGGTCCCTCCGCCGGAGGATGTGCTTTGCCCTGTGGCTCTGGCCTCAGCAGCAGTCAGACTGTGTGGAGAGAGGTGCTGCTGGCGGTGGGCCGGCGCCTTGCCAGGGGCAGAAGGTCCAACAGGGCATAAGGAAGATTTCTGGGCTGGCTGGGGCTGGCTGCTGCTCCAGTTATCTGTTGCTCATTAATAACCCCCCAAACTTAGTGCCTTAAATGGTATCAGTCATTTACTTGGCTTAGGAGTTGGCCACTGGGTAAGGCTCCCAGAGAAGGCTCTTCTGTCCCACGGGCATCAGCCAGGAGACTCTTCTGGAGGCTGGAGGACCTTCTGCCAGAATCTGGCTGCCAGGCTGGGGCTCGGGAGGGCCACCAGCTTAGGGTCTTCTCCACAGGGGTCTCTCCATGTGGCCTGAGCTCCCTCGCACCACGGCGCCTGGGATCCAAGAGTGTGTCCTAAGAGGTGACCCAGGCAGAGGCCATGTTGCCTGTTGTGACCTTGCCTCTGAAGTCACCTTGTGCCTCTGCAGTAGTTGCAAAGCCTCCCCCGTTTCAGGGGAAAGGGACATAGACTCCACGTCGTCATGGAAGAGAAGGGCACGAAATACCGTTCATGGGAAATATAATCTGCCGTAGCCACCAAAAGGAGCAAAGACTCTGCCTGCATCCCAGACCCAGACCCAGGCCCCGGCTCAAAAGAGACGGCACAGGCCCCTCCCCAGGGGAGTTGCAGCCGGAACAGGGACCCTGCGCTACTCCGGAGAGCCGAGGGGAGGGCTCAGCAGATGGCCTTGGGGAGACGCAGAAGGACTTCCAGAAGGAAGGCGGTGTGAGCGGGGATTTACATCCAATCCATCGTCAAACTCATCCTTGTAGCAATGTGCCAGACTCTCTGGAAAGCCCGCTGCAAGAATCGATTCTGCAGTCTGCTTTGAGGTAAGGACTGTTGTCACGTTCCCATTGTTCAGATGAGGAGACTGAGGCACAGAGGTGAAATCGCTTGCTCCGGAGGTTAGGTTACACGGCTAATAATAGTTGAACTGGGATATGAACCCAACTTGGGCAATTAACCATTGTGTTGTACTCCCTCTAACAGTGTGTGTGTGTGTGTGCGTGCCTGTGTGTGGGTGTGTATTTACAGATAAATATCACAGCAGATAAGGTTAGATGCTTTCGCCTCTCATCTCCAACTCTGGTCCTCTCCTCAAAGGCCTCTAATGTTACTAGTCCGAAGTGTAGATAGACAGTCTCCCGTACCTGACTCCCAGAACTGTTGCTCTCCATGAAACACACTCCACCCCAGCGGGTGCCGAATGCCGGCAGCTAACGGGCCGCCCCCACGGGCTCGCCACTTCTCCCACCCGCAGACTTGTTTGCACCCCGAGGACCAGCCAGGTTGAGTCCCAAACCTGTTTCTGCCAGTTGTGCTTCTTGTTTTGGATACAGAGTCCAAGCAGACATTGTGAAAACTGGTGAAATGGGTGTGAAAGGCTTGTTGCTCCTGTTAATACCGAGCCGACAGCTCGGGAGAATTCAGTGAGGTTGAATTCCTAAACGCACTGCGGTTGGATGCTGTGCCGACGAAACACTGTAAGAGGTCGGAGGGAAAAGAGAACTCCAGAAGGACTCTGCTCTTGGGTCCTACAGGACTGTAGGTTTTCATTCCTCCTGAAACGGTCACTGGAAATCCTGGATGTGCCTTAATGAGGCGAGAGAGCGGACAGGGCCCAGAGCTGGCCTTGGCCCTACAGAATGGCTTTGAATCATGCAGAACTGATACAATGGAAACAAAATGTTCAAAGTAGGGTTATATTATTAAACAGTTTCCCTCCTGCTTTAACTGCTGGGCTTTCAGTCTTACTGCATAAGACGTCTTCAGTGTGCATCCGTGGAAAAGATTTCGTACGGTTTCACTTTACATCAGTGTTACCATGTTCTGTTATGACCTTGCCAAAATCCGGGGTGCCTCCAACGGCTGAATTTTGTGGTGTTTTGTTTTTAAAGGAACAGTGCCACAGAGGCTCGGGATGTCGAGAGATGCCATACTGAACGTAGTAAAGGGTTTTCACCTGTTTCTTCCCCAAACCAGTATTCACTGTCATCCAGAAATGACCCACGTGGGCGTCAGCCTCTGCCGGCAAAGTTTCAGCCCTTTTCTCAACGTCTGATAGTTTCTGGACGTCGGTCTCTGCTTCCCCACTCAATCAGAGGCCCCGGCCAGGCTCCAGAGCAAGGTGGACATGGTGGTCCGCCTGACAGGAAGCAAGTTGCAGATTCCATGGACAGCACTCTCTTTTCTCTCTCAACAGTGACATGGAAGAGCTGCCCCAGTCTCCAGGGACAGGGACAGACTCCGCAGGGGACTTGGCAAGCATTTCATGTTCTACGCGTGGCAATGTAGGTAAGTGCCTTTCAGAACATATTAAATGATTGCCACATTATTTCAGAATAATCCTCAGTGTGGGCTAATCTCATTTGTTTTGCATCTGATAAAAAATCAGGAGACTCCAGTTCCAGATGGGGAAATTGCCCGAGGGCGTCCCCCCAACACCTTCTCTAACACTGTATGTTGGAGAACTTTCCATATGAGTTTGTGGAGACCCACCTGGTGCTTTTTAACGGCTGCATCGTATTCCACCTTGTGGCGAGAGCATATTTTATCTGATTGGTACTGATGTACAGTTAGCTTTTTAATGGAGAGACAGTAAGAGAAGTCAACTGAGAGCCTTTGGTTTCAAGTCCAGGCTCTAGCATGTACTAGCTGTGTGAGCTTGCACAAGTCTCTCAGCCTGTCTGTGCCTCAGTTCCCTCATTTGTAAAGTGGGGGTAGTCGCCGTCTCTATCGCATAGGGGCTTAAAAGAGGGAATACATACAAAAGATGTAGAAAGCATCCGGGACATAATCAGTGCTCAGTCAGTATTAGCAACATTAGCACTGTGAATTTCTTACCGTAACTAGGAGAAATTCACAGTGCAGCGGTGTAACAGTTCTTGCCTATTTCCTTGTCTTCGTGTCTCCAGGAGAAGGGTTTGAAAGCAGTTGTTAAGAAACGTGCTAACTAGTAAAACTAATACCTGTTAATAATAGAAATTTTAGAAATAGAAGAACATGACCCAAGTAATTGCTGTTACTATCTTTGGACCATTTCCAGTGTAGTTGTCTCTTTCTTTCTTTTTTTTTGTCAGCGTTTATTGCTCTGCATATATAATGAGGATTGTACCAAATTGAGTTTGTATCCTGATTTTTTTCTCCTTTAAGTTTTGTCAGCTTTACCGAGGTCTGACTGACAAGTAAAGCTGTATATACTTAAGATGTGCAACGTGATGTATACATAGACACCGGGAAACGGTGACCGCAAGCTCATTAACACACCGATCACCTTGCGTAGGTTCTGTGTGTGTGTGTGCATGTGATGAGAACACCTAAGGCCCGTCTTCCCAAATTTCAAGTACACGATGCGGTATGGTTAGCGATAGCCACCCTGCTGTCCATGGTCTCCAGGACTCCCTCATCCTGTGACGCAAAGTGTGTCCCCTTTGACCAGCATCTCTCCTGTTGTCCTCCCCCCGCTTTTTGGGCTGGGTCAGGAGAATAAAGAAAAGAGGAGGGGCAAGTGTGGGAACCAGCGCGGCCGGGCACAGACGTGTCACTACTTTCCAACTACCTGGAAAGGGATTCCTCGTCCTGAAGTTTGAAGTTACCCCCACTCTCACCCAGGTTAGACTGACCATACCGCGAGGGGTCCCCCGATGTGTGGGGCTACCCGTGCCAGCGGAGATGCCGTGTGTGCCCGCGGCGGGAGCGTGTGGCCCTGCACATATCCCCTTTCGAACGTGTGTCCCCGGAGCTCCCTTCAGCAGGTGCCTTCAGAGAGCCGGCTGAAACTCCGTGTCAAGGCAGCTTTGATTCTAGGAGCACATGAAAGAGCTGTTTTCGATGGAACAGTGATCCCGGGCTGCCGCATACGACACAGTCCTCATCCATAATGCATGGCCCTAGAAGAAAGAGCGAGAAGACCTCTGAATGCAGCAGAAGCTGGGAAAAGGTGACGAGTGGCTGAGAATACCTCTCGGAACAGGCGGGGCTCGTTTCTCAGGGGGGTCAGCTTCCTGCGGCTCACGGCAGAGGGTCTCCGGTGGGGGCTCGTGGGGTGGGGGTGTCAGTATCAGAGAGAGCTGCCAAGGAAACTCTGAGGAGGCAAGAAAGAGGTAACAAAAGAGAGAGGCCACGCACTTAGAGGAGAAGTTTCCTAACTCAAAGATAGCTTGACTCAAATATGCTAGATCCTTGTGAGCCTGTATTTTGGGATCCTCATTTTGGCTGTCGCGGTTGCTGATTGAAACACAACTATAGAAACATATGGGCCGGAGGGTGGGGGGGGCCTTGACTGAATTATATCTCCACCGCCCAAGTATACCATCCGGATGCAGGAAGGAGCCTGTTGAACATGGGGAGTGGCCTTCCCAGAGCCTGGAGACGTCCACTCATTGTCCCGTGTCCCCACTGTGGCAGTGGGGGACATCCCAGGGCCCCTTGCTGCTAGGAAAGGTGCATTGTGGGAAAACATCTGTAGTGGGTTGAATAGCATCCCCAAAGAGATACGTGCAAGCCCTAACCTCCGGTGCCAGTGATTGTGACCTTAGCAGAAACAGGGTCCTGGCCCATGTCACTAAGTTCAGGCCTGGGATGTCTTTCCGGATAATGTCTTTCTGGACTGGATCCAAATCCAGTGACTGGTGTCCTTACAGGAAGAGCAGAGGACACCAAGGGAAGACGGCCATGTGAGAATGGAGGCGGAGATTAGGGTGATGGGGCCACACCAGCCAAGGAACACCTGGAGCCCCCAGAAAGTCGAAGAGGTGCAGAGTGGATTCTCTCCTCGAACCTCGGGAGGGTGCACAGCCCCGCCAACACCTCGGTTTCGGACTTCGGGCCTCCAGAACTGGGGGGTGAACTTCTGTGGGTTGAAGCCTCCCAGGTTGTGGGGATTGTGAGTAGGCACAGGAAGGCATCCGGCGTGTCCCACGTCCATGCTCCAGCCACACCAGCATGCCCCCATTTTCTTCCCCAAGGCTGGCTTCACGGTGCTGTCCCCCAGCTACTTGCTTCTCACAGCGACACCCCCTCCCCTCGCCTTTCAGAATCAAGCTCTCCTGATCACAAAAGCCTTTCCCCGCACGGCCCTCACCCCACAGGCTATTTCATGGCCCCGCATTGTACCAGGGACCTGCCAGGGTTGGGAATGATACTCTGCTTATATGACTGACCTGTGCCTCCCCCAGGCCTGTGGTCCATTCCCTCAACGACTGTTTATCGAGCACTTACTGTGCCACAGGTTCTAATCCAGGCCTGGGCCACAGAGACGGGAACCACACACGAGACATCTTCGTTTTGGAAGAGAAAAATATCAGTGATCTGATTCGTGTGAACAAGCCTGGAACTGATACTGCGGCTTTAAGAGTTCGATGGGAAAAGATGCAGAAAGCTCCGACCAGTGTCTGGTCCCCAGAAAGAGCTCCACGGCGTCTAGTTGTTATGGTTCCTGTGATTAAGAAGTTATTATTGGAAAAAACAGCATGTAGCCCCAACAGAGCCTGGGTCTGAGCCAGAGTTTGCCCGCGGGCCCACTCTTGTGTAAGCAAGAGGAGAAAACTGTTGGCGGTGGGGGGCTGGGCGCACCTCTTGGCGCTGTCTCCCAATCTCTGGCTCCTGCCTGTAGGTCCTTCAGTCACACACACACACACACACACACACGCACACACACCCTCCTCAGCCCCGGCTGCCATGAGCGCAGAATTCGTTGCCTTCCAGGTCTGAGCCAACAGGAGCGGCGGGCAGGCCACCCCGCGCTGTTGTGACAAATGGGCACAAGCTTTATGGCTTGAAACAGCACAAATTCACGACGTTGTGGTCTGGAGGTCACAAGTCAGGGCGTGCTCTTTCTGGGGAGAAGCCATTTCCTGGCCCTTTCCAGCTTCTAGAAAGTGCCCACATCCCCTGGCTCATGGCTCCCTTCCGTCTTCCCAGCCGGCAGCGTCACACCCTCCGCTGTCCCCCTCTCCCCCCGACCTCGGCCTCGGACAGCACCTCTCGTTCTCGGGCTCTGGCCCGCCTCCCCCTCACGAGGACCCGCGTGATTACAGAGCCGACCCCGATCACCCAGGACAGTCTCCCCAGTTCCAAGACCCTACACTTAATCCCCTCTGCAGAGTCCCCTTTGCCATGTGAGGTGACATACTCACAGGTTTTGAGGGTTAGGACACGGACATCTTCGGGGAGCCGTTACCCCGGCTACCGCACCCCCTACCACTGGCCCGGCAGCAGCGGTCTCGGCGGCTCTCGGGCTTCGGGACAGCTCTCAGAACCCACTTTTTCTAGGTGTGACGGCAGGACAGCCACCGGCCAGTGGCCTGCACCACAGACCTACAGGCTGCTTCTCAGTCCCCGCTGGTTTGTTCGTGCTCCCCTCTGGTGGGTCGGCTGCTGTGCAGGAGCCGATGGGTCCCTTGGGGGGTCAGTGGGAGGGGGCAAGGAGATGCTGTTCCAGTCCCTGTCCACTCCTGCTCCGCTCCCCGATTCCAGGGAGCTGGGCAGGGGGTGGGGGGCGAGCGGAGCCTCATCGGGGTGAAATGCAGTTCCAGTGACATGTTTGAAGCCGTCCTTGGTGGCGTGTCTCACCGCTCGGAGAAAGAGGCAGGGTGTTGGGTGAGCTGGTTTAATTCAGAGCAGGGGCTGAGGGCCACACGGCCCACAGGAGGGTTTCGTTGGGGCTGCGTGGTGCTTTGAGAAGCTGTTAGCTGTCTGCGTTCAAAAAGGGGCGCATTTCACGTAAAGATGTTCGTTCTAGCGTTTGCAAACCTAGCAAGCTCTGGCCACGGGAGGTTTGGTTTTTGATCGGCCACAGTGGGCTGCAGACTGTCTCTGCTCTTTCAGATGGGACATGTGACCTCTGTGCCCTGCTCTGCTCATCTTCCTCATTCCGCCTCCGAGGTGGCCCTGCAGATCTCTGGGTGCCCGGGGGCTGGTTCTTTGGCTTCTTGGGCACAGAGCTCCAGCCTGTGCTCAGGAATCTTTGCCAACAGACTGAAGACAGAAGAGAAGGTTAAAACTGTATTTGTCCCATGACACTGTGTGGGCTCAACACCTGTCCTGCTCAGAATCCTGGCATTCTGTAAAAAGGCTCTGCCTCCCAGAGCTAACATCGTTCAACCCCCACCCTTATGTCATGGATAACAGCTTTCGGGGAGAGCCAGTCAGGTGACGGAAAGCTGTCCCATAGCCACCACGGAGAACGTGCTCCATGTTCTTGCAGGACAGGAAGTGTGAGCACAGGGCGGAGCTGGCGGCCGCCCCAGCAAGCAGTGGACTTTCCGTGTGATGCCTGCAAATCACCTGTCACCGCCCCCCCATCCTCACCTACCCCACCCCACCGAGAACTGAGGGGAAAACCTTTGGGGCAGAGCTGCTCAGCTCAACCTTAGAAATGCAGAGGGTCTTTGTTCCTGCTGTTTGGGCGCTGTTTTGTGTTGTTATTTTTTTAAATCACTTCTTGGTTCCTTTTCAGAGCCCCCAGCAATGCTTGCTTCGTTTTGAGACGGTGTTTTCTCCTGGGAAATTTGTTTTGCGCCCTCTGTGCTCTGTGATCCTGGGTAATGAAAACTCCTCGTGCCTGGGAGGCATTTTCCCACAGTTCCCGGTGTCCCTGCACATGCGTCGCCCTGAGGAGGAGGCAGGGTGGCAGGTTTGGTTCCCCCATTTCATAGATGGTGAAGCTGAAGTTGGGGGAGGAGATGTTTACAGATGAGGGCAGCCCACTGAGTCCTCTGTGCAGGGGTGATGTCCCGTGTTTAACAAGGGTCAGCTGTGGGGTTGGCGCAGGGCTGGGAGGCCCCCGATGTGGCATACACTGGCTTTTTAGCTGCGAGATCACGGGAAGGTCCAGGGGGACCAGGAGCAGGTCTGGGCTGACAGGAGGGCATTCATATCTCAGGGCAGGACCGACTGACCAACTGGTGCCAGTACACAGCTCAGGATTCCTGGGTTGCAAGCAACAGAAACTACCTCTGAGTAATACGAGCAACAAGGGACTGTCTTCATCCGGCTGCTGTAACAAATAACAATAGGCTGTGTGGCTACAAACAACAGACGTCATTCCTCCCAGTTCTGGAGGTGGGAAGTCGGAGATCACAGTGCTGACACCGTCAGGTTCCGGAGAGGACTCTTCCAGGTTGAGACGGCTTCTTGTGTCCTCATGTGGCAGAAGGAGAGAGGTCTCGGGTGTCTTCCTAAAAAGGCACTAATCCCATGTATGAGGGCCCCACCCTCATGATCTAATCACCCCCCAGAGGCTCCACTTTCTGATACCCTCACATCAGGATCAGGGTTTCAACATATGGATTTGGGAGAAGCACAAACATTCAGTCCACTGCAGGGACTTTACTGAAGGACATTGGTGGGGGAGGGGTTAAGAAGCGGACGGGAAGGTGACCAGCCAGGCCCAGGAAAGGATCGGGGTGCAGAGCCCCAGGAACTTCTGTGGCAGGTAGTCTTGGGCAGTCTCTTTGGAGCCTTAGGAAGAGCCTAGACCTCCAGCAGTTTGGTCCTGGCGCCATCCAGGAGAAAGTCTGGTGGGTCACATGTCCTATTCGTGGAGGGAGGGCAGGGTGCCTGATTGACAGCCCCACTGAGACCATGTGCAGTGGGGGATGGGTGGTGCTCTAAGGAAACACTGAGATGCTATTACCATAAGCAGGGGCCATGGAAGCTGAACAGATGAAAGCAACAGATGTCTCCTGCCAGCGGAGTTAGAGCAGATCAGGCAATGTTCTTGCTAAGCAGGCCCATCATTGAGCAAGTGGAAGTACGTGAGCCCAGAGAGGTTCGGAGACTTACCTGTGATCACACAGCAGGGCATTGATTATCACCCAGAATTATCTGGGGTCCATTGGTGGGTGATCTTTTCTTCCCCAAACATTGATTTTTCTAAGAAACCTTTGCTGTAACAAAGAGACTCAATAGATGTTGGCCAATCTTCTTTTTGTTTTCACCACACACATACTGTGTGCCTGTCTCTGTACAGTCGTGTTGGTGACAAGGTCTCCCTCCCTGCCATCCACAGCAACTCTGGGGACGAGGTCGCATTTTCACGTCCTTGGTGCGCTTCGGAACCTGACTCAGCTGTCAAAGCCAAATGTCAGGCCTGTGATTTTCAAGGTTTACTGACGTCGTTTTGCAGCTCTGTCACTCAAACAAGACGTGCCCGTCAAACCGGGGTCTGCTGTTGCTTCTGTGCCTGGCAGTATTTTTGCAACAAGGTGGGACTCCTTTTACTTTGCTATGACTGTGAGGTACTCTTCCAGCTGCTCTGCACGCTCCTCACCTGTCGAGCACGCTGAAGGCAGACATCTGTGGCCACCACCCGGTCATCATGGTGTCACCATCATTGGCACCACGCTGCTCTGCAGGAAGCCTTATACTTTTGGAGTCTCTTCACACATATGATCTCCTTTGACCCCCTCAGTAAACCTGGAAGTGGGGAAGGGAAGTAGGGGAAGGGGGCTCACCTGGGCACAACACTGGTCCCTGACAGAACTGTCTCATCCGCCCTCATCTGTTTGGATGCTCGTGCAGACGGTCTGAATTTTCAAACTCGGACGAGCAGGAAATGTGCCTGGTGTCCCCGTGGCTGAACTTCACCTCCATTCTGTCCGATGGTGGGGATTTTAATCAAGCCAAAGGAGTCGCTTCGGGTTTTTCTCCTCGGCCATGTCAGGTTTAAGCTCAGCTGTGTGAGGATTCTCTCCCCCACCCCAGGGTGGCACCAGGGGCTTGTGCCCCAGAGACAGGGAAATGCCTGCCTTTCCGGTCTCAGCAGCTGAAGTCTGCGTTCCCACTGGTCGCCAGTTATGGATCAACTCCCACCTTGTCCCCCGCAAGCGTTCCCTTGTCCCCTGACCCACTCTCTATCCTCTTTTTGCTTTCCTTAAGGGCCTGGAAACTTCCAGATGCCCCCTGAGCCCTCGGGGACCACAGGAGCCAGGAGCTCACAGGTTCTCTCATGAGGCCATGTTGGGGGGCGGGGGGAATCTGCAGGTTCCTGCTGGTCACTTCCGTGCGTCCATAGCCTGTCAAGTAGGGTTGCTCTCCCTCTGGGCCAGGTCCTGAGGGGGAAAGGAAGGGGAGGGAGGCTTCCTTTAGGGGACAGACTCTTCTTCCCTCCACCCGCCCCTTACCTGCTCTGCCTACGGAATCTTGGCATCTTGAGGGCACACGCCACCCACCACGTGTATCTTGGGTTATTTTTTGCTTCTCTTGAAATGGACGGCCTCTTAAACGATCACTGTTCTTCCTATAGGTTTGTATATCGTTTGTTTGTGACACATTGTGGTTGGGGCATCAACACTGGCTCTTGGCTTTCCCTGTGATCTCTGTGGGAACTTTAAGTCCTGGTCCCAGATGTTCACTGTTTCCTCTGACTCCCCAGTTGCTGCTGTGGCCCCTCCCCCTGCAGTTGCTGCTGTGGCCCCTCCCCCTGCGGTTGCTGCTGTGGCCCCTCCCCCTGCGGTTGCTGCTGTGGCCCCTCCCACCACGGTTGCTGCTGTGGCCCCTCCCACCAGAGGCAAGCGGTTCAGTGGGTGCCCCAAAGGCCCAGCAGGGTAGTGTCCCCAGGCAAAAGTACTTTATTAGAGATGATAAATCACTGACATTAACAGAAGCACATCACCTCCTTGCAGTAACAATGCGGATAAAAAGGTTCACTGGCATTTCATCTTCTTGTGAAACAAAATAAGATTTTGGAGAAGGCTATGCCTTAGGTGAATTTCAGGAGGGCGGGGTGACTCCCGGGATTCCCACTCAGGTTCAGCTCGAGGATGGGACTAGCGCATGGAATGGCCATCAGCATTCCCACGCCTGCGAAGCGGTTTTCCCGTCACGCGGTCTGGTGCAGGACTGGTGGATTGGAGAGACATTCCACCTGAGTCTGTGGGACCCGCACTGGTCCCTGCCTCAGATGTGGGGCCTCCCTCCTTGAAGTCCCGAAGCGTGGACCCCAGGACCCTTCCCAGTTCTCGGTCACTAAGAACTACACTTTCATCCTCCCTTTCACAGTAACTGCTCCGAGTCGCGCACGTTCAAGGTGAAAATGCCATCCACGGGCAGTGTGATTTTAGCACCACTTTTTGTTTTTTTTAAATTCATCTTCTCACAAAGCACAATGAGTGCTGTGTGGAGAGCTGAGCTCTTGCCTCCGAGCCCGCCTCTCGCCCCTTCCTCCCAGGGCAGGCTCTGGCAAGAGGTATCGGAGAGACTTCGACAATGGGAAAGAAGGAACCGGCCGCGCAGCCTCCACGTTTTCCGGACCCAGAGCTTCTCGGTATGAGTGAGCCTCAGTACCACGTGGGAAGTTTGTGGGAAATGCCAATACGTGGGCCTCACCCCACAGCTTTTGATTCCGTTGCTCTGGGGCGGGTGGAGAAGTCAGGTTTTTCCCCAGCGGGACTCAGTGCAGGGCACTGCAGACCCTGTCTGTGAAATTCTGCATCGAACCTTTCATCCAGCCAGGAACAGGGAACAGCTTGGAGGCCCAGCTTACGGCGGGCTCTGGACTTTGAACTAGCTTCAAAGCAGCTCGGTGTAGTGGGACTCAGGAGACCTGGGTCAAGTTCAAGCCTCATCCTAAGCAAATCTGTGTAGCGTCTCTGAGCCTTAGTTTTATTGCTCCAGAAACAGGCAGTCACCCACGGGAGTGCCTGAGCTGAGCAAAGTCACTGGAGAAATCGTGGCTGGAACAGAGGAGGGCAGATTAGGCTTCAGAAGTGGGGGGGCCTTGTCGGCCTCCAGACGTTTGAACTTCTGATTTGGAGCAAGGACTGATGGGAGTGGAGGTAGGAAGACAGGTCAACAGGAAACTGCTGGAGGAGGGTAGGCAAGGGCAGTGCCAGACCTAAACCAGGGGCACTGCAGTTAGAAGGAAGTAGGCTGGAGGGGGAGGGAGAGGATGAAGTGAAGGTCTGGGAGGCTGATCCCCCAACTGGCCCCCCAGCTCCATCTTTATACCCAGAGCAGTACTTGACATAGGGGAGACACTCAAAAATAATTACTGGATGAATGAGCAACTGAATGAATTATCTTACTTCTAGACCCTGTCTGGTTATGAAGAGCAGATGAGATCTTCATTTAAAAGCACTGGAAACGTGTATAAATTTAGAAAATGGTTCAGCTACTGAAACAGAGTCCCAAAATAGCAATGGCTGCAACATAATAGAAGTTTATCTTACTCTCTCATGCGACAGGCTGCATAACCATATGGGGCTAGTGGGCCAGCTTCACAGTCGTCTGAAACCCAGGCTTATTTCTCTTTTTTCCTTCATCTTCTTGTTGTTGTTGTTGTTCTTCCATCTTCTATAGATGGTTTCTATGTCATGGCCCAAAATAGCTGCTGTAGCTCCTGCCACCACATCTGCATCCCAACCATCTTCATTTTATCGGTGTGCCAGCCAGTGGCAAAGGAGAAAGAGCATGCACTTCCTATAAGGACATGATCCAAAAGTTGTACACATCACTTCTAGTCATATACCATTGGCCAGTACTCAGTTGTATGACCACACCTAGCTGCAAGAAAGCCTGGGAATTGCATTCTTATTCCAGCAGTCATATTTCTAGCTAAAACACGAGGATTCTATCTAAACAGAGAACACATAAGAAGTGTGCCTTAATGGAGTGAAGGCAGGATGAGGAGGAAATCAAGAGTTCCAGGAAGGAAGACTGACAGAGGACTTCGGGGGTACAGCGGGAAGCGGGACCAACTGCTTCCAGCAGAATCCACAGGCAATTCCTTCACCCAGTCAAGAAAGAGGAGAGCAAGCAGAAACTTCCAGCCTCAGGGCTTCAATGAGCTGCCCTTGCAAAGTGCCCTGTTCTATTAGGTGCAGATTCACACCTTGTAACTTCGTCCTCATTCTCTCCAGCGCCGCCCCCCATCAGAGGGAGACTTACTGGGGGGAAGGGGGATGGACTCCTGGGAACCCTCGCCCTGAGAGAAGATGGTGAGAATTTATCCAAGCCCAGAATGGTAAACCCTCACCTTCAGCCGACAGGCAGGTGCAGGTAGGAGCAAGGAAACAAGTGCAGGCTGGTGATGGAGGCAGGAAGAAAGGCTTCGGTATAAGCTTTGGGGAGTGTGGTCCAATTCCCATCTCTCAAAGCAGACAGTGGGTGTTTGCCACCAACTGATTCGTCCCCTTCTGCCTCCCTCAGGCTCCCAGAATTTCCTTCAGGTAACCACCTTGCCCCTGACGGTCCGCGCTTTGGGGAAAGGTGGCTCCACCCCTTTGTTCCTATGGTGGACCCTGATTGGCTCACAGGGATTCACACGGTCCATTTCCTGCCCAGTCATTGGTTCATGGGCAAGCATGTGACCCAGGGGGTCCAATCAGGGTGCATCTTGTTTGGGCCCACAGTCACCAGCCCTGGCATGTGACTGCAAAAAGGTGTAGGTGGTCTTGCTGAGACAGAGCTAAAAGCTAGACAACACCTGGGGCACAGGTGACATTGGTGAGCTCCTGGACCATCCAACCTGAAGCCTGATCTTACCTGAATATTCCCTTTGTGTGAAACAAATCCCCTCAATTGCACCAGCCAGTTCCAGTTGCCTGTCTCCGTTATCTGCAAACGGAAGCTCCCTGCCCTGGTGCACTTTCATCCAAGTGACATCTCTCTCGTCTGCCTCGGAGAGGACAGTGACCTCTTTGTCATCTCCTGTGCTCGCAGTTTCCCGCCGGTGTCCAGGACCCCGCAGGCGCGTGATCATTGGCTTTTTGAATTCATAGGATGTGACTCACCTCATGGAACCTGCAGTCTCCTTCAAAAACGAGACACATGGATATGAATGTAAATAAGTTGTTGTGAGACTAGCTGTGACCAACTCTCAGTGCTTGTTCTCCAGGCAACCAATGTCCCCTGACTCAGTCCTCCTCCTTGAAGCGACCTTGTAAATGCTGCTTTCAATGAGCAGGACAAACAGCAGATGACAGACCCACTCATATGGACCAACTGAGCTTCGGGGCAAGAGTCATGGAGAGGCAGGGAGGTTTGTTTGTTTGGTTTTTGTTTTTCTTCAAAAGTAAGCTGGCCTGGCCAGTGTGGCTCAGGTGGTTGAGTGACATCCAGTGCGCCAGGAGGTTGTGGTTTGATTCCCAGTCAGGACACCTGCCCGGATTGTGGGGCTCAATCCCCAGTTGGGGACGTGCAGGAGGCAGCCGATTGATGTTTCTCTCTCACATCGATGTTTCTGTCTCTCTCTCTCCATTTGCTTTCCTTTCTCTGAAATCAATAAATACATATTTTTTTAAAAAGTAAGCTGAGCCCTGGCTGGTTTGTCTCAGCAGTTAGTGTCAGTCCGTGGACCAGAGAGACCTGGGCTCGGTTCCCAGTAAGGGCACATACCAAGGTTGCAGTTTGTCCCTGGCCCCGCTTGGGGTTGTGTGGGCGGCAGCCAGTCGATGTGTCTCTCTCACATTGATGTTTCTTTCTCTCTCTCTCTTCCTCCCTCTCTCCTTCCTGCTCTATCTCAAGATAAAGTGCAAAAATGTCCTCAGGTGAGGATAAAAAAAAAAAAAAGTAAGCTGAAATTCAGGCCCTGAACAGTGTTCCATTAGGGACACCTGTGGCTCAAATGGGACAGAAAATGTGTTGCAAAATAGCTTAAGCAGAGAGAGGGAGAGAGAAAGAGAGAGAGAGAAAGAGAATGCACAGGTTGGATGAGAGACACATCTAGGGGGAGATGGTCTCCGCGCACCAATGCGAGCAGAGTCTCAGCTTCTGGCCATCGCTCAGGTCTGCCGTCCTCGGGGTTGGCTCCAGGCTCTTGCTCTGCCTGGGAACAGGATGGTGACAGCAGCTGCCGCCCACACATCCTCATGGTGAGTGGGAGAGCGCCGAGGCGTCCTCCGACTTCACTGGCCCAGGGGCCCAGTCCAGAGCAGCCGCCGTGGCCAGGGAGTGGGAGGTGTGATGCTTTGATTGGCGTAGGCGTCAGTCGCAGGCTTCACCCTGTTGGTGGAGCCCCATTGTCAGTGCCTACGACACCGGGCTCTATGGCCAGAGAAGGGTGAGAGGTGATGGGGACAGAATCAAGAGCTGTCAAGGCACATGTCAGTGCAGTGAAACAAGTAGGCTTGTCCATCCGCACAGCGTGTGCTCCGGAAGGCCTGCCACTCCAGACCCTGCGCTGGGAATGTGGGCACAACGGAGAGGCAGGGCCCGGCCCAGAGGAGCTCACGGCTCAGAGGAGCTCACGGCCCAGAGGACAGGTGTGAGTTTCATTCCTGTGTTGCTTGTGATAAGGGTGAGGCACGGAGCTGGGCAGGGCTGTGGGCCCCCCAGTCCCGTATCCCTTCTCTCTCCATTCAGTGTTGAAACCAGGTCCCATCAAGGAGACAGAGTGGTTGCAGACCTGGCCTGGTGAGCTCTGGAAGGACCAGGGCAGATGGAGCCTCTGTCTTCCTCTGAGTAGGAAATGTGACTTCAGGGACAGGGAGGAATGGAGAAAGGAAAAGTAAATGAGATTTCTAGATAGTGCCTTTTTTAAAAAAAATTTTTTTCTTTATTAATTTTAGAGAAAGAGGAAGGGAGAGAGAGATGGAAACATCGATGAGAGAGAACACTGCCCGCCTCCAGCATACCCGCCCTGGGGATCGCGCCCACAACCTGGGCATGTGCCCTGACCAGGAATCGAACCAGCGACTTCTTGGTGTATGGATTAATGCTCAACCACTGAGCCACACCGGCTGGGCTAGACAGTGCCTTTTATAAAGGCCGAGCTTGCCTCCTATCCTCTGGGAATCCCTGAGGTTGAACAAGCAATTTTTTGCAGGTTTTTTTTTCTTGCAATTGCCCCCTCTTTGCTAGACTTCTAGGACTTGGCTGCAGAGGGGAATAGTGCCTTATGATGTATTTTGATCACTGTACAATGGGAAGCTCAGTGCCTGGCACACAGTAGGTGCTTAGCTGTGTGGTTTCCCAGCATGCATCACCAGTCCTCCAGAAGAATGGAGGGGGCAGTCTCCATCCTTACAACCTTCTTGCTGGAGTTAGGGCTGGCTGACTCTTAAACGGGAAGGGAGAGCAATGATAAAGGACTTAATCACAGTGATTCCCTGCTGAATACCTACTGTGTGTTAGACTCTGTGCCAGGCACTTGACAAGTTCTTTCAAATCCCCCACCAACCTTTCTATGTGGGGATTATTATCCCCATTCTCTCAAGAGACAGCTGAGATGTAGAGATGGCAAATAATTAGCTGGTTTCCTTTAGAGCAGGGGTTAGCAATGCACAGCCATGGGTCCCATCTGGCCCACTACTTGCTGCTGTAAATAAAGTTTTATTGGCACACGGCCACAGCCATTCATTTACATAATGTCTACATCTTTCGCTACAAAGGCAGAGTCGAGTAGCTGTGACAGAAACCATATGGCCCACAAAGCCTAAAATATTTACTATCTGGCCCTCTACTGAAAAAGTTAGTCTGGTTTAGAGGAAACATTTGGATACTTTCTTTTTGCCAGGCTGGCAGTCAGATCAGGAAAGGCTTTGTAAGCCCTGGTGAGGACTTGAGACTTGGGCTGGCAAAGGCTTGCCCCTGCAGGGTTTGCACAGGGGAGTGGCAGGCTGGCTTTGGGGCTTCGGACAGCCAGTCCTGCTGCTGAGCGGGAAATGACCGCAGCTAGCGAGCCCGCGGGCAGGGAAACTTGTTAGGGGTCTGCTGAAATCCTCCAGGGACGAGAAGGCTGGGCTGGGCAGTCCCGGCGGGGTGAGCAATTTAGGATGGAGAAGCTTCTCTGCTTATCCAGAAGTCCACCTGCTCATCTGGGCTGAGGAGGGGGAAGAGCCATCAGGGAAACATGTAAACTGGGGGCGGGGATTGGAGGTGTCATTCACTGAGTTGAGCTGGGAAACACAGGTAAAGGGGAAGGAGCAGCTGGCGTGGAGAGCAGGGAGTTTCATTAGGGGCGTGTTGCATCTGAGGTGTCTGTCAGATGTTCCAGCCAAGATGTCCAGCTGGAGGTTGACCCTGTGGGTCTGGAGCTCAGAAGGGAGGGACAAGTATGTGCTGGAAAGTGGAGACTTAGGAGTCTCCAGCATAGAGATGTTCAAGGCTTAAAGAGTGAGCTGAATAGTGGGTCGAGTTCTTGAAAACCCATCCTGCAGCTGCAGCACAGTGGTTCTCCCCCGGTCCTCCTGAGACCCTCCCTTGTGCACTGGGTGGAGCTGCAGCTGGAGAGGGGAGTCCAGAGCCCAGAAACACCCAGCCCAGCCCCCAGACAGCCAGGCCTCAAACAGGGAAAGAACCGCCGGCTCAGAGTCAGAGATCCTGTGAGAGCGAGAGGCTGTGAGAAGTTGACACCTGTCACACTGATGAGGCCCTTCTGGTACCTTGCATCCCGAGCTGTGTTTTCACTCTGAAGCACTGGGGAGCTGGGCTGCACCCCCACAGGGCTGGTTTTCTCAGGTGAGCACGTGCCTGTCAGAGAGGGCTGAAACACGCCCTGGCTGCCCCGGGTCCCATTTTGATTGCACACAGCACCCAGGAGGTGAGCCTCATGGGGACCTGGGAACGGAAGGCGAGTGGAAGGCACCCAGCATGCCCGGCCTGCGTTGCACCTTAAAGAAGGCAGAGGTAGTCTTTTCCCTCCAAAGATATGTCTGATACCTCACATTTATGTTTTGCCTTGAAAGATTTCAAGGCTGCCTGAAACCCCAAGGGGAGTGAGGGAAGCAGGCCGTCAGAGCAGAGAGCAGCTCGGACCTCCCTCTACCTGGGAGGATGTGGTGTTCTCGGGCAAGGCTTTGGTTGACTTCTGGTTTATCTGCCCTCCAGTTTGGTCTGCTTCCTCCCCTTTCTGGTGGAGAACATGGCCCTCGTCTGCCACAGGACCGTGTGGGGAGGGGCTGGGACCGGGAGGGGCTGGGACCAGCACGGACGCCGACCTCGGCAGGTGTGCGGTGGGAAAGGGGCCCCTCCCTTCATGCGCTCTCCGCTCCTCTGTCCGTCTGTCCCCCTGGCTGCCTCCTCATGTGTCCCAGCCAGCCAGCTGCTGATTCATGCTTGCTCCATGAGTTAGAACGATTTTGGTGGCAAGTGACAAATTCAAGTCCAACTCACTTAAGCACCAAAGGGAATGTGTTGACTTGAGTCACTGAACATTTCAGGAGTGGTGCCTGTGTCAGGTAAAGCTGAATCCAGGGGCTCAAATGAGATCAGAAATCTGTCCGTCTCTGGGCTCTGCTCTCCACTGTGCAGGTTTTATTCTCAGACAGGCTGTCCCCAGGCAGTGGGCAGACGGCCATCGGCTCCGCACGAGGTTTTACATCCACCTGCATGACATACCCAACAGAGACAATGCCTTTTTGCTAATTAACCTGCAACAAAAGTCCTGGAATTCAAGGTCATTGGCCCTATCTGGAGTCAGGTGACCATTTATAACCAATCACGGAGGCCAGGAAAATTCTGCATTCTTATTGGCCAGGCCCTGGTCATGTGTCCAGCCCTGGAGCTGAGGATAGGGTGGGCTCTATCCGAGCTATGGGGCCTGAATGTGGGGGAAGGGTGGTTATCTAGAGGCAACATTAGGGTTCTGCTCCCAGAAGGGAACGGTGTGTGGGAGGCAGGCAGAAATGACAGATGAATAAGGTGCTGAGATTCTGAGAACAGTGATGTGGAAGTGTTATCTGTGAATGGACTGGCCCTCACGCATTGGGGTTCAGTGCGGGCTGTGCATGTGAAGGTGCTGGGGGCAGGCGGTGCAGGGACCAGGGACCTGGGGGTGGGGTGGGGAATAGAGGCTCCAGCATGGGGTGGGGGAGATGGGTCTCCAACCTCCTCCCTCGCTCCCTCCCTCTTTCTTTTTTTACTTTTTTTGTCCGCCTCCTCCCTAAATATTTGAGTGCCTGTTCTGTGTGAGGCCATTTGGCAATGGGAACACAGATGAACACATGGAACTATTCCCTGCCCTTTAGTGCTCATGTTCCCCTGAGCAGCGGGGGATCATAAACAAATAACTGGGATCGTTTTCAAGAGATGAGCTAGAAAGCAGCTGAGGTGTGGATAGCTGCTTTTACCAGGGTAGTCAGGGAGGACTTCTTGGAGGAGGTGATATTTTGGCAGAAATTGAATAATGAGAGGGAGCCAGCCCTGGGAAGAGTGGGGGTTGGAGGGGGAGGGAGAGCGAGCACAGTGGCCCTGAAGTGGCAGAGTCCTGGGTACAGCGGTTGGAGCGTCGGCCTGCAGACCAGAGAGTCCTGGGTTGGGTTCCCGCTAGGGGCACGTACCAAAAAAGAAAAGAAACGGGCAACAAGCACGTGGGTAGAGCCTGGTGATGGAGAAGGTGCTAGAGACCGTAGCAGGGCTGGGCAGGAGCAGAAGGGGCAGGCCTGGGAGGCAGGCGAGGAGCTTGGGTTTCAGAGCCATTGGATAGGAGCTGAGCTGCCTCCTGGCTCCATGGCGACGGGGCCGCGCGGTGGCCCAGCCTTACCGGAGGAGAAAGAGAAGGAAGGACCAGTACCCTTCAGTGCCAGCTCTTCCAGCTGCCATGTGTTGTATCCCTGAACCTTCACCCTATGAAAGGTGTGACCCCCATTTTGCGGACGAGGAAACTGAGGCTCGGAGAGGTCAGTGGCTTCATGTCTCTGGCCAACCTGTGGCCGAGGTACAGCTTGAACTCGGGTCTTTTCAGCTCCGAAACCCTCCCTCCTCCGCACCCTGCCTCTCCGGCGGCGCTCGAACGAGGCAGCGGTCCAAAGTGATTCATCACTTTTCTTCCCACCGCCCCTCATTTCCTTTCTTAATTTCCACATTTCGGAGCTGAAGCAGGGTGGTATTTAAATTTGCCAGTGGCAGATGGGGGGTGGAGGTGGAGGCAGCATCGGCCCTTCAGAGCATGAAGGAGGGGAGGCTGAGCCCCACCTGGCCGCTGAGGCTGGCAGGACCCCCCGCCAGATGCTCCCACAGCCGAAAGATGGTGGGGTAGCACGTGCCAGCACCCCCTCCCCGCTCCTGAAGTGTCTGGAGTAGGGAAGAGGGTCTTCCTCTCCTGACGCGGAAATGTCACTTTACTTCGTGCCGGCCTTTTATCAGTGCAGTTGGTTGCTCCCTCCCAAGGAACGGTGTCGGTTTCATCTTCCAAATGCCACCACTCGGCACCGCGCAGGGCTTAACAGCAGATTCTTTTTACAGCTGGTGCTCTCCCGCGACTTCGAGATCCGAAAGCTTCTTAGCCAGACACGCGTGAGAGGGAGTGGAAGGTGGCTGTCTCGCACGACCCGGGTGTCCTGTGTCCCGGGGGTTTTCAGGGCCCCTTCATGAGAATCTCAGATTCTGGGATCGGGCATGGAAACCCCGCTGTGGGCTGAGGCTTGAGGAATTTACTGTAGAAGACAGTTCCTGTTGCACACAGGCATTTTGTAGTAGGTGTCTGTTGATCGTTCCTGCCCAGTCACTTCTGAAAATAGGATCTTAACTCCCCTCGGATGTTGCTGCTACCTCTACCCTTGGTCCGTGCATTTTGGGTGAGGATGAAATCTACCCCGACTGCCCACCCTCAGGCCTGGCCAGGGGACGTGTTCTCTCCCTGCTCCACCTTGATGATTCAGACATGAGCAGGAAACCCAAGCCAGGCCAGCAAGGTTTGGTTTGGAGACTTTTTGGGGAAAAAAATTGTCCCAATAGAAACGGGCTGAATGGACAAGGTGCAAAGCAGAAGATGCCGGTGTCCACAGTTTCGGGGGAGAGTTTCCTTGATCCTGAGGTCAACACAGAGGAAAACAGAGTTAAAACCTGGGGGAGAGGAAAAGATAGAGTTCTTTTTTTTTTTTTTTTTTAATCCTCACCCGAGGACATTTCTCCATTTTTTGTATAGATAGAGTGGGAGGGAGAGAGAGAGAGAGAAACATCGATGTGAAAGGGACACATCGAGTGGCTGCCACCCGCACAACCAACC
Organism: Molossus molossus; assembly: GCF_014108415.1. Classification (NCBI taxonomy): domain Eukaryota; kingdom Metazoa; phylum Chordata; class Mammalia; order Chiroptera; family Molossidae; genus Molossus; species Molossus molossus. Next base: position 7,916,730 of record NW_023425399.1, on the reverse strand, counting down.
AGGGCCGGGGACAAACTGCAACCGAAGTACGTGCCCTTAGCAGGAACCGAACCCGGGTCTCTCAGGACCGCAGGCCGATGCTCTAACCACTGAGCCAAACCGGCCAGGGCAAGATAGAGTTCTGATGACGTCACTTGAGCACCTGGATCCAGCCATTCCTGAGGCTAATTAATTTTGAACGTGATAGTTATAGGAGTTCATAAATTTACTTTAACGGCAGGTGTACTGACTAATACCTGTCGGCCTGATCCTGGCTGCACAAAGCAACCTTGTCTCTGAATCCCCCGCCCTCATATGTCACTGCAAAGGCAGAGCTCCTAGCAAGTAGGTAGGAGCATAGACACCACACCTTCCACCGTGCAGACCCATCCGGGCCATCTGCTGAAGGTTCAGCTGCTCTCTGGGGGTCCCTGAGAAGGATAGTCAAAGTATAAAGGCAGGGCTACTTGCTGGGAGAAAGTTGTCAGTTAGGGGAGGGAGGGACAGGATTCTGGGGTCCACAGAGTAAAGAGGCTCCCATGCCCCCCCCCTTACTTTGACACAGGGACCTCAGTCCTCCCAGGGGCTTTCATTCTGCTGACTCACTCCCAGAATGCACTTGGACTCAGCCAGTGTTGACGGAGGACCATGCCAGGTCCCGGGGGTTGCAGACTGGGTCTGGATGGCTGCGTCCTTGTCCCTTAGTGACCGCGTGGTGTTGCGCAGGGTCTCTCGCTCTCAGAGCCTCCACGTGCTCATCTGTAGAACAGGAATAACGGTTCCCCTGCCTCAGAGAGCTGCGTGGGGGACTCCGTGGTCAGTCCTGGGTCTGGTGCACAGTAAGCCACCGATAAGCATGTCATAGCATTACTGTCCCCCAGGTGAGAATGTCCTCCTAGCCCAGGAAGGACGGGGGTGGGCGGAGGTGGATCGAGTTCTGAGGGCAGAGTTATATGAAGGGATCATTTGTATGTTGGCAAGATGGACATAAGCCACAGATACCAGCCGCTCCAGGACCTCGGGAGAAGCGTCGGCCCGGGGAAGGGCCCCAGAAGGAGGCGGCCTTGGGGCTGAGTCTTGAGGATTGAGTAGAAGCTGGCCCGGGACCGGCTGGGCAGGTGCTTAGGGACATGGCGTGAGCGGGAAGTGTGCCCCGGGCTGTGACTAGACAGTGGCAGATGAGGGGGTGTGAACCGCAGAGGGCGAGATTAGAGACACCAGCGTGGGGACACGATGGCCAGACTTTGGAGTGGAGCCTGGGGACAGGGAAGTCCTTGGAGGGCTTTCTAGTGAAGAGGTGGGATGGTCCGGTTGAGTTTGGGGGTGTACCTCCTTCGCTACGCAGCGGGGAGATGAGAGGTACAGGACCCCTTGGGGGAGGAGGTCGCTGGGCGCATCTGGACAGAAGCTGCCGAGGTCGGGGACTGGGCAGGGGGGCGGTGTGGAGGTGAGGGCAGAGCTGGAGGTCCAGGGGGCGGAGAGGACTCCTCCGGATGGAACACCGAGGCGCCAGGCTCCCCTCCGGCCTTCGCTCCCCTTGACCGTGATTTAAAAACGCATCACACGTGCCTCCCAGAGTGACGGTTGTTTACCGGATCCCTGAGCACTGACATCATCGCCCCCCGAATTAGCCTTCTCCTTCTCGGCCCTTCTCCTTCCCGGGCACCTTGTCCCTGATCAGCAGTTGTCTTTGTTTTATGTCCCATCCCCTAACAAGTACCCCAACTCTTAGCTACAGGCCTGATTCTCTGGATCGGTGCCCTCGCCCAGATCTGACCTTCGGAAAGGCCGTTGTCCATGCCCGGCTCCTCATCTGGACGAGGGGGGTATAATGATGGAATTCACGTCCTTCTGTCAAATCCCAGGAGGATAATGCGGGTCAGTCCCTTAGCCCAGGGCCCAAGCCAGGTGCTTCCCTGTTCGCCAGTGGGCAGAGGAGGCCGTGGTGTATTCAGCCAGGAGAATCCTATCTTCAGATGACCTCTGTTTACCTAGCCTGGTGGGTACCCCCCATTTTACAGATGAATTAATGGGGTTCAGATAGACCAAGCAGCTGCTCCAGGTCACACAGCTCTGTGGGTAGCAGGGGGCTCGAGGACCAGCCTCTGACTGCAGGAGCCAGGGGCCAGGAACAGGGTGAGGGCAGTGGGATGCCCGCCGTGGGGGCAGAATGCCCGGGGGCACCATGGAGCTCAGTAGTCATGGGGGTCAGTAAATTATGTTGGAATATATTGGATGCAATATATATATATATTTTTTAATCCTCACCCGAGGACATTTTTTTCCATTTTTTGTTCAGATAGAGTGGGAGGGAGAAAGAGGAAGAGAGAGAGAGAAACATCGACGTGAAAGGGACACATCAAGTGGCTGCCACCCGCACGACCAACCAGGGCCGGGGACAAACTGCAACCGAGGTACACGCCCCCAGCGGGAACCGAATGGATGCAATGTTTTAAAAAATGAAACTTGATTCAAAAATAAATCCATGGCAGATATCTACAAGCAGAATATCAAAATTTACAAGAAAAGAAGGATCCGTCTGACAGATTCTTCCTCCTGCTCAGACTCAGCATGGCTCGGCACAGGCTGTGGCTGACCCCGTGCTGGCTGCTGGCTCCCCGATGCTGGTGGCCGAGGTGGCCCCAGAGCCGCAGACAGACGCAGTGGACCGGATTCGCAGCAGCTCGGGTGAGCAGGCCTGAGCCCCCGTTCGCCTCCAGAACTGGGAGACCAGCCCCACCCGATCACAAAATATCGGGGTGCTGTTTCAATTCTAAGAAGAGGACTGGATGGTAAACATGCCAGAAGAACAGGTTCTACTGCAGGGGGCAGGGGCGGATTCAAAGGACTTCTGCCCCAGTGGGTAGTGGCGGCCCTTTCGCCCCGGACTCCATGATGAACACAAGCGGAGAAAAGCGATCTGGGTTTTCCTGCAGACCTTGGAGCATGAGAATGAAGGCACGTGGTGCACCAGCGCCCCTGCCTAGGTGCAGAGCTGTTCAAATGTGAAATGTGTTAGTCAAGCTTTTCCTGAATGGGACTGTGCCAAACACCAGACAACATACTCTGAATTACAGAGTGAAATCAGAAATAGTGCCCCAAATGTAGGTTGACGTGAAACTGATCAAAGCGATGTTGGAAAACCACTGTTTCCATCCAAAGACGTTGACCAGCCAGGATCTGGTGGTGGTGTTTCGTTTAACAATCAAAGGAGAGGAAAAGTGATCAGGATAATGACGGGTCAGCTGCTTCACACAAGGGTGCCAAAGGCCCAGTGTCCTTTGGGAAAACTGATCCAGCCTGGAAATGCCCCTTTTCATATAACATGATTTAAAAATCGAATCTTAAGTCGAGGATGTCCTTTGTGTTGGGCTGTCAGAAGTTTTATAGGGACAATTACTCCAAAAGAAAACACGGAACCCATTCATTCTGTTGTTCACTGTAAGCATTTAGCATATAATTTTCATTGTAACTTCACACTTTCAAAGGTTTATAAACTGCTGCCTTGGTTTTGTATTGCATGTGTCAAACTCAAGCATGACATTTGTTGCTGTTGTTGTTAATGTGAAATTTAGGTCCAAGTTGTTGTTTTTTTTTAAACCTCACCCAAGGATATTTCTGTCATTGAATTTTAGACAGAGTGGAAGGTGGAAGAGAGGGAGGGAGGGAGAGAGAGAGAAACATCAATGCGAGAGAGACACACTGATTGGTTGCCTCACGCGATGCCGATATGGACCCGGGATCGAACCTGCAACCCAGGTAGGCAGCCTTGACCGGAATTGAACCCGCAACCATTCTTCTGTGGGTCGATGCTATAACCACTGAGCCAAACGCCAGGGTTAGGTCCAAGTTTTTTTGTTTGTTTGTTTTTTGGTACGTGCCCCTAGTGGGAACCGAAGCCGGGCTCTCTGGTCCACAGGCTGATGCTCCTACCGCTGAGCCAAACCAGCCAGGGCGTAGGTCCAAGTTTTAAGTGTAATCTCCTTAGGAGGTCCTCTTGTAGTGTCAAGTGTCTTCAAATATGACACACCGTCCATATTTCCCAGCAGGCATGTGAGATTAACTGCTGTCATGCTCTGTCCAACCATAAAGAGTGACCACTGTCACCTGTTTGAATAAGGGTTTGAATAACGCCAACTGTGAGGCTGGCACCTGGAGCCATTCCACCTGGCCAGTGGGTGAACCTAGCTCACTGCCCAGTGTCTACACCTTAAAATGCCATCCTTTAAAAACAACAACAACTTTATTGAACTATAATTTAACAAACGATGAAATGCACACATTTGTAGCGTGCAGTTTAGTCAATTCTGACAAATGTAACTGCCACCCCCAAACAAGATAAAGAACGTTCCCATCATCCAAAACATCCGTCTTTGCAGTCAACCTCTGGCTCCCTTCCTGGCCTTAGACAGCCGCGGACCTGCCGTCCATGACGATAGGTTCATCGTGCCCATTCTGGAACTTCCTGTACATGGAATCACGGTAGGAGGCAGACCTTTGTGCCTTGCTTCTTTCAGAGGTTCGTTTCTGGTTTGGCCTGAATCGTTGTTTCCTGCCTCCTCATCGTAAGCAGTATTTCATTGGTACGAGGCGTGACATTACCAAGTGTTGGTGAGGGTGTGGAATAATCGGAACTCGCACACTCTTCCGAGGAGTGTGAAATGACGGTCGCTTGAAAACGTTTGGCATTTGCTGGTGGTTAAGCATGCGCTTACTCTGTGCCTCAGCAGCTCAGCTCTTTGCCCAAGAAAATGACACTCCGTATCCACACAGATGTTCGCAGCTTGATTCCTAAGAGCCCCCGAATGGGAACAGCCTGGGTCCAGCCAGGGGGCAGAAGCCACACCAGAAATCTGCACATGAACGAAGAAAACACAGTTACCCACTAAAGGAGTAAATCGCAGCTCAAGAGGAGATGGGGATGGGGATCCTGAAATCAGCGAGCGGGCTGAGGGAGGGAGACAGCAGAGGACACCCTACTGGGTGGCCCAGGAACGTGCTGCAGGGCCTGTGAGGCCAGGCTGCTCCGTGAGGCCTCCTAGGTGGGTGCACCTGCTCACCTGGCTGCTCATCCCTGCCACCAGGTGTCCTGCTTTCCCGCTGCAGCTCGCAGTGCCTCTCTTGCGCCCTCTGCTGACGAATTCTACCATCGGCCCAGCTTGCAAAGGCGAACCCTTCACAGGGTCACGAAGCCGGGCAAACAAGAGCAGAGTTGGTGCTGAGACTCAGTACATTGATACCCGGCCCATAGCCCCCAGTTCCATCAGCTGGTGAACCGACACAACCACTGTGATATGTGCACGCAGCATGACTGCCTTTTGTGCTCTGGGGTAGCGGTCGAACCGCTTGAAGTCCTCAGGTTGCAGATGGACGGGAAGCCGGCAGCCTGCCAAGGTGATGGGTCTGAGACGGTGGCGGTGGGGAGGCCGCTGTGCTGCCCACACGGAACGAAGGGCAAAGTGTTAACCCCGGGGCTCAGGAGTCAGACGGGGGTGGGTTCCAGTCCTGCCTCCATCCGCATCTATCAGCTGTGTGGCTTTGCAAAAGTCGCTCAACCTCTCGGAGACAGTGTGTCCACATCTTAAAGGATTGCTGTAAGAACTGAAGGATGCAAGCAGGGATCCACAAACCCCAGCCTGTGGACCCAATCTGTCCCGCGTCCTGTTGTTTCTGAAGTCCATGAGCTAAGAATGTGTTTATTTTTTATCACATTCATTTTTAATGGCTATACAGTTACCTATATAATAGCCTCAATTTTGCCTCTGACCTGCAAAGCCTAAAAATTATTCACTATCTAGCCCTTTAAGAAAAAGTTCATGAACCCTTGATTAAAATATCTGAGCACAGAAAAGTGCTCAGTAGGTACTAATGGGGGCTACTTTCTTAAGGAGCTTAGGTATCCTCAAAGGCCTTCATCTCTAGCCCTCAAGAAGGCCGAGCATACTCTAAAAATACTTAGACGGCACTCCTATGTCCCAGGCATTGTCTTAAGTCCTGTATAGAGAGCAACTCATTTAATTCTTAAAACAACCCCCCAAGGTAGGTACTATTGCCCCCATTTTAAAGGTGAAGAAACAGAGGCATAGAGAGGGCCAATATCTTCCTAAGGTTACTCAGTTTGTGAGTAATGGAGCTACTGTTCAAATCCAGACAGCATCGTCCCCGGCTCTGTGCCTGTAACCACTCCACCCCACTGCCCTTGACAATCTGCTGTAGCCCCACAGGGTGCTCAGTGAGCATTTGTTGACATGTGTGGAGTCTGAGGGCAGAAGAGCAGCCCAGTGAATTGTTGAGCTTGAAAGCGAGGAACTCAGGCATCCCTGAGGGCCCCGGTCCCCAGTAGTGACAGGTGGGAGGGAGCATTTCCACACAGCCACGTAGGCCCCTCCTCTTGCAGACCCCATTAAAGAACATTTAGTGTATTCGAGTTGTGCCCTCGTTACATGTACAATCTGATTGTCTCCTCTAGGCATCCACCCAGTAGCTCCCATTTGTGTGTCCACTTACAGATAAGGGAACGGAGGCACAGAGATGTAAAGGGACCGGGCAGATATCACATAACTAAGACATGGTTGTACTGGGTCTCACGTCCAGGTCCGGGCGACCACAGGGCCAGACCTCTAAGCACGGTGCAGGGAAGGGAGACTGTAATCGCCACTCAGAGCCATTTGTGAATGTGACGTGTAGCGTGGGTTTTCACAGGGGCCCCGATGGACGAATTCTGAACTCACAGAACTGCGCGACGGGCTGTGGTTTCCGTGCCCTGTGTGAGCCCTCCCTCTGTAAAACGTTTCGGCCTACAGCGCTGCAAAAGTTCGCCGCTTGTTCACTTTTCCAGGGACTACCTGCTGGGGAAATCAGGGTTCGCCGTGAGATCGGGGTGCGCTGCGGACAGCCATCGCCGTCATCCGTTTTGTTGATGGACCGTCCGAGGGAGAGATGCCGACACTAACTGCCTGACTCGGTGGAAGGCTCTTCCCCCAGGAGGTGAGTGTCGACGCCAGAAAAACAGCCAAGTGCGAGGTGAATGGGCGGTGCCTCGGGTGAGGCAGGGACGACGTGTGTGTGTGTGTGTGTGTGTGTGTGTGTGTGTGTGTGTGTGTAGGGAGGGGAAGGGGTTGGGAAGGAGATGAAGAGAGACCTCAGCCGGTGCGTCCAGAGCAGAATTTGTTGTGGTGCTTTGTTTCGGGTTAAATTTTCTGTCCCATGATCTTGGTCTAGAATTTTTATAATCACAAAGAACAGAAACCCACTCGAAAGGGATCCGGCAGCCCTGGCCGGTTTGGCTCAGAGGTTGGAGTGTCGGCCCATGGACGAAAGGGCTGCAGTTTTTGGTTTGATTCCTGTCAAGGGCATGTACCTGGGTTTCAGGGGGCAACCAATCTGTGTGTCTCTCTCACATCAATGTTTCTCTCTGTCTCTCTCTCCCCCTCCCTCCTTCTCTTCTACTCTCTCTAAAAAAGAAAAATTAATGGAAAAATAAGAAAAAACTAAAGAGGTTCAGCAGAAAGGACAATGCATCCGTTCATTGCTCAAGTAGTGCTTGTGACCTACTGTGTGCTGTTGGCTGGAGGTCAGCAAACCTGGCACCAAATCAATAAGGGCAACTGCACATAGTATTCCATGCTCCAAAGAATTGAACAAGCACGTGAATAATAAGAACCGGCCTTTGGAAGCTTCGGTGAAAACTGCCCAGGCAGAGGGGTAGCCAGCACAAATGTCCTGGGGCAGGAATGGAGTTTGCATGGTAGAGCAACAGAAAAGGAGGCTGGTGTGGCGGATGGAAGGAAGGGAGAATCAGAGCCCAGGCTGCAGTAGGGCCTGAGAGGCCTCAGTTTGGATGTTATCCTCAGGGCAATGGGCAGCCACTGAGGGTCAGAAGGGCCAGTGACTGTTAGAACTTTCCCAGGAGAAACAGAAAGTCCAGAGGTGGGTCCAGGCTGTCTTTCTGTTCCGCCGTCTCATCCGTGGCTTGTCACCTCACAGTCTCAAGATGGCCACCAGAGCCGCCAGCACCCGAGCTGGGAAGACAGGGAGGTGTCTGCCGCGTCTGTGAGGCGACCAGGAGGTAGCGTCTTGCCCAGGAGCCCCAGCAAGCTCCCCGTCCGAACCATGGTGCAGGCACCCCCCTGTGAGGGAGGCTGGGAGACGGAGCGTCGGCCAGAGCGATGGCCCTGGCTGGTCGCAGTGGATCACATAGGCTGGGCACACTGACCCACTGTGACAAGTTAGGGTCCTGAGGGCAAAAGGAAGAGAGGAATAGTCCTTGGATCAGTGGAGAAGGAGAAATGTCAGGCCGAGGTACTCAGTTGTAAATTCGAAGCCTGTGCAAAGTGCAGAGAAAACAGCCGGGAGTGAGGCCACCCACCCCTACCCCACCCCCCCCACCCCATCCCCACCCAGGCTGGTGAGCAGGAGGGCCCCAGGCCACGTTCCAATGTCAAGAGAATCCACCGGGTCTCCCCTGTCCTAGGTGGAAGGCCCTGAAGGAGCCCACCTCTGTGTTGGGAAAGGCAAGTGCTCCCTCTAGTGGCCTCAGGGAGGTGAGCCCAGCGTCCTCCAACCGCCCTGTGAGCTGCAGGTCTCTGGTGGGCAGAGGGGGCTTGATCTCTGCGAGGTGGTAGGAGCTGCGCTGGTGGGCACGGTGGTGTGTCAGGGACCGTTCCACACACCCCTCGGACATCGGCCGGATCCTCTTCACTGCTCTTCGGGGTTGTTCTCACCCTGTGTCCATTTTAACGACGGGGCCATTGGTCCAAAATCATGGGGACAGGAAGTGCGCCTGCATCTGTCTCGCACAGAAGCTGTGCTTCCGGCCTGTGGATTTGGGGACTATAGACGACACCCCTAAATTGCACCCTTAGGGGACAATCACACTGACCATGAATCACATGGGTTTTATTGTGTACTGTTCTTAATTTGCTCATTTGAAACACCTTGACCAAGACTCCTTAGCCGGAGACCGAAGGCGTCCTCGGGTGGAGTATGGAAAGCTGGGGTGTGCGATGCTGCGTGTCTCTGCACACTTCCCTGGACCAAGCCAGAGCGGCCCCCCTGGGCTAAGGGGTTGGGACCCAAGGGCATGAAAGAGCTCAGTTCCATCTGATCGCCCTGTCCGCTTATTTCTCCGTGGACTCTGGAGGGAGGGCAGGTTGGAATTGATCAGAGGAGAATATTTGTCACCAAAGCTCGTCTGAGCCCTAACTGACTTGTGACAATCTCTGATTGTGCATAAATCACCTTTTGGGTAGCTATGGAGACATCTCGTGTTTGACACCTAATCAGAGCCTCTCAGAGGCTGAGGGAGGCCTAAGCTACCTAACATTTAAAATTAAAAAGAAATTTTAAGAGAGAGAGAGGTGAAGACTGTAAATTGTAAGTGTGATTAACGAGGTCGGGTCTTTCACTTAGGGTTCAGTGATCATTCCTCTAAGTTCATTTATAGATAACGCCAAAACTCTCATTTGGAGGATTCGGTGGGTAAATGGCAGAGACCAAGTTACCCCTGCCGCCTCCGCACTTCATAAAAGGCCCAAATCACTGAATTATAGCGACCCACATGCTGGATCGGAGCAGACAGAACAAAGCACCCATCTCTCCAGTTCCTGAAGAAGCTGAGACAGCAGCCCCCCCCACCCCCCGCCCGGACAAATGAGTTTCCCCAGGTGGGGGCAGCTGGGGCCAGGGCCGGGCTGAGGGGGAGGATAAGGAAACCCGCCACCTTCCCAAGCTGAATCCTTGATCTTCTAGAGAAAAGAGCAGAAGGGAGAGAACAGAAACCACTTGGGAAAATCCCCCTTAGAACGTGCAAAGGGGCTGGCAGCGTCTTCCTTGTACAAGACAGCCTCCCTGGAGGTCTGTCTGCAGAGGGACCCTGCCCGACCCTGTCGTGACGGGAGCTGCCGTCCACGCGAGGCTGCGGGCAAGAGGCCGGCCCCTCGCTCAGCCCGCACTGGCTGCTGTGGTCAAAGCGGGTCTGGGGGCTCAATGGAGCCCTTACAGGGGCACCTTGGGACACCTTCCCGCACTGGACTTCTCCCCACTCGATCGCCGACTTCACACGGCGGGAGAAGTAGCAGATCGGAGGACAGTCTCGGGAGGAGAGCCAGAGCAGAGCGCCTCCCCTCACTCAGTCTGGCACGGGGTAGCGCTCATTTTCTAGTTTAGTTTGTCGGCTGCAGTTGACATGCACCAGCCTATTCACGTCAGGCGTGCCACGTGGTGATTAGACATCTGTCGACCTTCCGAAGGGATGGCGCTGTGCAGGTACCAGAGGGCGTCCGGGCGTCACCTTCATTCACACTCACAGCAGCCCCCACATGGTGGCAGACGGGGAAACCGAGGCTCAGGGAGCTGAGCTCATTGTGGACCACCAGTGAGAGGCCCCGACTGAGGCCCGAGACTGGGGAGCTCGGAGGCATCCCTGCGGACGCCCGCCACCTCTCAGGCCAGTGTCCCGGGTCTGGACGCGGGCACAAGGAGCTCTGAGCACCTGGGCCTGGCGCAGGCAGGAGCAGATGGCAGAATTTCTGGGAGTCCATTCGCACAATTGCTGAACGTCGCTGAACCCACTGACCCACATTCAGTCCTCCCAGAAACCCGTGCGAAAGGCCAATGTTGTTATTTCCGGAAGGAAATCAATGTAGTTGTTTGGGGGGAGGAAATAAAATGAAATCTGCCCAGCATTTCCTAAAGAGAACGGGGCAGGGGCAGAATTCAAACTCGGGTCCCCGATTCTATAACCAGGTGCTTACTGACTGCACATCACTGCCTTCAGTTCAAAACTGCTTTTAGTCACTGTCATCACAAGTTTGGGCCAGTTAGGACATGGACATCCTGGCTCGGTCACATTATTGTCGTAGGAAATTAGTGTGCCCAGGAAACAGACGCAGGACTTCAGGGTCTTAGCTCTGTGCCTTAGCTCTCGTGTGTGTGTGTGTGTGTGTGTGTGAACAGAGTGGAAATGCTGTTTGCTCAGAGGGGTGTGGACATTTTTCCGGCGTCTCCTTGGTTACGTGTTTGTCTAGGGTGCTGGAGAAGGCTCCGCCGAATCTTTTTAGCAGGAGTATTTCATACACTTATAAATCGTTACCCAAGAGTCCTCTCCCCTCAAACGCCCATAGATTTGGTAATTCATCTCTGTTTATGGCAAGTCCATTAACAGCTAATTCTTTTCCACAGCCACCAAATCCATCTTGCCTGTTTCCAGAAATAGGAGCACCCAGGGTTTCGGTGGGCAGACAGAGGGGAACCTCCCACAGAGGCTGGGTCCGCCTCTTGGGGTGGCCCTCGCGTCACGTCTCGGACACAAGCCGCAGTGATGTCACCCGATGCTGCCGTGCGGAACTCTGCTCCGTGGTGCCTGTGGTCAGCCCGGGGCCCAGAAGTGTCTCCCTTCCTGGGCTTTGGTGTCTCGATGAAGTCAGATTTCCTGGGCTGTGGATTCGGTTACCGATAATCGCCTTGCGAACTGGCAGACACAAAGTAAACATTTCTGGAGCCCGAAGCCACCACGGAGCTCCGGCGGTGGCCCGGGGGACCTGCGTGGAAGCCGTCTGGGCGCTTAGGGAGCATTGGTCGGCGAAGGCTCCGCTTGGAGCCCACACCGCACGGGCCGTGCCTGGCTTCACCTGGCTGCCAGCCTGTGGGGCCGGGCAGAGGAGGCCTGTGTGCCCGGGGCAGGCCCGGGTGCCCTGGGGAGTGTGGGTTTTCCACACTCACACAGAAAGCAGATATGACTTTGGGAGGGTCCCTGCCAAGGCAATGAGTCAGTTTTTCCACCACCCCGGTGCCCCCTCCAAGTCTGCTCTCACACTGTGGAGGTTCTGAGGAGGGACAGCAGAGCCCGCCCTCTGGGAAAGGCAGGTTCGGAGCCCCACGCAGGGACCAGCTGTGCCCTTGCACCGGCCAGGTGTGAGTGGGGTCGTGGGACCTGCCCCCCAGCAAAGAGCTATCATTGCTCAAGAACTGGCCTCCCTTCCCAAAGAGAATAAAATCCAAATTCCCACCAGGCCCTACATCATGTCCTGGCCCAGCCTTCTGGGAACTACAGCCTCAAAGTCCACATACCGCCCCCACACAGTTTCTCAGATACCCCAGGCTCCTTCCCACGGTCTGACCTCAGGGCATTGCACTGGCTGTGCCCTCTGCCCGAAATGTTGGTCTCAGCTTTCTACTCGGTTGCCACCTCCTCAAGGAAGCCCTCCATGATCATTCTATCTAGAGCACTCTCCCTATAACTTGATCCCATGTCTCTTGCGTTGTTCCCCACCCCCTCTACAGCGCCGGTGATGACCTGGCACGATGCGGTGTCTGATCATCTCTCTTCCCCACTAGAGTGTTAGCTCTGTGAGAGGTGGGGTTTCCTTCTGTCTGGTTCACTGCCGCGTCCTCATGCCTGGAGCAGGCATAGTAGGTGATCCATGAAGAGAGGGCCAATGTGGGTGCCTGTTGACCACGCAATGCACATCGGACAATGAAGCATGGCCGTGAGCTGGGCCGCAGGGTCCGGGGGAGAAGAAGGCACCAGGGTTCAGAGAAAGCGGGGCTCACTTTGGGTTGGGGAAACGAGACAGGACTTCATGAAGAACCTGGAATCATTACGTTGCGTCCCGAGGTGGTGAGAGTTTATGAAACCTTTTTGTGGCAGGAGAGAAGCGTGAAGAGGGAGGACTTCGGATCTGACCGTTTAGGCTGCAGTCCCCCCCCCCCGCCTTCCCGCTGCGTGAGCCTGAGAAAGTCACACCGCCTCTCGGGGGGCTGTTTCCGCGTCTGAAAACGAGTTAACAGTGGTCCTCACCTTACAAGAGGTTTGGGAGGGTCTGATGAGATAATGCAGCGAACACGTCTAGCCTCGAGCCTGGCGCGTGGTCACCTGCAGGAAACCTTGTAAAAGGTTCTGTTGTGTGAGGGACCGTCTTAGTCTGTTTGGGCGAATGCAACAGAAAACCACAGACGCTGAGCGGCTTATAAACAACGGACAGATTTCTCACAGTTCTGTTGCTGGAAGTTCAAGATCACGAGCCAGCAGATTCGATGTCCAGGGAGGACCCACCTCCGGGTTCGCAGGCGGCCGTCTTCTTGCTGGGTCCCCAGGAGGCCGAGTGGAGAGAGCGCTTTACTCTGTCATAAGGGCACTAACCCCATTCATGGGGCTCCACCCTCATGACCCAGTCACGCCCCAAAGGCCCCCCTCCTAACACGATCCCAGTGGGGGTAGGATTTTAACAGATGAATTTGGGGGATAGCCATTCAGTCCATAACACCAACCAACATCTGGGCTGAGGAGGAGGTGAGCCCTCTGTCCCCCTCCTTGGATTTTCACAGGTCGTCCTAAACGTTCAACTGTGTAGGCGATACCTCTCCTTTTTCTGAGACGCAGTTTTATTTGCACACCACTCTCCACTGAAAGGTGTAGAACTCCTGAAATGTAGAACAGTTACGACCTAACCGCTTTCCCCGTGTTTGGTGTCTGTCTGGTCTGGGGACAGGTGTATTAGTTATTGCTGCCGTAACAACCACAGACTCAGTGGCTTAAAACAAGGCACTGCAAGCAGTCTCACGGGGCCTGTGGCCTGGCCGGGCCCCCACTTCAGCGTCTCACAGGCCGTCAGCCAGGGGGAGTGGGCTGGCTTCTTTTGCACGAGGAGCCAGGGTCTCTAGGGGAGGAAGGGACTCAGACATCGACCATCGCTCCTCAAGCTTGGCGTCAGGAAACCCATCAGCGGACTGGGATGCTCCCACCTCACACCCACTGGCTGGGAAGGACAAGAAAGCCACATAGAGTCATCAGGGTTGGCAGCACCTGGCCAAAGGAGCTTTGGGGAGGGCTGCTTCGGGCAGGACAAGTGGGTGAGCAGGAACCCGTCGGGTCCCAGCGATTCCTTAGGTCTCGGATCCATGACTGATGGACTCTGAGAGCCAGGATGAGGGTGCACAGCCCGTGTTCAACAGTGACCCCTGGTGGCAGTGAGGACCAATGGCTGGATCTGTGCTTCAGACTCACCCAGTGGTGTTTGGAAGCAGGACTGACCCCGTGGAACCAAGGAAATGCCAGAGTCCTGGGACAGTGGGAGTGAGGAGGATATAAGAGGCTCAAGAGGAGGGGTTAGCCTTCCTAGTGAGGCTCAAATTATTTCTTGAAAACAATAGAGAAGTAGTTGAATACCTCGTCGGTCATAGCGATTATGGAATAAACCCGCGTTTAGCAAACCTTCATTAAAGGACCACATAATCAATATTTGAGGCTTGTGGGCGTCTGTCTCTGTCCCAGCGAAGGAACTCTACTCATGTAACATGAAAGCAGCCATAGACAATAAGTAAAAGAATGAGCATGGTTGTGTTAGAATAAAACTTTATTTACAAAAACAGCCCCCCGGCCGTGGGCCATAGTGTGCTGGCCTCTGAGATAAACCGTTGAGGTCAGACTTTCCACCTTTATAAAATAGACTATTTACATTTTTGTAAAATGTTCTTTCCTCCGTGGGTAAATAAAGTCTCGTCCATGGACTGGCTAATTGTTCTTTTCTCCTTTAAATAAATAGAGGCTCATCAGCAGATGCCCTAATTGCTGTTGCTCTCTTTGTATAAATGGAGTTCTTTATTAATTATTATTTTATCCTTTAGGATAATGGAGGCTCAACCAAGGATTTGCTTATTGTTCTTTCATCTTTGGTGAGTCGTCTTCGGTTCAGTCACTTCAGCGCGTACACACACACACACGTACCAGCTCAGGAATGCACGCTCTGTGGTTGTGACAGTGGGGTTGCTCCTCTTCTGCTCCGAGAGTCTGGAAAAGTTTATGGATATCCAATCGTACCCCTGGCATTGTCCAACGAGACACATCACTTCCTGGTGCGCGTACGCTTCCCCCTCGTCTAGCCGTCTGCTTGCAACACAGGCTCAAGTTGGCATCGGGATTTTCCACTAGACAGTCCGCGCTCCCCAGCAGTCAGCTCGGAGGTGCTCCTGACCTCAAATCCACAGCCAAGCCGGGGCCTAGGGGGCCAAGTCTGAGGGAAAACCACCAAGTGATTTGGAGAATCGAGGAGTCTGGGTCAAAGGCAAAGGGATTCCCTCCCACCTCAGCCCCTCTGCTCCTCAGACAGACCTGCCATTCATCGGAGCGTGTTGCTAAAAACACAGCGGAGCTTTTAACCATGATGCGCAGATACTTGATCCTCTTGTGTGCTCGTAGATACTCGGTATAGGCCCTTGAAAACAGTGAAGCTGTGAAAATAGTCTTGGGCTGTTACGTTGTAACGGATATGAGATGAGAATTGGCCTTCATTGACTGAAGGGTGAGAGCATCAATGGGAGGATTGATCTTAGGGATCTGCACTTTGCAAGTGTGGGGGCTGGTGGAACAACCTGTAAACCCGTTTCTGGACTCGGACGTTGGAGCCTGAGGTCAGCCAGGCGGCTGCGATGCTGGGATCAGGAGGGACGGGTGAGGAGTGGGGGAGGGTGAGAACGTCTAGCCTGGAGCCACCTGGCAGGGCCGGACTCCTCGAGGACAGACTGGACGCCCCCGACGAGGGATCACAGAACCGAACGGGCTCCAGCGCGGGATCTGGAGAAGCTGCGGGCCGTCGCTGCCCTCGCCAGGTGGGCCAAGCAGAGGGCCACCCTGCGAGCATAGAGATCGTGCATCTGCTTCTCCAGCGCTACCTTCCCAAGCTAGCCGGGAGTGTCTTCTGTGGCCCATGCTCACCAGAAACTGAGGGAAAGGAATTCTGAGAATTCCAATTTAGCTGAATCAGCACAATCCAGACCCACCACAATTATGACATTAAAAAAGTCAATGGCAGTAAGCGAATGGATTTGGGCTTCTGTTAGAAAGGTCCCTCCCAACTGTCTGGTTAAATGTAGATATTTAGAACACACAGAAGAAAAAGGTCAGGTGTCGTCGGAGCCGCGTAGGGGTCCGAAAGCCTAGATTCAAATGACTAGCTGTGTGATCTGGTAAAGTGGGGATGAATAATACCTACTGCATATAGATAATATGGACGAGACTCAGCACAGTGACTGCCTATAGTAGATGCTCAGTAAACAAAACATCAATTCTTCAAGGTGCATAACAGCACGGAGCCATATTGGTGGTGGTGGTTTCAGAACGCACCCATCCACGTGCGTCTCGCTCCCAGGAATGAATGACCGGACGGTATCCCTGGTGCCAGGCAGAACGTGTGAGCACTCCCGTGTAAATATGATACACTAAACTATAGTAGTTTATCAGTTAAGTGGCCGAGGCAGGACGAGACGCCTGGCCTTCTGAGAGCTAACTCAGTGCCTTGGCAACACAGCCCCACGTCCCTCCTGCCCACCGGGACATTCTGGAAGTGCGATGAGGGGGTGGCTTTGTGGTCAGAAGTGGTCGCCTTTGAAAAACCTCCCCGTTATTCTGAAGGTGTGGAAGGACCGGAGCCCTTCTCGGGCCGCCCAGGAAAAAGCCCGCTTTGCCTGAGTTCCACCCGCTCCCGGGCCTGCGTGTGGACAGCTGGCCAACAGCATGGCTTAGAGTCTGTTCTAGGCCGGGCATTGTTCTAGGATCTGAAGACACAGCAGTGAGCAAACCAGATACGGTCCTGCTCTTGGGGTGTTTACATCCTGGTCGGCTTCAGTAGGCAGCCTCCGAGGGTCCCAAGGCGCCTGGCCTCCTGGTATTCACATCCTTGCGTGGTCCCCTCCCACACTGAATAGGGATGACTTGTGTCTTACACACTCACACACGCACACGGCAAGGCCCACATAGTGAGGAACAGAGGCTCCTGCCAACAGCCGTGGAAAGGAGTCATCCTGGAAACAGACCCCCCAGCCCCAGTTGAGCCTTCAGATGACAGAGCCCCAGCCGACAGCCACCTCACGAGAGACCCTGAGCCAGGACCACCGGCTAAGCTGCCCCACATCCCTGACCCACAGGAACTAGGAGCTGACCGGTGTGTGTTGCTTTAAGCCATTATATTTTGGAGTGACTTGTTCTGCAACAAAAGATAACTGCTACACGGGGAGAGACGGATCGTGCCCGAATGATACCAGCTGAAAGGTAAGTGCTATGGAGCAAACGGGGCGGGGAGGGGCTGGTGAGGCGGAGGGCGCTGCAGCGTTAAGTAAGGTGGGCAGGGAGGACCTCGAGAAGAAGGTGGCAATAATTAAAGACTGAAAGGGGATGAGGGAGTGCACTGTGTGGAAGAATCTTCCAGGCAGGGAGCTCGGCAGGTGCAAAGGCCCTGAGGCAGGAGCTTGAGTGCGTCCAAGGATCAGCAAAGAGGCTGATGTGTCTGGGCCAGGTGAAGGGGAAGATGGGAGAAGATGAAGTCGGAGGTGCCAAGGGCCCAGCTGCTCGGCACGGAAAGTTCTGTGATGAAGTGATGACCGTAGTGGCTGAAGGGCCTGGGCCCGTCTCAGTGCCAGGCATGACCCTTCTCAAGCATTGCCTTCCTTCGTCCTTACCCAGCGTGGTGGGCACTGGGACTGTCTCCATGTGCCGAATAAAAAAACTGAGGCCACGCTGTCAGGATGTGGCAGAGCCAGGATTCAAACCCAGGTCTGAGGTCCTCAAACCTGGTCTGAATAAGCAGCTGCTGTGGGTGTGGAGGGAGGGAAGGGGCTCTGTCTGTTTCCCGGAGGGGTCGTCATACTTCCTGATGCTCTTTGTCCGCATTGGGATCTGTTGAGCCCGTGGGTAGGAGAAAAGTGTGCCCATTCCAGGCCGTGGACTGAACACAGGCCACAAGGGACCCACCAGGGTGGAATTCGGGATGGACCCGAGGTTCTCAGCATCAGCAAAGAAGCTTGGGGGACCTCCAGCCCCAGAGGAAGCAGGACCGGCAAGGCCTACTTGGCAGCCGGGTGCGGGCTTCGGTCCCTTCCCCACAGCCGTGTATGAATCACCGGGGGGCAGCACCGCGCCGTCTGCCCTGGACCCCGGTCTGCGGGTACCACGGCTCCCACCAGGGGCAGGCACAGTCTGTGGAAAAAGTCTGCGGTGGGGACACCTGGCACTCTGCTGTGTTCTGTGCTGCCCCAGATTCGCCCGGGGCCTCCTGCCAGCCCAGTGGGATCCAGTACATTGGTTTTGAAAAAAGCAATAGAGTACATTCTGAGCCGCGCAGGCCCCAGATGTCAGGATTCGCCGTTTCTCTCCCGTTACAACACCACCACACCGGGTGGCGTGTATTGACGGTGGACAGGGTGCCAGGTGTGGTACCAATATGTGCATTGTTCTGTCACGTTTGTCCTTGTCACAGAGGAGGACACAGTCTTATAGGCTGGAGATGGCCGGGACCAGGCTGGCTCTCCAGGACAGACGCGTGACCAGACCTGGGCATCTGTTGGAGAAAGAGCCGACAGCACCCGCCCACGGATTGGTGTGTGGGCCAAGGGGACAGGGACGTCGAGGGGCACCTACTGTTGTGGTGTGAGTGACGGGGTGGATGATGGTCTGGCTTTGGTGATAGAAAATCCCGGAGGCCTGGCCTTGGGCGGGTCACTGAGCCACTCCATGCCTGAGTCTTAGTCATCAGCCAAGGAGGGTTAGAAAATCCTGCTCAGTGGGCTGTTGCAGAAAGTGAGATAATGATGAAAGACATCTGGAGCAGGACAACAACAAGATTTACACACACACACACGTGACGCACACGTAATGTATGCTTTGTATATTACATACATGATGTTCCTGTCCCCTCGGAGAAGGAGCAGTTTTGAGGGCTGCCAGGCCCCGGGATGGAGGATCACTTTCGGAACTTTTTCCTCCAGTCCCATCCCTGGGAAGAAATAAGGCACCCCAAGGAAACGAGAGCCGTCTTGATGAGGACTCCCTGTGCCAGCTGTGGCCAAGGCAAATTACATTATGTTTTTGCTGCCATCTGCAAATGGTACCCTCCTGAGCAGTGGCCTCCGCTCAAGCCAGCAGAACCTCTGAAATCAGACGCCTGTTGGGATGACTCAGTTCGGGCCCACTAGCTTCTTGACATCATTCGGGGTCTCGAGGTTCTGTCTCGCCACTGCAGATGTATAGATCTCGGGGTTCCGAGGGCCAGAAAGGAAGGGAGAGGGGAGAGAGAGACATACTTGTGGGCTTGAGTCATTTCTGAGCTTTGAGGCCTGATGGTGCTTGCTCACGTCATGGGTATTTCAGGATCTTGACGAAGGTGCCAGCTGTCCTGTGTGTCAAACCTGTGTGCTGTCCATCTCTGGAACGTTCTTACGTCTCCGAGTACAAGTTATCCGCAGGGCCATTTTCACACTTGAGAGTGATACTGCTGCCCCTCCCCGGCAACATTTGGCAATGTCCAGAGGTTTCTGGTTGTCACACTGTGGGGGATGAAGGGAGAGAGGGGCTACTGGCATCTAGTGGGTGGAGACCAGAGAGGCTGCTGAACACCAGACATGCAGCACAGCACCGCCCACAGCAAAGAATGGCCCAGCCTCAGATGCCAGCATTGCCGTGGTGGAGAAAGCCTGCTCTAGATTTCCTTTTTAAAAATTTTTTTCTTTATTGATTTTAGAGAGAAAGGAAGGGAGAGAGAGAGAGAGAGAGAGAGAGAGAGAAACATCAATGAGAGAGAACATCGATGGGCCGCCTCCTGCATGCCTCCCACTGGGGATCGGTGCCCTGACTGGGCATCAAACCGGCGACTTCCTGGTGCATGGGTCGACACTCAACCACGGCTGGGCTCTAGATTTCCTTTTTATGGAACAAATTCTGAGTGACTGCTGTGTGCCAGGTCCTGTCGGTGAGCACTGCGGATCGGACCAGCGAGGTTCCGCCCCTCAAGGAACTCACATTTCGGTGGAGACAGATAAGAACTATTATGCAAATATGTGCATTTTCTAAGATAATTTTAGACGATGAAAAATGCCGAGGACGCGGCCTGCGTGTGTTTCTGCAGTCATTCCCCTTGTACCTGGAATAGTGCTTGGCATGGAGTAGGGCTCCGTGGGTTTTTAAAGATCTTATAGGGGTTAAGAACACTCAGCTCTGCTTCTAGCTACCTGTATGCCCTTGGACAAAGTCTTCTTTCTGTGCCTCGGTTTCTTCATCTGTAAAATGAGGGTTATCACAGGATAAGTCCTGTGATATGGGGATCAAATGTGAGACTAAGTATAGAACACCTGGAACACACCTGGCCCAAGTATAAGTGCTCAGTGAATGTTAGTGGCCTCCTCCCCCACACCACCGCTGTGGGTCAATGCTCCTTGCGGACTCCCAGTTCCATCTCTGCCCTGTAGCTGTGGTGGGTTGCAAGTGCCCAGCACGTACACTAGAACTTCTGGAGGTACGAGGAGGATGGTGACGGAAGGATTTGGAGAGAAAACGGATGTGATTAAGAGTCGTCCATGCCACCACTGGGAAGGCTCACATGCGACTCTGTGTCTACAGAGGGCCCTTCAGGGTGAGGATGAGCCCAACTGTGAGCCGTTCTCACGTTCAGGCACCTTGGAAGCGTACACACGTCGCGCTGGCTTTGAGTCCCTAGTTAGATTTTCTTTTCTTCTGCCGCCAACATCTTCCTCTCTGTGGTCCGTTCCCAAGGGGGAACTGTGGTTTAAGGTCTCAGTTCTCCACCTGGGTGAGTCAAGAGCCTTTGGATCACAAGTGAGAGGAATCAGTTGAAATGGGCTTAAGCCAAAAAAGGGGATGCATCAGCTCACGTAGCAGAGAAGTTAGGCAGTGGCAGGATTCGGGGCAGTGTTTCCAGACTCCCTCTCCCTTGATCTCACAGTCTAGTTTCCTCGGCTATATCCTCGGGCTAGTCCTTCCACTGGCCAAACCTCCCACCCCATCTCCACCAACAGCTCTGGATTCCTGTTCTACAAGTTTAGGAACTTCAGCTGAAAGACAGCATCTCTTTCCCCATTGGTCCAGCAAAAATCCTGGGGCCAACTCTGATTGGCCCATTTGGGGTCATGTGTTTATCCCTGAACCAATCACTGTAACCAAGGGGATGTAGTGTTTTGATTGGCAAGGCATGAGTCACGTACCTGCCCTCTGGTCTGGAAAAGGGGCAACTCCACCCTAACAACCTGGATTGACAATGGAGGAGGGGTGTCCCCCCGAAAGAAAACCAGGGTCCTATTACCGGAGGTAACAGTCCAAACAACAGATGCTCCACATACCATCTCTTTAAGCATAAAACCTAAGGCCTGAAGTCTCCTAGCTCTTTCCAGTCTAACCCGGGGTTGGACTGACACTGTGAGCTGGCTTTCAATTTTGGTGGGCAGACCTCCGCATGGTGGGTTTCTGCACCGGGGGCATTCCCCTGAAAGAAAAGACTCCAGGGGGGGCTGTGCCCAGCTGGGCCCAGCAATCTGTCAGTGCTAACTGCATCCTAGAACACAGACACCACCACCCCCACCTCTCCCTGGCATGACCCCCACCTCTCCCTGGCATGACCCCCACCCCCCACCTCTCCCTGGCATGACCCCCACCCCCCACCTCTCCCTGGCATGACCCCCACCCTCACCTCTCCCCGGCATGACCCCCACCCCCACGTCTCCCCTGGCATGACCCCCACCCCTTACTTCTCCCTGGCATGACCCCCACCCCCACCTCTCCCCTGGCATGACCCCCACCCCCACCTCTCCCCTGGCATGACCCCCAACCCCACCTCTCCCCTGTCATGACCCCCACCCCTCACCTCTCCCTGGCATGACCCCCACCCCTCACCTCTCCCTGGCATGACCCCCACCCCTCACCTCTCCCTGGCATGACCCCCACCCTCACCTCTCCCCTGGCATGACCCCCACCCCTCACCTCTCCCTGGCATGACCCCCACCCCTCACTTCTCCCTGGCATGACCCCCACCCCTCACCTCTCCCTGGCATGACCCCCACCCCTCACCTCTCCCTGGCATGACCCCCACCCCTCCCCTCTCCCTGGCATGACTCCTTGGCCTTACAGTTGAGCAAAAGACCCCTGAGGTCCTCTTTCTCCACATTAAAATAAACTCACCTAAATTTGGAAGCAAGCCCATGAAACCAGTTTAAAAATAAAGCATATTCAAGATGAAATCTGACTATAAAGAACATTGTTTTTTAAACTGGGAGATTTGGCTATGCCTCAATTATTGGATTGAGTTGCTTTTATTTTAAAAAATACACTTTATTAGATTTTTTATATTTCTAATATTACCTGCTTTAAAATAACAATAGGGACAAATGACTGTGAACTTTCTCCTACTTCAATTTTTAGTGGACTAAATATTTATTTAAAAAAAACAAAAAAACATACAAACTAAACACGTGATAGAAGACTCCGGAGGATTAATTTCGCCTGGAACCAGGGTAAGACAACAGTCGCAGTAGGAGGACTAGCAGTTTGCACGTAGTATTGTGCATCTCCTATGACCCCGGCTCTGTTCTAAACACTTTAGTCAGTATGACTTACATACTGTTATCGTCCCCATTTTATAGATGAGGACACTGAGGCACAGAGAGGCGAAGTGACTTGGCTGGGATGACATGGCTACTAGGTGATAAAGCAGGGATTTGAATGGAACTAACCTAACTCCAGCGTCTGGGTCCCGCCTCCTGGCCCATAGGACTAGGGTGAGCGGGGTCCCAGCCGTCACACCTCAAGGTAACCTCACTCTGTCCAGGTGGTGGAAAGACAGGCCACCTCATTTGAATCTGTTTTGAGATTCATTCAGCAAAGGCTACATTTCATGACTGCTCGATGTTTTTGCCGCTAAGACTGAGAACCCATGTTGGTGAATGGATGCTCCCCCCCCCACCCCCCCCCCCTGCCCCGCCCTGAGTCCTCAGAGGCACTTCACATATACAAACTTCAAAGCCAATTACAACCAGCCTGACGTGACCCGAGGGTGCCTCCCAAGGCCCTGGTGAGGATGAGTATTGACGGTGGAGCTGTTTTTAATGAGGGTTTTTTTTTGTTTTGTTTTGTTTTAATCAAGCCAGAAAAAATGTGCAAATGCTCAAAAGGCTATTTATAAACTCCAGCTGTGGTCACTTACCCACATCTAATTCTGCTAATCACATAAACACAAGTTTATCCCCACCCGTGGAATGCATTTCCAGTTCACCCCCACCTCTTTGCTCCCCCATTCCTGTTTTGTTCCCCCAGCCAACAAAACAGTTTCTTTGTCACTCGCAATTGCTGTAATTAGTATTGTCTACACAGGCCTGTTCCCTTTGTTGCGCCCTGTCTGAAGCTGTGCTGTTAAAACAGAGTTTTGACTTTGGGGGAAGTCTAAACATCTCAAATGCCGGAGCTGCATTTGTAAAGAATTTCAAAGGAAGAGTCCCTCTTCGGATTTCCATGTATAGCCAGTTATATCTATTAGGATTAAGTTTCACCAACTATAACAGAAAATAAAACAACAATAACAACAACAAAACCAAAACCAAATGTTTTATGTCTTAAATGAGAGCGAAGTTTATTATTGTTCTATTAAAATATAAATAAAGATCCAGATGGCGCTCTTTCTGTTCTGCCATCCTCAGCATGTGGCCTCCATCCTCAAGGTCATCTCATGACGTCAAAGTGGCTGCTGAGCTCCAGCCATCACATTCACCTGCTAGGCCAGCAGTCAGAAGAAATTGAGGAGCCAAAGGACCCTCACACCCTCCCATTTATTTATTTATTTATATTTTGTTCAGATAGAGTGGGAGGGAGAGAGAGAGAGAGAAACATCGACGTGAAAGGGACACATTAAGTGGTTGCTACCCGCACGACCCAACCAGGGCCGGGGACAAACTGCAACGGAGATACGTGCCCTTAGCAGGAACCGAACCCAGGTCTCTCCGGACCGCAGGCCGACGCTCTAACCGCTGAGCCAAACTGGCCAGGGCAAAGTTTCTTTTATATCTCCTGGACCCAATCACAGTCACATGGTCATATCTAGTTGTGAGGGATGCTGAGAAATGTCTTTGGACATTGGCTGGCAATCAGCTGTCTCTGCACCATCAGAGATGTATGTGACTAGATCAGCCCAGAAGAACTGAGATTCTACCCCCCAGCACAGTGCTGGGTACCAATGAATCCCCTGGTACTTCTTCATTCCCTGAGGCTTCATTACTTGGGACAAACCCTTTTTCCAGAGGGGGTGTGATTGGGGGTAGAAGTGACTTAATGGCTCTTGGTAAATCTGGCTCAGCAAAAGCAAAGAAGCGATCTTGTGTTCCCAGGAGTGCGTCTCCATGCTCTGCCCCAGAGGCAGCTTAGCCCCCATGACAACTCTGCAGCTGAGACTCTGTCCCCCTCATTCACAATCTGCTCACCTCCGTTTACCTACCCTATTAGAAAAGCATTTCGAGGCTCAGCTTTGGGTTTCTGTGTCTCCCCCAAGACGGTAGGGCCAGCACGCTGGCCCTTCTGCCTTCGGCTTTGTCTTCTTCCTCTCATCTTATTCTCAATCTCCCATCACCTCTATCAAGAATACTAGAGGTTGGCTGTAGGGTGGGGAGGAAGTGGGGTCTCTTTTGACAGGAGCCCCTTCTGACAGGAGCCCAGTGGAATGGCCATGCCGGGGAGGGGGAGGCAATGGAGTTGACCAGCTCTTTCCTAACAGTAGGAAAGAGATTACCATGGGGACTCAAAGCCCAGGGGAAATCTGGCGACATCTACAGACATTTTTGATCGGCACAGCTGCGGTGGTGGTGTCACTGGCATTGAATGCGTAGAAGCCAGGGATGGCACTCACCATCCGACAGTGTAGAGCCCAGGCCCCCATAGCAAATCATCGAATTTCCACACAGTTGAAGCTGAGGTCCTCTGGCTTGAAGGGAACAGAGATGTCGTACTTGAACAGCCAAGAGCAGGTGCTCTGAGGTCAAAGGCTTGGGCTGTAATCCCAGCTCCGCCACGTGGCAGGCCCGTGACTTTGGGCAGGCCCCCTGACCACTCTGGCTTGTCTGCATGTCTGCATATTCACACTTACCTCGGGGGTTTTCTGAGGGTTGAATGAGATAAGCCCTGTAAAGTGTTTGCACAACACCTGGCGCCTGGAACTCTCCCAAGTTTGCAGAGTGGAACCGAGTAAGAGAAAGTCGTGTATGTATACGATGGGATTTCCATGCCGAGGTTCATAGCATCAGCATCCTGCCCTGCAGCGAGAAGGAAAGCCAAGTTGATTCCAAAGTCACCAAGCAAGAAACCGAAATCTAATGCGATTATGCAAATACTGTCTGATGCCAAATCATGAGGAGAGGCTGCACCGGAGACGGAAATCCCATTCCACGTGGCTACAGCCAAGACGTGCGCAGGGGGATGGTCGGAACGCGGGGCCCCTGGGCCCTCGTCCCCTGCACCCCGTTAATGCTCAGAACAGTGCCCCAGTTTACATGGTTTGCGATTTGGACATGCCTTTCCTTGTCTAGATCTCCTGTGTGTTTTGATGTCATGAAGAAGGGGCTTTTTAAGCAAAGACGTGAAGGAGTGGGAGGAGGAGTGATTGGGGGGCCCCCAGATTGAGCAGCCCAGGTGCGGTGCAGGGAACTAGAGAAGAGGCCCAGAGCGGAAGCCCAGCTGTACCCCCAGGAGTGGCCAGGGCCAGGGCAGCTGCACAGTGGGGGGTCGGGCACGCTGGGCTGTGCTGGGCCGTACGGACTACCTCAGACCCTTCTGACGCGAGAAGTTACTGAAAAGTTCTGAGCAGACTAGGGACAGGACGGGCTTGGTTCGAACAGAGCCCCTCTGCTGTAGTGTTGAGAATAGACAGTGGGGCACCAGGGAGGAGGCAGGGAGCCCGGAGGACATGGCATGGAATGCAGGTGGGAGGGATGGTGAGGTCAAAGAGGGGGTGGTCGAGGGAGATATTTGAGGTGTATTTTGAAGCTGGGGTCAGCAGGATTTGCTGATGGATTGGTGGTAGGCTGTAAGGAGAGTGTCACCATCAGGGTGACCCAAATGTTTCGCCCTGAGAAACGGTGTATGGGGTTGAACAGTGGCCCCCCAAAGATATGCCCAAGTCCCATCCCCTGGAAGCAGGGGAGGTGGCCTAACTTGGAAAAGGGGTCTTTATAGATGTAATTAAGTTAACGAGCTCAAGATGAGGTCATCCTGGATTTCAGAGGGGCCCGAAATCCAAGGACCGGTGTCCTTATGGGGAAAGGACACCCAGAGGAGAGAGCAGGTAGGGACAGAGGCAGAGTCGGAGGGATGTGTCCACAGGTCAAGGAGCGCCAGGGCTCCGGACCCACCAGAAGCTGGGCAGGGGCACGGAGCACACCTCCCTCTGGGCGCCCAGGGGGACCAAACTGCTGACACCTTGGTGTGGGACGGCGGCCTGCAGGTCTGGGAGAGGCTCATTTCTGCTGTGAGCCACCTGGGTCCTGTGCCTGGTTTCCGCCGCCACGGGACACTCCCACGCACAGAAAAGACGGCGTGGGCTCGGACTGCGATGGAGACTTGGAGGAGGAGGAGGAGGTTTGTGTGTGGGGCAGGGGGTAGTGTGCACAGGGGGTAGTGAGCACAGGTGTGTGTGCACAGGGACACCGTGAGTCTCAAATGAGGTGGAGCCTCCTGCCCTGACATCCTGTGGGGGCCTCGCGGCCTGGGTCTCTGCCCAGCGCCCCCAGCAGGGGTTCCTCCTCCGCTGTCTGAAATCGCTGCCGCCCCTCTCTGGTCACCCTGTCTCATCCCCCTCCCAGAATTCTCCTCAATCATCATATTCTTGGTTTGCTTTGTCATCTGTTCCCCAGCATCAAGATACAAGCATGCCCCGAACTGAAATTTGCCCCCGGGGGCGGGGGGCTGCTCTGTTTTTATTTTCCTTTCTATGTTTTGTTTTCTCTCCTGAATCCCCGGGCCCCAGGCAGTGCCAGGCCCGCAGCAGCCTCTGATAGACGTGCCCCACAGCAGGTGCGTTCCCCCTGGCTTCGGGGACCAAGGGCTGAAGCCTGGCTGTGCCAACACCTGTGCTGACACCCGCCTGGGCCACTTGCTAAAACGGCGTCATCTTGAGATTCTGACTCACTGGGTTCCCCTTAGGACTCGGAAATCCGCATTTTTAACAAGACCCCTATGGGACTCCAACGCACATGACCCAGAGGGCACACACTTTGCCAAGCTCTGCGCCCAGGCTGCTCTGGTGGCAGAGTGCAGGTTGCTGCGGACACGCTGCCCTCCTGGGCGGCCCCTGCCCGCTGGGAACACGGCGCCCGAGGAACAGATCCCTGCGGCTGGAGGGTCCCAGCCCGGACTCACGTCCGCTCCCGCGCCGTCTCCAAAGCGCTGTTCTCTGAGGGGCAGGGGGCCGCCTAGGACGCCGCGGGGTGTTCCTGCATATGTCCCTGTCTGACTCACACGACACGGGGTGGAGCCAGGCAGGAGCCTCCCCAGCGGACGCCCACTGGGCTCATGTCGCTCCAGACGCCGTGTGGGCGCCCCTGGGTGGGGAGGGATGTGGTCCGGCACCTCCAGAGTTTAAAACCAAACACCTCAAGATGACTTATTAAAGCATCGTGTCCACTCAGAGAATTCAGATAAAGGCCAGGCCTTGAGGGATGGAGGCAAGGAACACGGCCAGGGGCCGCACTGGCAAACTTGACCGAGCGAGGGCATGGCTTCCGGAGACTCAGACACAGCTGACATTCAACACGATGCTTGACCTTGGGAAAGCAGTGAGTCACGAGGCCCCAGTGCCTGATGGCAGAGCGTCCAGCCTCCGGGAGCCCCAGGGCCTTTCTGTCCCCAGAAAGTCCACTTGGCTGACGTCAGCTGCCCCTGCCAAAATGCAAGGCTTCTTGTCCTGAGAGCTGACCTTGCTGGGGAGGTCAGCCCCCTGGGGAGGACCCCGGGATGATAAAGGTGTTCAGCATGTCGAACGGGTCTCGGCTGGTTCTGGGTGTGAACACTGGACCCATACGTGAGAATAACTCTTGTTGGCACGTGGCCACGAGGCCAGGGAGACGCAGACAGCAGAGGGCGGGCGCGGGTGGGGTGTCTGGCTCTAGTTCAACTTGTGCCCATCAATAATGGCTCTAAGACGGCAGCAGCCCCGTATTCCAGACCCAACAGGAAAAAGCTCTGTTTCCTGTTTCTTCTCCCACATTCGACCACCAACACCCACCCCCGACGGGGAGGTATGTGGGGTTCCCATACATCCGACAGGCCTCGGCACCAGCCGCGTGGCCCCGGTTCCATCAGTTCTGACACTAACATGCGTGGGGTGGACCCCGCACGGCTGTCCCCTGTCAGTGCCAGTCACATATCCAGGTGGTCACCTGTGCTTCTGACCGGCCGGCAGTAAATGGGGGTTCCCACAACCCCCTCCTCAGGTTTGATAATTTACTGGAGCAACTCAGAGTACCCTGGAAAACAGGTAAGCTGCTGTTTCCGATTTACCACAAAGGTTATTGTAAAGGATATGAATGAACAGCCATACGAAGAGATACAGAGCATGGGTCCAGAAGAAGCCTGAGTGTGGGGGCCTCGGTCCCCATGGAGTTGGGGTGTGCCACCCTCCTGGCACGTGGACATGTTCACCAACTCTGACGCTCTCTGAATCTCGTACTTTTGGGATTTGTATAGAGGCCTCCTCGTGTCGGCACGATCAATTATTCATTCATTTTCCAGTCCTGTCCTCTCCCTAAGGGAGGGTGTGGGGCTGAGTTCCAAGCTTCTGACCATGGCTTGGTCTTTCCGGGCACCAGCCCTATCCAGGAGTGCACCCGGAGTCACCTCATTAGAGCAGAAGATGCTCCCATCACCCAGGAAATACCAAGGGGTTTCGGATCTCTACCAGGGACCAGGGCTGAAGACCAAATGGCAGAACAAGAGTTGCTTCCAGCAGCCCCAGTTTTAAGGGTTTTAGGAGCTCTGGGTCAGTCAGGGGCAGAGGCTAGCATATGTCTTTTCTCTGTCTTTACTGATTTGAGAGAGAGAGAGGAAGGGAGAGGGAGAGAGAGAAACATCGATCAGAGAGAACATCGATGGGCCGCCTCCTGCGTGCCCCCCACTGGGGATCGGGCCCACAACCTGGGCTGTGCCCTGACTGGGAATTGAACCGGTGACCTCTTGGTGCAGGGTCGATGTTCAGCCACTGAGCCACACGGGCCGGGCAGTCTTTTCTGTGATTGCACACAGCCTCTACCCGAGCACTCTGTAAACATCTTGTCTCTGCAGAGCTGAGAGAGGGAAGAACAGGTGGGGAGAGGGGACCTAGGCTGAAGACTCTGTCATCTCTAAGTTGGAAGGTGGCCTTGGGTAACTATGGCAATGACAATAATAAATGTCCACAGTAGTGATGACCCCACTCATTGAGCACATGGCACAGGCCAGGGGCTGGGCTAAGCCCTTTTCACACATTGTCTCATTTTCTTTTTTTTTTAAGGGAGG
The DNA here is from genome assembly GCF_014108415.1 of Molossus molossus. Lineage (NCBI taxonomy): Eukaryota > Metazoa > Chordata > Mammalia > Chiroptera > Molossidae > Molossus > Molossus molossus. The sequence goes on along the minus strand of NW_023425399.1, from coordinate 7,887,449 downwards.
GAGGGAGGAAGGAAAAAAGGAGGAAGGAAGGAAGGAAGGAAGGAAGGAAGGAAGGAAGGAAGGAAGGAAGGAAGGAAGGAAGGAAGGAAGTCTCATTTCATCCTCACACTGCAGAGGCTCCAGAGTTGAACAGAGCTGGGATTCTGAACTGGTGACCTTGAACAGGTTACTTAACCTTTGGCAACTTGAAAAGTAGCCATTTATTTATTCATCTCATCAAGGTGCAATCTGGGCAGGGCTTGGTGGAATAGCTTGTCTCTGTGTGGTGCCAGCCAGGTAATCTGCAGCAAGCTGGAGTCTATGAAGGCTCGTTCACGCACAGTTGCTGTGGATACACATGCTGATGCAGATGCAGAAGCTGATGCAGATGCGGATACAGATGCAGAAGCTGATGCTGATGCGGATACAGATGCAGAAGCTGATGCTGATGCGGATACAGAAGCTGATGCTGATGCGGATACAGATGCGGAAGCTGATGCTGATGCGGATACAGATGCAGAAGCTGATGCTGATGCGGATACAGATGCAGAAGCTGATGCTGATGCGGATACAGATGCGGAAGCTGATGCTGATGCAGATACAGATGCAGAAGCTGATGCTGATGCGGATACAGATGCAGAAGCTGATGCTGATGCGGATACAGATGCGGAAGCTGATGCTGATGCGGATACAGATGCGGAAGCTGATGCAGATGCAGATACAGATGCAGAAGCTGATGCTGATGTGGATACAGATGCAGAAGCTGATGCTGATGCGGATACAGATGTGGAAGCTGATGCTGATGCGGATACAGATGTGGAAGCTGATGCAGATGCAGATACAGATGCGGAAGCTGATGCTGATGCAGATACAGATGCAGAAGCTGATGCTGATGCGGGCTGTTGGCTCAAACAGCTGGCGCTCCATGGGCAGCTCTGTCTCTGGGTGACCTCTTTTCGTGGTATGTCCAGCATGGTGGCGTTGGGGTGGCCAGATTTCTCTGTGGGAGCTCAGGACTTCCAGCGTCTTCTCTCATCTCAGTGCGTTTGAACGTCCTGTATTTTCTACACAACACATATATCATGTGTAAGAAAAATAAACGTTTTCAGGATCTGCTTCACGCTGTACAACGAGTGCCTCTGCTCACATCCTCGTGCCCAGAGAGGCCTCACACGCGGACTTCCAGTCTTACAATCCGCACTTTATCTTTGGACGTGCGGTTCGTAAGCGGAGTTCGATGGGACGGGGAGCTCGTGCGGGAGCAGGGGAGGCGCACACAGAAAGCTCGTCCGCAGCCCTTTGCCACCCTCCTGCATGTGGTGTTCACTGTCCCCCGACTTCGGAATTCTGGGGTACCCAGCATGCATGGGAGTTCAGGGACACCCAATGCAAGTCCAAGGTAAGAGTACTACATCTAGGACTGAGTCGGCCCCGGCGCTGACAGTCCTGACAGGTCAGAACAGGCTCTGAATGGAGAAAGGAGGCAAATGCAGGAAGAAACAGACGCCTGCAAGGAACCTGCCCCTGCCCCGGGTGGTCAGCCATTCCCACCGCCTCCGGTTCCTCCCCTTCCTCCGCCTCAGCGAGCAGAAGGCAGGGCGCTGGCAGAAGGGATCCCGGAGCGAAGCAGAAGGGTTGGTTTTGTTTGGCGGCTCCCTGTCTGGTGAAGATGCAACACGGGGCCTGGACTGGGCGGAACAGAAGCCGCGTGATGTTAGCGATTCTGTGTGTGGAGCAAATGCTCCTAGCTTTGCATTTAAAATCGGAGTCACGCAGTATAAAGACGGACAGTACAGATTTGTGCTAATAATTTAGAATGTTTCTATACTCAGGAAAACAGCAAAAGCAAATAAAATAAAAAAACACCACCAGCAGTCAAGAGAGAGATCACAGAAGAAAGTAAAAAAACTCTGTGTTTTAGGATCTTTAGTCCCATGGAGCAGCCCTTTCGTTCCTGCGCTTTGGACAAGGGCCCTGCAGGCCACGCAGCGAGTCCCAGGTCCCCTGTAGGAAGAAACCAGAGAAGAAATGAGCTGGGCACAGAGCAGCGTTTGGGGAGGGAGGGGCTGGCTCTGAGCCAGGCCTGGCCTCCCTTCACCAATTTGCAGAGAGGAAGGAGCTGGGGGATTTGTTTGCACTCAGCTCAGTTAATCAAGTGGCCCGAGTAGGCATCGGCAGTAACTTAGACTTTATCACAATATTTTCTTTGGCTCCTGGCTCCACCTTGAAGGTGCAGTTTGCTGGTGGTGGTGGGAGCAGCAGCTGCTCTGAGCTCAGTCCCTGGGGTCCTTCTGGAGTCCCGAGCACACAAAGAAAGCTCATTCTTCTGCTCTTAAAAACAATCAGACCCTTTCCCTCTCTTATTTATTTTTTCATTTTGAGTCCAATTTAGAAAGGGCCGGGGGCTGTGACTCAGTCCTGCCTCGTGCCCTTGGAGAGCCGGCGCACGGGAGCGGGGGTCCTGCTAATCTCCGGGAGCAATATTTATGACCCGCTGGGAGGTGAAGGCGCACATTGCTGGTTTTCCTGTCGCAGCAGCCAGGAGCCGGGATGCGGGGCCCCCACCCCGGGTGGCCCTGGGGTGGCCCAGCACTCCCCCGTAGGGACAGCCACAACATCACAGCTTAGCTTCTCCAAGAGGCTTCTTGGCTTCTAGGGCTGGCGAGGGCAGGACGCCAGGGTGAGGGGTGGTCATGGCCTTTCCTCGTCCTGAGTGAGGGGCAGTGGCAACAGAGCCCACCGGCACCGTCCGCTGTCCTTGGCATGAGAACCAGATGAGCAGAAGCATGCTCTGGAGGGAGGCCTTGTGCCTGGTGGCCCCTCAGCGATCAGGAGGAAAGAAACCATGATGGGGGGGGGGGTGAACTTATGGAATTGACTGCCTGAGCCATGCAGAAGCCATCCAGCACATAGGCAGGATGAGTGGGGGAGGGGCTTGGCTTCGCCATCACTCGGGTGAGCTTGAATGACGATCCAGTCTCTGATGCAACCCCCTCATATGGTTGCTGCAAGGAGAACATGTAGAAGTGCTCAGTGCCTGTTAGTTCGACTTATAATTAATGTGTCCCAGAACCCAACATTTCCTGATTTTTAAACTTTAGTGTGTCAGAGACTGCTCTTTGTCCCCAAAATTGACTTTATCCTTCTTCTTTGATAATAGCACTTCTGGATTGTATCTGGGCTTGTGTCTATTCCAAACAAGCTATACCTCCAGCAACTGTGTGTGACCACATGACCAAGCTCGGGCCAATAGACTGAGCAGAGATGATGTGGACCGCCAGGCCTTGACCTCAAAAGATGAGCATACCTCCTCTGCCCTGCTCTGCTGGCTGAATACAGACCTAGACGATGTGATGGTGAACCCGTGTGGACCTCTGGAAGCAAAGGAGACAGAGCAAGAGGGAGGAGCCTGTTGTCCCCAGCCCCATGGTGCTTCCATATCCACCTGCTTATCCTCGAACTGTTCTGGGAGAGAGATAGAAAATGATCTCTTCTTGAGGCTGCTATTGTTTGGAGTCTCAGGTCAGCAGCTGGACCTGTACCCTAACTAATTCCTTTGGCAACTATCTCAAGTTTTAAGATAATGGTGTGGGCTGACACCTAGTGTGCCAAATAACACACACCGGTGGGCTGGGTACAGTTTGGGGGACAACTCATTTACAACCTCGGCCTTAGATTTGGATGGTGCAAGAAATAAATCCGTTTTGTTTGAGAGGGTCAATGTATAATAGTAAGAATAATTAAAAGCTCAATAATCTGCTGTGAGCTATCTGTCCAAGACAGTGAGCAGTGCTTTCCCTGTGTTATCTAGTGAATCTCAAACAGTCCTAGAAGGCAGGTCCTTTTAAAGATGAGGGTACAAGGGTTTGTGGCATTAAGTATGGACCACGACATGCTGTGCCTACAGTCAGCGAGAACTTCTGGGCACCCGGGGCCAGCAGGGGCCACAGGGGTCTCTGATACGATGTATTCTGAGTGTCCCCACCTCACCCCTCATGTCAGGCCTGAGGCCGAGTCTGGGGATAGGGAGGGGAGTTGGCCTGCCCCTGCAGACACTCAGGAGAGATCTCGCTGCAGGCAGAGAAGCAGAAAGGGCAGACATTCAAGGGTCCCCTTGCCATGGGCTGAGCATCAGAACTCCCTTCAAACTCGTTTGTCAGTGGCCTTGTCGAGAGAGATGCCCAAAGGGTCCCCAGGGTGTGTTTGGATGGGGTGGGGAGCCTCCCAGATTTAGAGGCAGCCGCCTCCTGCGGTTCCTTGAGCATGGTTGACTTGGGGAGTCCCCTCGCCCCAGACCCCCATCAGCACCCCTGACTCATGCTTCTGTCGTCACAGGAGAGACATTCTCCCCAGCAAAGTGAGGGGGCTGCGGTGTGCTTATGGGCAGCCACAAATGAGGGGTCTTGGAGCCACCACACTGTAGCAGAGCAAAGATGATTGTTTAACCAGAAGAGGGAGGTGTAAGGGATTAGAAGTATATCCTGACAAGTTGGAAAAAACAAGGGAGTACTTCTCAGGGCGTGGGTTCACCCAACACTGTTCTCTTCTGAACCTTACAAGTTTTTGAAGACGGAGGCAAAGAGCAGTATGTAGGAACATATTCTGGCTTCACTGCCACTTACTAGCTGTGTGACCTTGGACAATTCACACAACTTCTCTGAGCTTTGACTGCCTCAGCTGTAAAATGGGAGTGACAGGGGTAGTTCCCTTGTAGGACTGTGAGTTTAAGTGAAGGAGGCAAATATCTCATTCGCATAATGAATTCACGTTACAAATGTTGGCTGAAACACTGCAAATGGCCACTTTTATTTTCTTGTGGGCAACATCCTCAGCTATTGTATCTGTTTCCTATTGTCGCTGGGACAAATGAACCCAAACGTGGTGACTTAAAACAACACAAATTCAGTATCTCGATTTCTAGAGCTCAGAAATCTCAAAGTGTCCGAAAGGCTGAGCTTCTTCTAGAGGCTCTGGGGGAGAATCCATTCCCTTGCTGGGACCAGCTTCTAGAGGCCGCATCACTTGGCTTGCGGCTCCTTCCTTCGTCTCGAAAACCAGCGGTGTCTTCAAACCTCTCTGACCTCCTCTTCCATCACCACATCTTTGACTCTGTCCTTCCCACCTGTTGTAAGGACCCTTCTTTGTATATCAGGCCCACCCAAATAATCCAGGATCATTTTCCCATCTCAAGATCTTTAATTTAATACCGTCTGCAAAGCTCCTTTTGCCATATCAGAAAACATTTATAGGTTCCAGGGATTAGTGTGGACATCGTTAGGGGGTTGTTATTCTGCCTGCATTAACCAGTGATGGAGATCCTGTTTTAATGGACCTAAGAAGACATCTTAGGGTGGCTGTTTGGACTGTCACGTGCAACAGAGGCCCAAATGACAGTGGCTAAAACATGATCAATCTCTCTCCTTCTCAAAACTGGGCTGACCTTCTGCCTGAGAAAAATGAACCCCTGGGTTGTTTAATTGTCTTTGCTTTGGCAATTTCGGGTCTCGCTGGCCTGCCCGTTGGCTCTCTGCCCTTGTACCCCATGGGGAGGCTGGTGGGTGTGCCCTGCCCAGGTGTACACAGCCCGTGGCTGGTCTCCCCAGCCCAAGGAGCCGCCGCTTGGAGGAGACCATATAAGTTGCAGGGGAAGTCCATGCCTCTTACAGACATTAATCAACTTGATCCTTTATTTGCACATGAGAAACAACATTCGAGGGATCTTAAGACATCGGGAGAAAACACACATCACAAAAGGGAAGGATCCGAGTGGAGAAACCGCATGCCTCGCTTTGGACTAGGCAGAGATCATTCAGGGAGGAGAAGAAAACGTATTTTCATCTTAGTTTGTATCCTCAGGAGGATTTGAGAGACTATTGTATCAACAAGCGTAAGCTGTGAAAACGGAGTCAGAGAAGGAGGGATCATTCTCGAAAACGAGAAAGACGATGGCATTTGAAAATTTCAAAGAGTGGACTGAGAAATAAAGTAAATATGGTCAATGATACAGTTAGTCATCTGAAAGATAGACTTGAGAAATCTTCCAGAATGCAAAGAGACAAAGCAGGAAAATAAAACAGTTGAGACAGAGAGGATCAATCCAGGAGTTTCCTCCTCCAAAAAATGAGAATTTCTTCTTTTTCTTAATCCTCACCTGAGGATATGTTTTTGTTGATTTTTAGAGAGGCGGGGAGAAAGAGAAACATCGATGTGAGGGAAACATCAGTTGGTTACTTCCTGTACACACCCATCCTGGGGATCAAACCCGAAACCCTGATAGGTGCCCACCACCTTTTGGTGTACAGGACAACGCTCCAACCCATTGAGCAACCTGGCCAGGGCTAACAGGGGAATTTCAAAAGAAGAGACGAAAGAAGGGAGCAGAAGAAATAATAAAGGAAATGAGTAGAACACCAGGAAAGAGGAGTCTTCATAGTACATACCTCTAATTATGATGCGTACCTACAGACATCAAGGAAAACTTGTTTAAAACTTGACAAATAAAGAGGCTACCCTACAGGTTTTTGGAAATAATAATTTTGAAAGTGGTAAACTGCTAAAGATTGGGAAATCAGATTAACACCAGATTTGCCATCTACTCAAATGCCAGAAGGTGATGATGGAGCTGTGTCTTCCCTGCCTTGAGGGTAAAAGATTTCCAGTCTAGGGTTCCTTATACAGCTAAACAAAATAAGATGTCCTTAGACATTCAAGAATTCTAAAATTCACAATCCATGTACCCTATACAAAAAACAAAACAAAACAAAACAAAACAAAAAACCCCAAGAGTCTATGTTAATCTCCTGGGAAAAAAATCTGAGAAAGAGAATGGCTTGTTTGTGTCCTCAAAGTTGACGATTATACAGAAGAGGGAAAGAAACCAGAAAGAAACTAACAGTATGTGTTAGACCTGACACCTCGGAGACTCTCCTTCGAGCAGCAAAGCTCCAATGACTGGGGCTCACATTCCCTTCTCCTTGGGTCCATTCACCCTCAGTTCCTCAGTGGATCCTGTTTGCTTGGTCATGTTGTAAGTGCTGTTGATTGGTTTCACTTTCTATCATCAACCCATTGACAGTTCAAAGAAGATTTAGTTCCAAGTCCTAGAACAGAGTGATGAGGGATAATAGCTAACGCTGATTGAGCCTTCTCATGTAACTTAGCGTGAGTGAACACATGTACTCTTCATGACAACCTTATGAAGCGGACACTGTCATCCCCACTGGTACCAGTGAGGGAACTGGAACACAGAGAGGTTAAGTAACTGGCCCAAAGTTGCACAGTAAGAAGTGGCGGCGGTGGGATTGAATTCAGTCATACTAACTTCAGGGTCCACGAAGTGAAAATACTATAACTAACATGCCTGGGAAGGAAGGGGAAGAAGAGGTAGAAGTCAGAGTGACCACACTAATACCCCATCTTCCCGTGTTAGGAACCACTCGGTGCCATTTGAAGTTGACCAATCAGGTCTTAGAAGCAGGCATATTACTACAGGTAAATGTCACCATCAGAAAGACTAGAGAAGCCAAACTGAGAACAAACGCAGTGGGGAGTAGGCTTGTAAGTACTCTGGTGGCAGACTTTGCATGTTATTCTTTTATTATTGAAAAAAAAATGTTTTATCATGTACATATGTTATTGAGACTAATCCAATTTTCCGAAAAATGGTTCTCTAAATGTGGCAAGTCATCTTGACAATCCCGAGCAGAAGTTACGGATTTCGGAATAATTGCCGTGATGGAGTCTGGGGCCCACCGTGAGGAGCTTGTTCAGCCTGACCTCGGTCTGTCCCGCCCAGCTCCCCTCCCAGTCCTGGGAAGAGTCTGTCCGGCAGAGTGTTCTGAGTTCAGAACCTTGCAGACACCCCATGCCAAAGGGAGCCCTGGGACTCCGGGAATGGCTGCTTGCCCTTCCCCCAGAGCAAGGCGGTGGATGGGAGAAGCCTGGGAAGAATGGTGACTGCCGCTGGGATCGTCACGAAGGTCATTCGGGGTTTTGTAAAACCCGATCCAGGTCTGGTAGCATCCTCCAGCTTCCTGGGCAGTACTACGGGGGTCCCCCGCTCCAAGCTTGGGGTGTCTTCGTGCTCACAACCCCGTGGTTCTGCTCGCCGTTGGCCCACCCATTCACGTCAGGTTCCCAGAGCCCCCAGCGCTGTGGCCTCTGCCGCAGGCCTCTGGAGGCCCCGCTCTGGTCATCGGCCACCTCTCGGGTTCTCGCTGTGAGTCACGGGGCCCGCGGTGCCGCCTGCGCTATCTCGGGGAACCGGAGATCCCTTAATTCCCTCCAGCTGCGGGGCTGAGCTCACCCCTTCTGGCGCAGGAGGAAAGCAGGAGGTTGTTGTGTCTTTGTTTCATTCAAATGGTTTGGATGATGACTCACTCGATTTCTTCCTCCTTTCTATTTAAACCAGGGCACCGTCTGGGAGTCGTTTTTGATTAGAAGTTGACCTCAGAAATATGTTCGCATCATTTTGAAAACATCTTCCAGCACCACAGAAACCGACTCGGCATGAGAAGGACACCGTGGAGGAGGCCAGGCTGGGCGTGCGCCTGGCCTCCGCGCCCCGGCCCTCCCACCGCGCTCTCGGGCAGTGCTGGCCGGACCGAACCAGGACGCCGGTCACAGTGCTGACCGGGCCCAGCGGGGCGCGATGATGTCATCGCCATCGTGCATGACAGTGGCTAATGTTGCTGAGTACTTCTTATGGACCCCGCGGTTCCTAAGGGAGCCGCATTACAGGGCCGACTTCATTCTCACGGAGCCCTGTTTGAGGTCCGAGTGGCGCGGGTTGGGATGCTCAGGGGCTGGGAGGTCCCGGTGGGCCAGGACTCTGGAGGGGAGAGTCAGATATCCCATTAGGAGCACGGAGGCCTGGGGAAGGTGTGACCTGGTGAGGGTGTGGGAGAGGGGGTGAGCGGGGTGTCAGTGGGGTCAGAGGTCAGTGTTGAGAAAGGGGAGCAGGAGGTGGGCAGCTGGCTGCCCAGAGGTGGGGGCAGCAGAAAGCTGTGGTTGCCCGAGGACGTGGCTCCCCGACCGTGTGTGAGACGGTTCAGGGGTGCCATGCTCATGTCCCCAGGAGTCCACAGGCGACTGGGGAGGCAGGGCTCGGAGGCCCAGAGTGGGAGAGGTCGCTTCCACCAGCGGCTCGGGGAGGCGGTTTTGGAGTGGGCAGGTGGAGGGGAGCACGTGTGGGTGAGTTGCATACCTGTGTGCCAGGGCCTTGCCCAGGTGGCAGGGTGTGAGCCGAGCGAAGGAGTCTGGGAACCCAGCAGGTGGGCTGGAGTGGACAGTGAGGGTGTGGCCACAGCAGCAGTGATGATCCGGAGGAAACGCCAGGTGCCCCGCTCCTGCCCCCCGAGCAGCTCACCGGACGGTGCCTCCTAGTGGCCTCCCGTGGGCCCTTCTCTGGGATGGTGGTGTGGATAACCCTTTGGTTCTCAGTGGACCTTCCCCAGGACCCCCACAAATCGCCACGACCGAGTGGTCGAAGACAATGGACATTGCTCCCTTGGCTCTGGAGGCGGATGTCTGAAACCAAGGTGCTGGCAGGTCACTGCACCCCAAAGGCTCTGGGGAGGAACCTTCCTGGCCTTTTCCACCTTCCATTCTGTGGCTTGTGGCAGCAAAGTCTAGTCTCTGCCTCCGTCTTCACGTGGCGTCTCCTCTGTGTCTGTGTCTATTCCTCTTCTAAGAAGGACACTTGTCATTGGATTGAGGGCCCACCCAGATCATCCAGGAGGATCTCATCTTGAGATTATCAACTTAATTACATCCCCCAAAGACACTCTTTCCAAATAAGGTAACATGCAGTTTCCTGGTGGGTGTTTTTGAGGAGGGGGCACTATCTAACCCAGCACAGGCAGTAAGGTCTGTTTCTCCCACTGAGTGGGGGCTTCTTGAGAACTGAAACAGTACGTCTTCCTTCCTTCCTCCCTCTCCTCCTTCGTTCCTTCCGTCCTTCCCTCCCTTGTTCAGCCCACAGATATGGAGGGCATACCACCAGCATCCGGGCGCAGTGCCGGGCCCCGGGAATGCTGGCACCAGCCCCCAGATCCCAGCCTGCCCGCAGAGAGCCGCCTTCCCGGTCAGGGAGGCAGACTCGGTAACAACAGAAGCTGCACATAGCGGCTGGGGCTGCGTGGAAACAGGCCGGCCGAGACCGTGGGGTTGGGGGGGAAGCGGGGGCGGGGCAGCTCAACCAGGGGTCAGGGAAGGCTTCTCGGAAGAGGTAACACACAAGCTGGGCCCTGGGTGCTGACAAGGACCAGGCTGTAACCTCTTCTTCCTCATTTCTTAGCTGCATGATCTTGGGCAAGTTGCTTACACTCTCTGTGCCTCGGTTTCCCCGTCTGTGAAATGGTGGCGGGAACAATACCACAGTCACTGAACCTCCTGGGGACTCAGTGAGTGAACCCATGGGGAGCCCTCAGAACGGCCCAGTTCCTGTTACTTTGCCTCCAGCCCACGGTCCTGGGACCTGACTTGAGCAGCGGGGCTTGGGGTCTCCTCTGTCCAGTTGACTCCGCTGATGGAGTGCGGTCAGGCTAAGGTTGTCCTGGGGGCAATCCAGAGGAGGGGCAGGGAGGCCTGGTGAGTTGCTTTGGCCTGGGTCAGGGGACAGCATCCCCAGCTTGGCCTCTAGGGGGCAGTAGGGCTCCACCGACAGTCCCTGTCTGGGGCTTCCGGAGCCTGGGAAATGCCCCTCACCTGAGAAATCCTGCCCCCGCGCTCCACATAAAGGCACATTTCTGCACAGACTTTGCCCCGGCTGGGCCCAGAGGCCATAGCTGTCACATGTAGATGTTTGGGGGAGAAACGCTCACTGGGAAGGGAAGTAGTTGGTGTCAAGGGAACACAAGGGTGTTTCTAAAAACGGAAGCCCCGCAGCTGTGCCCACTGAGGGGGCACTTTGGGGTTCTAGCCATCACCCATCAGACCGACCGGGGAGAGAAGCTGGATTTCCAGGGCTCCCTGGGGAGTGTCTGCTCCCCCTCCTCTCTCTCTCTCTCGGCAATCAAGGGCAGCCCCTAGATTTGTCCTCGTGCGGCACTGTGACCCCAGAGATCTAAGGCTCATGGGCAGCACCCCTTGTGGCCACGAGGTTCCCCTCTGGACGCAGAGGGAGGGGTTGTGAGCCTATCTACCTTGGGCACACATCACCCTGGGTTCAGTCCTAACTTTGCCAATTCATGCCTTGTGGTGGTCAGCAAGGGTCCTCTCTGAACCTCCCATGTCTCCTGAAAAATCAGAGAGACATCCTCGTTTGTAGGGTGGCTGCAATTTCTGGACACGAGTCCAGTGACACGATTTCTGGAACAAGGCTTGGAGTGGTGCTGGACATATCACAGAGACCCACCGCAGCCCTCCCTGCTCCCACCCACCCACCTGTTCGACGCCCTCCACCCTGACCACCCACTTCCTGTCATGTCCTTCTGTGCTTTCTGTTTGCAATCTGTCCTTCCTGCTGGGCCGTAAGCTCCGCTGCAGTATCCCAAACACCTTCAAGGCGGGTGTCGGCATCAACAAATACTTGTGGAGGGCGTGAATGGAATGAATGAATGAATGAATGAATGGGAACTCTTACTGCAGTCTCTGGGCCTCTGTTTCCCTAGCTGTGCAATGGGCTAATTGTATGAGAAGCACCCCAGATTGCTTTGGGTGGATTATGTGAGTCAACCTGTGTGAGCGCACCTGGCCCAGGCACTCACCAGATGTGAATTTGTGTCCCTGGTCAGATTCCAAGGTTGTCCCCAGTTTTATAACGCAGTCAAGAGAGTGGCCTCCCCCCAGCCCCCCAGTGCAGCTCCGAGCACCACCAGCCACCTCTACCAGACAACCAACGAGGCCCGAGTGCATTCTCTGCACCAGGCTCTCTCACGTTGGGTCCTCCCGGATGCCAGGCAGGGAGGCCCAGGTCAGGGAGGGGCCCAGAGGCTCAGAGAAGCGGAGTCCCACTCCTGGGTGAGGGCAGCATGGAGCCCAGGACTGTCTCAGCTGCTCTCTGCTTGAACCAGCCAGAGGCTGTGAGTCTCCAAGGGAAGAGGGGCTCATGGTGGGGGACGGAGTTTCCATGGTGGCCAAGAACAAGGGCTTCCAAGGCATGTGGGTGGGTGTGGGCATGAGTCCCGGCTTGGCAGCTTGGCAGCTTAGCCCCTGAGTGGCCTCTGGCAGGTGACTTCACACGGCCAAGCCTCGGCTTCTTATAAAGTGGGGGTGATGACAGCCCCTCCTTCCGAGAGCTCTGTGAGAATGTCACCAGCAGGGTAGAGGGTTGTTCCCGTGCTGAGTTTGAAGCTGAACGAAGGAATCAGGATCAGCGGAACAATGCCCCACGGTGTCCACACCCTGGGAACCGGTGCCTCTGTGTGTGGCGAGGGGGCATTAAGGTTGAAGATGGAATCACGGGTGCCAATCGGCCGACCTTATGGTAAGGAGACCAGCCTGGAGCACACAGGTGGATCCCGCGTGACCATGGATCACAGGGGAGGACGGAGGCTCTGCCGGCCCTTGTGGCTCTGCAGATGGAGGAGGGGTCGTGAGCCAAGAGTGGGGGCAGCCCCGGAAGCTGGACAAGGCAGGGGAATCCTGGAGCTTCCAGAAGGAACACAGCCCTGCCAACACCTTGACGGGAGCCCGGAGAGGCGTCTGACCTCCCAGACTGAGAGGATCACGTTCCAAGCGCACGTCTGGGCGATGCGTCGGGGCGGCATGAGGAACGTTAGCACCCTACCTGGGCCTCCCTCTCGAGAGCAGAATTGGGCGAGATGAGCAAGCTCAGACCTGCTCGTGATGAATTAGAACTCAGAACCCTGGCCCTTTATACATGAGAGGAGACCTTCAGGTTCGTCTGGCTCAGCCTCTCAGAGTGAGGCATCCCCCCAAATAGCCCTGAACGATGTTCCAGACTATGGGCCCGTCAGTTAGGAAAGCTGACTGCCCGTCCATTCTTTAATCGGTCACAGCATTCTGCAGCCTTTTAGAGGCTCTGAGAAGGCCTGCAGCCAATAGCAAAAAAGAATCTCAACTTTAACTCAGCGCTTCCAAAGGTATTGTACCATAAATTTACCCCAACTCTCCCCACACCCATAACACCTGCTAACAACTTACTAACATGCATTTGGTGAAAGGGCCGATCTCAGCAAATCAATTCGTGTGACAACTGGAGAAATTGAAGCCCCAGGAGGGCACTGGAGAAGCAATAGGCTTATGGGAAGAATGTAAGCATTGAAATCACGGAGACCTGGGTTTGCAGCCTGACTCTCTTGCAGCTAGACTGCATGACCCTGGGGAAGTCACGTCAGCTTCCTGAGCCTGTGTTTCCTAATCGCTAGAGATAATAAAAGCTCCTGCTTTGCAGAATACCACCAATGGCTGTCCCCATCCATCTGGGCTGCCATATCAAAGTACCGGGACTGTATAAACAACAGAAGTTCATGCTTCACAGTTCTGGGGGTTGGATGTCTGAGCTCGGGGTGCCAGCATGATCAGATTCTTGTGAGGACCCGATTCTCGGTGCACACTTACAGGGTGGAGAGAGCTCTCTGGGCCTCTTTTATAAGGATACGAATCCCACTCAAGGGTCCTACCCTCATGACCTGATCACCTCTTCCAATACCGTCACTTTGGGGGTTAGGATTTTTATATGAATTTTTAGTCCATAACAAGAGCTGGCACTGCCTGGTAGTTAGGAAAGAGCATATATTACTATCTGTATTCATTTCCTATTATTGCCATAACAAGTCCCCACAAACTTAATGGCTTAAAAGAACACACGTTTATTATTTTACATCTCGGGAGACCAGTTGTCCTAAAACCAAGATGTCGGCAGGGCTGGCCTTCTGGGGGCCCGAGGGGGGCCATCTGCTCCTTGCCTTTTCCAGCTTCCAGCAGCTGCTCGCCTTCCTTGGCTGACATCACTCTGTCCTCTGCTTCCGTCATCGCGTCCTCTCCAACCCTGACGCTCCTGCCTCCCTCCTGGGAGGAGCTCTGTGCTTCCTCTGGGTCCACGTGGGAAATCCAGGGTGATCTCCTAACCTCCCGGTCCTCATTCCATTACGGCTGCCCTGCAGGGTGACGCTGACAGGCTCCAGGACGTGGGCACTGCAGGGGCCATTATTCAGCTGCCCACACTCTGCTTTGATGCCTCCTTTCCCAGCAGCCCTCCTGCTCCAGCCTGGACACCAAAGGGGTGGTTTCCTTCTAATTTGGGGTTCAGGCTGGGTCAAGTGCAGGAAAGATCAGCCCTTCCACCAAACATCCCCCACCATCCTCAGACCATCATCCCGCATCCCATGCAGGTTGCAGCCCAGAATTCCAGGGAGAACTGATGGTAAAATATATCCAGTCCTTTGTCAATACTACGGAGCCTGCCATGTGCCTGGCCTTCTGGTCACTGTGGGTCCAGCTCTGGACTGCAGAGACCGGGCCCTGTCCTCAAGGAGCTGACCTTCTCATGGGGAAGAAAGACAGTCTGGCGAGAGGTCACATCACTGGCACGAGACAGTGGGTGATACAGATGGAAGGTGGCTGAGGGGTGACCCGTTAGCCATACTGGGCTGGGGGGGGGTGAATCGAGGCTGAATCTAGGGGTTCTAGGTTTGACAGTGGGGTGGACGGTGATGTCATTTTCTGAGGGGGGTTCCCATGAGGAAAACACGTTTTGAAGGCATGGGGGTAGCTGGCGAGTTCCGTTCTGGGTGTGGCAGCGTGAGGGCCTGCGATAATCCCACAGGGATCTCAGGGGTCAGGGACGATCTGAGCTGGCGCTAAGCAGCGTGGGCGTTATTCATGTCAGGGTGGGAGGCCGAGCTTTGCGTCCCACGGATGAGAAGACAAGGACCTGGGGCTGAGGCCTGGGGACCCCCCTGTTAGCTGGAGAGGAAGAGGGGCCCGTGGGCAGAATCAGGGAAACAGGGTGCCCTACGCCCAAGAGCGAGGGGACAGGTTCACTGGAGAGAACGCGACAGTACCAAGCGCTGCAGAGAAGCCCAGGAACAGAGGGATGGCGGTGAATCTGTTGGTTTAGCTCAGGGGCCCTGGCCGCCTTGGTGTCCGCAGTATGGTGGGGGCACGGGCCGGGGCTGAGGAGGGGGCTGGAGGAGAGACATGGGGACAGGAGCCGCCAACAACTCTTTCCAGAGCCTTGGCTGGGAGGGGTGGAGAGAGCCAGGCCAGTGGTTCGAGGCGGCAGTGGGTCGGTGGCTTTTCTATTTTTATTTCTGGTTTATGTGGACAAGGGACCCTGGCACGTTGGAATGCTGGTGGTGGGGAGCAGGAGGGTGAAGGTAGGATGGGCAGGGGGGCTCCATCAGGATCCCAAGGCGAGGGCATGATGAAGGGGCCAGATGGCGCTTCTTGGAGGAAGGGCCCAGGCGCAGGGAGGCCTGTGGGCTTGTAGCAGCTCACAGGTGGGCACCAGCTCTGGGCAGTGCGGGGTGGGCAGGGCCTAGCCGTGGTGGCCCGAGAGCCCTGGGAAGGGGGCAGCCATCGCACAGCTTTGCATCGAAGAGCGACAGGGTCTGATTCAAGCTCCGGAACCAATGTCTGCAGCTGAGTGGGTGGAGGAGGCGCCGTGCGGGCCCCCAGCCTGTCAGGAGCAGGGTTCCCAGAGCATCCATCTGCTTCGTGGACATGTCTGTCTTAACTCCAGACGCGGAATATTCTGGAAGGTGCTATGTTTCGAGATTAAGGAGCAGAAGTTCTAGGGGACAGACTGGGCTTGGATCCCAACTCCCTTCCAACACGCCGTGTGACCTCAGGCTGGCCGCGTGACCTCAGGCTGGCCGCGTGACCTCTCGGTGTGTGTTACAGTTGTTGCTGTGTAACAAGCTACCTCCTGACCCAGCAGCTTAGAACGGCGCATGTCTGTGACTTCGCCGTCTCTGTGAGCTGGGAAGCCAGGAGTGGTTTCTCTGGGTCCCCTGTCAGGTCTCGACTGAGGCCAGAGCCCTCTGAGGGCACCAACGGGGCAGGATCCCCCCCCGCCCCCAGCAAAGCCAGCAGCTGCGAGCATGGTTCCGTCTCCCCGGCGTGGTCTAGGGCCGTGACGCCTCACCGTCCGAGGCCAGAGCCGCCCCGAGTTCCAAGAGGAGTTTGTCAAGCAGGCAGGCGGATGACCAAGTCAGGGATTCAGGGGCGGGATCCAGGCAGGTGGGGTGCACTTGGAACCCCTGTGCACGTGGCTGATATTTAAAACCAGGAGACGGGACGAATCACGGAGGAAATGCATGCGGATAGGAAGGGGCAGGGCCGAGCCGGGGTGCCCGCGGCGATGAGGCGGAACGGGCCGCTGAGGGCGAGTAGAGGCCAGGGCGAAAGAGGAAGGACCGGGGCGTGGGGGCCAGTGGAAACCACATGAAGGAAGGACACGCATCAAGAAAGGAGGCGGGGAACCTGCTGCGGCTGCTGATCACTGATGGTGGACAGTTGACCACTGCATTTAACAGTGGCCTGGGGGTCAAGGGTGACTCTGATGAGGCGGTGTCAGGGGGCGTGGAAGCTGATGGGGGTGAGTTCGGGAGGGAACGGGAGAGGGCAGGCCGGGAGAAGGCGGACATAGCATTTCCGGGGCTCTTGCAGTGGAGAACAGAAGTGAGGCAGCAGCCGAAGGGGACCGGAGGGCCCACGTGATGGTTAAGGCAGGAGAATAATTGCGTGTCTGGGTGGTGATTGGAATGATCGGACGGAGAGAGAAACATCAGTGGGGCAGAGGAAAGAGGAGAGTGTGGGTGGTGTCTTGGGGAGACAGGGACCAGGGGGTGGCCGAGGAGCAGGCAGACTCTCAGGAGGGAGGCAGAGCGGGGCGCAGGGCCCCGGCGGGCTGGTAGGGGCTCCCTGCAGTTCCTTCCTTACGAAATAGGGAGTCAGGCCAGCAGGAGAGAGGGAGGTGGTGGGAGGAGCCATGAGTCATCCACAAGAGCTCTGGCGTCCAGGCGAGACAGGGCCATGCGGTGTGGGCGGTCGGGGGTGTGCAGAAGGTGGGGGTTCTCTGCAGCCCCATTCAGGGGTGCAGGTGCAGGAGCGGGTGTGGGGCACAGTGCCTGATCTAACCAGCTTGGCCGTGGGAATGAAGCTGGGAAGGGGGAGGAGGGAGCACGCCCAGCGGGAAGGGTGAGGGGCAGAGGCGTGTGGTCACAGGTGGGGCGCAGAATGCCTGGAGTCTGGTGCTGGCGAGGCGGCGCCCTCCGCAGAGTGGGGGGCTTGAGCTGAGAGGGGGGGGCTCCGTATGAGTCATCTGAAGGTCTAGGGCGATGGTTCTGGTGCTGCCCCCAATCCTGAAGCCTGCGCACAACCGGGGGCCTCGGCAGATGTGCACATGCTCCGGCCCCTGGGGGTGGGGCCAGCGGTCTGCGATTTACAAGCCCCTCGGGTTTTCTGACACTTACTGAGGTTTGAGAACCAGCTGAAGGAAGAGGACAAAAATCACCGAACAAGAATTTAAGAAACCAAGAAGTTGGGATGTGGCGGATGAAATTGCCAAAAATTAAGACAGGAGTAAATCCCCCCAAAAAAACCCACCCCAAAACAGTGCCCTCGTCTAGAAGCTAAAATCACCAAGAAATGAGGACAGTGGCCCTGGGCTGGAGAACAGTCTAGAAAGGCAAAAAGGAGCAAGGAAGACACCTAGCCCAGACCCCTACCCCCATACAGGGTCTGTGGGAGACAGGCAACCAGCTTGAGGGGCACAGTGGGCAGAACACCCCCCCCCCCATGCCCACCTCTTCATCCCCGGTACCTGGGGATAGGTTACCTTACACGCAGGGACTTTGCAGGGCTGACTCCTAAGCTTCAGGTGGGAGGAGCCTCCTGGACCCCCCAGGTGGGCCGCTGTTATGAGAGGGAGGCCCTAGCGAGCATCAGAGCGAATGGGGTGCCAGGAGCAGGGGTCGGGGAGGCCATTTCTGGCTTTGAAGATGAGGGGCCTTGAGAGCTGGCTGTGAACAGGGATAAAGGGCTTGCCCTGAGCGCATGGGGGTGGGAAGGAGTGGGACCCCACCTCACGGCCCTGAGCGGCCTGGATCTCCTCTGGGCAGAGTCGGTCCCCGA
Organism: Molossus molossus; assembly: GCF_014108415.1. Classification (NCBI taxonomy): domain Eukaryota; kingdom Metazoa; phylum Chordata; class Mammalia; order Chiroptera; family Molossidae; genus Molossus; species Molossus molossus. The sequence continues at coordinate 7,869,425 of NW_023425399.1, read as the reverse complement.
GGAGGACACCCAGGGGAGGTGTCTGTGGTGCAGGTTTCAGAATGAGGGTCTGCAGGGTCTGCGTGGGAGGGGACAGCAGCGGTACCCGCTGCAGGTGTGTCTGGGCAGGACAGATGGCGCAGGGCCAGCCGGGCAGTGCTAACAATCTAACGTGGCAGCAGAGGCTCCCGTTCCCATCACCCGCTGTGTCCAGCCCACTCCCCAAAGTCTCAGTTGCTTCACGTTTGGCTTGTAAAGAGCAGCTGGCCGGCCGCCCTTCTCCCACCTGCCCCCCGGGACCTGTGGAGCCACAGCCGCGAGATTCCACAGGCAGGAGGGCCAGGCGACTGCGGGACGCCAGCAGGCAGACAGCCCGGCAGGCCCCAGGCTTCTGGGGAGTCTGGGCCTTGACCGCCATCTGCGACAAGGGGCACCGGCCATTTCTAGAGACAGGCTGGACGACACCGAGCCAAATAGGATGGAAGAAAGGTCTCGAGTCAGGTGTTTGGCTTCAAAAACGTGTTCAATGTGACGAAACGATTTGTTTTCCGTGCATTTTGATGAGCCCCCTGTGCTCAAGGTCACTCGTGCATGTAACACATACACACCTCTGTGCACCCGACACAGTTCCGGGGGCCACCGTGCAGAGGGTCTGGCCGTGGCCCTGAGCGAAGGCAGGTACCGTCCTTGCCCTTGTGGAACATACAGGTACGGGCGACACCGGGAAGGAGCGACTGGTCACCCAGACAGGAGATTTCTGCGCGGTGATGAATGGACAGGGTGGAAGGAACAGAAGAGAGGCCCGGTGCGGCCAGAGGCGGGTCTGGAGGAGCCGGAGGCGGGGAAGAGTCTGGGTCACTCCCAGTGCGAAGGGACGCTCTGTCCCAGACCCGGAGGCTGAGCTGCCTGATCCGGGTTTGCATTTTTTTTTTTTTAAAGCGATGTCTGCAAGATGGCAGATAGTTTTCTTCTTCTCTCACCGAAGATTGACGCCCCTACCCCCAGCTGTATTAAGGTATAAGTGACCAAAAGTGTAAGATATTTAGTGTTCCGTGTGATGGGCGGATACCGGTGTACGTTGGGAAGACATGCCCCCGGCTAGTTCACTAACACACCTATTACTTTCCGTAGTGAGGCTTCCTTGGGTGTGAGAACATTTCAATTGCACTCTTAGCGAATTGTACTTACAGTTGACCCCTGAACAACACGGGTTTGAGCTGCACGGGCCCACTTATACGTGGATTTTTTTCAATAAATACTATATCTATGTTGTCTTTTCCTTAAAATTTTCTTAATACCACTTTCTTTTCTCTAGTTCACTTTCTTATAAAAGTAGGACACATAATATATACAAAATATGTGTTCATCGACTATGTTATCAGTAAGGCTTCTAGTCCACAGAAGGCTGTCAGTCAAATTTTAGAGGGGTCACAGTTGGTACACAGGTTTTGGATTGCAGGGGGTTGGCGCACCTAACTCCTCCGTGTTCAAGGGTCAAGTGTAGACAATAGTGTGATCAATAGTCACCATGTTATACAGTAGATTCTCAGAACTCAGTCATCGTAGCGCTAGATGTTTACACCCTTTTACCAATCTCCCTCCTCAACCCCCGTAACCACTTTTCTGTTTCTATGAGTTTGACTTTTTCTCCCCCCTCTTAGATGCCATAAGTGATACCCTGCAGTATTTGTCTTTCTGTGTCTGGCTTATTTCACTTGGCATAATGCCCTCGGGGTCCATCCATGTTGTCACAAATAGCAGAATTCCCTTCTTTCTCATGGCTGAATATCTGTGTGTGTGTGTGTGTGTGTGTGTGTGTCTATCTATCCCATATATTCTTCATCCATTCATCCATTGACATACGTCAGGTTGTCTCCGTTTCTTGGCTGCTGTGACTAAAGCGGCAATGAACCTGGGAGTGCAGACATCCCTTCGAGACCCTGTTTTTATTACCTTCGCATTTATACTCAGAAGTGGGATTGCTGGGTCAGATGGTAGTTCTATTTTTAATTTTTGAGGAACCTCCATACTATTTTCCATTTGGCTGCACCAATTTGCATTCCCACATCCTTACCAACACTCAGCTTTTGTCTTTTGGGTAACAGGCATCCAATCCGGCACAGCGGCTCTCTCACTGTGGTTTTGATTTGCATGTCCCTGCTGATTAGTGACGCTGAGCACCTTTTTGTATACCTGTTGAGCATTTGTCTGTCTTCTTTGGGAAAACGTCTATTCAGTTCTTCTGCCCATTAAAAAAAAAAATTGGCGTTCTTTTTGGCTATTGAGTTCAGAGTTCTTTATATAATTTGTATATTAACCCCTTGTCAGATGTGCAAATGTTTTCTCCTGGTTGCCTTTTCTGTTGTTGCTGTGCAGAAGCTTTTTTAGTCTGATGGGGTCCCACTGGTTGGCTTTTTTTTTTTTTTTTGTAATTATTGCTTTTGGGGCCCATGCTTTTGGTGTCAAATTTTTTAAATCATTGCCAAGATTGATGTCAAGGAACTTACCTAGGTTTTGTTCTAGGATGTTCATGGTTTCAGGTCTTATTTGGAGTCTTCAATCCATTTTGAATTGAGTTTTGTGTATGGTGTAGGACCGGGGTCCAGTTTCTCCTCCACCATTTGTTGAAGGGACTATCCTTCCCCCATTGTATAGCCGTGGCTCCTTTGTCATAAACTAATCGACTATGTATGCACAAGGATATTTCCGGGCTGTCTGTTCTTTCCCACGGACTATGTCTGTTTCCACGGCAGTACCACGCTGCTGTGATTGCTATTGCTTTTGTAACACAGTTGGAAGTCGGGAAATGTGATGCCCCCAGCTTTGTTCTTCTTGTTCAAGATCGCTCGGATATCTGGGGTTTTTTTGGGTTGCATCCCAATTTTAGGGTTGTCTTATCTATTTCTGAAAAATGCCATTGAAACCGTGATAGGGTTTACATCAAATCGGTAGATTGCTTTATGACGTTGCTTTTTATCACATGGACGAACCGGATGGAGGACCTTCTGCTAAGTGAAATAAAGCCGGCTGGAGAAAGACAGATACGGCAGGGTGTCACTCACACGAGCAACCTGAAAACGCCGAACTCATAGTAGCAGAGAGTAGAATGGTGGTGACTAGTGGTTTTTGTTTACTTGTTGGACCTCTGCATGTTTCCTTCCAGATTCGGGGAAGGAGGGCCCGCCTGGCCGACTCTTGACTCTGGTTGCTAAGTGATGGGGTAGGGTATCGATCGTTAACGTTTGTTATTGAGCACACCATGCCTGTGAGGGGGGACTATTTTTATCCTCATTTTACACCTGGGGAGACTGAGGCAGGGGCTGGATTTGATTGTGTTGACATATAAATGGCTCACATATAAATGCTGCACACAGACTTATTATTTCAAGAACTGTATAGTTTTCTCCTTGTTTTCTGTTCAAGATGATTCTGGGTTTTGATTCAAGGAAAGTGGCATAAGGTTTACAGAAAGTGAGTTAAAGAAAATCCGTTGTACACAGCTACAGCAAAAACCATAAGGGGGCAAGTTGCCCCTCAGTTACGTGGGCCCGGGTGAATACTTTGTGGAGCTCCTGTCTACAGCAGCAATTTGAAGTACCCTCAGATGGGCATCTCGGCACCATTCTGGTGACCAATCTCGCACAATCCCACAAAAAAACAGAAAAATAGGTAGAAGTACTGTGGGCTGGCCATCGGGAACACTGCTTACCAGCAAGCCCTTCTGGAAACTGGCTTAGACCCGTTAGGGTGCAGGTTCTGGGGCTCTTTGGGACATCTGGTTGACCTTGTGCCCTGAAGGGAAGGCGTGGGAGCTCGCTGGTCTCAGCCACCAGAGGGTACTCTGGGCATTTCAAGGTAGGCATTTCCAGTAGCCAGCACCGCGCATGGCCCTGCATGTGCTCGGGGCACCTATATGGTAATGCTGGCTGCAGGCACTGGAGGGGGCTTGGAAAACCCACAAGAAGGCATTCCAAGCTCAGGGTCGGTGGTCTCTGAGGCCGGGGCCGGGGTTTAAGGGTAGCCCTGCAGAGTGGGATGGAGGTTGAACAACGTGAAGACTTCGATAGCAATGACTTCCAAACCTCTGGGGTGCTTTAGCTATAAGGGGGTGGGGTGTTGTTTAGGAGTAAACCAGCCGAAAAGTTCTAATATTTATAATATCTCATTCTGTTTGTGGGTTGATGGTAAAAGACACCTTTTTTATTTTTTTTAGAACTTTGGAATTTTGTAAGATGCTCAAGCAGAGCTCTGCTTTTGCCTTCCGAGTGGCCAGCTAGCTCAGCCTGGCTGGCCGTCGTGCTCTGGGACCCGCTACGAGGTGTCCCCGGGCAGATGCTGCACGTCTAACTTACCTGGGTATTCCATCTGAAGGGGCCTAGAGATGCACCTGGTGGCCGGAAATGACTGCTCTCCCCTCACGGGGCTGAGACGAGGCGGACACACGCACATGGTGTGTGCCCAGGCTCCTCACTGCGGGCACTCAGCGGGGGAGGGCTGCGTGGGCAGCCGCGCTCAAGAGAAAAAATACGCCCAGGCAGCCTGTGCTTTCAACTGTTTTATTGCTAAACTATCATGATACAAGCCGTATAAAAATACTTTACATATAGCAAAAATAAACTACATTAAACTGGAGATTAAAAACATTTTGCATAGGAATGTGATGTATTCAGACTCCTTTAACAGTCAAGGTTTTCACAACCTAAGCCTCCCAGCACCCCCCCCCCCCCCCTTCATTGGAGAGACTCGGGTTTGCAGTGGACTCACCGGGATGTTCTCGCCATCCCCTCCCTGGGAGGGCAGGAGCGGCCCCTGGGGCCAGTGAGGTGGTCTGACAACATGTTCAGGATGCTAAGCTCGGCCCAGCCACAGCCAATCAGGATGCTAAGCTCGGCCCAGCCACAGCCAATCAGGATGCTGAGTGCGGCCCAGCCACAGCCAATCAGGATGCTGAGCGCGGCCCAGCCACAGCCAATCAGGAGGCTGAGCGCAGCTTCCCTGGCGGAAGCAGCAGCACTGGTACTCAGTTCACGCAAACCCCGAGCGAGGCAGGCGGAGTTCTCATCGGGCACCGGCTGCGCCAAGGCAGCTGCTCGGCCTTCCTCCCAGCACCCGACTCCCTGTCTCAGCCCTCGAGGGGCTTGCTCGGGGAGCATCTAGCTCACAGGCACCAGAAAAGTTTGTTTTCGAACGAACTGAGTTGAGAGAGTGATGCTGGCTGTAACTCGAGGCGCTCGGAAAAGCGGGGGAGGTGGGTGCTCGCCATCCCAGGTTTCTGTGACGCTTCCTTTTTGCTTAAGTATTTATTGGGGATGCAGGACGTCACGGGCGTGGGCTGGCTGGGCTCCGAGAGACTGAACGCCCAAGCCCCGAGCTTGGAAGACCCAGGTGAAGGTGTGTTGGGTACCTGCTAAAGGGCTGTCCCTCTACAAAAAAAATAAGTTCAGGAAAGTTGATCACCCTGCTTGTCCAGAATGTCACAACCCCATGCTTCTTGTAAACGCAAAGTGAGCCGTTGTTACCCGGACCCCTGACAGTCTTTCAATTTTTAACAATGGAAAGCGCTTGGGAAGTGTCTTTTGACATAACAGTAAACAAATCCTGCCCCCCTTTAGTCCAGAGTGACAGTCGGGACACATTGGCATCCGGTCTCTCTCGGCGTGACAGCTGCCGCGTTGGCCGGGCGGGCTTCCTGGGACAGACGTAAACAGGAAAGCTACCCGGTGCTCCCCAGCCTCAGACGGGATCGGCTCCCTCCATTCTGGCTGTCAGTGCCGAAAACCCTGGTCGGTCCTGCGGATCACGTGTGGGGGTTTATCTCCTGGGGTTCAGTCAGCTCTGTGAACATGAACGCTTCCGGAACCCCATTACAACACAGGCAGTTGTCTTTCATACCATCGACTTCTTGGGGGATCTAAACACTTTACAAGTCTCCTGGGTGACAGACTGAGGCTCAGAGCTGGAGTCAGGCAGCGTCCATTCCTTCGGCCCCAGAACCCCTCCCGCCCCCACCCCACCCCTTCTCCAGAGATGCTTCCGTCTAGGAGACAGGTGACTGATGACCGGCTCTGAGCTGGGGTTTGCTTTTCGTTTCTGGAATGATTAACACGTTTTCAAGAATACATCGTTTCTCCTGGGGTGGGGAATCAACTTCTATGCCAAAGGAGACGCTTGAGAAAAGCCTTCTGACCATTTATAAATATTCTCCTAATCCCAACAGGGGTGCGATATTTTTGAGAACAGATAAAAAGCATAAAAATACAGATAAGAAAAATAAAATTTAATAACATACTAATTAATTTGGATTGCTATTATATATTATCAAGCAGCAGTATTTTTGTACAAGGCAGGAAAAAGGGGCACACTGGGGATGGACTACATTCAGCGACACGGCAGGGTTCTGTGCAAGCGCTGCACACGGAACCACCTGGAAGGCAGCGAGCGCAAGCCGCCTGACCGCGGCCCGTCCAGCCGCAGCACGCATGCGACACACACCTCCACCACCCAGACTCCCCTGCTTGCTCCTTCTCAGAGGAGCTGGTAGCCTCTTCCCATCCTGAAAACAGTTCACGAGCATGCACTCTCAGCGAAATTTCCTCCGGCCTCGGTGACCGACACAACGTTCTCTGTGGCTGTCGGTTCCTTAACAACATGTTCTCTTGCCCGTGCTCGAAACGAACGCCTTGGCTTCTCTTTCCCTTGCTGTTTGGTATAGTTGTTTCCTGGAAGTGCTTCCTATAATATCTAGCTAAGATGTCTTAGAAAAAGAGGGCTTGGGTGTGTATCACACACACACACACACACGCACACACGTACAGGGGTTTGAGCTAACAGGAGGCCCTTGTCGCTCGCATGGGTACAAGATGGTTGGAAAATGCATTAGTCCTTTTTCACCCCATGCTCAGTGAAGCTGAGAGACTTTGCTACAATAGCAGGAAGGCACTTGGGTTAAACATTCAGATAACTGAGGAAAAGCCAAATTCCCTCATGTGCAAAAAAAAAAAAAATGGCTCCTAGCCAGGCCGAGTGAGAACACAGCACTCGCCGAACACTTGAACTCGTCCCGGTGAGGTCGGTGTCGCTGGAGACACAGCCTCTGGGCAGAGCTGCGTGTTGAAGGAGCTTTTCATCAGGACGAAGTCTGCATCCTCGAAGCCTTGCAGCAGCGGTCGCCTCCTTACTGGCTTTCTGTTTAAAAGAATTGTTGCTAAACTTTGTGCGTGGGTGGGTGGAAGACAGGGCCCCTGTCATAGGGGAAAATAAATGTTAAATCTTGAGCCAAAGGTTATAGAGAAGAGGGTGCAAAGGCCCCAACCTGGGCATCCTGTCCTCTCTCTGGGGACTACACCAGGCCGTGGTCACCAAGTCCTGCTCCCCTGGCCCGGCGCTCAGGGAGGTCTTACCTCTGGGCAGCCTGGATGAAAAAGGCAGCACTTAGAAAGCCCACGGTGGGCCCTCGCCCACGAGTCCCTGCTTCGGCTGTCTGCCTGGCAGACTTGGTTAGAAGTCACCAGAGTGCAGCCTGTCGCCAAGTGCTAGCACACTTACTCCGTTGATGACGGGGGCCACTGCCTGGCTGAGCATGAATCCCTGGCTTGTCCTGGGCCGTCTGTAGTAAACGCAAACAAAATGCATCTTTGTGATAAAAACTCGCCTGTGAAGAACGATGAGGGTTTTGTTGGCAAAAAGTGCACCGAAGGAGGGAGATTCTGGAGAACTCGGGGTGTGCTCCGTGGAGAGAAATAAGAGGGGGTCAAACGTGCCGTCTAAGGGATGCGCCCGTGGGCGGACCTGCTCCTGTCTGGGTGTCCTGTGCTGGGTGAGGCGGCCAATGCAGACAGGTCTTTGGAGCCGAGCAGGGCTTTCGATGGGTTCAGGTCAAAATAACCAATGGCCTTGGGGGCCAAATCCTGAGCTTGAATATTCTCACTTTGAATCTAGGCCAGAAAGAGGGACTTCAGTCCCTTCCCCTGCTGGGGGGAGCCCACTCACAGAAACACGTTTGCCGCATTTCACAACCTCTTAACAGAAACACCTGTCCTTGCTTTGGGCGAGGGGCGGGGACTGCTACTGCCCTCTGCCATGCCTTCTGAAAACGCACGTGCTCCAGATTCTTCTGAACTACTTTAGGAAAAGCTGGCGGTGGGGAAGGAAGCACGCGGGGCGTCGGAGCGTCAGGTCTGGGCTGCGGCGAGGAGCTCATTCTGCAGCCTGGGCTGCTGTCTCCAGGCCACGGCCTCGGTGGAGGGGTGGGAGCAGCTGGCCAAGGAGGGTCCACCTCCAGCCACCCTGGCCAGCTTTCTGAAGCAGGAAAAAAAAAAGTGTATACATGTCATAACTTAACACCAAGGCATTTTAACAGGTCATCTCGTGCGGGCCAGACAGCTTTGCTTCCGGATGAGAACTGGAAAGTAAGTGTCCGCTGCGGCCCCACTGTGGCGTGAACAGGGGCGCCCGAGGTCCCACGGACGGCGGTCTGGCTTCCTTCTCTGCTTCTTCAGCCTTTGCTGGCTCTGTTTGGGGCCTCTTTTCCTTCAGAAGGTGCTGGAGCTGGGAAAATGAGCCACGGGCTGGGGTTTGACCACAGGGCTGAGCCTTCCGTGCCCCCAGCCCACGCCCCGAGCTCCGGTCACCCGCTCTCAGGCGCGTTCCGGTGAGCTGTCTGGATCAGAGTCTAGTTTCGGTCAGCAGGCACTTAAGGTTTGGATGGGACACCATTCAAGTTCATCGAGATACTCTTTGGGATTTAAAACAAAGGAATCAAAAGGCAGAGCGTCCCCGCTGGTGTGTCCAGAGCGAGGTGGCGACCCCTGGAGGGACAGTCTGTCTGCCAGAACGCGGCCCGAGCGGACCCCGGCGGGACAGGCCCCGGCGGGACAGGCGAGCGCAGTGGGAGGCTCCGAGGGGCGGGCGCGGGCGGGGTCTTGCTATTGCTGCTTCTACGTCTGGTTTCTGGTGGGAGGTCCCGAAAACTCCTTCCTGATGATTTCATTAACTACAAGAGAAAAGAGAAAGAGAGAGAGAACCAAGAACAAGGATCAGACTCACTTTCTAGAACCTGAAACAATCAGGCTTTTCTCCCCCCAAACACACTTCTGTTCCCCGAGATGATATGCGGGAGTTTTTGGTGAACTCTGTCCAAGCGGTAACTTTAAAAAATTCAAGGCAGAAATGGAGTCGGTCCGTGGGGCACGTTCTCAGTCCTCTCTCTCTTCCTGTCTTTGTATTTCATGCACTGCAGGCTCTCCACTGTCTCCCAGACCCCTTCCATCATTCCGACACCCAGAAAACGCCTGCTACATGGCGAAAATGCAGGCCCTCGACCCACAAAATGTACAGCTCTTAAAAGAGGCCTTTAAAAGGGCAGCGGGTGGGAATACCACCAAGACTGGCCACAGTGTAAACATAACCTCTATTTCCTTCAGGACCCCCACCCCCTGCCGTGAGTCTTCTGAAGCAGAAGGCGTCCTCAGAAGGGCCCTTCTTTCTCCAGGAGGGTGTGTGGGATTCCCAGCGGGGAACCGAGACGGCAATGCCAGCCACGGGCACTGAGGGCTAGCTCTCGTCTCCCATGTGGCCGCTGCTCTGGACACTAGTTCTCGGAATCGAGGTAGGGAGGTCTCAGAATACTGGGTCCTGCGAAAAGGCAATGCTGCCATCAATGGTGGCCCAGACGCAGGGTGTGCACCTGCCCTCAGGTGTGTGCACTGGTCCCAGGGGCGGCTGGGAGCGTCCCATCAAAGGTGCACGGCCCTCCCCTCTCCTAGTTCTGATGCCGACTTCTTCCCACCGCTGCCTCCTGTTGTCTTCTCTCATTTCAGCCTGACTCCAGTTAGAGAGGGGAATTCGCAGGGAGGTTCACTGTGGAGATTTGCTCCAAGTCTCTCTGCCCAGAGCCGGACGAGCTATGCGTGACTTGACCTCTCTGTGCCTCGGTTTTCTCGTCTGTCAAGTGGGGCTCAGCAGTGTGCGCCCGTCAGGGCTGCCGTGGGCACTGACAGACGTCCAGCTCCCCACAGGCTGCTGACGGGGGTCCTGTGACCCGTGCTGTGGTGGTTGGCGACACCCCATGCTTTGTGCGGGACTCTGGACTCGGTACTTTCTTTTGCGCCAGAACCAGCCCGGTTCGGCTGGAGGCTCTCCAGCAGAGCTCTGAGAGCATGTGCACGGGGAGCGTTCACCTGCAGAGCCTGGTGCAGGGTTCGAATCCCACCTCTGCCGCTCCCTCACTTGCTGAACCCTGCCCGAGTGATGGAGGTGTTCCGTGCCTCGGTTTCCCCATCTGTGAACTGTGTATGAAAATGCTACCTTCCTTCTAGGGTTGTTGAGGAGCCTGGATGAGATGATACAAGTGACAGAGCTACCACATGCCCAGTGTCTAGCAGGTACTGGTTCACAGAGTGGGATGTATGTATATATTGGAATAAGATCCTTGTGTGTTCATGTATGAGAATGGATGTACGAGCATAACAAGCATTGACAAAGTGTGGGAAGGGATGTGTGAGGGGAACCCAGAGGATGAGTGGGCAGACTCGGCTAACCTGCATTAACGGGGCACCTACTGTGTGCCGGGTGCCAGGGGGCTGGGGGTGCTGAACTGAGGCCGATGGCTGCCCCGCCCGCCCGGGGGGAGCAGAGCGCAGGGGAGGTGGGTCAGCGCAGCTTCTCAAAGCCCGGATTCTGAAGGGCTTCCTGTTTGCTCAGCGAGGAAACGAGAGGAGTGGATCCCGAGTGGAAACTTTCCACCGCCTGGGCTTTCTAAAAATAGCCGGTGGGCAGAGCCGTGGGCATCAGGGCGCTGCAAAGGGGCAGGGGTGTGGGGGCATGGCGGCTTCCCCCCCAGGTGGAGAGCTTTCCGCAGAAGCTCAGAGCTGCGCCTGGAAGGTTCGGGGCACCGGCTGCACCCCCTCAGCCCTCCTGCCGCCGGGGAGGAGGTGGCCCTGCCGTGAGCCCCTCAAACCTCCTGGAACCTCCCTGGGCGGAGGCACCTTCTCTTTTGGAAACCTCAGCGCTTGCTCCCGGCTGCAAATGAAGAGAAAGTTCTAGAGCAGAGCTGCTAGCGGGGTGGTAGCAACGCTGTGCAGACAGGACAGTCTGAAAACTAGGGCTGGGAGGTGCCCGCGGGTCTGCGTGGCCACTTCGGCGTCTCCTGCCCGCGGGCTCCCACCTCTGCAGACCCAGGGAGCTGGCAGGAGGGAAGAGAAAGGGAACCGCCCCGCCCTTTGCTCAAGACCATGATGTCCTTGGGGAGCATGGGGGTCCCCCTCGGCCCTGCTGTGCCTCATCCTCACATCGTTAGTCTCACGCCCTCTCTCTGAACCCTCTGTGTGCTTAAGGTCTCCCTTGTCCAGAAACCCTGCCCTGAGCCGGGCCCCCTGCTGCCCTCCCCCGCTGCACGCCAACCACACCAGCTTCCTGTGTTCTGCTCGGCCATACCCAGCTCCTGCCTCTGCCCTGGCTGCTCTCCCGCCTCCTCTCCTGCCCTTCCTCCCGCCAGTCAGGGCTCTGCCGGACCGTGTCTTCTGGGCGCCTGGCTGGTGCCCCCCTTCCCCACCCCCATTTACTACTTCCTGGTCACTCTACTGCTTCTGTTTGTTGTTGTCCACACCCCTCCCCCCGTGTCCCCAGCTCCTCACCAGCGCCTTGGTGCACAGGAAGTGCTCACGAACATTTACTGATGAATGAGAACATGACACCCAGGAGTTAAGTCGCCTCAGGTCTGACTCTGAGGTCTAAGTCCCGAACCACTTATCTGTGCCGGGGCCGTCGGCATTTCATTCAATAAATGTTCTGAGCATCTATCCCACGCCAACCATTCTTCCCAAACTGGCCACCTGCCTTCAACAACTAGCCCCTGTCCTTGACCAATCCTCACCTCTCTCCTGCCCGTCCCCACCACGGGCCCTCACTCCCTCCAGAAAAAGTACAGTTGACCCTTGAACAACAGGGGGTTAGGAGCACCGACCCCCTGGACAGGTGAGAATCCACATGTAACTTTTGACTCTCCCCCAAATTAACAAATAGCCTACTGTTGACCAGAAGCCTTACTGAATAACATCGCCAATTAACACGTTTTGTGAGCTGTGTTATATCCTCTATTCTTACAATGAAGTAAGCTAGAGAAAAGAAAATGTTAAGAAAATCACAAGGAAGAGAAAATACATTTACAGTATCTACTGAAAAACACCCACGTAGAAGTAGACCCCCTCAGTTCAAACCTGTCATTCAAGGGTCAACTGTATTGAATTCGCAAAAGGCTTTGCTTGCCTCCCCTCTGCCAGGTTATTGGAGCCACCTGTACCCTCAGTGTGCCATGCCTAGCACCATGCACACAGCAGGTGCCTAATGCATGTGTCTAAGCCCACCACAAGGACCCCACATATTCAGCCTAGGTCACTAGGTTTAGGGAAGCTGATTTTCCTTTGTCATCCAACTGACAAATGGGTTGCCTGTCTGAAGCCTTTTCTCTACAGAGGAATAGAAGCCATTCACCTTTATCGAGGGCTGACTGTGTCGGGGCACTGTTCGAAGGGCTCAGCTATTTCTCACACCAACCCTAGTGATGCAATCATGCCTGTTTCACAGGTGGGGAGCCAGGCAGTCCCTCGCCATAGCAGGTGCAGGGAAGGGGTCAGGATCTGAACCCAGAGCCCATTCTACGAACAGTTCCAGTATATGGCGGATGGTACAGAGACTGTGCTATTAAGCTCAGCAATCGTGACCTTTCTTACGGGGCCCTGGAGACCTCGCATGTCTTTTGTGTGAGTCAACAGCAGAGAAAGCCATGTGCCAAGTGGTTAAGGTGGTCACTGAGTATCACTTTCTCCAACAGTTGAGGCCAGTGGTATTGGGTCTGCCACAGCACCCCTGACCTTTTAGCACCCTCAGCAGACCGTGGTGAGAGCACAGATGAGGATGTGTCTACAGCCTCAGGGCCACTGCTAAGCCTCCCACGTCAGGCCGAAGCCAGAAAGGAAAAGACAGGCAGATATAAGCACATAAACGTTATACACTTGCCTCTTTGAAATTCCAAATATTTTCAAGATATGACAAACAGTCAGTCATATATAAAGAGGTATTACAAATCAAAAAGAAAATATAACTATTCTAATAAATGGCTGTAGACATAAAGAGAAAATATACGAGGAGTCACCAAACTTTTTCTGTAAAGGGCCAGATAAAAGTGTTTCTCAAGGGCCACCTGGAGCATGAAAGCCGATGGCCAACACGTGAGCAAGTGGGCATGGCTGGGTGCCAATAAAACTTTATTTACCAAAACAGGCCAGGGGCCAGATTTGGCCAGGGACATGGTTTAATGACCCCTCGTATATACCAATGGCAAAGAAAAGAAGGAAAGCAGAGTGTTCTCTTGACCTGTTTTTTTGGGAGGGGGGGGGTGACAGTCTGGGAAAGCCAATGCCCCTTCGTAGGATTGTGCGTCCAACAGTCCCGGGCTGACGCAGGGTTAAATGTCTACAAGTGGAGTTGATTTCTGTGAGCATCCCACTCTGCCCCAGAGCGTCCTGGTTCATTTTAAGGCCAGACACCTGCGTGCTGACTTCCTTCTCTGCGCTGAGCCCAGAGGTGCTCACACCTCAGCCTGCAGAGGAATGACCGGCAGGGCTGCGTGCAGAAAACCACACACATGTCCTTTTAGGTACAATTTCAGACGTTCAAGGGTAATTTTTGACTCTCAGCCTTTTCCCCGGAACTGCTGACTTTGGAACTTAATCCCCTGAGAAAGAAGCAACAGGAAGGGAGTGGACAGACCCCATCCTGCTTCTCTCCCAAACCTCAAGCATGTTTTCTAAGATCTGGTCAGACCATGTGAGTGCCCACGAGAGCCCGGGCCGGCCAGAAAGACACTTAGGAATCGAGGCAGCGGCTGCTCTGGGCCAAACTGAGGAGTCCGAGAGCCAAGAGGGGTGCCAGGCTGCCCACTGCCCCCCTGCAGCGCCTGGCCGACCTCACGCCCGAACCCCAGGCAGGGGGATGAGAGGGAGGGCCCAGAAGCACAGGAAGTGTTCTCGGGGCTTCTGCCTCTCGTTCCAGCTGCCCGCGGGGAAAGCTACGTGGAGGCCGAGTGAGCTCCAGGCTGCGTCCCCGACTAGCAGGTGGAGAGGGGCCTTGGGTCTTCCCCCGTGACTGTGGTCCCCTCCCCGCCATCTCTGGGGACACCTGAGAACTTCACTTTCCAGAGGGGCCAGGCCTTGGAGGATGAAAATTCCTTGGTGGGCCAGGAGCACGGTCTGGGGGGGGGGGGCGCCTCACTGGTGAATCCCTCTGAGGCCGTGCGGGTCAGACCCCCTGGCCAGAGCCCCCCGCAGGCCAGAAGCATGGCCAGGTTCTAACAGCAGCGGGTGAAAAAAAGGTCTGGTTCCAATTCAGTGGCTACACTCTCCGCACCGGTATTTCCATTGCATGGTGGTCATCCCGCGTCCTCGGGGCGCAGTCCTCAGGAGGGGTCTGGCACCTGGGGGCACAGCCCACGGGCACTGGTGTTCCCACGACCGCCTTTGCTGACAGTGTCGGATAGCCGTGGCGGAGAATGTGCCGGAGAAAACGCCCCTCCCGACTGCGGGTTCACGCTACCTTTGGGAAGTGGTGTCGCCCTCTGGGTCCTGGGCTGGCACCGCTGTGTGCTGGTGAGCATGGCATCTGAGGGCATGTGGTGTGTGTTCAGAGAGGGCCCCCGCATGGTACTGCGGTGGGCTTCTGGGTCTGGCCTGGGATGTCATGGACCCACTTTCACTGGCAAAGGGACCATTCAAAAGCCACAGGCCTGGGAGCTGGGAGACGTCAGGAGGCACGGAACCCACCCGTGTGGATGCTGCCTGACTTCCGGTGAGTGTGCACCAGGCGCTGGGCTCTGTAGCCCGCGTCTGATCTGAATGGGCCGAGGGTGAAGTAACAGCGAGAGCCGCTGGGAGCTGAGGCACAGAGAGGTGAAGCGACGTCCCTACTGTCCCACGTGGACACTACACCCACAGAGCCTCCTGCCACCTGCATGACCCGGTCTGTTCGCTGCCGGGCTCCTGTGCAGGCCCCGGACCCAAAGCTCATGGAGGTGGATCCAGAGCTCGAAGCTCACTTCGGGGCTGAGCTCAGAGGGAACCACAGCTCAGCCACGCTGATGAGATCAAGCTGGGCACGGCCCGGCCGGTGTGGCTCCGTGGCTGAGCGTCGACCCTGCACCAAGAGGTCGCCGGTTCGATTCCTGGCCAGGGCACATGTCCAGGTTGTGGGCCCGATCCCCAGTGGGGGGCATGCCAGAGGCGGCCAGTCGATGTTCTCTCTCATCGATGTTTCCATCTCTCCCTCCCTCTCCCTTCCATCAAGAAAGAAAAAAAAAAAAAGATCGAGTACAGCCTGAGCGTGGAAAGACAGGACTTGCCTGTGTTTTCTTATCTACCTGCCCTCTCTTCTCCAGGCAGAGGCCCCCCCTGAAGGAGAGCCTGCCTGAGGGGTAGGTATGCGCAGTAGACAACCCGAAAGGAGGGGCAAAGTGCAGAGAGAATGTTCGAATGGGAACAGGGCACAGCTGCATTCCCCTGGGAGAGCATGCACCCCAGAGCCTCAGCCCCTCCTTCCCACCCCAACCTTGAGCTCCAGCCTCACAGACCCGAGCACCCCAGGGGTGTCCCCCAGGGGCGTCCCTGGCGAAGTGGAGGGGGCCAGCCCCTAAGAGCAGGAAATGGTGTCTGTGAGGGTGGACTTCAGGTTGTCAGGTTTTCTTGAATTCAGGGTAAGGGAACACACAGCTGGAAGACAAAAGGAGAGGCAGAAGATATGAATTACCTTTAACTCTGATTTCTCGGATCAAAGATCACAGTCATTCTGTTTCATAATATGTTTTGTATCCAGCTAAGGTGTGTGTCTATCAGCTCTGAAAAAGATTTGCAAAACCATTTTTGAGAAGGAAAAACGTCATCTTCGACCTCTATTATGCTCCCGATGCATGCTCATATCAGCCATTTAATGAGTATCTCAAATTAGGGCCACTGGGAACCCAGGACAGACCTTAACCCGCTGCCCAAATTCGGTGTCGTCTTAACACCGGTGCCAGAATTACTCCCAAACCACGGTTACAGTCGCTAAGATGAGGGACTTTGTGCAAAGAAGTGGGGATCTCCGAGATTCAAGTGCCAGCCAGTTTGTGGTGGTTTTTGTGTGTTTTTTTGAAGCTACACAAAACAATGCTGCCGCTTATGTCGTGGAGTTTTGAATCATGGCCAACTAAGGAGATGCCGTTTTCAAAGCTAACTTCTGCTGCAAGGAGTATCACGGGGGATCTGCTCAGATGCCCCCCCCCCCCAGGCTTCCTGTGCTCACCTGGGCCCGTTTTCTTCTCAGGAGTGACACACACTCAGTGGGCGTGCAAATCCCAAGAATGCACATTTTCTTCTCGCGACCGTTTTCTCTAAAGGGACTATTTTTACAGCCCCTGCCCAATCAGAGCACTTAAAACGGAGCCGCGAACAGGGTACTTTACAAACCATTCCATGAGATCACGGTTTCTCTTCAATGTTGAAATCGCAATAAAAAGTCCCCGCTCTATAGTGTGTAACGCCTACAGCTTTCAAAACATTTCATCCATCGCCTTTAAATGGCCACGTTGCAAGGCCAGGGGCCGTTCTGAGTGCCTGGTTTAGAAATAGTTTCTCAGATTCATTTCTTCCAGGGAGGGATCCAACTCTTACTAGATGCCTGTTTATTAGCGTCAGGGACGAACCAGGATGTTCCCAAGGCACTGAACACTCAGTGGTCTCTTCTCTGCCGCGGGAGGCCTGACCTCTCAGGTGCTGAGAACGAGGTCTATTCAAGGGCCCGCCCAGGCTCCGCAGCCAGGACGAGGGGCCACCTCCTCCCCTCCTTAGAAGCTGCTGCACACGAAGTTGGAACCACGCATCTCAGCCCGTCTCCTGAAGCGCAAAGACCCATCCCCCACATGCCAGGTGCCTGCAGCTCTGGGGCAGTTCGTACCTCTGCTGCACCCTGGCTTGTTCCACACCCACAAGCAGAAGGCACCGCCCGAGCCTTCAGGGCCATAAATCCCACCTCTGTCCTAACGCTCTGGATCATCCCTCAAACACATCCGGGCACTCCGACCTCCACCACCTCCTGCGTGCATCACCGCACGGGCCCTCGCCCACCTCCCTGCCTCTGCTGGGACCCCTGGTCTCTGCCCATCGGCAGGGGGAGCCTCTGGGACCTTAAGGGAGAGCCCTGGATCCGCGGTTACCCCGAGAAAGGTCAGCTCCCAGGTGCTGACAAGGCCAAGACGGTTCACTTTTCCCAGAGGCACTCACTGCAGTGGCCCTGAGCGGCTGTCAGGTGCCAGGCACATTCCAGGGTCACACCCTTGGAGCAGCCATTTGAACCCAGGGACCAGGCTCTTCACCCCAGCTGGCCAGTACATGGGTGCTTTGAGGGGGCGTCTCGGTGGACTCGGAAGGCTGGTCCCCAAGAGGCCGAGCCTGCTCTGTCTCCTCTCCCCACCCCGTCACCAGCGTTCAGAGAATTTACAAAGCAGCAAACCCATCGGTTTGTCTGCGGCCTTTTGGGGTACAGCTTCCTGTTTAGTCATGAAGTTTCACTCTTTAATTGTCTCTCTGGGTAGAGGCAAAGCAGAGGGAGGGCCTATTTTACTTCAACTAAGACCCAAAATTCAACTCAGGACCCAGACCACCGCCAACCACCCTTCCTCACAGGTGGCAGTTCTCATGGTCACCGCGGGGCCGGTGGTGCGATGCCCATTTCTCAGGCCAATTTACTGAGGCAGAGCCGAGATCAGGCCCCAGCTCCACGACACTCCAGCGTTCGGAGTTAACATATGCCACCTGGGTGACAACAAACCCTCCCAAAGACAGGGTGGGGGCCTCGGGTCCTGCAGTCACCGCCCCATTCGGTGGTGTTTCAAGACGCTGAAGACTTGTGTAGTGATGTTGCATTTTTACAGCCCTAGGTGTGGCTCGTCCCACTAGCCTCGTGGACTAGTTCAGGATACAGACTGAGGCGGTTCACGGATAGCGAGCACAACAGCATGAAGGGTCAACAGATAAAACACGGCGTTTCCAGACACCTGTCACCTTGACTAATTCTACAACTGGCCTGCAGCCTTGTGAGGGCACAGACATGGATGGAATTCGATGGGGGACCTGTGTGCATCTGTGTCCCGGAGCTGATGGGGATCAGAGAGACCGGTCTAAGGTACAGTCCGTCTGATGGTCCTACAGTGAAAACACGGATGGCCCTCGACCAGTCTAGAACACGCTACCATCTTATCCTTTGCCCACTTTCCCCATAATTATACATCAGCGTGAAGCAGGGGAGAAGCAACTTGGACTTTCTCCGAGCTACGCTGCCCTCCAAGGAAGGACTAGCCGACTGTGTGAACCCAGACCGGAGCCGAGCTCACCCCCTGCCGCGGCCTTTTCTCAGGCTCAGCAGAATTTCTCCTGCTAACCTGCAGCTGAGCTGCGCCTCTGCGACCGGGGACCACAGCTGTGAGGGGCGACCGCAGGCTGGGACTTCTCAGCGCCCGCCTCCTCCTCCTCCTCCAGCCATCACCACCGCCTCGACCCCAAACCTCGCCGAGAGCCCTCTGCCACAAGGCAAGTGCTGCAAAATAAGTCGCTTAAAAAAAAACAAAAAAAAACCAGAAACAAAAGCAAAGTACTTGCTGCTACATCAGCTGCCGTTCTGGAAAGAAACAGCGATCCAAACCCACAAAGCAGCCTGTGACCACAAATGAGATGATAAAATAAATACCTAATTGTTTGGGAAGCCATCTTTCTCTTCGGGGGTTGGAGGAGTTAGCCGAACGTTTGTGTTCTGACATTTGCGTTTACTTGTCGTTGCTCATGCGTGAAAGGGGGAACTGAGGCGGGCGGGCGCTCAGCCCCCGGTGCATCAGCAGGTGCAGGCCCGGCCCAGCGGGGAGCTTTTCCATCCTGAGCTGCCTTCCTCAGGTCAGACTCTCCCGCGTCCTCGCGCCTCGGGGAAGAGGTCCAACCCCGCCTGCCCACCAGGCCTGTCCTTCGGAAACCACGGCCCCCGCCGCGTGGAAAGGCTTCCTGGACAGCTCCACCTCACTCTCTCGTAGTCACCTCCCAGATCATTCCGTGTCCTTCCACATGTGTCCTGACCAGTCCAAGGCGCAGCCACTCACTTCCGAAACCCAACATCAGCCCACGCTGGGAGGAGGCCTTCCTGACCCTCCACCCTCCCGGTCACAACACCTTCCACCTGTCTTGTCTATTGTCTCACAATTCCCCTGTGTCCAAGACATTCCTACCACGTCTGCCTCCCTCTCGAGTCCCTCAGGTGTGAGTGAGAACTGACTGACTGACCTGCAGACGGCCGAGGGGTGTGGGCCTGTCCCCACATGAACTTGGCAAGACCTCACTATGGGGCCCAGGCCTGGACAAGCCCACCCACCTGCCTGGGGGAGACACGGAGAGGTCAGGGGCAGGGCCGAACACCCTCCACCTTCCGGGTTCAGCCCAGAGCCCGGGGGAGCCAGCACGATAAAGCAGGGACGGGGTCCCCTAGCCCACCCTTCCGGGCTCTCAGGCAAGAAAGCCACTAGCTCCCAGAAAGCAATGCCACCAGGCCCGAGAAGGGACCAGACCTTGTCAACTTCTCCAAGTGAGATCCACGGGTCCGGCCCTGGCACTTACAGCTCTCAGCTCACAGGCTGCCCAGAGTGACCGATGAGCATGTGAGGAACATTACACCAGGGGACCCCGAGACACAGGCACCCCCCAGGACATGCAGGCAGAGCCTAAACTCCTGACTCCCCCCTTGGTCGAGCCGCCCACCTGTACAGCCCCTGCTGCGGACCGAACTGCACCCCCAAATTGCCATGTAGGCCCCATTCCCGACGTGAGGCGTTTGGAGACGGGGTGTTTGGGAAGCGATGAGGGTTGGACCCGGCCATGAGGATGGGGCCTGGTGACGGGACTAGAGCCCTTCCCAGAAGAGACGCCAGAGAGCGGGTTTGCGCTCTCTCCGCCATGCGAGGGCACAGCGGGAAGGTGTCCATCCAAAGAGGGCTCTCACCAGAAGCCAACCATGCTGGCACCCTGACCTCGGACTGCCCGCCTCCAGACCTGAGAAAATGAAACCTACTTCTGTGTCCACACCCAGCCTCCAATGCTGCCTGGGTTCCTCCAGCCAAAAGCCTCTTGTGTGCCCTCCACTGATATCACAAACACAGCTTCCTGGGTCTGCTAAGGTTGTGCATCTCTGGGGGGGGGGGCACAGACAGTCAGTGCAGGGCTGAGCTCAGCGGTGAGGGCTTGCACCCTGTGGAGGGGGACAGATTAGGGAAACACACTGTTAGCAGTCAGGCTGCTGGGATCCAAATCCCAGCGGGGCACGTCCTCTGGCAAAGCCTCGAGCCCTCTGCACCTCCCCTGCCAAAGGTGGGCAATAAGTGTTTCTGAAAATTTCCAAGGGGATGTCAACAACTTTAGAGGGAACCAATGAGTCAGCACGTGACAGGTGCTTCTAACAGTGTCTGGCACATAGGTAGCACACCCCACGTATTGAGGGGACATGAGCCAACCACTGAACTTTCTGAGCCTCAATGTTCTCACCTGTAAAACGGGAATAATAACGAGCCTCTCCGATGCACACAATACAGTTGGCACAATGCCAGGCTAACACAACCCATAGCAGCAGCTGCTCCTGTTCTCACGGTTGCTGCAGCCTGAGCCCCCCACATGGGGAACATCTGGTTAACAGCCTGAAGTGATTGGACGGCCAGGCCACCCTCCTTCACCAAAGCACTTTCACCTTGGAAGCTATTTCTGCATTTTCAGAGTGGGTGGGCCTGAGGTCGGCCGTGCTCTTGGGTGCGTTTTCACATCCTGCGGAGAGGGGCCCCTCCCCGGCCACCCTGCACGGCGCACCGGCTGTCCTCTGAGTCAGACACTCTGCAAACCAGAGGCCTCCGGAAGCCAGCCCAGGCAGCACCCAGCCGCTCAGGCGTCTTACCAGCAAGACCTTGGAGTTTACGAGAAAAACGTACCACACCGTGTTCCAAACTGTCCCCGGCTCTCGGGATGAGTAAACATGGCAGTTCTGAGGGTCTGGTTTCGAGTAAGAAGCTGAGGTGCTAACCGGGAGGAGGGTGTGCAGTTGGCAGATGGGGAGGGCAGGGCAGCCTGCAGCTGAGACGCTGGCAAGAGGAGCTCACCTGCTCTGAGCTAACTCAGGGACACTGGCTCATCCCACAGCAACGCAAGACGCCGCATCCCCAGAGTCACAACTCCAAATCCACACGCCGCGTGCCACCGCCAGGGGCCGAGAGTGCCTGAGGGCAGGGGGCAGACCGCTGCTCCTCCAGGCCGACAGGGGATGCCGCTAGGAGAGACGGGCGGCAGGTAGCCAAGCACATCTCCACAGTTCCTAAGGGACGTGTGTACAGGCCGACGAAGCGACATTCAGGGGGCACCCTCTAAGCTGCCACATGTGTTATCTCACTGATGGCCCAGGACAGTTCTGTTAGCATGCGCCCATGTTCACAGAAGCGGAGCATTAGATGGACCAAGCTGAGCCCCAAAGGTGCACTACATAGGCACAGCACACGGTTACCACGGCGATAGATCTTGGTTTGGGGGAGGGGGTAGCATAGCTCAGGCTACAAGGATTCTACTTCATGGGTCGTAATGGCCCAGCGAGGGCAGGAAGGACCCTCCTCTCTCGTTCACTGTCACTTCACCAGCACCCAGGACAGAGCTCAGCACATAGTAGGTGCTCAGTAGAAATTTCATGGCGGGATGGTTGGGCGAATGAATGATGAAACAGGCAGAGAGAGATTAAGTCACATAGCGAGGGAGACAGCTACCAAGGAGCAGAGCCTGGTGCAGACCGACAGAGTCCGGCTCTAGCGCCATAAAGGTGGGGATCCCTTGCAGCTACCATCCAGCAACCAGAACCTGCTTCTGCGAATGCAACTCTGAAGAAAGCCTGGTCCGTGGGAGGCCCCACTTTTATCAGGGTTACGCAGTAGAAGTCGCCCATGTAGCATGTGCGCTAACACACGTGCTGTTCACCCTAGTTAACCTAGGGGGTGAGATTTAAGAAGCAGAGAGCAAGCCTGGGGCGCGTACCTAAAAGGTGAGATGGTGTCTCACGAGACTTGGACTCGAGCCAAGGCTGGGGTTTAGTGCGAGACGGTGGCTCCCCCACGTGTGACTGGCGACCTCCCAGCTCACTTCCACTGGCGATATTCTCAGAAGACGACAGTTCAAGTTCACTCTCTATAAACCACCAGCAACCTGTGTTTCGAGACTCAAGGGAGCCCACCCTTTCTACAGTGTCCGTCTGATTCGGGCTTGGGACTTGGGGCTCTGGTGGCCATCTGCAGAGAACACAGGTGCCCTCTCTCCAGAGGAATTGTAACCACCTTGGCCTCCAGTCAGGGGCCTGTCTCAGAGGGAAAGCAGGTCATCCCAGAGGGTGACAGGTGAGGGGCTGCTACAACACGCCACGCCACCGCAGGAGCCCAGGTGCTGAGGACATCCACTGATATCCTGCTCAGATTTCCATTTTGATGGACCAGCCATACAGCCCACTGCTGGGACCCGGGGATCCCATTTGGCCTCGGGAAAGGACACACTCTTAAGATGGATGTTTATGTACTTCCCTTCCTAACTGTCCTCTAGATGCCCCTCCCCCAGCCTGCCTTCCTTCTCTCTAAACAACGCAGGGCATACTCGCACCCCAGGGCCTTTGCACTGCTGTTCTTTCTACCTAGACTGCTCTTTCCTTAGGTATTGGCCAGGCTGTCTTGTCGAGAGCTCTGCTCGGATGTCAGCTCCTCTGGGTGCTTCCCTTACTGGAGCAACAGGCCTCCACACCACCTACCACTACCCACTGCCAACTTCATCGTGGCAAGACTCGGAGAACCACAACGCTGGTCTCTGGAGAGCCGATTCCAAGAGAAACCGTGGGGAACCAAGCTTTGCTGTCATGAGGGAGAAGCCAGGACCTCTGAGCTTCTGCTCGCACCGTCACCTGCCGCATTCCTCTCTGACTTGTCCAATCCTGGCTCCAGAGTGCCCCGGAGCACCGAGCCCCAAGCATGGCACCCAGCAGGTGCCAAACCATGCCACCAGCAGCACGGAGGCGAGGACGGCGGAACCCGGAGCCCCAGACTTCGGTTTCCCACTCAGTTCCACCGAAAGGAGGAGAAGTCGTTTCTCCACTAGTGAACATCTCTGCCTGAGCCCATCCCCCACGCCAGTGGGGATGCGGCTAGAAACTGCCCATGGAAAGACCTCAGCAGGAGGCAGGCTTTGAGAGGAGCACATCCTCAGGCCACCGGAGACACTTAGAGATGGGACGGTTTGCTCTTCCAACGGAAGCCCCGATCATCCCACGGAGACACGCCCCGGGAGCCGCCAAGTGCCCGGGGGGGTAGGGGGGGTGTAGCACCCTCGTGGTTCCGTAGGTACGTCCCAGCCCACGCAACAGAGTCCGTGGCGGGCATGCCCGCACGCCCCGGTGAGAGGCGGCTCTACCTGTATGTCTGTTATGAAAGGTGAGCTTGAGCAGGTTTTAGAAAAACCCACCAAAACTCAATACTCTACAGTGTCCGTCACCCCTATCTGAGTGAGAGATTCAGCAATCTACAATTGAGGTCAAGAGTCAACGCCCTTCTGTGGGGCCTGAGAGCTGACCCTAATGTGTCCACGGAAAAGCAAAGCGCCGAGAACACCCGAGACGTCTCCGGGGACGGCGCAGACCAGAAACCGAGAGTAGCTACAAAGCACCTGTAACTAAGAACTGTTGCTCGGGACAGAAAAACTCATCTGTGGCGCGACGCCAAGAGACCGGGACGTGGCCCACACGTCTGTGGAAATATTTCCAGCACCGGGGATTACGGGCCCGTGGGGGAAAGACGCCTTCCCCACAGATGGCCTGGGACCGCGAGCGAGCCACATGACCAACAATGAAAGTAGAACCCGACTTCGAACCGGACACATGAAACCAGCTCCAGGTGGCTTCCAAAGCTCGGTGCGGAAGGTAAGACCGCACCGCCTCTGGAAGACGGTACAGGAGATGGTCTTTAGGACATCGACGTAGAAAAGGATTTCCTGCGCTAATACTTCAGACTTGAGGACACCCCCTCCCGGGAGGGCCTGTAAAATGCGGACTGCTGGGCCCCAACCCGGGCTTCCTGCTTCGAAAGATCCCACTTCGTACACGAGCCACACAAAACGCATAAAAATCCTCCCGCGTCCCGTATGCGGAGGATGGAGAGCCAGGCAGTGACCTGTGCGCTGCGGACGGGAGTACAAACAGGGACGACGACTTCGGGAGACCATCGGGTGTTGTCCACCAGGTGGTGGCTGCGTCTGCCTCGGTCCCAGCAGTCCCACCTGCAGGCACAGCCCGCAGAGCCTCCTGTGCGCACTCACCGCGACAGGGGAAGGACAGGCTAGAGAGCAGTGTGTGTACAGCAAAGGGGAAGGACCTGGAAACAACCGGCACCTGTCAATGTACCTGGTGGGCTGCAGGTGTGGACCAGTGACGGTGGTGGCGGGTGCACACTGCGCACCTGCTCCGGGCCAGGTCCTGTCTTGGGAACTGTGCAGGCAGTAACCATCCAGTGTTCACAGGGCCCCGTGAGTAGGTGTTACTGTCTTGATTCCCATTTTGCAGTTCAGTACACCAAGGCTCAGGGAGCTGAAAGGCCTTGCTGAGCGGCACCGCCTGCACGTGGTGGAGCTGGGGTTTAAATGCAGGCGGAGTCCCGGGTGTAGACGGGAAGCCACCTGACCCTGCTCGCCTGCCTTGCCACGAAACGCTGGGTTGACGGTCAAGACAGAAGCTTTCTGTTCAGGCCTAGAAAGGTCCGAGTTAACCACTGAAGTTCAAGGAGAAGCTGATTAGGCCGAATTATTTCTCCTGCCCATAACAACTGCTGGCTGTTCCAAGTGTATGTGTGTGCACGTATGGGCGTGTGTGCGCGCATGTGTGCATGTGTGTGTGCGTGCGTGCGCACATGCACGTATGGCCATATTGCAACCCACCATGCAAGTTACTAAATCAACGCTCTGACTTGTTCTCTGCTTGGCACATAGTAGGCCCTCAGCATGTGTGCTGAGTGGAACTGACTGACGTGCAGAAACTTGGGGCCAGGATGCCAAACTTGCACAAAACAGAAACAAGGGTTGCCAAGTCCGTGTGACAACATCCCGGACCATTTCTCCCTAAGAGACCCACTGGCAGGAACAGTCCCCCTTGGAAATTCCAAGTCCCCCTGGACAGGACAACAGTCTTACCAGCCACTCTCTTTCCAGCTGGGATCACCTTGAACAGGTGTCCTTCCCTCCGCCCTCTGCCGACGCCAGCCACTCGGAGGGGCCCTGCAAGGCTACGAACCCCCCAGGGCCGTCATCTAGGGTTTGAATCCAGGGAACTTTCCAGGGTAGGCCTGGCCGCAGTCCGGTGCCAAGAGACTGTCTGGGCTGAAGCCCTGTACCTGAGCTCGGCATCAACAGCTGGGGGGCAGGCTGGGGAGGACCAGTGACCCAAGGGTGACAAGTGCAGAAGGGGCAAAGGCCCATCCCCAGAACCTTCTCCTCAGAGCAGGGAGCCAGCCTGGGGGGGCGGGGAGCCCTTCTCTGAAAGGGGCCCGGGCAGGCAGGAGGGAGTCCCAGTCCCTGGGCTGACGCCTGCCTTTCTCAGAAGCCTGGCAGCTTGGAAAACACAGGGCTGGTTTCTGTTTTCCGCACCCCCAGAAACGCCTGGACCGCAGCAGGAGAGAGACCCTGCTGGCCGGGAGGGAGTGCCCTGGCAAGGCCTGAGCTGCGAACACGGTGCTGTTTACAGAGGGAAGCCGGGCCAATGCGGGTGCCCACTCCCGGGAGTCCCAGCCACCTCCCACTCTCCACCCGCTGGGCCCACGGGGACACTATCTTCAGGAGGAACTGGGAGCTGGAGGCAGCTGCCAGGACGGGGGGGCGTGTGCCAGCTGTGCTGGCTTCTTGGCATGAAAAGGGGGAGCGAGCTTGCAGGTGTCCCTGCAAAAGGAGCCCTTCTGGGTCCAAAGCGGCCGGCGCCAAGCACAACAGAATAACAAGGCGAATGGCAGGAGGAACAGCATGGAGCACGGACGAGCCGAGCTGAGGCTGCCCGGCTCTCCAGCAGCCTGCTCCTGGGGTTGCACAACCGTTTCCATGACACTTGCTTTTGCTATCACAACAACCTCAGGATGGCCAGGCCCTGGGCAGCGCTGCTGGCTGGAGGCGAGACACTGATTTTCTAGGGGCCCAGCGACCAGCATGTTTTTGAGGGCCTGCCCCAGCCTGGTCTTCCGCCTCTGCTTCTGTCGAGTCCGAGGCCTGGAGAGCGTGGCACTGAGGGGGAGCCGGGGTGCAGCTGGAGCCACCCCGCGCCCTTCAGAGGGGGCTGCACGTCCTTCACGGCCACCCCACAAAGCACCTGGGGACCTTCAAGGCGCCCGGCACTTTTACTTTTGGAAACTCCAGGCCAGACCATGCCAAGCAGCAGAGATGTCCCATTGCTCACAGTGAATATAATTTAAATTTCGCTATGAAGGTTGAAGGGGACTGGCTGACATCTTATGTTTCATTAAACACTATCACTTTAAATTTGCGATTCTCTTCCTGGGGTTAGAAGTTAATCCCCGAACCCGCACATCCACACCCTGTGTTTCTCAAGCTTTGTTCCAGGCCTTTTGAACAGCTCACAGCCCTAGGTTCCAGAGCGCCCTGCTGAGGCCCGAATTCTAGGACCAGGGCAAAGGCTGTCTCCCTAGATTGTATCTAGTGCTACAGGGTATTGTTTGTACTCCTGAACCCCCAAAGAAATCTGTGGCATCTTTCCTCAAAAACAAACAAACAAAAAAACCCAGCTAAAGAACGCCTACACGTGTATTCACTGGCTGTGTGACCTTGGGCCAGTTACTTAACCTCTCTGAGTCACAGTTTCCTCGTCTACAGTACTTGCCTCATGGGGCTGTTCTGAGGATGGAGTGAGTTTAAACAGTAAAGCCTTGGAAAAGTGCCCCCTCGATATTCGCTGCTGTTACTGTTGTTAAAAAGAAGTATCACTGATGTGTGCTGATGACTAGTTTTCAATCATTTAAACTCCAGGTGGTATACGATCTCCATTTCATTCTCGGATGGTCTTTCAACCCCACAAAGATCTGTGTGCAGGCAGCCGGGCCAGGCTTTGAGCAAAGGGGGATGTTAGCAAATGTGGTCAAGGGCCTCCTCTGTGCAACGTCAGCCCGGGGCAGTGGAGGCACAGACAAGTCAGACACGAGTGCTTGCCGCCCAGAGAGCTGGCCTTGACACAGAGGAGGAAAACCAGACAGAACACCTGCAAGGCGCATGTGAGACCAGCCACTCGGGGAAACCGTGTGTCCAGGACTCAGAGGAGAGCTGGTCCGAGGCTCGGGGCGCTGGTCCGATTTCACGAGGCCCGAGGGGGAGGGCCGGCGCCCCGGGGGAGGCGGGGGCCGCAGGAGAGGTTCAGAGGCTAGGAAACCCCAGCCCAGCCCCACACGCCCTGCATTCAGCTGAGAACGTGGGGAAGGAGGACGGACGGACGGCGATGTCCAGACGGCGGGAGACACGCCCCGAAGCAGAACTGAAGGCTTTCTTCTTCCAACGCCCCATGTGTATACTAGCCTCTAGGGTCAGTTTCAGAACCTGAAACGTGTCTTTAAAAAAAAAAATCTTTTGCCCTAGCCGCTTTCGCTCAGCAGTTAGAGCATTGACCCGTGGACCGAAGGGTTCAATTCCTGGTCAAGGGCACGTAGCTGGGTTGCAGGTTCGATCCCCAACCCCGACTGTGGGAGGCAACCAATCATTATGTCTCCCTCACCTAAATGTTTCTCTCTCTCTCTTCTTCCTTCCCTTCGCTCTATCAAAAAAATCAATGGAGCCCTGGCCAGTTTGGCTCAGCGATTAGAGTGTCGGCCTGCAGTCCAGAGAGACCCGGGTTCGGTTCCCGCTAAGGGCACGTACCTCGGTTGCAGTTTGTCCCCGGCCCTGGTTGGTCGTGCAGGTGGCAGCCACTCGATGTGTCCCTTTCACGTCGATGTTTCTCTCTCTCTCTCTCTCTCCCTCCCACTCTATCTGAACAAAAAATGGAAAAATGTCCTCGGGTGAGGATAAAAAAAAAAAAAAATCAATGGAAAAAATATCCTTGGGTGAGGGAGAACAACAACAACAAATATATGTGAGTGTGTACACACACACACACACACACACACATTAAATGATATGTGCATATGGCAAAGAAAATCTAAAAAGTATAAAAACACAAAGAGGGACAGGTCCCCTTCCACTCCCGCCCCCTCTGCCCAGCACTGCCCTGTGTGGCTGTACCCCATTAACAGACACTGAGGTCGCTGCTGGGCATCTGCTGGTACAAACCAGACAGCAGTCAACATCCCGCAGCCCACACTCAGCTGCTCAGCAGGGTGTCGGCACGGCCGGGCCAGGGTCCCTGAGGGTGGAGCCTGGGCACAGGGCCTCAGCCTGGATCTGGTGAGAAGACACTGAAGAAGGGGTGTCGCATCCCAAATGCAGAGGCCGAGACATTGCCTCGGCCCTGGACAGATGGAGATGCCGCAGGGGAGGGCGAGCTTACTGTGTGGCTGACTCTTCCACGCACTTCCCATGGCTCATTTCATCGAAATCAGAAGCCCTGCTGTTCTCCCCATTTTACAGGTGGGAAAACTGAGGTCACAGCCATTAGGTAACTGGCCTAAGGCCACGCCCCCAGAGAACTACACAGAGAAGGGAGATGGGAACAGAGCAGGGGGCTAGGAGTCCCAGCTGCATCAGAGATTCCCGGGGGGCGGTCGGACTGGGGGGGGTCGGGAGTGAAAGCCCATTTTCGGGAGTCTGATCACACAGTGAAAGGGCCCAAGATAAGTGCTGTTTACTGATTGACTCTGGATCACTTCCTCCCACTCGTGCCTCTCACAACTCAGCCTGCGGGCCTCTGGCCTTGTGACGGGCTCGGCGCTGCCTCTCAGCCTGCCTTCCTGGCTGTGCCGGGGTGACCAGTGGTCTCTGCCCTCCCTAGGTGCTCGCTGAGGGGGAGGGGCTGGTGTCGGGTCAGGGTTAGTTCCTGCGCGTGCTGGCCTGGCAAACGTACCACCCAAACTGCAACCAACTGCTGGCAGCTTCCCTTCGCTCTCGAACCCAACCTCCCGCTGTGGCCTGGGAGGCCCTGCGGGTCTGGCCTGCCCTCAGAACCACCGCCCGCCCATTCCCGGTCAGACCTCATTCTGTCCCTCCACATGGCCTTCCTCCCAGCTCTGGCCCTTTGCACATGCTGTTCCCACTGCCTGGAGTTCCCTCCCCCACCTCCTCCTTCGGGCTCAGATCCAGGTCACCTCCTCAGGGTGGCTGTCCCTGATGGTCCTCTGAAGCTACTCCCTTCCCTACCATCACCTGGTCACTTTGTTCAGAGCCCTGAGCCCCTTCTGAAATTCCTATTTATTGGCTGACTTCTAATTATCAGCTTTCCCCCCGGAGAGCTCTGCCCGGGGGGCCTCGTCCACCGGAGTCACTGCTGTGTCCCCCACCCCGCACAAAGCCCAGCACACAGTAGGTGCGCAGTAAATATCTGTCCTAAGGTGGGTGCGTGTACGGACTGGCACCAGTTGATCAGAAGCAAACCAGGAAGACAACTTGTCCTAAGGGGATGCTCCCTGGCCGTTCCCTGAGGCCAAGGCCACGCTAAGGGAGCCACACCACCAGCCCTCCCCAGGATCTGCGGACAAACTATGGATTGCTTTCCACAAGAGCCGCATCCAAGGCCCAGGCAAGGAAGAGGCAACTGAGGCTCCGTGTCCAGCTTCCTTTGACAGCCACACGAGGACCTCTTTCGACCCCTCAGCCACTGTCCGAGGCACTCGCTAGGGAATACACTGAGCACAGCAAGGCACTGGTTTCTGGTGGCTTCACACATCCAGAGGGTCCTAACTCTCCAGTCTACAAATAACAGCTCTTTTTCTAGAGCGGACACCCACCCCGTTCCCCAAAAGTCATATGGTTTGGTCAACACTCAATGTTATAAAGCTGCTACGTAGAGTCACGCGCTGCGCCCTTCAGCACAGGGGTTCTTAACTGGTGGCGATTCTCCCCTCCCAGGGGGCATTTGGCAGTACCTGGAGGCATAGTTGGTGGGGGTGGAGGATGCTCCTGGCATCTGGTGGGCGGAGGCCAGAGTTGCTGCTGAACAGTCTACAGCGCACAGCACAGCCCCAGTGACAGAGACTCCTCCGGCCCCAAGTGCCAGGGCTGAGAACCCCCTTCAGGCAAAGGGGTGATGAGAACATGACTGGGGTTCCTGAACTGACCCCGAATTTCATGTCCTAACTGACATTTAAAGCCTTTTAGAGTGTCTTCATGGTGTTATTACCATCTGACATTTACACACACACATATATATGTATGTGTATGTGTGTGTGTGTATATGTATTTATATTTATATTTATATTTATATTTATATTTATATTTATATTTATATTTATATTTATATTTAGCTGTTCTTATGGGAAACTAGCAGGTATGCTCCATGAAGGCAGGAACCTTATCTGTTTCATGTACCACTGTGTCCCCAGGACCTAAAAATTATACTTGGGACACACTCAATAAATATTTGTGGAATAGATAGGAAAATTCCTAAGACTATTGAAAAATACAAAATAGCCAACCTCCTTTTGAAGCTATTTTCTCATTATGATCATGCTTCCTGTGCAGGGACCCAAATCCATTCTCCCTATCTTCCCTAAGAACAGGTTCTAATTCTGCACACTGTTGGGTAATGCAGATATATAAACTACATTTCCCAGCCTCCTTTGCAGCTCAGTGTGATCACATGATAAGGTTCTGGCCAATGAGTTAACAGATGAAGAGATACCTGTGATTCCTGGGTTATACCCTTATAGGGAAGGGGCATACCCTCCTTCTCCTTTCCTCCGTCCTCTGGGCCCATCCAGGAGCCCTTCTGCACAGTGCAGATGAAGGCACTGCCCTAAGAATGGTGGGATTCTCAGACACAAAGAGCCTAGTCTTGGCACCATGGGGCCAGTCTCCCAGCCCTGGACTGCTCATGCCTGTACTGTTAGGTGAGAAGTAAATCAGCTGTCTTGTTTAAGATGCTGTTATTTGTTTCAGTTAGAGCAGCACCCTACACACCCCCTGATCAATACATGACATCCCCCTGCCCTGAAAACACCAACTATTGCTAAGTCACACTTAAAGACTCCTTGATGCTACGAGTACACATTTAGAACGATTTCTTTCCTGCAGCCTCAGAACGTCTAAGTGCATTGCTCCACCAGTGGAAAGAAAGAGAAATCATAGTGTTTAGATCCATCCAATGGTAAGGACACAAGGAACTACCAAAACAAAAATGTCCATTAAACTCTTAAAACATCAATTATGCTTCAATCTATGAGTTCATAATAGTACCAAAAAATAAAACAAAAAACAAAAACCCTAATTGATCACCATTGGAGGATGTTAATGAACAAACCCATTATTTTTTTTAAAAAACTGGTAAATAAGGAACAGAATCAAGCATTCATCTTGCCTTTTCTATATGAATTCTGCCCTTGTTGATGAAGGGAAGTGTCTCTTTATAGAAGTTTTCCAGATAGCAGGAGAGGCAGGGAAGACGGAATCAGAATAGAATATCACCATTTTGCAGATAATGCACCACTGACTAGTGGAACTAGGCACCGACTATCAACAGACATCGCCAGAGGAAACCTGGCATCGCGTGCTCCCTGACAGAGGGACACGCACCACCTGTGAATCAGCCTGGCCAAAAACAATTGAACCTGAGACAATTAAGCCTCTGGAACAGCGATCTTAACCTTTTTCCTCTCCTAGCACATATACACTAATTACTAAAATTCTGCGGCATACTAAAAAATGTATTTTTTGCCGATCTGACAAAAAACATAGGTATCGTTTTGATTCATTCACACCGGACGGCTGTTGTTGTGTTGGCTGCTGTCCTTTTTTATTTGCCAATCTAAGGGAAAAAGAAGTCCGTGCCCCTGACTCCACAGTCAGGTATCGCATGGTTTAGAAATTCTTCCGGTGCTCTGGTTGAAAATCGCTGCCCTAGAATCAACGGCCAATTTACAGGAAACACTGAGGACAGAGGAACATGCTCAAGCTCACCACGGGGACATAAGTGGTAGAAGCCAGAGTGTGAGAAATTTTACAGGATACACAACCTGGTTTCTTCATCACATAAACTGCCACGTACTATTAATAATGATGAAACAAAGGCAAGGTTATGCTGTTTATTCCAGAGGGCACACCATCAGATTAAAATAGACTCAATGCCCTGGCCGGTTTGGTTCAGCAGTTAGAGCGTTGGCCCGCAGACCGGGAAGTCCCGGGTTCGATTTCCACTAAGGGCACGTACCTTGGTTGCAGTTCATCACCGGCCCTGGTTGGGGTTGTGCGGGTGGCAACCACTCGATGTGTCTCTCTCACATTAATGTTTCTCTCTCTCTCTTCCTCCCTCTCTCCCTCTCGCTCTATTTGAAAATAAATGCAAAAAATAAAAATAAAATAAATATCCTTGGGTGAGGATAAAATAAATAAATAAATAAGTAAAATAAAATAGACTCAAAACCCAAGGTATCCGATTGCAGTCTGCAGGCCTGGTCTGAATCCTGATTCAAACCACAAAACGTAAAAATAAAGAAGAAAAAGGTTTTATTATATGTATGAGACAATCATACGCAGAAGTTTAAACCGGGCATTTCATGGGGTATCCCACGGATCAGCTGTGAGTGTTTCTTGATATTAAGGAATTCAAATTAAGTTTCATGCGTGCCAATGGTATTATGAGTATTTTCAGCATCCTTTTTAGAAATACATACTGACTATTCTACACGTGAAATGACGTCGTTTTGATATCTAAGCTTTCTGATGTCTAGGATTTGCTTCACACTATGGCTCTGGAGTGGAGGCGACAGAGGGTGGAGGCAGAGAAACATCGGGACTGGCCGTGGGTTGATGAGGGTGGAAGCTGGGCGGTGGGTTCATGGGTACCTGGTGCCACTCTATGTTTATATAGAGTCCAAATACTTCATAATAAAAGGTCTTTTCAAATCTTACTCCTGACCACAAGGAGGGGGAGGAAGAAAGGCAGAGGGAGCCCCATTGTGCGCCCAGTGCTGGCTTAGGCAGCCTCGGACAGGAGGGCCGCTCCCGGAGCGCAGCTCCCAAGCCCAGGGCCTCACAGGTCCAGACAGAAGCCTCCACGGAGCGAGGTCAGCCAGTGCGAGGGGAGCCACAGCAGAGCGGGGTAACAGTGGACACGCCGTCCACCTCCGGGAGCCCGGGTGCTGGCGACGGGGCCAAGCACGCGCTCGTCCAGGGGAAGTGGTCTCTCCACCGGGCCGGCCCTGACCCTGACTCCCGGTCCCCACGATGTGCAACGTGGGGCCCAGGGCAGCCAGATCCTTCGATTTTCTAAGGAAAGCCGGAAATCTGTATTTTTATGTGCAATCTCCTGATTTTTAAACGCTGTCACCTAATCCAAATATTTTTGAAAATACTGTGTGGGCCAAACAAAATATCTGCAGGCTGAACGCAGCCCGTGGAACGCCCGCTGGCCACCCCTGTTCCACATTCTGCAGCTGACCACAACCCCATCCATCTGTGAGCAGCGGAGAGGGCGCATTCATCAGTGTGGGCCCCGTTCTTTCTCAGGCATCCAAGAAAGCCGAGAATTCAACCAGCAACTTCCAGAAATCTGTACGAAGCGGCTGCGGAATATTTCCAGCGAGTCCTCCACGCTGTCAGCTTGGGCCGCAGAACCTCTGCTCTGTCTCGCGTTTTGGAAACGAACCGCCAGGGAGT
This sequence comes from Molossus molossus, assembly GCF_014108415.1. Lineage (NCBI taxonomy): Eukaryota > Metazoa > Chordata > Mammalia > Chiroptera > Molossidae > Molossus > Molossus molossus. The sequence goes on along the minus strand of NW_023425399.1, from coordinate 7,835,547 downwards.
GTCCTTTCGACTTTCCCAGGACGGTGGAACTAACAGGCTTCAGATGAAACCCATTTGCTGGTGTGCAGAATGCCCGGGACTTGAGTCCAAACCGCCTGCAACAGGCAACCCTGTCATAAAACCCAGCTGGGGTGTCCAGCGCCCGTGGTAAAATGACCAGCAGCCCCCCACTTGGGTGCCTGGCCACAGATCTGATTTCATGGCGGTTTAAAGGGAGGAGGCAGATGTCATCCTGAGAGCTGAAGGGGCTCCTTTCAAATTCAAGTCTCACTTTGTCTGTGGCTTCACCCAGAGAGAGACTCTTGACACTGTGGATGGGCAAAACAGGCCCATCTTTACAGACAGTCTCGGCTTCACCAGAGCCTCTGGTCAATAACAAATTAAAGAGGTGTCAAGAATGCGGGGAGAAGAGCCAGAGAAATGGTTTCATCATTCCCCAAAACAAAGCCCCTCTTTTCTTTCTTTCTTCTTCTTTTTTTTTTTTTTTTCTGGAAAGGTAGAAAGTAAAAGCAAATCCGTGCTAACATCGAATTAAATAATTCCAGGGCCAGAAAAGAGTCCGAAACGATGCTCAAAGGTGACAAAAAACACCCAGTTCTCAACGCAGTGGAACTGAGCAAAACCAGGACTATTTCATAAAAAAGGTGGGGTGGTGGTTTTTTGTTTTTCTAGAAAAAAGAAAGCTTCACTATTTATCCAAAATGGGTTTATTGATGGGGGAAGAAGGTAGGGAGCACAGAGAAAAATCTAATATTGAAGGAAGGTCTGATTCCTTGTCCCCCATCTACTTACTTCATCGCTTCAAATAACTAAATTGCTTTTCAAATTCTATTTCCCTAAAGAAAAAAAATTGCCCCGGCCAGTGTGGCTCAGTGGTTGAGCATCGTCCCATGCACAGAGAGGTCGCCGGTTGAATCCCGGTCGGACGGGGCACATGCCTGGGCTGCGGGCCTGATCCCGGCGGGGACGAGCAGCCAATCGATGTTCCTCTCTCACCAATGTTTCTCTCTCTCTCTTTCCATCTCCCTTCCTCTCTTTCTAAAATCAATAAAAACATTTAAATAAATAAAATAAAGGCCAGTGACCAAGTTGATTCTAGGTAACCCAAGATCACTGCATTCTTTGAAAAGAAAAAGAAAGAAAAAAAATTGCAGCTAGAGCAGACACTGGGAAGTATGCATTTTTTTACATAACTTTGGGTCAATTCTTTGTTAGGAATTCTCTTGGGTCACGGTCTGGGATGCGTGAGGACCTGTCACAACTACAGTCCTGCCCGCACTATTGCATCACCCTGAATGCGCATGTGTCCGGCAGTGTGCCAGCACATTCGTCTCTGTGCCTGTAAGAACGAAGGCACAGAGGGTTTTTTTTGTTTTTTTTTAATCCTTGCCCGAGGACATTTTTCCATTTTTTGTTCAGATAGAGCGCAAGGGAGAGAGAGGAAGAGAGAGAGAGAGAGAAACATTGACGTGAAGGGACACATTGAGTGGCTGCCACCCGCACGACCAACCAGGGCCGGGGACAAACTGCAACTGAGGTACGTGCCCTTAGCGGGAACCGAACCCGGGTCTCTCTGGACCGCAGGCCGACGCTCCAACCGCTGAGCCAAACCGGCCAGGGCGCACAGAGGGTTTTTAAAAAGGAAGGTTTGGATGCTGACCTACCTGTGACTCTTGGTTCATGGGTCCCCGTATTCCTTCACAAGTATATTCACTTATTACTACAAAGGAATAACCTCAGTTGGAGGTAGACACGGAATGCAGCATCTGACTCAGAATAGTTAAAAGCACAGGTTTTGGCGAATGACAACGGCGCCACCGGAAGACACCGACCGTCTCTCTTGGTCCTCTTCTTTGGGCTCCGTCTGCTCTTTGCGGCTCAGATGCTGCTTGGGAATGAGGGCTGAGTGGACAGCAAGTCTGAGAACAGCCTTTCTTGTGGTTTGGTAGCTTCTGACCTCAAAATGCAAGAGTGCATTCCTTTAGAAACATCTGCTTTGCAGAATTTAAAAAGATGGCCGAGCGTTTATGGGTCTGGAGTCGGCTGGAAGGGGGAATCCTTAGTTACATAAGCCAGCGCTTAGGGTGAAGGACAGCTGGGTGGCACAGCTAGACACTGAGGTTCTTCCAAGGCAGGGAGCCACCACGAGGGCAAAATGAAGATGCCCCTGGAGACAGACACCTACCTGATGTTCCCTCTCCTGGGAGAGGGACAAAGACCTGCTATGAGCTCAGTTAAGTCATCTTCGAACAGTAGGTCTTGCAAACTCTGTGGGCTCCTCTCTAGGCAAGCAGTTGTGTGGACTTTGGAATTTTCTAGGCAACTCTAAATGCCCTTTGCTGAACTAACCAGCCACAGCCTAGCGAGGTAAGGAGGCCAGAGGCCCAGCACCAGCCCCGGGCACTTCGAAGCCCAGCTCTGCCCCACTCCTCCTGCTGGCACAGTCGCTGGCTCAGTCGGCTTGGGCTGCCGGGACAAAGAAGCCACCGGGGGCTTACAAACAACCCACATTTATTCCCCACGGTTCCGGAGGCTGGGAAGTCCAAGGTCCAGGCGCCGGCAGATTCTGCCCACTTCCCCGTAACAACCTCCCAGTGTCACCTCACATGGCGGAAGGGAACGGAACTGCAGGGCCCCTGGCATAAGGTCACTAATCCCACTCCCGAAGGCTCCATCCTCAGGACCCATCACCTCCCAAAGGCTCCCCCTGCAAACACCATCACACTGGGGTTAGGATTCAACATAGGAATCAACACAGGATTCAACACAGTGGGGGGAGGGGACCACGACTCTCCAGGCCGTAGCAGCAACCCCGAGTCAGTGACGATGACGCCGAGGGCGAAGGTGGTAGTGATGGAGGAGGAGAGCTACCGTAACGACGGCTGAGCACTCACCGTGCCAGGAACTGGTCGAGTGCTCTTCTCACCGAAATGCTCCCACTTCCGTTCTTACGGTAACCGGAGCTGGGGGCCATCATCACCAGTGACTTGCCCAAGGTCACAAAAGAGTGAAGTGATGAAGCGGGACTGAAAGCCACACAGGACAACCTCAGGAACTCTACACCCAGCAGACCCCGAATCCAGGCTAGCCCCTGGGACCAGCCATCCCGTTCCTAAGAACTGGCCCCTGCCACCCGCCGCCCGCCAGGTGCATGCGTGCTGCAGTGACCGTCAGAGGCTCCCATGGACCTGTGTGTGCACCACGCTCTCTGGCAGAAGGAAGGGGGCAGGTGAGAACATACCTTTGCACCTGCTCACAATGACCTAAAGCAACTCTGCTTCATGTATTCTCCAGGGGGTGGTACCACCCCCCACTCAAGGGGTGAAAGCTGATTCTTGGGGGTAAAACTTCTTACATATGACAATGGTCTGCGCTCTGCAAAGGGCCACGGTACCTAAGCAGACAGGCAGTAGATCTCTGGGCCTGACCTTTCATGGGAGCAGGGAGCAGGGAAAACTGGTCTAGACGGAAGTCTGAGCAGGATGGGCTGGGGGGGGGGGGTTGATAAAGATGGCTCTACATGGCTGGAGAAGAATTAGCATCAGGAGCAGGGCAGAAATGGGAACAGGAAGGGGCTGGGAATCTTTTTTACCTTGTTGCGTTTTTGGACCGTGCGGCCATATTGCCTGCAGAAAACGCAGATATTTTCTAACGAACTGTCCACAGAAATGCTGGCCGCAGCCTTCAGCAGGGGCCTAGATCCTGCTGGTGCCCACTAAGGGCAGCCCTGTGACCTGGGCGTGGCACCTCACAGCCCCACAGGGGCATGGCCTCTGGGCCGCGCAGCCAGGCGAGCGTTTCGCTCGTTTCTCGTCACAGCGGAGAATCCCCGAGTTTGACCTACATGGGCACCGCCATCCCCGGGGCCCAGGGAGGCCACCAGGAGGCCAGGCCACAGAGAGCCAATTCGGCAGCCAGGCGGCCTGTGGGCTTCGACGCCTCCCCAAACAGGACCTGCTTTGTCACAGGCTTGCTGTGGGCACGGGGCAGCCCCAGTGACAGATTCCTGAGCTGCGGGACACGGGCATGCTGGCCACAGAACGCTCTTTCCTCCCCGGGGCCCGGCCCCCTTCCCGCACGTCGGAGGGGGCACCTTCTGTCCATCTCCCCTGGCCTGTTCCTCGTGCTGGCACATCGAGCTTCCGGGTAAAGAGCCTCTTCGGAGGACACCCCGGCCCCGCTGCCAAGAGCAACCAGCAAAGCTTGTGCTGCTGTCCGTGATCTGCCCGGGAACACAGCAGGGGACACACTCGCCGGACTCCGGGGGGCCTGGTCCAGGGCACCCTCTCCCTCGTGCCGGTCAACATCCCCAAGGCTGACACGGGAGGGTGGGCCTGTGCTCTGGGGCTCTGCTCATACTTGTGCCCACATGGGAGACACAGAGCCCACAGCTCTTGGGTCCACGGGCCAATGCTCTAACCACTCAGCCAACCCGGCCAGGGTTCGGTGAATAATTTTAAGTTCATGTGAGGAACAGAGAGGTAGATTCAAAAGCATACAGACTGGAGATTGCTCTTCCTACATGTATAAACACGCGCACACACGCACACGCGCACACACACCCCATCTGCCGTCACTAACAGACACTGGCAGAGGCTCAGACCATCCCTGAGACCACGTCCTCTCTCCCCAGGACATTTCCAGAATGGAACTGAGGATGCCCCTTGAGTCCCAGGCCTCGCCCCTGTCCCTTTTGTCTGTGTGTCAGTCTCCAGGCTCTGGTGTACGCTCGCGACCGCAGAGCCCGTGCTGAGACGGCCGACGACCTGAGACCCCCACTTCTTGGGAGAGGGTGGTACCGACAGCACCCAGCAGGAGCTCCACCCGGGCCCCTGTCCCAGCACCTGTCCTGCTGGCCTGGCCCTGCGCAGCACAAACACTCCTACCTGCCGATCAAGGCCCCCTGGGCGGCCGTGGCTCTGGGCAACAGAAGTAGCAAGAACGACCTGTGGGTAGATCACCTTTTGGCAACTCCAGTCCCATTGGAAACGAGGGCTCTCGGGAAGGCATGCACCACCCTCCAGCCCATTCCTGCAGCGGGACTCACACGCTTCAGACCTGGCTTGGTCTAAACTGCAGTAAACTCTTGCCTCCCTACAGGCCATTTTCCAAACGCAGCAGAGTGATCTTTTCAAAGAGTAGGTCAAATCACACGGGGCTGCAGCCAAAAATCCGCCCACGCCGGCTGGCTCCTCTGACCTCCTAGCCTCCACCGCGGCTGTTCCCTCTCCCTAAAACACTCTTCCCGCAGATCCTCCCCCAGCACGCCTCCTCAGAGCGGCCTGGCAGAGGGAGCCGAAGCCGCCCTACCCAGCCCCACTCTAGCGCTAACTGTCCTCCTGGCTTCTGTCGCCAGCCGAAATAGGCTTAGTTATCACTTACACGCTGTCAACTTCACACACACGCAAAACCACCAGAGCAAGGACTTGCCCACCATTGTGTCCCTGAGTCCAGAACAGAGCCGGGCACAGAGAAGGCAGCCAGTACATAAACCCCTGTGGGCGAGAGGCAGGGAGGAAGGAGTGGGGACGCGAAAGACGGGGAGGGGTCTGGGGGAGGGAAGACCCCATTCACAGAATCATGTGACTGCTAGGAGTTTCCCAGGTACACCCAGCAGCTAAGTTTAGAAGAAGGTGCCCGTTACTGAAGGACCAAGGAGCCGAGAAAACTCGAGTGAGCACGTGTACAGCATACTTTGCAGAACCAAGAAAAAGTGCCTGATCGGGGTGGTGGAGGAGAGAGGGACTGAGGATGCATTCCGCCCTGGAATAGCACTTACTTTCCAGTTCAAAAAGAAGGCTTTTTGAAAATGTCTCCAGTGCTTAGCGTGGAGGAAGTACAAGCTGCATTTTGGAGCTCCAAGACGAAACGGAGCCCAGACAGACAGCGTCTGTGTGCAGGAATGCAGCTTGGGGAGAGGACAGAGACGAAAAGCAGACGGAACACAAGGCAGCCAGGTGTGACACCCAGACAGGGTCCTGGATCCTCAGCACAAGGTCAGGAAAAGATAACCAAGTGCCGGGGGCTTCCCAGGGGCACAGGCGAGCAGCGTGGTCAACTTCCAAGGCACTGTTTGCATTTGGACCATGTCTGCTGGTGACCCCTTCTTTCTCCATCGGTGGAACGCTCCCTGGACCCTCAAAACACTAATCCCAGCTCTCACGAAGTTTCCAAGTCTACTTTGCCAAAATCCTAAGGCAAATAAATGGTACCTAAGAAATACACAAGCTAGAAGCACATCGTACTGGAGTTGGTGCAGCCAGATACGTATTGGGGTGGGCCCCCTTTGGAACAATCAATGACAGGGGCAGAGAAGGATCTGGAAAACCTAGGATGTCTCCCAACCAGACTAAATAAATGACCCAGGAATTTCCAGTTTGCCTGTCAGCACTAAATGCAAAGCAACAAACTGAGCAGTCTGAATCCCCCAATACGCCACCGGTGGAGTCGGAGACCGCTCCAGGGCTCCCAGAGGCCTGTTGGAGGGGTCTGCGTTCCAGCAACTAGGAGACAAGACAGCACCCCCTTCTTCCTGGTGGCTACAGGGTGGTGCAGTTGGGGGCTTACACTAGGCACAACCAGCCCCATGGGAAACTGCCCATCGGAGGAGAGGGCCCCGCGTTGGGCGGAGCCTCGGGGACAATGCTGATGAAGCACTGTACATCGGACCGGCAGCCACCCTGCTCCCTTTGGGGGCCCCAGGAACATGAAGCGTAAGAGCTGAGAAGTCTGCATGTGGAACACGGGATGGGGCAGTTCTGCGTGTTAGTCTGACATTCCTTCACGTTCTTTCTCCCGAGTTTGGGGGAGGGGGTGTTCCAGGCCTGCCATGGGGCACAGCACTAGGGCTCCAGCCACATGGGGTTCACTATGTGGACAGCACCCTGGGATTGTGTGCTCTCTTATCTACGATCGACTCGTTTTGGAAAGGGTCATGTCCCCTTATTTTAGAGAGTTATAATGTCCACTAGTGTAGTAAAGGCTCTGAGAAGTCCCGCAGTGCACGAGTTTTGTAAAAATCTGGTTTAAGTGAGTTTTCCCAGCTTTTAAAGCACAGCATAGGGAATATTAACCATGTTGTAATAACTTTGTATGGTGCCTGGTGGGTCCTTGGAATATTGGGGAGATCACTTTGTAAAGTATATGACTGTCTAACTGCTACGCTGCACACCTGAAACTAATACAATAAAATATCGAATGTCAACTGTAACTAAAGACCAAGATTACATTTTGAAGAAAGTCATGGAGCCCTCACTTCAGAGAATGCTGCCTCCAACCCACGGAACTGGGTTTGCGCAGAATGTTCTTGAGGAAAGGCTCCGTCGGGGGACCGGGTCTCACTGCTCAGCTCCCTGCGCGTGCTGCCGACCTGCCAGGACTTGGGACCTGCCTGAGCTCAGAATGACCCCTCGGAGGCCGCAGGAGGCCCCTTCTCCGCTGCTTTCTCTATCGCCTGGGCTTCCGTGAAAACCGGAAGCACCTCTGTGGGTCGGGGGTGACTCCTGACTCGAAAAGGTGACTCCTGACCACCCCAGCCCACTTGGTGGGTCACGAAGAGCCGGGGCGCAGACTCGCTCACTCCCGCTCCCTGCCCGAGCCGCCCACCGTTTGTCTTTAATCTGGGGTGACGGACAGGGTGGGAGGGGCCGGCACGTTTCTTGCTCTGGACACTGAACCCACACAGGACACAGTCAGCCAGGGAAAGTTACCTGCCTCATTTATTTATAAAGCACCCCGGCCCGGATACACCCCCCAACCTGCACGTGGGCGAGGTCCGGTTACAGCCGCGTTTCATTTAACCACTTGCAATACCGATTCGTCTCCGTGGAACTTTCTACGCGACGATCTCCTTGAAAACAGGCACCAAAAGTGTATCTTCACCATTTTGGGTGTAAACTGAGAATGGATTGCACTTGGATCTGCCTTTCAAAACCGAGCCCAGCGACCCTAAGTCAACCTGTGTTGGATTAGTCAGGATCAACTGGATTAGACGGATCAATTCTTAATGCAGCCAAACCTTGAGGTCAGCCTTGCAAGGCACGCGGGTGGTCTGACCCTACACATACTAAGTGGCCCTGGGGATCTCTGCTGGGTGCATGTGGGGGAGGTTTTTGATAGCTGTACTAGAGAGAAGACGTGGAGACCGCTAGAAGCCACAGTACCCCCAGATAACCCGAAGCATCAAATCTTTGCATAAAGTAAAAGTCAAGAACATTCCTGCCACTCAAGTGCCTGGCATTTAGTACCTGGTCTCTATGATAACTCCTGTGGCCATTACGGAGCTTTCTGGCTTACTTCCTAATCCTTGGCTGGGTTCCTGAGAATAAATTTGCCTAAATAATTGAGGTCTCAGGGAGTATCAGATGCTACTGTCTCTACACGAGAGGCTGGAGCCGTGGATGGCCGCCAGCGGTATAGGTTTTCTTTCTCCTGTTAAGAAACCCAAACCACCTGTCTTCCCGTTCCTGGAGCCCCCAGGGGACGGCTGCTCTGCCTGCCCCGCCCTCTGTCCTTCAGCTGCACCTGGCTGATCCCAGGTGAGTGTCACAGACCAATGTCACATACGCAGCCACTCCAACTAGCCTACCCTCCAGCTGCAAGCCCCCCCCCAGCCCCCGCCCACACACTCGGGCACCTCCAGCCTCACAAAGCCGCCTCCGCACTTGTCCTTGACCCAACCACAACGGAAGCCCACTGTTCCCCGCCCATCAATGTGCTTCTCTGTTCCGCCAGCACACGGCAGGGAGATGCCCGCAGCCTGCCCGCAAGCCCCCATTCATGCTCCCTCCTCACTGAGCCACTTTTCAAAGACCTTTCTCCTTCCCTTTTCTCTACCCCCAAACACACAAAAGAGGGTTAGAAAGCGGGTGTTTTTTTCTCTCTACAGGAATAAAAGGTTAGCTTTCCTTCCTTTCTGTTTTCCTACCCTTGGTCTAAATTTGGCAAATGGGAAGCGAGTGGAAGCGGTTAAAAACTGACCCAGTTCACGACCCCAGAGATACTGCTGTGGCCAGAACATTTGCTCTTTCTCTTACCATGGTTGGGGGTGGCATCTAAACCAGCACCCACCCCCAAAGTCCTGCTGGGAAATGATTCATGCACAGACATGGGTGAGGCCTTAAGGGTCGTCTTATGCAACCCCTTGGATTACCGAAGGGACACGGAGGTCCCGGGGGTAAAGGAAGATCCCCCGGCCACGCGGTGCACTAGGGATGCTTCAGGCATCGTCTTTAGGGGCAAGAAGAAAAACTAGCATCTTACCGTCATCCAAGTAGGTCTGATCCAAGTTCTGCTCCTGCTTAATTGTCACTCCTGCGGGTAATACTTCCTTTTGGTCACTGACCGGGGGTCCGTTTTTGGCGGCTCTTTGGCTTGTGGCATTCTGCTGCTGAATGACCGTGGGGTAGGACCCCGGGCTCAGCCTCTGACCCTGACTGACAGGGGGCGGGCCGGGCCTGGTGGTGCTGGGTGCGAAATTCTCGCAGTACATGATGTGCTGGGACTCCGGGTGGCTCCCGCAGCGCAGCTGCTGGTTGGTAGGCGAGTAGTGGATCACCGGCGAGGCCTGCTGGTTGGCCGGGGAGGAGTGCAGCAGGCCGGAGCTCTGGCCCTGGGAGCCGGCGTGCACCAGCACGGAGCAGTGGGCGTCCGCGAGGGACAGGGGGGTAGCCATGAGGGCTGGCTGCTGGTAGCCCAGCAGGCTGGGGCTCAGGCTCTTGCTCCGTTGGTACAGGACAGCCGCTGGGTTCTGCTGCTGGTAGCGGGCATCGGGGGATGAGAGCCCTGAGCGGAATTGCTGGCAGGGAGCCATGGTGGCCACAAGGCAGGAGGGGGACTCGGCCACTCTGGGGTGCTGTGGGTAGTAAGGCTGGCTCCCCAGGCCCCCGTGGATGGGACTGCAGATCAAGGTGGGGTCATATTCATCCGTGGGCTCTGTCTTGATGGCTGGGACTGCGAGGAAAGCACACGGGTGCACCATGCTTAGACAGCCGCAGATGCGCAGAGGGCTAGCAGACAGCGGGTGGGGACACGGCCTTGGGAGTCCGAATGGGTGGATCAAAGAGTTGGGCGCTGTCATTTGTTAGCCTGGGGCAAGAGGCTCCCCGTGCAATGGTCTTAGGTCGGAAGCCTAACTCTGGGCGATGATTGTGAACTACAGATCTTTCCAGTCGTGGAAAGGTGGTCTGTGAAAGGCGGGTCTGTCTCAGCCCCGGGACATGTGTAACCTTTTTCCCCAGGAGAAGAGCTCAGAGAAGAATGTTAATTTAAAATCATGCCTCCCCCTCCCTCTGCCCTTACAGTTCCAGCCCCTTCCCTGCTTGCTGTCCTTCATAATACTTATCACCACCTGAAATATTGTGTATGTTTTACATGCTTATATGTCTGAGCACCCCCCACTAGATTACCAGCTCCTCAAAGGGAATCTTGTTGTTGTTGGTTTGTCTGTTTTGTTCAATGCTGGGTCCCTAACACCTAAAACAGTGCCTGGAACTTCAATGACACTTAGATATTTTCTGGGTAAGAAATGACCAAATGGTGACGGTCAGCCTCCTTAGTTCTACGGTACTTTGGGGGGATGAGACCTGCTGGCTTGGGCCTCAGTTTCCCCATCTGTTACTGAGCGGTCACAAGCACACTGACCCTGTGGGGTTGTTGAGAGGGTTGGACAAGCTGTGTGGGCAAAGTTCTCAGTACAGTGACTGGTATACAGTAAGTGCTCAGAGCCTGCTGCTGTTGCAATTATATCACTATTACTGCTACTGTTGCTATTGCTATTCGTGGTGTTGTGGTTACTGTTCCTCTGTCCCCACCCAGGACAGTCACCAGAATTTCTCCTTCTCCAACATCCAGCCCCAGGAGCTGAGGAATCAGCTTTCTGTTCACGGGATACATGACTTGGAGACAGGACAGTAGTCAGGTGGGCCCGTCCTCAGGTACCGGGGGGAGGCGGCAGGGCCCAGCACTCATAGCACCCGTGCAGCTTTGCCACCAGCCATGGAAACCACTTCTCAAGATGCCAAAGTCCACCCTCTCGACCCCTGCTCGGGCCACGCTCAGACAGGTGCGTGCCAACCAGGCCCAGGGAGGCCTCACCACCACAGATGAGAGGTGAGAACACCAAAAAACGTAACTGAAAATGTCTGCGTTAGAAAGGACTGTGGCAATGCAGTCTGCAGCCCTCCCAGAGATGGTCTCCCCAGTTTGAGGTCCCACTGGGACACTGATGCTCACAGCATGACACGTCAGCCCTGGGCTGGGGCCACACAACCTGTGGACGCACCCCGCCAAAGCCAGGCGCCCCACCCCCCAGGCTAGGCTCCCAGGATCGCCCCTCAGGTCCATGCTTCTAGCAGCCCAGAGACTCTCCGTGAAGCTGTCACAGGACAGAAATTACACCCTGGGTGACAGTGTCAGACTGTAGGTTTCCAATCCCAGAAAGTGGCTATTGGGCCTGTCTTAAGCCTTGGGAAGCTCGTAGTCTGTTTCTGCAGCCTGATCGTAATTGCACATCATTAATAATAATAAATAATATCCATATTTCTTATTATCTGAGTCCTGTCCATTAGGGATCAGCTCCTCGAGGACAGGGCTTTGTGTCCGTTCTGTTCACTGCTGTGTCTCAAGCTCAGAACAGCATCTGGCCCTCACATATTTCCTGGACAAATGAATGGATGAAAAGTGGCATTTGTCACCATTCCTAGAACTGCAGTACTTCGTGGGAATGAGACCTCCTGGCCTGGTTATCCACCCAGGAATCCCACCTGGCCACGGGGTGACTACCCACAGTGGGGTCAACTAACGATTCCACAGGTTTTCGGGCACAGGTTTCCCTGTCATGATCACATCTGAGACAGGGACCGGAGTCACCAGCTTTGCAACCTGAACAAGTCCACCCTCCCAGAGGAGAATGTTAAGAACAGCCATAGCTTATATCATTGGTATCAGTTTCCTGTGCTAAGCTCTTCGTGAGCTCTTGATTTCTGTAACTTACAAGGAAGGTACCATCTGAGAGGGGAGGTAACAGGGCTGGTTGAGTCACCAGCCTGAGGTTGCCCAGCTGGCCACAGACACCTGGCGTCCTCACCCACACGCTCACTGCCCCTCCCACAGGGGGCCTTCGGGGAGAACCCCTCACCTGGGTGGTAGGTAAAGTGCTGAGGCTGACTTCGTTTTCTCTTGCCATTGATGACGTAGAAGTTCACCTTCACCGAGGTGCGGACGTGCTTGTTCCGGTACTCGGGGATCTCGACAAAAAGCATGTTCTGCAAGGAAGGGGTCGTCATTATCTTCACTGCCATAATGTCTACATTCCCATCCAAGGCCCCAGACACCTGCGGCCGGCCCGTCTGGGTGGACTCCCGACACACCCCACAGGTTTACCGCTGAAGTTCTGTGGGAGGGGAATTTGACTTCACAGCGGAAGCAAAGTCACTCGCTCTATCCAAGTATGTATCAAGAGGTCACTGTTACAAACCAGAGGGCCTGATGCTCACCCAACGTCTCATTCATTCGTCAATTCAATACCTACTGAGTGCCTGTTAGGTCCTAAGCACTGGGACTTGGGCGAAGGAGAGAAAGAAGGAAGGAAAGAGAACATGAGGGAGGTGGGCAGGAAGCAAGTCAGGGATTCGGCCATCTGATCCGGGTGCTTACGGGCTGGCTCTTGTCTTTATCCACCGTGGCCTCCATCTCCCAGATCTGCTGCCCATCTGGAAAATTTTAAAAAATGACAGACTTTGAATGAACTGTTAGAAGCCAAAGACTTAAGACAAAAACACACCAACTTCTGTTTATCTTGGGTTTTGTAGGCTATCATTTCAGTATGGCGAACTGTGCACTTGTGTTATGGCTGTCCGTATGTGCACTCATGTCTTTTTACTTTCATATATGTGTATTTCTTTTGGCAAAGAAAATGCATGGTGACAACGGAAAATAAGGGGAAACACGGACCATCATCCCATCACCATGATCTTTTTCTCTGCATCTCAAGGCCTATATGGCTTTTGTCCTTTCAAAATCAAAGTAGTGTTGTTAGACATTATATTTTACTATATGCTTCGTCCAACCAAGACTAGTTCCGAAATGCCCCCTTACGGATCACTGGCTGTCCCAAATGTGCCTTCTTGGTTGTCTGAACGCAGGGGGCTCATATAGTCTGTCCTAAGATGTCCTGGCTTAGGAGTCACCAGGGAGAATGGAAACATAGGATCCCGCTCTTCACCTTTCAGTCAACAGCCAGCCTGGATCTCACGGGGCTCATTGCAACAGCCCGTGAGAGGTTCTGCGCAGTAGTAAACTCTCCTTCCCTGGAGCACAGCAGCACCGGCTCCCCAGTTTGGGGCCAAAAGCCAAGCCAAACAAAACTCGGCATTTGCAAATAATAGATTTCTTTTGCTGACCACCTACATCGGCCGTGGGGCAGCTCTCGGCTCAAACAAATCATTTCCACCAGTGTTTCCAGGGTGTTTTGTGGAACACTGGCTCTGAAGATTATTAAATGGGTTTACGAGAATGGGAAACAAATTCTACAAGCTAATAAGCATGTGGGAAATGCCGAGTCAAAGTCAAATGGGTTTCTTTAGTGCAGGACTTCTCAGAGCCTTTATCTAGCTCACGTGCCGCATGCTCTCCAAGGTGGGCTAGCGTAGGTATTGTGTCCCAGCATTTGGTCAAAAGCCCTTTCCCCTCTTACAAAATTATGTTTCGGGTGTACAACGTTATAATTCGACGTCTGTATACACTACAAAGTAATCACCCCAAAAGTCTAGTTACTATCCATCACCATACAACTGACCCTTTTCCCCACTTTCCCCCACTTCTCAACCCCCTTCCCCTCTGTTAACCCCTGATGTGTTCTCTGGTTTTATTTTATTTTACTTGTTCATTTGGGGTTTTATTGTTTTGGGGGATTTTTTAGATTTCAAAATGGTGAAATCACAATGTTTTGTCTTTCTCTTTCTGACTTATTTCACTTAGCATTATACCCCCTCAACATCCATCCCCGCCGCCCCCTTTATAAAGCACAGCTATTAGCATCTTCTATAATAGGTTTGCTTTGAACCCTTAAGGAACGAAACTAAAGAAATCTGGTGCCCATCCATTATCTGAACTTAGTATAGGACACAGTCCCCAACATAGCAATGAATAAGGAGTCGTGTGATTGCTCCCACAGCTGAGGGGGTCTAGATACTCCTAGCAATGAACAAGCAATGACCCAGCTAGGGTCTCTGCACCAAGCCACCCTGACAGGGGTGACAGGTCTATCGGGAGCGATTCCGGAAATGACACCGAGAGCTGTGGGGGTGTCAAAGGGGAGAGGGAAGGTGGTCCACGCACGGACTTCCACTGGAGCGTAAGATCCCTGTGGGAGGGACCAGGTCATACCACCCCACCTCCCCGGACACACCCGAGCCAACAAAAGTGTCAGTGGTCCCGAAGCCTGCTGCTGGGCCCAAGAAAGAGCCAGAAGGTAACTTCTGCCACTGCTCAGAAGGAAGCAAGAAAAGAGAGGTAGACAGATGGACATCAAGGAACGTGAAGTCATAAAAATGGTATTTTCTACGTGCAAAGCCCTGAACAGAACCAGTCAGAGAAAATCCTTATTCCTTGCTCAGAAACAGGTCAAAGGTTATCCAACAGAGACATGTGGCCACCTCTCAGGTGGTTGTACAAATTAGGTGTGGGTCTCTCCAAAAGGCCTTCTCATTGGCTCATTGCAGCCAGAGCGGAAGTGAGAAGAGTAACAGGAAATTGACATTAACAATGCGCTGCTGCGGCTGGTGTGCTACCTCGTCCTGAACCTCTCATTGGCTGAGCTGAGTTCCACCGACAAGGTACCCTGGTCCTTCCCATTGGGCCCTTATCCTGTGTGAGTCTGACTTGCTTTGCAAAGCAAAGACTGTTCTCAGAAGTCTTACAATTGGGAGGAAAGGGAGCACCACCTGCAAAAGTGACCGGGAAGAATTAAGCGGGGTTCATGAGGCTGCCACCCCCAGCTCACTGCCTCGACGCGTGGCCACAGTGGGAGACAAAGCACAGAGAAGGCAAAACAACGATGTGATGGCCAGGGTGTCGCCGAGAGCAGAGTTCTCACGGTCTACGGGCCCGAAAGAAATAGGAGGGAGTCCTTCTCCCCAAGTCCACCCTTCTCCATCTCTGGTGGGCACATGTAAAACTGCACCCGCAGCCACAGAAATTCCGGTGCACGGCGGTTTGAGAGTACCCTCAGAAATCAGCCGGCCCAACACCATCCGAAGGGGACACGGAGGCCCGGAGGAGGGGGGCTGTCCAGGGGCAGGCAGTGGACAGCTCTCGGAGTCCTTAAAGAACTGCGGGCACAGTGCAACGCCGACGGAGATGCTTTGGGGAGAGAAGCTCATGGTCAATAAGCAGACAGATGATGGGCAGCGTCCTGGGAAGCTGGAGTAAGGGCCTCCCTAGGCGGGATCTTTCCAGGGTCACGCCCATCATGAGGGCTCACGCACAGCTCCTCAACCCTTCCCTGTCCCCCTGTGCCGCCAGGTACCACCCCACCTTCCACGGTGGCCCTGGCGGCCTGCATTCCTGGCCCCGCCTCTGCACCTGCCTCCCCGAGCAACCTTCTCATCCTGCCCAGGGAAACAGCAGCTGCCGCCTGTCCGCATTCACCCCGTGTGAAGCAGCGCAGAGCACTGCGCAGGTACGGGCCAGTTTAACCCGCGGACAGCCCTGGGCCACAGGTCTGAGCATCACCCCAGCTCCAGGTGAGGATGCTCGGGCACAGAGAGGTGAGCGCACTGGCCCCGGGACACACAGCCGAGGGCAGAAAAGCCAGGCTGGAGCCCAGGCCGCCTGGTACTCCTTATCACCCCAACGTTACGGGGTTTCAGAGTCCTGCGCCCGTGCCGCTGCTCTGCCAAGTTAGTGAGGTGGGCAGGCCTCTACTGCGGTCTCCGGTCAGACCGAGTTTCTCCCCTCGGGGCTCATGTAGCACCCTGGGTACCCCACCTCCGCTTTCACTGTCTCCCTGTTGTTCAGGACATCTTCAGGGTTGTCTCCCTCGTTGCATACCCGGTGCTCAGCCATCTGTCAGCACGCTTAGAATCAGAATCACCCAAACCAGATACAGTCACAATCTAAGTGGTGGCCGGGGCAGGAGAGGGCTCCTTCCAAGAAAGCAGGGTTGCACCGGGTGCCAAGGACCCGAGTGCCCATCGGCAGATGAACGGATAAACAAAACGTGCCCTGTACGTACAACGGAATATTATTCAGCCTTAAAAGGGAAGGAAATTCTGACATAGGCCACAACACGGATAGACCTTGAAACACTATGCGACGTGAAATAAGCCAGACACAGAAGGACAAATCCTGCATGATCCCACTGACACGAGGTCCACAGCGAGAGCAATTCATGACCTGAAGACCAACCAGGTCACCAGGGACTCGGGGGAGGGGCGGGAGAGTTACTGTTTAAAGGGCACAGAGCTTCTGTTTCATAAAGTGACAATGTTCTGAACATAGATCCTGGCGATGGTTACACAGCGTTGTGAATATTGAATGCCACTAAGTCACACACTTACAAATGGTTAAAAGGATCAACGGTATATTATGTGCTGCCATTTCAAAATGAGATTCCACCTAATCAGGCAGCTTCACAGACCCAGCCTGGCTCTGCCTCTCCTGAGGGGTCTACACTCCGTTCCGGACAAACAAGTCCCCAAGGGGAGGGGAAACTGCTATGCTGTCCTCGACTGCGTGGAGTTCGGGGAAGGCACACTCAGGGGGCTGGTCTCCAAGGGACGTGTGGTTTGCAAAGTACCTCTAGGCCACTTTCCTGGGCTCCTCCTGCACCCCACCCTGCATTCCCAGCACACAGGCCCTGGGGTTTCACCAACAGAACACACTAGTCCCAGCCTCTGGGTTGAGCTCCCAGGAGGCTCTCTCAGCCTGATGTCACGCCGTCTGGGTTCAAGTCCTGTTGTCGCCCTTTACTAGCTGTGTGGCCTTTGAGTGGCAGCTTTGTGCCTCGGTTTCCTCGTAGACGAGTAATAAAGTTGATGTACTGACTTCAAAGAGTTTGGCAAGACTTGAAATAGAAAATATATGTAAATGCTTAGCAAAACGCCCGGCCCATGTGCGTGCTGGTCACACGATTATTATTTTAGAATGTGATGTTTCACGTGAACCTGACCCTAGGGAGAAAGAACTGGCTGGCACCTGACCCAAGTGTTCTGGTGGGTGTCACTGGCTGACAGCTTCCTGTTCACTGCCTGACAGCTCTCACCACCGTGAATAAAACGCCGTGGGAAGTATTCCCTGGGGAGGGGAGGTTGCATTAACTATGGGCCAACCATTCTTGGTATGAAACAGCAGGTATCTAAGGTCCAGGAATACCAGGCAGCCCTTAGAATAAGGAAGATCATATTTTCTGACCTGGAAACGTGTCTGTTACTTTAGAAGACAGAACGTTTAAGTGTTGCAGGGCTATGCAATTCTGTGAGCACAAATACGTCTGCTTAAACTTGGGGCAACTGTGTCTCAGCTACTCATACGGCCACACCCCTGCAGCTGGGACTGGACGGATCAGGGGAGACCCTCACGTCTTCCCTCGAAGGAGTCAAGAAACGTGGTAGAACTGTGGGTGACGTTGTGTGTATGCTTTAGTGTTTACTAAAATAAAGTGTTTCTCTTATGAAACCGTATACTGCAACCGCCTGTTGACTGGCCTGTCTCGCGAGAGCCCTCTGGGGCCATGGTCTTAGATGGGGGCCGGCAGGGGCCACACGCACACGTTGAGCTCCTACTGCACACCCCTGTGCGGGCTTCTGGGGCCACGATGCCGGCCACACACGCCTTCCTGCAGGCAAGGACCCCAGACAGAAAGACAGGCCCCAAGTCCCATCAGAATCAGAAGAGACATGACTCAAGGTTCCTCACCTTGGCTGGGAAGGGGCCCTGCCTCCTTCCTCGGTTTCCCTCCCCAACTCGGTTCCGCCACGCTGGCCTCTGCCCTCCACCAACCATGCTTGGTCTTCTCCGGACCTCACCAGGACCAGTTCCTTCCCATCCCCTAGGTCCAGCTCCAGGAGGTCCCCCCGGCCTGTCCCCCCTCCTCTGTCATTTTCTGTGCCTACCTTCCACGCTCTGACATCATGTTGTCTGCCTGCTGACTTCCCCCTCCCCCCCCTGCTAAGCCGTGCGCTCCGAGAGCAGGGCCATGCACCCACCTGGCTCGCTCTTTGCTTCGTCCCCAGCACCACGTGTCTGACAGGTAACAGGTGCTCAATAAACACCGGCAGAATAAACAAACTGACCGCAGGTTCCCCAGTGCTTGACCCACAGGCAGAGCTCAGGGAACGTCTGACTGCTGACTTCTCCAGCAAAAAGACCCCACAAAGAGAAACTGCTGAGCCCTGACTGAGGGATCCTTGGGGAACTGCCTTGGAGGAAGGAGCTGGAATACGGGTGAAGACAAGGAGTCGAAAGCAACAGAGCAACGCGGCCCTGAGCTCTGCATGAACCCACCTCCCCTCCCACACCCAGGCCGGGGCCTCTGGGAAGGCCCGCCCAGAACAGCAGAGGCCCGAGAAGATCAAGTACGCTTCTACTGCTCTGGGCGGAGATGAAATAAAAGACTTCGGTCTCTCGAGCAGATGTTCGGGCAAACTTCCCCCATCCTACATTAACAGGGACTGGCAGCCAGCGCGGAAACGGCCCTTCCAAGTCTTACTCAGAGGGGAAGAGAGAAGGGCCAACCTCTTTGGGCAAAGAGCTTGGATCTAGAGAAGACTTAGCAAGAGTCTGAAAGCAGAAAAAAAAACACAAAACCAGGGTGGGGGGTGTGCCTGGCTTGATTAACATCATGTCGCCCATGGCCCTTGGCTGCAGTGTCAGAGGAACACGCCCCGGGGCCCAGAGCGTGCGGACCAGGGCCCTCGCTCCCGCGGTTTCGTGGTGTTTCTCTGGAGCCCACGGCGGAGCTGAGTGCCAGGAAGCAGCGGGGTTGGCGTGGGGTCCGGAGTCTCGGCAGTCGGCCCGATGAGGCGGGGGCGCGTGTCCAGCACTCACAGGAGGTAGGAGGGGGCCTTCAGGAGGAGGAAAGCTGATCGGTGCTCACGGGGGCCGCAGGCACGACATGGGCTCCAGGCAAAAGGGAGGAGATGGGAACGTCAGTTTGGGTTAGGAGACCGTGCATGATGCGTCCCAGTCCCGGCTTTTAAAAATTAGCCAAATGAAGACGATGGGAGTCATTCCGGTCTGCTTTAGGACTGCTAACTAGCAAAACAGCGGGTGCTCCCTTAATGGGGGAGGTTGGGAGGGTCCCCTGAGCTTAGGGTTTCACCCACCTGAATGGTACCACTGCCCAAATCGTTCAGTGAGATATGGAGGGTTCTTGATCACCAACACCTCCCCTCTCCTCCTGCCCCAGGGCTCAGCCCTCCACTCCTCACCTGGACAGCCGCAGGGGCTGCTCACTCACCTCCCAGCCTCCACTTGTCCCCACCCCCCAAGTCCATTCTTCATCCAGATTGCAAGAACAACCTTTAAAATGGAAACTAGACCATGTCATTTCCCAGCTTAAAAGCCTCCAAGAGCTACTCACTGCTTTCAGACTGAAGTCGGAGCTCCTACCCTGCCCACAGGCCCGGGGATCCAGTCCTCTCCAAGCGGCCGCACTGCGGGGGCCCTGGCCTTCCTTCACCCCCGCGCACCCCCACCTTGGGCTGTGGCCCTCGGGGGTGCTTCTGCCGGCGACACTCTTCCTTTGTCCACCAGCTCCCTCTTCCCTGCCTTTAAGGCCGTGTTCAAAGCCACCTCCTCAGGGAAGCCCTGACCACTTACAGAGTTGCCAAGTTTAACTAAAACACTAGACATCCAGTAAAATTTGAATTTCAGAAAACATTGCATACTTTTTTTTTTTTTTACTACAAGTATATCCCAAACTGTGCCATTGCACGGGACGTGTTTGTCTGAGATCTGAATTTAACTGAACAGCCTATATTTTCCCCCCGACCTCAGACCCTTGGTTCTTGCGCCTAGGACCTGGTTTGACCATCGTCACAGCACCTTCCCCATCTCAAAGTGACTGGTTTATACACAAGCTGAGACTGCCCACCTCCTGAGGGCAGGGACCGCACCTATCATATGTCCCCAGGGCCTGGCACAGAACCTGCACATAGCAGGTGCTCAACAAACACCTGGGGAAGGAGGATGGACGCCCTGGGGCTGACCGAGCAGAGCGAGGCTACAAGGGCATCACGTGGTCATGTGTCTCCTCTTCATCCCGCTCCAAGCACGACACCTCTCTATAGATGACCTCCACCAGCTCTATCCAGCCGGTCACTCCGGGAACTGAGCCTGTACTGACCGGCTCTGCCAGTCCGGGAAGCCGGTCCCTCTCACTCTGTGAGCTGGCTCCCCCCATCCGTAAAGCTGGGCAGGGAGCCGCCATTAGCCAAGCTCCCTCCAGCTCCGGCCATGCCGGCAGGAGCCCCCAGGCTTCTTCTCCCAAAGCAACGGGACCCTGCCCTCCTGGCACTGTGGTAAGTAAACTGAGCTCCCAGGGGGTGCATGGGGTCCGCTGGCATTTCTGCTATGTGCCGACGCTTTTCTTTTTTTTTTATCCTCACCCAAGGACACTTTTTCATTCTTTGTTCAGATAGAGCAGGAGGGGGAGAGAGAGAGAGAAACATCGATGTGAAAGGGACACATCGAGTGGCTGCCACCCGCACGACCAACCAGGGCCGGGGACAAACTGCAACCGAGGTACGTGCCCTTAGCGGGAACCGAACCCGGGTCTCTCCGGACCACAGGCCGACGCTCTAACCGCTGAGCCAAACCGGCCAGGGCAGTGCTGACGCTTTTCGATCCCCAGTCTTCTTTTATCGCTGCAACGCTACCAACCCCGTTTTAGAGATGGGGAACCTGAGTCCGAAAGCAATAATGGGCTGGTCCAGGCTTCAAGGCAAGTCTGCCAATGATGCCCAATCCAGCTTGCCGACCCCTTCAATAGGCAGCCTCGAGTATAGAAAAGATCGTAGAAAAGGGTGTGAGAGTTCATTCATGGATGTGATGATTTCCTTGGTGGGTAGGGGGATTCCAACCTGCTGACTGCACATTACAAAATGGCCTGTGGAAAGTCTGGGGGGCCCAAGAGGACCCGTTTCTCTGCATTCTCGTCCAGAGGCAGCCAAGCAGAATGGACTGCAGGATTCCTGCACATTCCACCCAGAAGTCTGTTCTTACATGCAGTGGACTGAAGTTTGGGCAAATGTTCAGCTCTCTGAAAATGAGACCATTTTCTCTGTCCCCAGTGGGGCTCCGGGGCAGCGGCCTGGCCCCTGTCTTTGGATGGAAGCTTTGCAGCCCCGCCAGCTGGAAGCGGTGGGCTCCAGCCCCGGTGGGGGTTGGCGGGGATGACACTGTCGACGTGAGTCACCCAGGGCAAAGGTCTGCAGAGCCTTAGTCATGTCCCAGCCCAGCCGGGGTCTGACCTTTCCCAGAGGGAAACCCAATCCCAAGTCTATTGTTTCAGAAATGCCACTCCGGGGGCGAGCCGGCGGAGTCTGACAGGTGGAAGGAGGGGTGCCTTCCCTAAGGTGGTTCCGGTTTTTCCAGGGCACGAATTCATGGAAATATACTTAACGCAGCAAAAAAAAAAAAAAATTATTTTATTTTATTTTAAGCAAATGCATTTCTATTTATTAAATGAGGCTCAAAATACAACCTTTGGGAACCTCCAAGTAATGAAATGACTCACGCGCGGATCTGATGACTCGGTGGGAAAGAGGGAGTTCCACCGCCCACGCGCCCTCCGAAAGATCAACTTGCCGTCTCAACAGGTGATGGGAGCCTCCGCCGGCCGGCGGTTCCAAGAAAATTGTCCAACGAAACAAAACACAAATTCTCTTCAAACAATTTAAGTCTCAAAGTTGAGTAAGCCGATGAGGGCACCTTGCCAACCTACGCCCCCGCAGGAGAGACAGCCAGGGAGCTACTTAGCGGGGGCCGGGGCCCCGCATTAAGACAGATTTACCAGCTGAAAAATTCCAAAACTCTGTGTCATGTGGGGGGAAGCTTCCAAAACATTGGATCCCACCCAGGAGCAGGGAGTCACCCGGAGCCATGGCAACCTCGTTTCCGCTGCCACATCACTTTTATTTTTGTGTCCTTAGATTTTTTCCTGTTTTGCAATGTTTTGCTGGGACCCCCGACTCTGCCTGGGGCCTGGGTGGCGGGGGGCCAGGGTGACCCGCTGAAGTCGGGAGCGGCCTGGACTTGCCGGCGTGAACTTTGCCCAAGAGGTTATGCATTTTTTTACATTTCAGAGGCTATGTAAAGGCTTTTGGCCATCACTGAGGGTGGCAAATAGGACATGCCCTGGTGGCTGTTTGGTTTCTCTTGTCCTCATGGACATGACGAGAACGGTTCCTCAGGGGGTTGATGGCAAACGCTGCCTGGGTTTCCAGCTCCGTCACCAGCTGTGGGCTGACCTGGGCCCATGACCTGACCTCTGCGAGCCTCAGTCACCTCATCTGTACATGGAGATAATGCCACCCACCTCTCGGGGCCGGTGTGACAATCACAAGGGATGACACGTTTGTTTAGCAATACGTGTGAGCACCTACTATGTGCCAGGGACTAAGTATTCTAGATGCCGCAGAGACAGCAGCAACGCCAAGTCCCTGCCCTCAAGGGACTAAGAGTCCAGTGCGGGGGACCAGGTCATGAACGGGTGAACGAACAGACAAGACGGTGGCAGAAGAGCGAAGTGCCACCAAGAACAAAGAGCAGGACAATGGGACAAAGCAGACAGGTTGTGCGGGAGGGTGGCTGACTTCAGAGCCCAGAGTCAAGGAGACTTGAAGGGACAGAAGGGTGCAGCTTCATAAAGACATGATGGAAGAGAAATGAGCTTGGGGTGTTTGGGGACAGAAGGAAGCCCGTGTAGCGACCGCCAAGTGAGCAAGGGGGACAGTCGAAAAAGCTGAAATCACAGGTGATGGGCGAAGGCCAGTTCATACAGGCTCTTGGAAGTCCTGAAAAGAATTAAAATTAGTAATAAAAAATCCTCCTCCTCCTTATTACTGCTGCTATAAATAAGAGGCCTTTTTCCAAAACACCAGGCTTGTCTAACTCAAGGAACACCGTGCTGCCCCTCGCCACGGTCTTTCCACCGTTCTTCAATTTGTCATCGTGCTGGGCTGGAAACCACCAATTCCATTTCAGTCCACGGCTATAAAAAGAACACTGGAGCTGGTGGTGCCGATGACCCAACGTGGGGGCTAAGATTAGCCCAGGAGGCTGTCACCTTTCCTTAATGTGAGAACCAGCTGGGGTTCCCCTTGCTTGGAAAACGTCAGCTGTTCCACTCCACCCCACCCCGCAGCGCCTGTGCCGGCCAAGAGGTCCATGGAGATGGGAACAGGGATGCGTTTTGGAAAAAAGAAATTGAGCAACAGGGATTCCCCCTGCAGAAGGCGGCCCTGGGCGGGGAGGCAAGTTCTTGGGGTCAAAAGAGCAGAACCAGGCTCCCTACAACGCAAGGCAAGCTCCCTGCCACAGCCACCGAGAGCCGGGCATCTCACCAGGACGCCCACCAGGGACGCCCACCACGCCTCAGTGGGGGTTCTTCAGGGGCGTCTCAGATGGCCCTGCTTGTCTGCTGGCATCGATCCAGGGACCACATTCGTGCGGGACCCTCTAGTTAGACACAAAAGGGTTCGACCTGCATCCCCAGTGACCCCTGCAGGTCAGGGCTCCCTCTCCACCTCACCACACGAGCCAGTGGCTCAGAGCAGCTGCAAGGTGCCCAGCCAAACTGACCTGGTTCTACGCTCTTCCAGAGCAGAGCAGCCACCAGTCAAGGGTGCAGACTCTGGAGCCAGGCAGCCTAAGGGGCAAACCCTGCACTGCCATTTGCAGCTGTGTGATCTTCTCCAAGTTGCTTGACCTCTCTGTGCTCAGTTTCTCATTAGTAAAATTGGGAGAGCGTAGCTGTCTTGTAAGACTGTCCTGAGGAATCAGATTGGTTAATGCATATACAATGCTTGGGACAAGGCCTGCCACATAGTTTATTATTACTTATCATTGTTTTTCCATATCTCTTGGTTCCATGGGCTAAAATCTTATCGTTGTCCTTCCACAGACTAAATATAAGGATAATAACAGAAGCTGACATTTAATGAGCATCGACAATGCGCCCAGCTCTCTAATCTCACTGAATCGTCTCCCCTCTCGAGGGAAGTCAAACACCTCTGTTTGACAAAGAGGAAGTGTTGGCTCAGAGAGGTGAAGTGACTTGCCCAGGATGCCAAAGCGACTCAATGCAGGTCATGGATTCGAACCCAAGGCGGCCTGCCCTCAGAGTCTGTGCCTGTAACCACCACAGCACGCGGCCCCAAAGCCTGCCCAGCCACGGCCGGCGCCTGGGCAGTGTGTGTCGAATGAACCACGTGTATGGCCTGAGCTATGGCAACGCTGGACAGACCATCACATAGCAACGGACCTACGCTGGGCACTCCCTGTGCGCGAAGCACACACTGCTCACGTGTGCGTGCGCTCCAGGAGGAGCCGGCGATGGGCGCCCAGGGAGGCTGGACACCGGACAGTGCTGGGCGTGATCTCAGGTGAGTCGCCTGACTTCTCCTTTGCTGCCCGCCTCCCACGGGTGCTGGGTTAGAGAGGACAACCTTCGGACAGTGGCTAGCCGAAGGCCCACCCACAGACTGGCTCACTCACAGGGAGCAATTCCTGTTATTCTTCTTGTTGAAGTTGAAACAGGCTCTGAGTTTTGCTCCCTTTAAGAGGTAAATTGTGAGATTTCCTCCGAGGCCAAGAGAAGAAAAGTTGGAGAGTAAATGCCATTCATTCATTCACTCATTCACTCAACAAACACTTAATTGATCCCCTTGAATAGCTTCACAGGAATGTGAGCCCCTTGGACACCTGAAGGCTGGCTGGCTCCTAACCCTAACTCCACGGGGCACTGGGCATGACCAGGCCTCCAAGTCACCCCCCCTGCACAGTTCCACTGGCTCCCCCGCAGAAACTGCCAACCTGGACGTGGACAACGAGACATCTGTGTATTATTAGCATTTCCCCTCTACTAATAAGGCATCTTGAAGCCATTCACTTCTTGTGAAAGCCAGCAGAAGACCAACAGGATGGTCTCCTGGTACAGGGGGCATCAAAACGGAAAAGGCTAATTTCATAGCACTCTCCTGCTCAAGAACCCACCGTGACTCCCTATTACTTTACCAAACCAAAGTTGTGTCTCTACCTGGCATCGGAAGACCTTTCTGTTCTGGCCTCTGCCTGCCCATCAGAGCATTTCCCTATGTCACACAGCCTCTGCTTCGGCATACTGGTTTGCTCTCGGACTCACCAGTGCCTCACAGATCCTCACTGTAGAAAATACTTTACATTCCCCACCACCTGGAAAAGAAGCCTCCCCCAGGACACTTAGAAACCACCCTATGAGGAAGGACTGTCCTCATCCTCATTGTACAGATGAAGAAACTGCTGCCCAGAGAGGATCAGTAACTTACCCAAGGCCACACAGCTGGAAAGTGGTGGATTCTGAACACAAGCTGACTGGCCAGAGAGCGAGTTCTCATCTAGCTGGCAAAACGAACGTGGAAGATGTTCTCACCGAGTTACCTACAATAGCACGGAGCTGGAAGCAGCCTCGTGTCCATTCGAGGGGGAGAGTTCGATAAAGCACTGGCCAAACGTGTAAGAGAATGCAATGCGTTTCAGCATCTGCGTCCCTCGCTGCACCACCCCTGACCGACCGCGGGCCTCCTAACCCACCCCAAACCGTCCATGGAGCTCCGGCCCCACAGCCACGGCCTGACTGAATGTCGTTTTCCATCCTGCCCTCTACAGTGCTCTCAGGGTGGCTGGTCACAGGGCCCATCCCGAGAGGAGCCGTGTGGGACGTGGGAGGAGGCATGCCTCCCCAGACACTGCTTCCTCCTGTCTGCAGGTGTCTCCGTGATACACAGACCCGCGAGGTCTCCAGTTTGAGCGGCGGCCCCCAGAGGAGGCGCCCTCGGGCAGTGCCCAAGCCCACAACTGGGCAACCTGCCTGTTATGTTCTCCGCATCTTCCTACAGGCAGTAAACGAACAAAGAAATACCGACACCCCTTTGCACTAACCGACTGAAATCATGTCCATTAGAAAAGAGAACTAAGTCTAGCACATGTAGCTTATCCAATAATTGCATCGCCTGATATTTTTCCTTTGCCGCATCCTATGGGCGAAACACATTACCAGACCGTGTGTGCAAGGAAGACTACAACACAGCCAACAAGCAGAAACATTCAACGTCTCCGAGCGAAGCCATGCAAAGGATAAAGAATTCAGCAACTTGTTTTCATTTTGAAAAATGGCACCGCTGGGAGGAGCGAAACCGGTACTGAGAAGGTTTTGGTGGGAGTTTCAATGTGTAGATTTCCGGAAGGTAAGCTAGCAATCTGTATTTAAAACCCTCCACATGACTCTCCAGAATTCCATTGCTAGGAATCCACCGTGAATAAACAAACAAGATGCATAAGGAGATTTGTGTTGAAAAGATTAATTAATCTTAAACGTATAAGAAGATTAATCACAACACAATTTATAATGAAAACAGAAGTAGCCGAGGTTTATCGGCTTACCATATGCCTGCTGCTGTTATAATTACTCAACATGCAGTGAGTCATTTAACCTTGTGACAACCCTCTTGTGATCACCATTCTATATATAAGGAGATGGAGGCACAGAGAGGTTAGGTAATTTGCCTAAGGTCACACAGCAAGCAAGCAGCAGAGCCAGATGTGAACCGAGGATATCCAGGCCCAGAGCAAGAACACTTAATCACCATGCTGTCTGGACTCTGTTCTTGATAATAGTAAGAAGTTGAAAATATTTACCTCTCTGTGTAAAAAAAAAAAGGATAAAAAAAAAAAAAAGAGCTGGGGATGGGAGGGACCAACTTTACCATCCAGTGAAACCACCCAGGATCCGCTAACACACATTACCGCACACCCGTGCCATGGTGGGCTGTGTCAACATCGAAGTCACTAGAGACATGGGAAACTTGTCACGGTGAGAAACAGGGGCAGAATGTGAAACTCTGCGCAATGAGATCTACCCCCAAAGCAATGCTGCTTAGAGCCAAAACATGGTGGCTTTTGTATGACGCCAGGGGACACAAAAGAGCTGGGGTCCCTGACCTGTGGTCTTCTCTGTGAACACGACTTTGGACTCGGCCGTGAAGTTCTGGCCCGTGAGGATCATCTGCTGGCCCCCGTACACCAGGCAGCTGTCGATGTCTTGTCTCTCCACCATGGGCAGCTCGTGGGCGGACCGCTGGGCTGCAGACAGAGGACAAGAAGTCACTGTGAGGACACTCGGGAGCGGCTTTCCGATTTCACGGGGACAAGCGAGGACAGGCTCTGCCCACCTTTGTCACCTGTCGTCACCACTAAATGTGGAACCGTCACCTCTGCCAACCTGACTCTACAAATGTCATGTTCTTGTAAGCATGCCCCAAGCCATTTCGGCGCAGTTATTTTCTCCTAAGACACATTGTGTTTCCCTAAATCAAGGGACGGGGCCTGTCCTTAGAGAAGGGAGAGGCGAATGAGAATGTGATTCTTGTATTTTTTATGGAAGGGCGCAAACAGGCTTTCCCACGGGAAACACCCTTCGCTGGACTCTACGCGCTCCTTCCTCACGCGAGGTGAGCCAGCACCTTCAGGGCGCACACGCGACACCCCGGGACCCGGCTCCTGAGGGGTCGAGATGTATTCCCTTTGAAATTCTTTTGCGACTCAAGACATCCTTGGTCTGCCCCACCATTTCTGTGCCCTCGCTCCCTGACCTCCCCCTTGCTCATGCTGCCCCAGCCACACTTCCAGAACGTTCTGTCTCCCAAGCACACTCCTATCTCGGAGTGTCCGTACTTTCAGATGCCTCTCTCTGGAAGGTTCTCCCTGATGACCTGCAGCCCCCCCTCCCCCCACTGCCTGCGGGTTTCTAACCCGGTCACCACCTCGACAGGCTTCCTCACCCCAGCACCCTGTCCATCTGTCCGTCTCTGCTCTCTCCCTCTCTTGCCTTTATCCTGTGTTTTCTTGCTTTGTTTTTCTCCAAGAACTTTCCGCTTGTCACAGATACACTACGTGTAACTCAATGGGTTTAGGGCTTTCTCTCCTCCACCCCCCAGATGGTAAGCCCCAGGCGAGAGGGGCTTTGCTTTGCTTATGACTCTAAGCTCAGGGCTGGGGACAGTGCCCAGGATTTAGTAGGAAGTGCTGGGAGGGAGGGACTGAGATGGACAGATGGACGGAAGGACGGACGGATGATGGATGGGGATAGACATGGATATATCTCAGTGTATCTCGGCACACATATCTAGCTGTCTCCAGGTCTCCATTCTCCAGACCCACAGTGACGAGAGAAGGCAGGCTGGGCAGGCCTGTGCGGGGCGCGTTGCTGCAGTGATCTGCTTGAATGCTCACAGCAACCTTCGGAGGAAGGAAATAGTAAAATTATGCACATTTGACTGGGGAGAAAATTAAAGCTGAGAGAAGTCAGCTCACCACGTGGCCAAGGTTATGTGGCAAAGCTTAGACGTGTGCCCTCAAAAGCTGGTGCGTCCTCTTTAGAGCCCCACCCCTCAGCCACTCCAGGCGGGCTCTGATTCTTTCCCGCAGGGAAGACCCTCTCCGGCTACCCTCCCCGGGCAGGGTGAGAACCGGGTCCCAGCCTGCATGAGGGGCCCATCTGCGCAGGCCTCGCCTTGGCAGCGTGGGCCGAAGAGGCTGGGCCTCCCCGCGGTGAGTCAGCCTGAGCTCCTGGCCTTCCTCCCGGAGCCCAAGACCTGGGCGGGGAGCCAGCCCTGTCCGTGCCAGGGGCCCATGGACCTCCCCATCCGGGAGCCGGGGCGGCAGCCGTGTGAGGCCCGAGGCCCAAACCTAAGCCTCCCCTCCTGGCCAGCCTGAGCCTCCAGGTGGTGAGCATCCCCAGCCCCTGCCCCAGAGCTACGCTGAAACCAGCTCCTGCAGGAGCAACCACGCGCTTGGCAACACTGAAGGAGTCTGCTGTGGACCGGAGGCTCCCAGACACTTACTTCACTTTGAAAGTGCAACCCGACAACTCACAGTGATCCCCTGACGGTCTCCCCATCCCCCGTCCGCCCAGGCGCTCTGTTCCCAGGGCCCAGCGGCCAGCGCTGTTCTGGGGGCTGCCAGTTAAGAGTATATATTAACGAGGCCTGTCCACAGAAGCTAATTTCTCCCACATGCGCTGGGTTATTAATCCCTTCTTTCAATATCTGCATTTTGCATGACTTCCTAATTGAGCTGCTACAAATGGAGGTTTATTAGCAGTGAAAAAAACCAGCAGCCACATCGCCTGGAAAAATGGTCCCGGCTTTGAAGTTTGGACTTGGATGAGTTTTGGGGGTGGCAGCAACTGGGGGCTTGTGGCCCCAGGGACGGGTGAGGAGGTGGTAAGAGCCATCTGTCCGTTTTGCAGGTGGAAAGCCTGAGTCATTGCTACAGGGCAAGCCGGCCAGGAGCTGTCAGCCCGCCAGGCCAGGGACTGGACGTGGCCGTCAGCTCCGAGCGCCGGGCGGGAGGCCGGGCCAGCTGCTCTGTGAATCACCGCGCATCGCCGTGACACCACTCGTCGGTTTCCTGACAGCCTCATGGCTGCTCCCTCCAAAACCCTCAATGTCAAGCAACCAACTTGCTCTCTCCTTGTCAAATTTGCCCTTGCCATCCCTTCTCCTTACCTGACGGAAAACTATCTTTCTTTGGGAGAATTTATAAAGAAGTACGCGAGGCCAGTCTGGCTTTTGTCAGCTCTGGTTGACACTCCAGTCTGGCCACTCAAACTGTGGCCCGGAGCGTGACACCACTGGGGGCCTGGTGGACATGCTGGACCTCAGGCCCCACCCCAGGCCCATTCAACCCAAATCTGCAGCTTAACAAGGAGTCCAGGTGACGCTCCTGTACTGTTGGGTTCGCGCAGCGCTGCAGGGGAGTCTGAGAAGGCTGACACCCCCACGCCCTACTTCTAGAGCAGGGATTCTCAACCTGGGCACTGCCATCTGGGCTGGGTCATTCTGTGGGGGGGACTGACCTGTGCATTGTAGGATGTTGAGCAACATCGCTGGCCTCCACCCCCGGGGTGCCAGTAGCACCCCTTCCTGTGGGCAGCTGAAACTGCCTCTGGGCAGAGCTGATGTCCCCTGGGGAGGAGGCAGCCAAAATCGCCCCTAGTTGAAAACCACAGTTCTAGAGATTCTGACTTCAAGGGTCTGAGGAAAGGATGCCAGCATAATTTTTACAAAAAACAATCCTTAGTGTTCCAATGGGCCATCCCAGGTTTGATCTGAAGGGCCCGAGCAGCCACGGTGAGCTCCTGGTTACTGTTCCTTGAGTTGTGGGGTCAGAAAGCCACAGTTTGAGTCCTACCTCTGCCAACGCCCTGCTATGTGACCCTGGGTAAGTCACTTCACCTCTCTTAGTCACGAATACCTTCTCTGTGAAATTCTCACAGGTTGCCAGAGGGGATGGGAGTACGGGTATGGGGGATAAAGGTGAAAGGAAATAAGAGGTACAAACCTCCAGTTTTTTAAAAAAAAGTCATGGGATATAATGTCCAGCATAGGGAAAACAGTCAATGTTACCGGAACAACTTTGCATGGTGACGGATGGTTATTGGACTTACTGGGGGTGCATCGTAAGGACTATAAATGCTGAATCATGCCACACACCTGAAACTAGTACAATACTCTATGTCAACTACATGTCAATAAAAATTGTAATATCAGAAGGCAACACATTAGTACAGTAATATTTTTAGTGTACTTAAAGAAAATATCCATTGTGGACCTAGACAAAATATTTTTGGAGAATGAAGATAAAATACAGATGTCATAGAGAAAAATAATAATAAATGAAACCCTGTGAGGGCCTGCTCTCTGAGTCCTCCTGCAAGCAGTATCGGAGACACTGCATGTGGACATGGTCACTGTGTGATTGGTAAAACATCTAACACCAATAACCCAAATGTCCCTCAATGGATGAATGGATAAACAAGATGTGGTCTATCATATGGAATATTACTCAGCCATGAAAAGTAGTGATGTACTGACACCGGCTACTGCATGGATGAACCTAGAAAATGTTATGCTTAGTGGCAGGAGCCAGACACAAAAGAACATGTATTATATGATCCATTTATATAAAATGTTCAGAAGAGACGAATCCATAGAGAGGGAAAGCAGACTGTGGAGTGCCGGGGTCTGGGGAGGGTCTACTAATGGGTGTGGGGTTTCTTTGGGGGGGGGTGTTAAAAAATTCTGGAGCCAGATCGTGGTGGCGGCTGCACAACATTGTGAATGTACTTAATGCCACTGAATTGTACATTTTAATTAAAAATATTTTTTTAATCCTAACTTGAGGATATTTTTCCATTTATTTATTTATTTTTAGATAGAGTGGAAGGAAGGGAGGGGGGAGAGGAGGAAAGGGAGAGAAAGAGAGAGAAACATTGATGTGAGAGAGACATCAATTGATTGCCTCCCGCAAGACCCCGACCGGGGTCCAGGATAGAACCTGCAACCCAGGTATGTACCCTTGACTGGAATCGAACCTGAGACCTTTTGGTCCTCAGGCCAACACTCTAACCGCTGAGCCAAACCAGCCAGGGCTGAACTGTACATTTTTAAATGGTCAAAATGGTGAATTTTGTGTTATGGGTACTTTACCACAGTTAAACATCTATATAGCTAAGGTAAAGCAAAAACACGGTCACCGCTCAAGAAAGCAGTCTTGACTCTCCTTAACTTTCAAAATGCCTCTTTCTTGCTCATTTTCAAAACGTTTGCCCACTTGGTGTCTTTTTAAACCCTTAATCATGCAAAATGCGATTGGTTCCATTTCACAGACAGAGATGGTCAGATGGTCAGAAAGAGATGGAAAGAGATGGTCAGAACTCCGCTTCATCGGTGGGCAGCTCCAGCCGGGGCCGGGGCTCCCAGCTCTAAACCTCAGTGTCCCTATCTGAGACAGGGGGCTGTTGACAGCCCCATCTCACAGGTTGTGGTAAGGAAATTAAAAGGGAGAATTCAAACAGGCAGTGTTTGGCTCATTAAACATAGGCCAGCAAGTGCAACCCGACCGAAACCTGTAGATTCTTGCGCCGTTGCCACGTGCTGGGCGCCGTTGCCACGTGCTAGGCTCCGGCTAAGCGCCATCGTCTGATACTGTGTATTTCACCAGACATGTGCTGACCACGCCCACACGTTTACACCTATCACTGCTCTCGTCGCTGTTGTTCTTGGTGGATCCCAAACCATAACCCCGGTTTCTTGATCCCGTGGCTAGCATTTCGCAAAGTGAGGTTCCCAGGCTGCCGGCGGCAGAACCACCTGGTTGGGGGAGACCCTTAGTGAAAATGCAGACCCCCAGGCCACTCCCCTGACCCACTGCTCTCGGATCTCCTAGAGGAGGCTGGGCATTTGCACTTGCATTTTAACAATCTCTCCAGGTGACTTGCAGCCCACATTTGTTTGAGTGCCAAGTTCCACACTTAAAAGGCCACCTGAGGACAAGGGGACCTCCTCTAGGGGAGGCCCTGGCATCCTGAGAGAGCCCAGAGGCAGAGCAAACGAACCCAATTAGTCTCCGAAAGAGGAACCGAGGAGAGGCAAACAGCAACCAAAATTACCCTCCTGGGGTCCACTTCCCCCTCTCTGATGCAACCTCTAACACCTACGGCTGCTAATTGGGGTGACACCATCCAGGGCCTATGGGAGGGCTCTCAGGAAGCCACTGGGCCTCCCAGGCCTGCGCTGCCACCCCGATCAGACCCCAGTGACACCCATTCAGCTTTCCCACCATCAGCCCACATCCCTGCAATGTTCTTACCACGCCAGGGGCCGCCATTGTAAGCCCTCCTGAGGGCCGGGGTCTCACCTGTGGGCCAGTCCAGACCCTCTGCTCAGCTGAAGCTTCGAGGTGGCCCTCGCCAAGAGATTTCCCAGGCTTCCCTCCTGCCCCCGGATTCTGGCACGTCATAAAGTGGCTGGGGTTCCTGTGTTTTATGAGCTCTGAATCAACAGGGCGCTGTTGGTTTAACCAGTTTGGGTGTTGACTTTCACTGGCAACAGAGGCTGACGGGGAACAGAGCCGCAGTGGCCAGGGCTCCCCGAGGGAAAGTCACACCGGCGTGGGTCCTGCAGGTTGGCCTGAGCCGGCCTGGAAATGGGACATTACTGCCTGACTGTCTGTAGCTCAGTCATAGGGGTGCGTGGCCAAGAATTACAATCGACCCAAGAACCTCAGGAGGAACGGGAGAGGCTGGTCGGGAAAATTCGTTTATGCAGAGTGGGTGGGTTCTGCTAACAGCCGCCATCGGAGCAGCCTCAGAGCCCGGGCACGTCATGCATCCATTTCTGTTTATATGAGAAAACACACACATGCCGAAGCTAAGTGGGGGTGGGGAGAGGTGTGGATGCTGCCGTGTGACTGGCCAAGTTCGAAGCCCAGGGCGGTGATAGCCTAGCTTTGGGACCTTGGGCGAGTCACTGAATCTGGGCCTTTTTTTTTCTCCATCTATAAAGTGGGAGAGCTCCTGGTTCCAGCCTCAGAGGGCTGTTTGCAGATTAAATGAGCTAATGCCTAGGAAGCGTGCGGCACCTTGTCAGGGCTCAGTGACTGTTATGTTTATTTTTATTGCTCAACTTCAGGAGGTCACAAAGCAGGAATTATTCCCATTTTGGAGTTGAGTTTCCCAGAGGAGAAGGGATATGTCTGAGAGCTCACAGCCAAGTCGGGCTGACAGGCGGAATCTGAATCCAGACGGTGGGGTTCCGCTACCACAAGGGGCCCCTTTTTAGTAAAACAGAGAAGGACCCAGTGGGAAAGCAGCCGGCCGGCCTAGGCAGAAGGGTCCTCCCGTCGGCCTCGTTCTGGCTCCTGCACTCACCACCCCTGGCCGCGGCCCTCCAGCTGCTATAAACCTGTCTTTTCTCTTCATCAGGCCCCTGTCCTTGGCCGTGAGCCGGCCGCTGCGCCTGGCCTGGCCCAGAACTCAGTGCTGACTCAGGTCTCGCCTGGGAGGGGCGGTGAGCAGGGCCAGCGGACCAGCCCCCGGGCCCCCGGCCCCCGCCCTGGCCATTCCTGGGTCTTCCCTGGAAGTGGGAGTTTGAGACAGAGGAACCCCATTCTCCCAGAGTGTGGGGTTCCCCTCTGTGAGGGTGATCATGGGAATGGTGTGTCATGTGTGTGCACAGGGTCTGTGGTGCATGAGACCACCCGCTAGCCCTGGACTGCATGGGACCTCAGCTTCCTCGTGGAAAATGGAGCAGTCACACCTACTTGCCAGACTAGCCAATCAGCTCATCCACCCCACACGGCACCAGGTCCCGGGCAGGAGATATTATTTCTCTGTCCTGGTCAGAGAATGACTGTGCCATTCCCACGTGGTAACAGGCAGCCCCTTCAAACAGTCCCACCAGCTCCACAGAGCAAGCCCTTCCTGAGGGCTCCACGAACCCCCATCTGACTGGTGAGCTGCCAGGGAGCCCAGGCGGCCCTCTCCCCCATCCCTGGCCAGCTGTACGACCCTCCCGAACCTCCACCTGCTGGAATAGAAGCTCCAAGAAAGAAGGCAGCATTTCGTGCCCCAAACCCTCACTGGCACAATTCAGTGCCCAATACATGTTTCTGAATGAACGGATGAGTCTGAGATTCCGACGAGAATGGAACAAGTTGCTATAGGGACCAGCGAGGCACCAGAGGCCCTCCACACAGGGCCGTCTGCCTCCCCGCCCCTGCATAGCTGGCTCAGTAAGGGCCATAACCATTTGGATACATCAGCGGAAAAGCCACCCCAATCCTGGGTTCCCGAGCTCAAACCCAACTTCTCTGCGATCGCCCACAGCCAACTACTGCACAGGCCAGATAAGCATCTAGATTCCTTCTTAGCAGCAGGCCGTGCAGCAGGCCGTGCAGCAGGCCACCAGCGCACCTGAAACAACTAAACTCCCACACCTGCCTGCTGCTGCCTGCCCTGGTCTCTCCGCGGCGACAAAGCAGCAGCCAGAGATATGTCAGGTCTGCTCTGCAGAGCTACAGGAGTGCTGCAAGCAGCCACGTCTGAGACACACAAGAGAGGTTATTCTACTGTGGTGAGATCAGTACTATTACTATTCCCATTTTACAGAGGAGGAAACTGAGGCCCAGAGTGTCAAGTAACTACCCCAGGACTAAACAGCCAGCAAGTGGCAGAGGCAGGATTTGAATCCAGGGCTCACTCTACCAACCTCCACCCTAAACAATGGACCTCACCCCTACCTCACACCATAGACAAAAATTAATCAGAGTCTAATCGTATCCCTAAGCCTAAAAGCCAGAATCAAAAAGCTTCTGGAAGAAAACATAAGAGAATATCTTTGCTACCTTCAGATAGGCGGAGATTTCTTGGAGGGATGCAAAGAACACTAATCCCAAAAGAAAAGAACAAATTAGACTTCATCAAAATAAAATACTGAGCCCTGGCCAGTTTGGCTCAGCGGTTAGAGCGTCGGCCTGCGGTCCGGAGAGACCCGGGTTCGGTTCCCGCTAAGGGCATGTACTTCGGTTGCAGTTTGTCCCCGGCCCTGGTTGGTCGTGTGGGTGGCAGCCACTCGATGTGTCCCTTCACGTCGATGTTTCTCTCTCTTTCCCTTCCTCTCTCTCCCTCCCACTCTATCTGTACAAAAAATGGAAAAATATCCTCGGGTGAGGATAAAATAAATAAATAAAAAAAAATAAAATAAAATAAAATAAAATACTGATGCTCATAAGACACAATTGATAAAATTAACAGGCAAGCCATAGACTGGGGGATAATGTCCATCTTACATAGATCTGACAAAGGACTCGTATACAAAATAAATAAAAACAAAAGTAACCAATGGAAAATGGGCAAAAGCTCTGAACTAACACCTTTCCAAAGAAGACACACAGACAACCAACAAGTGCACAGATCAGGTCTCCGAAACATTAATCATTAGGGAAATGCCTTATGCACAAGGAGTTCCACTTTACACTCCTAGAATGACTTCGACGTAAAAGACTATCAAAACCAAATATTAGTGGAGACGTGGAACTCACACACTCTCGTACAGAGTGAAAATACAAAAACTGAAACACGCACTTTCCCTGTGACCCAGCAATTCCGAGAGAAATGAACGCATTTGTCCACAAGAGGCCGTGACCCAGACCACGCACAGCAGCCTGATCCGCAAGTACTCAAACCCAGAAACAACCCAAACGTCTACCCACGGTAACTAAACACTCGTTACATTCACACAGTCCGATACTGTTCCTACAGTGAGAGGGACGGATGGCAGACGCTGGGCTGAGCACGCACGGCCGGACACGAAAGAGCACACACTGTGTAATCCACAATACGAAGTTCTAGAACAGGGAAAGCTAATCTATGGCGACAGAAATCAGAACAGTGGAGGCCTGTGTGTGGGTGGGCTGGGGAGGAGGCAGTGCTGGAGGGTCCGAGGGAACCTTCAGGGGTAGAGGACATGCTCTGTGTGGTGTTTTGAGAGGTGTTTACACAAGAACCTACCTTTGTCTAGAACCACTGACCCGAAGCCCTACAACATGCGCAATTTATTATATCTAGCTGTCCCTCAGTAACACACACTTGTGTGGAGAGACTGCAGACCATGTGAGAGGTGCATTTTCTAGTCCACACCCAGCCCCAGCCCCAGTGCCTGCAACGTGAGGACAGTGGGTTCGCGGGCTCTGCTCCGGGTGTGCAGGGCCTGGCAGGAAGCTGCTGGAGGTGTTCTCTGGAATGTGACGCGCACAGAGACCCCTTTGCAGAGGACCCACGGAACATTCTCATGGACAAGAGTCTGCAGCCTGTGGCCATTTCCACTGCCTTCTCCTGCCGGGCAGCCTGGAGATGCTTGTTTTCATTTTTTTCCAACCAACATTCTAGAGACAAGAGTCACTTGCCGGGCCCTGGCTACCACCTGCTGGTCCCTACCCTGTGGGTCAGGGCACGCGTCTTCTCAAGGAGGCATCCATCCAGGGACCTCGGATGAGGAGGGGTTAACCCAGTGCTAGAAGGAGGGGCATGGGCAGGGGGGCAGCAACAAGGTCAGTGGGTCTTAAACTCTGCCGCACCTCAGAATCCCTGGGGGGCCCTCTGGAAGGCTCCATGGGGACCAACCCAATCAGAGGCTCTGCAGTAGAACTGGGGCGTCATATGTTTTTTTCCAAAACATCTCAGGTTAGTCCAAGTTTGAGAACCAGTGTTCTGGGCGGAGGTGACGGAGTCACAGAAAGGTCCCAGCGGACTGGGCAACTGAGGAACAGAGAGACGAGTCCAGAGAGGTTGCTGAGGAGGTGGAGTGGGTGTGGAGGCCCCGCCAAACTTCCTGTCCATGCAGGACCCCAGAGTGCCATCTCGACAGACAGGGTCTCTGAAGATGCAAACGAGGATGGAGATTAAGTCGGCGGGACTAGGGTGCGCCCTAAACCCAACGAGACACACCGAGAAGGCCATGTGAACACAGAGGCTCCGCTGTGTGATGCGGCTACAAGCCAAGTGACACCAGGGATTGCCGGACACCACCAGGAGCTGGGACAGAGGCCTGGATCAAATTCTCCCTCGGAGCCTCTAGAAGGAGCCCACCCTGCCCACGCCTTGGTGAACGGCCTTCAGATCGATGACAGGATACATTTCTGTTGCTTTAAGCCTCCCAGCTGGTGGCAACTGGTTATGCCAGCCCTGGGACACTCGGAGAAGAGGGATCAAGGGCTCAGCCACCACAGGGAACGCGGAGCTGAGGCTGAGGACACGGAGGAGCCCAGGGCGAGGAGGCGGCGTGTCCCATTTCAAGGCGACCGCATGCGGAAGGGCTCCCAGCTGCGACATGTGGGTAGGCTTGTTGTTGGGGAGGAGGAGGGGGTGCCCTTCTGACCTCTCCATGTTCTTGGAGAAGTGGGAGGCACGGTTATCTGCCTGGACTGGGAACTGGGGAAGGCAGCGTCCAGAGCTTCGAAGGCTGGAGAAGTTTCAAAATACTCTCTGCTGAGCACAAGAGGAAACTAAAAGTCTCTCTTTGGCAACACTGGAGATTAGTGGCAACAGGAGTCTGGAGACATATGAGAGGCCCATCGGTGCAAAGGTGAGATCTGACCTCTAGACGCTGCTCTGTAACTACATGTACAGAATCTGCCCGTCTGGCAAACGAATCCACTTCCAGACAGTGGCCTCCAGTACTTTGTGCAAGTTTTTTCTACTAGAATCTGAGAAGTTCCCCTTGATCCCTCAAATGTTACAGAAAAGTCACCTCCAAAGTAAATAAGTTAGCCTTGCAAATAAGTCCCAGCCCACTGAGTGTTTTTCTTACCCACTCACCCTCCCCAAGGGCTACCCACAGAGTCAATCAGCCCATAAATATTTCTTGTACACACAGTGTGCCAATACACGTGATGGACTAATTGTCAATAAATATTTATGAACTATCTCCTGGAGGATCACACGGTAAGTCAGTTAGTCCATAAATATTTATAGAACTACCAGGCTCTGGCCTAGGATTTTAGAACAAAGAAGGAAATAAAAATATCAGAAGATTCTGAGTGAGAGGGTGAGTGGCCAATTGGTAGCTCAGTTTGGCATTGGAGGACAGAGTGATGTCACAGAAACCAAAAGAAGGTATTTCACAGAACTAGAAGGCAGGAGACTCTGGATTTGCTCCCTACCAAAAAAGAATGCGTGATTCACTTTACCAAGAAAGTCTGTTTCCTTCTCTCTCAAAACAAGGTAGTTGAATTAGCCAAATGCTTTCTTAAAAGAAAAGGAAAAAAAACCTACATTCAAGGTTCACACAACTTTATAATGCCCGGAAGATCTTGCTAGAGGTGCTTGTGGTTCGGTGATGGTCCTTAAAGTCGCAGATTGACGTGAGATAAGGTGACTTGAGGGACGCAGAGACGGAAAGGGACTTGCGCTGCTGTGTATGGTCCCTCCTGAGGCCTCCTGTTCCCACCTTCTACTAACCACAGCCCCATCCTGGAAAGTGAGTCACTAGCCAGAAAGGGGAGACCTTATCTTCTCAACTCCCTGCCCCCCCAACACAGGGGAAGAGCCCAAGTTTCCTTCCCAAAGCATCTTCAGATGTTCAAAACCAAGACCGGGGTGGGGCAGCCACCATGACTAGCAGTCAGAGGACAGGGGCTGGGTTTGCTGGGTAAAGAAGGGGAATTCCAATGTTTCTGAGATGTTGTTTTTTTAACACTTGTCTTCCCTGTGGCCTCCTGTTGGGTGTTGATTTTCTAACATCAGCACAAACGCACCACCACATTCAGCCCCATCCACACCCTACTCCCAAGGCTGAAAGACATCAGAGGGCTCCTTCATCAGTTTCCAAAGACCAACCAAGACCAAGTGCTGGCTTCTCTCCCAAACAGGATCCAGCCTCTCTCCTGGCCGGCTTCTAAACCTAAGGGCCAGTCTTTTTCTTTTTTATTTATTTTTTTATCCTCATCCGAGGACATTTTTCTTTTTTTGCATTTATCTTCAGATAGAGCAGTGGGGGAGAGAGGAGGGAAGAGAGAAAGAGAAACATCTATGTGAGAAAGACACATCGACTGGTTACCACCCACACAACCCCAACCGGGGCCAGGGACAAACTGCAGCCGAGGTACGTGCCCTTAGCGGGAACCGAACCCAGGACTCTCTGGTCCATAGGCCGACGCTCTAACTGCTGAGCAAAACCGGCCAGGGTGGGCCAGTCTTTTTCTTTATTTTTTTTTTTTTATCCTCACTTGAGGACATTTTTCCATTTTTAGTTTAGATAGAGTGGGCGGGGAGAGAGAGGAAGAGAGAGAGAGAGACATCGATGTACAAGGGACACATCGAGTGGCTGTTACCTGCATGACCCAACCAGGGCCGGGGACAAACTGCAACTGAGGTACGTGCCCTTAGCGGGAACCGAACCCAGGTTTCTCTGGACCGCAGGCCGACGCTCTAACCGCTAAACCAAACTGGCCAGGGCAGGGCCAGTCCTTTTCAACCCTTATCTGCATGACATATCCACGCGTGCCCTGTATTCATCAATGTCTGATTAATATGACCAATGATTAATCAAAGCACGTGCAGGTTTTGTCTGATCCACAGGGCACTTTGAATTTGTTGCTGCTTTTTAAAAATCAGGAGACTTTGGTTTATCTTAAAAAGTCAGATGCCGTGGCCACACTGAGTCTATGTTCCCACATGGACATTCTGGCCCATTTAGATGGGAATGTGCTATTCTGGCCCCCAGTCCCCACCACTCCCTACTGCTGCCCACCCAGCCCACTCCACTCATTTCCACGACCTCCTGGCCTCTTTAGGAAGCTGATTTTGTGACACCTAGTCATGGTAAAACGCCCAGTAAAAAGGAAAAAAAAAAAACCACCCTGAAACATAAATGAATTTGGAACATGATTATAACAAAGTATAGAAATGATCCCTGAAAGTATAGTCTTGGAACATGATTATAACAACATAAAAAAAAATATTCTTAGAAGAGGCTAAAAAAATAATATAAACATCTTTTGTTTCTGAAACAATGTTTACTTTGTTTCTTCTTTATGCTCTTAAAAACGATTTCTAAACTCTTAAAAACTGAACAGACAATAAGCTTTGTCCCATTTAATTGCAAAAAACCAACAGCAAAAAGAACCTAAGAGTGAGCTCAGGGCAGCTGCTTCTTTCGAAGCCTGTAGAAATGAGCCAGGTCTCTGCCCAGAGCCCTTCCAAATGGCAGACCTTAGCCACTGCTCCTTTGCTTGGGTCTCTTTATGTCCACCAGACCATAAGCTCACTGAGGGCAGAGAAAATGTCTCGCTCATTTGCAGACCCCCGGCACAGCACCAGACAGCAAGTGGACGCCCAGTAAACACACAGGGAGGGGCTGAGGGTGCTGGGGAAGCGTGGCTCCTGGGTGCTAGGTCTCC
This sequence comes from Molossus molossus, assembly GCF_014108415.1. Lineage (NCBI taxonomy): Eukaryota > Metazoa > Chordata > Mammalia > Chiroptera > Molossidae > Molossus > Molossus molossus. Next base: position 7,794,546 of record NW_023425399.1, on the reverse strand, counting down.
CGTTCAAATCTCCACCTGGCCACTTTGTGGTTGTTTCCCTTCCCCTCGTCTCTGTCCCTCCTCTTCTGTGACGTGTGCATGGTGACCCCAGCGACTACCAGGGGTTGCTGTGAGTACTCAACAAGCTCAATGAGCGAGAGCCGCTGTGATATCATTGTTATTCTTATTGAAAGAGGAAAAGAGAAAGAAGGACACGGTGTACAGTGAACTCGCTCCAACTCCACCTCCCCGTTTCAAAAACCAGAACAACACTGATACATCTCCAAGCTGCTAAACAAAGCTGTAGGCTACTCATTAGCCATATTATTTTTTAATTTCCTGTGAGGCCACAAAACCCTCCCCAAGTAAACAGAAGCAGAGGGAAACCCTGACATGTCTCTGGCCCCAGCCCCTTTGGTCATCGAGGGCCCACCCCTGATCCCCGGGGGTCCTGCGTGTTCTGGCCGGGCGCCTGCCCCGGGGGGCCTTCCTTGTTGGGGGGGGTCACCGACGGTCCACTTTCCAAAGACCAGCCCTGCCCAGAGCCCCACTCACAGCACTCGATGGGGTTCGATGCGGTCTGCAGGGAGACGATCCTTCCACTGGACTCCGGGATGTGCACGCGAAAAACCAGCCTGACCCGCGTGTTCTTCCTGCCGATGTCCGTCTCGCCCTTGCGCAGCTCGATGTCCGCGTTCCTCAGCTTCAGGATGCCCGCGCAGTCGATGCTGCCCAGGGCGAAAACCCAGTTGCTACCTGACCGCCTCGGCGGGCAGGAAAGACACCCACCCAACCACCTTTAAGCAAAATAACGCAGAATTGTCTGTATCCAGACATGAGAAGACACTGCAACACACGGATAGAGATTTCCGCCAGGGCTTACACCAGGCGGGGAGTAAAACGCTTACAAAGTAATTGGAGAAATTCCCCACTGGAAATTACTTCTCGAGGGAGATTTTTCATGCCAACTTCTCAACTAGTAAAAGTATCTGAAAAACTCAAGTAACAACTGGCAAAAACCATCTGCACTATCCAACAGATAGGGGTGGCTATCAAATCCACAGCTTGAATTGGATCAACGCGCTGTGGTCACGTCAAATGCATTCTTGTTCTTCGGATGCGGACAAGGAAGTATTTTTTAAAAAGTCCAAAGGCATGCGTTCTGCAACTAACTTTCAAACGGTTCAGGAAAAATGGAGAAATAAAGCAAATGTGTTAACATTTGGCAAATCTGAGTGAACAGTATACAGGAGTTCTTTGTATGATTCTTGCAGTTTTTCTGTAAGTTGGAGGGTTTTTTTTTTTTTCTTTTCTAATAAAAAGTTTTTTCAACTCCAGTGCAATGATTCCCAAAATTGTAGCCACACTGGCGAGCTTTGACTTATTATTACTTAATAATTTTCTTTAGGTCAAATAAAATTTTTCAATGTAGATGAACTCAGTCTCATCCCAACCAGCCTAACCCAAAGATGCGTAAGTAATACCCATGAGAAACAGCTAGGTAAGGAACTTTAGAAATGGAAACTTTTAAAATGGCAATCTCTCTGGGTCCGTCACAGACGGGGACAGTGGAAGCCACTGTCCCCGGCTGCTTCCATCAACTCTGTGGACTCCCCTCTCCCAAATCCCTGCCACGTGGTCCCACTCGTTGCCCGTAGAGACCCACTGCCCTCAGCCCCGCCCTTACGTTGCCCTCATGTTGTTTTTAGGCTCCAGAGGGATCTCCAGGACTTTGGTGTTGCCCACGATCTTCTCGTAGCTGGTGGTGGTGACGGTTTTTCCCGTGATCCGGTGCACCTGGTAGAAGGCGTGGGGTTTAAGGATCCGCTCGTCAGCTGTCCCTATGAAGATCTGAAGCCCCAGGGGCTTGTTTTCCATGTAGCCATGGAGCTGGGGGAGAGAAAATAAAATCAAATTATTACAGCATCCTTGACCTGCAGGTGTGGCAGCTGTGGTCCAGCCACCAAAACGAGCAAAGAAACCCGGGCAGCTGCCAGAGCACAGGACTGCTGCCTCCTCTGGAGGAACGCGACCGGGACGCAGCCTCGACGTCCGGCCAGCGGGGACCACCTCAATCAGTTACAGGGATCTCTCTAAACTGGCGTGTTACGCGGCCATAAGAAAGACTGTAGATCAGAAACGCACTTACGAAGAAGGGCAAGAAGCTATGCTTCAGGCGCAGTCAGGGGGCTGGGGCGGATGGGGGGTTGCTTGGGAGTGAGGATAGAAGATAATCAGAAGGCAAACCAGAGCTCTTAACGATGGTTGTCTGGGAGGGTCAGAAGAAGGGACTTTCACTTTTCATATGCCTGTATTGTAATTTACACGTTTGATTGTGTAATTTTAAGAAAAGAATGAGTAAGGCAAGAGGAAGGGGGGAGGGGAGGCAGGAAGACACTAAGAACTTATATACATATACGCATGGCCCATGGACACAGACCACAGGGTGGTGAAGGCCTGGGGTGGGGTGGGAACTGGGAGCAGGTGGGCAATAGGGGGGAAATGGGGAGCATCTGTAATACAACCATGAAGATTTTTTAAAAAGGAAAAAAAAATACCATTATCTAAGTCAAAAGAAAATGAAAGACTGGAAGAAACTATGTTCAACGTATAACAGACAAAGGATTAGTACGCAGAATGTATAAAGAATGCCTACAAGTGACTAAGTCAAGGACAGGATTCTCCGCCATCCTATTAAACACTGAGTGCCACCCCCAGTGGCTCTCCCTGTCTCCTCCTTCTTTTAATTCCATCTAACATACGATATATTTCCTCAATTCCTTTTGCTTAGGTCTTTTCGCCACACCTAGAGTATCATCTCGCTCAGGGCAGAAATGTCTATTTCTTCCACTTGCCACAAAATCCCTAGCACCTAGAATAATGCTGGGCTCCTGATAGACATCCTAGCATATATTTGCTGCATGAATTAATAAAACTATCCAACAGAAAAAATGAGCAAGAGATTTGAACAGGCAATTCACAGAAAAACAAATAGCCATTAGCATAGAAAAGATGTTCAATTCGGCTTGTACACAGGAAAATGCAAATTAATGAAACATGAGATGCCATTTTTCACCTGTTAGATTGGCATGCATGTAGATATTTGATCATATCAGGTGTTTTACAGACTGTGGGGACAGGCCCTGTCCTGCAGCTGAAAGGAACATAAACTGGTACAACTATTTTAGAGAGTATTAGAGTAATAGCTATTAAAATTAAAAATACATATTCCCTATGACCCAGTAATTTCATTTCTCAGTATGTACCTTTGAAGAAATACTGTACATGCAGGAGATATGCACAGACATGTTTATTTTAAAACATAGAATAAACAATTAGTTATGAGATAGGCTTATGAGCAGTATAACACATCCAGGCTATGCAAGACTGCAGCAATTGAAACTATATATAAGGTAGAGAGATCTCTGGACTGATTCAGAAAGATTTAAGACATACTGTTGAAAGAGAAAAGCAATGTGTAGAAAAATACAGATAAGGCGACACAACTTATTTTAAAAAGGCTGAATGTTTTCAACCCACCCTTTTATATGCACGTGAATAGAACAGGAAAAGATGTAGAAGGATGCACTCCAAACTGACCACGCCATGGCCACTTCTAAGGATGAAGGGGGAGACGAAGATTGAGAAGGTGGTCAGAGGACTTTAAATTTATTCACAATGTTACAGGAAGAATGTATTTCTAAAAACCTGTGAAAATTAACACGGGTTTTGAAAAAATACAAAACTAGAGAAAAAAGTGGACTGAGCTGAGAGTCTGAAGACAGGTCCTGTCTTGTCAGTCCCCAGCGGAGAAATGCTGGGCAAATCATTTAATCTTCCTGTGCCTCTGTTCCTTTCTCTGCAGATTGAGGGGGACTCAGAGAAGTGACAAGTCACTAAGATCCCACCTTTCCACAACCTTCTACAAAATGTCGGTAGGATCTCCAGTCAACTGCCAAAAAAACAAGGGTCCCGTGGATGATTACGCAGGGTCCAGGATTGTGCTGTCCAATACACAAATCAAACAAAACTGAAAATCCATTTCTCAGTCGTACTAGCCACATGTCAACTGGCCACAGCCACAAATGGCTAGTGGGCAGCCCAGATACAGAACATTTCCATCACCAAGGAAAGTTCTATTAGACAGTGCTGGTCTAGAAAGACGAAGCTCTCTTGTCCCCGTCTAAAGACCATGCAAAGGGACGGGCTGGGAATGGAGCAGACCCAGATGACAACCTTTTTTTATCATCTGCTAGGCTGACACTCATAACATTTACATATGTGTCTGGTCCACACCCAAGAGGCACCCTAGGGCAAAGACAGAAACCCAAGTCGCAGCCTCTTATCTTTCTCCTTCATGCCAACTGAAGAGCAGAGCCCTGTTCTCAGTGACAAAATCGAAGGAAGAAGGGCAGTGTTGAGCAGAGATTTTGCTTTTGCTTTGCATTCAGAGCTAACATAAACATATTTCCCCACCTCGTCTCCTGGATTTATCAGAAAGGGGCAAGCACGGCATCACGTATGGAGAAGAAAGTAGGCAGACAGACAGTCTGCCCCATGGGCTGAGGCACCTTCCTCCTGCGATGATGAAACAGCAGACATTGCAGGCAGAATGTATTCACGTAAACACCCAGGGACACCTGCAGACAAAATCTGTCACGTCCCCACAGCTCCACCTGAATCCAGCTACCTGTCCCCTCCTCCGCTGGCACATGTAGTCCAAGCCACCACTGCCTCTCCCTAGAGTGACCACCACCACCCCTAACTGGCCTCTTGCTGATCTTTCACAGAGAAGCCCAATGATCTTTTAAAAATGCAAATCTGACCCAGGTGTTCCCTAGCTCACAACCCTCCAAAGACTTCCTGTGGCCTTAGAAAAAAACTGAAACTTGTTGCCATGGTCTGTGAGGCTTCCAACAGCCCAGCCTCTGCCTTCTTCTCTCTCCACCTCATTAGGCTCCCTGCCAACACCAGCCATCCTTTTGTTCCCTGGGCACATCAAGCTCTTTCTGGCCGCAGGGCCTTTGCACAGCCATCTTCTCTGCTCGGAATACTCTCCCACCAACGCATTTAGTTCTCAGATCTTCAGGGCTTTCCGCAACCACATTATTTACCTACACCCCGTGCCGGAGCCAGCTCTTTCAGCCTTGCAAGAGCCAATTCCTACATTTTCTTAGGAATTTTAAGAGCCAGTTGACCTCACTTTGAGAGCTTGAAATCAGCTATGGTGGGAATAATTACACTACAGAAATAGGCAAAGGCTAAAAACCAGGCTTGTTTTTTCCCAAGAATTGGATGTGAAGCACTCATTAGCACACCTCTGGAATAGTTGCTTCATTACCATTTGAAATGTCCTTGTTAATTGTTTATTGGCTTAGTAGCTCTCTCTCCCACCTGAGCATGAGGTCCATGGTAGTAGGAACCTTGTTTATTTTGCTCAGTGTGATCAATATACATGCTGAATGATCACCATCAACAATGTAGCAGGTAGGGGTGCACTTGGCACAGGCCAGGCAGTGCACTCCGTGTTCACCGGGGTCTCAACAACTCTAGGTAGGGCGGGGCCATTTTACAGGGGAGGAAACTGAGGCTGGTAAAGGAGGTCGGGCAACTTGTCCCAGTCGGTACTGTTAGCAGAGGGCAGAGCCAGGATGTGGACGCCGGGCCAGCAGGCTCTAAGTGCACCCCCTCGGCCAACACACTCTCCATCCCCTGGCACCTGCTCCATGTCCCCCTCTGTGATCTGACTGCAGGTCAGAAAGCGCCGAGCAGGTCTTCAGAGGAAACAGACAAGTGCTAAGTGATAACATCAGCAGGGCTCTTCCTGCTGACAGAGAGAGAGAGAAAAGGGGAGATGGAGGGAGGAAAAGAAACCGACAGCAGCAACCAAAACAAACAAGGTTGCCCCTTGAGAGAGACCCTCTCGGCGAGGAAGCACCTCCCCAAAAGGGAGCCCTCGTTCGCTGCTGGCGGGAATGTAGACTGGTACAGCCACTGTGGAAAACAGTCCGGCGGTTCCTTAAAAAATTAAGAATAGAGCTACCGTATGGCCCAGCAGTCCCTCTTCTGGGCCTCTACCCCCAAAACTCAAAAAAACACTTATTTGCAAAGATCTATGCACCCCTATGTTCACTGCAGCACTATTCACGGTGACCAAGACATGGAGACAACCGGCGTGCCTTTCGGTAGAAGATTGGGTAAAGAAGACGTGGTGCATATACACGATGGAGTACTACTCGGCCATAAGAAAAGATGAAATACTGCCATTTGCGAGAACATGGATGGACCTTGAGAATATTACGTAAGCGGAATAAGTGGGTCAGAAAAAGCTGAGGACCATAGGACTTCACCCCTACGTGGGATTACAACTGAAACTCAGACACAGATGCAGTATGGTGGTTACCAGAGGGAGGGGGGTGGGGCGGGAGTAAAAGGGGCCCGATATAGGGTGACAGAAGGTGGTTGGACGATGGGTGGTGGGCACACAATGCACTTGAAACCTGTGATCCTATTAACCAATGTCACCCCAATAAGTTTAATACAAAGGTAAATAGAGAAGGATCCCTGTGGGTCCCAGAGCAGCCTGGTGGAGCTGAACTAGCTGGGACAACAGGAGCAGGTGGGTCCCACCTCATGTTGGTGAGCGTCCCCTCCCTGGGGAACACCAGCGAGGGCTGTGGGGTAGCAGAGAGCAGAAGGTCCTTCCCATCCGGCCCGCCGTCTGTGGCTCTCACCCCGGCCCTGCTTCCTAGTCGCTGTGCGTCTCTGGAGCAGCGGCCCCTCCCCTCTGAGTCTCCATGTGCTCGTATAAAGCAGAGACATCACTTCCTACACCCCAGCTCTTTCTAAGACTAGATGACCTTTGAAGGGCCCCAAAGCACTGCACCCAGCAGGTGCCCCCGAGACAAGAATTATCCTTGTCCTCAGAGGGCCACTCCAATTGGTCCAGGGAGGGAGGATACGGGACCTAATGGGAGGCGAAGGATGAATGTGAAAGCCCCGCAGAGCGAAAGACGACCCGAAACATCCTCGGGCGTGTGGAACCCAGGACGGCCTGCTGGGTGAGGGCGGAGCCCGCCCAGGAGGCCCTAGCAGGTGCCCAGACCCTGACCGCTCGGTGTGCTTATTCCGGAAGCCCCCCAGCTCTCCGGAGGTTCGGTACAAAGAGCTTCTCTGAGAAACGAGTCACCTGGGTCTTGGAAATATGGCTGGATGGTGTGATCTGCCCTCGAGGGCCCAGACACCCTGCTGTCCCCATTCGAGGGAGACCGTGGTCCCAGGACCTCCCTCCACAGGTCAGGCCTCCTGGGGGCGTGGGCCAGCGGGGCCGCCTCCCAGCCACAGCCGACAGCTGCAGCCTAGAGGTCAGCGGGACTCCAGAGAGGCTCCGTTTCCTGCATCCGAGGCGAGAGGGACGGCTTCTGCGTCTTGTCATTTCCCAGGCTGGGGACAAGGTTCCAGGAAGTCGGGGTGTTTCTGGTGCGGATCACGAGGGCTGATGCCCGAGGAGGGAGGGTCGGGGCTGATGGGATCTGCACAGCGATGCTGCAGGGAAGCAGAGGGAACCCTTTTCTGGGTGAGCAAGCTCACGCTCCACAGGGTCAAGCTGGCTCGTGACCCCACAGCTTGAAGGCCATCAGTGGAACCCCAGGGGCGAGGGGATATGCCTCCCTCTGTGTCACACTGACCTGGACTCAGAAAGAGGCCAGCTCTCCGGAGGGGTCAGGGCTGTGCCCTACAAGGCGGGCGGGTCCTTCTTACCAGCTCAGCAGAAGCAGCCCAGAGGCCAACATGTCAGACACCCACAGTGCCACGGCGAGACCTCAGCAGACCCACCCCACCCCCACCGTCAAGCTCTGCCCGCTCTTATCTTGATGCACAGATAAAAGAGCATCATTATTTGTCGATCCTTGCTTTTCTTTTGTCTAGTTACAAAAGTACACAAGGGTTCACTCCTTGTAGGAAAAATAGATAATACGAAAATTCAGAAATTATAAAGAAAAGACTCCCTCGAAATAAGTATTTTAGCGTACGTCCTTCCAGATTTTTCTTCTAGGCACACAGGTAAACATATCTGGGATTCTATTTTACAGATTTTTTCCACTTAACAATATAGTAGGACCATGTCCCCTTGCCATTAAGTCTTGTTTTATGAGACAATCTCAAATGACAGCTTAGTATTTCCCAAGGCTCGAGGGAGCAGAAGGTGAGGGAGGTGCCCTTGGTGCACACCTTAAGGAGGCACTGGCCCCCAGGGTCCTGCAAATGCAAGGTGGGCACCCGAGAGCGTGCTGCCTTCAAGTTTGCCCCTCCTTCCTCCTCTCCTTCCCCACCCCCACTGTGCCTCGCTCACCTCACCCTGGTCCCAGTCTTGGGGTTTCCACCCTATGTATATCCACAGTTTTCATTTGCCCCTACAGTCGGGCATTTGGGTTGTTTCAAACCTGCCCTGTTATACCCACGGCAGTGAACACCCTTGTACATGACGCTTCCTTGAAACGATTTCTCTATCGACTCTGCTCGGAGCGTTTTAAACACCCTCAGACGGACCAGGCTACCACCACATCCAAAAATGTGGGATTGATTTTCAAAATGGCCGTGGGCCAAGGAAACTGTTTTGAATTTTACTAAAATCAAACTTTAACAATGTTAAGTAGCATTTTTTGTTGTTGTTGAATTTGGAATATTAGGAAATTGGTGTCATCCTCAAAGATTTCACTGTGAAAGAAGAGAAAAGCCCGTGGGCGTGCTTTCTCGCTGCCACATGGCACGTGGGGGAGGATCTGTGCAGATTCACGGGGGTCCCACAGTCGGCCCGTCTTTTTGGATGCAAACGTCCCAGTACATACCTGCCGCCCAGCCCCATGCCCAACCCTCACACACGCCAGGAAAACTACTTCATAATTGTGCTCTTATCTGAGTCATCCCCAAAGGTGTGCCATATCCATCTAATGAGCATGTGTTAATAACGTCATCAAAAATCCTCATTCTTGATACCTCCCGCTGCCTCTTCGCCATATTGGATTCATCTCAAAGTCCTGGCAATTCTATGGCCTGCAACCCACTGGGATCCACCACTCCCTCCTCCTCCATCACTTCTTACATCGTGGAAGTGGTCAAGTTCAAATACCCCCATTTCTCTCGGGAAGAATGCTCCGGCATCCCCGTCTGGGCTCACCCATTATGTATAAACTTCAGTTGGACATCCATCAACCACTCTCAGCTCCTATTGGCTCCAAGGCCGGCTGTGTGCGATGTGGCCCCGCCCCACACTGTGGCCACACCCCTCCCCAGGTTCTTCCCTGGGTCTGTTCTGAAGGAACACGCTCCCTCCCCCCACCCGTCCCCTGCCCTTGTCCTCATTAATTCCTAGCTACGCTGAAGAACGTGGTTCAAGAGTAATTTCACAAGAAAATCTTTCCTGGCTTCCCAGATGAGGCGGGGCCTCCCAGCAAAGTCTTCTTTGTTGTGTTTATCATAATTGCAAGATATAATTAGTTACCCAATTAGTCACTGCCTGTCGGCCTTTCCATTCTCTCAAAGTCCTGTGGATTATTCAACGGCCCTTTCCAAAGGAGAACACTGAGGCTGGAGGCTGTGTGAGGTGCCCACCGCAGGCGGCAGAGAGGGGGTCTGCAGCCGGGCGTGGCTGCAGGAGGAACGCTCCCTTCCTCTGCTCTGTGGGACTCACGTCAATGACAGACAGGACGCGGGTGCCACCCAGGCCAAACCTGACCTGATTGGAATATGAACACGTAAGCGCAGACTGCAGAAACGGGGTACGCCCCACACTGCGGTAGGCGATCTCGCAGTTACCTTTCGGATTTACACGTGCACACTCCCTGGGATGTTGTAATTCCTCTACAAGTGAGTGGGTTCTTCTAAGGCGCCCTGGCAGAGGTGGGGGAAGGCGAAGGGCATGGTTATTCAGTGCGGTGCTCTCAAAAACAGCAGAGGATGGGAAACAACCCAAAGGCCCATTGAAGGAATACTGGTAAAGTCTCTAATGGTATGTTATGGAATATAACGCTGCTGTAAAAAAGAACGAGCCCTGGCTGGTGTTGCCCAGTGGTTAGCATCTCAAGTATGGAAGGGTAGAAGGTTCTATTACCGGTCAAGGGCATGTACCCTGGTCGCAGGTTCCATCCCCGGCCCCAGGTGGGGCATGTGCTGGAGGCAACCAAGTGATGTCTCTCTCACATCAATGTTTCTCTGTCTCTCTTCCCCTCCCTCCCTTCCTCCCTTACTCTCTCTGTAAAAATCAATGGAAAAAATATCCTTAGGTAAGGATTAACAACAACAATTTTAAGAAAAGAATGAATATGCGAGGGACCAGCATGACAGTTCACATGAATGGCACCCCCTGGAGTTGTGCAGTACACAACCTGGGCAACCAAATGGGGCACCCCAAGGAAGCCGCTCATATAGAATATAGACTAGTCTCCAAAATACATTGTAACAATGAGAATATATCTATTTGTGTTAAGGAGTGTGTGTGTGTGGGTGTGTGTGTCTCACCAAAATAAAATTTAAAAAGTAGAAATCAGCCTCTATTTAAAAACGTCCACTGGTTTTGATCGTCCTCAGGGAGGGGCGCGTGGCTCTAGTTCCCTGGACGATGACACGAACATTCAATACAAAAATCACTTTCCGAGGGTGCAGCGTCAAAACATAAAGCCAAACATTCATTTGAAGAAAGAGACCCTCCTCTGCGCGTCTCTTTGTGAATCTTGACGTTTCCCTAATGGCCACAGAAAAGAAAACGAAAGCCCTGAAGGTACCAGTGCCCGAGCGGGCGGTGGCCCGTCCCGTTCTGAAGAGAAGACAAGGCCACGACCCACCCACAAAGCCCCCAAGAGCAGCAGTCCAAGGTGGAGGCCGTCAGCAGAGGAAGAGGCAGGCAGAGGGCCCAACGGGCTCCCTTCGAGGTCACCACACACCACACCCAGTCGAGGAGCAAGTCCGGGTGTCTGACTGTTCAGAACCCACCGAGAATCGAACTGCTGTCCCTGCCTCACTACCTCCAGTGTGTCTGAGCCGCCATGGCCTCTGCTCGGACCGCTGCAGCAGCCTCCTCCCTGGTCTCCCCGCTTCCACCCTTGCCTGCCTTCCCGCCCCCTGCACACCGTCTTCACACAGCAGCTAGAAGGCTCTTTAAAAAGGTAAGTTCCATTGTGTTGTTCCTCTGCTCACAACCCCCCAACGGCAAACATCTTGCTCAAATCAAAGAGCCAGTGTCCTTTATGATCTGGGCCCTCCTCCCCCTCTCCAGCCCGCCCCTCCCTCCTCCGAGGGCAGCCACACGGCCCTGTCCTCACACACACAACAGGCGTGTTCCTGCCTCAGGGTCCCAGGGCCAGAGTTCCCTCTGCTCGGAACGTTCTCCCCAGACCCACAGGGGGCATCCCGCTCTCAACTGAAACCTCTCGGATGATCTCTTGCTGGAGACGCCGGCCCCAACCATGGCCCCAATCTGGCACCCACGCCCTGTCGCTCTTCATCCGCCCACCCTGCTCTGTGCCGCACCAGCCATTAACCACCACCTGACACTGCGTGATGTATTTACTGGATGTTTTCCTGCCTCCCCCACTAGAACGTCAGCAGCTCATCTGCCTTGTTCACCGAGGCACCTGGAGTGTCTACAATGCCAGGCAGGTGCTCGTCGTGTGGGTGCCCCTCGGAGGGAGGAGAGCCCAACCGCAGTTTTGAGTCGCTGCGATTCCACCTCCCCACCCGCCGGCCCACGACAAAGAGCAGTTACGCTGCCCACGCTGGCTTCTCTCCGGCTCAGGCAATTATCTTCCTGGCCCATGGCGACCATTGTGCTGTGCCCAGCGTGGGCAGGCCTTGGCTGCTTGGACAACAGGTACCCGGACTGCCCTGCTCCAGAGGTGACGGCCTCTGCAGGGTGTGATGACAAAGGAGCCCCACGTCGGCTCGCTGACCCACGCTGGGGTCCCACTGGCCGGATGTGTCTTCAGCCTGGCAGGAGACCTCTGTGACCGGCCATTAACAGATGCCCCTCAGATAGGGCCATGTTTTGAAATCGCATGCTGAGCCATCAAAAGAGAATTAGACATTTTGCACAGGCTCGAAAGCAAACCAAGTCAGCCTCTCGCTATTCTAAATTAAGAATCAAGTCATTCTATATTGCTCCCATCGCTGGAAATGAAAACCAGACATATCTACCACATAGCAAGCACGCTCACTGAAGAGACGCCCGATGGCCCGAAACACGCTGAATTTGTTTCCAATTACCATGTCCACATTTGCAACCATAGAGAATGGTGTGGGGCGATCCGAGGCGAGGCCCATTAGCCTAATGGGATTCAGGACCGAGGGCTGTACCCCAGGGCCCTCTCCCCACAGCCACCCGCAGGGGTCCTTGAACAAACGAACTGGATCACTGGGGCACCCCCTCCTCCAGGCAGGGGCCTGAGACACCAACGTTCCTTCCTCTGCCCCCACCCACCCCTCTCCACTCTCAGCCCCCCGCTGCTGGTCCACTCCACAGAATGTCAGCTCAGCATGGCTCTCCACCAGCATCCCGTCCTGACCAACCACCTCCCCAGGCCAAGGAGCGACTGAGTCATCTCAGGGATGAGTCCGGAAGTCCCGGGCTGAAATATGCAAGCCTTCTCCGAGCTGACCTTTGGGAGGAGTTGTGTGATTTTTTTTTTTTTAAGAAGCCAAACGAGCACTCTTTACGTCTCCTCTCTGTACCCCTCGAGTAGAGCCTGTGTCCTACGCCCAGGAGCCAGACCACCTGGGGTTACAACCTGGCACCGGCACGTCCTCTGCCTGACAGGGAGTTAGTTTACCTCTCTGGGCCCCCGTTTCTTCATCCTGACACTACACACTCGTCGGACTGTTGGGAGGCTCAGATGAGCTCCCTGTAGAGCATGTGGCTAGCATTCAATAAACGTTCACTTTTACTACTACTCATCCGCCTATGGCTAGGTGACTTATAAGCATTAAATTCCTCTTCTCTCGTCTTAGCTCTTGGAAGAAAATCCTTGAGGTTGTCTCTCAGCTCTAAAATGTATGGACCCTCAGGTACATTCGAGTAAAACCCGGCTCCTCGGCACAGCCTACAAACCCTGCCTGATCTGGCCCTTGCTCCTGCACCAACTTCATCTCCCCCACTCTGGTCCAGCCACATGGGCCCCCTTGCTGCTCCTTAACCAGGCCAAGGTTGTTCCTACCTCAGGGCCTTTGCACTGGCGGTTCCCTCAGCTGACAACCCTCTTCCCCCAGGTCTTCCAGGGCTGATTTCTCCTGATTCTTCGGGTGTCAGCCTAAATTCAGGGCCTTCCCTGAGCAGCCTGGTGATGGCAGAGCCTCCCCCACCTTCCTGTTGAGTCCCTTCCTGACAATGATAGTGCTACTTTTAGTGTTTGCTTATTGTCTGTTCCCCCACTAGAATGAGTTTGCTCAGCACTGTGCCCCAGCACCTTGAACAGTACCTGGCATATAGTAGCTGTTCAATAAATATTTTCTGAACAAACAAATGAACAGATTACTTCTCAGGTTCTTATGTGGCTCAACACATTGCCGGGTGAGTCATCCCCCAGTGACCCTGAGCAAGGAGACTTATTCATGTCTGGAAGAGAATCCCCACATTTGGAGTCGGCCCGAATTCACTACCATTTGAGCCAGGGTGCAGGAATGTGTCTCACCATGAAAGAGACACATTATACCAGGCCAATGCCATTGGAAGTCAGTGAGGAGACAGCTCAGGCTGGAAAAATAAAACGTACACTCTCTTCTCCAGGTAGCATTCAGGGATCAACACAGAGACAGAGTCGAAAGTGCAATGACTTGGCAGCCTCGTGGGGACGGCGAGGGAAAAGCGAGGTACTGGCAACGCCCCCTGCCGCCTGCGTTCACCCAAAGACCAGACGACAAGAGACAGCATGCTTCAAAAACATTTCTCCAGAAGTCTCTGGCTCAGGGCACCGCCCTGATACTGAAGAACAAAGTGTCTGCTGTCTGCAGGGTCCTGGACTCCGGGAGAAACAGAGAAGGGGAAGAAGACTGAATCCTCCTGGAGGGGGCAGTTGAGAAATGAAGGAAGCTCATGAAAAGTCTGTCCACCTCTCTGACCCTGACCAGTGGTACCCAAGACAGCAGCATGAAAGCCCAAAGGATGCTGGGAAGAGAATGCTGGGGCAAGACTCCCTCAGCACCAGCCTCGATGGCAGCCCCCTCTGAACACTTTGATAAAACATCCCCAAGAAACTGCATTTCAGCGTCACATGAACCACAGACAGGGACTCTGGGCGCGGCAAGAGCATACATAGCCCTTCCTTCTGCTCTGCAGCCAAAAGCTGAAAAAGAATCCCGCGATGGGTGGGAGAAGGCAGGTCTCATGACATGCGAGAGTGCTGGCTGCGCCCGCCAGGGCATTAAAAAGTTGCGTTATCCCCAATCAGATTGTAACCCCCGCCCCCAACTCAAGGGCCGAGCAGGTCTGCCTGGATCCTGCCCAAGAATTCTGAGTCACTTTTGCCACAAGGGGGAAAAAAGGAGAAGGCAGACGTGATGTGTACCTTTCCGAATGCTATTTTGGGATTTTAAGATCCAATTTCTTTAGTTTCAAAGGGTGGGTTTTTGGAGGGTTCTGCGTAACTCCTGCGCCCTGCACGCGGCGAGACGGCCCTGAGACGGGCCTCTGGCGGTGACCTGCAAGAGGCGGGGCCCTTTGGCAGCTCCACGGATCCCATCATCCAGGAACAAGGAGCCCGTTCTTGTGCTGAGCCACACGGGGCCTGGCTTTCAGAGCGCGATGGAAGTGCGTGGGCCTGTCCGATCTGACTCACCGCTTCAAGGAGGCCGGCCGCGCTCATTCACTCGTTCGTTCATTCATTCAGCAGGGGCCTCAGCCGCGGGGCCAAGCTGCTGTTCACAACAGTCACCACGCGCCCGCTGATGAACTGGGTACCTCTCTGGGTGGACGGTAACCTTTGGGGTGATCACTGTCCCACAGTTTAAGATACGGGGTAAAAACGGTGAATTGGGATGTCTCAGCCTCCGCGCCATGGATCAAGGTTTCGATTTGGGGGCTAGATCACCCTCTGCTGTGGAGTCATCCTGTGCACTGTATCATGTTCAGTAGCATCTCTGGTCTCTGCCTACAAGATGCCTGTAACCCACCCCATCCTACCCCACCCCCCCAATCCGGTTGTATTGACCAAAAATGTCTCTGGACATTGTCAAATGTCCCATGAGGGACAAAAATCACTCTGTTGAGAAACACTCTTCTAATTGACATTTGTGGGGAGGGGGCTTTGTCTGCAGAAAGTCTGCATCGGAAGTCTATCCCTGTCCATCAGGAAAGCACCTGGCGCCCTGGCCGGTTTGGCTCAGCGGTTAGAGCATCGGCCTGTGGTCCTGAGAGACCCGGGTTCGGTTCCCGCTAAGGGCACGTACTTCGGTTGCAGTTTGTCCCCGGCCCTGGTCGGTTGTGCGGGTGGCAGCCACTCGATGTGTTCCTTTCACATCGATGTTTCTCTCTCTCTCTCTGTTCCTCTCTCTCCCTCCCACTCTACCTGAACAAAAAATGGAAAAATGTCCTCGGGTGAGGATAAAAAAAAAAGGAAAGCACCTGGCGAACCCCCAGATCACACCTCGGACCCTCTATTTCTCACCGCCTCCTCCACCTCTCCATCCCACCCCTGCCTTCTCTTGCCTAGAGCCCAGCACCCACCCCCTTGATCACCTCCTGCTTCTCTTTTGCCCTCTCTCCCGAACAGACCCCCCAAGCAGCCAGAGGGATCTTTGTACGGCAAATCAGATCACATCTCTCCGCTTCCCGGGGCATAAAAAAGTTAAATTCCAATTCCACTCCCTGCAAAGTCCTACTCATCGGATTCCTTCTTCAGTCCTCAGCTTCATCTCCTGCTGTTCCTCCCTAAGCCCGTGGCGGACACCTTATCCTTCCTCAGACACCCAAGCTCTACTGCCGCAGGGCCTTTGGACCTGCCGTTCTCTCTATCTGGACAGGTCTCTCTCCGAGTCTCACCTGCCTGGCTCCTTATTGTCATTCAAATACCAGCTTCAATGGCCCCACCCCTGGAGAGGATTCCCGACTACCCCAATATACAGGAAACCACCTCCCCAGGACTGCTCTCCTATTACCCACTTCTCCCCCTTACAACACTTCATCATGATCCAAAGTCACCCTGTTCATTATTGAACCTGTCCAGTGTCTGTTTCCTCATTGAAATGAACACCTCGTTTTTCTCTTTCACCTGGGCTCAGAGACGGGCACTCAGTAGGTACCTAATAAGTAACTAATGAGTGAGTAATCTGTGTATTCTAAATATTCTACAATAACCATATATTACCTTTGTTACTAAAAAAAAAAAAAAATTAAAAAGCAATCATAGCCCCTGGCCCAGCATGTACAGCACTGACGTTCAAAGCCCCCTGCCACCTACCATCATTTTTCAACCTTCTTCATCTCAGGGCACACTTAAACTAATTACTAAAAATCTGTGGCACACCAAAAAACATATGATATATTTTGCCGATCTGACAAAAAAAAAAAAAAAAATAGTAGGTGTAATTTTGATTCATTCAGACCAGACAGCTATTGTTGTATCGGCTGTTGTCATTTTTTTATTTGACAGTCTAACAGAAAAGAGGTCGGGCATTGCATGTTTCAAAAATTCTTGCAGCACACCAGTTGAACATTGCTGCCCTACTCCATGCTCTAAGCATAAAGGCCAGAAGGCCAAGGGTGCTCACCTGGATTTTATAGATGAGGAAACCAAGGCTCAGGTTCACGTCTTCTTAATTACAGAGAAAGTGCCCGTGATGTGCCACACTCAGACGAGCCGGAAACAGCACTTAAATAGACAGGACTAGCCGGATGGGAAGCTCGGGGTTTGATGTTTGGTCACAGGCTCTCGAAAGAGAATCTCAAAGGTCCTTGGGGACCATCCACCACAGGGGACCTCTCCTGCCCTTACATCTGGTGGCATCTCCATGCATCTCTCCTGTAGCCCGGTCACATCTACAAGTTTAATAGTCACCTGTCTAGACCACAGGCTGTGGAAAATCACATACCAAATGAAGAACCACATCTCTCAAAACTTTAAAACTATATTATAAAAACAGTGTTATGATATATTTCTTCAAGGTCATCTGTTGTGGCAGAGGCCACTTGCTCTCTGTTATCCATTTTCCCTTCCTTAGTAACAGGATCCCAATGATCTCAGGTGACAAGGAAAGCAGCTAAGAGCTCAGCTACACTTTCCAGACTCCTCTGCAGATGAATGGTTTGAGTCAATGAGATGTATGCAAAAGTATGGGAAGGACCTGCAGAAAGGTCCCTCAGAGGAAGCTAACCTAGCTGGGGAGCCCCTTTTACCCTGTCTTCTTTCTTCCTTAGAATTCCACTGATTGGAATACAGATGTGATGGCAGCAGCTTCAGCAATCATTTTGGACTATGAGGTAACTCTGAATGGAACAGGAAGAGAAAGAAAGCCTGGATTTCTGATAACTTCCTAGTACTCTGGATGACCTGTCTCTTTCCACATAATAGAATACATTTTTGAGTGTTTAAGCAACTGTTGTTTTGGGTTTCTTTTAGATGCAATTAAACCTAAGCCTCATGGAAAGACCCATCATCCTACCACTATAACATCATTTCCTCTGTGCTTTCATGTTCCGCTCAACTGTATCTCAATGGGAACAGGATGACCATGCTTAGGTAAGCCTTGGTTTTTCAAAACTCAAGGTGCAAACAGTAGCTATACCAGTGCACAAGTCTGCTTTACAAGAGGCTTCATAAAAACTGATTTCTCAGAAAAGTCAGTACTGAAAGCGAATCTAATGGGAGGGAGCTGGGGGGAGGGGCGGAAAAAGTGAAGGGATTCAGAAGTGCACATTTGTTGTTACAGAATAGTCAGGGGGCTATAAAGTACAGTCAATCATGTTCTAATAACTAAGTGTGGTGCTGGATGGGTGCGGGATTTATTGGGGTGATCACTAATTAGGTTATGTAATGTCTAATCACTGGGGTATACACCTGTAACTAATATAATGATGTATGTCAACTGTAATTGAACATAAAAAGTGAAATAAAGTAATTAAATAAATAAATAATAGGCTTGGGGGAAAAATAAAATAATAAAGTGAATCTAAAAGAAACTGCCACATCCAAAAAGTCCAGTGATGCAACTGCTCAGAGACACATCCGGTAAGGACACCCGAGTGGGTCTGCAAGCCTCCTCGCCCTCTTACACGGGATCTGAATGAGCGGCTAGGCGGGTATTCCCGAGGGGGGGCAGCGGGGGAACGGCGGCCGTCTACCACACGCAGGAGTGACGCTGCTGCCCGCTAGAAATAAAACTGCTGCTTACTTTCTGTCTGGTTTCCGAATTACTTTTTCCTGGTTGAAAGGTGCCAGGCCTGGCAGCTTTCTAAAAACTTAAAATTCAATTCAAGTCAACAAATATTTGTTGAGCACTGTCTAGTCACAAAAAAAGCCCTGCTCGGGAGATTTGCATAGCAGGGGGATGCTATAATTAATCTCACCCTTGAGTGCTTGCTAAACATCAGACAGTGTTCTCAGCGCTGATATCCATCAAGTCACTCAATCCTCGTGACCACCCCATGAGGGAGGTGCTATTATTTTATATAAGAGGGGACTGAGAGAGGTTAGGCAATTTGTTCAAGGTCACACAGCCAGGAAGGAAGAAGCCAGGGTTCCAACCTGGGCAGCTTAGCCCACGGCCCATTCTCTTGACCACTGGATGATCAGTCTGTTCCTGTTGCCCCAGAAGTGGAAAGAAAGCACACCCACAGTGGTCCCCAAGCCTCAGTCATTCTCCAGCTATGTTCCTGATTTATTCTTGGACTAGTAGTTAATGAATCTTTCTCTTTCAAATTTAATTCATATTTTTTTCTTATAGGGATTTATTTTCAAAGACACTTTATGGTGCTTCCATAAACAGGAAACCAGGATCACCAGCTGGAAATGAAAGATGCGTATAAAAGCGCAACAAAAAAAAGAGCCAATAAAATAATTATAACCCTGGCCAGTGTGGCTCAGTTGGTTGAGCGTTGTCCCATGCACCTAAAAGGTCACTGGTTCAATTCCCGGTTGGGGGGCACATGCCCAGGTTGCGGGCTCAATGCCCAGATGGGGGCATAAAGGAGGCAGCCGATTGGTGTTTTTCTCTCTCTCCTCTCTCTCTCCCTTTCCCTTTGTTTTTCTCTCTCTCCTCTCTCTCTCCCTTTCTCTCTAAAAATAATCAACAGAAACATATTTTAAAAATAATAGTAATTTTTTCCCAGCCAGTGTGGATCAGTGGTTGAGTGTCAACCCCTGCACCAAGAGGTCGCCAGTATGATTCCCGGTCAAGGCACATGCCCAAGGCGTGGGCCTGATCCCCAGCAGGGGGCGTGCAGGAGGCGGCCAGTTGATGTTCTCTCTCATCGATGTTTCCATCTCTCTCTCCCTCTCCCTTCCTCTGTTTCTAAAATCAATAAGAAAAATAATTTTAATTAAAATAATAAAAATTAATAAGAATTTGTATAGTAAATGTTTTAAAATGCTGACCAAGCACCAGAAAATTCATCTTTGTTCTCCCCGGGGAACCACCGTTTGCAGAACAGACACCCGAAGCCTGTCACAGCAGGTGCTGGGGAAGAGCACTGTGGGGATGGGGGCCCTGGGCTGGAAGCCAGCAGATCTTGAGGTTCAGAGAACTACCTGGGGCGACACCCAGATGCGGGAGCAGCTCAGCTCAAGGGGCCCAGAAGATGTGCTAAGGCCTTAAACCGAGAAGAAAAAGCACTTCTGTCCTGCCATGTGCTAGGAGAAGGGCCTGTGCAGAGAAGGGAGTGGAAACCCATGTAAAAACTTGGATGCGTTTTCCTGAAACCAAAAGGCATGTGTTCAGGCAGCCGCGGACCCGCCTCTGCCTGTCTTCCTTGTTCTGAGGGGTATACAGTGGTGGGCTGGTAGAGGTTTGACAACCACTTCTCCAAGGGAAGACGCCTGATATGCAGTGTTTGCCAGTTTCCGCGGTGTAAATACTCCCGCCGTGGCTGATTTCAAGCTGCCAACGCGATGTCACTGGGAAGAGATGCACAGAGCTCACCATCGCACACGATGTCCGCCCCACCATACAATGGATGTGTACCCCAGGGGCAGGGATGACAGGAACTTGTGGTGAACAACTGAATTGTGCACAGCTGGCTGCCACGAGCCAACACAAAGTGGCTCGAGCACACCCCCAGGTGCACGTGGGTCTCTGTGCACATCTGTTTGTGTGACTATCTACTTGTGTATCAGTCTGTCCATGCTCCCCTCCCACTGACTGAGTGTTCACACGTGTGCACGCACACACACCCTGCCCTTGGCCCCACTGTGTGTAAGGTGTAAGGTGTATGGTCAGCTCTTCTCTGCACTTTGCACACCTCATATTACCACTGCCCCTCCTGTCCCTGTGCCCTCCAGAGTGCCACAGACACCCTGCATTCGCCAGCCCAGGCTCCCCTCGGCCCAGGGAAAGCCGTATTCCTGGCCCCAAAGCTCTGGGCTCCTCACCCCAGCAGGAGCTACAGCCTGTCTTTAAATCCAATCACTCGCATCTTCCTGTCTAGACAAGGCCACTGGCTGCCAGGGCCCCAGAGTGAATGAATTCACAGCCCTGCACGCCCTGGACCGCGGGGCTCATCGCAGCCCATCCCCGCCGGCTGCCCTGGGTGCCGGACACCTCGCCCCGCGGGGCACGGCCCTCGCCCGCCCCGGGGCCCCGGAGGAGCCTGCTGGGCTGCCGGTGGAAGTGCGTGAGCGTGGCCGGCGTGCAGTGTGCCACCCCCAGAGGGCCGGGTGCGGCACTGCCAGAGTCATCCATCATTCTTTTGTTGAAAAGTGGGAAAACAAACAACAAAAATGCAGCCCAGCCTCATTTAATGCGAACCAAAGACAAAAGCCACGGAGAAAGCCCTTCCTCTCGCTTCCCTTTTCCGGCCCAGAAACGCCAACGGGCCGAGATAAGGCGGCGTGGGGCCCTCGGGGTCCTTTCAAAGGGTTGGCACCCACCCACCCCCAGGCCCGCTCCTGCCCGCTGCTGGCCCGCGAGAGCCCGCGGTGGGAGCGGGAGGCGGCCGGGGCTCCGTGCCAGGGACTTGGAAGAGGTTTAAGGCTCACGCAACAGAAGGGAGGAAGCTCGGCCTGTCAAGAGGGTGATAAAGCATCTCCTTATCGGAAGCTTCCCTTTCAACTGCCTCCAAGTGAGCGCCAGGGCTGGGCCCTGTCAAGGCCGAGCGTGTTCCTTTCATGTCGTCCTGTCCCCAGCCCCCAGCCCCGGCCATCAGTGTCTCCACGTGTGCACAGAACTGTAGATGCGGGGCTGGCACCCACAGCGCCGGCCAGCTTCTGAGACGAGGCGACAGTTAGCCATGTGGCATCTGCAGAGTCGCCAAAATCATCTGGGCCTTGGCTTTGCTGTCAGGAGGCCGGGAGAAGAGAGCCCAAATCAGTAGACGGGGGGCTGGGGAGCTGGCAAACCCAAGCTCAAGTCCCAGCTGCCGAACCCCCTGGGTGTTGACCTGGGGCAAGTCACTCGGACCCTCTGAAGATGTTCCACGTGCGTCAAGTGGAAGCAGCAGCTATGTGTCCCGAGAATGAATGAGTAGTTACTCTTGGGACAGTACAGGAAGACAGTAGGTGCTCAGTAAACACGACCCACTGTCTTCATGGCTGTACTGATGTCCTCAAGGGGCTACTGTGGACATGGAGTGAGGTTCATTGGCATCGGGTCGGGTCTGCAAGGTGTGAAATCAGTGATATACCTGAGAAACAGTGGGTCTTATAGGCAATGGGCTCACGGGATGACTGTCCCAATGGACACGGCCACTCTATGTCCTCCTGGGGTGAGGGACCCTTTTGTTATTTGATTCTACTCTGCCAGGTCCCGGACACAGCCAGCGTCTCCGTCTAGGGGGCTCTGAAGAAACAGCAACCTGGCCCAACGCCAGCAACCTGGCCGTGCCCATTGCCCAAGAGGCCACGGTGCTCTGAGACCGGGGCACCGTCCCGTGGACGGAGGGCAGCTTGGTTCCCTCACTGCACCCATGTCAGTGCCAGGTCCTCGAGTACCACCCTCTCCCACGGGACGGAGAGAAACACCCGGTCAAGAGCCCGGCCCAGGACAAGGCGGCTCTCGCTCGGCATGTCTCAGATCTAAGACTCGTCCGCGCTATCAAGCACTGGCCCCCAGGTGTATAAGGGGGGCAATCACAGGTACCACTTCATGGGCTACGTGAGAATTAGACCACATAATACACAGAAAGAGCTTAGAATGGGGCCACACATAGTAAGTTCCCACCACTCATTTCTAACCTGTCTGCAAGGCGGTCGATGTCATCAATCATGTATTTGGTTATTCGGCCTCCTTAGACTATGGGACACAGAGAGAGGATAGGGCCCAGGCTCCCCCGCCCCAGGCCAAGCTCTGCACCAGGCTCCCTGTGTCGGCTCAGAGAGGCTAAGAGAGCTGCCTGAGGCACCCGGCTCACAAGGCGTGCAACTGGGGGTCAAAAGCAAGCCCCGCGGCTCCCCCGGCCTGTAGTTCTTCTTCCACACCTGCTCCTATTTCCTCTTTGTTTAAAAGTTTTCCTTTTACTTTCAAGCGGAGATGCGACACACATCGGTGATTCCCTCACCGTCACTCTTGAGAGGTTCGCGCCCAGCCCCCCGTCGTGAATGCCCCAGGCCCTTTTCCTCGGCCGCTGTTTTCAGACCGTTGCTCGTTCCGCTGAGCACAGATCCACTGAGTCCTGAGACTCAGGACCCTCGAGGTCGGAGGGGCGGGAACTCGGCTGGTCTTTCTCCAGCGAGTGAGAAGGCCTCCCCTCGCATGGCAGGATGCTGGGAGGCCAGAGGCCGCCGCCTGCCGAGGACTGTTTGGAGGAAAGGGAAGTGAAGGCTGTTGTAAGAAGGAAAAGCTCCCTCTAACTCCTTCAGGCTCAGCGAGGCCGGGTGGCCGCCCGAACTTGGACATCCTCTGCTGGCGGAGAGACGGCGGTGGAGGTGACAGCCGGCACACGGGTGTGCCCACCTTCTGCGAGTCATCTCCCTCGGGAACCAGGCCAGCGGAGGACCTCAGTGGACACCCACTCGCTCAACAGCATCGGCTGGCAGCAATGACCTCCAGATGGACAAAATAAGACCCAACCCAGCTCGGCAGGGCCAGAATGCCAGCGAGCCCGAGCTTCCTCTCTGCGGGGATTTGAATGTGACCATAATATTCAGTTCAAAGACTCAGAACTCACTCTGTTCCTAGCTCAGTGGGGGTTTGGCAGATGGATCCAAGAGGTGATGACTAGCCTCCCTCTGAGAATGACCACTCCCATCCTGGCCCTGAGAGGTGACAGGGGCCTTACATCCAGGTCCCCGACACGCCACCGCTTCCCAAAGCCCACCTCCCACCTGGCAAACGCTTTCCAAGGTCACAGGGAGGGCAGCAACACCCCTGCCTAACGATGTCCACAACGGGGGTCCAAGGTCAAGGGGCACCTAGGCCAATTCTTCTGCTCCCTTGGCAAGAAAAAGAACAAATCCACCAAAAAATAAACACAAGACGACCTAGCGCGTGAGTGCAAGGCACACAGGTGTATAAGAAAGAGCGGAACACGGACCCTCCCGACACACACCCAGAGCATCTTTGGGCCACTGTCTGAACCGAACACGAGTCCATTTCGTACAACCCTTTCCTGCCTTTCTCCCTCCCTGACAGCACTTGGCAGAGACTCCCTGTTGGGCAGGGACAAACCTTGTTTTAACACCAGCACATAAGCCCACACTGAGAGTCTCCTCCAGTGATGGGCATTCACTCCGAATCCAGTTTCTGCGCCAGCGGCTCGGACCCTCTCCCTGGCTCCGGGGCCGGAGTGGGCTGGGGAGCGGGCTGTTCGAACAGGAAGACGATGGGGCAAGATCCGGGAGGCGGCCTGTGTGGAGGGCACGCTCGGACACAATGAACAAGCCCGTGGCCTTGTTCGGAGATGGACCCCCGGACCCCCGGTCCTAGCACAGTCCTAAAAGCATTAGTTCAAAGTTAAAGTTGGACACACGCAAAGCTGAAGCCCCAAAGGGAACTCGGAGCTCGACAACAATCCTCTCTTTGACTGCAAACCACAAAGGAACACCCACGGCATACTTCTTGTTTAAAAAAGGAAAGTGAAAAATATGTTTTTTTCTTCTTCTTCTTCTTCTTCTTCGTTATAAAACTAACTCGTGCCCAGTCCATCGTGTCACGACTTCTGCTGGCCTCGGGCGAGCCCGGGTCACAGTGGGCAGAGGGACGAGGGGCTTGTCCCCGTGAACTGAGTGGTCCTTCTTAATTGTTGCGACTTCCTTCCCCCGCTTCCGCTGGCACAGGAAAGGCACTGCGAGGCTGCCCGCGTCAGCACACCCATCACCCGGACACGTCTGCGGGGCCAACTGCAGCTCACGGGTGCCTCGGGGAACAGCGGTGATGTTCACCCAGCTGTCCTTCGTGCTACAGATTAAGTGCCTACTGTGTGACGGGCAATGTGCTTGGGGCTGGGATAGAGCAACAATGGAGGGTAGGTTGGTAGATAAGTGGGAGAGAGGGAGGGAGAAAGGAAAATGATATCAAGCTCTGAAAAATCACAGGGAGAGGGGCAGAGGGGGGCAGGCGAAGGGGCAGCTATCTGGGTAGAGAAATCAGGGTAGGCTTCTCTGAGGAGGTGATCATTCGAGTGAGATCTAAGTGAAGCAGAGAAGAGTGTCGCATGGATAGCTGGGGGACATGACTCACAAGTGCAAAGGTCCTGAGGCAGAGCCTATGTCGAGTGTCTGAGGCGGAGCAGGAGGCCGGTGGGGCAGGAGTAAGTGAGAGAGGAAGAGCAGAGAGGTGGGCAGGGGCTACATGACAGAGCCTTGCAGTCCATGGTAAGGAGTGTGTGTGTCTTGAATGAGAGAGAAACACAGGTGGATTCAAAACAGAGGAGGGGGGTGGACCATTTACATTTCAGACCAATGCCTCTGGCTGCTGCGTGGGGAGCGGACTTGAGGAGGGGCGGGAGTGGAGGCAGGGAGGCCAGCTAGGGGCTGTGGCTGTCACCCAAAGGACGATGACAGGCTGGCCTCGGGGAGCAAAGGGAAGATGGTGAGACGAGTCGGTGGCCACCAAAGTGCCAACATCTCCCTCCCTGGCACCGACACACAGGCCTGTGACAGAGGCCAGCCGGTAACCAGGATGCGCATCCCCGTTCACAGAGCAGAGGCGCAGATGAAGAAAAAGGCCAGACATCCAACTGGTTCCGTGCACAACCTGCGCATGCCTCACCCTGAGCAAGTCACAGACGTCTTCGGGGTTCGGTTTTCTCGTTGGTCACACACAGGACCCAACTCATAGGGTTGCCGTGGCAGATGCCAGCCCCTGCTTAGACAACGTCTGGCCTATTGTACACGCTCAATAAATAATATGTTCCCTAAACTCCGCTTTTAGCAGTCTGAGTCCTGGCTCTGCCCATTTTGTCCCTTTGTTATCTTCATCATCCTCTGAGCCTCCACCGGGCCATCTGCAAACGGATGATGACGGTACCCACCTCAAGTACTCAGTGAAGCTGAATGAGATGATGTTCGCTTAGCAAAACAGTGACCATCAGAGGCCTCCGTAAAACCGAAGCTAATAACGCGGTGGCCCAAGCCCTCAGTAAGCTGACACGTGAATCGGACACACCAACCCTCCAACTAGACGATTTCCAAGTCTCCTCCCAGTGCAATCATCCCCACACTCCAACCAACACAGCTCCGAGCCGGGATGAGTCAACTTCGGAGCAAGGAAGCCATGCAAGTGGAGACAGGCCGGGCTGGGACTCCCACCTCCACGGGAACAGAGCTGAGCGCAGGCACGTCTGCCCAGGTGACACCTCGTGCTCTGAGTCACAGACTCACAGACATTTAGAGCTGGGAGGAGCCTGCAGAGCACTAGCCCCTCGCTCTGGAGCCAAGGCCCCCCCAGCGCCGAGACAGGAAGTGTGAGGGCTGAGGCTGCACAGCAGGACGGTCAGAGGTGGAAGTGGGCTCGGTCCCTCACCGTCCCCGCCAGTCTGGTGGGTGAGAGGGTGGGAAGGAGAGAGCCACGGACACCCCACCTGCAAGGGGAGAGCCACGGACACCCCACCTGCAAGGGGAGAGCCACGGGGTCGCAGTATCTCAGGACTGGCAGAAACGCCTTTCTCGCTATCAAAAGTGAAATCCAGATGCCTTCAAGGGCCGTGTGAGTCATGTAAGTGGGCCAAGCAACCAGTGCAGAAACACAAGCATCCATACCTAGACATTCGCACTCAGATCTTTCTCTCTTTTTAAGAACTCTGCCCCCCACAGTCGCTGCTACAGTCTGGCGCGTTTGTGCCGATCAGCAAAAAACACTTCCCCTGCACCCTGAGAAGGCGTGTGTCAGGACACTGTGAGTGGTGCCCTGGAGACACTCAGTGTGCTTGTGCAAACTACAGCTGGAGCCCGGGACACGCAGAAGACCTCCCCGGGTTGCGAGCTGGAGACCTCCGTCTACCTTCCACGGTCTCACAAAAGGCACTGAACTGCCACGGCACGCGTCCTGTGGGAACGAACAAACACCACAACACACGCTCACTGTCCCTACTTGGCTCCCAAATCAGACCCGCTAGCTTACACCTCTCAACTGATGCCCAAAGTGGACACCCAGAAAGCTTCTGCCTCAGGACCTTTGCACCAGCCTTTCCCTCTCCTACAACACTTTACCCCAACAGAGTGACACAGCTTCTGGTTACTATCATTTCTTCAGAAAGTTCCTCCTTAAACACATCCTCACTGCCTCACAATGATCTCCCATCACCCCCTCCTGCCTTATTTTTCTTCTTAATACTTTTTACCAGCCAACAAGTTGGAGACTTACTGGTTTATGGTATGTCTCCCTCCACTAGAACCTCAGCCCCGCGAGACCACAGATCTTATCTGTCCTGTTCTCTACTCTATCTCCATCTGTCAGCAAGTGTTTTCTGTTAAGGACAAGATAGTGAGCACTTTAGGCTTTGCAGGCCAACAGCCTCTGTTGCAAGGACTCAGCTCTACCGTGGTAGCTCAGAAGCAGCCACACACAATATGGGAATGAATGGGCGTGGCTGGGTTCCAATGAAACTTTATTTAGAAAAGCGGATGGCAGGCCAGATTGGGCTGGCATCGTCTGAGGACCCCTGTCCTGGAATAAGATGCCTCAGACTCGGATGTCCACCCGAACCCCCTGGGGAGCTTATAAAAGTCAGGTTCTGACTCAGCAGACCTCAGTGGGGCCTGAGAGGCTGCATTTTGAACACGTTCCTGGGGCATCTGTCCACCAACCAGAGTGGGAGCACCCAGCACCGTGCCTGCCACGTGGTAGGAGCCCAATCAATATCTGTTGAATGAATAAGAGAGAAACAGAAGAACACTCAAAACTCAACAGTTTGCTTACTGCCATGTAATCATGGCATCCACATCCTGTCCTCGCCCACTTTCTCTTTGACGTATCACCTTCTAATGGGGCAGGGAGATACGTAACAGACGTGTGGGACACGCCAGGGTAGGCCGATGGATTGTTTTGCCATGAAGCCTGGGGTCAGGTAAATCCGAGGCTTAACAAACATTTACCTGAGGCAGGTTTCAAAGGCTGTATTCATTGGAACAGTATTGACAGTTTTACAACAAATGTCAGCTTAGGAAGATGGGCTTCCCCAACAGAAACCCAAGTTCCCTGGAGAAAGGTCTATTTGGTTACAGAGACGATGCCAAGGAGAGCAACTGAGCTTCAGTTCCTATTTGGAAAATCAAACGTGATGCCTTCTTTAGCTGGACGGTAATTGCCTCGATCATTTATTGAGAGTTTAAAACGTCTGGGGCATTCTGCCAAGTCCTTCAGAAAATGCAATGCTGATGACGGTGATGACAACAATGAACAGTACAGGACAAACGCAGACCCCTCTGCAGGGATAGTCAAGAAACCAGTGACACGGAGGCCACAGGGAGAAGAGCTCACTGCCCGAGTATGGGGGGAGGGGCTTGCCCTGTCCAGCTCATGCACCTTTGAAACTCTGCACCCCATGAATACATTTCCTCCCCCAAAACTAACTTATAAAGGACACCAGAGAAGTCTGCACTTAGTACTATACTATTTTAAACACAGTCTCATCTCCTGTAGAAATCCTATAAGATAACGAACATTCTGTCCAATTTGCCACTAGGGAAACTGAGGCTCCAGGAGGTCAGATTACCCCTGTTCACAGTCAAATCACCAGCGTGGTGAAAGCAACTCAGGCTGAAGTTTAGACAGGTCCCAGGACCAGCTGAACACAGGTCCCGTCAGCCCGGTTTGCACTAGGGACCTAACCCCCTGGAGGTGCCGAGGTCCCAGAGCCCGGGCTCCGCGGGCTCACCTGGCTTCTCTCCTCAGCCTCCACACTCCCACCAGGATGAGCTCAGGACGGTCGACAGGAGCCCATAGTCCACTGCGGCCCCAGGGAGGCTGCACCACGCCACAAGCCGGCTACTGTCCTCTAGCTGGAAAGGGCCTGCCGGCTGCTGTGGCCAATCGCAGGGAGGGAAGGACGCCAGGTGGGTGGGGAGACGCCGATGAGAGGCATGAACCTGAGCTACTTGACAAGGAAAAAATCTGACCTGATGCTCAATCAGACTGGCTTTCCTAAATTTTTCAAAATACTTAAGCAACAATAAAAGCCCCCAGGAGCAACCTGGAACATTATCTCTGGATCATTAAGAATTTCTATTTCTTCTTTTTGGTTGACTTGTTGAGAGTATAGGCTCGGGAGCTAAACCATATAGGTTCAGTTCATGGCCCACCCACTTCCTGTGTGACCTTAGGCAAGTTACTTAACCTCTCTGTGTCTCCAAGCACTGCCTAGAAATAATGGCAGCATTATGTCCATCTATACATAGAAAGCACTTAAAACAATCAGATCTTATTGAGATCTTGGTAAATGCTACTTTCCTTCTGGTGTTCTGAAAATAACCTGATTCAGACTTGACTGTAAAGAGGGCAGGGGCTGAGTACTATGAGGTTAACGCTGGGAAGAAGATGCAAAGAAAATACACCACAGCAGTAACAGCTCTGCTAGGGGACAATGGGTGCTGTTCAGTTTCTTTTTTATACTTTCCTGTATGTTTTAAACAATGCACACACACACACACATATTAAACATGAAAATAAATAATAGAATAAAAATTCAGGGAGCACAGATACACATAATACATGTATATACATAAGTATACGTGCATATACTTATATACATATAGTGTCAATACACACACATGTAGATTTTTCTATAAAAATAGATCATTGGTATATGCATGAACACACACACACACACACACATTCAAACCTGTGTCAGAATGTTCAGAATCCGCTGCTCCTAAGCATGGATCCAGAAGGCCATAGAGAACAGGGAAGTGGTTTGGCCAAGGAGCCCAACAGACATATACTTTTAAATTTAGCTCATCACATCTGGATTATATGACCTTGAGCACGTCCTTTGACTTTGCACAGAGCACATGTTGAAATGATGGGCGCTAATGTCATCCTTATCATCAGTATGTAACTCATATCCATCCTGGATCACAGCAAGAAATCAAAACTTCCATGTGGAAACAAATGTTCCCTTTTATTTCCTAACAGGACGGTACAGAAGAAAATGGACACGAAGAAGGAACAACAGCAATAGGCACACACTGAGCACTCGTTGCACACTAGGTCCTGTCCTGTGCACTTTCCTGCTGTCACCCTAGGAGGCAGGCACTGGTATCATCTGATGAGTGGTGTGATCTTGAGCATCAGTTTTCTCATCTGTAAATGGGGTTAATGACCACACCACTACCTTCTGCAGCAGGCACACAGGGAAAGCTCAGTCAGGGTCAGCCTCTTGTCACTAGTGACCATGTGCTCCTTAGGGAAGCCTCTGAGCCTCAGTTTCCCCATTCGCAGAGCAGGGACAGCATGCCTGCCTGAGCTACTCCACTGACGTGTTGGTCACGTAGTAAGTGCTCAATAAACAAGTGTGATGCTAGGCAGACTCAGCCCCCAGACTTCCAGGAGTCTCAGAACAAGCAGCTTAATCTCCACGCTGTCTCCCAGGTCCAGAGGATGGCCTTGCCTGAAGCCGTGTCCCCGTTCTCCTACGCACCCCGCCTCGTGGTCCAGGTACCGATTTTATCGTCAGGGGAGCTGACACCTTCCCAAGGCAGTTGTGAGTCTCATTCAAGGGTCCGAATTAGAGAATGCTGACTGTTCAATAAACAGGTCCTGCCACCCCCACACCCCCATTAAATTCACAGGGCGCCTGGAAGGGGGCGGGGCCAGCTGGGGCCGGAGCCCCTCCTCCTGCACACCAGCCGCTGCTGCCAACAGAGCGAGATGGCATGCAGGCTCCCGGAGAGGTCTCGGGTGGGGTCGAAGTCCTCTCTTCTCTCCGGTGTCATGCTGGAGCTAACAGGTGCTTGAAATCCACCTCCAGCGATGCCTCCTTGCTCACAGGACCAGAGAAAATCTTTGGTCCCTCACTGGAGAGAGTGGAGGCGAGCGTGGACCCGAACACTCATTGCTGGGTCCAGTGCGCACATCACCCCGCCAGCCGGGCGCTGCCCAGACCTCTGCGGAGGCGCCTGCCCCGGGCCCCGTGCTGGGCTCAACGCTGGGCCGCCGGGCAGTGGGCAGTGGGTGAACGAGGAGGAGGGGCAAAGGTGAGAACAGAGGCCCTGAAAGCCAGGGTCAGGACCCCTGCTCGCCAGCTGCCTGCCCTTGCGTGAGTGTTGTGAGCTCCCCCCATGCTTCTGTACCCACCCGCACAGTGGGAATAACGGCCCGACTCACTGTGGCCGCAAGGAGGAAACAGGACCGTATATGCACCAAATGCGCAATGCAAACGTCAATGCTGTGCAGAGTCCTCTCAGCATCCACCCTGGACCGGTCTCAGCTTCGGTTCACTCCACCAGAAGCAGCCAGAAGAGGCCTCGGGGCCCACTCTTAGGCTGACAGAACTCAAAAGAACCCCTGGGCATTAGAATCCTTACGACTCTAGACAAAACACATCATCTAAAAATGGAGATCTTTCTCACTTTATACGAAGAAAGTGCAGCGGAACCCGTGACCCGGGGTCCCAAAGCTAACGAGCCAAGCCCGGCCCCACCCAACACCCTGCTCTCTCTTCTTCCCGAGGCCCGAGGCCGCACAGCTCGGCGCTTCCATGGAGACTGGCTTCGGCCTACCCAGTCGATGCCGCCGCTCACCAGCTAGGTGGCACCGGGCAGGTTGCTTAACCTCTCTGTGTCCCAGTTTCCTTGTCTGGAAAAGGAGAGTTGTAATTCTACCACCTACTCGCATGGCATCTGCAAGCATAAGTAGGTCACTCAGAGGAAAGTCCTCAGGAAGGGTATCGCCCATCAGCACACCGCGGTGCCCATCCCTTAGGAGGGGCCCCAAGTATTGTTTGTGCAACACCTGAGGTTTCCTCCGTCGTTCCCACTGGCTGCAGACAGACTGCAAACCTCGGGCTCAGTTTCTCTTTTCGGACCAACTGTTCCTCCAAGAACCTGGAAGCTTTCTGTTTCCGGCCTGCATCTGGGGGCAGTGTTTTACTGCTGTCCACTCCTGACAATGTACCTTCTGATGTGAACGGGAGCACCTCGTGCTCCCCACGGGTGTGTCTTTGGCATGAAGATGGTACCTCCAAGCCCACACCTCCTCATCACCCCACGATTCTGCGTGCACTGACCGCCACCCTGACAGCAGCTTCGTTCTTCTCCACCTGGCTCACCCCGGGAGGTCAGGGTCACACACTGGGGGACACGTCTGGCCCACAGACACACTTGGCCTGGACTATACTCTCTAAAAAGTTTTCTAAACCAATTGCCAGTGTCCTAACCAAAAGGCTAGTCTAGACGAGGAGGAGGTGCTGAGGATGGTTCAACAGCCCCACCCGGCTTATCTCCATCTTTCAAAGAAAGGCTGGGTCAAGCCACCCCTAGAAGATGCGCTCCCTCTGAGAACAGAAGGCGCCTCGGTGGGGACGGGCAGGGTCACCCAACCCTGGGGACTCTGGCCTCCAGAAGACTACGGCCACATCATGCTTCTTGCCCACAGGCAAACTCTCAAAATCTCCAGTTAGCCTGACTTTCAACATCTACACAGAATCAATCATTTCGAATGTCCTCCACCCCCAACCCTGGTCCAGTCACCATCCTCTCTGGCCTGGATCGCCTGCAACAGCAACTCGCCCATTTCCCTACGGGCCATTCTCAGCATGACAGCCAGAGGGATCCCACTGAACTCTAAGTCAGACTCCATCCCTGTTCACTCCCACTTCACTGAGAGCAAAAGTCCCCGAATGGTGACCAGGGCCTGACCCCCCCATCCCCTTTCCTCTGGGCCTCTGTCTCCTACTCAGGCCTCCTCCGTGTTTCTAGACCAAGCCCAGCTCGGCCTGATGCCCCCCCGCCGACAGCCCGCCGCCCCAGACCCTGAACCTGCCACCCATCCATCCCCTCCTTTGCTCTAAGGCCCCCTCCTCAGGAAGGCCTCCCTGACCACCCCCAACTCCCCTTGCCCTGCCGGTTTTCCACCTAGCACTTATCACCTCCCCACAATCTATTTAATTTTCCTATTTATGAGATTTATTGTTTATCTCCCTGCAGCCAGAACGTCAGTTCCATGGGGGGAGGAACTTCTGTCTGTTTTGTTCACGGCCGAATTCCCAGCACCTGGCACGGTGCCTTAGCCATACAAGGTGCTTGGGAAACGTTCTCACCAGAGAATAAATGAGCAAAGGAATCCCCACGGACCTCAGAACATGCGCCCCACAGAAGTTTGAGCCATGAATCTCTGTTTCACTCTAACTTCCTTTCCCTTTCCCCAGGTCTGATGGAACTTTCTGGAGAAGCAAGCACAGCAGCTCTGATCAAGGCCAATCAGCATCAGCAAGACCTGTTTCCTGTTTCACGGCTTAAGAATGGGGGAGGGGGCAAGCACCACGCACCACATTTTATTAGTCAAATAGAAGCCAACAAGCCCAGCCAATCGCCAGAGGAGGCTGCTCACCGGCAGGACTACAGCTTTGCCTGGTGAGGGGAAAACCCCCTCTGCCTTCTTTCTTCTCTTAAACATAATTTAAAGTGAGTTGCAAATAGTACAAGAGCTGAAATCCAACAGGATGAAAACCACTGTCGCGTAATCCCTTTTACAAATTGAAAGTCTGGAGACTTGATTGGCCTCCTCCGGACTGGGGGAGGGAGGGGAAACCTGAACAGGTGCACGCCTGGCCCCCTAGTCTTCACCTTGCAAAGCTCATTATTCTTGCCCAGGATGAAACAGAGATCGGGTTTCTGCATCTGTAAGGAACTTCTCCTAAAGGACCGACCCATGTTTTCGCCATATGTCTGAACAGCTGTTGAAAAGGATCCGGAGCATTGTTCTCGGAGGTGTGCATTCTGGTTAAACAGCCTCATGTTCTGATCACTTTCTAACTAAAAGGATGGCTTTCTGATCTTTTTTTTTTTTTTTTTTTCCCCCGCTGCAAACGTGTCCCAGGGAGCGATAAGAAGAACATTTTTTTGGAAGTCCCAGCATATGGGTGGATAAGGAATATAATGGTGTGTCCTGTCCCAGGAGTTTAGGACCATGGTTCAGGGGTCTGGAAGTCAGCGGGGTGGGGTGGGGGATTAAAATGACAATGGCTTTATACAGGCCACTCTCAACTGGGGTATTATTAGATCCCAGGAGCTGGAGAACTATGGAAAGGCTTCAAGCCCAACCTTGCGAAGCCGCCTGTGAATGGACGTTTTGTCCACCCTGGGACCACCGCATCCTGTCCCGAAATAGAACGAGGAAATGATGGCAGACTCCGCCAGAGGCGTGTGGCTCTTTCGAGGTGAGTCGAGCGGTTCCCTTTGTGGTCTGATCCCGACAGGTCAGACTCAGGCCAAAGAGTTGCGACTCCCTAGCTCCTCAGAAAGAGCATAAATGTATCCAATTTCGATGGGATTCAGAGCTTTAGAGAAGCAACTGCCCGGGCCTGGCTGCTCACGGAACTCCCCACGTGACCAGGCGGCTCCTAGGGACTGTACGCACGTGGCCTGACCCCCCTTTCCGTCGGAGGGACCTCGGTGCAGCGCAGACCTCATTTACCCCCGGTGGGTGTGAACTGGAGGACGTTTGCCTGGAGCCAAACCTAACCCAAAGATTGATTGCGTAGCCAAAACTTCATAATCAGAAATTTCCCAGACAAATTCAGAATCCTAGTTCCTCTAGAAAAAATAAAAATGGTAAAAGCTGGCAACCTCGGACCCACCCATTCCCATGTGGCACAACCCCGGGGGGCTGAGCGTGGCTGCCTCCCTGAGACCAGGCCTACACTCGGCTGCGCTCTACTCCCCACCACCCCCTATCGCTCCCTGACATTTGGCCGATCCCGTCGGTTCCTTCCCCTGCCTGGCCCCCACGAGCTTGTCAGTTTGGGACCCTATCTCCCCAGCCTCGCCTCTGGCTCTCCACTCCGTCCGTCGCTTCGGCACGGAGGGGAGGGAGGCACACCTCCGTGCAAGCCGGCACGCACCGAGCCCGCTGGTGATGCCACACGTGGTACGGTGCCATCTCACAGGCCAGAGAGTCAGCACGTCGGGACTTCGCTTCTGAGCTCCAGGCTCACGTATCTAACTGCCTGCTTGACATCTTTGCCTGGATGCCTCGCAAACCCTTCCTTCTTCCTACACCCTCAACTGAACTTGATGTCTTCCCCCAAGAAATGACTGCTTCCCCGAATCTCCCCACAGGGCATGCAGCCCACCCTCCACCGGGTGCTCCGTCACCTCTCACATCCTAGGCTGGCACCGTCCTGAAGCCCGGGCCACCGCCACCCCCTCACCCTCACCGCCTCCATCTCTCACCTGCCAATGCCACCGCCACCGAATTCCCTCCCTTCGTCCTTCTGACACACTCTCGAGAGAGAAGGTGGAGTGATCCTAAAAATATCAAATCAGAATCACCTTCCTCCCCTACTCAAAACTCACTCTCTTCCCCTTGCCCTGGAATAAAATCCTAGCTCCCCACCTTGGCTTATGAGTCTTGCATGCCCTGGCCCTGAGAACCCATCACCCTCCAAGATAAACTCAAGGGACACTGGCCCTCCTTCAGCTCTTCAGATACACCAAGTTCTTCCCTGCCTCAGGACCTTTGCACGTGCTCTGTGCATAGAACACTCTCCTACCACCACCAAAAGAGACAGCAAGACAGAGAGAGGAAGGGCATCATTCTTTTCTTTGCTGGCTCCATCACATGCTCCAAGTCCCAGTGGGCAAGTCACCTCCTCAGCAAGACCCTCCCTCTAACACAGGTCTTCCAAGTGCTCTCTTGACATGGTTTTGCTGAAGGAGTTACCCCCAAGTTGTGAATCCAACAGATGAGCTCCTAATCAGCCCTTACGTCTTACCTAAGAATCCAGATGTCATTCTAGAGTGCCCTTGTCCGGCTTCCCTAACCCTCCGACACCTCAGCAATTGTCACATCAAACCGTCCTGGTCTGCTTTGCACCTTCAGTGCCCCTGAGCTCCATCGGGGCAGGGACTGTGTCCATCTCACCCATCATTATACTATCGGCACCTAGCACAGTGCCTGGCACACAGTAGGTCCTCAGCAAAACATTCGCCAAATGAATGAGTCATGAGATCTGAAGAGCATTTAAGGTTTGGAACAAACTTTCTTCCAAGATCAAGTAACATTCAGGACAGGGGAAAAAGAAAAAAAAAAAAAAAAACACAAAAAACAGCTGAACGGGGCATATGCTTAAGATTTTAAAATTTATATTTAAAGGAAGAGAATGAAATGGTCTTCCACTCGTTTTATTTTCACATAAAGGAGCATAAAACCACCAGGCATGCAAAAAAAGATTAAGTTTTACAGTGTGGCAAATAGGAAAGAGAAGGGTGGGGACCGATAATTGAGAGGGAAAGGAGCAGCTACAAAAATAGAAACAGATGGTGAGATAAAGAGAGAGAGAGATCAAGAGAGAAACCAGCAGAAGATTCTAGCAAGGTACAAACGGCTTCGTGGCTCTTCTGGGAACAAAAGGGCACCCTCCAGATTTCGAAAGGGGTTTTCGCACCTACTGAAAGGTTAAGAGCACCTGTCTTCGTAAGGTCCCTCTTTCCTTCATTTTTCGAAGTTTAAAAAAAAAAACAAGACTGCCTACCTACGCTAAAAATCAGGGGTTAGTACATTTCATTTTGAAGAGCATGCACACCATTCAAGTGAAAAAGATACTTCGCTTTGTGTCTTTTGAAGATACCGCTACACACTTTTGAGTCAGACGGTGAGTCTTCAAAGTTACGAGCAAGAGTAAGAACGGACCCCTGGGGGCTGCTGAAGGAGGCGTGGGAACTTCAGGTGCTGGATAGCAGCATCTGGGACCAGCTCAGCGGCCGTTCTTTCCTCGGGAACTTCCAGGGCCCACCCCGATGACAGCGAGCAGAGCCTTGCACCGCACGTGGCCCGACCTCCACGGCCACGCCAACTGGATTAGTGGGTGGCGCCCTCCCCGAGCAGGGCCCATTAGAATTTCCCGGAGAATCAGAATGTGGGCTCCAGCGAGCGGGCGAGGGGCTGGCATCGGGAGAGCAGATGAAATGCACAGGCTGGAGGTGTGGGCAACCTCCCGCCAGCTTCCTCTGCCTGGCCAGTGAGGGGGCAGGGAGAGCGAGTCTGCAGAGACCAGGCAAGTGGTGCACCACGGAGAACCAGACAGCAGGGTCCAAGTCCAACGCCCACCACGCAATAACGATGACTTTGAGTGAGATCCTTGCCATCTCCTTGACCTCACTGTAACCTGCTCCGTGGAGCTCTTTGGAAGATTAAATAAGTTAACACATACAGCTCACTGAGTGTTAACCATCATTACCATCTTGCTAAACTGTAAGCTCATGAGGGTGGGGATTTCTGGCTGATATGTTCATACCCTGTCCTAGAATCTAGAACCACACCTGGGACATAATAGTGCCCAACAAACATCTGTTGAGTAATCAGAGCATGAAGAAGCCCGAAAAGGAGAGAGCCTCTTCTGTCTGCGTATCTCAGCTACTACCCTCCAAAGAAGCAATCAGAGTGGGGTCTTATCACAGCCTAAATCAGATCGTGTTTCTTTCCTGATTTTATCTCAGGTTAAAAGTCCAACTCTTCCCCGTGGCTATGCAGGCCCTGCATGCTCCGCCCCGTTCGGCCTCTCTCCACTTTCTCCCTCTAGCCCCTCGCAGTCATTACATTGACCTTAATGTCCTTTGATGTGGTTCCTTCTGCCTCCGGGCATTTGCACATGCTGTTCCCCTATGAATCCTCAGCTCTAGTCTCTTCCTCAGGGAAATCTTAACAAATGTTCTTCCCATCTACAGTGGCTTTTCCCTTATGCCGCTTGCCACAATTTGTCATTTTACCATTTGTGTGATTAGTCGATGACTCTTTCCCCCTGGAACAAGAGCTCCGTGATGAAAGAGATCCTAACTTCTGTTTTATTCTTCCCTGTGTTTCAGTATCAAGTACAGTATATGACCAAAAGTAGGTGCCACACAAATGCTTGCAGAATGAATCTACTTGTTGACAGAACGGATTGAGCAAAGAAGTAAGACATGGACAGTGACTTCCCAGGTCCGGGTTCTTCCCAAGTTGAATGTACTGGCCCGGTTTTATGCAATGCCCCAGCAGCCTCCTCAAATAATCTCCCTCTTCCTAATCTGTTTGGAATGAGTTTCTCCATTACTACCAAAGGGTTTCACTCCCACACACAGACTAATGCCACCGTCCGAGCCAGGAGGTTCCCGTCCTAAAACAGATAACCCTCTGGAGCAGTGGTTCTCGACCTTCCTAATGCCGCGACCCTTTTATACGGTTCCTCATGTTGTAGGGACTCCCAACCATAAAATTATTTTCGTTGCTACTTCATAACTGTAATTTCACTCCTGTTCTGTCTTAGGCGACCACTGTGAAAGGGTCGTTCGACCCCCAAAGGGGTCGCCACCCACAGGTTGAGAACCACTGTTTTAGAAGAAGATAACTAAATCCAGAGTCTCCATCATGTCTGGTATATATTATCATCACAGTGTCAGAATACAGTCAACAATTACTAGACATGCAAAGAAAGAGGAAAATGTGACTCGTGGTCAAGGAAAGGGAGCAATGAAGAGAAACTCATCCCAAGATGGCTGTGATGTCAGATTTAGAAAAAGCAGCTGCCCACATTTACAAGTTCCTAATATTATCATAAAAGTCCTTAACCAAGTGTACACAGCCAAAGCGCCTGTGAAGATTCTGGAGTTTGGGGTTTGTTGGTTATCTGAATTCTACTCATATCATACAGCTTCTAATTAAATAGTTTCAGGGGATACTCCTCAAGAATGTGTATTTTTAACAACTGCTCTAGAGAGTTCTGGTGTATATGCTGCATTAGATTCTCATCGCAGAATTCTTATCATATAATACTTATACTTTAAGGCAAATACACACCAAAAAAAGTTAAACTAATTCAAATGTATTTGAAGGTCTGATTGAGTTGGTTGGTGGGCACTAGTCAGCAGTTGCTGGTTAACCAGACTATATGATTAAGCATTTTTCAGCTCTATTTTGGAGAAGAAAGAACACTTTGCTACTTATTTTGAGGGGGAAAAAAAAGATCTGAGGTTGAATTAAAAGCCACAGACATAAAAGATAACTATTAAGAAAAAAACAGAAGGAAATGCTCCTGGTATAACGTAAAGTTAAAAAAAAAAAAAAATCAGAGTACAAACTACAATAACATCAAGTATATCAATGTACAGTAATAGACATTGCCATGTTTGTGAATAGAAAAAAGCCTACAGAAAATATATCAAATCTTTAATAACAGCTATTTTAAGAAGTCTGACCATGTGTAGTTTTAATTTGTTCCTACGTTCCTGTATTTTACAGCAGTATATTGATTCTCCTCTACAGACTCTCCTCTAAAATTTAAACATGAAATGATGGCCTCAGAAACCTGTCAATACACAAATGTCTCCAAAACTCCAGCCGTTTCTCAACAGGAAAGAGGAGGGAAGCTGCAGCTCAAGCATCTCATTTCTATCCTCATCCAGCTCCAGACGACGCTCTTCTCCAGCTCCTTGGTAGCTGATTAGCTTCAGACACTAATTCCATCTTAAGTGCCCCATCCCTCAGAGGGGGAAGAGGTGAGTCACACGCCTCAACGTAACAAGAAACAGCCAGGGGCTTAGCAGAACCAAGTCACCTAGTAACAGATGAAGAACACAAATGACAAGAAGTAAAGTCCATACCTGAACCACAGGGTGGCCACCAGTTGGAGCTTTGACGGCCCCTCGGCTGCCTTCTGTCTCATAGTGGGCCCGGTGATGTGGCTTGGGCTGCACCTCAATCCGCAGCTCATAGGAACCAGACTGGTGGGAGAGTGGCCATTCGAGTGGAGGGAGGGACGCAGTCACTGGGATACTGAAGGAAGAAACAGAATCAGCCGTGTGTACAATACGTCAGAATCAGTCGACCTGTACAATAAACATAAATGGCCCCTTTTCTGAAAATCATGTCCAGCGGGAATATGAATAAAATGCTGGCTGTTGGGAGGCACATATTTCTCAGACATGATAGGTCGGGCTCTTCACAAGATGGGGACCTTTTGCTTTGCTTTCTCATCCATCTTGAAGACAGTGTGAATGATATCTCAATTCATGAAGCTAACTTCATTGTAGGTTAGTCCTAGCATGTTTCTAACTGTCAAAACTTTTTCTCTGAGAATTTTGAAGAGTATCACCTCCCATCTCTTAAAAAAAAAAAAAAATGAATCCTTAGCAAGGATGTTTTCGTTTTCCAGAGGAGTGTGGAATAGGAAGACTAACATGAAGGACAGGGACCCCACAAACTTGCCATGTGGCCTTAGGCAAGTAACCTCACCTTCTTATCTGGAGCATCCTATCACCACACAACAAATGGCTTAGACGGCATCTGAGAGTTGTTTCTGTTCTTATTTCTATGGATGATGATCTCAATTAAAAGTATATTTTAGAAAGAGGACGTGTCTAGTCACAGTTATTATTTATCATGTGAAGTACCCAACAAGAGAGAGGTGCCTGCTTTTGGTATGCATGAGCCAAACCACTCAGTCTCCTTCATATTAAATGAGAGTAAAGGTCAAGGGCATGACTAGAGTTACACACCCAAGGCCTGAGTTTCCACAACTGTGAAAGGGAGATACTGAGATTTATATATAAAAGAGCTTAGCACAGTAAGTGCTCCAAGATTATTAGCTATAATTTTCCTATATATATTATATATTTCAAATAAATAGCTATGTCCTATAGATGATCTGAGTTAGTTACAATATTGGCTATACATCTGAGGCTGTAAGATCTTTGAGGCCATGTCACTAGGTTGCATTTTATAATAGACTCTCAATCAATTTCAGTACACACAACAGGCACTTGATAGGTTGTTAGAATTATGTCATCTAACAGTGGACTGAGGTCTTGACCATCTATCTAGACTATCCATTCCTTCAGAGCCTCAGGGAACATAAAGACATTTTCCCAAAGTCACAGAGCAAGACACGGTGAAGGCTCCAACGATGTCTCTGGACTCCCAGTCCAGTGCTCCATCCACATCTCTGTACTGCCTCTTTCCCTTCCTAATTTATTTAAAATAGGTCCAAGAAATTCTCTCATTGATGGAATAACTCTAGAACAATGCCGACATTTGATAGGTTCTCAGTGACTATTCAGTGGGTGGGGGGGTGGATGCATAGATGGATGGATGAGTAAATAAGCAGTTTCATTCCAAAGACCCTCTGTATAATAACAGTAGCTTTGAAGTTGCAAATGCGTGGATTTGTGTCACCATGTCCTTATTTTTCACATTCGGCAGAAATCATCCGTCCGATCAGGCTACTGTTTCCTACTAAGCCCAGAGCTGCTAGAAGCTGACAGTATCCACTTGACTTAGTTAAGCAGTTGCAATGGAGCTAATTCCATCCCTTCTCTATTACAGGGATGTCAAGGGGAGCCTGGAAGGGGACGGCACCCCATAAACTCCAGCAGTGCGACTGTCCTACTTGAACTTACGATCCAATTAAAATTATGTCTTCACTATGCAAGCCAACTCCCATTCCTTCCTTCCCACCACACTGCTCTCTGAAGCTCTCTTACCCTGAAGTCTTCGGGTGCCCCAAATGCCTTTATTTCTACCTCAGTTACCATGCCAACATGCCTTCAGGCTTCTGCCTACAGCCAAGGTGCCACAGGGGCTAAATACTCTTACTCTCATCATCTATGCAAGTTAAAAACATGTTTATATTTGCAAAATAAGGCTCAGAAAAAAAATCACTTCACCCCTGTCTCTCTTGAAGTAGCAAAATAATTTAGTGAGTAGAAGATTCTGTGGAATAGCCCTAAGTGTCAACATCTAATTTTGTTTGTTCTGGAATGAGACTTTGACAACTGAAATACAACACTAAGAATCAGACCCCTGAGGTCAGTCTGCAATCTTGCATTGGAACTCCAGCCCTCTGCTGCGTTGGCCACACATCTGGAGAGAGAGACTATTGTGAGGCTTCCTGAATGCCCCATGCTCTCAATCTGGTAGAAAATTCCTGCAGGTGCCTCATTGGCTGGCCCAGACTGCCGCTGGGTGGGGAGCAAAGGATTCCCACACATCAGAACCTCTCGGATCAAGCCACCGAATGGAGAGGGACGGAGCCCATAAACATAAACAATAATCTCAGATAAATGCATTACAACCGTATTTCACACTCATGTTCCTCCCCAGTCCCAATTACTACATAAGCCATGCTTTGAGGATTGACCTGTAGCAGAAAGAACAAGGAGTCAGAAACCCTGGTCCCTACCTTCCCACTTGGTCATTAACTAGCCGTGTGATCACGGGCACCCCACGTCACCTCTCCGAGCCCCGGTTTCTCGACCTGGGCCAGGGGTGGTCTTGATCGGCATTTCCTAAGACGGCTCTTGGCCTTAGAAATCTCTGCCCGTCCTGTCCCCAGCTGGGAGCAGCCTCTGTACCGTGGCAGTGATTTACCTCTGCTACCCCCAGAAGCTCCCTTCCTTGAGGGACACGGGTTGGCGACTACGGCTGTAGTGTTTTCCGAAGCTGCTTTGGAGGAAATGTCGGGCTGGAAGCTTTGTCTGGTCCACTTGGCCTGGTGTGGGGTTACGCCAGGCCCAGCGGACGGGACCCTTGGCTACTCTCAACCCCACATCAATCAAAACTCTCTCTACCATTATCTATTTTGGTATTCAACCTTTTATTTGAGAGAGAGGTGGGGGGGGAAAGAGAGGGGGGTTTCCATGAGCTAAAATCAAACGACACTTTGAAAACCACTGCGGTAAGGACAATAGCATAAGGCTTCAGATGCTTCATCTAATAAACAGGTAGAATAATATCTGCTCCTAACCACTGTGTGTCTCATTTTTCTTCTCATCAAAATAACAATAATGCCAAACCAGGTTCATGGGAGAATTAAATGAAATAATACATAGACAGTACTTAGGATTGTGCCTGGCACAAGAATCCGTAAACACTGGTGATTATTTCTGTCATTATCAGGACCCCGAGGCTCCCGGGACCTGTCTCCTAACACAAGGCTTGTCAATGAGGAAGCGACCAAAGCGCTGTCGTCTATAAGAAAAAGATTCCCCTATGACACCACTTTTGAGCTCTTACTTTGTTCGGGTTCCATGCCAAGAGTCTGATGTATATCATCTCACCTAATCCTTGAAACAAACACAAGATAGGGGCTATTATTATCCTCATCTCACAGGAGGAACCAAGGTTCAGGAAGGTGCTCAGTGAGAAAGGAGGTCCTGATTGACTAGTGATGTCTGCCCCGGGCATGGCCTCAAACAAGTGCTCAGTAAAATGAGAGTCCTGATTGACTAGCGATGTCTGCCCCGGACATGGCCTCAAACAAGTGCTCAGTAAAATGAGAGTCCTGATTGACTAGCGATGTCTGCCCCGGGCATGGCCTCAAACAAGTGCTCAGTAAAATGAGAGTCCTGATTGACTAGCGATGTCTGCCCCGGACATGGCCTCAAACAAGTGCTCAGTAAAATGAGAGTCCTGATTGACTAGCGATGTCTGCCCCGGGCATGGCCTCAAACAAGTGCTCAGTAAAATGAGAGTCCTGATTGACTAGCGATGTCTGCCCTGGGCCTGGCCTCAAACAAGTGCTCAGTAAAATGAGCATCCTGATTGATTAGCGATGTCTGCCCTGGGCCTGGCATGAAAAGATGCATAATGAGAAAGATGATCCCGCATGATGAGTGATGTCTCACGGGCCCGAGGAGGATGGCCCATGATGACGTGGCTGGTAAATGGCAGAGCCAGGGCTGAAATGCAGTCCTGAGAGAGCCCAAAGCCTATAGGCTGCTATCTACAACTCTTCAGCTTGCCAGGATTTTTAAGCTCCTTGAGGATTATGGCTCACACATTTTTTGGGGCTGCCCTATCATTGACTGCAGACCTGTGACACATAGCAGATGTCAAAAAACATCCATTCCTCTTATAAGAAGACAGCAAAGTGCATGCATGAAGACTCGCTTTGAGCTTAGAGAATGCCAGCCCCTTGACGGCAAACAGGTCTGCCCCTTCTGTTCACCACCGTCTCTCCAACACCTGTACAGTGCCTGGCACATAGCAGGTGTTTCATAAATACTTGTTGAGTGAAGCAATGATGATCCAAGTGCCACATGAGCGAACGCAGGCAGCCTATGATGACACCCTGATCGCCACCACCCAGTGAGTCATGTACACCTCTACCCATTTTACAGAGGGGGACACTGCCGTTCAGAATTTAACTCCCTTCTCAGGGCCTCCCGGCCAGCACAGGGAGAGCTGGGATTTAAATGCAGTCTAGCCAACTCTGAGCCCCACACTCATAGCCAGCAAACCGTCTCTTAACACTAAATCATGGGACCATTGGTTGTCACAGCCCGGCTCACCTGCAGATGGGAATAGCAGGCACCAGCGGCTTGGGCCAAGTCGGGGGCATCAGCAAGATGGACTCGGGGGCCGAGTTCCTCCGCTCCTCCTGTTCGCAGGGCCCCAGGAACTCCATGGCGGGGTAGATGTGGCGGGGCAGGCTGGTCTTGGGCTGGGCGGCAGACACCGGCGACGGGTCAGGGCTGGTCTTCCACATCTTGGGGGGGATCCCACAAGGTGAGTCCGGGGTGAGGCTGTTCAGGGCATCCATGAGGACAGCAGAGCCAGCCGTTGGGGGGTACCCAGCGGGGGCGCCGTCGTCCTGGGGCTGCGGCGAGGGGCTGCGGGAGTGCTGGGGTGAGGCTCCGGGCAACGGGGCAACCAAGGCCCCAGCACACGAATGCCTCCGCTTGGCACCAGGCGACGAGGAGCGGGAGGCCGGACGGGGCACGGGCGAGTGGCGGCCCAGGCAGCTGTCCTCAGCGAGGCTGGTTCGAGGTGACATTATTGGCGAGGTTCTGGGGGAATAATGAGCAGGGATGTTTTGAAACTGGGGACACAGGTCGTCGGGCCCGCCGTTATTGGGCGAGACGCAGGGCGAGGTGTAGGGGGAGAAGGTGTCGGAA
Source organism: Molossus molossus (assembly GCF_014108415.1). Taxonomy (NCBI): domain Eukaryota; kingdom Metazoa; phylum Chordata; class Mammalia; order Chiroptera; family Molossidae; genus Molossus; species Molossus molossus. The sequence continues at coordinate 7,749,910 of NW_023425399.1, read as the reverse complement.
ATGAAGCTGGCAGAGGAGCCGCTGCTAGCGGGGCTCAAGCAAAGCGGCTCGCGGTAGCCCTCGAAGCCGGGCACGGGCAGGGTGAACCTCGGGCTGGCGGCCACCCCCGCCAGGGGCGCCTGCTCCCCCAGGAGGCCAGTGTCTCTCATGCGGAGGGCCCCCCCTGCCTGCATCAGTTCGTGGGATGGAGTGATCTCGATCCGAGGGCTCAGGCCGGAGGCCCCCGCTGGCTTGGCCGGGCTCAGAAAGTCCTGCGGCCCTACCCTATCCGGCTCTCCGAACCGGCCGGGGGGCTCGCCAGAGAGACTGGCCAGGGGGCTGTATGGCTTGAGGCCATAGTCCAGGACATCATCAGAGTATGCAAGTCCAGGATGAGAGCTGGAGACCTTATGTGCATTCGGCTCTTCTGGAAAGAGAAGGGGGGAGGGAGGGGTCTTTTTAAGCCTCTAAAACAGAACTCCGAACGCAGAGCAATCACAGTTTGGGTTCGTCTCCTGCTGTTTGCTTACTTTTTAAATCCCCACCACACCAAACCCCAGGCTGCAACCTCTTTCCCTCGCCAGAAGGAAAGGGAGGCCTCTTCACCCCCGATTCCTCGGCCAGCGAGCTCAAAGCAGAAGGTTTGAGGGCAGCCGCACCAGGCACAGCTCGGCCAAGCCCGGGGCATCAGCCGGAGGCCTGGGTGACCAGCTGCATTGACGACTCCCCAACCTTTGTCTCCACGGGGCCCTTTCTTTCACAACCTCGTTCACCCCATGGCGTTCACTCCCCACTGGAACAAAGGCTTCACAAAACAATACTTACCCCGCCACATGTGATACACTCATCTCCCCTCCTGTCTGGGGTTCCTTTGTTTATGTGCTGGCCACAGCCCATGCAACAGGTTCCCTGTCCCACCGTGGGCCGCGGCCCACCGATTGGGAAACTCGGATCTAGGCCCCCTCACCGCTCGACAAGTCCGACACAGATCAGGATGCAGAGGGAGGCTGCAGGGCCAGGAGGCCATGGAGCTCTGGGGTCAAACCCCCACTGTCCATGCCCGCGTGTAAGACACAGCTTAGTTCAGAACCAGGACTCCTGACTCCTGCCTCACCTCGTGCCATTTTACAGATGAGGGAACTGAGGCCCTGGGAGGGGAAGAGATTCACCCTAAGCCACCGAATTAGCAGGACTAGGAATCCCACAGCCAAACCACTTGGCCCCCAAAAGGCGAGCCCCTGGCGCCAGAGTCTCCCAAACTGTGAGAACAGTAGATGGAGAAGGCCCTAATCTTTTCTTTCCTGGTGGCCATCTAGCCCGTGGCTGGACAGTAGAACCCGTGAGGGAACTAGATGTCCATTCCCGCCACCCCTCGCCCATCCCCCCAGTCCCCCAGCTCAACAGAGGCCCCTCCAGTCAGCTGTGACTCCTCTCTGTCACGCCCTTGCACCCGAGCCCTCAGTAAACCCCGACCGCTCTGCTGTTCATTACACACCAAATCCACATGTCGCCCCCTCTCCACTACTACCGCGCGGGCCCCGGCCACCGTCCTCTGCCACCCGGACCGCCGTGGTTGCCTCTTCCCCGGCCGCCCCGTTTCCACCCTCGCCCTGCATGTCTGCTCTCCACACGGCAGTCTTTTGAAGCGCCCATTTGTGAACCCCACTTTGAAGGCTGTCCCTGACCCTTGTCCCCGGGCCCCGGCTGTCTCACCGCTCCGGCTTCTCCCCGGCTGACACCTGGCTCTTGTCTTCAAGGAGTTCTTGAGTGTGTCTCCCTCTGCCTGGGAACGTTCCCCCCGAGGGCTTCACGTGGCTGCTCCCTTAATTCCTTTACCTGCCTGCTCAGTCGACACCTCTGTAGACTGGCCTCTCGAAAAGACAGTCTCCATCCTCAGCCTAAGGCCTTTCTCCATCCCCTTTCCTTGGCATCTTTTCTCCATTGACAGCAGTTACCAGCTCACATCCTATCCAATATTCATCTATTTAGGGAATTCCATCCCAGGAGATCAAGGGCAGGCAAACTACAGCCCCTGGGCCAACTCCGGCCCACGGATTGTGCTTATAAATAAAGTTTTGTTGGAACACAGTCACTCCTATTTGTTTGCGTATGGTCTCTGGCTTGCTTTTGCACAACGGCAGAGTTGGTGGCTGCTTTACGGTCCACGAAGCCTAAAATATCTACTGTCTGGCCCTCCGTAGAAGTCTGTGACTCTGCGCTAGAGTCTACACTCCACTGGGGTTGGAAGCGTGTCTCTCGCTGTTCAGCATTTTTTGCCAAGTACTTAGCACAGGCGCTTGTAGGCCATGCATACCATTTGTGGGGTGACTGAGCAAATAAGGAAAAGAATCATGTCCAAGGGCCTGCCAGACAGAAACGGAACCCCTCCCTAAAGCTATGTGACTGGCCTGTCCTGTGAAGCAGGGGGGCTGCACAGGTGATGCTCAAACTCTTCAGTGCCCTTTCTGGGCCACCCTAGAGTACGTGCTGTCTGGTTCAGCCACGCTGATCTTATAGTGTCCAAATGTTGCCCCCACCCCAGCTGAGAGCCCAGAAATGGCTTCCTACAACTTTTAGGGGGAAGTTAAATAGCTTCAAGGAGGCCAGCCTGGCCGGGCCCTGCCTGTCCCTCTAGCCTCACCTCTCTCACTGTATTCCAGCCAAACTAGCTGGCTTTCTGTTCATAGAAAGCAATGAGCTCCTTTCTGCCTCAGGACCTTTGCACTTGCTGTTCCCTCTACCTCAGCTGCTCCTCCTCACCCAAACCCAGGCCCTTTCTCTACATAACTAAAGCCACTTATTCCCTCCATCCTGCACTTGGAAAGGCTTTCTGACCTCTTTGACCAGATCAGACCCCACTCATACTTCCCTGTTCTGTTACACGCACTTCTCACAATTTCAGTTAAGTAATTCTGGAGTTATTTGTTTATTGTTGGCCTCTCCCCCAATCTCCAGCCCCACCCCCACCAATCAGCCAATTTCACGAGGACTCTCTCCCTCTTCACTGTATTCCTAACACGTAGACAGGACCTGCCACAAAAAAAGCCCTCAAAAAACTATTTGTTCATTGGGTGAATGAGTAAATACAAAGGGGGTTCAGAAAAGTCTATGTGAATATTTAAACTACTACTTAAAGATGCTACTATCCATGCCGACAGGTAGAAAAACATAACCTCGAAGAAGGAAATTCGGTAATATCTATGAAAATCCCGAACACACATCCCTGGAAGCAAACAGTGTCACTTTTAGAAATTCATTCTACAGAGAGTGTCTCCTATGTGCAAAATGAAGTGTGGATAGGTAAGTTAGAGCTGCCCTGTCCGTAATCCCAAAGGACTAGAAGCAACCCAATCCCTATCACCTGGGATGGGTTCAGTTCGGGTTCGTTCACACAGTGGGATACGGTACAGCTAGAGAAAGGGATGAAGCCATGCCCAGGTGGCTCAGTTGGTTGGAGCATCGTCCTGTACACGAAAAGGTTACGGGTTCCATTCCCAGTCAGCGTGCACACAGGAGGCAACCGATCGATGTTTCTTTCTCTTTCTCTCTCTCTCTCCACCCCCCATCCTCTCCCTAAACATGTCCTTGGGTGAGGATTAAAAAATAAATAAAATAAAATAAAAAGGGATGAAGAAGTTTTCTCTCCATGAAAATGGAGCGACCACAAGATACAGAGTTAAAAGAGAAAAGCAAAATGCATCCAGTCTGCACACTTGCATGCACACACGTGCACATACGCACACACGCGTGCACACGTGCACACACGCAAACACACTGCTGCTAGAAGTACAGGAAACGCCAACTTCCTCCAGGGAGGGGAACTAAGTAATTAGGCAGCCGCGGTCTGGCAGAAAGGTGACTGATTCCTGTTTTACCTTGAGAAAAGAAACAGTTCCCCAAAGAAACATGTTTCTATTTTATTTTTAAGGTGGTGGTGACATAACATGATGCACAGTCATGACACCCTGGTTCAGGAAGCAGGAAATTGAGAGCTAGTCCTACTCTGCCACTAACCAGCTGTGTGACCTTGGAGAAGTCCCCCACCCAACCCACTGCACGTCTCAACCTTCTCACTTATGACAGGATGGCGCTGACCGGGACCAGTCCCCCGGCTGCGTCTGCCTGTGAAACCCTCCAACGTTTCTAGCTAGAATCTGTAGGGTCTGGGGTTCTTATGAAGCTGCAGGTCAACATAAACCTGAACTTGTATGTTTGTGTGCACACACGCGCGCCTTCCTGGCAGGTAACAGAGCGCAGACTTTTCATCTACAGAGAGATTAAAGTCAAATCCGTAACAACGTCCTGATAATCCACCAGCCTGCGAACCAGCAAAACAAAACACAAAAGGTCTCTTAGCAGAAATTCCGGCCTTATCAGAAAAACTGACCTACATCTTATCAGAAACCCCGGGCAGGGCAGGGCTGCGTGAGGTCCCAGCCGGCCACGGGGCACACCGCTGGCTCCCCGGCCGCCCTGCACAGGCAGCGGCTGCTTTGCATCCGCTTCGGTTCATCCGGGCAGCACTTTCTCTTTCTCTTCTTTTCCTTCCCCAAGATTTGGGAAGTTGAACAGCAAGCAGGGAAATGGAGGTAATTTACAGTCACGTCACCCGCAGTCCTCGAGATCTCTGACCTGTCTCACAGACACATGGCTCATCCCTGAAACATGTACGTGGCCAGGATGCCAGCCCCGCAGACAGCTCTGCCCAGTGCCCACGCTGCCCACACCGCACTGGGCGAAGTTAGTCTCATCTCAGCCACCAAACTTCCTCAGAAACGTGCCCCAAACCGTGCTTTTCTGACCACTCGATCTCTGATATAGCCATAAGGTACCCCCGGTCAATAGTATTTACCTGATATTTCTATTTCAATCCATTTGCATACTACTTTATTTTTATTTAAAGGGGAAACTTGACACCACTACCACAAATGGAAAATCAGTGTCACCTCCATAAATAGAAGGGAGGGTAAAAGTACAATAAAAATAAAAGTTACACCCTGGCCGGTTTGGCTCAGCGGTTAGAGCGTTGGCCTGCGGTCCAGAGAGACCCGGGTTCGGGTCCCACTAAGGGCGCGTACCTCGGTTGCAGTTTTTCCCCGGCCCTGGTTGGGTCGTGCGGGTGGCAGCCACTCGATGTGTCCCTTTCACGTCAATGTTTCCCTCTCTCTCTCTCTTCCTCTCTCTCCTCCCACTCTATCTGAACAAAAAAAGGAACAATGTCCTCGAGTGAAAATTAAAAAAAAATAAATTAAATAAATAAATATAAATAAATAAATAAATAAATAAATAAATAAATAAATAAAAGTTACCAAATTCAAGCGCAACAGCGTGGCCCACCAGGGCTCCAGTAAGAGGCCCTTCTTTCCCCCACGGTGGCCCTTTCATTTCACTGAGGTATGGCTTCTACCGACAGATCTGGAGTGCAGTCTGATGAGTTTTGCCAAATGTTATGCACCCTGTAACCACCCCCACAATCAAGATGCAGGACATTTCTGAGACCCCAGACAGCTGGGGGTGGGAGGAGGGAATGGCAAGTGTCCGAGAGAAAGGCGTTAAAGACACAGTAGTGCCCTGACCGGTTTGGCTCAGAGGTTGGAGCATCAGCCCTTGGACTGAAGGGTTCCGGGTTCAATTCCTGGTCAAGGGCACGTACCTGGGTTGCAGGTTCAATCCCTGGCCCCTCGGGGTCGTGCGGGAGGCAGCCAGTTGATGTGTCTCTCTCTCCCCTCCCTCCCTTCTATTCTGTCTAAAAATCAATGGGAAAATATCCTCAGGTGAGGATTAACAAAAACAAAGACACAATAGCATGTAACTAAGACTCCACTCCTTCTGACTAGTTCAAGGAGAAGGAGAAACCATCTGACCTGCCATGGGAGGTCCCTGCCCCCCACTGGAGGCATCCGTACTCAAAGAGGAAGAAAGTGGAAACTGATGGGGGATTAAAGGTTGCTGCTCGAGGTCCTCTGTGCCTCCACACCTTTGCACATGCTGTTCCCCTTGCCCAGAACTCCCTTCCATACCCCTCCTCACTTAGCCTCGCAAATCACTATTTGTCCATCAAGATTCCACCTACGCCACCTCCTCCTGAAGGCCCTCGCTGATTCCCAGGCTGGATCAGCCAGCAATTCCTCCATGTTTCTAGAGCCTAGAGTCATCTAGATTTTAGTGAAGTCTATCAATTATAGACTCACTTGTCTGTCTCCCCACTAGACTGAGCTTTTTGAAGGCAGACAGGAGTTAACAATAACAACAATCATAATAATAGCAAAAGCAGCTAACCATTTGAGAAACTAAGTATAGTGAATCATCTAATCCTCACGACAGGCTAGGAGGTAGGCACCATTGACTCCCCTTTTACAGATGGAGACACAGACACAGAGAGCTGAATGAACTTGCCTGAAGTCTCACAGCGTGAACTCAGGCAGACCTGAGAACACCCTCAACCACCAGGCCAGGGGTGCTCAACCTCAGAACTATTGACATTTGCAGCAGACAGTTCTTAGTTGTGGGGGCTGGAGGGTGTTAGGAGCATCCCTGTCTCTACCAACTGGAAGCCAGTAGCACCCCCACCCCTAGGTCGTGACAACCAAAAAACAGCTCCAGGCATTGCCAAATGTCTCCTGCGAGGCAGAACGGCCCCCAGCTGACAGCCGGGCTCTGTGCCCTGCAGCCCGGCACCTCATCAGGGCCTGCAGGCCGCGGAGGCCCACCCTGTTGGAGGCACCAACCCATGAGTCATGCCCTCAAACCTGAAATGATTCAGGACTGAGACATGTGCTCACTGTCAGCCCCAGCGGGGCTGTTTCTGCAGCAGACATCTGAAAGTCCTAATTACCATCATCCTTCCTTTCATCAAGCCCCCAGTGCTCACCCAACGTCTAGGCCCCGTGAAGGTTTGGGGAGACCTTTGGCCACTCTCAGAAAATGCAGGGCAGGACGGCTGAGGGGGGCACGTCCAGCCCCCCCTCAGCAAGGCGTCTGCACTGAGGTCCAGGTCTCAGTCAATACACAGTATTAGGGGACTCCAGCTCCACTGCCCCACCCCCAGCCCTGTGACACGGGGGACCTCTGAGCCCTCTTGTATAACATGGTGGTGAGGCTGGTGACAATACCAATCCGATAGTTCACCTAATGCACACAAAGCCTGAGACACATGGGATAAACACTCAGTTCATGGAGTCTATCGGTGTGTTACTATGGTAAGAATGATTTTTCAGTAAAAATCCTACCCTCTCTCTGCTCTCATGGCTTTATTTTACACCTTGATGGTGTAACACACACGCGATGCCTTTAAAAACATTTAAGGGAAGAAATTTTATGAAAATCAAATGGAGTCATCAACACTTTGGGAATTTTTTTCAGCACAGAAAACATGTGGAGTGGACAAAGGAGGCCTCCAATATCACCTCCATTCCATGCCTCGTACCCTTTCTCTGGGCTACCTGGGAGCTGACCAACTAACTTTTACTAAGGTGTCAATGACTCACCGAGCCAGTTGCAGTAACAGAATTGGTAACAGCTAACACATCCATACCATTCACTTCATACCAAGAACCACTGTGTGTATTTAACATAGATTAATACGCTTCTCTAACAAGAACCCTGTGAAGCAGGTGATACGGTTTCTTCATTTTACCAATGGGGAAAATGAGGCTCAGAGAGGGTGACTCATTTGCCCAATGTCACACAGCTTCTAAGTGGCAGAGCTGGGATTCGGTCTCAGGCAGCTGGGTTTTCTACCCCCAAAACCATCCTCTGCCCTGCTTCTCATGAAAGGGGCTATTTCCTGGGTGGTGACACCCTCACCCCAACACAGGGCAATGAGGTGCTCCCAGAACAGAAACTGCTCTGAGGGCCCCACCAGGAGGAAGTTGCCCCGACGACGAGAGACACTGATTCCTTTCTTCTGGAATATTCAGTCCCTCCACTTGGCCCGGGATTGAGTCAGCGATTATTTTCAAAGTCACAGTCCGGCGGCCCAGGGGTCCCGCCAGCGCCTGTCCCCCAGGAGCCTCCTGCGGCCTGTTGCTCACCCTCAGGGACACACGGCCAAGTCTGAGGCGGCCGGCCGGTGCCTTTTGAAAAAAGGAACAGCGAGAGAGCGTCTTCTCCGCCGGGAAGCGAGGCGGGCGGAATTTTCAGGAAGCAGAACAGAATGACCGAAATAGAAACTGGGCTAGGGAACCTACAGGAGGCGGCTGTCCTCTGGGGGGGGGGGGGGGGGCTTGCAGGATGGGAAGGAGATGAGCCAGGGCGGGGGCTGGGGGCCAGACGCCCCTCAGCCGAGCAGCAGGGCCCCCGAGCTGCAGGAGCCACCGCTGGATGAGCTCACACCGCGGGTGGTGCGAGCCCCGGCCCCGGGTTTGAGACATCACAGTCTGTTGCCATGACAGCGCCTAGGATGCCCCAACCTGAAGGTGCATTCGTGCAGCCAGAGGAAATCGGGGAGATGGAGGGAAGGAGCCTGCCTCCCGCCACCCCCATGGCTTTCGCAACTTCCTGCGTGTTCGGGGTTACAAGGAGCCGTCAACGGAGCGGGAAGGTGGCTGGATTTCTCATCCAGCGTTTGCAGCACCTACTGGAAAGACCTGTGAAAATCTGCGGATTGCCATCCAACAAATGCAATGCTCAGCAAGCTTTCCAAAGGGCCCCCCGCCCCTGCACGCCTGCAGAACGGTGACTAGAGTCCCTATCAATGAATCGTGTGTGTTAATAACGATGGAGAATCGGGTTGTCACCCCGTCATTCAGAGGTGATCCATACGGGCTCAGGGCATGAAAGGCAAGACATTCCATCCAGATAAATCAGGCCCAGAAAGGGCAGGGAGGCAGCTTACTAGCCTGTCTCACCGTGTGGAGCCACAGGATGAAGCACCTTGAACGCTCTGGTCTTTGCTGACCTTGGCCACGTCAGACAGCTGCCTGCCTTCACCAGACAGGGCCTAAGGAGGGCTGGGTTCTGCTTCTCAGGCATCCTGCCATGGGGCCAGGCGCCCGGGACACAGGACCTGGGACAGTTTGCAAGCAACGAGACTTACAGACTGGCTGCTGGCGTGGCTGTCTGCAAACACACACACCTACCTGCTGACACGTATCCCTTCTGCAGAAGGGTCGAGAAACGCGTGCGGTCTGCAGCCCGCAAGCCTCAAGGTCAGCTTCTGGATGGGGGCAGCCGGGCCCAGGCACCTAGCAGATGCCAGGTCTCATCTCCAGTCTCAAACTGGGATGAAAAGAACCAGTTTGCTGGTTTAAAGCCCTTCCAGGGTGGCCTCCTGCCTTTGAGAAGTTCAGAGACCTATCTATTTCTAGTCATTCAAATAGCTGTTTACTGGGCCACAATCTTTCACAGGTACCGTCTCCCTCTCTGCAGCTTACACCCAGCCTGGGAGGCAGGGACTGTCAACTCCTCAGTTACAGATGGCGACACTCAGGCCAGGGGTGCAGGGAGTCACCCAAAGTCACAAGAACAGTCAGGGGCAGAGCTGGGGATTCAGACTGAGACATCACATCAATGCAGCAAAGTGCACAAACATTAAAGGTACACCTTGTGTCTTCTTACATGTATGTGTCCCATGTATCCACCATGGAAGACATAGAACATGTCTATCTCGCCAGAGGCTCCCCTGTGGCCCCACCGTACCAGGAACCCACACCAGGGGGACACACTAGCCTGACTTGTCTCTCCTTAGATTGGGGCTTGACGGCTCTGGATTGTCACAGAAAGAAAATCCAACAGGATGGACATGTCACGTCTCTCGCTGAACATTGCGTCTGAGATTCATCCATGTCGGATGGAGCCGGGGTTTCTTTGCTAACACTGGGTGGTAGCATCCGACTGCACGGATGCACCAGAATTTATTTATCCCAGAAGCCAGCCCCTTGAGTCTGAACTCGCGACTTAGAGAGGTCCACTTCTACCAGAGGGCAGTCCCTCCACACTGGTCCTGTCTGACAGCCAGCAGGACGTGGGTAGCTTCCTCACCAAAAGGAGAAGGAAAGGTCTGGTCAGAAAAACAAACCAGAAATAGACCAGATAACCCTCCCTCAGAACCCAGGCTGGCCCCGGCTCTGCCCAGGATCCCTCAAAGGCCTGCACAGGAGGACCCGGGTGGGCGCACAGCAAAGACCCGCTTATACCAGCACCTCAAAGCGCACCACCCCTACCGGGTCCCACAAGCCCTGGCACAGCCTAGGGAGCCGATTTCCACCTTTCTTTCAGCCAATTTGAAACCAAAATGGAAACTTCCCCTTGAAGACAGCGGGGCCCCTGCAACCCTTGGCCAGGGGCAGAGATTTAAAATTAATACCTTATTGACTGACAGGTTCTTTATTTACACTTTCCCCCAGGAGCTTTGATTTCGGTGCCATGTTCCAGGGAGCTGGCACACTTAATCAGCGGCCCCTGCCAACCCTGGTCATTAATGACATTCCTCCTTTCTCCATGGCAACCAAGTGATGTCACCCGGGGCAGATGGCAGCCCCGCAGCCCACCGTCTCAGGATCACACAGGTACACAGCCCCTCTCGGTACCCGGCACAGTGATTTCCGCAGGCACCGCGGACTTGCCCTCGGTGAACGCCCCCCTTTCTGCAGGCATGCCCGCGCAGGCTTGTTTTAATAAGGACCTTTATAAACCCTGGGCTTTGCAGGCGACTTTGTCCCCTTCAGAAAGCTCACCCAGGCATGGCTCAATTAAAATTCACAGGGGAAGGGCTGGCTTTCACAAATGCATCTTAGTAACTAACACAGGCCCGGCTGAGAACACGCTTTCTCCAAACCTCAGAGTGGGGCCCAGGAAGGTCCCGGTGCAGGACTCCCAGAGCCATTGTTCTGCTCTGCTTGGAGCTCACAGCCTGCTTGGGACACATTCCTTTTGCAGAGAAAAATAAAAGCATTAAAAGTCCAAGGCAAGGGAAACAAAAGAAAAAAATAAACAAATGGGACTACATCAAACCAAAAAGTTTTTGCACCGCAAAGGAAAACCATCCACAAACTATAAAGACAACCCTCTGAATGGAAGAACATATTCACCAATGATACATCTGATAAGGGGTTAATATCCAAAATGTATTGAGAACTTACAAAACTCAATACCAAACAAACAAACAAACAAACAAACCCAAACAATCCAATTAAAAAATGAGCAAAGGACCTGAATAGACACTTCTCCAAAGAAGACATACAGAGGGCCAACAGACATTTGCAAAGATGCTCAACGTCGCTCATCAGCAGAGAAATGCAAGTTGAAACCACAGTGAGATATCATCTCACACCGGTCCGAATGGCTGTCATCAATAAGCCCACCAGGGACAAAGGCTGACGAGAATGTGGAGAGATGGGAACCCTAGCGCCCTGCTGGTGGGAATGCAGATCGGCACAGCCTCTGTGGGAAGCAGTATGGAGTTTCCTCAAAAAATTAAAAATGGAACTGCCTTATGACCCAGCGATTCCCCTTCTGAGAATGTAGCCAAAGAACCCTGAAACACTAACTCAAACGAATACATGCACCCTATGTTCATGGCAGCATCAGTCACCACAGCCACGGTGTGGAAGCGGCCAAGTGCCCACCAGTAGGTGAGTGGACAACAAAGCTGTGGTACACGTACACCATGGAGTACTCCTCGGCTGTGCAATGAAGGAAATCTGACCCTTTGGGGCAGCATGGACGGACCTGGACAGCACTGTGCTAAGTGAAATAAGCCAGAGAAAGACAAGTACCATATGATCTCACTTATATGTGGGATCTAATGAACAAAATAAACTAACAGACAAATAGAAACAGACTCACAGATACAAGAGAACAGACTGACAGCTGTCAGAGGGGAGGGGGTTGGGCTGGGCAAAAAACGGTGAAGGGATTAAGCCAAAAAAAAACCTCGTAGACACAGAAAAACAGCTCGTAGACACAGATAACAGTACTGTGATGACCAGAGACAAGGGACGTGGAGGGGGCAGAACAGGACAAAGGGGGAATGATGGAAGGAGACTTGACTTGGGGTGGTGAACACACAATACAATATATTATCAACTGTACACCTGAAACCCATATAATCTCATTAACCAATGTCACCCCAATCAATTCAATAAAACTAAAAATCAAACTTTAAAAATAACAAGTCCAAGGCACCAGGCTTTGCCAGTTTGTAAGAAACGCAAGGGACAGAAGAACATGTTCAAAGACACCACGGGGTTCCACTGGCGAAATCCAGAATGTGGGGAACTGCACAGGAAAAACGACCCCTTTCTTCAACAAACAAATGGCAAGAAAGCAGACTGATGGGGACTTTCCTAGACTGAAAGGGCTGGAATGCCCATGTCAACCAAATACAATGTCTTGTTTGCTCTCCGTTCACACACGTTAACCATTCAAAAAGATACTTGTGTCCTGACCAGGTGGTTCAGTTAGTTGGAACATCATCCTGCATACCAAAAAGTTGCGGGTTCGATTCCCAGTCAGGGCACATATCTAGGTTGTGGGTTTGATCCCCAGCCAGGGTGCATACGAGAGGCGACAGATTGCTATTTCTCTGTCTCTCCTTCCTCCCCTTCCTCTCTCTCTCTAAAAAAAAAAAAATCAATAAAAAACACAACCTCGGATGAGGATTAAAAACAAAGATACTTGTGAAACAGGCAGGGAATTTGAACCCTGGGCATTGGAAATTCCATAACTGTTTGATTGTTCTCAAGAGCCCTTATCTTTGAGAGCTGCATACTAATCTCTTTATTAATAAAATATGATGCCATCTGGAATTTGATTTAGAGTTGCCGGGGCCAGGGTCGTGGAGATGGAAGAGCGACCTCATGTTGGTAATTGTGGAGCTGTGTGCTGGGAACACGGAGTTAATTACACCAGTATGTCTCCTTTCCCGTATTTTGGAAAAAGTCCATACTAAAAGTTCAGGGGAGAGTCGAAGGCCGCTCCCCTTGCTTTGGGGGGACCGCGGGGCTGTGCTCCGAGTAGGGGAACAGACTGCAGCCCCTGGCCACCCCGGGAACAGCCCCAGGGTCGAGTCTCCCCTGCTTTCCCGAGTTCCATTTCGGAACCATCAGTGAAAAACCAAACTCAGAGCCGCCCAGGGAAGCCGAGTGTGGCCCAAGTTCTGGGGAACCTGTGGCTGTTTCCTGTGCTGGGAGGGAGGAAGGAGGAAGTCCCTTTGTGGGGGGAGCCACAGGCATCCACCCCGCTGCACTTTCCAGGGCTGTGCCTTCCTGGCCCTGGCTCAGGGGCTGGGTCCCAGGGGCACAGGGCAGGACACCGGGGAGGCCCTGCCTTCCTGCTCCCCTGCGAGGCGGCACAGGGGCACCTCCCAGGCTGGAGCTGGGCAACCAAGGACGCGTCTGCAGCTGGCCATGCTGGGCTGAGGCAGCGCCCACAAGTCCCAGCCCAACCAGCAGGAGGGAGAAGTTGCTGCAGCACCAACTCAGCCCGGCAGCCAGCGGCTCCTCTTCAGCGCCAGCCAAGGCCCTTCCTTCGGGACCACTTTCTCTAAGGCTCAGGAGTCCCCAAAGGCCACGCACACTCTCTCTCCTCCAAGGAGTCCATGCCCTCGGGAGGTCAGGAGAGCGAGAAGATTCCTCAGAGCCCCTCACCACCGCCACCCAACATCCACAAAGCCAGCCGCCGGCGCTTCCGTCACCCGCCTTGTGGAAATGTCCCATCGGCTCGAGGCCAGCGCTGCATCACAGCCCCCGGGCAGCGGTGGCAAAACACAGCCCAGAGGATCAAAGTCACACGCCCTTAACCCTACCACTGACGGGGACCTGTGCGATTTTTCATCCATTTATTTGGCAGTAGCTGATTGCAAGCTTGCTAAGGCCGGGTACTTTTGCCTGGCCAAGGTCACGCAGTAGAAGGCAACTGAGTCAGAAGTGCAAGCCAGGATTTTCCGATTTCACACCTGGGGGTCTGACTTACTGAGCCCATGGCCCCTGAAATTGGGGAACATGTACCCAGAAGGCATGCACCACAATCCTGAGAGGCAGAAAGAAATATAAAAATAGCAGAACTCCCATTTATATCCTGTTTGTTCCCTTTTTATTTTTGCTGCATTTTCTTTAAAGATATTTTTTATTAAATTTGAGAGAGAGAGGGAAAGAGAGAAACATCGATGTGAGACATCGATCGGGGGCTTCCTGCACGCCCCCCACCGCAGATCGAGCCCGAAATCCAGGCATGTGCCCTGACTGGGAATTGAACTGGTGACCCCTCGGTGGCCAGGCCAACACCCATCCAACTGAACCACACCAGCCAGGGCCTTGTTGCATGTTTTATAGCGAGTATAATCCCATTACGAGAGTAGTAAACACACAGCTGATACTTATACAAGTATCAAACATAAGGGGTAAATGCACCCCATGCTACTGTCCTTGGGCTCCATCAAAGCTGGAGTTGGTGACATTCTGGCTGAGTTGTAGTGCTGAGGGTGGGGATTTAGGACCCCAACAGCCTGGGTTCAAGGCCTGCTCTGACACTGACCGCTGCATGACTCTCAGCAAAGGTAACTGGCCCCCAGTGACATCACTGGTCGCTGGAAGATTGGAGCCGCAGCCAGGACAGCGAACCACCGGACGCCAACTCTGCATTTTTCAAACGGATTCAACCCCATCACCTTAAAGGCCTAGAAAGTCTTAGCAACCAGCCCAAATAAGACTGCTCCCAGGTTCTCAGGGCCTCCGCTCCCGACCCAAATCTAAGGCCACCTCCAGACAGGGCTTCTCACCCGGAAGCCGGGATGGCGTGTCCTCAACAGGGAAGGCATGAGGCCACTTTTCCCGTTTCCTTCGCCTCCCTGACAATTCTGGGCCCCCCTGCACCTTTCCAGCTGCCCCAGAGACACTGTTTGCACAAGCAAGCCTATTAAGACCTGTCCTCAACTTGACACAGACGACGTCTCTGAGTGTCACATGTTAGCGAACCTGCTTGCTTAGCGTAGAACTCTATTTTTAGTAAGCACCAAAAAAACCCCCATGATACTATATCCTAGCGCCTCATCTGTCCCTGTTTACCCGGCTGTGTCTCCCAGAGGCCTGAGGGCCAGGCGAGGGCACGCCCACGTCTGATTCTCTCTATACCCCCGCAGGGCCTGGCACAAAACAAGCATTCGGGGAGTGTTTGCTGAGAGAACGAGGTTTGAATTGTCCCCTGTGAGTGGGTTGAGAGCAGGTGTTCCTGAGTTGAAGTGCCAGCGACATCAGGGGACAGGCTGTGGCAGGGGCTGGGAGTCTACCTGAACGCGGCGGGAAAGGCGGTGGAGGCAGAGGGGCAGGTGTGCGGGAGGGGTGAGGTGTGCTCACGCATGGCACGTGTGCCCGTGCACTCCGAGAGTGTGTGCGCATCCAGGAGCTGGGGCTTCTGTCGGCTTGTTCAAGGGCCGTGACCCCACAGGTTTAAGGATCACCAGCAATGACTAGTCTGTTTTCCTTTCTGAAAGGGCGTAGCTGGCGGCGTGGGCATTAGCGTACCAGGACTTGAAGGAGGGATGGACCAAGACAAGTGAGCACTCCCAACATGTCGTCCCCGACACAGCCCAGAGCATCTCTACGGATTCCCAGTGCCCGTCCGTCTCTCCCAGTGTATTATAGTTGGAAGAAGTCAGAATTCACTGAATTCACAAGCATGCACAGGGAATTAAAATTCTGATCTGACAGCCAGCACGCCTCTCCCCTCTAAGGATGAGTCAGGAGCCCGGGTCAGGATGCCCGCAGCCCCGTTCCCATTCCTTCTGTTATGATGTACTTAGCTATCTCCCCTAGTAGAAAAAAATAAGAATCTACTTTCATGCCTCTAGGCAAATAAACTCGAAAATCTAGACTGATGAAATGGATAAATCTCTTTAAAACATGTGGTTTATCAAAATTGACTCCAGTAGAAATAGAAAGTGTAGGCAGACCACTTCCCACAGACACAATAGAGAAAGTGATCATGGAACCACCCCATGAGAAGGCACCAGGTCCAGATGGCTTCACAGGGGACTTCCATCACCATTTTATAAACTGGATGGTCTCACAACACACTCTTCCTAAACATAGACAATAAAAGATGCTTAAACCTAACAGCACACAAAAAAGGACATTACCGACAAATATCACTCATGAATACTGCTGAAAGAACTCTTAAAATGTTATCAAACCAACACGGGTCCACCACAATAAGTAAATAATACACAGTGATCAAGTGAGGTTTATACCACGAATGTTTCAATATAAATCAATATACTGATAGATCTAAGAAGAATAAAATCATATTTTTCTATAGATGCTAAAAAGTTTATGATGTAAATCAACGCCCATTCCTCATCAAAACCCTCAAGAACATAGGAATGGATGGATACTTTCTTGACATAATTAAATAGCTATACCGCAATCCTAAAGCCAACACTAGCGATACTCCTGCTGGGGTCAGAAATAAGGAGGATGCCTACCGGTTCCATGACTATGAGCATGCTACTGGAGATGTCAACCAATCAGTGCAATTAGATAAGAGAAAACAATGAGAGGCTCCAGCTCAGTGAGGGCGGGGCCAGGTCTTATTCTCTATTATATCCCTAGGATGTAACTCAATAGTTAGTTGAATGAGTAAATGAATAATGAGCACCTCTGTTAATAAAATCAAGAGTTTGACAAAATGCTAATAGCGAATCACACTGTTAATTGATTTCAATGGATTAACCCACTCAAGGCAAACAACCTTATGAGGTAAGTACTATTACTTCAGCCATAAGACTGATGAGCAAACAGAGGTCCAGAGGGGTTAAATGACTTGCCCAAGACCACTGTTGGTAAATGTCTTGAATCCCAGCCTTGTCATGGTACCTGGCCCCTCCCATGGGTTTCCCATCCACTGAGGGAATGGGGTGCCCCCCAGAATGCGGGCGCTGGAGCAGGACTGCCAGGCTCCTACTTCAGTTCTGCCACGTACCAGCTCTGACTTCCCGAGAAGATCCCTTCCCCTCTCTGTGTCTTAGTGTGCTCTCCGTGAAACGAGGGTGACGATCGTGGCTGCCTGCTAGGGTTGGAGGACTTACTACAGGAGCTAATAATGTCTGCTACATGCTCAAGTTCCATAAAATGAGCACGACCTCCCCAAAATGTCAGAATTACTGACAATGTCTGTCCCACTAGCAGCCCTCCTGCCTTGGTTTTTGTCAAGCTCATGCCCAGAGTTAAGGAGAACATCGCACATGCATCACCCCTATACTGTCACCTGGGGCAAAGCCGATGACAAGAGAGGGGCCAGTGT
The DNA here is from genome assembly GCF_014108415.1 of Molossus molossus. NCBI lineage: Eukaryota > Metazoa > Chordata > Mammalia > Chiroptera > Molossidae > Molossus > Molossus molossus. The sequence goes on along the minus strand of NW_023425399.1, from coordinate 7,732,693 downwards.
TGGCCCTTGGAGAGCTCCCCCATGCAGAAGCAGAGAGAGGGTGAGCTCTGACATCTGGGTGAGCCAGGAGATCACATCTGGATCAGCTCACTTGAGCCTCTCAAGGCTCATAATGTCCCTTCTGAGCCACGATGTGTCTGTGTTGCCAGTCCCAGCAAGGAGTCCCTGTCCCACAGATTCCGGAGCACACGTCTCCATCCTTTAAGCCAAGTGGCACATAGCAACTTCTTTCCAAAAAGCACATTTTGGAAGAGAGTAACTTTATAGTGGAGAAACCCGACTAACACTGCCTGGACCAGGTGATCAACAGTCATAAATCATGTTGCCACCTCTCTAGGGTGTGAGAGAAATAGTCACTTTACCTCTGTGGCCTTCCTCCCCAAAACTCATAGTCCCTGTCTAACCATGAGAAAAACATTGGAAAGACCCCAGTTGCGGGATATCTTACAATATACCTAACCCAGTGCTCCCCAAAACTGTCAGCTTATAACAAACAAGGACACTTGGAGTAAAGCATGGTCATAATAATTATCATTATTGGTTCATTAATTATAACAACACTAATACATACTAACATAAGATATTAATAATATGGGAAACTGGGTGCTGGGTACATGGGAACTCTTTGTATTATCTTTATAATTTGTCTATAAATCTAAAACTGTTCCCAAAATAAAGTTGTTTTTTGTTTTAAAGAAACAGACTCCAGGGCTTCCATCGTGGTCATTTAGACACCCATCTGGTGGCCACTAAGTACCACTGCCAAAAAAAACTATAAAAAGCACCTCCCATCAGATTTGGTTTGGAAACTATTTCCCCGGAAATCAACCCCCTGTCAAAAAAAAGTTAGCTGATTATGAATCTGGGAGGGGTGTAAGTATTAGTTTCCTACAAAACATGACTTTAATCTTAACGAGCAGAAAGACCACTGATGCCGGAGGGATCGCTTGCAGATTCCTAATCGTATCTGTTCAAAGCCAAGGATGGCATCCAGATTGCAACGCGAGAAGACTGGTCTCTCTTGCTGGCTAATTATTTCCATCTCCAGCCAAAATACAGAATAATTAGTCATTACTATTTTCCTCGGGATTCACGTGGAGGGGGCCCCTGAAGTCAAAGCAAGCCCCTCACCAGTGAAGACCATGGAAGGGAAGCTAGAACTTCTCCTTCACCTGCCGCACAAGCTTCTCTGGGAAAGAGCAAGCCCCGCCCCCATCCTCCAGGTCGCCGCCCACACAAACCAGCCAGCACAGCCCTTCCTGCTCACCACCAGCCGCCAAGCCCAGCGCATCTGGAAGTTACCAGCAAGCCTACCCCTGAGGCTTCAACAAGTAAGTATTGGCTGGGCTGGGCTGTCAAAATCAGGAAGCCTGGTTAGCTATTTTTTTTTTTCCAAGACAACCTGCTAACCAGAAAAATACAGAGAGGTTGGTTGTGCGGCCTCCTCCTCCTTCGGATGAAGGCTCGCGTGAAGCATGTGAGGACCCAGCGGGGCCTGGGGGTGTCCCCGGGCCCAGCAGCAGAAGGCACCGAGTGACAGTTCCTTTAAGCAGAGTCTAGCTGAATCCACAGCCCAGCCCCCCTCTACCTCCCACCCCCACATCCATTATGACTGTGGGGTGCAGCGGATCGCTGGGGTGACTGGCAAAGGTGGCAGCACCGCCCAGAGAGGAAATGGGCCGGCCTCCTGACAGCCAAGTCAAACCACACTCCAGCATTAGACACAGACAACCTCTTCCTTAGTTTCAACACAAAGTCCCCAACAAACGCTCCCCCTGGGCCACCGCCTGCAGGGGCGCGGGGATCAGCTTTCACCTGTCCTGATAGTTAGGTTCAGCGCAACCTCCTTGTGCGCCAGCCCCCTCCCACTACCTCCATTCTTAGCTTCCTCACTGCCTCCCTCCAAAGGCAGACCAAGCCCTTCTGTTGCCCTCTGACTACCCAGCAGCAGGCAAGTGCCAGCTGAGCCCCTGGCCGCCTTTGGCGCCCCTCCCTCCGAGAGAAGGCACAAGTCATTGGAAACTGACGCCCTGCAGGGCAAGCGTGACCTACCGCCCCCTAAGGGTGGCAGCAGTCCTGGCCTGGCGCCCTCCCTCTCTCTCTGGGAAGATGCACCCCCTCGCCAAGCCCCCCAGAAGTGTGACATCTGGAACGGAGGGGCCCTGTGCCCACTCTCCAGGCCCAAGCCCCAGTCAGGGCTGGGGGGCCTGGCCGGGGAGCCTCCACCGACCTTCAATAGGATTCAAATAGTCATAGTTGAAGAGGATGGAGAAGTCCAGCTCGTCTTGGGGGCTGCCCCCAGGCTCATGGCCCAGGGCGTCCCCTCCGTCGGGGTCCGGCTGCTGTTCCGGGGTTTCCATGGCGTGCAAGGCGGCAGGAGGGCTGCGAGGCCGGGGGCGCGGGCAGGCTCGGCTCTTTCCTGGGCCCTTTGCCAGGGGTGGCAAGGTGCAGAAAGAGGGTGGGGAGGCGCTGGGGTGGCGGGGTCACTGTCCTCGTGGGGGCGAACGCCGGGTCGGGGGATGGCGCGCCGGGCTCAGCGGGTCTGGACGCGCCGGGGGAGCTGAGCAGCGGCGGCGGCGCGAGCTTCCTGCTCCGGGAGGCACCTGTTGCAGCCCTGGGCGGGGGAGGCGGGGGGAGGCGGGGACAGGGCGGCCTGGCCGGCGGGGGCGGGGCCGCCACCCGGGCCGGGAGGGGGAGGGAGAGGCGGGCGTCCCGGGCTGGCCAGCGCCGCAGGAAAGAGGCCGCCTGCCTTTCCTGGCCCAGCTCAGGCACCACCGCGCTGCGGGCCCCTCCCTCCCGGACGGTGCGTGCGGCTGGCCCTGCGCGACCCTGGTGTCCGCGAGAGAACTGCTGCCACTTAGAGTTTTGCCCTTGGTGCCCAGCTGATCCCAGTCTGTGTTCCCGCTTTTCTTTTCCGAGGGGGCAGACCGGTAACTCCATAGACCTCTGTGTGCCCACAGCTGTGGCTGATTTTCACCTCGAGCTTGTCACTGCATGCCCCTAACTCCATTTCCCAGGACCCGGGACAGAAACTCCTGATACTCCAAGCACAAGTCTCATCTATACCTCTCAGCCACGTGTCACCCGGGGCCCCAGCTGCTGGGACCCAGCAGGAATGGCCCCGGAGAAGCCCTGGTTCTGGGTGTGGGGGAGACGCATGGAGATAAACCAGGGAAGAAAGACCATCTCCGGGAAGGTGTCAGGAGAGACCTCGCCAGGGCTATGGGGTGGGGACCAGGGGCTGGGAGGCTCCAGTCACTCGGTGGTCATGAAGGGCCTCTCTGGGCAGGTGACATTTGGACGAACCTGGTTGATGGGTGGACCTGGGTGAAGAATGTTCCGGCAGTGGGAACAAGAAAAGGCAAAGCCAGCAGGAGCCTGGCACGGGGCAGGCTGCGCGGGAGGGCAGTGCGGCTGCAGAGGCTGGTCAGTGCCGAGTACACCTGGACACTCGTTCAAACAGAGGTCCGGGCCCCGGCGGGAGCTTCTGATCCCACAAGCCTGGCGGAGAGGCTCGGGAATGCGTGTTTGTCAGCTGACATCCAAGGTGAATGTGGTGAACGGGTGTATTTGGGAGAACGCTGCCTAAAAACTCAGGACCAGCCCCAATAAAACACTGCCGGGGCTCTTGGACCAAGGTAGCTGAAGTCAGAAAACAGACTCACGGAGGAAGAAAAGACTAGAATAGTGGTCTTGAACCCTCACAACACGTTAGAATCAGCTGGGACGCTCTTTGAAAAGCCTGTACCCACGCTTCAATCCAAAACATGAACCAAAACATCCAAAGATATGTATTTTTAATGACCTTAGATGAATCTAACGTGCAGCCGGTGTTGAGAATCCCTGGTGGTGGGACAGGTTCAGGGATTCCCTGAGGACCACGGCTTGGCCTTGAGTGGGGACTGGTCCACCGGTCCCCGTGCACCAGGAGTATGGAGGATATTACTCTTCAGCGGAGCCATCTCTGCTCTGTTGAGGGGTGTGTGCAAAGCTATCAATCGTCATTCATTCCACTAATATTCATTTGAGCACCTGCTAGGTACCTGGTACTGCTACCCACCTCGGGCTGCAGCCACCAGCAGGACTTAGCCTCTCCCCTCCCCATGCTTCTATCCTGGAAGCGAGGAGGCACAGCAACGAATAGGGTTTTCCGAATTGCACCCCGATCAGTGGTTCTTAACCCAGACTATACATTAGACCCACCTGGGGAGCTGTGAACAAATTCATGTGGCTGGGCCCCCCCAGAGACCAGTTATAACCAGAATATTTGAGGGTGGGACCTGGGCCTCAGTATTTTGTAAAAGCCCCCAGAGCCTTCCGATGTGTGGCCAGGGGTGAGAACCCCTGGTTTAGACTCAAGCTCCATTCCAGAGGCCTGGGCCTGGCTCAGGACTCACCAAATTTCAGAGTCTTGGGGAGCACTTTCTGGTTGTCAGAACATAAAGAAATCCTCTCCTTCCTTTCCTAACCATGAGCACAGCTATCCTGGGTGCGCCCACCAAGCATCTTAGGGGGTGGGTACAATGTTCAGGTGGAGGAGGGGAGATGACGCAGGCTGGGACATTTATGGCCAAGTATCTAAAAGATGGGTGCTCTCTGTTCTTATGACCCAAAGTCCAGACCCTGAAATGTGGTCAGAGATAAACAAGGAACGAGCCAGCCCGTGTGCTGTGGGACAGGCCACCCACACCTGTTCTTTCTCATCTCCCCACCCTTAATGAAGAAAGGGCTCCACGCTCGTGAGCACAGGCTGATTGTGCCTACCCAGGGTCCCTCCTCCTTCTTTTTGTTAAAATAACTTTTCTTTATTGACTTTAGAGAGAGAGGAAGGGAGAGGGAGAGAGAGATAGAAACATCGATGAGAGAGAACATCGATTGGCCGCCTCCTGCACGCCCCCATCTGGGGATTTTGCCCACAACCTGGGCACGTGCCCTGATTGGGAATCAAACCAGCGACCCCCTGGTGTATGGGTCGATGCTCAACCACTGAGCCACACCGGCCGGGCCACTCCTTCTTCTGATAACAGCCTTCCAGTGTGTTCCTTTGGGAAACGACTTGGTTCTACCTAAACACAAATACCTGAGGAGCACTGACCCCTGCCCCGTGGCCCCACTCCAGGTGGCCTCGGAGGAACTCACCACCCACAGCTCTGCCCTCCTTGTCCCCTGATGGTTTAAAGTTCGTTTTTATCTACAGCCTGGACGTCTCCCCTGCAATCTGGGCTCAGATATCCCACTGTCCCCGCAACATCTCCATTTGGTTAGCCAACAGGCATCTCACAGTGAACGTGTCCCCACCAAACCCTATCGTCCTCTGAACCTGTTCCCAGCTCAGATACCCGCGCGTCCATCCGGCTCTCCGACCAAACACCTCGGCGTGACTCTGGCTTCCTCTCCTTTTCTGACCCACATGCAGACCCTCAGCCAGTGCAGGCAGCTCTACCTTCACAACAGAACCCAGACCCAACCATTGCTCCCCAAATTCACTGTCCCTCCTCCCGCCCCACTAATCCACAGTCCCTGTCACCTCTCACCTGGTCTCACCTGCACCTTTGCCCTTATGCAGAGCAGCCAGGGGGACCTTTCAGACCAGACATCCATCAGCCCTCCCGTGGCCTTACTTACGCTGACAGTCAGCTACGAACACCTGGCCCACCAGGCGCCAGGGAAGCTGCCCCCACCCCAGCTCCGTGGCGTCCTCTGTCCCTCTCCCCTTCTCATCCTGCCTTCTGCCAGCCTGATTGTCAGGCAGTGTCCCCCCACAAGTAGAACCCCAGTCAACGTGTGGAATGTAGAAGGATGGGCCACGTGACAGAAACATACATCACAGGTTGGCAGCAACTTGGCCATCCCTCCCGCAGGCAGGCGGGTGAGCAAAAGTAGGTGTACAGTTGTTCATGTAGAAAAATAAGACAACAGCCTGGCCGGTGTGGCTCAGTGGTTGAGCATCACCCCCTGCACCAAGAGGTCGCCGGTTCAATTCCCGGTCAGGGCACATGCCCAGGTTGTGGGCCTGATCCCCAGTGGGGGGCTGCAGGAGGCTGCCAATCAATGTTCTCTCTCATCAGTGTTTCTATTTCTCCCTCTCTCCTCCTCTCTCTCTAAAATCAATAAAGAATAAAAAAATTTTTAAAGAAAATAAGACAATAATAGATAATATTATATGATAGATAATAATACAAGAATGAACTCTGTTTCATGTATTCACAACTGTAAACCTACTGTTGTCTGACCCTGTATTATGTTCAGTCCGCCCTGTAATTTTTTTAAAAATCTGGGCTTGCATTTTTCAGTTGGGAGATTTCATATAAAAGACCAAATTTCCAGTGTCTCCTAAAAAATAGGCAGATCCGCCGCAGCAGTAGGCCGCTATTCCCAGGCGCACCAGTCACCTGATGCCAAGTATAGGCCACCCCTTCCCATGTTCTGTGGCCCTCAGGTCGCCACAGACCACACCCAGCTGCTCCCGTCTGTCCCAGAGCGTGTGAGCCTGAGACCCTGGTCTCCAGGCTCTTGTCTCCTTCTACCAGCCTTGCTTCTCCTTTTCATTCTTGCTTTCCTTTCACTGACAGGAGATGCCCTGCCCCCACCAGGGGAGCCTCAGCTACTGAGGCAGAGCCCTCAGGGCAGCAGCGGGGGGTTGGTTAGTTCGGGCATGGAGCATTGGTGAGTTTTTGCCTACCCCCACAACCCTTTCTCAACCATCCACCTTCATGCTGTCCCCACTGCCACCCTTCTGTCACCCAGGCTGTCTCCCTAGATGCCTGCACCCCCCAGGACCGTGTGTCTGTCTCAACTCCATTCTCCCTCCTGCCATGGTCTTTGCAGACTCTAACATCTAATCTTTGAAGTCAGGGAGCGACAAGAACAAGCAAGCTGGGCCTGGCCAGGTGGCTCCGCTGGTTGGTTGGAGTGTCGTCCCATGCACCAAAACGTTTTAAGTTCGATTCCTGATCAGGACACATGCCCAGGTTGCGGGTTCGATCTCCAGTCGGGGCACGTACAGGAGATAACCGATCAATGTTGCTCTCTCTCTCTTTCTCTCCCTTCCTCTCTCTCTAAAATCAATAAAAACATATCCTGGATGAAGATTTAAAAAAAAAAAAGAACAAGGAAGCTAACTCTGGGGACCTCAAAGCTACCTTCCATCAGGCTCCCTTTAGCACGAACCCCCCAAAACACATGCTGTCTCCTCTAGCCCCTTGCTTTCCTCTGTCAACACAATCACGAGACCCCCTTGAACTTTTCATTACTGAGCTCGCAAACGCCTCCCCATGTGATCGCGTCTCCCCTCCTTTACAAAAGCCATCTTTATCTGACTTTCAAATGCAAACGAGCATGTCCTGGACTTTCCCGTAGCAGCCGCGAGTCTTGCAGCTAGAATGTCCTCCACAGATGCCTCTGGACTCGCTGGCTGAGTGGCTGGAGCAGGTTGTCCAGGACCCACAGAGAAGACAGACCCCAGAGAGTTGATGGAAAATGCATTTATCCCCATCAGGAAGGTCTGAAGGTGATTAGGCTGAAGGAGAGTAATAACTTGAATTTAAAACAGTAAAAGAATAGTGAAAATGGCAGCTAAGATAAACGGACCACTCTGTATACTGAGAGCGTCACAGACGTGATCTGTGTCCCCCTGTGTGTGGGGATCGCTGGGACCCCCACCAAGGCCTGGAGGAGGTGGTGGTGTTTCTTTTAAAAGTCAAACGCGCCACCACAGAAATGATTTTGTCCCACACGAATCTGATACTCATTACTGAGTCACATTGTTCCTGGGCTATTAGCGAAGGGTGGATTTGCTAAGGGACATTTTTGGACCAAGATGAAACGCTAAAAAAAGTTTCATGACTCCTAGTGATAGCAGAGGGTGAAGGGGAGTTGACGTGGGGAATCTAGGCTGGGCCGAGAGGAAGACGCATCTGAAGTGGCTCATATTATTCACAGAATTAATGGCATATCCCCTCAGGTGTCAGAGACAGGGCACATCCCTGCAGAACCCCAGGACTCAGGGCAGCACAGTTTGAGAACTGCAAAGGAGAATGCACTATGGACAAGAAAGGACCACTTCTCACCTCCTCCGCCGCCCACACTGGTCCCGGCCACCGTCATTTCCTGCCCAGGCCACCGCGCAGCCCGCCGCCAGCGTTCTGAGCACTCATTCCCACCTGGCCACAGGCTGCTCTCCCCTGCACATCACTACAACCCTCCAAAGATGAACAGGACCACGCCCCTGCTGCTTAGAGTCCCCCCAGTGCCTCCCATTGCCCGGAGAATGGACCTCAAACTGCCCACAAGACCCTGTGCGACCCTGCCTGGCTCACGTCCAGGACCTTGTCTGCGGTCACAGTCCCCCATCTTTTCTGTTCCAGCCACAGGGCTTCTTGCTGGTCATCGAATATCCCAAGCACACGTCTCTCCTCAGGACCTTTGCACGCACTGTTTCTTCTGCCTTGGAGGCTTGTCCCCCAGTTTAGACAGCTCCCTCGCCATTCAGAGGTCAGTGAAAAGGACCTCTTTTTAGAGAGGAAGGAACCCAGTCTGAATGAGCAATCCCTGTTGCTCTGGGTTGATGTGTGTCCCTCCCCAAAAATACGCGCGAGTCCTAACCCCAGTTCCTGTGAGTCTGATCTTCTTTGGAAACAGGGTCTTTGCAGATGTAATCAAGTTAAATTCAGGTCATCAGAACGAATGGCTCTCACCCAGGGACTGGGGTCCTTACAAGAGGACAGGAAGAGGCTGTGTGATGATGGGGACAGAGAGAGGAGTGATGCATTGACAAGCAAGAAATGCCACAGATTTCTAGGAGCCACCGGAAGCTGGAAGGGACAAGGACCCTCCCCCCCCAGGGCCTTCAGAGTGAACGTGGCCCTGCTGACACCCTGATGTCAGACATGTGGTCTCCGAGCTGCAAGAGTAGACTGCTGTTGTTTCAAGCCACCAGGCTGTGGTCATAAGTGACGGCAGCCACAGGAAACAGGTACACCTCCTATTACACACACACTCTCACACACACTCACACACTTACACTCATGCAGATTCACTCACAGGCACACACATACACTCACAAACACATTCACACTCACACACACTCACACACACTCACATATACCCACACACATGCACACACATGCACTCACACACACTGACACCCACACACTTATATACACCCACACGCTCACACACATTCACACACACACTCACACACACTGACACCCACACACTCACACTTACATACTCACACACACATTCACACACGCACACTCACACACGCGCACACTCACTCGTATCTGCCAAGTCATTTGCCACCCCCTCGACTTCAGTCCCTCGAGTTGACCACCATCTGAAATCGCCTTGGCTGTCCCCGCGGTCACTTGCTCGGCGTTGGCCTCAGGCAGACCGCCGTGGCCACCACTCTCTCCCGGCACCTTGCAGAGAGCGGGCACAGCGGGTCCTCTGAAATGTTGGTGAGAATGAACGAACGGTCCAGGGAGCTCCCAAGAGGACATGGGAACGAGGTGGGCCTGGAAGCAAGATGTGCAAAGGGCAGAGCGAGCCCCAGGTGGAAGGACACGCGCAGGCCAGGGAAGGGAACAGTGTGTGTGCAAAGGAATGAAGGGGACAGGTGCAGACCACCTCCAAGGTAGCGACAGTTCTGGAAACGCACCTTCTAGAAGACTCGGCCGAAAAAGCACCCAGCTTTGGCCGCCAAGAGAGGCTCAGAGCAAATGGGTCCCTGGGCAGGTCCGTTACACTGGAGAGGACTACGTATGGAGGGATGGGGCCACCAGAAGTAACCGAGTGGCCCAGAAAGGCAGGATGGAACGGGGGCAAGAACAACCCCCCAAACGTCCTCCCAACTCTGTGGGGGCTGGCTCCTTGAGGGGCTGCGGCCCTCTCTCCAGCTCCCTGCCGTCTTGCTGGGTGGTCCTGATGCAGGAAGTGGGAGTCACGGGACCAGGGAGCCCTTGAACGCCAGGCTTTGGCCTCGGCCGGGTCTGGCTCTGCCCTCCGAACGCCTTGACCACTCCCTTCTTGGTTTCCTCGTCTCCAGGCAGAAACCATGTTAAATACCAGCCTCTCGGGGCTTTTGTGAGACTCTACTGACATCATATCTGCAATGTGCCTGGCCATAGAGGATGTGTGTCATTGGGAAACGGGTCACTTTTTGTTATGATTATTCAGCCCAACGGGAGCAACACGGTGGAGTGGGCTTGAGTCCAAGCTCCAAGGCTTAGTGATGTGACCCTGGGGGAGAGATGGGGATATTGACTGTCAGGCTGGTATGAGGATTAATGAGGTGGCACCTGGAACGCCCTTAGGACGGTGCCTGGCACATAGTTGGCACTCCGTCGTGGTGGCTGCTGTCATGGTCATGGTTGTTGTTTGTTGTTCTTGCCTTTGGGAGCTGATTCATCCCAGACAACAGGACGAAAGCATGTGCCTGCTGGATGACCCAGGGAGAATTCTGTTCAGGCCACTAGCCTGAGGGGGGAAGTGTGGAAGTCAAAGGTCACCGTCATTGTCAAGAGGAGGTACAGGAGAGTGAGCCAAAGAGATGACATGGCGTTTCAGAGTGTAAGTCTCTGGCCTTAACGAGTCACGTTACCCCTCCTGGGCATCATTCATTCATTCATTTGCCCGTCCATTTAACAAAAACAGTACTGAGTATTACATCCAAGGCACTGTTCTGGGCACTGGGGCCACAGAGGTGAACCCAGACACCGCAGGACAGTCACCACAGTATGATCAGTACAGGAAAGGGGGCGGCATCGGGCAGAAGCCCCGAGAGCCCAGAGGAGGCCTCCGATCCAGGCTGGGCGATCAGAGTCCCGAACTGCTCCTGCAGCAAAGGAACAAAAATAGGAACGTGCCTGGCTTCTGCCAGGTAAGATGTGAAACACCCATTATGTGGTGAGAACTATCCAAAGAGAAAATGTACAAGAAAGCCACTTGGTCATTGTTTTGATAGGTGGGATGGGGGGGGAATAGTGAATTAATGAATTGTATAGTAATAATGACAACAATTATTTATTGAGTGAGTACTGGGAGAGTCATATTGTTTACTAAAAGCTTAAAACTCTCCATAGATTAGTAAGCGATTGCTCTCCCTGTGCCCCCCACAGGGCCTTTGCTGTCTTGGGACCTTCCCTGCAATTCAGCAGATATAGGGTTAAAGCCTGGCCCAGCAGGGCAGTCTCCTGGGACCCTGCTCCTGCTGTTCTGATTGGCTGATGCTCATTGTCAAATAGATTAACGATTACTCCAGATAACATTACTATCATTCTTTCACATGTGGGGAAACCGAGGCACGGGAAGCAGAGTTTCTTGCCCAAGGCCACACAGCTAGCGAGGGGCAGGGCCACGATTTGAACCTCTCACCCAGATCTCAAGCTGTTGACATCTTGGGTGTAGAAACATTACCTAGAACCCGCTGGACACTCCCAGGAATGGAGAGCCGGCCACTGTCCTCGGGGCACAGTTTTTAATAAAGGGCGTGGGAGGAGCGTCTCTCCGAGGTTCTGAGAGAAGCAGAACCGGAGGGGCCCTGGAGGGTCTCCGTTCCGTGCAGGAGAGAAAGCAGCGCAGGTCTGAGAGCCTCCTGGCCATCGGGGGACATCTTCCCGCTGAGGAAAGTGGAAACACGGCCCTTCCGTTTTCCTGAGTGAGGCAAGGCAAAAGCCCTCCTTGAATCATTCTATGCTCGGGACAAATCAGCTGCTGCCTCAGTTTCCCCATCTTTAACGATGATGCCGGTACCCTCCACATCCTCCCACCTGTCTCTCCTACCGTTCCAGGATGTGCCAAGACACAACGTGGTGATGGGGAAAGAACCCAGGATCGAGGCATGGACTCCCTCTGTTTGCTCCTCTGTCAAAGGGTATGATGAACATGATGACAGCGTTAGTGAATCCCAGACCCAGCAGAGCACACGGTCAAGAGCCTGGGTTCACATGATGGCTCCACCACCTCTCCACTGGGTAACCCTTAGCCAGCTGCTGCACCTCTCTGTGCCCTGCTGCCTCCTCCGTGCAGGAGACGGTGATTGCACAACCTACGAGGGAGCGCCCTTGCCCTGACAGTTAAAGACTTCACACCTGCAAACACTTGGACATGCCACTCCTGGCCAGTGCTCAGCATTCGCCTGCTCTCGCCCCCGAGGACCGCAGTGGAGCCCAGCTGTGTGCCAGGCATTGGGCTGCTAAGGTGCTGGGTGACCCTGGGCAAGGCCGGCCTCAGTGTCCTCAATCTTCAGACAGCAGTAACATCTCGTGTGTGTTCAGCACAGACGTTAGTGTTTTAAGTGCCTGGTTTCATAGGATGTTTGTGACAGGCCCTATGAGGTCAGCACGACCGTTTTTCCTTTTCACTGATGAGGAAACAGGCTTCGCAGCCATCGTCTTAGCCCAACCTGTCTCACTGTGAAGCCCACTAAGACCAAAAGTACCTGGAGAGGTTTGAACTGCTGCATCTCTTCAACAACTGCTTGTTGCAATATCCAGTTTCTATATCAATGTAAGTTATTGTTTGCAACTTCAACAGGAATTGCAGCTAACATTTACCCAGCATCGACTATGAGCACAACACCGTTATTATTGGCCCCATTTTACAGATGTGGAAACCCAGGCACAGAGCGGGTAAGGCACTTACCCAAGATCACTCAGTGTGATGTGGCCAAACAGAACTCCTAATCCAAGCAGAAGGCAGGGGGTTCCGGTCTGGGAGTGAGCTGGATCTGTTTATTCCTGAAATACTTTCCATCATCTCACTTCAGATAAAACCGAACACACCTCTTTCAGATCTTCAGTTTTTCCCAGGGCCTTGACCCACAGCTGCATAGCAAGGTCAGTATTTTCCTGCCATGCAAATACTTCTATTTGCTATTCATGGCCCCACCCATCTGCACGCACACTTCAGGTCTGTCCCTGTGCTCACGTGGTGTTTGAATTAAAGGGGCATTAGCTTTTCCCTCTGCAGGGCACGGAAGGAGCGTCTCTCATGCCAGCTCTTTGATGCCTGGAATTGCATTCTGTGTGCCCAGCTGCCTTGGAATGCCAAGTGTGGTTCGCTGGGAACAATGTGGTGCCCTGTCTCCCACATGTGTACACACACACTGGCACGCACGTACTCACAATCCCTGCACACATGAGCATGGGCTGGGAGGGTAGGCAATGCATTTGCACACACAAGATACACAGACTTTAACACCTTGACAGAGGGTCAAGTTCATCAACCTGGAGCAGAGGTGGAGCAGCTCCAATAAAATGTGAGGCTTGTATTATTAGATCACGCAGTCAAACAGAAGCCCGGCTTCTCTTCCAAGCTCGCTCCCTCTCCTCTCTCCCTCTCTCCTTCTTTCCTTCCCAAACAGAGCTCCACTTGGCGTTGGTCTGTCCCCACACCCCCACCATCATAACATCAAACACTCTGTCAGTATGTATGACGGTACAAACCAATTCACGTCCTTGATATATGTTACTGGTCTGAGACCATCGCTTTTCAGGTGATGCAATATTAGTACTACATATATTTTGGCCATTATGCCACACACTTAACCACTAGCAGAGGACAGGATAAACTGGTACAAGTTAAACTGTTCAAAGTGTTGGCAGAGTCTTGCTCTCAAAAGTGCAACTCAGCTAAAAAAAATATATGTGTCACTGAGGTCCGCACACCATTCACCTACCCCAAGGAATCAGCCTCACTCTGGTTTTCAAAAAAAAAAAAAAAGAGTCCCTCAGGTTTATTTACTGAAATTGTCATTTCTTCCCCCCTAGAACTTTAATCAGCCACGCAGAGCACAAAACCTACATTCAACTCAATTTTATGACACCAGGCTAACTCCTCCTACGCATATTTATTTCACTTAACTCTTGCAGCCCTGCCTTCTGGGCAGGGCCCCTCTGTAGGCAGGGCTGGCCCCGAAAAACACATCACATTGCCGGTTCCACTCGGAAAGCCCCATGCTTTCGTGTACAGCCTGAACCCCTCCGCCATCCCAACCAGATGGCAGATTTTCATATCATATTCTTATACGTTAAGCCCCTCCCGTCAGAGCCAAGGGGTATAACTCCGGAGCTAAATCCAAGAGAAGGAAAAAAGAGGCAGAAATACGGAGGGCAGAGTGAAATCAGATCGCAAAACAAACTGATGGTACACTGCACTTTAAAGAGGGAACCGCGGACTGTATCCACCAGGCACATCAAAAAGGGGGGGGGGGGAGAAAAAGGTTTAAATGCCCCAGAGCATCTGCTGCTGTAACTGTTCAACACCAGTCTTCAGGGCTAGTCTTGCTACCTAGTAAAAGCTCAAGCCTGTTCTCCTAAAACGAAAAATCACTAAATGCTACAATAATCATTACTAATAATAACAGCTGCATGGCATCTGCTGTCACAAGCCGAGTGCTGAAATGGTTAAGCAGCAGCGGTTAGTAGCGAGAGACTCCCGTGTCCCACGAGGGGAAAATCCTCTGACAGCCTGGGGAGGGAATCCCGCCGTGGGACACTGCCCTGCCCCGCGCGCGGTGGTCGAGGTCGCTCCCCGGCTCCCCTCCCCGCCACTCTACCTGTGCGCCCTGGGACACCGGAGTCCCCGGGCCTCCCCAAGACTCAGCCAGGAGCCCAAAGCGCTGCCCGAGAGAGGAGCAGAGGAAAGGCTGGGAGGCGGGAGGGGGACTGGCCGAAGTGGAGGGCGAGTCAGTTACCTTGGTCCACAGACCCCATGATGCGGAGGGGATGGCAGTGCCCCAGCTCGAACGCAGCCTCTCTCTGCATCTGGAGGGGACGGGGCTCGGCGCGCTGCGCGACACGGGCTCTGCTGTGGGGGACCCGGGGCCGAGGGGCGCCGTCCTCTAGAGCATGCTCGCGGGCTGCCCTGGCCCCGGAGCCTGCGAGCGGCCCGGCTCCCGGCGCGGTGGAGTCGGCGCGGCTCGGCGCTCGGCTTACTCGAGAGGGAACGCGACTTCCTTCCCGGCGCTCCGTGTTTATAGGCTTTCAATGCAGTAAAATAACGGGATTCCCTCACTGTTTCCTCCTGTTTATCCAGCACCATGGAAACCACTGGATCCCGTCCATCTCCAAAACTAAGGGCTTTCCTGCAAACTTCACACTCAGGAATCCATGACGTCGCCTCCTCCGCGGCCAGCCAGCTCCGTGGCTCCCTCGGCCGCCAGCACAAGTCCCTGATTGTTCGGGAGAAAGTCAGGGAGAGGGAGTGATGCGCGCCCAGCGCGGAGGGGGTGGGGGCCTGCGAGTGTCCAAGTGGGCCTTGCAGGAGCTCCAGGCGGCTGTTTGCAAGGATTGCCCCAGCCACCGCCTTCCCTAGCCCGCTGCAGCTTTTCATAAATTATGCCCTGACGCCCAAGCCCCCCATTTTCCAAGCGGGCGCCTCCCAGTGAAAGCTGCCCAGGGCTCACACCAACACCCCAGGTGGCCGGGCCCCTGGACGCTGACCCAGGGGCCCTTCCCTGTCCCTTGGGGCCTCTGGCTGCCCAGATATTTTGTATTTAGGGATGGTGAAAGGAGGAGGAAGAGGAAGAGGGCGATGGGGAGGGGGAGGGGGAGGAGGGAAAAGAAATAAATAACCGTGCCTTGTGTCAACTCTGTCCAACTCCAAGATTTTTTTTTCAAAGAGTATATTTTTAGACTCATTTAGAAAACCCAAGGTTTCCAGTGATGCTCAGAGGCTCCAGCAATAATGAAATGGCCAAAGAGACGCCGAAACCAGGCAACGCATGTGTTTACACATGCTCTGGATAAACAGGAAGATAAAGGGGAGGGATGTCATGACCTCTGCACAGTCTCCAGAATCAAGTCGGTGGGATGCCACGCGTGGCTCCTGTCAATGGGCTACGGCCCCGGAGGCTGATGGGACAGGGAGAGAAGCAGAGCTGTCAAGATGCTCTTTCTAAACTTAGCCTGGATTTCCCTCTCGGTCTGCATGCAGAGTGGGAGCATCGGGGCCCACAGATAAAGCCAGCTTTGAACATGGCTATTTCAGATCCTTCTTCGAACTTGAATAAAATTTCGGGTAGCACCAAAGCTAGTGACTCATCAGCAGCCCCCCCCCCCCCCACACACACACACTTTCTTACAGAGAGACTTGAACTTTAAGAGGCATTGAGAGGAGCCAGTTCCATCCGTGGGACCATTCTGTATCCCGCGCCTCAGCCCATAATAGCCTCGCTGGGCTCTCAGACATGACGTCTCCTGCTGAAGATGCTGCACCACAAAGAGCTACTGGGAGGAGCCCCCAGCCGCCCCACCTCGAAGCCTGTCTCAACCAACAGCACAGCTTAGAATTGCTCTTCCCCCGGAGAGCAGCCATATCTGCCCACGAACTGTGCTCCGAGCCTCGTACCTTGAATTTCTTGCAGCCACCCACAAGCAGGGGAACCTTCTCCCCGACTTTCTAAAAGGGAAACTGAGGCTCACAGAGGGCAGATGGCTTGCCTGTTGCTCTTCTTGGCAAATACTGGAATGCAGCTGGTGAGGCTATGGAGGAGATTCTTTTTAGGGAGCCCACTAAGGGAACCCCATTCCCTGAGGACTCTGTACCCCATCATCGGAGACAAGAACAAGGGGGCCAACCATCCTGGATTGCCTGGGACTGAGGAGGTTCCCGGGTTGCAAGAACTCCAGTTTTAAAACTGGGAAATTCCTGGGCACACCGGGACATGTTGGTCATCCAAAGGATGAATGACACTCGGCACCCAACTTCCTTTTATTGCTGCAAGCCTGCCGACCACTGTCTTCCAAGACGATCTCTCTACTTAGCAATACGATGGAGAGCATCTCCTAACTTAGAACCTCCTGTACGCCAGGCCCTGAGCTCGAG
Source organism: Molossus molossus (assembly GCF_014108415.1). Classification (NCBI taxonomy): domain Eukaryota; kingdom Metazoa; phylum Chordata; class Mammalia; order Chiroptera; family Molossidae; genus Molossus; species Molossus molossus. The sequence goes on along the minus strand of NW_023425399.1, from coordinate 7,715,863 downwards.
ACACCTGTAAACTCTTGCTCTTGACCCCTGAAGAGTGACACAGTGAGGGGTTAGCTCTGTGCTGCCTGCTGTGGCAGCCAATGGCCACATGTAGCTATTACAGTGCAAAGTAACTCACGATTCAATACACTGTAAAAGCCAGTTCTTTGGTTGTACAAGCCACACTCCACCTGCTCAAAACCCACATGTGGCTGGTGGCTACTGAGTTGGACAGCGCAGAGTAGAACGTTTCCATCACTGTAGAAAGTTCTAGTCTGCGGCACTGAGTTAGGTGACCCGAGAGGTGGGGTAAAGGACAGGCTCCAGAATCGGATTCTTGGTTCTGCCCCGGAGTGATTTACCTGCTCTGTAAAATGGGTATGCAAATTAATGCCTTCCACAGAGCTGATGTACGGGTGTGATGCTGCGAGCAGTAAGGCACAGAATAAATGCCTACAATGTGTATTTAAAACTTCCCACACGCATGGAGTGAGTAGTGATTATGCCAAGATTAAGACTGGCCCTGCGGTCCGTGCCCTTCACCTCCAGGCCTCCCTTTACTTAATCATCGCCATGTCCAGGGCATGAAGCAGGTTCTTCTCACGATCTAGTTCCTTTTACCCACCCCCTGGGTTCCAGGCTGTGAGGCCCTGTTTACCGATAAGCAAACTGAGGCTTATCGGGTGGATGCCCACACAACCATCAGGATTTGAACCCAACTCTGTCGGGCAACAAAGCCCATGTCCTTGGCACTGTGGCCCCTGCCTCACAGAGGCCTCCCTGGGAGCCCAGGTCTTGGAGGCCAGAATGGAGGCAGGAAATGAGCACGCTGGGCCCTCCTCTGCCAGACTCATTATCAGGGATAATTTTAGACTCGGTCCCACCCATGCACAGGCCTCGGAGGCCGGTCCCCCTCTCCTCAGGTGCCCGGTGCTGCCTGGAGGGGCCGCCTCTTGGAACGCAGTAGAAGCAGCATTAAGCCACGTTTTTATAGAGCCCACTCTCGGTCACAGTTAAGCATTTTTCCCTTTTAAAGCACATTACTGCTACAAGGACCAGGTCCAGGGGAGTTGCAGCTGAGTCACCTAATTTGCCCTTAAGGGCCGCAGCTCTCGGCTTCTTAGCTGGGCCGCTCGTCGGGGCCTCGGACAATTTCTTTCCTCTCCCGGTGCCAGGGCAAGAAATATGTTGTCCTTTTGAACCAAACCACCCACTGTTTTTTACTTCTCTCGAGCACTCTCCCTTTTTTTAAAGGAAGCTCCTAGGGGGGTGGGTGGGGAGCTTCTGCCCACTCAATTATCCACGAAGCGTCCCAAAAATAGAGGCTCTCAGCTGGGGTGGGAACGGGCCAGCATCAGAGGAAAAAGCGTAATAGAAGCTGAATCAAAGCAAATAGAAGGCGTCCAGGTGGCCATGGCGAGAAAGACCCAAGGAGACTGCAGGCCATCTGGGCTGCAGGAGGCCCCGAGTCACTGGGGACGCCTGTTATTAGAATCTCCGTCCTCCGGCAGCCTCGGACATGAGAATCCCAGGTACGTCTGCTGAGACACCACTTACTGCTGCGTCCCATACGACTGGCTCCGCAGGGGAGCATTTGGCGGGACTGGGCAGCTCGGACGAGGCACCTCACTGGCCCTCTTGCTGCATTCACGACCCAACGGTCATCTCTACCTGTGGGTCGCCGTGACCGGCACCCCTTCCTGGCTGGAAGGCAGACAGCCACTGAGAGCTGCTCTGGGCTCCGCATGCCTCAGACGCAGAAAGTGAGGCAGACGCAGGTGTGGGAGGAGCAATGTGAGGCTGGCGGGCAGACCTCGGAGATATCGCAGGTTCGGGTCCAGACCACCGCAGTTAAACGAGGATCGCAACAAAGGGACTCGTCATCTTTTTGCCGGTAGAGGGACTCACCTTCAGTTCGTTAAAAAAAAAAAAAAAAAAGCGCAGCGTCTGTGGAGCGCAACAGAGCAAAGCGCAATAAAATGAGGTGTGCCTGCACCGAGCTGTGCACCCCAGTGAGAGGCTATGAGCACTCTGAGTGGCAGGCGTGGGCTCCCGGAGTCCTCACAGCAGCCCGGTGATGACCACTGTACACAACGGGAAATGTAGCACAGATTTTGCAGCCTGCAACAGGTTGCACAGCCAGTAGGTGGCAGAAGTGAGAATCACACCCTGGTCACCCGGCCCTAGAGCCCATGTTCTTACCCACAAGGCTACACTGCCTCTCACGTGTTATCTCGGTTGCCCTGAGGAGCTCCCCATCACATAGCTATTCATGTACTGGCTTGTGCCAGGCACCTAGCTCTGACTGAGTGGCAAGGGAGGGGCACTAGAAGACACAGAGGGGCCTTGCCTTCACTTGGTAGACAAGCCACCACAGTGCAGAGGGAGCAGTGCAAATGACAGCAGGAACTGACCGTGGGGACCAGGAATGCTGGAGACACCCCGGAGGGTGGTCAGTGTGTGGGGGTGGGGTGGGGGGTGTCTGGTGAGCCTGACTCTCCTCCCAGCTGCCTCAGCCAGGGACCCTTCTTGATCCGTCCTCCCCTCCCACTGCCCCATTTTCCCTCCTAAAAATCTCTTGCATCCATCCCTCGCTCCCCCCCTGCATGACCAGCCTCACCAGGGCACCCCCACATCTCCCTCCTGGGAACCCCACGGCTTCCTCGCTGCTCTCTCGGCTTCTCTCCTACACACGCCCCCCTCAGCTTAGGTCCACTCTGTCCTCATGTTCTTTCCTAAACTTTAAAATCGAAGGGGGACATCCAACCACGTCACTCCCCCTGCATAAACCCTCCGTCGGGCTGTAACGGCCTTCAGGGTCAATCCACAGTCTCGCAGGTGGCCTACGGAGTCCTCGCCCAGCTACGCTGCCCCTCGCAGCCGCATCGCTCACTCTGACGCCCTTGCACTCCACGCCCCTGCCCTCCGGACTACTCGGAGCCCTCAAATTCGGTGGCCTTGCTCAGGGCCGGGTCCCCCAGGCTGCCTTCCCTCTCCTCGCATCCCTCTCTTCTCTCCTGACTTGGGTGACTCCGCTGGCTCCTGGTCTCGCCTTGGCAAATGCTTCTCCGAGGAAGCCTTAGCTTCTCCATCTTTAAAATGGAGTTACACCTGCCTCTTAGGGAGACATGAGGATCAGATGACACTGTGGCTACTGAAGCACTCCGCCGTGCCTGGTAGACAGCAAGCGCTCAGTAATGGCGCCAACATGACTATCGGCTTCCATATACAGCAGTTATGCAAGTACCCAGATCAGCCCAAGATACCAGTTCAGAGGTTTTGCATCCCTCTTGGATAAAATGCCAACACTGTCGTAGCCAGCCTCCAAGAGGGTCGCAGCGGCGCCTGCCTGGGAATCTCTGCCCTCGTGTAGTCTCTTCGCACTCTGTGCACACTAGCATGTTGTCTAAATGTGTGACTGCTGAGGCTGCTTCCTTGCTTCCTTGGATCACTCGTCCAGGGGCAGCCAGCTGCCATGTTGGGAGGACACTCAAGCAGCCCTTTGGAGAGGTCCCCGCGGGGAGGAACTGAGGCCTCCTGCCAACAGCCAAGCCTTCAGATGATGCAGCCTCATCACCCAGTGGAGGCGCCCCTGATCCTCAGAAACTGGGATAGTACACACTGTTCCTTTCGGCCACAAAGCTCGGAGGGAGCAACAGATAATACAGTGGCCTCCAAGACCCAGCCTTGCCCACCTGGCCGACCTCATCTCCCTCCCTCTCCCGTTTGCTTCCCTGCTCCAGCCTCACTACCTGTCCTGCCCCACCACGTGGCCACTGAGCTTCCTTTCCCCTTTGTCCCACGATCTCTCGTACTTGGCTTCTTTCCTCCTCTTGACCTCAGTTTAAATACCATCTTCAGAAGGTTCTCCCACGACCCTCATGTCCAAAACAGGCTTCTCTGCCCTGAAGCTGGACCTCACCCCGCAGATCTCAGTTGCAACACCCTGTTGTATCTCTGTGTAACGTTTAACACTTTCCACAAATAACTTATAGACGCCTCGTGTGCTCTATGTCTCCCCTGCCTCCCAGTCAAAATCTAAGCTCTCCCGGGGCTGGGACTTGGCTTCATTTACTGCTGCGTCCTCAGCACCTCAAATGATCCCTGGCTATGGTTGGACCTCAAAAAAGGTTTGTTGAGCGAATAACAGACCATGGAATTGTCTCATCTGTTTGTTTACTTGGTTCTGACTCATCTCCCCACTAGACCAGGAAAGTGGGGCATGCCTGTCTTACCCAGGGTTTGGAATGATGTCTGGAGCTGGTGGGGACTCAGTAAATAATCCTATCGAATGTCAACCGAGTGCTGATGATGCGACCGGCTCTCTCCCAAGCCCTCCGCATGCTCTAACTCACTGGGTCCTCCCAGCAACTCTGTGGGATGAAGACTACTAGTATCCCCATTTTCCAGGTGAGGAAACTGAGGCACAGAGAGAGGTGCATGTCACCGAACTGTAAGTGGCAGAGAGTGAACTTGGACCATGGTAGCCTGCTATGGGGACACGCTCCTGGGTCCTCTCAATGTCTACTCAACGAAAGGCAGGCAGGCACGGCCTCCTGCCCCCTTCTCGGCTGGCCGACCAGGACCCTCACCCATCACGCGCCGAGGAGGTGGATGAGGCGCGCAGCTGGGGTTGGCAGGGGAGAGGGAACGGGCGGCGGCGGGGCAGCTGGAGAGGCTCCCCCGTTTCCGAGAGATGGAAAGGCTCACCTCATCAGGAAAGAACTCCCAGTTCCGTGGTCGTGGCAGGGAGTGAGGTGTCTCCCAGCCTGGTTCATGTCAAAATACATTGTCTTACTTTTAATAGCCTCCCTGATCGGCTCTTGGAGGTTCTCATGACTGTCTGTTCCCAAAATAATACCCAGCACTGCTTTTTCCAACCCAGAAGTGCTGAATCTTGCTACCTCCCAATCAGCCGCTGGCGGCCACCAGAGCCCTGGTAATCCCAGGGTCCCCCCCAAGCCAGAGTGGGACCCAAAAGGGAGGTTTCCGAGGCATTTGGAGAGAACCCCCAACATTCCCTGCCAGCTGACCGGGTTGCTGACAGCAAGTTTCCGGAGAGCCTGCCCCTCTTCGGAGCTCCCTTGCTGCTCCCAGACCGACGAGCGGGAACGTGACCCGGGCCAGCGGCAGCCCTCGGAATGCCCCGGCCCTCGGGGACGGGGAGATTTTCCTAGAAGCTGGAGTGCTGACGTGGAGCGAGAGGGAATCGGCTTTCGGCTCTCCAAGCTGCAACAGTCTTGGCTTGCCTTCCCCTGTGGGCAGGAGAGAAGGGAAGGGGGAGGTTTATCTCCTTCGCATTCTTCTGAGAGCTGAGCTCCAAACATTCTGGCCTTCTTCCGTTAAAAGGAGGACCGAGGTGCAGAGAACTAGATTCTTTTCTCCTCGCATTTAAAAAATCAAGTGGGCTGTCTGGTTGCTTTGTTGATTCGTTCAACAAACACTGCCAAGTACCTGCACTGTTCCAGGAACCGGGACGCAGCTGTGAGAGGTCAAGAGGATACCCTGCCCTGACTGAGCTTGCAGTCCTGTGGGGGAGACCCAGAGTGAACACGGAAGCACAGAAGACACGGGCGAGCGACGACCATGTGCCCAGAGAAAACTAAAGTGGCACAGACGATAGAAAGGGCCGGGGGCAGGAGCCAGTTTTAGCCGGAATGGTCAGGGAAGGCTTCACAGAAGAGGTGGCACTGAGCAGAACTGAATGAGGTATGAGGACTGGCTGTGCAGAGAGCAAGGGAAACGCATTGAAAGCAGTGGGACCAGCATGTGCAAAGGCCCCGAGGAAGCATCCTCTGTGGTAGTGAGCCCGTTGTCACTGGAAATATTTGTTCCTTTATGCACTTGACAGGTTTTCTGGGCACCTGCTATATGGCCCTGAGCTGGCTGCTGGGGGGTACTGTGAGGAAACAAGACAGACAGTGCATGCCTTCAGGGAGCTTTCCGTCCAGGGGGGCAAGCGAGGTCAACACACATCACAAAGCAGCATTTCGGTGCTGCAGTGGGAGGAGCTTGGGAGCCACAAAATACATGGGAGGGCAGCAGAACCTAGGCACAGGGGCTGGGGGTACAGGCCTTCAGGACAGTGTCATCTACACAGTTGCTAAAATGTATTGAGTATTTACACATTGTCCTACAAGTGTTTGACATGTATTAACTCATAGTCCTCATAACCTTTACAAGAAGTTCAAATAGTTTCCCTTTACAAAGACAACAAAAGAGGTTCAGTGACTTGTCCTAGGACACATGGTAGAGGAGCCTGGAATCAAACCCTTAAAGAGACAGGACATATTCTCCACTTCCCCTTCTCCTATTCCTGCTAAAATGGGGACTTGGTGGTTGGAGCACAAGCAGCCACTTTGGGCCATGAGGCAGAAACGAATGTTAATGAAGACAAAGCTGCCAGATAAAAGGAGCTCAGGTTCCTACGCATCATGGGGCCTCCATACCAACCTTTGATCTCCACCCAGGTCTTTGGTGAGAGAAAAATAAATATCTAGCTTGTTTAAGCCACTGCTATCTGGGAATCTTTAGTAAGACAGCTAAACTCATGTCCTAACCAATATGGATTTATTTTAAGAGTACAAAGACATCAAGTACAGAGACATCGAGTAGCATGACCAGATATGCATTTCAGAAAGATGGCCAGTGTAGGTGGGGCTAAGATTTCGGCCCCAGCCAGCTGCCCTGGACACAAGTCCCAGCTCTGCCTCTCCCTGACTTTGTGATCTTAGGCAAGTTCCTTAACCTCTCTGTGTCTCAGTTTCCTCACCTGCAAAGTGGGGGCAATGCTGCCCGACTGGGGGGCTGTTTTGAGGAGTCAGCACAGGTACGGGTGCTTAAAACAGCGCCTGGCGCATATTAGGGAGCCCTGGGCTCTGGGGGAACTGCTATGGGGAGGCCGCCCACCCTCCCCTGAGCCTTTCGGTCTTGACGAGAATCACGTCGGAAGCTCCCTCCCCCAGCAGCTCTGCTAGGTCCCTGGGAGCCAGGGGGGTGCCGGGAGGCGGCCCCAAGCCTTCATTTGCCATCAAGGGAAACGGTCCATGAGAGGGAACACCTGATGGGGCAGTAGCTGGGAACAAAGCACTGGACCCTGGGGGACTGCACCAGAGAGGGGTGCAGACCGGGCCACATCGCCGGAAGCCACCTCAGCACAATCCAGCCCAGGAAGCCGTGCCGGAGGGAGCCCCGCGCGGAAACGGGCCGGCGCCCCGCCGGAGAAGCGGGTGGCCCTCTTCCCACAGCGAGCCCCCTAGAAGACGAGAAACCCAAGCTTCCTGAGGATATGCTCTGAACCCTCCCGCTGGCTCCTCCGAGCTTGTCAAAATATTTCTTTGCGGAGCCATCCCTGTTTTTCCATTAATAAAAGTATTTTTGGGCTCCTGGCAACAATACGTGAGTGTTACAAAAGAGGTCTGCCTTCCAAGGTAAACACAGCTCCTCCCGCCCTGGGCCACGGAGCAGGGAGCCGTTGCTCTTCTTCTGGGGCTCTCTGTGCTCGGAGCCCTGATCGGGGCCCTGGGGCGCAGGCTCTGGGCCAGGGGACACTCGAGAGAGGACAGTGCCGCTGCCGCTCAGGATCCCGGGCCTTCCCAGTACAGGACGTGGCACACCCAGCTCTCCCTCCAGCCGGTCCGTCAGCCGGTCAACGCGTTGTTGAGGTCTTGCTCCGGGCCCAGCACCACACAGGCAGAAAAGACAGTCTCTGGCCCCGAAGAGCACAGGCTTTGCAGGGTGACAGATGTGGACGCAGGTACACCCCGAGGTGCGATGGTAGACGTCTTCCTGGGGACAAGCAAGGATAGAGAGGAGTGGGTGCATATGGTGCAGTGGTGAAGGCTGGGGGTCCTGGGTCCTCATTCAGCTCCACCACTTGCCGCCTACGGGACCTTAGGCAAGTGACGCAACCCTTCAGGGAGTCAGTTTTCTCATCTGCAAAATGGGAACACCACGGAAGTCGATATAAGGAACAGGCTTAGAAGAGAACACTACCCAGTGTGGACGTGCTAACTATAAATAATCGTTAAAACAATTGATATCTGTTCCTCCCCATGTGGGCCTCTCCTCGGGGCTGCTTGGGCACCCTCATGGCATGGCAGCTGGCTTCCCTCAGGGTGAGTGAGTGAAGAGAAAGACCCGGGCAGAACCAGAGGCTGTGGCCAATCGCGGAGCCACTTCTATGACTTGCATCACTTCCCTTGATAAGACTCGCTAAGTTTAGCTCACATTCAAGGGCAAAAGAATTAGGCCCACCTTTGCCTTTTGAAGGGCAGTGTGCCAGAGAACTCACAAATACAGTTTAAAAGTATAACAGTGACCAGACACATTCTCTAAGCAGGACCAGAGGGCCTCAGACTAGCTTCCCCAGTCCAAACGAGAACATGGCAGGCGTCCATTGACATGAAATGTGAGGACAGTCCAAACCAATCAGGAGGACGGCAATGAGGCCAACAACGGGCCGGGTGAAGGTGGAGGTCAAGTTCAAACGGCCGTGGAGAGGTTCTGTATTTTGACTGGGCTGGTGGTCAACATCGACTGAGCTGTACACTTAAAATGTGCATTTCATTATATGTAAATTACCACTTAGCAAAGCTGACTTTAAAAAATACCAGCTTCCTGACTCAGGGTACCAACTGTTTCTATAGTTTCTTTGGTCTAAGTCAGGGGTCACAAACTATTACCAAATCTGGCCCATTACCTGTTTTTATTAATAAAGTTTTATTGGAACGCAGCCATACACCTTGGTTTATGGCTGTTTTCATGATAAAATGGCAGTGGTATGCGGAAAACATCGACTACCGGGCCCTTTACAAAGTTTGTTGATTCCAGCTCGAGAGGAAAACTAAGAGCTTCATACTACTTTAGATGTATCCATTCGCAGGGCTAATGGACCCAACTTCTCAATTTTTTACCCTAAAACTACTGCAGCCCCCAACTCGCATGTACGCGTGGCAATTTCTCCCAGCAGCAGGCAGATGTGGGAAGATCCAAGTCCTCTGGGAGACTCCTTGGTTTGCTCATTTGGGAACCATTTGGCATTTCTTTAGAAGTGCCTTCAACAGCCCACTCTTTAGTGTCTGGAAGCCTGAGCTGGCGAATCAGGAAGACAGTGCTCAAACACAACCCGGCTCCGTGGAACAGGAGATCGTGGATTTTCTGTCACTTGCAACAGCCCCTATTCCATCCATTGGCATCCTGAACCTGGAAATGCCGTCCCAGCTGCTGAGAGCAGCCACCTCACTACCACAAAGAAAGACAAGGGCAAGCCAAGGGAAATGCAGAGAAATGGAACCAGCACTTGGATCATACCATTCCTGAAACCCACCTTGCCACCAAAGCATGTGATAATGAGATGATACACTTTCTGAGGTTTAAGCCAGTTTGAATCAGGTTTTGCATGACTTGCAGCCAAAAGTGTCCCAAGTGACACACTTGGTTTTCTCTGTGTTACAATCGGTGTTGTCACAAATGTTAGATATTGAAATAATAATAAAATGTCTTTGTATCCAAATGAAAGAGATGGATAGGGAGAAGGAACAAGAGCAGGGGAGGGAGAGGGACAAAGAGAAACAAAGGAAAGAAAGAGGGAGGGAGGGGTGTCATGTGATCAAGGCCTAAGCCAATCAGCACATGGAATTCCCCTGACCACCGTGATTGGTTCAGGGGTGAGCACATGACGGAGTTAGGGCCAGTGTTAGACAGGAGTCTTCAGCTGGGCTCTGGGCAGATGGACATGGAAGTGGGAGGAGGGACAAGCTGGGGTAGAGTCAGCGGGGCAAAAGCAGAGCTAAGAAATTGCGAGAGAACCCCTGGTGTTTGAACCCCTGACTCCCAATGAGCTTGAAGTCTACCCTCTGGACTCTCAATAATAAACTCCATCTATTTACTTAGATCAGTTTGTCAGATTGCAGAGGGCATGGGTTAAATTTGTATTTCAGATCAACTGAATACATTTTTAGCATAAGTATGTCCCAAATATTACGTAGGATGTATGCCAAAAAAATTATCTTTGTTAAACTGAAATTCAAATTTAACTGGTTGTCCTATCTGGCAACCCTACCGGTTTGGGCCAGGTTTCGGATCATTTGAACCCGAGTGTCTTAACTGATGCCCAGCCCCATCCCCTTCACTCGGGGCACAGAGGTACCCCTCGGCTGCCTCCCTCCACAGACCAGCCCCATGGCCCCACAGTAGGACTTCATAGCGTCACCTCATTGTCCTCCTTTGGACTGTGATTTCTCATTAGCAAGGACACCACCCATGGAAGCAAAGCCTCATGGGCAAGCTCCCACTTGGAAATGCCTACTCTGTATTGCAGGAGGGGCCAACTGCTACCCTTTTATAAACAAGTAAACTGAGGCTCAGAGGTTTCATCACTCACGCAGGGTCACGCAGCTAGTAATCGGCGGAGTGTTTTCCCGACCAAGGCCAGGTTCTAGGAGTTCCACCTCCAAGCAGGAGGGACTAGGGAAGTGGTTGTTTGGAGGACCCTTCGGAGGAAGCCCTGTGGCCACCCTCAGAGGCAGGACTGAGTCACTGTGGCTGGGATCAGCAGAGAACCCAGCGGGCCCTGTCCCTGAGGGGTGGCAAGGGCCTGGGCACAGGGAAAGGGGAAGGATATCGGACAAGTTGTCCTCAGCCAGTGGGGGACAGAGGAAGCCAGCGGGGCATGGGGTGGGGGGACAAGGGCCCCCCCTCAGACAACCAGCCTCCTGGGCCTTTCCCAGGCTCCTCTCCTCCAGGGCTTCTCACTTTCAACTCGTTTTGTTTCTTTTTTTTTTCTTTCCCCTTCTCTCTCTGTTGTTACCACTTAAAAAAATAAATAAATAAAGCAAACCAACAAAGCAAACATCTGGAAAGCTTTGTGGAAAATGGACCCACCCTCCCCGGAGTCAGAGCGCAGATGCCCCTGGGATTCTCAACTGGCCCCCAAATGCTCTCAGAGGAGAGACACCGGTCCCTCTGTTCTCCTACCAAAGCCCTGTCTGCGCCTGGGGTCACGTCCTTCCAAAATTACTACCACCTCCGGGGGGCAGGGAGGCGGCTCCCAACTCCCAGCCCTGACTGAGTGCCCAGCAGGCTCTTGGGCTCCCTGCCTTACTCCCAGCACATCCTCCAGCCCAGCCCATCGATTTCCCTCCCACTGGGTCTCTCTTTTCCAGTCTAGCAGCCACGGCCCATCTCAGACTGACGTCCATTCCCCCTGACCCATCACAAAGCCTCGCCTCCCATCACCCACCTCTTCTTCTTCCATTCCAGCCAAGCCCTCCCCCACCACCGCCAAAGGTATCTTCCCAAAGAACAGCTCAGATGACAATAGCACTGCCCCGCTCAACAACCTTCTATGGCTCCCCATGGCTTCCTGAAACAAACACCAGCTTCCTGGATGCGGTGTTAAACCTTCCTGAGATGGATGTCCGTTGTTTCTTTTCCACCACACCTTTTCTCTTCCTCAAATAACTCCTCTCTTGGTTTTCTTAGGGAGGGGGGAGGAGTCACACACCTTACCCTTTGAATACACGTGGTTTGGGGGTTGCCTTCAGTCCCAGATCCAGCAGGAGGTTGTATGACCCAGGCTGTGCCGATGAATGTGCTACATTCTCCTGAACGCAGGAGTCACAGGAGTTGGTTCAGGGTTGGCCACGTGAACCAGGTCAGGGCAACCCAGTCAAGTCCTGGTTGGAACTTTCTTTCTCTTCTCTCTCTCTCTCTCTCTCTCTCTCTCTCACTTTCTCTCTCTCAAGATGCAAGCCAGGAGCTGCTAATGGTCATCTTGCCACCTCAAGGGAGAGCAAACTCAGGGGAAAGCAGAGCTGGGAGATCAAGAAATAAGTGGTCTCTAAAGTATCTTTAGGTCCCTGGATACAGCTGTGCCTGAAGCCCATCACACCCGATCACTGCATCCCTGGTCTGAACTGGTGTGTCGTGAGTTTCTATCACTGACAACTCAACACCAGGGTCTGACTTCCTCTCCTCGCAGTACTCCAGTGTTTCCCTACACATCCGAGCTTCTGAGGAAGAGGACTCTCGAACAATTAGCAGAACATACCCCACACTCCAGCCTCCGTGCCTTTCATCTTGCTGTCCCCTTGGCCTAAAATGCCCTCCTCACCTCACTGCCTCCCAACATGCTCCCCCTTCCAGGCCTTTCTGCAGCAGGTCCGTCTTCCGCGAGGACGCCGGAATTGGCATTCCTTGCTTTCTGTCCCTATGGTGCCTCAAAGAATGTACCACCCACCCTTGAATTCTGGTCCTTCACCCACCTCCTATCCCTTCTCAGAGACAGGGACTTAACTGACAAGGAGGTGTCCTTATTTGGCTCTTTCTTTTTTTTATTTTAATTTTTTTTCTTTATTGATTTGAGAGAGAGAGGAAGGGAGAGGGAGAGAGAGAGAGAAACATCGATGAGAGAACATCCATTGGCCGCCTCCTGCATGCCCCCCACTGGGGATCAGGCCCACAAGCTGGGCATGTGCCCTGACCGGGAATTGAACTGGTGACCTCTTGGTGCATGGGTCGACGCTCAACCATTGCGCCACATTGGCTGGGCCTTATTTTGAAGCACAGTGACACAGAACAGAAGCTCAGTAAAGTAGCGTTGCTCACCTGACCACCTGGAGAAGCACCCCAAGACTCACTCACCTGAAGCCTTGACTTTATGACAGATGTGCCTGCCAGCATCCATTCCTCCCCCTTTTCATGTCAGCACCCCAATTTCTGTGGGGAATCACCCCATCTCCATTCTCATTCTCGTAGCTTACGCAGAGCTCACCCCGCCTCTCGATGGCCACCCAGAGCCAGCCGACCAGGGCATTCCATGCTCCCAGCCATAGAGATGGTCTCAGGGCTGGACATGTGGCCAACCAATGAGATTCAAACACGTAAACATAAAGCAAAACACAGCCGGGAGGTAGGGGCGGATGCCTGATAGCATTTTTCCTCTCTGATCCAGCCATGCCTGAAGCCAGCACACTCTGTACTTTTTAGGTACATGAGCCCATAAATTCCCCACTCTTAGGGCTTCTGTCACTTACAACCACGAGTCTCAGCTGATACAACTTCCAAGTCTTTCTCTTTACCATTAAGCCTGACCCAGAGCCTGGGTGGTCCCTAAATATTTAATCATTAATTAACTGAGCGCAGGGCATGCTCTCTGCCCTCTCCCTCATTCTGCATCCCCAGCTCTTAATCGAGCTAAGCTCCACCCTTCAAGTCTCAGCATCACTATGACTCCCAGAAAGACCTTTCTTTATACTCCAGAAAAAAAATCGGTCTCCTCTGGGCTTCCCAACACCCCAGACATTTCCTTCATAGCACTTCTCCCAATTCGTGATTGCTTAATTGTTGGTGAAAGTAATTATTCTATGACTGTCTCCCCCCAAAACAACAAACGCCACCAGGTCAGACATTGTCTCATTTGCCACTGAATTCTCAGGGCTCAGCACAGAGGCTAGCACACGCTCGGGGCTCAGTAAACGGCCACTGGATTAATAAGTGCATTGACACAGAAACCAATGAAAAGAATAGGTCCCCCATGGTCCCCAACTTGCATAAAGGTGGTAGAACCACATCTCCGATTAGTACCCGGTCCCTTGAAGCGGGGTTCCAGGGAGAACCAGGCTTAAGAAGGCTTGGAGAGAAATTGCCTCTTTGTTTGTACAACCCCACAGGGATCTTAGCATCAGAACTTGATCAGAAAGCCCCACACAATTTGCAATTCATTACTGGAGACCCTGGCCACGCCCTGAAGCAAACGTCAAATTTCACACATTTAATGAACTCCATACTTGAAATATGCGGCCTGTAAAGTCTGATTTACACTGCTGTTAAAATCCTTGGTGCCTAAAAAGGAATGTGAAAAGTATGTATTTGTGCTTAAAGAGGGGGCCTTTTTTTTTTTCAGACGTTAATTCACTCCGAGGCTTATAAAGTTTCCCTAAAGCATTATTTCAATTGCAATATTTCTTTCAGCACCTCAAATTTAGTTACCCACGTTTGAGAAAAGTGGCTGTGTTAGGTCACACACCAGGGGAAAGTGTCACCATGTAACTGTCAGCTCTCTGGAAGGTAAGCGGAGTTGACAGCTGGGCTGAGGACAGCCCCCAGCAGGCAGCGCGGGGTACCTGGTGCTATAATGAAAACCTGCCTTAAGTCAACAACGGCGCGGCCACGGTGCCTGGCAAGACGAATTTTTTTTTTTTTTTTTTTAATTCAGCCACAACTCTTATTCATTGGATGCTACCACCTGGTGTTTCTCTCCTCTCTGGGTTTACAGCCGGCTTTGGCACATTTTGGGTAGGTTTGATACCTGGGGAGGCTGAGCCCCCAGGTGGGTGACAGATGTCCTCCCTCTGAGGTGCTCCAGGGACAACCAACTTTCATGGACACCTTCTGGATTGAAAAGGACACCCTGACCCCATTTGTAAGCCTTACGGGCTCGGAGAAGTCTGTCGGACAGAACCTATGATCTTTGAGAAAAAAACGTGGCAGACCAATCTGGAATCAGCCAATTGCCAGCCCCTCTAAATGTGATTGGTCGTGATCTACAGCCCTGTCTCCAGTGATTGGGTTAGGAATGGGCGTATATCCCAGTGTTGGCCAATGAGGTATAAGAGAGACTTCCTGGGGATGCTTTCAAAGCTGATGAAACGAGGTCTAGAGGAGCCTGTTCTGTCTTTCTGAAGTTCCACTGGAGATTCTGAGTCGCCCTGAAGCCTGGAGAGACAATGTCTTGAGCAGGGAGTTCAGTGGCAGAGCCAACATGGTTACTGTAGAGGACAAGTGTTATTCATTGACCACGAAGCATCCATTTCCCCTTTCTTGCTGGGAACACAAAAGTAATCCCCTTGGAGAGTTACCTCTTCCCCACGGCAGACAGTCTGGAGGAACTGACAGTCAAAATATCCTGACAGGTGACCCAAACTGGGCTCATGAGATTCTCCCCTCAGGACTGACTCTCCAGAGATGCAAGGTAGGGGGTGGAGAGTGTGTGTGTGGTGGGGGGGGACAAAACAGCTGGAGGTGATAAAACAAGCTGCAGTGACCTCACTGGAGGTGGACTGGCTCCCCCTAAGTGCATCCCCAGCGTGGCCTGGTTCTTGTCGGGTCCAAGCTGAAGTTCCAGTCTGTGAGCCACTCTGCATCCTGGCCATCAATTCCCTCGCCCTCTTTCTTGGTTTAACCTTGCCAAGAAAAGGTGTGTGCAGCTCCAGAGCTGTAACTGGTACAGAAAGGCTGTACGTGTTCAAGCACCGGTCAGGCACTTCCCATACATGCGTCACCAGCTTTCTGTCTCCCAACAAGATTGACCAGTTAGCGTCTGGGTATACACACGCGCATGCGTACACACACTTCACAGATGAGAAGTCTCAGGCTCAGAGTGTACTAGTGCCTGGCATTTCATGGTTAAGAAGTTGGCAGGTCTGGAATTTAAGTGTGTTTTGCACTCCTTACCTGTGAGACAAGTTTAATTAGATGAGTTTAATTCCACTAAACCCACGTGGTTACAGCGAGGACTCAGCCTGATAATTCAGGTGGAAGTGACTAAGACACAGCGTACACCCCCCACCTCCCGCATTTGGAGGCCACATGGCTCTCTGAAATCTCTTTTTTTGAAAGGCATTTCCTGGGCTCAGGGGGGATTCTCTCAAGAATTAAGAGAGTTTCTCATGGACTGATTCAGTACCAAAAGCCGCAGCCCTGGACTTGGAGAAGGAAATCAGTCATACTTGGGGCAATGTGGTCTGGCTACAGGAGTCCATGATCTGGGATCTGGAGTCCCTCAGTGTCACACACAGTGAGTCTCTAAGCTGACCTTGGTAGGTCAGAAGGCAGCAATCTCTGGCTTGAAGGAGACAGGCCTGGGGCGGGGGGATAAACAGATGACCCTCAACTAGATAGCAATCCTCACTTCCTGCCACTCATCAGTACCAACCACCACTGCTCGTCTTTCTGTTCTTCAGTATACTGAACCCTTCCTGCCACAGGACATTTGCACATGCCCCTCCTGCTTTCCTCACATCCATGAATGTTGGCTCCCCTCATCTTTCAGGCTTGAGCTCAAACTCCACCTATTCAAGGACACCCTCTTTGACCCACGAATAGTCTAAAATAGCCACACCCACTCCCCACCCTCACCCCCAGCTTGCTCTGATCACCCATGCTTTCATTCCATCACAGCATTTATCACTGTGAAACGCGGTGACCTTATCTGAGCCCCCACAGACCATACATGTTAGTGAACTCGACTGAAGAGAATGCTCTAATAGCACTAAATGCCAGAGAACACGTAAGCAGGGTAAGGGGCTGGGAATGACAGGGCTGAACCATTAGACGGGAGAACAGGGAGGGCCTCTCTAGAAGGGCCATCTGAGAAGAGACCTAGATGATGCTTGTCTGTTTCTCCCCCGTCTCAAACAGAAGCTCCATCCGAGAGCAAGGATCATGAATGTCACATCGCAACGCCTAGGAGCTGCTTGGCACTCAGTAGATGCTCAAGAAGTATACAAGCCACGGAAGTCGAACGGTTCCTCCAGACAGCCCTGGGTGGGGGGGCTCTATTCACTCCGGGCGATGACATCTGACATCTTCCTGATGACTCATGGCTTGAGGCTTCTACCCCATCCCAAGGCTGACTCTGCTCATAATTAGAAGGTGGGAACAGCCACAATGACAGTGGCTAGAGAATGTTGCAATTCCCCGGGAACTGTCTATGTCAGGGATGGAGGTGAGGAGGGTCCTAGGGAATGACGAGAGACAGATAAATGGACCGTTGACTCGTCATCTTTGTTGGCATTTCTCGACCTCTCGTGACATGCCATAAAGGAGTGCAGATTGCTGGAGAGAAGTCAGGCTTTTGCCAGGACACTTGAAGCTGAGAGTTGAAGCAGATTATAGTCGAAAGAGGCAGCTGCTGCCTTGGCCGGGTGGCTCAGTTGGTTGGAGCATCATCTCGTGCACCGAGTTGCAGGTTTGATTCCCGGTCAGGGCACATACCTAGAACGCAGGTTCGATCCCCAGTTGGGGTGTGTACGAGAGGAAACTAATCAATATTTCTCATACCAATGTTTCTCTCTCCCTTCCTCTCTCTAAAAACAATAAACATATCCTTGGGCAAGGATTTTTTAAAAAGGAGGGTCAAACAACAAGTGCTGACAAGGGTGTGGAGAAAAGGGTACTCTAGCACACTGCTGGTGGGAATGCACACTGGTGCAGCCACTATGGAAAACAATATGGAGTTTCCTCAAAAAATTAAAAATGGAGTGTCCATTTGACCCAGTGATCCTACTTCTAGGAATATACCCTAAGAAGCCTGAAACACCGATCAGAAAGAATATATGTACCCCCATGTTCATAGCGGCACTATTTACAATAGCTAAGATCTGGAAACAGCCCAAGTGTCCATCAGTAGACAAATGGATAAAAAAGCTGTGGTACATGTATACAATGGAGTACTATGCAGCTGTAAGAAAGAAAGATCTCTTATCCTTTGAGATAACATGGAGGGACCTGGAGAGTATTATCCTAAGTGAAATAAGCCAATCGGAGAAAGACAAATACCACATGATCTCACTTATTTGTGGGATATAATGAATAAAACAAACTAATGAACAAAATAGACCCAGAGACATAGAAGCAGGGTGCAGACTGAATCCTCAGAAGAGGGGGTTGGCGGGGAGGGAGGCGACAAACCACAGAACTTACATGCGTGTATGCGTAACCATGGACATAGACAACAGTGCTGGGGGCAGGGGTTGGGAGGAGGGTGTCTAGGGGGGAAAGGAGAAACATCTGTAACAAAAATAAATTAATTAAAAAATAGCAATAATAAAAATGTTTTAAAAAGGCGGCAGCTGCCAATCGTGGCCCCGCCTCTCCCCTAGGAGCTTGACCTTGAACTTGCCTGCGAGAAAGACGCCACAGCCTCCTCCTCTTCAGGAGCGTTCTATACGCGAAGCACACAGCCAGACCCCGCAAACCAGACGAAGAAATGATCTGATGCACATTAAAACCACAATGACATACCGCAACGCACCTACCAGAGTGGCTAGAATTAGAAACAGTGACAATAACGTGAATGCCACGACCCGCTACTGGGGGGAGGGGATTGCAAATGACACCTCCAACCACATGCTTGTATCCAGAACATACGAAGAAGTCTTAGAACTCAACAATAAGAAAACAATCTGTTTTTCTTTGTTATGGGGAAAAGACTTGAATAGCTCACTACAGAAGAGACGTGGGCCCCGGCTGGTGTGGCTCAGTGGTTAGAGTGTCGGTCCACTCGAGTCCAGTGAAGGGCAAGTCCCTCGGTTTCATTTTGACCCCGGGCCCTGGTCGGGGTCATGTGGGAGGCAACCGATCGATGTGTTTCTCTCGCATCCATGTTTCTCTCCCTCCCTCCCACTCTATCTGAAAAATCAATGGAAAACCCGGTGATGATTAAAAGAAGAAGAAGAGGACATGTGGGTGGCAGCCAAGGATGTGAAAGCTGTCCGATGTGATCAGCCTTTGGGAAAGTACAATTAAACCGTGAGCTCCCACGCCGGCGGCGGAGCGGCCGCAGGGGCCCCGCCGGAGCCACGGAACCGCCCACGTGGCGCTGCCCCCAGCGCAGAGCCCAGCCGCGCGGGAAGCTAGTTCGGCAGGTTCCTTAACAAACAGTGTTCCCCAGTGGAGTACTACGCAGCTGTGAGAAAGGCAGAGCTCGTACCCTTGGAGATGACCTGGAGAGTATTATCCTAAGCCAAACAAGCCAAGCAGAGAAAGACAAGTATCATATGATCTCACTTATTTGTGGAATATAATGAACATAACAGTCTGAGGCACAGGGTAGTCCCAGAGACGTGGAATTAGGGTACAGACTGACAACCCTCAAAAGAGGGGGTGGTGGGGAAGAGATAAACCACAGAACTTATATGCATGTGTGCATGAACAATGGACATGAACAACAAAGCTGGGGACAGGGTGTAGAGGGAGGGAGAGGGGGATATCAATGGGGGGAAAAGGAGCAATATCTGTAACAAAAATAAATTAATTAATTAAATTAAAAAAAAACAAAACAGCGAGTTCCCAAGATATATTACACACTATAACTTCACCCGTTTAAAGTGTGCAACGAAACGGGGTTTGGTGCATTTACAGTTGCACAACCCTCATCACAATCAAACTTCAGAGCATTCTCATCACCCCTAAAAGAAACCCCGCACCCATCAGCAGTCACCCCTCAATCCCCGTGTCTTCCCCCGCCCTTGGTCACCTGCTTTCTGTCTCTATAGATTTCCTACTTGGACCTTTCATAGACATGAAATCATGCCCTCCGTGGCCCACGGAGCCTGGCTCGCTCCAGCGAGTGGTCCTACTGAGGTCCATCCACGTGGTGACATTCTTGTTTCAGGCTGAGTAGTATTCCATTGTGTGGCTACTCCCCGTGGTCCATCCCGCCAACAGCCGGTGAACATGAGGGCTGTTTCCACTTCCTGGCTATTGGGACCCGGGCCACCACGTTCTCAGCTGCCACATGGGCCTGGTGTCGTCCCAGCCGCCCTCGGTGCTGATTTTCTCATGTTCGACGTCCCAATGCCTGTCACGGCAAGGACCGCTTTTCCATTGCTCCCTCATCTTCCAGAATTCACTCCTCAAACTCAACAGCAGTGAACTGAACACTAAAAAACGGTTAAAACGTAACTTTTGTGCGATGTCTATTTTACAAAATTTGTAAAAATACTTCAGTGTCGCCCTGGCCAGTTTGGCTCAGCGGTTGGAGCGTCGGCCCACGGACCAGAGAGTCCTGGGTTTGGTTCCCACTAAGGGCACGTACCTCAGTTGCAATTTGTCCCCAGCCCCAGTTGGGGTCGTGTGGGTGGCAACCAGTCGATCTTTCTCTCTCACATCGCTGTTTCTCTCTCTCTCTCTTCCCCCCTCTCTCCCTCCCGCTCTATCTGAAGATAAATGCAAAAATGCCCTCGGGTGAGGATAAAAGAAAAAAAAAATACTTCAATGTCGCGGAGGTTTGTTGAGCCCTAACCGCGAGCCAGGCCCTGGGCCCGCCAGGGATAAAACTGGAAGCCAGTCCCTCCCAATTGTCGCTGAAGAGCCCCTAAGACAGAGACCAAGGAGGAAACACCACCCACATGGATACCAGGCACCCCCCCACCCCAGTGCATCTTCCAAGCCTCAAGCTTTATTTTCTTTGACTCAAGAACATTTTGCCATGGAAGGCAAAATAGATCAATGCATTTATTTTCATGTAAAAAATGCTTTAAATGCTTTGCCAATTCAATGACTTATCTCATTCTCCCTCCCAAATCTCCGTGCCAGCGGAGGCCTCAGGAAGGCCCCTTTGTCCTTTGCCACATCCACCCCCAGCCCCGAAGGGTGTGAGCGCCCCGAGGGAGGCCCAGGCCAGCCCAGGGCAGGAGGTGGCTGCTTCCCACGCAGAGCAGAGCTCAGCGGGGCAGGAGGCCGCCGGGCATTAGAGACAGAGCCGCCGCAGTCAGGGGTGTGCAGTCAGGGGCGTGCGGGAGATTCAAGCTGGGCTCTTGCCCCTGCGCCCAAACCTCGAGAGCTTCTGAGAACCCCATCCAGGTGGGCGACCTCAGTGTTGGGGTCCCAGGCCCATTTTCCCTAAGGACTTTTGAGCTCGGGAGAGACGCCGCCTCCTCCATCTGTGCCTGTCTCCACACAGAGTGACTAATGTTCCCATGGCTGCCATTCTGCTTCGGAGCCTCACGGGTGGGGGGCCCACTCCTCACAACAGGTGAAGGACCGGGTCTCGGAATTGGAGGAATCAGCCCCGTATCACCCACTTAGCGAGAGTGGGGATTCGTGTTCCGACCCAGCGTGCTTCCATTCCAGCCGGGTTCATGGCGCGGGACCCGTGCCGCCACCCCCCCATTCCAGCGCGCCCCCCCAAAACAACATTGCCTCCGTTTCTTCTCCCCATCCGCCACTAGGACCCAGAAGATAGTGCTTTTTCTGGTGTCTTCCTCAAGCATGAGGCCATTTAGAGCAAAAGTCTCCACGTCTACACAAGTCAGCCTGGCTAGCAGATTTTCTCTGACTCTGGTGATGAGCAGCCTGATGGAATTATGCTAAGTTATGTGCATAGAGAATTGCATCTTACACTCTAATTATTGGCCACGTCTTTGAAGAATTCCTGTGCAATTTCCAGGGTAATCAACTCACCTCTTTCTTTGGGTCTGATTAGTCGTTGGGGCCAATTTAAGCCCCTCTCCCCCCGCCGCGCCCCACTTAAATCGACACGATTCTGGATGTCATTAGCTACTCCAATTGCCTTTTAAAAAATCTGTTTCACATAAAAGGACAAATGAGAATGAATATTTGCCCATCTTTAAGACACTAACTACATTCTTTTCCACAGCCTGTTCTCGTTATTATTTCTCTCCGGGAGGAATCTGAACACAGCCTGGGCTTCCGCACGCAGCTCATGACTGCACAAGGCTTCGTCCTCGAAATCTGCCCCAGTGGGCATGCTCTGGGAATGTGGGCCCTTCAGAAAGGCAGGACCCAGCTGACTTCTCTGTCTCTTCTCCCCCCAGACCCCCTCCCAGTGCTTGGTGGCCTGCTTCCCGGACCCGTGAGCAGGCTCCTCCAGCAGCGCGCCCCAGGCGGGCTGAACAGAGACCCTTCGCAGTAATTGCTGGACAGCAAGACGGAACCTCATCCAAGAACCGTATTTCCCAGTGAGCGTCATCTCTGCCAACGAAGCCGGCCCCTGCGAAGGCCGAGGTGGAAATGGGGGCAGCGGGAAGGGGTCGGGGAGGCCGAGGGGGAGGGGAGGAATGGAACGGGCCCCTTGGGCCTGGTCGAAGTGCAGTGGGCACTTGACTAATGTTTGCTCGGCCCTCATGTGGGGCTGTAGCCGCAGTGCCATGGTCTGTGGGTCCCACGTACCTCCCACCCTCATCTCCTCCACGTGCCCCCTTGGCCTCAGCACTGTAGGCATTAGCCTTCTTTCTGCTCCTCCAACATGCCCAGCCTTTCCTATGCCAGGGCCTTGGCATGCCCGCTCCCAGATGCCACCTCCTCCAGGGCTTCCCGTGGGGCCTCCTCCTCACCCTGCAGGCTTCTGCTCCGTCGGCCTATCCCCAAAGGCCCTTGTCTGACCCCCATCCCTTCCTTCACTCCCACCCGACAGTCACCACCTGTCCACTCTCACCTTGTCTCACCTTGGGAGGGCATGTTGCCTCTCACACACATACAAGAAGAAAGTCACCGCCCAGCCTGTGTGGCTCAGTGTTGAGCGTCGACCCTGCACCAAGAGGTCATGGGTTCGATTCCCAGTCAGGGCACATGCCCAGGGGGGCATGCAGGAGGCGGCCAATCGATGTTCTCGCTCATTGATGTTTCTCTCTCTCTCTAAAAATCAATAAAGGACACATATTTAAAATACATATTCCTGGGCTTATCTGGACCCAATAAAAGGGGGAAAAAATGTTTTCTCTTAACTCTCTTGAAAATGGACAGCAGAAGCTCAGAACACCAAGTTCTCAGGGTGAGCAAGAAGAGTCCTCAGGCTAAGAAACTGAGAGTCCTCAGTTCTAAGAACTGCGACCTGGCTGGTCTCCAGGCATAGGTTGTGGGGTTGGTGACTTCACATAGGATTCAGTTAGCCCAAATTTGGGGAGGGGGAATCCATTTTGAAATCAAATCCTCCACATGGAAAGCTCAGAAAGGGGCTGTGTTTTGGCGTTCCTACAACACAGGCTTTCTGAAAAGACGCTAGGTTGTAGATAACTCATCCACACAAGGGCGGGGGAGGGGGGGACACAGAGGGAAAGGGAGACGCCCCCGGATCGGGAGGATTTGTCTGCTAAGGGTTCCGATGAAAATTGATCAGGGAATGCGTGATCCTCCAAAAATCCACCAGCCCCCAAAGTGCTTAAGTTACCCCTCTGACCACAGCCACATGGGATGAAATTAAATCCCATGGAAAGAGTTGACTTTTTTGACATTATGCAATGTTTGGGTGAAAAAAGGGGGGAGATATCAGAAAAAAACCTCATCTTTTTCCCAGAGGTTAGCAAAGCTATTTCTGGCCTTTAATGATACATCTCGCCATGGCCTCATGGGTAGTTTGGAGAGGTGCGAAGGAGGGACCGTTCTGTTATGTAACCCAGCTCGAGTCGGAAATTAGCAAGTCCTGAATGAATTCTGTTACTGTGCTGTCTTCTGGAAACTTTGGAGCGGCGACAGTTCTATTTTGAGGTGAGCAAATTCATCATTTATAGATCTCCTCACAAATACCGCAGGGTTTCATGTCACCCTGAAAAGTTTCATAACAAAAACAGTTAAAGTACTCGGGGTGTTGGAACATTTCGTCTCAAAGCCGTAGTAGCCTGAACAGTGAGGAGGGCAAGTCTTCCCAGTTGCCAATTATTCAAAGATACAAATATCCAAGATCAAATAAATATTCATCTCCCAGCCCCCAGCCCCTAGTTGTTGTTGGTTTGTTTGTTTGTTTTTTAAGTTCAGCAAAATAGTCTGGTCAACAACATAAAAAGAAATGTCTGTTTTTAACGGAGCTGTTGGCCATGAAATAAATTCTGAAGCTATGAAAGCAGCTTCTTGGGTTCGGAGGGCCTGCTGGTGGTTGAAAACAGGAAACAGAAATGTCTTTCGATCCTCAGGCGCCCCCTAGTGGTTGGACCGGAGGCAGGGGTCCCGTTAATGGAATTTCACGGCAAGCAAAGTCCATCTGGTCCTTTGCTGTTCTCATCTTATGTGCCTTGGCCTTTCTTCCTTCGAGGTCGAACCAGTTTTTACTTTAAAGAGGATACCCCCAATAAAAATATGAAAATACACATTTCTGTAAGTTTGCTTTTAACCATCCCCTAACGATCACATTTGGAAAAAAAAAATGTATTCTAAGATAGCAATGTTGAATAGGAAATAGTTGGTTTCATCCCTCCTTTGCCCACCTGCCCCCCAGTTCTGAAAGAAAACTAAATAAAAACAAAGTGAATAGGAACAGCAGACAGGGACAAGAGGTCAAGATCAGAACACTTCATGTGTCTCCAGGGCTGTGGGCCGGGTATGGACACCTGGGAAATTACATTTTTGAAAGGGTGTCATGTGCTTATTATAAAAACCTCCGCCATTTGCACAGTATAGAAGCCAGAAATACCTTGTTTGCTAGCAACTTCCTTATCCCGTGCTTTCCTGAGATCTGAGTTATGCTGGAGAAGAAGAAAGGGTCCATACAATCAGCTAAGGGGGGCTCCTGGAAGGGGCCTAATAACTGAGCCCCGGTTAATAGAGGGGATCCCTGAAACAAAGGACTTTTGTGAAGGGCTCGGTTCTGAGCCCACCATAACTTAGCATGCAATGGGCCGGCTTCATGAAGGAGGCTTCCAAGGGCCCTGACGGTTATCTAGGAGCACCCAAGGAGGTGAGGGGAGGCAGAGAGAAAACAAACATCTGGAATGTTCCAAACTATCTTTCCAGGTAGCATTCATGAATGCATGAAAGGCTGACCACAAGCCTAAAAGTTTAGGCAAAGCAACACTCAGCTTCTCTGACCCGCCTGCTGTCCCATCCCAGCTGCTGGTCACGGTAAAGCACGTCTCTGATTTCTCGTCGTCATTCTGTCCAGCGCAGCCTGCGGAGGTGAGGGTGAGGCTCAGAGCTGTGGGCTGTGCCCGGCTGTGGCAACGAACCTTCAACTATTTCTTACTGCTCCACTGTGTGCAAACATATGTATGCAAATACCCTGTGACGAAAAGAAATCGACAAGAAAAGCCCTTCGGGAGATTGTAAATGAATATTGTAGATTAGGTTCCCAAAGCTGTATAAGATTCTTCACCCTTAGGCATTATAAGAAAAATGTAAATATAAATTACCATATCCTTTTTTCCCCCATTTATCAGATGAGCAGATATGGAAGTTTGATAACACTGTCTTTGCAAGGTGTGGGGCAGCAGCATCCCCCACACCTGGGCTCCTGGGTGGGCGTGAAATTGGTTCTATCTCCTTGGGGGGTATTTGACGACATTTACTCAAGTAAAAGATGTACATATCCTTTGACCTAACGATTCTTCTGCTGGGAATTCATCAGACAGACCCACACTGAACACAGGACAAATGATGTATGGACAAGGAAATACATTGCGATGTCCTGTGTAAAAGCTAAATAATGGAAACAGCCTACATGTCCATTAGAGGAAGCTGTCACGATACGTGATGGCCATCCAGAGCATGCACTGCATTCTGCAGCGGGAGGCAGCGCTGTGCTGACGTGGAGCACGGCCGTGCGGCAGGGCGAGCAGGAAGGCAAGTGCCAAGCTGCCACCTGGCTGCCCCCCGTTCAGGCCAGCGCGGGAAAGACGAGGCTGGACCACGAGAAAGGACGGACCGATATTAGACCACAGCTGACATATAAGCACAACAGTTTGATACAAGCCAATATTATATTAGTTTGCTTAACCGTTTAACTTCGAGACACCCGTAGTTTCACACGCAGCTGTAAGAAGTGACACAGGGCCCGAGTACTCTTGCCCTGGTTCCTACAATGGGGGCCTCGAGTACGATCTCCGCCAGGCTGCTGACGTCCACACCGCCAAGACACGGAGCGTGTCCGTCCCCACCAGGGTCCCTCTGCTGCCCTTTCAGAGCCAAACCCCTCTCCCACCCCAACCCTGCCCCCGACCCCTGGGAACCACCACCTGCTCTCCATTTCTATAGTGTGGTCACTTCAAGGACGTTAGGTTCACGGAATCAAATAACACGTAATCTTTGGGGATCGGCTTTTTTTCACACATATCATCCTCTGGAGGTCTGTCCAGGTAGCTGAGCATATCAACAGCTTGTTCCTGTTCCTTGCTGAGACCTAAACATGGTCTGCATGTACCCGGTCAACCATTCACCTGCTGAAGAGCATCAGGTACCCGGTCAACCATCCACCTGCTGAAGAGCATCAGGTACCCGGTCAACCATTCACCTGCCGAAGAGCATCAGGTACCCGGTCAACCATTCACCTGCTGAAGAGCATCAGGTACCCGGTCAACCATTCACCTGCCGAAGAGCATCAGGTACCCGGTCAACCATTCACCTGCGGAAGAGCATCAGGTACCCGGTCAACCAGTCACCTGCCGAAGAGCATCAGGTACCCGGTCAACCATTCACCTGTTGAACAGCATCAGGTACCCGGTCAACCATTCACCTGCCGAAGAGCATCAGGTACCCGGTCAACCATTCACCTGTTGAACAGCATCAGGTACCCGGTCAACCATTCACCTGCTGAAGAACATCAGGTACCCGGTCAACCAGTCACCTGCCGAAGAGCATCAGGTACCCGGTCAACCATTCACCTGTTGAACAGCATCAGGTACCCGGTCAACCATTCACCTGCTGAAGAACATCAGGTACCCGGTCAACCATTCACCTGCCGAAGAGCATCAGGTACCCGGTCAACCATTCACCTGCCGAAGAGCATCAGGTACCCGGTCAACCATTCACCTGCCGAAGAGCATCAGGTACCCGGTCAACCATTCACCTGCGGAAGAGCATCAGGTACCCGGTCAACCATTCACCTGCCGAAGAGCATCAGGTACCCGGTCAACCATTCACCTGCCGAAGAGCATCAGGTACCCGGTCAACCATTCACCTGCCGAAGAACATCAGGTACCCGGTCAACCATTCACCTGCGGAAGAGCATCAGGTACCCGGTCAACCATTCACCTGCTGAAGAACATCAGGTACCCGGTCAACCAGTCACCTGCGGAAGAGCATCAGGTACCCGGTCAACCATTCACCTGCGGAAGAGCATCAGGTACCCGGTCAACCATTCACCTGCCGAAGAGCATCAGGTACCCGGTCAACCATTCACCTGCTGAAGAGCATCAGGTACCCGGTCAACCATTCACCTGCTGAAGAGCATCAGGTACCCGGTCAACCATTCACCTGCGGAAGAGCATCAGGTACCCGGTCAACCATTCACCTGCGGAAGAGCATCAGGTACCCGGTCAACCATTCACCTGCGGAAGAACATCAGGTACCCGGTCAACCATTCACCTGCCGAAGAGCATCGGTGTGGTTTCCAGGTTGGGCCTACAGCGAATGGGCTGCTATAATCATTCATGGCAGGTTTTTGCGTGCATGTAAATCTCATTTCTCTGGGATAAATGCCCAGGAGTACAATCGCCGGGCTATATGGTAGGTGCGTGTATACCTTTGTAAGGAACTGCCAAACTTGTTCTCCGGAGTGGCTGTCACATTTTGGTGGATAAACTAGTTTTTCCATATCCTCATTGGCATTAGGTGTTGTCACTATTTTTCATTTTCTTTCTCTTTTTTTGTGGGGAGGTGGGGAGGGCTACTCTGATAGGTGTGTGATATTTCCTTGTGCTCTTACTTGGCATTTCCGTGGGAGTTAATGATGTCGTACAACTTCTCGTGAGCTGTTTGCCCCCTGTGGATCCCCTTGGTGAAATCTGTCTTTGCCCATTGCCTAACTGGGATATTTATTTTGCTGTTGAGGTAAGAGTTCTTCATATACCCACCCGCCGGGGTCCTTCATGTTGGATACTGCTCTGTTGGGCATGTGATCTGCAAATACTGTCCACAGGCGGCGGCTTGTCGTTCCGTCTTGATGAGAAGGGCGCGCGCACAGAGCAGGTGCACTCGGTTGTGACGGTGCCCAGCCCAGCGCCTTTCCGTTCATGGACTGCGCTTTGGTGTCAAGTCTGAGAACTCTTTGCCTAGTCCTGGACCCCAAGGATGTTTCCCTACCTTCGTTTCTGAACGTTTGAGCATTTATATTATTTCCCAGCATGCCCTCCAGAGCATCCAAAGACAGTGGCAGAGTTGGCAACAGGAGACACCGAGGGACCAGGTTTGGCCAAGTCTGTCCCTGGTGCAGACAGAAATCACGTCCGGTTATATCACTGGGGAAGCTCAGGTGAGGTTGGAAAGAAAGGGTTTCTGAAGGTGGCCAAGCCCCAGTTTTTCTTCCTCCTTGACCTCGCTCTTTGCGATCACTGTCAGTTGTCCCAAAACAGCCCGACTGACTCTCCTTCAGGAAGACCACTCAGACTTCCTCTCAACCCATCGCCTTGATAACAGCGGTAGGAACTGGGTAATGACTGTAGTAATTAATAACGAGGAACTATCGACCTTGGTCCACACGCCCGTTACCACACGGAGAGAGCTCTTCACGTTCATTGTCCCTGGGCTCGGACACATCCTAGGAGAACATGCTGAGCGCCACGCGTCACCACGTCGCTGGCTTATCCTCAGCGGGACATCTAAATGTTCAGCTTTGTCTCGAGCCCTGATTTGGGACTTTAGTGTCACGTTAGAAAGAGGTTGCCAGAATTCACTTTTTAAAAGTTGAAAGCATAGAAAATCTGAGCTAAACACCTCCGAGCCGACGGGGCGACAGGAAGAGACTGTATGTGACAGTGACCGTCTGTATCTGCCGAGGGTTCCCCAAGGGGCAGGTGCCCCACCACACACTGTCGAAGTCCGTCTCCACGACAGTCCCAGGAGGGGTGCAGCTGAGGGTGCCTGAACTCTGAAAGAGAGGTCACTTGCCCGAGGTTCCAGAGCTGGTGCTAAAGGCCTGGGGCTCATGAGTTCTGTTTGGTTCTGCAGCCCCCCCCTTCCCACCGTCACAGCTAAGCCGATGGACATGTAAAATCCCATGAGCACAGGCTGTCGTTTAGCTGGTTACTCTGTATCACATCCATGGCTTTCAAATAACTGACGAAGGGATGACCCCTGTGCGCAGGGTGAGGGATGAGGGCTGTAGCATTGATGGTGAGAAAGAAAAACCAGCTCGGCCCGTGTGGCTCAGTTGGTTGAGCAACATCTCATGCACCAAGAGGTCCCGGTTCGATTCCCAGCCAGGGCACATGTCTGGGTTATGGGCTCGATCCCCAGGAGGGGGCAAGCAGGAGGCAGTTGGCTGATGTTTCTCTTACATCAATGTTTCTATCTCCCCTCCCTTGTCTCTCTCTAAAATCAATAAAACATATTTAAAAATAAAAACTTTGCCCCGCTGGTGTGGCTCAGTGGCTTGAGCGCCGTCCCATGGACTGAGAGGTCCCGGTTCAATTCTCGGTCAGGACACACTCTGGGGTTTCAGCTCGATTCCCGGTAGGGGACGTGCAGGAGGCAGCCAACCACCAGTGTTTCTCTCACATTGATGTTTCTATCTCTCTCTCCCTTCCTTTGTCTCTAAAAAAAAATCAATAAAAATATATATTTAAAAAAATTAAAAAGTTTTTAAAGAGAAAGAAAAACTAGGCACCAACTATATGTCAATCAATATGGAACTCAACAATGAAGCTGTGGGTAGACCTGCACTACAGACGTATTCTGCACAGGTAAAGAGAAAGACCAGGTCTACACGAACTGACTGGGGAAACTACATCTATCACTGAGTGACGAGAGCAAGTTGCAAGACAAGACAGACAACACACAACGATGCTGTGTGTGCTTACAGATGCATGTTTACACAGGGACGTGCACCGAGAAAGTCCCAGACACCACAGTCCAGCTGGCTGAGGCTCTACTGGGGAGGGGACGAAAGAAATTGGGAAGCAGGTCAGCAAAGGGGACTTGAGCCTTCCTTATCTGTCATGTTTTAGCTTTTTGCAAAGAGAATACAATATTCCTTCCTTCTTTTCCTTCCTTCCTACTTACCTTCCTTCTATGCGCTTTCCATCCATCTATCCATCCTTCCTGCCTGCCCTTCATCCTTCCTTCCTTTCTTCCTTCCTTCCTTCCATCCATCCATTCATCCATCCATCCATCCATCCATCCATCCATCCTTCCTTTGTTGTCCATCCACCCATCCACCCACCCATCCAATCATCCATGGTGGTATGAGGGTTTGGTAAATTCTCACACTTTTAGCATTTCACCAAAGTAATTGGAGTTGCTTGTTTGTACCCGGTAATGCTCCTGAGATAGGGAGACAGTTGTTTCATCCAATGCCTTTTTCACTATTCTTCCAAAATAATAATAATAATAATAATAATAATAAATAGCCAGCTTTTCACTGACTGCCAAAAAAACTACTAGAACTGATAAATAAATTTAGTAAAGTAGCAGGATACAAAATAAATACTCAAAAATTGATTGTTTTTATACACCAACAATGAACTATCAGAAAGGGAAACTAAGAAACAATCCCATTTACAATTGCATCAGAAAGTAATAATAATATACCTAGGAAAAAATTTAACCAAGGAGGTAAAAGACCTGTACTCAAAAAATTATAAGCCACCGAGGAAAGAAACTGAAGTACATACAAATAAATGGAAGCATATACGTGTTCCTTATAGGAAGAATTAACATTAAAATTTCCATACTACCCAAAGCAATCTATAGATTCAACACAATTTCTATCAAAATACCAATGGCACCCTGACCAGGTTGGCTCAGCAGTTAGATTATCAGGCTGCAGACCCAAAGGTGGAGGGTTCAAGTCCTGGTCCAGGGCACACACTTGGGATGGAGATTCAATCCCAACCCCAGGGGCTATGCAGGAGGCAAGCAATCAGCATGGACACATCGATGTTTCTCTCTCTCCCTCCCTCTCTTCTACTCTATCTAAAAAAAATTGAAAATATCCTCAGATGCAGATTAACAACAACAACAAAAATACCAATGGCATTTCACACAGAACTAGAATAACCCCAAAATTTATATGAAACCCCAAAAGACCCCAAAAAGCCACAGCAATCTTGAGAAAGAAGTATAAAGTTGGAGGTATCACACTGCCTGGTATCAAACTATACTACAAGTCTGTAGTAATCAAAAAGCATGGTGCTGGTATAAAAACAGACACATAGATCAATGGAACAAAATAGAGAGCCCAGAGATAAACTCTCACTTATATGGTTTCACTATTTAACACAGAAGACAAGAACATACAATGGGGTAAAGACAGTATTCAATAAATGGTGTTGGGAAAACTGGCCAGATACCTACAAAAAAATGAAACTAGACCACCTTCTTACACCATATACAAAAATAAACTCAAAATAGATTAAAGACTTAAATGTAAGACTTGAAACCATTAAACTCCTGGAAGAAAACATATGCAGTATAATCTTGGACATTTGTCACAGCAATATTTTTTCTGATATATCTCTTCAGGCAAGGAAAACAAAAGGAAAAATAAACAAATGTGGCTATATCAAATTAAAGAGTTTTTGCACAGCAAAGGAAACCACCAACAAAATGAAAAGACAACCCACTGAATGGGAGAAAATCTTCACCAATGGTACATCTGATAAGGGGTTAATATCTAAAATTTACTAAGAACTCATACTACTCAACACCAAAAAAATCAACAATCCAATTTAAAAAATGAGCAAGGGACCCGAACAGACACTTCTCCAAAGAAGACATACAGACATATGAAAAGATGGTCAGTCACTAATCATCAGAGAAATGCATATTAAAACCACAGTGAGATATCACCTCACCCGTCAGAATGGCTGTCATCAATAAATCAGCAAACAACAAGTGTTGGCGAGGATGAGGAAAATAGGGGACCCTCATGCATTGTTGGTGGGAATGAAGACTGGTGCAGCCACTATGAAAAAATGCATGGTGGTTCCTCAAAAATTAAAAACGAAAAAGCCTATGACATAGCAATTACACTTCTGGGGATATATCTGAAGGAACCCAAAACACTAATTCAAAAAAATATATGCACTCCTATGTTCACTGCAGCATTATTGACAATAGCCAAGATATAAAAGCAACCCAAGTGCTCATCAGTAGAGGAGTGGATAAAAAAGTAGCGGTACGTATATACAATGGAATATTACTTGGCCATGAAAAACAACAAAATCTTAACATTTGCAACAGCATGGATGGACCTAAAGGGTATTACACTACGTGAAATAAATCAGGTGTAAAAAAGACAAACACCATATGATTTCACTTATATATGGAATCTAAAGAACAATATAAAGGAACAAATAAAATAGAAACAGACTCACAGATACAGAGAACAGACTGATGGATGGTTACCAGAGGGAAGGGTGTTGGGGAACTGAGTGAAAAAGGTTATGGGATTGAGAAGTACAAATTAGTAGTTACAAAACAGTCATGGGGATGTAAGGAACAGCATAGGAAATACAGTCAATAATATTGTAAGAATTATGTATGGTGCTAGGGGGGTCCTGAAATACTGGGGGTTATACTTTATAAAGTATATGATTTTCTATCTGCTATGCTGTACACCTGAAATGAATACAATATTGAATGTAAACTAACCGAGAAAAATAAAACCCCAAAATTTTACATACAAATATCCAAGATCAAATAAATATTCCTCTCTCACACTCCAACCCCCAGTTTTTGTTTTAAGTTCAGCAAAATAGTCCGGTCAACAACCTAAGACGAAATGTCTGTTTCTAACTGAGCTATTGCCCATGAAATGGATTGTGAAGCTATGGAAGCGGCGTCTTGGGTATTTGGGGCCTGCCTGGTTGTTGAAAACAGGAAACAGAAGTGTCTTCCAGGCCCTGGCCAGGTAGCTCAGTTGGTTAGAGCATTGTCCCGATAGACCAAGGTTGCGGGTTCAATCCCAGGTCAGAGCACATACAAGAGTCAACCACTGAACGCATGCATAAGTGAAATAGCAAATCGATGTTTCTCTCTTCCTCTCTCTCCCTCCCTCCCTCTCTCTCCGAAATGGAAGGAAGGAAGGAAGGAAGGGAGGGAGGGAGGGAGGGAGGGAGGGAGGATTTTTCAGTGCCCAGGCTCCCCCAGGGGGACCACAGGAGTGCCCACACGTTAATGAATTTCCTCACAGGAGCTGAGAGCATGCCCCCAGTTTGTCCCAGGGAGCTGCTGTGCTGGAGACAGTTCACTTACAGTTCTTCCTCTAACTGATAAACTGGGGATGGCCTTTCAGTCGAGGGCCAGAGAGGAAATCAGCGGCCACACCACAAATAGCTACTAATTAAAACATCTGGCCGGGTGGTGCGGTGGCTGAGACACCGGAGTGTCTAGGGCTGGGTCCCTTGGAAATGAGGAAAGACGCCTAACAATGGTCAAACTGACATGCAGATTCCACTGGGGTTTCACGGCCTCGGCACTGTTGACATTTAGGGTAGAATAAGTCTTCGTTGTGGGGGTCTTTGTGCATCGTAGGGTGTCCTGCAGCACCCCTGGATTCTCCTGGCTAGACGCAGAGCAACCCCCACCCCCCAATTGTGACAACCAAAAATGACTTCCCATATGGCTGCATGTCCCCTGGGGGACAAAAATCACCCCTGGTTGAGAATCATTCAGTGAAACTGACCAAACATGTCCCTCTGCTTCCTACACAACATCTTGGAAACCTCATTTGCCCAAGACGGAGGTTCCTAATCTTATAGCACTTGGTTTAAAAAAATATATAAAGTAGCCAAAGCAATCAAGAACCGTGCATGTAAATAAAATATGAATCTTGTGGAATGCCCTTGTCCCTTTTTTCCATGTATGTCGATCCCTCCTTGAAATTCCGACACGTCCGGAATACACGACAGCACAGAATAATACACAACACGTGGGACTGTGGGTGGGTTTCTTTTTGGCCAGAATCAAAGGAATGTTTTTCATGGAGAAAAGGCTATTTACCATTCACGGACCATGCGATCCGCACAGCTTCGAAGCACGAGGATAAAAAGCCCTCGTTTTGACACCAGAATTCAGGTTTCCACGCAAATTAAAACGACCCCCAGAGGCATCAAGTACACAAGCTTTATTGGCAAGAGCGGCGGGCCACGCTGGCCGGCGATGAAAGCAGGACCGCTCGGAAACACGCGGGATCACATGTGTGTCATCACAGGATCGCGAATCTGAATCATCTGGGAGTTCCTGCTGAGCTGAAGCACATTGCACGGGGCTCCCCCTGATCAGAGCGCTGCCCGGGCGCACTCTGGCAGCGAGGGCTGCATTCAGAGAGATCTCCTAACGAGGAGCTCGTGCGATCCTGGTGCCTTTACCCTGAGCCCCCTCGCAGGAAAACCATAAATCAGCCGCGATTCCCCCCCCCCCCCGGCAAACGCTGCACCCCCGCCTGCCCCCACCGACACATGTTCAGGGACCCCGTCCAGCGTCATGAGCAGACGCACCTCCAGCCGCGCCGGGACCGACAGCCAGTCTCACGGGGCCGCTGCTTCAGAAGGACCCAAGGTCTCAGGAGCGCTGCTCACGCAACGTGGTGCTTCCCCGTTCCATCCCCAAACCTAGCGGATGTTTTTCCAAGATGAAGTGGACATAATTCATGGGAATATTTACTAAGAAGTGTATGCAAATGACAAGAAAAGCTTTAAGTTAATAGGAGGGGGGAGACATAAGATCTGTTGTATTTACAAAGTGCGTTGTATTGGGGTTTTTTTTTTCTGTTGTGTGTGTGTGTTTTTTTTTAATAAATACAAAGCTGGGCATGATGAGATTTTAACCCAAACCAAGTCTCTCTTCAAACATGAGATGACATCATACATTCACACACACACGCACGCACTTCAAACACACACCAAGAAGATTACAGATAGCTGAGCGGTGTTTGCCTTGAGTAGCACAGACCGGAAGAATGCACAGGTCCCATCTGAAATTTTGGCAAAGGCTTAAAATGCTGCCCCCTAGAGGCGTGAGGGCGTTGCCACCCCCACCCCAGTAAACACAGAACAGGGCATAAAAACAAAAGTCTGGAGCAAGAGAAACAGGCATTAGTGTGTCCATTTCCAACGCGTATAAAACTCGAAGCACATTCCGAAGTGGGTTCTTCTGAACCACTACTCGGCAGAGACACTGGGGAAAGGGGCAGATGGTGGTGGTTAGGATTCCTCCGGCAGAGACCCGCATTCCCGGGGAGCCGGTCTGGGATCTGGGTACAACGCTAACGCGCGGGCGGAATCCAGCTCCTGGCCTCCCCGCTCCAGGTGGCTGCAAGCAGGTGATTTGCGTCGATGTCGAGATGTTCCCGGGACGCCCTTCGGTGCTTTGTAGCAAAGCCCTTTGCCCCAAGCAGCCCCCGTCAGTGCACCAGGGGCACCTGGCCTCACGGGCAGCACACACGCATGCAGCTCGCTCTCGAAGTTCCAGTCCAAGCTGTCCGATGTCAGACGTGACCGAGATGGAGGAGCCTGGCTGGTCTTTCTCAGAGAAAGGGAGGGAGGAAGGAAGGAAAAAGACCGAACAGAAACCGTTCTCCACCGCCGCCACCTCCCACACACATACACAACCAATCACCGAACAATATCATAAAAATAATCATGAATAAAGAAGTGCTTACTCGGACACAAAAACCTAGTGGTGTCGGAGGGCGGAGGGAGCTGTAACTTTTATGTGAAGTGTTTAAACAGCTGACTGTGGGCCTCTGGCCTCAGATTAAACTGGCTCCTGGAGACCGAGGTCCCATTGAGTTCCCAGGTGAAGGGAGAGCTTTCCAGGCGGATGAGCCAAGAAAACAGTCAGCAGAAGCCTCATGGTTAAGGCTACAAACTCGGGAGGGAGTCTGCCGGAAAATAGCTTGGGCGTTTTGTCTGTTTCCTGGTCTCCCCTGCAGCTAAGATAACCCCTGGGCGTGCCCGCGTGTGCACGGGTTCTCTGCTGGGATCAGTCTCGCGTGTGCAGGTAAGGGTCGGGGCACTCGAAACCGACCGGCTCCCGCCCTTTGGGTCCCCAGAGTTTGAGAAGCACGTGTGTGCATTCCTAGGCACCCAAGGAGTCCAGCAGGGGGCGTGAGCAGGCTGCCCACTGACAGGGTAGCTTTCAACCTGGCGGTTTCCACTTGGGTTTCAGTCCCTCTCGCCCTTGCCGGCCCCCACCACAGTGTGGCTGACAAACATCCTTCGCCTCCCAGGGATGGCCTCTTCAGCCCCTCTTAGAAGCTTTTCCCCTCCGAGATGTCAAGCAGTATCTTAAAGGTCACCTCACGCACCTTGATCAAAACTGGGAATTAAGGAAAAGACCAAAGAGACCCATGTTCATTCCCCGGGTCTGCTGGAAACACCTAAAATTTCCTACCGAGGAATCCCCAAGACCGCCCTGCAGGAGCCGTCACCCGTCTGTGAACAAGGCCAGGGACCAGGTTTGCAAACTCAGAGTGGCATTACTTAGGACGTCCAGTGTGACCGTCTAACTCCCGGCGACAGACTGGTGCCGCCACCCCAGCACCGCGCTCTCCTCCTCACCTTCGAAACCGCTTCAAGAGGCGCAGTGAACAAGTCAGGCCTGCCGACCTCTGGGAGCTGTGGACAGAGCCTGCTCCGAAATACCCATTCTCCCGCCACCACGCGGGGTGGGCCAAGCGTAGGTTTACAGTTGTGAGGACGAAACACACGGAGTTTATTCCTGTAGCATCATTTATTAATCACGATACGACTTTTCCATACGAACCACCGTAAACCTACGTTTGCCCCGCCCTGTGCATCTTCGCCGAGGGCCGGGGTGGCTGAACAGGGAGGGGCAAACACTGTAAAACCGCAGGACCTCAGGACAAGATGGAAGGGATGGCAACAGCC
Organism: Molossus molossus; assembly: GCF_014108415.1. Classification (NCBI taxonomy): domain Eukaryota; kingdom Metazoa; phylum Chordata; class Mammalia; order Chiroptera; family Molossidae; genus Molossus; species Molossus molossus. The sequence goes on along the minus strand of NW_023425399.1, from coordinate 7,679,381 downwards.
AATTCGCCAACGCCTGCAATCCGCTGTCACTGTACAAAGATGTCAGAGGGCAACATAAAGACATGAGCATGTCAAGGGTGCTGCAAAGGGAGGGAACGGTTGGCACCTCGTGTCCCCAGCTCTCCAGGCTCAGGGGTACCTGCAGGACGTGGGTGTCAGCCACCAGGCCGGAGGAGCTGACGGCTCTGAAGCGCACACGGGAAGCGTCATGCTGACGGGCTGAAGGGTATGTTCCCATAAAGAATTAATCACACGTCCAACACATCAAATACAGTCAGCTCTTGGAGATCAACCAACTGAACCCTTATGACACGCACATGTGGCCGCCGTGAGGAGCGACGGGAGAACCTGACAACGCCTTGTCCTGCCACGTCCAGGGCTTGGAAACCCCCTGCTTGCCCCGAAATGAGAAGCCCCAGCTTTATAAGAAACACGCACACATGGACTGCATCCTGGTGGGGGAGGGGCTCGCAACCACTGGCTGCCTTGCTGAGGTCCCCCGTGGAACAGAGCTCGGCCCCCGCGCTGCCACCATGCCTGGCACCGCGGTAAGAAGCCGCTGCCTCTGTCCGTCTGTCCTCAGTCACTCCTCCTGCCAGAACGCAGATCCCCGTGGAAGCAAAGAGCCCCAGCCCTGTCCTTTCTGCTGTGGTTCTCTCAAGAATTACTTGAGGCTCTTATCACCCTGTCGACACGTTCAGGGGCTGTTCCGTGGCACGTGTCCTGCCATCAACAACACGCCGGAAATGTCTGAGGGTGTCCTCAGGTAGGCGCAGGCTTTGTCATTGTTACCAGGTCTGAACAAAGTAGAATGACACCTTGGCGGTTCTTTCACGAGGTGGCAGGTGGCGGGACTCCCGCGCCGTGGAGGTGGCATCAGCCTGGAATGACTCGGACCTGCGGCACGCTCGCCCTCGCCTCGCGTCCTCTCGTAACCCAGGCGGCCTGACAGCTCCCACGCGCGGGCTGCCTCGGGGCCGTGCCTGGCATCTCCACACTGAGATTATGTCCGGGTAACTTCCCAATGCCACCGTCTCCCCCCCAACCTACACTTCCCTAAAACCAGTTTTAGGAGCAAGAAAGGCGTAAAGAGCACACGCACGTTAGGACTGTTGGGGGAGGGGCACGAACCCAAAAATCCTCTACAACCTTCAACTAGACGGAAACTTTTATCACAGGAAAACGAAATTCAAGTCATAAGGAAGCTTGCACAGTGACCCATCTATAAATCTCTTGGCTGAGCCCCCCATGAGGACAGTCACCCCAGGAGGAGTCACCGGGGTTCACACGGGCCGGCGTGGGCACCTTTGGAACCTCCCTGTTTATTCAGCGGCAGGACTCCGGGCGGAGCCTCTTCGCGTCCCGACTGCACGTGTCAGCATCTCCCGCAAAGTCCCCGCGGCGGGGAAGACCAACGGGGCTTGAACTCTGTCCGAGGGGCAAGCAGAGACCAGAGCCCCCCGCCGCGCACGCAGCCTACGACGTGAGCTTCGAGTAGCTGGGGGGCGAGAACCGTCTCCGCAGGTACTTGAGGATGTAGAGGGGGAGACAGCTGACCAGAGTGATGACGGACACTTTCCACAGGAAGGACAGCGTGGCGATGAAGTACACATCTGTGAGCAAACGGGAAGACTCTGGTGAGCGGGCGGAGGTTCCAGAAGACGCGTGCCGTCCAGAGACGGCCATCGCCTGTCACACACACTGCCCGCCGTCTGTGGCTCCTCCCCTCTGGGTCTCTCGGGGGCCGGAAGTGCCGCGGCCAGGAAGGCCGTCAGCCTGGCCGTCCTCGCTCTCCCGTGTCTCTGCCCTGCCTCTGCATTGCTGACACTCAGTGCCCTTTCCAACGACTAGGGAAGGACAGCCACCTCTCTCAGGGGCTTCTGACCTGGGCTCTGACCGCCGGAGAGCAGAAAGGGACCCTCAAACACACGTTTCTGCTTCCCAAACACTTTTGCCTTCGACTGATGACGGTCACAGACGGGCACGGGGCGGATCTGAGCCACGTGGCAACAGGCGGGCTGAGCCCCCCGGTCGGAAAGAGCGTGAGCTCAGGGCTTTGCCCTAAGCCGGGCACGCTCCCTGCAGGCAAACACCATGCCCACGGCCTGAGCACAGGGCGGGGAGAGCACAGGCTGGCACTGATGAGGTGCCTACTAGGCACCAGCCCGCGGGCCCACCGTGTGCTGCTCACCCAGCCCTGTGGCGGGGCCACGTCCGAGGCGACCGACCGCAGGGTCCTGAGGACAGAGCTCCTGTCGTCTAAGCCTCTGGGACCCCTCCCCCCCAGCCACTGAGCACTAGGTGCTCACAAAACCCTTTCTGAGAGACTTCTGGGCACACGCGTGGAACTGTTGTAAGACTTTTCACTTTTCACAAGGATGCTCCTTTCTCTTTACTGAAACCCTTTGAAAGAGTGTCTGCTGGTAACACTAGAGGCGCGACCAAAGACACTTTCCCGGTTAGGCAGTTTCTCAAGGGAACAGTGCTACGTCCTCGAGCGAGGCCTGGGCCCTGGGCACCTCCATAGCTGCCCGGAGCCCGGCACAGGGGCAGCTCCCTGGAGAACCCTGTCCTCAGCCCGTGAGCAGTGCCGTTCTAACGGGAGACGCAACATGGAGCACGCCCGCAGCCCCAGCTCCCACGGGCTCACCGCTGCCTCGGTCCCAAGGGGACCCAGTAAGTCAGTGGGGTGGTCGAGAGCCAAGGCCTGCTGGACAGGAGCCAGGACCAGCATGCTAGGGGGCTCCCTTCCTCCGCAAGCTGGTGAGACCCTGGGACCTGCCGGGCAGGCTCTGAACGTGCGTGTGCGCTTGGGGCGGGGTCTCACCGATGAATTCGTGCAGGAACACCAGCGAGGCGATGTAGCAGGCCAGGCTGAGCAGCTCGGCCACCGTCATGAGCCAGTGCCAGGTCTGGATGGTCAGGGCTACCATGAGCAGCTCGGTGAGGATCAGCGACGTGAAGGAGATGGCCACGATGTGCACAAACTCCGACTCGAAGAGCAGCAGCGCCCCGTACATGATGGTGCTCCCTGCAGGAGAGACAGGCGGTGGGAGGACTGTACGCGCAGCAGCACCCCGTACACGACAGTGCTCCCTGCAGGGGGATGGCGGTGGGAGGGCCGTACGTGCAGCAGCACCCCGTACATGATGGTGCTCCCTGCAGGAGAGACAGGCGGTGGGAGGGCCGCACCTGCAGCAGCACCCCGTACACGCACACAGAGCCCTCCCCACGCCCCACCCAGGCTCACGCTGCTCGTGCAGGGTGACCCCCTCCTTTTTCCCACTGAGACATGACAGGCACAACTTGCTGAATGAGTGCTGCTTTGTGAACCTTTTAGAGGCATCACAGTCCCATTCTGACCATAGAGAACGAAGCGTCTATAATTATGGGGGATGTTGGGGGGGGAGGGAGGAAGAGGGCAACTATCTGAAGTGGATGGAACACGACACAGAAACGTAAATATATTATTTTAAACGAGAGAGGTGGGCCCGGCCGGTGTGGCTCAGTGGATTGAGCATTGTCCATGGACTGAGAGGTCCTGGTTCAATCCCCAGTAGGGGGCGTGCAGGAGGCAGCCGATTGATGTTTCTCTCACATCAATATTTCTTTCTCTCTCTAAAAAACAAGTAATCATAAATAAATAAAAATAAAATGACAGTGGTTTCCCTGGCCAGTGTGGCTCAGTGGTTAGACGTCATAGGTTCGATTCTCAGTCAAGGGCACATACCTGGGTTGCAGGTTCGATCCCTGGCCCCATTTGGGGGTGCATGCAAGAGGCAGCCAATCGATGTGTCTCTCTCATATCGATGTTTCTCTCTCTCTCCCCTTCCTTTCCTCCCTTCCACTCTCTAAAAATCAATGAAAAAAATATCCTCAGGTGAGGATTAACAAAAAAAAAATTTTAATAAGTAAATAAAATAATAGAGGTAGGTAGTCACAAAAAGACACATACGTATGATTCCCCTCCGACAAGGCATGGGAACTAGTCATATTCATGGAGGCAGAAAGCTGACTGGCGGTTACCAGGGGCTGCCAGGAGGGGGACAGAGGAGTTTTTTGTCGGACGGACAGAGTTTCCGTCTTGCCAGATGACAGAGTCCCGGAGACAGACCTGTCTCACAACAACGTCAATATACTGAGTGCCACTGAACTGTACACTCATTTTATGCGACGTTTTACACGACAGAAGAGAGGCAGCTGAGAGGGATACTCGAAGATTTATGCACCACTGTTGGGGAGAGAGGGGAGGGTGGGGGAGGGTGCAGGTAAGTTTCTACCTAGCGAGGCGGGGACTGAGCGGATGTGTCTTGCACTGATCACAAGTACCAGCAGCACAAGAACGCACAGAGGCAGGGCCAGGTGGGAACCGCCCGGACTCCCCGACGACGGCCAGGTATAACCGCCGAAGGTGGGGGCTGGGATGCTGCCCCATGGCTTACTGCCATGACCTGGATGCGTTTATTCTGCCTGATACACTCCATAAAATACCCCCTTCACCTTTTAATGACAATTAACCTCCTGCCAACAAATTCAATGGTCTCCACACTCTTTGTGCACCCCATCAGAAGAAAGCATTAAAGATGAACCCCAATATACTATGTACATTTGCTTTTTGTGTTTTTTGTTGTTATTGTTGTTGTTAATCCTCACCCGAGATATTTTTCCATTGACCTTTAGATAGAGAGTAAGGGAGGAGGTGAGGGAGGAAGGAGAGGGGGAGAGAGGGAAAGAGAGAGAGAAACATCGATGTGAAAGAGACACATCGATTGGTTGCCTCCCCCACAACCCTGACTGGGGCCGGGGATCGAACCTGCAGCCCAGGTACATGCCCTTGACTAGAAACAACCCGTGACCCTTCGGTCTGTGGGCCGATGCTCTAACCACTGAGCAACCAGCCAGAGCTACCATGCATATTTGTAAATTACATGTGCCGATGGGAGAGACATTCAGACCACTGTGTATTATGTGCATTATAGAAACATACATAAAAAGAGAAATTCTAAAAAGAGTGAGGGGGAAAAAAAAAAAAGCAAACAGAGGCTTTGATATTTTCTTCCCGGACTTCAACGAGCTGTCTTACAAAACCTCTATAGTCCCAGGGACCCTCTCTGGAGACCACCGAAATAAATATGTTTTTCACAAAACTGCAACTTGACTCCAGAAGAAGTACCAGAACATTCCAGAGCGCAAGAGCTTTCTGTTGCAATGGCTCGGACACCTCGGCGGGTTTTGACGAGCGTGAGCTACTTTCCCCCCGACTCCATCGCGTGGGGCTCACAGCGCCCTATCACACAGGGGGCTGGCACTGGGCATTAGCGGCCTGGGCCACGCTGAGTGGGGTTCCCCGGGCACACTGCCATGCTCCGCGCTGCTGTTCCGGGGTTCCCGCTTCCTGATGTTCTACAGACAACAGAACAGCTAAGCCGGCCCGTGGTCAAGGCCAGAGCGCGGGACAAGAGGGGGTTCCCCCCTTCCTTACCTTGATAGATGCTAATCAAAACCCATATTAAGAATGTCTTGTAGGACAGCGGTCGTCCCTAAAGGAGAGGAAGACAGAGCCGGTTACGGTGCTGGAGCATCCAGGGTGCCCGCGGCCTTCCTCCCGCTCTGCCCGAACGGGGCCGGCTGCCTGCCTGTCTTCATCAACGGGAGCAGCGTACAGGTCCCTGAGCACGTTCGCCCAATTACGGTTTTCAAAGAGAATGGGCATCAGACAGGAATCCGTCTGCCCTTTAGTAAAACCCACGAGGAGACATCAATGAAATTACACACACGCGTGTTTTAGGCGTGTCCGTCGACATTTCTAGGAGTGGGCAGAAGTTGCAGGTATAAAATGGACCTGTAGGGACTTTTTTAAAAGTCACTGGTTTGTTTTCAGTGTATATATTATTGTACTGTTCAATATTCTTTACGTGTACGTACGTTACTTTTTTAAGGAACAAACAGAAACAAAACAAACTCCCATGCCGTCCTTCCCGAGGCCAGTTCAAGTGTGTTCAGATCAGATCTTTTACATGAGATCAGGAGGAGGGATGGAGGGAAGGAGGGAGGGAGGGAGGAAGGGAGGGCGGGAGGGAGGGAGGGAGGGAGGAAGGAAGGAAGGAAGGAAGGAAGGAAGGAAGGAAGGAAGGAAGGAAGGAGGAAGGAAGGCGGAAAGGAGCTCAGAGAACCTTGAGGAGATCCTTGTAGAGCTCAGGATACAACATGGCAACTTCCGACTTGACGTCTTTGTCCAGGACCAGGGAGAACACAGGGAACATGGTGTAGATGGTGGAGTACCTGGAGAGAACATCACCGCAGGTAAGGCCCCGCCCCTGGACCAATTCCATCATCCACCCGCAACCACGTTCTGAGCGGCTACCATGGGCCAGGACCGGATCTAAGCACCGAACATTCGAGATGAATGACAGACAAGCGTGTCCACCCCGAGTGCCGGTCAGTGGGTCGGTAAACAACTCATCACCCACTCTGCGCTGGAGGTAGCACTAGGAAGAAAGTTTCATGGGGAACAGGGGATGAGACACAGGGTAGGGATGCGATTTTACAGAGGTAGCCAAGGGACGTGACATTTGTGAACACCCACAAGAGGTGAGGGGACAGCCGTGCCGATGTCAGAGGGAAGCGCACCCCAGGCAGAGGGCGTAGTGAGTGCAAAGGCCCTGAGGCAGGGATGTGTCTGTCCTGTTTGAAGAACAGTGAGGCGGCCTAGTGGCTGGAGCTGAGTGGGCGGGGCTGAGACCCAGAGGGAGCAGGGAACCAGATCACGGAAGGCCACGTGGAGTGCGGAAGCCCGTGGCTACACTCAGGCCTGTCTTTTTAGTCTTCCAGGACCTGACAGAGGACAGTCCCATTTTTCCCATTAGAATTCCAGGGCCTACTCTCACGCTGAAGTGGCAAAACATAAAAAAACAGAAAGTGTACTTGGTCAGTCTGTCCCCTGGGGCCAGCCGGCCCTTCCGAGCCCCTTACAAACCAGGAGGGTGCCCTGAGTGTGTCTCTATCTGGGAGATGGGGTACTCAGACTCCCCCTACCTGGGTCATTCCAAGACTGAGCACCTTCTCTGAAAAGGTCAAAAGGAGTGGCAGGAATTCCGGGTCAGGAATGGGGGTGAGCTGGTGGCAGCAAATGTCTGAGTGACGCCCTGACGGGCCAGGGGCACGCGGGGGCCACGCTCAGGTGCACCCGCCGACAGAGCGCAGTCTGGCCCGCCGGGGTCGGCCACGCAGGCGGGGTCCTTCCCAGACCCCACCTCTCCCTTGTTCTAAGACGCAGTGAAATTGCTGAGCCCGCGAGCCTCTGACCCGGCTTTGGTTGCCCAGCAGCGAATAACCTCGGGCTCGGGTGGGCGTTTCCCCTCACCAGGTCCAAACAGCCACACGCTACGGCCCACGAGCCCGTCGGACTTTCCTCAGCCTCGTCACAGGCTCAGCGGTTCAGACTCGGTCACTCCCAAACATTTCTACACCGCGTTCCCGGCCTGGCTTGACCGGCCACCTGGGGACTGAAGGGTCTTTATACGAGGTTCCTTCTCTCCTGTGTGGCATTTCGGGGTGGTTTCATAAAAAGAACAGCGTGCCTGGGCTTCCTTACCCGATGATGAGGAACCCTTGGTACAGAGGAACGGAGGCAAAGTAAAACACGGAGGAAAACACGGCCTGCAAGGAGAAAGGATGTCACCAAACAGCTTACGTTTGCGTGTCTAAAAACAACACCAACTCTTACAAAGCACCTATTTTACACCAACGCTGGCACAAGTGTTTTCAGTATATGAGCTCATCTAATTCTTACAACAACCTTATGAAATGGGTACTGTGATCATCTTCCCCATGTCACCAATGAGAAAAGGCACAGAAAGGTTAAGTGACTCGCCCAAGATCACACAGCTCATAAGTGGCAGAGCCAGGAGTCATCCCCAAGGAGCTGAGCTCCAGAGTCCACGCTCAGCCCCTTTGTGAATATGTAATTAAGTCCCATGAGCTGACTCAGGAACGCTTTGTACATGAGCTCAGTGAATCTCCAGAACCACGCATGAGAGCGAGTCCTAAAACCACCCGAATAGTACAGAAGGGGACGCTGAGCAGGTAAATGGCGTTTCGGGGCGCTAGCCCGCCTGTCTGCAAAGCCCACACTCCTCACAGCTGAGAAGCGCCACCTCTCTGGAGGTATAACCGATGAGCAAGTTGCCATATGTGTGTGAACTGACGTGGAAAAATACTCCACCGGGGGGACATTCACCGGTTACCCGGAGGGTGCGGTGGAAGAGAAGGCTTTACTTCTTCCACTGCATGCTTCGATATCTTTGAAACGTTTACAAATTGCAATTGGACAGAAGCAATAAAGATATTTACAAATGATTTCTGAAACGTCTGCTTCCTGATTTGGAAACTGTCAGCTATGGTGGTGACAGGCTAGGGAGCCTCAAACCGGCCTGGTGCCGTTACGTCCTGCTCTGGACATGCACGGCTAACACGGGGCAGCAGCCTTGACGCCCACTCCCACCAGCAGGGCACAAAGGGAGGCCAGGCAGCTGCTGCCTGGAAGCTGTCTAACAGCAAAGCACGAAGAGAAAGGCTGAGACGCCCTAGTGATCAGAGAGCGTGTCTGGCCCGAGACATCTCCCCCCCAGCACCTGTCGTGGGTGTTCACTTGGCACGGAGCTCAGAACACAGGTGTCACCTAAGGCCAGGGTCACGGGGAGCCCTGGTGGCACCCTGGCTGTGATTTTGGAACTGAACGGTGAAAGTCACTTTTCAAATAACTTCTCACCTGGGCTGGGCAAATGGCAAAAAGTGGGTGTTTGGTTTTTGCGTATCACCATGGAGAGCCTCCTTCTCCAAAAGCAGCGGGCTGACCAGAAAGACTTCATCTTGAGCCCGGCCAGTGTGACTCAGTGGATTGGGCATCATCCCAGGGACAGAGAGGTCCGGGTTCGATTCCCGGTCAGGCACATGCCCAGGTTGTGGGCCTGATCCCCTGCAGGGGGCGTGCAGGAGGCAGCCGATCGATGTTTCTCACATCAGTGTTTTTCTCTCTCTCTCTCTCTAAAAAAAAATCAATAAAAACATAATTTTAAAAAAAGACTTCATCGTGAAAAGAGCATTTGGGGGAGAAACAAAACAAAACTCTGTGTCTCTATCTATCAAAGACACCAGCTCAAGATGCAATTCTAACGGGGACCTGCCCGCGGCCGGCCACTTTCAGCACAGCGGACAGGGGTTACGGGCATTTTTCTAGCACAAAGAACAGTTTCTCAGGGTGCAGTTTTCTTTTCCTGAAGTGATGTTCATTGTAACACACGAGCCTTACAGAAGTCGGCTCTCCAGGCCGGCTTTGTGTGCCTGCCCGGAGACGAGCTGATTAATCTCCCAGTGATTAAAAGCACAGTGCTATCCAGTTCAATCGATGAGTGAACGTAAATTAAAGCGCAGATGTGGTCTGATGAACCATACCAGCTGTTGGGGTTTAGAGCACGTTGATGAAAATCACTTTAAGGCTCCTACACTTACAAATGCAGTAGATATTAAAAACATACAGTCACCCCCAAAAGGCATGCGTGGAGGGGCCGGTGGGGGTGAATTCTCGTAAACTTAGAGCAACGCCACCCGACTTGCTCTGGAAGGCAGAAGGCCTTATGCCTTTCTTGTATGATTAAACACCATTCCTACACATTTAAATGTCACCTTATTGTATACATTATCCTGGGGTTTTTTTTTAATGTTTTTTTTGTTTTGTTATTCCTCATTTGAGGATCTTTTTCCACTTATTATCAGATAGAGTGGGAGGGAGAGAGAGAGACAGAGAGAGACATCGATGTGATAGAGCCACATCGACTGGTTGCCTCCCGTAAGACCTGACCTGGGCCGGGGACAAACCGCAACCGAGGTACGTGCCCTGGACCAGAATCGAACCCGTGACTCTGGTCTGCGGGTTGATGCTCTAACCACTGAGCCAAACCGGCCAGGGCTCTTTTTAAAATGTTTTTATTGAATTTATATTTTTTTAGAGAGAGAGGAAGGGAGAGGGGGAGATAGAAACATCGATGAGAGAGAAACATCAATCAGCTGCCTCCTGCTTGCCCCCTACTGGGATCGAACCGTCAACCTGAGCACGTGCCCTGACTGGGACTCTAACCAGTGACCTCTTGGTGCATGGGACGATGCTCAATCCACTAAGCCACACCAGCCGGGATATGCTGTTTTGTTTTTATTACTAATGGGGAGGATGCCTTCAACACTTGATCCCTTATACAATCCTCCACTTTTCACAGGAGCCCTGTGCAGGAGCCAAGGCAGGTTTTACCATCCCCATTTTACAGGTGGAAAGACTGAGGCCCAGAGTGGTAAAGTGACTTGCACAATATCACAGGCCCAGTAAGTCCCTACTTAATAACACTGTCGATAGGTTCCGCGACTTTAAGCAAAACGATGTATGATAAAACCAGTTTTTACCATAGGCTAATTGATTTCAGAGCTGAGTTCTTACACCATGTCACCACGGTTAATAGTGAAATGACGCTGAACAAATCAACGTTACTCGAGGACCTGCTGTTCTCAGTGACTTGGTCAGAAAACGACCCGGGTTCTGAGATAAATCATTGCAATATTCTCACCACTTAACGGGGGGTATTTTCGCTTATATGCCCATGGAGGAAAATTGGTTGATAGTTTTTCAACACCCAAAACGTTTTCTTTCCTTCCCTTTGGCCTTCTTCCTCGTACACAGTTAAGTGCTAGAGCCCTTCTGTATTGAGGGCACCGAGCAGGCCTTAAGAGTTCCCCTGAGTGACCGAACCCCGAGGGACACTACACAAATTCCTCGCCCGGAGCCTGGGTGCCCCATCTGTGAAGTGGGCACAGGCTGTGGTGAGGCTTGAGTGAGACGCTGCACTGTGCACACATCCCGATGCCCAGCGTGCAGGAAGCACTCGGGAAAGCAAGGTCGTCGTCTTCTGTGGTTCTTCTCCGCTGGCCCCTCTTTCTGCATGTGACAAATTCAGTGCCCACTCAGCATTTAACTCGACACTTTTTTCCCTCTGGCAAACCAGTTATAACTCACTTCCGATTCTAACGACCCTGGTCATGTACACGACATCCCAAGAATGGCCTGCACCACCCAAAGCAGCTGGAGCAAATCAAGGTCCATCAGCTGCCACGGGGCCTGGGCGGGTCGGCGCCCTAAGACAGGCCGCTCCCAGGCTCCGTGCGGACAGCCACGCGCACCCACCTGCATGGTGCTGATACACAGGCTCCTGTGGATCACGAACTGGCTGAGGGCGGCCGACCGCTTGTAGCTGTTCCGCCCGTGCACCATGAGCAGCCGGCCCAGGTGCTTGAACTGAGTGACGGAGAAGTCCGCGGCCAGCGAAGCCTGTTTTCCTTCCTAGAATCCGATGAAATGGCACCGTCAGAAGCACGAGAGGTCAAGGCGAACACATTTGTTTTCATTGAAACAGCAAGACACGGTAAGGAGATCTTCGAAGAACTTCAACAAACAGATTCTTGGGTCCCGAGCTATACGCAGTCGGTGGTCCGAGTCTAAATTTGATCTAAGAGGAATTTATTTAACCAAACAAGCAAACAAAAAAAAAACATTCCGAACCACAGCTAGTTATCATTTGGGGGTCAAATGGGCCTAGTGCTAAGCCTTGGGGTAAGGCCCACCCCGCCACGTGCATCAGAAGCAATCATTGAAAGACGGGCGCTTCGTAAGGCCGGGTTCGCTGACGAGCATGGAGAGCCAGGTGGGTGGGTCAGACGCTACCAACAATATTAAATGGAACATTCCTGAACATACACGGCGGCTTTGCACGTTTATGGAAAGTAATTCACAGTGCAGAAGTAATGGACTTCGATGATTTTAAAAAGTGCATGATGGATGCCAGTCACGGGACAGACGGACTGACTTGATGCAAGAGGTACAAATCCCCCTTAGGGGCTACTCACACCAAACACACAGACTGCGGACCAGATCAACCTTACCCACAGGTACTGCGGGACACTCACCAACTCTCCCGAATGCTTTAAAAATACCAATGTCGTGAAAAACACCCTCCCCCCCAAAAAAGATGGAGAAAGCATTCTACACTGAAGAAGATTAAAGAGACACGAACACATGCTAATAAATGCCATGTGTGATCACTCACTGGTCCCTGGAGATGTTTCATTAATCATTTCGGGGACAACGGGGGAAACTGAACTCTGAAAATTATATAATATGAATCAATGTGGCTTTTGGGGGGCTGGGATCATGCTACTTTGCATACGTAGAATGTCCTTTTATGTAAGAGGTCCATGCGAAAGTATTTAGGGGTAACGCATTCTATCTGCAACTGACTTTCAGCTGATTCAGGGGTGGGGAAGGAAATACAGAGAATGAGGCAAAGGTTAACCATCGGCCAACTGAGGTGAAGGTAGACAGGTAAGTGGCTCATTGTTCTAGTTCAACTTTCTGAAGGAGGGACATTTTCAAAATAAAAAGTTTTGAGGGTAAAAAATGATGGACCTGCCCTGGCCAGTTTGGCTCAGCGGTTAGAGCTTCGGCCTGCGGTCTGGAGAGACCCGGGTTCGGTTCCCGCTAAGGGCACGTACTTCGGTTGCAGTTTGTCCCCGGCCCTGGTTGGTCGTGCGGGTGGCAGCCACTCGATGTGTCCCTTCACGTCGATGTTTCTCTCTCTCTCTCCCTCCCACTCTATCTGTACAAAAAATGGAAAAATATCCTCTGGTGAGGATAAAAAAAAAAAAAAAAAAATGATGGACCTACATATTCTGATGTAGAAAGAAATTGAAGATATAACAGATTTCAGCAAGTTGCATTAAAAATGCAACATGTTTCTAATTTTAAAGTATACACGAAAACAATACATATACACATATAGGACGTGTGTATGTATATGTGTGTACATATGTGTGTGTACACAATATATATGTACATACATACTCATAACCAGTAATGTCCATAGACAAAAATTCTGAAGAATAAACCAAGTTACCAGTTAGATGAGCTATCTAAAAGACACTTGATCCAGTTCTAAACTGTTCTCATTTTTTTTACAGCGGGCACCTCTTCCTTTAATACTCAAAAAACCAAGTGAAACATTATCGGGAAATGTTTTAGTTCTACACAGACACGTGTAAAGAATCCTGCCTATTAAACTCAAGGGTGCTTCCTAAAACCCAAACTAAAGGAGTCTGTACAGAGTTCAGACATAACATCTCACTCCAAGGTCATTTCACTCTGCAACTTCAAGTAATCGTCAACTTGCACGAGAACCCCCAAACCAGGAGGGGTGGAAAGGACAGACAGAAGCGGGGCTATGATCAGCCGTGTTCATGACGAGATGGCCACAGCGACCAGGGAGCCCTCTGGGCCTTGCTCGGGCCTCTGTGCTCCCGCTTTGCACCCAGCTCTGACAAAGCCGGGTCCCTGAGAGGACCCAGAGTGCAGCGGGCCGAGTCCCCTGCTGGAGGCACGCGCACAGCCGGCGAGGAAGGAAGCAGAACAACTGTCGTGACCACACGTGAAATAAGTGCACCTGCCCGGGCCTTTCAGCCAGGGGCCGACGGCGCACATCCTGCCACGACCCACGAGACCAGCACCCAGCCGACAGCTCGTGCTGCTCCGGACAGCGCCGCCCCGAGGCACCGTCAGCCGTGCATTCATGGTACCCAGAGACGATGGCAAAGAAAACCCCCTTTTTTTTTTTAAATTTTTTTTTGGACATTTTTTCCATTTTTTTGTTCAGATAGAGTGGGAGAGAGAGAGAGGAAAAGAGAGAGGGAGAAACATCGACATGAAAGGGACACATCGAGTGGCTGCCACCCGCACAACCCAACCAGGGCCGGGGACAAACTGCAACCGACCCAACCAGGGCCGGAGATGAATTGCAACCGAGGTACGTGCCCTTAGCGGGAACCGAACCCAGGTCTCTCTGGACCGCAGGCCTACGCCCCAACCGCTGAGCCAAACCGGCCAGGGGAAAAACACTTTTTTTTTGAAATGTAGGTTTCAGCATTTGTAAGACGCAGCGATAGGGATTCTGACTCCCAGGTGAGGTTAGGGAACCAGGATGCACGGTTCCTTGGAGGGTACGAATTCTCGCACACTTTCTACAGGGTGTTTCCAAAGAAGCTCCAGCTCCGAGGCAGAGCAGCCCCCGGCCCCGCCCCAGCTCCTGCTCACCTTCCCCTCCACGCCCCTGCCCCCGCCCCAGCTCCTGCTCACCTTCCCCTCCACGCCCCTGCCCCCCGCTCCTGCTCACCTTCCCCTCCACGCCCACGCCGCAGTCAGATTCCTGGATCATACTGACATCGTTGCCTCCGTCTCCTGCGGGTCACACAGACAGAAAAGCCAGGAAATCGGGGAGGGGCCAGAAACTGGGTTACTTTCAACAATCATCCCAGATTTGCCTCTGAGTGCTTGCTAATTGCCCTTTCTGCCCGCCGACGTATGAACCACACCAGCACCCCATGGCATCTGCTCCCCCCCACGTATGAACCACACCAGCACCCCGCGGCATCTGCTCCCCTCCACTTACTAACTACACCAGCACCCCGCGGCATCTGCTTCCCCCCACGTATGAACCACACCAGCACCCCGCGGCATCTGCTCCCCCCCACGTATGAACCACACCAGCACCCCGCGGCATCTGCTCCCCTCCACTTACTAACTACACCAGCACCCCGCGGCATCTGCTTCCCCCCACGTATGAACCACACCAGCACCCCGCGGCATCGGGCTCCTGCTTCACGCGCGGTGAGCACAGAGGCAGAGCCACCAGGTGGCTGGCGAGGGCTCCGGCCATGCAGCAGCAGCAGGGGGACCGTGTCCGCGCCACCCGCCCTGCCTGTGTCATTACTGATCAGCAGTGACGGAAGCTACCCCCATTTAGCCCTGGTCGGTTTGGCTCAGCGGTTAGAGCCACAGCCCGCGGACCAGAGAGTCCTGGGTTCGGGTCCGGCTAGGGGCACATACCTCGGTTGCGGTTTGTCCCCGGCCCCGGATGGGGTCGTGTGGGTGGCAGCCACTCTCTCTCACATCAATGTTTCTCTCTCTCTCTTTCCCCTTCTCTCCCTCCCGCTCTATCTGAAGGTAAATGCAAAAAATGTCCTTGGGTGGGGATCAAAATAAGTAGATAAGAGCTGCCCCGTTTGCCCTCGGGCACCACTGGAGGGAAGCACTGCCGTCCTCCCAGTCCTCCGGGGGACGAGGCTCGGGCACCAGCCAGGGAAAACCAGGGGGACCGGCGCCCCGGCGTGGCCCTCTCCCTCTGGCATCTGCACCCGTCGCCCGCCGGGGAGAAAGCACAAGCGCAGGGGAGAAACCCCTGCACGCTTATCTCCGCGTTTTCAAAGGGAAACAGTAAAGCTGAGAATTACAGCAAACCCAGAGCCAAGCCCGCGGCGGGAAGCCCACGGCCCAGCAGAGCGACCTGGGAGGGGCAGAGCAGCGGCCCCGCGGGCCCGGGCGTCGGCCTACCTACGGCACAGGTGAGCTTGCCCGTGCGCTCCTGCAGCAGGCGCACGATCTGGGCCTTCTGGGTGGGCGCGCAGCGGCAGCAGACCACGGCCGGGCACTGGCAGGCCAGCTCCATGAACTCGTACTCGTAGTACTTGAGGCAAATCTGTGGAGGGAGGGACGGGGGGGTCAGCCAAGGCCACCCCCCCCAACGGCCGCAGGAAGGGGCCCGGGGTCCCACCTCCAGGGAGTCTCCAGAGATGACCAGGGCGCAGTCGTGCTTCCTGCGGAAGGCGTTCAGCTCCAGGTGGGCCTCCCCGCGGTTGGTCACCTGCAAGGGAACGGGGAGGGTGAGCAGGCCTTCTCCGCGGAGGCCGCACAACAACAGTGGCTTCCTGGAGCCGGCTGAAGACAATGGCCACCCGGGCCAAGGACCCCTGCCCCTCCTCTGCCACCAGACCCAGAGCCAAACCAAATCCTGTTTGTGATGACTCCGGGAATCCAGAGAGTCGGCAAACCGGCCTCACCTGGCACTTCCCCAGGACGGCCGTGGCCCACGTGATCCAAACCAGAGCTCAAAATGACCGCGCTTCCCTTCAGGGCTCAGCGCTCTGCGCTCTGCACGGATGCCCCGTGTATTTTTCCCACGGACGCCACGGGGTGAACCATAAGGGCTCTTCTCCCCGCGTGAGGAAGCTGAAGCAGGGCGGGGCTGTCAGTCTAGAGCGACAGGGCTCGAGGGCCGCGGGGGAGGCCGGAGACTCAGGCTCCGCGGACCACAAAGCAGCCTCAGACAGTTATGTAAACCAATAGGTGTGTCTGTGTTTAAATAAAACTGAACTGACCAAAACAGGGGCCGGCACAAGAGCTGGCGTTCACAACCCGAGACCTCGGACGTACAGTCGGTTCTCGTGGTCCGTGACAGTGAGGTTCTGTACGGTCGTGCTGAGTGCTGCATCAGCAAACACGGGACCCCTGCGCCCGGGGAAACACAGGGCTAGGTCCCTGCCTCTGCTCACAGTAGTTTTGTCCATCGAGCAATACACAGCTTTGTGTTGTGTGTGTTTCTGCCTGGGGACAGCTTCTAAAACGCACATGTGTTGACTCATTAACACTGACCGCATGGCCGATAGCTGTGAACTCACGCCTAGAAGCTCATCTAACCCACGTATTTTCTCCGTAAGGCGCATCACAGCCCTCCTGTGCTTGGGAGCAGTAGCCAGCCCCTCATCACTGTGCTGGGGGCCACTTGAAACAGACAAATTGCCAACAACAAGCACAAAAATGCAGACAGATGGCACAAACAGACCGTGCAAAGGGCCCGTGTGCGCAGCATAGGAGCTGCAACGAGACGGCGGAGCGTGTCCTTGCGCCACCCCAGCTGCTGACTCGGACTCCGCGCCGCCTGCACCTGTCCACACAGGACGCTGACAGCAGCACCGTGAGTGTCGATTTTCGGGCTGCAGGTCAAGTTTAATGAGCAGGCGCATTTGTACAGACCGAACAGTGAGGATCGACCGAATCTGCCTCTGAACAAGGCTGTTGGTGCTGTTTTCCAAACAGCTGGATTTCTGGAAGCTTCTATGTGCTGTGGACCAAAGGCCGGGGCGAGGGGAGACCCCCCAAAACATCTAGAGCCCCTGAAGTTGTTTGACATGGTGGCTCTGATGTTAGATGTGGGACATCCTGCCCCAGAGGGACCCAGTGCTCACCTCCCAACTCAGTAAGGCCAGTCCGGGCCTTGGGGTCCAGCCCCGGGGTCCAGCCCCGGGGAGCTCCTAATGCCGGCACTGCTCTGGGGAAGTGCTTGCCCCAGGGCGGGGCATTCTCCTGCGCGGGCTCAACACACCCCTTCTAAGGCCCTCGGGGGCTCCTACAGGGGGGCAGACAGGCCAATGTCTGTGGTCCGGATTCATTTCTCATCCAAGGACTTGACGGCCAAGGGTTCAGGGAGCTCCTGGACTTGTAGGTACAATTTCATGAGCTCACCTGCACCCCCACGCTGGCCGCACCTGACCTGCACCAGCTTCTCGAAGGGGCCACGACCCCCGCCAGGTTGAGGACACAACGTGAGTCGGGGCCGGCACGCGGCGCTCCGGGACCTCACGCCAGGAGGAACCCTTTGCCTCGCCTGGGTCGCAGCAGCCCCCCACGCTGACGTGGAAGCCCCCACCCAGGGAGGTAACGTGCACCGCCCGGGGCTCACGAGGTTCCGGGGCGCACTGCAGCCACCCCCGTGAGGCCCCGACACAGAGGACGCTTTACCAGCCGAAACACGTGGACGTCCTGGTTCCGGGTCACCAGGTGCGCGTTCTTCGCAGTGCAGGTGGCTGTCTCCAGCTTGTCCCCCGTCAGCATCCACACCTGGCATCGGGGCACAGGAGGGTCCCCCGGTTAGTGCTGCAGGTGGCCTGCGTCAGGCCGGTTTCCAGAAACATGGGCTGAGCGGCTACGTCCCATTTGCCTCCTTGGGGCTCGCGGTGACCCCCACCCCACAGGGCACGCCCAGCCCAAGGGATCAGGACGCTGAGTGGCCCCTCCAGGTGGCAGCAAACGCAAAGGGACACGTCCAGAGAACCGCTGGGCCACGTTCTTCAGTGGCCATTGGGAAGCTCGGCCTCTGACCTCCTGACCCCCCTTCCTGGGGATTTTTCTTAAAGCGACAACCGATCTCTGAGAAAGGGGAGCCTGCAGGGACGAGGGGTCATGTCCGTGTCTCCCGCGCTGACTGGCCCCGTTACACATGGTCTTTCTACCCGGCCGGAGGCCGTGAGGGGTCTCGCTGGGTCAGCCCTCACTGATAAAACGCGGGTGGGAACGGAGCCAGGTTCGTTCACGGCTGTGGGGTCAGGGAGGCGACCTGCCCGGAGCCACGCAGCTGGGTCCAGTCCCAACCCGACAGAACCGGGTGCTCGGAGTGCAAACGGACCGTGCTCTGTGCTCCGTCGGCGGTTTCACCACTAACCCTGTTCTCCCTGCTCCCAGCAGGAGGCCACCGTCACCACAGAAGTGCGGGCCGGGGGGACGCACAGGACAGAACATAGCAACGCAGGCGTCCAGGGTGGCCACTGTGGCAGGCACCCCCACATGCTGCCCACGTTTGGTTCCTTTTACCTTCACGGTCTGACGAGGCAAGAAACAGAGGCCCCGAGAGGTCCAGTCACTTGCCAAGGGGCCCCGAAGCTGTCGATGGAGAGGGACCGGAACCCAGGCAGCGAGGTGGCCAGGGCGAGGGCACCACGCCCTCCCAGGGGGCCCCTGCCTCGGGGTTTGACCCTGGTGTCTGTCAGCCTTTTCCCTCCACGTCCCATCTGGCCTCAAAAACGACACTGGTTTCCAGGACCCTGGTTTGGTGGTGGTTTTCGGGGTCTGCTCTAGGCGCAGGCACCGGGAAAGGAGCTGGGGGACTCAAGTTCTGGAAAACCCGGGCGAAGGTCGCAGGAGCCCGGACGAGAGCTCCTGGCCGGCTCCACACTTCCCTCCTTGCTTGGCCTCAGTCCCCACGTCTGAGCAAGGGGCTGAAGTGAGAGAGACACTCGTCCAGTTCGACCTCCTTCCGGTTCCTGAGGGGCCAGGACTCCGACCCGACTTACAAACTACCTGCCCCCCCCCATCTAACAAGGGAAACCAGGAGAAGCCGGGGCACACTCTGGGAAGACACATCTCCTCGCTGGGAGAGAATGGTTTTGAGAAGGAGAAACAACACCCCAGGGTGAAGCCAGCAGCAGAAACGAGGACCTTCAAAGCCCCGGGAGAGGACCTAGAAGTGGCCCCGTGGCAGGGCTTACACACCACAGCGCAGCAGGAAGGGGCCTCGGACATCAGGCCGATCTTTCCAAAAATGGGATCTCACCCGCAACTTCCGGTGAGCCAGAGGCACGGGAGGGCGTCTGGTTCACCACCATCCGTGCCCACGCATGTGAGCCCCTCGTGGCAGGCACGTGCCCAGAGCTCCCTCCCTGCAGGTCTAATCCACAAGCCCCCAACCCCGCTCACACGCGCTTTTGCCGAACGCAGGCCCGAGGACGCAGCCCGCAGCCCGCAGCCCGCAGCCCGCAGCCGCCTTTGGGCCGAGGCAGGTGGCAAACACATGCGCCTTCTCAGGAGCTTTGAGCCGCAGCCTTTGCGGGCCCCTTGCTGGGGTCCAGGGAGATGCAGCCTGCTCCTCAGGCGCCCTCTACTGGCCTCCCTCGGTTCAACTGCTGGAGATACGTTGGGGGCCCCAGATAGAATACAAAATGTAAACCCGGCGGCTTGTTGGGGCGGGTGGTCACTCTGTTGGGTGGTCCCCTGTTCACCCAGACCAACAGGCAGGCGGCCAGCTGGCTGGTCACTCAGCACGAATACAGTGCACACACTTGGTTCTGAGGGTTAAGGTCGATGCACGCGGTCCTGCCTTCCCGGAGCCCCGCACAGGCAGAGAGGACAGCCAGGAAAGCGAAGACACAGCGGTCTCCCAGGACCAGGGCTGTCAGGGCAGGAAGTGATGACGGTGGCCCACTGTCTGAGACAGGCCTAGAGGTCCCAGAGGCTTGGTTCCTCCTGTCACAACGTCCACCTCGCTCCCGCCTTTCATTTCTACACTCTGCTCAAGGCACAGCTGGCCTCATTCTGGGGCCCCCTTCCCCGGAGGGCGGTTATTGCAGCAGCCGGCTCGCAAGCAGGCTCGCCCTACCTTGATGCCGGCGTTCCGCAGGGTCTCCAGGGTGGGCCTCACGTCCGCCTGGAGCTGGTCCTCCACCCCGGTCAGGCACAGCAGCTCCATCTCCATCTCCAGGCTCTCGATCACCGTGGCCACTTTGAGAGAGCGGTCGTGCACGCTCAGCTTGGCCTGGACATAGCGAGCCTGGGACACAGCAGGGGGCACAGTCACCGCCGAGGCCGGGGCCGTGCAAGGCTGTCCGTCGCCGAGAGTGGACCGGGCCTGCCTGATCCCACCACAGCACGGGGTGCAGACCTCAAAGCGATGGAACCGAGGCTTCCGGTCCCCTTCCAGGTGACCAGTCCAGACCCTGGAGCTGGACAGTCCTGACTTCCACCCTTGGCTCTCCACTCACCTGCTGTGCAACTTCCAGCCAGTTGCTCAACTTCTCTGAGCCTCTACTGTTTTCATTCATGAAGCAGCAATAACAGCCCCAACCTCACTGGGATGTTGCAAGAATTGGCACAAAACACACACTTCGTAACCAATACTCCTTGACCAAGTCCCACTTCCAAAGACCTTCAACCCAGCCCTTCTGTGTATCCCCTCTGTACAGTGTTGACAAAGACCTAGAAAAAAATCAAAACCTCTTCATGGACCGACTCAAAACTGATGCCTTAAAAATGGAAAGGAAGGGCCCGGCCGGTGTGGCTCGGTGGTTGAGCGTCCACCCATGCACTAAGAAAGAGGTCGCAGGTTCAACTCCAGATTGTGGTCAGAATCCCCAGCGGGGGGCATGCAGGAGGCGGCCAATCGATGTTCTCTCTCACTGATGTTTCTCTCTCTCTCTCTCCCTTTCCCTTCCTCTCTCTCTAAAATCAATAAAGAAAAAATAATAATCAAATAAAATGGAAAGGAAGGTAGAACTGATCAGGGCTGGAACCCGTGTTCATTAAAACTTTACGAAGAACTCAAACATAAAAACGACAGACGAGCACAGCCTCTCTGCGTGGAACAGGACAAGGGCCCCAGGGCCCACCCCCAACCTCCCCTCCCCCTGCCTGTCACGCACGCGTGTGTGCACTTGGCGGTGTGCCAGGCCTGGGGACACAATGAGGACGCTTCCCTTCAAGGGGCACACAATCTGTGGGGCAACATGACCTACTTATGCTGGAACCTTGGCCATGAAAGTCAATGGTCTAGTTCAACACTAACATTTTTTTACAAATATTACAAATATTAGGGTCTCAAGAGGGTGCTTCAGTCCTCATTTTCCAGGGGGGACACCCTGTGCCAATGACCATCCTAAATGCTGGGGACCCAAGAGCCAAGCAGACTGACCACGTGCTCCCAAAATGATTTTATTTCAGAAAGGAGAGACCGAGACTATGAAAATACAGATACATAAACGAGGTCACTACAGCTGTTGATAAGAGCAACGAAGAAAGTTAAACGGGGGGATGGGTGGAGAGTGATGAGTCAGGGCTGCCTTAGGTGGCGAGTCCAGGAAGGCTGCTCAGAGGAGGCGGCGTGGGTTTGTTTGTTTGAGCTGAGCGCCGAGGAAGCGAGGGAGGGGCCCCGGGACAAGAGGGAACCTGACTGTGCTCACAGATGACCCGGGATGGCCAGGGCAGAGGGGGGGGCTGGGAGAGAGAAGGCTGGGGAGGTGGGCAGGGCTGAAGAAATAGCAACAAGGCCTCAGAACCACTTACTTCGAAGTCCTGGTACTGCTCCTCTGCGAGGGACTTCTTTGCCACCACGAGCACCCGCAGCCCCTCTCGGGCCATGTTCCCGCACTGAAAGGCAGAGGGTGGTCAGCGGGGCCGTGCTCAGGGCCCTGCCCAGTCCCCGACTCTGGCGCCGGAGGGCTGGACGCTGAGGGGACAGTGAAATGGCCAAAGCACCCTGCTTTCCCCGAGTAAGCCTCCCGTGGGAGGAGGGGTAGCGTTGCGACAGCCCCCAGCCACTGGCCTGCCCTCGCTTTCTGCACCGACTGGAAACGCAGGTCGGCACTGTCTCCGCCCACAGACAAGTCTGCAGTCCTGACATGTGAGACACGCTGGCCCTCCGACCACGCCGGGCATGGCTTCCCTAATCACTGCAGTCGGTGGTGACACGTGGCCACCTGGCACGTGCTGCCGGGAAACAGGTGTCGAGCTGAGACTCCGCCAGAGCCTTTAACACACGGAGCGTCGCCCCGTCAGGGAGACACGTCCCCGCCGGCTCCGCTCGCTCGAGTCACCTGTCGGCACTTGCGTTTGCAAACTACCTGAAGATACAGTGTCGCTGAACGGAGCAGGCGAGTCCCCCGCCTGGAGCCGAGGGGAGGAAGCCGAGCCCTGACGAGCCCCACAGCCCCTCCGTCCCTGCGGGTCCCCATGTCACAACCTGGGACAGGCAGCCCGGGACGTGCCCCAATGGCCTCACCCCCTGGTGTCCGCACCCCTGCATAACCGCCTCCCGTGACTGCGCTGGAGCGAGTGACTTGTTCCCCACAGAGACTGTGGCGAAAGTAAGGGGCGGTCACTTCCGAGGAGAGGTGACGTCTGTCTCTTGCCCTGTCCTGCTCCCTCACTTGCCCACTCGGACCAGGCTAGCTGCCATATTGTAGGCTGTCCTATGGACAGGTCCACGTGGCAAGGAAGGTGTCAGCGTCCAGCCAACAGCCACCAAGGAGCCGCATCCCACCCATGACCACTGAGCACGTTTGGACATGGGTCCTGCCCTGGCTGAGGCTTCAGATGAGACCCCAGCCCAGCCGACCCCTTGACTGCAGCCTGGGAGAGACCCTGGGTGGAGGATCCTTGACCCACAGAAACAACGAGAAATCACTGTGTTATGTGAAGGGAGCTGCAGAATTCTGGGGTGACGTGCTACGCAGCCAAGGATAAGGGATGCAGAGACCCACCTCTACACCGTGCCAGGGAGGACCTCCAGGTGCATCCTGGCCGGTCCTCAGCCCCAGTCATGCTCACCTCCTCCTCCAGCCAGTCGTTGTACTGAACGATGCCAGCCATGACGACGTCCGCGCCCTTAATGTAGAAGGTGATTTCCCCCGTCGACTCATCCTGGAGAGGGCCGGAAGGCCAGTCACCGAGAGGAACCCCCGCCGGGCTCCCGTCCCGCTTCCCGTGACGGACGGCGGACAAAGCCTACTCAGCAGACGCCAGTGTTTTCCTCACTTGGCCAGAGATAAAAAGCCGGGGGGAGGGGGGGGCCTCGCTTTGGGGCAAAGGCCACAGAAAACAGAAGAAAACTCAAAGCTTTTGAAAAATCATTCAATGATAGAAGCAGGATCAAAAGGATTTAAGGACTTTGTTTTGTGTTTTGCTTTGTGAAGTTACTACCATTCCAACAGGAACGACTCCCACGCTGTAAGATGACTGTACGTTTGTACACGAGAGGTTGGTCCACCCGCATGGGAAGACAGTCACCTATGTCAGGGCCTGGCACTGCACCCTCGGCCGGACAGCTGTGCGGTGGGGCCCGGCCTGTGCACGGCAGGCCTCCTGCAGCACCCTCGCCCCCCGCCCACCAGCCGGTCAGCAGCACCCCCAGGGGACGAAAAAAATGTCTCCAGATTTAACGCATGTTCCCTGGGAAGCAAAAGCTCACTTGAAAACCACTGATCTAGATCATTCCAAACCCCTTCATGTCCCTGAGACTTAGCTAGAGATTTGCAGTTCGACTGAGATTTTCTGGGGAGCAGGTGACACACTGCCCGGGCATCACATGCTCGAACCTGGCACCAGCCCAGCTGATCCCCCACTGAACAAGCTACTTCTTTTCTCGAAACCTCAGTGTCCCCATCCGTAAACAGGGTCACTAACAACTCTCACGTGCATAGATTGTTGTGGCCTAAACGAGGTCATCTCCACAGAGCACGAAGCCGGGAGCCGCATACCCAGAAAATGCCCCTCGGTTCACCCACCACTGCTTGAGTGACAGTAACTCCACAAGCCCCTCAGTCATACTGTCGGCGAGAGCAAGGCTTACTGGCCAGAGGTTCTCAAGGGAGGCATCACCCCCCCACCCCCCAGGAGACGTGCGGCAATGTCTAGATACATTTCTGGTTGCCCCAGCTGGGGGAAGGGGTGCTGGCATCGAGTGGGCAGAGACCAGGGGTCCTGCTGAACATGCTACCGTGCACAGGACAGACTCACAACCAAGGATCACCCAGCCTCAAACGCCCAGAGCGCCAAGGCTGAGCAATCCCGGCTTCGAGGGATGATGGGAAAATCCCTGGTTCCGGCCCCAGCGATGACTATTTTTTCAATGATGCCCATCACGGGGAGGCTGGAGGCGGTGAGATGGACAAGGGAACCCAGCATGGCCATCGACACCCCGGCCTGCATCTTACCCCCCGGGGAGCCCAGAACGCGTGCCCGGGAGCTCTTCATCTAAAACAGGCACGCAGCGATCCCTGCTGCAGCCTCCCCTTTCACAGAGCTTCCCGATGCCCTCTGGTCACTGACCACCCTTCAGACAACGTGCTTCTCATAAAAGCAGCCGCCAGCCATGCACAGGCACCTGTGCTCAGAGCGCGTGGGCCGAGTGCTTTGTGTCTGCCAGGTCGCACCCGTGCCTGCTGGCCACTCAGGCCCCGGACAGCGGCGGGTCTGGACAGCGGTGGGTCTGGACACGAAAGCAGCGGAGGCCGGTTTTGTCCTGTCCCCTTCCCCCAGATGGTGCTGAGCAACCTCGCTGTGGGCAGCAGGGTCCCCCTCCCCAGCTTCCTCTACTCCAGAGGGACCAGAGAGCTTTAGACACCTCGTCCAACATAAATACCGTGCTGACTGTCTCCTCCCGTTAGTCATTTCCTCCCACCGAGTTCATCACGAGGTTACTTCGTTCCCATGTTAGGGCAAGATGACGCTATGAATTTACAGAGAGCTGCTGGTGGCGCGGCATTGTTCGGGGACTTTTTCCACTGGGGTCTGGTCCGGGCACCTGTTCAAAGGCCTCTTCTGTTCAAACAATGACAAGGGGATGATCTACACCGACAACCCGACCGCCTCGCTCTGCGTGGCGGGGGCCGGGGAACGTCTTGTGCGTGTCACCGCCTCCCTCAGAAGGACACGAGCCCCGAGGAAGCCGGCTTCTCTAAGCTGTACCGACCTTCCGCGAAGAGGGGCTCATGCTGACACCTGACCTCGCCTTGTGAGAGCAAGAAGGTACTGCCACGTCCCGCCCATGAACCTGTGCGTGTTTAAGAGGGTTGACGACGCAGGCCAGACCCAAACCCTAACTGTCAGCAGTCACTAAACAAACCGAGAGCCCGTATCACTGAGCTAAAACGCCCCCACGACAGGTAACGTGCGGTTATTGTCAAACAACACACAGGATATACGGACGTGTGAGAACTGAGTTCTCGGCCCCAACGCAATGAGCGCAGGTGGCGGACACTTTGGGAGGCTGTCCTGGCCTCTACCCCCTAGATGCCAGTAGCACCGCCCTCAGAGCCGTGACAACCAAACAACGTCTCCAGGTACTTCCAGCGTCACCCTGGGGCGAGGTGGCCCCATGATGAGCCACTGCATGAGAGCGGCAGGTCGAGATCCCTGCAAAACGCAAAAGTGGTTCCAACGCCCCAGACACTGGTTTCCACCCACCAAGAGCAAAGGTGAAGAGGAAGACAGGTCAGGAACCAAGAGAAACTAGCAAAATAATATGCATTTCATCAGGACAGCCTAGCGAAGATGGCCACTCCCATCTAGCAGTGAGGAATGAAATCCAACCTGAGCATCCAAATATATGTGCATTCAATTAAATAACGGTACATTTTTCCCAACAAAACACCACGCACACATTAAAATCAATTAAAAAGTCGAGAGCACGCCCTGGCCAGTTTGGCTCAGTGGTTGGAACATCAGCCCACAGCCCAGTGAGTCCCGGGTCTGAATCCAGCCAAGGGCACGTACCTCAGTTGCGGTCCATCCCCAGCCCTGGTCGGGGTCGCGCAGGAGGCAACCAGTCGATGTGTCTCTCTCTCTCCCTCTACCTGAAGATAAATAGAAAAATATCCTAGGTGAGGATGAAAATAAATAAATAAAAGATTGAGCCCTGGCCAGTTTGGTTCAGCGGTTAGAGTGTCGGCCCATAGACAGGAGAGACCCGGGTTCAGTTCCCGCTAAGGGCACGTACCTCGGTTGCAGTTTGTCCCTGGCCCCGGTGGGGGTCATGTGAGTGGCAGCCATTTGATGTGTCTCTCACGTCAATGTTTCTCTCTCTCTCTCCCTCCCGCTCTATCTGAAGATAAATGCAAAAATGTCCTCAGGTGAGGGTAAAATTAATAAATAAAAACCGAGAACATTTCCACCACACAGAGTTCACTGAAGAGGAGCAGTTCCGAAAGCCTTGGGTGAGTTCACCGCCAATTTTGTAAAAATGTTCACAGATATTTACCCTCGTATGCTTAGAAAAAATTGACGGGACCTTCTCTGAAAAGGTAACCGTGGCCGTCTACGGTGGGAAAATAGACACAGTTTTGATCTTCTTTACACACTTATTTGTTCCAAATGTCTTAACTGAGTGCTGATTCCTTTTAACAGCCTGCGTGGGAGGGCGTGCAGGTGTGAGAGGCTACACGTGCCCCCCACCGTCCCCCGCACTGCCGGGCCGGGTCCTGCTCTGGCTGGGGGGGCAGGGCCACGTCCGAAGAAGCCCGACGTGCGTCTGGGAACGCGAGTCCGTCACAGCTCAGGAAGGGCAGGGCGCCCTGCTGCCCACTCGTCCCAGGACGGCTCACACCAGGGACTATTCCGGGGTGACTCAGCCCTGGACGGACTTCAGCAGGGCCCACGGCCCTCGACCTTCAACAAAGAATGGCTGGAACAAAATTAAAGTGATTCCATAGGAGATATGACTCGAATTACCAGGACAGTCCCCCCAGCCCCCCCAGCCCCCCATGTACGCTGCTGCTCCCAGGACCACGGGTGCTCCTGACGTCAGCCGTCCGCTGACGACACGGAGCCGCGGGCCAGATGCGGACCAGGGGAAGGCAGCGGCTGCGTGGGAAGACGAGCTCGCTCCCGGGCCCCGAGGTGCCGAGCGTAACGCCCTGTGGAGTCTAGAAGTACCTCCTGGCATGGGGGCCGTAACAGTCCCTGACGTGTGTCGTCGCAGAGTGCGTTCGGGCTGCTTGTCACTGGACCCTCAGGACAGCAGCACGTGGAGCTGTTTCTGTCCCCCAGGGCTCCCAGGGACCCCGACCTCCTGGGGGCCGCACCCTCGGGAGATCTACTCCCATGGAGTCAGGAGCTGGACACAGGGACTTGCTTCTAACGGCGGAGACAAGGAGACCGTAATGGGAGAGGTCCGGTCACCGGAGACTGTGAGCTCACGCTCCCTTCTCGCAGCTCACTCTGATGAAGCCAGTGACGCGGGAGCTGACCCACGCGGGGCTGCGTGGCAACGAACGAGGGTGGGCTCCGCCCACACCAGTCCAGAACGGAGGCCCTCGGTCCAACAACCGCAGGGAGCTGAGTCCTGCCAACAGCACTGACTTCCCCTGGAGCGGACCCTGCCCCGCTGAACCTTGGACGGCTGCAGCCCCAGCGCCCGGGACCACACCCGCGAGACCCGGAGCCAGGGACCCGGAGCCAAGCCTCTTCCGACTCCCGGCCCACAGAAACCCTGAGGTAATGCCGAGTGTTGCTCTAAGCCACGAAGCGTGGGGTAATCTGCCACTCAACGATACACAATCAACACCCCACCCCAACATTACTGGTGCTCCAGGAACTTTCTGACGCCCCTCCCATCACACCCAAACCCCCCGGTCCCGGTGGGAAAGAGCTGACCTGGGAGCCAGGTAGCTGGGGGTCAAATCCCAGCTCCCCCACTTTTCCCAGCTATGCGGACTTGGGGAGACGTGTTAGCCTCTCCACACCTCCGGTTCCTCCTCTGTCCACTGCCACTCATAGCGGCACCCACCTCTGGGCTGTGGGGAGAGTTAGTGAATTCGTTTCTGCAAATCGCTCACAACAGCGCCAGGCGCACGGCAAACACGGTCGAAATGTTACTGTCACTGTTCCCACTATTGCTGCTGGCACCGCTCCTACTGATTACTACTATTACTAACTACTACTATTACTAACTACTACTATTACTAACTACTAGGCTAGAATCTAAAACGCGGATCCCTAAGGCAGCAAAGACTAATAGACAGGGCGGAGGAGATCCTCACGGGTCTGAAAAGAAACCCAGAAGAGGGGAGACTCTTATCAAAGGTTCTCGTGACCCGAGGCAGTTTCCACAGCCACGCTCGGCAGGGTGCGGAACCTGCACGCGTATCGGGGAACCACCCAGTACCAGGACGGGTCTGGATGGAGCCACGTCACCTGCACCCTGACGGCTCCCCGGGAATTCTGACCACCAGCCAGGTCTTAGGACAAAGTGGCCAACGAACCCAGGGTTACCAGGCTTCCCAGGATGGAAAGTGGGGTCTCCATGAGTAAAAGAACGAGCAGGGAAACAAGACGTTCGTCCAGAGTCTTCAGAGAGGCAACAGGGGAAGTCTGACACTGTCCCGCGAGCACACGGGACTGAGGTTAGTGCCGCGCTCTGGAGAGCGAGCCGAGGACCCCTGGTGGGGCGAAAGGGGAATACAGTCCACAGCCCTCGCCCTCTGCGAACGCGGCGGGGAACCTGGCGTCCGTCCGTACCAAGGAGCCTCGGGCAGATGCCAAGGACAGTTCTTGCCCGTGGCAGCTAAGTAGCCTCTCTGAAGAGACAACGGCACCAGACCGGAGGGAGAGAGGTCCAGGCACCCACTGCAGACCCAACAGCAGCCACGGTGAATGAAGTGGGTGTCCGTGTGCAGCATTAAGTTTACTCAACGTTAAACAAAAAGCAGGACGTGGAAAAATGATACATGTACCACAATGCCACTTAGATAGAGAACAAACATATGCGACCCCATGACACACATTATTGGTACTCAGACGTGTCGGATAAGAGTATTTGGAAATTCCTCAGGACCAGAAACTTGGTGTAGGAGGCACATCCGGGAGGGGCAGAGGGGGCATGCCAACTGAACGCACGTTTTACTTCTTTAAGAAAGTGTTCAAGCTACAGTCCATGCAAAAGTATGGGTGAATGTTGGAAACAAAAATCTGAGCAAATGAATTCAAACACCAAAGGGCCTCTACCGTACAATTTCCTTTACATGAAGTTTAACAAGAGACGAAATGAATCGATGACAGAAATGGGGACAGTGGTTATATCCTTGGAGGGAGAGGGATGTAATGGCCAGAAACGGGGCGTGAGGGAGCTCAAGGGTGATGGGGGTGGGCTTCTGTTCCTTGCTCTGTATGCTGGTCACATGGGTGTGTTACACCTTTGTATACACTTGAGGTGTATACACTTATTTTTTTTATCCTAACCTGAGGACATCTTTCCATTTTTTATTCAGATAGAGTGAGGAGGGGAGAGAAACATCGACAAGAAAAGGAGACATCGAGTGGTTGCCACCCGCACGACCCAACCAGGGCCGGGGACAAACTGCAACCGAGGTACGTGCCCTTAGCGGGAACCGAACCCAGGCCTCTGTACCGCAGGCCAACGCTCAAACCGCTGAGCCCAACCGGCCAGGGCGAGGTGTATACACTTATGATGTTTGTGGTTTTCTCTGTGTATGCTGTAGTTCAAAAATATAAAAAGAAATTTTGAAATAAATATGGCAAAATGATGATGCTGAGTGAGCACTATATTTTTTTTCAATAATTTTGTGATTGCATAAAGGAACCCCTACCTCACAGCATATACAAAAATTGACCCCAAGGGGATCAATGACCTGAAAAGCAAAACCTACAAAACTCTTAAAAGGAAATAATAGGAGTAAATTCATGAACTTGGATTTAGCAATGAACTCAGATATGACACCCAGTCAAGATCAATAAAAGAAGAAAAGAGACAAGCTGGACTTCATCCAAATGAGCAACTTCTGTGCATCAAAGGAACTTGATCAATCAAGTAAAATGCCAACCTACACAATGAGAGAAAATATTTGTGTATCATCTCTCAGAGAGAGCTCTAGTAACCAGACTACATAAAGAACTCTTACAACTCAACAACAAAAAGACAACCCAATTAAAAAGTGGGCAAAGGACGTGAGTGGACATTTCTCCATGGAAGATATCCTAGTGGCCAATAGCACGTGAAGATGTTCAACATCATTAGGGAAATACAGACCAAAAGCACAATGAAAAGCCACTTCACAACCACCCAGATGGCTAAAATTTAACAAATGGAAGATGACAAATGTTGATGAGGATGTGGGAAAATTGGAACCTTCATATACTGCTGGCTGGAATGTAAATTGTGCAGCATTACAGAAAGAGTTTGGACATTCCTCATACACCTAAAAGAGAGAATTATCCAGCAATGGTGTAACTAACCAAGCAGGACCCAGCAATTCCAGTCCTAGGTATAAACCCAAAACAACTGAAAACAGGTATTCAAATTATTGTACATGCATGTTCATGGCAGCATTATTCACAATAGCCAAAAGGTGGAGACAACCCAAATGCCCATGAATGGATGAATGGATAAGCAATGTGGAATATTATGCAGCCATGAAAAGGAATGAAGTCCTGATACCTGTTAAATATGGATGAACCTCGAAAACGTGATGAGAAGTGAATGCAACCAAACACAAAAGGCCACACAGTGTGTGATTCCATTTACAGGAAATATCCAGAATAGGTAAATCCAGAGGCAGAAAGTAGACTGGTGACCGCCAAGGGACAAGGAGAAGAAGGTAGAGGGAGTGGCGGCTGAATGGGCACAAGGTTTCCTTTAGGGGTGATCAAAATGTCCTGAAACTTGACAGAAGGGCACACAGCGTTGTGAATATACTAAATGCCACTGACGTGTGCATTTAAAATGGTTCATTTATGTCGAGTGAATTTCACCTCACTAAAAGACACACATTTTATTCAACAAAAGAGCACACAATGAGAAGTGTGTGCTTACCACGAAGTGCCAGTCTACATTCCCAGACCTCTCGCTCTAGAACTGGGTGAACCAGAAGCTGAGAGGCTATCGGGGGTTCTGTCTGGTGGACGAATTCATTTTCTTTCTGCCTAATTATTATAGGACGCTGTTAGTTTGGGCAACAGAAAACATGATAAAGGTGGTTACGAAGGGTTAAGAAAGAATATCAAGCCCTGAGCAGTGTGCACAGTGGTTAGCGCATTGACCGAGGCGTGAAGAGTTGCAGGTCTGATTCTCTGTCAAGGGCACACACCTATCCTATCGGTGGTGCGGGAGGCAGCTGATCGATGTTTCTCTCTATCTCCCCTCCCAATCTCTAAAAATCAATGGAAAACAATATCCTCGGGTGAGGAGTAAAAAGAATGTTAAGCCACAGGGACGTTCAGGCGTATGTGGGGTTCTGAGCCATTCTGACATAGATACAGGGGGACTCACCCTCACAATGATGCCCATCCGCTTGCTCTCGTAGGTGAAGGGGAAGATTTGCAAGATGGTGAAGTTCAAGATCTGGTCGCCAGGGGTCCTCAGCTGCATGGAAGACTGGTCTCGGCCCACCAGGGTTAAGCCCACACTTTCGGTCCACTGTACCAGGGCCACCTGCATGGAACAGAAGGTCAGACACCCGGCTGAGGGTCCTGGTTCACAGGTCAACCCAGTGCACACAAAGGTGGAAGACGGAGCAGACAGGTGAAGCGCAGTCAGTGTGTCCCTGGGGGAGCCGGTGCCAACCCGGTGCTGATGGCATCTGCTCCTCTGGGCCTGGGGGAGGCTCTCCACCCACAGCTGCCCCCTATCAGGGACCACTCACCTTCTCTTCCTGGCCCCAAGGCAGGCTGAAAGCCAGAGCCTGGCAGAGAGAACCCCGCAGGACTAAAGGGACCAGGACAGCCGCAGATCACTTCTGGAAGAATTTGTGCCCGACCGAACAATGATCCGGACCAGGTGGCCTGACCTCCGGGCTCTTGTTTAAGTCTCTCGGAAACTCGGGTGAGTATTTACGGCAGTGCTCAACCAGGCCGTTCTGTACCCCATGGGACATTTCAATGTTTGGGGACACTACGGTTGTCACAGCTGGTAGAGACCTGGGACGCTGCTAACACAACAGGAAATCATCCCCCAAATGTCAGTCCTGCCGAGGCTGGGAACAGTCACCCGGGGGAGGAAGCCCAGGCTCGGAAGCTGCCTGAGGTGTCGCTGCTGGGAAGTGACAGAGGCCAGGCCAGGCAGGGACCTGGAGGCGGGCCTGGCGCTCCTGGTGGCACGGTCTGTCAGGCAGCCACCCCGAGGCAGGGTCGCCATTAGAAAGCTGATGGGAGGTGGAGTTGGCAGAATAACAGCCGGCAAAGATGCCCACGTTCGAGTCCCCGGAACGTGTGACTACGTTTCCTTCCATGGCACAGTGGAGTTTGCAGATAAGATTAAGACTGAGGGCCGTGAAATGGGCCAACTTTCCTGGCTGTGGCCAGAGACAACTGTGAAGACAGGAGGCGGCTCAGAGACGGGTGGCATCGCTGCCTTTGAAGGTGGAGGAAGGGACCTGGGTCCAGGAACGTGGGCAGCCTCTAGAAGCCGGACACACAAGGGCAGACTGTCCCTGGGGCCTCCAGCAGTAACGCGACCCTGCCGACGCCCTGGTCACCCTGCTGAGACCGCGTCAGACCTCTGGCCTACAGGACTGTAGCAGAAGAAATCCGTTCTGTTTCAAAACTCCAGACTTACGCAACGGCAGCGAGAGGAAGCAATAAGGAGGCGTCCGGGTTTAATGCCAAACCAGCGGCCATTTCATTCTGGCCCAAGCTCAAGGGCGTGCTGCCGACCAAAGAAAGAAGAAAAGGTGCCCCTTCCCCTTTCTTCTTATGAAGCGATCTTTAGGCCCTGGCCGGGTGGCTCAGTGGATTAAAGCGCTGTCCTGATACACCAAGGTTGTGGGTTTGAACCCGTCAAAGCACATAAAAGAATCAACCAATAAATGCAGAAATAAGTGGAACAATAAATCGATGTTTCTCCCTCTCTCTCTCTCTCTTCTCTCTCAAATCAGTCAATAAATAATATTTTTTGCCCGGCCAGTGTAGCTCAGTGGATGAGCGTCGACCCAGGCACCAGGAGGTCACTGGTTTGATTCCCGGTCGGGGCACATGCGCAGGTTGTGGGCCTGATCCCCAGTGGGGGGCGTGCAGGAGGTGGACAATAGATGTTTCTCTCATCGGTGTTTCTATCTCTCTCTCTCTCTCCCTTCTTCTCTAAAATCAGTAAGAAAAAAATTTTTGTAATAAATAAATTACTTATTTCAAAAACGTAAGTGTTCATATAACAAACAATCTTTAGGGAAAGAACAGGGGTGGGTGTGGGCAGCGCCGACTCGAGGAGAGGGGGAGCCGGCAAAGGGGCGCTCGGGAGGCATCGGTTCTGCCCGACGGTTCACCCTCTTTCAGCCGGGTCGTGGAGTGCGATGTACTGCACCGCTCGCCGTGGCTGGCGGCTCGTCCCAGACGTTTCGTGGGGGCCATTTTTCCACTGAGGGGTGGTAGGCAAGGAGTCGCTTTCCCAGGAAATCTTTTTTATTTTTTTTATCCTCACCCGAAGACATCTTTGCATTTATCTTCAGATAGGGCAGGAGGGAGAGAGGGGGAAAGAGAGAGAGAAACATCGATGTGAAAGGGACACATTGAGTGGCCGCCACCCACACGACCCAACCGGGGCCGGGGACAAACGGCAACCGAGGTAGGTGCCCTTAGCGGGAACCGAACCTGGGTCTCTCTGGACCGCAGGCCGACGCTCTAACCGCTGAGCCAAACCTGCCAGGGCTCCCAGGAAATCTTTTATCAGGGTTCTCTCTGAGTCCCGACTCCTCTCACCATGAGACTCTGCAAAAGCCTCGAGGAAGCCGCTCGCAGCCTGGAACCCCTAGGCATCGCCTCGGCTGAAGGGCTACCCCGAAGGGGTGGGGGTCAACTGAAGCTCTGACCCCGGGTTCCAGCCCTGCTCCTCTACCTCTCCCTCCCCCCTCCTTAGGCCTCGGCCATGCGGGGCCTGAAGCAGACCCTTCTCATTTCTGTGATGCCCGAGGCTGGGTTCGCACATCCCTGGTGCTGTGCCCGGAGACCTCATCGGGTTCCTGTTGCGGGCAGTACCTGAACTTACACTGGGCAGACGTTCTTCACGAACGGGAGCCTGCACCCTGTGTTAGTGACGCCTCTGCCCATCCGGGTGCAGGGGCCTGGCTCTCCAGTCCGACCGAGCCCCCCAGAAAGGCTAATCTAGTAATGATTTTCTTTCTTTCTTCTTGCTTTAGACAGCCAAGTATCTTTAAACCTATTTATTTATGTTTAATTCAATGACCCTGACTTTCAGTGTTCTCCATCTTACCTGCTAACAATCTTACAAAGTTTAAAATTAACAAACCAGTCAGATCCGTCTGCACGAAGCATCCCATCTGTATTTAAAGGTTTCTAGGGTAACACACATGAAGAGAAATACTTCTGGCTCTCACCGTATCTTCCTGTATGCTGAAGTTTCTTTGGCAGGTACATGCATTTCTTTCATTTTTAATCAAGTAAATAAATATCCCAGTTCAATACAAATACCTAGGTATACACAAGCTCCCAAAAAGCTTGCCTAAATTTCATCCTTTACATACCAACTTGACATAAAAAAAGAAAAGAAAAATTCTTCTTTGCAAGTTTTCAAACACGATAGTTATTCAAGGATTTTTTTTCCCACTCTTGTTTTCAAACAGCAGTTAGTTCACCCTTTAAAAACCCAAGTTCATTGTTCTGAAAAGATGTGGCAAAAGTCTGTGACCGTGGGCTTCAAGGAGACCTACTAGTTCCCCAAAGCCTGCTCTTAACTTCAGGGGAGAAAGGATCTCTGTCCAGAACCGAACGGGGCTTCCCGCCCGGCCCAGCCCCAGGCCGCGGACCCACAGGGCCATCCGAGGGCAGCTGGACTATAAATCTGAAATGACCAGCACTGAGTGTCCCCGAGGGGGACAAATCACACTGGAGGCAGACACCCAGCAACCCTGCTTGACGCCGGAGTGAACCTCTGGAGTGAAGGGACCCACTGTGTCCTCCCGCTGCCTTGGGCCGCTGGGCCTAATCAGAACCTCGCTGGCTCCTGGGGCTCATTCCGACAGGATCTGAGCCCTGCAGGGGACGTTCGTGTTCACCGTCCACTCTCTACTCCGACTTCGTCAGCCTTAATTTAAAGCTACTTTCTCACAGAACACGGAAACCCCCGGAGGAGGTCCTACCGAGAAGAGAGGGCTCAGAATCGGGGTGCGACGGCAGCAGGGGCAAACGTTTCAGGGGCGAGACAACCACACCCCTTCTCAAACAGGATGACATAAAACCAGGCTCCTCCTCATCCTGGCGGGCTGAGCCTCCCTTGGAACGAACCTTGCACATTGTCAAAATGCAAAGGATTCCAGGTCCTGGACCTCACCGTCCTTAACAGTCGGAGTTGGGGTCTCGGGGGTTCTCGGGTCAGAATATCAGGAGGTCAGAGCAGCAACAGAAAAAAGAAACCTCAGTAAGGTGAATGAATAAATGAATGAATCAACCAATGAATCAGATTCAAACTTGATCAAATGCTAGAAACCGAGAAAGGAATAGGGGTGGTGGGGGGGGTCTCAGCTCGTAAGTCCTCTGCGCGTGGTGGACTCGTCGGGAAACCCCTCCCCAGAATGCCCGTCTGAGGAAGGCCAGAACTGTCCACGAAAGAAAGGCCTTTTCAACACTGACAGGTGAGCCACACACGCCTGTGACGAGCAGCAGTGTTTCCCCTCTGTACCTGAGATGTGAGCTGGGGAGACACGGCAGACCAGGCTGAAGAGCCCTGACTTCCCGTCACGCATGGATCTGACATGCACGTCACCATGTTGGTGACGTTCAACAAGATCAACACTTACGTTCCCCAAGAGTAGCCGCCGGTCCGCCCGAACCCGGCCTCCCAAATTGCAAACCTACCCGCAGACCTAAGCGAACCTTCGCCCAAGTGGGAAATAGATTCCACAACGTGCCCCAGGGTGGCTACAGGTTCGAACGCTGACAGGGGTTGGGCGGGCCATGCGGGGGCCGAGGGTAAACTGAGGTAGCAGCCACCTAGCTCACAGATTTTTATTTTTTATTTTTGAAACACAGCAATGAGCGAACCAAGCGCCCCCGTGTTTAAGACCCAGAGGATCGGGGGGTGGGGGAAAGACCTCTCCCCCCAGTGTCCTTGATCCTGCGTTGGAATTCCAGGCTCCTGTCACTGAACTCGGATAAAAATCAGTGTCTGAGAAGGAAGAAAGGGACCATTGACACAGACATTTTGCCGTTCTGAAATAACTATGCGCTGAAGTCCATTACGGATCAGCACTGACATATGGGACGGAACTGAGGCCCACGGATGAGCCGAGGCCAGTGACACTCTGACCATGTCCCTGAAATATCACCTGGCCTCACACAGCCCCTCTCCTCGGACCACGCAAACCCTCTTTACGACTGCACCCCAGCGGTTAATAAATAACACCGATGGCGGGATTCTTCCTTATGTTCCCGACCTCTGTGCTCTGACCTCGCCCTCGGGTCCGAGGGCACGGCAGCGAGCTGGGGAGCCCGCCGCCTCCTAAATCTTCTGGAGTTAACACTGCCCCCGTGTGTGCACGCGTCTGACCGCCGCCATAGTCCAGGGCCCGGGGCAGACGCTCCGGGTCAGAGGGGGTGCTCGGGGGAACCGCCCACACCTGATCGCGGAGGAAAACACCTCCCGGCTGCAGACAAACAGATGTCAGCCCACCTCACAGCCTCAGGCCCTCCGGTCCTGCTGCTTTTCACCCTCACTCCCTGCAACAGGCTGGAGAAAATGGAAAACCGGACAACTGGGGCCTTCCACCTACCTGCTCAGAGCTGTGCAATAGGATGCAACACCTAAGGCTCTGTTGTGACATTATTTATGACGGCCAGAGGGGGACCAGCTACGGGTACGCGTGGGAGTCAGAATAAATGAGCTGTGGTGTCGCTGAGCAGGAATATGGGGCAGCCAATGAAAAACGTGGGTGGTCACCGGAAGGGACAACATAACCCATGACTAAGTGAACAGATCCAGAAGCAACCTGTGGAATGACACTAAACATTTAAATTATAGGCACAGAAGAGAGATAGGAGGGAAAGACATCAAGGTGTTTTTGCAGTCCTGGCCGGTGTGGCTCAGTTGGTTGGGTGTTGTCCTGTACACCAAAAGGTCACTGGTCAACTCCAGTCAGGGCACATGCCCAGGTTTCGGTTCAATCCCATCCCCGGGCGAGGTAGGTATTGGAGGAAATCGGTCAATGTTTCTCACATCGATGTTTCTCTTTCTCTCTCCCTCCCTCTCCCTTCCCCTCTCTCTAAAGTCAATAAAAACATTTTTTTGAACATGTTTCTGTGGGTTTTCCCACTAATTGTTTACGTTTTCTATAACAAGCGACGTTGCTCTCAGAATGAGGGGGACGAACTGACACTAACGGCTGCTTCCAGGTCAGCTGTGCCTTCGCCGTCCTGCCCGGTCACCCGTCTGCGGTTCTCCCCGCAGCTGGGCGCTTCGGACGCTGCGGGGACGCTGCGGGGACGCTGCGGGGACGCTGCCCACTAGGCCCTGCACTCAGAGAGACCTGCACAAGCTCCGTGCCCTGCGGGCAAGGGGGCTGGTTCACGGTTACTGTGGACCACAGGAGAAACACGCCTGTGGGTTTTCCTGCCTACGGGCGGGATCCTAGAGAGATGGATGGCGAAGGCAAGACACTCAGAAGGTGGGCTTCCAGGGTCCGGGAGAAGAAGGCTTATTATCAACAAGCTTGGAAGTTTCCCAAGATGAGAAAACAGGGAAGGGACCACACACACACACGCACGCACGTTCCACTGAGCTTGGGAGAACCCAGACCCTGAGCGCTGGCTCAGAACAGGGAACTCGAGGGGCTGGAGAGGTTAAGAACAACCAGACACCCTGGACCCTCATCCAGGATCAGCCCCAAGTTCCCCAAACACCATGCGGACTCTCCAGCGCTTCATCGTTAGAAAGCACTTTGAAGCCACGGTCTGTGGGTAAGAAAGCAGTATTGTGGGGTCCCGCCTGTGGCTGGGAGCTGCCTGGCTGTAACCTTGCCAGCCAGGTGGCCCTCGCCAACCGTGCCCCTGGCAAAACGGCACAATCGTACTGACTGAGCTGGGAGGAAGGTGAGGGCCTGCTGCCCGGCACGGAGCAGGGACGCAGGTGCCCGCTTCTCATGTCAGGACCACGGCCGTGACCCTCTGCCGAGGGCCTGTGACTCAGCGTGTCAGCCCCTCTTCACCTTCAGGAGGCCGAGGTCGGGACCGTTGGCCCCAAATCACACAGCTCCCCGAGTCAGACCCTGGAAGGTCACCGCGGCCAGCACGGAGCCGGGAAGGTGGGGAGTGGCCACCCGACGTCCTCAAGGTTCGCGGAACGAGTGGGAAGTGGGGTCTTGAAACGCGGACTTTCACCGATGCCCTGGACCGACGGCAGGAACACAAAGCCCGTGTTTCACTACGACTCAGCCCTCTGCGGGCATCACAGCGCGGTGCTGGCCCGCCGCTGACACGCTTCGAAAGGGCCGTTACTGAAAGCAAGGGGCAGAACTATCTGGAATTCATCACTGTGCTTTTGAAATGGTTTTAACTATGAATTCAAGGGTGAGGAAGATTCTAAGATGTACAGATAATGATCTCTGCAAAGGTGCTCAGAGGTGGACCACGGGGGTGGCTCAGAGGAGGAGCTGGGCGAGGAGGCTGTATGGAGACTTCAAGAATGGAGGTCTGGGGTGGGAGAGAGGCAGACGTCGCACTGAGCCATGAGCATGGGGTGGCCACATGGAACATTCTATACAGCACGGAGGAGCTGTAATTAGTGTCTCTGAAACTCCCCAGCTAGCCAAGGTAAAGCCCAATGCACGAAGAAACTTTCATGATACTCTCACATATATGCGCATCCGTGTACAAACACCCATGCATGTCCCCACACACATACACACGCTCCCACGGCACACATGTATACAAACACATACGCCACACACACACACGCACGCACACACAAATCCTCTGGAAGCCATGTGACTTCCCAAAGGATGTTACTGAACTCACTTCCCCTTCCTTCCTATTTAGGGACATGCACCCCGGTACGATGCTGGGGTTACAGAGACGCACAGTCACGTTTCCACATACACACACACGTTTAAGAAAACGCTGGGGAAACCGATACCAGAACATGAACAGCGGTTCTCGCCAGGTACACGAAGTACTGGTCACGTTGATCAACTTCTTTTTGAGTCTATAATGTCCACTGTTTTCCTAGGGAGACCATCAGTGCTTGTGACTTTGTACGTTT
Organism: Molossus molossus; assembly: GCF_014108415.1. NCBI lineage: Eukaryota > Metazoa > Chordata > Mammalia > Chiroptera > Molossidae > Molossus > Molossus molossus. The sequence goes on along the minus strand of NW_023425399.1, from coordinate 7,639,923 downwards.
AAGAATTTTTTGTAATGTGACAGGATTCACGGAAAAGACAGAGGTGAGTGGGAGGGTTGCTTCCACCTGTGTGTGGGAGAAAACTCCTGACCACTCACACCAAGAGACAGAGGATTGGAAGCTGCATCACCGCCACGGTCTCTCCCGCTGCCCCCCACCCCTCAGGGCTCCCCAGTGCCCCGGAAATGAAGGACTGGCGTCAGGGCTGAACCCTGCCTGCTCCGGCATCTGGGGAGCTCTTCTCTCGGGCCAGATTAGATCTCTCTCCTTTCCCCGGGGAGCCACAGAACGGAGCGCCCCTCAGGCTGCAATCAATAGCTGAATAAAGACCCTTCACGGCTTCCCGAGTGGAATGTGCACAGGAAACAAATTTAGGAAATCCTGCTTTCTGTTACAGGAAATGAAAACTACCCCAACCGGTAGAAATTACTCCGGCAGCTCCGGAGTAAAATGCATCCTGGCTCCGATATGAATTTCATAAGCTGACCTTGCCCTGACCAGCGATGTTTTATTGATATCAGGTTTCAAAGTGCGGATTCCAGACACAGCCACGCCGCTGCGGAGTCCCGCGGGGACGTGGGCACAGCGCAGCTCCCCGCAACCTTCGCCGCAACGAGACTTCGCCTCTCCGGCACACGGTGTGTCTGCACACGGATCTGTCCTGTGCGGAACACGGCTCTGAAATCATCTAGAGGGCTGGTCTGTAAAACACTAGCGCTGGTTGTACCTTTTGTTAGTAGGATTATGGTTTACCTTTTTTTCTTTCTTATCTGTGTTTTCACATCTTTCACAATAAACACACAATAACTGCAATACGAACTAATATCGTTGTGGGGCGGAAGGTATCAATAGGTAATACTGACCTCGGTGAAGATACCAAAAGGCCAAAGAGAACGCCTCCTTTTTTCTTTTTCTCAATCACTATTCAGAATCTTAGAAAAGCAAGACAAACCTGAGTCCCGGTGTGATTAATTAACAGAAGAGATAAAGGACCATTCACTTCAAGAAAAAAGGAGCTAAGTCCCGGCTGGTGTGGCTCAGAGGTAGGGCGTCGACCCATGCACCAAGAGGTCACCGGTTCGATTCCCGGTCAGGGCACATGCCCAGGGTGTGGGCCGGGTCCCCAGTGGGGGGCACGCAGGAGGTGGCCAATCGATGTTCTCGCTCACCAATGTTTCCATCTCTCTCTCTCCCTCTCTCTTCCTCTCTCTCTCTGAGGATCAATAAATAAAAATTTAAAAAAAGGAGCTAAGAAACACAGAACATTCCATGAAAGACTGACCCTTGTGGCCAACCCTTACACAGCCCTCAAACCAATATCTCAAAGGTCAGTGGGAGCTGAGGGGCGTGGGACAGGCATTCAAGGCCCCCATGTACGCATCTCAATAGCCAGTCGATCGACTGGTGTATCAGGAGCGTGGAGGTGGAGGCAGGCTGATCCGATCCCCAACGTCTGCAACTTAATCAAATTCCACCAGGTGCCCCTACCCTGCTGGTTCCCAGTCATAGCCACCGAGAATCTGGTCCTTTCTCGCGTCTACATTCAGTGGTACCGTCCTCCCATTCCCAAACGGAAAACCGAGCTCCAAGCGGCTAAACCTGAAGTTTTGGTTCCTGGGGCCCAAGTCCCAGCAGGTCAGCAGGATCAGCCCCCGTCCTCTCTCTGCCTCTTCTCCTTCTGCACACAATTCTCGGAATTTGGCCAAGGGTGTCCCACATGTTGTACCCCTAAAAAGCCTGGTTCAAACGTCAATGTCAGGGGGGAAGTGGGTGCCATCGCTTGATCTGTTCTGCAAACACCAAGCAGCCTGGAAGGAGGAGTCTCCTGGGGGACACATTCCATGGCCCCCCAAAAAAGGAGAAAGAAGTGACAAAAGAAAGACACATCTATGAGTCCTTTCATGCCTGAGCTTTGGAAAGCTACCATTAGCCAGTGGCCCACTGATATACTCAGATTAGTCCAGACCTTTAAAACACTGTTTACCAGAAAAGCCTCCTTACAATGGACAAGAACAGACGTCACCGGGCATCCCTTCACCCTGGTGGGAGAATAAAATGGGGTAAGTAATGTTTCGGAGAAGCACTCTGCTCATTTATTATCATGGGCCTGAACAAGACTCCTTCAAGAGGACTGTCGACGACTCTTCAAAGATAAAAGAGGGAGAGAGGGAGGGAGGGAGGGAGGGAGGGAGGGAGGGAGGGAGGGAGGGGAGGGAGGGAGGGAGGGAGGGAGGGAGGGAGGGAGGGAGGGAGGGGAGGGGAGGGAAAATGTTAACCTCTGAGGAATCTGAGCGAAGGCTGGGTACATGGGAATTCTTTGTACTAATTTTACAACTTTTCTGTAAGTCTGAAATTATTTCGAAATAAAAAAGTTGGCTTTAAAAAAAAAAAAATCCAGGGGACTTTAGGCTAAATCTACGTCTCTATCTCAGAATTTTTTCCCCCTGAAAAACGGCAACCACAGCGCCTCTTGGGTGCCGGGACGATTAAAGGACGTAACACGGGAACACACCTCAAACCTGCCGAGAACCAAGTGCTCCCGGAAGACCGCCTGTGGTGATGCTTTACAGGTGGGACTGCGTTTGACCCATTTTCTCCTCTACGGTCTTCGGTCTTCGGAAATGTCCGCATTTTCTACGCTAAGTAAAAATCGCTTTCATAATCAGAACAAAGTCTTTAAGACAAAAAACCGAAAGGACCAAAGACCAAAATGTTAAGATTGGAGAAGCACCGGCCTGTGTCTGAATTACACTCGGGTCGGGGGCACAGAGTGTGGGGCTGTTTTCAGGCTGGGCGAGGTCCCTGCAGACGGTGTTCCGATCATGTGACACCCTAACAGGGAAAGACGCTGGGTCCTGTATAGGAAACAGGAAAGGGGTGATGTTCTTGAACATGGAATCAAATGAATTCTTTTGGTTTCGTCAGGAGACTATGCTGAGATATGAAGAGCAACTTACTGGACTTCAAAAATTAGAAACTATGTGTTTCAAAGGACACCGTCCAGAAAAACATAGCCGTCAGAATGGCAGAAAATATTTGCAAATCAGACATCTGATAAGAGACTTACATAGGATGCGTAAGGAATTCCTCCAACTCAACAACAAGAAGACACAACACAATGAATAGTGGGCAAAGGAGGCAGACGACAAAGACACGCAAATAGCCAGGAAGCAGGCGGAAAGGTGCCCAACATCATTAGCCATCAGGGGAACGCAAAGCAAAGCCACCATGAGGCTCCACCTCACGCCCACTGGGACGGCCAGACTCGACAGGGACAAGTGCTGGCCAAGATGTGGGGAGGCCGGAACCCGCCTACCCTGCTGCTGGGGATGCAAGATGCTGCAGCCACTTTAGAAAACGGCACGTCCTCCAAAGGTTCGGCATACGGTTACCACACGGCCCGGAATTCCATTCCCAGCCATACACCGAGACGTGAAACGTACGTCCGCTCAAAAACCTGCACACCAATGTTCATCGCAGCATTACCCATAACAGCAAACAAACAGCATACAGTCCAAATGTCCATCAACCAATGAAGGGACCAACAAAAACGTAACGTTATTCATACAGCGGAATCTTATTCAGCCGTAAAAAGTCATGAAGTCCTGGCACCTGCTACAACGCGAATGGGTCTCGAAACGTGTGCTAAGTGGAAGAAGCCAGACACAAACGGTCGCGTAATGTAAGTTTCTGGTTTGTACGAAATGTCCAGAAAAGGCAATTCTGCACAGATCGAGGAGTGGCTGCCCGGGGCTGGAGGTAGGGGAGTCTAGAGGGAAAATGGGCACAGAGTACTTCCCTTGGGGGTGATGAAAATGTCCCAAAATGGATTGTGGTCATGGTTGCAACACTCTGTGAATATACCAAAAAAACTCTTGCCCTGGCCAGTTTGGCTCAGTGGTTGCTGGACCGTCGGCCAGCAGACCAGAGAGCCCCGGGTTTGGTTCCCGCTAGGAGCATGTACCAAAAAACAATAACAACAAAAAACCTCTGACCTAGACATGTTAAATGGGTGACTCTATGGGGTGTGAATTTTATCTTAATAAAGCTGGTTTTGTGAAGGGGATGCGGTTTCCGTGGGACCTCGTGTCCCTGAGGGACTGGCCACCTGAATTACAAACCAGACCTCGTGAACTTTCCCAATTCAGGCCAGACCTCAAGTCCACGACTACTCCTAGGAGAGACCAACTCCTGCAGGTGTCTGCAGAGGTACCGGCCTGGCTGCCCTGCATCCCCCGGCTCCGGTCTGCCCGACGGGTGAATCCTTGGGGAGCACGCCTGGGGCACGTGGGAGACAGGCAGGGCGTCTCGGCGCCTTGCCACGCTGGCTCGGGGTTTACCTCGTCCGGGCTGGACGCCTGGTACACGCGGCACGAGTCCTCGTACTGCTTCTCGGCCTCGGCCTGGTCGGTCACGCCGTTGGACTCGTACACGGGGGTCACGTTGTGGCAGAGCGCGATGGCCTTCACGGCTTCGTGCACGCGGCTGCTCATGGTCCGCCGCACCTTGGTGGTGACCGTGGGGCCCTTCTGCGCAGGCGGGTCCTGGGATTGCTACAAGGAGAAACGAACAAGGTGACCAGAGGCGAAGGAACAGCCACGCAGAGTTCTGCTCTCCTTACTACGGGTCACAGGTGACTCTCAGGCGTATCTACAGTGACACCGCAGTAAATGGTACGTGATTTTCATACTCCGCAAAGAACAACAAAAACGTGCAAAATAAATAGAAAAAAGATTACAATTTAGTGAATGTGGGTGATTCCCCCTGCTAACACGTGTGACTGTCTTCCTTTGGGTGGTATCGGGGGGCTTCCAACAAAGGGAGGGTCCCACCACGCTGCAAGTGACCCTGGTGTTCTAGGCCAGGGCGTCTCATCCCGGGCATTGCTGACCTTGGGGGCAAACTTTCTCTGTGGTGGGACGATCCTGTGCCTTGTAGGATGCTCAGCCGCATCTCTGGCCTCACCTCCTAGATTCTAGACGTACCTCTCTCCCCTAATTGTTCCAACAGATGTTGCCAAATGTCCCAGGGAGACCAAACCCATCCTGGTTTAGAACCACTGTTTTAAAGGTACGCTCTTTGGCCCTGGCCGGTTTGGCTCAGGGGTTAGAGCATTGATGTACAGACCAAAGAGTCTCAGGTTCAATTCCCAGTCAAGGGCACATCACCTCAGTTGCAGGTTTGATCCCAGGCCTTGGTCTGGGGTCATGTGGAAGGCAAGTAATGCATCTCTCTCACATTGATATTTCTCTCTCCCCTCCCCCTCCCACTCTATCTGAAAAAATCAATGAAAAAATATCCTCAAGTGAGGATTTTAAAAAATTTAATTTAAAAACAATAGCCCTGGCCGGTTTGGCTCAGCGGTTAGAGCATCGGCCTGCGGTCCGGAGAGACCCGGGTTCGGTTCCCACTAAGGGCATGTATCTCGGTTGCAGTTTGTCCCCGGCCCTGGCTGGTCGTGCGGGTGGAAGCCACTCGATGTGTCCCTTCACGTCGATGTTTCTCTCTCTCTTTCTCTCTCTTCCTCTCTCTCCCTCCCACTCTATCTGTGCAAAAAATGGAAAAAAAAGGTCCTCGGGTGAGGATTAAAAAAACAAACAAACAAACAAAAAACAATAAAGGTACACTCTTTGGTTTCAAATAAAACATGACAACTTTGACTTGTGCTCTACGGGGGGTAACGACCATCAGTAACAAGTGACCCGGGGCAGGGGCAGGGCCAGTAACAACGGAAGGAAAACCCGCCCAGGCGAGCGTACTGCAAAAGTGGTACCTCGCACTGCACTTAAGGTAGATTTCCAAGAGTAATTTTTTTTAAATACAATCATTTTTTTAAAGGGAAGAGTTTTATATGTGCTCAAATGTTGTTTCCTAGGCGGACTTCAGATCCTTCACCTACGTAGGCAGCTGTCTGGTTGCCACCAGCCTTCACCGCCCCTTATTCGTACCTTCGGACACACGGCCGCCCCTCCCGAACGGGTTAAGTCTTGGGGAAGATGGTTTCAAGCACCACGCAAAGAGCACTGAAGGTTAGCACATCTGAGCTTCACTCCTGGACGGGTTGTGAAAAGCTGTGCCTCGAGCAAACCACATCTGCTCTCGGGGCTCAGCCCCGGCACATGAGAGGGATGAGCTGGGGTGGGGGGTTCAACCCCTGCTCCACACCCGCGTAGCGGAATCCCCAGACACCCGTTCTATCTGTTATACATAGGGCGCCATGAAGGCCTTCCTTTGAAAAGGGGTTACTATGGCCTTGAAATATAATAAAAAATTAACGTCACTGGAAAATGATCAACAATTTATAGCTCAGTGTTCCACAAAAGTCAGATGCCCTCCCATGACCCACGGGGCCCTACTGATCAGCCCCTGCCCATCTCTGCAGCCTCCCTTCAGAACACCCTCCTCCTTATCCACTCTGCTCCAGCCACGCTGACCTTTTCTGTCCTTTGAACACTGCCATGCTGCTTCCTGCCACAGGGCCTTTGCACTTGCTGTGCCCTCTGCCTCAAGCACCATTTCCCAGATCTCTGCAGGGCTGGCTCACTCCATCTCATCAAGGAGGTCTAAATTCCAATGTCACCTCCTCCAAGAGGGCTCCTCTGAGCCCCCTAATTCATATCACCCCACTTGCCCTCCCCACTGGAAGTCATGTTGCCTGTAGGTTATTGTCTTCACTATCTACACTGGCTATTGACCTGATGATTCTCCTGTTAGACCAGGAGAACAGGGAGCTTGTCTGCTGCATTCCTAGTATCTGAAGCAGGAGATATTTGCTGAACAAATGAGCAATTTACTGTACCTAAGGTGAGGGTGGAGGTCCTGACTTCACATGATTTTTTTTTTCCATCTCCAAGAAGAAATAAATATCGAATGGACCAACATCAGCTCCAGATTTTAAATCACAGCGTGGACAAAGGACCTGCAGTAGTGCTCCTGCCCCACAGCTGTGTCCCGGGAGCCAGAGACGCTGACGGACGTACTGGATGCTACACTCCATTAAAAACATATTTTACCCGACAGGAGAAGCAAAGCCGACCTCTGAGAATGGATCGCGTTTTATGCCCGTGAACACACGGTTGCCCAAAATAGAGAACAGATGGGTTCCGAGAAACAAGAAAACGACTTTCGTTTAATTTTTTAATACTATTTTTAGCAGTGGCGATAGACTCCTCTGGTAATTAGACAATTACTAAATTATTCTTGTCATGCAGGCACACATACCGCTCTGGCTTCCTGCTCCGTTAACCTCTGGTGTCAAGAGGACACGGGTTTCACTTCCAGGCCAAAGGGCACTGCATGGTAACAATAATTAGAGTAATGAATCAGAACTACAGTTTAAATGGATCATGATTTGCCAAGTGCTTTTGATTATCAAGACTTGAACTGCGACGTTATGACGAGGATCGAAGACATACAGGAAGGTTCTCTCTGGGACGGGCTAAGCCCAGAACCTTCTGTCCTAAGTTCTGTGATGTATGTTCTAGGCACGGACGCGCGTCTTCATCTTCGCCTGCATTCCTCAGCACCTGGACCAAATTACGATTTAACGCGAGGGGCAATAACAAGACCTTTGACAAAGTAATTGCTCTGACTGGCAGGTTTCAATGACACGGGGCTTGAAGGAAAGTCCGAGTTAAGGGACCCTTCCCAAAACTTTGGATTCTATGAGCAATCTGATTTCACCTCTCCAGAAGGCAAAGAGTCCCCCTGACATTTCAGAGGTGGGATAACCCAGACAGCCCGGACTTCTGCAAGGACCTCGCTTTCGGATCAGGCAACCATTTGGCAACAAATCAAAAGGCGAGGGTGCCCGGCCCGGGCCAACAGGAGACTGGTCAACATCTCCATGTTCGTTTATTTCTCTCCTCAATGAACACACATCCCCTTTCCTGCCAGGGTGCTTCAGGGAGCGGGGGGTCATCGCCACTGATTCTGAAATCCCCTTTTAATTTTCCAGTAAAAGGCTCACTCGCACACCCAGTGGTAATCCACGGGCCTCACGAGGGCCCTGGTCACTGCCAGGGCTCTGTCAGCACTGGTTGGACCCCGTCTTCAGACATCCCCACATTCCGCATATGGAAGAGTTTCACATTGTACAGTGTTTATCTCTAGCCTCCTCCCCATAGGCCCTTTAACCTACACACATTTCTTCTGACTTAAAAAATACCAGGGGAAAATCAAAACAGATGTGGCATCCACAGGGGCAGGTTGCGAGTCTTTCTGCCCTGGGGGAAACCCCGGTGCTCTTACAGAGGAAGGAGGCCAGCTCAGCTCCCACGAGGGCAGGGCTTAGAAGAGGAGTCAAGACTCCACGTACAGAGGCCTGACTTGGACCCTGGGGTGGGGTATCTCGCACCATCGACTGAGTCATCCTACGGCACCCCAGTCAACCAATGAGACACGGGGAGCAATGAAAACAGGCCCGTTTCTCATCTATGATCCACGGCAGGGGCTGTCCCACAGAGAACTCCGGTTCGTATCACGGGAAACATTAATACGAAAATTAAACCCTGAGTCGCCACGCATCTCAATTTTCTTTCTAAATGCAACTAAAACTTCACCACCACTTCATGGACGTTCGTGATACTAATGGACAGCATGGACGGATTGCAATCGCCATAAACACACTGTCGGGGAGAAGGGATTCCTGTTTCGATGGTCCCACTTCACTCCCCAAGGAAAACCTGAAGCTGATCACGCATCAACCGCAAGGGGGCACCCTCACAAAGACAGGCTCGGACCTGCTGCTCCCAAATGCATCCAGTAAGTTACAGGCTGATGAACTGGATGAATAAATACGTTCACTGTTTGTTTGTTTGTTTGTTTTCCTTTATTGATTTTAGAGAGAGATAGAAACATCGATGAGAGAGGACATCGATTGGCCGCCTCCTGCAAGCCAACCACTGGGGATCAGGCCGAAAACCTGGGCATGTGTCCTGACCGGGAATCGAACCAGCGACCTCTTGGTGCATGGGCCAATGCTCAACCACCGGGCCACACCAACCGGGCTACGTTCACTGCTGATCTTGGAGCAGACAGAGGCAACACATTTCAATTCCTTGACATTGAACCCCAGAGAACACGGGCTCTGAACTTGGGTGATTTTTATTTTGCCCACAAGGACTCTGTTAAAATCCTGGAATGCACAGCAAGGCCTTTGCAACAAAGAACTACCCAGCCCAGGGTGCCATGGGCCGAGGCTGGAAACGACGACAAAAAGCCATCAACACTGCAACACCAGGGCCAGGAGTGCGGGAGGCCTGATGGCACAGGCCGGATCCTGTCGATTTACAATTCCAGTACGGCCCTGGCCGGTGTGGCTCAGCGGTTAGAGCGTCGGCCCGTGGACCAGAGTCCCGGGTTCGGTTCCCGCTAAGGGCATGTACCTCAGTTGCAGTTTGCCCCCGGCCCGTTGGGGTCGTGTGGGTGGCAACCAGTCGATGTGTCTCTCTCACATCGATGTTTCTCTCTCTCTCTTCGTTCCTCTCTCCCTCCCTCTCTAACTGAAGATAAATGCAAAAAATAAAGAAATAAAATTCCGGTACTGTGTCTATCATGGATTTTTGCAAGAACTCTGGGTTTTTAAAATGTTGTGTTATACTATAATTGATCTTCATTACTGTGTTTGAGGCGGGGCATCCCATTAAATTTTGCTTCCAAGGTGCACACCCCACACTTCTTACCCTAGTTAGTCCTGGCCCTGTTATAAACCATTAAAAATGATCAGAATCGCCCTGGCCAGTTTTCTCAGTGGTTAGAGCATCGGTCCGTGGACCAGAGCTTCATGGATTTGATTCCAGTTAAAGGCACGTACCTCAGTTGCAGTTTGGTCCCCGGCCCTGGTTGGGGTCGTGCAGGAGGCAACCAATCAATGTGTCTTTCTCACATTGATGTTTCTCTCTCTCTCTCTCACACCAATACTTTTCTCTCTCCCCTTACTACTCTATCTGAAGTTAAAATAAAAAAATATTCTTGGGTAAGAATTAAAAATATATATATAACAGAATTATTGACATGAGTGAAAAAAGGAAGTTGGATAGTGTTATTCTAACAGTGGCTCTTAACCAAAAATGCTTCCCAAAATAACCAATAAATATTTTAAGAAATAGAGATGCTTGGGTCCCCCACACCCAAGGAATGCAAGAGGGTACAAGCATATATAACCTTTTTCAACTTTACACAAAATTCTGAAGTTCAACTCTGGTTTAAAAGAATTACAAAAGCCCAGGCAGTGTGGCTCAGTGGGTTGAGCATCGTCCATGGACTGAAAGATCCTGGTTCCATTCCTGGTCAGGGCACGTGCCCGGGTTTGGGGCTCGATCCCCAGTGGGGGGCGTGCAGGAGGCAGCTGATCGATGTTCCTCTCTCACATCGATGTTCCTCTCCCTCCCTCCCTTCTCTAAAAAAAAAATCAATAAAAACATATATTTTTGGCCCTGGCCGGTTTGGCTCAGCGGTTAGAGCGTCGGCCTGCGGTCCAGAGAGACCCGGGTTCGGTTCCTGCTAAGGTTATGTACCTCGGTTGCAGTTTGTCCCCAGCCCTGGTTGGTCATGTGGGTGGCAGCCACTCGATGTGTCCCTTTCACATCAACGTTTCTCTCTCTCTCTCTTCCTCTCTCTCCCTCCCACTCTATCTGAACAAAAAATGGAAAAATGTCCTCGGGTAAGAATAAAAAAATATATATATTTTTAAAAATTACAAAAATATGTCTCCTTCTTGTAAAAAAGGACACACACACACACATACACAAAGCACATATCACTCCAGACACACAAAGGCAGAGAAATAACTTGATTTTTTTTTTTTTTTTATCCTCACGCGAGGACATTTTTCCATTTTTGTTCAGATAGAGTGGGAGGGAGAGAGAGGAAGAAAGAGAGAGAAACATCGACGTGAAAAGGACACACTAAGTGGCTGCCTCCCGCACAACCCTGACCAGGGCCGGGATGAACCGCAACCGAGATACGTGCCCTTGACCGGAATTGAACCTGTGACTCTTTGGTCTGTGGGCCGGCACTCTAAGCACTGAGCCAAACCGGCCAGGGCTCCTGCAGGAACATTTTAAAACCATCTGCCTTCTTTACATGGTTACTTCAGTTAAATAACATCCCTCAAAGCAATCACCTGGACACGCATACCCACATCAGTCTACATTTCAACATTCTGAAAAAACAAGCATAGAGCCCTGGCCGGTTTGGCTCAGCAGTTAGAGCATCGGCCCACGGACCAGAGAGACTTGGGTTCGGTTCCCGCTAGGGGCACGTACCTCGGTTGCAGTTTATTTCTGGCCCCCAAAAAATGTCCTCAGGTGAGGATAAAAAAATACAATAAAACCAAGCATAGAATTCCGACTCCTTCCGCTGGACACCTCCAGGACCGCACCTGACAGATGCTAGTCTGGTCTAAGGAGTAAGGGTCCCTGGGTCAATCTCAATACTATTAGTAAGATTTAAACTTTGCTTTAATTTTGAAGATGAAAATGGACGCTCTAATCCTTCCTTCCTGCACCCCAAGAGATCATCTTGCAAATTCTGTTTGTCCCCAGATTTAGACACTGATGTTCTGACAAACAAGGGCAGACCTCAGGTTCGTGGTAGATGTTCTCAGACTGCTGTCCTTTGGAAGCAGCTGGCTTACCTGTTGACCTGGGTGGAGGGACTCTGACCATCCCACATGATCTGCCCAGGAGTTCCAAATACCGTACGTGACAAAACACTGTCCTACAAGCCTAGGGACAAACTCTCAAGGTCAGGTGATAATGGGACGGGCTCGAAAGAACCTTTCTGGGTGGTGGGTGTGTTCTAAGACTGAATTGTGCTGATGGTTCCATAACTCAGTCATTTACTAAAATAAACCACTGAACCGTACACGTAACAGAGCTGTGTTTCATGGTGTGTAAATTATACCTCGATACAGCTGTGGGAGAAAACCCCGGGGAAGCCTTCATCCTCTCATCCCGAATGTATTCACGTGTTTACTGCAGGATTTGTGCACGCCCTGAGAGAGGGTGCACACGCGCATTGGGGGCGGGGGGACTCTAATTCTGGGCTCACGCCAACCTCGAGATGACCTGACTCTGTAACACAGAGCCAGGATCTGGGCAAATGCACTTATGAGCTTCCACTAAGGAAGAGTTGGGAGTTCAAGGTCATGGTCAGAAATGTCGTTTTCTGACTTTTAGCACTTCACAAAGAGTGTTATCTGTGCTGAACCAAAAATGGACCATAAAAGCTGAACTACACAAACAGCCTGAGAAGGAATGGCTTCTGTAAACACCATGAGCTCTTAAAAATACCACCAAATGGGCTAGGGTGTGTCTCCCGCCGGGGGGTGGGGTACACGACGATTATGAGGCCCTCATACGGTCATCAGTCACCTGCAGGCTGAGGAGGGGCCGAGGGCTGTCCAGCCCGACGCCAATAAGCATGATAATCCTCACAGTGAACCCTCAGGACAGACGTCTCGTCGCCAAGGGGGAGCTGGACAGTGCAGAGGTGAACCACGGTGCAATGAATTACATCCCAAGGCAGGTGTGCACAAGACTTGGGGTATCAGAACGGAAAGCACTACCTGGGTGTAAATGCTGAAGATGTGGCTCTGGACTTCGTCCATGGAGTCGAGGCCATAGGCCACGGTGCCCAGGTGGAGCCGTTTGAACACCATCTCATTCTGGGTAAGAGTTCCTGGAACAAGACATACGAGTAACTGCACCTCCATCCTGGGGCTTTTACTAGTGTTAGCAGCATAGACATAATACACAAAGATAGCTGTGATTTTCTGAGCGCGGACTGCGCATCACACGCTGGTTTTAGCGCTGCCCCGCCTTTGCTGGGCTGCTGTGTTGGCTGGAGTCCGATTCCCTTTCTTTGGGAAATGGCATGCTGGTTCCCGGGGGAATGAGCGCCTCACTTCCTGGGATGGCCCAGAGGGAGTGCCAATCAGGGTGCTTGACTCATCCCATTGGCCAAGAGGGCGGCACGTGACATGCACTCGTCCAATCAGAGTCCATCTTGGAGGAACCTGACCGCTGAGCAGACAGAGGCATGGATGGAAGATGAGTTGTCACCCCAGGGATGGAGCCCTGCAGAGACCACCCAGGGGGCCCGATGCCAACATATTCGCAGTTTTCCTGGTTCCTCCCCTTCCTGAAACCCAGTTTTTCCTCGGTTTGGGAGCCACTCTGGATCTCTGCGAGAGTCCCTTTGATCCTGGGGACGCTGAACGGTAGAGCTGAAGCTTAAACCCACATCTCCCACCCCCGTCTTTGCTCTTAACCACTGTGATGTTCAACTGCGGGACAGCGATAGGGGTGTCGTGGGGAGCTCAGGACTCGAGGCCAGACTGCCTGCCTCTGCCACTATGTGCTTCTGACGCCTCAGTTCACCTGGGTTTCACGTTTCCACCAGTAAAAATGTAAGGTTAGCATGACGAATAACTACCCCATGCACAGAAGAAGTATTTGGTAAAGCTTGGTTCCTGGTATCATCGTCTCCATCACAAACAATCAATCTCCATCAAAGATGAAGGAAATAAAAGAGCATTATGCTAAGCGAAATAGGCCAGGCAGAGAGAGACAGGTGCCACATGATCTCACGTACTGGTGGAATATGAACAAAGTAAGCTGATGATCAAAACAGATCCAGAGACATGTCAGTAGGGAACAGACGGACAAACCTCAGCGGGAAGGGGGGTCGAGGTGGGGGCAGGAAGAGATAAACCAAGGAACTTAAATGCACAGATGCACAACCAACGGACACAGACAATGGTGTGGGGAAGGCAGGAAGGGGGTGGGAATGGGGAGGTGGGGGTCAGTGAGGGAGAAAAAGGGGGACATCTGTAATACTTCCAACAATAAAGACAAAAAATAAAGTAAAATAAAATAAATAGAAAAACAGCAGCATACGTCTGTTACCTCCAGGAAGAGGACCCGGCGCCTTCTCACCTGGAACCCTGGGCGGGGCCAGGAAGCTCACCTGTCTTGTCTGTGAGTAGGTAAGAAATCCTCCCCAGCTGCTCGGGAATCGTGCTGGAGCGCACCACCGTCCCCGGGATCTTTGAATCCCTTCGGATCACCCAGCTGTACACAATCTTGCCCATGTCCAGGTTCACGCGCAAACTGGCCAGAAAACCAGGGCAAACCGGTTAACAGGACACACAAAAGGCCCCTCGTGTTTCTTCTGCAAACGGTGCGGACTCTGAACACGCATCACTTGCGCCACAACCTCGGGATCACTCCCTACGGCGGCCACTGCGGGGCTGAACCCCCAGATACGGCAGGAGCCGCTGCCGTCGCCGTCAAGTCACAAGAAAGGAAGTCATGCCCTGGCCGGTTTGGCTCAGCGGTTAGAGCATCGGCCTGCGGTCCAGAGAGACCTGGGTTCGGTTCCCGCTAAGGGTACGTACCTCGGTTGCAGTTTGTCCCCAGCCCTGGTTGGGTCGTGCAGGTAGCAGCCACTTGATGTGTCCCTTTCACATCGATGTTTCTCTCTCTCTCTCTCCCTCCCACTCTATCTAAACAAAAAATGGAAAAAAAATGTCCTCAGGTGAGGATAAAAAAAAAAAAAAGAAAGCAAGTCATTGTATTCTCAGGACGTTATTCTGCCATGGACCAAGGTCACGTAAAACACTCAAAGGGTTGTTGTTTTCGTCTTTTATTTTTTTAATTACTGGTCCTCTGAGCTAATGTATTATTGATACTATACTCATTTTTTTTAATTGTGGTAAAATATATACAACGTAAGTTTGCCATTTAAACCAATTGAAGTGGACAGTTCGGTGGCACGGAGTATAATCCCACCTGTGAAACCACCGCCACCACCCACGTCCACAACTTTTTCTTTTTTTTATCCTCACCCGAGGACATTTTTCCATTTTTTTTGTTCAGGTAGAGTGGAAGGGAGAGAGAGAGAGAGAAACATCGATGTGAAAGGGACACATCGAGTGGCTGCCACCCGCACGACCAAGCAGGGCCGGGGACAAACTGCAACCGAGGTACATGCCCTTAGCGGGAACCGAACCCAGGTCTCTCAGGACTGCAGGCCGACGCTCTAACCACTGAGCCAAACCGGCCAGGGCCACAACTTTTTCATCTTCCCAAACGGGAATTCCATACCCATTAAGCAGTGACTCCCCGTTTCCTTGCCCCCGGAAACCACCGCTCCGCTTTCCGTTTCCAGGGGTTTAACTGTTTCTGGGCACTTCACGTATGTGGGGTCGTCATTTTCCTCTCGTGACTGGCTTAATTCACTCAGCATGTCCTCAGGGTGTCTCTACGCCCCAGCTTGAGTCAGAATTTCCTTCCTTTTTAATGCTAAATAATATTCCATTGTATGTATTCTACTCACTTTAAGATATTCTTTTGTTTGTTTGTTTTTGTTCATTTTAGTTTTATTTTTGTTAATCCTCAGATGAGAATATTTTTTCCATTGATTATCAGGTGGAGTAGAAGAGAGGGAGGGAGGGAGAGAGAGAAACATCCATGTGAGAGAGACATGTCAATTGGTTGCCTCCCACATGACCCTGACCGGGGCCAGGGATCAAACCTGCAACCCAGGTACATGCCCTTGACCAGAAAATCGAACCTACAACTCTTTGGTCTGCGGGCCAATGCTCTAACTGCTGAGCCAAACCAGCCCGGGCTAAAATATTCTTTTATTGCAAAAAAATCAAAAGAAATCCTCAGATCCATCCATAATCTTTTAAACTAATCAAACTGCTTACTATTTTACTGGCTAGCCATGGGCCACGTGAGACTGAATTAATTGAGTAATTATTCAATCATCTTGTAGATAGAATTTTAAGGCTACGACTTAACATATACGTATCATAAACACATTTTTTGCTTGAAATAAGGTAGACTTATTTATTCTCTGGAACCAACATCCAGAGCATGTTGGCTAGAGGTTCAATTCTACTGTACTGGTCACACAGTTGTACCAAAACCACAATATCTGTCCTCAGAAAAAGACAAAGTCTAGCTAGGATGACATAACTATGCAAAAGACAATGCAATATATCCAGCATAAAACAGAGATGATATGCACTAAACTTTTCATGAAAAAGATACGGCTTATTATAGTAATTATCTATTGATTACCATGGCTGGGTAGCTCAGCTGTTTAGAGCATCGTCCCAATACACCAAGGTTGTAGGTTCAATCCCCGGTCAGAGCACGTACAAGAATCAACCAATGAATGCACAGATAAATGGAACAACAAATCAATGTTTTTTTTCTCTCTCTCTCTCCTTTTTTCTCTCTCTCTCTAAAATCAATCCATCAATAATCATTATTATTTCCTATGGAAAAAAAATAGAGGTAAATAATTGTTTTTTTATTATATTGTTGGATCCAATTTGCTAATATTCTGTTGAGGATTTTGGCATCTATGTTCATCAGGAATATTAGCCTGTAAGTTTCTTTCTTTGTAGTGTCTTGATCTGGTTTTGGAATTAGGATTACGCTGGCCTCATTGAAAGAACTCGGAAGTCTTCCTTCCTCTTGAATTTTTTGGAATGAGAATTGGTGTTAGTTCTTTGAATGTTCAATAAATTGTTAAACCTAGAATATATACTAGGGCAGTTCCAAAAAATGATGGGTGCAAATATATCTGACTTTAAAAGTTATTTGCAAAACATTGCTATTAAAAAGAGAGAACAGCCCTGGCCAGTTTGGCTCAGTGGTTAAGCGTTGGCTTGCAGACCAGAGAGTTCCGGGTTCGGTTCCCGCTAGGGGCACGTACCACAAAAAAAAAAAAGAGAGAGAACATGTTTTACGTAGAACAGAATCTCTTTTTTTCTAAAATAGAAAGCGTCTAGAAAAAAATAACATCCCAAAATGTTAACAGCAGTGATCATATAAGTGTGAGAGTAGAGGTGATTTTTATTGTAATCTTTTGTTACTGGGAAGCGTCACTTTTTCCACTAAGATAATCTATTGCTGATCTCATTTTTAAACCATTAATTCGGCCTCCAAACAAGGCAAACAGCTGGCATGAGCCACTCAGCTCCCACCGCTCCTCAGTCACAACACTGTCTCCTGCTGAGCCCGGACTCAGGCTCAGAACCCGTCCCAGCCAGCACCCCACGGCCCCTACGACCTCTGAGAACGAGCAGATGAGGTAGACTCTAACTGGCATCCCTACCGTAGACTGGGCAAGGGAAGACCTTTTGAGCAGAGAAGAAATGGACCATGGAGGCATGAGCCCTTCCATGCTACAGCCAGAAAGCATGCTCCCACCCCGACCTGACTGCTCCGGGTCAGCACTCAGCAAAGGGTCCCAGCAAAGAGAAGACACTGAGACGGCGCGTTCATTCTCTGCTTACCTGATGGGAATGATGTTGGAAAACAAGAGGAGGAAGCGGATGATCTGTAGGTACCAACGCCCAGCAAAGTGCTGAAGGGCCACCATGACCAATGACACCACCACCAGAGCGCCAAAGAGGATCTTCGTGAGACAGTTCACTTCCAGGTCAAACAGGCCAATCTGGGGTCAAGGCACAAAGGGGAACTTGGGATTAGCTGGTGCAGCCCACAGCCCACCTGGAGAACGGTCCTTCACCCATGAACACCTCCACCCCAGTGAAACAGGGGACCCTTGACCCCACAGCTTTGGTTGAGAACACTGGGCGCTATGGGCTGGAGGCCACAGCAGACACCCAAGGGACCTCAAAGATTCTGCTTTCAGATTTTTTAATGACTTAAGAAGATTTAGCCTTGAAAACACATAAACAGGTCACTACAGCGCCTGGTGGGGCTGTGCACTGCGTGGTCTCCACCACCCGACACAGCGACCTGTAAAATGCCTCAACCCTCCACTCCTGGCCTGTCCCACACACGAAGTCAGATGTGCCTGAAAAGTTCGGGGCACACACTTCTGCGGCACCTGTTTTCGGGAGCTGCATTCATTAACATTATTATTTTCATAATTACGTATGTATGTCAGGGTGCATATTTTTTTCAATGTGACTAGCACAGCAAACCCATCACTTCACAGAAATGTGGCCTAAGATAAGGCAACAACATCAAATAAATGACATCTGCAGCTGTCATGGTGGAGTGAAAACGACTGGAGTTTGGGAAACAGCGTTTGTTCGTGGACGGGACAAAGGAAATCGTTCTGCAATATTTGGACTTAGAACTGGAGGAGGGTGGAGCTGGGAGGGCCATGGTGTGAAATGAGCTGTAACAGGCACGAGGCGGACCGTCGCCTGACCCCCAGGCCATCAGCGGAGGTCTGAGCCCCGCCTGCGTCCCGCTCGCTGGACACTCAGGCAGAGTGGCAGGTCCCGAGGCCACTCTGTCTTTGTGACGAGGCCACATGAGCGGCGATGCGTGAAGGACGCAGCATAGCACGGGGCACGCAAGAGTTTGCTTTGACTTAAAAGCCTTTACAATGTGATGTGTTCAACATGGGGATAAAATCTTTTTGGTCATAAAAAGTATGTTTTAGTTTTACAGAATAAAATTAAATTTAGAAAATAAATGTTTTAAATTGTATGTATGTGTATTTCCATGAATACCTACTTTTGTTTTACACAGAGTGGGGCAAAGTAGGGCTACAGTTATTTGTATGGAAAAATAATACAATAATTAATAACTAATAATACAAGGATAACTCTGTGTCGAATATTCACAACTGTAGGCTGAGTTCTGCCTCACCCTGTGTGTGTTACACATGTGTGTCTATCTATGTACATGTATACATACCTACATATATATATGAAAAGACGTAGGTTTGTATGAATAAAATAATACTGTCGGGGGTCCAGTTTTTAAGTCTGGCTCCTCACCCCCACCACCAATCATCAGTTCATCAGGTGACAGTCTGACGAGGAGACATGTCCCGTGACCACGCACACACCTTACTTCGAGGATTCGAGGTGTTCATGACGCTCCGGAGCTCCCTGCCTGTGTACAGAACAACGCCCACCACAGTGCCTAAAACGAGAAAAACACGACCCGAAGGAATGTCAGTGCGGACAGGAGAGCTTACGAACAGAAGAGCCCGAGCCCCCCAAGAGAACGTCTCCTAAACCTGACACCGGCACCGGAAGGACATCGGTGTGCCCACGTCGGGGCCAGCGCCAGCCAATGACCGGGCACGGCTACACCGATCAGTAGGGAAGCGGCTAGCCACGTGCCGCAGGTGCAATTCACAGTCGACGAAAACGAAATCAAACACAGTCCCTCATTCTCGGTGGCCGCACGGGGCTAGGCAGTCGATGCCCAGAACGTCCCTACCTGCGGTCATCGTTACGGAAACTCACGAACACGCCCGTCTGCTCAGAGCACGTCACTGCCGCCGAGCCTGACTCCTTCGGACCCCGGGTCGAACTAGTATGTTTGTGGGGTGTCTGCCCAGGCAACGATTCTTTCCTGAGAACTACCCCCACCAACCCACCTCCAGGTACAGTAACGAAAGACATCAATCCTAAGAGCAGACAATTTCGAGAAGGAATAGAAATGGACAGTTAACATGAGAAAAGACACTCGACCTAGTGAGTAATCAAAGAAATGCAAAGCAAGCCATGTTTACCCCCAGCATAGCAACAAAAACCCCCAAGACTGACATCCAGTGTTAGCCAGGAGCGGGGAATGGACCCCATCACCCAGGCTGTTGGCTGGAGCGTAAACTGGAACAACCTATTTTGGGGGAAAGTTGACGATATCAATAAAATATGTGCCTTTGTTCCCCTTTTCAGTGTGCACCAAGAGAGCGCTCAGCACTGCAGGGGAGGCAGCGATGGAGGAGGGAGGCAAGAAACACAGTAACCAAGACGGTTCCGAGGGAAAAGCGCCTGGGAAGGACAGGAGAGGAGGTCCCAGAGGAGGAGGAGGACAGGGAGGAGGAGGAGAGAGGGAGGAGGAGGAGAGAGAGGAGGAGAGAGGGGAGGAGGAGGAGGAGAGAGGGGGGAGGAGGAGGAGGAAGAGGGGAGGAGGAGGAGAGAGGGGAGGAGGAGGAGGAGAGGAGGGGAGGTAGGAGGAGGAGGAGAGAGGGGAGGGGGAGGAGGAGAGAGGAGGGGGAGGAGGAGAGAGGGGAGAGGGGAGGAGGAGGATGAGGAGAGGAGAGAGGAGGAGGAGGAGAGAGGGGAGGAGGAGGAGGAGGAGAGAGGGGAGGAGGAGGAGGAGAGAGGGGAGGAGGGAGGAGAGAGGGGAGAGAGGAGGAGGAGAGAGGGGAGGAGGGGAGGAGAGAGGGGAGAGAGGAGGAGGAGAGAGGAGGAGGAGGAGGAGGAGAGAGAGGGGAGGAGAGGAGAGAGGGGAGGAGAGAGGAGAGAGGGGAGAGGAGGAGGAGGAGGGGAGGAGGAGGAGGAGGGGAGAGGGGAGGAGGAGGAGGAGGAGAGGGAGGAGGAGGAGAGGAGGGAGGGAGAGGGAGGAGAGGGGAGGAGGAGGACAGGGAGGAGGAGGAGGAGAAGGGAGGAGGAGGAGGAGGACAGGGAGGAGGAGGAGGAGGAAAGGGGGGGAGGAGAGGAGGAGGAGAAGGAGAGGGAGGAGGAGGAGAAGGACAGAGGGGAGGAGGAGGAGGAAGAGGAGAGAGAAGGAGAGGGTGGAGGAGGAGGAGGAGAGGGGAGGAGGAGGAGGAGGAGAAGGAGAGGGAGGAGGAGGAGGAGGAGGACAGAGGGGAGGAGGAGGAAAGGGAAGGAAGAGGACAGAGGGGAGGAGGGGGAGTAGGAGGAGAGGGGAGGAGGAGGACAGAGGGGAGGAGGAGGAGGAAGAGGACAGAGGGGAGGAGGGGGAGGAGGAGGAGAGGGGAGGAGGAGGACAGAGGGGAGGAGGAGGAGGAGGAGGAGGAGAGGGAGGAGGAGGAGGATGAGGGGAGACTACAGTTGGTACAGTGTCTGAGTAGCTGTCTCTGACTTGAGGGCATCTGAGCTGGGACCTGGAACAGGAGGAGGGGCCGTCCCTGCCCAGCCCTCAGGGAAGACACTAGGAACACAAACAACCTGGTGTCGTGAAAAAGCAAGCACCTAAGCTTCTCTCCTCCGCACAGGCTGGCAGAGGAACACACCACCACTCTGGGAGCCCGGCTGCCACGGCTCAGCTGGTGGAGCGTCGTCCCCTGCACCAGGAGGTCCGGGTTCGATTCCCGGTGGGGGCACATGCCCGGGTTGCAGGCTTGATCCCCAGTGGGGGGCGTGCAGGAAGCAGCCCAGGAATATTTCTCTCTTATGGATGTTATTCTCTCTCTTTCTCTTTCCTCCGTTCCTCTCTCTGAAATCAATAAAAACAACAACAAAAAGGCACAGTCTTGGGAAAAGAGCGAACCCAGATGAAGCGCTGGGCCCGGTCTCGTGGACGAGCCCTGGGAGGAGGCTCGGAAGTCCCTCCGGTTCAATGCACAGTGTCCTCCGGCCAAGGCGGGCGGCCCCTTCCAGGGAGGCTGCAGCAGATGGCAGGCCGGGAGCTTGCTGGGCGTCCCAGGCAGATGGCAGCCCCGGTGCACGCAGGCCTGTCACCGCGGCAGCTGGTGGGACAGCGGGAGTCAAGCCTGGGCCGAGCTCACCCCTCCACGCTTGGTCTGAACATCCAACGTCCAGGGTCCAAGAGGTTTCCCAGGAAATCCACAGAACTCTCTCCTGTTCCCTCCCCCCTCTTCGGCAACAAGGGCTCCCGAAGGGAGGGTCCCCTCACTGGTACCAGCCAACCTCAATGCCTTGAGCACTGCGGAAATGGCCTTCCCCCAAACACCTCCCTGTGCTCAAGATCAAAACTGTCGCCTGGAGATCCAGCCCCGCCGCCCGAGACCGAGCACACAGGCTCCCGCGGAGCAGTGCCGGTTTGGTCTGCACAGCGCTTTACAGGTGTGGAATTCATTGGCAAATTTTTTTTTAATCCTCACCTGAGGATATTTTTCCATTTATCTTCAGATAAAGTGGGAAGGAACGAGGGAGGGAGAGACATTGATGTGAGGGAGACACATCGACTGCTGCGTCCCGCACAACCCCGACCAGGGCCAGAGACCGAACTGCAACTGACGTACATGCCTTTGACTGGAATCAAACCCGAGACTCTTTGGTCCATGGGCCGATGCTCTAACTGCTGAGCCAAACCAGCCAGGGCCCAGTGGCGACTTTTAAAGACAGGAGCTTGCATTTAAAAGTTGAGGTTTCTGGCTTCTCCTGGAAAACGGGAAGGTCAGGTGACTCTGGGTCCGCATTCCTCGTGGGACCCCCGCGGCCTCCACTGTCACCTCTGGGGTCCCCTTCGCCCTCTGCAGCCTGCAGGCCATGGACTCTCCTCCGAGGAGCCAGGCCGTCGTGGTCGGCATTGCACGAAGTCCTTCCTAACTGCACAACAGTGTGGTCCTGGGGACCGACCTCACGGCGACCCCTTTGTCCCCTGTCCGCAACAAGATGAACGCGGAACCCGCAGCCCCAGCGTCCAGAAGTGTCTGGGGCAATTAGACACCGCTGCGAGTCCCGAGCGTGCGGTCACAGGACAGGCCCCACTGAACAGGGGACACACCAGCCGGGCACCACCAAACCTGTGTAGCAAGGTGCACACGACATGACCTGCACGCTGGTCACACACGGCAGGGCGATGATCACACAGCAGGACAACGATCCGTCTGATCTACAGACTTGTGGGGGAGGGTCCGGGGAGGCCAACAAACGGGTCCCTCACACCGAGAGTCTGAGAGGAACTGGACCAGAACACCTGGGCTCCGTCACATCCGGGCCACCTTCTCTGCCAGGTCTCCTCCTCCCCCTCCCTTCCCTTCACTGCCCTGGTGACTCCAGCCGAGCAGCACTGTGCTGGGTTACCATGGCAACTGCATCCTCTACAAATTGATGCCGGACCCCCAGCACTCACTTTGGCAAGCTTCATTTATTTTTTTTTAAACTTCCAACTAATAAGAGCAGACCGACCAAGACACAGGAGTTAGTGTCTAAAGGGAACGCAGAAGCAATACGTCATGTGATTAAGATTACTCTCGGTGGCTGTTTCTCGAGTTGAGCACCAGAAGGAAATGGCTTACGCTTGACTCCCTGTTTGACTTAGAACGAGACTGCAGTAAGAAACGGAGGCCAGCTACAGAAACGCTGAATGCACAGCTCCCCAGACTCCCTCCAAAACATACACCCGCCGCAGGGGGTGGCAGGCATTGCCACTGGATCACGGGAATCCCTGCTCCCTCTCTTCCCACATCACCAAGCACAAAGAGATTCATTCAAACCAATGGAAAAAATGCATGTTCTAACTCCACAGTGCATTTCCCGTGCACTGTTTCTAAATCTCTTCCCCCCTCTGCAAGATCCCAGTTGCCTTCCACGCTCCTCCTCCCAGGAGATGACCGCTCCAAGGCTGTGTGACTTTACGCAAGTTGCTTAACCTCTCTGAGTCTCCATTCTGCATTCCATTAAATGTCCTCACTTAGTGCCATGAGATACCACAACAAGCGAATGGCAGCAAAGCACTTTATAAATAAAAAGTGCCTGATAAATAAGATGACTGCTCACCTCCGAGATTAAGACTGACAAGAATTTTATAACCTCGCTCCATCCGCCTCAAAATTCTCTGCATCGTCACCTAAATCATTTGCCTCTTCACTGTTTCAGAGAAAACCCATAGAACCCTCTCCTGTTTCCCCCCCTCTCCTCTCTAGCTCACATGAAACATGTACACTATAAATCCCAGGAGAGTGGAGACCAGGGTTTCCGGGCACACCACGGGGCCCCAGGACCTAGCAACGGAGCACGGCTTCATTACATAAGGGTGACGTTCCATCAAGGTTTGCTTTGCGGAGAGAAGGGAAGCAGGAAGGAAGGAGAGGAGAAAATCACCAGAATAAAAACCAAACAAACAGAGGCACAGGTCCTTATTATTAAAACATTATCAAAACAAGTGCCGAACTAAACAGATCGAGGCTCTCAGAAGCCCAGGTGTGGCCAGGCAGTGGCTGTGCAGAATCCTAAGGCCCAGTTTGTCACTTCTGTAGTCATGAGGGGGATGGGAGACCCCCAGATGGTGCTGCCAGTACAGGGAGAGCTCATCTCTGCCCGTCTGCATTAAGTGTACGTCTGTGGACTGTGACACCGGGCGGCCTGGGCTCTCACCTGTCATCCCCTCCCTCGTCATAGAGGATCTGGAGTGAGTGTTGTACTAAGAGCCACAAAGAACCACCAAGCTGAGGACAATGGGTGGCTAGGAGGAAAAATGGATTCCTCCACAGTAGAGAAAGAAAGTTGCCGGCAGCGGAATGTATATGAATGGCAGTACATGTTATTACATACCTCATACTAATAGCTGCACAATGAGTTCACCTTCTAGAGCAAAGTGTCTGGGTTCAAGTCCCAGCTCATCTTTCCCCTGCTGTGTGACCTTGGGCAAGTCACTTAACCTCCCTGAACCTCGGTTTCCTCATCCGCAGAATGGGAACGACACTAGCACCTGCCCTCGTGGTAGCTTTGGGAAGGTGAGTGAAATGTGTCGCACACATGAAGAGCTTGTCACACTGCGTGACAGATGGGCGGAACCCCACAGGCATCAGCCAGGCCTACTGCAGACGATGCCCCATCCATGGACCCCTTCTGTGCAGCTTCACCCCAAGTGCTCAAAACTGACCGGCACCAACTTCCACGACACGATGGTGTTTTCAACATCGGGCTCCAGCCCCATCCTGTGTGCAGAGCCCCTGCACCCACAGGACCAGCTGGGCAGCCCTTGGACCCGACTCCTAGCCAGAAGGGCCGGGCTGACCCAGCCTCTGGTACAGATTAGGACGTCCGTCTGCAGGGACAATTATGGGCTATTCCCGAGTGGCCGCTGCAGAAAAGTCCGCAGGCCAGAGCGGCCGCTCTTCTCTGAGTGTCTGAGGGGCAATTAGATGTCCGCCGAGTCCCCCGGGGTGCAGCAGCACGGGGAAAACGCCATTTGACCGACGACTAATTTTCCCGACTGACAGATGATTATTCTAATTACTCGCGAGGATTTTCTTTCCTTTTCAAATTGCTAACACATTCCTCGGGCAGGGCGGCTCACCCGACGCGATGACCGTGCCGGCCCAGAGCGCGTTCTCTATGCTCAAGCTCTCGCTGACCGAAGGGTCGCTGTCCTCCTGGAAGAGACCAGACAGACACACGTTTACTGACCGAGGTTTGGAGAAAACACACACGCGGTCTCTACCCTGTTCTCAAGATAGGCAGGGCAGGCTGACCCCCGGTTGGACGCCCACAGCTCAGCCAGGAGAAGGGCCCCGCTCACGGACTGCTGTCCTTGGGGTTCCCACCCCCGTGGAAACACACGGAAAAGCTGGCTCCAGCTGCGGGAAGGACAAGACATCACACTGAGGAGTGTTTACAAGGGGAGCGCTAAGACGGAGATGCTGATGCAACAGGAGCCGTCTGAGGCTCATAGAAAGACAACACGAACCATTTAATCTGGGTTCCATAAACCCCTTGTCCCAGAGTCCTAAAGTAACCTAAATCCCACATTTAACTTCTATTCCAAATGGTTAAGAAGTGGCTTAAAACGTATAACAATGATCCTGGCCAGGTGGCTCAGTTGGTTGGAGCACCATCCTATACACCAAAATGTGGCAGGTCCGATCCTTGGTGGGGGCATGGACAGGAGGCAACAAATTGATGTTCCTCCCTCTCTCTCTCTCTCTCTCTCTCTCTCTCCCTCTCCCTCTCCCTCTCTCTGTTCCTCCCTCCCTCCCTCTCTTTCTAAAACGAGAAAACAAAACGCCAGGAATACACACACTCGGACAGGAGCCTACAGCAAGCCGAGCTTACTCACTCGAGTAAAGGTCCCCACGAAGTTGTGGATGTCGATGCTCGGCTCTTCTGCGTAGATGTACGACCGAATCTGCAGGAGGTCCTGTTCAATAGAGGTAGCACGCGGAAGTCAGGCAACGCCAGTTCACAGGTTAGAGAGGTTTCGGGACGGAGGTGGCTGCTCTTTTTCCCAAGCAACCGTATTTCCCAAACAGAGCCAATAGGCTCTTACAATGATGGGGCGGGTGGAAAAAAGAGGGAAACCTTCCACTGAGTTAGTACCACAGGCGATGACGCCAGACGCTGGTCCCCACGCTGCCCGACCGCACGGAGCCCCTCACTGCGCTCCGGTCTCGGGGATCCGTTCACAGCGAGAAAGGACTCGCTCATTCATCAGCTGGCTCTCGGCGCCTGCCCTGCACGGCGCCCTGGAGGGCACAGGTGGCAGGGCCCTCGGCATGGCTACAAAAAGCAGTGAGTGTTGGCGAGGATGTGGGGAACCGGACCCCTTGCGCGCTGCCGATGGGGACGGAAAATGGTACCACGGTGGAAATCAGCACGGCAGCCCCTCAGAGAAATGGAACCGAGGATTGCTATTTGAGGAGCAACTCCATTTGCTGGGAATGGAAGCAAGGTCTCAGAGCGGTGTTTGTACACCCGTGTCCGCTGCGGCATTATCGCCAGAGCCCAAGGGGAAGCAACCCAAGTGTCCACTGGCGGATGAATAGCTGCACCAAATGCAGTCACCCGAACAACGGAATATCATCCAGCCCTAAAGAGGAAGGGCCTTCTAACACAGGCACAACACGCATGAACCTTGAGGGCAGTAAGCTCAGGGAAATGCAGTCACAAAAAGACAGACACCGTATGAGTCCACGTCCCTGCGGTGCCTCGCGTCGAATGTACAGAGACAGAAAGTCGACGGTGGTGGCCAGGGGCTGGGGAAGGGGGCATGGGAGGACCTCAGGGGGACAAAGTGTCAGTTGCCCTGAAGGTGGAGGGTGGGGGCTGACCAGCAATGAGAATGTGCTTACCCATCGAACTGTCCAGTTAAAAATGGTAAGAGGACAAGTTTTATGTCTTTTACCATACTTTTTTCAGTTGAGGAAAAAGAACATCAATCAGGCTCTCAGGCAAGTTTGGGCCCCCGGTCTAGTGGCCGCCCCTCAGGCAGGGCCCGGGCCTTCTGCTCACTACCCAGGGGTCCCCCTCGGCAGACGTTCTGCGCTGTGGACTCGACAATCTCATGAGCAAAAGCCCAGGGACGCGTCCAGAGTGAAGGGGGGAAACGCTGCAGAGCAAGGAACGCAGGAGGCTGTTCGTGTACAAGCACACTCTGCCGAGCTCACGGCCATCTGTTGGACAGTTTTCTCAGAAAGACCTGGAGAGCCTGCCAGGAGTTTCCAGGACCCCGGGGGAGAAGGTCTGGGGAGAAGCTGAGAGCAGAGGTCAGGGCCCGGCAGAGACAGACCACAGCGGGTCGGAGGATGACGGCAAGGGCTGTGGAACGGACTCTCGGGAAGCTGAGAAGCCTCCGGAGGTCGTGAGCGGGGGCGCGACACGCTCTGGCCGACCTTTGACTTTCGTGCTGGGAACCCTGTCGAGGTGTCTCAAGAGTTTGAGCTTCCCTTGGGAGAGCTCTGTCCTGCCCGGAGTCTGCGTTTCACGTGGCCACGGGACTTGGAACCAATCAGCGCTCCAGGCTCCCCGGGACCCCCAGACACCCCACCCGCCCCGCTTCACCTCTGGCCCTGCGGGGCATGAGTCTGAGAGCCCTTTCGTGACAGCGCCCAGTTGCGCCTCTGCGGGGAAGCTACTCACGGCGGCCGTGGGGAGCCTCTGCGTGCAGGCCACGGGGAGCCGCAGCTTCCAGTCCGTCTCGCCGTCCAGCTGATCCGTGCGAAGGAAGCAGGACCCTGTGGAAGGGGGTGAGAGCCAGCTCATGAGGCCTGCCCTGGGCAGCCCTGCTCTGCCCTTGTGAAAACAGCCAGTGAGTGGCCAGCCACCAGGAGGGAAAGTGAACACCCGATTTCCCTCTTCCTCCTTAAGCTCTAGGGCCGGAAAGATCTGGGTTCGAATCCTGCTCCGCTACTCACTCACAGTGGGAACCTGGGCTAGCTTCTTGACCTTGCTAATCCTTGACCTTGCTAATCCTCAGTGTGTCCTTTCTGCAAAATGGGAAGAAACGCCGACCTCACAGGCTGGTTGTGAGGATGCAGTGGGGGTGACAGAACCCCCATCGTGATGGCTGGCACCGGAGAACCAGCATCCGAGTCCGTTCTGGGAACGGGCTCCGAGCACCTTCGCGGGAACCAGACCTGCTGGGTTCGAGTGCAAGCTCCACCAACTGCAGGCCCTCGCTAAGCCTCCACTTTCTCGCGCGTAAACGTGGAGATAACAGCACCAACCTCATACTGTGAAAACCCAAGAGCTGACCCACGCACACTGGGGAGGACTACGTAACTGCCGTCGTCACCAGCCTGCACTCTGTACGGACGCGTATCTGGGTGTGACGGGCGAGTCTGGGCCACTGTAAGCGGCACAGTCCCTCAGACAGAGGCTGCACGGGCTCGCTGGCCCTGCGTCAGGCCGTCTGAGGACTCTTCCGGAAGCACACGTCTCTCTTCTTGTTGTTGTTGTTGTTTGAAGAAAGGGAGAGGGTGTCAGGGAACGTCATCCACACACTCCATTTTCACAGACCAGGACACGGAACGAATTCGGGGCAAAGCTGTGGTTTTCCGCAGAAGACTGTTTCCACGGGGGCCTTCCACCCCCCACCCCCCCCCCGCGTCACTTCACAGAGCGTTAGGGTGACATTTCACCCGTACTTGATTCAATTTGTAATGAAATATGTGCCGGAACCTCAAAGGCATACAAATGCGCACTTCTCAGGGGTTCAAAGATCTCTGATTGTGCCTGATAGGAGAGAAAAACAGCCTCGCTTCCTCGGGGCAGCTTAAATATCAAAAAATAAAGCGAGCGGAGCCATGAGCCAGCCGGCGGGGTGGGCTGCACGCGGGACCTGCGGGAGAAGCCCCCGTGGGCGGGAACAATAAACAAATTGATGGGCAAGGCGGGCACGGCCCACCGCTCCCGATTCCAGGGCCCAAGGGGCCACCTACCTCTCTCCCCCGTTTCTCTGCCGCCCCATCTCCTCATAGGAGGGTTTGTGCCTGTGCATCTATCTGTCACACACACTTCCTCCTCTGCAGACCCTGACGCTGAGCCGCAGGCCGCCCGAGAGCACGGCATCGCCCCGTGTGTGTGACTTCCCCGCTGGGATTCAGCAGGCGTCCAAACGACTGAATCTTTGCAATGATCAAAATCTACTGACCCGCAAGCACCGAAAACCAATTTTTTTTTTTTTTTTTTTTTTTTGCAGGCTGCTCTACGGGGCTGTTTGGATTCGCCTCCGCGGCTCCAAAATGATCATCTACTTCTGTTCCATTTTCGAATGATTATTTTGCCAAATTACCACTGAAAGGTTAATGGTTATTTTTTAAATTGGTCCCAGATGTTTACCGTTTTTTTCTGATGTCCTCAGGAAGATCATGTCAGCAGGCACCCGCTGGTTCTGTTATGAAAAGAAAGACTGTTACTGTGGATACCCATGTGTGGGGTTTCCGTCCCCTGGCCCCTGGCCCCCAGCCCCCTCGCTGGGGGAGTCACAGAAACCCACCACCTCGCTTCAGTGTCTGCCTTTGTCGAAGACAGACTCGGGGATTTACGGTGATTTGAATCTGAAAACTCTTGCCCGCTGCAGTTACGTTTCCTACTGAAATCTTATCTTGTTGGAAAGAGAGCTTCTAATTTTCCAGCGAATCCAACCACTACCTCCCGAAAGTCCAGCCAGGGGACCAGGCCCAGGGCCCGCGACCGGAGCTGGCTGTGGTCCGGGCTGTCCCCTGAAACTCACACTATGCTCACCCTTTCTGTTTCTACCAGCCCCCCGGCTGGACGTTCAGCTTCCACTGGGACTTTAATGAGGAAGTCAAGTCACGGGAAGGAACAAAAGCCATTCTCAGACAGGGAGAGAGCAAAGCCAACAGCAGCCCTCATTTAATTATGAACAGAAAGAACTGTGTAAAATATAGGGGGGAGGGGGCTCTGCACTGCTCCCCAGAAGAGCGTCACTTGACCGCAAATCAATCAACCTTGAGTTCTTGGATTTAATCCTTTTAAAAGAGCACAGTTCACTTCCTATAGAATCCAGTCCAGAAACAACCTTTTCTAGTCAAATGTTATTCCGAGACTTTCCAGGACCACCCCCAAAACCCAACGCCTTCCAAATACACACAGTAAAGAGAGAGGTGTCTGCTGAAACAGCAGACAAATTAGCGGAGCTATTTTTAAAAATGCATTTTTGGCTTTTTATTGTTCTCATATTAACCTCTACTCCCCATAGAATGATTGAAAAGCATGATGTTGCCCTGGCCAGTTTGGCTCAGCGGTTAGAGCGTCGGCCTGCGGTCCTGAGAGACCTGGGTTCGGTTCCCGCTAAGGGCATGTACCTTGGTTGCAGTTTGTCCCCGGCCCTGGTCGGTTGTGCGGGTGGCAGCCACTCGATGTGTCCCTTCACATCGATGTTTCTCTCTCTCTGTTCCTCTCTCTCCCTCCCACTCTACCTGAACAAAAAATGGAAGAGTGTCCTCGGGTGAGGATTAAAAAAAAAAAAAGAAAAAGAAAAGCATGATGTTTAAGTCAAAAAATGCAAGCTAAGCCCTAGCTGGTGTAGCTCGGTTGACTGGGCAATGTCCCGTGCACAGATTTCCAGTTCAAGTCAGGGCACATGCCCAAGTTGCAAGCTGATCCCCAGCAGGGGGCGTGCAGAAGGCAGCCAATCAATGTTTCTCTCTCCCTCTCCCTTCCTCTCTAAAAATCCACTTAAAAAATATTTAATATAAAAATGCAAGCTAAAATTGCTCCAAAAGTAAATGACAAACATTTGTACGTGGTTATGTAGTTAACAGCCTTCTAGGGCAGACTTTCTGGTCAGTTTGTTGGGTTTTTTGGTTTTTTTTTTTTTAATCCTCACCCGAGGACATTTTTTGATATTTTGTTCAGATAAAGTGGGAGGGAGAGAGAGAGAGAAACATCGACGTGACAGGGACACATCGAGTAGTTGCCACCCGCACAACCCAACCAGGGCCGGGGACAAACTGCAACCAAAGTACGTGCCCTTAGCAGGAACCGAACCCGGGTCTCTCGGGACCACAGGCTGACGCTCTAACCGATGAGCCAAACCGGCCAGGGCTATGGTCAGTTTTTTTAAAAAGACCCCCAAAGAACCACAAACACGTCAAACAGAATGCCGGGACCTGTGTTTGTCAGCAGGACTTCTAGCTAACCAACACATACACACTTGAAAAACTGTGCCGTGTGCCTCCTAGAAAAGACATCTTTCTCCCCGGGCAGAGCTGTCGACTAGAACTGCAGCAGAGTTCATTCCCTCAGGGCACTGCACCCACAAATCACACCCGAGGGTCCGCGGCGTGGTGGCAGGGACTTCCCTTTCACACACACACCGGAGGGAGACCCCACTCACCTTTTCCACGATGATAAGATCCCCCACTTGGATGCTGGCACTCTTCACCTTCACGGTGCCTGCAAAGAAACAGGCCCAAGATGCATCACGGGGGTTCATTTCGATTCCACCTGTCGTCACAGAGTGCCCGCCAGCCTTCAAAGTCCACACGGTACACCGGAAGGATGTGCCCACCCCCAGCACCATGACCTCCTGCCCCTCCAAGCAAACGAGCCCCGGGACAGAGCTCTGGGATGTGCGCACGCCCCCAGTGAGGTGCCTTAGACACGCTTCTAAGTCCGCACCTTAACCGATTCATTCAGCCTCAAGAAACAAAACGAAACACACAGAAATGGGGAAGAAAATTAAGAGTCGGGGCCACAGACAGGAGAAAGCGCTTCACTCTCAATACCACCAAAAAGAAAAGCCAATCCAAAATGACTTTTTTTTTTCCCCAGCTGGTCTATAGTTTGGTTTATAGGACTACGGTCAGATTACTTTGGCTGGATGTTTATCTGGACCAAAAGTAACCACTAACATTAGAGGCTAATTCTGTGCTGCCCTGGCCAGGTGGCTCCGTTGGTTGGAGTGTCGTCCCGTCCACCAAAAGGTTCTGGGTTCGATTCCCAGTCAGGACACATACCTAGGTTACAGGTTTGATCCCCGGTTGGGGTGCATAAAGGAGGCACAACCAATTGATGTTTCTCTCTCTCCCTTCCTCGCTCTCGAAAAATCAATCTAAAAAAATCCTTCAGTGAGGATTTAAAGAAATAAAAATAAAGTAAATTAATTTTAAAGACGTTAAATCTGTGCTAAGCACTGGATAGTGACATGTAAATGGCTTCTTTTATTCCTCACAACGGTCCCCAGAAGAAGGCACGATTATCTCATCTTCAAATGAGGACAACAGGCTCGGAGGTGCCCTATCTTTGCCTCACAGTTACAACAGGTCAGTGCCAGGGTTCAAGTCCACATCCAACTCCAGAGGAAGGGCTAATAGTCTTTGCTCTATATTTTACATTTTAAAGTGCAAAACCCACCCTCAGCTCCCGAGCCATACAAAAATAAAATAAAATAAAATAAAGGTGGTGGGCTGACTCTGGCCCACCAGCTGCAGTTTGCTAACCCATGAGCTGGTGACAAACACAGCCAGACAGGTGTGCATCACTACAACAATGTGCGTGAAACAATGAAGGTGAGTCTAGTGAGCTCAGAGCAGAGAGGAGGGAAAACCCCCACGTTGAAGAAGGACCCAGAACAGCGCCCCACACGCAGAGGGCACTGATACTCCTTCAACATTCAGGCACCATACACTGAACGCCCGCTGTACGCTAGGCGCGGTCTAAGGGCGGGGATCCATGGAACTCACCTTCGAGCAGAGGCGGGAATCAGAGAGCGAGTGAATGGGGCAGGGTGCAGGGAGGTGTCAACAAAGGTTCTACGCGAGAGGTGAGGCCAGAACTAACCAGGTGATGGGTACCTGTCGCCAGTAATTGGAGAAAGGCAGGCACTGAGGTCAGAAAGCACATGAGGAGTACATGTATGTGCTCCTTTAGCAAAGCCAAAAGCGTGGCATGAAGGCAGGCAGCAGCAGGAGAGGAAGGTGGATTGGGCTGGTGGGGGCCAGTGCCCAGCGCCATACCCTGGTGATGGGTCAAACTCTCGCACGAGGGAGCAACCCCATACAACCTTTCTGTTCC
Source organism: Molossus molossus (assembly GCF_014108415.1). Taxonomy (NCBI): domain Eukaryota; kingdom Metazoa; phylum Chordata; class Mammalia; order Chiroptera; family Molossidae; genus Molossus; species Molossus molossus. Next base: position 7,606,982 of record NW_023425399.1, on the reverse strand, counting down.
TGGCATCTTGTGATAAGCCCGTTTAACTCACAGAGTTCAGCCAAGAGACAGAAAAATAGTAATAATGACTCAATGATTCATTCAACAAATACCCAGCATTAGCCATGAGGATGTCTAGCTTTTGTTTCATCAGCATTAAAAAGAACTCAGAGACACTGACAAAATAGTCTGAGTGCACAACACTAGAGTTTTACAATGGTTCGCAGCATTTCACACTTTTCTCATAACAACACCATGTGTCTTTTTAGCAACTCAGCACCACTGAGACGTTTCAAAGCATCCCCACTATTTCTATGGAAACAGCTGTAATAGGGCTCCACTGCATTTGATTTTCAAAAATGTTTGCCTTTCATTAAATGCTGTCAAAAGTAGAACCGGTGCTAAAAGAACTTCCACGGACACTGATGATGCCCGGAAGCATGCAGCAGATGGTGACAGGCTGGACCAACCCTCCGTTCCTCTCCGAGAATGAGTGTCTCACCCTACCAAGTGAGATGAATAGTGTCCCATTTTCATGAAACACCGTGCCAAAATTCAGTCCAATGACCTGAGCCCTGAGGTGCGAGAGACCCACCAGGCTCAAGCGTTCATGATGCCTTGGGCTTTGGTCAACATATTTACAGAGGGAGTAAAGAACATCCATTGATCCAAACAGTCAGATCGTAAGAAATGGGCTAAGAGAGGATCCGGTGCGCAGAATTCTTTTCCTGCCCGAACGGTTCTCCTGGAACCACTAGGGGGCAGCAGGACACCCACGCACAGGCGGGCGGTTCTTTCTGGGCATTCCTGGAAGGAAGGTCGTAAATTCAAGGCAGCCCTCTGCACCAATGAACTTTTCCTTCCCTGGAGCTTGCCCCAACTTTCCCAAACATAAATTGACACGTTGTCTTTGGTTTTATTACCAAAATTTATGCTGGTGGCCTGACCCAAACTATCACACTGGTGCTCCGATCTTCAAGACCCAGTGACAACCTTCTTTTAATATCTGGGTGAACGAGCACGTGTTTTATTCTCATTAAATGATAACTGCATGCATCTGTGTGTGCTTGTTAGCGGGACAGAGGACCAAATCAGAAGGACTAGACGGGAGGGGGTGACAGGGGTTCTTTCTGGGGATGTCCAGGGTCTCTCTTGTGGTCTGACATGCACACCTTGTAAATTCTTCACATTGGTGTTTTAAAATAAGTACAAGGTGCTTTTCTAATAAGGAAAAGAAATAATAAATTAAATTAGCTCAAACGTTTAAATGAGCAGGCTCGGATTTTCCCTTCTTACGAGGGCGCCCTGATTTACGACGGGTTAATTTGAACTCTGCCTCTCTCTGTCCGTCTGCTCTGCCTCAACAAAAACCCCTTTAATCTGCTGTCTGCAGAGTGGTCTGTGCTAGCCCAGCAGCCACCCTCCCACAGGCCTCCTACTTGGGACCAGCAGCCAACAGGCTCCCAATCCTTCTCTCGAGGGGGGTCACGGGGGCCACTCTGCCAAAGGGGTGCTTGTATTTCTTCACCAAGGCTCCCCCACTAGCACGTTAGTATTTGGGGGTGGGGAGGGGGTGAACCTCAGCTTTACAACTTCAACAAGGTCCCACTCTGCTGAGCTCCCACAAGGTCCGGACCATAAATGTGGACCTCCTGCCCCTCGCTGTCACTTTTTTGGCGACCAAAATTGGGCAGTTCAGGCTTGTATGTGGGGCCCATGTCTAGTGTGTGTCTGTGTATGTATATTTCTGAATGAGAAAAGACAAATAAATCCAGAAGAATGAAAAGGAGGAAAAAGGCAGAAAGAGAAGAGAAAGGATAGCAGATACTGGTACTTAACATCCCAACATCCACTGGTGTTTCCAGCATGGATGAATGAAATGTCCCCATCTAGGGGCTCCCCAGTTGGGAGGAAGGAGAGGAGGGGGAAGAGACCAGAGGCAGGGGAAGAGCCGAGCGTTCAATGGCTGGAATTAACTCACGGGATGAAAAAAAATCTCTTCAACTGTGGGAAAGACCCAGAACACGATTTCTAACCTTAATTCAACCACTGTTCTGTGTCCGACCATCATTCTTGCCGAAACAAGAACAAGATACAGATGCCCTCGGGCAAAGCTCCCTGTCTACCTAACAAAGACAAACGAGAAACAAAAATCAGCACATTCGCAGTGATTATTACCTACACCCCCCAGACTCTCCCAACGCCCCAGTGAGAGGTTAGCAAACATCCTTCCCAACTTTCCTTCTTTCCTCTCATCTACCCCAGGGATTCCTGGAACAGAAGTGGGACCTGTGATCCACCAGCTGCTGTCCTCTTCCAAGTCTACTACCTTCTGAACAAGGGGTCCCCCGTTCTCATTTGCACTGGACCCAGTTCTGACAGCTGAAGCCACAGGCCTCGTACCCCGTGACACCCTTCAGGGACCTCTAGGCCCTGGGCATTTTAAATGTATTGGCAGAGACTCTACAGACATGACTAAGGGATTTTCACAAAGGTCACGTGGAAAATTCTCCACCAGCCACATCCTCCGTCATTAAATGCTTTCTACAAAATGAATTTATTCCTTTCGGCTTTCGCCACTTGACCCAAACCGCCCCCGCGCCGGGGTTTGTAACAGGGACCAAACTTCCAATTACCAGGGATGTTTATTTCTGTAGAGATGGACCCCAAGCCTTTCATAAGCAAACCTATTGAGCCCACACCATGCTTTTCATGGATGACAGCTTCAGAATAAGAGCAGTCTGTCTACACTGGCGGGCAGAAACCAGATGTTTCCCTTGAGTGGAAACAAGCAAATGACAATTCAGTGAAAATGCAGAACGGCCTGCAAAAAAAAAAAAAAAATTATATAAATTCTGGGCACTACTTTTTGACCCGGAACCCCGCCAGCTAGACCCTATCTTTCCCTATGCGTCTAGGATCTAGACTGCTTTTGTAGATCGGAGACGGCGATCTCATGTGCTAACCCTGGCTCATGTCTTCCTCTTTAACCGGTGCTGTAATCTGACTGTGACAGTGAGGAGCTGCAAATTCTGCAGCCTGTGTACACTTCCCGGGGTGGGGGGCGGGGGGGCATCAAAATGCCTCTGCAGACCCAGCAGAGTGCACGAGGCTTGAAGTAGAAATTTTCATATTCCAATAGGGTTGCCTGCGGTCCCCAAAGCCTAAGAACCTGTTTGTTGCCTGAAAACAGACAATGGGTTAAAAAGTTATTATTGGAAATTCCAAGCTGCTTCCTGGGGCTTTTGTTTAAAATAGTGGGAACTTAAAAATGAAAGGCTGAAGTTTCGACCTGACAGGTTTATACCCAACAGAGGCTTTTAAAATAAATGTATAAATGGTCTTCGTTCCTTCTGGTGCCCAGTAATGATGAAACAGACCAACACCCCCCACATGGGGAGAAAATACCTTCTGGGAAAGATAACAGTACAATTTGCATGTGGGATTGGGGAGGGCAGTAAAAATTATACAATAGATCAGTTCACCAATATTTGAAATAAAGTGAAATGGAGTACTTTGGAAGAAGAAAAAAGAAGCTTAGGGGTCTGAAATTACTTTGCACCGGTCAGAGGATGAGACGCTGTTCGGGCAAGATCTGTCTGAAATAAGCCCCACAAAAGCAGATGCTCTGCATCTCAATGACAGAAGCTCAGGAGAGGACTTCCTTGGCTACCAAATGGCATTTGCAATCCTTAGTCAAGGACTTTAGCTGCAATAATATTTTTAAAAGACCATCATGGTTGTTCTCTGCTCTAAAAAAAAAAATTATAAAGCATATCTGAGTGTTCTCCCATGTCTGAACAAAGTTTCTACTTGGAGAAGATAATTGGCACTTAGTTTCAATTTAGTTAACTAGTCGCTCCCCGTTAATGAACACATTTCCCCTACACTCTCCTACCTTCTGATGCACTCCAACAAAATATAATTCCCAAAAAGAAACACACACATGTCCTTGGACCTCAAAACTTAGTCACATTAATTGCATTCCTGAATAATGGTCCCAAGTAGATTTTGAATCGAACTGAAAAAAAAAGAAAAAAAAAAGATATCCCTCTCAAATTGAGGTGAGATCCTTCAGGTTACTCTGTAACTGCGGGACCATCTGGAAAGAACTGGGCAATATCTCCATTTTTTACACCACATATGGACTAGAAAGCTCAAGATGGAAGAGGTTCTCTCTGTTTTGCATAGACCTTTGGTTTATGACTTATGGTTCACGGTGTGCCCAGATGTCCCCAGCAGGAAAGACACATCAGGGACTGTGTTAATTATGCTTCTGTTTGCAGTTTCTTTCAAGGCTAATTATCTGCTTGCTTCATTTAGCCCTTGATCACAAGGCAGTCTGGGGAAACATTCCTGGTATGAAGACCCTGGAATTCGTCCTGTGAAAATGCAAATCCAATTGCCCTGGCCACCTGTGATCATCAAGGCAGACCCTTCTTCAGAATTAAACTTGGGGTTCGGGGTAGACAAGTAGAAAGAGAAATCATTCTTTTACTCCTTCTTCTTCTTTCCTGATCCAGCTGAAATCCTTCGAGGAACTACGTTTTGCTGGGTCTACTCCAACCTCAAGATCCTCCCTTCATCGCCTTTGGGATTTCCAGTGCCACCAAATGCTATTAGTGTGGGGAGACACCTCTATAATTACAGCCATGAAACTCATATAGGTCTAGGAACCTCTCTTAAGCCTCTGATCACGTTGAATTGTGGATTTCAAGTAGGAAGAAGGGGAGGGGGCTTTCATTTATCTGAAAGGATTATCATGACATGGCTTTCAACAGTTTGTCCCCCTTAGAATGAGAAAGCTGGATTGATAGGTTTCTTTGGACTCAGAGCTCAGCTGGTTAGAGCATCGTCCTGATACACCAAGGTTGTGGGTTCAATCCCCGGGCAGGACACATACAAGAGTCAACCAATGAATGCATAAATGAGTGAAACATCAAATCAGGGCTTCTCTCTCTCTTCCCTCTAAAATCAATGTTAAAAAACGTTAATGTGTTTTAAAATGACTTAAATCTTAAAAGTCCTTCTGCAGCACATGCACTAAGGCGGGACACTTAGGCCAAGTGCTGAGCTCAGCTCCTGCACCCGGTAGGTGCCACTTACAGGCTAAGGTGTGACAGCAGACAAGCCGGATTCGATCACGAACTAGCTGCATCATCTCAGACAGGGCACGGTCCCTCTTGGTCCCTCTCAGAGCCCCAGTTCCCTCTAAAAGCTCCCCCCACAGGGCTGCCTAAAAATGAAAGGCCAGCCTGGCCAGTGTGGCTCAGTGGTTGAGCGGTGACCCATGCACCAAGAGGTCGCCGGTTCGATTCCAGGTCAAGACACATACCCAGGTTGTGGGCCCGATCCCCAGTGGGGGGGCATGCAGAAGGCAGCTAATCAATGTTCTCTTTCATCGATGTTTCTATCTCTCTCTCCCTCCCTCTCCCTTCCTCTCTAAAATCAATAAAGAAAAAAATATTAAAAAAAAAAAAAAGCCCTGACCTCCTCCAGCATGAGGCAAGCTTATGTAGGTCATCATTTGTCTTTTCCTCCTGCTGCCCCATGTGGACAGCATCTCTCGAACACCCCATGTCACTTTCTGCCCATAGCATGCCTGTGTCGGGGTCCCAGACTACAGAGTCAACCTGCAACTTTCCCAGTCTCAGGTCCGCACAGGGTCTTTTCTTCTGTTTTCCCAGGAGGGAGAGAGGCGCAGGAAAGGCAGCCTCATCGGGAAGAAGACAGAGCCAGGACCTGGGGTTCTTTCCGCCGCACTCCCAGCCATCAAGACGGGGGCTTTGGGGAACTCTTTATCAGGGCAACCTCGAGTGTGTGATCCCGGGTCTGATCGGAGGGGTCCCTGACTTGGTTTAATGTTCTACTGTCACCATCTTGAAAATCTTAATACGTTTTTAACAAGGGCCTCACATGTTCATTTTGCACTGAGCACCACAAATCATGAAGCCAGTCCTGTTCTCTCTTCCATCTTGTAAGACTCAGGATGAAGGTCATCTTTTCTGGGACGACATCATCAGCTTCTTTCTGATGGGCTCCCATAACCTCCCTGGCTAATACCTCCATTGATACACCCACCAACACTTTCTTTTTTTTTTTTTAAGGGGGACATGTCACCAGGCCAAAGCAGTTTTTAATCCAGTCAAGCAGAATCGATTAGGTGTCAATACCTTCATGGCTCTTTTTTTTTTCCTTTATTGATTTTAAAGAGGGAGGAAGGGAGAGGGAGAAAGAGAGAGAAACATCAATGAGAGAGAACATCGACTGGCAGCCTCCTACATGTCTCCCACTGGGGATCAGGCCCACAACCCGGACATGTGCCCTAAGAATCGAACTGGGGACCTTGGTGCAGGGTCGACGCTCAGCCACGGAGCCGCACCAGCCGGGCCCTCCACCACCAACACTTACTGAAGCCCTGCTGCTCCACCAGCACTGCCTTTCTCGAGCGCACATTAAACCGCAGGCACAGTCCTGTGTTCTCCCCACGTAAGAGCTGCATTTAAGCCCTGGCTGGTTTGGCTCAGCGGTTAGAGCGTCAGCCTGCGGTCCAGAGAGACCTGGGTTCAGTTCCCGCTAAGGGCACGTACCTCGGTTGCAGTTTGTCCCCGGCCCTGGCTGGGTCGTGTGGTTGGCAGCCACTCGATGTGTCCCTTTCACATCGCTGTTTCTCGCTCTCTCTCTTCCTCTCTCTCCCTCCCGCTCTATCTGAACAAAATATGAGAAAATGACCTCGAGTGAAGATAAAAAAAAAAGAGTTGCATTCAAGCAACTTCTTAGGTAGGTACTCCTAAAATCCACAGGTTTAGGGTTCTGCCCACACCGCAGAGAGGAGGTGGAGGCAGGAGTTTTGAAACCTGGCACAGCACAAGCTCAGAACCAGGAGTGATGGTAAAGAGAGGGGACATTCTTCATAGGGCCCCACACTCAGGCCATAAAATAGAATTATTAGTTAGGTTTTTTAAATTATCTACTTACTAAATGCCTGGATACTTCACTAGACCACGAATTCCCTAAGCCTAGCCCTTGTGTTTATCTTTTTAAAACAGAAATCTACCACAGAGTATCATATATTAAAGTAAGCAACATAAATTATAATCCCAATACTTAAGCTTTAGAGACACTTGATACAGCAAAGAGAAGATTTCATCACCTCACTTTTTCCCTCGCAATAATTGCAATGGAATTCATGAATGAATAAATAATCCAAACCATTGCAGTACTTAAACGTTTTCCAGTTAAAAAAACAAACAAAAATCTATCGTAGATTTGGGACAAAATGGAGTCTCAAATATTCTTAAAAGAATAAGAAGCGGTCATTCCCAAGTGTATGGCTAATTATATTAATAAATACTTCAGCCCTGGCCGGTTTGGCTCAGCGGTTAGAGCGTCGGCCTGTGGTCCTGAGAGACCCGGGTTCGGTTCCCACTAAGGGCGCGTACCTCGGTTGCAGTTTGTCCCCGGGCCTGGTCGGTTGTGCGGGTGGCAGCCACTCGATGTGTTCCTTTCACATCGATGTTCCTCTCTCTCTCTCCCTCCCACTCTACCTGAACAAAAAATGGAAAAATGTCCTCGGGTGAGGATAAAAATAAATAAATAAATACTTCAAATCTGTATTACACCATGACAACTACATTAACAACGAATTCAACTGATCTGTTTAGACACAGTGAATGAAATAAGAGCATCTAAGATGTTGGAAGCAGCCTGAGATCTTTCCGTATGTGTATTCACCATTCGTCTTTTTTCCTGTGAATTTTCATAGACGTCGGGCACTTTTATCTTTTTATTGTTTTATAGAAATTAAATATGTGTGTGTGTGTGTATATATACACACACACATATATATACATACATACATATATTCATTTATATTATATAAATAATCTGAAAAAACAAAATGTTGGAAACAACCATTTAAAAAATAAAAAGAGCCAGGCCGGTGTAGCTCAGTGGCTGAGGGTAGACCCACGCACCAAGACGTCGCCTGTCCAATTTCCGGTCAGGGTATGTGCCCGAGTTTCAGGTTCAATCTCCAGTGGGGGGCATGCAGGAGGCAGCTAATTGATATCTCTCTCTCTCACACACATCAATGTTTCTATCTCTCGCTCTCTTCCCCTCTCTAAAAAAGTCAATAAAAACATACTTTAAAAAACCAAACCAAAAAAAAGCCTATTGAGAAGCTATGTTTTAAAAAAATGCTACTAAAGGACTTTTTTTCCCCATTGATTTATAGATAGAGTGGAAGGGAGGGAGGAGGAGGAAGAGAGAGAGAGAGAGAAACATCTATGTGAGAGAGACGTCGATTGGTTGCCTCCTTCATGACCTTGACCATGACCAGGGATCAACCCTGCAACCCAGGTAGCTGCCCTTTACCTGGAATCAAACCCGGACCCTTCGGTCCATAGGCTGATGCTCTAACCGCGGAGCCAAACCAGCCAGGGCTAAAGGACATTTGAGGGACCCATGGCAAAGGACTCGAGATTGGATTAATCGTAGTGCCTCGGTGTAAATTTCCTGACTTGGCTCACTGTACCGCGTTATGTAACTGTCCTCTTAGGAATTAAATGCTGAAGTGTTTAGAAACAGAAAGGAATGAGCACACACACTTCTCTAAGGGCTTAGCCAGAGAGCGGCAGAAGCTGAGGTGGTAAGACGTGAACAGCTGAGGAACCCGGATGACAGGCTTGGTGAGGGTTCTCTGCAGGAGACTTGCAACTTCTTTGTTAGTTAGAAATAATTAACAAAACAAAAAAATTTTTTTTGTTAAATTATCGTACTTAGTATAAGTACTGTCTCATTAGCCCGGAAATGACGCAGAGTGTGGGTAGATGGTCTATCATCTAGTGGTCGAGCACGTGATACTCTGGTTTCTAAACATTTCCAAACTGCAAAGACAGTGTTGAAAAGTTCATCTTAAGATGTCATGTGGTCAAACAAAGAAAACAGCCCTGCACGGACATACACGTCCATAGTCCTTTCATTTCGCTCTTGAACCTAACTCAATAAAGTTCTTGGTGAAATGCCTCACTCAAGAAAATATTACTAAGTAATTAAATAATAAGGTAAGGTCAAAAAAGGGGTTCTTTCTCTTCCTCTCTCTGAAATCTTCCAGCGGGGGCTGCTCTCTCCAGCCCTTCCCCCCAGAGTGTATCAAATCACCGCGCTCACCCCATCACCTTTCAAGCTAGTTCCCCGGCTTGGAGAGTGAACGGCAGGCTGGGGCCCGGGTGAATATTCAGCCCGCGCCCTGCTGGCCCCCACTGTCCAATTGGCATGACAATGGGAACCACGGGCCACAAAGGGAGACCAACAAAGGCAGACAAGTTTTTACTGCTGGAGCCATCTGCCAGTTCTTAGGACCTTTTCAGGGCCGGAGCGGAGTTCAAGCCGCAGCTGGGGGGGGGGGGGGGTCTGCAGGGGAGGGAGCAAGAATCATTCCCGGGAAAAGCAACTGCAATATGAAAAGAACCAAAGAGGGGCAGGCGCCTGGACGGATGAATGGAGGCGGCCCAAGGCCCCTCCTTGGTGAGCTCTAAACGGACCCACCGGCCCTCTCTGAGGGGGCTTTTGTCGGTTGCCAAGCATCTTAGATGTTATAGTCGGAATATGTTATCCAGGGAGGATTTAATATACACGAACCACAAAACAAGTGCCTTCCGGAAGGGTCTTCTGATTACCCAGTGGAAAGCCCAAGCCACCTGCCTTTGCAGAGAGTATACTGGGTTTTCATTCTTTAGTCCGCAGAATGTCCTAAATAAAGTGGTTTAGCGATCACACATTTATTTCTATGCCGCCTCTAACGTCCTCCTCCTCCCAGAGACTTGCAAACTTTTCAGACCACCAACCACGAAAATCTATTCAACGCACCGAAATAAAAACACGTCCATGCCCTCAAGGGATTCTGTCAAAATTTCAATGTGGGGGAGGGGGTGGGCAAAAGCTATTCCTCTGATATTTTTCCCAAAAGGAACATTCTACTCAAAGCCCTGAAACCAGGGATGCAGCCTCTTCAGAAGACGAAAGCACCAAGCCAAAGCCAGGCGTACCTGGCTGGGACGAGCGCGCTCCGGTTCCTGCCGGCCAGAAAGGGCTTCCTGTTTAAGTTTTATTTTTAATCCTCACCCGAGGACGTTTTTTTCTATTTATCTTCAGATGGGGAGAGGGGGGACATGGACATAAGAGAGTCGTATCGACTGGTCGCCTCCCGCACGACCCTGACCAGGGCCCCAGGGCTGGGGACGAACCACAACCAAGGTAGATGCCCTTGGCCACAATCAAACCGGTGACTGGTCTGAGGGCCAGTGCTCTAACCACTGAGCAACCTGCCGGGGCCAAACAGGGCTCTCACCCCCTGGGCCGCTCCTTGAACATATTAGTCCCTGACTGGGATCAGTAATCTTAGGGAACTCTCTCCTTTCTGAATTCAACCTGGCAGGAAATCTATGGAGAACTGTTTTGTGGGTTTTAAAGTCCACCATCTAACACGCATGTGTCTTGCAAGGGGCTCAATGACTAAAGACTCTCTGGTCCCTTCTCCCTGGGTCAGACTCCAGGCCCTCCACTCCTCAGTCCTGAGGAGTCGGGAGATGCCGGCATCGACATCTTCACAGATGCAGCAGTTATGTAACTCTGGGGCCTTTTAAAGAAGAATGTTGCTGACCTTGTATGTCCACGATAATTCAATTAAAAAGTATATAAATAGCCCTGACCGGTTTGGATCAGCAGTTAGAGTGTCAGCAGGAGGACCAGGTCTTGGGTTCGATTCCTGGTCAAGGGCAAGTACCTGGGTTGCAGGTTCAATCCCCGGCCCCAGACAGGGTCCTTCAGGAGGCAACAGATCGATGTGTCTCTCTCTCTCATCAATGCCTCTCTTTCTCTCGCTCTCTCTCCTCCTCCCTCCCTTCCACTCTAGCTAAAAATAATAATAATAATGAGAAAATATCATCAAGTGAGGATTAACCAAAAAAAAAAGTATGTAAACTAATAAATAGAAACGAATGTTGCAAAGTTGTAACATAAGTTTTGTAATGTTGAAAGAGTATCTTTTAAAGCCCTGCTCCCAGCTCCCAGCTCCCTCCCAGGGGGGCGGAGTGCACTCCTGCCCTGCACAGCCAGACCCTAGAAGGGTGAGAAACTGCAGCAGAAGCTATCAGATGCACAGAATCCAATTCCAGATTGATGAGGCGAAGGTCAGCCGCAGGACCGTCTCTGAGAGCACCTGGCAAGCTGGGGATGCAGCCGGCATCTCCCCAAGCCCCGGGGAAGATGGTGGCCTCCCCGGTTCCCGCCACGCGGCGCCCACACCCCCGCCAGCCCCAGGCCTTGAGCTCTGCCCCTGTGAGTGACCTGTGATGGAGCTGCAACCCTGCAGCTCCCGGGAGGAGGAGGTAGCCCCAGTGGAGCCCCGGGCTGACCTCTCACTGTGAGCCGGCTGTAGACCTGGGAGTTGACTTCCTTGTCCCGCAGGTAGCATCGGATCTCCTCCACCGCCTCCCGGATGATGGTGACGGCCAGCACGAAGCCCTGCGGAGAGAGGAGACGGGGTGAGCCCTGCTGGGGTGGGGACAGAAAAGGGCAGCAGGGCAGGACCTGCTACTGATCCCAAATGCACATGCCCCAGCAAGCCCACTTCTCCAAATGTCCCCTACACACACACGCTAGAGGAACCCTCACCGACACACATGGACAAGGACACCACTGTTCACCACCTCCGCAGAGTCTGAGCGTGAAAAAAAAGCTGTCCTCCCACAGACGATGGCTCCTCAGACGGTGATCACGAACATTTGTGTCTCATGCGCCTTAGAAATTCATCGGCACCCTTCACCCTCACAACGGCCCCACGAGAGGCACCCCACGAGGTTACTGTGCCTGAGACTACGTGGTACAGATGGGGAAACCGAGGCACAGAGGGGCTGTGCAGAGAAGCTCCCAGGTGGAAAGCAGGAATTCTGAACACAGGGTCTCTGGCTCCAGGGCCCTTGCTTTTAGCAGCCGCACTGCTCTGCATCTAGAGAGACCCGGGTAGGCGGAGCCAGGGCGAGGGACCCCCAGCAGGCAGCCAGAGAGAACGAGGTGCATGCTCTGCATGGACAGGGCTGAGGTCAGCGCATACAGTGTAGCCCCATCCACAGAGATGACAAGGATGCCATCCACTTCAAACACCTTCCGACCTCCTTAACTACCGGTTAGGTTCCTCTGCCAGGAAGGGACAAGATGGGGAGGCAGGGACCGAAAGAGACTTCAGTATGGGTAATGAGGTAATTTTTTTTTTTTAATATTTTTTCTTTATTGATTTTAGAGAGAGAGGAAAGAGGAGGGAGAGAGAAACATATTTTTTGTTTGTTTGTTTGTTTTTATCCTCACCCGAGGACATTTTTCGATATTTTGTTCAGATAGAGTGGGAGGGAGGGAGGGAGGGGGAGAGAGAGAGAGAGAGATAGAGAGAGAGAGAAACATCGATGTGAAAGGGACACATCGAGTGGTCGCCACCCACACGACCCAACCAGGGCCGGGGACAACCTGCAACCGAGGTACGTGCCCTTAGCGGGAACCGAACCCGGGTCTCTCCAGACCGCAGGCCAACGCTCTAACCACTGAGCCAAACCGGCCCGGGCAAGAAACATTGTTGAGAGAACATCGACTGGCGGCCTCCTGTGTGCCCCTCCCTGGGGATCGGGCCCACAACCTGGTCATGTGCCCTGACCAGGAATTGAACCAGCAATCTCCTGATGTATGGGACACACCGGCCGGGCATGACCTAAATTTTTATAAAGAAAACATTATCAAGTGTTCACTGTGTGAGTGCCACGTAATAAAAAGAAAATTTAAAACTGCCTGATCTTTCCGAGAGAGGTTCCCCAACTCGTAAATTCTGGTGGGAGGTGCCCACAGCAAGAACCTGATTTCCTCTAGATTTTTCCTCTTGTATCCATAAAGGCAAGAACATTCACTCATTTTTTTAAACATATATATATTTTTTTAATTTACTGATATTGAGAGAGAGAGACATTGATTTGTTGTTCCACTCATTTACACATTTATCGGTTGATACTTGCGTGTTCCCTGCCCACGACCCTGGCGTATCAGGACAACGCTCTAACCAACTGAGCTACCAGCCCAGAGCCTCATTCATTCTTCTTACAAAATGTCTTTGTCATCCCTCCTTTCAAAGTTATTTTTTTTACAAATACAGAGCCCTGGCCGGTGTGGCTCAGTTGGTCAAAAAGCTGCCAGTTCGATTCCTGGTCAGGGCACATGCCTGACTGCAGGCTCAATCCCGGGTAGGGGGCGTGCAGGAGGCAGCCGATGGGTGTTTCTCTCGTGGCTCTCACATCCATGTTTCTCTCTCTCTCCCTCTCCCTTCCTCTCTCTCTAAAAGTCAATGAAAATTTAAGGAAAAAAAAAAAAAAACATTTGAAAATAGAGAGAGCACCATCCCTTGAAGGTTAGCAGTAGGGATTCTTTGCTGAGTCTCTTTTCCTACCGTTGACCCCGTGAAATACATTAGTTTTGATTCAAAGTACTTGAAGTCTCTCGTGTAAATCTAGCCAGAGGGGTGCTGTTTGGTGAGCCTCTTCCAAAACCCAACACCTTTACACCCAAAGGAACCCCCCCGCACCCGGGCCGGCAATGAGACGCAAAGGACGTTCCTGCAGCCGAAGCAGAACGGCCCGTTGCAGACCAGAGTATATCAGACGAGGCCCGGAGGAGAGGACCTGCTCCGGCCGGGCACAGGAGGGCACAGGAGGCACAGGCCGGTCCGCGGCACCCACCCCTCCTCCAGGCCGCTGCTTTGTTGTTCTGGGCCAGGCCCAGGTTTCCCTTGTTTGGTTGTTTTTTCAAATGTTCTGGTTTCTCTTTCTGTCTGCGTGGGCCTGGCTGAGTTCCACGGAAGTCAGTGGAAGGTGTGTGCTCCCACGAAGACAGAGGCCCCAACCTCTGTGCTGCCAATGATTTCGGCCTCCCCAGCTTATCCTACCCACCCTGCCCCCACCCCAAGGCACACAGCTCTCTAGAGGACACGCTGTGCCCTGGGCTAGCAACTGCTCTGAAGAGAGATGCAAATGGAACCCAGAAATAAGCCCCGAGAGTCCAACGTGGGGGTCCTTAGCATCCACAGACATTTAGAAAGAGGCTTTCAGAGTGGGGGTCTGCGGCTGGGAGCCCCAGCTGGGCTTGGAAAGGACCCAGGGGTGACGGTGCACAGACCAGCATGTACGAAGGTGCTGCAGGCTTCTCTGGAAATGCTGTACATAAAAAATACATTTACGGAAACCAAAACTATCTAGAAGAGAGAGGAATCAAAACAGCAGTTGTGGCCCTGATCGGTTTGGCTCAGCGGTTAGAGCGTCGGCCTGCGGTCCGGAGAGACCCGGGTTCGGTTCCCGCTAAGGGCACGTACCTCAGTTGCAGTTTGTCCCCGGCCCTGGTTGGGTCGTGCGGGTGGCAGCCACTCGATGTGTCCCTTTCACGTCAATGTTTCCCTCTCTCTCTCTCTCCCCCCCTCCCTCTCTATCTGAACAAAAAATGGAAAAATGTCCTCGAGTGAGGATTTAAAAAATAAATAAATAATAAAATAAAAAACGAGACTATTTTCTGAGAATTTTCTATATGCCGGGAGCGATCGGAAGCATTTCACAGGCTTTATTTCATTTAATCCTCCCAACGAGCCAAGGAAATAGACGTGATCACCCGTTTTACAGGTGTGGAAACCAGGGCTCAGAAAAGTTTGTTCCAATTACACCACTTCTCATCCAAGCCCAGCCCAGCCCGGCACCTCAACCGCTCGGCTCCTCCCCTTGAGCCACGCGCTGAGCTGGGCTGGAAACCGGAGGACTTCCGGGTGCTCACAGGCATTTCAGAGAGGCTGGCCGAGAACTAGACGCCGGTCCCCTGCATCAAAATCTAGGGCACTGAGGGCAAGCCAGCTGGTCGCCTAGAAAGAGGTGGGGTCTCATTCATCTTTGACCCCAAACCCCCTTCCTTGTCGTCCCTGGAAAGAGAGCCAGAACTACTACAACACAAACATCCCCCCCAGGTCCTGCACCGTCCCAGGGGGGGCAGAGCTGACTATAAAAGCGGCCAGGATGCAGTCAGTTCGAAACCTCAGGGTGGCCCGAAGGCCTGCCCGGCTTCTCTCCGTGGCCACGGCCCCAGGAAAACCAGGTGAGTCGGCGGTGTACACTGCATGCAAGTCGGGCTTCGGCTGCTCCTGGAAAATCCGAGCAAAGTCTCAGCGAGGAGACGGGGCTGGCACAGGGGGGGTGGGGCCTCCGGGTCACCCAGACCCACCACTGCTCCAGCTCCTTGCCCCGTCCCACTGTGTCTGTCCCGAGAGGCTTCCGCAGACCCTGGAGTTTGCCGTCACAGGTGCGGATGCGGAAAATACTCGTATCAGATAAGGGAACGGGCCCGGCTGTTCAATTCCCAGTCAGGGGTGTGCAGCAGCAGCCGGTTAATGTCCCCCCCCCCTCTAAAAATCTATAAAAACATATTTAAAAAATTTTTTTTCCTTTATTGATTTAGAGAGAGAGGAAGTGAGAGGGAGAGAGAGAAAGAATCATCCATGAGAGAGAACATCGACTGGCCGCCTCCTGCATGCCCCCCACTGGGGATCGGGCCCAGAACCGGGGCATGTGCCCTGACCGGGAATCGAACTCCCAGCATAACTCGCCCATAGACAACTCAGGCCAGACAGAACGGCTCTCACCTTCCAAATGCACCGTCATGGCTCGTGTGGAAGAAATGAAACCCCCAGCTCTCCTCAGGGCTGGTGCTGCTGCCCTGACCGGTTTGATAACATGGCCCTCACGGCGTGTAGACCCCACTCACGTCCCGTAGCAACTGGCTCCCTCCACCCCATAAATGCCCGGCCACCAAATCCTTATCGGCTCCCACACGCCACCAATAAAAACGTTTGTTTTTGTTTCTTTAAAGGTGACTTAAGTCTCTTCTACTTTAACAATCTTTTTCCGCCCTGGCTGGGAAGCTCAGTCGGTCAGAGTGTCACCCCAATACGCCAAGGTTGTGGATTCGATCCCTAGTCTGGGCATATACAAAAAGGAACCAATGAATGCATAAATTAGTGGAACAACAAATCAAAGTTTCTCTCTCTCCCCCTTCCTCTCTCTAAAATCAATTTTTTTAATCTTCCAATTAAAAATGTAACCATATGTGTGAAAAGATAATTTAAAAGATAAGTGTTCCCCCTGAGTTCAGCTTAGAAAGTAGAAAGCAGCAGTTAAAAAGTTCGTGTCTCGGGCCCTGGCCAGTTTGGCTCAGCGGTTAGAGCGTCAGCCTGCGGTCCGGAGAGACCCGGGTTCGGTTCCCGCTAAGGGCATGTACTTCGGTTGCAGTTTGTCCCCGGCCCTGGTTGGTCGTGCGGGTGGCAGCCACTCGATGTGTCCCTTTCACATCGATGTTTCTCTGTCTCTCTCTCTTCCTCTCTCTCCCTCCCACTCTATCTGTACAAAAAAATGGAAAAATATCCTCGGGTGAGGATTAAAAAAAAAAAAAAGTTCGTGTCTCGGGGAAAAAGAGACATCGGATCTGCCCGCTCCACCTCTCAATCATGCTGAGCTTCCTTCTGGTCTCCAAATGCTCTGAGCTCATGTCCACCACAGGCCCTTTGCACGGCTGCTCCCTGTGTCCAGAACACTCCCCCCTCTGCTCTACTCTCCTTCTCATCACCTCCTCAAGAGGTCTCTCACGGCCACCTTGACTAGGCTGCCCTCCACGCCTCCCACGCCCACCTTCATCCATTCCACACACACTCGCTGTGCCTGGGTGCCCGTCTGTCCAATAACCTTATTCTGTCACCTTCACAGCATCTTCCACAATTAACAACAATTTTATCAACCTGCTTATTGTCTCTCCTCTCTGAAACTGACTCCAGGAGGGCAGGGATGTGCATGTTCTGTGCACTGCTGCACCCTCGCACCCTGCACAGTACCTGGTACATGGCAGCTGCTTGATCACCATGTACGGGAGGGGAGGGGAGGGGAGGGGAGGGGAGGGGAGGGGAGGGGAGGGGAGGAGAGGGGAGGGGAGGGAGGACATTCTGGCCAGTTCCATCACACCTCATACCCACGAAAGCACAGAATCTGTTATTTTTTAAAACCCTCACACGAAATACTCTATACAGCAGAGTAAACAGGAAATGGGATCTCAGGAAACCGTGCAAACAGCACAGTCCAGGAAGACGGAGGCTGTGTCCTCTCTTCGCTGAGACAACGAATGACTGAGAGGCCGGGGAGTGAACGGCACAGGCCTCGCTATGGTTCGACTCTGCCGGTGGAGGGAACGGAGCTTCGACCTTACAATCTTGGGGACGCCCGACGTGTTGGCTTGAGGGCGTCCACACCTCGGGCCAGAGCGACAAAGAGCTCTCTGTCCCCAGGCCTCCGCAGTCCCCGAGCAGGCGAGGCCATTACTCACCAGGGGAACCCAGTAGGTGTACAGGGCACCCAGTCTCATCTCAGGAACAAACTGGGAGCAGGCGAGAAGTAAGAAGTAGAGGTTGAAGAAGTACTTGAACTGGTTAAACAGCACCTGGAGCGGAGAGGGAGAGAAGGGGACACTCAAGGCTTGTCTGGTGAGGGGGCAGGTGTAGTGGGAGGGGCGTGATGCTTAAAACTTTCCCACAGGAGAACGCCACGGACGTGATACTTCGCATGAAATTTCAACACTTCTGCACGTAAGAACAAGACAACCCTAGAAGTAAAAATGTAAATAATGACACTCGTGGGAATTGAAACACCAAATTCAAGACCGTGGTTACCCCGGGGTAGGCTGGGTCTTCAACTGTATCTGCTCTGTTTCGCTTCTTAAACCCTCTATTTTGTAAGCATGTGTGAGTACAGGTAAGACACTCAAAATGGGTTTTAAGAATATGTGTTAGGCCCTGGCCGGTTTGGCTCAGCAGTTAAGAGCGTCAGCCCGCAGACCAGAGAGTCCCAGGTTCGGTTCCTGCTAAGGGCACGTACCTCAGTTGCAGTTTGTCCCCGGCCCCGGTTGGGGTCGTGTGGGTGGCAGCCACACAATGTGCCTCTCTCACATCAATGTTTCTCCCTCTCTCTTCCTCCTTCTCTCCCTCCGGCTCTATCTGAACATAAATGCAAAAATGTCCTCGGGTGAGGATAAATAAATAGGTGTTAGTGGGAAATGCTCATGCTGTAAAATGACCCGAAAAGCAGGATATTAAAAAAGATTTTTAAGAAAATTGAAAGTGAGATAAATGCCCTGTCTGCAATGTGATGGCAATGCCATTAAATGCGTACAGAAGAATCCCAGCTGGAGGCGGGCGGGCTCCGGCACTTGACTGCTCCCATGTGCCCTGGCAGGGAGGCCCACACACGACTCGGCCACCGGGCAACGAGTGAAAACGACGTGTTTCTCCGAGGCAGAGGCTGTTAAGAGACACTGTTCAACGCCCTGCTCTTCCTGGTCCCGGGGACGTTGGTGGCCGTGTATTCCAGAAGGCGCAGCTACCCGATGGGAGAGAGTGGCCAAGTCCACATCAGGATTTCCAGGAATGAGAAATAAACTTTTTCTTGACTTAAGATACTGAGCCCAGCCAGTATGGCTCAGTGGATTGAGCCTTGTCCCGTGGACTGAGAGGTCCAGGTTCGATTCCCGGTCCGGGCACATGCCCGGGCTGCAGGCTCGATCCCCAATGAGGGGCATGCAGGAGGCAGCCAATGGATGACCTCTCTCATCAATGTTTCTTTTTGTTTTAAATCCTCACCTGAGGATATTTTTCTATTTATCTTCAGACAGAGTGGAAGGGAGAGAGAGAGAAACATCGATGAGAGAGAGACCAGGGCCGGGGACGAACCACAACCGAGGTATGTACCCTTGGCCAGAATCAAACCCACAACTCATTGGTCCTCGAACCCACGCTCTACCACTGATGCAAACTGTCCAGCATTCACATCAATGTTTCTCTCTCTCCCTAAAAATATCAATGAAAACATATTTCTAAAAAAGATACTGAGATTTGGGAGGAGGAGTGGGGAGGGCTAAGATAGCTAGCAATGCATGTAGTCAAAATCATCCTTTAAAAAAACTCAAATTGACTTTAAGCTACAGCATGATGTATCCGTGTTTTGTATTATCTTGCAATACATCGAACATTGTAACTTTGTTTTCCTTTCCAGCAGTCGGACTGGCTGCTGCTGCTTCTCAGCCCATCAGCGTGTGGAGGCCTCGCAGGATGAAAGCAGGTGTTTCACGTGGGTGTGCTGGGGAAGGCTGGTGTCCGTGGATTTGTATAAGCAAAATGGAAACAATCATTTAGAGCAGAATGTTTACAGAAATTCTTTCTCTGGAGGGTAGGATTAAAAGGATCTTCTTCTTTCTTTTTCTTTTTTTTTTTTTAATTTCTCTATACTCTTATTCCCCCAACTTTCCTACAGCTAAATACATGTTTTTTGTTTTGTTTTTTTATCCTCACCCGAGGACATTTTTCCATATTTTATTCAGATAGAGCGGGAGGGAGGGAGAGAGAGAAAGAAACATTGACGTGAAAGGGACATTATCAAGTGGCTGCCACCCGCACAACCCAACCAGGGCCGGGGACAAACTGCAACCGAGGCACATGCCCTTAGCGGGAACCGAACCCGGGTTTCTCTGTACCGCAGGCCGACGCTCTAACTGCTGAGTCACACCGGCCAGGGCTAAATATGTGTTTTGTAATGATTGGGGAGAAATGTAAGCGCTGCTGGGTTTTTGGTGTTTTGGTTATAATGCGAAGTTCCCGTATCTTTTGTCTTACGCACAGCACACTAAATAAAGGTGAAGGTATTCCAACTCATCAGGTCGCTAGTAGTTAAGGTGGCGTGGCAAAGACACGGTGTGTTCACAAAATCTGCCAGGGGACCTTCGTCTTCTGAGACTGGCACCGTTGTGTATATTTAGTGTGTGAAGAAAAAACAGATGCGGTCCCTGCCCATACATACCCCAGGAAGAAAGGTAAAGAAGTTGTACTTCTGATTGTTGATGACATTTCGAGGGTACCTCTGGTCCCTCTTCTCGGGATGCCCCAACCAGACCGTGCGGGGCCTGGGCTCTCCTCCACCGCAGCATCTCAGCCACTCACAGCACCTGTGGGAAAGACATGCCCACCGCATCAAGGCCACGCCCACCGCATCAGGCCACGCCCACACCTGCCCACCCTTCTCAGCATTTTTCTCTCCACAACAGCTCTCAACCTGTGGGGGTCGAACAACCCTTTCACAGGGGTCACCTAAGACCACCGGATTTCCGATGGCCTTAGGAACTGAGACACTGCTCCTGTGTCCTTCTCCAGGCGGGTCCGCCCACATGCAGATAGTCCCACATACAGATACGCCCACATACAAGTACCCAGCGTGATGACATCATTGCGCCAACCCCATCACATACACCCCGTACAAATACAGGTGTATGTGACGGGTTGGCACCATCATGTACTTATGCGGACCAGTCACACATGTGTAAAGAGCAGCTACTGTGTAGAAAGAAGCTACTCTGTTAAAAGCAGCTACTATGTTGAAAGCAGCAGTATTGGAGATAAAATGACACTTCATGAATTATAATTACTGGGTAAATGTAAAATCATGTACTGTAAAATCATCAACTACTGCAAAAAAATATCTGTACCATGGGAATTTAATCTGGATGCTTATCAGTCTTTTTATATTCAGCTGTGGTTGATGTGAATACTGCCCCCTTGTAATAGTAACAGGTAAGTAAAAAAAACAAACAATACAGAGAATGGTAAATCATAGGAAACTTCAATGAACTGTATTGACTAAACTATGCCATGTATCATCTTTTGTATTATTAAAGCTATTGTTAGATACTATTTTCATTAGCAAACCATCCCATGACAATGGATTGTGTAGAGAAGAAGGTTAAGAAAATAAAATATAGTGAGGATTTTTTACAGTATGGTTTTACCTCAATAATTACAGCAGGAATTGAGAAACCACATGTGTTATTTGTTGTGAAGTTCTATCAGCCAAATCTATGAATCCGAACAAACTAAAACGCCATTTTGATAGCAAGCATCTGAGCTTTGCCAGCAAGGCTACCAACTATTTTAGAAGCAAAGCTGATGGACTCAAGAAAGCCAGACTTGACACTGGTGGCAAATACCACAAACAAAACATAGCAACCGTTGAAGCTTCATATTTGGTGGCACTCAGAATCACCAGAGCTATGAAACCTCACACCATTGCTGAGTATTTACTGTTGCTAGTGGCCAAAGAAATTGTTCAAGTTATGATTGGAGACAAAATTGAGTGCAATTTCCTTTCACACCATTGCTGAGTATTTACTGTTGCTAGTGGCCAAAGAAATTGTTCAAGTTATGATTGGAGACAAAATTGAGTGCAATTTCCTTATCTAACGACACTGTCCACAGAAGAATAGACGACGTGTCTGCTGATATTCTTGATCAGGTAATCCAGGAAATTAAATCTGCTCCACTTCCAATATTTAGCATCCAGCTTGATGAATCTACAGTCGTTGCAAACTGTCCACAGTTACTGGTTTGCGTGAGGCATATTAATGATGGCGACTTTAAAGATGAGTTTCTTTTTTGTAAACCTCCTGAAACGACAATTACTGCACGTGATGTATTTGACACAGTTGGCTCATTTCTGAAAGAGCATAAGATCTCTTGGGAAAAGGTTTGTGGTGTTTGCACAGATGGTGCTCCAGCTATGCTAGGATGTCGATCTGGATTTCAACGTTTGGTACTGAATGAGTCACTGAAAGTCGTCGGAACTCACTGTATGAGTCATTGGCAAATATTAGCAACGAAGACGCTGCCACAAGAGTTACAAGAAGTAATGAAAAGCGTCATAAGTTCTGTAGATTTTGTAAAGGTGAGCACTTTAAACAGTCGACTGTTTTCGCAACTGTGCAACGACTTGGATGCGCCAAACAATGCTCTGCTATTTCATGCTGAAGTGAGATGGTTGTCGACAGGAAAAGTTCTAAGATGTGTTTTTGAGCTTCATGATGAACTCAAAACATTTTTTAATCAGAAAGCAAGACCACAGTTTGAAACTTCAGTGATAAAAGTGAACCACAGAAAATAGCTTACTTGGTTGACATCTTTGTCATCTTGAATGAGTTAAATTTATCACTGCAAGGACCAAATGCAACATGCCTCGATTTGTCTGAAAAGATCCGATCATTCCAAATGAAACTTCAGCTTTGGCAAAAAAAAATTGGATGAAAATAAAATTTACATGTTGTCTACCTTATCTGCTTTCTTTGAGGAACATGACATTGAACCAGGCAAAAAGATTACGATAATTTCTGTGAAAGCACACTTGCACATGCTTGCAGACGAAATTTCATCTTACTTTCCAAATCTACCTGACACCCCATTTGCACTTGCCAGAAGCCCATTCACAGTCCAAGTTGAAGATGTTCCTGAGACAGCACAAGAGGAGTTCATTGAACTTATTAACAGCGATGCAGCAAGAACTGATTTCTCTACAATGCCAATTACAGAATTCTGGATCAAGTGTTTGCAGTCATGTCCTGTTCTGTCTGAGACTGTGTTGCGCCTTCTTCTTCCATTTCCAACAACATATCTTTGTGAAACAGTGTTTTCCAGTTTGTTGGTTATCAAGTCTAAATACACTTGTTGTGGAAGATGATGTTCGTTGTGCTCTTGCAAAGACTGCCCCGAGAATTTCTGATCTGGTGAGAAAGAACCTATGTCAACCTTCACACTTTTTACGCATACTGTCGCAAAATGTAACAATGTAGTTTACTGTCGTTATAGTAAGACTGTTACCCATTGCTACACCATGCTTCAAGACAAAATTTCATTTATTTGTAATAAGAAATAAATATTTCACAATATATAATTACATATTGTTTTGCGATTAATCACTATGCTTTATTTTTTTTTAATTTTTTATTAATTTGTTTTTGTTACAGATGTTTCTCATTTACCCCATTGACACTCCCCCCCCCCCGTCCCATCCCCTTTTGTTGTCTATGTTCATTGGTCATGCACACATGCATGTAAGTTCTGTGGTTTATCTCTTTCCCCTACCAACGCCCCTCCTTTGAGGCTTGTCAGTCTGTACCCCATCTCTATGTCTCTGGATTAATTTTGTTCAGCATTTGGTTTAGTTTATTATATTCCACAAATAAGTGAGATTATGTGATATTTGTCTTTCTCTGCTTGGTTTGTTCTGCTTAGCATAATACTCTCCAGGTTCTTCCATGCCATCTCAAAGAATAAGAGATCTTTCTTTCTTACAGCTGCATAGTACTCCATTGTGTACATGTACCACAGCTTTTTAACCCACTCATCTACTGATGGACACTTGGGTTGTTTCCAGATCTTAGCTATTGTAAATAGTGCTGCTATGAACATAGGGATACATATATTCTTTCTGATTGGTGTTTCAGGTTTCTTAGGGTATATTCCTAGAAGTGGAATCACTGGGTCAAATGGCAGTTCAATTTTTAACTTTTTGAGGTAACACCACAGTGTTTTCCACAGTGGCTGCACAGTCTGCATTCCCACCAGCAGTGTACTAGAGTCCCCTTTTCTCCACACCCTCGCCAGCACTTGTTTGATGATTTGTTGATGGCGGCCATTCCGACAGGTGTGAGGTGATACCTCATTGTTGTTTTAATTTGCATCTCTCTGATGATTAGTGATGTTGAGCATTTCTTCATATGTCTCTTGGCCATTTGTATGTCCTTTTTGGAGAGGTGTCTATTTAGGTCCTCACTATGCTTTAATTTTGTTCAATTTGTAACAATGAAAATACATCCTGCATATCAGATATTTACATTATGATTCATAACAGTAGCAAAATTAAGGTTATAAAGTAGCAACAAAAATAATTTTCTGGTTGGGGGGTCACTACCACATGAGGAACTGTACTAAAGGGTCGTGGCATCAGGAAGGTTGAGAACCACTGCTCCACAACATCTTCAGCGGGTCCGGACCAGAGCCATTCTGAGGCTTCATCCTTCGGGGAGATGGGAAACAAAACTGAGGCTCCTAAGAAGCTAGGGTCACAATCAAAGATGCTTTGTCCCCAAGCCCAAATTTTTTTTTTTTTTGGTATGTGCCCCTAACGGGAACCGAACCCAGGGCTCTCTGGTCCACACCAAACTGGCCAGGGCCCAAGCCCAATTTACTTTATTTCATAAACTAGAATTCATTTCTAAACTGGTAAGACTATTACTTTTACATGCTACAAACGAGAGAAGGCAGCTCAGGACAGTGGAATAAAGCACCCAGTTTGCTGAGATGTGAGAGACAGCTCGGTCTTACTCAAACCCTCGATTCTTCCCATCAGCCCTGCCGTGAAGTTGCTGGTCACACCAAGGCCACTGGGTCAAGCAGAAGGGGAGGAGTCTCCTTTCCGCCCCAGCTCGTCTTTTCAGCTACAGAGAGAGATGGTGACTCAGAACCCAGTGTCACCTAGAGACGGGCCAGCGTGCAAGGTGGAGGCAGACTGGCCCTGACTGCCACCCTGACCTGGCTGTCCAGGTCACCAACTTACAAGGCAAGGGAACACCTGGGAACATGGCCAGCGCTGGCCAAACAAAGCTACTCTGAGAACCACCCCACCCCCAACACCAAAAGGCAGCTGGTCCTCCAGGGGAGCCCATAATCACGGCAGCTGGGGAGCTGCAAGCCCTCGTGGGTACTGCAACAGAAGCACCCCACGCTCCTCTCGCTGCCTTGCACGGTTGTGGGAGGAACCGAGCCCGGCCGGCCGAAGTGAAACCAACCAGACAGGACTCACATAATTACTTGTCTGCCGGGACCTCCCTTCTCCACTGGTCCAACAGGCCAGGCCGGCCCTGGTGGGGTACTGGGCCCAGGGCTGAGCAGTCCCTGGGCATCGACTCACAGAGCAGCCAGCCAGCGAGCTGCCTGCCCAGACGCTCAAAATTTCCATGCTGCAACATGATGCTGCTTCTTAAAATAGCATCCTCTTCCAGGAAATGGGTGCTCGGGGACGGTGGCTCTGATAAGGACAGGTTTCACTTCTAGTAACTCGTTTGTGTTGGCACCTAAGTTGCCCAAACGCCAGACACACACAGATGCCTCAGAAGTCCAACCCATTCCTGCTTTTGGGTGTGAACTACCCGGGCTGGCCACCGGTGGACACTCTTAAGTGTCGAATGAGTGAAGGGTGGAAAGAAGGGGGGTTCATTGGACAGGGAGCACCCTTCTATTTACAGAAAATGTCTAGATGGTCATGACTGACTCCCCTGTGAACCAGAAATTCTCTCCCCACCCTACGATAACCCCGTAATGATGGACCCCACAACTGCCTGCCTCTAATGAAAGCTAATGAATGAATTTAAGAGAACCACATAGAGTCAGGCTGCTTACAGAAGCGTTGTCTGTTTCGTTTGAGCAGAAGGCTCTGCACAGCACACTGTTCCTTCGTTTGCAGGTGTGTGCATGTGCCCAGAGCGGCGGGACATTCATTTTGGTGGCAAAAGACTAGAAACAAACCTGACTGGTCACCAACCTGACTGGTTCAATGAACGGGGAACGTCCACAAAATGGAATTCCCAACAATCTGAAGACTGAGGCTGAGCTGTACACACCAAATGGCCCCAGTGCAAGATATGTTAAATCAAAAAGCAAGGAGCCCCGGCCAGCTTGGCTCAGCAGTTAGAGCGTCAGCCTGAAGACCAGAGAGTCCCAGGTTCGGTTCCCGCTAGGGGCACGTACCTCGGTTGCAGTTTGTCCCCAGCCCCAGATGGGGTCATGCGGGTGGCAACCAGTCAATGTGTCTCTCTCACATCGATGTTTCTCTCTTTCTCTTCCCCCCTCTCTCCCTCCCACTCTATCTGAACATAAATGCAAAAATGTCCTCGGGTGAGGATAAAGAAAAAAGAAAAGCAAGAAGTCACAGCCAGTGTGGCTCAGTTGGTGGAGCACCATCTCATGCACCAAGAGGTCGCCAGTTCGATTCCGGGTCAGGGCACAGGCCTGGGCTGCAGGCTCAATCCCGAGTAGGGGGCGTGCAGGAGGCAGCCAATCAATAGTTCTCGCTCATCGATGGATGTGTCTCTCTCTCTTTCCTTCTCCCTTCCTCTCTCTCCCTAAAATCAATACAAACCTATTTTAAAAAAGAAAAGCAAGGAGCTGAGAGGTGCATCTGGGATGCTAGTCTTTGCATGAAAGCAGCACATGTGTGCAGACACAGGCTTACATGTGTAAAAAAGACCCACGATGGTCTGTCCATTCCCTGGGCTGTCTTAGGAATCAATAAATCAATTCTGTTTTATTCTACTTTGCTCAAGCCAGTTTTAGTCGGGTATCTGTTCACCACTACCCCCAGACCTCCCATCTGACAGTCCTGTCTGCTAAGGCTGGGCCCTCCTAAAGACAAATCCCTGCGGGGCCTGTGCCTGTGGAAGTCTAAGCTTCCCAGGCGAGCAGGCGGCACCGAAGGCCCGAGTCCTGCCACCCTGACCTCTCCATTCCCGACTCTTCCCGGCTGCGCTGTCCGCAGGTGGCTGCTGTCTCTTTACCCTTTAAGAAAATAAGGTAAGAGAACTCAGTCCCTCACTCCCACAGGCCACATTTTCAGTCTCAGTAACACTGTGTGGCCAGTGGCTGTGGACTGGACCGTGCAGACACGGGACAGCATGACAGAAAGTTCTACTGGACAGTTTACAGCACCTCTTTCAAGACACCTCGTTCAACTTGTTGTTTTAAATTTTTTTAAATTGATTTTTAGAAAGGAAGGGAGGGATGGAAGAAGGGAGGGGGGGAGAGAGAAACATTGATGTGAGAGATGCATCCATCAGCTGCATCTTACAACATGCCCCGACTGGGGAATCGAACCCACAACCCAGCTAATGTCCTGACTAGAAATTGAACCCATGGCCTTCCAGGAAAACACTCCAACCAACTGAGCCACACTGGCCAGGGCACCCACCTGACTCTGGAACTGATGTCGGTGACAAAGAAGGGAGACGAGGACACTAGAGAGTGGACCCCACAACTGGAGGAAATTTTCTAAACAGTTTCCCAAACTTCAGCCATTTTCACACATACACACACAGCATTTCTATGATACCCAACTCCCTGTGCTTTCGAAATTCATGATTTGCCTGAATTTGCATACCTCACATCAGTGATGCTCAACCAGGGGTGGAGGTTAACCACTGGGACAGTAGGCAGGGGAGACCAGGGTGCTGCTAAGCCCCTCCAAGGCCCCCACGACACAGAATGACCTGCCCCCAGATGCCAGAGTGCCCGGGTCAGAACTCCATTTACATAAGTGTATTTTAAAAGGTAATTGCACACCACTATCATAAATGGAAAACCAGCACCACCTGTCACACCCAGAAGCCAAGTATCAAAATCAGCACCATGAAAAGTTAACAAGGCTGAATTCCCACTGGATCAGGAGGCTGGAGCCTACACCCCTGCGGCTGCTGCTCCTTCCTGCCAAGCCCCACGCCAGCTGCGCCTGCTGTTACTGGGCGGCTGGCAGGGTGCGCGCTGCGGAAGGGAAGCTGCACCAGGAAGTGTCTTGCTACACACCTTAGTGTCATTTCGCTCCTGTCCCTCAACTACTTCGACTGTATCACTGCAGCACCTAGGAACATCGCCTGCCCAGATTTGGGGAAATAATGTGCCTCGGCGGAAGCCTTGGGCTTAGTGGCAAATTTACAAGTGACCAAGTTCCGCCCACCTGTCCAAAGAGAAGAGGAGGTAGCTGGGTTCCTTCTCAACTTCTGGATTTATAACCTGCAGATCTCTTCCCTAGTGGCTGCTGCCACAGCCCATCTGTCTAGTGGTGGACTTGAGCAACCCCCCCCCTCCAAGGTCTGTCGTGACAGTTGTCACCAGTGTCATGGATTGCTGCTGCTGCTGTTTCTTAATACCAAACAGAGCTGTCTGTTGTAGGCCGGGACGAAGGCACTCCTACCCCACATTCTAGACAGGCTGGGGAGATGGGCCACACGAGGGAAGCCTAGGAGGGGAGAATGAATGGAGAGGCTGAAAAAGAAGGAACAGGCGAGAGCCACCGGCTCAGAGCAGCAGGACCGTGTGGCAGGGGTGAGGAACACCGGCTTTCGGGCCAGATGGACCTGGGCACACCTCCCAGCCCTGCTGTGTGCCTCCCGGCTACTCATCTTCTGTGACCCCTCTCTCCCTCTCTGTGGACAGAATAATAAGCCCCGCCTTGCTGAATTACTAAGAGGATTCAAGAGTTTTATATAGAAAAGGCACCGGACAGGACCTAGAACATAACAGGCATTCAACTAACAGTAGACACTGAGCCCTGCCAGGTAGCTCAGTTGGTCAGAGCGTCCTCCCAATACACCAAGGATGCAGTTTTGATCCCCAGTCAGGGCACCTATAAGAATCAACCAATGAAGGCATAAACGAGTGGAACAACAAATCAATGTTGTTTTTCTCTCTCTCTCTCTCTAAAATCATTCAATCCATCAATCTTCTTTGAAAAAATAAGAGATTTTTTTCTCAAGTTATTTTCTAGATTAAAAATCCAACCACGGAACAATCTTCTCGCCTGTTGGCATCAACAGCTATTAACTAGGTTAAGACGTTAATAGGTATTAACTAGGTTAAGGCTAAACACATTTCGTGGGCATTGCTTTCAGCGTAGACCATGTAAACAAAGAAAACGCAAAGCAGAGTTTTCCTAGGATCTGACTCTAACAAAGGTTCTGACGAGGCGGTGCAGCAGCTTCAAGGGAAGAGCAAATGGCAACAATGTTTCTGGGAAGCAGCTGCTGGAACAGGAGCTGGCCTCCAGCGCAATGATCAGTCTGCTCTGGGTGCCACGCCACCAGCAGGCACTCGGTAAATATTTGAGCTGCCCGCATGACGCACCAACCTTTCCGGAAGCCAGGCTCCAGGAAGCAATGGGCTCGTTGTTGACACTGGGAAGATCCAGGAAGAATGTAAAAAAAACTCAGAGCAATATAGCAAAAAGTCCACGGGATTAAGGGGAGGAGGGTGAATTGCTCTCCACCCCAGGGACACTTAGCAATGTCTAGAGGGCTGTTGGTTGTCACCAGTGCAGGTGCAGGAAAGGGAGGCAGTACTGGCATCAAGCAGGTGGAGGCCAGGGATGCTGCTCAGCCTCCTACAACACACAGGACAGCGCCTCACAGAGGAGGAGCCGGCCCCAAATGTCAATCACCCCGAGTCTGAGAACCTGGTCCGGGGCAGCACCCTCCCACCCATTTCTGCAGTGATGGAAATACTCTACATCTGCGTGGTCAAAGAGCAGCCATTGAGCCATGGGACTAATGAGCACTCAACATGTAAAATTTAAAGGTCATTCCATCAATTTAATTAATTTAAATAGCCATATGTATCTAGTGCCTACCATATTGGATGGCAGGTCTAGAAGGATGTAACCCAAATTGTTAAGTAAATGTGCCCGGGGCAGGGGTGGGGATGAGGGTGGGGGACACGGGAAAAAGTGGAAGGGAGGTAGGAAGCAAAACTTTTTTTTTTTTTTTTTTATCCTCACCCGAAGACATTTTTCCATTTTTTGTTCAGGTAGAGTGGGAGGGAGAGAGAGGAACAGAGAGAGAGAGAGAAACATCGATGTGAAAGGGACACATCGAGTGGCTGCCACCCGCACAACCAACCAGGGCCGGGGACAAACTGCAACCGAGGTACGTGCCCTTAGTGGGAACCGAACCCGGGTCTCTCAGGACCGCAGGCTGACGCTCTAACCGCTGAGCCAAACCGGCCAGGGCAGGAAGCAAAACTTTTACTCTTGGTTCCAAAAGTCTCTAAGTGTGCCCGGCTGGTGTGGCTTAGTGAATGGAGCACCGTCTCATGGACTGAGAGGTCCCAGCTCAATTCCTGGTCAGGGCACGTGCTCGGGTTTCAGGCTCGATCCCCAGTAGGGGTGTGCAGGAGGCATCTGATCCACATCGACGTTTCTATCTCTCTCTCCTTTCCTCTCTCTCTAAAAATATCAATAAAAACATATTTAAAAAATAAATAAATAAAATCATCTAAGTGGCTAGATTTTTTAAAACTAGGAGAATGTAAAATTTCAAGTCAGAAAGAATGCAAAGAAGGACCCTAGTTCACTGACATCCAAGCATAACTCTGGCAACAGGATGCTACCGGCTCAGAGGAAAACAGAACCATAGCGATGAAAAACGTCAGTGTGGCAATTTCTCTTTACATGGGGAGCTCCGAGGCTCTGCCAGCGTGGCTCCGTGGTTCAACGCCGACCCCTGCACCAAGAGGTTGCCAGTTCGATTCCCAGTCAGGGCACATGCTCAGGTTGTGGGCCCGATCCCCAGTGGGGGCGTGCAGGAGGCAGCCAGTCGATGTTCTCTCTCATCGATGTTTCCATCTCTCCCTCCCTCTCCCTCTCCAAATCAATTAAGAAAAAAAATTTTTTGATGAGAAAATACAGTGATACCTCGGTTCTCGAACGCCTTGACTTTCGACCAAATCGGTATTCGACCAGGAGATTCGAGAAACTTTTGTCTTGGAATCCGAACAAATATTTGGAACTCGAACTTCCGAGATGAGCCGAGTTGAGCCGAATGGCGTTCATTCGGCCCAGCGCGCCTTGCTTGCATCAGCAGTGTGAGTGCAGAGAGAGAGTCACGCTTTGTGGAGAGTCACGCTTTACACTGAATTTAACCCTTAGACATACTGTACACTTTTATTTCTTGTTGAGACTTATGTTTTTCTACATATTATATACAAATTAGGCCAGTAAATAGGCATTTTCTGGGGCTTGGAACGAATTAATCCTGTTTCCATTATTTCCTATTGGGTTTCATTGCTTCGGTTCTCGAACAATTTGGTTCTCGACCGTCCTCCTGGAACGAATTATGTTCGAGAACCGAGGTATCACTGTAAAAATAAAAGAAGAGCTCAGATCCTCTGACCTAGCATGTCCACCTGGGGGCGCGGACCCTAAGCAAACACAGGGACAGCCCAGCAACGGAAAGTGCACACGGATGCTCACAGCAGCACCGAGGGCTCGAAGCCTGGAAATGACCCCATGTCCCGATGGAGGGACGCCCTGTGCAACGACCCTGCAGACATGAAAGAATGAGGTCACACACTGGCAGGTCCAGATCCGGGTGATGAATCCAGAGGGAGAAAACATACAGCTAAACACATGCAACTTAGTATGCTCTACTTTAATTTAAAAAATACATGCTACCACACGTATGCGTGGGGGGAACATGGGAAGCAAATACACACAGCCCACCAGTTATCTCTGGCTCCCCGGAAGGGCCGACGTGGATGGTAGGAACTGTGGCCCTTCCCTCCTCCTCCTGCCTTACGTCCTTCCCCACTGGTCTCTTTCTGCCCGGCGCGCCGTGACTCACACCATGTCCCACCCCCACTATGACTCAATAATTATGGACTCAAGTCCACGCCTTTGACCTTTGCATCCCAGGCCCTCCATTTAGCCACCGGCTGCGGCCAAGGCAGGTGAGCTCTGACGGCTGGTGCTCGGACCTTCCCTCCCTGGTCCACTTTTCTGCTACTCCCGAGCCCTCTGCAAGACACACACCAGGCTTTGAGGCCAGCCCACCTACCTACCCTTCCAAACCCAGCTCTGTGCTCTCCCCGAGGAGAAGAGGAGGAGCTCTGAGCACCTCTACCCTGACGGGCAAGCTCACACCCACAGAAGCCTAGCGAGCACATAAAGGAACACGGGTCAGGGCACACTGTGGGAAGGAAGAGGCCACCCCCAGCTCCCGCCAGGAGATGGTCACACAAGCCCAGCACGAGTCTCCTCGATTCTTCGAGCCAGAGATGAAACGGACTTGGATGTGCAAAGGCTCAGTTTTTGGCAAATGATTCAATGTTTAAATTTAATGCAAAATAAAACCCACACTGAGACGTCATGTTTTATTTAGCGTGATGACCAATATCAAAAAGCATGCTGACACCCGTGTTGGGCAGGGTGGGCAGATACTTGCACCGCGGGGAGGGGCACTCACTCTGTGAGGGCGGGGGACCCTCCTGGCCTGTCCCAGGCCCAGCGCTCAGCACTCAGACCTTCCTCCTGACCTTACGCACTTGCAGTGGGTTTAGGTCACTGGCTCACGGGTTGTAAACCAGGTCTGGTGCCACAGTGCCCGGCCAGCACCCGGAGCCCACAAAATGCCACAGGACGGAATCCAATGACCACATGGAAGGAAGCTCCTCAGACACCACAACAACACGCGAGAATATTTTTAAAGCGCTCGGTGTGGGCCAGGCGCTGTGGAGAAGTCTGCAGTGTGAATGACGTCCCTTAGTGCCCACAACGGTCCCAGGGCAGGTGCTCGCAGGCGGGGTGACAGCACCTCGGGCTGCCCTGCAGCTGGGGAGAGGCAGAGCCGGCTGGGGTCCGCGCTCTTAACCACAGCGTTGGAGACCGCATCCCGCGGTAGGTGGTGACAGCCGCCCCTGAATCATCGAGACGGCCACCCAGTGAAAAAGCCAGTGACAGGGACACAGCAGGGACGCCGCAAGGGTCGCAGTGACACGGCCCAGGTCCACCTAGCTCCTCCCTCCAGCACAACCCACCGTCGGCCTTGACACTGGCTCACACTGCTGCTGCGCCTCCCACGAGCCCCCGGCTTTGGGATCTAAGCACTCCCCACATGAACTCATCGAGCCCCCAAACGGCTGAGCACTCCCTCCACGCGCATTTGGGAGAGGTGGACTCACTCGCCCGTGGTCATGCAGCTGGTAGAAAGAGGCAGAGCCCAACCGTGAACAGAGACAGCATCGCTTAAACCACATCCTCAACCCCTCCAGGTCCTCCGCAGCTTTGCTGGCCCATTTCTCTTCCCAGACTCCTGTTCCCATGGAGACCTGGGCAGGCCACAGCCCCACACCACCCCACCTGAGACAGCCCAGGGAGGCCAGGGAGAAGTTTCCAAGGAAGGCGCTGCGGTCTAGTAAGACAGCCCAGGTGTGGAAGGGCCCCCGCCAGGTAGCACGGTCTCCCCTTTTCTGATGTTAGTGCTGCAGGGGTGCCGCCAGCCTCCACCCTTCGCTGGGAAGCCAGACATCATGCCCTTGGCCCTGTCGTCTACATCCAGCTCTATCATGAGAAACTATGCGTACACTTTCCTTTATCCACTCCACCAAGGATGCTTAGACTCCCACACATCTTACATAACTACTAAGCACGCCACCGCGAGGGGTTAAGTTCACCCAGCACATCCACAGAGCTTGTATTGTGTCCCCAGCCAGCCACAGGCCTCTGTTCTCCACCCCCGCCCAGCTCACTCTTTAATAAACAGGAAGCCCAACTGCGGTGGGCAGAGAAAGGGGAGCACTCGGTTTTACCTCTTTCCTTTGAAAACCTTCCAATCTCATGGGCATGTGCTGGGCATAAGCAAAGCTACAATGACAGGTGGAGGCATTGCCCATATCCTGACCTGGAACATGGGGCAGTTCTGGGTTACACTGGGCAGAAAATGACAGACTCATCCCAGAAAGCCCTGGGATGCACACGCGGTCCGTTCAACCCAGCGACCTGGGATTCCAGCCTATGAAAATTCTCAAAATGTAATGGGAAGTTCATGCATCAAGATATCCTCTCTAGCCCTGGCCGGTTTGGCTCAGCGGTTAGAGCGTCAGCCTGCGGTCCTGAGAGACCCGGGTTCGGTTCCCGCTAAGGGCACGTACCTCGGTTGCAGTTTGTCCCCGGCCCTGGTTGGGTCGTGTGGGTGGCAACCACTCGACGTGTCCCTTTCACGTCGATGTTTCTCTCTCTCTCTCTCCCTCCCACACTCTATCTGAACAAAAAATAGAAAAAAATGTCCTCGGGTGAGGATTAAAAAAAAAAAAAAAAAAAAAAAAGACATCCTCTCTAGACTAAGTTCTAGTTTTTTATTTGTATTTTTGAAAATATATTTATTTTCTTTTGTCTTTTATTGTGGACAGTATTACAGGTGTACCCCAATTTTCCCCCATTTACCCCCTCCCAGCCCCTGCCCCACCCCAAGCCCTCACCACACCTACGTTCTAACTTACGATGGCAAAAATGAACGGAAATCGTGTCCCCTCATAGTCATTCAATAAAAACACAGAAGGAAACATGGCTCCATGTTAACGACAGGAAGGAGGCCTTTAACTAATTCTAGCTACAGCATCTTCTCGGTTCTCTTTAACAGGAGCCACTCCTATTTTTTTAAATAAATTAATACTTTCACAATGGTAAAAACAAAACTGTAGAGCCTGACAGTCCCCCGCAGGGTCCGAGCTGGGGAGGGTGCCCAGGCGCAGCCGAGCGGGCCAGGTCCCCCCGGGCCACGCCAGCCCTCTGGCTCCACGGGGCTTTGTCCAGCAGGCCCTCACTGGGCACAGAACAGCCCCTGTTCTGACAAAGGCTCGGCCCCGGCGCTTGGAGACGTCGGAAATCTTGGTGATGCAGCAGAAGCTGCTGGAGCCCGTGGGGACTGAAACAGGGGCCGCCCCAAGCAAGTAGCAAATCTGGGATCAATTTGAGATCTGTAACCCCGGCCTCAGACAAGCTGCTGCTGTGGCGAATTCCTTAAAGCAACAGGCTAAGTGAACGAGAAAGGAGGAGAGAGGGAAGAAGGGAGGGAAGGAAAGAAGGGAGAGAGGAAGAGGCCTCCCTTTGCTTTCTGTGCAGAAGGCTGTCCCACTGCCTGTCCTCCTCCTGGCTCCCACACACACGACCCGCCTGCACTGCGGGTCCACCGTGTGCGCCCCCCCCCCCCCCATGAATTTAGACCGCAGAGTTCCTAGGGGATTTTAACATTTTTCCAAATAAAAGTAAGGGCACTGGGAGCAGGCAGACCTGACTGGAACTGTAGCTCCTATTCTTCATCATTCAATCAACACACATTTATTGAGCACCTACTACGTGCAGTCTCCAGGCTGACCACTGGAACGTATCAACAAGACAGAGGAGGGTGCTGCTTTTATGGAGCCTACTGTTTTGCAGGTGGACAGGGTGGCAACAGAAAACAAGCAAAATAATAATAATAATAATAACAACAACAAACAAGGACACATCGCTGGGTGGAAGGCAGCTCCTTCAGAGGGGGTGGTCTGGGAAGCATGTCTAAAGAAGAGACAACTGAGCTGACCTGTGGGACAGAAGGCAGCAGCGTGAGCGCCGTGTGGCCCTGGGCTGGCGGCTGTTCACCTCTCTAACCTCGGCTTCCCGGGAAATGGATGGACTGTAGGACTGTCGATGCCACAGGACGATCCACTGAAGCTGCCCAGGGCAGGGGTGATGCCACCTCCAAAACCCACCAAGTTCAAATTCTACGATGTCACGAGAGGGAGACTTCCTGTAGGCAGGGGTTACTGTCTGGTGTTTGCTGCTCTTTCCCCAACATTAAAACTGTGCCAACCCTGGCCGGGTAGCTCAGCGGGTTAGAGCATCATCCCGATACCCCAAGGTTGTGGGTCTGAGGATCCCCAGTCAGAGCACATACAAGAATCAACTAGTGATTGCCTAAGTGGAACAACAAATCGATGTTTCTCTCTCCCCCGCCGCCACCCCCCTCCTCCCCTGCTCCCTTCCTCTCTCTCTCAAATCAAATTTTTTTAAATTCTTTAAAACTCTGCCAGGGACAGAGTAAGTGCTCAGCAAACACTGTGGAGTGACAGTGGCGGCCTCTGCCATGTGCATGCATCAAGGCTGAGACTTGCGGCTCGGCGCTGTGATGGGCACGGCTGTCCCGGGAGTGTCAGGCTGCCGGGGGAGCTCATCCCATCCCAAACAGGTGATAGCTCGGCTCTGGGGCTCTGTGCCCCCCCTCTGTGCGTCGTTGGGGTGACTTTGCTTTGGAGGGCCGATATTCAGAATGAAAACATTACTTAAAAAGTGAAAACAGGAATTGACTTGTGAAAATTGAGGGCCTGGGGTTAAGTGAATTAGGGAACTCTACTCAAAGAAATATTCTGTTGCCATTTAAAGTGTTATTTACAAAGGACTTCGTGATACAGAAAAGGCCTTATGTTACGTGGGAAAGGTAGGGAATAAAAATACTTGCGCTACATGGTTATAATGTATAGGCAACGTACACACAGAAACACAGCACAAGCTAAAATGGTCCTGTTGGTTGTGGTTGTCTTTGTTTTTTTTTTGGTTGTTGTTGATTTCTGAGAGAGAGAGAGAGAGAGAGAGAGATGAAGGGGTGGGGAGGGAGACAGAAAGAAACATTGATTTGTCACTCCACTTATTTTTTTTATTTTTATTCTCACTTATCTTCAGATAGAGTGGGAGGGAGAAAGAGAGGAAGAGAGAGAGAGAAACATCGATGTGAGAAAGACACATCGAGTGGTTGCCACCCACACAACCCCAATCGGGGCCAGGGACAAACTGCAACCAAGTTACGTGCCCTTAGCAGGAACCGAACCCGGGACTCTCTGGTCCGCGGGCCGACACTCTAACCACTGAACCAAACTGGCCAGGGCTGTCACTCCACTTATTTATGTGCCCTGACCAGGACTCAAACCCACAACCTTTGTATATTGGAATGATGCTCTAGCCAACTGAGCTACCAAGCCAGAGCAGTTGTGGTTGCCTCTGAAGGCAAAGTTAACGTTAGGATTTCATTCAGCTCTTTTCTCTATCCTACAAGGGTTTTTCTGTTTGTTTCCTAAAATATTTTTTCTTTATTGATTTTAGAGAGAGAGGAAGGGAGAGAGAGATAGAAACATTGATGAGAAAGAACATAGATTGGCCGCCTCCTGCATGCCCCCCACTGCGGATTGGGCCCACAACCTGGGCATGTGCCCTGACCGGGAATCGAACCATCAACCTCTTGGTGCCTGGGTTGACGCTCAACCACTGAGCCACACCAGCTGGGCTTTTTTAAAATTAATTTATTTTTGTTACAGATGTTTCTCCTTTGTCCCCATTGACACCCTCCTCCCCAACCCCACCCCCATTCTACAGTTTTTAATACACATGCACACGTTTAATTTTTGTTTTAATCCTCACCCAAGAGTTTTCCATTTATCTTCAGATAGCATGGGAGGGAGGAAGGGAGAGAGAGAGACTCATCGACTGGTTGCCTCCCGCAAGAACCCAACCAGGGCCCGGGACCGAACTGAAACTGAGCTACCTGACCTTGACCGGAATGGAACCCGTGGGCTGATGTTCTAACCGCTGAGCCCAGCTGGCCAGGGCTACACATTTACACATTTTTTTACATTTTATACTTATAAAATACAAATAAATGTAGATAAATATATTACATAAAAATTTGATACATCAAATGTATATAAATGCATATAAATAAAAAATACAAATACATAAAAATAAATAAACTGCATACTTTTTTATTGTTTCCTTTCTCATTTAAACTACTCAAGGACAGGGTGTTGGCTGCTGGGCTGGGACTATGTTGCCCAGTTTAAGTTCAAAGTTCACATGACTTGGCTAACCTATATGTCTAAAACCCTCAGATCAAGAGAAGGAAGCCTCAAGCAAATAAATCATTTAAAAGAGAGAGAGAGAGAGAAGAAAGCTGCACTCCTTGTGGTACTGCTCTGTTCCCACGAGGGAGGCTGGAACGAAAGGAGACAGACCAGCCCACATGTAGTGAGGCTGAGAGCCCCAGACTCTGGCCCTGCCAGAGACACGGCAGCGAGCACTGACACTGTGCGACACTCCCCAGTTATTCCACGGCGGACACACACATGCGCGGGGCCCGGCCAAGCCACAGCACGTGGGCTCAGACATGTTCACAGCAGCACAATCACAGAGCCCAGTCTGGAAGCAGCCCCCGAGCCCACCCAGCAAGAGCAGAAGGGTCAGAGAGGAGATACACCCCACAATCTGGGACCCCCATGCGGCCACAGGGATGAACAGACTCCAGGGTGGGGCAAAAGCAGGTTTGTGAGTACGCAGAACACAGCGTTTATTCTTGTATCACTGTGTACGCATTTCTGGGTTCTTTTCCAGACGAACAACGGGAAACTTACTTCTGCCCCGCCCTATGTAATACGCATGCATCGTGGGAGAATCGTGTACTAGGACACTGAGCCAGAGCAGCCAGGCACCAGGGAGCAGGTGCAGCTTGATGGCAGCTGGCAAAGAACCCTCTGCTGTTAGCAATCCGGGCAGAGGTGGGGGTGGGGCTTCTGAGCAATAGGCTGTTTCTTTAGCTGCAGCTGGTTACAGGAGTATGTTCACTTTAGGAAAATTCACTGAGCTGGCCCAGCCACTGTGGCTCAGTGGTTGCGCGTCAACCCAGGCACCAAGAGGTCACCAGTTCGATTCCTGGTTAGGGCACATGCCCAGGTTGTGAACCCGATTCCCAGTGGGGGGCATGCAGGAGGGGGCCAATCGATGTTCTCTCT
Source organism: Molossus molossus (assembly GCF_014108415.1). Lineage (NCBI taxonomy): Eukaryota > Metazoa > Chordata > Mammalia > Chiroptera > Molossidae > Molossus > Molossus molossus. Next base: position 7,568,671 of record NW_023425399.1, on the reverse strand, counting down.
CCTCGATGTTTCTCTCTCCCTCTCCCTTCCTCTCTCTCTCTCTCAAATCAATAAAGAGCCTTGGCCAGTTTTGCTCAGCGGTTAGAGCATTGGCCTGCGGTCTGGAGAGACCCGGGTTCGGTTCCCGCTAAAGGCACGTACCTCAGTTGTGGTTTGTCCCCGGCCCTGGTTGGGTCGTGTGGGTGGCAACCACTTGATGTGTCCCTTTCACGTCGATGTTTCTCTCTCTCTCTCCCCCTCCCACTCTATCTGAACAAAATATCGAAAAATGTCCTTGGGTGAGGATAAAAAAAAAAATCAATAAAGAAAAAATAGTAAAGAAAGTTCACTAAGCTGTGCATGTATGAGGTGTGCCCTTGAGTGTGGATGTATACGTATATATAGAAACTTGTGCATAATATTTTAACATCAGTTTATCCAGGGAATCAAACACACCAGGTGGGACAAGTGGTCACACCTGTTTCCCACTTGGTCCTTTGATTTACCTGGACACAGGTGTCATTCCTTGTAAGAGAGCCTCTAGTTGCCTTTAGTGTGAGCAGAAGAAAAATGAGAGAAGACGGGGGTGGGGGATTCTCCAGTTTTAAACTTTATTTGGGACTTTACTGGAGACTGGCTGCATAAACGCCAACAAGGGTTCAGATTCAAATGATTTCCTTTCACAGGGTGAGGACAGACACGGCGGAAACAGATGTTCTGCCCTCTCCCCCCACTGGCTTGAATGTGTCTCCCGCAGAGAGGGTGAGAAAAGACGTGCGGACCAATATGTAGCTGAAAACATGTTTCTGAAGAACACACACTTACTAGGATAATTCAAAGTTTCCAGAATTTCCCTCGGTCATAGTTTCTGCTCCTAATTAGCTTTCACCAGGAACAACGGGATACATACGTACTTACCTCCAAATCACAGAAGCTTCAAAAAGCCCGAATTCCTTCCCCCTGGACAAAACCACCTGTTCTGAATGGACAGGACAGAAACACTCACGTCGGGAAGGGCACCCAGCCGGGCCGCAAGGCAATTCGCTGCCTAAGTTCACATCAAGGGAAAGTGCATCTTTTAAAAACTGAGAGCCAGGCCAGTGTGGCTCCGTGGCTGAGCGTCGGCCCATGCGCTGAAAACTGGAATGAGTCTTTGCCATTCCGAAGCGAAACCATTCTAAAGGGCTTCTGTCCCTCAGTGTTGTCATCTGTCAAGTAGGGTTGTCGGGAGGACCGAGTGGGACAAGCCACAGAAAACTCTCAGAACAGGCACCAGGAAGTGGTTGACAACGACAACAATGCTCATCAAATTAACCTCCGCAACCCAAGCGACGAGAACAGCCACTGCACCAAGTGCAGCCTGGAAATGTGACTGCTGTTAACTCATTAAGCAAAAGGAAACATCTGGGGACAGTGCGCGGGGCCTCCATCCAGCCTGCACAGCACGCGGTGAGTGATTTAGGTTGGGGGCGGGGGTGGGGGGGTCAGCTCCAGTCCACAAGACTGTGCAACATGCTTCCAGAGAGCTCTGGAGGCTGGACGGGCGAAAGCCAGCTGCTGTGGAACGCGTCAGCAGCAGCTGAAGATACCGGCGTATTATTAACAATACCGAGCGATACCACACCAGCCCACAGAGCCACACGAGGTGCTTCTTGCACTGTTTCCCGGGGCTGCCATAACAGAAGAGCCAGGTGGCTTGCACAACAGAAATTTGTTTTCTCAACGTTCTGGGATTCCAAGGTCAAGGTGTGGGCAGGTTTGGATTTCTCCCACCACCTGTCCCCTTGGCGTGCAGAGAGATGGCTGCCTCCTCACTGGGTCCTCAGATGGTCTCTCCTGTCGCCCTGGGTCTCTGTGTGTCTTAATGGCCTCTGCTTAGAGACTGAACGAGACTCACCCTACCGGTCTCCTTTAACTTTTGTCTTCAACGACTCGACCTCCAAACACAGTCACACTCTGAGGTGCTGGCGGGCAGGACTCCCACATGTGAATGAGGGGAGGGGTACACATCAGCCCTCCGTGCTTCCCAAATGTTCTCTTCTAACAGCTCAAAGCTTCCTTGGTTATTAAATCAGAAGCTGACCTCATAGCTAAGAACAATAGTCCAAACATGAATTTCCTGCGCAACGGGTTTTTCTTTTTTTTTTTTAAGACAGGATGAAGTCACCTTTAAAGGACAACAGGGACCAGCGGCTCCTAACAGGTGCCACTTTGGCCCCTCCCCCCACCGCTCCTCACCCCCCATGGCTGTTCACACTTCACCTGCTTCTTCCCCAGGGAGGGCAGCGGAAAGGCTCCTCCCTGGCAGGTGGCAAATGCCACAGGAATCTAAACGGGAGGAGGCAACAGCGCCCGCCCCTCCTCCCCTTCCCAGACGCCTTTCCTTCCAGGGCCGCCTCCAACGGGAGCCTCCCATCACCCCTTCACACTGTGTAGACAATGACAGAAACAACATCAAGATCCCCAATCCACTTGGTAAACTAACCATTGTTTTTTGTTTCTGTTTTTATTGATTTGAGAGAGAGATGGGTTTGTTGTTCCACTCATGTATGCACTCATTGTTTGATTCTTGTACGTGCCCTGACCAGGGATCAAACCCTCAACCATTGCGTATGGGGACGACACTCTAACTAACTGAGCTACCCAGCCAGGTCTTTTTTTTTATTTTATTTTTTTATCCTCACCCGAGGATATTTTTTTCCACTTTTTGTACAGATAGAGCGGGAGGGAGAGAGAGGAAGGGAGAGAGAGAGAGAAAGATCGACGTGAAGGGACACATCGAGTGGCTGCCACCCGCACGACCAACCAGGGCCGGGGACAAACTGCAACCAAAGTACGTGCCCTTAGCGGGAACCGAACCCGGGTCTCTCAGGACCGCAGGCCGATGCTCTAACCGCTGAGCCAAACTGGCCAGGGCCCAGCCAGGTCTTTAATCGTTTTGTTTAAGTCATGTTTTTCGGCCCTGGCCAGTGCAGCTCAGTAGGTTGGAACACCCTCCTCTGCACCGAAGGATCTTCAGTTTGATTCCTGGTCAGTGCACATAGCCGGGTTTCGGGTTTGACCCCTGGTCGGGAGGCAACCGATCAATGTTTCTCTCTTTCTCTCCTCCTCCCTTCCCCTCTCTCTAAAATTAAAAAAATAAAATAAAAATTTTTAATCATGGTTTTCAGATAACTTGGCAAAATAAAAATTTTAAAATCGATTAGCACCACCAGATTCTCCCTTGTAGCAATAACGTTACACCTTCACACAGGCAGCATCATTTGGGCACAGGCCCCCTCGTCCCCAATGTCAGGAATGACTCGGGGCACACCTACCGACCTCACCACCGATCACTGACTCCCTACTTTTCTCCAAGTCGCTGCTCCTTTGAACTAAAACAGGAGGAAACTTCCCATCACTACTACCAAGAGAAAACAAGAATCACTCGGGACACACAGAAGGCACCATAAAAATAATGGCTAGCCTTCCGGGGTTTGGCCCTGAGCCACCTGCAGTGATCTCTGGAGAGGTCCCCCACAGGCCGACCTTGGAATGCCTGTCTCGGTCTCCCAAAGCCACACACAAGGAAGCAAGCAACGGAGCTTAAGAATCCACACTGTCCTAACTCTTCAGGGAAGAGTCCTCGCCAAACACCTCGCAGCTAGCATTTTTCTTTCTAAATCAGCCCAAGTCCAGTCCCTACCACGAGTGAATCTGGAAACACTCTGTCCCCATTACCAAAGGTGGTCATAAAATGCTGGCAGCCCTCATTAATGATTTTCATCATTTGCATCTGGGTAAAGACAGCAAAAGCCAGCATCCTGTGCCAGGTATTTAGAATGACAGCCTACGTCCTGGCCAGGTGGCTCAGTCAGTTGAAGCGTCATCCCATATGCCAAAAGGTGGCGGGTTCAATCCCAGTTGGGGCACATGCGGGAGGCAACTGGTGAATGTTTCTCTCTCACTTCAATGTTTCTGTTTCTCGCTCTAAAAATCAATTAAATAAGTTAATTAATTAATTAATTAATTAAATGATAGCCTAGCCCGTTTGGCTCAGCATTTGGAGCATTGGACCTCAGACCAAAGAGCCGCAGGTTTGATTCCAGTCAAGGGCACGTGCCTCAGTTGCAGTTTGGTCCCTGGCCCTGGTCAGGGGCGTGCAGGAGGCAGCCAGTCGATGTGTCTCACATCGATGTGTCTCCCTCTCTGTCCTCTCTCTCTTCCCCTCCCACTCCATCTGAAGATAAATGGAAAAATATCCTCAGGTGAGAATTTAAAAAAACAAAACAAAAAATGATAACCTACCAAGTTCTTATCTTTATTCTCACAGCAGTTTTCAAAACGCGATACCCCTTGACTGCCACCCCCTCATCCTCTACCTGCAGTCACTCTGCACAACTGTAAGTCGCTGTAACTGGAGGGAAAATGAAACAAACACGCTGAGAAGCTGGCTTTGAGGACAGCGGATGAAACGCCTCCCGGCGGCCGGCCCTGGCTGCTCAAGAAGCCCTCCCACGTCTCTTCATTTGGAGTCAGGGTCATCCTGAGTTCTTATCGGGTTCTGCCGTGCATTCTTGGCCCCCAATAATTGCTTAATCTTTCTGGGACTCAGTTTCCTTATCAGTAAAACAAGGATTAAAAACAAAAAGCCAAAGGACCATTCTACAGCACAAGTGAGGAAACACTAGTTCCAAGCCAAACACTGCAGATCCTAAATATTCCTACTCCCCCTCGATGGTCAGGGGGCCAGGTCACATTCTGCACCGCCCAGCCTTGAGATGCCCCTGCTGCACCCACCAGCCAGGTGGCCCGCAATGTCCCAGTGGGACGGGAAGCCCAGTGGGGGAACCTGGTCCCCAGGCCTACACACCCCTGTGCATTAGCCTCACCTTCCCGCTGTAACAAATTACCGCAAATGTATCCTCTTCCAGTTCTGGAGGTCGGGAGTGCAGAGTGATCTGGGGCTAAGGTCAAGGCCTTGGCAGGACCAGTTCCTTCTGGAGGCCCCTGTACTCCTCGACTTAGGGCCCTGCCTCCTTCTCCACGCCAGCAGCCTGGCACCTTCCAGTCTCTCTCCAGCTCTGAGACACTCTCCTGACTCTTTCAAGGACACCTGTGATTACCCTGGGCCCACCTGAGCCAGCCAGGATCGTCTCCCAACTCACAATCAACTTCATCACATCTGGAAAGTCCCTTTTGCCATGTCAGGTCTCATAGTCACAGACCCATGGACATCCTGGGGGAGGTATTATTCTGCCCACCACCCCAGTAAATACATACTAGGGTGCACGGAGTGCTTGGTGTTCCAAACTGCTCGTGGGTTGAGTCTCAAAACAGCCCTACGAAGTATATGTAATTGTCATTCCCACTTTACAGATGAAAAACCTGAGACCCAGAGAAGTCAAGTAATGTGCCCAAGTCACACAGCTAGTGAGGAGGGGAGGCTGGGCTGGAGCCCAGCTCCTCACCTCCCGGCCCCACGCCTTTTGCAACCCACCTCTGGCGTTTCTACAAGAAGGGAACTCCGCCCAGCCAGAAGCAAAAGCGCGTGGCATCAGGAAATGGTTCCCGGCAATATGGGGCAAGTGTCCTGTTTCCCAACTAACCCACAGCAGCAGAACGTGGGCTTTCTCACGAGAGGGGCTCCGGGGCCACTGGATCCCTTCAGCAAGTCGCCTTCCCCTCCCGGCAACATGACGTAATCACTGAGTGGCATCCTACGGGTCTGTTTTTTTAACCACAAAACCCTCCAACCCCCCTAAAGCATAGAGCCTGACTGGGTTCAAATCCAGCCCCTCACAATGATGAAGTCTATGATTTCCAGCAAATTGTCTAACATCACTGAATCTGAGTGTTCTTGTCCATAAAGTGGGGAAACCAACTCCCAAAACTCACAGTCGTCATGAGGATCGACAGGACCATCTAATCTCAGTGCCCAGCAGAGCACGATCCATCACATCTTAATTTCTTCTTCCTTTAACTCTCCTCCGCCCCCCATTATATTTCAGGAAGCCTGGCCATCACTCTGTCCCGCGTTTCCATACACAATTCCCACCTCCACAAGGCTACTTCTACAACCGTAGACTGAATACAAGAACAGACTGCAAACGCCTGGCCCTCGAACACATGATCTGAACCTGAATTTGTGTCACTATTTAGGAAAAAAATTTGTTCCAAAGTAACAAATTCTAAAGGAGCTGTGATCCTCCATTTTTTTTTTTTTTTTAAACTGTCTGCACCACTCTCTCTAGATCCTCACATTAACAGTGCACATTTCTTTCTTGGTAACTATTTTATTTGTATTGATTGATTGATTTTTTTTAGGGAGAGAAAGAGAAACAGAAACAGCAATTTGTTGTTTCACTCATTTGTGCATTCATTGCTTGCTTTTTTTTTTTTTATCCTCACCCGAGGATGTCTTTCTATTTATCTTCAGATAGAGTGGGAGGGAGGAAGAGAATCATGACATGACAGCGACACATCTACTGATTGCCTTCCGCATGACCCCAACCAGGGCCAGGAATGAACTGCAACCGAGGTACGTGCCCTTGACCGGAATCGAACCCGAGACTCATTGGTCAGTGGGCCAACGTGCTAACTGCTGAACCAAACTGGACAGGGCCAGTGGTTGTTTCTGGTATGTGCCCTGACCAGGAATCGAACCCAGTACCTTTGCTTATCCGGATGATGCGCTAACCAACTGAGCTACCCGGCCAGGGCTAACTACCACTTTTGAATAATTATTTGTATTTTCTCTTATGCACTGAATCGGAGGTTCTCAACTATGACTGCAATTAAAATCACCTGGGAGCTTTGAAAAAATTAAATAAATACCTAGGTCCCACCCCCAGTTCTTATTTCAAAGGTCTAAAATGGTGCAGGGAGGGTATCAGTTTAAGCTCCCCAGATGGCTCCAATGTGCAAAGGCAGGGTCAGACGCCTGCACCTGTTGGGCAGGTCTGGTTTATTTTTTTTTTTCTTTATTGATTTTAGAGAGAGGGAGAGATAGAAACATCGATGAGAGAGAACACTGACTGGCTGCCTCCTGCATGCCCTCAATTGGGGATCGGGCCCGCAACCTGGGCATGTGCCCTGACCGGGAATGGACCTGGCAATCTCTTGGTGCAGGGGTCTACGCTTAACTACTGCGCCACACTGGCCTAACCACTGCGCCACACTGGCCGGGCAGGCAGGTCTTGTTGAATTCATCTTTGTACCCCAGTCACCTGGCAGGGACCCTGCAGTAGGCAAAATTTCATAATTGTTTACAGCATGAATTAATAACTAAACTTTACAGTCTACCGATCGTATAAATTCATGAAGATATTTACTAAGGGGGTATGCTACATGCAAGCAACATGCAGGCACAAGAGCTCAGCTGTCATCATTCTTTAGCCTGATTGGTCAGGAATAACACCAAACAGTGAGTGAAGGGGCGGGGCACTGACTGCCTTTGGGTCAGACCACCCTAAATGCCACCTCCCTCTGCAGCATCTTCTGGGCAGACCTTAACCTCGCTGAGCTGTTTCCTCGCCTGTGTTGCATCAAGGAGGCCTCCTCATCGGAAGATTCAAGGAAGGCAGGGACAAAGACCCCACAAAATGGCAGCTGGCATGACTCCTCCCCACCACACACACACACACCTGATGAAGCCACCCTAGCTGGTGCCTCTCCCCACCCCCTGCACCAATCAACTGACGCTGCAATAAGCCAGGGCACAGGGAAGTGCCCAGAGAGCACAAGATGCCAAGGAGAAGGGCTGGTCCGAGGCCGCAGCCCCGCCCAGCTGCCATTCTCGGGCTTCAAAGGGCCTTGGCCTCACCTGGGTGGCCTGGGAGAATGCACATTTCCAGGCCCCACCGCACCCCCAAGAACTCTGATTGGCGTGTCTGGACGAAGGCCTGGAAATCTTCATTTTAACCAGCTTCCCTCAACCTTCACCCCTAGGTAAATCTGTCGCAGTTGGTGCCACGGTCCCTCAAAACCTCAACAAGTCATTGCCATCCTCCGAATAGGAAGGCGGAAGGGCGCAAAACAGTAACCGGTCCCCTGTGCAAGTAAGGAAGCCCACGCCCAGGCTGCCCTGGGTCGGTCACTCCGGGAAAGCCGCAGCAGGTGGCAACCTCTGCCTGCCAGGGGGCTCCTTCCCTCGCACTGTGGGGAGGGGGAGGGGTCCCCAAACCGGCCAGTTAGAGCCCCTCCCACCCTCCTGCGGCTGCTGGTTCGGATCCACCCAGGGCCTGGAGCCGAGGCGGCCGTTTTGGAGCTAGGGCCCGGAGGCGCTGATGGGGGCGAGCCTGCGGAGGGGCCCGTGCCCCCACCCCAAAAAGCCGAGCGCACCCAGGCGTCCGAGAACGGCTCCGCGCTGAGCACGGCTGGGATGGTGGCCGTCATCACAGCAGCGAGGGGCACCCAGGAAACAATGAGGCCGTCCGAAGGCACGGCTGATCCTGGTGCCCGCGACTGTAAACAGCGCTGGGCGGGCCCAGCTTCCCGGGGTTTCGAAAGGAGGGTGGGCGAGGGCGCGAAGCAGCCGGGCGCTGGGGCCCAAAAGGACGGGATCGCGCGAAGGACCGAGCCGGGCTGGAGCTGGAGGAGCCTCGCTCCGGCCCGGCCGCCCGCCCGCCTCCCGGCCCGGCCCGGGCTCATGGCGCCGGCGCGGCCAACCTGTCAGGCCCGGCCCGGCTCCGGCCGCGCGCCGACACGGCGGCCCCGGCCCCGCTCACCCGGCGCGGGGCCTGCTGTCCATCCGCTTCTTCTGGCGCACCGGCTGCAGCGGGATGTTGTCCGTCATGTCGCCCGCGCCGCCCGCCTTGCCGGCCGCGCCCCCCGCACCGCCTGGGCCGCCGCCCGGTCCGGCCTCCGCGCCGCCGCCCGCTGGCGCCGCGCCGCCCCGGGGGAGGAGGCGGCGGCAGCGGGCGGGCCGGGCCCGCTGCGAGGGGGCGAGCTCGCGAGCGCCGGGCCACGCGCGGAGCCGCCCGCGCGGCCCGACCGACGGACACGGGCGCACCATGGGCCCGAGCTGCGCGCTGAGCCCACTCGCCCCGCGCCGCGCCTGCCACGGAGGGCGGCCGGCTGTATCCGCGCCACCGCCGCCGCAGTGTCCCCGCCCTCGGCCCGCGCCGCGCGCCCCCCACGCGCGCCCACCAGCCCCGCGCCCCCCGCCCACGCCCCGCCGTGCGCGCGCACCCGCCCGCCGCCTGCCCACCAGCGTTCCAGTTTCCAGCACACGCGCAGGCCCCCTGCCACGCTCGCCCAGCACATTACATGCATTGTCTCGCATGCTCGCTCTTGCACCAACATGCATTCACACGCAAGCCCTACACACGCTCATTCCCCACCGTCTGACATTCACAATGACACCAGCACACCTTCCACCTCTCTCCCGACACTGACATTTACAATCACACATGCACACCTGCATGTACCCCCCCATTAGTCACCCTCATGTACCCACCCTGGACCTCAGGCCTCACACACGTGTACCCCCAGGAATCACAATGGCACGGGGCACACCGTACCTCACTTCACTCATCCACCATCCCTCACGGTCACTCTCCTACCTGTATCCCTGGGAGTCATAATCACACACATGCACACTCAGACCTGCACACCCTCGTTCTCACACTTCCTCAACCACCTCTGGGGCTTACACATGTGGTCATTCAGACATTCAGCCGCACTGATTCACACGCACAGGCTCACACACTCTCCCACAGTGTCTAGGACCTACCAGCTTCCCAAGGGCCTGATAAAGTGGTGGGCACAGCCCTGGCGGGTTTGGCTCAGCCATTAGAGCGTCGGCCTGCAGACAGGAGAGTCCCGGTTCGGTTCCGCTAAGGGCACCTACCTCGGTTGCAGTTTGTCCCCCCACCCCGGCCTGTGGGTGGCAGCCACTGGATGTGTCTCTCTCACAAGACACATCGATGTTTCGCTCTCACTCCTCCCCCCCATCTGAAGATAGATAAATGCAAAAATGTCCTGGAATGGGGATTAAAGAAAAAAAGTTAGGAACAAAGAAAATAAATATAGCCGTCCCTCATTTATCGTGGTTAATCCGTTCCAGACTCTAGCAGTTGCACCTGGCTTTGAAGGGTTCCCGGGGTGCTGAATACATAGGCCTACAGTCCATACATACAGTAATTTTAATTTTAATTGTAATATAGGGGTGTATAATTGACTCAGACAACCAAACGTGCGCTGTATCATTTTCACTGTCTCGATCAACTTTTTAATGATATTTGAAAAAACCGCGATAGAGTGAAGCCGGGAAAGTCCAAGCGTGAAGTGGCAGGGACACCTGTAGTGGTGAAGGGAAGAGGCCGGTTAAAAATCCCTGAGTAACTAAAGAGCCTCTGAATGTAGAACCTTCCAAACCAGCCTACTGAACTAACGTAAACGTGTAAGTAGTCACACCTGTATATATTCCCTGTGGCGCGGTGCCTTTCTGTTCCTTCGAATAAGGAGGAGCCACCAAAAATACATGTCTGGGGCCCTGGGTGGACCCCAAACGAAAGAGTGACTTTTGTCCTGATGAGGTTCCTCAAGAAAAGAAGCATGTCCTTAGAAGTTGCTGCCTTGCACCTTTGAAGGGAAACAGCATTCTCTGGCTAACAGCCCTGGTCTGCTCTGCTTTCTGCTTTCTCTCTGCACCTAGGGCGGTGAGCGACACTTCCAATGGCACACAGTGCGCACTCAGTATACACTTGTTGAATGGGAAAAATGGGAACGCCCTGATCCCCAACTATGGCCTCAGAGTAGGCCCCCCCTGTCCCCTCTCAAACCCTACCCACCTTAGATCAGTTGCAGACCCTCTTCTCCACTCCACTACTACACACGGTAACAAAAGACCAAGGAGATGGTGACCCTTTAACCCGGGGTCCCCCACACAGTTGGGGTTCAACAACTATGAGCTATGTTTTCATCAAGCACGTAAAACATACACGGAGTTTCACATGAGTCCTCCCAACAGCCTTGCCCGCTGAGTCTAAATGATCACCGTCGTCTTACTGGGGAGGAACTGGTAGCTCAGAGTGGCCTGCACAGAGCCACATGGTCAGGGGCAGGCTGGGCTCCGGACCTGGTCTTTCAGGCTCCAGAAGGCAGGAAAAATGGAATCAGTGACTGCAACATTCCAGGCACCTGCTGATCCAGGTTCCGAAAACCTTCCGGCTGCCCGTAATCCTGTGGAGCCCACCTGGGCCCCCCTCGGCCGACTGGGCCCTCATTTCCCAAAAGGTGGAGCCATGTCGTGGCTTCGTCATCTGGGATCCCAGTCACTCACAAACCACTAGGCCTGTTTCCTCACCTGTAAAATGGACCCATTGGGTTGTTTGGAAGGATCACATGAGTTAACCACATACATAAAGCAGCTGGAGGAGTGCCTGCCCCGAGGACGGGGAGGGTCACCATCATTACAGGGGTGGTGGAAGAATTCGGAGCAGCAATGGAGCAGATAAAGCACTTAGCACAATGCATGGTGGGTGCTGGGAAATATTCATCAATTCCTCCTCCTCCTCCTCCTAAGAATATCATTTTACCCGAATTAAAGAATGAACACCATAGTATTATCAAATGGTTGTCTCTGGACAAAAAAAAAAAACAAACAACAATCTTTTAAATATAATTTAATTAATAGATTATTTTTTTCATAATTTTTCACTGACAGAAAACCTGAGCAGATAGTCTGGGGAGCTCCACATGCCCCCACCACATCTACCCCCGCCGCCAAAGTCGGCAGTCTACCTTATTATTAACATTTCACGTTAGTGTGGTACATCCAGCTGAATCTTTGAATTTTCCTTCTCTTTGAGTTGTCTACACTTCCTACTTTTTTTCCCTAGTGAACATGTATCACTTTTACAGTGTTTTTCTTTAAATTAATACATTTTTTAAAAGACCAAAGGGTGCCCTCTTAATCTCCAAAGGTAATAACATTTCCATATGAAGAGGGGGATGATTTTTATTGCCTTTGCATTCTCCAAATTTTCTCCAGTGCAGTTTTATAATCGTTGGAGAAGATACTTTTTAAGATTCCCTTTCGACAAAGCAATCCCCGAGGGCCAGAGGCACTTAAAAGCTTTTATCTCATCTTTTATATTATTTTTTTAAATTGATTTGAGAGAGAGACATCGATTTGTTGTTCCATTTATTTCTGCATTTATTTGTTGATTCTTGACCAGTAATCAAACCCAGACCTCTCAGTCCAAGGGAGGAGGCTCAATCCACTGAGCCACACGGCTGGGTTAGCCTTGTTTTCATAGATGCCGAGCTGTCTGCTCCTGTTTATCAAGTGTCGGGCAAGAAGTCAAGGGCACCAGCTGGGATGAAATGGAGGCAGGAAAAATGGAGACAGTAAATATGTTTTGGAAAAACTCAGGCTGGGCAGAGGAGTAGTGAAGTCCTCCTGCCGTCTAGAATCTTCTCTCAATGAATGCTGTAGGTGGTCCCTAGAGCCACGTCTTAACCAAGGCTCTATGACATTTGGGCTGAATGTTTCTTCACGTGGGGCCATCCTGTGCGAGCAGCAAGCCTGGCCTCCACCCACTAGATGCCAGTAGCAGCCCCTCCCCTCCCAGCTGTGACTCCCTCGGAGTCTCAGACATCACGTCGCAGAATGATTCCCGGAGGGCATCCCTGGCTGAGAACCACTGGGCGAGAATGTGATGTAAAATAAGTTGTTGTTTTGTTTTTTTTCAGAAGCATTTTATTTTATTATTATTTTTTTTCATCCTCACCTGAGGACATTTTTCCATTTTTTGTACAGATAGAGTGGAAGGGAGAGAGAGGAAGAGAGAGAGAGAGAGAGAAACATCAACGTGAAAGGGACACATCGAGTGGCTGCCACCCGCACGACCAACCAGGGTCGGGGACAAACTGCAACCGAGGTGCATGCCCTTAGCGGGAACCGAACCTGGGTCTCTCCGGACCGCAGGCCTACGCTCAAACCGCTGAGCCAAACCGGCCAGGGCTGTAAAATAAGTTTAAACCCCCAGTAAAAGGCTGTGTCTCGAACACTAATTTCATCTCCCCACCCCTCTTGTTTGGAAAAAGAACTCTAAATGAAGAGCATCCCGCAGCAAGGCCCTAACCGGGTGCTCAGTTGGTTAGAGTGTCATCGCCATACGTCAAGGACCCAAGCCACCAATGAACGCATAAATCAGTGCAACAACAAATCAGTGTTGCTCCTCTAAGAATCAACCAATTTTTTTGTAATCCTCACTCGAGGATATTTTTACATTTATCTTCAGATAGAATGGGAGGGAGGAAGAGAGAGAAACATCGGTGTGAGAGAGACACATCGATTGGTTGCCACCCGTACAACCCCAACCGGGGCCGGGAACAAACTGCAACCAAGGTACGTGTCCTTGGCCAGAATCAAACCCAGGGCTCTTTGGTCCGCAGGCTGACGCTCTAACCGCCGAGCCAAACCGGCCAGGGCTCAACCAATGTTTTTAAAAGCGTTCCGGAGCAACAGTATCCTCCATAAAGATACTAGGGAGTTTAGGGAAAATTCACAGAACATTCCATAATCTTCACTGAGGACATACAATGTTCCAGGAACCGGGATACAGTTAACAAGACAGACACAGTTCCCGCTTCCTGGTGTCTACGACTCTGCTGGGTCCTAGAGAAAGTTATAAATGACTTTGAAAAGGGCAAGAATGACTGACCAGTCTCCTCTCTCCTCCAGGTTACCTGGCTTTTCACTGTTTTTGAGCCATTTTACAACTCTATAAGGTGAGGGAAACTATGTAATACAAAGGAGTCCTGTCCATAAACATGCAAATGAACTTTGTCCCATAGAATGCAGTGGATCATTGCCTTGGGTCTATTTGTAAATTCACTTCAACATTCCTGCTGCCTAGAATTTGGGAGTTCTTGCAATTCTTTGAATTAGCTGTAAATCTGTTAATAAAATCTTTGACACATGTTCATTTTATATACATAGGAGTCATGATTTCCCCTTCTAAAAATATGTGAACAGGGTAGAAAGAAAATAGACAAGTAAACATTTTAGAGTGCACAATGCCTGTGAATAATAAAATGGGTGAATGCGAATCCCCTAACGCTGAAAGGAAAAAGATGGCCCCTAAGCAGTTCCCTACTGCACACACCCCATCGTTTAAAAAAATTTTTTATTGATTGATTTTTGAGAGTGGGGGTGGGGGGAGGGAGAGAGAGAGAAACATCCATTTTTATTGTTCCGCTTATCCATGCGTTCATCGGTTGATTCTTTGTGGCCTGCCCTGGGATCCGACCCCCAGCCTTGGCAATGCTCTCACCACCTGAGACAGGGCCACCCCTGTTTTCTAAAACACAATTCCAATGGAATCCCAAAGATTAGCAATCTTAAATTCCATTCATTTCTCTTCTCCCTCCTCTGCGGTCTTCACCATAGTAGGAAATGAAGATGAAGATAGAATCCTCTCTGACGCAACCATTTACTCAGGACATTTAGGGAGGTCAGTGAAGAGTTTCTCCCTCCAGGGTGGCCTGAAAGCCATCAGAGTAATCAGCAAGCCTTAGGGGTGGGAAGTGATTTATGTGAATAGAAGGGGGAAAGCTTCTCTAACACCAGGTATACCCAGCATCAGGTATACCCAATACCAGGTATACCCAACACCAGGTATACCCAACACCAGTTATACCCAGCCTCAGGTATACCCAGCTTCGGGTATACCCAGCCTCAGGTATACCCAGCACCAGGTATACCCAGCATCAGGTATACCCACAGCTTTACCACCAGCTGATATGGAAGATCATTTGTTTCACTGCTTTTAATTTAAAGATTTTCCCCAGGTATCCCATCAGGATAAAACAACCCTCCTTATCCTGTTTTTCATACCTCGGTCTTTAGAACACTAGTACTGTATTCTCTTCTATTTAATTCTTTGCTTAAGACAATAGGTGGTTTACAAAGGTTTGAGGGTGGAAAGGGAGCAACAAGGGAAGAAATGCAAGTCATTTGGGAAGCCCGGCTTCTCCCAGGAAGTCACTTTCAAATCTCCTTTAGACGGAAAATGCAGAGCTTGAAGTCTTTTTTTTTTTTTTTTAAACCTCACCCAAGGATATTTCTGCAATCACTTTCAGATGGGGGGGGGGGGGGGAGAGAGAGAAACATTGAAGTGAGAGAGGCACATTTTCTGGCCGCCTCTCGAATGACCCCGACCAGAGCTGGGGACCAAATCACAACTGAGGTACGTGCCCTTGACCGGAATCAAACCCTTGACTCTCTGGTCTGCGGGCTGACGCTCTAACCGCTGAGCCGAACTGGCCAGGGCTGAAGGTCTTTACTGAACATATTTGCAAGGTCTTATTTTATTATCTCCATGGTGAAGTACACTTCTGAGAGGTCAATTTATTTCTTATCTCACTGTAGCCCAGTTGGATTAATACTCCATTTTTCTTTTGATATTTAGAAATTGTTGGAATTGGTTAAAACCAAGTGATAAGGACCTGGGGGTTTGTTTGTTTGTTTTAAGGCAAAAGTCTGTATTTTCATGGGTACCAAGAACATATACCCCTAGACAATACCCATGCTTTGCCAAAAGCCATTGTTTCTCTGGGCATATTAGTTGACTTTAATCGCTTTCAACCTATTTTCTCTGGACAGAAATAGGGATCCCTACTAACTGATCATTTCACAACACATGCAAATGCGAATCATTATGCTGTACACCTGAAATTAATGCGACGTCAAATACACCTCAATTTTTTTAAAAAGTCGATCTAATCATAATTCATATTTGGGTTCATGCCATTTTAACAGTTACATTTTATGGCAAAATGTACTTCAATTTTATACGCCAACATTCACCAGCTTTTTGTAGATAATACCCTTTTAAATTTATGATACTCCCTTGCTCAATTCAAGCTTCATTCATTTTTAGATATTTTGGAAAAATAAATAATGGAGAGATACTCTGCCATTCATGAGTAATGTATCACCTGTAACTTAAGAAAATCAATTAATTGCCCAGAGATGCATTTGTTATGTATAAATAATATAACAACATTTTTTTTTTAAAGGAAATGAGCCCAGAGTTTTGTTTTTTTTTTTTTTTTTTTTTGTGGTACATGCCCCTAATGGGAACCAAACCCGGGACTCTCTGGTCCACAGGCTGACACTCAACCGCTGAGCCAAACCGGCCAGGGTTTTTTTGTGTTTTTTTGTTTTTGGTTTTTTTTTTTAGCCCTGGCTGGTTTGGCTCAGCAGTAGAGTGTTGGCCCGCGAACTAATAAGTCACGGGTTTGATTCCAGCCAAGGGCATGTACTTCAGTCAGGGTCGTGCAGGAGTCAACCAGTCCATGTGTCCCTCTCACATCAATGTTTTTCTCTCTCTCTCTCTCCCTCCCTCCCATTCTGTCTGAAAATAAATAGAAAAATATCCTCAGGTGAGGATTTATTTATTTATTTTCTTTATTGATTTTTAAAGAGAGGGGAAGGAAGAGGGAGAAATAGAAACATCAATAAGAAAGAACATCGACTGGCCGCCTCCTGCATGCCCCCCACTGGGGATTTGGCCCACAACCTGGGCAGGTGCCCTGACCGGGAATTGAACCGGCGGCCTCTTGGTGCATGGGTCCACTGAGCAACACCAGCCAGGCTAGGGTGAGGATTTTTTTTAAAAAGGGAAAAGCAATGGGCATTCCTTACTTAAGTGCTCAATGATTTTACTTGGAAACAAGAGAACAGAACTGGGGGAAGCGAAAGGACCGAGGATAATCTCTCCACAGGAAGTCTATGCCCCCCTGGATGACTACACAATGGTGCAGAATCCACACAGTACCGAGAGATGCCAAGGACGGAAGAAACCGAAGGCAGCTGTAGTGTTTAGATCTGAGCTTAATCAATACAAGATCAGAAATCAATACAGATTTCGGCAAACAGAGCTTTTCAAATCGGGCTTCCCCGACACCAAGGGAGAGCCTAGGGTCAGCGGGGTTCTGCCAGTCCGTAGATTCCAGTGTTCTGGGGTGTTTGTCTACGGAATTGGTGAGAAATGTACATGGAGGAATCAGTGCGACGTGGTAACCCCTGCTGAAAGAAACATTCGGTTGCTAAAGTGACCTTATTGGAAGACACGTGGGAAACCCACCTTAAAAATGACCTCTACTAGCTTACTGTCTTTCTGCACTTTATTACATCCTTTTATCTAGAGCAATAAGGCAGTGATGGAACATGCCATTGCATGCACGCCCGCTAGGATCTGAGATGCAAAAGACGAACATTATCTCCAAGATAAAGGAGATCTCATCAGAGCAGCTGAACCATGTGACCTCCTTCCTCCGTCTCAGGAGATTGAACCAAGAGAATCCACCTGATCCAAAGTTGGAGCAAAATGAACCAAAGAGGACAGTGTAGATTTTCTGAGCCAGCTACCATATCTGAATGCTTCCTGTACCCCTAAATCAACTGCTTTCATCCTCTCATGTAATCTCACCATGCTATGATCCAGACAGTACCCCCATGTAGATGAGTGAGGGCCCATGACTACACTGCCACAGTGCCGACCTGGGACTCCTCCCCAACGAAGGGCGTTATCTCGTCATGAACCCTTCCTTTCCCGATTTGAAATGCACCTGTATCCTCTAACTCCTTACTAACCTCTTGTTTCTGGACTTCCTACATATGCTGACATGTGTTAACTTTCCTGTCTGGGTTCCAGCCACCTGCCGGTTGTAAACAGGCGGTGTTGCCCATGAACCCTATTGAAGAACTTCCTGTAAACCTGCAGGTATTTCAACACCTTCCTTGTGGTTCAGCTACAGCAGCTGGCGCAGGTTTAACTGAACCTCCACCTTCCTGTTCTTCTTCTTAATCCTCACCCAAGGATATGTTTTTATTGATTTCTTTTTTGAGAGAGAGAAACATCGATCCTGTATGTGCCCAGACCTGGGATTGAACCTGCAACCTAGGTATGTGCCCTGACTGGAAGTCGAACCTGCAGTCTTTTGGTGTACGGGTCAATGCTTCAACCAACTGAGCCACCCAGCAGGACCTCCTACCCCATTCTTGATGGCTCTTAGGCTAATTCTGCTTCTCCACCTGGAGGGGGGCCCACCCCAAGCTTTCTCCCGGCCCTCTCCAAATGCACCTATACCACGCAAACGTTTCCCAGAACACATGAATAAGCAGGTTCTAGGTACCAACTACAGGCAGCAGGCCACAGGGAAAGGTGGGAGTTTGCCCCTCGCCCCGTTTTGTTGAGCTATAACTGGCCATTTACTCAAGTCAGGACATTGAGATTCTCTTGTCATCCATCAAGTATCGACTAGGAGGAGCCCGTAGCGGAAGACACAGGAGTCAGGCAGGTCTCAAGACCAAAGGGCAGGTTCTATGGCAGCTGCACTGCTTACCTTCTGTGCTCCAAACCAGGACCCCTTTACGGCAGTGGGGTGCTCACATCACAGCCTACCCTTTAATTATTTTGTTTTTCTTGTATTGATGTTAGAGAGAGAGGAAGGGAGCGGGAGAGAGATAGAAACATCGATGAGAGAGTACATCAACTGGCTGCCTCCTGCATGCCCCCACTGGGGATCGGGCCTAAAACATGGGCATGTGCCCTGACCGGGAATCAAACTGGCAGCCTCTTGGTGCGTGGGTCGACGCTCAACCACTGAGCCACACCGGTCGGGCACGTCACAACCTACTCTTGAAGAGTGGGCTTCAAAACCCCAAACACTAACCCGAAAGAATACATGCACCCCTATGTCCACTGCAGCATTATTCACAATAGCCAAGATCTGCAAGCAACCCAAGTGCCCACCAGTAGATGAGTGGATGAAACTGCTGTAGCCCTGGCCGGTTTGGCTCAGCGGTCGGAGCGTTGGCCTGTGGACCAGAGTCCTGGGTTCAGTTCCCACTAAGGGCATGTTCCTTGGTTGCAGTTTGTCCCCGGCTCCGTTTGGGGTCGTGTGGGTGGCAACCACTCGATGTGTCTCTTTCAAATCAATGTTCCCCTCTCTCTCCCTCCTGCTCTATCTGAAGAGAAATGCAAAAAATGTCCTCCAGTGAGGATAAAAAAAAAAAACAGAAAACTGCTGTATTACATTTATGCAAGGGAATGTTACTCAGCCACAAAAGAAAAAAGGAAATCTTACCTTTGGACTAGTGTGGATGGACTTAGAGACCATTATGCTAAATGAAATAAGCCAGAGAAATGTAAGTACCATATGATACTCTTATGTAAAATAAGACGCAGAGAGAGCAGGCTGACGGCTGTGAGGAGGGGACTAGAGGGGGGTGGGGGAGGACTGAGCCAAAAAGTAAAAAGGAGAAAAGACTCTTGGACAGGGACAAGTGTTGTGATTGCCTGGGGGTGGGGGGTGGGAGGGGGGGATAAATGGTGATGGAGAGACTTGACCTGGGGTGGCGAACACCCAATCCAGGGTGCAGGTGTGTTGTAGAATTGTATACCTGAAACCTGTATGATTTTGTTAACCAGTGTCACCCCAATACATTCAGTAAAAAATAACAATAAAAGCAGATGGCTTTTGTTTATCAAAGAAAGCAAATGGGCTTCAGATTAGGGCTGACAACGTAGACACACACACCGCACACTTACGGAAACCATCACAATCGTGTAGCAATCTCTCAAGGTCAGACTTACCCAAGTGCAAACGTGACGCCAGAGATGAGCAACATTCTTGAACAAAACAGTTCGAGGGAACAGGAGTACTGTCCAGCAATAGCTAATTAAACGTGTTTGTATCATGGCAGATATTTACAAAGGATTAGGCAGAAACAGCCTTCTTTTCTTTTTATCCTCACCCAAGGACATCTGTCCATTTATCTTCAGATAGAGCGGGAGGGAGAGAGAAACATCGACAT
Source organism: Molossus molossus (assembly GCF_014108415.1). Lineage (NCBI taxonomy): Eukaryota > Metazoa > Chordata > Mammalia > Chiroptera > Molossidae > Molossus > Molossus molossus. Next base: position 7,548,873 of record NW_023425399.1, on the reverse strand, counting down.
AAGAGAGACACATCGAGTGGTTGCCACCCACAAGACCCCAACAAACTGCAACCGAGGTACGTGCCCTTAGTGGGAACTGAACCGGGACTCTCTGGTCTGCTGGGCCGACCGACCAGGGCAGGCAGAAACAGCCTTTACATCGGAAAGATGCCTTAAAATATGATGGAGGGGGGTAAAGATATATATATACTTTTAAAAAATTCCTCACCCAAGGATTTTTCCCATTTTTGTTCAGATAGAGTGGGAGGGAGGGAGAAGAGAGAAAGAGAGGGCTATGCTTTTATTAAGTAAAATAATTGGAATCTAGAAAGACATAAAACTTAACTGTGGGTTGGTATCAAGAGGGAGAAAAGGTGTAAACTGTGGACTCGGAACCAGAGCATATTAGCTTTAAGCAGGACTTTTCATCCCCGTGATCTGAAGGATTGGCTGTCTTGCTGAGTCAGGAGAGTGGCTGCTTCACCCCAATTTTAGAGCTGAGGCCAAAGGGCTCACAGGCCTTGGGGGGTGTGGGGGGGGGCAGGACAGAAACATCCACTTGCAAAGGAAGTTGACAATGCAGAACTCCTCAGGTCAAAGGTCATCAGGCTACTCCCAGCCCTTTCCTGGATGTCAAGAGAATCCACTCCAGAATCAATGTGGGGTCCACATCCACCAAGGTTCTCCTGGGCCTCATGCTGGTTCTTGCCATGGGGCTCGCAAAGACAAACAGAGCCAAAGGGGGCCAAGACCAGTAATGGCTTTCCCAGTAGGTCGTTGACCTGTCTTGCCGTGTCACCCCATCCTGTGAGCACTTTTTCCGCTACCCTAAGTATGTCCCCTTGGAATTACGTGCCACCTCCTATCTGACTTTTAGCCCATTCCCTTCTAAGTAGCCTGTAAGGATGAGATGGTTAAAAATATTGTGTCTCTGCCCGTGACGTGTACCCAGTTGGGATGGGCTGAGATGTGGGGTAGTCTAGGGCGTGAAGCCCTCTATGGTCATGAGTGAACACAAGCAAAAGTTCTCCAGCGAGATCTCGCTAATAAAATGGCTATGCCTTGAAAGGAAAGCTACCAACCAGCAAATAGTTGGTTATGTGCTTGAGAATGGCCAAGCATGGATGTAACCGGAGGGTCAGGAGGCACCTGGAAATAATGGTCGAGTAAGGATCCTCAGGTTTAGAGCAGAAACTACCAGAAAAACGTAGACACACCTGGTGGGGGGAAAAATATCCAAAGTTTATTCTCCAACAGTCGGCATCAGCAGGTAAAACTACAGGGTTTTCTCGGTAGATCATACATTCACAAGGCGTAACAGCGAGAAAGCCTCGGGTGTGTCCTCTGTAACAATATCCACTTCACAGTGTAAACAGGTGCTAGTATTGTGTTCACTTACAATTCCAGAAGGAAAGGCACAACATGGCAAAAAAATAATAATTAATTTTTTTTTGGATCCTAACGTCAGGTGCAATAACTCAGACGGACTTTTGATATAAGTCTTGATCTACATTTCCACATCGAGGGGGAAAGACTCCTCCGCCCGGAAATCAGGGTCTTTCCTCCTTCTTCCTTGTTAAGCCATTAGAGCAACGTTTCCTTGTTTGCTTCATATTACATACACAAAAAAGGAATTTAAAAAAAAAAAAAAATCACAAAAATATCTGGAACTTCCAGCTGCTCCCACCAATACATCAACTCTTAGGTTTAAGACAGGGACTAGGAACACTTTTAGCGGTCATAAAATAGAAAAAAAGAGACTAAGGCTACAAAAATAAAAATAAATGAGGTAGATAAATTAAAGCTCTCATACCCAGGACTCGCCTGTTCCAACTTTGTAGCCTTCATGCAATACTTGGGGGGGAGAGGGGGGAAGGGGGCGGGGGCTATCTTCATAATTACTTGGCATAAGTCACATCAAGGAAATTTTAATAAAAATTAGTCTGTGAACCTCATATAAGAAACATGCCCTTCCATGAGTTTGTTCAAGAATGGGAAACCCATTTCTTCTAGAGAGTAGGCACTGGCGAACTAAGTTAAGTCACCTGAGGTCCCCTGCTCAGGTGCCCACCTGTCCTGGGAGGCAGGGAATCCATTGGCACTCTTAGAGGTTCCAACTGAACTGTATTTCAATAAAGCAGCAACATACACTTCTGACTCCCGAAGGACTGAAACCAGTCCTTCCGAGGACATCCTACTAAGGTTCCAAGGCTGAAGGAATTTTGTCATTCTACAACCTTAGTAAAAAGAAAAATACATTCAAAAAAAAAAAAAAAATAACAACAAACAAAAAGATGGGTGCAGGGCTGGGGGGGGCATACGAAACAGGTCCCCAAAGACGACAGACCTTGTCCACTTACCCGCATACAGTCACCACAGAAGTATATAGCACACCCCCCCGTTAGGCTAAGCAGTTGTCTCTCCATCAGGGTTCAGTAAGTTCCAACGCAAAAAGCTGAATCTTTGGAAATAGTCACTCCAGCTCCTACAAAGTTTTCACGTATAGTTTGTCTCAAGTAACAAAGCTACTTTGCAAGACCCGCTTCTTTCCAAAATTACAAAAAAAAAACAAAAAAAAACAGTCTATTTGTTTTAGTATGATTTGTGTTTTTTTGCAAAGCAGCATAGCAACATTGTGATTGTAGGACTTGCCTGAGGTTGTGGTCACAACTGTAAACATCATTTGCACATCAGTAAAGAAAAAAAAAAAAACAAACAGGAGATGGGTCCTTTAAAAAAAAAAAAAAAAACAACCAACAACAAAAAAGGTCCAGTTGGAGAGCAGTCACTGGGCACTTCTTTGAATGAACGGGCTGGCCTGCGGTTTAGCTGACCGCAATCTTGTTTTCTTCCAGGAAGTGGGGGAACTGGGGTTTGGGGACGCTGTCCGCAGCACCCGGCTTTTCCACATCGGCACCCAGAGCCGACTGAGAGCCATCCAGCTTGGAGGCCGTGGCGTTACTGACGACGGAGCTGGCCCCAAGGGACACAGGGAGAGTAGGGATGCCCCCACTCTGGATCACTGAGATCTCGTTGGTCTTCATGGCCAGACCGCCGTTGAGCATGGTGGTGTACTGGTTCCATACCACCGGGTCCACACTCACCGAAGGGGCTATGGTTTCCTTGGGAAACACCTCTGGGACCCTCTTTGCATCTGCTCCCAGAAGAGCCATGGTGTTCTCGATGGCTAGCTTCCTCCCGCGGCGCGTGGAGCTGTTGTTGGTGCCGTGGGTCATGTAGTGGACCTATGGGGAGACGGACAGCAAGGTTCCCCCCAAACAGAGATGTGAGTACATGCTGGCCAGCCAGTCAGCCGCAGGGTTTGGTTCCCCCCAACAGTATTAACATCATGTATATTTAAGAATTAGGTCCGGCCTGTGTGGCTCAGTGACTGAGCATCAACCCCTGCACGGAGAGGTCGCCAGTTCGATAGATTCCCAGTGAGGGCACGTGCCCAGGTTGTGGGCCTGATCCCCAGTGGCAGGCATGCAGGGACAGCCAACTGATGTTCTCTCTCGTCGATGTTTCTATCTCTCTCCCTCTCCCTTCCTCTCTCTCTAAAATCAATAAAGGAAAAAAGAATTATAAAAAAAAAAAGAATTAGATTTCGCCCTGGCTGGTTTGGTTCAGCGGTCAGTGTCAGCCCTCATCGCCAAGAGTCACAGGTTCGATTCTAGTCCCCGTCTCTTCCTCCCTCCCTCCAACTCTGTCTGAATCATGGAATAATATCCTCGGTGAGAATTTTTTTAAAATTAGATTTCATATGTAAAATATCAGACGACAGTACTATGTATCGTTTCTCCAGCTTGGCCTCCTTTGTGTAATTCCCTTCCTGTTCTGGATTTGAGTCTACAAACCCCCTTTAGCTTCTTCCCTTTTTTTATTAATTAATTTTTTAATTTATCCTCACCTGAGGACATTCTTGCATTTATCTTCAGATAGAGCAGGAGAGAGGAAGGGAGAGAGAAACATCTATGTGAGAGAGACACATCGTCTGGTGCCCACAGAACCCCAACAGGGTCTGGGGACGAACCGCAACCGAGGTCCGTGCCCTTAGTGGGAACCGAACCCGGGACCCTCTGGTGCACGGGCCAAAGCTCTAACCGCTGAGCCAAACCGGCCAGGGCCCCTTTAGCTTCTTTAAGAACTGAGGTACCAGGTTCTCTCGGGCATTTTCACTTCACCTTCACTGCCGTCCTCAGAAGCTAGTGACCTCATCGGGCTCAGAAGTGAGAAGCTGTTCCGGCACGGCAGGTATAATTGTAAGCACTTTATTGTGTAACTCATTCCATCTCCAGGACAACCCCGAAGCCACCATTGCCGGGATCCCCACGTCCGGGAAGTTGAGGCAGAAAGGAACACAAGCCTCGGGCCACTGGGGCCAGGAGAGCAGCCCCGACCCGCCTGGCGGCCGGCTGGGCCTGGGAACAAGTGTGAGCTGTGTCTCTGGGAGTCAGCGTCAGAGACGAAGTTACTTCATGTCCCTCCTCTGGCAGTTTGCCCACAGGACTCAAAAGAACAGACTGTTTTGTAATAATAAGTATTTTCGATTTTCAAAATGACATAGTATCGTGTTCCAGGTCAGCTTGATGGTGGAAGTTCCCACCTTTACTCTGACGACAACGAATTCAGGGAGTGTCGCACTCACTGGAGAGGGAGAGCAGGAGAAACAGCCTGGTGTGAACTGGAGGCCAGAGGAGCACTCGGGCCGATCCCTCCGTGAGCTCAGCTGACCACTTTCAACCCCCCCGGGAGGGCCTCCCCTCCAATTCCCGTGTGAAATCACAGGGGAACTGACTTACCACACACAAAGTAGGCCATTCTCTGGAAGAACCCAGCTGCTCTATTTTTTAAAAATACGTTTTTATTGATGTTAGAGGGAGAGAGAAAAGCATTGATTAGAGAGAATCATCCACTGGCCGCCTCCTGCATGTCCCCTGCTGCAGATCAAGCCCACAGCCTGGGCATGGGCACTGCCCAGGAATTGAACTGGTGACCTCTTGGTGCAAGAGATGATGCCCAACCAACTGAGCCACATGGGCCGGGCTGGGCCCAGCCGCTCTATTTTTAAACACACTGCTGATAATGCAGAGGGGTACACTGCACTGGTACTGTTGTTACACGTGTATGTTTAACTGACGATGTTCAACCTAGCAGGTCGGAAAATAAGAGCAACATACAGCACAGGGTGGCCATCGGGTCTGGGAAGCATATGAAACCCACACGTGATTGGTCAGTGTTATGTTACTACACATGACAAATGTCATCAATGTTTGCAGACTTGATTTCACACATCTACTAAATGACTGTTGAAAGGCATCACGATCTGCCGGCCGGTGTGGCTCAGTGGCTGAGCCTCGACCCAACCAAGAGGTCACCGGTTCGATTCCCGGTCCGGGCACAAGCCCAGAATGTGGGCCTGATCCCCAGTGGGGGACACGTAGGAGGCAGCCAATTGATGTTCTCTCATCGATGTTTCTATCTCTTCCCCCCTTCCTCTCTCGAAAATCAATAAAGAAGGAACAAACAGGCACCCGACCTGCCCAGGATCGGAAGGACAATCACCCACGCTGAACTGAAAACTGAAACAGGAGGAGAAAGCAGCCGGAGCGCCCCGCTCCTAGACGGCACCCCTTAGAAAACGCACCCCGTATAAAACGCACCCGGTATAAAACGCACCCCGTATAAAACGCACCCCTTAGAAAACGCGCCACTATTTTATGTGCCTCTGAGATTAGAGGAAAAAATTTACCTATTATTTCAGACACTGACAGTAAGGCGCATCCAATCTCAGAGATGTCGTGATATGAGAAATCGTACCTCTTTTTTTTTATTTATTTATATCCTCACTCGAGGACATTTTTGCATTTATTTTCAGATAGAGCAGGAGGGAGAGAGAGAGACACATCGATGTGAGAGAGACACATCGAGGGGCTGCCACCCACAGGACCCCAACTGGGGCCGGGGACAAACCGCAACGAAGGTACGTGCCCTCAGCGGGAACGGAACCCAGGACTCTCTGGTCCGCAGGCCGACGCTCTCACCGCTGGGTCAAACCGGCCAGGGCGAAAATGTACCTCTTTTTTAAAGAATATTTATTTCAAGAGCCAGTTTTGCGCCCTGGCCGGTTTGGCCAATGGTTAGAGCACTGCCTGACCTGCGGACCACAGACCCACAAGTTTGATCCCCAGCCCAGGTTGAGGTCTTGCGGGAGGCAGCCCATTGATGTGTTTCTCTCACATCGAGGTTTCTCTCTCTCCCCCTCTCCCTCCCACTCTATCTGAAAATCAATGGAAAAATATCCCCGGGAGAGGATTATTTTAAAAAAAGAGCCAGTTTGGAGACAGAACATCCCATTCGCTCTCAGTAGAAGGTCCCTGTGGATGGAGAACACCTGGCTCCCATCCTTGCCGAAGCGCTAAGAAACTCACCTTCAGGTTGCCCTTGGTGGTGAAGGCCCGAGTACATATGTTACAGGCGAAGGGCTTCTCCCCGGTGTGAGTCCGCTCGTGAATCTGAAGGGCGCTGGCCGACGAGAAGTTCTTCCCGCACCGCGTGCACGTGTGCTGCTTGCCGTGGCGGCGGGGCTGGGCCAACAAGGGCGCCATGCCCGGGGTCATGGCCGCGGGGCCGAACGCACCGGGGACCTCCACTTTGACGTAGGTTGGCTGGGCTCGGACAAATGCTGACGGCAGGCTGCTGCGACCTGGTGTGCAGAGAAAACAAGGCCCAAACCCGATCATCTCACACTCGTTCACTCTTCAGACCGTCAGAGAGTTTTGAAAGCGACTGCCCCTGCCCGACCGCCCAGAAGTGGCTTTCGGGAAATTTACACCCCGGAGGCAGCTTCCTTTGACCTCTTTCCTGGCGCAGGGAATAATCGTGACTCCAACACTCAGGGAAACTTGCCACTTGGGTGTGAAGGGGACGGCTGCACAGACTCATGCATCCAAGTTCAAATGCCTACATAAAGAGTTCCCTTTAGCATGAGCCCAGGTGCCCATCCTCGGACTCTATGATGCAGCTGTTCCCCCATCTCGCCCTTCATCAATGGGCACCCCCACCATTTATATGTGCGCTTCAAATGGGTTCGATTCTTTTTGACCCGTGAGAGTTCTTCATTTGTGACCCTCACATTAGGGAGTGGGACCTCAGAATGGAGAAATGATGGTGTATCTCTGTGGGCAAAACACAGCGCCCACTTCCTCAAAATTCTTCTACTCTCGAGATTACCCTATGTCCCCACGGGGCTCAAACACAAAAATATGAAAACAAACAAAAACGGTATGCTGTCCAACGTGCATTAATCGTCCTAAATCAAAGCATGTCCTTACTGGGAGAGAGGAAGCTACGGCCCCTCCACCCAGAGGCACAGAACGGCTACCCGCCCTACGGAGGAGCTGCTCCACACTTATCACACACTCCGCTCGTCAGGTTCAACCCGGGCTCCTTTCGGATGACCTTGTGCCCAAAACGGACGTAAGTTAAATCCAAAGCACTATCACCTTCCGTCTCAGGGTGGCTGCTCTCCGAGCTGTCCGCTCTGCCGCCAGCGTCAGGGGACTTGGACTTGCTGCTCTCTGCCTGGCTATTGGCCGGGGAGAGGGCCTGAAGGGACGTGGTCTCCAGCACATCTGGACTTCGACTCTGATACTCCTGGTCACCCATCACCGAGGACGAGTCGTTGGTCAAGCCGTCGCTCTCCACAGAACCGTTCTCTCTGCTGTTCTGCCGCTGAAGGACCACAGGAGCGGAACCCACCTTCCCCGTGGCGAACCCTGGCGTGGGTGATGCCGAGTGGATGCTGGAGAGAGGCACGGGGACCTTTGAGCAGCTGCTGGGGACATCCTGGGAGCCCACCTCATCGACATCAATGCTTTCGACGACGTCGTCATGACAGGTGGCCCCCGAGCTGCCGTTCTCTGTGACCATCACCAGCTCGGGACACGTGAAGTCGCAGGGACTCTCCGGCAGCGGTGTGTTGGGAATCTGACCGCCCATGTGCATCCGGATGTGCCGCTGCAACATGACCGCGTTGGTGAACTTCTTCTGGCAGATGGGGCACGAATGCTGCGTCTTTATGGACGTGCTGGTTTGGTGAACCCCGAAGTGTGCCTTCAGGTTGCCTTTGGTGGAGAAGGCTCGGTCACAGATCTTACACCGGAACGGCCTCTCCCCGGTGTGGGTGCGGTAATGCATTTTGAGGGAGCTTTGGCAGCTTAAGACACGGTGGCAAATGTGACATTCATTGGGGTCGCTGGTGACCTTGTCAATGTTCTCCACCAGCTGCTGCAACTTCAGGGTCTCCGACCCTGGCTCGGGTGTCCCTCTCCCTTGGAAGACACCAACCCTTGGGGGATTATGGTTGGGCCCCACCCCAGAGAGCAGGGGTCCGTCCTCACTTTCTGGAGAAGGCCCAGGCTGCAGGTCGTTGGCCAGTGGGCCACCCATTAGGTCCTTGGGGTTAGTCCCCGAAGAGAGATTCTGAGGTAGCCCTGCACTGGGGGTCCCTGTGACCAGGACGGGTTTGCTGTCTAAAGAGAGACTGGATTCATCTACGGGGACAGGTACAGGGAGCGCGTAGGGGACGCTGCCTGCGGCCATTCTGTCGTGGAGCTCGGCAAACAGCTGGGGGTTTGCTTTCACCTGGGGGTGTCGATGGAAGTGCACCTTGAGGTTGCCCTTGGTGGTGAACCGGTGGCCACAGACCGAGCACACGAAGGGTCTCTCTCCAGTGTGGGAACGGAGGTGGATCTGCAAGGAGCTATCAGTCCCAAAAACCTTGCTGCAGTACTTACACTTGTGCCGGTAGAGGGCGGCCTCGTCTTTGGGTTTGACATCCACCGGGGACACGTTGGGTGGCTTCCCCTTCCCTTTCTTGGACGGGTCTAACGCCACCGTGGAGAAAGGGCTCTGGAAGAGCACAGAGCCCGGGGCCTGAGGTATCAAACCCGGGAGGCGGTTCGGGAGCACCCTCGTCCCGTCCGGCCTCAGGGCGAAGGACACCAGCCCCGGGGACACAGAGCTGGTGGTGGAAGGGATGTTTGCATGAGGTAGCTTGGCTTGTTTCAAGGTGTCCAGGGACAGACCTTGGCTTCCAGCTTTCTGGCTGAGCAAAGCCACGGCTGCAGAAACCTGCTGGGACATGTGGCTGCCTAAGGTCTTCAGGGTGTCGGCTCCCGCCACGCCGGAGTGGAGGGCGTGGGCAGCCCACATGTTCACCTGCACGCGGATCTGCTCGGTGAGCTGGATCTGCTGCAGCTGCTGCTGCTGCAGACACAGGATCTGCTCCAAGACCCACGGGATGCTGTTGGCACCGGGCAGGGGGGCGGGCAGCGCGTCCGCGCTCCGCTGATTGACCGCCACCTTGGTGCCCCGTAGTGCTTGTAGAGTGACGTTAGTGTTGGCCACTTTGCCTTTGGGTAAATAGCTTAAGTCCTGGGGTGTGGGTGGCAGGGCGGTTTCTGTCTTTAGGAACAGGACAGACTCCGCCCCTGGCTTCTCCTTCATGTCCCCTGAGCTGCCGCCATCCTCCCTGTGACTGTCCTTACAGCTGGGACTGCGTGGCTGGTGGCTCAGCACAGCCCCGGAGAAGTCTTCGGAAGGCACCGGCCCCTCGCTGTCGTTCATGATGAGGACAGGTGGATGTTTAGTGCAATTTTTCTTATGTTCTAAGAACTCAGAGACGCTGAAGAACTCTCCACAGCATTTCTCACAGATGTGAGTCTCCTCCTGACGAGGCCTCTTGGCTGCGGCCGGGTCCTCATTCATGTCATCGCCGGCTGCCGGGTGGTTCACTGAAGTACCTGTGACAAGAGAGTAAGAGCTAAGAATTCATCCAAGGAAGGATGAGGGACAACTTCTTGGGAAGTACCACGACCAGACAACACACAGTGCAACTGTCTCCGTGACAGGTGGGCAGCCGATATAAGGCTGTGTAAGGGTCCTGGCCGGTGTGGCTCAAGGGTTGGGTACCGTCCCAGGGACCAAGAGGTCGCTGGTTCCATTCCCAGGCAGGGCACATGCTGGGTTGCAGGCTCGATCCACTGAGGGGTGTGCGGAGAAGCCTACTGCTGTTTCTCTCTCTCCCTCTTCCTTCCTCTCTCTGAAAATCAATAAAAGTATTTGTCTATTGTTATTTACTGATTTTTTTTTTTAAGAGCATCGATTTGTTGTTCCACTCATCTCTGCATTCGTCAGTTGAGTCTTGGATGTGCCCTGAGCCTGGATCGAACCTGCAACCTTGGTGTTATCAGGATGACACTCCAACCAAATGAGCTACCTGCCCAGGGCCCAAACATGTCTAAGCACTAACCCCAGCACCTGCACATTTGGCCTTATCTGGAAGAGGAACTTTGCAAATGTCATTGGCATGGGTCCAACCCCAATGCCTAGCGTCCTTAAAAAGGAAAGGGAGGTTGGAGACAGGGGAAAAGGCCACGCGAGGGAGGTATGTGGCCATAAACCAAGGCTGCTGGCGAGCAGAAGAAAGGCGGGAGGTAGGAACCAACGGAGAGCAGGAAGAGGCAAGGGACAGATTCTCCCAGAACCTGCAGGAAGAGCCAGACCTGCCGATACCTGGGCTTCGTACTTCTCACCTCCAGAGCTGAGAGAGAATACATTTCTTTTGTTTTAAGCTTCCTGGTTTGTGGGAGTAGCTTCCGGCAGTCCTGGGAAACTCCTACAATTTATTATAAATAATCCCCCCCGAGACTGGCACCCCCACTCAAAGCAGGCTTCCAAAGGCAAATGAATTCCACGCAGTCAATGACAATGGTATTGGAAATGTGAACCCTGACAAAAAGACACTAACAAGGGCTCCTGGTGGCTAATCGGGCTCAAATTTTTCAGACCAGAGCCTAGCAGCCATCTCTGCACAGGGGCCTCTCCCACGCAATGCTTTTCAGAGGAGCCAGAGCTGGACCACCTGCCTCTGTACTGAACTGCATGCCCTCCTGGAATCCTACCGCCGCCAATAGGACTGAAGCTTTCCCTATCCAATCAGAGCCGCGCAGCTCCTGATCGGCTCTACTCTGACCAATCAGGACAGTGCCTTTTGCACCAATCGAACGGCAAGGATTTGGAGTCCTTGCGTACATGCACCAAGGGCGGAGACTTCTGTCCAGATAAGCCAGCATCCTTCCGAGCCAGAGGCCGACCCAGCACTCGCCTGTCAGTAACAGGCTCCATTCGGAGGGTCAGTCCGCAGAATTTGTTACACGTGTATCATCAGGCCTGGCCGGGTAGCTCGGTTGGTCAGAGCCTTGCCCGATTAGCCAAGCTTACGGGTTCAATCGCACGTCAGGGCGCCTACAAGAACCAATGAATACATAAATAAGCGGAATGACAAATAGGTGTGTGCGTGTGTCTCTCGCTCTCAAAAAAGGGCAAAAGAAAAATCATGCATAATCACGACAACCCTGTAAGGCGGACAGATGTCTGGGTTAAGTGATTCATTTAACAAATGCTTGAGCACCTACTATGTGGGATCTGGGAAAAGTATAGATGCTATAGATGTCAGTGAACATTAGTTTCTCCATCTCTTCTGTTTCTTTCTTTTTTTAATCCTCACCTGAGGATATTTTTCTACTTATTTTCAGATAGAGTGGGAAGGAGGGAGAGAGGGAGAGAGAAACATCGATGCAAGAGAGACACATCCACCAGTCAGTTCCTGCCCGACCCCGACCAGGGCTGGGGACCAACTGTAACTGAGGTACATGCCCTTGACCGGAATCGAACCTGCAACTCTTTGGCCCACAGGGCGACACTCCAACCACTGAGCCAAACCGGCCAGAGCCCCACCTCTTGTATTTCTTTCTTTCTTTTTTTTTACTGTTATTGATTTTAGAGAGGAAAGGAGACAGAAACATCTGATAGGCTGCCTCCCATCCACACCCTGACCGGGAATCGAACCCACAACCTTTCTGGTGCACAGGAGGATGTTCCAACCAACTGGGCCACCCAGCCATGGCTCTTTTTTTTTTTCTTTAAATTGTTTTCCCCTCACCTCTTTTATTTCTAATAGCAAGACAACTAGGGCTGCTGACAACTATAAGACAACAGTCACTGACGACAATATTTCTGCCCTGGCTGGTTTGGCTCAGGGGTTGGAGCATCGACCTGAAGACCAGAGTCCCAGGTTCGGTTCCCGCTAGAGGAACGTACCAAAAAAACAATACTTCTCACCTGCGACTACGGGGAAGGCTGGGGTTGGAGGTCCGTGGTGACAAGATAAGCCTCCAGTATTCTGACTAGGCATCTGTGGGTGAGCCCCCCATACACGCTACATATACTAAAACTCAGACAGGCAGCACCCAGGCCCTCTATTTCAACTCTTCTTTCGTTCTTACACTTCCTATCATGTTTCTTCTGTTAAGAGTGAACCTATCTTTCCTCTCATAGAAACCCCAGGGCAGAATGTATACCTGAGGTTGTCTGGGGAGGATGGGGTACCAAGAACACAGGTTACCACCTTTCTGGGACACCCAGAGGTGACTTCAAAGTCAGGACACCATGCAGCCCTGAACTTCCAAGTGGAGCTCAACAGGAGGTACCTACTACCTTCCTTCCGGCCCCAATATTGCTCCACAACTGTAGTTATTTCAAGAATCAAGTTAAAAATAGTTGTCAATTCCCAGAACACTTAGAGATAGCATCTATGGGAAGACTTCCCCAAGACTTGAAATGCAGTGCTGGGGGGTGTTAAATAGCACAAATCTTTCTGGAAAAGCAATTCTGGTAATCATAAGCCAAGAACTTTAAAAACTTTTGCCCTGCCCATGTGGCTCAGTGGACTGAGCATTGTCCCATGGACTGAGAGATCCTGGTTCAAGTCCCGGTCAGGGCACATGCCCAGGTTGGGGGCTCAATCCCCAGTAGGGGGCATGTAGGAGGCAGCCAACGGATGTATCTCATGCACATGGGTGTTCCTCTCCCTTCCTCTCTAAAAAAATAAATCATGCCCTGGCCGGTTTGGCTCAGGAGTTAGAGCATTGGCCTGCGGTACAGAGAGACCCGGGTTCGGTTCTCGCTTAGGGCATGTACCTCGGTTGCAGTTTGTCCCGGCCCTGGTTGGGTCATGCGGGTGGCAGCCACTTGATGTGTCCCTTTTGCATCGATGTTTCTCTCTCTCCCTCCCTCCTACTCTATCTGAACAAAAAAATGTCCTCAGGTGAAAAAAAAAAAATCAATAAAAACAGTAAAAAATAAAGTGGTGAAACTTTTTTAAAAGTCGGGAAGGAAATATCCACTATTGGCAGGTGCATGTAAATAGATACAGCTTTTGCCCTGGCCGGTTTGGCTCAGCGATTAGAGCATTGGCCTGCAGACCGGAGAGTCCCGGGTTCAGTTCCCACTAAGGGTACGTGCCTCGTTTGTGGTTTGTTCCTGGCCCCGGTTGGGGTTGTGTGGATGGCGGCCACTCCATGTGTCCCTTTCACATCGATGTTTCTCTCTCTTCCTCCCTCTCTCCCTCCCATTCTATCTGAGGATAAATGAAATATCCTCGGGTGAGGATAAACAAAAACAAAAACAAAAGATATTAACATGTAAAGGGAAACTTCTGAAATATGAACAACTACTGCGTTTGGTTTCTAGGTCTTACAGCGTGGGACAGGTGGTTGCTTCTGTACTATGGGTTCTTATATATATATTTATTTTAGAAAGATAGGAGAGAGAGAAACATCAGTGAGAACATCAATTGACTGCCTCCTGCACGCCCCCTAGTGGTGAAGGGAGGGGGTAGAGCCCACAACAGGGGCATATACCCTGACCAAGAATGAACTGGTGACCTCTCAGCACGTGGAAAGAAGCTCAGTCCATTGAGCCACATCAGCTGGGCTCTTGCCCCCACCCCCCCATTGAGGATATAGGTTTTTCATTGATTCTAGAGAGGAAGGGCAAGAGAGAGAAAGAAACATCCATGTTAGCAAGAAACATCAACCAGTTGCCTAATGAACATGCTCCAACCAGAAATCGAACCAGTGACTCTTCAGGTTCACAGGATGGTGCACTAACCACTGAACCACACCTGCCAGCCCTCTGGTTTCTTTTTCAATTAGCATGTTTACACCCTTTGTCTTAACCATTCTACTTCTAAAAATCTCCAGGAAAGCCCACCCAAAAATGCAAACTCACCTCCTCCTAACAATTATATACTTCAGACCTCAACTCATTTATCTTTGCAGCCACATAATCAAACAAGTCTTTGCTCCCAATTTGCAGATGTGGAAACTGAGATTCAGAGCAATTCAGTGGCTCAGTGTGACGTACTGATAAGCAGAAAACAGAAGAGCAGGGATTGTACTCATAAACACTACAAGGGGACTAAAATTAGTGGCCTAATTTATCATTGTTTCTTCCAGAGAAGTTTCTGAAACTTTTCATTTTACCTCTCTAAGGAGGCTTTAAAAAAATTTTTTTTCCCTTTGATTTTAGAGAGAGAGGAAGGGAGAGGGGGAGAGAGATGGAAACATCGATTAGCACCTCCTGCATGCCCCCCACTGGGGATTTGGTCCACAACCTGGGCATGTGCCCTGACCAGGAATCAAACCAGCAACGTCGGTGCATGCATGGGTCGACACTCAACCATTGAGCCACACCAGCTGAAGGAGGCTTTTTTAAAGCATTTTTTCCTAATCAGCCCCTGCCATGAAATTTCAGTGCCACAAATATATTGTATATCTATCTGTTCATGCACTGTGGTCCTTTGGAAGACCACAAACCACCATAATGTCAATAAATGTTTCTGACTTCCCCCTAAAAAAACAATTTCTACCCCCTAGGGGATAATATTCCCTCACTAAAAATGTAGGCATTCTTAAACTGGGGTCCATGGAGTTAGATAGGAGAAAAATATATATTTCTTTTCACTAACCTGAACTAAAATTTATCATTTCTTTTCATTCTGAATGTAGGGAACATACCACAGGGGAATATTTATTGTCAGCAGCCTGAACTAAAATGTAAGTTTCTTTCAATCGTGAGTGTAGGGAACGCACATACCACAGTGGTATCACAGAACCCATGAGGAGTCCGCCATCAACAGAAAACAGGTTTTCATGTGGTGTTACTGGAAATTCTGGTGGCTACCTGACCAGCTGCCAGATCTTATTGTATTCATAAAGAAGCACGTGTCACTTGATCACAAATGTGTTCGGTTTTGATAACTCTATCTCAACGCAATTTATTTTCCCTGGTATCTCTGTGCATTTCCTTTTATGTATTTAAAATACTTTCTGTGGAGAAGGGCTTTATGGCACAAAAAAGGTTAAGCTCCGGGAGTGATTTACGACCCGAATACCAGCTCGCCTTCACTGTACACACAGGCTGGCTCTCCTCTCCTGTAGCCATACCAGCCACATCCCCCTTGAATCTTAAAACAGCAGGAGTTCTGTTTGCTTGCGCAGTAAAAAGCCCTTCTCCATCCAGACCACCGTTGGCAAATACCGAAACCCAATTTGCCAAAAGAGCGTGAGGACTGTTATGAACAATCGCTGGGTCCACTTAGGTGAACCCTTCTCAAAAGAAAAAAAAAGCAAGGCTCAGAGGGTTGACACAGCAAGGGGAGCCTGTATTCTCCACCCCACCCCCACTCCGAATTTTAGGAATGTTATCTCCCAGCATCTAGTTATCCAATAAGTTGGAAGAATGCAGTAAACCCAGCAGGGGTCTTAGATTCAATCACTGCCAAATGGATAGAAAATACTCTTTCCATTGTAGAGGGAGAAAAGCTCATCTACCAGAGGCCAATCAAATGCAGGAGATGAGAACATGCTTTAAAAAAAAAAAAGTTTATCTTGAGAAATGCATTAGGACTCCAGCTTATCTTTTCTCCCCATCCCTATATTAAAAGAACTACAATGAGTAGATTAAAGATCTACTACCCTCCCCCACCAGCAGGATAATTACCAAAAAACAAAAGGAAATTGAGAAGTCCTCAAGGATTGAACCAGTGGAAAGAAAGTGCCCTTTTTACCAGTTTCATTTTACATCTGAATTCCACAATCTGAGAAACACTTAAGTAACAAGCCTTTAACTCCATTCATAGATGGCAAATTAGAGCTGTAATTAAGTTTCTACTTAATGGAGAGCTAAAAAAAAAAAAAAAAAAAATTTTTTTTCCCCAAGCAGTCTAGGATCAAAATTCCAGGACTTTGCTGAAAGGGAAAAACACAGAAACGAATAAAAGGGGACTGTACAGCCACTAAGGTGTGAGCCCCGCTGTTCACATTGGAGACGTGTTCCATTTGGCCTCAACTGGAACTCATCTTTTAAGCAAATTTGTTACCTCCACGTAGGCAGGGAGCTTTCGTTGTTTCCTCCAGAGGCCCCTAGAACCAAGCCTGACACGGGAACAAAATTATTTGGGGGGGGGGGGGGTCATAAACAGAGGATGGCGGTGATTGGAGAGAGGCAGTTCTTGTCTGGATCTAGACGCTTTTGAAAAATGTTTAGATGCTTTTTAATAATCAGAAGTACAGTAGGTGATGAACAGGGGAACTTCTGGAACTGTCTTCCCCCCATCATTTGTCCAGGGCATTTTTCCGAAGGCCTCCCAGGGCGCATCTCAAAAACTAAAAGGGAGGCGAGATCATCAAACTCAGCCGGCTCAACACTCACCGTGGCCCCCTCGTCAAAGGAAACAGAAAATTCCCTCCCATAGCCAATTCCTCTAAGACCACGACAAACAGAAGTGGTGGCAAAGCTGCAACCCAACAGATGAGTCAAAAGGAGAACTCAAGATAATGTACTCGAGGTCCCCAGCCTGGTATCTGGCACACAGTGGGTTGCAGATAAAAATGCAGAATTATCTCAGTGGGCAGTTCAGCACCATCTTGACACAATAAGTAAATAAAAACCAAAACAGTGTTAATTTGAACAATATTAATTACCGACCATATTCCCAGTGCACAGCGAGCCTTCCACAGTGGCCATGATCCCAACAGGACACTTATGGCCACTGTAGAATAGAACCCAAAAGCTCAGAGAAATCTGGTAGGTCCCAAGGTTACATCGCTGGAAGTCACACAACCAGACTGCAGCGTACATCTTTAAAACCTTACCAAAAAAACCCAACCTGATTTAAAAAGAGGAAGTAGCAACTCTCTCTCCTGCCTGGGATATGGGTCCCCAACACCCCAGGGCTGAGGAAGCTAGCAGAGGCTGAATGACTTACTATCCTTGGCTTGTGCTATGATCTGCCTTTTACGGAACAAAGGGGCCCGGTGAAAGTTTTGGCCCCTCTCCCTTTCGGAGACACAGCAACATTAATGGCACAAATCAACACATTTCCCTCTCCCCCAATTAAAATGGGAGCTCCCAAGTGCCCTATTCTCAGAACCCTTACTGGCCAATGTAGGTCATTTCAGCTTAGAAACTGGGGCCAGGCCGTTATTTGAAACTTGGGAATCTTAATCGTTGAAGGTTGTAATCCAGTTTAGCACAAAGGGCATTTGAAACTCTTTTGAGAAAATGCTAATTTCCCTGTGAGTAGCTGGAGGCCCCCTGACCACCTGCAGATGTTTTGATCTGCTAATTGATCGCCAAACTTCATTTTCCTCCCTCAAAAACCGGTCTTCATTCCAAGTGGGTCTCACATTGGCGCTGCGAGGTAGAATCGGCCACACGTTAACGGTAACTTACACATGTCTATACATCTGCCTATCTAACATAGCTGTACCTGTGTACTCAGACACAAGCGGACTGCTCAGATGCAAACTGCAGCCATTAAATGGAAATGTACCGCTTGGGAAAACTACCTTCTGTTCCACGGTGTACCTGCGGACCCTGCAAACACATCCTAGGGTCGAGGAATTCTCTCCAAGAATTCCAAAGACTTGGCAAATACCCGGCACAGCCAGGGATCCCGCAAGCAACTGGCTGGGGGCCGAGGGGCGCCCATGGTTGGCCCAGCCCAGCGCTCTCCATTCCCCTCCACAACCCGTCCCCCATCAGGTGCGAGCCGGTACCTGCGAGGGGACCCCTCTCAGCAAATGGTGCGGCTCCAGATTGGGCCTCCAGGGGGCGCCCGTGCACAAGTCGGCTGCCGGCCCCAACCCCAGCGATCAATAGCGACCCCCGCCCTCCCCGAAATAGTGGAGGGAGCGCCCTGTAGGCCTGAGACCTTAACCATCTCGGGTTAACTGATTGTAAACTCCAGCCATCGTTAATTTAAGAAGCCTCCCCCGTAATAAATTCCCCCTAAAGGTGCCAAACACCCAAAAGTTCCACCAGCGTGCGCTCACCCAAAATGAAGGGGGAAGGGGAGGTCAGAGCAGGACCAGGGGAGGGGTCAGAGTCAGGAGCTCGCCCCTCCTCTCCGGAGGAAGCGGGCGGGCAGAGGGTTAACCCTTTTGTTCCAGGTGGGCCAGGCGACGAAGCCTCTCCATGCTCCCTCCACCCCACCCCCCAGGCACAAAGAGAGCCCACCCTCCTGGGACCTCGGGTGCTCGCTGCCGGACCATCAGACGCCCCAAAACGCACAGCCCGCTCCCCTCAGTCAAGCCAATCTCTTTAATTGCCCTGGAAAAATGTGATTTCGAAGGTAGTAGGGATTTATGTGAACCCATTATAATATATTTGGGAAATGTATTAATGCCCTCCTCCCCAAAAATGAGGACAGTAATCCAAAAGTTGCAACCGGCGATCGCCTTCCTGCCCGAGTTTTACCTCGGAGTGTCTGGAGTGGCCGCACACCCCCCATCAACGGCTGAGAAATTATAAAGCAAGCGGCGACCAACAAGGCCCAAGAGGAGGTTAAAGCGCACCCTCCCCCATGCGTACGCTAAAAACTTATCAGGCGACAATTTGGCGGGCCGGGACGGAGGGGAGATAGTGGGAGATCGACTCGCTCCTAAAACCTCCTCTACTAAGTGACCAGGAGGGGGGGAGTTTGCACAGCCGCTCCGGGCAGGGCTGGGGTCCCGAACTCCTCCCGACCCGGGAGACGCTGGGCACGGAAGCGTGGGCCGGTCAGCCCTGGCCGTGATCGCCTAGCCTTGGCCCGACCTCTCCCCTCTGGCCCCTGGTGGAAAGCCGGGCGCCCCAGTAAAGCCACGCAAAACGCCCGGCCGGTGCACCCCGGCGGGGCTGCCGCGCGCCCGCGACCCCGGCGCCCGGGGGCCCGCACCCTTCCCGCAGGCCGTGGCTATTTTAGGAAGTCGGAAATCAAAGATGGCTGGAGGTCAGGCCCCGAAAGGTTAGGGCGAAAATCGGCAAGAGGCGTAGCCCGAGGGAAAAAGCGAAAACCAAAAATGATTAAGAAAAAAAAAAAGAAATATTGGGCCCTTCTCCCCCACCTCCTCGGGCCCTCCCATCCCCTTTGCAGCGCGGGTGGCCCGCACCCCAGCTCCTGGGGGTGGGGAGAGGTCGTGCCCCCTCCCCCCGCTTGGCCCAGGAGGGGCGCGAGCAACAGATCGCCCTCCCCCGGGGGGGGTCTTCCAAGGGTGCGCCGCTCCTCCGGACTCTAGAAAAGTCCCCAAGGGGTGAGGGAGAGAGTGGGGACCCCCGGGGTCTTTCTTTGAAAAGCGGCGCCAGGGAGGGAGGAGGGGAACCTAAGTTACAAGTGGGGGGGGGAGGTTACTAGTGAGGGGAGTGGAACCAATTAAGAGAGGGGCAGAGGACAAGGAGAAGGGAACCTTTCAGGAAAGAGGGACACAGAGGGTGGGGGTCAATTTTACAATAAGAAGGGAGAGACCTAGGGGTGAAATTTACACAAGTGAGGGGAAGCGATAAAAATGTAAAATTAACAAGGGCGCCACGGGGCGGGGGTGTGGGGGTGAGGCTGCCTCTCTTCTCTGGAACTGAGCCCCACATCTCGGTTCCAGAATCTGCACTGGAAGCCGCTAGCTCCCCGGAGTCCGCGCCTTCGAGGGTTCCGCGAACATGCGGGAAAGTGCGCGCCCCGGGCGTGCGTCCCCGTCCCCACTCACCCGGCTCCCCCGCCGCCGGCGCCGCTGGGGCCGCATCTGCAAACTCCGGGGCCGGCTGCTGCGGCTGCTGCTCGCCCTGGTCCTCCTCGGAGTTGATGTGTTGGGGTTTCGCCTGCTTGCGCCTCGACATGGTGCGAGCATCGGGGCGCCGGGAGAGCCGCGGTTATTTGCCCTCTCCGCCACAAATTCCTGGAGTTGGGAAATTTACCCCCCTTCGGCCGGAACGCGCATGTCCCAGTAATTATTATTATCAATAATGCATTGCGATTTATCATGAGCCCTGACAGCTGATTGGCCTGGGTCCAAGACCTCAGAGATCATTTAAATAAGCCCTCATTGATCAGGGAGGGGCGAGGCATTCTGGGCTTTGTAGTTCGGCCCTACATGCGACAAAGGCGTGTTCGTCCAGGGAGCGCAACTAATTAGCATCCGGGCTCAGATTGGCTGGATCATGGACGAAATCGGGGGAGGGGGGGACTGGGGGGGTGGACACCCATCCTTCGCTCCAGCGATCTGAGTCGTTGGAGAGAAAATGAAAAAGAATTGTGTACTTAGTAAAAATTAGGGACTTACGTAAAAGTTTTGGACCGACCGTCTTTGGTTGTGTGCCCCCAAAAGTGACTTTTGTAAGGTTGATATCCTCGCAAGCCTTGGAGGATGGTCTTTTTAGTGGCTCAATAGTTACATCTACCAAAAATCCGAAAAGCAAACAAAAAACTGAGATGTGACCTGTGTCCCCTTCCATCTTCTTGGTTGAAATGTTAACATTGAGTTTCGCGATGCCCGAAGAATAGTGAAATGGTGGGTAATTCTACCTTCTCGCTCTATCTCAATTCATAAAATGGCTTTCGGATTTCCAAAATTTCAGATTATTCCCTCACCATAATTTATTTACTTTAAATGATAAATGGCCCCCAGAATTCACAGTCACAAAGATTAGTTTGTTGTTATAATACCACCTTGATTTTGGTTTGATTATTTTTTTAAAACTTTAAAATTTCTAAATATAGAAAGGGCAGATTAAAAATGAGGAGTCAGATAATATCAAAAGAGCACACAATTGCATCCCCCCCCACAGCAATAAATGTCTGGTAACATCATACTTATACTCTACTTTACAGATTTTATTACATCACCTGTGGAAGCAGTGTGCCGGGTGTTACTAAACTAATCATTACTGAAATTTTTGGCAATATAGACAATTATGGAAAAGGTATACAGTTCAAAATGATTGCATCATCCCAATATGAGGATATTTGGAATTTTCTAAAAGTGTGTGTAAGTACAATATTATACGCATATACAGCTAATCTCTCTGTATTTAATTCCATTAACTGCCTTACACAATGTAAATACTTAATAGATGCTGAATAAATGTGAAATCTTCCACCTTCTAAGTCTTTGATGGGTGTTTTCATGCCGCCTCTGGGCATTTGTCTTTATTTGGCATTTACTTCATTAAGGGGCTGCAGCTATAAACCCTCTCTCCACATTTGTGCATTGCATTTTCTTGATTAGTTATTCATCAGGTTCCCAGCTTGTAAGAGTTTCTTGTAAGCTCATCAGGAATGCAAGCAAACTAGAATGCTGGGCTCAGAAGTATGTTCACCTGGGTATCTGGACAACCCAAGGCAGAATATAAATCAGCTTGATCATCGTTTTGATACTCATGGCCGTCAACAAAAATTTACTGAAGAAAGGAAGGTTAACCTGCAGTTTTTGGAGTCTCTCAACATATTTTGCATTGTTTTATCTAAGTCCCCTAATGCAAAAAAGATAGAACTACACTCAACAGCCGGAGTTGGAAAGGCAAGAATTTGGTTTAATAATACATGGAAGCCTTTAGAATTCTTATACTGAGTAACAAAGCCAATTAACGCCCGCCTTGCCGGCTAATCTGCTTGTATTCCTAACACCTTTTCTGTGTAAGACAGTGTGGCAGGAGATGTAATTTACCAGTCCACACAAGTGTACAGTAGGTTTACAGCTCAAGAAATAGCAGTGGTTGAAGAAACAATGTATAGAGGAGATCGCTGTTTGCATTTCTTGATTTTAGTTGGTGATAGTTAAAACATGTTCACCGTTTCTTCTTTGAACAACTTGTCACTGGAGTCTCCAAGTGATAATAATAGTAATAATTGAAAATGCAATGCACAAATGTGAGAGAGGGTTTGTAGCTGCAGCCCCTTACAATGAAGTAAATCCAATAAAAACGAAAGCACCCATCAAAGACTTACAAGGCTAAAGATTTCACATTCACTCAGCATCTACTGAGTATTTACATTGTGCAAGGCAGTGAGTGGAATTAAATACAGAGAGATTTGCTGTATTGCTGAATATGCATCTAAGATAATACAATATTGTACTCTCACACACAACTTTAGAAAATTTGAAATATCCTCATATTGGGATGATACCATCACTTTGAACTATACAACTTTTCCATAATGGTCTGCAAAAAATTCCAATAATGACAATAATAAAAAAAACCCTGGTATGTGCCCAAGCCTCGCTAACTGCACACTTTCTTGTTTGATCTTCCTGCGGAGATTGGCGTCGTTTTCGTCCATTTTGAAAATGAGGAAACTGAGGCTCAAAGGTGTGATGTGACTTAATTAGGGAGTGGAGGAGCGGGTGGTCAATCCCTACTCCAAAATCCTTCCAGTCGCCCCCGCCCCCCATACCTGTCCTCCTGCTGTAGCTCAATACACATGGGACAGCCAAACAAGAAACAATTGTGGGGAAAGAAAACGTGTGACATTAAGCCTGGCCTGGAAAATCCAAGGTCTGGAGAAATGAATTCCACAGATAAAGTCAAGGAGGGGTCTTCCTCAAGTAGACCCTTCCGTGAACATCATGGCAAAACGAAAAGGGGAACATGGGCGTTCCCGGCATGTCGTCGGTTTGGCTCAAATAAGCTCTTATAAAAATTTTTAAAAAGAAAGATACAGTAGACATTTTGAACCTACCTCCAACATATAATCAAAGGTAATTTTTCTGATTATTTATTCTTCCTTAAACCTCGGTGGGACCAGGGAGGGGAGAAAATGATCAGAGTAAAGGATATTAAACTCTTTAATGCTTTTTGTTTGGTGACTGGTTTATATAATCCGATCCTTCTCCCTGTCCCAGGCAGAAAGTCACTTGTCATATCTTTTAGCAAGCAGTCTCTGAACACGGAGGTTTTTCTGTTTGAGGCTATTTGGGATACATAATCTTGTTTCATCCTCATTAAAACCCAGTTTTATTCCCATTTCACAGATGGAAAAATAAGCTCAGATCTCTCATCACCACCTTGCTGAGTGTATGAATTCAGCAACTTTCCAGTTAAAGGATACAGGTCTCCGTGGAACACAGGTCTTCTAACTCTTTCCACAAAGTGCCTCCTCTGCTCTATCCTGCAGGGAACATTCTTCCAATAAAACGGGCATTTCCTCATCCAAATGAGGTCCTGCCTATTAGTGTTTATAGCACAGTTCAAAATTTATCATTACAGATTTAATTGTATATCCGTTTATCGCTTGTTTTTCACACCTTCACCACTGTGTCCCTAGCACTTGGTCATGGTAACGGAACACAGAAGTCACAATAAATAATAATGAATCAATCAATCAATGGTGAATGACTTTGGGGGCCTGAATGTAAAATAAAGTGTTACAAGGCAATTACCATCGGTGGGAATGTAAACTGGAACAGCCACTATGGAAAGCAATGTGGCAACATACCCTCCAAAAAAATGAAACAGAATTACCATATGGTCCAGCAATTTCACTTCTAAATATAGAGGCCCGAAAGGATTGAACAGCAGGGCCATGAAGAGATACCTGGACACCCATGTTCATTAGCAGCATTATTCGCAAAAGGTGGGAGCAACCCAAGAATTCACCAACAGGTGAATAAACAAAAGGTGGTCTATACACACGATGGAATATTATATCAGCTTTAAACGTAAAAGAAACACATGCTACCACCTAGATGGACCTGAGGATATTATGCTAATTGAAATAAGCCAGACACAGAAGGCAAGTACTGTATGATTCCACTTACATGAGGGACCGAGAGTAGTCAAAGTCATAGAGACAGGAAGCAAAATGGCGGTTATCAGGGCCTGGGTGGAGGGGGGCATGGGGAGTCATTGCTTAATAGGAATGGAGTTTCAGTTATGCAAGATAAAAAGAGTTCTGGAGATTGAACCACATTTAAAAACAATTTTTTTATTTATTGATTGATTGATTTTTTAGGAAGAGAGGAAGGAAAAGAGAGAGAGAGAAACATCCACTCATTTATGCATTCACTGATTGCTTCTTGTATGTGCCCTGACTGGGGATCGAACCTGCAATCTTGGCATACCAAGACGATGTTCTAACCAACTGAGCTACCTGGCCAGGGCCTGAACCACAATTTGAATGTACTTAATACCACTGAACAGTACAATTAAGGAGGATTAAGGTGGTAAACATTTGTTATGTGTATTTTGGGGGGGTGGGGGAGGCAATAGCAAACTGATGGTGTCCAACTGTTTAAATTTATTGAAGATCATCAAACTGTACACTTACAGTGGGTGGATTTTAGGATATGTAAAGCATACCAAAATGAAGCTGTTTTTAAGAGGGCAATTAGATATTTAGCTGTCCCTAGAATTGAAAGGGCCATAATTAAGTGGGTGGTTTTTCCTATGTGGGATTCCCAGCATCTCAAGCTTGAAAAAAGCAGTGGCCAGGCTGGCATCCGGAAGTCATGATCTGCCCCTGCAAAGAGATTGCCCCTTTGGGTCTCTAAGTATTCATGCCAGGAAGTGACCAAGTGGCCCAACGTGGTAACTACTGATGCTTTAATTCGGGAAATGTACGGTTTGGGTTCGGGAAGGATGAAGCGTTGTGGGCTTTGTCTCATGGACCAACTCTTGGAGGCTGTGGACTTGCATCGATTGGATATCTGACTGCCTGCCATGGAAGGCTTTATGTCTGGGAGGAACTCTTCAAATTCTAGAGATTTAGAAGTTGAGCTAAAATGCCTTGAAATCATGCCTGTAATTCACTGGGAGTGCTTTGTTATGGGGCCAAATGTCCCCTTTTCTGAGTGTCCTGGCCCAGAGCCCTTCTGTTGGCATGATTTATGGCTGCAAAGTCTGGCTAATTGCAACAGTCACCACTTAACTGACGATATCTGCCCCCGTCCACTTTGATATCTCTCCGCTTGTGGTCATTTGATCTATTCCCGATTGTTATCGAACAATTTCTAACTCCAATACATCTTCCCAGTTGCCGCTAATATGTGGAAACCCACAACTGGGGGCATATATATATATGTATGTATATATATCTCCCACCGAACTCCTTAACACAGAAATGAATAGTCAGGAAATGAGAGTTTTTTGTGCAGGTTCTTTGGTTGAAGCCTAGGTGGACGAGGAGTGGGAAAGCGGATGGGACTGGTTTTTGTGTCCCTAAGTCACTTGATGAGCTCACACTAGTCCATGCATGGGGGTCTTTAGGTCAACCTGGGCACTCACTCACCGTGGACAGGTCGGTTCTCTAAGTCCACAGCAGTGGTTCTCAGTAGGTCAACGTGGGCACTCACACACCGTGGACAGGTCGGTTCTCTGAGTCCACAGCAGTGGTTCTCAATGGGGGGCGATTTTGCCCCATCCCACAGCAGGAGACATTTGGCAGTGTCTGGAGCCATTTTTGATGGTCACAACTCAAGAGTGCTAATGGTACCTGGTAGGTGGAGGCCAGGGATCATGCTAACATTTCACAATGCCCGGGACAGCCCCCCATAACCAAGAATTATCTGACCCAAAATGTCAATAGTGCCAGACTGCAGGAACCAGATCCATAGGTAATAGGATTTCAAGGCCATATTGGCATCTACCTAGTATATTTTAAATGGCGAAATACTTTCTAATAAAACTTTAAGCACTAAATCACAATCAAATCCTCTTATCTTCTCCCTGGGAACCCTGTTTAACCTCCCACAACTGAATCAAACCCCGGCATTCTGGCCTTTTCTTCAAAGATCTCAAAATCTTTATCCACTCCTTGGGTTGATTTGAGTAACTTATCTGCTTCCGCTGCAGATTAGAGAAAGACAACATTTGAGTGAATTTTCTTCGAATCTGTGTCCATGAATATCATAACTTTTCCACATTTGAGGTCAATTTAAAAATACATTTTGGAGTTGTTTATTTCACCTGACAGGATGTCAGAAGCCCTTCCGTTGCATGAAAACAAACACATTGTAAATGTGTCTTGTGATGTAATTTTTCACTCCGCGAATGAGCCTTTAATTGACTTCCCCAATCCCTGTGATATATTTGAGTTGTTTTCGTATAGAAAATATTTCAGTGGATTTGAAGGAATGGATTTCTTTCCTCCAAGCCTCATGTCCTGAGTCTTTCTGAAATGAACATTGCTGTCCCCCAAACTCACGGCCCTTCAAAAGCTTTTTTCTAAATACTGTCTTGTTCCCTTAACAGGCTCTTGTGCCAGCCACGAACCTCTGCGATGTGAGCAATTAAGCTGAATGGGTGACCTCACACACAGGCTTATCGGGATGCTCACCTGTTTCGCAACCGGGCAGGAGAAATGTATAGATTTTCAAAAGCAAGTCGAAGGTTCAATTGATCGAACAATTTCTTTCGGCTAAACAACGCTTCCGTTTCAGTCCCTTCTGTGAGTTCCGATTCATTCTTGACTCAGACGTTTCTGGAGTGGCTCCCACAACCTTCTCTGAAAAGTTTTCTCAGGCTTTTTACAATTGTAAACTTTCTTTGGGGGGGGGGGGTAGTTATCTACCAGACCCAGATCCTGCCTCCCCGCTCTCAAAAATGTGCCTATTCGGAACTTTGCCTTTAAAAACACCCCCCTGAGAAGGCTCTTCTGTAAATTCGCCACCGCCGTTTTTACTATAACAAAGCCCTGGGAGCTAAAGCCCAGCGCACAGCAAGGTTTACTGTCATAAATATCTGCCCGTCTCGGCAATATAAATTATAATTGAAAATAAACTTGTCAGAGAACTCGACCCAGCACACAAAAGTGAGACAGTTGGAGCGGGGCAATTAAGAATGTTAATTGGCACCGAGAGAAAAGCAAAGGACGGTCATTGTTAAGATAACTGGTCTATAAACACCTAAATGGATTTTGTGGAGGGGAAGAAAGGATCGTCTTTTGACCATGAAAGGGAATATACAATGTTCTTTTCTTTGTTTTAACGTGTGGAGAGATTTTAACTCCTTTTCTCAGCTCAGACTCCCAAGTAAACAAATGACTGGGCCCTTGTCTGGTGGGCTTACAGAGGACGGGGCGAGGTCCCGGAATGGAGGCCGAGAGGGCCGGCCCACGGGGCAGCGTGCGAAGGGCAGAAGCTGGGCATGAAAAATAAGGGGGGATGGCAAATGCAGGGGGTAACTAAAGACACCGAAAGAGGAGGGCTGACACGCCTTGGAAAGGGAGCAAGAACTAAGCACAGGGAGTAACAAAGTTTTCCATCTTGTCTCACCCTTCAGGTGAGCTGAGAGTTAAGGCCTTCAGCGGGGTGGGGTGGACGAGCGGAGCTGGGGGTGGGAGTTGCCCCTGCAGGTTCCATCTGGCCTGCCTCAATCTCTCTGTCTCGTTCCTCACCCCGTACGTATGGGGAGACCCATCTCTGTTGGTGGTGTTGCCGGGAAAATCAGAAATTATTTTCTTCAAGTCTCTGGCAGGCGACTGGTGTTCAGCAAACATCTATTGTTATCACACGAATGACTGCAGCCTAGAGCAGGAGTGTTTACCTAAGGTTTTCTCATAATATTAAGTCGACCCCCAAAATTATATGATAGTTTGAGGGTATGTCATTTTGCTTACTTGGTCATTCATTTGTTTCTTCATTCATTCCATGAGTAATTACTAATTACTGTATTCACCATGTGCCGAGCCTTGAGCTAGGTGCTGGGAATTTCAGGATGAAAACTCAAGTGCTGCCGGCCAGTGTGGCTCATGGATGGGGCATCGTCCCGTGGACGGAGAGGTCCCGGTTCGGTTCCCACTCAGGGCACATGCCCGGGTTGCCAGCTCGGTCCCTGGTGGGAGGCGTCAGGAGGCAGCTGATTGATGCTTCTCTCTCACATCGGTGTTTCTATCTCTCTCTCCCTTCCTCTCTCTCTCTCAAATAAATCAATAAAAAATATTTTTTAAAAAAGAAAAGATAAAGAAAAACCAAGTGTTCACAACCCAAAGAGAAGCTGTAATTCATTACCTATTCCTTCTTTCTTCCATTTGTGTTAAATGTCATATCACAGGGGTACCTTACCAAATAGGCACCCAAATAACTACTAGGACATGTCAAAGATATAAAGAATAACTCAAGCCCGGCTGGTGTGGCCCAGTGGTTGAGCATCAACCCATTCCGGTTCAATTCCCGGTCGGGGAACGTGCCCGGCTTGTGGGCCTGATCCCCGGCTGGGGGTCATGCAGGAGGCGGCCAACCGATGTTCTCTCATCAATGTTTCTATCTCTCTGTGTCTTCCTTCCTCTCTCTAAAAATCAATTTAAAAAAATTTTTTTTTAAAGAACTCAAAAGGGGTGACCAGTGGAATACTTAAGTCTTAATTGTCCTGTACCAAAAAGTCTAAGAATTGAAATATTTAGATAGGCTTCATCTTTTTTTTTTTTTAATCCTCACCTGAAGACATTTTTGCATTTATTTTCAGATAGAGTGGGAGGGAGAGAGAGGGAAGAAGAGAAAAAGAGAAACATCGATGTGAGAGAGATACATCGACTGGTTGCCACCCACACGACCCCAACTGGGGCCGGGAACAAACTGCAACCAAGGTACGTGCCCTCAACGGGAATCGAACCCGGGACTCTCTGGTCCACAGGCCGACGCTCTAACCACTGAGCCAGACCGGCCAGGGCCTCATCTTTTTCTTTTTTAATCCTTACCCAAGAATACGTTTTAATTGATTTTTAGAGAGAGAGAAAGGAAGAGCGAGAGCTAGAAACATGTAAGAGAGAAAGAAACATGGACCGGTCGGGATCGAACCTGAAACCTAGGTACGTACTCTGGGACTTGAACCCAGAACCTTTGGTGTACGGGATGATGCTCCAACCAACTGAGCCACCAGGCCAGGGCTAGATGGCTTCACATTAATATGACTGCTAAGAGCTAAGACAATAGTGTCACACAGCCCCCTCTTCTTCTAAAGAACATTGGTTTTTGTCTAGTGAGATGAAAAGCTGTTGGGAGGTTTTGAGCAGAGAGAGGAATAACATTCCCCTTGGGTTTCAGAGGGGGGACTCTGAGTGCCGTGATAGACCATCTTGGGGGTAGGGCACAGGTCGGAAGGATGGGGAGGATGCTCTAGCGATGGTCCCAGAGGGAGAGGATGGAGCTTGGATCAGGGTGAAAGTGGTGGGGGTAGGAGAGGGGCTTGGAATGGGGAATATACTGTGCACGTGTGGCTGATTGGACTTACTAATAGGTTGGATGTGGGTGAAAGGGAGGTCAAGGATGACGCCAGGGAGGTCAAGGGTGACTCCAGGGAGGTCAAGGGTGACTCCAGGGAGGTCAAGGGTGACGCCCAGCTTTTTGACCTGAGCACCTGGAAGGAAGCAGGTGCCTCTGGGAGACGTCAGCATGGCGGGAGGGGGGGGGCTTCATTACTCATTTGGGATTTGCTATGTTTGAGATGCCTGTTCGATATTCAAGTGGCAAAGTAAACTCAAGAGTGGGTAGGCCCATCTGGAGTTCAGGGGTGGGACCCAGGACTCTGGTGGCATCACCATAGGATGGTCTGAAGCCTCGGGACAGGTTGGATCATCTAGGCAGAGAAGGGAGACAAGGAAAATCAAGGGCAACGAGGAGGCCCGAGGAGCTCCAAGTTAAAAGGAGGAAAGTTGAGGAACTTACAAAGGTGACAGAAGGAGCAGTCAGTCGACCAGAAGGACCAAGAGCTACCAAGAGCCAGATAGGAACATGCTTCACCGGGAGGGATCCACTGTCTGAACCCAGTGCCGCTGATTCAGGGAGGACGAGCACACGACCTGGCCGTTGGGTTGGGCAACAAGAGAGACTCCCATGGCCGGTCGTCAAGAGAGACTCCCGTGAAGCCATCGGGCAAATGCTGATTGGAGAGAATGAGGGAAAAATGGAAGAAGGTGGTGAGTAGGGTTAATTCTGAAGACGTTTCTTGGTGATTGGGGGAGAAAGGAGCGGGTGGGGAGCTTCAGGGGAACATGAGTCCACGGAGATACCATAGGAGGTGCTGGGGGATGCTAGAAAGGATCCAGCGGAAGAGGCACCGCTGAATGGAGGAGAGAAAAGGAGGAATCGCAGAGCAATGATTTAAGAAGGTGGAAAGGGACGGGGTGCTGGTGGGAACAGACTGTTCATCGTGACAGCAGGGAAGGGGAATGTTTGGGTGCATGTCCAGACAAATACGTTGATTTAGTTTGATTGCATCTATTATATCTGAATTTAAGAGGAAGGAAGGGGTGCGATAGTCTTCCAGGAGAGAGAAGGAGAATGGATGGAGGAGGAAAATACTGTGTTTCGGGGGGCTGGGCCCACGTGGGTACTCGTTCATTTTGGGGAGCCAGTTTGCATGGTAGTGTTTTCCCCAGCCTCCTTCAGCTGTTCCCCTGCAGGTATGAAATGGGCTAAGAGTTGGATTGAGTCGGAATGGGGTTTGACCAGGCAAGTCCACAGAGAAAAGAGCCGGGGCATTCGGGGTGAGCGTGAGGGAGTACCCACGTCTGATAAGAGGAGGCAGGGTGGTAAAGGGGTCAGAGAGTGAAACAATGAAACAGTGAATGTAGAGGTTATGGGAAGGTCAAGGAACCAGAGGACTCGGGGTCTCAAAGGTACTGAGCAGAAAAATACTGGGCAATGTTTGGAGGGCGAGCTTGAAGCTGAGGCGACTCGTCGCTGGAAACGAGGAGAGTCTGAGCACAGGAGGTGTGCCAAGGCGGTGTGGACAAGGTCCCCAATGGAGAGGTGGTCAAGGGACTGGGCAGTTGGGAATCAAAAGGATCGTCTTCAAAGATATGGAAACTGCGAAATCAAAAGCAAAACCAGATATGGAAACTGTTAAGACTCATGATAGGTGAGTGAGATACTTAATCAGGTCACAAAGTCTTGAAGAACTGAAGGGCACCCAGCCAGTGTGGCTCAGTGGATTGAGCATCGTCCCATGGACTGAGAGGTCCCGGTTCGACTCCCCGTCAGAGCACATGCCCAGGTTTTGAGCTGAATCCCCAGTAGGGGAATTGTAGGAGGCAGCCGGTTGATGTTTCTTTCTCATTGATATTTCTATCTTTCTCTCCCTTCCTCTTTCTCTAAAAAAAATCAATAAAAAAAAATAACCGAGGGGCAAGATCTCAGGGATCCGTAGAGGATGCAACGAGGACGGGTGTGGATAGGAAACCCCAAAACACCCAGGGGAGAAGCAGTGTCCCCAGGGGAGAACAAGGGTCAGTTGGAGCAAACAGATGCAGGGACATCAAGTGAAAAGGGTGAGGATAAAAGAGATTTTGCCATGAGGGGCCAGAAGGCACTGGGGAAATGTTGGGGGCTTGGTGTGTGTGTGTGTGTGTGTGTGTGTGTGTGTGTGTGTGTAGATTGGGTCAGATAACTAACTGTGTTCATGGAACTGGTTACTTAGGACCAGGCACTGTTGTAACCACATTGCATGCATTTCATCAATTTGCCATATGGTGTAATTACTATTATTACCATACTCATTTTCCAGGGGAGGAGATTGAGGTGCAGAAAGGTAGGTGACGTGACCAAGGTCTCAGAGGGTTAAGGGCAACATTCAGAACGAAGCATCTTCCTCAGCACCGTGCTGGGTGTCAGCAGCCACAGCCGGAAGACCAAGTCCAGCCGACCGTTCCTGTGTGTGACCCGTAGGCTGAGAAAGAACTTTACAGATGGACACGCACCATCTGCTTGATCAGATACACCGACTTCTTTTTAAAGAATAGTTTTAATTTTTTTTTTTCAGAGAGAGAAGAAGAAAGGGAGAGAGAGAGAGAGAAACATCGATGTGAGAAGGAAAGATAGTTTGGCTGCCTTCTGCACACCCCTACTGGGTACTGAGCCCACAACCTGGGCATGTACCCTGACTGGGAATCCAACCAGCAACCTTTTGGTGCATGGGATGACGCCCAACCAACTGAGTCACACCAGCCAGGGCACGAAATATTGACTTTGAACCCCAGTCAAGTAAAATGTTATCCTCCTAAAGAATTCCATTTTTCCTCATCAGTAGACCTGATTTTGAAAAATAAAAATCTAATTATTATCATAATATTTTGTACTCCATCAATTGAGACATGTTTTTCTCTCTTGTGTAAGGATCTACATAATACTCTCGGATTTGCCTCTTAGCCCCCAAGCCCTAAAATATTCCTCTCTGATCCTTTTCAGAAAAAGTTTGGTGGCCTCGGGACTATATTCTAGTATCTCTCGGTACGGGAAATGCTCAGTGAATCGCAGTGGTTATTGTTGATGTTATTACGATCACTGACACCACTCAGGAGGCCTAGAGATGGCCTGGCTTTAAGTCCAGCCCCGTGGTGTCGCCCAAAAGACATTAGATAAATATTAGCTATGGGTGAATGAGTGAATGGATGGAGGAGTGGTAGGAAGCGTGAAGGAAGATAGGTGTGGGTGCAGGTGAAGCTGGGAGCATCTTGCGTGGAGACAGAGCCTGCAGAGAAGGGGGCAGTCGGAGCAGCGAGCTGAGTTTCGGAAGTGTGGCGGGAGGTGCGCTGGTCGGGTGAAGCCAGGGAATGCCAGCTGAAGCTGAGCAAATCACGCATTATCCCTGCGTCCCACCCGACAGAAAACCCTGTGGCTATGCACAAAGCCCTGCACACCCCGGGATGCTTTCCAGGGAACAGAAAAGAGGTGAGAGAGGTCGGGGTGAGGGAGAAGGCTCGGAAGGGCTAGTCCTGAGAAGAGTTGATCGGGAAAGACCAGTGTTGACTGGGGTCCACCTAAATTCGAGACACTGCCTGGGGCCCGTATGTACCCGTCCTCACAATTTTGAGAAATACGTGTTATTGCTCCCATTTTACAGATGCAGAAACTGTCCCTGGGCACACACCTTGCAAGCGGCAAGTGCAGGATTGTATCCGCGTGTCCGTCTGCCGGACGCTCATCGACTTCCGCCAGGGCAGGCACGGCCCCAGGCCCCGCATCTCAGCAATGAAGTCAAGCCCCCCGCCCCGTGGGGAAGACACAAAGTAAACGAGTGAACAAGACACAAATAAAATAAGTGCAGATTGTTCATGACGGGAATAGACAGGCTGAGACATTTCGAGACTGACTGGAGGTGGAGGCTACCTGAGCTGGGATGTACAAGGGTGGCCACCAGGAGCTGAGACCTGTAGAGCTGGAGGAAGAATGTTCTGGAAAACAGCAAGGGCCCTCCGGCAAGAATAAGCTTGGAGAGTATGAGGGTCAGAAATACAGAAGGTCTAGAAGGTCAAACCAGGAAGAGGGTGGTTTCCTCCACAGGGGAGACCCTGGTTCAGGCTTGGAGAAAGCCGGACTCTGGGGTTGGGCAGTTTGGGTCCAGAGGTTCCACCTTTCAGCAGCTGGGCACTGGCCGGCGCTCTCCAAGCCTCGGTTTGTACAGCTGTGAAGTGGGAAGAACATGCTCCGGGGACTAAACGATATGCGTCATGCTTGGGTGATGACGGGTGTTCATTCGGTGATGGCCTCTGGTGTGCCCAACACTCACCAGGCCGGAGTGGAAGACCCGTCCTGTCATCGGAAGTGCCCCCAGGTGAGTCATCTTGTCCTTAAATAATCACAGTCAAGGTTCTGAGAAAGGCTGAAAGCTGGCTCAGACTGGTCTCTTTGGGGATCAGTCTTTCTTTCATTTGTAATAAAGTCTTCAGCGCCATTTTTCTTTTTCCTCTTTTATTTTTCTTCGGCCCCGAGGTCTCACTGGTTACAGGAGAATAATCCATGTTGAAATGAATTGCTCAATTGTTGGGAAAACATAATACCTGCCCTTTTTGATTGCAACATAGTGGACATGAGGCCCTCTGTGAACTCAAGGGCTCATAATCTGAGTTGTGTGACCCCATAAGTAGATGCCCTGGACTACTGAGCATCCGACACTATGGGCCGAATCTGGTGTGTTTTTCTGGGGACAAGGTTCATAGCCTTCCTTAGATTCTCAAAGGGGCTTGGTGCCCACCTCCCACCATCCTAAGTCCAAACCCTAGCTCAGGGTTCCTGAACCTCAGCATTGGCACTGTTCTCGTCTGGGGGCACATCTTTGATGTGGGGCTGCCCTGCGCATTATGGGATGTGCGGCAGCACCCCTGGGCGTCTCCCCTCAAGATGCCAATTGCAATCCCTCAAGATGCCAACTGCAATCCCAGTATGAAAACCAAAAATATCTCCAGACATTGGCACACGTCCCCTGAGAAGGGGGCCAAATTGCTCCTGGTTGAGGACCTCTGCTCTAGAGGGTGCGCTGCCCAGGGAGGCACTGGGGCATGATGGGAAGTGGCCGTCTGTGTCTGAACCTAGGTCCCCACATCTTACGTCCAGACTCATGGAGTAGCACGTCCACCGGCATCGCCTTTGCTTTAAGGCAGGATGTTAAGCTGGTCACCTAAACCGGCTCTGGTTTCTGAGCCAGAAAATCAAGGGACACTTTCCAGGGCGAAGTTTCGGGTGTGTCCCAAGCTGAGAAAAAATCTCTCTATGGGGTTTCAGGACTCAGGTCCTTTTGTTTTGCTTATATTCCAATGTGCTCTGATTATTTCTGTCTCCTCCCCTCTCTCCTCTATTATCTTATTCCTTTCGTGTTGCTGCATGAGGTCTGTTGGATGTGGCTGAAGAAACATCGCAGCCAGAGGCCTGGAAGCTTGTTGCTCAATTCCCTTGACCAGGAGTCGAACCCTCAACCCTTTGGTGCATGGGCCGACACTCTAACCACTGAGAAAACCAGCCAGGGCTTGAAGGTAGTGATTTTCAACCTGAGGACCAAGGTCAGGAGATGGGGCTGTGGACTCTTGGCCACTATGTAACAAATCCTGTGCACACCTGCCCATTCTTGGAGGGAAGGATGTCATAGTTCTCATTAAATTTCATGATCTCTCCACAGATTTTTTATTTTTATTTTATTTTTTGGTGTGTGCCCCTAGCGGGAACTGAACCCGGGACTCTCTGGTCCGCAGGCCGATGCTCCAACCGCTGAGCCAAACTGGTCAGGGCCTCTCCACAAATTTAACTCATTTATTTTGAGAGAGAGAGAGAGAGAGAATGAGAGAGATCAGCTACCTCATCGTATGAACCCCAACTGAACAGGAATCACACCCGCAACATGAGTATGTGCCCTGATTGGGAATCGAACCTGCCACCTTACAGGATGCAGTCCAACCAGCTGAGCCACACCAGCCAGGGTTCCAGCAGCTTCTTTTCAGACCTTCCCCCGGATCACAGGGGCCTCGCACCTTCCTGCCCCAAACACTCCGCCTTCCGGAATCTTGAGAATGACTCCACGCCGAGCCCTCGCTCAGGCGTCCTCTCTTCAGTCCTGCTCCCTTCTCCCCGCCTCGGTCAGGCTCCTGACACCCGGCCCATGGAGCTGGCCCCTCTCCTCCAGCTGGTCACAGCGATCGTTTTGCCTCATTTGTGAGGTTACTTGACCAAGACCTCTCTCCCCCAGGTTGCAGGCGCCACCCGAGGAGGGGCCGCATTTACCTGACCCAATCTTGCGTCCCCAGGACCTGGTAGAACGCCAGGCACCGAGCGGGGACCCCGACCTATGGCTGTGGGCATCCTCATGTATCAGAGCCATGGCTCAGCCTGAGCTCCAGATCTGAAGACTGAGGTTCACAATGCGCCATCAGTGCCTGTTATTGAACACCCAACTCAGGCCGTCCACCGTTTTTCCAAGAATAGCCTTCCTTTCTTTGTGTGGCATTGCAGAGAGGTCGAGAGTGCTCTCGGGTTCAGACTGCCGGGACTCTGTCTGCCAGCTGTGTGGCCCCAGTCAGGTTGGTTCCGCTCCCTGTGGGCCTCACTCTACCCATCTGTGAAATGGGGACACTAATGCATGCATTTCACACTTACTAGGAGGATGAGTGTGATTATTACATGCAAAGGCTAGAAGCATGCTTGATATTTCAGGAGCACGCACTTTTATTAAGGTCTCAGGAAGCTTGAATGGGAGGCTGCATGCAAAATGTCCGAACCAAGTACAGGAATCTCTCTTCACCAATGCATTTCCAACTGGATGAATTCAGGTTTTATTTATTTATTATTATTTTTTTAATGGATTTTTAGAGAGAGAGGGAGAGAGAGAGAGAGAAACATCAATGTGAGGTAGAAACATCCATCAGTTGCCTCCCCCACATGCCTGACCAGGGATCGAACACGGAACCTGGGTTTGTGCCCTGACCAGGGATAGAACTGGTGATCCTTCCGTGCAGAGGACGGCACTCAGCCAACTGAGCCACCGAGCCAGGGCCAAATTTGGTTTTTAAAGAGCAGTAAATACTTGCGAGAGATGGGCGGCGGGAAGTGCATGAAGGAATACATACGTTCTCAAGATGTGGTGACAGCCGGGATGTCTCGGGAGCCACGTGAGCCAGGGGACGAATTTATTAGCTCCCCTGTCAGATGCCTGTGGGTCGAGAGATGTGCATTTGGTCCTGACATCAGCTAAGAGCGGATCTTCGGCAGGATTTGTCTGTCAAGCACATTTGCTGAAACATCTTGGCTTCATTACATTTATGAGTTTTAAAAGCATGTAAAATATTTTATGCGGTTCTTGCAAAAACGTAGCAACATAAATAATGGGCAGGGATAGGATGCTTTTCAAGAACTGGGGTATGTCAACTCGCCAGGGCTAGTTCTGCGGGCAGCCCAAGTGTGCAGAATATTCTATTTCCCTTCAGGGAGGCTGACCTGTGGGGGTGGTCCACTGGCTTCTGGGACATCTGGGTCTCGGTCAGCTTCAGCCAATAGGGAGCAAGGGCTGGAGATGGAGGTCTGGAGAGAAGGAGGCTGGGATACGGACCCCTTGCTGACGCAATGGCAGAGCCTTCTGCAGGCTCTGCTAACCACTGCCCTGTGTTGCCTTCTCAGGGTCAGAGCAGGTAAGAGACCCTGAGGTTGGGAGCTCCAGGGTGCTTCTTTTTTTTTCTTTTCCTTTTGTTAATCCTCACCCCAGGATATTTTTTCCATTGATTTTTTTTTAGAGAGAGTGGAAGGGAGGGAGGGAGAGCAAGAGAGAGAAACATTGATGTGAGAGAGACATCAGTTGGTTGCCTCTTGCACGACCCCGACCGGGGCCGGGGATCAAACCTGCAACCTAGGTATGCACCCTTGACCAGGAATCGAACCCCAGACCCTGCAGCCCAAGGGCTGATGCTCTAACTGCTGAGCCAAACCTTCCAGGGCCCACCTCTGTAGATACCCCTTATATTCAGCTCTCCTCAGTTACCCTGTTGGATTGAGCCTTGTCATTCCTGCCAGGACTCTGCATGGACCCACTTAGGAATATCATCTGAGGGTTAGAAATCAAATCTTACCGCAGCGTGAGCCTCTACATTGTGGTGCCACCCTGTCCCAGGGGGCAGGTAATCCCCACAAGCTCAAAATTATAGCCCAAATACAACTATTTACCATGCAAGAGCTGCCCGGTCCATGGAGGTGCTGGCGGGGCAAGCCCTCCGCGGTTTGACTGGCCGAACATCTGCTTTCGCACGAAGACAGACCGTCGGGTAAGGCGTCGTGATGCAGGGGGAACGTGGGCAGCAGTCGCACGCACCGGCGTGCGCGTTTCCTGCAGCCGCTCTGACAGACGAGGGGCTCACACGACCGTGCATCGGCTCCCCGTTCTGGAAGCCGGAAGCCCAAGAGCAACGCGTGGGCAGGGTCCCGTCCAGGGCTCCCTCCTTGGCTTGCAGAGGGCCGTCTTCTCCCTGAGCTTCCTCCCATCGTCTTCCTTCTATCATGTCTCCGTCTAAGTCTAAATTTCCCCCAAATGACACTGGTCACGTTGGACCAGGGCCTGCCCTAATGACCTCACTTTACCTTCATGACCCCAGGAAAGACTCTGTTTCCAAGTAGGGTCCCATTCTGTGGTTCTAGAGGGAGGACTATGACATATCTTTTCCGGGGACATAATTTAACCCATAACGGAGTCCAACATCCATGAGTTCAAATCCAGGCTGGGTCACCTTGGACACATTATTTAAACTGTTCAGTGAGTTTCTATTTTATCATCTGAAAAGTGGAGATAGCCTGGCCGGAGTAGTTCAGTTGGTTGAGTGTCATCCTGTGCACCAAAGGGTTGCCGGTACAATTCCTGGTCAGGGCACATACTTGAGTTTTGGGTTCGATTCCCAGTTGGGGCTTGTACGGTAGGCAACCAATCGATATTTGTCTCTCACATTGATGTTTCTCTCTCTCTCTCTCTCTCTCTCTCTCTCTCTCTCAGCATGTCCTCATGTGAGGATTAAAATAATAATAACAGCCCGGTCAGTGTGGCTCAGTGGATTGAGCATCGCTTCATGATTCCTGGTTGGGGCATTTGACCGGGTTTTGGGCTTGATTCCCACTGGGGGGGGGGGGGGCGTGCAGGAGGCAGCTGGTGGATGTTTCTCTCGCACATCAATATTTCTGTCTCTCCCTTCCTCTCTCTATCAGAAATCAATAAAAACATTTAAAATAATAAGAATGACAGTAATAATAACAATACATATAAAAAATAAAGAGTGGAGGTACTATTGCCACAGTCACTTAGCAGGAGGACGGTGAGGATGCTGTGAGACAGGTCAGAGAATGTCTGAGCCGTGACACGTGGTGACTAAGCCCAGGCTGTTACTATGACTGATGCCACAGTGAGAAACCTGGGTGCCATCCCACTGGGTGTCTGCAGGCATCTCAAATCCCCCCACCCAACTGGCTCCTTCTCCAGTCTGACCCATCAGGGAAATGGTACCCCCAACAAGCCAGCTGCTCAAGACGTCCACAACGGCTCTCGTCTCATCCCCCCTTTCACTCCATGGGTGGGCTTGATGGGTATTCCTCCCAGGACTGTACATGCTGACTCTCTTCGCTCCTTTCCATCCCGCCAGCTGGACCCCAGGACAAGCCACCCTCATGCTCTCTTGGACAACCTCTGCAACAAGACAGTTACCTCCTAACTGGTCTCCTTGCGCTCACTCTCTCCTCTAGAAGTCACCTCCTATCTAGGACCCAAAGGTACCATCTATTTGTTTTATTTAAGATGGTACTTTGATACATTTATATATTGTATTATGATTGCTACTGATGTGATATTGATCACATTACATCATTTAGCACAATATTCTTGTCTGTAGTCATTATGCTATGCATTCGATTTCTGTGGCTTATTCACTACGTGTGACGAGTTTGTACCCTTAAACACCATCAGTCTTGTCTAGTTCACCATTTCCTGGTAACCACCCTTTTACTCTGTTTTCCTTTTTTTGTCTTTCTCTGTCTGACGATAACGTGCTCAAAGTCTGTCCATGTTGTCGCAAATGGCAGGTGACCCTCCTTTCTCATGGCTGAATGCTAGTCCCTTGTGTATATGGACCCCATTCCTTCATCCATTCATTCGCTGATGAGTATTTGGGTACTGTTTCCATTCTTGGCCGTTATGAATAAGGCTTCGATCAACATGGGAGGGCACATAGCTCATCAAAACCCTCTTTTCATAGCCTTTGGTTAATGCCCAGAAGTGGAGTTCTGGAAGGTGTAGACATCTAGTTCTGATGTTCTCAGAAAACTCCACATTGTTTTCCATCTGGTTAGACCCGTTGCCATGCCCACCAACACTGTGTCAGGGTGCCAAGGGGTCTTTCAAAGCACAGTCTCACCGTGTCTCTCCACAGACAGACAGACAAGTGCCGTGTCACCAGAATGCAATTCTCTACCTAACAGAGAACAGCGCCTGGCACCTAACAGCCATCCAGTAACTCTGCGGGGACAAACACAAGATCACATGAGTGTCTCTTCTGCCTCCTCCTCCCCCACAGGAACAGAACCACGCAGGGCTGTCAAGATGCCTGCTTTGGAAAGAGGGCCAGGGGCCGGGGATCCAGACCGACCCAGGGTGGGCGAGTATGGGCTCCCACACTGCAGTCTCTCTCGGCCATGGAAGCGTGGGTGGGCTGGGGTAACAGATCCCGCTCAGGGTGGGGGTCGGGGGCATTGCGGGGTGTTTAAGCCTGTCAATAAAAAAAGTGACCCGTGCTCTGTCTCTGCAGCTACTCAAGGGAAATAAAGCCGTTTGCTTATAAAGAATTTCCATAAACATTTCTGAGGATGTGTATTAGGGTAATCTTGGCATGTGCATTAAACTAAACAGGGTAGTGTAAACACAGGAACAGGCTGGAGGAGGGAGAATGAATGGCTCAGGTTGGCCCTGCCCGGTGGCCTTCAGCAACTGGTGTAGCCTGCAGACACCCAGGGGCTCCAGCTCTTTATTTAAAGAAGGCAGCCGGGCCGTGGGCTGATTCCCGAACAGTCTCTGGAGTTAAGCACACGTTGTTTTCTTCCTCCTGACACTCCACCCTTTGGGTTCCTAGAATCATCTATGTTGACATACACAGAGGTGGTAAAAGGACAAGAAGAGGTGGCCCCCTTTGCCAGGATGATCTCATTTCATCTCCATTTTACAGACGAGGAACCCCAGGCTGGCAGAAGCAGGCCCCCCGCCGAAGGTCCCAGCCCTCATGGGAGCAGGGGAGGGGGCCCCAGAGTCTAAGCCCTTGAAGGGGTTTCCTGCTGAAGGAAGAAAAATGCTCCCTGATATCAGCATCTGCCTTTTGTCACTGAGCCTCGGGGTCTGCTTGGAGGAGCCCCCAGGGCTACGATGGAACCCCATGCCTCCACCCCTTCCTCATTGGTCTGTGCAGGAAGACTTTCTAAAATAAACTATTTAGTCCGGCCGGTGTGGCTCAGCGGTTGAGTGTCGACCCATGCACCAGGAGGTCACCGGTTCGATTCCCGGTCAGGACACACGCCCAGGTTGTGGGCCCAATCCCCAGTGGGGGCATGCAGGAGGCGGCCAGTCGATGTTCTCGCTCATCAATGTTTCTGTCTCTCTCTCCCTCTCACTTCCTCTCTTTCTAAAATCAATAAAGGGAAAAAAAACTAAAATTAACTATTTATTTATGCCCTCAGTACATGAATGCATTGTTGAATTTAATCGATTCAAAAGGGTGTGGCGGAGAGAACATCTCCCTCCCCCTCTGCCCAGCTGCCCACCTCCCTCCTCCAGGTCCCATTGGGATCAGCGTCTTTGCGGCTCCTTTGAGAGCCAGGGTCTATGCACAGGCAACCGACATGTACGGACGTACACAGGCGTGCCTTTCTGGTGGTGGATGGTCTTGCTACTTGCTTTTTTATTTAACAACATATTTCGCAGTCTTTTCCATAGCCCAACCTACTGAGTGACACCAGTAACCAAGGTTCGTGTCCTTGACTGGGAATCGAACCCGTGACTCTTTGATCTGCGGGCCAATGCTCTAACCACTGACCCAAACTGGCCAAGGCGGACACTATTCTTTATAACGGCTGCATAATATTTCACCAGGAAATTAACATACGCATATTACTGTTAACATTGGTACAGACTTCATTCAAATTCCAACAGTTTACCCACGGATGATTTTGTTCTCTGTTTCGGGGTCCCGTGCAGGACTCCATGCTGCACCTATGACAGTTCTACCATTTTCCTTGTCTTTCACGACTCTGACACCTTCAATACATGTCAGTTCTTTTGTAAAATGCCCCTTAGTTTGAGATCATCAGATGTTTTCTCATGACTGGAAAGATGTTTTGCATTTTTGGCAAGAATACTACGGAAGAGACCTGTGCTTCTCCACACGTCTTACCAAGGTCTTCATTCTGTTGAGGTGTCATCTTATTAGTGATGTTAACCTTTTTTTAAAAAAATTTTTTATTGATTGATGTTTTTAGAGACAGGAAGGGAGATACAGAGAGAGAGAGGGAAAAACATCGATTTGTGGCTCCACTAATTTATGCATTCATTGGTTGATTCTTGTATGTGCCCTGACCAGGGATCAAACCTGAAACCTTGGTGTATCGGACAACACTCGAACCAGCTGAGCTACCCAGCCCAGGCCAATCTGAATTATTTAAAAAAGATCATCTGTGGAAATGTAAATTTTAAAAGTTTTTTAAAAACTCAGTGCAGCCCTGGCCGGTGTCGCTCAGTGGTTAGAGCACCGGCCCCATGCAACGAAGGGTCTGGGATTCGATTCCCAGTCAAGGGCACGTACCTGGGTTGCAGGTTTGATCCCTGGCCCAAGTTGGGGCTCCTGTGGGAGGCAACCAATCAAGGTGTCTTTCTCACATTGATGTCTCTCCCCACCCCACCCCACTCCCTTCCATCTCTAAAAAAATCAATGGCAAAAAATCCTCAAGTGAGGATTAACAACAACAACAACCAAAACTAACGCCAAAAAAAAAAAAAAAAAGGTTAAATAAACAATAAGACATGGAGAAAGGCTTCAGGAATGCAGAGGCAACATGTCCCAAAGTTTTAAAGCAGCATAACCTTGCTTTGACGTAAAGGTCAGCTGTAGAACTGAATTAGCTGGGAAGCAGGTCAGAGCAGGACTAAACTCTGAGGAAGTCGGCCCTTAGACTGCTCTTTCTACCTGGAAATGATCTTCATCAACAGGAGTCATCAGCTGTCCCTCTTGTCCTCCTCCCATCTCTGACTTGCAACACCTATTTCACAGCCTTGGAGCATTAAAAAACTAAAAGCCCCTTCAAACATTCTGGCGAGAACTGGAGAGGGCACGGTCCAGAAAAGCTACATGGCAATATTGTCACCGATGGGTGACCGTCGTGTCTATGTCTCAGGAGGCAAGGATCAGAGAAACTGTCACCAGGTCAGCCTGAGGCTGCTCACGCCAGCAGTCCATCATCTGGTTGTTCCCACGTAGCTGGATTCATTCATTTGAAAACTGTGCCAGGCCAGCGTGGGGGCCAGAATGAGCCAGAAGGTACCTCGGGCACAAAATGTAGGAGCCTCCTTTACCCCATCCTTGTCCCCGCACCATCCCGGGCACTGAGGGTATAGCTGTGCCCAAAAATAAATAGAAAAGAAAAGATGGACAAAGGATCAAGTCTTTACGTTTCAGGGATGCGTATTGGGTGCTCAACTCGGTCTGCTAGAAAGGTAAGGTTCAGCCCACCCTTCCCCTTGGAGGTTCTAAATGACCTCACCTGCAGTCCTGCTGGGTTTATTTCTCACTCTGCACCTCCAAATTGTTCGTTGGGAATCAGGACTGGCTGGGACAATGGAACATCCCGCTCCCCGTGCACTTATCGGTGTCCCATCTCCGTTACCCCGTGATCATCGCCAGCTCTGCCCACTGAGGGCACAGCTGGTCTGGGACTTGGGAGAGGTCACCGCAGAGAAGACTGGCCCAGATTAGATTCAAACCTGGGGTGGATCTGGATGACTCGAGGGGGTGCTCTTCACCACTCCTCACTGCTCCTCAAGACGGAAGATCGGCCGGACCTGGTTGACTCTCGCCCGCTCCCTAGCGAGTGTGCTCAGGACATTGCCTCCAAATGTAGGCAGGGCTGTTCTTTCAGCCTGTCAAGCACCAGCCTTGGCAAGATGCGGTCACCCCAGGTGACTCCCAAGTGCCATCATTACCTGCTATCCCACCTTCCGGCCCCGCTGCAAAGGAAGGAGCTAGCTGAGCTTTCTGGTCCCTTCTACCGTCCCAACCAATCTGCCCCTTGCCCTTCAGCATCTTCATCAACTGTTTCAGCCACAGTGCCAACAACAACATTGACAGCCTGCATGCCCCGAGTCCTCCCTCCTCTCATCCTTCGAACAACCGAATTGTGCCGTGCCCACCTGTCCATGCCAAGCCCCACAGTTAGCACTACAGTTATGCAACAATAAGCGAGAGCGGACCTGGTGCCCGTCCTTGTGAACCCCGTGGTCTTGGGGAGGCAGCGTCGCTCCCTAATGCACAGGGAGCCACTTCTCCACTCCGGGGTAACTGGCGTGGGGGTTCAGGGTGCTGGTGGGAGAGCTGGGTGAGTCCCAGGGGGCTCCTCGGAGGAAGGGACCTTTGAGCCGAAGCCTGTCGGGTGAGGGAATGGGTGACGTGGGCAGGAAGAGCATCCCGGCAGAGGGAACAGCATGGTCTCACAGGTAGCTGGATAAGGAAAAGGAACTGAAGTCCTTGGCGCGGAACCAGGAGGCGGGAGCAGCCATGAGGCTGGGGAGAAGGATGGAGGCCTCCTTGACCTAAGTCCCACTTACGAGGGTCGATGGGGAGCAAGGAAGGTGCAAATGAAGGGATTCCTGATGCGGTCTGGAGATTTGGGGTTGGGGAGCACCAGGGAGGAGCAGGGGAGTGAGGGGTGTCAGGCCTCCAGCACCAGTGACCAGAGCAACTGCAGGTCCTGCTGTGACCTTCAGTGACCTTCCTGAGTTCAAACCCTTGCACAGGTGAGAAATGACAGAAGTCTGAACACTGAGAAAGCACTCTGTGGTCCTGTTTGTTTTTCTCTGTGCTAATGAAGTGAGTTATGTTAAGAAACTAGAATCTCCTTTCTTCGCCTGTCTCCATGTCTGTCCCATTCTCAAAAGACATTGTCGCTCAGTGCGAGGAGAGAGTAACGAGCTGAACAGAAACAGTTCTCACGTCTCTTGAGGCTTCGTTTCATTAGCAAGTAAAAGTTGCTTCTAATACCACGGCAGATCCTTTTCATTCAATGCAACCGATTAGGGAATGTCTCAGAGCTTCCCAGGCTGGGAGTCAGGTAAAGCGGTATTTCCTTCATAGAAGTGCATGGTATCAGTATGTATACCCT
The DNA here is from genome assembly GCF_014108415.1 of Molossus molossus. Taxonomy (NCBI): domain Eukaryota; kingdom Metazoa; phylum Chordata; class Mammalia; order Chiroptera; family Molossidae; genus Molossus; species Molossus molossus. The sequence continues at coordinate 7,504,099 of NW_023425399.1, read as the reverse complement.
GTGTATTAGGCCTTGTCTATATCGCCTTCCCAAATGACCCAGCTGGGAAAAAGTGGGCTGCGGAACAATAAGAAGGTATGATCGCATTTATGTAAAAAACAAGACAAAACAAAAACAAAAAACAAAACAAAAAAAGACACCCACACTCTGAATATAAACCTGCATTTTAGCATAATCCACAGGGGATGCTTTGCACAGAAAAGTTTGACAAACATTACTGTAAACTTTTATATTTACACACATGTGTGCATATATCTATTTATCTAGCTATGTGTCTATCTAATCCTATACAGAAATAGGTACAAAAAAAAAATAGGTACAGTTGGCCCTTCTTTTTAAAAATATTTTTATTAATTTTTTTAGAGAGAGAGGGAGGAAGAGGGAGAGAGATAGAAACATCGATGAGAGAGAACATCGATTGGCCACCTCCTGCATGCCCCCCACTGGGGATCAGGCCCACAACCTGGGCATGTGCCCTGACCAGGAATCAAACTGGCGACCTCTTGGTGCCTGGGTCGATGTTCAATCGCTGAGCCACACCAGCGGGGCGGCCCTTCTTTTTTATTTTGATTTTAGAGAGAGGAAAGGAGAGAGAGAGAGAAAGATAAACATTGACACCCACAACTGCACACGCCTCAACCAGGGATCAAACCCACAACCTGTCATGTGCCCCAACCGGAAATCAAACCCGCTACCCCTTGGTGTACGGGACAGTGCTCCAACCAAACCACACTGGCCAGGGCCAGTTGGCCATTCTTTTTTTTAAAAATATGTTTTTATTGATGTTTTAGAGAGAGAGGAAGAGAGAGAGAGATAGAAGAATTGATGTGAGAGAGAAACATCGATTGGTTGCCACCTGCACACCCACTACTGGGATTGAGCTTGAAACCCAGGCATGTGCCCTGACCAGGAATCAAACTGGGACCTCTCAGACCATGGGATGATGCTCAATCCACTGAGCCACTCCAGCTAGGCCAGTTGGCCATTCTTATTGGCAGGTTCTGCATTCATGGATTCAACCAGCCTCAGATTGAATATATTCTAAACCCGGGCCGGGTAGCTCAGTTGGTTAGAGCATCGTCCTGACACACCAAGGTGGCCGGTCTGATCTCCCATCAGGGCACACGCAAGACTCAACCAATGAATGAATAAATAAGTAGAACGACACGTCAGTATTTCTGTCTCTCTCCCTACCTCTTTCTCAAAAATCAATACATTAAAAAAATATTCTGAAAAGGTTACCTTGCTGCTGACATGTAGTTAGGCCTACAATAGTTGGCTCTGTGGTGAACACGTACAGACTTTCTTTGGTTGTCATTATTCCCTACACAATACAGTAACACACATATTTACATAGCATTTACACTGTGTTATGTATTACAAATAATCTTGAAATGATTTAAAGTATACAGAAGGTGTATAGGTTGTACACAAATACTGTGCTATTTTATAGAAGGGACTTGGGCATAGATGGATGTTGGTATCTGTAGGCGGTCCTGGGACAATCTCCCACGGAGAGCATGGGATGACTTACATATAAATGAAAACATAAGTGTACAGAGAGGTCCAGACCTGTACGCACTGACTGCTCACGGTGGTTCATTTGAGAAGCAGAAGGTGGTGTTGAGGTCCAGGGGGTTGGGAATTCAGGGGCGGGGGGGACTTTCACACGTTACCCTCTATCTTTCTGGATTGTTTATTTATTGGTTTAATCCACAGGGAGAACCTGTTAATGTATTACTTGGGCATCTTAAATTTAAATATGAAGGCTGTGAACCGAAGGCATGAAAAGCTAGCCTTGTAAATAACCCGGGCACCTCGGGTCCTTCCTCCCCACAAATGGGCTCATAAACGCTTTGATCTACCAATTCCACTCGGAGAGATGCACCCTTCAGAATTACTCACACATGTGTGAAATGATGTCCGACTAAGATTAGTCAAGGGGGCACTGTTTGTAATAGCAGAAGATCAAAGAGCCCACAGGCCCATCAATTGGGACCGGTTAAATAGATTAAGGTACATTTACAGTGGAACACTATGTAGCCATAGAAAAGATTGATGAGCTCCATAGTATTGATGGAACAATGGCCAAAAGCAAGGGGTCATGCAAGGAAGGACAAACAACCCGTCAGGTACGTTACCATTGTGTAAAAGGGGGGGCATCGGAGCATCTATTTATATTTGCTGTTGCGTGCACAAGGCATCTCTGAATATTACACAGAACGAACGGGTGGTGGTCGCTCGGAGAAGGGCAACAGGCTGTTAGACTTTGTGATTGGGAACCACTTGGAGGCATTACCTATTCAAAACGCGACTGAAACAAGAACAAAACAAAACAAACAGAAGCTCTAGGGTTCTCTTTATTCCTCTGAGAATCCTCACTCATGGGAACTACATCTGGGGAACTCATTGTGGGCCTAATAACCCAGGGGCCGGCCTGCTTTCCCATGAAAAGAGGCTGCTTTTCATGGACGGACAGGGACATTCTGCATCCGAAGGGGACACGCACACATCCCCCAATGCTCCCATTATTACCATTTTGTCTTTTGCAATTCTCATTTTATGTGGCTCGGCCTTTTTTTCTTAGAGGTTCCACCAGTTTTCTTTAAAGAGAATACCCAAGATAAAAATAAAAATAAGAATATACATCTCTGGCCCTGGCCAGTGTGGCTCAGTTGGTTGAGCATCATGCCATGCACCGAGAGGTCACTGGTTCAATTCCTGGTCAGGGTGCATACCCAGGTTGTGAGTTCGATCCCCGCCTGGGGGCACATAGGAGGCAGCCAATCCATGTTTCTCTCCCTCTCCTCCTTTCCCTTCCCCTCTCTCTAAAATCTATAAAAACATATTTTTATATAAAAGGTCTGTAATTTTGGCCCTGGCTGGGGAGATCAATGAGTTAAACCATTGTCCTGATATGCCAAGGTTGCAGGTTCAATCCCCAGTCAGGGCACATACAAGAAGCAACCAATGAATGCATAAATAAGTGGAACAACAAATAGATGTCTCTCTCTCTCTAAAATCAATACATTTTAATAAATATCTGTAGTCTTGCTTTTAAACCAACTACCAACTGTCACATTTGAAAAATAAAGATTTCATTTTAAGATAACAGTGTTGGATAGAAAATAGTTGGCTTCATCCCTTTGCCCACCTGCCCCCCACTACTGAAATAAAACTAATTACAAGCAAAAATGAACAGGAACAGCAGACAAGGACAACAGGTCAAAATCAGAACATTTCACGCATCTCCAGGGCTGTAGGCCGGGTACCGACACCTGGAAAAAAGAATTTTTGAAAGGGTGTCATATGCTTATTATAAAAACCTCCACCATTTGCACAGTATAGAAGCCAGAAATACCTTGTTTGCTAGCAACTTCCTTATCCCGTGCTTTCCTGAGATCTGAGTTATGCTGGAGAAGAAGAAGAAAGGAAAACAAGACAGAAAATAAGGCTTGCTTACGAAAATACAGTCAGTTCAGGAAGGCTTCCCAAAGGGGCCTAACTCACTGAGTCCCAGTGTGTAGAGGGAATCCCCAAACAAAGGACTTTTGTGAAAGGCTCAGTCCGGAGCCCACCGTAACTTAGCATACAATGGGCCGGCTTAACAAAGGAGGCTTCCAAGGGCCGTGATACTTATGAGGAGCACTGAAGGAGAGAGAATAAACATCTGGAATGTTCCAAACCATCTTCCCAGTTAAGCAGTCACGAATGCAAAAAAGGCTTATCAGCCTGAGTCCCACCCATTTTTCAAAATGAGAAACTTCTGCCATTTTCTTGTGCATCTGTTATGGGTCAAGAGCTCAATGAATGCTTTAACCAATGTTTCAGTGAGTGTCTCATTGTTTATGTGAAATGACCAGGTGTAATAAACAGCCCTCTAAATTGTGCACTCTCTCTCTATATATAGATAGATAGATAGATAGATAGATACAGATATAAATATATAGATATATCTATCTATATATATATAATTTCTACAAGGCATTTTTAAAATGTTCACAATTAAATGTGCAATTATTGATCCATTAAGAATAGAATCTTTTGCCCTGGTTGGTGTTGCTCAGTGGTTAGAGCACCAGCCCTCGCCCCAAAGGGTCTCATGTTCGATTCCTGGTCAAGAGCACATGTCTGTGTTGCAGGTTTTGACCCCAGTTGGGCATGTTTGAGAGGCAACCAGTGGATGTATATCTCTCACATCAATGTTTCTCTCTCTCTTTCTCCCCTCCTTCCCTCATTTCCTCCCTTCTACTCTAAAAATCAATGGAAAAAATATCCTCAGGTGAGGATTAACAAACAAACAAACAAACAAACAAAAAGAATAGAATATTTTGCTCTGGAGTTTGAAAGACTTCTAAAAACTTAGTTCAGTGGCAGGTGACAGCATGATACATTTTGCAGCCATTTATGAATTTCACAGTTTTCTTTGGATCGTGTAAAGTTCATAGGTCCTTGAGTCTAGTGCTCTGGCAGCATATAAAAATATCCCTGAAAGTTTAGGTAAAGCAACCTTTAGGAAAACTTTCTTTAACCCCCACCCCACCACGCTGTCCCATCCCAGCTGCTGGTCACGGTAAAGCACGTCTCTGATTTCTCGTCGTCATTCTGTCCAGCGCAGCCTGCGGAGGTGAGGGCGAGGCTCAGAGCTGGGGGCTGTGCCCGGCTGTGGCAACGAACCTTCAACTATTTCTTACTGCTCCACTGTGTGCAAACATATGGATGCAAATACCCTGTGATGAAAAGAAATCGACAAGAAAAGCCCTTCGGGAGATTGTAAATGAATATTGTAGATTAGGTTCCCAAAGCTGTATAAGAAAAGATTCTTGACCCCTAGGCTTTATAAGAAAAATGTAAATATAAACTACCATATCCTTTTTTTCCCCATTTATCAGATTAGCAGATATGGAAGTTTGATAACACTGTCTTTGCAAGGTGTGGGGCAGCAGCATCCCCCACACCTGGGCTCCTGGGTGGGAGTGAGATTGGTTCTATCTCCTTGGGGGGTATTTGACGACATTTACTCAAGTAAAAGATGTACATATCCTTTGACCTAACGATTCTTCTGCTGGAAATTCATCAGACAGACCCACACTGAACACAGGACAAATGATGTATGGACAAGGAAATACATTGCGATGTCCTATGTAAAAGCTAAATAATGGAAACAACCTACATGTCCATTAGAGGAAGCTGTCACAATAAGTGATGGCCATCCAGAGCATGCACTGCATTCTGCAGCGGGAGGCAGCTGCTTGTGCTGACGTGGAGCACGGCCGTGCGGCAGGGCGAGCGGGAAGGCACGCTGCCAAGCTGCCACCTGGCTGCCCCCCGTTCAGGCCAGCGCACGAAAGACGAGGCTGGACCACGAGAAAGGACGGACCGATATTAGACCATGCTGACATATAAGCACAACAGTTTGATACAATCCAATATTATATATATACGTATATATAATATATATATATTTACTTAAATTTTGGGGGGGATAAAAATTGACCTGCCATTTGACCCAGTGATCCCACTTCTAGGAATATACCCTAAGAAGCCTGAAACACCAATCAGAAAGAATATATGCATCCCTGTGTTCATAGCAGCGCTATCTACAATAGCTAAGATCTGGAAACAGCCCAAGTGACCATCAGTAGATGAGTGAATAAAAAGCTGTGGTACATATACACAATGGAGTACTATGCAGCTGTAAGAAAGAAAGATCTCACCCTGGCCAGTGTGGCTCAGCGGTTAGAGCGTCGTCCTGCGGTCCAGAGAGACCAGGGTCCGGTTCCCGCTAAGGGCACGTACCTCGGTTGCAGTTGTGGGTAGCAACCAGTGGATGTGTCTCTCTCGCATCGATGTTTCTCTCTCTCTCTTCCCCCCCTCTCCCTCCCACTCTATCTGAAGATGAATGCAAAAATGTCCTCGGGTGAGGATAAGAAAAAGAAAGATCTCTTATCCTTTGAGACAACATGGAGGGATCTAGAGAGTATTTTGCTAAGCAAAATAAGCCAATCAGATAAAGACAAATACCACATGATCTCACTTATTTGTGGAATATGATGAACAAAATAAGGCTGATGAACAAAATAGACCCAGAGACAGAAAAGAGTACGTACGGTTCAGGCTGACAAACTTCAGAGGAGCGGGGTGGGGGTAGGGGGGAGAGAAACCAAATGACATATGCATATACGCATAACCAATGGACACAGACAACAGTCCTTGAGGGAGTGGGCGGGATCGGGAGAAGGGTATGGGGGGCGGGGGAGAAACATCTGTAACAAAAATAATTTACTTAATAAAAGATTTTTAAAAAGATTTTTTTGTGGGGCATACCAAATTAATTTTAAGGAACAATACAAATGAAAGATGTAGCGGATGATTTGGTACAAGTTGGAGAAGAGGTAAAGGTGACCCCTACATGCACGTCCTGCTTTGGGGAACAGGGAGTCACCGGGGGCTCCAGGTGGCAAGCCAGCCCAAGGCTAAGCCTCAGCACTGCACAGGCCAGTTTCAGGGGCCCCCATCCGGCACGTGGTGGCTATGTGGTCACCCCGTTCCCTGATGGATTTCACTTGCTCATTCAGGTAGTGAGTCTCAGTGAAGTCACACAAACAAGTGTCATTTTTGTCAGTGGCCAGTGTGTGCAAGTCCAGTAGTGATGGGTCCACGTTCTGTCCCGTGTGTAATGCACACTCCGTGGCACCCAGTCCACTCTCCCAGTCGTCAGGGCTGGTGTCTTGGGTGCTGGAGCGGTGGCGGGGATTTGGGGTGCTCCAGGGCGCTGTGAGGAGGTGGCGGAAGGCTGGTCTTAGATGCTGGCGGGCTGGGCTTGAGCACCGGGTTCCACCCCAACACTGGTGAAGCAGAAAACCAACCACGGGGACTTTTAACTTTAGAGTTAAAAGACTCTCAAGTTTTAACTTCGAGACACCCGTAGTTTCAACGCAGCTGTAAGAAGTGACACAGGGCCCGTGGACTCTTGCCCTGGTTCCCACAATGGGGCCTCGAGTACGATCTCCGCCAGGCTGCTGACGTCCACACCGCCAAGACACGGAGCGTGTCCATCCCCACCAGGGTCCCTCTGCTGCCCTTTCAGAGCCGAACCCCTCTCCCACCCCAACCCTGCCCCCGACCCCTGGGAACCACCACCTGCTCTCCATTTTTATAGTGTGGTCACTTCAAGGACTTTAGGTTCACGGAATCAAATAACACGTAATCTTTGGGGATCGGCTTTTTTTCACACATATCATCCTCTGGAGGTCTGCCCAGGTAGCTGAGCATATCAACAGCTTGTTCCTGTTCCTTGCTGAGACCTAAACATGGTCTGCATGTACCCGGTCAACTGTTCACCTGCTGAAGAGCATCAGGTACCCGGTCAACCATTCACCTGCTGAAGAGCATCAGGTACCTGGTCAACCATTCACCTGCTGAAGAGCATCAGGTACCCGGTCAACCATTCACCTGTTGAACAGCATCAGTGTGGTTTCCAGATTTTAAATCTGTTTATTTATTGGTTTTTAGTGAGAGAGAGGAAAGGAGAGAAACATTGACTTGTCGTTCCACTCATTTATGCATTCATTGATTGCTTCTTGTATGTGCCCTGACCGGGGACTGAACCCACAATCTTGGCGTATTGGGACAGTGCTGTAATCAACTGAGCTTCCCTGCTAAGCGTTCATGCACCGGCTTTTGTGTGAACGTAAATCTCATTTCTCTGGGCTAAATGAGCAGGAATGAAATTGTTGGGTTACAGTAGGGGTGTGTGTAGTTTTTTAAGAAACAGCCAAATTGTTTTCAGAGTGGCTGTAACATCTGCCCTTCCTACCAGCACTGTACAGATAAGGGCTTTTCCATACCCTCGCTGACATCTGGCATCAGTATTTTTTTCTTTTCTTTTCTTTTCTTTTCTTTTCTTTTCTTTTCTTTTCTTTTGGTGTCTTCCCTTCAGGAAAACAATTCAGACTCCTTTCAACTCATCACTTTGCTAACAGCGGCAGAAACAAGTAATAATTATAATGTGATTATGATATAATGAGATATAATGTAATAATAATACTAATAATGAATAACTATCGACCTTCGTCCAACATGCCCCAGTCATCACACCAAGCACTTCATGTTCATTGTCCCTGGGCTCAGCCAAACCCTGGGAGAATGTGCTGCTAGTATGATTCCCCTTTCATGACCTAGGGCCACGAGGGCTCTGAGCGCGAGGTGCCCGGCCAAGGTCACCCACCGTGGACAAGAACGGGACTTCGAATCCTGGAGCGCTGGAGGAGGCGTCCTTCAACCTTGTCATGCTTCGGAGATGCCTTGAAAATTAGACCTGAGCCCTGGCCGGTTTGGCTCAGCGGTTAGAGCATCGGCCCGCGGACCAATTAGTTGTGGGTTCGATTCTAGTCAAGGCACGTACCTCGGTTGCGGTTCATCCCCGGCCCTGGTCAGGGTGGTGCGGGAAGCAACCAGTTGATGTTTCTCTCTCCCTCCCTCCCACTCTATCTGAAGATAAATAGAAAAATATCCTCGGGTGAGGATTAAAAAAAAGAAGGAAAATGAGACCTGAGGGTTGTCATTTCCCTTCTTTTTTTTGTGTCCACAAAATTGAGCACTTGTGCTGGGACAGCTGGCTTTGCACGTGCAAACAAACGGACCCTTCTTTCACACCATGTACAAAAATTAACTCAAACTGGATCAGTGACCGAAACGTAAGCGCTAAAACCACAACAACCTCAGGAGAAGACATCGAGGTAAATCTTCATGACCATGGAGTGGGCAGTGGATTCCTGCACAGGCCACAGAAAGGATGAGCAACAGAAGAGAGACTAAGCATGAGCCAGCAAAAAAAACCAGACACATTGGATTTTATTGAAATTAAAAACTTTGGGGCATCAAAGGACATCATCAAGAAAGGGAAATGAGCCCTGGCCGGTTTGGCTCAGCTGTTAGAGTGTTGGCCTGTGGCCCAGAGAGACCTGGGTTCGGTTCCCGCTAAGGGCACGTACCTCGGTTGCAGTTTGTCCCCGGCCCTGGTTGGGTCATGTGGGTGGCAGCCACTCGATGTGTCCCTTTCACATCGATGTTTCTCTCTCTCTCTCCCTCTCCCTCTCTCTCTCTTTTTCTCCCTCCCACTCTATCTGAACAAAAAATGGAAAAATGTCCTTGGGTGAGGATACACAAAAAAAAGAAGGGAAATGACAACCCCCAGAATGTGAGAAAATGACCGCAAATCACATATCTGATAGAGGGTCTAGTACCCAAAATATATAAAGTCCTCTTACAATTCAACCACAAAAAGACAAATAACCCAATCAAAATATGGGTAAAGGAGTTTCACAGACATTTTTCCAAAGAAGATACACGAATGGCCAGCAAGCATATGAAAAGATGCTCAATGTCGTTAGTCACTAGGGAAGGGGAAGTCAAAACCACAAGGAGATACCACTGCACACCCGGTAAGACAGCTATCGCCAACAAAACAGAACAAAACACAGAAACAAAAATGAGCCCTGGCTGGGAAGCTCAGGGAGCTCAGTTGGTTGTAGCACCATCCTGATACGCCAAGGTTTCAGGTTCGACACCCAGTCAGGGCACATACAAGAATCGACCAATGAATGCATAAATAAGTGGAACAACAAATTGATGTTTCTCTCCCCCCCTCCCTTTCTCTCTCTCTCTAAAATCAATCAATTAAAAGATAATAACAATGTTGGTAAGGATGTGGAAAAATTGGAACTCTCATACTTTGCTGGTGGGAATATAAAATGGTTGAGTTGCTATAAAAAACCAGTTTGGTGCTTCCCCAAGAAGCTAACATAGAATTACTACATGGCCCAGCCATTCCAATTCTAGCTATATAATCAGAGGGACTGGAAGCAGTCCGGCAGGTGTGGCTCAGTGGCTGAGCACCGACCCTGCACCAAGAAGTCACCAGTTCGATTCCCGGTCGGGGCACATGCCCAGGTTGTGGACCCGATCCCCAGTGGGGGGCATGCAGGACGCGGCCAGTCGATGTTCTCTCTCATCGATGTTTCTCTCTCTCCCTCTCCCTTCCTCTCTCTCTAAAACCCATGAAGAAGGGAAAAAAAGAATTGAAAGCCGGCGTTCAAACAGCAGCACTACCCATCCGAGCCCACAGCTGAAAAGAAACCAAGTGCCCATCAGCTCACGAATGAATCGACAGTAAATACAATGGACTATTATTCAGCCATAAACAGGAGCGGAGCCCTGACACAGGCCACGGTGTGGATGCGAATCTCGAAAACGTTACAGTAACTGAGAGAAGTCAAGCATACAAAAGTCCCAGGTGGTACGACCCCTTCTGTGAAAGACCCAAAGCAGGCAGACCCTCCGAGACGGAGCGTAGGTGGGTGGCTGTCAAGGTTGGCGAGGGGAGTCAGAGCGAGGGGTATGAGGTTGTAGAGCGATGCAAAGGCTTCAGTACCACACGGAGGTGCTGGCAGAACCATGTTGCGAGAGGTGTCGATGGCTCACTTTAAAGTGGCTACTTTGACGTCATACGAATTTCACATCAATTTTTTAAAATTAGCCTTTGATTCCAGGGGTTTGGAGAGCAGCTAGCTGCGCCTGACCGTGGATTTTACTGTAGCCAATGTCGGGATGGCAAAGGGTGGGCAAAATGGGCACATACCCTGTCCAACGATATTGACATTTATTTCATGCTCATCTCTCAAGTCCCTGGCTCCTGGCACCAGACAGCACTGGACTGAGAGCCAGTGTTTCCCAGCCTGAGACCCGGAGCAAGCACCTAGACTTTCTGAGCTCTGAACTCCTCCCCCATGTCACGGAGGCACCCCGGGCGGGACAGCGTCGACCCGGGGGACTAAGGGATGGGTGCAGGTTGCCTGTTCTTCCTTCTGTCACATTCCACAGGGTACAGATGGGGTGCAAGTGGCGGGGAGTCAGCCCGGGGTCGCAGAGGCACCAAAGAACTGGCCGACTCTGTCCATTGCATCCGGGACCCGGTTCTGAAGGGGAAGCCGTCCAGTGGGCCTTCGCGGACAAACAAGAGCAAAGGCTGTAGGGCTCAGGACCATCCCCACGTCCAAGCGTGGGCAGATGCGGCCGTAACAGCTGGGCCTTAAAGGGCCCCCCGCCCGCTGCCCGTTCTCACAAGGGCTCTGCCAGGAGGGAATGAACCCCGGTCCTGGACGGCAACAAGACACCCAAGAAGACACCGTTTAGATGGGACAAGGAACACTCTAAAGGCCCAGAGTGGTGCATCATCACAGAGTGGAATAAAAGAAGCAAAATTATTTCCACGAAACCATGAAGGAACTTTATTACCCTATAAATCAACTTCTCTGTAAATGCAATAAAACAATTGTTTAGTCTGCATGATTCATACCACAAACCTTGGCATTCTGGGTTTTGATCTTATTGCCGCAATAAACTGTCTAGACAGCAATTAACAAACTGCTTTCCCTTCAGATGTTTGCAGGGCCAGCGCTGCGCAATCACAGTCACAGATGCGGGGCTTCTTCCTGGCTCCGATTAATGATCAGGTTGGGGTGATGGGAAAAGCCCGAAATCCTGTTGGAAGGAGCCTCCCAGAGCCCCGACTCCTCCGCGCCACGCGTCACCGCGTCATGCTGGTTTATCATCGGCAGGACATCTAAATGTTCAGATTCTTTTCTTGGGATTTCAGGGTCACTTTACAATGAGGTGGACAGAATTAACTTTTCAAAAGTTAACAGCATCGAACGTCTCAGCTAAACGGCTGAGAGGAAGGGACTGTATGTGACAGTGGCCATCTGTATTGACCGAGGGTTCCCCAAGGGGCAGGTGCCCCACCACACACTGTTGAAGTCCGTCTCCACGACAGTCCCAGGAGGGGTGCAGCTGAGGGTGCCTGAACTCTGAAAGAGAGGTCACTTGCCCGAGGTTCCAGAGCTGGTGGTAAAGGCCTGGGGCTCATGAGTTCTCTTTGGTTCTGCAGCCCCCCCTTCCCACCGTCACAGCTAAGCCGATGGACATGTAAAATCCCACGAGCACAGGCTGTCGTTTAGCTGGTTACTCTGTATCACACCATGGCTTTCAAATAACTGACGAAGGGATGCCCCTGTGCGCAGGGGGAGGGAGGAGGGCTGCAGCACAGATGGTGAGAAAGAGAAGCTGGAAACCGGCTACAAGCCAGTCAACAGGGAGCTCAACAGTGACGCGCTGGGATGGACCCGCACTACAGACGTATTCTGCACAGGTAAGGACAAAGGCCAGGTCTACACGAACTGACTGGGGAAACTATATCTATCACTGAGTGACGAGAGCAAGTTACAAGACAAAACACAGAAAACAGCCTGGCTGGTGTGGCTCAGTGGTTGAGCGTCAACCCATGTACCAAGTGGTTGCCGGTTTGATTCCCGGTCAGGGCACATGCCCAGGTGTGGGCCAGATCCCCGGTGGGGGGCATGCAGGAGGCGGCCACTTGATGTTCTCTCTCATCGATGTTTCTTTCTCTCTCTCTCCCTCTCTCTCTCAAATCAATAAAGAAAAAAATTAAAAAAAAAAAACAGAAAACACACAACGACGCTGTATGTTCTTACAGATACCTATTCACATGTGGACGTGCACTGAAAAGTCCTGGAGACCACATTTCAGCTGACTCGGGTTCCACGGGGGAGGGGACGAAACAAAATTGGGAAGCAGGTCAACACAGGGGGCTTGAGCCTTACCTGTCATGTTTTAGCTTTTTGCAAAGAATATATTTCTTCGTCCCTCCTACCTAACTTCCATATACTTATCCATTCATCCATCTATCCTTCCTTCCATCCATCCATCCACCCCCCATCCATCCATCCATCCTTCCATCCACCATCCATCCATCCACCCACCCATCCATCCATCCATCCATCCTTCCATCCACCATCCATCCATCCACCCCCCCATCCATCCATCCATCCTTCCATTCACCATCCATCCATCCACCCACCATCCATCCATCCACCCACCCATCTATCCATCTTCCCTTCAGCTACCTACTCACTCGTTCATGCCACCCTTGCCTGGTGCTCTGTGCCAGATTGCTGAGATCACAGAAACAAATAAACATCACTTCTGACTCCATGGAGATCCCAGTTTAGTTGGAGAGAAAACGCAAGCCTCGGGCAGTAGGATGTATTTGATCCTGAAGGGAGCTGAGAGAGACAATCTGGGAGTGTTTCGTTTCTGCCCCAGCCCTGGTGCTTGTCTAGGAAGATACGTGCTACCCACCCACCTCCCTGGGCTCAGAGCGTGATCAACACTCAGGAACAGCATGAGGCTGCACCTTTTGTCCAAGGCACCCAAGCATCGGACGTAAGTGGGGTGCAAGGGTGACAGTCTCTTCACGACTGGAGAAGGCCTGTTTGGTACAAGACAGGGGAGAGAAGGTATTGGAAAATTTTCTGTTGTTCAGATGTGCGAAGGTTTTTTTGGGGGTTGTTTTTGTATTTCTTAATAACACAATTATAATTTACAAGGTTAAAAATTAAGTTACTTTAACAAAATCTCACAACTCACAGCATACAGAAAGTAATCTATTGTTTTAAAGTCTCTGTCCATTTCAAATTTAAATAATGGTTTTGGTAAAAAGTGGACCTTTTATTTAAATCAAAATACAATACTAATATATTTGATAGATGTCTTTGGGCAAGAAAAGAAAAAGATAAAATAGCAAATGAGATGACATTAAACTAAAAAGTTTCTGCACAGCAAAGGGAAGCATCAACAAAACGAAAAGACAACCCACTGAATGGGAGAAAATATTTGTTAATGATACATCTGATAAGGGATCAATAGTAAAAACTTTTCATTGAATTTATTGGAGTGACATTGGTTAATAAAATTACATAGTTTTCGGGTGTGTAATTCTATACTACGTCACCTGTATATTGTATTGTATGTTCACCACCCCAAGTTTCCTTCCATCACCATTTATCCCCCCTTTACCCTCTTCTACCTCCCCACCCCCCTTCCCTATGGTTGTCACGATATTGTCATGACTATGAGTTTTTGTTCTGTTCTGGTTTGTTTCTGCTTAATCCCTTCACCTTTTTCACCCAGCCCCCCAAACCCCTACTCTCTGATAGCTGTCGGTCTGTTCTCTGTATCTGTGAGTCTATTTTATTTGTTAGTTTATTTTGTTCATAAAGAGCTCATACCACAACACCAAAAGAACAAACAATCCCATTTAAAAATGGGCAGAGGACCTGAATAAACACTTCTCCAAAGAGAACATACAGATTGCCCTCAGACGTATGAAAAGATGCTCAAATCACCGGAGAAATACTACCTCACACCTGTCAGAATGGCTGTCATCGATAAATCAACAATCGAGTGCTGGTGAGGACGTGGCGAGAAGGGAACACTTGTGCACTGGTGGGAATGCAGATTGGCTCAGCCACCGTGAAAGCAGTATGCAGTCACCTCAAAAAATTAAAAATGGAACTGCCTTGTGACCCAGCAATTCCTCTTCTAGGTGTGTATCCAAAGAAACCCAAAACACGAATTTGAAAGAATAGATGCACCCCTAAGTTCACTGCAGTGTAATTTATAAGCCAAGTTACAAAGCAACCCAAGTGCCCATCAGAAGGTGAGTGGATAAAAAAGCTGTTGTACATATACACAATGGACTATTACTTGGCCACAAAAAAGAACAAAATCTTACCACTTGGAACAGCATAGATGGACCTGGAGGGTATTATGCTAAGTGAAATTATTCAGACAGAGAAAGACAAACACATATGATTCCACCTATAGGTGGACTCTAAAGAACAAAATAAATGAACAAAACAGAAACAGACTCAGATACAGAGAACAGATCGATTATTGTCAGAGGTGAGGGGGTTGGGGGCTGGGTGAAAGAGGGGAAGGGATTAAGTGAAAATTCATAGTATAATGTTAGCTCATACTGCCCTGAAGGTGCTCATACTGCCCTGAAGGTGCCTGATATCCAATTTGGTGGTTTTAATTTGCATTTCTTCATTATGAATGAGATTGGTCATCACTTTATACATTTATTGGGTATTCATGCTTCCTCTTTTGTGAAATGCCTATTCAAGTATTTTATCCATTTTTCTATTATATTACTTGTGGGGTTTTTTTTTTTCTTATTGATTTATAGAAGATCTTTATTTATTCTGGACAATCTTCTAATAACTATAAACTTTGTAATTTTCTCCCAGACACTAGCTCATCTTTTCCATTTCTTAGTAGTATCTCCTGATGTAGCTGTATTTATCAATTTGTTGTATTTTAGTGTAGTTGTCATTATTAATTTTCTTTCCTTTATGAAATCTGCCTTTTCTGTCTCATATATCATTTCATAACTCAAGTTTATAAAATTATTTTCTTATATTTTATCCTAAACATTTGCCTTTTACTTTTAAGTCTTTATTCACCTGGAATAGAATTTTTTTAATTTTAGATTTTGTTTTGAAATATAACTCACTTACCATAAAATTCACCCTTTAGAGTAGATGTTTATATATCACATGCGGATGAAATCTAAGTTTGTTTTTTCCCTCTGGATAACTAATTATCTTGTACCATTTACTGAATATTTCTTATTCTCCACAGATCTGTGCTATTGTGTAATAATAATGATTTTCCATATCATCTTGGCTATAGTTCCGGGCTGTTTACTCTGTTCTACTGGTCTTATTTTCTCTCCCTATACCAACATTACATTGTCTTAATAACTACAGATTGATAAAATTCCCTTTACAATTTGGCAGGACACATTTTCTCCCAAAATCAGTTTTTTAAAATTGATTTTTAGAGACAGAGAGGAAGGGAGAGAGAAACACCAATTTGTTGTTCGACATATTTATGCATCCATTGGTTGATTCTTGCCCTGTCCGGGGATCAAACCCACAACCTGGGTTGGTGTACTGGGACGATGCTCTAACCAACTGAGCTACCCAGCCTGGACTCTCTCGACCCATTTTTCCATGGGAGTTTCCTTGACTCTTCCTGGCCACTTTCTTGGCCATAAAAACTTTAGAGTCAGCTTGTTAAATTCTTGAAAAACCTGATTCTGCAGGTTGAGTCCATTTTGGCAAGTTATATGTTTCTAGCAATTAATTCATTTATTGATCTAAGTGTCCAAATCAATGGAACATAGTTGTTCATAATGTCCCTATATTTTAAAACCTTGCTGCATATGTAGTCAGTCTCATAATAGTATTTATTTGTGCTGTTCTGTTTCTTTTCCTTGATATTTTAGCTGAATGTTTGTCAATTTTATTAGACTTTCAATTCTTGCCTGTGTTGATCCTTTATTTTGTATCTCTGTTTTCTATTTTGTTCATTTCTGCCTTTGTTTTTATTATTTCCTTCCTCCGCTTTGTTTTTACTATTTCCTTCCTCTACTGCAACTGTTCTGATTTCTTATGTTGGATGACTGGCTAATGATTTTTACCCTATTCTTTTCAAATGTAAGCATTTAAGTTCCTAGGTACTGCCTTAGTTGCATACCATAAGTTTTGTGTAGCTCATTAATTATTGCTGAGCTATAATGATTTCAAAATTCAATAAGAATGTATCCTTTTAGCCATGACTTTTTCAGAAACGTATCTTGGGCATCAAACCTGCAACCTTGGTGTACCGGGATGACATGCTAACCAGCTGAGGTCATCTTTGTGGTACTGATCTCTCACGTGTTAGTCAGAGGCTATGGTATAAATGTTACTCAAACTTGAAACTCAGTGAGGTGAGCTTTATTCTTGGGGTAAAGAACACAAAATAACATTTCTTTTCATGAATATACTTGTTAAGTAAAATCATTAAAACATACAGGAAAATGATCAAGTCCAACTTGAGGCTGGGCATTCTCTCCGGGGAGGCACAGGAGGAAATGAAGTCAGGGAGGGTGGGGGGGATGTTAGTTAGCTTTGTCTGTAATAATTTTATAAAAACTCCTAAGGCTGAATTTGTTTCAAAATTTAGAATTTTCTAGATTTTAGGAAGACAATATGGTACGTATACCTATACTGCATAATCCCAGTGGGAGCTGAGGCAGCCCCTGTAATCAAACACATTGATGTATTTGCAATAAAAATGTATGTCTTGTATTCCAAAGTAGGTGAAATGTTAGGATTACACACAGCTAACAAAGGCTTTTGGTTTCCAGAGTTGTTAATGTTTTGTGAGTGCAGAGAAGGAGTCATGGACTTGTAGACATTGCCATTTATTAAATCTAGGTGGTGTGAAACAGGTCTATTACTTTATTTTTAAATGTGTGTTTTCTTGTTTTTGTTTTTTTTAGAGAGAGAGGAAGGGAGAGGGAGAGAGATATAAAACATCAATGAGAGAGAAACATCAACATTGATCGGCTACCTCTTACATGCCCCCTGCTGGTGTTCAAGCCTGCAACCTGGGCATGTGCCCTGATGGGGAATCGAACTGGCAACCTCATGGTGCCTGGGTTGGCGCACAACCAACTGAGCCACACTGGCCCGGCCACATCTGTTACTTTATTAGTCTGTACTTTTTTCAATGTTTGAAATACATCCAAATTTAAGATTATGAAAACTCCTGTTAAGAGATGAGAACTCTTCTCAAACTGTTTTCCACCAGGTACTAAATAAAAATATATCCGAAAACAATGGAGGCTTTATGCAATGCGGATCTTGGAACAGAAAAACGACAATCATAGAAAAAGTGTTGACGTCCAAAGGAAGTCTGTAGCTTGGACAGTAGCATTTTCAAAAATGCTGATTTCTTAGTTTTGACAAGTGCACTGGGGTAATGTTAACAGGAGGGAGGCTGGGAGAAGGGCACATGCGAACTTGGTACCATCTTTGCAACTTTTCTATAATTTAAGTTACTCGAAAACAAAAAAAGTTGTCTGTTGTTTTTTAAAGAGGTGTAACAGTCAGTGTTGGTGAGGGTATAGACTTAAGGGCTACCTGAAGCTCTCATGTGTTGGTTGGTAGGAATGCCCATTGGTTGAATCTTTTTAAGGGTATGTTAGTTTCCTAGGGCTGCAGTGAGAACTTACCACAAACGGGGGAGGGGGTTTGAGCAGCAGGGATTTATCCTCTCACAGTTCTGGAGGCTAGACATCTGAAACCATGGTGTTGGCGGGGCCAAGCCCTCTGAGGGCTCCAGAGAGGACCCTTCCTGCCTCTTTCAGGTTCTGGGGGCTCCTGGCGATTTGGCTGCCCCTTGACTTCCAGCTACATCACTCCGATCTCTGCCTCTGTCTCCATGTGATCTCTTCTTCTGTTTGTGTCTCTTCTTTTCTTACAAGGACACTGGTTGCTGGGTTCAGGGCCTACCCTACTGTTAACTGATTGCATCTGCAATGACCCTGTTTCCAAATAAGGCCACCGCCTGAGGTGGTGGGAAGGAGAAATCCCTCAATCACACCAGCACCATTTCAGGTACCCAGTCATCACTGGGCGCTAGCTGCTACCATACTGGGCAGGCTGGGTTACAGACCACGTCCTTCAATGTGGAAGTACTGATGGACATCACGGTTGTGCCCCTCATCTGACAGGATTTCCACCTTGGGAATACATTCTCGTATCTTAAGTACTCAGATGTCCCAGGAAAAGTAATTGAGCGGATAACTTCGCCTCGAGAAGCTGCCAGTTTGGAGAACAGATGGCCCGTGGTTTCGAGCTGACATTCCAGGCCACCCCACGTCTCCCACCCACTCCACACATTCCCAGTAGGTCCTCCCCAGTATCCACGTTCTGGTCAAACTGGTTTATGAAGCCACGATTTGGGGAGTCCAGCCTTGCAGGCGGGGGCCCTGCCTTTGTGTGGCCGCGTCGAGGTTATTTATGGGGGATGGAGACGGCTCTCGGGAAGATGAAAGGTTTGCCGGGAAAGGGAAGCGGAGCTGGGAGAGGCAGGCTTCTCCTCCTCGCAGTGACTCGGCAGATAGGATAAATCACCGGACCATTAAACCTTCAAGCCCAGTGCTCATAAACCTGCCGGGACGAAACAGCTACTCTCTTCGGGAGCAGCCCACGTCGGGGGCTCCGGCTTCCCCAAACCACCAGCCAGTCCCAAGTTCACCCTCCTGGGCTTTCTGCCCAGGACACTGAACCAGAAAACCACGTCCAACGTCATTCCTCGGGGCGGCCAACCACCCCTGTTTGCCAGGGACAGCAGGATTTCCCGAGACTCGAGATGCTCAGGGCTAAGGCCCAGGCAAGCCTGGATGAAGTGGTCACCCCATGTCCTCTGTACCTGGGGGACAAGCAGAGCCTGTGGTGCAGGAGGGCAACAGAATTTTTTTCATATTTAGTTGCCATTTACTGAGCTCGGCCAGGGTTCAGGCATGATCGCTCCTTACTTGTTTTTTCTCCTTTAATCCTCGAAACCAAGCGGGGTCGGCGTCATGATTGTTCCTAGTGGGTGACGAAACTGAGGCTCCGGAAGCGGACTTGCCCAAGGTCACACCCTCTCACGGCGTCTGGGTCTCTGCAGCCCACCCTCTGAACGGCCCTATTTCTCCTTCTTTCTTAATCGGCCTCCTGCACTAATGGGAATTTCTTTGGTTTCCAGAAGCTTCTACAGAAAGAGACTTGGAAGCAAGCCTACTGTCCCTGTTCACCAGGACAGGAGCCCGCCACAAGAGGGGTAGGACTTGCGGCTGACTTGCGTTTGCGTGTGAAAAAATCAAGTCTGATCGACTGTGACTGTCTGGACCTTTTCACTGTCAAAGGCCAAGTTGGAAGGATGGTCCATAAATCACTCACACAGGCCCATCAGCCACGGCTGCCCAAGCCGTCCTGCTCACCTCGCCGCCGCGGAGGTCCCCCCCCCAAGGCCAGGGCATGTCCGTGTCCGGAGCGCCCGTGGCCACAGGGCAAACCTGGCTCCACCGAAGCTCTGTCCAGGGGCCCACGGAGCGCATCCGCACGGGCTCATAGATCACTGTTATCGAGGCTCACTGCGTGCCCGGCGAGGCCTTATTTCATTCACTTCTCACGTCTAACTATCTGTGAAGGAGATAAGGTTGTTACTCAGCTCGGAGAGGAAGCTGAAGTGTGGAGAACTTAGATTCATCCAGAGCTGTGGTTGTCAACCGGGGCCAGTGTCTGGGACATTTTTCGTTGTCACAACTTGGGGGTGGGGGTGACACTGGCATCTAGTGGCTGGAGGCCCAGGGTAGCTGCTGAACATCCTCCAAGGCACAGAGCAGCCCCCTCTCCACCCACAGAAAATTATCAGGACGCAAATGTCAATAGTGCTGAGGCTGAGGGATTCTGTTCCAAACCAAGAAAAGGCCTGCGGTTCCTGAAGGACCCCCTCACCCCAGAGGGATTCGGTAGTCCCACGCTTTGCAAGAAGCAGAGCCGCGATTCTGCCTTCTGCCCATACTTTTCTGCACCTTGCAGAACTACTCCTGAGAGGTCCGTCCAGGAGGGTGCAGACTCTGTTGTCTGTCTGATGCTGGAACAGTGCTGGGTACTAAGTAGGTGGCCAGGAAATATTTGTTGAATGAATGGGTGCATGAAAGGATGGATGAATGAACAAATAGATGAATGAATGAATGAATGGATGGATGAACGAACGAATGAACAAATGAACGATGAGTGAACGGATGAATTAATGGACACATGAACGAACGACTGAATGAACGGATGAATGAACGAATGGATGAATGAACGAACGAACGGATGAATGAATGAATGAACGAACGAATGAATACAGACCAAGTACCACTCATTTGCCTAGTCCTATGCAAAACATACTATCAGCACCCTCTCATTCCATCTTCAGAACTACCCCCGAGGTAGCTGCTGCCACTCCCAGTCTTAGTTTGCAGACCAGGAGGCCGGGCATAGAGAGGAGGGTCCCATGCAGGCTCACACCGCTGGACAGTGACTAAGCGGGTCTCCAGTGGGCGGTGGTCCCAGATTCACCTCTCCCTGCGCTGTCTCACAGTGTGCAGGGCTCAGGGGCAGTAACCTGTCTCACTGGCCTGCCATGCATGAATGGAGTCCTCTTTTAGCACCGATCCCTCTTTTGAATTAAAAAAAAAAGCTTGGCCCTCATAGATGCCATTGACCAGCAATTTTCAACCTTTTCCATCTCGTTGGCACATAAACTAACCACTAATTTTGCAGCACACCGCAAAGTATGTTTTTTGCCGATCTGACCAAAGAAAATAGGTATAATTTTGATTCATTCTCACTGGATAGCTATTGTTGTGTTGGCTGTTGTCACGTTTTAAAATTTGACAGTCGAAGGGAAAAGAGGTGAGTGCAACCTATTTTAGAAATGCTTGTGGCGCGCAGACCGAGAACCTCGGCCATGGACTGTGTCCGGGCTTCAGGGACAGCCCGTGGAAGGCCCCAGGGCCAAAGTCGTGTTGTGATCAGAAAAAAAGAGTTGAAAGTACTGTTTCGGGGTTGGCGATGTCAGGATTGCAGCCCTTGAAGGCTCCCTTGGCAGGAGGGGGACAGCTCCCCACCCCTGGGGCCCAGCCTTGACTTCCCGGGACCCCCTGTCCACCTGAAAATGTTAACGAGTCCCCCCAAGATGTGGGCTCTCTATTGTATTTCCATTTTATGACATTTTTTTATATTCCACAGGAGAGGATCCAGAATAAAAATGAGCCAGGCTCTTAGGGCTCCTTTTTATCATTAGCATTTGGTTAAAAACAACCTTAATGAGGTGTCAAGAGTCATCCTGCAGCCCATTGTGGGGGAGGCCCGGGAGCTCATAAACTCCTGAAAAGCCGCCGGGCCCTTTATGATCCTGGGTCCCACCCCTTCCTGACACAGCCTCGGAGGGAGCATCTTTAGTTCTGGGGCCGCTTCCTGCAATTTACACGCCCAAGCTGCTGGAGCCACAAACTGAACGCAGCCTTCTTCAATGTCCGGAGGATTCTTCTCGCCAAGCTGTTCCCTGGCCCCTGGGGAACCGGCGGCTCCCCTGTACGGGTCCCTGGAGCTTGGGAGAGAAACTTCCAGAGATTAACTGTTTGCATTTCTCTCCTGACTGCTGAGGAATGTAACAGTGATGCTGCTAAGAAAAAAAAAAAAAAAGTAACAACTTTTGCCGCTCAGCAGGGGGAAGAATTTCTTGACAAATAAACAAAATAGTATTTTACTAATCAGTCAATGTTTTTCCTGAACTAGGCCTCATTGAAGGACCAGGTTCTTTTTTTTTCCTCCCCCAAGAAAGATATGCTACCTATTAGTGATGGAAAATATATCCCCTTCAGTTTAATCTTGGAATCCATAATTTGAAGAAAAAGAGGAAATAATTGAGCCCTTCATGTCTTCCTCATTTGGGAATCTTTGTAAGGAAAACCCATATGTCACAATATATATGGACCCTTCCTGATTTTAGTCAGTTAAATCTGACAATTGGTAAACAACCCTGTATTATATAGTTCAAAATTCCTAAGGGACTAGATCTGAAAAGTTCTCGCCACAAAAAAGAAATGATAATTATGTGACTTGCTAAAGGTATTAGCTAAAGCTATGGTAGTAACCGTATTATAATATATAAATGTATCCAATCAGCATGTCGCACACTTTAAATTTACACACCGTTACATGTCAA
This sequence comes from Molossus molossus, assembly GCF_014108415.1. Classification (NCBI taxonomy): domain Eukaryota; kingdom Metazoa; phylum Chordata; class Mammalia; order Chiroptera; family Molossidae; genus Molossus; species Molossus molossus. The sequence goes on along the minus strand of NW_023425399.1, from coordinate 7,481,572 downwards.
TTATATCTCAATAAAAAGATCTTATCATTAAATCTGAGCTTGTTATTTTTTCATGGCTGTTAAGTTGTAATATCAACATTTTACACAATCCCTCCTTGATTTTCATCGTTCCTTTTAATGGAACGCAATTTATATTTAACTTGCAAATATATATTTATATTTCCCTTGAGTAAAATATAAAGAAAAAGAAAAGTGTACGAATTATATATTTTGTCATGCAAGATTTTATGGTTTTCCCAGAATCCGAATGAATAAATAATTCACACATGAGCCCTGGCCGGTTTCGCTCAGTGGTTAGAACATCGGCCCGCGGACCAGAGAGTCCCAGGTTTGGTTCCTATTAAGGGCATGAACCTCAGTTGCAGTTTGTCCCCGGCCCTGGCTGGAGTTGTGTGGGTGGCAACCAGTCTATGTGTCTCTCTCACATCAATGTTTCTCTCTCTCTCTTCCTCCCTCTCTCCCTTCCTCTATCTGAAGATAAATGCAAAAATGTCCTCGGGTGAGGATTAAAAAAAAAAAAAAATTCACACGTGAAATCTGTGTTTGCTTCCTAGGTCCTCTGGGGAGATGTTATGGGAGAGAATAGTCACAAAATTTGGACTTAAAAGGTTGGAGCAGAAGTCCTGTCCTGACACTTAGCAACCTGTGATCCTGAGCCCATCCGGTCACTTCGTCACTGACTTCAAATATCCTTATTAGTAAGATTAAACCATGTCACTAATGGCTGATTGTTAAATTATTTATCTTTACTGTGATGGACAGTTATTTAACTGGGTGCAAATGATGAGTAAGGTGCGGTGAGTGCGTTACGTCCCTTAACTTGGGAAATAACCTGACACATGAGACAGTTGTCAGCACACTCATGGGAAGGGACCGGGCCTCAGGGGGAGTCACCCGCAGTGACACGCCTCCAAAAGGCAGAGCCGGGATTTGAAACCAGGAACATGTGACTGCAAAGACCGGACCCCAACCCACTCACCGTAAAGCTGCCTCCCTGGGACGATGTAAACGAGACGGTGAGCAGCAAAGCCATCAGCAGATGTCTGGTTAAGAGAGAGGGGGCTTGCCCTGGCCTTGGGCTCAGCGGTTGGAGCATCGGCCTGTGGACCAGAGAGTCCCGGGTTCGGTTCCCGCTAGGGGCATGTACCAAAAAAAAGGGGGGGGGGCAAAACTTCACAGGGTATTTGAGAAGAAAAGGGCATTGGGAATCGTCTAATTAACTTGATTTCAGAATGATGAGGTGGAGAGTCTACCTTGGGTCACAAACTAGGAAAGAGATGTCAGACGAGAAGGAAGATCTGCTCCCCAGATTCCCTGCAAGGCTATGGTCAATACTCAGACCTGAGAACCAGAGCCTGAGTTCAAATCTGAGCTCTGGCAATTACTAGCCACGTGACCCTGGGCAAGGTCTATGAATTCTCTACACCTTAATTTCTGCATCTATAAAATTGGAGGGATGAGAGTAATTATAGAATGATTAAATGAGTTTAAAACATATAAAATGCTTAAGACAGTGTCTAACATATGGTGACATATACTTTTTTTTTTAATCCTCACCTGAGGACATTTTTCCATTTTTTGTTCAGATAGAGCGGGAGGGAGAGAGAGGAAGAGAGAGAGAGAGAAACATCGATGTGAAGGGACGCATCGAGGGGCTGCCACCCGCACGACCAACCAGGGCCGGGGACAAACTGCAACCAAGGTACGTGCCCTTAGCGGGAACCGAACCCGGGTCTCTCTGTACCGCAGGCCGACGCTCCAACCGCTGAGCCAAACCGGCCAGGGCTGATTTATACTTTTAAAGATCATTATTCTAGCCACTACTAATATTCTTAAACACCATACCATTCCTAGTTGATGAGTTGAATATACAAAGAAATCCACAGTTACCATAATCAACTCTATCTTTTTGTAAACAGCTAAGGATGATTAAATCTGTATAAGTCATGTTTTCTTTTTGGTACATGCCCCTAGCGGGAACCAAACCCAGGACTCTCTGGTCCGCAGGCCGACGCTCCAACCGCTGAACCAAACCGGCCAGGGCTACAAGTCATCTTTGTAAACCAATAATCTGATCATTTCACTACGTGCTTAATATAAAATCTAGCCAAAATATTTTCAAATCATATATCTGATAAGGGACTAGTATCCAAAATGTATAAAGAACCCTTACAAGTTAATTTTATTGTTTTTAAGACAAATAACCTAATTAAAAATAGGCAAACATTTTAATAGACTTTTCTCCAAAGAAGATATATAAATGGCCAATAAACACATGAAAAGATGTTCAACATCACTAGTCACTAATGAAATACAAATGAAAACTGCAACGAGATATCATTTGACACCTTTTAGGGTGGCTACAGTTAAAAAAAATAGACAGTGAGCTCTGGCCAATTTGGTTCAGCCCTGGCCTGTTTGGCTCAGTGGTTAGAGCATCAGCCCATGGTCCAGAGAGACCTGGGTTCAGTTCCTGCTAAGGGCATGTACCTCGGTTGCAGTTTGTTCCCGGCCCTGGTTGGGGTCATGTGGGTGGCAGCCAGTTGATGTGTCTCTCTCACATAGATGTTTCTCTCTCTCTCTTCCTCCCTCTCTCCCTCTCGCTCTATGAATACAAAAAGTGTCCTCAGGTGAGAATTTAAAAAAAAAAAAAAAAAATAGCCCTGGCCAGTTTGGCTCAGCGGTTGGAATGTCAGCCTGAGGTCCAGAGAGACCCGGGTTCAGTTCCCACTAAGGGCACATACCTCGGTTGCAGTTTGTCCCCGGCCCTGGTTGGTTGTGCGGGTGGCAGCCACTCGATGTGTCCCTTTCATGTTGATGTTTCTCTCTCTCTCTCTCTCTCTCTCTCTCTCTCTTCCTCTCTGTCCCTCCCACTCTATCTGAACAAAATATGGAAAAATGTCCTCGGGTGAGGATAAAAAAAAAAAAATAGACAGTGACAAGTGCTGGTGAGAATGTAGAGAAACTGGAATGCTCATACATTTCTGGTGGAATGTAAAGTGGTGCCATCACTTTGGAAAACAGTTTGGGAGTTCCTCAAAATATTAAACAGAATTTCCATTGACTCGGAAAATTTACTCCCAGGTATAGAATCAAGAGCATAGAAAACATATATCTCCACAAAAAGTTGTACATAAATGTTTATAGCAGCATTATCCCTAATAGCTCAAAAGTAGAAACAATTCAAATATCTATCTACTATGAACAGATAAATAAAATAATGTATATTCATACAATGAAATATTATTTAGTCACAAAAAGGAATGAAGTCCAGAAATAAACACATGTATATGGTCAAATGCTCTTCAACAAGAGTGTCAAGATAATACAATAGGAAAAGAATAGTCTCTTCAACAAACGGGGCTGGGAAAACTGGATCTCCACGTGCAAAAGGATGAATCTAAACCCTTACCTTACACCACATAAAAAAATGAATTCAAAACAGATAAAAAAATCTAAACATAAGACCCGAAACTATAGAACTCCTAGAAGAAAATATAGAGGGAAAGCTTCATGACATTAGGATGGGCAATGGCCCTGGCCAGGTAGCTCAGTTGATAGAGTGTTGTTCCAATAGGCCAGGGTCGTGGGTTCGATCCTGGGTCAGAGCACATACTGGAAATAACCAGTGAATGCATCAATAGGTGGAACAACACATTGATGTTTCTCTCTCTCTCTCTCTCTCTCTAACCCTTCCTCTCTCGCTCTAAAAAAAAAATAAAGAACGGGCCATGATTTCTTAGGTATGACACCAAAAGCAAAAATAGACAAGTAGGGTTATATCAAACTTAAAAATTCCTACACAGGAAAGGGAGCCATAAATGGAATGGGAAGGCAATGGATAGAATGAGAGGGAGTATTTGCAAATCATAAACTGGATAATGAGTTAGTATCCAGACTATATAAAGAACTGCTATAACTCAGTGAAGAAAAATGAATAAACTGGTTAAAAATGGGCAAAGGATTTGAGTGGACATTCCTCCAAAGAAGACATATAAAGGTCGACAACATATGAAAAGATGCTCGACATCACTAATCAGAAAAACGCTGGTCAAAACCACCGATATGTATTTCATACTCATTATATTGGCCGCTATCACTCTGACACCCAACAGAAAATAACAAGTGTTGCCCTGGCCGGTTTGGCTCAGTGGTTAGAGCATCGGCCTGCAGACCAATGAGTCTTGGGTTCCATTCTAGTCAAGGGCACGTACGTTGGTTGCAGTTCATCCCCAGCCATGGTTGGGGTTGTGCGGGAGGCAACCAGTCAATGTGTCCCTCTCATGTCGATGTTTCTCTCTCCCTCCCTCCCACTCCATGTGAAGATAAATAAATAAATCCTAGGGTGAGGACTTAAAAGCAATAATAACAAGTGTTGGTGAGTATGTTGAGAAATTGAAACCTTTATACACTATTGGTGAGATTGTGAAATGGTGCAGCCACTATGGAAAACAGTATGGCAGCTCCTCAAAAAATTAAAAATATCCTGGCCAGTGTGGCTCAGTGGTTGAGCATCGACCCAGGCACCAAGAGGTCGTTGGTTTGATTCCCAGTCAGGGCACATGCCCAGGTTGTGGGCCCTGATCCCCAGTGGGGGGCATGCAGGAGGCAGCCAATCGATGTTCTCTCTCATCGATGTCTCTCTCTCTCTCCCTCTCCCTTCCTCTCTCTCTCAAATCAATAAAGAAAAAAACTTTAAATTTAGCTCCCTGGGCACAACAGCACATTCCCAGTACTTAGGACCCACGAGTGGCTAACCGTTCACAGACAGTCCAGATAGAAGACATTTCATTCTCACAGAAAGTCCCATTGACAGAGCTCATTTAGATCAGTGATTCTCCACTGGAGATGATTTTGTCCCTCAGGGGGCCAATGTCTGGGCACATTTTGGGTTGCCACTACTTGGGGGTGCTATCTAGTGGATGGAGGCCAGGGACACTGCTAAACTAATCCCACAGCGCCCAGGATGCCCCACAACAGAGAATGATCTCGCCCCAAATGTCAGTAGCACCGAGCTCAAGGAACATGGTCTACAGGAGTGCACTTGGGTGATGGTTTTCTCTGACCAGAATGCTGAACCTCCTGGGTTGGTTTGCAATTACAAACCTGATGAGGATTTTTCAGGGTGTGTGGCATGAAGTCCAGTTTCTGGCTTAAATTCCTGGGATTCCTCATTATATTTGGCATAGGATTTCACAATCCAGAAGTCATTGTCCAGTTGTGTTTCCAAGCATCTACACTCCCCTGCGAGTGTGGTGTGACCCACTGAGTGTGATCTACGCGTTTCAGACCGAAAGGGGTTCTGAGGCCAGTGTCCTCTAGACCAAGGGTCTGCAAACGACAGTTCCCAGGCCAAATCTGCCCACCAGCTAAGAGTGGTTTCACCTTTTTTTTTTTTTTGGTACATGCCCCTAGCGGGGAACCACATCCGGGACTCTCTGGTCCGCAGGCTAAAGCTCCAACCGCTGAGCCAAACTGGTCAGGGCGTGGTTTTTACCTTTTTAGATAATTGAGAAGACACAGACAAGTTATACATATTTAAACTTCAGTGTCCATAAAGAGAGTTGTTTTCTTTTTTAATATTTTTTCCTTTATTAATTTCAGAGAGAGAGGGAGAGAGAGAGAGAAACATCGATGAGAGCGAACATCCACTGGCCACCTCCTGCATGCCCCCCACTGGGGATCGGGCCCGCAACCTGGGCATATGTCCTGACCAGGAATGGAACCGGCGACCTCTTGGTGCATGGGTCGATGCTCAGCCACTGAGCCACACTGGCCGGACCATAAAGAGATTTTATCAAAACCCAGCTGCCACCATCCGTTACTTAAGTGTGGTCCTCGACGGTTCTCATTCCCCAGCACGGACTTGCATAGTCTCAGCATAGAAACCACACGACCCGCAAAGCTGAAAATTCACTCTCTGCCCCTTCACAGAAAAAGTTTGCTAATTCTTGCTCTGGATACTAAAGACCTTGGTGGATTTTTCCTCACTTGTTTTTCCTTGATTCTTTTTTCTTTCATTTTTTAAAAGATCATAGTTACCCTGGTAATTGGCAGGTGTCGACTCAGACCCGATGACCACAGGGACTTTGCTTGGGAAGCGGAGGGCCGGAGATTAGCTGGGATGCGGGGCATCCGTGTGAACGCTTCCTCTTAGGTGAATTTAGAGAACAATGGCCCGGTGGTCAATGATTTCTGTGGGTGTGGAAGCAAAAGCAGGGCTGAGCTCTTTTGTCAGTTTTGTGGCACAAATCATACAGTTACTGAATACCCTCGGCCGAAGTAGTCTTCTACTGCTTCACTCCGTGACCTCACCGAAATAATTGCTGGGGAGCAAATTTACTTAGCGCTGTGCCTTTATTTGCTGACCAAGGGGCTCAGCCGATAGTCATATTGTTTATGGAAATGTGGGAGGGGGTGGGGCGGAGAGGGAACACAATTTGGCCAGAGAAGATGGATGTATTGAAAGGGTTCAAGGGATTTTGTCTTTGCTTTATAATTGGAGTCAGGATTTCCCTTCAAGCTGCCCTTTGCAGACGTGCAATCTCCCTGGGCTTCTTGGCCCCAAAGTCCTATTAAGCTCTTTCTCACTCGGTTGGCATCTGGCTCTTAAAACCCTGTCATTGTTATAATTATGATGAATATTACGACTTGTCTAGTGAATAGGCTTTTTCAAATTCTGAGAATGATTTTCGCCAGAAAGAAAAAAAAAGAAAAAGTTGATTAAAAAATGATTAGCATGCTTTGGGACAGTTGCGACTTTGGTTTTTCTTTCTTTTCTTTTTTTTTAAGGCCGCAAGAATTTTCACTTTTGGACGCATCCATCACCGGTGGCTGGGGAACTTTACTTTCAGAAACGGCAGATTGCTTCTTGGAAGAAACCTCCCCAAATAACCTTATTTTGTCCCAAACCCTCATTCTAGAAAACAGATGACCCCATGTTTACAGTAGGGATTACACTCGGTAATTTAGGGATTGCCTTGGTGGGCCACAAACTAGGGAGATTTCCCAGCCCTTTAGTTTTATAAAATTAAACCTGCCTTGAAAGTGGCTGATAGAAAAAAATTTAGTATATATATATTTTTAAAAAAAAGGAAAGCCGAAATTAGCAGGCCACGCCCAGTTAGCTGGCTAAGCCCCTCTGAAGGCACCAGGAACTGTGGCTTCCTTAGGAAAATACTTACCTAGCCAAGCAGTCCAGCCATCTGATAACTGCTTATCTTCTCTAATGCGACTGAGATTCCTTGTGATGGCTCTTTGCATTCCAATCACAGAGCTCATCTTAGGTAAGCACCTTGAGGAGAACCAAAAATTCACGTGTCTCAGCTTCTGCATTCACGGAATTTTCCTCTCACAATGGAGGGAACAAGTTAAGGGGGGGAAGGGGTTGAGCGGAGGTGGTTGAAAATCTTTCAAAGGGAGGGGCACAGTGTTCAGTCTGTGTGGAGGGCACACACAGGGTAAAGCAGGCTTCTCTGACTGCATGGCTGAGAAATCATCAAAAGAGGACGATGATTTCATGATGCGGGAAAACGAGATGAGATCCCACGTCAGTGTCCGCTACAAAAACCTCATTGGAATGCTAAAGGAGCAACGCAAAGAAATCCGACAGGAGAGGGAGATTTAGAAGACGAATTGGCTACTTTAGTCTCCACTTTTATGGGACGTTATGATTCTCACAAACCCTGGAAATCTTCACTGATTCACATTTTAATTTTTCCTTCATAATTGGGTAGGTTGACATGGAGACTAGAGGCCCTCGCCCAGTTGCTGAGTCTCCATTTTTATTTATTTTTTATTTTATTTATTGATTGAGTTTATAGAGAGAGAAAGGAAGGGAAAGAGAGAGAGAGAAACATTGATTTGTTGTTCCTCTTATTTATGCATTCATTGGTTGAGTCTTTTTTTAAAAAGTATGCTTTTATTGATTTTTTAGAGAGAGAGAGAAAAACATCAATGTGAGAGAGAAACATCAATAGGCTGCCTCCCGCACACCCCCACTGTGGATCGAGTCTGAAACCTGGGCATGTGCCCTGACCCGGAATTGAACCAGAACCTCTCAGTCCATAGGATGACGCTCGATCCACTGAGCCACACTGGCCAGGCCATTGGTTGATTCTTGTATTTGCCCTGACCAGAGATTGAACCTGCAACATTGGCTTTCCGGGATGATGCATTAACCAACTCAGCAACTGGGCGAGGGCCTCTAGTCTCCATGTCAAGCTACCTAATTATGCAGGAAAAATTAAAATGTGAATCAGTGAAGATTTCCAGGGTTTGTGAGAATCATAACGTCCAGTCTGCCCTCCCTCCATCCGCGGTTCCCTTTATAACCCTCTACTCCGAGAGTCTTCTATTAAGTGAAAGAGAAACAGGGTGTCTCTCTGATGAGAGTCCAAAGTTAATAAATGGCAATGGCCTGGCACACAGTAGGTACTCAAGAAAAACCTTAGTGATATTCTTATTCTTACTAGGTTATTGTTAACGGTAATTGTTCCTTTACTTGACCACTTCTCATTGAGAGTAGTTTGACAGTATTCATCAAATTTTAAATCAATATGTGCTTTGACCTAGTATTCAATTTATAGGATCTTATCCCACAGGTTAAATTCCAGTTCATGTGTCAAACAGTTCATTTGTTTGTTTTGAGCTCCATACCATGTACATGTATAACTCTTTGGGCTCGGTGTAATTGAGGACAGACACATTTAGGACTACATCATTTGGGGAACTGACCCGTTTCATTCAGCAATGTCCCATTTTATCCCTGGTCCTACAGCCAGTCCACTTTGTTACGCTTAGAAGTTGCGTGGCGTATCTCTTTCAATTCCTTACTTCTAATCGATGTCTTTATACTTACAGTGGGTTTCTTGGAGATAGCATATAGTCGGGTCTTGCTTATTATAGCTAATGACAAGGGACAAGCCGACCTCTATGTTCTGCTGTTCTGGACAGAGGTGGAGGTGAGGACAACATGGATCTAAAGATACTTGATTTGAGTAGTTTTCCTTAACTTTAAAGGTAAACCTATTCTCCATGCTAACTCTGTCTGGGGAGGTCCCAGGGAGTGCCCTGATTGGCTCAGCGTGCTCCCTTGTTCAGCTGGGAACCAATCAGAGAGGCAGTTGGTAGTAGGTAGTGAAACAGAGTTCTCTCACTGGCTGATCTGTGGGGGTGGGTACGGGACATACAATAAGGTATTTTGACTGACAGCTTCCTCATGATCTCCCGAGGGAGGAGAGAGTTCAAAGGCAGCTGGGTGGCCCTGGAAGAGAGGCTTGCTGGGAAGACAAGAACAATCTATTGTACAACTTCAACTCACAAAACCACACAGGCACATATCCTTCTTCCTTGCGTACGATCCCAAGAATGTCATCTCAGCTACTCAGTGTTAGTATAGAGTAAAACGGACTTACCCAACCCCAGTGGGAGGCACCTCAACACTGGAGAGACTCCGTCTGTCTCCATCTTAGTATCTCTGGGTGATGTGTCTCCTCCGCTTCATTCTGGGTGCGGCTTATCCGGAGCTGTCAGCCTCAGATCAAGTAAGAAATGTATTTGCCTTCATATTATAGACTCCAATTATAAATCTCCACAAAGTATATAGTAGTTGCCTGTATACAATGTGGAGGCATAACCAGAGAATGGGAAGCTCATCATTCTACTCATATGGACTGAGTCCCCTCCATGGGCCAAACTCTTGTTCTTTTTTTTTTTTCCTATGAAAAAATTCTTTTGTTAAATTGTAGATATTGCTTCATAACTCTTTTTTAAAATAATTAATTAATTTTGTTACAGATGTCCCTCCTTTTCCCCTCATTGACATCTCCCTCCCCAGTCCCATCCCACCCCCACCTTCACCGTATTGTTGTCTGCGTTGATTGGTTGTGCATAGATGCATATAAGTTCTTTGCTTTATCTTTTCCCACACTCCCCCCGCCTGAGGTTTGTCAGTCTGTTCCCTACGTCCATGTCTCTGGGTCTATTTTGTTCAGTATGTTCCACAAATGAGTGAGACCATATGATACCTGTCTTTCTCTGACTGGCTTATTTCACTCAGCATAATACGCTCCAAGTCCCTCCATGTCATCTCAAAGGATAAGAGATCTTTCTTTCTTATAGCTGCATAGTATTCCATTGTGTGTATGTACCACAGCTTTTTTATCCACTCATCTACTGATGGACACTTGGGCTGTTTCCAGATCTTAGCGATTGTAAATAGTGTTGCTATGAACATGGGGGTACATATATTCTTCCTGATTGGTGTTTCACAGACCCTGGCTCTTTATCTCCCCTGGTCTCAGCATCCTCATGGCAGAATGGATGCAGTTCTCCCCGAGGATCAGGAGGCGGTGCACGCCCAGGGTCACACACAGTGCCTGGCACCCAGCACACTCAGCAAACAACAGCTGTTAGTCCTGTTCCACCACACCTGGTGTCTCAATGAGGTCACCACCGCGTTTCAAGTCTGCAGCCTTATGTGTGGAATACAAGAACCTAAGACTCAGGCCTTCCCCTTGGGAAGGGAAGAGTCTTTCAGTCGAACAACAGATGAGGACTAATTCCGGGAGGTAGACACTGAGGCTCATGTCCATCAGCCGCGCCCCGTTCTCTGAGGCAGGAAATCATTGTATTAAGCCTCTTGGGTCTTTTTCTGTTATTAGACTGTTTTCTCCCCTCTGCAGGTGTTTTGGACTTCTAGCCAACAGTCTGATTGTTTTCCAAATCAAACAGGTAATTGACCCACTCGGAAAACATACGCTGAGCACCTATTGGTATCAGGAATGGTCATGCGCAAAGGGAGTGCTCCTAAGGAATTGACATTTGGACGGGAAGGGACAAAAACACACGGAGAAACAGATACATAATATGTTAGGAAGTGATGCAGCTCTAAGAGCAAATGATGCAGGTCAGGGAGAATGCGGGGCTTTGAAGCTAGGCCTGCAAATGTCTGGACCTGCTCCCTTCAGAGGATGACGTCTAATTCCCCCTTGAGGGTGGGCTGGACTTCGGGCCCATATCTAATAAACAGCATGTGGCCGAGTGATGTGATGTGGATACAGTTTCCGCCTGACCCTCTCTCTATCTCTTGGGGCCTTTGATCTTGGAATCTGGCCACCATATTGGGAGGAAGCCCAGGCCACATGGCGAGGCTGTGCTTGAGGGTTCCGGTGACAGCCGCAGCTATACTCTCAGGTGACAGCCAGCATGCGAGTGATGGGCTTTCAGATGATTTCCGTCCTCAGCCATCTGAGGTCCCAAGCAGTGAGCAGAGTCAACTTGTCCCTGCCGTGCCTTTTCTGAATTGTTGGCCCACAAGAAATTGAGATAAAAAGGCATTATTGTGAAAGCAAGTGAGATGATAAGTCATGATTGTGTTTACAGCCATTAAGTTTTGGGATAATCTTTTATGCAATAAGAGACCACAAATACGGGGGGGGGGGGATGATGGTGCTATGAGGTGGGGGTGCAGGAGGGTAAGTGTTAATGAAATGCAATGGTCAGGGGAGGCCTCTCTGCTGAGCAGACCTGAATGAAGTGGGCAGTGAGCAGGGTGGATATGGGGAAGAACTTTCAAGATAGAGAAAAGAGCACATGCAAAGGTCCTGTGGCAGGAATGTGCTAATGGTTTAGGTCAGCATGGCTACAGAGAGTGGTAGAAAATTAGGTCAGGAAGTTGGGAGGGGGTTGCTGAAGATGATGAACTCTACTTGCCAGGAAATGAGGTCACCTATGGCTAAAATAGGAAAGCTACAAACTAGACAGTTTGCTTTGCCCTTGACCAACACTTTCCAGCCTCAGTGGTATCAGGGCTTAACTTCACTTATGTAAAGATGGATAACAAGTGACCTGCCTAATAAGGTAGGAAACCTAGGCTGGAAATCAATCCTCTGCTTTTTGTTTATAAATGAGGGCGCATCCAAAGTCACTTCTGGAATAACAGCCCCCACTCTCACTTGTGTTAGCTTTTTAAAATTTTTTTTATTGATTTCAGAGAGAGAGAGAAACATTGATTTGTTGTTCCACTTATTTCTGCATTAATTGGTTGCTTCTTGTATGTGACCTGAGGGCAGATTGAACCTGCAACCTTGGTATTTCGCAACAATGTTCTAACCACCTGAACTACCCAGCCAGGGCAACATTTTTTAAATTGACTTTTCTTGCTGGGGTGGAGGGTGTATAGTTTGATGTGTTTTGACACATGTATCAATTTGTGTAACCATGACTATAGCCAGGATGCAGACACTTCCATCACCTCAAAGACCTACGTCGTGCTACCCCTTTTTAGTGCATGGGTGGACGCTCAACCACTGAGCCACACCAGCTGGACAGTGCGCTACCCCTTTTGAGCCACCTCCCCCACCTTAGGAAGTGCCGGAGCAGGGTCTACCAGTGGGGCGAAGCGAACTCAGACGTGAGGACTGAAGGCTGGTGGGCTTAGAGACCCAGCAGGTCAAGGTGGAGACATTATTTCAACCTCAACTGAAGACTGAGTTAGAACAGCAACTACCTTTCAGCTGGTGTGCTAAGTCCGAGCCAGGCACCGAAAGCAGGCTGAGACGGGATCTCAGGCACATCAGGGCTCAGGTGACGGGTGCAGTGGTCCATTGGTGATGTCTCTCACGGGCACCAGCTGCTGAGAGATGGCCCTTGTCCTGGGAGATGTTGTAAGCACAGGGGCTGGACTGCCAACAGAGGGGCTGAGAGAATGCTAGAGAGAAAGAGATACACTGTCTTCATTTCACTGTGCTCAGAAACAACAGAAACCAGGACCTCCTTATACATTCATAAAGCCTTGCGGGAGACAGAGGACTCAAGTCTGCCTGGGTATTTATAGAAGTGCTTAGAAACCCCAGATTGATTACAATCTGAAGCTATCCCAGAGGGCTTCAAACACAACACTACTGAAAGGAAGCGAGTTAATCATCAAAGAGAAAACTAGGAAACATTGTGATGACCCAACAGTGGGAGACCTGAGCTGTCCAGAGGCGAGGTCTATGAAGGGGCAGAAGGAGGGCACTTGGGGGCGGGTGGGACTGTTCTGCATTCTGATTGGGGTGCTGGCTGCACAACTCTCAAAGTGCGTTAAAACTCGCAGGATGGACACACAGCAATGAAAAAAACCTAAAATCGACTTAGCCTTGAAATATGATGCTGTAGAACTTGGTCAAACGTGGCACACACTCCTCCAGCTGTGCACAAGACGATGTACAACTATATGCGGGCGAACATTTCAATTGCATTAGTTATATATTTCTACGAACTCTAATCGGAAGCATATACAACTGGCTTATCAAGCCTATAATTTCAAGAAGACAATAGCATAAGATTAGGCTCAGAGAAAGAAGTGGGAGTTGCTTTAAAGGAAAATATGATGTCAATAATTGCATGTGTGTAATGCATATCTGGTAAGATTTGAGACATCCAAAGGCCTTGCTCTCATGGAGTTTATAATCTAGCAAATGCAGAAAAACACTCAGAAATCTGAAAAGAATTTCATGCAGTGATAAAAATTGGAAAAATGGATTACTGGCCATATGTTCAGAATGAGGTCATTTTTGTAAAAGAATCACATAGTTGTGCATAGAAAATTGAGTAAAAAGAGACGCCATGTCAATACTGATTATCTACACATAATAAGATTATGGGTGATTTTTATTAAGGTGACTTACCTTCTCCAACATTTCAAAGAATTATGCATATTAATTTGCAATGAGATTTTCTTTATAAGGCTTTTTTTAAGGCAATGATTTTACCTAGGACACAAATATTTGCTTATCTCATAATTTATATGTAATTGTCTAAGGATAGCAGTACCAAGCTGACCACCAACAATGTAATTATGGAAAAACTAATTTTAAGATTATTATAATTTTTTTTTTTTTGCAATTCTTTTTGTCCTTGGGAGCATATACACCCACCAAGGATATACAGTCAAATGACTGTGTTTTAAGTCCCTTGAAATCTTTCCTCTCTGTGTAGTTATGCTACTGAGTAGATATACTATAGTTAGGTTTGTTTTAGTCCTTTTGTTTTCAATTTTGGGGGGGTTGTTTTTTTAAAAGTGCAATGTAAAATACTTAGATGGGACAAAAATAAAATTTACCAAACAAAATAGTTTTTAGAGAAGTTCTGGCCTGACTTCTTTGTTCTTTTTCTCCCTTCCCTGGTTGGAAACTAGTTTTTAAAAGTTTTCAGGCCCTGGCCGGTTTGGCTCAGCAGTTGGAGCATCAGCCTGCGGACCTAAGAGTCGAGGGTTCGAACGATTCCGATCAAGGGCACGCACCTCAGTTGTGGTTCGGTCCCCAGCCCCAGTCAGGGTCATGCAGGAGGCAACCAATTGATGTATCATTCTCTCTCCCTTCCTCTCTAAAAAAAAAAAAAAAAAAATCAATAAAAACATATTTAAAGTTTTGGGTTCATCTTTTTGTTATTTATTTTTCAATATAGGCAAATATGTACATGGCTTTGTAACCCCGCCCCATCCTTAGATGGATAGTAGCATCCTGTACAGACCTTTCCTAGGTTTTGTCGCCCAACATCTGGCAATCCCTGCGGAGCGGGCTATAGAAGCATCTCTTTTCCTGGCTGGGGGCACTCATCTGCGGAGGGGCCGTGGCTGATCCATCCTGTCCACCGTGAGGACGGTGTTCTTCATTGAGATGAAGGAAATCTTTCGGGAAGCCCTTGGCACACTAGCTCTCAAGTCTCATGGACCAGAACGGCCTCAGCCTGTACCACACCCATCACCTGGCAGAACCCAGAGGACCAGCCCTGTGGGGAGGGGGCACGGGGCTAGCAGAGGAGTCAGCTGTGCAGACGCGGCCAGCAGCGGTGGGGCACAAGCCATGTCCCTCGGGGCCTCAGTTTCCTCATGCGCATGAGGAAGGGTCTGAAAGGGACCAGGGTGTCCCAGTTTCAGGCCTTGACGCGCTTCTGTCCCAGGATTTCACGTACCTGTGAGTCACCTGTACAGTCGCTCACTCGTACTTCCCTTTACGCTGTCTTTGGATCAATGCACTTTTTCACATTTAGTCTCGTCCTTGGGGATAATGTCTGTAAAACGGTCTTATTGGCTTGTTTATACATTTTCCTAAAAGCCCCGAACATCTACCCATAACTACTTAAATAAGTAGTGCTCACTGGCGTACCCCCTAAAACGATCTCGTTTGTACCACCCGTGGGATGGGAACCGTACTTAGAAAATACTGGAATACGTGGACGCTAGGGCTTCCTTCAGAAGGTTGACTCCTCGTGGTTTTTAACGGAATGGCCCAAACAAGACAAAACCAGGAAAGAAAGAAACAGGAAACCTGATGCTGTAGTGAGGTTAGCGTGAGGAAGCAAAATCAGATTTTAAAAAAATCACTGAAAATGCACCTTGGTTTCCTGGGTTGGATCCTGGAGCAGAAACAGGACACGGGTGGCTCCATGCTCCTCAATTCTGACAAACGCACCGCTGTCCCGTGGTCCTTGGTACGCAAGGGGCTGCAGTTAGGGGAAACGGGGTGAAAAGTATGTGGAAACTCTCCATACTGTCTTTGTAATTTTTCTGGCACAAGAAAATTACTCCAGAATAGAAAATTTATTTTATTTTATATTATTTTTTTCATCCCCACCCGAGGACATTTTTGCATTTGTCTTCAGCTAGAGCAGGAGGGAGAGAGGGAGGGAGAGAGAGAGAAACATCAGTGTGAGAGAGACACATCGACTGGTCGCCACCTGCATGACCCCAACCGGGGCCCGGGGATGAACTGCAACCGAGGTACGTGCCCTTAGCCAGAACCGAACCCGGGACTTTCTGGTCCACGGGCCGATGCTCTAACCGCTGAGCCCAACCGGCCAGGGCTAAAATTTGTTTTAAAAAGATGAGTTCACAGGATGGAACGATTTTTTTTGCCTTTAACGTTCTGTTGCTGTCATGAGCAAGAGCCCTGGAGGTGAGGACACAGAATTTCCGTAAGTTGCAGAACAGCTCTGGGGCTGGCAACGTGGACATGTTCCCAAACGGAACACTGATTCTCAGATTCAGAAAGGACGGTTTTGATCCCCCCACCCCCCCTGCCTGGCCCCTTAGCAGTTTGTAAATCTTCCCAGTTACCCTGAGACAGTCTCCTTGGCCTCCAGGGCTGCGGGATGCTCTCAGGAGCCAATCTGCATATGGATCAGGGACCCGCTACCCTACTTGTGTTTCCAGAAATATGGGGGGGGGGAGCTATGTCCCAAGGAGAGGATACAGTCTCTTTGAAACCTGACCCTTTAAAAGTTGGGCTGCTGGACATTAATAAGGAAGAATGGAAAGTGCAGATCAATAAGACTTACTGAAAACAAAACGCACATTAGCATAGACTATTCCCCATAACCAAGATGAATGCCTTTTTAAACCAAACCAGAGCACAGAGTTGCATCTTTGAGGCTAATTGCTGCTAGCAGATTGCAGAGAGAAAGACAGACAGACTGGGGGGGGGGGGGGATAGGGAGCGGACAAAACCCAATCGCAGAACTCCGAAGAGATGGGGTGAAATGAAATCACCCCTCAAGTTATGCTGAGAATTCTGCCAGACTCGGGCTTTGGTTGATCGGGCGTGCATTTGAAATTTAAATATGTTCTGGGGACAATGCCTTTTTATAGCAAGGCCAGGAGCTTGGCCAATAGGAGCCCTGCACGTTTATTAACAGGAGGACATGATCAAACATGAAGTAACAGGCTAAGGGCTTCCCTTTCTTGTCCCGCCGCACAGAAAGACTCCTGTGGAATCCCAGTCTTCCCCCACACCGTGTCCAGGACTGTGTTTACGCAAGCAGCCACCCTCCTCTCCGGCCACATTTTATTTGCAACGAGCAATTACTCACTGCAAAGCCGCCCTGGGAGATGTTCATATCCTCGTCTACGGTGCTATTTTTAAGAACTACAACGATGACATTTTTGTTGGTGCGAGAGATTAACATTAAAAAAAGTATAAAATCTTGCCCTGGCCGGTTTGGCTCAGCGGTTAGAGCGTCGGCCTGCGGTCCGGAGAGACCCGGGTTCGGTTCCCGCTAAGGGCACGTACCTCGGTTGCAGTTTGTCCCCGGCCCTGGTTGGTCGTGCGGGTGGCAGCCACTCGATGTGTCCCTTTCACATCGATGTTTCCCTCTCTCTCTCTTCCTCTCTCTCCCTCCTACTCTATCTGTACAAAAAATGGAAAAATGTCCTCGGATGAGGATTAAAAAATAAAATAAAATAAAAAAAGTATAAAATCTGAAGAATTGGTGGCTTGAGATAGGCCCAGATGCAGAAGTATTTGGAATCAAATGCACACATCTTTTAAAAAGCTTTCTGATGACTCCCTTCCCTTGTTGACCCTTTCGCGGATTGCACGGTGGTTCAGCAGGTGAGATCCGGATCGTGGTTGTCTGGGTCCAAACCCAGGCTTCCTCCACTTTGGTCGTTGCCAAGGTCCTTACGCTCCCTGTACCTTAGACCTTAGTTCTTCACTTACAGAATGGGGCTAATAGCAGTGACCACCTCATTGGGCTGTGTGTGTGTGTGTGTATTTGTATTTGTAGCACATCAAGGAAACTTCTCAATAAATGGGAGCTATGGTGGTTCTAGATTCTTCTTGTATTGTGACCAGAAAGGCTCAGCTGTGGTTTTGTTTTCTGCAGAGCTCATCTGGCCATGGAAGGGAATGGAGGGGTGGTGGTGGTGGCGATGGTGGGGAAACCAGGGAAAACAGGAGTGTGGTCAGAGAGAGGATGGAAAGAAGGCAGGAGGACCAGTTCCAACTCCAACTCCCTGCTTTTCTCCTGGAGCCTGTCTACCCCATGCCCCAGGGCTAGAGTCTCAGCTCCTCCTCCGCCCCTCCATTCCAGGGCTTATCTACCCTCGGAACATCTGATTCCTTTTCCTGAGATAAGATTTATCATAACCATGACCTTCCCCTATGATCCTACCTGGGAAGACTCCGGCCAGCCGTTCAGGTGGACCTCAATCCCCGACTGTGGTTCTCTCTTGGATGGAACCACATCTAAGCACAAAGCATGGAAGGCAATGTTGAAAGTGTTTCACTGTAAAGAAAAGAAAATATGGCTGTTACGTAAGCAAGATCATATTGCAGGGAAGGCAAAATTTTCCTGGGTGCCCTTTGCTTCTCCGGCTGCACCAGAGAATTAAGTTGATGTAAGACAGGTTAATGGGAAAAAAGCAAACAGCTTATATTTATTATTTTATTTGTTAATCCTCACTGCCCTTGACGAGGAGTCAAACCTGCAAAACTTTGGTCTGTGGGTCGATGCTCTAACCATTTAGCAAACCGGCCAGGGTGCACACAGCTTGCATTTAATACTATTTTTCCATGCACCTGGGAGCCTTCACAGGAGGAAAATAAAGACCCAAGAGGCTGGCAGGCCTGAGTGCTTATATACCAGGCTGATCAAAGAGTAGTAACTGTGGAAAAGTGACTACAATTTATGGAGTGATGGAAAAAAGATAAGGGTTATTATTTATTTTTGGTAAGGATTATTATTTTTTTTAAATACCTGCAGCTAACAGCATTCTTTTTTTTTTTTCTTTGTTAATTTTTAGAGCGAGAGGGAGAGAGAGATGGAATCATCAATGAGAGAGAACATCGATTGGCCGCCTCCTGCATGCCCCCACTGGGGATTTGGCCCACAACCTGGGCACGTGCCCTGACCGGGAATCAACTGGTAACATCTTGGTGCAGGGGTCGACACTCAACCACTGAGCCAACCAGCAGGGCAGTAAGGATTATTTTTAACACGGTTTGTGTAGAATCCCCTTGGCCTTGACTCCCCGTCTCCGGTGACAGGAAGGCTTTTTCCTCCAAGCGCAGGGAGGGCATCTTTCCTGTGAGAATTTCCTCTTCAGGCAGAGGAAGGGGCGGGGCAGAGAGCTTTCTTGCACCTGCTGTTTTTCAAGCGCCTTTACCTCAAAATAGCTACTATGCCAAACTGGTATATATTGGGGTGGCATGCTCAGAACCCCTCATTCCCAGAGACCAGTGTTGTTACTCTGCTCAGGCACACGTTGCACCGAATGGAGAAAATGATCCTCCCCAGAATTCCTCCAAGGAGACCTCAGCCTCTCCAGGGAACCACCTGAGTGTCCTCGGAACATGATGCTGGCTTTCTCCCCAGCCAGTGACAGAGGGCAGGCTGGCAGCCACATGCCTGTTTTTTTAAAAGTAGAATAACTCATTTTTTTACATGTATTGTGGTAACTGACATGACTGGTCCGATCCACATCATCTCAATTACTTTTTTCCGCCATATAGTTTTTTTCTTTTATTAAGATAAATTCACATCTCATAATTCACCCTTTTCAAGGGTACAGTTCAGTGGGGTTTTTGTTTTGTTTAGTTTAGTATATTCACCAAGTTGTACAACACCCCCATTGTCTAATTCCAGACACCTGACTTCTATGACCTAATCTTGGGCACACCCCCATGCTGCCACATCCGACTGGTTAACGGGTCAGCCTTGCTCAGCGTGGCGGGAAGAATCTTGGGGACCATCTTGGAGACTGGTTGCGCTTGATATATGTTTGGTGAATGAATGATTTTGTGAACTGACGGGGGATGAAACCAGAGACTAGCAGAGACGGACCCCTCCACCTCATTCAATTCACCAGTTGGTCTGTGAGCCTGCCAGCAGCTGGATTCAACACGGTCCATCCTCTGGGAACACTGGCGTCGCCCTCACATCGGCCTGGTCCCCCTCCAGGCGCAGGTCACTGCGTAGCCTCTCCTCCGGGTCTCCCTCCTCTTCCCGCTGGTTCTGCTGCAGACGGTACTTCCTCTCCTCACTCGGTCACCGTCTCCTTCAGCCTCTCTGGCTTCAACACCCGATGTTCACTGACACCACTCCGGCTCCCACCTGTCCCCAGGCTCCAGGTTCAAACGGCCACAGCCCCTCGACTCTCAGCCAGAGGCTGTCAGCCGCACCGTGTTCACACTGAGCTCCTGGCTCCCTCAGCCCCCGGTGCTACCGGGCTCTCCCTCACGACAGCGCCATCCTGCCACCTGGCAAGTAACAGCACGCGGGCCCGGCCGGTGCGGCTCAGTGGTTGAGCGTCGACCCTGCACCAAGAGGTCGCTGGTTCCATTCCCGGTCAGGGCACCTGCCCAGGTTGTGGGCCCGATCCCCAGTGGGGGGCGTGCAGGAGGCGGCCAATCGATGTTCTCTCTCGTCGATGTTTTTCTCTCTCTCTCTCCCTCTCCAACCCTCTCTCTCTAAAAATGAATAAAGTAAAAAAAAATTCTTTTAATTAAAAATAAATAAGTAACAACACGGGGGGCTCCCTCACGCCCGCTGTCCCCATGCAATCCACCACCCATCGCCACCACCCAACGTGTCCGGGTCGGACCGCTGACCTCTCCGTGGCGCCCACCCTGCGCCAGCCCTGGGACGCTGGTGGCTCCCCGCCGCTCTGTCCCATGGAGCTGGGCTGCACAGGGCGGCCGAGGGGTCCGGTGCAGGTCGGGTGACATGGCTGGTCAGCTTCCTGTCCCCCGGGCAGGCTCCTCCGGCCACACTGGCCTCCTCGCTCCGCCAGCACCCGGGCATGACCCCTCCTCCGGGCCTTCGCCCTGGCTGTTTCTCAGCCTGAAACACTTTCCTCCAGATATCTGCATGCCCTTCGCTGCTCCGGCCTCTGTCCTTCCTTCAGGTCACCCTCTTGTGACCTTCGCTGACCTCTGGATATAAAATGGCACCAATCCTGGCTCCCCTCCCAACTGTGTTTGTCCATAGACTTTTCCCCTTCATTTTTACCGTGGACACTACTGCGGCTGCCCCATGCCCCGCTCTGTGCCCTCCATTCAGCCCCCCTTCTCTCTGGCCATCACCCCGTGCTGTCTGTGTCCATGGGCTGCGCCCGTGTGCTCTTCGGCCGATCCCTTCCCCTTCTCTCATCCGGTCCTTCTGACCGCTGCCAGACGGCTCCTCTCCGTAGCTCTTACAGCTCCCGAACAAGCCCGTGTTTTGCTTAGATTACTGTGTTTATTGTCTGTCCCTCCATCCTCACCCGCAGTGTGAGGGCCAGGAGCGTGGGGCTCCGCCTCGGTCACTGCTGTTTCCGCCAGACCAGCGTCTGGCACATGGCAGGGCTCACCCGGTGTCTGATGAATGATTAATAGCTGCGACTTGACTACTATCGGCTTCATCGTCTACAACACTCAGAGGGAGGGGCGCGTCTGTGTCTGCTGCTCCCGGGCTGGAGCATCGCGACTGTCCGGTACGTTCTGTTGGGTGACCCTGCATGGCCCTCCAAGGGCTTCACCGCCCTCTCCGCACCGTGAGCGGCGCCAGTGGCCACGAGAAAGTTCAGTTCTGCCAACGGGGCAGCCTGTGCTTGGCCCCAGCCACTCCCGGTATGGCCGGACCTTCCCGCTGGTCAAAAGAATCCATGATCTGCATTCTTATTGTGGGTGCACCCGAGTTTCACCTGTTAGCGAGTAACTGAACGTTTTCAAAGATCAGCTCTGCACCCTTCAGAACAAACCACCCAGCCCTTGGTGGCTGTTCCCGCACCCAGCTAGGGGGGCTCGAGGGACGTCTCCGAACCTCCCAAGACTCCTCCCTGGCGACAGGTTAGAGCTACATCTATGGCAGGCCCCGGGCTTTTGTCCAAAAGGAGGAAAACCATCCCCGAAGAGGTTGGAATCAGTGACGGTGACAAGGGAAAAGAGTCAGGAGCTGCTGGCCAAATGATTCAGCTTAACCTCCAGGAAAGTACGGTCCGAGCACGAGGAGAGGCCTGTCCAGACCCGGGCAGCTGGCTGGCAGGCCCGGCGGGGCTGGGGCACATGCGGACTGAGGTGAGGGGCCCAGGACGGCCAGCTCTGGGTGAGACACCCACTAGTTTACATGCCTGGGAGTAAATACTGATGAACAGAGCGGACAAGCACCCCCACATTAGGATGAGCCCACAGTTACCTTGACCATATCATCTGTGACTATCAGGATCACAAGTCACTTCCATTTTTCTGAATATTCTGATTATAAGCATTCTATCTATACACAGAATAACATATGCATTTTGTATAAATTGTATACATAATATGTGATATTCTGTGTATATATCACACAGAATATTCTATATATATAATTGAGACTATATGTAATTATGTATAATATATTCTGTACAGGTACAGGAAGAAATGTGGTATTTTAATTCAATTGTGTGATTTGTTAGCTATATGCAGATATAAATGTCAGCTTTTAATCAACCAGAAAGAAAGAAATAAAGAAATCTAAAAAACAACACAATGTGATTTTGCTAGTCGAAAGTAATTTAAAAAACATTAATTGAGCCCTGGCCAGTTTGGCTCAGCAGTTAGAGCATTGGCCCTCGGACCAAAAAGTCGCAGGTTCGATTCCAACCAAGGGCATGTACCTCGGTTGTGGTTCTACCCCAGCCCTGGTTGGGGTCATGTGAGAGGCAACCAGTCGATGTGTCTCTCTCACATCGATGTTTCTCTCTCTCTCTTCCTCCCTTCCTCCCTCCCTTCCTCCCTCCTTCCTCCCACTCTGTCTGAAAATCAATGGACAAATATCCTCAGGTGAGGATTAAAAAGAAAGAAAGAAACAATGCTGACCATTTTAATTCTGGAGGAACTGTGGGAGCTGACCAAGATGGGTGGAACAGACATGACCAAGAAGAGGCCATATTGGTCAAACATCTAAGTCTGACCTGTCTCTGTTGACCTGGTGTCAGGGGGCTGGCGGGTTAGCCCGTCCATCGAGCCAGCTTTGCTAACTAACCCACAGCAGCCCTGTCTGAAGCCCTGTTCATCCCACGATTTGACGATGATGCAGAGAATGCACGTCTACACGGTTCCCTGTTGGACCGAAAACACACAGCAATAGGTATGTGTTTAAAGGTGGCAAGTGAAACGACCAGTCACTGGCCCGAAATCGCATCCCCTGAGCGCTCACGACATCTTCATTCTGCTCGTGTAAAATCCAGACGTGGCAGGAGCGGAAAGAAATTCTCGTCCTAGGAGTGATCCTTTCCAGCTACTGTGTCCTGTGACCTTGTCTGGAATCCACGCATTATCATTTCCTCCGTCTGCTCCTGGCCACACAAAGGCCTGACGCTGAGAAGGCGAGGCCACTGGAGGCCACCTGCAGGCTGGCGGCCACAGGCTTCAGCTGGACAGTGGTTTTTATCAGGTTCTAAACCCCCGACATCTAGAGGTGCTCCTGGCACGTGGTTGGCCCTTGATACTGGAGTCCAGTCACTGACGACCCATTTTACAGATGAGAAAACAAAGGCCTAGAGAAAGGGAACTTCCCCAAGATCACACAACCCGCTGAGCCAGAATCCATACCCACGCTCATGTTCACGGTACTGAACCCTCTCCCCCAAACACAACCTGTGCCCCCAAGGAGTGGACAGCTTACTGGCAGAGCCAGACAGAGAGGTACTAAGGCAGGTCCTTATGGCGCAGCATGAGTGCTATGACAGTGTTTTCGAGGTGTCATGGGAGAGAAGAGGTTTGGAAACTGTGGGCAGGTGGGGGTTAGCTAGCAGAGACTTTGTGGGCAGCAGATCGGGGGGCTGTTAGTATTGGTCATGGTCTTCTTTTTTTAATTTTTTTTCTTTATTGAGTTTAGAGAGAGAAGAAGGGAGAGGGAGAGAGAGATAGAAACATCAATGAGAGAGAACATCGCTTGGTCGCCTCCTGTATGCCCCCCACTAGAGATTGGGCCCACAACCTGGGCATGTGTCCTGACTGGGAATTGAACCGGCGACCTCCTGGTGCAGGGTTGGTGCTCAACCCACTGAGGGGTCTTGGCTGAATCAAACAGGATGCTGAGCGCCAGTGAGCATGGGGAGGGGTCGCCTCCCCAGGGGAGGACATTTTTGCATTTATCTTCAGATAGAGCGGGAGGGAGAGAAGGAGGAAGAGAGAGAGAGAAACATCGATGTGAGAGAGACTCATTGAGTGGTTGACACCCACACGACCCCAACCAAGGCCAAGGACAAACTGCAACCGAGTTACATGCCCCTAGCAGAAACCAAACCCGGACTCTCCGGTCCGCGGGCTGACGCTCTAACTGCTGAGCCAAACCCGCCAGGGCTGCTTTTTGTGTCTTTGCAGAGCTGTGTTCCCTCCTGAATGCTCACTGCATGAGATTCCGGAAACACAAACATGCACAAAGAGAAAGGAAGTCAGCCAGAGGTGGCCAACGACACCCCCGGGCCTCACTGCCGCTGTTGGTCAGTGCTCACGCGTGCAGAACTGCAGGGTAGAGGGGCTCTCGCAGGGTTCCCGGCCAGGCATCCTCAGCCTTTGCTGGGCCCTGGGCCCCTTTTAAGTTCTGATGACATCCATGGACCCCGTCCCAGAGTTATGTTTTTACATGCGCACATTTAAGCACAAAGGAAATCAATTATATGGAAATACAGTTATCGAACTATTTTTAAAATTTACGACACAGTAATGCATATGCTTGTTTGTGAATGGCTTAAATGACAATGTCAGTGGTGGGTCTGAGAACTCCTGTAACTTGAGGAAGTGATAGCTGGGGATGTCTGCCACCACAGTGACAGGAAATACCCCCCACTGGTGACAGTCATAGGTGTGCTGTGGTTTGTTACCACATTTGTAACAGAAAGGATGCTCAATTTTAGTTAGAAGGCAGTGAGAATAAATATAAAGTTTATCATATATATAAATATATATATATATATATTTTTTATCCTCACCAGAGGACATTTTTTTGTTTTTTGTCCAGATAGAGTGGGAGGGAGAGAGAGAGAAACATCGATGTGAAAGGGACACATTGAGTGGTTGCCACCTGCACAACCCAACCAGGGCCGGGGACAAACTGCAACCGAAGTACGTGCCCTTAACAGGAACCGAACCTGGGTCTCTCTGGACCACAGGCCGACGCTCTAACCGCTGAGCCAAACCGGCCAGGGCTTGTGCATATATATTTTTTTAATGTTTTTTATTGATTTTTTTTTTAGAGCGAGAGAGATAGAAACATCGAAGTGAGAGAGAACATTGATCAGCTGCCTCCTGCACGCCCCACACTGGGGACTGAGCGTGCAACCTGGGCATGTGCCCTGACAGGGAATTGAACCGGGACCTCTTGGTGCATGGGCCAACGCTCAATCTACTGAGCCACACCGGCGGGCTGGGTGTACATGTTTATGCCTTCTTGCTGCAGAAATACTGACGTGTTCGACGGTGCTGTTCTGGACCCTGCAGAGATAGACAGGTGAACATACTGCCTTCTACAGAGAACAGCATGAACCCCAAGTCTGCCGGGCAGCCCTGGACCTGGACTTCCTGTGTGAGAAATAGGACTTTTTTCTTTAGTTGCACTTCCAACTAATTATTTTATTTTATTCTCATGAGTCAGGTAGGGGAGGCACAATCATCTCCCATTTAATAAATGGGGAAACTGAGGCACAGATTCCTAAGATGATAGGCAACTTGCCCAGACTCTCAAAGGTACTGGACTAGAGGGTGGTATATGGACAAACCCAGTGCGAAAGGGCCTGTCGACACCAAAGGATCGCTAAGAATTAGCAGCAGGGGCATTGTCGGCTTTTTAAAAATCAGAGTGCTACCCTGGCCAGTTTGGCTCAGAGGTAGAGCGTTGGCCCACGGACCAATAAGTTGCGGGTTTGATTCCGGTCAAGGGCACGTATGTCAGTTGCAGTTCATTCCCAACCCTGGTCAGGTCATTCAGGAGGCGACCAGTCGATGTGTCCCTCTCACGTCGATGTCTCTCTCTCCCTCTCTCCTTCACTCCCAGTCTATCTGATGATAAAGAGAAAAATATCCTCGGGGGAGGATGAAAAATAAATAAAATTTGTAAAAAATCAGGGTGCTAACAGTCAGTAAAACACACTGTAGATTCAAATTCCTCTCAGGGTCTATTAAAGTTGAGTAGCGGTCAAGGTATCGATCAGGATCAAAGCCATTATTTATTGTGCAGTCACTGTTGGCCAGGTGTGTGTGTGATCTCATTTAGCCAGGAAGGTGGTTCTATTTTTATCTCCAGTTTACAGATGAGGAGACTGAGACCCAGACATTAAGTATCAGCAGCCAGTCGGTGGCTGGGCCGGGATTTGAACTTGGTGAATCTGGTGAACTAGAAGTCGTCTTTCCTCCACATTTCTCTCCACGTGAAGGTTTTGTTCTCTTTTCTAAAATCTCATCCCGCTAATGTTTTCAAAGGCTTTGACCTAAAAGGATAAAGTAGCAGCAATTCTATTCTGGGAACCGATCCTCAGAAATAATCAGTGATATGAATAGAGATTTGGGTTCAAAGGGTTTAACCCGACATTTTTTGTAGTAGCTTATACAAAACAGAAAGAGAGAGAAAATGAATGCTGTACATTTCTTATCAGAAAATAGTACACAACATAAAAATGGAATTGTTGCCTTGGCCGGTTTTGCTCAGTTGTTAGAGGGTTGTTGGCCTTTGGACCGAAGGGTCTTGGGTTCGATTGCCAGTCGAGGGCTTGTGACTGCGTTGCAGGTTCGATCCCTGGCTCTGGGGACACAATTTATGTGTCTCTCTCACATCGATGTTTTTTTCCCTCTCTCTCGCCCCCTCCCTTCTACTTTATCTAAAATTCAGTGGATTCAACAATAAAGATTTAAAAAGAGAAAAAAAAAAAAAAATCAGTGGAAAAATATCCCTGGGTGAGGATTAACAAAAACAACAAAAAGATGGAATTGTTAAATAATTTATTCTAAGAAAATATTCATAATAAATGATAGGTTTAAAAAGTGGATTGAGCCCTGGCTGGTTTGGTCTAGTGGTTAGTGTCGGCCTGCAGACCAGAGAGTCCCGAGTTCAGTTCCCACTAAGGGCATGTACCTCGGTTGCAGTTTGTCCCTGGCCCTGGTTGGGGTCGTGTGGGTGGCAACCACTCGATGTGTCTCCCTCACATCGATGTTTCTCTCTCTCGCTTCCCCACTGCTCTGTCTAAAGATAAATGCAAAAATGTCCTCGGGTGAGGATAAAAAAAATAAATAAATAAAAGGTGAATTGAGACCTGAATGGTTTGACTCAGTAAGGTTAGAGTGTTGGCCCTCGGACCAGAGTCTAGGGTTTGATTCCGGTCAAGGGCATGTACCTTGGTTGGGTTTGGTCCCCAGCCCTGGTCAGGGTTGTGAGGGAGGCAACTTATCTATGTCTCTCTCTCATACCGATGTTTCTCTTGCTGTCTCCCTCCCACTCTGTCTGAAGATAAATAGAAAAATATCCTCAGGTGAGGATTAAAACAAAAATGGAGGGGCGGGGGTTGCTGAGCCTGGCTAGTGTGGCTCAGTGGTTGAGCACTGACTCATGCACCAAGAGGTTGCCGGTTCGATCCCTGGTCAGGGCACATACCCTCTTCTTTCCTCTCTCTCTAAAATCAATAAAGAAATAAAAAGGAGAAAAAAATATGTATATATATATAAGTGGATTGAAATCTGTATATGTATCATTAGCCTGTTTTGGGAAATAAAGTACATACATGCACATATACATCTACCAGGAGTCAGCAAACTGGAGCCCATTGGTCAAATCAGGACCCCTGTTGGCTTTGGCACAGCCTATTAGCTAAGAATCAGAATCGTTTTAAAGTGCAAAGTATAGAAACAGACTATTTAGTCTTCTGGCAAGAATGTTGCTTGAGGGGTAGAGGACACCGCCTACAAACCTAAAATAGTTCCAATGTGGCCCTTCACAGAAAAATCTGCTGACTCCTGGTACGTGCTGAACAGACAGACACATTCCGGGCTGCACGGGACTTGCAGGGAAAATGTAGGATCATCTCCCTGTCTCGAGGTCGGCTGAGTAGCAAGCTTAATTCTCGCAATCTGCCTTAATGCCCCTTTGCCATGTGACCCAGGAAAGGCAAAGTTCTGGGGTCTAGGAGGGACACACCTTGCGGGGGGGGCCTGGGGCTTAGAGAGAGAGCTGTGTCTCCATATCCCACAGGGTATGGATGGTTCACAAAGACTGTTTTTATTTCATCCTGAGAGGATCCTGAAATGCTCATACCATGATCTCCATTTTGCAGTGAGGACCCTAGGGCTCGGTCAGACAGGAAAAGTGACTTGCCCAGGGTCACACAGCCAGCAGGGTCAGGATTGGAACGGAGCCTGTGGGGCTCTGAAGTCTGGGTTTCGAACCAGGCTGAGCTTGGCTATCGGTAACCTATGGAGAACAATCTCTCCTACTCAGTGGTTGCACCTGAGAGTACAGAGACCACAGCCAGTTCAATTGCTCAGTCATGTTGATTTCGGAGTGACAAGAATAAAGGCCGAGCAAGACCTGGGTTCAAATCCCACCTTAGGCAAATAACGGCAGCTCTCTGGGCCTCAGCCAGCTTCGAGGGGGCGGGGATGAACCAGCTTCGCATGTCACCACCCAGGATGTTTGCATCATTCACACAGTAAAAATCTGTCACGCTCTTCCAGGTGCCAGGCTCCATTCTAGAAATGTCCAAAGCACTCTGTAAAGGCAGGATAAGATCACTTTATTTGAACCGTGCAAATAATTCAGCCATCAAGTTATGTTAATGATCGGAATACTGGCCAGTGTGACCAAGGGCCTGCTGTGTGCCAGGCACCGAGCTGCCGAGCTGCGAGCTTGGCAGATACGGACAGTTCCGAATCACAATTCATTCCAACAGCTGCACTTCAAAAGAAAGTGCAAACTTCCATTTCCCTTATTCAAGGGTGGATATGTCCTTAAGGAAACCCCAAATTGAGAGCCAAATAGCTCCTGATCATAAGAAGAATCACCAGGCTTAAGAGGGGCGAGGGGCTCCTAGTGGGACACTAATTCTCCCATTTCCCGTCCTGGAGTTGAGCCTTTGATCTTTCTGCTCCCAGATGACAGGGCTGCCCACAAGGCACAGGAATTGCAAAGTGAGTCTCGATCTCCCGCGTATGAAGGGGTGCAGACAGACACTCAGCCGGCTCCCTCACTCTCTGATTTTATGAGCCTTGAACTGTGAATGCTGAAGGCCCCGGTTCATTTCAGATCGATCTGCTTTTCTGAAGTAAAAGGGTTAGCATCTGCTCTGTGCTCATCCCCAAAGGGGAGGGGAACCAGGAATGTGGACGACCAAGTGTCTTTCTGGGGAATAACTCCTGTTCCCACTGTGGGCCACTGCTGGGACTTGCCATTTGGTGTGTATGTTGCCTCTCAGAGGGAATTTATGACAAAACCAAACAAAAACAAAACCCCAAACCACTGAATTTTAGGTTCTGGACCTTGCTAACAAAATGGAGATGAAATGAGGAAAAGCTGAGATTTTGTACTCTATAAATAGTTTCCCCCTAAATCTGGGGAAACTACCCAATTCATTAAGCCAGCCCCTACATTGAGAGTGGGGGTGGGTGGAGAAGAATCAGCATAAAATGCTGTTATTTCAAAGACTCTTAGAAAATGGGTTCTAGCTATCTGATCGTCATCTATCTGTCCAACCACCAGTCCATCCATCCATCCATCCATCCATCCATCCATCCATCCATCCACCAATCTATCCATCCGTCCATCCATCCATCCATCCATCCATCCATCCAAACATCCATCCACCAATCCATCCATCCATCCATCCACCCACCCATCCATCCATCCATCCATCCATCCATCCATCCATCCATCCACCAATCCATCCATCCATCCATCCACCCACCCACCCATCCATCCATCCACTCATCCATCCATCCATCCATCCATCCATCCATCCATCCATCCATCCAACCATCCATCCATCCATCCATCCATCCATCCAACCATCCATCCACCAATCCATCCATCCATCCATCCATCCATCCATCCATCCATCCACCCACCCACCAATCCATCCATCTATCCATCCATTCAGCCATCCATCCATCCATCCACCAATCCATCCATTCAGCCATCCATCCATCCATCCATCCATCCATCCATCCATCCACCCACCAATCCATCCATCTATCCATCCATTCATCCATCCATCCATCCATCCATCCATCCACCCACCCACCAATCTATCCATCTATCCATCCATTCATCCATCCATCCGTCCATCCATCCACCCACCCACCCACCAATCTATCCATCCACCCACCAATCTATCCATTCATCTATCCATCTTCCATCCATCCACCCATCCATCTATCCACTCATCCATCCATCCATCCGTCCATTCATCCATCCATCCATCCACCAATCCATCCATCCATCCACCCACCAATCCATCCATTCAGCCATCCATCCATCCATCCACCAATCCATCCATCTATCCATCCATTCAGCCATCCATCCATCCCACCTTAGAAAATGACAACTATAGCTAAAAACAGCCTGCCCCAGACAGGCAGAAGAAATACTTAACTTGAACAATTTGGCAGTAATACTTTTCAATATGAAAAAGGCACCTGGCCTTAAGGTGCGGCAACATCACACCTAGCATTCAGGTTGATGAAAAGAATAGCAGGTGTGCAAAAATAGATGTCTAGGGACACTCACCACTGCACTGGGATAGAAAAGGCTGGAAACAACATTTGCATTAATGGAGCCATCAATTATTTCTCAGCCACTTAACTGCTCAGTTCCTCAATTTCCCCCTCTGTAGAACAAGAATATTCAGGATACTCACTGGTTGATGGTGAGGGCTACATCAATTAATGCTCAGACAGGGTTTAGAACTGGGCTGGTGGGCTGGGCGCACTGTACATGCTCAATAATTTTAGCCATTATTATTACTACTAAATAATAGAAATCAATTTATTTTTATTTTTTTAGAGAGAGAGAAAGGGAGAGATTGAAACACTGATGTGAGATAAACATTAATTGGCTGCCTCCTGCATGCTCCCTACTGGGGATCGAGCCTGCAACCTGGGCATGTGCCCTGACTAAGAATCAAATCGGGACCTCTCAGTCCATGGGACGATGCTCAGTCCACACCAGCTGGGCTATTTTTTTTTTTTTTAAAGACTGAAGCTGATGTCCAGGTACTGAAATGTCCATACAGGGTGGGGTAAAAGTAAGTTTCTAGTTGTGAGTACATGAAACACAGTTTATTCTTGTATTAGTACTTATTCATTATTGCATTATTTTCCATATGAACAACTGGAAACCTACTTTTGCCCCACCATGTATTTATCCTGTATTTATGGGTCAATAAAAAACCAATAAGCCCACAAATGACAGAATGGGCAGAATATGACCGACCACTTTGTGCTTTTGAACCAAGGATGTGCCTCAAACTTAACAGGTAGGCATACAGGAAGATAGAACATATCTCAGGAAGGATACACAAGAATTGGGGGGCCTATAAAAACATTTCTACCCTGGCCGATTTGGCTCAGCAGTTGGAGCATCGGCCTGTGGACCAGAGAGTCCCAGGTTCGGTTCCCGCTAGGGGCATGTACCAAAAAAACAAAACATTTCCACCTGCACTCTAGCAGGTTCATGTTAGAACACCGCAGAGAAATCTGCCTT
Organism: Molossus molossus; assembly: GCF_014108415.1. Lineage (NCBI taxonomy): Eukaryota > Metazoa > Chordata > Mammalia > Chiroptera > Molossidae > Molossus > Molossus molossus. The sequence continues at coordinate 7,450,105 of NW_023425399.1, read as the reverse complement.
CTTTCAAAGACATGGATCGTTGGCCAACAGGTCTCAAGTATGGCTTATGATGGAGATAGGCTGAAATGATTTGAGCCGTAACCATCTAATATGGCCTAGTGTGAAACCAGTGGGTTTAATTAACATAGGGTTTGAACCAGTGACTAAAAAGCACTAATAATAATGTGTTTTAAGAAAAAAAAAAGAAAGAAAAAGCCATATATAACCCTGCTGGCTGCAAAACGTTTATGTCCGAAAATGATCAACATCAATACCAATGTATATAATGTACATTTTTGGAATAAAAAAACTATGAAACCTACAAACTGCATTTTAAATTTTCTTCCGAGTCAAATACCGAGGATACACGAATGTGTTTCTTTGATTGAAGAACCAGGAAAAAGTTCTGGTATAAGATACTAGAAAATGGGCTCCGACTTGAGAGTTAGGCAATGTCTTCTTTCCTGCCAACACCACCAGCGCAGACGCAGGCGGAGCCTGTATTCCACACGTGTTCGTGCGCCCGTGCTCTGCAGTTCAGGCTCGCCCACGTAATCCACCACCCATCTGGGCCTGTTAGATCTTCTTTATTCTCGTGAAACCCGGGGCATTTTGCAAACACAAGTCTTTCCGGGTCCCGTGAGCGGGTTTCATAGATCTTTCCCTCCCTGACCAAATGCTGCTTACTTTCCCGAAACATCGCTGAATTTTGTTGTTCCCCATAAAGTTATCATCTTTAATGAAAAAATGCCTGCTGAGGCGACTACAGGCCATTTGGTTCCCTCCTGTCAGGGGAGGGAAAGAATAACAGTGAGGAAGGCTGAAGGTTTCTATTATCACATCGTAAATGAGCAATGGCATCTGTCGATACAAAGGGACTCGGAGGGCCCTGAAGAGGAAGCTGCGGTGGGGGAGGCTGTCGAGTGACAAGATGGATTTTTATTAACCTCCTGGTCCAACATCTCTTTTCCTATTTTATTCTGCCTCATTCACTTTGCAACATAATAATGCTATAAAAACACCCCAACAGGAAGCTGATAACCATTAGAAACCTCACGGCCGCTGGCCCCATTACTGAAAAGCAGTAAGAGTCGGAGTCACCGATGGTCTCGACAGCTTTAAGCCCGGGTGTGCCGTACCCACACCCATGCGTGGCACAGACAGGCCCTGCCGGCCTTGGGTCTTCCTTAGGCAACACCTCTGTCCAAGAATAACACGGCCTGTTGGCCTCCATGTTCGTTCTCACAAAGTTTTCATATTTGGGCCGTAAACATCTTTCATGACACTGGTAAAACGGCCAAGGTGTTTATGAGCTGCAAGAAATGTTCATGCCGAATGCGTAAAAGCAGAAATGGAACGGTTCCCAGTTCACATCAAACCCGAGCGAGCAGCCCCGGCGTGGGGGAGGGGAGCCGGGGGACGACCAGAATGATTTCGCTGGAAGTTGTTAAGGCGGGGGTCTCATAAACGTGTTTAGTAAATGTTAACAGTCTTCAGGCCTGAGCAGGTGTGGGAACAGCGCACGTTGCCAGGGCGACCGGAAGATGAACAGGAGGATCATGTGGGCTCCCAGAGGAGTCCCCTCCGTGGTGCCTGGGCAGGGCATGGCCCCGGCTCGGGTGATGCCAAGGCTCAGGCGCAGGAATTCCAAGGTTCCGGGCACGTGACATTTTCCAAAGAGATTCAGAGCCTGGGCACAGACTGGGTTCCTGCTTCCCTGGAAGGCCAGCATATCCTAAACGCATTCGCCCTGTGGCAAATCTGTTTGTTCTGACATGAAGGGACATCCGTGATTTCCTTCAAAGGCAGATTTTTAAATCATATGGAGCATATATAGCTCAGAAGACCCTTTTTGGTTGTGATTGTTGTTTAAAAAAAAAAAAAAAAATAGCACATATACAGAGAAAATAACCTGGGGGAATATCCCACACATCACCACGGGTTTGAATACGCCACACTCTGTACTTCTGGATCGATGGCACTTATTAAAAAGGGCATGAGAAATATAATGTCACAGATCTACTACACATTAAAGCCCTGGCCGGTGTGACTCAGCTGGTTGGGCGCCATCCTGTGCACCAAAAGGTTGCTGGTTTGATTCTCAGTCAGGGCGCGTGCCCGGGTTTCAGGATCGATCCCAGGTACGGGATGTGCAGGAGGCAGCCGATCAATGTTCTGCTCTCACATTGATGTTTCTCTCTCGCTCTTGCTCTTTCTTCCTTCCCCTCTCTCTAAAAATCAATAAAAAATATCTTTAAAAAATAAAAAACGTATATGAGTAAGAACTGGTGAAATCTCAGGAAATTCTGGAGTTTTCTGATGTTATCAGTTTCGATCATGTTCTTTAGTTATGTGGAGTGTCATCATGGGGGGAAGCTTGGGTAGAGGACCTTTTCTGTACTATTTTTATACCTCTTGTGATCTAGAATAACTTTTTTAAAAGTTTAAAGCCTGGCCGGTGTGGCTCAGTGGTTGAGTGTTGACCCATGTACCAAGAGGTCGCTGGTTCGATTCCCGGTTGGGGCACATGCCCAGGTTGTGGACCCAGTTCCCAGTGGGTAGTGTGCAGGAAGCAGCCGATCGATGTTCTCTCTCATCAATGTTTCTATCTCTCTCTCTCTCTTCTTTCCTCTCTCTCTCTAAAAATAAAGAAAAAGAAAAGTTTATAAAGGGCATTAATTAGTTTGAAATTTCATAAAAAAGACAAAATCAAGAGATTGGTAAAATAGGTTGATGACATACTGTTGAAAGTTAGCGATGCAGATGGCAGAGCAGAATGTATACACCGAAGGGATCCCGCAACATGGTCCACGTGTGCTCAGAGGGGTGTGTGCCAGGGGACTGCCAAAACGCTGCCAGTGATGATCATTCGATGGAAGCTTGGCATTTTGGGGGGTACTTTGGGGTACATAACTTTTTTTAAAAATTGTGCTATACATCACTTTCAACAGGGTTTGTCATTTCATTCACTGTATTTTTCTGAGGTTTACTTTCCCCCCACACTTTCACACACACATACACACACGTGTGCACATATTCACTTTTTGCCCTAGGCAAGCTCTTCACTCCTTTAGTCTTCTGGGTTAATCATCACGAGTCCGTTCATCTGTGAGCTCATTTGGAACTGGCTGCACGCCCTGTAGGGGAAAGCTTGGCCCAACATGCCAGTCTCTAAGGGGAAGGGAATTAAAGCATGCTGTGGACCTACTATGTGCCAGACACATTCATTCTTTATCTTACTTATTCCTCTAAACAACCCAATGGGATATATACCTATATATTTTATCCTCACCCGAGGATATGTTTTTATTGATTTCAGACAGAGAGGAAGGGAGAAAGGGGGGAGGGGGAGGGAAAGAGAGGAAAAGAAAGGGAGAGAGAGGAAGGGGAAGGGAGAGAGAAGAAAGGAGAGGGAGAGAGAGAGGAAGGGAGAGGGAGAGAGAGAAAAACATTGATGTGAGAGAGAAACATTGATCTGTTTCTTCCCATACACACCCTGACCACGGATTGAACCTGCAGCCTGAATTTATGCCCTGATTGGGAATCGAACCCTTGACCTTTCAACCAACTGAGCCACACCACCCAGGGCTAGATATTGGATCGCCTTTCAGCCGGTCAGGAAATTGAGGTGTTGAGACGTCAACAGAGGCCCCACAGCTGGGAAGCTGGGGAGCTGGGCTTCAAACCCAGAGAGTGTAGTTCCAGAGTCTGGCTCTTCACCGCTCCTTTACACCGGTTCAGGATGGAAACTTCAGACATCTTTGTCATCATCGTCATTAAAATGACTCATCAATACCCAACAGAGTTCTGCTTTTAAAGTGTTCACCAGTAATACAACCAATCAGTGATAAAGGGCTCAGCGTCCCCGAGGGAGAAGGCAGTGACCAACTTAGCACCAGCCGGCCTGAATCACTACCGGAATCAGGACTGTCGACCAGAAAATCAGCCAGAGCAGGAGAACACCTGTGCCCTGCGGCTGGGCGCATGTGGGGCAGGGCGGGGCCAGGTGCAAGGTGGACCTCAAACCGCCAGTCCTCAGCCAGAAAGAGCTCCAGGCAAGACAGGTGGGCAAGACCAGGAGTATCACTGGATCATCTGGGAGGACAGAGGAGCCGACTGTGAGGAAGAAATGTACAGGGTGAGGCAGAGCAGGGAGCACCAAAGAAATGACAGGGACCTTGGTCGGCTGAATGACGCGATCCCCCAAAGACGTCCCATCCCTGTCCCTGAAGCCTGTGACGATTCTACTTTACAAAGGCAAAAGGGACTTGGCGGACGTGTTCAGTGAAGGCTCTTTACACAATCAGAGAGTAAGCTGGGTTATCCAGGTGGACCCAACGTAATCACAAGGGTCCTTATTAGAGGGAGGCAGCGAGGCAAAGGAAGAAGTGGAAGATATAACCGAAGCGAGAGGTTGGGGGATGTGAAGAAGATTCCAGAAGCGAAGGGATGTGGGCAAGGAAAGGCAAAGGTTTTTCCGCTCGAGACTGCAGAAGAAGCCAGTCCTGTCAACACCTGGCCTTGGGAGTCGGGGGGGATTAGTTCTGGATTTCTGCCCTCCAGAACTGGGAGAGAATACACAAGTGTGGTTTCAAGCCACTACATGTGTGACGATTTGTTACAGTGGCTGCAGGGACTACGAACGAACTGGGGAGAAAAGAAAAAGGAGACTTTGATCAAAAGTGCTACTGGTCTTAGATGGAGCCCTCTTAAGTATTTTTTAGGTAGAAAAAAAAAAAAGATAAGAATTCTTTGGAAGTTAATTTTTGTTGCCATATTGTTCTTCTTTAAATGTGTCTCCTTTCTTTTTTTTTTTATAAAATTTTTTTTTCTTTTTTTTTTATTTTTACAGGGAGAGGAAGGGAGAGGGAGAGAGAGATGGAAACATCGATGAGAGAGAACATCCACTGGCTGCCTCCTGCACGCTCCCCACTGGGGATCAGGCCCACAACCTGGGCATGTGCCCTGACCGGGAATTGAACTGGCGACCTCTTGGTGCATGGGTTGACGCTCAACCACTGAGCCACACAGGCGGGGTTCCTTTCTTTCTTTTTAAAAATTAATTAATTAATTTTTGTTACAGATGTTTCTCCCCACCACACACACACACACTCTTCTCTGTCCATGCCCCCTAAGCATTGTTCTGTATATTCACTGGTTACAAATACGTGCATATAAGTTCTTCGTCTCCTTTCCTCGTGGTTTTATCTGGATCAGACAGTTGTTAATTAATTGTTCCCTGTAACAACTGGGAGTGACTCCACTTCCCAGGAGGGGAAACCAGGGTGCAGGCAGGTTCGTGTTTTTGCCCAGACCTGGAGGCTCACGCTGTGTTCGTACTAGGGAACGCTCACCCTCTCTGTTATGTCCACGAAAACAGGGGCCAATTTCTCAAGTCTGTTATATATGCAAGGTCAACGCTCAGAAAATTTTGTAGGCAGGACAGGGCAGTCATGAAAGACAACAGGAGGGTTCTTTCTTTTTTTAAAAAAAGTAACATAAACAAATGGTACAGACTCTTGTAGACAGATTTTAAAATACAGGTAAACAAAGAAAGAAAGAAAAAGAAACCCACGCGTTAGAACGTGAAACAGGTAACTGCTGTTGGTGTATATTACATAACCATGTTTTCTATGCCTAAATATAAGTCCATATTGTCACCAAAAAAGTGATTATTCCGCACAAACCATTTTGTGACTGCTAAATCGTCTAGGACATCTTTCAATGTCAGTAAGTACATTTCGTTAAAAGTGTTTCCCAAAGTGGTTTCCGAAGGATGAGGCTCGAGGGTGAGATTATCTTGGACACCCAAGGCGAGAGGAAGTTAGACAACGTGGCTGAGGACTGCTCTGATACATCATGTGACAGACACAATGCTCAGCTCTGGGAGGGTCCCGATCTCACCACCGCCCCTCCCCCTCTGTATTTATTGAGCTGGGTACACAACATAAAATGCACCATTTTAAAGTGAACAATTCAGTGGTGTTTAGCACATTTAGCATGTTGCTCAAGCACACCTCTAGTTCCCAATCATTTTCATCGCTCTGAAATAAATCACCCTATACTCATTGAACAGCTGAAGCTTCCTTATCCTGAGACCCCGGGCGGCTGGCTCTTCTGGGTGCTCGTTGAATGAATAAATACAGATACGGTTTAAGACTACAACAACATCCTTGGACTTTGATCTGTTGGGCTACAAGAACGCAAAAGCCCACATTCAATGATAACCCAAGAGGGTCATCTCTCAAGCCCTTAGAGAGAAAAAAAGAATCGGCTAAGATTTGGTCTGCTACCATCATGGCTCCACCGGACAATATATTTATGGAAATTACTTACGCCCCAGAAGAGGTGATTTTTTTCCCAAAGCATTTTGGAAGATTAGAAACATCTGAAAGAGGACAGACTGCCCTTCCATTCAACATTCCTAATCATCCTCAGCTTCTAAACCACCAGCAAACAGTTATCTTGTATCTCTCTTTTAAAAAAGATACTTTGAGAACAAACAAAAACAATGGTACACCTCTGTCTCTGGTAGGGGGTGGGGGACAAATCCTCCCCTTTAGCAGGAAGTCAAGAGATTAAATTCCTCCGTCCACACTTTACAACCCGGGTGTTAAATCTAACATTTCGATTTCAGGCGTAAGACACAGAAAAGTACAAGCAGAAAGAGTTAAAAGTGGTTTCCTCAGCGGACGGGGCCTGGGGGCGTGGGGCAGGGCGGTCTTGCTTTTCATTATTAGCCCTTCTGCAGTTAATTAATTTTTAACCACCAGCAAGGAATTCTTTCATTTGAAATTGTTTTTTAAAGAAAGGGGCGCTTTTGGAGGATAACAATGAGAAGAAGTAATCAGGCCTCAGGAAAGTACAAGTGATCAGGAGGAATTTAGCTCCAGAGGGAAGACAGGGAGCCTGAGATTTCTCCAGAATGACACACATGAGTGTGTGTGTGTTGGGGGGGGGGGGGCGGGGTAGGCTGTTTCTTCCAGGGAATAGTATGGCTGGAGCTGTTTTTGTGCTTTTAAAATTCTGACAGGTGCAACTATTTACCTGTTTAAAATATGAATGGTTTGGGGAGGAAAAAAGGCCATTAGGCACGAATTTTAATTTATCTGCGGTGACTCATTTTTTTATGGTTATACATGTATTAAAACGGATACAAGTTACTACAATGAATCGAAAAAGTGAACTATTTGAAGCAAATGTGGCCAAACATCAACCACCCCTGAATCTAGGTGTAGCTCATTTTACTATTGGTGCAATTAAAAGTTTTCCAAAATAAAAACTTGGGGGGGAGGGGGGAATATTACAAAATTAAAACAAAATGATATAGACCTGAGAGGCTTGACAAAATCCTGGCATTCAGGCGACACCCTGGGACAAATTAAAATCTCGGCGTGGGACCCAGCCAGTAGCTTTTTTTTTTTTTAATTCCTCAGTTGAAACCAAGACTCTATAGAGACTGTGAAAGGGTCATTTTAGCTTTAACTTAAATTTATTTATTTTGTTATTATTGAAAGTATTACAGATGTCCCACTTTTTCCCCCATTGACCCCCTCTACCCCACCCCCACACCCCTCCTGCTTTCCCCAAACTAATGTCTGTGTCCATTGGTTGTGCATTTTGCATATACGTTCTTTGGTTTATCTCTGCCCACCCCCCTCCCCCCTTCCCTCTGAAGTTTGTCAACTTTAACTTTTTATAATTTTACAGTAATTTTCTGTTTCTGCAAAACACTCTAAGAAACCTGGAGCGATTTCTAATCTATTTTCTCAAAAAAAAAAAAAAAAAAGTCATTTTTAAAGAAATAAGAAAAAAATAATAAACTTATAAATTAGGAACAGGGAAGTATTGTTTAAGGAAGCAAATAGTTTTTTCTCTGAGAAGCCACATGCTGCTAAAGCGTATTTGGGTTTCATGATACCGACGGGACCCTGTGTTTGTATAATTTTATTTAACCTATTGTGTTTAATAAGTTCTCTTCTCACCCTGCCCCACACTCAGTGACTTCAAAGAGAGAGGGTCGGGTCGGTCTAGCTGGGCAGGGGAGAAGAGAAAGTTCTAGATTTTTCAGTATCTTGGGGAAGCTGGAATGTACTTAGTTTGGATAGTTTAGCTGCAAATAACAGCAAACTCAGCTCAGCAGAGCTTGAACAATAAGGTCATTGATTAACCATCTATCAAGGAGTTTGGTATTAGGATGTCTCCAGGGGTGGTGATTTAGTTAGTTAATTTGGGAGCTGGGTGTCCCCCCCATCCTGGCCTCCAGAGGAATGCAGAGTGCCAGGAGTCGGGGAGGGGTGACAGTCAGAGGCGAAAAGAAAAGTCCCTGCCTTGTGTCCCTCTCTAACGAAGAGGAAGCCCTGTCCGGACTTCCCGTCATATCTCATTGGTCCAAGTTGCCAATGACTTGGCAAGAGAAACGAGTCTGCCAGGGGGGCCCCTGCCCACACGAACATGCACGGACAGCTAAAGTTAATAGAGAAGACTTTTTATTCCAATGTATTTTGGTTTTGTAAGTAGTCACTGTCTCTCTTAGAAATGAAAAAAGAAAAATTTTGTTCTTTATTGATTTGAGAGAGAGAGAGAGAGAAACATTAATGAGAGAGACCATCTATTGGCCGCCTCCTGCATGCCCCCCACTGGGGATCAGGCCCACAACCTGGGCATGTGCCCTGACTGGGAATCGAACCAGCGACCTCTTGGTGCATGGGTCAATGCTCAACCACTGAGCCACACTGGCCAGGCTCCCTTTGAAATGTCAAATGATTAATTTATATGATAATCTTAAAAATCCTGTATAATAAACCCAAGGACATTTGGGAATTTATATGTGATAAAGATTGCCTTTCAAATCTACAGGCGTTAAGATGAATTATACAACAAATGATAATGGGACAACTTAGTGGCTGTCCAGGAGGAAAATATGAAACTGGAGCTGTACTTTGAATCATACTCCAGGATAAATTCAAAATGAATCAGAAATTCAAATGTAAACAAAGTTATAAAAACACTAGAAGAAATTTAGAGTGTATTAAAATAATCTTGAGTTGGGGAGGGCTTTTCTACTACGACAGTAATTTGGAAACTCTAAAAATATCCACTTGGCATAAACTACCATAAGCAAACTAAAAGGACAAGAACCTAGGGAAATAAATAATAGCCACTCATATAACAAAGTATAAATTTTCTTAATATATAAAGAGCCCCTACAAATCAATGAGAAATAGGCCAAGAATCCTACAGAAAAACTGACAAAGGATATATAGATGATAGTTCACAGAAAGAGGAATACCAATGGCTTTTAAACATAAGAGAAGTATCAACCTTTGTCATAATAAGAGACATGCAAAGTAAACTATACTGGCATGCAATTTTTTCCCCCCCTAAACCCATTAGATGACACATGTTTGGAGAGTTTTACAACGTACTGCATGGGCAGGACAGTGAAACAGTCATTCTCATAACTATCAAACTGATAAACGTATGGCATTTGAACCAGCAACTCTGTTTCTAGGAATTTAACATACAGACATACTTGCTCCTCTGTAAATAAATATCTAATCCCTTACATGTTCGTCAAGGAACATTATTTGTAATAGCAACGATTGCAGACAACCTCAGTGTCCATCAACAGGGGACTGGCTAAACACATTTTGGGCATCTGTCCAAGATGGTTTCTTCTTCTATAGCAAGAGAACATCTAAATATAAAACCACAACTTTTGTCGCCTCGTTCCTTCTGATAGAAAAGTTGGGAAAGCCCAGTCGCATACTTGAGCCTGTGGACAAAGGCGACTTGTATTAGCGGAGCTCCGTAGTGGGCTTTCCGGCTTTTATTCCACATGGGTTTTTATTTTGCGGGGAATGTTCTCCGGTGAAGGGACAGCAGCAATAGCTACCATTGCCACGAGATCAATTCTTTGTCCACCTTCCCATTTGGTCTTCCTGTGACTAAGGAACATGACCACACGCGGCACAGGGGCGGCCAGAGCCAGCGCGGGGAGACGGGAGACGGAGCAGGCATTCTCACTCACACAGCCTTTATCTTTGCCAAGACGCGATATTAAATTCCAGTTATTCCGGTCAAATATTTACATCCAGCCATGGACACAAAATAACCGCCCCGCCCCACCCCCACCGTCTGTCCCGGCCAACCAACTCTATATTAAGAAAGCAATTGACAAACTAATGTATGGAAAGCGAATCTTTTGTGCTCCCTATAATGACCGATTTTTTCCCTTTGGGCTCAGCAAAGCTGTTCAAACGAGAGCTCCATTGTCCCTTTCAGAAGAGAATAATAGAAAACTTGAAATCTGGAGGTCACTAGACCTCTTAGGAAACGGGGCTCCGTTACACAGCGCCCAACGCCCCAGCCCGGTAGCACGGGACATGTTACAGATGCTCATATTTCCAGAGGAGAAGGCGGGGGAGGGCTCTCTGACGGCCAGATCCAAGAACCGCAGGTACACTTCATCCAAGGCACACTGAAGCCAAGGAACAACAGCCATCACCACAGCAGTGACTGCAGTGGCAGCTACCATTGACGGAATGCTTAATGTTTAACCCGCTCTGCAACCCTGTGCGCCGGACCTGACCACTGTGCCCATTCTATAAGCAAACAAACTGAGCCTCGGAGACAGAACTGGCTTCCCCAGAAAGTCTTAGAGCTGGTTTTCAAATGACGATTATTTTGGAAGTTTTTTTCCTTAAACAGTGTGCAATTCTGTCTGTCATCACTCAGACTCTTTGTCTTTGAAACGTTTAAAAATGTAGCATGTACTTAATTACATAATAAACACTACTAATAAGTATAAACATCCTGACATTATTACAACAGTGAGACTATCAATTTAAAAAAAAAACCAGAATAGCTGAAGCAAAGGTGATACATATATGATTAATTGTGGCAAATATGGCCAACTACCTGTTCATTAATAGGAGACTGTTCATAGAATTGTGGAATATGCACACTGGAGAATATAACGCAGCCATCAAAAAGAACGAGGAAACATTTAATAAGCTGATATGGATGCCCTGTCATGTGCAAGTGATTTTAAAAATCAAGGTGCAAACTGCTGTCATAGCATTTATCTTTTTTTTTTAATCCTCACCTGAAGATATCTTTTTCAATGATTCTAGAGAGAGAGGAAGGGAGGGAGAGAGACAGACAGACCGACATTGATATGAGAGGGAAACACTGATCAGTTGCCAGTTTTCTGCACGTGCCTGGACCGGATATTGAACCTGCAACCTGGGTATGTGCCCTGACCAGGAATCAAACCCATGACTCTTTGGTGCATGGTTCGACGCTCCAGCCAACTGAGCTACACTGGCCAGGGCAGTATTTATTATTTGTAAACTTTCAGATGTTTCTTTTCTTACGGATGCAAGAAATTGCTCAGGAAGGCTACTTCAGGGAGGGGAACTGGGTGGTTGGGGGGCAATGAGAAAGAAACACTTTTTTTTTTTTTTTACTGTCTATCCTTTTGCACTTTCTGAACTTGTAGCATATCCATGTATGACCAATTCAAGTAACAACTTCATCCCCCACGTTGACAAAGTACGAGTGTCTCTCCATCAGCCCATTTTACAGACGGGAACACTGAGACCAAGCACAGCCGGTTGACGCAGCACGGCACCCTCCCTCCCAGGCCATCTTCTCTGAGCTGCTCCCACGGTCTCTGTCTCGGGGACCCGGGGGCAGAGCATGTGTGGCTGAGTGCGGGGAAGAAGTGCATCCTTCCTGGAGACTTGTCTACAGAGACATGGAGAGTTCTGGTTAGACCAGACTTCACACGGCCAGGAAACGTTACCCAGAAACTGAACAGTCATACACATCGGTACTGAGTGCCACCAAGTGTCACATTGACTTCCTGTATAACCATGAACTCAGCCCCCTGATTCAAAGGCTGTGGCCACCTCCTTGGGCTTGCCAGCTCCATCCCCTGGGACGTGGCTCACTAACTGCAGCCGTCTCCAAACCACTCCTCTGCTTCCATGTCCAACCCCCTCCCCCAGACCCTCTCCCCACGTTTCTAAACATCAGTCAGATCAAGTCACTCTTCTGCTTAACCCTCCAACTGCCACTCGTGGCTGAGGCCCGGGGATGGAGCAGGCGGCTCTCAGCCCGACGGCGGACAGACGCAGGAGAGGGACCTGGGCTTGAAGAAGCAAAAGGCGGCAAAGCCAACCCCCCCTCTGCACAGGCACATGCTGAAGAGGGCACGGTGGGCAGGAGACTGTCCCCAGGGCTACCCCGGGGCCATGAGCTGACGGCAGACCCACATTGGGAAGGAGCCGGGGTCCCTGAGCCACCCCATCCGGAACACTTGGTTCGAGTGGGTCAGTCCGGTTCCACACAAAAGCCATGAACGTGTAAGGCCTGCCAGTTGTGCTGGTTTGTCCCGAGTTCTCACAACTGAGTGAAGGTCTCTTAGTCCATGCGGAGAGACCCTCCATCCTCTGTTCCTGCCCAGACATTGACCGGACGCAGGACAGAGGAGGGGTCTTAGGGAAGGGTGACCCCTGGGAGCTTTGTAGGCAGGATCGGCCTTCCCAGGGGCAGAAGGGACCTTGACATCAGGAGAGTGAGCCTCGCCCAGGGCCGGGGCCTTGTCACTGCTCCGACAGGCTCAGCTGCAGAGGGGGTGGCATGGTGGCTTGGCCCGGTGGGTGAGCCGCACAGCCCCTCACAGCTCCCGGCTGCCATCCCCCTGCCCACCCCGTCCGGGTGCCCGTGAGCACGGTGGTGGGAGAACAAGGCTTCGAGGCCTGGCCGGCCGCCCCGCCTTGATGACGCCCTGGCCCGGTCGCCTGGCCCAGTTTGTGACAGAGGTGGCACACGGGCCCAGAGGACGCTGTGAGCAGGGGCAGAGCTGTGCTGCCATGGAGCCCGGAAGGTCTTGCTGCCTGCGGCCAAAACGTCTCCCCGCCGGCCCTGGAGCCGCCGTGGGGTGCCCCGCGGCTCGTGTCTGAAACTGCCACCAGGTCTCTCGGGGTTTCCCTGGGAGCCTGCTCTGTGCCGCTTGGTGCTTTTTTAAATCCTCACTCGAGGACATTTTTTTTTCCTTCGTTTATCTTCAGATAGAGCAGGAGGAGAGAGGGAGGAAGGGAGAGCGAAACATCGACATGAGAGACACATCGAGTGGCTGCCACCCACACGAGCCCAACCGGGGCCGGGGACAAACTGCAACCGAGGTACGTGCCCTTAGCGGGAACCGAACCCAGGTCTCTTCAGTCCGTGGGCCGATGCTCTAACCAGCCAGGGCCTAGTAAAGAGCCAACAGGCTTTAGGAAGAAAGAGATGTGGCCAGAGGGGGTCTGCCCAGCACGAAGTCCACGGAAAAGTCCGGGAGAAGACTGGACGCAGGGAACAAACCTGCGGTCCGTGATCCCCGGCCATAGCCCTGTGCTCGGCGGCCCTGAATAAGAACCCGAGCACGTCACTGGCGTGAGATTCCCGGAGAAAGGACAGGAAAGGGAGCCCCTCAACCTGCATCCCAAGAGCGGATGACGCTCGCCTTGGTGATCACAGAGACACCTGAGCCGACCAGGCCCAACGACCGAGCAGAATCCGTGGTGAGACGTCGGAGGACAGTGCTCAGAAGACAGTGATGGACGGTTTGAATGACACGCTCATCCCCAGCAGAGTGCAGAGCTGCTCCCCGAGAATGTGCGGAGGGGAAGCGAGATCGCAGGAGGACTGGGCTGCAGCTCAGAGGCTCGGACGCGACAGCCACTGGATGAGAAAGAGCCGCGGGCAGCCTCTGTCCGAGCTGCTGAGGGCCACCCGGTGCCCCAGCTCCTGACAGAGGTCCCTTGGAAGACACGGAAAAGGAGTCGGTGACAGCATGTCCTCCTGTCAAAGCAGATTCTCTTCAAGAGAAATGAGCTCACTCCGCCGGCCCAGAGACAGCACAATAAGCCAGGAAAGGGAAACTATCGCATCAGACAAATACTGGCTAAAATCTAGTTCAAGTTCAAGCCTTTCCCAAGTGGAGATTTTTTTTTTTTTTTTATCCTCACCTGAGGACATTTTTCCATTTTTTGTTCAGGTAGAGTGGGAGGGAGAGAGAGGAACAGAGAGAGAGAGAGAGAGAAACATCGATGTGAAAGGAACACATCGAGTGGCTGCCACCCACACGACCAACCAGGGCCGGGGACAAACTACAACCAAGTGGACATTTTTAACAAAAATAAATGTTTTTATGGCTTTCAGAGAGAAGGGAGAGAGAGAGATAAAAACATTGATGAGAGAGAAACATCGACTGGCTGCCTCCTGCATGCCCCCCACTGGGGACTGAGCCCACGACCGGGGCACGTGCCCTCACCGGGGATGGAACCGATGACCTCCTGCCACACAGGACGAGGGCCCACCAACTGAGCCACAGCAGCCAGGCTCCCAAGTGGACAATTTGCGCTGACGTTCCCCACGCAGCCCACAGAGATCCAGAAGTACCAAGGGGTCCCCTGGGTCACCAGGTCCCCCAGGAAGGAGGGAAGTCATGCTCAAGGATCGAGAGTCCACGCAGGTTTAATGAATCTTTCAGAGCTGCTGGGCGTGAGCATCCACCACGGTGGCAAGACATATGCCGGTGTCTTCTCTCTGGGGGAGGGATTTTGATTTCTTTCCAATCTAACTGCTGTTATCGAATTGATGCTCAAGTGGCTCTTATTTAAATTGAGTAGGATTATCCCTGGCCGGTTTGGCTCAGCGGTTAGAGCGTCGGCCTGCGGTCCAGAGAGACCCAGGTTTGGTTCCTGCTAAGGGCATGTACTTCGGTTGCAGTTTGTCCCCGGCCCTGGTTGGTTGTGCGGGTAGCAGCCACTCGATGTGTCCCTTTCACATCGATGTTTCTCTCTCTCTCTCTCTCTCTCCCTTCCACTCTATCTGAATAAAAAATGGAAAAACAAAACAAAACAAAAAAAAATAATTTGAGTAGGATTATAATGCTCAGGAAGTAGTTTTTCAAATATAGACTCTTATAATACAATTCTTATATCTCATTATTTTCATGTCATTGGACCCTTTAAAATGAAATAATATGGCCTGGCTCGTGTGGCTCAGTTGACTGGTCCACGCACTGAAATGTTGTCGGTTCAATTGCCGGTCAGGGTACATGCCTGGGTTGCGGGTTAGCTGATTGATGTTTTGCTCTCACATCAATGTTTCTCTTTCTCCCTCTCCCTTCCCCTCTCTCTCAAAATCAATTTAAAAATGTTACAAAAAATGAAATAGACCCTGGCCAGTTTGGTTCAGCAGTTAGAGTATCAGCCTGCGGGCCTAAGAATCGTAGGTTCCATTCTGGTCAAGGGCACGTACCTTGGTTGTAGTTCAATCCCTGGCCCTGGTCAGGCACTCAATCGATGTGTCTCTCTCACATCGATGCCTACCCCCCCCCCATCTAAAAATCAATGGAAAAAAATCCTTAGGTGAGGATTAAAAAAAAAAAATTAAATAGTGTAAGCATTGTATTTTGATTTCAACGAAAGGTCCACTTTTACCAAAATCATCATTGAAGTTTGACACGGATAGAGACTTTAAACAATCAAGATTACATTCTGTATGTTGTGAGTTCTGAAATTTTGTAAAAAAGTGACTTAATATTTAACCTGGTTAATTGTAATTGTGTTATTAAGAAATAAAATAAGCCCTATACATCCGAACAACAAAAAACCTTCACTCTTTCCCATTCTCTCTTGGCACCGACGAAGCCTCCTCCAGTCTGGCTCCAGTCACGGGGGCTTCTCTGCACAGCTCTAACCCCAATTACTGCTTCCTCGGGCCCTCTGTGCTGCCTGTTCTCACAGCCTGTGTTCCCCAAGATGCTCCATGGACAGTTGTTCATTATTTCGTTTTAGCTCAAATGTGACCTCCTCCAGGAAGCCTTCCCTGACCACCTCGGTGAAAGTGCTACCCTCCCCCTGAGCCACTCTGCATCGCACGTTCTCCAGTGCACTTCCTGCTGGCCAGCACCCTCGCCTTTACTTGGGCTTATGGATTTGCTGTCTGTCCCTGCATGTCACCTCCAACAGGACAGCAGCCTGCAGCTCCCAGGGGACAGGGACCTTGTCCATCAACCCTTGAGTCTCAGCACGCAGCACAAAGGGTAGGCGATAAGTAGGCAGTGACCGCATGGATGCGTGAACGAGACTCTGGAAGAACCCTCGTAATGAGACCGGCCATCTTTCCCCAGTTTAGAGATGAGGAAAACAGGGCGCACGCTGTCCACGGTCAGACAGAAACACAAGCGCGCAGCCCCGGATGCCCTGTTCTTGACCAGCGCAACCTCCAGCTGAGAGCAGGAAGGGAAGAAGGGCCCTGCAGCTTGCGGTCCCATCACTGTCCGCCTCCCACACTCCATCCTCGGCTCCCTCCGACTAGCAGCCTTTCTCTCACACTCTGGCCACTGAGAATTAAGCTAATACCTAGACTATACTGGGCTCACTGGAGTAAAACGGAGGTGGCTCAGTGTTATTCTCTATTTTTTTTTTTAAATTTTTCTTTATTGATTTTTAGAGAGAGAAGAAGGGAGAGGGAGAGGGAGAGATAGAAACACTGATGAGCGAGAACATCGATGGGCCACATCCTGCATGCCCCCCACTGGGGATCAGGCCCACAACCTGGGCACGTGCCCTGATCGGGAATCGAACCAGCGGTCTCTTGGTGCCTCGGTCGACGCTCAACCACTGAGCCACACTGGCTGGGTCAGTGTTACTCTCAAAGGTGAGATGTGCCTTTACCATTGAGACAATATTAGGCTTGTGTGAGATCAGTGACATGCTGCGTGTATGTGTCTTACATTTTATATGTGTGTTATTAACACACATACCTATATGCACACATATAATGTAATAAAACAGAGTTTTTGTGGATAAGGCAGTGTTTCTCCCCTCAGGAGGGCTAGAGTGACCTTTCACAGCCCCCCATTCTGCAGCGCGTGACAGAAATCGAATTTGCCTGGTTGGAGAGGAAACATAATTTTACCACGTAAGCGCTCAGTAAAGACCTGGCTATTATTATTATTATTATGATTATTATACGAGAAGACTAGCAAAGAAGGACATTGGCTGAGACGACCGTATCCCTGTTTCAGGAGCATCACCAGCTACAGACAAGCGGCTTCGTGACGTTGGTGGAATGCTGGAATGTGTGCAAACTCACCAAGCCCCGCGCCAGCCCAACGTGCAATGCCTCTGACCCCACAGTACAGATGGGGACACCGAGTCTGTGCAGAGGTCAAATAACCTGTCCAAAGGTCATGTAACCCGCAAAGGCAGGCAGGCTGCCTCTGGAGCACCCCCTCCAAAACCCAGGTTCTCAGAGTGGGGTCCTCCAATGAGCAGGGTCAGCATCACTGTGGAACTTGGGGGCAGTGTGATTTCTGGGGTCCCACCCAGATCTACAACATCAGACACTGTGGGGGTGGGCTTCAGCCTCTGGGGTTTCAAAGGCTCAAGTTTGGGAACGCTGCTGAAGTCCTTTCTAAAGGACACCGATTGCTGAACCAACACGTCTTACAACTCAGGAGCCAACCAGCTGCTCGGACAGAGCAGGCTGAGAACAGCCCACGCAGGGCCCTTAACCCCCCTCCAGGCGCCCACGGTGGGAGGGGTCAGGATGCCAAGCAAGTGCGAGAAATTTGGGGGAATACGCACTGCCCCACTTCCCTTGTTCCCGGCTCCTTTCAGGACAAATGGGGCTCCTTTCAATTGGAGCTGCCCTGGCTGGTTTGGCTCAGCGGTTAGAGCATCAACCCACCGACCAGAGAGGCCTGAGTTCGGTTCCCGCTAAGGGCACGTACCTCGGTTGCAGTTCGTCCCTGGCCCCAGTTAGGGTCATGTGGGAGGCAACCAGTCGATGTGTCTCTCTCACATCGATGTTTCTGTCTCTCTCTTCCTCTCTCTCTCCCTCCAAATGTAAAAATGTCGAGTGAAGATTGAAAAAAAAAAAGAGTTTGCTTTCCTGCAAAAGCAGCCTCCTGCCTTCTTGTCTCTGATGGTTAGGAAGCCACTCAGCGGGTCCGTAACAGGGGGGCGGCAGACATTTACATCATTTTCTCCTTTACCACTCGGGGGGTTCGGCTGTGAGGACCTCTTTTTACACACAGGGACACTGAGGCTTAGCGAGGTCAACACGCTTAGGGTCACGCAATAGTAAGGGAAAGGGACAGGCGTGACCCCAGGACCGACCGGCTGAGAAGTCTGGGGTCTCAGCATCTCCTCTCCACGCTGTCATTTGAGAAGCCCCCCCCGACCGCAGCCATTAGTCACCCCTCATTAGGCCCCTGACCACAGCACTAGTCCCGGGATCCCAGTCACTGGAGCCCTGACCATGGTCATGTTGAGCCCAAGCTCATTCGGAACATTGCATAGAAGCCACTGACCAGTAGTTCTTGACTTAGAGCAGGTGTAAACCCAAGGAGTCCTTCTGGTTGGGTGGTTAGTCACCATGTAGCTGATTAAAGATAATTCTCTTTATACATAGTTAAGTGAAAAAAACATAGAGCTGTTTGAATAGTAGGCTACCATTTGTGGGAGAAAACAATTTTTAAATATTTCTTTGTATACGTAAATTTAGTGTATGTGTGTATATACACATGCCTATTTCCTTGAACAGGCTTGAAATATATGTGGAAATGTGCGTATACAGAGGGCAACAGGTCTGTTTCTGGTGAGCCGCGTTCAGTTCCGGGGACAGGGCTTAGAGCGGAAATTTTATTTTTAAACTATTTTCCAGTTTTGGACTTTTGAACTATGTGGATATATACCCATGAAAAATTAAATGTAGGGGATCTAAAACAACTTTACGTGCTTTCAAAAAATGAACCAGTTAAACCTTATAACCAGCCTATACACCAGTCTCTGAGACAATGAACAGTAATGATTTTTTGGGGGTTAATCCTCACCCGAGGATATTTTTCCATGGATTTTTAAATAGAATGGAGGGAGGGACGGTGAGAGAGAGAAGCATCGATTGGTTGCCTGCCGCTCAACCCTGACTGGGGCAGGGGATTGGACCTGCAACCCAGGTACGTGCCCTTGACCAAGAATCGAACCCTCCACCCTTCTCTCCCAGGGCCGACGTTGTAACTGCTGAGCCAGACTGGCCAGGACAACAATAATGACTTTTGTAATAAGAAAATAATTAACATGCCCACGGTATATCATTTAATTAGTACACACAAATGTAAATACCTAGCCTCCCTTCCCCTCTCCCTCATCATTCCATACCTTGGAGATGGCTCTATTAGTGAGTCCACCCATCTGTCTGTCCACTGCTCTAAGCATCCACGAGTGGATCGCGTTGCCCGTGTAGGTTTACTGTGTCCAGAGCAACACAGCAGACGGTTCTCCTGTGGGACTACCTCCTGGGTCACTGATGGCACTTCATTATTTGCATGTTGCATCCTTTAACGGATCTTTAGGCAAGTCTACTCATTTTACTGTTACAAATAATGTCACAGTGTCGATCCTTATGTAGATGTTGATAGAAATTAGACCACCATGATTTTTTTTTTTTTTTTTTTTGCATTTATCTTCAGATAGAGCGGGAGGGAGAGAGGGAGGAAGAGAGAGAGAAAGATCGATGTGAGAGAGACACATCGACTGGTTGCCACCCACACAACCCCAACCGGGGCAGGGGACACGCTGCAACTGAGGTACGTGCTCTTAGAGGGAACCGAACCCGGGACTCTCTGGTCTGCAGGCCGACGCTCTAACCGCTGAGCCAAAGAGGCCAGGGAGACCACCACGATTTTTAAGATAAAATTAATTTAGCAAATCTCTACCCTGGGCAAAGTTTCCTTACCTCAATGTTCATCTACCAAACAGGAGGGCAAGTCATATTTTTAAAACTCTAACGATAGCCTCACAGACAGATGTAAGACCCAGCTAACTTTCATCAAGATGCATGTATACAAATGACTATCATCAAGGTCATTTTCAGTGAGCTATGGACCTTCAAAACTCAAGAGCAAAGGGGGACCTAAATACTCTCAGAATTGGTTTCCCTATCACAGTTCTCTGAAATCTCACGTCTGAAGACAAAGTGAGAGACTGACTTCTAATGCATCTTAGACTGAGAGCATATAGATACGTAACATTTCCCAGCTACGGAAAGAAATATTATTGTGGACATCAGAGAACATGAGAAAAAATAAAGTACCGCTGTAAAAGAGCAGAGCACGGGCAGAGATTACACTCGCGTGGTGGCATTGACTGCACTGCTGTTTGCCAGAGGGACAAACAGGAGGAAGCGGAAATGGCCACCAAAGGGGAAGCGGGTCTCGAACTCACGGCACATCCAAGTCCTGGACCACTGTGTGTAGATGAGAAAGGAGCCGACTCACCGTGCCCAGCTGGAAGGGGGGCAGATCTCACCGCTAAGAGAGACAAAGGAACACACATGGCGTGGATCATTCATTTTCACAACACCACGAACTATGTCTGTAGATCTGTGCCTTTGTGCACGCGTGTGTAGCTCTGTGCATGTATGTTTGTAAATCCCTAGAAGGGACACGCAGAGACTCCCGCAGGAGGGAAGGAGCGAGGGAACATGGGAAACACAGCAACAGTGAAAGGGCCTTTTAGGTTTACATTACAGACTGTTAGAGCACAGGGCTCGTGTACATATAAATATACACACTCCCACGCACGCCGGGGGCGTTTCGAAGCCTATTTTCCAATGCAGAGGCAGCTCGGAAGCAGCTCGGATCCGTGGCACTGAAATCAGAGGCTCTCGATGTAAACCTACTTCACTCTTCCAAAAAAATAATTTTGTGATTCCGATTTCATCCCTCATTGGAACAGCCAGCCAGCCAGCCAGCCAGCCGATCTGGGGCTCTTTCATCCCCCCCCCCCCCCCCCCAGCACACAGGGACCACCCGCAGCATCTAAACGAATGGGCCTGGAGAAGATGAACTTTTTTTTATACTCGGTCTGTCTTTTCAGCTTTCTAAAGTGTGGACCTTACCAATTTCTTTGACCTGCCTTCCCCCCTCCTTCCTCCCATTCCAATGCATGTCGGTGACAAGGCATTGAATTACCAGTTTGTCACTAACGCCATAGGCTTTATTATTCCTTTGAACAGAAGCTGGGCTTAAAAAGAAAAGTTTTTCTTAATAAGTGGCTGTCCACCCTTTGATATGCACATCTGGGTCCCGGTCTTATCTGCGGCATGCTAATGCTGCTTCCTGCAGGTAATGATAAAAGAACAACTCGAAATAACAAAAAAAGGGGTAAAATGGGCCAGATGCTGAGAAAATAAGGAGGACAATGCATATAAAAGCAACTGGATTTTCAATTCTGGAGATTAAATTCTATCCACATTTGAAGTAAATCATTCTGATGCTCTATAGATGCAAGATTTTTTTTTTTTTTTTTTTTACGGGATTAGGAAGGAAAATAAATAAGCAAACATCAGTTGACAACCACCAGCACATTCTGTTAGAGATTAAGAGGGAAATAAACCTAAGTATGCTATAAATCACTTTGGGGTTTAATGTTGTATCTGCCCGGCTACATTGTTGCTACTTCTCACCACCATCCCCCTTTCTCCATTTGGCTGTGACTTAAACACTGTTAATTAAAGGCCAAACTGAAAAACTTTGATTCATACATTTTTCAGGAATTATCAAGTATTCCAGACACACAGAAAAGTACCAAGAATAACGCAATAGACATCCATGGATCCGCCATCCGCGTTTAACTGGGTGTCTGTTTTTTTAACAATGAATTTCCTTTATTCTCAGGCGACTTTCTGAAGATGATTTACAAAAATGTCTACATCCCCTTTGATGACGGAAAGACAGTGCTGGTCCTCTACAATTATGATGCTTTTTCTTCGTTTTAGTAATTCTCAAAAAAGCTTTCTCCTACTCATGTGCAAACAGGTCAGATGTTTTCCAAGTTAGTGCTCGGGATGAAAGTGTAGACGTAATGGTTACATATTAAATACACATACATGAGTCATCGATATTATATGTGGTTACTAACTAGATGATCTTGGTTCTTCACAACTTCTTTGCAAAAGAGGCCACGGCCAACCTGCCTTGTGGGTTTGTGCAGACAGCAGTGTGGACACGGCAGGTTGTAACCGATATGTTAATAGACAAGCAAAGAGAAACTTCTTCTTTATGTAACTTGCTCATCAATTGCGGGCTGAGGGCGGGTGAGGAGAGCCAGGGCAAAAGCAGCCTCTGGGTCCCCAGCCCAAGTGCAGAGTGTGGTTCGGACCCTTTCTTCCCTAACCAGATAACGTTTGGGAATTGATTCTGCATTAGCATGCAGCAGGCATGGGAAAATGATAAACTCCTATTACCACTGTCATGGCAACTGAAAAAAATGGCTGCTTTGGGGGAGCAAGGTCCACGGGAGAAGAAAAGCAAAGACCCCGTCTCTTTCTTCTGTTTGACATCTGCTGCTTAACATACGAAATTGTATTATCATGACGCCAGCGAGTCAGTCGGACTAAAGCCTGCGGAGGGATTGTTAACACCACGCTCCCCACTCCTGCGCGGCCGCAAGAGTATATAATTTGACCCTGAACGTTTTCACTGGGGGCTGTAAATCCCCTCCCTTTTCATCCCAGGTACAAAGTGTGAAGTTGCCTCCGGAAGGTGGAATGTAAGCAAAAGCATGGGGGTGGGGTGGGGGGGAGGCAGATGATCAATTATAAAGCAAAAATAACTTGCTTTCTTTTGCATTTGCTTTTCTAAATTCTTTCTTCTCTCCTCCCGTCCCCACACCCCCTTCCCTCTCAAAAACACTGGGTTTTTCTAAGACAGCCTTTGGGAGGAGCTTGCGAACAGGAGCAGATAGACCCCCGGCAGGAGTGGTAAATAAAGGTGCAGGGCTCAGGGTTTTTGCAATGGTGAGTGCAGGTCACTGGGGAAAGGGCTGCAGCGGTAACGTAGGAGTGAGTGGACCAGAGGAGGTTTATGTCCTTCTTTATGCTCCCCTGCTCCAAATGTGCTAATAAAGCGCCTGTGTGCAGTAACTGTTCAAATGGGGCCACAGAAATTGGCCTTTGGAAGGATGTCAGGGCCAGCACTCATGCAAACATGTCATAGTATCCAAACGTACCACCTGCAGCAAGCCCTTTTTTCATATATGTAAGTATATGTAGCTATTTTATATTTCAGCACATATTTACGTGTATATTTAATACATAATAATATACGTGTGTATTAAAAAATATATATATATTTTAAAGGAGCACACTTAAATGAAATGACTTCCTCCTTCTCACAGTTGTGTAAACAGAACAAAACCAGCAGCATTTTGGGGTATTTTCACGACACCGCAGTTCCAGTTTTGTTCGGGGCCACCCGGAAATGGACTCGAGAAATGTTCAGTAAGCGTGAGATTCCGTCCACTGATCGGGAGCAAGTCAGGTAAGTGCTTTCAGAAGAAGGCACGTGTGTATCCACCAGTCATGAGCAAAGCTGGAGAACGAAGGTGGCGAAACAAACAGCCCACTGATGAAGCCCAAGCTCGGCGGGCGCCGGGACCTTCTGCAGAGTTGAACGGAGATCATGACGTATGTGCAGGCCTGAGAGTAGATGCAGAAGCAAAAGAAACAGAAAACGTCCCAACCGCTCAGCTGGTTTTTCCAAATTGTCAGAGTACATTTACAATATGCCACCTGGGTGAGCCCAGTAGCTGAGTACCCCGATCCCCGTGGTGAGTACACAGTCACCACGGGGATTTCTCGGACACACTGGCAACGCTGGGGGAGGGATTTGCTTGTGAGGGACGGGACACAGGGTTGCTCAGGGCTTGGCATGACCAAGACTTTATTTTGAATCCTGGAGACATGTCTTGGAGGTAGGTATGATCATCCCTTAGCATTGTACTTCTCAGAAGGTCCATTATCAAGCAATTTCTGCTCCTGTTTTTAGCTTTTAGTGCCATCAACATAATTTTTGTCCCAGGGTGGGAGTTTTACATTTGCAATTCTAGATTTTTCTTTCCACTGGGTTTCCGGGCAACCCCCTGCTGTTTTTACATATTTACTGCATATCAAATGGCTCAGGCCCTAGAAATAGTCCTGGGGTGTTTCCTGGGGGAGGGGCGGGGGAGGAGTTCCTGTGGGATTTGCCTCTTTGCAGTTGAAGATTTTGAAAGGCATGACTTTCTGGAAGGAGTGGCGAGAAATTCTCTGAGCCTGCCTTTTCCACTCAAATCCCCATTTGCCTTCCCCACTAATCTTTTCACTGGATGTTTGGCGCTCAACTGGGCCTCCTGACGACCCTCCAATAAAGTCATCTCCAGACCCGGTGAGTTTTCAAAAAACGGGGGTTCCTCTGGCTTTGCTTGAGATTTACAGGACCAGACTCTGAAGGTCTAGGAACTATACTGATGGCAGAGGTGCCTTCACTTGAGTCTGAGCCAGAAGGAACTACAGACACAGTGAAATGCACAGTTCACTTCATGAGAATCGTCTGATTACTAAGTCCTACCTCATTGTAAAGGCCAACTAGGCAGAGACCTTCTCGGGCGCCCTGGGGCCCCGGTCCTCTTCTACATGTGGACTGATACCATTTCCTTGTCTGCTCAGCATCTGCCCCCCCCCCCCCAGGAGCTGGAGCCTCCTCTGCCCTCCTCGAGGCCAAGTGACAGCGCCCAGGTTGGCGCCTGCACATCGCGGGGGCTCGGTAGCCTGTGCTGGGTGACGGTGCGAGTGAGTGAATGCTTTGTCCCTAAGACTCAATCAGCCGGAGCGTCCCTGGTCCCTCTGACCTGACCTCGTATTGCAGACGCTGGAAGGCAGCTCGGAGACGGACCTGGCCACCTGAGGCTCACCTGCCACGGTGGCCGCTGTCAGCAGCCCTCTGCTCCGAGGACACCTGAGGTTTTATGTTTTTACTACTCAGGTGCGCGCTGTAGCATTGTTAACGGTAGCAGAGGCACGGAACGGAAGGGGAAGTATGGTCGCCTTCACACTGTGGAATATTACGCAGGCGTTAAGCAAAACGAAGTAGAATGGCAAGGACTGCATTGAAGGAATCGCCATTAATTATCGTTGAGCGACAGGCACTAAAGTGTAAAATACTACCCCATTTTGGTAAAACAAACTGGGATAAACTAGTACTTGAACCTGGATAAAAATATGGAATGACCCAAACTCCACCATAGGAACAGGTCTATCCGGGAGGCAGGAGTATTATGGGGGAGGGGGAATGGCAGAAATCAAGAAAAAGAAGAAAATTAAAATGACTGATATAAAAATATCATGCATGTTGATGGTTATATATTACAAAAATTACACAATTATACATGCATAATTGTTTTTTTAAAAATGGGGGATGTACCTAAAAAGGAAAATAAATATATAGCCTTAAGTCCATTTTAGAGAGAAGGATTGAAAAGAATTAAGCTTCCATTAACTTAAGAATGTAGTAAACAGAGAAATAGGGTGAAGGCAAAGAAAGATGAAATAAAAGGAAATCACTCTCTGAAATTAAAAGAAAAAAAAAATAGAACGTCTTAAAGCTACACTGTTTACTATGGGTAAAGGGGCCAGGGATGCTCATTGTATTAGCTTTGTTCTACTTGTCTAGATTTTTAAAAACTTTCCTGCTGGGAAAAAAAAATAGATCAAAAGACAAATTCAGTGAAGTGTCCTCGTGAAGGTCATTCTACCCAGAAGCAGGTGGCTTGGCCCCTGGGTGGCCGGGGGCTCCTTCGCCATCCGAGGGTCGCTACATCCCAAACCAATGTTTCCTCATCACTGGAGAATAAAAACCCACCAAGGGGCACCGGGGTTGTTTTCTCCTCTGCCTGACTCACTCTCTGCCCCCTTATGGAAGGCATTTGCCAGAGCTGTGTCTCATGTCCTTGTCTGGGTGGCGGAGAGCATTCTGGAGCCGGCCTGGGTCCAAGTTCTTGGAGGACGACGGAGAGAAGACGGGTAAAGGCACTCGGGGTGGTGCTTTTCTTTCTTCCTGTCTCCCTGGCCACGCAGATAATTCTGGAATCCGTCTCCACCCGCCATCTTCCGTGCAGGTGGGCCATCTGGAGCGCTCTCTTCGGGTCCACTCCCTGCTCGCACCCCAAAACGGGGCACTCTCCAGGAGCTGGGCAGGGGGCCCAGCAGCCAGTGAACACTTACAAGGACTCAGTGGGGGAGGGCAGTGCCGACCAAGGGGTGGCGAGGGGCAAAGTTTGGGGCTCAGATGTCCTCCACCTTTTTGGCTCACCCTGGGCAAGGGATAACTTTCCCGAGACTCAGTTCCTCTTGTGTAAAACCAGGATCACCCACGGGGTGCACACTGAGCAAGGACACAGCATGTTGGGGCTTTTTATGTGTTTTGTGTCTCCCCCGTATGCTCATAAGGACAGCCTTTGATGGTTTGGTTCACCATGATTTAAAAAATAATTTTTTTTTTCTTTATTGATTTTAGTGAGAGGGAGAGAG
Source organism: Molossus molossus (assembly GCF_014108415.1). NCBI lineage: Eukaryota > Metazoa > Chordata > Mammalia > Chiroptera > Molossidae > Molossus > Molossus molossus. The sequence continues at coordinate 7,423,705 of NW_023425399.1, read as the reverse complement.
AGACAGAAACATCGATGAGAGAGAACATCGACTGGCCACCTCCTGTGTGCCCCCACTGGGGATTTGGCCCACAACCTGGGCATGTGCCCTGACCAGGAATCGAACCAGCGACGCTCAACCACTGAGCCACACTGGCCGGACTCACCATGATTTTCTTAGCGCCTTGAATAGTGCCTGGCCCAGACATACAGATATCCCGTAAATATATGTTGAGTTAATGAATTACTTCTGTCTTATAGTTCAACATTAGAATTTAAAAGAACTGTCCCTCACTTCCCTAAGAGGAGGTACTTTTAAAGGCTTATCTAAAGACCACCACTAGACAAAGAAAAGTTGGGTTGTAGATGAGTTCACACCTCCGGCTTTAACCAGATTCAACAGTCCTCTAAAGGGATGTATCAACTTTCACTTCCAAAGAGCTGTTTACAAGGCTCCCCTCTCTGTCCACATTCTTTTTAGAACCTGGTACTTTCAAATGCTTTGCCACCCTTTGTCTTTAAAGGGGAAATGAAAACAGAGCTGCTAACGTTAGAGTCCGCCACCCCTTTACACATCATTTTTACTCTCTCGTTGGGTACTGACGCGAGCCCACACCAGGTCTCGGCTCAGAAAGCTCCCGAAAGGCCTCGCTTTCCGCTCCGGTCACCCTCTGTCCCATCTCCCTGCTTATTTCCTGACCGAAGGGCTGAAATCATCTGAAAACATCCTTTTGCTGGTACTTACTCCCTGCCGTCCCCCACCGGTCCAGGAGGGCTCTCGTCTGCCTTGCTCATCACTGCGTCTCCAGGCCTAGCTCAGAGCCCGGCCCAGGGTAGGAAGGTAGGACGTATGTCTAGAATAAATGAAAGAGTGTATGGCTTTTCTTGAGAAGCTAAAGCCACTTTGGGCATTTATTAAACATTGGACCTATTTTTTAAAAATCTTGACAGCAGCTCTGGCCAGTTTGGCTCGGCGGTTAGAGCGTCGGCCCACAGACCAGAGTCACAGGGTCGATTCCAGTCAAGGGCGTGTACCTCGTTGTGATTTGGTCCCCGGCCCTCGTTGGGGTCGTGTGGGAGGCAACCCATAGATGTGTCTCTCCCACATCGATGTTTCTCTCTCCCTCTTTCATTCTGACTGAAGATAAATGGAAAAATATCCTCGGGTGAGGATTAAAAAAACAAAAATAAATAAAAATCTTGATAGTACTAGGCAAGTCCCAGTGACAGAGTCCTCCTCCTTTATTTTGCCTTATCGCCTTCAAACCACAGGTGTCCCTTGATCATTTATGATGTGCAAGAAATGCACCCTAAAAGCACTCACTCAAAGAACGAAGATAAAACGATACGTCTGCCATTTTGCTGGAAGTGGGCACGGGTGAATGAGACGGAGCAGAACGTGAAATCCAGCCGAAGCATCTCTCACCAAAGCACATGGGGGGGGGGGGCGTAGAAGGAGCAGTGGCTGTGATGAGGGCTGGGGCGTGGGAGGCGGGCTGTGTGCAAGGCACTGGACTAGCTGCTTTACATCAACCAACGCTAATCATCAGAAAACACACAGGGCATTCTGTTCAAGTGCCATCCCGTCGGTCCCTTGACCCCACCGGAATTCTACCGCCCGTGTGCGTGGCGAAGAGAAACAGAGACGAGGATAATGGTATGGGCGTCAGGTGCATACTTTCAGGAAGGAGATGATGCATGCATGTCCCGGTCCTGAGTTCTGCCTGGTCCCCGCCTGCTGCACCATGATAGCAGAAAGGATGTTCAAGGGTCGTCTTGGATCATTCTGGATGGCCACCCGCTCCCCCTGCCTGCACACACTCTGGCTTTTAGAACTAAGTCCTTTGGAAAACGAAGGCTTACAGGTGCTAAATGTCTTCTGGAGCAGAGTCACATTCCTGGAGTAGCAGGTTCAGCTACTCCAGTAACCGGGCTCGTTGACCCTCACACGTCTCCTGCATTCATACATCCCATGTCTCATTCCCTCCATACAGGCACGTGCCGAGAGCACCTGACGGCTTCATTTATGCTCCGTGATCATTTCCTTCCAGGAACACAGAGCTGAGCGAACACGAGGTGGGTGGAGACTGCAGGGAGGCTCTGTCACTGCAGGCCTCTAAAAAAATGTCTTCTGCTTTATTGATTTTAGACAGAGGGGAAAGGAGAGGGTGAGAGAGAGAGAAACATCGATGAGAGGGAACATCAATTGGCCGCCTCCTGCATGCCCCCCACTGGGGATTTGGGCCACAACCTGGGCATGTGCCCTGACCGGGAATTGAACCGGCGACCTGATGGTGCAGGGGTCAATGCTCAACCACTGAGCCACACCGGCTGGGCACACCCCTACTCATTTTAATGTATGTTTGTATAATCACAGGTAAAATGTTTTAAACATTTTTTTTTTTTTTGGTACATGCCCCCAGAGGGAACCAAACTCGGGACTCTCTGGTCCGCAGGCCAACACTCCAACCACGGAGCCCAACTGGCCAGGGCATCACAGGTAAAATCTTTAAAGGTGTTTAACAAGCTGTTGAAAGTAGTCCTCTTTGGGGAAAGACTATTTTGGCTCTAAGGTGATTGAGTCTCAATAATTTCATAAAAACCCAATAGTTTTAGTAGTTAATTTTAATAACAAAGGTTAGTCATTTGATCATTTTAATGATGGAATAAATGGAATACTTTTAATAATTTGAAAAATGAAATGTTGGGAGAATGATGTTCTTATCTCTGCAGCTATCGGACACTGATTTTGTTTTTCAAAAATACATCTGAAGCCCCCTTGGGTAACTCAGTCGGTTAGAGCTTCACACCGATAAGCCAAGGTTGTGGGTTCAATCCCTAGTCAGGGCACAAACAAGAACCGACCAATGAAAGCGTACGTAAGTGGAACAACAGATCAATGTTTCTCGCTCTTGCTCCCTTCCTCTCTCTCTCAAATCAATCAATAAAAGCAAACAAACAAAAAAAACATTTGAAAAGTACTCATCAAATGCCTGCCTTACACCAGGCCCAGCACCAGGCATACTCGGAACTGGAAGAAACCCGTTCCTGCAGGAGATACTTTAGATGTGGCCACAGGCACGTGCTATCCCTGTGCACAAAGTTAGCCGTAGGAGACTGAGATCACAGTTCAAGGTGACAACAGAGAGTCTGGCTCACTGCCAGGGAGGGTCGGGGGGAAGGCACCCACGTGGTCTGCAGGGAGGGGTCTGGAAGCCAGGGTGGGGCACAGGGAGACAAGGATTAAAAAGGCTTACTCCAACAATCAAACAGAAGCACGGGCAAAGCTTCCCAGGAGAGGAAATGCAAGGGGCCCGTAGACCTATGAAAAGACCCCCCCGCCCCCGCCTCACAGCATAGAAAGACAAACGGAGACCTCCACACTGTCGCATTTGCACCTGTCACATTGACCGAGGAAAACAACTGTGGATGTGACCCACGAGAGGGAGGCTGTGGGGAACAGGCACCCCTCCACGCTGCAGGGGGGACTGTCACCGGGGAAGATAGCTTGGCCAGGACACCTGCATGAAACACGCACATACCCTCAGATGCAGCCACTCCAGTTCTGGGATCTATCCTCTTGTGTCTTTGCACGTGGGACAAATGATAAGTGCAGAAAGCTAGTCATCCTTCGTGAGAGCAAAAGACTGGAGTAGCAGTTCAGTATTGTCACCTGCGCTTCACGGACAAGGACACGGAGGCTCAGAGAAATGCAGGGGCTTGCCCAGTGTTACACACTAGGAAACGACAGTTTGAATTAAGTGGAAAAAGGGAGGGATGGAACAGTCTGTGTAGCATGCTCGAATTGTAGAAAAGAGAGTAAAAAATATATGCATATATGTGTGTATATTCAGGTATGTTAGTATATCCGGTGGAGCAGCATGGGTTTGAACTGAGTAGGTCCATTTATATGCAGAGTTTTTTTCTTTACTGATTTTTAGAAAGAGGAAGAGAGAGGTAGAGAGAGAGAGAAACATCGATGAGACAAAACATCGATTGGCCGCCTCCTGCATGCCCCCCACTGGGGATTTGGCCCACAACCTGGGCATGTGCCCTGACCGGGAATAGAACCAGCGACCTCTTGGTGCAGGGTCGATGCTCAACCACTGAGCCATACCAGCTGGGCTATGCAGATTTTTTTTTCAATAAATATGTACTGTAAATGTGTTTTCTCTTCCTTAGGATTTCCTTAATATCATTTTCTTTTCTTTGGCTTACTTTATTATAAAAATACAGTATAGAATACCTGTAACATACAAAACAGGTGTTAACTGAATATGCCATTGCTAAGGTTTTCAGTCAATAGTAGTTCAGTGTTTTTCTCTTTTTTAATTGATTTTAGAGAGAGAAAGAAAGGAGGAAAGGAGAGAGAGAGAGAGAGAATGAGAGAGAAAGATCGATTTGTTGTTCCATTTATTTATGCATTCATTTGTTGCTTCTCATATGTGCCCTGACTGGGGATTGAACCCGAAACCTTTGTGTATCGGGATGATGCTCTAACCAACTGAGCCACCTTTCCAGGGCAGTAATTAAGTTTTTGGGGAGTCAAAAATCACACTCAAATTTTCAACTGTGCAGTGGGTCAGTACCCCTAGTCCTTGCATTGGTCAAGGGTCAACTGCATGTGTGTGTGTGTGCGTGCGCGCTTTTATTTGTTTAGAATATCTCTGGAAGGAGACGAGAATCTGAGACTCCCTAACTGTGGCCGCCCCTGGGGTTGGACACTCAGTTTCTGGAACAGAAAGGAGGTAGTAAGATTTATTTTCCGCCCTGGCCGGTTTGGCTCAGGGTTAGAGCGTCGGCCTGCGGTCCAGAGAGACCCGGGTTCGGTTCCCGCTAAGGGCATGTACTTCGGTTGCAGTTTGTCCCCGGCCCTGGTTGGTCGTGCGGGTGGCAGCCACTCGATGTGTCCCTTCACATCGATGTTTCTCTCTCTCCCTTCCTCTCTCTCCCTCCCACTCTATCTGTACAAAAAATGGAAAAATGTCCTCGGGTGAGGATAAAAAAAAAAAAAAAAAAAATAAGATTTATTTTCCTCCGTATAAAATTTGTACCTGCTGAACTTTGTACCACGTGTTTGTGATATCTATTCAGCAACTTTAAATCATGAAGTGCATTTTTTTTTTTTTTTTTTTTTTTAGAGAGAGAGAAACATCAATGTGAGAGAGAAACATCGATCAGCTGCCTCCTGCACCAGCCCCTACTGGGGATCGAGCCTGCAACCTGGGCATGTGCCCTGACCAGCAATTGAACTGGGACCTCTCAGTCCAAGGGACAACACTCAATTCACTGAGCCACACTGGCTGGGCATGAACTAAAAAATTTTAAATGAAAGGGGAAGGGGCGGAGGTCACTCCTACCCATTCTCTCCTGACTTATGTTGTCCAGTGTGGTAACCGCCAGCAACACGTGATTACTAAGCACACGAAACACGGCCGGTCTGGACCGAGAGGTGCCACCCACGTAAAATACACAGCAGATTTCAAAGACTTAGGATGAAAAAGAAAAAAGAATGCAAAATATCAAATTCATAATGTTTTGTATTGATTACACATTAAAACGATATTTTAGCTATATTGGGTTAATAGAATATGTTATTAAAACCAACTTCACCTGTTTCTTTTTACCTGTTTAAGAGAAAGTTAGTAGCAAGTTTAAAATTTCACATGTGGTTCGCGTTATATTTCTGCTGGACAGGAGGGTCCAAACCTCTCCAAGGGCCTATGGAGAACACAGAGGACTTGATTTACATTTAAAAAGGGCATTCTCAAACAGTCCTTGGATCCGAAAACCTCTGGCAGGAATCATTACTGCTCCCCAGTTAGCCAGGGTGGGTCCAGTATACTTTCTTTTAATTCCTATTTTCATCCCAGAGCCCTGAGCGTGTGAGGAGGAGGGAGGGTTTCAGAATTAAATGCAGGGGGACCTACTCCAGTTTCTCTGCAAGAGGCGCAGGTGATGGAGTAACTCTGGTTACCTGGGAGTCACGGTGTAAGTGATACCTAATCAATGACCTCCCGCGTGTCTTTTGTGCTAGTTTATCATGTGGCAGGCTTTTTATTTTTCCTATCAAGCCCCCCCCCCTTTTTCTTTATTGATTTTAGAGAGAGAGGAAGAGAGAGAAACATCGATGAGAGAACATTGATTGGCTGCCTCCTGCATGCCCCCCACTGGGGATTTGGCCCACACCCTGGGCATGTGCCCTGACCGGGAATCGAACTGGTGACCTCTTGGTGCCTGGGTCAATGCTCAACCACTGAGCCACACCAGCAGGGCTGATGCTACTCTTTTGACTTACTGTCCTTTTGGTTTGTACAATAAAAAGTTAGGAATCCTATGTCTTGCAACACATTTTCTTGGGAAATTCTACTGATCTGAGATACCCACAACTCCAGGAGACCGAGTTTCCCATAATTCTAACACGGCACATATTTCTGTACCAACTGAGCCTCCACAAGGTCCGCCGAGACACTGACAACTCTACCCTAAGCGCTTACTGCACGGACGTGGAGGAGTGACCTGGATGGGACAGTGTCTCCTTTGCCCATCAACTAGGTCAAGGGGGCAGCGATTCTGGTACAAAAAAAGAAATAAAGATGGCTTGCACAGCACCAGATGACCAAGCATTCACTACCACTCACATTTGGATTTTTGTTTATTCACATTTTTAAAATGTATTCATCTGTTCGTTCATTCATTCATCCTGCAGCAACCAATTCGGGAGCTCGTGTTTATGTGTCTGCCATTGTGTCAGGGCTGCCAAGTCAGACCCTGTCACCATGAACTGCTCACTAAGTGCAGGAAGAGAGGTAATGATAATTGTTCAAAGTCTTCCAAGCACTTTACAGGGAGAGGGTATCCCCGAAAATGTATACACAAAAAAGGGGTATGATAAAGCCAGTGTTTATTACAATACAGTTCATTTTCAAAATGTAAGAGAATCTACAGACAGCCTGTAGGCATTTTTGGGGGACACCCTGTATTTATTCATTTAATCTCTTCATGATCTGTGAGGTAGGTACTATGGCTATCATCCATTGCACAGATAGGAAACTAAGGCAGGAGACTTTACATGCATTGCCTACGGTCCTGAAAGAGGAATTGTACCCAGTCTGATTCCAGAGTCCACACTTTCAGCCACTGTGCTAAACCAGCTCTCTGTTTAGCACAGGGTAATATTTAGTTACATTCTGCCCACCTCTTAGTATCGCCAAGAATATGCTCTGTTACATCTAATTGTCACGGCAGCTGGACGGAAGACACTGTTTTACAGATTAGAAGACTGAGGTTTGGGAGCTCACATGATCGGCCCCGACTACCCAGCCCTGAAAAGGCGTGAAGGCTTTGTCGTCAGCATGCTGGGTCTTTTTTTTAAATCCTTATCTGAGGACATTTTTCCATTTATCCTCAGATAGAGTGGGAGGGAGGGGCAGAGAGAGACAGAGAGAAACATTGATGTGAGAGACACCTGGATTGGTTGCCTCCTGCACGACCCCCACCAGGGTGGGGGACCGAACCTGCAATCAAGGTACATGTCCCTGACCGGAATCGATTCTGTGACTCTGTTGTCCTGGGGCCTCCGCTCCAACCGCTGAGCCAAATTGGCCAGGATCAGCAAGCTGGGTTTCAGTCCTGGCTCTGTCACTTCCTGGTGGTGTGACCTTGGCCACGTTATCTGAACTTTCTGAGCATCAGTGTCCTCAGCCATAGAATGATGCTGAGTAATTCCTGCTTCATGGGTTTGTCGAGAAGATTAAACTAGACCAGGACAAACTATGGCCCACGGGCCAGCTCTGTTCCCTCACCGTTTTGGGACGTCTGTGAGCTAAGAATGGTTTTCACATTTTTAAGTGGTTGGGGAGAAAAATGTCAAAAGAAGAAGAATATTTTGTAACACATGAAAATTATATAAAAGTCAAATTTCACTGTCCATAATAAAGTTTTATTGGCACATAACCACACCCATTTACACTTTGCCTGGTTACTTTCATCAAAAAGACAGATATTGAGTAGTTGCCAAAGAGACTGGATGGCTTGCTCTCTGTTCCTTTATAGACAAAGTTTGCAGACCCCTGGATTAGCGGACAAAGAGAAAGTCCACACCAGCTGCTCAACAACCATTATTACAAATCACAACCAATAGAACGATGTGTCATTGAAATGTCCTATAGATCTGAAGTCAGCGTCTAAAATAACAGTAAGTTCTGGTAGAATTGTCACTATTTGGAGGGAGAAGAGGTTTTTTTTAATTTATTAAGTGACTCAACAGTTCAAAGATATAGGGAATTGACACTTATTTATTAAATAGAAATGTAACAGGAACAAATAGCTTAATCCTCTAAGTTTGTTATCTTTCTTCTTCCCCACCTGCCAGTTCTTATCACCTGCAAATATGTACATTTTTACTCTTGTTATAAGCATTTCTATAGACTTTACATTTTCTAAAGTCTGTATTTTCTCACCAGCTGCCTTAAATTAAAGGAAATTTCAATGTCCAACTATGGGACAATAATTAAATCAGCTTGGGTACATTTAATTCAATAAAATCATATCCACTTCTGCCAAGGAGAATTAAGAAAACTTTGCAGCAACATGGGAAAGTAATTATAATATAATGATAATTGACAAAATACGAGCTAGAGTTTGTAGAAACAGAAAAAAATATATTTGTACCTATATTATATTTGTATAATATAAATGTAAAATGTATTTTATAGATATAGTCTAATATTTGCTTTATATATTCATATATATTATAGCAATTATTTTTAGAGCTAATTAAAATGTTATGTACAACAAACATTAGAAATACTCTTCAAAATGTTAATAGAAATATCTGATAGTGTACTAATTTTAATTTTTCTCATTATAAATGTATACATTTCTGCATTTTTCAGTTTTTCTATGAGTATAAAATATTTTCACATCAAGGAAGATCATTAAACATCAGAAACATAATTGCAGGATTCTGTGATTCTAAATGAATTGAATACACTTAAGAAAAAAGACCATATATGAATAAACAAAACCAGAATGTTTCATATACAGTAAAATCCAATAGGCCACGTTGCTAGTTTCTATTATAATTAAAAAAAATAGAAAACAATCTCGTTACTAGTCCTGCATCTTGTCATGCACTTTTTGACATGATAATTCTATATATGTTACTCATAGAAAAGTTTAATTGTATAAGGCAATACGGCTTTACACAGAAATTTTAAATTATGCTTACATTCCACAACCTCTATATTATTTTAATAATACCTTTTTTCTTACTCAATTACAGTTAACGTACACTTAGCGATTCCGTACTTTTAAAAACTCTCCCTGGCGACTAGCTCGCAGAAAGAACACTTCCCGAGTGACCAGTTGTTTTGCTCTGAACCAGCTCAAACCAGTTTTTCCAGCTTATAGGTAACCTTTTAATTATGCAATAAAAGTGCAGCCTGAAAAGTAGGTCAGGAGAGGAAAGTCTGACTAATTCATTCAGGTGGACAGAATGTTATCTTTCCTCATGAACATGTGTTTCACTGACCAGGTGATACTAAAGTTAAAACCACGCAGGATTATCGGACAACACAATTAAGGACCTTAACATCCAGTTGGACTAATAAAACCAAAAAAGAGGTTGGTTGTTTTATCGATAGGCAGCCTGAGTTGAGCTGACCATACTCTACAACCTCAAAGTTAAAAGTCATGCTCATCAGTGTTCACAGAGAGGGCTGATCTTTTATTTGACTTCTGCATTTTTATGCTGTTTTTAGTATCATGGATTCCTGCTGAAATAAACATACGTGTCTATGCATTAAAATGTTATTATTGCTGAGTGATAGGATTTCAGGTGATTCGTCACTTTGCTATTCTATATATTTCTCATCCTCTTGTATGAACACACAGTATATTTCTAATAACTAAATGAACAACATAATTCATTCAGCTACTCAGTATGGATCATGTTGGGGAGTTCCTCATCTTGTTGCTCTCTTCAGAAGTGGGATAAAAGCCAGGTAGTAAAACCAACCTGGTCCACCCCAAGCATTTTGGAGAGCAACGGATAAGGGAACTCATAAATGAGAAAAGCATTTTTGCAAAGTGCAAAACCTTAAATAAAATAAGGTATTGATATTCTTACAGGCTAAACAGGCCATTTTCCTTTCCCCGGTTGAATCAAAATGGGTGGGCAAACCACAGCTTTGCCAGTGGCTGGGCATGTGCCCCCCCGCAGGTTATTTTCACCGTCTGGTCTCAGCTCTGCTGCTGCGTGGAGGAAGCCACCATGAGGCTTAAACAATGTGTGCGCTGGTCACTGTGGCTGTGTACCCAGAAGAACTTCTTTATGAACTCTGAAGTTTACATTTCATATGATTCTTACAAATATGTTGAGAGAGAGAGAGAGAGAGAGAGAGAGAGAGAGAGAGAGAGACATTGATGTGATTCCCTCCTGTATGAGCCCTGTGTGGGGCTCAAAACCAATACCTATGTGTGTGTCCTGAGTAGGAATCAAACCCGCAAACTCTTGGAGTACAGGATGACATTCCACCCGACCGAGCCACCTGGCCACGGCTCATATGATTTTTATGTGGCAAGAAATATCATTCTTGCTCAGTCGGTGTGGCTCAGTGGTTGAGCATTGATTGACTCATGCACCGAGGTCACCAGTTTGATTCCCGGTCAGGGCACATGCCCAGGATGTGGGCAAAAACCCCCAGTGAGGGGCATGCAGGAGGCGGCCAATCGATGTTCTCTCTCATCGATGTTTCTCTCTCTCCCTCCCTCTCCCCTTCTCTCTCTCTCTCTCTAGAAAGAAAGAAAGAGAGAGAAAGAGAAAGAAAGAGAGAGAGAAAGAGAAAGAAAGAGAAAGAGAGAAAGAGAAAGAAAGAGAGAAAGAAAGAAAAAGTATCATTCTTCTTTGATTTTTTGCAACCATTTAAAAGTGGAAATACCACTCTTAACTCACTTGTCACATAAAACAGGTGGCAGGACCAAGCTTGGCGACTGTAGTTCTGCACTTCTCTCCTGAGATGAGCAAGGACGGCAGCAGCAGTGGGTGTCCCCAGCGTGCATCGCTGGTGCAGCATCGGCACACTTCTGCCAAGCCTGAGTATTCCCTATTTTACTTAATGCATATAGAACAACTCCACTCCTGTTTTTTCTACTTACACAAATGTATTTTAAAAGGAAACTGTGTATGTCACTATCACCAATATCAGTTATCATAAATAGAAGGGAATGGTGCAAATAGATTAGTTGAAAATGAAGTTCTTGTTAGGTACTCTAACCTGCTAAAGGCTGGGCCCCTGAGGCCTGCTGCTTCTGGTTAAACAGGGGAACTCAGTAAGAGCGCAAAGGCATTCAGATCCTATCGGCACCCAACAGAGAGCTGTCCTTAATGGACTCAGTCTCACTGAAGGCGAACCCTCTCCGCACTGAATGCCGGGTCTGCGGACCACCTGCGTTATCCAGCGTAGCGGCCAAAAGTCATCTCCAGACCATGCCCTAGAACCCACCCCTCACTCTGAGAAACTCACATTGCCCCAGATCCCAAATCCTGTTCCATGGTGATGGGCATTAAAATGGTCCCTGGCCCTGACCGGTCTGGCTCAGCGGTTGGAGCGTCAGCCTGCAGACCAGAGAGTCCCGGGTTCGGTTTCCACTAGGGGCACATACCAAAAAAGAAAAAAAAAGGTCCCTAAATCCAAGACTTTCTTCAATTCTCATGCATTGAATGAAAAGCAACTTCAGTTTTTTAGGACTGAACTTTGCTTACCAATGAACTTACCCAAAAGTAAGGTATGGTCCACTCGCGTACACGGTAACGGCCCTCGAACCTCAGCATGTGTCCGAGAGAACCAAGGGTTGACTTGAAGGACACGACAAGAATTCCTAATTAGCTGTGTTGGTGTTTGGGGGGAAGATCGCATCTATTACTAGGCTTAGAAAATTCATTTGCAACCTCATTCCTGTGAGTTTTGGGGTTCCTTCCAGATCTGTTCTCCTGCTTTGGGGCTTTTAGAATAGAATTTACTCTCCGGGTTTTTTTTTCTCTATTTCAGTTTTAGGGCCAAAGAACGCCTGTCCCTCCCCCCAGGCAAATGAGATTAAATTAGTATTTAAATTTTGTGTGAAGTTTACCAACATTTTCGCTCTTTATTTTTGCTGTTGGTTTAAGAGCAAAATTGTGTCTTGTTCTTTTACATCATAATTGCTACTGGGGAATCTAGGTTGTAATTTTGCTGTTATGTGAATTACATCACTTCAGTGGTAAAGCCCAGTAAATAGTCTTTATTTCCTTCCTCTTCCTTAGAAACGAATTCCCTTTGAAAAGAGATGCAGAAACTAATGAAAGCAAGACCCAGTGTCTGCCTAGATCTAGCTGATCAGATTTTAAATCGGTCCACAGAGGAATGAACAGCTAAAATGAGGCAATATTATCTGAGCATTCTTGCCTGTTTCTTATGATCCAGAAGCAACTTGAGTAATATGTCAAGTGAAAATAGACTTCCTTGATTAAAGTCACAATAACATTTGATGTGTAATAATATAGGGAGTATACATGGCTCAGATTCCAGAAATATTAGAAATTGGTGGCTCAGCAGTTACCAGCTACAAGGGAAGGCTATGCTGGATGAGGGTTTGGGAAATGCTTGCCAATTGTACACTGAGGTTCAACAGAAGCCTAACTTAATTCTTATTCCAGGTTAGAAGTGTATTATGTACTTACAGCTGAGAGGGATACAGAAAACCCTAAAATACCAGTGACTTAAACAAGACAGAAGTTTATTTTCTTTCCATGAGAAGCCAGGTAGGTAGAAACCCCTTGGACCCAAGTGTCCTCTCTCTTCTTCACTGCTTTGCAGACTCACTGACCTCAGGGCTGAGATGGCAGCAGCCAAGTTCTGAGCACAAGGTAGAGGATGGGACAGAGAGGGGGAAGCAACATGTGGCACTTCTACTTACATCCGATTGGCCAGAACTTAGCCTCTGATTGGCTAGAACTTAGCCTCATGATCTTACCTCAGCTGTAGGGCGGCTTGGAAATACAGTCTTTTTTCTCTGAGTGGAAATTTCAGACCAATGGCGTGGGTGTCTGTGTGTGTGTCTATTTGCCTGTTTATTTGAGAACGCCTCCCCAAAGCAAATGTCGCCTAGATGGGAAGAGTGACTAACGTGATGCATATTCTTCCGGTTTGATTTCTCCACAATGTATAACGCTATTTTTTTTCTTGTCTAGAAATGGAACCATGCCTACCAATTTGTACACTTGCTTTTTTTTTTTTTTAATATGTTTTTATTGATTTTTTAGAGAGAGAGAGAGGAAGGCAGAGAGAGACAGAAACATCTATTGACTGCCTCCTGCACGCCCCCTACTGGGTATAGAGCCTGCAACCCAGGCGTGTGCCCTGACCAGGAATTGAACCAGGAACTCTCAGTCCATGGGACGATGCTCAATCCAAAGCCACACTGGCCAGGTGACACTTGCCTCTTTTTGCCTAACAATATACACAAGGCAGCTTTCCAGGGCCATGTAGCACAGTAGATAGGACCCTGGCTTCTGGATTTAGACAGGCCTGAGTTAAAATCCTGCTTCTTTGCCTTCCACTAGCTGTGTGGTCTTGGGTAAGGTCTGTAATTCTGTCTGCCTCAGTTTCTACATCTGTAAAGCGGGAATGATTGAAGGGTTGTTAAAAGGCATAAAAAGAGATGAGGTATGTAAAACTCTCAGCAGTTAGCAAACATTAGATATCAGCTTAATAATGGCTGCATGGTATTAATTTGTTGGAATCAGGGTTTCTCAGTCTCAGTAGCATTGGTTCGGATGATTCCCCTGGAGGGGCTGAGCTGAGCACTGGAGGATGTTTAGCAGTGTTCCTGGTCTCTCCCTACTCGATGACAGTAGCAGGACCCTAGTTGTGATAAGCAAAAATGTCTCCAGACATTGATTGACAAATGTCTCCTGGGAAGGCTGAGGACAAAAATCACCCCTAGTTAAGAATCACCGCTTTAAATATACACATAATTTTAAATATATATATGTATATATAGGTATATCCACACACATATATAATATAGAATATATTATATACTTACATACTTAGGTAAAATATAAAAACATTTATTAAATGAATTAACTATTTTATGAGTGTATACTACCCTTATCTATAAATGACTATTGTAAATACAAATGAAATCTAAAGAAGATATATTAACATATATAAAAATATATTTATTCATAATTAAGAAAAGGATTGATGAGGACAGTCAAGGTTAAAAAACAAGGAGCTGCGTATATAAAAAATAAAAAAAAACCCAAACACCTAAGGAAACAAAGGGCAGTCCGAAATGCAAGCAAATATGGCCTGGTTTCTAACTTGCCCAAAGTGACACGTGGACCAGATGGGGGTAGGGATGAGTCGGCTTTACGGAGGAATGCAGTTCGCTTTGGGGAAAACAAGCTGCTGGGTGTATGGGCGCGCGGGCGCGCGGGCGCGCGTCCATGCGTGCGTATACGTGCATGCGTGTGTGTACGTGTGTGCGTGCGTGTGCGTCTTGCGTCCGTGCGCGCGCATGCGTCCGTGCGAGCGCGCGCGCGTGCGCAGAAGGAGTGGCGGTGGCCACAATGACTTCTTGGTCAATGCTCCCTTGGTAAAGGCTCACGCTGGCAGGTGTAGGAAACACTCGTGGGGAGAGAACGAGGTCGAGCTACACTTTGAGTGAAATGTCACTTCCCCCTTTTACAAAAGATGCAGGAAGCGTGGACCAGCGGGCTCCCCAGGCTGAACAATGCGCTTGGGCCACTGTCTTCCTCTCCTGCTCCTCGTTCGCGTTTTCCAGCCGCAGGACGGCCGGCTCCCAGGCCGCCAGGGGCCGCTTGGCAGGGAGACTGGGGGCGAGGCCGCCCACAAGCTCTGGTCTGCTCCCTGAAGGAGTCTCAGACGGAGGGAGACACGGAAGGACCTCCGTGATAACCTGTACCCGCTATTTTCCGGTGCCACGCCCTGTCCGAGGCGCATTGCATGAACGAGTCCCTCCCGCAGGAAGCCCAGAAAGACCGTATGATTATTCCAGTTTACAGATGAGGAAACGGAGGCACAGAGGGGAGAAGTAACAGGTTCTGCAGCTTGCAAGGGGCAGAGCTGGGGTTGGAACCGAGGCAGCTGCCCCCAGAGCCCACGTTGTTCCCTACACCAGAGGGTCTCAGAGGTGGGGGTGGGGCGGGTATTTTGACCCTAGGGCACATTTGGCTTTGTTTGCAGACATTTTCAGTTGTTAGAACGTGGGACGCACTACTGGAACCTACAAGGCAGAAGCCAAGGGTGCTGCCAAACCTCCCACAATGCACAGGACGGCCCCCATCCCAAATTATTCAGCCCCAATGTCAATCACGTGGCTGTTAAGAAACACTATTCTAGACTCTTGTTTTAAAAAAAATGTTTTTATTGATTTTTTTAGAGAGGGAGGAAGTGAGAGATAGAAACATCATGTGAGAGAAACACGGATGGGCTGCCTCCTGCACGCCCCCTACCGGGAATGGAGCCCGCAACCCGGGCACGTGCCCTGACCGGGGATCATGGGGGCCCTCTCACTTTTATGATTCATGCCAAAATGAGCATCTTATACAAAGATCTTTGTGAAATTGTGAATCAAATCTAAACTTTTAATCAGAGTGTCCACAAATTGGAACTCCTGAGGTACAACGCGCTTTATCCCTGTACCCTCATCAATACCGCAGAATTAGAGCTCATGTTAATTTGACACTATGGTCTAAGACCTTCACATATGTTAATGAGTTAATCCGGTGAAAAATCCCAAAATAATAATAGTAAATATTTCTGTAGGACTTACTGCATGCTAGACACTGTTTAAGTGTTTTCTACATATCTCATTTAGTCCCTGGTACAACTCTCTGCGGTGGGAACTGTTGTTATGATCACTTTACAGATGAGAAATGGAGACACCAGATGATAAACCCAGTAGTTTCTCTAGGATCAGACAGACAAAGGTGGGCCAGCCCAGACTGAAACAGAAATGCCAGTTACAGAGCCCACACTCTTAACCATTCTTCTCTCCTGCCCCCATGAGGACGGGGTGAGAATAACAAAC
Source organism: Molossus molossus (assembly GCF_014108415.1). Lineage (NCBI taxonomy): Eukaryota > Metazoa > Chordata > Mammalia > Chiroptera > Molossidae > Molossus > Molossus molossus. The sequence goes on along the minus strand of NW_023425399.1, from coordinate 7,407,626 downwards.
ATCCCCATTTTACAGAGAAGTAAACTGAGGTACAGAGATGCTTAGAAACTTGACCAAGAGTATTATCTATTCTTTTTAATTGTTGCAAATGTGATGGGTGAGAAATGGTATCTTGTGGTTTTAATTTCCAAGGGTATCTCTTTTTTTAAAATTTGACACCAATATATTCTATTAGTTGGGTAAAGAGAATTTCTTAACTAAAAACGTATCCTGATTAGAAATAAATGTCTGTAAAATGTGACTTATTTTGCCATCTACATCTGACTGATTAAAATAAATCCAGACTTGCCCTGGCCGGTTTGGCTCAGCTGTTAGAGTGTTGCCCATGGACCAAAGAGTTGTGGGTTTGATTCCAGTCAAGGGCACATACCTTGGTTGCAGTTCAGTCCCAGACCCTGGTCAGAGTCACGTGGGAAGCAACCAATTGATGTGTCTCTCTCTCTCCCTTCCTTCCTCCTACTCTGAAGATACATGGAAAAATATCCTCAGGTGAGGATTTAAAAATAAATAAATCCAGACTCTTTTACTCCTAAAATGCCTCTTAAAATTAATTGTCAATTTCCAAATACATTATTTTTGAGAGGTAAAGCACAGACATATTTGAATTTACAAATGTATAAATGCCTAAATGCAGTATGGTATCCTGGACTGGATCACGGACAAGGAAGGGTATCACTGGGAAGAGAAGGCAAATCTGTCAAGCCTGTTTAATTACACCAATGTTAATTTCTCCATTTTGACAAACGTGGGCTGGTATGGAGAACAGTAGTCATAGGGAAGGTGGAGTGACAGGCGCTCTTTGCATTAATTTTGCAACTTTTCTGTAAATCTAACATTACTCCAATGAGAGGTTTTAAAAAGACTGTTTAAAGCTATTTTTTAGGTCTGTAAACACATTCCTCGCGTGGCTTTGCAAACATGGGAAAAACCTGGCTACGGCCACGTTTTTTGGTAAAAAGAAAAAAAAAAGATCTCTGATATCCTTCTGCTGGACAAAAGAGTATATTTAACCTCAGCTTTTTTTTTGCGATGACCCTTGCATTCTGAAATGAATTAGAGGTTTATGTGTAAGAATGTAAAGCAAAGGCGATCAGGAAGTCGGTGGGTCCCATTTTCCTGTCATATTTCCCTGGGTATGTTGTGCAGCAGCGTCAAGAGGAGATTTTGTTACATTAATGTTGGAAAAACACACCTCTAATGTCTGGGTGAAGCATGGGGGGAGGCACCCCCTCCTGGACCAGATCCCTTGAAATTCCTGTGAAATTTCCCCTGCATGGTTAATAATCATAATATAATTTATAATACTGACAATTTATAGTATGTAAATACAATGATTTATACATTGACTTACAAATAATAATTATTTAGTCAAATTGTTACTTTAATGAGCTTTGTCTCTGGCTATTTTGATCTAAGATAAATTACCTATTTTTTATTTTGGGCACAGTACAAAGTTTTTTTATGTTTCAAATCTTTCAATTGCATGGTTTATAATAATAAGTATTAATGTTAATGTTACTAAATTATAATACACAATAATTATTATTTTAGTTGAAATAGTATTTTAATGCACTCTTTGTCTCCGGTTGTTTTGATCTAAAATGAATTACCTATTTTTATTTTGTGGATAGACAGTCAAAGAGGTTTTGTTTTGTTTTCCTGTCTCAAACAGAATCTGAAAGAAACACTGGAAAGTAAACCACGTTCGCCAACCTATAACTTCATGTTTGCTTCGCTTCGTGGCAAACATTGGAAATGTGAACATCTGCTCGTCTTTTACTGGTCCTCTGGCAACTGTGGCATTTCCACGGCAGATACAAAGAGGCCAGTTTTCAGAGAACTCTGGCCACTTGCTCACTCACAGACCCCAGCACGTCACACGGGGTCCGACAGACACATGGCTGGCCCTCATGTTTGCAGGGTGGACAAACGCAGAGAGAAGGACTTACGTAATATCCTTGCACGAATACGTAATATCATTAGCAAGAAGAAAAGCACGTTCTCTGCAGGAATGCGAATGCAGCTGCTGTGACAACACGGCTCGCGGAGAACACTTGCCGCCTTTCATGTTCACTTTTCAGTGGAAGCAATTTCCAAGGTAATAATTAGAAGAAGGTGGTTTCCCACTTATCACTCAAATCCGAGGGTGACCTCCCCGGAATATTCAGATGCTTCCGTTTCGTTTTCCTTCGCGAGACACATGCGGGCTTTTGGTTGGGCTTCTGTTCAAATGACATTTTCAAACGGGAGCATATGTTTCAAGGGGTAATTAGCGATGGTTTAATATAACGACCCTGCAGGCTGGAAAGGCTGTAGGTCAGGATTGTTAACAGTCAAAGCAATGAAAAATAGTAAAGCATTAGCAGATAGCATAAATAGTCAAATCTGACCCCCAAAGGTCAAGAGAGAACTAAATAAGTTGGTCACAGCACTGGCTGATTTAAATCAATGTAACCCCAATTTCCTTTCCCGCCGCTGTGGCTTTGGTACTCCACGGTCTAGTACACGCCGGAGCCGGGGGAGCAGAGCAGGGCGGCGTCCACTCGGCGATATAATTTCACGAAATGTGGGTGGTTTCGAGGGCAAAGAGAGCCAGAAGGATTTCAGGAACCAAATGAAATTATTGAAACAGAACACTACTTGGTTTTGTTTCCCCAAGAATGATTTATGATGGTAACACTGATATAAATACATAATTAACTATGGGAGCATTTTGTATCTCAAGGGTCCCACGTTTTTCTCATTTGTAGGCTTATAGTTAAAATGATTATCCTCAGCCTATAAAACTGAAAATCTGGGAAATCTGTACATTGCTGGACCCAGTGATAAACATATCTTAAAAAAAAAAAAGTAAAAAAAGACCTCCTGACATTTTTCCAATTTCTATCCAAAAATATATATATTTTTTAATTGAATGATCCTCTCCTTGACCACTTCTGTTTTTCCACAGTGGGTACTTTCCTGCACACGTCTCCCCCGTGGATAACATGTGGCTGTTTGAGTTTATTTTCTAAGGAAAGACACTGATCCCCAGTTTTGATTCGCAAAGGCCACTGAAAGGAGGAGAAAAAGAAAAAAACTTCCGTGATTATAAAATCACTTTAAGACCCAGGGGAACTATGCCTCGGTGACAAAACAAATTTGCCACAAATCATTGTACAAAAGAACAGCAGGCCCTGAGCCCAAACGCGGGGACTGCCCCTATTCAGCGGCCGTTTGTTTGGGAAACCCCACCCTCCTCCTGCCATGTTCAATATCTAATCGGCGTTCTGACCCTTCGGATGACTCCGCGCCGGCTCCTTGAGAGCATCTCGGAAGCCCTTTGTTCCCCGCAGGCGGAGTTCCAACGGCCCTTTACTGATGGACGCAGACGCATGCCGTGTGCACACATCTCCTGCCCTGCATGGGGACCGCACTTTTGCAGGCCAGTAGGGAAAACTGAGCCACCCCGGACCCTAACCACATAGTCAGCAGATGGAAAACGATGGGTGGCTGAAGGCGAGGGCGGTCAATGAGCCAAACCGGGAAGCTTCACTTCTTTAATCAGCAAGTTGACGCTACAATCCACACACCCACGAACACGAGCCACGGTCCGTGCCGAAGTCGATGCTCCTGAAATGAACTGTGTGGCTCTAAACTGGGATTTTTCGGGAGAGCCGCACAGGTGACTGGTTTTCTAACCCATGCTTTCACTGAATCCAAGACACCCTGAAGCATCAGGTGCATAATTATTTTAGGTACCACCAGGAAAGAAAAACTGACTCTAATGAACCCGTGACGTGCCTCCGATTCTGAGACGCAGGCCTGATATCAGAGATGCAACGATGTGACCAGATGTGCACCTGGATGATGCAACTTGGTCGCATGTGCACAACCCAGCGTCGTTTTATGGGGGAGATGGTGCAATTTTTGTTTCCGCAATTTACTGGGGAACTTATCTGTTTCAGCTGGGTTTCTCTCCTTTGGCAAATGTGTTTTGTTAAGAGATGTCTGTTTTAATACTCAACTAAGGAAGGTCTCCGCGGAAACTGTCCCCACAAAATGTTCCCTGGTGCCACTTGCTGGGATGTGTTCCATGGGCCATAAGTCAGAACCACATGTATGGGCAACTGATTTCCTTTTATTATTTTACTTGACAATTTGGTTTCGGGTTAGGAGGATAATGTGTAACTATCTTCTGGGAAGAATGAAAAGGCCCATAATGAGCTGCGGCGTGTTTAGGTCCTTTAGAAAGCCTCAGAGGTTCTTCTCCCAGAAGTCCCTGTACTTGAAAGTTGTGCTCAGTTTTGGATGAGCCTGAAAAATTCTACCGCTAACAGCTCCAAGCCCAAGAGAAGCCAAAAGAAGGGCGTGGGCTCCAGACAAGCAGTCAGGAATTTGGGGCAGCTTCGGGAAAATTTAAAAACTGATTTCTCTGCCTGGTTTAAATGGGTGGGAGGGGCATTACAGTGTTTTGGTTCAAATCTCTGCTCTGCCTCTTTCTAGCTAGAAGGCTTTGGGGCAAATGTGTGCATTTATGAAATTTAATCACAGGATTAAATGAGCTAATGCATATAAAGTATTTAGCTCAGTGACTTCGATATATTATTAGTTATACAATGAATTATTATTCTGCTTGTTATTAGACACAATCCTTTTGACCCAAAGTTGAAAAAAGCCTCATGCTGGTTCTCAAACAGATGCAGGTGTTTTCTTGCTATCGCTTGGGATTGCTCTGATTTCTAAGACGGTAAACTATCACTGCTGCTGTTAAAACCACTATTAAGGATGCGCTTTTCTTACATTGTTTCTGCTGATTCTTCCTACAACACGCCCTCTGTGTGAAATGGGAGTACTGGGTGTCTCAGGGCGTTGTCGAGGGTTAAACGAGGTACTACATATGAAGCTCAGTAGCCAAAAAAAAAATCCACAATGAACAAAATTTTTACATTTTAGATAAAGACTGGATCAGTGAGCAAGGTTTCACAGAGTGAGTTTTGGAAAGATCCAAATGGGTCATTTAGAGCTAAATAACTACATATGAACAATAATTATGAGCCCTGGGCGGTTTTGCTCAGTGGTTAGAGCGTTGGCCTGTGGACTAGGGAGTCCCAGGTTCGATTCCGGCCGAGGGCATGTGCCTCAATTGTGGTTCGTCCCTGGCCCCAGTTGGGGTCATGCAGGTGGCAACCAATTGATGTGTCACTCTCACTTTAGTGTCTCCCTCTCTCTCTCTCTCTCCCTTCCTCCCACTCTGCCTGAAGATAAATGTAAAAATATCCTCCGGTGAGGATTAACCCCCCCCCAAACAATAATTATGATTCCAAATAAGAACAGGGCCGCGAGGCTGGTAGCTCCCCTCTGCCCTCTCACCAGGCAGGGCACAGAATCTGAAGTTGGGTTGCCTTCAGTTTGAACTCTAGATCTACCACTTAGGAGCTGGGTGACCATGGGAAAGTTACTTAACCTCTCTGAGCCCTCGTAAGGATGAAACGAGATCCCGCAAGCAGAGCAAACACTCAGTGAGCCGGAGCACGGCAGCAACTCAGGAAACCGAAGCATATCGGTGGACTCAGTCTCTGCTCGGCACCAGGGGCACCGGTTCGGAAGGCTGTCTGCTCGGCACCCGAGCAGGTGCCACACGGACGTGTTCTTGATTCAGGGCACAGCCAGATGACACAGGGATTGGTGGTTTCACCACTCTTTGGAACACTGAAAAGCTTATTATTACCATTATAATAATAATAATAATTATTATTATTATTAGTGTAAAAATGTTCAAACATACCCCAAAGTGAAGTGAATGGTACAAAGAACCCATTACCCAGAGTCAGTCATTATGGGGATTTTTTTTTTTTATCCTCACCCGAGGACATTTTTTGTACAGATAGAGTGGGAGGGAGAGAGAGGAAGAGAGAGAGAAACATCGATGTGAAAGGGACACATCGAGTGGCTGCCACCCGCACGACCAACCAGGGCCGGGGACAAACTGCAACCGAGGTACATGCCCTTAGCGGGAACCGAACCCGGGTCTCTCAGGACCGCAGGCCGATGCTCTAACCGCTGAGCCAAACCGGCCAGGGTCATTATGGGGATTTTGTTGCACAGCTTCAGCTCGGCTCCTCTCCTTCCCCTTCTGTTTTCTGTTCTTGTGGTTAATCCTCACCCCAGGATATTCTCCTCCACTGACTTTTAGAGAGAGTAGAAGGGAGGGGGGAGGAAGGTGGAGGGGAGAGGGAGAGAGAGAGCACGGCAGAGAGAAACATTGATGTGAGAGACACACATCAGTTGGCTGCCTCCTGCACGACCCTGACCGGGGCCAGGAACGGAACCTGCAACCCAGGTACGTGCCTTCCACTGGAATCAAACCTGAGACCCTTTGGTCCCTGGGCCAATGCGCTAACCGCTGAGAAAACAGGACAGGGTCCCCCCTTACGTATATTAAAGGTCATCTTAAAATTCATGTAATTTCACCCTATATACTTTAGTATTCATGTATAGAAAGACCAGTTTGTTCTGGAAAACACACACACACACACACACACACACACACACAGCTATTATCATTTCTAGCAAAACAAGCAATGACTCCTCGCTGGCCCCCAAACAGATGTAGTGTTCTCTCGCACTATAGCCTGGAGTTTGGCTGTGTCCCCCGGCCCATATCCCACTGGCCCTCCATCATCCCCCAAATGTGTCCTTCACTCTAGATTTGCTCATATCAGGATCCCCAAAAGGCCCGCCCCCTGCATTGGGTTGTCACAGGAAAACTCTTTTCTGTAGGAAGCACAACGGGTGACTGTTGAATTTCTAACATCTTCTGCTTCCCTGGCTCCAAGCACAGAACACAACAAAATCCTGACCTATTTTTCAAACATGTTTACCCAAGAGAAATGGTGGCAAGCCAGAGCCCAGGCCAGGGGAAGGGGCTGAGAAGGGTGCGGGAGGGGGAGGGGAAGGGGTTGAGAAGGGTGCGGGAGGGGGAGGGGAAGGGGTTGAGAAGGGTGCGGGAGGAGGGGGAAGGGGTTGAGAAGGGTGCGGGAGGAGGGGGAAGGGGTTGAGAAGGGTGCGGGAGGAGGGGGAAGGGTTGAGAAGGGTGCGGGAGGGGGAGGGGAAGGGGTTGAGAAGGGTGCGGGAGGAGGGGGAAGGGATTGAGAAGGGTGCGGGAGGAGGGGGAAGGGGTTGAGAAGGGTGCGGGAGGAGGGGGAAGGGTTGAGAAGGGTGCGGGAGGAGGGGAAAGGGGCTGAGAAGGGTGCGGGAGGGGGAGGAGAAGGGGCTGAGAAGGGTGCGGGAGGGGGAGGAGAAGGGGCTGAGAAGGGTGCGGGAGGGGGAGGGGAAGGGGTTGAGAAAGGTGCGGGAGGAGGGGGAAGGGGGTTGAGAAGGGTGCGGGAGGAGGGGGGAAGGGTTGAGAAGGGTGGGGGAGGGGGAGGGGTTGAGAAGGGTGGAGGAGGGGGAGGGGTTGAGAAGGGTGCGGGAGGAGGGGGAAGGGGTTGAGAAGGGTGCGGGAGGAGGGGGAAGGGGTTGAGAAGGGTGCGGGAGGAGGGGAAGGGGCTGAGAAGGGTGCGGGAGGGGGAGGGGAAGGGGTTGAGAAGGGTGCGGGAGGGGGAGGGGAAGGGGTTGAGAAGGGTGCGGGAGGAGGGAGAAGGGAGCAGCCCCCTTCCCCCTCCTCCCGCACCCTTCTCAACCCCTCCCCCTCCCGCACAGCCAACCTCACTTCCAGGTGTTCGGCCTCAAGCCCACTCCAGCCATTGTTTATCGGCCTCCTGTGGATTAATCCCCTGTCAGTCAAGCCAGAGATGCTCTGGGGAGACAGGCCTGCCTAGCATCCCAAGTGTCAGGGGTCGCTTTGATACACTTTATCTCCCTTATCCCTTCGGACGCACCATGACTCCCTGCCAGTCACCGCCTCGGAGCTTTAGAATCCAAGCACAGGGACTGACACCCTCGTGTGGAAAGGGGGCGGGGGGATTTTTCTTTTTTTTTTTGACAGCAATCATTGTTGATCTGATAAGGCGTTTTTAGGGAAATCCAGTGACAAACTGGGAGTGTCTGAGTCAGGGACTCGGTAGGTTACAGGCCTAAGCAGCTTTGCCCCGTCATCGGACTCCGATGATGCCTGTTGGTCTTGTCCAGACCCGGGACTTCTTTGGTTTATTTTTTCTGGAGGGGGGAGGGGGGTTCAGGAGGAGTGATGTATGACTAGGGTTTCAATTGCATGTGAGGGTGAAAAAATGACCATATGTTCACATTTCAATTCTAAAATATCATTAACTACCCACAAGGAAAGATGAGACACGGGGTCACCGTGTGTTGTACAATATCAACGTAGTAATATTAACGTTAAACCAATGGGCTTGGTTGAATGTTATTTTTTTAGTGTCTACTGCTGCTTTGATTACTTTTTACACTTTCAGCAGGATTGTCTTATAATTATAAAATCAAATTATAATTATATAAGCAATGCATGAATTCAATTTGTACTGTAAGAACACACCCTGCAGTGATAGAGCTAAACTTTCTTGGCTACCCTTCCTTAACTCGGTCTCCATCTCCCTATGCGGTAACTACTGCTGTTAGTTCCTTACTGCAATCACAGGCCTTGATTTCCCTGTGTGGACGTTTATCTAGACCCTGGAGACTTGCTTTTTAAATCCTCCCTGGAGTCAGCATATGGCTGCTTAATAACCAGCGCCTGAGGGAGAGGATGGGAATGCATTTCCGGGAGCGCGCACTGCAACATGTTAACATACTGATTTATGGATACTTAGTATATAAAATCTAGCCAACCGCACAAATCTCCTTGGTAGATGTGTCCAAGAGAATCGCTTGTTTCCTTTGCTGGATAGACCAAATTGCAATATGATACTGCAGGTCAGCAAGTAATGGGACAATGTTGAAAATGATCCTTCTCACCTCCAGCCTTAAATCTTAGATTTCTAATATTGTCTGTCCAAATTAGATGAAAAGGAATTTTTTTCTAAAGCAGAGAGCCCCATTCACTTCTTACTTCTTCCGTCTCCCACGAATAGCAGGCTGCATTATTTTCCTGCCCTTCCCCCCAATTTATTCAACAACACAGAAGATTGAACTGGAATAAGAGTTCTCAATCGAAATGTCATGTTTCCTGGTGAAAGATAAACAGGGTCTCATTTAACAGTTGCTTTTGCATTCTTCCACGTTTCCCGGGCTAATTGTTTCCCCCTGACTATATATAGATTCTGCTGGTTTTAAGCCATGGTTACCACTTGTTAACTCCTGATGGAAACTATCCCTGGCATTAAAACATGGTCTTGTAATTCCCTCCTAATACAAACTAAAGCACCAAAAGTATAAGTTCACAAAATGATAGTAAAAATAATAATTATCGCTACCCTATGAAGGGGTTCCTTTTTCCACACACCACTCAAAGAGCATAAGGTGTATTATCTTATTCTTTCCCAAACAGCACTGTGGGAGGGCCTCCTAGAGAAATGCTAAAAAAATCAAAGGAGCATTGGATGAAGGGGCAAATACAGGTTAATTAATAAGAAAGTGGAGAATAAATCAAATCCTTTCAAATGATTAGTGCTATGAATTACAGTGATCACTTTTTATCTTCAGAAAAACACGTCACAGGGTCACAGTGCCTCATTTCAGACAGTGCATTTTTAAAAATATGTTTTTATTGATTTTTTTTTTAGAGAGACATCGATGTGAGAGACACACCAATTGGCTGCCTCCTGCACGCCCCCTACTGGGGATCGAGCCTACAACCAGGGCATGTGCCCTGACCAGGAATAGAACTAAGACCTCTTAGTCCATGGGAGGGTGCTCAATCCACTGAGCAACACTGGCCAGACTTCAGACGGTACATTTTTAAAATCTGACTTTACTTTTTTTTTTTTTTAATCCTCACCCGAGGACATTTTTGCATTTATCTTCGGATAGAGCGAGAGGGAGAGAGAGAAACATTGATGTGAGAGAGATACATCGACTGGCTGCCACCCGCACGACCCAACCAGGGCCGGGGACAAACTGCAACCGAGGTCCGTGCCCTTAGCGGGAACTGAACCCGGCTGTCTCTGGTCCGTGGGCCGACGCTCTAACTGCTGAGTCAAACTGGCCAGGGCTGATTTTACTCTTTAATTTGTTCCCCAATCCTGTGACTAGGTTCTGATCCCTCTTCTACTCATGAAGAAACCAGGGAGTGGTTTCTGAGAGAGTGTCCAAAGTCACACAGGTGACAAGAGGCAGAAGTGAAGACAGGATCCAGCAGTGTGTGGCTTTCCCGTGCGACCTGTGTGAACATCACATAGTTCCTACGGGAGGCTTCCCTCGCCCCCACTCCTTCCACAGAAAACCCCCAAAAAACTTCCAAATCACCAAGGAAGGATAATGTTTATATGTTTGTCAAAGAGAAAGGGTCAATATTTTCAACTACTCTGCAGTGTTGTTGACTAACTGCTGTGTGGTGAGTTGCTGGGATGGTCCTGTGAGCTGGGTGGACATATGTCAAGTTCACTGTCTAGTGAGGAATACAGATAATAAATTTGAGAATAAATAAATCAAGAAATAAACAGAAATAAATCAAGAAATAAATCAAGAAAGACAGAATGGTACCAAGAGCCAAGTCTGTGATGACGTAAAAGTGGTACTGGGGTGGAAAATGACCGAGTGGGTGAGTTACCAAGGTGTAAATTCAGCAACGGTGGTCCAGGGGGCTCTCCCAGGGGGTGAATTCTAAGCTGGAGCTTGAATGAGGAGATTATGCAAAAAATGTGGGGCAGTGAGTTCTGGCAGGGGGATCAGCAGGGACACAGCCCCTGCTGTGGGCACCTGTTTGAGGGGTTCAAGGATGGAGGGAGGCAGGAGCAAAGCAAATGGGGAGGGCGCATGATCGCGGCCACCCTGTGTCATAGGAAAATTATTCTAGGTTCTTTGGGAAGCCATGGGTGGGGGGGGGATCCAAGAAACAAAAATCACGTGACAACACAGGACTGTACAGAGTTCTGGTGGAATCCCCCAGAGAGGGAGGCATTCAACACAAGAGCTATTGACTCAGAGGTCTCAAAAAGAATCAATTAGCATCACCTCCTGTAAAACCCCCTCCCGCAGGACTGCAGACAGAGCTTCGCAGCGACTGCAGTGGGTGCGAACACTTGGTGCGAATTTAAACTCTGGGGCAGGCAAGCAGCACATGGAATGCATTACCATGGCCCAGAATTCAGCTTTCAGCTTTTGTTGGCCAAAGGGTATGCTACTTTATGAGGTACAGGTCCTGCTAAAATGAACATTTCGAACATTAGAAGAAGGGAAAACCCAAATTACATGTAATCAGAGCCTTTAAGGGGCATTTAAATATGGTATTGTACACAGGATTGCATGCTCTTTGCTTAACGCCCCTGCATACTAGGGGCTCCTCTGGTGACTTCTGAGGAGGGCACCTGGGAATTTGGGGACCCAGGGAGGACTTCTTCCTGTAGACCCCTTTGTGCCTTTTAAATGCTGTAATGAGACTATACTACCCCATTTAAAAAAGTGGAAGTTGTACAAATTTTCTACTCATTTTTATCAGTTAAGTAGGCTAAAGTTTTCATTGATACATTGTCTTGAATGTATTGATACATTGTCTCGAAGATCAGTTTTTTCCCTTAGAGTTTTGAGAATGATTCTCATTATTATAACGATGCTGAAGGCAAAAGTACAGACCCGTGGCTAAATTCTTTTGGAAAACAACAACTTTCTTAACCAAAAGTGGGCTGAATGGCAAATTACATAAAAGTTAAAACATTAGTTGATGGTTTCATCGATTCTGTTCCTGAATGGGAGTTTTTGTTGTTGTTTAGAGAGAAGTGTATGAAATCGTCACAAGGCCTCACTCACCTGGAGTGATTTATTTGGGGGTGGGGTGGGGGTGGGGTAGCTGTTTGGGATAGCTGATAACTCATGAAAAGCTGTATTCTTTGCTGTTTGTTTTCTCAGGGTGTGTTAGCCGATGAGGATAAATATTAAAGGTGCCACACCACCCCGTCTTACTGACATGCCTGTGACTGATCTTTTTCTATCAGTTAGTTGAAAAACACACAAAGAAAGAAAATTAAATAATAAGGCCTAAAAAGTGTGCATAGTTCAAGAAAGTAGTTAAATTTCGATTGCTAACGTATCCTCTGTGACTTAATTTTTTTAAAACAAAAAACCCCACTCACATGATCTGTCGGACATATTTCTAAAGGACTGTCACTGGGTCAGGGGGAAAAACATGCCAGGCCGTTTGGTTTGAATAAGTGGTACAATTGCTATTTGTCTATTCTAAGAATTCCACATCTTATTGAATTAGAGCAGGGGGCTCGGATCAAGGTGTGGGAAACAGCTGAACCACGTGTGTGGCTAATTTCAGAAACTGAAAGAAAACACAAATTTGGGAATGTCACATTATATGGTTTGCAGGCCAAAAGCAGAGGGGGTAGCCTTGGCCATTTGCTTGGTTTTTCTCCTCATATTTGGATGGTCCAGCTGGGTCATACCTTCAGGGTGACAACTGCCTGCACCCTGGTCTAGAAGCCCCCAAATCCCAGCCCTGGGATGTCTCAGCCAGTGAGTGAGGCTGGCCGCCCCTGTGCCTGGAGACAGAGCAACCATCGCGGGACAGAGCAATGGCCCATCCTCCAGGTTTACGCTGTTCCTGCTCCTGGGGCACCACGGCCCCATGTGACTTTTCAAATCATTTGCTCCCCGTGTTTCAAGTCAGGGCGCTGCATCAAGGTGGCGGGCAGGCTGTTCTGTGTCATCCAGCGGTGACGAGGCGGTGTTTTGGGGATGGCGTCTCTCATTTCACAGTGAACTAACTGAAAAGGAGACCATCTTCCAGGCTTGAGACAGAAGCGCCCAGGCCTCTCTGCACTGAACTTTCCTTTCAGTCTCTAGTGCCAGAAATAGAACATGGTCCGCAGATCATATGACTTGACAAGGTCAGTCCTCTGGCTCTGTGTCTTCAGATGGAAAATTGTGATAAGAGAAGAAGTAGACATTTATATGCATAGGGTGGACCTCAGGGGATGTTATCAGCAACAGGACTGTTATCTGGAGGAGCACATCTTTTTTTTTTGTTTTAAATGTGATCCTCTGTGTACACTTAGGCACGTCCCTGGGGACAGAGAAGTTTCCCTTTGCATCTGTAATGTGAATGAGGACTTTGATGGCCCGGCCACAGGGCTGGGGTGAGGCCCGGGAGCTGATGCAGCCGATGCTGTGTCAACATGACTGCAGCCAGTGGGGAGTTGAAAGATTCAGTTCGTCAACACTCGGGGTTCGGGGTTCGGAGGGAGGGAAACGCACTCAATGGCGCGGCTTGTGTAGGTTTCTCCATCTAACAAGCTTACTATCGCTTCAGAGTCAACGCTCACGCCAACGGGGTTCGAAGTGCGTTACACACAGTAACTTGCTCAGACCTCAGAGTAACTTTCCTTGTCCCCATTTTAATGATGAGGAAACTGAGGCACGAAGCACTGCAGACTGGCCCGGAGGCCACCCGGCCCGTGGCTGGGTTTTGTCTGATTTATGAGGCGTTTGAAGGGTAGGTAAAATACATATCAAATTTGAGCTTCTGGCCTGGCTGGTGTGGCTCAGTGGATTGAGTGACTGTCCTCCTATGGACTGAGGGGTCCTGGTTTGATACTTGGTCAGGGATTTGGCTCGATCCCCAGCAGGGGGCGTGCAGGAGGCAGCAGATTGATGTTTCTCTCTCACATTGATGTTTCTCTCTCTCCCTTCCTCTCTCTCTCTAAAAAAAATCAACATATATATGTGTGTGTGTGTGCGTGTATATATATATATATATATGTTGGTTTTTTTTTTTAAAAGAAAGGAACAGGCTTCAAATTGGAAACCAAACCATACTTTTCAATATGCAAGGACTTTTAAAAAAACAATGTGGGATGGTTTATACTGATGTGGCTCAGAACTACATTTTCCTACAAGAAACCGTGCAATGAATTCACGAGACTAAGTGGGTTGTGCGTGGAATGTAAGAACAGACGAGCCTCATTGAGACGCGACTCTTTTCCCTGCTGCAAACACGGCTCCCCGGGGGGATAAGAACCACCGCCTCCGCACCGGCCTACCCCCCGGCCTCTCCCCCGGCCTCCGCACCGCCTCCGCACCGCCTCTGCACCGCCTCCGCACCGGCCTCTGCCAGCAGCAGTAACCACGGCAGGTCCTCTGCTGGGGGCTTTACCAGGGTTATTTGATTTAGCTTTCCCTAGCACCCTATGGCTAGTAAGTTACCCACGTTCACTTAGGAAGTGGGTGAATATTTGACAAACCTGGGTCCTTAGCCACTACCCAACACAGTCATCCAGTCATTATGTGAGTGACAAAAAGAGATCAAGATCCAGAAACGACAAATACGCGTGTATTTAATGCAGAATGTGCTTTACACGGACTATCGCATTGTGAGGAAGATTGTTATCCCCGTTAGACACATGGGGAAACTGAGGCTTGGGGAAATTGGGTACTGCCAGCCACGCAGCTAGTGACGGATTCACAGGAAGCCTGCATCAGGTGTCGTAAACAGCTCGGGCTGCTAGAACAGATACCAAGCGGGTGGCTTAAGTGGCAGACGTTTATTTCTCACACTTCTGGGGGCTGGGAGGTCCCAACCCAAGGTGCCAGCAGGTCTGCTCCCGTGAGTGTCCCTTCCTGGTTTGCAGCCGGCCACCTCCTCATTGCGCCCTCATGTGGCGAAGGCAAAGAGAGAGGCGCTGCTCCCTGGCCTCTCTTCGATCAGGGCACTAATTCCATCATGGGGCTCCACCCTCCTGACCTAATCACCCCCTAAAGGCTCACCTCCAAATGCCAGCGCAATGGGGAGTCAGGTTTCAGCACAGGACCAGGGGAGTGGGCACATAAACACGCAGCCATAGGGCCGTTTGTATCTTCAGAAATCAGACAGAGGAGCGACTTTTCTTTGCAACAGACAACTGAAAGGCCACGTTTAGAATATTTACTTATATTTTTGCTACAAATATCTGGTGAGAGGTACATGACAGGCTTCAAATTCCTGAAGCGACAAGGAAGAAAACACACACACACAAAACAGGTGGCTGATGCCAGTGATGACAGAGTTAAAAATCCTCTTGCTAGTCTGGCTCCCCATTTCGGAACCAGGCAAGCAACTCTCTTCCCCCCAGAAAAGGTTATAAGTAGACACAGTAGGTAACAATAGCTCTGTACTCCCCAATTCCAAGACATGGTCAGCACTGGAAGATTGCCGGACACAGGGACCCACAGCGCAGCGTGGGGCAAACGTAGGTGTGCAGTCGTTTGTAAAAAAATATAGTCATGAATCAATAATACAAGAATAAACTGTGTTTCACATATGCCCAGCTGTACACCTACTTTTGCCCACCCCTGTATATGAAGACTGAGTGACAGGTCTCCTTTCTCTTAGGATAGGTGTTTTCTTTAAATTTAAACTTTTGTTTTTAATTGAAAATATTCAAATCAACTGAAAAGTACAGAATATAGTATACCAAACATTTACATCCCCACTGCCCCAAATCACCAACTAGAATCCTTGTGTTGTAGTCGCTCAGATGTTTTTCAAAGAAAAAAATAAAACATCGCTGACAAGGTTGGGCCCACCGTGCCTGTCCTCAACACCTCCCCTAAAGCGACTGTGATCATGATGTCTTCTTCCAGCCTCCGTTACAGCACCCTCGGTATTCTACACGTAGGCAATGTGTGTATCTACGTGTCTGTATCTTTAAATGTTGTGACTTCCTTTCATCTATAGAAATAGTTTCGTGTTCCACTTCTTTTGTATTTGAGACACGTGGATACATAGGATTCTTTTCCACGGCAGGATCCAAGATCACATTGCCTCTGCAGAACATACCATGTTCTATTTGTCCTTCCTATGACGGGCGCACGCGGAGGCTGGTGGCGGCATGTTGCTATTCCAGCAGGGCTGTGAGCCTCCTCTGACCTTGTGGCAATTGTGAGTGTGCTCCCAGGTTGCATGGTGTGGACATGTGCAGTGCTACCAGAAGTCCATGCATCACTCTCAAATATCACAGAAGCGTATTGCTACCCTGGGCCCTGCCTTCCATTTGGGCACAACAAGTCACACTTATAATACATCCAGCTCCTTTACCCAGCCCGAGACCCAGCATGACCTGGCAGGAACCTGTCCCCACCTGGTAGCTCTCTGCCTGTAGGACACGCCCCTTCCAGCCCCCAGGCCTTGTGCTGACCGGTCCTGGCCCCAACTGCTCTATGTTCGTCCCAGACCTGAGCTGGCCGACCTGATGGCCACACGTCCCAGTGGCCACCCACACTAGAAAAGTGGCCGCTGTATCTGAGGAACTGGATTTACTTCACGGTCATTTAGATTAAAACTGCAAAACTGATACTCCACTCAGTCATTAGAACACTTGTATATGTGGTACAATTTGGCTGTATGTATCTACCTTTTCAACGCTAAGCGTCATAAATCTAAATCCAGGTCAAATCTTTGAAAATTTAGTGTCCGAACTGAGTGGTGCTATTGGGAAAAATTATACACTAGGTTGCAAAGACTCAGTATGAAAAAAAAGTAAAATTGTCACTTTTTTCCCCCAATAATCATTTTAAATACTGTTTTGGATACAATGAGTCAAATGAAACTAAAACACATTATTGAAACTAGCCTCACTTTGCCCTTTTAAAAAATCTTTCTAAATCCGGCTACTAGAACACTTAATACATGGGGTTAAATATAACAAGATACATTATTAAATAAAATTGAAAGATAAAAGAATTAATGTAAAGTTTTAAAAACTAAAAATAAATTAAAATTATAATACAAATCACATAAAATATACCATTAAAATGAAATATATATATAATCTTTAAATTTTTTCCACTCATTTCTTTTTACCTTTTACTAGAAAATTCAGCAGAGCACACGTAGCTTATGTCACATATATATTTTAATTAATCCTCACCCGAGGATATTTTTTCATTTATCTTCAGATAGAGTAGGGTGGGGGGAAGCGAGCGAGAGAGAGAAACATTGATGTGACTGGCCACCTCCCGAAGGACACTGACCAGGGCTGGGACGAACTGAAACCGAGGTTCATGCCCTTGACTGGAATCGAACCTGCAACTCTTTGGTCCGCCGGCGACCCTCTAAGTGCTGAGCCAAACCGGCCAGGGCTCGTGTTGTATTTTGAATGCACGGTGCTGCCTGTCTCTGCCTAAGGCTGGTTCCTTCTTTCCCTTCTGATCTTTGCTTCAACACTATTTCTCAACAAGGCCTTTCCTGACCACAGAAATGTGAGCATCACTCACTCGCCAAGCAGCTGGCCCCGCCGCCTGGTCCTGACGTTCTTTCTCATCACCACCACCTCCGTTTGAGGTGATTTCTTTGTTGTTCTCAGCACCAGCACACACACAGGCCCCGGTCCCGACAGGAGTCTTCACGCTCTGGTCCAAGCAGGGTGCTGGCGGCTGGGTCTGTCTCACACTCTTGAGTATTTGCGGAGTCAGACTCACCCCAACCATTTCTTACGGACGTTCTAAGAATTTACACAACAAACCACCAATCTACCTTGAAATCTTAACACGAAAGATGACATCAATTTCTACTTGGGGTTCCTGGCGCAATTGGATCCGATGATTCTTGATTTGTCACCCAGCCTTCCTGCAAGGCCGGGAACATGGGTGGGATGGAGGGAAAGGAAGAATTTACGGAGGAAGCCAGCCTGCCTGTAACTTGATAAAAGATCACGGCCGGAACAACAAAAAAAAAATCAATCAATCATTTCTTTCTTGATGGCTCTTTTAAATATTTAGCTGAAATTGTCCTCCTCTGGGGGCCAGCTGTTCCTCCACCCCTCCCCGGCCCAGGTGCTCACACACGCGGCTGGGCGGGCGGGCCCGGCTCCTGGGCGCTCGCTCTCCGCTGTCCACGTGAAGCCTCGGGCTGCTAGTTCCCATGAACGTGGGAAGGAATACCGGCCTGCGAGTTGAGAAAGCAGTTCTCACTCCTAAACGCCGCTGATAGTTTGGCCATCTGGCCAGAGCGGACCCGCCTGCAAGAGGCCGAGAGAGGTTAAAGGGTGCAGTCTCCCGGGGTCAAGGGGGCCCTCGCGGAGGCCGCTCCAGCGGACGCCACGAGAAGGACGCTTGACAAATTATTGCGCATTCCACAAGCTTCTGCGTCAGTATTTGCTTACAGTGGGCAGGAATGTTGTTGATATTTTCAGACTGAGTCCGGGAGGGGGACGCAGCTCTGCTCACCAGCGCCCTTCAGCTCGCCTCTGCCGGCCTGTGCCCGAGCGGGCCTCGGAGACGCTCCGCGCGGAGGGTCTCACTGCGTGGGGTGTCTCACTGCGTGGCGGGTCTCACTGCGTGGAGTTGGAGATGTTCTGTGGGAGGGTCTCATTGCGTAGCCTCGGTGATGCCCTGCGTGGCGTGTCTCATTGCGTGGCGTTGGAGATGTTCTGTGGGAGGGTCTCATTGCGTGGCGTGTCTCATTGCGGGGCGTCGATGATGCCCTGCGCGGAGGGTCTCATTGCGTAGCCTCGGTGATACCCTGCGTGGCGTGTCTCATTGCGTGGCGTGTCTCATTGCGTGGCGTGTCTCATTGCGTGGCGTGTCTCATTGCGTGGCGTGTCTCATTGCGTGGCGTTGGAGATGTTCTGTGGGAGGGTCTCATTGCGTGGCGTGTCTCATTGCGGGGCGTCGATGATGCCCTGCGCGGAGGGTCTCATTGCGTGGCGTGTCTCACTGCGTGGCGTCGGAGATGCCCTGCGTGGAGGGTCTCCATCGCGTGGAGTGTCTGATTGTGGGGCGTCGATGATGCCCTATGCGGAGGGTCTCATTGCGGGGCGTCGGTGATGTTCTGTGGGAGGGTCTCATTGCGTAGCCTCGGTGATGCCCTGCGTGGCGTGTCTCATTGCGTGGCGTGTCTCATTGCGTGGCGTGTCTCATTGCGTGGCGTTGGAGATGTTCTGTGGGAGGGTCTCATTGCGTGGCGTGTCTCACTGCGTGGCGTCGGAGATGCCCTGCGTGGAGGGTCTCCATCGCGTGGCGTGTCTGATTGTGGGGCGTCGATGATGCCCTGTGCGGAGGGTCTCATTGCGTGGCGTGTCTCATTGCGGGGCGTCGGTGATGCTCCATGCGGGCCGTGATGTGGGGGATGCTCTCCTTTCCCTGGGGAGAGAGGGGGAACACGGCGCTACCCTGAATTGCCAGGAGCAGCCCCTCTGCTCTTTTTCTTGCTGTTTCATCATAAAATAGGTCAGGAAACCGCAGTACTTGGAACTCTGTGCTCCTTCCGGTGCGAGTGTCCACAGAACTAAACATAGCGATGGCTTTATTTCTCAGAGGGGATCAAGGTGACTAAGTGCCATTTTCTCCAGAGGCCTGGACAGAAGCAGAGGAAACCACTTGATTTTGGGGGTCTTTGACGACACAGGTACAGTGGGTGAATGGCAGGCCTTCGCACAGCTCTGGGGTACAGCTTGGGAGTCGCCGACGTGCCAGGAAGGCACCCCCTCCCTGGAGATTAGGACGATGGATGATACTCTCTGTGAACAGCTTCTTGGTGTGGCTTCCAGGGAAGGGCAGCTTCAGTCCCATAAAAGTCACAGGCAGGTCGTTCTGCACAGGACTGTTTGTCTGTTCGTCTGTGAGGCCGGAGGAGAGGGAGAGCTGGGCATCCAGATATCCGTCGGTCCTAGAGGAGGCTCCCCTGTGGTGAGGGGTCTGAGGGCGGGAACCTCCCCACCCCCAAGTGTCCCTGAGAGGGACTGGAAAGTCCCTTGGGCCCCTTTACATTTCTTATTGTGATATAGTACACACAACATAAAATCTGACACAAACAAGTGTCAAATTCAAGGACATAGAATAAATAGTACATTCACAACGTTGTGCAACCTGCCACACTGTTTAATTCCAGAACTTTTTTTTATTTATAGTATTTTTGTGTGTGTGTTGTTAATCCTTACCTAAGGATATTTTCCCATTGATTTTTAGAGAGAGAGAGAGAGTGAGAGAGAGAGAGAGAGAGAGACATCAATATGAGAGACACACTGACTGGTTGCCTCCTGCACAACCCCAACCAGGGGCCAGGGCTCAAACTTGCAACCCAGGTATGTGCCCTTGACTGAGAATCAAACCGATGACCCTTCAGTCTGTGGGCCGACGCTCTAACCAC
Organism: Molossus molossus; assembly: GCF_014108415.1. NCBI lineage: Eukaryota > Metazoa > Chordata > Mammalia > Chiroptera > Molossidae > Molossus > Molossus molossus. The sequence continues at coordinate 7,387,465 of NW_023425399.1, read as the reverse complement.
TGAGCAAACTGGCCAGGGTCAGCACATTTCTTTTTATTAACTGAACAGGAAACCCCATGCCCTCAGGCCTTTTCGAAAATATCAATTTAAATGCTGGTAGGGACAATGCAATAAGCCCATAACAGAGAGTGGGAAGTTGCTTACTAGGTCTATTTCCTTCATGATTGGATAGCAAATCAGGAGTGAAATGTATGCATACAGACACACACATATATTTAGCTAGTTATATATATGTGTGTGTGGGGGGAGGGAGGGACAGAGGAGGGGGTCAGGGAAGAAGCATTTTACCATTGCCTGGTCATGTGTAATTTTCGGTTCAGCTGAGAGTAAGGACTCCCATGTCATTTAGTCATCTCACCACATGTCATAGTAAAACATCCCCTTGGTAAGCCTCAGCTTCTCTGGGTATTGAAAGTTTATGAAAATGACTGTGACTTTCAATATTAATAAAAGTAAAAAGAGAGAGAGAGAGAGAATCAACAGCACAAGGCACAGCACCAGGTGTTCACATGCCTCATCGCTAACCCACCAGAGCCACAATCTGCAAAATGGACAGAGTGGCCCATGGTCCCATTTTGCAGATCAGGACAGTGAGGCTCCTATATAGGTAAAGACCCTGTGGAAAGCTGTGCAATGACAGTACCAGAACACTTAAATGTGAAGCTCAATGCCACGGAGAAAGTGCAAGTTTAACATTAAATCATACATTCAAATAACAACAAGAAAAAATAGGTACAAGTACTTAACTACGTAGAGACTGTACGTACAATCTGAGTTCTCAGTGTGGTGGACGTTCTTGCCTCCCAAACTGCCATTCCCTCCAACAAGACCCTGTTGTTGTTTTTTTTAATCCTCACCCGAGGACATTTTCCATTTTTTGTTCAGATAGAGTTGGAGGGAGAGAGAGGAAGAGAGAGAGACAGAGAAACATCGATGTGAAAGGGACACATCGAGTGGCTGCCACCCGCACGACCAACCGGGGCCGGGGACAAACTGCAACCGAGGTACGCGCCCTTAGGGGGAACCGAACTTGGGTCTCTCTGGACCGCAGGCTGACGCTCTAACCGCTGAGCCAAACTGGCCAGGACACAAGACCCTGATTTTGTGCTGACCGAGTGGAGCCTTCCTCCTGAACTCATCTAAGCCAGCAGTTTGCAGACTGACTCATCCCCACACACCACTTTGAAATGACAACCAAGAAAATGGTAAAATATTTCTTTGTTAATTCCTTCAGAATGACGACAATACTCCCATTCCATAACTACAAACATAAACAGCCGTTTTATGAATTATGTGCGGGACAAAAATATTTTCTTTTTTTTTTTTTTTTTTTTATCTTCACCCGAGGACATTTTTTCTATTTTTTTTGTTCAGATAGAGTGTGGGAGGGAGAGAGAGAGAGAGAAACATCGATGTGAAAGGGACACATCGAGTGGCTGCCACCCACATGACCCAACCAGGGCCGGGGACAAACTGCAACCGAGGTACGTGCCCTTAGCGGGAACCGAACCCGGGTCCCTCAGGACCGCAGGCTGACGCTCTAACCGCTGAGCCAAACCGGCCAGGGCCAAAAATATTTTCCAAAATTAAAAAGAAGCAACACCCCCCACGAAACCCGTAGTGAGAAGAATGTGCACGGGCTCTGCACACCCGTCTGGCTTTAATGGGCGACAGCAGGGCGCTCAGGGCGGCTTCTGCATCCGGGCTCTTGTGAGGTGTGGCTTTGAGTACAAGGGAATCAGCTCTCACACACAGGTGTTTGGAAAAGACAGGAGCATTTCAGTCTAACTTGATACATCACCCACACTTGACAAGTGGTGGTATTTTTCAAAGGTTAGTTGCATATAGACCTTGAGATTGTATCTATGGTCTTGACACATGGTCTGTTACATCAATTCTATTGCTCTCTCTTGCACTCGGAATAGATCTTTCACCCATGCATGATTTTTTCCTTTTTAACAGCATGCATTGGTCAAATGGCAAATACTGGCTTATTGAGTTATACAGATATTACCAACGTTGGCACATTTCATCCTAAAGTATTAAAAACAGTCACACTGGTCAAGATCGCCAGTGATTTATTTCATCAGGAAAATTCTTGAGTACTGTGAGGCTTCAAGGTCATGGTGGTGGATATAAGACTTCGAAATTCTAATTTTTGCCGGAAAGCTCAGATGTTATCGTTGGCAACATGGACCGTGCTGTTGTCCTTGAAGTGATACGTTTACTTCGCTCACCTTCCAGCGAACGCCTGCCCAGTGCCGCCGTCTGAGAGCCAGTGTGGCAGCTGCACTGGGACATGGAAGCGGTGTCCCCCGGCCAAGGCAGCTAGTCCAGGCCGCAGCTCAAACCCGCAGTGTCGCCGGGCCAGCCCCGCCGGCCGCACGGGCTGGAGGGCGCTCTGTGGGAACTTCCTGCTCCCTCGCACACCAGACCGAAGAAAGTGTGTGCTCAGGGGTAGATACTTATTAGAGCAGTAAATTTTACTGTTTCATCAAGACTGGTGTTTTTTTTTTCCCCCAACTGAGTGCAGGACAGCCAGGAATACGCTGACCACTAGCAATCTGCTGACCTGCTGAGGCTGGAGCAAGGCACTGGCAACTTCACCCCATTTGCAATGGCACCGTTACTGCAAGAATGCACGCGCTGAGCAGGCCAACAACTTCCTAGCCTTGTGATGGAAATTGTTTGGACCTCGCAGCCCCCTGACTCACAGGGTCTCAGAGACCCCAGGATTCCATGGACGATATACTCTCTAAGGACCAGCTGGTCTGCATCAAAGCAATTCTGTCGCCTTTTGCCAGCAATTTTTCTGAAGGCGGTTACGTGGCCCCATTCTGGCCAATGAGATGGACATCAACTGGGGGCCTCTGGAAAGTTTTCTTCCCTGACAAAAAGATTGAGCCATGGGAGAAAAAAAGCACTTTGGCCCCTATTCCATCTCCCTTAGCTGGGTGAGAATGTGACATCGGTGTGATGGCAACCCTCTTGGGACCATGAGGTGAGACATCAGTAAAATGCCGAGAAAGGGGAAATAGAAGGATACGAAGAGCCTGTGTCCTGGCTGACATCACTGAATTGTTAAGTCAAATTGAGACACAAGATTTTTCTTTTTGCTTTCTGAGACAACTAAATGTCTTTGTTTAAACCAAACAGAGGGACCTTTGTATACAAATGCGTCCTACATGATATATCACATTATAGAGACCCCAGAGACTGGCAGCAGATCTTAGAAGGTACAGGGTTGGAAACTTAGTTTATGATTTTGTTCACTCATTCAGTCGAGACATACTCATCGAGTCCTGAATGGGGTAGGGTTTGTTCGGGCTGTGTAGCATAGAAAACTCAACTTAGGAGTGGTTTAGCCTGGGGGTGCCTACACTCCCAAGCCCTGAGTGTCCAGCCTTCCCTCTGCTGAGTGTTTAGTCCCTTGTGCTGTGCCTAGTGGCACCCAGATTAGGGGAGGACACTGCCCCGTCTAAGTTTTTATAAATGTCTTACTCTCAAGTTCAAACCTCCAGCTTGTGAAATTAACTGTCTCTTTGTTGACTTAGTGAGCAAGTATTAGGCTTTGGGTGTGGGGGTGGTGGTCTGTAATGCGAAACAACTTCTTGTTGTCTTTTTCCCTCCCTCCCATTGTTGTAAATAACTTTTAATGGCCAAACCCCAGATTTTTACTTTTCCCCCCTAACTTTTAAAACCCTTCTCTTCCACCTGGTTTTACTGTAACATTTGGAAAAGGAATAAATGTTGTCTCTTTAGGAAAAAACAAGTGGTTTAGCCCAGCCGGTGTGGCTCAGTGGTTGAGCATTGACCCATGCACCAGGAGTCACCGGTTCGATTCCAGTCAGGACACATGCCCAGGTTGTGGGCCAAATCCCCAGTGAGGGGCATGCAGGAGACGGCCAATCGATGTTTTCTCTCATTGGTGTTTCTATCTCTCACTCCCTCTCCCTTCCTCTTGCTCTAAAAAAAAATCAATAAAGAAAAAAAAATTAGCCCAGCTGGTGTAGCTCAGTGGTTGAGCATCGGCCCATGTACCAGGAGGTCGCCGGTTCGATTCCCGGTCAGGGCACATGCCCAGGTTGTGGGCCCGATCCCCAGTGGGGGGCATGCAGGAGGTGGCCAGTTGATGTTCTCTCTCATGGATGTTTCTCTCTCTCCCTCCCTCTCCCTTCCTCTCTCTCTAAAATCAATAAATAAAAATAATTAAAAAAAAAAAAAAAAGAATTGCCTTGCTTTAAAAAGAAAAAGAAAAAAAGAGTGGTTTAAACAAAGGGATGCATTTATTTCTCTCAGGTACACAGCAGAGTGCCAACAGGGCAATGCCATGATTATTCTATTACCATCAAACTATGGTTCCCAGGACAGGACCTCCGGATATCATGCCAATATTTACCTCAGAGCTCAGAGGAAGGAGAGAGACCACGTGCCTTCCCCAAGGCCATTACTATGTCTCCTTGTCCAGAGCACAGTCATGTAACATCTGGCTGCGAGGGAGGCTGGGAAGTGTGGCTTTATTCTGGACAGCAGTGTGCCCTGCCAGCACAGGGATTTGTGTTAGAGAAGAGAATGGCCACTGGGGGACAAGAGCATCCTCTGCCACGGGAGCCCGCCGTGTGCCGCTCATGAAACACTAACATTACAGCTTAGCAATGCGTCAGCTTATCCGGGGAAAATGAAGTACACTTTCTATTCATTTATTTTATTTTTTTATCCTCACCCGAGGACATTCTTCCACTTTTTGTTCAGATAGAGTGGGAGGGAGAGAGAGAGAGAGAAACATCGATGTGAAGGGACACATCGAGTGGCTGCCACCTGCACGACCAACCAGAGCCGGGGACAAACTGCAACCGAGGTACGTGCCCTTAGTGGGAACCGAACCCGGGTCTCTCCGGACCGCAGGCGGACACTCTAACCGCTGAGCCAAACCAGCCAGGGCTCTATTCATTTATGTATTCGTTTATTCAACAAGTACTGCTTGAGGGCTGTTTGTACAGCCTATGAGATATGAGACACTCCGGTGATAGGAAAACAAAGCAAAAGACATTTTCGTGCAAGAAGAGAAATGGCCTGATTGGGGAGAGAAGTTTATGGTCAAGAAGTAAATAAAAAGCCAACCACCAGCGTTTTTTCTTAAAGGACTAATGAAAGGTGTATGCCAAGTTCTAGCTATATGGAAGCTCACTGTACTTTTCTATAAATCCACGAAGAGTAGAAGGCAACTCAATATGCAGCTATTGTCAAAATCAATTGCAGCACATGATTGATGCTATAAGACAATAATCGTAGTTAACATTTGCTTATCATTTACTTTATGTCATGCACAGCACCAGCTCTTTGTATGTTAACTAAGGTAAGCATCACAACAGTCCTGTGAGACAGATAACTATGGTCCCCCCATTTTGCAGATGGGAAAACTGAGGCACAGAAAAGTAACTTACCTCCAGGTTACTCGGCTAATAAGCGGCAGAGCTGGGATTTGAACACAGAATCCAAGCTCTTAATCACTATTCATTAATGCACTGATAATTTTTTTCTTATTGATTTTTTAGAGAGAGGAAGGGAAGAAGGGGGAGGGAGGGAGAAAGGGGGGAGGTGGAAAGGGGGGAGATGGAAAGGGGGGGAGAGAGAGAGAGAAAGAGAGGGAGGGAGAGAGAGAGAGAGAGAGAGAGAGAGAGATTAGAGGAAAACATTGCTAGGATGCCTCCCTTATGTGCCCCAACTGGGGACTGAAACTGCAACCTGAGTATGTGCCACGACTGGGTATCAAACCCACCATCTTTTGGTGTACAGGATGACGCTCCAACCGAGACACACCAACCAGGGCTCACTGATAAATGTTTTTGTTTGTTTGTTTGTTTTTGTTAATCCTCACCCAAGGATTTTTTTCCATTGATTTTTAGATAGAATGGAAGGGAGGGAGGGAGGGAGAGAGAGAGAGAGAAACATCAATGTGAGGGAGACACATCGATTAGCTGCCTCCCACATGACCCTGACTGGGCCCAGGGATCGAACCTGCAACCCAGGTATGTGCTCTTGACTGGGAATTGAACCCGAGACCCTTCAGTCTGTGGGCCAGCGCTCTAACAGCTGAGCCATACCAGCCAGGGCTCACTGATAAATGTTTCGTTGAGCCTCTGTGAGGGACCAGGGTGCTCGGGGCACCTCCTTACGAAATGTACATGCTAGTGAAGGGCAGGGGTTCAGACGACGAGTACAGATAGATCAAGTACGTTGTAAGACCTGTGCTATGGAAACAACAGAGCAGCAAGAGAAGGCTCCAGGGTCCAGTGGTGGTAGGAGTGTTCTTTAAATAGCGGGGTCCGAACTATCATTGGGAACAGGACATTTGAGCAAAGGTTTCAAGGCGGTGAGGACGTACAGACGGATGCCTGCAGGAAGAGCAGACAGACAGAGGGAACAGCCCGTGCAAAGATGCTGAAGCAGGAGCACATCTGAGATGTTGGAGCAGAACGAGTGAGGGAGAGGGTCAAAGTGACAAGAACTTTAGGGAGGGGTGTGGGTGGGTGCTGGTCCCATCATCAATGCCTCCCCATTCACTGCGAAGACTTTGGCTTTGACTTTGAATGAAGGGAGAGCCCCTGGGGGTTTTGAGGAAAAGAGGGTTCTAACCAAGTGCCTCTGGCTGCAGTGACAACCAGCCCGCAGGAGGCAGGCGCGACGGGCGGCCAGAAACATGCAATACACAGACAGATGTTCACATTAGAGTAAGAATTGCTTTGAGAAGTTATGCAACAGTATATACAGATAGTGTACTACTATTGTGGGTGCTGTGATCCACGGGGGAAGCTAAATAAAGGGACCTATCTTCTCTGCAATGTCCTGGGAGTCTATAATCACTTCCAAGTAAAAAGTAAATACCAATTTAAAAAGTCTGTGTAGAATGATCCCATTTTTGTTTTAAAATGTCTATGCAGCCTGGCTAGTGTTGACCCATGCACCAAGAGGTCGCGGGTTTGATTCCCAGTCAGGGCACATGCCCAGCTTGTGGGCCCAGTCCCCAGTGAGGGACATGCAGGAGGCGGCTGGTTGATGTTCTCTCTCATCGATGTTTCTAGCTCTCTCTCCCTCTCCCTTCCTCTCTAAAATAAAAAAAAAAAAATTGTTTTAAATGTCTACGCAAAGAAATAACACTGAACTCCTAACAGGAGTTCTCTCTGGCTAATAGGCCACATTTTTTTTCTCATATGTACATTTTATAAGTTTCTGCCATGTTCATTTACTGCGTTTGGGCTTTATAGAAAAAGGCTTTATAAGACCACCGCGAACAGTCCGAACCCGGGGGGTCTGCACACGGACGATAAGGAAATGAAGTATGAAGGAGGTTCAGGGAAACAATTCTCTCCACAAAGGCCGACCCGGGGCCACGAGCAAGTGGGTTGACAGATTTGGAAACTGACCTGACCCAAGGATGGCGCATTTGAACATCACCCGATTTATGGCCGAGGCATTAACACCCTGCGTCCTGCCCCCAGTCATCACATGTCATGCTTGCTTTGGAGGAGGCCGTCACCCCCCTGGTGGTTCCATTTGTCACCAGAAACTGACATGTTTGGATAACACTCTACCCCCACCGTGCTCTCCAGCTCCCGTGCTGTCCAGTCCTTCCCTGACATCCCTGTAATTACCTGTCTCGAGCTTGACTCCCCCGCCCAAAGGCGAGCCCCCTGAAGGCAGGGATGGGGTCTGGCTGGGCTTGGAGGAGGAGCTAATACGCAAAGTGTCTGAAGAACGGCTTTAACTTTTGCTCGTACTGAAGGTGACACTCACTCTTGTCCACTCTGCGCGTTCTCTTAAAGAGGGCGCCGGTTTCCAAAGTTTCCCCTCAAGGTAATAACGAACGCACAAACCCGCAAAGTATGAGAGGTGACGCTTCCTAGTGACCCAAAGGGCGCCCCGCCAAACCCCAGATGACGCCTGGACACGTTATTTAACATTTTTTCAGAAAACAAAGCTTTGGCTATTGACGCTCCCTCTCTCCCCCCTTCTCCCGGTCTTTGTGTGGTGAACGCACCCGACCCTCTCCCGTGTTCTAGAACGCATGTCGCGCAGCATGGAGCATTGCGCCGTGGACTGTGCAGGGAGGGGCAGCCGGACCCTGCGCCAGCGTGCAGAGAGGACAGGACGTCTCAGCACGGGGAGCGGTCCCAGCAGCCCTGACCTGGATTTGAGGAGGGGCCCGCGGCACTGAAGGCTTCCCAGGAGCAGTGATGCTCTGTGTTCTAGACAAGAACAGGAATATGTGTTTCCACGTGCGGACGCTTGGGAGGACCATTCTAGAAGGGCGTCGGAAGGAAACCCGGCCGTTGTTCCAACCAGTGAGTTTGGATTTAGGAGCAAAAAGGAGCAGGAAAAAGACAGTGAGCGCGTATGGACATGACGACATGGACTGGCAGGCCAGGCGCAGCTGTGGGAGAGAAGAGAAAATGCAAAGGGACCTGAGTCAACATGGGGACTAGAGGCCCAGGCCGACTCCTGCGCAGCGCGGTGCGCGCGGCTGAACGCCCCTGGCACACGAGGAAGCTGGACAGGGAACAGGTTCCCTCTCTGTGAGGCGAGACTGTCCCTCAGTATGTCACCCCTGGACCTGCCCACTGAATGTCGGGCAGTCCCTAGTTAGTGCGACAGCCACAAACACCTCCCCATCTCCAACACACCTCGGCTTCCTGCCCGAGACACTCAGAATAGTTTTAAGTCACTTCGTTGCTTCCCTAGGGTCTCCTTCTGTAGACCAGGGCCACGCGGTGGCCGAAAGTTAGAGTAAACGGGGGAGGGCCCCGAGGAGGGGACTGGCTGAACTGAGGGGACAGGTCTTGCTAAGGTGTGGGGGCTCTGAGTGGGGGCAGCACCCACATTTCACCGCGAGGAGCTGGGTTGTACTCTCCCTGGAGTCCTGGGGTGTGATTCCCAAGCGGCGGACCCTGGGTCTGCAGAGGGAGGGCCTGAGGGGGTCAGTCCATGATGGGGGAAGGGCGCCTGGTCTGAAGACAAGTCAGGAATCAAACAAGCACGGGGGAAGGCCCCTTACAAAGAGGGCCACCACTCCCTGGGGCGGGGTCTCTCAGCCTCGGTCCTGTTGACATTTGGGGCTGGGTCATTCTCTGTGGTGGGGGCCGTGCCTTGTGTTGTAGGATGTTTGGCAGCATCTCTGACCTCTACCCACCAGGAGCACCATCCAGGGGTGACAATCAAAAATGTCTCCAGACAGACAAATGTTCCCGGGGCGGGGCGGGGGGGGGGGGGGGCTTGTCCCGACTTGAGAACCACTGTCCTAGAGGAAATAACTTTGAGGCTGAAGGATGAGTAGGAGTTCGCCTTCCTGATGGCCAGGACAGTTGCTACTGGGCAGCAAACTCTGTAAAGTGATGGGATCCTGCCCTGGCCCTTCAGCCAGCAGGTGTCCGATCTCCCTCACAAAGGTCTCCAGGTAGAAAGGAGGCTGGGCGGCCGGAGAGAAGCGGGCTGGGGCAGGGCATTAGGGTTTGGAGAGGTGAGCTGGGCCCAGGTCATCGGTCCCGATTCAGGTGGTGTGGGTGGCATTCAGGTCGCTGCTACATTATCCTTTTGTCTGTACAAATAGTCATTGCAACATCATTGTTACTGAAAAAGGAGCAGAACCAGGCCAATGGCGAGAAGTTTCCAGGCTAAAGCATTAAGTACAGCCACATAGTGAAATACCACGCAGCTCCTTTAAAAAAAAGTGGCAGGTGGCTCTCTCTCTGCTGATGACGTGGGTCAGTCTGCAAGATGCACATGGACGTCAAAACAGCAAATGCAGATCGGAATGACCAATATGCTTCCCCAGAAGCAACACACAAAAAAGAGAGCGTAACAATGTTTGCCGGTGAACGTATAAAAATCTCCAGAAAGACGTATACGGAATGAATAATGGTGGTGGCCTCCAGGGTGAGGAATGAGGGGGACAGAATGTTTTCACTGCCTAGCTCCTTGTACCTTTAGAACATAGAACCATGCGGATGGTGAATGGACGACCTCTCTTAAATCAATCAATCACACACGCAAACCACAAACAAAAATCCCGACCGCCAGAATAACATGGGATTATCAAAGGCATCCTGACCCGGACAAAATGAGGAAAGGCAGGCTTAGAATTCTGCTGGGAGTTTAAAGCCCGTTAGGGAATGAGGCCTCCGTAAGGGGATTTGCTCCAGGGGTATGCTGCCTTCTACTGGTCGGTGCCGGTTCTGCAGGCGCAGGTCTGTTCTGCGCTCCGCACTGGAGTGAGGGCGAGAAACAGACACATGCCGGTGTCACCTGGTGTCCCTGGGTGCTGCTATTCCCAGACATTTGTTTTGCTTCTTTGTGGCTTAAAACATTCTTTTTGGTGCTTCGTTGGTATTCGGTAATGAAGAGTGGGAAAAAATGAACGTTATTTAAAATTAATACGATAAAAAATAAGGTCATGATAGGGAAACACAAAAAAAGTCTTTAAAGTCAACCAGAAAAGAAATAAAATAAATAGATAAATAAACAAACAAATAAATAAATAATTGAAAGAAAAGACAAGAAACTTCTGTGGAGACTGTGAGGTATCTTCTCCTTCTTAGGAACAGTACGTTCCCCGCAAGTAGATTAAAAACTTGACCCTCCATTAAATCCTAAAACAGGGAAAGTGAGGAATCCACCTCCAGAGTCCTATTTCCGGAGGGGACAATGGTTACGAATGTCCGGGGATCTGTCCGCTCCATCAAGTCCTGTCCAGGGAGAACACGTTCAGAGACAATGGGTATATTGCTGCAAAGGCATCTCGAGCAGATGACTGGGATTTTAATTACACTCGAACAGAGAGTAATGCTTCCAGGGCTGGGTAAACTCACCCTCCGGAAGTGAGGCTGTAAAACTGGGGATTACTTAGCTAGTCATTTGCAACAGGTAAGACGTCCTGAAATTCGGAGGGAGAAGCAGAAGGGGTGTGTGAGGAGGAGGGAGGGGAGCCCAGGTCAGGGAGGGGAAGGTCTTCGTGAATTCTTCCAGGTTGCAAATTCACAGAAAACAATGGTTTTATTGTAAGGGGGACCTAGGCTAGGGACTGACCTCTGAGTTTGCCAGCGACACACCTCACATCGGTTTACGCGGTGCATTGTTGCTATAGAAAACGCAAACATCTCACCAAAAGTTGGGAAGAAAGTCACCAGATCTTCCGATGACTTGCAGGGTCTAGCCCGGAGGTTCATGGGCGGGGGGGATTTTGTTCTCCAGGGGACATGTGTCTGGAGACGTTTTTGGTTTTGGTTATATGTATGTGTATACACACACACACACACAGATTTTTAATTTGTTCCCCCCCCACCAGAGGATATTTTTCCATTGCTTCTTAGATAGAGCGGAAGGGAGGGAGAGAAGGAGAGAGAAACATCGATGTGAGAGAGACACATCAATTGGTTGCCTCCCACACAACCCCAACCAGGGCCGGGTATGGAACCTACAACCCAAGTACGTGCCCTTGACCAGGACTCGAACCCGAGACCCTTCAGTCCACAGTGGGTGCTATTGGCCTCTAACGGGTCAGGGGTGCTGCTGACCATCCTGCAATGCCAGAATGACCCCTGTAGCAATGAATTATCTGCTTAAAATGCCAGTGGTGCGGAGGCTGAGAATCCATGGCCTAAAGCCTATCAGAGGGGCTCTGCTCTGGCATCCAGTCTAAGATACATGCAGAGCGATACTGCCTTCCCAGGGCAGGCCTAGCCTGTGGCATCATTTCACTCCGATCCCAGGAGGCCTTGCCAATAACCGCCCCGACAGTGAGGGTCAGCCGGGAACAAGGGCATGTGGTCTGTCCCCGAGATAGACACCTCCCCCCATCACTTCAGAAATAGCTATGAAGGAAAGAAAAAGTAGAAATTATATCTATCTATCTTATATGTATGTGTATACACACACACACACACAGATTTTTAATTTGTTCCCCCCCCACCAGAGGATATTTTTCCATTGCTTCTTAGATAGAGCGGAAGGGAGGGAGAGAAGGAGAGAGAAACATCGATGTGAGAGAGACACATCAATTGGTTGCCTCCCACACAACCCCAACCAGGGCCGGGTATGGAACCTACAACCCAAGTACGTGCCCTTGACCAGGACTCGAACCCGAGACCCTTCAGTCCACAGGCCAACGCTCTAACTGATGAGCCAAACTGGCCCTTATTGATTTTAGAGAGAGAGGAAAGGAGAAGGAGAAAGATCAATTGGCTGCTGCCTCCTGCACGCCTCCTACTGGGGATCAATCCTGAACCCAGGCATGCGCCCTGACCAGGAATGGACCAGCGACCCTTTGGTGCCGGGACAACACTCAACCGGCCGAGACACACCAGCCAGGGCTGATTTTCCCTTTGGCTTCAAGCTCCAAGCTGGCTTGCACGGGCACTGTCACCAACCACAGACGTTCTAAGTCTCCCGTGTATTCTTCCAGACAGATTCCGTGCAAATGTAACAAACAGGTGCCGATCTTCTACCTGCTTGCTTGCCTCTTGTAACTCGTACACACCATTCACTCCAGACCTTGCTGTCTTCACTCATTGCTACCTTCCAGATCGCTCCACACCAGAATGAAACATCACAGTGACATCACAAACACGTGCTTCACATATTAGAGTTAGGCAAGAAAACTCACTTTGCTGTCTTCTCTTTTCAAAGTAGCGATTTAACCAATTGCTTTCTAGAATTAAACTTCCCCTGCAAACCCCACTCTTTCCTCTAACCTCCATTTCTCTAACACCAAATGCTGCATCTGTGCCAGGTCACATCATATTAAAAAAACAAACATCCAGAGACCCATACTTCACGAGTCCTCTAGTTTCCAAAAGTGCTCGCCTCCCTTCCTCCCGCCCTGGGGTTGCTCAGGTGTCCAGGCGGCGAGATGGGCTTGGCGAGACGCCCAGGTACACGGAGCGTCCTGGGGGCGCCCTGGCTCCTCGGGTTACCGGCCACTGCTGATTGGTTTAGAGAGTATAAACCCTTCATATTCTCCAATTCCGTTTTCAAAGACCCAGGGGGCTTCAGTCGCTGCAGATGGGAATGATGTCACTAAGAGGGACCTCATGAGCTGCGGTAGAAAACCATGCCCGGCCTCGGCTAATGTAATTTACCAACACAAGCACCCAAGCTCAGCCGTCTCTGATGAATTCTGAAGAATACAGGCCTCCTTTCCGTTGGAGCGCAAGGGGAAAAAAAAAGAAAATGAAGAAGAATGTTGGAAATAGATCTCTGGTTGGAAATTGGACCAGTTCCTGGGGCCAATTAGGGGGCGATTGAGTAACATTACTTCGTGCATTTCCCTTTAACTGTTTTTCTGATTACACATTTACTACGAACAGTAACTCCATAGATATTTGTGGTCTCCTTTGTGCCTGGCCTCGGAAGATGAAGAAGGCAAACAAACAAACAAAAAATAAATCAGGCCCCAGGGAGGATGAAGGGAAAGAGCCCGAGCCCACCCACCCCGGGACGGTGGGTTTCTCCTCAGACATTTCCCTGCAACGCATAAGCTAACACGTAGTTTACGACGAAGGCGATTTCTTGTGTGTCTATGCACCCTCGTAGACAGTATATAGGTGTTCTCAATTAACATCTGTGAGGGGAAAAAGAATCCTCCACATAAGTGATTTAAGAAAATATTCCAGTTTATCTGTAACCTTTACAAAAAGAAATTGTCCTTCAAACTGCTGAAACTTGGAACCATATTCTATATTTAAAGGAATGTTTGGCCCTGGCCGGGTGGCTCGGCTGGTTGGAGCATCATCTCAAGGAGCCAGGGTTGCAGGTTCGACCCCCAGTCAGAACACATGCAAGAGTCAGCTGGTGGAGCATGAGCGGGTGGAACAACAAATCAGCGTCTCTTTCTCTCTCTAAAAGATCAATCAATCAAATAAGTAATTAAAAAAAAAAAAAAAAAAAAGAACGTTCCATCTTTGATCTTGGTTCCATGTTGTCACACTTATGTGGATAAAAACAACAGCAGTAATGATAACCACAGAAACGAAAATGCTCCGTTACTGAGGTCTGGCCATATGGCCGATACACTGCAAGGAGGTCACTCAGGCCGGCTCTGGGGGTCACACACAGCCTGGGCAGAGGGCTGGGACACCCCCAGGCGGAGACGGCAAGGGAGGCCCGGTGCAGACTCTTCACAGCGACCCTCACGGATCTGCGTGGCTCCCAAACACAGCCTTTCCCGCTACAATGCTGTTTAAGCGACAACAGCACACATGGAACCTGTACATCTACACGTGGAAAACGAGGCTCTGATTTGCCAGCTGCTGTGTTTACTGATGAAGCAAGTGCCACCAGGGAAGAGCAGGAGAGAGCAGGCTTTCTAAGTCCCCAGCACTGCTGCCTTGTCATGGGGGGGGGGGGGGCCCAAGTCAGGTCCTCCTCATGACAAAATAAGATGAATATTCAAAATATGAGCCCCAAGCAGGCCCTGTCCTATGGGGATTCAGCCAGTGCACATTTAAAAGAAGAAAAAAGTATGGCACATTTTAAAGTGCTTTCTAAAGCTTCCTTACTCTCTCTCTCTCTCTCTCTATATATATATATATTTTAAGATTGTCTCACTTTATTAATTTTTTTTTACTGAAGTGAAATTCACACAACATAAAACCGAATCATTTTGAAATGTGCAGTTAAAGAGGCACTTAGTGTACGCACGGCACCGCACAGCCACCAAAGTACACTATCTTTATGAACCAGGGAGCAGGTGCTGGGGGGGGCGGGGCACGAGAGACCTGGTTCTTTCATCCGTTCGTCGTTTAGTGCCCCTCAAAGACTCTAGGCTCCCACGAGATCTCCAGACCCCTCGGCCTCTAGCTCACCCAGGGACTCCTGCCTCTCCTCCATCTCGTTATTGAACTTCCAAGCTTTACAACAGCACCCGACAAGTTGCCGCGGGTGTCTGTCCAGCCTCTGTGACATGTGTCCATGTTACAGAGATGTCTGCATCTTGGATTGGCTACAACGCCCAAAATAATCCAAGGAAGGAGAAAATTTTAATGGCAATCATACTTAGTTTTAAAGACGCCCAAATACTGAATATCTGTACACAAACTACCCCCCCACTTTGGTTCCTTGGTGAAGGTCAGACTCCGCGCTTCCTGTTGAAAATGTCTGGAAATAAAAGTCACGCTCAACAATATTTAAGATCTCTAAATGCCAGTTCAAAGGCCTTCTCCATGTCTGATAACTGGGGCTAACATTTCTGTCTAAATGCCAATCCGTTGTTTTGAACATTATTAGAAAAATAAATTAAATGGGTTGCAGCACAGTGTCGGAGGACGAGTTTCGAAATGATGCCTGTTTCCAGAGACCAGCCCTGTTGCACCTTCCTGACAGGTGGTTATGAAGACGCCCAGGTTGAGGGAGGCCCTGGCTGCTGCTCCGAAGCCACGAACGAGCCCTGCCTGTCTGTTCCCTCTTGTCAATGCAGTTTGTCTGCGGTCACACCAGCGGGGGCACCCAGTTCAAAAAGGGGGGGAGACACTCTTAACAAAGGAAGAGTTTCCCAAAGTCCAAACAGCCCTGGCCACGCACTCGGCTTCCCCGAATGGAACCGGTGTCTGATCTGCGTCGTAAGTGACCCTCCAGATTCCCATCCACACAAGAAGGATGCGGTCAGTGAGAACAAACACCACCCGGGCAACTGAAGCCTTTTGGGCAAACCTCCTCCCCTCCGCCCACCAGAGCCCAGCCACGGATAACGACAGCAGCGCAGTTGCTCGAGATGCCGCCGGGAGGCCCCTCCGGGTTGCACAGCGCAGCGGACAGGCAGACCGGTGCCGTCTTTCCCCTGAGACGGGCAGTGCTGACGGACAGCCACGCAGACGCTCCCCGCTTCCCGGGAATCCTCTGAGTCTTCAAAAGCAAGACCATCGGAGGAGGAGAAGGTTTTTGCTCCAGCCCTCCACAAAAAGCAGAGGGAGGGAAGGAGAAAAAGAAGGTGAGAAGGAGGGAGAGGAAGCGGAAGAAAGGAAAACTTGGATAGATAAAAGAAACCAAGCGAGTCATAAAGTCTGCGCTTTATTTTAACTGGGCTGCCCCTAATCCCGCTGGGAGAGGGGCCCCCCGCTGGGCGGCTAATTAAAACAATTACAAATACAAAGAGGGTATCAATGGCATTCCGAGAGCCAAACAAAGAGATCAAGCCTTGAAGATTTAAATTGTCAATGGCCAATCTCTTTTAAGGCGGGCTGGAGAGGAGTCAGGGTCCCCAAAGCTCCCCTCCTCCCCACACTCCCTCGTGTTTGCAGACGTGGGACCCTTCCTTCTTCTGGGTTTACAGACATCAAAACATGTCAGCGATGGGATTAGAGAAAATTTACAAAAAGACTTCATTGTCCTGGCTTGTCAGGGTTGTGGGTCTGAACTCAGAAATAAAATCTTGTATGGGAAAAGGTCCCCGATCCGCCTTTTGGGATCATGTTTTCAGAAACAAGAAGCCAGAAAAGATGTTGAGAACTTTTTGCCCCCAAAGTGACCAAACGGACGTCTATGTAAAAGGTGACGGCCGGTTATTGAGAAAGCACTGTGGGTAATTTGAGGAACGTCAAACACGGAGCGAGTGTGTTAGAATTAAATTTCTTACCCAACCAAAAAGAAGACTCTTTCTTAATTTCTTAGACAAAAATTTTCTCCCTGTTCTGGCTTTCGTAGGTTGAACCCTTAAAGGAACACTCAGAAGCAGAGAAACCTAGAGTTGCCTGGTCATTTCTCTGCTTGTGATAAATGTCCACGAAAGGTGTGAAGCGAGCCACAGGTCAGACCGAGGAAAATAAATGGCCAACTTGGAGTGGTTTACAGGGCAGGACGAAATGGGGGTCAGACGTGGATGAAAATGACTGCAAAAGCAATCTACCTTCCTGGGAACAAGCCAGCCTCCTGCCGAAACACCAACTGTTCCAGGTGTGATTCTGCACACACCCTGCAAGTTCTCAACCCGTACGCGCTAAGACGGGGTGCAATGGAAGGAACCTGGGGGGCTGCGATCTGAATGACCAGACCTTTGCAAACAGCCCTTTGCTCCCACCAGCTGGGTGTGACCCTGACGGTCTGTCAGCTGTGCTTTAGGAGAAAGAGCCCAAAGCTCCCATTCGTCAAGGGTCACCCTTCCAAGGAGCGACTCTTCTTGGAGGAGGAAGGCAGGGAAGGCCCAGGAGGCTGAGATGAGGTCATCAGTGGGGGAGGGAGCCCTAGAAGAGTCTTTCCCCTTTCTCTTTCCCTCCCTCCCCTCCCCCTCCCTCTCCTCTTCCTCTTCCACCTCCTCTCATCTGCCTCCCTTTTTTTTTTTTTCACAGGGGGAACGTCAACAGCCTCCCTCCTTGCCTCTCTCTGTCTTTTCTCCACCAAGTAACGGAGACATTGTCTCTTCCTGGTGTGGTATCAGCACGAAGGTCTTGAGGACTGAATGGAAACCGGCCCAACCCATCTACAACCAAGGACAGTGATTTAGAGAAAAGAAAGATGGGATTGGACCAGGATGGATTTCTTTTGGGAGGTGTAGGGGGTAAAAATGTCTCAAAAAAAAAGGAAAAAGTGATGCCCAATGAAACCTTCGATGCTCTCTGTATTTTAAAATTATTATGTAACCAGAGTACAGTATTAATACGAAGCACAGAAAGTCCCCGGAATGACTGTTCAACTCAGAATTTTTCCTGATTTGAACACAAGTCCAAAGGTGAGCAAAGGTGATACCTGGACCCAGTGCCAACAGAGGGTGGTGGACGCTGGGATCCGTCGCTTTAGTCTCCTCGAAATTTTTAGGCTACAGTGAGGCTGGAACTCGACTGTGCTCAGGGGGTGGATCATCCAGCAACCTCTGTGGGCCACGACCCGGGTCACTGACGCCAGGGTGTGCAGAAGTCCTAACGCAAGCTAAACAAAGCTTGTACAAAACAGTCAGTCCTCCTGCTCGGACACGTGTACATCCTTCAGGACAAAGGCAAAACACAAGCATCAAGCTATTAATTATGCCCCAAAGTCAGAAAACTACCCGAGATGGTAGAACTCATTATTGCACATGCCTGGGTGTTCTGTTGATGGGCCTGTGTTATTATTAGTATGAGGAACAAATCAAACTTATACATTATATATTTATCCCATAACAGTTCTTTTTGTTGCTTTCATTCCAGAGAGAGAGGAAGGGTGAGGGAAACATCAATTGGCTGCCTCCTGCACGCCCCCTACTGGGGATTGAGCCCAAAACCCAGGCACATGCCCCAGTGGGAATCGAACCAGCGACCTCTTGGTGCACGGGACAACGCTCAACCACTGAGCCACAGACCAGGGTGTTACAGTCCAGTTTTTATATAACATATTCTAGTAACCAAAGGTTGGCAAACTACTTTTGTAAAGAGCCAAATAGTATAAGTTTTAGGCCTTGTGGTATATATGTTTTCTCTCTCATATATTTTTCTTTGTTTTCCCAACATTTAAAAATATAATAACCATTCTTAGCTCATGGAATAAATTTGACCCTAAGCTGTTAGAAATAAAGTCCTGTCATTTGTTGACTCCTGATACTGACAATAATTAACTAAAAGATGAAAAAAAAAATCAAATACAATTACATTCAAAGTATAAAAAAATTTGAACCTATGTTAATTAAAAAATTAAGCATTAAAAAACAAGTACTTCATAAATGTTTTAAAGTATTTTCTTCTTACAACACTCCACATTATTTGAGATGGAAAGGTAAAATACAAATGACCACTGACATCAAGCATTGTATCAAAACTGTCTAAACAACACTGAAATATAGATATTTCAAAGTTTTAGCTACATCCCATTGAATATTTGTTATGAAATGAAACCATTTTAAATTCCAGCATTCAGTGTCCATCTTATTGCCAATGTAAAGACTCTAAACACGCTCCATCAAGACCAATAGCTCAGCAAATTTGAGAGCGACAGGAATTGTTTACTATGACAGAACGTTCCTCAACCGCCATGTGCAGTTGGCACAAACACTGTGCTCTTTGTAAGCACCTTTGGGTGATGCACTGGGACCACGAGCAACAGGAGAGGGGGCTCCTCCGTTGCCGGGGACACTGGCTATCCAATGGTGTGTATGCTACGGGAGAGAAGCCAGTTGATTTGGTTGTCAGGCGGCAGTTTCAAGACAAATTCAAGACATTCGGAAGCAGTCCCTTTGACGTGCAGACATAGGACTAGAGATGTGGAGGAGTTCCCCTGGGGCCTGAACAGTATCGGTCACAGAGCGGATGTTTAGCGCCATGAATTGCATGATGCTACCACGGAGTACCCAATGCTGGGGGCAGATTTGCCCATGATTTTTTGTTGTTAATCCTCACCCAAGGATATTTTTCCGTTGATTTTTAGAGAGTATGGAAGGGAGGGAGGAGGTGGGGGTGGAGAGAGAGAGAGAGAGAGAGAGAGAGAGAGAGAGAGAGAGAAACATCGATGTGAGAGACAATGAGAGACATATTGATTGGTTGCCTCCTGCACAAACCTGGGCTGGGGATCAATCGAACCTGCAACCCACGTAAGTGCCCTTGGCCACAACTGAACCCACGACCCTTTGGTCCACGGGCCAATGCTCTAACTGCTGAGCCAAATTGGCCGGGGCTGCCCGTAACTTTTAACAACTTTTTTGGTGTGTTTTCTATTCAAAGCCACAAAAGTGGAGTCCAGGGCAGGGGTCCCTCTGTCCCACGTCAAAAGGTTGAGTGCAGGTGAAATTAAACAACTCGCACAGGTGAAGGGCTGTTGACACGAGCTGGCAGAACCAGAGATGACAGGAAGTGGTAGGGCCTGCCGTGATGTGGGGAGCCGCACCCTAAGAGAACTGTCCACACTCCGCCCTTACCGACTCCTGACGTGTAGGCGAGTGGACGCGGTGTCGCTGGACTGTCGGATCTCCCCAGAGAGTGCCAAGTTTATGTGGAAAAAAATTCATATTGATAAGTAATCCAAATTTCAAAACTAAAAAGCACATTTGGTGGGGGAATCACATCCTTAGATTAGATTTGTTCCCAAGCCACCATGGTCAGCCTTCTGGTCTACCGCATTTTGCTATGACTGTGCGTATCTTTGAAGTGTTTATGGTCACCAGGTCCTTATTCTGAACAAATACTAAAGCAATGACAGGGTCGAAAGTGTGGAAAATGAAGAGGCATGTGATCGGGTCAGAAGGAGAGTGAAGGTTAGGGTACACCGACAGACGCCACTTGGACTTGGCAGGACAAGCAACGTCCTGTTTGTCGGTAGCGTCGTCTCTGTAGCTGCATGTCAGTCTGCTCTAGACTCTGCCACTAAGTTCAGAGACTTTTTTAGAGATCGTCATTGTACTTCAACTGATTTCCAGAGATAGGGGCCTGAGCGGTGACAGAGGCGGGACTGGAGTGGGGGATGGAGTTGGGGATCTGAGGGGACTGCTTCCAGGAGGTGTGAAGATTCAGGACAGGAAGTGTCCCCTGGTGGCTCTGGACCCGCAACCGGAGGTATCTGGGGTGGGGGAGGGAGCGAGTTCTGATTCGGGCATTTTGGAGCCCAGGAGAGGCGCCCAGTGGAGCGGTCAAGAGGTCACACGGGTCCCAAGTTCGAAACCCAGTATAGTACTTAGAACCTGGAAGAAGCTTCTCCTTCCCCTGAGCTTCTGTTTCATCATTTCCAACAGGGTGATAACTCTAACCTGCCTGAGGGGGCTGTTGTGAGCCATCAGCGAGCTCATCCAAGTCAGGGTCCAGTATACCCCCCAGTAAGTCCTCAACAGATGCCGGCGCTCAGTAGGGGAACGAGAGGGGCAGCGATGGGAATTTGAAAATCATTTGCAGAAGGTGGACTGTCGAAATCTGAAAAGAGCACCTTGCGGGGGGCATGTGTATTGGGGGACATATGTGTTTGGCAGAGTAGAGGAAGGTGAACCCTCACAGGGACCAGAGAAGAAACAGTCAGGTTGGAGGAAAGGCCAAGACAGGGTTAGCGGGAGGTCGATGAGCGAAAATAAAACAGAGCCCTGTGCTTCAGAGTGCGGCTAGGAGCGGAAGGGTGTTAGAATGGCATTTGATAAGCTTTAGGGCACCTGGGAATCATGGGATCACAGGGGGTGGTGGTTAAAATGCAGATTCCCAGAAAGTCTGACTCAGCAGTTCCGGGCTGGGGCCCAGGAGCTACAGGGATTCCGGTTGCAGACAGGCGACGAGCCACGCTCGGCCAACACTGAACGCTGAGCACGTAACTACCGGGAGGAGACGGAGGGGGACGCCCCCCTTCCAGGCCAGCTGGGTAGGGCCCACAGGCGTCTCACCCTGCGCCACCCACGTGCTACAGAAAGTCCAAAGTCTACAAGACAAAACAGGTTGCTTTCGAAAGGTTGCTTGGTGAGTCAAGGAAGAAAGGCAGCTGGTGGTGTTTGTTTCTCCTGCGTATATGTAACGGGCAAGGGGAGGCGGCCAAGTGATGTCTCGCTCTCACATCGATGTTTCTCTCTCCTCCTTTCTCTAAAAATCAACTTTAAAATAATCTTAAAAAAAAAAGGGATTTTCAGTCCTGGCCGGTTTGGCTCAGCGGTTGAGGTGTCAGCCCATGGACCAGAAAAAAAGGGATTCTCTTGGCTCCCTTTTAGGTGGGTCCCTCCCCCCCCCCCCCCCGTCCTGCTTTTCTAATTCCAGCGAGCCAAGCTGAATGACCTTGTACGGATCTCACCTCTCATTCTTTCTTTTCCTAACATTTCAGGGCTGCAAATTGCTCCTTTTCCTGAAATGACGGATGGGGGAGAGCTAGCATTGACTGCAGGCGCCCTGGTAGATGTGTCACGTGTCACCTCATGGAGCCATCACAACAACGCTACAGAGCGGACATGGTTCACAGATAAGAAGCGGAGGCTCCGAGAGACCCAAAGTCGCAGAGCTGGTGAGTGGCGGGAATTCAGTCCCGGGTCTGTGATCTCGAGTCCCACAGTATATACCGCACCATCCATGCCGACACAGTCTTGTACAATTTAAAACTACTTTTAGAGCCCAGCCTATTTGGCTCAGTGGATTGAGCGTCGTCCCATGGACTGAGAGGTCCCGGTTCGATTCCCGGTCAGGGCACATGCCCGGGTTGCAGGCTCAATCCCCAGTAGGGGGCGTGCAGGAGGCAGCCGATCGATGTTTCTCTCTCACATCAATGTTTCTATCTCTCTCTCCCTTCCGCTCTCTCTAAAAAATCAATTAAAAAAACATATTTAAAAAAATTAAAACAAAACACCTACTTTTAGATTTACGGAAAGGTCGTACAGAGAACTCCATTTATTTGCTTCCTCCCCCAGTCCCTCCTAACTAACAAGTTAAGACATGAACCCGGTACAACGCGATGAACTAAACTAGACATTCGATTGTATTTGACCTGTATTCCCACTGATGTCCTTTCTTCCTGCTCTGGCATCCCATCCCAAATACCACGTTGCCTGTGGGATTTTCTGTTACGTTTAGTCACTTCTGTCCTGTCTGTCCCAGCTCCCCTGCTTGAGAGCAGAGAGACCAGGGGACATGGGAAGGCTATCCCAGCGCCCTGGGGAGAGGGCTGGGCCCGCAGCATGGAGCCAGCCTGGAGACATGACTTATCAGGCTTGGCTGACACGGAGGACGGGTCTGGCTGGAGAAGTTAAGGTCGGGGGCTCCAGGGTGTCAGGTGTGGTGACGGATGTCCTGTAAAGCCAGGGCACATCACCACCGTGTCACCTTGTCTGCCAGGTGCTGGAGGAAGCGGGAGATTTGTTCATAACATCAGGTCATTTCCTCCCTTCCTGTCTGGACCTCCCAGCTCTCTGGCCACCAGCTGGCAGAGGCCATGGACAAGTCGCTTAGTGACATCTTAAGGTGACTCAAAGAACTGGCAGGGCCTGCTGGTGTTAAACTCAAGGGGACCTTTCCAAATCCGGAGTTTCCCTCCTTGGATGGGTTGCTACACAGAAATATGCGAAATCTAGACAGTGGATGGACAACAGAAAATGCTTCATAAAAGGACAATTTTGCCATGTAATTTTACCTGATCCCCATGATTATCTAGTACCTACTATTAAAAAAATTTTTTTTTTCTTTATTGATATTAGAGAGAGAGAGGAAAGGGGAGAGAGAGAGAGATAGAAACATTGATGAGAGAGAACAATGACTGGTCGCCTCCTGCACGCCCCCCACTGGGGATCGGGCCCACAACCTGGGCATGTGCCCTGACTGGGAATCGAACCAGAGACCTCTTGGTGCAGGGTCGATGCTCAACCACTGAGCCACACCAGATATTTTTTAGGGTCTAGGTAAAAGCAACAAATGACAAGAGTCCTACCTTTGCCTTAAAAGAGTATACATAGATACAGTAAGCAGCACAACAATCGATCGCTCGATCAATACAGTAAATACAGAATTGTTTTGTAATTGTTTTGAGCACCTCTGAGTGCCAGGCTCTGTTCTAAACCCTGGAGCTGTGACAGAGAACAACATGGTCCCTTAGCTTTAAGACACTAAGAGAGATTCTGATAAAAGGGGAGTTGATTTTAAATAGGAGGGGTCAGGGAAGGCCTCTCCAAGACAGTACCCTTTAATCTGGGATCTAAAAGATAAAAAAGAGTTAGCCTTGGGAAGAGAGTGGAGAGAGCATTCTAAGCAAATGGGGCAGCATGTGTAAAGGTCCTGAGGTAGGAAAAGGTTGGCAGGTTTGAAGAACTGGGGGGGGGGGGGGGAGACATAGTGGAGAATGTGCCTGTCTTTTTAGGTTCATTTTCCTAAGTCAGGCTTGGTCTAGCCCCTTGTACAGACATGTCCATCATCTGTCTGTCCACAGCCCCCGCCCATGCTTTTTCCTATTGCATTGTTTGTCTTTTACTCATGAATTAGAAAGTGTGCTTTATTCATTTCGAATGTGGTTCATTTACTGTTACTGGTATTTTAAATCCGGAGCTGCCAGATCTCCTTCTTTGGTGGTTTTGTGTCTTTTGAGCGGAGTCGCAAATGTATTCTTCCGTAACTGTCAGTTTTGTTATTTATGTACGAATAGGATTTACTTTTGTAACTAAAGTAGCAAATCAAACTTTACTTCTTTCCAACTCAGCAGTATTTCCCCAGCCACATCTACTGAACTGTTTCTCATCTTCTCCTTTTTAAATGATACGTAAGATTTAAATCTTTCAGGCGTGATCCTGTATTTTCATAATAAAATAAATACAATTAGCTTAAAGGAATCAAGTCACACAGTGATGTCTCTCTCTCTCTGCATCTTCGTGTCTTGCACGATGCCAGGCACATAGTATATGCGCAATAAGTATTTCTGAACCGATGCACCAACTTTTCTGTTTTCTTCTGAGTTGTGGTACAGGCCACCTGATCTTATGTTAGCTGTGGCGTCACTAGGCTTTCGGAGGTAAGATCAGGACGCTGTGGGCTTTGCTCTGTGAGAGCCAACTTTCCAGGGAGGGTGTACAGAATCCCATTCTACGGACATAAACACCGTGTTGGGTGCCAGAATCCTGCACTTCAGAGATGAAATCAGCCAACGGTATATACCCTTCCAGCTCTCTTATCCCCTTTATCACTGACGGCTTCTTCCTATCACCCATTTTCAGCTGTTCCTACACTAAGCCACGTGGCGGCAAACCCGAACCGTTCCCCAAAGAATTAAATGAGGACCCAGAAGTGAAGTGCAGCGGGCAGCCCCTCATACATACCAGGCAAGCACTTTTCCTTCGTCCCTTTTAAACATGCCCAGTTTTCTGTAACGGCCCCCCTCCATCTTCCCCGCCCCTCCCCGGCGCCCATTCATTTTCTGACATACGGAGCCCCGTCCCTGCGCACATTTCCAATTTTTCGGTTGCCTTCGGAGTTCCTGAAAATCCGGCCAAGCTGTGCACTAATTTCTGTGTGTGTGGCACCCACCCCCAGACCACTTCCTTGATCGCTGCTCGGTTCAACTGTCAAGAATTACATTTAATTATAGTAGAATCGGTCTTGGAGGCTATTAGCAATGAAATATAATCAATGGGAAATGGCTCCCTGCTGGGCAGTTTTCGAGCCGAGTCATCACCCAAAACCAATTGCGCTCGAAGCTTCTGGTCACCACGGGCATCGCCGTCCCAGGAAAGTTATAGCCTGTGCTGAGCCCCGTGATTTACATACAGATGGGATTTAATGTTGATGAAGCAAATCAAGGCACGTGGGATAAATGCCCAACGTTCTTGGGGCAAAAAGGCCAGCTTTTTAGTAATGTCCCTTTTTGCCGGTTACTCCAATCATTCTGTGTTGAACAAGGTGGTGACATTTCCAATGATTCTATGTCTATACAGTTCTTGCTCTGTTGCTGGATGGGGGGGTCAATAGACTTTACACCGGCATAGTGACACCTGGTTGTCAGAACACTCATAATTCTCGGTCATGTTGTTTTGGCCATTCTTTTTTGTAATATACTCTATGTCACTTAAACTGTGCAAACATAGGCTCACAGATGGGCTTTTTTTTTTTTTTTTTTTAATCCTCACCCGAGGATATTTTTCGATTTTTTGTACAGATAGAGTAGGAGGGAGAGAGAGGAAGGGAGAGACAGACAGAAACATCGACGTGAAGGGACACATCGAGTGGCTGCCACCCGCACGACCAACCAGGGCCGGGGACAAACTGCAACCAAAGTACGTGCCCTTAGCGGGAACCGAACCCGGGTCTCTCCAGACCGCAGGCCGACGCTCTAACCGCTGAGCCAAACTGGCTAGGGCACAGATGGGCTTTTTAAAACTCCTCTACTAATGCCATTAAAAGTTACTAATGTGCCCTGGCCAGTTTGGCTCAGCGGTTAGAGTGTCAGTCCTTGGACCAAAGAGTCGTGGGTTCGGTTCTGGCCAAAGGCATGTACCTTGGTTGCGGTTCGTCCCTGGCCCTGGTTGGGGTCATGCAGGAGGCAACCCGTCGATGTGTCCCTCTCACGTCGATGTTTCTCTCTCTCCCCCTCCCTCCCACTCTATCTGAAGATAAACAGAAAAATATCCATCCTTGGGGAAGGATTAATAAAAAAAAAGCGACTAATGCAATAATGATACACAGCGAATCTCAGCGAATGCAGTCCTTAATAACAACAGCCAGTTTTGAGAAGGGGAAGGAAACTTGGCCGTTCAGCATTGCTGATGAGTGTGAACCCGGACAGCCTTCGTGGAAAGCAATTCGGCAACATTTAGCAAGAACCTGCAAAATGTCCACAACCTTTGACCCAGTAATTCCATTTCTGGAAATCTATCTGAAGAAAAGAATCCTATACCTGGAAAGAGATTTACGCATTAAAATGAGCAATGCAGCATTATTTTGAATTTGAAATAATCAGAAGAAACCCGACAGTCCACGGAGGGAGTCACGGTAAGTCACTGGTGTCTGTGAGTGTATACGGCAACGCCGGAAAACACCACGTCGGTTTCAGAGTGCAAACACTGGCATACGTCAGACAACAATGTAAAAACATACTAAGTTGAGCAACAGACGAATAGAGGAACACGTCAGCGACTGTTGCCTATGAGTTTGAGACTAGATTATAGGTAACCTTAATTTTATGCATTCTTTTCCACATTTTCTACAAGCACAAATTTAACATATAATACAAATGACGGACTATTGCAATAGCTATTAAGAATTAAGATCAATACAGTATTTTCTTTCAGTGTGAAAATATCAATGATACAGTGTATCATCCCCCTGTACAGTGTGGCCAGTTCTCGGGAGATGCGGTAATGGTATTTGGGACTATTTTGTTGAAGGAAAACAGCATCGTGGGAGGTGAGTTATGGGTGAAATGAGGGAACAGATCCACTCTGACTGATACACAGGGTCAGCTGCTGGAACGCCTCCTGCAGTAATTGGATACATTTCGATGTTACCCCTGGCATCCCAGAGTATCACAAAGAAACGCAGGAAAGCGACCGCTCCTTCCAGGTTCACGTTCGGAAAGCAGAGGTTCTGCGTGATTCACAAACTGACTCGGGAAGAACTCTCTTCAGTTTGCACCCAAGGATTTTTCCCGAGACTGGCAGAAAACGAGGCTAGATGTGCAAAGGTGGGGACAGGTGAGAAGCAGAGAGTAAAAGACGTAAAAATACAGGAGAGGAGAGGTTTCGTGGCATTTTTAAATGCCAAGGATTTTTTTTTTCACATTAAAATTAATGTATTGCACATATTTTAAACATGGTTATCAACGTGAATGAACAGGCCGAGTGACTGAATTAACCTGGCAAGTAAATTTAAAAGCTATTTTAACCAGCTACTTAGTATGGGCTTGTTGCAAAAAGTCTCACAGAACAGAAGGGTATTAAAACAATAAAAGTCTTCCTGGTCTCCCTACATTTCCTTCACTTACCAGAAACAGTCAGCACTCAAGTTACTTCATATCCTTGAAAAAAATATCCATGTATATACCTTTGTTGTTTTAAGATTTTTAGAGAAACAGGAAGGGAGAGGGAGAGAGAAACACTGATGTGAGCGCAGAACATCGATCGGCTGCCTCCTGCACGCCCCGTATCAAGCCTGCATCCCTGGCATGTGCCCCGACAGGGAACGAACCTGCAACCTTTCAGCGCACGGGACGATGCCCAGCCAACTGAGCCACACAGGCCAGGGCTTACCTTTGTTTCTAAACACCAGGGGAGACTGTACCGCACAAGGCAATGCAGCTTGCTTTTTGTTCATTTACCAATTGACCTTCAACCCCTCTGCACGTCCACACACGTGCACCAACCATGCCTTTTGCGTTTTTGCAAAAGATCTGTGTGGTGACCCACGGATTTGACCAGCCCTATACTCATGGAAACGTTGGTCGCATCCTGCTGACTGCTCTCACGATCAAGGCTGCTCTGAGCATCCTTGTACATATTCATTCGCATAAGCAAATCAATTCCACGGGAAAAATTCCTGCACTTAGAATTGACAGGTCAAGGGGTGTTGCAGCTTATATTTTGGTAGTATCGCTAAACTCCGATAAGCCCCCCCCAGCAGGGCATGAGCATTCTCGCCCCCCCCGTCTCTGGCTGTGGAATTAAATTTTGTTTATAATCAATAGATGATTTCTATTCCGTTGTGTCCATTTATCTTCAAAATACAGGCATTTTTTTTTTTTTTTACTTGACCAAAGAGGATAAAAGTTTGTCCTGAGATGTGTGTAGCTCTGTTCTAATCAAAGCTGGAGCATCAGAAGTTACTACCAACAAAGTCAATCCGGTACAAGAAGGATGTCATTAATCCCAAAGCACACACGAATGATTCTGGGATTAGGGAAACTGCGGTACACCCTAGTTAGTGGGCGTGGGTCATTGAGGACTGTTAGCGGTTATTTACTACTCAGAAGTACAGATTCGAACTAGCGAGCTCTTGATCTCATTATGTGCCAGACACCACTCTAGCTCTTGTTGAATCTGCACAGCAATTCTGAGAGGTAGACACTATGATCATCTCCATTTTAAAGATTAAAAAACTGGGCACAGAGACCTGACGTAATATGAGCAAAGTCGCCCAGCAAATAAAATGACAGAGCCAGAAATCAAACCAGGCATCCTGACTGTCGCCTCTGGGCTACGTTCCGAGTACGTCTCCGGGATGCGACGCGCTCCCCAGTCCCACGGAGCTGTCCATCAGCATGTCCAATGGGGAAGAGCTCCTTACCTGCTTTGGGGGGACAGGTGCCCCCGAGCTCCGGCGGAGGCAATGGCTGCATCACAGGCTTTTCTACCTTTCCTCCAGGGCCCACGTATTGCTTTTGTAATAAGAAAGCAAAGTGACGTGAGAACATTGACAGTGCTTAAAGGACAGGGGCTTTCACAACCAGAAGGTGGCGCATCGTTAATGTCTCATCCAGCCACCTACCCACGCGGCTCGGCACTAGGAGGGTTTGGAGACCTCACGCCACAGAATCACGGAGACACCAGAGGCGAAGTTTCAAACTTCCTGATTGTAACCTCTGCCCTGGGGGTGTCTCACACACACCTGGGAGAGACTGTACGCCCACAGCACGTAGCACAGACTGAGCATCACGTGGTCCGTGTTTTCCAGGTGGAGTTCACCACTGGAGGGGATGAGATGCACAGACAATAACAAAACAGTGCCCCCCCCGAATAATTTCATGACAGCGACTGTTTTGGGAAAGAGGAGACACCCCTTCCGGTTGGGGCACGTTAGAAGGTGGCATCTGAAAGAGGCTTTTACAAAATACATCGCACAGCCTGGAGAGAACACACATGCGTACAGGTCCTCGAGAACCTCGGAACTGACTGACAAGCACACGGCGTGTAACATGTGAGGACTGAGCCATCTTAAGAGCTGTTACCAGAAAAGGACTGTACGCAGGTCTCACCAAGAGCCCTGATGGGTGTCCCTCCTCATGCAAGACTTGGGTATTTGTGGTGGTGGTGGGGTGATGAGTATTCAGATGCTGGTGCTACTTGATCTGGTTACGTTGGAAGTGACTTCACGTTCGAATTTTACCAAGAAAACCAGACTCTAGAAATGCTTTTAGCACCAGTGGTCCTAGCATTCGGTCAGGGGACTGTGGGTGGAATTTAGAGCAGCTAGGGCTAGGATGAGAAAGAAAACACATCTTGGTTTTACTAGCTTCTAGCTGAAATTGAGCCATTCCATCGAGATTCTGGATGTGGGCACCAAACCACAGTAGCATCAGCAAGACCTGTGATTTGGTCAACAAATTAGGCATTTCTGTATACCATCGTGGTTGTTACACAGATCTCAAAGTGTCCCTTCAGCTCATCACGAATTCAAAATGCGAGAGCTTACGAGATCTGCTGGAGCTTGTTACTTAATCAGTGCTGATGAAATGCACGTAACAATTTAAAAATACATCTTACTTCTTGGTTAATCTTCATCTGAGGATATTTTCCCATTGATTTTTAGATAGAGTGGAAGGGAAAGGGGGAGAGAGAGAGGTACGTTGATGTGAGAGAGAAACATCGATTGGTTGCCTCCCTCATGACCCCAACCTGAGCCGGGAGTTTGGGTACGTGAACCCAAGTATTGCCCTTGACTGGGAACTGAACCTGCAACCCTTCGGTCTGTGGGCTGATGCTCTACCTGATGAGCCAAACCGGCCAGGGCTTTTAATTTTTTATTTATTTATTTTTCTGTTCAATTCAAAAAATACGTTGATGGTTTCATTGTTTTCCTTTGTAAACCTATGCGATCTGTTCTGTTCTGTCAAACATCACTTTGAGAGGGGACTGAGGCTGCATTACCTGACAAAGGGCAGGCTGACTCAAAGACCCCGCACTCCGGATTTCAGGAGGACTCCCGAGCAGGTGGTCTCAGCTATTAGGAGTTCCACTGGGAGGCCTCAGACACGGGTTCTAATCCTGGCGAATGGCTGGACTTTGGATAGGCTTCTTTACCTTCCTTCATGGGAACAGACGCGAATCAAGGTGCACGTCCCATGTGGCTCCCGCGGGAGCCGTGTGCAAGCTGATGTGGGCGTCCACGTACTGTCCTCATAAAGACTGCCACCAAAGCAAAAGCTGCTCTGCAATCTGTAACCTGCCTGTGCTGGGCGGGTGTGACGCTGGGCATGCCTGCCCCAGCCAGTGGCTGGACACCTAGGAACATCTTCCCCATCATCCATCAGAACCCACATGTGACATTTTCTCCCGTTACAGACCTCCCCGTTCTTGCAAACGATCTTGTATTTGTGTCAACACTTAGGACTCAGGAGGTCCCGTCCCGATGCCCCGCCCCTCTGCCAAGTGCGTGGGGAGACGGGCTGCAAACACCACGCTGGCACCGACGCCCAGCTCACCTGAGTCAGCCCACCTGCACTCGCTGCACCGAGCAAGGCGACTTTTCCCAGATCAGTTTTCCCTCGTAAGGAAGAAGGCACATGCCCTTCGGTGCTGAGGTCGGTGGCCTCGCGCAGGAGATGCCCGGGCATTCTGGGTCACGGCGCGGCGCCTCCCGTCGGAGCCCTGGCGGCCCAGCCCCAGCAGGAGTCCTGGTCCCCAAGGCTGAGGCCCTTTGGGACCAGTGACGCAACAGGCCTCTTCCCGGCGTGCTCTTTTCTTTCCTGCGCTCACTGGCTACGTAATTTGCAGGGCCCGATGCAAAACGATAAACGCAGGATCTCTCGTTCAAAAATTAAGAATTTCAAGACAATGACAGCAGGGCATGCCGCCAACTGCGGGGCCCTTTGTGACAGTCCACGTGACATGCCACTGAAGACAGCCCTGCTCCTTCCACGGGGGCAGCGTTCCCACCTGGGTGCACGTCAGCTTCACCTGCAAAACTTAGGAGGTACCGGTGCCCAGGCCTTCCCCCCAGAGAGAGGGTCCAAGCAGCTAGGTGCTTCCCAGGCGACGGAGGCCCAGTTGAGACCCGACGACTAGGATGACTGAAGACCTTGGGGAGTGTCCTGGGCCTACATCCAGGAGGGAAGGCAGAGGAGCCCCAGGAGAGCCCGGACGGAGCAGAAATGCGTGCGTGTGGAGCACCCTGGCTGTTCGGGACCAGCACCAGGGCCCCCAACCCTCAGGAGCCTGCATCACTGCTCGGGCAGAGAACGCTCGGGACCCAGCGTCGCACCTCCACACGGCCATCCAGAGCCGTTTCCCAGAGCCCTTTGCTGCAGCTGAGCCCGGGGCCAGCCAGGTGGCTGGGAGCAGTGAGCCGTTTGTAGGCCGCTTCCCATAGGCTGGAGGGAGGGGGCGTGGCCACCGTCTCCCCTGGCTGGAGCTGAAGTTGGGGTCTGAAACAGGAGATAGAAACGAGGTCACAGCACTAGCTCTTGACTCTTTTCTACCCAAACAAAACAAGAAACGAGGAAAGGACACACAGGTAAACCAAAACCAGCTGATTTCATCTTTAGGCCGAATGCCTGAAACGGGCCCATTTCACAGATGAGCAAGCCGAGACTCTGAAGTAAAATCTCAAGCCAGGTGGCAGCTAGTTATGACCGGAGGTGGGGTTTTCCACCTCCTTCCTCCTCAACCCTTTAACGTAAACAACAGGCGTTACAAGTTACTGTTCTTTTGGACTGTTGTGCCGTCAGCTTATCGGATCAATCAATCACTCCAACAAAATATTTCTTTATCGGAGACCCAGCCCAGTCCTGGAGTTGCAAACGTGGATTCTGGAGCTGCACTGCCTGGGGCTGAGACCCACTCTGTTCTGGAAGTTTCTTCACCTTCATGCTTCAGTTTCCAAATTTGAACAGGAGGGACTAGGACGAGGTGAGTGAGGCTACGCCCTCACGTGCAAACGTAAGGTGGTGTCAAAAACCTCGCTGATCAAGGTGAATATTTTAATGCAATTTTCTAAAATCCAAACGTAATGCAAAAAAAAAAAAAAAATCCACCAAGAACAAAACGTTAGAATTTTCATAATAAGCCCTAACTCTGCCCTTGCTTGGCCCTAAATCCCAGGGTGACTTCTAATAAAATTATTTACAGAAATTAAGGGGCTGACCTGTGGGTCACAGTTGGCGAAATTTAAAAAATACTGTATTGAGCCCTGGCCGGTTTGACTCAGCAGTTAAGAGTGTCGGCCCGCAGACCAAAGTGTATCGGGTTTGAGTCCAGCCAAGGGCCCATACCTCAGTTGTGGTTTGATCCCCGGCCCCAGGCGGGGTCGTGTGGGAGGCAACAGATGTCTCTTTCCCCCATCACTCTATCTAAAGATAAATGGAAAAATATCCTCGGGTGAGGATTAAAAAACATAAATACTGTATTGAAATATTGCTCCATGGTATTGAGTTTTGGTGCGCTGGGTGAATGCCTCCCTTGCCTCCTGGTCCCAGCTCTGGGTGGCACCTGGGAGAGGGAGAGGAGTGAACACAGGTCACGTTCCCGGGCCAGTGCCTGGCTCAGAGTAAGGAGACATGTCAGCATGGCGACAGAATTAAGGCTCATCCTTTTTCTTTTAAAAAAATATGTTTTTATTGATTTTTGAGAGAAAGAGAGAGGGAGAGAGAGATGGAAACACTGATGTGAGAAACATCGATCGGCTGCCTCCTGCACGCCCCCTACTGGGGACTGAGCCAGAAACCCAGGCATGTGCCCTGACCAGGAATCGAACCGGGACCTCCCAGTCCATGGGCGATGCTCAGTCCACTGAGCCACGTGGGCCAGGCTCACCCTTTTTCTTTAAGGAAGAAGTCAAATGCAGGGACACACAAAAACTTCATGCTCTTTAGCATTTAGAAGGCAGCAAGATATCTTAAGCAGAGGAAAGCAAGAGGACGTCACTTTGATTTTTGGACCCTCCCCTGCAGAGTCACAGCTGATCGGACTCAGGATAAAGGACCCAGTTTCCCCAGCGCCCATCTGGAACTCACCTATCACACCTCCCTCCAGACTTGGAATGCAGCGCTCTTAGTCGTCCTCCCCTGCGGCACCCACGGCCAGCTGCCCTGTGTTTGCCCTCCGACAGTCCAGCTCCGGGGTCAGCCCACGGTGGCCCGCCAAATCACGGCTGGCATTTTATAAATAAAGTTTTATCGGCACACAGCTCTACCCATTTGCCTCCCTGTGATCTGTGGCTGCTTTCGTTACGACGACAGTTGAGTGAGCGTGCTACGGCAACAGGGGTGAACCGAGTTGAGTCGTTTCAACAGAGATGAAGGTTAGCAAAGCCCCAAATATTTACTGTCTGGCCCTTTGCTGAAAAAGTTCACCCACCCCCCCTGGTCCAAGTGAAGCCAAACTGCAAACACACTCATGAATCAAATTCCCCTTTCGGATCCACAGCGACCTTGCAAGTGGAGGTGGGTGCAGAGACTGCGCACCTGGCCTGCGTGGCCTGCAGCCCCTGCGCCACCCTGCCTGCCCCCCGCTCTTTGGTGGTGATCTGTATATTCTCAGTCTCATCCTCTCGGGGTGAGCAAGTTTCCTCTCCCACTTCCTGCACCATTCAAGTTTGACTGGAACACACAGACTCATTCATTCTCCTCCTTATCTCCTATGGCTGCTTTTTGTGCTAAAACCACAGTTTAGTCACAAAAGGGAACCTTAGGCTCCACAATGCCTCAGACCTTGACCAGCTGGCTCAGAACTTTTTATGGATGTCTGCTCCACTGGGAACCCAAATTCACAGGGAGACACCAGGGTGGATCTAAAACCCTTGAGGTCCATACAGCTAAAGAAAAATGAAAGAAGAAAATAAAAGACCTTCTAAAAAGGCTGACGTCTTTCCTGATTACCTGAAGAGATACAACACCAGAAGCATGCGGGACGGTTCTATGACTGATCTCTGGGTTCCCACTTGAAAGGTCAACAGCCCTCCTGATGTTAGAACTGACACGTAGATGAGCTCGCGGCCACCGGCAGGAAGGGGATGGCGGCATCTGCGCCCGCGTTCAGGGACCAAATGCTTTTCTGAGCCGTCGGAAACAACAGTCCCAAAGCACAGCGATGATGAGTTCTAAGCGGGGGTCTCCTCACTCTCCTCTTTTCTCCTGAATCCAAAGGGATCCAACAGTGTGGATCACCTGCCCGGTGTCAGACTTCAGTGGCACTGGATTTGTTCAAACGAAAAAATTCACAACAGAAGAGGCTACGTACCTCTTTCTAGTTCCTAAGTAAAATACTCTCTTGTATACAGTCTATAAAAATGTGTTCTCACATCCTCTTTCCCAGTTTAGCAAAAACAATGGATCTATTTAAGCCGTTCTAAGAGCACAGGTGTTTAGCTTGATGAGGGCACACAAGAATTTGTATTTAACAGGCTATATTAGAAGAAAAGATGCCAAAGTAGAAGAAACAGCCATTCTGGATCAATTATACTGCCCTTGGCGTTCAGTAAGTAGCCTCTTAAGTCCAGTAACAAACATGTCCATTTATAAGAGGCTTGGATTTTCACTTGCTAGTTGGTTCAGTAAACACCGCGTGCTCACTGTCATGGAAGAGGCTAGTCTCAGGCTGTCCACGCACCACACACCCCAGAACCGAGCCCAGGGCCCATTGAGCCCTAGTCCTGTCTTTAGGAATACAAGTACACAAATCTTGAATTTCACAACCACAAAGACCGAGCGTGTGTTAAGCTTGATCTCTGCTGCCACCTACAGTTCATTCTGCATTTCCCGCCGCAGCAGCACCACGGCCTTGGGAAATCCGTGCATCTATGATTACTGGAGGAGGGGGTGGGGGCGGAGACCAAAACACCATAACCTGTCCAGGGAAGAAAAATGGACTGTTCCTCTTACATCATTCTGCAGATGAGTCTGTTTTTTTATTACAAGACAACCGATAAAAGGAACCACACAAAAACATATAAGGCGAACATGTATAACCAACCGCCACCCAGGTTACACACCCGAGCTTTCCCAGCTCCCCCAGACCCTCTGTGTACCCGTCCTCATCTTCACCTTCCCCACTACACAGATCAGTTTAGTAGTTTAATAACTACACCACGGATGGACCAGTCTGAGTTGGAATCCATCATCAGGCAGCTAATCCTCCTGGGCAGAGTGGTGCACAGTGGACCCCCCCCCCCCTTGGAACAACTGGTCAACTTGCTTAGTTGATTCTCGGAGGGAAGACAGCACGTGGAGGTGTCTCCACGGCTGCGCTGGCGTCTGCTCTCACGCCACAGTGACGGCAGCCATGGCGCCTGCAGGCCTATGACGCTGGGGGCGGCCGTGCCCAGGGCTGGGTGACCGAAGTCTGGCCTGAGGGCCTCACCTAAGAGGGTGGGGCAGCAGCAGACGCCTGGAGTGCGGACAGCTCACCACCCTCTCTGGATTAGAGGCACTGGCTGGGCTCCAGGGAGGTCTCCAGCTGCCCCACGGACACCAGGGGGCCGAGCTGTCCCGACGCGCCGCCTTCAGGCGGGAAGGTGACCAAGTCCGAGTTCTTGCTCTCACTCTGGTCACTGTGCTGCCTCATGTGGCATCTCAGAGAGTCGTCCCTGACGAAGGCAGCGCCACAGGTCTCACAGCGGAAGGCCCTCTGAGTCACTATTTTGGCCACGTGCACAGAGCTGCCGTCGCGGGGCCCTTCTTTGCCCTGCGGGGCCCGGTTCTCCGTTCTGGCTTCGTCCCTGTGGACCTTGTCAATGTGCTTGGCCAGGCTGCTGGGCCGCTTGGTGTCAAAGCTGCAGAAGTCACACTTGAAGGGGCGGTCCTTGCAGTGGACCCGGCTGTGCACGCGCAGGGCGGCCGCGCTGGAGCAGGAGTAGCTGCACTCGGGGCACTTCTCGGGGTGGTCGGCCTGGTGCAGCCGGCTGTGCTCCAGGAGGTCGGCCCGGTCCCGGCCCTGGAAGGCGCAGTGCAGGCACTTGAAGGTGTGCTTGATGCGGACGTGGGACTTGAGGTTCGCTTTCATGGTGCAGCGGACGTCGCAGAACTCGCACTTGAAAGGCTTCTCCCCCGAGTGCACGATCATGTGCCTTTTCAAGTCCGAGCTGATTTTGAACTTGGCGCTACAGAGCCAGCACTGGAAGGGGGTGTCCCCTAGCAACGGAAGGTGTGTTTCCATTAGAGCAGGCAGGCAACACAGAACTCCCCCCACACATGCGTCAGAACACTTGCAACAAGGCAGGTGGGTCTTCTGCACTGCAGCTACCCGTAGCCTCCTAACACCACCATTTACCAGGGATGCTAATGAACTCGCTGGAGCCTCACCACAGTCCTGGGAGTGGGTACTGTTACCCCCCATTTTACAGATGGCATAACTGAGGCTCAGAGAGGTCAAGTTATTGACCTAAATAGCAGGGATTTGAACCCAGGCATCGTGGCACCCGAGTCCATACTCTTCAGGAGGACACTTCAGTTTCGATTCTAAACTCTCATTGAACCTGACATTCCAAACCAGAACAAGGAAGAAGGACGAGGTGCATACAGTGTTACAAACAACTGCTGGAATCCAGCTAAGACTTGGAAACATGCTTACTCTGGTGTTTAAGCTACATTACGTCGTTAACTGGCTTGTACCGCTAGTGAAAGTTTCAGTCTTACAGCTACAAGACTGGATTTTATTTATAGAAGTAACACCTGGTTATGATGGCAGGGGACACATACTGAAAAGCTATAGCCTCCTTTGCACCCGTGGAGGCACTGTGAAGGGCTTTAGTTCTTTTGGAGGCTGTTACTTTAAACATCATCGTCAGTGACAGTAAGCCAAGATGAGAATCTCACAACTTTGAGTCCATCAGTTTAAGAGGTTTTTTGAGGCCTCCCCTCTCTTGTCAGAAATAGCTTTATTGTTACATTTCGGTCCAATAACATTTGCATTCTGACCTGTGAATTTTCATGCTCTCACTAGTGGTTTTCAACTTTAGAGTCAAGCTCCACTGATTTCTCTTAACGTCGTTGATGTGTCCTTGGACTTTAAGTGGAACGACATGAATTGAGACCAATTTCACCACAGGCCAATTGACAGAAACAAGAGTTACGCTCCTATTAATGTTACAGGGAAACACTGTTGAACAGAACAGTGTTATTCGAAGACCTGCTGTAGAAGTAATTTGTATTATGACTGGGTATGTGATTTTCATCAGAGTCAACTACTGCACCAGGGTTATGTCCACCCCCTTTCAGGGTCACCGTCACACCTGGGCCAGTTCATAATGTTGCTAGCATCAAGGTCGAATTGACCTTCTTTTTCTACATGCTCATTTTGGGTCACATTTTATCATGCACACTTCCTAACTACACTGCATTTCTTGAGTAAAAAGAATCTTACCATGACCTCAAGTTGTCCAGTCTCTTAATTATGTTAAGCATTTATATGGAATTTCTAATGGATTTTCTGAATCTCTGATTTGTTAATATTCTTCCCGTAACCTCTTATACAAGTATCATCCTTTTATTCCTCTTTATTGCAATCCCAGTTAGCTATATTTCACATATTCACTATGTAAAAAATTCAAGTCAAATTTTATCTCCCTTGTTTTGCTAGAGTTTATCTTCCAGTACCTTCTACTGGAATGGTGGCTTAGAGAAAAATCAGAGCCCTTGCATATATACCTTTGTCTATTCTGCCTTCATACTTGAGGTAGTTTGGCTGGGTATAAAATTCTACTTGCAAAATGATTTTGCAGCTTTGAAGGGACTGTCCCACTGTCTCCTAGAAGCAACTGTTACTGCTTGGCATCTTGTGAGCCCTTTCACTCCCACAGCCCCTTAGAACTGTGAAATTCCTTTTCTCATTTGATTTTTTTAATTCTATTTTTGCTTCTTCCTACACCTAGTCAGCAACCAGACTTCCAGCTTATTTTCTCTCAGTTCTCCAACTCATTTTTTTTTCCTGATGTCTTGGATTTTTTTTTTTTTTTTAAAGCTTTATAGCCAGCTATCCTAGTTTTAATTCATATCTCTCTGTTTTTCCTACCTTTTCACAGAACTCTTCTTGGATGCAACATTTCTGCCTCTGGGAAGATACCAATTAGAATGGAAAAATTCTTGTCTATCACCCGAGGGCTCTGTTAGCTCCAGGATTAGTTATTTGTTAGACTTGGTGCTTTTTATACCATCATTTTCCACAAATGACTCATTATCCATAGTTGATACTTTGTTTAGGAAGAGTGGATTGGGTTAAGGATTAGACACAGGTGCCACAGGCTTTACCTGCTGGGTCGTTTGAGCCATTTTGCCAATAGGTTTCAGCTTCTCAAGCTCAGTGGCCTTGGCTGTCCACAAGTCCAGAACTCTCAGGACAGACAGATGTAAGGACTGGCTCCCAACTGTATGGCTGCCTCCCATTTGCTTGTTGGGCCAGTTTTCTGTACTCAATTTTAGATGTCGGCATATTTCCGTCTGCTTGCCATCTTCCATGAATTCACTGAAAAGTCTCATCTTATGAACCTCCTTGTGAGCCTCCCAACTCCCCATTTTTCTGTGTCACGATGGGTTATTTGGATCTATGGACTATTGACCGTTATTTCAATGGGGTCTCACAAAGGGAAGGAAATGCTCTTTGCAAAGTCTCATTTCTAGGACTACAAGTCTGTGACTTGCAGTTACATTCAACTGATTCTGCTCCATGTTTCTGAATGAAACTATGCAGAGTGTTAGCAAAAGAACGGAAACACCTTAGTTTCTACTTCGGGTTATTTGAGATACATCTTGGCTTCTTGACTGCCGTCCTGGGTGCTCATCCCCAGCTGGATTCTATGCAGTCAAGTTAGAGAACCCAGATGTCAGGTTTTCACGTTTGAATAAAAACCACTGTCCTGGCAAACAGAAAACCACAAGCTTCACCATCACCACAGAGACCCCAAGTTTCATTACGTAACCACCAAGTTACTCAAGTTGCTTGTGTTTTGGGTACACAGAGGTGAAGAGAGTGGCACGTTAGGCACAGAGGTGCCCGGGTCAGGGACTCACCTGTGTGCGAGCGCAGGTGCACGGTGAGCTGGCTGGAGTTGCGGCTGGCGTAGGGGCAGATCTGGCACTTGTAGGGCCGCTCGTCCGAGTGGATCCGCAGGTGCTTCTTGAGGCTGCTGCTGTCCACGGCGGCGTAGTCACACAGGTGACACTTGTGCGGCTTCACGCTGGTGTGGCACCGCATGTGCATGGTCAGGTTGTCCTTCCGGCTGAAGCACTTGTCACAGAACTCACACTTGTGAGGTTTGTCTCCTTCAAATACACAGAAGATTCAAGGTTGTATGGGTTACTCTATCAAGATGACTGTCAAGACATCTGACCAAAACGGTAGCCTGGGCACAGGGTCTTGCCTCTTCCTTCTGCCCAAATGCCCAGAGATAGAAAGATACTCAAATCCAGATGATCACACTGGGAGAGGAGAAGGTGAGCCATTCACTGATGGCTCAGAAATGAAGAAGAGTCCTAAGGAACAGATTAGATGAAATCCGACTGGAGGAGGAAATCCTAGGCCAAACCCCACTTGGGAAAATGGAGTGGTCACAGAGGTACTGAGGATCAGAAGTGGTGGGTCTAGGTGTCTTAGAACAGCTTTCTGGCTCCCTAGATGATGAACCACAGAAAGAATGGCAGAAGGACCCCTCCCTTACTTGCACCAAACTGCAGCAGCAATGGTATCTACCCTCCCCTACCTCTCCTGCCCCCAGCTATTAGGAAACAAGGGTGCTTAGACCAGAGAAATACTGTAATGCAAAGGCCCAAGTAGTTAGATATACCCTGGAAGACAGACAACCCCATGCCCAGAACTTCTCTACCAAATAGAGTGTTCCCTTTCTCCCCTGCAACCACTTCAGACCGATCACCTCCAATCAGAAATGATTCCACCCAGGAATCAAATACTTGCAGAAAGCCAGCACCAGGAAGACATGCCCAGTCAGCTTGCTCAAGGTCACATACTTGGCTGAAGCTGGGATTTGAACCTAAGCATTTTGGCTCCAGTATCTGGGCAGTAATAGCTACGCCATGCTGTCTCAGCAACCTTTTCTTTTGGACACGTTCAAACCAAGAACTTGAAGTTATAAAAGCTGTTTTCATCCCCCTAATAATTTCCATTCTCATCCAGTAAGTTGATTAGCAGAAGGGATGTAAAAAAAAAAAAAAAGACTCAGAAGATGGACGAAAGAATCTCCCGGAAGGATGCCCAAAAGGACAACAGGGAAAGTACAGTATAAGGAACATTAAGACACAAAACTGAGGTCTAGATTGTGCAGGACAGAACAGAGCAAATAATTACTTCTCCACACTACAGAAGCCCGGAATGATAA
Source organism: Molossus molossus (assembly GCF_014108415.1). NCBI lineage: Eukaryota > Metazoa > Chordata > Mammalia > Chiroptera > Molossidae > Molossus > Molossus molossus. The sequence goes on along the minus strand of NW_023425399.1, from coordinate 7,346,840 downwards.
GCTCTTAAAGATTTCAGAACGAAAACTTCTCAGATCAGCACCCAACTCCTCAGACAACACTGGACGGTAGCAAGATGGGAACAAAATCTGTCATGTTCTACAGAAGTTACTGAAATAGAATCCTGCACTTGAACTAGCTAGCATTTGATGGAAAAGGGAAAGCCAGCTGACCGATGGTTCAGGGTGTCATACGTGAACTGGGCAGACATCAGAAAAAAAAAAGAAGTGGGTAAAATATGGGATATGAGAAAGTAATGAAAGAGAAATGGAAAGTATTGCTTCCAAACCACAAGAGAGAACCAACCATTAAAAAAAACAGCAGCAGCCCTGGCCGGTTTGGCTCAGCGGTTAGGGCATTGGCCTGTGGACCAGAGAGACCAGGATTTGGTTCCCGCTAAGGGCACGTACCTCGGTTGCAGTTTGTCCCCGGCCCTGGTTGGGTCGTGCGGGTGGCAGCCACTCAATATGTCCCTTTCATGTCAATGCCCCCCCCCCCATCTGAACAAAAAATGGAAAAATGTCCTCAGGTGAGGATAAAAAAAACCAGCAGCAGCACACGAAATAGATAAAAACCAAACTCAATGTAGACTACAACAAACATCAATGGACTAAATTTCCCTGTTAAAAATGTCAAAAAGTCAGCTTAGTGCATTTACAAGACCTAAGTAAACACGACAGAGAATAGAAAATGATAGAAAAACATTCTAGAAAAATGCTAAAGGAAAGCAAGAATGTCAATTTTAATATAGAAATTGTGATAAAAGCCGCTAGAAATTTCATATTAAAGAAAAGATAAAACTCACCAAATAGACATGAATCAAACTTTTATGAATCTAACATGGTCTCATAAAAGGTTTGGAAGAAAGTCACCTTGAAAGTTGTAGGACATGTTTTAAAACAATGTTTTGTTTTTTTTTTAGACAGAGTGGGAGGAAGCGAGAGAGAGAGAGAGAGAGAGAGAGAGAGAAACATCGATGTGAAAGGGACACATCGAGTGGCTGCCACCCGCACAACCCAACCAGGGCCGGGGACAAACTGCAACAGAGGTATGTGCCCTTAGCGGGAACTGAACCCGGGTCTCTCTGGACCGCAGGCCGACGCTCTAACCGCTGAGCCAAACCGGCCAGGGCTAAAACAATTTTTGTTCAAGAACCCAAATTGGATTACAATCGTCCTAGAGACAGGCAGCCAGAGGCCTTGCATCAAAATCTATAGCCTGTCACTTTTAAGAAAGTTTATAGACTTAAGTTCATTAAAAAAATTTTTTTTTTCCTATTTATCATCAGATAGAGTGGGAGGGAGGGCGAGAGAGAGAGAGAGACACCAGTGTGAGAGAGACACCAACCTGTGACTCATTGGTTCACGGGCCGACGCTCTAACCACTGAGAAAACCTGGCCAGGTTTATTATTTTTAATAAAAGACTGAAAGCAAGCGAACCATATGCGAGTCAAGAAACTAGAAAGAATAAAGTTCCCAGCACTTGATCAATAAAACCAAAATTGTTCGTTGAAAAGGAAGGTTTGCTCAAACACAGAAGATTCCAACCGATCAGGGTTTTCAATCTCTGCGCTATTGCATTTTGCAGTGGGCTCTCCTGTATACTGGAGCATAGTTAGCAGCATCCGTGACCCTGTCCCAGTAGATGCCCGAAACACCTCCCTCCCCAGCTGTGAGTCAAATATGTCTTTGGATATTGCCAAATGTCCCCTGTGGAGGGAGGGGTGTACAGACATTGCAAAGAGAAAAGGGACAATAGACAAAGTCAATCCCAATTATTAACTAGACTTTCACCCCCAATATATTTAGAAGACTTGATAAAATGGATGATGGTCCAGGAAGATATAAAACTACAAAGTAAAACAGATAAATAACAGTTTTAAAAGTTGCTATGGCTGGCCCGGCTGGTGTGGCTCAGTGGCTGAGCATCGACCCCTGCATCAAGAGGTCGCCGGTTCGATTCCTGGTCAGGGCACATGCCCAGCTTGTGGGCCCGATCCCCGGTGGGGTGGCATCAGGAGGTGGCCAATCGATGTTCTCTCTCTCCCTCTAAAAATCAATAAAGAAAAAAAAAAGTTGCTATGTCTGCCCTGGCTGGTGTGGCTCAGTTGGTCGGAACATTTCATCCCACACGCGGAGAGGTTGCAGGCTTGATCCCTGGTCAGGGCACGTGCAGGTGACCCATCAATGTTTCACTCTCACATCCATGTTTCTCTCTCTCTTCCTTTCTTTCTCTCCAAAATCAGTAAAAGCATGTCCTCGGGTAAGGATTAAAAAAAACAAAAAAAACAAAAGTTGCTCTATCAGAGAGGTAACCCAAAGTCAGTTGTCGACAGCTGCAGTGTTGCTGAACTTGCTGTGAGAATCTTGTTTCCCTGTCCCGGTGACGGCAGGCTGGGGCGCGCGGTGTGCTCTGCCCACCGACACTCCACCAAAACTGATGAGTCACTTTTACGAGCGAGGGTGCCACCTGCCACACTCACTTCTCCTGCCCAAGGTGACCTGTAACATTCCAGACCAAGGATGCTTGATTTGGGACATGTAGATAAAGTCAGAGGTCAGGGACTTTGTGTGGGAAATGATCACATTTTTTGTTTCTAAAACCTCTCAGTGAAATGTAGCATTCCCTCCTGTTTTGAATGCAGTCCGCAGACCCCACTGATGATGGTACCCGAGACCCTCGTGAATAGATGGGGGCCACGTTCCTGGGGTGGCACTCCCTGCAGTTCTGAGTGGCCTTTATGTTTGTCACCGCTTCACAATGAGGGAGCTGGCAGGCCCAGCCACGAGAGTCTAACATTAAATCTCAGCGCTACTATGAATACTGTCTGCGGGTGTGGATGGCGTCATTAAAATGCAGACCCTCCCCCCCAGCTTTGAGATACAATTGACAAATAAAACTGGGCAGGTTTAAGGTGTACAACTTTCAAGTATATAACACACAATACGGTATTGTCAACTCAGTCACCTCGCTGGACCTTCGAGTCCCTAACTTCCTCATCTTATAACTGGAAGTCTGCACCCTCTGACCAGTATCTCCCCATTTCTCAAGCTGAACTTATAAAAACAAAACAGTTTCTGACTCAGTGAACCCGGGAAGGGCCTGAGATTCTGCATTTCTAACAAGGTCCCAGGTGTTGCTGACGCCTTGGGTCACAAGGATTTACTGTAGTTAAAATACCACACATTTAATACCGTGATAGCCATTGTACTGAAACGTAGTTTTTAATGGGATTGTACTATATTTAAAAACAGCCCTGGCTGGCCCTGGCTGGTTTGGCTCAGCGGTTAGAGCGTCGGCCTGCGGTACAGAGAGACCCGGGTTCGGTTCCCGCTAAGGGCATGTACCTCGGTTGCAGTTTGTCCCCGGCCCTGGTTGGTTGTGCGGGTGGCAACCACTCGATGTGTCCCTTCACATCGATGTTTCTCTCTCTCTCTCTTCCTCCCCGCCCCCCCACCCCCCTCTGTCTGAACAAAAAATGCAAAAATGTCCTCGGGTGAGGATTAAAAAAAAAACCAAAAAAAAAACCAAAAAAAAACCAAAAAAAAAAACAGCCCTGGCTGGTTTGGCTCAGCAGTTGGAGTGTCAGCCTGTGAACTAGAGAGTCCCGGGTTTGGTTCCCGCTAGGGGCACGTACCAAAAAAACAACAAAAAAAGACACATTATGCTGGGAAGGGTCCATAAGGTCACAAAACTGCCAGGATCCACAGCAGACAGAAGGTCAAGACCGCCTTTACCTGGCCTGCCCCAGAGGCTGCTCTGCCCGCTGACTCCTGGAGAAAAGCCCACAGCAAGGAGTTGTGACTTATGGGGTGACGCTGGGATGAGCAGGACAGTCTGCAGTTGCCAGAGACTGGCACTGTCGTCACAGGCTCATCACCCGCCCCTCCATCCTCTGAACAAAGTCACAAGCCGGGAGAGCATGTATCACATGTTCTAGAAGAGTGTCCACATTTCATTAACTGTTGAACAGCACAGGGAAAGATAAAGAGAAAAATGCCTCAATTCACTCCATGAGAGATTAACTTGGATATCCACGCCAAATGAAGAAATACAAAGTGGTATTAAAAATACAAACATTGCCCTGGCCGGTTTGGCTCAGCGGTTGGAGCGTCGGCCTGCGGTACAGAGAGACCCGGGTTCGGTTCCCGCTAAGGGCACGTACCTCGGTTGCAGTTTGTCCCCGGCCCTGGTTGGTCGTGTGGGTGGCAGCCACTTGATGTGTCCCTTCACATCGATGTTTCTCCCTCTCTCTCCCTCCCGCTCTGTCTGAACAAAAAATGGAAAAATGTCCTCGGGTGAGGATAAAAAAAAAAAAAAATACAAACATTACAAGTCAATCTCCTTTATGAGGTGAGATAAACCCCACAGGACCATCTCGAAAAGAGCAAAACATCTGCAACCCAGCCACCATTCTTGATTAAAGATGGAGACAGACCCCAAAGCCGCCTTTTGTAGGAAGAAACTGGATACGAATGGCTGACTCACTGCCCCTCTTTGACCCAGACCCGGGGACTGAGACCAAGGCGGTTCAAGATCAAGGAGAAAGACAGGAAGGAGAAAACTCATTATTTGCAAGTCACAGTCTACCGAGACCGTTCGAAGGGAGACTTGAACTATCACGGTACATGAGAGGTAGCAAGGGGCCTGGAGGGATCGCTCAAAATTCATCTGAAAGTGGTTTTGCTACTGTCAGCTCTCTATCGAGTTTCTTCCCACAACCATGTTCTCTCCGAGTTGGGAGGTGGGGGACCAAGGGTGTGGCGATGATGCAATCAAATGCCAGGCGACACATGGTGTTCTGCAGCTCACTGTGTCAATACAGCCTGAAGAAAACACAGTATTGACGCTGCCTGTCACTTTATTGCTTCTGGGCTTTTCATGTGAATACCGGCCTTTGTGTTCCTTAGGAGACTTCCTGTCCGTGGTCTCTTCCCCGGGTTATCTCTGACTTGTAGGAATCCTATGTGTGCTGCAGGTTAATTCCACCTATGCTGCACATTTCTTGTTGGGGGGCACTTGTTTAGCTTTTTATTTTATTTCATTTATTTGCGATTGACACCGTCCTCCTGATCCCGCCCTCCCATCTTAGCTTCTCAATGGTGTCTTGTTGTAAGTTTTAACGTTAGCCGCATTATATGTAGATCCATCCTACGTGACTTTAGGATAAATGTAATAAAGAGATTCAACCCAAGTTCAAGGCCTGGTTTTCTAACACTCCCCAAAGAAGCCCACACAGATGCCTGTTCTTAGCCACTCCTGTGTCTGCCTGTCACCCTCAGCCTCCAGGGCCCTCGAAGTGCAGTCTGGGGGTGCGAGACTCCTGGCCGAGCCCACGGTCACAGGTCCTTTCATACTCCTACGACGGCGGCACGCTCTGCCTTCCCCACGCGCGTTCTCACTGCAGGGAGACGTGGGCAGGCGCTGGCACGTCGGCTCTGCCCCAGCCTTGCTGCCGAGCCCCGGGACGCCCGGGCCAGCCTCGCTCAGGACTATCCTTGCGAGCAGCTGCACTGTCTGATTAAATCTCTCACCCTGAATAAGCCCTTTTCACATCCGGTGTGATGAAACAGGATGTAGATATAAGCTGCTCCTGCTGCCAACCACCATGCACCGCTTGGCCTGCAACAGGCGCTGTGGGGAGGGCGCAGCGCAGACTTCATCCGGGCTGCACGATGTTGGTTTGAAACAACTGACACACTGCCCCCCCGCCCCCGATCTGGTATTTGGCAGAGCTACGTGAACTACGTGAGCCTGTCATGTCAAGGAAAGTGACCAATACTGCAAGAACACGCGAGCCCTAAAAATGAAAGTCGGGATTTCAGAACATACATCCGCTACCCTTGGGCTGGCAGCTTCCTGGTTCTTAGGTTTTTAAAATGCAATTGGTAATATTAACAGAAGTGATTTTTTCCTGTGGTGTAAAGAAATGAGTCAACATTTGGAAGAATTACATAAGTTGGTAAACGAGTGTTTTCCAAATGACCAATGCATGACACGTCAAAAACCAAGCTTGGGTGACAGCCAGAGTAGAAAACAGACCAATGGCCTGGCTGGTGTGGCTCCGTGGTTGAGCGTCACCCCATTAACTGAGAGGTCCTGGTTTGATTCCTGGTCAGGGCACATGCCTGAGCTGCAGGCTCGATCCCCAGTAGGGGGCGTGCAGAAGGCAGCTGATCGATGTTTCTCTCTCACATCAATGTTTTTCTCTCTCTTGCTTTCTTCCTCTCCCTAATCTCGCTCTAAAATCAATACAAAATCTTAAAAAAAAAAAAAAAAGTTTACAGCTGTTTGTATGGAAAACAAGGCAATAATTAATACATAATAATACAAGAGTAAACTGCTTCACATACAACTGTTACCCTTTGGCCCACCTTGTATGTGAGGCCAGATTTTCTTCACTGGCTTCAGCCAAAACAATACCTGACAACAGACTGCATGTAGCCAGAGCTGTGTGCATCCAGGTGACTGCTGAGCCAGACATGAGAGAAGTGTGAAGGTATGAACAATGCTGCTTCTTGGTTTGGAAAATACTTCCCATAAAAGTGTTACGTTACTATAGAATGGGCTTACTGTTAGTTTTAAGTGAATACATACTTCATTTTATTTTTTTTAAATGTTTTAAAAATATGTTATTGATTTTTTTTTTTTTAAAGAGAGAGGAAGGGAGAGATAGAAACACCCAAGTGAGAGAAACACTGGCTGGCTGCCTCCTGCTCGCCCCCTACTGGGGATCGAGCCTGCAACCCGGGCATGTGTCCTGACCAGGAATCGAACCAGGACCTCTCAGTCCACGGGGCAAAATTCAATCTACTGAGCCACACTGGCCGGGCAGTGAAAACGTATTTTAAAGTTTTGAATTGCTCATGCTGCAACTACAGATAAAACAAAAACTCCTGGTGTGGGGGTTCCTTCGATATTTAAGTGTAAAAGGATCACGAAATAGTGGTTTGAGAGCCACTGTTCTACCTATTTGGCAAAGACTGGGCTCAAGTCTTAAATGATCACCTACAGATATATGGCTGTCCCTGCCGCCCACCTCCCGCCGGGTCAGAGACACCACGCAGCTGACGCATCAGTTCCCCTTTTCCTTGGTTAAGAGAATGTTCTCTTTGCAGCTGGGCACTTGACCACACAGATTCAAGACTTCATTCACCTGAGTGCTGTGGGTAACACCTGGGATGCATCCTTAAGGTGGCAGGAAGCCATTCCAGGCCATGCGCATGAGAGCTCAATCCTTGGGATGGCAAAGCAACAGAAGGGCCTGAGCACCTGAAACCGCGGGCCAGCCACCACACTGAACTGGGACTGCGTTTCAGGACAAATACTTTGCTTTTCAGCCACCAGCAGTTGATCTCACTGGTCTTCTAACCACAAGGGATACCACTTCTGGGTCATGCCCTGAGGGAGAGATGCTCTGAGACCCCAGGCCCCTCCCCTACTTTTCACTGGTTAAGTGATTCAGAGAACTGGAGCAGCTGTCTTGGACCTAGAAGAAGCCCAAGTATACATGTATTAAAGGAGTATCAGTCTGCACATCTGTACCCCTGACTCAGGGTACCCACCAAGGGCAGGGCCTTGCCTATACTTTGTGTAGCCCGTCATGCTCTGTGTTACTCCAATAGGACATTAATCCAGCCGCTGCCTCTCTTTCCAGGTCCACCCTAGCATTTGGGGCCTGATAATCCTGTGCACGGCTGGATTCTGGCAGCACTTCTGGCCCCCACCCACTAGATGGCAGTAGCACAGCCGCCACTGAGAACAACTGCTCCAGTTACCCTCAGGACAGGGACTTGAGGTTGCCTAAAGCCGCCCTGAGGTGGGTCTCCTCCGTGCTCAGGAGGCATCTGCAGGCTGTACTGACATCGTCATCCTGGAAGTCTTGTCTTTCAAGATGGGGATCACCCTTTCCTTTCCCCAAGAGGCTCTCATGGGCCCCCATCCTGCGTTCTCTCATTTCCATAGCAGAGTGCCCAGGGTCCAGAAAGCTGTCCTACTCTTGGAGCTGCAGAGTGTGAGCCGGGTCGTGGCTGCCCGGGTGGAAGCTATTTCCCAGCCCGCAGCCCCCCAGACCCTCGTTGAGGCTTGATGCGGCAGGTCCAGGTTCTGCTCGTATCCCACTAGCAACAAGGTTTGCTGCTTCTGCCCGGGCTGGGGGGGGGGGGGGGGCAACCCCCTCCATTTCCACCTTCCACTGGTTAAGGAATCTGGACCGGGGTTGAAACGCCCTGTTAAGGACGACTGAGCCAGTCTACCAGCTGTGAGCTCTTGCTTCTTCAACTGTACCTGAGAGAAAGAAACCTGAGTGTTTAAGCCACGTCCTTTGGTTTCTACAAGAGCAAAGAGCCCAGTATCTTAGTCACACAGCCTAGCAGAGCGTCTACGCTGCAGACCGAGGTGGGCACCGGTTTGTCAAGAGCCAGGCAGTAAACACCTGTGTACCACGGGATGCTATATCAGGCTCTGTGTACTAGCCCGTCTCTCCAGCGACTCCCGCAGGGCCAGAGCAGCCGCAAACAGCAGGGGGACAAAGGGGCACACCAGGGTGCAGACCCGGTTGTAGATGAGGGAATCCCTCTGCTCCAGCACCTTAGTTCTCTGTTCTCAGCAGCTGGTTGTTCCTTGGGGGCCACCTTTAAGAAGCAACCTTACTGTTCTCATCTAAGGTTACTATGGCCACAGGCCTCCTACAGCCCTCCTTCTGCCAACCTCTCCAAGTTCATCTCATACCCGTTTAAACAACAACAAACATTATCTCGGTACATTTCTGAGAAGCAGACTAGCTGATCAGTTCTGGCTAAAGGTTTCTCATCATTAGGTGATAATTAAGATGTTGGCTGCACCTGCAAGAACGTGACAGCTCTACTAGGGCTGGAGCATCTGTGTTCAAGTTCACCCACATCGCGTACCCAGTTTGGCTCCTTCCATGCCTTTGCAGCTAGATCAAGTCCCTCTACTATAGCTTCCTCAGCACTTTTTTCCTTTTCGTTTTTCCATTGATTTTTAGAGCGAGTGGGAGGGAGGAAGGGCGCGGGCAGAGAGAAACATCGATGTGAGAGAAACACGTTGATTGGTTGCCTCCTGGGGCCGTGGAATAAACCTACAACCCAGGTACATGCCTTTGACCGGGAATCGAACCCGAGACCCTCGCATGTGCGGACCGGCGCTCTAACCACGGAACCACACTGGCCAGAGCTTCTTCAGCACTGTGTCCCCTCACCTGTTAGCTACCGTTTTGCCTGTTGCATTCTGCATCACAGACCCCTCCACGAGACTAAGTTCCATGACACAGCGACCGCTCTCTGTCCTGCTCATCACTACATACCCAGCACTTGATTCTTACCCTTTCCTTGGGGTTTCTTTTTTTTTTAAATTAATTTATTTTTGTTACAGATGTTTCTCCTTTTTCCCCAACTGATTCCTCCCTCCCTCTCCCTCCCCGCCCTGTCCCCGGCTTTGTTGTTCATGACCTTTGTTCATGCACACATGCATGTAAGTTCTGTGGTTATCTCTCCCCCACCACCCCCTCTCCTGGGGATTGTCAGTCTGTACCCCACTTCCACGTCTCTGGGACTACCCCGTTCCTCAGACTGTTATGTTCATTATATTCCACAAATAAGTGAGATCATATGATACTGGTCTTTCTCCTTGGGGTTTGTTTTTTGGTTTGTTTTTCACAGGGAAGCTCTGAGCAAATGAACGGACGCCTACCTGTGTGGATGCGTAGATGGCGGTCCAAATCCTTCATGCCATGGACAGTTTTGAAGTGGCAACCTAGAAGGGAAGGAAGAAAACCCAGCTCTTCTTAAAAATATGACCTCCAAAAAGGCAGCTGCTATGAACTGAAGTGCTGGTGAGTCACGCGCCTGGGCACGATGCCCAGGACCCACAGAGGACGCTCCTGCTGGTGAGGGTGGGGAGCAGTGCAGGGACCTGCTGGTGAGGGGTCCGCGGGGCTCACCCCGCGTGCTCCGCCTCCTCTTTACCTGGATAGCAACAGTTGAATGTCCTTTCTCCGAGGGTGGCCATTTGTTCCTTGGACTCGGAGGGAAGCGCCACCCCGGGGGCTTTCTGGGTGTCACTGCTGTCGGGGGAGGGGCAAGCTGGCTTTGGGGCATCGTTGTCCAGTTCTGAAGCTGAAATGGAGACAAAGAGCCGGGTTACTTCATTTTCCGAACGTAAGCGCCATGGCGAGGCTGACAGTCGCGGGCCGGGCTCACCCACCGCCCTGCGCCACCTCCTCGGGGCACCGAACACACTGATGTACACGCTGGTCTTACAAAGTCATCTTCCTCTAACGACCAAGTCCCAGGAAATACAGGGCACGGAAGATGACGGTTTCACGGACAGGGACAACACGACTGGCCAGATCCAGACTGTAACACTTGGCGAAAGCGCTTCTCAGAGACCTAGTCTATAAGATAATTTCCCACCCACCCCATGTTTCACGAAAAGCAATACACACAAATCACGAGAAAAGTAAGACGAGAACAAAAGCCCCGGGGTTCTCATTAGCTGGGCCAGGAAGCTGGGTGTCAGGGCAACGCCGAACTATTTGGAAATGCTCCCTCTCCACTTCCAACCTTGTTTTGCCGCGACTGGGTGACAGCTCCCGGACCCGCTCCAAGCCCCCTGCTCTCGGGACAAGAGGCAGGTGCTTCAACAGATCTCTTCAAAGGGGGAGGGAAAAACCAGGGACTTAAAGACTTGCGCTGATGGTCTGTAGTATCAGGATCTTGATTCTGATTTGAACTCACTGTAAAACCATTTAAGACCGTGAGAAGGTGAATCCTAACTAGAAGTTTCAGGAGGGATCTTTTTTTTTTTAAGGTGTGAAGATGAAATTCGAGTTTTTAAAACATTCTCATAGTTAGGGGACGAATATTTGTAAGTTGCATATATACCTGATCTGCTTCAACATACCCCAGGACAGGGGAGTAGTATGAAAGACACAGGACTGTCCACGCGTCATTACATGAGAAGCCCAGCTATGGGAAGGACCTGGGAGCTCCCTGCGCCATTCGATCCTCCGTGAGGCGGAATCACGCGAAATTGACCGTTTTCATGGGCCCAGATGGTCAGATAACAATTTCACATGGTTCGATCTACATAAGTCGTTTTCAAAATGTCTAGAACAAAGGCAAAGTACTCCTACAGAGGTGCTAGCCACGTCTGAAGTCTTAAAATAAAATAAAAAAGAAGGATCTTGACTAAATTATGAAATATAGGCCAAGGTCGGGGACCTTTTGTGTGTCCCAGGCACAGAAGGTGGATTCCGTTTCCCTTCAGGGTTTATCAAGGTGAACTTCTCTTACCGTGCGACGCGGGGCAGAGGCTCTGCTTAGCCGTCGTACTTACTAGCTGTGTGCCCACTGGCCGCTCACTTAACCTTTCTGAGCTAGTTTCCTCTCCTGCGAAGAGGAAGCACTGACCTGTCTCAGGCTGCTCAGAGATGAACGTGTACACTCTCAGTAGTGCCCGGCCTGAGCCTGAGTACACACCTCAGTTAAAAAGCACTCCCGGAGGTGCTCGACTGGGGTCCCTTTGCCCCCAGGGAACATTTAGCAACATCTGGGGACATTTTTGATGGTCAGGATCATGTGCATGCTGTGGCATCTAGCAGGGGGCATCTAGCAGGTGGCGGGCAGGGGATGTGCTAAACACCCCACAATGCACAAGACGGCCCCCTGGCTGAATCAGCATCACCTGAATTACGGTTAAATGTAATTTCCCAGGGGCTGGGGTGGGAGAGATGGAACCTGCATTTTAAAGCACCCCTGAAGTGACTGTCATATTACTCTAAAACTTTGCTACTCGAAGGGTGGGCCACGGAGCATAACATCAGCACAGCTGGGAGCTAGTCAGAAATGCAGAACCTCAGGCTCCATCCTACCTGCAGAAGCCTCCTGCACTTTAAGCTCTCCAGGTGGCTCCTCTCTGCTGAGGCGTGTACTCCGACTCAGGCTGGGCTCTGCACTGAGAGTGTACACTGCTCATCTCTCAACAACCCGGAGCCAGGCCAGTGCTTCCTGTTTACTGGTGAGTAAACTGTAGCTCAGAAAGGTTAAGTGAGCGGCCAGTGGGCACACAGCTAGTACGATGGCTAAGCAGAGCCCGGCGGTAAGAGAAGTTTGCCTTGATAAACCCTGAAGGGAACTGGAATCCACCTTCTGTGCCTGGGACACACAAAAGGTCCTGACCTTGGCCTACCCTTCATTATTCGGAGAAGCCCAACTCCAAGCCTGCACTTTTCTAACTCAAGTGCATCAGAAGCACCTGGAGGGCTTGTTAAGACACAGGTGTCTGGGCCCCGCCTCTAGAGTTCCTGATTCACTGGGTCTGGAGTGGAGCCGGTATTTTTCTAACACGTTCTCAGCTGCTGCTGCTGCTGCTGCTGGGCCTGGGACCACACTCAGAACATCTGCTCTGTAAGGATGGAAGATGACTCAGGGGATGGATGCTCACGGTCACGGGGCTAGAAGCTTTCAGCTGACTAGAAGCCACAGCTGCCACATCTGAAGCTCATCACTCTGCCCCTCAGAGGGAAGCCCCAAACCTGTATTACTTAACAATCCTCGTTTTAAAGGAAATCTCTCAAGCTTGAGGGTTCTAATCCCACAGAAACCGAGGAAGGCTGACACGCTGACGGCTAAGTGAGAGGATGTAAAGCACAGTGGTTCAGGGATCTGACTGCGAAGCCAGCTAGTAAGATCCAAATTCCAGTTCTATCATCTATCACCTGTGTGACCCTGAGTATGTTAACTTCCCCGTTCCCGAGCTGCCACATCAGCAAAATGGGGATTCAGCCCCAAACTCATAGGTTTCCATGAAGATGATTAAATTTAGCAGCCGTAAAAGAACTCTGTACGTAAGTCAGCACTATATAAATATTATTGGTTTTATTCACTGGTGTGTACACCTGTGAGCCACCAGGTCCTGGGACAGGGAAACACATGGTGGAGTGCATTTCTCTCTTCAAAACAGGCGGGAGAGAGATGGATGAGCTCAAGTTATCAGAAAACTCAGTCCAACAGCCCTCAAGGGCCACCCAGGTAGAATGTGAGGGAGGGGCTGAGGGACTTCCCAAAGAGACTTCCTTCACTGTACATCCAGGGGAGCCCACACTCTCCTGGGAAGGCTACAGCTGGGGCAGAGACCCTTCTAGCTTGAAAGGGGAGGGGCGCACACATTTGATAGTCAGAACCTAGTTTAGCACGGTGGGCATTTTTTAACCCTTTGAAAAACTGCTGATGTTATTTAGGAAAGTTGTTTTCCTGCCTCTGTTAGTTCTTTCTTTCTTTCTTTCTTTCTTTCTTTCTTTCTTTCTTTCTTTCTTTCTTTCTTTCTTTCTTTCTTTCTTTCTTTCTTTCTCTCTCTTTCTTTCTTTCTATTTTGTTTTTTTTACTGGTGGTGATTGAAGTCTACCAATTGGCCTGCTCCTTTCTACTTCCTCCAGAAGCCGAGTCTGGTGTGGCAAAGCCATCTGCGAGGGGCCCAACCTAAACAAACAACCAGGGCAGCCTCCTGCCCAGCACCGGGGACCTGAGACACCGGAGGAACCGAAACCCAGCAGCTGGAAGGCTGCCTTTCTCTGCAGGGCTGGCTGGTGTTGACGGCGTTTGGGACATAATTCTGATTATGCGCTGCTCCCACGGAGGGCACCCCAGTACTGCACAACACAGACCCCCCCTCCCCAATGCCTTCAAACACAGGGAGCAGTGCTCGGGGCCCAGCCCTGTTTGCAGGAATAAAAGCAGCCAGTAACAGGAACTTTGACAAACAGCCTGGGGTAACTCAGCAAGTCTTCAATAGTCTCTTCCCCCTAAAGTTCAACATCCCCAATAACTCCTCAATTCCTCTTTCAAGAGGATCAGCGGGAGCCCTGGCCCCCACTCCAGAAAGACTGTCCTGGTCCAACTATTTGTCCCCATTCTAGGCCTTGGCCCAGTGGTATTTATGGTATTTTGGTTATGATAATTCATGCAGCCAAGCCTTAGTTTCAAATACAAACTATTAACTTAGGAGTGGCCCGGTGAAGGCTTCCCTCTTCTGCCACCTCCTGGGGAGAGCAAGGTCATCAGAGCATGGTGCTGGGGTCTGAGCCTTCTCCCAGAAGAGACCTGAGATCCCCCTTGACCGGAAAATGCAGGGAAAGCGGAAAAGACAGGGAGTGACAACTCCTCTTCCCACTTCCTTCCTGAGAAAAAGGTGTCAGCTAACCACGGCGGGAGGGGAACCTCCAGTCTTCACCTGCAAGCAAGATAATCGGAAAGGGAAGCGCTTTGGAAATGCAGATTCCCCGACCTCACCCCACCCCCCGACATTCCTAGGGGTGGGGTGCCTGAGAGCAGCCGTAGGAATTTGACCAGTGAGCAAAGCTCCCTCCCCACTGCCCTGCGGGCGCTTTAGAATCGGCGGCTCCAGCGGCCACAGCGTGAGAAATACCGCCGAGGTGTTAGGGCTGCCGAGGGTCTTTCCGCTCCGCCGGGACCCCCTCAGCTACGTGGCCCCCGAGTTGAGCCTGGTAAGTCCGACTGTGGCACTGCCCTGCCCGACATCCCCTCCCCCTAACGGCTCCACGTCTCGGGGGTAAAAGGCGCCCCCATCACCTCTCCGACCTCGGCGGAGCCGCTCAGGTCCAGCGCGCGCCCGTGTTCCCCGCGCCTGGAATGCGCTCCCCGGGGCCATCTCCACGGCTCGCTCCCTCGCAACCTTCAGATTTTTACTCGACGGTGCCTTCCTCGGCGAGGCCGGCCCTGGACAGCGCATTTGAAAGGGACGCTCGCCCCCAGATCGCCCATCTCCCTCCACCGCTTCGCCTACGCCCCTCCCCCACACGGCGCACCCTACACCCCGCGCTCCGCGGCTTCCTCTCCGGGGCCGCCTCTCGTCCGCACTGGGCCCAAGCTCCAGCCGAGCCGGAATTCTGTCCTCCTCGTCCCTGCTGGGTCTTCCTCCAGCACAGCCTCGTGTACCCGCCAAGCTCAGGCATTCTTTCCGATACTTCACATCCTCCAGCAGGTCTCCCTGCGCGCGGGTCTTAATACCTACTTTCCGGGCGCGCAGCCCCCGCCCAGCGCCAAGGAGCTCGGGGACCACAGTTGCGACGCACCCCGAAGACAGCCTCGTGAGGGGTCTCCGAGCGTGTTTGGGGGACGACCCTCCGTCTACTAGCGTTTTGGGGGGGGGGTGGCTGGAGAAGTCCACGCGGAGAGCGGAGTCATTTACCCAAGGAGGGTGAATCTGGAAGGTGGGGGAAGGGGCCGGGAGCGCGGAGGTCCGAGCCGCAGGACTTCAGTTGCAAGCTCCATCCACTCTTCCACGCCCGGTGGCGGAACCCTGCACCCGCGCGAGCTCGGAAACACCCGAGAAACAGCAGCCAGCCTCGGGGCGCGGCGCCGCAGCGCTACTCACCCGACTCCCCGGCCACCTGGCGGGCCGCCTTCGCGACCTCGGGGCGCGCGGGCTCCGGCTCCGCGCAGTGGAGGTGCTGGGGCTTGGTCTGCTTGCGCCGCGACATGGCTAACGACCCGGGCTCCCGGCGAGTCCCCACGAGTGGCCTGCTTGGTCCAGCCAATTCCTGGAGTTCGGAAATTACACCCGCTCGGCCCAAGCGCGCATGTCCCGGCAATTCTGCTCCTCCGCGGAGCAGGGCGATTTATCACGAGTCCTGACGGCTGATTGGCCCGGAGCCAGGGCCGCGGGGTCCCGGGGAAGCGCGGTCCGCCGCCTGGCAGGCCGCTCCGACCCGGAGCTCGTTAGAAATGCCGACTCTCGGGCTCCACCCCGGACCCGCGGCATCAGAATCTGCATTTTAACAAGCTCCCCAGGTGATCCGCGTGCACAGTCAAGTTTGAGAAACCGTGTCTGCATTTTAACAAGATCCCAGGGTGATTCGTGTGCCCATTAAAATTTCAGAAGCACGGCGCTCCTCCGACTTGAATGCGCTCGGGGATCACTGGGGATCTCGTTAAAATGCAGATTCTGACTCCGCGGGTCTCGGGTGGGGCCTGAGCTTCTGGATTCCTAACGAGCTCCCGGGTGATGCCCTGGCGGCGGCGGCGGACCCGGCCGCGCTCCGAGTCGGACTTAATTGGCCCGGGCACTGGCTGGTTGCTTTTCAAGCTCCCCGGCTTATTCTGAGAGGTAGCCAAGGTGGAAAGGGCGACCTCCACTCGCGGCTCTCAACCTTGGCTGTATATGCGGATTTAAAATTTAAATGAGGCCAGAGTGTCCCCAGCTGCAGGGTGAACCACAGTTCCTGGAGAAGCCGATTAAAAATACAGATCCCGAAAGTTTTGGCTTCGGGCGGCGGGGCCCGGGAATCCGTATGTCGACACGGCGCCGCCCCAAGTCTAAGGCCACAGCAGAGCAGCCTGTGGGCCTAGGGGCGCGGGCCCGCCCAGCAGGGGACTGAGGCCTCTCCTCCGAGAGGTCGATCTAATTGGCGTTCGTGCTCAGACTGGATGGGGCCTTGATGAGATCCGAGGGGTGTTGGGGGGAACCCCTCCTTGCACTAGGTGAACGACATCCTACAGGGAGCAAGAAAGCCACCTAGTCCCCCAGGTGTTTACTTGCTCCCAAGTGGAGTTGTTACTGAAGGCGGGGCTGTGCCCCGAGCTTGCCCGAACCTGAGAATCACGTGAAGCCTTCTTTAAAAAGACCCAAGTTCAACTCTGAGTCCCGGGATGGGCCTGGGAACCTGTATTTCCGCCGCCGCCGCCGGCAGAGGGTTTGCGCCGTGGCTGGTGCGGGCCCCTGCGGTTTCTCAGAGTCCCGCCGGCTGTGCAGTGACTACCACTGGCAAACCCTAGGGGACCGCCTGGACATGAGCATTTTTATATTTATTAAAAAAAAAAAAAGTGCTGTTTTCTTTAACTTTCCTGTTGATTTTCAAGCTGTGGATTGATTCTAGGGATGTTTGTGTAATACAAGAAAGGTGAAGTTACTTGAGGTTAAATTGAAAAAATTTTTTAAAAAGTTTTCTTTGGGATGTGTGTGCATGAAGCTACACATACATGTAATGTCCTTTGAAAACATCCCTACGTGCTTGGGTTTCTTGGGTCTCCTTTGGAAGGTCTCAGAAGGAGACAGGACAGACTGGGCAGTGGTGGCCCCTGGGGAAGTGCATCCTGCACGGGAAATGGGTGACATCTGACACCCTCTGTAGTGCTTGAGGCCTGTACCTGTGTGTGTGCTGCTCACACTGTCCATATCCTTCACCTCAGGGGCACACAGCTGGATTAGTCAATCCTTGCTACAGGGCACCTTGTCATCGCTGATCCATCACTGGCCTGTATTTGGTTACTGTTTGTTACTTGGTTTATTATGATATAATAAATACCAGGCAACCCATCACCCCAAACTAGGACCTTAACCATAACGTACATCTCCCCTCCCCTCTAATTTAGTAGCCATTAATCCAAATCCTACATACTAATTCCTTTGCTTTTTCTTTTTAGCATGCCCGCCCCCACCCCTCAAGTATTCTTAAAAATACATGCCATTTTAATTTTAAAAGAACTTCACAAAAAGGGTATGTAACCTTCCAGGAATTATTTTCCCCACATTTATTAGATTCCTAAGATGATCTAAATTGCTGTCACTGGCATTCGTCCATTTTGACTGGTGTGTAATATTCCGCGGTATGAACAAACCAGAGTTCATCCGTCTGCTCTCCTGTTGTTTCCTGGTCTTTGCCATGTGTAGAGAGAGTGTGACTCTGATCTACGATCTTTCTAAAAAGTGTCTGAATTTCTTAAGTGATGTCCACACTGGTTGGGTTGTAGATGACTAAGAAATGATGGCTCTGATTTATTCCTGCCCAGCAGTGTAAGAGGTAACTGTGGAGTCACAGCTTGCCTTAATTTTCGCCAGATTGATCTACAGATACGACCTTACATTTCACTATGATCTTACTTACATTTTCCCTGTGTGCAGTGTTTTGAGAACAAAACAAGTAAAATTATTCATGCTTTTCACAGATATAACGATAGCAACTGATTACATTTGTTTCATTTTTCGAAGTCACTGTTTTAATATCTACACTACATGCATTTGGAGTTGTGGTGCTAAATTCAGTTTACTGCCGTGTTTGGTTTTAATGGCTTGATTTCAAGGGTTGTACTTGAAAAACTGAAAAAGTATTATAACTCACAGGATATAGAAATCTAAGTGAAAGCAAGGTTATCATTGGTTATGCTTGGTAAGTTATTCTCCTTTTCATATCCCATTTACCAATTATACCAATCAACTAGTCATTTTTTAAAAAAAATTCAGCTTATAGCCTGGCCAGTGCGCTCTGTGGTTGAGTGTCGACCCGTGCACCAAAAGGTTGCCGGTTCGATTCCCGGTCAGGGCACATGCCCAGGTTGTGGGCCAAATCCCCAGTGGGGGGCATGCAGGAGGCGGCCAGTCGATGTTCTCTCTCATCGATGTTTCTCTCTCTCTCTCCCTCTCCCTTCCTCTCTCTCTAAAATCAATAAAGAAAAAAAATTCAGCGTGTACATTTTCACCTTTCCTGATGACCAGTCTGGAGCTTTTGCAAATTCAGCTGAAGAGGGTGCATCACTATCTCTCTAACAAGTGGATTTCAAAACCACGGAGGCTCCTTATTTGGAAGATGTTTAAACAGATTAGAAATTCTGTTGCTAAATTTAAACATGCAGATAGAAGTGTTTATATCATAACTTGATTCATCGCTTTCAGCAACAGAATTACTTAGCAATGGAATCAAGGACAAACATGCACTTCAAAACCCTTTCTTCATAGGATGTTCCTTTCTCTTCTTTATATGTCACCTTTATCCTGAAAAACATTTTTTTAATGGCTGTTAGACTGTTCCCTTTATCACAGAAAAAGTCAGTAAATTTTCAACGCTTGATAAAAGAAACCTCGTCCTGGCCGGTTTGGCTCAGTGGTGAGCGCGTCGGCCCGTGGACCAGAATCCCGGGTTCGGTTCCTGCTAAGGGCACGTACCTAGGTTGCAGTTTGTCCCCAGTGCCGGTCGTGTGGGTGGCAACCACTCAATGTATCTCTCTCACATCGATGTTTCTCTCTCTCTTTCTCCCGCTCTATCTGAAGATAAATGCAAGAATGTCCTCGGGTGAGGATAAAAAAATATATAAGTAAATGAATGAATGAATGAATGAATCAATAAATCAATAAAAGAAACCTGGAGAATATCTGTAATTTCGATAACTCTTAAGTATTTTGTCGAGGGATAAACAGTGCCCCTCTGAACTACACAAAAGATTCTCTCTGCTGCCGTGTGACCCTCAGAGAGCTGCTCTGTGCCCTACTTTCTCACCCATAAAAGGGCAACACAACAGCTAGTGGTTGTGAGGGCGCCTTCCCATGTGTCTAGTACACAGCAATGTACAGTGTAGAGGCAGGACTCCACGTTAACTATCATTCACAGTGACAGAGGAAGAGTTACAGTTACCCATGCTAACAGCTCACACTCATCTAGGCTTGGTGGTTCCAATGAACTAGGCACAGGTACTGTTTTACATGGAAATAAATTGGAGGAAAAGCAGCCTATGCTGACATTACTCAGCCCTTCTGAATTGCACGCTTCCCATGCTTTTATACCTGTGTGTGTGTGTGTGTGTGTGTGTGTGTGTGTGAGTATGAGTAGTTTAATACTACTCATTTAACAGTGCTCAAGTAATTGCTTTATTTTGCAACAGAAATAGATACAAATAAGTTATAATTGTCTCTGGCTGTCCTGGGTCTCCTGGGGTGTGAGCACCTTGCCGGTCCCAAGCCACCTCCTTTGACTTCTGTCACCACCACGACAGAATTCTCCACTTTGGATCCAGGACAGAATGAGTAAATGTTTATCCAGGTACAAATGAGTCCCAGACGGGGGGTACATCTAGACAGAAGCTAATCTGACTTCTTCATCGGCCAGGAATTAATTTATGTGTTCATCTGATAACCAAGTTTGGAGCCCACATGACTTTCTGGGTCTGTTCCAGGTGTTGGCTAATGTGTGATATGCAAGACCAACAAAACCCAGCAGGGCAGTCAGAGAAGGAAGGAATGAATAATGAATGAACGAATGCATGCATGCATGAATGCACAAGGTTGTTTCCGATAACTCGGGGTGCTGAGACCAAGATGAAATGGGGTGGTGTGATGGAGAGTCACTGGGTGGTGGTTGGTGGGGGGCAGCTGAGTTGGGCTAGAAGGGACCTTTGAGCTAAAACCTGAATAGAATAGGCAGCCATGAAGAGAACCTGGAGGCTGGCACTCCTGGGAGGGGACACCGTAGCAAAGGCTCAAAGGAGATGCGCTTTGCTGTATTTGAAGCCAAGTTAGAAGATTCACTGACTAGGTGGTTCTCAGAAAAGAAAAATCTGGCTTATAAAAATTTGAAAAAAAAAAAAAAATGTCCAAGCTCACTTATGATTCAAGACACACCAGGTAAAGTAAATTGAAATACCGTTTTATAGCCTGCCTGAATAAAAAGATTAAACACGCATATCAGCAGGTGAGAACAAACTCTGACCCAGCCGTCCCTCCCCCACCCTGCACACTCTCAAAGTCACCACGCATGAGAACCATCTGGGGACCTTGTTAAAATGCAGATTCTGACTCCCGTGTGTCTCAAAACCTAACATAAACCCAGATCACCTGGGGACCTTGTTAGGCAGCAGCTTCTGATTTCAGTGCTTCTTAAACTTTAATGGGCGGAAGGATGACCTGGAGATTTTGTTTAATGTGGATTCTGGGAAGGATGACCTGGAGATTTTGTTTAATGTGGATTCTGGGCAACAATTGTGCAAGAGGTGTTTAGCCTCACTGATTACAAGGGAGTGAATATTAAACAGCTATAAAGGCCTCTCTTTTTTTCCCACCTCCCAGATCAATAAAAATCAAGAAGGCTGATGACATGTCCCGTTAGCAGGAGCGCAGGGAAGCCGTTGCTCGTGGGAGGGTAAATGTTTGTGGCCACTTTGGAGCGTAAGTTGGCAATCCGTTTTTAAATGTGCCCTGCCAAAGATCTAGCAATTAATTCTCCTTTCCATGTATTCTCCAGATAAACATCTTCACCTGCGCACAACGAGTGCCTCTAAGGATATATCCCCCTAGATATAAACACATGCAAATCTATATGTATTTCCAACAGTGACACATGAAAATCCAGGCTAAAAAGGTATTGCCTGGCCAGTGTGGCTCAGTGGTTGAGCATCGGTCGACCCATGCACCAAGAGGTCACCTGTTTGATTCCTGGCCAGGGCACATGCCCAGGTTGTAGGCCCGATCGCCAGTGGGGGGCATGCAGGAGGTGGCCAATCGATATTTCTCTCTCTCTCCCGCTTCCTTCCTCTCTCTCCAAAAATCAATAAAGAAAAAAATTAATTTAAAAAAAAGGTGTTAGAAGGAAAGTCACTGGCTATGTGCTAAGCAAGTGAGGGTGGGGGAGTACTTTGTGGGGTAGACGGATTGAAGAACGTACATTTTCCGTGTGTATGTAAGAGTATTACCCCTAGTAATGCTTCCTTTAAAAACAAACATACAAAAATACCAGAATGTATTCACATCCTGTGAATACAAACAAAACAGAATGTATTCACATACTACTTTATAGTTAAAAAGTAATAAATAACTAAATTGTGGTTCTGGCATACAGTGGAATAAATTCTACATGACCATACAAAATAATAATGCATTTCTGTGAGCACGGATAGGGAATATTCTTCAAAATATATAAGTGAGCCCTGGCCGGTTTGGCTCAGCAGTTAGAGCGTCGGCCTGCGGTCCGGAGAGACCCGGGTTCGGTTCCCGCTAAGGGCACGTACTTCGGTTGCAGTTTGTCCCCGGCCCTGGTTGGTCGTGCGGGTGGCAGCCACTCGATGTGTCCCTTCACATCGATGTTTCTCTCTCTCTCTCTCTCCCTTCCTCTCTCCCCCCCCCCCACTCTATCTGTACAAAAAATGGAAAAATATCCTCGGGTGAGGATAAAAAAACAAAAAAAACCCAACAAAATATATAAGTGATATGTTCAAAGGATAGAAAAGTACACAGATTATGTGGTTGTGTGTATGTATATATGTATATAAAACACAAAGATCTAATAGCATCTCTCTATGAAATTCAATATATACAAGGTTGCCAAACGTAGGTTTACAGTTGTATGTGAAACTGAGCTGTATTATTATTGATTATTTTATTATTTTCCATACAAACAACTGTAAACCTCCCTGGGCCCCATCCCATATATGAACACACCCACAGAGGAGACCAGGGACCTGGTCACAGGAGTTATCCCTGAGGACAGGACAGCAATATTTGTGATGCAACTGTCCAAGTGACCGACATCATGCTAAGTGCCTTTCTGCAATCTTTCAAGTTTTAAAAATTTGAAGAATCATAATATGTGGCATACATACAAGAGTGCATACAACATAACTGCAATTTAAGGAATAAAACTAACATTCATGTAACCACCAACTTTATTTACTTATTTTTTTGGTATGTGCCCCTAGTGGGAACCGAATCCGGGACTCTCTGGTCCGGAGGCTCATGCTCCAACCGCTGAGCCAAACTAGCCAGGGCAAACCACCACCTTTAGATCTAGAACATTCTTTGTACCAAAGAAACCTTTCACACGTTCCCATCCGTAAGCTGCTGCTTCCTTCCGTCACCTTGTTTGTTTGCTTCTTTAAGAATAGCTTATTAATTTTAGGGAGAGGGGAAGGGCAAAGAGAGATGTGGGATTGCAACATCCATCGGCTGTCTCCTGCACGCCCCCTACTGGGGACAAGCCCACAACCCAGGCATGTGTCCTGATCAGGAATTGAACCAGCAACCTCTTGGTGCATGGGATGACACTCAACAAACCCAGCCACACTGGCCAGGGCCACTATTTCTATTTCACATAACTATTATTTAAAAATAATTTTGCCACCCAAATAGTATGCTGCTTAGTCTGAACTGTGTGAGTAATTTTCTTAAACTTTAAGTGTGCGAGACTGAACAGGTTTGCTACAGGCAGCTGTAGCTCATTCATTCTCACTCTCGCATGACCTCCGTTGTATGACTACACTACACTGTGTCTACACCTTTACCGCCAATGGGTGGTTCCCAATTTGGTCATTATGAGCAATGCAGCTGTAAACATTCATGCACAGGTTCCCTGACTCCTGTAGGGAAGGTTCTGTGCGCCCAGAATCTGCTCTCCAGGTCATTCTGCTCATTCAAGTCTGAGCAGCACGGAGAGCAGAATCTGCTTCTTAACAGGGTTCCCAGGCAACCTGCACCTGTGTTACATTTTGAGCCACACTGGAGTCAGAATCTGCATTTTAACAAGGTCCCCTGGTGATTCTCGGGCATGGTAAGTTTGAGAAGCACAGTGTGTGGGATCAGCTGGATCTTAGCATATGTTCCTGTTCAGCTGACCTGGGAGACGCCAAACCATTTTCCAATGGAGCTGTATCAATTTACATCCCCATCAGCATATATAGCGTTTAACATAAAATAAGGAAATTAGTTTAAAAGCCACTAGGGCACAGTCTTAGTTGAAAATGTGAATAACCACTACCCAAATCCTCGCTTCTTCCTCCTCTTTCCTTTCTGCTCCTACCCCCAGGCCCTCTCCTGAACCCGAAATGAAGAAATGAAAAGCTGGAAGCAGCTATTGTATGGGCAACAAAGTGGATGAGGACTTTCATTTATAGAGAAAATAACCTCCAATTCACCTGCTGGCTCCTATAGGTTTGGAAGTTCCTGAACTGCAAAGGAATGTAATAGGAATTTGAAGCTTCTAGACCTGGGGCCAGGGGTGGCAGCCTGAGGCAGTCAGTTGTTTTACCTGCTCCTGAGAAAAAGGAGTTTCTGATCCCTTTCTAGCAACGATGAGATTATGCAGACCAATTATCATTTTCTATGGCTTATGCCACAGTCTCCCTGACTCTGACATCTTCTATTAGTTTTTGTTCCAGAGCCATTCATTTGTTTAACAAACACTGACTGGGTTCCATCTGGGTGTGAAACATTATGCTAACCTCTAGGAATACAACAGCAATCCTTTAAGGGAGTCACAAAGTAATCAGGAGGAAAAATAAGTGAATAAGACAGTGTGATAAAGGTCCATACAGTGGTCAGGCAAAGCTTCCTGCAAGAGGCGGATTCATAACCCCAGATGTATAGGTATTGGGCAGGCAAAAAAGTGAGGCATGGGGGTTCCAGGGGATAGCTTGTGTAAAGACCAGGAAGTAAAGAGATAGCACTTTTGAAATATCTCAGTTTGGCTGTAGATGGGTGGAAGGCTGGAGATAAGGAGAAGGAGGTGGGTGGGAGGTAGAGGCAAGCAGGATATGATTGAACCATTTCCCATTTCTCTTTTCCCCTCTTTCCCTATTAAACCCCAGACATATCCAGAGGCCAATCTTGACTGGTTTGGAAGGTCACTTTACCTCTCCTTACCTGATGAGCAACGAAGCGTAACAATGATGGTGGCGGTAATGACAAGGAAAAGAGTGAACATTCACAGATGTTCTCCCTGAGCTAAGTACTATTTACGTGTATTATTTCACTAGAGTCCAGCCCTTTACAGGTGTGTGATTTTGAACAAGCTCTTATCCTCCTTGAATGTCAGTTTCCTACTGTAAAATGAGGATAATAATCTTACCTACCTCAAATGATTTTCCTGAGAATTAAAAGGAATTCGATATAAAGGGAGTGACAAACAGTAAATAATCAAGGATATTAATTTTTATTATTATTGGCAGTCATCTACCTACTACCCTTAAACTATAATAACTTTTAAAATATAATAACAATTACTTTAAATTTATTGATTATATTGAATACTTACATTGTACCAGGTGTGGGGATACGTAAGTGAAACAGACAGGAGGGGTGTGTTTGGAACACTTAGTTCAGCCATACTATAAAATAGGCCCTCATGTGATCCCATCTTTAGTTAGGCTATTGCTGGGTTCTTTAACAGAGGCCAGATAAAAGTGACTTAAATACAACAGAAAGTTTATTTCCACTGGATGATGCTCCGTGAGATCATCTAGGGACCCACTTCCTAGCTTATTGCTTTACTATCCCCTCAAGTGTTTTCCTTTACTATCCCCTCAAGATCAACACCAGTGACCCAGCCCATGGAAATGAACAAAGAGGAAGAGGAGGGCAAGCAGCTGCCTTTTTACAGAGGTGACCAAGAGTGTGTGTCATTCCTGGTTCTGTCCCATTGGCCAGAATTTAGTCACATGGTCACATGTAGCTGCAAGGGAGTCTGGGATGTGGATTCTAATAGGGTGGCTGTGTGCCTGCCTAAAACTCGGACGACTTCTGGGATTTTATCCTACAGATACACAGGCACACATAACAAAGGATCCATCTACCAGATTACAGTCGTCCCTCGCCACTTCGCGCTTCAACTTTTGCGGCTTCACTCTATTGCGGTCTTTTCCAATACGTTCATTAAAAAGTTGATCAAGACAGTGAAAATGATACAGCGTGCGCTCAGTTGTCTGAGTCAATTGTACACCCCTGTATTACAATTAAAACTAAAATTACTGTCCGCATGAACAGTAGGCCTATGTATTCAGCGCCCCAGGAACCCTTCAACGCCAGGTGCAACCGCTAGAGTCTGGAACGGATTAACTGCGATAAGCCAGGGACGGCTGTATTCATACCATTCTTTGAAATGACAAATGCCCGGAAATAACCCCAGTGTTTGTCTATAGGTCACTTGCTAAATAAACCATGGTAGAGCCACACAATGGAATACTCTATAACTGTAAAAAAAAAAGAAAAGAAAGAAAAAGCTCTTTATGTACTAATATAATAAGAGCTTCTGAATATATTAGTGAAAAAAGCAAGGGATAGAACTGTGTATATAGTATGCTATATATACATTTTTTTCCAAAAGGCAAGGGGTAATGGAAGAACATATTCATATTTGCTTATTCATTTGCATAAAGAAACACCGGAAGGCTATACAGTGCAGCAAATGCTGTTGGTGCCTCCCCCACATCCCCTCGGCCATGCAACCTGGGTGCACGCTAGACTGACTCAACAGCCAGCACCTGCATTTCTTTCCCCGAGGGATTTCTCCTGTTGCTAACATGCCCCTGTCTACCTGTGCAGCAGCCGGAATGACTTGGGTCATTAATCTCCTCCCACCACCTCAGGGGTGAATGCTGGGATTGCTGGATAAATAGCTCAGCTCCCTCGCCCCACCCCGCAGGGGGATCACTCTGATGCACCAGCTCCTCCCTCTCTTCCAGGAATTTCCAGCAGGAGTTAGTGCCAGCTGTCCAAGGTGGTGACCAGGTCGCTACCACACTCTGTATCCTCTCCTTCTCTCGGGTTTCACTTCCCCTCCCCCTATTGGTGTTTCATGAGCTCACCTCCCAAACGAACTGCCTGCTTTGTAATCCTTGCCCCCAGGTCTGCTGCTAGGGAAACCCCAATAAGTTAAAAAAAAAAAGTTACGGAACAAGCAGACCAGAAACAGTCTCATAGATACAGAGACCATTTTGACAGTTGCCAGGTGGGAAGAAGGTTGGGGGAATGGGTAAAAAAAGGTGAAGGGATTAAGAAGTACAAATTGGTAGTTATCAGATAGTCACAGGGATGTAAAGTACAGCGTAGGAAATTCAGTCAGTAATAGTGTAATAACTGGATGGTGCCAGATGGGATACTAGATTTATCAGGGTGATCACTCAGTAAGCTACATAATGTCTGATCAGTGGGTTATGCACCTGAGCTAATATAATATTGTACATCAACTATAACTGAAAAGTAAAAAATTATTTGAACAAAATTTAAAAATCAATAAGAGCAGTTATTCATAAGGATGGGGAAGGGAACACAGGATGGGAAAGAGATATCTCAATGTATGCCACCTTATATTGTTTTGCTATCTGGATGTTATGAATATATGACCTATGACCTCACAAAAATATCAGCAGTTCTAGTCCTAAAACGAGCACACTAGTTATGGGGGACCATGAACAGTCTTTGCCAGAGCACCCCGTTCCTGCAAAGCTTATTCCTGCTTGATGCCAAACTGCTGCTTGCCAGGTCGCAAAGGTGTGAGTCCCCCATCTCCTCTCTCTCTGTCTTGTTAGGGGTGCAAGTCCACGGCTGCAAATGGAATGGGGGAGTTGAGTGATGGTGACTCCTGGCATTGCCTGTCTGGAGCAGTGGGGATCCAGGGCTTCTGGGCCTCAGTTTCATCACCTGAGAAGTGGGCATAAACACCCATCTGGCCGTCTTTCCAAAGTTGTAAGAAAAATGACCCCTGCTAGATCTAATCAAGTTCACCCTCCATTCTTGCAGGCCTGAGGAGCTTATTATGGATTGCTAAGTCAATCAATCAATATGGTAAGTGTATTTAACTTGGGGTGCTGGCTTATAAAATTTCTACAAAGAAGTAAAATGCATGATCTTTTCACCAAAGAGGCACTCACTGAAAAGTCATGCAGCCTAATGAATGCTCAAAAATATATAAACTCGAACATGAGACAGAGCTGGTCAAGTCACCGTTCTACAGCTTGGAGCACTTGGCTTAACCTTTCTGGGCCTTGGATTTCTCATTTGTGAAATGAGCATTATTGCATTATCTACTCTTAGGGTTGATGAGATAGTTGTAACATGCTTAGGGCATTATTTGGTATAGATTATATTCAACCACCTAGATATAAGGGTGGAGATAGTTGCAACATGCTTAGATCATTACTTGGTACAGAATTATATTAACCACTTGTTGGCACCATGGGAGTGGGGTGGGGATGGAGGGTGTTCTTCCCTGCCCCATTGCTTTTGGGCCAACAAAATACAAGTGGACCTGATTGGAAGAGGGGCTTTACATGTGCCTGTGTGATCGGGCTCATCCTTTTCCTCTCACATGACCTGTCATGAGAAGAACGTGCCCTGTGTAGCTGGTGGTCCGACAAGATATGAGCAGACATGTGGACCTGACCCCAACCCAGCCGGCAGCTTAAAGCCATAGACTCATAAAAAATAAAATCAAATTTCTTACGGAAAGCCACTGAGATTTTTGAGGTTGTTTGTTACACAGCAAAAACGGACTGATACAAGTGCAACTTATGATCACCTACTGGGTCGCCATAGCCAATGTTCAGTATTTATCTGAATGAACGAAATGATGTCTTCCTTACCATTCCACTTCAAAATCACTCTTAATACACGTATAATGAAAAATTTGTCCTTGTAAAATGTGGATGCAAATGCAGCAGGTCTCTTCTGCCCATCTTGTCTTGCCTCCTTTTCTTTCTTTTTCCCCCTTAATTTCTGGTCAGTTCCTTTTCGTGGGAAAGGGAAAGGAGAAGCTGCCCATAGCACTTCCTACCCAATCTGCTAAGACCGCGTAGTTTCCATATGGATGTCTCTACGGAGAGGCAGAATTTTCTCTCCTGGTCCAAGACTGAGCCCCTCCCAGGAGAAGTTGCATGAAAGGAACAAAGTCCGGGTGGTGCTCAGCTTTTATGAGATGTTACACCTTCCTAGGCAGGATTTTGTTCATTTTCAACCAATTCTAAGTTACTATGTGTCTTTAGAAAGATACTGGTTCTATATAAATTCACTACATCAACATATTTAAGTGCAAAATATAAAAATTTATATCAAAAGATATCGAAAAGGTATTTGCTAACAGTAAGCAACTCACCCAAATAAAAAGTCTAAGAAAATATTAGAGTAGAAGAAATGACCTAAGTACATAAAAACCAACACCAAAAGAACCATGTGTTTTCTATTAAATTGGGAAATTCTAAAGTCATTCAAGTAAAAGTTAGAGACACAATAAGGATACCAGCTGCAGCAACATTGTTTGGAGGTTCTGGTTAATGCAATAGGACAAGAAAACAAAATTAGTATACATATTGTAAGGAAGGGATAAAACATACTGGAGATGAGATGATTGTGTCATAACCATCATACATCATATTTATCATAGACCATGAATTTCTAATAAATACTGTTGATTAATAAGAATTTTTGCTAAGATAGCTCAATATAGACAATTATACCAAAAAAATAGCTATTCTTTATGCTTGCAGCAAATAATTATTTTAAAATGGAAAAAGTTCTATTGTTAATTACAGTAAAATTCCGAATATGAAAATACAGGCCTAATAAGACTAGACTGCATGTGAAAAAAACTATGTGTTCATTGAATGATGTTTACAACAGCCTTTGAATAAAATTTTTGGGGTGGAAGAATTAACATTTTTTAAAAAGTCATTTTTTCCCCCTAAGTTCATATATCACACCGATACAATTGTAATCAAAATCCTTAAAAGGTTTTCTGTTTTTGGGTGTGGGAGGAGGTAATGGACAAATGACAGTTAATTTAGAAATATGAATTGCTAAGAATTGCTAAGGACATTTTGGAAAAGAATATCTACAGTGAGGCTTTGTAAGTCTAAAAGCTGTTAAGGTTTACCTTAATGCTAATATACTCGTATATGTGCTGTTGCAAACCAGAGAAGATATGAGGATCAGTGGAACAAAACAGTTTCCAGGTACAGATCCAAGTATATCTGGGTACGTCATCTAAAGGCGAAATTAAGATTTCAGTTTCATGGAAAAGAATGCTTTGTTTAACAAATGGTCATGGACAACCAAACTACTACATCACGAGTATATAAATATGAACTCTGGCAGCGGTAGAATGCTAACTAAAAACAAACAATAAAAATACTAAAGAAAAGCCTCAGAAGGGGGCTTTCATAGAAAAGACTGGAGTCACAAATTAAGCAATAGAAGAATCTGCATAAAAAGACCATTATTTTCAGGTAGAGTGGGAGGGAGGGAGGATGGGAGGGAAGGAGGGGGGAGGGGGAGAGAGAGAGAGAGAGAGAGAGAGAGAGAGAGAGGAGAGAGAGAGAGAGAGATGAGAAAGACACACCGATTGATTGCCTCCCATTTGACCCCAACCAGGGCTGGGGACCAAACTGCAACTGAGGTACGTGCCCTTGACCAGAATCGAACCCACGACCCTGATCCGAGGGCCAACGCTCTAACCGCTGAGCCAAACTGGCCAGGGCAAGACAGTTATATGGAGACAACACTGTAAGGAAAGTCAAAAGACAAAGGACCGGAGGGGAGAAAACTCAGAAATATGTGACAGACCAGGGTTCATAGCCCCGAGTTCCCAACCACCCAAGGAGAAAAAGGAGTGTGTATGAGTTTAACGTTCATAGATGAGGAAAAGGCAAATATCAACCAGTCTACGCAGAAACGCCACGGAAATCAGATGAAAACACTGGCTGGACAGACCTCAGAGGGAAGGGGTGGGGAGGGCGGGAAGAGACAAGCCAAAGAACTGATATGCATACATGCATATGTATATGGCAAGCAAGACCAAAAACAACCTAAATATCCACGAATAAGATGGCTGAAGAAAGCATGGTTTGGTCATATTCTAGCTTTTGTTTAAAAAATAAAGTTAGGGATAGCTGTATTGACCCTCAGTACTGTTAGTCATGGAATAAGCAAGTGGTAGAGAAACATACATATTGTGATACAATGACTACAAAAAGAGGAAAAGAACCTTTTCCATGTTATCTATTGAGACTGTATGTTGGTTTGGACACAGAGAAAACTTGACTTACCTTTGGTGGGGTGACAAAGGCTGGGTCTGGAGAGCATTGGCTCGGTTTTTGTATAATTCTGTAGTCTATTGCAAGGAACAAGTTTTCCTGTTGTAGTGTGTTTAAAGAAAATCCAAACATGCATGTGTGTGTATGTACATGTTTATATGGAGGGCAGTAGCTAGGTGGAAATATAAAGATATGAAAGAAAATATAGCCCTGGCCAGTGTGGCTCAGCTGGTAGGCACTGTCCTATGCACTGGAAGTTTGCTTGTTTGATTCCTGGTCAGGGCTCATGCCCGGGTTGTGGGCTTGATCCCTGGTGGGGGCGTGCAGGAGGCAGCCGATCCATGTTTCCCTATCACATCGACGTTTCTCTCTCTCTCTACAAATAATAATAATGATGATAATAACATAAATTTAAAAGGAAAGAAATATAGTACATAAAAAGGGAATAGTATGTTCAATTCAACCCCAACTCTGTAACTGGAGTAGAGAACACACAGACAGAAGTAGGGAAAAAAAGACCAGGAGGAAGTCCATCAAAATGGTCCCACTTTTTACATCTGGATAGTAAGATTATTAGTGACTAATTTTTCTAAATATGTTTCTCACACTTTCTATCTTGAATGTACATGACATTTATAAGCAGAAAAAAAATTCTTTAAAAGCTGAAAATAAAGGGAGAACTCTGGGTAAAAAGAAAGGAAAAACAGGTCCTTGACAGTGGAAGCTTCCGGCTGAAATTCAACAGCTGAGCTTCCTCGAGAGTGACAAGCAATCATTCTAAAGCAATGACATGATTAAAATACGACAATAGGGTGCAGCAAGCTTTGTTAATTTTTTTTTTTTGTATCCTCACCTGAGGACATTTTTCCATTTTTTGTTCAGACAGAGCGGGAGGGAGAGAGAGGAAGAGAGAGAGAAACATCAATGTGAAAGGGACACATTGAGTGGCTGCCACCCGCACGACCAACCAGGGCCGGGGACAAACTGCAACCGAGGTACCTGCCCTTAGCAGGAACCGAACCTGGGACTCTCTGGACCGCAGGCCGACGCTCTAACCGCTGAGCCAAACCGGCCAGGGCTCGATTTCTTATCATAGTTAATGAATCATTATTACTATTGCTGATATGAAAATAAATAAATTCTGGCAAAAAACAAAAAAACCACAGCAAGTTATCAGACTGGTGTTCTAATAGTAAGGAGAAGAAGCCAAACCCAGCTCAAACTCTATCTGTTTCCTAAGGACTGCTGACTTTCCAACCGACAACCCTCAAGGTTCCAGCACCGTCATTTTGTTATTTCCTTAGTTTGTTATGTATCTTTTATGTAAAAACGAGCTGATGTGCGTGAGAACTTGAATAAGTTTGTGTGTTAGGGAAGTAAGTGTGAAAACTCTGATAAAAAAAGTACCTAAGTGTTCTTGTATTTGAAATATATTTCTCTCACAAGAGTAACCTCTCCAACTCAGCATCCTTGCTGACATTCTGTGGGAGCATGCTTCATTCAGTCAACACTTAGTAAGAGCTCATGATGAGTTGAAGGTCATGCTAGAGGCTGGGAACCAGAGACATGAGAACCCTAGTTCTTTGGGTATAAGCACGGGTAATCCTGGCTTATTTTCTGGCGCCACCTACTGGTCAAACAGCGTTTTCATTCAAAACAATAAAATGTGAATTTCTCTCTTCTCACTACAGCCTATGATTTGGAAAATCCAAGGAGCTCCTGTTTGTCCCGGGCCTGTGCATACACTGATATCTAAAACAACGGCATCCTAGGAAACTGTCCTAAAGGTTAGTAGAAACTTGCATAATATTTTTTTTATAGCTTGATATAAATTATATATTCTAAACATTTATTATAATACTGTAATAAGTAACATCTTAGCCTGGCTGGTGTGGCTCAGTGGTTGAGCATCGACCCATGCACCAAGAGGTCGCTAGAACGGTTCCTGGTCAGGGGACATGCCCAGGTTGTGGGGGGCATGCAGGAGGCGGCCAATCGATGTTCTCATCAATGTTTCTATCTCTCTCTCCCACTCCCTTCCTCTCTCTCTAAAATCAATAAAAAAAAACTTCAAAAGTAACATCTTAATTGAGAATCATTAACATACTTGTCTAGAAAAAACCGTCTTTCCAATATTTTTTAACAAAATACTAGCTGTTTAGTTTGGTTACATATTCTTCTGGAACTCATTTTAGCTTTTTGTTGTTTTTAGGAAGAAGCTGAATTGAAGTGATAGGGAGTACATAAAAATCATAGCTGTGACGTTGATTTTAAGGTACAGTAATAATCAAAGGAAAAATTTTTATATAAAAAATCTGATCATAGAAATTATACTTTATCTGCCATTGGGCACTAGATTTTTTTATTGTCCCAGGTGTATAAAGATGATCAATTTATGTATCAACATGAGGTGTGTCAGCATTGCATTTTAAAAAAATGTCAATTCCTAAGCATTCTAGTCTTTAGTGTCTGAGCTGTAAAGAACAATTTGTTTCAAAAACTGTAAAATATGAGGTATCTGCATCTGAACGGAAATGTCAGGTTCATCAATCCGAAGTTTCAAAATGAAAACGATGGTTGTATCACTTTAGGTGCCACCGATATTGGACTGTTAGGAGGTAAGGCGTTTCTCTAACATTTATGAGCGAGGACTCCACACCTTTGCTTGTTCAAGTTCTCTTTAATGATATGATCATTCACATCCCCTCAACCCTCCATCCTAACGTGACTATAGAATCATTAACATTCAGTCTATTTTAATCATGTATCAATTTATTACAAAACCATTCCTTTTTATCTTATTAAAACTAAACTTTTTTTTGGGGGGGGGGTTCAAATACCCATGTAACATTACGTAGAAAATGGTCCTTCATGCCATGACTTGTATCCATGTACTAATACCCCAAATCCTGGGGGTATTTCAGAATGGCATGTGAGACAGGCTGCGAAGCACCATCTACTACACAAATTTAATGAGATGGAAAAAAACCTTTATTCGAGTTGGGAAATCAAGTTGGAAACAAACGTACTAACTAACTACTCAATGCATTTAATTCCAACCCCCATTCGGAATCACCCTGGCAACATATAAGATTCTACAACAGCTACAACACTGTGATTCGGGGGGGGGGGGGGTCTCAAAGTTGTTACAGCATTAAAAAATTATAGTAAGCAATATAAAATTACAATTTATTATGGGGGGTGTGTTTTCACAACCATCTTTAAAAACATTAAGGGCATACCTCTTGCAGAATTCTAGGCATGACTTTTTTTTTGGTTACCCCCCCCCCCTTTTGCTTTTTAAGCACTAATCTGGTATGGAATCCGCTGGACAGAGCAAAGCTGGGTGGGCCCCTCCCTGAATGATGGAGTAAGTCAGCTTGGGTAACTCTTGCTGGGAAGAGGAGAATATAGGGGGGGCCGTGGTGGCCACAGCGATGTTCTGGCCCCCATCGCTCACCACGGTCACTTCCGCAGCCCCCTCTTGAATCAGAGCGTTAAGGCCTTCGAAGTCAGTGCAGGTGATACCCGAACTGGTGATAAAAGTCTGGTTGCCGGCGCCTTCCTGGGGGCCGCCCGGGGCAGTGGGGATGAGAGTCTGGTGCAGAGTGGCTCCGTCCGCCTGGTCGTGCGTGGTCAGCAGGACGGCCGGCTGGGTCATGGCACCCGCCTCGCTGGGACACCCTGAGGACTGAGGAGGGGCTATCAGATTGACCTGGCGCAAGATCTGCAGCCGGCTGTTCCCGGGCAACTCCTCTGGGTTCGGGGCCACCAAGGCGGACGGCACGATGTTCACGGCGGCGGCCGCAGCCTGGACAATGGTGTTTGCCTGGGGCACCTGGTGCCCCACGATGATTTTCACTCTCCCCTCGCTGAACTGGGGCACCTGGCTGGGCTGGAGCGGCACCTGGAGGTGCCCCACAGTGAGGGGCGCAGCTGGCTGCTTGCTGGGGTCGATCTGGAACTGCAGGACCGTCACATCCGAGTTCTTATTCTCATTGTACTCACTGTGCTGCCTCTTGTGGCTGCGGAGCGAGTCCTCCCGCATGAACGAGGCATCGCACGTGTCGCAGTGGAAAGTCTTCTTGGCGTCCAGCTTGGCCACCTGCCGGCTGCTCTGGCGGCCCGTGTCCTTCCTCTCCGCGGCCTCGCTCTTGACCATGTCCCCGTGGAACTTCTTCATGTGCTTGCTCAGGTTGCTGGGCTGCTTGGTGTCGAAGCTGCAGTAGCTGCACTTGAAGGGGCGGTCGGTGCAGTGGATGCGCTCGTGGATGCGCAGCGCCGCCTTGCTGGAGCAGGAGTAGCTGCACTCGGCGCACTTCTCCGGGTGCTCGGACTGGTGCACCCGGCTGTGCTTCCGCAGCGTGGCTTTGCTGTCCCCCAGGAAGTCGCAGTGCGGACACTTGAAGTTGTTCCCGCTGTGCTTGATGCGGATGTGGGACTTGAGGTTTCCCTTCATGGTGCAGCGGACATTGCAGAACTCGCACTTGAAAGGCTTCTCCCCCGAGTGCACGCGCATGTGCCTTTTCAAGTCCGAGCTGATTTTGAACTTGGCGCTACAGAGCCAGCACTGGAAGGGGGCGTCCCCTGTCAACACAAGGTGAGTTTCGATGAGAACAGGCAGGCAACACCCACAGCGGATCCCCCCGAAGCACACACCAGAAAATCGCTTACACCCAGGCGGGCGGGCGGAGACCTTCTACCGGCAGCTCCTAGCAGCCCCTGGGAGGAAAAAAACGGGGTGGGGGTGGGGGGCTTCTCTTCTTTCCCCAAACCTAAGCCACCACCACACACACGCTTGGTGCACCACCGCCGTTACAAAACCCGGGAGAAAAATGGAGATCGAAAGGAGCTCTTTAATTGTCCCAAATAAAGTAAGTTGTGAATCTCCTTAGCATAGCCTGTAACACAAGCAAGCTATCTTCCTAGAGTCAGCGTCACCCCTCTGCTAGTTAGTGGCTCACAGTTGTACCATTTTGCATAATCCGTTGATTTCGACTGAGTTACATGTTGTAACAGATTGAAGGACACATTTTCAAATCGGTCATCTCCGTGCTCACTCATCAGAAAATTCTCTTTACAATGATCGAAACGCCCAGCTTATACTTCAGGCAGGTTTTTATTAACAAAGACGTGTTTATTGCGCAAACTTTCTCCCACACGGCCAGCTGCATCCTTTCCTCGTGAAGTTACAAAATCCAGCTGCTTGAGTTTTTAATTTTTAATTCACAGTCGCTGACAGATGACCGGGGAAAGCGAACGGCCGTGCTACTCCAAATTGATTTTGTCAGTGAATGCCAAGTCCAGAGCATCTAAGGCACATTGGTGACCCTACCCGTGTCAATATTGTGTAAATAAGCAAAACAACAGCAGCTAATGTTCTTCGCGGCGGCTTCCCGGATGGCAGGCACTCTGCTGAACACTCCACGAGAATGGTCTCATCGGCTGCTCCCACAGGCCCATGAGGTAGGTACTACTGGCAATGTCATTATTAACACTACTGTGCACGAGACTGAGGCCTAGAGAGACTACATAACTTGCTCAGGTCACCCAGGTGTAGTAGCAGGGCTTGGATTCCAACCCGGGCTGACTCCAAGGATGGTATTCTTAGATGCCTGGTAATTATCTGTACATATGGCCGATATTTGCTTTCTTAGGCCGTAAGCTCGAAAGAGTAAGACTGTGTTCTGGCTTTTTGGTAAAAGGCCTAACACATCACCATGAACTGCTTAAAGATGCAATTAAAGATGACAGGGAGCAAATATGCCAAGCTTCAAGGAAAACTGAGAAGCCCAAACCTAAACAAGGCTTTATGTATGACTAAATACCGCCAAGATCATGCAGACTAAATTCTAGAACAAGAAATGGTAAGCTGTGGCCTCTGGGCCAAATCTGGCCCACAGCCTGTGTTTGTAAATAAAGTTTTATTGGTATATAGCCACGCCCATTTGTTTATGTGCTGTTCATGGTCGCTCCCAAGCCAGAGGTGAGCGACTGTAATAGAGGCTGCATAGCCCACAAAGCCTAAAATATTTACTATCTGGCCCTTTACAGAAAAAGTTTGCTGCCCCTCCCCCCACCTTAGACTGTTACTCTTAACTCTTTTTATTACCATCAACCCATTTTTCCCAGTTCAGTAAAATCCATGGACCCTTTCTCAGAATGATGCTAAAGTGTACAAAGTAAACTAAAAATTAGTAGGAATACAGAAAAAATCCATTATATTCAAATAGTTATTAAAGAATTAAAAGAAAAAATTGTGAGATGGCACTGTATGTGTTTTATCAATGTATTAAATAATAAGATCCAATGGCGGGTCTAGTAACTACCATCGTTTCTAAATAGAGAGGCGCCTGAAAGAAATTCCGATCTGTCTGCGACAACTGTTATGGAGAGGTCTGTGGTTTCTACTGGCAACAAGTTCCCCGCACTGCTATCCGAATGGCTGCCGATTTTTGTAACTGAAGGACACGTCACATTTCAGTACAGGTTAGTGAAAATAAAGATGTAAAATTTCCCCCATCCAACTTCACAGACCTCCTAAATTCTATGAATGGATCCCTGGGTGGAGGTTTCTATACTAGGAGTATGGAATCTCTGCTCCAGAATGCTTTACTAGGCTTTCCGGTTCCATCCCTGCCCAAAGTAGTGACAATGTTTCTGCTTTTTTAAAAGAGGAATGAGAGCCCGGCTGGTGTGGCTCAGAGGTTGAGCATCGACCCATGGACTGAGAGGTCGCTGGTTCGATTCCCGGTCAGGGCACATGCTCAGGGTGTGGGCCCGATCCCCAGTGGGGGGCATGCAGGAGGCGGCCAATTGATGTTCTCTCTCATCCATGTTTCTAACTCTCTCCTTCTTCCTTCCTCTCTCCCTAAAATCAATAAAGAAAAATAAAATAAAATAAAAAAGAGCAATCAGCAGAGGTAAAACCGAGAAAAAGCAAATAACCAAACCTCACAGAACTTAACAACGCTTTTGACATGAAGGGCAAAAGTTTTTATTTTATTTTTAATCCTTACCCGAGGATATTTTTCTATTTCTCTTCAGATAGAGTGGGAAGAAGGGACAGAGGGAGAGGGGGAGAGAGAGAAGGAGGGAGGGAGAGAGAGAGAGAAACATCGATGTGAGAGAGTCACACCGACTGGCTGCCTCCTGCACCACCTGACCTGGGCCGGGGACGAACCACAACTGAAGTACGTGTTCTTGAACAGAATCGAACTTGCGACTCACTGGTCCAAGGGCCGACACTCTAACCGCTGAGCCGAACCGGCCAGGGCCATAGCGTTATTTCTGAAATGAGGCGTGCCAGGCAGTAACGGTCCCACCGGACCACATGCTCTTCGTTCCTGGCTGCTCCCTGGTCCGTGTCCAGTAGGCAGAGGGGACCTAATGGATGTTGCTGAATGAACAAGTGTCGGATACATGTAAGCGAACGGATCTTTCTTGAGTTTAGATTGCTCCCCAGACGACTGACAACGTAGTCATCAGAGCGAAGGAAGGGGAAACACAAGAACCTATTCATTTTACAACGTGTAAAATTTTCTACGTGCCGCAGACTTAAAAAGGGGACATGAACATTTGACGAAGACAAGGCATAAAGGGAACACGTTCAGATTTTTAGAAAATACACCTTTTCTGGACCAAAGGTAAGATGCTATTATACATGGTAAGTTTCTCCCTCTAAGTCAAAATGATTCTGAACCATTTCCACAACGAGCCCTTCAGTTCCTCTAACTCAGGTTGGGGGTTTCTGAAGAAAATCAACTGGACATCAGTTATGTTAATGTCCTAACGTTCTACAGCAGATCACAGAAATGTCCCCAAATATCCCTGCAGCCATGGCCTCTGCTGGGTGTGTCATGCACGCTGTCCTGAACGGGGCAGGATGACCTTCCATGACCTCAGATCACAGGACCCACCAGGCCATCAGACTGTGTGGACTTGACACAGTAACGGCTTGAGCTGGGCTCGTGCCCTGGGGGCTGCTCGCTTGCATGTCCGTCTTCCATCGCCATGAGAAGGTCAAGCCTGGCCTCGCCCGCTGGTCCCAGGAGGAGGATGACAGGTACATGGAGCAGAGCTGGAGCACGGCGGTCAGGACACTGGACAGCCAGGCCACAGTCAGCCGAGTCCAAGACCAGCAGAGGTGTCCCCATGACACCCAGCCGATCCCTGACGTGGCATGTTGTTGTAGCCACTGAGGTTTTGTGGGGTTTTTGTCACCCTGCATTATTGTGACAACAGATAACTGATACAGAGATTAGTGTCGGAAAAAGGAGAGTTGCCACAACAGACAACTAAGTTACGCAGCCCTGGCTTTCGGACCGGCTGCCTGGACGCCACGTGGCGGCACACAGCTGATCGAGCTGTCACGCACGGTGACTGGAAAGTACACCCGTGGAACTGGGACGGGACCAGAGAGCTGAGTTCCAGGCAGAACACTGAAACGGTCTCACACGCTGCATGGGAGAAGCGACCGCAAGAAAGAGACAAACATAAAAGAACTGGCCGTTGTCTACATGGAACTTAGAATATAGAAAATCAGA
This sequence comes from Molossus molossus, assembly GCF_014108415.1. NCBI lineage: Eukaryota > Metazoa > Chordata > Mammalia > Chiroptera > Molossidae > Molossus > Molossus molossus. The sequence continues at coordinate 7,307,699 of NW_023425399.1, read as the reverse complement.
GATGTGCTGGGTTGGATAAGGACTCTCCTCTCCAGCCAGCAAAAGATTTTCAAAGTAAGAAAACACCCAGACGACAAAGACCCTCTCCAGCGAGCTGATCTCGCGGGAGAATGAATGAGAAAGGAAGGGTAAGAGAGCAAGGCTCTCGGTTACAATCTCCAGCAATGACGCTGGTGCAGGTGGATTCTCTCAGCTGGACGAGGATCCCGAGACGTCTCAAGGGATTCAACCCACAGAAAGTTATACACCAAGAGGACCTGTAGTGGGGTTCGGAGGGAAGGCAAGTCTCCGAAAGAACGGAGGGTGTGGCTTCCCGCACACAGATACACAGGAAACTCACAGTTTTTATGATAGCTCTACCAGCAAAGTTCTCATGGTGGGTTGGTCGGTCTGCCACCAACCTAGACTAAAAATCTAAAAGGTTGCCCCAATGTTCAGTAGGACGCGGACGGAGGGTCTCTCAGAGGTACGCTGTCCACTCTTTTTCAGCAGCAGCTAAGGAAGGTGCGGGAAGGGATGCTCCAGTGGACAGTCAAGAACCAGGGAGCTAGGCCAGAGCTAGTCAAGAAGCATTCCCTGTCCACAGAGGGGGGACCTGGGACCCTGTCAGAGGGACTTCAGAAATGTGTGACTGCCAAATGCTTACCCTTCCCAAAAGCAGGGTTATTAATATTATTATTATTATCATTATTTTTACTTTATTGATTTTCCAGAAAGAGGAAGGGAGAGGGAGAGAGAGATAGAAACATCAATGAGAGAGAACATCGATTGGCCGCCTCCTGCACGCCCCCCACTGGGGATCGGGCCCACAACCTGGGCATGTGCCCTGACTGGGAATCAAACCGGCAACGTCTTGGTGCAGGGCCGACGCTCAACCACTGAGCCACACCGGATGGGTCCAACAGCAGGTTACTGCAATTGTCCTGGCTCTGTACACTGGGACTGTGGGGACAAGCAACTTATCTTTTTACTGCAAAGGTCTAGGTCAGTAGGACCCATATGTCCAGACCTGGTGGTCATCAAGGGATCCTGGTCTGTAAGCCTGACCCTGTGATTAGGTGTGACTTGTGGGGGGCTTGGGAGACATCTGCACGTCAGAAAGATGTGAAAGATGGTAGGGTGGACTGCCCTTTGCAAAAACGGCCCCAATTCTTGATCCTTCCTCATACTGCTCTGGCCTTTGCCGTGTAACCTGGTGTGACCTCCTTCTGGGGGTGAGCTCAGCCCCCACTCTTGACATCAGGCCCCACATACAACTTGCTTTAGCCAGTGGGGTACCAGGAGAGGTCTGAAACGGGGCTGCCCATTGGGGCACGCTCACATTGCTGCCACTGTCATCAGCGGGCAAGGCTGGGAGAGCCCACTGGCTCCAGGAGGGGGATGAGAGATATGGAGCAGAGCCAGGCTGCCCAGCCACGGCCAGGGGACACCAGCCTTCCCCCACATGTGGTTCAGCCCAACCGAGATCAACAGAGTAGTCCCCTCTAGCCCCTGCCGACCTGAAGTATGTGAGCAATAAATACTCAGTATGACATGCCACCGAGGTTCTGTGGTGGTTGTCACTCAGCACCACCGTAGCAACAGCTAACGAATGCACTGGCCCAAAGGAAAACACACAGAATTTAAGTTACCCACTCTGCCGAGTTTTCCCATCACTGTAGCAACAGCTAACGAATGCACTGGCCCAAAGGAAAACACACAGAATTTAAGTTACCCACTCTGCCGAGTTTTCCCGTCGAGCTGCCCCACGCTGAACCAACCAGAGTGAAATGACTAACCCATCGCTATGCAGAAACTTGTTCAAAACGCATCGCTGACATCTCTATTTCGTTGAGCACATCCCCTCCATGAAATATTTCACTAGTGAGTAAGTTAGAAAGTTACATAGAACTATGTACATGTAGTATAATTGGATGTTTCCCCCGATTTTACTGAGAAAGGCCCTTCTGGGCAGATGAAAAGCAAAAGGTGATACATGGGATGGCCCAACACCCCCAATTCAGGTACTTACGTTGTGGCTAAATGCTTTTTTTTTTTTTTTTCTTTTTAGCGGGAGGGAGAGAGGGGGAAAAGAGAGAGACACATGGACTGGTCGCCACCCACACGACCCCCACCGGGCCGGGGACAAACTGCAACCGAGGCCCGCGCCCTTGGCGGGAACCGAACCCAGGACTCTCCGGTCCGCAGGCCAGCGCTCCAGCTGCTGAGCCAAACCGGCCGGGCGCTATCTGCTTTAAGGTGCTTGGACCGAGGCACCGGGAGGCGGGCGGAGCACGGGGACTCACCTGTGTGCGAGCGCAGGTGCACGGTGAGCTGGCTGGAGTTGCGGCTGGCGTAGGGGCAGATCTGGCACTTGAAGGGCCGCTCGTCCGAGTGGATCCGCAGGTGCTTGTTGAGGCTGCTGCTGTCGGCGGCGGCGTAGTCACACGTCTTGCACTTGTAGGGCTTCACGCCCGTGTGGCACCGCATGTGCGTCTTCAGCTTGTCCTTCCGGCTGAAGCACTTGCCGCAGACCTCACACTTGTGGGGCTTGTCTCCTGCAAACACACGCGCGGGGCGTCAGGGGGCGCTACGGGCGAGGCGGCTGAGGCCCCCCGCCTTGGAGAGAGCTCCGTGATCCCAAAGGGCACCCAGAGCCCCAGGCCGCGGGAGCCTGGCACAGCGCTGACATCTTGGGGGGGGGGGCGGATATGCTCTCACTGGTATTTTGAAATACACTGAAAATGAATTTCTTCTTAAAAATAGACCGCCACGCCAGTGTTTCGATTATAGTAAGTAGAATGGTGTTCACCGTCCCTCCTATCCATTCTGTTCTTTTCCCCTTTTCACAACAGACAGGCCCTCACACTCAGACCCCTGATGTTGTAGGAGCTTGTGGCTGACCAGCTAAAGACCCCAGTTCTGGGTGCTTGACACTGTGTCTCTTTCCCCTCCTTCCTGCCAGCTGTCACCAAGACGTGGGGGTGAACTGGCAGGTGTGGCCAGGCCAGGGCCGCGCACCTGCCGATGGATGACGTAACATCACGTACTGTGATGGCACAGAAGGAACTTAAACCCCTGTCCCCCCGCCCACAGGACAGACCTGCCCCCTGCCCAGGACCAGCTGCTTCCCTCTGGTCAGCTATGCGATGGAGACACGAAGCTCTGCCTTCCTTTGCTGTGGCCACTTCACCACTGCTCACGAGACGCTCGTCAGCTTGTCACCTGTACATTGTTTGACATCCATATGTCCAACCCCTTTTGTATCTGCGTGCCTGTACTTTTTTTTTTTTTGTACGAAAGGACCTCTTGGCTGACCCCGGTTTAAACACTTCCTTTTGAAAGGCCCTGAGTGGGCTTATTTATTCTCTGAACAGCTGGGATTAGGGTCTTGCTTTCTCATCCAAAGGCAGCACTGCCTCTCCTCCGACTACACCTTCTCGCATCATGACTGTCCACACATGACTTAAGGCTGAAGCATTTCACGTAGAGAGGCCCCGAGAAGTATCGAACCCGTTCCTCGCTTGGCCACTGAAAAGAGTAAAACAGGGACGGATGTACCCACTGACGTGGAAAGGTGTCCGGTGGGAAGTGGGAAACAGAAGCTACAGTGACAGCACACACAATGTTACACCTGCTCTTAGCCCAGAGGCCGAGAAGCGATAGTATATCCAACGCTAACTTAGCAGGAGATGGGAAAATGAAATCGTGTGTGTTTCCAGCTCGGTACGGGCAAGCCAAAATCTAGGAATGAGACACACTAGAAGAGCAAGACTGGGGACTTTGGGGCATTGGATCAGAAGGAGGCGGGATGCACGTCAGGATGGTTCACCTTTGATTTTATAAATCAAATATGTATTTTGGACAAATCCCAAAGAGCTAAGTGCTCCTATCAATTGTCAGCCAAAGCTGATCACTACTATCATAGAATAAACATCTGGCATTGAAGAACACATCTAAAAGTGCATCAACTATTATAATTTCATCCTTAAAAGGTTAATAGTCAAAATAAAAAATCCAGGCACAATAATTTCTCATCATTGTCAGCGGTTAAATGGCTCCTGGGGTCCCGGTCCCGGGCGTTTGCAACACTGAGCAGGTGCTGGCCATTCTTGCTCTCATCCACGTGCTCTTCTCTGAAAGTAACTAAGGTAAGGACACGTTCTTATCGACTCTCCAACTTGAAGATGCTGACGGACCTACTGCAGTTATGTAGAAACACTATCCTACAAACCCAAGCTTGGTCAACGATGCTTTCTGAAGCTTTGCAGACAGAGACGGGAGGCTGTCGCCCTTACTTATGTTTTTATAATGTTCCCCATTCATGTACCCTCTTTAATGATTACAGTGCTGTACTCTTGCAATGGTGACTATGCGCTCGCTGCTCAAATGATGGAACGTCAGTGTGTGAAAGCCACGTGGAGAGATGCACGCCTGGTAACATGGAGAATGCTTGCCCGTACTTACAGCTTAATGACAACATTCTGATCATCAGAATAAATTCAAGTGACACGTCACTGTGAGGTTGATGAGATGTGATGGTGACCCCCTGTACAATAAGGCAATCATCGGCCACGGCCCGGGAATGTCAGAAATAACTGATCTTCCAAAGGCTGAGGCTAAAATGTACACTTGGGGCAATTAACGATGCCCAAGCCAAATTTCAGTGTGTCCCTCCCTTCACACATTTTTCTTTATATGCCTGTATGATTGAATTATGAGCATCTCATACTTTGTTAAAAATAGCGTAAAAGAGCAATTCCTTCTCCGTGCAAAAAATCAGGGACATGTAAAAATAATATATTAAAGAAAATTAAAATCACTAGAAATGATCACATTTTTCTTTTTTCCATGCATCAATGTTTTTCTCTGTTTTAAACAAATTTATTTATTAAATCCCCCCCTCAAATTGCGTAAAGAACACGCTCACTGTATCCAATGATATGGTGTAAAGATACATAAAAGTTACTATTCCTCTTTATTCTTCTTCTTACCAATCACGTCTCTCATGCACACACACACATGCACACGCACACGCACACGCACACACGCCCACCCAGAGACCCATTTATAAGATCATCTCCCCAAATGAGAAAACTAGCGGCATTGAACTTTTAATTAATCCTGGCAGATTAATTTTCAAAACAGCGGTAGCAGTTCACAGTTCCACTAGCTGAGTTTGCTCCTATCTGTTCCAGCCCTGGATTTCAGTGCTTTAAACATTTTCTGCCAAAATCACGTGTAGAAACAGCATCTTGATTTTATTTCATTCGTATTTGCAGTCCACTAAGGTTCTACGTCCTACCATGTGTCTGACCAGTCTGGATCCCCAGCTCCTAGCACAGAGCACATGTTCAGGGCGCAGGTGCCAGAGCAACGCCACTTACCTGTGTGAATTTTTAAATGACGCTCCATGTCCTTCATGCCGTAGGCAGTCTTGAATTGGCAACCTGAAAAAGGCAAGGATGGATTAATTACAGAGGGGCACACAGTACCTGTAGAGTGGAGAGACTTCCTTAGCCAAGTGATGAAAGCTAACCCCAGAGAAACAGGACACGCAGATGTCCCGTGTCCCCTGACAGGATGCACCAAGGTCAGAACATCACGCCTGTGGTTCCTGCTCGAACTGCACAACCTACATCCAGTCCCGAGGGCGCATCAGACCAACCCCGACCGGGGATGTCTCACCAAAGGACGGGCCTGTACTTTGTAAACACGTCAAGGTCACGAAAGAACAGCGGAGGGTAAAGAAAACGCCACGTGAAAACCAAATGCAACGTGTGAGCCCGAACTGGATCTCGGACCAGGGGAAAGATGTTTCTCTTCTGACAGGGAGACAATAGGCGAAATTTTACTACCAAGGTCAGTCGTTTGACAACAGTGTGTAGAAATGTTAATTTCCTGATTTTGATGACTGTCCTGTGGTTACAGAAAAGAATTTCCTTGTCTCTAGGAAATCCACACGGAGGCACTGAGGGGTCAAGGGAGAGCATGTCTGTTTGATGGAAAAAATAGATGTCCGTACAGAGAGAATGACAAAGCACACACAATACGTTAGCATTTGGGAAATCTAGATGGAGGGAATCCAGAACTTTCTGGAACAACTTGTGTCACTTTCCTGTCATTCTGAAGTTATTTCCAAATAAAAAGCGTGTTTGTTTTTTTTTCAAGTAAGTCAAGAAAAGTCTGGATGTCTTCCTAAGGTACAGCACAACATGAAAAATTCACAGTAACCTGAAGTGCTCATCAGTCCCACTTCAAAGTCGCACGGCTGTAAAAGTCTTACGAGCCTGTGTACACGGGGACCCGATAGTGACAGGCAGGCCATGTGGGACGTAAATCCTGGGGGGCTCTGACTCGCGAGCCAGGCAGTTAGGAGCACATCTGTGTGGAGTTGTCAGGACTTAGCACCCCGGAACCTGTGACATGTCACATCCTTTACACACGAGGACACAATGCTGCTTGTACCTGGATAGCAACAGTTCAGTCTTTTCTGAGCAGGAGGGGCCGTGGGCTTTTTGGCACGTGACTTGGCAGGCACAGAGAGGACAGTGGCGGTCTGGTTTTCATTGCTTTCCGTGGGCAGGTACGTTTGATAGCCGTGCTCAAAAACAAATTCTGGAGCTGAAACTAGAAGACAGGATGGTGATTAATTTTCACAATATGAACATCAAACAGCTACTCCTTTGCCTACCTTCCTTTCTAGAGAATGAACAGCTTAGACTGCTTTCCCAGCCTCCCTAGCTGCCTAGGAGTGTTCAAGTGACCCCGTTCCAGCCAGTGAGACACGAGAACACCTGCTGGGGGGGGAGGGGGCTTCTGTAAAAGATTTTCTCCCTGATTAAAACAAAAGCAAAAACAAAAAACAAAAACAAGTGGGGGCAGAAAGGCAGAAAGAGAGACAGTTGAGGAATGCTCATTCTTGCTGCCCTGGCTGCCCCACTTCCTCTCTTTGGACGTGCTGGAGTGAGGATGTGATGCCCGGATCTGTGGCAGCCATTCTATAAACATAAGGGAACAGCAAGGAAATCAGATGTTGAGCTCTGAAACCATCCAAACCTAAGCTTATTAAGTAACCAAGAAATGTCCCTATCATTTACACCAGGTAGGTCTTCTGTTAATTAAGCTAAATGCTTTAGGTACTTTCATAAGCCTTCCCACAAAAATACTAACAAACAACGGGAAAGAAACTGATGGAAGAAATTTTGGGCAAAACGACAAGTTCTCTCAAAAATACTGTTTAACACAAATTTTCCTTAAAAAAAAAAAATTCTTGTACTCTCACTGAAATTTTGAGGAAAAGAGAAAAAAGGGGACTAAATCTCTTTATCATTGTTGAAGGTAAAATAAGTAGTCTCAAATTTCTTTTTGGAGGTGGGGGACTCATAAAACATTGTGTGACTACTTCGTTAACTAAGGTTTGGGATTTGGGAATACTTTCTTCCTTCCTTAATTACATGTTGTCACATGGAGATTTGGCTTTGAATAAGGGGTCAACTTATCTGACCAATGGGGGCTCTCATTGGGTGAACATGTCCGGCCAAGAGGTCCTAATGATGACTGTAAAAGCCACCGTCAGAGTCTGTTTCCCAAATTCGTCATTAAGACATTACCTCAGATATTTTTGCCACTGTATGTACGGAATACACTTACTCAAATCAACGCAGACCTAACATCGTTACCCATTTTGGCTGCGCCTAAAGCAACGCCAGGCCCCAGGTGTGCTGTGGGCTATTTTCTCTTAAAACAAACATCTTCCGTCTTTGAATAGATGTCAGAGATTGTAAGACGTCCCTTTATTTTATACATAACAGAATTTTAAAAGCTGCCACGTAAACACCCTGTGATGCAATGCTTTCGCTTTCCTTATTTCATATCGAGCACTGATACTCCTTAGACATTTTGCATTTCTTGAATGGGCGCTTTTAGACTTCTTGGGTGTCTGGACCGCCACCTCCCGGACTCCTCTGGCAAGATGACCACCTCATTCTGGGGCACGTCTGAGAACACCTGGGCTCTGGCGCAATATTTGAGTCAATTCGTGGTTTCGAGTTTTCTCAACTGAAACACGCAGAGGGAAGTGAAGCGGCTTGTGTTTCAAGTTGGCCAAACATTCTGACCAGCTGGGGTTCTGTGTTCATGTCCAGTGTCTCAGGGGCGTGAACCTATGGTCCGTGTTTCATCTCCGAAGTGGGATTTGGCTATTTGCTCGTTTCCTAGGCTCTGGTTGGGCCCCAGCCTACTGAACCAAAACTCTGGGGCCGACCCAGTGCTCTGTGTTCCAACGATCTGCCCAGGGGAGTCTGAGTTTGAGAACCCCGGGTGCAGACGACCCTGTCCCAGGCATCGGCCGTAAGAGTCAGCCCAGCGTTGTCTACTGGAGGGACTCCCACAACAAATGTGCTTCATTACCATCTGACTGAGCCCCTACGACCATTTCCAGGTATTTCTGGGTACAGTTACTTTTTATCTTCAACTTGAATCAACACGCAACATTTTGAAAGACACTCTAAATAGCAATTAAGCCCTGGCTGGTTTGGCTCAGCGGTCAGAGCGTCAGCCCTTGGACCGAGGGGGTCTCAGGTTTGATTCCCGGTCAAGGGCACGTACCTGGGTTGCAGGTTCGATCCTCAGCCCTGGTTGGGGCTCTGCGGGAGGCAACCAATCGATGTGTCTCTCTCTCTCTCTCTCTCCTCCCCCCTTCCATTCTATCTAAAAATCAATGGAAAAATATCCTGGGGTGAGGATTAACAACAAAATAGCAATTAAACTCAATATATGTAGTTCTAAAAAACGCACACAGCTCTGCCGAAGTGACAAAAGTGACGAAAATGTGCTCGACCACGATCCAATTCGTTCACAGGTACAGAGAGCACTCTGTCTGTGCGTGCCCATTGGCTGACAGCAGTATCGTCCATTCTTAGTGCGTCTCCATGTGAGACATCTTAAATGTATCTCTGGACTGATGTGTGTCCAGGTTCAGCTACTTCCTGTGTGTGTGACCTCAGGCCAGTTATGTCACCTCTTTGAGCCTCAGTTTCGTCCCCTGTACGTAGAGATAATCCCTGTGCCCGCTTCATAAGATTCTTGTGCAGTTTAATGAGAGACTCAGAAGCATGGATGTGGCCATGGTCGAGTCTATAGCTGAACAGAACTGGGCACCAAATTCTCAAGGGGAGTTCGATCAAGACCCAGGCGACCAACTGTCCCTGTTTGCCTGGGACAGAGGGTCACCAGGACAAAGGCTGTTCAGTGCTAAACTAGGATGGCTGGTCACGCTATCATGACTTCCCAGCTCTCTGCTCTACAAATTTTGAACAAAAAGAAGGCTGGAAGGTGTGTGTGTGGGGGTGGGGTGGGGCTTGGGAGTGGCCAGGTCCTTCGCAGAGCCCAGCGCCCGGAGTCCTTGAGGTCCTCCAGGGAGGTAAGTGCAGGGATCATCTTGGAGGTGGGTCTAATCACACATTACATGTGAGCCATCCCAGGGTAGATGGCTCCTAAGTCTCACCTCCACCAGCCTCAGTTTCCTTACCTGAAAAATGGGGCTAATTCCCATTCCCAGCTCCTCAGGCTGTCAGGAGGATGAGAGATCAGGCATGTAACATCGTTATTGCCGTTGTCGTTCCTTGATTTATACAGCAAATAGTACCACGCACCTGCGTGTCCAGGCAGTGCTCTGGACACTAGGAACACATCAGTGAGCCAGAGGCGAATGTCCCTCTAGTGCCAGTGTGCAGGCAACAGGCCCTTTAAATACCACGCAGCTAAATGCCACGGAGGGGAGAAAGCCGCGAAGGGTACAGGAGGTGCTGGGGGCGTGCAGTGTAAGTAAGGTGATCCCGGAAAACCTCAGTGAGGTGACATTTCACAGGACACGGACACGGAAGCACGTAATTGTTAACACTATTCTGTTGCAGGTGTCTGGAACTCAACAGCCAAGTTGCCCAGTCTTGTGGGAGCCTCCTGGCTGCCTTTAACAGGGTCACCCCCTCTCAGCCCTCCCCCACACTCGGCTTCTCTCCAGGAGCCCCTGTGAACAGTGGACCTGCAGGGACCCCAGGGAAAGCCTTCGGTGGCCTTGATGGTGGAGGGGCTGCTCTGAGCGTGGGTGCGCAGTCTGATGTTGGAGTAGACACTCGTTCCCAGGTGTGAGCGGCAGTGGGTGTGAGTGTGCGTATACAGTCAGAGTGACCTGGGACCCACTTCTGTCTCCACCACTCACGGGCTAGCAGGTCTTCACTAAACCATTCCTCTGCTCTTTGCTTTTGCCAGTAAAATGGGGTGTCAGAAGTGACCTGCAAGCTTAGACCTTCCTGCTCTAGCAGAAACCCGACAGGCCAATCGGATCTGCTTGCCCTGAAATGAGGAGTTGGGACGAAGACCCTGCATTTTGGTGTGGACTTTCCTTCTGCAAAAAAGAAGGCAGAGAACTTGGGAGCAAGGGTACCGCGCACACAAACCGTCTTGGAAACTCTTTATTTTGTTTGTAATTATTATTTTTTAAATATGTTTTTATTGATTTATTTAGAAGGAGAGGAAGGGAGAGATAGAAACATTGATGTTAGAGAGAAACCTCAATAGGCTGCCTCCTGCACGCCCCCTACTGGGGAGCGAGCCCACAACCTGGGCCCCTGACTGGGAATCGAACCGGGACCTCTCAGTCCATGGGGTGCTGCTCAGTCCACTGAGCCTCACCAGCTGGGCCATCTTGGAAACTCTTTAAAACGCAGATTCGAGCCAGCAGCTCTGAGTGGGGCTGAGACAGGACTTGTACCAAGATCCCGGGCAGTGGGCATGGTCCTCAGCCACACTCTGAACCCTAAGCATCTGAAATCCTGGGTATATTTCTAGCTTCTGGGGTCAGTCTCTTCGAAATCCAACCGCATCCTCGCCCTCAGTCCTCAGTGACTCCCCATTTCCTCCCAAATAAAAATCCCCTTTTGGGCTTAAACTACTGTAGCCAGAGCAGGAGTCTGTCACAGGCAAACAACCAACGTCCTCTCGGAAATAAAACTAACCGGCACTCGAGTGGGAATTCACTGAACAGGAACAAGCCCCCCAAGCTACAAGTAGGAGGGAGCTTCCTTCCCACTCCCACGCCCCCACCCCACGCCCAGTGCTGGGCTCACTTATTCATTGAGACCTGGTGAGCACCAGTGTGCCAGACACGGACACCAATGGCTTTCTGTCCTTTCTCCCCCTCCTCCTGGTCCAGTGGTTCTCAAACTGGATCATGCACCAGAGACTCTAATGCAGATATTGAGGGTAACACGTGGAGAGCTTTACAGCTGTATTTTCTTTTAAAAACAAGCTTTCTATGTAATTCTTTCTGCATTTCACCCCCGAGAACTCCCGCTCTAGTCCAGCCTAACAGAGCAGTAGCAGTTGTGTGGCTCGGCAGAGGGGCCCTTGGGATTGGATTCCACTGCTAAGCCCTGCTCCCTATCCGTTGATGGCCCAGCCACCTCCTCGACAGTGGAACTGGGCGTGTGTCCCATCTCAGCCAACAGGATCTGGAGTTTCTGGGAAGCACTTCCTCCCTGAGAAAGAGAAGCTGTCCCTTTCTCCATCTGTGGACATGACCAAGGGAAGACTTGAGGCATTACGCAATGGCAGCCATCTTGTCACCATGAGGCACATGTGGGCCGAGGCCCAAGGACAAAGCCCACCACCAGAACACCAAGACGATGTAAAGAACCTGCCGCCTCTGAACTGCAGAACCGACCCTGGATGTGCTCTGCCTGTTCTTGTCCTAAGAGATAATCAACGTCTTCTTCTCTGGCCCATTTGTAGTTGGGTGTTGAGAGAATGGAAAGCACTGGCTGGTTCAGATTCCCCGGACCCTGCTCAGATCCATCGAGACGTTATCCCCAGGGGAGGGGTCTGGGTGACTGCATCTTTCACAGAAGCTCCGGGGGCTCTTCTGAGAGGCACTGCAATGAGTCTACTCACGGGTGCTGGGAAGTAGTCAAGTGCACTGAGTCCGCAGCCGGGCCGCCTGGATGGAGACCCAGTTCTGCACTTCCTGGCTCCATCATCCCGCCATTTAACCCCTTTGTTCCATAGTTCGTCATTGGTAAGACGGGGATGATAATTCCCAGTATTTAAGTTCCAGGTGGAGAAAGGACTTCATCCAGAGCACTTCATACGAACCACTCAAGAACTGGCTCGTATTACTGCTGCCACATCGTATGGTAAAGCCCTGCATAGCTTGTCTTACTACATCCCTCATGTGCTCGACAGCCCTCAGTGACCCCCAGCTTCTTCAGAAAAAAGGCCAGAGATGAAGCATAGCTCCTCCTACAAAGTCCCAGCATTACAGATCTTCCTGGAGCGGCCGCAACCCAGACCAGCATTAGGAAATGCCCTCTCTCCATCTTCCCCCCAAAGGCAGGCAAGTCTTTCAAGACTCATACGTTTGATCTCACAATTTTCCCCCTGGCTTTCCCCTTGGGACCAACCTGCTCCATTAACTCTTTGACAAGGGTGTGCTCATCACACATGGCTGGGCGTGTATTCTCACAGTTCAACCCTCCCCCCCGCTCACGGGCTGGAATTCTCCAAGGGCGAGTGTCTCCACGACCCCGGCTCCAGCATCTGGCATCCGGTAGTTCCGGGGCTGCGCTCACCGGCCCTCGGGACGGGGCAGACGCCTATGCTCCGGGCGCAGTGCCGGGTCAGAGCGTTTGGGAACTGTCTGCTGAGCGCCTGTGCCGTGCCAGGCCGGGCATCCTGGAGACTGCCCGTCTAGTAAATGAGCAATGAAACCACGAGTTTATGGCTCGCAGGCCGAGCCGAGCCTTCAGACTCTTCTGAGGCTTTAGGAATCAATTGGGTGAGCTGGGTCTTCCCTGCGTCACTGTCCTCTGGCCACAGACCACCAGGGACAGGCCTGCAGGTGAGTGTGTGTTACTCACTGCATGGGTCCCGCTCAGACCCTGGGAACTGGAGTCTCAGTAACAGGAGGCTAGAAAGGACTCAGCGTTGGGGCTCAGGACGGATCATTTTGGGGGAGGGTTCGAGGAAGCCTGCAGGGAGGTGGGGAAAATCTATGACTGGACATCTTACTAATGTTACAAGGAGCAGAGGAGGCTAAAGCTGTAATAGGTAGAGAGGCAGATGTCAGCCAGATTAGTGTGTGTGTGTGTTGGGGGGGGTTGCTATTTTGTGGCTCCAAGCAATGACCGAGGCCTGTTGTTTTGTCCTGTTCCACTAGGGTCATGGAGTGGCTCTGTACCATGTTGGTGTCCTGTGAACCTGCCCTTGTCCTCCAGGAGAGCAGCATGGCCTGTGAGAGCCGGCCCAGCTCCTAGCCACACCGAGACCCGGCTGACAGTGGCTGTCCCAGCTACTTGCCCACAGCGCCCCACCCCACTGCATTTGCTATACTGCCGGACCCCCAACAGCATCTGAATTCACTTCTGTGGCTAAGTAAAGACTGCTTGTCACCAAATAACTGACTAATTGCTACTGTGATAAGTGTGCCAGGCGAGGAAGCAGGAAGAGGCCTAACCTCAGGGGTCGGGGGAGGGAGGAAATCATGGCTGGCTTCTAGGTGGAGGTGACTTTTAACAAAAAAAAAATTAAAAGATCATCCTAGGTCAAGTGATCAGTTCAACTAATACTGGCTGGAGGCTGGCCATGAGCCAGGCCCAGAGCCAACATTTCCTGTGTGCTGTTCTATTTAACTCTCACAGCTCCTGATGGGCCAACGGGAGCTAACAGGGACAGCGTTAAGTGTCGTCCATGTAGGAGCCACTGAATCCTGGACAGAACCCTCCATGGTGACTCCACCCATCAGTACTCCCACACTACAGGTGGGGACTGGAGACACTGAGACTCTCGGGGGCCTGCCCACGGTTACCTGGTCACAAGGTTACTCAGGCAGGAGTTCAACCCAGCCTGGCTCAGGGCCCCAAACTTTCGATTTACTCTTGTCCCCACTTTAAACACGAGACACCAAGAATCCTTGTCATTTGCCAGGGTCACCCGGCTGGCTCCTCGGGCCCTGTAGAGCCAAGAGTCCAACTCAGGGCCCGGCCTCCAAAGCCTGGCGAACTGCAGCCAGAACTTAGAATGCCTTTTCCCCAGCAGCATCCACAGCTCATGTCACTGCTCCTACGGGAAAGTTCTAAAATCAAATGCAAAGCAGTGGGCAGCACTCGGAGCAGGTGGAGAAGACACTTGACATCCGCTATCAGAGGACAGAGAGGAGGCCCAAGAGCGGAGTGAGGAAGGGTTCGGCATCGTCAAGGACCCAAGAGCGACAAGTATGTCTGGACCATGTCTGGGTTCGGGCTGAGGTCTCAAGCAGCAAGGGCCTCTCCGACCTGGTTGAGCCCCGGAACCCCCGGGGAGCTTGTTAAAAAGGACGGATCCCAGAGCCTCGGCCCTGAGGTGCAGATTCAGAGCCCAGGCACCAGTATCTTTTTTTTTTTTTTTTTTTAATCCTCACCCGAGGACATTTTTCCATTTTTTGTTCAGAAAGAGTGGGAGGAAGAGAGGAAGAGAGAGAGAGAGAGAGAGAGAGAGAGAGAGAGAGAGAGAGAGAAACATCGACGTGAAAGGGACACATCGAGTGGCTGCCACCCACACGACCAACCAGGGCCAGGGACAAACTGCAACCGAAGTACGTGCCCTTAGCGGGAACCGAACCCGGGTCTCTCCGACCGCAGGCCGAAGCTCCAACCACTGAGCCAAACCGGCCAGGGCTAGGCACCAGTATCTTTAACAAGCTCCCTGGGGACTCTGGTCCACAAGCAGCTCTGAGAACCATCACTGGTGGAACACTGAAGCCCAGGCTTGGGGGCAGCTGGGCCCAGAAAACCAAAGGAAATAGTGTAAAAGAAAGGAAAAGAGCAAGACTCTGCTTGTTTGAGGCACAGATGCAGGAACGATCAGAAAGCAGCTGAGTCGGCAGAAAGGCAGCAGCCGCACCATCTGTTCACCCCTCTCCTCGTTAATAACAGCGGGCGCTCACGGCGCCCAGTGACTCTGCCCCAGGTCCTTCCTGCGGCTGATGGCAGTCCTCACAATAAGCCAGCGACACTGGGAATCAGGCACCTAGTTCTCTGACCTGATAGTGTCAGGTGCCATTACGACGCCTTTGTCCGGATGAGGAACATCCATCACAGCGAGTAGGCGCCTGGCCTGGTCTTGGGCTGGGGGAGTGTGAGACTCGAATCTAGTCTGTCCCTGGAGCTCGGAGCTCCCTTCCACGCGGTACACTGGGTGCCACCGGGAGCTGGGCACAAAGAGGACTCCAGGTCTGGCCTCAGCCCATAGGGCAGTCAGCATAACTGAGGCCGGACGTCTTCCAGCAAAGAGCAAGGAGGACCGAGAAGGAGCAGTCACGGGGGGCGTGGCCACTTCGCACTGATGTCGGACGTGGCAGTGAGGTGTTCACTTAACCCAGAATGGGTGCCCTGTGTCCAATGCCTTCTGGGTGCCGGGGACCTAGAGGGAACACGAGGAGCGCACCCCTGACCTCATGGGCTTATGGTTCAGTGATGGGACAGATAGACCGTAAGTGTCTAGCCCCAAAACTCATTGAGTTCTGGGGACCTGGCCTGGACCGGGAGAACAGAGTGTGTGTGTGTGTGTGTGTGTGTGTGTGTGTGTCAGGGAGGGGGGTTGGAGGAAATGCCTTCAGGCCCAGCTCTGTATGCATAAGAATTAACTCAGTTCCAGCCCTGGCCAGGTTGGCTCAGGGGTCAGAGCATTGGCCAGAGGACCAAAGGGTCTCAGGTTCAATTTCTGGTCAAGAGCACAGGGTTGTAGGTTTGATCCCTGATGGGGGGCAACCAATCAATGTGTCTCTCTCACAGTGAGGTTTCTCTCTCTCTTTCTCCCCCTCCCTCCCTTCACTCTATCTGAAAAGAAAAAAAAATGTATGGAGGATTAACCAAAAAAAATAATTAAGTCAGTTCCAGGCAGAGAAACGACATCTGCAGGGGGTCTGAGGCTGGGGCATCCTGGCTCATTTGGGAAACAGAAAGGTGGTCCCCGTAGCTATGGTAACTCAGAGGATGGGGAGCCAGATCCTTGGTGTGTAGACCGTCACAGACCTTCGACTCCTGACACGGAGTCGGCATCAGCCAGGCCAAGGCAGGAAAGGTATTTCAGGCAGAGGGAACATCATAAGCAAAGGCTCAGAACACACAGATGTAACAGCCACAAATGAAGCGTGGGCCTCGAAGTCCTCACACTGGGCCTCGAGTTACAGGGTTCATGCCCAGGGCGTGGGGTTACCAGGATTTTGTTTCTGGGTTCAGGGGACTGAACGCGAAGTCTTCAAAGAGAAAACCACTGGGCTACCGGCCAAAATACATAAGCCCCAGGGCCTTGTGATGGGACCCTGGCCATGTCTCACCCTATCGCAGCTACATTGTGTCCAGCTACAAATGACAAGGTTGTACCAGGAGGCCCATCTCTACAGTGTTTTGTTTTTAGTTTTCACATTTTCTTGGTGACTTCCTCTAAGATGATAATTAAGATAAACTCTAGAGAAAGTGGGAAGACCTGAAGGTACTATTATCAGTTAATTATATATATTTTTTCTTTATTGATTTTAGAGAGAGGAGAGGGGGAGAGAGACAGAAACATCGATGAGAGAAAACATCGACTGGCCGCCTCCTGCACGCCCCACACTGAGGATCAGGCCCACAGCCTGGGCATGTGTCCTGACCAGAAATCGAACCGGCAACCTCTTGGTGCATGAGTCGGTGCTCAACCACTGAGCCACATCGGCTGGGCCAAGTTAATTATATTTCAATGTTTTAAAAACTCAGCAGGAACATTATTTTGGAGGCATTAGGGCAACAGCCACAGAGCTCTGTTTATTAGCAAAAATGCAAACATGACAACAAGATCCAGTGGGTGGGGTACAAGTCACTGGTGGTCTCCTCTCTGCCGCTCCAGGCAAACTATTTGCTAAACATGAGCACGAGCTTTAAAAAAAAGCTTGTGGGCTTCCTCAGCCTCACAGGTGGATTTTGTTTGGCCATCAGAGTTGTAAAATTTGGGAAATTTCACATTTTCTGGCTTCTCTGAAAAACTCAAACATCTAACTGACTGGATCCAAAGAGTCGCTTCCTTCACTTGACCACAGTCCCCACCATTCCCTAATACTTATACACAGCTTACAGTCCCTTACTTACACGGCCTGCCTCGCCCCTGTTCTAGAAGCTTACCTCGAATTGAATGCCATATCTGTATGCCCACGGATGTTGTTTACTCTCACCTCGAGAGCTTTTCTATGTCTGCACCCGGGTCTAGTGCCCCTTTCAAGGCTAAGTCAACCCCGCTCGCTGAATCTCTGATACTCATCTATCTAATTTCCTCTTGATGCACACATATCAACGTTCCACTTTCTTTAGTAAGTACTACGGAGTTTTATAGGGTAAATACCTGGAAATGGACTCACGGGATAAATGTGTGTCTTGTACATGTGGAAACGTGAAAGATTTTAAATATAGTATTTAAATATAGTATTTAAAATTAGAAAGGCTTTGCCCTGGCCGGTTTGGCTCAGCAGTTAGAGTGTCGGCCCATGGACCAATGAGTCGCGGGTTCGATTCCAGTCAAGGGCACATACCCTGGTTGGTGCACAGTTGATGTGTCCCTCTCATGTCGGCGTTTCTCTCTCTCTCTCTCTCTCCCCCTCCCACTCTATCTGAATAAAAGATGGAAAAATGTCCTCGAGTGAGAATAAAAATAAATAAATAAAAAATAAAATTATAAAGGCATCACAAGATCACCTGGATTACATGGACTTACATGCCCGGGGAGGAAAAGCAGATCCTGGCCCTCGGACTTGTGGACATGCGTGTCTGCTACGGCGACAGAGCAGAGATGGACACTGCCCTCTGCTCACGTTCCCACTTGATGCTCTTCTGTCCACTTCATCGACTTTAGGCATTCTTTACCTATGGGGACCTTAGGCCTCCGTCATCTATGCTGCACTTTTCTCCAGTTGTCTTAGATTTTTTAATACATGGTTTTACCTTGGAAAAATTGCAAGTTTGTTTGCAACCACAATCATGACACTTCTTCTTTTTCTGGGATGGGTGTCCACAACCTGTCTCTGTGGTAGGCACAGTACTAATATATATGTGTATATATATATTTAATCTAAAAAACTAAATGCCTCTAGCTAAGGAATTCATTCTCCATTTCCCCACAGGATCCCACAATGTCTCTGTACTAACTCATAAATGGGTTACTTCATACTTTAAAAAAAATTTTTTTTCTTTATTGATTTTAGAGAGAGAGGAAGGGAGAGGGAGAGAGAGAACATCAACTGGCCGCCTCCTGCATGCCCCCAACTGGGAATCAGGCCCACAACCTGGGCATGTGCCCGGACCTGGAATCGAACGGGCAACCTCTTGGTGCAGGGGTCGACGCTCAACCACTGAGCCACACCGGCCGGGTGGGTTACTTCATATTTTTAAAGTTATCTGTCTGATCCCTTAAGATAGATTATATAGGTATAAGTGTAGGTGTGTGTGCGTGTCTGTGTGTAGACTATTTACTCCAGGACTTTCATGGTTTCATTATACACAATTTATTTATGTCTGGTGCGGTAAAAGAACACAACCCAGAACTGGGGTGGACTTTTCTGTTTTCCTGGTTGCAGCCGAGGGGCGGGGAGGCATCAATGCCTGCTTGTAGGTTTACAATCAAACAAACAAAAAATCTGCTTTTTTGGTCCCTTTATACAAATAACACAAATGCAAGGACCCCACGTATACTCCCTTCACCGAAAATAACTTTTTTTTTATTGCACTATATTTCCCACAAGGGTTTTTCTCTTAGTATATAGGCTTTTGCTTTAGAAACTTGCTTTTTGTTTGTTTTGTTAACATGTGACAACATTTACAATGGCTAACACTTCGCAATTTAACTCAGCAGTTCCCAAACCTGCCTGGGCAGCTGGTCTCCCCAGCAGAGCTTGTTAAAAATAATGAATCAGCAACCCTAGGGGGTGGACCCTGGGAAACTCTCTCTTTCACAAGTTCTTTGGAGGAGTCTGGGCCATGGCCAACTTGAACTGACTCCCCACCCCCCAGCCGTACCTGTGATCGTCTGAGTCTCCGAGGTGATGGTTCTGGTGGTGGTCTGAGTGTGGGTGGCGGGTACCGTCTCCTCCGACACAAACTGGACTGTGCTGGGGGCCGCCCCGGGCGTGCTGGTCAGCTGGCAGCCACTTTGCTTGTGAGCGACAAAGGCGTCCAGGTTGTTAAACTGCTGCTTGCAGATGCCACAGATGTGGATGTCGGGAGTCAGCTCGACCAGCACCGTCGTGCCGCCTGGAACTCCATGGGACAAAGGGAAAGTCAGAGTTAATCCCAAACAGTTCAAAATGACAATGCAAACCAGATCCGTGGCAGGTAAGACGAGCACAGTGCAGACATGCCCAGTGGCCGGTTAACGTCCATTCTACTTTGCCCTTCTGCCTGGCAAACAGAATTCCACTTCAGCCCTAGCAGGAACGTACCAGACCCAGGTAATGGCTCATAATGCACTTTTGTCCACACGGGCACTAGTGGCATTTTACACAAGGAAGTTCTTTGATGTGCATGTCTGCCCTGCACTTCGAAGAACTGCCTTCTCCTACCCCTGCTAAAGAATAGTTGTACTTACCAGTCATTATGAAAACCAATCCCTGCATATTTCCAACCCTTATATCTCCCCGAACCACCAGTCTAAATAATCTTGGATCCCTACATACTTGGGAACCCCTCCAGCACACCGCTAAAGGAGCTTCTGGAGAAAGTCTGGCTTTCATGATAAAAAGGGAACAGACATTTTGTTTTGAATGCAGATGTGATGATGGGGGCTTGTGCAGCCATATTGTAACTATGAAGAAAATACTAAGATGCTGGTCCTTACTTCACTGATCTCCCGAATCAACCAATGTCCAGATTTCTCATTAGGCTAGTATAGTTCAGTTTTGTTACTTATAGCCAAAATTCATTCCTAACTGATAGGGAGATTATTTCTCCATGGTAATGATACTAAGAAGTAATACTGTATTAACATTTGCAAAGTACCCACCACAGTACCTGGCACTATATTAGAAAGTGCTATGTAAATGTTCATGGAATAAAGAAACGCCGCTAGTTAATAAGTCTCTAATATGAGAACCTTAATTTTTATTTTAAAAAATTTCTTTGCCTTATTATAAGGAAACTCATGTTTATAACAGAAAATTTGGAAAAGAAGCAGCAGGGGAAATTACAACCTTTCAAACTTTGTGTACCATGAACATTACAAAAATATTTTCTTCCACTCATCTTGAACTAAAAATGGTTTCAATTAAAAACTGTTTATGATCATAATATATTGTAAAATTAATTTTTTCCCCACGTATCACATAAGCATTGTGCTACATCTCTAACATATATTTGTAAATAGAATTATGTAATAATACATTCACATTATTTCATGTTACCCATGCTTCATAATTTTCAGTAACTATAAGGTCTTTATATTATTTCCGATTTTCCCCATGTCTAAAGAATATGAGAAATACTCTGTGCATGTATGTATGGTTGGCATCCATGTATCATAAGTTTCTGAAAAGGTATAAAATAGTGATGTTACATTCAATTTCCCCCAAGTCTAAGACGGGAAATCTCTGTGGGGAAATCCAGTCGGGTTGCCTGGCTAAGGCAGATGCTCTGGGCTGGGCGGGGCTGTGTTTCCCTCAGCCATCTTGCAGAGCGCCCTGGGCACTTAAGTACTCTGAAGTCAGTGGTGGGGAGGAATGAAGCCTTTCCTTCAAAACCTCTGCAGCACTGCCTTCCCCAGCCGCTCAGGTGCTCACGGGGCTCACTGGAAAACAAGGGACCAAGAGATGAAGTGCCCCGCATCGCTGATGATTCCGGCCAAAGGCGCTGATGCCCAGGATGAAATTGTGATTAGCTTGTGCTGCACAGGCTGGTTATGAGGAGTACATGAGATGGAGCTAGGGGCAGCACAGGGGTCCCCACACCATCACGTCCCCTGGTTGGGTTATTCCTGAGGCACCCCATTTGAATGTGAAAGTATCCCCTCTGAAAATCTGCAATGATAACATATACCGACCTCTTGTGCTTGTAGTGAGGATGAACTGGGACCAAATCGAAAAAACACTGGGCACAGTTCCTGCTCACCACCAACCCAAAGAACTTCTTTCTCTGCAAAGTTGTCCAAACCTGAAAGACCTGGGGAGGTGGGCCAGGAGTTCAACAAGGACCCCTCTGAGCCCCACTTGGAGATGAGTCACAAAGGCGACGGGGTGAAGGGGCGCTGGGGTTTAGGGAAATCTGTGTTTTTCACAAATTATGGAAGTTGCACACCCAGCCAAGTTTGGGAGCCGGCTCCCAAACTGTTCACAGTAACAGGTAACCCGCTAAGTGCTTACTATGTGCCAGGGGTTCTCAAACTTTATGTGCACCCGAATCCCACACGGAAGGCCAGCAGATCTCTCTTCCCTCCATCATCCCCACCCCACGCCCCGACCTGATGGGTGGGGCCCCGGAGGGCTTGCTTTATTTATTTATTTATGTATTTATTTTAAAATAAGCCTCCTGCTCCCAGGTGGCTGGTTTGCGCTCGGCCCCTGGACCACACTTTGGGAAACAATGCACCAGGCGAAATCTGGGGCTGCTTTCAGGAAAATGAAAAGGAACCCCAAACTCAAAACGACCACGGCTCCATTCCCCATTCAAATCTCCGCCCTTCACGTGGACCAGGCTTTGCAGAAAGGCGGCAAGCCCGGCGGCCAGACCTCGTGAAGCCGTCCGATCCCCGGACTTCAAGGACTCGGGACGCAGAAGTTTTCCCACCAGCGCTGCAGCGGAACCCCCACCCCCCAAACTCCGCTGGGGGGCCCGGGAAATGTCCCACGGGGTGGCGATTGTCTGAACGGCAGGTCCTCTCCCCGCCCTCCCCCACCGTTCCCCCGCCTGGGGTCTTGCGAAACGGGGGGCGCCGCCAGCCGGAGCGGGAAGGTGCCCGCACCCCAAGCCCACTCCGGCATCTTCGGCACAGCGCGCCCGCCGCGGCTCCGAGGCGCAGGCACCGGGCCGTCACCCCGATTTCGGGGCCCCGGGCCTGCTCGCTGCGTCGCAGACGTGCTTGGGCCCGGGCCCCGGAGCGCGCACTGTGCCCGGAAAAGCACTTACTTTGCACGGAGCCCGGGAAGCTCTCGCCCTCGCTGTTCGCGTTCATGGCCGCAGACTGGGGGTCCCGGCCGGCGCGGCAGGGTGGGGGGCACTGGTCTACATGGTACAAGGGCTTTTCCTTTTATTTTTCCCACCCCCCCAGCCTTCCTTCTCCCAACTCTGAGAGGCGGGAGGACGGATGTAAAGCGAGCTCCACTTCCGCTGCCTAGAGGGCGCTGGCCGGACTCGGCCGCCCCAACCTGGCTTTGCACAAGCGGCTCCCCCGGGAAGCTGCCGGCCAATCCGGCGCCGGCCGCAGGGGCTCGCGGGGTCCCTCGGGGTCCCTCGGGGTCCGGAAGGCGCTGGGGGTCTGGGAGGGCAGGGCGCACGCTGGTGCAGGACGCGCCCCACGCCCGCACCCCTGCCGTCTTGGCCGATCGCTGGCCTCCCCGGCTCTGGCGCCTTTGCACCTGCCACCCCGGGCACCTGGTCCCCAAGGTGGCCAGGCAGCTGCATCACTGGGGTTGGGGGTGCAGAGAAGACAGCGCCGGGCTGCAGTGGATGGGTGGGTGCTCCGAATGCTGTGAGGCTGGGGTACCCCCTCCCCCAGCGTCAGCCCGAGGGCAAATCCAAGCGCTGGGTGGGTCCCTTGCCCAGCTAGTGAAATACAGACACCAGGATCGTGTACAGAAGACTAACAACCGGGACCAAAACGCTGAAGGCCCCTTGCTCCAGGGGTCGGCCAGCTGCACCCTGCACAGTCACCTGGAGGGCTAGTCCGAGCACAGACTGCTGGGCCCGCCCGCCCCAGAGCTTCTGGTTCAGTAGGTCTGGGGTGGGGACTGAGAACGAGCATTTCAAAGTTCCCGGGAGAGGTCCCTGCTTAGAGAGACCATCCTTGGCTTGCCCATTGTAATACTGCAGCCGACCCCCCCCCCCCCTTTCTTTTTAGAACTCCTTACATCTAACATTATACTGTATCTGGAGTCTATCTACCTACCTATCTATCTGATTGATAATTTGTTTGGGTATTACATTTCTCCTTCCCTTTTACATTCAATAAGTCCCCGTAAAAGTGGGAATTTTTTCTTTTCCTTTATTATTTTTTAAATCTCCGCTTCCCTGATCTATCCCCAGCAACCTGAGCCAGCGCCTGGCACCCAGCAGGCTCTCGGTCAAAGTGGCCGTATGACTAATGGGATCGGCTCTGCTGCTTCCTTTCAGGGTGTGTTCCTTCCTCAGGGACTACTTGTTTACACGTTTGCAATGTGCCAGGCACTGTGCTGGGTAGAGATACAAGGGTGGTCCAGAAAGAGAACTTGGCTAGTGGTCAGCAACTCGGTCAACACTACTCCAATCAGCAGTGGCATTTCTTGATAGTGATACGGTCTCAGGAGACAAAAACCAAGAATGCGATAGTGGCTGCAGGCATGGTCAAGGCAGGCCTGTCCGAGAGGTAATAGTTGAATGGGGTGGGAGGGCTGCAGTCCAGTCGGAGGAATGGGCAGGAGCAAGGGCCCTGAGGCAGGAAGGAGCTGGATGTGGGTTGGCTGCTGCTACCAGTCCACCTGCTGTCTGCCTCTCCTCTGCTACCTTGCTCAGGCCACCCACAGCCGCCTCCGTCTCTTGCTCAAACGCGACCAGCTCTCCCTGTCCCTGTCCCCGGGGCTCTCTATCCGCCTTTCCCTCTGCCAGGGTCCCGATTCCCTGGTCTCCGCAGGACTGGCTTCTTTCTGCCATTCGGGGCCAAATGGAATGTCACCTTCCCAGGGAGACCGCCCTCTTAAAAAAATTTTTTTTTAATTGATTTTTGAGAGAGAGAGGAAGGGAGATAGAAACATGGATGTGAGAGAGAAACATTGATCACCTGCCTCCTGCATGCCCCCTACTAGGGATAGAGCCTGTAACCCGGGCATGTGCCCTGACCAGGAATCGAACTGGGACCTCTCAGTCCATGGGACTGATGCTCAATCCACTGAGCCACACCAGCCCCGCAGGCCCTGTCTCTTATCTAAAGCACCTGCCCCTCTTGGTACTCTTTACTACATCACCTTCATTATACCTATCCCTAGATAACATGATTCAGAAAGGCCTTGCAGCTTAGGACAATATTTGTTTCTTAATGCCTCTGTGTGTGTGTGTGTGTGTGTGTGGTATTCATATATATTTTTAAAAACATGACTGTAACTCACATGATGTTTTTTAATCTCCTTTTTGGGGTATATATTATGACCTTTATTTAAAGAACACACAAATACTACATGGTTACGAACCATAGATAAACGGTATTTACATCTTTATGTACTATATATCTTTCTAGACATTTTCCCATAGAAATATAATAGAATGAACCACACGAACTGGTGATATTGTCTATTTTTAACTTAAAATGTTAATTTCATATGGTTCAAATCAATACAGGGGTGGGCAAAAGTAGGCTCACAGTTATGAGTAAGCAAAACAGTTTATTCTTGTATTATTTGTTAATTATTGTATTAATCTATATCACAACTGTAAACTGACTTTTACCCACCCCTGTATATAATATTATACTTCTGCTAGAGATTGTTGTTTTTGTACCCAACACTGGCCGTCTCGTATTTTCTTATTAGAATTTCTGATTTGCAGCGGAGTGCATGGCCTCCTGAAAAAGGCTTTTTCCAGCCTCCTTTGTAAGCTAGACATGGCTACATGACTAAATTCTGGCAACGTGAATGAAATGTTGTGATGCAACTTCTGGGAAATCTCTTAAAAATAACAGGTGCCATATGCCATCTTCCCCTCCTTTATCACTCCCTGCCTTCATTGCTTGGAATGAGGATGTGATGGCTGGAGCTCTAGCTGCTATTTTGGACTATGAGAAGGAGGGTATAACTCTAGGTATGTTGGGTTGGTGACTTCTTTATGGAGATGTCAACTAGACTGCCTACTTCTGAGCTTCATTTACACAAGAAATGCACTTTTATCTTGTTTCAGGTACTGTGGGGTGTGTATGTGTGTGTGTGGTTCTTTCCCGGGCAGCTGAGTCAACTCCTACTCAAACACAACATGATTCATACCCTGTTTCATAACTGGCTTTGATTCTGAAGAGTATTCACAGTTTGCCTGGTGCATTAGGAGGGCTGTGTAGTCGTTAAAGGTACAGACACCCCAGCCACACTTGTGGAGACTGTTCCAGAAGGACTTGTGTGAAGCCTGGGTACATATGACAAGCTCCTGGGGTGGATTTGGTGTGCTTGGCATGGGCAAACCTCTGCTCTTAGTTTTAATGGTTGCAGAATATTTCATGAATAAGGTCACATCGTGATTCATGTCATACGCTACTGGATATAAGTAACCTACTGCGGTCGCTTTGTTATTGGTCGATGTGAACACATTATCTCCACGACATTCTGAACATGTGGCCACTGGGACTGGCTTTTCATTCCGTTCCCTTTCCAGATCCTTTTCTCGCTGTGGGTTCCTTCCAGACGGAATTTCTCAGTAAGGGTTACATTTCTTAAACAGTTCACAGCCTTTGTGTGACGAGAATGCTCATGGTTTACCCCGTTCTGAAATTTCTGCTCACTTCTCATTTAACAGATGAAATGTCATGTAGAAATGGCAAACTGCCCGTGAAGTCCTGATGTACTGCAAACCTACTCCATGTTCGAGATCTAGAATCTAAAATAAGTTTGAATCTGTTGCCAGTGCTTAAAAGGTGATAGATTTCTCATAAAAATTGAGATTTAGAGCCTTTTTTTTGTTTTTTTTTTTTCTAAACTAAAAATCTGGCAAATCTGGGCCCAGACGATCAGATGGTAGCACTCGGCTGGGTCTGAGAAGCTCCTTTGCGTGAAGTCCGACCTCTCCAGTTTACCCCCTCCTCCCTGCTGCACTTGATATTAAGGCTGAGTATCAGTTCGCTAGATTGTTGGGCTACATGTATTCGAATTTATTAAAAATCTCCAATATGTTTCTAGTAGAAAAAGGGATTTATCCTTGACTATGGCTTAAATATTCCTTCACTAAAAATTTCAACCAAGGAATTACCTACGTTACCTGTCCTATGTCATTTAATGCTCTGAGCAGTAGAGAGGTGGGCACTATTATCGCTATTTTATAGATGTAGAAACTGAGCCTCACAAAGGTTAAATGAATTTCCTCTAGTCAAGAGGCCAATAAAGGATTATCTCAGTAAATAATCTGTGAGGGCAAGTAACAGAGCCCATAGAAGAACAGAGATTTTCCTAGTGTTTCAATAATCAATCTATTAGAGTTATTTCCTCGCTCAAATAATTCCTTGAAGGAGATTTCCAGACATTTCCTTAAATGATTAAGAGAATACACAATTTTTTATTCCAATACTATTAATCATAAGAATAATGAGATCATGGTCACTGGATTAACTGTAATAAGTTTTGTGAGCAAAGATACCCTCCTCCCAACAAAATAGGTCATAATTTCAGTGACCAAAATTTGTTCCACAGTAAACATTATAACAAATGTAGTTTTTTATAGCAATCATGCATAGTCCACTAAAATGTAAGTTCTCAGGACAAGAATTTTTATATTCTTTTGTTGTACATCAGCATCTGTAATAGGGATTGGTATATAAAAAGGGATGGGTGGATGGATAGGTGGATGGGTGGATGGGTGGATGGATGGGTGGATGGGTGGATGGATGGATAGATGGGTGGATGGATGGATAGATGGGTGGATGGGTGAGTGGGTGGATGGGTGGATGGATGGGTGGGTGGATGGATAGATGGATGGATAGATGGATGGGTGGGTGAGTGGGTGGATGGATGGATGGGTGGATAGATGGGTGGATGGGTGAGTGGGTGGATGGATGGATGGATGGGTGGATAGATGGGTGGATGGATGGGTGGGTGGATGGGTGGGTGGGTGGATGGGTGGGTGGATGGATAGATGGATGGGTGGATGGGTGGATGGATGGGTGGGTGAATGGATGGATGAATGGATGAAATCAAGGTTCCCTTGGAAAATCACTAATAAAGCAAACCTTTGACTGTTACAGAAAAGCATTTTTCCCTTTTCAGTAAACATATAGACGAAAGTGTGATATGATGACAGAAGCTAGAAAGACTATAGATTCCATTTGAATTGTATGGGAACTGGTATTCAGATACTTTTAAGACTCCCTTATTTTTCTAGACAAAGGCTCACAAGGATGGCTAACTCAGGGATTTGCATTCTCCAAAGCACTTGTTTCAACAAACTCAAGCTTTCTCAAAAGTGCTGTGGGAAACTGTGGCCTGGGGTGTCACTGGTAAACTTAACGGAAGCTGGGGAATGGCACCCTCTGACCCATTCCGTTTCCCCTGCTCAGCCCGCTGGTCAGTCGCTGACCCGTCTGTGTTTGCCGGGTGTCTGGGGCTTCTAGCTTTTTGCTGGGTTTGGCTAATGGCTGGAAGGGAGACGCCAGAGTATTCCTTCCCCTCCCTCCCTATCTTGGAGGCAGTGGCTGTAACTCCTCTGTGGCCCCAGATCCCAGTCGAGAGCGTGGCGGGCTCAGCTTCTGCCCTGTGTTTCTGGCTCCTTGTCTCTGAAAACTCCACCTCCTTCCTGGCTTCCCAGCCTCCTCCCGGGGGGGAAAGGGGAGCTTCCAGCTGTGACCAGTCTCTGGCTGCCTCACTGTTCCTGCAGCGTCCCAGCCCTTTCGCACCTGTGCCTCGGTCCCCGCACGGAATGAACTTAAATCCCCGAGCTGCTTCTGTTCCTCTGCTTGGGCCCTGACGGACGGTGCTGGATTCAGGCTTGTGGGGCTTCTCATTTTATTCCTGCTTTTCTTGACCCTGCAGGTGATTCTGTTTGTGTTTACATCCTCACCCGAGGATATTTTTTTTCCATTTATCTTCAGACAGAGTGGGAGGGAGGGTGAGAAAGAGAGCGAGCGAGAGAGAAACATTGACATGAGAGAGCCACATCGATCGATTGCCTCCCACACAACCCTGACCAGGGCCGAGGACCAAACTGCAACCGAGGCACATGCTCTTGACCAGAATCAAACCCACGATTCTTTGGTCCTGGGGCCGATGCTCTAACGGCTGAGCCAAACCGGCCAGGGCTGCAGGTGATTCCTAACTGGAGAGTGGCACAGGGCCTCCCAGGGGACAGGCTGACAACACCGCGCAGGCACCACCCAGCTGCAGGGACGAATCGCGGCTGGGCGCGTGGCCCAGGCATGCAGTGTGGAGACGCGCCTGGGGGTCTCTAGTGAGACTCCTGACTTCATCACTGGAATCTGATCTAAAATCCTGGAAAGGGACCAGGGGCAAATGTATTCCAAAACTGATTCACTACCAATATTTACCGACTGCCTGCAATCCTGACACAAACATACAAGGCAACGAAGAAACCCGTGGACGTTGAAGTGAGTGCTGAGACCCTCTGTGATTGGGTATGATCAAGACTCGGCCTGTTGGCACTAGTGGTGACATTAGTGGTGATTGCAAAACGAGTTCTTTAATGAGAGTTGGCTTTGCGTCTTGCCTGGCACCTACCTGAGGTGGCACACCTGTATTTTAACAGTATATTCACTCAGAGAACTTCGTACGGGCAAGTATACACAGGCCAGTTCTTTTCACCCTTATGTAACTAGTGCATGAACATGAAAGTACTCAAACTATAAAAAAGAGTATATGGTGAAAAGTGGGTGCCTCTTCAACTGCCCCTAGCCCCCAGTTTCCTTTCTAGGAAGCAGCAACTATTACCAGCTTCTTGTCCATCACCCCCCCCTACAAATTATACTGTAATGCAAACAATATTTTACACTCTGCTTTTTATTTTGAATAACAATGTATCTTGGGAAATATTGCTTATACGTGGCTCTAGATTTGCCCCATTGCTTTAGGAAGAGTTCAGTTTTCCATTGTATATGTACATGTACTAAACTGTACTTCAACCATCCCTATCAACGGACCTCTATTTTATTCCCAGTTTTTCACTACAGAGCTGCATGGAATAGCTGTATCTATCTCTCTTCTAAAAAATTTTTTTCTTTATTGATTTTAGAGAGAGAGGGAGAGAGAGGTAGAAACATTGACGAGAGAGAACATCGATTGGCCGCCTCCTGCATGCCCCCCGCTGGGAATTTGGCCCACAGCCTGGGCATGTGCCCTGACTGGGAACTGAACCAGTGACCTCTTGGTGCATGGGTCGACGCTCAACCACTGAGCCACACTGGCCAGGCTAGCTATATCTATATAC
Source organism: Molossus molossus (assembly GCF_014108415.1). NCBI lineage: Eukaryota > Metazoa > Chordata > Mammalia > Chiroptera > Molossidae > Molossus > Molossus molossus. The sequence continues at coordinate 7,278,357 of NW_023425399.1, read as the reverse complement.
GTACAAGAGAGAGTGTATCTGTAGAATAATGTCCTAAAATAGAGTTACTAGGTCAATGAGTACATGCATTGAGCATTCTGAAGTCTTCCAAGGGGGTTGTACCGCTTAGAACTCCCAGAGACAACTTGTTAGATCACCTGCTTCCTGCAACCTCTCTGCTATCACATTTCTGATCTTTGTCAAGCTGATGGGTAAAAAACTGCTCTGCGGTAGATTTAATTTGCATCTCTCTAAACAGATGCAAGGTCTGAATTTAGGCAAAGGAAAGCAAACTCTTCACACCCATTTCCACCAAAGCAATGCAATGTAGTTACATTCTGTGTAATGGCTGACTCCAAAGAGGCTGGCGTATAATCCAGAGGGGGAAAAGGAGACACTTTATTTCAAAGTTTGAATGTCACACAGCTGATCTGAAAGTAAGAGTGAACTTGCTGGGGTCCCCAAAGTGTTAAAAGTCAGCACGGATACTGTGTATTTGCACACGGTTTTTATAAGATAAAAACCAAAGCCGAGCTATTGAAACAACCTCAGTGACACTAAGGTTTGAAAACCACTGATCTAGTTCTCAAGTTACAGAAGGGGAAACTGAGGCCCTTCTCCTTTTGTGGGAACCCAAAGCTATCGGTGGAAATTTTTTAAAAATGTCAACCTTTTTGAATGTCTTTTATACCCTTTTGAGATAGTTTAAGACTCACAAAAGGTTGCAAAAATACTACAGAGCATTCTCCGGTTTCCTTCACCCAGCTCCCCACAAACTTTTAAATGCTCTTTACCCATCCAAGCTCATAGCCAATTCAGAAGGTAATCATATCACAATTGTATTGATAATCCAGACATTTCATTAAAACATTCTAGAAAGTAGTTAGGGCCAAACTTTCCACTGAAATCAGTTTCCCCCGAAAATACAAAGGTTCAAAGTCCTAGAAACTTATCTTCTAAAACCCACTGGGATTTTCTAAATGTTGAGAGCAATAAAAAGTTGTCTTTTGAAATGCTGATGAGGTGATTTTTGAAAAGACCCCAGGTAACCTAAGGATGGGGGCTGGTTGCCTGGGGAACCAACAGGGTTGGACTTCATACCCTCCCATCCCCCAACCCCCTGCATCCAGGGAGGGAAGAAGGGCTGATGATTGAGTTCAGTCATCAATGGCCAAAGATTTAATGAGCCAGGCCTGTGTAATAAAGCCTCCACCAAAATCCAGAAGGAGGGTGGGCTTCACGGAGCTTCCCGGTTGCCGGGCATGTGGAGATTCATGGAGAACATGGACACTCGGTGCCCCTTGCCACATACGGTACCCTAGGCACCCCTTCCATCGGGCTGTTCCCCAGTTGTATCCTTTTATAATAAGCTGGTAATCTAGTTAAGTAAAATATTTCTCTGAGTTCTGTGAGACACTCTAGCAAATTAATCAAACCCAAGGAGAAGATGGTAGAACCTCTATTCTACAGATGTTGTCAGAAACACAGGTGACACCCTGGACCTGCTCTTGGATTCTGAGGCTGGGGTGGGGGGTAGTCTAGCAGGACTGAGCCCTTAACCTGTGGGATCTGCTGCTGTCGCCAGGCAGATGGTGTCAGAACTGACCAGAGTGGTGGGACACCCAGCTGGTGTTGGAGAAAAACACACACTGGACACGTGACCCGGTTCTGTTCTGTAAGATGTGGAGGAAGCCTCCTGCAGCCTTCTGAGAAAGATTTCCATCCCTCGCCCGGGCCGGTTTGGCTCAGCCATTAGAGTGTGGGCCTGCGGTCCGGAGAGACCCGGGTGGCAGCCACTCGATGTGTCCCTTTCACGTTGATGTTTCTCTCTCTCTCTTCCTCTCTCCCTCCTGCTCTGTCTGAGGGTAAAAGAAAAGAAAGATTTCCATCCCCCAAAGAAAGAGGCATACAAGAAGCAAACCCTGCCCACCTGCATTCCCATCTTCGTCCTCTTTGTCGTGGGCCGTGAAGGGAATGTAAGACACCAGCTTCAAGGACGGTGTCATCAGCGATGGCTCTCCTTCTTCCCTTGGCCCTGGTTTTTTTCCACATTAACTTTTTACGTTCAGTTTGCGTTTGTGTCTATGTTCCAGGGGCACACCGTTCAAAGGGTTAAATAATTTTACAAGCCTTGTTATGAAGAAGCGTGAGCTCCTCGGGCCCCAGAGGAATTAGGTTTAAATAGTCAATGTTTACACTGTATAAATTCTCCTTGCAGCTGAGCCACGGTATATTCCGATCGCATTTCCTGTTTTGCACAACTTTTTGTTTTCATGGGAGTTAAACATTCTCCCTTTCGATTTGCTTCCTCTTCTGGGTCCTGATCCCTCTGAATTGTCTCCACCTCGGTGGGTTGAAACACGTGACAAGGTCTGTCGATTTCACTGTTTGAAGAAGGTTCTTCAGGCTGGATTGCGACAGCCGAGCGGCTGTGTCTCGGGATGTTGTCTTCACCATCATCCTGGGGGTTCTCGTGTTTCTTCCTCGGGACAGGAGCCCCGGTTTCACGAATCTCTTGTCCTCACCGTCTTGGTTTCCTGACTTTCTTCCGGTGTACTACGTCCCCCTGACAAAGGACAGGGGGTGCGTGGTGACATCTAACATGTACATCCTCGTACTTTACTGATGATTTGTGCCTAACATTCTAGACTTGGTAGAATATCACATGGAACCGTGAAAAGGAAGGAAATGCTGATACATGTAAACACTTGAATGAATATTTAAGACATTATGTTGAGTGAGAGAAGCCAGTCTCCAAAGGTTACATGCTGTGTGATTTCATTTCTGTGACATTCTCTCAAAGACAATAGTGATGGAGAACCGATCAGTGGTTACCAGGGCTCAGGCGGAGGGGGAGGGTTTGACGACAAGGGGCAACACGAGGGGATGTTTTGGGGGTGATGACAATGTTCTACATGCTGACTGTGATGATGGTCACCCGAATCTATACATGTGTTAAAATTCACAGAACTGTACACGAAAAGACACCTCACTGTGTTATTTTTTTAAAAAAATATTCGAAGTGAAAATTATAGTGGGTGCAGGGGACATCTGTAATAGTGTCAACAATAAAAAAAAGTTGCTTCTTGTAATTCGCAGTAGCTGGGCTCTGCAGACGCCATGGCCACCGGGCGAGGGGACACTGAACACCTGTCCCTGCAGGAAAGAGCGGGCTGGGCTCCTTTCAACTGCTGGTCATGACATTTCCATCCATCCGTCGAAGCATAACCTTATTTTGTGTGTGTTTCTGTTCAGAGACACTTATTTAAGAGATATTGTCGATGCTTTGGCATTGAATTCTCTGCCAACCGTGCTGCTCCTGATGCGCGAGGGGCATCCTTCTCCGTCAGCTCCTCCCGGCCTTCTCGCTCATAGGAGCCCTAGACCGCACTTCAGCACCACGCGTGGGGATCACTTTAAGCAGTTAAAAATCACTAATAGCCCAGCCGGTGTGGCTCAGTGATTGAGCGTCAACCCATGCACCAAGAGGTCACCGGTTCGATTCCCCATCAGGGCACATGCCCAGGTTGTGGGCCTGCTCCCCAGTGGGGGGCACATAGGAGGCGGCCAATCGATGTTCTCTCTCATCGATGTTTCTCTCTCTCTCTCCCTTTCCCTTCCTCTCTCTCTAAAATCAATAAAGAAAATTTAAAAAAAAATCACTAACAAACATCAGGAAAAAAATGCGAAAATGCGGCAGTAAATAGACTGTGAAGAGGACACAGGCCTGGACGAGGGGAGCTGAGGGGAGCAGCCTCGCCCTGGTGGACCTCAGCTGGGAATGGGGGGTTGCTCCGTTCGCCCCTCGGCACGTGTCCTGACTGAGCAGGAAAGGACCGCGAGTGTCGGTGTCAGTGTTAAAAGTACATTTTCCCAGGCAGGTGAGTTCCAGATACCGAATCCGTGGAAAACGAGAGCCTGCTGCAATGGCCCTCGGAAAGCTGAAGGCATCCCTGCATTGTCCCTGAGCTTCCGATGTCCCGATGGGAGCCCAATGCCACGGGATTTGCACTTTTAGATGAAAACTCGGTGTTTTCTCCGCCGGCCTTTAGCTACGTTTCTTTGTCCCGTAGGAACCCGAGATGTAAGGGTAGTGTTTATTGCTCGGGTCCGTCTCCACCCACCGCACGGGTACTCAGGGGCGTCTTCCCGCCTCGTCACAGGCACGTCCTCTGAGAGGAGCCCGGGACATTTTGTCGAATGCTTTTCTTCCCGTTGTCTCTGCTCTCTTTCTGGAGCTCCTGGACGTGGAACGAGGACTCCTGCAGTGGTCCTTTCTTTTCTTGTTTCTCCTTCTCTCCGATTTCCATGTCTTGGCCTTTGTGCTCCACCGCCCGGGCTGTTTCCACCGCGTCTTTCGAGCTTTCTCTTTAGCTTTTCATTCCTGCTCTCGTCCGTTTCGTGTCCCAGAACTCCTCTCCGTTACCTGATTTTTGAAGAGTGGCATCTGATTGTCACCTTGTGGGCGCGTTATTTGCTCTGGTCTGGCCACGTCAGTGCTTTGGGGGGGCTTCTTCCCCCGGCGCGTTGGTTACCTCCACCTGGACTTTGTCTCTCCCGTTCCAAGGGCCCTGTGCTCCAGCCTGTCCCATCTCACTCTAAAGAGGCACCAAAGAGCTGATTGGCAGCGCTGAGAGCACGGGGGCGGGGCTTGTCAACCTTGAGCATCAGGGTAGGGTGACCTGGCTGGGCTGTGTCATCGCCCAGACCCCCAACCACACACTGGTATCCTTAGGTTTCCTTTTCTGCACTGGGTGAATGGCCAGGCGCATTCTTGCCCACTCACCGGCCTGAAGGGTATCAGCCTTCTTGCTGATGGTCTTGGAAGGGGGTGAGAAAGGAAGGTCAGGGGGATCAGCCATCAGGATGTAACCCTTCCCCTGCCCCTCGGTTTTTAGCTTGGTCCCTGTGTCCGAAGCGCCTGCCCAGGGACCTGCTCTTCAAGCCTCTCAAATGAGCACAGGTGGCCTGTTACCTTGTGCTTCCGGAGGTCTGATGTCCTCCCACCAAGGGGATGCCAGGGCCACTCTTCCTGGACCCAAGCTGGTGTCGTAGCTCCCATCTTCCCTCCCGGGGCAGAGACTTGTCCTTCCCCTCCCGAGATGTCGTGTCTTAGCTCCTGGGAACTACGGACCTGTGACCTTACATGGAAAAGGGGATTTGCAGATGTAGTCAAAGGAAGGATCTGGAAATGGGGAGCTTTTTCTGGACTGTCTGGGTGGGTCCCATGTCATCATAAGGGTCCTCAGAAGGGGAGACAGGAGGAGCAGAGGTAGAGGAGGTAGGAAGGGGCTGGGGAGAAGTCACGTGACGATGTTATGCTGCCGGGTTTGAAGACGGAGGAGAAGTCACGTGACGATGTTATGCTGCCGGGTTTGAAGACGGAGGAGAAGTCACGTGACGATGTTATGCTGCCGGGTTTGAAGACAGAGGAGAAGTCACGTGACGATGTTATGCTGCCGGGTTTGAAGACGGAGGAAGGGGCCAGGAGCCAAGGGGTGCAGGCAGCCTCGGGAGCTGGAGCGGCCAGGAGATGCACCCCACCACCCAGCCTCCAGAAGCAACGCAGCCCTGCAACAGCTTGGTTCTAGGACTTCCGAGAATTAGGGGATAACAAGCGACTGCATTCATGGTCATTTGTTACAGCAGCTGGAGAAAATGAACACACCTCTTTGCACTTTTCAATTCACCATTCCTGGTCTGTGAATGTCTGTTCCATGGATTCTCCGTTGACCTGGCTCTACCACCCTCACAAGCAACCAGACGCGCTCACACCTTGAATTTGGCCCCAGGAGACTACGGATGGACTTCTGACCTCCGGGACGGCAGAGGGGGACGTGTGTTGTTTCCAGCCACTGAGCGGGGGTAATCTGGTGCGAGCGAGCAGCGAGAGGGGACGTCCCCCCGCTTTGGGACACAGGAGAATGTTAGTGCCTGTGCCTGAGATGAAAGGGTGGTGTGGAGATGAGCGTGAATAACTCACTAACTTAACAGACAACTCGACATGAAGCCCGCAGCCTGAATGAAAAAGTAAGCTCTCATTGTAGCGGGATCGCTTAGATGGGTTTTGAAATGTATCCAAGTCCCCAAACTTCTATGAGTGTAACAGAAATTCAACCCCCAGTGTGAGGAACATGGGTCCTGTTGGGTCAGCGTTACTGTCTGACCGACCCGTCCATCAAAGGGTCCCCAGGCCTCCTGGAGTCACAGGGAAGGAAGTTGGTGTTAATGAGGCCCCGGCCAGGAGGTGACAGTCACTGACTTTAATTTCCTTTCCTACATTCCAAATAGGACTTGATGGTTGAAACATCACAACTGATTCCCTTTTTGATTTTTACCAGTGAGTTCACCATTTGCTTCATCTTTTTTTGGCAGATATGAGACATATCCCCCCCCCCCCCCAATGCATTTATCATTTCAAGGTGTCATTACTCTTTAGTCCTGTGTCCTAGCATGTTTGACTCAGGTTTAAAAAAATAAAAGAGAGGGTGGGGGTGGCGTCATTTTGGTCTGCACACTTGGCTGAACAGGCCTAGTGTGAAATGGAGAAAGGAAAAGGAACATGCCCTGGTTGGTGCGGCTCAGCGGTTAGAGCACCGGCCTGAGCACCAAAGACTCACCGGTTCGATTCCCGGCCAAGGGCACGCACCTGGGTTGCACGTTTGATCCCAGCCCCAGTCTGGGCACATGCGGGAGGCAACCAATTGATATGTCTCTTTCACAGTGATGTTTCTTTCTCTTCCTCCTCCTCCTCCCTTCCACTCTCTCTAAAAAGCAATGGGAAGAAATATCCTCGTGATATAGGTGAGGATTTACAACAACAAAACAAAACAAAAAGAAAGAGAGAAAGAAAGAAAAATGAACAGAATTGACCAAGATGATTTCAATAAGGTGTCATAACAGCTCATTCCTGGCATAAGTCCCACTTATTTATTTATTTATTTAGAATAATTTGTTTGTTTATTGATTTTAGAGAGAGAGGAAGGGAGAGGGAGAGAGATAGAAACATTGATGAGAGAGAACATCAATTGGCCGCCTCCTGCATGCCCCCTCTTCCCCCCGGGGGATCGGGTCCACAACCTGGGCATGTGCCCTGACCGGGAATCGAACCGGTGACCTCTTGGTGCAGGGGTCGACGCTCAACCACTGAGCCACACCGGCTGGGCCCACTTATTTATTTCTTAGTGGCCTCCTACATGGGAAATGGCTCACGAGCCACATGCAGTGCTCAGCTGAGGGCCTGTTTCTGCTGTGGGTACCCCCACAAAGACACGTGGAAGGCCTAAACCCCGACACTTTGAATGTGCATTTGGACATAGCGTGTTTGCAGATGTAAGTGAGGATGAGATCGTACAGGTGTCGGGTGGGCCCTTCATCCACTATGTCTGGTGTCCTTAGAAGAGAAGAGATAGAGACAGACAGACAGACATGCAAGGAGAATGACATGTGAAGACAGGTGGAGATTGGAGTGATGCAGCCACAAGCCAAGGGACACCAAGGACACTCAGCAACACCAGCAGCCAAGCAAATGGCATGGGACAGGTTCTCCCTCCCAGAGCCTGCAGTGAGCGCGTGGCCCTGCTGACACCTTGGTCTCGGACTTCCCGCCCCCAGCACTGGGAGAGAATACAGGCTGCTGTCCCGTCGCCCAGCCTGTGGTGCTTGTTACAGCAGCTGCAGGAAACTCACGCGGCTTATCAATCATGGCCCAGCTGACATTTGGGGCCGGATCAGTCTTTGCGGTGAGTCTGTCCTGTGCGCCGGGGGATGCTCAGCAGCATCTCTGGCCTCTACTCGCTCGTTCCCAATAGCCCCTCCCCACTTGTGACGACCCAAGTGTCTGCAGACATTGTCAAATGTCCCCTAGCGACCAAATCACTGCTTTATAGTTGAAGAATCTTCTGCCCACTAACGTTATGGGGGTGGAGTTAGAAGCACTGATTTTAAAATTTCCTTTGACCAGTCATCACGTCTTGTTGCTGGCTACTTTGTGAACCATTGGTTTCCTAAGCAACACCCTCAAGTTCTGACTTCCCCCAGCATGACTCCCCTCCAGGCAGGTGGCGGGCTCGTTTTTGTGTGTGTTTCCCCTCGGGCCACACAGAAGTCCCCAGGAGGTCATACTTGATGCTTAGAGCGAGGCCTGTCTCCACCTGGCTGCACACCGCTCACGGTGCACCGTCCCAGGGGGACAACTTGGTAAAAAAGCAGATTTCTGGGCCTAGAATATTGACTCCAAATACGTGAGGGTGAGACCCCAGAATATGCATTTCCACCAGCCACCCTGGTGACTCTGATGCATGCTCAGTGTGTGACATGTCGTCTTAAAAACGGAAAACAATGTGACTTTAAATCAATCTCTCTTCTCTCTCTGTCTCTCTCTCTATCTAAACAAACTTCTGGGAAACAGTTATAAAGTTCTTTCGGACAGATTGCTTTAAACTATTTGTCCAAGATTTATTTAGAGAGAGGCTAACAGCTGCGAGGGAGAAACAGTGCATGGAGCCCTGTGAAACTCGGAAACTATTCAAAGCCCTTTACTCTCTTGGGGATCCCACTGGCTACAAGTAGCAGAGAACTTGATGATGGCAGAGGGGGAGAGAATGAGAGAGAGAGAGAGAAAATCTCTCTCTCATATCTTTTCCTACAAGGGCACTAATACCATCCATGAGATCTCCACCTTGATGACCTAATTATCTCCCAAAGGCTCCACCTCCCAATAACATCACACTGGGATTAGGGTTTCAATGTGTGAATTTTGGGGGGACACAAATGTTCATTGCTTAGCAACTGTGTAGAACTGCTCTGTTCAAGATGTAGCCCCTGGTCACATGTGGCCATTGAGCCCTTGACATGCATCTGGTTCAATTGTAATGTGCTGTGTGAAATGCACATCACATTTGGATGGCTCAGCACCAAAAAGAAAGAAAGGAAGGAAGAAAAAATAATATGAAAGATCTCAGTAGTAATTCTTAATATTGATTAGATGTTGAGATGGTACATTTGATTATAATGGGTTAAATAAAATGTATAGTCAAAATGACTTCACCTGTTTTTGTTTGTTTGTTTGTTTCTGCAAAAATGTAGCTACTAAGAAATTTTACATGACAGAGGTGGATGGCATCAGCTTTCTTCTGGACAGATCTGCTTATACCCTGCACCCGCAGTCACTGATGAAGGCATTTCTCGCTCCCCTGCTCCCCCGCAAAGTGGCTTCAGAAGCTTGGGGATGAGGAGAGAGCCCGAGCGTTTGGCTGTTGGGAACTGGAGCAAGTGGCAAGTGTGCAGGGAAGTGGGAAAGGTATTCGCAGGGCCAGGGAGGTACACTGAGGCACCTGCTACAATCTATGTAATACTTGTCCCAGGACTTTGTTACACTTTCATTTATATAAACTTCTTTTGAAACAAAATTTCACCATGAGCAAAGACACTATGTATCTCAGGCTTGGTATGCTGGTAATATTTGTTTCTAAGACACATTATGATAAACACAACACTGTTAGAATCACATCCATCTCGTGTCCCACCAATGGTGCATATTTTGGAACATTCTGGCAAAAGCCACTGTTCATTTCCAGCAAAGGAATTCTGTGAAAAGAACAGTCAATCATTCTCTGATAAGTGTAATGATGACCTTTCTTCTCTGATTTTATGAAGCCATTTGAACTCTTCCAATGTGTTACTTTGACACTTCATGCAATGTTTATGCAACGATCATAAAAATTAATTGTCTTCCTTCTTGAAACTATTTAAAATCCTCATCCTTGGCCTGCCTTATTGACATGTGAACATTCAAGTATGACGCGCTGACAATAATAATTTTACAACAATAACAAATGTCAAATTAATTATGTTAAAACAGTCATTTGTCTGCTTCCTTTTTTAATATGCATAATGATTAATTTGGGGAAGTGTGCTGAAAACATTAAGCATATTGTCAGAGCTGAGGCTCAACCTATGAATTCATGTTTACTTTTTCTTCTGAAATGTATTATTTGGGGGTTTCCTTTTTGTCGGGGGTCTACTACTTGGTGCTCAACAACTTTCAGGGAAATTCCAGAAATGTCTCAGATTTCAAACCAGTGGCCAGGTATGTCAGTGGCAATATTACCAGAACTTTTGTTCATGCACATTTTGTGTGTGTGTGTGTTGTTTTTTTTTTTTTTCAGGGGTGAGGGGAATACGTTTTTTTTTAAATGGCAAGAATTGTATTATCTTCTAGTTTTATTTGTTTGCCAGGATATCTATGCAGCTAAAAAGAAAAAGCACCTGTGATATTTACTTCATTCTTTAAATATTACCTTAAATATATATCCTTGGAAAACCCTTCCCAATTTAGATTTAATATGTTTGGTAGTATTCTCTGCCATCATCTCAGATGATATAAAAAGATGAATAAAATCAATCCCTCTCTCTCTCTTTGTAATTATACTTAGTTTATAGCTTTTACATAAATAATTTTTCATATGTGTATTTCCATGTGAAAAGGAGTCTTAAGTTTGTGGATATAAATGGGGTTCTGGCAGGCTGAGGTTGAGCTCCCCAACTCCCCTCTACTGTAACGTGGTAGTATCGCTATAAATTATAGGACGGGTGTTCAGCTGGGGAAACACAAGCAGTTTGAGCTGTTGGATGTGGCTGCTGGCCTGTTCCCAGGCCCCCCCGCTCATCCTTAGAGCTCAGCGCACCCCACCTTCCGGTGTGCTTGGGTACCCGCTCCTCTGTCTCCCAGGCAAGGCCTGCTGAGCACATTCTTCCCCTCTCTCCTCTTCCTCCTGGTCCTTGGCCTCCGACTCCACCACAATTCTCTTTCTAGAAGGCAGGGTTGGAACTCGGGTGAACCATGCAAGTGGAGGGATGACTCTGTCCTCATTTAAAATCTTGACGTTTGTTCCTTATAGATTTTTTTTTTTTGCATTAGTTTTGATTTTTCTAAACGATCGCACTAAAATGTTATTTATTTTGCCCTGCCAGTGTGGCTCGGTGGATTGAGCATCTCTCATGCCCCAAGAGGTTGCTGGTTTGTTTCCAGGTCAGGGGGCATGCCTGGGTTGCGGGCTCGATCCCCCATAGGGGGCGTGCAGGGGGAGGCTGATGGGTGTTTCTCTGTCATTGATGTTTCTATCCCTCTCTCCCTTCTTTCATCTCTAAAATCAGTAAAAACATATTTAAAAATATTATTTATTTTGATTACTGAGCTTTTTAGTGTCACCTTAAATTTCTCACTCGTCTTGCCCTAACACTGGCCCTGCTTCCAAGCTCTCTCCTGATCAATGGAAGTAAACTCATCACAGTCTTGACAATCCCTGTTGATTGCTGAGTCTGGGCAATGAGTACACGGGGCACCAGACTGTCTTGTCCGTCTGAATTGTCTGGATTTTTCCAATGAAAAAGTACAACTTCACAAATACATATGCAGTGATAGAGGAAGCTTTGTTGGATCGCTTTATATATGTTAGGTACAAATATAAGTATTAATTATAGCATTTTTTTCTTATATTAATATTTCTACATTTGTAGTATTGTAAAATTTTGGAAAATATTTTTCTCAGTACAATGAAAAAGATTAAAGTTGCTCTTAAATACTACCTTTCAGAGAATCACTGATAATATTTTTATGTATTTGTATCCCAGTTTTGCTGTGTGTGTGTGTGTGTGTGTGTGCATGCATGTGTGTGTGACACAATATTGAACAGAGGCAGCTGAGGACATCAAGTGAAAAGGCCCTTTGCAATGAGGATTTGGGACTTCAAAACTTGGGATTATATTTTATATTATATGCAATTGACGCCTTCCATTTTCTTTGCCCACTGTATTATGTCATTAAACAGTCATAAAATGATTAAAAGTATCTTCTTTTATGTTTAAGTCTGATTATAAAAGGAATATATGTTAGTTTTAGGCAATTCGGTTTGTACGCAAATGTGCACGGCCAAAGTATCATATGTCATTACCACAGTGTGTTACATATTTTTATGCAACAAGAGATTATGACTGTTTTGCCTGGTCAGTAGCATTTCGTGGTCTTAAATGGATACCCTGTGTCCCATCGCGTGAGTATCAGTCAGTGTGCTGGCTGAGGACCCCGGATTTGGCATCTTCACCGCCTGGTTTGATCCCTGCTCTGCTCCTTACTAGCCATGGGTTTGGGCACGTTACTGGAATGTCTCTGTTCCGTTGCCTGTAAAGGTAGGAAGTAACAATACGTGTCACATAAGGTTGTTATGAATACAGAGCGGGTGTGTGTGAAACCCTTGGAGCAATGCCTAGCAGATCATAAGTAATCAATAAAGGTCACGTACCAACACCAACAACAATGTAATCATTTAATCCTCCCTGACTAGATATTTAGGTTGTTTCCCACTCTGCTGTCTAAGGTAGTGTTGTGAGCATCACCCCTTTCTTAGGTTAAGTTCTTAGAAGTGGAAATATTGGATTCAAAAATGCAAATGTGTGTCATCAAGCCCATGAAAGACAACGCAAGGAGTGCTCTCTAGAAAGGCTGAAACATTTCTGTTTCCACCATCAGCGGAAATATTTTAAATATCCTTTTGCCGAGTTAGATGATGTTATTATTATTTTACATTTCTCTCTCTAGATATTTGTCTCTTTCCTTTCCTAGATCCTGACGGTCACACTGCTCTTAGCATTATCCCTTCTCCCTCATGTAAATGACCTTTAAAAGAATTCTTAGCTGAACCAGCGTGTAGACAAAGTGAGTTCTGTCTCAAGTGGCGTGGGGTCTGTTGTTTGACAAGAGTAACAGACACAGGTAAAGGGTGAGTGTGCTCTGCCTTACACCCCGTTCACCACAATAACCACTAACAGGCTGTTTGGTCTCCTTCTGGACCCTTTAAATAGTCATTTGTAAATAACGCAGTGAGTTATTAAAATGCAAGCAATGCGCAGGTATGAATACTTATCCACTTATAAATTATTCTTACTGAATGCAGAGTGCTTTGGGCACTCAGCACTGTGTCACGCAGGAACATTCACACTGTCTATGCAGATCGGCTCGATTTTTCCAAATGGTTGCAGAGCCTCCTCTATCCTGACTGTGTGGCTCGGACCAAAACGTGTTAGCTCTTCCCTGTTGATGGACAATCGTCTCCAATTTGTTAAGATTATAGTTTGGTGCATTCAACATCTTCATAGCTATATTGGTGTTTATTTGTCTGTGGACACATATCTTAATGTTCAGTTGTTGGGGTGATTTGTTTAAAAAATACTGAGTCAGTAAACAAAGATAAAGTTAAGATTTGAAATGATACAGTTGTAATCTCTCCCATCGGTTGTCTGAGGTATTCTAGCGTAAATAATAAATGAGCTTAATTAAAAACAAAAACTATCCAAACAAAAGAACACTCCAGCCCAAATCTCAGTTTTAAAGTCTTATTTTAAAAGAGACTCTATAGAAATTCATAAACGTGTGTTTAAATGAGAGACCCCCTCTCCCCTTAATTGTGTCCTGCTTTTCCTGCTTCTGCTGGGAACTTTAATTTTTAACTGTAACCTACACCACCTTTAAAACAAATCATTTATTCCAAAGGTTTGCTATGTCATAATTGCCTGGTTGTTTGGATGATGGATACGTCATATCTGCAAACAAACTAGTTATCTTTGGAAATTTATTTCCACATGCATTATCTAAACCGCCAAGGATGAGAACACTGCATGGATAAATATGATAAAAAATAAGATGGATTTAGAAGCACGGTGCTCAGGTTTAGCCTTTAGTCATTTTTATTACATTGTTGGGTCCAACATGAAACAGACCAGCAGAGGACCTGAGGATGGGCGTTGGAATTTTTGCCTGTTCTCTTGTCCAGGAAGGAGGTAATTCTAGCCTAGAAGCCCTTGAATGCTTTGCAAGTAACAGAAACCAAGTGGGAAAAGCATGTCTTATATTTTAAGGCTGACATCCTCACAGGGGGAAAAAAAAATTAAAGATTCAGAATGCTTGGCTGTGATTCAGTACCTAAACCCTTCCTGGTGTTTTTCAGAATTTCCAGGAGACCCATAAAGGCTTCTGGAGGTACCCCTGGTTGTTGCGCACTTAAGCCAGTTTATCAAACTAACGAGCTCAAGAGTGATGCTATTTCCACGTTCAACTCCACGAGGGAGGGACGGAGAGAAAACAAAACCAAAATTCAGACGGAAGAGTAATCCTAAGGGCCAGCCTGACAGAAATTTATGAACTCATACACACCAATTCTTACCCAGAGTAATATTCTTTGTGGAGATTTTACTCTACAAATCTTAGGCTGGTTCGTCAGGTCTAAGCGTTATAGATAAAGCACTGTGGTGCTCACGCTGGGTGATGGTGATTGATCAAGACTTAGAAACAATACCACTGTTGGGCTTTTTCCAAGAAAGGAATATTTGCAAAATAATTGTGGGATGGGTAGAACATATTTTTTTTCCTCTCTTTAGGTGCTTAGAGCTTCTTCTAAATGAACAGAAGGAGAAGGAGGTTTGCAGATGTACTTAGAGGATGTTTTTCTTTGGAATGCGAATGAAGGGGAAGGTTGGGAGAAAATAGTGAGTTTCTGTGTAATCCGTCATTTAAACAACCATGCTGTTAGAACGCGACACGGTAGCAGTAGCCAACGAGAAAAGAAAATAGGACTCGTACACAAATGTGGATTTCTTAAAAGCTTCTGTTACCTATTATTTTCTAGCTGTGTGGGCAAAAATCAGACACACGTTGGATACACGTTTATTGGTAGTAACGTGCCATATGATTTAGAGTGGGAAGTCCCCCTTGCAAGCTCCCCTCACGCCATGCTGAATCATTTTGAAATCCGACTGATGTTTAAAAGGATTATTCAAATAATGTCAATCAAACAGTAAAAACATTTCTCAGAGGTGATTTACTACAGCTTGGTTTTAATATTTACGACGTCACCACAAATGAATTTTTGAGTCGTAAAGTTGTTCTAGCTTTACTAATTTGTTTTTTATTTCTTCTTTTTCAATTTTATTTTTTACTTTTTTTTTTTAAAGATTAAAACAAAATTTTTTTCTTTACTGATTTTAGACAGAGAGGAAAGGAGAGGGAGAGAGACATATCGATGAGAGAGAACATCGACTGGCCACCTCCAGCACGCCCCCTACTGGGGAGCAGGCCCACAACCTGGGCATGTGCCCTGATGGGGAATCTATCCTGCCTCCCACTCTATCTGAACAAAAAATGAAAAAAATGTCCTCGGGTGAGGATAAAAAAAAAAAAAAAAGAAATATTGATCAGAGAGAAACATCAATTGGTTGCTTCCTGCACATAGTGGGGCTCAAACCTGCTACCTGGGCATCCACGCTGTGACCTCCAGGTGCACAGGCTGACGCTCAGTCCACGGGGGCACACTGGCCAGGTTCTTCTTTTCCATTTTCTTTCTTCTTCCCCCTCCTCATTCTCTTTGGGGCATATTTCCACATATAATTCAGATGACGCATGAACAAATTCCTAATTTGTCCTACATGTTTTTCTTGTTTTATGGTAGAGAAACTAAACTGCATATACAAATAATCTGCTAATATTTCTTAACTGTTATATGTGTGCCCAAGAGAAGACATTTTTCCTGGAATGGCATTTAGGAAAAAAAAAAAAAGAAGAAAGAAAAAGAAAGTATTATGTATATAACTCTCGCGCTCTTAGTTACATTTTAAAAACTTTAACATATTATTATTTACATTAATGTTTGAAGTATTTCCTCTCGAGGAATTATGCTTTCTGCATAATGGCCGAGGTTTCAGGCGTAACATTTTGTAAATGATGATGGTAAAATTTATGTTCTTGGACCTTCAGGCCATGATTTATTCTGTTCTGAACCTAAACAAGAACATTCTTTCCCAACTGAATGGCCAGGCCGCCCATTTATCCTGGCCACGTGCTCGGCTGCTTGGGCCTCAGAAAGGCATGACCGGCCGGTTGCATTTCTGTGATCAGGAATTTCACACACGAGTCGTGAAGCCCCAGATCACCTCACGCTCCATGTACACTTATTTATTTACATTTCTGCTGTATATGCGGTAGATACTTTTGGGAGAAGACTTTGGACTTAGTAGAGATGAAAACTTAAAGCTTAAGTTTTTTGCAATTAGGTATTCACAGGGTGGGGCAAAAGTAGGTTTACAGTTGTTGGGCGAAAAATAATACGATAAATGCATCCTACAAGAATAAACTCTGTTTTGCTCCATTTATTAGTATTTTTTTACTATAATGCTGGAAACCAAGAGTGAGAAGAAGCACTTCGGGGACGTGAATGCTGCTCCCTCCCAGCTCCTCCCCTCCCCCAGGTGTACGGCTGGGCTTCCAGCAAAGAACAGGAAGAATGGTAACATTACCACTAGTTTACATTGGTTTCACCTTTTATATCATAGTTAAC
The DNA here is from genome assembly GCF_014108415.1 of Molossus molossus. Taxonomy (NCBI): domain Eukaryota; kingdom Metazoa; phylum Chordata; class Mammalia; order Chiroptera; family Molossidae; genus Molossus; species Molossus molossus. Next base: position 7,261,993 of record NW_023425399.1, on the reverse strand, counting down.
ATTTACCTGCCCCCCCCCCCAGCTCCCCATTTCCCCCTCCCTTCTAACAGGGTCCTGAGTCCTTCTCCGGAGAGTATCTTTCCCTCCACGAGCATGGTCGATCGAAATGTCCTGCCTTCCCACTACAAAGGCCAAGAGGTCCCTCCAGAAACTTGTTCTTGTTGTTGTCCTCACCTGAGGATATTTTTCCCACTAATTTTTAGATAGGGTGGGAGGGAGGGAGGGAGAGACAGAAACACTGCCAGGAGAGACACACTGATTGGTTGTCTCCTGTCAGATATCGAACCTGCAACCCAGGTACGTGCCTTTGACTGGGAATTGAACCTGCGACCCAAACAGGTCAGTGCGAGAGAAACTTCTTATACCACCGCGGTCCAGGGTGCACAAGTGGCCCGAGGTCAGTGAATCAGACCGTGTCCCCCAGGACTTTGAATTGTGAGTGAGCTGACCTGGAGGTGGAAAGATGGTCCAAGGACAATGGCCCCTGAAGGATGGTCTACACTAGGTCCCACCTTCGTTCCTGATCTTGGTTCAGGCCCGATTTTGCAGACTTCCCAGAAATTCTGAAAGTTCCTGAATGTCCTTCCAGTGAATTCCTTTTTGCTTTCACCAGCCAATACCATTTTCTGTTGCTTGTGACCAAAAAACCCTGATAGAGTATATGTTTCTTTGTTAATTTTTTTTTTAAATTCTCATCCAAGGATATGCTTTAAAATTTTTTTAAAATTGATTTTAGAGAGAGAAAAATATCAACGTGAAAAGGAAACATGGGTATGTGTCCCGACCAGGGATCCAATCTGCAATCTAAGTATTTGCCCTGACCAACCAGGAATCAAACCTGCAACCTTTGGTGTGCAGGACAATGCTCCAACCAGCTGAGCCACCTGGCCAGGGCAAGTACATGCTTCTTATTAAGCATGTGAAATGGTGAGCAGGAATCAGCAGCCCCAATCTGTAGACAGAACTGTGGGTTCAGAGAGGCTATATGACTTGCCCGGACTCTCACAGTAAGTGACAGAGCCGTGCTCTGTTCCCACCTCTTGGCTTTTGTTTCCGAAGTGCGTCTTCAAAGGTTATTTTGATTTCCTTTAGTGGCAGGGCATGACGTAAACACCAAACGGCCTCGTGTTTGCAACCTGGCCAATGGCTGAAACCCTCTGAGCTTTATCCCCTCATCATGCATGGGATGATAAGAAGAATATCTACTCCAAAGAGCTGATGTAAAGACCACGTGAGAGAGCAATCTCAAAAGCACTCAGCCCACTGCTTGGTGAGCAGTAGGTGCTCAATAAACGTAATTCTGAACTGAGGAGCTACAACATAGCCTCCAGGCTCTCTGGGTGTTGTATGGACAGGCCACGTACAATACCTCAGCAGCAGGAAAGTTGGTGAGATGGAGAACCCCCAGAAGAACAGGCCTGGCTGGACTGAACCGGGATCATGATCAGGTCACTGGGCAGTTCCCACACCACTGCCTGCTTCCCCTGGCCCCCTCAGGAGCCATGGGGTGTACACATTTTCTTGCTCTTACGATGAGGACCAAGGACAAATGGGCACAGATGTGTCCCATGAAGATTTTCGCAACGGTCAATCAAGACTTTGTGGGCCATGCTGGAAAGCAAGGAGAGGTTGCACTGTAAATAATATAAAAGGCAGAGCTGAGGGGGAGGCAGACAGAGCTGAGGTCTCTGGTTTGAATCCCGACTCCACCTCCTCCTGGGCAAGTTTGCTTGCTTTTCCCCACGGTGGGCTCCTGACCCGGCTGTCCAACAGAACTCTGTGATGATGGACGTGGTCCACCTCTGTACTGTCCAATATGCTAGCCACTAGCCACGTGGGCTACTGAGTTAGTGCACCTAAGAATTGGGATTTGTGATTTTATTACATTTTATTTTTTATTATTATTATTTTTTAATCCTCACCCGAGGATATTTTTCCATTTTTTGTACAGATAGAGTGGGAGGGAGAGAGAGGAAGAAAGAGAGAGAGAAACATCGATGTGAAGGGACACATCGAGTGGCTGCCACCCGCACGACCAACCAGGGCTGGGGACAACCTGCAACCGAGGTACGTGCCCTTAGCGGGAACCTAACCCGGGTCTCTCCAGACCGCAGGCCGACGCTCTAACCGCTGAGCCAAACCGGCCAGGGCGATTTTATTACATTTTAATGAAGTATAATCTAAATGAAACCTGTCACACAGAGTTCGCAGCTGCTGTGTTGGAAAGCTAAGTTCCCGAGGAAGAATAGGCCCGTCGTAGAAGACAAAGAAGCTCTGTTGACTTCGAGTGGTAGCGTGTCGGTCAGCGAACCCTGCGGCCGGTGGGTGTGACCTCCGTCTCTGAGGTTCTGGGGGAGCGCCTGCTGCAGACCCTGGACAGTGAGGCCGGGACGGAAATGGCGAGTGGAGGAGGATGGGGAGCAGCCCCAGGAAAGAGAAAAGCAGAGCCATAGACATCTTTAGGGTCTGCTATGGACTGAATGTGTCCCCCCAAATGCATATGTCGAAGCCCAAATCCCCAGGGTGATGGCATTTGGAGATGGGGCCTTTGGAAGGTGATTAGGTCATGAGGGCGGGGCCCTTGTGACAACATCCGTGTCCTTGGTTTTTTTAAGGGCACCAATCTAAATGCCACCCCTCCCTGTAGCATCTTCGCTTCCCACAGCTGGCTTGTTCTTGTCTTGTCCTGTCTCGTGAGGACACAGGGAGCAGACAGCAGGCCAGGGCCTCGCCAGACACCCGTCCTGCCATCCTGGCCTTCCCAGCGGCGGACCGGGACGCCCAGTGTTCGTTGTGAGAGCCGCCCAGTCTGCGTTATATTCTTATAGCAGCCCGACCGGAAGAAGAGAGGGTCCCTTCCTGGGTTATTAACTTTTCAAAAAGCCGAACCTTTTTACAGAGAGGAAGGCTGGTCTCAGCGAGAAGTCTGGGGAGAGGTGCAGAAACACGCAACGTTTTGCCCAAAGAAAGAAAAGGTTACTTGGAAGATGCTCCTTGTAAACCACAAGGCTGATAGTGTAACCGTGATTCTATACACCTGAAACTAATACAAAACCCTGAAAGTAAAAAAAAAAAAAAAAAAAAGTGTACTTTTTGACCCTTCCCCCAACAAAGAGGCTGTATTTTTTTTAAATTTATTTTTCTTTATTGATTTTAGAGAAAGATGAAGGGAGAGGGAGAGAGAGAGAGAAACACTGATGAGAGAGAACATCGACTGGCCGCCTCCTGCACGCCCCTCCCTGGGGATCTGGCCCACAACCGGGGCAGGTGCCCTGACCGGGAATCGAACTGGGGACCTCCTGGTTCGTGGGTCAATGCTCAACCACTGAGCCACAGCGGCCGGGCAAAGAGGCTGCATTTAACAGAAGGGACTGCCACACGCTCCACGTGACTGCACGTCGTTGCCCGCACAGCCTCCTCGCCGCCCCGCCCCGCCCCGCTGACGGGCTGAGAGCAGAGTTGGGGCAGGTACAGGAAGATGCTCTTTGCTCTGTGCATCCGAACACAGCGGGCCAAACGTCTTCTCTGTTTTTTAACCTCAATGGCAATGATTGTATATATTTATTTGTATAATTATTTAATGAATGTCTGTCTCGCCTTCTTGACCACAAACTCCCCGAGGACAAGGGTTGCCTTGGTCTTCCCATCGCTGGCTCCAGGGCCAGGCAGGAGCAAGGCACAGGGCATGTCCCCTGCACACCTTTCCCGCGTGAACAAGCAGCCTGTCCGATGACTGGCACCCACCAGCCACTGGGCAATCGAATCTACTTGTCCCCGTGGAGGAAGCCCAGCAGGGTCGTGGAAATGTGCTTTTTGTTACAGACGGCCCGGGGGAGAGGGCTGGATGCATTTGTCTGGGATCCTGACAAAGAGGAATTCTTACCTGGAATATGTTAAGAGAAATGGTTACTTAAGCACCGTCAGTTAGATATTGACTTAACAGATCGCATTTAATTTGCTTAAGAAGTAAATTAAATTTACTGGTATTTATTTTGGGTATTATCTGATTTCTGGATTCACCCTGTAGCTCCGTTTCCCCAAGCGTCTTCAGGACTTCGGCCTGGACGTGAAGAACGTGTACTATCACCGTCCTGGCCGGCTCGGCTCGGTTAGAGCGTCGGCCTGTGGACTGAAGGGTCTTGGGTTCAAGTCCCAGTCAAGGGCACGCACCTGGGTTGCAGGTTCGATCCCTGGCCCTAGTTGGGATCCCATGAGAGGCAACCAGTTAATGTGTCTCTCTCCCTCCCTCCCTTCCCCTCTATCCAAAGAAACAAATGGAAAAATATCCTTGGGTGGAGATTAACAAACAAACAAAAACAAAAAGGTGCACTCTTGCCTGTTTTTATTAAATGAACTCATTTAAGAAAACAAACCTAAATGCCTCTTTTGGCACTTCTGGACAGGCGTGTGTAACAGCACACGCGTGCTGAGCTAAAGCCCCCGTCCACAGCGAGAGGAGTGTCCCTGGCGGAGCGCAGAGGCATCCTTCACGCCACCCGAGTCCACACGCGTCACCACTGTCGTGGTTTCACGGACTACCTGTTTGCCACAGGCGGGTGGCTCGGGTCCCTACACTGCAGCCCCCTCCACAGGAAAGGTGGCGGTCGCTAGGGGACCTCGGGCCCTGGTTTGCCCGGGACTTACCACTGCAGGCCCACGCCTGGGGAGCCCTTCGGTCCTGGGCAAAGCAGACGGGGTGGCCACCCTCTCGCCGGCACACTCACAGCTTAACGCCACTGTTTTGCAGGGGACGCCCCAGTCAGCAATGGGAAGGAGCCAGATAAAACCACCCTCGACGCGGAAGCAGAAACCGGGTCGAAAAACCTCCAGTACGGCCCAGTCACGACATCCCTGTCCGAACCCCGTTCCCAGGAGCGGACACCGACACACGGGGTCCAGCGCAAGTGGAAGGTCTGCGAGGTGACCCCAGCAATCCCCGGGGGAGTGGGGTGGGACCAGGACTGCGGACAGCCAGTAGAGGACGTCCTCCCGAGGAAGTGACCACTGTGCGGACGGGGAACCGCATCCAGGTGGCAGCTCGCAGCTGCCTGGACCCTTGTCCCCCCCGGGAGGAGAGGAGTCCTAGGCTCTGTGCCAGATTCCCTTAGTCCTGCTGAGTAGTGCCCCTGGGGCTGCGGATTCTCCAGGATTTCGGCCCTGCCGTGGGCACAGGAGTGGAGGAGGTTTCAGTCCCCAGAAACAGCCCCTCCCCCATGCCCCTGCCGAGGGACAAGGGTGTTGGGAGCAGGACACTGCCTAGGGGCCATGGGCAGCACACCAGGCCCCCCGCCAGGCCCCCCGCCAGGTCCCGCACCCAGCGGGGCAAGGCACTGTCCCTCTGGAGTTTGATTTCCCCTCATCATTGAGAAACCGGATTTCCTGAGCTGCGGACACGGACCCCTGGCAGTGATGGAGAGGGGTTTGGTGTCATGGGGACACGAGAACACGGAATCACAGTGAGAAAGTGACTGTGATGCTGTCCTTCCGGAGACCAGCGCGAACTCCCCCACTGGGTGCTGCTTTCTCTGAACCCCCCTCGTCCTGCAGCCTCCCCCACTCTCCCACCTTTTTTTTGTTTAACAAAAGAGAGCAGGCCTCAACCTCATGCAAGCCACAGTTTTTAGAATGTAATAATACTGTTTTCTTATTTTTATGGTTAGTTTTTTTTTTTTTTTTTTTTAATCCTCACCCAAGGATATTTTTTTATTTATCTTCAGATAGAGTGGGAGGGAGAGAGAGAGAAACATCGACATGAGAGAGACACATGGACTGGTTGCCTCCCGCACGACCAGGGACAGGGATGGACCGCAACTGAGGTACGAGCCGTCGACCAGAATCGAACCCGAGACTCATTTGTCCGCGGGCCGACGCTCTAACCGCTGAGCCAAACCGGCCAGGGCTATGGTTATTTTATTTACAGTATGCAATCTTGGTCTTCCTTGATTTAAAGAAAAGCCATGCTAATTAAAGACAAACATTAAGTCAACTAACTGTGCACATGGGAAGTTATACGGTAAAAACTGGGAAGGTGAGAGATGGAGGAATATAAACCCTTAATGCCCTCCCGCCTCCGAGGGTTATTGTTCTGCGCGTCCCTGAGAACCTCGCTTGATGACGCTCCTACTGGTCTTCTCAATCAGATGTTAAACCTTCTCACTGTGCTACGGTTTGAAAATCCTTCTCCCTCCACTTCTGTGGCGTGTTCCCCAGGGAGGGGCTATGATGAATGATTGTATAAAGATCGCCAGTCCTGGGAATTTTTCGGAAATATTCCTTATCGTTGTCTGCATCTGGCCACCAGGCAGCGTCCGCCGATTTCACTGACGCCCAAGGAACTGGAGCTTTTAAGAGGCACAACCGTGTCCCCATCTTCTGTCCATTTGGAATCATGTTCGGAGTCGGTTTTCTAAACAAAGGAGGGTACTTGAAGGAAGAAGAGACTGTCATCTCAAGCCTTGATGGGCTTTGAGGGGAAAAATAGGTATTTTAAAGAAGTGATCACATTTAATTTAGTCGTTGAAAAGAAGCACATTAAAAAAATGCAATGGCTTAAAAAAAAAACCCAAACCCACAAAAAACAAAACTGTGACTTGAAGCAATATATTCTAAACACATTCTGTTTCACGGACCTCGAATCTGCATGCAACCTTTTCTGCAACTAGGTCAAATTCCGAGTGTTTTGTATAACCACGATGCCCCACTAGAGGGCGATCTTTAGTTGTATATTCAACATTTTCTTCCTTTTTGTAAAATAATAAAAAAATGACTGTAGGGCTATGAATTCTGATACAATGCTTGTTGAGCATGTTATGAAATTTTCTCCCAGACATTGTTTTATTTTCAGCTTATGTGTGTGAAATTCGACTTTAAGGAGTGTAACATGATCCCAAATCTTTCAATATGTATAAAATCCCCACAGTATTACCGCATGACAGAAGCCGAAGACATGAGTTTAAATTATTGTAATCCCATAGGTCTTTTCACTATTGTTTCTCTATATATGTTACTTCACAAAGAAAATTTATAGTAAATATTAATACCGTTGGCTAAGAGCTTTTGTGGAAAGACAAAGAGAACCAGTGTGGTCCAGGTGGGCGGTTCTGCAGGTGTTTCTGGAGCGATTTTCCCGTAAAACTTGGGTTTTCAGGGTTCAGTCTGTTTAGCTTGTATTGTCTTAGATCCCCCATGATCTTGGCTTACTTTTATTTTCTTTGATTCCAGATTTTCTAGGTTCTTTACCTTTCTCTCTCTCTCTCTTTTTTTAAATCCTCACCTGAAGACATTTTCCTATTTTTTGTTCAGATAGAGTGGGAGGGAGAGAGAGGAAGAGAGAGAGAAACACTGATGTGAAAGGGACACACTGAGTGGCTGCCTCCTGCACGACCCCAACCGAGGCCAGGGACAAACTGCAACCGAGGTACATGCCCTTAGCGGGAACTGAACCCGGGTCTCTCTGGTCCGTAGGCCGACGCTCTAACCACTGAGCCAAACTGGCCAGGGCTTTACCTTTCTCTTTAGTTGTGGGGTCCGCAAACTACACTGTGTGAGAGGCTGGTGTTCTTGGCGCAGAACAATAAGCCTTAAAAATAAGTTATGGCCCGGCCAGTGTGGCTCAGTGGTTGAGCGTCGACCCCTGCACCAAGAGGTGGCCGGTTTGATTCCCGGTCAGGGCACATGCCCAGGTTGTGGGCCAGATCCCCAGTGCGGGGCATGCAGGAGGCGGCCAATCAATGTTCTCTCTCATCGATGTTTCTATCTCTGTCTCCATTTTTCCTTTCTCTCTCTCTAAAATCAATAAAGAAAAAAAAATTATGGATCCCCTCCCCACCCCCAGTTTTTAGAAAAGAAAAATCAACCAATTAATAAGAGTTTCTCCATTTTGGTTATTTCACTGCGTTACATTTTTCTCTTAAACTGTTACAGTATAGGGGTCTAGTTTAATATGATAGGGATGTAATGCAGACATGCAGATCTTAGTTATTTGAAGTATAGTAAATTGATTTCCATGGTGTTCTACAAGTCTTCATCTAAGCACTTCTGAGAATTCTAACCATGTCCTGAAGTTACAATTCTTTAAAGTTTTTATAATTAAACATATAATATAGAAACATATGCCCTCGTAAAAATGCAAACAATAAACAGGCACTAATGTCATTTTTAACACACAAGTAAACACGATGATCCCTCCTATCCCTTCCTGAAAATTCCTCTTCCCCAGAAGCCGTCACAGTTCACATGCAAACGTGCAGATTTCAGGCATTTTCTAGGCACATTCATAATATAAAAGAAACTGTTAATTTTATATTACTTTTACCTTATGGAATCATAGCCCATGGATTGACATAGTGCTTTTAACATTATGTCTTCACAGCCTTTCCAGTTTACTGCGTGTACATCTAGTTCATTCCGATAACCACTGGAGAGTGTTCCACGGTCTACATGAATGTTCTTTCATTCACTTTTCCAGAGATGGACTGAATCCAATTTTTAACAATTTTTAAACTATTTCAAACAACCCTGCAGCAGGTATCTTCGCTTACCTAACTTTGGTACCCAAGCTGGTGGGTCTGCAGAATGGGTCTCTAGGGCGACTCCCGGTCACAGGGTAAGTTTTACATTTTTTTTTAATCCTCACCCAAGGATATGTTTGTATTGATTTTTAGAGAGAGAGGAAGGGAATGAGAGAGGGCGAGAGCAACATCTATCAGTTACCTGCTGTACGCGCCACAACCAGGGATCGAACCTGCAACTTTTTGGTGCCACCCGGCCAGGGCAAGTTCTCCATTCTTAATCGCCAGTGTTTCTACCCTTAGAAACATATCCTCCCACTTCTCACCCCCAGGAATCATCTGAGAAAACTCTCACCTGGGAGACGGTCACAGCCCGTCCGAGAGGATCACCCGAAGTTCACGGGGACACGGGAAAAGGCTCTGAACTTCCTTTAGTGGATTTTGTGAAAAATCGAGGCCTCTGGTCCCTCCAGAATATGACTTGGTCCAAGCCAACTCGATTTCTTAGTGAAGAGTGGCATTGGGGACCATTACAGTGATACCTCGGTTCTCGAACGCCTCGGTTTTCGACCAAATCGGTATTCGACCAGGAGATTCGAGAAACTTTTGTCTCGGAATCCAAACAAATATTTGGAACTCGAACTTCCGAGATGAGCCGAGTTGAGCCGAATGGCGTTCATTCGGCCCAGCGCGCCTTGCTCGCGTCATCAGTGTGAGTGCAGAGAGAGAGTCACGCTTTGTGGAGAGAGTCACGCTTTCCTATTGGGTTTCATTGCTTCGGTTCTCGAACAATTCGGTTCTCGACCGTCCTCCTGGAACGAATTATGTTCGAGAACCGAGGTATCACTGTACACTGTCATGAAAGTTACGTGACCGTGGTCGCTCCCGCAGAAGACATGCTCGTCCTCGCCCCTCTCGTGGGCTGAGCCAGCAGTCAGCCTTCTACACGAAGAGGGTCCCCGCTTCTGGGGGCGCATGGGGAAGCGGCAAGGCTGCGGCCTATGCGGGACCACAGCGCCCCCACGCGGCCAGGCGGTCCGCGGGCGAGGGCTACTGCCGCTGGGCTCGTGGGCGGGGAGCGTGGGTGCGTGGGAGGTGCGTGGGGAGTGAGTACGCGCGTGGGCAGTGTCCACAGCACGCAGAGCGCGGGTGTGTGTGGGGACGTAGGTGCGTGGGAGCACGGGGGTGCAAAGGTGTGGGGCGCTTGGGGGTGCGTAGGTGTGTGGGCAGCGTCTGCAGCGTGAGGTGCGTGGGAGCGTGGGGAGTGTCTCGGGGGAGCGTGGGGAGGTCTACAGCGTGAAGATGCTGGATAAAGGGGTGATTCCCGTCCCTAGTGGGAGTGACCAGGATGGTGAGGTTTCATCATGCTCCTCAGAATGGTGAGCAATGTAAATAAACATGGATGGTTTATTTCTGCAATTTTCCAGGTACTATTTTTGGTCTGCAGTGACCCAGGGTAACAAGCTGTGGAAAGCGAAACCACGGATGAGCCAAACCATGGCCAAGGGGGGGCCCCGAGTAGTGAAGCATGTATTTCAATGGAGGTAGCGAGGACCCAGGGCTCCGACGGCAGAGAGGAGCTGGTGCGTCGAGGCGGGCGCACCGTGGGGGAGGGGCTCTGCCTCGCCCGACTTCGGCGGAACAGTCGGAAGCTTCTGCAAATCCAGAGGTACCATGTAGATCAGGCCTCAGGAATTGGGGTGGACTCCCGCCAGGTCTATTCACACCCTTCCGAGGCATGGGACGGTCTCCAGGTTGGAGTCCCTGGCATCTGCCATAGAAGGTTCATCTTCCTCGCCTCCCTGGCGGGTCGGGCACAGCTCCTGAGACTCCTGCTAATTGGAAGAAGCGGCACCACCTGGAATCCACTCTGGTGCGTGAAGTGGGAGCTCCATCCAGGGCTCGGAGGCAGCAGCTGCCGGGGCTTGAGGAGGGGTGACCAGCACCCACGAGGGATGCAGCTGGTGCAGGCTGCAGGGTGCGAGTCTAGAGGGGCACCGGTGTCCCCCTTGAGCTTTTCTGCGGGGCCAGAGTGGGCATTCTTCCTGGCTGAGCTGTTGCCGAGCTCGGTCCTCTGTTCCTCTGTTCCTCACGGACATTCTCTGACTGTGAAAAGCCTTTGTTCCATTCTTTTTCCACTCGGAAGAACCAGAGATGGCTTCTGTTGCGACTCTGACCCTGGCTTTAGAATAAGTGCATTGGAGGCGTCGTAGGGGGAAAGGGCTGGTGAGGTGTTTGTGGCGCAGTGTGACAGTGAGCAAATGTCTAGGTCATTGGCTCTAACAATAACATTTAATTTCTTAGACAGCCCGTAGAACAATATAGGAAGCCTGTGAAAAATGATGCATCCTCAGTAATCATCAAATTGCAAATAAAATCAGATCTTATTTTTATTTTGGAGAGATGGAAAAGAGTCAGAAGAAAATTCCCAGTGCCGATAAAGATGTCAGCGAGTAGACGCTTGGGGTTCCCTGGATGTAACTTTCTGAAAGGAAGTCTGGCGGTACGTCCCACGGCTTTATGTGTCCCTGTGTCTTGATCCAGCGCCTTTGCTTCTAGGAGTTTATCTGGGGCAATGATTGGGTGGGTAGTAGGAAAGTCGACAGATGGAGATAAAAACGTCAGCGGTTCGTCAATGTGGTGTAGGAGCACCCCTTGGGCACAGCCCACCCAGGGAAAAGGTACACTTGTCAAAGATGACAAGTGTAAAAGTTACCCTTGCCTCCAAGATCCCTGGTTCCGGGGTGGAGAAGAAAGGGAACAAATCATGGCTCGTCGTTTAATACGTTAGCCTCCGAGGGAAGCAGTGTGGACCAGTGGCCATGACTGACCCATCCCTTAACTCCGTCCTCTGTGAGGTGTTACTGCAGGGGTGGGTCCTCGGGGAACATGAGGGCTGGAGAATCTGTGTTCCTAGCCCCTCACGTTATCACGTGATTGCATTTTTGTTTAAAAAAATGTACCGATGTTGTGTAAATAGATATAAAAATAAGCCTGCGATGGATGTGCAGTAACTGCTTTTCCCGGTGGGCTGGGGCTCGGAGGAGGATTTTCAGTTTCTCTGTATTATTTGACTTTGAAAAGCAAACAGTAATTATTTTTCAGGAGGAAAAAAAAAGGAAATCTATTTCTATTAGAAAATGAAGTTTCTGTTCAGACTGTGTGTAATTCATACTTTATGTCAATGACATTTAATCATGCAGCGAGTATGTGCTATAGTTAGCTAAACATTGACGAACCGCAGAGACGGGTCCGCGGTGAGGGTACTGCCTGGGCTTCGCCCCGGTTCTGATGTCCGGCAGGGTTGGGAGGGAAGGCAGCTCTCTCCTCGCTCTCCCTCAGATCCCTTTACAAACCCTCTTTATTAAAACCCATTCCTCATCTTTTCATTGTACACTGAGTGAGAAGTCATTCTCAGCACGTTAATTTACTGTGCGAAGACATGAGTTACAGGTGGGTATCAGGACGGGAAAATAAAGTTGTTTGTGAATAATTATTCTTTGGGGGGACCTGAAGGCAGTAAATTTGGATCCTGGTAAAGCTGCAGCTCAGACTTTACCAGGGTTCGGGGCTGCTTCAGATTCGGCTCAGCTACATTAGAACAAAAACTAAGAAAAAAGGCAAGCGATTGGTGTAAGAGGAGTGCTGGGCTCTTTAAGGTTTTATTTTTTTATTGCTGACAATATTGCACATGCGCTTTACATTTAAGGTGAAAAAAATGAGCCAATTTAAACTCACACCTGAAACACCAGTGAGCTTTAGGAGGTAATGGCAAGGAGGAATGTATAGTTTAAAAACCTTTATTTTTCTTTATTGATGTTAGAAAGAGAGGAACCTGAGAGGGAGAGAGAGAGATAGAAACATGGATGAGAGAGAACATCGATTGGCTGCCTCCTGCACGCCCCCTACCAGAGATCGGGCCCACAACATGGGCATGTGCCCTGACCGGGAATCGAACCAGAGACCTCTTGGTGCAGGGGTTGACGATCAACCACTGAGCCACACCGGCCAGGCTGTATCACTTGCTTCAGAATTTCAGTATCAAAACCTGCTCCTTCTGTCGCCACTGTCGTCTATTCAAGTCCCACCTTGTTCCAGGCACATGGAAGACGATGCTAGTTGTCTGTCCAGCGTCTGTTGGCTTTCCCCTTGCTCGCAGAACCTCAGCTTTGTCCGAGCAGGCGGTACGTCCAGATGACATCCCCGCTGTCCCCTCAGCTCCCTGCGGGCACGGCTGGCCACCTGACGTGGCTCCAGTTGTAAGACGGAAGCTGACCTTTCTACAAAACTTCTATTTGCCTGATACATGCACAGTCCCTTCCTCCTCCCCTGGTGTCCCTTGCCTTTCTGATCCTTTCCACCTGGAATGCAGATGTGAGGCCCGGAGACAGGCAGCTGTCCTGTGACCGTGGGGATCCATGTTTTATGTTGAGGGTGATGAGGAAGAGGAAGGTCTGAGTTCTGAATGGCTTTCTTGACCAGCCCTGTTCAGTCAACTTCTGGACTTCCTGTTGTCAAAGACAAACAGACCTCTACTTCTTAACCTACTGGCTTAGGGTTTTTTATTCTTTGTAGCCAAAGCATGCTTAAAAAAAAAAAAAATTGAGGTGACGTTTCCATAACATAAAACGCACCATGCTCAGGTGGATTCGATTCAGGGACATTGAGCGCATTCGCCGTGTTGTACAAGGAGCAGCTCTATGTAGTTCCAAAATGTTTTATCACCTTAAAACCAAACGAATTCTTACCTGCCACGGGGGTTAGGCCAGTATCATCTTACTGACCTCTCCCAGCACTCCTAATACAGTGGGTATTGGTACCGGCTGTTTTCTGACTTGTGTGAAGTCTTCCTTGTCCTGGTGACAGCAGATCATTTTCCTTTGGAGAATTATATTTCCTTCCCCTCAGTCCAGCCACGGGGTCCGAATACCAGTGACATCGTCACGGCTCCGTCACAGGCGTGTGAATGACCACAGCGTCACTGATTTAGGGTGGGCTTAGGGTGGGCGCCTGATACAACGTGGGCCAGGTTTTGAATGGCGGAGGAGGGGTGCTCTGTGTGTCATGAGAGACACTTCTAAGCCGGGAGCAGCTGGCCACCGTCCTGCCACCGCACGCAGCTGGGCACCCCGAGCGTGAAGCCAGTGAGTGGGGAGCAGAGCCAGGAAACGGGTACCAGGTCCCGATGAGACTGTGATCGTCCCGGTCAGGCTGGGGTGGAAACCAGCTCTATCTTCAAACTGTTCAAAAACGGAATCACTTAATCTCTGTTTTCTCTCTTAAGCCCACTGGAATGGGAGTTTCCGTCAGCATGGAGAGGATACCGCTTCTCAGGGTAGTAGCACATGGTCCCCATTTTACAGACATAGGACTTGAGCTTCGCACTTACATAATTTTCCCGAGACCCCACCCGGTTTTGAATTCAGATCCGTGTCCCCCCCAAGGCTGGTCAGTATTCCCGCTAAGGACTCACCCACCTGCTCCATGCTGGCTTTGCCCAGAGTGGCCCAGCGCCGTCACCTTGCGAGTGACTGTGAGTCTGTGTTCCCCGGGTCCCCGGCTGAGTTACGTGTTGGACGTAGGCAAGAGGAAACACATCTTTGAGCAGATGAATGTCTGGACCCGGTGCTCAGAATGAGCTATTTTTGAATTAGCTTCATCAGCCTCTGTGGGTTATGTATTCGATCGCGTACGACTCTGAAGCGAAACAGCTTTGGTTTGGTTTCCCGGTGACCCAGATGAACTGTGTCGTTAGGCAGTTGGTGGAGGTCGTCCTAATTACAAGGAATGAAAAGAAAAATCCAAACACGCCCCCTTCCCCCCAACATTCTCTGCAGAGCGTGCTGTGCTAGGCTCCGGGCTAGTTGGAAACGTGTCACTCACGGAGTCTCGAAGAGGCAGAAGGACCCGATGGGAAGAGTTTTCTCGAGTGTCTGTGACAACAGAGCCGCCAGAGGGACGTCTAGCCGTTCGATTGAGCTGCGTCGCGCTCCTTCCAGGACAGGCGTGGCGAGCACAGGGCACTCGAATCCGCAGTCCAGTTGGAGCCCATGTGTCGCTTCCCGCCGGGGACGGTGGGCAGCTGTGTCCCTCAGGAGAGGCACCGTGAGAGGAACCAGCGGCGTCTGAAGGTTTTTTTGCGCACCTGTGGTGGTGGCCCTGAACACCTGTTCCGTGGTCGGGGGACAGGGGGTTCGGTGTCCTTGCTGACCCACAGGCCGGTTTAGCCCATTTCACCAGCTAAGGGGCTTTGGTTGAAATGACTAGACACTCGTTTTGGTTCATTTAAGCCGAAAGGAATGTACTAGAAGGACGTTGGGAGTTCTGAATAAGCGGGAAGGTTGAGGGACCAGATGTTCCCGAGTCAGATCCAGAAAGCTACAAAGCAGGACCCACGTCATCTTAATGTCTACTGTCCCCTGACTTCCGGACACCGGGCCCTTTGTGTGGCTCTCCACTTCGTCAAGTGGTGCCCCTGTCTCCCGAGTCCTCGGGCCAACACGTTGGAGTTGTCCTTGCTTCTCCCCTTCTCTCCCACTCCGCATCCAGTCCTTCAGGTAATCTGCTTAGCTCTGCCTTCTTAATGTAGCAGGAATTTGTAACTTCCCGTGAGCCCCAGTTACAGCTCTGGTTCAAGATGTATCATTTCTCACCTAAAACACTGCCATTGCCTCCTCACTGGTCTCCCTGCCTCCCCTCCTCCCGGGTGGCCCATCTGCACTTCCCCCAGCAGCCAGAGGGCTGGTGATAAAACCTAAGCCAGATCATGTCACTCCCCTAAGAATGTCTCATGTCTTAGTGAATGGCTTGATGTGACTTGATTTGGCTCCTGCCTCCTCTCTGGCTGTCTCACCGATTGTTCCTTTCCATCCTTCTGTTCCAGCCACACTGAACTCCTTCTCACTGTCCTCAGACCCACCAAACATTCTCCCGCCTCAGGGCCTTTGCACTTGCTCTGCCTTCTGCCTCTTGTTTGCCTTTGCCTTCTGCTCTTGCCAGATAGTCTCTGCTCAAATATAGTTACCTTAGTGAGGCCTTCTCTGATCATCCTGTAAAACAGACATCACCTTTTCTCCTTCTTGTCACAATCTATCCCTTTCTCTTTATTTTGCTTCATGACCTCATCACCACTTGATGGTACATAGTCCCTTTCCTAGCTTATAAGTTCCTTAATTTGTCTGTTTGCTTCATTGCCATGTCTTCACACTGGCACATATTAGGTGCTCACTAAATGCTGGGTTTTGGACGGAGGCAGTGAACGCATGCCTGGATGCATATAGGAATAGCACCGTGGCGGAGGTTTAGTTGGCCGTCTCTCTCCCCGTGAAAGGAATGGACTCTAGTCACTTTCCATTTCCATAATCAAGTTTCAGGGAGGAGCTTCTGATGAGAGTCGGTTGGCTAACAGGCCCATATTTCAGCAAAAGGAGAACAAGACATAGGTTCCATGAGCTTGCACCCAAAGGGGAGAGACATTCCCCAAAGGAAGCTGCTCCTTATATTCAACAAATGGTAACAAATCCTTGGCTCAGAGGTGAGGGCACTATACCCACCCAGGTGTGAACAGGTGCATAGAAATAAAATGACTGTCTCAGTTAGACTTACTTGATGCTTCCAGGAACCAAGACCTAAGTAATTGTCGCTTAGGCACACGAGGGCTTATTGGTCATGCATGCAACTCCCGGTGTGGGAGAAGGCAGTTGCTGGTACTGGCTCAGTAGCTCAACAGTATTGGAACTTGGGCTGGCATTTCTGGGATCCTCATGGCCTTTTCCGCCTGGTCACAACATGGCAGCCGCACGTCCTGCCCTCACACATTCTTCAAAGGAAGAAAGAAATGAAAAGCAAGTGGCACTGTGTTTTCTTCAAGTACATCTGTCTCTGATTACAGAAGGAAGCATCTTTTCTAGGAGCAAATCTGAGACTTCCCATTTTCTCTTTTTGGAAAAACGGGAGGCCTTGGGACAATGCCCATGTCGTCTTTCCAGTCTCTCTGGTATAAAGCTTGCGTGGTGAGACGGGTGCTGGGGATGCTTTTGGGCCATCAACCAATGGAGTCTGCTCGAGACCCCACAGCTAGAGGGCAGGGGAATCATGTGATTGGCATTTCGTCTGATGCTGAGGTCTGTCTCTCAAGCTCCAAGTTTCACTGCCTCTTGGAAGGAGGGCTTCGCTTTTCCCTTTCATTTTGCTTTGCTTGTTTTTTAGACTCCGTCTAAAAGACGGTAGACACAAACGGTAGGTGGGTAGACACAAAATGCCATGTGATGCATGGCTTTGTTGATATGAAATGTCCAGAATGGGCAAATGTATAGAGACAGAAAGATTATTGGTTCCCGGGGGCTGGGGATCACTGGGAATGGGGCGGGGGACTATGATAGGGTATAGCATTTCTTTCTGGGGGGAAGAAGATCTCTGAAATGTGGTAGTAGTGATGATTGCATGGCTGGATTATCCTAGAAATCACTGGATTGTACACTTGGAAACAGTGACTTTTATGGTGTGTGAATCATCATAAAGTTACTAGAATGTTTGTAACCCCATATATTTAAAAGTATACCAGAAGCTTAGAACAGTCAGTGCCCTAGGCCGCCCTGTCCTCTCGGAAGCCTTGGGCACAGTCTCTCCTGCGCCTCCCGGTGCCAGCCTGTCCTTGACCTTCTTCCGCAGACCGGCGCTCGTTTTCTCTTACTCCTTTGCAATATCCTGTCTAGGTGTTTTTCCATGGGCTCACACAGGAAAACCACTGAGTTTCTCTCGAACTCTCCTGACCTCATCAAACGGCAAATTCCACGAGACGGTACTTGACAGGGTAGCTCCCGTCGTTCCTGGTCGTGCTTGCTCATGGGCTGCTAAGAGGGGAGCACGACTGTGAAAATGTCTGCGACGCTCCACAACAGTGTGTGGCTGGTTGCTCTAGGGGGCAAGTCTCGACCCAGGCTGTGCCTTAGAGCCCTGGGCAGCGTTGCCACACACCTGTGACCTGGAATGGGCTTGGGTTCCATGCTCAGACATGCCAGTTCCGCTGGGGTGGGTCAGGGTGTCTGAGCTCTTCGGATGAATCTAATATGCAGCAAGATCTAGAGCAATAGTTTTTTTTTTTTATTTATTTTTATCCTCACCCGAGGATATTTTTCCATTTTTTGTACAGATAGAGTGGGAGGGAGAGAGAGGAAGGGACAGAGAGAGAGAAACATCGACGTGAAGGGACACATTGAGTGGCTGCCACCCGCACGACCAACCAGGGCCGGGGACAAACTGCAACCGAAGTACGTGCCCTTAGCGGGAACCGAACCCGGGTCTCTCAGGACCGCAGGCCAACACTCTAACCGCTGAGCCAAACTGGCCAGGGCTAGAGCAATAGTTTTTAACTGAGTGATTCTGCCCCCTCACTCCCCCAAGGCACACTGGGCAACGGCTGGAGACACTTTGGTCGTCAAAACTTGGGTACAGGTGCATGTGCTACTGGTATCTGGTAGGTAGAGCCAGGGACACTGCTAAACATCCTCAGGGCCCAGGACAGCCCACAACAAAGAATCATCTACCTCCAAATGTCACGCGAGCTGAGTTAGAAAAATCCTGGGTTAGAGGAAGCAGAGATGATCGGCCAATTGCATCATATGACTTTGACCCTGGGCAGGGGGTGGCAGGCGGGCAGCAGAAACCCTGGAACGTTGTACCCAGGCAGCCAAATGGGCGGTCACAGCTGCGGCTGAACGTGACCTTGAGCTTGATCTCCTCATGCGTTCCATGGATCCGCACCGCCTTTGCTGGTATGCTTGCCCGCTAGCCAGACGGAAGTTAGATTGTTAAAATTCTTGAAATTTTCACAGACATTCTACAGCTAAAAGCTACCAACTGTCAAACGCAATGAGCAAATGCCTCTTCCTGTTCAAAGCGAAAAACTCCTGACGATTACCATGTGCTTGATTCTTTCGGGACACTTTCTGAGGGTTGCTTCCAAACGCGGGCTACGGGCTCACACTCCGGGAAACAGCACAGCGCGCTCTGGGGGGAAACAGGAGGTAAGAACCAACACCCATCGACTCGGGAGCAAAGTCTTTGTGGGCCGGAGTGGACACCTGCATCGGACACAGATCACATGCCAGCCACTGACGTGACGAGCACGCGGGACGTACCCCCGGGGACCACAGTTGCCTGGGTGGATTTTTGTTTGTTTCAATCCAGTCGCTTGATGTGTTCCCAGAAGCTAAGGGAGTGCTCGCTAGCACGGATAATGAAAACAGAATGACAGGCGGATACATTTAGTTGCTCTCGAAGACGTCTTGTAAGGTGTTCTCAATAGGGTGAAGATAAGGAAACCGCGTGATTGAAAGAGCCGAGAACAGCATCGGCTCTGGGGTGTCTGCGGAGACCAAGGGCACCGGCTGAGAGGGCAGGAGCTCGGATTCCCTGTGATGAACAGGACTGCCCAGGACAGAGGCCGGGTTTCCAATGGACGCTGTTCAAGACGACCAGCCCCCTGGGCAGCTTTCAAAGCCCCTGCTGCCCAGGCTGCCTCCAAATCAACACACTCTGCAGCTCTGGGTGCAGCTGGCAGCAGCACGTTTTCAGGCTCCCCCAGGGGTTCCAGTGGACACTCATGTTTGAGACCCACGGGTGAGTACCCCCTGTCCCTTCCCACTGTGGTACAGAAATGGTATTCTGGCTTGGCTCATATCACGCCCTGTCGCCCTTGACTCTTGAGGGCGATCGAGATACTTCATTTAGAAAGTATTTGTGGCAAAGGCATCGGGACAGTGTTGCAAGCCCAACGACAGCACGGTCCAGTAGCACCAGTGGCCATAGTATAAGGGACGCGTCTTAAGGAGAATGTCCCTGCGGACTGACCGGGAAGTGGCCCCTCCCCCGCTGTGATTTCCCTGGGTTCCCATTCACTTGTTCAGCCTTGTTTTCTGGACCTTCCCTTGATTATGGGCACTTCCTGATTTCCTGCCAATAAATTACGTTTCTGCTAAGTCAACCAGACTGGTTACTTGCAGCCAAGAGCCCTGATGGGCATATTTACTAAATGTTTTTCTTGATATTGACAGATTTAAAAAAAAAGCTTGTTTTTGCTTCATCCTAAGTAATGCTATCCATGGAACCCTTTTACCACGATAGTGATGTTTTTCTGAACGTACATGGAAATGTGTACAAAATTATTAAAGTAAAACACAGCTCTACTACCTACAACTGTCTGCTGCCCTTTGGGAAAGGCTGTTACGTTCTTTTATTGCAGCTAATAGAAAGCAGATGTGAGAAGCTTGAGCCCAAATAAGGAATTTATTGGGGTTTCTCATAAAACGAAGGAAGCAGCCGGGGGCATGGCAGCCCCTGGGCTGCTGGGGACTTTGAGGGTTACAGCCCTTTTCTCTCAAGTGCTCCCGGGAATGTGCTTTAACCCCAACATCTCCAGTCGAAACTTGCACGCGTCGTGGAGGACAAGGTTCACCTGTGTCTAGGAGGGGCGTGTTGTGGAGTACAGTCAGCTGCTGTGGGCTCTGGTCCGTGTCTAGGGGCAGTCCCCAGGGAAGGGTCATGGCTATGAGCAAGGAAACCACCTGGAGAGGTGCCATCCACACACCTGTGACCTGGAATGGGCTATAAATCAGGGAGGATATGTTCAATTGCAGGTGACAAGACCCCCCCCCTACATAAACCCCTGAAAACTGACCTAAGCCAGAAAGGGGCTTTCTTGATGCAGGAAACAGGAGTGTCTAGGAATGACAACCAGCCTGAGTCATTGCTGGCTGCAGGGCTCGGAGGATGGTGTCAGGACTTAGTTTCACTTCCTCTTCCTCCCTCCGTCTCTCCTGTGTTGGCATCATTCTCAGGCGGGTTTCCTCCACTTGGCAGCCCAGCAGTTCTGGGGTCATTTTTCATCTTTAGAGAGAGCATTTCAGTTCCAGGAGCATCTCTCTTCAGTAGTTTCCCGACAGTCCTGGGAGAGATTCTCATTGGTCAGGCAGAAGTGATGTGCATATCTGTCAACCAATCCCCGTGGCCCTGGGAGGCTTGGCCTACACGGAGTGGCCAGGCTTCATTTGAGTGCCCACCCTGTGTGGGGTCAATTCCTGTCAAATCTCTGGGGCTGAGATTATGAGTGAGCTGGTATTGACCACCAGGCTGTGGGGATATTTCCATGTAAATATTCCCTCCACGGCTGATTCAAACAACTTGCATCATGTCAAATGGCTTAAAAAGTTGCAAAAAATTTAAGTCAGCTTTCATGAGCTGGTAAGACGAGGAAGGAGGTGGCAGAGACTAAGAGACAGGTAGTTCCTCAAAGATACTAATTATTCTAGTATCAGGACCAGGATAACGGGATAGATACAGGACAGGCAAACCCAAAAGATGCCTCCTACAGAATGTAAAGAAATTCAGTTTATTTGGCTAAACATCTGTTGAGTGTCTCTTCCTACAAAACAGCTAGGCAGTAGGTTCTAGAAGAGAATCCATGGATCCTTCACCAAGGACAGGGCCTGTCTGAATTTTGGGACGAAAATGAACTAGAATGTGGGAAGCTGCCATCCAATGAGGTTGTACAATACATGGTAGGTGCTCTAATAGAGGAAAGGTATCAGCGGGGGGAGCAGGCAACCTGAACGGGGAGGGAAGGACTAGGGAGAGTTTTGCAGAGCAGGACTCACTATTTTTTGCAAAGTTACGGGGGTGTGAAATAGCCCTAAGAGGGTTCAGGTGACACAGGTGGGAGCGGGGAGGGAGGTATCTGGGGCCACGACTCGTATGATGTGTTAAGGATGCTGGATTTTATCCTCCCGGAGTTGAGAGCCAGGGCAGTGTTTCAAGCAGGGTCATGACCAGACTGGCATTTTAGAATGGTCTCCCAGTCCACTGTGTGGAGGACTGATTTGGGGGCGGGGGCGGGGGCGGGGTTGAAAGCAAGAGCGAGAAGGAAGGAGAAGCAAGGAGGTGGAACGGAATGCACATGGTGCCCAATAGGGTGTGAGGGAGAGCTGAGTCCATGACCTTGCATATCGTTTGGTCTAAAAGAAGAAGCTTTGTTGGGAAGAACAGACTTATGTCTAGGAGAGAAGCTTAAGAGCTACCTGCCAAAGAAACAAGACCCTCGAAATACAAAGCGCCTCATTGGTTTGATATCATAAACGGAAACAGTTGGTGGTCAGGAAGGAGAGAGATCAGTGTTGGTTGGCACAATAAAAAAAAACACCATCACCACCTCATGAAAGAGACAGAATGGGATGGGCTCTCACGAGTAGGTGTTACATTTGCCAGAGTGAACCAAAGACTGCAGTGCAGATCTTGTGCCCACTCCTCTAACTTCTGGGCCCAGGGTCAGATGATGATGCGGCGTTTCCATCGTCCCTAAAAGCAGACTCCCCCCCCCTAGGTGGCTCCATTCCCAGACAGGCATGGGCTCCCTTTCTCAGGAGAAAAAAAAGAATTTTTTTTTTCCCCCTGGGGAAAAGGAATCTGAGATTTCAATTTTTGAGATGTTGCAACTTTGAAAGTGTATTTACTCTAGCCTTCACAGTGGAAAGGAGTAATCTGAACTGGGTATGGAATTCTTGGTTGGAAAGAAACATTTTTGCATTAGCATTTTGAAGAAATGTGTTGTCTTACAATGTCCAGCATAGCTGTTGTGATGTGTGATGCTTTTAAATACCTTAAAAAAAATCCCTCTCTCTGGAAAGTTTATAGGATCTGAAATTTTATGATGATATGACTTGGTGTGAAACTTTTCTCACCAGTGGTCCAGACTTACTGAGCTGGGTAACCGATCATTTCTTGAAGTTGCTATTCTTCAGTTTGGGGAAATTTTCTTGAATAATTTCTCATGTTATTTCCCCCCTTTTTATTATTTTATTTTATTTTATCCTCACCCAAGGACATTTTTGCATTTATTTATCTTCAGATAGAGTAGGAAGGAGGAGGCGGGGGGAGGGGGAGAGAGAAACATCGATGTGAGAGAGACACATCGACTGGTTGCCACCCACACAACCCCAACCGGGGCCGGGGACAAACTGCAACCGAGGTACATGCCCTTAGCGGGAACCGAACCCGGGTCTCTCTGGTCCACGGGCTGATACTCTAACTGCTCAGCCAAACTGGCCAGGGTTTATTCTTGTTCTTTTCCAAAACTCCTATTATTTGGATATTGTCTCTTTAATTGTCTTAATATTTTCTCTCCATTGTTCATCTCTTTTTCCTGTGTTCCATTTTGTGGGAGAGTTCTCACCATCACCTTCCAAACTATCTTTTGACCTTTTCAGCGCTGCGCTATATTTTTCGATGTCCAAAAGCTATTTACTGTTTGTTTTACTTCCTTTTTGTGCATTTTATTCATGAATGCTACATCTCTCCGAAAAGATTTCATTCGGCACTTCGACGTCCTTTTCTCGCATGCTGCACAGTTTTTGTTTCCTCAGAGTCTTTTTCCTGTTTGTTCCCGTTTCTGAATTTTGTCTCGGAGGTTGGATCGAACCACACTGATGCTCGCGCTGGAAGCAGATCCGCAGCTGTGTCGGGCCCGTGGCGCTAGCTGGCGGGCTTCCGCGTGGGGCCGGCGATGGCTTGCCTGTGTCATTCAGGGACCGGCACGTGTCAGTGTCTGCATTTTGTTCTTTCTCTCGGACAGAACAGTTCTTTTCAGAGAGGACACGGTGACTGTCCCACTGGGGAGGGAGGCGAGCAGGGACCAGGGGTCCAGACTGGGACGGAGCGGAGAAGGGATGTGAGGGTCTGTCCGCCCGTGTGCCCGCTCGGCTCAGAACGACCTCTCCCCCGTCCCCGTGTCGGGTCCTCCGTCCAGAGCCGTCAGACTCGTGCCCACAGTAACCTTCTTCAGTAGGGGAGGTGGGAGACATCCTCAGAGTCCCCCTGATTTCACTGCAGTTCTGCACTCGACCTCAGGAGTCACGGACACCCCCTCGCTGTGAAGCCGTCCAGAGTCCTGGGGCTTGAACTAGCCTCGCTGACTCCCGCCACCCAGTTCCAGGCTGTGGGGGACCCTGGAACCTCAGGCACTTACCACTGTTCATCTGACTTTCCGTGTTTCAGATCCGTCGCCATTTCTCTCCCGTGTGGTCCTTCTCCCGCTCTTGGTCCTTGTGAATTTGTCACTTTCGTCCCTTTACTGTCATTTTTGTGGGGCTTTGAGGAGGAGAAAAGATAAATGGGTGAATTCAACCTGCCATTTTAAACCAGAAACCCTTTAACTTACTTTCTGTTCATTTGTCATGTGTCTATCCACCCTGCCTCTTCCTTCACTGCTGCCCCCCACTGCTTGGACACCTTGACCGAGCTGTCCTGGGTGGCTTTGGGTCTTTTCCTGTCCAGCGTTCCACTCACGTGTGCTAAGGTCCGCCCTCCAGGTGTGCTGAGGTTCACCCTCCAGGTGTGCTGAGGCCCGCCCTCCAGGTGTGCTGAGGCCCGCCCTCCAGGTGTGCTGAGGCCCGCCCTCCAGGTGTGCTGAGGCCTGCCCTCCAGGTGTGCAGCAGCACCAGCTCCTTCCTTGCCTCCATGTGCTCACCTCTCTTTTCTAAGGGAGCTGGGAGATGGAGGACAGGGGTGCGATCTTTGTGACAGATCCTATACTCTTCAAAAAAATGCAAATGGGAGACACAACGTGGCTTTCCATTTTGTGGTTTCATTATGTTGAAAGGCTTTTGAAAAATACTCCTCAAAATATTCCAGCTGTGCAGAGGATCAACACACTTCCCAAGTCTCGCTCACCTCTAATCCTGTGCCTCACCTCTTGTGAATTTGGGGTGTATCCTGCCATATATTAAAAAAAATCATTGGGGTGACATAGGTTAATAAGATTATGTAGCTTTCAGGTATTCAATTCTGTAATACATTCTCTGTATATTGTATTGTGTCTCCCACCCCAAATCAAGTCTCTTTCATCACCATTTATCCCCCCTTCATCTCGTACCTCCTTCCATGTGCCTTCAGCCTGGCAATCACCATACTGTTATCTGTGTTTATTCGTCTTTCTTTTCTCCCCTTTCTTTTTCCCTCCCTCCCTCCCTCCCTCCCTTTCTTTCTTTTTGCTTAATCCCTGACTCCTCTCACCCCTCCTGACTGCTGTCAGTCTGTTCTCTGTATCCATGAGTCCGTCTCCTCTTTGTAAGTGTATTTCATTCATTAGATTCCACATGTAAGTGAAATCCTACGGTACTTGTCTTCCTCTGACTCCTGCCTTACCTTCTACATGATGCCTCTTCGAGCTTATATTCATTCATTCGGTCGCTCACTCACCCACTCAACCAACTCACCAGTGGATTTTGAGTCTCTGTTATGTGCCAGGCACAGGTGTAGAGATGCAGATGAACAAGACCGGCCAAGTTCCTTCCTTGTGGGTGTATTTCAGTGGCTGTATCACGGTTTAGACACTCAGCACTTATGCACTCACAAATATCCCCTCCCATTCTGCCGTGCTACACACCGTGTTCTTCGGTAAGCTACCTCCCCATCCCCACTTACCACCTGGCACATCGTCCCACATTAGTGCCATAGTTCTTCTTTGCTCTTTTTCATGGTCAGGTGGCATTTTGTTATATGAATATATCATTTATTATTGATCATTTATATTATTTCCAGTATTTGGCTGTTACAAATAATGAATTAAGCATTTAAATGGTCACCTATTGGTGGACCTTAAACTGTTTCCAGTTTTCTTTTTTTTTTTTAATCCTCACCCCAGGATATTTTTCCATTTTTTTTGTACAGATAGAGTGGGAGGGAGAGAGAGGAAGGGAGAGAGAGAGAAACATCGACGTGAAGGGACACATCGAGTGGCTGCCACCTGCACGACCAACCAGGGCCGGGGACAAACTGCAACCGAAGTACATGCCCTTAGCGGGAACCGAACCCGGGTCTCTCCGGACCGCAGGCAGATGCTCTAACCGCTGAGCCAAACTGGCCAGGGCCAGTTTTCTATTTTAAGTGTTTTATTTTATTTTATTTTTAATTTAATTTAATTAATTAGTTTTTGTAACATGTTTCTCCTTTTCTCCCCATTGACACCATCCTTCCGTTCCTGACCCAGCATTGTTGTCTATGTCCATTGGTTTTGCTTATAAGTGTTTTGTTTTTTTAAATTGTACAAACAACTTGGCGAAATTGATTTTGTACATTTAGCTTTGTCCCCTGTGCAAGAGTATTTGTAGTGTGTACGTGCCTATGAAAATAACACTGGGCCAGGTGGAAAGGCACCCTACGTTTCCGAAGCTGCTTCCAAAATGCCCTAAAAAAGTTGGGATGTGTTAACACTCCCGCTAGCCGTGGAGGGCGCGTGGTTCTGAAAAGGCGTTCTTGATTTGTGCCCCGATTCTTAGTTTTGTTTTGCCACGTCGCATTTCCCCAGTTAATTTAAACCCGATTCTTGCAGGCCCATTGCTTCCAGGCCTGCCCGACGCCGCCGTCGGAGATCTCCAGTCAGACAACACGGCGCTCACGATTCAGAGCGTGTGGACCTCGAAAACATCGCTTTTCCTCCCCTAGATCTTGAACACGCGAGCTAAAGAATCCTGGTCTCAGACCTGCATTGGAAGTAGTCATTAATGAAAAAGAAAAAAAAAAAACCCAAAACCAAACAACTTAAGCCTCCAAACGATATATCTCTATATTGTCCCAAATCATTTTTAACCCATAACAAAACGTTATCTCTCAGCCCACACTTCAAGAAAACAAAGTGCATTTTATGTGCACAGTCATCTCGAGCCACTACCCACGTGCCTTTGCAGAGGCTCGGTGCACATGTGGCGTGCTTGGATTATAAACGAAGGTGCGCTCCTGGACATGAAAACCAAAGACACCCACGTCTGATGACTCAACATCATGATACTAATGGAAGTCACTCCCGGCAACTTCCAGAAGTTACCCCCAGTCACCTACCTGCACGTTGGATAAGTATTTCCTGTAGGATTGCTCACACTAGGTCCTTG
This sequence comes from Molossus molossus, assembly GCF_014108415.1. NCBI lineage: Eukaryota > Metazoa > Chordata > Mammalia > Chiroptera > Molossidae > Molossus > Molossus molossus. The sequence goes on along the minus strand of NW_023425399.1, from coordinate 7,235,547 downwards.
CTCCTTTTATCTGTTTCTCTCCGAGCACCTGCAGACTCTGCTCGGCTTATCCGAGCTGCTCGGCGGTAATTTGCTGGGATGACGTGATGCATAACCAAAATGGATTTCCGGGCTCATCAGATGCCTCCACTTCGAGGCTCAACAGCACAGTGACCTTTACGACTCTCATTGTGCATCACAAATCTAAAATTTGAGGCCGAGATTAGAAATTCTCACACCGTTTTCCTTTCATGAGAGGAGAAAACAGAATTCAGCTGGACGCAGGCACTAAAATTAGATCCTTAAACAAACAACCCAGGTCTTAATAATTCATGCAAAGACTCAGGGAAAAAAAAAATGAGGAAAATAATTGAGCAATGGCAGGCAAATACCAGGTCGTTTTGCACTGCCTCAAACCAATCATCGGTGCTATTTTATCTCTGATGTACAGGTTTATTAATGAAACAAAAAGGCATCAGCTATGGATAAATAATACATCACATGGAACTCACACAGTCTGTGTGTAATAGAGATCAGCGACACCTATCAATTCATTCTAAATCAGGTCATGCGTATTTTGCTCAGCCTGCAGTTTGTCAATCTCGGCTTTCGACTTAATGGATGTCGTGGTTTGCTGTGTTTAAAAAAAAAATGCAGTGCAGTCAGGAGCCAGGTGAAATATAAAAGTAATTACAAAAAAATCAGCAAGACTAACTCCTGTTAAAGGCGGCCTACGCAGTGATATGTTTGCACACTCACCATGGCTCGGCTGAGAGATTTCAGGATAGAATTCAGCCCGGCTCTTAAGGAATGAAGACAGTTTGCAAACTTCCTTTTTAAAAAAACATAGACAAGCAAACAAAAAGCCCAACAAAATTCTACAGACCTAATCGGATGTTTGTGACTGTGGATGAAGAAAAGTTAGTGTCACCCACGTGAAAGACTGCCAGGGAAGAGACAGAAAGGCAGGGGTCGGGTGGGGCGGGGCGGGGGTGAGGGCCAGGAAAGAAAGACATGGTCCAAATGGCAAAACTGGATCGAACAGAGGCTTCTAAGAACCCCCCAAAATAATTAGCGGCATAACACAGACGTCATTCGCTGTGGTAATGTCTGTGGCAAACAAATAACAGTTGAAAACAGTAAAACTCCTGGTAATGTACTGTGTTGGAATATTGATGGCAGCATGTGGGAGCCTCTGACAGCTGTTAAACAGATGTGGCAATTAGCAAACCTTATGGTCATGCCTGTAAGATTATTATGCAACATGTTCTTCAGCGAAATTAGATGACTTCCTCCTTTGTGCGGCTTGATCCGCGTGGAGGGCTCGGCCCCTGCTCCGCCTCGGCAACGCTGTTCGCTGGCGTTGCCTGAGCCACACGCGTGTGCGTGTGCACATATAGACGGATCTATTTTTTTGATGTCTTCTGAAAGATCTGGAGAAATTCAGAACTTAAACAAGAACAATATCAATTCAGCTGTGTAGCAGATACTTCAATTACAATCGCTAATGGACAAATTGAGAGATAAAAAGACTTTTCTATCATGTTGAAATTCAATGAACAGTTTTCAATTAGGCTTCGGATATAAAAGAGAAAAGAAAGCGACTTCTCCTTGATGTGAACATGGCTGAGAAAGATGAGAGGAACTTCGCTTTTTCATTCTACTGAAGAGATGCCTATAATGCTGCATATTTAAATTATAAATCAGGTCGCTATCTGCCAACTGAAAGCAATATCAATTAGAACTTAGGTGGATTAAGCTTTAAAATGCCTTATATTTAATGACAAAAGTATGACTGTTAATCTCCACAGCCATCAAAGGGATAATTTAAGGCAGCAAGAAATCAGAGAATGATGTCACAAAAATAGGCCCTTGCAGCTTTTTGGATAGTATTATCGTAATTAATGTACTTCGAATGACTTTTTTGTGGGTTATGGGCTTTCACAAAAGCATTTATTGCGGGCATAAAATATAAAACTCTAAAGAGTGGGTTTGACTAAGGTTGACTGGAGGGTCCTTAGCCTTTCTGCTACAGTAATTCCTGTAAAATAATAGTTTCATTTACAGGCGCAATTTATAATGTTGAATTTATGCCGGTTCATCTGATATAAATCATGGTAATAGCATGATCTATTGTATGTCACTTGAGCGAATGCAAATTAAATATCGTTAAATTAAAGAAAAACTGTTAAAATAACATTAGGTCGTAACAAGAGCTGCTGGAATAAAGGAAACACGGGGTTAAGGAGGAAATTTCACTACCGTAGGTCTCCGTCGGATACCGTCATGTGTTACCAAAAGCAAATGTACACACACAAATAAATAAATTAAAAACCGGCGACGTGGAGTTATAGACAAAGTCAGAAATCCGCTCCAGCACATTGTTCCATTTTAATTCCTAACAGCGACTCTAAAGATTAAATAGCTGTTTTTCTGTTGGGGTTTGCTTCCTGCAATTCTTTAATGTCTCATTCAGCAATTGGAAATGAAGTTTCTTTTTTAATTACTTGCTGATTTTTTTCCCCATTGTACTTGTAGGCTTTTTTCTCCCTGAGCACTTTTTGCAAAGCTGTTGTTTATTTCCTTCTCCAGACCCCGGCTCGTCCAGGGTCACAGGCCCGCCGAGCACACAGTAGGGTTCGTTGGTTACACAGTTGCTGTGGGTTCTTTTCACGGTGTCTACAGTGATGGGCTTTGAGACCGGTCAGCAGAGTGGATTACAGCCTCAGTTCCTGACGTGGTCCTAGAAAACCCCGGTCATTAATGAATGGGAGTCATTAAAATGCATCTATCAGGCAAATCTCCTTTCCCCCATGAATCAGAATTTATTCTCTTTCATGCATTTCAGAAGTTGATTACAACTCATTTTCAAAACCAGCCAGACTCACTGTGCTAAGATAAATGGGGATGGGAAGAAGAGAGAGAGAGAAAGGGGAAGAAGAGAGAGAGAGAGAGAAAGAGAAAGAAAGAGAGAAGATAAAACAAGGGGTACAGGCAATGTTATGTCCTTTTATACAGAAAAAATATACCTTTATAAACCATCATCATCAATGGATCATACTTGCTAAAGAAGAAGTTGGGATTTAGGGGTGTGTGTGTGTGTGTGTGTGTGTGTGTGTGTGTGTGTTCTGTCTTACATGTCACCTAGCACATTGTCAGAACTCAATAAATGTTGATAGATGACAGGGTGACATACCCATTATAACATCAATTAATTTGCTGTCAGGAAAAAGTGGGCCCTTCACATTATCCAGCCGTAATTGCCGTGGCTTGGCTAACTTTTCCCCTCCTGAACAGGTTATGTGAGTAGTTATCAACACTTACGCCTCAGAACTATTCCATCAAAGGCTGCGTTTTCTCCCCCACATGCCATGTCAGGAAGAAAAAGAAGAGAATTTACCGTGGTGACTGGTTACCTGTTAAGATGCGACTGTGTGGCCATCCTGAGGGACCCAGGACGCAGTGTGGGGCTGGAGAAACTGAGTTGGCAGATGAGTGGCAAAAGCTAACGTTTATGAAGCACCCGGCTTATTACGTGCCAGGTACCCTTCCTGGGGCCAGGACGAGGGCAAGGAGAGAGAGGTGTTCACTGCGGGTACAGAATTAGGGGCGAACACATCCCCAGACTCAGTGATCAAGAATAATCATATTGTAATGCCACCTTAAAAAAACCCTAAACGTCCATAGTGAACCAAATATCAGAGTGAAGGAGAATCAGTAACAGTGCTGGAGGGAGCGGATTGGAACTGAGGCAGGAGGGGACATGTGTATCCCCATATGTGTGCTTTTATGTATTTTTTTAATGCTTGGCTTGTCCCAAAACATGAAAGAAGTTGAAAAAAAAATACTGAAAAATTGCCAATAGGTATATACAAATGTAACATTGTTTTAAGTATTTTACTTTTTTACCCCAAAGAGAATCAATCATGATCATTTCACTTTTCTGGCTTTAATGGAAACAAAATCGCCAGGAGTATTTTCAAAATCGGATCCTGAAAAGAAAAAGGAACCGTTAGAAATGACATCCAAGCACAGGGGAGGCACCTCCTCTCCTTTGCCTCAGGACCCTCTGAAAGTGCTCGCACTGATCCTAGTTGGAGTTGGAGTTTTGATATTTTGGTCACCATAGATTTATTTTTCCTGTTAATTTTGATTTAAAAAATATTATATCGAAATACGATTCATCTTGATTACTGAGTTTTTTGGGGGGCCCCTTAAATTCTCTGCCCGGGGCAAGTGCTTCATCGGTTAACACTTAGTCCCTACAGCACTTTACATTCTGTTTGTTCGCTTAACCCTTCAGTAGACCCACCACGTAGGCCTTATGGTTATGGCTGTTTGGCAGGTGAGGAGGCTGAGTGGTAGCAGACAACTGGGTGCCCCCCTGTGTCCCCCAGGCTTCAACAGTTCCCCGCTCTGCCAAAGGCTTCCTGCAGGCCCCCGTGGCTGCCCAGGGCTTGCTCTGGTCCCCTGTCAGCAGGGAGCTCTCCGCCACCGACAGTGATGCACCCTCCAGTTCCTCGCCAGGTGGGGCAGCACCCAAGCGGCGGGAGTCCTGGTTTTCCCAGCAGTAACCTGCTCATCGACGGGGTCCATATCGGCCTCCCTCCCTTCTGTGTTTTACTTTCTACACCCTGACCAATGCGTCTTGGGATCACCTCCCAAATAAACTGCCCGCCCTCAAAATCTATCTCAGGGTCTGTTTTGGGGGAGCCCAACCTGAGATGCTGAATCACTGAGCTACTGATTGACATACTCATCCCGTTGACACATTTCCGACGTGGGAGCCAGGAATTCACACTAAGGGAGCCGACCTCCAGGGCCGGTGGACCAAGTGTGGTTCTCTGCTCGTTTCTATTTGACCCTGAGCTAGGAATTGTTCTTACCTTTTTAATGGGTCAAAAAACAACATCATCATCATCATCATAATTTGTGACATGTAAAAATGATATGAACTTGAATGGCAGCCACCGTAAATAAAGTTTTATTGGCACATAGCCACGCCCACCCTTTCACAAGGCCCCCCGGGGTGGCCTTCCAGCTTCAAGGGCGGAGTTGACTAGTTGTGACAGAGACCGAAAGGCCTGCAAAGCCAAAAAAATACCGACAGACCTTCACAGAACCAGCCTGGGGAACCTCACTCGGCTGCCTTCCATTCCGGCTTCTGCAACTCACTAGCTGGGTGGTCTCAGACACCAGGCTTCACAAATTTCTCTGAATCTCAGCTTTCCCACGAGCCAGACGGGGATACATAGTTGCTCCTTAGAGTATTTGCGCAGATGTAACACTCGAGGTAATATCTGCAAAGCTCCCGGCACACAGTTCACTTCCCAGGAATAACAGAATTGCCGTTTCTACCACAATAAGTGGTATGAAAACACTGTCATCGGAGTTGTCCGTCAGCTTGGGAAGCCCCGTTTTAGGCGGCAGCTGCTCCTGGCGGGGTGGGCCGGTGTCTGTGTTCCCTGGGTACTGGTGGCCTAATTGCCCGTTAGCGGAGGGTTCCTTTCAAGTGGGGCCAGACACGCGAGAGCAGAGAAAACAAATGCAGAGAAACAAAGCAGCATGGAGAATGTCAGGGGGAGTCTACGAGAAACTGGAATCGATATTCAAAATGCACGCGTGTCTCAATTTTTCTTTGTTACTGTGTCACTGTTTTGAAAAGTCTAAATTACGCCCGCAGAAATGTAACGTATGCATACATATGTATGAAAGCACGCGACTTAGCAGCGATCAGGCGGACAAGACGACGGCGGGTTTTGCTTCCCACGAGAGGCAGAAGCAAGTCGTAAAATTCATTTCTGCTCACCAGCTGAGCGGCGGTCACTCCGACAGACCCTTCTCAGGCTGTGGCAACGGACCAGTGACAAATGTAAAGGCTGCTTCTGCATTTCTCTTGAATCCATTTTCTTTCCTCCATCCCTCTGGGCTGCCTTTATCTTTTCCTGGCTTGTGGCTTCCAACCTGGTGTCCTTCCCCTCAGTGGTTTTCAACCCAGGGGATTTTGTTGTTGTTGTTGGAACCCACATTCAGTGGGTACAGGCCGGGGATGGCGATGAAGCCCCGGCCAGCCTCGCGCCCAAGCGAAGGCTTCTCCAGCCCAATGTCAGCAGCGCCGAGGTGTTTCCCTCCCGCGGGTTCTCCATTCAGCCGCCAGGATGATTTCTAGTCCCTAAAAAATAAACTCCATCACGTCACTCCTTGCTCAAGACCCTTTATTGCGTTCTCATGGCGTGGAGGGTGAGATCTGAAACCTTATTCATGGTTACAAAACTCTCCTGCCTGTTTCCTGTCTACGTCCCCCTCGGCTCTGCCCCCTTTTCATCAACGCTGTGTTCTCCCTAGCGCTTTGCATACCCTGTTCAAAGTCTGAGCCACTTTCCACCGCCCCTGCACCCTCTCCTGGTCAACTTCTGCGCGAATGAACTCAAACATCAGCCTACAGGTCCGCCCCTCGCCGGCCGCTAGCATCTCCCCACATCAGGCGGCGTGCCTTCCTCGTCACTGCATCCCCGCTCCCCGGCGGCCCGGAGACCTCCAAGGCCAGGGGCTGTGTCTGTCCCTCCCACGGTCACGCACGCAGCGTCTGGCTCGCAGAAGGCTCGCAGTAAATATTTGTTGGTGACTAGCGTGCTTCCGCTGGTTTGTTTATGTGGCGCAGTCAACTCCGAACGCTGTTAAGACATTTACAAGTGTAGATACATGTGATAATTCATACTTCTGAGTTGTGATAATACTGCTGTGCCATGTAATTATACCGACTGAAAAATGAGGGCAGGAAGCAGAAATTCAAGATGGTAGAATCTGAGCAAAGAAAAGGAATAGGCTGTTCCAGTTCCTAGGGAGGGAAGGGGAGAATGCTGGGTAATTTGATAATAAGTTTGCAAAATAAATTAATTTTAAGGGTCTTTAGACAGTGGGTGATATAACTGTTAAGAACTGTGTGTGTGTTGGGGGGAGAGGGTGGGATTTAAAATTTTACTTTGCTTGGAAGCTCACAAAGCGTGCCTGCCACAGTTTCGGGGAGGCTGGCGGAGGACGTGGGAGTCCTGGGTCAGAGGCAGGATCAGGCAGCATGAACTGCACGACATGTCTGTTCCCCTGACCCGTGTCAGCAGAGCGGCCTGGGGAGTTCCGCACACGCATGGGTTTATGTTACAGCCGGACCCCCAAGTTTAAGAAACCTCAGCTATTCTAAGGGGGCAGCAGGCAAGTCTGCGTCGCCTTTGCCTTCCGGGGGGGGGGGCATCGCCTGTAGTAACTCTGGCCAGGGAACCCTCCTGCGTCCTGCCCCGGAGGCAGGCTCTGGTGTCTCCTTTTCAAGGCTGCACGCTGTATAAATATCCTCGGAGAGACTGTTGGGGTAAAAGCTGTTGCAAGGCACGTGTAAGTGGTGTGAAGAATGGTCCCCCGCCCCCAGAGCCACCCTGATGCATCGAACTGTTAAAGCTTTTAGAATGAGCTTGAAACTCAGCCTCCTTGCTACCCTCTGACGTCTGAGCAGCATTTCCTGACATACTGGTTCACATGCGAGGTGGCCGGGCGGCAGAGAAAAGGGAGAAACGCCTGGGTTCTGTGGGGGGGATTCTATGTGCACAGAGTGTGCCGGCAAACATTTGCAAGTGTGTTTCTCTGGGACGGCGCCAGCCACCAACTCCTCGGTGCTGTTGATTCCGTCTTCCAAAGATTTCTCCAGTCCCCTGCGCACCCCCCCACCTCCATCTCTTCTCCGGCTGCCGCTTGGCTCTTGGGGGTTCCAGCGATGGCCTTGCAGGAGCTTCTCCCCTTCTGCTCCGGTCCCTCGTAGCCTCTGGAAACCCAGTTTCCCTGTCTCTGAAATGGACATCGCGACCTTCCCACCCCGTGGACGGTGTGTGGGAATACATGGAATTGTGGGAATACATGGAATGATGCCAGTCAGCCGGCGAGTGCTGAGCCCCACGACTCTGAGGGCTCACGATGAGTTCCTTGGCACATGCGAGCCCGCATTCACGGTCCCTGCTGACTTCCAACCGCCAACAGCTGCTCCGAGGCCGACTCTTCCAAGTGCAGTCACTCCTTACGTGGAGGCAAGTCAGGCTGGAGCGTTTTCTGCCGAGAGCTGTGTGCACAGAGAAAGGGTCTGAACTGAGATGAGCTGATGTATACCCTTCGAAGGAATGGAATTGGAGCTGTTCTCCTCTTGCAAACCAGCTCCAGTTCACCAGGAATGTACATTTGCTAAGCACATTAAAAATAATAATAAAAAAACAGATCTGAAGGCTCTCCTCTATTCTATGATTAATTGAACATGTTTGGGCCAATACAGGAGGAATAAAATTACCACATCACTATATGTGTGTGAGATAAAATATACGATTAAAAATATTTATTATACTGATGTGGAAAAGAATAATATGTTAAACAGCTACGCATGTAATAATGCATATTTTCCCCATAAAATTTAATTTATCCCTTGGGCCGGGCATAAACTTTCCTCCTGAACAACTTGCTTTCCAACTAGAGATTGCTGAGCTAAACTGCTTAGTTTTACAGCAAATTGATCACTACTGTAATATTTCAGGAGCAAAATGATCCTCACCAGTCAGTTTGATTTCAAAGGCCAAAATTTATCGTTTTGTTCCTGATTTAGTGATAAGATTTTTTAACATATTGAGCATTTTATCACCTTCTATCAGGACACGGAGTGTTACTTACAAATGAAAAAAAAAAAAAAGCCAACAAAAAAGGGACCATAAATAATATACTACAGAATGACAGAAGAGTTTAATATTCCCTTTGGACCAGTGGGAAATCACTCAGATTTCTGTCCTTGTAAACATATGTCCTGGTCTCTACGGAAGATGTGTTACATGCTCTTTATGCTCCCGGAAAAAGGGTCAAACACAAAGCTGAAACTTGAAACCACAAGGACTTAGCTAAGGCATAAGGGAAACTTTATTATATGTGTGCTCCCCAGCGTCTGCTCTCCACCTGACTCAAGGCAGATAAAATGTAGTCATTGGACACTTCTGATAGGTTGAAAATAGGTGCAGACATTTAATGATAGGAAAGTTCATGACTCAGTAAAGATGACTCCCTGGCTGCTGGCTTAGGACAGAAAAGTATAAAATCAAATTATGATAATCATAAGAGTCAGGAGAGAAGTGTCGGCCCACTGAGCTCTATTTACTGAATTTTTGAATTCGTTATGCACCCCCTGCATTGCAAACGCGGGCGGCCGAGTTTTGATCATGTCAGTAGATTTGCAAAGGAAAACTATTTTGTGATTACTGTAGTGATTTCTGAGGGGAGATTGGAGTTTGTCAGAGAAAGGACTAGGGATGGAGGAGACATACAGGGACAGAGATAATGAACGCAGCCTCCTGGTGCCATGTGATACTCGCTGGCATCCAGAATTTACCTTTGAAAGAGTTGGCTTGACCTTAAACCAGTGCAAACAGATGTGGGTGTCCAGGTTTTGGCCATAAAACTCTTTTTTTTACCCCCCCACCCTCAACATCATTTCCATCACATAGCGGTGTCTGCCTGTCCTGCCGTAAGAGTTAAACCATTGATCTGGGGCTTAAATAGGACTTTGAGCTGCAGTGGTCTATTTTATCACATGTAACTTATGTGTTGAGTCAGCAAGGCCAAAGATGCTTCAAGCAGGCATCAAATCTAGACAGCTGGGGTCTGTGAGTTCTTTATTTTTTAACCTTCACTCAGATCTGTGTTTCAGGGAGAGGGCTGACATTTTCTACCTGTGACATTCAGAATGTCTATTCCCGGACAGTGTCCTTGGCTGACGAGTCTCGGGGATAATTTTATATGGACCATCAGCCCTTGCTCTGTCAAATTACATAGCCACTAGCATTTTGCAAGGCGCCCGTGTTTGGTATGCCAGGGAACATCTACAAAGTTTGTGTAGCGTGCTTGGTTTTTGTTTGTTTGTTTGCTAAACATTAAATTTTTTAAATCATTCCGTAGCATTAAGCTATTTCTGCATAACAAACAGCTGCAGAAGCGCAGTGACTTACGTATAAGCATCTGTTGCTCTCGCCTGAGGGTGGTCAGCGAGTGGCCTTTGGATGAGTACATAGCTGGGTGTCAGCTGGGGCCCCTGGGTGATGGGTGACCCGTCTCTGCTGCACATGCCCCCAGCCTCTGGCAAGCCAGCCTGGGCCAGCTCTGATGACAGCGGCAAAGACCAAGACTCTTGAGGCCTGGACACCTTCATTTCCGTTGCATTCTGTTGGCCAAAGCAAGTCACAAAGTCAACCCAGATATAAGGGACTTCACCTCCTTTGCGAGAAAAATGGTCAGGTTGTCTGGTATAGGGACAGAGAAGAATTGGGGCCCCTCACTCAGTCCTCCATGTAGCTCATCGATCCTGACCCGGATGCTATGAGGTAGGTACTATTATTATCCCCATTTTGCAACAGAGGGCATTCATGCATAGGGTGCTCTTGACTGCTGTCCTGCACAGTTCGAGGATAGCCAACGCAAAACCTGTAGCTCGTTGTCTCGGGCTTCTGAAACAACACACCATCATGGTGAGGTGAGGACCCCGATTTTAGTTCCCAGACGAAGAGGCTTAGTTATCGTAGGACTAATGGTTAACTCGGAGCTCCCATGCTGCTTGAGTTGGCAGAAAAATGAAATCCTTTCTGAAGATTTCCTCCTGCGGCGGACATTGGTCATGGTTTTAGGCTGCCGGGCATCGGAGTTCCCTTCTCAGGTCTGGAGACCCCAAGTGTGTGAGGCTGAACCTGCCCCCCGCTGCTGCCTGGCACTGCAGGGGTGAGCCTCCTGGCCGGCCCCAGATTCCCACGAGAAGCTCGTTGAGACGCGAAAGACCCAGGACCACACGGACTCCTTTCTGCCGGAAGCGGTGGTTACCTCCAGGCAGAGTTGGAAGCTGTTCTGACATCAGTGTCCCGTGTCCGGCACTGTTGTCCTAACTACACCGGGGCCAAGCGCAGGGTCTGTGCTCAGCACTGGACTGGCTGCGGAGGCCTCGCCCTGGGACCAGCAACATAGCTCATTTTCGGGCAGTGTTCTGACTGCAAAGCCTCCAAGCCTGCTTCTTGCGAGCTCCAGGGAGATTCTTCGAGCGACAGCCTCACAAACTTTCATACATCCCCCCCCCCCACGCCCACTTACATGAATCGGAATTGGTTTCTGTTGCTTGCAACCATGAACCTTGACCCTTCCTGGTTTGTACCAGGGTTTTGGGGCTTTGCAGTGTGCCCAGGCCCCAGAGGTCGGTCCCTGATCTACTGGCTTTCAACAACAGGGGTTCCTGCAGACACGCCTCCTGCCCTATCCCCCCGACAAGACCAGCGGTGTTCTGCTACCTCTCTGCTACGGTCGGCACGAAGAGAATTGGGGAAGATGCTTAGGGCCCCCCTGCCTGGACTTGCTGTGTGATGACTCCTATTCTGGGGGGCGCTCTGCCTCTCTAGTGGGCTACAGGGAAGGGAAGCACAGCCTCCCACCTCTCTGAGTCCACGGACCACCGTCCTTTTCTCTGTTGCTCAAGTTCGTCTTCTCCACCCTGACAGGATTCCCCTCCTGTTCTGGGGACTCCCCTTTTCCTGCGTATTTTTGTCCAGGACATTTGGAGCTTGTTTGCGAGCCTCCTCTTTCTCTCTTTTAGAAGCCACATGTGTTAATCCCAGGATTTTGGAAAAAATCACCCCCAAACATTTGAAAACAGTCTGTGCTCTTCCCTGAGCTACTATTTGATTAAAAGTGAGGAGGAGGCCCGGCCGGTGTGGCTCAGTGGCTGAGTGTCTACCCAGGCACCAGGAGGTCATCGGTTTGAGTCCCGGTCAGGCCACATGCCCAGGTTGTGGGCCCGATCCCCAGTGGGGGGTGTACAGGAGGCGACCAGTCGATGTTCTCTCTTATGGATGTTTCTATCTCTCTCTCCCTCTCCCTTCCTCTCTCTCTAAAATTAATAATAATAAAAAAAAAGTGAGGAGGAGGCGCTGGCCGGGTGGCTCAGCTGGTTGGAGCATTGTCCTGTGCACTGAAAGGCTGTCGGTTTGACTCCCGGTCAGGGCACATGCCCAGGTTGTGCGTTTGATCCCTGGTTGGGGTGTGTGTGGGAGGCAGCCAACTGATGTTTCTCTCTCACATCAATGTTTGTCTCTCTGTCGCTCTCTCTCCCTCCGTCTCCCTTCTTCTCTCAAACCAATGAAATCATATCTTCAGGTGAGGATTAAAAAAATGAGGAAGTGGGGGGAAGGCTGGGAGAAAGCTCCCCTTTCCCATAGGGCAGTGTCTAACAACATGAGCCTCAGGGACTTCCCTGCGGAACTGGTCTCCAAACTCCGAGGCATAGTTTTGGTCTATTATTATTATTATTTTTTGTTATGTGCCCCTGGTAGGAACCGAACCCAGGACTCTCTGGTCTGCAGGCCGACGCTCCAACAGCTGAGCCAATTATTTGATCTCACCGTCTGGTGTTTATTCCTCCTCCTGCTCCGTGGACGCTACATCCCAGCTGAAGCCGACCAGCTCAGGTGCCTCAAATATCTCCTCCCTTTCCTGTCTCTCCCCACAATCTCTGCCTGAAAGGTCCCCGTTTCCTGGTATTTAGAGACCGTACCCTAACTTCCCTTCAAGACGTGGAGAGCCCCTGGCAAGCAGAGATACTATTTGCATAAGTGTTTCAAAGAATAGTTCGGCCACTTGGGAAACATTTACATGAATCAGCAATTTTCATCCCATGGCACATCACTGAAATTCTGCAGCACACCAACACATGGATCTTTTTGCCTATCTGACCAAACAAAATTGGTATCATTTTGACTCATTTGCAAAGAATGGCTGTTGTTGTGTTGGCTGTGGTCATTTTTTAAAAAAATTTGACAACCTAAGGGAAAAGAGGTCAGTGTCCCTGACGAAATAGTCAGGTGTTGCATGTTTTAAAAATTCTTGCAGCACACTGGCTGAAAATCGCTAACACAGACCAAGCCCTTATTTTTTGGATGCTTGTGTTTCGGGGGAATAACTAATTGAAAACTCGAGCTTCTGGGACTCGGAGTAGTGCTATGCTGCCCTTCTCCAGGGAGAAGGTACCTTTCCTAAGCCCTTCCTCCCTGGAACTCTGGGTTCTTGTCAACTTCATTTGTTGATTGATTTAATAATATACAAGAATGGTGAAGAGGAGAAAATTTCAAGTGTCCAGGAATAAATGGAATGATAATTTTAATGTCATTTTAAATTAAAGTGGGCTAGAATTACCTATGGGGATATTTCTCTCTCTCATCTTGAAATGGTAATTTTCAAGGATGTCTTCATTCTTTCAAGGACATTTATTGAGAATTTGCCATGTGTAAGACATTATGCTAAGCAGTGGCTTTATGTATATAATAGAACATTAAACAAGTTAGGAATCATGGGGTGTAAGCATAAAGCAATTGTATCTTATCTGCCACTATCACTTAAAACTTTATTAAAGTGGGAAGGCTTCGTTCCTGCCTCGGATGATTTTTTTTTAATCGCTAATTTTAATAGAAATTTCTGCAGTTACTTTAAGTTACTAAACACAATCTTAGTACAGAGATGAGAACGTTTGGCACTGTCCAATAAGCCAACTCTGAACTTGACTCGAAATGAAGTGTTGTTCTTCTTAGGCATGGTCTCCAGGGAAGCCTGTACCCCGCAAGTAGGGTCATAGACATCTCCGTTCTTCCCTCGCTCCAGGTCTCCAGGTGTGTTCCCTCCAGGTCTCCAGGTGTGTTCCCTCCAGGTCTCCGGGTGTGTTCCCTCCAGGTCTATAGGTGTGTTCCCTCCAGGTCTCCAGGTGTGTTCCCTCCAGGTCTCCAGGTGTGTTCCCTCCAGGTCTACAGGTTGTTCCCTCCAGGTCTCCAGGTGTGTTCCCTCCAGGTCTACAGGTGTGTTCCCTCCAGGTCTCCAGGTGTGTTCCCTCCAGGTCTCCGGGTGTGTTCCCTCCAGGTCTATAGGTGTGTTCCCTCCAGGTCTCCAGGTGTGTTCCCTCCAGGTCTCCAGGTGTGTTCCCTCCAGGTCTCCAGGTGTGTTCCCTCCAGGTCTACAGGTTGTTCCCTCCAGGTCTCCAGGTGTGTTCCCTCCAGGTCTACAGGTGTGTTCCCTCCAGGTCTACAGGTTGTTCCCTCCAGGTCTCCGGGTGTGTTCCCTCCAGGTCTCCAGGTGTGTTCCCTCCAGGTCTCCAGGTGTGTTCCCTCCAGGTCTACAGGTTGTTCCCTCCAGGTCTCCAGGTGTGTTCCCTCCAGGTCTCCAGGTGAGTTCCCTCCAGGTCTACAGGTTGTTCCCTCCAGGTCTCCGGGTGTGTTCCCTCCAGGTCTAAAGGTGTGTCCACAGGGGTTTCTGACTGCTCTGGGAGGAGAACGGGGAGGCTGGGGAGGCTGGGAGGACAGAAAATGCCTGCTTTACTGATACTGAGTGAGACGTTCCCACAGCCTCGGACCAGCAGGTGGTGAAGCCGGCTTCTCCCTCTGGGCATTGCTGTGAGTTTGCTGACGCGTCCTCTCCCATCGAGAAGCTTGCACGAGAACATTTCTGTTTTCCTTCCATTCTGTCTTGCTCAGGGGCCAAGGGTTTCCCTCGACATCCTGTTCCTATCCCAGCTCTCCAAGTCCCCCGGTCCCCGCTCTGTGTACTGGTCGGGATCTCGGATTATTGGATCGCACTGTCTACATGGGACACGTTGGTCTCCTGCATTCTGCTCTGTAGTCCCAGGGACAAAATCCGGCTGGTACTGAATTCTCTTGTGCGGGTCCAGGAGTCAAGGTTCCCCACTTCTCCGGTCTGAGTGGCTTTGTGTTCTCTCCTCCTCCTTTCCCACAGGCCAAGCCTGACCCGTATTTGCTGGGAGCTGAAACCTCCTCTGTGAACAGGCATCTGCGTCCTTCTGTCTCCTAGTTAGTCTCGGGGCACCTCTGAGTCTTGGCTTTTGGGTTGGGAGAAAGTACTCCTTGGAATGCCGGTGAGCAAGGCAGCTAAGCCGAAATAACCCAGAATCATAGTTCAAGGTCGAGTCCCGACAGAGGTCTCCATTCAAGGTCGCCAGTAGCGTCCCCAAGAGGTGTTATTTTAGGTGGTGTTAAAAGATGGGTTTGTCTCCGAGGTAAAGTAACGACAACAAAACAAAACAGAGCAGGATGTTCTTGATAGAAGGACCAGGGCACTAGAGGGGAGGCGTCTGCAGGCACGTGGAATGTCTGTGAAACGGTCGCAGCTTTGGGGGTGGCAGCGCCGACCCACAGTGAGGAGCTGGAGGGCTACGTTACGAGTGGGGCCTGGCCCAGCTTCTGCGCTCTTCGGGCGCCTTACACCGGGGCGTCCTGTGCTCTAGGAGAGCAGTGCCCCGCAGGAAAAAGCTCACGAAAGATGTGGACCCCGTCTCTGGAGAAAATGACAAAGCGTTAGCGGAGACAATACAGCAGGTGCCTTGAACATAGACAGCCTGCCGTCGAAAGCCCTCGCTGTGTGTCTCAGCAGTCGTCAGCCTGGTTTTCCTGTCTGTCTGTTTTCTCTTGATTACTTTTCTGCTCGGTATGGAAAGGAGAGTGAGTTAAATAAGTATTTCTTCCTCCCTCCCCGCCTGTTCTTCAGCGAGTAGCTGGAAAAGTTAAACAAAATGAAACAAAACCACTTAGGCTGTAGAAATAAGTGGGGAAAAAGAAACTTGCCCAAAACAAAAAACAAAGCCCCCCCCCCAAAACCCAAAAAACAAACACCCGGAAACAAACCAGATATATTTGTATATTTATTTATAATAAATAAATGAATGCATAAATAGATAGTACAAATGGTGGTGTTAGTATTCTCATGGAAAAAAGTGGAGGAACACACACCTCCAAATATATACAATCATGCTCCACGAACAATGGGGATACGCTCTGAGAGATGTGTCATTAGGCCAGCTTGTCATCGTGAGGGTGTCGCGGAGTTGCTTCCACAAAGCTAGGTGCTTTTGCCTTCGACTGTACTCGTCTGTGCCATAGTTTTTAAAGTGTTATGTTTCCATCCGGCATTGTTGTGCATCACTTTCAGGTGCACCGCACGGGGGGCAGACAAGCGCCTGCTCTATGAGCGGTCCCCCCGCTGCTCCCCGCGCCCACCGGCACCACGCACCGTTATTGCGATGTCATCGGCTGCATTGTCCGCGCTGCACTTCAGTGTGTGCTGTGTTTTTATGGGACAGGGAGAGAGTGGGTTTGTGTACACCAGCATCACACAGACACATGAGGAAGGCGTTGTGCTACGCCATGATGGCAGCTGAGATGTTGCTAGGTGACAGGAATTCTTCAGCTCCAGTAAAAGGTTACGGGACCACTGTGGTATATGTGGTCTGCCGTTGACCAAGTGTTATGTGACACATGACTGTACTATAGATTCTATAATATATATTAGTGCTTTGGTGGATTTTCAATGATTATAATCTTTAATGTTTAATATGTATATATTTCAAGATTTATCTTTATTGTTGAGAGCATTACAGATGTCCCCCCTTTTCTCCTCGCATTGTCCCCCTCCACCCAGCTCCCACCCACCCCAGGCCTCCCCCACACTATTGTCTGTGTCCATGGGCTATGCAAATATGCATATAAGTTCTTTGGTTTATGTCTCCCCGCCCCCTCCCCTCTGAGATCTGTCAGTCTGTTCCATGTTTCTATGTCTCTGGATCTAGTTTGTCTGTTCACTAGAGTCCACATGTAAGTGAGATCGTGTGATACTTGTCTTTCTCTGCCTGGCTCATTTCGCTTAGCATAATACTCTCCAGGTATGTACTACTTTTGGAACCCCACCCCCATATATATCTTATTTTTATCTATCCATGGAGATGTCACACTTAAAATAGTATCCAAAGTCCTTAGCAGGGCTCTCACTATCTCTGACCTAATTTCCTTCCTCTCTTCCGCGTGTTCTCGTCCCTGCAATGCAGGGGCCTTGCCCCTTGATCATGCCGAGCACGTGTCCACGGCACCGTCTTCACATGGGTCTCTCCTCCCCTGCAGCGGAGTCTTGCTCAAACGTCGTGACTCCAGAAACGCCTTCCCCAAAGTCCCCATCTGCCTAATCTGTTCCCAGTGTCTTCACACACTCACCCAGACACCATATCATGTCTGTTCATTATCGACCTGTATGTCATCTGTGTCTCAGCCTATCAGTGCAACCCCCCTGAAGACTGTCTCGAAGCGTCTCCGACACACAGTAGGAACTCAGTGTCTGTTGAGTACTGAGCGAATATATAGAAATCATCTGCTTGTCAACAGACACAAGTTTACTTATGCGTAGTAAAGGCTGAGTTTATAGAGAACATTTGGAATTAGGTGACCCCAACTTAATGCAGCTGAAAAATGATCAGTCTCTATTTTTCCTTTCTTCTCACTTGAGAACTTTCCTCCTACGGGACAGAATTTCTCAGCCTCGGAACCACTGAAATGTGAGGATGGGTAATTCTTTTTTTTAGTCCTCATCCGAGGACAGTTTTTGATATTTTGTTCAGATAGAGTGGGAGGGAGAGAGAGAGAAAGAAACATCGACGTGAAAGGGACACATCGAGTGGTCGCCACCCACACAACCCAACCAGGGCCGGGGACAAACTGCAACCGAGGTACATGCCCTTAGCGGGAACTGAACCTGGGTCTCTCCAGACCGCAGGCCGACGCTCTAACCGCTGAGCCAAACTGGCCAGGGCGAGGATGGATAAGTCTTTGGTTGGAAGATGAGTCTTTGCGTTGTGAGATGTTTAACACCAATTCCTGGCCTCTACCCATCAGCTGCCAGTAACACCCCCCACCAGTTGTGACAACCATAAATATTTCCATGTATTGCCACATGTCCTCTGTGCGTCAAAATCTTTCTCCTTGAGACCCATGGGTATAGGAGAAGCCTACAGTCAAATACTTCTTCATCTTTCTGACAACATATACAGTGTCATAAGGAGGAAACAGTAAATTTTGGTCTACTGCTATGCTACTAGAAGGGAATGAGCTGAAAATTTTGTCATGGATTCTTATACTTTAATGAGAGCTACTCAGGTTGGAGCACCTCTCTGCATTTCGGTTTTCTTGTTTAGTATAAATGCAGCCCAATTTAATCTGCATATAAACACATCCATTGCATATTAAAATCAACATATAAACATCAGGCTGAATGCTTTCTTGACGAAGCAAACTAAAAAAAAATTCATGTATATTAATATCACAGATAAGCCAATTATTATATGGAGTAGTAAATAAAAAAACAATATGATTAATCTAAAACTGGGAGCTTCATAAAGCAAAATATATGATATTAAGATTAGACTGCTTTAGAAACAATATTACGAATCCTTGCATTTTACATGTAATTTGTTTAAAATTAATTTCCCAGTGCGCTAGCTTATTTTGTTTCACCTAGACCTGTGCTAATAAGTTTTATGAAACATTGATATTACTTAAAATCACAACACAGAGAAGAAGCCATTTCTCTGCTCTTAATTGAGGCAAACCGCAGCTCCCAAGGCCCCAAGGGCTTCTAGGAATGCTGGAATTCTAGTTTATATGCAGCTGACCTGGTTTATTAAACAATCAACATTTTTCTGACGACCTAATAACAACAATAATAACCTTTCTAATAAAAACAGCCTAACTTTTGAGAACTTACTATGCATGATTATTTAATTCAATCCTTACAACAATCTGGAATTTTGATATGATTGTTAACCCCATTTTATAGAAGGGAAAACCGAGAGGCTAAGCTGCCCAGGGTCATGTTCCATTAGTAAGTGATGGAGGTGACTTTGGAACGCAGTCCTGCTAGACTCCCCAAACTCATGTTCCCAACCATTGTACCACTAATCAGCAGAGCGTTATGTTCTCTGGATTGCTCTGGTTTGTATTAAATAGGCTCTCTATGTTGATACATTGTCAGTTTGTATATCCTCATTCATAATTTGCCCGTTCGCAAGATCGAGTGGACTGTAGCAGGGAAAAATGTGTGAGGAATACATTAAAATACATATAGTACGGGTAGGGGAACTGGCAAGACTGTGGAGAGAGCCATCCGGCGGTGAGGCTGCTGGAATCTTCTGGACAGGAGCAGCCGGCGGCCTGGGTTAAGGTACCGGCAGGCGGAGGAGCGGGTGGATTCTGGGGACCTTGAAGGGGCCGGGTTAGCAGAGCTTCATGCCTGGGCTGTTGAGAGTGAGAAAGAGCGAGCAGCCCTGGCCGGTTTGGCTCAGCGGTTAGAGCATTGGCCTGTGGTCCAGAGAGACCCGGGTTCAGTTCCTGCTAAGGGCACGTGCCTCGGTTGCAGTTTGTCCCCAGTCTGGTTGGGTCGTGCGGGTGGCGGCCACTCAATGTGCCCCTTTCACATCGATGTTTCTCTCTCTCTCTCCCTCCCACTCTATCTGAACAAAAAATGGAAAAATGTCCTCGGGTGAGGATTAAAAAAAAAAAAAGCGAGGAGAGAGGACTAGTGCCCCCTGGTCCCAGCGGTGGGCCGGGAGGAGGCCCCTGGGAGGGGGGTGTGGCGGGAGATGGTGGGTCCTTCCTCCCCACCGTGTGCAGCGCCTGCGGGACGAGGAGGTGTGTGTGTTCACCAGGCACTGGCTACGCGGGTCACTTCCCCTTGAACAGCAGATGTGTCCACACATTTTCTTCTTCACCAGAGTGGACGCTCTTTGAGGCCAGAGTCCATGGTCGCTCACCTCGGTCTCCTGCAGAATGCCTGTTCCGTGCTAGCCGTTCAAGAAGTGGGAAGAAATCTGAGCCCGGTCGACCTTGGCCTTGCCCTAATGCTTCCTGGGTGGTGCCTGTAGTTTCCATTTACAATCTCCCATTTATTTAGTTTCTCCCACATCTCTGCACATCTTCTTTCTTAGCCTCTGGGTCCATTACAACATCCACTTCCTTAATGAAAAATCCTTGAGATGCCTCTGTGCAGTTTTCTCTTTTTAGCCGTTGGAGAATCTTATTCGTAGCCTTTTGCAGTCCACCATAGATTTCTTTTTATACTGATTTGTATTTTAAAAGCCTCTTCTGGTGCCTGGAACATACTAGGCAGGTAACACATGTTACCTATTTTTATTACAGGCCTGTATCATACATGTGTGCTAGGCACACATTCAAATGCCTATAATCCCGTTTTCTCATCTGGGAAACTAGATTGGAATAATCCCTACTCCATAGAGTAGATACACACAGATTCAATTAATTTAAATACACGAAGGACTTAGACAATCGTCTGACACATAGTAAGAGCTGTTATTTTTACAGGGACCTACTTGTTAAGTGAACCAAGTTAGCTGAAATGGAGAACATTTATTTTCTTGAAGCACATGAGTTGCTTGGGCTGACTTGAACCTTCTGACTTTTGATGATCTGGATACAAAGATTATTTTGCAGTTTTCTTAAATTCCCTATGAGAAAAACAACAGCACAAGCACGATGATCAATGGTGTGTGGGACTCAGCTTCCGCGTCAGAGGACATTAGGGAGGGGTGGGGACTGGGGAGAAATGAGAGAGCTTGCCTTGTCTACAGGGGGCAGTCACTGCTCCGGGCAGCCACGGTCATGGGAGAACGCAGACCTCATGTTATCAGCATCAGGTTTTCAAAGAGAAGCGAGAAACCTGATCTTTTACATGAAATCTCCTAATTTTTAAATGCTGGCTGCTCAAGAAAACATAAAAATTAATAGACCCTGCAGTGCTACAAAGTGAGGGTCAAACAAAAGGCATCTGTAGCCCGGCTGGACCCCAGGCCACCAGTCTGCAAACTGCTTTATCTTCCAACTTCCTCTAGGGTGGGACCTTGCCCTGCCCACAGGAGCCGGGTGGATGGATGGGAACTGAATTGAATTTGGGTCCAAGCATTCTGGCATGCTTTTCACACATAAAACCAGGCTTATGATTAAAAAAAAAAAAATCCAAAGTCTCTTTCCCACTGTTGCTATTTTCTGGGTCTCTGCGTGCACATTGGTGTAACATGCCCTAAATGCAGAGAAGCCATAAACTAGGTCATTTCCTTGGGCAGGGAAATTCTCTGAAACAAAAGAAGCAAAACATTGATCCTTTTCCTGCCAAACAAGCACACGCCCCCACCCCCCACGTACACGCAGTGTGATATAATAAAGCCCAGGCTGACAACATTCTTCAACGCGTGCAGTTTAAAAGCAGAATTTTTAATCGCACGAATTTAAGCAGAAATCCTCAGTCCGGTTTCCTGTAAGAACACCATCAGCGGCTCCGTTTCCCTGAAGACGACACTGACCTCTAACAAGGAATGGAGTGATTTGTCCCCCCCCCCCCCCCGCTTCCCTCTGGATGTTCTTTTATTTAATATTTTTTCATTTTGTAGAATTTAATAATGGGTGAAGTAACAAATGAGAAATAAAAATATTCCTGAACCCTCTAGGGCATCCGTGGGTATGTACACAGATATTGTAGCCCTTAAGTCGAATCATTGGCTTCACGATTTGACTTTATAATTTGAACTCCGTGCTGATTACTGAGTTGAGCTCGTAGATGCTGCTGTGTGTCTGTCCCCGAACTGTAGCAAATGGCAGGCTCCGAGCATCAAGTGCCGAGTTATCCGTCTCCTCCGCGTTTCTGCCGACGCGCCTGTGTCCGCGCGCGGCTCTGTTCTGGGGGGATCTGTGCAGGGAGGCACCTCCACGCCTTTGTTCCCCCTTGTTTACCCAGAGCAGGCCCTCCCCTGCCTCCACTTGCCCTCTCCTCTCGTCTGCAGATGTTCGCCGAAGAGAGATTTCCTTTATTATTCCCTCTAAACTTTCTTTGTTCCCGGCTCCGTCTTGTATTATTTCCACGGTGTCATCAGAACTGACTGCTGGAGCCTGCCAATTAGCGGGTGTCAGCGCCAGCCCGGGCCGCGAAGGGCGGTGTGCCAGGTGAGGCGGGCAGGCCCATTTCGTATGCAGCGCCGCGTCCCCACGCAGAGATGTGCGGCTCCTGACAACGGCTGCACGGGCTCAGAGGGCGGCCGACAAACTTCCCGTGTGCGGGGCGGGGGCTGGGGCGGCCGGCGGAGAGGGAACCAGACCCCCAGCGCATCTAACTCCAAGGTGATTTTCAACTCTGTGTGGGAATGTCCGTGCTTCTGCAATGGCTCCCCGCCTGGGGGTTGTCCACCTGTGTTGATGAGTGAGGAGGGGTGTGTGTGTATGTGTGTAGAGGGGGGGAATCACAGTGACAGGAATAACCCACATTTTTGTGCTTCTTGATTCCGTCTGCTCAGCTCCTCACCGTCACGTGCCTCGCCTCCCAGCGCACATTTCTGGGTGCTGCCCAGGGTGAGTTGCGTGAGGCACTCCCCTCGGGTGCAGAATTTAAGGGTGCACCGAAGCTCAATGATCAAGAATACGATTTTAATAGAATAGTAAAGGAAAAATAGAAATTCATGCCAAAACATTCCGCGAGGAACGAAAGACCAACATTGTGAGTGGGGACAGGGTCACTGCAACTGGGTTTCTGTAGGCGTCGGGCTCCAGAGTGTCCGGCACGATGCTGTCCTCATCCTGTCTTTAACTTTTGTAATTTGTTCATGGTGGAGTATTTTGCATGAGTGTTGCTTTTTAATAAGATGGCTTTGATGTATCACTTGTGTTCACTACAGAGTTCATTGGCAGCCCCTTGAGCTCTGCAGCCGAGGGGAGCACCTTCCTGGCCTCTCCCGGGTCCTGGTCCTCTCACATGGGTTTCTCACAGGGACGCACATGTAATTTTACTCCCGACTCCGGCCTCCCTCTGACTCTCATGCGCTCAGAGGGCACTGTGGGGGCTGCTGGGTATAGCATCTTACTGGGCAAATCCAACTTGTGGAGGGAATGCTGAGCCATTGAGACTCCAACGTGCCAAGTGTGCTGA
This sequence comes from Molossus molossus, assembly GCF_014108415.1. Classification (NCBI taxonomy): domain Eukaryota; kingdom Metazoa; phylum Chordata; class Mammalia; order Chiroptera; family Molossidae; genus Molossus; species Molossus molossus. The sequence continues at coordinate 7,212,720 of NW_023425399.1, read as the reverse complement.
GTGATGACCCCGCTGTACCCTGGGATAGAGGGGCCCAGAGAGTCTGCGGGGACCCCCATGTCCTACAGAGTGCTTGCGGCTACAGCGTCTTCAGTTTTACTCGCGTTTTCTCAGTTCTCATCAGACTTGGGGACGAGACTCGGATAGGGTGTTGGCCAGGAGGAAAATCCAGGGGCCCCAACCAGGTTCTATTCAGAATTACCTTCTGTAGGCAACGAAGCCTTTGGACACGGTTGGTCTCACGGGGTCTGAAGGCTTCTGTCACTGCCGTGAGCTCTGTTCCAGGATCTTCCCAGCGTGCTTTGCCACCTGTACCCCGGCATACTCACTGCCCGCCTTCCCTTCATCACTATTGCTTCGTGGCCATTGGGTGCAAAGCATGCCCATCCCCATGGAATCCCCACAATAACCTCGTGTGGTGAGCACAGTGGTATCTGTCCTTAGCCAGTGAGGAAACCAAGAACCCGAGGAGTCAGTTCCCTGGCACCCCCTGGCTCAGAAGCAGCGGGGCTTGGAGTCGAACCCACATCCGTCTCATTCTGGACTTGGGGCTCTTCCCAGTCTTGCATTTTTCCTGTAGGCTTCGGTGGTGTCTCAAGAGCCAGGAAGCTTTTGTAGAACTTTACTTGTTCTACGTTGCATGATGAAAAAACCTTTTTTATTCTTCAAATATAAAAATTATATTATGAAAGTTTAAAAGAAACTTGAAATGGTTGTTTCAAACTGTGCTTCATTTTATTAGTTAGGGTGGTTGGGTGTAAGCAACAGAAACTGTCTGGCTAACATGGACAAAGCCTGTATTTATCTAAAGAGCACTGGCTGCCCTGGTCGGGGTGGCTCAGTTGGTGGGAGTGTGTCATGGGCATTGAGAGGCTGCAGGTTCAATCCCTGGTCAGGGCATGTATGGGAGGCAACCTATGGACATTTCTCCACACTGATGGTTTTCTCTGTCTTTCTCTCCCTTCCCCTCTCTCTTTTTTTCCAAATATATATTTTTTTCCTTTATTGATTTTAGAAAGAGAGGAAGTAAGAGGGAGAGAGAGAGAGAAACATGGATGAGAGAGAACATTGATTGGCCGCCTCCTGCATGCCCCCCACCGGGGATCGGGCCCACAACCTGGGCATGTGCCCTGACCAGGAATTGAACCAGCGACCTCTTAGTGCATGGATCGATGCTCAACCACTGAGCCACACCGGCCTGACTCCCTTCCCACTCTCTAAAAATCAATGAATATGTCCTCAGGTGAGGATGAAAATAAATAAATAAAGAAAATTGTACAAAGTAAAAAACAAACAGACAAATACTGGCCTCTTACAAAATATTAGGAGACTTAGGGACTCAGTCTTGATAGCCACATAACAACCTGGTTCCAAGTCCCTCAGCCATGTCCATTTAACTGTTCACCTCTCTGGACAGGTGTCTGTCAAATATATGCCCTACATGAGGTGAGTATAGTGGGGGGCAATTCAGTAAGAGGTGACCAATCTCTCCGGTGGCTATCTTAATTCGGAATGACAGCGATTCCTCAAATGACAAAGTCTGATGACTCAGAGAGGCTGAATAAGTTGCCCAAGGTTACAACAACACTTTGAAAGAAATAATCCCGTAACAATCCCCATTAGACAGATGGGAAAATTGAGAACTAGTGAGAGTAAGTAAATTGTCTAAGGTTTCAGAGCTGAGAAGCGATAAAAGCACGATTTGAATCCAACTGTCCGCTTCCAGAGACCAGGTTTCTAACCATCGGAAAACAACAAAACAATTTAAAAACAACGAATCTAAAAAAATGCATTTATGTATTGTAGAAAGCTTAAAAATACATTTAAATTTGGGTCAAAATACATACCCTAGGCCATCTGGCTGAGGGGTACATCGTTTTGCTCTTGATACTAACTTCTTCATTTAATTTTTACAGTGTTGCTCAAATACACTCCTTATGTATCTGCCATCTAAGAGTTTTCTTTAAAAAAAATGCTCATAACTACATCTATTTACAAGCAGTATTACCTTTGGGGATGTAATTTCTAGAAGTTTACCATCTGTTATGAAAAGGAATTGAGAGCTTTAAAAATGTTGCTTAGAACGTGGCAGTTTGAGTGTACCTGTGAGTTTAGGACAATTCTTAGCCTTGGCTCGCAGCCGCCCTGGGGTCCGTGTGGCCCAGCCCCCAGCAAGCAGGTGCAGTGATGGGATGCTGGTCACTCAGCTGCGTCATCACAGCCCCCGGAGACCACCCGCTCCCTCCAGCATCTCTGGGCGTTTCCATGGGAAGTCTCCCGTATGGACAAACTACGGGAACAGTGCTCATCGTCCGGCTTCTGTTGGTGGGAACAACCTCCAGGAAGGGTGCAGACGGGAGGCGGTGGGATGAAACACAGACTCTAGTTCCTCCTCCCGGGCTTCTTATATCTCTCATCCTCCTCTTCAACTTCCATCAGGGGCCTGAGCAAACGGGGGTCTTTGTAGGTTTCCTTCCCTTCAACACGTGCCTAGACACTGTCTCATTCAGGTCTCTGCCAGAGGTAGACGTGAGATAAACGTTTGTGTGTGAGTCGTGTAGTTGGGAGCTGGTCCAGGAAGCACTGAGCTGCATCATTAAGACAGCCGCCACCATGGGGGGTGTTGGCCAGGACCCTCTGGAAGCCGGGGTAGACAATGCCTTGCAGTTCATCCCCTCGAGGAGGGAGGGAATTGGGGTATTTGTCCACCCACGCTGTCCTTTGGCTGAAGGCTGTTTCTGGAGGCGTGTTACGTGCCGGTGCTTCCGATCGACCATGGCCAACTGGTCTCCAGAGGCCAAATTCCTCAGGCCAAGAAGTGCCGGTGCTGCTGGCTTTGGGGGTCAGCATCATTCACTCCGGTGACAAAGGCTTGGCCCTGACAGGGATGCTGGGGAGACCACGGGGTTGCCCCCTCCACTTCCTTATCAGAGAGAGCTGCGCATGTTTCTGTCCCCCAAAGTGTCCCCATCTTCCTGTTTCAGTGTCAGGAAAGCACAGAAGGAAAAATGTTGGTGCAAAGCTGTGTTTGGCCAAGTTAGGATGTTTTTGTTTTTGTTTTTAACAGTCTTGGGGAAAATATTTCAAATTAGTAAAAAGGCATTTTCTCGTCTCCACCCCCCCCCCCGCCCCCCGCAGTAGACACTGCTGAGTTTCATTCATCATGGTTTCTCTATTACTATGTGACGATAAGAAGATTAAATCACACAGCTTTGGGAGTTTTTCCCATTTTTTCCCTCTTGCCTCTGCTATTACTTGTAATTCTATTTATTTTAATTAGAATTTAGTTTTTTATTGAACCTATTTTCTTTCTGTGGTGTTTTTATAAGCTGTGTTCAGGAACTCATAGAGTTTCCAATAAACTAGAAATAATTGTTTTTTCAGTCAAGATGCTGCGTGTCATCTAGAATTCATTTCAGAGACCCGGCAAATGGATCATCCAAACAAGTGAAGCTAAATTTTATTCTTTGGAATTATTCCAGCTCTAATACCTAAACACTGAACTTTCATTTTTTTTTTTTTATGATTATATTCATTGGTCTTTCTGTACCCACCAGCACCAACAGTAGCTGGTGTGAGATGGTGCCACACTCTTTCCAAAAGGCTCTGCCTTTTCTGGCTGTGATATCTGGGGTGAGTTCCTTTACCCCTCATCTGTTTCTTCGTATATAAAGGACATGTGATAATGAAACCCAAGCTGTAGTCCCTTATATTTCTTAAGCACACTTAGTGTACATAAAAAGCTTAGTCCAACGCCTGTAGCTTAGGAAGACGTTTGATCGTGGAAGACGTTTGATCGTTTGATCGTGGCAAGCTTTCATTACACAACACCAACAGGTGCACATTTTACTGAGAAACAAGTGGCACTGTGGACTTGTGAGTCTGTGTGTACATCTGATCTTGAATTACCAAGCGACTGATTTCATGATTTGTGTGCACACACACATAACAGGAAGTCGATAAATGAATATATATATATACACACACACACACTATCTGTGAGTCGGGTTCTCATCCTCATACCTACGGTATTAATTTTGAAATGTCAGTTATATCACAGCTTAATGGGTGCACGTGGCCGTGTGTCTGAATGTCCTCTGCCCTTCTCGATCAATGTTGACCTAGTTTTATCCCGAGCAGCTCTGTTTCCCCGCCTTGGGTGCGAACGAACATCTGTGAGTCTTCTCAAGGACATGAAGTCATGGTCACAGGCAGAGGACGCGCTGAGGGGATGACTCTGAACTGAGTCTTTCATCACCGTGGTCACCTCTGGCAGGATGTATAACTCCCAAGTGATAGGAGGGAAAACCGATGATAGGAGAGGCTAACAGTTATGAGAACTCACCTCGTGCGAGCATTTTATTGCAAATTCCAGTACTCCTTGGAGGAGTCTGAGCCTTAATTCCTGCCATCCCCAGCTGACAGATGAGACTGGCACACGTGAACACTGTGACGTGAATAAATACATGGCGTGGCCAAGAATGCAGTCCTGGTGGTCGGCCAGCTCTGGCGTTAACCATTGGAAAAAAAAACCTTCCATTTTCAAAAAGAATTTTGATTTTCAGGAACATTGTAGAGATTGTACGAGCCCGCCACTTCACCATTGCATTTTATTGTCTCAAGACCTAAGATTTTACCAAATTATGTCAACTGTATCACCAGCTCATCTAGCTTCCTAAGTGTAGACCTAACCTTAATCAGAGGCTCTGATTATCCGCAGTCAAGAGAATATGATGTAAAATACATTTTTCATTGAACAGATAATGATTGTTTTCTATGTGCCTTCAACAGAGTTAGTTAGGTACCAGGGTTACAGTGGTGAGCAGAGAAGTCCTGTTGCTTGTCCTTTGCAGAAATGGACATTGGGTGCGAGTCCACACATGCACACACACACATGCACACACACACATGCACACATGAACACACATATACACACTACACACATGCATGCACGCACACACATGCACGCACACACACATACACAATATACGCATCTACAAACACGCACATGCACAATATACACATCTACAAACACGCACACACACCCACGCCCATATGCACACACACACGCACACATGCACGCACACACGCACACACAATATACGCATTCACAAACACGCACATGCACAATATACACATCTACAAACACGCACACGCACCCACGCCCATATGCACACACACATGCACACATGCATGCACACACACATACACAATATATGCATTTACAAACACGCACATGCACAATATACACATCTACAAACATGCACATGCACCCACGTCCATATGCACACACACACGCACACATGCACGCACACATACATACACAATATACGCATTTACAAACACGCACATGCACAATATACACATCTACAAACACGCACACGCACCCACGCCCATATGCACACACACACGCACACATGCACGCACACACGGAGAGCAGAGTGTACCTTGATAACCAATGATGAAGACCATTCACTCGTGCAGGCTGACCTGGTCTGTGGGGCGCAGGGAAAGGCGAGCCAGGATGCAGCAGGCACCCTCAGGAGGTGATGCCTGAGCTGGCCCCGAAGGACAAATGGGAACTCAGTGTGAAAGGGGGAGAGACGGAGGTACCGTCCCTGGCGTCTGCCATCAGCTTCCCTTTAATGAGTTTCTGGCTCAGGGAGGTGGAAAAGCCCTTCATTTCTCAGAATGCGTGTGCAGGTGCCTTTACCTTCTTTAACCTGCTCCTTAGGTTCCCTTCCGCTGCGACTGTGAACCTGGCCCAACTACCCCTCCCCAGATTTAACCAGCGTGCACTGTGTCTGAGCCCTGCACGTGCTTCTGACACCTCATGAGAACACTGTTTTAACTCTTTTCCTAGAAAAAGCAATCTGCTCCACTACATTGGTTGCTCCTCGAGGAACATATTTTATTTGTTTTGTATCTCCGAATAATGAACACGTGGCATTTATTGAGCACTTACTATGCATCAGACACTTGGCTAAACTTTTTTCATGCAATATTTGAAATATTCCTCAGGACAAACCTGTGCAATACTCCCTATCATTCGCTCAGCAGACTTTGGGGTGGTGAGCACACAACACAAAACACAGATGATGTACTATCGAAGTGTACACCTGAAACCTATCTCATTTTATTAACCAATGTCACCTCAGTAAGTTCAATTAAAAAACAAACAAACACGTATTGGGCATCAACCACAGTATCGGCACTGTTCTAAAGCAGGGTCGGCAAGCTAGGGCCCATCGGTAAACTCTGGCTCCCCACTTGCTTATGTAAATAAAGTTTTATTGGAACATGGCCATCCTCATTCATTTACACATTGTCAATGGCTGCTTTCATTCTACAGTGGCAGGTCTGAGTAGTTGCAACAGGGGCCATATGGCCCACAAGGTCTAAATATTTACTACCGGGCCTTCTATAGAAAAAGTTTGCCAACCTCTGTTCTAGCTACGAGGGACACAGTGGTGAAAAACCAGACAAAAGTGTTTGCCCTCTGGGGCCTCCTGGCTAACACGGTAGCAGAGATAGCTAACTGATCAATGAAACTCTCCCTGGGCAGCAGCTGTACTATGGCCTCTCTTGCAGAGAGGCGTGGCCATATGACAACCCTAGCCAATAGAATGTGAGTAGAAGTCATTCGGGTCACTCCCTGGCCTGGCCCATAAAAATCTCTTCTCTGGGATCTTCCATGGTTCTCCTTCTGGGGTGGAGATGACCCCCGTGAGCTGGAGGCCACCTCTTGAAGATGGAAGCACTCGGTTATCCTGGCCCTGAATGACAACATGGAGCCGAGACCCTTCCTCTCCCAACCACAGACACACCAGTCTGGAACCTCTCAGTACGGCTGCATCAGCGAGAAGTGCAGTGCTTTGGAGCCATTTATATTTTTGGATCAGTTTGTGCTACTGGCCAGAGTTGCTCTAACTAACGTGGCTCTATTATCCCCAAGTTACCGTCGTCGTCCGCCTTGACCCGGAGTTGATTAAGGGATATTTGCTCTCATCCAAGGACCTGGTGATAGGCGGTCCGGGTGTTCCATGATGTCAACCATGACCTAAGTTCCTTCTCTCTCGGGGTCCTGCCATCTCCTAGACTGTTGCCCTTGACACCATCAAGCCTGGTCCATCACTGCCACCTGCAGAAAAGGGGGAGCATGGTTTGTATCTACGTTCTGCTCTTCACTTCGTTCATATCCTCTTGGCCAGCGGGGAGTCACATGGCACATTAGGCTAAGAAGGAGATTGGGACATGTGTTCTCCAGTGGGGTGGCCGTGGGCCCGTGGAACATGCCAGAAGTTGTGTTGTTAGCAGGCAGGAAGGGAGACTGGTTTACACACACAGTGATTGCGGAGAACTTACCACCGGGAGTAAGTTACGTCACAGATAGCAATGAAGAAGCAACTTATAAACATATCTGCTTTATTTTCTTCAGAGAGGAAATGAGATGTAATTTGGAGGTGCAATATTAACAGCTCACGGTTATTGAGAGCGTGTTATGAGGACGAGTCTGGGTTAAGGGCTGCATATGTATGAGCTCACTGGAGTCTCACCACTACAAGCGAAGAGTATTGTAATTCACGTCTTATAGAGGACACTGGGGCTTAGGGAGGTTCGACGACTCGTGTGAAGTCTAAACGTTAGAAAGCAAGACCCGGGAATCAACCCCAGAGAGCCAGGTTCTGGGACCTGCTGGTTTGACTCCATGAACTGCTGTTTCATCTATGAGACAGGGATAGGATTCCCTATCTTGTGAGGATCATGTATGAAATGCTGCCTGGACGAGCGCACAGACAGCGTATTTATTTATTTAAATTTACAAAGTGTAAATTAAAAAAATTAAATGTACCCAATTTTAGTGTATGGTCGCTGTCTTAACTTTACAAACAGTTCTAAGCGTGCTCTAAAACAGACCCAACACCCACAGAGTCGGCAGTGGAGAGAGACCCTCTCCATCCCTCTGTTGACTTGCTCGGGTGTCCCCGCCACCCATGCCACCCCCATTTCTCTAGAGCCAGTCTTGGCAAAGTGGAGCCTCCAGCCCACAAGCCAACTCCAGCTGCCTGTTTCTGTGAGTGACTTTTGTGGGGACCCAGCCACAAGGCTCCTTGGCATTGCCCGGGGCAGCTTCTGGGCTGTGAAGGGTGGAGTTGAATCATTGTGCCAGAGGCTGGAGGCCCCGCAGAACTGGAACTATTTACTGTCTGTCCCTTGACACGAAAAGTGGGCCAATCTCTGCTCTAGAGCTAATCAGTGTTTGCATTTTGTGTCTGTCATTTCAGACTCTTTTCATGTTTTCGAATATGTCCGAGAGTGTATGCACGCAATTACGCGAACACATCTTTATACACAAACACGTGTATATATACACATACACACACACATATATTTTTAGCTAAATGGAGTCATACTATGTATAATGATGTTCATAATACATCTCGGATATCTCTCCATTGCAATACCTATGGGGCTACTTTGTTATGTTGAGGGATGCATATATTTTATAGCATGGATGTACAATAATCTATTGGAGCATTTCCTTCCTCCATTGATGAACATAAAGCTTGTTTCCAATTTCTGACAGCCGTCCTAAATGAGTCGTCAAAATGTCTTTGGAAACTCAGCCGCAGCCATCATTCATTCAGTCTGCACAGCGTCAGTCCGCCGTGCAGCAGGGAGGCGGACCTCCATCCGTGGAGTCTCTCGCACGCAGGCAACGGGACCAAAAATACATTCCGCGTTTCGGATCTTAATTATGTGTTATGCACCTAATTAAAATTCACATTGTCAGTAAAAGGTAAGGACTATATTAGACTGTGGTGGTTGGCATCATGATTAATATACATTTAAGCTTTAAAAAATCTGTTGTGACATTATGGTAGATTTTCCAGAAAGAAACACGAGCCTTTCAAATGCATTTGGAGAAAGACAGAAGGAGAGATGAACTCAGTGGAAGGGATCCAGCGTATCCCAGAGCAGATGAGAGCTATATATAATTAAAACGGAGCCAAGAGTCACACCTTAATTCGCGTGTTGTTTAAAGCAGGCAGGTTGTTCTCTCGGGTTCTGAGAATGAGATCCACGCTAAACCAGAGGATGGAAGAAATGCAAGGCATCAAACTTCAGAATGAAACTGACACGCGACTTCCTGTTCTGCAAAACCGAAAATCCACGTCTTACCAGAACGTGAATCAGTTTAGGGAAAAGCACCCACTTGGCTCCTTCCCTCCACCCGGTCCCATTTCTGTAGGTGAGAGTCTCATTTTCCGTCTTCTTTTTTTTTTTTTTTATGACCCTACAAATGTTTCCCTTTGTTCTGAGACTGATTTGGGGGCTTGATGTGGATTTTCCGCTTTGTTTGGTGCGTTGCGGCTTATGAGCGGTGTTTTTCTCCCCTTCTTTGCGTCATGCTCAGTTTATTTCCCTGAGGAGATCGAGAAAATGACTGTGAAAAGTTTGTTCACCTTGGGAGGTGGCCTCGATTCTCATACTCCCGGCCCCTGCGATCGCCCCCTTGGCTTTCGCTCTGGTTCAGCCTTTGGTCATGGTGATCGGATAACCTTGGCTTTGGGACTACTAACACTCACTTCTTCTCATGTGTCTTCTTCCTTTGTTCTTCGTTTTCCGCACGTCTGACCAATTGCTCCTCTGGGACCGTCTACCTTGAACAGTTCTGGGGTGAGTGTTACACAGCGGACACCCCCAGTGCTGGTTCTCTCTCCCCTTCTCCCTCAGGAATTGGACCCCCAAAGGCAATCCAGGCGTGCATCACTGAGAATAACGTGACACGTCCCAGCCTCCTAGGGGGTGTGGCCACTTGTGTAGTTTCTGGCCAATGGGATGTAAGCAGAGCTGCTCTTTGTCACACTTTGGGAGCGTCTGTGCCCAGAGAGGCCACTGGCTACCTGCTCGCTGGCATGCGGTTGTGCGGTTGGCCCAAGAGAGGCGCACTTGGACGTGGGCGTGGAGGCTGTGTGTGGACCTTGGTGGATCGAATGACCAGAGACACAGGGGTAACCTGGGCATCTCAGTACACGCCAGGAGAGAAATGCCAACAACACCAAAGACCAGAAAATATTACCAGATGCAAGGGAGAGAAGAGTACAGCCATAGACGAGACCCTGCTCCCTGATGCAATGACACCAAAATGTCTTAGTCCTTGGAGGCCACCCGAAGAGGGCAGGAAGGAGCGTGTGTGTGCACGTGTGTGTGTGTGCGTGTGTGTGTGTGTTCAGAATCCTCAGTGGATGGTGTTTAATCCAAAATGATGGCATTTACCTGGAAGTGACAAATATTCTGCTATTAGGCAGACTGGGGACATGAAAAAAAAAAAAAAAAGAAATTAAATGGAGTCATAGAAAACCCCCAAAAATATATTTCTTGCACACACAAGTTTGTGTTCAGTGAAAATCATACCCACTGTGGGAGTTTGGGCTCAAGTGGGCACCTGGGAACCATCTCTGAGTTCTGAGCGCGGCAGTGACATTGTCAGATTTGTGTTTTCTTCCCAAGTCTTTCTTCCGAGAGGTTGTGAGCATGTGATGGTCACGGGTCACTTTCATCCCGTGTGGAGCCTCTCAGCGTTCCTACATCTGTCACTGTATTTTTGCAGAGTCAGATAGTCTTCCCTGAATTATTTTCTATTGTCATCATTTGTGATCTCCACTGTAGCCCTGTCTTTATATATTTTCTTCAAAATAGGCTTCCAGTCAAATTTTAGAGAGTGTACTTAGATTCTCTTGGTCAAATTTAAGGACTGCAACTGGCTCCCTCGCTCGACTGATAAGGAACACTGAAAAAAAAAAAAAAATAGAGCATGACTTCATTTAAGAAATGAATTTTTAAAATATGTGGCCTTTTCATTCATCCATCTTTTTTCAATTTTGTTTGTTGCTAAAGTGATACTATAAAGATACTAAAGGACTTTTTAAAATAATAAAAAAGAAGCCCACTGCATTAACAATGACCTCATTTAGGATTTTTGGTTTCCAGTGAATTGAAATAGGCCGAGGTAGGAAAAACAACCACCACCAAATGGGGGCTCGAGCCACTGCACAGCCCAGGAATAGGGTCACACTCGGACAAAGCTCAGTCTAGAAGCTCAGTGTCCACCCGGTACGAGCACTTCTTCAATTTTTCATTCTGTTTCTCAGAGTGTGGGCAGCATTCTTGAGCAGGACCAACCCTTGGGGTGGCAAGATGATCAGGAACAACTCCAGCCTCCTAGACTGTGACTTCAGCAACTTCAGCAGAAGGAGGTCTCCTCTTTCTTAATATTATAAATGACGAACAAACAGCAAACAGAAAACCACCCAAGGAAGTGATTCTCATTGGTCTGCTTATCTCTGAATAAATACCATGGTCAAGGCAATAAAACGACCTATGGGGGCCAAGTCTGGGGCATGTACCTTATTATGGATTTGGGGGTGGGTTAAGCCCTGGGACCTCATGGTTTAAGATGATGGAAAGTAATCCTCTCTCCCCTTCCCACCCCCATATCATTCCATTGTTCCCAGTGGGATAAATAAATGCGGATTAGGTAAAAACAACCACCACCAAACTCATAGTTCCCTTTTCCAAACACAATGAACACTTCCATTCTTCTGTGTTTCTTTTTTTTTTTTGGGAGGGAGAGGTCTATTTTTCAAAACATTATATCTTCATTTGGTTATAATTATAATATAGAATAGATCAGATGTCAGCAAACTGTAGCCCAAGGGCCAAATTTGGCCCATTGCCTGTTGTTGTAAATAAAGTTTTATTGGCACACAGCCACGGCCATTCACTCACAGATTGTCTATGGCTGTTTTCATGCTACAACAGACAGTTCAGTAGTAGTGACACAGACCAGATGGTCTGCGAAGCCTAAAAATATTTACTATATGGCTCTTTACAAAAATGCTTTTAACTTAATGGTTTCGTGAGAACAATTTCATGTTTTCAGAGCCTTCATTATCATTATTTTGTTTTCTGGCTACAGAATAATTTCATTGGGTTGAATGAGTCTCCTTTGCTTGTCTGCCCCCAGGGAGAAAGCAACACTAAAGGGTCCCTGTAGGGGTACACTCTGAGCCAGATGCCGAGGCTCCTTGTAGGTGCTTGAGCATGGCCCCTTTAGCTGAACTCTGGGGAAGCCCTCTTCAAACTGTAATTTTGTTTTCTTTATGCAAAATATCTTGAGCGCAGAGACAATGATTCCTTAAGCATCTCATTCTTAACATCTAGCACAATGGTAGGCGTCCCGTAGGTATGTTATCTACTCCCTATGAATTCACACCTTCCGCTGCTGGTGGTGCAAATCAAGTCATCCCCTGCCTTAGGTAAACCCTGCTCTGGTTATTCCATTGCTCTTAGAATCAGATGAACATCCTGAGTGTGATGTATTGATCTTGCATGGTCTGACCTTCTCCTCTGGCTTCCTGTGGTCTAGTCGCACAGTCTAGTTTCCATGCTTCTTCCTGTCTCAGGGCCTTTGCACGTGCTGCCCTCTCTGCCTGATGGTCTCTCACTCAGACTTGGCTCCATGGACACTGTCAATGAAATAGGGCCAGGAATCAATACCTAAGAGAGACAGTGTGGAATTCTTCCCACTGCATATGCATGACATTCCCTCTCTGCACCCCCAAACCCTTCATACTCAGGAATTCACGCAGCAAACGTTCATGTCTGACCATGTGCCAGGAACTGTTTCAGAGTCAGCAATAGTGTGCAACAGTAAGTTAAACAGATGTAGCCTTGAATTGTGGAGCTTATATTCAGCGGAGGCTGTGTGGGAGCAGAGAGGAGAGAAACCACCCAGGCATAGGACCTCGAGAGACTGGGATATTGAAGATGATACCAGGAGATGCAGATTCAGCAAGCAAAGGTCTGGGGATGCTCTAGGCTGAGGCAGCAAGATGTGTGAGCCCCAGGGATGAGAGATCACAGATGCTGAGTGGATTTCTGAGTTTGCCAGTGATGGAGGGATCCCCCAGAGGCTGGGCTCAGCACCTGGTATTCTCTCTTAGCTGGGAGGTGAGGCAGGTCTGCCTCCAGGTGACCTCAGCACCTCTTTCTTGCCTTCAAGGTCCCGTGATGCTTTCCTTTTGCTCTTCCTAGTCTGTGCTTTTACTACAATCCGATTGTTAGGTTTGAGGACGGGATTGGATTTCCTGCGGACGATGTCTTAGGTCAGGGGTGGGCCAACTTTTCTGTAAGAGACAGGGAGTGAATATTTTAAGCTTTGCAGGCTGTACAAATCTCTGTCACAACTACTTAACTCTGTTGTTAGAGAGGAGCTGCGGAGAGTGTGAGTGTAGCTGTATTCCATTAAAACTGCATTTAGAAAGACAGGTGGTGGGTGGGGTTTGGCTCACGGGCCATAAGTTGCTGACCCCTGACTTAGATGATCAGTGATATTTTCAAAGAAGTCTTGACTTTATATTGGGGGAAACATCTTTTTTTTTTTTTATTCTCACCCGAGGACATTTTTCCATTTTTTGTACAGATAGAGTGGGAGGGAGAGAGAGGAAGAGAGAGAGAGAGAGAAACATCGATGTGAAGGGACACGTCGAGTGGCTGCCACCTGCACGACCAACCAGGGCCGGGGACAAACTGCCCTTAGCGGGAACCGAACCCGGGTCTCTCCGGACCGCAGGCTGACGCTCTAACCGCTGAGCCAAACCGGCCAGGGCGGGGGGAAACATCTTTTATAGAAGCTTTTCAGATTGTTTGCTGCTGTCCCCTGGGTTTTCAGTGGGGTTGCATAAAAGTCCGGGGAGGTGATGGAAGGATGAGGTCCAGAGAGAGGGAGGCCACTAAGCCAAGCAATTGGCACATTTGTGAACCTGACATGTTGAGACACCATCGCTGGAATCAGACCTTCCTTCTATGTGCACGGATATAACAGCCTCAGTCTGGTGGTAAAGAAATGGTGAAGTTCTTTCCCCTGCTCAGAAAGACTGAGTTTTTGTGAATCACCATTTATTATGTCTATAAAGTCCCAAAGGAGTTGTCTTCTAGTTTGAAGAAGCAGGAAGATCAGAATTTATTTAGTTTGGCCATGACTTCTTGGTTCCCAGAGAAAATGATGGCTCTCGTAATGATTCAATTTGCTTCTCAGTCAAACCAACCTAGTGATATGGTTTTGGGTGCAGGTCGAATTCTTATTTTCTTTTCCCATGAAAGATGTTATGTGAATGACCTCAGGGAAGCTGTCATGATGTTCTACCTGGTAGCGACTCTCCCCGACTCCTGCTGGGATCAGGGCTAATCTTTCTCTTCCCTCTGACTGTCTCCTCTCCTCCCTCCAGCCTCTGCTTCATGACCTCTCCCCGACTCCACACTGCAGATGTGGCATCCTCTCGGCACTATTCGGCTTTCCCTACAGGGCACCTGAGCGTGTGTCCCAGCGGGGCACGAGAGGGGTACTTGGCTCCGTGCCGTGTCCCCATCAGAGAGGACCACGCAGTGTGGCAGGGACCATGCTTGCTTGGTTCACCACGCCCGGCTGACGGCAGGCACCCAGACACTGCTCCGTAAGAATTCATCAAATGAAGTGAGTGAGTGTGTCATTTCACTGGCGTGGAGTTGCAGAAATGTGGAGCACAAGTGATGTAGGGGGACAGTTCCAAAGTGATGTCCGTTAGGAACAACTTTTGCCGGCAGTAACATGACTGATCAATAGCGACTCAACATGTAAGACGTGCATGGTTGATTGCAGACCATGCCGTTGAGCTATTGCAATCCCTCCTAATGTCATCTGTCCTCCGCCCCACACATACCCAGTGTCCCCGTACGAGCCATTGGTTTATTCCGCGAAGCAGGGTTCTCCCCCTCAGAGCTTTCTCCGGACTGGGCGCTGGGTGCCCACAGGGGTCACTTCCTGGTTAACACACTCTGAATGGGTTTCTCCTCCTCTCTCTAACACCTCACTCCCCTACTGGCGCGTCCTGAGACCCCTCCCTGTAAATTAGTCCCACTGAATGCGTGTCCCAGGTTCTGCTCCTGGAGGAACCCGGATGAGATAGCTGCTCACGAGAGGCCTGGAGGCGCACGGCGCTGGCGCTGTCTAACTCAGCGGCTCGGCCAGGTGCTGGAGCACCCAGACCTTCCTGTCCTTCCCTCTCCCCTCCGCGCAGGCGGCTCTCCATCTCCAGGCCTGGCCCTCCGCGCAGGTGGCTCTCCATTTCCAGGTGTGTCCCCTCAGCGCAGGCGGCTCTCCATCTCCAGGTGTGGCCCTCCGCGCAGGCGGCTCTCCATCTCCAGGCGTGGCCCTCCGCGCAGGCGGCTCTCCATCTCCAGGCGTGTCCCCTCCGCCCAGGCGGCTCTCCATCTCCAGGCGTGTCCCCTCCGCGCAGGCGGCTCTCCATCTCCAGGCGTGTCCCCTCCGCCCAGGCGGCTCTCCATCTCCAGGCGTGTCCCCTCCGCGCAGGCGGCTCTCCATCTCCAGGCGTGTCCCCTCCGCCCAGGCGGCTCTCCATCTCCAGGTGTGGCCCTTCGTGCACGCGGCTCTCCATCTCCAGGCGTGTCCCTCCGCGCAGGCGGCTCTCCATCTCCAGGCGTGTCCCCTCCGCGCAGGCGGCTCTCCATCTCCAGGCGTGTCCCCTCCGCCCAGGCGGCTCTCCATCTCCAGGCGTGTCCCCTCCGCGCAGGTGGCTCTCCATCTCCAGGCGTGTCCCCTCCGCGCAGGCGGCTCTCCATCTCCAGGCGTGTCCCCTCCGCGCAGGCGGCTCTCCATCTCCAGGTGTGGTCCTCCAGGACTGCAGGTGGCTCTCCATCTCCAGGTGTGGCCCTCCAGGACTGCAGGTGGCTCTCCATCTCCAGGCGTGGCCCTCCGCGCAGGCGGCTCTCCATCTCCAGGCGTGTCCCCTCTGTGCAGGTGGCTCTCCATCTCCAGGCGTGGCCCTTCACCACTGCCAGCAGCCGGTGCAGCTTCAGCGGCTGCGGGGTCGGAGGCCGCAGGCTCCCTGCGCTCGCAGGCTGGAAGCGCGGGGTTGGGGTGGGAGTGGAGGAGCAGCAGGGCACAGGGTCTGTCCCGCTTCTCTCCTGGAAACACAGAGAACACCTGTAGGCCTCCCTGGCCAGACCGGGTCCGTGACCAGCACTTGCTGGGAAGGAGGCTGGGGAGGTGCCGCTTTGGTCTTTCCGTCTCTGCAGGGGGACTGGGGACAGGAGAGCCACACTGCGCACCATGGCAGCGTGCACTTTCCTCTTTCAAAATAGTGTCGCCACGGGTGGGAAGACCACGCGTCTGTTTGTGAGCTAACAAAGGGGCTGCAGAGCCAAATGCGCCTCCAGAAAGGAATTTTAATCTGTTCGAGGCTGAAAAGTTTAAATTTTACAGGAAAAGTTTGAAATCGCTGAAAAACGACAGAGATGAAAAGGTCTGCATTTAAATCTGTTTCCTTACCAGATGGCTCCCAGAGCGAGCCGAGATCGGAATTCACTCTCTGGGCGCAGCCGCCCCCCGTCAGGCTGGCCGTGTGGTCGACGACATCAGCAGGCCCCCGGGGTGAGTTCGGCTGCGCCCCGTCCCGCGGTGCCCTCCGTCCTGCCGCCGTGCGCGACGTTGCCGAGGACGCGCCTTTGATGGCTCCGCGGGAGAAAAAGCGCTCGTATCGGAGGGCTGAATTACAGTCACGGGAAAGACAAAGGGGCAGAGAGAGACTTGGACATGAACAGCCTTTTGCATTTGTGTGTCTGTGTGCCAGAAGGAAGAATAAGATTACATGGAGTCATTGAAAAAGGACACACTCCACATTTATGAACAAAGACCTTCTTGTTTCCTCGCCCGGCTCCAATAATTCCACCTGTCTTCTTAACCCAGTCCCGCCGTTCACCCAGCGCTCGGTGCTGCGGACGCGTTTAACCAGCCCTTCGCGAGTCTGGGGAAAAGAGAGCTAGCCATCGTTTTGGGCCTCTGAAAGTGGAGGCCGCCGGTCAGAGTTCATCACAACACTGCCAAAGAGATGGTCGAAATCTGTTCTCTCCACTGGGGTTTTCCTGGGTTAGATACTGCTTGAAACGGCCATTGGTTGTAGGCGGGACTTGGTGTGGGTAATAAAAATCCTTCTAGAAATGCTATTTGTGTCAACATCATTTGACCTGGAAGAGTTGAAGAGATTTAAGTAATTGATGGAAAAGACAATAAACGATACACAGTGCTTCTCAAACTTTGGGGTACACCAGATGCTGGGACATTTTATAAACTTGCTGAGTCCGGGTCTTAGAAGGTGGGGCATAGACACCTGAAGTTTTTATATAATATATATTTTTATTGATTTTTTAGAAAGAGAGGAAGAGAGTGATAGAAATGTCAGTGTGAGAGAGAGATCGGCTGCCTCCTGCACGCCTCCTACTGGGGATCGAGCCCACAACCTGGGCATGTTGAACCGGGACCTCTCAATCCATGGGATGATGCTCAGTCTGCTGAGCCACACCGGCTGGGCGACACCTGAAGTTTTAACAAGCTCCTCAATGTCGCACCAAAGTGCCACATTACTGCCATGAAGCTTCTTTGAAACAGCCCAAACAATATCCTTGATGCATTTACTATTGGCTGTGTGAGGCTTAGGGGTTAGATGTGCCCAATACAATAGCCACCAGTCTCATGAGGGTATTTTAAAATTAATTTATAAGTTAAATATAATAACCTGGCTAGTGCGGCTCAGTGGTTGAGCATTGACCCGTGTACCGAGAGGTCGCCGGTTCGATTCCCAGCCAGGGCACATGCCCGGGTTGCAGGCTTGATCCCCAGTAGGGGGCGTGCAGGAGGCAGCCGATCAATCTTTCTCTCTCATTGATGTTTCCATCTATCTCTCCCTCTCCTCCCTTTCCTGTTCTCCAAAAACCAATAAAAACATTGGAAAAGTTAAATATAATAAAAAATGTAGTTCCTCAGTTGCTCTAGCCACATTTCAAGTGTTCAGTAGCCACATGTGACCGGTTGCTACCACATCATACAGCAAAGATACAGGACTTCATCAGTGCAGAAAATTCTACTGGGCGGCAGTGGATTAGAGCGTAAACAAAGGAGACCCCGTTTCTGCCCCACCCCCATACACGGACACATCCGCAATGACAAATTCTGTTTTATGAAGGAAATGAAGGGCTGGGGTCAGGACTGGTTGTGTGATGTGTGGGGCCCAGCAGAAAACAAAAATGCAGGGCTCTTCTCTTGTTAAGAAAATTAAGAATTTCAAACTTCCATAGCAGAACGTTACACCGAGTACATGGCCCTTTTGAGCAGAAGTCACACACCCAACCTGGCTGCGATAGAGTAAGCCCAAGGTCTGTCGACGCTCCTACTAGAAAGGACAATCGGAGGTGGAAAAAGTGAGAAAAAGCAAGAAATGCGAAGCGTGCAGGAGAAGTCTTTGGGCACGGGGATCGGCCGGCACACAGGACCCAAAGTGGGAGCAAGGATGGCACATTCCGGAACCTGAAAGCACCCCGGAAGGTCGGAGAGCAGCAGCAGTCAGGGTGGAAGCTGGCCCTCGCCGCTGGTGGTTGGGTAGTCAGCCCCGCACCCCGTGCTGAGCTCCCCTGCACGGTTCTGCCTGTGGCCCCATCTTGCGGTTTCCTCTGTGAGCTGACCAGCATCCCTACCGACTACGGAACCCTCCTGACGCCGAGCGAAATTCCATCTTTTATTTTTGAGACGAGAGGAGAGAGGCCCAGGAAATGATTTGCTTTGATTCACAATCTGGTGGGGTAGCAGGTTGAGGAAACCGATGAGGATACGCGCTGGGTTCCTCCGGGACGGAGGGCTGAGCGGAAGACGCGTGACTCTCCCATGTGTCAGAGATGCGCGTTTGCCTTGCGCGTGCTGCTTCCCGGAGAGGTGTTTCTTCGGCAGAAATGCTGGTTCTCTGGCTCCCCGGTGCTATGTTTAGAAATGACATTTGCATTTCCACCGATCCACATTTCCCTTCGGGTGCAGCTCCGAGAGCCTTGGTGTGGCAGTGAGCGTGCTTTTATTCCGCGTTTCTCTTTCTTGGCTGTTGGGAATTAGCAAAATTAGGAGGCATCTGGAACTTGGTAGATGGAAATAGTTGGATACGATAAGATTTGTACACTTTTAAAGAGGTCAAAATGAACCAGTATCTTGTCTTTCAAAAGAGCTTCGAGGAAAATTTATCCTACACTATATTTTCTGTCTCATTCATTTAAAAAAAACACACAAAAAACACCCTTTACAGACTCTCTATTCTAATGCAACCCCCTGAGCTCCAAAATCCTTTCAAAAATTCTCTTGGCTAATTTTGAATCTGAGTTTCTGAGACCGTAGGTGGCTTACTGGATGGTTCAAATTCAGAGAAATTGCTTTAATTCAGCAGTACAACATTATTTCGTTGAGACTTTTTCTGTGGTATGTATGTGTGCATCTTATTTTGTGTCTAGTGGAGCTGAAATACGACGAGTATTAACTTTTTGACATATTTCTGTCTTGGCAAAATAGTTCTTACAGCTATTGATAATGAAGGAAAGAATCGAATATCTTCCTTCCTTGTCAAGAGGGTGGAAAAAATGGAAATAGTAAAGATAGCCATCTGCACCCATTAATCTGTAGGATTATTGATCTACCTTTGGTGGTAGTGTTTCTACAGCCTTCTGGAAACTGATCAAGGGACCCCATAAAATTATAAGCATGTGTTAGTTACCATCAGAGGGCAGTATGCACTCTCTCCAAGAGCCCATAAAAATTATATGTTTTCCTGCTATAGCTAAAAGGGTTTGTCTGGCAAAGGGCAAACCCATTAGGCATAAACATTCAGCATTTTTTTGCTGTTGCCTGTCATGATGGAGACAACGATTTGAAAGTTCTGATTAAATCGGCAAGATTTCCTATCTCGTGTATGTCTTCAAGCACATACTTTTCAAAGATATTTATTTTAATTTCCAACTGTGTTAAAGAGACATGAATCAGACCTGGAATAACTTTTTCAGGACTTGGGTGAGGAAGGCTCACCTTATCTCAGGGGTGAAGCGCTCATGGAAATAGAGATGGCCATTCAGTTGTAGGCACCTCTTTCTCAAAACAATATCCGAAGTTTAAAAAATACCCTTATAAAAGAAAAAGGAAAAAAAAAGTTATGATTAGCTCCAAAACGTGCTAGAAATTTCCTACCCACCAAAACCTAGTGCACACGTGAAGATTTAGTGAATTCCTTTTTCAGTCTTGGTCTTTCTGGGATGCATAGAAAAGAAATCTCTGTATATCTGGGCAGGCAGGTAAACAAAGGCCAGGGAACACATTGCACAAATCTGAGTATTTGCATTTAAAATATGGTTGACTGTTACTTTGTGGAATCTCAGAATTTGATTCATCTGTGGGCATAAAATCACAGTGCTGCAGAGTGGACCAGGAATTGGCAAAATTACGACAGTGTCAACGCACAAGCCAACGCCGGCTTCTGGTTCAGGTGCGGGATTGCAGAGGAAGGGCCGAGCAGACTCGTCTTGCAAAGAAGTCAGCCAATAAATCGTTTGCTTTACAACTGCCAGGCGCCCTTGCATCTGGTAGCCTTGTTTTTCTGCTGACTGCGACAGATTGAGCTCTTCTGCCGGAATTTCTCTAGAGGGCAGTCAGGATTCGAGGCTCTTTCCGGATTTTTCTGAAGTGACGGATGGTCCGGAGCTCAGCGCTCTCTCCCGGGGGAGGGAGCTGCTGAGACTCCAGGAGAAGCCCACGCCGCTTCCTGGGCTGTGATCATTCCGTCGTCTTCAGACGAAAGGTCTGGACTTATTCACGGAGTTCAGCTCTAGAGTATTAATGGTTGACGAAAGATTTAAAGATTGAATAGCTCCTGAGATGGTGGGTATAGCTCGGAACGATGAATCCAAACACAATGTCTGGGAAAGAGAAATTCATACCACCGAGCGCTCCTCAACCAGGGGCGGTGTTGCACCCAGGGGACATTTGGAGGCACTTCTGATGGTCCCATCTGGTGGGTGCTGCTGGCATCCAGAGGGCACAGGCCAGGGATGCTGCTGAAGACCCACAAGCCACAGGGCAGCCCACGACCAGGAGTGATGCGGCCCAAGTGGCCGTTGTGCAGCGGTCAAGACGCCCTCATATAAACAGTGGGGTCGCCAGGAAGGGAACATGAAAATACATGGCAGGAAGTTACAGCGAATCTACTTTTTATCTCCAGTGTGTTAGACTCTGAAGATGGAAAGCCAGGAAGACAGTGATGGTCGGGATTTTTTTTTTGGTGGTGTGTGTGTGTGTGTGTGTGTGTAAACTGTGAGTTCACCCTAGAAGCGCCGATTGCCAGGGAAGAACTTCTCTCGGGAAGGAGGTCCTCCAAATGGGATCTTTTGCAATGACAGACTTCAGTTGGTTGTGTCTGTGAGCATGGTTCTCAAGCAGGGGTGACCTTGTCTCCAGGGGAACAGGTGACAGTGTCCGGAGACAGCTTGCTTGCTAGAAGTTGGGGCGGTGTCACTGGTAACTGTGCACAGGGCAGACCCCTCCCTCTGGCTCTGCCGCATCACCAGGCCACCATCACGGTGCCCGGTGGCAGCTTGCCCTGTAGTTCTGGCTCAGCATAACACATCACGATACATTCCCTTCCCTTCCTACCCCAGAACCAAAGGTTCCCATGGTGAAAATGTCCCGTCCTCTAACGTTCCACGCGGGACTTGCACCCGGTGTGTGTCGCGTGCAGCTGTGTCGCCAGGCATCTGAAGCAGAGCTCTGTGCCCAGGGGTAGGCATTCAGCTGGAGAATGCAGGTTGGTCCAGGCATGGTCTTGGAAACTCAATTAATTTTTAGAAGACCAGGCACAGGGCCAGTCTCTGCAAGAACTAGGAGGTGTCGTGGCTTGACAGAAGTATCCAGGAAAGAGTGGACATGATGACCTGTCAGGAGAATGAAGGCGGCCTGAGGCAGGGCTGAGAAGCTCGCGGTCAGGAGTCGGACTAAGGCGGTTTGAATCCCAGCTCCACTACTTACTAGCTCCGTGGTTTTCAGCAAGCCATTTTACTTCTCTCTCTCATTTTTAATCCTCATCTGGGGGTATGTTCATTGATTTTTGGACAGACAGGAAAGGAGAGAGAGAGTGAGAGAAACATTGATGTGAGAGAGAAACATCCATTGGCTTTCTCCTGTATGTGCCCTGATCAGGGATCGAACCCGCAACCTAGACCTGTGCCCTGACTGGGAATCGAACCTGCACCATTTGGTGCACAGGACAATGATGCTCCTTCCAATTGAGCCACCTGGCCAGGGCTCTTCTCTTTCCAGTAGTTTCTGTGTCTGTAAAATGGAGATGATAATACTCTTTAATTTTATTTTATTTTTTATCCTCACCCGAGGACATTTTTTTGATATTTTGTTCAGATAGAGTAGGAGGGAGAGAGAGAGAGAGAGAAACATCGATGTGAAAGGGCCACATCGAGTGGTCACCACCCACACGACCCAACCGGGGCCGGGGACAACCTGCAACCGAGGTACGTGCCCTTAGCGGGAACCGAACCCGGGTCTCTCCAGACCGCAGGCTGACGCTCTAACCACTGAACCAAACCGGCCAGGGCAATACTCTTCAATTTTAATTATGTTGGGCCTTGAAGTGTAATCATGTATTGAAGAGCTCTGCATAGTGCCTGGTAGCTAGGAAGTGTTTAGTAAATGCTGGCTATTTTGTTATTATCATCATCATCACTGTCAACATTCGCAGTGTTCCAGAATCTTCATTTATGCAAACTAAGCTTATACGTGTCCAAAGCCATTGCTTACCTGCCCCTCCCCCCTTTTAAATCTGAGAAACTAGAATTTTAATTGTATGCTTGTTTGTTTTTTGGTGTCTCTTTCATATAGCCGTTTTCATACTCAGAAGTTTAGTCTGCATGATGGAAACATTTTAAACCATTAGGCAAGATGCAATTGTTTGGGTTATTTTTTATTCAAATAGACAGAGATATATATATATATATTTTTTTGCTGGTTGGGTTAAAATGACCAGGAATTAAAGAAATAATGTTGCAAGGTAAAAAAAAAATTTTTTTCTGACAGGTAGCACTAAGATTTCCCTACGATATGAAATTGTCTTTGTTTGGGAAAATAATTTGAGATGTCCTTAGGGCAGAAGTTGAGATGTGCACATCTTAAAGTTGTTGGGAAATGAGGTTCAGAGGGAAGGGGAACGTTTTGTGCACGAAACAAGGGGAAGAATTTGCTTGTTTGGCTTGGGAAGGGAGTGTGGGCAGGCAGATGAGACAGAAAGGCACGAGAGTGAGGGGAACCAGTGCTGGGGATAGACATGTGATCTAAGTGAGATCAATCAGAGGAGAGCATCTCTCCGCTCCAAAGAACAGTTCCAGATGAATGTGCAGAGCTAAGCAGCCTGAATCCTAGGACATTTACTGAAGCAAATGGGAGCATGATGTCCTCTCTCCCCGCTGGACATGAGCAGTGAGGATGTTCATTTGTGGTTGCCAGCAGCCATTTTGTCACCATGAGGCACAAGCTTGAATTAGAATGGAGCTAAGTCAGGGAGAAGCAGAACCAAGAGCAGCAGAGAGACTAAGTCTTGATGATGATGGTTGAATTCCCCCACCCCCTTCAGTCCAGCTGTTAATTTTCTTTTGCGCTTAAATTGGTTTGAGTGGATGTTTCTGTCACTTGAAATAGGAGTGCATGGTACATGCTAATACAGGGGCTCCCACCAATGCATGGCACAGGTAAGAACAACTTTGAAGCCTGGGCCCGTCTTGCTACAAGGCAATTACTCTGTTACATCAGGAGATAAAGAGGGTTCAAATTCACCGTTCTCATCTGTAGAATGGGAAAACGGAGTAAATCAACTTGAGGTCTTCAGACTCTCCGGCTACTTGAAGATTAAAAATGAGGAAGGCAAGGCAATTTAAAATCGTCCAACTCCTGAATTGAAATCTGAGATTTATATAGCATAGGCACCCATAAATTAATTGGGATATCACATTTATTCTCTTTCTGCTTTGGATTTATAACTCATTGAGGAAATACCAGTTAGCTACTGCTCATCAGAAGATCCACTGTGCAATGCTACTAATTTTTAAAAGCGGAAATATAAATAATTGTTTTAGAAATACATCTTAGTAGATACAAGCTTTTGAGAAAAATGGGGCCATTGAAAAAAATGAGCTGATGGGGTGAAGAGTTGGGACATTGGGTGGGTCTGTTAGGTGTAAACATAGAGAAGAAAACATTTTGAGAAATACCTGTGTCCATCAAGATTTAAAATCAGATGATCTGTCCCAGACCATAATAAGTTGGGATGTTTTGTCTTTAATTCCATGGAAAAATAACTCATTAAAATACCCTTCTGCCAGTTTTTTTTTTTTTTTCTAGCAAATCACGGTGCAACTTTATTCATTTATTCAGCACAAATGTATTATGCAGCTCCTCTGTGTCAGGCACTGTTCTAGGCGCTGGGAATGAACACAACAGAAAAACAAACAGAAACGTCTCTACCTGGGGGACAGATAGTAACAAGACAGACAAGGAAACTGTGTAGCAGGTGAGATGGTGCCACGTGCTATGAGGAACACAAAGCAGGAAAGGGGAAAGGGAGCTCCGGGTGGGATGCCCCTTCAAATTGGGTGGCCACGGAAGCCTCAGGGATTAGAGGGACTTTGAAGCAGCGACATGAAGAAGGTGAGGGAGGGGCCATGCAAATTTCTGAAGGAAAAGTGTTCTAGGTAGAGGCAATGGCAGGTGCAAAGGCCCTGAGGCAGCATGCATCTGGGCCTGTTGAAGAAATACCCAGGAGGCCAGTGTGACCAGAGTCGGGTGAGAGAGGAGCTCCACCGATGGCAGTGACATTAGAGTCACAAAGGGCAGATGAGGAGACCACCAGGGCTCTGTAGAGCAGGGTTCTCAACCTCGGCACTGTGCACATTTGGGGCCAGGTCATTCTGGGTTGTGTGTGCCATCCTGTGCAGTGAATGACGTTTAGCAGCATCCCTGGCCTCGACCCACTAAGTGCCCGTAGCACCTCTTCTCCTGACCCCGAGTGGTGACAACCAGAATGTCTCCAGACTTGCCACATGTCTTGTAGGGGCACAATCCCCCCAGGTGAGGACTTTGGCTGTTACCCTGAGTGAAACAATTAGCCTGGAAAAGTTCTGAATTGAGGAGTGACGTGATCTGGCATGGGTTAGAACCCCACTTTGACTACCATCTCTTGTCTGAACCCACAAAGGGGATTTAAGTTTTTGATTATTTGAAATTTTCTGCTGTTGGGTCTTCTTGTCATGGAGACAGGGGTATTCGGTAAAGACACCAATGAGATACAGTCACAAAGGTGATTTAAAATGTCCCAGCAGAGCCCTGGCCGATTTGGCTCAGTGGTTAGAGTGTTGGCTTGCGGAACAGAGAGTCCCAGGTTCGGTTCCCACTGGGGGCACAACCTCGGTTGCAGTTTGTCCCCGGCCCTGGTTGGGGTCGTGTAGGTGGCAGCCACTTGATGTGTCTCTCTCCCGTCTATGTTTCTCTTTCCTGCTTCCTCTTGCTCTATCTGAAGATAAATACAAAAATGTCCTCAGGTGAAGATAAAAAAATAAAATAATATATTAAACAAAATAAAATGTCCCAGCAGCCACATTAAAAGAGTGCAAAGCAAAAAGTAAAATTCATTTTAGTAATATATTTTTGTTTAGCCTAATGTATCCAAAATATAATATCAACTTGTAGTCAGTCTCAGAAGTTACTAATGAAATGTCCCCAGTGGCTCTCAGAGGGGACGGCAGGAGGTATGCATTCTGGGGGCTCTTGAAAGTGTGGGTGCTTCCTCCTTCCTCCACTACTCTCCACACCCCAGCCAAGGGCAGTGGGGGAGGGGCTGCTGGGCATATGTGACTGGTGGGTAGTCTGAGAGATGGCTGAGGGCGTCAGAGGTCATTCAAGTGCCCTTGGGCCGCACGTGGTACACGACTTAGATAGCATTTGGGTCCTTCTGTTCCTACTAGTCACCGGCCTTAAATCCCAGCCCCCACTCCAACCTAGCGGGTCCCTCTGGCTGGGCTGAGGTGGAGGTGCCCATCGGGGAGAAGGGAGGACCCACCCAGTGGAAAATAAAGCTGCTAATGAGATAGTATACACTT
The DNA here is from genome assembly GCF_014108415.1 of Molossus molossus. NCBI lineage: Eukaryota > Metazoa > Chordata > Mammalia > Chiroptera > Molossidae > Molossus > Molossus molossus. Next base: position 7,186,647 of record NW_023425399.1, on the reverse strand, counting down.
TTATGGTTCTGAGCTGTCAGAATCCAACGTGTATTCTAAACTCGCGGCGCGTCTGGGTTTGGAGTAGTCGCATCAAGTCCTCGCTCGCCACGTGGGTTGGTGGCTACAGTGCTGGACAGCGCGGGACTGCAGCGTCCGAGTTCAGGACACGAGATAGGATAGTGCCCTAGCGACTCATAAGCAGGTTTCAGCAGCATCTGAACACCTGGTTTTGGCCAACCTTCCCTGTGTTTCAGTCTGCCAAAGTTTCGGGGTAAACATCACTGTTACAATTTATTGGCACTCGGGAAAATCAAGCTTTCTTGTAGGCTTAATGCAGCACCATAAATTAAAACAAGTGCTTTTAAAAGTGACGATGTTACCCCGCGCTTTGATGTAATGGAATGCGACAGGCTGTAATTTTTGTTTTGGTAAGGTTCCCTCAGATGCAAAGCAGGAAGGGCACCTGAGGTGTCCACCACCCAGGACCTCAGAGTCCAGGCCACGTTTCCGTTGGTCAGAGCAGTTCCGCGGCCGGTCTGCTGGGGCAGCAGATTCCAGACGAGTACTTCGTTCTGCTCCATGTGGCTCTGGGGTGGCCCGGTCGGACTCCGGGTGCATTCTAAGTCTCCCAGGGTTTAAGAGGGACATGAAGAGAGTTTGGGGCAACCTTATCCACTCTACAGGGTTAAACGGTTTGGAACGGGAGTCCCCTTGGACTCATGTGGCATGACTGGCAAATACATTTCATCTGAGATGCAGACTGAGCTTGGTTTTTAATGATTGTCTGGGTCTTGCGTTCAGAGAACTTCTGAGGCTGTCTCTGGACTCCTCGGAGAGAGAGTACCTTACTCCACCAGCGATGAGGCCGCGGGAAAGGAGAGCTATAGTTTATATGCTGTGCATTTGACCTTCCTGACCTGAGGTGTCTACTTCTTGTTTCTGGGATGAGCACATAGCAGGAGTTTGTTTTTCTGGGGTAGGAACAGTGTCAAAGTAGGGGTGAGGGTCCTCCAAGTAGGTCCACCCCTGATGCCGCTCATTGGGATGGAAAGCCAGAAGTGTGGTCAGGGTCTTGCTGAACTTGTGTGGGACACTGCCCAGGGCTAAGTCTGGACGTCGGGGCTGGCTGAGCACAGGTCTGGAAGCCAGGAGGAGTAAGAGAGGAACAGGAAGTATTACAGCAAATAACTGGAGTCAGCAGTTGGGTAAGGAGAGCTCACAGGGCAATGGGTCCCACCGCGTGGCAGTCCAAATAGCTTCGTAGTGTCTGCCCGGAGCCCTGTGTAGGACACTGAAGTTATGCCAGGCTTTAGGCAGAAGGAGAGACATGATTGATTGGTAATGTCTGCCATGCGTCTAGGAGTTACGCAAGCCAGCACACGTGCTACACACCTACCGTCTCTGATTTAGAGGCATGGCTGTGCTGGGCTGAGTCATGATGGATTGCTCATGTCTGTTACGGGCGCAGGACGCGTGCACGGCAGCCCCCGTGTCCTGTGGTGGCAAGTGCTGGTTTAGAAGCTTGGGATGGGGATGGCATTCGCGCAGGTTGTGGTTTTCTTCGACGGCTGCATGTTTTGTTGTCTCTTTACATTTACATTATTTGTCCATTGAACAGATGCTCATTAGTTGTCTAGGTCCGTGCCTTGGTTAAGCCATGCTTATTCAGTAATAATAAAATGGGTCTCCGCCCTGGCCAGTTTGGCTCAGCGGTTGAGCATCAGTCTGCGAACCAGAGAGTCCCGGGTTCGGTTCCTGCTAGGGGCACATACCACAAGATAAATGAATGAATGAATGAATAAATAAATAAATAATTAAATAAATGAATAAATAAAACAAACGAGTCTCCACAAACCACTAGGTGGACAGTGGTAAGTGCCATCGAGTAGGTGGAGAAGAAGGGCCATAGACTTCAAGGAAGGCTTCATGGAGGAGGTGGCATGAGAAGGAGCATGAAGACGGGGGAGATTGCAGCATGTGGAGTTGAGGAAGCGCCTGGGGTGAGGGGGCAGCACAGGCGGAGGGCGGTGGTAGGAACCACAGTGTGACGGGGACCAGCGAGGAGGTGAATTCTGCGTAGAACAACTCCGGTGAGAGAGGAGACCGAAGCTGGGTGGGGCACCTTCTGGGGGCTCGGATGCCAAGCTACTGGACCGGGACTCACAGCCTTTCCAGACTGAGTGACATGGACCTTTCCGAGCGTCCGTGTGTCTTGGAGAGGCGCCAGCTAGGGCCTCTACTGCCCGGCGGTCCCCCATCAGGGCCGAAGTCCTCGGAGCCTGGACAGCGTGTGATGCGCGGGAGGCCGCGGATGTGACGGGGTGGTTGGCACTGGTTCCGGGGTTCCCATCCTTTCCGCCGTCCTTGCCCGCGAAGGACGACTCCAGGGCTCGCTGCCAGCGCGTCTCTGTTCTTCTCCTCCGTTGTCACTTGGGTCTTGTTGGCGGAGAATAAAGGGGAGAGTGGTGAGCTGAGCTCCAGGAGCATTTCGGAGTAGTCCAAGGGAGAAGCGGGGCTGTGCGGGGCTGTGCGGGGCTGTGCGGGAGGCAGGAAACATGTCTGCAGGGTGGTTTCCTGCAGCCAGAACCAGAGATAAAGGACGGGTGTCACTCTGGAGTCACGTCCCTTTAAGTGGGACGCAGATCGGGCTGCACAGGACAGGCCCTGGGTCCTGCTTTCGGAAGCACTGCCCCTGGAGGTCACCCTTAGGTTCCCCTCAACCACTGGGAAGATGCTCATCCTGTTGGGTTGGAAGCCGTCACTGAAGGGAGAACTTCTCGTCAAGTCAAAACTACCCTCCCCACCGGTCCCCAAAGGAGAGCACGAGAAAGCAGCCCCTCTGGGTGAGCTCGGTAAGCCGTCTCTCTTCCAGGGCGGGTCAGGGCGGAGCTTCTTCGGGGGCTCCAGCTGAAGGAGTTGCCTCGTGTTCAGGGGCCACACGGCACGAAGAACGTGCACCTGTGGGTGCTCAGCCAGGTGAGATGCTCACCCAGCAAGCCTGGGGGATGAAGGCGGAGGTCTCCCTCGCTCTCATGCCTGCTTTGGGCACAGGCTCACCGAGGCAACGGGGGTCACACGCCCCAGCCTGCACGGTTCCCTTCCTGCCCTCCTCGGCCTCTCTTGGCCTGGGCACAGCCTTGATTTGGCAGGAATGTAATGCCCATAGGATGTGACTCTTCGGCGTGGCGTTATCTCGAACACCCCCCGATGGCTTCGTAGGACTGACATGGGGGGGTCAGGAGGGCCCATCCCGGGCAGCCCACAGCCCATTCTGTGGGGAGAGCAGGCGGGATGGTTTGGGTGGTTGGCTTTAGATGCCTTCTTTACTTCGGGCGCTGGTTCCCAGATTCTAAACGAGTCCAGCCCTGGGACGCAGACAGCACGGCAGGGTCAGAGGTGTCACCAGTATGCCCTTCCTCCGGAAGTGAGCTAGCGGTTTCTCGCTATCAACAACAGTGGCGAAGGTTGCTGCTGCACCAGAGCTGATTGGACCCGGTCCTGGGGGTCACACGCCCCAGCCTGCTGGCCCCTCCATGCTCACACCGAGGCGGAGACTCGGGTCTTCCTGCCCAGCCCGGGTATGAGACTCGTGGGAACTGCATACACTCCGCATGACCACAGAGAAGGAGGAAGCCACCTGCCCCCCGGACATCAGAAATGAGTGCATGAAGTGTGCTCCTCACGGCTGACGCCTTGGAGACACCGCCACCATTGTTCCTCCAAACTCGAGGTCGCCAGCCGGGAGGTGTCTGGCTAGTTTTTCCTACGTGCTTCCTTTTTCTGTTCTCTCATTTCCCCTCCGTCTTTTGCTTTTACTTTTTCTGAGTTCCCTTCTACCTTGCTTTTTCCTCCCAAGCTGCCTTTGTGTGGCTGCCAAGGAAGGCTTGCGCTTCTGAGGGGAGGCTGATGTGTGCTCTCCGAGCTCCCTGACGGAGGGGCTATTAGAGCCTGTGACAGGCCTCTCCCCGCTGTCACAGGGCCCACCAGCCAGCTCTTTATCAAGCTGTGTCACAAGGCCTGGGAGGTCCTACATGACGAGCAGTAAGTGTCCTTGGGGTTGGCTTTCTTGGGGGTGGGGAGAGAGGGGACAGATGAGCCCGTGTGACCACACCTTCCTAGTCAGAGAGGGCAGACGTCCGTTTTATCCTTAGAGGTCCTGCCTTCTTTAGGGGTCAGTAGTTTGCATATTGGTGAGTCTGGAGGCTTAGGAGACCTTCCCTGCAAAGTCGGTCAGCGGTCTAGTTTCTTGTGCCCTTAGATTTAGGGAACTAAATCCAGTGGTGATATTAAAGCCACAAGACCATAGGCCCCAACCCATCCCAAGTGAAGCCGAGGCAGCCAGACAGATGCTGCTCAGGGACAGGAGCCCCAGGTGTCCCAGCCCAGTGTGGCCCGAAATGCATTCTGTGTGCCTGTTTATAAAAATTGTTCTCATTGATTTTTTTTTTTCCCAGAGAGAAAGTGAGAAGGAGTGAGAGCTAGAAACATTAATTATATCAATCGGCTGTCTCCCGTACGCCCCCTACTGGGGAGTGAGCCCAAAACCTGGGCATATGTTCTGACCGGGAATCGAACCAGTGACCTCTTGGTGCTGGTGCATGCGACGACGCCTAACCACGGGGTCACACCGGCCAGGCCCGTGTGCCTATGAGTCACACACTTTGCCATCTTAGGGACTGGTGGAGTCCATCATACATGCTTTCACCCGTCAGTTAAATCACACAAAGCAGGAGAGCCAGAGGAAAGCAATCTAGATAGAGCTGGGGGTGCTCAGCAGCCCGCGGAAGGCTTCGTGCGTCACACTGACCGCGAGAGGGACAACGAGCCTTTGCCGCTCCTCCGGTCGGTCTCCGTCCCTGCACCTCGCTCCAAGAGCTGCGGTTCCAGCGTGTGACGAGGCCCGTGGGTCGCAGCACCTGGCCTGTAAAACTAAGTGAGCTACAGAGGGAACCCGAGAAGCCGCCGTCTGTTTCGGTTCTGCAGAAGCGCGGTCTGCGTTGGGCTCGCTGGGATGCGCTGGGTGCGGGGGCGTGTAGGTGCACACGTGATGCCCTCTTTTTCTTAAAAAATATTTTTCTTTATTGATTTTTAGAGAGAGAGAGGGAAACATCGATGAGAGAGAACATCGATTGGCCGCCACCTCCTGCACGCCCCCCACTGGGGATCGGGCCCACAACCTGGGCATGTGCCCTGACCGGGAATCGAACCGGTGACCCTTTGCTGCATGGGTCGACGCTCAACCGCTGAGACACACCGGCGGGGCCGTGACACCCTCTTAAAAGTAATTTTAGAGGATCATCCCGACCACGTGCGCTGTACCCGTCCTGTGCTGCCTCCAGGCCCCTCCTGTCTCTGCACCTTGAGCTTGGCTCACAGGCACACCTGTCGCCTGACAGGACCGCAGAGCTGCCTTCGCGGAAAACACAAGTCAACCTGAACCCATGCAGAAAGATTCTCTTTGCAAGCTCACTACTTATGTCTTGGGGTTTTTAGGCCAAATAATCCCCACCTTTCTGCATGCTACCTCTTCTCTCTATAACCAGCCCCGCTAGGCCCAGGTTTCCCACGGTTCCTAGCGTTGCGTCCGCAGAGTAGAAAGAATACGGATTGTGTGTTCACCCTGTGGCTCATCCACTTCACTTTGTTTCGGACGGATCTCCTAGTCCCTTCACATCTGGGTTTCCCCCACTTGCAGACAAATCCGAAATCACATGCGAGTTTAAATTAGACTTCCATCCGATAAAGTGCCTCACAAATCTGGAAGGAGGAGATTGATTTTAAATTTAGTGGCAGAACGAGGGCCATTATAGATGCATCTGTGCCATCTTTTATTTATTGATGTTTGGGCTTGACTATTTTGGGCAAATTTGATTTTAAACCTGGTACCCCATCTAAAGTTTGGATCCTAAGTAGATTCCCGACAGAATGTGTTCCGTAACGTAACTGCGTGTGTTCTGTTTGCTGAGCAATACCCGGCCTTTCGGAATGAAGACGTCCATTTATTATTTACCTGCGTTACATCATAAGGCAGCGGATAGAATTCCTGCTTTTGACTAGCAGATTTCCTAACCAAAAAAGAAGTAATCAATACAAAGGGAAGAAAATGCGGCTTCTCAGGACTAACTGCTCTACTCGTCACCAGTATCCAAGAAGGCTTATTGACTTGATCCACACTGAAAAGAGAAAGGAGTAATTGACATTTCTTATATCGGTGACTGCCGTGAAGACCGAAATGAAATTCCTGATGAAGTTGAATAAAGGTCAACCTTTGAAAAACAGTTGTGTATGTTTTGAAGTGATGAGATCAGCGGTGCTCCTGGTGTGATGCATGGAGTACACCTCTGTGGTACGGACGCTGTCACCCGTCTCTTTAATAACAACAGCACGCCCATGGGCACTCCGGGGACATAAGACTCCAGGTGGGGCTTAGGTGTTTCTTTTCTGAGAAAGCTAAAGCTGCCCTGAACAATGCTTCTGTGTTTCTACACATGATGGTTTCTACTTGTGAGTAATTGACGAGTTTGGAGAATAACGTTGAAATTCACACCTTTGTACACTGATTTTCCTTAAACATAAATTGTAGTTAAGAACCTTTCTTCACACACACACATGCATGCACGCACACACTCGCACGCACGCACGTGCACGCACATGCACGCACGCGCACGCACGCACACACACCCCTTTACTCTAATTCCTGACATGGGGTCCGTTAGCTCAATCACATTTGTGCTCACGTGATAAAGTACGAAAATGTGCAGCATGTGTTCAGAGATGGTCCTTAGTATTGGATGATGTTTGTTCTAAAGAGGATGGTAAGCAACAGCCTTGATTATTTCTCTTAAATTTCTCCCTCCCTCTTTCCCCAACCCCCCCCCCCGTTCCATTTCCGGACAAAGGAAGCCATGGCAGGGTTTGTTTGCCATGGAAAGGATACGGGGGCCTCCTGGGGGTTCCCACGTGCTTTCCCACTCACTTCTCCTTGGCCTTCCCAATGTCCTCACACCCTTACAGCTCCTTGACCTGGCTCGCGTGTTCCCTCTCCTCGGGATACGGTTCTGCACTCCTGGCTCAGTCCTGCTTGAGCTTCTAAGCGCAATTGAAGCAGTGGGTCATCAGGTGCCCCCAGGCTGAGTTCGCACCCCTTCGCTGCCCTGACGTTCCCACTGCCCTCTGGAAATGTATTTGTGGCAACACACTGGTCATTGTTATTCCACCTGCGCATCTGCTCACCTAATCCGCGTTTCTTGGAAGGGCAGGGAATTTGTCTTTTATCTCGTTATCCCCAGGATCCAGCAGAGTCTAGAACAGGGTGAGGCTCAATTAGATATTCTGGTCAGTGTATAAATGATCTTTCAAATGCTTCGAGTTTTTAAGGAGGAGGTGTCTGGCGGTAGGCACAGGGGAGGGACGGGGCTGTGTGTGTTTTCCCAACAGTGTGGTGCTTTGTTTCATTGCGTCGGTGTAATTTTTACAATGGTATTTCATTTCTTTTTAATATCAATAACACCTTTAGCGGGACTACAACTTATTTTTGTTAAAGGGGAGGGCCCCTATTTTAAATATAAGGCACTATGTGGAAGCATCTGTTTTCATCTGATAGCTAACACTCGTTGAATTCTTACTGAAGGCCCAGACAGCTTTGCCAGAACAGATTCCTGTACCGAGTGCCTGAAGGGCCGCCCTTTAAACCTGGCTTGGGTGCATTTGATTGGCTGGAGATGGGTCAAGTGCCTGCACCCTAGCTGCAAGGGAGGCTTGACATGTGAATCTATGGGTTTCAGCCTTTACAATTATAGGTGGTCACTACTTCTCATCAAGAGTCATGAGGAGGAGTTCACCAGATATGTGAAAGAAAGTTCATACTTGGGACAGGCAAAGAAGCATAGAATGGCCACTGAGTCTTAAAGCTGCAGCAGGCTCTCTCAGCCTCGCACCCTGTCCTCTTGCCCTCACCATTTCACTGCCCCGGGCCCATCCCAGTGGGTACTGCTCGGGCGTCTTTGCAGAGGCCTTTCTCTTGCTGGTGGAGCCTGCTTTACAGGGAAGGCCAGAGCTGCGGAGGAGGACCCGTCTCCAGGCATCAGCCACGGTAACTGCATTGAGGACACGCTGTGATGGCTGCTTCCCCTTTTCTGTCTCAGGTCCCCACCCCCACTGGTGTTTCCTGGGATCCCATAAAAAAAACAAAAAACAACAAAAAAGCAAACAAACAAAAAACCAAATTACTACCCACACCCATCCTCCAACCAGTCAAGGCCAAGGGACTGGAAAGCTCTGATTGGACCAGCCAGGTTCTGTCCCCACCTCTGTAACCTGGACCTCGGGCAAACTCCCCTTAACACGCATGGAACACAGTTGGTGGACATTGTCCAAAAGAGATCTTGGAGGAAATTACTAAAATAAGAGAGAATAGATTCTGAACAGAACACAAGATGAATAATCTACAGAACATGTGTTGGTCAGCAGGGTGGACGTCGCCACTGGGAGGAGGAAAAGACCAGAGTCATGTGCCTCTGAGAGAATCAGATTAGCAAGGACAGTGATGGGGGTGGGCAGCCAGGCAGGAGACTGGCTCAAGGAAGCGGCCACAGGTCCGAATTCAATGCAACCACCCTTTCCCGATTCAGCCCTTACACGCTGATCACACGCTGACAACCGAGACCTAAGTGTAAGCTCTGGACAGCCACTGTTCTCCAAAATGGGAATTGCTAAGAATAATAAAACTCTGACATTAAAATCTGTGAACTCCCAGGAAATTATTGAAATGTGCTTAACTCTTGATCCCCATAACTAAGGACTTTTAAAATGCTTAGGCTGTTTGATCATAATTTTACTTCTCTTCAACCAAGTATGTTGAGACCATTTCTGTGGAAGATGCCATAGAGAAATAAATTGGTTTGAAATGGCAGAGCCTTAAAAGACAATACCACATTGATAAAGCGGGTCTCCCCCTTACATGTCAGGCGTGACGCCCAGAGGAAAAAAGTAAGAGACAAAATTTGGGGTAGGGCAGGAAGCTGTTTAGCTGGGAAAGGGGACCGCAGTCATATTCAGTAAAAATAGTGACCTTTCGTCTTTCTGAGAGTGACCTTTGTCCTCATGCTCAAAGTATATTCTCGTTGGAAAACCTCCAAGAACTTCCAGGTTCACGAGAGCTAAGAACAGCAGGTGGGTGAGCGTGTGTGAGTGTGTGCATGTGCACGCGTGTGCACGTTGATGTTAGACTAAAAAGCACACTGTGAGCCCATGATCGTCCCCACTTCATATTCCAGGGCCGACGGGAAGGGCAGTCGCCCTGGTTTAGGAAACTGTGCTGGTTGTTAGTACATGGATTCTTCCCTTTGCACACGGGTGCAGTCTACGGATCCCAGCATTGTTTTTTTTTTTAGTTACTTTTCTAATCCTCACCTGAGGATATTTTTTCCATTGACTTTTAGAGAGAGTGGAAGAGAGGGAGGGGGGGAGAGAGAGAGAAGAGAAAGATCGATATGAGAGATGTAAGAGACACATCGCTTGGTTGCCTTCTGCAGGCACCTCGACCAGGGCCAGGTATCGAACTGGCAACCCAGGTACGCACCCCTGACTGGGACTCAAACCCATGACCCTTTCGTTTGCAGGCTGATGCTCTAACCACTGTGTGACACTGGCCATGGCCCAACACAAACTCTTTTTTTTAAAAAAAATATTGCCTTACACGAACAAATACATTTGGGCTCAGTCCAGAGATTTGGACAATAAGGAACAAAACATTACACAGTTCATTTCTGATTTCTGAGAATGTAAGCCAGGGTGGTTTCAGAAGCATGCCCTGGTGACAGCCACGTGGGTTATTTGCTAAAAATGCAGTCTTTGGTCTTGCCTCAGACCAGCTGTGTCAAGGTCTTGGCATCTGGTCTTTTTTGTCTTCAAATGGTTGTGTTCATTTATACATTTAAATGTAAATTGTATTTTTGTTGTTGTTGTTGTTAATCCTCACCCAAGGATATTTTTTCATTAAATTTTAGATAGAGTGGAAGGTGGGGGGCGAGAGAGAGAGACATGGAGACATCGATTGGTTGCCTCCTGCCCCACCCCGATTGGGGCTGGGGATCAAACCTGCAACCCAGGTACGTGCCCTTGACTGGGAATTGAAGCCGAGACCCTTTGGTTCATGGGCCAGTTCTCTAACCACTGAGCCAAACCAGCTAGGGCAAATTGTATTTATTTTTGCATAGATGATATATATTCATAGTTGTAAACTCAAAAGATTTAAAAGGATATATATGGAAATGTAAAACTTAGTCCCATACCTGATTTGTAGGATCCTTGTTTTCCTATAAGATGCAAACCCTGTTATCAGACCCTTTTAGAGACAGTTAATGTCTGTGTAAGCATGTGGAACATGTTCTCTCTCAGTCTCTCTCTCTCTCTCTTTACACACGTGCATGCGCACGCGCCTATCTATTTAAAACAGAAAAAACAGCAAATAACATACATGGTTCTGATTTTATAAAACTTAATCCTGTCCCAGCTTGTGTGGCTCAGTGACTGAGCGTCAACCCATGGACCAGGAGGTCGCCAGTTCAATTCCCAGTCAGGGCACATGCCCAGGTTGTAGGCCCAATCCCCAGTGGGGGGCGTGCAGGAGGCGGCCCATTAATGTGTCTCTCTCCCTCTCCCTTCCTCTCACTCTAAAAATCAATCAAATTATTTAAAAAAAACAACAACAAATTTCATCCTGGAGTAATTCATATACGTACAGTCAGAGCTACGATGTCAGTGTCTAGCCATGGACTTGCTGTTTCATCATTGATCCGTCTCCTACTGATGGCTATTTCGGTCGTCTCTAACAGTGGCCTCTGAGAGACAGTGTCCAGGCAGGACATGCCCCATCAGCTGGTCATTTCAGTTTTGAGCCGCAGAAAAGGAACTCTGGCTCATGGAAACAGAAAAGGAATTTATCAGAGTATCTGGCCCGAGGACCAGAGACACCAGGTCCACACCAGCGTGTGGGAGGGACTTGGGTGGTGAAGATGCTGCTGCCGGCACCGCTGGGCCCAGATGTGGCTGCCGCCTCACTGGAAACGGGGCGTCAGCTGGAGTCCTGGCCACGGCCCCCTGTGGGGACCGGAGGCAGTTCCGCCACCGCTGCTGGCGGCCTAGCCGGAGAACACGGTGCTCGTCTGCGTCAGAAACCTGCAGATGCTCGACCGCTACGCGTCTACCTGCAAAGTGAGGACGAGTCTCCTGCTCTGGGATTTGCTTCTGACCTCCACCCAGTTTCCTAAGAGGTCGAGTCCTTAAACAAAACGGGGGCCGTTGACTGGGTTTCTCCCCAAAGCAGACCCTTCCCCAAAGGCTCGGATGCAAAGAGAATGTTTGAAAGATGGTTCTGGGAGGCACCATCGAAGAAGTTGGGAAATGAGACAGGCCAGGGAGGAAGCCAGTAAAAGACGCACGGTCGAGTGGCTGGCTGACCACTGTGGGCATCTGGCTTCGGTCCCCCTGGGGACCCTCTGAGGAACTTCAGAGTTACCCCAAGTGGTGGGAAAGCTGGAGTATGATTCCCCCAACTCCCATTCCAGCCGATGTCTAGTGAAGAAGGCAGAAAAATACTAGCAGCAGGTCAATATTGTTAGGAACTTCTAATTTGTCTACCATTGATGGATATCCGGGAAGAGGAGGACATTAGACACAATGTTTACTTTGTAATTATCAGTTTGTTGGAGTATATTTCTACATGCCAATTTTCCCCCCTGAGCAATACTGATGAGCACACACGGACTTGTGACTGCACCATTAGGTTTGACGAATCCATATAATTGCTGCACAAATATTTTGAATTTAATTGCATGTAATGTAGTTAACACTTTGTTATCAGTGCCAATAAGGGGAGCGGTGGCGTGGATAATTCAAAACAGAGGAAAACCCCAAATCGTGTATGGGAGACTTCAAAGGTCCGTATTTGACTCTGGACTACAGGTTCACCTTTCTAATTGCATTTTGTTTTAGGCCAGAAGGAACCTTTATTTTCATTCGATAAAACGTGGACCAGTGGGGGAGGCAAGTTGTTGAAGCGTATTCTGGGTGTTGGTAGAAGCTGGTGTTAGAAGCTTCGGCAGATAGCTACATGTGAGTGACAGCCTTCACGGGCCCAGACCCCATTGAACTGAGTCAGATTATGTCTCTTCATTGTTCCTGCCTGTTAAGTACTGGGCACTGGGTTAAGTCCTTTACAAAGATGATCTCATGCCTTCCTCAAACCATCTATAATCAGGGGATGCTGAGTGGCACAGAAGAATGAAACTCCTAGAATCAACACATGGTGGGGTTGGGGGGGCGGGGCTACATATTAGTTTCTGCCAAGTCAGATGAGTTTTCTCATCTGCCAAAAAAATAATAGTGTTTCACCCATAGCATTGACAATGGCCCATAGTGACTGGTTTATTACTATTATGACCAGTCCTTTTTAAAGATGGTTAAGTTTCTTCTTTAAACCCTCACCGAGGGCATGCTTAGAAAGAGGAAGGGAGAGAGAGAAACATCCATGTGATCGGTTGCCTTCTGTATGTGCCCTGATGGGGGATTAAACCCGCAACCCAGGTATGTGCTCTGCCTGGGAATCGAACCAGAAACCTTTTGGTGCACAGGACGATGTTCGACCAACTGAGCCACTTCTGCTGGGCAAGACAGATCAATGTCAAAGTCAGTGTTCAGGGCTTGTTCTGCTTACTCCCTAGTCGGAGCTCTCAATGAACCTCGAGAACAGGGCTCCTCAAACTTGTAAGTATGTGAATTACCTGGGGGCCTCGTTGAAGTGCGGATTCTGACTCCGTGGGTCCGTAGGTCCGGGGCAGAGCCTTAGGTTTTGCATGTCTAAGAAGCTCCCAGGTGGACCCTCATTGAGTAGCAGGGCACCCGGCAGTTTGGATAAAACATTTCAATTGCAGCTTAGCTTTGTCTTTTGCATCCCTAGCAGGTTCAGAGAAGAAACAGTGCTTTCTGTCTGCTCTTCTCTGCCACATGGGGTCCAACGCTGGCCCCAGACCTCTGTGAGGCCAGTCCCTTGGCTGTGTCCCTTCTCCACGCGGTGGACTGAGATGGGAGAGCAGGCTGCGGAGGGGTCGGGGGCCAGCAGGTCACTTCTAGACGTGTCGTGTTTCAGGTTCCTGGTACGTTCACAGCGTTTTGGAACTGCTGTGGACCAGAGACAGAAGCAAGAGGGAAACACATGAGCATATAGCTGGGCCTTCAAACCCACCCACCCTCCTGTAGGAGAACTGTAGGTCTCCCTACGGGGAAGAGGGAGTGGGCGGAGACTTCTCACGGGCCCGTGGCTTGCTCGCGGGGTTTCTGTAGGTCTGCCCACCTTTTCTGGAAAGGACGGGGAAACATCTTTGGTCTTATGGGCTCTACTAGCTGGAGCGGCCATCACAAAATACCGGACTGGGTGGCTAACCACGATGCGTTTCCTCGGGTTTCTGGAGGCTGGAAGTGTGCGGGGGGATGCCAGCCTGGCTGGGTGCCCGTGAGCACCCTTCCTGACAAGCAGACGACCACCGCCTCACCGTGTCCTCACGGGCTGGTGCGGGGCCGAGAGAGAGAAATACACCTTCCTTTTCTTATGGGGCCATGTTGGATTAGGGCCCCACCCTAATGGCCTCAATTAACCTTAATTACCTGTGAAAGACCCTCTATCCAGCTACAGTGACAAGTGAGGGTTAGGGCTTCCACATGAGAATCTGGGGCAGGGGGGACACAATTCAGTCCACAGTATGGGCCATATAGACTCTGTTCCTACTACTCAACTGCAGTGTGAAAACAGTGTAGACACTGGACAAATGGGTGCGGCCGTACCCACGGCCACTCTGCACAGAGCAGGCGGCGGGCTGGACTGCTCCCAGGCACTAGAGTACTTGCCCTCGTCCATGCCATTCTGTAGCCGTAATAGATCGGTTTGCTCTGAGGAGCAAGAGGATAAGGGTGTTTGAAAAAAAAAATTATACGCAGAGCCAGGCATAGAGTCGGTACTCCACATGGATTTGCTTCGTTGAATGCTCAAGTTGACGTATACTTTGTTCTCGAAGGAAGCATGTCGCTACCCATTTTCCTAAATTGTCCCTTTCTGCTCTGCCCCCGTCATTCTCAAGCCTCCAAACTGCTCTCGCGGCCCCTTACCTTCCAGCGAGATTGCATCTGACATGTGCATTAGGGTCTAAAGTCAGTGTTAAATTGGGGCTTGACGCAAAATCATTGTGTCACTAAATCTTCTCTACCATGGCGGTGCCCGGTGTTATTCCCATCAGCGCCGTGTGCTGGAGAGAGGGGCTGGGTCCCAGGATTTTGATCACTTACTCATACGTGTCCCTGCGTTTAGAGCAGGAGAGAAGTCAATCCATTCGTCACCAGAACCGAGGGAAAAAGCTAAGGACCTCTCTGTGGCTCCGAAACTTTTTTCCTGCAACAATTGATGAGGAGTTTTGGACAGGACGATGGAACCTGGAGTGTTTGGCCCGCTGGACGAGACGGTGATTTATCTGTATGTGACAGCTAGGGCTGCAGAGGGATGTTGTGACTTTGGGTCTTGTTCGTACAAAAATATTCAGCCGTTGCTGCTCCCCCCGGGCCTCTGATGGGAGGGATACAACACGTAGGCAAACACGACTCTCTGCTGGAAACATTACTCTGCACGCGCCTCTCGCCTTGTTCTGTGTTGCTGGGAGAACTCGGAAGCAATGGGCAGTGAATGGCGGGAATCGTGGGGGGAAGAGGGCACATGTGGGGTCTGCAAATGGGTTTTGAAAATGCAAAATGTCATACTGATTTGTGGTCGTATTAAGGCCGGGGCTCAGACCGGTGGTGTTAGCAATGGGATTCTGAGCTTCTCGGTGGATATGGTCCCATGTGCATGCGGATAAGGCTTGTGGCCATCTGAACATCGCCACCCTTAGCCTCACCCCGAAACACGAGACCCCTCATTCCTGGCCTCTCCCACCCTGTGCGGGAAGGCTTAACATTGACCACAAAGGGCTGCCTCTCCTTGGTGGAAGGAAGTTTCTCATCGAAGCAGAAAGAACATGGACTCTGGCTTCTGCTGGAGCATAAGGTATTTTTTGAGCGCTGTATGCTGAGTAACAAATTACCCAAACCTCTGTGACTTAGACAGCTAGCATTCATTACCTCGCGGTTTCTACGGGTTAGGAATCAGAAGTGGCTTGGTTCCCTTATGAGTGTGCAATCCAAATCCCAGGGGGGGCGCAGCCACCTGCAGGCTCCCTCTGGTGGCCTGGAGGACCCACCTCCCAGCAGGCCCACCGCAGGCCAGCAAGCCAGCGTGGCTACAGGTGGGAGGCCTCAGCCCCTCTGGATGTTGGCCCCTGAGAGGGCTGCTTGAGTGTCTTCACAGCATGGGGGTGGTTTGCCCCAGGGAGAGCTGAGTCCCAGGCCTGAGCTACAAGAGGCTTACGACCCAGTCTCAGGAACCACGCACAGTCACCAGCACAACAGTCTGCACAGCTCGGCCCTGTTGAATGCGGAGGGTTGTCCACGTGGGTGGGAACACCAGGGCTGGTAACCGTGCAGCTTCCTGTCCCTCAGACACTGTCCCCGTGCACTCCATCTCGGTGGGGTCCACCGCACGAGAAACCGTAACTCAGAGGGTTTCACTCATTTGAATGAGGTCACACAGCCAGTGAGTGGCGGAGCTGGGATGTTTTCACGCGGCTGAGGTCAGAGGCCGTGGATTCACCCTGCCTCCCGCACGCGCTCGGAGACCTGTGTTCAAATCCTAGCCCTGCCCATGGCTTGCACTTGATGTTAGTAACGACCTGAACAGCGAGAGCAGTGACAGTTTGGGAAGCAGAGACTCAGGGCTTGGATGCCGAGGCATCTAGCAAAAAGCTTTGTCTTTTCCCTGCCTCTTGAATTCTAAATTGGTAGTACGAGAGAGAGATTTTACAACGTGCATGTATGACTTTTTAATTATGAGTTATGCATATATTTTAAGGCACCTTTGGAAAAATGAGTGGATTATAATTGACCCCAAATCACTTAATTGACTCTCAGTTTTGCTATCTGTAAAATGAGCATATAAGTGCTTACCTCTCAGAGTTGTATGGATGAAAAAGATAACGCACATTAAGGGCCTAGCAATTTAAAGATTGTGATAGGGACACAGTACTATTTAGTACCATTAACGTGCGATCATTTCAACATACTCTGGGAAATTCGGAAGTGGTTCGCAAGGGGAAGAACTGGAACCGTAATCCCTGGCACTTGCCGTAGTTTCTGTACCTTGAGGGAGGATCTCTCCAGGACTCGAGTTCCCTTTGAGATTACGACCCAGTGGGGGAGGAAGCTAAGATAGCAACGAGGTTTCCTTTTTAGTTATGTTAATGGCATTCACAGGCGCTCACTTTTATAGCCACAGTCTTGATCAGGTAAGATTTTTGAAAAGCAAATGTTGTTATATTTAAGAAAACTAGTTGGCTTCCCTGGGTATATAAATGTGCTTTTGAAAAATGTTTCCTCCTTGCTCTGAGGTCGCCTAATTGTCACCCAGACAGATGTTCACCCTGTGCGTTCCCGTGGGCCTGAGTTCACACCACTCCGGTTTACCTTCGCTGGAGGGACTGACTCTCCCTCCGTTTAATTTCCAAGCTCTAATGCAGAGCAGGCTTATTTGCTCTGACAAGCAGCTACAGGATAAACAGAGAAGGGTGAATTTATAGAGTCAGCCAGCACTCTGCTGCTATGAAGAATATGGCTTCACAGGAAAGGAAATGAAGAAATAAAGAAAAAATCCCAGACACCATGAGATTTCCCCTAAAGAACTTATTTCCAATGAAGCCTAGAAAATGGAACCAGGAAAGGCACTTAGAAGGCCAGCAAAAACGAATATTGATGGATTGATTCATAATTTGTGTCCTATCATCCGCAAATAATTTGATGTGGTTTAGAAAAGTCATTGAATCTTTTTTTGTTTTCTGTTTTTTTTTTTGTTTTGTTTTGTTTTCTTTTGGATATCATTGCCAGAGGCATTCAAATAACTTTGGAATAGATGGTCACATTTCAAGATGTTCAGCCCGTAGCTTGACTGTCTCTGAATTGGAGATTTTTTAGCTTAGACTGTAATCTTAGTAATGAAAACAATCGGCACCAGAAGAGGGAATGTGACTTAAAATGCAGTGTTTTTCTCCTTTTCATAGAATATCAAAGGCAATGTGTGTTTTTGAAAAAATAAAACAATGGACAATTAAAAGGGGAAAGTAAAATGTAGAAGACGTCATCCTTGATCCTGTTGACACGGGGAATAACCAGGAGGCTAGAGCGGCGGTCATAGTTTCTGGGGTCCTGTGCCTTTCCCCTTCCTGAGAACCACAGTTTCCTTTCCTGGAGTTGTTTTCTCTCTAATTTGAACCCCACTCGAGGAGCTGGGGTCATCCCGAGGCTCCCTGACCTGACGCCTCCCAGACAAAGACGGGACGAGACCAGAGACGCCCTCATGTTGCTCAGCACACATGGCCCGTGCTGCATGAACACATGAATACTGTCCCCGAATGTGTTTCCGTGCTGTAGCCGGGAGGCCAAAGTCAGCGTGAGAGCCCCTGAGGGCATGGTCTGAAGTGGAGAGCCCTCGGGAGTGGTTCCGTAGTTATTTGTTCAAGGAATAAAGGGACCATTGCTGGCTACTAATTTTTTAAATCCTCACCCAAGGACATCTTTCTATTGATATTAGAGAGAGAAAAAGGAATGGGGTTGGGGGCAGAGAGAGTCAGAGAGTGACATGTGTCCCATCTGGGGATTGAACCCACAACTTGGGTATGTGTCCTGACCGGGAATCGAACCCTCCACCTTTTGGTGCAGGGGATGATGCTCCGAACAACTGGGCCACACAGGCCAGGGAACCAGCTTCTAAGTCTTTGACTGGGCACATTGTAACTCTTAAGTGTGCATCACCAGCAAAGACTACAAAAATACGACTGAGAAACCAGCTCCAAAGTTCGGGTTATGAAACGACGAACCTCTTCACTTTCATTTGTTTTCATCCCTTCTCGTCTGCCTTTTGACATCTTCTGGTTTTCTTAGAAATGTGGTCCCTCAGTGTCTGAACCAAAAGGTAGCATTACCTTCCTCTGCCCGTCCTACCTTGGGACCTCAACCCTTTTCGTAGAAAAGATTTGCTAATGCGTTCTGAGGTGGGGATGACCACTAAGAAGTATGTATTCTGCTTTGTATTTTGCTTGGGTAGGACTGTTTGCAAATAATCCTTTAGCTTAAAGATGCATCACTCATAGTGTTCCTGTTGGGACCAGGTAGTCATTTTCAATTCGATTCCATGTATTCCATGCCCTCCGTCCCCAGAACGAAGATAAACAGGGTAGGTGTCTCAGCCACAACAGGCTTCATTGTCAAGGTCTCACCGGCTTACACCGCCAAACGTTTTTCTTGCTCGTGTAACGTCGGCCATGGTTTGCACAACTCTCCCAGCAGCACTCGGCGGCTCTGCTCTGCCCCTGCCGGCCGGTGGGTGCCCCGCGCTCGCCTGGGCGGGAGAAGCGGGCCTTGTGAATTGAGCATCAGCTTCGAGATGCACTTGCTCACGTTTCATTGGTCCAAGTAGTCACATGGTACACCCGGCTTCTGGAGGCAGGACAGTGTCATCCTGTGGAATGCTGCAAGGAAGCTGGGAAATACCGGCCAACAGAACCAGTGACGCCCTTCTGAGTCTGTGTCGGTGGGTTGGAGTGCAATGTGCGTAGTCGTGTCTTTGGTACGTGTGAACTCCACGTGGGATTTGGGGTGGGCTCATTCAGAGCCAGATTTTTGAAGGTCTGCTTTTCTTTGTAAACAGCCACCTCCAAAGCAAGTGTGTTGAACAGGAGATCTGCTTAGTCCTCCGAGCAGAAAAGATGTTTTCTCCCCAAATAGTTTCTGTTGTAATCAGCATTCCACTGCCGGCATTCTGCGGCGGCCACTTGGAGGAGTCTTGGGTTTTTGAGGGAATGACTCACCGGCTGTGAGCGGGAAGCTCGTGGGTTAGCCCACATCTTAGTGTTTCAGAAACGTTGAGCACCGTGCAGGAAAATGTTGGACCCCTGTGTTCATTTAAAAAAAAAAAAAAAAAAAGAGAGAGAGAACAGGAAAGAAAGAGCTGCTTTTGTTTTTGGTTTAAGAGTCTTTCTTAATAAGGAGTAATGAGCATCAACACCCAGTTATTCAGTAAACCAATTAAATTAAATTAGCACAGCCAGGGAAACAAAGAAGCCGTCCTTCAGTAGTTTCACTTATGCTATAGACTCAGCCGTCACAATATGAGACAGAGTAGCAACAATACGGTCTGTAAAGACAATTAGTAGTAATTTTTCATTTTTTTTTTTATCCAGTGAAAACATGTAAAACGCCTCCCCCTGCCCCAGCAGACAGTTCCAGTACATTGTTTCTCTTTTGTTTCCAGCAGTGATAACATTGGGAATACATTAGCGTTCTGCACCGTCCTCACTGCTGGTTCACGTTCACGGCTGTGTCTCTGGAACAATTTTAGCCATTGTCTCTTCAGCTGCACCATGGATGGGCCATCTCTGCGTGGTAAAGAATGCCCGCTTTAGAGAGTGGTCTTAGGTCAAGAATTATTATTGCTTGAGGCCGGCAAGATCTAGTTGCGGGCTTCTGCAAACCCTGTGGGCTCTTATGAAAATGCTTTTCTCCACTGTTATTCTTCTAAGGCATTAAATCAGTCAGATTCATGA
Source organism: Molossus molossus (assembly GCF_014108415.1). NCBI lineage: Eukaryota > Metazoa > Chordata > Mammalia > Chiroptera > Molossidae > Molossus > Molossus molossus. Next base: position 7,166,935 of record NW_023425399.1, on the reverse strand, counting down.
GCAACAAGAGGTCAATGTCTGATTGAAATTCATAAGGTCAAAAAGGAAACTAAAAATCAATTTATAAGATATGAAGATTTAGGTTCAAACTATATCCATGAGCAATAAAATTTCACATCCATAAATGTAAGAAAATCAGTTATTAAACTTGAGGGGGGAAAGAAGACTTATTAAGTTTTACACACACATAAGGCAGCTAACACATAATTTTATCAGACATTACTGAAATCCTGTGTGTAATATAAGCGATGATGGGCTAAAATGCTAAATGGTTTAGCACTAAATTATTAAGTGATGTATCCCCAAGGTATTAAACAGAGAGAAAATGCAGAGCAGGTGTCTCTCCTAGCAAGACTTGATCACCAGTTTAAGTGCATATTGATAACAAATGCACTTTGGAGGGAAAATAGTATTAGTAATATTTTTGCTGTGTGAAAGCCTGGTGTCAGGATGACTAAAAGCTTCTACCTGACAAAGAAATGTTCATTTCATTTTTTTTAAGAAAAAAAAATTAATCATGATAAATGTTAGGTCCCTGTGGAGCAAAAGGGGGAATTCTGGAGGGATTCGAGCATTTTGTCTCTTTCCTTCTGTCATCTCTGTGTGTGAAAAATAGCTGAATGGAAAAGGTCTATCTGCAGCGTGCAGTAAAGATTGAAATTATGAACACAGTGTTGCAAAATAAAAATATAATTTTGCCAGTATGAGTGTAAAGAAAACTTTATGAAAGCAAACATTTGGGTAAACACTTGCAATCTTTTAGGGCCGTAGCACAATTTATAACCTAATTTTGTCCTGCCGATAAAAGGGAAACGGGATATTCTCATGGTCTAGTTGGTCAGCAGAGGCTCTGGTTGAAAAGGAAACAGCAAAAATGTGTGTTTGCAAGTGAGCTGGATGGCAGTTTTCTTTGGTCTCTTTAGATGCAGTAGAAACCCAAATACAGCTTCTGGTAGGGTTATGGGAACAATGTTAACCGGGTCTGTCTGGCCCTTGAGCGTGAGGGAAGATTGGCTCATACCTGTGAGCCAATACACGGGAAGTTCAGAGCTATCTCCCCAAATTCCAGAAATTCCCAGGAGAGTTGCATTGGTTCATCCATCACCTTGGATAGGAGTGCCGTGTTTGCTGCGTGACTTCGGCTTGTGAATCATTTCACCAGCCTTCCATGCCGTGACTTCGGGCAGCCCATGGGTGGAACACTCCCTCTGTTTTGAATTGCATACACACATGTGCACATGCACGCATGCACACACACACACCCCCCTCTCAGAGAAATCCTATAGAAGTATAAATTCAAAAGGTGTACACTTACTCCTCATTTCACAGCTGTGAAACGGGGCTGCCGGAGGTTCACTAAGGGGCTGCAGGCCAAGCAGCCTGTGTGTGGAGCTGGGACTGCAGCACGGACTGCTTCTACGTCCATGGTCTTATCAGCTCCCCTGTTCTACACTTGGTATTTCCTGCCGGGTTAGGAAGAGGACAACAAACTATGTCCCGCAGGCCAAATCTGGCCTGCCATCTGCTTCTATAAATAAAGTTTTATTGGAACACAGCCATGCCCATTGGTTTATGTATTGTCTGTGGCTGCTTTCATATGACAGTGGCCAAGTTGGATAGTTGTGACAGACACTGAATGACCTGCAAAGTCTGAACTATTTATTGTTTGGCCCTTAACAGAAAAGTTTGTTGACTCCTATTTTAGATGGAAGACTACTATTTACTCCATGGACAACTGGTTTCCTGAACATTAATATGAAAAAAAAAAAAAAAAGGTGTCCCATGATCAAAGAAATTTGGGAAATGCTAGATCAGACAAAGTTAAATAGGTTTCTCATTTAATGTACTAACTGCATAGCATATCTCTTCAAGAGGTGATAGAGTACGTGGCATACTTTGAACTCAGGATGTGTGTGTGTGTGTGTGTGTGTGTGTGTAATGTTTTAAAGGACACATTTGAGAAGGCCGGATGGGGTCCAAATTTGGGGAATACACTCCCAAGAGGCTGCCCTTAGAATGCTCAGCTGTTCCTTGGGAAGGTGACTAGGGAAGAGTAGAATTTTTCGAGAGCTGGATGGAAGCTAACCTTTTTTGACTTTGTAGAAGAAAATGACCCACCAGATAGAACTTGGTTCATTTTTATTTTCTTTCCTATAAATCTTTTTTTTTAATAATTTTTTTTCTTTATCAATTTTAGAGAGAGAGGAAGGGAGAGGGAGAGAGAGAAACATCGATGAGAGAGAACATTGATTGGCTGCCTCCTGCATGCCTCCCACTGGGGACTTGGCTCACATCCTGGGCATGTGCCCTGGCCAGGAATCAAACTGGCGACCTGTTGGTACATGGGTCAATGCTCAACCACTGAGCCACACCGGCCAGGCCCTATAAATCTTTCTTGAGCCTGTCTGTACATATCAGATGTAAGTGACCCAATGTATAAATAGAAGCCAAATGATTGTTAGTTATAAATTGGAAAGGGTAGAGCTTATTTGGCTTAATATCATTTTTTTCCCTTTTTTTAAAAAATTAATTTTTGTTACAGATGTTTCTCCTTTTCCCCCCACTGATTCCCCCCTCCCCTGGTTTAATATCATTTTTAAAAGAAAAGATATGTTTATGATTGTTTCACTGTAGTTGTATTATGTGGTTATTTTCTGAATCAATTGCTCTTTGTTGGTAGAGTAGAATTCTATACAGTGTATTTCATGATATTTTGTAAATAGTACAGGGCTTTGAGAGGTTGGGACAGCTGTGTTCAGTGAGGAAGATTGTATTACTCACAGCTCATTTGGTTGTGGATGATAAAACCCAACTCAAACTTGATAAGCTATTGATTTATATAATAGAGCAGGAGTGGATGTAGCTTCAGGCATGGCTGTTTCCAGGAGCTCAAATGACGTAGCCAGGATTCTTTCCTCTCTTTCTTAGTTTGCTCTGATTTTCTCTTGGTGATTTATTTGCCTGGGGGTATCTAAGATCACTGGCTTTGCTCGCTCACATTGTGTCAATAGGTAAAGATTCCAGATTTTCAAATAGCTTCGTATCAGTTCCTGAGAGTGTCTTTGATTGGCCCTGCCTGGCTCATCTGCCCAGCCCCAGACAAATTATTGTGTCCAGCATGAGGCATTCTGATTGGCCAGTGTAGATCTCATGATCAGATGTGTGGCAAGAAAGAGACCCGTGTTGGACAGTTCTCGAGGAGGTAGAAGGGGAGGGAAAGGGGTATCAAATGTGGAAAACCCACAGAGGTCTATTACTGGCCACGGGAGGCAGAGGCCTGCCTGGGGTAAAAAGAACGTGGAAACAGGGGACCCCACTAGAATGTAAGCTACAAGACGCCACAATCTTTATTTATTTTTTTCAGTACAGTGGAACCTCGGTTCTCGAACTTAATTCATTCCGGAAGGCTGTTTGAAAACGGAATCAATTTTTCCCAATAGAAATAATGTAAATGGAACTAATCTGTTCCAGACCCCCAAATGACTCCCTGTTTTAACCTTTCTTGTATACAGTACATGTCTAATGTACCTGTTATTTATTTATTTATTTAATCCTCATCCGAGGACTTTTTTTTTTGATATGTTGTTCAGATAGAGTGGGAGGGAGAGAGAGGAACAGAGAAGAGAGAGAGAAAGAGAGAGAGAGAGAGAGAGAGAGAGAAACATCAACGCGAAAGGGACACATCAAGTGGTTACCACCCACAAGACCCAACCAGGGCCGGGGACAAACTGCAACTGAGGTACGTGCCCTTAGCGGGAACCGAACCCGGGTCTCTCAAGGCCACAGGCCGACGCTCCAACCCGCTGAGCCAAACCGGCCAGGGCTAACGTACTGTTTAATCTAGAACCAAACACTTTAAAAACAAAAAGGACATAAAATGTAAATGAAAATTTAACAAAAAGGAAATAAAATGTACATTAAAAAATGAAAATTTAATAATAAGCAGCCACAAAAGCAAAGAAAAAGAAAACCACACGAAAAACCCATGAGAATGTTCACAGTGCGATTTCCTCAGATGTTAACAGCGTGAGGGTTAGCGGTAAACTGACTCATGCTCACACAATGTCCTTTGTCGCCCGAGAGACATGCGACTGATCATACAGGTATCAGCAGGAAAGGGCTGCTGGGTTGAGAAGCGAACTGTCCAAGGTGGGAGACATTCGAGAACCAAGGTTTGGCACAAAGAAAACAAGGCTTCTGAAACAGAGCTGAGCACGAGGGAAGCTGGTTCTTTCCGAGAGAATGGCATCTCCGTGGACACGAGAGTTCAAGAGCTGGTAGTGAAGATCCTGGGTCCCGGGTGCGATGCGGGAGACTGTAAAACGCCCACAGTGGTCTACTCCTCCCATAAAGCGCTGGGTGTGTTTTCCCATCCCCGTGGCGTCTGGGCTGGGAACCCGGCTGCGTTGGATACTGGACATTGGCAAATGCGTCTCAGGCAGAAGCTTGGCAAGCTTCCGTGGACTGGGCTTGCCCTCTCGCTGCTGGGGGGCTCTGGCCACACGAACGAGCCCGAGCCAGCCAGCTGGAGGATGATACCCCATGTGGACAGGGCTGAGGTGCCCCAACCCCCCGCTGACTCAGAAACCAACCACAGCCTCACCAGCGAGTCTCGGCTGAGACCAGACAGGCCTGGCCCAGGTCGGCGGAACCTTCCAATCCCGACGGCCAACATGCAGGTTCATCAACAAAATAAGTTACTTGTTTTAACCACTGACTTTGGGGGAGGTTAGTGACGCCACAGAAGCTCACTGAGATAGTTAGATTCTCACCTGAAGAAAAATATCATCTGAGTCCAAGCCTCGGGTGACCCATCCCCACCCCCCAACCCCCGGTATTGGTCTCAACTTATTAAAGTCCAGAAGGTTCAAGTTCGCAAGTTCATGCCTCAAGTTTTCTCCGCGCCCTCCCCTGTGTGCAAATATACGTCTAACATCTACGTTTTGATCAGTCTTTCTATAATCCCTGCCAGATTTTCAGTGGAGGAGGAGAGAGAGTGTTTTATAATTATTAGTGTTATTTTATTGTCACTTATATATCTCAGTTAATACTGACATGATTGTTCTTGCTGTTATAACCAGAATTAGAAGTTTTCCCAGCCGGGTATTGATCATTCGTGTAATTGGATGACAGAGGTAAACCGATTCCCTCTCTGCCTTTGAGAAATCAAAACAGTGGAAAGGATGAAGCAAATAAAATATCAAAACGTATGTGGTCTCTTAAAAGGTGGCGCTGTCTTTATTATTATTTTTTCCTTAAAAAGAGAAGCTATTATTGTTTAGGGAATTTCTATTATAATAAATATCAATAAAATTGTTTGTTCAGCAGTTTAAAAAAAAAAAATACGTGCTTATTTGAAATGATTTCCAGGTAAAGTTTTCCAAAATTACTCTTGCTTTATTACACCACGTACATTTTCATGATATTAAAATATAAATTACATTGCATAGCATTATAAATTGTTATTAAAGGGATCGGCGGCATTCCTAGCAGGGAACTTAAATATAACTGTAAAAACTGAAATAAAATCTATTAATGCAATAAACCTACTTAATAAAAGTTACTTTCATATTCCAAAACAAAATAGTACGGCCTGCTTCAGATCTGAAAGTAAAAAAAAATGAGGGAATAAATTAGTGGAGGTTAAGAACCTTGTAGCAGCTGACTAACAAAACTCCAGGGGATTATGAAATTTCATGCTCCTGTAATAAAAAGGATAAAGGATGGGCTGGAAGACCACTAAAAGTTAAAATAAGTGAGCATAAAGGAGATGAAAAAGTCCGACGCGAGGGAGGCCGGTAATGTGTCATGACTAAAGGGATGGCATTCAAGGGGTAGAGGCTGGAATTAAATGTACAATGAATTCTGCTGGTAGATTAATAGAAAATTATAAAGGTAAATGAGTTCGGTTTCATGGTTTCCGAAAACTTTATATATCTCATTATTTTTCTTAGCATTTGAGAAGAGGCAGAGTGAGACAAATTAAAACCTGGCATAAACCATATTTGAGTGGGTGTAAGTGCTAATTACTCCCCAATGCCAACCCGCCCCCCCCATTCCCTCATAACTGACCTTTAATTGGTAAGTGGCACGTGGAAACTCCAAATTAAGCACGATTTCCCAGTTCCCTTGCTCCTACCTGGGACCATGAACTTGAGTTCTTTTCCAATTAGTTGCCATGAAACATTTGGGTAATGTATTTCAAAGGAGAGAGTGGGTACTTCTTCACCTTCCACCTCCCCCTGTTTCTTCCTCGTGGCTGGAATGTGGATACAACAGCTGGTGCTCCAGCAACAATTTTGGACCATGAGGTGATAGCAAGAAGGGGAACTGTACATGAGGGAGAAACAAGACAGAGGAGCCTCGAACACTGATACTATGTAGCCTCCAGCTCAACCCTTGGCTTCCTGGTGTCAGACTTCAGAACCCCCCCCCCCCCCCCACTGCTGTTTTGGGATTCCTATCCTTACAGTCAAAACTCGTCTTAACTACAACAGAGTGGGTTTCTTCTGTCTCCAGGTAGAAAAGTAGACATTGATATTGTGTATTGCAATGAGTAAATGCACAAGCCAGTGGGGGAACCCCGTCTGAAGCAGGAACAGCGCCCCTGTCGGAACCGGGGGCCGGGCATCCGAGGAAGGGACCAATGTGTCTATTGATGCCGAGGCTAGAAGTGAAGAGTTCACTAGAAGCCGAGGTTTGCTCCAAAATCCAGTTCAAGAGCAACCTGCTGGTGACGGCGAGGTTGGTCCTCAAGCTGAGTTTCTGTAGAAAGAACGCTTCGATTGCATTACAGGTCAAGGGAAGTAGCTGTTTTGAAAAGTTGCTTTTAGCCATATATTCTTAAGATCAAGAAAATGTCAATGGAAGAACATAAAGGTATTTTACTCTGGCATATTTGGGGTGACTCTCGCGGATAATGGGTTTTACGCGGGGGGAGGCAGGCCCAGGCCCTCCGTGGCCTCCCTCCCCGTCCATTGTGGCCCGTCCACTGCTCCGAGCACATTCTGTCTCATTTCTCTCTGCCGTAACCTTTCCCGACTCAATCTACCATAACAGTTGAAATGGCACTTGGTGGCTTGGAAGGAAATGCCCAGTACCTTTGCTGTAGGTAGCGGTCGCCCTACTGGTCCAGAGTAGATTTTCCAGACCGTTAGAACTGCTGACCTATACAGAAATTCTTCTTGAAATGAATGATGGTGGAACTTTCCCAGGACTGTGAGAAAAGTATCTTTTGGCCTTTGTTTTATTATGTTTCCCAAGAAGCATTCACACGCTGCGCGTCTCCCGTCTGCAACTCCTGACTCCTGTGGGTGCCCACAGGGAACCCCCCACCCGTGCCCCTGTCCTTGCATTTGCTGGGCTGTGCTATAGCTCTTCCCTCCCTTCCTTGCTCCCTCCTGCCCTTCACCCCTCCCTCTCTCCTCCCTGCTTCCTTCCTTCCCCTTCCCCGTTCCTTCCCACCACAGTATTTATGTAACATCTACTCTGTGCACTAGAAAAATGGCAGCAAAAAAACCCAAAAACAGTCCATCCTGTTATAGTTTTGCTAACTTGCTTGTCTCTGGAAGGCCCTTAACAAATAGTTCTGTACAGCCTATGCGGAGGTCCAGCGTCAGTCTGTTAAAGTGAAGGGGGGGGGCACAGAGGGAGCCGCTTGTCAGTTACAGTCCGGGCCACGCATGGCGCCCTTGACCTTGACCTTGACCTCTCACACACCTGGAAACTCCCGCGAAATGAAAACAACTACTAACAGTTGGCTTTAGGTGACAAATATGATGTGATTGAGAAAAGCTACAGATGATGAAACTCGAAGGGCAATCGGCAATATAGAGAGGAGGCTAAAGATGGAATGTTTACATAAATGGAGGAGCGGAGAAAAATATTCGAAGGATGGCTTGGATCTGTGACTTTGTTTTTATGACCAAACATAGAAAAACGATTTGGGAAACTCAGAGCAGAAATTATATTTTAAAATAGAGAGAGTCTGTCCGGTGTGGCTCAGTGGTTGAGCGTCGACCCCTGCACCAAGAGGTCGCCGGTTCATTTCTCAGTCAGGACATATGCCCACGCTGTGGCCCGATCTCCAGTGGGGGCATGCAGGAGGCGGCCAGTCGATGTTCTCTCTCATTGATGCTTCTCTCTCTCTCTCCCTCTCACTTCCTCTCTCTCTCAAATCAATAAAGGAAAAATAAAAATAGAGAGAGATAGCCCTGGCTGGTGTGGCTCAGTTGGTTGAGAGTTGTCCTGTGCACAGGAAGGTCACCAGTTCAATTCCTGGTGAGGGCACATGCCCAGGTTGTGGGTTTGATCCCTGATTGGGCGCAATCTCTTTCCAAAGTAAATAAAAACATAAAAATGAAATCGAGATGACTGAAAGCTCAAAGGATGAGGGAAGAAGGGGATATTTGCCACATGGAAATGCACAAATTAGGAATCTTTTATCAGTATAGAGTCGGTATCATTGAGGACAGGCTAGATTATGCAGGAACTAACAACTCCCAAATATCAGTGGCTTAACACGCCCACGGTTATCTCTGGTTCATGCCATACATTCAACAGGTCATCTGGCTGGGGTGGGGAAGACCATGCTCACCGGAGTCACCCAGGGACCCAGGTTGAAGGAAGTAACACCTCAACACTGATTCTTGTCGCTGCAACAGTGGCCAGGCTGCTGTAACAAAGTACCATAGACCGGGTGGCTGAGAAGTAACAGACACGTATGTCACAGAGTTCTGGGAGTCTGAGATCAGGGTTCCCACGTGCTTGGGTTCTGGTAAGAACTGGAGTCTTCGGGGTTTAACCCTCACGTGGCAGAAAGAGAGTGAGTAGCTTTCGGGACTCTGATAAGGACACTAGTCCAATTCACAAGGGCTCCACCCTCATGATCTAATTACCTCCCTGAGGTCCCACCTCCAGATAGCACCCTGTGAAGGATTAGATTTCAACATATGCGTTTGGGGGGTACACAGACATTCAGACCATAGCAACGACAAGTTACTTCCGCTTCGAAGTAACACACGTAACTTTTGTTATTTCTTTGGATGGAGCCAGCCCCGTGGTCATGCCTACTACTGAGGGGAGTGGAGAACTGTCCTCCTACTGTGTGCCTGCAAAACAGCATCAGAACCCGGTGGTGAGCAGCACCCAGGTCCCCTGCGGCTCGTGCACTCGGCCCTTCAGAATGACACCCCGTCCTGAACAGGCAGCCCCTTGAAAATGGACACGCCATCCTGCAGCTCTGGGAACCCCCGTGCCCAGCAAAGGGCCTGTTGCACTGAATTGATCTCCACTCATGTACTTCCCGAAACCTCTCATGATTTATTGGTAAAATTTTCACCCTTAATTAGTTAAAAAAGAAACCCTTTCTATGAGTTTATGAATTATTTACCTTACAAAGTCCTTCTGAGCTCTTCAAGTACGCTGTAAATAATTCACGTTCAGCCTTGTGTGATTTCAAATTTGTTTATTAATGTTATCTCGGAGATAGAAAACAACCTAAGTGAAACCACGCTCTCTTATTTCGCAGATCATTTGGGCTGAGAAAAAGAAATGCTTTTCTTCTCATCAGAGGATGGTATTGACCCACCATTAGCAGGGTGTGGAGGTCTAGTTATTGTCCAACAGTAAGCAAGTATTTCTGCTGACCTAAGCCCATGCAGTCACCTTTGTTGAATTGCTACTATTTGCCAGGTTCTGAAGTAACAGTCTACACTGCCCAGTATTTCCAGTGTAGACCCTTCTCCCGAACCTCGTGTCTCCAGTTGCCGTTCTGATATCTCCACATGGATGTGTCTCGCAGGCACCTCCCGCTTGACATGTCCAACGCGAAGTCTTTGATTGCCAGCCTCCCTCCGACAGCTCCAGAAATCATTCCTCATCTCGGTAACTGGACGCTCCAGCCATGTCATTGCTCAAGTCAGAAACTTTACCCAGAGCCTTGACTCGACCCCCTCTCTCCTCACACCCTATGTCGAATCTCTCAAGTCCTGTGGGCGTCATGTTCAAAATATGTCCAGAATCCAATCACGTCTTACCACCTCCACGAGTACCACCAGAACCCAAGCTGCCATTATTGTTTATCTGGTTTATTTCTAACCATCTACCTGGGCTGCCTACTTTCACCTTGGGCTCCTACACTCTACTCTTTACAGAGCATCCAAGAGAAGCCTTTTAAAATGGAAGTCCAATGCCCATTTTTCAATTGGGTTCTTTGTCTTCCTTTTATTGAGTTGTATGAGTACTCTAGCTATATTGGAAATTAACCCCTTATCTGATGTATCATTGGCAGTGATGATCTCCCACAGAGTGGGTTGCCTTTCCATTTTGATGGTTGTGTCTTTTGCTGTGCGGAAGCTTTTGAGTTTGATGTGGTCTCATGTGTTCATTTTCTCCTTTGTTTCTGTTGCCTTAGGGGATGTATCAGTGAAAATTCTGCTGCGTATGATGTCTGAAATGTTGTTGCCTACATTTTCTTCTAGGATTTTTATGAATTCATGGGTCACATTTAAGTCTTTTATCCATTTTGAGTTTATTCTTGTGCATGGTGTAAGTTGATGGTCTAGTTTCATTTTTTGAGACGACATGGAGGGACCTGGAGAGTATTATCCTAAGCGAAACAAGCCAAGCAGAGAAAGACAGATATCACATGATCTCACTTATTCATGGAATATAATGAACATAACAGTCTGAGGAACGGGGCAGTCCCAGAGACATGGAAGTGGGGTACAGACTAACAGTCCCCAGAAGAGGGGGTGGGGGGAGAGATAAACCACAGAACATATATGCATGTATGCATGAACAATGGACAGGGACAACAAAGCTGGGGACAGGGCGGAGAGGGTGGGGGAGGGGAGTATCAGTGGGGGGAAAAGGAGAAACATCTGTAACAAAAATAAGTAAATTAATTAAATAAAAATAAATAAATAAAATGGAAGTCCATCTTCTGCTCAACCCCCAGTGGCTTCCATCTCCGGACAAGAAAATGCTCGAGTCCTCTATAAGGTCCTCCTTGACCTGCATCTCACCCCCCCCCCCAATGCTCCCGATTCCAGCTCCTCCTGCCCATCCCCCTGCTCACTGCCCCAGGTACTGACAGCTCCTGGCTTTCTCAGAACATTCCCAGCATGCTCCTGCCTCGAGACTTCCACGCTTGTCGGACATTCTCCCAGTGCCGTCAAGTCTCGGCTCAGATGTCACTTCCCCAAACCTTTCTACTTAACACAACAACCTCCTCACTCACCTCCCACCAGCACACTCATCTCCCTTCCTCGGCTTTCTCTGTCTCTGAAACCCCCGTCGAGGTTGGTGCGTTTATTTATCCGTCGCCCCTTCTCCAGAACTAGACACTAGGAAGACAGAGGGCCAAAGGGCTTCGTGTATTTCACTGCCGTACCCCCAGTGGTCGCGTGGGAATAGGTCGGGGTACGCAGTCAGCAAGGATTTGTTGAACAACATATGAATCCTATGTAGGTGTCACTTTATCGCTCACTGATCGCTTCTTGTCACTAAGTGTTCGCTTTCCAGCCGCGGCTCCTGGAGGGCAGAGAGGGGAACGGATTCTTGGGCGTGTTCCGCGGTCCCGAATGCAAGGGTGTCAGAGAGCAGGTTGCTGCTAACAGGGTTGGTTGATCTCTTCGCCTTTTCCAAGGGGTTTCCGGCAGAACACAGATCACCCAAGATGGTCTTCGAAGCCTAGTGTTCATGGCTTAGAGTCCTGTCAGTCAAAGGGACACGCGCAGAATCCAGGCCCCACCCAGCCATCCGGAAAGAGCCAGAATGTTAACTGAGGAAGGTCAGTGATTCCGTCACTTGAATGTTCACACCAGGGGATCCTGTTAAAGTGCAGCCCCTGCATTTCTAATGAGCCCCAGCGGAGGCTGACAGAGCTGGTGTCTGAGTCACCGGGTCCTGAAGGCCTGGCAGGTATGGGAGCTGTGCTCCGTCACCTCCCAGCCACCCACAAGGCTCGGCCACATCTCAGGCTCTGACAAATCCTGGATGCGAGGCGTTTTAAAAATCATCGTCAATCTAGTGTTTCCCAAGCCTATTTGGTGACACCAATGACCCTTACCAGGACCGATCATTCTGGGCCGATCACGCTTTGGGGAACCCTTCACCATTCTTTCTTCTTGGATTTTCCCTCCTGTCCTGTCTCTGGTCATGACACTGGGCTAAGCCTGGAGACCAGGACCCCTCAGTCCCCTTCTCCCTTGAGCTGATGCTCACCAATCCACAGGGGTCTTTGCTGCTCGTTCCACACCGACAGACCTTTCCTCCCTAGGGGGCTCCTTCTCATCTGCCTTCTGAACATTCTTCAAGTCTCAGCTTGGGGGCCTTCTCCTCCAAAGCCTGACCACCCTTCTAGAATGGACTCAGTAGCCCCTTGCCTTCATCCCACATCTCTTGGCAGGGGTGGGGTGCAGGGTGGACGTGTGCAGAGACTAATTCTGCTCACTGCAATGTCTGCTTAGGTCCCCCACCCCCTTTCAAGATCCTGAGAGCTCCCGAGAGCAGGTTCAGGGCCTTCTCATCTCTGTACCCCCAGAACGGAGGCCCCTCCACGGTGCGTCTTGGGTGATTGTCTGCATTGCCCTTTAAAACCAAGTGGAAAACATGAACCAAACCTGCCCTTAAGAATCGCCCACTAAAGGCAATGCTGGTAAGAACTAGTAAAGACCTGAGCAGGGTTGATTTTTCCAAACGGTTGGCGTGAAGAGCTCAGAGAAACATCAAAAGCCAGTTACTCAACAATGAGCCGCTTTTCAAGTCGGAAGAATTTAATTTTAGGAAGAATAACACGGGGATGGGCCGCAAACGGAATGATTTGAACGCAGACTGTTTTGCTGCAGGGCACAGAGGAAACAGAACAGACTTCAGGTGTGGAGGGGCTAGTACTTACGGAGGGAGCGTGCCTGGGGACCCAGGCTGGGTACGTAGGTTTTAATAATGTGCATGGATTTGAGTCAGTGTTAGAAAAACATCCAGCTTTCTGAGTGGAGCTCATACTATCATGTTTCCTGACTTAATTTTTTTTTTTTTTTTGACGGACAGATCCTGCCTCAGATTTATTCGTACAGATAGCACAGGAGGGCACCAGCTCCATGTAGACAGCAGCCCAGGGGGGCAAATCAGTCCTTCCGTCCTCACGTCGGCAGACGGAAGCCTCTGTTGTGGAGCCTTTGTGGGGGCCTGGGCACCTTTGGGAGCGGGGGCCTGGGCACCTTTGGGAGTGGGGGCCTGGGCACCTTTGGGAGCGGGGTCTTGGGTACCTTTGGGAGCGGGGGTCTTGGGCACCTTTGGGAGTGGGGGCCTGGGCACCTTTGGGAGCGGGGTCTTGGGCACCTTTGGGAGTGGGGGCCTGGGCACCTTTGGGAGCGGGGTCTTGGGCACCTTTGGGAGTGGGGGCCTGGGCACCTTTGGGAGCGGGGTCTTGGGTACCTTTGGGAGCGGGGGTCTTGGGCACCTTTGGGAGTGGGGGCCTGGGCACCTTTGGGAGCGGGGTCTTGGGCACCTTTGGGAGCGGGGGCCTGGGCACCTTTGGGAGCGGGGGTCTTGGGCACCTTTGGGAGTGGGGGCCTGGGCACCTTTGGGAGCGGGGTCTTGGGTACCTTTGGGAGCGGGGGCCTGGGCACCTTTGGGAGCGGGGGCCTGGGCACCTTTGGGAGTGGGGGCCTGGGCACCTTTGGGAGCGGGGGCCTGGGCACCTTTGGGAGTGGGGGCCTGGGCACCTTTGGGAGTGGGGTCTTGGGCACCTTTGGGAGCGGGGTCTTGGGCACCTTTGGGAGCGGGGGCCTGAGCTGGAGGTGCAGCTGCACCCGAGGCCTGGGGCTTGGTCTGAGCCTTGGCCTTGGCCTTTGGCCGGCAGAGCCTGAGGCCCTTGGTGATGCGGGCATGAGCATGTTCCCAGGCTTGGGGTGAGCAATGTAGGCAAGTCGACTGAGCTTTCGGCTGCCGCCCTTTGGGATGGTGGGCTTGACCTCCTTGGGCTTGACCAGGGCCTCGACGGCCTCAGCACGTGTGCTCATGGCCTTGGCGTTGTTGGCCTGCCTCTTCCTCAGGCCCTTCTTGTTGTGCTTCTTGGCAAAGCGCATGCTCCTTAGGAACTTGGGGCCTGCCCCCTTAGAGATTCGTATCTCTGTGATCTGGTTGCTTGATGGCGCTCTGTGCCAGTTTCGGGACTGGTTGTGCGTGGGGTGGTTCTTGGACGTGGCCATCTCTGCACCGAAGCCCGCGGCTCCCGAAGCCGGAAGAGAAAGAGTCTGACTTAATGTTTTTATTTAAGAAAAAGAAGTGAGTCAGGTCAAAGCACAGGTGTCAGTGAAAAGTACTGTGTGTGGTATGTGCATGGGTGGTTTACCAATGACCGATGCCAGGACTACACCAATTGAAGGACCTGGCCCTCCCTTTTAAACATTTTAATTTATTTTTTTGTTTAACCTGCACCTGAGGATGTTTTCCCCTTGATCTTTGAAGGAAGAGCGGGGAGAGAGAGGAACATCGGTGGGAGAGGGACGCATCGCACCAGGGCTGGCGTATCTGCAGCAGTGCCCTTGGCCTGGATGGAACTCGAGGCCCTTGGTGCCTGGGCCGGCGCTCTAACCACTGAGCACACGGCCAGGGCATTCAAAGAGGATCTTTTTTTTTTTTTTTTTTTGTGGTACGTGGCCCTAGTGGGATCCGAACCCAGGACTCTCTGGTCTGCAGGTTGACGCTCAACCACTGAGCCAAACTGGCCAGGGCTCAAAGAGGATCTTGTTAAATCAAGTCATTGCACGTGGTCCTTTTATTGCTACAAGGCTATTAATAGCAAAACAAGGCTATTAATTTTTCTATTTTTTAATCCTCACCTGAGGACATTTTTGCATTCATCTTCAGATAGAGTGGGAGGGAGAGAGAGAGAGAGAAACATGGATGTGAGAGAGACACTCGACTGGTTGCCACCCATACAATCCTAACTGGGGCCAGGGACAAACTGCAACCAAGGTATGTGCCCTTAGTGGGAACCAAACTCGGGTCTCTCTGGTCCACGGGCCGATGCTCTAACTACTGAGCCAATCTGGCCAGGACAAGGCTATTAATTAAAAAAAAAAAATTTATTGTGAATAGCTTTTCTTTTTCTTTATTGATCTTTAGAGAGAGAGAAAAAGAGAGGGAGAGAGAGAGAGAAACATCGATGAGAGAGAACATTGATTGGCCGCCTCCTGCATGCTCCCCAATGGGGATCGGGACCCACAACCTGGGCGTGTGCCCTGACCGGGAATCAAACCGGCAACCTCTTGGTGCAGGGTCGATGCTCAACCACTGAGCCACACCGGCTGGGCAAGGCCATTCATTTTTTTTCAAACTTCTCATTTCTGATTTTAACTCTCATTCTGTTCATACCTTTCGAGTTTAAACGTCAGCATGAAATGTTTACCAACAGACCTAGAAAGAAATCAGTTCTTCGGAGGCACGGGTTTGCTTTGCGGCACTTCCTGAGGGTGACGCCTCAGCTGACAGTGGTCATCCTTACGTTCGATTGACATGATGCTGGCCCCTGCTCACAGCTGACTGATCAAGGGTGTGCCCCTGACTTAAGAGGAGCCAATCAGATTGTCGTTTTAGGAGCTTAGAATTGGGATCCAGGGAGACCCAGCAAGATTCTGAGTGTGGACTGGGGACTTGGTTATTCTGGGCTCGCTGTATTTTGCAATGTGGATGGAGAGGCTGAGACAGCTGTGAGAGAGGGAGGCAGGGAGAGACGAATAAAATAGGTGTTCAGGGCAAAATAGGAATGAGAAGTAGAAAGCTCTGGTCCCTCTTATGTTCCAGGTCCAGTCCTTTTCTGGTCTGGCTACATCTTTGTTCTTGTTTTTTTTTTTAATCCTCATCTGAGGACATTATTGCATTTATCTTCAGATAGAGTGGGAGAGAGAGAGAGAGAGAGAAACATCAATGTGAGAGAGACACATTGACTGGTTGCCACCCACACAGCCCCAACCGGGGCCGGGGACAAACTGCAACCAAGGTACGTGCCCTTAGCGGGACGGAGCCCAGACTCTCTGGTCTGTGGGCCGACACTCTAACCGCTGAGCCAAACCAGCCAGGGTTTACTCTTGGGTTTTATGAGACACCCTGACGTCCTGGTAATAAATCTCCACCTTCCAACTCATTTCACCTCCAGCCCTGTGCTCCTCGCTCTGAGTTATTACTGTTCCTTGTAGCAAAGATCCTCTGTCAGTGAGGCCCACTTTCCCTGGGCCTCAGTTACTCCATCTGTAAAATGGGAGAAGCTGGTTCCTATTCTCCAGAGTACAGGGTGTGGGCCCCTGGAGAAAGATGAGAAGACCTTAGGTATTATTTAGATCCAACATCAAATGATATTGAACCATACTGACTCCTTTTCTGATGGTCTTCCTGTTTTTCTGATAACATAGCAAGGAGACAGTTTTATTCCGTATGTTTTTCACGCTTTTCTTAATGCCTGTGGATCTCTCTTTTTAACAGAGATAAAGGAGACATCAGACTAGGAGCCTTCAAAGGCTGCGGTCCAGCTACAAATTGACATACTTTTTTTTTTTTCCTGAATTTATTTTGTACTGTTATTTTTTGTCATGAAAACATTTGTTTTACTCCTGGTTTTTCATTTATGGTAGTGAGACAGAACTTCCTTCCAAAATAACTAAAAAGTGGAGGACAAGGAACAGTAGAATTCTGATGTATAAATATCGAATGACGGAAATAGAAAATCACCATTTGGCAAACACCACAGTCGTGATGATCGTGGGTGAGAATTGTCAATGGACGCTAAAATCAGGGGTGGAATTCAGGTGAGAAACAGGACATGTGCAAAGCCTCAGAGAATCTCCCCACAAGGCACGAGGCACAAAGAAAGGAGGAGTCACTTTGCAGGGGAGACACTGCAGACGCTGCCTCAGCCACGTGGTCCAAGGTGACTGTGTGTCCTGTACCCGAGGGTCGGACGTACCAAGCAGGACACCTGCTACTGTGGTCTTCTTGTCAAAAACGCGCAACTTCAACCTAATCTCGAGAAAACAACGGGCAAACTTACACTGAAGAATGTTTTACAGGATAACTGACTGGTCAGTGCTCTTCGTATACATATCGAGGTCATTTGCTAAATGAGGAACTGTCACAGATTGGAGGAGACTAAAGAGGCTAAGACAGGACATGCAATATGTGATCCCGCAGTAGATCTGGGCCGAGGAAAGGATGCTATTTGGAGAAGACCTATAAATTACTTAATGGTACTGTATTCATTTCCTGCTTTTAATAATTGGACCATGACTGTGTAACATGGGAACATTTAGGGAATCAGGGCAAAGACACCGTTTTGGTTGTGACAGGGACGGGGAGGGGTGTGACTGGCATCAAGCTGCTAAGGGTCAGGGATGCTGCTAAATATCCTGCAATGTACAGAACAGCTGCTAACAGCAAAATTTATCTCGTCGAAATGTCACTAATGCTGAGCATGATAAACCCTATTCTAGAATGACTCAGTTAATATATATATTTTTATATATACACATATATATTTTATATATATAACATACACATATATGTCTTATTATGTGTATATACACATATAGCTTATGTATGCATATACTATGTGTATGTAAACAAGGAATGATAAGGAAAATAATAGCGTAAGAGTTATGTATTTTGTGCACACAGTGCTGTCAGCCTGTCGGGATCCGACCTCTGCATTGCCACCTGGGTCTGGCATTTTGGATTCTGTGAGATCAGGAGCGGTGCCTTTCAAGGTCAGAGGTCCAGGCAGATAGCTTCGTGACTGCGCACCGCACGTGGCCATCACTGGTCAACTACGTCCCTCCGCTTCCCTGGTTCAGAGTGAGCACATCAATCTGACCATTTCTAATGAGAGAGAGGATAACACGGCACAGGCACAGGCCACTTGCTGTCCGCCACTGCCTGGTGGGCTTAGCTAAAGAAACGATCCTTCATTAATTAACCTTCACTTTCTGTGTAGATCCACTCATTGAGATGCAGGTAATTAAACCAAGGTCATTTCAAGGACTGACAGGGGGAAAAAAAACAACAAACCCAGCAGTTGGAAGGTGGTGGAGGTTTTGGGTAGAGGACTTGGAATTCTATTTTTGTCCTTGTGCAGAATTGCAGAATCATCTTTTCTTGACTTTTAAATACTGTAACCTTTTTTAGTTGAATATCTCTTAAGTTCACCTCGAAACCGTATCTCCAGAATTTTTAGATTTAGGTTATAGGTACCTCTTGCTAGTTCAGAAATAAATGTTAAGGTAAAAATTTAATTTTAAGAGGGCAAACCATGTAAAGGAAAGGAAAACGAATTATGTCGGAGAGGGGAAAACAGAGAAAAAAACCACACTTTTACGGAGTGCGATGGCTGTTCTGTCTTAGTTTGAGCTTTGAGCTCCATACTGTCTGATTCTTACTGCTTATAATATTTGGCCGGTATGATACATTCCAGTGGTTAAGAACATCGATTTAGAGTTGGGTAGGTGAGGGTTCATGATGTAACTCTTACATTCATTTAGACCTCGGGAAATTCATTTCACTTCTTTCTCCTTGGTTTGCTCATCTGTAAAATGGGTGCAATGCTGGTGCGAGCCAGCGCTGCGTTCTGGGGGGCGTTCCTAGGAATGACTGCTACCTCCTCGGCAGTGCTTGTTATATGCCAGGGACTGTCCCTACGGCTTTACGTAGACCAGCTCATTCGAGCCTCCATCAGCCCTCTGGGTTAGGCACTGCTATTGTATCTGATTAATAGATGAGGGAGCTGAGACCCAGAGAGGTCAAGTAACTAGTCCTAGGTAACAGCCACAAGTAGCAGAGCTGGGATTTGAACCCAGCAGGCTGGGTCTAGAGTCTGTGCTTTGCAATCGTGCGGCACCCTCTCAGTAAGCTGTCGGCTTGTCACTCATCTCATTCCACGTTGTGCCTTAGAAATACATCGCTGATGTGAGCCCACTCGGGAATACTTTCCTTTTGGGAAAAGAGGTGGCTCTTGCAGGGTAGAACTAACGAACTCTTCGAGGCCAACAATAGCTACATGGCAAATACCAGAGAGGCTCATTTCCCTTTAGAAAAGAGGTCTAAGAGCTGTTGAGGAACATTGCCACCTAGTGGGAGACGGAGTCACGACAAGACAGTGTGGACTGCCCTAGGGAATTTGCTGGGTATTTATTTCCTTTTCTCTCCTGGCGTTTAAAATTTACGTTAAAGAAAAGACAAAAAGATATTTTCCATGTCATAGTCCCAGGGTCATTCCAGATTCCAACATGTATGCATTTGGAATCCAGGCATTACATTTAAAGTTACAGTATTACCATAGAAGCCAATGACATTTCGGCTTATTAGTGCCTCTTGAAGGAGAGTGTATGAATTTCTCAGCTTGCCTCGCTAAGTACTTTACTTTTAGTCCTAAAGACGAAATGCTTAATTTGTTAAACATATACAGAATCAGAAGTAGGGCCATTCAGTCGATCTAATACCGCTTGCGGTTATGAAAGTCAGTTTTTATCTGTTTAAACAGGTCATAAAAAAAGTAAAATCTGAAATAAAGAACTAAATGCCCTCCCTACTCTCATCTGTAATACATGCTGCAAATGTTGATTAGGAATCCGTGCAAACCAGGGGAGAGAATAACTTACAAGGCAGAAATACCGTTTCAGCCTGACCGGCACTGGCGTTCTAGTCAGGGTTGGTCCACCTTTCAACGAGGCAGTGTTTTCCGTGAACTGACACCCAAGCCGCCGCAAATCGGAAGTCTTCCCTGCACACCCGCGCACACAGCTGGACGTTTTCTGAAACTGGAGGCTCCATTGGGCCCCCCGAGGACTCCCAGCTCTGTGTAAGCTGAGGAAATTGATCTAATTTGTTATACTTTGGTTTCTCTTATTCACTCTGCTATTCTTCCTCTGTTCTCTGGGCTGCCCTTGCGTGACGTCACAGGACACAGACAGACCCGCACATTAGAAGCCGACACAAGGTGCATAAAACCTTTGACTCTTGTTGCCTACACGTGGACTCCTTGCCTTATGGAAGAATCGCTATTTTATTCTTCTAACAATTAATGTATGTCAACAGTTTAAAAGTTAGTGGGTCCCACTGCATGCTCTTGTAGCAGATTGCTGCCTAGGCATCTCGGCTGCGTCTGGGCTCAGACAAGGGTGCGCAAGCACGTATCCACACGTCTAACCTCCCTGGGCCTGGTGTCGGCCTCTGTGGAGGATCATCGTCGGGATCTCTGTTCTCTTTTCCAGAATTCTGAACCTCAAACGGCTCTGAAATCCGAAAGTGTTTCCATCACTCACCTGCAAGCGAAAACCTGACCTAATTGGCATGAGGCTATTTCCGGCCAGTACTGAATTCATTTAGCCCAGTGAGTATTCAAATGTTTTGATGCAGAAGACATTTTTTTTTTTTTTTTAATGGAAAGGTGCTGTCCCAGGCCCCGCTGTGGGCATCAGGTAATTCGTGGTGTGTCCTTCTGGGGGAGGAGCCTTCACGGTGACCTCCCGTGACCCTCCCCCTCCTGCCATTCTCTCCTGCACTCTCCCCGGGATGTGGGCTGGACTTACTGACTTGCTACTAACACGCGGAATGTACAGAGCTGAAGGGATGCCACTTGCAAGAGTAGATCAGAGGGGATGCCACCTCTGGGGGTGGGGGGGGCCTCGCTCTCATTCTGTCTTGGAAGTTGGCCACCATGCTGTGAGGCAATCCGGACACGTGCGAATGGTAAACTGAGGCCAGCCACAGCCTCGTGAGTGGGATGGGAAGCAGAGCCCCCTTACCTACTTCACAGCAGGTAAGATACTGCCTGGAAAGTACCCAGAACCGGGCCTGGCACCTTGAGCGGTTCATAAACATTAGTGGCCGGGGATCTCACCGAGGTCTTCTCTCTGTTTACTTATTAAATGCGGTTACAGCACTGCTTCCGCGGTTGCTCTTACGCTGTCACCAGCACGATAGTCTACAGCCTCCCCGACCCCCCCATTCGACAGCACTTTAGACGGAGTAGTGCAGGTCTTATATAGAGAGATTTAAGGCAGTTTTTTAATCCATCAAATTTTTTACTGATCAACATGTATGTAGTTACTTTGCCCTTTGTTTTCGTCATGACAGACAATGCTTAAAAACAAAACAAAAGACCCACAAACATCCTGAGAATATCTCCAACTCAGCTGAGAAGCCACAATCCAATTTTTTAAAAAGTCAGGTCTATAGAGAGATCATTTATAAACAGTGAAATCCAGCCCTTTTAGTGTGCGGTTCTGTGTGTTTTGACAAGTGCCTGTGGTCATGTAGTGACCAGGACAGCCAAGCTGCGTGAGAGTCCATCACCGCCCAAATTCAACTTTGCCCAATATCTTGTGTTTAAAAAAGTAGCCACTGAAAAATAATGCCCGTGCAGTTGTCGGCTGCGACCATGTAAACTGTCTCTTACTCCAACATTAAAAGAAAACCCAGCCCTGACCGGTTTGGCTCAGCGGTTAGAGCGTCGGCCTGTGGTACAGAGAGACCCGGGTTCGGTTCCCGCTAAGGGCACGTATCTCGGTTGCAGTTTGTCCCCGGCCCTGGTTGGGTCGTGTGGGTGGCAGCCACTCGATGTGTCCCTTTCACGTCGATGTTTCTCTCTCTCTCTTTCTCTTTCTCCCTCCCACTCTATGTGAACAAAAAATGAAAAAATGTCCTCGGGTGAGGATAAAAAAAAAGAAAAGAAAAGAAAAGAAAACCCAGCCACGCTGGAATGGCTATTTAATTACTCTCAAGTTTTTAAACCTTTGCCAAAAGTATTTGAGCATAATTAAGTTAAACTATTTCAAAGAGAGCCCAGTTGTAATAAGTTGTTTATAATACGAGCTTGTCTTTGATCATGGATGTTCACTTTTATAGAAACCCTGCTATCATTCTTGGGATAAGGGATAAAGTAAATTAATTTTGCGTTGGAAAAACCACAGGAAATTAAAGAAGAATGTGAGGTGAACTGCCATATTAATAACAGGGGGAAAAAGTGACTTGATTGAGCCAGTGAGGTAGAAACACAGAGGAATGGTGTGACTTGCTTAGACATTATGGATACAATTTATCACAAAGAGCCTAAAAATGCGCTAATATCCCCCTTTCAGGTCTCAGTGTGAACCCTCCGGGTTCCTAAGAGACAAAATGGCCTTGGGAAAGCGAGTTTAGCGAGCAGTGGTACCCGTTCTTCCCTCCCCCTCCCTCCCCCTCCCTCCCCCTCCCTCCCTCCCTCCCTCCCTCCCTCCCTCCCTCCTCCTTCCTTCCTTCCTTCCTTCCTTCCTTCCTTCCTTCCTTCCTTCCTTCCTTCCTCCCTTTCTTCCTTCCTTCCTTCCTTCCTTCCTTTTTATTTTTAACCAGTGAAAGCCCTTGTTCCCTTTGAGGTCCAATTTAAATGGCAATGCCTAGATGTTCTCTCTCTCTTTTCTCTTTTCCTCTTTCCTCTGCCTCCTCCCCTTCCCCTCCCTCCTCCCCTTCCTCCTCCCCCCACCCCCTCCTCTTCTCCTTCTTCCTCCCTCCCTCCTCTTCCTCCTTCCCCTTTCCCTACTTCCTCCTCTTCCCCCTCCCTCTCCTCTTCCCCCTCCCCCTCTTCCTCTTCTCCCTCCTCCTCCTCCTCCTCCTCCTTCCTCTCTCCCCCCCCCTCGCACTTTCCTTCCCTCAGGCCCTCCCCCTTTACAGGCCTGAGACACCGTCATGCTCTTCCTGTTCGCCGGTGTTGTCCTTTAGAATAGCATGCACGGGGTGCCGGTGGATAAGGTTATGCTGGTTCCAGTGCCCATCTCCGCGGTGCCTGGTGCACTGCGTTGGGTGGTGGGCACACAAGCAGCGTCCAGCACCCTTCCCAAGTCCGGCTCCAAGTAATGGGAAGGGTGCAGGGGCCCGGGAGCCCGCGGGGATAGTGCTTCTCTTCCAGCTCCCCTTTCAAAGGACTGTTCGCTTCGGGGAGCAGGTATCTACCTGTTTCATCTAGAAGTATGTGAAAGTCTGGATTTCAGCCTCACTCCTCCACCTCCTACTATTTTCTTCCTTTGCCGGGCTTAATTTTGCTTTGTTTCGGACCCATGGTCAGCATTCGGAGAGCGTGGCTGTGCTCACACCGGCCGAGGACACCCGACGGCCCAGGGTGCTGGGCTGCAGCGAGCCGGGCTGTGCACAGGGTCCCCCGAGCAGGGCAGCGGCGTGTGGTGTGTCACCTCTGTCCTTGCTGGATGCCCGAGTGCCGTTCGCGTGGAAAGCGCCTGAGCATTCGACTTCCTCCCTGTGCCTCAGTTTTCACATCTGTAAAGGGGGCTCGGATTTGCTTCACAGGCGAAAGGACCTGGACAACCACGGAGCCCAGTGTCCGTGACGGAAGAGACACGGGTGCAATCAGACCTCAGGGTGGGGTTGAGTCCTGGGTCTGCCCCTCACAGCTGCTTACCCTCGTCCTCTCATGCTTTACCGGCGAAGTGGGGAGAACACCTCCTCGTGAGACCGTGGCTTCAGTGGACTTCTGTGCCCTGAAGTGCTCCATAAACTAAAGCAGGGCTGGGAACTTTCTGGAAGGGTCGGAGAGGGGGTGGGGAGGCTTCACAGGTCATAGGGTCCTGTTGCAACTACAACGCCCCCTCCTTACCCCGGTTTCACTCTCTGAGGCTTGTTACTCGTGGTCAACTTGGTCCAAAAATAAGACATGGAAAATTCTAGAAAAATTCATACGTTTTAAACCAGAGGCTGTTCTGCGCAGCACGGTGAGATCTCGTGGTATTTTGCTCTGTCCCAGGGGTGACGCGGCCCTCTGTCCAGGTCCCCGCTGCAGACACCCCCTGAGCCACTGGGCCACAGTCTTGGTGGGCAGGTGACTGTCGGGTGTCTAGGGGTCTGTGTTGGAGTCACGACTTCAGAGCGAGAGACTAATGATGCTGGTGGTCTCGATATGCCAGAGACAAGCCGGCAGATGCTTCGTGGGGTGGGCGACCTTTTCTCTGCCAAGGGCTATCACTCGGGCCATACCAGATTATCGACTTAAAAACCAGCCTGCTGTGTTGGCGAGGCGTGTGATGTGAGCTGGTATTGATTTCTCGGGCCGGACGTTCCCCACCCTTGCTCAGAAAGTTCTGGACTTAATAAGGTATTTTACCACCTCACCTCGCAGGGAGCAAAAACGGGTGAGCACAGTAGACTATTTAGAGAGAGAGAGAGAGACCACAGTCACACACCTTTTCTTACAGTATAATTGTTCCATTATTAATTACTATTGCTAACGTCGCACTAAGCCTAATTTCTAAGTTACGTTTTGTTGGAGGTACATATAGATAGAAACATCATTGTATATAGAGGGTCCAGCACTACCTGGGGTTTCAGGATCATCTGTGGATAAGGGGGGCTGCTAAACTTAATTCTGCCTCTTGTGCCAAAGCAGTCACAGAAATATACAGGTGAGTGGGCGTGGCCACGTTCCAATGAAACTTCATTGATAAAAACAGGGCAGCCCAGATCCGCCCCGGGCCACCGTCGGGGGCGCCCGGGCTAGAGCATGGGGTGCAGCTACACTGGACTCGAGTGGTGCTTTCAGAACCGAGGGCACCTACTGTTCACTGCTCACCCCAGGTTGGTGCAGGGAAATGGGGTGACATTAACAGGTAGCAGGATTTAATCTCCAACGAGAGTGTGGTGAGAAACAGGAATTATCCAGTAAACGAAACGGGGGCTTTGAAGGGGAAGCTGGATGGGATCCATACCTCAGTTTCGTCCACCAAGAGACAGTGCAAGTGACTCAAACACCTTCCATGTTAAACAAGCAAACAAAACAACCATGAAGCACTAAAAGAAACTGCGAGATAATTGTCTTGCAGCCTTGGCCTGGACGCCGAGGTTTTTAATCCAGAAACTGTAAGAGAAAATGATGGATTAAATGTAAGCATTTTACTAAAATATGCATGAGCAAAAATACCCAAACAAAATAAAATGTCAAATGACAATCTGCGCAACATTGCAACGTGCAGTCCACCAAAAGTTAACCTTTTAATGTGTAACTAGTTCCCAGAAATTGATAAGAAAATGACTAATAACCTAAGAAGCAAAATGGTTGAAAGATAGGAACAGACAGGTCACAGAAAAAAAAACCCATCCCGGCCAGGTGGTCAGTTGGTTGGAGCATTGTCCCATACACGAAAATATTGTGGGTTTGATTCTTTTTTTTTTTTTTAATTTTTTTTCTTTGTTGATTTTAGAGAGAGAGGAAGGGAAAGGGAGAGAGATAGAAACATCTATGAGAGAGAACATCGATTGGCCACCTCCTGCATGCCCCCTACTGGGGACTGGGTCCATAACCTGGGCATGTGCCCTGACCGGGAATTGAACCGGCGACCTCTTGGTGCATGGGTCGATGCTCAACCACTGAGCCACACCAGCCGGGTAATGGGTTTGATTTTTTTTTTTTTTTATCCTCACCCGAGGACACTTTTTCATTCTTTGTTCAGATAGAGCAGGAGGGAGAGAGAGAGAGAGAAGGAGGGAGAGAGAGAGAGAGAGAGAGAAACATTGTTGTGAAAGGGACACATCGAGTGGCTGCCACCCACACGACCAACCAGGGCCAGGGACAAACTGCAACCGAGGTACATGCCCTTAGTGGGAACCGAACCCAGGTCTCTCTGGACTGCAGGCCGACGCTCTAACCGCTGAGCCAAACCGGCCAGGGCTGGGTTTGATTCTTGATCAGGGCACATACCTAGGTTGTGTGTTTGATCCCCAGTCAGGGTGATTATGAGAGGCAACTGATCAGTGTTTCTCTTTCTCTCTTTTTATCTCCCTTCCTCTCTCTCTAAACTCAATAAACATATCCTGGGTGAGGATTAAAAAAGAAAAAAAGGAGAAAAAAACCCATAAAGTGAAAGTGGGGAAAACGGAGCCCTGAGGTTGTAGAATCACTGAATCACGTGGCTCTGGAGGAGCCGCTTCTGGATCGACTGTTACAGGAAATCAAAATGCATGTGGTTTGAACCATGTTGACTTGCCGTTCTGTCATGTGTTGCCCGCGTGTACAGAGATTAATGGCTAGGAGATTCTTTCCCCAATTTTTGGTTCGGTGAAGTCCTCCGGGATTTAGATTCCTTCCCATTTGCATTTAGGAAGAAGGAGTCCGATTCCCAAGGTGGCTGAATTTGAATCCTGACCCAACCGATGAGTCCCGACTGAATTTTCTTAGGAGGAATGCATCGGTTATTTATTGTTGCCTAAAAGTTGCCCCAAGTGTGAGTGGCTTAAAATAAGGAACATTTATAACCTCTCCCCATTTCTGGGGGTCAGGATCGTTTCTGGCTAGGAGACTGCCATCGAGTTGCAGTCACCGTGTTGGCCAGGGCTGCGGTCACCTGCCAATGGGACTGGGCTTGGAGGCGCTACTGCCACTCACTGGGCTGTTCGCTGAAGGCCTTAGTTTCTCAGACACCCCTACCACCCACACACAAACCCATGGGCCCCTTCGGTGTCCTCAGAGCGTGGTGTTCGGTTCCCCACAGGGCCAGTTATCCAAGGGAGAGCCAGGCAGAAAGTGCGGCGCCTCTCAGGACCTCGGCTCAGCCACACACCTTCATTTCTACAAAATCAGCCCTGTTCTGTGCGAGAGGAGACCGCAGAGGAAGGCGCGGATCACGGGAGGCCACGTTGGCCGCTGGTCACCACACGTGACTAGACTTAGTTTTGCTCTGGCTTAAGCTCACTCACAGGAAAATAAAGTTACATCTATATCTGATTGTAAAATCCGTACCATAAATGTCTTTCAGCGGGCTTGCGATAGGAGCTGGGTCACGGAGAGCTGGAAAGGGAATGTATCTTCTGATGAGATTCTACTGTTGGATTGCTAAGAGTCTTTGCGATTGGAATCGTATGTGTTGCTAGGTCAGCAGGGGCAGATGTTGAAATCGTATTTATACATTTTTTTGGGAGCTTACTTTGCTGGGCTCTCTCACTATTTTATAAACTTGGACCTTAGACTCGACAAGCAGAGCCAGACTCCCCTCTTCCCTCCCTCTCAGGCTCACTCATAATTCCTGGCACCATCGCTACAAATAAATGATCCATCAATTAACTCCCGAAATTCCCACTTGCTAGACCAGGGCCCAGGTAATTGTGTCTTGAAAAATTTTCACCACAGGTGTTACCGTTACCCAGTGCGGTCGTAGAATATCTCAACGATGCTTTTGTGAGTCATCAAAATGTAAGCAATGAGCATCAGAGCAAACTCACTGGAAAGAATTAATTGCAGAATGTGCCCCAAGTAGCTAAGTAAATTAACTTGCTATATGGCATGATAGGTGTTAACCCAATTAAAGTTTAGAGAGTACCTCTCCAAAATAAGCGTTTTTGTTTTCAGAGCAGTTAATATTAAGACATTTCTCAAAGTAGCTAAATAGCAGGACCAGTTAGGTGGGTTCTAAATTGTGTCAAGAAAATGATGATCAAAGGGTTAGCAGACCCTTGTCCTCATTTGTGCAGCATCTGTTCATTCCTCAAATATCTATGGGGACCCACTGGGTGCCAGGCACTCTGCACGGGTGTATGCAGGTGGACAGCCCCCAATGGCTTTCTGTCATTAGAATAATTTGCACAACATTTTTTTTCTTTTCTTTATTAAAAATTTTTTTCTTTATTGATTTTAGACGGAGAGGAAGGGAGAGAGATAGAAACATCAATGAGAGAGAAGGTCGATTGGCTGTCTCCTGCATGCCCCCCACTGGGGATTGGGCCCACAACCTGGGCATGTGCCCTCATTGGGAATTGAACCAGCTACTTTATGAAAATAAACTTTCTTAACATTATTTAATTCTCTATGAGACCATTCCTGATCATCCATTTTATTAGTTTTAGAGGAATACCTCGATATGGAAACATACATACATACATGTATGTGTCTGTTGCATTCTTTTCCAGATTCCCATAAGCATGCATTACTTTTGTGAGAAATTAGAAAAATAGAAAAAAATAGGAAGCATACAATAGTTACCCATAATATCACCATGTAGCCATTGTTAATATTTTATTTCTATCCAGGTTTGTTTCTGTCCTTATAGAAATGCACAACATGTAAAGAAGTCGGCGTTGTACTGAATTTGTTATATTGTAAGCTGTTTTTAAAATATAGCAAATTATCCATGATAATTTTTCAATGTCATTAAATAGGCTTAGAATATTTTAAATGGCCTCATTAACTAATTTTTTTTTATTGTTGCCAGGTTCTTACTGTGATTAGTAATGCTGCAATAAACATTCTTGTAAATAATCCTTGTGTGTATTGGATGCATGGTTTTCTAGGAGTAGATATAAATATTTTAATATATTTTAAGAAAAGTGGTAATTATGGTTCCAATTTATACTTCCGCCACAGAGAATGAATACCGGTCTCACGGTGGTACCCTCGGTGGTAAGGAATATTATCCTTTCTGTTCATGTTTGCCAATCGTATTCACATTCTTCTATTTTGCAATTATTGATTACAGATAAAGTTGAACTTTGTTCATGTTCACTTGCCACATTAAAAAAAAAAAAGAATCGTCTATTCATGCTCTTTGCTCATTTTCCAGAGGAAGGCACTCTTTTTTTGTTGTTGCTAAGAGTACACTTTTTAAGATCATAACCTCGATCACATATATTGCAATGCCATTTAATACCTGCTGGTTTGCCTTTAATTTTTACTTATGGCATTTATGACATGTATAAGTTTAATTAATTCAATCGCACACTTATACATTTGGAAATACATATAAAAAGTTTACAAAAATCTCAAATTTGTTTTATTGAATGGATTTAACTTGAAATTGCCTCTTCTCCCCACTTTGCCCAGATGTATTTATTTGATAGTTTATAATTTCACACTGATTTCAATGTTGGCTAATTGTGTACTACATTCTCCTTTTAAAATTTATTTTCCAATTACAATGGACATGCACTAGTATATTAGTTTCAGGTGTACAGCATTGGGATAAGACAGTGAGGTGACTTAGGATTGTCCAAGGGTTGCCTATTCAGATCCGACAGTCATGGTCACTTAATACCAGTCTTTGTGATCACGTATCACCTTTCTAGTTCAAAAAATGTCTGCTGTGCACTTATTGGCTTATTCTAGACTGTTTTTTATTGGACTCGGAGGCCTACTGAAATTAAGCTACTGAATTTATTGGGCTCAGAGACCTACTGAACGGGGGGATTGATGAGGAGGATAAAAATGTGGCTTGAACTTGGCACTGACCAGGTCTTGACCATTCTCATGGTCCCATGGTTCACCTCTTGGCAAAACAGGGGTTGCCTGTTCCCCGGTTTTTACGTCCGGTGAGGCTTACGCAGCATCTCTTGTGTTCTGTATTGGACCGGAGAGCGGATGGCGGCGGGCGAGCGGGCGAGGAGAGGAATTGGGAGGGCGTTAGTTTCCCAGGAAGGAGGTGGCAGTCCCTTGGACCTGGGTGGGTGGTGGCCTTAGAGAAAAGGGCTGGCCCGATGAGACACGTTCTGAAGATCTAAGATGCGAGAGCCCTCCTGGCAAGACTTGCGGAGAGACAGTCAGTGAAAGACGAGGAAAAGGGATGCATCCAGATGCAAAAACAAAAATTCTAAAGGGAATGCCTCTTTCGTGCAGAGCATCTGAAAATAAAAGCATCATACAAAGAACAAGAATTTCTCTAACCCCATTTTAAAGGTTCTGGTGTATTTCCTCTCAAGCTTTTGCTATATGGATGAAAATAGAATGAATTCTCTGACACTTGGTCTGGATGGATTTAAGCCAGATTTGGAGGGTGGATTTAGGATAACCTCCCATTAAATGAAGGCTATGGACCATTTACAAAATCCACTTTCACAGGACAGTTCGACAAAGCGGTGTCATTGATTAGGAGAGTTGAAAGGAAGGGAGACGGCGCGGCTGAGTGAGCGGGAGGAGAGGCATCTTAGTAGGTACCGTGGACAGTGGATGTGACTGTGGGCCCTTGGCTGCAGGGTTCATTGTCCACGCTCCTGGGTGCTGCGTTGGTTATTTCGATGCTGTTTTTTCACATGAACCAGGCTGCAGAATGCTCATGGTTTGTGTAGCACTGGTGAGATTAAATAACTTCCTTCCATCTCCTTATCTCTGTACATCTATTTCCACTTTTATTTCAATATTGAGGTAGTCGCACACGTGCGTAGATGTGCGAAAGCCCCCATTTTTCAGCAACTTTGTATCGTAAGCCCTTTCTGATCATCTCTGGCATATTCTCCACGTTTGACGTCTGTCGCTGGTCAGCTTCCTGGACTTTTATTTCTAATTGTTGTTTTTTTACTCATCCCCTTGAGTTTTCTAGAAAATGGTCGTATAACCAGCTAACAGTTTTGTCTTATTCTTTCCATTAATTGTGGTAAGAGTTATTTCCCAGGCTAACGTTACTAGCCAGGTTTTAGAAACATTGTTTAAGAATATTGGCAAGAAGAGAGACTTCTCTTATTTTTCTGTCTGGCTTCTGGTTTTAGTGGGATGGCTGTTAGGGTTTTCGGTGCCTGGGGTTGGTGGCCTTGAGGCGTTTCAGTTGGTTGGGTCTTCAGGAGACAGTCCGGCCAATGCGCCGGGGGTTTCTTATCGTATCTCCTTTAGCCTGTGAAACATGCTGGGGAGAAAGGAGGTTCACCTGAAAGATCGCGAAGACCTCAAGAGGCTGAATCCCGCTGGGAAAGGGTCCCGCCCGGATCTTTCACTGGTTGTGAAACCGGACAACGAACGGTCCGGCCGCCTGTCACTACTTGAGCCACCTAAGCAGAGAACAGGCGGAATCGTACACAAGCGCTTATTCCTATATTGCCAGCAGTATGGGGAGCAGTGGGTCACCCCGGAAAATCTGCCCCACCCCCTCACTTGCCAGCTGCTTTGAGAGGGTAGAGAAACAATGACTACGTGAGAAAGGGCAGGTAGGCCAACGGAAAAAAAATGGGTCAAATGGTTACAGGCAACGGGGAGGAGGCGGGGGTTGGGGAGGGCTGCAGGCCGCAGTGAGTCGCAGTCACGGTCCGGTGTTCTGATAATCAGGTTGTTCAGCCTTCCGTGGGGTCAGGTGGTCCCTTGTCCG
Organism: Molossus molossus; assembly: GCF_014108415.1. Classification (NCBI taxonomy): domain Eukaryota; kingdom Metazoa; phylum Chordata; class Mammalia; order Chiroptera; family Molossidae; genus Molossus; species Molossus molossus. The sequence goes on along the minus strand of NW_023425399.1, from coordinate 7,135,847 downwards.
CAGACCAGGAGAACAGACAGCATCCCCAGGGTAAGCTCCTCAGGGCCCACCTTCCAGCCAGGTCAGAGTGGGCTTTTCTCTCCCCAGGACAAAGCAACCACGATTCACACTGCAGAGCATGATCAACATTTCTTGTAGCTGTGGCTGGTGCCCCGCGGTGGCTTGCTTTCCCACTCTTCTAGTACCTTCTGTGAACTCTACTGTTCCTTCCCGCCCTTTCATTTGGGCTGGAGGCTGTTTGCCGCTGCAGCCACAACCAGCTCCGTGTTTCCTTACCGGGCGCTTCTCGTCAACGGTGGGAAAAATCATACAAAAAGAAAAACCTGTTTCCTGTCCTTACAACTGTCTTCTACACTTCAGCGCCCGTGGCAAGTCCTCGGATACGGCGTGAGCAAAGTGGATGTGGTTCTTCCCCAGTGGGTTTCATGGCCAGTGTGCGTGCGTGCAAGCGTGTGGGTGTGTGCATGCGCGTGTGTGTGCACGTGCGGGATGTGTGTGTGTGAGGGGTGGGGTCATGACAAAAGTGTGATTTTTGAAGTTTGCTGCTTTCTTGGATGTAAGTTTAGGTGGCCAACATTTTGTTTTTTAAATCCTCACCCAAGGACTTAATTTGAGAGCAAGAGAGGGAGGGAGGGAGGGAGGGGGAGAGAGAGGAGAGAAAGAGAGAGAGAGAAACATCAATGTGAGAGAGAAACATCACTCAGTCTCCTCCTGTGTGTACCCCAACCGGGGATCAAACTCGTAACCTAGGTATGTGTCCTGACCGGGAATTGAACCCTGTTGAAAATAGACATGTCTCCAGAAAAAAGAGGTTTTAGTATTTTTAATTAAAGTGACTTTCTATTAAGAGATGACTCTTGCCCAGCCGGTGTGGCTCAGTGGTTGAGCATCGACTCATGTATCAGGAGGTCACGGGTTTGATTCCTGGTCTGGGCCTAGTGGGGGCCATGCAGGAGGCGGCCAATTGATGTTCTCGCTTATCGATGTTTCTATCTCTCTCCCCCTCTCCCTTCCTCTCTCTTAAAAATCAGTGAAGGGAAAAAAAAGAGATGACTCTTATCCCTAGACCCTGCTATAACAGACATTGCTAGTTGTCTCTTCTTTTGTAGTGCTAAAATTCTGGTTTTCTTTTGAAAGGAAATATGCCCATATCAAATACTTGGAGCCAAGACTTCCTTTAAGCTAGGCATGGCCAATCGACCTAGTTTTATCTAGTTACATATAAGCAGCAGGGTTTCTGAGGGAGGTTTTACAAGAAGATTTAGACCTGACTGGCACATTCTTTCCGGCTCCTTTTTCTAGAACACAGTCATGAAGGCTGGAGACTGAGCAGCCACATTGTGGCCATGAGGATAAAACATACAGTCTAAGAATGAAGAATCAAGGTGTAGAAGCCTTGATCTTTGCTGATATACACATGCAGCCGAAGCAGCTCAGAAATGTGTATCTCTGAATGTCTTGTTCCCTGAAAAAAAAAAAAAAAAGATATATATATCTTTTTATTGGCAACCAAACACTGTTCTAACAATAAACAGGCATTATTTAAAAATAAAAGAAAGAAAATCCTGCCACAGGGTGGCACTAGCTCCATCAGGACAAACTGTAAACAAAACTGGCCACATCAGAGTACATATTTTCACGTACATGGCCCTGAAAACTCTGTGTAAGGCTCTGGAAGACTATTGGAAGAGGATGTTGGGAGAGTATTCAGAATAGAAGAAACCCTAGGGACTCACGCCATTATTCTAAAACAAAAACTTCACCTCCGGCACCGAGTGCTGAGTTGCTCTTCAGTTGCTGGCCGGAGCTGAAGTGGCAGAGTTGGGATAATACCTTAGATACGAAGCGCGTCATGAATAGATTCTATTGTTGGTCACACACATAGTTTACCTGAAAGTCCTCTTAACCCCTTCAAAGGCTCATCTCATTTAAAATGATTTTTTTTTTTTTGTAATTCAAATGATATAAATACTCAGTGAACTGTAGACACCTCCTGCTGTTGGTTTTCATCTCAAAAAATCAGGAAACCATGCCAAGTATCGTAAATTAAAAACTCATTTACGTAAGGAGAATTCTTCTCCTAAAAGTTGCCTGTTATTAACTGTAGTTTATTATTGATTCTTTAAGGAACACAAGTGGCTTTGAAACGTTCTATTTCAGTGTACCTCAATGGATGGTGGGCTCAGAGGAGGGATGATTTGGGGTGCTACAGGCGAATAAGGCCAAATGAAACCAATATGAGGCAAAATTCAACAGTCTGCCTTAGATTAAAAAAAACAACAAAAACCCACGAGTGATGACTGAGTCCGCTTCATAGAATTCTGAACAATTGCCACCGGTAGTCAGGATCACGGAAAGCAAGTTTCTTAAATTCTACCTTCCCATGAAGAGGAAAGGCCTCTGTCTGCACAGTTCCTGGCTCCTCAGCCTTTCCATGTGAACGAAGAACATGTTTCATGTGCACTGGCAAAAAATGTCTCAGCTGAACATCTGTTTCAGCCCAATAAAGAACTTTCTTATAAACAAAATGTAACCGTGGCCATGAGAATATCTCCTTATCAATTCTTTATCTTCCTACAGGCACAGACAGGATAATTTTTAAGAGAAGGATGAGTGAGCTCCAGATGTTCTCTTCCCGGAATAGTATCTTATAAAAACGTGTTTCCAGTCTGTTTAGGTTATTAGCAAAACACAGAGGAACCAAGGGTCTCTCCACTCATCACAAGGACCAGACCTTCAAGATGATACTGGGAATTTCTCAAGGCTGTTGGGGGAAAAAAACATGCAAGGAACCGAAACGTCTGCAGAGTAAGACGGGGGACGCCTATTTGTTGGGCACCCAGCCTACTGAGGGCACTTTGCAAATATTGATCCGACACTGTGAGGAAGGTCCTAGTGTCTTTCTCTTACTGATGGAGAAATGGAGGCCCAAGGTCATGACCAGTGAGCTTCTGAGCCCACACCCATGAGCAGGTGGGGGTGGATTGGAGACTCTACCTTCTTGCATTGAGCTGTGTCGGTTCTGACTCCATGTCGACATCACAACCTAGTTGAGGAGATACCATATGAACATATGGAGTGTGACCAAAGATGCAAGAACACAGTATCAGACTCATCGGCTGGTGAGAGTTAGGAATTGTGTGTTGTGAAACAGAGCAACTTGGAAATGCCTGGCCCCTGTGTAGGACTTAGGTCTAGACGAACCCTAGGCGGGCCGAAAGGTGTGACTCTTATAGGTGATAGGGGCGAGGCGTCAGTAGATCCGTTGCATTGTTAGTAGATCCGCTCGCCTATGGCAAGTTTATGAAGGAAGCTGGGGTAGACTCAGCGGATCCTGAATTCAGGCTATCTGGAACTTCATTCAGTAGGTCAGTTTTTCTAAAATGGGGTTAGTGGACTGCCCTTCCATCCCCCCGTCATGTTGGGGGTCGGAGCAGTTGCGAAGTTCTGTTCTCTATGAAACTTTACTTTTCGTTTTCCAAATTTTCATGGTAACTAGAAACCTTGATGAACATCTTATGGAACCAACCCAGGGGAGGCTAAGGGACGCCCTAGTGGCTGAATGTGTGCAGAGCTCACAGTTGTTTGCAGAGCATTGTGGATGTTGAACGGCCCATAGAGATGTCCGTCCCCTACAAGAGTGCGTGCCCTACCATGTGAACAGACCCTGCGGCGGAACTTACCCTCTTCAAACCCGTCGGTACTGGGCACCGCGGCTGCCAGCACCCAGCGAGAAAACCGGCCCTCAGGGCTCTGGCCTGCGCCTGGGCACCCAGCGCCCAGTGCTTCTGAGTCTGCCTAGGGACTTTCTCCTGGCAGGTGCGGGCTAAGGGCAGGCCGGATGTTTCAGGGATTTAATTTAGGGAGCAGCCGTCTACCAGTGGCAAATGGGAATTGGAGGACAGATACCCTAGCTTCTTCACTGGGCCACTTCTGAAGTTTCCGGTGGCGCTCAGCTCCTTGCCTGCGGCGAGAACCTGCTACCAATGCCTCATCACCCCGCGAAGACTCCGTCTAGTCTCTGCTCCACATTGCTTACCAGGCCTTAGAGAGATCACATCCCAAAGAACCCCTGCTCCACATCTTCGCTTTTGAGGGAAATTAGCCTGACCCTGGTTCCAAAGCATTTGAAATAAACATTTATTTGGTGAAGATTTCCATAAGGACACAATGCTAACCTTATCTTGAAGTGAATAAAATAATCCTGCAGTAATTAGTATATGTGCCTCGATACACCTGGAGGCAAGTGGTTATTCTTAGGCAGACTTTTGGTTCTGATTATCCTGAATTAGAAGTTAAAAATTGCAGTGATTAATGCAATTTTAGACAGCATGCTTGAGAAAATGGTTATTCCTCGCATTAATATTATTGAAGTTGAAATACAGAAACAGATTAAATAAACAAACCTGAGATTACATCTTTCTTCTATTAAACCAAATATCAGCAATTTTGTTCCAGTAAAATAACATCATCTGTCACATTAAATTAATGTTGGGAATTTAAATTTTATTGGTTTTGTAGTTGTGTTTGAATATAATTTGAAAATTTATTCTGGATTTATGGTTATATCAAAGCTGTCAGTATAGGGAGTTTATAACTAGTTTTATGTTTATACACATTGAAATTAAATTATAATGAATTTTTAAAATTACACTGAGGGTCCATGAGAATATATATATATATATATATATATATATATATATATATATAATTTTTTTTTTCTCTATAAAGGAAAGTATTCAAGCCCAAGGAGAAACCTCTTGAGGTGACTGGGAACCACTGGAAATTTTTTTTAATCCTCACCTGAGGATATGTTTAGAGAGGAGGAAGAAGGGAAGGGGAGAGAGAGAGAGAGAGAGAGAGAGAGAGAGAGACATATATTAATGTGAGAGAGAAACATCAATCAGTTGCCTCCCACATGCACCCTGACAGAGGATTGCACCCCCCAACCTAGGTATGTGCCCTGACCGGGAATTGAACCTGCAGACTTCTGGTGAATGGGATGACGCTCAGCCAACTGAGCTGCCCGGCCAGGGCAGCCACTGGAAGGTTTTGATTGGCAAGGTGTCTTGGACAAATTAATGGGTAATAAATTTAAGTAGAGAGCAGCAGTACCTGGAATATAGTAGAGACACAACACTATTTGTTGAACAAATAAATTAAAGACAAGTAAACCGAATTATAATTCTTCTCTCTCCCTCTCTCTCTCTCTCTCTCTCTCTCTCTCTCTCTCTCTCTCTCTCTCTCTCATCTCTATATATCGTCTATGTCTGTGTCTGTGTCTGTCCTCACCTCTGTCACTGTCTAACCCAGGTTACTGGAATTACAAACACTGAGTTAGAGGAACTTCATGACCGTGTACCTGGGACACGAATTAGTTCCAGTGCTGCTAAAGCAGAAGCCTGAGACAAGAGTTCATGTGCAAGCGATTTATTTCTTAGGGTTGTGCTCCCAGGAGAAGCCAGTCAAGGAGCGATTTCAGGCCGGGTCCCCCGTGGGGTGGCTGGAGCCTCACTCCATGGGGACCCTGGAGCGGAAGTTCCATGTCGACGTCCATCCCAGTCTGAGCCGAGGGGGCTGAGCTCTGAGTCCTGCACCAGCCAGTCGTCGGCCAAGGCGGCCCTGTGGGATGTAAACCTCCCCCTCTCTGACAGCTGAGAAGCTACAGCACCCAAGAGCCGGGGGAACGGGCCCAGAAGTGATGGAAGGGCCCAGGGACATCTGGGTGGGGTGACGACAGTGTCCACTACCCACCAGGCATCGAGATGACTTGAGTGCTCTGGCCTGAGATGTAACAAGTGGGCATCTCATGAAGACAGAAGAGGAGTCTGGGAAGGGCCCTGGGAAGGAGAGGGGTGATGACTCACAGCCCCTGAATCTCTGTCCTCAGCCACTGCTCTGCTCCAAGCTGCCATCATTTCTCCGCCGGATCACAGCTCCACCAGATTACTTGCTTTTACCCAAATATGTCACGTCTGTGTTTACGCCTCCGTGCCGCTTTGTTCCCTCTCTGAGAAGTGGCCTTTTCACCCTTTTCCATCCTTTTCACCCTTCAACACTCATTTCACATGTTACCTGTTCTGTGAAGTCCGTGCCAATTAGTCAACAGCTCCTTTGTCTTCCCGCAGTCCCCGGATCTCACTGTTAGTGGAGCTCTGAGCATTCCACGCTGCCTGTCGGTGTCTGTCTCTTCTCAAAGGGACACCCTGCCTGATGCTTCGTGTATCCGCTGTGCCCATCAGTGATCAGGATTCTGCTTTCAACTGTGATCTTCAGACTTCACGATCTGCAACCCACGGGAAGAAATACAGCGTATGCCATGATCGACTACATATGCTCGTAACACACACACACACACACTCACACACAGTTGTAACAAAAGTTTCACAGAACAAAATTTACTATGACAGAATGCCACACACGCTGGTATTTTCTGTTCTGTTCTATTATTCTATTCTTCATTAAACAATTTATCTACTAATGAGTCATGATTTTCAGTTTGCAAAGCTCTACTTAGCATAAGCTCAAGAATTATTTGTTGATCTGAATTGCAAAACATTGGCTTATTTTGAAGTAAACTTCTGACACCATGAAATTTTATCCATAAAGATTTCAGTATGTATGTCTAAAACATAAAAACTATTATTTCACACCTAAAAATATAATTTTCACACCTAATATATATGATAATTTCTTGATATCATCAAGCATCCTGCCAGAACTCAATTCCCTCAATTGTCTTAAATGTGTGTATGTTTTTTATTGTACCTGATTAATATGTCTCTTAAATTTCTTTTAATCTATTAGTCATTCCTCCCTCTGCCGTTCACCTTCATTATAACATTTTAGGTCTTTTATAATGTGGATTTGCTGTATTATTTGAATATATTAAAATCTGCTAGACCACACGAGAAAGTAAATGGGATGCTTGAAACTCATAAGACATTTTAAACATTGATGGTAAGTAAGCTAGTTGGCTTATGAGACAGAGGTGATACTCACAGGCTGTGTTAAGAATAAATAATGACGATGGGAGCATCTTATGGGACCTAGGTAGAATTCATGAGATGTGCTAAGTATAGAGAGAAGTTGGTGACCTCTAAGAATGACAAAAATAGAGTAGATGAAATATTAGATGGGACAAACAAGAGTCCTATCAACAGAGATGCAAAGATAGAATGAATGATCATGGCTCCTCTGGGCTGACAGCTTTGTCATCCTTAGATTGGCCCACAGTGACGACTCCCCTGGAGTCCCGTTTGTCCTCGCCTGTGCTCTTTACTGCCTGCCCGGGGACAGAATCCTAGTTTTGTTCAGATATTCACACCTTCCCGCTCAGTCCGCTGCCTCAGGGGGAGCCAGCTCCACCCCAGGCCTTCAGTGAGCCCGATTGGTGTCAGGGCTTCCCCTGCCTTGTGACAGTGATTGGCTTAGAAATGGTCACATGATGTAATCCTAGCCAATGAGTTGTGGAGGGAAGAATGCTGAGGTGTTGATGATGGGGCGACTCTGGGAAAGGGTCCTCCAGTCCTTTGCGAAGAGACACGTTGCCCAAGAGGAAGTCTCTCTAATTCCTCTGCATATGAGCCAGAAAGTGACATGTGGGACTGTTAGAGACATCGTCACAGCCCCATGGTGGGAATGCAGAGGGTGACAGAGGCACAAGTCCCACCTCGCTCGTGTGGACGTGACTGAGCTCCTGAATCGACCCACCCAAAGCTCCTGTTACCTCCTCTCTTCCTGGGGGAAACATTTCTTCTTTACTGAAACCAGCCTGAGTCCAAGTTTTCATCCCCTGCTGGGGAAAGAATCTTTAAATGAAGTGCCTCCCCAAAGCCGTGGATTAAGTTACTTACACGGGTCGTTTCTTAATATCTGATTGTAGACGATCGATGCTGGAATCATTTTAGGAGGTTCTTAGAATGCACACAGCAGGGCCCCCCGTACATGTGCTCCATCGGCGTCTGCGTGGGGTCCCCCCGTTCTCACGGGCACCCAGGTACCAGGGGGTAACAGCACAGACTGCGTGAGATTAGACACAATTAGCCCAGACTGGCAAATAAGGCTAAAGATGACTCCATATCTTCTCCCGAGGATGCTGAACAGACTCACCCACAGATTATTTAATACCTAGGAGAAGGTACCTGTGTTGAATTAGCTATTTGTGTTTGGTTAGAACCAGGTAATTTAAGTGAAATGTTAACTTGTGGAGTTCTGTGGGAGGAAAAATCACCCCAAACTGTTACTGTTTAGTCATGACAGGACACTTCCCAGTTTCGAATCCCTTAGAATTCATCGCAGCATCCTTTGGCCAACCCGTGACATAAATCTGCAGCCTCTGCTCTCCTCTGACCCTTTCTTGCCGACACAGTGGTTCCTTCATTAATGAATGAGTTGAGCAAAAATCTTGACCCATGTTCATTCTATATTTGTATGCAAGTCAACTTTCTGAAGCTTAAACGTTAATAGGATGCTTAGCCCCTTTGTTCCTTGTCCCCCTTCCCAAGGAGGACTCCCATGACTCCTTCGTCATTACCAATAATAGTTGCTGACCTGGATACCTGCGGGGAAAGGTAAGGAAGGGCCCCCGTTTTTCCATTGGTGCAAGGGGCTCTCTGTAGTTTCTAAAAGACTACTGAAGCTATTGTTCTTACCTTTGGCCACTGTCCTTGGGGACTGTATGTGATGTCTCAATGCATTTAGGTGCGAGCTAATTTCCTATTTTACTGACCAAATGATGGTTCTATTCTACATCTAGTGCAACCAGGGCAGGTGTGACCCAATGTTTTTTCTTTCATTAGCTACCATTTAAAGTCCAATTTCCAGCGGTTTGCATAATCATCTGGAAGAAGTTTCCTTGGAGGCGATGCCACATAGGGGAGTGGTCAGCCAAGCAGACCTTGGTTTGAATCCCAGCCCTGGTCCATTATCACTGCACGGCGTCGGATAGGTTTATGGAAGTCAGTTTTCTGTCCCGTGAATAGAGGGTAACAGTAACTACCTCACAGCATAGTTCTGTAAGGGTGAGGGGGAAATCGACAGGGGGTGCTCAGAGCTCACTTCTGAGACCAAGCGCTTGGATTGGATTCAGGTTTCGCCATATCTAGGCTTGTGATTTTGGATGAGTAACCTAATGCTTTGAAGCATCATTTTCTTTATCCAAAAAGTAAACGGGGGTCCCTACCTTGCAGGATTGCAATGAATTACGGTGTTCCTCAGCATTAGTACGTGCACCACAGTGACATAAATTGCTGTCTCCATACCATCTTGTGGGCTCCTCAAAGATTTTGCCATATCTAGTTGTAGGCATCACTTACACTATCATCTGCTGAATGTTTCTAGTTAATCAATTTCATTAATTAAATATTTACAGACCATCTACTTGTCTAGGCATTGTTGGGATTTTGGAGACACAGCAGTGAATAAATAAGACCAAACTCCAGCCCTGGCTGGGTGGCTCAGCTGGTTAAAACGTCGTCCTGATACGCCAAGGTTTCGGGTTCCATCCCTGGTCAGGGCACATACAAGAATTAACCAATAACACCCTGGCCAGTTTGGCTCAGCGGATGAGCTTTGGCCTGTGGACCAGAGATTCCCAAGTTTGGTTCCCGCTAGGGGCACATACCACACACACACACACACACACACACACAAAGAATTAACCAATAAGTGCATAGATAATGGAACAACAAATCAATGTCTCTCTCTGTCTCTTGCTCAACCTCACTCTCTCTAAAAAAAAGACCTAACTCCAGCTCCATGCCCTCATGGAGCTAATCCCAAATAAATTTTATTTATTTACTTATTTTTAAAAATTATTGAATTTATTGGGATGACCTTGGTTTATAAAATTACATAGGTTTCAGGTGTGCAGTTCTATAATACATCATCTGTCTATTGTATTGTGTGCTCACTTCCCCAAGTCAAGTCTCCTTCCATCACCATGTATTTTAAATAGACATTTGGTATCACCCGCATCAATTGAAAACGAACATCATTTGAAAATGACGATTTTAAAGACGATAGAGAAACGGAAGTGTTGGTCTCACAGAATCTAGCTTGATGATTGTTTGCCCTTTCTTTGCTTAAAGAAGGGGTTTTACAATCGTTTGGGAGGTGCTTCAGTTCAACTAATACCTTCCCCGGACCTTTTCCTTCGCGTGACTGGGAACGTGAAGAACCAGGGACGGGGTCACTTTTCTCTGTGTGGGACTCAGTGTTGTTTAATTCTGTTGTCCCAGTGAACCTTGTGTATCCCCTTGGGAGGCGCCACTTGGATGCAGCCTGACGCGCTTGGCTCAGCTCCGGGCACAGAGGGCATCTGGTGGCCGCCGTAACCTCCATCCTAAAACAGGACATCCTCTGCGCACCTGCACCGGCAGCAGCACTCTGGCGACCCTCTGCCGTTGTTAATTGCTCACAGATTCCGCGTCTGTTTTCGGGAGGCTGCTGTGTTGCTCTTCCATCGTGCAATATGCCTCCAGCGCTCCGAGAGTCCCGGGCGTCTCGCCTTTGTATCGTTTGGCTCCCAGCACTCAGAGCCGCATCCCGTTATGTTTGGTTGCTAGGTGGAGAAATGTTATCATGGGCTTCAGCAATAATTTATCCACAGAGCTCAAGGAGTTGTCATGTTCTCCTGACAGTGAGCTGTAGCACTTTATCAGCTCGCCTGTAAATCAGGCGTGTGTGGGTGCGGACGCCAGCCCTGTTTGATCTCTCTCAGACACTGTAATAATCTGCTTTTGTCTGATTGATTCCTGCACACCCACACGCACACTGCAACAGAGAGTGGAGTGCCCTCTCTTTATCTCGGCTGGTCATCTGCGGGAGGCCAGCAGGGCAGAAAATGCTCTCCGTGCCGAGATGGAAGAGTTTTTGGAATTAGGGCCCTTTCCATCATATCCCGGAGCTGGTTTCGTTCAATAAATCAATGATAGCAGAATTGAATGCACCATAAATACCTCAAACCATATCTCTTACAAGAATGTAAGAGTAATTCATAGAAACAGGAAAGGTAACTTTGTGGGAAAGAATTACGACCCCGGCAAGCCACCGACATCCAGGGCCTTTTACGGCGTGTTCGCCTCTCACCCTTTGAACTTTGGGGAAGAAGAATACACCGCTGACTGGCGTTGGCTTCTGCAAAGTGCAGGGGGTAAAATGAATAGAAACGATCCTGTCGGGACTGATCACCGCTTTTCAATCTAAAAACGAGTTTTTCTCCATTTCTGTCGGCTCCTGTTACTTACGGTCCCTCCTTATCCAAGGCTGCATGGTGTCACCATAATGGAGTGAATTGGACTCTGCCATTTGATGGTTTATGAGTTACCCTCTCCGCCACGACGCCGGGCCCACCCTTGTGCATATGTTGCGAACCTTTCCGATGCTTTAAATGTCTCTCTGGCGAGCCGGATCCCTGTTTGCTGGGCTCCTAATGGCTGACGGGTAGTTAGGGGCGCATGTTGGCGTCCGCGGCCCCTAGGAGTCAGGCTGAAATCCAGGAGCTGATTTAAACAACTGCCTTGGGCATGGCAGTGGCTCGCTGAGCTGTGACCCGGGAGCAGTTACAGATGTCCACGCCTGCCCTCGTTGAAGGCAGGGGTCAAGCTGTATTGTAGATGTAACTAAATCCCATTGGAGAAGAGGGTTTTGCTGCAGCATCCCCCTCCCGGATGGCAGCGAGATGGAATTACATAAAGAAGCCTTTCAGCTCAGAAATACATGTAGCTTTGCGGGGAGAACAAGACAGCTGGCGTCGTTTAGTGCAGACACACAGTTCTTATTTTTATAATGGTAGTCAGTAATATCTTTTATTCCATTCCTGTTGTGTGGTCAGACATATTTTAGGCATGTGTTTTAGTCAAGCAGTCAAACTTACTGGTTAGAATAAGAGTAGGCAGACCACAGTCAGTGGGCCAAATCCAGCCAGCCACCTGTTTTTGCCAATAAAGTTTTATTGGGACATAGTCATGTGCATTTATTTACATGTTGCCTATGACTGCTTTCTGCCACAACAGCAGAGCTGAGTAGGTATGACGGAGATTGTATGGCCTGCACATCTGAAAATATTTACTATCTGATGGCCCTTTACAGAAAAAATGTTCTGATCCCTGGATTAGAGGGTTGGCCCTCATGCCAGGCTGCTGTACAAATCCTGGCTTTACCACTTACTAGTCGTGTGACCTTGGGCAAGTTACATAAGCAGTCTGACCCTTGACTTCCTCATGTGTAACACGGGGATTAAAATAGTGTTCATCTTATTGAGTTGGAGGTGGTTTGATAGCATGTTAGCTCTAAGAACTGGCTAAAACAAGATTCCTTCTGAATGGCTTGTCACCTGTTTCCTTGCCCCCACTCTGAGCAGGTGCCCCCACCCCTAGCTGGCATTGACCTGCCGAGGTTTGACCTGTGCCGGAGCCATGCATCTGCCTCTGTGACTTTATGGAGGTACATGTGCACAGCTCAGAACTTTTGAAAAAGACGGGGCAGAGTTACAGCCTTCTCAGACAATCGCGCCTTTACAAGTACTTCAGATACGTTTCCAGAGTTAGTTAGATTTATTCCAAGGTCTGTACAAAATCGAGCTATTCTGGCTGCTCAGATTAGAGCGATGGTGGCCTCCATGGTGTTACAGGATGATCCACAACCCAGCTGAGCGCGCACGCTTCTCTGTGCGGTTTTAAGAGGACTTGGATGCCGTTGAAACAAATCGAAGGTGAAACCACCTTGGGAAACCTGTGCAAAACCCTTGGCTCTTGAAGACAGATCTTGAAAGTCAGGGTTCTATACTCTCCCACAGGAGTCAGACAATTTTTCCTGCAATGGGCCAGAGAGTTCATGTTGCAGCTGTGCATCTATTCAACTCTGACTCGGTGGCACAAAAACAGCCGTAGATGATACGTACACGAATGAGCATGGTGGTGTTCCAATAAAACTTTATTTATAAAAAGCAGGTGGTGGGCCATGGGTCCATAATTTGCCAACTTTGCAGTATCATCTCTATCTAAATAAAGCTCACAGTTAGTTCTTGCCTGTTCCGTATGGAAATTAATTTATTAATCCTAACAAGGATCTTATGGGGCACGTGTGTTGAGAGCTTCATCATCCACCTTTGCTGATGAGGAAATTGAGGGCTAAGGATATTCAAGTCACTTGCTCAAGGTCACACTGCTAATAAGCGGTAGAGACGACATGAACCCAGCCTGTCTGGCTGCAGAGCCTGGACGTGTAACCATTATTCTAGCTTGCTTCCTAATGCAAACAGTGTTCTTCTTGATAAGAAAACCCCTCCAGACTTCTCATTTCTTTCGTGTACCTATAAAAACTCCTTTATAGAGGACAGTATTCTTAATTTCTTGACGTGTCCCTGGTTGGGTCAGTAACCAAAGAGAACACGTTGTCTTTCTGGGTGCTGACCACGTGGGGTCACTTCATGGGCACGCAACCAGTGCAGAATAGGGTCCTGCACCCCGAACGGGCCCCCTTGCTGGAGGTGCAGTGTTCTGTGGCTGCCACCTTGAAATCCTGACATTTGTGTTTGAATTTGTGTTTTTTAAGTCTGATGGGACATCCTCTGTGCGAGAGACTTGGGGCCTCAGCTCACACTAGCCCCACCGCCTGTCGCCTCCCCGCTGCGTTGTTGGCAGCTCACGTCACAGCACCGCCCAGTGGTGGCTGCTGCCTCTGCCCTGGCGGGGGCCTCACCTGGGTGCAGTCACCGCACCAGCAGCCCCTGCTCGGAGGCGTGCAACATGAGAAAGCAAATGAGTAGAAAACATTATGACAGGCGGAAAGAGAGACTGTAGAAGAAAGTACAAGGGGTCCCTCCCGCATCTTCCCTTTGCACAAGGCCTCACAAATTATGTGGCGGACCTGGCAGACCCTCAGCAGTGGCCTTACCTGGGAGAACCTCAGGTCCCGCCCAGACCTGCTGCATCCGAACCTGCGTTTTCACACCACCCCGTGGCGATGCCCGTGCACGGTTACCTCTGAGAGGCACCGCCCCGGTGATGGCTTCTGAATGTGCCCGATGATCTCGCGCTGCCAGAGCCTCCCAGGGATTCTGAGGCTCAGCCAGGTCTGGGGGGCACCGGGCCCTCTGCATGTTTCCCAGCCTCACCTGACGATCAGAATCACCTGGGGCACGTTCTTAAAAACAGAAGTGTTCAGGTTCCCTTCTGCATTTTCTGAGACTCTGCAAATGGGGGCCTTGGGCATATGTCTGTTTAACATCCCCTGAGGAGGACCCTTCGTATCCATGAGGTTGGAAAACCCTTTACAAATGACCCGAGGGCCTGGAAGCATCCCAAGCACCTAACTTGTATCCATACCTGTCACTTACCTGTAGCCCTGGCTTAACCTCGCTTGTCATTTATAAGCATTTTTAACTCGGGCTGCTTACTCTCAGGCGTGTGTGTGTTTGCGGGCAGCCGTGAGGGCTCATTTCAGTGGATCACATGAGAAGGCAAATGCGTGTGTTTGGAAGTTTTAACACCCCGGCCTGGTTATCATAAAGATATCAAGATAAAGCATGACAGCCCGGCCCCTGAAGGTTCCTTTTTTTGGGTAACCTCTGCTGACATTAGAAGGATTGAGGGAGAGGAAAAGCGATGTTTCCGTCCAGCAGAGCTGTCATCGCTGGGTGTTCTCAAAGCCCTTAGACCGTGACATGGGGACGGCGGCCAGGAAGGGCCACAGGCTATTAGATGACCTCAGGGCCGACCCAAGAGCAGGATGGCCTCGTCCTGTGCAAAAGCATTTCTTTGTATCTGGCTCTGGGAAGGAGGCATGTGCTCCCGGGCAGACAGAAGGGGTGGAAAGGAGCTGAGTCCCTGGTCCTTTCTGTTGGAGATGCAGTCACCACCCTAAGTCAGACTGAGGTGGCTCCATGTCTTCTGTCCCATGTGTGGACTGTGGGAGAGCCTTGGCCAGAAAGCAGGCATCAGAGCAGGGGCTGCAGACGCCAGCCTCTGGGACCGGGCAGGACAACTGGTGACTGTCCCCTCTGAAGGGGACGAGCCCTCGGCTCCAGCCGGTGGTCGCCGTCTTCGGGATATGGACTCAGCAGCGTGCCTTGAGATTCTGTTTTTTTGTTGCTTTTGTTTTTGTTTTTAGAGAAGCCTGAAACCTAGATTTTCACGTGAAATTTCCTTTTTAAAAATAATGGCGATGAATCTTCAATTTAAGGACAAAGGAAAGTACCGTTCAAGCCAAAGAAAACTTACTTGAGGGACAAACAGGTCTGAAGAGGAGCGTTCATGCCCTCAGGCAGGCGAACAAGGAGGACGGCCACCACCTGTTACCGCGTCACAGCGGGGTCCTGCCTTGGTGACCTCGTCAGAGGAGGAAGAGTGGCACATGCACAGGGTGTGTGAGTGTGTGTGTGTGTGACTCCTTTAATCCTAAGAAATTAGAATTTAAGCATGTTCTTAGGTTCTTGTTCTTGCTCACACACACACGTGCATGTATATGTTTATGTGTATATTTATGCATATGTGCATGTATACATAAATAAATAGATATGTATATGAATGTAAATATGTTACATAGTTACTATACATCATTATGGCCATACCATTCAGAGTTTCATCTGTTTTGGTTGGGCAATGACCAAGCCGCACCAGTCAGTAAATTATGTTCAGGTAACCCGGCTGGAGTGGCTCAGTGGATTGAGTGTTGTCCTGTGCACTAAGAGGTCTCCGGTTTGATTCCTAGTCAGAGCACATGCCTGGGGTGCAGGCTTATTCCCCAGCAGGGGGAGTGCAGGAGGCACCCAATCGATGTTTCTCTCTCATCGATGTTTCTCTCTCTCCCTCTCCCTTCCTCTCTTTCCCTCTCCTTTCTTCTCTCTCTAAAAATCAATAAAAACACATTAAAAAATAAAATATATTCATGTATACTTATTTATGAGAAAATATAAATTGCATATGGAAAAATGATTTTATAGTACATAACATTCTAGACTGTGGCATCATATTGCACATACATTGTTACGTATCTAGTCTTTCCTGGGGTCAGGCTCTGGCTGAAAGACCTAGCAGCTTGGTCCACTCCAGACCATCCCCTTTTGATTCTTTCGTTAAGCAATGCGTGTCCTCGTTTCACCTCTGTTATTCAGAGGGTGGTCCTCGGACCACCTGCATCGCATCACCTGGGAGCCCATTAGAAATGCAGAATCTCAGGCCCCATCCAAGATCTATTGAATCAGAATCACCATCTTAACGGTTACCCCAGATGATCATGGACACATTAAGATTCTAGAAGCACTCGTTAAATAGACCAAACCTCATTCTTTGATCTCAGAGCCTGGCCCATGCTTTCCTTTGTTTTGGGACCCCTCCCCCACCACGTTTTGCATTGTGCTAAATGCTGAGGGGTCAGCCCTGCTCAGGAAAGATTTATATCTACGGGGGCCTCTTGAGTGGCAGGCCTGTGCTTTCAAAAACATTTTTAGGCACTTTTTATAGCCTTTTGGGTTAGTTATCTATTGCCTAACAGATTATCCTCAAATCTAGCAGCTTCAACAACACACATTTATTATCTCAGAGTTTCTGTGGGTCAGGAATCTGGGCACAGCTTAGTTGGGTCCTCTGTTTTATGGTCTGCCACAAGGTCCTAATCAAGGTGTCCGCCGGGGCTCTGGTCTCATCCAAAGGCTCGACCGGGCAAGGCCCCCTTCCAGGCTCACACACCGGAGTGTTGTCAGGGGAGCGGCACTGAGCCCTCAGTTTCTTGCCATGACCTCTCCAACATGGCAACTTCACTTCTGAGGAGAGTCTGCTCTCAGGATGCCAGTCACAGCCTTCTGTCGTCGATGATGGAAGTCAGGCACACCTCTCGAGGCCTCCATGTTCTACTGCTAGAAGCAGGTTGCTCCCCGGGTCGGGGGGAGGGGGACCACACAGCCCATGATCACCAGGAGGCGGGGCGCCAGAGAGGCTGCCGGCCACACTGCGCCTCGCTTCCCTTCCTCATAAAATGGGAAAAACAATACGACCCACTTCATAGGGATTGAATTCAATGAATGGATCAAACGACATGATTTCTCCCAAAGCCCTTTGAACGACGCCTGGCACTTGGAAAGTGCTCGAAAATGTTAGCTGTGCGGCGCTGTAACCCGCGGTCTTCTTAGCACCCTGG
Source organism: Molossus molossus (assembly GCF_014108415.1). Taxonomy (NCBI): domain Eukaryota; kingdom Metazoa; phylum Chordata; class Mammalia; order Chiroptera; family Molossidae; genus Molossus; species Molossus molossus. The sequence goes on along the minus strand of NW_023425399.1, from coordinate 7,118,708 downwards.
TGATTACTGTTGTTGTTAATGGCAATAACTATACCAATAAAGAACGCAACAAACAGAGATACATACCAGGTAGCATGCCAAATATCTTACGTATAATTTCTAATTGAACCCTGATGACAGCCATGTAAAGTGGGTGCGATTTTACAAACTTCAGTTTCTGGAACTGCCCAAACCACCGTTCAGAAAACACAAACTTAGAATATTGACCAAGATCATAGTGTTTATAAAGAGCTAAGTTAGGATTCAAAAATATATATATTTTTGGTCTCAGATTCAGGGCTTTCTCGACCATTGCAAATCTGCCTATGTTTCATGTGGATTTTTTTTTTTTTTCCAACTGTCTTGGAGAGTTTTCATCCCTCTACCTAGGAGCCCTTGAAATAGGTCATCAGGTTATGATTATATTATAGTCATGATTAGCCCGCTGTATTTAAAGGGGAAGACATTATATAGATTTATTTCGTACAAATGTATAAATTCATTTACTCGTTTTCTTCCTTGACTCTATGAGGGTACCTACTGTGTGGGAGACATACCTAGCGCAAGACCCCGAGGCTCAGGAGATGAACCGTGCACTGTCCTGACCCGCTATGAGCCCAGTCTTATGACCATGCTGTCTACTGCCTTCATGCTGCCTGGGGCAGAGGTATCTAGTTGTCCCCATTGGTTGTTCCCTTGGTCCTTTACTAATAGAACCCTTGGTTTTACTTGGGAACATGGCGGCCCAGGTAAAGACTACATTTCCCAGACTCCTTTGAGCTGAGTGCTGGCCAGTAGACCGTGAGCAAAAGTGATAATCAGATCTTTAATGGGTGATAACATCTCCTCTAGGCTTCTTCCCCTCCCCACTGGTTGGAATGCAGATGCGCATGGTGGGAGCTGGATGGGCTACGGCAGCCCATGAGAAGTGGCTTGTTGAGGAAGACAATTCACAAGACAGAAGAGCCCGTGTTCCTGCTACCATAGAAATAACGTAGTGTCCAGCCTGGGGGCGAGCACTTGGGCTGCTTCATGGGAAAGTATCTCTTTTCTTGAAGCCATTATTATTTCTGTCTTTGTTGCAACCACCAGTCTAGTTCCCTAATTTATACAGTGCTTCCATGCCATGCCTGGAAAGTTGTGTCTTTAGCTTTTTGGTCTTGAAGAACATCTTGACAGAATTACATTGTTTGACCTAAGTAACATGCTCAGCACATTGTTTAGTCCATAGTAAGTCCACAATACACGATACTTGTTTTTTTAAACCATTAATAAGAATGAAACCATTGTAGTTCAAGGGAGACTTCTACGTCACATTTAAAGAGTGTTGGGCTGAAGTCCAGCTGACCCACAGAATTGTAAACTTTCTAACAGCGAAGATGCTTTACTTAAGTTTCTGTCCCTAGCACATAGCCCAGTGACGGGAAAACACAGGTGTATAATAAATATATGAGTGGACGATTAAAAAACCAAACAAACCCACATTCAAGTCTAGGCCGCTATGTGTCCTCAAGAAAGTTACCTAACGTCTTTGGGCTAAACCTTTATCATCTTTTACTAAACCAGGTGGCTTAAAAGATTATTTTTAGCTCTCACATTTGGTGATTCTCTGGGCTATTCAACAGTTTTGGAGTTTTTCTCTTTCTCGAAGACATGCTGGACACGGAGATACCTGGGCAGGCAGGTAGGTAGAGGATCAGGTGAGCTGCATCTGGGCGGAGGCCGTGTGCATTTCCATATCTGCCTTTATCTGTGTGACCTTGAGCAACGTCCCCCGATCATCGGCTCCTCCCGGTTACTGTGAGGGGTTCACATCCGAGGCACCCAGGCCTGACCAGTCAGGTGTCCCCTTCCCTCGTGTGAGTGGCTGGCTCAGGACAGAGCATTCTCAAGCTGTCTGAGGTCCTAATCCATCCTGCCTGAAGCCAGCGGCATGTGGGGACTTTTCAGTTTTATGAGCCAAAAATTTCTGTTTTTTAAAAGTCATTTTCGAAGCATTTCCTTAAGTTGTTGTTGGTTGTTGTTTTTTTTAAGCGATTCAGTTTAAAGTTCAGTCCCTTGAATCTGAAAAAAAACCAAAATAAAATCCTTACCAATATAGTAATAGCTCTTACACTTTCATATAGGGGTTTTGGGGAAAATAAAAGGAGGTAATTTGTGTGAAATCCTTAGCACAGTGCTGAGATAGTAAGTGCCCGATTAATGCTAGATACTCATTATTATTGGAGAGAGGACATGTAGACTCGTGTTACTTTCCAGGCAGTGAAACTTACCTTGAAAGGGTTTATGGTGACTACAGGCAGACACACGATTTGTAGAATTCCACCATCAGCTCATACGCCTGTCAATCAGCGGTACCTGTTTGCCAGGAACTGTGCCATGGGGGACACACACCGACAGGACAGCTCACTTCCTGAGGCTGTTGGGGGAGGCCAGAGGAAGTCGAGGTTAGCAGCATGGACTCTGGAGCTATATAAACTTGACTCCAAACCCTCTCTCCATCGCTCATTAGCTGTGAGGCTTTAGTCCAAAGATTTCACCTCGGTGCCTCCATTCCCTCTTCTGTAAAGTGGAGATAATGTTAATCCGTGAATCAAGTTCATGGGGTGTAACAGCAGGCCCAGTATCTGGTATGTAGTAAGTATTCAATGAATGGAAGATATCATTTCCCATCGTATCATTTCATACCACGTGTCCTATCATGTTACATCACATGATACATTCTGAGGTTGCGAACTCTGTCATAACAGGAATCTTATCTGCCCTTTTCTTTGTTTTATCTCTAGAACGAGCCCAGTACTTGGCATGACTCAGGTTTGTTGTATGAATCATTGAAAAAAAAAAATCAAATCCTTTTCGGCTCAGTTACTACAAATCACCTCCTGAATGGATGCCCTGCATCGCCTGGTCCCCCTTTGACCTATTCTCTACTAATTCATTTTTCGACACATTTTCATACTGGGTCCAGCATGCTGGGCACTGAGGGTAAAACCGCCAACAAGACAGACAAGGGACCTGCCGTTGTGGGGCTCAGAGTCCAGTAAAATGAGCACAACTGATGGATGGAGGGGTGTGTGCTCTGACATAGTAAGGCGTGTGTCTGGAGAAACAGAGCAAGGTGAGGACGGGAGTGGGTGCTTCTTTAGAGCAGGTCCTCAGAGAACACCTGCATGAAGAGGGGACACTGGGCAGAAACGGCGATGGAGTGAGGGGTTGAATAAAACCGCGTGCCTATCTGCAGGGAAGGGGAAACAGCATGTGCAAAGGCCCTGGTTTGTCAAAGGAAGAGTAACTGAACACAGTGAGTGAGTTTGGACCAATGAGATCAGAAATACATTAGGAGTGCCTCTCAACACATTGCCAACTGGCAATTTCATGCAGGAGTTGTCTCATGTCACTGGCTATTTTTTTGTAATTAAGTATGAAAGTGAAACAATCTAAATGAACTTCAGAATACTTTATTTGTACATAATGGATTTAAATGAGACTTTGTACAAGTCTACTGCATACTATATGTTATACATATGATATATTTTGGTAATTTTTTGGTGTGTGTACTGTATAGCAATCACCCACGCGGAACGGTGCGCGACATGTTTTGCAAATGTGTCTGGTTTCGCTGCGCATTCATCCGAGGATAACTCAGGCTTAGGTGCAGACAGAGACTGAAAGTTTGGAAGAAAGTAATCCAACAGAGGCCCAATTTTATACAGTCTGTCTTCATTAGATGTATTTTGTGAATTATCACTAAGATGGAAAAATGTAAGAATTTGCTCGAACCTCATTCTGCTCATAGTTTTAGGAAATATTGGCGCTTCAACCAAAGGGTCCATTGACCAGTAATCCCTCCAATGTGATTTTTCTGTTTGTCCCATTAATATCAGCAAACTGAGAAATGCCTTCATGAGTTAACTGGTGAGCGGTCAACAATGTGTTAAAATCCTACTTTGACGCTCACAGAGTAATCCCGCCACCCACCAGAACTTTCTGTGATTCCCAAACGCTCTTGAAGAACGTGTTTCAGGAATTTGGACCCTCTGAGGATTCTCTAATAGCCTATCTCATTGCCGTCTTAGAAAACCACGCCCCCATGCTGCCTCAGGGCCTTGGTACATGCCGCCCTCACTAACAGTCCTTTCTCCCCCTTGACCACCTAACACCTGCTCCCCCGAGACCTCCTCAGAGGACCTTTCCTTGTGCCCCATCTTGCCACTGGATCGGATTCTGCTGCGACACATTCTTGAGGATTTTGTTCTCCGTTGAAGGTCTCACACCTGCAGACAAGGAACAGGTGCCTACGCTTGATTGACTGCTCCTCCCCTCTGACCTTTGCAGCTTCCCAAGACCCGGCTTCCTGGGTGGCTTATCTTCAAGCGTCCTCACCTCTGCGGAGAACGCTGGAAAACGGCACTCCGTACATACACAGTGGTCGGAAGAATGGGTCTTCTGAGGCAAGGCCTGCACCCCTCCCCCGTCTGTCTGCACACGTGCCACAGCCTGCCAGCCTAGCGGGAGTGTTCCCCACCAGCTGGCCAGGGGAAGTGCTCCCGGCAGCCTGCGGGGGCGGAAGGAAGAGCTGAGAACGGTCCCTGGAGCTGCTGTGCGCAGGGACAGGTGGCCGGGATCAGCCAGCTGTGCGCTGGCGCTTCGATGAGGCTGGATCTCCTGGATCTCCTGGATGGAGCTAACCTTTTCCAATTTGAAGCACCGAAGACGTCTCAACAATGAGAAGAAGGAGCAACATTCGTCCCAAGAAACGCCAGGCCATCGCGTGGAGCAGAGCCGCAGCGCCGGAGCGGCCGGAGCGAGGGTCCCCCGCGCGCGGTCCCCAGCGCCGTGCCTGGCGTCGCGCAGTGTTTTCTAACCCGTTACCAAGCCTCCTGGCGGAGGAACTGACCTTTGAGTTTGTATCTGAGTGACACCGGCAGCAGCGTTCTCGTAATGAGAAGGTGAATGGAAAAAAGTCTGCCGCCAAGCCTTCCCATCATGTCTAATGAGAGATGAGTTTTTCTCTCCCAGCGCTTAACGGAATGCTTCAAAAATGACTTTTAAGTCCGCAAAGGAAGCTGATCACTCCATGCTCGGTGATCCGGCAGCCGCGGAGCAGGGGTTAGGGCGGAGGGGAGTGGAACATGACAAGGAAGAAGTTTCTGGGGCCGCCCCCGGGGCCTGTTTGTCCGGGGCTGCAGCTGAAGCCGGCGCCCCAGCCCCCACTTGCCACACTGCGTTCTTTCCATCTCTGAGACATGCTCCTCGCTGTTACATCACCCCGCTGTCATCGGCTGCCCGTCTTCGGGGAAGTGGCAGAGTGAGGTTTCGAAGGAAACAGTTCTGAAAAGCTTGCCCGCTGAATGGTCCAAGAAGCACGTAAGTGTTTTTAGGCTAGCCAAAATCCCCGCTCCCGTGACCTTCTGGATATGTGGTCACTGTTGTCATCTCAAAGGGAACAGCAGACGAGCATCCAGTGCTTCAAGTTTCACTTTTTTTTTTTCATGCAAAATGATCTAAAGTACCATTTTGACTGAAAACACTCATTCTTCTTTGGATTTAAAAAAAAAAAAAAGTAAGAGCAAAGGTGTTTGTTTTTTTACTTCTCTCCTGTTTCCTCTGGATCTGTTCCCGATTAACCTCATAAGCACATCATAAATCTTGCATCTGGGTAATATAACACTGTAGCGTGCTTTTGAAGCAGAACATTTTGTTTTCCGAGCGATCTGGCCCGGGCTGTCGGGGAGCCGAGGGGATGCGGAGGGTGCCGCCCAGCCGGGGCGCTGCGGTGTTCCGGGGCCAGCGCGTTCTCGGGGCGCTGGGGACACAGGCGTCACAGGCACACAGACTGACTTCCCATCGCGACTGGCTGCTTTTCGAATGTTTCTGACTCCCATGAAATGAAAATGGGTGTTTTCAAAGATCTGTTTTTGTCTTTCTCCAAAACAGAGGTGTCTCATTTCCTCCCACGCTCCTCCCTGCTTCCCCACATACCAAGAAATTGAATCGAGGAGGATTGACGTCTGTTGGGTAGTATCTAATCCATGTTTGATTTTACTTAGGAAAATAGAGAAAGCATTTAGATTATTTATAACCTGCTTTGTACGACAAGGAGTGTGAAGTACACACACACACAAGTCGTACATGCAATGAAGTAATAAAAATAAGTATAGAAATTTAGGATCGGAGAAAATAGGAAGTAAAATATAAACTCAAGGATATATATATATATATAAAGAATTTAGTAAGCTTCTCACAGAAGCTCAACTAAAACTGAGCTGTAAGTTTGGCTCTGAGCTTCCCAGTGGCCAAAGGAAAAAGGGTGTAGGTGGCGTAATTGGTTTCACGATAGCCATTACCAAGCAAATCCAAAGTATTGCTGATTTGTAGGAGATGCACAGCATTTTGTAAACCTGAATTTGGAATGGCGCCTCACATGGGGTCATGCAGGGATAGGTGATTTAGCAAGTAGGGTGGTGATTTTCATGGACAGGACCTTGTAGCATCATTCAAGAAAAGCCAAGGGCATGACATTGAAGCAACTCAGGGAGGGTTTTCCATAAAGGTCCTGTGGTCCAAGAACAAGGTATATAGTTAAGGGAATAATTAGGAGAATCTGCTACGTAGCATGGTTGCCTAGAGAAATGCATGTCATGTCACTTTATAGAGATTGTCCCTTGTGGTGGCCAACAAGAGATGTAATGAAAGCCATCTGTCTAGGTTGGGGAATCGATGGGCTTGCTTTGCTCTCACCTGGGAACACTGAGCTCCCGTGTGATTCATAGGGACATATTTGACCTCTTGCGTAGATTAATGGCTTAGTTGACAGGGACTGCTTAATTTCAGAGTCATGTCAGGGGGGTTTCTCAGGCAGAGTACTGCATGTCTGGCTGTGATTGAGACTCTCAGACAGGCCCAGAGATTTTAATATGCCCTGGGCAGAATATCAAACACCTTGTCATGCCTCGCAATTCTTAATCATTACTAATGATGATAGTAAAAATAATGACAGGATTCAAGGCAGAGGAAGAGCGGAGCAAGGTGTCATGGAAAGAGAGCCCAGGCTGCAGACTTAGGGTCTCTTTCTGGCTCCAGCCCAAAAGTGAGGCGGAACCCGGGTGACTCTTTTATGTCTTCAGCTTTTCCTAGTTTGTAGGTAAGGCTATTGTGATTCTCAGGGTCACCCCCTGACCGGCTGCACCGGCACTAACTTCACCTGGGATCTAACTAGAAATGCAGGTTCTTGGGCCTCATGGCAGACCACTGAGTTGGGAACTCTGGGATGGCCCCCAACAGTCATTTTGACATGTGCTCCAGGTCATTCTGATGCCTGCTAAAGTTTGAGAACTGCTGGGCCTGGGATTAGATCCCTCCCATGTGTGTGGAAAATGACCCCAACTCTCCATCCCTATTTGTATTCATACCTTCGGAAAGCTCTGTCTATTAGGAGGAGTCCATGTCTTCAGCCCTTGAATATTTGTTGTTCTCGTGTCTTGCTTTGGCCAATGGAATGTGGTAGAAATGACGGGGTGTTCTTTCCACACCACTCAATTCTGTCTCTCTCCCTCCCCCCTCCCCCCCCCTTTGTCCCTCAGTGTCTCAGAACCCATGAGAACAAGCCTGGGCATTGCGGAAGCCTCTGGGTGTTGCAGCTGTGTTGCAGAATCACTGCGGTAATTATTGAGAACGGATGCGAGTTGGAAGGTCTGCAGTCCTGCAAATCTGCCCTGACTTTAAACTTGAGCTAGCACTTTCGAAATCGCAGATGGCTGATCCATTGTGAACGCAATGTCACTTCATTTTTCTCTTGACCCCTTTGCTTCCTCTTCTGGGCCCCATTCCATCATGAGGCAGAAAGTGAGTGATTTACTTTTCAGTTGATTCCAGGTGACCTGGGTCCACATGTTCATGGGGGATGTTACTTCTAGTTCTTCTCTCCTTCTGGGTGCACAGGAGGACGGCAGCTCCCCAACTCCTTGATGGTAGGTATGACTCAAGGACTTTTTTTGGCCAATGAAAGGTGAACATTTAGGAGCTGATATGTGGTCCTCCGCGTTCTCTCTTCCTCTTCCCTCAATTATGAAAAAAATGTAGATACGTAGATACCACAGAACTGAGGTAGCCCCGAATGCTGTCATATCACATGGAGGTCAGCTGCCCCAAAGAATTGCCTGGACCTGTAGTTGGCTTTTCAGGAGCAAAAATCAACCCTTTGTTTCTGGCCCTTAAGGCTTGGGAATCATTTGTTATCACAGTGTAGACTGGCTCATCCTGACTGATACACCGAATTTTCTCAGCCAGTTGGTCTTGCCTGCTTCAAACTGTTTCCTTCTGTGTGTTCATCTGCTGGGGCCGCCCTGACCAATACCACAGACGTGGGGACTTACAGCACAGAAGTGAATTTTCTTACAGTTTTGGAGGCTGCAAGTCCAAGTCAAGATGTCATCGGCTTTAGTTTTTCCTGAGGCCTCTCTCCTTGGCTTGCAGATGGCTACCTTTGGCTGTATCCTCATGGTCTTTTCTACATGTGTGCATGCCCCCACATGTCCCTCTGTCCAAAATTCCTTTCCTGATACACACACCAGTCACATTGGATGAGGTCCCACCCCAACAGCCTCATTGAAAACGTAACCATTACTTTAAAGACCCTATCTTCAAACAGAGTCTCATTCTGAGGTACTGGGCGTTAGGACTTCAATATATGAGTTTGAAGGAGACATAATTCAGGCCACGACACCCTGGAAACGCATGCACATTCCAAAGGGACTTAAGTAAGACGACAGAGTCAGTGGATGCTTGGAGTGGAATGGGGGTAGCACGCTAGCTAATCTCCATCATCTATCCAGGCTGTCAGTGGATGAGATACCCAGTATCGCTGGTTGGTTTCGGCTGGTGCAGCCCACACACATCGCTCCCGCGTCCTGTTTGTTCTGAGCCAGATGGCTGATTTATCTGGTCACTCTGTTGGCCTCACGTGCATCATTCCTGGCCATCCAGAGAAAAGAAAACCAACATTCTGGGCAGACTGACAGAAACACGCATGTGGGAGCTTCCCCAGGCCGGCTGATTTTTAGGGGGTTCGCCTGGCCAACTCAACTGCATTTGCTATCACACCAATGGGATTGAGACCGTCTCCCCAAAGCTCACCACCTCTTTCAGCTGCACCCAGGGAGCAGAACCCCACACCCTCTGCTTTCAATCCGTCACACTTTTCTGCGATTTCTATCATTGCTCTTCCTTTGGTGGCCCTTCTGGGATTTGGGGACCCTTTCTAAGGGCTGGCAGTCCTACCAGCATCGAGCTCTGTTTGCTTTGGCTCTTTCTCCCCCAGCCTCCCTTTGGGTGGGAAGATCTTCCTCTGCCTAATCCTATGTCCTTTTATAACTTTTCTCTAAATTGTATTTCTTCCTGGACCTTGACTTTGAAACTCAAAACCTAAGACTGTGGCAAGTTTGCTCTTCGGATCCTCTGTGATAAACCTCACTGAGGCAAGTTATGCCATTCTCTGTGCACATCTCAAGACAGGACAAGACACAGAAATCTTTTTACTAAAAAAATAAACTCAGGCCCTGGCTGGTTTGGCTCAGCAATTAGATTGCCAGCCCGCGGACCAAAGAGTCATGGGTTTGATCCCGGCCAAGGGCACGGACCTTGGTTGCTGTTCGGTCCCCGGCCCCGGTAGAGGTCGTGCAGGAGGCAACCAGTCGATGTGTCTCTCTCACATCGATGTTTCTCTCTCTCTCCCTCCCTCCCACTCTATCTGAAGATAAATAGAAAAATGTCCTCGAGTGAGGATTAAAAAATAAATAAATAAATAAACTTGGAATGGAGATGAGCCAAGAGGTTGGAATAAATTACCAGGAATTAAACACACCTCACTTAACATATCAAAATATTTACCCCTACCTTAGAATGAATATGTTCACCCAGTAGGATTTCTCCTTTTAACACCAACAAATAAGACTGAATTCCACCTTGGAAGAATTCAGCTTTCCTAGTGAGAACTCAGCAGCTTAGGTTCATAAGGCAAGTTCACGGTCCAGAAAGAGGGGGAACGTTATTTGATTTTAGCTGACCTTTGGGTCAGCTTATTAAACGAAATTTAAGTTGTTCATCTGGGTATAGCATTTGAAAGAGAGTGCCGAAAATGGAGTATTTCAATGTAAGAGCAGCAATGATATTACATAAACATTATGAGTGCTCCCCAGGAAAGTGAGAACATTTTGAGTGCAGAAATGAATCTGTGATTGATATGGAGAAGGATGAACAGAGAATGATCGATAGCGTTTGTCTGAAACCTCATAAAGTATACCTGAATGCTGGTTTGCCCCAACTTTATTAGTTGTGAATCACTATGTGAGGAATGTGTGTGAGGGCCTGGGAGCATTTTACATACTGAAAAAAGTTTAGTTTTCTATGATGTTTGCTTACGATCACTTGGGTCTCACATGGTGAGATGAGGGTGTTTCATGTTTCCTTGTGAATCCTCATTTTCCACGGCCACTTACTTCTTCCCTTCGTCCTTCATGTCTTCTTGGTTTCTCCCAATTTTTCTGCTCTTGTCCTGTTTTCCACCCTGTTCTCATTTTCTTCCTCTTCAGAAAGAAACTGAAAGCAAAGCAAGGCAAAAGTATATTTAAAAAATGAAAGCTGGAGTGGAGGCAGATATTTAGAGAAGACGACCGTGCAGAGACTAATAATTTTCAAAGCTCGCAACAGGTACCCTGGCCCATGTGGCTCAGTAGGTTCAGCATTGTCCCAAGTACCAACAGGGCACAGGTTTGACTCCCGGGCAGGGCGCATGCCCGGGTGTCCGGCTCAGTTCCCAGTAGGGGGCGTGCAGGAGGCAGCTGATCGATGTTTCTCTCTCATTGATGTTTCTCTCTCTCTCCCTCTACCTTTCTCTTGCTCTCAAATCAATAAAAACATATTTTTAAAAAAGTTTGCAATAAGTGTTCCATGGCCAGGTTCAGCGATAGGAGTGGTTCTCAAAGGGAGCCATCTGACCTCTTGTGGGACACTTGGAAATGTCAGGAGACACTTCTGGTCATCACAGTTTGTGGGGAGAGTCAGATGCTATAATAGAGAATTATCTGGCCCCAAATGTCAGTATTGCTGAGATTGAGAAACCCGGAGCCATAAACCTGTTTGTTTTGATCTACTAAGACTCTATTATTTTTAAAAATTTAAGTGAACTGCCAGCATTTTACATACGAAATAGGAAATTGGACTTTTTTTGAAGTCAGAGGAAGGATGCAATAACACTGAGTTCATATGCCCCAGGGCTGAGGAGAGGGCACCCTCCTTAGGACACGGGCTCCCCAGTGCCCCACCGTGTCCTCATTTCCACTTGTAGGACACAAAGCTCATTTCACGTATTTATGTTCCTTTCCTGGTCCTTGTAGAAAATTGATTTTGCAACTCCTTAGTCCTAGGGCTGGCAAAGGATTACTTTTCTTCTGATTATAATAGTTATATTTGTTTCTCACCGATGTTTGGCAGCTACTAAAAAAGTATAAATAATGTTGGATCACTTACTATTAATGATATCTTTGAGTCAGCACTGTGCAAATGATTGTGTGTGTGTATGTGTGTGCAGATATTACACATACACACATATACTTAATCCTAATGACTCATGACAAATCTTTGAGGAAGCTGGTTTTAAGCAAGAAGAAGTTAAGTGCCTTACTCAAAGTTAAGTAACTTATGCTTGATGTAGAATTCAAGTGATTCCAAAACCCATGTTTTGTTTTTTAAAAATATGTTTTTATTGATTTTAGAGAAAGAGAGAAAGAGATAGAAACATCCATGAGAGAGAAACATCAGCATGGTTCAGCGGCCTCCCGCACGCCCCCTAGTGGGGATCAAGCCTGAAAACCTGGGCACGTGCCCGGACCAGGAATGGAACTGGCGACCTCTGGGTACCTGGGTCTGTGCTCAACCACTGAGCCACACCGGCCAGGCCCATATGTGACTTTTTTAGGGCATCACACTACTTTTAAGAAGAAAGAAAAAATAAACACCTATAGTCTCCCTCAGGGAGAGCAGCTATTACCTTTTGCTGCCTTTTCCCCCAGTTTGTTATTTTTCCTTCTATTTTTAAAAGTAGAGTTGAGATCATGCTGCAAAAATAAATTTATTTTTTTGTTTTCTTTTTTCCCTCCCAATCTTACATTATTACTTAAGCATCATTTCAAGACCTCTTTGTCAGCATCCCTTTACCGGTGTATACTATTTCTTGGTATAGGTCTGTGGTGATTTATATAACCAGCTCTCCTCTGTTGAACATTTTAGTTATTGCTATTTTTCACTGTTTTGAATGAAGAGGTAATGAACATTTTGAGTATGAGACATTTCCCCCCATAAAACTTCAAAAATCTGAAAAGTTATCAAGAAATGTAGAAATGCTGTTCTGTAACACGGGTGGGTGAGCCCAACAAGACTCTCGTGTTGGGTGCAACATGTAAGGGGGTGCCCCAAAATCTTAGTTGCTGAGATGCAATAATATTTTAGTGTAATATTTAGGAAAAAAAATGTAATTAACGCCCAAAGTCCAAATCCATGAGGAACAAAACAGCAACATTTTTAATAAAGGAGGGTCCGTATGACTGGTTTTCCCTTTAGCTTTAGGTCCAATGTGACCCGGCGCCGTGTTCTCCCTGATCCCGTCTGGCCTTGAACAGACATAATTCGTGTCTGGAAGGAGCTACTCAGAATGACTTTTATTATTTTTTTACTGTTATTATGCCCTCTGGGGAGCGATGAGAGATGGTGTGGTGTGATGGGTAGGAACACGAGTGCTGGTGGGAGCTGCCTGGTTGTAAACCCCACCTGGGCCCCTTGCGACATGAACTTGGCCCAAATACTTACGCTTTCTGAACCTGACTTTCCCTGTCTTCCTTGCAGGGGATGCTCGTTCTTGCCTCCCAGCTGAGGGGAGGACTTGGGGAGCTGTGCATGGGCCCCTGGCAACAGTGCTCCATGGTAACAGACCCCATCGGGTCCCCTGCTCCTGCCTGTGTGGGCCTCCGCCCCGGGCCCAGGCAGCGGGCCTGCTTTCTGTCACGGGCCATTGTGAGGTTCTTAAAAGAGTTGCCAGCATTGTAAAATCAGTAAATTTCGCATAAAAATAATTTAGAAAATGATTTTCCTACAAAAATCAGAAGATCCGGCCATCCTGTCTTCGCTAGTGGTACCATTTGGTCCAATCTGTGAACCAACATATTTTTAGACGGGATGACATCACTCCAGGGTACCCCAGACCACCATGGTCAGATTTTGCGAATAAAAATACAGGGTGCCTAGTTAAGTCTGAATTTCAGATACAGAACAGTATATATATTATATATATATATATATATATATACACATATATATACATATATATACACACACACACACACTCTTATACTAATACTTATATATATACTAATATATACTTATACTTATATATACTAAGTATATACTAAGTATACATATATATATTTATACTAATATATATATATATTAGTATAAGTATGTCCCACACAATATTGGGGCACATTTATACCAAAAAGCTTATGTTTAATTTGCTGAAATGATGGGACATACTTATACGAAATATGACTTGTTTATCCGAAATTGAAATTTAAAATTTTTTCTTTATTAAGTTTAGAGAGAGAGAAACATGATGAGAGAGAACATAGATCGGCTGCCTCCTGCAGGCCCCCCACTGGGGATCGGGCCCATAACCAGGGCATGTGCCCTGAGCGGGAATCAAACCGGCGACCTCTCGGTGCAGGGTCGACGCTCAACCACGGAGCCCGGCCGGGCTGCAATGGAAATGTAACGAGACATACTGTATTGTATCGGGCAGCGCTCCCCCTCCACCGGCACGTTCCAGCTCGCTGGCCCGTGATCCCCACTCAGCCTCCGTGGGCATCGGATTCGAGATGAAATTCCGCGCGGAGGTAGTGTCTGACCAGCGGCGATGTGTGTGGTCGCTGAGCACTGTTCCCAGCTGTTGGATGAGCTTTCCTGGGGCGACGGGGCCTCGGCGTGCGTGCCTGTGACGCGGCAGGGAATCGAGTCACCCGGCACCAGCTCTGTGCTGTCGCGCGTGAGTGGAGACAGGGGAGGCCGAGCACCCGTGGCCTCCTTTGCTTCCTCTCCCTGCTGCTGGAGTGATTTCACTTAGAGAGTCGGGTCTGATCACCTCCCGGTGGCAACAGCAGCCTTCTTTTAGGACCGGACCGGGATGAGAGTGATGTTCTCCTGGGGGAGCCAGGAATCAGGGGGAGGCCCAGCCGAGGCGGCAGCAGCTTTCGGTAAAGCACCGTTTCCGTCTCTGCCCGACAGAGGGACAGGACAGCTGGAGAGACCTGTGCACGACGGCACACAGCCCCCAGATTCTCCCTCTGGCTTCTGCCCAGCGGGAACACCCGGGTCTCAGCAGGAAAGGATGAGCGACGAGCTGGGACAGGGTTTCTCAGCCTCCCGCTCTGAGCACTTGGGGTCGAATACGTCCTTGTGGTGCAGGGCTGACCTGCACATTGTAGGATCTTTAGCAGCATCCCTGACCTCCACCTACTAGGTGCCAGCACCATGTCCCCATGCCCTTCCCCCCGGCCCCTGGCGTGACTGCCAAAAATGTGTCCACACCTTGCTGACCATCTCCTGGGAGGCAGATTCATCCCACTGAGAACCACCGTCCTGGAAATATCACCCGGAGGATGAGGGTGCCAGTGCCGGGGGCAGCTGTAACTGCACTCCGAGGGGCGGTTGAGGGGCGCAGGCAGGGTGAGGGCTGTGCCTAGGGCTGCAGCGTTGAGGTCCCACCTAATGTGCTCACCTCAAGTATGAAACTTGTTGGCCAAATTCAACCCTTCTGTGGGCCCGAATTGGGGTTTCAGAGAATCCAGTTTGCAACTCTGGAAAGGGAAGAGCCAGCTCGGTCCTTATTGGGTGGAGAGCGATGACATGATTCACTTTTGTGTATGCCCAACTCACCGGAAATCACAAGGCAGTCCCCATTTTCTGGACACCCTGACCCCACAAGTGCCCCGTAGACCACAGCTTCTCAACTGGGGCTGTTTAGCCCTCCTTTCTCTAGGTGGCACTGTGCCGTGTTCTGGGACATTTTCACTTGCCTGGGGAGGACGTGCTGCGGGCACCTGGCGGCTGGAAGCCAGGGACGCTGCCAGACGTCCTACCGTGGGCAGGTCAGCTCCCACGACGAGTTTCCACAGTGCCACGCCGACAGACCCGGCTGTGGTAGGTGTGAGTATTTGCTCACCTAAACAGTCTAGGAGAAGAAATTTTCCTACGCACCCTAGACACCTGGGGGTTAACGGCTCGTCCTGAGCCTGTCGCTGGGGAGGTGTCAGCGTACGGAGTCTGCGGAGGGACTTTTCTTTCCGTTTTGCAGTGGTGCCCAGAAATAGCAAGACCAGCAATTCTGTAAGGATGTAGGTTCTTAGGTAACCTTTCCTTTCTCTCTTTGGGGGTTTGGATATTTCACAGAAGGTCACCTGGGTCTGGGATTCGTACCTGATCCTAATCTCTGATGAACACCTTCAGATAAAGAGATTCTCCTAACATATTGAGGACATAGACACAAGAAGCTGAGAAGGTCTGGGGAGAAGACTAGTGGTCGCGTGGGGAGATAAACAGACCGACTCAATTTCAATACACAATCCTGCATCATCTCGACGTCATTATGCAAACAGCATTTCTACTATTTACGTGGCTGCAAATGTGGGACAGCCTTTTATAAGTTCCGTGGCGTCCACCCTCCCCTTGCTTTCTGTTCCCTTTGAAATATTATTTGGCTTCATTTTTTTCTGCTGGCCCTCTCTGTCTCTCTCTCCTTTCTTGTGTGTGCATGTGACCACAATTGTAGTTTCAGTAAATAAAACGGCTGCTTGATAACGTGGAACGGCCCAGTGCTTAACTCTGCCCTTGGAGATCCTTTACATCAAACCAGCGATCAAAAAGTGGTGCAGATAAAATTTGTCATCAGGGATTTCCTACAAAAGAATTACAGTGGAGAAATGGCCTGATCGATACTATGGATTTTCACTGCAGGGGCTGGTGGTCCAATTGCGTGAGACACTCACACAGATAAAAGGGCATGGCTGCCACCCCGTCACAGACTGCTGACTCAGCAAAAGCTTGTCAGGTATTTATAGGCTAGAGTGATACAGAATTATCACCTTGCAGTGCTGGGCGCCTGCTCCTTCTGAGATTGCCTTCCTTTATGGGATTGCTAAATGCAGGTGAATGAAAAAATGATGGCTAACAGCTGTCAAAATGCAACAGAATGAAGTACTTAAATCTTTTTTTTATCCATTAAAAGGGTAACAACCATACGTATATCATGGCACAGACATTGTAATGATATTTGGGGGCTGGTGAACGAAGGGGTAATAAACAATGTATGTTCTGATCAGAATGGCAGAGGAAATAGACTGGGGGGGGGGTTAGGTCTTCCCTGAAGCCCTTCTAATTACTTCAGTGGTTGAACATGATCTCACCAAAGGAAAATGTAATTACAAAATTGCCTTTGCCTCCCAATCTTGGGGAGCCCCACTTTACCCCGACACTGGCATTTTGGAGGCGTTGAACTTGTCCCTAAAACACTCACCAGGCTCATTGCGCCCTGAAATTACTGATGTTTACTTACGTGTGGGCACACTGATGACGTATTCGTAAGACTCTCCAGCTATAAGGTCTGGGGTCTAGGGAGGACTTCTTGGGTTCCCAACCTCCCCGTTCTAGCTGAACCTCAGGGGTGCCACAGACAGGACGTTGAAGGTGGGGGAGCGCTCAGAGACCTTCTCTCCCACGGAACGAGATGGCGGTCCTTAGCCTCACTTACGTAAAGTCTGTGGTTGCCCCTGATTCCCAATAAAGATTTCCTCAGGAAACCCCTTTGGAAAAGTCTTACCAATCCATCTAGACCCATCCATGCAGCACTTGTCTTATTTAAAAAAAAAAAAAAGTTTTTATTGATTTTTTTAGAGAGAGAGGAAGGAAGAGAGAGCTAGAAACATTGATGTGAGAGACAAACATCGATGGGCTGCCTCCTGCACGCCCCCTACTGGGGATTAAGCCGACAACCTGGGCATGTGCCCTGACCGGGAATCCAACTGGGACCTCCCAGTCCATGGGACAACACTCCATCCACTGAGCCACATGGGCCGGACTGTCTTATTCTTGATTTAGTGAGAATCGGCTTCCGGAGAGATTTGAAATACCACTTGGAGTTGCCTCATGTTAACAACACTGCATTGTTGCTAATGCTCTGCTCCCGGAGCGCATTCTGCATACATGTCCGGCGACCCATTTTTGGTAAGCGTGCACATGAGAAGAATGTTTTTCTTACTCCCTTCCATATTTAAACCCTATTGAGAAGCATTAGAGAAATGAACAAAATAGATAGAATATCATGAGGAACAAGGCATCTTGACATTAATGAATTCCCCATTTCTTGAAACACCTGCGGCGAGACGGGTTCGTGCAGGATGTTGAAGGCGCTGCAGGAAGGGGTGTATGAAAAGGAGCCCGAGGAAAAGTGTTCCCTGAACAAATACTCGGAGCTCGCGGTTGGTATATGCTGCAATGCAACAGAAAGTAGCTCCCCGACGGGAGGCATACTCCTAAGAATTGCAGTGACTCGTGTGATTTCCACAGGAGCTCTCCGAGCTAGGGTCATTACCACCCCCACTGTACAGGTGAGGAACCGAGGCGACAGAGGGGAGGGTCACCTGCAGAGATGCTTGGCTGGGAATGAGGAGCCGGGACATAACCCAGGCTGCCTGACTCCGAGTTCAGGCTCCTGAGCTACACACCTCTCCGCGTGGACACGCTCTCTCTCATCCTTGCAGCAGCCCCCCGAAGGCGACGTTCCTGGTGACAAGTAAACAGTGAAGCGCGTACACGTGGAGCCTGTTGCTCCGCTGGTTGGTCGAGGAGCCGGGGAAGGAACCCAGGCGAGCTCGCCCTGAATCTGCTGGCCGACTCCACCGCGGGCAGGGTGCCCACGGAACCGGCGAGACCTGCAGCCTCGCAACTCGGGAAACAAGACCCGGGCGCTGCCCGCCGGACGGCCAGCCCAGGGAACAGAATTCAATTTCAGGAGGCATGTCGCCGCCTGGAAGGAATAACAACAAGACTTTCTACCCAGATCGCCCCCGGCCCCATCGAGGAGGACTCGGAAACGCCACCCGCACCTTCCGGAACCGCCCGTGGGGAAATCATCAGTGTGCCCGTTTGGACCGCCGTACACTGGTAGAAATCATTGCTGTGATCATCCCAGGATTCTTGGAGGGAAGTTTACTGTCACTGGCAATAAACACAGATGAAAGGAGGGGGGAATAAGAAAACAAAAGGGAAACATAGAAGCAAAAAATGCACCAGAGTGAAAAAAAATATCCATAAACGAGTTGTTTTTTTGTTTTTTGTTATTTTTTTTTTTTTGTCTCTCTCGTTGCTCTGATGTGCAGCGAGGAAATAGACGGAATAAAATCACATTTCAGGAACACCAACATAAATCCCCCCTTGCTTTGACAAGTACGTAATTTTCTTCAGAGATGCTCTTCACGTCTGGAGAGTTATGAGGCAATTTCATTCCCATCTGACAAATTTACAAAGAAACATTAGAGAAAAGGGATTAGGAAAGCGAGAAATCTTTATAGACTTTTTCCTCGGGCTGTATTTCCCTTCCATCTCGGGCTCTTCCTGGAGGACCATGCATGAGTGACTCCCACAGTGTGGACCCCATAACGGCGATGCTCAGGAGAGAAGCAAGACGTGAAATGAGCCTTCAGTCAACTAATTGTGTTTACGTTGTTGTAGGGTAGGCAGGGGTGCTGGGAGGAGGAGTGGAGAGTGTCATTGACAGATATTTAGATGAAGCCTCTAAGAGATGGGTTCAAAGCGGTATTGATAAAATTAGACTTTTTGAAAGAAATGCAGGTGGGGGGAGGAGAGAGAGAACTGAGTGGTCTAGATGGTTTCAGTGGGGATCTATCTGCATTCCAGGAGAACAATAAAGGATTAATAATAGCAAAGCATACATATTTTTCCCTTGTCGGATCACAGATTCTAAGAGGAACTTGGAGTTTTGACCTTTAAAAAGAAAATCTCCATTGCTAATTTCATTACACAGCTCTTGAGTTGACCAGCTGTCCAATGTGCCCAGGACTGTCCTGCTTTTAGGAATGAAAATCTCGATGTCATGGGAATTCTTCTGTCCTGGGAAAATTGGGATTACTGTGATTTCCACATAAGTTACTTGAGGGTTTGACAGTTGTTGATTTCTCTTAAGCATTTGCAACCTTGAAGAATTCACTTTTGGTCTGTTAACGAACAAAATTGGTGCACACACACACACACACACTCATCTATATGTATGAATTTTGTTCCTTTTGAGATTCTAGTAAGAATCTTCGATTAAGATCACAGTGACGGCCGAGAATTTTGATGGAAAAATCATACCAGTGTTCATAAGTTCAGGAAACATATTCTTTTCCTGGATTTGAGATTAAATACAATATGCAGATGCTGTTGGATACAGAGCTCAGATGACGAATGTTTTATAAGTGGGACTCAGCAAGGAGAAAGGGAAGAGACACATTGTTTCCAAGGCCTTCTCCGCGAGCCACAGGCACTCATAATATTGTATGTAAAGTCTGGCAGACAAAAGGTGAGATATCTGTGAGTGTGTGGATTAGTGTTGTTTATTTTTTTCAGAGATTTATGGCAGTCTCGTTTGATTCACTGGCCTTAGGAAAACGGTGAAATGGAACCTCACCTGCGTAACTAATTTCAGCTTTTCTGTTCTCAAAGTTTTCCCACTGTAGTCACTAATCAAGTCATGTAAAAAAAATGTTTTTGGCAACAGTTATTATTTTTCTTCTTTAAAGTCACCAGAAAATCTTTTGTTTACCTTCCTTGGGAAGTGGTGATTCATATTGGAATGGGATGTTCAAAACCTTCCAAGTGGAGCCCGGCCAGTGTGGCTCAGTGGATTGAGCATCGTCCCTTGAACTGAGAGGTCCCAGTTCGATTCCCGGTCATGCAGGAGGCAGCCGATCCATGTATCTCTCTCACATTGACGTTTCTCTCTCTCTCTCTAAAAAAAAATCAATAAAAACATATTAACAAAAAACAAAAACACTTACCGAGTGGAATAGAGACCAACAATCTGTTTTACCTGAAAACTCCACAGAGGTCTTGCCGGGCGGGGGTTAAGTTTAACACTCCAAACCCAAAGGTCAACGTTTAATGTGGATTGCTCTCTCCTGAAACTCTTACGATCAGATTCTCCCTTTGGTCCGCCTGCGGAACATGAAACACGGGGCTTTTTTGAACTGCAAGTGATTTTTGGAGTCCAAACTTAGAGACAGAAACAATGATAAGGGAATGCTCATATACATAAAGTATTGGCCCAGAAGACTAGAAGCTGGGAGGTGTCTGATCTGCCTGACCTCAGTAAACCTTCTAGATACGGGGACAGTCTGTCCTAATCTAACCGATGGACTGTGCACAGGGTGTTTTGCTGCAAACCCGTTTAAGCACACTGTTGCTGAGCAATGAGACTGATCATGATGAGATATAAAAATTTAAAATATCCCCTGGTGGGGAAAATTTTTTCTTTTTATTCCTGCACTTGAATCTTTTAAATACTGTAACTTTTGGGGGAAAGTTATTGAGACATAAAAGGAACATTTGAACTGCTTTGGAGTTTATGATAACCACCGCGTAATACATTATCTTGAAAGCCTTTATAGTACACAGTTACAAACTTCCAGGAAATCTATTAAAATGCAGCATTAATTAACATAAACTTTTTATAGTGTTACTAATATTCTGCAAACAACTAAAAGTTTAAAAGCCCTCCCCCCCTTTTAACAGGCAATCTTACTGCCTTTATACCACGATCAGAGTGAATCATAGAAAACACAAAGGACAAGAAAGAAATGAATTTTCGCTGATTGTCCTGGATGGGAAATTCCCCTCAACGTCCATCTGCCTTTCATTTGAACAAGTGTAAAGATGAAATACTTGCCCTCTCTGTGCCCAACGGGCAAAACTGTCTCCATTCAGGAGGGGAATGAAGACCAGCCAGCCCGGAATTACCCAGCCACCCCCTGGCTCTCCATGTTTAAATGCGTGTGTTCATACATGAATCAGGCCCAGCTCCTCACTTCCTCTGTGTAGCGTCTGGTCGCTTCTGTAAATATTAGAGTTGTGATTCCAGCCAAAGTTTCCTTTGTGTCATTGGGTTAAGGCTGATTATTTTTCTATTTTTTAAAAATAAATTTTCTTTATTGATTTTAGAGAGAGAGGAAGGGAGAAGGAGAGAGGTAGAAACATCGATGAGAGAAAATATCGATTGGCTGCCTCCTGTATGCCCCCCACTGGGGATCGGGCCCACACCCTGGGCATGTGCCCTGACCAGGAATTGAACCGGCAACTGACCTCTTAGTGCATGGGTTGGTGCTCAACCACTGAGCCACACCAGCCGGGCTGATTTTTCTATTTTAGTGCCTACTTCAAACTGCACTTTCAGTTTACTCTGTCTTTTAAAAAATAAAATATTTTCCAGGTCTCTCCCCCTTGGATGGAGAATCCTTCAAAAGTGTCTCTCCATTCTGCTTTTCCCTCTTCCCAGGCATCACCTGATTGTCAATCCACATGGAACTGAGATCCTACCACGATCATCCTAAAAGTGCATTATCATGGTGTGAATTTGTGTGATTCCAATATTTATTTGGTCAAGAAATATATATTGAGACCTTATTGTCTACGTGTGTTTCTTCCATTAAGTCTTTTGTCCGTCTGTTCAACAGGTATTTATTAAGTGTGTATCATGTGCCAGGTATCAGAGACGTGCTGTGAACATGACAGATGAGCTTGCTCCTCCTGGAGTTTATCTCCTCGTGGGGCAGCCATGCAAAGGGCAAGCAAACAGATGAATAGCAAGGTCACACGGCTGCGGCGGAAATGACCCGATGACGTGATTGAGTGTGACTGATGGGGTACTCGAGGCAAGGAAGCTGGGGTTGTCTTCTTCGAGGAGGCCCCATCATAGCTGCCATTGGAGCGATGACAAGAAGCAATGATGTGGAGCTGGGGACCGATGTTCCAGGTGAGTGGAGCGGCAGGTGCAAGGGTCACGAGGGAACTTGCTTGGCATGTTTCAGCAAGAGCGCTCAGGCCGGTGGCCCGGGCATCGTGAGTGAGGTTGCCAGAGAGCAGGGAGATCAGCAGGACCTAGGCTAACAGCAGCGGCTGCTTATTGATGTGAGCACTACCTCTGTACCTTGCAAACACTTTGAAGGGAAGCGGTTATTATCACATGTAGCAGGTGATGACATAGAAGTTCAGAGAGGTAATGGGATCTATCCAGGGCCCCCCAGCCGGTAAGTAAGTGTCAGAGCTGGTCTTCAAAGGCACACTTGTCTGATTCCATTATTTATTTGGTCAACAAATATATATCGAGCACTACCTATGTGCCTGGCATTTTGCAGGGGCTGAGGATAACAGAGTGGACAAAACACAGTTCTTATCCTCTTGGGACTTCCCCCTGGCAGAGGGAATCGGGCTTGTCAGGCTGTGGGAAGTCCTGTGGAGAAAGATGAACCAGGGTAAAGGAGCTAGAAAGGAAGGGGGTGGGCTGGGGTTTACACAGGGTTTTCAGGAAAGCCTCCTTGGTTAGGGGCTATCTGAGCTCAGACCCGAGGGGGCGAGAACAGGCTTCTCCATGAAGAGCAGCGCAGGCAGAACCAGCAGCGAATGGAAACACCCGGCCATGGGCACGTGCCTGGTGTGGGCGGGGCAGCAAGGATGCCCATGTGCTAAGTTCAAGCCAACAGGGAGAGATTAGAAGACCTGCTGGGCTGTTGTAAGAGCTTTGGCTTTTACTCTGAGTGAGGTAAGAGCCATTGGACAGTATTGAAGAAATGGAGAGCGTGATATACATTTGATTTTAATCTGATTAATCTGAAGAGTGGGTAAGACACACACCGTTGAAGGCAGAAGTGGGAAATCAGGAGGTCACTGCAGTAATTCGGACCAGCTCTGTGGTGGCTGGGATCAGGGTTGTGGCAGTGGGTATGGTGAGAAGGGGCCAGAATTGTGATATATTTCAACAACAGAGCCAACAGAATTAGTTGTCAATTGGGCCGTGAAGTATGAGAGAAAGAGAAGTCTGTCAGCAGTGTTCTGTACAACAAGAGGATGGAGTTATAATTTCTCGAAATGGGTAAAATCAACAGTGATGGGCATCTATTGGGGCAAATGTAGGCTCTTGGTCTTCGTCCTCCCTTTTTATTTTATTTCTGTATTTACACTGCCACGGATACCTCCTGTTCCTGCTAAGTGGGTCAGCTGACGCACAGATATTTGAGCAGAGGAATGTCAACATTTCTCCTCCTAAAAAAAAAGTTGTCAGCCCTGGCCGGTTTGGCTCAGCGGTTAGAGTGTCGGCCTGCGGTCCTGAGAGACCCGAGTTCGGTTCCTGCTAAGGCGTACCTCGGTTGCAGTTTGTCCCCGGCCCTGGTCGGTTGTGTGGGTGGCAACCACTCGATGTGTTCCTTTCACATCGATGTTTCTCTCTCTCTCTCTGTTCCTCTCTCTCCCTCCCACTCTACCTGAACAAAAAATGGAAAA
This sequence comes from Molossus molossus, assembly GCF_014108415.1. Taxonomy (NCBI): domain Eukaryota; kingdom Metazoa; phylum Chordata; class Mammalia; order Chiroptera; family Molossidae; genus Molossus; species Molossus molossus. The sequence goes on along the minus strand of NW_023425399.1, from coordinate 7,095,080 downwards.
ATGTCCTCGGGTGAGGATAAAAAAATAAAAAAAAAAGTTGTCGGTCCGCTTTGCTGTGTAACACACAGCCCCCAACTTTCAGTGGCTTCTGATAATAGACATTAATTTTTGTTCAACCAAAAATGTGGGCTGGCTGTGGTTCAGGCCAGCTCTGCTCCATGCGCTCCTCATTATTGAACTTCTTCCCGGACAAATTCCAGTGGCCAAAGCACATGGCCAAGCCCCACGGTGATGAGGGAGGAGCCCCTCCTACCCATGGCATGGCCTTGCCTGATTGAAGCCTGGTTTTCATCTTTACTGGGTGAAAACAAACCCACTAGGTCCTGAATGACCATGCAATAGCCCCCAAGGGGATGGGAGGCCAGAGCCCCTGAAATCCAGCGAGAAATTGTCTTTGCTTTTGTCCCTAGCTCCCAGGCACATCTACCCAGCAGCAGCTTCCCTGGGTAGTGACCCTGTATCTTTGTTAATTTTCTTCTCCTATTATGACCGTGAGCTCTTGGACGACTGGCCCATGTGTTTACTTGCTATTTTTTCATCAGTGCCCGGCACAGTCCTACAGACAGTAGGTCTATTTCTGTGTGATTGGTTCAGATGCATTGCGTCTGACCTTGGAGTTCATTTGGAGATTGCTTGCTTTTTAGAAGAATCAGGGGAGTCATGGAACAACAACAACAACAACAACAAAAGGACTAAAGTCCAGAGGTATCCAATTCGAATACCTACCGAGGTGTCCAGTTGGGTTTAAGACAAATGCTATCTGACCTATCTGTAGTAGTCAGATCTCTCTCCCACCCTTCTTTAGATAGTTCTTTGGTTAAAAAAAAAAAAATCTGTTCCTTTGGAACTGGGCAAGGACTAGCTAGAAAGAATACCCACGCCCTGGCCGGTTTGGCTCAGCAGTTAGAGCGTCGGCCTGCGGTCTGGAGAGACCCGGGTTCGGTTCCTGCTAAGGGCATGTACCTCGGTTGCAGTTTGTCCCCGGCCCTGGTTGGTTGTGCGGGTGGCAGCCACCCGATGTGTCCCTTCACATCGATGTTTCTCTCTCTCTCTGTTCCTCTCTCTCCCTCCCACTCTACCTGAACAAAAAATGGAAAAATGTCCTCGGGTGAGGATAAAAAAAAAAAAAGAATACCTTTATCTGTTTTGCCAAAGGTAATTCTCTCAAGGTTTTGTTTTTAATTTGCTTGTATCTTCTGGGCAAGGCTGAAGGCCCACTGTTCCCTCCCAGAGGGTTATTCTTCGACGTCACCAGGGGCATCCAGGACCAGGGGCATCCAGGTGAGACCCTCTGCCCCCCAGGGCCTTCCCGAAGGCCTGGCCATGGTAACCCAGCCTCTCACCAGCACTCAGGGCTATTTCTGCCCTCTGAGGGGGACCCGCCCCTGAATGTTCTCACACCAAACGTTTGGGAAAAGGAAGGAACGGAGACACAAATAAAAATGAGCGGTCCCCGTCAATCCAGCCTGCACAGCAATTCTAAAATCAGATATTGAAAAAATTAAGCACCGAGGTGTCAATAGTTTAAAGACGGGGGATTTTACATGAACATTAGAATTTCTGGCTTCTTCTGAAATTTGGAAGCTGTGTCCATATGGGGCCACATCTGCCTGGCCACAGTCGGCTGAGAAACATCTGCCACTCTGAGAACAGGCTCTCCCCCGCTCACCTCTGCTTCCTCCCAATGATCTCACCTGCCTGGCTCCTCCAGACGGTTGGGAGAGGGCTCCTGACCTATATATTTATGTATAGTACCAGTGGTTATAACATACATTGCTGCAAATGTCTCAGATATCATCTTTAATTTAAAGAGCAGCTTGCCCTTTAGATAATCAACTTCGGCTTTTTAAAGCCAGAATTGTTAATTATGCTGGCAGTTATTTTCTTTGCTTTAGACCTGATAAAGTCACTGTTCAGGGATGTGATTATTGGGTGGGGGTGGGGGTGGGGGTGGGGCAATCTCAAAGGTACCCTGCTCCTTTACCCCACTTCTGGTATTTTCTCTTTCTTCACACCCTTCCTCCCAGCCGATCCAGCATGCAAGAAAGCCTTCAGGTGTTTAAAGGCGTTGGAAAATATTCCAGGAAATGCTGAAAGTTTGCCATGCTGTCAGAGGATAAAAGTACAGTGTTCAATCCAAAGTCTTTGTGCAGGTTTTTTCGTTTTCAATGCAAGTTCCAAGTTAAATTTTTGGATGCTTATCTTCTCTACATTTTAATGAGCGCCTTTGCTAAGGTTTTTGGTGGGTTTTTTTTGTAACAAAGGCACAAAAGTTTAAACCCTCTGCACAATAGCAGTGGGTATTGAAGTGACATGCTGTTTTTATATTTTGAAAAACACCAATGCTCAAATAATCAGCAGGAGCGAGAATATTAGACAAGTAAATATGGACCATTATGCTCACAAGCAATAACTGTGTCTATTAAATATGCAAAGCGGTCTGCATTGTATAGATTTTTTTTTTTTCATGGCATCATTTTACAGGTGTATGTGTGTGTGTGAGGCTGGGTATATAGTCAACTTTCACGAGTTAAATCATTTTTTCCATTAGTTTTTGTTGTAATTACCAAGACGCTTATTGTAATTTCTGATTGATCTTCCATGGGTGCTGCCTCATAACACTTTATCTCGAAAACGCTCTGCCTTTTGACCCTTAGTTATTTGGTGAATGATTGATCTGTAAACCTTCGACGTACTGGAGGGTTCAATATTTAAAGGGATTCATTTGTCAAGTGAAGAATGCTTCCATAAAGCGAAGATTATTGTGATTGTTCTTGCATTTAGGACCGTTGGTCACGGTGACCCAGATGAGAGCGGTTTTACTGTGCATAGTTATAGACGCATTTCTCGGTTTATTTTACGTCTACCTTCCCCACTGACCGTCCTCACTGCGCAAGCAGGAATCATGCACGTGTTTGTTCTTTCTTTCAAAATTTTAAAAAATGGTGGTAAAATATCCATAACATAGAACGTACCATTTAAACCATGTTCAGTGGACAGTTCAGTGGCATTAAGTACATTCATGCCTTTGTGCAGCCAGCATGACCATCCGCTCCCAGAAGTTGTCGCCTCAAACTGAAACTCCCCATGGCCCCTCCCCCACAGCCCAGCTGTGCTCTTTTCTCTCTCTCTCTCTGAATTTTTTAAAAAATGTTTTTTTTATTGATTTTTTAGAGAGAGAGAGAGAGAGAAGGACAGGGAGGTGCGGGGGGAGGGGGGATGGAAACATTGACATGAGAAAGAAACATTGATCAGTTGCTTCTGCACACACCCCGACCGGGGATCGAACCCACAACCCGGGCATGTGCCCTGAGCGGGAACCAAACCACAACCTCTAGGTGCACTGGATGATGCTCAGCCAACAGAGTCGCACTCGCCAGGGCTGTGCCTTTGTTTTTATAACCACACACCTAGAATGTGCTCAGTGCCTGGATGTAGTACGGACGACAACACGTGTGTAGAGTGAATGAATGCATGGGAGGAAGAAGGAACCCACCAGCCCCGATAGATTCCTCTCCACAGCCCAGGACCAGACAGGGTCGGTCCTCAGTAACTCCGAGGAATTAAAGAACTATCGCCTTCCTGACAGCTCACGGTGACGCAGGAGAATGGAGACTCTGGGAATATTCACCGTTTCCCCTTGCGTGTGTTGCTTCAATCCAACCTACGAAAAGCGACGCTCTGCCGTATTTTCTCGGGCTTGCAATTTGGGTTGTTTTGTGCTAATGAACCAGTTGGTGATGCACCGTTTGTCTTTTCGTCCACCTCTGAGCTTGTCACGAGTCCCTGACAAACCCAGCGTATCTGGGGGCCACTCTCATAATTAAGGTTTGGAGGGTGTCTTCCCGACCCCATCAGGTGCCGTCACTTTCTCTGCTCTGACTGATGGGTAGCAGACACACGACAAAACAGTGGCCTTCTCTCCTAGACACAGTCGAGGGACACTTTCCCACCTTTTCGTGGCTCATCTCATCTCAAGCAACTCTGATAAAATGAAAGTGTATTGTCAAAGTTGTTTGTGAAGATGACTGTGTTTAGCAAAGAAGAAAAGTCTTGATACCTTCAGAATTGCCAGACACACAGACACACATGCACACACTCACTCACCGGGACACACGTGCACACACACAGTCTGTAGTCTTCGCATTGAAATGCAAAAAGTAAGCTGTAGAAAGTTTTATTTGCATATTGAGAAGGTCTGAGGAGAAATGGTTTGCTACTCTATATTCTTTCCTTCTATAACATTCATTTCTGTGGGTCAGTGATATTCAGTCAACCTCTTCCATCACATGGCACACACACACACACACGCACACACACACACACTACTAAAACTCTGTGGCACACCAAAAATGATATTTTGCCAATCTGACCAAAAAATAGGTATAATTTTGATTCACTCATACTGGAAGGCTATTGTTATGTTGGCTGTTGTTATTTTTAAAATTTTATTTAAGAGCGAGGGAAACAGAGAGAGAGAAAGATCGAAGTGGGAGAAAACATCGATTGGTTGTCTTCCTTATGTGCCCCAACCGAGATCAAACCCTAGGTAAGCGCCCTGGCTGGGAACTGAACCCGCAACGTGTTGGTGCCCAGATGGCTCTCCGACCAGCTGAGCCACCCCAGCCAGGGCAGGTGCATTTTTCCTTTGACAATCTACGGGAAAAGAAGTCAGTGCCCCTGACTAAATGTTTTCAAAATTCTTGTGGCGCACTGGATGGAAACCGCTGCTCTAGGGAAAATGAGCCTGTGTCGTCTCCTTTAAGGAACAAAGGTGGTAGGAGCGTGTTCGGATGTTTCTCTAAAACTGGTAAATATCTTCGTGTGAGGGGCCCGAATCTGTCTTGTGAAATCATTAAGTAAGTGCAAGTCATACGGTGGGGCTCTAGGTGTCCCTCCTTATGTCTATTTCTTGCTTCCTTGTCCCTCCTCAGTCTGGTGTGAGTGGGCACCAGCGCCCGAGATCCCCTGAATCAGTCTCCCCTTCAGCCAGCACCCCGGGTGATTTGTGTACCCGGAAACGTTTGAGAGGTCCTGTGTAAGTCACCTAGCCCCGCGGTTCTCTGTCTTTATTTTGTTCTTATTCAATTCCATTCCAGTGGGGCCTGGGCATGGCGTAAACAAACAAATAAACAAGAGCACAAAACAGCTTCCTCTGGGGCTCTCCTGAGACAGTAAGACTGAGAACCACGGATCTGAACCCAGTAAACACCATCGGCATCCTGAGGACAGGGGCCACGTCTCTTTGGTTCTCGCCGAGGAAAATGCCTGGAATAAGCCAGAGATTATTTTTGGAATGGATTGTGATACAAAACCCAAGGTTAGATAATGCACTCACTATAGAACTGATATTCATTCAGTCCTTCAATAGACATCTTTATTGGTAACGTCGGTGGCTCACGTGGGAGACACGGGCACTGTGAGAGAGTTTAGGGTTTGAGATGGCTACTGGCGTTTGCTGAGAAGAGGGAGGAAGGGAGACTGGACAGAGGCAGAAAGGGAGTCATGATGCAGGCGACCGTCTTGGCCAGCCCGGTAAAGAGCTCTGGAGCAAAGGTGGTCCCTCAGGGTGTCCTGTATTGGGCCAAAATGGCAAGACTTTAGATGGACATCTTGCTTGGTCTCTGCTTGTAGGCTGCCCTGGGCAGGCCGTGACCGTGAGGAGGTGGCTTTCTGTTTATGTAGACCCTGAAGGAGCAGACACCTCGTTGGCTGTTGACCCCACTTTGAAGCTGGGCAGTAAACTCTTCTCGAGGAAGAGCTGAGTGATGCTTCTCTGTCCACCATGGGAGGCTCAGAGTCAAGGAGAATCATGTTTAAAGATGGAGGCCCCAGAGTTTGACTTCCTAGGTTTGAATTCTTGACTAGCTACTCCTTGGCTGGGTGACCCTGCCCGGTTATTTGTCTTCTCTGTGGGTCAGTCTTCTTATCCATATAATGGTGTTAATTATACCTCCTTGACAAGGTGGTTTGGGACTATGGTTCCGAAAATGGACTGAAGGCACCGAGTGGGCACTTAATTAAGGTGAGTTATGATTCATATTATGATAATATCATATATCATATATCATATATAATTAAAGTGTATAATATTAAATAATATTATTAAAATAAATGGAATCTTCTTTTGCTTATATGCAGGAACCCACTGGGATGCTAAAATGTTAGTAAGAGGAAGGGCAGTTTTATCCATACTGATGATACTATAGATAAAAATTGTATTCCTCTCATCATTGCTCTTAAGGGCCATCATTGCTTCCTCACTCGCTGGACAAAATATATTTTGTGGTCTGTGTGCTTTTGTCTTTCTCAGAACAGCAAGAATCTTGACTCTTGCCTTTGAATGAAATTTTTGGGAGGTGATATGATGATCAGATTTTTATAGTTTGCCCCCTTTCAGTTCTTATGGGATGTTGGGCTCCATTCCAGCGGCACTGGCTCAGTTTAACTCAACCGTCTGGTGGTTTCCTTCCAGCCTCAGAAGGGCTCGAGGAGAGCCACCGACGAGCTCCGCAGTGAAGATGTAATGCCAAGATGAAGCAAGGTTGGTTACATCTGTAAATGGAAAAGGCTCCAAGCTTTGTTTGCATACATCAATGCAATAGATCTTAAGTAGGGTAGATCTCTTGCAGAACTGTGAAATTTCTATGAAAAAGCCCCACATCAGTGACTGTAAAATCCTAGAGTTAACTATCCTACTCTATGCCGACGATGAAGATCATTACTGTTTTTTTTCTTCCTTTCCATTCTCCACGCCTCCTTGTGATGGTAAAACTCAAACTGTGTGTAAGTTAGGATTATAGTCTTACAGTCGGCTTTGCATAGGCCCCTCCCCCCCTCGAATGGTGATTTAAAACCATAGAATTGTATTTCAGTCTCACAGGAATAAAAGTCCCTGCCCTGAAAATCTGTTAGGAACCCTGGGTTCTTCCATCCCATGACTTTCTATTATGATGATGCTTCTGTTGTCCTCATGACGAAGGAGCGCTACCCTTGGGGTTACATTCCAGCCAGAGGGGAGGAAGGAAGAGGGTGAACCTCTTCCTTCTAAGGGCAAAATATACAAGTTGTACATTGTCACTTCTGTTCACACATCATTTAACTACATGACCCCACCCACATGCAAGCCAGCCTGGGGACTATGGACTTCACGAGGCAGTGTGTTCAGCTGGTCACTCTATTAGGATGGAAAGGAGGAGGGTGATTCTCCCTGACGGTCCCTACTGGACTCCCTCTGGGGGAACTTCCGCCCCTTCTTTGGCAAAGTTTGTGATTGCCGTGGGGTGGTTCCTATCTCTAGTTTTCAGGGATGGGAATATGAGCCAGACTTGGCTCATTAGCACACCCCGTCATCATGGCTGTTGGGGTTAGTTTCAAGTTGCCCAGGCAACCCAAGTAGGGCCAGAGAGACATGGTCCTGGGTCCTTGCTCCAACTAGCGGTGAAGAGATTGCTCTTTCTTCTGGGGTTGCTTCGTTGGTTGAATATTCCTGGAGTTGCTCCTGGTAGTTGTACCTCTTCCCGGGACTATGAAGCCAATACAGAGAAGAGGAGAGGAGGAGACACTGAGGAAAAGGGACTCCTGATGACATCACCGGAGCACCTGGATTCTGTTGTAATTAGTCCAAGCCACCATCATCTCTGCCTCAGCTTTTGCGGTGGACTCCTCACTGGTATTCCTGTTTTGCTCTAATACTCCAAACCCTCCAATGGCCTTCCATCTCATCCCAAAGTCCTTGCTGTGGCCCATGCGGCCCCTCAGCTGCCTTGCCTTGTGGCTACCTACTCATTTCTTAACACCTTTCCTTCCTCTTCGGCTCCAGACACAGTGGCCTCTTTCCTGTTCTGCTCATATGCTTGGCATGTTCCCACCTCAGGGCATTTGTTCTCATTGTTCCTTTTGCCTGGGAAGTTTCCCCCAAATATAGGCCGGGCTTGTTCCCTTTCTTCCTTCAGGTCTTTGTTCAACTGTCACTCTTCCTCCACCAGCTCTTTCTGCCCTCCCCGGCGCCCCACATTCCTCACACCCCTGAGAATTGCTCCTGCTGCAGGAACCTGCTTTTCTTGGCCTGAAGCTTTCTCTTCCCCTCTGTGTTAACACTTCAATGAATCGTCTAATCTAAGCCATGTATCAGTTCTAGGCTGCAGGTGCTACTGAACCTTCATTTTGCAGACCAGGAAACTGAGGCTCGGAGGTATTAATTGACTGATGCAGTCTCACTGTGAGGTGGGGGGGGATGGGATCCAGGATTCAAGCACAAGTCTGACTTCAGAGTGTGTTCCTCCCCTCTGGGCTCCCCTTCAAGTGTTCAAGTCTTCTTCAAGTGGCTTCTCCTAATGTGACCCCCACAGCTCATCCCCATTGATAACCTGGTCATAGAGGTGACTGATATTGGTTGAGTCACATTTCCAAATACCAAATGATGCTAGTGGCCTTTACTGGAACAGGATCCAGCCAACTGCTTGGTGCTTTTAATTATAACTACAGGCTTAAAGTTATCCAGTCAAGATGTCCTTCATGCCACATATTTGACTCTCATTGTCATATATGTAGTAGACTCAAGTTTTGGGTGGCCATATAGGGCATTGGTTAATTGTGTGTTCCCTTTCAAGGGCCTTCACATTCATTGTTGTCCTCAGGCCCACCACCCCACCCATCATCACTGACTGTCAGCAGGTCCTACCTTCAGAGATCATCTACCTTGGGCAAGACCGAGGTCCCACTTTTGCCGTATCTAGTCTCAAGGACTCTGCCTTTGCTTTCCTACATCCCTCCCTTTCTCTTCAGACCTTTCTTTCCTCTTGTACTGGATTTTTTTTTTTTTTGTAGTCACTCTGACTTTTTTCTTTATCAAAGAATGTCCACGTTATGAAGATTGAGAAGCTGAGATTGGTTGTATAATCACGCCAATTGGACATGAAAGAAGTAACTCCTTTTCATTTTTTTAAAGATGACATCTCTATAATCACTTGACTCTCTTATCTTGTATGGATTCTGCACCACATCGGCATGCATATTTTTGTATTTTAACTTACATTTCCACTTAAAATGTAGAAAAAGTAGTTTTTATCTCCTCCATGTTGGTCAAATGGCCTTCTGCTAATGATGCAATTAGTGAAACTATACAAGACAAAGGGGAGATCTTTCAGTTTTACAAAGTCAATGAAGTGGCAAATTTTGCCACGTTTGCTGTATGTGCAAAATATTTCGCAGAGCTCCACTGTAATAATGTGTTTTTTTGAGCAGCTACTGTAGTTGCTGAAGCTAAATTATCATAATTTGATGACTGTGTGGAAGATGGATTTGCTAAAATACGGCCTCCTCGATGGTTGTCAGATTTGGTTTGGAATGGGGTACGGTTTTCTGTCACCCTCGGTCACACCTAGAATGTGTCCCATCCTGGGGATTTCCTTACCCAGCCTCCTTATGCTACCTTTTCTCTAGAACTTTCCTGTATATTTTGCTTCCAGAATTCTTGGTCCTAGTGAACAAATTCCATTAAATCCATATCAGCTTTAAAAAGTGTTTTCTTCCTTTCTGTCAATGATTCCCTGAGGTCGCCACCTAGTCAAGGGAAGGCATCTCTCTCTGCCTTCTCTGTGTCCAGCTGGGTTGAGAAGTTGGGTTGGACATGTTTCCCTCACATGCGTCATTCAGGTGGCCACTCCCACGCCCTCATGTAAAAATGCTCCCTTGAGGTTCATGACCTTTGCCTGTATTAATCTCCACCCACCCCAGTGGTTTGCTGGCCGCTGGCCTGTACTGGCTCCGCATTCGATGACATCATGTTGGTAACTTGAGAAGGGCCATGGCGAGAGTGTTTACACCATAAAAATCGGCAAATGCTACAAATCAGAGCCACATTTACCAGCACACCACTGATCATTCCTCTCTGATTATCTACCTCCCTCCTGGCCACTCTCCTCATTTATCAAGGACTTGGCGTATAGATCACAACCTCCGTTCTCCCTCCAAGTCTGACAACATGCTCAGAGATTTCAACGTCTATGTTGAATTAGTGGGTGAAGGCCAGGGACAGTGCAGCACAACGGAGGTTGCTCCACGTCTCCCACGACTTTCTAGCATCCCGTCAGGCAGTCAGGTAGTTGAAAAACTTGATCATAATGATCTGGACCCAGATCCAAATTCCATTTTACATATAGCACAAAGTATTCTCTGTACAGTTTTAATACGCACGACGTAAATTGAAGGAGAATTGTACTCTGTTGTGTTTGGAAATTCACCAAGAGTTATTCGCTGTTTTCAGAAACCAGGTCCCTGATGGCAATGCCACCTGGTATTTGAGTGACCTATTCAACACACCTTATCCGTCTGTACTTGATGCACTTTTTACTGACTTAGTTTCCTCCGTGGAACTTACGACCACTTGACCTATTTACTGCTGCCCTGCATGAGGGACGGGCTTGCTGTGTTGTGCCACTGGTTTTTATTTTGTTTGTTTTTTGTTTTCATCTGCAGTACCTGGAATATGATGGATCAGGGCCAGGTAGTGAATATTTTAGATTTTGTGGGCCACGTGGCTCTGGCAACTCTACTGACCTCGGACACTGTGGTGTGCAAACAGCCAGGGACAACATATAAACAAATGAGTATGGCTGTGTTCCAATAAAGCTTTATTTACAGATACCGGAACTTGAATTGCACACAGCTTTTACGTGTCAGGAAATATTATTGTTCTTTTGATTTAAAAAGTGTAAAAACCATCCTTAGTTATGGGTCATACAAAAACTGGCTGAATTAGGTCCTTAGGCTATAGTTTACCAAGTCCTGTATACTAGGGGTTTAAAACTCGGTTGTTTCATGAATGAGTGAATGAGTATGTATATATTAATAACTACTTCAGGCACATATTAAAAACTATTTTTAAGCCTACGTATTTGAACAGGTAAGTAGAGCAGGATCAAATGTGCTTTTTGAATATATATGTGTTACTCGTTTTAGCATTTTAACTATCCCCCAGTAGACAAAGGTATTAATCTTGTAAAACTCAGAGAACAGGATCTGGTTTTGCAAATGTCTAAAAAACTGTAATGTAGCCCATAGACCACAGCACAACTCATATCCTGTTTATTATATATATATTTTTAATCAACAGAGGAGGGTGGACAGGCTCTGTCTATTTTCAACTTGAACGGACATCCACGGATTGTTTTTCTTTGACTTTTAGAGTTGATCTTAATTGAACTTCCAGTACTGCCATCGTCTTTCTCTGCAAACTGTTTAGAAAAATAGACCTTAAGACCCCAGTAAGGGCTCTCACACTCCTCAGAGCAAATAACTTAAACATAACGAATTGAAGCTTACAAAAGTCGGAATTGTAAAACTAATAGGGCTGTTAAAACCAGCTTTCCTGAAAATTATGAATCGGTTGGCCTGCTCCTTATAATGGCAAATAGTGAATCTTGATCACTCATCAGTGCTCTTGTCATAAATTAGGAGCTGTGAGCGGCTGCAGAATTCTTTACGGCGTCACCGAAAGCTGCCGGGGCCGCCGTTCACGTCGGACTGTCAGGTCCCCGTGGCGCCCGCGCAGGCCCGGCAGTGAGGGCTTTAAAATGGTAACAAGTTGTCAAATGTTTATCAACGGCATTTTATGAAGGACTAAAAAGTTATGTACGATACTGCACAGACCATTAGGGGAATAATAATAGTAATAAAGAGACTTTATTCCCATCAAGACTTATGTGGCAGCTAGCTTTTCTCCCCAAACTTGCTTAATGGAGGCTGGGAGAAGCAAATAATTCAAGGCTGGAAGAGAGCAGCTTGAATATCAGGATTCCGTGTTGAATAGGGGGTAATGGATATGTGAGGCTCTATCTCTATAGATATGTAGATCTCTGTGTATTTATGGAGAAAGATGCTCAGGAATGAAACAGAGCCGTAACGAATGTCATGTCTATTGTGTTTTATGGATTCGGGTGGGAGTAGAAGGGGGGGGTTGAGGCTTCTGGGATCAGTTTCTGACTCCTCTGCTTCGTAGCTGTGTCCTCTCTATTCTCAGGTTCCCTCTTGCATAAAAGGTGACGAAACCTATCTTATTGGGCTTGTTGTAAGGTTTTAAACAATAATAAACAAACAAACAAAAAAACCATTTGGTACAATTCATCACACCTACGGAGACCAAAAATAAAAGTCTCCTGTGCTCCTCTTGTTGGCCGTGCAATTCTGGACGGACCACGTCACCTCTCCCAGCCTGTCTCTCCGGTGCTGAGCGGGCCTAACAATTTCTGCTGACTCGTTTTGTGACACTGATGAGGGTTAAAGAGATTCCTGTGTCAGGAGCCAGGTTCAGAGCCGGCCACAGAGCATGCGTCATGCTGGACCTCTTTCTTCTGTTTAGGGCCATATTCTCAAAAGTGAGACAGACGTCTTCAGACATGTAGTGTTCCAACAGCTTCATAAATCACCAATCGAATTTCAGTCGGTTCTAGAAACTTAACGAAGGTCGTCAGTGTATGTGTTTGTCTGTCCATGAGGCCCTAGAAGCAGAACTGTCGTCTGTCCCCTCGACTGGACGGGGAGTTCCAGCAGAGGATCCGTGGCTGCGGTCCACGTCTGTGTCCCTAGCACATTTTTCTGGCATGTAGTTGTTCCATATGTAGATGCTCAATTAATATTTTTAAACAAATACATCTCCAGCAGGGAAAAGCAATAAATACATCTACCGATTCATGTTCTGTTTGTTCCTCGGCACCAAGGGTGGGTGTTCGCGTCAACAGGATCCCAGCAGGAAACAGATGGTGCGCTCCAGTTGGCTAATTGAGGAGAATGCATGAAAGAGTGTACTGACAGCAGTGTGCGTGGAAATGCGGCGGGACAGTGCAGTGCCCTGGGGCTGGTGGCTGTGGGCACTGGACTCCACCTGCTGACCCGAAGGGGGAAGGGCGGGAGATGGACACGGGTCCTGCAGGAGAACAGGCTGGCAGTGAGGAGGGGACTTGGGGCAGAGCCGTGAGCTTTCCTTGAGGGAGGTGCTGGCTTTGCATGTTCCCATGTGTGCAGGCTGAAGGCTGTCTCCCAGAATCCCCTTCTCTGGAGGTGTATGGTCAGGGAGGGCCCTGAGAGTTGCTCATGGGAGACTTGGAGGATGATGTCACAAGGGTCTGTGTCTCACACACATTGTCACTCACCAGCTGGCTCCCCTCCTTGCCCCGAGGCAGCAGCAGGGGCAGCTGATGATCCATTTTCCCTGGTTCCTCATTCAGCTTCTCCCACCCCCAGGCCAGGCATGTGTTCTGCTCCGTGGCGAAGCAGCCTGGACATTTAGGACATCCTCGGCATTGTGGTCAGAGGCAGTAAGAACTGACGCAGGTGTCAATCCATCCACGTGGGCCTCAGGGTCACATCCCTGCAACAAACACAGATAGACGTATATGTGTGCATTCCCAGTCTCTCTCTCTCCCTCCCTCCCTTCCTCTTTCCCTCACACACGCACACGCGCACACATACACGCACGCACGCACGCATGCACGCACTTGTCCTAGTGGTTCTGCTTCTCAGCCCTTCATCAGCTTGGGCTGCTGTAACAAAATACTATAGACCAGGTGGCTTATAAGTGACAGGAATTTCTTTGTCACAGTCCTGGAGGGTGGAAGTTCAAGGTGAGGGTTCCATCATGGTCAGGCTCTGGTGAGAGCCCTCTTCTGGGTCAGCAGACGCTGATGTCTGATGTCCTTGCACGGCAGGGACAGAGTGAGCTGGCACTCTGGCCTCATCTTGAAAGGGCACTTATCCCCTTCACGAGGGCTCCACCCTTCCGACATAATCACATCCAGAGACCTCACCTCCCGATCCCACCACATGGGGTCTAGGGTTGTAGACACAGGCATTCAGACCACCGCAAACACTGAAGCAGGGAACACAGTCAGCTCTTGGTGCCACCATTGAAACTGACCAGGAATGGGGAGAATTAGCACCTCGACTCCTTTCCTCCCTCTGAGGTCACCTGCTGTGATTCTCATTCAGCAAATGTAACCGGCAGGCAGAAGATCAGCCCCCTGGAGCCCAGAGGAGAGCGGGGAAGAGTAGACAGAGAATTTGGAGGAATAAACCATCTCTAGGGAAATGTCCACCCTAGAGGCCATTTGTTTCGGTAAATTGACTTTAGATAAGTTCAATTTATTCATTCAGACATAAATTCCACAAATGATTCTTCAGCATGCACGAGCCAGGCACTGTACTAAGTGTGGGCACACACACAAAGACTAACTCTCAGGTGGCGGGTAATTTACCGCGTACCAGCGTGCATTTTGCTCTCTCTGATGTATTTCCCCTGCTATGCAAAGAAGGGAGCTAAGGCTTTGAATTTGCCTGGTTGCATTTCAACAAGTCTGTTTAAATGCCTCATTTAGCATTTTATAGCAGCTTGTGTGTAGTAGGGCCAAAGGCAAAAGTTTCCAAGCTTAAAATTTGGAAAATCTGAAGTTGTTTGAAGGGAATTGTGCTGGAAGGGGTAGAGAGGAACACTTTCAAGAGGTGGAGGTAGGAGCAGACGGAGGGGAGAGAGGTGGGGAGCTTCCTCAGAGCCTGGGCAGGGGTTTGGCTTTGTGGTTTTGCTGGTGGAACGGGTCTTCTCCCTCTTCTCCAGTTACCAGTGTCCAGAGGTGGCCGAACCTTAAGGGGTATCTGTGGTGCTCATTCCTTAGGAGGGTGTGAGTGTGTGTGTGTGTGTGTGTGTGTGTGTGTGTGTGGTGTGTTTGGGAGAATACAGCATGTATCAGCAGTGACAGCTAACATCTAAAATAAAATAAAAAATCCCTTTTCTGAATGTTCTGAGTTGCATCTACCCCTTGGGGTTTCTTGCATGATCCTAGAGAGGATTAGGGAGTCCCCTCCCTGTGACTGAGATTGACTTTCTCCCCAGCCCAACGGAGGGGGCTGGAAGCAGATTAAATCAAGAAATGTGACATTTTGCGATTGGGTGTTGCTGACTAAAATGTATGTATATATCCACCATGTTACATTAAAGGCAGCTTCTTCTACAGAACACCTACTATGTGCAAGTAGTTACGTTTTCATTCCTTAATTTGTTCATCTGGTCAGTGGATATTTCTTGACAATTCATCAGTGAGCAAAACAGATGTAGTCCCTCGTGAATACCTGCAGGAAACAGAATGAACTGCAGGGCAGGAGCCCCGTGGACGTCAGAAGGCAGAAAGATGAGGGTATGCAGATCATGTACAAAGAATCTTATTTTTGTGGTGTCAAGTCTATTAATAAATATCACTTGGGTTTTATATTTTTAAAATCCTCACCTAAGGACATGTTTTCATTGATTTTAGAGAAAAAGAGAGGGGTATGGGAAGAGAGAGGGAGAGAGAAGCAATGATGTGAGAGAGGAACATCGATTGGTTGCCTCCTGTATGTGCCCTGACCAGGGACTGAACCTGCGACCTAGGTATGAGCCCGGACCAAGAATTGAACCCATAACCTCTGCAACCTTTCATGTATGGGATGATGCTCAAACCAACTGAGCCACCCGGCCAGGGCACTTGATTCTTGTTTTCAAGTAACTTTGAATGTAGTGAGGAAGAAAGACCTGTTATCTGGCAAATGTAGCCATTGTGCTGAGGGATAAAGCCCTATTCCAACTCTGGGGGACATAAGAAAAGGCATAGTTTTGGGGGGCGGGGGTTAAGGAGGCCTTACTGAGAGGGCAATCTTGAAAGGGATATAGGAGTTTCTCAAGAATTGTGAAGGATCTGGGATTTTTATCCTACTTGTGAGCTTATGAGTGAGCCCGTCACAGTTCCGTGGGTTCTGTCAGAAGACACGAGTCCCCTGGGACAGAGACAAAGGACTGTATTGCTCACAGCACGGCAGGCAGCATGAGCTCTGTGTTTGCACAGGTTCCTTGCCTCCCGCGGTCAATGGGGGCCATGTAAATGACCCAGAGAGATGCTGCACACAGAGGGTTTCAGGCAGAGCTGAGGAATCGTGAGATTAGAAAACCCAATTTTTTCAATCAGGGGCTGCTAGCCAACCTGCCCCACCTTGGCCCTGAAGGAAGACGGTATCTTTACTATACTGGCCAAGGAACAACTCGCCTTCTGCCTGGAAGAAGCTACTCTCCCTGTGCCCCAAGGCTGTTTGCTTTTTGAACCTCCTGGAAAAGACTGTCCCGAACAAACGCCGTGGGACCTCTGCTCGCAGGACACGCAGAAACATGAGACACCCAAGAGCCATCTCCCAGAGGAGTGCAGCTGTTGGGGGTGAGTTAGTAAACCCTGCATTCCGTTGACACTGTGTGAGTGAGATGATTGTTGGAGGCAGCTGGGTTAGAACAGTGTCCTGGGGGAGTAAATAGGCTGGGCTTTCCGCTCAGGCCGCTGTTGGGACTTGAGCGGTCGCTTCCATTCCGATGAAAACGGGAGCTGCTGTTTCCCTAGAGCTCCTGCTACTCGGGCTCGGTGTCCTGGGAGACGGGGCTCCGCTATGGACTTTCAGGACAAGCCCCGATGCCAACACGTCATCCTTGCTACGAGAAGAGGGAGCAATTTTTCTCTCGCTCCAAGGTCTAGGTCGGATGTTTTAACATGCCTTGCCTCTGGGCACTAGTGTATTTTGGGTCTTTGGGAACTAGATCCCAGGAAGTGCTTTTCACCATTGATTTATATTTGTGCAGACATCAGGATAGGAGTAAAAGCATGAGCTTTGCGTGAAAGAAATGTGGCTTCAAAATCTAGTTCCAGCCCGGCAGGTGTGGCTCAGTGGTTGAGCGTCGACCCATGTACCAAGAGGTCTCCGGTTTGATTCCCGGTCAGGGCACATGCCCAGGTTGTGGGCCCGATCCCCAAGTGTGGGCCATGCAGGAGGCGGCCAATTAATGTTCTCTCTCATAGATGTTTCTACCTCTCTCTCCCTCTCCCTCTCGTCCCTTCCTCTCTCTCTAAAATCAATAAAGAAAACAATATTAAAAAAAAAAAAAATCCAGTTCCACCCTTACCAGCTATGTGAATTTTTCCAAACTTCCTAATCCCTCTGGGATTCAGTTTCCTGATTGGCAAGATAAGAATGATTCCACCTCTCTTCTGGGCTTGTTTCAAAGATGAAATAAAATAAAGTATCTAAGGCCTAGGACTGTGTCTTAGTACATAGTCGGGATTCAGGATATTTTATTTATTTTTTATCTCATTTAATCCTTGGATAAAACCCCCAATGCTGAACTATAAATCTATATTTTGCTGATGAAGAATCTATAGCTCAGAGATCAGAAATAAGAGTGTGGAAGTATAAAATAAACTCTTTGCTTTCCGGGAGCTTACCATCTATTTGAGATGAGATGACCTCCTTGGATAGAATGATCTGAAAATAAACCCAGGTAATGATTCAAAACTCCATGAAAATGATATGATTTTGAGGACTTTGGAAAAGTGTTTCCCCACGAGAATGCTCAGAAGACTCACTCGAAGAGCATAGAATTTGTAAATTCTCAAGCTCTGACCCAGTAATTCTGGCTGGAGTCAGAAATGTGCTATTCAGCAAACAGGTGATGTAACCACAGTCGGTGTGTGACCCACACCTACAGACAGATCGAGAGCGCTCTGTCCGCAGCAGCTTCCTGAGAGAGGCAGGGTTTGCCTTGGGTCTGAAAATCTGGGTGAACTGAGCATGGTCAAGGGGACAGGAGAGTGTACTTGGAAAGTGGAAACAAGCTACAGACAAGCTCAGAAGACAGGAGCGGATTGTATTTGCGGAACTAACCGTGGTAATACCTGTACACACTAATTCACGTTTATTGGTTTTGCTGGACTTTAATAAGTAAGTTTTTTCTTTTTTTTTAATTTTCATGATCTTTCTCTTGTAAGAAACTTAATTAACAAACTTTTTAGGGCTTGAAGGTCTTCTTTCCAGCAGGTCCCCTGGTCTCTTGCCGCGCACCACACTCGGGCGTATTTGGAGACAGACATTCTATCTGCGTCACGCAGAAAGTGAGGCTCTGTAAGTCAGGCGGGAATGCGTGTTCTCTCGATCACTGGTGGGGCAACATGGGAAGGTCCAGGAGCGTGAAATGTCCCTGGGATGTGCAATTTGGGACAGATTGAGCTGAGAACTGGCAGTTAAGGTGGGAAGCAAGGCCAGGAGTCGAGAATAAACGCCCCACCCCCACTCTACTGAAGGTTGCTCTGTTAATCAGAGGGGAGCTTCCTCTAGGATATTAAAAATGAGTGGCCACACTTTTAAAAATGGAATGAGAGCAGTGGAGTTTCTCATTTCCCTTGAAAGGTTGCAAGATTGGTATGTCACTCGGGGGTGCCTTTGTCCATGAGTAACCAGTAGCACCTTACTTAGACTGGCGTAGCCACAGAAAATTTCATTAGAACACACGCTCCCGAGGTTGCGTCCAGGTGCGGTGTTTAGGGGTGTCCTGGGCTCTGTAGCAAGGTGGTGACATCAGTTTCTGGCGTCACAGTGAGATGTCACTCTGTCTAAAGAAGGACAGCCTCTTCTTGTTTCCTTCGTTGGAAGCCCAGGCACCAGCGTAGCCTGTCTTCGAAGATGTCTCCTGGGCTAGAGGTGGGTCCCATGTGATTCTTATGCCGACCGCTGACAAGGGAAACATCATTCTTGTATGGTTGTAGCCCTGGACACTAGAAGGGGCATAGCTTCAACTGTCAGTGAGTCAGGGCAGGGTGGTTACAAGGACAAAGAAGGCAAGAATGGACACTGAGAGGCAATCCATGCTATCCATGATAATTTGTCACTACAGGTTTCATACTCCTTCTCAGCAGAAATGGGCTGGAGCTGGTGTACGTGGCCTCTTTGAGAGAGGTTCATCGCGTCCTCAGTTTGCCTCGGTCCTTCCCCAGATACTATTTTCTCCCTTCTGTGCCTCAGTGTTCACTTCAGCTCCTAGGAGCATTTGAGTTTCACACCCGTGTCCGCGCACTGCAGGGACGCCATCCCCTCCTTCGGTGGCGTTCCATCTGCGTCATCGCCTTGCTCGGATGATCCATCAGACTGGGTGTTTATTTGCCCTCCGCTCCCTCTGCCCATTAGATACTCTTGTCAACCTTCCAAAGGGTTGATATCTTGTTACCTCTGGTGGCCAGCTTCCCCCCCTCACATCTAACTTTCGGTCCCGCGGGCCAACAGGAAACCACGGCAAAGGTCCCCCAACCCATTCATACTGCTGCGAAAAAGTCCTCAAGAATCTGAGTCTTAACAAAGCTGCCTCGCTAATGAACTAGTCTTAGTGAACAGAGAAAACATACAGTGTCAATCTTGGCTGGTGACAGGATGCAATTAACCCAGGATCAAATTACAGCAAGATGGATAGGGCCAGATGGTCCTGTTATCCCAACAAAGGGATTAACAGTAAGTGCCCTTCAGAAGGGGGACATTTCTCCACAGAGAGCTCTAGAACGAAGGAGACAAGGGTGAGCTCTTCCCCATTTCCAGACAGATCCTGTAGGCTCGGGAAACCAGGAAAGGGTGCTTTAAATCATCACTCCAGTTCTTAAGCCGCGACTGCTGAGACAGACGTGCGCTGTCAGCTTCGGTCGCTCTGGAAGCTGGAGCTGCTAGAAAAGTCTAGGTTGAAAGGGTCTTGATCATGAAAGGCCTCTGTTAGGAAACTTAGAATCTTAAATGCCAGGGGGGCACATGATAGAAAGAAAGGGTGTAGGATAAATCCATTCTTTCAAATAGGATTTTTAAAGTTCTCATACACACACGTCTAAGGGTCAGGCACATCGCGACGAGCGATTTGGAAAAGGTCTTTGCTCTCTTGGGATTGTATCTGAAAGGGGGTGGATAACAGAGACGCACAACACCTAGAAAATGTGGCTCCAGAGGGATGATGCTGCGAAGACCATGAGAAGAACTGCGGGTTGGATGGTGACGGGATGGGAGTAGGTGGTGGTGTGCTGGTAAAAATGCAACCACGGGTTCTCTCGGGGGACCACCCTCATTCGTAGTGTCTGCCAATTGCCTTGGTGTAAATACTCCCACCGGCTGATTCCCAGGGACTGACGAAGAACTTGGGAAGAGATGACCACGGTGTAAGTCAGCTCCAGACTTCTGGAAGGATCTGCGTGACTTTCAGAAGGAGCCGGGAGACAGGACCTCGGAGAGAGTGGCGTTCGAGCCACCCCGTGAATCAAGAGCCAGCTTCCCGGGCGGGGTGGACGTGCTCGTGCAAAGCTCCCGACGTCCACAAACTCAGTATGTTCTTTGGAGGAGGGAGGGTGCTGAGGACGAGACTGCAGAAATGGAAAACACCAGGAGATGCCAGAGGGAGGTGCCGGCTAAATTATGGACTGCCTCGAAGACCATTGTAGGAAACTTAGATTCCATTATTCATGGAGCAGGAAATGGTATCCGGTGGAAAGAGGGGATCGGCTATCTATGTAGCAAGTTTCATCTGCGTTTCAGTGTTCATGGAAGGGATTCCGTACGCGGCTGTCCCGTAGCAGGAGGTGGAGAGAGAGAGGCTGGATTTTTTTCTTGCCATTTTGCAGCCTATGTTTTGATTTGCTTCCATTCGCTCAAGGAAAAAGCTGTATGGGAACCAATTAGCACATGTCTGGCACCCTGTAAGCACTGGATATGTGTTCACTAGTGTTGCTCTGTGCTGGAGTCACTCGGAGAGGGGTCTCAGGGACGATCAGCAATAGGGCCGCAGCGTCGGATGGGTTACGCAGCTAGGACGTCACTGATCAGGGAAGGCAGTGGGCTCTGACATGTGGCTGAAGGGGCAATTAGACCCTGTCTCTGTCTCCAGCTTTTGAAACTTAGTTCAGGTGAGACGGGTATCAGCTCGACACTTCTCCCTCAGCGATGAGCACCGCCCAGGTTGCAAACCCTGTTTTGAATCCTAACTTGTAGTGCGTTTCACTCATTTATTCATTTCCTCTGATCAGGGACTCACGTCCAGTCACCAGAGTGGACACCGTCTCGTACCTTCCCACAGGGCATTCTAAGTGCAGGGGTGAGGAAGACGGATTCCTTGCGGGTTTTTCCTTTTGGCTGTTGTTTTCTTTCTCTCCTTCCTTCCTTCCCTAGTAAGAGGGAATCCTTTCAACAAGGAATATAGGAATATTATTCCTCGTACCCAAAGCATTGCTGATACTAGTAAGCAGAAGTGATGGAGGGCTTGCTACATATGTGTTCAGTGTGCCAAACAATTTATGTACCTAGCTAACCTTCCTCCCAGTGCTGAGAGGTGGGGGTATTGTTTTGTTTGTTTTATTGATGAAGACGGAGATGCCCGGAGAGGTTGAGTCGCTGCCCAGTGGCTGGATCGTGGTGGAGCCAGGGTCAGGCTGGTTTCTGCGCTCTCAGAGCTGCGGCCCCGACCCTAAAACCCCTTCTAGAAGTCTCACAGCTTTGCAGACTTTCATCCCATGTTTTCTGAACTTGGTTGCCCCTTTCTTCTTCTTGCAGCTTTTTTCTTAGTTCAAGGCCCCTGGGTCGTCAGGATGTCTTCTAACGGGGCGTTTGGACATCCACCTCTCCACGCCACCCTATGAACCGTTAGGAATGGAGCTTGTCAACGGGACGCTCTGGCCACCTCGGTCTCTGACTTGGAAACCTCAGCGGCTCCTCCCCGGACGCGGAGCGGCTGCCCAGCCTGAGGCCTGGCGTGTTTGCGCCGCGGTGGGTGCCGCTGCCTCGCCCGCACCCCGTGTGCCCCTTCTCCAGCACCACGTCACAGTGTGCGTCTCCCCGAACGGCAGGACTTGCATGAGGACCTCACACAATCAGATCAAATCGCATCCGTGTTCTGAGGGCACGTCTGCGCGCTGGTGGGAAATCCCACCCCATCGTGGGTTTTGTTTTGTCCCCCGCCCCCTCCCCGCCGAGAGTCCTGGCTTTCTCAACGACAGCAGAAACGCGCAGGCTTGTACGAGTGGCCCCAAGGCGGTCTTTGAGTCTGTAGCCACTGTCGTCGGAGCTGGCCGCTCCTGGCCCAGGTGGCCATTTGAAGGGTGCTGTGCTGTTCCTTCGGTGCTAGGCTTGGGAACAAGGGCTTGGTTCTGGCTCATGAACGGCCAGGGTACAGTAGCGGCTGAGAACGTGAGCTCTGGATTCAGCTTCCCCGGTCGAGCCCAGATCCACCGTGTGGAGTCGCAGGCTGGTGCACAGTGCCTCTCCCCAGGGGCTCCGCTAGGGGACGCTTGGTTGCCCAACGTCTCCGTGTCGGTTTTCTAATCTGTCAAATGGGAAAGGCAGTGTGACGCGCACGGTGTTGGGAAGGGTCCTCTGCACACGTAACACCGGCAGCGGCAGAGAGTGAATGTCAGGACCCAATGGAGCAAGAGGCACAATGTGCGGGGCACCGTGTCCAGCACGCAGACAGAGCTCAGTTCATGACAACGGTCACCCTTGTGGTCATCGTCGTGTTTGACCTCACAGAGCACACTGATTGTGCATTGCGGTGGTTAATACATTTGGGGGAACTACTGCAATTAACTCGAGGGACAGCAAGAACAAATAGGGGGCTTCATTCAAAGACAGTACTTTGCCGGAAGTTCGGTGTGTCTTCAATTCCTCTCCAAGAACCACTTCTGAATAGCGGAGTCCCATGGTTTGGCAGTTAACGATATCTAAATATATTAACACTGTGCCTCGGAGGCTGGCTGAGTGATAGTGGGCTTTGATCAACCTTTACTTGTGCTGGGAATGAATTGATTCCATTTAAATACTTTGTCTAAAAGTTATTTGGCTTGGAACATACCAAATCTAATTCCCTTACAAGTGAGAAAATTATAAAGAGGGAGATCTAATCAGCGCGTGGAATATAGCCTGAGAAAATATGCATCAGCATACCTTAACGAAAGTCGAATAAATCTTGGAACTTTAATATCCCTCCTTCTCGGACCTAAATCGGCCCCTTTGGAAAACTATTTTATTGTTTCTCATTAAATTAGAATTGTGCTGAGGTGCCTCTATCTACTGTTTCCTATTATTATTAATGTAAGAAAAAAAAAATCACTGCATATTCAGCATTTCCCCAGTTATCAGAAAAGCCTCCCCACACGTATGCTTAACTCGGACTCATTTTTAAACAAAGTTCCTTTTTTCTTCTTCTTCTTTCTGTTTGCATCTGCATTTGAAGGTAAGCAATCCTTTCTAGTGACAATTAAGGAAATAGAAAGCATAGGTTGACTCCCAATCCGTTAAGTTAACGGCGCTCCCCGAAGACGCAGGGAGAGTTACAGAGGCAGGGAGCGCTCGTTAGCCTAAGGAGGGTGCGGGACGCTCCGGGAAGCGGGGTGGAGGAGGCCCCAGTTTTCAGAACACGGCTAGTTTGATCGCACACGAGAGAGGGGCACATACACTTCTGATCCATCGAGGTGATGGAAGGTGTCTCGGTTTCAGCAGCTAGAACGGAATGCCGTAGACTGGACGGCTCGTAAACAGCCGAAAGGTGGTTCTCACGGTCTGGAGGCTGGAAGTCCGAGGTCAAGGTGCTGGCCCGCTCCCTGCTGTGCGGGGGGCCGCCTCGGGGTTGTGTCCTCACTTGGCAGGGAGCAGAGAGATGGGGCTCTCCCACCTCTTCTCCGAAGGGCATCACGAATCCTCTTGGCGAGGGCTCCTCCCTCGGGACCTGTCACCTCCCAAAGGCCCCGCCAGCTCATACGATCACCTGGGGGCAGGGGCTCCAGGGGGACACAGCGTTCAGTCCAGAGCAGTAGGTGGGATGAGAGTCGACCCCACGGTTCTAGATGCTGCTGTTGACACTGTTTCTCAAAAACGCCCCGCTGCCGTGTTGCGTGCTCACGACACACACGCCGAGTGACAGCAGAGGCCGTGCCTGGTGGCCTGCCCGCCGCAGCTGGCCCAGAGGTGAGTGAGCTTTGGGTCCAGATGGCAGGACTTTGTGGTGCCCCAGTGGGACTGGATGTCCGTCCCCGCATGGAGACTTCAGTGCCTACATGCGGTACAATCGCCCAGAGACGGTGTCCGGACGTGGCCTCCGGTCACCAGAGACATGGAGCAGTCCACAGACACTTCATGTTTTTGCCACTCAAAGTGAATATCACAGCCCTCAGAGAGGCTGCCCAGCCCCTCCACGACACCCTGCCCCCCCCCAGCCCCGGCGACTCCCCGCTTTGCTCCCTCCCTAGCGGTCACGTGGGGCCCCTTCTACAGCTCTCCAGGGCTCTCCCTCAGCTTCGGGCTTTTGTTCCAAAGCTGCCATGTGAGGGTGACCTTCCCTGCCCCCCCGTTTGAAACGGACAAGGACATTCTCCCTTCCAGGGCTCACTGACCCCTTCCCCAGCTTCCAGCTTTATTTTTCTCCCAAAGCCTTGGTCACTGCCCAGCATCCTAGGTAGTGAACTCATTTATTCCTCCAAATTCGACAGAGGCTACCTGAGGGCAGACTTGGCCTTACGTCCGCCCTTCCAGCACCCACAACAGTGCAGGGACCTGGTCACAAGGAGTGATCACGAAATGTGAGCCAGAGGCCCAGGCTGCCCTGGTCGGCGTGCTCAGTGGTTAGAGTGTTGGCCGGTGCACCAAGCGGCTGCAGGTCTGATCCCTGGGGTCAAAGTGCAGGAAGCCATCGATCGGTGTGTCTCTCTCACATCGACGTTTCTCCCTCTCTCTTCCCCCCTCTCTTCCTCTCTTCTACTCTCTCAAAAACCAGTGGAAAAAATATCCTCAGGTGAGGATTAACGACAAGAAAAAAAGTTAGTAAAAATAGACCAGTCTGGTTTGGCCCAGCGGTTCGAGTGTTGGTCCCCAGATCAAATTGCGGGTTTGATTCCGGTCAAGGGCACACACCTTGGGGGCAGTTTGTCCCAGGCCTTGTGGGGGTCGTGTGGGAAGCAACCGATCGGTGTGTCTCTCTCGCATCGATGTTTCTCTATCCCTCCCTCGCTCCCTCCCTACACTCTATCTGAAGATAAAAAATAAAAATAAAAAAGGCGCTGGATGCTGGGGGAACTGCAGGCAGCTCAGTGAGGCTGAGGTGGGGACCGGGAGAGACGAGGCGGAGTAGCCAGGGCTGTGGACCTGGACCAGGGACGGGAGGGGACCGTGGATAGATGAGTGACCAGAAAGCAGAGGAGGGACAGGTTATCAACGATGTTTTGTACTCTGTTCTTTTGCAAATCAAAATAGTATACATAGCGATGAATTTGCATGAATCTGAGAATCGGATTTTTCTAAAAATTAAAAAAATTCTGAAGCGTCTGTTTACACAGAATTTGACCAAACTTCTGAGCATGCAGTTCACCTTGGACTTTCCTCAAGATACTGACTTGATTGCAAGCAGCTGGGGCCGTAGCGAGCTGATCCCAGAAGAGGTAGAGGAATAAGGTAGACCCGGCAGGAACCACGTGACCTTAGGAAAATGACTTAACCTCTCTGAACCTTTTTTTTCTCAGCTGCAAAGTAGGATTAAATATGCCTGCTCTTCCCAGCTTCTGGGAGCATTCAATTAAAAAAAAATAAACACGTCACATGCCTTCTAGAGTAGCAGGTACTAAATACGTGGAAGCCAAATTTATTAAAGCGGTTATACATTTCGTTAATGACTATGCAAATGAATGCATCTTATTTTGAAGAGTGTAAAAGGCTGACTTAATTTTGACACGAAAAAATATAACTGAAACTATAATATTGTAGCTTTCCCTGTCTTTTTTTTTTTTTTGCTTCCTAAGCATGCTGCCGAATGAAACATAAAATGTATAATATATGATGTATACAATAATATACCACTACTTGTATTTTTCTGATTAGCATTTGGTAGGCCTCCATTTTATTGCATTGGGGTCAATACGGGATGGAGGGGTCAGGAAATCCACGTCTGTCTGGGGTTGTCTGAGCCTCCTGCGTGGCTGAGTTACCGCCGCGGTCAAGTGTCGCCTCGAGTCACACCAAAGCTGTGAGTGGCTCCCCTTTGGAGGAGGCAGGGGGTCTGCTTTGAGACCGCGGGGAGAGTACCTCATCATCTTTTGAAACCCGGGAGTACTGTGGATTACACTTTATTTAATATATACAGCATGTAAATAAGTTTCAGAGGCATAAAAGCTTCAAAACTAAACGAAAAGGAAAATTTAATAACCGACCGATGTTTAGATTGTGCACTAAATAATCTGCTTTTCATCCTAAGAAAGGGGAAGAGGAAGGCAGAGTTGAATAGACATCTATAACAAATTAAAATCCAGTATCCAGGGGGTGTAAATCACCTCGCGTGAACCGAACAGTGTGGTTTCCGTCAGACCTCCAGCCACCGGCCTGGGGCATAATTCAGCCAATTGTAAAGCTGGAAGACCCTCCCCACGCGGGGCAGACGACACCCGGTCCCCAGCCCCCGCCAAGGTCTGCCCAGTCCAGCTATGTATATAATATCATCTGGCAAACGATCTGTTTGGAACTATGCCTTGAGGGATAAAAGAAGAGAAGAATGTAAAAAGAAATCAGACATTTGCATAACTGGGACGATCTTTGCATTTAAAGAACAGAAGGTTCCAGGGTGGACAGAGCAGAGGTACAACCGGACGTGATTTTTAGCCTCTAGGGGACGTATGACAATATTTGGGGACACTTTGGTTGTCACAGCTGGGGAGGTGCTATTGGCATCTAATGGGTGGAGACCAAGGAAGCTGCCCAACATCCGACAGTGCACAGGACGGCCCCCAACCCCAGTTAGGGATTATCCAGCCTCAGGTGTCAATAGTGCCGAGATTAAGAAACCCTCGTGTAGAGGTTTCAACGCTTAACTAGTGGCGAGTTTGAGATTTTATTCACACGATTTAGTCGTCTGAGGTCTTCGGGATTGTCAGCGAGTGTTTCTGTTGAAAAGCCCAAAGCTCTGTGGTTGGGAAGGCTCGGTCCCAGCCCCGGCTTCTTCAGGACATGACGCCGCTGATGCGACCCAACTGTGGCTCGCTCTCTCTCTGTTTGATGAGAGGCCACTAAAGTGAGCAGGTCTCCGATCAGTTGGTTTCTCATCAGTGTGAGAAAACCGTGGTCTTTGCTTCGGGTGGATAAGAACTTACTTCCCTGCAAAGCCAGCCGGGAGTGGCCACGGGATAAACGCACGTGTGACCCGTAGTACCTGCGCCTCCCAAGCGTGTCTCCTCTGTAAGTTCGGGGCGCAGTGGGGGGAGCGGGGAGGGTCTCCCTCCTCCGTCTGTGCTGCAGCCGGGCTGTGGTTCAGCAGAAGGCTCCAGTCTCCAGGGCTGTCAACCCAACCCTTTTTAATAGCATCACAGTTGTTTTAAAAAATTCATGCGGTGGGTTTTGAGGTCATAACAGTAGCTCCAGAAAAGTTTGTTAAAGATTGCATTAGCGAGATGCTTTGTAATGGACAGTCTCAGGGCTGGGGCACTGGTACTTCACCATCGTATTTTGGGCGAAGAAAACGAGGTACGTGAGCTCGAGACTTTTCAGCGAATTTCACTGAACTATTGGTTTCTTTGTCCAAATGTCTTCGAAAATTTTATGGGAGGAAGAATTTTTGTCCTTAGTATGCTTGACTGAATAATTTGTTAAATTATGTTTTCAATCAGCATTTCCGCAAATTGAAGAACAACTAATGCTAAAGGATATCGTGGGTTATTATACATGCAATTTGCATAAAAGTTTGAAGAAGTCAGTGTTTAGTGGTATCCCGGTGCTGCCGGGAGAGATTGCACAGAACCGATGGCCGAGAGCACGTCCTGGGTGTGCAGGCCTTCTGTTTTCTAATTATAAAAAGCACAGCAGAACCACCCCATTGAGTAGGCTCATCATCAAATCATAACCATTTGGAATAAAATGGCAGCTCAGTGTGAAACTGATGAGGCAGCGCTTTTCACGAAAGTTCTTTCGTGTTTGGAGAGTCAAGTTCAGCACTGCTGTGTGTCACCATCTCTGGGACTGTTCTCCGAATGCAGCCGGTGCCGTGGAGCCTCGACGGCGGGGCTGCTGGGTGGACGTCCGGGCTCAGCCCTGCCCCCCGGCTCTCCCCCCGCTTCCACCAGAACGGCTGCGCACCCACCGTGGCTTTTATTTCTCGGACCTCTGCAATATTTTGTGGGAAGATAGGAATCGATGGCTAAAAAGACGTAAAACTTGGGGAGCAGTTGCTAAAGCTGACCAGGTCGAAGAGCTGTTTTTCGTTATGTCCATAAAATAATGCAAATGGTTCGCACTGAAAAGCAGAAGAAGAGATTTGAAAACTCTTCCGTGAAAGGAGAAATGTCGTGTCTGCTGTGATTTCTCTGTCACCTGGTCACCTGTTCCATTTAATTAGCTATTAACCAGACCTAGACAGTTTACTGTTCCCTCCTCTTTTCTCCTCCCTTCCCACACACATTACTGAGCAGCAAGTAGAAAGAAAAACACACCAAATATTAAGCGAGGTAATTTTAGACAGTGATAAAAGCTCCGAAGGACGTGAAACAGACTGATCTGATCGGAAGTGCCCGCGTGGAAGGAGCCCAGTAATTTGAATAGTTCGTTTATTTGGAAAGGAAAGTTGTGTGAGCCACATAAGGTGTAGCCCCTAAAATGAGACACTTTCTGGTACTCCTCCCCACCCCAAGGTACAGTTCTGAGCAAAGTCCAAAGAGTCTTATATTCGGTTAATGCTGTGCACTGTTACACCTTCTTTGATACGTGGTGTCAGGTCTAAGAACCACCCTGAGCGCATGCGGCGTATCTTAGGTGGGAAGGTTGGACTTCATTTGGGTGGACGTTGAGTGCACATACTAACAGAAGGCTACCGAGCCACTATTCTTGATTTAACAAGAGGAGACGAATGTCATTTGTTGTGGAGAGTATCTTTTAAAGGGTAATATTTCACCTGAACACTGGAAAATGAGAGAGCGCCAGCTACACGAGATACGGATGTTACACGGATGTGCAAAGGTGTGGATTTCCTGGTCAGAGGCTGGGAGAGGAAGAGCTTACGTTAGGACAGTGATCAGCATTAACGGTGGCTCCCGGATCCCCGAGCCACAGGAGTCTGACACCCCTCCCCTACGGTGACCTCCATTTTGCCCCGTATTGAGTTTCTCTCTAACTGTTCCTGCAGTTCTGGGTCATCCCCTCCCTTGGACCTGCTGATGGATCTGATGCCTCATTAACAGGAAGATGTAGAAGTGGGAGAGGCCACGGCAAGACAGAAACACGAGCCACAGCGATGGATGGCTCAGAACCAGCCATGTGGATTCATGTGGCGGATTCATGCCGGTTCTGCAGGTGTCGTTCCGACTCCTCGGGGAGATGAGTTTCGAATGCAGGAGACACCTTAGCCACAGTTTGCAATCATCGCCAGCACATCTCTTAACTTAAAAAAAAAAATTACCCCAATTAATCACTGTTAATAATCCTGAATGGCCCTGGCCAGTTTGGCTCAGCGGTTGAGCGTCGGCCTGCGGACCAGAGACTCCTGGGTTCGGTTCCCACTAGGGGCACGTACCACAAAAAAAAAAAAAATAATAATAATAATATAATAATCCTGAATGTATCCTTACAGAATGTTTTCTTTTTTTGGGGGGGGGGGTACATGATAGGTAAATATATAATTAATATGTTAAAAATAGAAATAGGTTTTAACCTAGATTCTCTAAATATTCACATCTTCTATGAACATCATATGATATTCAAAATCAAAATGAAAATTGATCCCGTACTAACCTAGAAATCTTATTTGACATTCCAAACTGGCCGTGAATAATAATAATAATGATAATAATCATCCAAACTCTCACATTGCATTGAACGGTCGTGTCTCCTGAAACTCCTCTGATCTGCGTCAGTTTTTTAGTCTTTCTTTGTCTTTCATGAGCTTAACTCTTCGAAGAGTACTAGACAGCTATTTTGTAGAAGGTCCCTCAATCTGGGTTTGTCTGAAGATTTCTCTCGACGAGACCAGCGTGGTGCATTACTGGGGAAGATTTCACAGAGGTGACGTCTCTGTGACTCATCACTGGTGGCGTTAACTCTGATCACTCCGTGAGTGTGGTGTCTGCCAGGTCTCTTCACCATCACATCACTATTTTTCCTTTTGTCATTAACAAGCACCCACAGGGAGGTACTTAGAAACTATATCAATGTTCTACATGAGTTTCTATTTCTGCGATGACAAATGATCACGCATTCGGTGGCCTAAAACAACATGAATTTACGGTCTTACTGGACGTTAGCTCAGACTGTGACATGGGTCCGGCTGGGCTAAAATCGCGGTGTTACAGGGCCGTGTCCTTTTCTGGAAGCTCCAGGGGAGAATCCGTTCGTTGTTCTTGCTTTTTCTAGTTTCTGGAGGCTGCTCACATCCTTTGCCTGTGGCCTCCTCCAGTTCACAGTCAGCAATGGCACGTGGGGTCTTTCTCACACGGTGTCGCTCGGACACACCACTCTGACCGTTCCGCCTCCGTCGTCCACATTTAAGGAAGCTTGTGATCACGTGGGGCCCCACCTGGTAATCCAGGCAGTATTCCTACTTAAAGGCCAGTTTTTTAGCAACCTCAATCCCATCTGGAACTGAAATGCCCCTTTGCGAGGCAACACATTTGTGGGTTTGGGAATTACGCCACAGATACTTCGGGGCCATAATTCTGCTTACAGTTCCATTCTTCATCCAGATTTCAATGTATGCATCTTTAAAATGGATATGGACTCACAGTTTTCTGTTTTACTCAACAGATTTTCATGTGTTAGTTTTATCAGTTGTTTCAGTGTGTCAGTTGTCATGTCCCCATCATCACTGGTGCCACGAGACGTTCCCGGAAACATCTCCTTACTGTCCCCTGCAGCTCTCAGACACTGTACATAGACCTGCCTGTTTACTTTTCGTATTGCCGCTGCGCCCTTTTAGCTTTGAATTTTGTGAAGCAGGGAATGGGCCACTATACAGTAAAATCACCTCTTAGGTACATGTTATTAAAGTTAATCTGTAAGGTAAGAGTTGCTTCTAGTAAAACTGAAATTGCTTCTAGTGGCACCCGAGAATTCCTCAAATGTCCCATAGATTTCAGTCCTTTATCAACCCTCAGTAAGCTCAGGGTGGTCATTTACCTCTGCCATGGAGACCAGATGTGCTTTCAGTATTTGAACCGTAGATATGATTTTTATTCAATGAAATGCAGGACTGCTCACACCAAGAGAGAAATAGAGACCCGTTCCCCCCCCAGTATACAGCGAATTTATAGCTTCCAACTCACACGTCTGAGCATGTGCTCATTTGGTGGATTGTTGGTGGAATATTCCACGGCATTTAAATTGCCCTCCTTCCCGCACTCGGTTTTTCTCTGAGCACCTATAGACACACGTGAGGCTGTTAAAAGCATCCCAGAAGCCATTTCTGTGTGCGTCCAGGGTCACCGACATAGTTCTTCTCTGGATAGTAGACGCTAAGGAAATATATGCTCGATGAATAAATGGAAGTGTGTTTTATGTCCTTTGGAACCTTGGAGACTTGTCTGTCCTTTCCTTAATGACAAATTTTATGGCCCTCCTTACATGACTTCTTTTCATTTTATTCGAGCTCTGTTTTTTCTTTTTTTCCAAATAAAAGTGGACTGGATATTGGCGCCAAAGAGAGTGAAGAGTTTGCACGCGTGCCCGTCTTTGGCCCGCTGTTTCAAAGCGGGTGTCGTGGACTGAGGGTTCGTCGGAACTTGGGAGAAAGGGTGAACTTGAACTGTTACTAAACCACCAAAGCACCGAGAAGCCTGGGAAGACACGATTCAAGCTCTGTTTGAGGATCTCAGCTCACTTGCTGCCAAGCCGACAGCTAAGTCCCTTCCCAAACTGCCCTGTCCTGGAGGGTCTTTGCGTCGGCACCTGCCTACTGGCCCAGTTCTGGAAATGCCATCAGCGAATGCTTCCTTGGGTTTGTGATGACGGGGGGTCATGGGCCTCAGCAGGCTCCACCACTCTGTGGGCCTGTGCTCTCTTTTCAAGTCGTCTTTCAAGTCCAGGCAGCCGGCCCCGTGATGCTGACAGGTTTACCGAACCTGTCCTTTCTCTGGTTCATGTGACAGTCTTCTGTTCTGCCACGACAGGAAGACAAGCAGGTGGCAACCTCGATGTTGGAAAAGCAAGGGAGATGGCATCTAGGAAGAAGTTGAAGATGATTTAGGAGGGATGCTCAACTATTGTTTTTTTCTTTTCTTTATTGATTTTAGAGAGAGGAAGGAGAGAGAGATAGAAACATCGATGAGAGGGAACATCGATTGGCCACCTCCTGCATGCCCCCAGTGGGGATCGGGCCCACAACCTGGGCATGTGCCCTGACCAGGAATCGAACCGGTGACCCCTTGGTCCATGGGTCAATGCTCAACCACTGAGCCACACTGGCCGGGCTCAACTAGTGTTTTAATTCATTGTGATTTGCTACTGATCAGAGGTTCAGAACTCCTGTTTAGAGCCCTGGCTGGGTGGCGCGGTTGTTTGGAGCATTGTCCTGTACACCAAAAGGTCTCGGGTTGGATTCCTGGTCAGGGCATATACCCAGGTTACAGGTTTGATCCCCAGTAGGGGTGTGTGTGTGGGAGGCGACCAATCAATGTTTCTCTCTCTCTCTCTCTCTCTCTCTCCCTAAAGCTAATAGACATATCCTCTGGTGAGGATTTAAAAAAACTCTTTAGAAGAACTGCCTCATTGCTAAATGTGTCTCTGCCAGCACAGTGTGGGAAACAGTCAGACGCCTCCCCCTCGACAGGCCCCAAGTTCAGCTTGGCTGATCCTGCTCCTGGCCCTCGGCCCTCACCCTATTGTTTGCTAATCGGAAACAAACAAAATAAGGTGTTGAAGTTCTGTTGTAGTTCTCTCTTTCTTTGTGTGTCTGTCTCTCTGTACCTGATCAGCAGGAACTTCTCTCAGAAGACAGGACGTGTCTTGGTTGACAGCGTGGCTTTGTTCTCCGGACGACCTCACGCCACTTCCATTACGTGTCTAAGTAGTCACAGAGATATTTAGCTCATTAAACCCTGCTTTCCTTATCTAGTCAGCAGGTGTAATAAAAAAGTGAAATCACTGCTTACTCAGAGTTTAGATTTTAAATGAACACATAGGGTATAAATTGGATGTGGCTAATGTTGTCGTTGGAGAACCCTTCTATCACCCATAAAATAGATTACTTGTAGTTTTATGTATACAGTTATACAGTATAGGTGTTTGTAAATGTATAATAACGCATATGATAAAGTATACTCTATAAAATAGCACACGTGAAAACTATAATTTTATAGTATATCAGATATGTCATTAGGTTACTATTTTTATTTCTTGCTCTTTTTTTTTTTTTTTTTTTGCCCTGGTTGACTTTACATATGATGCAACTCCAGTTTATCTATCTCATGAAATTGCGAGGAATAAAAGAAATTATGTACGATTGGCAAATTGCTAATTTTGTATAAATGAGAAAGAGGTGATTCTGAAGATGATAATGATGATCATGGAGATGATGATAACGATGGAAATAATAATGAAGAAGGTGATGAGGATGAAGATGGTGATAATAAATAATGATAATTTCAAGATTTTAACCATAATCAGTTTTCTTAGACGAATATTTATTTTTGTAGGATTTTCCACACTGACAAAGAGGGGGGGAATTTCAAGCGTAAGACAATATTCTTTTCATCAATCAATACAACTTATAATAAAAATAAGCAGACTCTAATGCTTAATAAATAGAACCCTGCAACTTCATCTTTGACTTCATCCTTCTGACGGCCTCATAAGCCCAAAGCACTCTTACCTGAACCGCTTGACTGGGGCAGGATTACATCTTAACCATAGATACCAAAGTACTTTTGTCTCTATTGATGAGAAAGATCAGTTAGAACATTATTTTGTGGTTATGAGACGTCAAACCACAGTGAACTTTAGTTCCCTAAATGACTCTTTAAATATTTAATATTATGTTAAAAATGTACAAATGTAAGAGCGGACCTCGGTCGGCGAGTAGGGGAGAGGACGTCACAGGTCAAGGACAAACAAGGGTCTCTGGAGAATGCTGCGCTAGGTCTCCCTTTCCGGAGAAAGCAAACCACGTGATTGAGTATTTGGGCCATATCTCCAGATAACAAACATTATTCTGCAACAATAAAAATCGGCACTGTTACAGTCAGAGGAGATTAAAAATAAAGAATTAATCTAGCCTTTTGAATTTTTCTATTTAAACATAACGTTTTATTATGAAAATGAGCAAACATACTAAAGTAAGAACAAAAGGACCACACCATCCAGGGTCAACAATTATTGACATTTTGCCTCTTTATTCCATCTTCGCCTCTCTGAGTCCTACCCCTCTGTGCACCCCCTCCCCCCCCCCAGTCTATGTTAAAGCAAATTCTAGGTATTGTATGTTTTCATGGTCAATTATTCAATATGTATTCTATAGAGTAAGCCTTTAACACAGATAAACATAATTAAGAATAATTTTTTTTTTGATACCACAGAAAACAGTTATAAGACCTTTTTGTTTATTTTATTTTTTATCCTCACCTGAGGACATTTTTCCATTTTTTACTCAGATAGAGCGGGAAGGAGAGAGAGGAAGAGAGAGAAACATCGATGTGAAAGGGACACATTGAGTGACTGCCACCCACATGACCCAACCAGGGCCGGGGACAAACTGCAGCTAAGATACATGCCCTTAGCGGGAACCGAACCCAGGTCTCTGTGGACCGCAGGCTGACGCTCTAACGGCTGAGCCAAACCAGCCAGGGCTATAAGCCCTTTTTAAAGAATAGAGGTATTTAAAACTATCAGAAAACCTTGCCCTTGGTAACTAACCTGTTTGGATACATTGTTACACCTTCAATTCATGTGCAGCACCCCATTCCACATTGAGTTTAGCAATACATGCTCTGAGGTTGTCATTATACATAGTACAGATCAGGATTGGCAAGTTGTTTTCTGTTTTGTTTTTTGGTGAAGGACCAGATAATAAATATTTTTGGCTTTGCTGCCCCGTATGGTCTCTGTTATGACTACTCAACCCTGCCACTGTAAGCAAAAGCAGCCATAGATAATATATAAATGAATGAGCATGGCTGTGTTCCAATAAAACTTTATTTATAATGAAAGGCAGGGGCCCGTAGACCATAGCCTGCTGAGCCTGACTATAGAAAGAGTAATCCAGCTTCTACCAAAGAGGGTCTGCCCAGAGTCAGCGCCGCCTTGGAGAACTGAGTGTGTCCTGGTTGAAAAGCACTGTGTCAGGAACCGGAGCACCCACATTTCAGGTCTGACTCTAGCATTCGGGAGGTCTTGAATAGGCCACTTTTTGATTCGTGGATTCTCGTTTGTGACGAAGATGGGAGGCAGTGGCTTGTCTTGCCCGAAGAGGTTGCTGCAGGACCCAATGGACCACGGATGTGAGAGAGCTCACTGAGCCACAGTGCTGTTCAAGCAGAAGGCCTGGTTCTCTGCTCTACAAAGCAGCTCTGTTGCTGATCCTTAATGACATTTCCATCCCCCACTGTTCATGTCCCTGGATGCCAGACACGTAACAATAAAAATCAAACTTATATTTCCTGAGCACTTTTACATACGTGCTGGGGGCTGTTCCAGGAGGGTTTCCATGTGCGACTCTGTCTGATTTATCAGGCATTGTTGTCTCAATTTTAATGGCAAAGAAACTGAGCCAGAGCTAGGTTAGTAATGGCCTAAGCTCTGTTGAGAGACAGGGGCCACGTCAGGACTTGAGCTGGCTGACTGCACACCCTTTGGTCTGGAGCTAGTGACATCTAGGCTGTACTGTCGCCTTCCCCCTTTAGCAACATCACCAACGAACTCTTTTGTAGCTTAGATGATGCTTTTCTACCTACGCGAGCTCATTTAATGTTCCCAGCAGAGATACTTAGGAACTCATTCAAGTCACCCACGTGAATAACTCTTACCTATCCTCAAAGATCCAGCTTCACTGTCATTTCCCAAAAGAGACCTTCTCTCATCCCCCAAAGTGGGCCAGGTCTCTGTGCCAGATGTGTTTGCTGTCACACCCTACAGCTGCTTTGCTCTGCACATGTTACTTCTGTAACTTAAAGCGTCATCCTGAAGAAAACTCCATGAAAGCAAAAGTTACTCTTGTTCTTGTTCATCCCTCTATCCCGCCCTTGGCTCACAAGTGCTTGATCAACATCTGCTGAGTCAATGTTGACTACATCAATGCGGATGGAAGATGCATGCTTTCGAGTGAAGTTTTCAGCACCGGGATGTCCATTGCACCGTCGGTTGAGTTGGACGTGTGAACCTTCTAGCAGGAAGTCTGTTATTTGGCGCAGTCACCACACCTAGGAGTGGGGCTCAGGGATATCTGGTCTACCACTAATTTTCTAATCAGATGGGAGACAGAGGGAAGAGGGCGTGGAGTGCTCACACCACAGTGCTCCTTCCTGGGATGGGGAGAGGTCCCTGTCGTGGTCGGGATGTGAAAAATGTGTGTGTGTGCGCGTGTGCGTGTGGTAGGTACAGATGACCCCCTAATACTGTATATGAAAGGACCCCAGGAGAATACTGTGAAAGGCAGGGAACGAGGTCTTGCACGTTGAACTGCCTTCAGAGGCCACGTGGGCAACAGAAATGTGTGAAGGGAGGAAATGACCAGGTCTTTAGTGGTCTGGAGGGTTTATATTCAGCCTAAAGATGTTCACATTTGGCTCGGTAAGAAAAGTCACGGTGTAGAGCAACAGAAGACATAGGCTCGCACAGCGGTGCCCATGGGACCCAACTTGGCGGTTCCCCAGAGGAGGGAGTCGGGGGAGAGGGAAGGCAGCGGAGAGAGGTTGTAGCGCAGGAGAGACGATTCCTGGGCCGGTGGCAAATCTTGTGTGATCCCTGTCAGCTTCTCCATCCTGTTCTAAAAAAATGTTTTTTTCCTTTATTGATTTTAGAGAGAGAGGAAGTGAGAGGGAGAGAGAGATAGAAACATTGATGAGCGAGAACATCGATTGGCCACCTCCTTCATGCCCCAATTAGGGATTGGGCCCAGAACCTGGGCATGTGTCCTGACCGGGAATCCAACCGGTGACCTCTTGGTGCATGGGTCGACGCTCAACCACTGAGCCACGCCAGCCGGACTTCCATTCCTTAAATTAGTATGGGTTCCCTTTTATGTTTAAAGACAGTGGTGTGTGGGCCTCCCCCAAGAACACGGTGTTTGGTAGGAGTTGCCTCCTGACATTTTGGTCCCTGTGCAAGACGAATAATGGACAGGGTGGGACCCTGTGAAACAAGCATTCTCTCTCTCTCGGTCTCCTCTGCTATTTCTAAACAAAGGTGGCTGACTTTTGGTTGAGAAAATGCTAAACGAATAATTGGAGCAATATTGATGTTTCCAGGTTCTTCTATTCATAGGTTTTTCTTCTCCTTCATATTAATTTCTGATTTGGCTTCCAGGGTAGATACAGGACATTGTGCTCCTATGATCTTTAATTAAGATCTTTGCCATTTTTCATCAGCAGGGTCGGAACAGGTAATGCCAAGGTGCCCAAGGGCTCTGAGTGGGCACCTAGGTTAATATGGGGCCATGCTAGACCCATCGAGTGTGCAAGAATCTCTCACCGGACCGGACCTCCATTTTATGTTTCATTATCTTAAATGTTGCAAAGCTCAGCTCTTTGGTTTGCTCCTCTGTCAGGCAGCGAGAATGTAAATGGAGCTAGCTTGAAGTTTCCCCAAAGGGCCACAGGTTAAACCCTTAGGAGGCTCCTAGGACCAGGGGGACTTGCAGCAGGATTTAGATTACCAAGCTGGACAAAATTATCATCTGACCCAGGACTCACTTTTGCAAATGCATCTAGGGGTGGGCATGAACTGAACCAGCCGTTCCAGAACGTGGCTGTCCCCAGGTGTGACACCCGTGGGCACAGACAGGAGAAATCTTGGAAGTGGTTTCTTGTTCTGTGTGTGAAGGGGTGGGTGAGGGGAGGAACACAAGAATACAGAAGCCCACTCCCCCTTGGGCAGGACGACTCTGGCTTAGCAGGACTAAGACGGGCTGGGACACACCCTTTCCCGTTCTCCAAACGCTTGTCCCCAGCACTTAAAAGCGAGGAGGAGAAAGGAAGTCTTTTGCCAGGAAGAAAGGAGCAGGTTGTCCTGATTACTGACACTCCCTGCTCCTAACAGCCTGCAGAACTACAGCCACCAACTCCCGTATTTGTCACTGTCACTACCCAAGTGCTTGGCATTGTTCAGGAAATTGTATGTGGAAAGCAGACCTGCCGTGAACAACTTCGACGAGGGAACAGCCATGCAAGGGTGCTTGCGACTGGAACAGGCTTATGTGTCCTATTATGTGCCCCAGCCAGAGTCATAAATAATTGTGACAAGTTTTTCTCCCCACCCCATGTGACAGTCCTTGACTCTGCCTCCTGTCCGCTCTCCCCTCTGCCTTGTGGACTAGACTTGCCAGGCTGGGCAATGATGGATGTTACCGGGCAGCAGATGACAGCTGAATAGATTTTTTAGTTGAGGCTTTAGAGGGAATCAGATATGCTGTATAAAGCAATAAAAAAAGCACACACACACAAGGTGGATTAAAAATAGCTAGCACAGCAGTAACCCACTTTGTTGTTTATCAAAAGTTCAATCTCACATGGTAAGTCCTAGTGATG
Source organism: Molossus molossus (assembly GCF_014108415.1). Taxonomy (NCBI): domain Eukaryota; kingdom Metazoa; phylum Chordata; class Mammalia; order Chiroptera; family Molossidae; genus Molossus; species Molossus molossus. The sequence goes on along the minus strand of NW_023425399.1, from coordinate 7,056,540 downwards.
TGTTAATTTTTCAGACTCCTGTCACAGTGACACGGACGACAGCCACTAAAAAAGAAAAGAAAGGGGAAAAAAATAGAGCAGGGGATAAAAACCAATGGACTTTTCCCTTATTATATTTTTGTTTGTCTAACGGGACAAAAATATTTTCTTCTTTCAGCGGTATCGAAGGAGAGAAATGGGTTCCCAGGGCTGTGCCGTATCGCTGGGGTCTTTTCCATTCTTCTCGATCCCGAGTTTTAAACATGGGATCGGAGATGTGGCGGATTATGAAGTGTCCCAACCTTCGTTCAATTAAATTATTTTCCTAAAGCGTGGCTCATCGTCCCCCGCACACGCTATTGATCGAGATCCTGCGTAACAAATGGTCTGGTTTCCCAAGCACCTTGGAAATGTCATGTAGATGTCAACAAAACTACTTAGTGTATGTTTTATAAAGAATTACAGCCTCCTCTGAGTTGTTCAGACTTTCATCTCGGGCAAGCTGGCTTGGCTACCCCGTGTCGCGATGGATGTGCTGAGCTGCTGGAACATAATTCAGTGACCGGCCCCACTCCCCAGTTCACGGACGTGACAGCCGCGCCGTCCTCCGTCCCCGCGGTTCTGTCTTCCCTGTACGGCGCGGGAGGTGGCTGCTGTGTAATTTAAGAGGGACCCGGTGTATCAGATCGCGACTACTCCCCCCCTTGATTTTTCTGATGAATCGCGTCAGGAGGGCTGTAGCTTTCAATGGCAGCGTGAGGCGCGAGGAGGTAGCACAAAATGTTTATTAAAAAATATGTGCTTTGCGCGCGGTGCCAAGCAAAAGGGGCCATTTGAGCGGTGCCTCTATGACTCGGATTTGGAGATAATTCAGTGCCGATACAGTGGAATCATTTCGACAATATCAGGCGGCGCCTGTGTTACTTACTGGGTGGTGTTTATTATTTTGATCGGTGCAGAATTATTTCCATAGACCCATTTCCTTAATAAAACCTACATTCTATGGAGTCGTTTCTTAGTTGGTTCAGGTTTTTCCCCCTCTCCAGCGGACATGAATTGATGAGATAGACGAGTGGCCGAAAATATAATGAAATGGTCAATAGGGGAGATTTTTATTCCCTGGGTGACCTTAGGGACGTTACTAGCCGCTCTGTGCCTCAGTAACTCTACCTGAAGAATGGGGGTGATCATTATGCCCACAGAATGGGGTTGTGTTGAGGACTGAGCAAAATGAATGAGCTTCGTACAACCCCTGACAATAGCTGTGGAGTAACTAACCTTGCTTTATTACAATAATTATTGTTCAGTTATATAATTACCACCCGCATCTCCTTACTACAACTCTTTCCAGCTTTTATGACCAGGTGTCCGGTGAGTGACTAGAACGCCGTGTTCAGAATGAAGCTCTCTTTGAGGTGGAATGAACAGCGATGTTTTACATAGTTCGGTTCAGTGTAAGGAGTCTGTGATGAAAGCCACCCTCTGGGGAGGAGGGTCATATTCGCGAGACCACAGATACTGCTTTTTTGGTGACTTTTATCTTTCTCACCGGAGAAGACCCTTCAGTGGGGTGCCTTGGGTGGACACAGTGAAGTATCTGCATCTACTGTTCAGCCTCTTTCCTTTCTGCTCTTCCTGGCTCACCACGTAGCTGCCTGATGCCGTGGTACCATAGACCGCCGTGTGTTGCAGGCATAAGACGGACACAGGCAGGCTCCAGTTTGCTTGTAGAATCACTGAAGAACATTTTCAGGGTCCATGATTCCCAGTGAGCGGTGCGATCGCTGTGAATGAGGCGTGTGCACGCGGGGCACGTGATGGACTCTGGGATGTTCTGTGCTCTTCTACTTCATCAGAACATAATCGCCGCGAGGTCAGGGGTCAGCACGCTTTGCCTGCAGAAGGCCAGATGGGAAGTCTGCTCAGCAACACACCTCAGCTCTGCCATTCTAGTGTGAAGGCAACGTGGACAAGACAGGTGGGCGTGGCTGTGTTCCAAAAAGTCTTTCCTCGTGGACACAGAAATGTGAATTTCATGCAGCTTTCTGTGTCACAAAGTATAATGTTCACTTCGACTGTTTTCCACTTTTTAGAAATGTAATAACCATTCTCCACTCGCAGGCCGTACAGAAGCGGGCAGTGGGCTGTTTGGCCCGTGGGCCGTACTCTGCTGGGTCCCATTTTAGTCCCTGAGCTGACCTGATGACCTGTGGTTTGCAAAACACTCTTCTCAAGCATCTCCCCAAGGGGTTTGGAAGGGACACTTGTTGGCAGGGCTGCAAACAGTTACCAAGGGAGAGAAAGCATCTCTCTTCAAAGGGACTTGTGAGACCCCCAGTGTGAACCAAGTTGTCCTTTTTTTGTTTTGTTTTTAATGTTTTTTGCTTTATTGATTTTTGGAGAGAGAGGAAGGGAGAGAGAGATAGAAACATCGATGAGGGAGAACATCAAATGGCTGCCTCATGCATGCCCCCCACTGGGGATTGGCCCACAACCCGGGCATGTACCTTGACCGGGAATCAAACCGTCAACCTCTTGGTGCGGGGGTCGAGCCACACGGGCTGGGCTCTTTCTTTCTTTATCCTAACCTGAGGATATGTTATTTATTGATTTTTATAGAGGGGAGGGGAGAGACAGAGAGAGAGAGAGAGAGACATCGATGTGAGAAAGAAACATCAGTTGATTGCCTCCCATATGTACCAGGATTGGGCATTGAACCCGCAAACTTTTGGTGTATGAGATGGCACTGCAACCAACTAAACCACCTGGCCAGGGCCAGAGATGTCTATGTTCCAGTAGAAATTTTGACTTTTTTAGCACACTGTCAGACTTTGTGACCGTGTAAGAGGAATATAATGTTTCCCCCACCCCACTGTTAGATCTCAAGACTCTTATTTTCCAAAATATCTCTGAGACTTGGGTTCTGAGGAATACAGTAGTGGGGATCCTATTTCAGAGCATGAGTCTGGCGACATCACCCTCTTTCATTGGTGACAAGCATTACGTGAAGAGACCGCAGTATTTGCGAGCGAGAACTGTCTTTGACAGTATCTTCCAGTAATTTGTTAATGAACACATTTTGGAACCTACACACAATATTACATTAATCACATAGAAGAAATGGCAAACCCATTATTTCTGTCAAGTTTATAGTTGAATTTGAACTTGGTTATAGGCAACATGTCCGTGAGAACAAAATAACATGGTCTCACTCAGACGAAATCCTCAGGTGTTGATGAAATCACAATTGGGGATTATTATTATGATAAAACATCCAAGCGTTTTATAATGGTATTGTTTCCCATAAGTCATTTCGCTTGATTCTAACAACAGCTGTGTGAGGCAGAGGGACCAGAGGTCACAAGCCCATTTTACAGGCAGGGCGACGGAGTGACATGTCTGAGGTCGCCCCTTCGAAGAAAAATTAAAACGTGCCATCAGGACCCTAGGCACCGGGTTTGACATTAGCCAGCCAGTGAGGAGCAGAAACACCGCTCACTTTGGCCTGTTCCCCAAAAGACTCTCTTTTCCCCAAGAGAACTTTAGTGAAGACAATTCTGTTTCTCTTGGAAGAAATATTTCAGCAGCCGTGGAAAGTCAGGTGAACGCGCCTCAGTAGGGTGTAAGTAAAGTAGACCCAGGCCGCCCAGGTTTGTCGTTGGAGAGCGTGCCGTTATTGGACTCCACGGGTATCGAAAGGAGGGATGAGCCGAGGCCGTGGCTCTATTTCCAATAAGGAACAACGGCCCTGCTTGGGGAACCTGTGCGGCGCCCTTGACCCTCCCGTCTCCCAGCGACTGGGATTGGGGGTCCCACACGCTCCTGGAAATCCGCGGTGTTAATGGGCACGACTGTTCTTCCTAGCACATGCTTATCTTCTGTAATTCTGACACCAGGGTCAGGCAACCCTGTTTGCTTTGTTTTCTGCTGTGTTGAGGTGTAAATCTGGGTGTTCATAATTCGGCCAAGAGCAGCTGTGTGATCGATTGGCGTACCCAGAGAAGCCTGGGGGACCTTGGATTGCAGGCAGACCGTGGGTTGCAGGAGGACCGTGGGTCGCAGGAGGACCGTGGGTCGCAGGAGGGCCGTGGGTCGCAGGAGGGCCGTGGGTCGCAGGAGGACCGTGGGTCGCAGGAGGGCCGTGGGTCGCAGGAGGACCGTGGGTCGCAGGAGGACCGTGGGTCGCAGGAGGGCCGTGGGTCGCAGGCGGGCCGTGGGTTGCAGGCGGGCCGTGGGTTGCAGGAGGGCCGTGGGTTGCCGGTGGACCGTGGGTTGCAGGCGGACCGTGGGTTGCCGGTGGACCGTGGGTTGCAGGCGGACCGTGGGTTGCCGGTGGACCGTGGGTTGCAGGCGGGCCGTGGGTTGCAGGCGGGCCGTGGGTTGCAGGAGGGCCGTGGGTTGCAGGCGGGCCGTGGGTTGCAGGCGGGCCGTGGGTTGCCGGTGGACCGTGGGTTGCAGGCGGACCGTGGGTTGCCCGCGGACCGTGGACTAGCTGCCTTTGTCATTCAGTCTCAGAGAGGGCCTTCCTGGTAGCTCTATTTAAAGCCACCGCCACCTCTCAGCCACTCTTTCCATGACCCTACTTCATTTCCTTCGTATCGCTGAGTAGCCTGCTGTCATCTTGTGTACGCATTCTTTTACGTCTTTCCTGTCCCTGTCCCTTCCATAAGCTCTTGAGAGCATAAACCGTGCCTCTGTCCCCAGGGTCAGCAAACCATGGCCCACACCCAGTTTGCGGCCTCCTTTTGCATGGCCCCTGAACTAAGAATGCTCCCCCTTGGAGTGTACCCTAAAAAGCCTGAAACACCAATCAGAAAGAATATCTGCACCCCTATGTTCACAGCAGCGCTATTGACAATCGCTAAGATCTGGAAACAGCCCAAGTGTCTGTCAGTAGATGAGTGGGTGAAAAAGCTGTGGTACATATACCACAGTGGAGTACTATGCAGCTGTAAGAAAGAAAGACCTCTTACCCTTTGAGACATAGAGAGACCTGGAGGGTATTACGCCGAGTGACATAAGCCAATCAGAGAAAGATAAGTACTACATAATCTCACTTTGTGGAACATAATGAACAAAATAGGCTCACGATCAGAGTAGATCCAGAGACATGGAAGTAGGGAACAGACTAACAAACCTCAGAGGGTAGGGGGTGGAGGAAGGAAGAGATAAACCAAAGAACTTCTATGCATATATGCGTAACCAGTGGACACAGACAATAGTGTGGGGAAGGCAGGAGTGGGGTGGGAGTGAGGAGGAGGGGGGTCAATGAGGGAAAAAGGGGAACATCTGTAATACAACAATAGAGATTTAAAAAATTTGTAAATTATTGGAAACAAAATCAAAAGAATAACAGTCTGCAACATGTGAAAATTATGTGAAATTCAAGCTTGAGGGTCCAGATGTAAATAGTGGCACCCCTTCGCCCCTTTGTCCCGTCTCGGCTGCTATGACAGACAAGGGTACAGACAACCATGGAACTGAGCAGTTTCGACAGGGAGACCGTGTGACCCATCTCCAGAGCCTAAAATATTTACTACTCAGCGTTTCACAGACAAGTTGGCCGAGCCCTGCTCTGTGCCCAGCACAATCTGTACCTCCTAGTCAGTGTGTGGGTAAATTAATAAAGAGCAGAGCTTGGTGAGACTTCTTTCCAAATGTCCCTTCCCCTCCACAAATAAACAAGGAGGAGGAAGAGCCGAATCGAAGTTAAATATTGAGGCCCTGGCCGGGTAGCTCAGTTGGTTAGAGCGTCATCCCCATGCGCCAAGGTTGTGGATTTGATCCCTGCTCAGGGCACGTATGAGAAACGAACAGTGAATGCGTAAATAAATGGAACAACAAATCGATGTTTCTCTCTCTCAAATCAATCAATAAAAATTTTTAAAAAATGGACTTCACGCTCTGGAACAATCACAAAATCAAAGGGGAGACATATAGGCACGGTTGGAAGCTTTGCCCACCATCTCTTGAAAAGAGGTGGCACAGCCCAGCTGGTGTGGCTCAGTGGTTGAGCGTCAACCCTGCACCAGGAGGTGGCTGGTTCGATTCCCGCTCAGGGCAATGCCCAGGTTGTGGGCCCGATCCCCAGTGGGGGGCATGCAGGAGGCGGCCGATCGATGTTCTCTCTCATCGATGTCTCTATCTCTTTCCCTCTCCCTTCCTCTCCCTCTAAAATCAATAAAGGAAAATTATAAAAAAAAAATAAAGAAAATGAAAGCGGCAGCACAGTGCTACCATTTCAGGAATGCCATGGCATCGCAGCATCCGATTTCTAAACACTAAATACGGCCTGCTTTCTCCTGGCCTAATGTGTTTTCTCTAACCGAGCCTTTTCCTCCTGCTTTTTATTTGCGATCCGACTGAAGGCTGAACCCTGGTTCTTACCACCCCCCCTCAGCGCACCTCCCCTCCCCAAAATGTCAGCCTCTTAATCCTCTTAATAAAACGGTCCACGTCACTCGGAGAATGCATTTGAGATAGTCCGCGGTACAAAAGGCACATAACACGGGGAAGAATGTTCCGGGCGCGTCGGCACACACACAAAGTTGCCAGGGAAACATGGCTGTTCTTTGCAAACCGCCGGCACTGTCACACGGATAAACAATTGACAGCGACTGACCTTTGTCTCCTCGCTCCCTGCCTGCTTTTTACCAGGCACAGAAGAGCCTTGAGCTTCAGCGATGCTTTTGATAGGCAGGTTTTGGATTCTGTGCTGCCTGCCGGAGGGAGGGGGGGCCTGGTTTATGGCTCTGCAAAGACCTAGAAAATCTTTTATGAGTGTCACCTCCGTTATGACCCAGTCCGTGTAATTGAAAGGTACATTTTCACACTGGGATTTGGCTTCTCTGGTCCTGAGGAGAGAAATGACATGTTTTGTTGCATTATTTAAATATTCCTGCTGAACACCAAATTAAAAATATCCATTAAAGGTTTATTTGATATCTTCCTAATTATTGCCCATTGCGCATTTGACAAATTATTTACACATTTTAATAATTGCGACTTTCTTTGCAAGTGACACAAAAACAATTACTTTTTCGAAATTCCACTGTGTATATGCTTTTGAAACTACACAGCCATTAAAAACAGTCTGTCGAATTAAAGGTTGGGCAATTAATTAAGTGCAAATTCTGTAAAACTGGACCAAGGAGAAAATTCATCAAACCTATGAAATATGACCTATCTTGTCCAAAAGACAAATATGTTTAAACAAAAGATGAAAATTGATGACAAAATTACGGGTAGCAAAATGCACACAGAGCAAATATGAGACGGTTGTACTTGGCTTCAGCGGGCTGGGTTCACCCTCACAGAATTCATGATTCATTACCTTCACCGTCTTGTAAAACTTTTCCTAGTTAATCTCCAAAGTACTGTATCTGGAATAATAAAAGTTCTCAATGAGAGCTTGGAAGGCTGTTCTATTAACGACAGACTGGCCTTTGGAGGAGCCCAATTAAATGCAACCCAAGTTGGGGATGGCAGCCCGAGGTTAGGGCTCCTAGGACAACTGACATTCTGGTGGCAGGCGGGGACATTTTCTTTCGTGTGTCTCCTTTTGGATTTTCTGACATGGTCTGCCTGCCTTCCTCACTCAGCCCGGTGTCAGAGTCAGACGCCCCCATTGACACTCCGTCGAGCGAGGACTGGGCCAATGATAAAGCCTCGGCTCTCCGAGAGTGACAACCGGGCGTGCGTTTGGCGTGCACGCCGGGGGCCACCAGAAGGCAGCATCGCGGCTGCGTGGGCTGTCTCTGTAATGGACCCTGTACACGTGTATTACAAGTCCTGGATGTTACTCCCGGGCGTTCCGGTTCACAAATCAACATCCACCCTGGTGCAAAGTAGGCGGGAAAGGGAGGAGGATGCAGGACTGTGGGGATCGTTAAGGATACAAGGCTGTTATTTCCATATTAAAATGTAATGGTCTCGTTAAAGTTGAAACCACTGTTAAACCTGATTGAGTAAATTAGGTAATTAACCATGGCGTCCAACGTGCTCCTCCAGGGCATAGCCCGGCTCCTCAAGACGCGCAGTGAATGCAAGCTCAGCGTAGCCGATCCTTATCCGGGATGAGTGATAACGCTCACCCTAGACGGACTTACTGCGGAATCTGGTTAAAAAAATCCAAAGCTAGAAGGTGTTGCGTGTTGTGAAAGAAGATGCATTTTGAAGCTGAAATCTCTGAAGATTTCCTTAATTAAAAAGCAGTTTCTGGAAGAACTCTCCTAGCCAGCAAAAGACAGGGCTAGGAGAGTCTTTTTCTTTTCTTTCTTTTTGCACATTCTGCCTTACTTCCCTTTTTCGTTTGAGTAGCCAAAGATATCTCCATGGGGCTGGTCAGAACTTTTCAAAAGCATTTTTGGGGGCTGTGTTTGGGTAAGTGACTCTAAGTCAAGGTTGCAATGAGTTTTTTTTTTGGGGGGGGGCGTGACTAGGTGGATGGAGGCAAATTTAGGGAACGTTTCAAATTGGAGGCTTAAAGCCTGGTCTTGACAGGCTGGTTTTCATTCGCTTGGCCACTCATGACGCAAATGGTTACATCCAAGTCATTTGGAAGAAGTTCTTGAAATTGGAGAGAAGTTGTCTTACTTCCTGGTATATCCTACTTTCTGCAGATAAAAAATGAGAATAATGATGAACAGCGACCTCTTACGGTTGTCCTAAGGGCTAAGGGCGTGAATGAATAGACAGGGCAGAGACGACGGGTTCCCAGGGGTGTTGATATCAATCACAATCCCTGGATGTACTGAAGGGGGGCGGGGCAGGGAGGGGGAAGCATCCACGGGCAATGCCACCAGAATCCTGGTCAGCCCGTTACCTCCCGGACAGGCTTGTTCTTGGAGGTCGCGTCCACTTTCAGGGGCCAGGGAATCTCCAGACACCGCGTACCGGGGAAACCTGGGTTTTCTTCGACTTGGCTTTTTATCTGACTGCTCTGACCTAGGGTGCTGCCTAACCAGAGCCCGGAGCAGAGACCTGTGCTGGGGTGGAGTCCCGGACGCCAGCGGGACCTTCTGAAATCGCATCGTGTAAAACTCCTCTGTGGAAGGATCCGGAATAAACAATAAACCCAAACAGGATGCGGCTGGACTGATTTTCTTATTGCATGGTACCGAGGTGGTTACATATTTTAAAAGTCTATTTTTATATTTTGTAGTTGTCTGGTTTCCTCCTTAAAGGAAACCTTGAAGGATTTGGAAAAAAAAAAAAAATCTATGATTCAGGAAGTTAGGGCAAGAAACACAGAGAAAGAGGCAGAACGTGACGTGGGAAAGGGAGAGAAGCTGATACGTCTATTTTTAAAAATATGTACCTCTATAAAATGGGTTCCGAAAAGTAAACCAGGTCAAATGAATTATTATTTTTTTTTAAACTATCGGTTTGGAATAAAAATCAGATATCAAGATACTTCCGAGTTGACAGCCAGACAAACCTGTTAAAAAAAAAAAAAAAAAAGACAGCCTTTCCTGGGCTGTGTATAAACTCCTTTCAGGCCCTGGCCAGTTTGGCTCAGCGGTTGGAGCGTCGGCCTGCGGTCCTGAGACACCCGGGTTCGGTTCCCGCTAAGGGCATGTACCTCGGATGCAGTTTGTCCCCGGCTCTGGTCAGTTGTGCGGGTGGCAGCCACTTGATGTGTCCCTTTCACATCGATGTTTCTCTCTCTCTCTCCCTCCCACTCTACCTGAACAACAACAACAAAAAACCTCCTTTCAGAGCCGTCTGCTGAAGGTACTGCTGTTGTTCCCACCGTGTGGATGAGGAAACCGGTGCAGGCAGGTTGGGAGACTTGTCCAGGGCTGCCAGGCTGGCTGTGGCCGTGCTGGGGTCTGAAATGACGCAGTCCGAGCCCAGAGCACATGCTCTCGCCTCTGCCACACCCCTGCCCATCTCACTTCCTCCCGGCCAGTGACCACACCCTCTCCATCACCAGGCTCTGCTACCGGATGGCTCAGAAGTCAGATGGCCCTGGGTTTTGGTTCCAGGTCTTCAACTCTCACATTTGTTCCTTGCGCGTTCCTGTCCCCATCTGCAAAATGGGGATCAGACGAGTTTCCGTCTGCAGGCGGGTGGGGACTGCCTTAGGCTCGTCTCCAGGGCTCACCTCGGAAGCCGTCTGCTGGGCAGGGCAGTTCCTGTACCCCCAGAGGGGACCTCCAAATGAAGAGGCTGGGAGGCGGTGGATGCGCATCCAGCTCCTTACCACGGGAGACCACAGTGCGGAGGTCCCGCACCTCGCTCAGAGGGCCCTGGGTCGGGAGTCCCACCTCCTCCCCGTGCTGACCAGCTCGTCTCAGCGCCCGTGACTGACGTGCCTCCCTCCCCCATCCATTCCCAGGCCCTCACCATCTGCCTGCCCATCTCCTGAGACGACTTCTTCTCAAAACCGCGCGGTTCTCCTTTGGGGAAACCCACACAAAGGCTCGCACTCTCGGGCTGTTGAGAGAATTCGTGAGGGATGTGTAAACAGCATGTGGAGCAGACACCTAAGTCACTGTGTTCTGCAATCTGTTGTGACACCAACAGACGAAAGTCTGACTGCATTGGGACTGTAATGAAGAGTCTGATACCATTTATTGGATGTTTGACTGCTGACAACTTCTAAGCCTCATTATCCTCCTCCTTTCTCCATCAGCCCCACATCTGAGCGGGCTGCTGGCGAAGCCGTGTGATTCATACTTCGGTGCCGGCAGGAAGGTGAAACCACACAGGGACACGGACGCGGGACCGCCCCTTCGTCACGGGAAATGCCACTCGGCCTTCGTTCCTGGCTCTCTCGGGGCATTTCGGGCCTGCATGGAGTCTCCCTGCTGTCTCCAGAAAGCCTCGATATTCACATAGCAAACCTGTTCATACCCTCGTTGACCATGTGGGGACATCAGTCTTTGCATCTGAGCCTGATTTTGACTTGGGGGGGGGGGTGTCCATCCTGATTCCATGGAGTAGTTGCAATAGAAGCAAATCTAGTCTTGACCACAAAACGCACCATAGTGCTCTCTAAGGTAACAAAGTTGTAAAACTTGGTGTTATTTCTTTAACGAGGGCTCCACGGGGCAGGGCGAGGGTGCAGGGCACAGGCCTGAAACTCAAGGGCAGAGATTGAAGGGATGAGTCATGGCGGGCTGCAAGGTGGAGGCATCTGTCCAGAGAGGGAGCTCACCACTCCCTTCCCCCCAGGCACACCGAGATCTGGGAATCATACCCAGCTTTGTTTAAGGGAAGCGACTTTTCCTGAACTTTGTAACACAGTGAACACGGACGTGGACTGGGGTTGTGATGGGAATTCGTATTCCAAGGCACAGTCTGCATAACATTTGCAAGATAGGCCAGAAATATGGATGCTCAAAATGTAACCAAAACGTGGATGTTCTAAATCCATATTCCATTGTTTATAGAAAAAGACTCTCCATTTTGGTTGTCACAATTTCAGAATAGGCTGTCCAAATCCAGGACGTTGGATCAGAATTATGTAACTTATGTCCTGGCTTGTCCAGTCCTCTATTTCTAAGTCAAGTGTTGGCCTGTATGTGAAAATTTAAAGGAAAAGGCTGCTTGCTTCAGGACCTTGTGATCTTTAATCTTTACCTTTCATCCCACACACCTCCTTATGATAACTTCTTAATGGATCGCAGGGGAAAATTTCTTTCAGGACTGTAGAATCTAAATTTCACTCTGCCGATGTGTTTGAATTCATAAAAAATCCTGCACAGCATAAACATTTATATGTGAATGATGCTAGCAGTCAAGAATACTGTGCAACTAGTTACTGGAAACAACATTTTACAGATTTATAGCATATATATTTATATACATTTAAAATAGGAGTGAAGTTAGAATGCACTCATTTGTACAAAGATTACCAAGGGATTGCTTCTGAGAGAGTCACAGGTGACCTCATTGAGGCTCACTGTCACCTCGCAAGCATAGCGAGGAATGTTCTGCAAAGGAAAGCAGAGTATCGAACCCTAAGATGCTCAAATGCTGACGTTCTTGCTGTGATGGGCAGTGTTCCTTGGGTGAGACAAAACTGAAGAATAAAAGTCTTTTCACTGGAAAGAGAGAGACCAGAGATAGAAGTAACAGAGACCGCCATCCCCTTCTGTGACCACGAGTGTGTGTCCCACCCACGCCTGGGTCGTCACCCTTACGTCCCACTGTGGCATCCCACTGAAAAGTCTGTGGAGCTCAGCCTGTGGGCTCTCTCTCTCTCGCAGAAGGAGCATTGGCCTGTGCCTGTCGGTGGAGTTGGTGGATGAATATTGACTATTGTGGCCTCCTCGCCTCTTTAATAGGGGACTTAGTTGTGCGCGACACCGCCTCCCAGAAGCCCTCAGGAGGCTGGAGCCCGTTACCCACAGCAGTCGCTGGCTCATTCACCAGCCTTCAGGGAAAGGCTGCCATCCCTTGTTAATGCCTCACACGCCCCTTCATTATGACCCCGGGCCCACTTTCCATTCAAACCCTTGTCTTGCGTCCCCTCCTGGGTAAGACACCTTCCGGAGTGGACTTGTTTGTTGTCCATTTCTTGGATCCCACCCTACCCCTTCCCTCCCTCCCTCATATTCTCAATACCAGCTGTGTACGACACTGGCAGAGGGAGCTTCGAGCCAAGTGGACTTCAGTCAGAGAAACGTTATAGTAGAAGCTACATTTCACCTGGGTGAATTCAACTACATGACGTTTAAAAAGTGAGAGAGAGAAATAATGACGGGACTGGCTGGGGCTGACGCCTCACTCAATGAGCAGATCCTCGCTGCTGTGGGGGGTGGGGCAGGAAGCGGGGGTCCTCACTCAATGAGCAGATCCTCGCTGCTGTGGGGGGTGGGGCAGGAAGCGGGGGTCCTCACTCAATGAGCAGATGCTCGCTGCTGTGGGGGGTGGGCCAGGAAGCGGGGGTCCTCACTCAATGAGCAGATCCTCGCTGCTATGGGGGGTGGGGTAGGAAGCTGGGGTCCTCACTAAATGAGCAGATCCTCCCTGCTGTGGGGGGTGGGCCAGGAAGCGGGGGTCCTCACTCAATGAGCAGATCCTCCCTGCTGTGGGGGGTGGGCCAGGAAGCGGGGGTCCTCACTCAATGAGCAGATCCTCGCTGCTGTGGGGGGTGGGCCAGGAAGCGGGGGTCCTCGCTCAATGAGCAGATCCTCGCTGCTATGGGGGGTGGGCCAGGAAGCGGGGGTCCTCACTCAATGAGCAGATCCTCGCTGCTGTGGGGGGTGGGGTAGGAAGCGGGGGTCCTCACTCAATGAGCAGATCCTCGCTGCTGTGGGGGGTGGGGCAGGAAGCGGGGGTCCTCACGGGCCTTGGTCGTGCATGCCCTTCAGACAACTCCTCTGTACTGGGCATGATTCTCACGGTTAAAGATTCAACATGATTCAATTTCTTAGAAATATTCTTAAAATTTTTCAATTACAGTTGATGTACAATATTATATTAGTTCAGGAATACAACCCAGTGATTAGACATTTTTATATATTTATGAAGTGATCACCCCAGTAAATCTGGTATCCATCTGACACCCTACAGTTATTCCAATATTACTGTTTCCTATGCTATACTTTACATCCCCATAACTATTCTGTTTTTTTCTTTATTTTATTAGAAAATATATTTTTTTATTGACAGTACATTACACCCCTCCCCCCTTGCCTCTTCACCCAGCCCTGCCCCACCCCACCCCGGCCTTCCCCACACTGTTGTCTGTGTCCATGGGTTATGCAGACATGCATATAAGTTCCTTGGTTAAGCTCTTCCCACTCCCCCCTCCTGCTCCTCCCCCCTGAGATCTGTCAGTCTGGTCCATGCATCCCTGTCTCTAGACCTATATTGTTCATCAGTTTATTTTGTTCATTAGATTCCACATATAAGTGAGATCATGTGATACTTGCCTTTCTCGGACTGGTTTATTTTACTTAGTATAATACTCTCCAGGTCCCTCCACGCTGTTCGCAAAGGGTAAGAGATCCTCCTCCTCCTCCTCCTTCCCCTCCTTCTTCCCTTCCCCTCCCCCTCCTCCTCACAGCTGTATAGTATTTCATTAGGTAAATGTGCCACAGCTTTTTTTAATCCACTCCTCTACTGATGGGCACTTAGGCTGTTTCTAGATTTTAGCACTTGTAAATAATGCTGCTATGACCATAGGGGTGCATATATTCTTTCTGATTGGTGTTTCAGGGTTTTTAGGGTATATTCCCAGAAGTGGGATCACTGGGTCAAATGGCAGTTCCATTTTTAATTTTTTGTGGAAACTCCATGTTGTTTTCCACCAGTGTACTAGGGTTCTGTCTCCCCCACATCTTCGCCAGCACTTGTTTGATGATATATTGACGGCAGCCGTTCAGGCACGTGGGAGGTGACACCTCATTGTAGTTTTAATTTGCATCACTCTGATGATTTTTTTTTTTTTTTTTTAATGCAACGTGGTCCTTAAATGCAAGTCAACTGACTTCATCAGGTGCTTAGTCAAATACCGGAGGACACGGGCGGCGATGGACTTGCAGAGGAACTGTGTCCACCTGCATCACGAGACCTTTGTAAGGGATTTGGGAAGATCGGTTTCCTTGCGTGATCTCTGCGCCAGGCTCTGACTTTCTACCCGATTCTCACAACAAGGGAGCAGTGTGGGAAGTGCTCTCAGGAAAGGGGGTGCTGATGGGGCCGTGTGGGGACACAGAGGCAGGTAGGACCACCCTGGCTGGTCAGATGGGAAGACTCCGCAGAGCAGGGGACGTCAAGCTGGGTCTGGAAAGGTACGTAACCGTTTACCTAAGGTTTGCGGGAAAGATATAAACGCAGTGTTAGACCCGACCACAAACCCGCGTGGCCTTCCCCCACCCCTGTCCCTCTCCGCGGGTCTGGAGGCCACCCCTGTCCCTCTCCGCGGGTCTGGAGGCCTCCCCGTCCCCCTCCGAGGGTCTGGAGGCCACCCCCGGCCCTCTCCATGGGTCTGGAGGCCTCCCCGTCCCCCTCCGAGGGTCTGGAGGCCACCCCCGCCCCTCTCCGTGGGTCTGGAGGCCTCCCCGTCCCTCTCCACGGGTCTGGTCTGGAGGCCTCCTCCACCCCTCTCCTCCCCCGCCCCCCTCCGACGGTCTGGAGGCCTCCCCCGCCCCTCTGCGCCCCTGTCCGCGGGTCTGGTCTGGAGGTCTCCCCCGCCCCACTCCGAGGGTCCAGAGGCTCACTCTTTAGTCAACAATAAGACTCTGTTCTGTGTCTGCTTTGGGGAAGATTAGACGGAGATTTGCTCGAGGATTTATTGGAGACAGTTGATGTTTGGACAGAACAATTTAGTGGGACGTTTCCCTGTCTGTTCATCTCGTCCCCCAGCGATGCGTTCGGAATGTCACGCGGGAGCCCAGCGCTCCGAGAAGCAAGGCGAGAGGGCTGGACGCGCCCGAGCTGCCCCGAGGGCCACCGCCGAGGGGCACGGGAGGGCAGACGGTGGTGCGCCCCGAGCCTGGTGAAGGACACAGCTGGGTGGCCGCTTCCTGGAGGGCGGTGCCGTTCTGAGGGTGTTGGACAGGCTGGTGAGCCACAGTGGCCCCAGAGGACCGCCCCGGGTTGCTGCCTTGGCGCCCCGCCAACCGTCGCGGCTGGGAGAGGCCGGTGGGAGGCGTGGCCTCCGTGGGAAGGGGGTGCTGGCCTGCAGGGCAGCACCGGGCTTGTCCGTCATTTGTGCTGACCCGGCTGGGAAATCCGAGCGGTCCACTCTCCCGGCCTCCGCAGGCCGTGTTTCCCCGGGGGTGGCACTTCCCACAGAGAGAGCACATGTGGGGATGTTCAGTGGGCCCGCGACCTCTTGCGCCTTGACTGCTCCCCTGAGAACCCTCGGTAGTGAAGGGGCAGGGCCCGGACTCATGCTCTCATTTCGTAGTGACAGCAAGCCAGCCTCGGGCTTAGGAAGCCGAGCAAGTTACCGTGTGCAGACAGAACGGAATAATCCGATTCCTCCGGTTCCCTTCCTCTGTACCGATCCTTACGGGGAATTTCAGTGCATTTCTACGTCAACGAATGATACTGGTTTTCCATGTATACTATGTAAATCAATGTTTTTTTCTGCTAAAATAAGTTTAAGTAAGGAAATATGTGGGGACAATTTAAGGAAAATATTCGGTAACTGAAGGGGAGAGAGAGCAGGTGGCCATGGAACAAATGTGTGAAAATGGTGCTCCGGACCGGCTGGGGGGACGGACTTAGGTCATCAGAGAGTAACTCGCTCGATCCATGTTGTCTGACGTTTCATAGAAAAGGCCTCCGCTACCTGACTGTTAAGTTATGCCTTTTCCTTCAGGGTAGGGGTCACTGAAAGGACTGTCCTGTGATTTCTGTGGCAGGAGATGGTGTGCGCTCTGTTTTTCGTCCTTTAAACAAGTGCCCAGAAAACAGACCCAGCTTGAATTCTGTCCCAGGGGGATAAAAAGTATTGTCTCTGAATGGAGGTGTGTACGTTTTCCTGTCAGAAAAAGACACATATGCCTGTCATGATGCTTGCCTTACCTTCTAGAATCCTTAGGCCTGAATTTACTGCTTTTATGTTCTCGTCCGTTTCAATCTGGCACCTGAAACTTCACTCTCTTCCTTGTCCCTGCAGAGGACTCTGTTATTTGAAAAGATCTTTAAAAAACGTCTCTGACATCGCTGGGTTTTACAGCCATCCTGCCGTATCCACAGAGACTGGCTCGGTCTGCCTGCATCAGCCAGGAGAAGCTAGGTTGTGCTGCTGTAACAAATAGCCCCCGGATTTTCGTGACTTGTAAACAACAAAGGTGGTTTTCTTTTGTTTGTTTGTTTTAATCCTCACCTGAGGATATATTTTTATTGATTTTTAGAGAGAGAGGAAGGGAGAGAAAGAGAGAGAGAGAAACACTGACCAGTTGCCTTGTGTCCGTGTCCCGACAGGAGATGGAAACTGCAACCCAGGCATGTACCCTGACTGGGAATTGAACCAGTGACCTCTGTGTGGGTGGGATGGTGCTCCAACCAACTGAGCCACAGTAGCCAGCGTGATAGCTATCGTTATTTATTGCTCCTTTCCAATGGCATTTCTATCTTAAAATAGCATTTCCCATTTGGTGGAAAACAGTCCTGCTGATGCCCTCACAAAAAGATTTTGTAGTCAAATACGTTTAGAAAAATGCTCATGCTGTTTCTTCCCCTATTTTCAAGGTACGTTAGCATATGCAAAGCTCCGGAAAGGTCTTTGGTAAATAAATCTGCCCAGATTTGTTGAGCCAGCATCCCAAACATGTTTGACGGCACAATACTTTTCTCCTTCACAGGTGTATAACTATTAACATATATTAACAGGAAAAGAGTTGACATCTTTAGAGTGTGATTTCAGACATCCATCCATGGTAGAAGCATTCTGGGGGGAGGCAGGGGGACGTGCAGGCCTTCCCAGACGTGAACGCTTATTAACTCCTCGCGAGAAAATCTGGCTTTGTCCAAAACGTTAGCCTACATCAGAGGCTGGGAAACTATGGCCAGCCACAATTTTATGGATAAAGCTTTATTAGAACATAGTCATGCCCATTCATGTTCACATTATCTCTAGCTGTTTTAATTGTTCCAGGGCAGAGATGAGTGGTTGTGACCAAAGCCAAATGGCCTGCAAAGCTGAAAATAGTTGCTGTCTGGCCCTTAAAAAAATATATTGGCCCTGGCCCAATGACAAGATTACCTCTGTAAGAACTACGTGAACTCAGAGTTCACTTTTTCTTAGTTCATCTTAGTAAGTTCTTACTTTTTTACTGTTCACACGGTGAGATGCTATCCCTTTATATTAATAATCCTACCTTTAGAAAAGATACCAAAGGAAGAAGGAAATTACCTGAAAAGACAGTAATTCATAGCTCACAGGAACTTAATTGTCCTTCAGCTGTCCTGGTCCTTAGATCTGAACACAGAGTAGCTCTCATGGGAATTGTGCAGTTGCCCATTTCCTCATGAAATTTCTCATGTTCTCTCTCTCTTTTTTTTTTTTGTTAATCCTCACCCAAGGATATTTTCCCATTGATTTTTAGATAGAGTGGAAGGGAGGGAGGGAGCGAGAGAGGAAGAGAGAACGAGAGACAGACAGACATTGATGTGAGAGAGACATATCGATTGGTTGCCTCCCGTCTCCCGTACAACCCTGACTGGGCCTGGGGATCGAACCTGCAATCCAAGTATGTGCCCTTGACCGGAAATCGAACCCAAGACCCTTTGGTCCACAGGTTAACACTCTAACCACTGAGCCATACCAGCCTGGGCTCAAGTTCTCTTCATGTTGCAACATGGTGCCCTTTTGAAGAGATGTTGTCAGCATGAGAGATTTCTCTGTCTTTTGTCATGGCTACTCAGTTGCACTGTAATTCCTGTTAAATTCCTTTTGGAGTAGCCATGTCACTGGGGGAAAAATAAACAGAGTTTCTTTCGAAGTGGTTCAGAACAGCCTACTTTAGGCCCCATGGGTTTGGACGAGGGCTGGTAGCATGTCGATGGCTGTCAGGGAAATGATGGGACTTGTGAGAAGCACTGTCGACTTCCTGAACTGCATCACATCGTAAGGACCTTTAAACAGCTCATGTAAATATCTCAAACGGGTTTCTCTTCTCCAGTTTCTGGAGGACAGGAAGAGACTGTGTCTTATCCCACAAACTAGGACTCTTGGTCTCACAGGAAATTTACTTGGTGGGTGCAGACATTAATTCTGAGCTCTGAGTTTGAAGAGTCTCTGTCCAGCCATTCAGTCAACAGTTGGCCGAGAACCTGCTCCCTGCCATGTGCTGAGTGGTCCAGAGAGGAGCAAACCAGACAGCATCCTTGCCCTCATGGAGCTAAAACATCTAATAGGGGAGACATGCACCTAACAAGTACTCAGACCGCTCTGTCACGGTCACCGGGAGACATGCTCTGCCGTGATGGTAACGGCAGGGGACACTTAGATAGGGTGGTCCAGGATGTCTGTCTGTGCACTCCACCTGGATGCTGAAGGATCCAGGGAGCCAAGTGGACCTGGGTGCGAGGAGGACATTCCAGTCCAGGGAGCCACATGAGGGAAGGCTTTCAATCTGGTGGCTACATTTTTTTCCCTTTATTTTATTTTTTCCCCAATACCATTTATCCCCCTATACCCTCTTCCACTTAGATTTTGATCTCTATCTCTATCTCTATCTCTATCTCTATCTCTATCTCTATCTCTATCTCTATCTCTATCTCAATCCTCAACTGAGGATATGTTTTTATTGATTTTTTAGAAAGAAAGGAAGTAGGAAAGAGAGAGAAAAACATTGATCAGTTGACCCCCGATTGGGGGTAGAACCTGAACCCTGGGTATATGCTCTGACCAGGAATTGAATCTGAAACCTTGGGATGACGCTCCAACCAACTGAGTCACCAAGGCGGGGCGATCTTGACATATCCTTGAATTCATTCGATTTCAAGGAACATCTCTGATCTTGGCCTTAACCCCCTCATCTCTTGAACGGCAATAACAACATCAACATGGGTGCTTTATAGAAAACCATGGGAAATCTCGCTAATGTTTGGATCAGAATTAATGGAAAAAATATAACTTTAAAAAAATGTGTTTTTTATTGATTTTAGAGAGAGAGGAAGGGAGAGGGAGAGAAAGAGACAGAAACATCGATAAAAGAGAACATTGATTGGCTGCTCCCTACATGCCCCCCACTGGGATTTGGCCCACAACCTGGGCACGTGCCTGACCAGGAATCAAACCAGTGACCTCTTAGTGCATGGGTCAACCACTGAGCCATACCAGCCAGGTGGGAAAATATAACTTTTATGTCAATATCATTTCATTTGTTAAAATCTTGGATAACGATGCCATACTGAATTGTGTCTTAAGCACCCTCATAATAGTAAAGGGGTGGGGTGGGGTGGGGTGAAGTGGATTGGGGTGGGGCTGAATCTGAATAAAATTAGAATCCCGTCCCATATTTTTGTAATTCCAGTCAAATATGCCAAATCTGAGATACTACTTTCTTCTAAACTGTTGGCTGGAAGAAAAACTCCCAGTGACATTTATGCGATTCACTGTGAGTTTACAAAAGTGAAATAAGCCCTGGCCGGTTTGGCTCAGCACTTAGAGCGTCCGCCCACGGTCCAGAGAGTCCTGGATTCAGTCCCCGCTAAGGGCATGTACCTCAGTTGCAGTTTGTCCCCGGCCCTGGTTGGGTCATGCAGGAGGCAGCCACTCGATGTGTCCCTTTCACGTCGATGTTTCTCTCCCCCCCCCCCCCCGACTCTATCTGAACAAAACATGGAAAAATGTCCTCGGGTGAGGATTAAAAAAAAAAAAAGTAAAATAAAATTCTTTATTAAGCAACTTGCCCCACACTCAACTGTACTAATTAAGTCTCCATGGATAAATATACTTATAGTCATGTTTTATCAAAGTCAAATACAGGGCAAATACTTGTGTTCATGTACTCATAAACCTGACTTATGAAATGAAATCAGTGCAATAGTCTTTAAATTAAGATTCTACCCATTAATAAATGTTTAATAAAAATGTAAAGATGGAAAACTGAAGAAGAAATACATCCCCAGTCCTTCCAGTTGAATCCAGCTCAGTGAAATGCAAATTTTATAAATTCCCATCCATCAAATAGAAATTTTACTATAAAAGGTTTTCATGGAAATAATAGCTGTCAACTATCAATTAATGCACACGGTCCCATTTTCCTTAAGTACGGTATTGAACTTTAATGAAAGGTTACTTATTCTATCAAATTGCTTTGTACTCTGTAAGATTAAACTTAACCAAAAATTAGCATCAGGATCCCATGAAGAGAGCATGCAAACAGAATTCACCTAAATGACAGGGGAGCCTAAATGTTTTTGTTGCACACCGAGAAAATATGCTTCCAACACACATTTGAAAAATGCAAAGAATTCAGTTTTTACACCAATGCTAACAGAAAATTTAACCCATTCTCGACTGCGCGTCTCTCCTGTGTCACTTTGCCTTCAGCTCTGGGCCACATGTGACTCAGGAGCGTTGCTTTCGTGTGTGCCAATGAGGCACACGCTTACCGCAGCAGCAGCCAGCCGGTGTGGGGTGCGGTTGCATGCCCAGGGGCTCACACCCCACGGATTTACATTCTACTTCTAGCTGTGTCCTTCACAGACTGTGTAATCCTGACCCAGTGGCTCAGTCCCCTGAACCTAAAACTCCTCATCTGTAAAGTAAGAACAATCAACTTTGAAGACTGCGATGCAGATTAAGAGGAAAAGTAAACACACGCAGTTTGGAATACAGCAGGTGTCTAATAAATGGCAGCCATACTTAGTAGTATTACAGAACCAGCAGGAGGTTAGGTAAGGCCCACAATATCCTGATGCAGAACGTCAGTGTCCCCCCAACTTAGGTGTGCCTAGAGGTGGGAAGGTCTTCATGGATTTCACTCAGATCTGCCGAAGTAGCAACACACATGTGATCTAGCGAAGAGTGGTTGATAATAATGCTAATGACCCAGGCATACTCTGTGGCCTTTGAAAACTCCCCAAGCACCAGGGTAAACATTTTCTGCCCCAAACCAGCAGTGTGTCAGCATGGAATTGAACGGATGACATGATCAAGTAGAATCAAATTTGGATTCTCTGCCTCAGCTCTGATACTAACCAAATACATGTCCCTGGGCCATCCTTGGCCCCTTTCTAGACATCAGTCTCCTGACCTGTCAGGTGAGCAGTGGGCAGGTGTAGGTGGGAGGGTGTACAGTAAGGGGCAGGGAACTCTGGCCAAAATGTGCACATGAGCCTCTTCGTGGGGACAGCACCCACTCAGCTCCAGTCGGCTGCTGCCTTGTAGGAACCTGGACCGTGCGGCCAGATCTGCAAAGAAATTCAGACTTGGCAAGTAATTAAAAACGATTATTCTAAACCACGGTGCTAGTCAAAGAAAACATCTCTACAGGAGGGTCTCATGCTTGCAAGCTGCCCGTTTAGAACGTGGCTGGACGTTTTCCGAAACCTCTGTCCCGGACTGCAGGGTTCTAATTTTAGGGAAGTCTCCTTTCTGTCTGATTCTCTACGCTGCAACCCTGACAAATGATTTACAAAACCCAAATAGATCTTGGCATGAGCTGAACTTAAATTGACTGCTTTCTATCACAAATTAATATTAACCAGAGCTTGTCAGATACTAAATATTTGTTTTAGGAATACACACAGCCTTGCCTTTCATCTGGGTTAAGCTCTAATCTCTGGCCCGTCAGTTCCAGGATATAGCACTGGATAAATCATGCTCTCCCGAACAGATAGATGCCAGGACGGTTGTATACAAGTGGAGCAATGTGTCAATGAACACCCGAGTTCGGGTTACATCTACTATAAACATCGACATTCCTTTGCAATGAGCCCATTTGCTGGTTAAGCAGTTACAGCTTTGGAAGGTTTGATGCTTCTGCGCTCAATCAGGTTCTAATGATTTCAGATATTTGCAATTAATGAGCCATTAGATTAATTGGTGGAACACCATAAGAAGGGTCTAAGAATTGGGTCAAAACCACAGACAGGCTGTTACCCGCAGGGACAGCCAGCACGGGAGAGGAAACAGCGAGACACTGAACTAATGATTTTATTTACTCCGCCCTCCGCGCACACTCTCTTTCTCCGTAAAAAATTAGCACTTGACCGGGGTCGAAGTTCAGCAAACACAGAAAGGGAGGAGAGGGCCAAAAAGGAAAAAAAAACACCAAAAAAAAGTTGTCTTGTTTTTTTTCCAGTGAAGACTTGATCTTCGGAAGACTGAAACATTCGTCAGTCCCCAACAGTGACACGGTTTCCCGGCCTCTGCCCGCATCTCCTGGGCCTTCTTCCTCAGCGCCAGTGTTTGTAAAAGTTCCTAACACATTGGCCATGCTAGAAACATGACAACGGTACTCCGGAAACAGAACAGTAAAGGAGCCAAGCTTCAATATATGGGTCTGTAGGCTTCACATAACCCCAAAGTTGCCCCCTTTTAAGAGGCGTGTGTAAGGACTCTAACTCCAGCCCGTCACGACAGTACTTAGACCCTGGCAGGACGATGAGTTACTGCCCGGTGTAGGTGGGGATCTAGATGAATTTGTAATCTAAAAAGGTAAATTAACCATGAAGTGTATTGTCTGTTGTCTGTTCCCCGCTTAGCCAACAGGTCCTCATGGAAACGGACTCCTGGTGGCTGTTTCAAAGCCTCCTTCCCAGGCAGGCGACGCTCAGACGCTGGCTGGGTGTGTGGTGGCTCTTGTTATGTTTCTTAGCACAGAAAGTCAACTTTTAGAAAACGACACCACCACCACCACCACCGCAGGGACGTGTTTTCTAAGGAAATTCTGGTGCTTTCTTCATAGGTTGTGATGTTATCTGGTATTTTCTTGGGCGTCGATGTGCGTCTTTGTTCATTTCGGTCTCCCCGTTCGAATGTAAGCTCCGCGAGGCTCCGTCTCCGCTGGTGACAGGGATCCCGGCACCTGGCAGACGCTCAGTAAATATTTGTTGAGCGAATGCAGGCATGAGTGTTTGTTGCCCTGAGAAAGTGACTGTGGAATTGGTGTGGTCCTGGAGGGATACTGACTGGCCCAGCTTCTGACACGGCTGCTCCGTGGACAGGCTCATGTGCTTGTTTATTGCCCGTCTTTACTGAGGACCTACTATGTGCCAGGCCCTATCCTAAGCACCACGGGTATAGCAAGTCACACTGCACAGTTTCCTTATTGTTTTTATAGGGAAAACAGAAATCAAACAGATCATTATGCAAACAATGAATGTGCTGAAAAGTTAGATAATTGTTTTGAAGACAGAAATACAGGGGCCACGAGGACATGTGATGTTTGAGCCTTGTCTAGCTTGGAGAGACCAGGAAGGCTTCCCCGGAAAACTAACATTTCACCAGAGACCTCAAGGAGAAATAGGAGTTGGAGAGTGTTTGGAGCAGAGGGAAAGCATGAGCAAAGGTCCTGAGGTAGGAGCAGCATCATGTGGCAGAGGTGAGGGTGAACCAGTGTGGCTGCAGCAGAGAGAGAGGGCGATAGGGGAGCGTGGGGGAGGAAAGAAGGCAAGCTTTGGGTGACCGGACCGCGCCTGCGGAAGCCATCCTGAAGGTTTCTGCCTTGATCTGGAGAGAAATGAGATGTCATCAAATGTCCCAAAGAAGGTAGTAAAGTGATCAACTTTTCATTTTTAAAATTGTACTCACATAAATAAAAAATACAATTATTTTCAAATGGCGAAGAATCTATTTTTAGTTTGTTTTGGGGTCCCTTACAAGAAGGAAAGGAATAGACCCTCTTAAGGTAAAGTAATGAAGAGTTACTAGCCTGGGCCAAGGCCTCACCTCCAGTTACCCAGGTATTAATCCAGTCCTCTCCAGAGACATTTTGTCTTACCCTGTTTCTAAGAGTGATGCCAACCCGAGAGATTTTTCTGAGATTGTTTGGTTTCCTTTGAATTAAATCAGAAATGGCTAAAGTGCTGGGTGTTCAACGCATGTGTCCTCTTTGCTAAACGTGCATAGAGAGTCACTGTTGCCCTGGCCAGTTTGGCTCAGCGCTTAGAGCGTCGGCCTGCGGTCCCCAGAGAGTCACTGTCAATTCATGAAATTATTTGACCGATCAATCCTTCCTTCATATGTGCAACAAGCATGTTATAGACACCATGCGCATATCATGCATGAGTTGCCAGGGCTAGAAATGAACATGCAGACATTGCCTGGGAGCCACATAGGTGATGCTCGACAAGTGTTTGATGAATGGCTGACTGACAGACAGGGTGTTCTCACTGAGGGGGGATATATAAATAACACCACCTGGCCTTTGTTGTAAGAGATACCAGAACGAGGCAATGCTCTGGGAGAAACCCATCTTCCATGAGCATGAAGAGACCAGGAGAGCCTTGACCAGTTTGGCTCAGCGGTTGAGCGTCAGCCTGCAGAACGGAGAGTCCCGGGTTTGGTTACCACTGGGGGCACGTACCACCAAAACAAGAAAATAAATAAATAAAATAAATAAAGAGACTAGGAGGAGATCGGGGAAGACTCCAGTGAAGAGGTAACATTCGATTTGGGCTTTGAAGAGTCACTACGAGTTCCTAAGTGACAGCATAAACACTGGTCAGCATACAGAACTGCCTAAATCATAGACAGTTTGTGATTCAACCCCTTGTGTTCCACATTTCTATTTTTTTCATGACATTTTTCTATGTTATTCTTTAATGCATATTTTTATTGAAATGCACAAAAACTTTAGCCTTATCCTAAGTAATAAGAGCTATGAAAACATGGTTCAATATGCTAACTTTATTTTTTTTCCCCTAATATGTATTTAAAGAAATAAGCATGCTATGAAGTGTTTATCCAATGTCTATAGTCTCCTTCCCTTTTCCTTCCCAATGTGCTGGGTTGTCCATCCACCTTTTCTCCTTGCACTAATGTGATTCAAGTAAAGTTGACCACATTCCCAGTTCAAAAAGGTAGCAGCACCTAATCAGCCTAAGCCAGTTAGCAAAATCTATTTTCCTCTCTGGTGATTGGTTCAGGGTGGTCATATGACCCCATTGTGGCCAATGAAAGATCAGAAGTTCTACTGGGGGATTTCTGGCAAAGGTTTCTTATTCTTAAGAAAATATGTCTCTTAAGGAGACATCAGAAGAGGATATTTCTGCTTCTGGAGCTGCAGAAACTCATCTTGTGACCAGGAGAGAAGCCAGGCTCACACATTCAGGAGGGCAGAGTGGAGACATGGAGGGACTCTCAGTGTTGATGAATCAAAGAACCACTTTTTATGTATGTATGTATGTATGTATTTATTTATTTTTATCCTTACTTGAGGACATTCTTCCATTTTTTTTTCAGATAGAGTGGGAGGGAGGGAGGGAGGGAGGGAGAGAGAGAGAGAGAGAGAGAGAGAGAGAGAGAGGAACATCAACATGAAAGGGACACATTGAGTGGCTGCCTCCTGCACGACCCAACCAGGGCCGGGGACAAAGCGTAACCGAGGTACGTGCTCTTAGCGGGAACCGAACCCGGGTCTCTCTGGACCGCAGGCCGACGCTCTAACTGCTGAGCCAAACTAGCCAGGGGCAAAAAACCATTTTCTTGACCAACTGAATGTGACTCTCTCTGGGCGGCTTCCTCTATGAGAAACTTGGAAATGGCCAAGCAGTAAATATTTTAGGCTTTACAGGCCAAAAGGCAAAAATCAGGAGTATCTGCATAGGTATTGATATAAAAAGAGGCAGAACAAATTTCCACCAATTATTTATTCATGCAATTCAAAGTACAATAATAATTAAGAGAGTATAATTTTTGTACAGTAGAGTTACACGGGCGAGACTGGGGACTTCAGAAGTGCTCTCAATCACCAAATCGTTCGGAAATACTCATCTGCAAAACGCATCCTGGATTTGCAGATCTTACAGAAACAGACAATGGTTCAGATGTGACTTGTGGGCTCTAGTTTGCTAACTCCTGTTGTGAGGCAATCTTTTACTTTAAAACTGTTACTGGTTGAAAAGTACCGTTCACAAATAATCCCTACTAATTTATAGCCAAGGGCACTGTACTTGATACACATTAAAAATGAAAATAAAAATTTCTCTATGAATCACCCCAAACCACCTTACATCCACCAGAGCAGACATTAGGAAAGAGGAGTTTACATTCATTAAACACCTATGTGCCTGGTATTGAGTCTAAATATTTTATATGGATGAATGAACCGAATGAAGCCTTACAAACCCATCAGACAGGCACTGATATCATTGCCAACTTGCGGATGAGGGAATGATGTCACAGAGCATTGGAACAGTTCTCTGCTGGGTGGTTAGCGGGTCCCTGTCACTGTGATGCTCACTGTGGTCTTTCATCTGTGTGCACATGGACCACACACACAATCTTGCTTCTGATTCGAGCTTCCTAAGGTGACTGGCATATCTCAGGCAAGTCAGATATGGAAACAGATGATGCAGCTTTAAAAAAAATTATCATTACTTTTTTTATTTTTTATTTTTATTTTTTTATGGTTAAGAAGCATCTGGAGCAATTGAAGAGTGAGGAGGGGAATAAGATGTTTTACAACATCACACGCCCCAGGGTTGCCGCGCTGGCCGGAGACGCGGGTGGTGACAATGGCCGCGTGCCCTCCATTCTCCGCAGACGCTCCTCAGACCTGAGGAATACCACTGGAGGGAGAGTCGCTCTGTATTTAGTTTGGGAAATTTTTCTTTATTTCTATCATTCCAGGGGATAATGGAGTACTCCAAATAATAATTTGTACTAAGAATGGAGAACTCATACCTTTCATGGGGGAGGAAACAGAAAACAAAAATGTGAATCATTAAAAAACAAATGAAGAAGAAGAAGAAAAAAAATTGTAGCCCTGGTTGGTTTGGCTCAGCAGTTAGAGCATCGAGCCAAGGACCAAAGAGTTGGGTTCGATTCCGGTCAAGGGCATGTGCCTCGGTTGCTGTTCAATCCCTGGCCCTGGTCGGGGTCGTGCAGGAGGCAGCTAATTGATGTGTCTCTCTCACATCTATGTTTCTCTCTCTCTCTTCCTCCCTCCCTCCCACTCTGTCTGAAAATCAGTGGAAAAATATCCTTGGGTGAGGATTAAAAAAAAAAAAAGATTGTAAATAAATGCCTGTAATTATGCATCACAAAAGAAAAGTCAGCTCCAAATGTCTCTAACCTCATCATCAGCCTTACTAATAATCATGGCAATATTCTAGTCTCTCGCTTCAGATAATGAGTAGCACACATCAAAAAAAACAACATGTAAACACGAGCCACGATTTCTCATCTAAACACAAAACAAAAGTCAGTGACTCACCTTCAGGTTTGCTATTGACTCTAGTGCCGAGAATTTTAATTTACAATCTGCCCCTTCGTTTCGAAGGTCAACCAAAGGGGAACTACAACAAAATTATGAAGGTTGCCTTTCTAACTAGACAATACGTTTCTCCCGACCTCTCCCAGTGGTGGGCCATCTGAACTGAAACCCAGAGAAGGCATGCTTCCATAATTAACCAAATTTAAAGACAATAATTAGGACACATTTTTGTCATCCTCAAAGCCATGCTGCTGCCGTTAACATTTCTATGGTTCTCCAATTACGTTATAAATCAAAATCACGCAAAAAGACAATGCAATAATGAGAATGCAAAAGCTGCTTCAGAAATCCAGATATCAGCCTCTCCCTCTGTCTGCCATCCTTCTGCTAATTTATTTTCTCAAGCAGTGTAGCCACAAACACATCATTATAACTTTTGACTCAGAAAATGATTTTTACTAGTTGAGCCACGGAACAATCGAGGATATAGGTTGGTTGGTTGTTTTCTTCCCCTACACCTGCCTTTTCTTCTCTAGAATTTATTTTGAAAGACCAAAAGGAAAAAAAAACAACAACTCTGTGAACTGGGAAGAAAGGACAGAAAGGACAAAGGACGACAGAGCATTATGCAAAACAGATGGAAAGCAGTCTCTGCAATAGTGCGGCCACCACTGATACTATGGCTGTCTTTTTTTGCCTGGTAAGGCCATGGACAGAGTTCCAACCTGGACTCCTATCTGTGTGTTTCCTGTCAATTACAGTTGCTCCACATAACATCCCATGGTCTCAAACATACCTACTGGGCTAGAGAAAGAGAAGTCCGATTTTTTTAAAGATGATGTTTCACCTGTGGGGCTGGGTTAAACTGCTGGGTTCTTTGCGACATCACATTTTCCCGCTCCTTCCAGACACCATGGGTAGCCCTGCTCCTGGATGAGGTAGCTGACTGCATCCAAAAGACAGCGGGTCCCCATTTCGGGGCCTATCCCCGGGCTTCTGGGTGCAAGTGTGTGTATGACAAACACTCTGTTCAGGGGTTCTCTCTGAGTTTCTGGGCAGAACAAACGTCTTCAAATGTCCCGTCCCCTGCTACCCAAATGCTTCTGCCGGATGTCACTTACGCACAGGCAATGTCGATCAGGAGGATTTTATTTATTAAAATTTTTTTTTTCTTTATTGATTTTAGTGAGAGAGGGAGGGAGAGGGAGAGAGAGAGATGGAAACATCAATGAGAGAGAACATCGATTGGCTGCCTCCTGCATGTCCCCCACTGGGGATCTGACCCACAACCTGGGCATGTGCCCTGACCGGGAATCGAACTGGCTACTTCTTGGTGCCTGGGTTGACGCTCATCCACTGAGCCACACTGGCCAGGCGATCGGGGGGATTTTAAGGCCCATTTGAAATGTTCACTAATGTTTTGTATCCCAGCCAATTCTCCCAGTGTGACAGGTCTCAGCCATTCACATCTGTCATTTGGTGGATTTTCAGAGGTGAAGCCCTCTCTCTTGCCTGCTTTGGGGCATCAGGCCTGTTTTCCTGGAGTCCTTTGGTTCATTAGTTCACTCGATAAATACGCACCGAGTACTTGCAATGCCCTAGGCCAGTGGTTCTCCACCTTCTACTGCTGCCACCCTTTAATCCAGTTCCTCATGCTGTGGTGACCCCCAGCCATAAAATTATTTTTGTTGCTACTTCATAACTGTAATTTTGCTCCTGTTATGTCTTAGGCGACCCACAGGTTGAGAACTGTTGCCCTAGGCAGTTCTCGGAACTGGAGACACAGTGCCGACCAGGAGGGATAAGGCACCGTGGCGCTGGCATTGTGTAGGCGAGAAACTCTCCGAAGCCTGTGCACCGAGAGGGACCCATGGTAGAAATGACAGTTCCTCGTGGCATTTGGGGCTCGAAAGTGCTGTTGTGTTAGATGTGGAACCGTGGTTTTACTCTCTCAGGCGTCGTCACATTTTCTCTGGGCTTCTTGTCCGTGTGTGCCCACTCCAGTGGCTAGGGGTCTGTTCTCAGTGCAGTGGGCTACTGCTGGGCAGAGGGCACCGCAGCCAGGCAGCCAGGCTCCGCCTCTCGGCCGCCCTGGAGACTGCGGTGCAGGTGTTTGTTGGGGGGAGGGAAGGCTGGGGGGTGACTGTTCATCCGCAGCTCCACGAATTGCGCAGACTGGTGCTCGCTCCTCTTCTCATGGTTGTTTACTTTGTTGCATTTGTTGTGGGAAACAGAGATGGTCAGCCTCCGGGCTCCCTGGTCTGCAGGAGGGAGAGACACAAGTAGACCTGGTCCCTTCCTCTCTCCTTCTTTCCTTCCTTTTTTTCTTTCTTTCAGGCATTTTATTTTATTGTAAGGGAAGTTCAAAAATAGTAATAATAATAATGATAATAATAGTAATAATAAATTCCCCGTATCACAAAATTAGTATTTGTTCATTGTAGGACATTTGGAGATAGAAATCCCTGCTATTGTTACTGCTCAGCGACAATCGCCATTAATGTTCTATGTCTATGTTTGTGTGCAAATAAAAATGGGAACTCACCCCACACGCTTCCTCAAATAAACAGTATCTTTTAAAACAGCCATACCCACATCTCATGTGGCTGTTAGGCAAGTTCACCCAATAAGGACATGTACATATTGGAAAAAGAAAATTCCCTTAGAAACGCCCACCCTTCAGCGATAACTGATAACCGCTGCTAACAGTTTGGTGTGTATACTTGCAGAGTTTTCAGATGTGAATGGATGTACCTTAATTTCGCTTTTTAGTGGACATTTAGGTCTTTCTGTTTTTCATAATTATAAATCAATTTTTTATAGTTGTCCAGATATTTCCTTAAGATATCCTGCTTGCTATACCAGGGCCAAGAGGTGCCGTTTCTAACCAGATTGAAGGGAGACCATATTGAGTAATGAAGTATCAAAGAGATATGCTCAGACCAAATGAAATAAGCAAATATAGAAACAAGACACACGATATTGGGAAGTTCTTATGTGAGAGTGAGAACCCAGAATATAAGAGGGGCACCTAAAAACACAGGGATGAAGGCTGATGGCAGAGTAGTCTGGGTTTTTGCCAGGTTTCTGAGACACCTGTGGGGGCACAGAATTCACTGCTGTGTAATACAGACTTTTGGATATAAATTCCTTGCTTTGTGCGCCAGCCTGCGTACTGGCAGGGTGCGGATCCCGGGAGTCACCTTGCACTTGGGTGTTACCTCTACTCTGGAGCATGGGACAGTCATACCCGGGAGGAGAAATGTCCCTTGGAAAGCAGACGGGTTCTGCTCCCCAAAAACTCTCAATTCTAACTTGAATAAACTGTACATATTTGGAAAGAGAATGATTATGTTATAAAAGGGTTGTTCAATTTTAGGGCATTTAAACCCACGTATTCTTTTAGCTTGGCAAATCTTGAAAGTGTCTGAGGAAGGATTTGATTGTCAAATCATTTGAACAGGATCCACTGCATGTACTTCCAAGCACTCTGCTTGGGAGGGGAGTGTATTTGGACACCAATATTTTCTCTGAGACAGAAAAGGAAGGTAAAATTTGGAATGTTTGTGTCTTCTTCGCGTCTAGGTCCTATTCACTGCCTGGGTTATCTTAAAACAACGAGGATAGGTAGGATCAGAAATGGGTCCAAACCAATTGTCCTAGTTTGGTTTTGTGACTTTGTTCAAAGGTTGAGCAAAGACTACTCAACCAAGGTCTTGGAAACATTGTTGCTTGATCCTTCTGTGCAGACGTCTGTCCTGTCGGTCCACACAAACCTGAGCAGAATTATTCTAAGCACATTGAACTACATACTCTTGGAGTCTCTAGTCATTATAGTAAGTTCCTGGAGGGGAGGGGGGGGATATATATGAAATAGTACAAAAAAGAAAAGGGAAAAGTAAAAAAACAAAAACAAACTACTTATTAAGAAATCCCTCTTAGCCACTCGGGCTCCCAAAGAAACCGAGACATCAATAGCTTCTGAGCTGCAAAAATATTTTCGAGTCCTGTGAATGCTAAAAATCTCTGAAGTCTAACATGGCTTCGGAACACACTGAGAGCGTTAGAAATAGCATTTTCAATAAAAAATGCATAACAGAGGAGGACATGAAATAATGCCTTTCTCTTTGAAACCGTGAAAAGGCACCATCTCTGTCTAGAAATGAGTATGTGAAATTTCATCAACCCCTGAAGACATCCACCTAATTTTTTTTTTTTTTTTTTTTTTGAGTTTGTGCTCAATGGAAATTCCACCCTCTCCAAGTTTGTACTCCCAGCTCCCAACGCCCCCCTCCCCCTCCCGTCTCCCTCAATTTCCTTCCCTTTATGACCCTTGGCGGCTGCGCCCCCTGATTTATGGTCATTGGTGGGATCGCTCCGCTTTGCTTTATGGCAGTTTATGTCCTCCTGGTCTTGTCGTAAATGACCACCATAAAGTGCGGTAAAATATCATAAAACATTAGTGAGTCCCTGATACTCAAGGTTCTTCAGAATAAGCCCTGACAGGTTCCAGCCGCAGCAGAACAGATTTGGCCATTTGAAGCGCGCGGCACTGGGAAGAATGATCAACAACAACAATAATAACAGTAACGCTCGGGAGGCTGGCCGAGCTCTGCGTGCGGCCCGATCGGCTGGGCTGAGCTCGGTTCGGAGATGCACCCGAGCCCCGGTTCGGAGATGCACCCGAGCCCCGGTTCGGAGATGCACCCGAGCCCCGGTTCGGAGATGCACCCGAGCCCCGGTTCGGAGATGCACCCGAGCCTCGGTTCGGAGATGCACCCGAGCCCCGCGACTGCCCTCCGCCGCCCCCGTGGCGCAGGTGAGGAAACCGAGGCAGGGGCGGTGCAGCGTGGCCAGCGAGTGGCAGGTGCCACGGTCTCACCCTCAGCCCTGCCGCCGCCTCTGCCCTCGGCCCGCAGCGGCCCTGCAGCCAGCAGGGTCGATGGGGACGTGGAGGGCAGCGTTGCAGACAGTCTGCACGCCCTACAGCCCTGCTGACCTTCGGCCCTCTGCGCCCTCCCTCCGGCACCCAAGCCCCCCACACCCTGTGATGAAGCCCACGTGCACCCCGGGCCTTTCCTCGCCACACCGGCTGGTCCCCAAACATTTCCAATCCACCCCCTTCCCCATTCACCCGGCTCCCTTCCAGACTCCTCCGTCAGTGTCCGCTTCGCCCGAGCCCCTGTCCTTCCTCCCCTTCCCGACTTGGACGGTCCTGTCTTTGCCCCTGGACGGTGCAGCCCACACCTGTCTGTGCGGCTTTGTTTCGCCTTCAGAAGCTGGGCCGGGCGCGGCGGTCTGCTACCTGGTGGAGAACAGTTTCTGCAAACATCCCCAACTTCCTCTCCTCTGGGCTCTCCGCGGGAGCAAAGCATTTGTAAAGTAAAATAGAAGCGGGGCCGGTGTGGCTCAGTGTTGAGCATTGACCCATGCACCAAGAGGTTGCAGGTTCGATTCCTGGTCAGGGAGATGCCCAGGTTGTGGGCCTGGTCCCCAGTGCAGGGCGTGCAGGAGGCTGTCAATCATGTTCTCTCTCATCGATGTTTCTATCTCTCCCTCTTCACCCCTCTCTCTAAAATCACTAAAAGAAAAAAAAAAAGAAAAAAAACAAAAAACGAAGCGGGGATTGCGAGCCATTGGCCCCACCCATCCACCCATCACTGTCAGTGACTCCCTTCGGTTCTCCACCTGACTCCGGCCTCCCTGCTGCCCTACCTTGTGCGTTGTCCCTGCCTCCCTAGCCTTGCTCTGAACCAGGGGATTCTTTTCTAACTCGGAACCTTTCCTCTCTGCCTTAACTCTTACCCGCCTCTGTCTTCATATAGCAGATGTGCCCCTCACTGTTCCCTTGGCAGACCGATCCGTCTACCACCTTACTTCAGTTCTCTGCTGTTTCCTTGATCATACCGTCCGGTGACTTCTCTACCTGCCGACGATCCGTTTTCCCGTCTGGGTGGTTCGCTCCATGAGGACAGGACAAAATGCCCAGCGGGTCCTAGTCTGAGCATTTGGCACAGGGTCTGGCCCAAGAGCGTGGCAGATGCTTGGTATGTGGATTGCACTGCCTTGCAGGTGTGTTGTGGTTCCTAAGCCGCTTGCGAGGGCTGGAAGGACAGACGTTCATCTGTTTCTGTTGAATGTATTCTCGCAGGAGCATTCAGACCGTTGGCTTGGCGTAGAGGTGAATTTGGTACCCTGGCTGGCCGGTTAGAGCAGCCCTCACCAAACCTTGGCTCCCAGAACTAAGAATTGTGCTGGGTTGGGTATAAAGGGGGAATAAAAAGTGGGGAATTGGTCATAGCATAAATTAATACAACAGTTTCTATGGTATCTTCATTAAAAGAAACATGTGAGCATTTTGATTAAGGAAGAAAAATAGGAACCAAGGGGAAAATAGAATCTGTATTTTTCTGATTTTTTAATTTTTATTTTTTTGGCCTCATCTACTGTCTTCTCCAGAAATCTTTCTAAAATCTTTCTAGGTTTCTTCTGTCACATCCACAGTGAAGTGTAAATTACAGTGTCTAATATAGATGGCCATTTTCAGTGAATTTTGTAGCAAGGAACAAAATTTTGTCTGAGACTGAAATCTGGCATCCTTTGCTTCTTCACGCTGGGAACTTTTTTTTTTGTCTTTGAAAATGCAATAACATAAATCCCATTGCTCTTATTTCTGAACGTACAACTCCACGCTGAGAACGGATCGGGAGCACAGGAGCGCCCCCGAACCGGCCGCCTTTGCGCACCTCTGTGCTGCAGGGGAGACGTCGAGTCGGGGCCTGTAGTAGCAGGAGGCTGTTTTCATTGTACCCACTTCTCACCCCCATCCCCTCTGCAGATTCCTTTATATCTTGGCTCTCCTGGACATGGGATCGCTAGGCGGAAACTGACCACTTCATGTGATAGCATTTGGAAGAACATGTGCAGGGTGTCAGACGGTTTTCAGGGACAGTGAGCTCAGGGTTCCTCATGGTGGGACCACGACTGGCCCATGGAGCAGGCCCGTCCTTGACTGTGTGCGGCTCTGCTGCGCATGGTGTGATGTTAGCACCCTTGGCCCCCTGGCAGTACATGCCAGTACATCCCTCCAAGTCACAGTGACAAATAGAAGTACCCCCCCCAAGTTGTAAACATCACCCTTGGGGGGCCCTATCTCCTTTGGCTGAGAATCACCTAGGGGATTTTATTTATTTATTTATTTTTTATTTTATTTTATTTTTATATGAATTTTTATTTATTTTTTTGTTACAGATATTTTACCTTTTTACCCCATTGGCACTCCCCACCCTACCCCCCCTCCACCCTGTCCCCGGCTTAGTTGTCCATGTCCATTGGTCATGCATACATGCATATAAGTTCTGTGGTTTATCTCTTCCCACCCCCCCACCCCCCATCCCCTCTTCTGAGGGATGTCAGTCTGTGCCCTACTTCCATGTGTCTGGGTCTACTATATTCCTCAGACTGTTATGTTCATTATATTCCGTATATAAGTGAGATCATGTGGTATTTGTCTTTTTCTGCTTGG
This sequence comes from Molossus molossus, assembly GCF_014108415.1. Lineage (NCBI taxonomy): Eukaryota > Metazoa > Chordata > Mammalia > Chiroptera > Molossidae > Molossus > Molossus molossus. Next base: position 7,021,227 of record NW_023425399.1, on the reverse strand, counting down.
CTTCTTTCACTTAGAATAATACTTTCCAGGTCCCTCCATGTCGTCTCAAAGGATAAGAGATCTTTCTTTCTTACCGCTGCATAGTACTCCATTGTGTATATGTACCACAGCTTTTTTATCCATTCTTCTACTGATGGACACTTGGGCTGTTTCCAGATCTTAGCTATTGTAAATAGTGCTGCTATGAACATGGGGGTACATATATTCTTCCTGATTGGTGTTTCAGGCTTCTTAGGGTATATTCCCAGCAGTGGGATCACTGGGTCAAATGGAAGTTCAATTTTTAATTTTTTGAGGTAGCACCATATTGTTTTCCATAGCGGCTGCACCAGTCTGCATTCCCACCAGCAGTGTATTAGAGTCTCACCTAGGGGATTTTAAAACTTTCCCCCGTCATCTCAAGATGAAGGTTGTACCTCTGCGACCGTGAGAAAAAGTCAGGAATGAATCCTTAGTTCTTCAGTGTTGGGAAGAACAACAGCAAAGACTGCTATCTTCTGAGCACTTATTATGTGGCTCTTCAGAGCACCTGTATGCATTGCCTCAGTGAGTCCTCGCGAAGTAAGTACCAGTGTTACCGTGAGCCCCATTTAATAGTGAGACCCAAATGTGTCCAAGGCCCTCTCAGGGTTGAGCTCGAGTGAGACTACTAAGCCAGGTCAGAGAGAAGGGACGGGCAGTGTCATGAGGCTGGGGGGGCCCAGCATTGATGACCATAGGGAGTGTAGAATGGGTTGGGAGAGGCTGAGAATAGCTGAGGCATCCAGGTGCCACAGCACAGGGCACAGCATGGAGGATGCCAACTCCAAAGGGCGCAGCTCCCAGAGCGCGTCGGGTGCCACTGGGTGTCCTTGGGGCCTGACTGTGAGGAGAGTCCAGCCCCTTACTTCTCTTTGTGTTCTTACAAAGCTCCTAACACCCGAATCAACAGGGGGACACACCTCCACCTCCCCCATAGGAGAACAAACACCTCGATGATGCCAGTGTGTGTTACGGATTGGCCGAGGGGGGAGAAGGGGAAGAGGGGAGACGCTAGCTCGCCTTTGTGGCAAATCTTCACTCTGTTGAGGTTGATGAAACATTCGAAAGTTCACCTGCTGAAGGAACTGGAATTCTCCGGGTGCCTGCCAGCCCAGCACCAAGAGCTGCTGCCACATGGTTCCCAGGAAGAAGTGCGCCTCTCGGTCAGAAAGTGGGCGAATCACGGGCATCGCATCAAGGTGTAGCCAAGGCAGTAAGAGAAATAACCGAGCATGGACAGGTTCCACTTTCAGACGTCACTTCTCAGGGGAGACTCTAACCTTCCTCCCGAGAAGGCTGACTTCTGTCTCGTTCTTCAGGGATCCCTACCGCCCTCTGTCCTCCAGACCACATTGGAGCACAATGACCTGTTTGCTCGTCTGTCTCCTCGCTGGGGTCTGGAATCCCCAGAGGCAGGGTCTGTGTCCAATTCATCGTTACACCCCAGCCCCTAAGCGCTAGCCTCCATGTGAAAGGCGCTCGATAAGTCGTTGAGTGAGTGAATGAACGCATTCGCTCCTAAGGCTTCTCCCATGTACTTTTAAGGAGCGAGAAAGAATTCATTTGAACTTAAGTATAGCTTTTCTTCCCCAAAGAGCATATGGATGAAGGACAGCTACTGATTTCTTCCGAGAGAGAAAAATGATAGAACAGTCCTCCATGCTATATTTCAAACTGATGTCAACGTTTCTCCTAAAAAAAAAAAATGTCTGTCCACCAACACGCGTATCATTTTTCAAATTTCATGTCGTTCTTTTTCAGTTGCTGCCCATCCATCATTTTAGGCAAAGAGTATCCATCATGATAGAAGCTAAATAATTTTCAAAGCTGTCAGGGAGTGGACACCAAAAAGGTCCCCATTTCTCCTGAAAAGAGCGATCCAGGGATGGCGTGAGGTTCCTGCTGGGGAAGCAGAGATTCCTACTGGGAGGGCCTCTCAAGCTGGTTTCAAATGGAACAAAGAAGCAAATTCACTCTAGAAGTTAGACCTCAATTTTCTACATAAAATGTCACACACCCCCACCCCACCCCACCACCAATATGGTATGTAGGAGTATTTATAGAGCAAGGTTTTAGGTAAAAATAAAGTCCATTTTTTTAATAACCACGTTTTTCTTTTTTCTTAAAATATTTAGATCTATATAGAGCTTTTCTAATTTTAAAAGTACATCATGTTTATGTGCAAAATACAGAAAAGTATAAGCAAGAAATTAAAATGCATGAATTACCCCACCATGCAGAGATAACCTCTGTTAATATTATTTTTGGTGCATTTTTCTTCCAGTGACATACACATAGTGTGTATACACATACTTATTTGTGTATGTGTGTGTGTATGTGTATAACTATTTATTACAAACTTGGTATTATATTTTTTATGGAGTTCTAGATCCCACTTTTCTCACTAACTTGTACCTTAAGCATTTTCCTAGGCCATTAAGTATTTTTTGAAAACATAATTTTTCAAGGCTACCTTATTTTTGAGTTTATGGATATAACATAATTTATCTCTTGTTAGACATGCTGATTGTCCTGACTTTTGGCAATGTGGTATTTTATTTATTACATTTTCCCTGTCTTTCAGCTTTCCTGTGTTTATCATCTATATAATTCTCGAGAATCATAATCTTATCTTTTTATTGGAATGTCAAAGATAGGTAAATGGATTTTGTTTTTATAACTCACAAAGATTCAACCTACAGGCAGCCTTTTGGTTGTCTCTTAAATCAGTAAGAGCTATTATATATGTCACTTTTATAATATAGATTAAATTCTGTCAATTAAATGAGTGTGCTTGTATTTCTTTCCTGTTTACCAATTTGCTGTGAGTTGATGTACAAGTTACAAGTCCTCACTTTAGATCAGAAGAGGCTACAAATATGTCCAGAAGCGGTACCCAGATGGTTTCTTTCAGGGAGGGAATGAAAGGTGGTGTAACCCTCACTAGGTGAGCATCTTAGCTGCGCCACTTGCTGGCCAGGTGACTTTGAGCATCTTTGGGGATTGTCCCAACCTCAGCGTTCTAGTCTATACATCTGCAGGAGACAACAGCATCTGAGACGCTGCAGGTTAGATGTGAGGAGTAGGGGGATAAAGCATGTGCTATGTAGAGGGTGTACCTGCCCATCACCGAGAATGTGGTTATTTGTCCCGGTTTCTGTCTTACAGCAGGTGGAATAGTAGATGTCTGACTTTTCCATTTTTCCACAGCTTCATTGAGGTGTAATTTACGTTCCATAAAATGCACCCATTTAAGTGTACAAGTCATTGGTTTTTAGTAAATTTGCAGAGTTGTGCAGTTATCACCACGATGCACATGTAGAGTAGGCTCTGAGATACAAGATAGAGGAATTCTTTTCAAACAAAAATGTAGGCAGTTCTCTCTGTTTGGTTGGGGGAGCTTCCACAGTCATGACATAGACCCTAGACAGATCAACCAGGTAAGGCTGAGTATCTTTTTTTTTTTTTCTTCTTTTAATATGTTTTTATTGAATTTTTGTTTTTTTTTTAGAGAGGGAGGAAGGGAGAGAGAGAGAGAGAAACATCGATGTGAGAGAGATACGTCGATCGGTTGCCTCCTGCACGCCCCTCACTGGGGACCGAGCCCGCAGCCTGGGCACGTGAATGGAACCTGGACCTCTCAGTCCACGAGACGATGTTTGATCCACTGAGCAACATCAGCTGGGCCGGTATCTTTTTAAATAAATTATTTTGATACGACTTTTGACTTAAAGGAAAGAAGCAATAATAGTGCACGACATTCCCAGAGGAAGGTTACTGGAATTCCCCAAATATTACTATTTTACTGCATTTGCATGATTCCTTTTCATTATCTTTAGTGCATCTATCTACACCTAAATCTATCACTATATGCCATAGACATAAGCCTTTGTATATGTCTATATCTATTGAGATCAATGTACAGATAGCTAGATATGTGTATATGCACATATATTGCATATACATCATATATATAATTTTTCCAGAACTGTTTCATAGTAAGTTGCAGACCTGATGTCTCTTTACCCTTGAATTCTCCACATACTTTGATTCTCATATAAGTATCAGCATTAGAAAGCTAAAATTGATATAATATTACTATTTAATATACAGAATTCTCCCATATTTGTCCAATAATGCCCTTTTTAGTCAAATAACATCTCAGCTCATGAGTTTTCTTACAGTAAGATAGACTCTAAGGTCACACATAGGATTGATACCTTCATGGGCTCAGGGTCCTCACCGTGCCTGAGAAAGGGGCCAAAGGGCATGTCAGCTCGTGGTTGTATCTGCCAACTCGCATGGAACCCACTTAAAAATCTTCCACGGACCTGTCAGATTTAAACCTATAGCCCTTTCTGTTGGGCCAGAGAAATTCTTTCTTGGCGTTCTTGGATGCTGGCGCCACAAACAGCCTGCGGTGGTCATTGCTTACTAAATGTTTGAAAGAAACCAGACTTAAAAGGAATTACTTAAAAGGAAGACTTTAAAAAAGCATCATCTAAGATGAAAAGTATTTTAATCCTAAATCCTCTGAGGACTGTACTTTCTAATGGAAAAGCGGGGGCGTAGGGAGAGGTATAAAAACGTCTGTTACTTGGGTACCATCGGGTGAACTGTGGTGTTACTGGTAATCATCACGATAACCCCCCTCAGAGCAGCTCCAGCGGGCTGGTGAAACGAACCGGTTTTTCTCTTCATCAGAACCGGTCCTGCTAGAATCAGAACCAGTCCTGCTAGAATATGAAAACGGCCTTCAGATTCAAACTGAGGACAGTTTGAGAACTGCAGCTGCCGAGAAGGATCTGAGTGCGAGTAACTGTGTGGAAGGTGACCCCAAGGATCCCCGGAAGGAGAGCAGAAATGAACAGGAAAGGGGGCGCAAAGAAAGGGCGACGTGGCTAACAAGCAGGGCTGGGGGCGGCGGCGGCTCACCCCCGCGGGAGCCCAGCGAAAGGGTAGCGCAGAGTTCTGGAGCTAGCCCACCGGGAGGCCCAGAACCGGATATGTATCTACCGGATCCCATCAGTTACTGCTTGAGGGCTGCTCCCGAGAGGCGCTAACTCCCAGGATGTGAGGGTCTGTTCAGAGCCTCCTGCAGGGATCCCGGGTGCTTATGGTCAGGCTGCCATGTGAGCCCGTGGGCACGGTGCCTGCCCCGGAACGTAGGTGGGACACTGAGCTGCTGCGACGCTCCCGATTCTTGCAGCGTGGAAGCAGGTTTACGGAATGAGGGAAACATCTCCAAAATTAGATAGTCATTGTTTAAGAAAACATCATCAACTAAGAGACAATCTTATCCTCCCTCCCTCCCTCCCTCCCTCCCTCCCTCCCTCCCTCCCTCCCAAAAACAGAAAGAAGCAGGTGAAGATCCTCCGTGGCCGAGCCGAGGCAGCTCCCAGCGGGAAGGGGAGTGAGGACCGTGTCATCACCGCTAACTAGTAGTGGAAAGAGCGACGCTACCTGCAGTCAGTCGCTTGAGGGAAAGAGTGAATTAAATACTGACGACATTGACCAAGCAGCAAACTCCATTCATTGATTATTTTAATTTTCTCTCTTCTGCACTCAGTTAAACACCAGGGGTGGCGGATTTCAAGGTAGCTAAAAGATTGTTGAGCCTGGTTTTCTAAGAGTCGCGAAGGAGCAGAACAAAAAGATCCCTGTCACACCAAGGAAGGAACAGCCGAGCTGATGGGTGTGCCCGTGTGGAGTGGACAAGTTACTGTTTACTTCTGCCTGGGTGTGCGTGTGCGTCAGAAGTGACGCAGATGTGTCCCAGCAGAAGAGGAGAAAGGAATGTTGACAAAGAACACTGAACAGAAGAGGGGAAATTGCCTATCCCAGCAGATTCTAGCCCTCTCTAAAATTTTATAAAAATGGTTTTTCTTTATTGATTTTTAGAGACAGAGGAAGGGAGAGGGGGAGGGAGATAAAAACATTGAGGAGAGAGAACATTGACTGGCTGCCTCCTGCAGGCCCCCCACTGAGGATCGGGCCCACAACCTGGGCATGTGCCCCGAGCGGGAATCGAACTGGCCACCTCCTGGTGCGTGGGTGGACGCTCAACCAATGAGCCACACTGGCCAGGCCCCTCTCTGAAATTTTAAAACGATGACATAATGTGGTAGGAGAACATGAAAGCTTTAGAAGGAAATGATACAAGGAAAGGGAGAAAGTTTATTTCTGTAGTTTCAGCCTCTTATTTTTTATCCTCACCTGAGGACACTTTTCCATGTTTTGATCAGATAGAGTGGAAAGGAGAGAGAGGAAGAGAGAGAGAGAGAGAGAGAGAGAAACATCGATGTGAAAGGGACACATCAAGTGGCTGCCACCCATACAACCCAACCAGGTCCGGGGACAAACTGGAACCGAGGTACGCGCCCCTAGCAGGAACCGATCCCGGGTCTCTCCGGACCACAGGCCGATGCTCTAATCGCTGAGCCAAACTGGCCAGGGCAGTTTCAGCCTCTTAAATGTCCACTGCTTTGTCTGAAAAGCGGCTCCGACCTGTTTGGACATGTAGACTTCATAAATGAAGATGGTTTCAGAATGACTAGCTGGTGGTTGAGTTTTCATGGGGATTATACTAAATCAGAAATAATAGGCAAAGTTAAAACAGTAATGAGGAAATGGCTTGCGTCCTGGTGAAGGGGGCTTTCAAGAGAAGATAAATCTCCCCAGATGTCACCTACACACGCTGTCTTGTTTTCACCGCCTGGTAACAGGCAGGGAGTAATTTGTCGAAGGACTAAGACTGTCGTGTGAAGGGTGGTGACTGGAACACAAGAGCCTGTGTTCCTAAAGCACAGTGAAGAATCCCTTGGACCGTCATTCTGGTCCCTGAACTTTAAGAAGTAAAGGAAATGTCGAAATGAACCTCTGGCCCGAAAGGATTCAGATTAGAAAACTGTTAATGCCGAGAGTCCCGGTGAAAAATGATAATGGACTTGTACCGACATCAGACGCTTTCATCCCTCTGTGAAACCCGCAAGCAGATTCCACGAGGTCACCCCACTTTGCCTTTCGCATCCATTTTTTTAAGTCCTTGGGACATTTTGGCAAGGTGGAGACAGCACATTTTAAAAGATGGGGCTTTCTCCATCCCCCCCACCCAGATAAGCCTTGATCGACTCTCCCTTACGTCCACCAGACCCAGGGCTGCTAAATCTCCACCTGCCAAGCTGCCTTGGATGCGGCTGGGTCCCGGGCGGGGCAGGTGCGCGGAACCAGGAGTGCAGACCACAGAGCATGAGCCAGCGTGCTGGTCAGCTCAGACCACAGCGGGAAGGGGCTGGGGATGTGGGGTCCTGGCTACCCCAGAGGTCACAGCAGCGCGGCACAGGAAAATGCAGGTCGCTCAGCTCTAACCGGGCCTGGGTTACCGGAACCCAGCATCAGCATTTACCGAGTACTGTGTGTTGGGCTTAAACTTCGTGTTTTATCTTTGCCAGGGATTCCCCAATATTTAAATTATTATATTCCATACACTATTAGAACAAAAACAATGTACTATCTTGGGTTGCTATGTAAGATCCTTAAACACACACACACACACACACACACACACACACACACACCTCATGCACCAGGAGGTCACCAGTTCAATTCCTAGTCAGGGCACATGCCCAGGTTGCGGGCTTGATACCCAGCAGGGGGCATGCAGGAGGCAGCCGATCCATGTTTCTCTGTCATCGATGTTTCTATCAATCTCTCCCTCTCTCTGAGATCAATAAACACATACTTTTTTTAAAAAGTAGGAAAAATATCTCACTTAAAAAAACATTCTGAGAAAAAATTCTGGCAAGGGTCCAGGAGAAAAAGCCATTCTGCAAATGCACCATACTAATACAAGCTATAACTAACAGAAATACTGCATGAGGAGAGGGGTGGGAGAATTGTCTGTATTTTCTAATTAATCTTCGGTAAACCTAAAACTGATCCCCTCAAAATAAAGAATTTTAAAGAATTCTGTAATGATGCAGATATTATATAAAAACAATTTGGTAGGTCCTCCGAAGGTCAAAAATAGAATTATTATATGACCTAGCAATTTCACTCATAGGTATCTACATGAAAAGAAAAAGAAACAAAACAAGTATTCAAGCAAATACTATGCAAATCTCCACAGCAGTATTATTCACAATAACCAGAAGATGGTTTGTGGCAGCATCATTCCAGCCTCTGCCTCTGGCCTCACATGGTGTTCCCCTTGTGTCTCCGTCTTCACATGTTATTCCTCTTCCTATGACACCCTCATAATGCATTAGGGCCCACCCTAATGAGCTCATGTTAACTTGATTACATCCGAAAGACCTCATCTCTGCATAAGGTCACATTCATAGATGCTGGTAGTTGGGACTTCAACGTAACGTTTTTGGGGGACACAATTCAACCCATAACATTGTATTTTCTCCTTCTCTGGTGGACTCATGCAGACATTTGCAGGGACCATCGTGGGCCTATTGACCAGCATCTGGAATGAATGACGTGTGTGATTTGCTTTTTAATCTTCATGATTCTATGAGGTCGGATCCTACTCATGCTCCCTGACCTTCTTTCCCATTTTGCAGGCGGTGAAATTGAGGCACAGGAAATTTTAGTCGTCTGTCCTGGGCTGCGTAGTTAGAAAATGATGGATCCAGAAGTTAAACCTAAACTTTGTTGAAAGTTCTTGCTCTTTCCACGAATAACACTGTGCTTCATCAAAGTGTCCCTAGGCTAGAAGACTTTTTAATGAATCAAATCAGAAAATTGCAGGATAATAGGTTGTTGACTGGAAGTGATTTCCTGGGAAATTTTTACATTCTTCTGGATTGGTTTAGTCTTTTCTTCTTTCATTTTTCCTGCTACTGTCCTTGTTGAACTGAAGGCTTGCCTGCACCCCCTCCACCATTCTGGCTTTCGAGTTTGATTTACTGATATCTACTTGTCTAAATGATAAAATTGAGAAAGCTTTTACCAAGTAAGTTTATCATAGAAATGTAACTATTACATGTATTGTGCAAAATGGTTCTTTTTTTTTAATCCAGGCAAATACATTGGAGTCATTAATTTGAATACTAAGTACATGGTTCTGTTTAAAAATCCACAAGATGAATAACAAATCATAATTCTGGCAAGGCTAAGGCATTCTTCAAAGCCATCGTTTTTATAATCCATTGACGATACTATGATAGCAGCTCATTGATGGCTGATTTAGAGTCTAGCACAGGTGCCATTACCTTTCCGGGAGATATATTTCATGCATCCTCGCATTACAAGCAGTTCCTGACTCCGAAATGGATTGGGTTACAAAAGTTCATCTGAGTCTATTCTTTGGCATTCAGAACGTTTAGCACATCTGTATGAAGGGCCTACTATGTGCTTACCTCGTGCTTGGCTCGAGATAAAGCAGAAGATTCATAATGGGTCCTTGCTTCCGCCCCTCCCTCTGCATCCCTGCCCTTTGCTGGGGACTCTGAGTGCTTCCCTCCCAGGCTGAATGTACTTTCCCTTCCATTGGCTGTGCGGTTGGCCATGTGACTTGCTTTTGGCCAATGAGATGTTAGCAGATGCTGCAAACTGGAGTTTGGAAAGTTAGGCTTCCCTGGGCCTTGGCTGTGAGGAGAGCTTCCTGGGGTAGCTGCTGCCCCTTCACCCTTCACTGCTGCCCCCGGCTGGTCCAAGGACCTGTGGCATGATCACAACCAGCCTCGAGACGCCGGAGAAAATATAACCTTGTTGCTCAAAGTCACTGACTTTTGGGGTTGCACTGCATTTTTTATGGCAGTAGTTAAATGACAGTGCCCCACGTATCTCTGTGATTGCTGTGCATGGGACGTGGAGAAACCAGTTTGGTGAGTGCGTTGTCATTTCGCCTCTGCGGTCAGCATTAGTAGCTGCCCCAGAGTGCTCCCACCAGCCTGTGCGGCACCTCCTGAAAACTACTCATGCAAGCGGCTGGCTGCAAATGTGGGGCATTAATGCCCCCCCCCCCCCAATAGCCTCTCAGCCAGTGGTGGATATGAGTTGGAAGCTGAGTACTCCAGCTTCTTTGCTCCTGGAGCAGAGAAGCAGAGTACCTCTGAGCCATCTCTGAGTTCCGTAGCAGGAGTGAGCCCCAGTTGTCCTGGGTGTCAGCATGCTTGATGACGCGCCGTTACAGCTCCTTCTTGGGAGCATGTCCCAGATAAGTTGCTTACATTCATATCTTTGTCTTAGGGCTTGCTTTTGGGAGGACCCAGCCCAAGACAGCTGCCACATTAGATAGTGGTTGTATATTTGCATTGCAAGTGACAGAAAGCCCAACTTCTACTGGCTCAAGCAGAAAAGGATGTATTGGCCCATGTAACTGAACAGTCCAGGCTAATAGCTCTGGCTTCAGGCACCACTGAACCTATTCCGTTAAGTGATGCGACCGCGCACTCTTTCTCTCTTTCATCTCTCTGCTCGACTTTCCTCCGCGCTGACTTCTTTCCCAGGCAGGTGCTCTGCCCAGCTTCAAGTCCTCCAGGAACGAGAGCATCTCCCTCCAGATTACTACCGCAAGTCCCAAGACGAGATCTGGTTGCTTCTGACTGGGCCACGTGCCTGTCTTTGAAGTTCAGGTCAACTAAGATTTGATCTGATTGGCTCTTGTTGGATCATGTGCCCATCTTTGAACCAATCACTGTGCCTGGAGAGCAATGAAAGGCTAGACTTGGGCCCCAAGGCCACCAGGGAAGCTGGTGGTCCTATCAGCTGCACCCAGTCACAGGACGTGAACATGGGTGGTGCTGGTTCTTCAAAGAAAACGTTTACCAGAAGAAGGAGGATCAGTTCTGCGCAGCTCACATCCCCACCTCTGACGCATGGCGCTTCCTCGGAGAAAAAATGCTGTCTTCCAAGAAAAAGCAGTCTGCTGGTTCCAGTTAATTTCAAGAAAAAGATATATCACGAATGTCTCCCAAATATTGGGGATACTGAGATATAGACGTTCCAAAGAACTATAAAATAACTGTTTCGCAATTCATGATCTCATATTAGGCTTTTAGTTCTGTTTTCCTATAGGATTATGGGAGACGACAGGAAAGCACATCATTAAAGTTTCAATGGACAGAAAATATTTAGAACAATGTTTACCTGTCGAGGGATGAGGGGAGATGTGAGGGGCTGGGTAGAAGCACTTTCAGCCAGTTGACATGGTTGTTTGGGTTGAGTTTTCACATAACAGAAAACTTTAGAAGCTAAAACGGTCGTATTTCACTTCTGCCCTTAAAACCATAGTGTTCCACTTTACAAACTTTCTTTGCACATTTCAGAAAATTGAAAGGTAATTGCTTAACATAGGGGCCAACTCACTGCTCTGTAAAGGGGCAGAGAGCAGGTAGTTGGAGCTTCATGGGCCAAGAGGCAAAACAGAGGATATTATGTAGCACTCATGTGAGAAGAGAGAAGACACATTTTCACAAAGATTTTATTGATGAAACTGAAAATACAATAATAACTGAGTCCCGTTGTTGTAACAGGTATACTAAGGAGAAGAACAGCATTCTTATTTTGAAGGGGGGTGATGTTTTCCTTAATTGGGATTCAAAGTTAGTGTTCACCATCAGCAAACTGATCATAAATGTTCATTTGTGAAAATCATTTTTAGCTCATAGCCCATGCCGAGATGTGGAGTGGACTGGATTTGCCCCACAGGCTGTAGTTTGATGATCCCTGGCTTAACCAACAGGGGGATTTATTGACTTACAGCATTAAAAAAAAAAAAAAATTAGAAGCGTGCAGACTTCGAGGTGAGCTAATTCAGAACTCCAGTTTTATTTTTTGGGGGGATTATCTTCCTTCTGCCCTCCTGCCTGGGTTGGCTTTATCCTGAGCCTACCTAGATTCCTTTAAGGTTGCCCTTAGAAACTAGGACGGCCCGTTTCCTTGTTCATATCCAGTGAGGGAGACAGAATTGCTTCTCAGAGCCACTGAGGGAATGCACTGAGCATCCCTCTGATAGGAGCAAACCTGAGTCAATCATGTGCCAGCGGGTGGGACCAATCCGAGAACTCCAAATCTCACAGGGGCTCTGCAGCGAGAGCCCCGTGGAGTGGGGGGTGGGTGTTAGCAATAGCAACACCCACCGCAAATAAACTGGAGAATTAGGCAGAGACCGGGGAGCAGATAGGCAGTTTTCAGAAAGTGAATGTATTGGAAACATCTCTAGGTTTCCACATCTTAGAGAGCTCTTGCTACTCTGAAAGGTGTATATTGTGATGCTGCATCTTTGAAGAATAAGCAGTAGGGATTATTGAAACGTGGTCACGGCAGTATTTACAGAGTTGTCAGTGTCGATAGTCCTGCCACTTAAATCGACTTCTCCTTAACACACTTGAACAAACATTCTCCTGAGTGATTCTGCTGGTCCAGCATCTTGGCTGCTGTCTTGTATGGCACACTTCCTTCCTCTTCCAAAGGGCCCCTGAGAAGGTGCGCACAGCTCCGTGACAGATTGGTTGAGTCATGGATCATCCAGCTGTTTAGGGTGTAAGCATGATTTTCTTTTACCCACGCCCATCCTGGCACTTTTCATGGCATGGGAGGCCCATGGAAGGTCTGTGGACCCCCTTGTGCAGTTATTAAATTCATAGACCACAAGTCCAAAATGCGTCTCAGGCTAAATAGGCAAGATGTCGGCACAGGACGTCTGACTGTTTTAGAACATAGGTAGAGGCCGTCGTGAGTCATACAACACAAATTCACTTAACCAAAGTATTCCTCGTTTTTGAGCAGCTTTGTGTTATGTTTTCTCAAAGATGTTAAAGAAGCGAAACCATTGTTGTGTGAAGGTCTGTTAATTTTTATTTTATTTTATATTAGAAAGGAGTTCTCATAGAATAAGAACATTGGGAAACACTAGGACTATGGAAATGATAAGATGAATATGTCCGGGCCTCAGGTCTTAGAAACTCATAACATAGTAGATATGGAGGGATGTATTTGAGAGGACACCTTGGGTTCCAAGTGACAGAAATTCAATTCAAAGTGACTTAAGGGGAAAACAAGGAACCCACTGGGTTGTTTGGCCAAAAAGTTCATAAATAAATATGTAGCCACGCAAGCCTAGGTCTAGACTGTACAGTACATCAAGATTTAATCTCCACATTTCCTGGTTCTGTGGTCCTCTGTGTTGGGTTCACTCTCAGGTGTCCCCCTCAAAACAAACAAATACTGTCTGTGGTTACAGTATGGAAGCTCCAAGTACCTACTGGTTCCAGTGGGAAGAGAGTCACCTTTCCCATAGTTCCTTTGAATGAACCCTCACTGGTTTCATTTTTCATGTGAACCCATGAGAGACGGGAGCTACTGATGCGACATATTTGGGACATGCGTCTCTACGCATCTGGGAACAGATTAGCACCAATCAAACTGTAGAACAGAGCCCGTGGGATCTTCAGGGGAAATGGAGACACTGTTGGGGGGAGGGGGAGATAAAGGCTGGAAAGGCAGAAAGAACGGATTCATTGGAACAAAATCAATACCCCTGAGGAAGAAAATAATGACATAAGAAAGGCTCATGTGCTCATTAAATGTTTTCTTTAATAGATATTGACTGAAACTGTTTTATTTTAGCAAGGACTGTTGAGGGCCAAAGATCCACTCCCTCCCCTTCTTGCTAACGGAGTCATTGACTTTGCTCAACGACCCGCCCCCGGAAGTGACGGTGTCTTTGAGAGGAGGCTGCTCTGTCGCCAAACCTAGAGGCAGGGCTTGATTATCTAAGCCAATCATGTTAGTCCCATTGCTTTTGTTCAAGGAATAAGCAACACTTTGGGCAACAAAATATAAAGTGAAGTCTCCAGGAAGATGCAAGGAATGCTGTTCTTTCATTCAAAAGGATAAACAGATTTATCATGGTGATCACTTAGTAAGTTATATAATGTTGGATCACTGGGTTGTACACCTAATATAATATTATATGTCAACTGTGGTTGAAAAAAAAAAAAGTACGTTAAGTATAAAAAGAAAAGGATATACAATGAGGAGGCCTCTTAAAAGCCCAAAGGAAGCCAACCTCAGACCTAGCTCACGTGAAAGAAATGTTGATACATGGTGATGAAGGAGACCTGACTTCGGGTGGGGAACACACAATAGAGTATACAGATGATGTATTAGAGAACTGTACACTTGATACCTATATAATTTTATTAAGCAATGTATCCCCAATAAATTCAATAGATTCTTTTTTCTTAAAATAATCAAAAAGAAAGAGAGAAAGAAATGTCGAAAGAGCACGGGGATTTGGATGATGCTGTTGAGGAAATTAATGACTCCAGACACGACCCCACCTCTAGATTGCTAGTTGCACGAGAAAATCCTTTTCCTATTTGACATTTCCGTGGGGGTTTAGGTTACCGGCAGTGAATGCACCTCCCCTAAGTGATGGGCCCCAGGCCGGGTATTGAGTAGGAATGAGTCGGGTATATGCCTCCTGCTCTTATGATGCTTTCGGTCTAGGAGGGTAGAAGTTGTTATTTTGCCCAGTTTATTCAACCTCTTCCTCTCTGCGAAGCTAGTGAAGGCACATAAGACACATAGATCAAGAGAAGCGCACGGTTAACTCAACGTGTTGCACGCAAAGTGGTCTCTCGCTGATCAAATGTGGCCCCGATGAGAGAACCGGAAGCCCATGGAAGACGGTCTCTTCTTCTCTGGAAACAAAGTGTAAAGTGCACGGCCCTCCGCGGGTGGGTCAGCGTTACCATCTTTGCACACAAAGGAAAACGTGCACTTCTCTGTTTCCACCCTGCAAACCCCAATTAAGGGCACGCCGAGGACCTCGGAACCCCACCAGCACCAACAAACTCGAAGCACTTAAATCGTGCAATCTGGCCTCTTCATTTTCAATATCACTTACAATGCATGCATTTTCCCAAATCAAATCCTTTCTCACCCATGATACGATTTCCCCCTGAAAAGGCTTTGAAGTATCCTGCCGTGATCACTTCTGTACACAAACATTAGCAGAAGCCCTGCCAGGCAGGAGGACAAAAATAATTGTCCAGCCTTCATTTTCATTTAACCTTTCGCAAATTCGTACTTGAAAGAAGTTCCCCTTGACTTACCGGCATCATGTTGAGATAATTTATGAGGCAGTCCATTCTTGTTCAGACAGCAAATCTCCATGAATCTTTTCCCCATGAAGAACTGTCCCGGACCCTTCACCCCTTTTAATTTAGGCATCTTGCTCTTTCTTTGCCATTTGCATCGGTCTCTTTGTCACCTTAACACTCCTGTCTAATGGTTTCGCTACAATTAAGGCATTATGGAGGTGGACGTTAATATGTCTCTGGGAATTTACGGAGGCCGTATATCTTGATGTTGCAGAAGGACAAGCCAGTGCAGGTGCGCTGCTGTTCCCGTTGACATGGGGAGCAGAGCCCTTTATCTGTCACGGTGGTGGCGGGACTAAGCTGAGACCCTTCCCAGGAAGGTGTGAAAGGAGAAAGGGTGGGAGTCAGGAGGGCAGTACTACTTTCGCATCAGGTTTGGTAGAGAAGCGTGGTTAAGAATATGAGCTCTGTATTCAAATCTCCCTGTCGTCAGATTCTTGCTTAAACATGGACTAGCTGTTTGATTTTGCACCGCAACCCCTCTCATCTGCGGTTGCATTAGTCAAGTGGAGGGACAGTTAGGACAGATGCCGACCCCCCTCACGGCTAGCCAGGTTCTGCGTGGCCTGGGTCCTGCTGGGTCTCAGCCCCATATCCTGCTGAGCACCGTGACTCTGCCGTATCGGCTCTGTTCAAGCGCTCTCCAGTATCAGGGCTGCTTCCTACCTCAGGGCCTTTGGCCATGCTGTTGTTGCCTCTTCTGTGAAATGCTTCCCCCCAGATGCTCGCAGAGAGGGCTGCTTCTCCTCCGTCACGAACAGGTTAAATTTGATCTTCCCACAGTAGGTCATCGTCTTGGCATCGTTCTCCAAGGATGAGGAGGGGATGAGGTTTACTTTAGATCATGAGACTAGAGCCCTTATCATAGGATTAGTGCCTTTATAGGAAAAGAGAGAGACCGGAGCCTTCTTCCTCTCTACCATGCGAGGACACAGCAAGATCCTCACCTGAGGCTGATCTTGGATTCCAGCCTCTCGAACAGTGAGAAGTGAGTGTCTTCTCTGGACGCCCTCCAGTCCGGTATCTTGTTCAGCAGCCTGAGCGAGGACACTGTCCTTTGCTTTGAATGCACTAATCATAACTGATAATCACACCTTTATTTGTTTGTATGCATTAAATTAACACGGGAGGTCTCAGAGCACAGGGGCTGTGTTTGTTTGTTCTTGGACGTTTCTTTAGTGATCAGCGAAAAGGGTGATATTCAAAGTATTTAAACACCAGCACGGCAGGCGTGTTGATCATTGAAAAGCTTGCCCATGCTGTGTTAGTGTAAAGGTGTAGCAGTGAGTGGCCAGGAATGTTGACGACACGAGGTGTTAAAGTAGGTCTGGCCCTTTTGTTACTAAAAATTTTGAGATTCTTCATACATCCAAAAGAACAGGTTCAAAATGTAGTAATGGGGGCAAATTAAATTTTGAGGATCTCAAATGTGAATATCTTGTTAATGAACATGAAACATGTTTTAGCAAGATGATTTTAAGTGTTTGAAATGAGTGTGTGTTTGTATCTGTGTGTGTGGAGGGTGTGTGTGTATGTGGGAGATATGTGATATATATGTGTGGTGTGTGTGTATGTGTGTTGTGTGGTATGTGTGTAATGTGTGTGTGTGTGTAAGTGAGGTGTGTATGGTATGTGTGTATGTATGTGGTGTGTGTGTGTAATTGGGGTGTGTGAGTAAGTGAGGTGTGTGTGGTATGTGTGCATGTGTGTGTGCATGTCTTTGTGTAGTGTATGTCTGTGTGTGTGTGATGTGATATATGCGTATGTGTCTATGTGTAGCGTGTGTATGTGTGTGTGGCATTTGTGTGTGTGTGACTGTAGCGTGTGCACGTGTGTGTATGTGCGCAGTGTGTGTATGTGTGTCTATGTGTAGCATGTGTATGCGTGTGGCATATGTGTCTGTATGTGTGCAGCGTGTGTATGCATGTGTGTCTATGTGTAGTGTGTGTATGTGTGTGTGTATGTGCAGCATGTGTATGTGTGTGTGGTATTTGTGTGTGTGTGTCTTGTAGCATGTATATGTGTGTGTGGTATATGTGTGTGTGTCTTCTATGTGTAGCGTGTGTGTATGTGTGTGTATGGTATATGTGTGTATAGCGTGTATGTGTGTGTGGTATTTGTGGGTGTGTATGTATTTTGCGTCCCACTAAAAGCCCATTTCAAACCTACGTGAGCACTTTTTCTTTTGGCCCGCGAGTGGGGAACAGCAGGGTGGAACTTCAGCGTTGGCGAGCTTGTACCCTCTCAAGCCAGGGCGTACGACTAAAGAATGAAAAGAGGGGCACTTCACTTTGACAAGTGTAACACCTACGTGGGGAACAGGCAGGCGAGTTTCTCCCTAAAAGGTTAACTAGAGACAATAATTGCTTTCTCCCGAGATCACCCAGTGACAGGCTGCTGTCTTGATTTCATTGCTGTTTGATGGTGTGCATTTTTTGCCACTTATAAATGAAACAAATGAGGTTAGATGGCAAAGATTATGAAAGGAATGAGCAATAATGAGCCTGGCAACAAAAAAAAACATTATTATAGAAAATTGAGTTGACCTTACTTTCATAATTATTCACCTTAATTGTTTTTTTTGTAGTGTAATTTGAATGAAATTAAATAATCCTAATATTCTCCCTGCCACTGACTAGGAATTTCATGTAAAGATGAATAATTTTTAAAGTGAAAGATCTGGCTGCCATCTTTCTAGAGGTCACAGTTGCTGTCCCAGGAAACTGTATGTCGTCAACATGATCACAGGTCACCAAGGCCAAGAACATAATTTACTTCTTAAATACCTTGGGTATGTGGCCCCGAGGCCCCGAGGCCCAGGAGTTAGGCATCTGTTTACAAACTTCACGGAATTCACCGTTTTCCTGACCCTGAGCCTCATGACTTTCCCCAACTTGCTCACCAGAATGTTGGTCTCGGTAAATCAGCCCCAGTCACACTTATGTGTGACGGAGTCTGATCTTTGCAGTTAACGGGCTAGGCGTGATGCAAATCTGAGATTTGAATTTTTATCAGGATATTCCTTTAGCGCATCCCACATACAAAGTTAGAATTTAAAAGTGGGTAAATATAGCATCTTCCACTTTTTCGTACTTCTGGACAATAGTAATACTAAACTATTTTCAGCACTTACCATGTATCAGGCACGGAGTTGAGTCATTCACATGCCTTATATCATTCAGTCTTTTCTATAAACCTGTGATCTAGACACAGCTGTCATCTCTGTTTTGCAGATAAGGAAACTGAGATTTAAAAGGTTAAATGAGTTGCTAAGGTCCAAGCAAGGCTGAGCCGGGATTTGAATGCTCACCTCTGACCCAGAGCTCTTAGCCAGTAGGATAGAAGAATGCCAGTCTGTGGAAACAATGGTTTTCGGCATTTGGCAGCTGGTGGTCCATCTCATCTCTCTCACTTAACGCATTTGCACATAACAAACTTCTCTCTTTCGGAGTTTACACTTTCAAAGTTAGAATCACACCTAAGTTACTGAGCTGCTGTGCGAATACAGTGAAGGACTTGACAACTGATGGACTGTAGGAGTGCTCGGTCAGTGATCACTTGGCGCATGCCTTATGGGCATTTCCCCCTAAGGTGTGGAAGGCACTGAGCACTGGCCCGCTGCACTGAGTTGATCATATTATTAGGTGACCTTTATTGAGCACCCATTGTCTGCTGGGCTGCACACGCCACACTCCGCAGGTGACATTTTTCTAATTCCTCAAAACTCTGTCAGGTGCAGCTTTGGCCTTTCTATACCGATTATCTGGTTCGGTCCTCACTGCAACACTGTGGATGTGATCAAGCCCATTCAGAGGTGAGACCCTGTGACTTGTCAAAGCTTTTGTGAGCCCTGGTAGATGCCAGGAGCAGACCTCAGTCTGGGCTGTCGCAGCCCCAAAGCCCTGGTGCTTAGCTAGAATCTCTGAAATATCAGTCAGCCTCTTCAATGGTTTTACTGTACCCAGGAGACACCTGCATGCGACACTTTCCTGACTTTTAAAATTTTAAATAAATTTACCCTTACCCCTAGCAGTGATATTCTAGAATCAGGGGTTCAGTGCATTAGCATATGTTATTTTCCTAATCAATTTTGAGAAACACGGCTTTTAAACCACAATGTTAAACTACTTCTTGCCAATACCAAAATTAATTTCTAATGATCAAGCACTATATAAGTGGAAATTATGGTGATAATTGATTAATGAATCCATGTGAGGGCCACAGAGCACCCTCTAGAAGATGTTTAAATGGCCAAATTAAGGTAAGATCAGCAAAATAAAGAGTGGTGATAAAGAAAATGATTAAAGGAACACTCTTTTAAGGGGCTCCCATGATTAAATGCAATCAAAAGAGAGCTAATGGGTTAACTCGTTTCTGCCGAGCGCAGTTACCGTGTTCGGTGTGGTAAAGGGCCCTGGAGCACCTTTCAAACGGAGGGACGGGAATTGGTACCATTCCCTCTCCAGTTACTACTGTTACAGAAACTCCGACAGCTCAGCAAAGGGACGTATTGTCTGTTCGATAGCTTTTCCGCAAACAAATGCATCTGATGGTTGAGAAGACGCCCTGAGTGAAATAGGTCCCGATTTTCAACAGACCCTCAAGTGAGTTTATTCTGTTGTCGATAGGGTTAATAACCTACTGAGGGAAACACGGTAGGGCACAAGCTAAATTCCCATTGATTTTGCCTCTCTATTCCCCTCCTTTTAGCTGGCAAATTGTCTACAAGCAAAATTGTCAGTCTCTGTGAGGAATGCCAGTCTATGTATTTATCGACTTCTAATATAAGTGTGGCGGTCATGGTGTAAGGATCGTAAATGCCAGAATAAACAGAAAGGAGCCCTGACCGGGTGGCTCAGCTGGTTAGAGCACCGTCCCGGTACGCCAACGTTGCAGGTTCGATCCCCAGTCAGGGCACGTACAAGAAGCAGTCAATGAACGCAGAGATAAGTGGAACAACAGATCTCTCTCTCGCTCTTTCTTGCTGTCTCTCAAGTCACTAAAATCTTTATAAGAATAAACAAAAAGGAGATAGATCCCTCCACCTCACCACAATTAATACACTTTTCCAATCTTTCTTGGCCTAGATTTGTGAAGATGACTGTTATGGCTAATGGAAGTGGTTCTTGTCACTCTCCGTGTATGTGCAACTTACATTGTGCCAAGACAAAGAAATGCTTTGGTCGCATAAAAGTAGAGTAATCTCATCTTCTACAATCCTCATCACTTTGATTCCCACGATAGCCTTGTGGGGCAGGAAAGAGGTTTGTCTTGGGTTCCCACGGTGTCTTTGAGACCTCCCTATGGCCCCCACTGAGTTCTGCTGGGACTTATTCACGGTCTCTCCTCCCAGCTGCGCTGTGGCCTTATGCAATGCAGCCTGCCTGGGCCTTTAAACATAGTAGGTGTTCAATCAGCAGCCACTAAATACACGAATCCCGGGCCTCTCAGTTCATTCTCCAGAGCAGTGGTTTTCAACAGGGGGCAGTGTTGCCCCTCAGGGGACCTCTGGCAATATCTGGAGACAGTTTGGGAACACCGGCTGAGAGAGGGGTGTCGTACCACAAACATCAGGTGGGCAGGGGCCAGGGATGCTGTGGAACATCCCACAGTGCACTGGACAACCCCCGGCGGGGAATTCTCCAGCCCCGACGTCAGTGTGCCCTGCTCCAGGGGCATCTTGAAGGGAAGCCGCGGACTCTCATCCCCTCGCACCAGCCTTTCCGAGGACCGGGGGCCCAGAGCAATGTGTTCACGGGCCCATGTGCTTTGCTCTCTGTGCCAAGGCAGGTGACAACGGCAGCCTTGGAGCTGGCTAAGGGAGAGAGCTGGGCATTCATTTCACTGGGGTTTTAGGGGGACAGATCCATGTGGTTCCTACGGGAAGAGCAAGTGAAGTGACAAGGCATTAAACAGGCACATCGTTTGTCCTTTGAGGGCTGCTCTTTTACGGTGACCGTTGTATCTTGTATTGACCTCCTCGCCCAGAACGCCCCACGGCCGTGGCGTGCGGGGGGTGTGGGGATGCTCACCATCCCTAGAGGACCTTCCTACCACCGGGAAACCGAGGCAACCGCGCAGGGGTCCAGGGAAAAGCGGGGCAGCGGGTACACCTGACGTCAGAAGGTGCAGCAGGCTGGGCGGGGGTCCCAAAGGCTCAAGTTCTAATTCCTGGAACCTGTCCATGTCAATGACGCGTTATCTGTATAAAAGGATCTTTGCAGATGTGATTAAGTTAAGGATCTCCAGATGAGGAGATAATCCTGGATTATCTACTTGTGGGCTTTTACAAGTGTCCTTATAAGAGGAAGATAGAAATTTGACTCATGCTCACACACACACACACACACACACACACACACGCACACACTCGTGCGCACGCATGGAGGAAGGCACCGTGAAGATGGAGGCAGAGACGGTCACAAGCCATAGAATTGCCAGCAGCCACGAGAAGCTGGAAGAGCTGAGCCTCTGGAGGGAACAGGGCCCTGGAGACGCCTTGATTTCAGACTGTTGGCTTCTGGAGCCTAGAGAACAAACCTCTGTTGCCTTAAGGCAGCGAGTTTGTGGTTAATTTGTTACCACTGCCGCAAGAAAGTAATACAGACAGAATTATAATTTTCTCATTGCATTTATTTTTCTGCGACTTTCTTCATCCTTAGGATGATAACTTAATAGCCAAGATCAGGATGCAGAAAAGGCCAAGGGGAGTCTGTGGGCTTATTCCTTCTCTGGGGTTTTAGGTCCAAAGTCTTGACTGGTACCTTTGCTTAGAGGATTTTGAGGTTAGTAGACACTCGTTAGGGACCTGATGTAATTGAGGGCAGGTGGATTTGGGGCTGGGTATCTTTGATTTTCCCCACAGCAATATAAAATAAATATAAATATAATTAATTATTGAACAACTTGAAACCTTGGGTTCGCGGATGACAAATCAGATAGAGTGGTCTATCATCCAACCATTAGTTGGATGATATTTGGGCAAAGAACGGAATAAGGTAGAAATGCAGGTCCCAGGGGAAGTGAATTCCAGGCAGAAGAAACTGTAGCTACAACGATTCAGTCAGGAACTACTTTGGCTTATTTAAGAAATAGCAAAAAGGCCACACACACACAAAAAAATCTGGGACTTGGTGAGAATGTCATATTATTTAGTGCACATAGGTTTACAATATTGCATTTTCTTTGGGGGAAGAACGTCTTCTATTATTACATTACATTTCTTTTTATTCTGCTGTTCCTTTAATCTTAAATCCCACCTGTTTGGTGTTAACATTGACTTTCCTAGTTGGTATATCTTTGTCTATCCCTTTATTTTTAATTAAAAATCACTTTATTCAAATTGTAGTTCTTGTAAATAAGAGCTCTACCGTAAATTATGTCCCATCTCTCCTCTTTGAGAAGACAGGGGGAAAAAAAAAGTGAATTCCATTTAGAAAGATTTCCATCAAAATTTCTAATATGAACATGTCTTGGTACTAAGGAGACACTTCTATTATCTGAACATAATTTACATATACAAAATAACTCATTTCCTTATGAGTTTAAGTAATTGAGGTATTACTGCACATGTCATTCAACATCCCGAAATTTTAGCATCTCTCTTAATATGCATGAGTTTTTACAAGTAAAGTCACAGCTTCATTGATCCATAAAGAGTGCAGTTAAAATTTATAGAATGTAGGCAAAATTATTAATTTATTCAAGTAATAACCATGTTGGTCTTCATTGTGCCACATCAGTACGGCATGTGTTCTGAGTTGGACCGGCAGTGTGGATGGAGTTACTGTGACTCAGGAAGGCTTCGTCAACTGCACTTATGGCCAACGATCCTCCTGGGAGGGCCCAGCTGTGGTGCAGGCCCCAGCCTGTGACTCTGGGAAGGAAGCATCAAGTTTCAGCCCATGAGGGAATTGAACCCCTGACCTTGGCCTCATTAGCACCATGTTCTGGCCAACTGTGCTAATTGGTCACACATGGCAAAAAATTTGGAGACATGGAAAAGATGTCAGAGCACAGGATTCTGGATTTTAATGTGTTTGTTTTGATCTGAAGAAAAAAACTCGAGACTCTGGAGTCGGATGGAGCTTGGTTGGGTCTTAGCTCCCTCTCTCCATGGCCAGGTTCCTTTGGCTTAGTCCCTGAACAATTGGGATAAGGATGCCAAATGGAAAACAGTTGAAAATGTCACTGGAAGTTAAGTGATTTGCATGGGGTTACCTATCATTGAGTGCAGCCCATAGTCAATAAATATTCTTCTGTGGATCAGTTTCAATCTTCGTAGGGTGAAATGATGATGCAAATAACCGTAGCAATTTTCCCTCTAGCTGAATTTCCCCCTTGCTCCATCCTCTGTCACCTTTAGTGACATGATGAACATGTTTAGGGCACTGTTCAATTGCAGAGTGAAATATTAATGGTATGACAGTAAAGGTTGAATGGACGAGACACCTGTTATTCAAGCGCCCTCAGTCCGTTTGGCCCTCAGTGTATTGAGCACATTGGGTGCTGGTGAGTTCAGGACCCGCCCTCCCTACATGTTCTCCAGAGATAGCGGTACAGGAGCCGAGACAGCAAGTGCTGAGGACAGTGCTGGTGGTACATCCTTGCTTTCTAGTTGTGGATCCTCTTGGAGCAAACGCCTACCTCTCGGAACCTTCGTTTCTCATCTGTGGAGTGGGGATCGTAACCGTTGGTACCTCTAAGGTTGTTGTGGGGATTGAAGGGGATAAGAGAAGAGAAAAATGTAGCCTGACCTGTGCAGAGTGTTCAGAAGTGCTCAGTAGATTCATATCACCAATATCAACAGTGGAGTGACAATTAAGCGTCTTCTGCCACCACCCCAGGGAAGGACACATCTCCTCCACAGACTCTGCACCTTCTGACCAGGGCTGATGGTTAACTTCTCTGAGCTGCTCTTTTTTTCAGAGAGACATTGAGCCCCCATCAACTTACTTACTCAGAAGGTATAACAACTTTATGGCAGTATGTGCACTCCATACATACAAGATTGCCATTTCATTTGTTAGTTTCCTCACAGGCTGATACTCGGGATCTCAGCCCAACATCAGTCCTGGTCCTGTTCCAGGGACTTCTTAACCCCGGGCTCTACCCTTTAGTTCCACATCAAATTATTCTGTCTTATTCCGGATCAGCGGTGCTGACCTCTCCTGGAATCCGCAGAACCATTTTCCTCATTTCTCCTGTTTTTCATCCTCAGGCTCCACGGACTCTGTCCAGCGTTGCTCATGTTGTGTATTCTCCAGGCTAAGCCTTTACCCCCTGAGCTTCCAGTTCATTCATCCCAGTGCAACATTTATTTTCTTCTGTTCTTTCACGACCCTTCTGTCTCACGCGAAGCCCTCCGCCCGCAGACCGGCATTGAGCCTCTTCCTGTCGCTGGGCCCTTCCTTTCTGCGTCTTAAGTATACACCTCCTGACCTCACTGTCGTTTCCTCAGCAACGGTATCATTTTAAATACGATGATTCCTTTTGTCTCTGCCATAAAACATTCTCAAAATATCCACGTAATTATGACAGTGCAGCGATTCTCAGTCGGTAAATTTGCCCACCAAGGGATATTTGTAAATGTCTGCAGAGATGTTTGGTGGTCACAGATATAGGGGCACCTCTGGCATCTAGTGGGTGGAGGCCAGGGATGCTGCTAAATGAACACCCTTCACTGCACAGAACAAGTCCCACCTGGAATCATCTGGTCCAAATGTCAATAGTGCTGAGGTTGAAAAACTCTGCTATAGATTATGAGGTGTATTCATGTTCAAAAGCTAAAACAAAAGGCAAAGCAGTCACAGGGTAGCTAATTTTTTTTTTAAAAAAGTAGCATTTTTGGTCATTTATTAAGTGGCTGACATGGTGCCAACCCTCTTTTGTCTCATATGGTCCTCATAATTATCCAGTGAGGTAGGAACTAGGCTGACCCCCCTTGTAGAGGCTAACACTGAGGCCCAGAGAGGTTGAGTAATATGATCAAGGTCACACAGCTGATTAAGGACCAAGTTAAGATAGTACCTCTGGCAGCTGATGGGAAGTTCTGCTTTATTCTGAGTCAGTGACAAGCGCGGGAGTGTCCAGGGGTGGTCGCGCCGTGTTTCGCAGAGCGAGGATGTTTAACCTGGGTGCTCTTGGGTGGGGTTGAGGTGGTCTATGGACCCCCTGGAAATAGGTGCTCTATTTTTTTCTGAGGAGAGGAGAGATGGCTCAAACGATCGTATTCTTTAAAGAGGATGTATGGCAAGCAATACATGGGAAATTCACGGGCATCTTGTTCTTGACTTGCAGGGAGGGGGAGGGTTTGAGCCCTGGCCCAGGCTGCTTCCCTGGAAAGGTTCGAGTGTCCACGAATGGGCTGAAATGCTGCCGAGCCTGCGGACCATCGCTGGCGGAACGTGATAAGTCCCTGGGCAGCGTTGGACTCCCAAGGACCGTTCAACAAAGGGCACAGTGCAAATTTGGTGAAATCTTAAGGAATGGGGTGACCTGAGATGATCTGGTTATATATGACTGGGATCTACAACGGCTTCAGCTACTAACTGGGTCCACAGCATCGCCGGGTTTGACAGTGGAGGCAGGCGCCCGTGTCACGAGGTAGGGTTTCCCTGGGCTTCCCTGATGCAGTCCTCTGTGCCTCCCAGTGTCCCCGAATCCATGCCTCACCGAGTCCCCTTACTCTCCACATATCTGTTTTTTTTTTTTATCCTCACCTGAGGACATTTTTCCATTTTTTGTTCAGGTAGAGTGGGGGGAGAGAGAGGAACAGAGAGAGAGAAAGAGAAACATCAATGTGAAAGGGACACATCGAGTGGCTGCCACCCGCACAACCGACCAGGGCCGGGGACAAACTGCAACCGAGGTACGCGCCCTTAGCGGGAACCGAACCCGGGTCTCTCTGGACCGCAGGCCGACGCTCTAACCGCTGAGCCAAACCGGCCAGGGCATCCACATCTGTTTTAATACCGTCCATCCGGTGACCTCCAGCTTTCAGGAATCACATTAACGCTTTCTTACGTCTTCCAATTGATGACGTCTTCTGTGTAGGACATTTTCGATGCCCACCTGATGTCTAGGAACTTGGATACAACTTTCCCTTCACTGTGATGATTTTTTTGAGTATTTCCTTTATTGAGGATCTCGCCAGCGCCCCCTGGCGATGGTAGTGGCTTCCTTTCTAATCCGTATTCCCCCTAGTTGCTTTTCTTGTCTTAATGCATTGGCTGGAAACTTCAGACTGTTCGGTAAAGTAACAGTGGTGGCCAGGCCTGTCGCATTGCTAGCTTTGAGAGCAATCCTTGTCAATTTTCAGCATGAAAAATGATATTTTCTGAATGTTTACCCTTTTAAAGATTTTCTTTTTTACTCAGTTCCTCTTATTTAAAAAACCACGAAGAGCCCTGGCCGGGTAGCCCAGTTGGTTGGAGTGTTGTTCCGATGTGTCAAGGTTATGGGTTCAATCCCTGGTCAGGGCACATACAAGAATCACCCAACGAAAGCATAAATAAATGGAGCACCAAATTGATGTCTCTCTCTCTCTCAAAAAATAAATGAATAAATAAATAAATACACTTAATAAATAAATAAGTGACCATGAAGAGTTGACTTGTATCCATTTTGCATCTATTAAGGACTTCCCATGGACTTTAGAGTGATCTCTCTCGCTTGATTTTGCACTTTTCTGCGTTGACCCGTGATGTTCTGGCTTCCCGGTTTAGCTCTCCGAGAACAACTGCACGCACAGGACTTTGAGGTGGAGACACTCACTGCCACCACCCCACGCACCCCACAGCGACGCGCATCCTGCTCTTGGAAATGCGAAGTGGAATAGCTGCTCACACATGGCAGCATGACCTACTTAGACATAAGGTAGGGGAGGACAAGTATTTGTCATCTCCCACAAGTACACGTCTCCAGATGTACATCTTCACGGGGAGTCTGCACAAAGAGCATTGTGACATGTTCCAGGAGGTCTCCAGGGCCATAAATCAGCCGAACTCAACCAGCAGTGTGTCTTCTCCAGGAGACTCTCTTTAGTCCTTGGGTCCACCTGTGACTGAAAACAAAGCCCGAGATCATTTCATTTCATAAGAAGGTTCATTTCTCCAGTACCCAAGGCGCTCTTCGGTTTGGCACGGTTCTGCTATACGCACATTCTGGTGGCCGTGTTTTAGTTAAATAACACCAGTCCCCCAACAACGTGGTTCAATTTTGAGTTACCATGATATCTGAACCGGGATTAGTCACCTAAAATACAGACTTCACGGCTAGCCCCTCGGCCCGCGAATCCCGATGTGAATATCGCATGCACCTGGCCTGGCAGTGTCCCTTCCTGAGCCCCTCCTCAGTCTGTCCAGGACCGGTCCCTGAGCATCTGTGCTCAGTCCACGCACAGACAGCCTGTGGTCGCGTTGCCTCCTGGTCTCACTGTGATAAACCCAGGGGACATTTCATGAACGTCAGCCATCAGAGCCGGGGTCGGCCAACAGAGATAAACATTCAGCAAAGAAACAAGACGTGACCCCGGATGTGCGATTCGCACGGAAGGCAAAGGGAGTCCTGGGACAGGCAGCGGCCCAAGGGGACGTGGGCACCGCGCGTGTTGGGGAGACGTCAGGGGTGCGCCTCGAGGAACTCAATGGAGGTGAACGTGTCGATAAACAAGGAAAGTGGTTGTGACAGGAAGGTTGAAGTCCCAGAGGAAGTGACACTGGCCAAAAAAAAAAAAAAACAACCCGTCACATCAAAGGAACTCAGCTATTTCACGACAGTCCTAGTGCTCCGATCAACATTTCGCAGCTGGTCCAAACGTCCATTTCAGTCCGCCGGTTCACCACGGGAAAGGTGTTCTCTCCGTTTCGCAAGTTGCCCTGTGAAAAGAACAGCGGTGATCAGGCTACCGGGTGGCTTTTCGCGCAGACGTAAGCCCTTTAATCCTCGGCGCTTCGAACGATGAAAGTGTGCTCCGTAAATTTAGTTGTGCTGGTTCTGCATTTCCCGAGGTGTTTGTAAGGGACAGTGAGACAGCTTCAGTGTTTTCACAAACATCGCAAAGGTCGTGGACTGGCTGGAATTCTTACCGCTGGTTGGTAATGTGGTTTTGCGTGGTTTCAGCTTGCAGTCTTGCAAAGAGGGGACTGTCTGTACACGTCGCTCACTGAAGGAGCGCCGGGAACAGACCAAGAGAAAAATGTACACAACACCCCACTCCTCAAAAGCACTTGTTAGTCCATAAATGCAGTTCTTATAGATAGACATTGATTGACATACAGTATACTTCTTTGTTTTACTTAAACTCACTTAAGTGCATTTTGTTTTTAATGGAGCCAATAGGACAGTTCCTCTTTCCTTAAAAAAAAAAAAAAATCAGTGTGAATTTCCTCTGGAAAACCAGGAGATCTGTTAACACCGGGTCCACGCTCCCCCGTGTGGGCAGGAAGCCGGGACTGAGTGGCGGTCTCTTTCGAGGGGGGCTTCCACATGCCTCCATGAGCATCTGAGTGTGTATTTTCCTGGAGGTGACTGGGTACGTGTACGGGAGCTTTGCCATCTTGTCACTTTGTGCAGAGACCCTGTTGCAAAAGAAAGCTGCGATAAATCAGACAGCAAAGCGGAGAGAGAGAGGGGGGACAGCAGGTTCTGTGACATTGTTTGAGCGCTTCGTCCCACTGTGTCAGAAGCTGGCCTCTGCACCAGCGATATTCCTCCGGCCGGCCAGGACTTTTTAACACGTGCAGTGCCTGACTATGTAGTCGGGGGCACGACCTCTTTCCCCTTAGACTGTCACATTGGAAAATGACAGCAGCCAACACAACAATAGCTGTCTGGTGTAAGTGAATCAAAATCATATCCTTTTTTGGGGCGTGGGGGTCAGATCAGGAAAAAATATATCTTTTGGTGTGCTGCAGAATCTTAGGAATGAGCTTATGTGTGCTAAGAGACGAAAAAGGTTGAAAATCACTGCTCTACACCTAATGCATGGACAGCATAGGGCAACCTTTTTTCTTCAGCCAGTTTCCATTTTTTGCAACCCATAGAGTTTGACCCAATAAAACCGAATCGGTGGATGACCGGAACCTCAGCTGTCTAAAAAAGAACTCGTCTAAAACAGGTCTTCCATGTTTCCCCCCGCCCGATGGATATATTTGGGAGTATCTGTTTATAGCTTCACAGAAACGAGGAAAAGGTATTTGCAAGTTTGTGAGCACAGGTTAAAAAAGTAATTGGAAACTAAGTACAAAAACATCTTCAATCAAAGAAACATTTTGTAAGCTGAAATATCGTTCCGTTTTACGATGGTGCGTGTATATCTTCATCTGTAGAACTTCACCATCATTAGGAAGTGTCGCACAAAATAACAAACACACCTTTTTCAATCTGCTTCTAAATATGCGGAATGGAGTTTATTCCACCCAAGCATTACACGCTTCCAACCGATAATATATCAATAAAGGCTCTCACTCCGAGATGTCATTAAAGCCACATTTGTTCATTTCTATTTATTATGAGAAAAAAAAGCACAAAATGAAAAAAGTGGATTTGAGTCATATTTCCTGTGAGTTCACCATTTGCTGACATGTAACACTTGTGCATTTTATTCAATTCATTTAAAATGATTTCTAACATGCAGCCAGAGAGCTAAGGGCAGCGAAGAATTCAAATGATCAGCAGGCATCCAGGATTCTCAGGAGACAGAGTCAGCCTCACCACAAAGGTATGTTTTCCTTAAGGAACCGAACCTTAGGAAAAAAAATCACCTCTAACGAACCAGAATCTTGCCTAATAAATTCAGCTCATTTGTGTTTTGAAATCAGTCGACTCAAGCGACCTTCTGGAGATCAGGTGTTTTGTCTTTTTCTTTCTTAAGAATAGGTCAGACGCTGGCCAAGGTCTATGGTGCTCATTTTAGACGGCCTCAGAATTCATCCCTATTTTTTTTCTTTTCTCTTATTGTGTAACTATGCGTGATTACAAAGGAGTCAGCTGGGCTAAAGTGATGAAAACGGATGTCAGCCTTCACCCAGAATTCGAACAAAACCTTTCGGAGGTTGAGAATGCCCAGATGATTTCCAGAAGAAGAGGAATTCTCTCACACACACACACACACACACACACACACACACCCCAATAATACCTAAGACAAAACGAGGGGGAAAAGATGTGCCTTCTTTTTTTTTTTTCCTCACCCGAGGGCATTTTTCCATTTTTTGTTCAGATGGAGCGGGAGGGAGAGAGAGGAACAGAGAGAGAGAGAGAAACATCGACGTGAAAGGGACACATCGAGTGGCTGCCACCCGCACGACCAACCAGGGCCGGGGACAAACTGCAACCGAGGTACGTGCCCTTATCGAGGACCGAACCCGGGTCTCTCGGGACCGCAGGCCGACGCTCTAACCGCTGAGCCAAACCGGCCAGGGCTAGATGTGCCTTCTTTAATACTCCCCAGGGGTCCTCAGGAGTTGAAATGCTACAAAAACCATGTTCTTCGCCATGATTCTGCCCACGAGGGCAGCCTTCAAGGGACCAGGTGTCTCAGAAGGGAACCTTGGTCTGTGCATGTAGTTACAGCAGAGAGCGAGCGCAGACCTCGGGATGAGTGGGAGGTCATACCAGGGACTCGGTCTGGGGGATCTGACTGTCACCAGCCCAACCGATGGCATTCGCCTTGAGCCAGATGCTCACGGAAGCCTTTGTTTAGACACTTGGACCAGCCGCGCATGTGCACCCTCCGTCCTCTTCCGGGAGGCTGGGAAGCCCAGCACACTCCTCAGCGTCCCTGCAACCAGAGTTCAGGGTTCGAGTTCGGCTCTATTGTAACCAGTTGCCCTCGTGGGAGCTGCGGAAGGTGGGAGCGGATCGGATACCTCCTGTGACCGTGCTGGCTGACGAGCAAGTTCTCCAAGGCGATTCCATCTCAGCCCAGGTCCGTGTTTCAGTGTCTGGTGGCCCGTCTGGCGGGGAGAGCAGCCATGGTGGTCACAGTCGTCAGACAGGGCCGTGCCCTTCAGACCAATGCGTCCTCTGCCAGGCCCTCCAGGGATGCAATAGGCAACTTCTCAGTCTTCTTTCACGAGGCCACCGTCCTTCCTCCTTGCAGCGGTGCCCTGGCCCGTGGCAGAGCCGGTAGAGCCACCAATGCACGCTGGTGTGCCCAAGACTATCCCAGGTGTAACACGGAAAGTCCTGCGTCCCAGGCTCTGGAAAACCAGGACGGTGGGTCACCCTAAGATCCAGCCGCGCAGGGTGGGGCCGTCTCTCCATCCCGGCCCTTGTCTGCGGGTGGAACATGGAACGTGCTTTGGGCAGTGGGATGCTAACGAAACGTCCCTGAGAAGAAGCCCTTTTGCTTCTTTGCCTATGCCAGGAAAATTCCCGGGCACCCCTGCTGGAGCACATGCAGCCTAATTCACCACAACAGTGAGACGTGGTGTGAACCTCGTGTGAGCAGAGGCGCCACAGCACCCCCAAATCTCCAATCTGCAGTTCGTGACGTAAATACGTGCTCATTGTTTTAAGCCACTTGTGTGTGTGTGTGTGTTTCAACGTTATCATCGTATTAGAAAACTGGTGTACACCTCGTGCCCAAATGAACTCATTCCGTGCTTGACGTATCTATAGCGATTTCTGCTTCCGGCTCTGGATCCTGACTGATTCAGAACTTGACCGACATTTGCTCCTTTCATTTGTCACAACCGTCCAACAAGTCGGCGTGACTATTGCTCCCATTTTGCCGAAGAGGTTCACGGATGACAAGTCATCCACGTCCATACAAGTGGGGAAACGTCAGAGTTGAAAGCAAATGAGGTCTGTTGACGACAAAACCCACACTCCCAACCGTCAGACCGCACTGACAGACCGACTAAGTCACGTCTGGGGAACATTAGCCTGTTCCTGCCGGAAAGCATCCGGAAGACAGGTTCTCAAGGTCCACGTTGGACGGGAGCTCAGTAGGATGTGCAGGGCTCATGCAGAGTCTCGGAAGCTCTAAGGATGCTTGCGTACTCCAGAGCCGAATTCTTGGAGGGTTGTGTAACTTCTTCCTCTAATACGATTGGATTTGGCTCCGTCTTCAGATTTCCTCATTTCTCCCACGACAGCGTATGAAATGACAATCTCAAATAAGGACCCATCTTAACAAAGGGAGCATGCCTCACTCGGGCCATCCTTTGATTGGTGACCAGTTCTCTCTGAACACGTGGCCCCAGCACACGGGAGGAGGCTGTCTCACTGGAACAATGGACTTGTTAGTTAACGGAATTAGCAGCATGTTGTTTCATTGCAACGGTGGTAATAAAACAGAAGACGTGAAGTCACAACTGAGTCGTAATGGATGAGATATTTACAGCAAAGCTGTTAAAACATTGAATAAAATATGGGAAGAGCAAAAGCAGATGTGTTTTTATTCTTCTGAGTTGAAGCTCGTAAGGTAGAAAGATCGTTTGAGTAATAATCACAGGTTCTGACTCACAAAGCATTAATAAATATTCATACGGTACCAGCCGCAGAAACTTTCCAGATACAGAAATAAAGTGAGAAAGCCTGTTCTAGCCTTACACTTTGCTAAATTTAGATTTCCAGATGTACACGTCAATATCTCCATTAGGTTCTTGTGAGAGCTCACTTTTATTTTCTACCGCGTTCCAGGCCTTGCTGGTGAAACACTCTTTCTCTTTTCTTTCTTTCTTTTTTTTTTTTCTGGAGTACAGTATTTCCCCCACTCAAACCAGAAGAAAGCGGAAAGGGACGAGGGCTTATTAATAAAGAAGAGACCTATAATTTAAGTAGAAGCCAGGTGGAAGGAAATGAGTGTTTCTCGTTTGAATTAGGCGCAGGTAAATGAGCTTCCCACCCCACTGGCCACCCGCAGTCCCAAACGATCTCCGAGGGCGCGGTCTTGGGTTCGCGAGATCAGGCGAGACGCATCCCTGTGTTTCTCTCCCCCTTCTCTCGTGATGATCCAGTCTTTGTTTTCAAAGGGGCAAGGGAGCTTTAGAAACAATTTGGGAAACATAACTGGGACATGAGTGTATCCGGATGCTGCGTCCAGATTGTTGCTGCATCTCAAAAAGCAGCTGTTGGGAGAAAGGGGGGAGAGGCTTGGCCCAGCCCGAGCACAGATTTTAGGGGGGGAGGAAGGAAGAAAGGGAGACCATGGTGCGTTGCGGGGTCCCGGCCACCTCAGGCTGGGGTGGCCCCGGCCCTCCCCACGTGGCGGCCGTGTCTGGATCGCGGAGGCGCCTTGATGGATGACCAGGAGCGCTGCAGTGGGTAGCACACCGGGACTTGTGGAGGTTGCTATGACATCCTTTGTTCCCCACTCTCCTGCGTTCATTGGCGTGTGTATGTACCTTGGCTTGTATGTAGCTTTGTGCTGCGTTTTCATTGTCCCTCTGTTTTATTAATCCCTGTCCCTTTGTCTCCTTGCACGTCACCGTGGCGTCTCCCCAGATTCGCAGGGGCTCCATTCTCTGCCTCTCCTCCGATGATCTCTCTTGGCTCCGGATGAGGTTTTGTTGCTGCTTTCTCCCTCCCCCGCCCCTTATCTTCTTCCCTTTCAACTAACGCTCTGCCCACGAACATGCATGGCGTTTTTCCTTCACTTGGTCTGTGGTGACTTCCCCGAGAATCTGCAGGTGCCGTTTGGGGCCGACGTCTGTGGTCTGGAGGATTCACAGTGAGAGCTTCCAAGCTGGGGCTCGATGGGGAGCCTCCTCTTACCAAGACCCCCCAGTTCCCCAGCCAAGAGAGCTTTCCTCATGCCAGGCCCTGGAGCGAGCGGGCCTCTCGGGCTCCAGAGGCCCAGCCCACCTCCCTTGGGGGGTTCCCAGTGTGCTAGATAATGAACACGTACCAAAGGAGGGTCATAATAATTGTGGTATATTTTATTCTTTTTTAAAAGAGTATGTTTTTGTTGATTTTGTAGAGAGAGAGGAAGGGAGAGAGAGAAGCATCGATGTGAGAGAGCAACATCGATCAGCTGCCTCCTGCATGCCCCCTACTGGGGATTGAGCTCACAACCAGGGCATGTGCCCTGACGGGTACTCGAACCAGGACCTCTCAGTCTGTGGGATGACGCTTAATCCACTGAGCCACACCAGCCAGGCAATTGTGGTATATTTTAAATATGTAACGAATGAACACTTCTTGCACACATCAAGGGCTATGTAATTGTGCCGTATGTAGGAAAGTTAGCAGATTTATAAACAGTGTTCAGTATGCACTGCAAACAAGACTCACTAGGGAAACCCAGCCTCCAAGGGTGGTATCTTGAAGGCATGCGATATCTGAAAGCTAATACCAGTGGGTTTGTTGACTGAATCCCTGAAGGAGTCGGTTGGTTCCCTGATCACACTCGGGTTCTCTCACGCCCTGTGCACAATCAACAAGGCGTTTATTCTCAATGGGGGGGAAAGAGAAGTTTTAGAAGGCACATCTCCCCCACCCCCTAGTAACTTTAGCGGAGGAAGTAATTATCCCTGT
Source organism: Molossus molossus (assembly GCF_014108415.1). Classification (NCBI taxonomy): domain Eukaryota; kingdom Metazoa; phylum Chordata; class Mammalia; order Chiroptera; family Molossidae; genus Molossus; species Molossus molossus. Next base: position 6,986,596 of record NW_023425399.1, on the reverse strand, counting down.
GCAATCGCCCTCTTTGGGAGACTATTTGGAATGTGCTCCTCGTCTCTTTTCCCGTCAGATTTTCTTCTCTGTGAAATTGGACAGCCTAAATGTTAACTTCACTGGAGCTGAACACACTGTAACACTTAACCCAGGTGAAAAATGACTGCTTGCCGGTGACTTTTACGTCTGTATTAAGACTACGCTGGTTATGGAGCACGCTCCAACGCAGAGACGGTGGCAGCTCCGGGCCAGTGACAGCGCTTCCCGAGAAAACGCAGAGGTTGCGACACGTGAGCCAGGGATGGCTACTGAGAAACCTGAGTTTCTTATTTCTGAGAAATAAGAAAAAATAACGCCTATTCCCTTTTTGGGCATTGGTCCGTACTTGACTCTGTGTTGGGCTTCTCTATTCATCGGCTAATAAAGGTTTTCTGCTATAGGCAGGGGTTTGTTCTTTTCCTGGGTAATTGGTAAATGAATAGAGCCAGACTCTAATAAGCAAACGATGCGTGTGATAAATTGAATAAATGCATGATTCAATGTTGTTGGCACACACCGGGTTACAATTTCGTCCCTGTTTGAATCTTTCGTGTCCTGTGCTCCCAGGCCCTCCTTCCTAAGAGAAGGCTCTGTCTTTATGAATGAAATTGATTTACCGAAAACGGAGCGTTGGGCTGAGCCTGTGGCCCCTCCCAGACTGCACAGCGTGTCTACATTAAGGCTGGGTAATAGGTTCTCATCCCATGGTCCAGCGATTGGACCATTGTCTGTTAGCCTCCTTTGGAATTAATTTCTCATTACAAATGAATGTGTTCTGCACCACGGGCTGAACATACCAGCGCCGGCACATTTCCTAACAGATATTTCAAAGATAGATGTATATGTATATATAGATTCAAATAGGCTTTTGCATCTTTCCAAAAGCAATGCAAGGGACGTCCGCAGCAGCTGGGGAAGGGAAGGGTCCTTTGGTCAGGCGGGGGTGCAGGCTTCCTGCCGGATTGGGTTTCCCCGGCCAACCTTGTCTGTCTAGCTCTGGTTAACGCGGACACATCCACTAACGGGGCCCACGGCTCTGACAATGAACCTGACAACCTGGCCAATCAGATCCAAGTCTACCATGTTGCCAGGGTAACTAAACCAGAATGATCACAGTGGGGAAAAACATACAAAATGCAGTATTTTCATGCTTAGAAAGAGGGGGGAAAAAAAACCCTAGGTGGACCATAGATGACAGGAACTGGTACCCGTTTCTCCCGTCCTGTGTTCCCCGTCGATTTAGGAGGGCGATTTTCAACCAGTGTGTTGCAAGGGTTTGTGAACCATGCAGCCCTTGCCTGTTTAGTCAGGGGCACTGATCTCTTCCCTTAGATTGTCCACTCCCCCCAAAAAAAAACAACCACCAACACAACAGTAGCCATCCAGTCTGAATGAATCAAAATGATTCTTTTTGTTTTTTTTTGTCAGATCAGCAAAAGAAATCTAATTTTTGGTGTGCCACAGAATGTTAGTAATTAGTTTATGTGTGTCATGAGAGGAAAAAGCTTGAAAATCACTGATTTAGGACAATGTGCAAGAGGTATATGTTTCCACGTGTGTCTCTGTTTACATTCACCGAAAAGTGCACCCCTTTCTGGAACATTATTAGTGGGTACAGTAGGGAAGAATGTCGCAGTTTGTGGTTCGAGGCAGAAGCATCTGAAGGCGCAGGAAAAATTTCGCATCTGACATGCCTTCTGGGCAACTTCTGTTTCTCAGGACGCTTCTGGGCTCCCTAACTCAGCCCTGGTCCCTGCCCCCGCATGCATTTGATGGTGCCTCCAAGGTAGTAAAAGTCACCCCAGCACTTAACAGGGATCACTCTCTCCAGGCGAACAGGTCCTCAGGTCTCGGCAGGTGCCCCCATGTCATAGATGCCCGAGTGACTTTGCAAAAGGTAAGCAAGTCAGTCAATCCCATCCTTCCTTTGTTTACTGTCTCTCTCTGGCTCCCAGTCTCTGGCTCTGCATATGTTCTTGGGGGGACACAGTTCCGCCCGTGACATTACCTCATGACCTCTACCTTGAGTCCTCCTCACTTTCCATGGCTGGCTCCTTCCCTTAGGCGCCAGGTCCAGCGTCACTTTCTCAGGAGCCTCCCTGTTCCTGGACCACCCGCTCTGAACCAGCCCCCCCAGCTCCCTGTCACGAGTGGGCCTCGCTTCTCTGACAGACCTTGTGTTCCCCCCGCCCTCCGTGGGCATGTAAACTTGGGAGAAGCTGCTGCACATGCTCACCGCTCGGTTCCCAGGCTGGGTCAGCATCGGAAACACGACAGGTGCTCAGTAACTACTTGTTGAATAAAACACCCCAGTCTGAACATCGGGGAAGTGTGGGAGACTGCAGATGAGCACGCCGCAGAGGAGGGCGGAGGAGGCCTCCGGCCAGCTGCCCACGAGTATTTGGCCACCTAACGGATATTTATGGAACATCTGTATGTGCCGGGCTCTGCCCGAAGTTATGGCAGCGACTCGGACAGATGAAAATCCTCTCTCCTGGGACTTGCTACCCAGCCAGGGAAGAACCCCACAGGCCAGTGGTGGCCTGTGTCTGGCAGGTGCCATGCAGAACGTCTGAGATGTCACCGGAGGCGAGTGCTGTGATCAGTTTTCCTTCTTGGTGGTGAGGAAACAGGGTCAGGGCAGTTAAATAAGTCGTCCACGTTGACCTGGCCGGTGAGGAAGAGAAGAGAGACTCCAAGCAATGGAGTTCTAGTCTCCATCCTCTTAAAAAAAAACAGCAAAACAGCAAAACAAAACACAGTCTCCTGTGATGTTGGCTGAGAATTCGTGGGGCTGACCCTGCAGTCAGCTCTATGTCCCTGCAGAGCACACGAAGCCCAGAGAGGTCAAAACACTTCCACACAGTCACACAGCCGCCGGGTGTGGGGCAGGAGGGGGCGGCTGTGGTTGGCTCCGTGTTCACCAGCACCACCTTGAACGTCGTCCTCAGACCTGCGGCCTGGGAGCAGGTGTAGCGGAGGTGTCCTTTGTAACGGACTCAAGTCCCCGGGCTCCCCGATGAAAAGTGCAAGAATCATCAGTCATTCTGAATCAGCAGGTCCGAGGTTTCCGCTGTCCTCGAGTGACCTGCTGGCTGCCCGGGGCTCCTTGAGTTCCATTTATTTCTATAATCGCCGCATGGCAGACTGTGTTCCCCAGGGTGGCTCCATGGCCCGAGTCGCTCCCTCTCTGTGCCCTGGGACAGACCTCTGGTGCGGCGCTTGCCCCGAGTCCGGGCCTCCTGGTGACAGCATCTTGCATTTCCTCTCCGGGAATCTTGCTTCCTTCATCCCAACCCATGAGGTCTGGAGAGCTTCGCCGCCGCCCCTGCTCCAGGTGTGGCCACTGACCCAGGTGTGGCTCGTGCTAGTGATGCCGGGCACTTGAATGGGCTCCATTGGGAACCGAGGACCACAAAGCCTAGGTTTGTTATTATAAGCCAGCTGCTTTGTTATTATAAAGGGAGTCAGCTGGAGAAGAAAGCCACCATCAAGGGAGGCAGAGGTGAGGAACGAGGAGAGAGTCCTGAGGACGTCTTCGAATGGCTGGACCTGGCCCTTCCTGAAGGTAGGCTTAGCATGAAACCTCCATTCTGAGCCTTTATCTAAATTGTGCATTTTTAAAAAAAGTATTGGAAACTGTGCACTCAGCCAGTTACAAATACATTTGTAATTTGTGGAGTGTAACAGAAGGTACTTCCTATGAAAAAAGGTTCTCATTATTGCCGCTGTAGTTGAGAGTAGATAATGCAACCTGTGACTCCGCATTACTGGGCACATAGAAATTGCTAGAAATCTCGATAAACCATGGGCTAGAGGAATAAGGACTCCATTGTGTACCCCCCAACTCGGGTTGTCGGATCCCCACCTCCTCTCTGCATTCCCGCGACACTGCACGCAACCCTGCAGATGGAGGGAGTCAAGCGTCCTGCTTCTTATTAAAATACAACCCAGCTCAATTCCTTTCTCATTTTTAGTATGAAGATACGTATACATAGAAGGTCCAATGTATTTTTTTCTGCCTGTTTCCCACTTTGAAGGCCACTGGTCTGGGCAAAGTCAGAAACCACTTCCTGGCCCCTCCTCAGTTAAAGGGAGAGATGCTTTCTCGAAAGGACACAGCCCCCCAGGAATGACACAGCCCCCACACTTTGTCTCCTGGAGTGGCTTCCCAGGAGCAGCAAGGCAAAGGAGCTGAAATACGTTGTATCTTGTAGGAAGTAGCCGGACACGCAACATTGTTTGACTTGGAGCAGATGCAGAAGAGAAGCTGGTGATAATGTACAGCGATGGAGGTGAGATCAGTCGCTTTGGGAATCTTACCATCGTGTTGGTCCAGGTATTAGGCTAGCTCAGGCTTTCCACTCCGGGAGCCTTTGTGTTCTTGTTGTCTAGATCGACGGAGAGCGATGCGCTGCCTTGTAAATGGAGCGGGGTCGCGAGATGTCCTTGTCCCCCCCTCGCCAGGGGCCACTTGCTTTTGTTCCTGAGTTGACGCACCAGTGACTGGGCATGTTGCTCCCAGAATCCGTGTTGAAACATAAAAGCTACAGAGCTTTTTCTCAGCTTTGCACTCAGTCCGGGTTTTTCTCAGTTCTGGTTAAAATGATTCAAATGTGAAGAGCAATAAAGATATTGACAGCAATGTGACTGTCAATTCTCATAGCTGAGAGCTACTCAGTGCTCACTCCTTGACAGGTACTGTGCTAGGGAGTCAGGTGGATTTAACCCTTACTCCTCAGGACAGCCCTATGAGGGGTGTGTGTGTGTGTGTGTGTGTGTGTAATCATTTCCCACCACCGGAGAAAGAAACTTCTCTGGGGTTCAGAGAAATTAAACATCTGGAGTGACAGAGGCTGGGTACAGGGAGAACCTATATGGTTCCAGTCCAGGGCTGCAAGGTTAATGACATCTATGTAGGTATTATAAGAAGGTTAAGAGGGCCAGCTTCCGCTCTGTCCTATGTTAATGTCAGAACCGTAGGCAGACTTTCAAGATGACCCTCCATGATCCTTACCCTGGGCCATTCCCTCCCCTTGAGTGAACAGGATGAAATATCACACCCGGAGAAGAAAGGATTTTGCTGATGTAAACCAAGATGCGAAATCCGGGGGCCTTAAAATAGGGAGATTATCCCGGGTGGGCCTGACCTAATCAGGTGAAGCCCTGAATGAGATCGGGCTGGGATAACAAGAGGGACCAGACATGCAGAAGCGTCTCCCCTGCCGGCTGTGAGGATGGGAGGGGCCGCCGGCAAGGAGTGTGTGAGGAGGTGGCATCTGCGAGATGCAAGTGGCCCTTGCCAACAGGCAGCAAGAAACGGGACTGCGGTCCTACCGACTTCAGGAACTGAATTATGCCAACACCCCGAATGAGCCAGGAAATGGCTCCCTCCCAGAGCCTGTGGATACGACCGCTGCTCGGCCAGGGCCTGCGTTTCAGCCTCATGAGAACCCGAGTGAAGGCCGCAGCCGCGCTGCGCCTGGACTTCTGGTCGACGGAACCGCAGGCGGAGGATGGGTGGTGGTGGAAGCCGCTCAGCTGAAGGCGGTGTGTCTCGCAGCAGGAGGAAACCAGTATACTCCAGGTGCCTTTTCTGCGCTTTGCATTTACTGAAGTGCCACAAAGTGTTTCTTTCTTGTTTTTTTTTAAAAAAATCACGTCCTTTGGCTTGTAGTTTGCACGTAGCAGGCGCCGTAAACGTGGGCTGGAGAGACTGTATCTGGTTCAGGATGTAGGTCCGGAGCCAGACGGCCCGGGTTTAACCCCGGCACCATCTGACGGGCTGCGGGACCTCGGACAAGCGACGTCACTACCGCGTGGGCATGAGGCTGAGCCTAGGTCCGGGGCCTGGCGTGTGGTCGACGGAGTCTGTGCAGGTCCTGGTGCCTAGTGAGCGCTCAGTGAGTCGTCGGCTGTTACCGTGTTTTGTGAATTAGCAAATTTTAACCACTTGAGAGAGAAACCTCATAAACTATGCCGAACACGTCCCTGCTTCCCTGGGAGGAGTTGATGGAATTCTTTGCCAGGTTTTCTGGGCTGCTCATCATTAAACGCTGGGGGTGTCCGCAGCGGTGTCTCCAGGCACCATGGAGAAATGGCTCCCATTCCACGTGATGTTCCTTTGAATCCTTTGGGGACGGACTCTGAGCTGTTGGAATGAGCCCTGTTGAAGTTCCTGTCCCCATCCTGGACTGTCTTGGTGTCTGCTGTTGGAATTGTTTTTCTCTCACAGTTGTCACATGTCCCTTCTGGGCACAACCCTCACGGGCTGTGTCTGCGAGTCATCTCTGGGTCCCCCCCTGCCGTGGGCTGAGAAAACCAGTTACCCCTCACACGGGCCAGATGTCTTCTGTTCGCCCAGAGACCCACTCCCCACCCCGACCTTTAGGGGCAGCGCCAGCCGGCTCCCTGACCGTCCATCGGGCTCCAGGGAGGCGAGCCGGCGAGAAGCAAGAGGAGGGTGAGGCTGGGGTGTTGATTTCCTTGGCGTGGCCTTGGCGAGTGTTCCCCCCGTGGTCACTCTTCCTCCCAAGGTGGCCTCTTCCACATGCTGCTCCTCCTTCGGATTCTGGAAGTTCCTCCCTGTGCCGCCGGCCTATGGATGGAACAGCTCCCTTGGTGCCCCCACGCCAAGCCCCTCTGTGAACGGGGCCTTCCCCGCGCCGTCCGTGAGCGCCCCCCACTGACTGCGCCGTCTGATTTCCGATCGGCCCTTCGCCCACGCGCCAAGATCGTTACATTTACTCCTAGTTAACTAAGTGTCCGTGGATTCTGACCGTTTACTCCTAGTTAACTAAGTGTCCGTGGATTCTGACCGTTTACTCCTGGTTAACTAAGTGTCCGTGGATTCTGACCGTTTACTCCTGGTTAACTAAGTGTCCGTGGATTCTGACCGTTTACTCCTGGTTAACTACGTGTCCGTGGATTCTGACCGTTTACTCCTAGTTAACTAAGTGTCCGTGGATTCTGACCGTTTACTCCTAGTTAACTAAGTGTCCGTGGATTCTGACCGTTTACTCCTAGTTAACTACGTGTCCGTGGATTCTGACCGTTTACTCCTAGTTAACTACGTGTCCGTGGATTCTGACCGTTTACTCCTAGTTAACTACGTGTCCGTGGATTCTGACCGTTTACTCCTAGTTAACTACGTGTCCGTGGATTCTGACCGTTTACTCCTAGTTAACTAAGTGTCCGTAGATTCTGACCCTTTACTCCTAGTTAACTAAGTGTCCGTGGATTCTGACCGTTTACTCCTAGTTAACTATGTGTCCGTGGATTCTGACCGTCGCTCTCTCACTGGTCGAAGGCTAGCGTTGGGCAACATCTATTTTAGCTGCTCCAAGGACCATTTCTTTCGCTTTTCGCGGAGGTTCGGGTTATATTCCAAAGGATGGAAATTGATAGAGAGGTGACCGCTGGATGAATGCGGTGTTTCAGAATGCTTTGCTCTTTGGGCTTCCCACTCAGCTCCCCTAGAACAAGGTAGAGGCGAGCTCAGGTCCGCATGCATTGCAGTAAGGGCTGGCACAATGAAGGAGCAAACCCTCCGAGAAGGCAATTTCTCAAGGCTGTTTGAGCGTGTCTCTAGCGAAACAGAATTGTCCCTTGAATCTCATTTTCTGCAGATTGTTTTGGGAACCTCTAGAAATAGAGAGTGCCTTTGGCTCGGATATGGAACACTTCTATTTTGCATATTGACATGCATTTGAACAAGATAAAGGTCAGTGATGGGGACAGGTCTGCTTGTTGGTGTGACAGTCGACATTTACCTGGGCCTTCTTGATACGCCGCAGTTTAAAATAATTTAGTAAAATAATTGTCACCATTGATTTATATTTTCTTTTTAGACCCAGAGTTCAGTCTCATGGCTCTGGGGTTAGGTAGTTTTCAGAAGCTTAAATGTCCTTCTGATGGGAATGTATTCCTTAAGTTCTGAGTAGATGAGAAACTTTGATGAAAATGATAGACTTTCATGGTCCGTTGGCGAAAGCTGGTGAACCCAGTTGCGCCGACACCGTTTCTGACCAGCACGTGTTCACTGGGGGACAGAATGGCAGAGAATGGACGGTTGGGGGTTTCTGAGCTCAACCTTCACATTTATAAAATGCGCATCTTCAGAGGGTCTCGGTGGGGTCCCTTCAGGAAAGCGGGCGTTTAAACATTGTCCTCACAGCGTAACAGTCCCGTCACTGGACCTGGCAATGCTCCGTCCACCAACAGGGTGGTCATTCTTCTGCAGAAAGAGAAGAAGAGGCGGTTCACATTTAGAGCGGTTTGCTTCCCTCTCGGACGAGGAGCAGGGATGTACTTGAAAGCACGTGTGATACTCACTCACACGGGAGGAAGCAGTGCCCACAGGGGTCCATTAAAATAACAGAGAGAAAACCCCGGTTCACTTAGAGAAACGTGCACTGTCACCTGCTGTACGCCGCCTGCCTGCTGGCGTTCCTCACAGAAGCAAACAGGATGGGATCCATGCTTCTTATCACCCGCTCAGCATGTCCTGGGAAAGAAGGCGCAGGGACATGCCAAGGTCCGGTGTCTTTTCCATTCCAACGACCATCCTTCGGTTTTCAAGTATCACCCTTCTCTGTCCTCCGCCGAGGATGGTCTGAGGTCTGACTCCGCCTTCTCTCCAACTCCCGGGGTGGGCGTTCGTGGTACATCAGCCGCTTCAGAGACCCATCTGACCCAACCGAGTGCGACGATATTGAATCTCGCACTTGGCAGAAACCGGAGGGAGATGAATTCTTTTTCTGTACCGACATCCAGTCGTATTTCTAGGGAATAGAACTCAGCAGGCTCTGGGGACTACCCCCTAGAGAACGCTGCCGGAAGATGGGGCCAGGCACAACCCACAGGATGACACCGTGGCTGCATGTCCTTGTATGTCCTTTGATTTCTTACATGATTAGATCTGCTTGATGAGACGCCAGTGACCGTGTGGTGGGGTCTCCCGGGAAGGCTCCCCCAAGCAGGTGGCGGTGATGATACTTTGAACCTCTTCTTCTTCTGTGGCCTGGAAGGTGGATTTGGTGCCCAGAGTTCTAGTTGCCCCCTTGGAGAAGGTCCCGATTCCCCAAACCTGTGAATGTGGTACCTTCCGTGGCAAAGGGAATGCTACAGCTGGGACCGAGGAGGGATACTGAGATGGAGAGCGAGCCCAGGTGTATCAGAGGGCATCCAGACGAGGAAGCAGGTGGATCAGCCTCTGAAGAGGGAGAGGCGACGGAAGCAGAGGCTGGACCGAGGTGCTCTGATGCCGGAGGGAGGGGCCACAAGCCAGGGCGGGCGGCAGCTTCTAGAAGCTGAGGGATTCAAGGAATGCATTCTCCTCTAGACCCTCGAGAAGAAATTCAGTCTTGCCGCACCTTGATGTTAGCCCCGTAGAGATTTATGTCGGATTCGGACCTCCAGAACAGTCCGCTAATCCACTGGTGGTGTTTTAAGCCATGAAATTTATGGTCATTGTTACAGCGGCAGGAGTAGAGACTCGAACAAGGGATCTTGAGGAGGGGACAGAAAGATGGGGACATTCATCTCCTCTGATGACAGCCACCCTGCTGGCCCTGAACTTGCAACTTCTGGACTTAATTTTATGCACAAGAGAAACAAACCTCTACCTTCTTTAAAAACACGTTTGTTCGGGGTGTGGGCGTTATGTGCTCTGTGTTTTCTTAGATTGTGTACTTGTCTGTGTGGCATCCATCAATCACAGAGCCAAACCCAGGGGCACGGTGGTTCCATCTCCCTGCCCCCCCGAGTCCATGCTCCGAACATTCTCCTCGTGTGACTCACACACCAAGGGACAGGTGCTATGCCCCAAAGTCCAGCAGGATTATTCCAACGCGCCGGTCCTCAGCTTTGCACGCTGTCTTGCCTGGCAGAAATCCGGACCCGGGGCCAGAGGCGCCCCCTTGCTCCTTCAGCCGCCGACTGGACTGCACTGCTGCGCCCCCCGTGGCCCTCACGGCCGGCTCGCCTCTGATCCCGGGGAACCTTGAGTCACATTGGTTTTCTTCAATGGCGCTGAGCTCTCCAGGTCATCACTTCAGTCCCCTTTGCAGACCCGTTGGCTACCGGACCAGATTCTCAGTGACCCAAGGAAAGACGCAGTGGAAAAGAAATTAAATCAAAGTGTCAGAGCATCATAATCATTTGCAGTCAATAAATAGGGGGATGTGCTAAAGCGTGATGGGGGCGGGGTGAAGGATTTCTGTGTGGGGCGACCTGGGAGCTGGAGCCCGGACGATGAGGTGGAGCCACTTGCGTGCCGCGTGGGGGCCGGTTGGGGTATTTCAGGCAAAGGCGCAGGGGTGAGTGGAGGCTGCGGGGACTGAGAGGCCCGTGCGATGGGGGCATCAAGAGAAACGGAGAGGTGCGGCCCCGTGGTGCCAGACCCGGATGCGGAGGGTGGCCTTTATTCCTGATCCGATGGGAGGCCCCCGGGGGATGTTGAGTGGGAGTCACTGGTTCCCACGTGCACTTTAAACAGAGCGCTCTGGGCGTTGCTGTCTTAGGCACACGAAGCCCCGACCCACCAGATGGCGTGGTCCGGTTCTGTCCGGCCACCTCTCAGTGGCCCCTCCTGGGCCTCCGGAATTCTGAACGTCGATCACCGACGTTCATGTGAATTATGACCCAGACACCAGAGCTCGGTTGCCTTTTCTTTCTTTTTTTTTTTTGTGTGTGTGGTTTCTACATCAGAAACAGCTTTCTATGAGGCTGATAAATATAAGTGCTTGGGAGTATTTTATGGATCAATGAAATATTAATGGACCTGGAGGTGCTTTAAGTTTATTTATAAAGGTAGGTCATCTGTAGGTCAAATACCATTATAGCAAATGCAATTGTAATGAATATCTTTGATAAATATGGGTTTGAAGCCCGAACCCGTATCCTGCTTATGTCCGACAGTACATGCGCCGAGCCCCGTGATGTCTTACGTCAGACAGTACATGCGCCGAGCCCCGTGATGTCTTACGTCAGACAGTACATGCGCCGAGCCCCGTGATGTCTTACGTCAGCCAGTACATGCGCCGAGCCCCGTGATGTCTTACGTCAGACAGTACATGCGCCGAGCCCCGTGATGTCTTACGTCAGACAGTACATGCGCCGAGCCCCGTGATGTCTTACGTCAGACAGTACATGCGCCGAGCCCCGTGATGTCTTACGTCAGACAGTACATGCGCCGAGCCCCGTGGTTTAAGAAACCACCTGGTTAAGATTCTTAAAATCCAGAAACCATCTGGCCACCAACGTTGGTTTCATTTAAATTTTTTAATAATGTGGTTAATGGCCAAAATGGAGTTAAAAGGATATGACTGTGTATAAATACACGCAGATATTTTATTCTGGTAGGTGGGGGTATTCACTGCAGAAAAGGTGAGTTTTATCGTAAGGATCCGTCCCAGTCCACTCTGGGAGTGTTACTTATATCTGCGCCGAATTCCTTCAGGTCCAATGAGGCCTGGATTCGGAAATACGCTGGGCCTATCGGGGGTCCAGATGGAGGGTCAAGGCCTCTGCGGCCCTGCATGTCTGTTTTCCATTGTTGTTTTTATCCTCACCCAAGGACATTTTTGCATTTATCTTCAGATCGAGCAGGAGGAAGAGAGCGAGAGAGAAACATTGATGTGAGAGAGACACATAAACTGGCTGCCACCCACATGACCCCAACCAGGGCCGGGGACAAATGGAAACCGAGGTGCGTGCCCTGAGCGGGAACCGAACTGGGGACTCTCTGGTCCGCAGGCTGACGCTCTAACCGCTGAGCCAAACTGGCCAAGACATGACTGTTTTTTTCTTCCTGTTGTTTTGTTTTCGGAATGGATAAGAAAAGCATTTGAATTATAATCATTAATATGAGGAAGTTGGGGGGAACATTTAAGAGAGATTACAGGTAGAGAAGTCTCATGGATACTAATAATGCTGACACTGGCCTGTCTCGCTAACCTACGGAACATTTGCATCACAAACATCTATTTCACGTGTGGACAGAGATAGAGAATTTTGTCCTCGCATGAGCTCTGTGAGGTTGGGGACAGGGATGCTTGTTATCACTGTGGCCTCGATATATACCCGAGCCTGGTAAATAGTAGATGCTCAATAAATCTTCGTAGAATGCAATTAGTCAATCCGTCGAGAAGCCTGGAGAGCAAGTGTTAGGCGACTCCCCCAAGTTCTGGGGTGGGTGAATCGGAACTCGGGTCTTTCAACCCCTTTTCCAATGTGTTTCTCTCCACACAATAGTTCTGCCTTATCTGTAGTTCTGCTGCCCATGGTTTCAGTTACCTTCAGTCCACTGTGGTCTGGAAATATCATATGGAAAATTCCAGAAGGAAGCAAGCCACATGTTTGAAATTGCATGCTGTTCTGAGCAGCGTGATGAGGTGTTCTGTGTCCTGCTCTGTCCAGGCTGGGACCTGAGTCATCCCTCTGTCCAGCGTCTGCACACGGGAGGCCCGCCCGCGAGTCACTTGGTGGCCATCTCTGTTAGCAGATGACAGTCATGGTACTGCAGTGTTCAAGTCACCCTTATTCTACTTAATGAAGACCCTGAAGGCGAGAGCAGCCATGCTGGCGATTCGGACGTGCCGAAGAAAAGCCACAAAGTGCTTCCTGGAAATGACAAGATGAGAGTCTTTTACTTAGTAACACGTCTGATCCTCTTGCACCATCACAAGCAGAAGAAGGGTGAGTGAGTACAGCAAGGTATTTTGAGAGACGATCTTAACATTACCCTTATTGGAATATATTAATTGTTCTATTTTGTTATCAGTTATCATTGTTCATCTCCTGTTGTGCCTGATTTATAAATTAAGCCCATGCTAGGTGTGTATGTATCGGGAAAAGCACAGTATGTATACGGTTCGATACTCTCCATGGTTTCAGACATTCACGGGGGGGACCTTTGCCGTGGATAAGGGGGGGCGACTTTACCATTGCTAGCTTGCTAACATGAAAGGAAATTGAAGCCTCTTCTGAGATCATCAAAGGGTTAGAACATGAAGCGGGAAGAAGAATTCAAGGGGTCTTTGTTTCAGTTGGACAAAGCTCACCAGTCTGTGTAAACAGCCAAGGTCCTCGTTTCCAGAGAAAAGAAGACGGATCGGTTCTAATCCAAGAACATCATTGGCAGTGAGCCATTATAAAAGCAAAATATTCACTTTGAAAAATAAAACCTATTAAATTCAAGGCATTGTTATTTCCCACTGCGAGACCGGAGTGCCAACGACTGAATTCCATTGTGCGCCTACAGACTTTGTTGCCGACGACGTTTTGTATCATTCACCGGGATTCTAAGAATATCAACTCCACGTGACTGCGTGCCGTTCTGCTCCTCGTGTGACACAATGCGTATGCATCTCGGGATTTGTCCTCAGTTTTGCCTCTCTCCTTACTCCTTGCATCCTTCTCAGAAGCCAGGCCTGCAGACAACACCCCCAAGTGGGAGCTGTGTATGTTCGCTCCTCTGTGGGCATGGTGCCCGCCTGGACAACCCGGCAGCTTCTGAGCTGGTCCCTGTGCTCTCTGGTCCTGACAGGCTAGGCACTCTGTTCTCCGAAAACACGGAAACGGCCTGACGTCGTGTTCCCCAGCAGCAGATCCTGAGATGAGGATTTGTGGGGAAGGACTTAGGAAGACGTAAGACCCAGAGAAAGCAGGTCATCTCAATGGGTCCTGGGGATGTGGACTGGGGCTTAGCCCACAGGAGAGCTTTGGGGTGTAGACCGCCCCAATCAGAAGCAAGGGAGCTGGTGTATTTCTACTCCTTGTACCTACCGTCATTTGTGTTTTGTTTGTTTTTCTTTATTGATTTTTAGAGAGAGAAGAAGGGAGAGGGAGAGAGAGAGAGAAACATTGATGAGAGAGAACATCAAATGCCGCCTCCCGCATGCCCCCCACTGGGGATCGGGCCCACAGCCTGGGCATATACCTTGACCGGGAATTGAACCGGCGACCTCTTGGTGCAGGGTCGATGTTCAACCACTGAGCCACGCTGGCCGGGCTCCTACCAGTCATTTGTAAGGACTGCAGCCAGGGGCCGTGCAGTCCCAGACACTCGAGCTCTGAGTACAGAGGCAGAACGGTGTTCTCACAACAGCTCCAGGAAATAAGAACAGTGGTCTTTCATTCTAGGGCAAGGAAACCGAGGCACAGAGTGGCCCAATGAATCGCCCCCGGCCATACAGTCAGGGGTGTTGGAGCCAGAACGTGCCCCTGGGAGCCTGAGTCTGCCCTCCTTGCCCACAGCCTCAGACACGCTCTGCCCTCCCTCCCAGGCGGGGCGGCGGCAGCGGACGGCTGCCTCTAATTTTCCAGAGTGTGAAGATCACGCAAGTCAAGGAAAGACCGAGGGACTGTTCTAGACGGAAGAGATCGGAGGCATGAGAGCTACATGCACTGAGGGATTCCGAATGCGGGGTTGTTTGCCTTTTCACTACAGACAACATTCTTAGGACAGTAGGAGAAACACCAATGGGATCTGGCGATTAGGTGGTCGGCATATTTCACGTGTGTTTCCTAAATTTGATGGTTGTATAAAAGAACATCCTTGTTTGTAAGAAATATACAGTAAGGTGTTTGTGGCATCAGGTACCAACTTAGTCTTATATTTCAGGGGTTAAGTTGTCTGCAATTTTGAAATGGCCCTAAAGAAACAAAAAATCTTCAAGCAACACTTATTGAATAATGATCTTAATTACAATTCTTTGCTTTGAGCTTCAAAATAGATATTTAGAAAGACTTTCGTCTTAAAAGCCAGGCTTTTTCCAGGAAAACACTGTTATTCTGGGTATTTCCCAAACTGGCCTCTTACATCTCAGGAACCAAGTTTGGTGGGTGGACCACAAAGGGAACTTACACTGGGAAAGGTGAGGTGATGATTCCGAGAACTTTCTGATCCCACAGAACGGGAAAGGCCCTTGGGGGCCAGAAGTAGGGGCCCAGAAATGTGGTTAGGGTAGGGGGGAGCAGTAATTCTGACAGGACTATCCTGATTCTAGGTTGTTTTTTAAAAATATGTTTTTATTGAATTTTTAGAGAGAGAGGAAGGGAGAGAGAGAAACATTGATGTGAGAGAGAAACATTGGTCAGCTGCCTCCTGCACGCCCCCTACTGGGAATCAAGCCTGTAACCAGGGCATGTGCCCTGACCAGGAATCAAACTGGGACCTCTCAGTCCATGGGAAGATGCTCAATCCACTGAGCCACATCGACCAGGCTGATTCTAAGTTTGAAGGCACCCAGATCTTTAGTTTGAAGACGGGCGAGAATATAAGCTATTCAGCAAAGCACTGTATTGGAAAATGGGTGCCTCTGGTATAAGTTGGGGCAGGAGGATACCATTGCTCAGCCTGGGCAGCCTCATCGCACCCCTCCCCCCAGTCCTGCATGGGGTAACATACATGGTTCAGTGGGGAACAATCAACCACTGTACCAAGGGGGATGTGGAAATGTTGCAGGAACCATTTTCCTAGGAGAAGACTGGGTTTAAGAAAAGGAAGTTGAGGTGACTGGGATTTCATGCTCAGAGGGAATGATGAGATCTACGGTCACCAGCACAGAGCCCAGAAGAGCTGGTGGGCTCAGCTCCATCTTGGTGGCCCCCAGTGCAGAATGCCCACTGGGCACGGAGGTCACACTACATGTCCGTAATCGCGGTATGGGTGGAGGGTGATGCCTGAAGACCATGAACAGAAGGAGCCACTGTGGAAGGGGAGCTCATGGGCCAGACATACATTCCCAGAACGATGAGAACATAACCTTTCCCTGCCACCCCACTGCATCCTGGGAATGGGCAAGAACCCCGGGACTAGAGAGAAACTCCGAAGGGCTAGACAATTACCCAAAAGAAAAGTTAATGAAGTGAGTCCTGATGGGCTTCATGGGCAAATTAAGGTATTTCTGCTATCGGTAGAAATAAAGTGTGAAAACAAAAGAATTATATGTCAGAGACAATGATGTATATAATCTGCTTCCTCCCAGCTCCATCTGTATACACTGGAACTGTAGGGATAAATGTCAAGTTCTTTATAGAAAGGATACATAATGACAATCACTAAAGGTATGAGGGTGAGGTCCTGGGCACCTTTTTTTTTTTTTATCCTCACCCGAGGATATTTTTCCTTTTATTTTTGTACAGATAGAGTGGGAGGGAGAGAGAGGAAGGGAGAGAGAGAGAGAGAAACATCGACGTGAAAGGGACACATCGAGTGGCTGCCATCTGCACGACCAACCAGGGCCGGGGACAAACTGCAACCGAAGTACGTGCCCTTAGCGGGAACCGAACCCGGGTCTCTCCGGACCTCAGGCCGAAGCTCTAACCGCTGAGCCAAACTGGCCAGGGCTTGGGCACCCTTTGATAACATGCTCAGAGAAGACCCTTCTAACACTGAGACCTGGCTACAGAGAGGAAACCAGTGATGGAGAGGGTGGGGAGAAAATGTGCCAGGAAGAAGAAATAGCCCAGGCGAAGGCCGTGACATGGTATTAGGCTTGGCGTGATTTCGGTCACGAAAGGAAGTCAGTGGGGCTGGAGCTTAGAGAGTTAGGGGTGGGGAGACCGAGGATGAGCTACAGGAAAAGTCGGCAGGAGCCAGCTCTGCAGGGCCTGGTAGACCGTGGTGAGGAGGTCTGGATTTTATAGTACGGACGATGGGCACCCGTGAAGGACGTCTAAGGCTAAGTTCTGTGTAATGTAACTGGTGACTTAACGGGATCGTTAGAGCCTATTGGGTAGAAAAGGGAAACGAGGAGACCGGGAGAGAGATTACAGCAATGGGAAGCCAGAGAGCGAGCTGAATGGGTGGTTTCAGGATATAATCTGGATGTAAAACGGCCAGAACTTGCTGGTATTGGCTCTGGAGAAGAGGAGAAAAGAGAAATGAATGACAATTCCTAAGGTTTTGGCTTGAATAAGTCAGTCAGTGGTGGGAGGGTTGACTGAGGCGTTGACTAATGGGAAGACGAGAGCAGAAAAGTCTGGGGTGCGGTGGGTTGCTGTTCCATCAGTACAGTCTGGCTACGTGTCAATATCTCAGTTACTAGCAAAGAACATGGGTCTGTCAGTAATCTCCCTTCCAACAAGACGAATGACGACAGTCGTGCGATATATCCAATACAAGACCAGCTCCAAGGCCGTGGTTTTCAGTGTAAGGTTTTGATTTAGTTAGTAATCTATTCATGGAACTGTTTACATTCAAACTTGGCCGGCTTGCTATAATTAAAATAACTCCTGAATTTATCAACTGAGCCTTAAATTAAAGACCCACTAAAGGCTTTCTATGATGGGATAAGTCTCCATATTCTCTTCAATATGAACAACCACCTAAATTTTTCGACACATGTAATGTTTGGCATCCATCAAAAAAAAAAAAAATCACAACAGAAATATTCTATGTTTAAAGCAGAGCTGGAAAAAAAAAAAGACTAAAAATTCCATATTGCATAAAAGAAAGAGTTAGCTTGCCACCAAAGTGAAAGGAAATCAATGGGACGACTTTGGAGACCCATTTCAATCTGTTGTTGACATTGTTTTCTGGTAGTAATTTTCTCAAAATGTTAACAGTATTGAGTTTGCCTATTGATTCTATTATTTTTGACCTTGCATTAGTGTGGGCTAATCTTACATGCCATAAACTTTCCTTTCACAGCTGAAATTATCGTCCGACTCTGGAGGGAGGCTGCCGTCGGGTCAGGCTCCCCCTCAAGATTTTGATGAGCCTATAAGCGGCAATAATGAGTTATGTTGACTTCCAATACACTTCTGTGTTGTTTACATTTTATTAAATGGTTTAAGCAGGGTCATCATATAAATGATCAACATATCGACTGAAACACTCAAGCCTGAATGAATTGAAGGCCACAGACAGCCACCCAGATGGGTCAGCTGGAATTTGAGTCAATAGCGTGAATATATATCTGGCTACAGAATCGAAGCCAACTTTATATTCATTATTCTGAAAACCTTGCTAAACAAATAGCTACAAAGTACATCCCTGGGAGATGCCCTTTCTACTTACCCAGTAGCTCGCCGGCTACGCCCCCTCCAAGACCAAAAAATCCAAACTGCATGACCTCCGCCGCACTGAAGCGAGTTGATGAGGACCCCGTAGATGGGAGACCAAAAGCTTTTGAATGGTTTTCCCGGGAAAAGAATGGATTTATCGTTGGTTCTAGGTAGGGGAAATTCGGCAGCTGTGTTTTCAAAGGTTTTATGAAATATAGTCACAACATGTCATTAGCGTCCCATCTGCTCCCCCCCCGCCCCTCCCACATGTCTCCATAGGAGGTCAAGCCACCTGCACAGTAGAAACCCTCCACCCCTTGCCTTTGACGCCCTACTTACCCGGGCTGCCTGCAAAGACATTTTGGGATTTACTGGCACAACGCTAATGGGTTTGCCCACAAAATTTCGAAGACGATTGCTAGAGGAGTTAATTTGCTTCTTAATGCTTTAATTATATGCTCTTCTGTGCAAGAATAACAATGTTCTTACTCTCCCGCTGCCGCTGGGGCTGCTGATTTTGAAAATAATTTTCCAATTTTTTTTTTTTTTTACATTTGCTTTCCTTTAGAGAAGGGGATTGAGTCACAGGGGCAGAAAGGAGGATTTTCTCGTCCCACAAAAGAATATTCGCCTGAAATGGAGTAAGGGCGTCTGTCAGGGTAACAGTGATGACAAAAGAGGTACATTGATTTTTACTCTCATTGTCTTGATTGAACCAGTCCAGTAATACTGCTCTTTATTTTCAAGTAAAGTTCAGTGAGAATACCTGGTTTGCCCAACTCAGAGGTAGAAAGTTAGGGGGTCTGATTGAGGTCTTTTTTTTTTTTTATCCTCACCCAAGGACATTTTTACATTTATCTTCAGATAGAGTGGGAAGGAGAGAGGGAGGAAGAGAGAGAGAAACATCGATGTGAGAGAGACACATCGACTGGTTGCCACCCGCATGATCCCAATCGAGGCCGGGGACAAACTGCAACTGAAGTATGTGCCCTTAGAGGGAACTGAACCCGGACTCTCCCGTCTGCAGGCCGATGTTTCAACCGCTGAGCCAAACTGGCCAGGGCTAATCGAGGTCTTTTGACTCCAAAACTCAACTTTTGTTTTGTATGACCCACTGTCCTGTGGCTTAAAAAGCCTACTTTGTAGTACAGGTTGGGTTTTATGGAAGGAGACCCTGAGGTCAAGATGTTCGTTGGGGCCAGTGCGCATGGACAGAAGGGAAGGAAGCAGGAGCGGGCAGAGGCAGCCGTCACACCGAGATGCAAGCCCAGTAGAGTCTCGGCCAGCCCTGCAGGGAGCTCTGGGGCTGGTACTGCCCATCACAGTGCCCGCACTGGGCAGAACCGGCCGGACCTCCATGCCCCCACCTCGCTGTATCACTCTTCCGACTGCTCCAAGGGCGAGACCTGGGGTGAGTTGGCATTTCCCAGCTGTGGCAGCCCCTAAATGCAAGAAGGGACAGCCGGGCAGCACATCTCTGCATCTACAATAGGCTGTTTTCAGATCTATCTGTAGAAACACCACCCGTTCAGAAGAGGCACAGAGAAGTAGGAAGATCGTGGGCTTCTGGACTGGGACATCGGGGTGCTTACTCCACATCTACCTCTTCCATTGTGGCAGCTTAGTTGAACCCTGAGATCAAGCCAATCTGTAAAATGGGCACATGAGCGGCATTTTGTTGACTTATGATGAGAACCAGGAATAAGTTCTGCCAGGTATCTTTGGTCCATGGAACATATTGTTCTAACCCTCTGGAGAAAGAGACCATGTTCTGGGCCACCCATCGATCTTCCAGAGACTGACCTAAACATGCTTTTCCCTCCTGATTATCACCATTCTCTTCCTGGTCAGGGCTCCCCTAAAGCACCATGACGACCCCTGAGCCCACAGCTGGATTGTCCTATGGGCCCGTCACTGCAGTTAGACGGATCAGGCTGCCAGGAAGGTGACGTCCGGGACTTAACACCTTTTGGCCTATCAGTAGGGCTCAGGAGAGGGGCAGGGAACCCCCGACTTTGGAGTCCTGTGCATGGCTGTACCATTAATGTGATACATACGTATGAGAAACAATATTTACGATCGCGGGATCTGATCACCATCGGGTTTGGTGTGCTCTCTGCCTCTATAGCCTGATACCCAGTGGAATAATTACCACCTTTACTCAGGTGATGTGTATCTGTCAAGGTGCACTTGAATTTCACATCAGGTAGTCACTGTAGAAGTCTAATGTCAGACTCTCCTAGGTTACAATCCCAGCTGTACTATTTCTTTTTATTTCTTCTTTCTTTATTGATTTTAGAGAGAGAGAGAGAGGAAATGAGAGGGAGAAAGAAACATTGATGCGTGAGAATATCAATTGGCCGCCCCCTGCATGCCCCCCACTAGGGATCAGACCCACAACCTGGGCATGTGTCCTGACCGGGAATCAAACTGGCAACCTCTTGGTGCAGGGGTCGATGCTCAACCACTGAGCCACACCAGTCGGGTCCACCTGTACTCTTATTATGAGCTGTCACACGGGTCAATTTTTAAAGTTTTATTTCTCAAACTTTCCCTCTGTAAAATGGGATAACATCACTCACGGTGTTTCATGAGGCAACGAATTGGAATGCCTGCTTCATAGTAAGCGCTCAACAAATTCTTATGACTATTATTACAGTTTTCCATGAAGGATAAGGGAACAGATCTGAAGTTGCATTTTAATGACACAGCAGGATTCGTTTTTGTTATTGTTTTTTTACATTTTTTTTGTTTTTCTCCAGCTCATGAGAAAAGGGCTTAGGAAACAGCAGTGATCACTAATACCCTGTCTACTTTGCAGCCCCGGAGGGTTATTTGAGGAAGGAAACCTGCCGTCCTTGTGGGGGCGGGAGGGGGAGGGGCTCCTCCACCTTCAAAGACGCCCCGGGGACTGGGTCTCCACAGACTCAAAGGCACTTCCTTCCCCCGTGGAGAGAGACACCGGCTGATAAACCAAGCGCCCTCTTTGAAAGTTTCCCGGTCTATTTGTCCCTGGAGGAGCGTGCCTCGGGGAGATTTATTGTTCGAAGCTTTTCGCCTCCAGCTTACCTTTCTAAAGTCTGTATTTCCTTAGAAACAGAGGAGCCGCACTGAACAGTCACAGGCGCCCCGAGCCCTACTCGGAGGGTTACCTCCAGTTTCCCTTCATGCGTGTCTCGCAGCTGGAGGCAAGTTATTTGTTTCGACACTCCGAATGGATTGCTCTTCTCCTCCCGTTTCGGTCCCTGCGTCCTGGGGCTGGGGACGCACGGCCCAGAGAGGAGGCCTGAGCCCTACTGATAGGCCAAAAGGTGTCAAGTCCCGGACGTCACCCCCCTGGCAGCCTGATCCATCTAACTTGTATGGTGTGTCCCCGAGCCTGGAGGAGAGTAGTTGACGTGGGAGGGATGGACATGTGAGCCGAGGTGGGAAAGGCAAGTTATCTAGGAAGCTCCCACTGTGGACACCTAGGGCAACTTGGTGAGACGGAGGGGAATACACACCTGTGAGTTTTCCTCGCCAGGTGAGGGAGCTGGGTGTTCCTGCACTGCTTTGCACCAGTCATTGGTTGAGGACCGCTCCTGGGGGCGTGGATTCTCTGGGACCCCAGCCCTGCCGTGTCATTCACAGACAAGATGGCCTGAGAGGTCTGAGAACACCCTCAGATGCAAAGGACGTCAGGCCACAGTGCCTTGAGGTGGGAAGGGCTGAGCCGATAGGGGTGGGCACCGATGATAATGGCTGTAAGTGTCATCAGTGGGTGGAATCTCTGTGCTTTAGGGCGGAGGTGACAGATGACTAAGGTCATGGTCTGGCCTTAAAATGCTCACAGTTTAGTGAGGGAGTCAATGGAGACAGGCAGGTCACAAATAATTCTGAGCCATTGATAATACTATTAAATATATCAACATATAGTATGTTAATCAACACATCAACATATATTTGTTATTATACTAATAATTATATTAATGGACACAGCTGAAAATATATAAAATTAGTATATGAATATATTACATTTTATATATTCTTACGATATACTTAACAATATCTGAATCACTGGTGCCGGGCTGTACTCCATCCACTTGCCCAGATTAATTTATTTGGTCCCCACAGGAACTCCACAGGGAGGGTGTTTGGTTCTCTATTTTAGGGGCAAGGAAACACATCTGAAGGTTTGCAGCAGTGTGTGGCAGAGCCAGAATTTGAACCCGGGCCATCTGGTTGCAGAAACCCCACTATAAACCAGTTTCTCCCGTTGCCAAGAGGGACATTCTGAGCCGACTGCTCTTTGCCACGGGCTGTCCTGTGCATTGCAAGGTGTTTAACAGCACCCCTCCCCCCCCTGCTAGGGGCAGTAGTACCTCCCACTCCTCTGTCCCACCTTCTGATTTGTGATGACCGCGGTGTCTCTAGACCAGCCATATTCTACCTTTTTTCACCTCATGGCACACACAATTGCTAAAATTCTGTGGCACACCACAATATATATTCTTTGTCAATATGACATAAATTAAGTATAATTTTGATGGATTTGCAAAAAAAAAAAAGTAATTACCTACCTGTTTTTTTTTAAAAAAATGTTTTCTTAATTTTTTTAGAGAGAGAGATAGAAACATCCATGTGGGAGAGCGACATTGATCGGCTGCCTCCTGCACGCCCCCTACTGGGTATCAAGCCCGTAACCTGGGCATGTGCCCTGACCAGGAATTGAACCAGGACCTCTCAGTCCATGGGATGATACTCAATCCACTGAGCCATACCAGCTGGGGTAATTATCTACCTTTTTTACTCCAAAGTGACTTTTTTTTTAAAAAGCAGGTGCCTATACTTGCATATAAGGATTTCCAGGACCAAGAATCCACCAATCATGCACAAACTTATTATGCAATGTGACCAATAAGTTGCAACTCTATTACATGACCTATATATTTATGGTTCAAGACAAGGCATTCACACCAGATGGCTATTGCTGAGTTGGCTGTTATCCTTTTCTTAGCTGACAATCAGGGAAAAGAGGTCAGTCCCCTGACTCAACAGTCAGGATCACATGTTTTAAAAATTCCCATGGTGCACCGGTTGACTTCGCTGCTCTAGACTGTGCCACGTGTCCACTGAGCTGCCAACGGCTCCCAGGAAGGACCACTCCTGTCATTAGAGAGCAAGCAGTATTGCCCGGGAAATGTTTAGAGATTGCAGATGGAAAGTCCTTCTTTCTCTGTTGCTTAAGTACCGTTCCTCCAAAATGTAAAGCAGCGTAGTATCTGAAGCTGATTGCATCTATCTGCAAACCAACAGCCAAGCACCTTTCAAGGCAGAGGACATGGAAGTAGAAGTTGAGTTATTGAAAAGTCAAATATTTTGGGGGGGGCATCCGAGTTGTAAGGGAGGCTTCCTGGTCTCAGCTTGCCCACTGGACTTTGTTACATGCCCTGAGGACTGGCCGTTTGCAGGGTCATTTAGTTTAGATCTTATCTTGCAATTTGATGGACTGAGAAAGCAGGGAAAAGACCATTAGATGAGAAAGGACAGTGGGTTCACAGGGAAGAAGTCTTTGTTTTATTCTTTTCCGTTTTCCTTGGGTATTTTATTCGTGAATATTTTGGAGTTCTGCTTTGAACCCTGCCTCCCTGACTCACCTAAGTAAAGAAATCCTGCCCTGGCCGGTTTGGCTCAGCAGTCAGAGCATCGGCCCACAGACCAGAGAGTCCCGGGTTCGGTTCCCGCTAAGGGCATGTGCCTCGGTTGCAGTTTGTCTCCGGCCCTGGTTGGGGTCGTGCGGGTGGCAGCCACTCGATGTGTCTCTCTCGCATCGATGTTTCTCTCTCTCTCTTTCCCTCCCTCTCTCACTTCTGCTCTATCTGAAGATAAATGCAGAAATGTCCTCAGGTGAGGATAAAAAATAAATAAAAAGAAATCCCTCTTCCTTCTGTCACTAGCCTGAAGACCCCAAGCTTTATTTGCTTCAAATCCTCCAAACCCCATTTTATCCCCATGGCTGCTTAGAATCGGTCAAGTTTGAAAACCGATCCTTGAGATTTGGGCTGTTTGGGAAACATAGGTAGGACTTCGATGTTAACATATCCTTATCTGTCTCTTTTCCTTTTTGTGGTGAAAACACTCTTGAGTCCAGTCTCTCCCCAGTTTGGCTGTGTCGCTAATCCGTGCGATAGGGAAGCTTCGTCTCAGGGTTGGAAGCCGGAAGAATTCACTCTCCTGAGAATAGGAGCCCACGATGTAGACACTGTCTGCAGAACAGAGCATTTCGTGTGCTTCTGGATAACTTACTGAGCAGTGTTAGTTAGTATGCTGACAACTCCCTGCTACCAAAGCTTTGGACGGTCCCTACCACCACTCATAAAGCAATCACTCTGATGACCTAAATTCTGTCCGTGTGCTATCTGTGAGGAGAAATGCCACCAGGGTTCAGCGTGTAGGCTCTGGGGTCAGAGGAACTGGATTTGAATCCAGGTGCCGAATGACTACAGTCTTTGTAAGATTCATCAAGTGTGGCTGGTGATGTAACAGCCCCCACACACGCCAGTGTCGGAATCCCTGACCCCTGGGACTATGTTACCTCACCTGGCTAAAGGGACCCAGCATTGTCCTGGATTATCCGGTGGGCCCAGTACCCCAAGAAGGGGGTCAGAGTCGGAGAGGAGAGAGAGAGATCGGAATGCGCTGTGCTGCCGGCTTTGAGGACGGAGGAGGAAGCCACAAGCCAAAGAATGTGGGCGGCCTCTAGGGGCTGGGGAAGGGAAGGGGCGGGATTCACCCCGGAGCCTCCGACGGAATGCGGTCCTGCTGACCCCTCAGTTCTGGCCCAGGTGGACTTCAACCTGTGATCTCTGAGATCATGGATTTGTGTGGTTCTAAGCCGCTCAGTTTGTATTAACTTGTTACAGCAATCGTGGGAAGCTAGTAGCGCAAGCACCCTGGTCTCTGGAAACCATTGTTTAGTCAGGTACCGAGCAGAATGATACCAGTATGTATCCCATTGGGCTGCTCTGGGAAATAAAGGAGAGTCGTGCTTGGCCCTGCCTGGAGCAGAGTATATGCTTAAAGACACGGAGTTAGTCATGGGCTTTTGATCTTGCTCTACGGTAGCATCTCCACCAACCTGCCTACTCTTAAGCTTCCAAAATACCCATCTGTGATGGGTTAATTTTATGTCAACTTGCCTACACTCTGGTGCCCAGTTGTTTGGGCAAATTCTAGTCTAGATGTTGCCGTGAATTCCGAGCTCCTGTATTTGTGGATGTGATGAACCTTTACAAGGAGTTGACTTTCAGTTCAGCAGATCAGTCTCCAGAATGTGGGTGGTCCTCATCTGGTGAGGGGAGGGCTTGAAGAGCCAAGACTGACGTTTTCGGGGAAGCTGCCGTTCTGTCTCCAGGCTGCAACATTGTTTCCCGCCTGCTGCCCTGTCTGGCAGATTCAGCTCCAGACTCGGACATCAACTCTCACCCGACACTCCTTCCGACCTCCCCTACCAATTGGAATCACCAGTCCCCATCATCATGTGAGCATCTTTCTTAAAGTAAACTTCTCTCTCTGCGTCCCATTGGTTCTGTGTCTCTGAAGAACCCTGACTAATAGACCATCCAAACCACACGCAGCACCGAGAGGGTGAAGAGTTTGAAAAAGGAAGAGGTGATGCTGAAGAACACATACTATTGCATTTTCTGGTTTGCCAAGAACTCTGCATTTCCTCATTGACATTTCAAGGACTGCACCCCAGTGGTTTCCTTTCCTTCACCTTTAAACCAAAAGTGTGTAATTGGGACTCTAGTAATAACAGAGTTGCTTAAGGCAAAATATCACAGCAAAGGAATTGGGATGGTGCTGTGACATCCTTAATGATGTGGTTTGACCATGAACTTGGAGTTGATAACAACAAGGATGATTGGTATTGCCATACTCGCTTGTATACAGTTCCTTCCCTAAGTCCTTCTGAATGCCCCCACCCTGTCCTAGCCACCCAGGCTCCAACCCTAGGTGGTGGGGCTGCTCAAGGGTTAGCACCTGCACAAGAGGATGCCTGTTCTGATTGGTTGGTGTTGTGCTATATAGGTTGTTGGTTATTTTCATATTGCTTCTGCCTAAAAGTAACAGTTGGTGGACAAAATACAATGAAGAATTGTCCAATTGTCCAAATTGAAATAGTCTATAAATGCACACTTTCTACAGGTTATCAATTTAAAAAGATAAAATAGGTGAAAATATTCACATTGCATTCCTTTTCTTGGGGAAAAATTTAAATCTTCCTTTTCAAACCATTCTTCTTAGGATTGATGTACTGGGTCTCTTGTTTAGTTTTTTTCTTTAACAGACAGGAGACAAGTGTGACTATTTCAATTGGACAAACATTTAGATTTTTCTCCTCTGAAGATAAATCTCACTGCCTCACATATAATTCTTCTGTATAAATTATTTTGTTGTTGGCCTTGGGAGAAAAGACTAATTCATTCATACTGTTGGCCTTTCTTCCCCCAATTCCATAAAGTCATTTGCCAAACACAAGGATTTGATCACAAACAATTCACAATCCCTGGGAGGCCTTTAAAAGGATTTGGCTTGTCAACCACGGACTTAAAATTTACTTTGGTACTTGTTAAAAATTACATAAATATAAGTTTGCTTCCTTTAAAACTTTAACCACCCAAAGACGAGGTAGTAGGAGAGGAAGAGTTAATCCCCGTTATTGATGAGTGGCTAAAAATACTCTTCCAAAGAAAGCTGATCACCAAGGTGCCGATAATATCAGCAATGTCTTGCATCTCTTGGAAATTGTTGCATTGAGTCGTTGAATTCTTCACCAGTCTTTCCTGCCAGGAAACAATAGAGGAGACATTATTTGCTCCACACACATTTTTCTAGGCACCTGTGGACCATTCTTGTCCCTAAACTAAGCACCGTGGTGCAGGTGGGTAAGGTTGCTAGTCCAGGAGAGGGAAGGTATTCCCTGAGACACATAGTACTAAGCTTCCAGAGGGTGAAGACCATACCCATCTTGCTAACCCTCATTTCTACCACCCAAGACAGTGCTGGCCCGGAATACTCTGGCAGTAAGGAGACATCGCCCGATGCCACAGTTATAATTCCAGAACAGCACGCACGCGGGGAGTGCTTGGGTCTCTCCTGTATGGCAAAGTGACATCCCAGGAGAATGCCATTTGTACAAAAGAAAAAATGTAACAATGGGAACACAGTGTGTCAAGAAGAAATTGATACACGGAAATTATTGTTCAGGGGAATTGAATGTAAAATAAAAGGACAGGAGCCACCGTCTCAAATTTTGAACATATAACACATCAAACCCATGAAGACTGTCCCTATACGTGCTAAATAATACATAAGATACATTGTAGAATCTTTCCTCCTTTAAATGTTTTTTTTGTTTGTTTTTTTAGAGAGGAAGGGAGAGAGAGATACAAACATCAGTGTGAGAGAGAACATTGATCGGCCGCTTCCTGCACAACCCCCATCTGGGGATCGAGCCCACAACCTGGGCCTGTGCCTTGACTGGGAACCTGGACTTCTTAGTCCGTGGGGTGATGCTCAGCCACCTTCTGGGTGAATCATTCCTCCTTTAAAAGGAGAGCTCTGAACTTGTAGATGGGGGATCATAGGAGCCCTTATACCATACATCAAAGGCGGTAACCGAGCAAGGAGATTCCCAAGAAGAAGGAGGTTCTGCAGGTGGAAGGGGGGAGTGGGAGGGAAGCCCACCACCAGCTCTCTTGGGTTCTTACAGACAGTTCTGAGTCTAGACACAGAAAAGCATCTGTGGTCCACTGGAGGGCTGAGTTCCTGCTGCCTCATCATTCAAGTCTGCAAGGAAGAAAGTATGGGTATTTCATTCAGACTTTCTGTGTGTAGAAAGATAATAACATACATAATGTATTCCATTATGAATCTTTATTTTTGGTATTGTATGACACCGTGCCTTCATTCTCTTCAGCCAAAGACATCATTGATCAATGCGTCCTAAAAATGTTCGTTCTCGATGTATCCAGCGATAAGCAGGTGCTATCTAATGTGATTCTCCAGTATCTATTGCATTCATTAATTGATCATTTCTCCAATTCATCTTTACAGCCCAACCTGTTTGAAGAGGCCTCCTAATTTTATTTCTGCACATTTTTGAAAGTTGGTTCATTCTCTTCGTCCCTTTCTTGTTTTCTCCAACATCCCCTTTCTCGTTCCCCTCTGTCATTCTTCAGGTTCCTAGTGTCCCACCCATGTTTCCAAACAATCTACTTAGTCATTAACCACGTAGTCCTTCCATCCTTCCCTGCCCTGGGAGCGAGGCCTCCTTACCTCTGCTGTAGTCCCCTCCCCTCCCTTAGTCCAGCCACAGGCAGGGGAGCGAGAGCCACTCCCTAGAATAAGTGAAGGTCACATGACTGTTTATGAAAATGACATGGAAAAAGAAGTATTTTAACCCAATGGGTCCCCATTTCCAGAGATAAAATATTAACATTTCCTATTCACATCTTTAAAGCAATTTGAATTTGCTCTCTGTGTGGGCAAGGGCTGTCTAAACTTTAGGACAAAGATTGAAATGGGTACAACATACGGCGCAAAAGGTGTGAGGTATATACTATGAAGAGCCCGTGCAAACCCATGTTTACAAACTAAGACCTATGGGGGAAATGGGCAGAAGACCATTCCTCCAAGAGACACGCAGAGGGCTAATAAACATTTAAACATGTTAAACCCTTATAAGAAATACATTGATATTAAAACAACAAATATTAATTTTAAAATATACCCGGTGCTGGGGAAGGTTTGGTACCTCTGACCTAGAAGGTTCAGATCTGGACAACTTTTATTTCTCACCATCGTTCAAGATGAAAACACTGTTTGCTTTCATCTCTCTCCTGATTCAGCCCCCGTGGGGACTAGTTTACCAATCTCTGTCTATGGGGTTTCATGTTAAATTTTTCTTTGGGGGTTGCTTTGCCCTTTCTTGCCACCAGGACTTGGAAGCCATGACACCCTACCTACCCCAACAGCCCTCCCTAACTTGGATCCTCAAGAAGAGGAGGTTGCTGTTTATGCAGACTGACCTACTTCCCTGCAGTTCTGCCCATTGAGGGAGGAGGCTGTCGTGGATGGTGACCAGTTCATCCAAGGTTCCTTAGATTTTCTTGGTTTTAACACTGACAATCCTTGCAAAAAACTCTCAGCGCCAGGCAAACTGAGACAACTGGTCACCCTACTGCCATGTGAAATTCAACAACAACAACAAAAAATTCCCGTTGCACCATTTTCCCAGTGTACTTGTTTTCTAAGGGCTACTGTAACAAACCCTCACAGACTGGGTGGATTAGAACAACAGAAATCCTGTCACAGGATTTCTAGAAGCTATCGGTGTGAAACCACGGTGTTAACAGGGCAACACTCTCTCGTGGCTAAGGGCTGAGTCCTTCCTTGCTTCTTCCAGCTTCTGATGATGGCTGCCAATCCTTGGTGTCTTTTGGCTTGGTCGCCACATCAGTCCAGTTGTTGCCTCTGTTGTGACATGGCCGTCTTCTGCCTGTGTGTCTTCACATAGTCTTCCATCTTTACTATGGCTGTGTCTACATCCCCCCTTTTTATTAGGACACCAGTTCTATTGGACTAGAGCCCATTCTAATGACCTCGTCTTACCTTGAACTGGCTACGATCCTATTTCTAAGTGAGGTCACAGTTTGAGGTACTGAGGGTTAGGACTTCAACATGTCTTTGGGGAAAGGGGCCACAATTTAACCCATAACACTCAGTCTTGCATGCTTTGGTTCTTGTACCATAAACTCTTCATTGTACATTATGGAAGGTTGTAAGTGCAGGGTTGAGACATCTGTACTTTATCCAGCAGGCTTCAAAGAGTCATTGATGGCTTCTGAACAAAGAAGTGACATGCTCCTAAGTGTCATTTTAATAACATTAACACAGAAAGAGTGTACATGATGGATTAGTTTATGATGAGAGCTGGTTATTAGGACCATGAGAAGTCCCCTGGGCAAGTGCCCAGCTATGTCACCGGTTTCTGCTGAGCTTGACCTTTTGCTGGGGAGACGTCACACACCTTCTCACGCCAGAAGAGGTGTGTGTGAGGAAGGTAGTGGGAAGACATCCTCTCCAGTGGTCCAAGTGAGAACCTGGGGAAGAAGGAGAGAGGGAGAAAGTAGCAAGATTAAGGTCAGAGACCAGATTAGGTGAGTTCTGAGGTCACGGCGAGGCCTAGATATCTTATTCTAAGCATGACGGAGACCATGGAATAACAAGACAAGATTCACGTTTGAAAGGAATCGCTCTTGCTGCTGGGGGGTAGGACAAAGCAGAAGGAAGGACAGGAGAGAGGAGAAGAAGATTGACCACTGTCATCCTAGAAGTCCTGGAAGTCTCCACTGCTTTCTTTGGTCTGAGAAATTCTTTGTGACACGTACTTCTTTACCTGGTCAAATGGAGTTGCCGTCAATTCCTTGAAATCAGTGTCCCCCTGATTAGGACACAGATTCTAAGAACTTCAAATATGGTATAAGTAGTGCACAAGGGCTGGTGATACCGTTATAGGACTTAATCATGTGGTATTTTCAACTATAGATGGTTAAAATACAATTCAATTCATGGAAAGACTCAGCTGACTATAGTAGCTTTCTACTGGAGAGGATTCTACCCTCCAGAGAACATTCACCAATGTCCAGAGACGTTTTTGATTGGGGAGGCGGGTGCTACTGGCACCTGGTGGGTAGAGGTCATGGATGCTGCTGAACATCCTGCCACGCCCAGGACAGTCCCCACAACAAAGACTGATCCAGCCCCAGATGTCAACAGTGCCGGGGTTGAGAAACGCTGCTACAGAGCATGGTGGGAGCAAACACCAGCATGATTATTTACCAAGAGGGCCCTCTGAACCTCAGTGTATCTCCTCTGCGTGCAAGGAGAAAGGGAGGATAATGAAAATTATACTTGCCAGTCTAGGCGTGTGGCCCTGTGAGGAGAGTCAACTGACAAAGCCCCTCCTCTCTGGCTCCTCTTCTGTCTTCAAGCAGCGATCTGCCCTGTAAGAGGGTCCGTGTCCCACATGGAAGAGGAAGACCTTCCGAGAGGCAGATAGTACATTGCGAGAATGGGTGTCTTGTAAACGCTCCACTGTCTCTTTCTTTCCCTTCCTTCTTGCTGCAGTTTTGCAGACAAGCATCACAGACTGCTGAAGCATCATCAGTGTTTTGACAGAAGATGGGTGCAAATACAGCGTAATCAGATTGACGTTCAATGCTTATCGTCCGTCTTCGCCAACGAGTGGAAGAAAAACTCCTTCGAAGACTCACTTAACAATTTTTCCTTTCTGCCACCTCAAAGCCTTCCCGCCCTTGCAAATTCAATTCAGTAAACAAATGCTTGTTAAAGTGAATTGCAATCCAATTGATTTTGATTCTTAATGAAGAAGGGAAAGAGAGAGCGACGGACAGGTGATTTTAGGCTAGGATTTGCCATAAAATTATTCCTGGAGAGGGTGGCCAGGATGCTACCATTCCAGACACAGTTCATCATTTTAGTGCTTCCAGATCCTTCATGTATCTGTTCCTTGAAGAAAAGATTGGCATTATCTCACCACCTTTACAAATCCCCTTGGAAGGGGAGGGAGCTATTATCTGGGCATATTTGAAGACAATCAACTGAACAAATCCTTTTTACATGTTATCATCATTATTCTTCTCCTGCTTATCTCTGCAGTACAGTCATATATTCGACAAATATTTATTGAGCATCTATTACATCGCAGACACTCTTCTGTTACTTGGGACAGAACAGAGAACAAAGGAGGCAGACATTCTTGTTCTCCCGGAGTTCACATCTAACCAGTGAGGCAGACGGTAAACCAGATGCTCCACTAACGTATTCGTAGCTGAGCGGGTGATATGCTCAGAAAGGGGAGGAAAGAAGGGGGGTTGTACGTGTGCGGGAGGGGAACTGTGACTGCTGATAGGGAGGACCGGAAGCAAGCGAGGAGCACTTCCGAGGGGCCTGAGAGAAGCAGGTACGCAGGGTGGCAGGTGTGGGGGCCACGGCTTGTGTTTTGGAAACAACGTCTGGATGGATGAGCCTGGAGTAAGTGAAGGGGAGACAGGTAATAGGGGACCCAGCCGTCCAGGTTTCACAGGTCATATGGGGATGCTGGCTTTTGTGAATAAGTGAAACAGGCTGGCGAGAGGGGTCTCCATGGGGAGGGTGTTCTAACAGGACCATTCAGGCTGCTGGGGTGATAGCACCCCGTGGGGGACAGGTAGTGGGTGGTTCATCTTCCTGATTCAGCAGCCAGCCACTGGTGGCTTGGACGAGGGAGGTCGGCGAGGGCGTGGGTGGTTCCCGACAATATTGTTTTCTTTGTTGACTTGTTTCTCCATTTCTAGCAACAGTTACTAGTTCATGCAACCGTGGACACTTCCTGCCCTGGGAAGAGTTTCTTGAGCCCTGCCTGCCCCGCTCCGTTTCATTGTTATCAGACAGCCTGGCTGTGACGGACGCTCGTCCCCATGCTCATACTGACTGATGTCATTCCCACACGCGCCGCCGGCCTCTCGCGCAGGTTTCTCACGATGAGCCATTTGCGAGCGGCGGATCTTCATCCTCGAGTCCTCCTCGGGGTGGCACGCGCGGGGCTGGACTCGGGGAACGTGTCTGCTGGGTTCTGCCTGGCGCTCGCTCTCCCGAAATGGGGTTTGATGGGTTTCTCTGAGTCCGACCACTGTCGAAATAATTGCAAAGCTGTTTTCTCTTATTTATTTGCCGGCCAACTGGGAATTGTGTTATTGTTTTACAAGGGAAATGTAATTCCAGCAGTCACTCCTTTTAAATGAAACGATAAATGTGCTACATCGTGATTATGTAACAGGCCCATTGTGAACTGAAGACCTTGGTCCCTTGGGCCTGGGTTCCAGATGGGGTGGGGAGGGGGAACCGCATTCCAGCTACTTCTGAACTGGTACTGGAATTGGTACAGGGGTTGCGGGTTCAGATACGTCCCTGGGCCAGCGAGCGGACGTCGTGAGAGAATCCGGCAGGGTAAGGAAACCGATGCCAAGCCGGCGTCTGCAGCGATGACCCAGAGAAGCGTAATTTGCTTCTGGTTCTGTGGGAATGTGGTCCCAATATCGACAGATTGCCTTCAGAGAAGCTGGACCTCTGAGTTATTACGGACATTCTGATTTTTAATTGCTTTGCGCTTTCTGAACAACAACACAGGTCTCCAGCAGACCGGGTCCCAGTTCTCTCGAGTGTGGCTCCGGGTTCACAGGCCCCCTTTGCTCTGCCGTGTTTCCACTGCCTGTGCCTGCTCTCCGAGGACCCTGCGGGGTCTGCAGAGCTGAGGCTCGGGGGAACTAGCTGGAAGGACTCGTGTTTACTTGGGAACGTTAACAAACCTACCTGTTTTTGAACAGCTGACCTCTGAGTGGACTGAGTGTTGAACCCTGGCCGGCATGGACCCTCAACGGCTTGGTTCTATGCTTGGCTGCCCACCAGCGAGTAGGAGGTGCTAGCGGACTCTGAACTCAGGCAGTGGACACTGAACCCCGTATTCTTTCTAGTGAACACCCCGATGTCTCCAGGTAAGGGAAACTTTATAAGCAAAAAAGATACGCGTTAAGACTCGGGCCTTCGACCAAACTGGCTGTCAGTTTCGGCAATTTATTTCGTCTTTGAGCTCCAGTCCCCCATCTGTAGAATGGGTTCACAATAAAGACCACTCCTACCAACAGGTTAATAGACTGACAGCGTCATTCTGTGGGTTGCTTTGAGAACGAAAGGAGAGGCCGTATTCAAGGGCCTGACATAAAATCAGCGCACAGTGTTGTCTTAGGGGCTTTTCCTCTCACGCGAGCAACGCCGCCCAGGGTCTGTCTGCACCGAGGGCTCCCTGGACCGTTTGCCTCCACCAGCGGGCTGTGTGCCAGTGGGCATCTGCCCTGGCTTCTCCCCTGTGCGGCCCGCAGGTAAACGAACTCAAGGACGTACAGTCTTTCCTTTACAACCCAGTCCAAAGAACCCGGCGGAGCCGGGCCCGAGCGCCATGCGGCTCCGCACCTGCTGCGGAGTTCGCTTTGGGGATTGCAGCTTCTCACTCACCTGCGCGGGCCACTCGTGCAGTGCTTAGACGCGACCTTCTGTTCTTCCGTCTCTTCCCCCGCTGTTTCTTTTACGTCGCCCTCCTCGGGCAGAGACGGGCAGAGACGTTCCTTCTGGTGTATCCTCAAGGCCATTCAAGAGAAACTGTGCAGAGACATGGAAGTGGGGAGCAGACTGATGAACCTCAGAGGGAGGGGAAGCGGGGGGGGGGGGGAGAAACCGAAGAACATACATGCACAACCAAAGGACACAGCCAGTAGTGTGGGGAGGTCAGGAGGGGGTGTGAGCAGGGAGGAGGCGTCAATGGGGGAGAAGAGGGGGGCATCTGTAATACTTTCAACAATAGAAGGAGAATCTGTGGATGGGAGCATGTCAAGGTCAGGAAGATCGGAGGGCTCAGTTAGGTACAAGGTGCGACGTTTGTAACCCTTCCTTCCGGGTCTCCTTTCTCCCCGTCCGCAGTGACCAGTGACATCTAGCGAGTCTCCCAGTTTCCCTCTTCTCAGGGGATCACTCTAGCTTTCTGCTGCATTTTCAGATGATGGTATTGTTGTCTTTTGTTCTGAAATGTCACCATTCAATTTCGAGAGCGATTTTCCTCTTTCTTCAGCTCTAGGAGACTCTGTTACGTGGTGGTTGGTGGTGCTATAATTTCCTTCCCTCCTAGAGCTTCTCCTGGAGGACGTGGAAGGTGCCGGATCCATGCTCTCCAGCCTCTGCCTCTGGGGTCACGCTGTCTTCCCTTCTCGTGTTTGTGTCAAATCTCCCTCGCCTCTGAACGGGGCGCTTAGGGCCCCCCGAGGTAATCCTGGGCAATGCCGCACCGTGTCTGCAACCTGCATACCTTTCGTATTCTCCCGGTACCAACCCTTTCCCTTTCCTCCCCCCTAATCCTTCCTCTCTCTGCTCCTTCACAGCCCTTCACACCCCTCTCATCCCCCCACCTTCACCATCTCCCTTTCTCCTTCTCCAGGGTTTTCTTCGGTCTCACATGGCCTCGCTCCAGTAGGATCTTCTCGTCCCCACACATCAGGGCTTCTTCGGCATGTCTGGTTTGCTGACACCTTCTTCTACTTACTTTCTAGGATCACGGTTCATTTAAGTGTACAAAGAAAAGAAGAAGAATTTCTGGAATGCCATCGAGTTTGTGGAGGGGGGAAGCATATGCGCTTCCATTTCAATCCCCGAACATGCCTCTCCAGCTACCGTAGTTCTTTCGGGAGTGAGTTCCCAGGGGCGAAGACTGTCTTATCGGTTTCTATTTACTCAATGCCCAGCCCAGGGTGTTGCTCTTACGCGTTCCGTAAATGAATGTCATTGTGGGTTTCGTAAAACGAATTGCGTACGATTGTTTTAACTGATTGCCCAAATGGATCACACTGTCATTCCCCTCACACGAAGAGGGTTCTCAGAAGCCCAGTGATTGTGGGGATCATCACTTGAATGCAGTCTCGGTTTCCGAGTTTCTGTCACCCCCGATGGGCTGAGTTGGAGAGTGTCGTTCCCCCCTTCTCACGAGGACAGGTTGGGGAAGGGTGGTGGCTTCGCTGCTTGTTTGGCGTGCAGCTGTCGCCTTTCAAAACTTCATTTAAAAACAATCAAAAAATGTACCTTGAAATCGTTTCGTCTCCCTATTTATTTAACACGATTTATTCTAAACGCATTTCCGATCACCGTAAGGTACCCGAGCTCAACCACCACCTGTTATTTCGTGGGGGAAATAAACAAGACCTCTCTCATCCGATGAGTTAATTACACTGACGTAGTCCCTCCTCCCCAGGGATGCCAGGAGCTACAGTGCGGCAAAGCTGGCCTCCAAACAAGCAGGCTGGAAACAAAAGCGAGGCTGGGGTACGTTTTCCTTGGAAGAATCAAAAGCTCGACACAGACTTGACCTTGCAGGGGCACGATGGCTTGACTTGGTCCAAGGGCGTCCCGTCCAGGGCCCATCACAAATCCCTGGGTGAGTTGAGCTTGAGCTCATTCCTCAGTACTTCGGGGTTGTTTCCCAGCCTTGGTGCTTCTGAGCGTCACGTGGTTGTTTTCTTTACCCGCCTCGTCCTGTAACT
Source organism: Molossus molossus (assembly GCF_014108415.1). Lineage (NCBI taxonomy): Eukaryota > Metazoa > Chordata > Mammalia > Chiroptera > Molossidae > Molossus > Molossus molossus. Next base: position 6,950,375 of record NW_023425399.1, on the reverse strand, counting down.
GCCCCTCCCTCGGGGTCTGCCTGGACGGCTGTGGGCTCAGAGGACTGGGGGGCCGCCAGGGGCTTGGAGGAGCAGTGCCGTCGGACTTCGTCACGGGAAGCAGCAGCCACCAGCAGCAGTGGCCACGGCGACGTCCATCTCTTAGGGAACTTGGATGCACGTGGGGCGGAGGCTGTGTTGAGTGTCTTGGATCGGACTCCCCAGAGCGGGACGGAGGAAGCCGGAGAGGGAAGGGAAGGAAGCCCGGAAGGTGTGCAGAGCTCTGGAGTACAGATCACACCTCGGCGCTTCTCAACGGCTGGCGAAGAACCAGGAGGGATCTCATCCTCCCCCTCCAGCTGGGCCCTGGCCGGTTTGGCTCAGCAGTTGGAACATCAGCCTGTGGACCAAAGAGTCATGAATTCGATTCCGGTCAAGGGCACGTGCCGCGTGGCAGGTCCGATCCCTGACCCTGGGTGTGGGAGGCCACCAATCCATGTGTCTCTCTTGCATCGATGTTGCTCCCTCTCTCTCTCTCCCTCCCACTCTACCTGGAGATAAAGGGAAAAAGATCCTCGGTGAGGATTAAAAGTAAATGAGTAAATAAAAGCCAGTTGGAAGGGGTGTGACCCCGTGAGACTCTGGTTCACTTCCACTTGGCCAAGTAGTTCCCATAGCGTGTGGCAGCCCCTGAAAGGAATCGCAGGTACGAGCAAAGTTCACAGAAATTGGGGGGAACGTGGTGTGCAGGGCACAGAGAGCCCTGAATCCGCTGGGAGGGAGCTGGGGGACGAGGACACCCCACTCGCTCTACGCCCAGAGCTGACGGCCTATACACCTTTTAAGGACCTCCGAAATATGTGAAACCTACAAACAGCACCAGTTTAACATACAAAGAAAAAATTAACTTGAAGTGGTTGGTTTATGAATTCAACAAATATTTACTAGCACCTACTAAGGTCCCTATGTGCTGGGTGCTGGAGCGACTGCGGGGAACGAAATAAAAACTCCTGCCCTTGCGGTGAAGGTAGAGAGGCGGTAAACACAGCAGATGGTATTGACGTTCACTCGTCCCACGAAGAAAGCATGGCCGGGAGGAGAAAGAGGGCTCATGGAAGTTCTGACAGGAGACGAAGGGTCACTGGGTGCTCAGGATGGCTTCAGAGAGAAGATGTCTGAACAAAGGGCTGAAGGAGGCGAGGGGATTTGCCATGACGTTTCATGGGGAAGGGACAGAAAGTGCAAAGATCCTGAGGCAGGGGATGACGAATACGGTGAGAAACATGGAGCCTAGTATGTGTGATGGGCAGACAAAGAAGAAGTGAGGTTAGAGAGATGCATGGGGCCAGACAGTGTAGGACTGGTAGACAGCCAAACGGATGCTGGACTTGTTTAATTTAACCATTATAAAATCATATTCATTATAGTTTTAAAACATGTAGAATGATTTTCTCACTTCACTACAATCCCCACTATGAGTTGGGGTATAGGAAACACCTATATAACACAAAGTAAAACTCCAACAACATAGCGGTTTACTTCTGTCTCATACAACAGAGAGAGGGGCAGCTCGACTCCATGATGTCATCCAGGGGCCCAGGTTCCTTCCATCTTGTTGCTCTGCGAGGCCCTGAAGCATTGACCTTGACTGACCACCTGCAGCTCAAAGCAAGAAGGAATGAGGGTACAGGAAACCAAGTCTCTTCTGTCCTAAGGAATATGATCTGGAAGTCACACAGATCCCATTGCCCTGACTTAAAAATATGGCCACATTTAGACGTACAGAGAAGCCTCCTGCTAGATGGCTCTGTGTCCTCTAAAGCCTAGGTGGATGGGGACTGGGGTCCCAGTACTAAAATGAAGAAGTGGAAAATTAGCATGCTCTGCCATACATATTGATTGCTGTGAACTTAAGTTAAATGAGTGACTTAGAGCTGAAGAAGCAGCTTTATAAAAATTATTTCTGTTTATTTTTAACAACAACAAAAAATTATATTTGATTTGGAAAGAAAGTAGGGCCACTTACTGCGCAGTTGCAGGGAACTCCATCGGCACCTGGCGTTGTGCAGTGTGGCAGCCCTGGGAGCGAGCGTGTTTTCATATCCCTGACATAACGGGCGGTGACCCGCCAATAAGAGTGCCCGGGGTTACGAAAGTCTCAAAGCCACTCTTCCCTCTTGGGTCATGTAGCCTTGCACATCTGCAAGTTCAGTGTCAGCGCACCCCAGGAAGAGTGGCGTTTGCAGACTGAACCCCTGGGAGGTGGACTGATAAATCCACAAACCAATTTGTTCGTTTGCAGCAGGGATGACGCGGCTGCCAGCCCAGTACCTCAGCCAGTCTCTTTCCCGGCATTGACTCACCTGAGAAACCAAATTAATTACCAGAAGGTTGCTCTGCTAAGTATGGAATTAGAAAGAAAGGAAATTGGATGGTCTTAAGGGATTGCTCTTTCAGGCTTGGCTAAGTCCTGATAAATTGCCCTTAAAGGAAAAGGAAGGCTCTGCTCCCTGAGAACCCGGCTTGGCTCTAAGCGCTTTCTCCATGAACTTCGACGCTGACCCGCGTTGGTCATCCCCGGCTCTCTGTTTACACTTGTCATCATTATATTACCTGATTTAAAAAAAAATCCAAGTCGTATTTCACCTCAGTGCCCTTCTGTGTGAGCGGTGTTCTGGTCATGTCCCGGAAGAGACCGTAATCTCATGGATAAATGCTGATCTTTCATCAGAGATAATTTCCTCTTTTTGATCTTTCTCTTAATTCTTTGGTCTGTCTCGCTTTAGGTCCTCTTCTTTTTCCTCTTCATTGCTGTAACCTACATCTCAAACAGCTGGGGAGAGTAAGCAGGAAAAAAACACACCTTTCTTTCACCGCGGTGGGCTCCATCAGAGCGGGCTCCACCTTTTGTGGGGTCCAGTGCAAGGGAAAGTGTGAGCCTCTCAATCAAACTGACTTGAACGTTTAAGACTTCAACAGCACAGCGTTAATCAAGCGGTGGGGGCGGGGTGGCAACACAGGTTGAATGCCCGTGGAGCCAGCCCGGGTTCCACGCAAGGAAGGGTGATGTCATCGCCTCCTCAGCTCTGTCCCACACCATGCTCCTTGGGCATGAAGGCAGGAGCCAGGAGCCCACGAACTCCCACGTTTCCTCACGGGAGTAGGGGGCTCCGTGCGGCTTCTGGTCTTCATCCCTCTAGCCGGAGATGGTCCAGAGGGTTGGGGGGTGCTGGCATCATGCCATGTCTTCCTTTCAGCAGCAGAACCAAAGCCCCGTGCCCCTCTGTGGTTGTGAACAGGCTAAGGAGGGTTGGGGGCAGGCTGTTCACTGTCCACAGCCCTACCAGACCTGCGGTATTCCGTTGGCGTTCTAGGGGTAAAGATACTTGATATGCAGACAAAGTTGAGAACTTTGTTTTTAAAAAAGCATGATGAGCATGGTATGTTCATCAGAACTCCCGGACTTAGAGGTGATAGAAAAATCAAACCAGCTTAAGCCAAGGAGGAACATTTATTGTCTTGTTGAACCAAACCAGGGTTGTTCTAAGACTTCCACAACCCTTCCATAGAACTCTCATTGCAGAGGTCACTACCGGTGTCATATCAAGGGTATTAAAATACACTCGCTCCCAGGGCTACATACTGCACACCACCAGGTGTGGACGGAGCTCCCTGTGCCGGAAGTGGCCCTGGTTTCTCTTCAAGTCAAATGGATCCAGGGCTTTGACTTTCTCAACTCTCATGAGTGGAGTTTTATCTCTGCTTCGTGGACTGGCCTCAGCTTTAGACCGAGGGCCATCCCTGGACTGACCACTATGGGCTCAGAATACGATGGGAGGGATCATTGCCCAGGTTGTGCCTGCTCATGTGGTCAGTCAGGAGGGTGACACGTGAGCTGTGACCAACACTCATCACCAGAACAAGGGAGGAGAGTGGGGTGGAGTCATTTGCCCCAAGAAGGGGCAACTGCTCTGGGTAGAACCTGGTGGCAAAGCCCTTTGCAGAAACGTGGACCTGGACGTTGGCAAACATTTAGTGTAAGGACGGCCAGGGGGCGGGATTCGTTTGAGAAGATCTGATTTGTCAGGAGATGCCATCAGGTGAGTGCTGATGTCCATGTCTTCTGCAGATTAGGGCATCCAGGAAAAGAAGGGACCCTCTGATCCTTTGAAGGATACATGGACGAATCCAAAGGGTCCTGTTTGTGTTTGTTTTAGGATTTGGAGGGGGGGGGGGGTTCTGTAAGTGTTTATCAAGTGCTTGGGTGTGATAGGTCAGTTTCTCTTTCTAAACTCACAATTTCAGAATGAATATTTACCGGGATGAAAACAAACCAGGACCTGGGAACTTTATCTGTCAGGTTACTCCATTACACGATTCACGTATTGCCTAGACACATCTCATGCAAAAAAAAAAGCAACTATACAAAGGACACTCATACGACTTAGGAAAATTGGCCTTCCTCCATGAACGGGTAGCCTGCACATGATGAACCCAGCGGAGAAGTAACATACTTCTATTTATGTATGCCCTTGGTCTTTATAAGAAGTCTAGATTTGTTCTCCCAGCCCCCCAAGTGGAGAGAGCGGGTGAAACAGACGCTCCCAGGCTGTGGAGAGGGTCACGTTCTTAAGGGCGGGTGGGACCAAAGAGATGTCTGATTTGCTGTGGTTCAGTGATTTCTTAAAATTCTTTGCAAGGCTGACCTATTTCTAATTCCTGAGCCTATAGTCTGAAAGGTCATTAATCTGGGCTCAGCTCATGACGCTGGGGCTTAGGACTTCTATTTCTTAAATGCCAAAGGGGTGTCAGATTGCCTTTCGAAATGTTGGCACCTCTATTCAGGCGTGCAGTGGTTGGTACAGAGATACCTGAGTAATGTCCTTTCTCATGGAAACGGTCACCTGACCCAAAGAGCCACCTGTGTGGGGTGCTTTTGCGGGGGGAGGGAGGGAGGGCTCTGGATCTTTGCCATGGATTAAAAAAACAAACCGATCTCCCCCACACACTTTGCTTTTGTCCAGGACGGGGACAAACAGGTGTGTGTTTGCTGAAGGGCTGACAGCATCCAACGTGTACTTCCTGGGAGTCAAGCTGGAGGGAGTGATCCTTGTCGCCCTCCCTCCCATGTCCCTCCTGTTCTTTCAGATGGAGTCCGAGCTCCGTGTGGTCACACACCAGCTTCTTCCAGGTCCTCTCTCTGTTTACGTCACCAGTCTGACCCCTTTTCTCCCCCAGCTTCCCTTTGACCTCTGAGAACCTTGGTTCACGTTTGGGCCGTTGTAAAGTTGTTCTGCGTCTCTTACCTGGCTGATTCCTCCAGCCCTCAGGTCCCAACTCAGATGCTCCTTCCCTGAGACCCCTGTCCTGACCCCCGGGCCTGGGTGGGATTGCTCTTGGTGTTCCCATAGCAACCGGTGCTTGGAGCAAGCACACACTCCCTCCGAATGTAAGCACCTGTCTACGTGCCTGTCTTCGTCCGTTCTTGCCTTTTCTTGCTCAGGTCTTCTTCTCCCTTACCTCTTTCTCTTTCTCCCTCTCCACTTGCAGGCAGTTCTCCTGGTACAAAATCAGAACACCACACATAAAGGGTGCAGCCCTTTTGAATTAGAAAAATTTGTTTTGAAATATATATATTTTTATTGATTTTTAGAGAGAAAGGAAGAAGGGAGAGAGAGATAGAAACATCGATGAGAGAGAACGTCGACTGGCTGCCTCCTGCACGCCCCACATTGGGGATCGAGCCTGCAACCCAGGCATGTGCCCCGACTAGGAATTGAACTAGTGACTTCCGGTTTTGGTTTTTTTTATTAATTAATTTTTGTTACAGATGTTTCTCCTTTTTTCCCCCACTGATTCCCCCCTCCCCCTCCCTCCCTGCCCTGTCCCCAGCTTTGTTGTCCATGTCCATTGTTCATGCACACATGCATATAAATTCTGTGGTTTATCTCTCCCCCCACCCCCTCTTCTGGGGATTGTCAGTCTGTACCCCACCTCCACGTCTCTGGACTGCTCCATTCCTCAGACTGTTACTGAACTAGTGACTTCTTGGCGCGTGGGTCAATGCGCAACCAGGGCCACACCACCAGGCAAGAATGGAGCCCATTTGGACCACATGTCTGATTTCCTTCATTTGTTCCTCTGAATCCACACATTGGCCACCTGCTCGGTGTCCTGGGAGGCTGACCATGGGGTCTGCATCCCTAGCTCTTTGCCTTTCAGTTTCCTGTTGGGCTTGGCCATGAAGGGCACCAAAGGAGGTCAGAGAAAGGGCCAGAGAATTTGGAGTCTCATTCTCTCGCTCCCTCCCTGCTGCAGGTCCCTGGGCTGGTTGTCGCTCTGACAAAAGCCACAGGAGTTTTCATTGTCCCTCTTCATACAGTCACATCTCAGGGTTCCGGTGGCACTTTGTCTTCTTGTCCCTTCAGGCCTGGGGCTGTCAGTGGTTCCCACTGTCAACCAGGTGTACAGCTCTGTGCCTGGCTTCTTCCCATCGGTGTGAGTCCAGAGTTCGAGTGTGCACCTCTTTCCTGCTGAGATCCCGATAACTCAGACCACCCCTTCCAATCCCAGGCCCTGTCCCCATCCCAGGACAGAGGTCGCCCTGGCTGAACATGTCTTTTCCACACCACTGCCACTCCAGATTCTAGCACAGGGCATCACACACCCAGGACTGATCCAGCAAATGTTGACTAAGTGCGACTGTTCGATCTTAAGCTCCCGGGAAAAGAGGAGTCCAAAGATGCTCATTCCAGGCCAATACTTGTTCTCTGTGTACGTCTCAAAGATGAGACAGGATCACAGTCATTAGAGTGGAAAATCCCTTCCCTGTCGGGGCAGCGGCTAGCCATTGTGTGTCCCAATGAAAGGCTCAGGAATGGGTATAAAAACAGTCCACTGTGCACCACCAAAAATGGGAAACACACCCTTTCCCTGTGATACGAGATCGGCTTTGGGGAGCTCTCGCTCCAACACCCATCCGTCTGCACCCTCTCTCCAAGGACACGGTGAGATGCACTTTGTTTCCTCATCAGCCTCTGGAGTGTCCTTTCCAGACACGATCACCCAGAAGGCCAGGAGAGCCGTCCACGGGTCCTTGGTTCCCAGAATCCTTCCACCCTAAAGAAAAGCAGGATCAACCCCCAAGTCCCACTGGACCTTCTGACTTGTGAACTGGACAGAAAAGAGAGCTTTGCGCGTCTGCGGCGCATCCCGGATGGGGCCTCCTACAGAGCGGAAGGGATGTGCACAGAGGGGTGAGGACCCAGAGCGCATCGGAAGCACCCGCGGCTGGCGGACCAGGGCTCACCGAGTTCCGTCCCGCCGCCTGCGGCTTTCCACGCCCCGGGCGTTGGTCTGGGTGGAGACAGGGGAGCTCGGGGCCGCCCCTCGCGGGGCACCCATTTCTGCTCTGTCCGCGCCCCCTTGTGTGGCACGGACCCGCACTCTCAGGTCGTGGCCCTGGGCACCAGCCTGCTGGCCACTCACTCCCACCTCTCAGTAAAGAGGTTCCTTACAAGGTGTGAAATTTTACTGTCACCCTTCAGGGTGACCCGGTCACATTCTGATTATGTTTAATTCCCTCCAGTTTGGGTCCTCAGACTCCACCAAAAGGAACAGCTGGTGGCAGGATCATCCACAGACTAGACTCCGGTCTGCTTCTCTTCAGGGGCAGGAGGAGACGCTCAGGTAGGCGGAGACCATCCTCCAAGCCCGCCTCCCCGGTCACAGACTCCCCCATGCCTGATCTTTCCCTTATTACCCCCCACGCCGCTCTGCAACGGCGCAGCGCCCTGGCTCAGACATGTCAGGAGCCGATTTCGCCACCAGCACTGGTTTGGTGCTTGTAGCTTCTGCCAGAACACGCGTCCTTGACCGTGTGGCCCACGTCATTCTCTGCCGCGGACGCCGTCCTGATCCCTGCAGGCTGGCTGGCAGCATCCCTGGCCTCCACCCACTACCTGCCAGTCGCCGCCCCACCCAGGTATGACAGACAAACGTGTCTCTGGATGGTCTCAGATGTCCCCTGGGCCACACCAGCTCCTACGTGAGACGCACTAGTGGTGAGTGACCGCTGACCGCCTCGGTGCAGGAAGGGCGGTCGGGGCTCCAGCCCACGCCAGCTCCCTGGGGCCCCCTCAGGTGACGCCGGTTCTCTTCCAGGAACGAGGCCGTTCGGATGCCCCAAGGCCAGGATCCCGTGGGTTTTCTCCCTTTCATGTCGTATGCCCACAGGAGCCCGGGCGTTGGCACATCCATGTTCACGGGGTGGGGCCAGGCTGCAGCGCAGTCCCGGGAGGCACGGTGTGCGCTCGGAGCCTGGTCTCGTTCAGGGTCTGCGGTAGTTCCACCAGGGGGCTAGCGCCAGGGGCCTGTGGTTCTGTTCTGGATTTTGTTAACCATCACCCGAGGGTATTTTTCCATTGATTTTTAGATAGAGCGGAAGGGAGGGAGGAAAGAGAGAGAGAGAGAGAGAAACATCAATGTGAATGAGACGTATCAATTGGTGGCCTCCTGCATGACCCCATCCAGGGCCGGGGATTGAATCTGCAACCCAGGTACATGTCCTTGACCTGGAATCGAACCCGCGACCCTTCAGTCCACAAGCCGACACTCACCGCTGAGCCAAGCCGGCCAGGGCTATGATCCTGTTTTACAGATGCACAGACGTAGAGGAAGTCACCTGCTATGGTCGTGTAGAGAGCTGGTGATGGAGCCAAGAGTGGAGGCTGGGTCTTTCTGATTCCAGACACCGATGGGTGGCCCACAGCCGTCGTTTGGAAAGGAGAGAGCTGAGACTCTCCAGCTTGCGGAAGGAACAGGGACAGTTACACGAGAGGTGGGTCCCAGGTCCTGGGCACCACGTCCGGAGGCTGGCTCCTCTCCAGTCACCCCGACTGTGACCCCCAGAAACGGTCGGAGAGAGGTCAGATGATAATTGCTGCTTCTGCACAGCTGCCTGTCAGTCTCATTTCTCCCTCCTGTGTTCTACCTAAGGAGGAGGGCTTTGCACGGTGCTCCCGCAGCGTGGGACGCCTGCTGCCGCCCAGACTACGAGGCAGCCGGGCGATGTCGGCACCGACGTCCATAGCGCTCGCCACGTGGTTCTCGGCGCTCGGGGTTCTCGTCCACACTCACTGCGTCAGTCGGTGGACCCACGGGGGCATCAAGCGATGAATGAGGAGGTCCATCTGGAGGAAGAGGAGACTCGTCTTTACTTTCACTCCTTTTGACTCAGATTGTTAGTCTGTGAGTGGGAATTCGCGACGGGCTTCAGATTGAACATGCTTAACATGGTCTGTAGGTAATGGATGCAGAATCTTAAAAATATCCAGGAGGGCCCTGGCCGGTTTGGCTCAGTGGTTGGAGCGTTGGCCTGCGGACCAGAGAGTCCCGGGTTCAGTTCCCACTAGGGGCGTGTGTGTGTGTGTGTGTGTGTGTGTGTATATGTATGTATGTATGTGTGTGTATATATATATATATATGAGGTAGGTCTTTGTTCCCAGTCTACAACTCTTGGACCACAGCAGAGAATACTCTGTACTTCTTAATAAGAATGTATAATACTGAGTATGGTTTGGGGGTTCATTCACTCATCCTTAAATAACACTAACATTCCTAGTGGGAAATCTTTTCCCCCTTGAATTCTCGTTGGGTTCTTCTGCTTGGCTTAGGGACAAAGTCAAGTCTAGCTTGGTGTTAGTGTGGTCCTCTTTTGTTAATCCTCACCTGAGGATATTTTTTCATTTATCTTCAGATAGAGTGGGAGGTGGAGAGAGAGAGAGAGACAGACAGACCAACATTGATGGGTTGCTTCCCGCATGACTCTGACCAGGGCCGGGGATGGACTGCAACCAAGCACATGCCCTTCACTGTAATCAAACCTGCAACTCTTTGGTCCCCGGGCCGCCCCTCTAACCGCTGAGCCAAACCGGCCAGGGTAGGTGCTAGTATGGTCATTACCATCACTTTATCACTTGTTACTCTCCCTTCTTAATAAAGCAAGGGTGCATTTCAGGCTCAGATCTCTCAGCAGCCAAGTCTAGGTGGCATTTAATAGCATTTTCTCACTCATCATGCGCGATAGTCAAGGTGGTTATCTGTTTAAGATGAGCGATACTTGGCGTTTAACGTTTACGGCCTTCGCATAACGTTTCCATTTAAATAAATTTACCTACGTAAAACTAAAAGGAAGGGTGATGGAAAGAAAAGTATGTCGTATTTTTATGACAGTTGTTGCGCGGCTATGGTAGGAATTGTCTATGGGGTACACACATGGGTGGAATTGGAGAAATACGGTCGCGACTGTCAAGAATAAAGATGGGACCAGTTTTAAATCCTGGATTTACGCCTCGCTCGTCAGGTGGCCCTTCCACAAGTTGCTTGTCTTTTCCAAGCTTCGCTCTTCCCCAGGTGGGAATGGGCACAGAACGTACATCACCGTTTTGTTATGAAATTATAATGAGATAACAGGCAGAACACTATGCTTATTACTTGGCATGTAAGAAGCACGCAAAACATGGCAGCCATTTGTTGTCTCGATTAGATCTTGTTTTCCACGAGCTGATACCATTGTCAGATGAGCTGCAGGAAAACCTTGGTCCTCTAGGGAACTGGAAAGGAAGCCTTTTCTTACTCCTAAACCGTCTGGCTTCGTCATGTCCCTGCCGGAGTGCCCCGAATAGACTCTTGCTAGTTCGTGATGGTCAGGTGGATGGACAGCCGACCTGTCTTCCAAAACGTTTGATTCTGGCGGACGTTCCTCAGTAGTTTTCTGGTATATAAATAACAATACAAGAAGCTCCTTTCTTTCATTTCTTGGGTGTACCTGTCACAAACGGTTGGTTTGGGCAGGTTCTCTGGGAGGTCGCATTATCGTAGCTGCAGGTGGTGTTGTTTTCATCAAGATTTTGTTTTGGTTGAGGAGGGCACCTGATTCCACCTGCCTGAAACATCGTCAGTCCCTGACAAGTTGGGAACCGCGAGAGTCTCTTGGGTCTTGACAAATCTGTGGGTCAAATCTTGGAATGCTGGCTCCGGTCCTGGGCTGTCCTTGGACTTCTGTTCCCTCCTTCCTGTTGCTGTCTTCCCCTCATGGCCTTCCTGTCAGGTCCTGTCATCCTCCCAGAATGAAGTCTGGTCACCAGCGTTGTAAGGGGACCAGCTGGGGAGAGAATTTTACAGAGATATCAACCGGGAAAGTATGAGGGACTGAGGAAGCTCCCTCTTCCTCTTGGGGACCCTCGATCCTGGGGCCCACTCGTCCTTGTGGGGACAGCAGAGCAGAGGACAGTCAGAGGATTGGTTGGGGAGGGGCACATCTCCTCGAGGGAGAAGAATTTTCTCCCAGGGGAGTCCTACCATCCAACGGTGCCCATTAGCACAGAGGTGTGACATCTGTCGCCAGGACCCAGTATGACATTGGCTTAAACCAGAGAGCAGTTCATTGTTTCCCCCCAGTTCTGGAGCTGGTGTGGCAGTCTAAGTCTCTGTCACCCAGACACCTACTTTCTTGCAGTCCATTGATAGGACAACTTGTCTGTCTGGCTCCAAATGGTTCACCACCATATTGGCATTTCTGCAAGGGGGGGGGGGCTGTAAATGGAAAGCAGTGGGCAAAGCCACTCTTTCAAGGTCATGACCAAAATTTGCACATATCCCCGCCACTCTCAGCCCTTAACAAATGTTCACCGAGCACTTCTGTCCCAGGCACCATGACTAAGGAATACTGAGTGCCTACCTCCAGGGCAAAAGGCCAGCTTGCTTTCCCCAGGGAGTATGACCTCAATTCCACGTCGACGAATATGTATCACACTTTCAGAAAAATAATAGCATGTATTCGTGCTGTATGCAAATCACCAGGCTGGGCGCTGACGTGACGGCCTCTGACAGGCAGGCGAGGGCCTCCCTCACCAGAGCTTGCCGTGTGTTAAAAAACAGCAATGAGCAAGAAAATGAGCAAATGAAAAAGTATGACAAACTGTGGCATGTGTTTGGAAAGCATCAATCTGAACACTTATAGAGAAAAATAACTGGAAAGCAAATCCTTTTGACAGATGGCAGCCAAGGCTCTCCGAGAAAGTGTCACCATTAAGCTGATCCCTGAGAAGGGCTGAGCCAAGGGAAATGAAGGGAGCAGGAACCACATGAAATAAGACATCAATCCCAGTGTGCTGGAGTACTATACAGCAGTGAAAAATGAAAGAGCCGCAGCTACATGCAATCATGAGGATAAATCTTAGAAGCACACAGCTGAGTAATAAAAACAAGTCACCTAAAACTATACATCCTAGGGTATTGTTTTTACAAAACTCAAATGCAAACTAAGCCACATCTCCTTTAGAGATGCACACACATGTGATAAAAGTAAATACAAAAAAAGGGCAGGAGAATGCTAAACACAAAATGCAGAATAATGTATTCCGGAGAGGGAGAAAGTAATGAGTATATTCAAGGTAATGTTCTAGATTTAAGGTTAGGTGGCAGATTCGTGGGTGCTTGTCTAGCTATGCTTCCTAAATTATCTGTGTGTTAAAGGTGTTTTTCATACATCAAGCATCGCCCTCGTTCAACACATTTTTAAAGCATGCAGGGGAGGGGCTGGCCTGAACTGCCTACAGAATCCCTGCAGGCCGTGTGGGGGGGTCTGTGGTGAGCAGCAAACCCTTGCCCCATGGACAGAGGGCGCCGCTCAGCCCCAGCTTGGGGTCGCCAGGCAGACTTGCTGGCCCGATGCATCCAGAAGCCGGTTTTTCTTAAGAAACCCAACACCTGCGTTGTTATGAGCAACATCCCAATTTCTGCATGCTGGCAGTGATTCCCAAATCTAAAACCTCTGGGGGGCAAACACAGTCTTTCAGGGGACACATCGAGACCCTGAAATAGACAGGGCGCCTGGAGGTGAGCACCGATTAGTGTCCCTTCACCAGGAAAAGTGCCTACCTCTGTTTCTACCCTTGTCCCAGCCTCCCCGTGTCCCCAGAAGGTGCTGTTTCAACTTGTCGCCGGGCTCGGTCCCTCCACTTTCCTCACTTCAGCTCTCGCCTCTAAGTTTGGAACCTGCGAAAGGGGTGTGAGCACAGCTGAGATGGGGGGCACCCGCTCCTTCCGCGCCTCGGCACCCCAGCTCCACTCTGCAGGGCGCCCTCCCCCGCCCGCCCTGCCCGCCCACGCCTGTCCGCAGAGAGTCTGCAGTGCGCCCCCTCCCTGAGGACCTGGGGGAGCCATGGCCGGGCTGAGCTGGGCCGCTGCTCCCGGAGATCTTGTTTATGTTGCACATTATTGGGACTGAATGCTCCCACGGAGGAATATATTTGTTTTTCTCTTTAGGAAAGAAAAGTTTCAATGGTAAGACATTATTTCTAACTGACACGCACCCACCCCGCGGTTGGCTAGCGATGTTTTCAGCTGGGGGTGATTTGGGCCCTCGGAGGAAATCTTGGCAGCGTCTGGAGATATTTTTGGTTGTCATAACCGAAGGGAGAGAGAGGCTGCTAAATAAAAATGCACAGAACAGCCACCACCCTTCCCAACAAAGAATTATCCAGCCCCAAATGTCAATAGCCCACAGTTCCCAGGCAGAGGAACTCTGCTCCCCACTAGCTGCCCCCCCTCCCAAAGGACAAAGCTAAGTGAAGCCACAGGCTGGCCATTCCCTGTGAATGATGAAAGGTGGGTGTGTGTATTTTTGGGGGGGTGGTTGTGGTGAGGGGTGTAACTAACATGAATTTACAAGGCATGCCCTTAAGCTCGAGCTGGGATTTGTGGCCACTATTTTGTTTTTTATTAACGCGTAATGCTCACGAGCAGAAGCGGAGATTTGTTATTCTAAAGACAGTTGCACACCAAAGCATGTGATTGTATAATCTGGCATTTTTCCCCACCAGGGAGCTATGGTGCATTACTCACGAGTGACAGAACCAACGAGCTCCATGTCCCACGAGGCCGGTGCATCCGTTTAAAGAGAGCAAGAGTCTGCAGATCCGTGCCGCCCCGCCCCCACCGCAGGGCAGGGGCAAAGGCAGCATCTTTTCCGTCACTGCCAGGACGAACCGGCATGGATTCCACGCCTGCCCCACCCCCACAAGGGAAGAGTCGAGTTTAATTGCGCGCTACCGGCAGGCCCGCAGGGCGGGAGGCAAGGGCTTGGCTCTTATTCCAGGCTTCCATCCAACTTGAGAAACGCCGTTAGGGGAGTCCTGCTCGGTCTCTGCCTCAGTTTCCCGGAAGCACCGTGTATTGCGGGGCTAGGAGCTTGAGCTTTGCAGCGGGTCAGGCCTTGGTTCCAATGCAGGTCCAGCTCCTCCTGGTGTACCTCCTTTTGTCTTCCTCTCTCTCATCCGAAAATCAGGGATGGTCATGCTTGTCGCATAGGGTCCGCATGGGGGTAAAAAGACGAAGACTGTAGATCAGCACTGGCCAGGCATGTGTGTGGCAGGCAGTCGGTAAATGTTTGCCACCAATGTGCCACTCCGGTGTTCAGTGATCAGAAGCAGCCAACACGCCTGCCTTCGGTCCCTCATGCTCAGGACGGCGCTGAATGAAACGAGAGCGTGGATTGCAAAGCCCACGGGAAGGTACAGACCGCATCCATGTCTGTGGATATCAATACCGTGTGATGAAACCAGTATCGATATCAATGTACACAACTGTAGTGTTTATCGGGCTGATCTTGAGAAAATAGAAGAGTTACTACCCGACACAATTATAACTGGTTAGATGGGGAAGGAAATTAGAGTTGCTTTCATTTCAACCTTTCATTTCATTATAAAAGAGAAATACCGATGTTGTAAAAGTTCCGTGAACCCCAGCCCGGTGCTCATGTCTCGCCCCAGGAAGGCAACGCTGGAGTTTGGCAACCCGGTTAGACGGCGTCTGGCTCAGATGGAACGGCCCTAACATATGGTTGGGAGCCTCAGTTTCTTCATCTCTAAAATGAGCATGATTGCAACACCGAGCCCCGGGCAGCGGTGAGGAATGAGGTCGTGCAGGTGAAATGCCCGGCACAGGAAGAGTCCTCCAGAAACGCACTCATTTAGTCCTTATTAAGGATCATAATCGAGGTGATGTATGTACAAGCAGGCGCCTCTCTCAGAATCTCACCCAGAGGGGGCTCAGTCTATGTTCACTCTGTGTTGCTAAGAGGAGTACCTTAGTGTTCTGAGAAGCATGTGGAGGGGGCTCTCGGTTCTCCTGACGATGTCCGGTGACTGTATATCATGGGGCACGTCCCGGACAGGCTCCTGACATCCTTCTGCAGCTTCAGAAACGAGGTCGGGTGTCCCGCGGACCCAGAATTCTGACAGCGGTAGACTTTCGCGGGCCAAAGGCATGGAGGCTCATTCTGTTCTGGACTTTGAGGACTTGGGAGCATTTCGCCTGAGCAGGGGGCTCAGAGCACATGTGCTGATGGCCCAAGAAGAGTGGTTCTTGAACTCCGTCCTGCGGCAGAGTCATCAGGAGGGCTCGTGAGCACACGGGTCACCCCCCTCAGTGGATCCGCTGGGGTCCCAGACGTTGCCCTTCTCACAGGATCCCAGGCGATGCTCCCGCTGCTGGTCCAGGGGCCGCGCTCCAGAACCACTGTCCTAGAATAGCAGTTCCCAGCCCAGAGCGGTGGGTGTCTGGGGGGGGGGGGTAATTCTCCATTGCTCTATAGGACGTTTGGCGGCAGCACCTCCGGCCTCTGCTCGGCAGCAGTTGCGACAACCAAAAATATCTCTAGACTTTGCCTAATATCCTTGGGGTGGAGCTGGTGAGGCGCAATCGCCCCTGATTGGCAGCGGCTGCTCTAGAGTGAGATGCTCTAGCATCCGAGTCAGTCATCCTTATCCCGGTGGGGTGACCACAGTCATAGTGCTATCCCTGTTCGGGCCTTAGCTGCTTCATCCATGTCATGGGTACCAGGACGTGAACCTCCTATGGTCCAAGTGAGGATTAAAAAAATAATCCAGGTAGAGCATTTAACACAGAGCCTGGGGTAGACTGAGCAAGTAATACTTGTTAGTTACTACTTTTAAGTCCTCTGTATCTTGCCTACTGAATGGAAAGTTTTTTGCCCATCAAAACATTACCATCGGTTTGGCGGATGGCTAGAATAGAGAGTTAGAAGACTCTCATCGAGGGGCAAGCAAGTTCCAGAAAAGCATAAAAAAATACAGCCACTGAGGCCAAGGACTCCAAAGTAACCAGGTCCCCTCCAGAGTTCTGAACTAACGGCAGCTGCTGTCTCGGTGGGTGGCCCCCAATCCTTCGCTCAGAAGTCACTGGCTACAAGTCTCAGGCCAGCTGGACAAGCCCACCACCTGTTGGTTCAGCTTAGGTCAGTGCCTGAAGAGTCTCTTTTGATTTTCGTATCATTTAAAACGATGACCTCATCGCTCACATTTCCTTCTCCAACTGCGCTCTAGAAGGGACCTTTCGAATCTAGAATCTCGCTGCGTTTATGAGCGAAAGAACGATGTATGCTGGTGTCCACGAGGGGTCATGGGCTTTTCCTCGGCTGTCAGGTCTTGAAAGTACCCAGCAATCCCCAAATAAATTTCCACTAATCTGACAGTGTTGCCCCTCCTGACGTGATGTGCTGTACATTCGGTGGTCAGTGGGGACCCTTTAACTGCAGTTAAGCCTGTGATGTTCGCTGTGGCATTGAAAACAGAGCAGCGTGTAATGTAGTTAAACGTGCGGACTCTCCAGGCCCAGATGGGTGGGCGGAACTCCATGTGTTTTGGAAACTTTCTACCTGAATCAAGTTATACTGGCTGGCAGCTTTAATTCATTCCCTTTCAAGATTTATACATATTAGAATCCAAATGAAAATCAAGTCCCCCTAGAAAGGAGAAGAGACTGAAGTATCAGACGAAATGGATGTTGAGTTACAGATGGATCAAACACTCAAGGGAGGAAAAATGCAAGGACGTAACTCACAGCGCACGTTGAGTACGTACCATGTGGGGGATACTGTCTCGTTTTGCCTCTAGAGCATTCCAAAGATGCAGGGAGATGTTTTTGAGGCCCCCATTTCACAGAGGTGGAAACTGAGGCTTAGAGAAGTTAAATGACTTCCCGAGATCTGTGGGTGTGTGCACAGAGCTAGGATGTGAGCCCAGGGCTGTCCGACAACAGTCTGGATTCTTGAACTCTGCACTCAAGTCCCCTGAGACGGTAGGTAGGCATCGTTGAGTCTAAACGGCTTATTTTACATGTGGGTAAACTGAGGTCCAGACACTTTGATGGGACTTGCTCAGCATTGTTACCCCAGACTCAGCAAATCAACTTGGGGTTATTCAATAATAACGGGGCGTTCTTCGGCTTATAAACTGCGGTCGCTTCCATGAGCTCATATTTAATTTCGGTGTTCACACAGTTCTGTTATATGAGCTGATAACTGAAAAAGAAAAGGACTTCAGTCACCGATATGTATTTTTATTTTTATTTTTATAGTTGATCGAATGACATGTACCTGCAGTGTAGCCACCAAAGCAGTGATGGAGGTGCCCTGTGGACACCCCGAAAGTCCAGTGAATCAGTATCAGCGAAATACAATCAAGCTTCTAACGCGCCAGGCACTGGTCCAGGTGCTGGAAGGCAGCCGTGAATAAAAACAGCCCCAGATTCCCTGCTCCAAGTGAGCATACGCTCCAGAGGACAGACGCCCACAATTACCTAGATAGATAACCCTGCAGACAACACATATAGTATGTCAGAGATTATGGGGGGGGGTGGACTTAGGAATAAAGCTGGGAAGAGGAAAAGGGGGTGCTGGGGGAAGGATTACATTTATCAATGGAGGAGGTCTATTGGACACACACACGAGGGATGTGAGGAGCGAGTTTGCTGCTCTCTGGGGAGTGCACTCCAGGCAGAGGGGACGCAGATGCTGAGGCTCTGAGCAGCGCTGTCAGGGTGCTGTGGTCAGCACAGTAAGGAGGCCAGGACTAGCTGCTGTGCTCAGCAGTTAGAGCATTGGCCCCCGGACCAAAGGGTCCTGGGTTCGATGTCCTGTCACGGGCATGTACCTGGGTTACAGGTTCAATCCCTGGCCCGGTTGTGCAGGAGACAGCCAATCGATGTGTCCCTCTCACATCGATGTTTCTCTCTCTCTCTTTCCCTTCCTCCCTTCCACTCTATCTAAAAAAACTCAGTGGGAAAATATCCTTGTGTGAGGATTCACAACAACAACAACAGTAAGGAGGCCAAATGGAAAAGAAGTTTGAATATTTTTTGTGATTGCTCTCAGAGTACATTTTTTAAAAAATGAAAGTATACTTGATGTTCAATGGATTGTACACATTAAAGTATGAAATCTGATACGATTTGACATATGTATGTACACACGAAACCATCATCGCAATGGGGATAATTTCATCATCCCCAGAAGTGTCCTTGGCCCCCTTTTATTTCCATGTTTCCTCCCCCTCGGCCACACGTGACCACTGATCTGCTTCTTGTCACTCCGGCCTCGTTTGCACTTTATAGAATTTTATATGTACCGAATCGTGCAGTATGACCTCTTTCTTTTCTCGGTCTGGCTTCTTTCACTCATCAAAATAGCTTTGAGATTCATTCACGTTGCGTTCGCGTATCAGTAACTCACTCCGTTCCGTTGCCAAGAAGCCTTTGAATGTATGGATGGCCCATCATTTATTTGTCCAGTCATCTGTTTGGACTCTTTCCAGCGTCGGGGAGGCTCCAGACAATGCTCTCTGAGCACCCACACACAAGTCTTTGTGTGGACACACGCTTTTGTTTCTCTCGAGTGGATGCCTCGCAGTGGAATGGCTGGCTCGTGGGGCAGACGTACGTGGCACGTTCTAAGACACTGCCAAACTGGTTGACCAAGGGCCTGTACCGTTTTACATGCCCACCGGCCGTGTGTGAGGGTTCCCACCGTTCTACATTGTCCTTGGCGCTTGGTAAGGTCAGCCTTGTACCTGTAGGTATTTCAATAGCTATGGAGTCGATGCCACGCTGAACTTTTAGTTCATATTTCCCTAGTGACGAGCAGTGTTGACAATTTGTCAGGTGCTCACCTGCCGTCCTTCCGTAGGTTTCTTTGGTGAAGTAGCTGTTCACACCTCTCGCCCATTTCTTGGTATTGGTTTGTTTGTTTTCTGATTGTTGGGTTTTGAGTGTTCTTTATGGAATCCGGAGACAAGTCTTTTATTGGATGTATGATTTGCACATATTTTCTCCCTATCAAAGGCTTGTCATTTTATTCTCCTGATAGCATCTTGCTTACTTTTTTTTTATCAAGACCAGTTGATCATTTCCCCCCTTTATGGATGGGTGCTCTTGGTATTGTATCTAAGAAAGCTTTGCCTTTGATGATTTTAAAAATGGATTTTCTCATTAAGTCAGAGAAAATGTCCTTTCAAGTTCCACTTAAGTATATCCAGATTACTTATGCAACCAACTTATTGATCCGCGAGTGACCATTTGCAATGATTTGTTGATTAAGGAATAAAAATATCACTTTCACCTACTTGCAAGACCTCGTTCCTTTTCTACATCCAGGGCAATGGCCGACTTGGACAGGGGGCGCTGTGGCCCTAGTAACACGGGACTGGGTTTTCCTGGCTGCTCCCCCAGACCAGCTCAGCTCTGGCCAGTGCGTTCCCTTTCCAGTGTAGATTTCCAGTGGGACAAATACGGAGATGTGCTCTGGTTCTTGGTGTTCCCTGCTCGTTCTAACACTCTACGAGTGGGATATTGATGGGAAATCGAACACCTTCACCAGAGCCTGGCAGAGATGTGTCCAGGGCACAACATTAAGGAGACACACACTCTCAGGGTTGCAAGTGTTGGTTTGGAAGGAGGCACTTGCCTGGCCCTAAAAGTGAGCCCGCTCAGGCCCATGTACCTCTTCTTGCCTTGCCCCGGCCTGGCCTTGACCTCCAGGGAGAGAAATGGGTGATGCCCAACGGGAGCGGTGGCAGACTGGCTAGCACGGAGCCCTCACTGTGAGAACACAGTAAATCACCTGGGGATTTTGTTGGTTGAATTCGAACGATTCAGGTCTGTGATGGGGCTTGAGATTCTGCCCTTCTAACAAGGTTCCAAGTGACGGTAACGCTTCTGGTCCATGGGTCACGCCCTGAGTGGCAGGACCCGAGAACAGACCAGCTTTGTCGACCCCGCCCATTTCCGTGTGCGCATCCAGCCCCCGAGTGCCCACGTGTCTTCATCTGTCAAAAGAGGGACCAGGATCTGTGGAGAGTATAAAGCCTCCTTATTCTGAACTATTGGGCAACGCACTTGAGTGTTCACCAAACATTGTGGGGTCAAATGAGGCAACCGGTTTGTCACATTGGCTGTGAATCAAGTTTCAGAAATTTTCCTACAAGTTTGCACCAAGAAAATGGGCAAAGGAATAGCAAACTCTCAGAATGAATTTAACCGCAAAAGCAACACTCCTGTCCCTTCCCACCAAAAATGTTACCCAAAGGAAAAGTGTTAGGGGAAACATAGTTCCACTCAGTTTCATTTCCCAGGGGCTCCCCCAGCCCCCCTCCGTCCTTCTGCCAGATAGCGACGAGCTCGGGGCTGCTGGTAGTCATTTTCCTGAATCCACAGCACGAGCTTCAGTGAGAGGCAAGCCAACACGGGAGAAAACAGAGCCCAGAGATGGACAGATAGTGTCTAAGGGTAGGATGTGAAGTCCCGGATCTAACCTTTCCTAACACCCCGATTCGCCCATCGACATACCAGTGATAGAAACCAAACGTATCCTCTTTATGGTTTGAGTTTTGTTTTCTCCGCAAATCTATGTTATTTTGGAAAATGTATTTTTTTTATCGTTGAAAGTATTGCAAATGTCCCTCTCATTAACCCCCACCTCCCCACTTCTACACCCCTTCCGCTTTCCCAGACTAACGGGTGTGTCCATGGGTTGTGCATAGATGCATCTAAGTTCTTTGGTTTAGCTTTTCCCATCCCGCTCAGGTTTGTCAGTCTGTTCCCTACTTCCGTGACTCTGGATCTACTTTGATTGACAGCTTATTTTGTTCATGATATTCTACCAATAAGTGAGATCATGTGGTACTTGTCTTTCTCTGAGTGGCTTATTTCACTCAGCATAATACTCTCCAGGTCCCTCGATGTCGTCTCAAAGGGTCAGAGATCTTTCTTTCTTACAGCTGCATAGTACTCCACTGTGTACATGTACCACAGCTTTTTTATCCACTCATCTACTGATGGGCACTTGGGTTGGTTTTTTTTCACTGGAAAGATTCTTGATTAATACACAGTGTGATTTGGGGCGAGTCATCTCCTTTCTAGGGGACTCAGTTTTTTCGGCTATAAAATGAGGGCTCCATCAGTATTCTCTGGTTTAATGTTATCTGTAACATTTTCCAGCCCCATCAACATCACCTAAGCCTTTGTTTCCATATGGCAAAAGCACTTAAGAAAGGAAGGCAAAATGTAATGGGGGTCTTATTGTCCCAAGTTCCAATCTGGCTGTATCCCACGTATCTTGTTCACTCTCCGCCTCTCACTGCTAGGATGTGAACTCCGCGAGGGCAGACACGCACGGCTGAGGGTCTCACTGCTGCAGGCTCAGTGCCTTGAACTGTGACCTCAGACACATGCATTCCTACATCCATGTTAAGAGAATGGATACATTCTTATAGATTTTATGGTTAGGAAGCTGGTTTGGGCACTGTTTCAGTTACTGGTCCTTTCTGTCAGGGGCAAGTGCTTAGAGATGGCATCTGTCTGTCTGCTTCACGATTCTCCTCTTGGTTTTTGGCTCCGGGGACAGAAACCATCGATGGAGCAGGCTCAATGTCTTCCAAAGAGACTCAACGCCTGTAAACATAGTATCACTTCTAAACTCACAATATGCACTTAGGTGTGTATGATAGATGGATTTCCAATTTGGAATGATGTAAGAGAGAACTGTGACTTAACTTCCTTCCTATTTTACTTATATTTCAATATCTTAGTAGAGCTATTACATGAAATTGATCCCCCAGCTTTAGGGAACAGGACATTGCAGACACTGTCATGGGCTATTATATAATGTACCATTATCTGTCATTTTGTCATGACATCCAGCCCAAGCTTCTCTCTTGCTAATAAACCTCCACTTTGTTTTGGGTGGCAATGTGCTCAGATCCAGGCAATGATAATGACTATAAGAGCTATAACTTCAGCATTTCTTTCTATGTGCCAGACCCCATTCTAAGCCTTCCGTAAGTGGTAGCTCTTGTCGTTATTAGATATTAGCTGGGGGAAAGGAGGAAGAGGAGGGACATGCAGAAAATTACTTTATGATTCAGCAAAACTTGTTTCTAATTCATCTCTTGCGTGTCACAGAACTCGGGAAACTGAGGCCTTGAATGTTTGTCCAAGCACTTGAATAACTCCAAAGTACTTTCCCAGCAAAACATGGGCCCCGTCTCTAGGACCTGTAAACTCCCTCTCATCTGAGGAAGCTTCTTTATGGCTAAAAGTAGAAGTAACCCAAATGCCTGTCGACTGGTGAATGGTAGATGAAAGGTGGTATATCCACGCTGAAAGAAGTCCTATACTCACCACTATGTGGGTGAATCTTAAAATCATCATGCTAAGTTAAGGAAGCCAGACGCAAAAGACCCCATGTTGTGTGATCCCATTCATGTGAAATGCCCAGAAAAGACAAATCCCAAGAGACAAAAAGCAGGTGGATGGTTGCCCAGGGTGTGGGGTGGGAAGGGGATGAGCTGGAAGATCTATGGGGTGAGGAAATGTTCCATCACTGCCTTATGGTGGAGGCTGCACAGCTTGGTCAATTTACTCAAAATCATGAACATGGGGTAACTTTTATGTTATATAAATGATAACAATTAAATTATTTAGAAGAAGATGCTTGGTAGCTGAGTTAAACTTTCCAGCGTCTACATTTTCACGTAGGTTGTTAATCCTTACTTTGAAACATTCGATTTCTAAAGACCTGGAGCCTCTGGCAAAGTCACATGGAATGTTAGCAGTTTAGCTCCACTGAGAGGTAGGCTGGATGGATCTGCTAGAAACACCTGGTAGTTGAAAGGAACACCGGACATCTTATACCAGGTCGACGCCAAGACCTCCGGCATCTCATGTTACATACTTTGCACACCATCCTCTTACCTTCCTGCAGAAATCCCCTCTCAGTGTTTAGACTAAAGATTATTCAACTGGAAATCCGTATTGCGGTATTTTGTCTTTAGTAGAGCTAAAGATATTGGCTGTAGGTTGCTTGAGGTTCTCAAAACACAGATCCATAAGAAAATTTCTTTGGGGTCATAAAAAATTGTTGCATCTGGTAAATGTATACATTGTTTCCTGTGAAGGAGTGTGAGCCATAAACACACGCTTCCCTGTGTCTTTGCCACGAGGATGGGCCACGTGAAATTCAGTGGTCAGCCTGGCTGGTGTGGCTCAGTGGTTGAGCGTCAGCCCAGGCACCAAGAGGTCGCCAGTTCGATTCCCGGTCAGGACACATGCCCAGGTTGTGGGCCTGATTCCCAGTGGGGGGCATGCAGGAGGTGGCCCATCGATATTCTCTCTCATTGATGTTTCTATCTCTCTCTCCCTCTCCCTTTCTCTCTCTAAAAATCAATAAAAGTTCAGTGCTCAGTGTAGCTATAGCCCTGATATATGTTGATGACATTCATTGCTATTTTGCTGTTTCTGTTCCTCATGACTCCATCTCATTGTCCCATTTACACCAGGCGTAGTTTCGTAAGCTTCCTCACATTTTAGGCAGTGGATGAATTACAAATAAAAATAATGAGTCCATAATTTTGTGCCTTATATATTATCCATTGGTGCTTTTGGAATGAACCCACGTGGCGGCAGCACGTGCTGTGGTCTTCACGCGCGCGTCAGTCTGTGCGCGCATGTGTTTTGATGGATAGACATACAGCTATAGCTGTAAGCATGAATTTTCAGCTGAAAAATAGGAACGTCTAGTGAAAGTCTGTGGCTAGATTTCAATCTCTAGAACCTGGTCTTTAAGAAAGAAACCATTGCCCTGGCCGGTTTGGCTCAGCGGTTAGAGCGTCAGCCTGCGGTCTGGAGAGTCCCGGGTTCGGTTCCCGCTAAGGGCACGTACCTCGGTTGCAGTTTGTCCCCGGCCCTGGTTGGGTCGTATGGGTGGCAGCCACTCTATGTGCCCCTTTCACATTGATGTGTGTCTCTCTCTCTCCCTCCCACTCTATCTGAACAAAATGCCGAAAAATGCCCTCGGGTGAGGAGAAGGAAGGAAGGAAGGAAGGAAGGAAGGAGGAGGGAGGGAGGGAGGGAGGAAGGGAAGGAAGGAAGGAAGGAAGGAAGGAAGGAAGGAAGGAGGAAGGAAGGAAGGAAGGAAGGAAGGAAGGAAGGAAGGAAGGAAGGAAGGAAGGAAGGAAGGAAGGAAGGAAGATTTTACGGAGGAGAACTCAGCAATATTTCTTCTGTTGTGAACCGGAGGGCTCCAGGAGGAGTCCGGGTTGCATTCCTGGAAGACACTTGTGGCTGGGGTCCTGTAATTCAGAAACAATTGTTTCTTTCTGAATTATTTCCTATGACCTCGCTATAATTTCAAGCACGGCTAACGCCTAAGGAGTCGGATCAAGGATGCTGCTTGGAATTTCAAAATACAAAATAAAATACTAATTTACAAAATCCGGACCCACGGCCGCCTCCTCGGCGGCAGACGAGCGGGATGTGTGTCTGTCTTCGATCGTCTCCTAAAGAACAGTGTGAAACTGGACCTGCAATTAAAATAGAAGCTTCGGCTGTCCCCCCTCTTGCCCACAAACCCCTCGACACAGCCCAGCTGAGGGTCATCGAGAGACAGAGGCAGAGAATTCTGCAGGAGTTCGAAGATGCCTCGTAGGAATATTTCTTAATTGAGCCGCACTTTCGAGCTGCGTGGAATTGTTCTTATTAAAAATTTAAAAAGAACAGCAGAGAAGAACAAGGGAGACTCCGTGAGATGAGAGCTCCGTGAGATTTACTTAAAAGGCTTTCATTAGGCGCCGGGGTCTCTGCAGCATATTAAAGTCTCACCTCTGCAAGATACACGGGGCTCTAGCGTCCGGCCCCTTTTCTTAAGAAATGGGAAACATTGTTGCTTTAAATGGGACTAGGAAAAGGGTATTTTCAGTGTCTTTGAAATAAGGTCTGTGTGTCCAGATTGCTGCATAGTTAGTCCCCCATGCTCCCTCCCTCCCTCCTCCCTCCCTCCCCCCTCCATCCCGCCTCCTCCCTTCTTCCTGCCTGCATCGCAGTGCAGGTTGTGGCTCTCATCTGTGGTCTGCTTCTTTATTTTGTTATTATCTTGTAAAAATCAATTTCTCTGTCTTGGATGAATGGGGGAAAGGCGCTCGGCAGTGGTTCTCCAAGTGGAACCTGCCTGGGAATCACCTGGGGCTTCAGAAATGCAGATTCCGCTCAGTGGGTCTGGGCAGACCGCGATGCCGAGCTTCCCACAGGCTCCCAGAGAGGCCCGCGCCGCGGTCGGGGCCCGTCCCCGATAGCAAGGAGCTGCAGCACCCCGAACTCCAGTCACTCTCGTCAGATCCCTTTACCTCTAGGGGGCGGGTGGCATGGAGGAGAAAGGGGGATTAAAAAAAAAAAAAGGAAGTGATAACAAGCAAAAACATAGAAAACCGAAGAAATCCACCAAACACACACTATGAACAGCCTGATTATCCACATCGGCTCAGTGTGAGGACTTGCCGTTCTCGAGGGAGTGAGGCCTGTGATACAAATGTTGTCCCATCTTTACAATGCAACTTGGTTTTTGGTAAATCGATTGGAATTTAAAAAATGAATTTTGGGACATTCAAAGAAATGAATCTATGAGACACTGAATAGGGTGTGAGCACACACACACACACACACACAGGCCATCAGAGCAATCTGACTTCTGTATACCAAAGGTCTCATAATTCCCCCCCAAGGATACAGAGAACCTTGTCAGTAAGCATAACAGTTCTGTGACACACAGAGCCGAGGGTTGAGACCTGAAGCTAACAGGAGTTTCAGCCTCATGAAGCTCGGCATGGGCCAGAGCATCTACCTGATTTGGGGGCCAGGGTTCAGGAGGGGCACCGTTGCCAAAAACATGGAAAGAGCAAGTTCCTTTGGAAGGTCGGGAAGCACGTTGCAAACTGGAGGGCGAGGTGGGTGCAATTTGCTGCTGTTTCATCCTATTTGGATTTTATTTTCTTAGATTTTATGTAAAAGTATCCTTTTCAGTTGTTGCTGGCTCATGCTAGTCACGCTGATGACATTGCAAACTGGCAATATGCATTAAAACTAAAAACTGGGAGTGATCATACACCCTGACCTAGAATACCCACAGTTGGAAATGAATTCTACAGAAATACTTATGCAAATGTGGGAAGAGATACGCACAGGGTGGTGAGTACATTATTGCTTAATAGAAAAGAAAATCTGAAAACCCCAAAATGCCCTTCAGTGGGACTGCCTCAGTGCCTGGTGATGCAGCCAGACAGTGGGGTACCCTGCAGCTGAAAACCCACACGGAGGCACCTCTGACGTGTGGGCGTAGGAGGATATCCCAAGTAAAAATCTAGTTATGTTTTTTAAAAAAGAAAATAATAATATGTCCTAGAGTTGAATTGTCTCTTTTTATGTCTGTCAAGCTTTCTTTTATTAGTCTGGTAAGGCTTTTGGAAAAAAAAAAAAAAAACATTAAAAGGTTAACAACAATGATCACTGGAGGAAGAATTACAAAGAACATTTCATTTCTATTTTTAAAATGTGTGTTCCTTTTCTTGCTGTAGCTCTGAAGACAGAGCAGAGAGAGAAAAGGAGACAGGTGACTAGAAGGCCGTGGTTTGGGTTGCTGAGAGACTCGGGGCAGGTGGCTTAATGACTGAGCATTTCTATCCTCAGACGTACAATGTGGGAAGTGACGATACCACTTCATGGTGTGTTTTTTGTTTTTGTGTTTTGGAAGACTGAATGACGTGTATAAAGTACTTTGCCTGCCGTACAGAACCAAGGATGTTCAAGTTCCTTTTTGTTGCTCTAAACGTAGCTGTATGACTGCAGGGTTTGCACTCTGTGTCCCTCCTGTATCCAGCATCACAAGCCCCACCTGGAGGGGCTGGAGGTCCAAGAACCTCAGTGTAGCCCCGCCCACTGCTTCTCCTTGCCCTTTGACCTCCCCGGACACGATGCCTGTCTCTGGGAAAGCCTCCTGAAATGTCAGAAAGCCTTACCTCTTCCACATTTAAGCCTTTCTTTTTCTTTTTCTTTATTGATTTTAGAGAGAGAGAGAGAGATGGAAACATCAGTGAGAGAGAACATCGATTGGCCGCCTCCTGCACGCCCCCCACTGGGGATCAGGCCCACAACCTGGGCATGTGCCCTGACCGGGAGTGGAACTGGCGACCTCTTGGTGCAGGGTCGACGCTCAAACACTGAGCCACACTGGCCGCGCCACGGTTAAGCTTTTTTTTTATCCTCACCCAAGGACATTTTTTTTGCATTTATATTCAGATAGAGCAGGAGGGAGAGGGGGGGGGGGAAGAGAGAGAGAGAAACATGGACGTGAGAGAGACACATCGACTGGCTGCCACCCACATGACCCCAACGGGGGCCGGGGACAAACTGCCCTCAGCGGGAACCGAACCCGGGTCTCTCTGGTCTGCGGGCTGACGCTCTAACCGCTGAGCAACACCGGCCAGGGCAGAATATCATGTTGTTTAAAGAGCCCAACCCAAATCCTTCATGATTGCGAAACTTGAGATTACAAGATTCTTATTTAACTGCGGTAGCATCCGCCTGACCCAAGTGCTGTGCAGAACGTGTCGGGTACGTCAGTCCAAGCGCTCGAATCCTGATGTCCTAAGAGCTGTCTAATTCAAGACCGTTGAAACTCACATCATATTGTTAATTCCCATCATGTCGTCACAATGGATTTCTGTGTGATCCAAGTGGATCACAGGCTAAGACCAGAGAGAAATGAAAAAAAAAAATCTGTGTGTATGTACTTGTATGTACGTGCACACACATGCACACTGCTATAAATCATACCAGAATGTGCTAGGATGCAACAAATATGCAGAATATGAAGCTGTGAGTTATCAAGTATTCCAAATTCTGAGTATTATAATCCTTTTCTTAGGATAACTGACATAATTATTGTTTTCAATGGAATCAGAGATTCTCTTTATGCGATGTATTTTTAAGGAAGAGATAGATATGTGTAAGCTCCCAGCACATACACACACCTATCATATAATTATTTTCCTTCTGAATCTTTATGTTCTCTGCCGTGATTTCCTTTATGCCTTATTGAGGGTTTCATCCAGCAATTGAATGACTGGAGGAAAAGAAATTGAGGGTTTTTTCTTGTCATAAACATCAGTGTGGTTGGATTATAACCACCTTATAAGCAAGTAGGTGTTTTTTTTTTAATGGTTTACATCCTGCATTTTCAGATCCTGACTGTCTTCCCATATTTATAGGATGCAGATATTCACTTTCAGTTTCTGTAAGTTGTTTTATTTCAAAAATGAGATGTTTGGAGAGGACATCTGTGAGTGTGTACGAGTGTGTGTGTGTGTGTGTGTGTGTGTGTGTGTGTGTGTTCTCCCCTCCCAAGCATCCACTCACCTCTTTTCAGTAAGACAACCCCAGAATTTCATTTACTGAATCACAGCTCCCTCCACCACACCCTCTCAGCTCCAGTGTTTGGATATAGTGGGCCCAACTAGGGCCGTCAGATAAAATATAGGCCACCCAGTGACATTTGAATTTTAGATAATCAATGCATATTACTTTTAGTACAACTTTCTTCCAAATATTGCCTGGGACATATTATACTAAAAACAATTCTTTGTTTATTTGACATTCAAATTTCACAGGGCATCCTCTGTTCCTATTTGATAAAGTCAGGTAACCTAACCCCAACCCTCAGTACCCGGCCTGCACCCTAATTGTGATCATCTCGATCAGCCTGCTTCGTGGCCCGTTGAGAGCGCCGACCTGGAAGTTTCGCTGGAGGCCTGAGGGAGACACATGTTTTCCGTCCTCTGGCTCTGAGGCCGAGGATGGCTCGAGATGTTGCTGCAGGCACAGGGAGCCGTGGTGGGGATCCAGTGTGGAGGATGTCACACAATGGCCATGATAACAATATCTATGTTCTAGGCAGTGTTCCAAGTACAACGCATTAGCTCATTATTCTGTCTGTTGCTTTGTGCTCGACTATAAAGATGAAGGTTAGGGTTAGATTTATTAGGTTGAACCATAGTGATTTTTCTGGCTCAACCTAGCAGCTCTCTCTCACGACCAGGTGTGATGGCTGAGTGATGACATCAGAACCCAGGATCCCTCACTTTTGCTCACCCAGCATCCCTCGCATGTGGTTTCCATCTTCATGGTCATGAGGCGGCCGCTACTCCTCCGGGCATCATACTGTCGTGTCAGAGCAGGGGGTGTCAGAACAGGAGGGGAATCCAATAACCTTCCCCCGGAAAGCATTGTCTCCTATTCAGGAAGCGCCCCCACATGGGACAGGAAACTGCCTATTTTTCTTTTTTGTATTGGTTGTCATTTGTGCCCCATTTTAGCAGTGAAGCACCCAGACCATAGCAAGGGAGGCGACCTGTTCAAGGTGACCCAGGGTGTGTGAGGGTTTTTCAGAGAAACACCCAGTAGAATGTGAATTTTAAGGAGCTGGCCCATGTGATTATGAGGTGAAGTCCAAAACGCCGGAGACGCGGGGAAGGGATACTACCTACCGCAGCTCGAGCCGAGGGCCAGATGGAGGCAGAATTCCCTCTTCCTCGGGGAAGCCCAGCCTTCCTTCTCTTACGCCTTCGACCGATGGGACGAGGCCCACGACGTTCCGGAGGGGACGGAGCTTTGCTCAGGGTCTGCCGATCGCAGCGTTACGCACGTCCGAGAGATGCCTTCACGGTGACATGTAGACGGGCATTGGATCAAATGCTTGGATGCTGTGGCCTAACCAAGTGCCCACCTAAAACTAACCGTCACAGTTCGTGTTAGTGAAATTAGAATCCAGTGCTGGTGTGCGTCACGGCCCGGGCGTTCTCACTGGGCCACGACCATGGGCATGGCTCACGTGGCTTCTTTGCAGAAAAAGTATTACATGGAGGGAAGGCAGTTGTTATTGTCACAGCAAAACTGAGCAATGTCTCTTCAGTCATTCTGTACGAATCACTTGATTTTACCTTTATGTGTCAAAATAAAACACAGATACTTAAAAGCCACGTGTCAGAATTATATAGCTTAATGCAATAATATAAGCTGGACACCCTTATAATAAACAATCACTCTGCTCAAAGAAAGCAAAACAAAACAAAACAAAAAACAACACAGAGCTCTGCTGATCAAACCAGAAATCCCGTCAAGTAGTCTATCTCAATCCCAATTCACTTTCCTCCAAAATAAACAGGGTCCCGACCAGGGATTTGTCTGCTAACTGTTTTTGTAAATAAAGTTTTATTGGGACACAGCCACACCCATTCATTTACTTACTGTCCATGGCTGTTTTCATGCTATGACAACAGAGTTGTTTCAACAGAGATGTCTGGCACTCAAAG
This sequence comes from Molossus molossus, assembly GCF_014108415.1. Taxonomy (NCBI): domain Eukaryota; kingdom Metazoa; phylum Chordata; class Mammalia; order Chiroptera; family Molossidae; genus Molossus; species Molossus molossus. The sequence continues at coordinate 6,919,842 of NW_023425399.1, read as the reverse complement.
CCTAAAAAATGTTTAACACAGGAAAATCTGATGCCTCCTTATCTCGAATTTCATAGTGGCAATTTCCTTGAGCTTTTAAGTACTTTCATCACTCAATGTGAATCCCTGGGCTTTGCTTTCTTCTCCTTCTTTTTTGGTATGTTTTTTAAGTCTCATTTAATCCATCGGTCTCCCCTCTATGCCTCTGTTTTCTGTGCAGTTTCTTCGTGGAAGCTGCAGGCCACGTAAGCTGTGGCTCCCCAGAGTCTGGGCTTTGAAATCGCGTCCTTGCGTGCAGTCCTACACCTCCCTCTGTCTGTTGTGTTTCCTGCAAATTAATACTCGAATCCAGAGCCACGATCAGACTTGGGTTCGTTTTCTCTGGCAAGACTTCTGGAGGTGGTGCGTTCATTCATGGGAGACATGCAAGCCTGGTCGTCTTTCTTTCTGTGAGGTCACCACTGCTAACGTGCAACGCCTGCATCTGACAGTTCATTGGGTGGCTTATGAAATGTTGACATTCTGGTTGAATCAATGCTTTTTTAGGTACACCTTGGAATACTTTTAAAGAGAGATGCTCAGCCTCATTTTCCGAGCTTCTGGAAGTCCTTAGGAGTTCATATAGGAAAGGCAGGATGAATTCGCCATTCTCTTGGATCAGTTTTTGAAATGGTAACTTGATTCTCTAGCATCCTCCAAAGGCCATTCAATTTCATTATTGGTAACGTCATTATAACATAATGAGATATATGATAGATTTCAATCCACTGAAATTATTATTATTTTATTTCTCATCCAAGGATATTTTTCTATTTATCATCAGATAGAGTGGGAGGGAGGGAGAGCGAGAGAGAGACAGAGAGAAACATCGATGTGACAGAGCCACATCAACTGGTTGCCTCCATGTCACATGACCTGATCAAGGCCGGGGACGAACTGCAACAGAGGTACGTGCCCTTGACCGGAATCGAACCTGCGATTCATTGGTCCGCGGGCTGAAGTTCTAACCACTGAGCAAACTGGCCAGGGCTATCCATTGAAATGATTACTGAAGCTCAAATTATTCCGATTTTGCCAGTGGGAGCCTTCACTAGTTGGCTCCTGAGACCTACTGACATGACTCTTAGATGGCCTTCACTTTCTGGTATAATAAGATGTTCTCAACTCATCTTCTACATTTTTTGTCCCAGATCTGGAAGAAGACTCCCTTCCCACTTCTAAAATGGTATTTCAAGACCACAGCCTGTGTGCTAGGCATGCTCATTTTACTTGGTTGGTTATTGGTTTTAGGTTTTCATAGTGTACAGATTCAAGAAGAAGATAAAATACCATATGAGTTCCTATTGATACTTCCATCTCAAATTCAGGCCTACAGGATTTTGCCAAACCTCTTTTATATTATATCTGTATTTTCTTTTCATCCTCGCTGAAAATTTTGCTTAGCTTCATAGGGAGTGATAAAATTAGAATGCAAAAGACTATAGAATATAATTACTCATTTGCTTTCTGTCAGATGACACGACAACTTTGGAACAACAATACTGACACTACCAATATGATTACTTAAAACTGTTAAACTTATTTTTCACATTTTCCCCAATGTAACACCCTCTCCTATTTTTTATCATTGCTATACTAGGTCCACATGATCTGAGCACATGGTCATTGTACATTATATTCTCCCCTTTAACCCTCCTTTAGTCTTAAACCTGTAGCTGTATGTTTGATCTTCACTACCAGTCCTCTTGTAGATGACTCTGGCATTTTGATTGTCTGAAGCTCATTCTCTGGTAGATTCTTCAAGAAGTGCTTCGGGTTTCTTCTCTCCTCATATGGGTCAGGTGCCCCATTTCATTCCTTTGTTTCTTCTGCAGAGTCTGATGCACTCAGGACTTGTAGTTCTTGTCCCCACAAGTCAGAGTTCTTGAAATTTGTGATGTATGGAGATTCTAAATTTTCCCCCCTGAGTTCTTGCAGGTTGATACTAGTGTCCTTGGAAGTCAGTTTTGCTGGGTATAAAATCCTTGGTCTACATATTCTTTCCTTGAATAGCTTAAGTACATTACTTCATTTTTTTTTCTGGCATGAAATGTTGCTGTCAAAAAAGTCTGATGACAATAATTTTATTTTCCACTTAAATGTCCGAATGATATTCCTTTGTTTTAAAGCTCAATAGATTTTATTTGAATATATCTTGGAGATTATCATTCTTGGTTCCTATTCTCAGGTACTTGGTATAGCCTTTCAATATTTAGTTCCAAATACATATTTTTTTTATTTGAGAAAAGTTTTCCTAAGTTATATATTTTGAAATTTGTTTTGTTCTTTTGTATTGATTTTCTTCTTTAAGGACTCCTTTTTCCACCCATTTTTGGATCTTCTTTGCCTACTTTTAATTTTTATCTCCTTTCTTGACATTTGTATCTCCTGTTTTTATTTTTTTTATTTTTAAAAATTTTATTTTAATCAAATTTTTATTCACTTGAGACATGTAGTATGCTAATTCTTGTATTTATTGTTTTAATCTTGTATTTTTTCTAGTTTGGTTTTTCATTTTTTAAATGATATTTATTTATCAATATTTCTTGTGTTCTTTTAGTTCATTTTCTAATTCTGATTTGTGCTGTTTTTGTTTGTTTGTTTGTTCTGATCTTGTGTAATGTTATTGCATAATGCAGTAGGCTACAGTTTTTATTTGTTTTATGGGCATATCGTTCTGGTATATTTTTTAATCTCTGTAAGAATGTTATTGGTTCTTGGTTCTCTATTTTCTCTTGTAACTTTGCAAGGGATCTGTCCTCTGTACTTTTCTGTCATCACTTTTATGTGAAATGACACACACATTTTTTATCTGAACCTTTGATTTTCATTCTCTTCCCAGCGACTTCTCTTCTATGTAGGCCCATCCTGGAAGGGCCTTTTGGCTGGTTGCCATTGATGGTCCATGTGGCCCAGAAAGCTCTGTCTCTTTCAGAGTTCACGCTGGTTTCTTGCACTCACAGGCTCTGACGATGGTCATAGCATTCCCGGTGTTGCCTCAAACTTGCCTATTGTGCTTTCCAGTGAGTGTCCGTGGCTACTTAGAATTTTTCCTGTTGTCAAGTGTGCGGACACCTGGTTTCTTTCCTATGTGCAAAGTCAGACCCACTGAGAACTCGGGGATCTTGTGTCTACCCACCCGCTTGAAATCTGGGGTTTCTACAGATGTCATATACATTGTCCCTGATTTTGATATTTTGTTGGTCGATTCATTTATAGGTAAGGATTTCAGAAGATTAAAATATTATGTTGTCGCTGCTACCAATATCTTCCCCAAATCTCTATTATTGGTCATGCCTAACAAATTACCACAAATTTAGTGGCTTAAAAGAACACCTGTGTATTACGTCATAGTTTTGTACGTTAAAAGTTTGGTTGGGCTGCACTTGGTTCTGTGGTTAGAGTCTTGTGAGAGTGAAATCGCAGTGTTGCCTGGGCGGGGACCCTATCTGGAGGCCTGGGGGAAGCATCCTCTCATAAGCCTTATGCAGGTTGTTGGCTGAATAAAGTTCCTTGTGGTTGTGGGACTGGTTGAGGCTGTTTTCTTGCTGGCTGTCAGCTAGTGGTTACTTGGAGTCCCAAGTATCATTCTCTGGTCCTCTCGTTGTTCCCTCCACTTGTATACACAACAATAAAATATTATTCAGCCTTAAAAACAAGAAAGTCTTGCCATTTGCAACAACACAAATGAACCTGGAAGATATTATGCTAAATTAAATAAGCCAATCCAAAAAGGACAAATGGTGCATGCTTCTACTTTTATGAGTTATCTGAAACAGTGAAACTCATAGAAGCAGAAATTACATGATAATAGTGGTTGCCAGATACTAGGGTAGGGGCTGGGAAAAACAAGTTGTTACTCAGTGGGTATAAAGTTTCAGTCACGCTAGATGAGTAAGTTCTAGAGATCTGCTCAAAATACTGTCATTGGTTAATAGTACAGTTTTGTGCACCTCAAAATGTGTTAAGAAGGTAGCTCTCATGTTAAGTGTTCTTATAAAAGAAAGAGAGAGAGGCACAAGAAAACTGTGAGAGGTGTTGGCTATGTTTATTGATTATTGATTATTGATTGTACTGATGGTATCTTAGTTGTTTGCATATATCCAAACTCATCAACTTGTACACACTAAGTTTGTGCAGTCCTTTGCACATTAGTGATACCTCAATAAAGTTGTTTTTTAGAAAAAAGTCAACAAGGTGCTTTGAATCCTCCTTTTGCATCGAAATGCACTGACTTCCTGTTCCATTCTCAGCCATAGAAAACTCTCTGCTTTACAAGTTCTCATGTCATTACATTAGGTCCCCCAGATAATCTTCTTATCTTGAAGTTGACTGGTTATTAGCCTTCATTACATCTACAAAATCCCTTTCCCATGTAAGGTGACATTATCGCCAGAGTAACACCTGGGGATGAAGAACATGTGGCCATCTCAGAAATCTGCCTACTCTCTCCTCATTGGCTCATTTTTAATCCCAACAATTTATTGAGCTCCTACTGCTTTCTAGTCCTTCAGTGAATGAGACAGACAGGCAAGATACTGGCCCTAGGAGTAGAAAATTAATGCTGTGCTTAATGAATGGGTGGGTGGATAGACAGTTGTATAAAGGTCTAAATGCACATTCAGGGAAAAGCAACAGAAGACTGAGACTCAATATTATTGAGTATGTTTTAAGGGTCCATGTATCATCTCGAATGGAAATATTGCTCAACTTCTGATGAGAAGCCTAATACATCAATATCTTTGTTATCATTGACTGATGACCTCACATAATAAAAGATCTTGACTTGCGTGTATGTTAACAATTAATGGAATGTGTAATGCATCACACGGAGTATATGGAAGGTAATAAAGAGGTGTAAGTGATAATTACACGGGTTAGTTGGTGTCATTAATGGTCCTTTGTTCTGCTAGAGCAGCAGTATCTTATTCAGGAGACAGGGTTGCAGTTCTGGGTGCCAAAAGGACTTAAATGTGCCAATTTGACGATGATCATTTCTTTAAGGGTGCTCCCCACTGCAAAAGCCCCTCACTCAAGTGCACTGGTCACGCTGTCAACTTCTGACCTCTGCTTTTCTTGACCCCTTCAGGGGCTTTAACCATATAGAGACCCATGTACTTTGCCAGAGTTTCACTCCCATAATTATTTGTATGCTCTTGTCATGGTTCTTTATTTCCCAGAAGGTTTCTAATCCCGTATCCTGCCCCTAATGAAATAGAGTCGTAGTGATCAGTGTTACAATAGACGCTTCTACACGGGGGACCCTTTTTATTTATTCAGAAATATGTGTCATAAAGATTGAATGAGAAGCTAATATTCAGAGCTGGGGAAAGCAATACTGTATATTAGGAAGAATCAGCATTTGTTAGCATAAGTAAGACTCTGAGTCTTGATTATAAGTGTCAGTGTGTTAAAAAACATTGACTAAACCCAGTGTGAAATTACAAGTCTGTAATGCAAATATATTTGGGGAAAGTGCAGACGCGTTTATCCATTCATTAATGCATTCACTCGACGGCGGTTGATGGAGTGCCTAGCATTGTATCAAGAGCAGGAGATGCCGTGCGGCACCCCAGAAAATCGCATTGCCCTTTGCGAACTTCTGTTCTAGGAGAGGGACCTGGGAAACGCACAAAACGAATAAAGACACTGTTCTACGGTCCTTTAGTGATAGACAGTAAGGACTTCAGTGTTTAGCAAAGACATTTGCTTTGAAACAAACTTGCAGGGTTTGAAACAGAAGCGCAAAGATCTGCACTTGCTCTTTCTTTGGTGGGCGTCGGTCAGACCTGTTTCCTCTTGGCTGCCTCACACCCTTCTCATGTTCACTGCAAGGTGCAGAGCCATCAGTTGGCAGAATCTATTTACGTTACTGCTCAGGAAACGGTCAGTGAATGCAGGAATATTACCGAGTTCAATTTGAATTCAAAATCGTAATTGCTATAGTAATTGAATTTTGTAAATATTTTTGAATTATATGCTTGTAATATTTTACCCTAGATTTCGTGTTGTTAGTAGAGAGCACTACTACTAATAACGGCGACAATTTCATCTTTAGATCTTGGTTTCATTGTCTCTTTAGAGAGGTTTCCTTGACCGTTCTATCCACAAGCTATAGGAACTGTTACCTCGTAATACATCCCTTTAGCTTCCTTGGTATTTATTCAATGCATGCACACTTTTACGTATATTTGCTTATCACTTCTTTTCCTTACTAGAAAGAGAGGGGTTAAATCTGTCTTATCAATGTATACCCTTCATGATGATGGGCACATAATAATCCTTCAGGAATATTTATTAAATAAATAAAATCTCTTCTCCTTCCTTCCCCTCCCTATCCGTCCTCCCTGAGCCCCTCCCGTCCTTCCTCTTATATCCTTCTATCTATTCATGAATTATTTTATCTATTTGCAAATATTTGTAGAACTAACAATAATGACAGCTAGTTTATTTATTGAGCATTTATGATGTACCAGACACTATGGAAGCAGAATAATGATGACGCTAAAGAAATGAAGGCAAACGAATTCTCGCTGAGTACCTACTCGGTGTCAGGCACGGTTGCAGGCTCCTTCCATACGTCATCCTTCAATCATTCTCCCCACGCAGCAGCGAAGAACCTGGGACTGTCAGAGGGCAGGTAGGGGGCCCGGGATCACGCAGACAGAAATGGGTGGAGGTCCTCTCTCCGCATCGCCGCCTGTGTTCTTCAGCTGCTCTTTGCCGTCAAAGTAAACGGGCAGTTTTAAGGAGACAAGTCGCGAGCAGGGACCGGGATGCTTGTGACAGGGGTGTTGAGGGCTACATCGACATTGCTCTTCTGGGTGACGCTGCTCCTCACGTTCTTAATGTAGCCTTTAGAATGAGAACATCCAATCATCACATTTCCCAATCTGCACAGTGAGAGGACTAAGTGTCCCCAGAGGGGTTAGAGAGTGACACTTTGGGGCTTTAACTAAATGAGAGAGCTGTGACCGCCTCCCACTTTAGATCGGTACACGCGCGTGCGCGCACGCACACACACACACACACACACTCACACTGACCTCCCCTGCTCTCCTGCCCTGTTCTCCATTTGGGGACCGTGCTCTCGCTGTCTCAGTCCACGAGTCCTAGACAAAGCGTCTCCCTCAGCTCAGGGCAGAGCACAGGCCTCCGGTCTGAGTGGACAGGGCATTGCAGTCCTTCAGGTACAACAGGGGTTCAAGTTCAGGCTGAACTGAGTTCGCCCAGTCATAGTAGATACCGCGACCTCTGTAGGTATCACCCGAAAAGGGGTTCTCTGCCCTCCGGGTTTTTCCCCAGGAAGAGAGAGCCACTTCACTTATTTTGTCACCGGGAGAGCCTGGGGCCCCTGACCGTCCCCGGTGTGCCTTGAACGCGGAGCCAGGAGCTGGAGCGAGTGTGAGTCCTACTGACGTTGCGCGAGCTCTGGGTCCAGCTGGGATTTCTGTCACCTGCATCCAAAAGGCTTCAGATTGTCACCGCCAGAGCGCGATGATGGTGAGGTGACAAGGAAACCCTGAAAATACAGTGGCTTAAAAAAAATGTATTTCTCACTTATATCGCAGCCTGTCGGGGGTTGAATGTGTCTCCTACGTGGCTGTTTCCTGAATACTGACTCAGGAGTGTGATTGCTGCCTCGGGTTGGGTGGGCATCCGGAACATTGTCCTCTGAGGACACTGGCAAAGACAGAGACAGCCTGACAGCCTGACCTCCCTCCCTCCCTCCCTTCCTTCCTTCCTCCCTCCCTCCCTCCCTCCTTCCTCCCTTCCTTCTTTCCTCCCTTCCTTCCTTCCTCCTTCCTTCCTTCCTTCCTTCCTTCCTTCCTCCTTCCTTTTCCTTCCTTCCTTCCTCCTTCCTTCCTTCCTTCCTTCCTTCCTTCCTTCCTTCCTTCCTTCCTCCTTCCTTCCTTCCTTCCTTCCTTCCCTCCTTCCTTCCTTCCTTCCTTCCTTCCCTCCTTCCTCCCTCCCTCCCTCCTTCCTCCTTCCTTCTTCCTCCCTTCCTCCCTTCCTCCCTTCCTTCCTTCCTTCCTCCTTCCTTCCTCCTTCCTTCCTCCTTCCTTTCCTTCCTTCCTTCCTTCCTCCTTCCTTCCTCCTTCCTTTTCCTTCCTTCCTTCCTTCCTCCTTCCTTCCTTCCTTCCTTCCTTCCTTCCTTCCTTCCTTCCTCCTTCCTTTTCCTTCCTTCCTTCCTCCTTCCTTCCTTCCTTCCTCCTTCCTTCCTTCCTTCCTTCCTTCCCTCCTTCCTTCCTTCCTTCCTTCCCTCCTTCCTCCCTCCCTCCCTCCTTCCTCCCTTCCTTCTTTCCTCCCTTCCTCCCTTCCTCCCTTCCTTCCTTCCTTCCTCCTTCCTTCCTCCTTCCTTCCTCCTTCCTTTTCCTTCCTTCCTTCCTTCCTCCTTCCTTCCTCCTTCCTTTTCCTTCCTTCCTTCCTTCCTCCTTCCTTCCGTCCTTCCTTCCTTCCTTCCTTCCTTCCTTCCTTCCTTCCTCCTTCCTTCTTCCTTCCTTTCCCTTCCTTCCTTCCTTCCTTCCTTCCTTCCTTCCTTCCTCCTTCCTTCTTCCTTCCTTTCCCTCCCTCCCTCCCTTCCTTCCTTCCTTCCTTCCTTCCTTCCTTCCCTCCCTCCTCCCTCCCTCCCTCCCTCCTCCCTCCCTCCCTCCCTCCCTACCTCCCTTCTTTCCTCTCCCCTTCCTTCCTTTCTTTTTTCATCTTTCCTTCCCTCCCCCCTCCCTCCCTCCATTCTTTACCCGCCTCCTTCCTTCTTTTCTCTCTCCCCCGCCTGGTTTTGAATTGTGAACTATTTCAATGCATATGGCTAATTCCAAGACGTTGGCATGTTGCTCCTTCCTTTTCTCCTTCCTGCTCTCCTGACCTGCAGAGTCACCCTCAGTGGACTAGGGCCGTGAACTGTGTTCCAAACCCACATCCGAACAGAAAGCGCCCCCCGCCCCCCCTCCCCGGGTCTCCAGGGCTCTGTCTGCCCTCACCCTCTCCAGGTCCTACCCCCCAACTTTCTTTTTGAGCTGGGTGCCTGCTACGACCCTGTAATCCCCCTGGTCTCCTCCCTGCATTCTATTTAGAGATATCTGACAGCAATTGACTGGGTTTTTATTAGTTTTTTGGGTACATTTTCCATTTCTCAAGGATCTCTCATCAGGGGTTCTTTGCTGGTAATTACTGCTGCTCTGAAGGTTTGAAGGAGCTTCCTCTCAGCACTGAGTGATGGGATTTCTTAATAGGGCTGCTTTTTATTTTTGGAGGGGAAAAAATTAAATTAAATGTGCTGCTCCATACTAGGCTTATTTAGTCTGCAAAGACACTGGAAACATTGTTAAAATGAGCAGTCTTCTCAGTCATTCTGTCCAGTCATTTGGAAATGAAAAGACCGCTATGTGTTTATTATTCCCCTAAGGGGACCAGAAAAAAGGGGGGCAGTCCCGAAGAAGGGACCCATGCAACAGTCAAGACATTGGTATTGAGGGTGAGCCACGGACAGGGGTGTCACCTCGACCAAGGGCCAGCAACCCAGCGCTTCTGGGCCAAATGCAGCCTTTTTCTGTTTGTTTGTGAATAAAGTTTTATTGGAACACAGCCATACTCATTTGTTCACGTATTTCTGTATAGCTGTATTTTTGTGCTGCGACAGAGTTCATACCGCTCGCCATGTCCAAGGTATCTACCCGTGGACCCTGATGCAGAAACATTGGCCCGTCTCGACAGATCCCAATGAACAGACGCGGTCCAGGATCCGGCCCGTCTCATGGTTTCGGAACCGCCCCACTCACCTGCGTTGCCGGCCGCTGCCGTCGAGGTTCAGCGATAGGAGAAAGGCTGTTCTGCTGGGTAGAGAGCCGCCGTACTCCCCCATTCATCTCTCTTCCCCCCGTGAAAACAAAACCACACGGAATCAGCTGGAAGAACGCAACAGTAGAGAAGCCCTTTCTGTCCGGGGTCCCAGGCCCACTTCGGACCCTTCGCTGTCCTAACTCAGGGGTTGGGGATCACCCGGAGCCAGCGTGGGGACGCCGTGCCTTCAATTTACCGGAAGCGATTTTCCTTTTTTTTATTTGAAAGACACAAAAGTAAATTTTCAGGCTAAATCCTCTTTAGCCTCCGGTGTCTGGCACACGGCAACCAGCCTGCAGACTTACCACTTCATGACTGTTGATGTCAGAATCACGGAGGCTTTACGGGAGGATCAGTCACACAATTAGATAATTGGAGTGTGTGGCACTTGTCTACTGTTTCATTTGGGAATTAACTTGAAAATGCAAAAAAAAAAAAAATAATAATAGAGCATTTTTTTTTTTTTTTTTAAGAAGGCAAATATTGGAAGATTTCTTTAGTATCCAAGTTATTTGTAGTGTCACGTTATGAGGATTCAGGGGTCTTGAACTCACCTGGCAGAAATTATGCGGTAAGAGATATTATTCCTCATCAGCAGGAATAAGAAATAATATCAGCCCCGGCTGGTTTGGCTCAGCGGTTAGAGCGTCGGCCTGCGGACCAGAGAGTCCTGGGTTCGGTTCCTGCTAAGGGCATGTACCTCGGTTGCAGTTTGTCCCCAGCCCCAGTTGGGGTTGTGTGAGTGGCAGCCACTCAATATGTCTCTCTCATTTTGATGTTCCTCTCTCTCTCTTCCTTCCTCTCTCCCTCCTGCTCTATCTGAAGATAAATGCAAAAAAATAAAAATAAAAAAAAGTCCTCAGGTGAGGATAAAAAAAAAAAATAACATCATGGGGGGGGTACCTTTTCTTTTTGTTTTAAAGAGTTAAAACTCATGTTCAGCTGTGGCCAGTTTAACTCAGTGGTTGGTTGGTTCCCGCTAGGGGTACGTACCAAAAAAAACCACAACAACAAAACTCATGTTCAGCATATAGAAGTACGTGCCCGGGCCACGTAGATAATAAGGATGATAATGATGATGGCTGTGATCTAGAGAGCCTTTGCCCAGTGCCAGAACTGTGCCCACGCTTCACACCTTATCCATTTGCTATTCCCCCAAAACTCGTTAAGGTGGCTGAACCTTATCCCCATCTTACAGATGAGGACACGGCAGGTCTGAAATTTAAACCCGAGTCTGAGTGTAACCCAGAGGTTTTTAACGTAGGTGATCTAGCCTGCTGTCCCCCGACCAGGGGACACTTAGCAAAGTCTGGAGATATTTTTGGTGTGTGTACTGGGATGGTGGAGGGTACTCTGGGCATCAACGGGCAGAGGCTATGGATGCTGCTAAATGTCCCACAGGGCACAGATGCCCCCACAACATAGGGTCATTTTGCCCCAAATGTCAATAGTACCAAGAACTTGCTGTGGAATTTGCACAGATAATAGAATCTCCCAGGTCTCTAGACTCAGAGGATGTCACCAGGGGTTCTAGCTTCTGTTTAATGCCAGGGAAGCAATGTGAGACTCCCTTCCTCCATCGTTCCCCGTGGCCCCTCTTTCTCTTAGAAAACATCTCAGCTAAGAAGTCCTATTTCCCGGCAGCCACGTTCTGTGGACAGGTGACAGGAGACCTCTCACCGTCCCTGCATGGGACTTTCCACATCCTTTGCAGGGACATCTGGTTTGACCAGCACAGGAAACTACCTCTAGAGATGACTGTGAGCTGGTCATCACTCTACGATTCCACCTTAAACGCTACCCCATCGATGGCGTGTCCTGCCCGCAAAGGTGAAGACAGGAAGGAATGAGCAGCCAGAGACCAGGTCTCCCCACACCTAGCACATGGCGCCGACCCCGCAGAGGGTCTCCCAGGCCACGCAACAGTCTGTGTGGATGTTTTTCTCCTTTCAACCTGGCTTGCCTTTATCCAGCCTTAATCTTGTTATCCACTGTCGGCCTCCACGGCCCCGTCGTGTGAACATCTCCTTTATCCAGGGCCACGCCGAGCGTGCCACCTTTTCCGCCGTGGCCTCCCGACGCTGCCCCCTCAGAGGGGCTTCGTTCTGAACCTTTGAGCTCACGCCAGGTTAGACTTTCGCAGCCAATGATCAGCAGCGCATCCAGCTCGTTCCCCATTTCGGATCTGATTCTGCTCCAAGCCTGGCGGTTTGGATACAAAAGAGGCTTCCAGGAAAGAAGCTATTAAAACAAAATCTCTCCAACTTCACACTCCTTGACTTACTCGGTCAGGAGACCACTGGATGCCGCTCGGGGTGCCGACAGGGGCATTAGCTGATCAGCGTGCCGGGCTGTGGTGGGCATGGCAGGGTGCCAGGCTCTGGGCCGGAGGGGGGTCCGCAGAAACAGAAGGCCCCTTTGTGTCCTCGGGGGTTTTGCACCGAGGTTGGGTAAATGGCACACGAGGGAAAATGAGAGAACTAAACAGAAGGTAAATGATAGTGCAAAGGTGTAGTCCAAGAGGTGGCAAGAGGTAGCATCTGTTTTTAAAGAACAAGTGTAGCCCGTTGTTCAAGAAGAAGAAGGTTTGCTGGGGCCTGGAGTGTTCTGAAGGCTGCTTGTGGAAGATGGGCTCTGAGAGAGGACATATTCCCGCGGAACTTGGGAAAAGCGGACACTGCTTGGTGAAGGCTGGAGGGAAGGCGCTGAGGGTGGTTCAGCGCGCGGTGTGCCAACTGGCCGTGGTTAAGGAGCATCGCGGAGCGTGTGGACGTAAGCCTGATGGGGTGGCGGGGGCCAGCGCTGAGGGGACCTTAATGTCATGCGATGGAATGTGGGCTTTATTCCATGGGCAATGGGGAGTCATTGAAGATTGTATCCAAATGAAAACAGCTTTCTAATTGTCTTGGCTCTCATTCAGGGCCCCCATCTATCTACTGTCCTAAAGGCAGACAGATAGAGGCTTCTGAAATGAAAACCCACGCATGCTGTTGCCTCCCTCAAAGCCATCAGAGGGTTTCCCATGTACTTCACAGCACCCGCACGGCACACTGCCACCTCTGTGGCCTCGTGTGCCCGGCCCTGCATGGTCGGAGGCATCCGTGCCCCAGATCCCAATGCCCCAGCCACACTGTCTTTTCCGATCGCGTGACTCTTGTTTCCAGCAAAGGGAGCCTCTCCGTGCTAGGCCTCCAGCTTGACCCTGCCCTCCTCGGTTCACTGTTCAATTCCTTCTCCGCATTCAGCTCTCAGCCCCCAGCCCCCCTCCTGCAGTGCCCCGGCATCCCTGCTGCATTTTTCTCCTGATTCCTATCACTGTCTCCATGTGTCCCATGTATAGCCTCGTTGGGGGTTCCCCGCTAGCAACACTCTCTGTTCTGGTTTCACTTGAATCCATTTGAATGCTTAGTAGGGGACATGGCAGCAGGACGTTTCAACAGACATTGCTGAGGGGATGGAGGGATGGGGCAGCATTTGACAGAGGAAGATGAACTATGGAACCGTTACTATATTAATTCATTCATCAGATACTTACTGAGGTCATCTTGGCCGGAGCTGAGGATACTGCGCTGAGTGAAACAGAGACATTCCCTGCCACATGGTGCCTACCTCCCGGTAAGGGGACCGGGATTTAGCAAGTGATGCCAGGAGCGTGACCAGGAAGGCTGGACCGGATCAGAGGTGGAGAGAGCAATATCATACGTCGCAGGGGTCACATCTTGAAGGAAGCTGTGTACAGGATTTTAAGTTTTATCCCAAGGGTAGTTAAAAGGCTTGGGATCATATCTGAGTTTTCAGAGCGCTCCTTGGCTCTTGTTTGGCCTGCGGATAAAAGAGGAGAGACATAGGGGTGATCAGTCGGGAGGTAGCTGCCATGGTCACGTGAGAAATGACTATGGGGGTTGCGGTGGTAGTGATGGACGGAAACAATCATATAGGGGAGCTATTTGGCTGTCGAATTTTTCTTGGTGATTCCTGGGATATGGGTGGTGAGAGACAGGGAGACGAGGTATTTGCCTTTCTCCCTGGGTCTAGGGGCCCTAAGGAACAGATGGACAGGGAGTGTCATTCAGCGAGATCGGCCGTCTCCTCGGAGGAAGGTTAGTTCAGGGTAGATGTGTTGAATCAAGATGTCAAGTGGACAAGAACAGAGAAGGAGTGAATGAGGGGGGTCGGCTCTATGAGGTGGCAATAGGAGAGGCAAGGATTCATTCTCCTCCCCAAATGCTTTAAATAGCCTTCCATCCAGCCCCATACACACAAAGGCTTAGCTGCAGTGCTAGATATTAAAAATGTAGATAAAATCCCAATTTCGAGTAGGCTAATAGAGGAAAGAGGGAAATCCTGAAAAAAGCCCGATTCAGTGTTCACATTTGCACCAAATTACTGTATTTAAAGGGAGAAAATATGATTTTACAAATTATGGCCAACATCTCAAGTGTCCCTTTTACGCCGCAACAGATTCTCTACTCCAAAGAACGTTTTTGCTCTGCAGGAATTAGTATCAATGTTGCTCTATTTTATGGCTCGGGAAAATGAGGAGATGCGACAAGACCAGGCCTTGATTAAGCTGGACAAATTGGGAGGCTGTTTCCGGCTCTTTGAAATAAGTGACTGATCTTTGGATTTGGAAATGAGAAGGGGACAGGAAACCTACAGAAATGGCTTAAAATTGCTCAGGGGTACATTTAGCAGGAAGTTTAGTATGGTCCTTCCCTTCCCCCCGTGAGGAAATTATAGAGAAAAAAGGTGCCTTTTATTGCTGGAATTAATTTTATTGCCGTACTAACGAACCCTCTTCCTCCTCACTCCAGGTCATCAGACAGAGATGACAAGCTGAGGACAGATCTCTTCACAGACACCGTGGCTTCTTGTCCTGTGATGGGGGATTCTTGCAGCCGAATGTTAGGTTTGCTAATACAGCCCGGAAAACTGCACAGCTACAAACAGATACATAAAGAATGAGGCCTCTGATTAAGAAACAAGCATTTCTATCTTTACGGGGTTTTACTTTTAACATAAAGCATCTTGAAAAAAAAGTTTTAGGATTTAGCATGTATGAATGACTAGATTTTAAGAGAATTGTAATATTTTTTTAGGGTGTTTCAGCTCTATGAGTTATTTCTTGTAGATTCAGATAATGACATTATAAATCTTTCTGTGGAGGCAATTACTAAGGCAGAAATGGCCTATTCCCCATTGGCTTTTAGGTTCAGCTTACTGACATATTACAAGCGGGCTTACCGTGGTCATTAAAAACGGATCTGGGATTTATTGTACCTCTTTAAACTCTCAGTACTTTGAAAAGTACTGAACAGAAAGGCGTACAAAGTAGAGCTACAAAGAGAGCCAGCAAGCCAATCAGGAGAAAAGCAGATTTAATGTATCCACCCAAGACCACCAAGAGCATCATGAAAATACCTCAAACCCGGGACGGAAGGTTTTTCCCAGAGACAAGGGCCGACTGAGTACAGATTTCCACCTGAATTCGTTTCTGACGCGGTGTTCGAACCGACAGTTAAAGGACATTTGTCTAGGAGACTGCACAAAAGGTGGAGTGGGGTTTTGAACCTTCATTGCGAGGCTGCCCACCGGGAGACGGAGAGGTTCTGGGAGAGGAGCCATCATCTCTGGCTTCTGCTAAGAAGCCCCTTCACCAGCCCGAGGCCACTCACGTGTGGGTGGAAGCAAGCCCATCGCCCACCTGGATTCCCCGGGAGCCCCTGCCCCCATCCTTCTGTGTCTCTGCAAACGACACTGAAAACCCTTTTCTGGGGAAGGATGTTCCCAGCAATGTCCTAAGCAGACGTCTCAGGTCAGCACCAAGGAAGAAGGTGAGCGAAATCATAGCTGGAGACGAAGCAAGGAGAAGGAGCCTCTACAGCAAGTGTTTGGGGCTCCAACCTCGAACCACCGAAATCAAGGCCGTCATCCGGGGCAGCACCCACGTTCCTTTCCCGAGGAAGTCGGACCACGTGCAACTCACCCCTTTTTTCGGAGAATACAGAGAGGACTTGAAAATGCTTTTAGCACCTTGCACAAGGAACAGGCTAAAAGTGTTGTGTTTGCTTATGTCCTGGCTGGAGGTTTCCTTGGTGTCATAACCTGGTGACTTGTTCATCACCTTGAAGGCAATATTTGACTGAAAACAGAATCCGCCAGCATTGCCAGTTCCGTTCTGTGTGTCTCAAGTGCTCTGTGTGCCGTGGCTGGTCTCTTCCCATTACTCTCAGGTTTCAACTTGGATGCCACTGCCTCAGTGAGCCCAGACCACTCAGCCCCCGCTCCGGGCCTTGTTGTCTTCACAGAGGCAGCAGCCAGGTAACATATTTTAGGCTTTGTGGACCACACAATGTGCCCCAACGACTCGACACTCTGTTGGAGCAAGAAGCCGCCATAGAAGGCGGATGAACAAATGAGCATGGCAGCATTCTAATAAAACTTTATTCGTAGGAAGATCCCGAGGGCCGTGGTTTGCCCGGCCCTGCTTGAAGAGAACCCAGGGTGTGAATTTCTTCGTGTGCATTGATTTATTTCCCATATTTGTGTGTCTCTCTCCGTTAGAATTTGAGATTCATGAGGCCAGCAGTATAATCCACGGAGGTCACCACTGTGCCCTGAGCCCAGAAGGGCCAGCGCATGGTAGGTGTTCCATAAGTAGGTGCTGAATAAATGAAGCTGAATTCTCCCTCCTGTGTGGTTGTGCTATTTGACTCTATTTGAATTACAGAGCAAATTCAGACTTTCTTTAGAAAATAATATAAAGTAGTTTTTCTGAATAACTACTTTGGTTTATTTGTAAGAGGAAAATGTTGTAGTCGAAGTGCCTTGAATTACTTTTGGATTTGCCTTATGATTTGGTTCAAATCCTTTGTTCTGATTTTGCTCAGTCTCAAAGGAGTCTGATTTAAGATGTTTAATCCCTGATGCATTGTTGTTTGATAGATTTCATGTACATATCATAGCTCATGGAATGAGGTTTGCTGTCCCCAAACAGTCACCTGAACACATAATCCGTGGTGCAGTCAAAGGGTGCCCAGGCCTGCAGAACGTTATGAATTGGGGTGGACTTGGTCACTCTCAAAGAGTTCCATTGTATTCACTGTCTGCCTACCTGTCCGCTAGTGTACACTCAGCCAGGGGGCTTAACACAGCCAACCAGGTGGAGTGGTTCTGTTTCCTGACACTTTGAGCTGTTACAATTCTTCCCACACACTTCAGAGAGAAGAGGGCTGGGAGGGCGGGAAGAGATGAACCAAAGAACTTACACGCATATGTGCATAACCAATGGACAGGACAGCAGTGCGGTGGAGGCGGGAGGGGGGTGGGATCGGGTGGAGGGTGTCAATGGGAGGAAAAGGAGGGACATTGGAAAAAAATGAAAGATAAAAAAATAAAAGCACAAACCTTTGAAAGAACAATTCTCTCCACAGCCTCAGACCTATTTAGTCTCGCACACGTGTGCTTTGCCAGTCCGACTGCTCGTGTACGTGTAGTTGTGGAGGGCGGGCGTAGCGGTTTGAAGGGGGTACCCGTACAGCACAATTCATTTGCAGAGCTCCTTGGTCGACGATCGTCATGTCAATGCAGCTATTTGTACTAACTGTGTTATTTCCATTTGTGAGCTGGTTTGGAAGCCCACATTTGGCATCTTCTTACAGCTGGTATATCAGGCTCCTAAACTAGCCGTCACTCAAGAGCTGGGGATTGGCTTTTCGCAGAAACCACATGGGACACCTCCGTTGTCTCTGACTCAGTTCACCACGGAGAAGAGGAATTTCTCCAGAATGGAACAGAGGGCATCTTTACGAAGCCTTGGTGACACGGAGCACGCAAGATTTGCTGCCGTCTAAGACTGACTTCTAACTGAGGAGGTCTCTTTCGAGTCCGCGCTCTCTCAGATGGCCCTCTGGGCCAGTGCCACACAAAGGATTTGTACTTCAGCAGTTACAACATTTTGCTACTGTTGCCAAGTGTCACATTCATTTTTTTTATTGACTTCAGGCATGGACAGGTCATCGGGACCTGGGGATGAAGGGCGGTCTTCCGGGGGACTCAGTCTGCACATGAATGTGGTGGTCAGGTGCTGACTTTTGTCTTCCTGTCACCCGCTGCAGGGTGAGGTCGGGAGTGGGCTAGCCCCTTTCCTCGGGCCAGGCTTCTGGCGAGACTGAACTTAGCATCTTCTACGCTCTGAAACGTGACCCAGAACGGGCCCCTCATAATAATATCCATTATCTTTGTCCGTCTTCTCCAGGCATGAACTCCTAAGCAGCTCAGCGTTGTAAAGTCTTCTTGGCATTGACAAGCGAGCACCAAAGAGAAGAAAGCCCCTGTCCACTGGGCTTGATGAACGTCAACGGTGGGTTCTAGGAAGGAGGGGCTGTGGGGTCATCTCCTCTACCACGTGAAGAACCATCCAAGCAATAGTAAACACTGCCTGGAACAGAGGGAAAGCGAGCTTAGATGCCTTTGTTTCAACCTGCGGGCCAGCCTTACCTGAAGGTAACCCCACCCTGGACTTCCCACCAAATGAACCAATCAAACCTTCCCTTTTTAACTTAACGTTTTGATTTGGGGTTTCTATCCCTTTCAACCGAAAGAATCCTGGTTAATAGGGTTATTTCCTATCATGCCTAAGATAGGAAGTTCTGCTCCCCTCACCTGCAGCTCTATGGTTTCTATTTCTGCCACAGGAAATGCCTCTTGCGCAATTTAGCAGTCGAATGAATGCTCGGTAATTTTATTCCACATACTCATTTTTCGGGATCTATATAAAATATAAAAGCATAGTTCAATTGCCCATGCACATCTAGTATTTCTATGAAACGGCTTCTTAAGTAGAGAGAGATGCCAGGGTCTTCTCAAGATACGGATTAATTAGATTCATTTGGAGTGCACTGTGCTTAAAACAAAACCCAAGCCCAGGTATACGTGCCCGAGAACTACAGCTCTATAGGTTCAATGCCTTATAATAGGATTTTTGTTGATTCCTGGGTCTGGATAGTATAAATTATTTTTATTGAAGTGTCTTTCCATAGACAAAGGCCTCAGCGAGGACTTGGTTTGGGTCATGTGCCCACCAAAAAATATTGACTGGGACCAGAGAAGAAGAAAGCTCTGCCTGGTGGGACCTGAGTCACTCGTCTTTGGGACAAAGAGAAGATGGGGTCCACCTCACCCCCCACATGAGTTGAGTAGACTCTGTCTTTGGGGTGGGGGAGCTGTCCATAAGGAATGGAGTCTTGGAAAAACAAAGTAATACAAGGCAGGAATAGCCAGATGATAGAGAGGCGTGGGGCAAGTTCTGGGGGGAGGGGGACAGCACCTCCATGCCCTCTCCAGACGCTACACCCTTTCAACATCTCCATGTGTCACCGAGCTGCGAGCTCTCTGAACCCCTTCTGCTGGGGTTTTTATGGAGGCTTTATTACATAAGCGTGATTGATTAAGCATTGCCCATTGGTGCTTGAACTCCATCTCCAGCCCCTCTCCCCTCCCCTGGAAGTCAGGGGGTAGGGCTGAAAGTTTCAACCCTCTAATCCCCAAGCTGGTTTCCCTGGCAACCAGTGCCACTGTCCTGAAGGGCTTTCCGAGAGTCACCTCATTAACATACATTCAGGTGCGGTGGAAGGGGGTTGTTATGAATCACAGGACACCTCTTTCACCTTTACTGCAGTTCTTATCCCTGACCAAACTCCAAGGGCTATGGGAGCCATGTGTCAGAAACAGGGACAAAGACCAAATACAGATTTCTTGACACAAATCCCAACATCCGACCTTGTCAGGTAGGCTCAAACGCTGCACTTGGCCAATCACACTCGTCCAGAGCTTGGAGCCAAAAGTATTGCAAAGAGGAACGGTGTAGAGCGCTGACTGCATTGGCCAGGAAGGGACAGAACCCGGAGGAGACACATGCTGGGTCCTCAGGAAGGGCAGAGCTGAGTTCTTCTCCTTACAGGGTTCTGGCGTTGTCCTCGGTCTCATCGCTGGCAGATGATCAGAGTCCTGTGGCTCAGGGCCTCTCCTTTCAGGAATTATTTTCAGACTGGGGAGGCAGGATACCCTGCCTCTGCAGGAAATTCATCGCATAACTTTGCCTCCTGGCATGTCACTGGGACCAACCGATACTTTCAGGCCAGCTCTTGTTGTCTTCTGTTTGTTTGTTTGTTTTTAATTTGCTTTGGGAGTGTTTGTTCAGGACTGGTGACTTTGCATGTGGGACTAATGTACATTCTTGCTGAGTTATTTCATTTGTCCAAATGTTTCAGTATTTTGGAAAGAATAAGTCCCATTGTCGTTGCCTGAAATACACCTTTCTGTAAAAGTACGCCAGTTTCTCATGCATGGGCCGGACCAGCGTGGGAAGGCGTCCCAGGTGGGATGGAGCAGTGGTTTTCAGCCTTCTTCACCCCGTAGCACACAGGGACCAGTCACTAAAATTCTGCGGCCCACAAAAAACATTTTTTGCCCATCTAACAAAAAAATTAGATATAATTTTTATTGATTTACACACACAAAAATTAATAATGATAGTAATTATCTATCCAGTTTGCTCCAAAGTGACTTTTTTTTTTTTTATCCTCACCCGAGGACATTTTTCCATTTTTTGTTCAGATAGAGCGGGAGGGGGAGAGAGAGAGAGAGAGAAAGAGAAACATCGATGTGAAGGGACACATCAAGTGGCTGCCACCCGCACAACCAACCAGGGCCGGGGACAAACTGCAACCGAGGTACGCGCCCTTAGCGGAAACCGAACCCGGGTCTCTCTGGACCACAGACCGACGCTCCAACCGCTGAGTCAAACTGGCCAGGGCCAAAGTGACTTTTTAAAGAATCAAGTGCCTATACTTGTATATAAGGATTTCCGGTACCAAGAATTAACCAATCAGACACAACCTTATTATGTGACATTGCCAATAGGGTGCGACTCTATCATGTGACCTATATATTTATGGTTCCAGACAGGGCATTCACACCGGACGGCTATTGTTGTGTTGGCTGTTGTCATTTTTTTATTTGACAATCTAAGGGAAAAGAAGTCAGTGCCCCTGACTAAATAGTCAGGCATCGCATGGTTGAAAAATTTCTGTAGCATATTGGTTGAAAATCACTGGGGTAGAGGAATGCACCCTGCCCCCAATTAATAGATTTCATCCACAGCTTTTTATACAAAGAGATCAAGTGAGCCGGCAATCCACGGGATTCTAAACAATGGAGTGAGCGGATCGGGGAAGGATGCTGACCTTCCGCAGAGCTTCCTCTGGTCTTTGCTCATGTATGCCACCTGCTCTCTTCCCTCTCTAGGGGGCAGGATCTCTTTCCTGGACCCACCCTCTTAGCATTTGGAATGCAAATAAATGGCCTGAGGTCCCCCGTGCTTGTGGTCTCCAACCCGTGGGACAATACCTGAAAGGCATTCTGCAGGAGTTAATATTCCGGAATGCCAACTGCACTACTAGCTGTGAGCATATGACTAAACTGCTCATATATCTTTAAGAATTGGAGAGGTCTTCGAGGAAGCAGACGCTTTGAGGACAGTGCATGGAGTTTGGACCATGGCCATGTTCTTTGATTTTAACATGACTCCATTGTTGATTGTTCCTTTAGGAGAATTGAGAGAGAGAGAGAGAGAGATTCTCTAAGCCACCAGATCAACAGTATTTCAGCATCCGAGGTCACATTTTCACAATTATCAAATTCTTCGTTTATTCCACACATCCTCTGTGGCCAGTTGCATGGGACATTTCAATTGATGCCACTTCGGCAGCTGTAGCAGCTTCCCTGTCCTCAGGGAGCTTGAGATCAACTGGGGAGACAGCCAAAGCCGACGGACAGGAGACAATCACGGCAGTGGTTCTGAATTGCCCTCGTCACTGCGAAGGGAGCAGAGGGGTGCTGAGAGAGACTGTGAGCCGGGGTGGAGGGCGTGGTCCAGGAAAGCCTGTTGGAGGGCGGGACCTTCATCCTGAGACCCCTCCACCGGGCGAGGAAGAGCAAAATATTGCAGGCGGCATGAAGAACGTGGGAAAGGCGGCCATCCAACTGACAGCCAGAATAAAGTGAGAATTCCCCAAGCGTGTTAGTCAACAGCAGCTGCAAACACGTGGTGCTGATTGGCCCCGAGAGAAAGAGGCACGAGGTCTGGCGACTTGTCCCGACAGTGCCTTCCGGGTGCCCTGCTGCGTGCTCGCGTGTCTGCTCAGGCAGCTTTGTCTGTCCCTTCCCGGATTTCCTGATGCCGGCTCGCAGGGCCTCACCTGAACGCCCATCCGCACAGGAGGCAGCCGCTCCGGAGCCGGGAAACAAAGGGGAAGGTTGCCATAGTAACAGAGGCCAGGGAGAACAGCTCCTCCTCCTCTCTAGGTCCCTCTTGCAAAGGGAGGCTGTGGAGACGCCCTCAGCCACTCAGGGTCCTTCCGGCCACGGGGCCAGTTTGCCAACTGTACCCCATCGGGCAGTTTTTAGGAAAGTTCCTTCATCCTTCGTTCCCAAGCGGAGAAGAGGGAAGTGAAACAGACTGGATGTTTCTAGACCGGACATAGTCCGTTAGATTTATTTTGCACATCTTTATTCCCACGGCCCTTTTCCTTCCCATCAGTCTCCGTGCACACGAGACATGCACCAGCTTGTGTGGGGCACACGGTACCCCGGCTCCATGGACCAGGCGAAGTCGCAGCTTTGCTGACTCTACTGTAATAAGAGCAGTTGCCCAAATTCTAGGATATATCGCTGTTCCCGCCGTTGGGAAGAGCGATTTTTTTTTGAAATATTCATCACGTTCTAATCAATTTTAACAGATCAGAGTATCTGTGAAAAAAAGGTAATACTTGACAGCAAATGAATTGAAGCTGTTTTAATTGGACTGAGGTTCCCTCGTGAGGATGTAATGTTTTTTTTATTGACGTTTCCAGGAATCTATCCCAGAGAAGTTGGATGTCCTCGTGAAATGCCAGCCTCCTCTCTCTGCTTACTCAGAAGTTGCTCCTGTTTCCAAGTGAAGCCAACGTCTCAACTTACACAGGCTGCTCCATTCTCGTCCTCGATCATCATGGACGCTTTTCTGAAACGTTAGGTGACACTTCTCGGTCCGACATTACTTAGGTTTTCAGTTGTATTTGGAAACCCAGGGAAAATGGGTTAAGGGCATAGAATTTGGGGTCTGGTGGAACGATGTTCTCGAGCTAGCTTCATCGCTTGGCCAAGCTGCTGACCTTCTGCCCCCCCTCAGTGGTTACACCTGTAGAATGGGTATAAAAACAATACATATTTCCCAGGGCGATGAGGAGGAGTAAATGAATCAGGGTGTCGCCAGTGTTCCGTGCCAGGCCAGGCATAATAACACCTGTCACCCAGGTGCTGATAACTGTGCGGAAGGGGGTGACGATGATCACCTTCTCCCCCTAACAGGACTCAAGCTTCCCAAGGGCAGCGGTGGACCAGTTTCCTCTCCGTTTCCAAATAGCATGTGGCAGCAATGGACATGCTATGTGTCCATCGTAGTGATAGAAAACATTGTGTTTTTGTTTTGATTTGTTTTTATCAATGATAAAAAAACATTGTTCACCACAATGAAACTAATTGCATTCATTAAGCAGTTTATTTCTTCTTCATCCCAATTTGCTGTCTATTTCTATATCCATATGTATGAGTGTATATATTATATATAATTGAGTAACAACAAGACAGAGTAAGCAAAAGAGAGAAGGACCATTTAATTCTAGGAAGCCGATTTAGCTGGGAACAGCCGGCCACCACATTCCCGGCTTAGGTTCTGAGGGGGATTTTAAGAACGAGCCGCATCACTTGGTCTGGGTTGGCCGCACTCCGCTGTCCTACCGCGGTTCGGTTAGCAAAGCGCCTTTCTATGTCCTGTCGCCTCCAGTTCCAGGGCTCCTCTGGCTGGAAGGGACGGGGACTCCCCACACCCTGCGGGTGTCCTCAGGGCGTGCCCAGCAGTTTGCGTCGCCGGCACCATCCGAGTCTTCCTCAGCGTGAGAAAAAAGGAACACCGCTACGTGCACGTGTAAGTGGGAACGCACAGAAGACATTCGTGACCGAGGGTCTCCTTTGGAAATGCTTGGAGCTCTTAACGGTAGCTCCTCAGTGCAAAGGCTTCGCCCCGAGGATGTTCTCTTCTCCGTGCTGACGTCGGCAGGAACCCGACATGGGAAGAAAGGCGGCGGCACAAGAAACCGAGGCACGCTGGGCCTGTGGACGGAGGGTCAGTGCTCACCTGGGCCCAGGGGAGAGGGGCGTGTGGGCTTGCAGCCTGTTTCTCTGACTGGAGCTCAGAGACCCCCAGGGGGCTGGTATCCTCTGGACTGGAGGGCTCCCAGCTGAGAGGTGGCCCTAGAAAATCAAATTCTGTGTGTGTAGGTAGCGGTAGGGAGTGAGGGAATTATCATGGAAGCCTTAAATATATGCTCGAATCTGCTATGCAGTGCGAAAGGAGGATCATATCGTGGTTATAGTTAAAACCTAAATAAGTAGATCGTTTGTGTGAAGCCAGAATCCTATCAACTGATATTTGAGTATTAACTCAGCTACCTGGCACTGTTCTGTATTTTATTGAGAAATGCTTACGTAAAGCAAAACGCATAGGTCTTCGGTGTACTGTTCAATGAGTTCTGACAAATGTGGACATTCACACAGTAGAGGTGGGCAGACTGCACCCCGGGCCGGATCCAGCCTGCGTGCTGTTTTTGTGGGGTCTGTGAGCTAAGAATGTTTTCAACATTTTTAAAGGGTTATTTAAAAAAAATAAAATAAACAAAGAAGAATATACAATAAAGATATTAGCCTCAAAGGCTAAAGTGTTTACTCTCTGGCCCTTTACAGACAACCTTTTCCAAACCCTTTTGAGCACCACCACCTCTCTAGAAAGTTCTTTCATGCTCTGCCCCCCAGAGGCAAAGACAACTCTGATTTCTCTCCCTGTACGTTAGTTTGCCTGTTTTTGAAGGTCATTAAAAATAGAATCGCAGAGCACATTTGGGAGCTGGGTGGATTCTTTAGCTGAGCGTCGTGTTTTTGAAATTCACCCGTGTTTCTCCGTGCATCTGTTCATTCTTTTTGACTGCTGAGTATTATTCTATCATATGAACATGCACTATGTTTATCCAGTGTGCTGTGGATGGATACATGGGTGGCTTCCATGTATTCGTTCTAGTGTGAATAAGCACAAGACTTTTTATAACATACGCTTTCATTTCTTCTGGGTAAAGACGGAGGAGTGGATTGCTGAACCGCAACAAGGTGGATTTGACTTGCTGAGCAGCTGCTGAATGGTTCTCCATAGAAGTGTCATGGCGCGTGGTGGCGCTCCCATCAGACATGCCCGAGGGCCCCGTTGTCCCACAACGTCACCAGCATCTAGGACCCCCAGTGTTTCATGTTGGCCAATCTGGTGAGTGTCAGATACCGTGCTCAATGCTTTACACAGCTTTAACCTTCCTGCCCGGCCCCCAACAGCTCTGGGAGGTAGATATTATTATCCCTGTTTTAAAGATAAGAAAGCGGTCCAGCCGGTGTGGCTCAGTGGTTGAACATCGACCCATGCACCAAAAGGTCACTGGTTCAATTCCAGGTCAGGACACATGCCCAGGTTGTGGGCCTGATCTCCAGTGTGGGGCATGCAGGAGGTGGCCAATCGATGTTCTCTCTCATGGATGTTTCTATCTCTCTCTCCCTCCTACTTCCTTTCTCTCTAAAATCAATAAAAGGAAAAAAAAAACGAAGGCCACAGGGATTAAAGAATTGCCTTAGGTCACACAGCTGATAGGGGACCCAGGGAACCTGGCTCTTCAGCATGCACACTGAATCGTTACATAGTGCTACCTTAGAAGTCCCTTGAGATCCCTACGACCCCGTACAGTACGGGCCTCGTACAGGCAAGGGCGCTGCCCAGGGGACCAAGGCCGGACTGCACGCCGGTCAGCAGGGCTCAGCTCCTGCAGCTGCCCCAGGTGGGACACCTTTCTCCAGTTTACAGAAGGCTCCGGTAGCTTCCCTGTGCCTCTTTCCCAAGGGCCCCGATTCAGATTAGTTGAGTTCATTCCTTATGTGGAAATGTCTCAGTTGAGAAGCTTTTTGGAAAATGAGAAGGTCTTTGTGTAGCGGGAAATAGAGTTCAAAGGAATCTGAAGGCAGAAAAGCAAACCCCATTTGCTCATGAAGATCGATGATTTGTTTGTTTGCTTGTTTGATCATGTATTTGTTTATTTGTATCAAGGCGTCATTGACATAACGTAAAACTAACTCTTTTAAAGTGAACAATTTGATGGCATTTACTGCACTGACAATGTCATGCAACGCTGCCACCTCTGTTTAGTTCCAAACATTTTTCTCACCCCAACGGGAGACTTGTCCCCATTGGCAGTCCCTTCCCTGGCCTCCGGTTCCTGGCCCCTCCTTCCTGGCTGTTGGCACACCTAATATTCTAATATTAGAATATTCTAATATGTTTCTATGGGTTGACCTATTCTGGATGTTTCGTAGAAATGGAGTCATACAGGATGTGACCTCTAGCGTTCGGTTTCTTTTGCTTAGCACATTGTCCTCAAGGTTCGCCCCTGTTATGACATGCCTCGGTGGCTCACTGCTTTTAGTGGCTGAATAATGTTCCACGGTAAGTACAGACCCCAGTGTCATCACCCACTCATCAGCGGATGGCCCTTCGGTTGGTTCTGCCTGTTGATTGTCGTGAATACGCAGCTGTGGACGTGCGGCCCGTGTTGATCTGCACGGGTGTCTGTCTGAACACCTGTTTTCGGTTCCTCTGGATGTAAGATCCACGTTTTCGAAGCTGTGGTCTGTGGACACAGCGGTGTGGGTGGTGGGCTTGGTGGGAAGGTGCCAGGAATTCCTAGGCTTGAGAACCAGTGTGTATTTCCTGATACAAAACTCAACAGTGGGAAAGTCTTTTGGCCGGTTTGGTTCAGTGGTTAGAGTGTCGGCCCTCAGATCAGAGTCCCGGGTTCGATTCTAGCCACGTACCTTGGTTGTGCTTTGTCCCCGGCCCTGGTCGAGGTCATGCGGGTGGCAACCAGCTGATGCGTCTCCCTCATGTCAATGTCTCTCTCTCTCTCTCTCTCTCTCTCTCTCTCTCTCTCTCTCCCCCTTTCTCCCTCCCTCCCATTCTATCTGAAGATACATGTAAAAATATCCTCGGGTGAGGTTAGCATGAAGGAAACCTCATTTAAAACGTGCTTACCTGTGGCCCTGGCCGGTTTGGGTCAGTGGTTAGAGCGTCGGCCTGCGGTCCAGAGAGCCCAGGTTCGGTTCCCGCTAAGGGCTTGTACCTCAGTTGCAGTGTGTCCCCAGCCCTGGTTGGTCCTGCGGGTGGCAACCACTCGATGTGTCCGATGTGTCCCTTTCATGTTGATCTCTCTCTCTCTCTCTCTCTTCCTCTCTCTCCCTCCCACTCTACCTGAACAAAAAAATGGAAAAATGTCCTTGGGTGAGGATAAAAAAAAAAAAAGAAGAAGAAGGAAACCCTTCAGGGCCCTGGCCGGTTTTGCTCAGCGGTTAGAGCGTCGGCCTGCGGTCCTGAGAGACCCGGTTCAGTTCCGGCTAAGGGCACGTACCTTGGTTGCAGTTTGTCCCCGGCCCTGGTTGGGTCGTGTGGGTGGCAACCACTCGATGTGTCGCTTTCACGTCGATGTTTCTCTCTCTCTCTCTCTCTCCCTCCCACTCTATCTGAACAAAATATCGAAAAATGTCCTCGGGTGAGGATAAAAAAACAAACAAACAAAAAAAAAACGTGCTTACCTGTGTAAGAAAAAGTGACCAATAGTTTATTTCAAAGCCCAGTGACCCCTAAAGTAATCTGCTGGGCAAAGGCTCCCAGAGAAGCATGGACCCCAGGAGGCTTCCCCATCCGGTCAGTCTCCCCGGCTCTGTGGAGTGTTTCCTCCTACATTCCACGTGCCGCCTCCCTGGGGTAAGTGTCTTCCTTCCCACCCCCTGTAATTCCGCGTCTCGGGTAAAATGCAGGATGCCCGGTTCCACTTGGATTTCACACGGGCAACAAGTAGCGTCGAGTCTAACGGGTCCATCTTGCACGAGGGACCGTTCAGGCCGCGCTCACATTGAGCTGGGTGCCCGTGTCTCCCCGCGCGGAGCCCAGCAGCCCTCTCCGGTCGCGCCGAGCCGGTGCCGGCCGAGTGGCGTGTGGGAGCTGCTCCCCGGCCCAGAGCCCGTGCTCGCTCATTTTCCTCCGAGAGAACCATTTCCCTTTTCCTATAAATAATGTAAAAATCGGGAGATCAAGTACGTGGGACGCGAGGAAGGTGAAATTGAGCCTCTGCGGTGTCAAGTCCTTTCTCTCCGGCCCGAGTTCATTAGCGAAGTCTAGTGATTTAAATTACCCAGCTCACCTCTTCCGCCACTGTAGGGCTATAAATCAAGAAGGTGGCTACTACCTGGAGGAGTTCTGGGGTCTTTGCAGCGGGTTCTCATCCAGCGAAGAGGAGCAGAAAATCTCCTGTGACCGGGCTATGCAGAAATGGTAATGCTCACGTTTCCCCTTCAGCGTATTAGCTCTCTTCAATCCACCTGCCACAATCAAAGACCCAGGACAGGAACGCACGCGCTCTGGCCCTGCGGAGGGGTGAGGGCGATGGCCGGGCTCTCTGCACCCACGGGCCGAGGCCGTGGACTACTCGAACGCTTGCCCGCTCACTCGGCTACGGAAAGACTAGGAAAGGTGTTTGCCGGTCTGTCTCTCTCCCTTGACTTCTGTCTGTCTCCGTGCCTTTATTCTGTGTGAAACTTTGAGAGAGGAATTCCATTTTCTAGGAATTCAATGGCTGTCATCTTGCATTACACCATGGAGCTCAGCTCACAACCGTGAGATGTGAGGGTCTGAAGGAACAGGATCGCCCGTGGGGTGATGAAGCAGTCTCCTTAATCCTAACCTGCTCAGGTAGTCATACTGCCGCCTGGAGTCGGCCGATTGCAGGGGAATTACCCACGTTCAGTGGCGGGCAACCTCCAACCGGGAGCTGAGTACTGGAGTTTCATGATAGAAAGCGTTCTTTGAATACGCCGGCGAGATTTTGAGTATGTGTGCACGTGTATTCGCTGTGTGGCGAGGGGGGCAGGGGCTCTGAGGTTTCTGAACAGCCTTTCTGTCCTAGAAATCACCTACCAGATGCCTGGTCTGTGTCACGTTGCCGTACTAGCTGTCGGCGAAGGCAGCCAGGGCGGGACAAGGTCCTCGGAGGAAGCCAGGAACCGGGTGAACTGTTCCGCAAGCATTTCCGCAGAGAGCCCTGCAGAATGACCTCCGCGTGAAGGCACCTCACAGGGCGTTGGCTTCCCCTGTGCAGATGCTGTCCCCGTGAAAACCCAACCCAACCAGGAAACCACTGTGCGTTTTAGCAGCTGACACAGGCATTCTGCAGATCCGAAGAGCCCTCACTGGGCGCGAAGGGTGCTGGCCAAACAGGCTCTCTGAGGTCCTGCCCCTCTCCTTCCCCCAGCAGGGCCCCCGCCGGCCTGCCAGCCGCGCTCTGGAGTCCCTGTCACCTTCCTCCAGCCTCTGCGTTTCCAAACACCCCCAGCACTGGGTAAACAAACAGACCGGGCATTTGTACGTGGCCTTCATTAAGGCGGGTTGCCAATCGTCAAATTAGGACCCGCGGAGTGCGAATGCCAAGCCGCCACCCCGTGCGGCCTCATTTACAGCCATCGATTCGTGTTGGACGGCAAGTTCAAAACGCAGTTGTCTTTGAAGCCTCCGCAGCTCAGCGTGGCTTCCTGGGTCCAGGTGGCTCCGGACCCCTGGCAGTCATTTTGATCTTTGCATTCTGATAGCCAAGGAGGGTCATTCCAGGTAACTTAAAAGCAAGATACAATCAGAAAGGATTTGGAAATGAAGCCTTTGCCATGTCACATTAATGCAGTCCTATCAAGCAGCAGTTTATCAAGAACCACCTCACAAGGTTCTAATGAGCATGCTGCCTGTTCTTATACAATACTAATTAATCCCATTTTTTCACACTGCCGTGATTGCTTCATGAAACCCACATTGTTTTATCCTCAGTAGCAAAGCGGCTCTTACTGATTAAATCTCCTTTGCCTGCGTTGGAGCCTGACAACTGAATTATACCTTGCTCAAAATAATAATGGGTATCAGCTAATAAATACGGTTTAACACACACAAAACCATGCAGCCAAAATCACACCACAAAATAGGAGTTTGACTTATAGGCTCAGCAGTGTTTCATTAAACATCTGTATTATAATTCACTGGTTTTCCAACTGATGTAATAACTTAATTGATGAGAACAAAGACAAGCTTATTTATTGACCCAATTGCTTGCTTCTTGACTAACGTTTTTCCTGGGTATTATTGTGGAAATAAATATGTGATATTCTTTTTATAGAAGTCTAATTTTGGTGTCCCCCCCACACACACTCTGAGAAGTCAGCCTCACTGACGGTTCCTCACTGCTTTGCCACAGACGCATTTTGATGAGGTGGGTTCTGATGTGCACCTTGATGTCCAGTCTGGTGGTCGGAGGTTAGAGGCATGACAGCTATTCACTGATTTTCTTCATAAGGCTGGGACTGCACTCGAACACACACACACACTTTAAAATCTCATCCAGTGCCTCAAATGAGCTCCACCAAGGTTGGGGTGATTGTGTACAGCCCATGGATGACATGGACACTCTCCTGCTTTTCTGCTTTTGCTCCTCCCCCCCCCCCCCGAGGTGGCACCTGGGACCACTAAATAGCATGTGGCATGTTTTCTTTGGAGAAGAGGTATGTTAGCGGGAGAGAGAAGGAAAAACATGAAGCAATTCCGTCCCCCTTCTCACTTTGGGTCGTGTGTCTTCGGAGCAACCTGTTTAGCAATCATGCAAAGAGGACAAACGCCCCCGTGTCTCCTTCTGTGAGGCAGGGTGTCACAACAGCTCCTGTTTCCGCGGATACGCGGGGTCTCAGCTCCGTGGGCTCCGAGCTGCAGGAACCCACACTGCTCAGTGCTCTGCCCCGCCCCCCCCCCCCCCCCCGGGCTGTGAGCTTGGTAAGAATGGACACTTCTAATAACACTCACTGAGAACTTACTCTGCTTCCGGAGCGGTTCTGAGCATTGAGGGCGCCCTGGTAAACAGCAGAGATGCAGTCCCTGCCCTCAGGGAGCTTGCCTTGTCTGGAGGGAGACCAGAACCCAGCGAGGAAGCACGTGGACGGTGCATCCGGCTCTATCAGGTATTGCCAAGTACGATGAGGAAGACTGAAGTGATGGAGAGATACACAGTACGGATCTCCACTTATGTCTCTCATCAGGTGGACCCAGGACATGAGCACCTGTGGCTTGTTATACATCGGACCTCACTGTAAAATTCCTTCCTGGAGGGAGGCCGTCTCTCTCCTGGTCTTGTCCATGGAAGCGGTCAGGACAGGACTGAACAGTTTCCTGCTGTCTATATGCCCTGCCTGCTACACAAGCCCTGCTTCCTTATTCTAGGTATCTAAAGACCTCCAGATGGATACTACGTTTTGTTTATTTGGAATAATTTTCTATGCTGCTCTCTTGCGTCACCATCTCCCAATATATTCCAACACAAAGTCAATGTCTTCCCTGGTTTCTACGGATCCCGGCGCAGCGGAGCTGCTCACAACCTCTCAGTCTTCCAGTGATGGGGGTCGGATAACCCGAAGCCAATATGACTTCGTGTAAGTTACACACCTTTTCTGCTTAAGTTCTTCTGTCCCCAAGTCCTATTGGACATCTATTCATGGATCCTGCCCACCCCCATTCTTTCTAGTCCCTTTGCCTCTAAGAGGACCAGGACCTCATTATTTTGACCCAGACTTAAAAAACCTTTCTGGTTCTAGCATCTTCTCCCTTACACGCATGTTACATGCTTCTCCCCAGAAATGTTGCATTCAACACGTGCCCTTGCTTCAGAAGTTCTGATAACGACCGTGCAGAAACCTAACCCCCGCATCAGCAAACCTTCCAGTTTATTGTAAAAGCCAGAAATATAGATTTCTATGTGGAGTTTTATGGGTTCTGAATGTTGGCAGATCCTTCAAAATATTTTAAACCTGGTGCAGACCGAACAAAAGGTCTGGCTGGACCCCTGGGTGGGAATCTTCTCTCTAGGCTTCCGATTGTCTTGTTTCCTGTCTTGACTCGTTCTCACGCTTGTCTGAACTCAGCCACACTCCCCAGTGTTCGCTTCAATTTGTCCAGGAAAACCTGCCTCTCTGTAGCCATCGACTTACCATCAGGTCTCTATCATGCTTCTTGTGAAAAGGGGTTGTGTTTTATTCTTCTTTTGTGTCACCCATCCAGAGGTTAGAAACTTAGGTTTGGAAGTCTGGAAGACCGGGGTTTAGCCTCGGTTCTGCCCTTTACCTTGTGGTCGTGGGTCAAATACTTGTCCCCACGGAGCTTCTGCCTCTGTGGTGACGGTTACGTCACGGTGGTGTTTTAGCACACGTGCTCACCCCCCAGAAAGTTCTGGAAGAAATAAGTGTTTTATCACACGTGCCTACCCTTATAAAGTTCTGGAAGAAATAAGTGAGGTAGCTCTACATAAATTAACATTCATAGTGGCAAGGAAGTAGGCATTCATTAATTATTAGCAATTGTTAATATAATCATTACTGCTACATTTACTATGGAATATGTACAATAAGAGTTTTTTGGCTGATAAACTAACCATTGAAAGTATATGTTATGACCTATATAAAGGATTCACAAACACCAATATATAATCCAATAAATAATGATTGAACACTTACGTTGTCCAAAGAAATATATCTGGTCTCACTGATAACAAAAGAAATGATCACAGTTGCCAATCTAGAAGAAACAGAGGACATATAATTCCCTCTTTTGAAACAGACCTTCAGCTTATTCGTGTAATTAAGAAATTGTAAACACATGTCAAGCAGAATATTGCTGCAAACCTACACCCAGCCTCAATAGTCTTCAACTCTCTGTCTTGTTTTATCTAAATTTCTACCCACCTAAGATTATTTTGAAGAAAATCCTAGCTATGTTATCATTTCATCTATAACTATTTCAATATATATCTTTAAAAGCTAAAGACTCTTAAAAATAAGCAGTAGCACAGCTTAGGTAATTAATAATAATTGCTTAATATTATCAAATATCCGGTCAGTATACAACTTATTTTTAGAATCTGTTTACATCAGGATTCAAGAGGAGAGCTTAAACAGCTGGACCAGAAAAGACAGAGGTTCACTATATGAAGGAATAACAATAATAACAACAGCCCCAACAGCACTAATACTTAACACTTACCAAATACTGCCCTAAGCATTTTTTAAGTATTATTATTATTATTATTATTTTTTTAACCTCACCTGAGGACATTTTTGCATTTATCTTTAGATAGAGCGGGAGGGAGAAAGGGAGGAAGAGAGAGAGAGGAACATCGACATGAGAGAGACACATCGAGTAGTTGCCACCCACACGACCCCAACCAGGGCCGGGGACATACTGCACCCGAGGTCCGTGCCCTTAGTGGGAACCGAACCCGGGACTCTCTGGACCGTGGGCTGATGCTCTAACCACTGAGCCAAACCGGCCAGGGTGCATTTTCTAAGTATTAACTCATTGAATCCTTACTAAAACCCCCCAATTTAATCATATACTCTGGCTTCTCTTCAGATCATACAAATCTTTCACCTTTAAACAATAAGTTAACTGAGGCACAAAGTAATGAAACTTCATACTAGAGGCGGTGCAGCTAACAGGAGACAAAGATTTAGAGAAGTATTTTATGATATAGAGTAAGGTGTTCACAGTTTTGTGTTCTGATGTTCACAATGTTCATACGCAGCCCTCTCAGAAGCACCCTGGTTATTTTGGGTCACCTTCTCCGTCTCCACAGGCTGGACTGGTTTGCCCATGGCCTGAGTTGCCACTGCAGTGGGCCCTGGCATAGCACCCATGATAAGCATAGAATCACTGAGTCTGGCAAGGGGATCTGGTCTACCACCAATGAGCCAGACACTACCATCAACAACCACACACTGGGCAAGAATTTGGGCTTACACGTGTGGCTGTGTTTCAGTTATCATGGGAATTAGCATTCCTTGATTTTCCAACTGATCTAATAACTGAATTGATGAGACTAAAGGCAAGCTTTAGTAACATTCATCCATTTGCCTAATTCTTAATTTAAGTGTTCTCCATGGTGCTGGAGGTCCTGTGCACTATTGTTGAGGGTTCAAGTTCCTGGAATGGGGATGTCAAGCTATTCTGTGTCACAAATATACCTAAGAAGGGAGGTGAGGTGAGTGCTAAGAAGTTAGTGACAACGAGGTCATGAAATATCGGAGGCGTGAGGTCACTGTGTCCAGTCCTCTGCCTCCAGGAAGCACCGTTTGCTGAGACCATAGAGCTGCACTCATCAATCATAAAATGCATATTACAGTTCTGTTGCCGTGAACCCTGGGAAAGAGACTGTGTTCACCTAAATTTGCACTTAACCAAGTCAAAAATGTTAGCGAAATATGTGACAACATTTGATGAACTTCAGGGAGGCAGCAATAAGCTCCCTTTTCCCTACGGATACTCATCTCATTTTTCAATTTAGGTATTAAAGTTATCTGTGCACTTAAAAAATCAGACTTCAAAGTCTTAAAGGCAAAAAAGAGCTATTTTTTTCCCCTCCTTAGGTAGTTGGACCTGTTAAGAATATCTGCAAAATTTAAAAGAGCTACATGGAAATTATCCAAAGCACCCATCTATGTTATTACAAGCTTTAATCATACAAAGTTGCAGTGATATTATGAAAAAAAAAAAAAAAAGTACCATTCCATTGTTCAGAGTTTCTTCTTGAGTTTTGTTCGTTGATTATAATTATGATGTGTGAAGTAATGAGCCCATACATGATGGGCAAGACAGAAAGATGATTTATTGTTTGTGGGAGCTCTCTGCAGGAAAAATATGCAGACAACAGGGAATTAAGTCTAAGGATGTAATTTATTAGACAGGATGGAGATCTAGGTCTGCTGCCTTGACAAGGTGCAGTTGCCTCCTGAATGATGTGGGTTGATTTGGGTATTTTGCGCCTCAGAGGTATATATAAGAGGACAGATTTCGCTCCACTCACTGAGTGTCAAGGACAACTTGAGACTTTGTGCATTCGAAAAGGACTGAATAGAGGTCTGGGGAGATAGAGGAATTGAGAAGTAGATTAGGGAGACGCTAATGTGCCTCAACTTCATTGAGAAATTGTACTGTCTCCATGAATACTGTACTGCATGTGGCCGTATCAGCCACTAAATG
This sequence comes from Molossus molossus, assembly GCF_014108415.1. Lineage (NCBI taxonomy): Eukaryota > Metazoa > Chordata > Mammalia > Chiroptera > Molossidae > Molossus > Molossus molossus. Next base: position 6,884,693 of record NW_023425399.1, on the reverse strand, counting down.
TCCGTATACACAGTAGAACGCCATTCATCTCTTCTTCCCTCGTTACTAGAGTTGATTGCCTTTTGGTTTGCAGGTGAACATCTACGTTCTACCCAGAGGACATGGCTGGGAAGAGTGGAAATGAAGCATTCTCAGCAACCAGAAAGAATGCATTTCCAACTTCCTGTTCCTCCCTTCGCGCATCATCAAAGCACTTGCCCTTTTCCCGTCTGTGTTTGAAAACCATCCAGAAGACTCCTATTCATGCTTTTTGAAAACAAGGCAAAACAAAGACATTTGGTCTCAGGATGAAGTAGACTCACCCTTCGTGGTCCCAGTGAGTGGCGTTGGCTGATAGTCTCAAATCTTATTCGTAATGTTCTATCTTTACTAACCTCCATCCTAGGAGAAATCCATCAAGATGTCTTATAAACCCTCACACCGAAGCATAAGACAGAACCTCCTCTTCCCCGCAGGCCCACGGCCACAGCTGGCATCTAACCCCACAGCTGAGCTCATGTCTGCTGTGACCTACCTACTACATCGCAGCTAGAACTGGGCTGTCTTAGCCCGTGTCACCGAGGTCAGATGTAAACTAGATCATGTCAATGGCCTGCTCAGATGCTCCAGTTGCTTCCTGTTTCAATTCAAATAAAATCCAAATACTTTTTTATGGCCTCTGAGATCCCCTAAGCTCCAGTTTCTTTCCATCATTCACAATGTCCCCCTACCGCCTCCCTCTTGCGCTCTCTGCTCTGGCCACACTGGTTTCTCTCTGTCCTCCCAACACCAAGCTTCTATTTGCCTTGGGGATTTTACATCCCCTTGGGCGCCTTCATTCTTGTTTGAGGATTCCCAATAGAGACTTTTCCTGACCAATCAATCTAAACTCTCCTCCTCCTTCGGTCACCCCCATCCCATCAATCTGACACTGTTACATGTTCTTAGCTTTCTGAAGGCAGGGTCTTCGGTTGTCCTGTAGACTGCTCTGCTCCAGAGCTAGAAGTGATGCGAGTTGTGTGGCAGGGACTCTACTGTGTGTTACAAGAGGAAAGCATGAATCTAAGTGATTCTGGAAAGCCATCATTCCGGGGCTATCCTGAGACATTGTGGTCTATTGGGAGTACGAGGACATTCAGACCTGAGTTTGATTCTGAACTCTGCCCCTTGGTTTCCAGATGCTACCTCGTTTAAAGTCTCTGTGACAGATTACAAACAGCCACAACTTCTTTGCCACACCTCTCATTAAGAGACAGGGTCTAAGCCCCTCTCCAGGTGAATGCTGGCGGTGGCCATGTGACTTGCTTTAGCCGATGGAACGTCATTGTTCACGGGTGAGCTGTGCAAGCTGAGGATGGACAGCACTCACCCCCTGAGGACTGTCCCTGGGAGCTCTGCCCTGGGACCACCCTGCTTGGCTTACATGAGTGGACACATGGAAGAGAACCAAGGGCCTCTCGCTGGCGGTCAGCATGACCTGCAGGACACGTGAGTGAGGTCGTTCTGAACATTACAGCACACCTGCGGTTGCATGAATGAGTCCAAACAAAACCACCAGAGAAACTTCAGCCAAACCATCAAATTGTGAAAACAGTACACGGTGGTTGTTTTAAACCACTGTGCATCGGGCGGGGGTGGGAGGGGCCAGTTTGTTATTCAGGATTGTTGGAAGACCAAGTGAGATGTGAGACCAAATTAATGTCCAGTGCATTTTCAGTTCATAATAGGAACTCAGGCTTTCTTAGTCCCCTGTCATTATCTTTGCTTTGAACTTGACTGTTGATATTTTCTTAGTCAAAATCTGGGCGTGCCTTCTGCTTTGATATGACCATCTAGAGCAGACTAACGGTATTTGCCAAGTATGTCTGGGGATTGACCCGATCCTGCATAGGACAGGTGGGGCTGTAAGATTAAACTCATCCTGGGATCATGTCTTAGGAAAACTAAGGTGAAAAATCAAAGCATTGAAGCAGGTTAAAAATGTTTGTCATGTAAAATAATGGCTGCCATTATTAAGCATCCATTATGTGTCTGGAACCACACAATTAGTACTGTATTTATATTGCCTTGTTTATTTTTTATTGAATTTTTTAGAGAGAGGGGAAGGGGAAGAGGGAAACATTGATGTGAGAAACAGCGATCAGCTGCCTCCTACACGCCCCCAACGGGGATCGAGCTTGCAACCCTGGCATGTGCCCTGACCGGGAATTGAACCGGGACCTCTCAGTCCCTGGGATGATGCTCAGTGCACTGAGCCGCACCTTGCCTTGTTTATTTTTGACATCAACTGTATTTTACAAGGGAGAAAGCTGAAGTCATAGAAGTTGAATAATTTGTCCATGATCATGGATAGTAAATATCAAAGCTGGGATTTAGATCCTGGTCTGTGTGACCCACTGTGAAAGGCATTTCAAAAAGGTATTAGAGCCCTGGCTGGTTTGGCTCAGCGGTTAGAGCGTCGGCCCACGGACCAATGAGTCGCGGGTCTGATTCCGGTCAAGGGCACGTCCTTCAGTTGCGGTTCGTTGCCAGGCCCTGGTCAGGTCGTGCGGGAGGCAACCAATTGATATGTCCCTCTCACATCGATGTTCCTTGCTCTCTCCCAGCCTGTCTGAAGAGAAATGGACAAAAGTATCCTCGGGTGAGGATTTAAAAAGAAATAAGGGGTGGTGGTGGTTAGAATCTTCGCATGGGAATGGGGACAACTTCTGGCACCGGGTTTGGCCACTGGGAAGGCGGATAACCACGTAGATGGTGTATGTCTCCGAGCCAGTAACACTGTATCCGTTTGTAAGAATTAGGGCAGTTTCAATACGGGCAGTTTAGGACAGAGTGTCAGAGAAATAGGCTCTCTACAGAAGGTCGAACTCAGGGGGCGGTGGCCTGCAGGGCCCGCCCCTGGACCAGCTGGCAGAGATCGTGGGTGTCCGCCCTGCACTTGGTGTGTGTGTGCACCCTTCATTGGATCCTCTGCGAATCAACAGTGATGTGATTACGTGTTCAGACAAGGGTATCAAGGCTTTCAGAGGTTAAGTTGTTTGCTCAGGGTTTTATAATGTTTGGCAGACCTGAGCTTCTAGTCCTGGTGGTCTGAACCCGCACTGTGTGCAGAACTGTGCCCGGGAGATAGTGGTGTTTAGGACAATTAGAACCACAGTAGTCAGAGGAATGAGCGGTGCGTGTGCATGTGTGTGTGTGTGTGCGTGCACGCACACACGCGTGCTGTTCTGAGTGGACATCAGTAAATGTCACTGTGGAGAAATAACGATGGTTTAGGCCAAAGCTGGGAGGGAAGTGATGAAACATAGGTTGAGATTTCTACGATGAGACAGCGTTGGGTCGACAAGGGGCCTTGCGGGGAGCATTGGTGATTGTTGCTGATTCCACACCTGTTTCCTGTGCTTTCGGGACACGCCCTGGTGAACCTCTTCAGAATCACATCTCCTCTATTCTTAGAATCTGTGGCCTGGTTGGGATTTAAGAAGTGATTCCTGGCCAATCAGAGCCCCGAACCCTATAGGCTACAGTCATTAGTTGACAGACAGGCCCAGAAGCTAATCGTAAGCTAGGGCTCCGTTCTGTTGGCATTAAACAGGGCGAGGGATGGGCCTGGAGAGGCTGGCTGCCATTTAGGTGTCGGAGGGAACCTGGGAGCAAAGCCAGCCGGGAGGTGAGCTGTGCTGAGATCGTGTGGCGAGCATCCTGTCTTGGCGACAATGTCCCAGCCCCAGGATCGAGGCGGAACAAAACCAGTGCCACCAGTGGACTTCTCAGTTGCATGAGCCAAGAAGGCCCAGCGGCTCGTCAAGCCAGCCTGCCTTAAGGGTTTCTCTTATCCGCCACAGAAACCATTCTAGATGTCAGACTTCTTTTCAAAGTTCTAATTTTTCTTTTTACCAACGCACTGAAATTTTTACTCACAGATCCCACTCAAAGGAGCCTAATTAAAAACATAATTGGGGAGCAAAGAGTGTGTAGAATTTAAAATCACTGGCTTTTGAAATCGCCAGACCTACGTTCTAGCCTTTTCTCTCCTGATTTATCTCAGGGATGTAGTCACTTCACCAGCGGTGGCGATGCCTGTCTGTGTGCTCAGCTTATTCCATTGGACCACGCCGTGTAGAAAAAAACCTGGGATCAGTTCCCAAGTAATTTGGGGCAGTACTCCACCTCTCTAAGCTCCATTTTCTTCATTTGTAAAACACTAATCGTTGTAATCACCTGGTCACGGAGGAATGCATGCAGGATTCGGGTCCCATTTTGCCTTTCTAACAGTGAGATCTTGGGGGGAAGATACCTACTTTGAAGACGATGACCAGGCAGCCAAGGTACACGAGTCCTGGAGCACACACACTCTCTTGCCTGTAAGTGCCTGGCTCCGATAAGCACCGGAGGTCATTTCCAAGTGTGCAGTGTTGGTTGGGGTACACAAAAGGCTTCAATGATAACAGATCCAAAATCGCAATGGCTTTCATCAAACCAGGAACTGGCCTCTCTCCTCTGGACTGTTCCAGAAGGCCATCCAAGATCAGCATGGCAACTCAAAGTATCAGGGATGTGGCTCTTGCTGCCTTATTGTCCTGCCAAACCCCGGGCACGGCCCTCCTCCACATGGTCCGAGATGGTCGTGACATGCCTGTACTCCCGCCCTCGGGAAGACAGGACGGGAGGAGAGGCAGGGAGCCCACCTTTCCTATGAGGGACACGGATTTGGAAACGTTCATCCGTTCCTGGCTCCTTGGCCCAGTTATACGGCGACACTGAAATGCAAGCTAGCCTGGGGAATGCAGCCTTCCGCTGGGTGGCCGGGTGCCGAACAAAAAACTACTGTCACGATCGACAAAGGGGAGAATAAATATTGGGGGCACCCAGCATCCTGCCACATCTATCATCCCGAGTCAGAAGGAGGTAACTGCACGTTCATTAGCTCTGAATCTGTGCTTGGTTCTGGGTTCCAGCCATTCCGTGAGCAGCCAAGTGGGCCCCCTTCCATCTGGCCTGTGTGGTGAGCTCTCTTTGCAGAGAGCGTCTCCTGCACGGGAGGCGCAGAGAGCCGGGGCCACGGGCCTCTCCCCGTGCACGGGCGTGTGCGTCCAAAGTCGCTCTGTGGCGGAAGGCTACCTCTCTGCAAATAGCAGGCCCGCCTATACTTTATATTAGCTTCTGCCTTATTTCATAATTTTTTAAAGGAAACTCTCCTCTCATGCAGGAAAATCTAATTATGCAGAGACAGCAGTTGGCTGACTCGGGCACAACACAGCATGTCAATTTTCAGTTGCTTACACGGTCTCACAGAAACTGTTAGAAATTGTTTTGAAATCTGGCATACATTTCAGTCATGTTAATTCCTCCATCGGTGCCAAACTTGATGAAATTTGGCTGCTCCATACTCCAGGGAAGGTGGGGGATTGGGAAAAGCGAGCTGCTTTTTTTTGGTGTTTTTTTTTTTCTTCCTGGCAGTGACATCATCTCCCCATCCTCCCTGTATGATGAACAGTGTCCTCAAACAAGCCAAGAAGTAATATAACTTTATATTTACAAGACCGTGTGACAAAATGACAGTGAGAGACTGGAGCTGTGCTATAAAGCGGTGGAAAAAATACAGATGGCATGATGTTGTTTTTTTTCCCCTTCCAACAGACTTGTGCCAGATGTGTGAATATTGATAATTTCTCTGGGGCTCGACTCAAGGCACCACTGTAGATTTCTGTTTGATGGGGGAATGAGAGAGTGCGAATCCGTCCCAGTGATGGTATTTACAGGAAATGTTTTGCCTCTTCTTCTAAATCTGTCAAAGCAGACCCAGAAATCCCAAATTTCCAAATGAGCCTCTGAATCATCCTTTGTTCTGGCCCCAATTTTTATCTCCCCAGTAATTGACAGACTGGAAAATTCATTTGTGCAAACATGTGGTAGGATTCGAGGAGCGGCGTCTCTCAACGAGGAGAATCTGTCTTCGCGCATCCGTGGCAGAGAACTCTCAGAAAAGCATCTTAGACAGGTACTCGCTTGATCACCAATTCTTATAAACGTAGTAATAAAAATAGTTTAATGGAATAATAATTTTTAGCATTTGAGGTGAGAAAACTTGAAAAAAAATTCTATTTGCAAAGCTTTTCCAGTTTTTTTTATTTTAAAAAATCGATTTATTATTCTATTATGCCTGAATCCGTTTCCAAATATGATTCTGGGAGGCAGAACATGTCAATAAAGTTCAATTTCTTAATCCAACTTTAAGTTTTGTTTTTTTTTTAATATCAGCGAGAATTATTGAGGAGATTTAAAAAGAAAACAGGAATACTTATCATTCCTAGAAAGGTTCAGCCTTGATCAAATAATTAAGCAAGTTGATCTCAAAATCAGTGTAGAAATGTTTCTGTATTTATACCTCAGATCTCCTGAAAAGTATTTCAAATTAACTTCTGATAGAGAATGACATACTCTGATGGGGACAAATGAGGAGAGAAATAAAAAAAGCAGCGTAAAGGACACAATAAATCAAGAATTAGAAACTGATTCATGGAACTTGCTCGGGACGCTGGGAATACCTGTTTGCTGTAGCTGAAACTAATTTTTTTTTTTCTCTGAGCGTCTTGGCAGCCACAGCGAAAATGGAAACGTGATCACTTACATCATTTTCTTTCAGAAAGAAGTGTCTGCTTCAACTCTGTCGGAGATAACAATCTATTTCTAACATTAGGTTATGACTCTGGTGCTCAGCGGAGGGTGATATTGTCCCCTGGGGACACTGGGCAATGTCTGGAGACATTCTGGTTGTCACAGCTGGGGGAGGTGCTGTTTGTTCCTAGGGTTTGGCAGCCAGGGGTGCTGCTAAGCGCCCCACCTGCACCAGCGGGCCCCACAATAGAGCATTATTTGGCCCCAAAGTTCAATAAGCCAAGGTTGAGGAACGCTAGGTTATAAAATCAGTTTTTCACGATGTTCTCTGGGAGGTCCCCACAGCACAGGGCTTTGGAACAAGGCCAGTTTGAGTTGAAATCCGTGTTTTCACCCCTCACCAGCTGTGTAGCCTTCGACAAGTTGGGTCACCCCTCTGATTCTCAGAGTCCTGGAGATGACGGTGTAAATCCCACAGGGTTGTGACAAGGATTCGCAGGGATCATGTTGATGGGGCACTGAGCACAGGACTTGGCAGTCGTGGAAGCTCTGCAGGTGTGAACCATTCAAACAGTCCCCCAGGCAGAGAGGGTGGCACTGAAGTGTGTCCCCTGGCGATGGTGATGGTTCAGGAGGCGCTGTGGATAAAGCTCTATTCTGAGCTGCCTAATCTGTTGATGGACTTCAGTCAGCCGAGCAGTGTGGATGGGATGCTCATAATGACCTGCCATCAACACCGCCGAGGTGACAGTGAGGACCCCTCCGATAGGAGGTCAGGGTGCCGATCCCTTAGAAATCAGGCAAGCAGGTGGCAGAGGGAGATATTAAATAGCTACCTGGTGTCCTTGCCAGGGGCCAAGGTGTCCCCACAGTCAGTCTCCGTAGACTCCTGATGTGACAGACGCACCGCGGGCCAGGCTGTGTGCACCTTGCCGGAGCGACCTTACGGTCCCTACATCCACATCCGCGAGACCTGTCCTGAAAATGACGACGGCTACGAAGAAATCTGGGATTCCAAAGTTTGAAAAAACTCACTCGTGTGGCTATTTCAACTGACACTAGGTCACTTGACTAGTGGAGGTACTGCCAGCTGCTGAAACCCATTTGAAAAGGTCTGGGGTTGCCCCCAGGAGAGCTGCATTTCCGAGCATGCACCGGGCGGATGGTGGTTGTGATCTGCACGTGGACGACTTTATCCCGGGGGGTGGCTCGGCATCCAAGTTTCTACTTAGGACTCTGTCAGTCACTGCTTCTAAGTCCTCATTGTCCAATAGAGAAAGAGGGGGTGCGGGGGAGAGACAGCTGAGAAGACATATGGGCTCCATAAAGCCCCTCTCTGGACTGGATGTGACTCAGGTCACATCTGCTTACATTTGATTGGCCAGAACTTATCACCTGGTCAGTCCTGGTCACAAGGCCAGGACGCCTCCCCACCCCTGGCCAGACGCCACTGCATAGGTTGGGGGGCACATCTTAGTGGACAGCGCACCGCCTACCACCACCTGAAGATACCGGCGCGGTTTGCTAATCAACTTCCCCTTGACAAAGCATTTTTCACTTTGAAAGCGAGGATAAAACACCCATATCTAGAAACCATCCATAAGATTTAGTTCAGCCCTTTTCTTTCCAGCAGTCGGGAAAAAAATGTAAAAAGTTGACACGTGACAAGTTTGATAGACTGGGAAAACTCTAAAAAGGCCATTATTCAAATATTTATGGATCCTTTTAGCTAATGGATTCAAATTTATAATGCTGCACTTGTCAACAAGATAATTTTGCAGGAACGCTGAAGGCTGGGCAGATCGGTCCCTTCTAACCCTGAGGCCTCTCTGCTCCCCAGCGAAGGAGCAGCTGTGGAGGTGCGGATAGCACCCCCGGCTCACGGTATCCTTCGGAGACCCACTGCGCGCTAAGCCGGGCTGCAGGGAGCCGGCTGAGCCGCCGGGCGATGCCCAGGACTAGGCAAAAGCATCTCTTTTAGCGAAGGAGGCAGGAAAGAGCATGATGCACGAATACCTTGGCCACAGGCAGGTTGTTGTCAGTGAGATGGGACAGAAACCACCTCCGTGACAGAGGGAGCTGCCTCTCATCCCCCGGAGCGTATAGGCTGATAGTCAGGAGGATCTGACCCACATTTTGGTCTCCGTGTGTTAGCAAATGGACTGTATTGTGGGTAGTGTTGATCATGAGGTGTCAAGTGAGAGAGTGACAGAGTATTTGGGGAAAAAATAGACCCTGTAGAGAGAGAGGTTCTGCAAGTGAGCACTCGTGTTTGGGGTTATTTTATATTTGGCTTCAATAAAATGTCCTGAGTCGATAGAATTAAATGAGGTTATCTCAGTGAGGGAGATAATTTGAGATGCCAGACTTTCATTTTCCTCACCTGAGGATACTTTTTTTGTTGATTTTTAAATAGAGTGGAAGGGAGGGAGAGAGAGAGAGATAGAGAGAGAGAGAGAGAGAGAGAGAGATGTGAGAGAGACACATCCAGGAGTCACCACCCACACGATCCCAACCGGGGCCGGGGACAGACCGCGATCGAGGTACAGGCCCTTAGCAGGAACCAACCCGGCCCTCTCTGGTCCACCGGCTGACGTTTCAACCACTGAGCCAAACTGGCCAGGGTAGAAAATGATATATTTTATTATACAATTTTTTTTTCAATCTTCACCCGAGGACATTTTTCCATTTTTTGTTCAGATAGAGTGGGAGGGAGAGAGAGAGAGAGAGAGAAACATCGACAGGAAAGGGACACATCGACTGGCTGCCACCCACACGACCCCAACCAGGGCCGGGGACAAACTGCAACCGAGGTACGTGCCCTTAGCGGGAACTGAACCCTGGCCTCTCTGGTCCATGGGCCGATGCTTCAACCGCTGAGCCAAACCAGCCAGGGGGAAAATGATATATTTTAAATGCATGGCTAAGCTGGAAAGCAAGAAGGGAAAGCCGTAGGCATCTGGAGCAGAGTGTCTATTCGGTGCGTGCGCGGAGCAGGACCGAGCGGGCGGAACTGGTCTGAGTCAGGCTCCGATGCTGCAGCTGGGCATCGGGTGGGGGTGCAAGCTGAGGCCTCAAGTTCATGCGGTGCCAGGGGCTGGCCATCAGCTCCCTGCCTAAAGTAAGAAGCCACCAATCAGTGCAACGAGAACTCAGGAAACCCCCCACCTTCCACGGTCACCTGAAGGAAACATTATTGTCCCAGTGTCGTGGGCGGACAGAGGCACACACGTGAAGCTGGTGTGGTGCGTGGATGCGGAGTCCATGGCTCAGTGTCTGCTGGATACGAGACCCAGGAACCAGAAGTTCATGTGAACTCGTCCGAGCTGGTGCAAGCATTGGATCCCAGAGACACATGGGAATGCACCCACGAGGACAGACCCACGACCTCAGGAAGCTCCTGCCGTCCCTTCCACGCGAGTGCAGAGTCGGACATGACAAGCCAGCAGAAAGACACGAACCACCACGAGAAGTCCACACACACAAGTGACGGAGTCTGTTCCCCGAAGACCGCCAGATAACAGGACCATACGAAAGAGATCTACAACCGTGTTGACATATTCAAGGCCATGAAGCCACGTACAGAATTTGTGACAGCGTTCCTGAAAAAGAGAGCCAGCCTCGTTTTGTGGCAAAGGAAAAACACAAACAGAAATTCTAGAAATCGTGCATGACTGTGCACAGCCACGGTATTAGTAATCGAATGCTGTGTCATAAGTGACCCCAACGCTTGGTGGTTTGGAAAAGCAACACACATTCATTATCTCAGAGTTGCACAGGTCGGAAGCGGCGTGCAGGCCGGCAGCAGTGTCTGAGCCGAGAGACCCCAGCCCAGAGCCTCGCAGTCGAGACGAGGGTGGAGAAAGTCCCCGGCCACGAAGGCTCTCACGTGACTGGCGAGCTGGCTCCGGTTGTGCGTGGAAGGCCTCCGTTCCTCGTCACGTGGGCCCCTCCACGAGCTACACGTCCCCACGACCCCTCTTGCTCCCCTCAGATGACCACCCGTACCAGCAAGGCTGAAGTAGCAATGCCCTACGACCTGGCCTCCCTTGGACGTCACACACCAGCCGTCCTCCGCCTCTGACCTGGTAGAAGCCCGTCGCGAAGACGGGGCCCCATTCCAGGTGAGGACAATCGGCCCCACCTTCTGACGCAGGGCAGGTCCCAGGATCTGTTCATGGGTTAGAAACTCCGCTCTACTGCAAGTGCAGGAAAGGGTCGTCAGGGGAGAGGTTACATGTGATTTGATTTTTACTCTTCTCTGTTTTTGTTTCTTTTTGCCCCCCGCCCCCCCAAAATGCCTACAATAAGAATATCTCCAGTGTTATGAGAGATAATAGAATATATATAAACAAGGAAACTGGCAGGGGCAGGGTTATAACATTTTGGGGTACGTGCTCTGTGCCGGCCAATGTTCTGTGTGTCTAAGATGTTAGTTCACGCCCCAGCTGGTTTGGCTCAGTGCGGACGAGTATTGGCCCATTGACAGAATGGTCGCAGGTTCAATTCCCAGTCAAGGGCACACGCCTGGGTTGCAGGTTCAATCCCCAGCTCTGGTCAGGGTTGTGTGGGAGGCAACCAATCAGTGTATCTCTCTAACATCAATGTTTCTCTCTCTCTTGCTCTCCCTCCTTTCCACTCTGTCTAAAAAAAGTCAGTAGAGTCCAGCTGGTGTGGCTCAGTGGTTGAGCATCGACCTCCGCACCAAGAGGTCGCTGGTTGGATTCCCAGTCAGGACACAGGCCCAGGTTGTGGGCCCGATCCCCAGAGGGGGGCGTGCAGGAGGCGGCCAATCGATGTTCTCTCTCATCGATGTTTCCATTTCTCTCTCCCTCTCACTTCCTCTCTCTCTAAAATTAATAAAGGGAAAAAAAATGTTTTTTAAAAAGTTAATGGAGCTCTGGCCGGTTTGGCTCAGCGGTTAGAGCATCGGCCTGCGGTCCTGAGAGACCCGGGTTCGGTTCCCGCTAAAGGCGCGTACCTCAGTTGCAGTTTGTCCCCGGCCCTGGTCGGTCATGCGGGTGGCAGCCACTTGATGTGTTCCTTTCGCATCGATGTTTCTCTCTCTCTCTCTGTTCCTCTCTCTCCCTCCCACTCTATCTGAACAAAAAATAGAAAAATGTCCTCAGGTGAGGATAAAAAAAAAAGTCAATGGAAAAATACCCCAGGGTGAGGATTAAGAAACAAACAAACAAAAGGTATTTTTCACCACCACAATAACTGTGTGAGGTAGCTAGTATTTGTAGCACCATTTTTGAAGGGGAACTTGGAGCACCACTGGCTGGTGTGTGGGGGAAAGAGCTGCAGGTCTTTCTGCGCCTGGAGTCCTGCGCATAAACCTTTGTCACGCCTCCGGCCGAGTAAGGCACCTCACGGAGGAGGTAAGTGGAGCGTCCAGCATTTGATGGTGTCACTTAATTTGCTTTCTGTTTTTATAAGGCTTCTCTCTGTCTTCCCCTTTGCGGGATAATAAAGTGTGCACTATTGGGGTGGTATGAATTACCATCCACCCTACGTGCAGAAGTCTGAGAGTTACCCAAAAAGCAATCGAGGATGCTTATCGTGTTGATCAGGGCTCCCTGGCTGGGTCCAGTCTTTCAGAGATTAAATGTATTGAAATTCACAAAAGGATTTGTAATTATTTATGTCCCTAAACTGGCAGAATAATGAAAAAACAACAACAACAACGCTCGGGTGGAGAGGGACCCTTTCCCTCTTGGTGTGTGGACTACAAAGGAAGCATCCTGCCCCCCTCTCTCCCCGTCTCCTGCCGATGCAACTTCACTGCCACCGGGTCTCACCCGGGGGGCCGCAGGCAAAGGGGACAACTCCCTTCCTCGTGCAGCCTGCGCTTCCCAAGCCTCTGCCATGTGCCTGGCATCCCGCTAGGTGCTGACCGTGCAGAGGAACTGAAACGCGTATGCTACCTTCCTTCATAGAACTTTCAGTCCAGCAAAATATTGATAAAGATTCTAGATCAGATAGAATGAATGGGAATAAACAGGACAGCCTTCAGCTTTGCAGACAATCCAGAATATGTTAAATACAGAGAGAATGCTCTTTGACCTGGGATCAAGCTGGCATGCACAAGACGAAGTTTTTGGTGTAGAATTAGATCCTGTCTTTTTATGTTGTTTTGTTTGTATTTCATTAAGCACATTCTCTCTCTCTCTCTTTTTTTTTTTTTATCCTCACCTGAGGACATTTTTCCATTTTTTTGTTCAGATCGAGTGGGAGGGAGAGAGAGAGAGAGAGAAACATTGACGAGAGAGAGAAACATTGAGTGGTTGCCACCTGCATGACCTAGCCAGGGCCGGGGACAAACTGCAACCGAGATACATGCCCTGAGTGGGAACCGAACCCGGGTCTCTCTGGACCACAGGCCGACGCTCTAACCGCTGAGCCAAACCGGCCAGGGCAAGCACATTCTCTTTGTGTGCCTTCCTTTATGGTGATTAGAACATATTTTTATTGATAGGGGAAAATCTTGTATTGTACTTTTAAGAGGAGACTTCGCAGTGTTACAGATCGTATAACCTAAGCTCTGCAGAAACAAACAAGGACAAAACACACATAGACAAAGGCCACTTCGGAACCTACCAGAGCATCTCAAAGTGCTGTTCGGGGGGGAGTGTATTTGTCATGATCTTTAAAGTCTTCTTCCTCATCGTTTCCTGTGTTTCAAAAAAAAAAAATGTGTTTTTTATATGTTTCTTTATTGGTTTTAGATTGAATGGAAGGGAGACAGGGAGAGGGAGAGAAATGCCGATGCGAGAGAGACACATTGATTGGTTGCCTCCCATGCACACCCCGACCGGGAATTGAACCGGCAGCCTGGGCATGTGCCCTGACTGGGACTCAAACCAGAAACCTTTTGGTACATGGGAGGACGCTCAACCGGCTGAACCACACTGTCCAGGGCTCAAAAATATTTCTTTTAAACGGACTCACCTGTGGGTCTGTCTTCTTGGATGACAGGATTTGCGCTTGAGGACATGAGCATGTCCTAAGGGTGAAGTCCTGTGTTCATCCATGATTCCAGGGCCAACAGTACAGCAGAGTCCGTGGCACATCGAACACCGCGCTGAACCACCGTCTGAGACGGGACGTGCCCGGTGCAAAGGGGTCGCCAAGAAGGGGGGAGGACGATGAGGTCTCCGGAGCGGTTTCGTTTTTGACATATGGAGAGACCGTGTATGAGTTCAGAGCGTGGTCAGGATATGGAGAGAAGTTTGGATAAGGAGCTTAATAAATAAGTCATGGCCACCGAGGGCTTAGACAGTTTCGTATTTAGAGAGATATTTATGAACTATCGCAGGACCTGGAGCAGCTCCCTGCTTTCTCTCCCCCCTCATTACAGCCGAAGGGAAGAAATGAGGTCTAAAGAAAAATGCAGACAAGCGGAGAACCACATCCGACCTGTTCATTAAAAGTGAATGTGAGAGTTAGCACAAGCTGATACGAAAAAGTTCATTTTTATCTCCACTTCCAATCACCGCTTCAGAAAAGGATCCTGTCACAAGGGGGTTTTTGATGTGGATGTTGTGTGAGGCATTCAGATGAGGATTCCCTGCGCCCAAGCACCAAACCCGTCTTGCTCCAGGATTCCACGCGGTGTGTGGAGACAAAGGGTAGGTGCGGCGCCCGGCCATTGCCATCTTGTTCCACGTTGTTTATTTTTAAATTCAGGCTTGGCGACAGCCACTGTGCACGATTATTCAATCCCAGTCTTTCTGCATTCATGCGTCATCTGAGACCTCCCAGGGTGCCATCTGCAAACAGACACGGGAATCTGTGTTCCCACGGACACACAACGTGCATGCATGTTGGTGTGTGAAACGAGGTTCATAGTAAGATTTAAGAGTAGAGACCTTCACGTCAGAGAGAACTGACTTCGGTTTCTCTCTCTACAGAGCCCAGCTAGTGATTCCTGCCACACTGGCTGGTCGTCAGAATTAAATAAGATGGGATACGTCCATAACTTAGAATGTTCCCTGGTACGTAGAAGGCACTCAACTCATAACATCTGTCATTACAGTTGACTTGATACAGATATAGGTCAATACAGTTATTCACGACCACGAAGACGGTAGTAAGACCTGCGCTTGGAGTTTATTATATCTGCTTCGAATTCTAAAACAGGCAGCGTGGTCACTAATGTCTACATTGATTTCTCTGCTCACATCTCTTTGGACCCATTTCGTAGAATGAGAATGATCTTTCTCGGTGCCCTGACACGTGATTCAGGTGCCGTGCCGAGGGAGGCCAGGGGAGTCGGGAAGGAAGATGACTCTTTCTTAGATCTGACAACCTCTCCCTTTGCCCTTAAGGAGGGGAGAATTTGCCTAACACAATGAGCGCACATCCATCTCCGCCCGCGCCGATCACAGTGGGCTCATCGTCATCCCTCTTCCCGGCGTTCGAGACACGTGTATTTCATGATCAGTTATCTGCAGACAGGTGTCTTAGAAAAGTGCCTTGGCTTGAAATTGTCTGTTCCATCATCCTGTCCGTGGAATAGTACACAAAAAGATTGTTCAAGGGGCACACACACTTTTCTTTAAGTAAATTAGGTTTTCGCTGAAAGGGGTCCTCAGTCTTCCCCGTGACAGGCATGACTCCCAAAAGACACAAAGTCCTCAGAGATAAGTGAGTTCATTCAGTGATGAATGTGGGTCAGCCTGTGAGCATCCGCTGGACCACCTGTGCGTCAGATGCCCCCGAGTGCACGCGTGGCAGGGTGGGGTCTGATCCCTCACCCCGCCGTGTGACTGCTCCAGGCCTGCTGAGGATCCGGTGATTCTACATTGGGGAAATCAGGGTATCTTTCTTCCAGCGATAGTTTTAAAGGCGAGTGGTTTTGTCTGCAGAGCCTAACAATGATAAAGCGTGACGCGAGCCCCTGGAGAGACTTTCAGGCCAAATCAACATCCTTTGGTAGTCAACTAAAAGCTTTCAATCTATTTACAAAATCAGTCCAATGTATAGCCTGCCCTACAAAAAGGCTCAGTTTCAACAGGAGGAGGTCTTATTGGGGGCAAAGATGCTATTATGGGTCCCACACATCCAATTTCGACAGGAACTCCAACATTTATGTCAGGATTGTATGAAAAAAATTGTGCTTGCTGTCTCCATGGGAGTGGGCAAGAGAACGTGAGCTCAGGCAACAACAAGAATGATTTCTTGGACAAATAGAAGGTCTTAGAAGGAAGGTTTTGACCTAAGACAAAAGCATCCAGAGTTAGGTCATGGTTAAATAAATGACCAGCCCCGGCCGGTTTTGCTCAGCGGTTAGAGCGTCGGCCTGAGGACCAGAGAGACCGGGTTCGATCCCTGCTAAGGGCATGTACCTTGGTTGCAGTTTGTCCCAGCCCTGGTTGGGGTCGTGTGGGTGGCAACCAGTTGATGTGTCTCTCAGGCATTGATATTTCTCTCTCTCTCTTCCTCCCTCGCTCCCTCCCGCTCTATCTGAAGATAAATGTAAAAAATGTCTTTGGATGAGGGGAAAATAAATGAATAAATGAATGAATAAGAGACCAAAGAGCTTTTCATGTGAGCTGAGGTTTAGGAGTCGGGTGTTCATGGGTGTAAGGGTAACAGACAGCACCTGCTGATCAACGACTATGTGCTACACGTTAGGCCAAGTACTTCTCTACGTGATCTCGGTTGATGATCACACAACCCCGTGACAGGAGCAGCGCCGAATCCTGTGGGGGCACAGCCCAAGTTCACATCCTGACATCATAACTCACCCACTGCCTCATCGGAACGATTTGTCACCGTCATTCTCTGCTCCTGAAATCGCGCCCGCACTTTGTAGATAGGTATTACGAGACGACGTGAACTGAGGCTTGGAGAGCGCATCGATGGGCGTGCAAGAACTGCTCCAGAAAGGTAACCGGGGTGAAACAGCTGGAGGTCTGGGCACCTCGTTCAAGACTGCACAGCTGACTAGTGGCCGGCGGCCCGTGGACTCCGCTCTGGGTCATGCTGAAGGCTGTGTGTGCCGCCCTCCTCACGAGGGCTGGGGGTGGAGACGGGAGGTGTGATTAGTTCTTTGTTTCTACAGCTGAGGGCTGGCCAGGCTGAATGGGAAGGCACCGTAATCCGTGGGATAGTGCATACAGCAAAGACCAACAATAAAGCAGTACCTTCTCCCAAGTCCGGTTCTGAAACTTTCAAATCTAAGTTTTCCTTCCTTGGGGTCTTAGAACCGATTTTTCTTGTCTTCGTCATTAGAGCCAGATGAATTTGCAGACCCTGAAAGGCATTCACTGGTGTAATGTGATCCCACATGTGAAAACAGCCACCCGCCACTCTGGTGTGGCTCGGTGGATTGAGCCATGTCCCATGGACTGAGAGGTCCCGGTTCAATTCAGAAATAGCACTTCGGTAGATCCCTCCTGCAGTGTCCCTGACCTCACACCTGCCTCGCGTACCTACACGAATCGGCCCTGAGTCCTAGGAGCTACATGCATCTCAGAGTCACCTTTGCTCCAAAAGCCAGTGAGGGAGAGCGATGGTGGGCTGGGGAGTCTGGAAACCGACGTCAGGAAAACTGCTGCTGTTTCTGGTGCTTCCACATGGTGTCCCCGTTGAGAACGGTCCCGTGCAGCCTCTGTGGCTCGCCTTGTCCACCGCGGCCGGGAGTCCTTTCAGCCGCCCAGGATCCTAGCTTTGCCCGGAGTGGTGTCGTAACCTCAGGCTCTCACAGTGCAGCCCACTTGGGTTTCACGTGGGTGCTCCGTGATTTCTGTGAAGGGTGCCTGCCGTGTTGCAATGGCAGATCTGAGGTCCCTCCAGCCCATGTGACATGGTGGGCCCTGGACAGCTTTCTCCAAAAAGACCTTTAGGGACTGACGTTGACTCTGGGTCACCAGCCAGGATGCCCCTCTCTCTCAGTGATGGCCCTTTGGGACCTGTCAAGCGACGTTAAACAAGAATAACTCGGTCAATCAGAGAGGGTCTAAACGAAATGAGCCACCAAGAGAAAGGCGTCAGAAGACGTCATTTGCACCAGACCCCTGGTCCCCATGGGAATGTGTCACCTCTTCCGCAGTAACCAGCCCTGGCGGCCAACGAGGCTGGGAGGGGACCCCTGCAAACCCACATCACGTCCTTCCCCCTGAGCAGTCGACTGTCCGCGGACTTTCTTCACAGGGCTAAGGGCGCCTCTCGAACTCGCCTCCAGCCGGGAAACTTGCAAGTTTCTGTGTCTTCTTCCTCAGCAGACCTGCAGCCAGCAGCTTCTCCGGGAGAGAGACAGGCGTTGCCCCCTGCCGTTCCCCCGCCATGCTCACCCTTCCCGGACGGAATGACGGGCATCATCGCCCACATCTGTGAGCACGCAGGACGGCGCTGCAGCGTCCGGGAAGGGTGTTTGCGGGTGGCGGGCGTGCGACCTGCGTCCCGGGAAGGGTGTTTGCGGGTGGCGGGCGTGCGACCTGCGTCCCGGGGAGGGGTGTTTGCGGGTGGCGGGCGTGCGACCTGCGTCCCGGGAGGGGTGTTTGCGGGTGGCGGGCGTGCGACCTGCGTCCCGGGAGGGGCGGGCGCCGGGGAGGGGCAGCTAGCCTGTGCCTTTCTGTCCCCGCGCCACCCAAGAGGAAGGGCTTAAAACTCACTGCTCTGAGGCGTAGTTCACCTGGCAGTGGGTTGTGAAATGCTGAATCCGTTCTTCAAAGAATATAGTAGCCATTATTTTCATACTGCTTTTAATTAAAAAAATAGAAAAACCAACAACCCTGCAACAGACAGTGTGTGTGATGAACGGGGACCTCAGCGGACACTGGGAGGAGAGGTCGCGCCTCTGCGGACGGCACACCGACGCTGGCGTGGAGCAGGACCAGGCAGGCCAGTGGTTCTCAGCGAGGGTCACTGTCCCCAAGGGGACCCATGGCAATGTCTAGATACAGTCTTGTTTGTCACATCGAGGAGGTAGGAGGATCTGCTCTGGGCATCTCGTGGGAAGAGCCCAGGGATGCTGCCAAACATCCTCTAAAACCCAGGCCGGACCCCACAGAGACTTATTTGACCCCAAATGTCAAAAGTGCTGTGATTGAAATGTAGGCCAAGAGCTGGGAGGTGTATTCCAGCCATGTGACAAGAATACACCTTTTTTATTTTATTATTTTTTATCCTCACCTGAGGACACTTCCATTTATCTTCAGACAGAGTGGGAAGGGGAAAGAGAGAGAGAGAGAAACATCGATGCAAGAGAGACACATCGATTGGCTGCCTCCCGCATGACCCCGACCGAGGCCAGGGCCGGAACCGCAACCCAGGCATGTGCCCTGGACCAGAATCAAACCTGCGACTCTTCTGTCCGTGGGCTGATGCTCTAACCGCTGAGCCAAACTGGCCAGGGGGAATACACCTTTTTTAGCCAGGCAATAACTGAAGGAAAATACCCTCAGAAAGAGCACAGTTTATTCAAACTGATCCTCTTGAGTTGGCGCACAGGTGTTGACATCTGGGAAGGTCCGGGGTTGTGCTTGGAGAGAGGTTGAAGTCAAGTTGGGTAAAGTGAGTCAACCCCACGTGCCTCGAAGGGTCAGGTGTGACGGAGAGAAGGGAAGCCGACCAGGTGCCAGCAGGGGGTCGCCGGTGAACCTGGCGGGGCCACCAGGTCTCAAGTTCTGCAGGTCATGGCCACGAGGTGGAGCGGATACGGTGGCTAAATAGTCTAAGTTTTCAAGAAAAGCCTGCATCCTGAAATTCTATATCTTGGCAAACACTTTATGTTAATCCTCTTAGCACTGTGCATGCTCAGAAAAAATGGTGCCTCTCGACGAATGTTGGTCTGCGGAGCTTAGGCTTGTGACCTGCACGGGGCTCATTTCTCTCCTGTAAAGAGAAGCGTTTGGACATTTTGCTGTCGCGAGTCCTTTTCCCAGTCCAAGGCTGCATTCTCCTGGATTACAGGTCATCGACACGCCCCGTGTTTAGGCTTAGGGGGTGCTGTCCGTCCACCCCTCACTGCTGCAATCTCCCCGCCTCCTGAACCCAGCAGCCAAGTCCCAGTGAGCACAGCCAGGACGCTTCCACGAGAAGGAAGGGAGAGACAGAAATTCCCCTTAATCCCGGTTGATATGTGACTTTGCCTAGCACTTTGAATATTATTAAGTGTTTGAATTTCTTCCTGTGTCTTTTTCACCGAGATGACTGTCTTTCTGTTTCCTTGACAGTCTCCGCAGGACCAAATTGACAACTCTTTAAAGGCGCCTGACGGAAAGCAGCATTAATTAAGTCATTGCCGGACTGTAATTGTGTTAAGAAGTAAAAATCTAATATGAGAAAAGGTTAGTGAGTCCTCTCTTGTGTCAGATTCTCTACTCCCTATGAATATTAATGTCCTTAATGAAGACAATCTCTGCCTCATCAAGCCGTTGTTCTATATTCAGGTGCCAAAACCCGTGCCATTGATTTGTTTTTAAAGAATATGTCAGGAGAGAGTGACTGTCCTGTTTCTTATCAACATCACAGAGGAGGCTTTTGTGTCCCCAGGAAGAGTTTATGGATTTTGTGTGCGTGTACACACTCTTGTGGAGGGGAGGGGGCCAGGAACGCCGTGCAGGCGAGGTAAATGAGTTACGGTAATTTAATATCAGGGTTGCGTGTGATCACACCGGCCCCTTTTCTGTGTGCGTGAGCAATATCCGTACATTAGCGGGGTGGCGATCAGCAGTTTTAATGATGAAAAAGGAAATCTCTCCAGAAAGAGAGAGACCTGCAGTTTGAGCAATGAAATGAGCTCCATGAGAGAATCTGCCCTCCTTGGCTGATGACCCTCCTCCTCAGATAATGATGCCGATGGAGGATGGTTCTTAAGTATGGTGGTTTGGCCCTGGTCAGTTTGGCTCAGCGGTTGGAGGGTCGGCCTGTGGGCCAGAGTCTCGGGTTCAGTTCCCGCTAGGGGCACGTACCAAAAAAAAACAAAAAAACAATTCGGTGGTTTGGAGGGACCCAGGTGCACAGAGCAATGGTTTGTGTTTTTCTTCTCTCTCTGTCTCTGTGTACTCACACCCCTTTGAATCAAAGTTGAAATCTCAACTCTCTTCTCCAGAGTTCTTGGCCAATAAGTGCGATAACCCATTTCTGGATATCACTTGGATTTCTCGGTGCTAGGAAGTCCATGGTATCCTGCCTCTACAAAGAAAGTCAGCACTGTCCATATTTTTGCTGGCAAGAGCCTGAATGTGAGTCAATACATTGAGTGAGTTATATATCTCACGAACTAAAATCTACTAACAGAATTGGGTTGGGCTGGGAGTCAGAGGAAAACTCCAGAAGAGTGTCTCAGTCATGAGAAGTACTGTTTGCAGGCACAAATCCAGGTTGATGTGGTCTTTTTCCATGATGGTCCAGGGCTCCAGGCTCCCTCCGTGTTTTCACTCATCATCTCTGGTGTTGTTCTTGTCCTCGTAGGCAAAGATGGCTGCTGAACTCCAGCCATCGCGTCTACTTTTAGAGCAGTCAGTGGGCAGCTTCACGTCTCTGAGAAAGACGAGGCCAAAGTTTACTAGGAGCACAAATGTGCTAGGCAATTAGTCTGTACTAGGGTATTTAATTTTTATGTCACTGTATACGTTTTCTATTGCTATATAAAAAGCTAACGTAAACTTTGTGTTTAAGAACAATGCATGGTTTATTATCTCACAGTTCCATGGGTATCACCAGGCTGGAATCAGGTGTTAGCGGAGGCCGGGTTCTCGTCCAAGTAAGTCTCTGGGTTCCCTTCCAAGCGCACTAGTTGTTGGCATAGTTCACTTCCTTGTGGCTGTATGATTGTCATCTCCACTTTCTTGCTGGCCATGAGGAAGAAACTGCTCTCTCCTCCTGAAGGTCACCTGCAGTTCATTGCCAAGTGGCCCTTGGAGGCAGTTCACCATGTGGTGGTTTATTTTCTTCCCAGCAGGAATCTATGTCTCTGAAGCTTTGTCTTCTTTTAAAGGCTCCTCTGATTACGCCAGGCGCACCCAGGGTAATCTCCATTTGATTACAAGTCAGCTGGTTAGTAACCCAGTTACCAGAGTGATAGCCCATCATAACCACAGGTTCTATCCATACTCGAGGAGGAGGGATTATAGAGAGTGTGGAGCCCCAGGGGGTGAGAATCTTGGGCACCATCGTAGAATCCTGCCTACCACACCTCCCTTCTCTCACCATCACGGAAACTGAGGCATAGAAGGACTAAGAAACATATCCACGTTTGTAAGTCGAGTAAGTAGTCAAGGGTTGTATCTGGGTGTATGACTCCACATCTCATGATAATTCTCCAGATTAAGTTACACCAGTTATCATCAATACACCTAGAGTGTGCAATACATCAATAACCACGCCCTTAGCTTTGCACAGTGTCCTTCCATCAAGGGCCGGTCAGATGTAAAATTTTCATTAATTCATTCAAGAAGTGGTTGTTGAGGATCTTCTATTTGCTAAGCACCGAGGAGGAGAGACAATGGCATGAGGCACGGTGGAAATGAGGTGAAGAGGTGCTGGGTCTCTCTGGAGCTAGGAGGCGAGGGTTGGAATCCTAACGGCCACATATTAGGTATATAAGCCCCTGCAATTCACTTAAGCTCAGTATGCTCATCTGTAAAATGGGTATGACCATAGTAGGCCTTGGTATAGCTTTGTTGAGATGTATATCCATCAACATTTATCATTTTTATGACACACTGTGTTCACATTGTTTCTTTATTTTGAACTTTGGAGTTAAAGGGTGGGATCTGGAAGTGTTTTTGTTGTTCTATCAAGCCTTCCATCAAACACCGAGACGTATCGGAAATTAATTCTCCTTACAGCGGATTCTGGTAGCACATTTCTCCACGAGGCAGGTTCTCCCCATCCTAACACACACGCTCGGGCATTTGGAGCCGAGCGGGGAGCATCGCACGTGGGCCCCGTTCTCTCCGAGCGCAGCGCAGACCGCGAAGCTGCTGCTTCAGAAAGAGAGGACCGTTCTGGCTCCGGACCCCAGCTCGGCTGCCAGACCGTGGGAAGTGAGAGAGAGTGTCACAGCTGGTAGTTGACAAACAATGAGATTGTTCCAAAAGGAGGAGGATTGGCTTCAGAAATATTCTTCACAAATGTTTTTCTCAGCTTTTAATGAAGAAGCAAAAGTGGGGGGAGAAATTCCACAAATCCTACCAAGAGACTCTGCAGTACCAGGGTCACAATTTGCAAACGATTCAAGTCCAAGAATGTACCAGCTTTTAGTGCATAGGAGAAAAAATGTTTACATATGCAAGCAATGCATGTACTTAAAGTACTCTTCTTCTAAACAGAAATGGACTGTGTGAATAGTCGAAACCCCTTTAGCCCATCCCCATCTCCATTTTCTGCCTTCTCCCTGAAGAAACCACTGTCAGGAGTTTAAAAGAGAGCCTTCCCGCCCTGGCCAGCTTGGCTCAGCGGTTAGAGCGTCAGCCTGCAGTCCAGAGGGACCCAGGTTCGGTTCCCGCTAAGGGCATGTACCTTGGTTGCAGTTTGTCCCCGGCCCTGGTTGGTCGTGCGGGTGGCAGCCACTCGATGTGTCCCTTTCACGTCGATGTTCCTCTCTCTCCCTCCCACTCTACCTGAACAAAAAATGGAAAAATGTCCTTGGGTGAGGATAAAAAAAAAATAATAATAATAAAAAATAAAAGAGAGCCTTCCCATCATTTTTGTTTTTAATAAACTGCATCCATGTTATATTCTCTAAGATAACACATGTGATTGTGTGTTTTATTTCTTGTTCCACAAAATGCACAGAGATGTTTGGGGTTCCTTTCACTTTTATTAAAAGTGTCATAATGTTCATTCATACTATATTTTTTGCGATCTGACCGAGGTCCCCCATGTCAAGACATATTGATCTTGCTCATTGCTTGTAGGCTGCTAAATACCCTGGATTTTATCTGTCTATTCCCATGTTGATGGGATAGGTTGTTTTCGGTGTTTCAGGACCAGAAACAGTGCCTCAGTCAATATCCGTTTGGAGAAACATGGCAGCCTGGCTTGCTTTGATCCTACAGAGTCAGGGTACTGTCTTTGAAAGGTGTTTAGGTTTTTTTTTTTTCTTTTTTCCAAATGGGTCAGTTGATAGAAGATACATTGATTCCTTCAAATATTGTTACAATATGTCAGTAGGTATTAAGAATATCGCATCAGGTAAAACAGTCACACACACACACACCCCTCCCTGAAGCATCTCAAGTAGTTAATTCTCAGAGGGATCTGTGTACAAATGACTCAGAGCATACATAGTAGGACATCTGCCCCGGATGTCAGAGTTAGAGAAATTCCCTGGAAGAGGGCTGTCAATTTCATTCATTTCTTAGGAATCTCCCTTTAAAAAGGACAGGTCCTTCCTTGATTTATACTGGGTAGGAAATTTAGGCAAATTCCCGAATGTACTTTATAAAGGTGTATATGTGTGTGTGTGTGTGTGTGTGTGTGTGTGTGATTTGACACTTACCAGTTGATTAGAATGATAAAATACAGAACATTTTATTTTAAGTAGTACTTTTTTTTTCTTTCTATTGTTTATATTGGTTTCTCCTCAAGGGATTAATAAATCCTTGAGGGCAGGAACTTCAACTACACATTTTGGGATCCTCATTAGATCCCTTTATGAATAATAAATGACTGTGAAAACAGGTAATGAATGGAGATGGCTTATTTTCTTTTTCTCATTTAAAACCTCTGTTTCTCTTTGTTCTCACCCAAACTGTTGTGGTCATTCACTTCACATCCCGATCATCACCTCGGCCCCATCAGTCCAGCCCAGGAAGGGCGTCCCCTGCTGCTGAGGCAGGATCACAACCACAGCCCGGGTGCGAGTCCTGCGGAAGACCAGGCAGGGGCAGAGGCCAACGGGAAGGGCCACGCACACCCTCGCCTTCTCTCCTGTGGCTTCAGCTTGTTACCACATCTTCCCAGACAACCTTGCTGTGGAAACTTCCTCTCTCTCCTCTCATGTGTGAGCTCTTTCTACAGTGGTGTTTGAGTTTGTGTTGTTGGCAGATCTAAGCGATGACCCGGTTCAGGTTTGCGCATGGGTGACAGTCTGCGTCCAACTTTTTACAGATCTTCAGTACAATAAAGAAAAACAGCGCACACTTGACAGGCCAGAAAGATTCCATTTAAAGGGTAGTCCTTTATAGAAATACCGCGTTTCCTGCTTTGCGGGAGTTTAAAATGATGTACCTTCTTGCTACGCAACACTGTTTATGTTCATGGGGGTTACGCTTTATTCTTTAACGGCCTTGGTTTGTAAAATAAAAAGTTGGCCCCCACGGTGGTCTGTGTCTCCCTTTTCTGCAAAAACCTCTGGTTGAAAACAATTCGCAGAAATGTTGGAAACCATGAATGCACATTTTTAAAAGGCAAGTGAGTATGATCACAGAGTTCGCCAGCGCTCCATGGACAGCCAGCAGTGCTGATGCACACGGCCCTCCCCTTGGAAACTCGCCGAGCACATGTGTACTCGTGGTCCCGGAAAGAACTTCAGCCAACGCACACTTAACTGGGTGTACTGTTGAAATCTCTTAAGTCATTCAATCATGGTGTCCTTCGATTTTCTCCACAAAATATACATGTGTTCCACAGTGTACCTTCTGGGTCCCGCTGCCATCAATGAGGTATGGTATAGTCAAGCGGAGAACGTAGTAGGAGTTAAGAAACGTGGATAAGATTAGTCAGGCAAATGTTTATGGACGCGATGCGTGTGGGGCATGCTTATTTGCAAGTGAGGGAAGACTTGGCTTGGCTGCAGAAAGACTTCGAAGACAAAGATAAAATTACTCTTTGCACCCAGGTGAAAGCCAACGTTCCAGACAGCTAACCTAAATGTGTGCCTTGATAGAATAACCTTGATAGAACAACAAAAACACTTCCAGATCCTACCCTTTAACTCCAAAGTTCAGAATAAAGAAACAATGTGAACACAGTGTGTCATAAATGTGTGCAACAGGAAGGATAGGGTATTAGGGAGTGGTGGGGAGTGTGGCAAACCAGAAGCACATGCCTGAGGCTCATTTCCTGTGGTCATCCTTCCAGAAGGTGGCTGTGGTGACAGAGCTTTCAGATGGTAGAGAAGACAGAGATCCACCTTTTGCATAAAAGGTCTGTTTTCAAAAGTTGACAATTCAAAGTTAAAACAAAAATGTGAACCATATATATATATATATATATATATACACACACACACACACACACATATACATATACAATATAGATTCATGGTTACTAGTTTGCAAACTATGATCTATTTGTTAAGAACATTATTGCTGAATTATTTGATACGTAATAATAAAGTGCACTCTACCAGAAGTTACACTCACGCTGGAAACACGCAGCATCCTAAGCAACCACGAATGTTCAGGTTCAATACCCAGTTAGGTCCATAAGGCGCAGTTCCAAGTTCCCCTCCTCGAGGAGGTCATGTTCATGCTCTTTCCATTTTGGGGGCTGAAGAAACTGAAGCCACCGGAGGCCAGCTACACTCTCTGCTTCTATGTTTCTCTCCGTGGCTCTGGGCGCGCCTCCCGGTCCTCTCCGCGGAGTGTGGCCCGTGGGAGCGCGTGATGGACGTTGCAGCCTGCGGAGCGCTGGCGTGGGGCGGGCAGGCGGGCTCCGTTCAGGTCTCATGAGCAGCACAGAGAGGGTTCAGAGGTTTCTCATCACAGCGGATCTACGGCCTGGGCAGGGGCCTCAGCACTCGGAAATGCGTTCGTGCACCAGAGTTTTCCAAATGGCCACCACGACAACACCCCAACTCCGAAGATGGCATACGCCTCTCAACTTTGGATTAAATTAAATGACATTTATTTAGTTAGTTGTTTCAGAGAGAGAGAAAGGGAGAGATAGAAACATCCATGTGAGAGAGAAACATTGTTTGGCTGCCTCCTACACGCCCCTTACTGGGGATCGAGCCTGCAACCCGGGCATATGCCCTGACCGGGAATTGAACTGGGACCTCTCAGTCTGTGGGGTGATGCTCCAGCCACTGAGCCACTAGGGCTGGGCAAATTAAATGATATGTTAAAAGGCAAGCCCTACTAGGAAAAAAACTCATCTCCATAGTGTTATTGGGAATCATGAATACTGGCATTAGTGACTGGCACCCACGTCCCACGTGGGTGGGTGTGGGTACACACAGGTGATTGGACGGAGAGGGAGCCTACCGCGTGCTGCAGCGCTCTCAGCTTTCACCTTTCAGAACGTCTCCTTCCAGCGTCTGGAAGTGCCCAGGGAAAGAACCCGGTGTCTGCGTGTCTGCCAGTACTTCCCGGCTGAGGGGGATTCACTCCCTCCCATGGCCCTTGTGGCCATTTGGCAATGTCTGGAGACATTCTTTCTTTATTGATTCTAGAGAGAGAGGGAGAGAGAGGGAGAGAGAGATAGAAACATCGATGAGAGAGAACCTTGATTGGCCGCTTCCTGCATGCCCCCCACTGGGAATCGAACAGGCGACCTCTTGGTGCATGGGTCAGTCAGTGCTCCACCCCTGAGCCACACCAGCTGGGCTTTTAAAAAACAATTTCTTTTTCTTTATTGATATTAGAAAGAGGGAGAGGTAGCGAGAGAGAGAGAAACATCGATGAGAGAGAACGTCAATTTGGAGACACTCTTGATTGTCCTGTCTGGAGGAGCGTGCTGCTGTCTTCTCGTGGGCAGAGACCAGCGATACTGCTACACACCCTATAATGCACAGGACAGCCCGGCAAACAAGGACTCTCTGGCCCCACATGTTGGTTGTGTGAGGTTGGCAAACCCTGGCCCGTGCCAAGCTGCAGGAATGCTGTTTTGAATTACCATGCGCATGGGGAGTTACCCTGTGGATGGGGCATCCTGGCCGGGTCGGGGGGCACCCGACGGAACCAGTCCTGGGACCAGTCCTGGTCTCGGTACCTTGCAGGAAGTTCATATTGTGAGATCAAACCCACAGCTGTTGCCTGGGCCACCACCTCGTGGTATTGCTTCTCTGTCCAGGTGGGAACCAACCAGGACTTCCAGAAACAAAACTGTGTTGAAACCATCATTTCAGAAGGTTTTATTTAAGAAGGAATATTTCGAGAATTAGAACAGGCATGAAATATCCTGCATTTATCCCTTCTCTTAGTAGTTACTGTTACCTACTCGGTCAGACCCAACTGGGTTGAAGGAAGTGCAGGGCACAAACGGAGTCGTGAGTCACATGGTCTAGACTGGGGGTCAGCAGACTCTTTCTGTAAAGGGCCAGATGGGAAGTACCTTCGACCTGGGGACCACACGGTCTCCGACACAACTCCCCAACTCTGCCACTGTCGCCTTCACGCAGACTTGGACATCACAGCCCATCAGCAAACGGCATGGTCCAACAGACCTTCACTGCCGCACCCTGGCCACTGGCTGGCTCGGTCCCACAAGCTGTCGTTTCTGTTCTCTGGTCTGCATCACGCGACAGGCATGCTTCAGATGCAGCCTGGTTTACTCATGTTGTCCCCATCTGCCTGGTATTCTGTCCCCCGATTTCTGCATGATAACCCCTTTGTTGTCATCGGATCTCGGGGTTAATGTCACCTTCTCGAAGAACACCTCCCTCACCACTTGTCAAACCTCTCTCTCCACTGGCGTTGTGTCACCCCACCTGCGTGTGGGCGTCACGGGGCCTGTGAACCACATGATCTTGTACGTATCTTTTTTCTTTGCAGAAAAACAGAGACCTGGTCTGTTTTTACACCTATATGCCCACCCCCTAACACACACACACACACACACACACACACGTGCACGTGTGTGCACAGCCTATAAAGGGAACTTATGAGAGCAAACTTAATAGTAAGATTTAAATTAGTTTGGGAGGGTGGGGAATCTACTTACATACTTGGTTACTATTTCGACTACCACGGAAGTAAGTACTAATGCCAGCCGCTAACACTACTGATGAGGATGCCACGCCAGGCAATAGTTGAACCACTTACATACATCAACAACTCCGAGAAGTAAGAATTAACGTGAGCACCCAGTTTATAGGTGAGGAAACGACCGAGAGGCAAGTAACTTGCCTGAGGTCACTAGTAGGCCTGGGGTGGAAAGCCAAGAAGTCCAATTCTTGTTCCTAACCACTACCATATGCTGCTTCCGAGAGATCTCTCACCCCCGGAAGGAAGGAAGGAGGAAGGAAGGAAGGAAGGAAGGAAGGAAGGAAGGAAGGAAGGAAGGAAGGAAGGAAGGAAAAGAGAGAGCCAAAAGCAAAAATCCTACGTATACTAAAAGCAGGTTTATTTATTTGGTCACATTATTCTAGTATGGCAGAGAGAAGAACCTAGGAAAATTTCAAAATGTGAATTTCCCCCCTTTGGATTGATTTGGGGACATTAGAACCCCGAGTCTCCAAGTGCCGAGGGTGAAGTGGGGGCTGGGGGTCTTCAGGCTGGGGGGCTCAGGGCCGATTTTGTTTGTTTGTTTGTTTGTTTTGTTTTTTGTTTTTATCCTCACCCGAGGACATTTTTCCATTTTTTGTACAGATAGAGTGGGATGGAGAGAGAGGAAGGGAGAGAGAGTGAGAAACATCGACGTGAAGGGACACATCGAGTGGCTGCCACCCGCACGACCAACCAGGGCCGGGGACAAACTGCAACCGAAGTACATGCCCTTAGCGGGAACCGAACCCGGGTCTCTCCGGACCGCAGGCCGACGCTCTAACCGCTGAGCCAAACTGGCCAGGGCTCAGGGCCGATTTTTGCAACAAGACGGCAGCCGACCCACGGCAGGGCAGCAGCACGCCCGTCGAGTGATGCGTGGACGAAGGGAGAACGCGGCTTCACGGGGCCCAGCCACGCACGCATCAAATATGTATCGCCAAGAAATATTTATTGCCAATTACATGCACATGAAACAAGACGTCGTCCCTGACCTAAGGGGCTAGCGAGCTGGGAAAGGGGTGCAGACGGCTGCAGGGAGGTGCAGCAGGAGGACGTGAGACAGGAGAGGCAACGTGGAGGGGACAGAGACGGGGGCACTGCGTCAGCCAGTGTGGCAGCCCCGAGTGAGCTTATGACTTGCGGGAGGTGAGTGGCTTCAGGAGAAGACCCTCCTGCAACGCTTGCAGACCACCCTGCAGTGCTGTCTGGACGAGCCTCCGCATGACCACACCGAGAATTCGGGCTCACAATGCAGCAGAGTCTTCGCTTGGCACGAGGCACCACCCTAAAAAGTGCCCATGCCTCATCTCCCTGTGTTCTCCCAACGAACCACCATGATGACCCCGTCTCCTCAAGGAGGAAGCAGGTTTGCAGGGGCTTCGTAATAATTCTAAAATCACACAGGAGCCCGTGAATGGGAGTCAGGCAGGTGGGCTCCAGGTCCTGGGGTTTAACAACTGTTCGAGCGCAGCCCCAAGCCTGGCCACATGCCCATTTTGCAGATGGAGAAAACAAGGCTTAGAGAAGGGCAGTGACTTCTCGGAGATTTGAACCTGGAGTTGAGCGCAGACCTTCCTGCATCTTTTCATTACCCTGGGATGCTGTCCGTGGTCCCACCTCCACTTACCCAGCAGCGCTCTACGGAATATCTAAAATAATAACCTCTGAGAAGACGGACGGAAGCCGACCTGCGTGTGTTGCCCTTGAGAAGGGGTGGGGAGCAGATGTACCCTGTTGGGTAGATCCAGTGAGACCTACAGACTGCCTGGACGTGGCCACGGAGGTGTCAGGAAGGGGAAGTTTCACTGGTGAGTGCCCAGTATCTTGAAAATGACATTTTACCGAGAGGGGGACAAGTAGCACGGTCTGCAGAATTAAGACAATTTTATTAGCATTATTGTTCAACATCAATAATTATAAGCATGCATTTTCCTCCCCAGAACTAGCTACTGACTTCTGGGGGGGAGGGGCATTCCTCTTCTAGTCCCAGGTCACATACAGTATTTTGAGCCAGAGGGCATATCATGTGATCACAAAGCCGGACCTCTCCTCTTAAAGACATAGGCTCCGGATTTGAAAAGCCTTCTTCTGGAACTATTTAGAGCCAACCCTTTCACTGAGTAAGTCCCGGATACCCAGGCACTATGACGGGGTAATATGGAATTATTTAGGAAGATGACTTGTTCTGAGAAGATTACTGCACTAAGGGGATGGAAATCCCACCTCCTCTCCTCATTCACTCGCTGTGATTGGAACCGATGGGTTTCAGATGTAGCGGAGAGGGATGAAAGCCCACGTGGACGGGCCACGGCTGCCCAGCAGGCCGCACTTATAGGGGATGGTCACGCCTCCGTGGGTCCCAGCTTTGGCTAGGCAGCAGCACCTTCTCGCCTTGTGACTGCTGCATTCGTGGATTTAACCCTCTTTTATTTGGGGTGACTTATTTCTCATCATTTGTCTGGACGTAACTTTTTAAAGCATTAAAGAATGCTGAAGTGGATCAGGATAGAGTCCATTTTGCTTTCTAAACCAAGGACTCCTTTTAATCTTGCCTTGAAGCTGGAAGGTTTGATCGAGCACGCTTTGCTCTGATCCTGGGATTAAAATATTCATGTATACGGACTGGCATTCCAGGCCCTCAAAGATCCCGAACTCACCTCTCCAGTTTATTCCTTCCGTTCCTCGCCCTTGTTTTCTCCGGCTTCCAGCCCCATGGCCTTCTTCAGCTTTCTCGGAACCAGAATCCTTTCTCTCTGCACCTACTGCCTTTGGGGCTGGAATACTCATTCTTCCTGCCTCAATCTGATCTGTCCCAAATCATTCTTTCATCACCTCCTCCAGGAGGCCCTCCCTGACATCTTCCTCCTCCCCAAAGCTAGATCTTTTCTCCTGTTACCTATTATTACTGTTCTAGTTTCTTCTCCTCTGTAGAAATTACATTGATTATTATCACATGTCTTTTTGTTGTTATTTACAAATATTTAATTTTTCAGTAGGCTACAAACTCCCTATAAGCAAGTGATCCATGGGGTCTCAGTGCCTACCAGTGCTTGCACCTAGTAGCTGCTCAATAAAGAAAATATTTTTTTAAAAAAGGAATAATGAATGAATTAATGAACACTTGATTCGTTAGCAGCTTAATCCCATTAACTAATGATTTGGAGATGTTGCTGGATGTCTTCAGAATTCAGATTCTGAATTCAAATACTTAATTCCGAGGTTTACATAAAATTCCTACATAATTGTATGCAAGCTTATCTTCTATTGTTTTTCTGAATCTTAAAAAAAAAATACCGAGTTAAATCAAATGATCTGAAACCTATTGAGATGTTCCTTCATTGCATAAAATCTTTTCATTAATGGCACAATGAGCCATTGAAAAATCAGAAAAAAAAAATTAATTATGGCAGCATTACCCAAAGTGTGCTCTGTGGAGCAGTAGTTTTGCTGCAAGTTGGAGGAAAAAGGAGTCACATGATCACGAGCAATTGGGGAAAAAATTTTTTTTAAAAAAGATAGATTTTGTTTGTTTCAATGAAGAACTCCTTGAGCCTTGAATATGCTAATGTGCATTATGAATACCAGAGAGGAGGATTGAAAATGAAGTGTTTTCTAAATACGTTTGACCACAGAGAATTGCCCGGTCACAGAGCATCTTTGGTAAATGCTGATACGTGTAAAGCAAGGCAGGTTAATATTTCATGTTTATGCCTGCTTTGGGAGAAGGAACGGTATTGATTTTTTAGAGAAACTCGGCCTCTCCCACAAACCAAATTTTAGCAACAATTCTCCCTTCCTTGCCTTGGCAAGCAACTCCCCACGCAACGCCAGCTCCGTGTTATGGATTCGGCATCAACAATAACGATCACTAGAAGGAGGGCTGGAATTCCCATTGTCACCGTCCTCGGTGAGCTCTCTCTGGGAGTGAGGAAGGCCAGTGAGCTTCGGGATAGTTAAGAAGTGAAATCAGCGTTTTAAATGACACTTTCCACGGGGGAACATAAGCAAGCAGAAACAATATTCATATCTGGTAAAACAATCAGACTATGGGGGGAAAAAAGCCTAAAAATTGGACAATTGAGGAAAGTTTTCAGGGGTCAGCTTCCAGCAGGAGACAGATAAGGCGGAAGATCAGGCCGAGAGCTCGTGTGAGCATGGGCTCTGATGAAAAACAAACAACTTCAAAATAGTTTATGTCTGCAACCCAGAAGTATATGGGCTCTGCCAATACGCGCTTGTTAATCCCCCGGTGAATAATATTTCTGTTATATTTAATGACTCCAGGGCATGACTCATGAATTTGATGGTGAACAGGGTAGTCTTGTAGCCTCGGGTATTTTTAACCATCTAAGCAGAAAGGGGGTGATATTTAGGGCATAAAAAGGACATGAATTTTATACCAAAAATAGCATGAGCGCTTGGTGCGCGGGGTTTAGAGATCTCTGTGGAATACCGAGTTAAACAGATCACCATATGTTCCCTTCAGGAGCATTTGAAAAATGAAGACCAAATGTGTTTTATAGAATGATGTCCTTCATAATGCAGATAGCCACTGATTTGAAGCTGCAGCTAAAATAAATATGATACCTTTTGAGTGCTATTCACAGACACTGGTGACCTATCAATTTCCCTGTCTCGGGAAAAGTGAGCCGGTGGATGACAGCCACCTCCCAGAAGAGTGGTTGATATATGTTAAGCGG
This sequence comes from Molossus molossus, assembly GCF_014108415.1. Taxonomy (NCBI): domain Eukaryota; kingdom Metazoa; phylum Chordata; class Mammalia; order Chiroptera; family Molossidae; genus Molossus; species Molossus molossus. The sequence goes on along the minus strand of NW_023425399.1, from coordinate 6,851,506 downwards.
CTGTGGTTCTGCTCCTGATTATTAATTGTGGCTAATATAAAGCAAGCAGATGTCCCCAGACTATGCAGACACAGGGAGGTCCTCAGCATCGTGGTAAGGGGTCCTGCTGTAGAGGTCAGAGGCTCCAGGTCCCGGTTTCGGGCTGAGCTCGTGTTCCTGAAGACCATGCATGCTTACGCCTTCAGGGATTCTCACATTTTAGGCCCTGGGAGGAGTCCTTCCAACAGGTTGCCATGGTGATGTGTATCCATAACATCTGTGAGAGCAACACGTTTTAAGCTGTCTTTTCCTCACTCCGACTTTCCCTCTATTGTACTTCCCTTTGAGTTTGGTGGCATTCGGATGGCCATTGGCATTTTAAGAAACTGGCTGTCTAACGTCCAAATGGGGGCGCTCTTTACTGGGAGGTTACTATGATATGTCTGTGTGCCCCTTTATCACTGTCCGGTACAGTGCAGGTGCTGCTAGTACCCTGGTGTCACACTGGCTTCTCAGAATATTCCCGTACCTGGCGCGTCAATGAACCCAGTGCCGTGGCAGGAAGGAGCAAGGTCGATGGCAGCCCTGCGGTGTGAACATGTCCTCAGGTTGCTGCGCCTCCCTTGGGCAGCAGGAGAGAAACATGCTCTGGGACGTAAGGAGTGGGAAGCTAGTCTGTGGAATATTCCACACTAGTGAGTGGGAGATCTGGCCCATCCACACCGAATCAAACCGGACGTTCTAGTCTCTCGGGAGTATACTCACTAATGCAGCTTACACAATAAGACATGCGCCATGCATTGTTTCTCTCTCTCTCTTTTTTTTTGATGGAAATTTTAAAAATGATCATAATCCTGCTGTTTGAATTTCTTGCTGATTTGACACAGAACACTAGCAAAAATGAAGTTTAGAGAAAACTCAGAATAGACCATTAGCTTAGCCTGAGTGACTCAGTTGGCTGAGTGTCGTCCCATGCACCAGGAGGTCACAGGTTTGATTCCCAGTCAGGGCATGTGCCCAGATTTCAGGCTTGATCCCCAGTAGGGGGCATGCAAGGGGCAGCTGATCAATGTTTCTCTCTCACATCAATGTTTCTCTCTCTCCCTCTCTTCCTCTCTCTCTGAAATCAATAAAAACATTTTTTTTTTTAAAAAAAAGAATACACCATTAAAAAAAGCCATCAGTGACAAGCTGGTAACTGGGGGCCCTTCCTTTAAAAAGTGTTTAAGATTAGTTACTACACAAAAAAACTTGAATTTCCCTGAAATTCTACAGCTCACATTGGGGAAAAAGTTTTCCGAATTTTAGAACTATTCTAAAAATTTATGGGACACTACCAACAATGAGTTATAAAGCTCTCATGAATATTTGTAAATTAACGATAATAGAAAAGGTGTTGTTCAACCACACTAAGGGAAAGACTAAGTTGTTTTTCTATTTTCTCCATAGAAAACTATTTCATAAAATCTTTGTCATGATGAGACAAAGAGCATGAAGCAAAATGTAAGAACAATATTCTAGCCCTGGCCGGTTTGGCTCAGCGGTAGAGCGTCAGCCTGTGGACCAATGAGTCACAGGTTCGATTCTGGCCAAGGGTATGTACCTCAGTTGCGGTTCGTCCCCGGCCCTGGTCTGGGTCATGTGAAAGGCAACCAGTCGATGTGTCCCTCTCACATCGATGTTTCTCTCTCTCTTCCTTTCTCTTCCTCTCAAAAAAAAAAGAACGATATTCTAGAGCTGGCAGATTATTGTTATGTTTCTAGATTGTGTGATGTTTGTTATTTTTTTTAATCTATAATTTGTCTTGATTTTTATTGCAACTAAATATTCCTTAAATATTTATTTTATTCCAACTAATTATTCACTTTCTTATCTCCTTTGTTATCACTAATTTGAATTCCTTTCTAAAAAGGAGAATCCCAGTTGAATAAGTTTCAGGATCAACACAACTTCACTCTGTCCCTAGGTAGCTTTGTGACTGAGTATTTCATCCAGGTCAGCCTCAGTTCCCTCACCTGTAAACTGGGGAGGTAGTAACACAGCAGAGTGGTTGTGAAAAGATTATTGAGAAGATAAGACACTGGCAAGAGCTTGCATAACAAAATTTGTGAACCCAGAGTGTGCAGAATCTACCAAGGCTGAGAATAAGACCTAAGGTGCCAGGTGTCTTAGAAATCCCTTGGTAGTTGTCTTCAAGTACCCCCTCCTTCTTCATCCCCACCCCACCCGGCATCTTCCTGAGAAGAAGCAGGTGAGAGTGAGGTTCAAGTCCTGCTGCTTCTGTGCTTTTTCCTCCGGAAAGCATAGTCTTGGGAGACTGGGATTTCCGTGGCAGTATTAAAAGCAGTCTCAGGATCCAGATGCTGGTTTTATGGGTGTCAAGGGGCAGAGGGCAGAGCATCTCTGTTATTGCCAAGGCCAAGACGGCAGGCATGGCCCCGTAGCCAGCCAGCCTGGGAGTGCTCCTGCAGGCAATAATTCCAGCGGCAGCTTGCGATTGTTCGCATTGCTGACATGTGCAGCGGTGGCAGCGTCCTGGCAAACAGTGCAGTCGCAGAAGTCCTCGTAGCCAAGAAATGCCGCAGTGTATTCCTACTCTCCGCAGCCAGATCCGGACCGCCACAGGATGACAGGCAGAGAGTTCCAAGGCCGCCCCCAGAGCTGCTCCCCCTTAACGTGCAAAGTGGGGAGAATTGGAAAGGGACTTCCATCCAAGCATGGCCTGGAGGTGGCAGGGACGGCGGATGGGCTGTGCATTTTGTGATAGCTTTGACTCTCATGACCGAGACTACATTCGGACATAGCACTGCAAACCCATAAAGATAAGTAACAATAACCAGTGACCAGAAACCCAGTTTTTTTCGAATTGAAGACTTGACCTCAAGGGAGGAGGTGAGAGAGACTCTGAATCAACTAAGCTTCTACCACCTGGTGAAAAAAAGACTTGGCAATGAAATTATGTTTAGGACAGAAACGCAAACGTATCTTTTGCACTCCTGAGTAAGGACTGATGCCAACCTTGGACAGGAGGGGGTACGTTATCCAAAGGGGGTGCATTTCAAGACCCCTCCGTGGACTCCTGAAACCACAGATAACACTGAACCCCATAAACACTGATTTTTTTCCTATACATACCTACCAAAATTTTAATTTATAAATTTGGCACAGTAAGAGATTAACAAAAATAACTAATAATAAAATATACTGTCATACGCCTTTCGTGATTTCGGTTTCTTTCTCTCTCTCTTTCTCTCTCTCAAAAGATCTTACTGTACTGGACCCCCCCTTCTTGTGATTGGAAATAACAAAAGTCAAGAACTTTCACCTTTTCGCTGAAGGGAAGCACTTCATGGCTTCTCTTTGGCTCATCCAACTCGCCAGCATCACCACCCTTGTGCTCCGGGGTCATTATGAAAGAAAACGAAGGTCCCTTGAACACAAACACTGCGACACCTCGACAGATGGCCTTCGGCGGGAAGGCAGGTGGCAAGGCACGTAGTGCGCATGGCGGCCACCTGCAGGGGAGGGATGATTGACGTCCCGAACAGGGGTGGGGCGGCGAGGTTTCCAGGCATCGCGAGAGTTCAGATCAGCGCGAGAATTTGAACAGCAGGCGACCTCAAGCTCAGGAATCCTTCAATTCTGGACCTTTCCGTGCACTATTGTCCGACCCCAGAGGGTCACGGGCACCAGGGAAGCGAAGCCACCAGAAGGGGGGGCGGGGCTGCCTTATGGGAGAAGAGTCTCCACCTGTCCACCTGTCCGCCTGTCCGCCTGTCCACCTGTCCACCTGTCCACCTGCCCACCTGCCCGCCTGTCCGCCTGTCCACCTGTCCACCTGCCCACCTGCCCGCCTGTCCGCCTATCCACCTGTCGGGGAGCAGGTGCGCTGCTTGGCCGCTGGGACCCGGCCGCTCGCTCCGCCCCCTGCAAACCGAGCTGGGCTCCCGTCACCTCCGCCCCCAGGAGGGGGACAGGGCAGGTGAGTCCCGATGGCCCAGCCAGGACAGCTGGTGGGGACCAGCAGGAGCTGCCCTTGTGCTGGAGGAGGAGTTGAGGGAAAGGCAGACGTGGAAAGGGCACGAGAGCGTCGGTGGGTGGGTGCTCGGGTGGTCCGGTGCCGGCGGACCCCACTGCGTGGGGCCGGGTGCGGAACCTTTTCAAAGGAAACCGCCAAGTTGGAAGGGACTCGGGTCTCTCTTCTGAGCGAGCCTGGGTCGCCTCCTTCCCTCCCCCCCGGGGTCAGGACGGCTGCGGCGCGGACCCCGTGGCGCCTGTCCTCCCACGTGGGTACAGCCCTCAGCGAGCTGGGGTGCCCAGGGGCAAACAGGCCACTGCACGTTCACCGCCTTGTGGGCTGTCAGAGCTCAGACACCTGCGCCCCTGACGGTGGTGGAGAAGAGGGGGCGTTTGCTCCTTCCATGAGCATGTAGGTGCAGAGCAGGACGCCCCTTCCGAGTGGGAGGCCGGAGTGGGCACCCACTACTCTGGCCGAAGAAAAGCAAGGAGCAGAACACAGGTGAGGGGCTGGGCCAGGCCCAGGAACGGCTGACCTCTGCTGCTGCAGGTTCCCTTTCTAGTGGCCTCTTGACTTCCCCCCACCTGCCAGTCTGACCGACGCTGCGTGCAGCCCACAGGCTGCAGCGGGCTTGGACCCCGGTTCAGTCACTCATTACTTCTGCAAGCTTGGGCAAAGATCTCACCTCTAAATCTCTGTTTCCATATCCTCGCCTGTAAAACGGGGTGGTTTTTACTCGTAGGGCTATGATGAAAATTCCACAAGTTAATGCAGGTAAACGCTTAAAGCAGTGCTTGGAACATACAGCGAAAGCTCATGAAATCTTGGGGCTCCCCCCCAACCCATGCGTTTTCAAACCATCTGTTCCCGAGCCTCACTCATTTATGTGCCAGTTTCATAATTTTTGCCATATCCAAGAACATTCTGTAATAGTACTATATTTGCTTACTTTCCACACAACTCAAATTGTCCTCAGTGATAACATCAATGATATAAGGGATTTAAGGTGCAAGTTAATTTTTTTTTCCCCCTAACATTGACTTTGGTTGTTCCTTAGCGACTACAAAGGAAAAGTTGGCCTATGTGGTCCTTAAAGTTGTTTTGTGTCCCATCCATGGGATGGACACTGCACCTTAGGGAGCACTTGGGTGAATAATTGTTTTCGCATTCACTTATTTTATTACTATCGCGCTAATTTACTAATTTTGCTGGTTATTTGTTCGATGACTCCCCGAGTCATTCATTACTGAAATGGTTTTTCAGCAGTTTCCTGAGCACCTCCTGTGGCCCAGCCCTGCCCTGGATGCTGGCAGGATGCAAACCTCTCCAGGTAAGTCCTTGCCCTGGGGAGTCCGAAGCCTGGGGAGGGAGGGAGCCCACACACAAACAAGCAATTACAGCACCATGTCACAATTACCTAAGAGGTGTGGTAGAAGTTTCGGGGGCCTGGGGGAATAGGGGCACCTGCAGCCGGCTGATTCTCCAAGGGCACACACTCAGCCTCCCTCCTCCTGACGAAACAACCCTGCTCATGAAGCAGTCGCTCGGGGTTGTTGCCGGATGGTGTGAGAATCGGCGATGAGAGGCTTGTGTGTTGAGTTAGACAGTGGAGAGCATGCAGGAGGAAGGGATTCTGGCTGAAAATGAAGATGCCTCATCCAGTCGTTCCTTCGTTCCTTCCTTCTTTCAACACATGTTCCTTAAGCACCTACTGTGCCTGGCGCCGAGAGTGTCATCTCTGCCACAGTGGAGTTGAAAGTCTCTTGTGGGGGCCACATGTGACGATGTAAACAGCCACACCGAGAACGACTCGTTTATAACTGTGACAGTTGCCAGGGAGAACATGGGTAGAGTTAGGAAACTCTAGGGAACCCGAGGTAGGCTAGGGAGCTAAGGGTCTCGACTCCGAGAGAGTGAAATTTAAGGGCAGACCCAAAGAATGAGAAGAAACCAGCCAAGGTGTGGGGGTGATGGTGGTAGTGTGGGAAGGGCTGTGTCCAGGCAGGGGGTCTTCGCCTGCGGAAGGGCTCGGGTGGGATGAGATGGGAGGCGTGAGACATGCAGACACCTCCTCTTTGCTGGGTTCAGGGGATGAGCCCGGGAAGTCGGGGTGTTCAGGATGACCTGGGCCGTGTAGGCAATGTCTGGTCCATCTTTATCCTCGGTGCAGTGATAAAAACCTGAAGATTGTAGGCAGGGGCGTTTCCAACTCGATTTACACCGGGAAGCTCACTTCGACTGCAGTGTGGAGAATGAATTGGCAGGGGCACAGACTTGAGCTGAATGCTCACATCTCGGGTAGGAAACGTGAGAAAGAGGGTGATGAAAGGGATGAAGCAGAGGAGAAACGTTCTGAATGGATTCTCTAAACGAATCCATTTCGAAGGTGAGCCCCTCCGAGACCACCGGGAGGGAGGGCATTGTGGAAACCAGCAATATTTTGAATTCCCTTTGAACTTCATGGTGTGGGCAGAGTGTGGGCCAGTTTGGCCTCCACCTCTCGATGTTTCACTTCTCCATGTGCAGAGTGGAGATGCTAACAGCTGCCGTCACAGTGCCCCGTAAGAATGGAATGAACCCCCTGGCACATACAGGCACTCGGAAAAGTATAACATTCAGGTTGCATTATGGTGTGCTTTCCATACATCTGCATGATCCAGGCTTTAGCACTTGGCTTGACAATGTATTCTAGGGGAGCAGCCATACTGCAAAGAAATTCTTTCTGATAATGCTGCACATTATAGTAAATGGCATTATTCATGGATGTGTCAAAGGCATAAAATAGGAGATTTTGAGGCGATCACAGATGTGAATGATTAATATTTTCTTCCCAAGATGCCACGGAGGTGGCAAGGCTATGTTAATTATTACATGCCCGAGCCTCACTGTGGGCTTCCTCCCCACGTGCCTGTTAATTTGCTCCTGTGCTGTGCTGCTGATGGGGCTGGAGAACTCTCCGCTAGGAACACCCGGGGGCCCTCCGGCAGTCCCTCGTGTCCCTGGGAGCTGCTTGCAGAAGTCTCCGGGAGGGAGGGCGTTCGCATCTCCCGATCCAGCGATGACGGTGGGGTTTGGACAGAATGTGACCAGAGAAATGCTTTTTCAGAGTTGGCTCTGAGCTGCTCTTTTTGTTGGCAATTTACTTCTCTTTCTCTTAATTTTTCTCCTGCAAATTTTAAATGCTGCACTGAAATCATGCACACCTCCTATGCAAATACAATCATCTTTTCCACTGTTTTCCATCGGGGTTAAATTTCTCAGAGTCCTCTCCCTATTGAAAAATTGGATTTTTACATGCACCAGCGGTTTTCTTTCCAAAGCGGCTGCGTTTTAGATGCCAGAGAAACAGCGCTACCTCTGTGAATACCTGTTCAGCTTTCAGTGTTGTCTCTCTTTCTATTGGGGATGCTGAGTTTATATTGCTACTTCTGAACCCCTTTTAAAAATACTGTAGGCCGATTAAAAAAAATAATAATAATAATATAGCAAGGGCCAAGAGCTGTACGCTCATCCCAGAGTGAATGTGGATCTCTCTCAACTCCAGTGTGCCCCTTATTACACCGAATCCGTCCCTCCCGCAGTTTCCCTGAATCTCTCTATTCATGTGATTTCACGAGAATCAGTCTCTGTTGAAAAATCTAGTTTAAGCTGCCTGGCAGTCTGAAGAGGGGAAGATCTATTAATTTAATCATTTTGTATGAATCATGTCTAAATGATCTCAGCAGAGAAAATGTGTTAGCCATTTAAATCCCATCATTACATATTATATAATAATTACTGCTAATTCGAGTTTGGATGGGCCACAGTTTGGCTTCCCATCCCCTGCAAGTGGAGGGTCAGATGACCTCACCGAATTTTGCCCCTCCAGGGCCTTCAGGAGGCCTTCTGCTGTCCTCATTACGGACTTAATGGCCACGCTCACGTCAAGCACCGAGCCAACTGCAGGTCTGTTTGGTGCTCGTAATTAGTATTCGGTGTGCGAGCGTGGAGTTCGCCCTCCGCACGCGCGGAACCCAGCGTTGAGCACGGCGGTGCCTTCCTCCCTTTGACGCTGCTGTCAGCGCGGTGCGGCCTGTCCCCTGCCTCGCTTCCTGCCGGCGAGCACCTTCCCGTCAACACTGTCAGAATTAGAAACTTTTGACACATCTGTAATCACGCGGTTCTCATCAACTCGGTGCATGTTAGTCATTTCATCTCCACATTCTAACAGCTAATATGCCTTAATTTCTCTCACTTTGTGAATATTTAATTCCTCCCTTTTCAACATCATTTGCAGGTTGTGTGAATCATTTTCAAAGCCTTTGCTCTCGTCCCCGCGCTCCCATCTGCATCTTTTATGAAACGGCACGTGGAGTCTCGGCGGGCTGGGGCTGGGAGCGAGCTGGCTGCCTGCTCATTAGCTGTTTACCTGGAGCTGTGTGTCCCCGACAATGGCCAGCTCCCCTTTGGGTTTGATGAGGATTTGCTAACAGATGATGCCAGCCTCCTCTCGGAATGTCGTCGCTTGCCTTTCGGCGCCCTTGCTCTCCGCAGCTCAGAGGTTTCTCTGGACACCGGCTTTTGGGGGCTGTCCCAGGGAATGTCGCACCCCGGCCTAAGTTTTGAAGTGGAGACACGAAAGCTTAGTCAATTAGCCCTGCAAGGAGAGCCCTCTTCCCCTGGAAGGACACGCTCTAGAAGTCAGGTTTAGAACCTGCTGGAGTTTTGCAGATGCCAGAGCCAGTTCTCTTTTTAGCTAGGTGACCAACAGCCCCACGTTGCCTGGGGCTGGGGTTTCCCAGCGCATGGGACTTGGAGTTTGGAAATCAGATAGTCCCAGGCAAGCGAGGATGGGTAGGCCACCCTCCCTGGGACCATTGCAGGACTTGAAAGTAGATGAGAGGATCTTAGAAGGTGTAGAGATGAGCCTTCTCTGTGTGTACCGAGGACGGAGAGAGGGGCAGACTGCAGAGCTGGGGTCTGGGAGCTCAGCTTGTGCATCTCAGCTATTTCTGTTGGCTGACCGCCTGCACTTAAAAATCAAGGTTTTATGTATAAGCATGCAGGCTCTCCATTTCTCTTGAGAAACGAAAGGTATGCTTCCACCAAGTCCACATTCTTTATGGAAATGATTGATCGGCTGCAGCGGGGCAGCCCCGGCCCTTCCGCCGAGGCGTCCGGTCCCCTGTCCGGTTCTGAGAACACAAGGCATTGCCTTCCCAGCGGGCCCCACGCACTCGGTGGAGCCATCTGGTCGCAGTGAACTTAAGAGTGCTGGCCTTGCCGTCGGGTGAAGTCTCAGCTCTGTGGTCTCCCGGCCGACCCACCTGGGGCAAGGTTGCTTTCTCACCTGGAACTCGGGTAGCAAGGGTGGGCGCGCAGTGGTATGCTGTCGCAAGCGCTAAACAAGCTGTGGGCGAGGAATGCATAGCAACAGCCTCCCGTGGTCCCAGGACAGAGTAAGTGTTCATTAAAAGCGTGCTTTTACTTCTTATTATGGCATCATTCCTTTTACATAAAAATAAACTGGCACCCAGAATTCCCGGCGAGCTGCTTAGCATACAAAGAGACACAATGCGACTCAAAACAATAAGAGGGGGATGTTATTGGCATTAAGACTAGTTGTTTTATAATTTCTATTGGAACAAAATCTTGAGGTGTGCCCAAAACAGTTCCAGGTGACCCACCACCTGTGCAATTAATGACATTGTTGACTGCCACAGGAAACCCCGCATTCCATTCTCAAAGCACAGGTAAGCTGGTGTTCCTCCTCGCATTAGGAAATCCTCTAACACCTTTTTGAATTCAACAAACCTATACTTTTTATACAAAGTAAATTCCTCTGTCGTAGAAACTGTTTCCTAAAGATTTTCTCCTGCTGAAAAGGTTTTATCCTATAGTAGCCTCATGTCACTGGGCTTTGATCACCGTGCAGAAATGATACACTATTAACACCTTGGCTTTACATAGCATTTTCCTTCTGAACAGTTCAAAGGTATCAGAAAAGAAATGGCATTTGATATTAATGAACATGTTAGACCACAGGAAACAGCTTTCTAATTTTTCAACTCCCCCCTGCCCCCTTTTCAAACAGACCACTATAATATTACACGCTCAGAGTTTTTTCTAAAGGATCTTTGGGAAGCTCTGTGGTTTGGTGGTATTTTTGATTCCGAGTTGTTGGGACCTAGATCTGAGCCTCTGATTGGTCCCTGAAGCTGTCTTGGCTGGCACCCACAATGTACACATTTTTTAGCAATAATAATAAAGTCCAAGGTGAGGGCCCTGTGTAGTTAATGAAGTGTGGCAGATGAGCGCGGATGGCTTGGGATGGGAGAGAAAGGGGAGGGAGAAAGGGATCCTGGGCAGCGGAAACACGAAGGGACCGTCACTCCAGAGACACGCGGTGACCTGTTCAAAAACAGCACATGTCCCGCTAGGAAGTGGCCGCTCTTGGCTCTCAGTCCGGTAACCTTGGCTTTCAACCTACATTCTAACTGTTATCGAACGCACGGAAGAAATATATTCAGACTGCATGACGAATAGTCTCTAATGAAATGACTTTCAGAGGGAAAAGATGTTCCCGCTTTGGTCAAGGGACGTACCGGCGAAAGGTTTGAACGACAGTAACTGTGCGACATTGTTTGAGACTTCCTGATTTATATTGGGGGGCACGAGGCTTTTGCATTGGGATCTTCATTTGTCAGAGATTATCCCTCCTATATTTTATTTCTCTTACTATATTATAGCTGGTGTATTGGAGGGACTAGATCATGTCTGTCTCGATTTTCACAGACTACAATATCGAGACTACAGTAACATCTATTGTAATGATGACCAGAGATCTGCACATAATATGTGTGAATGTTCATTACACGCCTTGAGTGAAAGACACATCATAAATGTGAGCGATTCTTCAATATTATTTTTGAAAAAAGAAAATAGACCCTCCAGTCTTGCAAATAAAAGGTCATGCCGCAGAGGAAGTTCTCTGCGTCACCTTTCTAGTCTCCAGCACCTCAGGTGAAGAAGCTTCTGGACCTCCACGTGTGTGAGCGGTGACAATCTGATTGATCGTCCTGTCTGGACTGTCCTTTCCTAATTCTGTGGCATTACTCATTTATGGTGCTCGCTGTTCAGATGTCTGGGAGAGGTAGCCGGCCTCTCCACAACCTTAGCAAATTAGACAAGCTATTGTTTCTGATTAAGATGCCACCTCCCAGAGAATAATGGCAATTAGAGTTGGAACAGAGACCCTGAGGGTCTCACAGTCTACTTCCCACCAGCTCAAGAGAGTGTCTTAGAGTAACCCTGTAGTTTTATGTGGTGTTTGTAATGTTGGTGTTTAAGAAATCCAAGCACCGCCATGGCCAGTTTGGCTCAGTGGTTAGAGCGTCGACCCCGCGGAACAGAGAATCTCGGGTTTGATTCCCGCTAAGGGGATGTACCTCGGTTGCAGTTTGTCCATGGCCTTGATTGGGGTCATGTGGGTGGCAACCACTCCATGTGTCTCTCTCACATCGATGTTTCTCTCTCTGGTTTCCTCCCTCTCTCCTTCCCACTCTATCTGAAGATAAATGCAAAAATTGTCCTCAGGTTGAGGATTAAAAAATAAATAAATAAAAGAAATCCAAGCATCTGTTGGTGTTAATTGTATCCCTGTCCTGCATCCACACCACAACTTTGCATTGCTGAGTCTTATAAATTGGCATTGAATGATGGCTTCTTGATGATATTATCTCATCCAAAGACAAGGACATGGTGCTTTTTTTGTTTGTTTTTAAGCAGAGAAAGCAATTGTTATTGTTTGGTTTAGTTTGTTTTCTTTTTTTGGGGAGTTGGAAATGCATATTATTCAAGTATATTCATTGGCCAGAGTTCAAAAGCTTCAAACTGCCTAGAACATAGTAGGTCAGTGTTTTATTGACTGTTCTTTTTTACATCGGGTGCCTGCATTGCCCATTCTCCAGAAGGGTTTGTCCATAGGTGTAGAGAATGATGACCTTAACAAAGATGCTCGCATTTCTCAGGAGCTTTTCTTAGATTCCGTTCCTCCTTTGGATGGGGTTGAGGAGAAGGGTCTCAGTAGGGGAAAAGGTCCCTGAGGATGGGTAATAGAAGAGGAAGATGATAAAAATTGTTATTGGAGAAAAAGAGGCCAAAGAAATTATAAAACCTATCAAGGTCACTATACCAGTAAGTTGTGGAGCTAAGATGATGATGATGATATTGAATAATATTGATAATAATATTTAATAATTATAATTAATAATGCTTAATAATAATAATTATAGTCATTGGCGCCTTTCCCGCCTTTCAGGGGGCAATCTAAGTGGCAAATGGCCCCGTGGTGGTTTTCTGTGAGTTTGAGAACGTCCAAGCCTGTCACAGCTTCCTCATGACCCGCACACTGTATCACATGCTGCAGCGTTCCATTCAGTCTTGGACTTCCTGAAATCATCTTCTGTAGATCAACCTGCAGTGATTCGGTAAATAAACGCTTTGACCATCACCATTGTTTTAGTTGCTTTTGGGTCATTTTACAAACAATGCCGACCACATTGTTTGTTTTATATTGGAAAGAGCACAGAGAGGGACAAGGTCGCCCCCTTCCCTGCAGTCTCCAGCCTCTGTCCCGACTCCTAAATATGTCACCTGCCGACAGTTCTGGTGTCTTCTTCCAGAAAGGCATTATAAATATTTCAGTCACATAACTTATATGTACTTTTAAAAAATTTTTTAACACAGGTGGGAGGGCACTGTGCATATTGTGCTATAAGTTATCTTTCTATCTTAGTACATAATAACAAGGATGCATAAATACTGCGTTTAATATGCATTAGACATTGTTTTAAGCCCTTTATGTTTATTAACTCATTTAGCCCTCATGACAACTCTATTTTTTAAATCCTTGTTTTACACATGCAGAAACAGAGGCAGAGAGGAGGCAAATAAATTGCTCAAGGACATGAGATATTAAAGGGATGAAACTGGCATTTCATTATGCCTTCGAGATCTTTCCATTTCAGGGCACAGTAATGAATCTTATTCCTTTTACCTTCTGTATAATATTTCACCCTTTACTCTCTCAGTCCCCTGAAGTGAACATTTCTGCTATTTACTATTTCTTTTTCTATTTTAAACACGATCGCAATTGTGATCTTTAGGTACATTCAGCTTTGTACACAGGGCCAAGCAAACATTTCGGATTCAAGTTCTCAGAGGTCGAATTCCGTGGGCAAGGCCCGGTGCATATAAACTCTCACAGCTAAAGCTAACCTGTCCCGTAGAGAAGGGGTCTGGGTTTCCCTCCTGTTCTGGAAGACTCGGACACCTTCATTCTCTGTCTTAGAAACGTCCATTCTCAAAGGCTGCAGGATGGAGCCTCTTCCCCTTTGCATAGCTTTGCCCTCATTTTCTAGTCTCCTCCCTTTGAAAAGCCCTGTGCTCCGGCTACTCTGATCCCCTCCCTTTTGCAGGTTGGGCCCCGCTCTTCTGGGACCCTTTCCTGAACACCTGCTGCTCCGTCCACCTGGACTTCGCTTCCCACCACCCTCAGCTGTCACATGCTGACTCATGTTTCACGACCAACTTCGATAGCTGTCACATGCTGACTCATGTTCCATGACCAACTTCGATAGCTTAGCTACTCCTACATGGAGTCAGTCCTTTTTTTTGGCTCTCAAAGGAACTTGGAACTATAACAGATTTAAATGTTGACCGTCACAGACTCTGGGCTGCAGAAACATAGATTTATTTTCCTACAACTAAAATAAAATTTTAACTGACGGGTTCTTATTTCCACTAATGGCTGAAGACTCTTAATCTCATCACCTCTGTCACTTTCAAATTAAATGTCACTAATATTCAAGATCCTCTACCTATCCTGCTCCCTCCCTGGGTTCTGTAATTTTGTAGTGTGATGAGAAAGTCATCTGGCCTTAGGAGAGAAACGTCCTGGGCTGACACCAACCTCTGGCCCCACCAGCCTCCGGTACTAATGGGTTATTGCATCTGGTGTTTGGGGGCCACGTTCTGGAATCTCCTCCTCACACCCAGCATCCCTGCCTTCTTTGTTCATTCTCTGCCTCTCAGCAAGTTCCCTGTGCTCTTTGGGAGCTCAGGAACCCCTGCTGGTTGCCTTGCACCGTTCCGGCACACGCCGTGCTCTGTGACACTGCCCTTGGGGCCCTGCATCTAGGAGGTCCCCCTGCCCTTGCTGTTAGACTACTTGAAGGCCACGCTCTGGGCCATGTGGCTGCAGCGCTGTGCAGAAGGTTGGGGAGTCCTTCTCTAAGAGGCCTAGGGGCTGACCGGGTCACGCCCGAGGAAGTGAGTCCAAGTCCTCTTGACCTAGGACCTGCCCAAACCTGCGTGAGCATTGGTCTCCCATCCAGCCTTTTCCACGGAAGTTTGTTCTTCATGAGGGGAGAGAGGCAAGCGCTTCTTGGATACCCACCAGTGATTTTACTGTTGTCTGAAATTCTCACACCCATTGTAATGAAAAAAATCCTTACCAAAATAAAGAGGCAAATTTCCTTGCAGAATGGGAATAAGACAACTACCTCCTATACCTGCCTCTGTTTTGGGGTTTATTTATGGAACGCAGTGTTTACTCTGCCGTCTAAGCTCTAACATCAATATTTGGCATTCTGACACACCCCTCCCCCAACAAAGCCTGGCTCTCGAAAATCAAAAGCACTTTGGCTTTCGTGGCATTATCTGTTCTACAAGTTCAGTGGATTGCCAATTGGCTTTAAAAAAAAAATCCTCGTTTTTATTCCCTTCCCTTGGAAGGTGCTTGTGGGTCATGGAAATGTGTACAGGCACTGAAGCCACGTGTGTTCCCGTCAGCAGCTCGGCGCTGGCAGGACCGGCAGGACCGGTACACGCCTCCCAGGTGCCCTGTCCACCTTCCCATCCTTGGGATCGCTGCTTTCTGCACCCAAGGACGGCCCTCTTGGCGTCACACCTGGGAGCTTACCTGATCAATAAGCAAATCTCTGCTGAGCCACTGGTGAGACCCTGGGCCCGCCTGAGGACCCCCCACTGCTGCAGACGGAGCTGGGGCCTCACGGAGCTCGGTGCGCCGCACGGCGGGGGGTCATCACGCCGCGCTGCTTCACTGGAAAACATTTCGTTTCTCTGTTGACTCAGAGAGAGAGGAAGGGAGAGGGAGAGAGAGAGAAACATCGGTGAGCGAGACCATCGATTGGCCGCCTCCTGCATGCCCCCCACTGGGGATCGGGCCCACAACCTGGGCGTGTGCCCTGACCAGGACTCGAACCGGCGACCTCTTGGTGCAGGGGTCGACCAGCTGGACCAGGGCAGATTTTAATGTTCATTGACTATGTAACTGAATGAGCACAGAGCAGGCTCTAGGCTGCTGAGCCTGGTGGCCTGGAGTCTGTAGTTACAGTACATTGACTCTTACAGTTTTGTACGGTGCAGTCATAAAACAAACCGGAGACTGGGCTCGAAGCAGAGGGTGGAAAGTCTCCAGCCCTTCACTACGAATCTCAACTGGTTGAATCTCATCTACAGCAACAGCGTTAGAGCTACGCTGACCCGGGTCATGTCTCCCTCACCCCTCCACTTGGTGGTTTCCAGGCGGTGGACGAAATGCTTGAGAAGTAAACTACCCAACATGCTGTGTCCGGCGTCAGGCAGCAGGAAGGCTTCTGAGACGGGAATGTTGACTGAAGCCCCGGACGGGAGGAGGCTGAGAGGCACCCTGCTCGGGGCCTCATCACTGAGAGCTGACCCGAAGGCAAGCCCGGGATGTCAGGCATCCTCCGCGCGGGCGGACCCGGACTCATCGGGGCCAGCAGGTGCCAGGCTGGAAGGGGAAACTGCAGAAGGAGCCACACTACAGTCATTGCTTTGCGTTAGTGACCCGGAGGTGTCCAGGAGTAGATGGTGCATATCCTGTGGGTTTGGATGGTGGCAACCAGCCATTTGGAACAAGACTGTTGCCCTCACTCTATTATTCGAGAGCGCTAATAAAAGTCAGATGGAAGAGCTAATCAGATCGGTCCCTTGGCCTGGACCCTTTTAAATCAGAGAGAGGTCTGTTTTGGCTCTCCATGTTAAGTAGACCCAGAGACCTGACATTTTGTGTTTATTTGAAATGATAAACTTAATCATGAGCAAAATGTTAAGAGATGACAGAACTGGCCAGAGTAAGGTCACATCGTGTCCCTGCCAAACATAATACAAGCTCTCGCCTTCCCCGGGTTGCCAATCCCTGCCACAGGGGGCCTGAGGCGCTGGCGAATGGGGGCCGGAGTCTGTCTGTGTGATAATTAATCCACGGCGTTCGGTAAAGACTGCCAAATCTGCCATATGGTAGTTTTATGACCTGGACGGCTGTTATCTCTGGAGAAAGCTAACATCATAATCTCATTTACTTGTTATCTGTGATTCGAACTTGTACTTCCACGGGGTAAAAAGTCAGCATGATGAGGAGATCCAGGATTCCAGAGCCCCGGATGTTACTACTGAACTTCTGCAGCAAAGTGTGCAGGGAAAGCCAACGCTCTGGTCTGACCCTCTGCACACGTTCTGACCCGGGGGCCCCGTGCAGAATCGAACCTGTTTCATGGGGACTCCACTGGAGGGGCAGACCTTCCGAAACACCAGGGGTAGAGTCACATTTCTCCCTCATATTTCTCTGGAGCGTGCAGACCAGGTGTTCTTGATTATTTCTTTCCATGGTGACATCTAGTTTGTGCGATGAAGTCACCGATAGGACTTTCAGAGGTGCACTTAGACTTCCATGAAATCTCAGAAGAATTCCATTGTGAAGAAGAGCTTGAACGTAGCTCCCAACTGCTCTAACCACAAAGGACACATTGAGATCGGTGTTCACTGGGGCTCCGCCGTGGGGAAGCCAGGCTCTGGGCCGCTCCCAAACCCGCGTGCTCTATCTGGGACTCGACTCTTCTCTCCTCAGGGAGGGACTTCAGCAAAGGTGAGGCGGGTGCAGGTCTCAGCCCCAAACTCAGGTTGGTGAGAAGACACGTGACATACCTGATGTTCTCTAAGGCACCTTGATTTCTATTGGAGCCTTGTGGTGGGGACGGCCCATCAGAGACTGCTGAATGCTCCCTAATACCTGTTCTCCCCTTTCTTGGTCTGTGGTGCGTATCCGGTTGTATCCAGTGATAGCCCAGTGAAAGGGTGACATTTCACAGACACGCGAAGCCAGCGGCAGTCACGGGAAACTTTCTGGCCAATGACGTGAACGTGTAAGCCAGTATGTGGAGGTTCAAAATGGGACATCACACTGTTCTTTGCTTTCTTCTTGCTCCCCTTCCTTTTTTCTTTCCCCCTGGAATGCTGATGCAATGTCTGGGGCTCTGGCAGCCCTATTGGACTCCCAGAGGGAGCCTGAAGTTGGAAACCTCATGCCAAGGATGTAACAATACAAAGAAGAAAGAAATAAAAACTTGAGCTCCCGGTATGTGGGAGCCATCATCCCAGCCCCAGAATGCCTACCAACAGGCTTTATTGACGTGAGAGAGAGAGATTCTTCCTTATCTCATTAAGTCACTGTTATTGAAATTTTCTATTCTAGACTCCTGGATCTAATAACCGATGCAAGTTCCTATTATCTCAAATGCTGAAAACAAAATACTTTAATTCAAGGTCTTCTCTTTCTCAGGGCTGTTTCTGTGTTCAAGGAGGTTGCGCAGGAAGCAGCAGTGGGCGTGGGGTGGAGAGTGGGATGTCCCGTCGGCCTCTGTCCCCGCAGCATGCCCTGACGCATCCTTGCCGTGCCCTGGCCCTGGGTCGTCAGCCACGCGGATTCCAGCCGCATCCGCCTCGTTCTGACCACAGGGTGGCTTTTACTTTTGTGTCTCCCGGTATCACAAGTATACTGGTCACACAGGAACATTCCACTCCTCCCAAGCCTTTCTTGTTTCAAGGAAAATCTGTAAAATTGTCGCAGGTTCATCTACCTGGACACTACTCAAAGGCACACTTTTCCATCCTTGTACGTTTAGGCGTCAGAGACAAAGAACCCATGATGCCACCATGTTGACGTGGTCCTGAGCCTGCCACAGATGGGGTGGCCCAGGACGGGTAGAGGCTTGTGTCTGTTCTAATTTATTGTATTTTAGGTCGTTACAAATTTCAGTACCTTGTTATCAGCAGTGACAAGCTTATTACCCACTTCAGAAATGGCTGTGACGTGCCAGTGCGACATGGCCGATCGCTGCTGGAATAAGATGTTCTTGTTCCCCGGCCAACCCCCCCCCACCCACCCCAAGCTGCCCCATCATCGACATAGACAACTGAGAACCCCCCGCGAGTCGGAAGTCAGCGGCGAGGAGGGTCTGCCAGCCCGGTAGCCAGCTGGCAAAACACTTAGGGGCAGAATCGTTTAAACCCCAAGAGGTCCTCAGACCTGGGGGCTGCTGTTTCTCCTCCTTTTAGCAAGGGTACATCCCCGTGCACTTCGGAGCCACTGAGAACAGGAAACAAGAATGTGGCTGGTCAGGGGCTTTATGTATATGTATATATATATACACGTATACATATATATACACACATACACATACACATATACATACATACACACATGCTGTATATGTATACAAGGTGGGGCAAAAGTAGGTTTACAGTTATTCATATGGAACATAATGAACAAGAATACAAGAAGAAACTGTTTCACATGCTGACAACTGTAAACCTACTTTTGCTCCACCTTGTGTATGTATATATGTTTGTGTGACACACACACACACACACACGATGTCCCAAAAATGTGTACACAGGGTTTCTATAGATTCTATTACATTTTGAAAATAACATGTATTTTAATAAACACTGGCTTTATAATTATTCAAAATTACGTATACATTTTTGGGACATCCTATATATATATATATATATATATATATATATGGCACATATACACACAAATACATGTACCTTTATACGCACACACATATTTACATATATATCCATATCTTTTTATTACCTTGCAGACATATGCACCTTGCTATTGTACTTCTGTAAGCTCTTTCTCTAAAGTACACATTGAAATTGATCTGTGGTGCAATGCACATGTCTCAAGGGTGGGAGTCCCTGGGTTTTGCCCAGTGAGCTGATGGAACCCAGTCAAGACAGCGTGTTCGTGACTCCGGGCTGTTTTCAGGTGACACAGGGAAGGGCTGTTGGGAAGCCTGGAACGTGGGTGCGTCAGCCTCCGCGTGGGGACTGCCCCGCTGTTGGCAGGGGCTTGGGCTGGGTGTGTCAGGAAGGTCTGCGGGGAGTCGCCGCTCACAGGATTCCAGACCCCTGACCTTTCTCCTCTTCATCTTCTGGGTGGTCACTCTTATCAAGAAATCATGTCAGGCCGTGTTCCACAGAACTGTTCTGATTATGTGAACCTGATCATGGGGCCTGCGATAAATCAACCTCCTTGTCCCTTGGTATTTTGAAAACTGATGAAACCGCTGATTCTTGGCTCTTTTACTTTGTATGCTAACGATGAATTATAGATGGGAAATAGGAAAAAGCAGCTTCGCCGGTGTGAAGGGAAGTGGATTAGAGAGAGAACACTGGTACTCTCGACTATTTATTGTGACATTGCTTAGAAAAATCCGAACCCGCGGGATTCCAGGTCTCAGGGGACATTGTTAGCCTTCTGCAGGAATTATTAAAATGTACAGAATTGTGGGCGCCGCACTTTATAATAATTAATCAGGGTCTGTTGATTAATAAAGCTCATTTTTTAGTCTCGATGATTCCGGGTATCATACAAAGGACAGTGTCCTTGTCATTTTGATTAAGAAACCAGACTTTGCAGTAGAAGGAAGTACAGAACAGTCATGCTTTCTCCATCTCCCCATAAAATAAATATTGAATGAGAATATTAACTCGTTAACCTTGACAACAATTTGTAATTTTCATAAGGGGGGAAAACTCGCATATTCAGCAAATAAATCGCTGCGGGGAATTCAGGAAAACAAATTGGAGAGAATGAAGAATGCTACCATATGAATTCTGTCATTTTTATGGGCCAGAGTGATTAATTTGTTTGTTTAGGTCCCTCAATTAAGGGCACAAAGAGTGTAAGGTGTGGGGAGCAAGTGAACCGTTGTGTCTGGTGTGGAACAGTCAACCGCGAGCGCCAAGGAAGGGTCATTTGGAGGAAGTGAGCAGCTTGGCCCCCAACCCAGAGCCACAGCACCCCAGCACAAGCGTGCACCTGAGGTTGGCCGCTGCAGCTGTGATCGCCCTGCATTCACAGTTTACCGCTTCTTGGAACAGATAACCCCTTCCCTGGGCGGCTACGCCGGAAAATCAGGAGGCGGAATTCGCGGGACCGGTCACCGCTTTTTCAGGGTTATCTAATTATTTTGAACTCAATTTAACCAGGACTAGAGAGAAAATAAATAACCCATGAGCTATTTACCTTGCCGGTGAGAAGGCTTCTCTTGTCCATTAAAAGAGAAGGAAGGAAGAAAATGAAAAGCATTTGAGGCCAGAACCAAAGCTTGTGTTCTGACTGTTGCGTTCATCCCAGGAACCCCAAACACATCCCCCTCCGGTGACCTCTCACACTCCTGCCCTGAGCACGCGGTCTGCTGAGCTGTCCACCTGCCGCCGCCGTGCGCATCAGTGCGGTGTCCTCCCCCGCTCACTGCCGGGCACTCCGGACGGTCCGCGCTGCGGGCCAGTGGGCTGTTCCTGCTGCCTCCGCCGCTGTCCGCCCCCTCGGGGGGTTGAGGACGTAATCTGGCTGTTTTCATTTTACATCGACTTTTTGAAGGAGAAGCAGGCACCAGAGTGTTTGTGGTGTGCTGGAGGGGAACTTCAGTGAAGTGTGTTTTCTGTTTTGCTCAGAAATCAAAAAGTGAACTAGTGGCAGAAAACAACGAGTCGGTGGGCAGAGGGGAGATTTTCAGCAGCCCCTCCTCATACAAGATCCGTCCTGGCTTTGCTGCTTTTCTGACGGCTCGATCTCGGTCAGGTTCCTTGATCTCGCAGAGCTGGTCTCCTGCCGCAGGCGGCGGACCATGTGCCCCCGCTGGAGGCTTGTGCTGGGGCTGGATGGAACACCTGTGAAGTCACGGCCCAGTACCTGGCGCAGCGGCGAAGGTGCAGGTGGTGCAGGTGGAGAGTGGCAGGAGCTAGGGAAGGACAGGACGAGAGGAGAGACGGGATAATTGATGGAAGTAGTCTCCAGGGCAGCAGGGAGAGATTGAAGGTGAGGAATGGGCTTCGCGCGGTGGGGGGCATGATGAGAGACTGGTGGTGGAACCAACAGGAGCATAGATTTGGAAATGAAGGAGGAGAAAGATGAATGAATCCGCGCATCGGAGCCCTCGTTACAATTATGCGTTCTTCAGATGAACCAAGTCAGTGCTAAAAGGGAGGGTACTTAAGGAGTAAGCGAATGATAACGGACATGGTGAGGAATGAGAATGAACATTGACTAGAAAGCCAGGAAAAGCTTTGGATCTCACCAACAAATCAGTGAAGGAACGTGTTAGAAACCTCTTGGTGGGAAGTCCTCATGGGAGGGGTCACGGAAGCCAGCCACTGGGCAGACTGGCTCCATGATGACATCAAAGGCATTCGATCTGGAACAAAGAATAATAAACAGACAAGTAGGTGGCCAATGGCTTTATCATCTGCTTAAAAAAAAAAAAAAGCCATCTCACTGGGGTACACAGTAGGTGCTCAATAAATATTTTCTGGGCGTTGCTCATAACAGGTGTCAGGTGTCACAAGGCGTGAGCTGCACAATGGTTTTATTCACTGTTGTTATTGGTGCTGAAGAATAAACAGTATGAGCCAAAAAATACACACAGTTGTGTTGGCCCAAAGTATAAAATAAATATTCATGGGTCCCTACTGATACAAATGATTGACTACACAAATGGAAAAGGTGGGGAAAGAGTCACTTTGTGGTAGAAATACCTGCCTGACATTACCGCAGCCAGGGGCTATCGGGTAATAGTAACACTGATAGTTGTGTTGAGGGTGTGTGCCCTTGACGTGCTGTGATGAAAACGGCACATCGCCTCTCTGGTCATCCTTCCCTAAAACTACAACCAGTCTAAACATCAGACAAACCCCAGCTGGGAACATTCCACAAAATACCTGACCAGTGCTTCTCAAAACTGTCCCAGTCGTCAAAACTAAGGAAAGTCTGAGTGATTATCCCAGACAAAGGACGTTTGGGAAGGACTGAATGAAACATGGGCTTCACTTAGCAGGAGTGTGTTACTATCGGTACATTAGTGGCAATCAGGGCACCACACTGATGTCACGGTGCCAGCCCGGGTCTGAGCCATGGGCACTCTCTGTCCTGACTTTCCGTTTTTCTGTAAACCTAAAACGATTCTAAACTTTCAGTTTGTTTTTCAAAAGCCAACAGTCGTGAATCCTTATAGAAGGTGATGAATGAGGAGTGAGGTTCGAAATGAAAATGAGCGCGGTCCGTGTAGCACAAGGGAAGGAAGGGAAGAGGGGAACGTGGGTGCTCCCTGCCGCAGGTACTGACTCCCTCCTCGCTGTTGCCCAAACAAAGGTCTACCTGGGGAAGATTCTCAGGCACAGCACAGGAGAGGTACCCCCACCCCACCTTTAAAACTTCTAGGCTGTCAAACAGAGACTTCTAATACCCCTCTTCCTCCTTCTCATTTTCTCCCCTGGAGGCAATGGACTTAAATCCCCTTTGAAAATAGCACTTAACATCTGTAGTTCATAGAATTGTTGTGACGATTAGGTGAGGCAGTTCATGCAAAGCTCTTAAAATAGCACCTAGCTCTTAATTACACTGTAAATGTTAGTTTTTATAGATCCCGCTTTTCCCTTAACAGTGTAGTTCAAATAATGTTTAAAATAATAGACCCAGTATTGTTAAATCATTCTTCCACTGTTAAAAAAAAATCTAGAGGACTGTCAACTTTTGGGATCGATATATAAAGCTTTGGTTAATATCCTTGTATGTAATTATTTGTTTTCCTGATAACTTCATTTGGATAAATGAGCAGGAGTGGGATTATTACAAAGTCAAAGGCTAAGAATGATTTTAAGCCTCTTGCAACATATTGTGAAATTGCTTTTAGATAAAGAATAAATTGCTTTATACTCTCACAGGTAATAGAAGATGCTGTTTTTACTGTGGTGCATATATGCTTTGGTCTTTTCCCCCCTGTTCTATATCATAAACCCTTTTCTGTGGTTAAGGTATCCCCTTAGTTTTGAGGTAGAGTCTGCCTCCCCCCAGAGTGGTTGAAACGGTCATATGCTCACTTCTCGGAGCTGCTTTGAAGTCAAGGTGTCATCTGGACTCTTCAGTGAGATGCCCAGGCCAGTGCAGTATGTGAATGGGAGCTGGAGGTGCAAGGAAGCGAGGGCTGCAGGGATGGCTCCCCGGCAGCTGTGGGGTTCTGAGCTCATGAAGTTCCTGGGGGAGCCCAGGCGGAGGGGGAAGCAGCAGCCCAGGTCACGGGGTCTTGGCAGGCCATGCATGCAGCAGCGCCTCGGGCCGGGCCAGCTCTGCATGGCCCTCGCGGCCACGTGCACGGCTGCTGGCCCTGGACTGAATTCTCCAGCGTACCCAGAAATGCTGGGGAGGACCCAGTAAGATTGCGGAAAATTCCCTTCTTGCTACACTCAGCCTGAATGATCATTGCTGCTCACTAGGAAAATGCTCATGTTTTTATATAGCATCTTACCGCCCCTCAATAGCACGGAGTATTAAAATAGTTTCCATGTCTGTTCATACACTAGGTAAAAGCCTGATACCCTTTGTTTTAATGGTCATTATTGAGTTTGGGATCTGTTTACATGTTTGCTCGTCAACTGGATTTTGTGCTCAATTTTTCTCCCATAGAATATGTTCTACTTTCTTCACAGTGTAGGAAGCTGGAGCTCAGCGAAGGGAGAACACACAGAATGATGGGCCAGGGCTCTCTGACTGCCATTGTTACTTTTGCTCTCTGGTGCTTTTCTATATTTGCTTCTTTCTTCATAGCAATGGCTGAGAATATTGTTGTATACTTTCTACGTGCTAACACATTTTCTAAGGGCTTCCCATGCATAATTTCATTGAATTCTTCAAAACTCCTACGAGAGAGACAGTATCACTATCCCCATTTCATGGATGAGAAAACAGAGCGATAGAGAGATCATTAACTCATCCAAGGTCACCAGTCTCACAAGAAGAGTGTAACCCAGAGAGCCCAATTACAGAGGTGGAAATAGTTCCCCGTTTTACTAGGCTCTCCATCATCTCTATGTTGATTAAAAATTACCAACTCTCATCAAACCCTAAGAACAACCATATAAGCAAATCGCCAAAATTACTAACAAATCATTGCCTGCCTGTTATTGGACATTGCAGTTTTAACACATCTATGAGCAAAGGATCTGCGGCTCAGCCTGTTTGTTGAAATTCAGGATTTTCTGAAGATGAATGGAATCTGCAACTTTTCTGTATCTATATCCTTGCGGTAGCTTATTAAGTGAGGCGGTGGATAAGGCTGGGGGAGGTAGTCCTTCATTTATGGCAGGTTCCATTGATGAACACCAGCCATGGCTTCTGCTCTGCCTTTGTTTCTCGAAGTGCTAATAACAAGATTCTGTCCCTGCAATCCTATTACTGGTGGCAAAGGAATATAATCAGGCAGTACCTGCAGGATCAGTCAAAAGATTAAATTAAGTTGGGATTTGAATCCCCACTAAACACAGAATCAAACAAAGATTAGATTTCTGGACCCCAGTCTCACAGTGGCTTTCAAGGGCTTCTCTTAAACAACAACAAAAATATATCATTATTGGCTTTGACCACAGGCATGTTAAACGGGAATGCAGACACAGAGAGGCGGGAGAGACGGCACTGCAGCAACATGGAGTCTCATTCTTTATCCCCCGAGTGCGTCCGACTGTGGCTCATTTCCTCGCCAACCCTGCAGAAGCCCCGGGTGGGGCTCACGTTGGGGGCACGAAGTGGAAGGACGTATATTTCTGCCTTAGAAGACTGACAGTCTCATCTCGAGCCCCCGTTCTGCTTCTGCGTAAGAAGCGAAATTAGCACAGGACTCATTCCTTTGGTTTGGAAAAGCCACTAAGAAGAAATTCTGCAAAAGCTGCAAGTTAGCAAAGTATCGCAGCCAAGACGCGAGCAGTCAACAGCTTGGAGGGGAAGCAGGATTTTCCCTTCCGTGGCTTTTCCTTTTCCTGTTTGCTGTTTTGGTTGGTGGTGGACCCGCTGTCCCTAAATGTGCTATATGATCTTCCTTTTTTTTTTTTTAATCCTCACCCGAGGATATTTTTCTATTTATCATCAGATAGAGTAGGAGGGAGGGAGAGAGGGGGAGAGAGAGAAACACATCGACGTGAGAGGGACACATCGACTGGTTGCCTCCTGCACGACCCGGACAGGGCCAGGGACGAACTGCAACTGAAGTAAATGCCCTTGACCAGAATCGAACCTGTGACTCATTGGTCTGTGGGCCGACACTGTAACCGCTGAGCCAAACCGGCCAGGGCTGATCTCCCTTTTCAAGCAGACCAGGCATACGCAATTGAGCATTGACAGGGCTTCTTGACCCCGGCACTGTCTGTTCACCCCCTGGCTTTCTGCTGTCCATCAAGACCTACCTGCTTCCGGAGGACATCCCGACACCAAACTGCCTTTGACAGTTCTAGAGATTTCACTCCGCTGATGGTCTATTGGTCAAGAATCAGAGGTTCAGCCACTTCATAGGACTAGAGAACAGGGAACCGCACTGAAGTGAAGGTGCTGATCGGTGCCTCAGAATACTGGTCAATTTCTGCACATCAGTAATCTTCAGAACCACATTTGGGTCCGACAACACCAAGAGCTTATCTATTGCAACACACCCACCCACACACCAGCAATATCAATCATTGTAAGAATAACCAACATTTATTGACTTCCTAACACCTATGAGGAACTCTCCTCAGAACTTTAAGTTTACTAACTCATTTAATTTCAGTAACACCCTTAGGAGGCGGGTTCGGGTGTCAGAAGAGGACTGCGCACCCGTACGGAGACATCAGTCGCCCGGATGGACGCACACAGCTGCCCGGCAGAGGCGCTGGGGTTCAAACCCCCACGGTCGGAAACCAGACAGATCGCACGCTCCTGGTGATTATGCTGCCCGACCTCTGCAAAAGGCACCAATTTATTCCAGAGTCTCACGCTCTTCCCTGGGCCATGTTCACAGCTTAAAGCAAACGAACAAACATTGCCCCTCTCTGGTAGCGGAAGTTTGCATCGGTGTTGGAGAGTCTGGCCTGCCCACTGCCGTGGCCTCCTGCCCGTCGCCGCCACAGACCAGAGTGGGCTCTGCCCTGGGGGTGCCTCCGCTTTCCCTTGGGCGATAGCAGGGCCGGGGAACGGCCGGCCCGCGGGCCACGTGAGGCCGGCGAAATCCATGCCCGCTGACGTCACAGCCTCGCCACAGAGACGCAGGTCCAGCCGTCACCTTCGGGGGGAGATGATTAGGTGTTTGACCAGAGAGAGCAGGCTAATTTTTAAGTTGATAATTTTGTACGGCCCTCGAATGATGTTACAAATATCCAAATGGCTGTTGGAAGAACGAAAGGATCCCCACCCCTGGATGACAGGGTTCGAAGGACCGTCCGTCAAACTTCCCCACCACCCCTTGGCCAAAGAATGGCAAGTGACCCAAGCTAACCTGAGTGGTTCCATTTCTTTGCAACTTGAAGTTTGAAAAGAAGGCCTCAAACACTGGTTTATTCCGGCTCTGTCCCTCAGTCCGTCCCCCTGCGCTCTCTGAGACCCGATTCCACCACGTTCCCTACGTTCTGTGGCCTGATATGTACCCTCCCAATAGCAGTCTCTCCTTCTCTCTCCTCCCCTCCCCCACCCCTCTCCCCTGTCTCTTCCTCCCTTTTGGCTCAACAGAACCCAAATCGATTTCTGTTGTTAGCAGCGGAGGAATCTGTGGTAAGAGATATGCCTGTCAAGATGGACACCTGTTGAGAAGGAAACGAAAGGACGTTTCCCCACTGGAGTCCTTCTGGCGTTCCCGAATTAGCACAACGGGGAGGAATTACGCAGCGAGCGCGTCTGCAGGCGCTGGGCCCAGTGCTTTGCCTTCGCTCTTTCCGGCGAGGAAGCGCCACAGGGGGATGGACGGCGGAAGACCTCAAAAACCAACAAACCCCGAAGCTAATCTCGTCTGGGAACCTTTCCCGCAGGTAGGATTTTAGGGGTGCTGGTCACCAGCATCTGACTCAAAGCGAAGACCTGAGCAAAGGTCCCAACGCGCACTTGTGTAACCTTCTCACTTACCACGTGTCCCACCCAGGCCACGCTGCAGGGAGGTCCTGTGACCTCCTGCCAGGCCAGCCCCCCGTCCTTGCTTGGGTCTCATCCCTCTCATCACTCGGGGCTCCACGCGATGTCACCTCCTAAGACGGGCCATCCTGACAAACTCGTAAAATGTCTGTCCCTCTCCAGTCACCCCCCCCCCCATTCCCCTCATTTTCCTCCGGGCTCCGATGACCACCAGACCCTGTGTTCCCGTGGTTTCTTGTGTATTATGTCACCCCGACAGAATGCAAATCCCTGGGTCTCTCTTGTTCACCTCAGCACATTAAAACTGTTTGTGACACAGAGCAGACCTGTGGGAACACTGGCTCGATCCATAAATAACAGCATTTTCGTGGTTTTGTCCTTCTCCCCGCACGCGCTGGAACAGCTGCCGTGTGCTGGTGACGGAGTCGCTTCGTTTGGTAAACGTCTGCGTTTCCATCTGTCCACGGGGGACAGTCCGAGCACCTCCTGTTAGGCTGTTATCAGTCAGGGAAGTCAGCCTCTGTCCAGTTCCAGGAAGGCGGCAGGCACTTGGGGGAAGGAAACTTCTCTTTCATCCACTATTTGGACGGACTGTGTTTGACTCTTGCATTTAAAATGCAAGATTGTATGGTCGTGGGCAGGGGAAGAGACGTTGTAATATTGGAGATCTAAGGCAGATTCAGAAATGGAAAATGGAACATATGAAATCTGATATGAAACATCCGTGGATGTCAGTTTACCGTGTTAGGACTGGTTCCACATCAGAGGAACTGAGGAACTGGAGCACACAAGGATATTCATGTCGCCAACACAGCCAGGCCAGCCTGGCCAGCTCAGCCCAGGCTCGAGGGTACTGGCAGGAGGTGTCTCTCTCCAGCTCTCTGCTCCGCTGCCCTCCTGGTTGGCTTCACGCTCCAGCAGGTCATTTCTCTCTGTGGCTGTCCCTTACAATAGTAGACTCATGTCTGCCAGCACAAAGTCCTGGTAAAACAAGAACATCTTGCTCTGGACTTCCAGCAGACACCTCACGTTGTGTCTTCTTGGCCTGGCTGGGTCACGTAATCATCTCCAAACTAATCATGGCCGCCAAGGGGAGGCGTCGCTCTATCTGGCCAGGCTAGGAGTCAGGGGGAGAGTCAACTACTTGGACTAAGATTGGAGAAGGAGCGCCCCTATAAGAGAACTGGGGTACTGTCAGCAGAAGGGAAAGGGGAGACTGGGCAGGTAAGTTGATGGACAGCTAGCTACTCCATGAGCTATTGTTAAACGATACTCTGAAGGTGGTGATTCTGACGGCGATGCCCATGACCAAAGGGAGGAAGTGTGATGTGCACGGGTCAGACAACTCGGGTTCCTCAGCTGGAGAGGGGGTGACGGACGCTTCGTTTCCCTGAGCTTCCTTTGCGACAACTGAGGAAGTCCCAGGCACACTGGAGGTGGGTTAGCAGAGCCAAGCCTCAGGCTCTGCCTGGTGTTGTCTGCTCTTTGTTTCTCTGATCCCCATCCCGCAATCACTCACCAAGCTCTTCCCGAGAACTTTCCAGAGCTCTGATGGAGGCAGGGCACGGGGGAGTTGCAGACAAGAGTCTCCTCTGCCGACCAGGACAAGGGCTAGACGACAACAAGACCGCCGGGCTGTGGTGCAGCAGGCCCATCACAACATGCAGTCATGCTGCAGAGGGACCTGAACCCGACGGAGTGCTTGTGAGGACCTAAGACCACCCTAGAGGAGGGAACCTTGGTCCCTTTGGAAGGAGAGACAGGCTTAAGCCCGTGATTCCTGATCCCAAGTAAATGGACGTCCGTTACGCTGGGTTCCATCAACAGAAACACAGAAAGGTTCTTGGTTCTTCCTGGGAGTGACTTCCGCTTGACGGACAGCTTAGTACAGGCGCTAGGCATGAGGATGCACACAGATGTGGACACAGCCCCAGAGGAAGGTGTGTGTGTTCATCTGAATTTTGGAAGACTAGTGTCTGGCTGTGTCTGATCTTCCCCAAGAAAGATAAGAAATGTTTGTGGCTCTGGCTGGCTTGGCTCAGCGGTTAGAGCGTCGGCCTGCGGTCCTGAGAGACCCGGGTTCGGTTCCCGCTAAGGGCATGTACCTCGGTTGCAGTTTGTCCCCGGCCCTGGTTGGTCGTGCAGGAGGCAGCCACTCGATGTTTCACGTCGATGTTTCTCTCTCTCTCTCTCTTTCTCTCTTTTTCTCCTGCTCTATCTGAACAAAAAATGGAAAACTGTCCTCGGGTGAGGATTAAAAAAAAGAAATGTTTGTGCACATTTTGTCCTTGTCCCTCTTCGTTGAACCACTCACTGTCCGGCACCCTTGCACCCACATCAGAAGGGCTCAGAGCTCTTTACGGCTCCGGTCCAAGAGCAGAT
Organism: Molossus molossus; assembly: GCF_014108415.1. Lineage (NCBI taxonomy): Eukaryota > Metazoa > Chordata > Mammalia > Chiroptera > Molossidae > Molossus > Molossus molossus. Next base: position 6,821,825 of record NW_023425399.1, on the reverse strand, counting down.
GAAGGATGGCTCTCCAGACAAGCCCTAAATATCCACGTCACCTGAAGGGAACACACACACACACACACGCATGCACACACACGCACGCACGCACAGTGTGAAAATTACTCTAAACCCCCTGCTATTTCGAAGAGATTATACATAAAGGAGGATTTGAGTCGGGAAAAAAAGCACCAAAGCATTTTGTTTCATAAATAGAATTGGCGTGGGAGTTGATTGTTTTCTCTCCTGAGGGATAAACATTTTAATTTAATAACAGTCAGAAAGTGCCTAAATGTTCTTGTGGAAAAAATATGGTGTTCCTAGGAGGGCAGAATCTATTCACTTGCTGAACACTAGGGACGAGGCATGTCAGCAGAGGGTATTCAAGAATACCGACCAATGTTCTCTAAGTATCGAACTTGACTAACGACAAACCCTGCGGTTACCACGTATCGGGAAGTGATGCTGCCCATGTGCTGTCTGACTCCCCCTTCGTGCCCAGCCTGTCCTGGGGGGTGGTTACAGCTCCCACTCTGTGTGTGGGTAAACTGAGAAGTTAGTCAGCTTGCCCGTAAAGGACAGAGCAGGCCTTCAAACTTCGGGCTGTCTGTCTGTCTTCGAAGCAGCACTTGTGTTCACCATCGACATAGCAGGTCTGTCTGCAGCACCACCCCACAGACCACCTGGCAGAGATTTGTCAGAGAAACCAAACTAGACACACGTGATGACATAGTATCATTTAAGAGGATGCTACCACAGCCGAGCCCACCACAGGTGGCCAGGCCAAGGAAATAAAATTATACATGTGGGAAAAAAAATAAAATAAACCAGTATCTTCATAGACATGCAATTTGGTCATTTGGGGGGTGGGTCGCTTGTTGCTCGTGAAGAGTCTGGTTGCTTTCTGAGCAATGCGAGTGAATAAAGGCTCGGAAGGGCGCGGGCGGGGCTGCGGGAATCAGAAACTCCCACTTCGTCCGCGCCACATCTTTCTGCCTTCACCTCCTTGGCCTCAGTCGGCAGTAGCCGGAGATACCACCTCCACGGGAGTTCTCACCATCCATCCTAATCCAGTCGGTGCACGCGGCCTCGCCTTTCTTAATAGCAAGAATGCACAATGTGTGTGCAGTGCTTACTCTATGCCAGACTCTCATCTAAGGACTCTGTGAGTTTCACTAATGAAAGTCTTCAAGACAACTCCACAAGGAAGGTGCCCTATTGTCTCCGTTGTTTGGAAGAAGAAATCGTGGTACGAAGAGTCAAGTCACTCACAAAGGTTTCACCGTCAGTAAGTGTGAAAGCTGGGATTCAAACCCAAGTGGACTGACTGCAGAGCCCATGCTGCTGACCACCCAGCCTTCTTACCTCCAGACCAGGGATGGACATTCTTTTCCTGTCGGGGGCCAGCGAGTGAATATTTCAGGCTTTGCAGGTTTCTGTCACAACAACTCACCCGTGGTGTACAGACAGTTGCATTTTAGGTCCAAAGCAGCCATAGGCAACGTGCAAATAAATGGGTGAGGCTGTGGGCTCATAAAACCTTATTTTCAAAAAGAGGCAGCCAGCCCGCGTTGCCGCACTGGCTTAGCCATACTGCATTATGCACACTGGCTGGGATTCTGGTTCTCTCGTGTAGGTCATCCCAGCCATAGCCAACAGGAATGTTCTCACCTGCCTTCGGCTTTTCCACATCTTATTTCTCCTGCCGGCAACGTGTTCCTTTCCTTTGCTAGGCTGATGATAATGCTGATGGGGATGGTGCTACTTGCTAATGTTAACTGAGCATCTCGATACGGGAAGGGGAGCCGAGAGAGAGGAGAGACTTCCCCATGCAGCTAGCATGTGTGAGCAGAGCTGAGACTCAGAAACAGAAGCGTCTAACTCCAAGAACCTCCACTTCCTCACTGTGCTCAGTTTCTTAAAGTGTGATGCACAGACTACTTGCATTAGGATCTTGGGGACGGGATAGCAAGCCCGCATTTTAACAAGCTTCCTAGGGGATTCTTAAGTGCGTAAAATGTGATGAGCATTAACATGATGTAGCCAACCACGGCCTCTGGGATGCTCGCTTAGACCCTCAAGCCTGGATTAGGGCTTCCTCTGGGTCTCCCCAACCCCTGTGATTATCCATCTCACTACGATTTGCCCTGTATATGTAATTACCTGAACACTTGTCCATCTCCTTCATTAGTCAGTCATCCCTGAAGATCATGGACAGTGTCTCTAGGTCACTGTTCTACAGCTAGGGCCCATCATGCAGTTGGACCTCCAGGTATATTTTCTGAATGAGTGAGTAATTAATTAATAGAAGCTCTAACTTCATGGGTTTTGCCGTGACCTTCATAACTACATTTTCTGTGTCCGCTGCATGATTTGTATGGTTTTCCACCGGATTCCCCTGTGTTTCTTTCTTTTGCTATGAATCTCTTTGTTCAGTTTTTAGTAAATTCGAAGTAGGCATCTACTCCTCCATACACAATGCTTCCATGCTTATTTTTAGTTTGCCTGATGTTAAATATAACTGGAGAGATCTAGGGAATATGGCTGTTCTATAGGAAGGATGTCGTAAAAGATGGCTTTTGTTTATATGTCAGTTTCTTTATGAGTTTTTATTAGTACCTGTAATGATCCCAGTGAGGAATTATCAAACAGTCTTTACCTTCAAAGGATTTTCGATTTAGTTGAGAAAGACCCCAAACTCTAAAAAAAAAGGTGAATAGATGTCATTCTGTGCTAACTTGCATTATAGAAATATACCCATTTGTTTAACAAGTATGTATGTATTAAGCACTTAGACTTTCTAGTGACTGGTCCAAGTGTCAGAGATACAGGAGTGAACAAGACAGGGTCCATGGAACTTACATTTGAGCTCAAAGACACAAGACTGCAAACCAGAAAGACAACGCATGAAAGACAATTGCGGATAGTAGTAAGTGATGGAAGAAACTGAGACAGGCTGGAATGACAATAACTAGGGTGGATACTCTGAATAGAGTTGTGAGGAATCTCAGAGGTGAAACTGGAGGGACAGAAAGGGGCGGGATGTGTAAAGATTGAACATTCTAGGCTAAAAAATAAAATAAATAAATAAACACATGCAAGAGCCCTTAGCGAGAACACGCTGGGTATGTTCCAGGGCATCTCTGAGTCACAGTGAGAGAAGGGAATGACGGGAGGAAGCTAAGAGGTGTGGCCCAGTCCTGCCAGGCAATGGTGTAAGAAGTTGAGATTTTGATCCACATACATTGTGAAGCCTTTTGTGGGATTTGGGTAGAAAAGTAATACAATCTGTTGAACTTATTTTTTAAAGGTGGATTGTTGAGAGACAAGAAGAGAAGTGAAGAGGCAGATCAGGAGGACAGTCACAATAATCCAAGTTAGAAGTTTTGGCCGGTGGCAGTAGAGATGGAGAGAGGAAAGCAGAGGAGGGTATTTGTGGGCAGATTTGCTGCTGGGCCTATGGGGCAGGAGGCCCACGGAGGTTCAAGGATGACTTCCAGGTCTTCATCTTGAGAAACGAGGTAGACAGTACTGCCGTTTACCAAGGCATGGGCGTCTCTAGCAGAAACGTTCTGGCAGAAAATTTAGAAATTTCTTTTAAATTCATGTTAAGTTTGAGATGCAGCTGCGGTCATCCAAGTGGAGAAATCAAATATGTCAGGGTAACGGAACGGCGTTCAGTGAAAACACCGGCGTGTGGAACAAAGGTGGCCGTTACTAACCATAGGTGATGCTCAGAGCCATAGCACAAGACCAAGTTGGCTCGGGAAAGAGCGAGGGCATTGGGAGGCAGAGACTGGGGCAGGTCAACACATGGAGGCCGAGCAGACGAGGAGAACCAGCGAAAAGACCGCGAACGTTGGGGAGGGAGACCACAAAGAAACCCACAAACCTCCTAACAGCAGAAAGAGAGATGTGATGAATGGGTAAGTGGCAAACTGGGTGAAATGCTCCTCGTGGGCGAGTGAGACGAGGCCGGAGAGATGAGCTGTGGATTGGAAACACGGTGGGAGTTAGCGAGCGAATAACTTGAGCGGGATGATGGGAACAGGAGCCACCACGGACCTGGGAGCCTTCTCTCCAGCGAGGGCACAGGAAGGTGGGTGTGGAATTGGCCAACAGCAGCGTAACAACCGTGAAGGGGCTAAGAAAGTTGAGAGTGACTATGCAACTCTACGGAGAAGCTTTGCTGCAAAGGGGGGCTAAGAAAAGGGGCTCGCTGTAGAGGGAGCTGTGGGGTGCAGACAGCGTTTCCAGTCGCTGCCCATACTCAGGAAGTGGTTAGATCTTCGTTCAGTGTCTCCTAGGCGACTGACTGCCAAAGGTCATGCTGCGGAGAGTCGTTGCAGCCCTCAGCAGCCAGGATGCTAAGGGATACGTGATGTGGTGCTTCTGAGGACTTGGGACTTTCACTTGCCTTCAGTTAAGGAGTTCCCTAACCAATGTTCATCTTCCTGAATTTACATTTTTGTCATGAGGTAGCACAGCCTACTGCATTGCCAGTACCCACCGCGGGTGCTTAGTGCCTCCCCGTTTGTGAGAGCCGTGGGCACGCATCCTTTCAAACACCACCCACGATTCATTCAGACCCTCTGAAAGAAGAGAGTTAGAGGCAAAGGGACACCCCTGTCCATAAATCAGCCCAAAGAATACTCACTTGATGTACTAAGAGACCCTAATGAGGACGGCAGCCATCTGGCACACCACCCATTCGATTGAAACAAAAATGTCAACACAAACAAAATATGTGAAGTTGACCACGGACAGCTTGTTGATGGGCACCTATTTAGCTTTCAAAGCAGTCTGGCAGATAGATTAAAAAAATCCATCAGACCTGAAAAGCCTTAACAGGATAAATTTCCCCGGGGGGCCTTCTATATGGTACTTATCATTTTCAGAGCAGTGATGGCTCTGATTGTCTCCGGCATCATTAGCCTAAATAGAGTAATGATGCCAATGTGGGGAGTCATCTTAAACACATAATCTGGGGCGCGCGTGTGTGAGCGTGTGCGCCTGAGTGTGCACATTGCCTGCTTTCGGCCCTGTGACTTGTAGGGTTGTGCTCATTTCCATGGCTTCGTTAGAGCTTTGCACTTGGTAATTATCGTCCTGCCATCGCCAGGTCCCTTCCTGGGAGCACACACCGGGCCAGGCGACCTCAGTGTCCATTTGCGAGACACGCATTCGTGGTCCTGACCCTCACCCAGGATCCATCAGCACCACCTTCCGCCAAGAAAGTGATCCTTGTGCAGTGTCTCTGCCTGATGAAGCTATGTCCGTCTTCACTTGGCTTCCTAATTGGGCCTTGTACCTTTTGGAGAAAAAAAAAATATATATATATCGGAGTTGCCTCCAGCTTGGCAGAAGCCAAAGTGAGAAGTCATACAGATGTGGTTTCCGAAGGAGCAATTGATTTGTTTCACACGCCGCCTACCTCCCTTGAAAATTAAAAAAGCTCACTGACAAAGTGGCAATTGGTCAGGACCTCAGGAGGGCAGAAATGCAGAAAAAAAAATTAATTTCAAACTGTGAAACTCAGCCAGCAAGAGCTAATAGCCCCACTCCTGACACACAGCATTTACCTGCTAGTAAATGCAACAGAGCCTTTGCGTGTGCGTGTGCGTGTGTGCTGGTTTTTCCTCTAATGGGGGAAATCTGTGAAGGCCTATGTCCCTCACCCTGGTCTCAGCACATCCTGAACGCCATTGCCATCCACCTAAAGAAGAGTCTGCACAGCCAGCCCCTCGGTGTTTCCTGTACCAACAGCTCCCCACGGAGCGGAAGTCACTCCCTCGGTTCTCCCTAATGGTGGAAACACAGTAATTAACCACATCCCCCCAAATGCTGGCTGAAGGGCTGGCCCCTAATTTGTATAGTTTCTGCAGATATTTCAGGGTCTCGTGAAATTTATGGCCGTACTAAAGTCACCTTTTAAATTATGGATCACGATATTGGTATGCTGCTAAAACTGTTCAGAGCATTGTAATTTTATGCACTGGCAATAAACATGAAAAATGCATTTTGGGGTTGTTTAACATTAAAAATAATGTTTTGGAAAATAAATTTTAGGAGAAATTTAGTGCTGGGGGAAAAGGACCATATTCACAGTCCCGGAGACATGAATCTATCATCCAAAGGATGCATTGGACTGGGAGCAAATGTGCAGCCCAGATAGGTCAGCCAGCAGGCACCGCAAGGACACAGACGTAACATAGGTTGGATTTAGACAGTGGTGGGATCTACGTCTTCCTGCCAGCCCGCAGCCATCAAGGACTCCCCCTCACTGCTCTCTAAACGGTAGCAGGGGTTATTTCCAGAGCCAATAGTTGATTGCTAGGCAATTGGTAACATTACAACAAATCACCTTGTTCGGGAACAAAAATGACATGGCACAAGCCGGCTTTCCGAAGAACACTTGAACTCGGCCAGCCGGGGGCAGCTGCTCGCGGCCTCAGCTCCACCTGCAGAGTTCATTCAGCGTCCGGGGTCACAGCCTGGGCGCGCGGCTCGGCCGGCAGGTGCCTGACTCGTTCATGGGCCAATGACCAGCAAAGAGCAAGTCACCCCGAGAGATGTCATTGAGTCCAGACACCTTGGTCTTAGTCCCGTCACATGCTTTATGAGCTGTGTGACCTTGGGCAAGTCACTCTTACCTTCTGTTCCTCTGTTTCCCGTCTGCAGAAGAGAGGCCGTGATAGAACACGGTCCCAGGGCCGCGTCGAGGGTGAGCGGAGGAGAGCACGGAAACGTGCACGAGCCAGGACCAGAGCGGAGAAGGCGTGAGCTTGCTGGTGACGGTGAGAGGGTGCTCCATTCCGCTCCGCGTTACATAGAGACGACGTAACACAGATGCCTGAGAAGCAGCAGACGTCGAGCTGAGAAATAATGTATTTTCTGTGTCAAATGTATTTTCTGTGTCGCCCCTCCCTTCTCTGTGCCATTCCGCTCACCCTTCAAGGCTTAGCCAGAGGAGAGACTCCGCTGCCAACCTCCCCTTACTTCCCCGCTGCCTCGCCAAGGAGGAAGGAATTGCTCTCATTGAGTATTCCCATTGCTGTTGTTTTTTTTCCCCAGAATTCATTTTTTTCGCTTTACACATCATAATAGATCTAATTGATTATGTGAGTCTTTAATCTCACGCTTCAAGCTGCTCTGCACAAGGACTATATCTGACTTATCTCTGTCCACAGTGCACTGGGGTCACGGGAAGAGCCTGTTTACTGCTCCGCCTGCTCTTTACACCTAGCGGGAAACCAACAGCGAAAACGGGACGTCTTGAGGGGTGTCTGACCTTGGCCATAACTGTGTCTGGGCCTCCTTGGAAATTTATATTTCCTTCGAATTTAGGACACCTGTAAAATCCATGAAGACATCTGGTCCCTCACTGCACTGGCGAGGCATGTTAATGAAATGAGCCCTGTATGATTAGCCTTCTGACCGCTGTTTGGCTTCCAAGTTGCATTTGGTTTTATCTACTATCTCCCATTCTTGGCGGCCTAGAGGGACGTTCACAAGCTCAGATAACAACTAACTCTAGAGAAGGAATAGTCTTATTTCCTTTGTTCATGGCATATCTAAAGAGCCTGAAACATATTCCAAAATCACTGTAGCTGTTTTTTTATTAAACGATGAAATGAACAAATGTAAAGATATGCAAATGATATAAATGCCATAAAATGGTAAGATGGAAATCTTGATCACTGGGCATTGTATTATGAGAAAACAATTGATATGGTTGTTAAATTTGGGGGAGCAAACAAAGAATCCCATCTAGTGTCACACTCCACACAAAGTAGCTGGGAGGTGGTTTAACACAGTGGGTGTCAGATTTTCGCACGCAGCAGAATGGTCCATGAACATTGTATGGAATTCAGATTTCTGATGCTCACCCCGAGAAATTGTCTTAGGGGGTTGAGGTGGAGCCTGGGGAAATTTTTGAACATGCACAACCAACATGTGTTACTTCGAAGTTTTATTTGTGTACCGCTATGCAGTATCATACACATTATTAAAATGTGCAAAATAGAAATTATGCAAGTAGACAACAATAAATAAGTTCTTATGATTGTTTATACTCCCCAATGGATCTTCTCGGACACCCCCTGGAGTAAATGTACTCCTTTTGAAGGTGAGTGCTCCAAACAAGTGTTTTTCAGATTTTAACGTGCCTATAAGTAGCTCGCAGATCTTGTGCAAATATAATTCTGATTTAGTAGGTCTGAGGTTGGAGATTCTGTTTATCTAACCAGCTCCCAAATAACGCTGAAGCTCCAGGTCTGGGAGCTACACTTTTAGTCGTGTGGGTCTATGCAGTGGCTTCTCCATTTTTGACCTAACTCCCAGTGAAAACTGACATTTTAACTGGTCAGGGTTTTGTGTAGATGGTGCAGAGAGCCTGAAGATTATCAGCAGCTCGCCCTCGAAATTTCAGTCCGGAAGACTTCCTGTAATCCTCCTCTTGAATTTCACTAACGCGAAAAGATGAAAAGGCCCTTGGAAACACCTCCCCCACCCCAGTCCTCCGTGTACTTTTCCAGAAGGATTCTTTCAGCTTCTCTCTTGAAGTAACAAGACAGTACTCCCTGAAGTCATAAACAACGACTTCCCTGGATACAACAGTGCGCGAGATTATTCTCCCTGATTAAGCCTTTGACAGGAGGCATCTTCACAACAAGCATCATGCCAGGTTTTATTAGTACATCAGCCCCACAAAGTTTCTCTTACCTCCAGATGCCCTGGCTCAGCAATCCTTCCCCTAGACTGCAGTGAGCACACTGAAGAATGTCATGCTTGGCGGTACCAGGGAACAATAATTACACAAATTTACAAATCATAAAGGGATCCATGTAATGCATAATCTGTAGAGATTATTAAGTGGAAATAGGAAACCTAAATAATTAATTCTTAGAGTCAGCCCAAGAAGGCTGTCTCGCTCCTGATGCAGAGACGCTGCCAGTGGGTTCTCGCGACAATCCATTTCATTTGAAATGGGGATTCTTCAACGCGCTTCCTTAATGGAGCTGAAACATGCTGTGAGGAGTTCTCTCATTACTGCACCCTTCCGACCTGCATGAAATCGGAACTCCAGACATCGCTGCCTTTTCAGTAACCCCGGAGCGCGCCCCGGACCACAGACAGGGAGCGGTCGTCCAGAGAGCTGATGTGCATAAAAATCAACATCAGAAGTCCTCTTGATGGGTTTTAGTAAAACAGGGAAGCACTGTAATTTGGCATTAGCCACCTGCCTGTCACTTATAAACCAGCCCTAAGAAGGCAGCAGTACCCTTTGTGAACACTGGAAATCAGGGAGTAATCTAGAGTGGCGGTGCTGTTAATGCTTAGATATTTATGTATTCCCTTTTTTAAAGATTAGCATGTGTTAATTGCCCTACCCAGTTTGAAAGGCCCTGTCTATCAAACGCGCTGTCTTCTGGAGACTCCCAGACAGGAGGCTCCGCAGGGAGGCGGCTGGTCCTGGTGTCCGGTGCCCTAAGTCTCAGCCAGCCTGACCACATGGGCAGGTCTCGGAGACTTCCTGTCGGTTCACTTCCTTCGGTGGGGTGGGGAAATAATGACTGTCCTGAAAGATGAGATTCGGATACAATTTATTTTAAGGAGTTTAGTGCAAGGGCACTCAATAGCATAGTAATTTATCAGTTCCCTCCTAGATTCTGCGTGAGGATCCCGTCATTTACATACAGAAGTATCTCTGCCCCTCTCTCCTGGGTTGTGTTGGGAATGCAGTATTAATCAAAAGGGAAATCACTTGCATTAGACGGAGTTTCCAGTGTTCATTAAGACACATCCACCGAGTTAAGTGAGTACACGTAGGGAAAACGGATGCTTGAAAAGTCCTTGACTGAGGTGGGCAGGGGCGGGAAAGGGACCAAGCAGAGAGAGGTGGTCCGGTCAGTGCTCACCAGATGCGACCCGCCGCAGGCCAGGCGAGCCCGGGGTGCAGCCGGCCTCTGACTGAGCAGAGAGGGCGGAGTCTCATCTCATCGCAGTGGGACTGTCGTCCACGGGACCTCTCCTGGTGTCTGTGGCAGTGGGGCCCCCTCCTAGTTCTGGAGATGACCTAGAAAATACCCACTTGCAGAGAAGGTCGGCAGTACGTAAAGCAGCCACCGCACGTCGGAGGCGGCCAGCGGCACCTCGGCCCAAGCAGCAGTGGGAAGGCCCTTCTTGCATCTCCTGCTGACTTCTGTGGTCAAGGAGGGAAGCCAAGGGTTTGCACATCTGCTTCGCCTGACCTGACCCTTAGACTGCCCACCCTCAGAGGGACTAGAGCCAAGTAGGGGGTCCGCACCTGCAGCAGGTTGACGACTGTGCCACTGTCATACACATAACTGATGTTCAAATATTTGATGATCTTGTCATGAGGACAAGGGTTCTTTATGCCTCTAAGACAGTGGTTCTGAAATACCCCCCTGCTAAGCCTCATGATGCTAATAGGCATGACTCCACTGCCACCGCCAACAAAGACATCCACGATCAGACAAGGTTAGAGACCGCGGCTTTCTGTGTCTTCCCGTCGGATATTCCTTTCATCAGCCCATCAAAAGATCCGAGAAGTTCTGCCCTAAAGTAACATGTTTAGGTTTTATTTTTTTTCTTTTTTCTGTCTAGACTTTTCCAAATACAAATAAGCACAGAACAAAATCATTTAAAATCCCTGGCTTTGATTTATGGGAAACTAGCTTCTCCCACTCGTCCCCTCTCCCTCTCCCCTCCCCTCTGTTCTTCCTTCTTCCCCTCCCCTGTTCTCCATCTCCCCTCCCCCCTCCTCCACAATTCACCTGGAGGGTTGGGAGAGTCGCCCTGTGATACCCGTGCATTCTCAACAAAACAACTTCCCCTGGAAAACCCTGCATTTGGGAGGGTTACTGGACTTGGAGCCTTAATCAGTCAGATCTCTGGACCTCATTGTGCTAGTCATCATTTTCAGGCTCCTCCTCCATCCGAATCCTGATGGACAGGCGGAAGGACGCCAGACCATACATCATATCCCAAAGTATACATGAAATGTAATGTTGCCTCTTGTCCAAGGTACTTATTCCTTGTATAAGCAAGAGATAGAACTGGGGTCGGAAGAACTGGAAAAGAGGAAATGAGGTTGGATATGATGACAAGTCCACCTGTTACATGGTGCAAGCTACCTGCTTTAACTAGATACTGGCTGCTAATCCAGGGGTGAGCTCAGTGAATTTTTTTAGATACGCTTTTTACTTTAGGGGGAAAAATGTACATTTACAGAAAAGTTGTGAAGATAATGCAGAATGTTCATATAGACTCTTCACCTGGTTTCCCTATCATTATCATCTCACATTAGAGTATTTGTAAGTGTTCACAATTAATGAGCCAATACTGATTGATACATTATTGTGAACTAAAGTTCCATAGTTTGATCAGAGTCCCTTCGCTTCTCCCTAATGTACTTCGTTGGTTCCTGGACCCCACCCAGGACACCACGTTACACTCAGCTGTCTCGTCTTCTCAGGTTTCTCTGGGCTGTGACAGTTTCTCAGACTCGCCTTGTTTTTGGTGACCTTGACATTTTTGAGGAGTACTGGTTAGGTGTTTGCAGAAGGTTCTCCAACTGGGATTTTTAAAAACATGTTTTTCTCTTGATCAAACTGGGGTTATGTGTTTTGGGGAGAACGAGACCACAGAGGTGAAGTGCCATTCTCATCACATCAAGTCAAGAGTCAGCTGTCAACCTGATTTACCTTTGTTGACATGAATCTTAATCACCTGGCTGAGGTCGTGTTTGCCAGGTTACTCGACTGTAAAGTTACTCTCGCTCACTTTCCATACTGGATTCTTTGGAAGGATGTCACCCCATGTAGCCCAAGCCCAAGGAGTGAGAAGGTTCGCCCCACCTCCGAGAGGCTGAAGTATCTATATAGATGAGTGGGAGTTCTTCTGCATGAAGATTGGTCAGTTCTTCCCTGTTATGTGTGTATGTATGCATGCATGTATGGATGTATTTACCCCTACAATCATGTACTTATATCAGATGGATCTTTATTTTACGCTTTGGATTATAATCCAATATTATTTTATTCATTTTGTTGCTCAGTGAAGTCCAGTCTTGGCCCTGGGACTGGAGCAGGCTAGAGTGGGAGTAATTCCCCCAGCTGGGATAGAGTTTTGGCAAAGTCTTTTCTCCGAGAGAGTAAGCTGGTTATAGAGAACATGCTGCGGTTGTGAAGAACCTTGGCTTACAGGGACACGAGTCTCTTCCCCCTGCCAGAGCAGGGGAGGGTCCTTCTCAGATCTTCTCAGAACACGGTTCTCATGGTCTTCCTACCCGTTCGAGGCTCCTGCAGCAAATTATTCTTAGGGGTAAGGAGAGCTCATCTTTACTGTGAATCTGCCTGTCTCTCCAGATTTCACAGTGCTCCTTTGCCCTGTGGAGTCAAAAGAGTGGGTTGGTCTTGCCCAGGGTGCCCTGTGCCCTGAAGCGGGTAGACCAGTAGCACTGCTTGACGACACACTGACAATGTCTGTCATGACGGCGTGCAGCAGTGGCGAAGGAGAGACCATACCTCTCTGGCCGCAGGTCTTTCAGAAGAAAATGGGTAATTATGCACTTGGGCTGGGTTTCACATATGCAGGTAGGCAGGTGATGCGACTTGATGACCTTTCGTAGCCCCAATGACCTGTGCCTCTGCCTGGCATTGTAGGAGAAGACACTAGGGCCAGTTAAGAGGCTGTAGCAACTGTTGCTCTACCTGTTGAAGGAGACAACATGATATATTTGAGACAAAAGATGGACTCTAGAAATTTCCTGGAAAACAAATACTGCCTTGCAGTTGGGAAGCTCGATTCATTGCGGCGGCGGCATGACGGAGGCATTCCCCTGCTCCGGTCCCGTGCAGACAGTTTCCAGCGTCTTCCACATCCTCGTGCCTCTTCTGCCGGTCCCCCGGTGTTTCTGCCTTTCTTCTAAGGCCGTCCAAACTCAAGTCCACGTACTTGAATGTGAGACCACACCGCAAGACTTGGATGTTCTAGTTAGACGGCTGATTACACGTTTTCTATACATGTAGATAAGTATGTAACTGCTGAGGAAAATTGCATGTGCAGATTTACCACCTAAATACCACCCAGTGTTGTAACAGTGATACAAAATTTAGGAAGACTCAACATTAGCGTTGGAAGATTATTTAGCTGCGAACAGACTCGAGGATGGAATACAGGCAGGTATGTTCTGATAGGTGGAGCCAGCTCAGGAAGACGATGGTATTGTTAATAGTAACATGCTTGATTGGAGCGTCAGTGTCTATGCTGCAGAGAGTTGAGCTGGGCTTACCCGAGAGAATGGCTCACCGCTGAGATACCCGAGCTGTTCCGTGTGGAACAGTCAGGAGAGGGCGACATGAGTCTCCCTCACTTTCCTCAGATTTCGCCTAGATTTCCTCATGCTCCCCGGTACTAGGATACTTGTTAAGAGCCAGAGAACCTCCTGTTACCACAAAAATAGCCGTGAATGGGAATGAAAAGCATGAAGAGATTTTTGGTTACTAATTTTTGCTCTTGTCCGGTCTTTCACGACTGGACTCCAGGCTCAGTTGTGTTGTGGCCATTGGTTCTGAGAGCAGACGTGAGTTACTGATCATCTGTGATCTCCATTTCTCTTTCATGCAGTCAGCGTGTACAGTCAGTGTGCACTGAGCACCTGCCATCTGTAGATCTTGAGATAGGTGCCAATAATACTGTGGCAAAAAAGACAGGCATGGTTGTTCGCACCACCTTGGAGGTTAGAGTCCAGTAAGAGACATATAATGAGTAGTCTCTTCGCCTTTAAGACGCCGTGCTGAGGACATGCTCCAGATCTTATCTTTTTTTCATTAAACCCCTAGAAATGGTAGGAAAAAAAAATATTTTTAAATAAACACAATAGGTGGTCTCACATAAAGATAAGAAACAGTCTGTTCTTGAGCCTGGATTTCCATCAAGTGCGCTGTATCCCCAGAGATGGAAAAAGCAGACGCGAGAACCCATCATCAGCACGAGGTGATTCACCGGAGCCCCAGCCCCGTGGTGGCCCCTGCGACTGTCCTTTAAAGCAGGCCCTGCCGGGAGGCTCCGCCCGCAGGTTCGGCAGAGGCCGTGGGCAGGGAGACCCGCAGTCCCTGGGTTCAGAGCAGCAGTGACGTCAGTGCCTCCACTCCCCAAACTCGCGTCGAAATTAAAGCCACGACTCCGGGCCTTGTCTCAGGGGGTGACACAAACACATGAAAAGCGTCAAAACCAGAGAACAGTCGAGCACCACTTGAGGAAGGCTGAAACCACAAAAGACAAGCGGAACCTATACCTGAAAAAAGAAAAGAAAAGTGACTAGATCCGTGAAAACACGTTGGTGAAAGCGAGGGAAGGGCGGTCCAGGGAGAAGCAATGGCGGCCTGTGCCAAGGCCCAGAGACCAGAGTGAATTCAGTGTCCTCTTGTGCACCTACAGTAGAACACGGGGAGGAGGCAGTCAAGAGGTGAGGTTGGCATTGTAGGGACAGGCACGTTGTAGATCTTTTAAAGCATGTTTAAAAGTTAGACTTACCGCCCTGGCCGGTTTGGCTCAGCGGTTAGAGCGTCGGCCTGCGGTCTAGAGAGACCCGGGTTCCCTTCCCGCTAAGGGCACGTACCTCGGTTGCAGTTTGTCCCCGGCCCTGGTTGGATTGTGTGGGTGGCGGCCTCTCGATGTGTCTCTCTCACATCAATGTTTCTCTCTCTCTCTCCCCTTCCCACTCTATCTGAACAAAAAAATGGAAACATGTCCTCAGGTGAAGATAAAAAAAAAAAAGTTAGACTTATCCTGGGGCAACATTATGTAATTTGAGGGTTTTGATGAAAGAAATTGGAACGACCTTGTGTGACTCACGACAGCAGATGGGGGGTCAGCAAACATTTTCCGCAAAGGACCAGATGGAAAGCATTTGGGGCTTTATGGATTATAAATTCTCTGCACGACCCTTCAGCCCTGCCATCACGGGGTGCTCACAGCTGTGAGCGATACATAGATGGGCGAGCATAGAGATGTCCCCAAAACTGCAGTTCTGAAAACGGGCGTGGCCAGCCTGGCCTGGGGCACAGTTTGCTGCCCTGAAGCGGATGCAGTGAAACCAGAAAGAGACACTTCTTACCCCGATGGCTTCACCTCAGTTCATGGCTGAGGCAGACATCTTTTGTTTTCCTTTTAAATAAAAAATATATGTATTTTTTTCTTTTTTCCTGAATCTGGACAGATTGACATCGAAAAGGGTGGAAACGTGTTTGTGACTTGTACGCCTCACTCTGACGGGTTTGAAATGGGGGAACCCTGCACTCTGTATCGGCCTCACTCTCTCCTGTCACCCAAGTGACACCCCTCTCACGGCTGCTGAAATGGTTGCACCTGCTCCTGGGTCAGACCAGTTATTTCCTAAATGGCTGGTGTTCACCTGCACTTCGAATGCACAGCGTCGGGGGAGGGATAACGGTGCCCGCACCCCGCGCCGCACACCGAGAGGGAGCCCCACATTGGTCTGCTCAGTGGAGCCCGAGTACAGAGCCCTGCGTGCCAGGGGTACCCCCTCCGCCCCACACTGTACACACCGAGAGGGAGCCCGAGTACAGAGCCCTGCATGCCAGGGGCACCCACTCCGCCCCACACTCTACACACCGAGAGGGAGCCCCACATCGGTCTGCTCAGTGGAGCCCGAGTACAGAGCCCTGCGTGCCAGGGGTACCCCTCTGCCCCACACTGTACACACCGAGAGGGAGCCCCACATCGGTCTGCTCAGTGGAGCCCGAGTACAGAGCCCTGCGTTCCAGGGGTACCCCTCTGCCCCACACTGTACACACCAAGAGGGAGCCCCACATCGGTCTGCTCAGTGGGGCCCGAGTACAGAGCCCTGCGTGCCAGGGGTACCCCCTCCGCCCCACACAGCGTCCACGTCCCGTCTGGGCCCGTCCTGCTCCTTCAGAACCAGGTTCCCGAAATCATCACAACAGTCTTCAAATGAAGCCTTCACTCACCTCGCTGCGTTGTAGAAAGTGGTTGGAAATGACGTTCTCTCTCTCCCTAAGTTTCATTTTTAAATCACCCAGAGTGTTCGGATGGTGGTCGGAGCCGGGGAGAGCCGGAAGGGAGACCACCTCTGCACCCCGCTCTGCAGATATCACAGGGATTCTAGAACGAGTAATAACAGTTAACACGCTGGTCTTCTGTTTCTCTGCCCCGGCTTTTCCCACGTCACACACAGTGTCACACGCAACCACATGAGGCTGGGTAACATATCCCTCAAAAGAAATGGAAACGAGAATCATAGTTTTGAAGATGAGAAAACAAGTCTTCACGGCCTCACAGGTAGACGGCAGCCCGGCCGGGGGCTCAGACAAGGCTCTGTCCTGCTCCAGGGAGGATACTCCCTGCGGGCCGCTGCTCCTCCAGGGTCTTCTGGGGGTTCCCTGTCCCCGGTCATCCGATGCCTTCCCGTGATGGAAACACAGTTTCAGCAAGCATGTGAGAGTGGGTCTGAGGGCATGCTACCTGGACAGGTCTTTAGGGCTACAGACACCTCTGGACTCCAGACCGTACCGCCGGTAGAAGGTACTGCCCACATTCTGAAAGAAATATCAAGCTGTATTTTTATATATTGATTTTATATATTAAATCTCTGTCTTTCTTTGATTGTGCCTAAGACTTTTTCTGGAACCCTGAAGAAGTTCTGCCATGACACAAAGAAGGATAGACAACTTAAAATCATCTGTTTATAAATATATATTTAGACCTGTGATTCATGCGTGGTGTAGGCCCGAGGGAGTGGATCGCAGAATCGAGTTCAGGTCTATATTTGGTGTCTCTCCGCGCTGGGAACAAGCCAGCAGACAGAGACTTCGGCTCCCTAGGAGCCTCCCAGGAATTTCTGAAACTTTGCAAGTCTTTGCCTTTGTCTCCCGTCGCTCACACGGGGCCGATCAGACGCCTACTGCCAACAGTAGGTGTGAAGCAGAACAGAAAACCGGGGGAGAGGGGGTGCTGACAAAGTCAGAATTTTATGCCAACTTCCTGTTTTTTAAAAGTGACTCTTCACCACGTCGCACTCACATTTCAAGCCTTCCTTAAACCTGCCCCGCCCAGCGGTGTTTCCCCACCGGTGTTCCCGCAGTGCCAGCTCCACGCGGGTTCCGTGAGGGCCGGGGCGCCCTCCGCAGGCGGAGCTCTCCCTGGGGAGTCATACCGCCCAGAGCCTCCTCCGAGCTCCGGGGTCCCCTGCGTCTCCCCAATCTTCGCAACCAGCAAGCACGTCCGCCGGACACTCGCGGACTCCAGGAGACCACTGTTCGCAGCACAGGCTCTGGGACAGCTGGGGGACGCTGACGTCCAGGCCACTGAAGAGAGGCCTGCGGGGAGACCCTTAGCTGGGCTCCCCAGCCTCTCCCAGCACCGCTCAAATGGCTTTCCCTCTCTCATCTGCGCCCTCCGGGAGTGAGCCGTGCACATCCCGAGTGCACAGACTCTCGGCCCCTCTAAGGCCTGCGCACGGCGCGTCTGCCGTCTGGCCACGGAGGCTTGGCTGACCTGCGTGGCTCCCCTCCGCCGGCTCGTCTGTGAAGTGGAGGGTTTGACGAGCGAATGATCTGTGAGACCCTTTCATGCTCCAGCTCATTCCCATCTTGTGGTTTTCTTCTCCCCTGTAGTCCTGGGGTGTGCACCCTCCTTTCCCCAAGCCGGCTTTCTCTGGGAGGGGGGCTCCGTGAGGCTCTGATGGAACGAGGTGGGTGACGCCGGCTATCACGGTGTTATCGGGAGCACTCGGTGACAGGGACGAGCTCCATCTACCCCTCCGAAGAGAGTTCCTGCAGCATTGCCGAGGGTTGGTCTCGCTTGAAATTGATACATCCTGTGTGCTTTCTGGCTTTGAAAGCCTTTTACTGATGTAAAAATAACCCTTAAAGTGTTCTTAACCGTGTAGTTCAAAGAATGTTAATGTGCTCTGAGGTCAAATAAAGAGGAGCTCAATTGCTATAAACTTAATTTTTAAACACCCTAAATAAATACACGTTTTCCCTGGTGGCAGAGGGTCAGCTCTCGTCGGAACCGTGAAGGGCAGAATGTGGCGGGACATCTCTCATGTTCCCGGGACACCGGGGGGAGGCGCCGAAGACCTGACAGGTGATAGGACTTTGCCCATCACTTTCGTACGTAAGAGACTTTCACTTCCCCACGGGATTTTCCTCCTGATCTTAGCTGGTGCTCAAAGAGACAGGTGAGGGGGACGGAGAGGCATGAGCACCACCCTTGGATGTACATCAGCTCAGTACCTCAAGGGCCGGCCCTGCCTTCTTCCACTTGCAGACTGGACCCCCTCTTGTCTCGGGGCACAACTCCACCGTCCAACCAGTGGCTCACTTCCAACCAATCTTCAAGCCCCTTGAGTCCATCTCTGAAATCTCTAAATCCAGGCTCTGAACCTTCAGAAACCTTCCTTTGAACTCTCCCCCATCCCAGTGAATGGCAACTTCACCCTTCAAACTGCTCGGACCGCTAACATCAAAATCCACCCCGATTCCTTTGTTTCCCTCCTTCTCTATGTCAGAACCCAATTCTGATGACTCTCTGTCTTCAGAATCTGCACAAAACACGACTTTCATCCCACACTTCCTCCCTCCCGACTGGGTCGAGCGCGCCCTTGCTCAGCAGCGTCTCAGCTGGTCTTCTGGTCACTGTTCGCATCTTCCTCTGGACGCTGGAGTCAGAGCAAGCTGCCTCCAGTTCAGCACTACTGACTTCTGGGCACAGACCGCTCTTTGTTGCCAGGGGTGTTTAGCAGTTTCCTGGACTCCAGCTGCCAGACACTGGTACCATCTCTCTGCCCCCATCACTTGTGACACGAGCACCTGACAGTGGCTTCCCTTATCCCTCGGAGGAAGGTGCCACAAACACAACTTCTGTCTCGTTTTCCACCTCTCTCTGCCTGGCTTCTCTCTCTCTCCATACTGGCGTGCCGGGCTTGTTCCTACCTCCGAATCTGTGCCCTTCCTGTTTCTCCTGCCAGGAGAGATCTCCCCAGACACCCACTTGGTGTGCTCCTTCATCTCCTTGTGTGGTCATAATGCTGTAGATTGCACTCAGCAAGATTGTACTTCAAAACAAAACAAAACAAAAAAACAGCTGATGGCCAGGGTGTATTTCCCCAAATATTTCTAAATAACAAAGGATAACTAAAAAGAAAAAAATGATTATCTTTTATGACCCCCCCCCTTTTGCCAAGAGGAGAACTAAATGTGTATTTATACACATACTCCAACTAATAAATAGAGAAAATACACCGGAAGGCTAGCCACACCAGTGTTGACCACGTTGCTCTCTGAGTAGAACTGTGTCAGCAGCCTGTTTGCGGAGGGCCTTTCTGGATGGCCCCCATTTCTGTTATGAAGATATGTGATGACCTAACCAAAGAAAAACAATGAACACAATTTAGAAAAAAGGAACAGCATCATAATGCTAAATGTCTCCAGGATCCAAAGACCAGCTGGGAAAATGTGGAAAGGCGGGGCATGGTAAATTTAGGTGTACCCTGGCCTGGAAACACTGCCCCGGAAATCAAGGGCATGCCTGCGGAGGCTTTCTGTGAGCCAGAGAGGGAGGGGGGCTGGATTAAGTGACCTAGAATGTTTACATTTATGGGGGCCTTGGCGATCATGGAATATGACATCCTCTTCTGTAATAAGGCAGGAGCTCCAGAGAAATCAACCACCTCAAAGTCACACGATTAAATAGTAGCAGAGATGGCGTTGTTCAATTATTTTCCCTCCAACATTTATTAAGTTTCCGCTCTGTGCTGGGTGCTAGGGGTGCAATGATGAAAGATGAATGTTCTCCTTGCTCCTGAGTGTGATGGGGAAGAGGCACGGGGCACGTCCAATACTATAGAAATGAGCCGACCAGGACAGAAGTCACCACCCCGTGCGACTCGGAGCACTTAGAACGTGGCCGGCCAGTGCACCGAACGGACATGAACTGTTCCATTCTTGCCTTTGTACTGATTGCTCGTCAGACGCTGTCATTACGGACATGTTCCGTTAGCGAAAATGCATTGTTAAAATTAGTTTTGCCCGTATCTTCTTACTTTTGTTTTTGTATTTTTTTGTTTGTTTGTTTGTTTAAGAAAGGCTCCTACAATATTCTGAGTGGCCGGAGTGGCTTTTATTCTGTTGTTTTGGGGCAGCGCCTTGCTGCAGACCCAGCAGGATGTGAGCCAGGGAGCAGAGGGCCGGCTGTCTCCAAGCCCCTGTCTTAGTCTTGGGGACACAGGAAGCGCCGACAGGAAGTGGCGTGTACACTGGCACCTGGATGGTGAGACGTGGGCTCGGAACAGGGTGGGGTGGGCTGCGGAAGGAATCCCTGGAGACCGAACATGTACAGAAGGTCACCACTTGCAAGAGTATACCCGCTCATGTTTCAATAAGTCAGTACTAAGTTGCGATTTTCTTTAACGGGTTGTCCCTTGCACTGGAAACGCCGGCAGCCCCTCAGTTCCAGGCCTGGGAGTGGGTGTGTGGACCGCAGCGGCTCCCACGCCACCAGCACCGTTCCTCCTCCGATGTCTTACGATGAGATAAGCTCATTTCAGGGAAGGGTACACGCTGCCTGCTCCGCAGAGAAATAATGACGCCGAATTAGCCAGATCGATGGCGATGAGTAATCCGCATGTAATTCTTAAATTCGGATCAAGAAGGGAGACTCGGCCCTGGTTCGAGGGCCTCTGATTATGCAGCTCATTCTCGGCCCAGAAAATGAATGTGCTCTATAAAATATTTCCGGAATAACCTTTTAGTGGAAAACAATAGCAATGGTAAGACAGATGACGGTGTAGTGTCTCAGGAGATCATAGTGCGAACAGACTGTCCTCGTAGGGTCTGTTTAGCGGGTGACAAGCCGGAGGAGGGAGCGCCGTAAGGATATCTGACATGAAAAATGTGAATTCGCTCTCTGAGTGTTTACTAGCGTTCACAAGTAGCAGGAAATGAGCCGTGAAATGTATTGTCAAACATTCGGTGTTCAAAATATAATGCATCATTTTAAGTTGGGCTTTTTGCTTTCTGACATCCTCATTTTCAATGTGCCCACCTCGAGGACAGACGGATCGGCCGGTTGTTGGTACGCTGTGGCCGGAACTGGGACCTGGGAGCTGGCTTTCTGGACGCCACTCACAGCCGCCCTCCCCCCGCCTGCCTTGACGGGGCGCCCGGGAGGGGCAGACGCGCGGCCCTGCGTGAGTGGTGGCCATGTGACTTGCTGTTGCCTGTGGGATTTGGGTGCGCAGGATGTCTCTTCCCAAACCCCAAACCACAGAGTCCTGCTAAAGAGTCCTTCCCCTTGCCTCCACCTCTGCCTGTTCCAGAGTCAGGACTGCCATGCTGCCTCCACAGACACAGGATCCAAAATGCCTCCTCCATACTAGTTGGTAAATCGCAACTTTCTGGGGTCCCCAGGCACCCCTCTTGCCCAAGCCCACTGGACCTCCCTGTGATTCCAAAAGGAAAACAGCCCAGAGCAGCAGGGACCCCCAGACCTGACCCAGTAAATGCAGGTAGAGATCTCACATCCCCTTAGTGGGAGGGCAGCGGCCACCACATTCTCACCATGAGGTCTCAGGCTACATACAAGGATGAGAATAGAGTAGTAGGAGAAGCTGGTCTCACCTGTGATCATTCTTGCTACACAAGAGAAATTTGTGGCAAAAATATGCCAGCAGGTCATCTCTGAGGTAGGCCCATGTTCTCCGGCCCCGGTGCCTGTGTTGGGGCGTCTGGTTCCATGAACACGTCACGGGCTCAAATTCTCGCGCCAGCTCAGTCTGCACGGCCTGTCCAGCCGTCCTCGAGCGTGGGCAGCGGCGCCCGATTTTCTAGCCTCTATACTCATCTTGTCGCCATTTCCCAAGGTCTCGCATTATTTGACCTTGTCTCACCTTGAGGTCCGTTTTTTATTTCACGCTAGAATATCGGTCGCAAGCAGCAGAAACCACTCAAGCTGCTGTCGGAAATGAGGAGGGAATTTGTAGGAATGGTAGAGGGCAGTCTGTTTGGAGTCTGGATCCTGGCTACAATCCTACGTGTGGTCTTCCTGCCTGACCGCAAGGTACAGAGGCCCCTGGCAGGCCTGGGGGGGGGGGCGGTCGGGGGTAAGAGGGAGAGGGTGTCTCCATTCTTTAAACAGTAGGCAGGGTGGTCCCTTTGAAATGCGAAACTGACTACATCATTCTCATGATTAAAACTTTCCCATGTCTTCTCAGTAAATTTATTTAAACATTTAATTTTTTTTTTTATATCCTGAAGGACCCAGTCCTACAGCTGTCTCCCGCCTGAACACACCCCCCCCCTTCCCTGTTCTATCTCAGCCACTCTGACCTCCCCGCCTGCCCCTTGATCCGAGCCATCTTGTCGCAGCTCCGAGTCTTTGCACCCACTTTTCCGTGTGATCGTGGCATTGCCGGTCTCTTCTCAGAGTTGACATCCCCGCTCCCACGATTGTCCCCTGCCTGGATAGGCCACTCTGACCAGCCATGCAAAAGGAGGCACCCACCCTAGCCCCCCACTCCCTCTCTCTCAGGTGACCTTTAGACATTCTCATTGATTCCGTGCTCACTCTCTCTGATACTGCCTCAACTCCCACCACCCAGGAGAAGTCAGCTCCACGGGGCAGGAATTTGGGGGTGTCTTGCTCATTGCGGTAGCCTAGTGCCCAGAACTGTGCTTGGCACCCAGCACATGCTTAGTAAATACATGTGGAATGAATCACTGTTTGCTGGATCCCCACCCCTGGCCATGAGGGTCAGTGGGGAGCGAAATCACAGAGAAAATAGCCACTGGTCTTCGGATGGGGAGAAACCACATCTATGGAGGGCAGGTGCCCATGACTTTCGATACCATTAACTGTGCCAGTATTTCTGAAAGAGCTGATAATAAGTGGTTTCCAGGAAGATGCATAATGTTCTTTGAGAAAATTGGAGATAAAAGGTTCATCTTCACACTGCTGCCCCTCCTCCACCAACCTAAAGACAGTCACAGCTAAGCAGGACTAATAGATAGCTTGCAAAAACGTTGAAAGCTGTAAGAATTCCACAATTAGCTCTGGTATTATTTATTAAAGCAGAAACTTCCTCAAACTATGACTCCTTTCTCTTCCCATCCTCATTTTTTTAAACATCAGTTATTCAGGTAGAAACGGTAATATTTTAATATCTGTTACCATTTTTTTTCTTGTACAAACTAAAAATGGTCAAGTTTAACAAAATCCATAGTTAGATTGGATTAGATTGGGTTAGAGTGGTTAGATGGGAATCAGACCAGATAAGCAGAAATACAGGTTTTAATAACCATTTGTAATTTCTTCACTGAAATATGAAAATCACTCCACTGACTCACCCTCTACAGAAGCTGGATGCTTTGATGATTTCTGCCTGCTCCTCATTTAGCATCCAGCAAATGTCAATTCAAATATATACATGTACATAGCATATACAATGTAACTTACATATGCATCTATAATATGTGTTTGGATATAAATGGATGTATACACGCACATATGTACATATGTGTATATGCCATCTGCACATGTATTATGCTATATATATGTGTGTGTATATATATATACACAAATACACACCAAGTATTTATAATTCTGTATCCTATATTTCTAACCTCACAAAAGATTTCTCTCTGTGTATGGAAATTGGTAAGAGTCCCACCTACATTTTGCTGTCAATCTCTGGTCATTATTTATAGTTCCACATCATAAATGTCTCATGTGCATAAATGATTTATGCTTGACATTAAGGGTGCCTCCAACTGCCAACCACTTCAGGGGTGATGGCATCCCATTTGCTAAACAGCTTTCACTCATTGGCCCTTAAAACCAATCTCTTTCCTAAGTCATTGTCCTGCTACTGTGGTGGGTAGTTTGAGGATGGAGACAGTGGAGCAGAGAAATGTCTTTCCGTGTGAGGGCAATGCATGCTTGTTCTCTCTAAGGTCTTCTGAAGTTAGGAATTGAAAACAAATGAAATCTAACCCGGCGATGATAATTTCAAGTGTGAGTATATTGCTTTTCGACTCATAAGGCATTTTCCTATACAAGAATGTGTGTGATTCTCATAAAAACTGTGTGAGATAGGCAGGATGACAGTCCTAATTGCTCTCTCACAGATGTGTAAGGGAGATTCAGAGAAGCCAAGTAACTTGCTTAAGGTCACACAGCTTGTAAATTTCAGAGCCAAGAAGAGAAACCTTTTCCAAACTTCAAATCCGAGCAGGTTTTTCACAATCCCCTTCACGGTGGTTTTTGTTGACGTAAAAGGCAATAAACTTTTTCAATCATCCTAACAGCAAACTCATTAGCCTCACAGCACATTCTGAAACTTGACCAAGTGCCTTTTTATAACGGGGTGTCGAACTGTAGCTCCTAGGAGCGGTGTAGCTCTACCTGCTTCATTTAGATCTCACGAGATCCGTTTGAAGAGGAGGTACAGTCTGCTCACTGTCCTCCCTTTCTAGGAATGCCAGCCCCCCAACGAAGCTGCCAGTGCTTTGTGTGTCTGCCTGATGCTCTTCAGTCACCCACGGTCCCTCCTGTACGTCACGCATCAGCAAGAACACTCTCCTCTCCTTAGCAGGATGCTGTTTGTATCCCCCCAGCCTCCCCTTCTCTCTCCAGGGAGGCCGCTGGGGAGGAGGGGTGTCGGACGTAGCCCCAGAGCCCGGCAGGTGCTCCCGGCTCCCCGTCCCCAGATTCGCACACGTTTCTTCCTGCTCAGGCTGAGACACGCACCCCGCCTGGAAAACAGAGCTCAGTGTGAAGTTGGGGGAACATGCGGAGGAGAAGCAGGAACCGAGAGCCAGAGAGAGCAGAATTCTTTGAGGGCCGCGGAAGTGACCAGTACAATTTTAAACACTTAAAAAATATCCATGTCAACTGGATATCAGAAATGAATTTTAAAAACCTCACTCTGCCCAGGGCCGCCAGCAGCAAAGAGCCCCTCAGGGCCCGCGCCGCGCGGCCTGCAGTGCTCCCTGAGCTAAGAAGATCCGGTGTCCAAACCCATATCGTCACCTTCCCTACACACGCAAAGATACAGAAGCCAATTTCTATTCTTGGTCAGCCCACCGAAGTCCGCCTAATAGGAGCTCCAGTTTTAATGTAAGATTTCTCTCGATAAAAATGTGCTTCTATTGTTATCCGGTCTATAGGAATAGAGCAATATCAGTAATGCTGCGAATGACTCGTCTGAGGCCCACCTCTTCCAAAATAAATATTGGGAAGTCAGACTCGAGTATTTTTGGAGAGAATTCATTAAAATTACTTTCAAGAGTGAAGTGAGCCAAGCTCCTTCGGGATGGAAATTGAAGATGCAAGGTGACTCCTGTTGTCTTCCTCCCGGGTGCTGCTTCGTTAGAGGACGATTTCTCGGCTGTTGTCACGATGAAGGGGCTCGGAAGGCTCCCCCAGGTCTCCTGGGCTCTCCATGTAGGAGACCTGGTGGGACTGGATGGTTGCATGTTGGTGCCGCTGACAGCTTTGCCCCGGACGGTTGAGACTGGGTTAGTGTTCGAGTTCTTTCTTCAACCTCAAGGGGGAAGAATATAAAGTTTCTTCTTTTGTTTTTTGTTGTTGTTCTTGTTTTTCATTTTTTCTTTATTATTTTAGAGAGAGAGATAGAAACATCGATGAGAGAGAACATCGATGGGCCGCCTCCTGCACGCCCCCCACTGGGGATCAGGCCCACACCCTGGGCATGTGCCCTGACTGGGAATTGAACTGGCGACGCGACCGCTTGGTGCAGGGTCAACGTTCAACCACTGAGCCACACCGGCCGGGCTAAAGTTTCTTCTTTTGTATGTGAGGTACAAAGTTCAGACTCCTGGCTGCTGGTCTTCGGAGGGTTACATATTTCCCGACCTCCTTGCTTTGTATCCCCATCACCCCAATCAACTCCTTATCTATCTTGTGCTCTCCAGCGCAGCTACTCTGATTAGTTAATTGGCAACAAAGGTGCGTGCACATTAGCTTTCTCAGCCATCCCTCATGCCCCACCCAGACTGTGCCCAGTGACTGGCACGCCTCTGCCCTGGCATTGCCCGCTCAGCAGCGAGGGCCCTCCTGGTGGAACCCTGGCAGGCAAATAAGAGGTAGAGCCGTAGACATGGCGAAGTGAAGGGCAAAGAAGTAATGAGGGGAAAGAGGGTTCGAATTGAGTGGCGTTCCCCGGGTACAGCAGGGTGGGCACCAGCTTTCGGCCACCGGGCACTTTTTGAAGAAGACAGCGCAGGGGCTAAGCAAAGACGCTGTGACATTAGAAATCCAAGTAAAATGGCTCGTCATTTCATCCCCAAGAGGGTTGTCGGGCAGAGCGGTCTTCCCACAATGAGCCCTGGGCAGTTTTGTTGCCTCAGCTGTTGCCCACGTATGGGCCCCTTTCCACGAAACGCACGTCCTCAGCACCCAGGCCCAAGGGCCCGAAGCAAGGGGGCCTGTGCCCTGTGCTAGAGCAAAAGCAAACAGCCTTGGCCAACTTGGCAGCATGGAGTTACTGTCTACACGTCTGGGCGCTTATTAGCGTTTGGTGTCTCCTGTTTTAAAATGACCAGGTCACCGGTGAGGAGCCTTGTAGGGGTCCACACATAATACAAGAGCCAAACAAGACAACTCTCCTCCCCGTGGTTACATTTCTCAGTCCACCCATCAGCTTTCACCCAAGAACACTTGACAACGGGGGGAGATTCTCAACCAAAGCGATAATAACAGGGACAAAAAAAAAAGACAAGACATCAGCTTACACTAGGGGAACAAGTTAAAAGGAAAGTTCAGCGAAAGCTCAACCAGGTCCGAGCAGAGAATCCCTGAGGTGAGAGCATCTCTGAGGTCAAAGACCCAAAAGAAGCGACCAGGTTGAGACCCAGGGCGTTAACGTTTGGTGTCTCCTGTTTTAAAATGACCAAGTCACCGGTGAGGAGCCTTGCAGGGCATTTCTCTTGTCCCCACAAAGCAAAGCAGAACTGCTCCGGGGAGAGAAAACGAAAGGACACAGAGGACCACCACTGGGATGCGGGTCCGAGAACCTCCTCACCGGACGGGGTGGCGGAGGAGCTGCCAGGCTGGGAGCCGTCAGCGGGAGGGGGTGGCGGTGCCAATGGGCTGCTTCACCCCGCAACCACGGGGGTCCACAGATTCGAACTTGGAAAGCGTCAAACACGTATCATTCCGAGAATGGAAGTTTGAGCTCTTTCAAGGAGCTCCCCGTGAGATTTCATAGCCGAGGGGAGGAAAGGGAGAAATTGTCATTTAACCAACTGCAGATTCTTCTGGTGGTTTGGTCACATAAACAAGATGTGCTTTGTATGCTCCCCCCCCCCCAAGAAAAGAAAAAGTGAAATAAAAGTCAGTCTCCCAGCCCAGTGGTTAGAGCTGGGTGTTTTGCTCAGTGGTTAGAGCTTCGACCTGCAGACCAGAGAGTCCCGGGTTCGGTTCCCGCTAAGGGCACGTACCTTGGTTGCAGCTTGTCCCCAGCCCCAGTTGGGGTTGTGTGTGTGGCAACCACTCGATATGTCTCTCTCACATTGATGTTTCTCTCTCTCTCTCTCTCTCCCTCCCACTCTATCTGAAGATAAATGCAAAAAGAAAAAAAAATGTTCTCGGGTGAGGATTAAAGAAAAAAGTCAGTCTCCTGGTATGCACTCGTGGGGAGACGTGGGGAAGGAAGGGGCCAAGGGCTTGGGGGCCATGTCACTTCCTCAGCTCTGTTCTTCGGCCCATGTTTCTTCTCAATACAAACTCCAGTCAGCTCGTATTTTGATGCCTGTCGCTCCACAGTCACCAGGTGACAAGACTGTTCTAGACGAGCACGGTCAGCTTTGGACGTGGAGCCCGAAGGACACTGCACTCAGAGAGCCCCTCCTGTGGGTGCTGGAATCGGGGCTCAGACCTCACCTCACGGTGCCCCTTTTCTCCAGGCACCGGTCCGTTCGCATGATGTCATCTGGCAAAGGCAATATGAGAATTAATAACAGCCTTCGCATCTACAAATAAAAGTCTGCCACTTGAAAGACTTTGGCGGCCAGCGGGTCTGTTGTCATTTAATCATTTCACATCATTACACGGCAACGCGGAATGTAATGACACGGCACCCATAAATGACAAACACTTGGTCCCTCCTGCATGGGAAAAAGTCATGTCATAGGAAGCAAATGAGATCCTTAAAGGTTGCCAGAACTTCACTCCCACATTTTGGGATTAAGACGCGGAGCCGATGCGAGGTGAGGACACGGAGAACCTCCCCAAAGGTGCACTCAGAAGACGACGGGAGTGGGGGGTCTCGTCCAGAAGCCGACGGCACGTTCCTGGTGTTGGCCGGGTCCCCAGGGCCCCGCGGAAAGTGTGCACACGGTGCGTTCTCGCACCGACGGCCTCGCTGGAACAGGGAGGGAAATTGTTGTTGATACACAGCAAAAAGGAATTTAAAAATTCGTTTACAGTTCTGCTGTTATTTGCAAAAAATAATCATGGGTTAAATTTCACATTCGGTATAAACTGGCCAGTGGACGTTGTATAGAATGACCACCCCTAGTGCATTCCTCTCGTCCCTGGGCAACCCCTCCTTGACGGGCAGCGGCCTGGGCCTGGTCTCTTATCTTGCAGGCGCCTCACGCTCAGCACGTCCACACGGAGCTCATGATTCCCAGCCAGACTCGTTTCTCTCGGCCACTTACTCTCTGGACAAATGACGGTACCAGGCTTCCAACGTCTTAAGCGGCACCCTGACCACCCTCCCCTCTGATTCTTCTAGAAAGTATCACCAACGCATTGAGTAGCTAGTCTGCCCGACGGGGGCCTTCTGGGCAGTCGCTGCCCTTCCCGTTGGTTCGCCTCCCGCGGATTAACTCGCTCTTCTCCCTTCTCCTTCTTTGCTGGGCCCTCCTAGCCTCACACAAGTCGACTTGTGTTTATGTCGCGGGTCCAGGCCAAGTGTCATCCCCAGGGGGACGTGGCATAGTCGCGTTCCGTGGTGGGCACTCTCCTAGGACCCTCGAGCGAAGGCCTCCAGTGTGTAGCTCTGTGTTCACTGATCTGATTATTTGCTGGTGTCCCGTTCCCGCCAGCCTGCCCACGAGCGCGGGCCCACGCTTACTCTCGCTCGCTTTGTGCTCCCTGGCGCAGAGCAGGCCAGGACAGGGCACGCCGCGGCCACGTATCCCTCCGGGCAACACCCACGAAGTGTCCGTTAGAGGAATGAATCGGCAGAGGGTCCGAGCTTTTACCAGGCCGTCTGGGCTCCGCCCTTCCAGTGGCCCTCACGGGCTCGTTACCCCGTGGAGAACAGCTGCAGAAGAATTCCAAACGGAACGTGGGTCCCTTCACCTTTATGAGGGGCTGGGCCCCGACACCCCCGGCCGCCCCCCATTAGAGGGCGTGTCTGGTCATCTCCGCTCTGCAGTTATTAACACCTTCATGACAGGGAGCAGGCGGTGCTACCGGTGCACAGGGGCCGTGGCCTTTCTTGTGTGACCAGGGCGGGAAAGTGACCGCATTTCTGAGCCCTGGAATTATCAGGCAGTTCTCGAAGTAAGCTATGGAGTGGGAAAACGTCCCGCGTCCTTGCCACGTGCGTCCCGTGTCCTTGCCACGTGCGTCCCAGGTCCTTGCCACGTGCGTCCCATGTCCTTGCCACGTGCATCCCGTGTCCTTGCCACGTGCATCCCGTGTCCTTGCCACGTGCATCCCAGGTCCTTGCCACATGCGTCCCGTGTCCTTGCCACGTGCATCCCGTGTCCTTGCCACGTGCATCCTGTGTCCTCGCCACGTGCGTCCCAGGTCCTTGCCGCGTACGTCTTGGTGATGATTCAGGGCTGGGAGGACAGGCCAGGGAGCGAGTCGCGACACCCTGAGACGATGATGATGTGTTTCATGGGTCCTAAGACAGTGACGACCATGGGACATGACCCACAGCGTGTCCCCCCGGGGATGACATGTGAGCTGAGAACGGAAACATAAATATGAGTCACCAAGGTGAAGAGGGGGAGAGTATTACCCCAGGCAACATTGGGCAACGTCAGAAAGCATTTTGGGTTCTCAGGACTGGGTAGGGGGTGCCGGTGGCATCTCCTGGGTCCGACCCAGAGATGTTGTTACGCAGGGATCTAAAAGCCCGCAGAGCACAGACCCGTCCCCACAGCAGAATGATGCAGCCCCAGAGGCTAACGGTGCTGAGCTGAGGAACCCCGGCTTACGTGGAGCACTGGGGAACCCCCGACCATTTCTGAGGCCAGGAGACCTCGGGGGGACACAGGCATTTTCTGTCAATGCAGAGTTGCCTGGCATGCACAGGTGTGCACAGAGGGCACATACCAGGAAAGCTGGGGGCGGGGTGCTCTGTGCGTGCTAGCCCAGCTGTGGAGGCCATGAGTATCTCTGAGTTACGACCTGATATGGGTTCTGAGAGCTTGCCAAGCACACGTTCAAGAAAAACACCGGAAAACATTGAGCTGATGTTATCCGTGATGCAATTTGCCTTTAAGCCTCATAAATACCAACTATGGAGTCCAACTGAACTTGTTGGAAATTTCCCAAAAACCTTGGAAAATAGACAAGTGCAGGTGGTAAGATATTTACTGAAACGAACTGTCTGTGAATGAAAAATGGGAGCAAAATAGATATTTTATCTGTCATTTTATTCACAGAGAGAGATCCATTAAGTTTCTCTATTTCATTCTGTTCCTTTTTGGTATGAAAGCATTTTCAGCTAGATCTTCATTTTCTTGTTTGAAAAATGAGTATGGAAAATAGGGACTAGGCACATCCCTGCTCACCTCTCCCCCACCCCCCTCTGGAAAAAAAACCAAAAACAGTATTTTTTTAAACCTTGGAAACAAGGAATTCTAAAGATATAAAACATGTCTCCTTACTCAGTTTTGTAGTTAGAATGAAAATAAGAGGCAACCTGCTATTGAGATGGAGCTTTAGAATCTAGTGACCCTTTGCAGGCAAGGCAAGCCGGTCACTGCAGGTCCACGTTTTTAATGAACTAGAATCCCTGCCCTGGATTAGCATCAACTAACAATCTGTAAATATTTACTGAGCAATCTCCACCTGCAAAGCACTCTGTCTACACTCAAGCAGATACAAAGTTGAGTAAGTTATGGTTTCTGACCTCGCGGAACTTCACTCTGTTTTTGGAAGGGGCATTTACACGTAGAAAGTCAAATGACCACACTATTAATTCATTTTTCTATCTCAGTGCCGTTCAAATGAAAAGGAAACACGTGGTCCCTTGGTTACACTGGCCGCGTGTCTAGTGCTGAGTGTCCGGCTCGTGACCACCACGAGCACCCAGGCAGGAGACCCTTTCATCTCGGCACAAAGCTCTGCGGAGCTTTAGAAACGTCTGGATGTCTCAACAGCCTCAGCTTCCAACACCCTCTTTCTCCCCAGTTTTCCTGACGACGTATGTTGCAAGGAGGCAGCATCTCACAGAGGTGGCGGTCATGGGCTTGGACACCCGTCAGAACCGAGTTCCAGCTCTTCTCCTGTCCATCGGACCCTGATCATCTCCCCTCGCCCACCTGAGCCCCACCGCGCTCATCTCCAAGAGAGCAAGGAGTAAGAACGGCTCGTCCCGCAAGGTGTGGTGGGGATTAAATGAGAGGCTACAGGCTGAGCATTCAGTGACAGGCGCGCTCGGCCACCTACTGTTGTTCTTGTTCTTGTCAATCACTTGACCTCTCCGGTGTGGCAAAGACAAGAACACTCATCCTCTAGCCCATCTCTCCCTCCCCCTTCCCCAGCTCCTGCACAGTGAGGCAGGGGAAGCCTGGTCCTGCTCGGAGTCCCTTCTGGGCTGAACCACGCAAGGGCCCCGTGGAACCCTCCACGCGCTCTGGTCCCTGCGGTGGGCGAGTGAAGGCCACCAGCTCAGTGCTAGAGTCACAGGGACGAAGCAACTTGGACCAGAGGGTCAGCGCGCGGAGTTGCTCTGGACGGCGCTTGACCTTCAGACGACTCTGGTGCGGGAGGAATGAACTCCGCGAGCTGAGCACAGACTTGAGATGCCGTTTATCTGCACCCGAAGCACCGAGCTCATTGGAGGCAGTTAGGTGGACTCTGAGCGTGCCTTCATCTGTCTAGACCTTCTCAGTGAGACCTACTGAGGCTGCGTGATATTTTGTTATGTTAACTGATGTGCTCCTTATCCGGGGACTTTTCCTGTTCTCCTCTTCCAAGCTGGACTGGAGGCGGTCGCTCGGAGGCGGGGGGTCGTAATGGTAGAAGTGCGAGAGTCCGCTTTTCGGAGCGTCCACATTCTGCACGTTTGACTCTCTAAAAACCCCAAAGAAAGAGGGGGTGGGTTTGCTATACAGGATTTATTGGATGAGGAGCCAAGTTGCCTCATTTCTTGGCTGGTTTTAGATCCCCAAACGTGTGATGGGGAAGAGAGAGAAGAGAGGACGTGCTGGACGGACCCCGAGAAGGAAGTCTGCGTTCTCGCTCCGCCGCCTGGAATCTGCGTGACCGTGGCAAGTCACACAATCTCTCTGAGTCTCCGTTTCCCTGGCTTAAAAACAGAAGTTGAGGGCGTCTCAGAAAATTCTTAGGATGCAGAAGACAACAGTGTGGGCAGCAGCAGGTGATAGAAATGTCTGTAGCAGTGAAAATGCCACACATCCGTGTGGCCCAGTGTGCCGGCCACAGGTCACACGAGTCTGCTTAACGTTGTGATGTAGCTAGTGCAAGCAAGGCACAGAATTTGTAATTTTATTCCATTTGAATTTCTCTAAGTGGCCACTAGACCCAGTTCCCCCACCCCAATGTCTTTGCGTATGTCCCCAACTTAGACACGCGAGGTATGAGTTGACCAGGGGACTAAGAATCGACTGTGATGATTTCTTCCACCCTGAGCTAAAAGGCTTGATACGAAAATTAATTTCTAACTGGAAAATCAAATGTCTTTCACACTCGGTTGGAGATTCTGCTCTAGCGCCTTTCAGAGAGGGACCTGGTTTCTCCTGGGAGTGATCTGCAGCCTGAGAAACAGAACTGCTGGCCCCGTCCTGGTTCACGCTGGTGGCTGTCACACGAGCCCGGAAGTCACTCCCGGGGGTCACCTGTGACCTCAGCAGCCCCGAGCACTGGTGCGGGGCCGTTTGCCTTGTCTTCCCACCAGGTGCGTGGGGGCATGGCCCTTGGAGTTCACTGTTGTCCTCTCTCTGCATCTCTTCCCTTCCTCCCCTTGGCCTGCTCCCTTAGATCTGAGCAGAGTGACTGCCTACCATGAGTCCCCCTTGCAGGAAAAGGGAGAGAGAGAGGTGCCTGTGTGTGTGTTTCCGAGTTCTCCGTGGTTTGATTAAAACAGTTCACAGATGGAGAGAAAACGTCACCTCTACCAGCGATCATCACTGTGTCTCTGTAACGAGGCCCATTGGAGAAGGCAGGACAATGGCCTCCTCCCTCCTGGGCTTGGCGTCTCCTCGGACAGGTCTTGGCACACCTTCCTCTTCCATCAGTCTCCCCAGCCTAGGAGAGCAGCAGCACCCCCTGCCACCCCGTTTGTGCTTGTGGGAGATGGCAGCAATCAATTCTCTCATCTACCGAGGAAATCAGGTCCTGCGTTGCTCTCTCTCAGCCTTTGAGAGCTCGGGGGGAAGGAGAGTGTTTGGGAAGTCCGCGCACAGCACTGCTCCGGTAAGGGGACTGCAGCACCCTTTTCCTGACCCGCACCCCCGGTGCTCTCGGTGATCTGTGACAACGCACCGGGATTCCTGATGCCCACCCCCGCCCCCACGCCACAGAAAAAGACAAGCTGCCGCTGAGTGAAAAGGCTCTTTTAACATGGTATTCAGAAAAAGTGCTTTATAACAAGTAAGGGTAGAGCACAGGTCTGGAAGGCTTTGGGTTGTATATCATCCCCAGTGCTGGTCATCGCTTACCTTTTCTACCACTGAAGAAAGTGTATCAGGCTAAGGGTATGGCCTATAAACCTTATCTCAACAAAGCTGTAAGGAAGAGAAAAGGAAGGAAGGAAAGAAGGAGGGAAGGAAGGAGGGAGGGGCAAAAAGAGAGGAAGAAAGAAAATAAATAACTGCTTCCAGATTGCGAGATCTTGAGGCCCGAGGAAGATGTTTCTTACCCTTTTATCCCCCTGAGCTCCTAGAGTCCGTGATACAGAATGACTGCTTCATAAAAGCTTTTTGAACTGATATGAGTTCAATTACCTCGTTCACACGATTCAATGACCATTGTGTAGGACGAGATGCGGTCATCTCTAATTTCGAGAGAGGAGTACTATTCCCATTTTAAAGACAAGGAGACCGAGGCACAGCGAGGTGAAGGCACTATGTTTACACCCAGGATTTGGTGAAACTGAGACTGAGTTCACCACTACCTGGACCCTAACCCAGGCATTTCCGTTTCTCCTGGGCAGCCCAGGGAGACCTTGGCACGGAGCACATCACAGAAGCCTTTCTGAGGCCTCTGGTCCCGGAGGCCCATGAGATATTCGGGTGTTCGGAGGAGAAACGTTGCCAGAAGGGTCACCCCATTTGGAAGTGGGCTTTGCTGGTCTCATCCACACGGTTGTGCGTGGACCCAAGGGCCTTACAGCCCGAGACAGCCCGTAAAAGCGCGTGTGCTGACTTCATAGAGTACTTAGTCATACCTGAGCTACTTTTCTTAATTTCAAAGATTCCTGTTTTATATTCAATCACCATTTTGGTGTGTTAAATGCCCTGAATAAAAATAGTTCCTCAGGCAAACAAAGAAAATGAGTGAGGCCCCAGAAGTGCCCATTCCTGTGACACTGCCTCGTCTCATCACTGCTGGTGGCGACGGAGGGCTAAGGCGCCACGCGGCGCGGGGACAGGATGCCCCGGGCCCCCAGGGAAATAGCTTTATTTCGGGGAAGTCGATTCCTCAATTAATACATGCTTGTTATTTTTTTATTACACACGGAGATGGAGGAGAAAGATAACATCCCTGCTGATAACTTCTCCTGCTCCATCTGGAGAAAATAAATGTGAGCAGTTCATACCAATACATATGTCCTTCCTGGCCTTTTATTAACATGAACTGCAGGATATGGAACTAGCATTTTAATAAAGGTGGTCTTTTATTTCAAAAGATGTCTAATATTTTAAATAGACCTCCTACGTAATATATACACACACCATCACACGCATGTACTTGTGTGGATATGCATATGTGTGTACATGTTTGCATGCATGTTTACACACATGTACCTACACACATGAACATCCACATAAACACACCTACACGGACACATATCCCTACAGATACACACAGAACCCCAAGTGCCGGGTCTAGGTTATTTTTCAAATTTTCTGCTACAAATGTTGCTACAATACTCATCCTGCAGTGTGGTCCCCCTGACTCCCAGGGGATACATTCCAAGACCCTCAGCGTGTCTGAAATCACAGATGGTGTATGTACTGAATCCTCTATAGCCATGATGGTTTTCCTGTTCGTACACACCTAGGGTAAAGTGAGTCCACCAGTTAGGCACAGGAAGAGACGAACAAGAACTAGTCACGTGGAACGATCATAGCAATACGCTGCCGGAGTGAAGGGCATGTGGTCTGCCTCCCACAATACCTCCCTGTCCCGTGCCCACCCTTGCTCTCGCGATGAGGCGAGATGCTGCAGGGCCTTCGCGATGAGGGGGCGTGGGGTGCGCGTCAGGGGGACGTGAGCAGGAGCGCGTGGGCGGCTGCTCGGGGCCTGGCAGTCAGGGGGTCTACGGTTATGCTGGACAAAGGGACGAGCAGGTCCGGGTGGAATGGAATGAGACATCCACAGATTCCATCGCGCTCCTCAGAACGGAGCAGGTTTATAACCTGTGAATTACTTCTGGAGTTCTCCATCCCCCCCTTCGGACTGTGGTTGGCCGCAGGGAACAAGCCGCGGCTGCAGGGAACTCTGCGGCAGGCATCTCTGTTTACGGTTGTCTCGTCGCTTTCTTAGGGAAGGGTGCTGGGAGTAGAATTACAAAGTTTCGTTTTATTAATTTCAGTATTTAAAAATTACTTCTCTATCTCTGGGTAGCCCATGCGGGATAAACCTGAGCCCTGGCTCCAAACATTTCCAAGGAGGTCTTCACAGTTGGTGAGAAAACCAGAGTCCACACCAGAGACAAGTCACAGGACATCGCAGCACAGTGCCCGCGTGCAAGGAGCTCAGGAAATGCCAGTTGTCAGTACAAACACGCCGTTGTCAGAAGACCACGGAGCTCCTCCTCTTTGCTGCAAATTTACTCTGGGGGAGGGTCTCCAGGCAGCCTGGCTCAGGGGGCACCAGGAGGTACGTGAGCCCATCCGTCACGGCCCCACCCCTGCCCCGGGGCTGCTGGTGTCTCTGCATCCCCACCACCACCAGGCACAGCCGTCACGTGCCCAGCAGAGTTTATCTTCAGTGCCAGGAAGGCGGCAGGTAGGGGCAGTCTCTGATGCCAGCCCTGGGGTTTGTACCTGTGTGCGCAGGGAGGGGACTGGACGTAGGGGACATGTTGGATTTGGTTTTCCCAACAGGCATCAGGCAGACACTCCAAATGTGGCCCTCAGGAAGGAAGGCCATCTCTCACGGGCCGTCTGCCCCACTGTTTCCGGTCCAGGGCGGATGGAGTCAGTTGTTGTCCTGGGCATAATAGGAAGCCGGTTATCTCTGTGAACCCTTCATGTCCCATTTAGATCCCGTCTCTGCTGTCACTGACCTGCAACACCTGCAGGCCCGGCTCCAGGTCTCGTCCTTTGCAGACCCCAACACGTTCCCCTTGAATGGGGATCCTCAGGGCCCAGGCTACACTGGCTGACCAGCTGACCCTCCGGCCCATAAGCGGACGGGAGTTCGGGGACTTTGGGTGTCCTTGCTTTCTGTTCCTGCTCGCGGGGTGGGGGGGGGGGGTGTGCTGGAAGAGTGGTATTTGGAGAAGACGGACATGTCTGGTACCCCTAACACCCTGCAGTCCACATTCTGTCACAGTCTGTCCCTACACCCGATGGCCCCGGGGTGAGAGTGTCACCTCCTTCAGGGGTTTGAAACGTAGACTTAGGAAGGTCCCCAATTCGAAGGCCTTTGCTCATGTCCTGCTCCCTGGCTGTAACTTCAGCACAGTTGATCCTGAGGCTGGTCCGGAGTGAGGATGGGCTGAGACGGGAACCAGCGTCCTGATGGTCGACCTGACCTGTGAGCATCCCCATCCTGTCTCCACGCTGCCAGCTCCGGGCCCCTCGGCCGGCGGTTGGTCCTGCTCGGCGGGGCCAGGGGGACGGAAGGCGGGGGAGGGGGCCTGCGCCTTGTGCTGTCATCACCGGGCCCGACGCAAACCACTCGCACCTACTCGAGGCCCAGTTTCTCTTTCCTGCGCTTGTCTGGCCACGGTGACTGTCGGGGTGTCCCCATGAGGGGATGAGCACGAAGCCGTGTGGTTAACGGACGATGATGGAGCACTGTCGTTTTCTCAGGACCATGACGAAGATGATGATGATGATTTCACGTCAGTGGTCACAAAGCAGGGATCCATGCTGGCGAGATTATTGACTTGTTTCGAGAAAACACGGGTGCAGCAACACCTGGAGCGTCGTTCTGTGGGGAGCCGGACGCCGAGAACAGTGGAGGACGGAGGACGCGGCTGGTGTTCGGTGGCCGTTGCTCTCCTGCGTCTTTGCAGCCACACTCGCTGAAGTCTCGGGCGTGCGACCGGGCCAGGAGGGGTTCTTGGTGTGCTAAGCCGGAGAGCCCGTGCCCACCTCACACACCTCACCCCCATTTCACAGATGAGGACGGAGAGGCCCTGGGGTCCCCGGACGTGTGACTGTCCTCCTGAGATGACCCACGGCTGTCAGTACAGCTTAGAGTTTGGCGGGACGCCTCCGCCATTCCTCGTTCTCACGCGTGTTTTGGGGGAGGCCGTGGGGGGGGAAACATTTGCTTTTGGCCCGCGAAGGTCCTGCTTCCAGGGTGAGAGACCCCCGGGTCGCCCCGTTGCGGTTGGGAAGACTGC
Organism: Molossus molossus; assembly: GCF_014108415.1. NCBI lineage: Eukaryota > Metazoa > Chordata > Mammalia > Chiroptera > Molossidae > Molossus > Molossus molossus. The sequence goes on along the minus strand of NW_023425399.1, from coordinate 6,783,793 downwards.
CTCGCCCCGAGCCCCTCAGTGGGCTCCTCTCGGGGCCGCGGTCCCCTCCACCGTCTTGGGGACCTGCCCCAGCAGGCAGAGCTGACGGTTGTTGGCGTGAGGTTTGCAAGGCCAGAGATGGTCATTTCCTCAGACACCAGAAAGGCGTGACCCAGGCCGAGGTTCCAGGAGGCGATGGCCGGAGTGTCTGAAGCCGCCGGGGCCCTGCCTCAGAGCTGAGGCTCCGCCCGGGCCACAGGCAGCCCTCCGAGCCAGTCCTCCCGCGACATCCCCTTTCCGCGCTGAGCAGTGTCCTTCAGGCATTTCTAAGCTCCCCGTCCCTCCCAGAGCCACGGGTCTGCTGGTCACTGTGAGCCGCACACAAAGCGCGGCCCCCACGGCCGGCACAGACACCAGAAAGCGTTTTCCTTGCGACGGGCGTCGTCTGCACCGTCCCCCAGCGTCCTCTCCGTTCAGCCCGCGCTGCGTGTTGTGAACGGGGCTGACAGGCGACATGAAGTCACAGCATTTAATACAAAAAGACGTTGCCAGGGATGGGAGCCGCATGGAGCTCAGCGGTCCGCACTGTTCCCGAGCAGCTGACTCCCGTTTTCATATCTATCTGGGTTGTTTGGGAGGCACAGTTGCGAAAGCGAATACTCACCTGCTCGCCGAAAGACGGACGTGGGGTATATTATGGAAAGTCTGGGCCCGGCCTCACACAGGCCACCAGGACACAGCCGGCTCTCTGTGCACGCCCGCCCCGTGGACAGCCCTGCAGGACAAAGAGACATCCCCCCGCCAGGTCCCTCAGCAGACACGTCCAGTTCCAGATAGAAATGAGTCGATCCGGTTGACAAAGTCGTCCACCCCCAAGGAACTCTCTCTGGTTATTGCCTTAACTCAGTCGGAAACACTCTCCTATCCCCCCCCAGTCCTCACACAAGTCATACCCAGAACAAATTTATCCCTGAGGCCGGAAAAAAATACAAAACCACAAACAACATTTAAAAAGCCAGCACCATGAGTTCCATCAGACAGAGAAGGAGAAGAGAGGGGAGAGAAGAGGAGGGCGGGAGGGGGCAGGGGGGGGGAACGTCGGATGGAGGGAGCCCTGGAGAAGGCGAGGAGCCACTCACAGGAGCGCCCTGCACGGCCCGCAGCTCCATAAAGAGGGGCATCTGTAATGTACAACTTCACCATCCGTGTGAACTTCCCTAGGGTTTTATTACCACCGTTATTGTATTTTCATTTTAAAAATGCACACTGTTCCCTGGCACTGTGGCTCAGTGGCTCGGTGATTAGAGTGTCAGCATGTTAACTGAAGTGTCTCGGGTTCGATTCTGGGTCAAGGGCACATACTTGGGTCGCAGTTTCGATCCCTGGTCCAGGTCAGGCCTCATGCAGGAGGCAACCAATTGATGTGTCTCTCTCACATCGATTTCTCTCTCTCTTCCCCCCTCTCTTCCTCCCTCCCCTCTCTCCCCCCACTTCTCCCCTCCCTCCCTCCCACTCTCTCTAAAATTCAATAGAAAAAATATCTTGGGGTGAGGATTAAAAAGCACACTTTGAACCTACCATGTGTACAACCTGTGCAAGGCACTGGGGAAGAGGAGTGTCACCTCCGCTTACAAGTTAGCAGAAGACCTGGACAAGGAGAGAAAGTGCCTGGTGACCCTCCCTGCACGTGCCTGGTCTTTAATGACGTGCAGGCTCCATGCTGACATCAAGGCGGGGGGGGCTATATTACAAGGTAGTGAGGTGCAGACTCCATGCTGACATCAAGGCGGGGGGGGCTGTACCACAGGGTAGTGAGGTGCAGACTCCATGCTGACATCAAGGCGGGGGGGGCTGTACCACAGGGTAGTGAGGTGCAGACTCCATGCTGACATCAAGGCGGGGGGGGGAGCTGTACCACAGGGTAGTGAGGTGCAGACTCCATGCTGACATCAAGGCGGGGGGGGCTGTACCACAGGGTAGTGAGGTGCAGACTCCATGCTGACATCAAGGCGGGGGGGGCTGTACCACAGGGTAGTGAGGTGCAGACTCCATGCTGACATCAAGGCGGGGGGGGCTGTACCACAGGGTAGTGAGGTGCAGGCTCCATGCTGACATCAAGGCGGGGGGGGGAGCTGTACCACAGGGTAGTGAGGTGCAGGCTCCATGCTGACATCAAGGCGGGGGGGGGCTGTACCACAGGGTAGTGAGGTGCAGGCTCCATGCTGACATCAAGGCGGGGGGGGGGGCTGTACCACAGGGTAGTGAGGTGCAGACTCCATGCTGACATCAAGGCGGGGGGGGGCTGTACCACAGGGTAGTGAGGTGCAGGCTCCATGCTGACATCAAGGCGGGGGGGGGCTGTACCACAGGGTAGTGAGGTGCAGGCTCCATGCTGACATCAAGGCGGGGGGGGGCTGTACCACAGGGTAGTGAGGTGCAGACTCCATGCTGACATCAAGGCGGGGGGGGAGCTGTACCACAGGGTAGTGAGGTGCAGACTCCATGCTGACATCAAGGCGGGGGGGGGCTGTACCACAGGGTAGTGAGGTGCAGGCTCCATGCTGACATCAAGGCGGGGGGGGGGGGGCTGTACCACAGGGTAGTGAGGTGCAGGCTCCATGCTGACATCAAGGCGGGGGGGGCTGTATTACAAGGTAGTGAGGTGCAGGCTCCATGCTGACATCAAGGTGGGGGGGGCTGTACCACAGGGTAGTGAGGTGCAGGCTCCATGCTGACATCAAGGCGGGGGGGGCTGTACCACAGGGTAGTGAGGTGCAGGCTCCATGCTGACATCAAGGCGGGGGGGGCTGTATTACAAGGTAGTGAGGTGCAGGCTCCATGCTGACATCAAGGTGGGGGGGGCTGTACCACAGGGTAGTGAGGTGCAGACTCCATGGTGACATCAAGGCGGGGGGGGGAGCTGTACCACAGGGTAGTGAGGTGCAGACTCCATGGTGACATCAAGGCGGGGGGGGCTGTACCACAGGGTAGTGAGGTGCAGACTCCATGGTGACATCAAGGCGGGGGGGGCTGTACCACAGGGTAGTGAGGTGCAGGCTCCATGCTGACATCAAGGGGGGGGGGGGCTGTACCACAGGGTAGTGAGGTGCAGGCTCCATGCTGACATCAAGGCGGGGGGGGCTGTACCACAGGGTAGTGAGGTGCAGGCTCCATGCTGACATCAAGGCGGGGGGGGGCTGTACCACAGGGTAGTGAGGTGCAGGCTCCATGGTGACATCAAGGCGGGGGGGGGAGCTGTACCACAGGGTAGTGAGGTGCAGACTCCATGCTGACATCAAGGCGGGGGGGGCTGTACCACAGGGTAGTGAGGTGCAGACTCCATGGTGACATCAAGGCGGGGGGGGCTGTACCACAGGGTAGTGAGGTGCAGGCTCCATGCTGACATCAAGGCGGGGGGGGGCTGTACCACAGGGTAGTGAGGTGCAGACTCCATGCTGACATCAAGGCGGGGGGGGGGTGCTGTACCACAGGGTAGTGAGGTGCAGGCTCCATGCTGACATCAAGGTGGGGGGGCTGTATTACAAGGTAGTGAGGTGCAGGCTCCATGCTGACATCAAGGCGGGGGGGGGGGCTGTACCACAGGGTAGTGAGGTGCAGGCTCCATGCTGACATCAAGGCGGGGGGGGCTGTACCACAGGGTAGTGAGGTGCAGGCTCCATGCTGACATCAAGGTGGGGGGGCTGTATTACAAGGTAGTGAGGTGCAGGCTCCATGCTGACATCAAGGCGGGGGGGGGCTGTACCACAGGGTAGTGAGGTGCAGGCTCCATGCTGACATCAAGGTGGGGGGCTGTACCACAGGGTAGTGAGGTGCAGGCTCCAGAGCAGCCTGTTTGGATACTAGCTGTGGGGTTGAAAGTAAATGTGTAAACTGTAGCTGAATCATCCTTACCTTACGGGGATGTCGGACAGACCGATCGCAACCACGCCCTTAAAGCTCCGAAGGTACCAGGCAGAGACACATGATTCAAATGTCTGCGCCCCGAAAACTGACAAACTCAGACAGACCGGCCATGTCCGGCGTGGCCAAGGACGTGACAGAGTAGCTACTCTTCCATATTGCTAGCGGGGGTGTCCACGGTCCAAGCATTTTGGGGAGAATATGGCTCCGTCTGATGCAGTTTAGAATACACAGACCCCGTGATCTAGACATTCCACTCGAGGGGGTGCATCCATCAGGGAGACTCTCACAAACACACCCAAGGAGGCGGATGCGGAAATGAACGTGCTCTGTCTGTAATACTGAGAAACCAGAAAACCTAGACGCCTGTCTGCAGGGAAGAGATACGCAAAGTTGCACGTTCATACAGCAGCTAACAGAGCGAGGTCTGCATTTTTTTTAGATTGAGAAACACTTAGTCTGTAAAGCAGCCCCTTGTCCAAAGCAACTTCTTTTTTTTTTTATCCTCACCCGAGGACATTTTTCCATTTTTTGTTCAGATAGAGTGGGAGGGAGAGAGAGGAAGAGAGAGAGAGAGAAACATCGACGTGAAAGGGACACATCGAGTGGCTGCCACCCGCACGACCAACCAGGGCCGGGAACAAACTACAACCGAAGTACGTGCCCTTAGCGGGAACCGAACCCGGGTCTCTCTGTACCACAGGCCGACGCTCCAACCGCTGAGCCAAACCGGCCAGGGCCAAAGCAACTTCTTAAATATCCTGTGAGTTCCAGAGTACTTTCTTCCTCCTCCAACACAACCCGGGACAAACAGAACAAACCCACGTCCCAGTCAGTGTCCAACCCTCTGGGCCTCGGCTGGGAGCACGGGCAACGGGCGGTCCAGATCTTTTCTGTCTGCACACGTCTGTGAGTGGCGGAGGGCGTGGGAGTACTGATTGGGGTTACAAACAAATTAGAGTGAGCAGGCGAACCCACGTGGGCGGAATTCACGAGTCACGAGTTTCAACCCTATGGGCTTCTGCGATCTCTGATGGACTGGCGCACACGGTCGGTCGTAGCAGCTGGTGAGTCTGACGCCCAGAAGGCGGACGGCAGGCTGGAAACCCGGGCAGGGGCTGAGGCTGTCCTCTGGGGGCAGATTTCTCTTCCCACGAGGAAACCTCAGTTCCGCTCTCTGAGGCTCTCCGGTGGTCGGAGGAGGGCGTCCATATCATCAACGATAACCTCCTGTATTCAGTCAACTGAAGACGAGCGTTCACCGCGTCCACGGACACCTCCACGCCAGCACCTGGCGGAGTGCTCGCATAACCGGTACCAGAGCCTCGCCAAGCCGGCACGTGAAACCAGCCGTGGCCGGTGGTGGGAGGAACGAGATGCCAGCTGCCAGCCATCTGACTTGTCCAGGTGGGGATCCAGTTGCTTGGGCCCCGCTCTGAAGAGGCTTTGGAATTCCTTCATATTTTTCATCTTCGTATTTCAGGAACTCCTTACCCCGCCCTTGGTCCTTGCTCTCCACGCCATCTGTCCCTCCCTCCAAGGCGGCAGCAGCCACTACGTTTTGAGAAGAAAGTTTGGGGATGCTTGTGGCCGGTTTCTCCTCGGCCTCTCAAATACTCCCGTCAGGTTACCCCTCTTTCCTTCAGGAGGCTTACCCCTCTGTCCTTCAGGAGGGGTGAGTCTGAGAACGTGGACGCCCTGCAGTGTCCCTGGGGGATGTTCTAGTTGCAAGGAACAGACTCTCTGACTTCGAGCAGCTTAGGAAACAGTTTGTTTTCTAAATCATATTCCTTAACAAGAACTCGGGAGGGGTGGTTGCGGGGTTGCTTTGAGGAAGGGTCAGCAGAAGGGTCAACCCCCCCACAGTCCCTTTCTGTACAGAATGGAAACTGAACGAGGTTGTGAGAAAAGAAGAACATGCAGTAAAGGCCATGTGTGGCCTGTGATCCCTAAAATAGTTACCTGTGGTCCCGCACAACTCGTCTCCTGACGCGTCATCCAGGGCCCGGCCCGTCTTCCGCTCTGGGGCACACGGCCCGGGCGGCCCCGGGGACAGCGCCCCTCTCGAAGCACCGTGTCTGTGGCTGCCCAGCTGAGGAGAGGACGCTTCCCTCACACATCTCCCTCCTCCGAAGGGAGGGCCTTCTCTAGCAGCTCCCACAAACATCTCACATCGGGGAGCTGAGAGAGGCCGGGGATGGGCTGGCTCCCTTGGGGGATGACCCCCTTTCCACCAGGGAGCAGGGGCTCAGGTGGCCTGTTGGGGTGACATCTGCCAGAGGCTGCTCTCTGGGGATATCCCACCCCCAACCACTTAGGGCGTCAGGACACCTCCCTCTGATCAGGTGCTTGCGGTGCTGAGGCTGCTCCCCTCCTCTCTGTGGGGTGCGGAGGACAGATGAGGTTTGCACTGGCCGCCTGGGGTCACAGCCCAGCTCTTGGCGGTGGTCCGTCATCTGCCCGATGGCCAGCCAGGCATCAGCACGTACAAAGCCCTCATCCGGTACACCCACAACTCTTTACTTCACTTCGTGCATTAGCTTAACACAAGAGAAAAAAGGTATAGAATTGTCCCCACAAAAAAGTACAGGGTCTTGACTATTTCAGAGAGATATCTGGATACACAGGCAGAGACGAGTATCTCGTTACATGCATGTATCTATCTATGTATCTCCTGCACCTGGTATCCTGAGTGTAGTGCCTGCATGTTCACGCACACGGTCGTGGTCACCTGCACGTACCGAGTCCTACTCAGAGCGGCTGGCACTTTGGGGGGTCAGCAAAGCATGTTGAGGACCTCGACCTCTGTCCCAGGCAAATGCGCCCTGAAAGAAACTTGCTCTCTCCTCTCCCTCCAGCCCTTGTCAACACCCGCCTGTGTCTCCTGACACGCCAGGTCCCAGATACGATGGAGAAGTCCTGTCCCCCGCAGAACGTAGGGCAGCCGGAGAAAGGGAAAGGCACACTTCTTTGTGACATCTTCTTTTAATAATCGGCAGAGCTAAAAAAAAAAAAAAAAAATTTTTAATCCTTGTAATGTGACTTTCAATAAGAGACGTTTGATAACTTCTACCCTTTTCTCCTCGGAACACAAGGGTCTAATTAAAAGTAGAAGAGCTCTTGTTTGATCAGAAATTCTTGTGTTTTGGCAAAAGCAGAGACAACTACTCTAATATTCAGAAAGGGCTTAATTGGCTTTTAAAGTCACCAAATCCCCTTTTTCTGTTTGGGAAGGCGCAGACGCGCCCGGCTTTCTGAACCCGCGCGGGGAGGCGAGGTAACGGGCCGTCGTAATTAGGGCTCTCGGCTGGAAGGTGGCATTTTGATTGGCACCGATGGGATTCCCTCTCACCCAACTCGGTGCGATTCTTCTCCGAGAACCTCTCGTCAGTCCTGGTCCCGGGCTGACTTCTCTCCATAAATGACCTTATTACTGGAGCAATAAGCTTGTTTATTGAGGAAGATGTGTGTGGTGGTCCCTAATGGAGCATGTCGGCGTAAAAGCCCCATCATACAGAGGAGGCCCGGGTCCATCCATTTCACGCCGAACTCTCCCCTGGATTTATTAGAATTAGTGCAGGAAAGTGGACGCTCTGGGTAGCACGGGCTTCTCAGCCGATGCGTTTCTGCCCCCGAAGTCTGGAGAGAGAGCCCCTGGCCTCGTGGGTGCTCCTACTGAGAGAACCATGGCGCTCACAAAGAGGTGCCAGGCAGCAGGCAGATGTGTCGGTGGAAAACTCACGGGTGTTCTTTCTACGGCAGAGACCCCGAAATTCGACACGTCCGTTGGTTAGCAGACTGTTTTCGGTTCCTATTGGCTGATAAGTGGGGTGGTGAAAATAATTGAGTCCGGGAAAAGTTACACCCAATTCGATCTAGTGTAGGAATTTTTTTTGGGGGGGGGCTCCTCGAGTGCCTGTCGGTTGCCTCCCGCCAGTTCTTGTTGAATAATTAAGGCAGGGACTGGTTTATCCAGTCGCTGGGCCAGGCTTGCATGAGAGTGATCCGGAACGTCACGGCAGGGGGCACCCGTTTGCTGTCCTCTCCACACATCCTGCAGACAGGCACCAATATTGTCACCCCAAAGTGAGACTGGTGGGGATGCCGACGAGGACGGCTTTGCAGTGGGGGGGGTGGTCAGGAAGGAACATGCGACAGAGAGAAAGAAGCAAACAGGCAGGGTGACGTGCTGGCCTCGTGCAGGTCGTCCGCGCTGACCCTGGTGACATCTCCGGAAGGCCTGTCTGCTCACCTGCTGCATCTCTGGGGTGACATCAGTACGGCGAGGCATTTGAGCTGCTGTAGGTGTGTGATGTCTTGTCCTCTCTTGAAAAGAGCTGGTGTGGCCCTGGCCACTTGGGCTCAGCAGTTAGAGCGCTGACCTGTGGGTCCGGAGAGGCCCGGGTTCGGTTCCCCCTGGGGCGCATGCCTTGGTTGCAGTTTGTCCCCGGCCCTGGTTGGGTCGTGAGGGTGGCAGCCACTCAATGTGTCCCTTTCACGCTGATGTCTCTCTCTCTCTCTCTCTCTCTCTCTCTCTCTCCTCTCTCTCCCGCCCAGTAAAAAAAATAATAATAATAAATTAAAAAGCTGATGTGCGTGTGACTTACTCCGTGTACCCCTCTCCTCCCTGAAATGCATCCGTATTTTTGCCGTGTTACTGCTCGGTGCAAAGGTTCTAAAGTACCCCCTTAATAACTAAGATTTCTGGGTTAAGTATGAGAGGTTCCTGGTCGTAAACGCTGGTGGATGGTTAACTAAATAATTCAGGAAGATCTTATGGCTCCATAAAACGCACGGCCGCAACTCCGTGTCCGTATCCCTCTGCCGATCACTGGGCCTGGAGAAGTGAGGATTCTGTTTGGCTGCAAGTGATAAAAATCTGCTGGATGAGGCTTCAGCTAAACAAAAGGGGTTCATGCTAAAGACATTCGCTATTTCATGGGGTACAGAGGCAGGAAAGCAACGGGGTCTTAGGAAACGTCTAGAACCCGGTATTTTGAGTATTTTGTTCCAGCGGCCAGTCCTGCCCTCCAGGGCTTCTGCTGCCGCGGGGGCACCTCACAGTCCGGCTCCGCCGGCCACAGCATTACCTCCCGCGGTCGGAGAAAGGCGGCAGCCCTGAGTCCGCGCTCACGGCCCACGGCCTGGGCCCGGGGACAGCACGTCTCTGGCCAGAGCTCGGTATTTGTTAAAAGTGGGCACAGACAGGCATAGCCTCTCCTTTGCATCTGTGGAGACCAAGCTTCCTCCTCTTAGGCACCCCAACAGCATCTTGCGCGAGAAGTCTCCCCGAAGCAAAGGCAGAGGTCCTGCAGCCCGGGGGCCAGCACACTGCTGGGTGAAGGGCCGAGAGCGCACTCCCCGGGCGTCCGGACCGTCCATCTGCATCGCGACCACGCAGGTGCATCTGAGCATGCGTGCCGCCGCGGACCACGTGTGGAGGGAGCAGGGCTGTGTGCCCCAGTCGCTGCTCCTCTGACCAGCACTGGATTCCACGTGATGTTCCCATGTCGGGAAATAGCATTGCTTTCGTCCCCCGACTACTGGGAAGTGTGCATCCTATTCTTAGTTCCGGACGGTGCAGGAGCAGAAGGTGGGCGGGACGGGCCCAGGGGCCAGGGTTTGCTGATAGCAGCATACTTCTCGACAGTGAGGTGACCAAGAGGCCACCAGCTATGATCACAGAACCACTGACAAAGCCTGGGACAAGCTGGTAACAGGGGGACTCCGAGGTGATTCTTCACGGGGCTTTCAAAGGGAGGTTGCGTCATGCCTTCTACAGACCCCACCGAGGAGCCGGAACAGCCTTTGATCGTGAGGATAGCTTCCTACCTCGCTCGAGGGCTTCCCCAGCTCCCAGCCGGTATCGCTGACTATCACAGGTCACAGTCTCCTCCAGAAGTCTCTCCACTACTTTGAATCTTACGCATCACACGTCCCTCCCCCCATCCTGGACTGTCAGCCCACTGCCCAGCTGGTCAACCCCCTCGTATACCTCATTTCAAACACGGTTTCATCAGAGACTGTTGTTGTTGTTAATACTCAGCCAAGAGTATTTTGTGAAAGAGTGGAAGGAAGGAGGGAGGGAGAGAGAGAGAGAGAAAGAAATATCTATGTGAGAGAGACACGTAGATTGGTTGCCTCCCGCATGACCCAGATCAAACCTGTAACCCAGGTATGTGCCCTTGACCGGAATCGAACCCACAACCTTTGGTCCAGGGGCTGATGCTCTAACCACTGAGCCAAACCGGCCAGGGCTCATCAAAGACTCTTAAGTCAGCTGTGTGCCTTACTCTGTGGTTTAAGAGCTAGGATTTTAGCCCGGCTTCTACTTCTCCTAAAAGGGATCTGAGTCTTTCTTTTTTTTTTTTTTTTTTTTTTTTGTTTTTTTAGTCCTCACCCAAGGACATTTCTCCATTTTTTGTTCAGGTAGAGTGGGGGGGAGAGAGAGGAACAGAGAGAGAGAGAGAGAAACATCGACGTGAAAGGAACACATTGAGTGGCTGCCACCCGCACAACTGACCAGGGCCGGGGACAAACCACAACCGAGGCACGCGCCCTTAGCGGGAACCGAACCCGGGTCTCTCAGGACCGCAGGCCGACGCTCTAACCACTGAGCCAAACCGGCCAGGGCAGATCTGAGTCTTTCTTTAGATTCACTTTTGAGGTCCAGATACCGGGACAAAAAGTTTAACTCCCCACAGAATAGCCCTTTGGCTAACCAGCCTTTTCCCAAGGACAAACTGATGTTTCTACTTGCCCCCGGTGCGCCATGTCCCCGTTGAAATTCATATAAAAGCAAAAAGGTTCCTGATTCATGTGAAGATCCCATAATGTTTACATCCGTGTGTGTTTGTGTGTGGCGGGGGATCAGCAATAACACAAATTCATTATCAAAGAAGGTTGAAAAGGACGGTGCTGTTATAAATCCTAGAAAGTGCAGCTAGAGATCCACTTCGTGTCAATTTTATTGATCATGGTCAGTTTTCAGCTGGTCACATATTGGCAATTCCATTTGGTTCAATGTGATTTGAAGTGAACTGTAGGTAACACAGTGGCATCGAATGAATTCTTTTCTTTTACCGAAAATTTCTTCCTTCCATTTCCCAATGTCTAGACTACACGATATGGCTGCTGACAACACCCAAGTTTTTGATATATATAAAGAGAGAGAGAGAGAGAGACCAAATGATGGAGACGGGCAGGCTGAACTCCTCTCCTTGCAGAGGGACTTGAGCGGCTCCCACAGGTGGACCAGTCAGTGTGGTTAGGAAGGGGGCGGGGCCACAGCCAGTGCATGAAGCCGTCTGAGAGCCCGCCCTGTGGACTGAAATGGGGTGGTGGCCAGGACAGTGATCCCTGAACGTTTAACCAGTAACACAACAACTCCTTTCAAGGATGTGAGTTTTAGAACTATGATTCCATTGCTATGCAGGGGTCCGTGTGAGCCCTGAAATAAAGAAGCAATGTTAAAAATGTTTAACATGAGGTACCCATCAATCAGAACAGACCCACGCCGTACACAGGTACTGAGCCGTTCCAGTGCACACCCTGGTAAGACCGTAGGCGGCCCTCCAATAACTCGGAGTATCACCCCTTCCAGAGTTAGTTCTCTTGTGGACCTGAGCAATAAGCAAGGGTTTTTACAATATCGAGGTCTATGTGATGAAACTGGGGGAAGGACAGACAGATGGGTAGCCAGTCCACCTTCCCACACGTCTGCAGTGTGATGCTTTGGTCTTTGGGAATCTGATGACCAGTGAGCCACCAGGCTCTGTGTTCCTCAGGTGCGTGTCCGTCCCTGGAGAGAAGAAAGCAAGAATGAACACATGGTCTAAACGCTGTCTTACGTGTGTGCTTGGGGAAGCGGCCTCCACCAATACCTTGGAGCTAACTCGCAGGTCAAGGTTGAACACTTTCCACCGTGTGAATCACGTTCCCTGGTCCATTCTCAGCCCAGAGAAGTTGAGTGGGTCTAACTCCACCACATCCACCGGCCGCAGCAGTGGTGACGTGCCGAGCCCCTTGTCCCTGCTGGTTAGAGCAAGGACGCATGGCCTCCCAGGTCCACACACACCACATGTGCTGAATGATTCCTAGAATCTTGTCTCTTCTCCGCTTCAAAATTTCTTGAGCGTCCGGGTCTCTTCTAGGTGACAGTTGACTCAGTGACTGTCAACCGGTAGGAAGTAAAACCTCCACAATGGGAAGGGTCAGTGTCAAGTCCACCCCTCTGCTGACGGTGTACCGTGCCGTCCCCCTAGAGGAGGGGTGGGGGTGGGAAGTGAGCCTGGTGGGACCGAAGGGAGTCTGGGAACCGCTGGACCAGCTGATCGAACAGGCCAACGCGTGACCCACGTTAAAGAGCATTGAGGTGCGTCACTTACATGGCTTCCTGCCAGGTCAGCAGTAGATGCTCATTAAACCAAATGCGTCCAAGGAACTGGTGGTTTTGTGAGAAGAGGGGACGGGAGGACATGAGGGGCTTTGGGCTGGGAGCAGTGTACCTGGACTCCTTTCAAATACCTAAAGGCCGTCATAATGCTCAGAAGAGCTTCCAAACGAGCTAAGACACCCAACGGCTTCCCATTGCTCAGAGAACAAATCCCCAGCCGTTCACCAGGCCTGCAAAGCTTGACGCAGGTGGTCCTCGAACTCCTAAAAATGAATGTATCGATGCCTGGACCCGCCATGTGCCAATCCCTCGCATGTGGGCCTGGGCACCTGCAGTTTCTGCATCACGGGGCTGGGACCCTCTGCTGCTGTGATCCAGCTCCCACCGTCCCCTCTGTTCAGAGCCCCCGCCCCGTTGGCCCCCTTCCTGCCCCTGGCACATTCCATCCTCAGGGCTTTTGCTCATCCTGGTCCCTGTGCTTGGAAGAGTCTTTTCCTGGTTGAAGCTGGCGTGTCCCCTCAAGAGGTCCCCTCTCCGTGACGCCTTTCCTCGACCCTCTTGGTTCATTTCCCGGGGCTGCCGTCACAAAGCGCCGCACTCTGGGCGGTACAACAACAGACATTCACTCTGCACAGCTCGGAGGCTGGCAGTCTACAGTCCGAGTCCTGGCAGGGCCTGCTCTCCTGAGGGCCCCAAGGGAACCGCTGTCCCCTGCCTTTCTCTGAGCTCCCGCGGGTCTCCAGGGAGCCTTGCACGCCTGGGCTTGTGCACACACCTCTCCACGCTCGCTCCCCTCCCGTGGCATCCCCCTGGGGACCTCCACAGGCCTCTCTTGGCAACGTCTCTTCCCCTCTTTGCATAAGGATACAGTCACTCACCCACCCTGATGACATCGTTTTAACTCGATTACATCCACAAAGACCCTATTTCCAAATGAGGTCCATTCACAGGTACTAGGGATTAGGACTTGAACATATCTTTAGGGGGACACAATTCAACGCATAACACCGTTTGTCCACCGTGGTCCCGCCCCACCCCCTGGCCTCTGTCACGTGACCCCGTCTTGCCTGTGTCCGAGATGCTCACTCCTCAGGGGGCGTGTGACCTGGCTGTCTGCCTCGTGGGAAGTCAGTGGCGTGAGAGCAGGAACCCCGCTACCCGGAAGGCCGGCGTGTCGCCCGTGACCGAGAGAGTGCAAGTCCAGTATTTGCTGGACTGCGCGGAACAAAACTCATGGTCCAAAACCAACGTCTCAGAGAGGCCGATTTCAGTGCGCCGTGAGGCTGCCTTTCATGCAAACTGAAGCCCACGCAAGAGGAAATCGTTGCGCTTTTGCTTGAAGTAATGAGTTCCCCGTCAGGGGAGGAGTTCATACAGACCAAGGCCAGCCAATGTCTTAGAGGAGACACAGGAGAGGGGTTCGCGTCTCAGTCCACAAATGGACGTATGACCTCCAAGGACCCTTTAAATCCAGAAGTTCAATTATTCTATATCTCAACAGAGCCTTAAAAAAAAAAAACCACCATCTCAAAGAAACGGCTGTGACGGTGGAAACTTCAGGCAGGCTTACGTCTCCTGTCCCCACCTGGACAGGTGAAATCTGTGACAGCCCTCAAGTCGCATTACGTTTATCACTGTCTTTATGTCTCATGAGTCTATTCTTAAGCATAGTTTGAATTTCTTCTTCTTTCATTTATTTGTGATTTTTTTTTTTTTGGTAGGCCCATCGTATCTAAAAAAAAAAATTTAAGAAGGAAGGAGATATAGAATTTCTGGTTGGGATCCCTTTACTGTCTCAGCTAAGCCTGTTCCAATGAGCGATTGTTTTACCTCGGTCCTGTCTTACGAAAGGAACCCCCTCTCTGTGGAAGATCCCACTGCCGGGGGACCCAGGGTTACCAGAGGAGTCAACTCTGATTTGTGTATCAATAAAGTCATGTCAGTAGCCAGAGGGTATGGCACAGGGCGTTCCAGGTGCTTTGATCGGAGCTTTTGCTGGGGGATTATTTCAAATTAACTTCAGTCTCTTGCAAGACACTGAACAGTAGAATGCTATTTCCCATTTGTAAACAAAATGGTGAGTAATTACGGGAGCAACCCAGACAGGCTGGTTTCTACAAAATGTCACACCCGCAGCTCTTCATCTTCGCCCGGCACTGTCCCTCTCGTCCCGTGACTGACATCCTCCCAGGTACAGTCCCGAACAGAACCTGGTCCCGGGGCCGTCGGTGGCCTCGTAGCCGCTCGGCAGAATGACCGGAGACTCTTCTGTGGTCACGGGAACCACGAGGAGAGACTGGGAGGCTGGGGGGCATGGAATGGGTCTCTTCAGACAATGTTATACACGTTTTTAAAAAATGTCTTGTGTGTGTTGCCAAAGGTAATAGTTCCTGTATAAATTTTGGGAGAGACTGAAAAGCAGAGGGATCGAAATTAAAATTAACCTGTGTCCTATCCCCCACGATGACCACTGTTTACCACTCAGGTCTGTGTTTACTCTGACTCCTTCGTCTGTCTCTCTCTGAAATGATGCCACTTCCTCACTTAGTGGTACAGAACAGAGGCAGGCGAGCCCATCCGGTACGAGGGCCAGGCAGGAAGGGTTTCCGGCTGTGCTTGCCCGGCGGTCTCTGTCCATCCCCTCCGTTCGGCGGCTGTGGGATAAAATCCGCCAGGGGCCACCAGAGCGCGAAGTGCGTGGCTGTGTCCCGACAAAACCATTTGCACAGACGGGTGTTGGGCAGGACTTGCCCCGCGGCCCTAGTTCGCGGGATTCCGGGGAGCGAGGTGGGCACCGCGGGGCTGGTTGGGCAGCTCCTGGGCTGTAATCCAGCTGAGAGACGGCCATGACTCTGACCAGATGACCACTGTGATGGGTGATAGTTGGTCACCAGGTTCTGTCGTCAGCAGGATTTACTGATGATTTGGAAGTGAGGACAGAAAGGCAAACGCGAAGATGTCGGTTGGCCGCCGGACGTGTGAAGTGACCCTTGACAGAGACGGGAGGGACCCATCCCAACAGGTGAAGAGCAGACACTTGGGGGAGAGAGCTGGGTTTCAGGCAGGTTTAATTCGGGTGCCTACACCTCTGATGGTTTCCATCCTGGTGAAGCTACCGAGT
Organism: Molossus molossus; assembly: GCF_014108415.1. Taxonomy (NCBI): domain Eukaryota; kingdom Metazoa; phylum Chordata; class Mammalia; order Chiroptera; family Molossidae; genus Molossus; species Molossus molossus. Next base: position 6,768,377 of record NW_023425399.1, on the reverse strand, counting down.
GGAGCTTAAGGAAAAGCCTCATCCCAGGAATGACATTGGGGGGCCAGCAGACAGTGTTGAAGGTCACAAGTCTGGAGGGGGTCACCCGAGGGGTGTGAGCGCAGAGACAACGTAAGTCCCACTGTGCTCCAGGCGTGACTGTAGGCTCTGGCGGTTCCGCGGGGGCACAGGGACGTGCCTGCTGTCCTGGAGCAGCCCCAGCTCCGGATGTCAGCGCAGCTGGGAGGCCACGGGCTTGGGGCCGCCTCAGCGGGCTCGTCACTGTCTCGCCTGGAAATCCCAGTTGGAGTAATACGAAGAACGAGCGACGGATCCCTCTAGGAATGGGGCAGCCGTGTGCTTGTGGAAGAACAGAAGCATCCCTTCCAGAGGGAGACGCAAGGAACGGCAAAGGGCACGGGCCTGGTGGCACTTGACACAAGACACCCTTTTGGGTCCTTTCTGAGGACTGTTCACACTTCTTGTCTGAGGTCAGGAGACCCCCTGTGCGTTGCTACTGATTCGCCCACATGGTGAGCCAGCAGGAAGAAGGTTCTAGCACCTTCCAGCGAATGCAATAGTCATCGTCCAGAGAACTGAGATGGGAGAAGGCTCCCATCGAAATCTCCCTGAAGACAGAATGATCGTGATTCTGACCTTCCCAAAGCCGCGACCCTTTCATACAGGTCCTCGTGTTGTGGTGACCCCCAACCATAAAATTATTCTCGTTGCTACTTCATAACTGTAATTTCTCTCCTGTTATGTCTTAGGCGACCCCTGTGAAAGGGTCGTTCAACCCCCAAAGGGGTGGCGACCCCCAGGTTGAGAACCGCTGAAACAATCCTTTTCACTTCTCCCATTCGAGAATTCGCTTGGTTCCAAGACACAAGTGAGAAATAAAAGCATCTATTCAAGGGGGCAACATGAACCTAAGGAATGAGGGGAATTATCAGATACTACTCTGACGGGCCCAGCTGCGTTGACAGGCAGCCTCCCTGGGCAACTGGATGTGAGACACGGAAGCATCACTCGGCATCACGGACACCTGGAGAGGGTCCCGGGGCCTCCTCTCGCCAGAGCTCACTCACGGGCAGCCGGGGGGCCCAACATGGTCCACAGATGTCTATCCTTTGGTCCACTTCAACATATGAAAAATTGGGGTCAACATTTAAAAATTGGAGAAAAACATAGATTTCAAAACTTAGACATTTGGGACATCGAGCAATAACGGGTCCGTATTTCCCATGAGCAGCAGTCAGCCGGAGCAGAGTAGGGCTGTCCCCCCTTAGACAGGGCAGCACCTCTGTACCAAACACACAGAGACTGGGCTTCTGCCGTTGTCTCAACTGGGGGCCATTTCACCCTCAGCGGACACTTGATTGTCACGCAGGGATGGGTGGTGGGTGCTACTGACATCTAGTGGGTAGAGGCCAGGGATGCTCTGAAACGTCCTAAAATGCACAGCGTAGCCCGCCGCAACCAAGAGTTACTCGTCCCAAAATGTCAGTAGTACCGAAGTTCAGAAACCTCGGCTCATACCCACCCCCTGGGCCCCAGAAGCCTTTCCCTGAACCTCGGCGAGACTAATGCAGCATGTCCACGTGCTAGGAAATTAGCAACAGCAGGGCCAGGAGAAGCCCAAAGCTCGTTGTCGCTGGCCCAGCCATGTCACCCTTAAACAGACCAGTGCCAGCAGGGTGGGAAGTGCCTGGGTTACGTGTTCAACCTTGGACCTAGGAAAGGGGTCCACTCCTCTCACACCAAGTGCACGGACTCCCAAGGGAAACTGAGGATGTTGCTTCACGAAGGAGAATGAGTCTGAGCAGGAAAAGCTGACAATACTACTGTGATCCCCATTGTACAGAAACTTCTCTCGGGAAGACGACAGTTCTCACACGGAGCCGATGGTAAGTGCAGGAATAAGAATTCAGATCTTGACTTCTTAACATTTAGTATTAGGAAAACCTGTGTGTGTGTGTGTGTGTGTGTGTGTGTGTGTGTGTGTGTGTTGGTTCTTGTTGTTTTGTTTCTTCTTAATCCTCACCAGAGGATATTCTTCCATGGCTTTCTAGATAGAGTGGAAGGGAGAGAGAGAGAAACATCGATGTGAGAGAGACATATCGACTGGCCACCTCCCACACAACCCCTTTTGGGGCCGGGGATTAAACCTGCAGCCCAGGTACGTGCCCTTGCCGGGAATTGAACCCATGACCCTTGAGTCCGCAGGCTGACCGACGCTCTAACCGTTGAGCCAAACTGGCCAGGGTGGGAAAACTTCTTTTAATAGATCAAAGGAAACATGACAGTATCATGATAGATGCTGAAGGGTTTTTGATAAAACTCGATGTTCTTTCTTATTAAAGAATCCATTCTAGCATTAAACCAAAAAAGCAAAAGGAGAGGTTTTTAAAAATATGTTTTTATTGATTTTTTTTAGAGAGATGGGAAGGGAGAGAGAGAGAGAGAAACATTGATGTGAGAGAGAAACATCGATTGGCTGCCTCCTACACGCCCCCTACTGGGGATCGAGCCCACAACCCGGGCATGTGCCCTGACCGGAATCAAACCGGGACCTCTCAGTCCACGGGACGATGCTCAATCCACTGAGCCACACCAGCTGAGCTAAAAAGAGAGATTCTTAAGAAGGGATGATTGCATGATATTGGCATGATTTTTCATAAGGAAATCTATATATTTAACATAATTTCAGTGGAAATACTATTACTTTTTTATTTTTAACTAGAAGATCTAATTCTAAAATTTAGTTTAAAATATATGAATAAAAAGAGTTGGAAAATCTTGGCCAGTTTGGCTCAGCAGTTAGAGTGTTGGCCCTCGGTCCAAAGGGTCTCAGGTTTGATTCCCAGTCGAGGGCATGTACCTGGGTTGTAGGTTCAATCCCCAGCCCTGGTCTGCATTGTACAGGGGGAAACCAATTGAGGTGTCTCTCTCACATTGATCTTTCTCTCTCTCTCTCTCTCTCTCTCTCTCTCTCTCTCCCTCCCTCCCTCCCTCTCCCCCTTTCTTCCACTCTCTCTAAAAATCAGTGGAAAAATATCCTCAGATTATTTTTTATTATATTTTTATTATTATTATAAGAGTTACAAACAACAACAGAAGAGTTGGAAAAATTCTGCAACATATTCTAATACACAATAATTAAAACCTGCTGGTTCTGTTGCAGAATAAACAGACCAATGGAGAGTTCAGAAACAGACACAAATAAATATGGAAATTTCTTATACAACAAGAATGTTGTTTAGCATCCGTTTGGAAAAGATTCATCATCCAGTATCTAATGGTAAGGCATCTGAATAGCTCTCCGAAAATAAAATGAAATCCTGCCTCACACACTACACAAACTTCTTCTTATACCACATGTTCAAGCACTTAAATGTAACCTATTAAAAGAATCTATTATTTCCTAGAAAATGTGGAATAATTGTTGTTAGTCACAGGATGAATAAAGGCTTTTCTGAAGGAATGATGCAAGATCTAAAAGCCATAAAAGAAAAGCTTAATCAATTCAACTATGTAAATATTGTAATGGGCTCCATTGTATTCCCCAAAAAGACCTGCCGAAGTCCTGACCCTAAGTGTCTCGGAATGTGACCTGATTTAGAAAGAGATGAGGTCATGTTGGAGTAGGACGGGCTCTGACCCAAAGACTAGCCTCCGCAGAAGAGGCGGGAGGCGTGGACACACAGACAGTCGGAGTGGACGGCCACGTGGGACAGAGGCAGAGGCTGGAGCGATGCGGCCACACGCTGAGGACTGCTGGTCACCACCAGGAGCTGGAGGAACCGAGGCGGGATTTCCCCTCGAGCCTTTGGAGGAAGCCTGGCCTTGAACCTCCACGAGCCACCCAGTCAGTGATCGCTTCTTACAGCAGCTCTAGACACGGTACAGCGATCACAGAAGAACTCGCACTGGAAAAACACACCAAAAGCAAAGCTGAAATACAAGTGGGGAAGCTACGTACAATTCCCGTGACGAAGGACGAATTTCCTGAAGTAAGAAAATAATAACCTGTGCATCAGTATCTTTCAGAAAGCCCACCACTTACTAGAAAATGGGCACGCGAGCTCCATACCAAAGCTCTGACAGCTGTGCTGGGGGATTTAAAGAGATGATTGACGTGTGGCTCAGACACGGTGTGTGTCTGACGGGCAGCCTCGCATCGCTCGGTCGCCCACTTTGAGGCAATACTGGTCCTAGCACAGTCCTCCTGTGGCTCTGGACACTGAGTAGATGTCACTGAAGACGTTTTAGAGGCGAGAGGGAGGAGGAAACAGGCCACACACCACGCAGCAAAGCATCCTTTCAACGTGGTTTTTCAGGTACATCTGTTCTTTCCTCCCATTTCTATCCGTTCTCTCTGCTTCTCCTTCTGTCCTCGAAGTCCCCACCCTGCCTCTCTGTGTTCTCCACTCCCCCAGCGACGGCTCCCAGCTTGTGCCAGGGCAGCGCACGCTGAGCGGTTAGCTGGTCCTCCCTTCGGGGGCGTTCGGGGACCAGCCGCTGTACGGCCTCTGGAGTGTCGTGAACCTGGCCACCTTGTCTTTCCTCGGAGCAGGAACGGGGGAGGAATGTGCTGCTAAGGAAATGAGATCCCCCCAAATGGCCACAGGTCAGACCTGGCTTCACAACGCACAGCCCGGGCAGCTGAACGGGGCCCTCAGTCAGAAAAGCCCCCCAACGGCCCAACGCACTGCCGTCTTCAGCATCCCGTCATTTCTGAACAAGGGGCTCCCCAGTTTCTACACAGGGTCCCCCCAGGAATGTATCCAGCCCTGACAAAGAAACGATCCCGTCAGCGGGTATGACTGTCACTACTCAAAGCCTCAACAGCGGATCCGCGGACTGATCCAAGAGATAGAGCATCTCAGAGCTTGATATTCCAAAATTAAGAAAGAAATAAAGAAATTTTTAAAAGCTAATAGGGAAGGGGGGGCGCGCTGTGTGAACTCCGACGCCAGGAAACTGTCTCCATCGCCCCCAGCAGACGCTATGTGACATCTGGCTGAATGCGCCCTTTCACGGGGTGATTCAACGGCAAATATCTTCGAGGAGCATAATGTTTATTAGACGTTGCTCTGCTGGGCAGCTTGTGTTTTCCCTGTATTCTGTTTCCGTGTTCAAGTGTGTACAATTTGTTGATTTAAATAAAATTTAAAACGAGCCGTTCTGTCTGAAGGGCTGCTGACAGGGCCTCGTGGAAAACTTCGAGCGGTTTTTTTTTTTTTTATTAGGAAACAGTCTGTTTCTGTGTCATGTTTTCCTGCCGCTCGCCGCTCCCCAGGCCCCCCACCCGGCCCCTCTCAGCACCACAGTACTGCAGCCTAAAACCAGTATTTTCCCTCCGGGGAAAGTTCGCCCCGCTCCCTGGAATACTTTCATCCACCAGGCGAGGGTACTGTGGGTCCAGCCCTGTCCCCTGGGTCATGAGAAGGGACACAAGGGTTAGTACAGTTACATACCAGGGGACACACGCATTGTTTGAGTGTTAGATTTCTTGCGGGGGCGGGGGGGGGTTGCTGGTCATTTTCTCATTCAATATTCTGATGAAGAAAAATGAACTGATGGCCAAGTATGGAGACATGACTACTCTTTCAGCCAGCGTCTCTTTGATCATGACCAAGCCATTGGCTTCTCCGCGTGTGCCCTAGAGAAACCGCCCCACCGGGGCACGGGCGCACGTGTGCTCGGATGGACACTGCCCTTGGGGGCAGGGGTGACAACCTGCAGCAGCCTGCGTGTCCATCAGCAGAGAGAGGAGCAAAACGCAACGACTCCAAGAGAAGATGAGGGATCTCTGTGCGCCTCCGTAAGCAAACCCTCCAGACTCATTTTTGAAGGGGGAAAAAGCAAGTTGCAGAAACATCACTCACCGTACGCAGCCTCTGTTAACAGCCAAAAGGTCCTAAACACACGGAACAATGGATTGTATATCCTGTAGGTACAGACAGGGGCGTGCAGGCCCTTAGGGAACAGTCCAGAAGAAGCAGCAGCACAGCGACACAGAGGTTACCGCCGAGGGGACACATCATCCTCGTTTTGCCTCGTTTACCAGTTTGTTTACTGGTGCATCTCTCTGCCGCCCTGGCCTGTCCTGCAGGCGGGGTCCATGTCTATGTTGTCGTTGGCTGTTCCTAAGCACCCGGCAACATGCCAGGCACACTGCTACCCGGCAAACACCCAGGTATCTCACGGCATCCGTAAGGATCACGGGCGCGCAGGGACAACTGGTACAACCGAACGGACTCGTTCCCTCCCATCTCCTGGAGGCGCGGGGTCCTGTGTGGGTACCTCACCACCTCCTGTCATACCTGAAGTCCAACGTCACCGAGAAGAAAAGAATGTAAATAGTTAGCGTGGACGCTTACTGGGGACCCGGGATGTGCCGTCTGCTTTACAGGATCTGGTTTTCCTCTTTCTTTTCCTGATACTGTTGCCGAATCACGAATCGCCCCCAAAGTCGGTGGCATCAGGCATCCGCCCGGCGTGCTCTCGGAGAGTGTGGGTGCGGGAGGTGGACAGGGTGTGGGGCACGGCTGGCCTCTGCGCCGTGATGTCGGGTTCGGCCGGAAAGGCTGGACCGCAGGGCCGGCTGGAGAGCTGGGCGCTGAGATTCCCTGGGGCGTCTTCTCTCACGCGGCCGACGGTTCCCGCTGGTGTGGGCTGGGACCTCTGCTGGGTGTGCACAGTGACACCCCCAGGCGGCTCTTCCATAGGGCTGCTTGGCTGCCTCTCGGCATGGCCACCTCAGGACACTGGGACTTCGGGTCCCAGTATGAAAGCCGCACCCCACAAGATAGAAGCTGCTTTGCCTTGTACACCCGAGACCCAGCAGACAGACAGAATCGCTTCTGCCACGTTCTGCCGCTTACCCAGGAGGCACAGGGCGGCCCAGGCTCAGGGGAGAGAAAACCCGACTCGGCTTGTGGAGGAGGCGGCGGGTATGTTCCAGGAATCCCAGGACAGGAGATAGCCTCCCTGCCGTCTGTGGAAGACGCCATCCATCACGTCTTCATGACAGTCCTGCGGGGGGGGGGGGGGGAGCGGCCCACGTCCCCGGGGGAGGGGCAGGTGCTGGGGAGGCGCCATTGGCTCCAAGTGCGAGTGCTGGCGGAACGAGGATTCAAACTCGGGTCCGTCTGTCCTCGAACCTTCCTTCCGCCGCACCTCGCTGCTGGGACACCAGGTAGGGATGCACTGTGTCTCCTCCTCCCTCATTGCTTCTCAGGGAGGCGTACCCGGGTCCCAGGCGCGGCCTCGTGTAGAAGTTCCGTGTCCTCGCAGTTTGCAAATGGCATTGCCGCCGCGGTGGCGGCCCCTCTGCAGTGAGCGGCCGGGCAGGAGCCCGCCCGGAGGCCAGCGGTCGCTGTGCAGAGCCAGGGCTGGGGCAGCCAGCGGCTGCAGGGGGGCAGCGGACGGGACGCGATCGTTGACTCCGGTGAAAAATGATCCCCCGTCTTTGTGACACAATTATTTGGGTATTTACCACAACGGCCTTTAAACGGGCCCTTTTCGATCAGAAAATAAGAAATAAGCTGAGGACTGGGGGCGGCGGGGGGAGCCACATTTAAATGTAACTGCTCACCTCGTTGTGCCCCTAGATGGATGGTAGGTCTTCCCCATTACTCAGCAAGCACAGGCACGCTACCAAGCGCGATCTGGCAACTTGTGAAGATAAATCACAGCCAGGACGGCAGCCGTCACTGTCACCGGGAGGGCCTGGCTCTGGGGACTGACAGTGGGAGCCAGTCCGCACACCAGCCCCCCTGGGCGAAGGCAGAGAGGAAGAGAAGGACCTGGAGCGGCGAAAACAGGAGAAAGGCCATAAAAACAACACGTCCTCCCATGTGTTCCCGAGCGCCATGCTTCTGAGGGAACTGATGTGTCTGTGAGTCCCCAGCAGGTCAGAAGGAAGACGAATGGCAGGTTACCAAAGGGGGAGGGGAGGTTATGAATTCCACCAGCGAGAAAACAGCCCCAGTCGGGAGCTCCGGAGACAGGACAGGAGGGAAGACGCATCCAGACACTTGGAGGCTCTGCAGGGAGCTCGGTCTTCAGATGAAATCTGCCCGTGGCACAAAGCCCAGAGCCTCCCAAATTATCTTCATTTCCTGTTTTTATAACCTGTATTTTTCTGTGCTGGTAAAAGCAACGTCTAATAATACTAAATTGAACAAATATAGAAAAATATATAAGACGCTATCAACTTTTCACCCAGAAGCAAACCACATGGGGATTTTGTGACGTAGTTTTCGGGTTCTTATGTGTGTATGGACATAAGCGTGAATGCTGCAAAACCGGGCTGACGCAAAACCTGAGGTTTGGGGACTTGAAATCTCCCCTTCGTCTGTGTCTTTGTGTGTCGCGAAGTCAATGTTTGCGTAATCATTTTTAATGACTGCCAAATTCCCATTGCGATATTATCTCCTCAATCCGCCAGGCGCTGGATCTTTGAGGTGAATTTCTTTCTTACGGTAAATAACAGTACAAGAACATCCTTGTATGTAGATCTTCCTGTCCTTGTTGGCTTTGGATACATTTCCGAAATGTATCGAAAAGTGAGGCACACTATTCAAGAGCTGTATACGTAGTTTTAAATCTTGGTAAGTCGTACCAAGAGTTATCTAAAATCACAGGTCAACGTTAATGCAATATGCCTATTTTATTCTTTCTTTCTCTCTCTTCCCTGCCTCTTCCTCCCTGCAGAAGTGGAGCTGTAACAACTCCTGCTGAAGCAGTGTTTGGGCTCCTGTCGCTTACTGACCAGTGCAGGGGTCACCGGCCATGGCCCACAGGCCACGCTGCCTGCTGTTCTTGGGGTCATGAACTAAGAATCGTGTTCATATTTTTAAATGGTTGATAAAAAATAATAATCAGAATGATATTTAAAATTATAGAAAACTCAAATTCTAGGGTGCATAAAGGTTTTTTTTGAAACACAGCCACTGTCTATGGTGGCGTTTGCCCTAAAAGGACAGAGTTGAGTAGTTGGGAGCGACCGTATGGCCCACAAAGTAAAAAACCGTTCCTATGCGGGACCTCTGCGGAGAGGGTTTGTGGGTCACGGGCGGTGTAGCTCTCCGTGGGAGCCGGGCGCTCCCTGAGGAGGGCATCGTGGTGGTTGAGGATGTGGCAGGTAACAGGTCTCCTGGGTTCACATCCCGGCTCAGCGACTTACCGCGGTGGGGCCTGATCCTGGTCGTTACAGCTTCCAGTGCTTCAGCTTCGTCATCGGCAGAGCGGAGCTGGTACGCGCCGTCGAGAGCGCGTGCTGTCGTCGAATCAATAGAATGGGATGTGGAAGTGTGGAGCATAAATCCCTGGTACCTAGTGAAAAGTGGTTGTCGTTTGCTCTTTGTTTTTGGAAATTGGACCCACGATTTGTCCCAAAGACTTCAACGCTGGAGTTTTGGTTTCTTCTCGTCCTCTTTCTCCTGTCTGAGTAATTTGGGGGCTCAGACCCCGGTGATGTCAACATCACTCGTCTGCGTTTCAAGTGCCGTGTGGTTTCCTTCTCCGTGCAGGAGGCGTGCTGGAATAGCCTCCTTCAGGTCTCCGAGGAACGAGGAGCCACGGACGGGCCGTGAGGGAAGGTAGCCCCGCCGCGTTGGAGATGCTGTGTCCCCAAGGGTCCGGGTCGGGAGAGCCTCTAGTCTGGGTTACTGGGCCAAATTCCACAGGTTTGTTTGTTTCTCTATTTACGATGTTCTTCCTAATTCGCTGCTGTGCGTAGGCCTGGCTGGGCATGGGAAAAGCAGAGGAGGTTATTTTTCCAGGGATATACAGAAATCCCTGGACTTGTCTTTTGCAAACGTGCCATAAAGCTTGCTCGTGTCTGCCGAAATCTCTGTGTGTGAAGTAAGCTCGGTCCTTGTCTAGAGGAAAGGCATGGACGTGAGCATCACTAGGTGGGTACTGAGCGTCAGACCTGCACCGGACACAGGGAGCACAGAGAGGCGTCGCTACGTCTTCCTGTTCTTGTTTCTCCTCGTCCACTCTGGCCGAGTTTGACCGGTGCCTCCCCAGAGCTGCTCCCTGAACACCGTGTGAAGGAGACCCTGCTTGTCCTCTCGCGAGCAGCCCTGTGCATTCCGCTCATAGCACTAAAAATAGAGATTATTCTTCAGTTTATTCGTTCATTTGTTATCTCTGCCCCGCCCCCACTAAAATTTAAGTTCCACAAAGCAAAGAACTCGTCTTATTCATCAGTGTCACCAGAACTTGCACAGAATCCGTGGGGAGAAATATTAGTCCTGACCCTCAAGGTATCTACAGTGTTGCCCCTTGTTAAGGCTGAACTCACTCGCTTTCTCTGCGACCCTCACACTGAGTTCTCGCCACTCCCTGACACACACAGATATTTGTTTTCTCTCCTTCACATAAGCTATGTCTTGGCCTAAGGCACCCCTCATTCTCCCGAATCCCACCCTTCGTTGTTGCCTGACCATCCTCAGGAAGCCTCCCATGCTAGCCCCTCTCCCCCTGGGGGCTCGGTAGTTGCTTTCGCTTCTGCTCACCCCACCTGGTTATCATCCTCACTTGCTTACTTGTCTGCTGCCCCATCAGAACTGGCAGCAAAGCCCTCACCTCTGTGGCTGGCACACAGTAGGCACGCAATGGATGTGTTTCAATTAGTGAATAAGTAAACGTCAAAGGATTTTTTTTGTGTATTCATAAAAATAACCCATATCTTTTACCACCGAGAACAAAGTAGCAGTTACTCGTGAGACGGGTGATACGCTGCTTTTCCTGATGTGTAAGTTGTTTCCACTGGAAGAGGAGAATAAGAAAGAGGCACCGACGATGCATGGACAGTCCACAGAGAATAAATGCATTTTCTTTTTTTTTTTTTTTTTTTTTTTTTATCCTCACCAGAGGACATTTTTCCATTTTTTGTTCAGGTAGAGTGGGAGGGAGAGAGAGGAACAGAGAGAGAGAGAGAAACATCGATGTGAAAGGAACACATCGAGTGGCTGCCACCCACACGACCGACCAGGGCCCGGGACAAACTGCAACCGAGGTACGTGCCCTTAGCGGGAACCGAACCCAGGTCTCTCAGGACCGCAGGCCGACGCTCTAACCGCTGAGCCAAACTGGCCAGGGCATAAATGCATTTTCTAAATACACACATTGCCAAATACTTCATACCTGGCTCAAGAGAAAAGGTTACTGAAATGTTCACTGGGAGACCACGTTTCCTTTTCCAGTTTGCAAAACATTGCACAGCGTGGTGACAACCTTGGGGAGAGCACGGGAAATGGCCCCTCGTTTGATGATGGCAATGTAAATTACGCGACCTCTAGGCAGGACGATTTGGCAATATTTATCCAAATTACACATGCACTTGCCCTTTGCCCCAACTCGTCCTCTTCCAGGTATTTATCCTACAGATACCCCCCACTTGTGTGGAATGATGGGCCTTCAAGGTTGTCACCGCAGGGCTGTTGGTAAGAACAAAAGTCTGGGAATTCCCTAAATGCCTCTAGAGTCAGGGAACTTCATGAATAAATTATGCTGTAGCCATGCATTGGAGTTCATTGCGTTTGTTTATTTTGTAAAAGACAAAGTTCTTTATTAACTGCTATGAAATGATCTCCAAGATAAAAGACTTTAGGTTTAATAAAAAGTAAGATGAAAAGTGATGTGCATGTGGCATGTTATTTGTGTACAAAAAGAGGTCAAAGTGTGCACACACATGTGCATGCATGTGTGTGTGCATGTCTGTGTGTGCATATGTGCATATACGTGTCTGTGTGTGTCTGTGCATGTGTGCATGTGTGTGTGTGTGCATAAGCTTCGATGCACGTGCATTTACTCATTGGCAAAAAGATGTGATTATTAAGAGACTAAGAACAGTTTCAGGAAGGCTGAGAGGCAAGGTGGGAGGAAGGCTTTTTTACTCTGAATAACTTTGAATAATTTTGAGTTTAGAACAACTGTGTGACTATGAGGGGGAGAGAGAGAGTGGAGCCCAGACTGGGTGGAATAAACTAAGCCGCTCATGCTAACAAAGCGAAATATCCTAACATCACATCCCCCTCCCTCCCCGGTGGCTATGACAAAGTAAGAAAATGGGAGAGGCCAGTCCAGCCTCTCCTCTCTTTCCTGAGTCTCCTGGTTTCTCTGATGATTCTGCAATAATTAGAGCTGACTCAAGCCTCCAAGCCTCATTTGTCTGCTGACCCAAGAGACAGGTCCCACGACCTGCACCGTCATCTAGAAAGAGCCCACCGGGCCCTCCTTCCCTGCTGTGGGGAGGCGCGCCCGCTTCCGGGGACCGCGGTGCTGATCGCTGCCGCGTACCCCCGCAGCTCACTCAGCAGAAAGGATGAGGCTGTCCTGAATATGTCAGTCAGATATCAAAGATAAATGAAGTCTGAAAAAATAAAATGTGCGGATTTATTTTTTTTTAAAAAATACTCTTTGGGAGACACCCAGAATGCGCTTTGAAAAATCTAAGGGAAATATGTCATGAGAACCAATCCGCACTCCGCTGTCCGACTTTCATCTCTCTCTGGTAGCGCTCACGGCTGCCTAATGGTCTCCGACTGCCACTGGCTAGGACGGAGGGCCTGCTCCCCAGGATGCGCAGACCCCTGCCTCAGCTCCGCCCCCCACCCTTCCCAGGTGCCCTGCCGCTGGGGAGCGGCCCCGCCCAGTGCTCCCCCAAGGACATCCAGCCTGCAGCCCGGGAGCAGCCTCACCGGGCCTCGGGAGCTGCCTTGGCTTTGCGCGCTGGCTGGGCTTGGTGGTGTTTGGGGTTTTAATTCACTTTACTAAAATTGCCTTTCATTCACTTGGTGACAGGTAGTTATTTGTTTTCAGGGTTCCATCTGACATTTATTGTTAGCGCAAAACACTAATAATAATAATTAGCGCCTTTTCAGAGTTGTCTGGGGTTTTCGCGCCGCTGCCTTGTTACTATAAAACATCTCGGTGCTGGGCTGGAGATAAGATAGTATGATGGTATTTAAATGTAGCAAAGGGGTTTATTAGACTCGGGCCAGATTGCAGTATCTCTGGGCCCCTCCCTTGGGAGCAAGCCAAGACTTCATGTCCTCTAAACTTGCCTGTAATGCCAATACCTACCTTAAAAACACAAGACAACACAACACAACAAAAAAGAGGAAGACCTCAACCAGCCACACGTGGTTTGGTTTTTTCTCAGAAACAAGCAAGCAGATCTGAGATGTATGTTCCAAAACTTTGCTGGGCAATGAGGTCGCCACTAGCTACATGTGACTGTTGACATTAAAAACGTTTGAAATAGAATAAAGCGTTCAGGTCCCGCGGCACATGGACCGCTTTTCGGGTGTCCTGTCCCACGTGGCTGCCGGGTCGAACAGCGAGGCTGTAGGACCGGCCGTCACCGCTGCGAGCCCTCTGGGACGGGGTCTTCTGGAACCTCGTATTCAAGGGGTGACCCAAGGACCAGCAGCACTGGCTTGACCTGGGCATTTGTTTAGAAATAGGGTCTCCAACCCACACCCCCAGACACAATCACGAGGTCCCCAGGGCACCCAGCCCTCACTGGACTCTGAAAAGCGCCAAGAGTCTTGAACAAGGTTCAGAAACTTTCCCTGTAGGAGCCCAGGGAGTAAATGTCCGGGGCCCTGTGGTCTGAGTCGCCTTAACTCCGGCACTGTCGTGACAAAGATGACCCGCTGTGCTCCCGTCAACGTTTATTTAAAAAAATGAAACACATGACCCCGGTCCAGGGCGTCCTTGTCTCCAGCTGTCCCTGTGAGTAGTTAGTGTTACTTACCTCACTGCTGGGCCGCCAGGCCCACGCACCACTGATCCGGCATCTAGGTCTGTGGTTCTAGAAAAGACACTTCTGTTTCGGGAAAGTCTCTGTTATTTCCGTGTCCTTCGTTTCTAAGGAAAGCGGACGGTTCTGAGCCAACGGAGCTCGATGACAAAGAGTGTGGGGGCTGCGCAGTGAGCGAGTCCACAGGAAAGGGGGCGGCTGGGCTTCCCCCACGCTGCCCGGGTGACCCGTGTGTGAACAGTACGTGCGGGGCTCCTGGTGACGTCAGACCGGGAGGGTGTGTGTGGGTCAGCTCCCGGTTCCGACGTCAGACCGGGAGGGCGTGTGCGGGTCAGCTCCCGGTTCCGACGGGCCCCTTGCCGGTCTGAGAGTCCAGGCGAGGAGCGAGGGGGCGGCAGCCCTACCCAAGGCCTCATCAGAGCCCACAGCGACCCCCACGGCAGTGCTTCCACGCCACGGTCCCCTGCCACGTGGACACTAACCAGCCCCTGCTTCCTTTACTCCTCCAAAGTCAGGTCTTCACAGGACGACCAAGCTGAGCTCGTGGAAACACGAATCAGGCCGGAGTGGCGTCCACACTGCCCCCGTGGCCCGCGCAGGCCACCTGAACTGCCTCCGCTTCCTCTGAGCAACAAACCAACTCGCGCCTTCTCCACCCCACCCCGGGGCCTTAGCTTTCCCTGCCCCACCGCCATCCCTGCCCCACCGCCGTCCCTGCCCCACCGCTGTCCCTGCCCCACCGCCGTCCCTGCCCCACCGCCGTCAGCCCTGCCCCACCGCCGTCCCTGCCCCACCGCCGTCAGCCCTGCCCCACCGCCGTCCCTGCCCCACCGCCGTCCCTGCCCTGCTGGCCACCTCTCCCTGGCTCTCCACCTGCCCAGACTTCCGTCCTTTCTAGTCCGCTCAGATGTCCCTTCCTCGGAGGCCTTTTGTGGTTAAGATCACCCTCCATCATTTTCAATCCATTTTCATAAACCATTCTTCAGGTGCGTATAACTCCTGTTGTGGTTTCATATATGAGTGCTCAGTTGTTCATTCTTTGTCTCTTCCATCAGAATGGCTCTGTGAAGACAGCATCTTAGAGGTGCCGGTTTCTAGAGCCTAGAAAAGCACCTGCCGCAGAAAATCAAGGCATCGTTTGTCAAATTAACAAACGTAAATCTGTAGAGCCGCACACCTTTTTAAACTGTGGTTTTGAGCAAGCAGCTGGAACTGTGAATGTTTTCTCCTTTCTTGTCTAATGTCTACATTTTCTAACTTCAAAGGAGCAAAAGTTTCTCTTATAATTATGAAAATCAATTCGATGTATGTTATATTAAATAAATTAAGAGACCAAACTCGATCTACCCCTTCAAGCAGCCGATCAGGACCCTTCATAGAAAACGTTTCCAGTAGCATCTCCATGGCTGACAGGCCCTTTATTCCCCTTTAAGGCAATTTTAGACCTTCCCCTAAAGCTACTGTACTCAAAGTTTAGAAAATGACAATAAAGTTCAGTTTAAAGGAGTCAGAGGCATGACTTCTCATTCTGGAGTTCACCGAAGGACTCAGAAGGAAAAGTCTCTCCCTGCCTGATGTATATTAATCCTTTTTTAAAAAGAAGAAAGCTTGATCTCAAAGAAATGTCTAACAGTATAGGCTCCTTCTCCTATAGGGCTGTCATTTACGTCCATTCTTGAAGTTCAGATCTCTGTTTCTCTCCAAAGTAATATTGACTGCGAGACAAAAAATGGCTCTGGCGTTTCCAAATATTTCTGGGTTATGTGAATCCTTTCTGGAAGGAGACAGCTGTCGAATCGTCCTTTGTACTGAGCTGGACTTAAGGAGATTCTTAGAAGAATTCCAAAGCATTTCCAAGGGGGAAAATATGATAATGACTTCATCCCGGCACTAAGGAGCGGCGATTTATCACAGAACTTTGACCCAGCGTGAGCGAGGTCCCATGAAAGCCGAGAGCAAGCCCAAACTAACCCTGACCGAAGTCAGAACCTGGCACACCCAGGAAAGGTCCTATACTTTACCCACATGACCTCATTTTTTTTTTTTCCCTGAAAGCATCCAAACTTGTAAGGATTAGTGGCAAATATTACATCTGCTTATTTTCAGAGCAAGATGTCAATTTAGGGAAATGTTTTCAAGCAGGTCTGGTGAATATCACTCTCATGAACTGTTATGAGTCTATGGAGCCGTGTTCTGTGGAAAATGGCCAGTTTCATGCAGGAATCTGAAACTGTCTTCTCCGTCCTTCTGAGGATTTTCCCAGGAGAAAATATGTGTAATATTCTAATTGATGTGTCCGTGGAAGCATTGTGGACTTTGTGGATCACCTGAAAAAAAAATATATGTTTTTAACATAGCTCAGAAGTCTTAGCAGCGCGAAAGTTAAGGAATGAATTCAGACACTCCAAAAATATTCATTTGTTTTCTTCCCAAGTTTCCCGAAACAGAGTGCTCACAGATGAAATATTTGACTACATGAAACCATTTACTTTGGTAGCATTTCCACCATTAACCTTAGATCATCTCCTAAAGACAGCCAGGGAAGAGACAAATAAATACAGCCCATCCATCACGAAGCATGATAATAGGACACTTTATAAACAGAGGTTTTCCTATCCAGAGAGATACCATGTAATTTTAACAAGGCACACTGTGGGTGTTACCCAGCCGGCTACCAAGCGTTCGCCTCAAAATATCGACTGGTCTTATTGATACTATAATTATCAAAAAAGAAAAAAGCCTCAGACTCTTAAAATTGACCCAGAACAGAAGGATGCTTACCTGACTTTTATGAGGAGTCTTTGGTCCTGAAATGTATCAAAGACTAAGTGAGAATATTGGAATGAAACTATCCGTAGGACTTCATTGGATACTTACTATGTCCTGGTGTAAGTGCTAGACATTGTTTAAGCCATTTCATGGTAACGCCGAAACTGATCAAAACAAGGTCAGGGTCTTCACAAACATGCCTTAGACCCCGTGTTTCTTTATTCTAGGCATCGGGCCCCAGAATGAGTGCCTTCTCTTCTCTCTCCCTTTTTCATGTAGGGTTTTGTCTTCTAGGGTCAGTTCGAGAAGATCATCTCCTTCCCCGCTTCCGGAGCTCAGCCAGTGCGAGGCAATCAATCTCTCAGACAGCTGAGTTGAGTTCCTCTAAAACCCATCTGTCTGCTACAGCTGGGTTCTAAGCTGTCGGCTGAGGAGGTACTGAGCATGCAGATGACATTCAAATGAAGTTACCTGAAGGCAGGGATCCTGTCCTCCTGCTCACCCGGTAAGCTCAGGATCCAGAACAACACGTCATTGAGTAGGCGCTCAGTAGTACCAGCTGGACAGATGGTCTGTCGGTGCACGTACAAACAGACTCCTCAGCACAGCCTGTCACGCCGCCATCTTCACGTCTCCGAATCTACTGTCAGTTTCTTGACGGGTGGTGAGTTTGGTGGGAGACAGGTGTGATGTATTGACCCCTTAAATGCCACCATTCCCAAGGGACCATGAACCGCCTGGAAAACAGGCCTCACTGTGAAACAATCAGGAGACCCCCAAAATGCCGTTTCACATGATACTGACCATTAGTACAACAGAAATTCAGCCGGGAAAGGGAGATATCTGTGCATACTGCCGTGGTCCCGGTGTTGAGCTATGTTTTGAGATGGCAGATTTAGACGTTCAGCTGGGCAAACATCAGCAATCCAAATGCCACCGGCTGTATCTTACCTCTTACTGTGTCATAATGTCCACCACATGGCACATTCACTGAGTAGTAGTTGATGAATGAGTGAATGAACGAACGAACGAACAGATGGAGGAATGGGTGAATGGTACTGGATGGCAAACTCAAGCCGGCCAGCTGCCTAGGGGATACGGAATGTTATCGGAGCACAACAGATCAGCATTTCAACCTTAGCTTCACTACTTATTAGCTGAACAATTTAGGACAAAGTGAACTTGACACTTGTATTCTCAGTTCTCTGATCTGGAGGACGGGTATAGTGAGAGCACCTGTTGCATTGGGAATCTATGAGAACAGCAACGGGTGCTGTGCCGTACCACCAGATGTCGGCCCGGCGTGCCGCCCGATGCCCGCTCAGCTCCCTGCCCTGTGTGGGCATCGACCACAGCGCCGTGGTGTGCCACACAGGCTCATGAGGTTTGTGGGGGCTAATTGTGGGCAGCTCTTTCCTGCTCTGAGTTGCACTGACAACTTGAAATCAGACATGGCGGGAGTGTTTACACGAGGGGTCGGCGAATTTTCTTTAAAGGGCCCGATAGTGAAAATTCCGGGTTTTGCAATCGTCTGTGGCATTTCCTCACCTCTGCCGCTGTCGCCCGAACAAGCACAGAGACCCTGCGCAAACACACGATGTGGCTGCCTTCCACTCAGCCCTTATTGACAAAGTCAGGTGGTGGGCAGCGGGCTGTAGTCTTCCAACTCCTTATCTAGCTGCGTCCTCGAGATCGACAGACACTACAAATCAGGCTGTTTGTTTTTTCCCCAAATAGGCCGTTGTTAAACATTTACCAGTTCACCCCACCTGGCCCAAGGTCACACTTCCTTTCTGAGGGCAACTTGAAACCAGTGTCTGTCCAATGTAGGGGAACATAGGCAGCCCCTTGCTCGCCTTCAACAACTCTGAGGGTCATTCCAGCCGCGGAGCCCACTGGGTAGTAACACCCACCAGAGAGCATCCGTTAGGGAAGAGGCATTCAACACCCAGCAGACAATGCTCCAGCTGCTTGGTGTCAACCAGCCTGTCACTGGCCCGCCACTGACACACAGGCTCATGAAGACAGCGGCCATGGTGGCAGGGATGGAGGCCCCTCTTCATGCCGACTGTTGGGACTCCCACTCCCCAAGGGGGATCTGCCTAGAACCACTGCTGTATGGCCCGCCTGTCAAGAATAAAGATCAGTTCTAAGCCCCGAATAGGGCTCCATCTCTTGCAGAGACCAGCCTGTCCTCTCAAGGCCTGTTGGCTACATTGGAGCCTTTGCCCCAGGCACTCACATTCCCTTCACTGGGGCAGATGGATGTGCCGGGTACGGCTTTGTCTTTCCGGTCCGCAGGTCCAGTGATGTTATGTGGTGTTTGGTCCACTGTGCATGGTCCTTCTGGAGGCCACAGCCAGAGTTCCTTGAACTTAGATTTGGCTTCCATTTGGGCACTTTGCGCTTCTTGTGTCAAGGGTCTGACAGACTAGGAGCCACTATCCTGACCGAGAAGGTCATGGTGACCAGGGGCACAGACCCCCTAGAACGTGAGAGTCTGGGTCATGCATCTAGGCTGGCAGAGATGCCAGCTGAGGGTAAGAAAGTCTAAGACTAGACAGGGGACAATGTGCTGTGACATAACCAATGGACATAGACAACAAAGATGGGAATGGGGTGGTGGGGAGGTATGAGGAGGAGGGTGTCAATGGGGGAAAAGGGAGAAACATCTGTAACAAAAATGAATTAATAAATAAAATAAAAGGGGTACATATATTCTTTCTGATTGGTGTTTCAGGTTTCTTAGGGTATATTCCTAGAAGCGGGATCACTGGGTCAAAGGGAAGTTCAATTTTTAATTTTTTGAGGTAACACCATATTGTTTTCCACAGTGGCTGCACCAGTCTGCATTCCCACCAGCAGTGTACTAGAGTCCCCTTTTCTCCACACCCTCGCCAGCACATGTTGTTTGATGATTTGTTGATGGCGGCTATTCTGACAGATGTGAGGTTACATCTCATTGTTGTTTTAATTTGCATATCTCTGATGATTAGTGATGTTGAGCATTTCTTCATATGTGTCTTAGCCATTTGTATGTCCTTTTTGGAGAGGTGTCTATTTAGGTCCTCTGCCCATTTTTTAATTGGATTCTTTGTCTTCCTTTTGTTGAGTTGTATGAGCACTCTATATATTTTGGAAATTAACCCCTTATCTGATGCATCATTGGTGATTATGGTCTCCCATATAGTGGGATCCCTTTCTGTTTTGATGGTTGTTTCTTTTGCTGTGTAGAAGCTTTTTAGTTTGATGTAGTCCCATGTGTTCATTTTTTCCTTTGTTTCTCTTGCTTTAGGTGTTGTATCGGTGAAAATTTGGCTGCGTATGATGCCTGAGATTTTGTTGCCTACATTTTCTTCTAGAATTTTTATGGATGTACCCCTATGTTCATAGCAGCACTATTTACAATAGCTAAGATCTGGAAACAACCCAAGTGTCCATCAGTAGATGAGTGGATTTAAAAAGCTGTGGTACATGTACACAATGGAATACTATGCAGCTGTAAGAAAGAAAGATTTCTTATCCTTTGAGATGACATGGAAGGACCTGGAGAGTATCATGCTCAGCGAAACAAGCCAAGCAGAGAAAGACAAATATCACATGATCTCACTTATTTGTGGAAAATAATGAACTAAACAAACTGCTGAACAAAATTAACCCAGAGACATAGAGGTGGGGTACAGACTGACAAGCCTCAGAGAAGGGGGGGTTAGTGGGGGAAGAGATAAATCACAGAACTTACATGCATGTATGCATGACCAATGAACATAGACAACAAAGCTGGGGATGGGGTGGGGGGAAGGGGAGGAGGGTGGCAATGGGGGGAAAATGAGAACATCTGTAACAAATGTTACAACATCTATAACAAATTTTTTAATAAATAAAAAATTAAAAAACAAAATAAAAGCAGCCATAGCGGATTTTCCACAAGGTGCCCCAGAACCCCATAGCTGCTTCTCCCAGGATTTATGTAAAGATGTGGCCCTGAACTCAAGGGGTGGACTGGAGTGGGCATTGTGCCGCACTACCCAGACCTCCTAGTTAGGACTAAGGTCCGATTTCGCCAGCTTCAAGGAGGGTTGACGCCTGTTAGCTCTGAGCTCCCATCGCGTGCTGACCTCAGGTGGAGGGAGAAAACCGGCTCGTTTCAGACAGCAGCATGAATCAGTAACTGTGGGATGAGGGCTTACAAAACAGCCCCTCTTGCTCCAAGGTAGGACAACTCTGAAAGGTCATCTCGGTTCAGAGCTTTCTGGGCGAGTCGCTGAGGCCAGGCGTCCAGCCAGACCTGCCCCTTCCCTCTCCCAGCGCTGCTCCTGTCGGGAGCCCTCCCCGGACGCTCACGCCCATCTCAGTGGCAGACTCTGCGTCCTGGAGGCCTGACCTGACACACGGTGGAAAGCAACGATGCCCTCAAGGTGCACGGCTTACAAAGGAGGTTTTCATCCTCTAGATAGCTCGGCAAACGCAAGTTCCATAATGGCAACAACACCACCTGTTACAACTGAGTGCTTACCAGTGGTAAACGGAGTGCCTTGCATCCATTAACTCCTCTTCAACACGTCCATTAGAATCCACATTTTACAGGAAAGTAAAGGAAGAGGGCACGTGGGCCTTTATTAACTTCTCCAGGTTCACGGGCTTCACCACCACGCTTTGCCAGCCTCGGTTTGGAGATGGCTTGTACAAGAGACAATTTTGTGAGAGAATTTAAAGAATACTCCCTTTGCTTTTTTAGTCCCGTCGACCTAAAATTTGAGCCTTTTAACATGGAAAAGAGCTCCTGCTTTTGTATTTGAACTCCCTCATAGTCATCAAGAACGTTCACCTGAAGCTGTTCTGAGAAGTAAAAGGAGCGCGTCCATACATCATAGGCGTCAAGTGCTTCTGAGAAATAGCATCGTCTGGTGACTTGGCATTGAAGTGAGACCCCCCAACTTTCATTGCACTTTGTCCAAATAACAGCTGGCAGATGTCTGACCATCATGACTGCTTGGCTGAATTTCAGTAATGATGAGAGGATCGATATTTCTGCTATTTCACATAACTCGACGTGCTAAATTCAATTGGGGCCTGGTGGTCCCATGTTGTATGTTGCCAGTAACCAAATCAATACAAAATGATGCGTCCGGTGTTTAATGAGTGTCGGCTGTATGCTGGACACTGTCCTGGTCACACTAAGAGCACAGCAGACACCCTATATTCCTCAAAAAGCTTAGAGTCTAAGTACCTGGGTTTCAAGCTTTAATTATTTCTATATCACTTTCAACATTTTTTGCATATTAACATACTGTGTGTACTAGAATGTCCTTACTATATTTTCAATCAGCTTCTTTTACTCAAACAAACTTAAGAAGGAAAGTGTACAGTACCTCTTAGGGTGTATGTGTGGGGGGGTGTCTCTTGCCATAAAAAAGATGATGCCCATAAAACAAATATATAGTCTATAACTATATATTTATTATATAACTATAAACTATATTAATAGCTTTTCAAAGATGTTTAAAACCCAAAATCATTGTGAATTCCACCAGTGGTCCATGTTCCATATTTGGGAATCACTTGTCTCATGGAAAGAGACAAATATGAGCAGAAGTGAGGAAAATGAATTACTTGATACATTATAACGAACTGGTACAAAACATGGATCCTGGAGCTGAATTGATTTGATTCAAATCTTAGTTCTGGCTCTTAGCACCTATTAGCTAAGAAAATTCACTTCAGGAAAAGTTACTTAACCTCTCTGATCCTTAATTTCCTCACCTGTAAATGGGGCTAATAGAGTATTTACGTCTTGGGTTATTATCAGGATTAAATGAGTTAAATTGCTTAGCCCTGTGGCAGCCCATCCTAAGCACTCTAGAGGCTAATTGCTAGTGTTACTATTGCAACGTGCAAGCGACGGGAGGAGGGCAGTTCTCAGTCCTCCTGGAGGGGGCTGGGGGAGGCTTCGCGGAAGGGATGGTTGTGCAGAGGACTGGCGAGTGGGTGTGCATCAGGTCTGCGGAGCAGGAGAGGGTGATTGTTCAGGCAGAGAGCAATCTGAGCTCCAGTAACCTCACTCTTCTCTGATAAACTCTTCAATAGCAGGCATTTTTCGTGTTCGCCTGCCTCCCTTCCTCTGGTGGTCGCACTTTGACCTTTCTTTGGAGAACTACCCTTTGCCCACTCTTGGCATGCATACGCAGCTCTGGGAGTGGGCACGTGAGTCTGATCTGCCCAGCCATCCACTGGCCGCAGAGATCCATGCGGGCCAAATGGAAGCAACTGGAGTGAATCTCAGGACACGGCCTGGGACCACTGGGAAGGAGAGCGGAGGGGATCCCTGGGGCGGGCCACAGGCTGAATGGCTCAAGCACAGAGATGTATTATCTCACGGTCTGGAGGCTGGATAGCAACAATGAAGGTGCCGGCAGGGCATGCTCTCTCAGAAAGTGCTGGAAGGTGTGTTCAGGCTTCTCTCCTAACTCCTGGTAGTCCTTGGCGGTGGCAACAACACTCACTATTTATGTGGCATTCACCCTGTGTGTCTAACTTTTCCCTTCTTATACAGTACCAGTCATATTGAATGAACTAGGGGCCCTGCCTATTCCACTATGACCTCAACTCCTTACATCTGCAATGGCTCTATTTCCAAATAAGGCGATAACTCCAAGGTCCTGAGGGTTAGGGCGTCAACCTCTGAATTGTGGGTGGGGGAGGGGGTCATTCCACCCATTAACTGAGAGGTTCTCACTCCATTGCATTTACAGTTGATCATCAGTAAATTTAATGCTGCTGGGGTCCCATGTGGGAAAGAAATACTCTTCCTGGGGTTGGAGCCAATTCAGAGGAAAGAAGAGTTAAGAAACACAGATGTAGGTACCCAGGGTCATTATCTGAGCACCTGGATTCAGCTATGCCTGAAGCTTCATGAGGCAATAATGCCCTCTTTTTTTTTAAAGCTAAAGGTAGTTTAAGTTGGGTTTCTATCACAGTGAAATGAGATACCCCTGATTAAAATAAAACTTTAAGCCATGGAGAATTTAAAAATATTTCAGTAAATTCTGTGTTCCATTAGGAAGGAGGATGGGCTTGTGAAAGAAACAGAAACTTCAAAAGAAGGCGAAGTTCGTTCTGAGGATCCGCCCCCGTGCAGTTCAGACAGATGCTTTGATATCTTCTGTGGTAACTGTGAGTCGTTCGTGACATTTCTGGTCTGTCCTGGGTGTTACTAGCACCTGCCAGGTCAGGTCTGTCACTTCCGTGAAAGCACTGAGCATCCACAGAGCACACTCTGTGTGTGGAGTCCCTGTGAGGATTACTGATGTCACATGAGATCTCATCAGCTGTATTTATTCTCTCTTCATCTCTGCCATACGAGGCTCTCAAAAAAAAAAAAAAAAAAAGTCTGATGATTTTTACAGGAAGATAGCTTCTCCTTGCTCCTCTGCCGTGAAAACTGTAAACCAAACCTTAGTTCCGGGAGAGGGGTGTGGGGAGTTCATTTGTCCTTACCACAAGTATAATTAAAATGTAAATCTCTAGGGAGGACGCCTGGAAATTAGGGTTATTGTTGACATTATTATTAATTAATAATTATCAAATACTCAAAAAAAAAAAAGAGATTATCCCGCAGATTTTGATGGTCTCCATTCTCCCATTAGGGAAGGGTGGGAGAAAGATGGATGAATTCCCAAGCAGATGAATTAATGATTACGGCAGTCCAGGACAATTCAGCCCGGATCCCTAGCCAGCACGCACTTAGCTGGCTGGAGTTTGACTAAGTGTTCAAATGAGATTAACTCTTAAATCGGTGATTTCATCTGGAGATAAAGGTTGATAAATAAAGATGAAAAAAGAGGAAGCAGAATGAAATCCTTCCAGCAGTAACCCATGGAGGGTCCCCAGAAGGTGATATCAGAAGGCGAGTCTAATGAAGTTTTAGGAACCCCCTTCCTAATTCCGTCACACGCGGGAGGCGTTTCTGAGGAAGCCCCTAATGAGACTGATAAGCACCATGTTCATGACTCAGTGGGGAACCCAGAGCTCTGGGTTTCGATGTGGTATGACAGTCTCGTGTGTTAAATAAATACCAATAAATTATTAACACACACCAGTTGTATCGTAACACGGAGCCTTAACAATGTATCATGTCAGCAAGCACAGTTCTCACTCAGGGAAATTCTCCGTCTCTTTCATTCAAGTGCTGACATGCAGGGCCTGCACACAGCCGGCTTCTCGTTTCAGATTGACACATGTCGAAAACCGCTTAGATTTTGTGTTGTGCTCTTAATACTTGAAACCCGGAGAATGGAATTCTCTGCCTCTGCGCGAACAATGACTTGCAAAAAAAATTCCTCGCCTGGGGCTTCGACTGGAGGCTCGGAGAAACAAAAAGCGCTTTCGCTACTGTTGCTTCACGTTGGGGGAATAATTACTTTGGTTGTGGAAAAGGGAGGGCCCTGCCTGGCCCCTTGGAAAAACAGTGTGTTTGTCGGCCCTTAAATGAGATCATTAAATTGAGGAAGGGTGCCGTCCGTGGATCGCTGAACGGCTGCCTGTATCCCGGGGAGGGTCAGTCATGTCTGCCGCGCGCTCCGGGAGGCCTGGGCTCCATCGTACTCTGAACAATGGCAGCGACTCTGATGAAGTCTCCTCTCTGTACCTGGGGATGACTTCTCCGGTCTGCTTCCGAAAGCATCATCGTGTCTTCTTCTGTGGCTGCAGACATACTTGTATCTTCTTGGGGTTTTTCTCACGTACTGTGTCAGTCATCGAACATCACTCACTGCACTTGAATGTCTTCGCGGTGCTGATGGGGGTGGGGGGGTCTGTCCAACACCAGGACTCCCTGGTTGGGTGTGGATATCAAATCTCACAGGGTGCCTTGAGGCTTTTGGCTTTGAACATTTAATGTCCACAGGGATATCTATGCATTCAGTGTCTGACACAATTTTTTTTTTTTTAGAGAGAGAGGAAGGGAGAGGGAGAGAGAGAGAGAAACATCGATGAGAGAGAACATCGATTGGTTGCTTCCTGCACGCCCCCCACTGGGGATCGGGCCCACAACCTGGGCATGTGCCCTGACCGGATATCGAACCAATGGCCTCTTGGTGCCTGGGCCGACGCTCAACCACTGAGCCACACTGGCCGGGCTGACACGACAGTTTTTTTGTTTCAATCTCAACTGTTGGGAAGAAAAGAGAAAGAGTTTGCTCAGGATTGACCATCTTTCTGGACAGGGTCCGAGATGCCAGCGTAGGACAGTCTGGGGTCATGAGCCCAACAAGCCCACGTTCGTTAAGGAAGGAGTGACAACCGCTCCCGCCTTACTTCCCAGTATCCATTCCCCATCCTCCAATGCACCAGACAGCTGTTTCAGGGCCCTCGGCATTCCCCAGCCAGCCGGTTCACTTCAAGCGTCTGTGCTTTTGCATGGGCTGCCTTTGCCCTGCGGAGTGTCTCCCCCTCTACCGGAACAGGCTCTGCACAGACTCCCAGAAGGAGCTCCAGACCCTCGGAGTCCTCCCCGGGAGGGCGGCGAGGCAGGAGTCAGCACGCCCGCTGGGAGATGTAGCTTGTCAAACTGGTGGCCTGCGGCTTGTCCCCGCTCGGGTGTGAGCAGTGTGAACGGGCGTCTGGAGCTGGGCCCACCTTGCGGGTTCTGGTGCGGGCTTCTGGCCCTCAACGTACCTCGATGCAGCGCTCTGCGGGCTGGTGCCTCCCCGTTGTTCGGCTATGGACCCCGGGACCCCGGGAAGTTAAGTTACTCGGTGGTATCACATACGTGACACGTGGCGGGCCCAGGACTAACCCCCCTGAGGCTGACCGTGACGGTGACCCTGGCTGTGACCCGATCGACCAATCGTTGCTTTTCAAAGTTTTGTTTCCTGCAAACTGAGTCAAGCTGAGTTGATGCTGAGACGGACGAGCAGATGTTTGGCTTCGGAAGCTGTGTGTTGTGCCCCCGCCCCTCCTGCGCGGGGAGGTGGGGCGCAGGGGTGTGCGGTGCGCTCTGCTAGCGGGGAAACTGAACACGGGCGGAGAGGACACCAACAACCAAAGCATGAAATCGCGGTGACGACCGTCCACGCGTGGCGTGATGCTCAGGGCCGGGCACTGGTGTAAACACTGCCTGGTGACCCGTGTGCTGCTCCCAGAAACCCCAGGAGGTTCTGCAGGTGAAGCTCCGAGAAGAAAAGGGACACGTGACGGCGAGAGGGGAGCGAGCGTGAGGTCTGCACAGCGGAGACCTCCGGCAGCACCGCCGGAGACACGCCACCGCAGCAGCATGGCCTTCAGTGTGCCCCGCGGGGACGACACTGGAAAAGTCCTTGGCCGGAGAGGTGGTGTCTGGGGCTCTCACCCAGGGGTCAGGTGATCCGAGGCCAGCGCATTGTCCTCTTTGGCTCTGATGCTCTCACAAGCTCCACTCTGGCCCTGAGCGTCAGTAAGCTCGTGGTGAGTTCCACCACCGTTTGCATCAGCCACGGGCCCCTTCCCGTTTCTCCCGCGCCAGCCTGGGCCGCTCAGGGAGTCGGCAAGCGGGTCACCGTCTGCCTGGACCGCTCCGCCCCTAGCCGCTGCCCTGCTGACCACCCTTCCAGTCTCAGCTCAGTGTCACCGAGGGAGGGATCCTCCCTGACCTCCAGCTAACCTCTCGGACCTGACCTCGCTCTTTCCCAATCATTTCCTCTCCGGGGTTTGTAGAAGTTGCAATTATCATAATTATTTATTTGTTTGTGTTTTCCTACGTCCACCACTAGAACACGAGACCCTGTGGATGGAGCTCTGGCTGTCCCTCTTACCACTGGAAACGCCTGTCTCTGACCATGTCCGGCATGTAGGAGACACTGAACAACTAGTTTCAATGTTATTGTTTTAGAGATGCTAAAGGAAATAACCCCAAGTTGAACGCTTCAACCCTCTTGACTAGTTTACATCTTTCACTTGTCCGTGTATTTTCAAATACCTCTAATTACCTTGCCACCCCGCTCCATTCCCTACCCTTAACACACGGTCCTGTTACTCCTTCTTGTGGGGGGAAGGCAAGCGGCGGACGGGCACAGCAGTTAGCCAAGGAGCGGTTCTGCCATGAGCACGTGAGTCACTGCAGACTGCAAACCTCCCAGGCAACCCTGCTCCTGCGCGTCCTCGCCTAGCGCGGCTCAGCACAGACCTTGGCGTGGCCTTGCGTTTCCCTGTCAAGCAATGCGTGCCGTTTAGCCAGGGTTCCCTCCCTTTTCTGTCTGTTGTGGGAGTCATGTGCTGTTTTACAAAGCAGGCAGCCAGGGAGCAGCAGTTGACTCAGGACCTGCAGAAGGGTTCTGCCTGCCCTGGGGGTGCCCTTCGCTGGGGAACTGTGTTGTTTTGTTTCCGTGGTTATATTTAGAGCCGCACACAAAGAAGGAAAAGGGAAAAATAGGAATGACTTTACAAAATACATTGGTAGGCCCTAGCCAGGGAGCTCCGTCGGTTGGAGTGTTGTCCTGATGCGCCAAGGTTTCAGGTTCAATCCGAGGTCAGCGCTCACGCAAGAGTCCATGGGTGGCCCTGGCCGGTGTGGTTCAGTGGTTAGATCATCGGTCTGTGGAACGAAGGGCCGCAGGTTTGACTCCCGGTCAAGGGCACATACCTGGGTTGCAGGCTCATCCCTGGCCCTGGTTGGGGTACGTGCAAGAGGCAAGCAATCAATGTGTCTCTCGCACATTGATGTTTCTCTTTCTCTCTCTCTCCCTTCCACTTTGTCTAAAAATCAGTGGGAAAAAATATCCTCCAGTGAGGAATTTAAAAAAAGAATCAATCAATGACTGCACGAATAGGTGGAACAAGAAGTCGGTGTTTCTCTCTCTCAAATCAACAGATACAACAAGCGTTGTGACACAATTAACAGAACAGGAAGACGTCGTGTAAATAAATAGCAATGGAGGAGCTGGGACATCAGTCCTCTGAGAAAAGACAGAGAATGAGGCAGGGATGGCGTCGCTCCGAGCAACGGAGCCGCTTTGCGCCCAGCGTCGTCCTGTCCCCACGCACGGCCGAAGGTATAAGGCGAGTTCCCTAGACCACAGGCAGTTCTCAGAAGAGGACGCGCCAGGAATTTTGTTTCATAACTGGAAGGAAAGAGTTATCCAAGGACACTCTAGACAAATCCTTTTATTTGTATTTCGAAGGGAATAGGTACTTTGAAAAAGCGACAGCTACCATTTATTGAAGGGTCGTACTGCCGCGGGTTACATGCAGCTCATTGAATTCACGCAGCAGCACACTGATAAGTACTGCCATTGTCCCCATTATTCAAACAAAGAAACTGAGGCACAGAGATGAGACGTGACTTTTTATTTTTTGGAGAGAGAGAAAGGGAGAGGGAGAGAGAGAGAAACATCGATGAGAGAGAACATAGATCGGCTGCCTCCTGCATGCCCCCCACTGGGGATCGGGCCCAGAACCTGGGCATGTGGTGTGATGTGATTTTTAAGCAGATGGGAAGGAGCAGAGATGGTTTTGGAGAACATGACTGTAGCAACCTGACTATCCTGCCTCTTCGAAACGTCGACCTTTCTAGGATTAACCATGTATCATCGCCAGCCTTGAGTCATTTTGTACCTACAGAACGGACAGTCCACAGGATTCCACCCAGTGCACCCTTGTGTAAGGTAGCTTACGGAGTGCCTTCTCCCCGATGCCACCACCAAACACATGGGCCTCTGGACTTTCCTAAGCGCAAGCCTACATTCACGCACATGGGTACGTGCGCCTTGATATGGTGTCGCATGCAAGGCTGGGAAGATGCACTCAGAGAGGTTCCTCGGGCACCGCGGCACAAGGGCCCGGTGCATCTCTGAGACTGTTTCTGCAGCTGGAAGTGCAGAGGTGGATGCTGAGTCATGAACTTGCCCTTCGACGTGGCAGTCCTCGCACATCTGCTCTCCCCCGCCATCCCTCCGCAGCCCCAGGCGCTGGGTCCCGGGTGTGAGCGCCAGCGAGCTGCGCCCACGAAGCCCAGATGCCAGAGGCCACGCTGACAGCAGCAAGGGGGTGCCCAGGGGGACTTTTGAAGAGGTTAACCCTAACGCCGACCTGCTGCCTGACCAGGAAGCAGAGCGATCTCAGATTTACGAATATTATTTCCTGCCTCTGCTCGGAGAGGCCGGGCTCCCTGTGAAGTCCTGCCTTGTTTCTTAAGCCCACGGAGGCATGTGGAACGGGTGGGGCCGACCTCCTGGGTCTCCGCTGCCCGGAGATGAAAGGCCTGCGAAGGTCGGAGACCTCGGCTAAGTCAACAGCCGGCTCCCAGCTCCCTTTGGTACTTTGACCCTTAATGACTCAGCTGCCTGGAGGGTCCCATTCTCTTCAGGCTGGTTTCTGGTTGGTTTGGGCTGTTTGATGTGGCCTTTGTCTTGATCTTCCGGGTCTCTTTTACCTGGCTGGTTGAATGGGTCAGGGATCGCCACTGACCGACCCTCAGAGCCCAGGAGATGTTTATTTCTGGGGCTCAGAGCCGTGCGGCCTGGCTCTGCGCACCACTGCGTTCCCCGCCGGCCTCGGAGGCGCCCTCCCCGGGACCGCGCACCAGCTGCACTCGGGCCTCCCGTCCACGCGGCGATTCCGCCCCAGCGGCAGAGTGGTCATTTCCAGCACGGACGTCACCTTCTGCCACTGCTCAGCTCCCTTCAGTGGCTCCTCTAACAACACACCCGCCCCTCCCGTGGCCCCTCAGGCTCTCCCTCGCCAGGCTGTCCCCCTTCACTTCCCAAGGGGGGCGTCATCTGGTCAGCGCTTAAATTCTGTTCGTCGTCGTCCGTTTTCTGATTTCCCCCAATGAAACATGCAGCCGTGGGCAGAGACCCCTTTGTGTCTTTCACCCGGTGTTTGGAATGATCCTGGCACTTCTTGGAAGCAAACTCAGTGTTTGGTGAAAGGGCCAATGGACGAGGGCATGATCCTTGAGCTTTCGTATCCAGAGCGCAGCGGAGATGAGCGAGCGAAGGATTTCCCGGGGCTGTGGGTGCGGCTGCTCTGCCTCTGGTTTCCTTCCAGAGGGGGGAGGAGGCGGCGGGCGGGTCTGTCGGGTGGACGGAGCTGTGCATTCAAAGACGTTCATCGTCACATCACAGTGAAGTGAAATACTTGAAAACTGTCACGCGGCGTGCGGGAGAGGCACGCGTGCTGTCCGGCACCGCCCGGCGTGGACTACCTGGTCCCTGTTAACAGGAGCGAGGTTACGGAGAGGAAATGACTCAATGGGGAATGAGAGAGTGGAGAGAAAAAGGGTTCATTCTGGAACAAGTGCGTGTGATCGCGGTATTTCTTAGAAAAACAGTAACAGTGATGAGGAGGAGGCGGGAGAGGAACTTGCTGCGTTAACACTGTAGAATGAACGGGATGGGGGAGACGGGTTACCCGGCGAGGTGACTAACAGAGCCCTTTTACTTTCTACTTCGGATGGTCTCTAGATGTTCGACAGGAACGCGCGTGAGTTTCCTCGGGCAGAGGAAACACCGGAGGGGCACGTGAAGAGGCAGCCCAGTCCACCGGAAACACACAAGGGGAGAATGGCTATCCCTGAAACACACAAGGAGAGAATGGCTATCCCTGAAACACACAAGGGGAGAATGGCTATCCCTGAAATACACAAGGAGAGAATGGCTATCCCTGAAACACACAAGGAGAGAATGGCTATCCCTGAAACACACAAGGGGAGAATGGCTATCCCTGAAATACACAAGGGGAGAATGGCTATCCCTGAAACACACAAGGGGAGAATGGCTATCCCTGAAATACACAAGGGGAGAATGGCTATCCCTGAAATACACAAGGGGAGAATGGCTATCCCTGAAACACACAAGGGGAGAATGGCTATCCCTGAAATACACAAGGGGAGAATGGCTATCCCTAAAGCAAGCAGAAACAGTAACTCACAAGCTGGGCAGGGATTAAAAACAACCACCCCCACCAGGTGGGCTTCAAGGTGACAGCTGCGATCCAACCGTCCGAATCCCGCGACCCCCGAAAAGTGCCTCCTCGGTGCTCAGGCGCCTTTCAGAAGGAAGCCGAGCGACCCGGCATTGTGACAAGACACCACCCCGAGCCCCTTGCAGGCTGAGAGCGTCACTCGGGTCTTACTGATGCGCTAGGGTCAGCCTTGCTCCTTGCGGTGGAGATTTCCCGGGGGACCTTCCCCCTGTTGCCTCTTTCTGAGCTACTTACTCACGGTGCCATGACTGCTTCCCCTTTCCCCTGGGGGCCCCCTCCTCCCTCCTTCCATCCTCTGCCTCTGAAGCTGGGGGACACAGACGTAACACATCAGAGAAACCTAAACGGGAGAGGGCGCTTCAGATGATGCTAGCACATTGCAGAATTGGGGCTGGACCAGAAGGGGAAGATACAGACATACACGCAGTGCCGGTCCGCGGTGACTTCGCTCATGTCATGACATTGGAGGTGGGATGGGGCCAAGGAGCCCATGGTCACTTCTCACATGTCCATTCAAAAGTATTTATTAAGAGAGCGGATCTTAAAGGTTCTCATCACAAGAAAAAAAAAAAATTGTAACTATGGGAGGTGACGGGTGTTAACTAAACTTACTGTAGTCGTTTTGTAATGCCTACATATATCAAACTATCGTGTACGTCTAAAACCGATACAATGTTACGTGTCAATTATATCTCAATAGGAAATATATTAGACTTTGTAAAGGCCAGGTGTTCACTGAGCACAGGGTGTGGGCAATGATTTAAAAATTACAGCAGAGGGATACAACAGAGAGGTCGCAGCCCCCGTTCAGCGTGGCGTCAAAGGGGGGAGGCGGACGGTAATCACTAAAACAGGTGGCACGGTCGCCAACTCTGGAGGGCTAGGAAGGAACAACGCCGAGCCTCGGACTGCGCGGCTGGCGTCCCTGACTCAGTGCAGGAGGAGAAGGGGGGCTTTCTGGAGGAAACCCCACCCAGGTGAGGAATAAGGGGTCAATGGGAGTAAACGAGGCAAAGACAGCACCACGTGCGGAGGCCCTGGGAGCGTCAGGACCCTGTCGCCCTCGGCTGGAGGGAGGCCGAGGTGGCTGCGGCGGCGGTGGGGCGGCGCTGGGTGGGAAGAGAGAGGCTTCTGATGCTGCAGCACAAGCTGATGGCAGGAGTCAGAGGGCTTCCTCCGGGCTTCCGCTCGGTCACCGGCCTGCAGCCACCCACCCCTTACCTCCCCCTAATCTCGCGTCCCAGGAACCTCAGTTCTCTCCATTGAACTCACTTGTCCTGTTCTTTCGACTCACCGAAGGGCATAAAGTGCACACTGTCCCCCTTTTTCCCATACACGACAGCCCGCGGGGTAACTCACAGGCACAGCCTGTCATTCACTGTCCCGCGTGTCAGCAGTCGGGCTAGGTCCCAGGAATGCGGCAAAAGGAGTTCGCCACGTACGTCAGCGA
The DNA here is from genome assembly GCF_014108415.1 of Molossus molossus. Taxonomy (NCBI): domain Eukaryota; kingdom Metazoa; phylum Chordata; class Mammalia; order Chiroptera; family Molossidae; genus Molossus; species Molossus molossus. Next base: position 6,735,432 of record NW_023425399.1, on the reverse strand, counting down.
CTTTTAAACGGGGTCCCCCAACCAGCGGCATCAGCATGACTTGGGATCGCATTGGGAAATGCAGGTTCCCGGGCCCCGCCCCAATGTACCGAAGGAGAAATTCCAGGGTGGCATCCGACATCTGTGTTTTTCACAAGGGTTCCAGATAATTCAGGTGCCGTTCAAGGTTGGGGTTCTCCTGGGCAAGTGGATTTGTTCTTTATTGATTTTAGAGCGAGAGGAATGGGGAGGGAGAGAGAGACAGAAACATCGATGAGAGAGAACATAGATCAGCCGCCTCCTGCAGGCCCCCCACCAGGGATGGGCCCACAACCTGAGCATGTGCCCTGCCCGGGAATCGAACCAGGACCTCGTAGTGCAGGGGTCAACGCACAACCACTGAGCCACACCGGCCGGGAGGATTTGACTCTAGCAAAGTGATTTCCCAGTCACCACTCCCTTCAACTTTTTGATTTAATTATTTGAATCTTTAGATCTGAACTATTTCAAGTGTACAGAAAATAAGGCGCCAATGTGTATAGCCACTTCCCAAATATAATGAACGTTATCACGTTGTCATCTTTTCTTCAGATATCATTTTAATTTTTGAAAGAAATGAAACATTTCAGATTCAAATGAAATTCCGCTTCCCATCCCTTCTCACCCCGCCCTGCCCCAGAGATCACCGCTATCCTGAGAGCTATTTGCACCAGAGCGTGGGCTCTGTGTTTGCAACTCTGTCAAGGGCAAGATAGATCCACATGTCGGAGCGTGTTTCCAGCCCCGTGCCCCACCGCCCACGCCCCGGATCTCTGACAGCCAGGTTCGGAATACCCTGTGAATCAGAACTGAGGGAAGGGTGGACAGAGGAAGCCGCAGACTAGAGAAAGTGGAGGAGGACGGACACAGACAGACAGACAGACAGACAGACAGACACAGAGGCCGTGCGGATTACGCAGCAGAGAAGGAGGTGAAGTCCGGTGAGAAGTGAGGGGAGGAAGCACAGCTGGTGAGGATGCGTCGGGGGCTGGGTCTGGAGATGGGGTTCACCCTGGAGGTCGCCATAACCACGCATTTCGTCACTTAGCTCGATGCTGTTCTTGCTCCACTGAGCACTCTCTTTGGAGGTCTAACCAACAGCATCTTTTTAATACCGCACTGGTGTCGAATTGTTCCCACAGTTTTCCAGATGGGCTCTTATAGACACTTTTCCTGGTTGTCACGAGCATGATTCCCATGGCTTTGTCTTGTCACGGAAATATTAGCACCAGCTGCTGTTCATTCAGGATTCGCCGTGTGCCCAGCATTGAGGTGACCATGTAGGCAGTGCATTACTCCTCACTGCACTGATGTGGGACAGACCAAAGCACTTGACTCATGTTAGCAAGGAAGAGACTGAGGGTCAGGGAGGACCAGCTACATGGCTGCAAAGTGGCCGAGCAGGACTGAGTCCAGGGCCCACACTGTTACACTGACTCTCCACCACCACTTCATGCCAATGACCAAGGAAAAGGACATGTAAAATGCCCCTTTCCCCAAATACCCTTTTATGTAAAGGAAATTGCATGCAAGGAACCAGTCTTACTGGACATATTGACCTCCCTTTATTGAAACAACATACCTAGATCAGGTAGAGATGCGGATATTCCTGTACAAAAGTGCCCGTGACTTTCCTAACTATTCAAGAAGTGCCTCTCCACCGAGGTGTTAGTTTATGGATCTTCACCTGCTTAACAGCAAGGTTAGAGCTGGAAGACCCTGCTAACCGATGATCAATCAGAAGGAGATAAAACAACTTCGATACTCTAATGGCCATCAATGGGAAGACGGTTTGATTTGCTAAAATGTGATCGACTTGCAGCTTTTCAGGATGTGCTTTGCATAGAATCAGGTGTGCCGAGAACAGATTGCGCTTCACCCCAGGTCACTTCCGTCCGATGTGACGCAGTGACACAAGACATTGTCACAGCATTCGAGCTTCCCTCCCTCGGTAAACCCTGCCTCCCAGGTCGGGGAGAGGTTTTTCCAGGAGTGTCTGCATTCGTCAAAGAATGCACCATCCTACGGGCCTGTCTGCCTTCATTAAATGGCTTTCAGAGCACACAATGCAAACGGAGGCACGTGCATTATTCAAATGGTTTTCAACGTGCACGAGGGGAAAGAGGTGTGCTCAGATGGGAGCGATGTTCAGTCGCTCATCGGCGCCACGGGAAATTCATTTCTCCTTTGATGCCTATGCCATTTTCCAGGTATTCCAATCCCTGTGGAGTTTGGCTGGGGGGGATTTCAGCCACCTAAAACCAGAGATGGGTGAACAGTCATCACACTTTCAAAAACACACACTCAATGCCTTGTAATTTCCCCAGGAACAATACTTTTTGTGCCTCTCCATTCCGACTCAAAGGGACAGTGAGATGTTTTTACTAAGTGGGATTATTTCCCCCACGCGGAGTTTTAGACCCTGTGACAAACGTAATGCAATCTGTCGGTCTCTCCGGCGAGCCTCAGGAATCCAGGCGCGGTGTGCCCTGTCTTATTTGCCAGCGTTAGGTGGGAAGGGCGGGGGCGGGGTGCCTTTTAAACGGCTTATAACTTCGGAGCTTGGATTGAAGGCACATCCAGCCTCCAAAGAGATGGGGAGAGAGGAAGCCTTTGCAAAAAGATCCCCCGGAAGCCTTCTTGACAAGCGTTTTGCATGCAGTTAAATAGACAAATGTATTCTGCTGCCACAATTGTACAGGTTTCATACTTGATGTCTGTCACCAAAAAGATTCTTGGGCACTTGTGGAGTGACTAACTATCACGCCTTCGAGCAGTGGTTCTCAAACCGGAGTGCGTGTCAGACTCTCCCGGAGGGCTCGTTACCACAGGCTGCCAAGCCTCACCCCCCGAGTTTCCGATGTGGGAGGTCTGGGTGGGGTCGAGGGGATGCTGATGCCGCTGCTCAGGGGCCCCCTCCTTGAGGACCATCAGTGGGGGTGTTATACCTGAAAATGAGGGTAATGCTGACCCACTGAAGGCTCTACCCAAAGGACTGCAATTCATGCTAGAGCCGTCGCAAACCATGAAGCAACAGGCCACCCCCGGAAACCATCCTTTTAGGGAGAAATAAGCTGAAAACCTTTCTCTCTCGCGTTTCTCCGCAGCACGTAGCTCTCTGGACATGCCTGATCAGCATCGCTCTCCCTGCTCCTTCTGTGTGGAACTACCCTCTGTGCAAGTCCTAGCTGCCTTCCCCTCGGAGGCCGAAGCCAGCAGCAGCTACAGGATGCATTAGGCCCGCTAATCTGTAGGTTAGAGGTGCCAGAGGTGATTCAAGTCGCTGCACCGAGCCTCCATTTGTGATACCTAGGTACACTCTCACCCGACACATTCTTGGTGTTGGCAACTATTAACATTTTCTCAGCATTTCGGGGAGTTACGCTTGACCCCCAAAGTGAGGCAGCTCTGAGCTCCACGGACCCATAGCCTGCACTGGGTACCGCTGCTAATAAACATTTACGGTGCGGCGGCGCGGCCCTGGCTCCACAAGACCCATTTGCGAGAGCGCAGCGACCCAGCCTGTATCTAGGCCAGCATCTCACCGCATTAAGTGGATCGGTCGGGTCTTATTACATTGCTTTGTCTCTTGCATTTGCAGCTCCCAGAGTTCCCACACCCCAGCACAATAGTCAGGGATGCTGAGGCGACCACAACTTTGCCCGGTGCTCGGGAGCAATGTCTGGAGAGCACCGAGGCCTGCTTCCCCGACACCGTTCGGGCCGCGAGAGCTCACGGTGCTTGGCGCCCGGCCATCCCTCCACTGCACCTGCAAGCAGCTCCTCAGGCGCAGGGCGCAGGCTCGGTCTTGCTGAAGTCTGAGTGGGCAGAGCGCCACCCTTCCGAACGCTGGCCCTCGCCTCCCTGCTCTGCCAAGAGCTGGCTCGGTTTCCATTTTGGCTGTTGTAGTGCCTGGTGCAGAAGCCTCCCTACATATGTAGAAAGGGTGTGTTTGTGAAGCGACTCCCCCTGTGGGTTTGTCTATTTTTATGTCTGCATATTACATAGCGGGCGGGATTTTATGCACCGAATAAAACTATTTCCCCCATTTCGCTCGGTTTATCATTCTGCTGAATAATTCAGCTACTATATGGACTTTTGCTTGATAAATTCACTTCGCGGAGCTTTCCGTTTCATTGGAATTTTTAATCAGATTGCAACCCATCACGTCGAGATCAAAGCCGGGAATAATGATGTGACCAATCTATGCCGTAGCCGAAGGATGTTCCTCCGCGCGCACGTCCTCAGATCACTTAGTCGCTTGCTAAAGTGTAAGAGAATTTATGATGCTAAATAAAACCAGGAGAGAGAGAGAGAGAGGGGAAAAAAAAAAGATGTTTTAATAAGATGAAAATCCAAATGTTAAAATAATGAGCCATCTGCATGGGTGGCCCTCTCTTGAGAGAGATGCCAAGAGCTTTGCCATCTGTGAAACATTTACCAGCTGTTTCCTTCCCTTTTTTGTGAGAACATAAGAAATCCGTGCAGTTGGTGTTTCTAAGTGATACATCACAGGGAAGAAAACAGGTTTGCCCGACTTCAGGAGGGCTGGCCGGAGCTGAATTGCCCAAATCAGACTTTTGGCTACTGCCTAGGTGTGCTCCGGGGTGCCACCCTGCTTCCCGCCTCGCCCCCCACCTTTTCTGAAGCTCCACAGAGCGCATGGGCGGAGGGGAAGGAGGTCGAAGTGGATGGTGTCCCAGGAGGTCATTTAAAAGGAGCCTTTGCAGAGACAGCCAGTGCCGACCCCCTGGACCGCCTGCAAACCTGCTCCACCTGCTGCCGGTTCAGCAAAGGTCCGCTCGGCGGTACTCCGGCCGAGATGGGGAAGGTGTCTGAAGCAGTCCAAATATTTTCCAGCATGTCTTGCCTTTCTCTTTCTCTTCTCTGTCAGCGTGGCACCTCTCTGCCAGTCAGCCCGGCACCCCTGCTGCGCTGGCCCCCGCCAGCGCCTGATGGAGGCCGCCTGACTCCTGTCTGGTCTTGGGATCTGAGCAGAGCGCCAGGCGGGGTTCCCGGCAGCTGCGCGGATCAGAGGCGGGGTCCCCGGCCATAAAACCCGCACCGTGCGGGGCGCTCACCGACCAGCGCCTCCCCAGGGCGCTGCCTTTCTGCCGCCCTGTTCCAGCACCGGACTCCGCTGGAGTTTTATTTTTTCTCCGCCTGCTATCTTCTCTACTTCATTAACTGTCCAATGTGTTTCAGGGAACATAACCCAACAAGAAGGTCTGGTTAATGAATGTGAAGTCTTTCGGATGCTCCCCTCAGGTGTCATTCCTGAGGATTTTAGGAAAAGCTTTCGGTCATTTTTCAAAAAATAATTTTTCTAAGGCCCCGTGCAGGGAAGCGGGGGAGACGGATCTGCGGCCCGGCCGCGCTCACCCGGCGCCTCGCGTTCGGCCAGACCTCAGGGGGGACCTGGGGACTCGGGCCTCTTTCCTGAGAGCCCAGGAGTGGGGCAGTATTGGCTCGTCCTCCAAAGGGTCGTTCCACACGTCCGACTGCGGGAATGTGCACCCAGAGGGTCACATTTCACGTGAAGCGAGGGCATCGAGGAATTTTTCTAGGTCACCCAGCAAAGCAACGTTCTCCTGGCTTTCCAGTCAGAAGAAATGTCCCAGCCTTTCGTCCCCGGTCACCCGACCACTTACCGGGAGCCTGCAGGGCCCTGGGTCCCCCGGCTTCCGAGGCGCAGCTCTGAGCTGGCTGCAGGCCGCCTGTGTGGACGGCGCCACACGGCCATGGCGCTTGGAGGCAGCGACACACGACTTCCGACAGAGGCGAAGGCGCCGGGCCCGTGTTTCCAACCAGGGGCGCTCTTGCCCCCCAGTGGTCATCTGGCAGTGTCTGGAGATGATTTTGGTGGTCACATCTGGGGGCGCTACCAGCATCGCGAGGCCGAGACTCCTGCTTACCGTCCTACAGGGGACAGGACAGCCCCACACCCCAACAGCAAGCACTTATCCGGCTCCACAAATCAGCGGTGCAGCAGTTGAGAAACCCTGTGCGAAGATGAAGCCTGCGGGAGGAATGGGGTGAAGGGGCGCCGAGAGGCCATCCTTGCTGACCGTTGGCTTTTCCCACCCCTGTTTCCAGGTGTCCTTTGCTGACCCCTGACCTATAGGTCTACCCAGGACAGAGACGAAGCATTGACTATTTCTGAATGAATCTTTAACTCAAGTCTTCATAAAGACAACAGGCAGAATTAGTCGAGCATAAAATCAAAATTACATAGGGATGTCTAAACTCTTCACCTACATGGTACTATATTTAATACATGCATGTTCATGTATAGGGAACCATAAAAAGTATTAAGCGAGCTGTGGTAGGAACCTGCAGTTCCTCATAAGGAAGTGGTAAGATCCTTGGGGAGGCAGCATGTCCCGTGTAAGTCAGGATGTCATTGCTTCCACTGCTACAACAAAGAGACCCAGCACCTTAGAGACGTTACAAAACAGCAGTGCAGTTCTCCCCACACTCAACACGTGGAGTTCATCTCTGCCTTGCCACTGTCTCCATCTGCAGCCACAGGGAAAGGAGGAAGAGGCCAGGGGACACCCCACCCAATACTTTCGGGGGACATAGGCTGAGAACAGTCCATGTCCCCTCTGCTCTCACAGCCCTTGGACGAGAGTTCAGTCACGTGGCAAAACCAAGTAACCAGGAAATGTGGCCATTCGTCTCCAGCTGGGCAACGCTGTGCTCCACTGAAATCTGGGCATCCACTGCCCCCCCACACACACACACCCCGGAGGGTGGGGAAGAATGTGTACTGGGAACAACGGGCAGTCTTTTGTGTCCACTGCGATGGAAAAGACCTTGCCAGGGTGTCCGGTCCGGGCTCCGCTGCTCCCTGGCTCTGTATTATTGGGGATAAACCTCTCCGAGCCTTAGTTTCCTCCTCTGCAAAGTGAGATTAGTGATGACATCCACTCTTAGCTCTCCCGTTTCCTGAGTTCTTCCTCCACCCCAGCTACCTTCCCTGGGAAGAGAGATTTAGGCAGTGAACTCCATTGATTGCTCCAAATCCAGGCAGACCTGTCCAAGAGCGCCAAGGGAGGGCACGTCCGATGTGGCCAACTCCTGGGCTGCAGTCCGTGGTGCCAACAGGAAGAACAGACCGTGCAATGTGATGTTATGACCAACGCGGACTTGAATTAGAGTCGACGGGAGAGCAGTCCTTCCTGAGCACACAGCCTGCAAGCTTCCAAAAGGAAAATGGTTTTCTTTGTGATGCTATCCCTCTCTCTTGCACAGCCCTTTGCCAAACACCTGTGGACCTTTGCCCAATGAGGCGCTAACCAGATCATGTGAGGCTCTGTCTCTCATTACTGCTCCCCTCATTGGTAAATGTGGGGTTTTCTTCTTCTTGTTGGGATGTCATTAGCACAGGGATGTGGCAATGGTGTTGGATGGGGAACAAGAAAGTGCAGCCTTAGTTGAACTCTGGGCTCCGTTCAGTCACACTTTCTCCTGGGCCCAAACGGTTTTGCAATCGCTGGAGTGTAAATCTTGTAGTTTCTCCGTCTTGTTTTGTCTTTCTCTCCAGAAGGCCCTAGCGACCTCAGTTACTCTCCTTTAACTAATAAGACCCAATGCCTCCTCCAAAACGACTGATGCCCTCCTCTGATCAATACCCCCATTCCATACCTACCTTGACAAGCTGTCCGCAGGATGTAATGGGGGGGGGGGTGCATGGGAAGCCTAATTCGTGTACATTAATCGATGCACTAAAAGTTGGCTGCACCACAAACAACACAGAGTGGGTGCTAATATTAATGTCTAATCCCTCCCCACTAAGAAATGGGTCAAACCACTGTCCCGTGTTTGACCCATTTCTGGGCATTATCTCTGTTGTTTGGCTTAAATTCTCCGTTCTCCAGGCGCCCTGCTCCTGTGTGGAGTTGTCTGCACCGAACTATCAGAACAATTGTGAATGTCAGGGAATCCCTCACTGCGGTTGCGCAAAGGACACACCTTAGATTAAAGTCCAGGACAGCCGGGCAGCTAAAGGAGTGGGCATCCCCTGGCCAAGTGCCTACCAGCAGCTCCTTCTAACACAAAGAGCGCCTGTCTGCCCGCCAGAGCGTCCTCACCGACTCCCTCTCCCCAAGCACCTTCTCTCTCTGCTCAGTTGCTTCTCCTAAGGGAGTCAAAGGGAACTTGATAGCCAGCTCCTTTTAGGATAAAGAAACTTCCAGATTGAGACTGCCCCCCACGGGACAAGACCACAAGCCTCGCCCTCTGATGGATGAGACGCGCACCCTGTCTTCGCAAATCTCAGCATCTGATGCATCGTGGTGACCGCGCTACGTTATAATATGCCGAAAACGGATACAAAAATCAGAAAGAGTTGCTGTTAATTTTCAGGTCCTCTTCAATGACTCCCCCCGCCGGTGTTCGAGTCTCCTTTCTTACCAACCACCTCGGGGGTCTCCGGCGTGGCCAGGTTTGTCCAGGCATCGCTCCCTTGCGTGGCCATCCACTGGTTCATTCCTTCAGCCCTTTTATCAAACGCTGTTGCTCCCGGGTCACTGTGTGACTTCTCTGAAGACAGAGTGAGGAGGAAGAGAAAGCCTTTTCTTTATCGATTTAAACTTTGTTTTTGGCGCACTGGGCCTTCTGTGCTCCTCTCTCTCAGCGGGCCAGCGTGGGGCGATGCTCTCCACCTGTGCGGAGTCCCTTCAAGTCCTCGTTCCCCGGGGCAGCTTCTCAAGTCACTCACTCCTGGGTCGGCTACGAAGTTCAGGGTTCTACATGACTCCTAGAACCAATTTGCAGTGTCTTAGATTCTTTTAAAAAACTGATTTGAGGTTTATCAGGGAGACCCGAAATTACTAAGTGGCTGGAGGCCCTGTTAGAATCATGGCAACTCAGAACCAGCCAGAAAGGCAAGAATCCTCACGTTCTCCTTGTCCCAGGAATGACCCACGCAGGCCGACACCACCAATGCCTTTGGCTGAGACCCACGCCCCTGGACACGGTGAAGCAGCTGGGGTGTCCTCGCAGCTCCGGATGGAGCGCTGAGGGGCAGCCCCTGCCCACTGGCCAGCCAGTCTTGTGGGCGGGGTTAGGTCTAACCCTTCAGCTCCCCTAACGGGAGGCGGGGCGTCACGTCCCACGTAATCCACATGCAGCGGAGGGTTCCTCCGGGCTGGGAAGGGCAATGAGAAGCTCAGCCCCGGAGTGATGGCCAGGCCCCTAGACCAGTCGTGACTCCGCTGCGTAACCTTCGTGAGATCATTGTTACAGCCTCATCCCTCTCTCACATTTGCTCTGTTGATTCTTTCCAAGTGGATTCAGAACGTGTTGCCAATTCTCCCCCGACTAAGTTCCTTCGGCACGAGAACTCGCGTTTCTTTCCATGTACGATGTTGTGGCAGGTGCTTGTGAATTAATTTGCAACCTAATAACTACTGGGTGTTTATCTTATCTTTCCCAATATTTAGTGGGATCAATAACGGAGCATTTGAAAATTCCAAGGCATTCCGTAACTATTTAAAATGCTGTCTACTTGATCACAGACCCTGTGTTTACTTTTAAACAGTAGGACAGTGCTTATAATTAGAAATAACAGAACAATTCAGTATTAAATGTTGCATCTGCTGTTTAGCCACTTGAGGGGAAACAATTTTCTAACAAATGGCAGTGGTCAAGAAAGCTATGAAATTCAGGCCAGTTGCCGCAGAAAATAACTTATTAGTTGCTAAGCTACCAGTCAGTCCTAAAAGGAACTCGATTGGGAGAGACAAAAAGTTTAACCCGACCCAGTGCATTTGAGAGCAAGGAGTTATTGCTGTCTGGTGGGTGTGTGGCAGGCACCGTGATTGACAAACTGGTCTTCGCTTGGCGTGAAATTTGGCTTTGATTGAGCGAGTGAGTGACAGGCCGGTGTCATCGGGAGATGTGGATTGTGTGTTGGAGGGGCTATTTTGCAACAAAGTGATTGACACTTTCGCGGAAATTGTCCCATCGATGGAGAAAGCCAAACAGCGGTTTGTTTTGACAAGCATTTCCTTTTTACCTGCCCATTTTGTATGGGAGAAAAGCGGGGTGGGGAGCCCCTATTGGTGCTAATTGATTTCCCCAGCCTATCAGAAGGGCGGTGGCTGCAGGGACAGAGCCCTGAATGGGGAGGAGGTTTAGCATCCAGAGTTCACCCAGGACTGTCTGGAGAAATTAAAGGAGCTCTTTCATTTCTTTTATCTTTTAATTTATCTTTATTGTGGAAAGTATTACAGATGTCCCTCCTTTTTTCCCCGTTGACACCCTCTTCCCCGCTCCCTGCCCCACGACCTGCACCACACTGGTCACTGTGTCCACGGGCTGTGCATAGATGCATACGAGTTCTTTGGTTTATCTCTCCCTGGCCCCCCCCTTCCCTCTGAGCTTCAGCAGTCTGTTGCCTACCTCCGTCTCTCTGGATCTGTTTCGTTTGTCAGCTTATTTTGTTCCTTCAGTTCCACAATGAGCGAGATCTGAAAGGAGCTCGTTCGAGTCCCCTTTGCACATGCTCAGTGAGCAGCCAGAACTGACGTTATTTCTGTGTTCTATTCCAACCGTTGATCAGTCCTTGTGATTTTTCCACGGTCAAACATATTGTGCCACACTGTCATTGTATGCCACCGGCCAAGCCCGACCCATCAAATGGAGGGAAGCTCTGACCCTTTTCCAAGCCACAGTGCTGGGTTCACAGATGTGCATATGATCCAAATGATTCCAGTGGGGCAAACCCTGGGACCTTATGAAATAAGCCCCTTCTCCGTGCTGCATTAGTAACAGGTAGGCTGGGAGTGCTGGCAGCCACCCTCACCACCTCATGTGAGTGGGGTGCCAGCCACAATACAGGGTGCCCCATTACATTTGAGGTGTAACTAGGAGAAAGCAATGTATATAGCTGTCAGGGTGTCCAGTTGTTGTTTTATAAGGGGAGAGGAAGCTCAGGAACACAGTCTGAGATACAGCCGACCCTCAGAGAGAGACTAGACTCGGCAACTAGAAAGTCATCCAGATATTCCTTCTCCTTTCCCCTCCATCCCTTTCTGCTCACCTCCTTTACTCTACACTGTGATCACTAAAGAAGGTTTCCTCTGCGCTTAACCCGTTTGGTGGAATAGGGGTGCGCCAGGCAATACGCGATCCGGGGTCTGTAGCAAAAATGCACTGGTTCCCGGGAGACAGAGTCGACTGGCTGACTTGAGTCAGGTGTTCTTGCTCAGTCCAGTCAAGGACAAATATGCACGACACAGACACCGGCTGAGGACCCACCCCTGTGGATTGCAGCCCATTCCCAACGCTGGGAGGGCTTCTGTGAGTCGCCGATGTGCATGTTATGAAGTTATTGTTTCTCAGCTCCAAGTCCCTCCTCTATGTTCTGTGAGGTGGGGGAGGGCGGCTGCGACCCTGCACGTCGCATAGTCCTTGGCCAGCTTGACATGACAGCACGTCTGAAAGCAGAATCCCAGCTAAAGCCAGCCTGGCTGAACTCGGCTGTGAGAGCCAGGTCGGCAGTTCAGATGCTTAGCACCAAGGATGCTATGTGGTCCTTGGACGTTCATGTCCAGACAGGAGTCCATGTGTTATCCACTGGCTATTAAGGATCAATGAAATAAGAAAAGGATGGCCCGGCCTGTGTGGCTCGGTGGTTGAGCATTGACCCCTGCACCGAGAGGTCACCCGTTTGATTCCCGGTCAGGGCACATGCCCAGGTTATGGGCCTGGTCCCCAGTGGGGGGCATGCAGGAGGCGGCCAATCGATGTTCTTTCTCATCAATGTTTCTCTCTCTCTCCCTCTCCCTTCCTCTCTCTCTAAAATCAATAAAGAAAAAATAAGAAAGGAACATTAAAAAAAAAAACAACACTTTTTCAAAGAAATCTATAAAAATAAGCTCTTACAATCATCTCAAAGTGTCTGTAATATGTCTACCGTTTGCAGGATTTTACTTGGAAACACTCACTTCCCTAGGTTTCATTTCTGTGGACTCGGAGGAAGCAAAGGGACAGCGTGTTGGTGGCTTCCGGGGCCCTAGGACTTGACGGGAGGTCGAGCACAATGCGGTCGAAAGCCCTGTGGGGCAGAGGCCCGGGTCTGGGCTGCCTGGGTTAGAGTCCCCAGTGCCCTCCCTCGCTCCGTGACCTTGAGCACAGCCTTGGTGGGGCTCGGCACCAGCAAAGCCAGGCTGAGGGGCACAGCTGTCAGGGCAGCTGGGGAGACCACGAGGCGGCTCCTTCAGGACTGGGGGACCTCAGTGAACACCCACATTACCCTGTTTAGTCTTAGTGGTCTTTGGGGTCTCAGGGTCTTCTTGAACCTTCTCTCAGAGCCTATGGGGAGCCACGGGAAGGAACTAAGCCATCTCTACGGAATTCCGTCTGGGCACCGAGTGACAGGCCCGGAGGACATGGTGAGCTGAGCTCAGAGCTTAACCGACTAGACTGACTGTGGCCACGTGTCCTGCTGTGCGGCTGCCCGTCAAGCTGCCCGTCAAAGCCTCCGGACAGATGACCCGCAGTAATGGGCGTGTGAGGGGAGCGGCATCGCCGAACGTTCTCGCTGACGGGGACACAGATCACGGGAGGGCACTCCCATGCAGCAAAGTGTCCCCTGTCCCGTCCCCCTCGTCCCCTGGCCTCGCCCTCCCTCCGCCTGTGGCCTTGCCTCTCCGCTTCTAGCTTCCGTTCATTTCTTTCATCAAATCATATTTTAATTTACTTATGTATTCATTCAACCTCTATTTATGAGTTTTTACGTATTTACTGGGCGCATAACTGCAGATCAGATTTATTGGGCGATTTCTCTAGACAGAGTCCCTGCCCAGGATGGAGTCTGGGTCAAGCATCGCGATAAGTACCGTGCAGGACCGAGCTCACTTTATCTTCACAAAAGTTGTCTGAGACAAGCAGCTATTATTAACAGTATTTTTACAGGTTGGGAAAAGTGTCTTCGAGAGTTTAGGTAAATGGTCCAAAGTCATGTAGCTAGTAAATTATAGAGCTGGGTTTCAAAATTATGTCTGCCTGATGTAACACACGTGCTTTGAACCTCTACTCGGGCAGCCGCAGCTGATCTGAAACGCAAGTGTTTCTAACGCTTCTCAGTGATGAATTCACAGGGAAGGTTGCGTTTGAACTGTGTTGTCAAGTGTGGACAAGGAGACTAGGAAGAAAAGGATTTAAGAAGGTACTCATTCCAACCTGGGCAGTGTACCTCAGTGGGTTGGAGCATCGTCCCATACACCAAAAGATCTCAGGTGCAATTTCCAGTAAGTCACATAACCCAGGTGTAGGGTTCGATCCCTGGTTGGGGCACGTGAAAGGAGGCGACTGGTCAATGTGTCTCTCGCATCAGTGTTTCTTTCTCTCTCTCCCCTTTCTCCCTCTCTCCAAAATCTTTGTCTCCTGCCTAAACCAAAGGTATCAACTTAAAGAAAAACACATCCTCAGGTAAGGATTTAAAAAAAAAAAAAACGGAGGTAGTCATTCCAGTTGAAAACAACATGCTAAACAAAACAGTGAAGCAGAGACCCACAATATGGCCCCATTTTTCCCATATAAAACATTGAAGGGATATTAATAGGTCATCGTCACCTTGACAAAACCAAGTGGTGAGTCAGAAATCTTTCTGTCGAGAGTAACAAGAACGCCAACTCAAACTGGCTTGAAGATAATCGAATATATAAACCTACACCACTGAAAAGGCCAGGGACAGGACCGACTTCAGGTACGGTTTGATCCAGTGTCATCGAGGGGGAAGTTTATTCCTCTCCACGTTCCTCTCGGCCTCCCAGAGCACCCGTTACTTCTTCAGGCCTCACATGGGTCCCCTGGGCAGTTCCATGGTCTTCTGTTGTCCTAGTAAAAAAGTCATTTGAATCTTCTTATCTTCACACCACACAGACCACAGAAGGAATGTCTCTCAAGAAGCAAAGAGACCTTTTTTCCCCAGAAGCCCTAGGAATTTCCTCCACTGGTTTCGTTGATGCTGACTGGGTTTCTGCCATGAGTCAAATCATGGCAGCCATAGAAACGACATAGCGCAGGGTTACTGGCTTCTGCCAGCCGGGGTCCACCCCCCAAAGCTAGGGAAAGGGTCAGTATCACCCTAATGGCATGACTGATCGTGGCAGAGTGTTCAGCTCCAAGTGGTATTATCTGAAAGAGGAAGACGGGTAGACAGCAAGAACGGGGGTCCACTGCACCCAACCGTTCCTGCTGAAGTATTCATTGCCCTAAAGCCTCTTCCAGAAACATCCAGCAGCTCATTAATTGGACATCTCACCTTATTCATTATCATCTTGGAAGCATTTTCTACACTAAATGAAATAACACTTTTTTTTAATCCTCACCCTATGACATGCTTAGAGAGAGGAAAGAGAGAGAGGGAGAAATCGGTTGCCTTCTGTACGTGCCCTGAGGGGATCAAACCCTCCACCCAGGTATGTGCCCTGACCAGGAATCAAACCATCTTTCAGTTCTCAGGACAATGCCCAGCCAACTGAGCCACTCTAGCCGGGAGCAATAACATTTTTTTTAAAAAAACATGAGTAAATATAGAAGTTTTTTTCTTCCTAAGGGACCTCAGAAGTCCCACCTTTCAAAATGTCTGAGTAGGATCTTTGTCTCTACCCTACTTTGTATAAGCTTTGTCTCCTGCCTACACCAAAGGTATCAGCTCGCAACGTTGCGATGAAATGAGATTAAACACTGTGGTTCTCTGCAGGGGTGGTGTTCCCATTGCGACCCGCTCTGCGCGGATGCCGCAGACGTGTTTGGCATGTGTCCACTGTTGTGATCACTTTCCTTTGTGTGACACTTTGGGAAGGGGAAGAAGCTGCGTGGCTCCGTGGATGACACACTTTGCTACAATGTAAAAATTTGAAATTCTTAAACGATTTAGCATTTTCCCCTTCCAGCCACATTATCTATCACGGGGAAGTGATATTCTGGGGGACTCAAGCCAATCAGAGGATAGGAGTGTAATTTTTCCAAAACAAATGTATGTATAAATTATCACTCTCTTCTCTCCTCTCCATAAATAGCGACGCTAATAGATCCGTAGCACGAGATGCATGAAGGGTTGCCGTTCCTACCACAATTCTCGTCTGGGGAAGGCAGGGCTGAGAGACGCATCGGGGGGCAGACACCCATCTTCTTCAGCCGCGTCCAGCGTGTCTTGAGAGTAATGGTTAAGAGAGTGTGTGTTTCTTGTCTAGAATAGTGAGCGAGTGTGAGTGTGTGTGTGTGTGTGTGTGTGTGTGTGTAAAACAGAGCAGGAGACTTAAAGTCCAAGGTGTGATTGAGCCACAGATATATTTTACTTGATTTGCACAAAATGTATATAAAATTGGGGACTTTTTACATAAAAGTTAAATGACCATCTTCTTCTAAAGATCTAGAGATCTTTTCTAAGAGGGAAAAGAATGTCTTGCAGTCATAAAGCAGTTTGTATAGAGGTTGCCCCCTGTAGACAAGACGCAAGTTCTCCTCGGACCCAGTCCATTTCATTTTGTTAACTTTCCGGGCTCAATGCTCGGTTGGGTTTGCGGGCTTCACTATAATGAGAGTCACGTGGACTAACAATCCAGGGTCTTTGAAAAACTGTGTCCAAGATATAGTTAGCAAGAGGAAAGCGAATCTGATTTTTCCTTGAATGTGTTTCTTTTCTTTTCTTTTCTTTTCTTTTCTTTTCTTTTCTTTTCTTTTCTTTTCTGAATCTGAATTACTTTATAATTTACTTTCATAGGTCAAAACAGAGTCCATATTCTTTTTCTAAAAATAACACGAAATATTTCCAAGTTTTCTGCAGTTTTAATTTTTCTTTGGCATTCTTTTGTGACTTTTCTGAACCAAGCCACTTCTTGGGAGGTCTATTAGAAGGTTTAATATTCACAATATAAATCACATCCCTTGTAAATCACAGCACACTGCACTTTATGGGGCTCTGGGATTTCTGCTCACCACGACTGCCATCTCGGACTGTGCAAATGCCGTGCGTGTTAGTCACCAAAGTCCTCAGCAAAGAGTGCAGGGCTCGCAACGTGGTGCTGTGTCTCTTCCCTCTTTCCCTGTACAGCGGCCGATTTTCCCATCAGAGACGGGCAGAGGTGTTCTCCCAACTGCTGGTGTTTCTAAGCCCATTCGACGTTGGTGCCCTGGGCAGCTGACCAGCTGACTCGCCCCTCCACTCTCGTCTGTGAGAGGACCCGAGGATGATGGCAGAATCACTAGTCAGAGAGCATGTGAGTTTAACAACTTGACATCGGGAAACCCGTGATGCAGAATTCTCAGAAGTGCACCGTATTTTAACAAGTGTATTACAAACTATTTTTAATCGCCTGTTTGTATTGCACTCATGTATGGATCTCATTCAGGATTCAGTGAACTGTGGCCCATGGGCTAATCCAGCTTGCTACCTGTTCTTTGTAAATAACATTTGATTGGCACGTGGCCACGCCCACTCATTTACATATCGTGTAGGGCTTCTTTTATCTACAACAGCAGAGTAGAGTAGTTGTAACAGTGGCCAATACAGCCTGCGATGCTGAAATATTTACTGTGGGGTCCTTTAAGAAAAATTTTGCCAACCCCTGATCTGATGCTCAAACATGGTAGAAAAATGTGATTGGTTGTTAAATGCGTTTTCTTTGCCCGATGGGTTCCCCTTGATGGAAGTCCCTCTACTGCCTCTTCAGGACACTCCTGGTACTGGTGACGACCGATTCTCCAGCCGTCTTTCGGCTGTAAGCTGCTTGGGGAGCCTCCGTTGTATCTGACTGTATCCATTAAGAATGCTTGGAGCCGCAAGGAACAGAAACGTTTACCTGTGGTTTCAACAGTGGCTATTTGAATGATCTCATCAACAGTAAGCTTAGATGCCTGTGAGTCTCACTTTGATATCGAGGCGCATGGTACAAACTGCCAAGCCCGGGCTATGCATGTCCTTCCTTGCTGACTCTTTCTGTGTGTCACCCAAGGCTGCAAAATTGTCACCCCGGCTCCAGGCGTCACATCCTCACATCAATTTTTCGAGCAGCTCCAAGGGGGCACGAGCACAAAGTGTTTTTCTACTTGGTCACAACCTCTTCATTGTACAGATGGAGAAAGTGAGGTACACACACAAGTTACATATTAGAGTGACTTTGTAGGGTTTCTGATCGTCCAACATCCACACCCCACCCTTCTGGAATCATTCCTCAATAGATTTGCTATCAGGTTCCTTCTTACATGTAACAAAACTCATACTGAATGATGAGTTCTTGGTTTCAAAAGAGGATTTATTTTTTGCACCTGTAAGTAGTCTTTGCCCACAAATTGAACAAAAACAAACACAAGTGCTAATTAACGCCTTAATTTTTCTTTGCAGAAGCAACTCTCTCAAACAACGTGATGGTGGTGAGGCCGGTGGCAGCCTCGTGACTCAGAGAGAGCTTCTCTCCCAGACACATCAGTTTCCACCTCCCTCACCTCAGCAACTGGTCCGGAGATGGCACCGGTCCCAAGGTAACAGCCTGAATGCGTTCAATGTTTGCAGGTGCTACCAGGACGACGAACATGGACCTGAGCTTGTTGGTGGTCGTGGCGGGAAGAGCCCGGCTGAGAGGGGAGTCCACAAACGGGAAAACTAGGGAGATGTGAAGAGAGGTCTGTGAGGTCATGGATGGGCACTTGGGTGTCGCTGTTCCTGAACTTGGCATTCCATCTCATTGACCCTTTCTAGTTAAAGTATTAGAAAAAGCCAACTCCAGTGGTTCTGAGACATAAATGGGGATTGTTTTTTACTCTTTTTTCTTTTAATTTTTTTTCCTTTATTGATTTTAGAGAGAGAGAGAGAGAGGAAGTAAGAGGGAGCCAGAGATAGAAACATTAATGAGCAAGAACATCAACTGGCCGCCTCCTGCACACCCCCTACTGGGGATTAGGCCCACAACCTGGGCATGTATCCTGACTGGGAATCAAACCGGTGACCTCTTGATGCAGGGGTCAATGCTCAACCACTGAGCCACACCGACTGGACTATTTTTTTTTTTATCCTCACCCAGGGACATTTTTTATTTTTTGTTCAGATAGAGTGGGAGGGGGAGAGAGAGAGAGAGAGAGAGAGAGAGAGAAACATCGATGTGAAAGGGACACATCAAGTGGTTGCCACCCGCATGACCACCCAGGGTCCTTAGCGGGAACCGAACCCGGGTCTCTCTGGACTGCAGGCCAACGCTCTAACCACTGAACCAAACCGGCCAGGGCCTGACTGGACTATTTTTGACTCTTTTAATAGTAAATTTAGATGTAGGGAAACTTTGCTCAAGAGTGTGTTTATCCAGGCTCATGTTATCAAGAGCCTAAGTTTGGGTTTTTTGTTCTATGTTTTTTTTTCTCTCTCTCTCTTCTTTATACTTCATTCATGGTTACGAGGTGGCTGCTGGTGACAATTCTCCCCTCCTGGTTCAGTAAATAAAAGAGCTCAAGAAGGTTTTTGAGGTTCAGCCTCCTTGGACCCTTTGCCCACCCAAGAACCAATCACCACGATCAGGAAGGAGCAGAACGTGCTGATTGGCTTTTCTCTGGCGCTTCTGGGAGTGAGAGAGATCTGCCTACCGGAAGTATACAAACCAAATAGGGGAGAGTTAGATGCTTGAGTAGAAATCTGGGTTATGTCTGAAAGGATGAATGCAGTGAGTGCTGGGAGGGAAAACAGCCAGTAACTCCCGGACTTCTGAATTACGTGCAGCCGACATGCTCCCTGTGCCCTCGGGCCAGTTTCACTCCATGCTCTACCCTTGCAACCCAAAGGGACTGATTGGTAGGGAAGGAAACAGACCATCTTTCAACCACGCGACCTGGTAACACACGTCCATTTTCCTTCTTCATTTTTTTCTCCCTGTCGCTCTTCACGCCCAATACACTAGATTACTGTTAATGTTTTATTTTGTCTTGCTCTGCTCGTTAGAGAAGGAGCTCGGTGTCACTAACAGTGCCTGGTTCATAAGATGTGCTCAGCAAGTACTTGTTGAATGAGTGAATGAATGAATGAATGAATGAGTAGCATCTCCCCAGAAGAGGACTGGTCCTCAAAGGTCAGCTGGCCGCTCTCTACAGAGTGCATGGAAACCCCAGGGTCCTGACACCGAGTCCGCTGTGGGCTCTATTCCTTCATCCTGGGTGATGGCAACAGACACTGCCAACCTTCTGCCAACCAGCTCCCACCTCTGTCAGAGGCTACTTGTTTTCTTCAGTTCACCTGTTGTCGTCAAGTCCTTGAGTGTTTACATTTCTTGATGAGAATCTTGCCCGGGTATTTGAACTCCAGTTCTTTTCATGTGTCACTGAATGAGGAAGGTGCCAATGACCATTTGCTGTAGTACTGTACCCGCTAAGGGACGTAGGCGTTCCCTTGGCTCTATGTCTGCGTCCCCTGTCTCCATTCCTGTCTTCACCAGGCCTGCTGGAGGTCTCTCTCCTACCCCCCCACTCTCTAGTGTGGGCCATCGCACACCCCTTTCTTCATCCAGACTGGAGCTTGGACCAATGGTCCTCTAGGCTGACTGATTGCAAGAGGCCCACCTGGGCAGTGGAAAAGTATGGACCTTAGACATTCAATGAAGACGTCTCCAGGGCCCAGGTGGGCTGTGTTGGAGACCAAGGAGACACTGTGCCTCTGGGCACAGATGGCACCCAGGTGTGGTCTGCTCAGCTGGGCTCCATCTTAGGCCTCCTAATGAACCCTCCAACCCTGCAGTCTCCTGCACCCCAGGACTGCCGCACATCTCAGCAGTAGGGATGATGAGTTCTTGATGCTCCTTCTGAAAATGTTTCTGAGATCCTCACCGTCTAGGGGGTCCTGAACTGCTTTGCGCCGTGGAGAGCATCATGGGGCAGGATAGTTCATGTGAACGGGAAGCTTTCCAAACCATTGTGCTCCACGAAGCCAGCCACCTACCGTTGATTCTAAACTCCAATGATAGGAACCTTGCAGTAACACAGGTATGTGTCCAAAGTACAATTTGAAAGTTTGGTTCAAATTTTGAAATCTGAAAAATCACTCCGCTGCTTACTTATGACGGAAGCCAGTGATTCTCAAGTGTGGTCCCCAGAGCACAGCAGCATCTCACCATGAAACGTGTTTGAATCTTGGGTCCCCGCTTCGGATGCTCAGCAAGCCCGTGTGAGGCTGGTCTCGCCACAGTTCGACAGCCGCCGGCTCCCACACTCCGATCTGCGTGTCCTTCTACGTAACGCGGGAGCTGGAGTACCTGGCCTCTTCAAGTTCCTGTAAGGACTCAATTAAAAAGATTTTTCATGGAAGCACTTAGCACAGTCTCTGGCACACGGTGGGCACTCAATAGATGACAGCTGCAATTAATGTTATTATTATTATTGGATTTTCCTTCCGGGCGGCCAGAGAGTCTGTCTCTGTCTCTGCGTGTCTACCTGTGGAATCACTGTAAAGAGGGAAGATGTTTTCGCGTTAATCATTATAGCAATAGCTAATTTATTGAGCTCTGGGCCAGGCACTTGGCTAATCACTGCAGGAGCACTGCATTCGATCCTTATTTTTTAGAAATGCTAAGTGAATGGTGCTATTATTAGCCACCTCTTACAGGTGCGAAAACAGCTTGCGGAACCTGCCCAGAATACAGGGAGTGAGGGGCAGAGCCAGGAACGTAATTCAGAGCCAGAGCCTCCCTCCACCACACCGCCACTCCAAACGGGTCTGCAAAGGCAACTCTGGGGTGGCTGGTTTCACAACAAGAGTGTTATTTCAGAAACCAGACATTCACAACAACATGTGCATAATACAACATGGATGAGTTACAGAAGGCTCTCTGTCAGGTTTCTGCTTGACATCAGTTTCGTTTTTTAAGACAGCAGGGGCACAGGAAACCCTGTAGCTGTCCTCCACGAAGTCCGCCAGGATTTCTTATTTCTGCCAAGGCGCAGTGGCCGTGCAGCCACAGTGGGGGGTGAATTGCTCATGACAGGACTAAATGCATCCCAGCATCTGTCACCAGTTAGTCCCTCTGGGTCACAGTTTGGGGCACTGGTTCCCTGAGCCCAAAGAATACATTCAAGTGTTCATTAGGTAAGAGAGTCAACTAGGAACAAAAAAAATGCTTCCTCTACCTGCAGAAGGTACCTCTTCAGGCGAGGATTAGAACGAGGAACTGTGGGAACACGGCCTGTAGTTAGCGTTAAGTATGTGTTAGCAGCTGTACTTATTAGCACGGGTTTGGGGCCCCGTGATGAATGCCAAATTTACATCATGTTTCAACGCAACAAAAAATCCTGGCCCATAAAATACCGGTGACATCCCTTGAAGCAATGTACAAATGGGCAACTCTGTGTGTACATCAAAGGAATTTCAGAACGGGCCCCTGGATTTGTAAAATAAATGCATTTAAACACCAAGCGGTGTCCCAGGGTAAAATATATGTCCACGCAGGGCAGTGCTCACTTGATCCTGGACAAGTCTTAAGGGCATAAGTAGGGAAAACAAAACCCGGCAGGTTTTCCTGTCTGACTCAAGCTAGTATGTTTGTCCATTAGAGAATTTCTGCTGGAATCCTTGAAGCCGGACCCCAGAGATAGTACAAGACGTTCGCGGTCTGGGGCAAAACGTCCCCGTGTCCCCAGAATGACAGTATCAACAATAGCGCCGCTGAGCAAACACTCGCTCTGGCTTCTGCCTTTTATTTTATTTTTATTTTTCCCCTCTTTTTAGCTCCACCCCAGCTCGCTCTTGAAAGGCCTTCTGTTCTGTCAGCCATAATGACATCTGCTGGCGGAGACAGGAAGTCATAAATCTGGAGGTCCCCTCTCAACCAAACCTTGTTAATGTTGCCATTTATCACAGGGGCTGGGGTGCCATCTCTGGAGGGCTGGGCGCCGAGTCCATTTTCCCCCATCCTCGCTCCCCGGAGAGCAACCATCTCACAAACAGCCCCTTTTTCATCTCGCGCTCGCAGACCTGCGAGGGAGCAGATGCAAACCCGCCGTCACAGTGCAGCTCTTGGACCGGAGCCACGGTTCCAGGCAACAATAGGCTCGGCTGGATGTTCCGGGACGGAGGCAGGCCCGGCCCCCAGCCCGGCCCCGCGCCTCGGCCCTCCGCCCGCTGCCTCCAGCACAGGGAGGGGCGGTCCGCCCTGGGCCCCGCGCCTCGGGTGCTTCTGGACGCGCAGGCTGGCCCCAGGGGGAGCACAAGGAGGGTTCTTGCAGCTCAGAGTTACTCTTGCTCAGAGCTCTTTGGGGAGGTGCTCGGGTTTTTCGAGCAGGGGTTCATTGCCTCCCGAGGTTTGATTCAAGACCTGGGCCCAGGCGGGGCGGAGTCTGGCTTTGGCCACTCAGACTGTGTCCTCTGGGTCAGGAGCCGTGACGGCCGCTCTTCGAGCTTGTCAGAAATGCTGCATCTCAGGCTCCACTCTGGACTCCTCATCAGGGCCCCCCAGGTCCCCAAACAGTGCTTCTGTAGTCAAGTTCAGGAGGCTGCGCTCACCCGGCCCGGGTTCTCGGCCTCGCCCTGCTGGCTTTCAGGGCTGGGGCACTCTGTTTGCAGGGGCCTGGCCTGGGCACTGGGTCTTGGCTGCACCCCTGGCCTCTGCCCATGAGATGCCAGGGGCACCCCCTGAGCTGTGACGATGAAACGTCTCCTGCCCTGGGTGGTGTGCCCAGTGGTTAGAGCGTCAGCCCATGCACCAGAGGGTCTTGGTTTCCATTCCCAATCAAGGGCACATACCTGGGCTACAGGTTCAATCCCCAGGCCCAGTTGGGGCGTGTATGGGAGGCAACCAATCAATGTGTTGCTCTCACATCAATGTTTCTCTCTCACACTGACGTTTCTCTCTCTCTCTAAAAATCAATGGAAAGAATATCCTCAGGTGAGGATTAACAAAAAGAAAAAAACGTCTCCTGACACATTGTTCCCCGGGAGGAAATATCACCCCTGTTGGAACCCGAGCAACGCAAACTGTGGTCTGTGGACTGGCCACACCAGTGTCCTCTAGGAGCTTGTTAGAAATATACGGTCTTGGACGCCACCCCAGACCTTCTAAACTGGGATCTCTGGAGACGGGGCCCAGGGATCTGCCTGAACTCTCTGAGATAGAACAGGCTCAAATTTAAGAACTGCCAAGCTGCAGAGTGAGCAGGGGAGAGCAAAGCTCAACGAGACCTTTGCAGTACCAAAGTCACCGGCAGCATCACAGAGACGGAGTGACGCACGGTGGCTGCACACGGGAGCTACAGCCGCACCAGGAGGGTCTGATCCGGGCTCCCCAGCTTGCGGTCCCCATGACCTTGGGGGACCTCCCTAACCTCTCTGTGCCTCAGTCTCCTGATATGTAAAATGGGCACACACAACAAAGCACTGACATCACCACATTGTTTTCAAGTTAATAGGCTCGGACTTGGACGTGTCCGGCACCAGGTGCTCCATAAATCTTCGCAGCTGTTGCCAGAATGACTGGAATTTCCCTCCATTGTTTAGTTCCCTCAGAGCCAGGTAGGTGCTTCATTCCCTGCTGCTCATTCCCAGCACCCGCCCAGCGCCGGGCAGGTGCTTAATGAACATTAGTGGGAAAAGTGGGTCCGCCTGTGGAGAGAAGGGGGTGCGGGCAGGAGCCGCGGTCACCAGGGGCTTGGATGTGTGCCCTGCTGCCTTCGTGACTCCTGCACCAGGCTCGAGCTCCCCCATCAGCTCCTGTACCTCGGCGCCCTTGCAAATGTAGGGGACGGGGCTGATGTCAGTTTTATCCCACCATCAGGATCAGCTGGAAGCACGCTGGTGACCACACGCTCACAAACACATGCTTGTGAAATAATGAACGCGCTAAACACGGGGCCGTGCTTGGCGTGTGCCACGTGCCGTGCTATTTTACAGGAGCTCGGACAACCTCTCCCTGACTCCCCCCAAGGAATGAGTGATGTCGTTGTGTCCATTTCACAGGTGGGGAAATTGAGGCCCAGAGAAGCTCAACAACTTGCCTGAGGTCATAGTCCTGGTAAGCAGTGGAAGTACTTGTTTTTTTTGTTTTTTGTTTTGTTTTGTTCAGTTAGAGTGAGAGGGAGAGAGAGACAGAGAGAGAAACATCGACATGAAAGAGACACATCGAGTGGCTGCCACCCGCACGACCAACCAGGGCCGGGGACAAACTGCAACCGAGGTACATGCCCTTAGCGGGAACCAAACCCGGGTCTCTCTGGACCGCAGGCTGACGCTCTAACCGCTGAGCCAAACCGGCCAGGGCTGGAAGTACTTGTTAAATTCAGGTCTGTCGGATTCCAAACCTACGCTGTACCTTTCTCCCCTGGAGCCTCCCTGGTCTGCACACCGTGAACCTGTGATCCTGGTTTTCTGGGACGATCCTCATTCCCAGCAGTCTGCACCCACCTAGCCAGACAGACACACGCAGCGGGACCACAGCACGCGTCTTGCATTTTGTTTAAAAGCTCAAGCTATGATGTAATGATAACTCTGCTCTCTGCCCCTGCGAGAGGCCTGACGGGGAAGAGAGGCCCCTGAACACACGTGAGTACACTTGTGGGGAGGGAGGAGCCTGACAGAATCCGTGAACAAAAAGGCTTGCAAGCAAGCACTAAATACATGATTACGGCCCTGGCTGGTTTGGCCCAGTGGTTAGAGCGTCGGCCCATGGACCAGAGATTTGCAGGTTCAATTCCGGTCAAGGGCACGAACCTCGGTTGCAGTTCAGTCCTTGGTCCCTCATCGGGTCATGCAGGAGGCAACCAATCGTTTGTCTCACAATAATGTTTCTCTCTGTCTCTCTCTCTCCCTCCCTCCCACTCTATATGAAGATAAATGGAAAAATATCCTCGGGCGAGGATTTAAGAAAAACTCACACACACAACATGATTACAAATAACAGCCCAACACAGAGAGAGCTTCTAAAAGGCTCTTTGACATCATCCTAGTCACTTTGACATAAAAGAGGCGTGGCCTGGACTTTGGGACACACTGGCACATAGAGGGGCTGCGGGTGCTGTGTGGCTGGCACTCTGTGGCGAAGCGGACACACCGCAGTGAACATTGGCCCTGGCCTTGCCCTGTGAAGCTCACCGTTTGGGGGTTTCAGTCTCGCAGACTGCCTGTGGCCCTGCCCACTCTTCACACCCCAATTTAACTGTCAGCACCCAGCTCCTGGCCTGCAGGGAGCAGCCCTCATCCCGTGACTGGCAGGCGGTAGGGGATAAATACCCAGCCCTCACCCTAGAGGAGTTATCTCGGGCGTGCGTCATCCGCCCTGACTCCCAGGCTCCCCACAGCGGTACCCTGCCTGATAACAGCCGGCCTGCCGCCCCCCTTCCCTGCTCCCTTGCTGACTTCCCTGCTGCAGGCGTCAAGGACCGGCTCCCAGACGGACGACTTGCTCTCTAAACCTTTCTCCTAGGGAACCGAAAGCAAACGCACCAAAGGGGATCCGCAGCAGCCTTGGACGGCCGGGCCGTTTTCAGCCAGTGGGTTCCTGTGCCGCGTTGGCCTTCCCAGCAACAGTTAAGGAGAAAAGACAAGTTGTATTGATGGGCGAGAACAGCATTCAGGACTAGTCACTTTGACATAATCCTAGCAAGCAGGGGTAGAATCTCATGAAATTTTCAGGACAATAGGACGCTTAATGCCTAATCATAATAGATAAGACATGCTCCGGATAAGACAGAAAGGTGTTCTCAGAGCGAATTATATCACCCTCTATTTGCTTCTGAAAGTTGAGGAGCACCTTTGGGCACACAGTTCTAATGAGTCCAGGGAGGTGAGCTTGACGCACAGTCAAGGTGGCATTAAAATATACCGGAGCCCAGAACTTAAAGGCTGCCCGTCACATGGTTTCCAGGCTGTTCCGGTCCTTACATTCACTTAATGTCTTCCTGTGGTTAATGAACTTGAGCAATGGCTTACTGGGCCAGCGGCTTGGTCTGGATCCTTCAGCGGGAGCTAAACACCGGCACCGACTGCACGTCGTCAACGCCGAGCGAGAAATGTGGTCTGTGTTCAGTGGAACAGCCCCCATGCCCAGCCTGCTCGCTCAGCGGCTACCCCGTTTAAAACATACATAATGCTTCATTGCTGTTGCACAGTTCTGCACCTCGCCGGATCGAAAGAGTTTTTAAAGAGAGAGCCCAACAACGCGTGGAGGATTTATTCTTAGAAACAAGCTTGCCCATGCCCAAACATCCCCAAACTCTACTGGCATCCGCCTTACCGGTTTCCAGAGAGCAAATCCCCACCGGGTAGAATGAGACATATTCTCTCCTCTGTGTGGGTTGAGCAGACCCAGGCTAATGGACAAGGTGTCTTCAGGATGTAAAGAAATAAATTAGCATTTATCAATGGCGGAAAGAATAAAATTCAAACTTGGTGTTATGACCAGTGATGTTGTCCATGATGTAGCCCCTTCTCCCTCTCCTGTGTCCTTCTGCCCCCCTCTCCCTGGCTGGCTCCCTAGCGCTGGGCCCCAACAGATCTCAGTTCTAAGTGTTACCTTCTCAGAAAGGCTTTTGCGTGACCTCAGCCCTAACGTCAGCCGGGTCTCTGCCTCGACTCTGTATCCCAGCACCCAGCTATGTTCTTCCTATCCGGCTCCACGATCGATCTGGGATTTCCTCTTGTCCGGTTCTTCCCACCGACACGATGCTGTGCCAGGTGCCCTGGGAGGGGAGAACTACGCAGAGATTACCACCTGCAGGTTTCAGAAAATAGTTCCTGGGAAGAAGAAGGCTATCCTGAATGAGCTCAATGGCATCAGAGGGAGGCAATGAATTACATTCTCAAGGACAAAATCGTTTGGTACATTGGCTCTCATATTGGATTCATCGGGGGTGGGGGGCTTAAAAATATTGATGGCTGTGTCCTGCCCCCACAGACTGGGGTAGTGAGTCTGGGTAAGACCTGGGCATTGGGACTTTTTAAACCATCTCAGTTGATGGGTATGCAGCACAGTTTGAGAACACTGCTTGTTTAATTAAAGCATTGTGTACGTATAAAGACATACATACATCATAGGCGTGCGGCTGAATTCATTTTCACAGATGGAACACACTAGCAACATAGCACCCCAGTTGCGAACAGGCCCCCAGTCGCCTCCTCAACACACTTTCAGAGGTAACCACCACCCCATTATCCAAGCATAGATCCATTCCGCCTGCTTGTACCACTCGAATATCGGGAGCCATAATCTACAACGAGTCTCTCTGTTTTGAGAAGATACGTACTAGAGACGTTTGAGTCACATGGGATCCACCCTGGAAGACTTCCTGAAAGAGGCAGCACTGGCAGGAGGACTTGAAGGAGGCGGTAGACGAGAGAGAGGACAGGGAGTGATGGGGAGACCGCATCAGCGAGCAAGAGGCGCACAGGCTGAGATGCTGTGTGCCCATATCTAACGAAGCCCTGCAGGGGACCTAAGATGTTTTCACATCTTCCCTTACCGGTGTGCTCAGCGTGGCATCCATCCATCCCACAGACTTTCACTGGGAACCAGGACAGTGAAGTCCTCGCCTAGTGCTGTCCACGGGTTCTTAGAAGCTGAGAATGGAGGGAACTGCTGTGTGCGGAAACCAATCCTCCCGCAGGCCAATGGGTAGAAACATCACCAAACTTCTAAATGAAGACCCAAACATTTTTTTTTTAAATGCGAGCTATACCTATATTTTTAAAAGATGAATACAAAGAAGTACGACGATTATTTTCCAGCCCAGGATTCCAGTTGCGGGCGGCGGGAGCCTCTTCTGGCAGCTCAAGGCCCAGGAGGAGCCCACCTGCATGGAGGAGCCCACCTGCACGGACCCACCTGCACGGAGGAGCCCACCTGCACGGGGGAGCCCACCTGCACAGAGGAGCCCACCTGCACGGACCCACCTGCATGGAGGAGCACACCTGCACGGACCCACCTGCACGGAGGAGCCCACCTGCACGCGGGGAGCCCACCTGCACGGAGGAGCCCACCTGCATGGACCCACCTGCACGGAGGAGCCCACCTGCACGGGGGAGCCCACCTGCACGGGGGAGCCCACCTGCACCACGCAGCTCCATCCGGGCGCCCGCGCACCCAGCCGCCCACTCAGGCACATCTTCAGGGTGTGGGAGGAAACCAGAGGACCCAGAGAAAACCCACGCAGACATGGGGAGCACACGCAAACTCCAATCCCAACTCCGCACCCACCGTGGCGCTGGCCGAACCCATTTCTCCTCCTGTACATCACAAGGAGACAACATGGAGTGAAACGGCGAGTGGACACCGTCATTCAGGGCCGGCTGGGCTGCGCCGGACTGGGGGCTACAAGGTACACAGTGGTTACACTTTAAATAGGAGAGAGAGACAGTAAACAGGCAAGTACGCCAACAAGGTTCGTCCAGATGGCTGTAACTGCCGTGAGCTTGGGAGGAAGAGGGGACAGAGAGCGGAGGCAAAAGGAGATGACATTTGGGTTTAGAGAGAGGAGGAAAAACAGATCTGGGGGGAGAAATCTGGCCGAAGGAAAAAGAAAATGCAAAAGCCCTGAACCCCGTATCATAAGAAGCATTCCGGTAACAGCCTCCCTGTCTGTGCCCAGAACCCACAGGCTGCCCACTGCCCAGTGACAAGGGCAGTTTTTTTTTGTTTTGTTTTTTTAATCCTCACCCGAGGACATTTTTCCATTTTTTGTACAGATAGAGTGGGAGGGAGAGAGAGGAAGAGAGAGAGAGAGAGAAACATTGATGTGAAAGGGACACATCGAGTGGCTGCCACCCGCACGACCAACCAGGGCCGGGGACAAACTGCAACAGAGGTACGTGCCCCTAGCGGGAACCAAACCCGGGTCTCTCCGGACCGCAGGCGGACGCTCTAACCGCTGAGCCAAACCGGCCAGGGCGACAAGGGCAGTTTTAAGTGCAGTGGGTTGCTCTCCAGTGGAAAGATAGGCAAACTAACCCCCCAAAATCCAAGATGATAGGTATGTGCTTTAATGGAGCAGACAGATGGCTTCTCAACCACACTGTTGAGCGGACCCAGCGGCAGCTGCCTTGGCTGGTCCTTGCGTGCAAGAACCACTAACTCGATTCAGTTGTTACCGAATGCAACGTTTTCACAAGGAAGGGTCCGTGACTGGCACCTGGCATCAGAATCACCTGAGAACTTTTATTTATTTTCTTTTTCTTTTTTTTTCTTTTTATTTTTTATCCTCACCCGAGGACATTTTTCCATTTTTTACTCAGATAGAGCGGGAAGGAGAGAGAGGAAGAGAGAGAAACATCGATGTGAAAGGGACACATCGAGTGGCTGCCACCCACACGACCCAACCAGGGCCGGGGACAAACTGCAGCCAAGGTACATGCCCTTAGCGGGAACCGAACCCGGGTCTCTGTGGACCGCAGGCTGACGCTCTAACCGCTGAGCCAAACCGGCCAGGGCTCACCTGGGAACTTTTAAAAGTTCAGATTTTTCTGGCCGCACCGTGGGATCTAATTTAGTAATTCTGGGGTGAGGCCTACACCTCTATCTTTAAAAGGGGAAAAAAACAAACAATCCTCAGGTGATTCCGAGGTTGAGCCAGTGTGGGACTCGTGTTCTGGAAGATCCAGTGATGTCATCCCAATCCGTTCAGGCCTTTGCACATCTCCAAGTGTGAGCGCGGGGTTCTAGGATGCTACGTTCCCCAGGACCCAGACATAGCATCACTCCAAGCCAGCAGCTCTTGGAAGAAGCTCCTAAAAGTGCCAGTGTCTGCGGTTGAGCAACCAACGCACTTTGCAAAATTCTAGCCATGCCTGTCTGCAGCCCCTCTCACACTTCGCCGTCTCCACATCCTACCTGAGACGTTATTTATTCTCTATCATCCCTGAGCTGTATTTAGTTTTAAAGCCTTTAAATCATATCAAACTTTAGATTGCTATCATAAATGCAGAGGTAACCTTAACATGAATTCAATAAAAACAAACCTTTTATTATTTTTATTTTTTTTTTTAAGTCTAGCCAGGTACTTGTGTCTCTCCCCAGCTTCTGAGCCTGAGATCTGTGGTTTCTTGGTTAAAAAAATAAAAGTTAGCAATTGTCAGGCATAAAAGACACACTAGCACCCAACAGGCTTTCTGAGATCCAAAGGGAAGAACATTTTCACCGTGTGGTTCAGTGTCTTCAGTGTCACAGTTGCACCACTGTACAACATCTGGGCGCCAGGGGGTTGAGCATCCCACTGGGGTAGCCAACATCTTTGCTGATCACCAAGCTACACAGTCTACGATGGTAGCAGTGCAAATTAATAAAAGAACACTCCAGAAGATGGGGGTCCAAGAATGTACTGGTAGTCAGCTGAAAGATAGGTTTCGCAGAGGTGTTATAAGTCCCCTGCCCCCCATTATAGAACCAGCTATGGAGAAAGAACAGGGGGTGGAGGTGAAAACTTGGAGAAGAATCCCGGAGAGATTCTGTAGCCCAGAGTCAACTATTCCTGTCGACTTCCGTCCGGATTCTGTCCAAGCCTGGGTCCAGCCCCTGAATTCCCTCTTTCCTCGTTCCCAGTCGTTTGGATGTCATCTTAACAGACGCTTTTTTGAAGGCAAGGATCCTATCGTATGCATTTCAGCCTCTCCTGTGCTTGGGGCAATGCCTGGCACCTAACTAATATAAGAGATGTTTGTTAAATGATTGACTGTAATGTAAACACCAAATCAGCAGGCCTGAGGCTTCCTAGCATAGGGAGGGTTCACCGTGAGCTGGCTGCAGTCTGTCTTTTTCCTGTTCAGGCCTTAAGTCTTTACCTCCCGACCCTACAACTGCGGTTCCTTGGCAGCAGGACTGTGGGGTCTCACTCACTGAGCTGTGGTCCCTAGCACAGCGCTCCATAGAGGTATACTGAGTAACTGGAATTAATTAGTGTTAATACCCTGTTGCCCACATCATCACCTAGGAAGTAGGGTTGTCTCTGCCTCGGTTGCTTAAGGACGAGGCTGGAACTGGGTGGGGTTGGTCTTGGGTGGAGGCCGCTTGGGGGATTTAGCGTAGGTGAGTTCACTTGGGCCGCATACCTAGAGGGAGAAATGAGCGCTTGCTTCCTGTCTCGGATGTGAACAATGACTAAACAGCACTTTGCAAACAGAGACAATAACATGTTGAGGCTGACTAGTAAGATGGGAAAGTTACCTTTCCTATGGCCCCAAAGAACGGTTAAGAAAATATTTGTGGTACGAGTCAGCCTTGTAATTCCTCTCCGGTGAGGGCGAAGGAGCAGGTGGGTGGTTTGCAGAGGGATGTGTCCCGGCTCACACTGGGCAGGTCTCAGTGCTAGTGGCTGTGTGGTGAGGGTGGGCAGTGAACAGTGGGCCCAGGTGAAACCCCAGAACAATGACCATATGAACAATGTCCCCCGTGGAACGCCAAAATCCTATTCATATCTAAGCTTGCGTCGGCTTCATCCTTACAATGTTGGGTGTGTCTGATTCCCCAAGAACAAAGGCTTTTTCAGCAGAAGTTCTCAAACTGGAGTGAGCGGAAGAGTAACTGGTGAGGGTGGGAATTGCTTGGTCATAAAGCAGAGTCCCAAGCCCTCATCCATAAGTTTCTGATTCAGGCAGTCCAGGGCAGTAGTGCTGATGGGGGGGCCATTTTGCCCTGCAGGGGACACTGGGCAATGTCTGGAGACAATTTGGTTGGCACACTGGGGTGAAAGGGTCTGACAACTAGCGGGCAGAGGCCGGGATGCTACTAAACATCTGATATTGCACTGAACAGCCTTCACGGGGGGGTGGGGAGGAATATATATATATATATAAATATATAATATAATATCTCCCCAAATGTCAATAGCGCCAGAGTTAGAACATCTTTTTCGAGGTGCAGCCTAGGACTGTGCACCTTAACAAGGGCCTGGGGGATTCTGGCGCAGGAACAGGAAGGGACTCAGGCTGTCTCTTTATCCTAAGGTGTCGCTATTAGAGCCACCGTCTTGCTGAAGACTGAATACGTCCATATTCAGGGCTCAGTTTTTACTTGACTGTCCCCAGGAAGCCCTGCCTGGTAACCATCCTCCCCTCCTCAGGACACCGCCTGTCCCAGCACACATCACCTGCACCTTTAATCCTTAGACTCCCCCGCTGGAAGGAGCCTTTCTGGAGGGCAGGGTCCCAGTCCAGACCTGTCCCCAGCACCTGGGAAGTGCCTGGCCCAGCGCAAAGCGCCTGCTGGTTGGAATCGGTCTCAGCCTGAATGACCCCTCCAGCAGTGAGTCTAGGGCTCCCCCTCCCTCAGAAACTATCCTATTTGTTTGCTTTTTATTCATTCAACAAACGTCTCATTGGGCACTTACTCTGTGCCTTGTTCTTTGCCGGCACTGGGGATATCACAGTAAACAAAAGAGGAAAAATAGAGAAATGGATTGGGGAGTGGGCACACGTGGGGTGTGTGTGTGTGAAATTTTAAGTAAGGCAGACCTCTGGGAGAAAGTGGCATTTAAGCGGTGAGTGGATATCTAAGAATGACTAGTCTGCTCCCCCGTTAAAATAGAAATTAAAATATAAGCACGAAGAGGACAGGAGCATCCCTTTCTCTACGGCTGCCGCATCTCCTGAACGGGCACATAGTAGGTGCTCAATAAATGCCAGGGAAACAACACAAAGGGGAGACTATGTGATTAAACTCTCCAGGAGGCCAACGGGAGATTTTTGTTTTTATGACTATCCCCTGATTAACCAAGAAGGTGGGAGGGACAGGGGCATTCTGAAACCTAAAGGGGTGGGGAGGACATCTCGCTGGTCAGATGAAGATACCTAGAGGACGGAGGTCATCACTGGGTAAAGTGCCCTCCCCCTCCCTGTCCAAATCTAAGTTCTGGGCCTCCTGCGAGGGTTAATGGTCCCTGCTGGTAGTCCATCCTGGCCCCCTGCAGCTCCCGCCTGGTGGCTTAGGCATCACCCTGCCCCCTTTTCTCTGCATCCCTCCCTTCTCACCTCCTCCCCCAGGGGTGTCCCTGCGCCTTGTGGGCGCATCCTGGCCCAGGGAAGAGGGTGCACAGAGAAGCGGGAGCAGGGGTGCCGAGCCGGGTCCCCGCCCCCAGCCCCTCTCCCCGGTGGGACACTGTCCCTTTAATAGACTCCCTCTGCCTGGCGCTGCGGCTGGGGAGTAAATTTCTCCCTGTCATCAGGTCGCGGGGAGAGGAGGAGGAGGAGGAGTTTGTTAATGTTCAGTTTGTTCAGCAGGATCGATGTTTGCTGGCATCGCCTCGCCCTGTCTTGTGTGTGTGAGAGAGAGAGAGAGTGTGTGTGTGTGTGTGTGTGTGTGTGCATCTGTGGGGGTGTGAGTGTGAGAGAGGAAGCGCGAGTGCGTGCGTGTGTGAGTGTGTGTCTGTGTGTGTGTCTGTGTGAGTGTGTGTGTGTGTGAGTGAGTGAATTCCAGATTTTCTGTCTTTCCCAAACCCGCTCCTGTCCTCTCGCATATCACTCACAGACCGGGATCTGACAGCAGCCACAAACCTACAGTGAGTGATCTCTCTCTCCCCCAGCACCATCCGCCATCAGATCGCCAGGAGGAGGAAGAGGAGGTGGAGGAGGAGGAGGGAAAGAGGAGAAGGAGGAAGAAGAAAAAGAAGAAGAAACCACTACCTTCCCAGGATTGCCTTTTTTTTTTTCTCTCCTTATCTTTACGCGCGCGTGTGCGTGGCGCGTGTGCGCCCCTCGCCCCTGCCATCGAACCCGGTCTTGGATGTTTAATAAAGAAATCAAGTGTCGCAACAGTCACCCCCAAAAAACCAAAAACAAAAAAAATTCCAAAAAAGCCAAAACAAAAAGAGAGAGAGAAAGAGAGGAAAAAAAAAATCCAAACAAACAAACAAACAAGGCACAGCCAACCTCCACTTCAAACCAGCCGGCACAAGCCACCCGTGTCCGCCCTCCAGAGAGGGGGTCTCCGGCCCGAGGTGGAGGAGTTGCAGGGGGGGATCGGCAGGGGGACAGAGGCCGAGAGACGCCCTAGGAGCCAGCGGGCAGGAGGCGGAGGAGACCCCGACAGGCGAGCGCGACCGCGGGCCCCGCGCGCGGCTGGGGCTGGGGCACCGAAGTGGGACTGGAGCGAAGTTGAGCGATGCCAAGGAGAAAACAGCAGGCACCCAAGCGGGCGGCAGGTAAGAGACCGGCTCCGCGGGGCTGCCCCTCGGGCTCCTCTGTGCGAAGAGCCCCTCGCCCGCCCTCCTCGCCCTCGTGCCCCAGGGTGCCATCCCCAAGCTTTGGGGGAAGTCGCTCCCAGAGCCCCTCTCTGCCCTGATGATAACCCCATCCTCTCTGGCTTCTCGGATCTCCCAAATCCTCCCCTTCCCAGGCTCTGGTTGGGTGGGGGTAGCTATCCCACCAAGCCTTCCCTCCTTAAACTTTTTTTTCCTCTACCCTCTACCCCACCCCTAACTTTCTCCCAGTCTGTTTCTCGCTCCTCGGGCCAAAGTTGGGTTGCGGATTTGGGGTGCGGAGTAGGGAGACAGCCCTCCACTCCCTGATCCCTCCGCGTGGTCACTGCCAGTGGCTTCTGGCCTGGAGGGACAGCGTTTCCTCTCGCCGGGGTTTGGGGCGCTGAAGTGTGAGCCATGCCCAAGCCCAGGCTGCAGGCTGGCTTTGGGGTGAGCCAGGGGAGTTTAGCTTTGATCGCCAAGGTGGAAAAAAACCACTTCAGGAAACGCATGAACCTTTGAATATGTTTGCTAAAGGGATCCAGGTTTGGAAATCTAATCAACACTCTCTCTCCTCTTAAAAAAAGGGGGGGGGGTGCGGAATGCACCATAGAACATTGAAATAGTTCTGGTTTTTCTTTGCCCAGAGATAGTTGCAAACTTTGTAAATTGATTTGTATGGTAGAAAGTATCCCGTCTGAATCCTCTAATCACCCCCCACCCCCCTGCAAAGAAAGAAACAGGTTAATGGATCAGTACAATAGACCTTCTAAAGGATTTTTTTTTTCCTTTTGGGTTGCTTAATTGCTTTTTTAATAGTATGCTGGGGTTTTGTTTCTTGGAAGTGTAATATGAAAGTTCATTTTTCTCCTGCCAGACCCACCCACTGAAAAATCAGCTTTCCACTTGATTGCTAGTTTTGATTTGACATTTGATTGATCACCTGTCATCTAGCTGCCTTTGATCTATTCATTCTTGATATATATCAATAAATCACTCACCATGGTAACTCAGAGTGCTAGTGACGCAAGTCTTGCCCTCTAGATTCAGAGCCAGACATGCACAATTATTATCTTGTTTGGCTTTTAATGTGGGCGTTTTTATTTCTTTGTGTCCTTTAGTTGAATCAGAGCTTTAGCAAAAAGCTGAAGTTGTTTTTCTTCCCCTTTTCTGTCTGTACCCTCATGCTTCCGGCAGCATCGGTCAGGCTGGTCTTGGGCAGACCCTCCACCACCTCCCTTCTGTTTCAACTCTCGCAGAACAGTAGGGAGAAGTTCTGTGAGCGCTTTCCTAAACTTTGCAGAGCCACCCTCAGAACAAATCCAAAGTTAGTTACAAATCTGGGCAAAGTGGGTGTTTGTGTCTGAACAGGCTGGACCACCGAGCTCATCCCTCCATCGTGGCCTGGTTCCAGGCCGAACGGCAGTGCATGTACTCTAAAATATCCACAATTATCTTCCCTTCTGAGCACAGAGCTGCTTCCGTGAGCCGTGTACACGGCTCCGAGCCGCATGCGGAAATATCACTGGGAGAGCTTCGTTCTCGTGTGTCCCCGCTGCTTCCCTTAGAGCAAAAGAATTAAAATATTTTTAGTGCCGTACGTATGTAGAACTTGCCTAGTCAGTGAGGTGTTCTTCTAACAGTTCTACCTTTTCTGAAAGCAGTTTCTCCCTCCTAGCCAGGTCCCTTTCTACATTTAACTCACTTATTTTTTAAGAAACTTCGGTGGCTTTGCAAGCTGACAGCTTTGGGGTGCAGCCTGGCCTCCCATACTCGGGAAGAGCGAGCCTGCTCTGTCTAGCTCTGCCACATAAGTTTCAGTGTAGCTGGATTATTAGCGAGAACATCCTTATTGTTGTCCCAGAAGAGAACCCTGGGCAAGAGTCCAGCACGAAGTGATACTGCCCTGAAAATTACTCTTTTTTCCCCTTGTTGTTCCGGTAAAGGCCATCAACCAAGTAGGCAGTGATTTAAATTACCAGAATGACTGGACATGTCTCCTTTGGTAAGCTCATTACAAAAAGTGCATTGCTCAGAATTGCACTACTTTGATTATAATTATTTTCTGATCAATGGGGAGCCAGGTGTACATAACATAATGCTGCATCACATTATCTAAATCAGATCCTTTTCATTAAGCTGATATCTCTTGGTGCTGGCTTGCCTGTTTACTGTAGTGTGTGTGTGTGTGTGTGTGTGTGTAGAAAGTTGTGACTATAGTTTCAGTTTTCCGGCCTATTGTATTCCGAGTGTCTTTGTATGTTTGTTTTCGTGGCTTTTATTATTTTCACTGAAGAAGTGGAAACCCTTGTCAAGCTGAAAGGGAATAATTCATTTCGTACACAATGAGGCCCCTCTTACAGTATTTATTTGCTCACATATTAATACGGCAGATATCTCCGCGCGGTGTTTGTTTCCTCGGAAGGCACCGGTGCTGCGTTCTGTTTTAGCCGAGGTGGTTACCCCCGAGGAAAGTTGGCCACTTTGGGATCCTTTAGCCAGTTCACGTCCAGGGAAATGCGAAAGGTGGGTCCCAGGATCGTGGCCATCCTAACTTTGATCACGGCTTAGAATTAAACACAATGCACAACTGTAAGTAATTACTTCCGTGGCCTGATGTTGAAAGCTTGATTTCTGGCTTGATTAATGAATAATGTAAGATCGAAAAAGCCTGTGAGTGGATCCAAGCTGAGGCTCTTTCCCAAGCCCTGTTCGAGGCAATTTGATTCCTTTGCATTATTAGTTTTAAGTTCCATGTTTCAAGGAATCAATTAGAGAACTTTCTAATAAAGCAGGTACACAGACCGAGTGAGCGGGATGATGGGATGAGTGATGGGGAGTTTTAGCTCTAGTTCGCCACAGCCTCCCCCCTTGAAGGGAAGCGATGTGAGAAGGCAGTTCTCTTTAAGGAAACAGCTAAGTCAGAACATTTCCCTCCCAAATGTCATTCTTCCTGGCTTTCTAAAGCTATGCTGTTCCACCATACTGTTACTTCGGGCAAGGGAAAAAAAAAAAAAAAGTTTAGAAAGCAGCCTACGGTACTCCAGGGGTTTGTAAAAAAAAAAAAAAAAATTGCAAAATTCTATAACAGCATCTTACCCCCATCCATTTTAGGGAAGACAGAGAAGATAGCAGGAACGTAAAACAAAACAGAACAGTATTTTGATTTGTTTGTATTCTGGAGGCTACAGAGTACTTTAAAAATTTTACATTGTAGACTTACCCGCTACCGCTTCTGTTTGCTACGGTCCATGGCGGTCTCCGTACACACACGTGTAATACATATTTTATTTCACCATCCCCAACTATTGTTTTTATATAATGCCAGCCGATTGCAACACAACACCCAATCTTTGGGGCTCATCTACACATGAATGTGTAATGTGTCTATAAAGGATAGGATTCTGCTCCTGCCCACCCAGAGAGATGAAATGTTTCCTTCTTGCTGACTCTCAAAAGCTCCCTGACAATCCAGATCTCAGGACAGTCTTGCAGGAAAGAACAGCCCCCTCACTGTGTTTTGTTGATTTAATATGGAGATGAATAATGCAGATTTTGTTTGCATGAATGTCCTTCTGTGGTAGTAAACATTAGACTATTAGCAATCATTACTTAAAAGTGGCAATTTGCACCTTAATAGCACAAGGTATTTACATGGGAAACATATTCAGCAGGGACCATTCTGAATCCTGCAATGGAGTGTAGACACGACCTGAGAAATCTGCTTTTCAACCTCATGATAGCAGTGACTGGATTAACTAGGGAGGTCTCAGGTCAGGGAGGGGACAGACAGCGCAGGGTGAAGTTTACCTTTAATTTACTGGCAGGCAGGATGAGATTCAAGAGAACAGAAATTGGGGTGGAGTGGGGAAGGGACCCCAGACCTCTCACTTTGTTTAAACATACTTCCGAAAGCCAAGTTCACATCTTGGAGATGTAAATACCACATGCTATATAGACCCTTCCCTACCCAAACAGTATGGTTTTAACAGATGCATGCAAATAATAAACACACACACACACACACACACACACACACACACACCCCAAAGGGGTTCAGAATAGCATGAACTGTTCTGGCTATTCTGATTATTTAAGGCAGATCCCGGGGGTGGGGGGGGAATTAAAAAAATGAAGGCCAGATACCTTAAAAACGCATCCTCCACCCGGTGTTTTGGATGAAAATTGATTACTTAAGTGGTCTTCTCCCTAGTCCTCCCCTGATTTGCTTCTCCTGCCTCTCACCTCACCCTTAAAGACTCCGATTGAATGGGACATTTCAAAAGCCCATTTGTTTTAGGCATTTATTGATTTCATTTTTAATCTGCCATATCAGGACACAATACATTAACCCTAATCAGCAGATTGTGAGTGACAGGGAGTTTGAGTGCAAGCCAGGTGAGAGAGGGCCTGGGAGAGACTTCTCCACAGAGGGGCTGTCCTCGAGGCCTGGGGGCTGGACACGGGAGCTTACTTTGGCGGAGGGTCGAAGCCTTGCTCAGAAAGACTATGCATTTATTTTTCTACCAGCCAGCTCGCTCCGGTGGCTAGGTTCTCTTGCAGCCGTTTGGGAAAACTTCACACCCAACCAGTACCTCCCAGGCATCCTTAGCAGATTTGTCCCATGAAGCATCCTGCCTTTTGTCACATCCCCCAACAGAGGGTGATGCCATCATTTTATCCCAGCTGACTTCTCACTCATTTGATGGAATTTCTCCAACTGGATAATACCTGGGATGATCTATTTATCTTCCCAGAGGCTGGGGAATTGTACTCTCAATTGAGCAGTTTTTAAAGGGGCACTGAGCCTGGCATTATTTAGGGCACTTCTGCTCATGACTGTAGCTGAGCTTAGAAAAATCAGCCAGGAAGAAAATCTAGGCCCTGCTCACGTGGGCGGCGGGTCTGTAACGAGCTGACACAACCCGAGTTCAATATCCCGAGTACAGCTTCCTCTCCATCCCTGTGTTGAGGTGTGTTGTGGCCGGGAAGATGCAGCCACTCCTGCTAAGGCAATGCCTGCTTCTACCCAAGTCCCCTTCCGGAAGCGCAGCATTGCCTGACAAATTCTATATTAAGACCAGGCATACACAGAGTATCATTTTCGTCTGATGCAAAGTCAGTTGGAAATACTTGCACCGAACAGTTCGAGAGAGTCTGCACAGCTCCCCTGAAGCGGTGCTTTTCATTACCTACTTAATTACAATCAAATCGAGCGACTTTGGTAGAGGGAAAAATTGCCGTGGTATTCAAAGACGCTTGGCACGCAAATAATTTTATTGCTTCTTAAGTTGAGAACGCAGCTCTGGTTTTATTTCTTGGGGAGAAATGTATCTTCTTTTTTCTACTGTTGTGATAAATACAGAATGTGTTTTCTGTGGTCTGTATCTACCTTCCTCCGGGCCTGCTCAGCCTGGAAGAGGTTTTTGTAGCCAGTTGCCAGTCACGGGGAGCAATTTGTATTTCTTGGTTATTATTCTCTTAAGTTTTGTAAGTTCCATGTGAAGTTAGAAATTCTCGGGTTCCTCGGGGTGACCTTTGGCAAGCACCTCTTCCATTGTGAGCAAGCCTGGTCGTTCTAACCACACGAGAAGTAGCCCCGATGAGGTCGATTACCTGGACACTGCACTAAGGAAAAACACCGTGTGTTTACAGGCCTCTGTCACACAAGACTCTTTTTACTGCGTTTGCAATGTTTTGGATTTTTTCCTACTACTGACCTTTCCGTCATTTGCTTTAGGAACTTTTTTTCGGGAAAATAGCACAGGGATAGCCTTTAAAGTGGGTGTCAAGGTACTTGGGGTCTTGAGGAAGCAGGAACAGAAACCACAGACCTTGCAGCCCCGACACCTACTGCTGGACTGTCTGCAGAGTCTGAGCCAGGCGTCCCTGCAGACACATGGTTCCGAGTCTAAGGGGGACATTAATGAGCGTCTCCAGCCGTGTGGCCGTATTCCTGTTGCTCATTTTGTCACAGAAGCCGTCACGGGGGTGTCGGACACAGGTCCTTTCTGGAAGACATTGTGTACATCTGCAGACACACAGAAGAGAAAGCTGAGATGCTAGTGGGAACTGCTGATATATTTGTTTTCAAAGCAAACTCCATGGGTGAAATGATCAAATAATTCACAGTGATTCGAAAGCCATCCAAATAGCCATGTGGGTTTCCGGTTGTTGCTTCTCTAGTCTGGGTGCTTCCCCTCCAGAAAGGCGTCCTCGGGGCGGCCTCCGATGGTTGTGACACCAGAGCAGTACCTACCACTGCTGAAAATGTCCCAACTTACAATTCAGGAGGCTCGGCCAGTTAATCCTATTATCAATGTAGCAGTCTTGCGTAGCTCTGCTCAACAACAGGGAGGAGCACAATGCAAAAGTTGGGGAGATAATTAGCTTCGAGAAATTACTCGGGGAAAAGAAATACCTGAATCACATTGGAAAGTATTTGTCTTGAATATTTTGCTCAGCTAAATGAGAGCTGCCTTTCTGTCTGTGCTGGAATGCTACTCAGCAATTACAAGAGAGAAAAAGAGGAAGGAAGGAAGGAAGGAAGGAAGGAAGGAAGGAAGGAAGGAAGGAAGGAAGGAAGGAAGGAAGGAAGGAAGGGAGGGAGGGAGGGAGGGAGGGAGGGAGGGAGGGAGGGAGGGAGGGAGGGAGGGAGGGAGGAAAAGAAAGAAAGAAAGAAAGAAAGAAAGAAAGAAAGAAAGAAAGAAAGAAAGAGAAAGAAAGAGAGAAAGAGAGAAAGAAAGAGAGAAAGACTATTGATAGATGCAGCCACCTGGGTACATCTCAAAGGGATTGTGTTTTTAAAAGTCAGTTCCAAATAGGTATCACGTATCATATGATATGATTCTATTTATATAACATTTTGAAATGACCAAAGTATAGAGAATTAGGACAAACTGCCGAAAGTGGCCAGGTGGCAGAGGGTGGGGACGGAGGGAGGGTGTGATGGAGGCGGGGGCCCTAGGAGGTGGGCATGGTGGTAAATGGCCAGAAGGAAGGATCCTGAGGTGCTGGACGGGTGAGTCTTGACTCATGGGGGTGGATACCGGAGCCTGCACAGGTGATGCAGTCTCCTAGAACTGAATGCACAGGCACACGTGAAGCCAGTGAGATCCGAGTCACGGAGTGGGTTGCAGTCAGGTTCATTTCCTCATCTCCGTCCTAGAGTTGACACCCAGTCAGGGGACACTGGTTGAGGGCTACTTGAGATGTCTCTGAATTATTTTGTACAATGGTGCGCGACT
This sequence comes from Molossus molossus, assembly GCF_014108415.1. NCBI lineage: Eukaryota > Metazoa > Chordata > Mammalia > Chiroptera > Molossidae > Molossus > Molossus molossus. The sequence goes on along the minus strand of NW_023425399.1, from coordinate 6,694,033 downwards.
CTACAATTAGCTCCAAAAGAAACGTTTACTTTAAAAAAAAAGAAAAAGAAAAAGAAGAAGAAGTGGGGTAGGAGAGGTGGGCGGAGGCAGCTCACGCATGGCCTTGGAGATTTTATTCTCAGTGTGATGGGTGCCACGGGGCGAGCAGGAGCCACATGATCGGACTGGGTTATTAGCAGAACGTAGGCCCAGGTGGCATTTGAAGGGTGGTGTGGGCGTGGGCATGTTGGCCCACCCCGTTGACTTACCCGGCCCCTCCGTGATGGTGAGGAGGATGCTCAGAGTGATAGGGGTGGCACCTGCGGATAAAAACACACGCCCAGCCTTTCTGTGAAGAGCCAAGCGCATCTGGGACCCACTTGCATCTCCTCCCTACTGAATGGGAGTTCCTTAACCTTGCCGTGCCTCAGTTTCCCTAGCTGCCAAATGGGGACATGATTGCTGGCCTCACACTGCAGTGTGATGATGAGATAATGTGATGCCGATGAAACCCTGGGTGCAGTCCCAGACATTTTCATTGATCTTCTTCATGGGAAAACCGTTTTATTGCCTTTCCTGTTTTTTGTGTTTGTTTTGTTTTTTTTCTGTAGGAATTCCAGGAGAAATCAAGGCACTTGAATTAGTCCTTAGTACCTGTTAGGCACTAAATAAATATTTCCTGATGATGAATAAATAAGGCTGTAAACAAATGAATGAATACATACTTTAATTACTGTATTACTTTGTATACTAATTAATTACTTTCGAGTATAAGGATCTCTTTTGCATGTCTAACTTTTTTTTTTTTTTGGCAAACCTCCGCACCAGTCACTATGAGAGCTGCACTTTGAATATTTATCAATTTAGGAAGTACTCATGACAAAGCCACTGATTTTAGTAATGAACTTGTATTTTCTTTATCGTGACATCATCCGCCTTCAGCTGGGGAGCAGTGATTCACCTTTTTGCAGTAAGGATTGTTTGTTCATCTCAGAGACAATGCGCGCTGATGATGTGAATCCGTAGACTTCTCGGGAAGCTGGGACCCTGGAGTGGAGCATCGCTGGTGGAGTGGAAAGGGTTGAGGACCCTCGATTTGGACCAGCGGACCTCGCCCTGGCCTTCCTGCAGGTTCTCGCTCAGCAGCCTCCAGAGCACGGCCTCCCGGGGGTTGGCAACTCTCCCCCTCCCCCACCGCAAACGTGCTCATCCCCTCAGGCCCAAAGCCGCACAGCTTAGGGGTTGTTAAGCTAATGGGAGAAGGTTACCGGCTGTTTCCTGGTAACGCCTTCTTCACTTTTTAATTGTCACCTTCAGAGGAGTTGCCTGGGAGAGGGCAGGAGAGGGGCTGCCTGGTGCCTGGGAAGGTATATTTGGGGTCTCCGGGAGCACGTGGGGACGTTTGCTGCCGGCCTCAGAACCTGCATGTAAGCAATCGCCGCGCCCTGCTGTGTGCCGGGTACCCGGGCACAGTGGGACGCGCCGGCACCGCAGCCTGGAGCCTGTCCCTGGAAGCTGACACTGAGTGTGGCACACAGGTCACAGATAGCAAGTAGAGGCAGATGTCACAGCATGCCAGGGCGCGGTATGTGCCAGGGAGAAAGTTGAAGGAGGGTAAGGGGAGGCGCTGCTTTTCCCCGGGGAGAGTGCCTTTCCTTGGGGGACAGTTCCAGGCACGTCTGAAAGGGCAGAGCTGGAGCATGCTGGGGGAGGGGGCCTCGGAGGAGCAGCGAGAAGGCCAGAGCACCTGGAGCCCAGGGACGGCGGGGGAGGGATGAGGACAGGGATGGGAACTGGGGTAAGGAGCTGGGCTCCTAACTGAACGGGGAGCCTTGGGGGCCAAGGGAGCAGGGAGAGACAGAGTGTGACTCCGGTTTGTACAGGATCTCCTGGCTGCCATGTTGGTTATCAGGGACCAAGCAGGTCCCAGACCACTGAGGTGGCTCCAGGACCAACCCAGACAAAAGCTGGTGATGACTCGGGCCGATGGTGGCGGAGATGGGACGCTGGGTCTAGGTAGACAAGATGGCCAAAACTGCAGGTGATGTGAATGGAAAGGAACAAGGCTGTGGACTTTTTCTTTTTTTTTTTTTTCTTTTTTAAGTCTATGTTTATCTTATTAATATTTTCTCTAATTCTTTTCTTTACTGCCCTCCTTTTCTTATATATTAGGCGGTTACTAAAGTTGTCCGTCTAGGGTCTTCTGAGCCAAAGTGGAAACGAGGGAATGTGTTTGAGGATGCATTTATTCTAGAATTGACGAGACAGGAAGAGGCCAGTCTTTACAGTGTGTATTCCTGCAGTCCTAGAACACGCTCTCCTCCCAACCCCCATCACACAACCAGAGCCCCACCGGGACGGCCTCTGCAGTCAGGCAGGGTTCGAGTGCTCTCCTTCCGCTCCTGTCCGTGCTGCGTGGCCTCTGGCGCCTTCACCTCCTGGACTTCCAGCGTCCTCGTCGGCAGAACTGACCCACTAACAGGACTTCTCGTTGGGTTTCTACAAAGATGCATTGAGATAAATTAGATAATGTGCTGAGCACGGTGCCTGGTGCGTGGTCAGTGGTCAGTAAATTTCAGTCAATACACGAACAAGTTAGTTACCCTCTTCATGCCTTGATTTCCTACTAAAAACTCCCTTTTGGGTTCTTGGGAGGAGCAAATCATCAGCACCAGCAAGGTACTTAGAACGGCGTCTCGTACACAGTCAGGGCCCCGTAAATGCTGAATTTCTAAACTCAGCACCAAGTCTCCGAGCTTGTGACTTGAAGGGAGTCTTAGGTCTTACTTGCTTTAAGTCCACGCGACACATTGTTGGTGCTCAATAAATACTGTCTGAAAGAATGAATGATGGTGCCGTGATGATCAGGAGTCAAGTGAGAAAACTCAAAGAGATGGAGGTGCGTGTGAGGGAGGGAGGATGAGAGAGAGACCGCTGACCCCAACCATCATCTTCCCCGGCGGGAGCTCCTGACGGCCAGCCCCATCTGCCCGAACCTGCCGGGGCCCCATGCAATGTTTGCACCAGGAAGGCAAGCCCATCCCAGGACATTTCGAAGCCACAGTGGCCCCATTAAGATGGTTGATCGTTTTGAGGGCCACCCAGTCAGGCACAGGTTCAAAGAAGCGCCCCCTTGGGACCGGTTCAGCCCTCTGAGCCAGTCAGTACGACAGGCTGGTGGGGTGTCAGCCTGTCTCAGACACCGCCCTTGCACTTGTTGATCAGAGCAGGTCGACCTCAGACTCAGACGCGAGCAGACCGTGGCATCCAGTGCAAAACACAATGTCACCGTCCAGTTCCCATTGCTCAGGGCACATAATGCTGACTTTCCACGGACTGTGCTGACATGAAGTTTCGTTTTAAAATAAAATGAAATATGTGAGTGAGTAACAGAGGGAGTCGTGTAAGGAAACGTACAGAGACGGCGATAGCGGGGGGAGGATGCACGGACCGGGAGGAGGGGCGGAGGGGGCGGAGTGACCCCACGGAGGCCGCTCTGCGTGCCTGGGGCCCAGCAGGGCTCGCGATGGCTGAACCAGCTGTGAGCGAGGGCTGCCAAGTCACACTCAGGTCAGAGAAACGCCCGGAAAACGGACGCTTTCATTAAAACTTTAAAAAACGTTGAAAGTGAGAAGAAACTTCCCCTCCCAGGACATCAGAGAGCAGCTCTGGAAAGTCCGAACGGGCCCGGGAAGTTCTGCAAATACCGAGGGTCAGGTTCTGCATCGGGAATAAACCTCGGCTCGGTGGCCTCGTCACTAGGAAGACGTGTTTGCAAATTCACAGGGTTCCAGGCCAGAGCCCAGTCCTTCTGATGCCAGAGAATGGGGGCGAGGCCCCCAAATCTGCATTTCAGTACCCACTATGGCTTTGAACTATATATGGGGGAAATCTAGGTTCCCCCTCCCCCTTCCCATCGTCCTTCCCTCCCTTCCCCTCTCCTCTCCCAAATACCAAAGTACTTAAATATTTCAACAATTATTTGAGAAGTCCATTTTCACTTTTTGCTTTTAGTCAACAGGAAAAAAAAAAAACTGTAAGTGGTCTCTCTTCTCACACTCACTCGAGTGGCAGTCACCTATGTTTTCAGAAACGGTGGGGACCACTTTCTCTAATGTATTACACCCGAGAAATGCAGCCCGTTAGGCACTTACCTCCCTGGGCCCAGCAGCAAGCATGGGGCCCAGAGAGGCCTCGGGAGGAGAAAGCCGAGCAGGCCAGCCTGTCACCGGGGCTCTGTCTGCTGAGGACCCCGCACCCTGGGGACCGCCGTCCAGAGGAGATTCACGCAGGGACCTCCCAGACCTGGCTCTTTCTCTCGTACCCTCTCTGAAATTCGGGAGACTCTGTCGGAGGACAGAGCAGAAAGCCTGGCTTCATTCTTTGTTACGAATGAACATGTCCACTTTCTCGTTACACATTTCTTGTTTCTGCATACTCACGTCAGTGATTCCTCCTCTCTTCTTTTTCCTTCTTCATTAATTCCTGGTCTCTTTCCTGACTCTTTCCAGTAGTCAGGCTTCCAAGCTCTTTTCTGTCGAGCATCTGGGCCTCCCTGGGCGGGTGTGATAGAACCGATGATGTGGTGATGAGGAATATGATGCTAATGACGATGGGCATTGTGTAATGGCTACTCTTTGTTGTCTGGATAATGCGAAACCCAAAAGTGTGTATTCTGAGTAGTTAACATTTGCTGAGCACCGACAATATGCAGGTCATTTATATAAAGTCTCTCCCCACAACATCCCAGAAGGTGGATATTAGTATTGTTATTGGCCCATTGAATAGATGAGGAAATTAAGTTTTAAAACTTCAAGTCCCTTGAAGATCACGCAAGCTTTGAGTTAGGGTATTGGAACCCGAGGCCTATCAGAGTCCAGGTACTCAGACATGATGCTTTGTTTATTCTCACAATAGTCCACACTTAACAGCAAAGAGTCACGTAGATAAACACTCACAGGCTACTGCAGAGACACGCAGGCCAAGGGCACGCCCTGAAATTCAGCTTTTCTTCCAAGTAAAAGCAAGTCAATTGTGTCAAAGAAGAGAGAGAGAGAGAGAGAGGTTCATTTTGCTCATCAAAATCCCTAAATGCCATCTTTAAAAGTTGAACCTACGAAGACTTAAAAAAAATTTTTTTTAAATAGGATTTTTAGAACCTCTTGAATTTTCCACAACAGTGTTTTCCTAAGTCCATCCCTGTGTTCTTAAATGAAGCTGGCGAGAAACATGATAACCCCAACACCGTCCATCGGGGGAGTCTCAGGAGGCAGCCGTGCTCACCGGCTTCCTACGGCTTCTCCGAGGATGTGTCGTGGAGTCAGACGCTGCTCATCTGTTCCCCATAAACCTCTTGTAGGCTCAGGACTCTTCCTGGCCATCAGAGCTGTGGACCACATGCGGTGACAATGGCCCCTTATTTCTTTTGGCAAATGGAGAGCTTCCCCTTGAGAATCTCTTAAAGCATTTCTGGTCAGGGTGTGTAAAGGTGTTCCTTATTGTAAGTATTTAATTACAGGTGACATTTAATTGAGTACTCTGAATAATATGAAGAAAGTAAAATAAAAAGATGACCTCAAAATTCAAAGGGTGTGTCACAGAGGGGAAATGTAGCTTATCACGGAAATCATAATAGGATCTTTTATAAAAATAATAAATCAACAATTGGTGGTGGTGAGAAGGGGGTTGTTATTTTTTTTACTGTTGTTATTTTTTTTTTTAACATGGGCAGCATTTTGTTTTATTTTTTTTTAATTAATGTGCAATTGATATATAATATCCTGGTAGTTTCAGATGTACATCCTAGTTATTTGCTGTTTATGTATATTACAAAATGATCCCCACAATAAGTCTAGTTACCATCCGTCACCACACCAAGTTATTAAAATATCATTGACCATAGTCGCTGTGCTGTGCATTACATCCTCATGACTTATTTATTTATTTTATAATTGGAAGTTTGTACCTCTTAATCCCCTTCACCCATTTTGTTCAACCCTTAAGCCCTCCCTCTCCAGGAACAATCAGTTTGCTTCCTGGATCTATGAGTCTATTTCTGTTCTGTTTGTTTGCTTTGATTTTTAGATGCCACATATAAGTTAAATTATACTGTATTTGTCTTTCTCTCTTTGACCTACTGTACTTTGCGTAATATCCACTGGGTCCATGCATGATGTTGCAAATGGCAAAAATTCATTCCTCTTACTGGCTGAGCAATATTCCATTATATGTGTATACCACATCTTTATCTGTTCACCTATCAATGGATACTTAGGTTGCTTCCATATCTTGGCTAGTGTAAATATTGCTGCAGTGAACATAGGGGTGCATCATCTCTTCGAATTAGTGTTCTCATTTTCTTTGGATAAGTACCCAGAAGTGGAATGCTGGATCATAGTTCTATTTTTAATTTTTGGAGGAAACTCCACACTGTTTTCCTTAGTGGCTACACCATTTCACATTTTCATAACATAAGTGGCATTTTGAAACAAACCTTTATAATAATACAGAGTTTGGCAAACTGCCTAGCTATCTGATATGAGGTTATTTTAATGAGAAATGGAATGGAATTATCATCTTATTTTATTGTATTTAACATAAATCTTTTCTTTATTAATATTGGATGAAAATACTCAATCACATGGACTAGAAGAAAGAACTATAACATGATGAGTTTATTTCACTTGGTCAGTAAATATTCAGATATAAAGGAATTAAACTTTGCAGATAAAGTTAAGTCCTCTTTAAACACCAAACTTAAAAATCTCTGAGCCTCAGTCCTATAAAATAGGCATAAAGAGAATGCTTACTTCCAAGCACCATTATGAGGATTTAAAAATGGGTATTTGTTAAGTATTTAGAATAGTGCATAATGCTTAATAAGTTTTCAGCAAGTACTATTATCTCCCCTACCACTCTCTCCCTGGAGATAGGCATTATTAAGAATTTTGTGTGTATATCTTCCATTATTTATAGTTGTACCTGCATGTATATGTAGCTAGGAGAATTATTATACTTTTGTATATGTTTAAATTTTTTTAATGTAAATAGATTCACACTATATTTTACAAACTGTTTTATCACTCTGTTTGGGGCCCATCCAAGTATATAGGTAGGTAGGTAGGTAGGTAGGGAAAGAGAGAGAGAGAGAGAGAAAGCGAGAGAGAGAGAGAGAAGATAGATTAAAAAAATCTTTTTTTCCTTTATTGATTTTAGAGAGAGAGGAAGGAAGAAGGAGAGAGAGATGGCAACATCGATGAGAGAGAACATTGATTGGCCGCCTCCCTCATGCCTCCCACTGGGGATGGGACCCACAACCTGGGCCTGTGCCCTGACTGGGAATAGAACTTCTGGGTGCATGGGTCGATGCTCAGCCACTGGGCCATGTTGGCCAGGCAAGAAGATAGACTTTTAAAAAAAAAATAGAGCTAATTCATTTTATATGCTTTATACTGTTCTATCATAAGCATATACATTTTTACTCATTTATCAATTTCTTTGTTCATAGGCATTTAGCATATTTTAAAGTTTTCACTATTACACATAATCCTACACTGTATATGCTTGGGAATTTCTATAAGTGTCACATAAGTAATTTACATGGAGATAAACACTTGTGAAATTTTACAGCATTTAGCGAGAAAATCCGTTGAGAAAAGTAAACAACATTTAAACAGCTAATATCTCAGACTTTGAACATCGTTGTGCCTTTACTGAGACGTGCACCTCCCTAGCCTGAGGTTCAACTGGCTAATGTACACCTAGTAGGCACCTCTTAGATGTCTGCTTGAAGTAAGGAAACTGATCATAAATAAAATACGTCACCAATCCCAGTAACGAGTGAGCCTCAGCCAGCCATCAACATGGCGTGAATCCAGGGACGTCGAGAAAACTATTACTCGCTGCCTTGGGATGGGGTGGGGAACAGAGAAGGAAAGAGGAAAGCGTGAACAACAGAAAAGAAATTGCGTGTGTCCTCAGAGTTTGAAAGGGACAGAACTTCTTAGCTGGAGAGCTATCGCCTTTTGGGTGCTGAGTGTGGGTGGGTGGGGTCAGGAAAGAATTTCCTTTGTCAATGTTACAGGGTGAATCATTAACAACAGCGAGTCCCGGAGCTTGATGCGTTCGACAGTTAAAGGCACTTTAGCAAACACGTGTGAAGGTGCCCTGCCTGGTCCTGGCGGTGGAGCTATCGCTAAGACAGGACCCCAAGGTTTAGGGGGTTCATGTAGTACCAGCTGCTGTTACAATCATCCTTAGATCGTGTGTGCGCATGCATGTGTGTTTGTGCACAGATGCACGGTGGGTCTCTTGTATCGTGGGTGTGAGCTGTGAACATGCACACGTTATATGCATTGTGGATGTATGTTTCAGGTACGGCTAGATTAGGTATGTTGTGGGTGTTACTATGTATGTCTGGAGGGGTGGAGTATAGAAAGCTCACACACATGAATTTTGTGTTTGTGGTGGACAAAGTCTATGTACACGTCCATGCCAACGTGAAGTCAATGTCACAGTGTATGTCCCCAGGCAGCCTCTGGGGCGCTGCCCTGCCCTCCTGGTGGTGACCACAGACAAGAGGGAAACAGCACCACAGTTACACCGGACCCCCGGCACAGGAAAATCAGCACCCGATGGGAAGTTACCAGTGACAGATCACAGTACCCGGAAGCAGGCTCTCACCTCGTTGTAATGGCTGTTTCCTGTTCCGTGTCAGGATTCTGCTTTCAAATCAAAGGGCCATTTTGCTTGCTGCCCCTGGAACACAGTAGGTGTTTTGGTTGAATACGTGAATGAAGGATGAATGAATGAATGGCTATCTGAACAAACAAGTGGTCCTCCACGGTCCCTGGAGCCCTTGGTGTACTAAGACCCAGGTCATCTGCGCCCAAAGGGTTGACTGTAGTAGGTTCTGAGCAAAATGTGTCAGATGGCTGAATGAATGATGCCCGTTCTCGTGTGAAGGTGTGTTCATCTCAGAAGCAGGCCCGCCGTCCTGAGGAAACAGTTCCGCGTTGGGGGTTTTCTTCTTCCTCCGTGGTCCCAGGGGACCCCTTGAATACTGTCCCTTTGGTTTAATTATTGTTCTTTTGTTTGTTTGTTTGTTTGTTTTTGTTTTTTATCATCCTCACCCGAGGACATTTTTCCATTTTTTGTTCAGGTAGAGTGGGAGGGAGAGAGAGAGAGAGAAACATCGATGTGAAAGGGACACATCGAGTGGTCGCCACCCGCACAACCAACCAGGGCCAGGGACAAACTGCAACCGAGGTACGTGCCCTTAGCGGGAACCGAACCCTGGTCTCTCCGGACCGCAGGCCGACGCTCTAACCGCTGAGCCAAACCGGCCAGGGCTAATTATTGTTCTCGAAGATCAGGATGGCAGCCCTTCTGTTCACTGACCCTTCTGCACACTGCAAATGGAGACAGAGAGAGCGAGGGGGCAGTCTCTGTCATCCAGGTACCGGGACGTCCCCAGAGATCTTTTACTTGTAAAGGTGAGAGGAAGGTGGAAAAGTTGGGGTATGGGCTCCCCAGCTTGCCAGAGACATAAACCTCCAGAACCGTGTGGCTCCTTCCATAAATGTTTAATAAGTTTTATCATCTTGTGACTAAGGTTAAACAAATGTGAGTCCTTTGAGGAATTATTTACTGGAAGCGAAATTATAGCATCAACATCTGTGCTTCCAATCATTTCGATGAGGCCTAGATCAGATAAATCATGAGTAAGTCCAGCAAAATAACTTCTGTATTATCGTCCCTGGAGGAGAAGACTCGAAGCAACTCCTTTAGGTTGGTTTAGCTTTTTTTTTTTTTCTCCCCCGGTTAGATTTCTCTTTTGTAAATTAATTTCATTATCTTCAAAGAATACATCTTCACGTGTGTGTGCATGTGCGTGTGCGTGTGTGGAAAGTTACCATAAAAACATCTACAACAGAGGACTTAGAAATTTCTCTCAGGGAATCTGGCTCCTTCAGCCAACATTCTCATTGGGGAATGGGCTAACAGTTCCAATATATAACATCCATATAATTTAACCTCATAAATTTGTGGGTTTTTTTCACAGTGATGTAATGGGGAGACTGACCTGGAGTTTGTAAATGTTCTCTGCTCCGTGCATTCCCCCGGGCAACATAACATTCTAGACAGTGTTTTATGTGCCCTGATTAAAATATAACGTATTCTTGCATTTCCTGCGGACCGACCCGCCGGCATTCAGCATTCTTACAAGAACGCTAGAGGAACTCAGATATTTTCCAATGTGTGACAGTGCTCTGTGTGAGGTGTGTTCTCTCTCTCTCTCTCTCTCTCTCTCTCTCTCTCAAACAATGACCCGACTTTCCTTTGAGACCACGGTCCCCTGAGTTTACCCCACAGGAAAAGTGCTGTGCTTTGGTCTAACGTTGGAATCGGCCACGCGCTCCGATAAATCCACAGGAACGCTCGTTTGTCATCCCAGTTTGAATTCTCGGGCCTGGACTTTGAGCTGCTCCCCTGCTGTGGAGGGAAGGACTTGGACAAGTTCCTGGGGAGTCACCCAGGATAAAACAGTAGCAGCTCACACCCTCTTTATTAAAAGCAAAAAAAGAATTTTAACGAAAATGGGGGGAAAGGCTTTCTGTAGTTCTGGCCTCGTGCAAACAGAGCTGAGACCCATACAGGGTGGGGGCACGAGTCGCTTTGCAGTTGTTCGCGTGGGAAATAATATCATAATTATATGATAATACAAGAATAAACTCTGTTTCACATACTCACAACTGTAAACCTACTTTTGCCCCACCCTGTAATCCACCCAACAAACCCATCTGTGGATTGAGATGTTTTAATTTTCTATGAAAGAAACACAGAATAAAAATAAAAGGCAGCCCGTGCTTCCAGGGGAACAAAGGAAAATTTATGGGGTGAGGGTTTGAGCTTGAAACTTTGCCGGGCCAACAGCAACGCTGCCCGATAGATCTTCCAGGGTACAAAGCTCATTCCAGGAATAATGTGCAATTGCAGGAGGGCAGGAGGGCTGGAGAGATCAGACTGATGTGTGGAAAATGAGTTCCTTGAAAGGAGTGTTTCGATTTGGGGGTCGTTCTTCTATTCATTCAACAGACACTTATTAATTTCTATGATTTTCAAGACACTGCACTGTGTGCTAGGGCTACGGGGATAAACAGGGCACAGCCTAGTCTTCAGAGATTATTAATGGAGTGCCTAAAATAAAGCCAGGGAGGGAGAGAAAGGAGGTTGAATGCATGGCTGCATGGCTGCATGGATAGACGGATAAATGGATAGATGGCGGGTTTTTTCTCCTTCTCTGTTTAAAATCAGTGGATGGATAGATGCATGAATGGACACATGGATGGATGATTGGATGGATGACTGCATGGATGGATGGGTGGGTGGGTGGGTGGATAGATGGATGGATGGATGGATGGATGCATGAAGGGTTTTTTCTCTTTCTCTGTTTATAATCGATGGATGGATGGATGTGTGGATGGATGACTGCATGAATAGATGGGTGGATGGATGGATGGATGGATGGAGGGTTTTTATTTCTCTCTGTCTTTTAAACAATGTATGCATATATGGATAGATGGATGGATGGATGGATGGATGGATGGATGGATGGATGGAGGGTTTTTTTCTCTTTCTCTGTTTATAATCAATGAATGGGTGGATGGATGTGTGGATGGATGACTGCATGAATAGATGGGTGAGTGGGTGGATGGATGGATGGATGGATGGATGGATGGATGGATGGTTTTTATTTCTCTCTGTCTTTTAAACAATGTATGTATATATGGATAGATGGATGCATGGATGGATGGATGGGTGGATGAAGATGATCTGTGATTCACAAGGAACGCAAACTCATTTCTATTTGTATGTTTGTTTGCTTCTGAATCTGATTGTTTATCTGCCCTGATTTTGTCCCAGCCAGCCCCTGACCCTGGACCCAGGTCCCTTTCTTCCCGCATGTTAGCCCCGCTCCGCGCTGATGGGATAACTTGTTGTGAAGGTTTCCAGGTCTGCCCCTGGTTGGCCACGTTGAGCCCTTCACTGTTCACTACACCTGTACGGGACCAACCTTTCCTCTCTTCTGTTCCCTGAATTAAATATCATCAGACTCGTGAGCATGTACCAAAAGTCCACTTCGTGCCCGGCACTGTCCACACAGACACCTGACTTCGTTCAGCCTTCCTCTCCACTGAGGGGAGACCCACGGCTGATGTCCCCATTTTCCAGGTGAGAAAACAGACACGCAGAGCTGTTGAGTAATTTGCTCACATAGCACATACCTTCTGACACCAGGATTTAAACCCAGGTGTGTGTGAGTCCAAGGTCACACTCAGTACATCACTCTAGAAGCCAGATTTTTCTTTGGATGAATCCTGCTGCAGCCCGTGATGAATTACACACCATCTGTGTGACTTCGCTGAGCCCAGCTCCAGCACTTGGGTTACACAGACCAGAGGGCTGGGACTGGGACGGGCGTCTCTCTTCGACTCTGCCTTCCTGTCTTCTCAGTGGGGTTTACTGCACACGGTAATCACAGTGGTCACCGGGCAGCACCTGGCTTCGTGGTTCTTCAGAAGAGAGTACCGCCTTCAAAGGATCCCCAGCCAACGCCCTGGGGTTTCCATTGGCCCAGGTGGGTTTGCATGACTCTCCCTGAACCGGTCTCTGGCCCGCCTTCCCCAGGTGTGCACAGGACCTGAGAGCCGGCGATGTTACCAAAACAAGGGAGAATGGGTATCAGCCTGCCAAGTCCATAGCGTGACACTGTGTGCTCTGCAGGGTTGCAGGCGAAGGCTTTGAGCTCAGAAGTTCAAGTCCAACTTGTTATAGTCTCTCTCTCTGACTGCAGACAAGTTATTTAACCTTCTCAGTGCCAGTTTCTTACTTGTGAAAAAAGAATTCCCCTGGTAGGTACCACATGGGGTGGCCCAGTCGATTATACAGGTTGTGTATATCGTGTGCCTACCGCATGCTTGGCACATAGTAAGTGCTCAATAAACGTCAGTCAGCATGGTGGTGTGAACGTCTCCCAATGCTTAATGCCCCTGGAGAAAGAGGTCCAGTCTGTCGAGGTCTTGGTACGAGCTGCTCTGCGCCCACAGATTAGCGAACAGGCTGATGCAAGCGGGGGTGGGGGGGGCAGAACCAGCCAGGGGGTGCCAAGTCCAGCTCCTGGTGCTTCTTTTCGGTTAGGGCTGCGAGCGCCTCCCCATTTCCATCTCCCTTCGGGTTTTGATTTATTTATTAATTAGGCAAAATGGGAATTGACGAGCCTGAAATGATAAAGATGCTCACGATCTAAAAAAATGTTTTTGTACGTCAGGAGTGAACGATGTGGTGAGGTTGAACAGGAGAAAAACGACCATGTCCGTCGACCCGGCTCGCGGGAGTCCCCCCTCCCCGGGGCAGGCAGCGAGGTGGCCCGACGTGGCCTTTCACGGGGGTCGGGAACGTGGGGGATTCGTCTTCTGTCGTACGTGGGGCCGCTTCCGAGACCTGGTTGGTGGCAACGTGCTCTCTTACGGACAAGCTGACATAGCAACACGGGTGTGCGCTGGAGGCTGAGTGTGTGCTGTGCTCATGTGTGTGTGCAAGACACTCCCTGCCGCCGCCCTGGCCGACGGCTGGCGCGTGTGCCCGCAGCGGGCGCCGGGCCGCTCTTCGCTTAGCCCGAGGCGTGCGGCTCGCTCTGCAGAAGCCGTTCCTGGTTAGTAGCCCCTCGCTTCCTGCGCTCCACAGGCTGCTGGCAAAGGGAATTATACTTAATAGGAGCCACCTTTGATATAAAGCCGCAGAGGTGAGTCATTAAATGGAGCTGCAAAGCACCGGGGGCGGCTTGCAACCTTTGTTTGGGGACACTGGTAGGGAGCGGCTGGGATTGCTTACAGGGCAGCGTTTCCAGGGCCTGAATTTGTCACCTGGATTGTCTTTCTCAGACAGTCAGGAGACCTGGGAGAGAGGGGCCGAGGGGAAGGCCTCACTGTGCAGGCAGCTGCCCGGGGGCGGGGGGCGGGCTCCCCCATGCCTCGCCCCACGCAGACTCAGCATCGCCCTGACCACCTCCACGGCCGGGCACAGCCCCTGCAGGCTCGGTCCTGCCCGGAGGACGGCAGTCCTGAGGTGTCTAATCCCTCTGGACAGAGCAGCCTGGGTCTGGCACCCACAGCAACAACAAAGGCATCCCCGGCCCTTAATCCTTTAATGATGGAATCTGAGATGATGCAGTGTTTGTCCGATTTCATTTCACTCCGGTGTAGGGCTCCTACTGCATGTGGAAGATGATCTCGTGTACATGTGTACATGTATGTGAATGTAAAGGCAAACATAGATTTCTTTTTTTGCAAGCCTAGCTCAATTTAAATAAAAAAAAAATACACACGGCTGTCCTTCCCAGAGATTCTGAATTGCAACACCCAAGCCAGAGTTTCTGTGGGCAAGTGCCTGCTTCCGACGATGCCACCTAGGATGGGGCCACCCCAAGTGTCAGCAGACAGACCACTAGGAAAGGGCACCAACGGCACCTGAAGGAAGCGCAGACTCTTCCAGAGGATGGCCGAGGTCCAGGCAGAGGGTCGCGCTCAGGGACAGCTGCAAGGTGGGCTTGTCCGGGCCAGGGGATCTGGGGAACCCCCTCGCCTAACCCGCCCCTCCCCACTCCCGGGGCCAAGTCACCGCTAAAACCCTGGCATCTCCACGGAGCGTGTTAGAAATGCAGACTCCCAGGCCCTGCCTCAGACCCACGGACTCAGAACCGGCGTGTTCCCAAGATGCCCAGGGGTCCCTGAGCACATACGCTTGAGAAGAATTTGCCTACAGGCCCCTGAAGGGCAGCTCCTCCTCCCTCTCTGCCAGGGCACCCTCACATGGTCTCCTCCGGCTCCGTTCTGACCACGGTGCCCCCGCTGCCCCCCCCCCTTTCAGTCTGGCCAGCACCTTCGCAGGTTCAGGGCTTGCTCAGGGAAAGATTCTCTGGCCCTTCAGACGATGTCAGATGCGGCCCCATTCCCAGCGTGGGCCTCAGAGCACCGTGCACCTCGCCGCGTCGGTCGCTGCGGGGTTGACATTTTCTGATTCTTGGTCTGTTGGATTCCCATCCACCTCTCCCTGCCCCTCTCCCCACAGAGAGTGAGACCCCGTGAGGTCAGTCATCACGACCGGCTTAGCACCTCCATGTCCTGAGGCCCGGGATGGTGCCCAGTACTTGGTGGACATTCCAGAGATGCTCGTGCAACGAGCGTGCCCATGGTCAGGCTGGGCAATGAGGACTCTTGTAGGCGGACTGCTTGCTGCTCTGTGGATCCCTTTAGGGACTGTCAGGAAACTTCTAGAACTACCTTCTCTTTATCGAGCGTTGTCCACACATTGCGCGTTCTCCTATTTCATACACCATTTTATGCATTTTATAAAGGAGTGAATGAGTCCGAGGCCCCTGGCGGTGGTCTCAGATTAACAGCAAGGAGGCGGCAGGACCAGAGGACATGCTCCAGTGCCACTCCCAATGCCAAGGAGGCTGCAGCACGCTGTCCTTGGGCTGGCCATCCGCTTGGCTGCCCCTTAGGACACACCCTTATTCAACACGCCTATGTGTGCTGAGCACGGCTGTAGGCTCTGGGAACTACAGTGGACAACAGGTGCCAGGCCCTGCTGTCACAGGGCAGAGCCAACGTACATGAAGACACCAGGTGGTACAAAGGGCCCAGGCCAGAGATCCAGCAGGGCACAAGGCAGGGGAGGAAGAGGGACTGTCCTATTAGAGGGCCTCTGCTTCCTTCGCGGCTGTGTCCCCAGCACTGTGCTCGTGGTCAGGCACACAATAGGTGCTCATTTAACATGGGTCGTTGACTGACTGACTGATGGACTCCACTGTTTACAAAGGGGACTGAGCACGAGCGATGAAAATGGGCCCATCTGGGGATCGGCATTTCTGACCCTCTTTCTAAGCTACAGATTTGTGGTTAGAAGTATCAGCATCATCACCTCCAGAACTTTCAAGAACAACACCAGTGTTCAGCGTATTCCTTGGGCAAGTTTCAGAATCAGGGTCTCTGGAGGTGGGACTCAGCGTGAGTCTTTGAGAATAATCTTACCTGCCCTGGCCAGTTTGGCTCAGTGGTTAGAGCATCGGCCCGCAGACCGGAGAGACCCAGGTTCGGTTCCCGTTAAGGGCACGTACCTCGGTAGCAGTTTGTCCCCGGCCCCGGTTGGGGTCATGTGGGTGGCAACCACTTGATGCGCCTCTCTCGCATCAATGTTTCTCTCTCTCTCTTCCCTCCTCTCTCCCTCCTGCTAAATCCGAAGATAAATGCAAAAATGTCCTCTGGTGAAGATAAAAAAAAGACAAAGAAGAACCCACAGTTGGGTGTGACCTGCATGTGTGGAGACTATGCGCTCCGTGCAGTTGAAATAACGCCATCTGCCCTTTAGTGGGTGCCTACTGTGTGCCAGGCACAGTGCTCAGCGGCTAGCCAACCGCCCCAGGAGAGAGGAGGGTGATGGAGACAAGAACCACAGTTGATATTCACTGAGCAGCTGCTTTGTCTTCGTGACCATCCTGTGAGGTTTTTGGTGTTTTTTACGTCTCACTATGGAAATTTCAGAGACGGTCCAAATCCATATCAGATATGTGATTTTGGAGCAGGGGTTGACCAAGAAGGCCTCAGGAGCCAGAGTCAGCCCCACTCTGGTTTTTGTGTGACTTGCGAGTCAGAATGGCTTTTTACATTTTTAAATATCTGTGGACAAACACATAGAAACATACTTTCTCCCGTGTTCCACGAGTACCTACATCATAGCCTCGATTTGCCTGCGGCCTGGCAAAGCCTACAGTGTTGGCTCTTTGTCCCCGACAGGAGGGTCTGCGGGCCTCTCCGGAGTGTCATTTTCCAACCCGTGACACACACGCTAGTCCTCTGCGAGGTAATTTTAGGTGGCACAAGCATGAGTTTTTAATAGTTATGGTTTTAATTTGTTGTGCATTACAAAGGGGAAGTATAACTAGTCCATTAAAACCACAATTTCATGGGTCTTATTGCTGAATCCAACGTAAAGAGAGATAAAAAAAGAAAATGAATCCATTTGAAATCAACTTTGAAGAAAATAAGTAACTAAGAGCACAGGTCGTCTTGAGCTGAAACCGAACTCGTGACGGTGAGAGAGAAGACGCCGCCGATGCTGGTTTTCAGGGCCGGAAAGCGGGGTGTGCGGGGAACAGTGGGGGTGATGCAGGTCATTGAACTCGGGTGGGGGGTGGGCCACGCCTATGGCCCTTCCACGTTTCCTATGCTGTGTGCGTCTCAGAACCCCGTGTTTCGGGGCGCCTGGATCTCCCGGGTCTGCTCCAGCGCTCCGATTCTGGGAAGCGTTTTCCCGGGAGATCCTGACACAGGCTGGGGTTGTCCAGGATCCGTTATAGCTCAAGGCGCGGCCTTCCTGCGTTTTCCATCTGCTGACTTAGAAAGTCAGACGAGCAAAGCTCCGGTGGGTTCAGGGGTTCGGTGGGGAAGTCCCCCCGGAGCTCCAGTGCAGCCCCGAGTGGAAAGGGGAGAGCATGGGATCATTACGGTTGCTATTCTGAGACGCAGATAGCAGAGATCGGGCAGAGCCTTATGAAAAATCACCTTAAGCAACCAAGACTGTAACAACAGGAACTGTTTGGACCCCAGGGAGGCCAGGTCTGGTTTTGTAATGACAAGTGTGTGTGTGTTGGGGGGGGCGGGTGCTGGTATTTTTTTTTAATACAGATCATTTTGTCCTTCGCGGTGGAAGCTTCAGTTCAGTAGCTTTGAGACAAACAGGAAAGTCTGTGTTATTCTTTATGGGGAGCACATCAAAGGTCGTTTCTGGCAACAGTCAAAATGTCTGTCAAGAAAGGAGAAAGGATTGTGAGGTATTCATGACCTGTTTGAAGAACTGCTGCTAAAAACACATTCAAGAAGGAATAATGTTCGTTAGAAGATGAAAGGGAGATGGGAGAGAGGAAGGCTCCCTCCTTTGTCCGGGCCGAGGGGTGACGGCTTCCCACCATTTCTGACTTGTTCAGGGGTGGGGGACAACAATGACCCGTCTGACTGATCATCTTTCCAGGGAGCTGAACTCTGCCTGCTGAAACTTTTCCTGTTGCCCCCCAAAAACTAAAGCACCGCCTTATCTCCTGTCCCCTCCTTCTTAAAGGGGGCACAAGTAAAACACGTATTTAAGAGTGCGTGACAGTTCATAACGCTTTGACATTGCGTGTGCCGCCCGATCGCGTCTCGTCAGTGGTGTCGTTGTTCCCGAGTGGCGTGGCTGTGGTTGCGAGAAGCCTCGTCCAGCGTGGCGCCCGGCCCTTCCTGGATGACAGTTCCCCGCGTGGATGGAGAACGGGCGAAAGAAGCCCCCGTGACCCTGCTCTCGGGGTCGAAAGGACGTAGAGAGGGAAACGGAAGTTGTCAACACGGGAACCAGGTCCCGGCGAGGCTGAGCTGGGGAGGAAGGCGGATCGTCCTTCTCACCTGAATTCTCGTGACATCTGTGTGCTACCAGCGGGAGCCAGCGT